>NC_142133.1:32717705-37517705 GCF_024610735.1 Ursus americanus
GGGGCTGAGTGTACACAGTCCATGTGAATCTATTGTTATTCTCATTCCTTTTTTGTCCCTGTGCCTGGTCCATTTGCCATGTACCATCCGGCAAACAGCTGACACATACTAGCTATTATGGACCCCGGCCTAATTGTGAGGTCTTAAAAGCTCTGCCATGTTTGTCTTCTAGGATGAATCAGAGGCCTCTGTAAACCGCAGTGTTATAGACCACTGCTCTCATTTTGCATTTTCAGAGTAGTAGCAGACTGCTATGCCAGAGGGTTTGTTGATGTTAAAAATATAGTCAGAATCAAGAGGCAGCATTCCCCCCCCCTCCCCGGCCCACCACTTCTTTGCCTGGAATGTTTTTGTTTTCCTTGGTAATAAAGCATCCAATTACTTATAGAATAACTATTTGTAGATATTATTTTAGCTCAGAAGCAGAAATTGGCAAATTTTAAATGTGCCAACGTAGCTCCGAGCTGGCACCGTTTGTGAAGGGGAACGGGAAAGATGGCTTGGCTGTCCGTCCTAGCCTTCCATCGCTTCGTCATGTATGATGGGATCCCACCGGACCAGTGTTAACACACCACTCTATTTGGATTTCTGATTTGTGCCCCCACAGCCCTCTTGGAACAGAGATCACGATGACACTGCATCGACTCGTTCGGGAGGAACCCCGGGCCCTTCCAGCGGTGGCCACACATCACACAGTGGGGATAACAGCAGTGAGCAAGGTAGGAGAGGTGTTCTCATTCTCTTGTGCTACTTGTTTCATTTTTAAGGGTTGAAAAATCAGAAATGTCTAGTAAGTTACTGTTTACCCAGTTTTTCCTAGAACATAAGCCCCTTAGAGTATGAGAGTCAGCTTCTCTTACTTTATTCTTCGGACCCTTCCTTCTTCTATGCCATCCCAGCTGCCTAACTGCCTATCACCTGGCCACCTCCATAAAACAGGGTCAGTGAATTGACTGAGGGCAAGATTAGAAGTGCAAATGTGCATAAACAGCATGCCACTGAATCCCCTGCGATACAAATAAAAAGTATTATTATTATTACTTGCCCTTGGAGGCTCCTCAAGAGATCATGAAGAAACATCTTCCAAGATTCCAAGTCAGTGATGTCTTCAGATGCTTAGAAGGCAGTGGGCCTTTTAGGAACTCACGCTGGGCTTCCCTCTCCACTGGGTGGAAGCCGTTTTTTTCTGGATTTACTTCTCCGAATCTCTTAAGTGCTTGACTTCATCGCAAAGTCAGACTACAGGGAATTAGGAAGAAATGAAAAGAAGCCAGATCAACTTAGCTCATAGTGTTCCTTGAATGCACATACCTGTGTGTGTATGTGGGTGTCCATGGATGTGCATGGCTGACCGCGGCTAGCAGGAAAGAAAGTTTTAACACAGAGTTAATCTTCAGCAAAAAGGTGAAGAGTATTCAGATGTCTTGTACTGCCTTTGGTGAGACCCACTGCAGTGGAATTTTGTGTTCAGTTAGCACAACCAAAGCTTAAGAGCGTGTTCTTTATCTGAATGTAAAAAGACGGCTTTACTGAAGTTGACTCTGAGCCCACAGTAGGTGCATACTTTAAAATCTGGTTTGATGATCGTGTTTCATTGGGGTGCCATTAGACAACAAAAGAATTTTGTTTTCTCACATACATTGGGCTGGACCAATTAGAGTTGCAAAGTCTAAAATGAATTTGACATCACTAATTTGAAAACAAACCAGGAAAGTTCATTTTTTTTTAAAGGCACGTGTATGCTACTTGGACTGGGAATAACTTCTACCCATAGAATTTTAAGCATCTGAGATATTTTATTGTTCAAAGAAAAGTTGCTGACTTCACCACAACTCTAAGTGTAGTAAAAATGGAGCCCAGGATAGTAAACCAGTTCAGAGCTGAGGCAGAAACATGTAACCTCTGACCTCTGACTTTTACTGGAAAATGATATGCAGCATAAATCCGTGGGGCCTTTTCTCTTTCAAGTGTGTGTATGTATGTGTGATGGTGTTGGGGCTCATGGGGCTGGAGCTAAGGTGATGTCGGCACTTTCAATGTGAAGCCCTATTTTCAACTTCTTTCATGAATTTTCAAAAAGGTGTAAAAGGAATCTAAATTCTTCTTCCCGTACTCCAAAATTGCTACATGAGGTCCTAACCTCTTGTTTTATTTGTTTGTTTCTTTTTCTTTTTCATGTCTTGCTTTAAAAAAAAATACATACATATATATATATGTATATATATATATATATATATATATATAATCTAGGAGCAGGCAGCTGGCTTAGCTGCTGCTTTGAAGGCTTGCAAACTGCTGAAATGTACTTAAATTTAAAATTGTAGCATGTATGCTTTCTCAAACATAATCTGATAAAAGGATTTCGAGAGGGCAAAGGCCCTGTCCCAGTTCTTCCCCTGTGACATGTCATAACAAGGAATTAGGAATTTTGCATGTTTCCTTTTCCTTCAACAAGTGTTCTCCAAAGGCCAATTTAATAATGAATTTGATTGTAACCAGGAGACATGTATCTTTCACATTACCTGGGTTTTCTGCTTACATTGTTTCTCTTTTGTATTTTTTGATATAAGATCACCACCTATTCTGTTTTTTAAAGAATTTTCGCATAAATGGTATCATTTGAATGAGCTCAGTTGAACCTTTCTAAAACAATCCTAGCCCCATTTGACAGAGGAAGAAAATTAGGTATGGATGCCTTGAGCGCTTTGGGGAGGTCCCGGTGCAGCGTCAGACCCAAAATTTCAGCTTCCTGATTATTTGTCTAAGAATCTTCTCCTCCTGCCCTCTTTCCCAGCTCTCCACTAAAGAACTAAGCCAACGACTCCCACCGTGATCGAAAAGAAGCTTTCTGTGTAGACTTGCCCCCCCCCCCCCCCCCCCGCCAACTACTTGAGAGCTGGGACTCAGGAGGCCCTCCTTTGGTCTTACCTGCCCTTCTCTGTGGCTTCTTGTGGGCAGCGTGACTTCTCCCTTGCTAAATGCAGAATGATGCCTGCAAGTGTTGCCGCCACTACTTCTGTGCATTTCCATGCCAACCGTGACCCTTCTAAACCTTTTTTCATCCCTGAGACCTGTGGAGCTGGGTCTTTGTGCAGCCTTCGGATTAACTGTGCACAGTGGCTTTTCCATGTTTGCCCTGCCTGCCTTTTCTGGCAGCCATAGAGGTGTAAGCTGTGCCAGCATTTGTCCCGTAGTGCATGTCCTAAATAGTTATTTACACAGTTTGAGTCCATTTTAGTCAACTGGGTAAATAACAGCCCTCTTCAAAAGATTTATAAATCCATAAATATGTCTTTATACATACCCAATAGACAGAAATAACTCAGTCTGTCAAGAACATATCCAAAGAGGTGTTTCCCCCACAGACAGGAGTAATACATATTTTAAAACTTTCTCTACTGTATTATTTGTGCTGTGTTTCTTTTTCCTCACTCCTTTTCATTTTTCACCACTTTGTTATGGCACCTGTGGTACAAAAAAAGGAAGAAAGACAGAAATCCCTAGGCTCTAGTCCTCTGTTAAATAACCTTATCTGTGTACGATGTAGGCATATAACAGGCTGTGTCTCAACCAAGTCCTGTTCTTTCGGACTTTCAAAGTAAAAAAAAAAAAAAAGTCATTCAGGAAATTTGTAATGTTCTGACAGATTTCAAAATACAGTGACAATTCCTAGTTAGCCTTCCAGCAATTTAGGGGATTTCGAGGGCCTGATGACTTGCCAAATTAGCGGCTGTTGTGATTGATGGAATAGTTTTAGTCCAGATTTTTACCTAAGCATAAAAATATGAAACAGGAAATCCAATGCTGGGTATTCTAAAAAGAGTATATGTAAGATACATAATTAAGAAGATTCTAAAGATTATTATTCTTCAGGGAGTTAATGTTTATTCATGATTTACATAATACATCTTTCCCCCAACTCAAATTGTTTATCACGGTACTTTTCCTATGGCATCTACTTTCATTTACTAGTAACACTTGTGGCATTTGCAGGAAATTGATTCTTTAATAGTGACGCTCCTTTACGTTGGCATGGAAAAGGAAGGCCTCACGTCTGTATTTGGTTGGGATTCTGCCGCTGTTGCTATGACATTGATTCTGTGCCCTCCTTAACTTCCTCAAAGCACTTCCAAAGCTATGAGATGGAATTCTGATTGTATCCCTATTATTTGCCCCTTTCCCACTTCAGAAGGGAAAAAAGTAAGCTCAGAAATCCTGGAGTAACTGTCAGAGTCAGCTCTAGGATCTCATCTCTTGGCTCTGCTTTGTAACGACTTTAGCACGGGGTGTGTTCACGCCCCCAGGCAGAGTCTCGTACATAAGGTGAGGTGCACGATGGCAGGTACGGGACTCCGTCATGTGTCTTTTTTATCCGACCGTGCACGGCTGCCCTACCGACCAGAACCAGGGTCTGCTCTCGGAAGCACGTGGCTTGGAGCAAGAGAACACCAAGCACATCTGGTGCTTTTCCCCACCGGTGGTATTTGAACTCTTCCCAGGAGGGCTGCCGCAGTCACTCTACAACCCACAAGCAGCGTTAGCTGTGACTGACCATGGTTTGCATTTGGGCACGTCGTCGTCGTCTTCTTCTTCGGTTCAACGTCGAGAGAGGAGTATACAATAGTAATAAAATATTACGGTAACATATTAAGGGCTCTCAGTCAGTGTAGGTATTTCCAACCCTCACTTTGTAAAGGAGATCACAAAAGTTCAGAGAGGCTAGGAGAGTTGCCCAAAGTCACATACGGGTTGGGAGTGGAGTCAGGGCCCAAGCCCACACAGTATGACTCCAGAGCCCAAGTTCCTAATGCCTGTGTCCTCCAGTGCTTTTGTGTGGCTAGGAATGGAAAACAGATTATTGATGGACACTCTTTCTGTTACTAGGTTGAGGTCTCTTTCCCCAGCGTCTGCCTGGGCCTGGCCCTGTCTCTGTAATGGTGACAGAGCCGTGAATAGGCCAGAATCAGCCGTAGCCTCAGGGGGGTTATACTCTGCTGGGGAGTGAGAATCTAGTTTTTTGTGTTAAGCAGAATGATTGAGATATTTACAGAGGAGCATGATGATTGATATGATTAATTTGTATTATGTATTAAGAGCCCATACCATTTCGCTCATTCAAAGATTTATTGAATTGAAAACAGGAGCATACAAAACAAATAAGGACATTTCTCTTGCAGAGCATTTCCCATTTAAAGCTCATCTCATTTTCCTCCTTTGTGAGGAAAAAGAAAAAGTATTATTTCTATGTTGAAATTTGATGTAAAACATCTCAACTCTAAAGGGCTTTAATGATTGCTGAAACCTCTAAAACCCACTTCTGAACTTCTCCTTTTGGGGGCAGGACTCAGTTCAACAATAGTATCTTTGCTCCCACTTAAAAAAAAAAAAAAAAAAGCAAAACCAGCATGTTTCTTTAAAGAGGAATCATTGAAAAGCACTGCTATTTCTTTATAATAATGTGTCAATCGTTGCAATGCCTCTCAGTGTCCCCCCACCCCAGCTTTTGTACGAGTTCAGGCAACCTATAGGCAGAAGCAATCCCATTTATTACTAAAGGGAATCCGAAGGCAGTTGTTTGAGGCTTGCGGGGCCAGCAGGCAGAGCTGGCTGGGAGGGGCGGGGAGCAGGAGAGGGGCGGTGGGGAAGGGCCGCATTATGTTCCAGATGACTAAGCAAGGATTTATATGCCAGCTCGCCTTTTTACATGAAGAAGAAAAGTAATAACAGCCCAAACCCGGGCATTTGAAACAGTCAGCTGTCTGATGAATAATGGGATAGGTGGGAAGGAGCGCTCTGATTGGATGTCTTAATGAGCACATTTCTCGCAGAGTTTGGGCTGCAGGTCCCCTTGACCTTTGCCCTTTATTGACCAAACTGACACTTCATTTTTCACATACTTCCAATTATGGCTCGGCTTAAGTGTTGCCCTCCCTCCTTTATTTCTTTCCTATGGACAACTTGAGAGTGGTCGAGGCCACAGAAGATATTTTAATTTGCAAAACTACCGTAGCAACTCAGGTTTGGGATGTAATCTGTAATCTGCAGTTTTTCAGATGAGAAAACAAAGTGAACGCTGCTTGTTTAGAAACCGTTTTCTTTGCCCTTTTTTTTTTTTTTTAAATCCCAACTGATTTTTAAAGCAGTGTTTATAATAACCTCAGAACCCTGTGAATCAAAAAAATGTTTGGGTTTTTTTCATTCCATTTGTCTGCTGGTCAGGGTAACTTGAATGATCTCTATTTGTTCACACTTACTTTTTAAGTCTTACACTTCTGTGGGGGCTTCTTGTATTTCAGTGGTGCCCTAATGCTTTTTGACTAATACGCTTCGGAGAGAAAAGTAAAATATAATTGTGACTGCAGGCCTTCACCCTTAGACCACTGCAGCCCCGCGTGTTACTTTAGTTACATTTCATGTCGGTCTGCAGATTAAAGAGTGGCCTTTGCATGCAGTGGCAGACAGAAGAGGAAAATGATTTCCTGATGGGAAAAGTCAGGTGTAAAAAAGAAAGGGGAAGTTATTACACTCAGCAAATCCCTGTTATCAAAAGGTCCATATCATTAACTTATCAAACATGTTGAACGAGATGGATAGACAGAGAATTGTTTTCCCCAGCACACCCCGTGCTGTATATTCACCTTTCCTTTGACTGACTCATCAAATGCGAGTGTTTTCTGTTCCCCATTCTCTTGACTTCTAGCATCACGAAAGCAGGTCATCTTAAAACAAAGAAAAATAACTTCGTCATCTAAAGAGTAGTGGCTGAATATTTAGGGGGCATGCACTTGGCCATGAGTGTTTTCACAGAGAGCGCATCTTCTGTTAGGCTATATCGCCGGTAAGGTGGAGGTCAGTGTTTTTTTATCTTAAGCAACTGAAAAATGCATTTGAGATTATTTACTTCCAAATATATTTCCCTCTGACACAGAAGTATTTGTTTCAAAAGTGCATGAAGTGTTCCCTACTTTATTATGTAGCCCTCTGGCATATCCATGGCATAATTTTACTATAATATGGTAATAAAAGAATATGTAAAAGGCAGACCAAGGTTCTGTCTTTTTCTGTAAGGTGACCTCTGTTACCAAGTAACTGCTTTACTTATGAGCTTATTAAAAACTCAAAAAATGAGCTTTTCATACTTCACAGGCATTGATGTGAAAATGAGCTGTCCTGTGAGTAGTTTTCTTGATCATTTTTAGAACAATTGATTAGCCAAAGAGCTCCTGTCATTAGTTGACATTGACTGATAGCAATTTGTCACAAGCTCTGAAGGTCAGCTAGATAGTCGGAGTTTCAGCCTGCCTTTGATTGACCTTTACTGGTTCTATCCTCATGTGATGGGCTTTGACTAGGTCTGACCCTCAATTGGAAGAGACAGGGCATTCGTCAACAGGGTCATTTCTCATATTTTCTGTTGATTGCTCATTTTTATTTATGTGTGAACTCACGGTCTGGATATCTTATCACATATATACTCTAATTTTTGAAATTTAAAAGGTATGATCCGTGTTAAGCATGGCCTTAAAACCACAATTCTGTTTTCCCTTTGGTTTGCAGTGTGATAGTGGACTCTGTACATGGTGCAGCCTTGACTGCTGACACTTACCGTTGTCACCTGTGCAGATACTGGAGTTTTGTGGCTTGTGATGGATGCATGCATGTCGCATGGAATTTTGTGGTTGTTGCTGTTGTGGTTGTCTCTTAAGAAATACTGGCTCCGGGGTGACTTGTAGAAGTTCTGAAATTATAGCCCAATTCTCTGACTTTCCTAGAATTAATTACCCTGGGCTCTCAAGAGTCATGTGATATTTTTAAATAAAAAATGAGTAAAGAATGATAGGAAAAATGATGTTATGTCAGTTCATCATTTGGTTTGCAGCCAGGAAGTATGAAAACTTTCTAAAAAGGTACCTTCTTCTCCGTTTCCCTCAGCCTGCTGTAAGTTAGAGGAGGCCCCTCTGACTGTTAACAGCGTTAGCTTTTTGGTGCGACTGGAATATATTTTCTGTTATAGTGGACTCAGAGTTAGTTGTTTGTAATGCTCCGTTCTTTTCTTTCCAGAACTTTTCTTTCCAGGTATTTCCCCCAACTGCATCACATATAGAAGAACATATTCCACTCTCGTATTAATAACATGGGTTTTATTGCCTCGTGTTAATAGTAAAAATGGCGATCCGAGCTTTAAAAACCCAGATCCTAATGTATCATTATTTAATTATTTAATGCAGTTTCTAACGAAGGCCTTTCTTTTGTCTAGTTCTCTCTCCCTTTCCCTTCTTGATTCTGCATTGGGTTTTAAGCTATAAGCAATAACTTGTTTTTCAGGTCAGCCTTCCTAGGCATTCCAGGGCTATCACACACAGCCTGCCTGGCGCGGCTGAAACCCGTGTTTCGGTTTCTCCCCAAGAAAATAAACCAGGAGAGAACCCATTGTCCTGGGTGGTGGATCCTTCACGCCGTGTCATTGTTGGCAAGGCAGAAGTGAGGAAGTTAATTTTAGGGAGGTATCCATTTAATGTAGCCCAAGGAGATACAAAGAGTTTAGAATTGTACTTGCTTTTGCAGATGAGCCAAAATATTATCAAGAGTTGTATTTAAGGGGGGAAATGTAACACATTTGACATGTGACACATTCTAGTCAAGTCGTCAAGAATGGATTAAGCGCTTACCGAATGGCAGGTGCTCCGTATGAGGCTGTAAGAACGAGGAGGTCATAGTATTTGACCTCAGGAAGTTTGTGTGTGCTACCAAGAGCATCAAGCATATGTAAGTGGAATAGTCTCTAAATACCGAATATTCCTAGGGAGCTGCGAGCGTATTTATTTCACAACATGCCAAAGACCCAGACACGGTGAACTCTGTGATCGGGGCAGTTGGCTGAAAGACAAGGTGGGAGATGTTTGGCCCAGTTGGGAGAGGGACACCTGTCCCTTGGTCCTCTGACTGCTATAGGGGTTCAGCATCTGGTGGGCCCTGTGAGATCAACGTTGATCCACAGGCTACTCTCAGGAGCTTGGTTCAGCCCCCGTGCATAGCCATGAGGTTACTCAGGGCCTTTGCTGCCTGAACCACTGGTCTCCACCGTTAGTCACCTGGCTGCTGACTCTTACTCATCCTTTGCAGGGAACTCTAATATTTTGAGGGAGAGGGGATGCCTTTGGCAATCTGGCAAGGTCAGTGGATGCCTTGTCAGTGTAATATTTTTATTAATGCATAAAATAAAACACGTAAAGCTACAAGGGAAACTAATTATATTGAAATTCAGTTATCAAAATATTTTAAAAACAAATTGTAATACAATGATATAGTGTTTTGTTAAATATGTATTAAATAACAAGGTCTAGCAGTGATTCTGTCGTCTACCACATTTTTGAAATAGTGATGAATGTAAATGGTGTTTTAAGATGTTTGTAACAACTATATTGTTGTATGTAAATATGATTTCTTTTGGTGACAAAGTCACAGGTCCTGCTAATGGTTCTGTGGTTTGTTACTTACCTAGATACACACTTGAAAGAAATGCTAATTTCAGTTAGGGGTTAGTGAGAATAAAATGTAAATCTTTCCCCTTGCAAGTAGAAGGATCTTCTGAATTCTAACCCTGGGCCCCCTAGGTGGGGAGGGTCTATGTAGCCCAAGTTAAAAACTTCTGAACTTAACCTAAGTGTCACCTGCTGGAAGTATCCTGTGAACTCCCAGAGTGGAAGAAGTCACCCTCTTCTGTGTTGTCATGGTATCCTGTGTCTTATCCTCTCTCATATACTGAAGTGAGCCATTCGTGCACCAGCCTCCCCAGAATGCTTCCTGGGAAGGGACTATGTCTTCTTCATCTTTAGATCTCCCGTGCCCAGAATAGTTATGGGCACATGGCCATGGGTGGGTCATTATTTATTCAAGAGGATTGGGAACCCTCTCATGCTTTCAAACTGTGATTACACTACATTCTCTCAGCACTGATTTCTTCTGGGTGCCAGATGGCTCATCACAGGGCAGTCTCAGTCAAAATGTAAATAGACACTGAGGTCTTACCTGCCCAGACTCCCAGAGATACATTTTAACAGAAGCGCTCAAGGAAAGACTCAACGGGTAGTCCTTTCAGCATTGGTGGTAGGGGGGTTTGGGGATGTACCTCAAATCAGGCCGCCCACATGATCGCCTGCTCTGCCTGCCCCCGCTCTTGGACACCATCCTGTGGCCCTGAACGGGCTTCTAGCAGACGATGGGTGGGGACCCGCAGCAAGATTTTAGGATCTTTTACGGGACCTTATGGTAGGGTGAATGGTGAATGCTGAGACAGGACCCTGTGTTACCCTAGGAGGACGCTTTTATGTCTCTGCTGTTCCCAGAGCAGACATGATTCCATCCCGTGGGATGTGAGAGTCAGCTCTGCTCCTGAATGTATCTCCTTCCTCCATGAATGCTAGCACTAATTAAGGATAGTGGTAGAGGTTTTGGCTGTTGGCCTAGCAAAAACTAACCCAAACAGTAAATTTATGCCAAGCATTTTCCTTAAAAAGAGGTAGGCGTTGTCTACCTCTTACATTGATTGGTCCCAGAAGTGTAGTTGGTAAGTTGGGTTTTGCTCAAGTGTCTGGCTTTGTGGATTAGTTCAGTCTTGCAGATAATTTTCCATAATTACTTAACCTAAAAGCATTCTGTTTGATTAGTACAATTAGCTTTGGCTTTCCCCCATTTACCAATATCAACCCGTATGCATTCCCTTCTAGACATAGCTCATCTTATTTCCTAACAAAGGATGAAAGAAGTAGAACTTACTTTTACTTCTTTTTTTTAAAGATTTTATTTATTTATTTGAGAGAGAGAAAGAGAGAGCACGTAAGCATGAGTGGGGGTGGGGAGAGGCATAGGGAGAAGCAGACTCCCTGCTGACCAGGGAGCCTGAAGCAGGGCTCAGTCCCAGTCCTGGGACCATGACCTGAGCCGAAGGCAGACTCTTAACCAGCTGAGCCACCTAGGCACCCCATCTTTTACTTCTTTCTGTATCAGCAGAAAAAGAGAATATGAACATACCTAGAAAATCTTAAATTTTCTTCAAATTTGTATATTTTTATGGAGAGAGAAATTGAAGAGTGAACGTAGAAAATACTGAACTTGCTTGTTGCTAGATTATTAACATTCGATCAATGCTTTCTCTTGAAAAATTTCACTTGTCTGAGTTTGAATCAAGACAGATAGCACCTTAATACCCTTTAAATTTTGATACTTTAGGAGAAGAGGATGTATCTTAATTTTACAATGTACATATATATATATATGTATATGTATATATACTCTCCTTCTTTCTAAAAAAGAGTTTAAGGAAATTAACAAATGTATATAGTATACAATAGGATAACAATTTAGGATGTGAAGAAATGAGAACAAAAGGAAAACAAACAAGAGGCCGGCCATAAGGGCAGTACAGAACAAGATGAATTGTAAAAGATCACGTATAGTTGCTAGAAGTAGTCAGTGTGTCTCTGAGCTACCTAGCGGCCAAAAGCAAGAGTGAAATATAATTAGTTACAAAATTTACAGAGTCCACAGAAGTTGTCTGGGAGAATCCCTCTGACTGGTGTGAGGACTGGAACGAGATTCTCTCATGCGTCCCACCCGGGGAATCCGGTGGGATTTCTCCTCTTGCACTTGTGTCAGCTCCTTGCCTAGTGCTGCAGATGGCCAGATGAATATTCGGTTGGCCCATTTGACTAGATAGATGCCTGGATTCATATTCAACCCAATCTTCCTTTAACTACGTGGCACCTAAGCGAGTCTCGATGTCCATGGTTGAAACAGATGGCAGCCTGTCTTCTTCTGAGGCTGGGCTGCTGGTTGTTCTGTGACACCTTTCCCCCTTTTCTGTCTCCTTCCTCTGACCATTTTATGGTGCGCTAGCTCCATTTCCGAGTCTTTTCTCCCCGTCCCTGGGGCCGGTGATGTGGGTGAGAATGCTCTTGTCCCTCTGGTTATCGTCCCCTGAAACAGGGTTAATGGCACCCGAGAGGTTCATTGAGCGGTGAAGAACTGGGGTGCCAGCTTGGGAAGATTCAGGTACCTCACTGTTTAAAAATGGACATTCTGAGGGAATGCGATTTCAGCCTACACAATCAGAGGGATTGCGCATTGCGAACATTTGGTTCATTACATCCCAGCACCAAGAACATCCCCTTATGTGCAAGGAATACATTTAGCATAAATAGAAAATATTGCTTGATATTGTGAAGCTTCTGAGAGGAATATTCTCAAAGATAATGGAGGAAAGACAGAAACAGCACCATTCCCTAACTTAATGAGTAGACATTGAATGTCTACTATGTACCAGCCCAGTGCTAAATGTGAGAATTCAGAGCGAAGAGGCTGTTCCTGGAACCGAGAAGCTGACAGTCCAGTGGCTGCGCAGGCCGTTCACATCTGGTAGGTTAAGGCTCGTGACTGAGTAGGCCCCGTGTAAACTGGAAGTAGAGGAATGGCACCTAACAAACTGGCAAAGAGGGAGCACGCACCTGGCAGAGGGGTGGCCTCTCCCTGTCCTTTCACAGGAGCACCCTTCCTCCATCACAACACCCTTTTTCATGGAGCCGGAGTGGGACTCGGACGTGGGTCTCCACATGGCACTCCCATCCCCAGAGTTGGCCCTAGCAGCAATGTGCTTTTCGTTCCCAGTCTTCCAGCTAGCTCCCCCAAGAGGCTGAGTCTGTGATGGGAACTTGGGGCAGGTGAAGTAGAAGGACATGGGAGGCAAAGAAATGAGTTGGTGTGAGGGCGAGGAGGGAAGTGAAAGCCTGACCCTTGGAGGCCGTGTGTGCTTCAGCATGCTCACAGAACAGGGTGCGGGAGAGGAAGAGTCTGAGGGGAAAGCCAGACGCAACAGGGGCCAGACCGTGAAGGATCCAGAGTTGGGAGTTTGTTTGGGAGGCCGTGGGGAGTCATGGCAGAGCTGAGTGAAAGAGGAACAGATGCGGAGGAAGGCTGGAGTCACGCTGCAGTTATTCTGAAACGTTGAGTACGTGACAAGGCAGAGGGAAGGCGCTGGAGAGGAGAGCTTTTGAGGAGACTGGACCAGACCAAGAAACTGAGGGGACGCCAGGGGTGGTGGGTTTGGAACGGTCTGGGATGATGCCAGGGTCTCAGAATGCTGCTGCCTACACCACAGGTCCCTTCTGGAGGGCTCATTGTTTTCTGAAGTGTAGCTTCACCTCTCCAGATACGGGGACAATATGGCTGGACATTGCTGCGTATGGCTTTTTCCTCACACCCTGGCTGGACAGAAACAACACTTTTCCTACCCCTTCCTGAGGGTCGCTCACGGAAGTCCGGCCACCACTCTGTCTCTCTGTTCGCTGCTTTCCCGCGGGGAGGGCCCTGGCTCCATGGGGACCCGGGGGCTGGGTGGAAAGGAAGAGGCCAGCCAAGCTATCATGGGAATTCCATGACTCATTTCATCAGTTTACTGCTCTGAAAATGAGGTGACTTCCCCCTTTGCTTGACAGCTGATTGATGAACATTTCCTGAGTATTTGCAGAGTAGATGTTTTGTTACACGGGCCTCAGTGTTCATGGACTCCCCCTGGATTCTCATCCTGGTGGGCTCCAGCCCCTTCTCCTTCCCAGGCTGCTAATGTTTCTGTTTATGCAGAATCTTCAAATCACCTGCCCAAGACTTCAGAGACTCCAGGGCTGGAAATAGTATACTCTTGGGCTGCTGATACAACTCTGACTACATTTACTTTTTGCCAGAATACTAGAGAATGCAGGATAATTTTTTATACTGACACAGTATTTGTTTAGACTAAACACTGTCACCTGGTACTTAGTATGCCTATGTTGAAAGTTGTTCTTAAAATTAGTGTACTTCATTTTCTGTGTCTAGAATTTTTTTTGTTTGTTCATTTTCAGTTTTCACTTTCTTTCCCAGGATGTGGGTTTGCGTATTTTTAGAAAGATTGTCCTTTACTTCGATTCCAGATGTCCCGATGCTCTCGATAGGAAAGGAGTCAGCTTTGGAAAACATGAATTGCTCTGCGAAATGATAGAATGTTCGTAAAAGCAACATAGCAAGGAGTGTAATCATTTCTTCTAGTCTCCAAGAATGTTCCTTAGGCTCATTTTTCATTACTGAAGTGGAGACAATAGGTTTGTAATATGTGGGTCGGAGTCATCGTCTTCGATAGTGGCCATGGTCCTTAGATTTAATTTTCATATTTCAAATGGAAGCGGTAGGTTTAACGCGTCTTACTTTGCAGCTAGAACAGATTCTATTTTTAATCTGTGAGTTGAGAATGGCGTGGAGCCAGGTGCTGCCCAGGTCCAAATGCATAGTTCCTGTATGTATCAGTGAGTTTCATGATGGATTGGACAGAAGTATGTGGCCTTTAGCCCAAATGTCTATCTGACTCCTTAGAATTTAACATGCTGAACAAATCCTAGCACTTTTCAAGTTAGAACAAAGTGTTTTCTAACGTAGCAACCATGCTGGCTTAAAGGAATAATGCAACAATTCCAAACAGACACACACACATAACCGTAGAACTGGTTTTCAGGCAGAGAGAGGCAACTGGGCTCAGGAAGCCGGGCAGGATAGTCAAGGACGTGGCTGTATTGAGCCACACAGAATTGCCTTTACACAGAAGAGGTAAGGGGAGAAAGCTGTTCCTTTGGATGGTACCTGCTGGTGGGAGTACACACGTTGTTGGCGAGTAATTCTAGCAACGGCCCTCCTGTACTTCCTCAATCCTATTACCCTGTGGTGGGAATGGAAGGGCTTTATTCATTCAGGACTGACTGATGTTTGCATCTATAAATAAATGGACTCAAATCATAATTGTAATAACAGGATTCTTTGATTACCTGGCAATGGCCTTGTTCTGAGATAGCTTTTGGATCACCTGTTCATTGGGAACATTTGACAGACCTCATGTTTATTACCCAATTGAATGTCAGTAGCAATTGCAGCTAAAGATAAACAAAAATGCAAGTACTTGTTGACCTTGACTTTTTTCCACAAGAGATTGGACTTGATGGCTCTATTGCTGTTGAGCTGATAAGGGTTATAAACAGTAGTTTAAAGAAAATGTTTTATTCCCAGAGGAAAATACCCTATTTGCTGTGGGAAATGGCACTAGCCTTGTGTACCCTTTGCCAGATTTTCTTAATTCACTTTTATTTGGCCTGTGGGAAAAGGATATGGGGGGGAAAACTTCTTATGGCTTTAATGTACATTTGCGTAGATGGTTATAACTCGTGAATGGTGTAGTTAGCAGACTGAATACAATTTTAGAAGAAGCCAATGATGTTTCTATGATTTACGATATTTAGTAACATGATTTCTTTTGAAACTATCGCGTTACTATAATATTGTGTTTCAGAGATGCCGATCTTGTAAAAATGCACCATGGTGCAGAAGTACTCTTTCAGATTCTAATTAAAAACATGAAAATATCATTGGTTAGTGATTTCACTGGGGGCAAGAAGAGAGGAGATTTGACCTGGGATCCCGCAGAAATACACTGCGGGATGTCACAGTCAGCACTTTTCTTTGGGCACCAAGTGTTAAGTCCCAGATTTGAATCAGGAAACTCTGGGCCATTAAGGATTCCCCATTTCTTGGTGAGGCATGAAGACTTGGTGACCTATCCTTTCTGCTCTTAAAAATCCCACTGCATTTTCCTTGCGAGGAGAGGTGCTTTGGCTTAATGCCCCTGGCTTCAACTTTTGCTCTTAAAATGTTGTTTTGATGCATAGTGTAGTGATGGCTGAATTGATTTCTGTGCATAAACGGTGGCCTAGATTCTTGCCCTGTGGAAATCGATGGAATTAAAAACTGTAGGTTCCCAGAGTGTTCAGAGGTAAGCAAATGATTAGATATGCATGCAGGGGGAAAAATTGAGATGCTCATAGAATGGAAATAAGGGTCTATATAATTTGCAAGTTTAATGTAAATGTAAGCCACTAATACAACTAATAATTTAATGCTAATATGTGAGAGTAAGTAAATGTAATTCTAATCATTTCCTATTTGGTGTGTTCTCAGAGAGTTCTGAGTAACAGTGTACTGTATCGGGATATTTCCCTGGCTACCTAGGATGAAAATCAGGTCTGCTGACAACTGTGGCCCTTATGAGACCTCTGGGATACTAGCGACTCAGGACTAGAGGTTCTCTCTAGATAGACGTTTGGGACAATCTGGGATTGCAGAATCTATGGCAGAATTTCCTTCAGAGAGGTTTAGAACACTGGCTATGGGATTTCTTGAATAGGTATCCAAGATCTCATCCAACGTGCCCTTTTAAGTAGTCATGGTATTATTTAATAATAGAGACTATATTTTTTTCTAAAAATATTAGACCTTTTCCTCTATTTTTCAAAGTACAGACTTCCTCGTGAAGGTGTCTCAGGCCAGCTTTGGATACATTTTTTTGTGAGAACAGGTCCACGGAATGAAATTTTAAAATATAAATAAAGAAAGCCATACCATCTATAACCAATAGGGAATGTCATGCTGTCTTTCAGAAAACAATGACAAAACAGAAGAGTTCCACTCTCCCCGGTCGTCTTTGCTAGGTGCCCCCCCTCTTTTTTCCCCTCATGAATTTCTTCGGAGAATAACTGCTTGCTGACTTCCACTTCTCTGTGAAACTTTTGTGAAGAACAGTGGAAATCTCTGCAATGACAGATGCCATAGCAGATTATTATGATGTCCATTACTTGGTGAATGAAATTAGGAGGAGTTTATTTCTGACATGGCACCTACCCTTCCCTGTGACAGAAAGGCTGTAAGCTAGAATCTGTGTTAAAAATCACATCCTCAGGAATCCCGGGGATTCTCTGATGGATACATTAGAGATGAGCAGAGGGGAGTCCGCTGCCTCCGGTGTCCTGGTCCCCTGCAGCAGGAAGGTGCCAGGACTCTCCACTGGGGCTCCTCCTGGTTCTGGGCTGCACGAGGGGAATGTGGGCGGGGAGTGCTCGCTTTCCTCCTAGCAGCCACTGAAGGATGTGGCAAGGACCTGAATTGTTTGTGGCCGGCTCTCTATCCTGCTGCTAGAAAGACTTCTGCGTTTATCTGCATTTTTCGGAGCACCAGTCGCTGCAAAGCCACCTCCCAGGCCACTTTGTGGGAAAGCTTTCTTTATGGTGGATGACGTGGCATTTCTTGTCACTTCCTCAAATTCCTTCCCGCTGCCTATCAGCATTGCTCTGGACTTATCTGGGTTGAGCTTCAGCCAGCCAGAGCTAATCCAGGTTCCTATTTCAGAGGAGCGGAATGACAGCGATGACGCTGCCGTTTCTCCGCTTGTGACCTGGGGTGCAGAGAGAAGAGGGGTGCAAGAGTTGAGGGCCCTCGGCTTGGTTCTCAAGACTGGTACCTTTAGTTTCTTCTTTGCCCCCCACAGTCCTGCTTCCCCATAAGGCTGACAAAGGTGTTTATTTTGATGTGAAGTTAGGATGTAACTTTTCCAGTTTTAACCCAAAGAAATAAAGACGTCTTTCCCTGAGTAAACCTCCTTCCACAGGGGTCAGCCCTGACAATTTTGAACCTCTGGGGCGGGTGGGGGGGGGGGGGAGTCTTCTGAATTGGGATTTAACATATCAGAGATGTGGCTTTCTTGTTCTGATCTTCCATTGTTCAACAAATATTTATTAACACCTACTCTAAGCCACATACAATGCTGCCTAATAGGGAACATGTCCTAAAAGTAACATTTTTTCCCGCCTTCCGTCTATGAAATGTGTCCAGCTAACTTAGTTTGTGGGGCCTCCCACCGCCAATCTTATAGCAGGGCAGCCCTCCATGTCTCCATTTTATAGGTGAGAATTGCCTGAGGTCTGACAGGACGTGTATATGTGGGAAAACCCTGGGACCTGAACCAGCCAGGTTTTTCAACTCTGACACCTTTCTTTTGTACCTGGTTAAGAAGAAACTGATATCTTCTTAGTTCCCTTACTTCTGAGGTTCACCAGTTCTCTCTCATTGGGAAGAAAGAAGAGAGAATAAAATAGGAAGGATCTTTAGAATGAAGTGATAAATTATTGCTTAGCATTATATTTCATTCATTCATTCATTCATTCATTCATTCATTGAGTAACTCCTGTATAGCAGGCATTGTGCCAAATCCTGAGACAACAAAGATGAATAAGACCAATTCCTGCCCACAAGGAATTTACAGTCCAGTGTTTGATTCTGCCTTCACTCCTGAGTTAAGAACTGTCTGGGCCACACCGATTTGTGACGCTGTTCTCTTTAAGATTTACCTCCTCCTTCATCCGATTCAGTTGATGCACTTCACTAATTTTCAGGCATAAGGGGGTTCAGTATATGAGTAGAACTGAAGCAGTCTTCCGTTGGTCTTTCCTCGTGGAAAAATGGTGTAGGTTTAATTTCCTTGTGCAGAAAAACAACTTAAACTTGCCTATAAAACCGGGTTGTGTTCGTACCTACGTACAGGGTTTTCGAGAAGATGAAACACGTTGATGTATAGAACTTAGAACAGTGCCTGGCACAAAGTATGTGTGTATGTGTCTGTGTATGTGTTAGCTGCTGTCGTCGTCATCATCGTCATCAGCTGGTTTGTTTTTCTCTCTTCAGGAAAGAAACTGTGTTAGGACCGGTGCTCATTTCTGAGTGGGAGTGATGGTATAAGAAGGAATCGAGAATCTAGTACTGTTCCCTTCCCAGTGGAGGGTGCTTGTCTGCCCTTTCAGGACAGGGGTCATTCTGTGGTGGGCCCCTGAGATTTCTGCTCATACAAGACCCTCTTCTATTTTCGATCGCTCTCAAATGTCCCAAGTCATGTCTGTCATTTTTACTTTCGGAGGCGATGATGAGGAAGTGAATAATTAAGAAGAGACATGGGTACAAATGGCACCTTTCTTTCTTTCTTTTTTTTTTTAATGTTTTTTTTTTAAAGATTTTATTTATTTATTTGACAGAGATAGAGACAGCCAGCGAGAGAGGGAACACAAGCAGGGGGAGTGGGAGAGGAAGAAGCAGACTCACAGCAGAGGAGCCTGATGTGGGGCTCGATCCCAGAACGCCGGGATCACGCCCTGAGCCGAAGGCAGACGCTTAACCGCTGTGCCACCCAGGCGCCCCTTTTAATGATTTTTTGTTATATTATGTTAGTCACCATACAGTACATCCCCGGTTTCCGATAAAAAGTTCGATGATTCATTAGTTGCGTATAACACCCAGTGCACCATGCAATACGTGCCCTCCTTACTACCCATCACTAGTCTATCCCATTCCCCCACCCCCCTCCCCTCTGAAGCCCTCAGTTTGTTTCTCAGAGTCCATAGTCTCTCTTGCTTCATTCCCCCTTCTGATTACCCCCTTTCTTTATCCCTTTCTTCTCCTACCGATCATCCTAGTTCATATGTTCCATAGATGAGAGAAATCATATGATAGTTGTCTTTCTCTGCTTGACTTATTTCACTTAGCATTATCTCCTCCAGTGCAAATGGCACATTTCTTACCACAAGGCCATTGGTCTACTGGATTCTTTTGAAGCAAAGGCTAGGGTTCTCTCTCCGCCACATACTGGGGTGTTTGTGAGAAGATGAGGTTTGCGGTGAGAGTCAAGGTGATGTGTTGAATGGTGTTCCTCTTATCGACGATCAGGTTGGGATGGGTTCTGTGCTCTCAGGGAACGTAGGTGGAATTCCCTCACAAGAACCCAGTTGAGACGGACAATGTAACAAAGTTTCTTCTCACATCTCTGGGCTTATCTTGTCACAATAATCTTTGGCCTTCGATGAAGCTGTTGGACAATATCAGGCCTTTCAGTTTCGGATGCCAAATTGGGGCTTGATCCCAGGACCCTGGGATCATGATCTGAGCCGAAGGAAGACACTTAATGACTGAGCCACCCAGGCGCCCCTTTTTTGAAAGCTTTTATTTATTTATTTGTCAGAGAGAGAGAGAGGGAGGGAAAGCACAAGCAGGGGGAGCTGCAGGTGGAGGGAGAAGCAGGCTCCTCAGTGAGCAGGGAGCCTGATGCGGGACTCAATCCCAGGACCCTGGATCATGACCTGAGCAGAAAGCAGATGCTTAACTGACTGAGCCACCCAGGCGCCCCTCAACTACTTCTTTCACCCTCAGGATTACTGGTGGTGCGGACTGCCCACCCTTCCCCTCCCCCACCTCATTGTTCTCATCTCTTCTTGCTCTTCTTTATACTCACAGTGTTGTGGCCCCATTATGATGACAGCAGAGACTCTATTTTGGCTATTTTAATTTCTTTTTGTAATCACTCACTCATGACACAGGAATGTGTTTGAATTTTTGGTATTAGCTGCAAAGCCATCTCTCTTCAAGGGAACTGAGGTGGTTTCCTAACAACCAAACACGATCCCGTTCCTTCTCAAGAGAGGCATTTCTCATCCATGTGGCGATGACTGTTGTGTCGTGGCACAGGGCGGGGGCCACCACGAAGCCGACGTGGTACACGAAGTTGGCAAACACGGGGCAGCCCTTGTGGAGCCTCGCATTGAGATTCTTTTTCCACATGTTATTTGTGAGCATTTTTCTCCACTTTTTATTATGAATATTTTCATACATACAGAAAAATCAAATAAATAGTTTAATAAGTGCCCATAACTCACCAGTCCGTTTCAACAACTGTTACCATTTTGCCATACTTGCTTTGTCGATACATGTGATGTACACACGTATGTGTTTATATTACTATATATTCCTCTTTGGTAAAAAAGAACATGTAAGAATCCATACATTTTGGAGGATATCGATACATCAGTGATACCTCTATCCCCCATCACGGTACTGAACCAGTTGTTTTGGCATCTCAGAAACCAATGCTAAAACATCGGGAGCATAGAGTTGTGCTTGATTCTAGGTCAGGGTCAGCGCCTAGTGATCAATTTCTATTTTAAATACTTGTTTACGTGCGCCTCATGCTGGGGACTTTTAAGTGTCTTTCTCTGAGGCTGTGCGGCGAGCTGCAGAGACTGCTGTCGTTGGAGACAGGTGTTCCGGATCTCTCCCCGCTGGACAAGGTACAAGCCCTGTGCTCCGGGTTGGACCACTCACATAACCTCAGTGGGAGGAAATTCCTTCTGGAAATAAAAGAGGTTGGGCTAGGTCATTGAAACGTTTTCCTTCACTTCTGAAATACTGAAATTCTAAGAACCAAGTTGAACAAACCTGGGTAGAATGAAGAACTTTCAATAAACATTTTACATATAGATTGAAATTTGCAGAAGGTCAGTAAATTCCACATGATTTCATGGTCCGTGAGGAGAAATTCTGACTCTAGGACTTAGGATTGGTAATAGCAATCAAAAAGTACAGACCATCCCTGACAGGTGAGTTTTCTGAATATCTAGGTGCAAAGTAGTGTCATGGATTTGATTCTTTTACTCACAGATATAGCTGAAAAGGTCCAAAGGCATACCAGCTTTTTGAATAGATGTGGAATATATAACTACTTTCTTTGGTTATTACTGACAGTTCCAAGTGATTTACCTATTTAAACATTTGTATCCTGCATTTTTCCTATATACTCCATCTGTGCTGGGGGAGGGGTGTGGGTCAGGAATGACAGGGAGAGTTGGATTCACATGTTACATCAAGTGAAATAATCATTTTAGTAAGATCATATATGAAGTTGCCTTTTAATGTTTAGGGAGGTTTTACATTTCCCCCCTTTTTCAAATGTAGACTTCTGAGAATAATATGAATAGGTCAAGTATACACTGAGCTTTTGAGAAATTATCTTTTTTTTCTCCTTTTGAGAGGTGATGAAGATTTTTTTTCCTCTTTTGTTATAAATCATTGGACAATAGGAGCATTTATTTGTCATCTTGGACTTAATCTGTTGGTGACAAGCTGAATGCATATGTCTTAGCACACAGAGGTAATGGAAACGTCAGCCTGATATTGGCTAGTGAAATTTCCAGCAGAGTCTTGTTAGTATAACATCTGTTTTAATAAATGGCATTAAGAGATAGAGGTGTTCTCTGTTACTAATGTAAATTTCCTTCTGCTGCTTACCTGCCAATGTGGGTTCCTGAAAGTTAATTCTTCCTCAGGTTTTTGTTTTGTTTTGTTTTCAACTATTTGAGGAGACATCACACTGCTACAGGCCAGCTAAAAGGGATGTATTATTTGAACCGCTTCCATTGTTTTTAGAATCATTGTTTGTGTTGTAATCCTTTCAAAGAGCCAGCCAGTAGCTCCTTTCCTGTTTAAAGAGTAAGCTCTTTCCACTGGCAGATCACCTTCATTTCATCCTGTGAAAGCGCGTCCTGAATTCTTAGCAAAGGGGCATTTTTAGCATCAAGAACGTCCTACCAAGAAAAACCGAATATGGTAAACAGGTAGAAAACTACGCCTCAGTTGTCTAAGAAGGCAATTGTTTCTTGCTTTGGGGGCCTTGCGTATATATCCCACTTGGTACAATGAGCCTCTGCAAACATGTGCACAACGTTGTAGTTGAAACACTATATATTTTAGAAGAGGATGAAGGAAGGTTTTTCAGGTTGATTTCTAATACAGCTAGTTTACTTTTCATCGTTGGTGCTACTTTGAGGTTTTATTGCATTAAAATGTATCTGTGTTGTTAATATAAACCTTCAACCAATTTGCTTAAATATTGGACGCGGACAGGATGTGGGACAAGCATGGCATTGTGGAGAATACCACCCTGGCCCGAGTCAAGTGCAGAATGCTGCAAACACATTGTGCTAATTTTAGCTTACAAAGAGGATGAAGATAAACTGCCTACCGCTAGTTTGCCATATGCTATCCTGGTGATAATATTCAAGTGCAAAATATTCCATAGAGAGTCTTATTGTTTCAGTAAGAGAAGCATGGATAAGAGTTAAGCAAATTTCTGCTCAGTAAGTTTATAAGAAATAATGAAGTAAAACAATTCTCAAATGCAGGTAGATGAAATCTGCTAAATTTATTTTGGCTTTATTGACTTTCATGGGACTTGACAGAATTAGTTTTGGTTTATATTTGATCCAATTTTATCTATTTTTCACATGTAAATCTTAAAAATCAATCTGAATAAATATTGATCTCTTTCAGAAAGGCAAAAATATAGTTTGGATCGCATAAAACTGCTTAAAAGACAGCATCCCTTGAAGTTCAATAAAGGAATAAAGCAATCTGTTCAACTGGTTTTAAAATAACACTTTAAAAAGGCTTTTTAAAAATGAAAAAGTGAAAATCCATTACATTTCCATATTTGGCAAATTCAGCGCCTACAGTTTCACCGAAGAGTGTTTGACCTATTTATTTGTCACTGAGACCACTTCACAGTGAAGGGATTGTTAGTTCCTGCAAAACTGAGAAAAATCCAATGTGCATAGTGCATTTGCAGATGGAAACAGACTGTGTAGCTGGATTTGGAGGGTGGGTTGGCTGGAAGCTTTGTGTTAACAACTGGTGAAAAGCTTGACCTTTAGGTGACCTAGGTCAAACAAACCCCCAACTCAAGAGTTCTCCTTTGACATGGATACCTGTTTGGGGAAGGGGGCCGAGAAAGGGAATGGAGATAAAATTATGTTATGGAATTGCAAGCTGACTTCTTTAAAAGTTCTAGTTGCTTGGCTGACTGCGGCAAAGTGTCTATCGTAGGGCATTACAAAGGACCCCAAATCTGTTTGCAAGTATCAAAGGGAAAAGATGATAGGGAAACATTTCTTTCTTTCCTTCTTTCAATGATACAGGCGATGCATGGGTTTTTTTTTTCCTTCCCCCAATGCAATATGATCTGGGTTGTGATTCACAGGGTTGAATGAATGGGCTGAGCTCCACTGATGAAAACATTTGATAATGTGGAAAATAAAAGCCCGGGCGAGGAGGAGATGGCAGGGCTTCCATTGTTTGTCCCCACACTTTGTTTTTATAGGGGTTCTCACAGGAACAAATAAATTGGAGTAAATAAAAGCAAACTAGCACTGTCGGTCGGTATCGTGGCCTCACACATGCTCACAAGACGACTCAGGCAGGAAACTAGCAAGGGTCTGTTCCCGACCATTCACGTTGCATCTTTATCTCCCTGGTTCATTGTTCGCTGCGGAGTGCTTAAACCTCAACTTCCCAAGTAAAAGCTTCCTGTTGCTTGCTTTTAAATATAGTTTTGTTTAAACAACAACAACTTTTAAAAAATGGGAGAAATGAATTAAGGAAGCCAACTTATATAAAAAGGAATAAGGCAGCTCTAGTCTGATGGGATTCTGAAACTTGAGGGCCCAGATCCCATGGCTAGTTCCCCTTGATGCAATAAAAGTCTCCTTTTAGGTACTCAGCTGTAGGAACCCATCTCTATGCCTCCACAGGAGGTAAGAGTGAAGGAGAACAATGAAAATGGTCGGTGTTTCCCCACATCTGCCTTTTTCACTGTGTTTGGTTTCACTTCATTTTAACTTTTCGGCATTGTCTGGGGGGGTGGGTGATAGACTTGCTGCCCTTGCAACTGTGGGTTAGAGGAAAACCCATCCCTTATTAGTTGTGCCCCTGCTTCAAGATCCTTTAATGTCGGTCTATCTGAAAAACTGTATCCATTCCTGTGGAAAATATGGTTCTTATTCCACCTTAATGGGTGGGGGTTTACTCTGATACTTCCTGCAATTTTGGAGGAAAGGGCAGCAGTTTTCTCAGGCCTCAGATATAAACAACATTGTTTATGCTGTTTCCACTCTTCGAGTCCTCTGTTTGTGCAGGCCCTAACACAAGTGGGTCTGTTTCGCATTTAAAAAATTAGTGTATGTTTTCAGAATCAATCTATCAAGTTAGGCCAAGAAGTGCGGTGAGAATGCATGGTTGGGGGTTACCAAATTCTGGCTTTCAAAACCTGCTTGACAGGCATTTGTACCTCTGGCCGCACACTCATGGGACGCTGGGGCTTGGTATAGTCCATTCATCCCATGATGGAAGCAATCGATTTGGGTTCCTCTCCCCTGCTCATGGCATAATACACCGTAAGCTGCACCAGAAAATTAACAATGCCACCCAAATGGCCCTTTTTGAAGAGAACGCCTGTCATGCTAGAATGTGAACAATGTTGTGAAAATGGAGCATATTGTAGCCATTTAATAATGGATCTGTTAAAATCGCGAGTAGTACAGGGGCGCCCGGGTGGCTCAGTCAGTTAAGGGTCTGCTTTCGGCTTAGGTCATGATCCTAGGGTCTTGGGATCAAGCCCCGTGTCGGGCTCAGTGGAGACCTTGCTTCTCCCTCTTCCTCTGCTGCTCCCCCCTTCTTGTGCTCTCTCTCTCTGTCAAATAAATAAATAAAATCTTAAAAAAAAAAAAAAAAGGATCGCTAGTAGTACAGTGAATTATAACCTAAAGGCAAGGAGCTTGTTAAGCCACAAAGAGTGAGCATCCCCTCACTTGTGTGTGTCTGTAATGGAGGAAGGCCAAGTGGAGGGTGGCTGGAGGGGGCCCGCTAGCACGTGTAAGCTGGAGGGTCCTCACCCACCCAGCCTCTCACAGTCCTGCGAGGACAGAAGACGCGGCCAGCTTGCCAGGCAGCCCTAAACCCTCCATTCTGCGTGAGCTGTCACTGCCCTTGTGCACACAAGCCCACGTGTACTGTAGGAGGCAGTCAGAAAATAGGATATGCCTGCAGGTTGTTTCGACCCACGAGCGCAGGACGCACACTTCCTTGGCAGTTTTCTGAAGGGGGACTCTGGGATGCTGAGCTCTTCATTTCTAATCCAGCTCTATTTGCTACATTCAACGCTGCACAAACACAGTCGAAACCTCTTTCACTTGGTTGCCTTCTCTACCCTGCTTTTGAGAGACTGCCCCCTGGGCACTAAGCTAAGAACATTGCTGCTCTCATCTGGCGGGGTCCAGCAGAAGAAGACTGTCAGGAGGAAGGCAAATACTCAGTCCTGTGTGCAAGTCTCCAGTGGACTCCAGGCTGAGTACTCCCAGCCTCCATCAGCCTGGTCCTGGTCCTGGTCCCAGCCCCCCCCCCCAGAGCAGAGACTCCGGGAACTTCCTGGTTGTTTGGGCAGATCTGGCTGTCCTACGTGACGGCCAGGCGTCCCACACGGATGCGAGTGAACACTGTAGTTACCTGGTGGCTACCAGTCACTTGGAATAATCAGCTGGGAAGCTCTTCCTTTTTCCTATCAGGAGATTGGAAGTTGGTCTCATTGCTCTAAGGAGAGTTGCGTCTTCTTGGCTATCCTGTTGAACACAGTTTGGAGCCTGTCACTGCGCCCTTACTTTTGGATGAGTCCTGTCACTCGTTGCTGTGCAGGTATACCCATCTTCATGCAGGAGAATCACAGGAGGCTGATGTTCCACCAAAGCGGCCTTTAAACTTTGGGGGCAGACTTTGGGACAACGTTGCCTGGTCGAGAGGTCTGTGTGGCACAGACGCAGAAGCATTTGACCCACGGTATTAAAAACCTAAACTCCACACGACTCGTTTGTCTAAGAGATCAACGGCTATCCCTTGACCGGAAGGCAGCTGCTATTAGCAGGAAGGCTTGTACTTACCGCATGATCTTGAAGACGTCAGTTGGGGTTGAGTCTGGGGCTCAAGCCTCTCCTCATCGCCCCTGACACTCTCCCAATGATATGACTGTTAGTCTTTGAACACGAGTCCATCCTCTGATTCTGTCTGTTGTGATCTATCCCCTCCCAGTTTAACCGGGGACCTCTCTGTCTTCCTGTTAATATTTGTACCTTACTTGACAGTTATGTGTTGGACCCCGAGTCACAGGAAGGACTGAGGGATTCGAGTCTTGGTAATACCATTTTTACTGTGGTAGCTCGTTCCTTATAAATGAATTCCCCTTTTCAACTGTATCTTTAGAAAATGATCTTGGTTTTCTTTTATTATGATATCAATAATAATGAATTGAGCCAAGAAGTTGTAATTACGCTTCCATAGCCTCTGTGGAGTGGTTAAAAAACATATCCACGTGTTATGATGTTAATTTCCATTCATTACAAATGAACAGGGACAGAATATTCCTGTTCGATGCCACCTTTCACCACACATTATGACTCCCCTACCAGTAACCCACACAGTCCACTGTCCTGCCCTCCCTAACGTACTTTCTAATAAATAAGGCCAGCTGAAAACAGGGATGTTCTGCATTAAATATAAAATGATGATTTTAACTGCTTCTGCTCAGACTGACCCATATATCACTTAATCACACCCATTTAAGCAGAGAGAAGGAGAGAGAGAGAATGAAAATATGAGTGGATCAGCTCTCCATATTTTGTTTGGTGGCAATATGAGGAGAATTTAGGCTAAGGATGGTTTTCTAGCCATCTCGTTGTTTCCTGTGGTGCATATATAGTTGGTGGTCTGATGGGCTGTATAGAAATGCAAGTTTTACCAGACTAATGAAGATGGCACTTCATTAGTTTGCTTGTGACAGAGTAGCCTGATGTAAGATGTGTCCTTGGCCTTTCCTCTCCTTTCAGTCATTTGAATCAACCAGTCAATCAATTGTTCCATAGGTAATAGCTCTTCTTGTATAGAAAGGAGGATTTAGGAAACACCTGGAATGCATGACCAAATTCTTTGTTAAATTTTCCTAATTGTGAATTCTGTATATTCCACACATGTGGAGAGAGTGGAACTAACTCGGGGCAAGAAATTTAACTCTTTTTCTGTAGAGAAACAGAAGCCGGAAAGATAAAGTTGCTTTTCTGCTGTCTCACCCCTCCGTTAACTCTAAATAAATCTAAATTTATGATTTCAGTTGGCCTTCCATTCAGCAAGCACTGGCTGCCCGCTAGTGAGTAGGCCCTGAGGATGTGCAGTGGTGAACAAGACCCGCCTACTGGGCTCAAGGAGCTAATAGACTAGTGGGAATGTCTGGTATATACACCGGCCACGGAAACACACTGTGATACCAGCTGTGATTGTTCGCACGTGGAAAATGCACCGACCCCTGTCTTGGCGGATCCTGGAAATTCTCCTAAAAAAGGGCATTTTTTATAATATTTCACAATTTCCCAAGAGTTTTCCTGTGTATAATTCTACTCCTTTTCACAACACCCCTCCGAACTAACTAGTTCCTTATTCCCACTAGCCCTTTGTGGACGGAGGCAGAGAGGCTTAGCAGGGTTGAGTTGCCTCACGAAGGCTACACAGACAGTAGTGGCTGGCCTGGAACTTCAGTCCCGGGCTGTGACCTGTAGGTCAGGCATGATTACATATGTTTGGGGAAGTGTGGAACTTGGAAAGATAAGAAATCGTGGCCTGAGGTTGTGAAATCACTGTTTGACTATCTGGGATTTTACCCCTGACTCCCTGTTAAGTTTAGGAAGACCTGGAACGATCATTCCACATTCAAATAGCCCAGACTCCAAATACCCGCTTTCCCATTAAAGAACAAAACAAAACAAAACGAAAAAAACCAGCAAGTATCGAAGAGAGGCGATTAACATGATGGCTCAGTTCTGTTCTCATCCTTTCTTTCTTGATGACATGGCTCCAAATAATCACATTCCATGCCTGGGAAGTGTTTAGGCTTCTCTGATGGAGATTATCTTTCCCTACTATGATTATGCATTTTCAAAACCCGATCATACTCCTATTTTCTGACCAGAGAGGAGACAGATCGGTAGCTGTGGGCCTGTGGTGACCCACCATACAACTTTCAACCAGGCTTTTTGCTCAGACTAGACTAGACTGTTCTTTCCTGTGGTTGTCTCTTCTACACAAGAGGGAACTTGTTGCCCCAAATAATTGTGGAGATGCCTGACTTAGGGAGAGTTACTTCAGAGGTTTCTGGAAGGAAGAATGAAATACAGAGAGGATGGCCATGTCTCCCACATCGCCTTCAGTGTCAGATACGGAAATCGCACTCTCACAGACCATCTGGATTTGACTGGATGTGACCTGGGGCTGTTTCCTGGTTTGGCATGCCACATGGGGAGGACGCAGGACATGCTGAGGCTCAGGAGCCTGGCTGGAATCTCAGGGACACAGAGCCACTGGGCAGCAAGTGGAGGATGGGGCAGGGCCAAAGCATCCGCATTCTTAAGAGGAGTGAGGGCTTGGAGCACCTGATGTGGATGTGCAGGCTGGCCCGTGTGCAGGCAGCTGGGTGGTCCGAGACAGAGCGTCCAAAGGGTGTAGCAAGTTCAGGCCTGGCATTTCGGATACCCCGTCTGATAGGTGGGACCAGCCGCAAGGAATTCTAGGCCACAGGCCAACTCAGAAGTCAGGCAGGGCTGGAATTGGCGTTCTGAGGTCTGTTTTCAAGGAGAGAATCCCCTCCAGCTGGCACTTCATGGGAGCAGTATTTAGCCCTGGGAAAGAAGACTGGCAGCGGCTGGGGGAGGGGAGGAGAGTCGAGATTCCCAGGCAGTTTGTGGTTGGGGTCAAGAGTAGGCCCAGAAGGGGACTAAAAGCAGAGCAGGAAGCGGAGAGTCGTGTGCACACTGGAGGATCACATCTGTGCGAGGAGGGGGCGGCTGGGTGACTGAAGCTGCAGGGCGGCGGCTGCCCCTGCGAATCTAGGTCCAGGGGAGCGTCGTGGAGCCAAGGCTACTGTGACGCTTCCAGTCCTTGTGGGATGATGGTGTTGGAAACCAAGGGGTGCCGGCTGCAGGGTGGACTTTGTGGAGAGGCTGCTGCAGGAGCTCGGGAGGAGGAGAGAGCAGGCCAGGAAAGAGACAGGGTGCGGAGTGCTGTAAAGACCAACATCCTTTCTGTGGGGAAGGATGATTTCTGCCTTTCGTGGATGAGAATAATTCATGGATTCTGCTACTTGCTTCTTGCCCCAGGAAGATTTCAGATTAGCATGTAGGTGATGTCATCACCGAAAACCCCATGGATGTGGAATGCTGCTCCCCTTGGGTGTGGGGGGCGGCCTGAGTGTCTTCCGCGTGGGGCTAGTGTTTCATGAAGCAACCTTGTTTGTATTTCTGTATCCCTCCTGGAGAGGAGACTTTCCTTTCTTAGATACATAATCGGTGAGAGAAAATAAACCGCTGCGAGCTTGCGGTCGGTCCCTTTTCCCCTCTTTCTCTCGGCCGAGGCCCATCAGCGTGGCCGGCCCAGTTTCATGGAATGCTCGCGGGTGTGCAGAGAGGGCAGGCTCGTCCCAGCTCTCCTACGGGCAGAACCTCAGGTTCCTGACATGGAGACACATGTGAAAACCATTTGTGTGATGCTGTAACATGTGTGCTTTGTAGTTGGGTAGATGACTGCTTTTAGGCCCTGAGCAAGGGAAAGGGCCTCTGTCCGGCCCTGCTCTTGCGAGCTCAGCACTCCCCTCTGCTCCCCGACGGCTCCTTACCCGACTTCCATAACCTGCGAGAAGTCTTTGCCGGTGATTTTCTCCTTCAGTCTGTGGAGGAACATTCAGGACAAGGGCCTCACTTTTTTGCAGTGTGGCTATTTTTGGCACCCTCCCATTCTTGTGTACCTTCCCGGGATCCATAAACACTTGGTATTTGTTTTCTTCCTTGTACATTTCAGGTGGTTTTCACATTTAACCTTTTCCATTATCTTTGACTAAGGAACAGTTGCTTGCACCCTTCCTCTCTCCTCCTCCTTTGATTTCAGTAGAAAGAGTATGACCTAGACGTTTATGAAGTCTGCACCATGGTCAGGCTTTGTGCTGGCTGTGGACAGCATGCAGCAATGAGAAAAGACACTTACTGCTCCGGGAGATCTTTCTAGAGGTTAAAGAAATGCATTTGGACTGTCATTGAATCGCATAGGTTAAGTGGAGAGAGTAGTTCTGGAATGGTTAGGAGTTTAGCTTTGAGTCTGATGTGGGCTGGAATTTACAACGAACTCTATTTCCTTATCTGTACACTGGGGCCAATGCAAGGATGACATGAGTTAATTCAGAAAAGCACTCAGTGAGGTATGTATTCTCCAAGCAGCTCATCATTGTCCGTAAGTAGGAGTTGTTTCTATTGGCTATGAAAACAGTTTGAAAAAAACCGTAACAAGTGAAGGGTTTTTTTAAATATGGAGAAATTGACTGTTGTTGTTTTTTAATTTATTTTTACTGTGATAACAAATTTAACTTTACCTTCTAAGGTTTTTGTGAGGATTCATTAATTGATCGAAAATAAAGGCTGAACACCTTTATATTGAGCATATTATATTTATTGAACAATATATATTTATTGAGAAAATAAATATTAGTTTTTATTATTACTGCTATTCTTACTGTCTAGACAAGAGATGGACAATAACTTGAAAATCAGCCCTGTTTTTCTGTAGGGCATCCCACTTGTCCTGGACCTTAAAGATACTTTCTTTAATGATATAACTGCTTTTCATATTTGTAAATCAAAACCAGAAGCCTTTGCTATTAATTACCATGGAAATATTATTTGGAGAGCAGAGGACAAAGTATTATGAATTGACCTATTTTGTGTGGGGAGTGAGAACTTGTATTAATAAAACGTGTTTCCCGCGTATCACCATCCAGCCCTAGGCTGCCAGCATCCTGTGGTGGGGCCGCTTAGACAGCACCGCCCACCCATTTTCGTCTGAAGCACACAGACAAAGTTCCAAGTCATTCCAGGGCTCTTTGGGGGGAAAAAAGGAAAGAAAAAATGAAACTAGTATGCAGTGCTAGGAGGCTGGGTGTATGTATTTTGGAAAAGTGGCTGCTAGGAACGGGAACAGAATAGGGGAGTGAGGACACATAACTAGAGTGGCCGTGATTGTTTTCCTGTGTTAGGTGCAGGGCTCAGGAGAAAGGTCCCCTTGCTCAAAGAATGTTCTCAGTAGTAAAACGACGACGGGAACTGGCATTCACTGCGCTAAGCCAGGGCTGCCGGGTTATGTGTTCAATGTTCTATCTAGCTTATTTTATTTAACCTGTTCAATAACTCTAAGGTGTACTATTACTCTGCTTCTTTTTTCCAGAGGGGCAAAACAGAGGCTTAGAGAGGTTAACTGACTTGCCCAGGGTCATGCAGCTATCAAGTGGTGAGGATGGGATTTATGTGAACCTAGCAAATCTGACTCCAGAGGCTACACTGCTCTCTGGTAATACCTCCCGGGGCAAGAAGTGAGGATGTTGTGTGTGCTGGGGAGATGAAGGAGAGAGGGCTGTGACACTGTCAGAAAAGAGAGTCGCGGGGCGGCTGGGTGGCTCAGTCCGTTGAGCATCCGACTCTTGATTTCGGCTCAGGTCGTGATCTCAGGGTCTTGGGGTCGAGCTCCTCACTCAGCGAGGCGTCAGCCAGGAGATACTCTCTCACTGCCTCTGCCCCTCCCCCCACCCACGCGTGCCTGCTCTCTCTCTCTCTCTCTGAAATAAACAAATGAATCTTTAAAAAAACAAAACAAAACACAAGGAGAGTCGCCCATTGGAGACATCCTGGCTTGTTCTGATATTTCGTCCTAGAGACATCATGACGTGATGTTCAAAATGAGGACATGAACAGCCTTTCTCCCATCCTTGTCCAGCGGCTGCAGGTACAGTGCTCTCTGGGTGCGCTGAAGGGAGACTGTCTCATCTTCCACTGTAATGAGGCGTGTGCATGCACCCAACACTCCTTAGCTTTATTTGCCCGTAGGGGAAGATCCTCCAGAACCTTGCTAAGATGCACATCACGGTCCTTGGACCGGTGGCGTGGCATGGGCAGCCCCCGGGGAGCTTGTGAGAAATGCAGTATCTCAGGCTCCTCCCCTACTGATCGGAAACTGCATTTTAACAAGATCCCTGGTGCTTCATAAGCACGTTAAAACTGGAGTGTCACTGCTGTGGCAAGTGACTTTATCTTTACCATGCCCACCGAAGTAAGTCACCGCTTGATGAAATGTGCTTATTTTGAGCAAGCACCTGTCCCTGATTAACTGAGTGACTGGTACGTGTGCCACAGAAACTCTACACAAGGACTGGAGCCTTGGATAATCAGAGGAGAGAAGGTTAGATGTAATAACGGATACATGCCAGTAATTCTCAACCTTATCTTTCAGAAACTGTTGGGTTTTCAGATGGCTTTACAATAAGAGAATAACAAGCTTTCCTTTCTTTTTTATCCCAACTTCTTTCTTGCCTGTTTTCCTTCTGACTAAACTTAACATCACTTCATTCTCCCCAAAGAGTTCCTAATCTACATTTTACAACCTAGTTCCATTTTCTTTCGAATGCAAAGAAATCTTCCTGTATAGAATGTCATCTGGGCTTTTCTGCCTTGACCCATGGCATTCCCTCTTGCTCCAACTTTCACCTCATTGCAGGAGGTCGGTCCCACCCTCTCATCCAGCTGGGCCCCACCTTCAGCGGACTGCTCATCCTTCCTGCACGCACCCTTCTCTCCCCTTCTCCCTCCTTATGTACTGAGAGCACAAGGAAAGGGGTGAAGAACCTGCGAGCACCTTGAGGAAAGATCCCTAGGAAGCCAGGGAGGGTCAGAAGATGAACTGGTGCCCGTGTTTAACCCACTCACGATGCTCACACTGAGGGCTGTGCTCCATCTAGCTGCACAGACCAGTGAAATGAGGGCAAATACGTAAAAAGAGTTGCTACAGAATTTAGACACGTGATTCTGGTTTATCTGCTGTCATTCAAGAAGGATGTGGTCCAGATGAACAGAATCCTACTTTTTTAAATATTAAAAAATTTAGGGGCATTTTTAAGGAAAATGTCTCCAGACTGCACAGACACTGTATCATATCTAATTTTAACAAGCTCAAAACAGTTTAATTCAGTAGCTACCTGATTTATGGCACTGTGCTACGTATCTTGTGTTTACACAAACGTCTGTAGCATCTATGTGGCTGCTTTCCCCTATGCTGAAGGACCTCACAGGCCAGGTTCTTTTTTTGCCTTTTTATCATTTTACATTGTTACAAAACTCTCAGTCTACAAACTATGAGGCAGGAAACCAGATGAGTAAACCTTTGAAAACGGCATCTAAAATACACACACCGGTTCTCGGATTAAGGGGCTTGTGGTCATTTCTCTGTAAAAAATATATGAGCTTTGCCACATATAATCTGTGATTCCCAAACTTGGCTGTACATTTTAATCATCTTGGAGTTTTAAAAATCATTAATGCTGGGATTTCACCCTCCAAAATACTAATTTAATTGGTCTTGGGTACAGTGTAGGCATCAGGATTTATAAAAACTGCCGCATGATTCTATGTGTAGCCAAAGTTGAGAACCACTTCAACTGCTTCTAATCTGCATGTCAGAAACTTTTTTAAATTAAGTCCTCCTTTTCAAGTGATTTCTATATAACTGAGTTTGCTGAAGAAGTGATCTCTTTGATAAATAAATGTTATCTTTTCTGTGTAAGTGTACGTACACACACACGCGCGCGGAGTATATAAAAGTTTAAAAAATTATATGGCAAGCATTTGAGGATCTCACAAAAATAAATGGGGTGTGTGTGTGTGTGTGTGTGTGTGTGCGTGTGTGTGTGTGTGTCTGCCTGTCTGTAAGATCCCATGTGTGGCATTTGTTTTTTGCTTTTGTTTTAAACAAGAGATTTATTTTCATGGTTAAATAGAATTTTGTGGCCATTTGTTAATAAATGATTTATATATTTTGGGAAGAATATCTCAAGGAATTTGGCATGCATTACTATAATACCATTAAAAAGGTAAAATACTAGTTCCTCAAATGCTTTCTAAGATGTTGATTCAAAACAAAAGTTTATGACTTTTGCACTGTTACCTTTGCAATTGTAAGCATATTTTCTTTCTTTTTTTCTTAGAAAAAGATTGGGGGATTTCCATTTAGTTTTACTGTTAGTATAAATACAATGATTTCAGTAATATCATGCAGTGTACTCACATCCTGAAGTTTCTAAGACTTCATTAAGAAGTTATGCTGTTTGTGCAGGGATTTTCCATGGTGTTTAGTTGTAAAAAAAAAAATGCTGAATGGATGAAAAATGAGTAAAATCTGTGTTTTTTTTCCTTTCCTATTCATCATTGCTGTTTGTCCTCTGCGTGTAGGTAACTAATTTGCTGTTGTTCCCCTGAGGGAAATTCAAGTCAAAAAGTCATATTGAATTACTAGAAAAAGGTATTCCTATCTCAAAAGAACAAAGTATAATGATTTAAAAACAAACAAACAAACAACTTGGAATATTTAGCGGATTTTTTGGTGTGTCCTGTATGTATCTGTCCATGGTACTCTACTCATAGGAATACGTACAGAAAATAAATCTTAAGTAAACTACAAATGTGAACACTGACCAACTCCGACTGACAATTCTTACTTTTCATGAATTTAGAAAGTCCTGTTTCTTCCTTCCATTCTATCAATGGCATATTAAAAATAATTCAACAGATTTTCTTGGTGTTCCGTAAAAATCCAGCGAGCATTTTCATTCTGGGTCTCAGTTATTTGGTTGGGTTCTTTTCATATTTTTTACCCTGCTATGTTTTATGCATGGTTTGTGGTCTCCATGAAGAATCATGAAGTGATAGATGCTTAATAGAAGCCTTTATTTGTAGTAAAGGAGTTATTCCAAATTTATTCCAACGGGTTGGCGATCTCTGAGTTATAAACACCCAGATTATTGGAATGTCCTCCATATACACACGGATGTTCAACCAAGATCTTACTGCTATTCTCACTGCTGTGCAACCCCAGGACCCATTCACTGTCACCACAGTTTCTGTGAAAAAGAGAGAAACACTGAGCAAGGTGAGAGATGCGTGGCTTCCCAAATGCAGGAGGGATGAGCAAGGGTGGAGTGGTTGAGGGTGGGGGGATGTAATGACAAGTTTGGGAACTTGACCCTGGGCTCTTCCGAAAGGCTGGCATCTGCTGATTAGAACAACAACAAAACTTTCCCAGCACCAGCTGTATTTTTTTTTTTAACCTTTACTTACTGCTCTACCTGAAATTCTGCCATTTAAAGATTCGTTTGCATTAACAAATTTTCTTTTGAAGATGCCCACATTTCTGGGAAGATGAGGGGGCAGCAGATTTTCTTGCTGAGTTTCTATTCATGCTTGCAGATCACTTTCTACCTCAATAGATCTGGCTCAGATGGAAAGGCTGGGTATTTGGGTTGTTGGGAGATGGTAAGTGTGAACTCAGAGCAGGAAAAGGTTAAGTCTGGGTGGGGTGTCCACAGTGGGAGGCCAAGTGCCCCTACAAGGCACTGGGAGACTGGGAAACTCCAGGACATGGGTGCTGAGTGGTGGAAGGGACATCTAAAAAAGGAAGTACTAAAAGCACTTACACATACTTTAGTATTTCCCTAGGTGGATTCTATGTACAGAAATATGAGGAAAAAACTCATCTTCCTCCTTCTTCTTATACTTTCTGACTTGCTGCACCTAGAGCTCAGATATCAGAACTTCATTCACTTAATGAATTGCTTCGGCTTTGATGAGCAAGCCTTGGGACCCGACACCATTCATAACTTGCTTCTGTGTGAAAATATGTTCCAATGTCCAAACGTCCTACTTACAGATTAACTTCAGAGTGTAATCTATGCCTACACTGGGGTCTGCCTAAGTGGACTCATTGTTTTTCCATTGTCCCTCATTCCCCAGTCTTAATTTGGAAGCAAATACTTTGTCAGGTTGAACTAGAAAGAGACACTGGGGAATGAGGCTTTATTTGGTAACATTTAGGTGATATTGGGGCATGTGACAGGACACTGATGATGCCACAGAAGTACGTGTATGGGTCACTACTCGGAACCCACGGGACAAACACCAAATCCTGACCGTGGCCCCTGAGGCTCTGAGGGGCCTTGCTCCGGTCATGTCTCCAGCTTCACGTGGTCCTGCTTTCCCAGGTTCCAGTTCTGTGGTTGTAGCATGCTTCCACCTGCTGTTCCCTGGCCTGCAGTCCTTTCTCCGCTTTCTGCCCTTTTAGGCTGCTCACCACACCCTCTTGATTTTCTCCACCCTTCAGATTCTGCTCCGCAGTCCTCCTCAGTTTTCTTTGTTTCAACACTCATAGACTTATATTTCTTTGTGATTGAATACAGTTGTACCTTTATCACCGTGATTATTTTGTTTCACATCTGTGCCCTCTGTCTGGAAAGCTCCATAGAAACAGGGACTCTTTTTGATTTTGTTCACCATTCGTGTCCGTCATGGTTGACGTAGTGTTTGGGACATAGTCGGAATTCAGTACATTTCTGTCAAAAGAATAAATGAATGGTAAGAGTGACCACTTATGCAAAAGATGATTACCTGTGTAGGGCTCATTTTTAAAGTCCGCACTTGACTTTTTAGAAAAGGAGGCAGTACGTTCATTGAGAGAGTTACTTTCTCCAGGCTCTGAGTCTCCATTTCTTCCATTAGGTCTCTGTGATGTCAGGAGTCCACTAAAGGGCTGAATAAGGCTGTGAGCTCCTTCCACAGGGGCTAACTATTAACAAGGAGTTGTCACTGTTTATCAGACCTAAATCAATGGGAAAGGAAAAGCTTCATGGCAAATCTCTGTTAAGCCAACCTTGGGAAACGTACCTAAACATTTCTTTTTATTCCAAATAATGTGTTTATTTAAAATTTGCTTATTCTTCTTTTTTTTTTTAAAGATTTTATTTATTTATTTGACAGAGATAGAGACAGCCAGCGAGAGAGGGAACACAAGCAGGGGGAGTGGGAGAGGAAGAAACAGGCTTCCAGCGGAGGTGCCTGATGTGGGGCTTGAACCCAGAACGCCAGGATCACGCCCTGAGCCGAAGGCAGACGCTTAACGACAGAGCCACTCAGGCGCCCCATAAAATTTGCTTATTCTTAATCTTCTCCCTCACTTTTCCTTACCTCTGTCTTATCAGTCACTGCCATTAGTGTATCTGTGACACTGGCCATTTCTTATGCCTCTTCCAGAACCTCACACTGCCATGGCAGGTGCCAACATCTAAGTCCTTATCTTGGTTGCCAAAGGAACCACCTCAAGATTTTCAGGGAAGTCGTGGGTGGTAACATAAAACATATGAGAATGTGCCTTCCTCTGTTATTTTTCTTTGATCAACTGAGAATCGCTTTGGACTGAGAACAAGGAAATATTAAATACCTAAGGATGAGAAGAGATGCAAAAGGGAGGCGGAGGTAACAGAACCCTAATTCAAGTCAAACTCAAAGGTGAACCCTTGGATTTTAGACAATTATGTATTTGTATATCGGCTGCAAATTTGAAGGTAGATGAAGTCTACTGTGTTTCTCTTAAAAATGTGTAATTAGACTTATGGGGTCATGTTAGGTTTTCATTGATCTTATAAAATCCTTTCTAACGTCTCCGAGGACCCTGTGGCACGTCAGTCTGTATGACAGTATCAGTTACTAAGGTCCTCCAATAACCTGTTGCTGAAAAATTGTGGAGGCAGGTGTGGAGGAATGCTGTGGGGAAGGCCGATCCATGACTTGGCCACACTAAGGAAAAGCCAGAGTTCTAGAATTTTGTATTTAGCACCAAGTCTATGAGGTGTGAGCCTGGATGGAGTCTGAGCTGAGGGTGCAATTGTCTGCTGAGAGACAGTTGAGTTTTTTTGCTAGGGTCAAACTGGAAGACATGTCAAGTATTTAATTCATTGGGAAAACAAAACTTTTGCTTTATTTTTTAGAGTTGAAGTCAGGAAAAATGCACAAACAGCACGAAATTTTAGTTAGGTAAAGAGCTTTAAATTGTAATCGAAGGAAGTAGGAGTGTATTCCTGAGAGACTCTAGCAAACACTAAAAAGAATTCTGATTTCTTTCACTCAGTCCATCTTTTGTCCAAGATGAGCTGAAAGATTCTAAGGAAACGTCCCAGCTTTGGAGAATGCATTTCCTTTATGTTTTCTTATAGTTTTACTGATTTTCCTTGGTGAATATTCTTCAAGAGTTTAAGTATGTATCAAAAAGGATGGTAACAGCTGGAAATTGAAACTGGTTTTCTCCATGCAATGAAAAAGGAAATGCATTAGCTCATTCATTTAATATGCCATTGACAAGTCTGTACCCTGGACACTGGGGTAAGCCCGGGGCTGGAGAGTCTTAGAGGGGAATATGACCCTGTCCCTTCTTTCATATATCCTGTAATCAAGCCGAGGGGACATAGACTACAGAAATCAACAATCCTGCTAGAATGCGACGTGTGCTTGGATGGAGGAACGTCGGGAAAAGAAAAATTGGGGGTTAGGGAGGGGTGTCACTGAACAGCTTAGAGTCCCGCACATGCTTCTTAGAGGAGATGGCGGTTGAACTGAACCTAAAAAAGGTCACCAAGGAGGGTGCCTGGGTGGCTCAGTCATTAAGCATCTGCCTTCGGCTCAGGGCATGATCCCAGCGTTCTGGGATCGAGCCCCACATCAGGCTCCCCCTCTGGGAGCCTGCTTCTTCCTCTCCCACTCCCCCTGCTTGTGTTCCCTCTCTCACTGGCTGTGTCTCTCTCTGTCAAATAAATAAATAAAATCTTTAAAAAAAGAAGGGGGGGTCACCAAGGAGCTTGCCAGGAAGGACGCTGCAAAGGGGCTAGCACAGGGAACTCCGAAGAGGTGTGAGAGCAGTGCCTGCAGGGAGAGGGTGAGAAGGTCAGGAGGCTCAGGATCGGGGTGGGGACCCAGCAGCAGATAGGCTGAAAACACCCCAGAGGGAGAGGGAGATCGTGAAAGACCTTCCATGCCAGGCTCAAAAGCGTGACCTTTATCCTAAAGGCAAATGATTGCCACAGCAGGATTTTAAGAGCCAGGGTTAGAAAATCAGATCTGTATTTTAGAAAAATCATTCTGGCAGTGATTACACATTCTCAATGAAGACAAAACACTTCTTTATAATCTCCGAAGTATTCTAGCTGGTTCCTGAGAAAGGGTTGTCTATAATTCTCACCATTTATCCTCTTAACATAACACAGAAACATTATCCCATCTGACTTCTGGCTAAGTAGACACAGCCATGATCTGGAGAAGTGGGTTTGGGGTAGTTTTACATTCTTCCTAATAACCTGGCCCACTCGGATAGTTCCCCTACAGAAGAAACCCGACCTCTCCATACTGATGGGATGTTTGCACCAGCAGTCACTGGAAGGGCAGGAATGTCCTACGCACTGTGTAAGGGGCGAAATGCCGTATTCTCTCGTAGATGTGCTGTGTGAGAAAACAGGCAAGCGGAAAAACCCTTAATACCGGATGAAAGTTTAGCCAGCTTACAACACGGGCTGTACAGCCTTCATGCCTTTGCCTTTGAGCTGGCCGTTCCGACACCTTTCAAGACATGGTAGAATTGGCTCCGTGCGAAAGATGCGATTACAGATGGCCTTGGTTCTGAGTCGACATACATGTCTGAGACAGACGTTCTGTTTCCAAACACTTGAAGATGCATAAAGTAAAAGTGAAGGGGAGAACCTGGCTGGAAACTATGGAGTCTCGATACAAAATTGTAAATGAATTGTTGTAATGCTGGGGTGCCTTGCAGCTCGGCTTCTAACAAAACAAGAAGGTCCACAACCTTACACCTTCATTCACCCCCACAGTTGGAAGTTCAGATCCCTAATTAGGAGTTTTGCCTCCATGACAGAAAGAACCCTCTGACAGACAACCCATTTTTATTTATACCTGCTGACCCACTGACACTGGCAGTTCCTCTCCCTTGTGATGTAAATCTTGGGCACTTTTGGGGTTTTGTTTTTGCCTGGCTCAGAATAGGTTTGGGGAATGGGCAGTCCTGGGTGGGGGGAAGAGGGCGTCAGGAGGAAGAGAAAAATGGGAGCAGGGCTTTGACCTGCCAGAGAGGAGCCCCTGCTGACACGGTCAGTCTGACCCATTGAATGGCCTGAATACGGTAAATGCCGCTTTATCCTGCCTTGAAAGGCACGAGATAGCACAGTCTAAATGCCCGGGCATGCTTAAATAGGGACTCGGGATGTTTGAGTTGAGCGTGTTTGAAATCTGAGCTCTCTGACAGCCTGGGAGCTGCCACAGGTCACCTGCCTTGCTCCACAGGGACAGACCAGGTCTCACAAGAAATTGTCCGTAGACGAATTGTAGTACAAATTCCTTTCTTTGTTGGTTGGCCTCTTTCACTAGACCATGGCCTATAAAATTTTGTAAAAACAATTCTTAAATATTATTTGAAAGGGCAAATGGCCCACGCTGAAAGGTTTGACAGTTTGACATATAGTGCATGGTTTTGATAGCTCGGAAACTGGAAAGTGCGGCCAGGATTCTCCCCCCGCTCGTTAGAAGCCTGGTGTTTTTCACGGAGTGTCTTGTTGCTGCCGAGTCCCTCTGCTCCCTGCAATCTGACAGGCAATGAGTCTGCTTCAGTGAGCGTCAATCCTCTTAGACTAATTCGTGAGCGAGCAGAAAAATGGCTAGCACCTTTCCATCCAGCGTCCAAAAAGCCCAGAACCAGGTATTCCCAATTAAGGAGCCATTCGGATAATCATATCAAAGCAGATTGCTTCGGAGGCTTCTCGTAAGGCCAGAGCCAGTGCTGAGAGAGAGGGGGGGGGGGGGGAGTCCAGAGTTTCACTTGAGTGAGGGGGGGAAAGGGATTTGAGTGGCGCGGTCTCCTCAGAGCTGGGAAGTCGCAAGGAAGTGGATTTCTGCATGAGAACGTTGCATATGTGAGGGCAGCGTGGGCTCTGCGCCCATCAGCTGCCTCTGCATCGCCAAAGGCCATTTTCGGGAGCCTCTGGCCCCTCAGTCACTGGCCTGCTAGTTAATTGCCACGCAGACTTCATGACACATGGGCAGATAATATGACATTTTCGGTTTCTGTCACTAGCAAACGCCACGACGTTGCTTGCACTAGTTGCTAAGAAGCTGTCAGAAACCATTAGCAATTGGCTAAAGTCGCCCTATGGCATTTCCTCACAGCATCAGCAAAACGAGCATAAATCACCCACTGGAGCCTACTGCTATCCTAATGAGGCTGTAAGCTTGTTTATGGACTAGCATCATTTTTATGATTATTTCCACCTTTTCAGTTTGCCTTCATTTGGCGGCAGGAGAAGTCAGCTCCGGGAATGAAGTCACTGCTGACATTTTACAAATGTGGTTCAGAGCTGCTGCCCGCTGCCATGTGGTCGGCCGGCGGTTCTCCAAGTTTGTTTAGTGATCTTAAAAATAAAAAAAGGAAATAAATCCTCCCGAGACCGCATCGAGGTGACTGTATCGAATTGCAGAGTGAATGGAAATGCTAAAGGTACAATCGACCATTTAGACTTTTCCTCTGAGGTTGAGACGCTTGGAGATCAATTTTCAATTCTAGAAAGTGGAAGAGGTTAAACAATTTATTAAAATCTATGAAAGTGTTTGCTTTTAGAATCGTCTGTTTTATTATGCTCTTCTCCTTCTCCATCTTCTCCATTTCCCTCACTTGTGTCGGGAAGGAGCAGGGTTTATTGTTTTAGGCTTTTCTGAACATGCACCAGTATTTACACTGGATTGAAAGCATTTGCTTCCAATGAAAATCTTGTCTTAGATTACAACCCAGCAGTGTAATTTCCCTCCCAGATGGGAGTAAAGTAGCAGTATTTGCCTAAAAACAGTAGGAAGAACAAACTGTGCATTAAGCCAAGGCTGTTTTTGGCTTGAGCTAATGATGTAATAGAAACCTTTTATTCGGGAGAGGTCACTGCCAGGGACTGAAGGGGGTGATCTGGCTCCTGCTTGAAAGGTTTCTCCATTGTGTCTACATAAGTCTTCACTTAAAAAATTCTGTTCCTAATGCTGCTGCTTTCATACAGCAGAAATAAACAGGAAAGGTTCTGGTGAGTGTTACACATGGAATGCAGAAAGCCTTCCTCTCCTAATGGAGTATATAATTCAGGTGCCCTCAAGGCACGCTTTCAGGAATTCTTTTGCCTGAGGTAATGGGAAGCTAAGGCTGCTTTAAGGCCTTGATTATCTATTGATGCACAAAGCTGGAAAAAAGTCATCTCCGCTGGATTATAGTAGATATTTCCATAAATTATCAATGAATTCTCTTCGAGGCAGGCACTAGGCATTGCCTGCTAAATTAATCTGAAGGGGTTTTGAGACGGATGGAAAGGCTATTTTTTTTAAAGGTGGAAAACAATCATGGAGAGGTGGTGAAAAACTGTCATTAGGTTAGAAGCTTTTCATTTTTAATCAATGATCAAGTAATATGTTTCTTTTCCTCGGTTACCTTTTGCATATTGAAAGTGGATTAGCCCATTGAAATTTTAAATGCTGTTGAGTTGGTTTCTTTTCTCATGTTTCTTTAATGAATTGTTATTTTATATGGTGAATTGCTTCTCTGAATAAAAAGCCTCTTTAAATACTGGACTTTCAAGGAATTTATTAGGCAAATCCAAGGGGACTCCTTATAAAACACTTGGTTATGCAAATAACGAGAATTTGGTGGGGCGGAAGGAGCACTGATTTAGGGATGCGGGTGTCTGGTCGGCAAGGGCCTGCCAGCCCCATCCCTGCTGCGTGACCTTGGGCAAGTCACCCGAGCACTTTCTTTGCTGCTGCTACAGCGAGGGCTTTGGAGTTGTGGGTCTTTACGATCTCTTCCACTGAGAGCACAGCTATGATCCTGTGGAACTTAAACAGAACAGATGAATTTTTAAATACAATAAAATGATGGATTTTTAAATTAAGAAAAATCACACTCAGAAAAGTTCTGCAGAAGTTTTGCGTTTGTGGCATATGCTGTAATCATAGCAGAAATGTTGAAATTTAGTCTGTTCCTCACCCAACAGTTTTTAAACTTTACCTCAGTACAAGTTAAGGCAATTTGGGGGCAATTTCCTTTTGGGGGGGGGTGCGGATGGGCAGGGGACTCCTGAGGGCGCTGTTAAGAACAATTGACTGATGGCAACATAATGACTATAGATTAGACTGGAATAACTGAAATCAAGGTAGTACATTTGTACCTAGAGTATTTAGGTAACAGAAATAAGGGCTACGAAATAAGTTCACGAAGTGGTGTGACTGAGTGTGAGGCTAGTTATAATGCACAGCGGCTAGGAAACTTGTCTTCCCGGAGTACCCGATTCCTGGGGCATGTCCACGGCTCTCCAGTGACGTACATAACCCAGCGAACGTGCTCTCAGGTGTATGCGTTGCCTCACTGCAAAGCCTTGCTGCTGTAACTCTTCTTCCTGGGCCCGATCCACCTGTCCCTTTCTCAAGGTCGGTAGCTTCCTCGGAGAGCTGGGGCAGCAGGGAGGGAGGCACGTTTGACAGAAGCTAAGCTGCTTTTTAGCGTAGTGGATTTAGTCCGGGCTTGTTTTCCCTCCGAACTTTTGTGCCAGAACACAAGGTACTTAGTTTCCATTTGTACCTTGTGACTTGTTTTGGACAGTGTGGTTATATGGGCTGAAATTTCACTTTTTGTCTTATTAAACACGGCACTGTAAAAGAAATACTACGTTTTTGTTTGTTTGTTTTATTGTGTCACGGAGCCAGAATATTTTCTAGAAGAAACAACATAAATGTTATAACACAAATCAATGGAAGAATAGGATCCAGTATTCAGGAATTTGTAAACAGGTGATTTTTCAAATGAGAGAAATTTAGATCTAGAAGAAATTTTAGAAACTGCCTGGATTTTTAGGATAATGCAGTTCCAATTGACTATTAGTTTAACATCACTTTATTTGACTTACATAGTAATTGTTTCCTAATTAAAAAACTATTTCAGGAGTTTTGCCCTTACTAAACTTGATGCTCTCTCTTTATGACAAGAAAAATTATATTCTATTTGAAGCATTCCTATGTCAAACCGCTTAGATGATGAATTACTTACATTTCCATGGCCTACTTTAGTCTTAAGATAGATCACTTGTGGAAATAGTTGATATCTTAAATGCATCTTCTCACAAGTTGACATCAAGGACTGTATGTGGGTTTGAATCCCCGGGCAAGGACAGAACCTCTGCCCATGGCCACCACCATATTTGACTCCCCAGCAGGAGTTTCACTTAACACATCTCAGCTGTACACATCTGAATCATTACCATGGCAACAAAGAAAGCTACTAAAGAGATTGGCTATTTCCCTTCATTCCCTTTGACCTTTCCCACTGTTCTTTGGAAGAAGTTCCTTAGACCTGACTACTTTTGAGCCTAGGCCTTGTTCTTTCTCTTTGTCTTGGAAAAAAACAAAACAAAACAAAAACAGTACCAAATAAACTATTAATCATTTATATTGCTCTTTTGGTTTTGTGTATATCCAGAGGCATTCTATTTGAATAAAGCATGTCAAGGTAGCATCAGTCAAAATTTGATTCACTATGTTTGCAGGTGATGGCTTGGACAACAGTGTAGCTTCCCCCAGCACAGGTGACGATGATGATCCAGATAAGGACAAAAAGCGTCACAAAAAGCGTGGCATCTTTCCCAAAGTAGCCACAAATATCATGAGGGCGTGGCTGTTCCAGCATCTAACAGTAAGTGGATTCTAAATGACATATGTACACTAAATATCGACGGTGAACCAGTTGTGATAGAAAAAAAATGAGGGAAAAATTATCCCTCTGCACTTGGAATATTTCCTAAATCACTGTGTTCCCCTAGTTTTGACAAAAGTGTTAGCACTTAATTTCCTAGATACTTACCCCAAATGAGGAGTTTTGTTTGAAGTTCACTATTGCAATTTTGGTAACTGTAAGTTATAAGGTTTAGGAGTTCATGGGACTTGTGATTTTAAGTATGTATGTTAATGATGTTGCTTTTCTCAGTGTGACTCTGAGGTCCCTAGAACCAACTCCTACTAAGAAGAAAGTAAGCCAAACCCCAGAGAGAAGGACTTGATTTCTTCTAACACTTTAGTGGACCTTTATAGCAAATGGTCCAAAAAAGTTTAAATCTTGTTGCAATGGCAAGATGCTCCCATAATTTGCTTTTAAGTGGTTTGAATGCCCTGGTTGCCATTACAAAACATTCATCTGAGTCAGGGCTGCACAGTGAAAGTTGTCCCTGTACTTAGAACTGTAAAGGAAAACAGCAATATAGAGTCAGCGTTTCCTGTGTAGTCCCTTGTGACTTTTCAAGCAGAGTAACAGTTTATATTGTCTGTGTGAGTATTGCTGTTTTCACTGCAGGAATTCTCCTGGAGATGTGAGAAACTGGAGATTGGGGGCTTTATGCCACCAAGGGATTTGTTTTGTTTGGTTATTGTTCTGAATGAATTTCATGTTCAAAATATTTATAATCATAATATCTGGGTGGATATTTTTGTAAGTGCATACTGATTTAATGACATCTAAGGAAGAAGACCAAATGAAAATTTATGGATAAAATAATTTTAAAACTCAGCAAAATTGTTGGCAAGGGGGGACTTTCACTAATAGGGACAAAGGTTGAATTTAAATAGGTCATAGCCTAGCCTAGCCTAGCCCAGCCTAAAATGAGTGAATGCTAAAAATCTTGGCTTTTTGAAAAATGTCAGAAGCAAACTCTTTATGTTACTATTTTTAGCCTAGTTTGCTTTTTCTGAAAGTCATTTATTTTTAAGTATCAAGGTTAATTCTGTGTTGTCCCCGGTGTGTCCAGGTCTGTTGACCCTCACGCCTTTGCCCACTTTCAGAGCTATGTTCCTCAGTGACTGGTACAGGGAGACACACAGGGGCTGTCGAAGGCCACGCTGGTTCTGCTCCGCTGGATAGAGGCTGTGCCTCCAATAACACTCGAGCGTATACATTAATCCAGATTTTCCAGCATCTGTGAATAAAATAAAAACTAAGAGTAGCAGGAGTAACTAAAAAAAAAAAAAAAAAAAAAGTATCCTCCCTCTCTTCCAGCCACCGTGATTCCAAGCAGCAACTAGACTCCACTGACAGTTTGGAATCGGCTCTGGAGGTTGGTTAATACTGGTAGTTGGTTGAAGCTTGAGATGGCGGAGTGGATTTTAACATCATATTAGGTTTACCTAAAACCCAGTTCAGGTGCCATTACTTATCTGACAACTCCTGCATAGATGTGGATAGTTTGAGATCTGCCTCGTGCAAGTTTGCTGCTGAGGGTTAGCAGCCGCGACTGAAGGGGGGGCGGGGCGGGCTCGGGTCTGGAGGGCACGGAGGGCACAGCAGGAAGAATAAAGAGCAGGAGAGAAGACGTGACAATCAGTCAGTGGTGCTGATGCGGCCATGCTATTTCGTCACCGGGGCTTCACCAGCCAACCTGATCTGGAGGATGAGGGCAGGAGGGGACAAAATCAGGTGGCCCCTGAAGTTACAACCTGAGTCTATTTCCTGTACTAACAGAAAAAAAAAAAAAGAATGGATTTCGTCAGCCTCCATCTCCGTCCGCAGAGGAGCGTTAGCTTTCCTTGAAGCTGAGGTGCCCCTGAATAAAATATAATCAAATATTGGTTCAGACAGAATCAGGAGAGAGAGAAGCAAGTTCTTTTATTCATCCACCAGATTTCCTGGTTTTCTAGGTCACACCCTTGTGAAGAACCTTGCAGAGAGCCCTATTATCTTCTTAAAACAAAACGAAACGGAAAACTTCTTTCGCAGCCGGCAAGATCTTACCTGCATTGCGGTGCTTTTCGTGGTCCCTATGTTATTTGGGCAATTGGATCAGAAATTATTCATAAACTGCCTGATTTCTTGAGGTCTGGCTAATTTCTTTCAGTTTGGGGGTCTGTGCTGGCCTGTACCACTACCCTGGGAGAGGAAACCCATGTGTCCCCATCTCCCTGGCTGGCTGTGAAGGCTCACAGAAATTGCGTGGTGGTTTGATGGGGTATGGCCACCTGCCTCCCCACTCCACTGCCATGTGCTCATACAAAGATATCGATAATGGTAACCATCTCGAAAAAGCAAATGTCTCATAATATCATCTAAAAGGCAAAGGAAATATATTTAAATTTTCTCCCTCTTTCCTTCCCCCAATGAAAGCCATTCCCCTCCCTCTTCTCTAATTGCAAGACCAGATAGATCTCCAGCTACCAGGAACTCCCTTCTCCTTGTCTTGTTATACTTCTTGAAGGAATGGACAAACTGCTTAGGTAATTGTTTATAGTCAGGAGATGATAATAAGAAATTCTATGGGGAAAAACCTCTAGAGCTAAAGGAGAGTTTTGTTATTTGTTCAAATGTAAGTAAGTAGTGATATCTCCATACTAATCTTTGAGCAACTGTATTTCAAGTTCTGAGAGGTCTTCGAGATGCACAATTCATTTGGAAGATGCTACAAATTTTAAATGATTACATTCTTGCTCTATGATTAATGTAACTTCTCTAGAAAATCCTGTGTGAAATCTTGCAAGATATGAAAGCGCAACTGAAACTCTGGCTAATTAAAACAATAGCAGTAACAATTTATTAGCAAACTGTAAAAACTAATCTTTTAAATGCCAAAAGGCATATTATAAAACCTCGCATACCTTTTTGAAAGCAAATTCCTATTCTTTTTTCTTTTTCAAATAAATGGGTCAATCTTTACTTTGGATTTATTCAGTTAAAACAGCAACAACAACAAAAAACTTGCCTTCGAAAGGGCTTTCAAGCATTTGTATGTTGGAGGAGTAGAATAGGCCCTGGAAAAAAACCAAACAACAACAACAACAACAAGTTTCTGGATTTGCACCCCAGCTGCGTAAGAAACATGTGCTGTTCCACAGCTGTCCACAGGTAGATTGAATCAGTAGCACATTTTACTACTCGAAGGAGAGGACGAAAGCTTCATTCTTGGACTCACAGTCTCTAGTGAGCTAAACTGGAAATACTTGTATATGATGAAAATAATAAAAGAAAAGGGAAACAGATTTTAAACTTTGGTGATTATGGGGGTAAAAGGAAATTTCGGTGATGTAAATTTCCACCCCAGTCTTAGTTGAACATTTGCCAGGTTTGATAACCAGAGAAGGTCTCTTAAAAGAAACTATTCCCTGGAATTGAAAAGAATGACTGACATTATTTAGATAATAAGAGAGAATGAGAAAGAAAACAAAAGCATTTCTTAATAGAAATGCTTGCGTTTGCCTGAAGACAAATTACTGCAAACAATCAAAAAATCCTTCATATTTGAGTGTGAGTCACTGTATAGTCAGTTCAGGGGCATATGCTCCATGAAGGTTTCTTTTTTCTTCTTAAAGGCATTATTCCAACTATAACTATAACCTACTATGTCATAATGTTTAAACTCGTTGTGTTTTGCATATTGTCAGTACTTTTGCTACATAGTGTTACAAAGATATGTGCCTTAGGGCCTAGTGAAAATGAGAAGAGATAAATACAGTGTTTAAGGTAAAAATCAAGGGTTTTCTGTTTTGTTTGGTTTTCCTACCCTATTGCACATTTACCCCATTGCATATTGCAGATTTAAATATAATCTAAATAGAAAAGTGGTTAATATGGTTCTTATTTAAAATATGCAGTGACATATTTTCCTGCATGGGAGCTGCTCTGTGTCCCAGGAGGCTTGAAAGTTAGGAAGAATACAGGCTGTTAAAATACACACCTGCGGGTTCAGGTGAAGAAACCATTCAAGGGGCGACACATCTGGCATTGACCAGTTGGGGAGGTGACCCTCAAGGTGAATTGATTTTTATTCACATTCTCTTGGATTCCTTTCACTGATCTTTGGGATCTCATTGGGTACTTAACAGAGACACTTTGTTTCTACATCAGATACACATATTTTACTCTTTGGTTTTGTTTTGTTTGTTTCTTATTGTGAACTTCTAGCCTGGAAAATATTTTTTTTGTCTGTGGCAAAATTTATGTCTCAATTTCTGATTTATAAGACTTTCCTCTCAATGTGGATAAAGCCAAAGTGAGGGGCTGTAGAATCTTCCAGGTTGAGAATGGCGTTTCCATAGAAACACTATTAGATGAAAAGTGCCCTGCGGGTCCGCCACTCTAAGGATGGAGTAAATGGAATTCAATTGGGAATTGAATGCTCTAGAAGAGACAGATGTTGTTTCATTGGTTTTGCTTTTGGTAACAAGATCTGTTGGCGACATCTTAGTGTCATATCTCTGCTTGCAGTTTTGGAAGAATTGTTCTCTAAACATTAGGAATTATTATTACACTGAAATAGTACCTCTCCTTGGTATCCAGACAACCCGTTCTGTTGATCAAGGTGAGTGCAAGGTCAAAAGGCAGACAGAGGGACCTGTAGGCAGGCATTAGGTAGGTAGCGGATGGGATTTGCTCCCCTTCTTCCAGTTCTATTTTTCTGTCCCTCACCTCTAAACTTTGATAGCTTTAACAGTAAATATTTCGATTGTGCCTAACTAGCTAGCATGATGCTGCTACAATTAGTCCTAAGAAGATAGTGGGGCAGGAGACTGTATTCTCAAGCTCTTGCCTGGAATGGGAATCAGGGTGGTACAAAGTATTTGAGAAAGACAGTCGCTCCTTTAAACCAGTCCTAACTTTTCTTCACGTTCATGTGCCTGAGCTGAGGAAGGTGGTTTGTGGAGACAGCAACTCTGAGTCCTTCTTTGCTGCATGTTATCTGCAGATTCCTTCAAGATTCTTGAAAACTAGTGTATAGCGGTGAGAATTTTTTCCCTTTCAGATGTCCATGTACCTTATCAAAAATGAGCTCTCTGAAACCTATAAGAATATCTTTGTAGTTACTGTTTTCTCTCCCATGCAGTAGCCATTCACCTTCACAGCCTTTCGTGATGATGATGGGCCAGAGCTAGGCTTTGCCAAAACTAACCCAAGTTGGCATGACAAATGCCTCTATCTTAATTTTAAAAGGTCTCTGCTACTTTGGAGATAGCATATTTCCACTGTGATTGCATCGGACCCTGATGATTTTTCACCCAGTTGGGAATCATCTCTCTCAGGGGGAAAAGGAAATAGATTATTTAATTACTTGGAGGCACTATTGGAATGCCCTAATTCTTCTGTGATACATGTCATATAAAGTCTGTTTTAACAATGAAGCGGGTGGTTTCTAGATTCTGGGGCAACTGCTTTTTTCTCTTTCTTAGCTGGTTATTGAAATCCTAATGGGATGGGTGATGAATTTTCTTAGGTCAGGTAAACTGAAAAGGCTACAGCTGGAATTCTTCACCCAGAAGAATCGGAGTTAATACTAATGATCATTGTGAATTAGAAGATCAAAGGCAAAGCATCAGCCGGTTCTCCAAGTCGTTGCCCCAGAGGCCATTAGTGACCTGGCAGAGCTCTCTCGAAGCCTTCCACACACCTCCTTCCCCTTGTCCCAGCCTTTCCTCCCCATCATGGTTGTGCACCTCTGACCTGGGGTAATTACAGTTGGTTGATGAGGGGGCATGGGGGGGGCGGGGAACAATCAAAAGTAAAAACAAAAGCCCAACTTTAAAATTGCCCATTTACCCAGGTACATAGGACTCATAAGCAAATGAGCTCTGACTGGGGCTCTATGTTATTTTGGGGATGCGACTGAGATTTTTGTGCCCAAATGCTTTGTTCATGTCGCCAACGATTGGTGCCTTATACAAGGGGCTTGTGTAGAGTCTAGCTGGCGATTTGTCAGCTCATACTAAAATTTTCTTTTGTTTCCAAGGGTAAGTTAAAAATACACGGTAGTTCAGTTTTCTGATATGCTCTCAATTGGGCTAATTAAATAAAAGAAAAAAATTAAATAAAATTAATTCAAAACTAAAGTGCCCATGTAAGCACAATTTATTTATTTATTTTATTTTATATATTTATTTTTTTTAAGTTCCATGATTCATTACTTATAAGCACAATTTATTAAGTTGATGGTTGCTGATACACGTAACTGCTTGAAAACTAGCCAGCCATTTATACCTCAGAGCATACATCAATATCATGTCTTCTTCTGATTCCTCTGATACGTTTTTGAAGGTAAAGTATCAAATTCGGTCAATGAGTCTGAAGCTGCTCCCCCTCCATCTATCTTTCAGATTGAACCTGGAGCATTGCGTATATATGTGTGAATGTATCTTTTAAACGAATTCAGTCCAACCCTTAGGAATTTCATATAATATAATCTTGACTTTTTACTTTCTCAATGTTTAAGATTCCTAGTGAAGGTACTTTGCTTTAGTGTATAAAGGTTTGATGGAGAGAAAATCAGTTGTTTCTGTTTTAGAAAGGATTCTAGTGTTTTGGTTTGGTTTGGTTGGTTGGTTGATTTGCCAGTAGAAGGAAATCTGTACGTCATGGAATTTAGGCTACTTTATTTGACCTAGCTGGAAACATCCCCATCGCATCTCAGTCTTCCTTATGGAAGCATTAAGTATGACCGTGGGTGCATGTCTGTCCCTACATACGTGGACATTTTTCTGTAGGACAAATCTCTTTGAACTCCTGCTATCCCTACCAATCCCAGTCGAGGAAATGGATCCATTTTACTTGTTTTTATCCCCTAAATGTTCAGGGCATGATTTTTCTGTTTTTGCTGTTGTGGCTATATGCCAGGAGATAACCAATAGCGGAGGCCCCATTGTAACTGATGGTCTATTGCTCAGGTCACAAAACCCTGTTGGTCATGGTCCAAGTTTATGTATAATAACTGAATGCCATGAGGTAGCAACAAATATTTCACTAAGGCTCCAAGCAGTGATAGTGACTGTGTGGATTCCCATCAAAATGGCTGATACTGACAAGGGTGTTTCAATACTGCTTGTCCCTAGGTTTGCAGAGCTCTGAGCCCTGGAAAGCTGGCTCACCTCCGTGGACTTGATACTCACCCTGGTGTGTCAAGAGCAGGAGAGAGCCCTTAGGGATGCAGATAGGCACCCGTTTCTTGATGGGCCTGTGGAGAGGCTCTAAGAGCAAAGGAGTAGCTGAAAGAGTTATGCCAGGCAATTTTCTAACATTTTAAAGACCTTTAGTCCTGGTTTGTTCTTGCCATTGCAAAATGCCTTCACTCAGCAAATTACAGCCCAGTAGAGATGTATGGGTACAGCCCAAACAAGATGTATGGCTTTGTCTGTGAACACTATAAAGAAGAGATGGGCCTCCAATAACTTGGAGTTATAAACATGAACACTCCAAGTTAGTCGGTATGAGATACAAATTACTTGGTTTTATAATACATTATTCAAGCTATTTTGAACTAGAGGGCTTTGGTTGTCGGAAATGACCACTTGTCCTCCTGGTGTTATCTCTTCAGACAAAATGGGACCATATACGTGAACTTCCCCTGTTCTGCATCTTTGCTTTTCAGTTCTTAATCTTCTGCAGTCAGTTTTCATCTGTTCTCACATTAACTTTATGGCTGGCGTCCCTCCAGGGCCCGTGTGCTCTCCCGTGACATGAGTGACCTCTGAGAATTCAGGGTCCTAGGAAGTTCTTGGGGTGCCTGGGGGGTCAGGAGGCATAGTCCCTGAACAGGAACACCCATCCTAAGAAAGATCAATGAGTAGAGATAATTCCTATCGCGGGTAATGGAATTTCAGGAATAATTTCCATTATGTAAAGAAAAGCCAGTTTCCAAACTTCTTGGGGGAGAAACTCCACAAAAAATGACCTGATTTCATGTCACATGAAATTATCTCCTGCCTACGTAATGTTACTTTTTTTCATTTGCTTTTTTTTTTTTTTTTTAATGATCTATTAATGGCTTGGCTATTTTGACGCTGGATCTTTCTGTCCTGTGAACAGCTGAAGAAAAAAATTGATCAAAAGCCTAAATGAAATCATAACATGTGTCTCTGTGGTGCTTTGTAGTTTACTATTTTCATGTACAGTGGATTCTGAAGGCCATCCTGTGGGGTAGCAGGATGACCAAAATGAAGTTTAGAGCAGTTAATGACTTTTCTCAAGGGCCAAAGCTAGGAACTGGCTGAGCTGCGACCAGGATCTCCTGACTTGAATGTCCATGTGCTTTCCACCACGTTGCCTCTCAAACACAGAGCAAATCAACTAGTACTGTGGAAGTTCAAAGGTATAATTATAATCTCATTCCATGAACTAGCTAATTAGTATTTTTTAAATAAAAATACGAGCCAGAGGGTTTGGCGTAAAACTTCATCATGCAATCTGATGGTTATTGGTAACTAAGGATTAAGGATGGTCCTTTCATATCTAGATTCTTTTTCTGGACCTCTCTGCCCATTAAAAAAGGCATCGCTAGAGCTATTGGTATTTTCTGCAACTGGAATAATTTATGCATTGTTAGAATTTCAGATTTTAAACATTAGCTGTTCCTCCTTCTTTATGGAAATATGTAAATCTCTCCCCCTGTCTATTACTAACAATGTCGGAGAGCAGTTTGGGGGTGAGGAATCTTTCCTCATGCAAATCCTAACCGAACCTTCTAACACAGAATTTAGCTCCTTGAAGATTTCTTTGCTCGTCACGTGTCCAGGACACCAAAGAGCTATGTCTTTAATTTGCTTTATGGAGATGGAGGAAACTGCTTCTGCCATCCTGATTACTCTTGAAACTACAATCCAACTGTCGTTTCCCAGCAAAGGAGGCTGCTAAAGCCTGGAGAATTAGGGCACTGCTCTGGGCTCTGACATTGAGGTCTGATCATTTTAAAGCGAGTAATAACCAGAATCCTAAAATTCTTATGAATAAAATGTAATTTTAGTAATGTTTCCATAAACAGTGGTAATGGTGGCATTTTAGTAGGCAGTGACATTAGTCACATCGAAATTGCACCACATTGGCTTTTAAATTACTCCACCTGTCTGTGTGAATAGAATTTTCAGTGTAAAAGCAGAGACAGCTGCTGCTAATGTCTTCTTCTCCCTGTGCAGATAATGCTGGCAAATCGACATGTAGAAAGGAGTGGTTTGTGATGTAAAACGGTACCTGACCCTGCCGGCTCCTGAGCTGCAAAGAAATACCTTTAATTACCGGTGGCCGTGTTTAGCTGTTGACGCACCAGTGTCAGCTTCCAGGGCTGTGCCCTCGGGTCCCCTCCCTGTGGCACTCTCTTTCTTCCCCCCACATCCGTTGTGAGATGGGTGGGCATTTACCTTGATGTGTTTCAGAGACGTGTAAGGCATTACTACTTAAAAGGAAAACATCTAATACTGCGTGAACTTGGTTGATGATCTTTCTGTTGGAGAACTTTTGAAGATTAGTGGAATCTGGTTCCTTCTTCCTAGCCCGAGTGGAGCTACGTGGTATACTGTTTATGCTTTCAGAGGGCTGGGCATCATTCACCCAATACAAATACACATTCTCATGTGAGCACGTGAGGGTCGCGGCCAGGCAGAAAGGGCAGAGGGGCTTAAGAATAGCATTTCTTTTTTTTTACTGCGTGCCCATGCCTGCTGTTGACATAGGATGAAGCTTACTTTCCGGAGAAGCCTATTTGTTTTCGGCCTTTTGGTTATGGTCTATTGTAGCAGTTACATTAAAATAAGAACGGGCCAGCCAATGGCATCCTCCTGGCGGACATGCCTGTTGCCAACAACGTATTTGGTGAAATGGTAGGTAGGAGATACACTTGTCTGGCTCATTTGCAGGCATTCTTTTTGACTTCTTTCACACAACTGGTGTTTTCGTGTTTAATTTAACAAGGAATGAGTAGTAAATGAAAGCTGCTGCCTGAAATCCCACTGTGAGCGTGTTTTGCACTTGGCTCCCCAGTGACAAGGCAATTTGTGAAATTATGTGATGGGGTAATTAGATGAAGCCAGGGCTCCTGATTGTTGCCATGCATATGTGGCGAGGCTTTGCTGGGAAGAGGGAGGGGGAGAAAGAAATAGATTATTACCCTGGCAAGTTGGCTCAAAGCTTCTTCATTTATTTGTAAACAGAATATTTAGTGACCGCATAGGAAGTAGCTGTAATCACCAGCTCATAAAGAAACCACAGCAGAGCTTTTGAATTTTTGCAGAGTGCTCATGTAAAATTTAAGCTGGGAGGCAGAATCCCTGTTAATGTAATTAGGATCTAATTTACCACCCTTTGCACACAGATGTAATAATGTCTAGATATTTATTCTATCTTTAAGCACGTTACATATACCTCAGTGCAGCAGTTACTGAACAGAAACAGGTGTGAGCACTTTCCTAATTCGTTTTTACACTGTAAACACATAGCAATTTAAGGGAAATATTTACCAAAAACGAGGGGAAGGAATGTCTGCAAATGAGGCAGTAATGGACAGTTGCCCTTTATGTACTGATGGATTTCTCAATGGTTAAGTAAATTAAAGCAAATGCTAGAAAAATCAATAGGCCAGCATAGTCTTGGTTTTGCCTCATAGACTTCAGGACAGAATGACAGATGTGGTGTCTATGACCCATTTAAGTATTAATGCTTGAAAAACGGCTTCTGCTTGCAAGGTTATAGGCTTCGAAACATTCTGCTGTATTAAATTACAGACAATAATATTTTTAAGTGTACGTGGAATTTATATGTTTCAGTTAGGTTGTCCTTATGTGTTGCATTTATGCTGGAAGATTAGTTGCTCAGTTGGTGCAACAGCGCCATAAATCAGTGTGGAATGTTCCCACACGGAAGGATCTTCACGAGGCTGTAGTTGGAAGGTGAAGATGATGTATATTGAGCTCCCATGTATGGCGAAGTGAATCTGCTCCATAACACTCAGTGTGGAAACCAAATTAGATTTAATTAAGGGGTAGATGCGCAGAGCCTTTGGAAGAATCTGTAAAATACCATCCGAATGTGGCGTTATAATTCAGTTCAGCTCCAGGGCTAGACATGCTCTGTTTTCCATTTGAACTAACCGAGGCTAGTCCGTCACGTCGGTCAACTGTCACAGCGCGTGGAATTTTAGGGCTGTTCTGATGTTCCAGGAGGTAGATTTTAACCTCTGAGAAGACAAGGCCGGCCTTTGGGTAGCACCAGCGTGTTCATTTTCCCCCTGTTGTTCCCATTACCAACTTCAAGGGAAATGGTGTAAATATGGTCATGTGTTGGTCTGTTGACCGCTGGAAGACGAGAGGAGAAACGAGGCAAAACGGTCTTGAGTCCTGGCTTTAGGGAGCAAAGCTGGTTTTCGTAACGGAAATAAAGGGGAGGGTTGAAGTCATCATCCTAGTAGTTAGGGGAGAAGGTGCCTTTTGTTGCCATGGAAGAGTTTGGCTGGCTTGAGTGTCCTCTTTACCTTATGCTGAGTGAACTTAGACAATGATTTACTTCTTTCTCTGCTCATGACACAGCGGACGTGGCCCAGCCTGCGTCTGGCTTTTGAAAATCAGTATGTACAGGCGACAGGTAGCGTGATAAGCGAAGTCATTGGCACCATTGCTCGGTTGATACGAAGGGGAGGAGTAGAATGATTGCCTGGAGTCTTAGTAGGAGATATTTTCTCGATTTTAATTTTCATACAATATTGCATTAATATTCACAACATTCCTCTGAGTCTGGATGGGGAGACTGAGCAATGCACGCATTTGGAGATTTAACTGATGTGTAAATATAGTAATTTTTCAAAAATGAAAGTCTAACATCTAAAAAATCAGAGAGTGGAAATCACTACACAATTAAATATTCTTTTGCTTCTTTTTTTTTTAAAGATTTTATTTATTTTTTCATTCAACAGAGATAGAGACAGCCAGCGAGAGAGGGAACACAAGCAGGGGGAGTGGGAGAGGAAGAAGCAGACTCATAGCAGAGGAGCCTGATAAGGGGCTCGATCCCATAACACTGGGATCACGCCCTGAGCCAAAGGCAGACGCTTAACTGCTGTGCCACCCAGGCGCCCCTCTTTTGCTTCTTTTAAAACAGTGCTTCTTAAACTTTAGTGTGCGGCCAGATGCTCTGGGGATCTGTCTTTAAATGAAGATTCTGGCTCGGTGGGGCAGGGCCTGAGAGTCTGCGTGTCCAATGAGCTCCTGGCGGATACAGATGCTGCTGGTCCGCAGACCACGCTTAGGAAGCAAGGATCTAAGGAACACAAACGGGAGAACGGATTTTAAATGGAAAGATGATTCTTTTTCCCCACCTTTGATTTTTATACTTTGGTTTTTTCCTTTGATGTCAAAACTTAACCCATTATTTTATCACGTAAATTTTGTTTTTCCTCTGCAAACTTTCTTCTTCACCGTACAGAAACTTTCTTTTGAATATCAAAGAGTCTTTAAAAGGTAGACTTTGTTTCTTAGAGCAGCTTTAGGCTCGCGGCAAAAGCGAGGAGAAGATACACAGATTTCCCGTATATCTTCTCCCCCCACCCATGCATAGCCTCCGCATTATCAATGCCCCCCACCAGAGTGGTACGTTCCTTACAATTGATGAGCCTATATCAGACACACCGTTATCACCCAAAGTCCAAAGTTAGGGCTCACTTTTGGTGTCGTATGCTCTATGGGTTTGGATAAATGTGTGATGTGTATCCATCATTGTAGTATCATACAGGCTAGTTTCACTGCCCTAAGTAAATATCACAGAGCTTTCATGGAGTCTCCTGGATACCCAGAAAGCTTCAGATAGACTCAGGACTCTGCCAATATACAAACTTGTTCTTTTGGGCTTTTGGCTAGTGTGCTTGTGTGTGCTGGTGGGTGAAAAGTTGGTTGTGAAGGTTGAGTGATACAGAGTCTCGTCCTTCACCTCCCTCCAGCTTCAGTGCCCCGATGGATGTTAGCATGGAGCGAGGGCGTGGGTGGTGGTTGTACTAGCTCCCGGACTCCTACTCTGGCCCTGCAATCTGGTAGTCTTTCGGGAAGCAAGCCGGAGACTCGCCACCTACAGGAACAATACATACCTTTGAGGGAGAAATGCTTTTGTTTCTAGTAGTATTTGCCAACTTTATGTCTGTTCCAGGAAATCCTTTATATTTCCACTGCCTTGTGTACTTTCTCTGCCATGGGCACTGTCGATTTGCACAGCATCCTGGAAGATGAATTTGTTTTAAAAAATCAGCACCTGAAAAGTATCTTCTCTCTAGTTTGGCTAAAATCTAAGGAATGATTCTAAGGACCACATACCTATTAATCATTGCTTAGCAGGTAAATTCTGTCACTCATTGGAGTTCACATGCGGGATGTAGTCTCTTGAAATTAGGTCATTTATTTTGGTCCAAGTCATCGAGGATCAAAGGTCATAGGGAATCCAAAAGCCATTAGTCAGGGTTCTTTTCTGGACCCCTTAGATGTCATTGTGCGAGTCCCCCATGGCAGCCCGGGCCTGGCCTGCTGTCAGGGAGCTGGCAGGGTGCCTACTTTATTTCCAGTTTGCATAGATAAAAAGCAGAGCAGCTACTCTCAGAATCACTATAAAAATAAGCTTACATAAAATCTCCATTTGAAATACAGTATGTGTGTGCCCCTGCATGCTCTCTCTTATGGAAGCCATGGGACCTAGAAATCAAAATTAGGAAGAGAGGCATACGTTTGATAGCATTGTGGATTATTCTTTGTTTTGGCGAAGGCATTTATAAGTCATTGTGAATTTAGCGAAGACCAGGTTTTCACAAAGAATTGTTAATGACAATCCAAGGGTTTTAATTTGCTAACGTAAAATAAAAACAAAAGCATCATTTTAACTGTTGTCAAAAATATATATTGCTACCCCCTCTCGATGCTACTGAAGTACGTTTGGCAGTAATGAGTTGACGCGTCTCAGGAGCAGTGGGTAAGAGATGTAGTCGAGTCAATTCATTTCCTTTCCCCGTTGAGCCCTGTGGGTCTCAGGCCCACACCTTGAAGTGAAAACATTATCAATTACCCAGCCGACAGGCGCCCAGGACTCACTCCCTGAAAGTGTTCATACTGGACCAGAAACCACGAGCACTCAGCAACATTCATCACCTCAGTGTTCGAGAGAGTGATTGAGTAAATGGTGGGCTGAATTTCCAAGGAATAAAGGCCAAATACACATGCAGAAAATAGCATATATTTGGTGATTTAGAAATCAAGCTATGAAAGCAAGTCTCCCTTTTGATTTTAAACGGTTATTAATGATGAAGTAGTTTGCATGGGATCCTACGTTTCATGATCGTGCCCCATTTACAGGTGGAACATTTTACACAAGAAAGTGGGATGGGAAAGGCTAAAGAGCTCCCAGAGATCTTAGTGTACAACAGAGACCGGAAACAAAAACTTTGGGGCCCTAAATCTAACCTGCTGGACCTCTCTACTTCCATACCTTGACACTTCAATTTATGATTTGTTATTGCTCTTGAAAATGTCTTGCATACACAGTTGGTCAGATTTGATGGGAATTAAGGCAGAAGTCCACATGACCTCATCAAAGACGTTCCTTTGCGCAGTTCTTCAGAAGCGATCACAATGGCGCCATGACACCGTCAGAGCTGTGGGTTCCCTGCTGTTCCCGGAGCCTGGGAGCCTTGCTGTGGCTCTGACACAGGCTTTGCGGCAAGAGCGAGTGTGGTGTGAGGGGACGGGGGTTATGCTAGCAGAGGGGTGAATGCCAGGCCCCATCTAGGAATACCTCCAGGTGCTCTGTCTTGCAGAGATGCCTGGAGATGCCTGGAGTGGTTTTCCGTGATGTGATGACCTAACCCTTCCACGCAGCAGTAGAAAGCTGCTTTCAAGTGTGCTTGGTATTTTCCCCCACCACAAACGATGGCTAAACTCGAGGCCATATCTCCCTTATCTTCGAAGAACAATATTAATCGGTCCATTAAAGTTTTTTCCAAGTAAGTTCAAATGGTTTTTGAGCACCTGCTATGTGCAAGGAAGCATGCATGTCCCCGAGCTTTCTAAGCTCTTTAAAAAGGGCATAGATCATGGGGCGCCTGGGTGGCTCAGTCGTTAAGCGTCTGCCTTTGGCTCAGGGCGTGATCCCGGCGTTGTGGGATCGAGCCCCACATCAGACTCCTCCGCTGGGAGCCTGCTTCTTCCTCTCCCACTCCCCCTGCTTGTGCTCCCTCTCTCACTGGCTGTGTCTCTCTCTGTCAAATAAATAAATAAAGTCTTAAAAAAAAAGGGGGGGCATAGATCAAGTTGGTGGTACAGTTTGTAGAAAGAACGAGAGTGAGAACATGAGACAATTGCAACAGTTCAGGTAAGAAGCCTGTGGTTGTGGGACTGTAAAGAAATAGGTGGGTGGGAGGTAGTTTGGAGGCAAAGGAACCTCATAAATAGAAACGTCTGTAGCGGACACGTGTGTACCATACACTATGCTGAAGGCCAGCGATGCGCCGCGGCAGGTCCTAGGAGCGACCCGTCTTCAGTGCAATGTGTGTAGAGTCAGTCTGTCTACTATCCCATCATGCACCAGCTCTTCTAAATGTCAGTGAGTAAAATACTCCTGCCCGCTAGGCCCACGGCGCCCGCCCCACCTGCACCTCGGTAGGCCACTTATCAGCACCCTCGTGCTTTATCTCATTGAATCCCCACAGCGAGCCTCTGCAGGAGGTCCTGCTCATCTCCTTAATTTTACTGATAAGAAAACCAAGGTTCAAGGAGATGAAACAGTGTGCCTGAGGTAGCAGAGTAAGAAGCAGGGGCTGGATTTGAATGAAGCCTGTCTGAGTCTGATGCCTGTTTTCGGAAGCACTCACGAGTGGACATTTGATAAGAGCATCAGAGGTGACTTCTCTGTTTCAAGTTGGGCAGACAGGGAACAGGGATATCAGCAGTCTCTTTGACGATAGAAAGGAAGTCGGGAGGAGGAACTGGTTTCGGGGAAAGGTGAGGAGTTCAGTTTGGGATATGTGGTGGTACTGGTGCCGGGGGGACAGCCATGTGAGCTGTATGGCCAAGAGTTGGAAAGGGGATTGCTTGGGCTTTGTGAGAGCACAAAGTCTCTGAAGCTGAAGATGGATATGGAATCGTGGATCAAGGGGGTGCTGAGAGCAGGAGGTCAAGGATGGAATTTGGGTGGTGCCTAGCTTGAAAGGCTTTCGGGAGGGAAACACCTAGAGAAAGAGACAGGGGCAAGCAGGGAGGTCTTCTGTCAAATGTGGAGGTGGGTTGAAGTGATGTCTGGGGTTCCTTTCAGCTCCAGCACATTAATATTCTAAGAAAGGGGAGGAAGGTACAATCATAAGAAGCCGAAGAGTCCGTCCCCCAAGCACATCCATCGTGGCCCCCAAACTGGCTCCCGTTCCCGTCATCGTCATCTCAGTTAATAGCATGGCCATGGACCCGGAAGCTCCAAACAGGAACCTAAGAGTCACCCCAGAGATTTTGCTCTTCTTTTCCCTTCACAGATAGTTGTTCCCTCCCCGAGTCCTACCAGTTCTCCCTCCTAAATCTTCCTCCATTCTCTTATCCCTATCTTGTCTCTTTGTCACTGCCTTGTTGTCTCCTGCTTGCCTGTTTCCCTAATCAGCCTCCCTGCCAGTCAGTCTTTCTTACCAATAACCTCGTTTTGCCAACACAGTGATTTTTCTAAAATAAAACTTGCCTAAGTCTCCCTCTACTTAAAATCCTGTGATATTTCCCTGTTGGCCTTAAGAGACAACATCCTTGGCATACCATTCAAGGACTCTTTGACATCTGACACTGGCCCACTGAACACCCAGGCTCCTCTCCTGCCCTTCCCATACAGGCTCCTCACACCATTGCTGCAGCCCAGCCTGAAGGCTTACATTCCCCATAGGTGCGAAATGGCCCTGTACTCTGTGCACCTGCACATGCTGTTCCCTCCCCTGGAATGCGCCACCCCCATGACCTTGTCTCCACTTCACACTTTCTTCTGCATTATTCACATCTTATTTCAACTGTCACTGCTTGGAGAAACCATCCTGTTCTCTCCAGGAGAGAGGAAACGGCCCCTGCCGCCAGACCCATAGTACCTTGACGGCCATCTGATAGAGCGTACTTATCGTGGTGACTGTTTATTTATGAGCTGCCTCCCTATCTAGAGGTCAGGGTGGAATCTTTCATGTCTGTATCTTCAGAGCCATATTACAGATGCTTGATAATATTTATTGACCAAATGAATGAGCAGAGTTTCAAAACAGAGGTGACTAAACCTGAGACTTTAATGAAGTAGAAGGACTGGGAAGGGTCCCGGTTTAAGAGTTAGGGTATCATCAGTGACCTTTGAAAATGCCATTCCAGGCCTTTGGAGGTGCAAGAAGTTGTATTATGAGGCAGGCAGGTGAGATCACAGCAGACAGCAAGGCTAGGTCCTTCCGCAGCGGCTTAAGGAACACACTGAAGGATACAGTTGGGGCAGTTTGAGGAACTGGTAACAAGAAGGGAAGGTTTTTCTTTTCTTTTTGTAATATTTAGGAGGAGGGAGATTTGAATATGTTTATAGCTGGGCTCGAATTCAGCTGTCTTTCATGGAATTGCTATTATGTTCCATGCAGTTCGTGAAGGCACAGCCTAATTATTTACTGAGAGAACAGAGAAGGAACCTTTGAAGATCAAAGCAGAAGGGTACTGATGAATGAATGGCATGCGGCTGCAGAACGAGTTGGCAGTGGAGGGACGGAGTGGGGCGAGTGATGGGCTGACGCCTCAGAGGCAGGGCTCAGCATGAGTGTGAACCCGGATGGGAAGGTGAAGGCAGGGAGGGTTAGTAGAAGAGAAGAGAGACGTCTTGCGTGCTGCGCTCCATCTTTTCGCAGACCAGGAGGCAAAGTCAGCTGTTGAATATCCATCAAGTAGGATTGGGAGCTGGAGAGGAATGGAAGTCATTTGGAAAAAGTCACTGTTGGGAGGGAGAAAAAAAAATGAAAAAAAAAAAAGAATGAAGATACAAGGACTTTCACAGTGCAGTTGAGAACGCGGATAAAAATAGCACCAGACACCACACTGCGACAGAGGGGTGGCGAGACTTTTCATAGGTACATTTCATAATCAACCTGTTTTTTCACATGTTAGAATTAAGGCAAAATAATGAATTCTTAGTAGTTTTCCACAAGAAACATAATTGCGTTTTCCAATTCCTCAAAATTATTATCATGAAAGAAAATTCATTGAGCCCCAATCTAAACTACTTAAGTTTGTCCTAGCATACGTATGTAGGTTGGTGAACTCAAGATTGCATGAAAGGTTTTATCTCCGTTTTGGAGGAAGTTATCATGCAATTACTGTACATTATCTTTCGGTGCTGGCTGTATGAGAAGTTTGCAGACTTGTTATTGATAACCTCTGAATGCGAGCTCAATGAAAACCAGGCAAATGCAGCTGTCTGCTAAGATAAAATTTTGTTTCTTACGGTGATATGTGAGAGGACAGGGGGACTTGTATTTTAACTACAACAAATCACCACAATATTTTAAAATATTTGAGCAACTGTAAAGGTTAACAAGCAAAAAGATTTCAGGTGTGCTTCGTAAGTCATGCCTCGGCCCGAGGTCTCGTTTTTAACAGTGGGAAGGAGGGAAGGCTGGCTAGATCAGGTTCCTTTAGCTTTATGAGTTGAAGTTGAATTGATCTTGACACCTCTCCAGAACAGCCTGCTATTGTCATTTTGGTTTGATGGTAAATGATATACACCTGGCTTCATGAAATAAAAAGGCACCCCGCACATAATGAACAGCTCATTGTGATACGTAGAGAACAGTTGACTCTGTGATCGGCAAGCCGCAAGATGACGCATTTGAAGTCTTGCTGTTTAAATAGTAGGGACGACTGACATGCAAACAGGCTAAAAGGAAGATAGAGAGATAAATGGCTCAGCGGTCTTTCACATATGTTTTAGGAGAAGAACTAAAAATAAGTCTCTTGTTCAGTACTGCAAGGCAATGTCACGGCAGTGTTGGAAAGCCAACTCCCAGGGCTGGTTTATTGCGGGCATTTCTGCCCTTGTCTTTGGGATTACCAGAGTGCCATGCGCGCACTTACACAAGGCGTAAACGCGAGGGTCATTTCTAGGACAGATAATTGAACATTAATACTCGCTGACATTGTCGAAGGAATGATATGTCAACCTGACAGGGCCTGTGTGCTTACATCTGCTGATTGGCTGCAGACGAAGGCTCTGTGTGTCAGGATCAGACCCCAGGCCTGACTGCGGCAGGGCCAAGGATGACGCAGCCATTAATCTCAAGCTGCCATCTTGGGCCAAGATAGTGTCTGTAAAATCACTCCACATCCTGTGTGTGGCGGGCAGGTTTCATCTGACGTGTTCTAGAGTTTCGAGGTATGGCTCTCAGTAAAAATATGCCACTGCTGACTCTTGGTTTATGTCATCTTGCCAGAATTTTTGGTGGGCCAAATGTCTTTCTTTCTTTCTTTCTTTCTTTCTTTCTTTCTTTCTTTCTTTCTTTCTTTCTTTCTTTCTTTCTTTCCCTCTGAAGTCAGCTATACATTCTCAATAAATGGGGAAGTTTTGGTGGCTGACAGGAAGGTTCTGAGGTAGAGTGTCTTTTGTTCCTATGGGAATTGGTTTTGATGAGTTTCTGGTTTCCTGATTCACCATAGATATGCAGTGTAATGACGAAATCAAACAAGAATTAAACTGAAGTTACTTGCTGTGATTTATTTTTTTCGATTCTCTACAAAATATTAAACCCTGTAGGCAGATTTCTGAACGGAGGGAAAAAGGTCTATGCAATTATTTTCTTATCCCTGAAATCACATGAACAGCACTTCCTGCCTCATTTATAATAAATCTTTAGTGAGTTAATCCCATTGCTCCAGTAATTCCACAGCCAACACTTTACTGAACGTGCATCCATCCAGAGAAAAGAAACATGGAACAGTCAAGAGGCCTCTGACACCTACCCCGATTGTGCCTTCTTAGGATTGGGGTACTCTGGTGGTAGTTACTCAGTGTAGGTTTCCACTGCGTAAAATGTCATAAAATAGGTCTCCTGAGAGCAGCCATTATCACTTATTGGTTAACATCACAGATTTTTTAAAATCCCAGTTGCATTGGAGCCATGAAAAAAAAAAAGCTTTCATCTGTAAAATCTAGTTTCCCTTTGTTATTAAAATAGATGAAGCCATTAAACAAAATATATGCATATAATAGTCAAGTTCATCATTTGGCATCATCAAAATGATGGAAGTTTGCATTTTTATTAATCAGTGCTGCCATCTTAGATGGAAGGTGTGGATCCAAATGTGCTGGGGCTTTCTGAAACTTTATGCCTTAGTACATCTCTCTCGCTTTAGTTTGCTTATTTTTATATTTATATGGACCTCCTTAAATAAAAAGAATTCTGTTTAAAAAGGTTAAAAAAATGATAGCATTTCCTACCCACCGCTCCCCTCCCCCAAATCCTGTGACCAAATTAATTAATTGTAACTATTGATGAGCTCATATTGTGAATGAGCTGGAAGTGAAATAATTTCCAAATACTTTATTTCCAAAGGTTTGTTTTTAATTACAGCGGCATTTGGTTGGCACACAAGGGCGAGTTCTCACTCTTGATCTATCCTAGCTGTAGCCCAGGCCAAAAGATTCTCCGCTCCCTTTTCTCGAGAGCACACTTTTCTGCCAAATGTGGCACTCATCCCCTGCCAAGGAAGGTGGGCAAATTGCCACTTCTGACTTCCAGCCACCAAAAGACAAAGGCTCTCAACATCCCTAAGTCCAGTGAGCCAGAATGGGCCTCACACCTTGAAGGTTCCGGATTATTGATTTTTTTTTCCTCCATAGACTTTATAATATGGAATATTTTCTCGCTGCCTCAGTCGGTCCCCGAGGGTGATTTAGGCACTTACAGGAGTGTGTGAACCCTTGAAGGCCACTGGAGGGTCATTTAAGTGTCCTTACTCATCCGTCTGAGGCCTGAGCACATCTACACACTGTCAATCTTGCATCCTGTATCTTGCTTTTTCAGTGTTTTTTACACTCTTCGAGTAAGAACAGAGTAATTATTTATTTACTTCAGTGAAGCTCAAATAAATTTAAGAGGGGTAATAGGTGAGTATAAAACATCTGATAGGGAAAACATAACTTCTTTTCCTTTTAGCAGGACCAGCTACATATGAATTGTGGAAAATGTAAATATTCTTCACATAAAGTGTGCAAATTAAAAATGCAGGGCTTCTTTAAAATTTATGAAGAATTTCAAAAAAAGAGAAAGGGAGCACCTGGGTGGCTCAGTTGGTTGAGCACCGACTCTTGATTTTGGCTCAGGTCATGATCTGAGGTTTATGAGATCAAGTCCAATGTTGGGCTCCATGCTCAGCATGCAGTCTGCTTGAATTTCTCTCTCTCTCTCTCTCTCTGCCCCTCCTGCTGTGATCTGTCTCTCTAAAATAAATAACTCAATCTTTTAAAAAAATTAAAATTAAAAAAAAATTGTGAAGAATTTCCAGATGGTGACAGCAGCACATTAAACCAGGCACGGGGCCCTTGTACGTGGGGTCCCTGTGTGATTGCCTTTGAAGGTGGCTCTGCCTTTAGACATTTTGGAATTGAGTTTGTCCAGATAAACATAATTGCAGGAAAACATTAAAAATTTAATTCTAATTTAAATTCTAGAGGAAAACAAAAGCCTGATTTAGCACTAGGGGAAAAAAATTACTAGAATTAGCTAGTCTGAATTTTTTCTCTACAAATTGAGAATTGTATATATTTTATGTATGTTTACATAGATTAGCCCAACTTTCAGGGTCTTCACAGATTCAGCTACTGTTGACTAAGCACTAGATACATGCCGGGCACTATGCTGAGCAATTTGACATATGTTGTCTCATCTGACTTACACCATTTGACCAACATTTTGTCATGCTCATTTGAACAACAAGGAAGCTGAGGCTCCAAGGAGTGAAATGCTTTGATCAAGCTCACTCAGTTAGTGTGGGTTCCAGAACTTAACTTTCAGTTATTTAACTAAATCAGTGCACCTAACTGCACCTCTTGAAACCAATAACTCTTAAAATGTTTTCCTTTTGATTTGCCTTTTGTCAATGTGTAACCATATCACTGAAGCAGAAATGGACCTAATGACCACTTTCCTATGCTCCACGGGTTGCACATAGGTCTAAGTTCTCTTAGAAAGTTACTTAGGCAAAGGGAAATGAGGCCTCTTGTATATGTAATTAGCAACCTATGTCACACATGAAATGACAAAGAAAGACACAATAAATAAAACACAATTTTTTAGCTGTTTCAAAGGGGAACAGACTACCCAGTCATCAGGTAAGGCTGTTTCTTTCCCAAAAAGTCTGCTCTAGAAGGGGCAAATACCATTATGTAAGACTTTTTTAGCATTAGCAGTAAGATTACTTGTATAAGTTTTGTTAGAAATGATGACAGCCAATTTGAAAGGTGTCCTGCTTTGTCTGGTTTTAGCCTGAGTTCTTTGTTTCGTCCTGGGTAGAGAACAATGCCCATTTACACATTAAAACAGAGCCTTGGTCCACTAACTCAATGGTAGATTTCTGACAGATGTGGTTGCAGCTATTCTATCATTAATAAGGTGAACTTTGAGCTTCGGTAGAGTGTAAAGGCAACGAGCTGGGAACTGGAAATACAGGAGGTCTGCGCTCCAGGTCCAAGAGCCACAACTTCCTGGCCACGTCACCTGCCATGTGTCCACTCTGAGTTTTGTTTTTTCTCGTATAGAATGGAGGCAGCAAACATGATCTGTCCTTCCAGAGTTGCCTGATAATTCAAGGCTCAAATGTGGTAAAATATAATGAAAGGCCTTTGAAAATGTAAAGTGTTATACAAATATAAGGGGTATAGGGGATCAACCAAACTCAAAGTCCTAAAAAAAAAAAAAAAAAGCCCCAAACTGGCCTTCGACTTAACTTTCATTTATTACCTTTATTTCTGCCAACTTTGTCTTGCAGTGTTGCTGATGACAAGTCTGGCTTTCTCCCACTCACCTAAGAGGTTCCATGAACATCTGCGAGATCTGTGAGAACCACCCCCCCAGAAATATACCCGCAGTCCACTAGCGTTTCCCTGTCCAGTTAGATTGGACAACTGAGAAAGCGTAATTTGTACAACAAATACTGGGGATCGGCCCAATTTTGGCTGAGATTCTTCTCTCTTCTATAATCTACTCTGGAGACAGGCAGGGAATACACATCAAGTAAATGCTTTGGTAAGTTAAAAAGGGTTTGCTTAAGAAGGTTCATAAAGATAAAGGTAATCTTATTACTAAAACAATTTGAAGTTTTTAGGGTTTTTTTTGTTTTTGTTTTTCTTAAGGGGAAATTCTCTTTGGTTTGATTGCAAGATAAGGGTTTTGTTGTTAACCAAGATAAAGTATAGTGCTGAATAATCTCTTAAATTAAAAATTGAAGTGTATGTTACAGAGAATAGACATAATTAAATAGCTCAGACTACAATGGGTGAAGGGAAAAGAGTTTTCATGAAAATTAGCTTAGTAAAGGTAAATTGCATTTGAATCTTAACTTCAGATCTGGGTGCGCTGCTATTTGGCATATGTTGAATTGATAATGCCTGTGTGTTAAAGAATTCTGATTGTTTCTTTTGCCTCTCTCACAGCTTATAAAAATGCAAGCAGACCCACCTAATGAATATTAATAGGAATGATGTCTAGATAACACATAAACCCCCTGGATCTGTGGACTTTGGATGGAGTAGTCAGAGAGGATTTCTGCGGCTTTATTTAAGACCAAATTTACATACTTTTAAAGAATAAACATCATCTTAATATTTTAATATCAATATTCCAAAGTGGAGATTTTAGTGAAATAAAAAGCTTAATTTTCCTTCCCTGAACATTATATTCACCAAGGTCTACATTTTAAGAGACAGGAAACTGTTAGCTAAAAAAGAAATTAACTTAATCCCCCTTCATTAAGTTCCAGTCTTTTTTTGTTACTTAGAGACAAGTAATAATTATACCCGCAGCAATGCAAAGCATGTTTTACACTTTTGTTATACAAAAGAACTGCAGTTGTTAAGGTGACAGCAAAAGAAAATGAGAACATTGATAAATACTGATATTTTTTTTTTCTTAAATCTTCTCTGACTCTTGAAAGTAAATTTCACTCAGGTGTCGGAGCGGCATTTTAATTCATTAACAGCAAAAATTACACATGTGATTTTAGAAGATGTCAATCAACTAGCGAAACAATATTTTCCCAGCCAAGGTTATAAACACAGCAGCTAAGTGGGTGGAAGAGATCTAAAATGACTATACATCTCAGTTCTTTTAGAAAGCATAAAAGGTGGGTATTTTGTTTTCAAGCTGGTATTTTTTTGGATGGAACTTTTAGCAACTACACAGTAAATCTCAGCAGTGTATATTATTTGAAGCCCACGTGCTCTTGGTCTCTCTCTCTCTCTCCCCTCTCTCTCTTTGACATTTGAAAAGACTTTTTAAATTTTAGCTTTACAAAGGGGGGGGGATCATTAAAATGTAGTTTGTACCATTAGATTCCGTTATTTGTCATCTTTATGGCTGTTCTATAGTTTTCATTGCACCTTTAATGGTAAGCGTGGTCAGGAGAGGTGAGCGGGAATGTGCACAGACTTGGCCGCTGTGCTGCTGACAGTGTCTGCTAGCTGGGCTTCAATCCACGTCCCTGTAGATTTTAATGTCCCCACAGACTGCTGGCAGCCTGCTTCCAGCTGTGGCAGGCATGATGCAGTGAATTGCTTTTGAATGTTCTTTACTCAAATAGGCAGTAATTACAAGCTTAAAGAGGTTTAGTGGTCCAGTAAACTACATAATCACCCCTGAATTAGCCCGGGCTCATCAGTCGCAGTCCAGCAAGCTCGAGTCTGCTGTTTGTATGCAGCCTTGATCACATAGCAACCTGATCAGCAGGTGTGGAACAGCCAGAGTCCCCCATAAACACAACTGTCTACTGGGGACAATGATCTCTAATGAGATGAGGCTACACCATCACTGTAATTTAAGTGGGAAAATTAGCACTAGAGAATGAGTACCAGTTCCGGGGTCTTTAGTCATATGGGGAGCAGCACGAAATCTTCATCTCTCTCTCCCTATCTCTAGTACTCTCTCTGTCTCTCTCAAAAATCTTCTCACCAAATATACCATTTGGACCTTATGGATCCTTTTTTCTTTATGGAAGGATTTTTCCTGAATATTTAATGCTGGACAGGGCATCTGTAAAAGCAGTAACGATTACTGATTACTGTCAGCAGACTCGTTCCAAAATGGTGTCATTGTGTTTCATCCTCCTTGTCTTTTCCCATCATGGTTTCAAAACCTTTTTTTTTTTTTCCGCATTTTTAAAGTGGAAAAGTGTTCTTCAGGTCGGGGATAGGTCTCTTCTTAGCTGGCATGCTCTCTGAAATAGTAGAGATGAGCTGTATGTCGATTGGAAAAGATCGTCACTTTCTTGGAGTTTATTGTAAAAATTGGTCATGAACTTTTTTTTTTTTTCCAGAAAAGTGGCCCAGGATGGTGTGCCATTGTTTTGTTTTATCTCTTAGAGTGAAATTCTTGGGAAAGCAATCTCCTTTATCCTTTTTTCAGTCCTGTGCTGAGCTCCAGAAGATGGAGAACTTGAATTTCATTACATTGCAGTTGGAGGGGGGGAAGGGAAATTTGTGACAAATAAACCCAACAACAACAGAGAGTGGATTCTAGAGAAACTTTGGGGGAAATTATAGCTGAGAAAGACTACTAGGATAACACAATAATTAGGAGCATGGGCTGTGGGACTAGACTGCTTAGGGCTCCATCCAAATCGCAAGTAACGGACTCAGTGCCTCAGTTTCCTCATCTGTAACATAAAGGAAAAAACACCTCCTAGGCTTGTTATACAGACTAAATGAGCAAATACTTGTAAAGCACTGAGAGCATTGCCTGGCGCAAAGTAAGCATTGTGTAGATATCACTTAAATAAATTAAATCAAAGTGGTACTGATTTGGGATTTAGAGAACTGAGTGAGAAGGATGTGTAATTGTTGAAAGAAGGCTGCTAGTTTTCTGATGTGTTTACCTGAAGCCATCTACTTATAAATGCTAGTTGAGACCTTTTGGGTGTCCCTGACTTGAAGTGCACTCATTCATTCATATAACACATATTTATTGGGCACACAGAACAGGGCTAGTTGCACTGTGAATGAGAATAGCATTTGTGTGTTTTTATTAGTAATCTGAAATGTAATGATTCCAAATGTCATTTAACTCACATTTGATTAAGAATCAAATAAGAAATGAAGGCAAATGAAAACAAAAACAAAAACAAAAACAAAACCCACAAAAAAACCAAAACCCACAAACTCCCAAACAGACACAATTTATTTCAAAGCAGACAATTTAAAGTATATTGTAGTGGAGTCGTACGGAGTAGCAGGCATTTGTTTCTATGACCCTTACAGAGTGTTCTTCTATATGACCCACCCTCGTTCCCATATTTGTAAGCAATGTTACAAGCACGAATAAAGTGTGAGATGTATTACTTCCACTGAGTTTTGTATCTTGTAGCAAAATCTACTATTGCTTCCATTAACAGAACTGAGTTGTAGAAATAAGACACAGACACACCTTAAGATAAGAGCTTATTCATAAAATGAGTAGTAATCATCATGTATATTCATGATTAACTCATCAGGGAGGAGTGGGATTGCTCCATCCATCATTTAAAGTACAAAATAGTTTGGAAGTGAGTTTTCCCTGACTTGTCCCTTTCCACCAAGTTTCAAATCCCAGCTCTACTGCTTACCAGCTGTGTGTACTTGAAAAATCCCTTTGTCCATTCCGTGCCCAAGTCTCCTCATCTGTAAAATGGGTATAATAGTTGGTGCCTAGCTTATCAGGTTTTGTGAGGATTACATGAGTTAATACATGTGAATCATTTAGAACACTGCCTGGTACAGCCTCATTCCCTAATTCGTGTTATCATTACTGCTTCTACTACTCTTACTAATACTACTAAGCTACTATTAACTAAGTCCATTTGGATGGATGTTGGAGGGAAAACGTGGGATAAGGTTCTGGGGAATTACCTTTCACCCCAGGGCTCCAACTCTGCCCCTTGATGTTTGAGTCCGGGGCAGAAGCAGTGGACCTGCGGGTGGGGGTGGTGAGTAGGAGAACAGCCACTGTCTCCTGGGTTCATGGCTGTTAAAATGCAGAGGAACGTTCAGTCACTGCTCACCATAATTAAGAACTTAGTTCATGCTCCATTATCATATGTGTTTGGTTTTAAAATGTAGCTTAAAATAGGGAATGGAGACTGGGAAAGAAACATCTGTGGGAGCACAACCAAGTGGAAAAACTCAGGGAAGGGGAGACCTGGCCCCAGAATCAAGTACCTGAGAGCCATCCTGCATTTTTTTTTTTTTTGACCTAACCAAACCTCAGCTTCCTCTTCTGTGAAATGGAGCCAAGTGTAGTCCCTGCTCATAAAGGTCACCAAGAGCACAGGAGATAATACGCATTCAGTGTCCTCCTGACAAACAGTAAGAGTGCAAATGAGCTCTGATGTTAAGTGATTCCAAGGGGGCACAAAAATGAAGCATGACTTTTCCCCCCCACCCCCACCCCCACCCCCGAACCCCTACTCCTCCTACCCTGTTTTTCTTATTGGCCTTTTTGTGTTTCCTTTTATAAGCCATGGTCTTCTACTAAGAGAATCAATATTCAGGGAGTTCATTAATAATCATAACTGTTCAAAATAATTTTAGCACTCTTCATGAATTTTAATACTTTTAGGAGGAGGGTATAAGTAATTGCTAATTTACAGTCTAAATTTTATGCTTTAATGCATATACTTAAAAATCCTCCCATAACATGTATATAGCTAATAGAGAATAGATTTAAACATTGTCGTTGTTATAACATTGCAAGCAACTTTTAAAAAATCCCCAACGTGAGGGACTACGAAATCCCTTAATCTAAGTATTTGGGTTTTTTTTATTTAGTGTTCTTATTTTATATTTACTTGATATTTACAAGAAATTAAAAGGTCAGAGAGATGAGCCAGGCAAGGTGGTGTAGTCTTGGCCTCTTATAATTGACTATAAAACAATGTTTTCACTGCTGTGTATTATGAAGATAGTCTCATTAGTGCAAAAGTAAAGATTGCTATGAAATATTACCCAGTTTTCAACTTTTCCTTCCACGCTTCTGTCATTTTCATGTGATAAGATCAAGTGTAGAGATTCCTACCTGACTTCCCTACTTGCATAACTCCACTAGCAACTTCTCACTGCTGCTGGAGAGACAAGAAATCGGAGGGGTTGTCTGGAAGATGGCTTGACGAGGCTTCAGAAAAAGCAAGTGCGAGCCATCAATGGAGCACATTTAATCGCAGCAACTAGGCAATCTAGGAGCGTTGGTGGAGAATTAAAAAGCAGGTCGAAGTCCTGTGACTTCACTGATGATGCTCCAAACATTCTTGGCTTCTTAGCCAGTACCGACCGCACCGCTCTTCTTTTGATTCCAGCAGGAGTGAGGATGCAGGACTCAGCTACTGTGCATTCAGGCTCTGTTCTTCCCCTGCGCGGTGCCCTGCTTTTGTAATGCAAATGGGAGGCACAAAGTGTCTCTTTGATAATGTGCAGTCAAAAGACAAAAAAGCATTCACTGAAACAGTAAAACTAATTCATAAAGCTGAAAGACAATAGGGAAGCATGATGGATTTTTTTTTAAAGGAAAAAAGTATCCTAGATCAATGTAATTGTCACAGCGTAAGCTATTCATAGTCAATGCATAAGGGGAAAATGGCTGCAAGTTTATTTAAAGTGGGAGAAGTTTTTGTAGGCAGAAAAACATTACATTAAACAAATATAAATATATTTGGTTAGCAAGTTTCTGCTTGTCTTCTGGGAGGTCAAGTATATAGCTAGTTGTTTTAATTTAGATCCACGATATTCCCTTAGTGTCAAAAACTCCGTAGAAGTTTGAAAAGAACACAGAGATCTGATGGTTAAAAGCCATATGGTAGCTTTCTTTTTTTTTTTTTAACTTTAAAGGGAGTATCTCTCCATCACATACCAGAGTTTAGCTCAAGGTCAACTTATATTAATGCATTAAACTTAGCTGTGGAGGAGGCAAAGGGCTGGAGGAAGAAGGATAAAAGAAGTTCCGAAATTGTTCTTCCAACATATTCAGCCAAGCAACAGAACATTGCCTTGATAAGGGATATATTGGACAGTTGCCATAATTCCTCCTGTTAGATCAGCTCCCACGGTACCTATTCCCATACCTTTTAAAGTATAGCATGTAACATTTTGCTTGAAAATTGCTTCCACCTCTATTGCTTTGTTATAGCGGTTTTGCAGTTTCGGTATAGAGGCAGTTCTGTGTCACAAGAAATTACTAATCTGAGGCTTGAGAAGGGGCAGCGTAGCCTTCCATTATCTCACCAGTGAGCTCTGTACAGGATTATTTTCAAATTTTCTGCTGCCATTACAATGTGCTGTTAGAGTGGGCAAGGCAGGGAGGGAGGGAACGTTATTGAAACTTGGTTACCAGGGTAGATAAGATAAAGTTCATCACTGTCTTGGCATCCACATTTGCAGTCAGGGGTGGAAAATTTGATGAAAGGCGTACATTTGGTCAAGGATATCGTTAAGATGTAAGACTGGACATTTTCCATCTGTGTGTACTGAAGAGTTTTTTTCTTTGGCCATGGATGCTCATCTGAAACGGTCTGCTTGATTGTTTAAGTAAGTAAGTTTTCTTCCCATGTACTGGAAACTTGTAAATACCACATAACCGGCACCAGCACCCCCCCTCCCATCCCAACCTCAAGAAATGAAAATCAGAATTGTGCAGAGATAACTTTCTTTAGCACGTTGCCATTTTCTTTCTGTCGCCTTCTATTCTTTGGGGCTGATAAAATGACAGTTCCGACTTCACTTTTATGTCGGCTATTTTTAGATTTTCCTGAGACATTCTTTAACCATTTCTCTTACGCAGGCCACATACTCCAGGGATCATTTTATTCTTTGATGGGGTTATTAAGCAATCACTGCTGTACTAGGTCATTATTAGAAGTCGCTCTTCGGAGCCAGAAACACAGGAAGCGGGGCAAACTCTTTCTCTTTCAGCAGGAGACTTACCCCGGAGAGAAGTCGGGCATTGATTATGGAAATCAGGATGTTGGGTTTGTGAGTTATTCCCTGTGGTTGGGGTTTCATTCCCCCCAAGGCACTTTGTCCGTGGAGTCCAGCATCTCTCCTCTCCCCAGCGAAGCCAGCCTGGTACACGTGTGCCGGTTTAGTGCTGGAAGGGAGGGTCAGCTTTACCCTGACATAATCACTCTTTTATGGCTTTCACTCATTCCTGAGGTGTTAATGCAGATCAAATGGGAAACACTCGGGAAGGAATCCTTGCAGCTACTGCCCTGCCTAGCAGCCCGTCTCAATCGGTAATTCTGATTGTAGGATCTAAAGGTAATTTTGTTTGCTCTCTTAATGCGTTGCAGTTCTCCCAATGGCCCCTGCATATCCTTTCTCAAATTCCCATCTTGATCAATTGTTTGCAAATAATTAAGCTTTTAAGAGATAATGGCATGAGGCTAATGTACACAACAAAGGCTTGGGCTCCTGGCACTAGACTGGACTGTGGTCAAATTGGCTTTGATATCCCGAGTGATTAGGTTGATGGGTGTAGGTGGCAAGTGCAACCCACCTTCCCTTTCTCAGAACCTCCTGACCTTCCTTAAACTGGTGTCCTTGCCCTTAACAGCAAAGGTGTTCAGGAGAATGGCAAGGGGTGACCTAGGCTCTTGGTTGCAATGGTTTGGAATGAATTTCCCATTCTCTTCCTAAAATGGCACTTCTCTTGATCTCTTTTGTAAAATCATGTCTACCTTTGCCCCTCGTTAGAAGGGCCTCACCAGCCCTGTGGGCATAACACAACAGGATTTCTAATGTTTTTACAGCGGCCTTGCTCGTGGCGTGTTGGGTTTTTGTCAAGTCGTTTTTGTGTGTGTGTTTTTTTTTTAAGTCTACAAAGGAATAACTCATACTGTCCACAAAAAGCTTATTGAGGAAAGATGCATAGGATTTAGCATATTTAAAGATACTGGATTTCAGTTAAAAGCTTGCTTCTTTGTGAATTTTTGGCTGACTTTGGATTAGCTACCTAAAGTCACGGCTTTCATGTGATTCTAGCAATTACGGTTTTGTTTTGGTTTTTTTCGGGGAATTAAAAGTTTGTGGGACACGCAGGCCAAGAACTTTTGTGAGAAAAAGAAAAAATTCCATCTCCCTGCCATAGACAAGGGTTTAGGGAATTTCGTTGACACCTTTCCCCCCCTTAACAATGACCAGATTATTGTGACATTTAATTTCATCCAGGCTCATTCATTTCTATTAAAAAGAATATATCCTGAATGACTGAAAATTGTTTAATGGAGACAGAGTGCTGGGTCTCCATAGCTTGAGGCTGCCTAGCAATTATGCTGCATGAAATTAGACACAGTTTATTCCAATTACATAAAATCAGATCACATGAAAAGTGACAGAGGAAAAAAAGACTAGAACTTTCTCATTTTATGATATTTAAATTACGAAATCAGAAACTGCATGATGTGAAGAAACAAGCTAAATTTGCGCTGAAATTTTGAGGGCCATCGATTGCTCTTTGAAGCTGTGATGATTCAGGTAATTTTAATGATCCAGAGGGAATTTACTGACACCGCATGCATAAGTAAAATGTGAGTTCCATCTGCTTTGTAAGAATGGTTGTAAAACTTACAAACAGGCATGCAAAAATACTCTTGAAAACACAGCACAAATAAATGAGTGTGACCATTCTCAATTTTCAAAGTAACTAAAGGTAAATGGCATAAATATTAATTTTTATCCAGTTCTGGTCATCATATTAAGACACAGCTAACAAGACAGGGCAAAAGGTATTGCCATCCAGCTACAGTGAAGAGAGACTGTTGACATGTTTATTAATTCTACTGAAAATCACTGAGCTGTCCACAGGACCTGGAAAAACTATAAGCAAATTACAGAAGATGTTGCAGATTGCAAACGACTTGTGTACAGGGGTCCACCACTTTATATGGCGAGGAGTGCCAACAGCTTGGATGCTAAAATTTGTGTTTTTCAGAATCAGACTTATAATGTGTAAGAATTGCAAGCCTGGGTAACCTTGAACTTTGATGGATCTTAAACTCCGGATGACAAAATTGAGGATTAGGAAAGTTGTCCCTTGTCTGAAATCTCATAATTAGTGAACGGCAGCATAATTTATATAGTCTAATAGGGTTGTGTATACCTTAGATACAATTCTTCAATGAGTGTGGACATAGAACTTCTATATGTCAAACCCTAATTCACTATCTGTTCACAGGATAAGAGGTTCATGTGGTTTATATTGTGTGGCAGGAGCTATGTTTTCAACCTTAGGGGGGAGAACTGCTTTTAACTCAGTATCCGATCATGAGATTTCGCCTGGGATGCCTGGCATTATGTTGAGTAGGGGGACTGTCACCTATGATCTTAGCCTATTATGAAGTTTATATACTGTTACTTGAGACGAGTGGGTTGACATCACTATTAGGAATGAAGTTAGGAAAGCAGCATTGTGGATCTCAAATTGGATTGTTTATCCCTCCTGTAAGCTATTGAAAAATTTTTTATTATACATGTCAGTGTTGCCTGAGTGGAGAGTATCCGTGTATCATGGCAGGACACAGCCTCCTTCTTGGTTCACAGATATTTACTCATCTCCTGTTACGTGCCAGGCTGGGCTTTGAGAATGGTGAATGAGAAAGCCCCGGACTTTGGAGCTGCTGGGTGGGTGAGAGGAGGCACAGCACAGGACCCAAATCACCCGAGCAGGTGTTTCAGAGAGCGATGCTTTACCATTAGGGAAAAAGGAAAAGCCTGATGTGAGAACAATAATGGGGGCTGGTGGGTGAGGCTTGGCCTTGGGCCTGAGATGACAAAATGACCCTGGAGCCGGAGCCGGAGTGGTGGGGACAGGTTGGTGTGTCGGAACAACAGAAAGGAGGACTGTGTGCCTGGACAGAGGAGTGGGGGGCAGTGAAGAAAAGGCCACCAAGTCTGAGCGGTGGGCAGAGCTGGAAGGCGGCGTGCCTTGCAGACGTAGGAAGCAGGCTGGAGGTTTCGGGGCGGGCGTAAGAATGAAGATTCTGAGAGCCATTTGCCACATCCCTCAGTCATGGTGAGGCATAGACACTGGAAGGGAAGCAGGAAATATCACTGAGTCTTGTGGCTGCTGACCATGACTTTCCCTGGCCAGTTTCCTCACCTGTAAGACAGGAGGGACAATAGATTCCATTTATGTCCCTCAAAGGGATATAATGGGGATTAATCACCATCCTGTTTGTAATATACTTGGAGCTCTTTAGAGAAAGGCACTATATTCCATGAAAGCAAAGCCTTATTCTAATTGTGTATTTATTGATTAAGTGACAATCAAAGACAATGCTTATGGGAAAAATTGCCGCATCTCTGCTCTCCACAAACGAATCCCACGTGTACAGATATAGAACATATTTAAACTTACATATAAGAGCATTAAAGTGGTCATTAACGAACCTTCTTAGCATCTAATCAGACATTATTAATGAGATTAAAAGCTATGTTAATTAACATTCAATAGACCAGAATTTAGTTTCCAATGGCACAGATAGTTAAATTGAGAGTTGAGGGTGCCCTTTCTCATTCATAAGGGAATAGAGCGTTGACTAGCAGAACAATTTTTATCTTAGGAGACTTTATTAGGATGTAGTGTTTCAAGCTGGTCAATGTGTCCATAGATGGATACCATGTTCCAGGCTTCACAAATGTGTATTTCAGATTTAGATATAGTTCACTACTGAACCAAAGAATTGGTGCCAAAACTAATTTCAACAGAATTCCAAACATTCTTTCAAGAGGGTATGAATTTCATTTTATTATCTAATCCTGTAATACTTTTTTATCCACTCTAACTCATGAGGAACATGGCCGGGCTTGTTCTTAGCATGCAAAATATGCTGGTCTTTGACCTTGTATTGGCCTGTGTTCAGAATCCCAGCATGTGTTGACATTCAGATATGGAAACCAACTTTGGTTGGATGTCATTTGTTTGCGTTTCAGAAGAGCTACAATGATTAGTGGTTAAAAAAAAATACACCCACTTTAATTTTGATATTTGCATCTGGTAGTATGGTGTTTTGGAGGGAAAATGTCATGCTAGCAGAGTGCTTAAATACTGGGGACCTCAGCTAAGGTGGTTGGTCCAAATGGTTCAGCTTCAGAAGTCCGTGGCTCTATGAAAATACTATGTCAAGGTGATAGGCTTTCATATCATCAAAAATGGCTTGTCCTTATTTCAATCCTATAAGATACAGTGAAGATCATACTAAACTTCCTCTGTTTGCAACAAATAAACCCGAAAGGATAAACTCAGTATCAAGGTTCTGCAAGTATCCTAAGTAGCTATTTATACACTTCACTAATCTTTGTAATTGGCTTGTCTTTTACTGCCATTAATTAGGTGATGTAGTATTCCATTAATAAGAGTGACACACCTCAGCATTTTTACCTTTAATTATAGACTTCACTAGACACTTAGGCTATTGACAAAATAGCCTAAATATTGCCTGATATACTTTTTTTTTACAGAGCATATGTGTTTATTATTGAACCCCCAGCCCCCAGCATTGCACCTGACATGTGATACGCGCTACACTATCTCCCCAAAGTATATGTGCACACATCTATCTTTTTTGTTCTATTTCAGCACCCTTACCCTTCTGAAGAACAGAAAAAGCAGTTGGCACAAGACACGGGACTCACCATCCTACAAGTGAACAATTGGTAAGTAATTCGGCTTTGTGTTTACACACAATCCGCTTCCCCCTCTGGCGACCTGCCGCTGATGTTTTGCATTAAGAAGACACACCCAGTTGTTGCTGCTTTCCCGGGTGGCCTGTGGATCCAAAGGTGAAAATAAATGGTTGACTGATAGGTCAGAGCACTTAGTAGCATGGAAAAGACACACACACCCACACACGCACACCCCCAACATTGCATTGTTTTCCATCGCCTTTAAAATGACAAATTTTAGGCATAGTATAAGTAGTAAGTGTTTAATTAACTTTCACTGTGGCTCTTTAAATGGCTCCCCCCGCCTTTAGGATAATCGATAGAAAGAGTGATATCAGCCTATTTTCTATGGAAGAAAGAAAATGCACCATCACATATCAGTCAGGTTTTACATTCAGTGAATAACTAACTGCAGTTATTTTGTTAGGACTGAGCATTCGAGGATAGTCTCCTGTTTCCTCCTATCTTCTGTCCGTGGAAAAAGAGAAATTATTTATGTTTCCACTTTGAAGCCATTCAAAACCTGCTGTATCTCCAGGCTGTGCAATACTGTTTCTAAGTAAATGTGTGAATTCCTGATTTGGGGGAAGCTGAGATTCCGTACCAAGTACCAGCCAACAATATTCTGACAGTGTACAGTGGTACGGCAGCGAGGCTTTGGGAAAGTACGATTTATTACCCTTTGTGAGTGTGCTGAAAGCCAGGTGCATACAGTCACCCAGAGCTAGTGTCATATTTGAAGGGTATCGAAATCCAATAGCCTCTCAAACTAAGTGTATCTAATTAATTGTCCTAATATTTTCAGATTAGTGTTTATGATGGGGAAACCTTATCCTCTTTGAAGTAAAATCCAGAAAAGGCCCACAGCCTGGTTGGGGAAAGGGGAGAACTGGGAATGCCAGTTTGCAGACAGAAGTATTTCTTTCTGTTCAATAAGTGTCAAAGATTAATATTACAGAATCTCTGATTACATGGCCTAATCCATTTTGGTGAATAAATTTGTTCTTGATGTCCATTGCACCTACATTAACAGACCCTTCTCTGTTAGAGAGCCTTGGGAGCCTTTGGGAGAGATTCCAGATATATTAAACCCCATTACAGAAAATGTAATTTCTGTCAATATAATCCCATGTATTCTTCAATTTAGTATTTTAGAGATAACAAGCTACTTACAATATATTTGCCTTTGGAGGATTAATTTACAAAGTGCACTATCTGCAAGACACAGACAGACTCACATAAGCATTGCTTGTAAGGGTTATCAATTTCTATGACCTTACCGCAGCCTTGGGAGATCAATTTTTGCAGCCCTTAAGTCAAGTGCATAGGGAGCCCGCGGAAGCCGTCCTACACCTGCATGTGTTGCTAGGAGTGTGTCCCTGCTGAGGATTTTTGTTTGCCTATTTGTGCCTGCTATTGTATCCTAATTTCCAAGACTGTTGATACTATATATTTGAACTTAGGCTTCAGGTCCTCCTGGGCAATGTTTATAGGGCAGACCATCAATTTTGCGCGCACGTCTGAATTCAAATGTATTTTCAAGGTTAAACCGATGATGCAATTTTAATACAACGGAGGCTGTACTAATGTTATTTCCCTGGGAAACGTTCCCATTTGAGGGCCAAGGAGTGGCAGGGCGAAGTCTAACTAAGGAAGGCAAAAGCGGGGCCGTTCAGGTGATCTATCACACGCCGCACCTCTCCCTCTGCCCCGTCGCTAGCAAACCCCCTCCATAAACATTGTTACCGGACAACAGATCCCAAGACAACTTGCTTTCCAGAGGTGGGCGAACTTCAGAGCTGTGTCCTGTGGCTGCACGGGCAGGCAGGCATTCCTGGGACATGGAACAGCATGCAGTTGTCACTTTCCCAGATTCTGTGCGGTGACCATAGAGCAGCTACTATCCGTTTCACACCAATACTCAGTTCTGCTCCGGTACGTAAACACCGGTCACTGTGAGTTACGCGGGCTGCAAACACCGTCCTGTTCTCCACTGGCCCTGTGTCCTGCGCCTGTTTCTCCCTCCTTCTCTATGGAGTTAGAGGTGACTTTGGCTCGCACGTCATTGTTTTGTATTTGACGACCCTTTCAGCTCTAACAGCTGTGTGGTAGAGAATTTCCCTCAAGTAAAGCAAAGGTGTAAGAGAGATTTTTTCTCCTAAGTGTGGTGAATAATGGCATTCCTGTGTTCGACTCGAGATTCTAATGGTTTCTTAATTTTCGTCCAAACCTTCAACTTTGATGGAGCTGGTGATAGATTTTTTTTTTTTTTTTAGCTTTGAGTAGGAAGTAGGTTGCAAAAATGGGGAAACCCAGATGGTACTGTATGAAAACCGAAGATGTCAGAGCATCTTAAATTGTGGGATCCTTGAAGACTAAAAGCAGCATAACCACGAAAGGCTTTTCATTTTACTTTACCATAATAAAACATTACACAAAGCTTTCTTGAGAGCTTGTAAACATTTTTTCCTGTATTGAGCGTCAAGCCCAAGATCCTTCCTTCTGGAAATCATAATTAAGAGAAAATCCTCATTAGTACTTTAACATTTCCCCTTCACTTCATTTAGCCACAACATTAAAAAATGTGTGTCTTCCCTCTTGGATTTCTTAAAACTTGTTAACACACATGTACATTTTGTACGAACTATGAGTCACTGTTGAAGAGATTTAATAAAATGCTGAAGGGCAGGTTGGGTGTAGATCAGTCATAATTATTGGCAGCAACATCATGTATCGAAGTACACAATATGAAAGTGAAAAATATCAACTCATGTCTGGTTGTGAGCTTGTCTTAGAAATGCTGGCCGGTGCAGCTTCGAGTTCGGTTTTGCCTGAAACATAGATGAGCAAAGTTTGGTGTGTTGTAATGGCTCTTTCTCCCCATCGCTGAACTGATCGCCCATCTCTCTAATTGCCATGAGAGATACAAACTACCCGCCTTGGCTAGCCGAGGCCAAAGCAGGTGGGATCTGGGGTTAGGGGGAGACAATAGGGAGAATTTAAGTGGAAAACAACAAGACAGATTTGATGCATTAAAAGAAAATTTGGATTAAAAGAAATATAACTCTTGTAACTCTTATATTTGATCTATGTGTCAGAATGAAAACAGAGAGGAGGAATCTAAAAATGGTTGCTATTAGTGCTTATAGGAACTGGGCCCGGGAATGGAATGTGAAATTTATTAGATGAGACATCATAGAACAAGTCTGTACCAACAAATTTTTTGAGAATTGAGACAATGATGCAAATAATTTGGGTGAAAATATTTTTAATTAAATTGTAGAAGTATCTGAGGCAACTGCATATTTTTAAAAAATCAACGTCCCTAATTCACTGCCTAAACACTTCACTCCAGCATGCCATGGTAGACCTAGATTTAAAAGCACAGTAATTTTGAAATATAATATGTGCTATACATTCAATTCTTCTTTCTTTGCTTTCTCCCTCCCAATTATGATTCGATCCCAAAATGAGAAATAATAGCATTTGGGATTTTTGCCTTTTTGTTTTTCCATTGTTGTTGTGGCTGTGAAAATTACTTCTGTTATATCAGCCGTGAAAACATATGACTCCTATGTTGAATGTTTTAGTCGTTTAAGCAGACACTTCTTAAATTTTAAGGTGGTTATTTAGATCTTTAGTTATTTAGGTAGAACTTTAAAGAAAACACACACACACACACACACACACACACACACACACACAGAGTCAATACTTGTTTCTTTTTTTTTTTCCTCCTGAATACACCAACTTTATTTGGAAATGTGAGTATAGACTGGCCTTCCTTCCATGTTTTCACAGCAGTGTTGCAGAGCTGGGACTTTCATATGATGCAGACTTGTGCCTGTGGTTGTAGCGTACTTGCTGGACGCCTCAGACAACATTCTGCCTCAGTGGAGTTCTAGCCTAGGGTGTATTGAATACATTTTACAGTTTCTTTGTTTACTACTACTCATCCAAACACTTTCCCATTAAGGCCTAATGTTAAATGATTATTTCTTTATGCTCTGAGAAGGCAATATGGATCTTAGGTGCAAAATATATAGTGTATCTGAAATGCAGTCTGTATGTGGAAAGAAAAATCACTCTCCATCAGTTGGGTGCATAAAATTCCAGGGAGCATCCTGACATCTGAGGTGACACTTTTTACAGAACTATCACAGCTCTACCATTCTCAGATTTAGTACATATACCAGATTTTCCTAGTTACCTCATTTACTGCCTTCAAAACTGCAAAGCATTCAGGCATCACTTCCCATTTATTACCAGTGGGGGGGAAAAGTGTGTTATCCTTAGAGATTTATGCCACTGGCAGGTAAAAATGGAAACTTATTTTTAAAAAATAGGATCTCCCTTATAATAAACAGATTCGACTGTTAAAGGTCAGGTTTCTTTCTGAGTTATGGTAATAATGTAGCAAATACTTTTATAAGTAATCAAAGATTCTATAAATATAGGTACCTGTGTAGATGTAAATGTTAAAACATTCACAAATTATCCTTTCAACTTCTGTGATCTAAAAATCAATAGGGGGTCACAGGGTTTCATAGAATCGCTCTGCTTTTGCTTCCAACATAATTTAATAATACATTTTACAGATGTTGTTTAAACATTAGGCACAGATTGTTTTGTCAATAAAGCTAAGCAGAGGCATGACACAAAAGCAAGGAAAACAGATGTAAAAAACGGTGCAAGAAGCACACTGGGTCATTTGTTTGCTCTTCAACTGCAAAATGGAAGTGCAGGGTGTATAGTGATTTTCCTGGCCTAGAACTCACCTAGGGATGGAACAACTTCACACACAAAAGATAATTTTATTAAGCAGGTAGTTTAACTTTTTCCTTTGAGGATTTCAGTGTAACCTACATTTAAGGTAGGCTTCCTAATTGATCAATGGAGTAACAGGTGCAATATTCTTGAAAGAAGAAAGAGAAGAAGGAGAAATAGGAGTAGAATAACTCTCCAGCATGTTCTGGAATGGGTTGTTGTTCTCCAAGCCCCAGTTAATTGCTATGCTTTTCACCTTGAGTGTCAATTCTAATAATATTACCTTTACGGGCGCTGACTGTGGGCTTAGATTATAGCAATCAGTAATACTCACTAGATAAAATATGTCTCGTTGCTCATAAGAAAAATATTGAAATCAGTCAAAAAATGTTTAGCTTGCATATTGCCTGAGACAGAGCTGGCGAGGTGCCAGGCAGGCAGGGTATTATTAGGAAAGCTGAGCAAATAGCTCGCAGGGAAAAGAGCTGTGAATTTAGAACCTTTCAGGTATTGTCATGTCAGAGAGTCTTAGGAGTTCAACAGAGACGCTGCTTTTGTCTGCACATTCTAAAAATTTCCAGCAAACAATCCTCTTTGAAAATGACTCTGCAGTCTGTTAAACATACTTTGTCGTAAGGTTTACACAAGTTTACTCAGAGGTTCCCCCCTCTGGGTGAAATCACGCCCTGAATCCCACGAAAGGCGGAAAGCCCTCCCGAAGGGCTAAGTGTTGACCCACCTCGCAGGGTGGAAAACCCTGCCCCTCCCACGACAGGGCCTCGAGTCAACGCGAGAAAAGAAAGAGGAAGGTGTGTGACCAAGGAAGGTGGCTTCGGAAGTCCGAATACCGTTTGGCATCACTGCTGTTTCTCCCCCAGCCCGCATACGGTTTCTGAGCTTTCCAGGACAAGACATGAGTGTGATGCCCCAAGTGGGGGGTCGGTACAATCTGGGCAAGTACTTCAGGAGCCTCTGGGGCTGGGGTTCAAGTGAGGCCCAGGGTGGAGTGAGTGGGGAGACTGAGGCATCCATCATGAGCCTGGTGTTTCTGAATGTCCGTGATCCCTTTCAAGGCTGTGAAACCAGTGGTTGGTGGTTGACTTTGAGCATGGTATGTAGGTCAGCAGGACTTGTTGCGAGTCCTCATTAAGCCAGATTTGTTGTTTTCGGTGTCCTGGCACAATGATCTGGTCAGAGAAATGGAAACAACCGCCTGTGTGTCATGCAGTGTGGCAGAGCAGGGCCTGATCCCAGTCACTTGCAGACAGCGCGGGAAGTGAGGGGGCTGAGAGGCATGATGGGTCCAGGGAGAAGAGCTGGCATCCGCAGGTGGCTAATGAGCAAACTCCCCTGCAAGCCTCATGACATGTTGAGCCAAAACATTTCAGCGGTCTTCCCCACTCCTCGCCGGGGAGATGTGTGTCCTTGATCAAGTCACGCTCTCTTCCACGGCCAGAATGGATGGGGGGGGGGGACCCATGGGTGGCTCTCCGCGCCTCTTCCAGCTCTCCTCTCCCAGCCCGTGCCAGACCGTGAGCCGAAGAGAGGCAACGCGGTTGCTCGGAAGCTGCCTCTGACTCAGCTTTATGCCCGGAGTGGGGGAGAAGCCCAGGGCCTCTGATAACGAGACAAACGGGGAAAGTAATTAAAAAAGTTGCTACTTTCCTTCATCTTCAATAAGCAAATCAAGCACTGTAAAATAAAAACTGGATGAAATTAAACATTATCACAAGACACGAAAAACATGTGTGCTGTCATTTTAGGATTCATAATAAAGATAAATCAGTTGTTTTTAGCAGTGTGCTATGAGTCTGTGAAGGGCATGACAGATAATAGGCTTGAAATTTCTGAAGTTATTGTACAGCAAAATTTGTTTTTTCCTCAGGCGTTCCATCTTTTTCTGTGGTAATTTTGTACATGACAAACTTTTTAGCGGGTGCATTAATAATCTATAAGTAATGGGTTGTCAGGTGTCAGTTAGATAAGATTAAAAGACTGTTTAAGCATTATCCATTCGCTTCTTTGCATGAGTTTTATAGGTCAGGAGAAATAACTTTTTGAGTTGTGGTTTTATGTGCCTGGTGTCCCCCGCCCCGGCCCCCCATTTGGCTCTGCTCCAAGTATGCATGGAGGAACTGTATTGCATGACATAAATCCTGCATGTGGGAGCAGATTTGAAACTCACACTATGTGAATCAAGGGGACAAATGTCTTCTGTAAACTTGTTTCAGTTTTTCAAATGTTACTCTTTTCCTTTCCAAAGGCAGCTCTATAAGGGGTAAGGGCCTCAGCTGAGAGGGACCCTGAAGCCTTAGACATTCGGAGTTTCCTAGCAAGTCAGGTTTAGGTCTATTCTTGTCAAATCTGTCTTAAGTGTGTTTACATAGAGTTTGCCTTTCTGGTATTTTCTGCTTGCACAGACCTGATCTCCACCTATTTCGTGTCCACAGTCGCTGAGGCTGGGGCTGGGTGATTAACCATTGAGCACTGAAGCCCCACGAGCTGTGCCCACAGAGACCCCCTCTCCTCTCTCTTACCTCACCATCTCGCTTCAGGCTGCACCCACCTCAAACAAACAGCATTTCCGAGTGGTTAAGAAATCAGCCTGAAATATTAAAAAATGGGCCAAATGTTGCCTCCTCGTTGAATAAAACGATTTTCTCAAAAATGGAGTGAAGACAGGGGTTGGGGGGGAGGAAGTGTTTTGGAGGGTAAACGTCCTCTGGGATTCGGCCCGAATCACTCCAATGTGTGACTACCCAGAGTTTTGTGTAGATGCTTAGGTTTTTGTTTCTCTTCTTTCTTAGTTTTTAAGGGAAAAGGGAACCTTAAAAACCAACCAGCCAAACAAACAGTAACCTCCAACAGCACGGATGCTTGGACCTTTGGCAAAAGGGGGCTCTCCCTTTCACTGCCCGTATAGTCATTGATATTTTCCTTTTTATTTCCATTCTTATGAGGCTTTTAAGCCTGACCCATTAGCATGGAAAATAATGAACACTCTCAGACTCTTGACACCTGAACAATAACAAATAAACAAACAACCTTCATCTGCTGCCATCCTTGAGGGCTCTTCTTTTTCCTCTTTACCCTCTTAACCAATGTGACTAAAGGACCTGATGCCTCACAAGATTAGATCTGATCATTGAAGAAGGGAAAAACATTTGCTTTCCCCAACACAACTTTTTCAGGCCAATGGGGATTATTGGTCTTGGGTTCAAAAATGAATTTCCTGTCATTGGAGAGATCTGTCTTACTATTGATAAAATCACTCTATTTTAAGAATCATATATTGCCTCGGGATGGAAGTTAAATGCACTGTGATTAAAAACACGTATATTTAAGTTCCTACCCTAGATTTCTGATTTGAGAGTAAATCAGTAGTTTTGAGAATTGCTGTCCACTTGCAGGGTTGGTTGGCCTATATCCCTTGAACATCTGCTATGGTTGACTTTGTTTGATCCCTAGTTTGGGTCGGAGTTCATATGTGCTTGGAAAGGGCAGGGAGTAGGGGATGTTGAAAAAGCTAACGGAAAGAATCGTACATGTCCAAAGATGTCCGATCTCAGCTCCCACGGCTGGTCACCTGGTAGTCCTGTTTACAGAAAGGAAAGTGCAATAGGTTATGGCAGAGATTCCCATCCTTAGGGCCAAGTGGGGGCTGAGAGGGACTGGGGGCCAGAAAAGGCATATCAGAATCATTTTGAGGGAATGTAGTATAAAAAACCCTATTGAGAATTAACTTTTGATTTTAGTCATGCTCTTTCTTTTAAGATACCAAATCACCAAGGGAATATGAGATTTTGAAGTTTATCACAAAGGAGCATGGATTAAAATTTTAGGAACATCAGGCTGCAGAATGTCAGAGCCCGAGTCCGGGATGGGATTTTATGCACCATTTGACAGGTGGGGCTTGGGGCTTTTCAATGGTAGGCTGCTAATGAGAGGCAAGGATGGGGCTGGTTCCTTGTTCAGTACCTCCTCCATTCTACCCTTAAGTATTTATTATTAACAGATTTATTGAGATATAATTCACATACCATGAAATTTACCCATTTAAAGTGTACAATTCAGTGGTTTTTAGTATATTCACCAATATTATGCGACCATCACGATAGACACTTTCAGAACATTTTTACCATCTCAGAAAGAAACCCTGTAGGGGCACCTGGGTGGCTCAGACAGTTAAGCATCTGACTCTTGATTTCAGTTCAGGTCATGATCTCAGTCTTGTGAGATGGAGCCCCCCGCATTAGGCTTCAAGCTCAGCGGGAAGTCCGTCTGAGATTCTCTCCCTCTCCCACTGCCCCTCCCCACCACGCGCTTTCTCTCGCTCTCAAAAAAAAAAATCTGTAATATACATATTATATATAAAGAAACCCTGTACCCTTTAGCTATTGCTCCTCCCGTATGTCCATCCCCCACTGTCGGTCTCTATAGATTTGCCTATTCTGGACATTTCCCATAAACACGGTCATGTGAACATGTGGCCTTTTGGGATTGGCTCAAGCTTTCACTTAGCATATTGTTTTCAAGGTTCATGAATGTAGCAGGTAGCAGTACTATACTCCTCTTTATGGCTGAAGAATGTTCCATTGTCCGGACAGGCCACATTTTGTTTATCCATTCATCAGTTGGGGGGCATTTGAGTCGTGTCCACCTTTTGCAGCTCTAAGTGTTCATGTACGTGTGTTTGTACCATTAGGCATTTTTTGAGAATCCTAATGACAGTATCTTAACAAACCCTTGTTTTTGGTTTTAAATTTGCAAACTCTTTTGATAGACATTGACTCACGTGGTCATCACAGTTCCAGCACCTGAGCACTGCTGTGATCTCAGAGCTGCGAGTGGCAGTTTTCCCACTCAATTCTCACACCCTTCTCCCTAGACGCCGCTCTGACTCTCCCTGTCCTTGGCCAGTGTTTTGACTGTAATAGTGATGAGTGATACTGTTCAAAGAAAAGGATAGCCATTCAAGTGAAACACACAGTCTCCAAATTTCCTCAGTGTGACTTAGACGACCATAAGCATTTTCCAAAGATTTGACAAGTTCCAAGAGGAAGTCATTTTATTAGTTTACTTCCTTCATTTGAAAAATGTTGTCATATACCTCAACGGAGAGATTTTTGCCTTTGAGTGTAATTGGTATAATTGGTTCCATTTGCATTTAAGGCTTATGGATTACATTTTGATATACGTTACTTAGAACTCAGGTTTCAAGCCTTACGAATTAAAACAGAAGTTACAGTGAACCTTCTAAGGGAGAGAGACGGGCCTCCATTCGAGTCAAGCTTCATCGTGCCATTCTGTAGTCTAACTTCTGACCAGGTGAAAGCGGAAATCAAGCTAAATTTTGAGATCTCCTTCCTTGGCACTCCTTGGAGTGGAGACTCCAGGCCTGGGAAGTTTTTGGCTAGTGATGGCTTAGGGAGCTGAGGCAGCTAAAGGAGAGATCCTCCAGAAAGGAAGGGGCTCAGAGACAGTCCAGGGGGCTACTGGGATTCTATGACATCTTACATATGCCAGGGCTGGTCATCATTCTCACACAAGACGGTTGCAATTCAAATCACTCAGGGGATGTTTCACTTGGGAAAAAAGTACATATTTGATCCTTAGGGTGGCCATACACCCCAGCTGCCTGGAATATTCATGGTTTATGCCTGTTGTCCATCAGAATTATTAATAGTGTCCATTTACTCTCAAAAGTGTCCAACTTTAAATGACAAATTGTGTGGTCATCCTATTTATAATGGAAATTGGCAGAACATTAAGATCTGTTTTAAATAAACATATTTATTCTGTAGTGTTTAAGGGATGCCTAGTTAGATGCAATTTTATTTACTTTTTGTGAATATGGGAAAGTTAGAATTTACACGAGAAATGGTTCAGCTTAAACCAAAGAGAGACCTGTCTGTTCTTTGAAGATATTATCATACGTATTTCAGCTTTTTCAATACTGTAGGAGATTTTGTTATCTTACACTGCCCTGTTGCTTGTTCATTGTGCTAATAATCATTTTAATCCCATATCCCTTAAGCAAGCCACTATTTGTCTTTTATTTGTGCAGTTATACAAACTTAAATTTGGTGAATTGTCACATTTAAGTAAATATTGCATAAATACCATTTTATTACATATGCTTTATATCATTGGATACTTAAGATATTTTTAACTGTTGGGCATTTCTTATGCTATTTCTGGCAAGATAGCTCCACAATTTATTCCACTGAGTTTGGAGCCTAGTGCTTTAGTGATCTAGAAAGTCATGGGTAGTAGCAGAAGAAATAGAGATCGGCCATGAAAGGAGCCCCCCTTGCTTTGAATTCAGGTCAGATTAAAGGATTTAGCAAGCTTATTAATTTTTTTAGAATAAAAAATCATTTTATAATTTGCTTTCAAGGAAAACGTCCCATAATATATAATGAAGCGATGAAGTATTTGAAAGTTATTTCAATGCTTAATACATGGGTTTGTTATTACTTTGCATTATAATTTTCAGATAATTAGTGATTTTTTTCACTAGTTGCTTTGAAGAAAATTTTATATGTAATTAACTTTCTCAGTGGTCTTAGACAACTTCAGCTCTTTCTAGAGTAGTTTGACAAATACATCCATCATTGCTAAAGAAGGGGAATCTTCTCAGACTGCTGATTGATGGTCTTACTGTGATTGGAGGAAATTTCAATATTCTGTTTTTAGAATGGATGGAGAGCAGAACGTGTGCTCCCTTCTCCCCCTCCTGTCCACTCCCCTCTCCCACCCTCAGACACACAGATGATGTATTGCAGTCCTGGAACTGTTGGATCCGGAGGAGGTTGAGAAACTGGAAAAAGGTGCCAGAAACATGATTTCATAAGGTTTGACTTGAGATTGAGTCAACTTTCTTGAGTGTCTTAAAATCGTGTTTTATGAAATTTTATTTCACAAAGGAAGGGAGTGTAGAAGGCTTGGACCCTGAAGACTGCCAGTTATGGATCATTAAATTCAATAAGTAAATGTAAATCTGAAATGAAGAAATCCAACAAAAGATTTTGAAGTAGATTTTTGTTTAAAAGAACAGAGAGTTATTTGAGAGATAGCTAGAACTCATTCCCTGCAGGGTTTATTTATAAAACAGGCCTTCAAGTTATTAGGAAATGCTGACTTTAAAAATACAAAATACATAGTATATATAGTTTTGTTTAAATGATTGTGATAAAGTTGAAAGAAATACTAGGAAGGAAATTCATGGAATAGAATAAGAAGAAAAAGGACAGAATTGTGGAGTCCGGCAACTACCTTGTGAAATTCTGTATTTGAAGAATTTTCACAAGTCTTAATTCTATAAAAATATTTATGGAGATTACCTAAATGAATTATATATATTTACTTGCTGTTTATTTTTAATTCATAAAGAATAGTGCATGTAGAAATCACCAGTACTTATTCTGAAGAATGCATGGTATTAATTTTTACTAAGTATGTATGTAGATATTCCTAACTAATGCCTAAATATTAATCAAAGATGACTGTAATTAATACTTTATTTAATGGATAGTATAAATGTAAAAGGCATCTTTGCTAACACACCTTGCTATTTAATGAAATCTTCGGTTTAATATCAAGTTGATAATTTTAGCTCCTTGGGCATAGGAGGGTATCGTAAAATGGTCCTTCTCCATACTTTAATGAGTAGCTACCTTCGTCCTGACTATTCACTAAGCCTCGTTGGCAAGAGACACCGTGAGGATGACTGAGAGTCCTGTCATTGTTTAGAAACAACAGCATTTTGATTTTACGTGGTTCACTGAGTTGGCAGTAGCATGCTGAAGTAACACCGTGGGCTGCCCTTAATCATCAGTAAACAAGTAGGTGGCAAACAGCGAGGAAGAGAATTCATTGAGTAAAGGTGAAAATGCTATTTCTGAGGGGGAGCAAGTCATTTTTCTTTAGCATTGTTAGTATTACTTGTATGAGGAAGACAAAAGGCATGGAGTAGAGGAAAAGGGCAAAGCTATGTGGAAAATGTTGTCTGTGGAACCGGGAAAATGTACCCTGTGTTTGGTTCTAATGGATGCCCGCTGTGAGCTCGCCACCCTTCCTGGTTCTCACGAAGAGGAAAACTAAACTTAGGCATCCAGTTTTGTGGGAAGTAACCAGGGCAAGGAGTGGAGGATAAGCTAAAGGGCAAAGGTCAACTTCAGACCGCTGTGCTACCAGATCTTAATCAGAAAACTATTCAGGTATCCAAAAATGGAGAATGAAAAGAGACAGGTAGAATTAGCAGAATGGAAAAAAAACCAAAAATAAAAACCAACAACCAAACACCCAAAGCTTTAAAGTCTGATGATAAATAAGCATATAGGGGACAAGGAAAAGAAGGAATAAAGGAAAACTTCCTGTATTAATTTAAGCGTAACTCAGGATTCATCTCCCATTCTCCTTGTCTGATTCCTACTTAAAAAACGCAAAAAATTAAATCCAACTTTGAGATGATCCCATGTCTCAGATTTTTGAAGATTTTGCTCCCCTTTCAACCTCCCATTCCCCCTTAGTAGGACTCTAGTCCTAAACAAATAACTGGGTAGAAAGAAATACACCTCTGTTTATGTTGACATGGAACGAAGCTACAAGGCCAATCCATTTTCTTCCCAACCTTGGTAAAACATCTTGTTTTGAGAAAGGGGATAGTTTGGTTATGGGAAGAAATTCTAATCCATGATGCTGTGAAAAAAGGAAAGATAAGAATTCTTTCCCTAATTCAGTCTTTTACCACCTATAAGGTGTCCATTTCTTAAAAAGTACTTCACAAAAGAACATTAGGTTTTCAAAGAAAATGGGGTTTATAAAAACAATATACCTTGATGTTTGGAAAGTAATATGGAAAGGCAACAGGATGTTTCCCCACCTTATACCCAACTAAAAAGTTTACCTTTCTAAATGCCCAATTTATGGCAAATTTGAGCTACATTCTATTAAGGTAAGGTGTGAAACTATTTTAATAAGTAAGAAGAACTGTCCTGTTGTCACATATTTCTGACTGCGTACATCTGAGTTTCAAGTGCTGTAATGTTTGGGCAGCAATTGTAAAAAAAAAAAAAAAGTCTCCTCTGAAAGTACTAAAGATGGTGTATATTTCATGGATATATTTTGTGGTTGTTGGAGAATAGATTTTTTTATTGGACATTCGAATTGGAATTTTATCATTCTCCTTTTCTTTTCTGTTCAAAAAAATTCTTATGTTAAAGTTCTAATATATATTTATGTATTCATACATAAATATAGATATATATTTGAACACACCACACACCACATATGAGCTTAAAATAACTGTTTTACTGATGCTTCTCGAAATGAGTGTTTTAAGAAGGGAATATGTTCATGTAAGTTTACATAAAACCTAAAGGTCTTTTTTTTTTTGGTTCAGTGTTTAGAAAATTCTTGATAATTTAGAATCTTCCACAATGGAAAGTAAAGCATTCTGTCACAAAAGCAGGGAGGATGAGACGCAAGGTCAAAGGGCATTTTAGAAACAAGCAGCTGGACCAGTTTATTTAAACAGATACAGGGATGGGGGAACTGACCTCTGTTTGACTTATAGTGGGAGGAGCAAGAATGTCATTTTATTACTTTGCCCAGAAGGAAAATGTTTTCGTATCTGAATTCACCCCGAAGCCATCTAAACACATGGCTTTGCTGTATGTAGCATAATTCCAAAGAGAGTATATAGAAGACAGTCTAGGATAAAATACACTAAATAGAACCAAATGTTGAGATGGTTTTCAAATTGGAAAGGTGATGTTTTTCAAAATATAAAATCTCTTGCTATTTACTTAGTTATTTTCAGATAAAGATGTCTACCATGACTCTAGATAATATTATCTATGTTTCATGTAAGTATAGGAAGCATAATCCCATAAGATTCGGAGAGTTTACTATGTCCTAAAAGTATCGATAATGTTCATTATATTCAACAATTGTTTTAAATCCGTTTTCAAAAGTGAGAAGCGCTCAGCATACTACTCTTGTGGTCAAACAGTTTGGACAAAGTGATTAGGGGTTCTGAGAGCTTCAGCTTTTTAGATTTTAATTTTATTAAATGCACGGATTCTCACCTTTACGTCTACATATCATCTAGGTTGCTTACATCCTTGTTGTCAATAACAACAAATGGCTATTGCCACCAAAAGGGAAGAAAATAGCACCTGGTACCTGTGGCCCCTTAGCTAAAAGGCTGTGATGAGCTATTCACTCTCTGCACGGGAACCAGAGCAGGTGTGGGGTAACCGCATTAATGATGTTCCCTGAAGACCTTTAGAGGCACACAGGCAAACCTCAGCATACTGAGCAGAGAGTATGGCCCAGGTGGTGAGTGGACTGAAAACCCAAGAAGAAGTCTCATTCTAGAAGGAACTTGTTAAGAATCATGGATGTTTGGGGTGCCTGGGTGGCTCAGTTGCTTAAGCATCTGCCTCATGACTTTGGTTCAGGTCATGATCTCAGGGTGTGAGGTGGAGTCCGCCTTGGACTCCGCGCTGGGCATGGAAACCGCTTAAGAGTCTCTCTCTTCCTCTCCCTCTGCCCCTCCCCTCCGTGCTGGCGCTCCCTCTCTCTCTTTCTCTCTCTCTCAAAAACAAAAACAAAACAAAACAAAACAGGAATCATGATTGTTTAACCTAGGGAGAAGCCTATGGGACATGGTGCATGATGGCTATAGTTTAAATTTTAAATATTTAAATAGTTAAATATTTGAAGGCTATCCTGAAGAAATGAGATTAGAATTGTTTAAATTCCCCCAAGGAGTTGTCCTGGTGAAAGGATTTTAGATCAAGTAATGCAAAGCCTTCTCATAGTTACCTTGTCCGTAGCTTTCCGGTGAGGCGGCAAGTGCTCTCTTAGAAACAATCCAGCAGAGGCTACCTGTCTATGTGGTGGGGATATCACAGAGGTGATTCGTGTCAGTGACCAACCTAGGTGACAGTGAAAGCCCTTTTCAAACCTGAGGTTCAATTTTTCTATGATTCCTTGGGTTTAATAGTCATGACTTCACACTGGAGTTGGTTATTATGAACTGGTCTTTGGAAATCCGAATATATGAGTGTGAAGAAAGCAAGTTTGGAATACAGATAAGTCACTGAACCTTCTGATGCGCAGCCTCATCTTTGTCCATATGCGCAAACAGTACAGTCGTCAAAATTCCCAGTCTAGAAAATGTTCAATCATGCTTATTCCCAGACTCAACAGCAGGGTTGTTGCCAGTGGTGACTGGCTCAAAACCAGCTCATTCTTAGATATCTGTTTGGTTCAGAATATTCTAGATGGGCGGTACAGCAGCGGCCACGCTCTTGACAGGGTGTTGGGAGAAGGGGTGGTCACTACCATTTGCCAGCTGTGTGTCATTCAGCAAGTTATTAACATCTCTTGGGTAACACGTGACCTCAAATAAGTCACTTAATTTCTCTGAGCCTTGGCTTCTCATTTGTTAAAAAGTGTTCTTCCTATTTTTAGAGGAATAGTATAAATCATATCTGCAAAATAATGTTTTTAAAAGGACTTTTAAAAAACGTTATCAGTGTTCCTTTCCTCTAAAAGCCTGCAGATTATGAACAGTACCATAGATAAAGAGCTGTTTTTTTGCTCTTTTACCTATGTTAGTTACTATGAAAATTACTTTTGGTATATGCGGAATATTAATATTAAATAATTTTCTAATTGGTCATGCAGTGAAGGCAGCTAATGAAAAAGCAGATTTTTTTTTCATTTTAATTGGTTATTTCACATGGTGTTTGTGCTACACCTGTGCTTATAATGAGAATGGAGAATTAATCTAACCTTCTGCTCACATGATTCCAATTTTCATGGTTTATACAAGATAATGATAACCTGATTTGCAACACAATTTGTTGTAGATCTGTGTTTTAAATATTTTTATTAGCCAGTTCAGGGACTTCATATACAAGAGCTGATATAATATATAATAAGAGTTATAAGATAAGAGTTAGCACTGATGGTGCCCTTTTAGTTAGAGTCCAGTTTTGTTACTGACTTTAATTACTTTTCGGATAATAAAAGAATATAAGGATATAGGATATTGAGAATCTTAAAATGTCACGAAGCATGTATTTTTATTTTAAAAACCTGTCCCTTTCTGTTTAGTGGTTTGTTTTTTTAGGAACTATTTTCCTTCCTGAGTGGACAGACGTACAAACTAGAATTCGTATTGGACTGTGGACCCTTTAATCATTATTAAACTTTTCATTGTATTTTTTTATGTGCTGCTCGTGTTCCATCTATTCAAATCTGAGCTGATAACGAAAAGCACTTTATTTACTTTTTCAGAATCTAATATGTCCCACTTATTTTCTGTATTTGATGTGTAATTCTTAGCATTACGCAATACAAATGGATCTTAAGAGTTAGAAATTTCACAAGCTTCATTTTGTAGGGCTTGTACTAACCACTTAAAAAAAATCGGTGGCTAGCCACTTTTTGAGAGGCTGCAAATATTGTAAAAAAAATAAGCCTTATTAAGACACTTAAATAACTTAATTAGATGTTTTTATAAATTTTCAGGACTAGCTGGAGAAAGCAATATTATAAGTTCAATTACTGTATAGCTGTGACCTCGCCTTGACCTTAGACTTTGCATAAAGAGCCAAAAAAAAAAAAAAAAAAGCCACCCCAAGAAATCTCTACAAGGAATGCGTTTCTCTGAAGTCCCCAGCAGTGTGAGTTAGTGGTGATAAACTCCAGACATTCTCTCATTTGATGGTGTGCTGCCATCCCAGTTCATTATCTTAATAGTGGGCATTAAAATAGAATTAGGTTTGCAAGAGGTAGGGAAGGTTTTGATAAAAACCGTAAAAAAGAAGTCAGAGAACGTAAGATTGAAATGTCACTAATTAGGAGAGGTAACAGATGCCCTTATGAACATCTTGCTCTCTACGCCAAATTTCCCCCCTTGCAATTGAAAAGAGTGGTGGCTTGTATTGTTTCCTGAAAACTCTGCTAATTCCCCCATGAAAAGATGAAATGGAAGTGTCCAACTGCGGTAAAACAGGCAAACATGAATCAACTCAGAAACCCCAAGCCTGTGTACTCAAAGGTCACTGGGGGTTGCAGGTTGTGGGGCACGTGAAGCCGAGCACAGAGTGGTGCAGAGAACCACTTTGCCAAGATCTAGCTTTGCTCTCACTGTGCTTCGTCTTCTCCTCTTCCTCCACCCCCACCCCCACATTTTTGTTCAAGGAATAATGATTTGCTCTACTTTCTTGGTTACAGGTTTATTAATGCCCGGAGAAGAATAGTGCAGCCCATGATAGACCAGTCCAACCGAGCAGGCAAGTCCCCCATAGTGACTGTATTCAAGTCACGCAAGCGAAAAGCATCCTCAAGCCATTCACCGGGAGGTCCGCTACCTGGTAAATAAACTGGGAGTGAGTGCTAGGAGCGCCTGGCAATTAAAATTAAACCAGTTTAGTTTCATAACAACACTAATCAATTTAACATCATTATACAACATTTGGAGAAGATGGGGGGGAAAAAGCCAACGGAGAAAAGTAACTTAAATCATATGCTCAGTTACAATATTCTCTGTACACATTCAATATATTAATGTTATTTTTTTTTTCTGAGTTTGCCTTCCCAGCTCTTTCTGCTACTATGACCACTCCCTGGTGCATGGCTTGGTGTGGAATTGCTGTAAACTTTATTACCTGTCAAAAGGGCAAAGGGGTCAGGATCGCTTGTGGGACTCAGTAAAGTTCAAAGACATTCAATGAGGTAGAGCTTTTGTGTGCTTTAATAACCCAAGGCAGCTCACTTCTGAAGCAGCTTTTCATGTACAGTTAAAACATGGGATTCAGTAGTGGTATAAATACACAGTTCTCTTTTCTCAGGACTTCTCTTGTTAATATCTATCTTCTGGGGTTCGACTTTTTAATTTTTTTTAAATAACAGCTTTTTTTGTTGCTGTTTTTTAAATGTGTGCTTAAAAGGGCAAGACTTCTGTGGGATCCTGGCTAAAAATCCAATGAGCATCTTTCTAGGGTTTGTTTTTGTGTTGTAAAATGCCAGTAGGATCGACAACAGTGTTTACTAGGGGTGATGTAGGTCTCTACTCTCTTTATGAAATATGCTCTCATCTCCTAGGGAGCGCTATGAAAAACCGATGGTAAGCATCACAGTTAGTCTGAGTCCTGTAATTTTTTTCCCCCATCGGCACCGCATTATGTGATCACTCGACAAAAACCCAAATATAAAGTGTCTATATCTTAGCTGTTCCTTCAACACAGTGTTTCAAAACTCAGTCACAGAGGTGTCTGAGAGCTGATCTGAGAGAAATTTAACCACGAATGTTTGAAAACTATCCCTGCCCAGTATGTTGTGTCTGTCTCGTCTCCTTCTGGCTCTCTCTGGCTCTCTCTTTCTCTTTCGGAGACTGGTATTAAGAACCTGTGTTCTGCACTTTTGTAGTAAGCCAAGGAACACCTTATAACCCCGACGGACAGCCAATGGGAGGTTTTGTAATGGACGGTCAGCAACACATGGGAATCAGGGCACCAGGTAAGACTTTGTTTTTGCGATGGCTTCTCATTTTTACCTACGAGAGTGTCACCCCTCATCGGCACAGGTAAACCCACCTCATCCTTTGCTGTTATCTCCAGCTGCCTGCCTTGCCTGCCACATCTGCGCATCTAAGATACTGCAGAGGGGAAGCCAGGATCTTTACGCGCTGAAGATCTCACTGTTTTTCAACCCTCTGGAACCTGTTTTTTTTTTTTTTTTTTTTTAAAGGGTCTTTTGGCACTATCTGTTGACTTTGCTCATTTTCTGGCCTCTTCTTGGATTTTTATCTCCCTTCTAGGACCTATGAGTGGAATGGGCATGAATATGGGCATGGAGGGGCAGTGGCACTACATGTAACCTTCATCTAGTTAACCAATCGCAAAGCAAGGGGGAAGTAAGTACAAACGGGGTCTTTGTTTTCACTTTGTCCTAGGAATATTTTTCCTCTTGCATTTTCTTATGTTCTCCTTGCCCATAGCTTCATGCTTGTTCATTCCTTTCCATGAAACTCCTGGTTTCTTGCTTCCTTCATTTTCTCCTTGGTCGTGATCAAGCTTCTAAGCTTATAAATACTGTGTATGATGTACATTTATCCTGTGTGTTGCTATTATACAGTACTGACCACATGACAAAACAAGAAACAGTCAGGAGGTGGGGGAGTGGGTTGTCATAGCAACAGACTGATTTGCAAAATGTAAGCAGTCTGCAGCAGTGCAAGGAGAGGAAAGAGCATGTCCCCAAAGTGTCATAAATCTGTCTAACCGCAGTTGATGCATGAGTTACATTTCTACACTAACCTGCAAGACACCGAAAAGCCAAACAGAGACTTCTTTTAGGTAAAATAAACACTAGCTTTACTTAGGGTAAGTAAAGGCATATTTTGAGCTTCAGTCAACTAAACTTTGATTTTTTTTCGTAGTTTATTCCTTTGTCTGTCCATCATAATGGGATTACGTGTGGCAATGGAAAAAGGGAGAATACAAAATAGAGGTGTGCACAGCAGGCTGCAGGGCTTAGCCCAGGCTAATTGACTATATCCAAATTAAGTATGCCATCACTTGCAGTGTGACAAATGGATTTGACTTATTCAGTATACAAAAATAGAGATCATTAATGCAATCTTCAGTGGCAGGCCTAGTGAAGTGGGCCTAGGAAAACTGTCCCAGATTCTTGCTCTTGCATTTTCTCTCCTAAAAAGACACTCTAGCAATTCGTGTTCAAACAAGTAAAACTGTTTTGAACACCAAAGCTCTTGTTCACTTCCTAAATTACCCCTAATAGCATTGCTCGTGCTTTGTTTCTGAAATTAAAAGCAGTTACGTCGGAGTCTTGGTTGTGTCTCTGATTATATTAACACACTATTTAAAATCGCTTCGGAGGCCAAGGGTAATTCGTACTGGTCGTCTTCTCTGGGTGCGAGTCAAATATAAGTTTAACAATTAGCTCTTGAAAACATTCCATTGAGCTTGGGAATGCAACAGTCTTATTACCTCATCATGGAATTCTCTGGCTTAGTTAATTTAAATATTGTTTCTTAGTTTCTGGGTCAATTAAATTTAAATGATGTATTTTATGCTTCGTGACCAATTAAATTAATAGGTTATTACAAAAAATATTATCATCTTTTTTGATTAAAGAGCTGTGGGTACAGTATATTTTATAAGCAATTTTCATTAGTTCAAAAATGTTCCTTTAGGCTAGATTAAGCAGCCATTCATTGCTAGAGCCTGGAGACCTTATTCGAAGGTGTTCATCGTATTCACAGTGCACTATTACTTAGAACTAAAGCCAATTGAACCTACTTAGCAATAGCGTTATGCCTTTCACCCTTGATGATTATGGAGCTTATAGCTCTCAGAAACAATACACCTGTCAGTTTCCATCAACTATAGCAATCCATGCAGAAGACAAGAGGCCCCTCAAAGCAGGAGGGGTATTGTTTTAGGTCCAATTTTTCTTATTGTTCTCAAAATCATTGTAAGGTGGACAGGGTTTTGTGAAGGCTTTCTTTCCCCCAGCTCTAAGAAACCACGAGGAAGGAATTCATTGATGATTGTTATTGTTTATTATTATGGTTGTTGTTTGAAGTACGGGTTTTGCTACGTAATGAGCCTTAGTAAGCCTCTCTGGTTCGGATTCATGGGAGATGTTTCCTGACCAGCTCAGTGTACTCCTGTACTCTTGGTAGAGAATGTTTCAGGGAACAAAAGTGCTTCTTCAGATCAGACCTCAAATAACAGTTTTATTTTTTTCGAATAAATAAGACCTCAGTAGGCGGACCTGATAACAGTGGCAGTGAAAGGAAAATAGATGCAAAATGTGAGTTTCCAGCATGACATTTCTCATGTTATTTCCTTCTGTATGAATCGAAAGAATTCAGAGCTATGTTCCCTTAATCACAATCAATGTTCCCTGGCTTTCATAGGATTGCCACCGCCAGAGCCACGCTACTTGCTTTGTCATAATATTTTCTTTTTGTTTCTTTCTTTTGAATTTCTACAGGGCTGCAAAGTATGCCAGGGGAGTATGTAGCTCGGGGTGGTCCAATGGGTGTGAGTATGGGACAGCCAAGTTATACCCAACCCCAGATGCCCCCCCATCCTGCTCAGCTGCGTCATGGGCCCCCCATGCATACGTACATTCCTGGACACCCTCACCACCCAACAGTGATGATGCATGGAGGACCGCCCCACCCTGGAATGCCAATGTCAGCATCAAGCCCCACGGTTCTTAATACAGGAGACCCAACAATGAGTGGACAAGTCATGGACATTCATGCTCAGTAGCTTAAGGGAATATGCATTGTCTGCAATGGTGACTGATTTCAAATCATGTTTTTTCTGCAATGACGGTGGAGTTCCATTCTTGGCGTCTACTTTGGACCAAGGAGCATCCCTAATTCTTCATAGGGACTCTTAAAAAGCAGGAAATACCAACCGAAGTCAATTTGGGGGACATGCTAAATAACTATATAAGACATTAAGAGAACAAAGAGTGAAATATTGTAAATGCTATTATACTGTTATCCATATTACGTTGTTTCTTATAGATTTTTTAAAAAAAATGTGAAATTTTTCCACACTATGTGTGTTGTTTCCATAGCTCTTCACTTCCTCCAGAAGCCTCCTTACATTAAAAAGCCTTACAGTTATCCTGCAAGGGACAGGAAGGTCTGATTTGCAGGATTTTTAGAGCATTAAAATAACTATCAGGCAGAAGAATCTTTCTTCTCGCCTAGGATTTCAGCCATGCGCGCTCTCTCTCTCTTTCTCTCTTTCTCTCTCTTTCTCTCTTTTCCTCTCTCTCCCTCTCTCTAGCCTGGGGCTTGAATTTGCATGTCTAATTCATTTACTCACCATATTTGAATTGGCCTGAACAGATGTAAATCGGGAAGGATGGGAAAAACTGCAGTCATCAACAATGATTAATCAGCTGTTGCAGGCAGTGTCTTAAGGAGACTGGTAGGAGGAGGCATGGAAACCAAAAGGCCGTGTGTTTAGAAGCCTAATTGTCACATCAAGCATCATTGTCCCCATGCAACAACCACCACCTTATACATCACTTCCTGTTTTATGCAGCTCAAAAACATAGACTGAAGATTTATTTTTAATATGTTGACTTTATTTCTGAGCAAAGCATCGGTCATGTGTGTATTTTTCCATAGTCCCACCTTGGAGCATTTATGTAGACATTGTAAATAAATTTTGTGCAAAAAGGACTGGAAAAATGAACTGTATTATTGCAATTTTTTTTGTAAAAGTAGCAGTTTGGTATGAGTTGGCATGCATACAAGATTTACTAAGTGGGATAAGCTAATTATACTTTTTGTTGTGGATAAACAAATGCTTGTTGATAGCCTTTTTCTATCAAGAAACCAAGGAGCTAATTATTAATAACAATCATTGCACACTGAGTCTTAGCGTTTCTGACGGAAACAGTTTGGATTGTATAATAACGCCAAGCCCAGTTGTAGTAACGTTTGAGTGCAGTAATGAAATCTGAATCTAAAATAAAAACAAGATTATTTTTGTCATGCTGACTCCACTGCTTGAAAAATTTGTTTACTGCCCCCCCAAATTTTTAAGGATTAATGCAGTAAATAGGAAAATTAATTTTAGCTCCCTCAGACACATTCGTACTTGAAAATTTTAACCACAAAGTAAATTATTTGATAATAGTCCCTGATTTCTTTAAGCTGACTTAATGAACTCCTAATATCAGCAAATTTAAGGCCCGAGGGCACTAAACTAACTGTAGACTCAGATTGCATCCAACAGAATTACTCACCTAATATCAGTGAAATTATTCTTGCACATAATGGCAAACCTAAATACCGAGGTAAGTCTTTTACTAAGAATGTTACCTAGGATGAGCGGTAGCCGTTTATTAGGAAATTAACTATGTGATTTGAAGAGACCAGACTTCAAAATCTAATTTTTATAAATATGCTCTATGTTCTCATTGGATAAAACTGGTTATTAACCAATTTTCCAGAACAGCTGTACAGAATTTCTGCATGGCAGCCAGCTAAATGGTACAAAATAACATGTTTAAGCTGGAATAGCTTATAATTTTATTTAAATAAAATTGCTGCTATAAAAAGTGCTTCCCAAAGCTAAGGGAAATATACAAATATTTTAATTACGGCAAATTCTCCTTTTAAAAAAATCATCCTTTTAGGAGTGATTGCTTTGTAAACAAAGGATGGGTCAGAGGAGAGCGCCTTAAACTCAAGCCTGACTTTCAGGCCCATGTCACCCTATAAACCCGCCCTGAACAATTCTATTTTCTATTTGAAAAGAGAAACCAGCTGTGGGCTGGGTTTACTAGGTGACGTTGATTGACTGACTCACCTGCTGGAGCGCCGCGCGCATTCTCACCTTTTGTTTATTGGGCCTTGTTTCTAAACACGTGGATGCGCAGACCGAGCGAAGCTCGACCCTCAGCCGCCTCCGCGCGGCAGCGCCCTCCGCCCCACCCCGCCCCCACCCCATATATGGGATTGTTTAAATTTCAGATTTGGAGCCAGTGGCAATTCTTTGGCGACATAAATAGTCCTTATTAGTGAAATAATTCTCTTTTGGTCGCTGGTTACGAGCAGTTAACAACCATTTATTTACTTAAAAAATTAATAATAAACTTTATAAACTACCCATCCATTTGCCCCTCCTCCCCAGTACATGCCTGGGTGAGTAGGTTATTTTCAGCCTTTATTCTTGACGATGCTCTTGCCGGTTGGGGGAGGGAAAGAAAGGGGAGGAGACAGGGAGAGAGAGAGAGAGAGAGATGGGAAGGAGGGGGGAGAGGCAGGCACCGGGAGGAGGGGTAGGGCACAAGTAAAGAGAAATCAGGAAATATGGAGACTATGAAGATTCAAGATCATTAATGTCCAATGAATTAGAAAAAATAAAACAAACTGTGCTCTTTCCCAGTGTTCCCTGCTCCGCGTGGCGGTTTTGTGAGGGCCTTGCTCTCCTCAGATCCTTTCTCCCCTTGCCTGGACACCCCCACTCCCCCTTAATGCGATTTTAGCTTTTCCTCTTGTAAATTTCAGAGCCAGCTTGGAGGTTATTGAGGACACTTATCTGAAAGAAAGAAATAATAGAGGTGCTGAGGGTGTTTTTAATGTTTCTTAAAAGGCAAAAACAAAACGCCCTCTTCTAAACAAGGGCACACAATTGTACCTGCTTTTTATTTTTATGGGGGGGGGGCTGGTTGAATGAGACTTTTTAGCATGATTTAAATATTTTTTTAAATTAAAAATATTTTACCCTATCATATTTAATCAGCTGTAATTATAACACATTCAAAATGAATAATATGCCTTGACAGTATTTTTATTGTTATTGTTCATTGCATGATGTTCGACTGCTTTAGAAGCACAGGAAAGAGAAGTAAACGCGCTACAAATGGGGAATTACCCTCGTTTAGCATTAAAATTCATTTAGATAAAATTGCCACAAACATTTAAATGGGAAGATTAGTTCCCCCTCACGCCTTATTGCACTCGCTCAATGGTTCCGTTAAGAACATTTTACACGTTGGAAATTCCGTCTTCTCAGACGGCTTGCTGTTTCCTAGTTACCCACATTCAAAGCAAAGGCAGCAGCAAAGGCAGCCGCAGCAGCAGCAGCAGCAGGAAAAAAAAAAAAGTTTTGGCAACTGGTCTGCAATTCATCCGCTGCTGGCCCCAGCCTCCCCTCCGCCCACGGCAGCCCGCCCCCCACCCATCACCTTTCTCCACCCCACCTCTTATCTCTGCATTAAGTAATTTGCTGAGTCCTGTCCTTCAGGAAACAAGTTGCTTAGTTGTATAGTATTTGAGTATAATGTTAAAATACAAAGAAGCCAGTTTGTCCCTCTCCCGGTCTCCCCTCTCTCTCTTCTGCTCTGAGTTGAGGGTTTAGTTTGAAAGTGCTGAGTTTCTTACATCCCCTCTTCTGAGGCCACAAGGCACGTTTTTTTGGCTTTCTTTTCTGCCAGGACATTTCCAGGAAATTCACCACTGTTTTTTGCGTGTATCAGAACGTGTGAAAGAATTAGTTTGAAAAGTCTTTGCAACGTCTAGTTTCTCCCTCTCCTTTTCTTTTCTCTCTCCGCCCTCCCCCCGCCCCCCCGCTTTCCGCCCTCCCTCCTTCCTTCCTCCCTCTCCCCCTCCCTCCTTTCGCAGAGCCGCAGGAAAAGAAGAATGTCGGCTTCGACTGCCATCTTTTGGGGATTTGGAAAAACGACTCGGTAGGAAACGGGAGGCGGAGGCGCGGGGGGTGGGGGGGAAACCCCCTTATTATCCTGTGTCGGAACTGGCTCCCTTAATCTGATGCTTAAATATTTGATGTGGAAAAATTACCCATAAAATTAGTTACTAACAATTTCAAATTGAAATCACTTATCGAATTATAAACGCATTAAAGCTGTATGGATGGTATTAGGAGTTCCTCGGGAGGCAGCGGGTGTCTTCTCACAGTGCGCCCGGCCGGCGAGTTTCGCCCCGGGGAGAGGCACCCCCGCGGAGCCCGGGGAGGCAGGCGCGGCGCTCGGGCGCCGGGTCCGGGACTGGGGGACCTAGCGCGCGGCCTGGCCGGGGCTGAGGCTCCGGCTCGCTGGGCTGGCGGGGGGCGGGGTGGAGGGAGGGGAAGGAGCCGCGGTGGGAGGCTCCGACCCGCGGGCAGAGGCGCCTACCAGGAAACTTCGTAGTCAGGTCGAAAGCTTCTGAAAAGGAAAAACGCAAGCCCTACCCGCCCCCTCCCGCCCGCGTCTCCCACGCGGCACGCAGATTTTGCGCTCGGGGTGGGTTGCTGTGTGCAGCGCCCCCCCCCACTTCCCGAAGTCGGCCGCCCAGGGCGGGAGGCGAGATGCCGGTGGCCCGCGTCTGGGCCAACCTCCGCGCGGGAGAGGAACTCCCGCGGGCCGCCGCGGCAGCTGCGAGGAGTCCAGACCAGGACGCCGCTGCCCCCTGCGTCCTACCGTGCACAGCGTCCTGGCCTGGACACTGTGCCTGAAAGGACAGGTCTATGCTTTGAGCCCAAGGCACATTGAGGGGCGGCTCCGGCATCTCCAGTAGCTTCCTATCTCTCCCCACCGCAAGAGGAAAGTCAAGTGTAAGGGGACTGCCGACTTTGTCTCTGGAGACAAGGCGGCCCCGGGTCTGCGCAGAAGGTTGTGGAAAGGCACCTCCTGGGGCACTCTGGGCCCCCTTCCCTCAGAACAGCTCGGGTGTGCTTTGTGGTGGACTAGAGGCTTCTTGATGGATTCTATTCCCGAGTCCCACCGCGGCGCGGGGAGCGCGACTCCGAGAGCTTGGGGGCTCGGAGGGTACTTGGAACCCGGGCAGCGCCCGCCAGGCGGGTCGCGAGTGCCAGGGTCGGGGGCCGCAGAAGGGGGATCGTGGGCAGCACCCCTACGCCTTAGGCGGGAGCTTCTCGGGAACGCTTTAAAGCCTTTGCAAACTTTCCCTTGCCTTTTAGGATCCCAGCAGGCCCTTGGCCCATGTGAACGCAGTAAAAACATGACTTGATTCAAGCTTCCAGGTGGGCGGTTGGACGCCGGGTGGAGCGGCGTGGAATTGGTGGTGTGCCCCGCCTGGCCCGGCATTTCTCCCTCGTTTCATCCTCCTCTTCCGTGCCATCCCGCACCCCCTTGACTGTTAGGCGGTCCGTAGCACTCAGAGTGGCCAGGTGCGGTCTACACGACGTTGGGAATCCCAGAGCCAGGGAAAAGAGCAGTGAGGGAGAGAGAGCAGGGGATCGCCCCTTAAGGGAGACGGCTGATGACGGGGAGCGGGGGGGGGGTCACTTTTTGGCCCAATCTGCCCGCCAACGTGTCTGTAACATTCTCTCCCAAGGCGGAGCTGAAAGGAAAAACAAACAACATATTGAGCAATCAGTTCGCCAACATCTGAATTTTTAAGAGCTTATGCCCTAAAAACGGGTACCCGGGGGTCTTGGCGGGGAGATGAAGGACGTTTAGGGTCTCGGTTTTCGCGGGCCGCGCCCCGGGGTCGCCCCTCCGCGCGGTGCCCCCTGCCAGCCAGGCGCTCTCAGCCCACTGCGGGGAAAGCCAGGCGGTGAAGCCCTGGAGAAAAGGGATTTAGTTTTAAGCCAGCCTCCCATCGATCGGGTCGGTAATTCCTACCCCTGCCCACTCGCAGACACACTCACCTCTACCCTAAAGCATTAAGTTCATTACGCGAGCAATGATCTTAATCTCCAGGCGGAAAACGAGTCCCGGGACCTCGACGATTCGGGAAGCAGTGAATAAAGTCACCTGTTCACGCAGCCGCCTAGCCGGCTCCTGCGGGCGGGGGCCTCGAATGGCAAGGCGCGCTGCGCAGAGGTCCCTCGCTCGGCGCCCGGGCGTGCCTGGCAGGGGTCAGGAACCCTGTGTCTGCTTTCTTCGGGTTGGCGACCTTCTCGCAGGGTGGGATTGCGCCCGCTCGCTTTCCTCCTCCCCTCCCTTGTGCTTTTCATCTTGGGCCCCCCTCACACCTCTGCCCTCTCTTCCCCCTCTCTTCCCCCTCCCTCCCCCCAAAGTGGCGAGCTCCCCTTCTCCACGGGAGGTCCCCAGGCTCTCGCCTCCCACCCCACCACTGCTCCCCGCTGCCTCAGGTCTTCGAACTGCAGTCTGGGTAACCTGTCGCCTTTTCGCGCTCGCCCGCCCGCTTCACCCAACAACCTGGACATGGGTGGGTGGGGATCGCTCAGCGAGGCCCTCTTGAAGCCACTTGCTGAGGGTACCCTGGGGCTTTAAACAGCCAGATACCTCGATCTAGGGGGCTCCCTGCGCCCCTTGGTAATTCCATCTCAAACCCAGCAAAGCTGCAGAAACCCCTCGCAGACGCCTGATGCCCACCGAACCCCCCACCCTCCCCCCACAACCTTTGGCTTCGAGCAGCGTCTGGCACGGCGGGGAGATGGAGGCGAGCCACGCGCCCCGTCCTTACTGGCCGACCCACGAGGCGCCAGCTTGTTCTGGGGACTCAGTTTCCACTGGACATCCGTGAAAGCGGGGAAAACATAATGCAATGGCTGTGTGAACCCACGTTCCTGCACCCCTTACCCCACCCCAGTCTAATTTTCAAGAGGTGCATTTTCAGGTAGTCCTAAACTGTGAACAGCGAGCTTTGTGTGTTATCTAATGGGGGTGGGGATGGAAGAGAAGGAGACTCCCACCGCCCGCTCCAGTCTTTAATGTCTGAAATAACGAAATGCCTGTGTGGCAGCTGCTGCTGGAGCCAAAACTAACTCTTTGGAAGACGGAAAAGAGTGAAAGGCAAAGAAAGACTGTTCATTTTTTTTCCTTTGGTGCCGTTTGGGATGTCATCTGTTTCCTTGGCGACTGTGTTCAGCCCCCGGAGCCCCTGGGCTCCTGGATTGTTAGGGGGGAAAAGCATGCTATTTCTGCACCGTCATTTATCACTGTCACCGCATAATGATTCCCCTTGCAGCCCCTTATTGATGTTTGTAATTGCATTATCTCATAAAGGAGGATGATCAATGAAACCGAGCCGTGCATTCTGGGGTCAGAGGAAGCCAAAGTACTGTTTGTCCCCTTTAATACAACAAGTACTCATTATCTTTAGGTCTGAATTCAAAAACTGATCTGATCTGGGGCTGACCCTGTCGGACATCCCAACACTTTTTAAAACGCGGTTTGTGTAACCTTTTGCTTAAATGCTAAATCAAGTACCTGTCTTGCATTTCAACGAAACAAGATGCTAAAACTGAATGGGAAAAGCGTTTCTTCCTTTTTCTTCCTTTCTTTTTTTTTCCGGGAGGGGTGCGATCGTCTGTAGCCTCCCGCGATTTTACACTGCAACTGCTTAGTGATATAATGTAGAAAAAGCAGCACCCAACATCAAGGGACCCAAGTTATCCAAAGAATGAAAAAAATTGGGGATGAGTGGGTAAAAGGTATCTGGGAGCATTTAACAAGGTCGGTACTAAAAGATCAGAATAAAACCACATCCGGTTTAATTAATAAGAGCTATAAACTGAGATAATTCCCCATGATTCTGCCCTTGCTTCTCCCTTTTACAGAGTCATATCTCTTTGGTTTAGATAAATGACTTTTGTGCCTATTTGATTCTCAAAACAACAATAACTAAATCAGTTGCACATTCTGTATCTAAAACCGTCTACAAACTCCAGCAAATAAAAAGAAGTTCATTTGTCTATTAAGGGAAGTATTTAGTTGAGCAGAAATGTCCCAGTAACATTGAGTGGAGCTCATGTAATCCCATGAAAATCAAGTCATCTTGTTGCATTGAAGTAAATGAAAAAATACAAAGGAGGAAAGGTCCAAGTGTAATTTTAAACTAAATGCATTATTGGACCGTCACAGTGAAAACGTGATTGTGTGGCTGGGAGGGAGTGGACATCAACTTAGCTCACATTTAACCTTAAGGTTTTAGACAGGAAACAAGTATCCCAGGTTTGGTTATCATTTTAATTTGTGGAAAGAGGAGAAATGGAGATAATTCTAGTTCATCACTTCAGTAAATTAGGGTGAATAACTCCTTCAAACACAAAGTAAGCAAAGAGCTTATTTTAAACATTGCAAGGCGGTATTACCAAAGAGAAAAGTTCCCAATTTTCTGAAGATGAATTCTCCTTATGTTAATGACTACCCCCCCCCCAAAAAAAAGAAGGAAAAGAAAAAAGAAAGAAGGAAAGACTGAGCCCATGTGTTTATTTAAAAAGTTCTAGAAGTAATTTTAAAATCAACAATATAAATCAACATTTAGAAAAAAAAGACTTAAATGAAAAGCCTTCACCATATGAGAAGATGAGTAATTAATAAAATAGGGTGTGTTCCTATAATTTGACTCCTTGACCTAAAACCTTAAATCGAATGATGACAATAACAAAAGGCTGAAATACTCCCATATGGAAAAATAACTTTAATGATAAAGCAAAGAGAAGTTTCAATTGTGTCAAACTATCACTCTTTCTCTAGAAGGCAGGTTCTTCTAAAAAGTATTTTCCAGGAATTCTGTCAAATCACTTTGAAGTAATATATGTTTTGTATTATTTAAATATTCTGGCACTTTCGTTCTTTGAAAGTGCTCAAAGTGAAATGGATATGCAGCCGTGCATATATTTAATATAAATGGTATCTTGTCGTTAACATAAAATATTAAAGGGAAAATAAAACTTTGGGCTTTGTCAGTTGAGATAGAATTTTTTAGCATAATACTCTTTTTCAGAACACACACATGAAACCCCTTGATTTTAACCAATCAACACAAGTCTTTCTCTTATTTGGTTGGGGATCTGGCGTCGTGTACGTTTTCTATTTTTAATATTTAGTGTTATAGCCCACAGTTAAAATAATGAAAAATTAGTCTCGTTTCAGAAATTATTTATTTATGGAACGAACATGATTAAAACATAAACACACACACAAACTGCAGCTGCAACAGAAAAAAAACCTGATTTACGGTTATTAAATCTTTGATCGCCATGTTAATGTTTCTTTTTCTACCTTTCATTTGCATTTTAATCTATCGAATCTTTACAATTTTGCTGCCTCCTATTTCAATGATTGATTACAGATCTGAAATAAGAAAAACCAAGCCTAGCTTTTCTTTTTCCTTTCTTTTCTTCGCTTTCTTTTTTCTTTTTTTCTCTCCCCCTCCCTTCCCCCGGGTGGATTTCTGAAACTTTCTCTCAATGCTAATGTAGACAGGACAAATTAATTCTGCTCTTTTAAATGTCAAAGATATAAATAAAAAATGTTTTCTGTCCCAAACGTGAATATTTTCCCAGCCGCTTGTTTTCGAGTCGTAAAAGATCATCCCAGCAAAACGCAATTAACAGCGAACTACACACACTCGGCGGCGGCGTGGATTTTGTAAAGGACATGCTGTTAGTGAGTAGTGAAAGGTGAGAAGTTCATCGTCCCTTCGCCATCAGTAGCCTGGCCACGGCTCCATTCTCTCTCACACACACTCAGAGATTCGGTCCGGAGTTCTATCTGTGATCTAAGTCACACAAACAAAAACAAGCCTGGTGGGGGCTTGCTGTGGTTAAGCTGATTTCTTGAGACAAGCAGTATAAAGACAAAAGGGGAAGCGACGCAGGTCTGTTTGTTTTCTTTCCCCGGCTTACCACTGCCCCTTTGCCCCTTTCTCCCCTAAACCCTCCCCACAACCCCCTCCCCCCTCCCCCCCCGATTTCCCCCGCTCCGCGGATAAGATGGTCATTTGCTGACCGCTTTGCCTGTACGCGTCACTTTTCGAGCGGGCGTGAAAGCAAGTGTGGCGGTACTTTGGGAAGGCGCCGGCCGGGCGTAGGCTGGGCTCATTCTCCCAGCGGGGCTGAGGGCCCCTGGGGCTCTGGTCCCAAACAGCTAGCGCCTCCCGCCCGGCTGGGCGTCGGGGCTGGGGTGGGAGCCGGGTACCTAACTGGCGCGCGGAGGAGGCCAGTCCCAGGTGCGAGAGCAGAGGCCGGGTGGGCGTGCGCGCAGGCTCTCCCGCCAGCCCGCGCGTCTGGGAACCCAAAAGGAGCGCCCCTCACTCCGCCACCTCGGTGTCTGCTCCCCCAGCCGATTTCCCTCGGTGGGGTCTTAACGCCCGCAGACGCAGAGGAGCCAGCCGCTGAACCAGGACCGACTTCTTAGGCGGGTCTAGGCTGCTGGCGCTCGCCTCCGCGTGTAGTGCGCTGTGCCTGGCTGGAGGGCGAGCCGGGAGAAGTCCGAGGGATGGGACCCCCACCCCCGAAATCCCCGAGTGGGCACACACACCAGCAGGAATTAGGGTGAGGGCTGTAAGAGGTTGAACTAGCCCAGTCTCTCCAACTGGGCCCTGGGACTCCGTGCGCACCCAAAGGCGTGCCCAGGGCGGGGGCACAGACCATCTTCTCCGGACCCTGTCACCGTAGTCTGCGCTGCTCCCTTCCTCCTAGAGACCCCAAGGGTGGCTGCCGCGAGGGGGGCGATCTTTATTAACCTGGACGCACAAGGCGGTTAAAATAGAGGGGGTAGGGGAAGACATTTGATCCGGGCCGACCCTTTGTCTTGAAGCAGATTAGGCAGCCTAGAAATAGGAGGAAAAACAGAAAGTCTAGACAGGAAAACTTATTGTGTTCACAAAATATAAAAATGAACCGAGCGGTCTGGTACCTCAAGGGGTGAAGATAGATCCTTGTAGACAAGTGCGAAGACAAGACTGGGAAGATTTAAAGTGAAAGAAACGGCAGATTATTAAGAAAGTAATAGTAAGGTGTCCCATACACTACAGTTTTATTGTTGGGTAGTAACTACTCGATTTATTTATTGCCAGGGCTATATAATAGAGATAATGACCACAAACTCAAGATAAATTCTTAGGCGCCCAGCTGGACAATTCTTTTTTATTTAAGAGAGCGAGTCTGAAAGGTGAGCCTCATCTCCTCCCCTCCTCGCAGATCCGTCTTGCTTTCTACCATATTATAAGCATGACATGCAAATAAATAAGTGCTGCTGGGTTTGTGTGGGGAGGCCCTGCAGGATTTATTTCAGGTGAGAGAGGAACATACACAGAATATGAATTTCCGCAGGAGCTGCGGAGTGATTCCTTTCCTCTCCTTCTCCGCCGAGCTCTCCTGCTGATCTCCCTCCCTTTCTGTGGGAGCAGAGAGCGTCCCCTGATAAAAACATTAATGTGTCATGTCTCAACTCCCTATTCCTTGACATATAGGTCTGGGGAGGGATGAGGGGCAATGAAAAATGCAAAATACATCCCCAAAGTAGGTTGACTTGCTGGGACTGCTTAAAGAGATTCCTGCCGACAAAGGGAAGGGTGAGTTTGTAATTATGACTTACAGGAGGGGGGCGGTATAGGAAGCATGTTAATATCATTTTGAAACCTGCAAAATGGTGCAAAAGTTTGCTGTCCGGGATCTGGTATGGGTCCTCACCCGGCTGGACAGATCCCAAGGGGAGCCTCCTGGCTCTTGGGACTTGTCCGCCTTTCTTGGCCCTCAGTTTCTCTCCCTTGAGCCGGGCAAACAAGCCTACAGTCAGGTGATGGAATTACCGATGACCTTGCTTGGGGACCGCCAAGGTCAGAAGGGAGCAGGCGGCCTCAGGTGTTGGCTCTATCTGACGCAATGGCTGCAAGAACAGTCGCCGGGCTGGCCTTTAACAAGGCGGCCTCCGAGAGCTTCTCTCCCCCCACCTGCGCTCTGCGACAACTCAGGCAGACCAACATGAAGTCAGCATCCTCTTCTGATAGTCTTTTTTTCTGTCTCGTTTTTGGGATAATATTCGGACATATAGTGTTTCAACCTCAGAATAACCACTTACATTCAGAACTTCCTTTGATCTCTGTTTGGCCAGGAAAAAAAAAAAAAACACCTGACAGGGAACTGCGATGACAAAAGCAGCTCCGAGGAAGCGGGAGGGGTGGTCTGGTGGGGTGAGAGAGAAAGGTGTGTACGTGGGGGTGGGTGGGGGAAGATCCAGGCCTAAAGGCAGCGAAGTGTGTGTGTGATGGGGGCGGGACTGAAGAGAGACAGCAGAGTGATCTGCGAGATGGAACAGAAGAGGCTGTTTCTGTAATTTGGTGGTTTATATGAGGGATGATATTATAAGGCTGAGAAAGAGGACAGTCCTCGTCAATCCTTTACAATATTGGTGTCATTCAAGCACAACTTTATCTTTGAACCAGAATATCTGTTTCAATGATTTCCATAAGCACATAAATTATAATCTTCAGAGCCTTCAATATTTCTTTCTGTACTTTATTAAGTGTTATTGCAGAGGCCATTTATGAAGTGAATGATTCAACTTTTAATCTTTTGAACATTAAAGTGTATTCCACTGAGTTTCCTTTTCCAAATAATCTAAAATAACAAAAAGAAACTAAGCTCATTACATGAACAAGTGACAAGCGTTTTGCTCTCAGCCTGGCAAGTTGCCTTACTCACTTCAAAGGATGATAAACTAATTGTTTCCAGAGTTTATAAGTAATTAAGCTATTATTCAGGGAATTTATGTAACAGTTTTATTCACGATAGAACTTTCCAGTGAGAATAGCCAAAGACAAGTCTTCAAAAATACCAAAATTTTAACAATTAAAAAGTCTGTCCTTATTGATAATAATGAAAACTACTTTTATTTTTAAAAGCATTGGAAAATGTAAACAAATATAGTTTTCTTCCAGAATATATGATAGGTGGAGGTCATTATGTGTAATTAATGCTGAAAGGAAAATGAACATGTAATGGCTTCCAAAGATTAAAACATCTGTAACTATCAAGTTTTAAAAAGTTAATTTTAAAAAATCGCTCAGCTTGATTTCACCTAAATACGTCTGGTAGGAAAAAAAATGCCCTTTTAGAATTCCATATGGAAAGTTTAAAAACAAATAATTTTAGTATTTTAAATCAACTTTTGGTGCCTAGACAATAAGAATTAATGCCAAGAAATGTTAAGTGCTTGAGTTTCTCTGATTTTGCAACAGAGAAATGTACTTATTCACCCTCAGATTAAAATAAAGAGACTACTTTAAAAATCTTTTCAAATATATTAAATTCAGATACTATTTCTATAGTTCAACTCATGTTTGTCATTTTTAAATAATAAGGTTTGCCTTAAATGAAACAGCGTTCACTAAAGAAAAAAGTAAGACTTTAAAAGGAAGTGATGAATTATTTTGTAAATTTCAGCAAACTATATGACACTTTAGTTTAATAGACATATTGTTTATATATGTAACAATGTACTATTTTAATATATTGTTTTCCATCAAGATTTTTTTTGTCTTTGGAAAAAGCCTGTTTTGTTGTCCCATGAAGAATTTAGGAATTAACCGAGTTTTCATGTTAGAAGGAAACATCTTTGAAGAGCAGTACCAAGCTACAAATGTGAAAATCCAAGGAAATGACTGTTGAAGCTTGTTTGAAGTAAGATAAATGTTCTGGAAGTTTTCTGCAAAATATTAGAGTGCGAGCTAGTTCAATATCCATTCCCCTCACCACAAAAAAGTGGGAATTGGCTGTAAGAGTCATTACAAGGACAGCAAAAAATACTTAAGTTGTATCTACTTGTTTCAAGTAAAATTCCTCCAAAGCAAGTCTGGCGTTTGCTGGAAATTGTATATAAAATGTTCTGTTTGATTCAGGGTCAGTGTCGTTTTATGGAGTTTGTGTAAACTGTGGCAATTTAGATCTGTCATCGTGTCACGATGTCTGACTCAGTGTCTGCGTGCGAGGTTCCTATATTCTAATAGACTAGCATTATTAAAACAAAAAGCCCAAAGCAACCTGGTTAGTAGTAATGCAGTCCCGTCGTCTAACATGATGTGGTCATTGACCTTCTGGATACCAGGCCCACTTGGATTCACTTTAGGACACTTAGCTGTTGAAAATGAGTTCATTACAGAAAGACAATGGGGACTTTGTTGCAACTGGCACCTGTAGTATTTCACACGACACATGGGCCATACCTAGCCAAGACAGCCACTACCATGATTCACACCAGAGCAGGAAGTCAACTCTAGGCACATTCTGTAATATGAAATACACTGTTCTGATCAAGGAGGAATGAAAGCTTTTTGCACATCCCTCCACAATCTTAAGGAAGTGATGAGAAGCCTCTTTTCTGGTTTCTTTGCAGTAAATATATTACAAATTAAGGGGTGCTGCAGTGACTTTATGTTAAAGTTTAATGGTTAAGGACTTTATTAGGTATGTTGCGTTCAAGATGGCCATAATAATAGAGTCCAGATAAATACTGTTGTTCGCTGCCTAGGCCCAAGCTGGAAAGGGTCCTGTAGTGGAAAGACTTAGTGGTGGTTGGGTGGAGGTGGGGGTGGTGCTGAGGCTAAGTGACCACACTCCCCCGGCCTCTGTTTAGTAATCCTGACTCTATCACTTGAACATGATGTAATTTATCTTCGATGGATCTCTTTCCTAATCTCTAAATGATATTAATATATTTCTGCCTTGTAAATCACTCTGCATTATGCAGTGTGGTATGGAACAGCTTTACATTCTATTGAATATAGTAATAAAGTCGGTCTCTCAAAGAGCTCCAGATTTTTTCCAGAGGAGTCCTGACTCATAAGAGATATTCCTCTGTTCTCAAAGTCCTAAGGGCCTCTTAGAATCCTGAGATGCCTCCCTTTGATTTTCCCTGTCTGGCCACCAGAAGTAAAATGACAGTCCCTTACTGTTCCAAAGAATTTGCTGAGAGTAATTAATACATCTATTGATTAAGTCGCTTCACAGAGATGACAGGTGACTTGTCCGCCTGTGATTGGACTGTGGTCCAGTAGACTGACTACAGCTTGCCAGACGCCAAAGAGAAGAGTGAAGCCCAACGACTGGAGCCTTACCTTTAGTGAAAAAAGTGAATCTGCAGATATACTAGTTTTCTATCTAAATTCTGTGTTGTTCTGGTCAGGATCTTGCCTTACTTCGTTATATATTTCTCGCATATTACTTTGAATCCTTTTTAAGAATGAAAAAGGTTGTGTGCGTATTATAAAATCCAAGCGCCTAATGTACCCAACCTAGAAAAAGGGAGCCCCTAAAAGCCCTTGTGACAGGCCAAGGTAAGGAGAAGTAGAGATCAAGACATGTTTTCCTATCTGAGTTCAGCCAAGAAAACAGAAGCCACTCTGCGTGTGTACAAGGGAAAGAATTTAATGCAGGGAATTGGCTACACCGGGGACAGAAGAGGCTGTGAAGGCAACCAGGGGACAACGAGGGACTGGAAACTGAGCAGTCACAAGGAACGGTTGTCCCACATTACCTAGAGACAGAGGGAACAGGTGAGGTGCCAGAGTCCAGGGGTCACCTGGTCAAAGTCATAAGCAGGGCAGGCATGCCTCGCGGGACTGGAGCTATGGAGGAGATAAGAGAGGGAGAAATAATTCTGGAGTCTTTTCTTTCACTCTCTAATCTGTCATCAGTACCTCCTTTTGGCTAAAGCCAGCAAGAAACCAGCTGACAAAGATCCTGGGAAACACAAGATCAAGGTCTCCATCCTGCAATATAGAGCAGAGCAAGGAATAGCTTTGAAGGCAAACAGATCCAGGAGCCACACAGCTTCTAGGCAGATGTTATGCTCTGGTGGTCTTCTTATTTTATTTTTTCCAAAGGGAAAGCACTATTGTTAATTTCTGGGTTTATTTGTTTGGGAATGTTGAAGGAGGAGGCGGAGGTTCCAGACAAGGGCACTGAGTTGGGAGAGAAAGTGGCTCATGGAGAAAATGGCCAGTTTGCCAGTGTGTCCGCAGCAAAGGGGCAGGACGAGGACCTTGTAGGCCACGAGTTGAAAATCTGTAACAGCTCAACTTGTTAGCAGCCATTAACCCCCAGAGGCCAGGGTAATACAGATTACAGGGCTAACACTGCAGAAACAAAGGCACAGTGAGGTCTCCATGCAGGTGCAGTGCTGCCTACCGGCACCCGGCTTTCCTACAGAGAAATACAGGAAGCCTCCTTGACCACCTTCAGTCAATCTACACTGTTACTTCAGTCGGCCACAAAACCAGTGGGGACAGTCATTTTCATGAACATATTAGAAATTGTTCACCAACTCCAAGGAGACATTCTTGTGGCCACTTTAGCGTTCAGAGGGCTAACTCCCAAGAGTTTCTCTACTCCCACATAATAGGAATAGCTTGGTCCATGACCTCACAGATGGCAGCCTCCTGAAGGACAGTGTGAAGAAGCAGGTGGGAGAAGATTAGGGAGCTAAGAAACCAACCAGGAGGCTGTGGTGAGGACAGCAGGGACTAAGGGCAAGAGTGGAGCGTAAGGAAAGGCACTCAGGACAGGAGGCTGGTACGGATGAGGGGGGTGAGGCATAAAGAGAAGATGAAAACAATGACATGATCTGTGGTCTGGAAAATGAAACAGATTGTGGTTTCATTTGCTGGGACAGTAACTTTGGAAGGAGACACATTAAAAAGAAAGATGAAAACTTTGCTTTAGGCATTTGAGTTTAAGATACTTGGGGGTTATGGCGATAGAGATGGTCATTAGGAGCTTGAAGACCTGGGCCTGTATTTTAGTAGAGGCGTCTGGAGATGAAGATTTGGGAGGACCTGCTGGAGCAGATGAGGTCATTCAGGATCATGGTGAAAACGTTTGTGGTCACAAATAGATATCAGCTCAGACCTGTTGGAATGGCTAGTCTCAAAAAGATAAGAAATAACAAGTGTTGGTGAGGATGTGGAGAAAAGGGAACCCTTGTGCACTGGTTATGGGAAAGTAAATTGGTGTGGCCACTAAGGAAAACAGTGTGGAGGCTCCTTAGAAAGTTAAGAGTAGAATCACCATATGATCCAGCAGTTTCACTTCTGGATATTTATCCGAAGACAACAATAACACTAACTCAAAAAGATAACTCACACCCCCCTGTTCACTGCAGCCTTATTTACAGTAGCCAAGACCTGGAAGCAACGTAAGTGCCCGTTGATGGATGAATGGATAAAGAAGAGGTATACAATGGAATATTACTCAGCCATAAAAAAGAACGGAATCTCACCATTTGCAACCACATGGATGGACCCAAGGGCATGATGCTAAGTGCAATAAGTCAGACAGAGAAAGGCAAATACTTTATGATCTCATTTATATGTGGGATCTGAAAACAAAAACAAAAAAACCCAAGCCAGAGGCAGGGGCTTGGGGATTGGCAAAATGGGTGAAGGGAGTTATAAGGAGCGAACTTCCAGATATAAAATACATAAGTCACAGGAGCGACTTATGTACAGCATGTTGACTGTAGATAATACTGTTGCGTTCTGTAACTATGTGTGGTGATGAATGTTAACTAGATTTATTGTGATCATTTCACAATGCATACACATATCGAATCATTATGTTGTACACCTGAAATTAACATAAGATTGTATGTCAGTTATACCTCAATTAAAAAAAAGTTTATGGTGAGGGAAGGGTGAGGAGTAGGGCTGTTGATAAAGGGGAACATGATGGGGGAAGAATATGTGATTTTAACGACGGGAGGAACTTGTACGTATTTGTATAATGAGGGGAAAGGTGAAGAAGTGTCGAAATTGCAAGAAAGAGGTGTTAAATAATGGGGAGATCCATCATAAAGGTGGGGAATTGAGCTGTGAGTCAGCAGTGGGCTATCCTAGCCTCCAAGATTGAAGGCAAGTGGTGGGTACAGATGTCGTGTCCAGGTAAGGGATGATAAGGGGAAAAGGGGAAGCAGCTCACACCTGATAGTCTTAATTTTCTTTTTGGAGAGATGACTAGTGGTGTCATTAGATGAGGAGTGAAGAGGTAGGAGAGTAACCGGGTTTCTGCTGGGAAAGTCCCACATCCTGCCCAGGGAGCCCCCTTCCGTCCTGGACAAACCAGGAAGTCTGGTCACTCTCAGGTAGGGGAAAGGAAGGGGCTCGAGGGGAAGGTTAAATGTCAACATCAGGATGGAAAATGGGAGAGGGGACTGACCAGAAGTGCAAAGCTTGCTGGCTAGCATCAAGGACTCAGGTGGAACTACAGACCGAGGGGCAGCCTCTTATCCGTGGCTGTGGGACTTTCTGCAGCAATGCTTAAGCATTTCGAGTTGTCTTTCCAGGACAGCGTGTGCTAATTCAGCCAGAGGTGTGTTTGGAGGACTTTCTGCAATCCTAGGTATGCAGTATCAGAGGTCTCAGTCTGGGGGCAGAAGAACAGTGAAACTCAGCGGCAAGGTTACCAGAATAGCGTGACCTATTAGGTGGAAGATGTTGCTGTCAATGACGTACAACGTCACTCTTTCTTTCTTTTTACATCATTGACAAGTGGCCGAGTTACAACATTCCACAGTATCTCGAGGCATCTCTGAGATACAGACATGTATTCATAATACACCGTCATCTAGAACAGGAACTTACAGACTGCGGTCATTAAGCAGTGTCTTGAGATAAGAAGCAGGGAGCTGAAGGTCCTGACCCAGCCTCAACTCCTGATAGCTCGTTGCAGGCTCTATCCGCATGCTGTGCGCAAGGCACGCCTTGGCAGTATTTTGCCTTTGTCATTGGCTAAATTAGGTAGCTTTTGGATTTGTTGGTTATAGAAACAGAGAGAAAGGTAAATATATGGTTGTCTAGTTGGTAACAGGGCAAATTGGGCAATGAGCTCCAATAAGGAGATTCAAGTAAATATCCGGGGGATTGCCTTTTCTTTTTGTACGGAATGAAATTAGATAGCCCCCAAATAGGCAAAGAGGTGTTTTCTCTAATTTTTGCTCTATAATTAGAGCAAACCGCTACCTCTAAACTTACAGTATGGGACAGAAATAGGGTACAAGGGGAACTCAAATGACATGGGTTTGGTGAAAATCTGAAACACACCTTGGTTTGGGGAAGCCACTCAGATTTCATTGAAGTTTGATGCAGCTTGGATCAAAACCTCCCCTGAATAGAATGAGGCTTTGGACAATAGGAATGTTAGTGGGCTGAATCGTGTCCCCCCCCACATCCATATGCCGAAGCCCTTAACTCCTGGTACCTCAGAATGTGACTGTATCTGGGGATGGGGACTTAAACGGGGTAATGAAGGTTAGATGAGGCCATCGGGTGGGCCCTAACCCAATATGACTGATGTCCTTGAAAGAAGAGGAAATTTGGACACAGAAGAGACATCAGAGAAGAAGGACCATGTGAAGACCCAGGAAGAAGGCAGCCATCTACAAGCCAAGGAGAGAGGACTCAGAAGAAATCAAACCCACCAACTGCTTGATTTTGGAACTTAAGAGACCGGAACTGTGAAAGAATAATTTCTGTTGTTTACCTCCACTCTCACTTCCGCCCAGTCTGTGCTATTTGTTTCGGCAGCCTTAGAGAGCTAATACAGGGAGATTTCATTGGGATGCCTCAACTATTTGAGAACTAGTAGACACATCAGCTTTTTTTTTTAAATATAAAAACAAACGTAAGAGATGTCTGCTAAGAAAACCCTGCATTTACCTCCATTTTATTTATGCATCAAACTTAGCAAACACTTTTGCAGTGCTTACCACAGGAGGTGACTTCGTCCCTCTCTCTGCTCCTGGCTGTCTCTGAACCTCGCCCGCCGCCTGGTGTATCCGCACCTGTGTACATTCTACTGGAGTCATTTTTAAAGTACAGTATGTTTCAAATGACAGTGCTGCCATTTTTATGGAGTTTGGTTATGGGGTTTGTAGGCAGCGTTTTCATTATGTTTAGTAGGGATTAAGCCTCCATCTGAACACAAAGGTTAATTTAATGGTTTCACTTCCCTCATTCCTGTGAAATGTAGGCCAGTCATCCTAGCTGGTTAATTCTCTTTAGTATTTAGAATATCTCAGATTGATTCTGATATTTGGCACTTTTAATTAAAAATGATTTTCTAAAATTCTCCTAGGCACATAATGTTGACAAGAGAATCGCCATGGCATCAAGTTGAATGTTTCTGTGAATCATGTGTTGATATCAGATTCTCCCAGAAATGTTGCAAAAGACCAGAAACAGCTCTGACTTTGTTTTGCAAATCTATCAGTAACTGTTGACTTAGAACATCTATCCTGAATTATAAAGTCTGCTTTAGAGACAAGGGCAGCTGAGGTATGGAGCCTGCTATGAGCAGGGGAATGTTCATTCAGTGTTCATCTCCCCTGAATTTTCCTGCCATTGCTCTTGGGAATAACACTGGGGATTGGGAGTTGGGAAACTTTAGGAACAGATCCCAGCATCTCCACTTACTTATGATGTGACTTTGGTGAAGTCGGTCATGGTAAGCACCAGTCTATTCACTCTTGAACTAGGGATGAAGGCTGTGTTTCAAGCCTACCCTACAGGTGCTGTGAGCATAAAATTCAATAACGAATGTCTTTGTGGTGCTTTTTAAGACATGCTATACAATATATTAAACTTATTATTACTGCGGTTGCCACTAAATGGTTTCACTTAATGGCCCTTTTGCTTTCTCCCGTTGTAAATGCAGTTGCTCCTGGGCCGTCTTCAGGATGAAGATCACAATAAACGGGGGGATCTCTCCTGTGATTAGGGTTTGTAGCTGGACTCCGAGGGTGATCTTGTTTCAGGGAGTGTCTCCTAAAGTTTGATGTCGACTTTTGCTTTCAATCTTACATTAGGCAGTGATTTTTTTCCTACAAATTTCCCCAAGATTTAATTTCCGAAAGACAGTATAAATGTTACCCAGGTGGAAATCTTCTAGAACCTATTGATAAGTTACGTGCAATATATGGGGATGTGTCATCTCAAAGCGTGGTGAGGAAGGCTTCTTCCCCTATGGCTGCCTTTCTGAAAGCTTTTCAAATTCCTAGGGTTTCTGATGCCAGCTGTGCTGTAGGACATTTTTTCTGTTTCTACAGAACAGAATTATTACTAAAATTAGGAAGTTTAACATAGATGCAATACTGTTCTCTAATGCACAGTCCATATTCGAATTTCATCGATTGCCACAATAACGTGCTTTATATCATTTTTTCTGACCTAGAATCGAATCCAGGATCATACATTACATCTTACTTGTCATCTCTCTTTAGTCTCCTTAAATCTAGAACAAACAGTACCTCGGTCTTTCCTGACCATGACGTTTTTGAAGAGTACAGACCAGTTAGTTTGTGGAATGTCCCTGAGTTGCGGTCTGTCGGATGTTTCCGTATAATTGGGTTCAGGTTGTGCATTTCTGGCTGGAGCAGCACAGGAGAGATGCGGTGCCCTCCGTCCACGGTGTCAGCTGCGCTCAAAGTCTGCCCCGGCAGTGCTGCTGTTCTCTTTGTTCCCTTGGTTAAGGTGTTGTCCGCCATGTGGGAGATAGTTTGAGATTATGATGTCATATCCTGTTCCTTATCAAACCTTTACTCACTGGTTTTCACATGCATTGATGAACTTCTAACGCCATCATTTTAAAATACTAGTTGGCATTTTTTTTTTTAGAGAGAGAGTGAATACGCTTGCTCACATGAGCTGTGGTGAGGAGGGGCAGAGGAAGAGGGAGAGAGAGAATCTTAAGCAGGCTGACTCCTCAATCTTACAACCCTGAGAGCCCTGAGATCATGACCTTAGCTGAAATCAAGAGTTGGTGTCTTAAAGGACTGAGCCATGCAGGAGCCCCAGTATATTAGTTGGCATTCTCTTAAAAGGAAGAGGTTTTTCTTTTCCCTCCTTTATTTATTTATTCATTTACTTATTTTTATCAATATGAACTTATGGATTCTTATTTAATGGGTTCTGTTTCATTACTGTGTTATTTCTTCTGATGTTTAAATTTCTTGGGCGTGGCCTGCGGGAGCCCCTCCCACTACCTTCTGTGTCTTTCTTTCTCACACGCCCTAGAGACGGCTTAACTTGGTACCTTGAGTGGTGGAATGGAGGCTGAGCTCGGCAGTCCTGTTCACGGCAATCCAGGCTCAGGAACAATAGAGTTTCCGTCCAAATCCTCCCGGGTCGTAGCATATCCCTGGAGGGAGTCCGTGTGGTCGGTTCAGGAGCATGGGAGAGACTTATGTGCGCTCAGTTAAAAGAAAAGCCTGCGGGGCTTTTGGGTCCCTGATGGTGGTTTTTGCAGAAATACTCCCCACTAGAAAGTGAAGCAATGGGTTTCCTAATTTCTGGCTTCTGTCTAAAACAGGTTTCTTGAGCCAGTTAATTGAGCATAAATTACAGTTGACCTTGGAGGGATTAACTTGCATTTTGGGGTCACTCAGCTGTATGGCTATTTGGGTGCTTTCTGACTGCCTGTGCTTTTATATACTTTTCAGCTAAGTTAGGGATGAAAATGTACCACTCAGGGACATGACAGGAATTGTTGACCTTCTCTGGTCAGTTTGAGGTCAAGGAATTAATGTAGAGAATTACCAGAAGATCTATAAATACACATATTTCTTACGTGAGAGGTTTCATTAAAAAAATAATGTTCGTCTTACTTAACTATTTCAGGACCACGTGTAATATTTGAAAGATAGTCATGTAAAAGAAATTTTAGTTTGGGGTACAACAAAAATAACATTTAAATTAAAATTTAGAAAACCATACTGGCAGTAGGTTTTCTAAAATTCCATTGCCATTGAACCCTTTTGACATTGAAAATAAATTGGATGATAAAAAAAAATAAATTGGATGATAAACCGCATATTTAAAAGAAGACTTATTTATGTCAAAAGTTGAAAACACTCTCTTGAGGTCAACTCAGTGCTGAAAGTAATCATTATAGCCTGTGTCCTAAATTTTGCTCTCCCTCTTTGGTGTATTGAGAGGTTGAATTAGAAATTGGTATGCCAGCTTCCTTCTGGTGAATGAGTAGAACGAGCATGACCTTTGGAAACACAGACCTGGGACCAAATAGTGCTGCTGTGATTGATTTATTCTCTCTCTCTGGCAAGTGCTTTTGTGATTCCAAGCATCGGTTTCCTCATCTGCATAGAAAGGTTCATAACTCAGGGCGCCTGGGTGGCTCAGTTGGTTAAGCATCTGCCTTTGGCTCAGGTCCTGATCCCAGGGTCCCGGGATTGAGCCCCGCATGGGGCTCTCTGCTCAGCAGGGAGTCTGCTTCTCCCTCTGCCCCTCCCCCTGTCTCTCTCTCTAATAAATAAATAAAATATTTAAAAAAAGAGAAAGGTTCGTAACTCATAGGATCAGTGGAAGGAGTAAAAACGATATAAAATTTCAATGTAAAGCATAGTGCCTGGCATAGAGGAGGCCCCGATGACCGTGACTTTTCCTCCCTCCCATCCTTCCTCCTCACAGCGTTATCACCACCATTCATTGCATACCGTGTGCTAGACTTTGACCTCGGTGCTTGACGTATACTACTTGTGTGAGAGTAATTATTTCCAATTTACAGATGAGAAAACTGAGCCCTGAAGAAGTTAAGGACCTTTGACCAAATGCTGGTGCTGGGGTTTCAGGTTTGATGCCAGAGGTCAAGACCTTAATCATTATGCTCTCCTTCTTCTTGTAACTGTGACTCTTAGAGCATGCTCTTTTCATAAATTAGGAGGCTACGTGATATTATTAAGTAGATACAGTTGAGAGCCCTCATTTGTGGTAAGGGAGAATTAAAAACCGGGGCTAGAAACAGCAGGTAAAGTGCAGGAGAAAAGACGAGAAAGTTGAGACATATACTTAGTGGGCAAACCAAGTGAACACCACCCCCTGTGTCTCTGCGGCATTTGGTTGCTTATCTTGTTCGAAATAGGTTTAAAACATGCCTAATAATAGTCCTAATAGCTACTGTTTACTGAGCGTATGTGCTTTGTGTAATTCCTACTTTAATATCATAAGTGACCATGTGAGGCATAACTCTGCCTTCGTTTTGGAGGCAAAGAAACCCAGGATAAGAGGGTTAAGGACGAAGGCGGACTTCCCATTCCAAACCAGGTCTGCGCGATGTCAAAGCCCCAAGCCCTGTTGCTCTTCTATGCTGTTTTCTGTGTTTAACATAGAAGCCAACGAACTCTCTGGGTGTCTAGTGCTGCCACACCTCAGTTTTCACCCCATAATGTCTCCAGCGAGCTGGAAAAACTGGCAAGAGATGTACACTTTATTTTACGGCATGGAAGTTGGTTTGTACCAGACTCCAGTGAGGTCCAGCCCCTAAGACTTTCAGCACTCTACCCATCGCTGCTCAGATTCCACAGTTTGGCAGTAGGGGTAGCCTTCAACGGCCAACCTCTTCCCCTTCTGAGGTCTTGGAATAGTCCTTGAAAAATATTTCACACCCTAGTCGTTTAAGCGTTCCTGTCACAGAGGCTGCTTTTTGTCTTTGCTGGTATCTACTTTCCTCCACCTGGTGAAGAGAACTTCAGTCAGGTCTCCTGCCACCCAGAGTTAGAGACAGTTCTCAGCCTCTCCTGTAGCTAAGTGTGGTCCTGTGACGGAGCTCTGGCCAAAGAGCAGAAGCGCTCTGTGGGATTCTAGGAAAGCTGCTTAAAAGGAGTAGACTCAGCTGGGAGGAAGCCTTTTGTCCTTCTGTTATTCCTACTCTGTTAGTGCGGCAACGGAGAAGAGAAGTAATGGCTCAAGTTCTAGCAGCTGTCTTGAATCATGACTTGACCTTGAGGATGGAAACCACGAAAGAAAGACAGGAGGCTGATGACAAATTGGAGTCACTCTACCTGTTCCTGGCTGCCTACATTCATTCATTCATTCATTCATTCATTTATTTATTTATTTATTTATAAAAAGATTTTATTTATTTATTCGACAGAGATAGAGACAGCCAGCGAGAGAGGGAACACAAGCAGGGGGAGTGGGAGAGGAAGAAGCAGGCTCATAGCAGAGGAGCCTGATGTGGGGCTCGATCCCATAACGCCAGGATCACGCCCTGAGCCGAAGGCAGACGCTTAACCGCTGTGCCACCCAGGCGCCCCTGCCTACCTTTATTTTTACATGAGAAGGAAATTTCCTCCCACCCTCTCTCCCTCCCTCTCTCCCTTCCTCTCTTCCTTCTTTTCTTTCCTTCCTTCCTTCCCTTCCGTTCCCTTCCCCTCTCTTCCCTTCCTTCCTCTCCTCTCTTCTTCTCTCCTTCCTCCTTTCCTTCTTGTCTCCTCCTGTCCTTCCTCCTTTCTATTCCTTCCTTCTGTCCTTCTTTCCTTCCCTCTCTTTTTCCTTCCTTCGTTCCTTCCTTCCTGCTTTCCTCCCTCCCTTCTTCCTTTCCTTTTTCTTTGTCACCTTTATTTTGGGTTTTTCTATTATATGCAACAAGGCAATTCTAATTACGGTTTCCAAAAATATGCTTCGCTTCCTTTGGGCACATTTTGATGTCCTGGGAAAGCCGGCAAAGCTCTGAGCCTACTGGCTCAGCATTTAGTTGAATGTGCTTACCTTACAAATTATTAAGGTATCATGGAAATATGCACAGCTGAATATTTTGGGCCTTTATATCCTTTAACATCTTTTTGAGCTAAAGCACTTTTAGCAGTTAAAACACATTAACAGATATTCACAGTCCCTCACCCCTTACTATTTCATTCAGAGAAGGATGCTTTTTGAAGAAAATAGGGTCTTTCTCCTCTAAAGCTATTCCTATCAAGTTCACCAGAGACTGCACACCTTTCAAGGTCATGCTACAAATGGATTTGGAAGGATTATGATGTTTTTGTGATAAAAATTATTGCATCAAACAAAATTCAAAATTTACTCCAGGTGGGACTCCCCCTCCCATTCTTATTTTAGCATCAGGCACAGAACTGACACTAGATAGTCCTGTCCTCCCGACATCTGAACTTTGGGCACAGGTGGAAGGTGCATTAGAAAGACATAGTTTTGTACTTAAGAACCAGAGTTGGTGGAAATATTTTATGTATCTCCTTTGTTGACTGCAAGAGTTAAAATAAATAGACCAAAAAACATTTGGCTGTGTTTAAATGAAATCACATTTCAGTGGTTAGCTCTCTGGTTCATCAGTCTATGTTGGTATTTTCTGGGTATAGAGAATGAAGAAATAATTATATGAATGCTCCGTGTCTAGATGAAACTAGATAAGATGAAAATGAAACTAGATAAGAAATCAATCATCTGAATAAATCAGGCAAAAATAGGTGAGACTATTAATTCTGTTCTTAAACCTTGATTGTCTAGCCCTATCATAAATTAGATTGAACTGAATTTTCTAGGCAAAAGCCATAAAGTTTCCCTTAACTTTCCCTTATGAAGATTTTATTTATTTATTCAACAGAGATAGAGACAGCCAGTGAGAGAGGGAACACAAGCAGGGGGAGTGGGAGAGGAAGAAGCAGGCTCATAGTGGAAGAGCCTGATGTGGGGCTCGATCCCACAACGCTGGGATCAGGCCCTGAGCGAAGGCAGACGCTTTAACCGCTGTGCCACCCAGGCGCCCCTTAACTTTCCCTTATAGAACAGGATCTATAAGGACCAAGTAATCACTTTTGGTTACTAGTGTTGAAAATACATGATTTGCATGACATTGCATTAGCTTTGGAGTTAAAAGCGTGTTCTCCACCGAGTTGAATGAGGACTGTCAATGGACTCATGAGATCATACGATTTCAGTATTTGCCAGAAATTTGCATATGATCTATTTCAATCCTTTCCCCCCCTCCCCTGGCACCATTTTAAAGATGAGGAAACTGAGACACAGAGATTTTCCAAAGTCTCACAGCTTATACATAAATCCCACTGTTAAAGGCATCAGGTGTCACACTTTTTGTTTATTTTCTAAAATGATCTAGTGGAGGAAAAGGAGCTTTTGCCCATCAGTTTGAATTTGGTCCTAATTACATTTGGCATCGTGATTTTCTTCCATAAAATACCCAATAAGAAGATTGTAACATCAAAACCTTCCGAAAGTGAGTTTGCTTAACCTTGTTGAAAGTCACTGACATTCTACACCTACAAGAGACACGGGCTAAGTGAAAGACTTATTCTAGTTTACGGGATAGCACACAAGCCATGTAGGAAAACAGAAATAGCAAACTGCATATTGATTCCAAAGCAAATCAAGTTAAGTATCTTCTATGGACATCTAGTCAGATAATAAAACTCAGGAAAATAATGTATGCTCTTCTTTATTTTCAACAGAACTAGGGAATCTCCTTTCAACTTCGCATGCAGTATGGAAATCAGGTTTCTGAAGTAACCATTACAACATGTTTTCATGAGTGTTTATTAAGAAGCCCCAAACCTTTGTTAGTAATAAATCGGCTGACATATCTATAGGCTTAAATCTTTTATTGGGTACTGATTAACTTAACTGCTCTGCCTGACAAACCTTCATAATAAATAAGCCAACCAGCGAGCACTTCGCAATCAAACCAACTTTGTTTAAAGGACTATCACTAAAACATGATTTACGTGGTAATGAATTTTGCAATCAGCATGTGGTGGTGTACAAGTTTCAACATGAATCTAAAATGTAGAAATCTGAAGACATTGAAGTTATTAAAAATCACACCACAATACAACTACTTTTAATTAAAAAGAAATATATCACGTTCATATTCAGCAGCGGTATTACGGCATATGAGAAGGATACCTCAGGGCTACTTTCTAAACACTTCCTCACAAAACATGGCTATGGTTGCTTTGAAGGTTAATGATTCCTTTTTAAGATCAAGTTACTTGCCATAATCAAATCAAGAAAAAAAAATCAAAATAAGGAACTATTTTACATATGCGTGTAAACCATGTAAATAGACAAGGAGATTGATGGTGGTATGTCAGTAAGAAAAGTTAATTGTAGATCTTTTTTTCCCTCTTGACCAAATTCTTCTTAGAAGGCCTTTATAAATCACTGGCTTCTCTGTCTCTGTTTCCATTAATTAAATTGTTGACAGTGAAATTGTAACACAAAAGTAGGTTTGGTATAAGAAATGATTCCCAGATCTTTTTCTATGAAACTTAAAAAAAAATCTTGAAGAACTTAACTTTTAAACATCTGTCTGGACAGATGTCAGAATGCAGAGTGTCACACCACGATGCTGTGTAAGGATCTGACACTATGTTGTTACTCTTCAGTTAAATATTCGCAGTGAGGTTTTATGATCTTTTTAAAAGAAAACTTGCATGAGGGAACGACCTCATCTTGTACACCGTAATAAGCACTTCAGATGAAAGAATTCCAGAGCAAACAATGAAAAATAACTTACCATGCTAGTTTTTACATCTTAGTTCAGTCACCTGGGATTTTTATATCGAGATTTTACAAATCATTCAATAGCACGTAATGGTAGTGATTCTATTAAAAATTATATTATTAATTTTGAATATTTGCCTAGACAGAGAATTTTAGTAAAAGTCTTCTATATAAATAGGGAAGAGAATTACATCTGGAAAAAATTATGGCCCTGCTGAATCCTACTTATTGTGGGAAACATGTTATATAGCACAATAAACCAGATTTTTCCAGAAATGAAAGCAAAAACTATCATGATAGTAGGAAGGCAACAGACATTTAGTAAGTAGGACTTCATTAAAAGGAATATTTAGACCCAGACCCTGAGATGGTGAGATGGTGTTTTCTTCTGTGTTCTCCTCTACCTCAAATCCTCTAGATTAGACACAATTACTTTACTCGATGAATATTTTCTCATTAGGATTATAATTGCCTGGAAAAAACAGTTACTTTTTTTAAGATTTTATTTATTTATTTGACAGAGAGAGACAGCCAGCGAGAGAGGGAACACAAGCAGGGGGAGTGGGAGAGGAAGAAGTAGGCTCCCAACAGAGGAGCCTGATGTGGGGCTCGATCCCATGACTCTGGGATCAGGCCCTGAGCCAAAGGCAGATGCTTAACGACTGAGCCAACCAGGCACCCCGATAAAACAGTTTTAATGATTTTAAAGGGATTAAGAAAGCAAAACCCTTCTTTTCTCCCCAGAATTTACTAGTCCCCTTTGCACTAAATACATCACACAACCAACCACCATTTCCTTTTATTGCCAGGAAGAATTCTTCACAAAACAGTAAATTCTGTGTCAAAGAGACTAACAATAGCACCAGCATCTCGCTGTTTACTTAATGAGAAGTGAATGGAAATGTGAAGATGCAAAGACAGATTCTGGGTTAGACGATGGGGAGATGAGACCGCTTCTTTAGCACAAGGAAAAAAAAGCCTCTGGAAATGTCATGTCTGAAATAGAGTATTCTCCTTCCCTACCTTCTTCCCTCTTCCCTCTCACCTTCCTTCCTTCCTTCCTTCCTTCCTTCCTTCCTTCCTTCCTTCCTTCCTTCCTTCCCTCCCTCCCTTGGGGAATCCTCCCTGTTTGCCATAAAAATTCTGGGATGTATTAATTTGCTCTTGAAACTGTCAGATTTAATGTTGATAAATCTTAAGTGGTTTAGCTTTGGAAAACATCAGCTTATGTTTTAATTTCCTTTGTAGCAAATGCTTAGTGATACCCTGGTGTCCAGGTCATGCCGCACAGTCTAGCTCCTATCGATATCACCAGTATTGTTTTCATCAGTAAATGAAACTGAATGAAGTTGGTGATGAGTTGTCAGGAAATCTCAGGGACGAGGACATGTCAGTGCCCCGTTTCTCCTAAATCCTTTGTACCTATTCATAAAGATCAGATGAGATTATGTCTATGAACCGGCGGTAAACTGTAAAGCACAAACGTAAGCAGATGATGCCAGTGGTGATTATGATGCTGTCTGACAACGTTACTCATTTTTAGACTAGAAATTTGGTCACAGGCTTCCATCTTCTGATTATTTTATGGTCTCGAGTACCTAGTTTGTACTGATACAGACTAGTGTTAGCCGTTCACTGGGATTCTAAAGCATTGTCTTCTGATTCCTCTGCCACTATTATCTAGAATTATTTAGCGAGCACACGCACACAAAAAGATTTTTTTTTAACCTTCTGAATTTTCCAATCCACAGTTCCCGGATTAATTAGAAAATTGCCCCAATATCTCTTTTCTCTTTTCTAGTGTGTAGCATTTGCAGAAAGAAAATGCTAATTTGATGCAGAAAGCTGTTTAAAATTAGTCAAAATAAACCCTTGTTCCGGGCTGTGTGCACTAAATAATTCTCCCTGATCAAAATGGGAGAGGGTCTGGGAGGAGGGGAGAGAGGAAGTTTGCCGACGGACTTTCTCCCCCATCTCATTTCCAACCAGGTAAAACGGAGTTCGAAAGGCCCAAATTCTCAGCAGATCTGCACAGCACAGTAATAGCCTTTATGCTTGGAAATTTATGGGCCATGGACAGTTTATAAGAAACGATGTAGTTCATCAGAGAGCCAGACTGATGGAGCACATGGGAGCATTCTGCACAGGAAGTTGGGTTTTGGAATAATACTTACTTTGATAGAGTTGTTTTGTTAGCTAAGTAAAACAGTAGGGAAGCCAATGGCCACTTAGGCTTCAAACATAAATATATATTTATAAGTCACCCAGCTGCCTAATTGAGAGCCGTTGTGTTTTCGGTAAGTACGTCTTCACCAGAAAGCAGTAACAACAACAGTATGATCAGCAAAACCCCGTCTAGGCATAGATTCATTTAATCAGTCTTTGATAGTTTGGAGATAATTAAATGCAGTCTAAATGCCTCTGTCTTCAAGTCAGAGGGTGAGAAGATGGTTAGAAAGATGCTTTTCACTGGGGGGGGGGGGGCGGTGTTCTTTTGTATTTAAGGTGCAAAGACAGAAGTTAAACCCTTGCGTTACACTCCGGGCAGTGGAGGGCGATTATCAGAGATTTGAAATGGTGGTTCTGTGGACTCCTGATGGGGAGAGATGGAGAGCTCCGAGGAGCAAGGGTTGGGCATACAATCGGCTGATGCTTTCAGGTTTCACCGAAGAAGGTTAAGCAGGAGGTGGCTTGTTAAATTTGAGCAGAGAACTGGAAAATAAGATTTCACACTCCTGAGATGGGGAAAGCCGGTGAGTTTGGAGTTTGTCTGGGAGATTTGAAAAAGGTCGGGTGTGCTATAGTGTTTCTCAGATTGTATTCCAGCGCCTATGAGCGGAAAAAAAATAGGTGTTATGGAAAAAAGCAAAGGGTCTGTGTACACACGCGCTCAAGTCAAGCGCGTGTGTACACAGGTAAATGGGCATTTTAAAACTCAGATAATTATCGGGCATGTGGAAATAAGGTGTGCGGCCTCTTCTTCTTGGCTGGCCCTCCTCGAATTCTGGCCTCGCTAATGACGTTTTGCTACTGTGTCCTCCACTCACGTCCCCCCTTTCTGTCCCCAAGTCCCTTCTCCCCTTTATGGCCAAGGCTTTCATGATTTCTCTTTTTTGCTTGGAGACCTTGAACTAGCTCTGGATTGAAAGTGGCAGCATGGGAGTCCGGGTTCTAGTCTTTGGTCTGTTTCTCCGTGGGACCTTAAGGCAGGGCAATTGTCTTTCTTCCTGGAGGGAGCAGTAGGTCAGGCCTGAGGTCTCCCCTAGTTCAGACATGATATTATCTCAGATGAGGTCTCGTTCTTTCAATTCTCCTCCCCTTCTTCTGGGCCACGTGCCGCCCTCCTTAGCAATCGCTTTCTATAACAATTATTCACTTCCGCTTTTTGGCCAGTTCTTTATACTAATTCTCTTTTTCAGTTGTTTCTCTGTTTTGTACTTCTGGTTTTACTTGTATCCTCTTTGCTTTTCGGTTCCCTCTTTTGAAATGAATTTTATCTTTATGTAGCAAGAATGTTTTTCCTCAAGTATTTATTTTCCCCCTAGCCTCAATGTTTGACCTTTCCTCGTGTAACATAACACTAAACGCGGTTCGGCACTTTATAAATATTTCTTGACTGATTGGTTTAATAAGATTCCCCATGTTTCAGACCTCCCACCTCTCTCTTTGACTTTGGACTCTGGGTCATCTCCTGTGTTTTTGGAATTGGAGAAAAAGTCGTTCTTCACCTCCTATGATCTGAGCGCTGGGTCGGCAGGCGGCACCTGTGCAATTGCTAGTGTTAAATCTCTGTTCTTAAGGGGGAGACTTCAGGGATGACCCAGGGTCGGTTCCCCTGCTCCCATCCAAAATGAACAGGAAACATAAAGGACATTCAGTACATTGGATAACAGTCAAACTTCTAATAGTTTGGTTGTGCTACGAAAATTAAAACTTTTAGTGTCAGAAACTCTCACTTTCTTTTGGTTCCAACTTGCAGGAATATGAAATGGGAGATTTCTCTACTAAGAGTTACAAATGCTCCATAGTAATTACTCACTGGAGAGATCAAGATAAGAATCCTTAAAAGTATAACTTCACATTAGATCCACATTTCCTTGTGCCATAGAACACTAAAAGAATTTAATAGCTTGGAGAAAATGTTACTCATTGCCTATTATCTTGCTACTAATATGTGTATTTCTGTGAAGATGTGATAAATTTTGCAATATGTTAAATACATTTTCGCATATACTTAAATGGACTATTTTTTAAATCCAGGAAGGCAACTAATTGGTTTCTGTTAATTAACTTTTCTAAAAAATGGAACTCACAATAGTGTAAAATAGAAAAAGTGTTTTTCCTTAACTGGTATTATTATTTTTTTTTAAAGATTTTTATTTATTTATTTGATGGAGAGAGACAGCCAGCGAGAGAGGGAGCACAAGCAGGGGGAGTGGGAGAGGAAGAAGCAGGCTCCCAGCAGAGGAGCCTGATGCGGGGCTCGATCCCAGAACACTGGGATCACGCCCCGAGCCGAAGGCAGACGCTTAACGACTGCACCACCCAGGCGCCCCTCCTTAACTGGTATTATTGAATTTATTCGAAGATTCTCCAAGAGGCTTCATGTGTCTTATAGTCCACCATACTTTGGTTTTCAATTCCGCCATTTTGAATTTCCCTCAAAGAGTTGGTTGTGACTAGAGGCTAATGCCCTTGTCTTATGAGACCTCATAAACAGCAATCAGAACTTTCTGATAAATTAGGGGTTTGTAATTTATTAATAAAAAAAAGTTCATTATGGCATTTCCATGCCAAGTAATTTTCTATAACATTAGCAATAAGATTTATTCAACTTGCATAAAACTTCAGGAACACTTATGCTTGTTGGAAATGCCATGGGGACATTATAACATCTGCAACATTAAATAGTATTTGTTATTTATTCAATACTCATGATACTAGGTTAAATCCTCCTCAAAATAAATAGAATATTACAATCCAAAAGGTACAGATATTATAAAACTTGTGAATGGTGAGGAGTGTTGAATGGAATTGCTTAAAAAAACCCAACTATAGGGCATTACTCTTTTAGAGATATAGGATTGAAGAAAAGGAACTGATTGAATTTTCCTTAAGGTTTGCTGATGTATGTAAGTAGATGTCAATGTCATAAAGTGCAAAACAGAATATTCCCCCCATCTGCAAACTGTTGTCCAGTTTTAAACAGTTTGATGCCTATGTTTTATGACTTCGTTCATGAGGTGCTGTCACTTAGAACCGAACCTCAAGTGGAGTGAAATACTTTTTAGAGACAGGCGGCAGAAGGTTGGTTACTTTTGTTCTAGGTAAAAGGTTATATTGTTCAACCATTTTTGAGATGAAGGTCTACATGTTGGCTCTTTCCCTTCTAATCAAGTTTGAAAGTACAATGCCATTATAAGGCTTTATCATAAATAAGTGTATTGTTTTAATGTAGTAGTCTGCTTAGACTTGATACCTACAAACATTCATGATGTTGCAGTGTTTTAAAAGTACCTTAACAGCCTTTGTTAATATGTATTCCCAAGAAAGCAGTATTTTTTAAAAGATTGTATTCATTTATTTGAGAGAGAGAGAGAAAAAGAGAGAGCACGAGCAGGGGGAGGGGCAGAGGGAGAAGCAGACTCCCCTCTGAGTGAGGAGCCCTCCTCGGAGCTGGATCCCAGGATCCTGAGATCATGACGTGAGCCCAAGTCAGGTGCTTAACGGACTGAGCCACCCAGGCTCCCCCCCACCCCACAGCAGTATTAATGTTAATCTCTGTTAATCTCGGATAAAGCTAGAAGTCTTCAAAGGTGCCTTGTCCATCAAAAGGGGATTAGAAAACGTCCACTGGTCCAGGGAGGTGAATATGATCTTGTCATATGCTGGGAAAAAGTATGGAAGAGTCATCTGAATGAAATCAAAACACTATGACCAGAAGAGGGGTCTGAAAGTTTCCTGTTCACATGGTTTGGGGACTTCTAGTCAATAAATTTTCCTAAAGTAAGTCACAAAATAGGCACTACTCTTGGGATCCTAGCAGGAGCGAATGAAAATTGCTCTGTTAATATACTTCCTTCCTGCCAGACTCCTCAGTAAAGGAACTCCCATAATGGATGACCTCACAAATGAAGACAGGAGCCTCCCTGGGGAGAACCAACAGCTATAACAAATAGGAGATCGGCCTTGACATTGGAAATTATAGAATAATCTAAATGAGTCAATATATTCAATATGTTAATTGACTTTAGATAAAAGAAGAAATCGAAATCATAAAGAAACATTCAAAAATCATGGAAGAAAAAGAGCCATATTTGTAAAAAGGCCAGATAGAAGTTGTGGAAGTGAAAAACAAAATACTGAAATTTAGAAAAATCCATTGACTTATTAGAAAGCCATATTGATTTAAACGTTCGATAAATAGAACAGTAGGACAGACTAGAGAACCCAGAAATATACCTGAGCGTGGATGGAAACTTGCCATTTGACAGAGGAAGCGTTCCAGATGAGGGGGAAAGGATAGAGTACTTAGCAAATGCCATTGTGTCAAATGATAACCATATAGGAAAAAGAAGATTGGATCTCTGCTTTATACTAACCACAAAATAAAATTTATCTGGATTAAGGACCTAAAAATATAAACAAAAGATTCAACCTTTCAGGGAAAATTGTAGATAAATATTTTGTCAGGGTCTAGAAGCATTTCTTAAAGTAGTCACACAATAAAGCCATTAAGGATAGGGCAGCTAGAGACCCACATGCAAGAGAATGAAGTTGGACCTATATCTCACACCGTGCACAAAAATTAACTAAAAAATGAATCATGGCTCTAAATAGAAGAGCTAAAACTATAAAACTCATAGAAGAAAAAAATAAGCACAAATTTTATTTTAAACTTGGAGTTTAACATTGGAGTTGGCAATGATTTCCTAGATATGACATCAAAAGCACAAGTAACAAAAGAAACAGATGAATTGGACTTCATCAAGATTGAAAACATCTGTGCCTTTATCAAAGGGCACTACCAAGAAAGCAAAATGAAAATTTACAGAATGAGAGAATATTGCAAACATATATCTAATAAAGTGCTAGTATCCAGGATGTATAATGAATTCTTACAACTGAACAATAACAAGACAGATAACCCAATTTTTAAAATGGGCAAAGAATTCGAATAGATGTTTACCCAAAAAAGATACACAAATGGCAATAAGCACATGAAAAGATGCTCAACATTATTGGCTATCAGGGAAATGCAAATCAGAGCCACAGTAAAATATCATACCATTTCACTCCCACTAGCTACAATAAAAAAGATGGACATTTGGAGTGTTGCAGAGTATGAGGAAAAATTGGAACCCTCATACTTGGCAGGTGGGAATACAAAATGGTACAGACACTTTGGAAAAGACTCCGGCAGCTCCTGAGAACAGACTTTCTGGAAGCCTCAACAATTCCATACCTACACACATGCCCAAGAAAACTGAAAACATGTGTCCACCGAAACCTTTTACTTGAACGTTCATAGTGGCATTATCCGTAAGTGAAAACAAACTGAATTTCCATCAGTTGATAAATGGAAAAACAAAATGTGGTATATCCATGTAATTGAATATTATTCACCCATAAAAATAAATGAAGCACTGATACTTATTACAACATGCATGAATTTTGAAACCAATAATCTTAGGAAAAGAAGCCCAGTCACAAAAGGGCACATATTGTATGGTTCCACTTATATATGAAATATCCAGAATAGGTGAATCCAAAGAGACAGGAGTAGATTAGTGGTTGCCAAGGGCTGGAGGGTGGGCTAGTGGGGAGTGATTGCTGATGCGTATGGGGTTTCTTTTGAGGTGATGAAAATGTTCTGGGATTAAATAGTGGTGATGGTTGCATAACTTTGAATATACTAAAACCCATGGAATTCTATGCTTTAAAAGGATGAATTTTATGATATGTGAAATGTATTTCAATTAAAAAAGAAGAATCAAGGAAAAGATTGATTAATTTTACGTTAAAATTTAAAGTAATGCCATATAAGAGCATAGATAACTAGCTAAGAAACAAAATGTCCACCAGGTAATATGCATAAGTCAAGAACAAGAAATTCACGGAAGAGAAAAACCAAATAACCAATAAACACATACTGATCAATGATATACAAATTAGAACAATAATGAGGGACTTTTCCATGTGTATTCAAGCATGTGTTAATGGGAAAAGTTAGAAAAATATGTATGTTTAACAAAGAAAGAATTGGTAAATAAATTATAGTAAATTTTGCAATGGAAGACAGTAGAATTATTAAAATGAATAAACTAGACATGTGTATGCATCTGGGTAAACCTCAAAATTATACGACTGAGTTAAAGAAGCCGTTCATAAAAAGATATGGATGGAATTATAACATACGAATTTTAAAAATATGTTAATAGGTAACTTGTACAGTGTATTTTTTTGCATATATATACTTCTGTACTAAAGGTATAAAAATTAGATAAGAACACTCAGCATCTTTAGGATATTGGCTAAACGTGGGGAGGAAGGGAGATGAATGGATTAGGCAGAAGGGAAAGGGGAGCTTCCGGTTCATCTGTTGTATTTTAGTTCTTTCAAAGAAGTCAGAAGAATATATAACATAACAAAAATAATTGTTACATTTTGTTAATTGTTAAATATGATGTTTTAAATATTATTCTCTGTACTTCATTGTCAACATGACAGTTAAACATGGTGTCACGCTTATATTTATATAATAAGTTTTGTCACAGACTTACATGACATTTGCTTTTGTTTGTTAAATTGCTTGTTTGCGTCCTTCGCCTGTATTTCTATTGGCACATGCCTAATGTTGGTTGAAAATTCCGTTTGGTGTTGAATAACAGAAACCTGGAAACAGCAACTTAAGCAAATCGGAGGTTTTATTTTTTCTCATGGAATGAGAAGTCCAAAAGTCAGAAATCTAAGTTGGGTACAGTGGCTCCATGATGCCAGGGGAGAGAGGGACTCCCTGTGTCTTTCCACCAGCCACCCTTAGCACATTCTTGTCACCCTTGGCGTCACAGGTAGCCGCTTTGCTTCTAAGTAGGAGGTGGTGGAAGTGCCACCTGTGTTCCAGGCAGGAAGAAGTGGAAGAAGGAAAGACAAAATGTATGTACCAATATGTCCCCCTACAACCCCCACACTCCCGCCCCATACGTTCGTGTATTTTAAGAAGCCTTCTTGAACGTCTCAACCAAAAATGTCCCCTTTCTTTCTCAGTGGCCAGAACTCGGTCAGATGACGACCTCTACTGAGGAACTCAGTGGTACTTGTCTAACCCTTCCCCCAGACTGGGGTTCTCCAGACTGATCCTGAGAAGCAGCGAGTAAGCCTTCGCAGCTGACAAACAGGGATGTTAATGAGGGTGACGATTACAACAGGTGTCATTTATTGAGCGAGTGCTATATGCCAGGTGTGTGAGCTCTATACGTCATCTTGCTCCATCTTCACTGCAACCCTAAGAATTAAGTAAGTACCTGTATTAATACCCATGTAAAGATGAAGAAATCGAGACTCGTGAAGGTGGAGTAACATGTCGAAGGAAACATGATGGCAGAACAGGAACTTGTGTCCAGGTCTGTCTGGCTTTGGGGCTGCCTGGGGCTATTCTGGTTTTATCACTAAAAAGTCTCACGTCCCAGGACCCACGTCAGTCCTGGAACAGTGAGGTCACCCAAGGAAGCTCAAACAGTATTAGGGTAGGAGTTTAATTAAAGTTTGTTGAATGGTTAATTTAAAAAATATTTTCTCTCTTTTTCAGAAAGGTTAAAGGTTTGCAATATATGGAGAATACAACCATTCGTATTATATATGTCTTTCTTTTGCCTTGTAGTTTGTAGGACTCTTTTTGCTACACAGTATTTTAAAGTTCTTTGTGTCTATTTTCCTTTATAGTTGCTTCCTTTGCTTTTCTGTTTAGATATTCTTCCCCGCTCCACCCAAAAGTTGTATTTTCTTCTGGTTCTTTGAGCGTTTACTTAGTAATTCAAAGTCACATGGGGATGTGCCGGGATGGGCAGCAGTTTCGTGCACATGTTCCATTTCCCAGGTTTGGGTGAGTGTTTTAGAACTTTAAACTTAAAGGTTTGAAATGTTCGTCTCAGGAACTGATTTAAAATCCATAACATGAAGGAATGAAGACTCTTGCCAGTGCGTTCCCAATGTGCAGTGCACGTGTGTCTGATCTGCGGGCGGCGATCCTGTCAAAATGTGTCAGCTCATTTCATATTCTTTTTAACTATCCTTTGATTAAGGGAGCTCTGTATCAACTGATGTAAGCCTGCAGTCAAATAGACCTTCAAATTATTAGCACCTGGTGAGAAATGTCCTTCCCATTCTAAACACCAGTTCATCATGTCTTATTTGTAATTCACTTGATGATTTTGATATATCATTATAAATACTCTATGTGACTAAGTCTTTATACTGAAGCTTTGTTCTTGTAAAAATGGCAGAAAATGTGAATCGCATACTGTGTCCCTGATACAGATGTGTAGATCTAGACCAAGCAGGTGTGGTGCTAGGCTGAGATGATACATCACCAGCCCCACACGTCTCTCTGTTGGGAAACATGAGGTCGTTAGTGCTTGTCTTGCGCCGTTGGCTCTAACTTAGTGTTCTAGCCAATGGAATGGGAAAATACTTGTGAATTCGCTGTTATTGACAAATAGTTATTAGAAGTGATTTTATTATAAACAAAATTAATGCTCTACTCCAGACGTTAGCAAACTTTTTGTAACGAGCCAGATGGCAAACCTTTTAGGTTTGGCTGGCCGTAGGTGTCTAGGTGCAATTATTCAGCTCTGCCTTTGTGTGGCCATAGACGGTGCGTAAACAGATGGGCGGGGCTGTGTTCCAATCAACTGTTTACAAAAGCAGTTGGTCTGTATGATTTGGCTGATGGGCTGTAGTCTTCCAGCTGCTGGATGGTCAACGAGATCATTCCTTCACAACGGAGTTTTACTTGAAAGGTGGGAGTCAGTTACTACTCTGGAAAATATTAAACACGTGTTCCTATCATTGGTCCTTGAAGACTTTGACTTCAGTGTCTTAAGATTAGATTGGAAAGCCCTTTGAACATTTTTGGAAGAGAAGAATCATGATGTAAAGAAGAAATTGTTTGTTAGGATTGGTTATACAAATCTCGAGCAAACAGTTAGTGTCTCAAAGTTTCTTTGATTTAAGTGGCCTATAATTTTCTTCTTAAACCAATCTATCTTCTGCCAGAAAGCTGGACATAGCTTTTAATTCTAGTGGGGTCCAGGCTTAGAGGCAAGGAAGCATATGGGTACCATACATTTGTTAGAGTTTGTCTCTACGTAATCACAAAAATCGAATACTCCAGAATTCTGTATAACAGATTTGGATGGTCTACTTTGATGCTCAGAGTTTCAAATGCAAGATTTTTCCTTAGTATTACCTCATGCTTTACTAGATCAGGATGATTGACAGAAACTTGCTTCTGTTTTCATAGATTTTCTTCTAGTACAGATTGTAATCTGTGCATCAGTCTCTGATTGGATGTAATCACATTTCAAAGCTAAATATAATTATATAACTATACATATAACTATATAAATATAGACAACTCTCTCTTCTGTGTGTGAGTGTGTGTGTGTGTACGTATTCAAATCAGTCTCTTATGGACTCCCAAATATCCATGAATATTTATTCCTGCAAAATTTGAATGTTATCAGTGCTTAAAGGAAGTTTCATGCTTTGAAAAACTTCCCAGTCTGTGATAGGGCTTTTGTGGTTGTTGTTTGTTTTCATACTTTCAGCAAGTACTTGTTATTCTTTGGTGTTTGGCTTATTTTTGGAGACACTCCCGAAGCAACTGGAGATGATACATATAAAATAAATAAGGTGGATGTTCAAGTTGCAGATACTATTTTTGTTCAGAATTACAGTGTGATATTAAAAAGATGGACTGAGTTTTTGTTCTGTCTTATGATGTAGTTTTAAAGGATTTTCAAATGTCTTAAGTGGCGGAAGCATCCCTGGATTACGCATTGCCTCCTTACCTAAATTTTTGAAGGACAGTTTCCATTTGGTTATGGAAGCTAATGTGTATTTTAGAAGTCTCATTACTCTATATTTGTACATTATGAAAAAAGCCCTCTTATTCTCCCTTAGAAAGATAATTTAAACAAATATAAGAAACGGTCAGCACATTCGTAATATGTATCTCCTTCAAGAAATCTGTAGATGCTCTGCTACGAATTGCCCTCACCTGCCTGACATGATGTACTTTCGTCACGGGAGTATTCCTATGTTGTCCTTTGTGGGTGGTATTCTGGGGGCGACCAGTGAGGGGGCAGGAAAAACAGTTCTTTATTTTTCTCATCATGGAGTCAAGTGTTGTAAGAGAGCAGGCTGGGGCCCATGGTGGGGGCAGGGTGGCAGGGATAGAGGCATAGTCAGGAAGGAAGGGAAATGTTCAAACGGACAATATGTGGGATTATTTTTATTTCAAATAGATTTAACGTGAGGAGGCTAAAGCCTCAGAAATAGAAGCAACAATGAATAAGTTTGAATTGAGACTATGGAACATGTCTTCCTTTGGTATGTTTCTCTTTCTCTCTGTTAAAATACATATGTGCCACTTTCATCCCACATAAATACAAAAAATGACTGTTACTTTTCTAATTGCAAAATAAATACATACTTAATGAGGAACACTTTTAAAACAAAGAAGCAAGCGATAAAAATTACCCATCGTTGGCCAACAGACACATGCAAAGATGCCCAACATCACTCATCATCAGGGAAATGCAAATCAAAACCACAATGAGAGATCACCTCACACCTGTCAGAATGGATCAAATCAAAAACACAAGAAACAACAAGTGTTGGTGAGGATGTGAAGAAAAGGGAACCCTCATGCACTGTTGGTAGGAAAGTAAATTGGTACAACAACATGGGAAACAGTATGGAGGTTCCTCAAAAAATTAAGAATGGGAATGCCATATGATCCAGGATTCCCGCTACTGGTCATTTACCCAAAGAAAATGAAAACACTAATTTGAAAACATGGATGCAGCCCTATGTTTATTGCAGCATTATTTACAATAGATACGGAAGCAACTCAAGTGTCCATCCATAGATGACTGGATTAAGAAGATGTGGTGTGTGTCTATATATAATGGAATATTAGTCACCCATAAAAAAGAATGAAATCTGGCCATTTGTGACAACATGGATGGACCTAGAGTATATTATGCTAAGTAAAATAAGTCAGACAGAGAAAAGACAAATACTATAAGATTTCACTTATATGTGGAATCTAAAAAACAAAAGAAATGAACAGACAAAAACAAAAACAAAAAAACCACAGACTCTTAAATACAGAGAACAAACTAGTGGTTGCCAGAGGGGAGGTAGGTGGGGGGTGAAATAGGTGAAGGGGATTAAGAGGTACAAACTTCCAGATTTAAATAAGTCAGTCACAGAGAGGAAGAGTACAGCATAGGGAATATAGTCAATATATTATAATAACGTTATATAGTGACAGCTGGTGACTACTCATTTTGGCAAGCACCGAGTAATGTATACAATGGTCACATCAATGTTGTGCACCTGAAACTGATATAACATGGTGTGTCGGTTATACTTCAATAATAAATTTTTAAAAATCACAATGAGATGTCATCTCACATCAGTCAGAACGGCTAGTATCAAGAAGACAAGAAATAACAGGTACTGGCGAGACAGTGGTGAAGAGTGAATGGAACATTCAAGCACTTTGGTGGGAATGTAAATTGATGTAGCCACTGTACAAAAAATTACCTATCATTGATCACACAGAAATATTCACGGTAAAACTTGAATGTTTGTGTCCTCCCAATTATCTCCTTTTCCTCCTTCCTTCCTCCCCTTCTCTTTTTTCCCTTCTTTTTATTTCTGTTAATTTCTTGTTTTTATGAAAAGGAAGACCTGTCACATTAAATACGATGTTTCATAAAATGCCATGTTATATAGCAGTATATCTATCTCTTACTATATCTCTTTGTCATTTCCTCCAACATAATTTAAAAAATAATTTTAAATAGCTCTATTTTTAATTATAAAGCAATACATATTTATTGCAAAATAATTTAGAAAATATACAAAAATAAAGGTAAAAATCTTCAATACTACTGCCAAAAGTTGCTGACATTTGTTCTGGAGGGTGCTTAAAAGAAGTTATTTCGGGGCGCCTGGGTGGCTAAGTCAGTAAAGCGTCTGCCTTCCACTCAGGCCATGATCCCGGGGTCCTGGGAACCACCCCCCTGACCCCCCTGAATCCTGGATCTTTGCTTGGGAGGGGGTCTGCTTCTCCCTCTTTTTCTCTCTCCTTCTACCCCTCCCCCCTCATGTTCTCACTCACTCTGCTCTCTCTCTCTCAAATAAATAAAGAACAAAGAAAGAAGGTATTTATGCTAAATTAAGCTTGGAAAATTTTGGATTAAATGCATTTAAACAGGGTTTCTTTTGCTGTGGGAATTCGCAAAGCCTTTAATATGCTGAAGTGTATTATGGTCCACACAAAAAGAAGATGAAATGTAGAATTTCTCGAACTTATTTGACCCAAGAATGCTTTTTTCCAAAAGATTTTTTTTCTTTGAAGCATACTTTGGTCAACAATGTTCTTTACACACGCGCACGCACACCCCCCCCCCACAGAGGCATACTCAAAAATCATTATTTACTGATTTCTAGATGATTATTTTAACAATTAGATAATGAACTAAATTCTAGGTCATTATGTTAATAATTGGATAATGAACTACATATATCATGGATATCTATTTATACCAGTACATGGGGGTCCACTTCATCCTTTTTTGGTGCTATAAGTATACCACTGGTTGTACCTTAAACAGCTCCTGATTGATGGATGTTTAGTTATTTTCTATTTTTTTTGCATTTGTTAAGTTATGTAGAAATTAACACCTTGTACATCTCTTTCTGTAAGTTTGCCCAATTATTTCCTTAGGATAAGCTCCTGAAAAAGATCTAGCCCAGACCTTTTAATTTATCTGTATTCCAAGATTTGTTTCTTCATGCAGGAGGGTAAGTGTTTCATAAAAAATAGGCTGAGGATTTAGTTCAAGCGTGTTTACTCCTGAAGTATGAACTAGTAGCAGCGGAGTAGGCTGTCGGAAATGTAGTTTGCTAAATACTTGAAATTACTCATAAGATTAATATGCATTTATAAAAGAGTAGATATCAAGATGTTTTTTCAGTATGGAAACTGGGAGCTGCCCTCATTAAAAAATAAGGGGAAAAGGCAAATTCAAAAGGCATTGTTTCCCTCACCCCCTTGTAGAGGATCAAAAAAGCTTAGGAGGAGCAATGCCTTCTGGTTTTAAATGGGAAGGAAACACGTTTTAAATTCAAGTTAAGATGTAGACATAGATCCCTACTATTTCTATGAAGGATTTGCCTCTTCTCAGTAATGAAAGCCTGAAATACTCTATCTCGTGTTTTATTAGTGTTATGACTCCGTTCTGTCAGGGGCCCCATAAGATATTTCACTGGACTTTACATAGGCTGGAATCTCATCCTGCTTAGAATAGAAAGTAAAAAAGCACATCTGTTTGATAAAATTTTCTCTGTCTGGAATTGGAGTCTGCTTTGAAACATTTGAACAATTATATACAGGACTGAGCAAAGGCTATTGTTTGCTTATGTGGTAGATTGAGATCAAGAATGTTAATGTTATCTCCAAGAACACTTTTTAATTTATATCAAAATTGTATAAACAGGGTCACCGGGGCTAAATGGGATGTCAATGACCTATGAAGATCAGAAAGTAAACAAAAGATCTTAAAATAAGCATGTAACCTGAACACCTCAGAGTTGTTGTATATTGAAGGGCAATTGTTTACAAAAAGAAAGGGAAAATTACTTAGTGCTAATTCTGTTTCTGACAAGCCCCTTCTTCCTCAGTCCATCAGCAGAATGGTGGTAGGTCGGAGTTCACTCTGCCTGTTTGGAAGGGCTGTGGAGAAAACCAACATGAACTGTCCTTTCTGATCATGATGGCGCTCAGAAGCCTACCCATTTCTTTTATGGGGTTGGCTAGCTTCAGGCCAAGTTCCTTCCTCAGGATAGGTGTTGTTGAGGTAGGGGGTAGCCAGGGGATCTGCGTAAGATGAAAGGATTAAAATATGGCTGGCAGGAAGAGATGGGTAGATTCACTAAGGTGCATGTTCGAGGATCTCTTTGAAGCCCAAACCTCCGTCTTCAAAAGGAATTCCAGCCAGATGGGGAACAAATGGGAACATGTCTTTGGGTGGGTAACCCGCAGAGTTTGGGTTCAAGGGTGGAGGAGTGCTGAGTCCGGAAAAATTTCATGAGAAAAACACAGTGAATTAAGAAAAAGAAAGCAGATTTTCATCATGGGTTAACATATATTTTAGATCTGAAACTGAGGCAAATTAAAAACTCACTGGAGTAAATAGTTTTCCCTTAAGAAACAAAAGATATATCAGCCCTCCAAGCTGGCAAGGATGTGATTCAAGGGGCCATATAGTCTAGTGATTATGTGCATAACTCTGAGGTCACACTGCCTAGAATTGAATCCAGACTCCTAGTTACACTGTGCGATCCCAGGGAAGTAATTTGATCTCTCCGGGCCTGAAAATGGGAGCAATAATAGTATCTACCTGCTAGGTTGCTCGTGAAGATGAACTAAGTTACCACATGCAAAGGGTTCGGAACAGTGCTTACCATGTAGGAAGCACTCAATAAATGTTAACCATTAATTTCAACATTAGACACGCTAAGATGGATAAAAGATAGTTATTCCACTGCCTGCCATTTCACCTGATAGCTTAATTTATTTGGTTCTTAATGACTTTTTTTAAGGGGGGAAGGGATAGAAGGAGAGGGAGAGAGGGAGAGGGAGAGGGAGAATCTTAAGCAGGCTCCACACCCAGTGTGGAGCCCAACGTGGGGCTTGATGAGGGCCTGAGATCCTGATGCGGGCCTTGATGACCCTGAGATCCTGACCTGAGCCAAAATCAAGAGTCAGACGCTTAATGGACTGAGCCACCCAGGTGCCTTGACTTTGTGATCTTTAAGAGTCACCTTTCTAAGTGTAAATCATCCATAGAATCCTACCCAAAGCCGCTATCACTTAATGATGGATAAAGATGTGGCATATATATTTATATATATAATGAAATATTACTCACCCATAAAAAATGAGATCTTGCCATTTGCAACGACATGGGTGGAGCTAGAGAATATAATGTTAAGCAAAATAAGTCGGTCGGAGAAAGACAAATACCATATGATTTCACTCAAATGTGGAATTTAAGAAACAAAACAAACAAGCAAAGGGGGAAAAAAGAGAGAGAAAGAGGCAAACTGAGAAACAGACTCTTAACTACAGAGAACAAGCATATGGTTACCAGAGGGGAGGTGGGCAGGGAGGGGGGAATGGGTGAAACAGGTGATGGGGATGGAGAGTGCACTTGTGATGAGTACCAGCTAATGTAGGGAGGTGTGGAAACAAATACAACACCGTATGCTAACTAACTGGAATTTAAATAAAAACTTAAAAAAAAAACCCACTACCCTAGGGGTTCATTTGCCATCCGTGCTGCCTGGATGGGTCACCACTTCAGGAAGAGGTAGAGGGCTGGGGCAGTGGCTAGCTCCGAGGGCGAACTAAATCCACCCATACTTCGTACCAAACTTCACACACCAGTTACAGTTTTGCTAACTGAAGTGGAATTCTCAAGCTTACAGAGTTTCGGTGCAAAGCACCAGAAAAAGAATGTGCCCATATCGTTCCGTGAGACCAAACAGATGGCTGTGATAGCTTTTCCGGTTCCTTGCCTGAACCTTAAGGAAAAGAAAGCATCCCGTTGGAAGGAAGTCATGAAAGGGGAGGGACTCATGAGAGAGTTGTGCAGGTTGCTTGTGAAAAAGACCATGCGCAGGAGTTCAGGCACGTCGGCTTTGGATGCAGCCTGTGGAAAGCCAAGTCAGCCCATGGCCGAGGCTGCAGGCTGGCCAGGCACATGCTTTAGGGGTCAAAAAACAGGAGAGATGGGAAGGGAAGGACACACAGACAGACACACTCATACACAATCAAAGACGAAGCTATTTTATAAACTATCTTATTGAAATATCAAATTATATCTTATTATTTAGTATTTTTGCTTTTGAATTACATATGACAGAGTAGGACATTATAATCTTTTCAGTGTTTGATCCAATCTTACAGTGTTGGTCTAATCTCAACTGTGAGAATGTTCAGGGGACCAAGACGTGCATCTTTAAAGTCAAAGGCAGTTGAAGCATTGTTTTACTAGAACAGTGATTTTTGAGCTTTTGATCTCAGTATCCCTATACACTCTTAAAAATCATCGAGGACTTTTGTTTTGTCGTTATATCCATCCATATTTACTGTAGTAGAAACTAAAACCGAGAAAAAAATGAATTATTAACTCATCTAGATAATAACAACCCCATTTCATATTTCCATAAATAATATTCTTTTTTTATGAAAATGCATTTCCAAAAATAAAAAAAAATTAGTAAAAAGAGTGGTAAGATGTTCAGCTTAATAGACCACAGGTTCTCATATCTGATTTTGTGTTCAATTTGTTGTGGTATTTCATGACCCATAGTCTCTGGAAAACTCCATCATACTCTAATGATAGAAGAATGACCATTCAAAAATCATCTCAGTATTATTGTGGAAATAGATTTGAATTCACAGACTTCCTGAAAAGATCTCAGGTCTCCAGACCTCACTGAGAGAATATTCTAGAGCAAAGGCTTAGGCTTGGCCAGGACTGCTTGACCTGATTCTATTGTTTCAGGACTATAGTTTCCTGATTCTACGAGGCCCATTTCTTCACACTCTGAATTTGGGATATGTCTTACATTAACAGCGTCTTACAATAGCTGTTGTGACATAGCTGTCATTGCCTGTGCAGGCATGAACTGGAGCATGGTTATTCATGTTGTCACCATTTTGTTTGAATTATGTGCGTTGTTGCTATTATGTGTTGAGTTTAATTGCTGTTTAAAATTTTTCTTTTCAGAACCTACAGTATAATGTGGTGCTGAAATAAGGAGTTACTGTAAAAAGTTACTGTAGAAAGGCAAAGATACAGAACAGTGGGGCATAAATTTGATACTGGTGAAGCAATTTTGGAAGGATGAATGGAACCATGTATTTTCTTGCACAAGACTGGGAGTGCTTTATGGTACACAATAAGGGAACAGACCCACAAGTAGCTGTGGCTGTATCGTATGTTGTTACTGAGCGATGTGCAAAGTGATTACCTACCACATGCCAAGCAATACACTTGAAGACACACGACATTGCCAAAGCTCTTGGTATGGAGGGAAGCTGTTGCACCACATTGAGAGGATGGCGGGACCAATTTATGCATCATGCGGGGTTATCATTAAGGAGAGGGCGTCGTAGTTTAACTGGCAGTATTTTTTTCTTTCTCAGACATCCATGAAATAATTCCTCTCTTACCGGTGGTGTAATCTTAGATGCAGTGAAAATTTTGTAACAATGGTTTTTAGATCTATAGTAACAAGGTAACACACATTAGGTGGCTTAAAACCACAGAATTGTTTTCTTTCAGAATTCTGGAGGCTAGAAGCCTGAAATCAAAGGTGTCAGCAAGGTCATGTGTCCTCTGAGGCTTTGGGAGAATTCCCCCTTGCCTCTTTCTGGTTACTGGTGGTGGCCGTCAATCGTTGGCATTTCTTGGCTTCTAGCTAGCTGCGCCATTCCAGTCTCTGCCTTTGCAATCACAGGGTATTCTGCGTGTCTCTCTTCACATGACAGCAGTCATATTGGAGTAAGGGCTTCCCCTGCTACCCCAGTATGCCATCATCTTAAACTAATTACATCTACGATGATCCCATTTCCAAATAGACTCAACATTTTGAGGTACTGCGGGTTAGCCCTGCCGCATATCTTTTGCGGGGGTTGGGGGGGGCACACAATTCAACCCATAACAAGTGCGAAGGAATATACCGAGTCTATGGCAGAGAAAACTCTATGTGTTCACAAATTCTGTTTCATAGTCTTCCCTCCCGGGCACAATACAATTTGTATTTTCTAGTCCCCTGGGGGTAACACAAGACCATGTGATTAATTATGGACAATGAAATCTGCAAATGAGAGATGTGTGGGACTCTTGGGTTGAGGGAGGGAGAACGGCGTGACTCACAGTACGTGGATGGCCCTTAGGGAAGCGAGCACTGAGAGCAGTGCGATGGTATCCGAACAGCCAGCATCTGTGAGTCACCGTATGGATGGGAAAGCACCCCATGATGGAGAGTGGTCCCCTCGACAGTGGTCTTCGTGTCAGGGAGAAACAAGCGTGTCTGCATTAAACACTGCGATTTTGCAGTCGCTTGTCACAGTGGCATGATTTAGCCCATCCCGATGAATACAGAGGATGAAGCAAGGGGGGTGAAATGAAACTGTGAATTTCCACATCATTTTCTACAAATATCTACCAGTTCTTTCAAAGGATGAAACACTCCTTTCAATACCTAAAAATCAATTAATATAACAAACCATGTCAGTAGAGGGCAAAAAGCCCATGTAATCATGTCAACAGATGTAGAGAAAGTATTTGAAAAAAATCCAACACCCTTTTATGATAAAAACACTCCACAGGGGCGCCTGGGTGGCGCAGTCGTTGAGCATCTGCCTTTGGCCCAGGGCGTGATCCTGGCGTTCTGGGATCGAGCCCCACATCAGGCTTCTCCACTGGGAGCCTGCTTCTTCCTCTCCCACTCCCCCTGCTTGTGTTCCCTCTCTTGCTGGCTGTCTCTCTCTCTGTCAAATAAATAAATAAAATCTTTAAAAAAAAAAAAACACTCAACAGACTAGGAGAAATGAACTTCTTCAATCTAATAAAAGGCATTTATGAAAAACTCATAATACAATTAAAATATGATTCAACTTGAGGTCCTAAAGGGTGAGGTATTTCTTTTTCTTTTTACTATTTTATCGCCCAGAAGAGTGACAGGCTCACACATACTACTTTTCAGAAGAGCAACATCTCTATTTTAAAGGTTTATTTATTTATTTTAGAGAGAGAGGGAGAGAGAGTATCTCCAGCAGACTCCCCACTGAGTGTGGAGCCAGAAACAGGGCTCGATTCTTGACCCTGAGATCATAACCTGAGCCAAAATCAAGTGTCAGTGGCTTAACTGACTGAGCCACCAGGCGCCACTCGACATCTCTATTTTATTTTATTTATTTTTTATTTTTTTAAAGATTTTATTTATTTATTTGACAGAGAGAGAGACAGCCAGGGAGAGAGGGAACACAAGCAGGGGGAGTGGGAGAGGAAGAAGCAGGCTCACAGTGGAGGAGCCTGATGTGGGGCTCGATCCCAGGACTCCAGGATCAGGCCCTGAGCCGAAGGCAGACACTTAATGACTGAGCCACCCAGGGCACCTCAACATCTCTATTTTAAAGATAAAATTAAAAATGCTTACTTGTCCTGGTCAGGATAGACTAGGTCATTCTTCATGAGCAATTCCCAAAGCTTAGAGGTTTATAAATAGTAAGAGTTTATGTTTTGCTCTCATGCCACGCCATGGAGGTTGGCTATGGGCTCCACTCCACCCACAGCTTCTGGTTTAGGACCTATGCTGAAGTCACTATCTCAAATATTGGTGGGTTTTATGACAGAAGAAAAGAGCTCTGGAGCAACTGAATGTTCCATCCTGGAAGTGACACATGCCATTTTTGCTTACACTTCATTAGACAGAACCAATCATATGGTACAACCCAACCACAAGGGGTCCTGGGTGTGTAATTCTTCTATGGGCTCCCAAAACAATGAACTTCAACTGTGTGATGAAGAGATTAATGGATTAGCTTATTGTAAAAAAATTCAAATAGTAGAAAAGTAATACCCCAGAGATAACCACTGTTACCAAATTAAGTTGATATATATTTTCTAGACTCTTGTAGACCTACACATATGTGCTCACCCATACATATAATTCAATTTAAAAGCATCCCACTAGAAATGCTATTCTATAATCTGCTTCTCCCTGCCCTTATCCATATAGCAAGGTTGTATTTCTCTGTGTCCAGACTTTGTCTACCCCACATCTTTTTTTTTTTTTAAGATTTTATTCATTTATTTGACAGAGAGAGAGAGAGAGCACAAATAGGCAGAGTGGCAGGCAGAGAGAGAGGAAGAAACAGGCTCCCTGCTGAGCAGGCAGCCCGATGCGGGGCTCAATCCCAGGACCCTGGGTTCATGACCTGAGCTAAAGGCAGACGCTTAACCAACTGAGCCACCCAGGCGCCCCTACCCCACATCTTTTAACTGATGCATACTATTCCACTTTGTGGATGGACCATGGCTCGTTTAATTGACTCCTTATGGGGAACATGTAGGTTCTTTTTAATTTTTTATATTACTGAACACTTGTAATCAATATTGGGGTTTTTTTTTCAGTCAATATTCCTGAATATAAATCTTAGCCAGCAATAGATATTTGTGACAACTGAATGAAGAGGACAAAAAAATAATGTGAATGAAAATAACCAATCACCAGTGATTTAGGACTCCAAACACATAGCAACTTAAGAAAAAAAGATATTATTCAAACCCTTTTGCATGGTTCAGCATATTTCAGAATGGCAAAAAGGCATCAGAATTCCTAACTATGTTAATGTCGCAAGTCATTCACATTAGCATTCCTAGAGTTCCCTTCAACTCCTGGATTCCTGTTCAAGTAAAACGTTTGCTTGATTATAAAATGTGACATCCCCTTTCCGAGTCCGTGGAAACCAGGTAGATTGCAATACTCTTGCCCTATCGGAGAAGTCTGAAGCCCCAGAGAAAAGAACCTGATGGTCCTGTGACTCCTCATTCATTTTTGTCTTCAGTTCCAATTCTTTAACCGTGTTTAGAGAATGACTAGTGATTTAAGTAAGAAATCTGAATCTCAAGATAGTCAGGGTTTTAGCAGTTTAAACCCATCAAGAGTGTGCTAGCTTGCCAAGCTTTGTGATTATGGAGGTGTTTACAGTCCCAGGAGGAGAGTGACTTTGGTCAGCTCTCAGTTTGGAGGGGTTAAGTAGTTTGTAGTTGGTGGAGGGGGTGAGAGGGGGGAGGGTCCTGTGGAAGATAAATGAGTTCCTCCATGTATGAACTTACTCCCCAGGCTACTCAACTCAGCTCAGCTCTCCCGGCAGCCCTGCTGGGGTCCTCACTGTGAGACACTCAGCACCTCGCTTGGAGCCCTGCAGGAAAAATAAACCCCACTGATCGAGCCAAAATAGTGGGGAGGGCTTGAGTAGCTTTAGGACATTCTGAATCAGGGGAAGAAAGCAGAGTGGGGAGTGTTAAAGATAGGCTGGTGCCCATTGTTCATCTTTTCCACATGAGCTTTATAAGGACTCCTCACAAAAGATAACAAAGCAACCAGAAAAAAAAAAATTATTCTTAGTCAAGCTAATCTATTTCCTTTTCAGTTCAAGCTGCATAGGGTATGCATAGCAAATGAAAAAAAACCTGTTCGATTTTAGCAATTTTGTTGATGTAGTTATTTTCTTAGCTTCTGTGTGTGTGTATGAAGAGAGAGAGAGGGAAAGGAAAGAATAAGGGGGGGAAAGTTTTTTTAAAAATGATTTATTTATTTATTTTAGGGAGTGAGCAAGCATGAGTTGGGGGAGGGACAGGGGGAGAGGGAGAGGGAATCTCCAGCAGACTCCCTGCTGAGCATGGAGCCAGTCACGGGGCTTGATCTTACGAACTGAGCCAAAATTAAGAGTTGGATGCTCAACCGACTGAGCCACCCAGGCCTCCTGGGGGGGAAAGTTAATATAATCAGGAATCACAGCAAATTATTATTTCTGATTTAGAAATAAGGAGTAGGGGTATATTAGCCCAGGCTGCATAACACAGTATCACAGACCTGATGGCTGAAGCAATAGGAATTTATTTCTCAGAGTTCTGGAACCTGGGAAGTCCAATATTAAGGTGCAGGCCAAGTAGGTTTCACTCTGAGTCTTCTTCTCTTGGCTGGTACGAGGCTGCCATCTTGTCGTGGGCTCACATGACCTTTTCTTTGTGTGTGCAGAGGCAGAGAGACAGAGAGCCAGCATCTGGGGCCACTAATCCCATCACAAAGGCCTCCCCCTCATGACCTCATCTAACTCAAATTACCTCCCAAAAGTGCCATCTCGAAATACCGTCACACTGGGGGTGAGGGTGTCTACATATGCATTTGGGAGGGACACAAACCTTCAGTCCATAATAAAGGGTGTGAAATTCTTTGCTTGCCATTTAGTCCCCAAGAAGTTCCTGGAAAATTGAACTTAAAATTTCGATTCGTATATTCTCTAACCTAAAAACCTCCACTCTAAAAATGATGGACATGCAAACATTTCTCCTTTGCCCCTTCATCTTGCATGGGGTAGAACTTCTCCACCTTCGAAACACCCTCATCCCTCATATAAAATCCTTACATCTATTTTTTTTAAATGGTGGATTCCAGTGAAGATGAAAGGAAGAAGCAAGGAGAAGCAATGAAAGCCATACTCGCAGTGCTGATCCTAGGGGCCAACCCCTCGATACCCTCCTGCTTGCCAATTATCCTCCTTCCTCTACTTTCCAAATCTTTAATTTGACTTCATTTTGTTATCTACCTGAAATCCCACAATTGAAGGGCCATTTGGGCTAACAAGCATTAGCTTTTACAATGCAAATGTGTGTGTGTGTGTGTGTGTGTGTGTGTGTGTGTGTGTGTGTGTGTGTTTAGGAGGAGAATGCCATGTTAACGGACTATTCATTATTCTGACAATAGAGGAATATTGGTCAATCCAAGTGCTTTCCTTCCCAGCAGATGGCTGAGGCTAATTCCACCGAAACTGCAGAAGTTGTTTGAAGGGAGAAGAGCTGGAGCGAGGAGCAGCGGATGTGGGGAGAGAGCGGATGTGGCACAAGTGTGTTCACCCGAGCACATTGCACCTTGAAAAGCACTTGTCCCATCATGGGCATGCCACATATTTGTTGGGTGGGTGAAAGAAAGAAAGCCTCTTGAAATATCTTTGCAGAGGATACCAGAGGGTGAGTCTTCAGTCTTGTAAAAGGCTGCTAACGTAGCCTAACAACTTCCTCTCACCGTTGCTGAGATTACCCAAGTGTGACTCTGTGTTTTCCTTTTCTTCTCTGTCGGTCCTTGCTGGTCTCACTCGGGGAGGCTGCCTCTTCTGTTTGTATCACTGTAGATAAACTATTTCACTCTGCAACTTGCATTTAAAAACTAACGGGGAACCTCTTGAAAAAAAAAGATGCAATTTTAGGAATATAGGGAAGGTAACCACTGACTGATGCTGGAATCTTCCATACATCTTCACTCCTTAGCTCAAGGTTCATCATATTTGGAAATACAGCAAAAGAGCACCAGATGCTTGGGTTCTAGCAAATGCTTTGCCCTAAATTACTGAGTGATGTGACACCAAGTACTTTTTGTACCTTGCTTTTCTTAGAATATTCTATTTGTCCCTTTTGAACCTAGCAATAGTACTTTCTGTACAAAGCAGATATTTAGAGCCTTGAATTATCTTTATGCAGAAAGGTTTCAAGTGATGTCATTCCAGACTAGATTTACTATAAACGTTAGTAACAATGTTATATTGTTTATTTTGGAAGTAAGAAGCAAATATAAGTAGCCTGTTTATTTCATACCTTTTTCTTTAAGCTCGGTGATCCATTAAATTGGAATAATTATAAGTATGCTTGGAGAGCCTTTTTTAAAAATGTGGATCAGAATCTTGCTACTGAAAGGAAAGTGTAGAACTAACGGATTGGATGACCTGCGCCGTTTGTTGTTGTCAGTGGGTTTCTTCCTCCCTCTGGGTGTCAACAAGAGGCCCCACCCTTGGCAGGGCGTTGGCCTTGCCCTCCGGACACTATTAATTCTGGGCTCCCACTCCTTCGGGCATATCCTTGGTGCAGGGGCCTGGCAAGCCGGTGTCAGTGTGTACACTTAACTGGGTAGAGGAGACCCCCCAGGTGGGTGAGGTGTCCCGGATCCTCCCTTAGCTCACCGCTCTTTGCCCCATCCTCCCACTTGCTGGTTTGAAGGCCAAGAATGGCAGGGCGGGGTATCTGTGGCCGGGGAGCAGGGAAGCTGCTCAGGTCGGGGCTTGTCTTTGAGCAGCAACTGATCTTGCTTTCAATCAATTATTGGATGACTCCTGGATCATCCAGGGAAGTGATTCGTGTAGGCAAAGAGCATAACTTCCAGGTGTTTCAGGAAGACATAACTCCAAGTACCCAGTTTTAATGAAGTGAAGAAGTAAGTGATTTTCCTAGAGGACCAGAAGGTGATCTGGCATGGGATGGCCAGCCGGTCATCGGTATGACTTGGCATCCCCGGGGCCATTACCCCAGGGAGAGGCATGGGGCTCGTCAGCGTTACTTTCTGCCACCTCCTGTCTTACACTCCGTGCATTAGCTTCCTGCCCAATTCTGCCTTAGCCACTCCCTCAGCGGCATTCCCGAGCCGCACGGAGACAAGACTCCAACAAGCCCTGGTTTGGAACATGGTGTATACAACTGAAGGGTCGGTTTTACCTGATTGTTCTTTCTTTCACATGATAAAGGTTTCTTCTCTTTTGAAAACCAGGCTCTCAATGGCTGACTGGACTGTGGTATCTTCATATGGTGGAATAGTATGTGACAAAGGAAAAATGAAGAAATTAGAACAACACGGATCAGTGCAGATGTATTTTTAAAAGTCTGCATTAAAAAAACACAAATTACATAGGTACGAGAGGGTACCATTTAGGCAGAATTTAAAAATATGCCAAATGCTGCTGTATGTTGGCTAGAGAAATTTACATATGTGTGAAAGTATAAACAAATGCTTTAGGATGACAACCACAGCTATGCTTATAATATTTCACTTTTTTAACCTGCATGGCAGCCCCAAAGGCATTCTATATTGTTATTCATACCAATCTCTATTTTCAAAAACACTTTACAATAAGTGAATTAAAAATTATTATAATGAGATTTTTTATTCCCTGACTCGTTATACTCCTAAAGGTTTAATATGCATTCTTTTTCACCAGTTGCCAAATTTCATAATTTGGCAAAGAAATGACATTTAGGAGGAATGTTCTTTGATTTCAAAACTGCTCAGTGTCAATGAATTTTTCTTAGAAGGCAGTTTTACCCTCTGAAACAAATATAAGACGTTCTATCAACCTAATTAATGATGTGGAATACAGGATTTAAAGTAAATGCTGTAACCCCTTTTCGCAAAGAATTCTGTAATTCAGGTATTCATTGATGAAGTATGTTACCTAGACTGCTATGTCTATCGCACTGGAATAGGTATCACGGGGTTCTGGAGCGGAAACAACTTCACTTTACAAAACGGGGAATACAAAATGAAAACCACCAGAGTGAGTGAGTTCTAGCTGGTGTCCGAAGAGGAGATGTAGCAAAGTACCATGGATATAAACCCATTTGGAGCCTCTGTACCAGAAAGAATGAGTGGGGTCTCCTGAGTCACTTCAGGCTTATACCCATCTGGGATGGGGTGGCAGGAGCTGGATTTGGGGCAGGGACTTCTGTATCTGAGATCGAACCTCTCAGACTCTGTCTGGGACCCTCTCTCTGCATTCTCGTTGCCTAGACTCCCAAGGTCCTGTAGCTGACCTCCTGTGAGAAGAGCCCTTGGCCCCATGAAAATCTGTAAAAGCCACTCGGAGCTGTGGACCCCGCCGGCCTCGTCCTGAGCTGTGGGCAATGCCTATACCCAGCATGCTCGGGGATGCAAGTGGCACTCTATGCGAGTGGAGATGTAAAGGCAAGGAAGAGAAATGATGCAATTTCTTCCCCAGCTGGGGAGAAGGATAGCAGAAATGAACGAGGTCTGTGAGGAAATTTATATTAGGGGGTAAACAAATGAGTTTTGTGCCCGCCTCTTTAAGTCTCTTCAATGCCATGTTCATTTCTCTTTTTTGATTACCAGGTAGTGCTGTCCTCAGTCTCTTGGGGCATACTTCTTTCCTGCTGTGGCACAAACTACCCCTCAGGGCTTAAAGTCAAGCAGATGACAGATGATCTAGGCATGTGTCTCTTCATCAGGCTGCCGGATTCGCCCATCGAAAGAGCTGTTTAAAAAACACATCCAGCCGGTCTCAGCCTCTAAAGCTCACATCTTATTTAGTCCAACTTTCACTTTTGAAAAATCTAAAGAAATTCTCATGCAGTGTGTGACCAAAGGAGAGGGCAAGGCAAAAATTTCCCATGCAGGGGAAGGACTCTCCTTTATTGTAAATTCAGTTGCTGGTTTTATAAGCTGCTGTCTTGACCTTCTAGCCAACTTAAAAGATGGTTTAGGTTAACACTGAAAATGCAATCTTGCTTGGTTGGCCACAGTGCTTTTCCAGAGGACGCTCTTCAGAGAGCTCTTCCTTTAGGATGATAATGCCTATTGTCTCTTTTGACTTTAAGCGGAAGGAAAACCCTCTGGCACGCGTTCGTTCTCTCTGTACGTATGGAACACCTACTGTGTGTCTGGCCCTGAGCTGGGCCCTTTCTGCCCAATCCTACCCCTCTTCCCGGAGACCAAGGATCACATCTCAAAAAACGTTATTTCCACATATCTACAGAGAGAAGAGTCATTGGGGACCATCTCAACAGAAAACAAAACAACTTTGGTCCTGACGATTTAGAAGATACAGCTTGTTTTACTTTTGCCGATGTCTTCCTTCGGGAGAAGTAACTTCACAGTGAAACGCTACGGATATAGGATGGGACTCTACAAGCGGGAGATCAGGCCCACAGATTAAAAAGAACAAATAGCCTCACCTAGTAAATCTCCAAGTAAGAACTTCTAGAAGCCCCCTGCATCGGGTGGTGGTGCTCCGCGGAACTTATCCCTCTCATATCCCCCTGCCAGATGGATCCCCACTGTGGAAGCCAGTGTGGGGTCCCTTCCTCACGCTGCACTCCTGAGAAAGGGAAGTAGCTGGTCCTCTTCCACACAAGGTTGGGAGATCTCATGTAGAAATAGGGACATGGTGGGGCGTCTGGGTGGCTCAGCCGTTAAGCGTCTGACTTTGGCTCAGGTCATGATCCCAGGGTCGTGGGATCGAGCCCCGCATTGGGCTCCCTGCTCAGCGGGAAGCCTGCTTCTCCCTCTCCCACTCCCCTTGCTTGTGTTCCCTCTCTCGCTTTCTCTGTCAAAATAAATAAATAAAACCTTTAAAAAAAAAAAGAAAGAAGAAAAAAGAAAAAAGAAATAGGGACATGGAACAAAATGGAGTAGGTATTTGGCCTTTACCTACCATTCTTTTATTATTAATTTTTACATTTGAGTATAGTTGACACACATGCCACATTCAAGTGGAAAACATAGTGATTGGACAAGTTTAAACACTGGGCTATGCTCACGCAGCTACCGTCTAACTGGGAGCCTGTTGCTTCCTCTCCCCTCACCCATTTTTCCGGGCCCACTACCCCCGTCCCCTCTGAAAACCATCCATGTGTTTTCTGTGTTTACAGGTCTGATTCTGCTTTTTTTTGTTTGTTTATTTATTTGGTTTTTAGAGTCCACATATGAGGGAAATTATATAGTTTTTGTCTCTCTCCTGCCATTCTTCCCAGTTGGAAAATTCAGATCTTCCTCGAGCAGTGGTGAGACGCCATAGTAATAAGCCGGCTTTCTAGCTTACTTGGTATTGTGCACAAGGTACCTTACTGAGTATCACCGGATCACTGATATATGCACAGAACTCTCCACCCAAAGTGCATTTATTACCTACTGAGGTCAAGACCGGAGGGATCTGCTCCATCAGAAACCACTCATATCTTTGAAAAATAGAATTTACTGCTTTAAACAATTTATAATAATTCACCTTTTGTTGAGTAGCTGATACATGTCAGGCCCTTACAAGGTGTTTTTCATATGTTACTGCTAACTATTCCAACAATCTGGAGAGGTGGGCATCATCGTACCTATTTCATTGACGAAGACACCAAGGAGGAGAAATCTTAACTGACTGCTCAAGCTTATGCGGACAGACAGCAGCAGCACTGGGGTGCAAATCCCTTTCTTCTCTGACGCTGGAGTCAGCTGTCTGTCCACTTCACAAACCTCTCCCGTGTTCAGAACCATCAGCATGGTCAGTGGGTGCCTCGTTAGCTAGACGTGGCTGCTGAATGTACTTGTCTCCTTTGGAAGAACCAGAGACCAGAGATGCATTTCGTTGCCTTGGCCAAGGATGAGTGCATTACACTAGATGCTTTTATGTAGATGGGGGGGCCTTATCTTTGGAGAGCAGCTTTTCAAGGACATTTGCCTTTTCTATAAAGCTTAGGATATGAGATTCTGCCAAAATAATATACTTTTTAGTATTTACCCTTGGCAGGGAGTTTTTGTTTGTTTCTCTTATCATTACATGGGATATCAACCTGGAGAATGTGCTCGTTTAGCTAATGAACCCCTGGACAGAGTGAAGTCTTACTTTTCGATCTCCCCAGAGATGGAGTGGCAGTAAGGCATATAAACATTACATCTAAGCCCTGTGGTCCTTTCTGCGGTACAAGAGACTTCTATCTGCCACTCGGAAAACTTGTATAAGATGAGCCCTGATTTGAGGTTGTTTTTTGGAGGGCAAAGGGTGACGCTGCCTCTCTGATTGCACTTAGTGATACATTTTAATCTATGATTTATGCAACCTGACATTGACATTCATTTAGCTCAGATTACAAGCAAAGTAATTCACTCCTTAATGAAGTGTACCCTGCATGACATATTGACCATGTGAGCTGACAATCATTGCCTTAAAACAGACCTAGGTTACATTTTCTTTTGCATTGAAAGTAGATTGTCAGTTAATAAACTTAAGACAAGGCCTGCTGACCTGCTCTTCTTCCAGAAGTATTTTATTGGAACATCAGAGAAGCACATATTAAAATCAACTGTTGTAATGTAGGGAAAGAGAGAAAAATGCATGTATTCAATGTCATTCAGATGAAAATTTTTTCCATGCATTGAATCAAGGTCACCTCAACTTCTTTATTTTGAAAACATTTCAAACCTACAGCAAAGTAGAAAACATGATATCATGAATACCTGTATACCTTCCACCTGGATTCACCAATTGTTAACCTTTTGTCACATTTGTGTGTTCTCTCTCTCTTTCATGCGTGTCCATGTGTGTGTTAGTACTACTTGAAAGTAAATTACAGACATCATGACACTTTACTCCTAAACCTTCAGCATGTGTCCTCTAAGAACTAGGACATTTTCTCATGTGGCTAAAACACCATTATCACACCAAAGAAAATTAACAATTCATTAATATAATCTAATATATAGTGCATATTCCAGTTTCCCAGTTGTCCCCAAAATGCATTTTAGAGTTGCCTTTTAAAATCCAGATTTCAGGGGCCCCTGGGTGGCTCAGTGGGTTGGGCGTCTGTTTTTGGCTCGGGTGGTGGTTCTGGGGTCCTGGGATTGAGCCCCACATTGTCTCCCTCTTCCCAGGGGGGAGTCTGCTTCTCCCTCTGCCTGTCCCCCACCCCACCACTCATGCTCTCTCTCTCAAATAGGTAAAATCTTTAAAAAAATAAAATCCAGGATTCAATCAAAATTTACATCTTGCATTTGTTGTTAAGCATTTATATAGACTTCTGTGAGTAAAAAGGAAAGCACAGGAACGTTGATCCACAATGCTCAGAAAGGGCTAGTGATAAAGTTCTCGTCATGTTTTGTCCCAAAGTATTTCTAACTGATCCCACTGGTAAAGTGTATCATCCACATAGTGGTCGTCTTTTCCTAAAGTATTTCATTCTTTATCCCATTTCACTACATTTATTTATTATTATTTTTTTTTAATGATTTTTTATTATATTATGTTAGTCACCATACAGTACATCCCCGGTTTCCGATGTAAGGCTCGATGATTCATTAGTTGTGTATAACACCCAGTGCACCATGCAATACGTGCCCTCCTTACTACCCATCACCGGTCTATCCCATTCCCCCATCCCCCTCCCCTCTGAAGCCCTCAGTTTGTTTCTCATAGTCCATAGTCTCTCATGCTTCATTCCCCCTTCTGATGACCCCCCCTTTCTTTATCCCTTTCTTCCCCTACCGATCATCCTAGTTCTTATGTTCCATAGATGAGAGAAATCATATGATAGTTGTCTTTCTCTGCTTGACTTATTTCACTTAGCATTATCTCCTCCAGTGCCGTCCATGTTGTAGCAAATGTTGAGAACTCGTTCTTTCTGATAGCTGAGTAATATTCCATTGTATATATGGACCACAACTTCTTAATCCAGTCATCTGTTGCAGGGCATCTCGGCTCCTTCCACAATTTAGCTATTGCCATTTCACTACATTTAAATTGGCGGGCGTGTGGAAGCATTATCCCCTACTCAGAATTTTAAAAGCTTCAATCTCATAAACCTGTTTTCTTCTAAGGTTTCAAAATAGTTGGAGGATTCAAGCCCCAAATCTAGAGGATTCATACCAGCTCCACTCAAAAAGGGAAAAGACCCATGAACTTTCCTGCTTCAAGCAGTTTTTCAGCGATATGTTTAGAATGAATTATAAGTTTCAGATAATTGAGTTTTCTTCTAATTTAGACTTCTACTTATTCTCTTGAAAGCAAAATGTGTTATAATTAAAAATGGAAAGAAAAATTAATTTCAAAGCACATTCACTGGGGCAAATGATAGTTTTATTACTGCCAGGGACATTGGGGGATCAAGTTTAAGAGAATGTGGTTGAAATCAGTGCTGCAAATGCACTTCTCTTCTATAATTATGCATGTCTAAGGTCTTGTAAAGTGGCTGTAGAACTGCTTCAGAGTTGTGTTTAAAGGAAATATTGAGAAGCTGCATTTTGTGAATTACGGTTGTGCGGATCTTCGTACTCCGTCTGATGTCGTATTTTCATTAGCAGTGCAAAAACTACTGCAGGAAAGGGAAGAGCGGACTGTGACCTTTTATGTTCCCTTCGTAAAAGGCAGGAGCATTTTTTTTTTTAAGATTTTATTTATCTATTTGAGAGAGAGCGAGAGCGAGAGAGCGAGAGCATGCAAGAGACCACAAGCAGGCGGAACGGCACGTTGAAAGGGAGAAGCAGGCTTCCTGCTGAGCAGGGCGCCAGACCCTGGGCTGATCCCAGGACCCGGGGATCATGAGCTGAGCCCAAGGCAGACGCTTAACTGACTGAGCCACCTAAGTGACCCATCAGCAACTTTGTTTTTAAAGAAGCAAAACAATATTTTCCTCTTTCATATTATATCATAAAAAGGCAATCAGTGCAATGTATTTAAAAACATCAGCCTCCTCCTCCCCCAAGAAACCCTTGTCAATTGGTGATTGCCATTGAATTTTAAAATGAGCTGGAAGTTTCTTCTGACATTTTTTTTGATAGTAGGAAAAAATACATATTTCAGCACGCCTAAGATACATTTTTCATCTTTTAATATCTGAAATAAGGCTGCTTCTTAAAAGAGATGTCCTGAAATTTTTTAAATTAGGATTTTTTTTTTTTACTTTCTTCGTGATATTACATAAAATCATTGTGCTTCCATTATGCTAAGCAAAATAACTCAGACAGAGAAAGGCACTACATGAAAACACATACGTGGAATCTGAAAAAAGGCAAACCTGTAAAAAACAGAGAGTAAAATGGGGATGGACAAGATTGATGGTGTTTAAGGGTACGAATTTATAACCAGTAGAAAATAATACCTAGGGATCTAACACGGTATAATGAATATATTGTAATTATGTAATTATTGTGTAATATAATAAATAGTGCTACAATGCAATTGTATTATACAAAGTATAAATGCATTAAAGTAACACGTCATATGCTTTAATCGTGCACAGGGTTTCATGTCAAATTTGTTCAATAAAAAAGGAAAAATAGTAATTGTGCTTCTCAGAGTTGGTTTCTTAGTTTCGATGACGTACAATATTGAACAAGACAATATTATGCTATACTATAATATACCCATCGATGTGTAATCCATACAGAAGGCACATAGTTTTTTTTAATGAGGGTATTAGAACCTAGTATTTGTATAATTGAGAAATTAGAATGTGGTCGTAAAGAACTTATATCACAAAGCATGGGATATCTTTGGATAAATCAACACACATTAAACCAGATTTTTTTTAATGTTCTTTGTATTATATTATGTTAGTCACCATACAGTACATCCCTGGTTTCTGATGCAAAGTTCGATGATTCATTAGTTGCGTATAACACCCAGTGCACCATGCAATACGTGCGCTCCTTACTACCCACCGGTCTATCCCATTCCCCCACCCCCCTCCCCTCTGAAGCCCTCAGTTTGTTTCTCAGAGTCCATAGTCTCTCATGCTTCATTCCCCCTTCTGATTACCCCCCCTTTCTTTATTCAAAAATATCAGTGGCTGATTTATCAAGTGCCTTTTTCGAGAAATATAATTTAATGGTTTTAATCTAGTCTGCTTCTGCATTTCTATTTCTGGCCTTATTGGATTTATTAGAGAGTACCATCTTGCCATTCAGAGTGTCCGCCAGTTCTCCTACCAGAAATAATGATCTCAGAGTCCAGGCGAGGTGGGTGTCAGCCTGGGATTTACTCAGTCTGAGAGGGTTGTTTCTGTAGACAAACCATTTTGCTACTGAGAGCAATCTTAATACTGGAAGAAATAATTCATAGATTATTCTGAAGGCAGTAAATTTGTTATCCTCACATTTCTTTGTATTTAAGAATGTGAAGACTAGCTGAATTCTCCTTTTGGGAAATACGTGGTTTCAATAGCGTGGCTGATCCGGGCCCCCAGGATAACTTTGTGCTGCTCCAGACGGCCGACGGGTGCTGTCATGAGGGTCCCCCACTGTTCTGATTCGTGGAGATACACACACAGTGCTGGGAACTCGGCACACTGTTCAGGGAACATACCTATATTCAGAACAATATCTAAATTACAAGCCTAGTGAATTTGCACGAACGGAACATATCCGCATAACCAACATCCAGCTCAAAACCCAGAACTTCTCCAGCACCTGGCAGCCTCCCTCACGTCCCTTCGATGCAGTCACCCCCCGGGAGCCTCAGGGCCTTTCCGATGGTCATCTCCATGAGTGAGCTTGCCCTACATTTTGCAGAGTCCCACGAATTAAGTGGCCGCACACTCTTCATTTTGAGTCACATCCTCGGTACGGAAGGCGCTGTCTCCTCACGTCAGCGTTTCTGAAGACTGACTTCAAGGAGTTGGTAGATACAACCAGAAGGTGGTGCCTCAGTTTTTTTCCACAGAACATTCTCAGGTGATGCAGATGTGGCTTTTCACCTTTGTGCTTGCCGGGGAACTGCTACGCCATACTCTGGGTTCAGAAAGGAACCACTGAGAAAAAAGGAAATAGGATGTCGGGGGGCATCTCCCAAAAGAATAGTAATAGAGGCAGAAGAAACAGTCCTGGGGCAAATACACCATTGTATCGATGTAAGTATCTTCGTGATGGTCAAGGGAAAGCTAGGGTTTTCTGAGTTGAATAAGCAGAGTATTTAAATGCATAAAATGTGGGGGAAATCCATAGTCATGGAGCGATCTTGGATAATGAACTCTTTAAGTGCGTAAAGGTAATGGGGACCGCTTTTCTGATCCACTAGCTTACTGTCTACACGAGCTCCCCAATAGGATCGATGCAAGGATCAGGAGAATAGCTCTGTGGAATACTTGGCGTTTTCTTTCTTGCTATTCATGGGACAGCAAGATGGGCGGGGACGCAGAGGGAATGGAGAGCTCGGTTAGTCTCAGCTCCACATGCTGCAAGGGTGGTGTGGAGGGAAATGGACTGGAACCATCCACTCCTTTCCGTGGGGTTGTCGATGCACACTTTAGAAAAATAATTCTAGGGATGTTAATATTTGACTCGGGGGCTTTTGATTGTGTATGGCCTGGGAATGGGGGTGGCTTGGGCATGTCACTGAAATTTGGAGTGGGTGCCTGTCCACCGTTCTGAGAACTGTATCCCTGGCCTGTATGATTTAGCATGACAACCGGATTACATTTATACAATTAATTAATGTTTGCTTGACCACTTTTATCCAATTTCTTTCCATAGCACATAAAAGAGAACCTGACATAAATTTCTCTTTCAAAACAATTGACTTAGCAACTGCTGACCTTCTGTTCTGTCATTCTAAGGATTGATTGGATATTGTTGAATTGTTTCATTCTACAGTAATTAAACATAAAATTAATTATGCTAGTAACCCATTATTTCTCTGAACCAAGGACTAAGTCATTTGTTTTCGCTTGGTTACTTTGAGAATCTGCCATCAGATGAACAGGGGAAAAAAAATCATACTGTTGCAAACAGAAACTAAATATTTTAAGGCACATTTTAATGGCTAAAATATAATCTGGAAGCTTCTAATTTCCATATGCACAGCATATTGAATTTGTTTAATGTAATTTAGGTCATAAATCTTTTACCTTATGATATGCTCATTTAAATATTTTCTCAGGTGGCTAATCACTTAGAAAACATGTCATAGAGGAATATATGTTAAGAAAGAGAGACGGATGGATCAAACCACCAGCGTCAGTAAAGTCATCATGAATATACAATCCTTGATTTGGTTTGCTGCTCAGCCGAAGTGAGATTTAGTTCACAAGTCATTTTCTTTGTTAGTTTTGTATAGAAAACGCTTAAAATTACCCTGATATTATGAGCATTGAATCTGATACCGAGAGGCACACAAGTCTGACAGGACTAAATTATCAAAATGTATGTGCTGATAGAAACCAAAATAGATTTTTGCGGTTTTCATTAGTGCAAGTCTTATTAATTTAATTAACATGATTGAAGATAATATCACCGGATGAGGCAGCAGATACCTAGCCTTGACCTATTACTCACCCGTAGGCCGTAAAATGGTGCACCTGACAAATGGGTGTGCGATCTCATATATTTCAGATTTGGAATCGGCCTTTTGCTGCGGGTTTCCCTGTGGCTTTGGGATACATTTTGAACTTTATCAGAGGAAATTTTTGGTGCTTTTCAAAATTCCTGATGTGATCAGTATTTTCAATATTGAACAATTCTTGGATAGAGTCTTGGATATCGCTGGTACAATTTGGACTGTCATGATGTCTATGGTCGCCCCTGCTGAGCACCCTGTCCTTTTTTCTGGCCATTGTGCCTCCCCCTTAGGTCGAGAATCCTCTCCTCGCCTGCCTGTGGTTCTAGCTGGGGCTATGAATCGGGATATCCCACCACTCTGGCCACAAGGGTGGTTTTGGGGCCCAAGAGAGCCAGTTCATGGCCCTTCGCAGGATTTGTCTAGTTGGAAATAAGAGGAATGTCCTGTGGCAAACAAGTTGCCTACTGTATATCTGGTTTCCCCTTTTATCTTATGAACAAAATCCCACCATTATTAATTAATTGATAAATTGATTGATTTGTTTTTTGAGTGGGAATGTTCCCAGTTGAAAATATCTATCTCCTTACACTCTTCTGGAGCTAAAGGGGATCTTGTCTCTCATTTTCCAGTCAATGTGATATAAATGAAAGTCTACTGTGTGGGACTTCTGAAAAGTTATTGTCTTGATAAAAAGGGTCACTCTCAGCAGACAGGTGACTTTTGCCCTTAATCTTCTCCCTCCTTCTGCTTGAAACACGGCACGTCTGAAGCCTAAGAACTATGGAGTAGGAATAGGGACAGCTTGAATCACTGAAACCATCCTGAGTAGTTACTCCAGCCTTAGTCTGCTCACCTTCGTAATTCTTGCCGTGTGAGAAAAATAACACCTGTATTCCGTTATGTTCCTGTGTGTGCGTTGCTGTTTTATTCAGAATCGTGTGGTCGAATCTGTGTAGTCCTTTCCCAATTTTAGAGCAGCTTTATTGAGAAGGTCAGTCTGAGAAAATGTAGTCAATCCACAAAAAAAGAGTTCTGGTCTTCAAGTCCCTTGAGTCCAGAATTTCTGTGCAGCCTGGGACCGTATTATATGAACCAATGGAACCCCGTTCTGCTAAGGATTCCTCAAGTGTGGTTTTTGTCATTTGCAGATAAAAAGAATTCCTGGAGATAGGAAAAGAAAAACAGATATACTATCCACGTAACAAATATCCCAAACCTATTAGGGCTTGTCTTAACTTCCTATCTGCTGGGATGGGAAGGAAGAAATTAGGGTTCTGGGGGGGTTAGTGCCAGCTGTGGGGCTTTGAGATGTTACCTCACATTCCGAACCTCAGGTCTCTCATCTTCAAAAGAACAAGGGTGGATTAGATGACCTATGGGGTCCCTTCAGTTCCAAATGATTATGATTTCATGCTCATTTTCTGAAGTGTGGACTGGGAGGGCAAGAATGGAAGACATAAGTCAACTATGAAAGAAATGTATTTAGAGATTGTCCATAAATGCCCACTCCTACCGATTAATGAAAAAGTTATGGCACGAGTAGGAATTTGCTGTGGATATGGTCCACAGGCCCTAAGTGTTATCTGTCTAGGAAGGTGGTATGTATAGAGTGAAGGAATGAGACAGGCTTTCCTGAGGATTAAATTACTTCTAAGCACCTAATTTTAGATCTGAAGAGGACTTTCATCATCACGTACTCAAAACCACCATAATAATAACAATAATTACCGGTAACTATGTCCTATGAACTCTGCAAGGTATTTTTGCAGGCATTATCCCATTTCATCCTCATAATAATGCTTGGAGATATATAATCATATTATTCTCATTTTGTAGCTATTGCTTTTTTTATTTTTTGTGTGTTTCTTTCTTTCTTTCTTTCTTTCTTTTTTTTTGGTTATAATCTGAATAAGGCCCCATTTGAAAATAGTTGGAGCTTAGTATTTGCTTTTTTTAATAAAGCACGGAAATCTGAATACCAATGTTGACTCCAAAGCTGTCTCTCCATTTTCTCACTGCATATTAAAGGAAATAATGGGTTCCAAAGGAAATGTTGATTGGGAGTTAATTACATAATTGCATCCAAAACAATTTAGTTTACTAATGTACCAGTGCAGGAAAGGCTATTCCACCACACAGGCCACTGAAAATTCAGAGACACTCATTGAAGCAAAGTTGTTGCATTGACCTGGGAGAAGAGAGGCAGTGGACAAAATCTATGTACGAGATTATCTTTGTAACCCATACTGAATCAGACTTAAGAGCCGTCAAATGGCTTCTGTCCAGGAGCCCATTTTCCCCTCCTGGACTGGGCTTTGAAGGGTGACACAACATTTGTGTGTCCTCCTGTGAGGCAGGCACTGGGCTTGGTCCTCTTGACACTGTATCTTGTTTATTCTCCAAGGTAAATAGGTATGATTGATTCCATCATACAGAGGAGGAACAGAGAGATTAAGTAACCCGTTCAAGGTCACACAGGCAGGAAATATCAGTGGAGCTGTGAATCTAGGTTTTACGCCCACCAGAGTCCAAGGTCTTGAAATGCAGTGGGAGAGTGGTATGTCTGTTTTCCCAGTTGCATGATGGGAACCATGGGAATGTCCACATGTGTAACAAGGGAAGGGAAATATAGGCTGTAGATGGAGACTTGTTTTATTCTGTGAGCTGGCAAACAGCTGAGAACAAAGAGTTTAACCTGAAGAAAATATAACTAAACCTGTTTTCATTCTCCAAAGGTTCTCTCTCGAAGCTCCGGACCCATGTTGAAAGCAACCTTTTGTAAGCTTTACTGAGCTGATATCTGAGCTCTGGGCTTTTTCCTCGAAGGAGATAGATGTAAACCTCTTATTTGGTGCTTTCCAAGCATGAGGAAGATGCCCTGGTTGATCCGTTTTTCTGTCTCAAGGAAAGGTTACAAATTAAACCATTTCAGTGTGATATGAATCGGAGACACTCTCCTTGAAGAGAGAGAAAACAGAGAGAACACTTGCATATCACTCTGATTGGGGAACAGAGGAAGAGAAAATATTTAGTTATCCCAGTTCAGCAAAAGGTAGTGGAATGGGTTTCGTTCACCTGAAAATAACGAGTGCCCCTTCTGCCGACTCTCTTCCTTCCCTTTCATTCAAGTTAGGTTTATAAATTCTGAAAAATCTCCAGGGAGGCAGATAACAAAAACTTCCTCTTAGTAACCCTCTAAGCCCATCTTAGCACTTAATAACCCTTCGGTAAGGACGTTTTCCCTCTAGAGCAAACCTAAATCATTCCGCTGAACGTTAATTCCATCTCCTCTTTTTTCTCCAGTGAGGAGAAAGAACAGCTGTTTACCGTCTTCCCGAGAGGAGACTGGAGCACACTGAACGGAGAGGCACCAGATCACCCTCAGGCTCCCACCGTGTGGGCGAAATAGCGTTGCTATGTCGGTAGTTCTCAAAGTGGTTTCCTGACCAGGGGCATCAGCGGCTCCGGGAACCTGTTAGAGATGCAGATTCTCGGGCCCCACCCCAAACCTGCTTCATCAGAGACTCTGAGGGCGGGTCCACCAGCAATTGGTGTTTTAACAAAACTTTCGGGGGTCTTTCATGCTCCCTGAAGTTTGAGAACTGCCGATAGCGTAGCCATGTGGACAGATGTGGGTGATTATTACTGATAATAGTCTTTATCATTCATAGTGTTTCTGTAAAGTTTGTGTGTATGTCTGTACGTAACAGTGCATATATCTGGTGTATTCACTTATGTGAGACTTACTGGCAGGCAGTAGTGCCCAGGTTTCTGTGTATTGGAAGCTAACAGATGCCCTCCGTCTGGGCACTCATGTTCAGAAGCGAGAGCTCGGCCGCGCCTATCTGGGTTTACGTAATGAAGCCCTACCTGGGTTTCAACTTCTGAAACCATAGGTGGGACACAGAATATAGTGAGAAAGGAAAACCCTCTGAACAGACAACCGTCATTCACTTCTTTGTGTTCTCTCTCAGACTTGTATTATTTATTCAAAACAGATGTGTTTTCCCGAATAGGGTCATGCTATGCATATGATCTTCTCACCTGCATTTTTAAGTTAAGAATATGGCATGAATGCCGATAAGACCACATACACACATACACACATACACACACACACATACATACACACACACGTACACACACACATACACACACACGTACACACATACACACACACACGTACACACATACATACACACACACACGTACACACATACATACACACACACGTACACACATACATACACACACACACGTACACACATACACACACACACGTACACACATACATACACACACACGTACACACATACATACACACACGTACACACATACATACACACACACACGTACACACATACATACACACACACACGTACACACATACATACACACACACGTACACACATACATACACACACACACGTACACACACACAGATCATTTTTAGTAATTGTATGGCCAGTTGCCTCTTGATGGACCATTAGGTTATTTTCAGTTTTTCTTTCTTTCTTTTTAACCATGATAGAAAGCTGAAGTTCTGTTAAGCCGTGAATAAAGTGGAGATAAACATCAATACCCTTAGACTTGTGTGGTCAGGCCTTCACTGTTCTGTACCAGCTTTACGAAAGTTAGAAAAGCAGGTGTTAGCTGCCTTGCATTTCATTATAAGGCCCTCCTTTTCATGAGGAGTTTCTTCCAGGTTTTCCTTGGGCTTATAAATAAATATGATTGGAAAGACTTTTCTTAGGGAATACTAATATGTGGTCCATTGTACACACCGGCAGTTCTGTTATTGTTAAAGAATGTATTTTGAAAGTTTTTTTCAATTTGTATGTAAGTTGACTTATTGGTATCTTTCCCTTGATTGGTTGTGCCTGCAAATATATAATTTTAGATTATTTAGGTTTAGGATGAGTTTATAGCTGTGAGATATGGAAAAACTAACTAGACCAGTTTATACTTGTGAAATATGGCAAAACCAACTAGACCAGTTGATGCCTCCGAGATATGGCAAAACCAAGTAGAGAGCATGAGAATTGCATCATTGGCTCCGGCTTCATGAGTACATGACTGGAGCCATCTTTAATAATTTCAGTTGCAGTACAACCTGCAAAGAAGAGTTATGGCCTGAGGGAAGTTTGGAGACTCCCACACATTCTAATTGTTCCAGTACATGTGCGGGTGATAACACCCCCATTTTGAACCTTGTCCTTTACAGAAACTTTCTTGATACTACGCTCAACAAAATATCGAGCTGCTCTTGGACCACAGACACGCTTTATCTGAGCTGAGCTGTATTAAAGGACTTTCTCGTTGTTTTTCATTCAAGCTTAGCCTTGGGAACTTGGTTACACTGGAGTGAGATTAATGTCTTGAAATGTTACCCAAATCTCTTAGCTAGAGTCTTGAATATTCAGATTGTGTGGCCCAGTCACCATAACTGCTATTCTTGAAGAGGCTGAGAAAACATGTGTCCAGGTTGGAAAACTAGAGACAAAAAGGTTTTCCAACATTCTCATTTGGGTATACGTTAGTCGTCAGGGAATCTTTGCCAGTCGTATGCTTTTGGGCATGGGTTGTGTCTGTGTAGTTCAGTGTTGTGTTACAACACCTAGCGCAGGGCCTAGCCCAGGTAGAGATTCAATGAATACTGGCTGAAAGAGTGAGTGAAAGAAAATATCTTCGTGACTATTTCAATGGGGCAACCAGGAGTGCTGGTTTAAATGATAGCTGGAAGGGTATATGAGAAAGCTTGGGAAAACCTTATAGAAACTTCCACCCAGGTGCTATTTTACTTAATGCTTAAAATGAGAATGTCCATTAGTGAAAAAAAAAAAAAAAAAGACCCAACTACTAGAAATATTTGTTTTGGGATCTCAACTCAGGTTGTTAAGATGTTCCAAAATATGGCATTTATTTGCTCAAGTCCAACTCTAGTAATACCTATTTGCCAAGGTAGGTATAGTCTAAATATCCAATGGCTTGTTTAACAAAATAACTTGCCTAGAATAATCAAGAGTTCTCAAAGAACTATTGGTTATGACTAAGGTAGGCTATTAGGACATGAAACACATCATATCCTTTTCCAAATCCTTTGAACCCTTAAAGATATATTTTTCATGTATTTCACATAATCACAATTTTTTGGTCTTGCATATTCTTCCCTATTTTGAGCAAAAACCCCCTTCTCCTACCATTTTATTTCTTTTCTTCTCATGCTGTCATCTTAGGATGTAAAGTGCTTTTCTTTGAATAGAGTAGAAAAAGAGAGATTGTATTTTCAAACTATACTGGTAAGGTATAATTTAAGAAAAAATTCAGACAGTGCTGTATTCAACAAATATTAATGCATTTAATATTCCTATGAGCTGGGTATGACCATAATTCTCATTTTCGGGGGGAAATTGAGGCACAGAGAGGTTAAGTAACTTTTCCAAGTTCACGCAGCTAGGAAACGAAAGAACCGGGACTCAAACACAGCTTGGCTGTGGTTCCATGGTACAGCTCCTATGCATGTACTATGTACTGTATTATCAAGCTTTTCTGGGATTATTGCTCTTTTTTAGGCCATCCGAGGTCATTGCCTTCAACCTTGGGCTTGAGGCAGAAAGTTTCATGTTTGAGGATTTATGGATTAGGAAGCTGCAACACTGTCCAGATTTTCTATTTTTCTTTTTTTTTTTCTTTTTTTCTTTTTTTTTAAAGATTTTATTTATTTATTCGACAGAGAGACAGCCAGCGAGAGAGGGAACACAGCAGGGGGAGTGGGAGAGGAAGAAGCAGGCTCCTAGCGGAGGAGCCTGATGTGGGACTCGATCGCGGAACACCGGGATCACGCCCTGAGCCGAAGGCAGACGCTTTAACGACTGCGCTACCCAGGCGCCCTATTTTTCTTATATTAAAAGTGATGAGCTTAAAAACCCGTAATTTGTAAAGGATAATCATTTCTGAATTGGGGAGGGAGCTTTTTCTGCTATTTAAGTGGGAATTTTATGAGAATAAATGAATTTACTGAGAGAAATGTGGTGTTTTGTATCTGAATTCCAATTATGTTATTTTTTCTAATAAAGGTTAACATTTCAAAGGGATAGTCGGCGGTGAAGGCTTGACCTAGAATGATGATGTTTGCAGGTACTTCCCTCTTTTTGCTCTTTCCCTTCACCCATTCCAGTAGAAAGTGAAAATGTCAGAAAGAAAAATGAGGGAAGAGATAGTATTAAAGTAGTACAGGTGCTATTTGCCTGGGTGTTGGGAAGTTTTAGGTCTCCTATTTTTTACATTCTCTATAAAGCTTAATTACCATTTTTCAGAGATATACATACTGCAACAGAGCCCCAGATTACTAGGGAGTGGGGTTTTATTAACATCAGTTGTTTTAAGGAGGAGACCATTATGAAAGAAGAGGAAAAAAGAGTGAGAACCTGTGAGATCAGGATCTATCTTAACTTAGCACTCAATTGAATGAAATTTTTGAAGTGAGGTAATGTTTTCTGATTTTATTTTATTTTTATTTTTATTTTTTTTAAAGATTTTATTTATTTATTCAACAGAGACAGAGACAGCCAGCGAGAGAGGGAACACAAGCAGGGGGAGTGGGAGAGGAAGAAGCAGGCTCATAGCGGAGGAGCCTGATGTGGGACTTGATCCCATAACGCCGGGATCACGCCCTGAGCCGAAGGCAGACGCTTAACCGCTGTGCCACCCAGGCGCCCCTGATTTTATTTTATTTTATTTTATTTTATTTTATTTTATTTTATTTTATTTTATTTTATTTTATTTTAAATTCCTTTTTAAAAATTTATTTGAGAGAGAGAGACAGAGTGCATGAGCAGAAGGGACAAAGGGAGAGGGAGAAAGAATCTCTAGCAGACTCCGTGTTGATCGTGGAGCCTGATTCGGGGCTTGATCTCACACCCTGAGATCATGACCTGAGCCAAAACCAAGAGTAGGAAGTTTAACTGACTGCACCACCCAGGTGCCCCTTATTTTATTTTTTTATGGTGAATTCAACTTTTTTATAGAAAAATAGAGGGGAAAAATAACCATCATGAGTTAGTTTTAGCTTCCCTAAGACCAGAGCTTAATTTGGCAGCTCTCCAAAATATCCTCCTAAGAAAAATCTACCAATCCTATTTTCGACTAAAATTAGTAAGGAAAGATATCATGAAGCGTTGAAATAGGGTTTTATGTAATTCAATGTGCAGACTGGAATGCTTTGCAAATTAAGGCATCCAAAAGTTGAAGCCTTTCAACTCTAGTGGTTGGATAAAGTCTTCCTTAATATATAATGAACATATGCAAATCATGGGAAATATTTTCTGAATGCTGATTCTTTTGCCACATGTTAACAAAGACTGTTTCACAGTTTCAAACCAGTCATCGAAGAGAATTTCGCTTCTTTCTCTTACCTAGTGAAAATATCCTAAGTTTGTATGCGAAATCCCCATATCCCTTCGACTTCCGACCGAGAATTGACAAATATGGCAAGCAAGCAATCAAATCCTGTCCATTAAGACTTTTGACAATACTATTTAGGTACATATAAACTTCAAGGGTATGTGAAGGTGGTTAATTAATCCCTCTGTTATGATCTTTATTTTTTTTCCCTTCACTTTTAAAAAGGAAATTGATAAGGAATAAAAATGACTAGATGCAGTACGATCTCCGACCACATTACCTGGATTTCCAACTTGATGATATTCTACTGAAGAATCACTGAAAGGGGGAGTCAAATGCACATGCTAATGGTGGTGTTGAGGAGGAGGTGGTCAGGAATGGGGGCGATAGGGGTGGGTGGAGTGGAGAAGCAACACAAAAAGAGACCACAGTGTTCTACCATGCGCTGCTGGTGTTTTCAGATTAAGATGGGGGATTAAGGAATTTTACTCAGCAATTTGAGATGCTTTGTTAGGGACTGAGGAGATTTGAGCTGCTTTGTTCTCAAACCACATGTTAGTGAAAAAGCAAACAGGCACTTAATCCTGACAGACAGCAGAACTTGACATCAATTTGCCCCTTGGGAGGTGACCAGGAGTTCTAGTTGACGGGCTAAAATGGCCAGCCCTTGTTTTCCTGGAGCCTAATGCCAACATTCCATCCTAACCTGTATTTCTCAGCAGAGTGGCCATAACATAGATGGTTGGACTGACCAAAAGTTTCTAGATATTAGAGACCCTTCCATGTTTTCTAAAAAAACAAAACAACCTTTTAAATGCAAATAATCTACAAGGAGCCAATATTTAAATAGATTTCACACAGGTCTAATATTTTTGTCACTCAGTTTTGAAAATGAAATACAGAGAAGCTGAGATTCTTTCCTTTTGAAAATAATGGATGGTTTCCTCTGACAATAAAATCACGAGGCAACATATCCATTTTGAGCCTATACATGATTGTGAAATAAACATCAATTCTTATGTAGATCTTTGAGGGAAGTTCTACTGAATAACCAATTATATTTTAAGGTCATGTCCTTCAAAGTCACTGAAGTAGGACAAAAGCAAACAAAATGAAAAGGAAAGAAATTAATGGCTTCTTGAATTGGACTTGATGCATTAGTAAACTCAAGTGTACACAGTCATACATTCTGGCACATAATCTGAAATTGTGGTGTGAAGGCTAATTTTGCCATCTTGAGTTTGTACCACCCTCAATCCATTGACCTAAAATGCACTTTTAGTAAGCTCTTGATTTACTAAACTTTGGCGTATGTAGGGAAACCATTTGAAAATCAGAATTGAAGCAGAAAATTTATAAAGCATATTTCAAAACAAATTGTATTACGTTATAAAGATTTTCTGGTTGAATATTCAGCTAATCAATGGCTCCTGTACTCTGGTAGGGTATAAAAATCCATTACATCTTAATTAAAAAGCAAGTTTTGTCACCAATGCAATGTGGTTATAATTTTGCACTATTTACACACACGCCTCTGAGCCGGGGCACGCCTCTGCCCCCACAGCTCTTGCCTACTGCTCACCCCCCTATGGACTTAGGAAAACCTATCTCTTCATTAGCCAACTACTAACTGCTAAACCGACCTCTACACTAACATTGTAGGTGATTTCTTCCATTCTGGTATGAATTCAAAAAGTTCTTCTTAAATCATCATAGAATTATTATTCAAAGAATCTTTCTTTTAGGATTGGTGAGACCCTCGCTGTATTTAAATAGCACCAAACTCATTTTCAAATGACCATGAACACAGGATGATGGAAATTTTTGTAGAAGAAAATTATTACTACTTCAGATGACCCTATCTGATTGTTTTCAATTTTGAAACTTGAATTTGAAGGAGAACTGTCTTCACACTGGCCAATGGAATAAACCCATAAAGGTGTTTGTTTGCTTAGTTGCCAGATCGGAAGAAGAGACACCATTTTCATGACTTTGTAGGTCCTTCATTATTTATTACAAGTACCAGTAAGAGAAATCCAAAATTTAAAATACTTCTGAGGGACACACAGTCATTCACTTCATTTAAAACAATATATGACAGCCTTTAGATGGCCTTTGAGTTGTGTTGTGGTTCTCTGTTTTTAGGAAGCTTTACCGGGCGTATTATAAGGATCAAATGCAGGGTGAGCTAAAATCAGAAACATGGTATTCGTTCATTTAACTCCGGTACAGTAGAGCAAATTCAGGGTGACTCAAGGGACACAATGTCTTGTAAAACATATGTACTTAATATAAGGGTCATAAAACTTATTAAATTAAAAGCTAGGTTAAAAATAGGAAGAAAATTTATGCTGCTGTCTAAAATAGCAATAATTTCCCTTTGGCCTTTCTCTTTCCAAGTAATATGGATTCTGGTCAGGAAGAAAAAAAAAGCTAACTTATGAAATCTTCATTTTGTAGGACCAAATGCAAATCTCTTTTAACTGCGGCATGCATTGTAATGGACAAGTGACACGGCTGAAAATAGAGGAGCAGGAAGATAAGATGTTAAACCTTGAAAGTACACTCAGGTCTAGGCTTCGAGGTGACCTTGTCCCTGAGCCTAAACGACAAACCCTACCAGTGCTAGCAGGTGTCCAGGAAGAATAGTTTGAGGGTTATGAGGATAATAGAAACACTATTTTTTCAGTAGTTGATCTGGCCATGGGGCAGCTGTATGGTGAAGGGGCATAGAACACGAACAGTCTGGGGCTGCTCAGATGGGGTGCAGCAAAGCATCCCCAAGAAAACCCTTCCAACTTTGTTCAAGCAAAGCCTGGGCTGTACGAAGTCTATGGAGTCCAGAAAACTTGAAGTCAAGGTTGACCCGCTCTTTGCACCTCACTTTGCTGCTGGTGGGCCACTCGGGGCTAGAAAATGACACACAACTTCGAAGGTTTCGGATAGAGGGTGGCCTCAACTTTTTAAGCATCTGTGTCCCCTTTTAATCCACATAGCTAAAGTAGATTGAGTTTGCTCAAATGTTTATCGTCGACATGATAGTCATTTTCCTAGTTGGTGCTCCTCGATGTAGCACCTCAGGAATTCGAAAACAACGTAAATACCAATTTCCTTCTGTCTTCACGCGGGGATTCGTATGGAATTTTATCTTCACACACGAGTCTTAAGGCTGTTGAGAAGGAACCTTGCTTGGTCATACACCTGTTTGCTCTGAGCCCCATTCCTGCCCTTTTCTTGCTCTTTCATATTCTAGGGGGCTTACCCCTGCCAAGCACCTTGCCATCTGCCTTCTATAAAGGTTCTGCCAAAGAAGCCTCTCAGTAGAGAGGATGGGAGAGGCTGGGATACTCCACCCCCGTCTCCATGTGCTTTCAAAGCGGTTCTGGCAATGGCTGCATCTCCTCTGAGGTCCCAGAACCTGTCCCCTTTCCTTGGTTCCTTCGATCTAGGGATAGCAGTGGCTTCCTACTATTGCCAAACTCTTGGTGGGTCTCTATTGGACCTTTCAGTTCTTTCGATACCTTTGTGACTAGTTCCCTAGTTTAAATCCCCCTGTTGAACTATCTGGTGGTGATTCTAGTTTCCCGACCAGATCCTGACTAATACAACAACCAACTGCTTTTTCACTTAGACGTTGTGGGTTCAAAAGGTGATTCTGTTTGACATCTTTGGGGGTGTTTCATTGTCTGTTGACCAGTGGGTAGGCTGCTGAATCCCAGTGGTCACTTTGGCAATTGGCACTCTCTTTGGAAGAAGTGGAACGAACATGTTGGGAAGCAAAATGAGGAAGTAACCTCTAAGGACCTTTATAAGATGGATATTTTAGGGGTACAAGAGAAGGCACATTGAAGGCGGCATGTGGACAACTCCCCTGAGCTGGACAGCACTGAGCATGAACATGGAGGTTTCCTGTGGCCCTTGGAAAAACTCTCCCAAATCCCCATAATGCATTTTTCTTTTGTCCTTGAAATCCTTTTTTTTTTTTTTTAAATAAAGTCAGCAAGTATCCTGCCAGTGTAAAAACATCCTCATTTGAACTAACATGGGTAATACACACACGCACACTCAGGGGTTCCACTAACTTCCTTCCATCAGTAAAGGAACGCTCAAAATCATAAAGCAGGTTCTCTCTTTTTGTTCTCCCTCTTTCTCTTCTTGGTCACATTCCTAACAGAACTAAAAGTTGATTTCCATGATAAGCTTCATAGGCTGCTATCTGAAATGAGTTTGCCCAAAAGAGAGCTCTAAATGCTGGGAGAGAAAAATACCCAAACCCCAAACCAAACAGATTTGCCATTTGAAATACCTTCTTGAAGACTGACATTTGCAGGGACCTTCGGAATACAGTATGTGGCGATTCTGATCCAATTTCTCCAGCGATAGCGGGGACTGGACCAAACAGTGCTGCTGCTGGCATTGTCATTGGTGAGATGAGCAGAGCTGGAGGAGACCATTATCTTTGCTTTTAACTTCAGAGCCTTTGGGCATCCATTCCGCATTCACAGAACTCACACTGGCCTGAGCCGTATTTTCATCAGGCTCTCAGTAAGGCTTGGGAAAGCTTGAGAAGGGAATGCTCATTTTTTTTGAAGTCTTTCTTTTGAACCCACTAATTTTATGAAATTTAAGCACATTGTTCATTGTGTAATTATAGATGAAATATTAGAGAAGTGGATTAATTATACACAAGGCACTCAAGCCCAATTAAACTAGCATCTGTGGCGAATGTAAGGGTATTCTCTTTCACTAATAAGAAATACTTTCTGAACAACAGAGAATAAAATCGTTAAATTGGATATGCTGTGGAGATTATAAATATCCTATTAGCATAGAAAATGAGGGTTAACCTTATTTAATCACGGCATGCCAGATCATCAAAAGTCACACTGAACCCCTGTAATGTTACTGTATCTGTTCTGGAAAATAATAATAAAACCCCCACTATTAATAAACATAGCTCACTGGATGCTATTCTCGTGTACTAAATTAAACTGTTGGAGAAACTCAAGTATTCCCTTAATTGCTTAACAAAATGGCAAAAATACTTTTGTCTGCTCCTGGCGATATCAGGGCGACTCAGACTTAGGTCAGCCCAGTAGCTGGAAAGGTGTGTCTCCCTAGCTAGGCAAAGTAGCCTACTTCAAAATAAGTCAAATACCTAATCCCTTCTAGCGAGTACCACCAGTGACCTTTCGAAAATGTAAATTAAGTGATTGCACACCCCCGGGGTGTGTTCGAAAGTAGAACGTATGTGCTTGAGACATCCTGCGGCCTTCGCTTCGGGTATAAATTGGCAGCCTACGAACCCAGGGATGTTTGTGTTTTCCTCTGGGTCTCAGAACGTTCCGTGGCTCTTGCTCTTGGGCTAAATCGTCAGGTCAGGCAGAGCAAGCTCTGTAGTTCAGCAAGAGCAAGGAGTTATCCAAATTCGAGTTATGCCTTATTAGAAGTGTGGGTTCTGTGCATAACAAGAAAGCCACGACGGCAGAACTGAAGGCAGCCAGTTTACGTGTCACTCGCAGGGCTCGTAGCTCGCGCAGCAGAAGGACAGACACCAGTGACTGGGGATGGTGCCTCGGGAGCAGGACTTTGTTGGGATGGAGGGAAAGAGCTGAAATCAGTCTTCCTTTCCCTCCTTCCCTCCCTGTTTTTCTCTCTTCCTTTTTTTTCCCTCCCTCCCTTCCGAAGAGTTTTTGTTTATATCCCTCTCAAGATTTGAAGGCTGCTTGCCTTTTATTCTTGTGAAAATCTTAAGGAGCCTGGAATATAAACATATTATAAATATTGAGAGTGATTGTGACTAATACAACTTTATGTCCCCAATTAGGTGCATTTATTATTTTTTTAAATTTATTTTTTTAAGTAGGCTCCACGCCTAGCGTGGAGCCCGGTACGGGGCCTGAACTCATGACCCTGAGATCAAGACCTGAGCTGAGCTCAGGAGCCAGACCCTTAACCACCTGAGCCACGCAGGTGCCCCAGGCTCATTTATTTAAAAAAAAAAAAAAAATCAACATGTACACTTTTTTTTAATTTTTTTTTTTAGTGGGGTCCTTCCTCTTACTTTGCCTGTGTCTTTTCCCCAAGAAAACAAGTTCAGTACAAACTTCCGTGAAAGCTCAGATGGAATTTCAAAGAAACTGAAAAGAAGCTGGAGGTAAGCGGTCCGCAGGGGGCAGGGCAGGCCACCTTGGCAGTCCCTTCCGGGAGGGACGCAATCCAGGAGTACAGAAAGATCTGCACGGGAAGTGGAAATTTGAAAAAGCACAACAAAGACATAAATACAATGTGATTTGATCCCATATGTTTCAGGGTGCCCATGCAAAGAAAGCCAGGGATATGTGCAAGAGAAACTATGGGGAACTCCTTTTGTGTCCTCGGGACCAAAGCCTGCTAAGCCAAGGACGGAGGTTTTCTTTCGTCTCAGGGCCATACACGGTTCCAGTTTTTCTCCAGGTTCCTTGGTTTTTAAGGTCACTTGCACCAATAATATTATATATATATATGGACATATATATAGTCTTCTATGGCTCCTTTCTGCTACAGAGAGGGCAATGTGAAGTGAATACAGTGTCAATAATAGCTATTTTTGCCCTTTTGAGCAAACCAACAAGTAAGACTTTCAGCTTTTATTTTTCTTCTCCCTAAACCCAATGAAAAGGTGCTCTTTTTCCGGGGTAATTTTTATAATTCATTGGAAGTGCGGGGTGAATTAAAGACGGTCCTGTGCCTACACATTTTAGGTGAGGTTGTGGGTCTGCCATGACAATGTCACTTTAAGTGGACCTTCTTCCTTCTTTTCTTTTTTATTCTCTTCAGGTCCAGCCTGCATAGCGATTTAGCCAGACCTCAGCATCATCACATTATGGGTAAATGGTTTGGTTGTGACACAGGATCATTTTGACTTCAGAAAAGCAGTAGTCAGTGACTAGAAGGAAAAAAAAAAAAAAGAGCTCTTTATTGAGACGATCAAAAGGGACATAAAGGCAAAAACTGACTTTCACTGCAACAGGACTGAGGACCAGGCCTCCAGTGTCCTTATTGTAATTCATTGCTTGTTTCTAGGCCCCATGATAGAATTCTTCCATAACAGACAGAGGACTTTGTGAAATTGTAAATGAGTATGACTTCAAGCACTCTGTGGAAATATATTCTCCCCCTATAGCCCATACATTATTTCTGCTTAGTTATGGTGGCTCACATTTCCCGTAACTATCAGAGAGAGAACTTAATTCAACTCACACCACATCACTTTAAAATTGTGCAGCTCTCTTAATCAACCTTTGTATCAGCCACAAATGTGCAGTATGACCTAATTTGAAAATGTCTCAAAGTGCTGACTCAAACTGTTAGTGAATAAAGGCTAGTCATTACCATTATGACACTAATGTGATGCAAAATAAAATTGAGTTGCATCAGCTGAACATTAGTTTGCAAAAATATTAGTGATTGAAGCCATTTTCTGTTCATATTTTATTTATACTTATAGATATGTATATATACATACATATGCATATATTTATTTATTTTTTGTTTTTCTGAAACAGCCTTGCAATGAAATTTTTAAGTGCAGAGGAGGGAAGTCACGTTTTTAACACTGACAAAGCCACTAGATTAAAAGTAGATCATAGGTCCATCATGATCTCCCTTCTATAAGATGAAGACACGTGCTTGCTGAGTTCCTATTAGATTATTTATAAACATATAAGCACTAACGTATGAAAGTTATCTTTTCCCCTGCACTTTGGTGCCAGGTTCTAAGATTTTCAACAGCCTTGGAACTATTTATTACTTACTACTTTGCCTCACTCACAAATTCTCTGACTTTCATGTTTGGGGATAATAAGGATTTGGATTTATTTCTTTTATGGACTCTCTTTCAAATTTCTTTACTTGACCAAGAAAAATTTTTTGAGATAGAAATACTCTGAATAAATATTGTCATTCATTACTTTTGAGCAAAAGAAAATACGATACAGGACTGGAAATTATTTAGTCTCACCCCTACCAATGATACTTTAAGGAATGCACCATAAATTATCTTTTTCTTATACAGTTTAGATGGTTTTCAAGAAATGTACACGGGCTTATTTAATACTTACACACCCTCGAGCTAGTATTGGTTTCAATCTGTAAACTGATCATTAATAGTTGAAAATAAATCGGCACGAATCTTTCCTAAATTAGAGAAATTGTCCTGGTGGTCAGTCAGAAATTCTGCTTGGCGTCCCAGTTTGGGTCTCTTGAATTCTGAAAATTCTGAACATAAAAGCTAAGCATTCGTGATTAAATACTTCTGATTTTATTTACTTTACAGTGAGAATAAGCTAAGCACACAAACACAAAGGAGATGGGTTATTCTTTAAAATTTTCAAGGACCAGAAGTTTTGGCAATCCAGAAATTATTTAACCTGTTAGAGTGGCAAGATATATATATATACGCTCTTTGTAATGTATCACGACAAGCCATCGGTAGAAAATACAGCTAAATTAAAATGCTGACAAGCCTAGTTCATTCACTTCTTAGAAAAACAAGTAAAACCTTAAAGCAAGACGTGTAGAAATTTGCTACTATGTGATGACTTTAGTATTTTAGTCCGTTTTACATTATGTCGTATGTGGTTTGGGCTGTTTTTATGACCTATGTTTTATTTCCACATGAAGATAATCCAGATTTTAAAAAAGTAAGTTTGAAAAATTTCAAAGCAGACTTGCCAAAACCAGCATTCAGCAGCACGGGGGCTCTCAAGCACACACACACAGGCACACTTTCCATTTACCTAAAAAAAGAGGATTGCCTTTTTCAGCTAAAATACCATTGTTCCTACTTTCAGGTTCCAGGGGGAAAAGGTGTGTGGGTGTGATCGCTGTAAATGGATTGCCAGTCTCTTAACAGTCCATCATTCTTAAATGATAGAAGTGTAGCAGCACCCTCCGAGAAAAATCTTTCCTGTGGATTTGACTTTGTCCATGCCAGGACAAATTGCGTGCAAAGTTGGAATAATTCTGAGATGTGAGACACCTCCATGACTGTCCTTGGAAGACTGAGGAGCTGACATTCCTCTTTGGAAGATGAGAGGAGAATGGCCCCCCCTGCCCTCTTAATTGATGATTTACTGTGCTCTCCCCTGGGGCCACAACCGATGATCTGTAAGCTTGTTGAATTTTGAAGCAAATACTAAATATAATCAATATATAAAAATAAAAAAAGAGAGAGAAAAAAATGCAATGAAAATTTATGACCTTAACATTCCTTCAGGGTCAAGCAATTTATCAAATTCTCTCACTTTCTGGTTTCAATTACACAGCCATTGTGGAAGGAACTTATTTTAGCAGGTTCATTTGCCTCAGTGGGGAATACAGGACTTTGGCCTAATGCTTCACCTTTAGTGCAGGCCATTTGAGCCTTAGAACAAATACCAATCATCACTCTTTGGGAAAAAAGAATCTGCATCGGCGTGGCCTATTGGAATGGGGTTTCTGTCAAGGTAAACGGTTGTCGGCAATGACTGTGGTAGAGTGGCGATAAATCCCATTTTATTGCTGAAAAATTCCAGCTTCTCTCCATGCCTGACAGCTCCCCACATTCTCATACCCATTTGGGCAATTTCTGCGCTGTGTCCATCTGGTTCTCATTACCTCTCAACCTGCCTGCGTCTGATCCAGAAAAAGTGCAGGTCAGAAACAGGGGAAAAGAACCGAGGTGATGGACAAAACAGAAAGCAGGGTGGTGGCCCTTGGGGGTCAGGGTAGAGGTGAGGAGCAACAGGGAAGGGGGGATCCCAGCTTAGGGTTGGACCAGTTGCTGGAAGGGGCCAGTTAGAGATATTACAGAATGATAAGGACAGAGCCCCAGCCAGGAAGCCGGAGGAACGTGTGTCTTCAGATCCAGGCCTTTAAAAGGCACCTGCCTTAAGGTGGAGGAGGGAGAGACAATGTGGTGGGTGGAGGGGGCAGATTAAGAGAAGCAGAGAAGGGACAGTCCAGCCCATTTCCTCTATTAAGGGCACTATATCAGGGAGCGGAGGACCCAGTCTAAACAAGCATCAAGCATCGAGGAGCTTGGAGCGCCATGTACACGGTTGGCATGCTTCCATGTGTGGGGATAAAACTCTGCTAGAGATTTTATCTTGGTTCAAAAATATAATCTTTTGAAGAAGAAGACTCTAGGGACTTCAACAGAGTTGTCTCCATTCATTTTTCTGAGAAAATTAATTTTTAAAATGAATGTGTCCTAATCAGTACCTTTAGGATGGGCTCATTCATGGAATGAAATGACAGGACTAGCACTGAGTCACCTGGGTATTCGTAACCCTACATGCGATCACTTTCAGAACTGCTGTGCATTTATGCTTTCAGAAACTTGGCCTCATTCTCAGAAGCTGAAATCCTTTTGATCACAATTGCTCCTGACTTAAAATTACCTAGAGTCACTGTAAGATGCCTCCTTGGGACAAAAAAAAAAAAATACATATGGTAAATATCTGACAGTAGGTCTTAACAGTAAGCCCCCTTAAAGATTACGCGACATTAGACCGGGACAAAACCATATGTCTATATATGTTTAATATAAAATTTACTTGTTATTATTGTGCTGGAGTAATTATAATTAATATCAAAATAAAATCTATGGAAAGTATATTGAAGTCTAAGTGATGAAGATCTGGGAACTTTTAATAAAGAAAAAGTAGAATTAGCTGAATGGTGAGATGGATGGTAGTTATTTTACCACCTGTTCCAAAGGCAGATTCTACATACAAATGTCTGAAAACCAGGTTGGCGGTGTGTTCTGAAATATGTTGGGAAGTTATGGCACTGCTATGATTTGCAGACTGTCTACTATGCTAGGTGAGTTTGGACAGACAATACCTCCCAGCATCCCCTGCATCTTAGTGGTGCAGGGTGCATTTCAGGTCCTCAAAGTTCACTTTTTTGACGGTGAGACCCCTAAGTGCTACCACGGACGTCTCAGTTTTATTCCTTGAATTCTGGTATCAAAATGGTATTACATTGTAGTTGCCGAGCTGGACCTTGTAGGCAAGAAACACTGGCTTCCAAAATCTGAGACTTAATTTCTAAAATTTTAAGCCATGTATGCTCAGAAGAGATTCTATAAAATGTACCTGGAGTTGTAAGTGAACACTGCGTGGGACATTTAAGTGGCGAAAGAGATTGTCAGGATTTTAAATTAAAGTAACTAGATAATTTGGACTGAAGTAAATTACAGGTGATAAAAAATAAAAGTTTGTTATTTGGCAGCTTTAAAATGAATATCTTTAGTCAACAAGTACAGTTCTAAAACAGACATTTTCACGTGTACATATTAAAAGGCATAAACCTTTGGCTAGTACCACGTATCCATTAAAATGGCCATAGTGAACGGCATCTCTAATTTGGAAAGTAATTTCAGATTCTTAGCCCAAAAGAATCTCTCTCCCTTGAACTTTACTTTTCTGGTCTGTACATATATCAGTGATGTGATCATTGGAACTCTAAAGAATATTTGTTTCTCTTAGTAGCGTAGCAGAAAATTAATGGCATGCGGGAGGGAGAAGTGACAACTTAACTTGATGCTTGATAGCTGTTTACTTATAAATGTGTGTCCAGATTTCAGTGTCCTGTAAAAGAAAGGGAAAATAAAGAAACCAAAGCATCCATATGGCTTTTATGCAACTTAGGACACATGGAAGAAAGTGCTTAGAAGGCTAGTGAAATATTTACTAAACAAATCATTTACATTAAACTTTTATATACACAGAACCCAGAGCACCTACAAAAAGAGAACCAACTTGAGCTATGAGAAATATTTCGGCATCAAAATGGTTAATAGTATTATAGCTTCAAAAGAGCCTATTGGCTCACCCTCAAGGATGCCCTGCAGTTGTTGTGAAAGTCATCAGATGAAGCTAGCCTTCTCAGCTAGCCTTTAGATTTGTCTGCTAACAGTAAAAATACTATAATAAATCGGTAACATATGTTGCCAGGCAAGGAAAAGTGATATAAATAAAGAGACCAGGAGACCCACACCAAGTACAATGTGAAAAGAATTTAACTTTCAATCTATTCGTTGGCTAATTATCATTTGAAAAGTAATTTGAAAGTGTTACAGTTATTTGCTTATATTCTTCCTCATTTTTCTTTTTTTCTCTTCAGATTGCATTCTTACCCAAATACTCTTCGTGATTGCCTGCTTTGCGGCTTTGGGGTAAGTCCCAGTTTTCCACAACCTTAAGAAAAAAAAAATGCATAACATAAAAGATGCCAAAAAGACTTATGTGTCCTGATGTGCGGGTTTTGTGAAATATACATGGGTTTGTTGGGGGGAGGGCGGGGAGCGATGTTGGTAATGAAATAAAGAGAAGGGGTTTGTTTCTGCAAGATCAAGAGTGTGCGAGAAAGTGTGCATTGCAAACAAGGCTCCCTTCAGGAAAGCCACCTCTGGAATGGAAATGACAAAGCTTGGAACACACACAATCAATTATTTTCACTAGCATTTAAAATATAGAAAACAAAATCTGCTTTGGGAATTGACTGAATATTTTATTTAGCTTTTTTATTGAGACATCCTTTGAAAAATGGCATAATATAAATAGTTTTACAAAGCAACAATATAATCAATCTCTAAACTAGAATATAAATCAAGGATTTCATTAACTGCTAGTAGCCAGTTTAAATTGTAGTCTTGTCCATAATGTCTATCTATCTATGTATGTCCAAGTTATATTAAAAACCTTTAAATGGCTTTGTAATATCAGCTACATCTAGCTATTATAATAATTAATGGTACTGTTTTATAAATCAATACATGTATTCTTGATAAATTCATATCCAGTTAATGGTGTAATTTAAATAAAAAATTAATGTAATAAAGGACATACAGAAACAGGCAGGAAATCTTTAAAGGTTAAGAGACAAATTTGTCTAAATTCATTTTTAAACTGTTTTGAAAAAGTTTATACTTAAAATCAGCTGAGATTTACCTTGTTTCTGTAAAACTAATCTTGCCATGTCTATTGGTATCCAGTAATGAATCTGTAAGTTATTTTCTTTTTTAACTGTTAAGTTTTAATTACATGCTTATGATACTACGAGATATTTTACTATTGTTATACTTTTGCAATTATTGAACATTCTTTAGAAAAATAGAACAAAACTAAAAATCTCAAACCAATAATTTATTTTTAATACATGAATGAAATATAAATGCTTTATGTATATATTTTTGTATCTATAAATGAACTATTCTGAGCATCTCCAAAGCCATATACAAATTTTATTTAAAGCGCAAAAGGACTGATTAGTTCAATAAATTTGCATGCGCAAGAGCCCAGCATTTTTACTGCTTTCACTGAATGCACATCCTAGGAATTTGAGAAAGAAAAGAAAAATGCATTGAAGAGTCTGAAATGTATTTTGACGCTGCACACGGGTGGGGAAACGCACTACAAAGAGAAGGATGTATCATTGCTCTGATTTAAAAAATACATACCAAAGACATATTAAGGAATAACAAGATCTAGAAAAACAACTGGATGTTGTATGTTATCAAATACAATCTTAAATCTTTCCAAATAAAATTTCATTTGGTTTAGAGAGTAAGCATTTTGCACAAAATATCTTTCAGAATTATGCAGACCAGTCTGCCCTGCCGTTCTCTGTGACATGGTGCAGAAATGTTACTTTAATCCACTAAGCTTTTTCTGACATTTTTCTTAACATCGCTGAGCCTTATTTCGAGCAGCAAAGGAGACGTGTGCAGTTTCCTTTGACACTGATGGGTGTTTCAAAATGTTACGAGAGAGAGAGAGAGAGAGAGAGAGAGAGAGAGAGAGAGAGAGAAAAGATTTGCTGCCAGTCACTTTATCAATAGAGCTGCAGGAGCAATTACTATTTGTTAAAAGTTTACATTTCAAATGAAGCTAAATTTTAAAGAAGGCTCATCCTTTTAAAAGCCTGCTGCTTGGAAGAGAGGAAAGAAAATGCACGTTGGTGATCACATGTTAAAGTGCACTCAAGTACTGGAACCATTTAAAATGTATTGTGTTTTTAGATGAAACCTACAGCAAAACCTCTCCTAAGAGGCTTAATTTAGGTTTTATAGGAGGAACATAAAAAAGACCAGGTTACAGCAACACGCTGAAATATGGGGTACATTTTAAATATCTTCATTTAAAAACGTATGTTTATTTTCCCTCCTGGGATCACTAACGTGTGTCTCGACAGAGAAAGCAAGGACATGCTACATTCTTAAAAATTATCTGTTAAAGGGATCACATTCCAAGACAGGTTTGAGCATTTTTATTACTACCGATAACCTCTTAATTATGTCACTGCCTTCCACTTGTTAATCAGGGACATTCAGCATGGTTAACCAGTTGCCTTTAGACGACTGCATTATTATTAAGAATTAAAAACTCATTTTATTCCCATCACCATGTTATTGCATATATGATTTTAGCACTGCTAAAAACTTATTTACCTGCTTTAAATACAGAACACCTAAGAACAGGTCTAGATGCCGTAACGATGTTGTTCATTACTTCTAGGTGCAGCTCATGGAAATCTTTAAGGGATAGATAATTTTACTTTTCCTGCCTCACCGCCCCCGCCCCTGTCCTCCCCCTCCCCCCACCCCCACTCTCCTACCTTTCCCACAATTCCTATTTGAACCAATTTTAGGTTTCTTCTGTAGCCACCAGCATCTGAGATAGTCAGAGACTTTTTCAGAGAGCAAGGTGTAAGTGGAGTAAATAAAATCATGTTTCACTGTTGCTTTATCAACCCTCCTAGGTAGTTTTCCTGCCAGCCAACCTGGGCTGTTAAGACCCAGAAAATTATGCAATAGTGACTTCTTTGAGGTTCTCTAATCAGATGATGGCCAGTGTTAGGAGGGAAGGGCCCAAGGCAATGTTGCTGGCACTTAACGCTGGGCTTGGTCATTACTTGCCTGGTAGAGAGACCAATAAACCGATGATTACTATCCTATAAGGAGCCAATATTTTACATTTATCCTAGTTATTTCTTTTCTTTTCTTTTCCACGTCTTATAACAGCAAGTATTTGTCAAGCAGATCTATGAGGAATAACCTCACAGGCCCCTTAAAAATAAGAATTTTCCTAGCGTGAAATGATGCCTTCTGTGGAATGGTGAGAATGATTTTGGCTTTTATAAGAGCAAAGGTTTGATTACTTTAAAGTCGTTTTCTTTCAGAGGTGGACAGTCCCAGACACGACCCCCCACTCTCCTGTCCCCTTCTCTGTCTATGACAGGTTCACAGGCTGCAACCAAGGGGTTTTAAAATGCAAATATTTATATTGAAGCTCTGGCAATAACAGAGTCATTTTGCTTCCTCTGTTAGCCTGTGATAATTGATGCTTCATACCTGGAACTGCGTTTCATTTATCTCTTTACACATGAAGATATTACATAAATACGAGATAATTTATGGAAAGGAAACAGCCATTTGAAATGATAATCCTAAATTTGACTCTAAAATCTTGACAGACTTTAAGAGTCAAAGATGCAGATTTCTACAGTTTTAAAGAAAACTTGGTTGCGACTGGGAAATTTGTGCAGTTTTGAACACTTACTGCATTTGAATGCCTGCGTGGATCAAAAAAAAAAAAAGAGGGCTAAAAGGAAGACAGGAGAGAAAAGGTATGAATTTTACATGTGCTTTAGACTAACACACTCAACCACACGTTCAGACTTCTCGTTACAATTTTATTGACTTTCTCTTTATATCCAAAGATCATTTTTAAATAGCTAAGGCAAATTGCAAAATCACAAGTCTCCTAAAGTGCCTTTTCCTCCCTGGGATCCTCCTCTTAGAATGAACAGAGGTATGCCGAGGACTGGACCCCGATTTCACAACCTCGTACAAAGCCAGGCGATTCTTGAGCCAAACAAACAAAGGGGGTGTAAGCGATTTCATTTATTTTGATAATCCTCCTCTTGCACAGAAGCTTCTTGCTGTCTTTGTCAAAGTGAATGACAACAATTTGGCTAACTCTCTCTGAGCTGCACTCAACAGTGACAGGCAAATTATCAGAGGCCCTGCACTTCTTATTATCAGAGGAGAAGCCATCAGGGGGACGCATGGAGGATACCTCTCCCTTGTCACTATTTGTCAGTGGGACAAGGGCCACTGCTATGGGTAGCTGACAGGTAATTTCAACAATAACAATTACTCCTATTACTGGTGTCATAAACAATTCGCCCAAGGCATGACAATAGCAAAGCTTTATAATTCAATGCCATATAAATAAATGCCAGCAGGTAACAAGTAATTTAGCTCTAATCAAGCTTTCACCCCGGCATTAATATTGTTATTGCAAGAAAATGGAAAATTGAAAAAAATTCAATATGTTAATGAATTAAGAGAGGTTCAAGGGCTAGACAGAGGGGTTGAAAAAGGGAAACCAAAATTATTATGGTGTCATATTTGGTGCCATCCTGAGGGCCAAAGAGCAGCATAATTACTTTAAGATAAGACGGGGAGCCAGGAACGCTGCTGCCTTAGACTTCAGACCTGGGAAAAATGTGACATGGCCTTTCAGAATCTCCTCTCTCCGATTTCCGAAGAATATAAGTAGAAACACGAGAATGTGTATATAATGTAGCATTTCACTGGCTTTTCCCCCCCACCTGAAATATTTCATGTGAAACAGAGGCATGAGTATCAGAGGAACATTTCCGTCTGTTTAAGAAAATCGCATCAGCACCTGCTTCCTTGACATTAAGTCTTGTAATGAAACTATTTTAGTAAGCCTATTTTTATCTGTGGTGAAGGTAATGCTGAAAATCCTTCTCTGCTCTCCAGCTGTCCACCTTTTGGAAGTGGACTGACTAGAACATACAGTCCAATCTTCCTCCATAAAACTTCCTGATCAAACGAATTTGCATTTTCAGTATTTGTCCAGCAAGACAATGTGCCATCATGGTGACAGCGGTGTAAGAATTTGAAAATCTCTAATTAGGAGAGCTGCAGAGCAATTAACGCATGTCAAATTTTACTTCATCAAGTGCCACTCTAATTTTCCTCTAAAAATTAATGGATTTTTTTTTTCTTTTGGTATGTGTGTGTGTCCCCTTAAGGCAATGTTGATTCAAATCTGCTCAAGATGCAGTGTTGCACAGCTAAGCATCTTCTTGATTACAATCCGCCACACTTCTAACTGCGCTCATTCTCACTGCCACGGATACTTTGTCAACAGTCAAATTACACCACGCTGATAACAATGCATAATGGTGCTCCTCCTCGGAGGCCCCTGGCAGGAGATGGGGTTCATAAAAATGTGATGTTTTCTTCTCAACTCTTTCTAAAGGAAGTGTGTATGACCAGGTCACTAGTCAGGCGTTAATTTTTTGAAATTAATTTGTTAATTTCAAGAAAAGGAACGCAGTGATAGGATACGAAAATATCTCATTGAAAAAAAAAATCAGAGGAAGAATGAGGAATTGGGAATATCTGTGGCCAAAGTTTTGCTTACACACTTTGTTCGGAGACATTTTCAAGAGCACCGGTCTTGGTAAAATACCAGGGTTTCTTTCTTTCTTTCTTTCTTTTTTTTTCTTTACTTATGAGCTATAAACATTGGAAGCCTCTCTTGAACAGACAGTATTTAGATTGTGAGAGAAGTTTGTTTAACTGCCATATTTGCCAGAATCCTCAAAACATCACAGGACACTGAAGATAAATGACTTTTTTTTTTTTTTTTAAGGTCAGGACTGTATCTTCCAGATAAATGTTGATTCATTTTAACTGTTTTTTATCCTACTTGCTTGTTGCAGATTCATGTGCCTGAGTCATCAGCACATGTGAGGATTATTTCTCACTGAAAAAATGAAAGAAAGAAGCACAGTGATTAGATGATTTTACATTCAGTCTTTTTAGAGTTTATTCAGATTTTGTATTTCTAAAACATGATCAGATCCAAAACAAAAATGGGGAAATTAAACAAAATGCTAAACGTATCTCTTTGCAGATTCTCCAGGGAGTAGAGAACATTCACACGGATTGACATCCCAATTTTCTCATCCTGTAAGTATATTTTTGATTATGTGTTTTCTTTAGTCATATTTATTTAGTTAAAAAAATCTAAATCTAAATACACTTCTTTTTTTTTTTTTAATTCACAGGTTGAATCCGACTTTTTCATTTACCGACAACTAACTCAAAAATCTTAAATTTGGTATTTTGAAGTTTGTATTTCCAAATATCCCAAAACTCTTCCTTTTCCTATGGCCCCTCCCCAGCATGTTCTGAAGTGGTCTATTTCAAACAAAAGAAGATGACATCCCTCTTTCGACTAGCAAATGTTGGATTCTCTAAACCGACTGGGGGCAAACTGGAAGTTTTGCAATTAGATTCACACAAACTGAATTATGTTCATTATTCCCAAGCATTCTTCTTCGAACTTTACAAATATAACAATACTGAGTTTAGAGTTTCCTGTGGCTTGTTTACAAATAAAGGTATCTCGACAAAAACCAAGCTCTGTGTATTTTTGAAAAACGAAAACGTGGAACGATCTCATATTAAAACATTACAAAAGGATTGTAAAGGGAAATTTAAAAGGAGAAAACTTGATTATATAATGCAATCCAGCAGTAATCAATTTTACCTTCAATATCTTGCTTTTGTTTTCAAAATGCTAAATAAACAATACATAATGCATCCCTCATCAGCCAAACCATGGAGGCTCTGTGCTCAAATAACAGGAAACATATTCAATTTTCCTAACAGAAGACAGTTCATTAAGCTGTGCCACATCAAATAAAACTTTAATTTCTCCAGCATCAGAGTCGCAATGAAAGCAATTGAAGAAGATGAGCCATATGGTACTTCTATCAGCAAACACATATTGCTCATTCCCCCAAAGTTTTCTAATTCTGCTCCCCAGACCTGTGTAATATAGATAATGTGCTCCGAGAGCAGCAACCGTGAGCTATCTAGTGTACACTTCTAATACTGTATTTAATGGGAAATAATGAATCATAAAAGCCTGCAGAAGACGGCTTTTGCGAACCTAAATCTCAGCTGTAATTTCATTGTTCTGTGCCTAAGATGCTGTTCGCCCTTTCCAAACAACAGCAGTTGAACGTAATTATGCTGCTTCAAACCTGGGCTTGAAAAAGCATCCCTAATATAACCAAGTTTCTATTAACTCCTGAAATCCTGAATTTAACGATGCACTGATACAGACATTGAGATAACGGAGCATGTGTCATTTTAAAAGCCAAACAAGCATTTTCTCCTTCTTCTCTTTGGTCAGACTCCTCCATGCATTTATGCTCCCTCCGCCAGCCCCCCTCGCCACCCCCACCCCCATGCAACAGGAGTGGCATGATTAAAAATGAGGAGATTTTCTTGTTATTAGCAAATTTGACATTTGCCTGATGAAATGCACATAAAATGTGAAAGCTACACAGTACTCAGAAGAAATGTCTCCACTCCAAGCAACCAAGATGAAATAATTTAGGCAAAGGCAATGTAAAGGTCCTCGCACATCTCTGCTGCGGAATGCTAGGATTGTATTATAAATGAAAGACCCGAATCTTGCTGAGCTTCTAAAGCAATAGTATGTTGACACGTGGGACGTGTATAGTGTTTCTTCTCTCACCTCAACTGCTTTGATTATTAACCCAAACATCAGATGTGTGCTCAAATGCAGCAGTTTCCGTGTCATGGGTCCAGCCTCTGTCTGGCAAGATCTTGGGGCTGGGGCGTAATTCCTTTCTAGAGAGAAATGTTCCTTTTTTTCCCAAATAGGTTGATGATTTTAGCTCTTCCATTTTCAAAGCTCATCAAATCAATATTTTACCAACACAATGCTAATTTAAAACACTATCAAATAACACCGCAGATACATATTGAAAACATATTTTAATGGTTTTGTTTGTTTGGCATCATATGAACCAAGGGCGATCAAATTAAAAAGAGACTTTTAAAAGTTAGAGATTGCCTTTTTAAAGCTTATTAAAATCAGCATGTTACATGCCTGTCTCTGAATTAGCTCTACACACTTGATTGCCATCATTAAAACTAGTTGTTTGGGTGCTGCTCTGTGATGGTTCAAACCCTTCCTCAAAGCCGATTCTTACTAGTTATTAACTCGAAATCTCTTTCCGCTGAAATAAAAAAAAAAAATCATTCTAGCCAGTGGAAGAAACAAGTCACCAGAAAGTGAAATAGCACAGCGAGACGGCATTAAACCCCGAAAAGACCAACAGGTAAAATAACTACAGCAACATCTAAAACACACTCAGGAAAAAAAAAAAAATCACAACAACGACACAGAAGCAGTCCATTGATTATATTTCATGAATGCCTTAAAACAAATGTTTAAACAGTTTTCTGAAACAGTGCAGAAAACCTCTGTATGCTCCACTGGGTCGCAATGACAATGGTCTATTGCAATGTAAAACACGCTGGAGGATAAAAAGGTGCTTTTTGTTACCATTTTATCAAAGCTGTTCATCTTCGAGCTGCAGGCAGCATTTTGCTGGAATTGCAGATATTTCTCTGTCCAGGCTCCTTTGTTTGTGCATCTCATTTGCATATATTTATCTCCAGCTGAGGGTGCTTTCTGCTCATTAAGGCCTCCCTTCACATTATTTCATAAGCCAGCTGCTAAGAGGGATTTCACCTGTGGTGACTGAGAAAAGAGGGGTGAAAAACTAAATTCTTCATAAAAAGGAAATCTTCCGAGTCTCTTCCCCTATAAATGGGCACCATTTGTGTTAAACAGCCTCTTGTCATGATAGATGCCTCCAGAGGTCAGGGGTTAAAGTTGATTTGAAGGTCAGCAGTAAAACAACAGACAAACCAGACGCCAAACTGGTTCCTTAGCTGTCGGTGGGAGCTGTGGTACAAACAGGTCTTGAACCTTTTTCAACCTCTAATAAAACAGGGGATGAATCTGAAGTGGATCAACCAGGCCCCTGAGGCAGCGGCACAGAAAAACACAAATAATATCAATATCGGGCAGCCACAGGAAACAATGGGGCATTTCTCCGTGCGACGTGCATGCTGCTATTGTTTCAAGGGCTGGGGAATTAATTCCACTTATTTATTTAAGGCGTGTCAACTCACTGCCTAAACCTGTTTCAGTGTCAAGATGAATAAAACTTTTATGGCTCATAAAATAGAGCCATTCATCTCAATGTTCTTTGTGGTGCGTGTGTTTTTTTTTTTTTTTCTTTCCCTGGCATACTGAGCTAGGCCTCTGCACCTAAACGGTTACATCTGAACCCACTGTTGCTGTGATCCCCACCGTATTAGAGAAAAACATGATTTCACCGGCAAGTGGACCTCAGCAGAAATGACAAGGAGAGCATTTTAGCTGTGAGGTAATTGTCCCAAAATTCCTCCTAAACACTCCTCATGCGGTTGCATCTGCTTTGAGCGTGTGTTATTTACAAAGCAGAAGTTTCGTTGTTTTAGAGGAGAGAAATGTTCAAACGTGATAACCATAAAAAAATTAGTTTCCTAGACTGTTGTAGATTTCAGAAATGCAACCTTGTTAGGGTAGCCCTTCCCGTTCATCTTTTTTCTTTTTCTTTTTTTTTTTTTTTCCCAATTTTTCACTGTTACACAGTCAGCTTGCACCCAGGTAATAATCCAATGCCTTCTTTGGCTCCAAAGCTTTGACTTTTATGTGTAATTTTCAGCATAAAATGCCAAACATAAATGGAAAGGAAAATGCATTGAAATGCATTTTGTATTATAAGTTTTTTCAAAGTTCAGTTGTAGAATTAACTTTACTTTTGATATCTGACTTATGAATTGAATAATCATATCATACGTTAGTCTCACACAAATTAACAAGTTAACATTTATGAAATGCCACACACAGTGCTAAGCACACATGCATTTTCTCAGGCAGTTATTAGTGATAATGCAATCAAAGTCACAAAACCCATGCAGAATGGGCTGTAATAATAACCCTCTTCCTTACCCAGAACACATCTTGGTGAAAACACAAAATTCCAAACAAACAGTCTCCTCATCAGTCCTGCAGATGCTTTCATAGGTAACATCCCGGGAATATGATTGCTTTGTATTAAAAGGAGCAAAAAAGACACAATGTGATGAGGTTTCACAAATTCTCCAATCCCAGCTTAACTCATGAGTGGGATAGCCCTTTCTTTGCTCTATTGCAATGTAAACTGATCTGTGGATGAATCCCTTACTATGTTGTCCCAGTCGCTTTGCTACTGGGGCCTCCGGTGAATATTATACTTATGATGCCACGTTATTTCTCCTTTAGTCAGTCGGTAGGTCAGTTTTTCCACCCAGACTCGAGTTTTTCCAGCAAGTAATTTCTTTGAGAGTAGCTCAAACAGAAGTTGTGCTTCCACAGTTTGCCTGTGCGCACAGAACCCTCCTGGGGAAGGAGGGCTCAGTTCTTGGGTGCCAAGCACGGCTGGAGATTCAGTGGCTCTGTCCTTCCCTCGGGACCCGGTGCGGGTGCCGGCGGCTCTGCGTAGGGATGGCCCATTTACGAGGCAGCCCTGTTGGAAAATGGAACTGCTTTCAAGTGGCCAGCAGGGCCTGAGAAAAATATTTCAACTCAAAATTGATTGGGGTTTGGTAATCTATGTCAACGTGTTCTCATTTAAGCATGGAGCGGGAGATTTTTCTTCTATAACCAATTACAGTTTAAAAAATGCACGTCGTCTTGCTTCACACAAGGAGCGCAACTCGAGGTGGGAGAAATTGTCCGACTTATTACATGTTGTTTATATCCTCATCTTTGTAGACTCTCTGCCTTCCCAAAGCGTTTTACAGCTCCCTCTGTGTCTGACCTACTCATTTTCTTTCGGACCTTCCACGTTAAATCCAACCCCACTCCTACCCCCAACCTAGAACCTCCAAGTAACTAGACTAAAGCAAAAATACACAGTTGACTCCCCCTAAGTCTGCACCCGTATCTCTCGTTTTTCTTTCACTCTAATCTAATCGCTAATTCTTAAGCTTGGCCAAATAGTTAAAAATGTTAAGTGCTAGCAAAGCCTTTTACCTCCCCCTCCTATCTGTCTCTGTTTATGGAATGGGCCCGGTTTCCTCCTCTTCTCCTTCAGCCCGGGGTCCTCAGGTCAGAACACTGTAAATACACACAGCCCCGGCCGGACCCATAAATCTGAGCAAAGGGCAGGCTTATATATGCAGATAAGCGTGGGTGAGGGTGGGGGCTTGGAAGGCGCGACATCCCGCAGAATCTGATTCTCCACAGCCATGTTCAGAGAAGAGAACTAAAGAGGCCAAGACTCTTTAGCGGGGAAGGAAAAAAGATTTTTTGTCTCAAAACATCTCTCCTTCTTTCTAATGGATGAGATTGGCACTGCTGCTTCTTCTCCTTTTTTTTTTGACCGTCCACGTTGCTTATTTTCATATCCTTACCAAACGTATTATCTTAGAGGCGATCACATTAAACAATATATTCCATTTATTTCCAATGTCCTTTTTGCCTCTTAAGTGTATTTGTTTGTGTTTTGAACTTTGGGTGGTGTGTGTGTGATGTGAATTGGAGTCCCTTTACCAGAAACTGTTCTTTACTGTAATTTTTCAAACCCAAGCTCTTTTTTTTTTTTTTTTTTTTTTTTTCCGTTCCTTTTTTATTACAACGCATCTGATACACAAAAATGTCCTCTGAATATTTAGCATTTGTAGTTAAGGATGTAATAATTTAAAGTTATCATGAGCGGTGTAAATAGCACTGGACTGCTACCACCTACTCACGTGATCTTGGGAAAGTCTCTCCGGGCTCTTCGGTAATTTCTCTACTGCCTGAAAAAGGCAAATTTCATTTCATAGTTAATCTGCAATACAAACATTTCTGAGACACCCGACATAAATAGAGATACCGCAGTCACGTAACTCAATCTCCTGCCTACAGGCAGAGTTGCGTTTATGGCTTGAAAATGTGGGCATTTCATCCATGAGGAATTATTCGTCCTTTAAAGAAGCTCCCTTACATAGAGTGTGAAGTTATTTTGTCATAAAATTCTAAAATCTGTCCAACTCTAATCTTAAACATGGTACCGCGATGATCTTCCTACAGCACGTCTGGTAAGGTCCAGTCAGGCAGAACCTTCAAAAACCTTTAGTCATTTCCCTCTGACACAGAATAAGACACAAATTTCTCCTCAGGACCCCTCCATGACCTGACCCCAACCCACCTCATTTCTCACCTTCCAAGAAGCCAGAGATGAAAACAACTGCCCGTTTGTGGACTAGGCACTGGCTAGGTGTTTGCATTTACATTATCTCATTTAATTCTTTTTTTTTTTTTTTTTTTTAATTAATAATGATTTTATATTATATTATGTTAGTCACCATACAGTACATCCCCGGTTTTCGATGTAAGGCTCGATGATTCATTAGTTGTGTATAACACCCAGTGCACCATGCAATATGTGCCCTCCTTACTACCCATCACCGGTCTATCCCATTCCCCCACCCCCCTCCCCTCTGTAGCCCTCAGTTTGTTTCTCATAGTCCATAGTCTTTCATGTTTCATTCCCCCTTCTGATTACCCCCCCTTCCTTTATCCCTTTCTTCCCCTACTGATCATTCTAGTTCTTATGTTCCATAGATGAGAGAAATCATATGATAGTTGTCTTTCTCTGCTTGACTTATTTCACTAAGCATTATCTCCTCCAGTGCCGTCCATGTTGTAGCAAATGTTGAGAACTCATTCTTTCTGATTGCTGAGTAATATTCCATTGTATATATGGACCACAACTTCTTAATCCAGTCATCTGTTGCAGGGCATCTCGGCTCCTTCCACGATTTAGCTATTGTGGACATTGCTGCTATGAACATTGGGGTGCATATGGCCCTTCTCTTCACTACGTCTGTATCTTTGGGGTAAACACCCAGTAGCGCAATGGCTGGATCATAGGGTAGCTCAATTTTTAACTTTTTAAGGGACCTCCACACGGTTTTCCAGAGTGGCTGTACCAACTTGCATTCCCACCAACAATGTAGGAGGGATCCCCTTTCTCCACATCCTCTCCAACAATTGTTGTTTCTTGCCTTGTCTATTTTTGCCATTCTAACTGGCGTAAGGTGGTATCTCAGTGTGGTTTTGATTTGAATTTCCTTGATGGCTAATGATTTTGAACATTTTTTCATGTGTCTGTTAGCCATTTGTATGTCTTCATTGGAAAAGTGTCTGTTCATATCTTCTGCCCATTTTTTGATTTGTTTATTTGTTTCTCGTGTATTGAGTTTGAGAAGTTCTTTGTAGATCTTGGATACCAGTCCTTTATCTGTAGTGTCATTTGCAAATATATTCTCCCATTCCGTGGGCTGCCTCTTAGTTTTTCTGACTGTTTCCTTGGATGTGCAGAAACTTTTAATCTTGATGAAGTCCCATAAATTCATTTTATCTTTTGTTTCTCTTGCCTTTGGGGATGTGTCATGAAAAAGGTTGCTTTGGCTGATGTCGTAGAGGTTGCTGCCTATGTTCTCCTCTAGAATTTTGATGGATTCCTGTCTCACATCGAGGTCTTTCATCCATTTGGAGTTTATTTTTGTGTATGGTGTGAGATAGTGGTCAAGTTTCATTCTTTTGCATGTAGCTGTCCAATTTTCCCAGCACCATTTATTGAAGAGACTGTCTTTTTCCCACCAGATGTTTTTTCCTGCTTTATCAAATATTAGTTGCCCAAAGAGCTGAGGGTCCATTTCTGGGCTCTCTATTCTGTTCCATTGGTCTATGTGTCTGTTTTTGTGCCAGTACCATGCTGTCTTTGTGATCACAGCTTTGTAGTACAGCTCGAAGTCCGGCATTGTGATACCCCCAGCTTTGTTTTTCCTTTTCAACAGTTCCTTGGAGATTCGGGGTCTTTTCTGGTTCCATACAAATTTAAGGACTATTTGTTCCAGTTCTTTGAAAAACGTTCTCGCAAACCCAAGCTCTTTGACTTAAATAACCATGTTGTTAGTCACCACATTGAATCCCAAAGAAAAACATGTCGGAAGAAGTTGGAAATGATAAAGTGATGAATGCGTATCCTTCTGTCTTCAAGGCTTTGACTTTCTTCCCAAGCCCAAATCTTTGCTGTTGGGGTTTTAGATCTCACTATTGTCTGTGATTCCTGAAAGACCATCCTCCATGGGAGACATGGCCCTTGTGAACACGGACATTGTCACAATAGAAAATCCTGAGCAAGGTGACCTTGACTGACAAGGCACTTTCTATCACTCGTCTGCCCCGATTCTCCTTTGCACGCAAGGAGCCGGGCCACGGATTTGCCTTCGTCACTTAAGATTGGGAAAAGGTGGCACTTGACTTGTTTTCATCACTATTGTATATTTTATCACATATACATACATGTTCTCTTCATCTGATTTCTCCAGGTTTTTCTTTTAGCTCATAGAGAACTGATTTAAAAAAAAAAAGAAGAAAGGCTAATTCAGGTTCCTCAAAAGAGCTGCTTTTCTCGGGTGGCAAACATTCCGTGTAGGTAAGAGAATTTTGTGGGAAAAATTGTCCAGAGAGTGACTGGGCTGGCAGCCCAGAGCGTTTTCTGCACTTGAGCCTCATCTTCAACAAATCCTTGAAATAATAATGATGACAACATAATATCACCATTTATGGAGCACTTACTTTTGGAAAGCAATGTGCTAGGTGCTTTAGATATATATTAATTTTAGTCCTACGACAACGTGGCAAATGAAGTATTGGCAGTCTCTGTTTATAAATGAAAAGCTCTGGTGTGAAGAGTGAAGAAACTTATCCCAGAACATACATCGGAGACCAGAGTTTGAACGTAAGGCTGCCTGCGAGCTGTTTCTTCTGAGGCGCCTCTCAGGGCCTTAGGTGCTGCGTCTTCAGGATGAGGGTCTGGGGTGGAATGGTGTCTCTTTAGCGGCGATATTCCGTGTCCTGGTTGATTTTCTCCAGCCCTCGCCTCTCCTCCTGCCCAGTCCTGGTGTTTTGTTTTCAGCGCTCCTGGCATCTTGGCCTGCCTTTCAGGGTCCTTCTGGGCCACACGTCTGAAACTAGACTCGTTGATCCCTTACCTGACCTGCTTCCTCTCCGAGATCCATCCCTCGTTTACTGGGAGCACCTTCCACCCCACTCAACCGTCCAAGCTGAGGGCTTTCTGCCTGCCCCCACTCTCTCCCGTCTCATCTTAACCCTGATGGCCACCCAGGCAGGCAGAGCAGAGACAAGTGCAGGGGCATTCCAGTCCCACTCTCTGGGTGTGCATTCTGGCTCCAGTTCGCCAGCTGGGCCGCACTGGATAAGTCACTTTACTCCTCTGTGCCTCGATGTTCTCATCTGTAAAATGGGGCCGGAGATACCACTTATTTTATAAGGTAGCCCAAGTGAGACTCTTGGTTTTGCTTGACTGAACTGCTAAAATAGCTTTCAGGCTGTTTTCTCTGTAGCCAGGCTCTCCCTTCTGTAATCCAGCATCCTCACTTCACCAGAGTTATCATTATAAAATCATAAGCACAATACTCTTCTGCTTAAAAATCTTGAAGATTCCCTGTTTCCCTCGAGTCTAACCACTGAGTCGGGCAAAGGCCCTCATGATCTCCTGCCAACTGGCCTTTCCAGGGTCATTTTCCACCATGTCCCCCTAAGCAGTTTGCACTGTGGCAGCAAAAAAGCATACGTGTGATACTTTTATGTCTCCAGACTTTTGACAGTGCTGCGTCCTCTACTAGGAGTGCCCTTCCTCTCCAATTGCACCTAGTGACGTGTACTTATCGTGCATGGCTCTGTTCAAAAGTCACCTATTTTTTAGGGCAGCAAAAATCGATCTGGTCCCTTCTAGATTACGGTCCCCTGTTTGAGACCCCAAACCGTTGAACGGTGATTACATCCGCTGTAATTATTGTCTACCGCGAGGTTGTGGCCCCCTGTGCACAGAGACAATGTCTTTTTCCACTCGATTTTTGTTCTGGAGCTTCACATGGAGAGTAAATTTAGATTAATATATAAAATACCATTCTTCAATCCTAAAAAATGACTTAAAGTAAATGAGAATGAAATGCCTGTAATGCTAACTAGTTGAATTAACTCTTTTTTTTTTTTTAAAGATTTTATTCATTTATTCGACAGAGATAGAGACAGCCAGCAAGAGAGGGAACACAAGCAGGGGGAGTGGGAGAGGAAGAAGCAGGCTCACAGCGGAGGAGCCTGATGTGGGACTCGATCCTACAATGCCGGGATCACGCCCTGAGCCGAAGGCAGACGCTTAACCGCTGTGCCACCCAGGCGCCCCTAGTTGAATTAACTCTTGTTAGCTTAAGATGATAAAGACAGTGAACTCGTAACAAAATTAAATTAAAAACTCAAGCGCAATTATATTGTTCTTACTGTCTCTGAGGTGAAACCGTCATGGTTTTTTTCCTGATACACTATTACACGTTATAATTTTCTGACACCTTAAGAAAATCTGATAATGGAAATTCTTTACAACATCATTGAGGTCTCTCTATTTGATACAATGTTTCCTTAGAAAAGGAGCCAGTTTTTTCCCTTACTCTAAGCATAGTATTTCATGGAAGGCAGCATATTAGAGATTATGATCATGGGCTCTGGAGCCACAATGCTGGGGTTTAAATCCTGGTGCTGTCATTTATAAGCTATGTAACTGTTGGGGATGATTTTCTCATTTTCTTGGGGCCTGTTTTGTCATCTGTAAAATGGGTATCATGGTAACGTCTATCATATAAGGTGGTTGTGAGGGCCCAACGACTTAATGTATCTATGAACTTGGATGGGTATCTAGTAGGTGACTTACGGTAGATACTCAATAAATGTGCCCTATTATTCGGTTGGTGCTTACAAGAGAGGCATCTGGAATCCTTAGGAAGGTGAGGGGTATTTCATCATTGGGAAAAGTGGGGAGAGATGGGAGAGCCTTGAGAGGTTGTGAGAGTTGGCCCATTCACCTGTGCAAAGACAAGTTATCCATTCAGATGTTGTTCCAACACGTAAGCCAACTTAGCAGTACGTTTCATCATTTTACACACGGAGCTAAATCTAGGATCAAAGCCTAGTTTTAATTTAGCAATTAGGGCAGTTGGCTCCAGAATTGTCCTGCCTGGGTTGGAGTCCCAGCTCCATGACATGCTGGTTGTGTAATCTTGGGCAAATGTTTTCATTTCTCTAAGTTTATGTTTTCTCCTTTGGCAAATGAAGAGGGAGGGGGAGTTAACCTTCTACCTGGTATGAGCATTAAATGAAAACGAAATCACTGGACGTGCTTATCACAGTGCCATGCCCGTGGGATATGCTTAGGTTGAGCTAACTAGTACTTCCTTGTTCAAGGTATTATTGAAATACTGTTACTATACGATGTGATTTAAGTATTTACTTTATTGTGAAATATACCATACCTATGGAAGACTGTAAAAACATTTCTGTAGATGGAAAAAAAAATAGGGTGAATACCTACAGTCTCACCACCCCAGACTAAAAAATAAAACTTCCCCTGTCTGATAGTTCCCTGCAATCCTTTCTAAGCACATTCCTGTCCCTCCCCTCGGGAGGTTACTACTCTCCCAACCTTTGGATCATCATATACTTGCTTTACTTCCACATTTCAGTTCTTATAAATGTACCTCTTAACAATGTGTTCCTTGTTTTTATCTTTCAGGAATTTTATATTAATGGATTGTAGTATAATATATTCTGTGTCTTGCTTTTTGCATTCAACAGATGCAACTGGATTGATGTGGACAGCTCTAGTTCATTCGGTTTCACTGCTGTATAGCATTTTATTATATCAATACCCCACGATTTATTTTACTTTTTTTTTCTATTATGGGCATCTGGGTTGTTATTGATTGATTGCTATTACAAGCACTGCTGCCCAGAGCATTCTTATCCACGAGCCCTGGTGTACACAAGAAAGACTGAGAGGTTCTGGAAAGTTAAATCCAGGGGTGGAGTTGCTCAGTTGTAAGATTTCCAATTTACCAGGTAACAGTAATAGAATAAATAGAGTAAATAGAGTAATAGAGTAAAAGTGATGATAGGATTAAGTTACACAAGACTGTAGCTCTGTTTGGGGCATCCTCTATCTTTCTGTCCCTTTTGGATCTCTCCCTTTGGGGGAAGCAGCTGTCGTGTTGTGAGTACCACTATGGAGAGGCCCGCAAGGTGAGAAACAGAGGCCTCCACCCACCAGCCAGTCAGGAACTGTGACCTACTGACCGCTGTGTTAGTGGGCTTAGAAGTGAATCTGAGATGGCTGCTAGTTGATAGTCTGGCTAGAACCTCATGAGACACCTTGACCCAGAATTGCCCAGCGACACCACCCCTGACCCACACAAACTGGGTGAGACTATACATGTCTGTCTAAGCTAAGTTCGGGGGTAATTTGTTACGCAGCAAATATAACTAATACATATTCTATTAAAGAGGCAAAAACTTCAAGTTTCCTTAAGGAATTTGTGAAATAAAGCAGGATATTAAAACAAATAGGTTGAAGCGCTTACAAACCTACGTGTTATTAAATTAAACACGAAAAAGGTGGGAAACCAAGGCTAATTTGTCATTCATACCCTGTAAAAACATGGATCAAGTGTCTTCAAACTTCTTTGATCTTGATTTATAATTATTGAGTCCTTTACATGTTTGTATAAGTTGTTCTTAATGCAAAACATTCATTATAACATAATAGTAAAATAATAGAAGGAATCTAAGTATAAAGGAATAAGAAACATAGTTAAGTAATATACCCACTCGATAGAGTATTGTAGTCATGAAAAAATTTTGTTAAAAAAAGGAATGGCCTGCTCCCAACATAATGTTAAGTGAAGAAAGCAAGATATACCGTAAAACCATACACGGACTTAACAGTAAAAGTGGGCATTTCTCAGCTGGATTATGTGGGATTCTGTTTCCTTCTCTAAACTTTTTCTGGACTTTATAAGTTCCTCTCTAACAAGCACGTGTTATTATTTTATTACTAAGAAATGTATTTAACACCTGGAAAAAATATTCTTTTTTAAAAAGATTTTATTTATTTATTTGAGAGAGAGAGAGAGAGCACAGGCAGGGGGAGCAGCAGGCAGAGGGAGAAGCAGGCTCCCCGCTGAGCAAGGAGCCTGATGTGGGACTCGATCCCAGGACCCTGGGATCATGACCTGTGCCGAATGCAGACGCTTAACTGACTGAGCCACCCAGGTGTCCTGGAAAAATTTTTCTTGATTAACTTTCAGCACCACAAAGAAACAAAGACTATGATTTCTACCTTCAAATTGGAAAAATATATTCTATCAGACAGATACCAAGAACCGAGCATCTGCAAAGTTCTCATGCTGCTTCAGGTTGGCCTCCGTCTAAATTGTCTTGGTCTTCGGACATAATCATGTTTTGCTATCTCATTATAGTTGCTGATGCTTTTGATTTTTCTTATACAAATGAATGTAATCTATCTCTTGTTTTGTTGACATCAGAGGTTCTGGAGAGGGAATCAGAGGATGCATTTATGGAATCTCTAGAATTTCATGTGACTATTGTTTAGATTCTTCGGTTGCTGCTCATGAAGTTGAGAGGAGGAAGAAGGAGGTAGGATGAGATCTCATGGGGGGCAACGTGGAGGTGAGGGCCGCCTGAGACCTTTTTGCACTCAGAATGGTGTTTATCCAACGGTGGCTTCATTAGGTCATGGGGTTTATGGTTACAGCCTGAAAAATGATGCCTTGTGACAAAAAATATGAAAATGTGTTTTTATAATAAAAAATTTTTTGATATATTCAAAAAATTTTTGAAACAGTATTTGAATGGACTAAAAATATATTTTCTTTTTAAAAAAATGTTTTTGGCCATTAAATAAAACTTGGAAAAGACCTTGAAATACAGGATTTATTTTTTTTATTTTTTATTTTTTTTTTTTTAAAGATTTTATTTATTTATGTGACAGAGAGACAGCCATCGAGAGAAGGAACACAGCAGGGGGAGTGGGAGAGGAAGAAGCAGGCTCATAGCGGAGGAGCCCGATGTGGGACTCGATCCCGGTAAGCCAGGATCACGCCCTGAGCCGAAGGCAGACGCTTTTAACGACTGCGCTACCCAGGCGCCCCGAAATACAGGATTTAATTTGAAAGAATCCACCAAACTCCCACCACTTAAGAACTACTCCAACATTTTGGTGTGTTTCTTCTCATATTTATATTCTCTCCATACATTTCCATTGCATCTTGGGCTCCTAGACTTTATACTTTATTGTCAGTGCATCTTCCTGTGATGACAGTAGCTATGTCTTTCTGACTAACCATCCTTTTCTCAGTCCTTAGAGCATGGTAGGTACTTAACAAATGTCGAATGACTAAATTGGATGATACAAGGAAAAGAAAAGAGCCACGAACAGTAATTGAAGCTTCAGGATTAGGAGGAAAACATCATGGCTTCTACGTTTATCTGAACCATAGTACTGAATCACATTTGCTTCCTAAAAGAAGGAATTATTTTGTTTTATCACATACAAAATACTGATGACAAATATTTCAGGCAATAAGAAAAAAATATTACCAGTTACGGCAAGCACTGGAAATTTATAATTTGGTGACTTCATAAAGATCTAATCAATCCCACATCACGTTTCCAAGCATTATTTTATTAAGCACTCCATTTATAGGGAATCTCGTAGCCAGAATTTATTGTTTGTTTAGATTTTTCCAATGCCCTCATCACTGAGGTCCTTGGTTGCATGTGTAGAAGATTAAGAGATACAATAAACTCAGAAGAATAGACCACGCCACACGTACTAGATGTAGGCCAAAGTAAATAAATACGTCTCTTCCTAAGTTCTGGAGTTCAGCAAGAATAAAAACAAATTCTTACATGTAAAAGAAGTAAAATTGTCATAAGGAAGATATGTCGGCCTTAAATTGATCTGAATGTGCCTGAGTTAAGCAGCTGTTTAATCTATAAGCCAGGATTCAGAATTATTCTTTATCTTACAACTATACTTGTGAAAGTACTATGGGCCACAAGGAAGTACACCCAAGAAATTAAAAGTAAAATTCCCCAGGGTGTGGATTAAGGACAAGGCATTTGTTTCCAACTCAAAACAAATTGACTTTCAAGATCTTATTTGAATCGGCTTTTAGTAAGTCAACAGAACAAAATCCCAGCTAGATGCAATTCCTCCTAGTTCAGGTTAAAAGCCAGATTCCCTGGGTTCAATGTCTAGTTGTATGATGGTGGACAACTTGCTCAATCTCTTTGTGCCTCGATTTTCTCACTTATCGGGTGGGGCCAGTAACAGTATCCATCTCACCGTGGTGTTGTGAGAATCCCGAGTTAATGCGTGTCAAGTTCTGAGAACAATGACCGTCACGGGATAAGTGGCACAAAAATACAAGATGCAATTATTATTAGACAGTGAAACAAAACACTTGCCCATTGTTATGTATAGTCTCATCTTTCTACTTGACAAGAGAGTACCTTGGTCCAGCTCTCCAGCCTTAGTCTTTCACTAGTTCTTATCTTCGACTCCTCCTTTCCAAGAATGCTTCCTTCGCTCCCCGGTTGGCCAAATCTGATCTCTTTTGACTTCCATTTATAAGGTAAAATGCTACAATATGCGAGGGCCAGAAATGCCTCCAGACTCGTTCCTTTGGAAACTAGCGTTTTTGCATTTCCTGACATTCTAGAATTAGTCGTCGCACTTGAGAAGCAGACCTGATGCACTTTTTAGAAATCTGTAAGAAACTATGAGCAATCTCTTCAAATGCGTCTCTTCTTAACATGAACCTCTTCAAAAATGCTGTTTGTTTGTTTCAGGGGAGAGGTGATTGAGTACGTCATATTGCTATTATGTCGAAACGGAGACTAAAAGAAAAATTATCTGCGTGAGGATCATTGTTGACATGTCTGTGCACAGAGAAGCTGAATATAAGTTTTTCTTTCCTGGGAAATCTGACATGAGAAACCTGTTGTCCATTTCAGCGCGTTTTCACCTGCCGCCGCCTCCATGGCGACAGCCCGCGGTGGGCGGAGAGAGTCACAGGCTTAGTAGGAGATGACACCCTGGCGTTCTACCCGCGACTGCAGACTGTATCACGCGGACCCACCGCTTCCCTTCCCAAGACTCAGCGGCTGTGGCTGCATTATACCTGCCGGAAACCGTGCCGTCCTCAAAGCAGGGACCCGGTCCAGGTGGCATTATGAGGTCCCACCCAATTCTTAAGTATTTGATTCAGTTTACTTACTTTACTGGAGGGCATTGTACCCTCTCTTACTAATCACAAAATCTTTACCATCCAGCACTCCAACAAAGAAATCTCTGGCTGTGGACTGTCTTCTGGATTTTTTGCCTTCATCAAAGGGACTGGAAATCTCTTAAGGAGGAACACTTCTTTCCTCCCACCAAGGCCCTCCGTACCTTTCGAAATGCCATTGGGATCATGTTAACTTCCCTGCATAAAATCTTCCAACTGCCTTTCCTTGCTTACGGGGTAATATAACAGTATTTGCACCCATGACCCCCCATGATGGGCCCCTGGGATCCATTGTCCCATGGGAGCCCTGGGCTCTGGCCCTAAGAAGCTCAATGTTCCCCTTATTTGCCATCTTCTCTCTTCCCCATGCCTTGCTTTTGGACGGACCATTTCCTCTGAAGTTAACGCGCTTCTCTGCTTTCTCTGCTTCCTATATGTTAAACTGAGGCATCTCTTCCTCTAAGGAGCCTGTCATGAATCTCTAGGATGCACTGAATAGCCCTCTCTTCTGCCGTTTGGTCCTCATTGCTTCCCATTGCCGCATTAGTGTGCTGTGTTGTATCTGTTGGTGTTTGTGTTGCCCACTAGTCTGGAAGCTTTTTTTTTTTTTTTTAAAGATTTTATTTATTTATTTGAGAGAGAGAGAGAGCTCACATGTAGGCAGAGCTGCAGGCAGAGACAGAGGGAGAAGGAGAAGCAGACCCCTGCTAAGCAGAGAGCCCAATGCGGGGCTCGATCCCAGGACCCTGGGATCATGACCTGAGACAAAGGCAGACACTTAACTAACTGAGCCACCAGGCGCCCCTAGTCTGGAAGCTTCTGAGGACAGGGATTGGATCTTTCGTTATGGCAATTCCAGCACTCAATCCAGAGCCTAACCTATGATAATAGGGTCAATACATGCTTACCAAACAAGTAAATGAATAAAGCCTAAATTTCACAAGATCTCCCATGTATAATTAAGGATACCATAAACCTAGAGATTATAGTTAGGCTGGAACATGGCCGGTGGAAAACTGTTCCCAAAGAACTTAGACAGGGCAGGCCTAAATCAGACAAGCATGTGATGGTTTAAAAGAATTAGGAAGGGTGCGAGCTAAGACGCAGGGGCTACTGAACCCGGGCAGGACTGCAACAGGTCATCCACCAGAATGATTCACTTTGAAATCAATGAGGTATAAAATTCTGCTTTTTGGACTAAGAAGTTCACTAAACTAATGCAAGTTGTGGGAAGAGAGCTTGTCCGAAAGTGACTCAAAATGAGCCCGTATTTATTGAGCACCTACTTACCATCTCTTGGGCTTTTTCATTGGTTGTTTTAAATTCATACGCTCATCTAGCTCAGCCCTGACAACACCTCCATGAAGTAGGTAATCATAGCTTTATTTTGTGAACGAGGAGACAGAGGCTAAGGAGGATTGATCGATGTGCCAAAGGCGACATTACTTTGAAGAGACAGCAGTGACTGGGCTACTCCAAAGGCTATGGATCAAAGCAGGGGCACCTCATGTCTTCTGTGCTGAGTGCTGTTGTTAGGATGGCCACAGACAAACCAGACTGCATTCCGAGAGGGGGAGCTGTTGAGGATTTAGAGGTGATATCTAAATAATCACATCTTCATCTTCTCTGATTTCTGAATCAAGTGAGGAATACAAGAAGTCAGATAGGAATCCAGGTGTCAAGCTTTTTCAGAGGAAACGTGAGCTGTGGTTAAACAGACATGTGAATCCTGTACCCCCAAACCAAGTGCCATGTGTAGCTTCCAGAACCATAGGCCTGGAAGGGGCCTGCCCCTTAAGCTCACCACATGCAAGGAAAAAGTCAGACTCTAAAGGCAGGCAGTTTTAAAGCAGAAGGTCCTGTGAGGACTTAGCCTAGAACACTCAGTGAAGCCTCCTGGATTCATCGATGAGGCCAACCAGTGTGACCCTACATCTCCTCAGAGAAACGTAAAGCCAGAGAAGCAAGTCGTTGCCCTCTCCCCAAGAACGCTAACTGATGTATCAATGTGACCAAAGCAGGGAAAGGACCACTGTGTAGGTTCATTTTGTGTGTCAACTTGGCCAGGCTGTGGTGTCCAGTTGTTTGGTCAAACACCAGTCTCGACGTTGCATGAGGGTATTTTTAAGATGTCATTAACATTCCAATCAATAGACTCTGCAAAAGCAGATTACTCTCCCTAATGTGGGTGAGCCTTATCTAATCAGCCGAAGGCCTTGGGAGCAAAAACAGGTTTCCTGAAGAAGATCAGATTCTCCTCGAGACTGCAGCATCAACCCTTAACTGAATCTCCAGCCTGCCAGCCTGCCTTCTAGATTTCAGACTTGCAGGATTCTGCTAATTTAATACAACTAGAACGGTTGACTCTGTGTCTGAGAAGTTAGGGTAGAGGTCATGAAAGCTGTGTTTATGTTTCCATGGGTTCCCATTGGAAGAGGTACTGGGCTGACCCCACGTGGCCCATCAGTGTGGACTATCTGGAGATCTTCCGAGCATCCGAGATGGTTTAAATAGCACTTAATGACCCCTGTCAGTGGTGCTATGGAAAAGATGTTCATGTTATAAGGAGGATGACTCGGATGGTCGCCTGCCGGGGGTCCTCGAACTATTTTGAGAGCAGCAAGATTATCTTATGCTCCTATTAAATACTTCTAATGCAATTTTTTTTTCATGATTTAACATTCACGAGGTTCTTTCATGTCTATTAATTTATTGGTTTTCCCATAGGGCCTAACACACAACGAGGCAAATCTGGAATTGAGTCCAGAGTGTAATAATGGCAAATTAAGAACCAGATTTCAACTTTAAATTAACCTGTATTTCTCTGTTTTCTTCACAATGAATTGTCCCTATGCATTTTTTTACAGTAGTCATTTTTTATGATTAGCATATTAGTAATGTCTTATTATTACTTGGTTATTTAATTATAAATTAAAATGCATAGCTCATAAGATTTTTGACCAGAACTAAGCAAGAAATTAAAATACAAATGAGAAAATAACTTAATTTGTAAATAACATTTCTCTGAAATCAATTATCTTATTTTCATAGGACACACAATTGGAAGGAGAAATCTGTCTGTTAAATTCACCCAAAAGAATAAAAGAATTATTGGAATATAAAAAAGTACCGCCTCTTTAAATGTTAATGAACACCAGCTTTATCATTTCTAAAGAAGAGTTTGCTTTTTGCTTTCCTCTTCCAGTGAAGGATTTTCCTGCCTCCTGTCTGACAAAGGAACATGGGCTTGAACCTGAGATTTGGGACCATATAAATAGCCGATCTGGAAATTTCAAGAAAATACCATTAGTGCAGTTGCAGTTTCTGTCCACATTCTTGGTCTTGCCAGTGTCCATAGAGCCACCATGTCCTGCGTGCCCAGCGGCTTCACCCTGCACTCTACAAGCAAGAGAGGGGTCTTTCTGGAGCCCTGACACCAGTGTCCTGTTTGGATCATCTTGTCGAGCAGAGAGCATGAGTCTGGGCAGAAGACATCACAGGAAGGCCGAGGCTGAGGGTGTTAACAGGCCTTGTTCTTGATACTTCACATGGAAGACAGCCCTCGCAGAGCACTGAGATGAGACGTCATCCCTTTGGAAGGGCTGTTCAGCCCTGGAGCCCTGCGAAGCGTGCTTCACAGAGCCAGCGTTCCTTCAGACACAGTGGACAGCAGGGGCCAAGAGCGGTCCCTGGACCAGCAGTAGCGGCAGCACTTGGAACTTGCAGAAATGCACATTCTCAGGTTCCGCCCTGGACCTGCTGGAGCAGAATTTCCAGGAACGGGCCCAGCAATCTGTTCAACGGGCCCCCAGGGGGTTCTGATGGACCCTCAATTTGAGGTCTACTGATGTATAGCACTTCGGCTCCTCACAAAGCCAGATGCATGAACATTTGGGGGTTTAACATTTGGGGGTTTTCAAGATAAGGTGAAAATCGCATTTTCATGGAATAGTTTCTCAGTAGAGAAGGCTCTGGTCACACAAAAAACCAGTGAGAGAGGGGCGCGTGGGTGGCTCAGTCCATTAAGCGTCTGCCTTCAGCTCAGGTCATGCTCTTGGGGTCTTGGGATGGAGCCCTGCGGGGGGTTCCCTTCTCAGTGGGGAGTCTGCTTCTCCCTCTGAACCACCCCCCACTCATGCTTTCTCTCTCTCTCTCAGATAAATAAATAAAATCTTAAAAATAAAAATAGTGAGAGAGAGAGTGTATGTTTGTGTGTGTGTGTGTGTTTTGTTTGGAGATAGAAGTGATAACCAGGAAGGCCCAGTTCAGAGATCTTTGAGGCTCTGACTGCAGGACTCAGAGCCAGAGGCAATTTCTAAGAACAGTCTTCATCAATTTGTGGACCCTAGATGCCTAGAAAATCTTCATTCCGCATCCCTATGGCTTCATTGAGCAAGGATGGCTCAGCCTGGGCCTTGGCACAGTGTGGCCTCAGGGTACCAGGCTGGGAGTGATCTGGATGGCTGTTCCTGCTTGACTGGGACTGGGGGCACTGGTATGCTCCTGCCTCCTCCCCATGAGGAAGAACTGGGCTGGGGCTAGGGGCCTGAGTGGGACTCCCACACCCACCTCTACTGAGCCATGTATCTTGGGCAAGTCCCATCCTCTCTGGGCCATCTTGGGTAAGTTGGCCAGATGAGTGGCCATGTTGGGGAAGGAGTCGTGATGGTGCTGAGTGCACTGCCCCCCTCCCTGCCCTTTACCTCCTGTACGTATTGAGGACGTCAGCAGATGTCCTTCTACCTAGGACCTCTCCTACCAGAAAAGGGGTTCATGAGGTGAGTGATTTCTAGGTTCACTTCCAGCTCTAGAAATCGACAGGCCAGCCTTGGCTCGGTGTCCTAACTTTGAAGCCCTGTGGTGATAGGTTTTATATAAGGTTTCAAAGGGCTGGAGCCCTCCTCTGAAGATTTGTTTTCTGGTGGTGGGCTTAGCAACTCTATTTCTTCTTTCTTAATCTATTTTCTTTTACAAAGAACAAATGCCCCCAAGTACAATTTGCACCCAGATTACTAGACTCTCAACTTAAACATTACCAAAAGCTATAATTTAGAAATTCTTTTATCTATCCCAAGCTAATAGCAGTTTTCCATGTCTTTATATTGTTTTCATCTGTTTCCTCAAACTCCTTCCCCTTTGGTTATTGTCTCTGGAATATGTGCGGGCTTGTTTAATTTTAGTGCTGACTTTGGGATATGGAAAAGATTACTCTTAATTATATTACTTATTTATTGAAACGTAATAATTTTTATACGGACCTTCTGTGCTACAGAAGCAGTGTGTTCTTTTGTGAGGACGTTGCAGGACGGTTGTTGAGGCGAGGATCTGAATTAAATAGGGTCTGAATGTGAAGCAGTTCCGGAATGATCTACCCTTCAGTACCTCCAGACCAGCAGGAAGCATTCACCCAGCGTGGGAGCCAGCCAGTTCAGGGCTGTGTTTCTCCAACTCAATGAACCGGTGACACCCCTTCTAGAACAATCACCACAGGGCCTAACCAAGATTTCCCTCCCAGGGAGGTTAATGCATATTGAATTGGGTTGAGTCGATGGGGCATTTCCCCTCTTGTAGGCCCAGTGATTACAATCCTGTCTCTTAAACGACACCCGGTCAAACCACAGCCCCAATGGCTTTTAGAAAAAGATATGCCAGTAAAGACCAGAAAATAAATCCTTGTCAGGTTATTACCAAGAAGAAAACAATATTCTATTGCCTCGAATTTCTCACTTTGTCAGTAAAATTCTCTACCTCGACCTTTTCCATATTTTTTCGAGCCTGCTGGTCGGTCGGGAGACAGAGACCCCCGCTTGGGGCATTTGTGACAGGGTCCCGACACCGCATGCTGGTCTGCTGGAGAGCGGGCCCGGCTTCCTGATGTGTGGGGCTCGGTGCAAAATGAAAATGTGAGGTCCTGGGCTCAAAAATAATTAAGGAGTTCAAAATGGTGACAGTAGAGCCTTAAACCAAACCCAGGGCCCTTCTGAGCTTGGTGCCTGTGTAACTGTGCAGGTCACACATTTGGGGGGGCAGCTCTGGCTCATGGGGAGACCCAGTGTAGGAGGGGAAGCGCCCCTCTCCTCTCCCTGTCTGCAGTGCAAGTCACTTCGGTTGGTCCCAGGGTCTGCTCTCAATTCTCCCAGCTCAGCTGGCTGCCTCCCTCCTTTCCGTATTCGCTCCACAGTCCAGATGATCTCTGAACAACTGGCCGAGTAAATCGTGTTGCCGATGAGTCCTCAAAGGCCTGACGAGAGCCGTCAGAGGGTGGCTTGGAAAGGCAGCCGCCGGGCTCCCCACCAAGGCTGCTCCGCTCTCCCCCAGGCAAGAGGTTCGCAGATCCCCAGCTACATCTCCACCTGTGGAGTTTCTCTCCCTTTGAGTCTGACAAAATCCTTTATAATTCTCTTTAAATGTTCCAGGGCTTTTTCGCTTTTTCAAATAATTGTTGTCAATGCCTGCCAAATGCCTTAGATCTTCCTCGCCTGTCTTTACGGTAAATACTCCCGGCGCTCGGTAGCAACATCACGGCTACACATAGTAGCAGAATCTCCCCAGCTCTCTGCTTTTCTTTATCCTTATGTTCTCAAAGAATTCCAAGGCTTGCTCTATTGGTGTTTCTGTAATTGTTCTAAGATGAATCCTCTCTAAAGGGAGCCTGATACGTACTCATAATCTCTCCTATAAAAGGTTATCTGCCATTCCCACTCCTAATTGGACTTCTGGTTTCTGCTCATACAAGAAACGATACTGCGATGTTCTAAACGGACTCACGGTTGGCCTAGTGCTACTTTGCCAAAAACTGAGAGCGTTTGGAAACTGCCGCCTCTAAACCAAAGTGCTGCTACATGGTCTACAAACTGGAGGTTGCCAGAGGAGAGAGAGGCGCTTTTGTAGAACATTCCTGCCAACGGTAGTGGCCACGAGGCAACGAAGCACACAGACATTAGCAAATGGGTGGTTTAATGAAAATAAAATGAATTAAAATAATTCATAGATCAGGTTCAGGACTTCTGAACGACCTCACCAAGGACAAATTGACAGACACATCGACAATGAAAATGCCTGGGCTGCGTGGAGCACTTCTCTGTGTTCTGTGGAGTGCACCCCCCTGTCTGGGGGTACCCCTGCAACTTCCATTTCGGCAAGCGGCGCCCGCCTCTCTCTGGGCCTGCCTTCCCCTGGCTGGCAGACCAAGCGTGCTGGCCTGGCCGCTGCAGTCCCGGGCCGGAGAATCAGAAGACTTGGGTCCACTTCTCCAATCCTTTCTTGGCTCTTTAATTCCTCTGTGACTTTGGCCAGATCCCTGGAGCCCCTGACTTCCACGTTGTAACAGTGATAATGGTAATAGTGGGCCATTTCTTTTCTTATCAGTATTTGAAAGCAAGGATTCTTCCTTCAAATGTAAACTTCCCCCTCTAGATCTTATTGGATTTCCCACTGATTTCTTTGTTCTTTACAGGGCAGTGGGAGTTACCGCTTTGAATATTTTCTCAATGTGTAAGCAAATTTGGAGGAAGAATTTGGATCCACGACTGGTTGAAGTCCCCAGGAAGCCTCAGAGGGTGGGTTCCTAGTCTCTGAAGCCTCCTGCTTTGTGCTGCAATTCTGGTGTAAGGATGTCTAGCTCCCACCTTGATTTATTCTTCCTGTCCAGGGCGCTTCATTTCTTTCTTGAGGTGCTTGAAGCGTGGGCTTCTGCGCTTAATTAAAAAAGTAAGCTGATAGAGTGGAAGCCACTGGACTTTACACAGATTGTTTTCTCCTGCCTCATCATTGTTATGCAACTTCTGCTCTGATAACCAAGTTGTTGTTCTTCTTAAGGAAATGATAGCGGAAGGAAACAGCCCCTTCTGCGTGGCAGTAAGTCACCAGGCTCCTACCCTTCTCCATGGTTCCCCAGAGCATCAGTGCTCTTGGAAATCCCCCCGGGAGCAGGCCTCCCTCTGCCAGGCCTGCCTTCACTCCATCATGCCATCAAATACATTTTGCTAAAGCGGGGCTGTTTCCGGTAGTCTCGCCAGAAAATAAATCTTTGTTCCAAAGCTTCATAGCATTTCATCTTTTCCATGTTACTCCAAACACATGTTCACTGGGTTTCCATAGGCTCATTGAGTAATTTCTCACAGACTCTTTCCACTTTGTAGGAATGCTCCCTCCTGTCTTCCTTGACATCTCTTTCCTAAGCTCTTTTCAGACTTAGGGAAATCCTCAGCTCCTGGGAGAAAGGATTGTGTAAGGAAAAGAGCATGCGTGGGATTTGGGATTTTCAGGTTCCAGAAATACCAGCTTCTGCAACTCACTTGCTGTGGAGACTGAAGCCATCTTTGTCTCTGGTTCCTTCACTGAGAATGGGGAGAATAAACGGCATTTTCCCCACGGAGGCACTGTGAGGGTAACTTGGAATAATACATATCGAAGTTGTTTTTGAATATTTTTAAATGCGTGTTTACTATTACTTTTGCTTGGCTTAATTTTAATTTTAATTTTGTTAGATAATCCCAGTTCAAGCAAATAATACATAACTTGTTTGCAGTTTAAATTCAATTTATTAATTCACAAAACACGTATTTACTTTCTTCTGACATTAATTGTTGTTATCAGGCCAGGTTTTGACCTTTTTTTACCCAAGGAATTTAGAGTCGGAAATAAAAGGAAAAATTATAAGGGAGAGACTTAAGTATAGTTCAAGCCCTAAAGTATGCTAATTAACACATCTGTTTGCCTTTGGAACATCTGGGACAACAACTACGTACTAATTCTCTTAAAAATGATTTATTTAAACATTTGTGGAAGATTCAGGTGTGTGATTTTAATTGCACAATTAATTAATTATTGGTGAGGTCCTTTTATTCCTTCCTAGTAATCAACATAATAAAACACCGCAGTGTAAATTATGGCAGAGAAGAATTAATAAATATACTTACAGTTTTCATTTTTATTCTGAAAGTCTGTTCAAAGAATTTATTTTTGATGTTTCCCTTCCTTTTTTTCCCTTCCTCCTCTCTCCCTCTCCCTTCCTTCTTATTTTCCTTCTTTTCTTCCTTCCTTTGGTTTATATAAACAAAAGACAATAATTGGAACAATGTTATATGGAGGAACTTAATCTAAAAGTATTTAAGCTGTGAAAAGAAGAAAACAAAGGAATGGGTACCGGTGTGATATGTATGTGTATGTGTGTATGTGTGGTTGTTTATAAATCATCTGGCACATTCCTGCCCAAAGAAGGGCTCATTCCTTTCTGACATTTTGTTGTTAGAAATGTGACTCTGTTGCTAATTATTTCTTGCTTTTAGCTGAGGTATTTTTTTCTTGATTTTTGCCACATGTTAATGAACTTATCAATTTTCAGTCAATAAAATGTGAGCTTGATGTTCATCTAATCTGGCCGGTGGTAAATGTTGTCACCCAAAAAAAACTATTTGAAAATCACATCTATCTGTCTTCCAATGTACTGGGTCCCTTTAGTGTCCTCCATTAATCTCTCATCTGGGGAAAGACTTCAAAGGTTTCTGGTAACATGCAAATATGTTGAGAAAAGCATCCCATGAAAACATGTTTACCTATTAATAATGTAACTTGAATGGGTATCTAGCAGCAGAGGAATGGGACGCCGATCCAGTAAGTGTGAGACCGCAGGAAGCTCGGAGGTAGAGACATGGCTGCCAGCTGGACCCAGTTCCTTTATGTTGGGTGGGGAGGGGTTTTAGTCGAGGGCGCTGTGTACCTTTGTGGGAGGAGGGCTCCTGTAGGGCAAGGCACTACAGAAAAGGCTCCACCCTCACAATGTCGCTTGGAGTGATGGTATACTGCATAAACGTGTTTATTTGAGCTGAGGCTAGAGAGGGATGTACTTCTAAGCAAGAGCTTTGGGGCTGTGCGATTTCACCTCCCCTGCTGATTAACAGCGTAACAGGGACTGTTACTTAACATTTCTGAGACTGTTTTCTCATCTGCCAGATGTGTATGGTAGTATCTATTTTTATGGGTTGCTATGATGATTAAAGGGGTAATGCTTATGAAGTACGTAGCAGAGTATCCGGGCTACATTCAAGAAACATCAATAAACTGTGTACTTACGTGAGTATCTATATTGGTACCTAATTCCTGTTTCTTAAGCTGCCTTAAATTGCATGTAACAGAAAAATACGATTCAAACTTAAGCATAAAGACTTAGACCATAAAGGGGCTTATTGGCTGACATAAATAGGCCAAGTTGGGCAAGCCTTCAGGTTGGATTGTTTCAGTGGTTTAAGAATATCACCAAGGTCCACGGAACCATCCTTCTCTCCATCCTTCCTTTCTGGTGTTAACTTTATCTTAAGGCTGACGTTTCTTTGGGGTTGGCAGATGGCCACGAATACTTTCTGGATTTACATGTTTCCTCCTCCAGGAAAGCCTCTCAAAAGAATGAGAAATTTCTTTCCCAGATCTTTCTGTGTCTTTGTGATCCAACTTGGTCTATACCCATCCCAGACCTGAGAACTGTAACCAGGGGAAGGGATTATATTGATGAAGTTGGGCTTGAGTCACATTAAGGCCTTGATGTCAGCTTCCCGCAAAACATAGATGCTGTCAAGGGGTGATGTGGAGTAAGAGGGTATGGATGGAGGGGCGCCTGGGTGGCACAGCGGTTAAGCGTCTGCCTTCGGCTCAGGGCGTGATCCCGGCGTTGTGGGATCGAGCCCCACATCAGGCTCCTCTGCTATGAGCCTGCTTCTTCCTCTCCCACTCCCCCTGCTTGTGTCCCCTCTCTCACTGGCTGTCTCTATCTCTGTCAAATAAATAAATAAAATCTTTAAAAAAAAAAAAAAAAAGAAGGTATGGATGGAGAGCAACCACGGCGTCCATTGCAGTGTTAATTACATTGAGAGCACTACCAATAAATCTAACGACTGGAGAACATTACCTCCCCTCTAGACCATTTTGGAGGAGGCAGGAGGTCTCTGAGGTCATTTAGACTTTGAGAGGCTTCATTATCACAGGTCTTGTTAAGACCAGGACCCAGGTGCCCTACTGTTACACTGGATCTCTTCCCAATACACAATCCTACCTTGTTAGGTCTTCTCGCTGTGTCATCTTCTAATTTTACATATATTTCAGCATTGTTTACAATGTCAAATTCCTAGAAGCAACCTAAATACCCACTAAAGGGGAAATGGAAAAATACATTATATTTGTAAAATTTAATACAATGATGTAAATCCATATGTGATGGGAAGCTTTGTATAAATACCCACCCGGCTACAGGTTCTTCAAAGGAAAGCTGTGATCAGAGGAACGTGATATCATGCCTCTACTTGTGTGTGTGTGTGTTTGTGTGTGTGTGTGCTTACATATACACTTAAATTTCTCTAAGAATACTAAAGAAACTAGATAATAGTTGCCCTGGGATGAAAATTGGGGATCTGATTTAGACAAAGAGGTTTTCACTAATTGATTTTTTTAATAGTTGATTTTTTTTTTTAGATTTTATTTATTTATTTGAGAGAGAGAGAGCACAGAGGGAGAAGCAGACTGCCCACTGAGCAGAGAGCCTGAGGCAGGACTTGATCCCAGGACCCTGAGATCATGACCTGAGCTGAAGGCAGATGCTTAATCGATTGAGCCACCCAGGTGTCCCAATTTTTTTACTAATTGATTTTTAAAAATACAACTTAAGAAAGGACTCAGTCTCCTTGGTTTCAGAACTTGGGTATCAATCCAGGATCTATGATTTTTTATCATTTGTGATTTTGGGCAAGGCACTTCATTTCTCTGAACCTTAGTTTCCTCTTCTGCCAAATGAAGATAATAGGTTTAACACAAGATTTTTATGCAGATTAACTGAAAAAAGTTCTTCGAAAGTGCTTTTTAAGCTCTCATGGGCCATCCAATTACTAGTGATTTTTCCTGATGATCATTTCCTTCTGCTCACCATCCCACTTGCTTCAAGGATGATGCCTTTGGCATCCAAGGGCAAATAATCTCCTTAGAATTTCGGGCCAGCCAGGCGTACTGGCTTAGAAGAGAGATTGAGGAATTCAGGGAAAGTCTATTTGGAGTCTCTCAGCCCTTTTTCCCCCCACAACTTAATGAGAATTTTAATGATATGTTACTGGACCCAGTGTTTCTGGGTCTTCACTCTTTCTTCACCTGTCAAGAAAAGATGGAGGAGTTTAAGTCTGCTTCAATTCATTTATTTGCTCAACCAATGGTTATTGAGCACCGATTGTGTGCTGACTTAACAAATACCTATTAATCAACTATTATGCATAGTAATAAGCATTTATTTTAAATGAAAGATGAACAGAAACTCTTACAACCAGTGACTTCTGGGGCTGCAGTTACAATAATACCCACGAACACCAGCTCCTAGGTCTTCCTTGTTAACATAAGAACAAAGTGCCTTCCAGCTCAGAGTTCGTATGCACCCATACACTCATCCTGGACATATTTTCCAAAATACTACCATGGTTAAGGAGCCAGTAGGAGCCAGACATGTGGATATTCCAAGGGCTGCATCATGCCTTCTTATCTGGGTTTATAAGTTTGATCTGATCATTGCATCTCCAGGTAGAAAGCTGTGAAAATTCATAAGAGAAGAGCAAGTAGAGACCACTCAGAGACAAGAAACACATCTTCTCAGGACTTAGCATTATTGATGAACCCGGGAGGAGCAGCAAACCACGAATCAACTTTGGATCTTCTTTCCTAAGAAGATTGTGATTCCTGTGCAGCGACTTCCTTCCCTCCCCCACCCTCCCCCACACGCCCTCCCCCAGGAACTTTCCTACTCACAATAGAACTTCCCTATCAGGGAGCTTGCATTCAAATAATTCAGGCCTGAAAAAGAAACCTCTTGTTAGAACACAGACATCATTGACAATTAGCCAGAATTCCAAGGAGAAAAAAAGGGAGGCCCAGGCAAGGTAAACGCATTTGTGTTTATATAGCGTGTGATGTGTTTTGAAGTTTTCCCCGAGGAGAAAGGCCCTCTCTCCTACTTCAAAAGCCATTTTCATGTTTTTGAAATTACTAGAAATTATGGGCTAAACCCCCTTCACACGTAATTTATTTCACCCAGTATCTCATATTTTGTGATAACATGCAAATACCATATGTTGCACTTTCTCTTTATGGGTGGAGGAGGGAAGGAGGGAGGACTGGCAGAATTATCACTAGGCACTGCAAACCCTTCCATTGAAATCCACATTCACCACAGTGACGTTTACTAGTTATGGCAGAGTTGATCAAGTGCAGATTTTCCTGCTGCTGAAGCTAAATTTCAAGCTGCTCCTAATGCCATCAGATGCTGCTGGTTTTTCAGCCCATGAGGACTTTGAGAATGCTCCTCTCCCTCCCTGCTTTCCGCTGCAGCAGAGCCCCCAAGCAGGGCCCTCGCTCTACTGTGTTTGACCTAGACTGACCTCATGCAGCACTCGCCCAGAATGAATTCAGCTCCCCATCATCTGGTGGGTTCCAAATACTCAAACCAGAAATCCTAATGCATTCCCAGGGCCTTCATTTTTATGTTCCCTAACAGGTATTTATTTTCTTAAATGAAATGGTCAATATTTAGGAGTATGTATTATTCATAAGACTGAAAGAGGGAAAAAAAACCCATCTTGTATTCTCCTCTTCTATTTCGTCGGAGGCAAAATGTTTTATGCTGGGCCAAGTGAGTCAAAAACACACAGCTATTATTCAACTCATAGCTGCTTCAATCATTTCTTTACCAACGATGCTGAAAAGATGTGATTTTCCAAGCAAACAGGAAGAAAAAGCTTGAACACGCCCTGGGAGCGTGTTTAAGAAGTTGATTTATGTTTCATGCTGAGTCTTACACCTGCAGTTCAAGTAAAACCCAAGTTGGCTGCCCCAAAGAGTCTGGTTTATTAGGTATCAAGGAGTCGCAAGAAGCCATGTAATTAAAACCGTAATTAACTGGAAAAGGAAAGTGCCACCTGAGTTTTGAGAGGCTGTCAATTTTATTTCCATTACAGCTCTCCTGGCTCTCCTCTCGGACTCCCCCAAACCCGCCCCTTTTGCTTGATAAGAAAATAATATATATACACACACTGCTCACCTATATGTTTTTAAATGTATTAAAACATGTATACATGGCTACTTCTTCTGGAAAAAGGCACAAGAGTTATTACCTGTCTCAGGTTTTCTAGATCAACTTCTTCATCAGAGAAATGCTCTAGAAGGGTGCGGCCCAACTCGGTAGCCCCCAGACCCAGGTAGCTTGGAGCACTTGAACTGCGCCGAGTCTGAGTTAAGATGAGCCGTAGATGGCAAGGACCCACCAGAGTTTGAAGATGTAGCACAAAAAAACCAATGTAAGATCTCTGTGATAGTTTTAACACTGATTACTTGTTGAACAATATTATTTTGGATATATTCGGTCGTGTAAAATATGAAGGTTTCATTTCACCTGTTTCTTTTTACTTTTTTGAGAGGGGCTACTGAACAATTTGGAGTTACAGACATGGCTCACACAGTTCTTATCGGACAGCGCCGTTCTAGAGCTTGGGTCCTGCGTTTCCCGCTGAAGCGTGGAAGAAGACACTGGAAGCACCTCTTCTTGTCCTTCCTGCCTTCCCTACGGCTGTGAGGGGCTGGCCGGCAAGGGGAAATGGGAGCCCTCGGTGGCAGTGTGCAGGGTGCTGGAACAAGTTATTAAGGCACGTGTTTGTGATTGCCAGATTGTTCGACTCAATTTCTCAATAAAGAGCTCAAAGGGAGATGTCTGAGCAGCACGAATGGAACTTCAAGGGTCCTTTCTTCTCTAAGTGCCCCTTGGCCAATGGAGGTTCAAACGCGCTATGATATGTTAGCACCAGAACAAGGAGTGCTGGAAACTTCAAATGAAGGGACTGAAAGCGAGTTCAAAACCAACACGTGTGCCTTAATTTGTGAATTAAAGTGCTGATAAAACAATCTTTTGAAAAAGGTCAATCCATTTACATTAGATTCTGTAAACATCCGTCTCACATTATTACACCATCTTTCTGAAGCATATCCTTTGAGGGTAATAAAGAGGATTTGTAATAAAGACACAATTATGTAATAGTTTTGAAAGTGGCTAGGGACAGAGGCTTTTTGGCAGTCTATAGCAGAAACAGGCAAAACATTTTAAATGTCTTAGCCTTCCTTTTTCCCTTTTGAATAGTTTTTGGAGTGGGGGCGGTTAGCAGAGATAGGGAGTTTGGACGCATTCAGAAAGGAAAGCAGCGTCTTGTTTCCCTGTTAACAGTAGGGCAGTGACAAACCTCTTGATGAAAAGTCCCCAAGGAAGCTAAGAGACTGACACCACCTGTCTTTGGGCAGAGAGGACAGAATGTCTCCTCCCAGCCAGTCTTTTCCCAGCTCGGCTGCAGTCGCGTATTTTTAAGTTGCGTTTGTTACCAGGTAAGGGTCTCTGGAATCTTCCAGTTCAGAACAGAAACGTGTTGGCATGTAATTTTGGGAAGGGAGCCTGAGGTACCTGGAGCAGATGACACACGGGGCTTAGGTCCTGACTCAGCTGCAAGTCAGCGGGGCACCCCGGACCATCTGCGTTCTATAAATTACAGTAACGCCGGCACATGCAGCCTGTAAATCACTGGCGAACAGGCGTCACCTTGTGACACACGACATGAACCCTGTTGTATATTCCAATAAACTCCCATAAACCATCTGATATAAACTCCGGATTATATTTCTTTAAGGGTTGGAATACTTAGACTTTTCTTTGCTGATTCCCCTTCAAGATGCGAACTGAATACACACGGCGCCTTCCCTTCTCTTTCCCCCATACTAGGCATTTTGCTGTTTTTCAAGTCCAGGATCTTACTTAGTGGCTGACATGTGCAATTTGGTGAACTTTAAAGGACCGATCTTTTTTTCCCCTTCGCCTTCTTTAATAAACTTGTTTCTTTCAACACGACTGTGAATGTCAAAGTCTTGTGGTTACTACACAAGGAAAATACGATTTATAAACAGCAAATTAATGGCCAAATTGTCAGTAACTTACTTCACTGAATATAAATAAACGTGTATCCTAAAGAGTCATGTCGTTAATATGGCTTTGCTGGCTTTCTGGCAACCTCCACGGATGCCTTCTACAATAGTTTTTTTGTGTGCAGGAGTAGGAGGAGGAAGAAAAATTGGAGTGGAGATAGCATTCAATTCCATTTATGGCTCATCCATAAATGTCTCCAAGCAGTTGTGTTTGCTTGGAACACAGTGTGACCCTAGTTGTGGAGTTCTTCCTCCACCTTTAGGGAAATGCCTGCAGAGGCGTCACTTCCTGAGGCTTGTCATAGCCGACTTGCTAGCCCACAATCACAGAAGTGACCGAGAAAACCCAACATTGAGTCCTTTGCGAGACACCAAGCTTTGCTTCTATTAGGAAAGACGGTATTTTTTTGTTTGTTTGTTTAAACAGTGACAATGATAAAACCTGAATTTTCAGTTTTCATCATGAAAGCATTTTGTCTTTTAAGAAAGTTCTTCTCGTTCAGTGTCTTTGATGCAATACTAAAGTATCTATTTTCTATGACTTTTTATAGATGTACAGGTATAAACGAGAGGGAGCGATCATTAATATTCTGTGTAGAATTTAAACTAAACATAAAATAATTCAAAAACTTCAGTAGCTTCTTAAGGAGCTAAAGGGTGAGATAAGTGAGAATTAATTTTATTGGTCCGACATATCTTACCCAAATTTAGCTGAAAGTTAGGTTAAATTTCCATGTTTGTTGTCGGAAAAATGCTTTAACTATTATTTTATATACATACAAGCCTACATAAAGAAAACACAGTGCTATTTTTATTTATGATTGTAGAGGATTCATGTACTCAATGGAAATTAGATAAATTGCCTCCAAGTTATGGGAGTTCTTTGGGTTGTAAACATACTGAATGTGCATAAAGTTTAAATGCTCAGGTTCTGCTGAGAAAGTGCCCCTGAAACTGAACATAATTGCCTTGTTGGAAAAGAGGTAAAACTAAATTTTGCTAAGACACACAGCACCACTACTGTGAATTCAAAAATACAACTTCCAGGAACTTCTAAATACATAGCAACATTCTTTAATTAATGCAGTTTATCCTGTAATTTTAGGGATTTATTGATATTGGCAGAAACATTTGCAAATAAGAAAATTTCATGACATATTATGCATCTCAAAGGATTTCATTCAGCTTCTTTTTCTTTCTTAGCTGCAATCAATAATTTCTTTCAAAACTCTTAATATGCTAAGACAGAGTATAGTTAAAAGATTGTTGGACATTCTCAAAAGAAGGATTTACGAAAATAAATACGAACAACAATGAACTTGTAGCATTATGTTATTTTCTTTCATTCACATAATTTTTTTTTTTTTAAAGATTTTATTTATTTATGTGACATAGAGACAGCCAGCGAGAGAGGGAACACAGCAGGCGAGTGAGAGAGGAAGAAGCAGGCTCCCAGCGGAGGAGCCCGATGTGGGACTCGATCCCGGCACGCCGGTATCACGCCCTGAGCCGAAGGCAGACGCTTTAACGACTGCGCTACCCAGGCGCCCCTCATTCACATAATTTTTGAACAAGTTCTGCCTCTGTTTTCCATTACACCTAACTAGTTCCCATTTTTATTCAACATCGAGATATTAATGTGGGTGCATCAAATCAGAGTTTGGGTTCTTTGAACCTATCAAACTATTTTTTTTTTCCCAAATATCTGGGGTTTGATAAAACCCCAAATGCATACTAGAAGCACTTTTTCCATTAATTATTAAACCCATGTGCATTTTGAGGAAAATTTGATCCATATGGGTTCTGGTTCATTTATGCTTTACTCATCAAAATACTTTTTCTTCAAGTCCATGTCCAAGAAATCTTTTGAGCCCCGTTAAGTTTTTTGAGGTTTGCCAAGAACAAACAAAGTTGAACACCAAAAGATTCAAGTTGGTTTGTAACCCTATACCTATGGGCATTAGTGGGTTCTAAACTTGGAGTAAACACATGCTCTCATCCCTAATAGGTAGCTGGATGTACCTCCAGAGGGAAGCTGGAGGCCTGTGACAGAAAGCAGAAGTCAGACATACGTCAACACAGGCGCTAGATAATCCCAGAATGCATCATAATTCATTAAAAATTTACTTTGATTATATAATTTTCAGTACATATATGCACAGATGTTCCATGGAATTTGAGCTGGAAGGTTAAGAAACATCCCAAGGAGGTAACAAAAAAAAATGTATTATTATCTAAAATGTGAAACTGGAGTATGTGGATAACAATTCCTAAATCATTGAACTTGATGAAAAATAAATAATTATGGAGAACACCCAATTGCCTTTGGGAGGGAAAAATGGGAATGTGGCCCATGATTTTTTACTTTTATATCTCTTCCTTTTCAAGTGTCTGATTTGGAGGTGAGTTTTTTGTTGTTTGTTTTGTCGTCATTGCGTGTTTTGTGTCTTTCGCCTTTTTCTCCCCCTGCAACCAACAGGCCAAGTCAAACTGAAGCCGTAAGTAAATGTAGATTGGATTTTAAGGCACCCGTCTTTGATGAGACTGGATCGTTAATCTCAAAAATCCAGAAAAGGACAGTCAAAAGATTATTATAAGTAAAATAATATACTATTTCAAGATGCCGGGGAAAAGAAAATCTAAGGCTTGGAGTTATTTTGAGTCCTTATCTTCTCGGGGTGCCTGGCTGGCTTAGTCAGTTAAGCATCTGCCTTTAGCTCAGGTCATGATCTCAGGGTCCTGGGATCGAGCCCCACGTTGGGCTCCCTGCTCCGTGGGGAGTCTGCTGCTCCCCCTCTTCCTGCCCCTCCCTCCCGCTTGTGCACTCTCTCTCTCTCAAATAAATAAATAAAATCTTGGGGAAAAAAAAAAGAAAGAGAGAGAGTCCTTATCTTCTAGAGATTTCTATTGAAATATGCATAGATGACACGACATGATTTCTGAGCTTTACTTCAAACTTCAGTGGGAGAGAAGGATATAGATGGAGATACAGATAAAGCAAGATCATTGTCAGTGCCGGATGCTGGGCATGTTGACGTTCATCACAGCATTCTATTTTCTTTAGTTTGTGCATTGGGCATCTCCTACGCCTTCCATACCTGCTTTGGGGTCACCTCAGCCATTGTAGCAGGAACCCCTGGAGCAGTACCGGGCTTGGGCTGAAGCACACTTCTCTCCCGCCACAGAGAACATCTACAGAAACCGTGCATGTCATTCTGATGCATGAACAAATTTGAAAGTGTGAGAAAGTTAACACTCCATGGGACAATTACCAATGGGGGACAAAACTTCTGGACGATTCTGAAGTGTATCTTACATGGAGATTCAGAGGGCTCCTAGTGGAACCCCCAGTGTGATCAGTTTGATAACATACACTTGATGGGTCTTTTCTTCTTCCTTGTTATACTTTGTTTTGGACTCTTTCTCCTGTTCCTTATGATTACTTCCCTAAAGACATTACCTGCATCAAATCCTTATAGTAATTTCTAAACATACATGGTCTTATAGCCCAAGCCCTTATCTCTTAGGCTAAAGCTGCTGGTGTTTGAAATTTTTCATAATAAAAAGTTTTGGAAAAGTTTTTACATTTTTTCTCTCTACATAATAAAATCTGAATTTTGTTTTATTTAAAAATGCATGAATAAGCTCTTCTTTAGCAGTTGGAATTTTATATTGTTACTGTTTTATGTTTTAAAGCCTTTTGTTGATTATTCAATCATAATTCTGTCTCAGAAATATACATATAAATTGAAGCTTTATTATTGTCTTTTCAAATGTCCTATAACCATAGGGTTTTAAGCATTAAAATATTTATTCTGAGAAGAGTTAACATTACAAATACCTGTAGTATTCAATTGATCAGAAATAATTAAAATTTATTTTAAATTTTAAAATATTATTAAAGATAGTAAAAATTATTGGAAACACATAGCTTTTTCCCAATTAGTTTGCATATTGTAGAATATTATTATAGAATGAGGAAGATCTCAGCATCAATTTTATTCCTACTTTTCATGGTAATAGATGCAAGTTCTGAAAAAACTTGTTCACATAGATCAGTAGGTGCACATAGAAAGAATTTTGTAATGGTGTCCACCCAGTTCCTTGAAATTATTCTGAGTTACGTTAAAAATTATATTGTGATCTATCATCAAAAATTATTTTTATTTGACAACTTGATTAGTTGTTTCTGCAATTTCCTTGATAGCAAAAAGTTGGAAATCAACTTTCTCACAAAAGGACTTGTTAGGGTCATTCACCAATATCCTGAATCATTTGTCTGTTTTGGCAATGTACCCCAGGGAATGTACCATAAAAGAACAGAATGAATGAAAGAGATGCTATTTTTTTACAAAGTAGGAGAGAAGTAATTTTGAAAGAGGTGATTATTTATTTTTGTCACACAAATTTTTAGTGAAATTGAGATATAATCCATATATCATAAAATTCACCCTTTATAGTGGGTGGGTTTAGTGGGTTTTAGTAAATTCACAAAGTTTCACAGCCATTATCACTCTAGAACCCAGAATATTTTTGTCACTCCCAGAAGAAACAGCCACGTCCATTCCCCCCCTCAACCAAGCCCCTGTAAGCCATTAATCTACTTTTTGTATATACGAGGTACTTATCCTAGCCATTTCATGTAAATGGAATCTTACAATATGTGGTTTCTTGTGTCTGGTTTCTTAAACTTAGTACAAAATGTTCAAGGTTCATCCATCCTGTGGCATGTGTCAGTATTTCATTCACTTTTATGCCAAATTATATTCCACTCTATGTGTACACAATATTTTCTTTATTCATTCATTAGTTGATGGGTATTTGTATTGTTTCCGCTTTCTGGCTATTATTAAAAATGCTTCTGTGAACATTCATGTACAAGCTTTGTGTAGACATGTTTCGGTTCTCATTGGGTATATGCCAGGGAGTGGAAATATAGGGTCATGTGGTAATGTGGTAGGGTCACTGTGCTTAACTTTTTGTAGAACTGACAGACTGTTTCCAAAGTGGCGGTAGCATTTTACCTTCCCTTCAGCCATGTCTAAGTGTGCCAGTTCTCCATATCCTTGCCAACACTTGATTATTTTCTGGTTTTTTGATTGTAGCCATCCTAGTAGGCGAGAAGTAGAATCTCATTGTGTTTTTGATTTGCATTTCCCTAATGTCTGGTAATGTTAAACATCTTTTCATGTGCCTATTGGACATTTGCATATCACCTTTGGAGAATTGCCTATTCAAATCCTTTGCCCATTTTTAATTAGATTATTTATATTTTTTATTGTTGAGTTGTAAATATTCTTTTTATATTCTGGATAATAGTCATTTATCAGATTTATCATTTGCAAATATTTTCTCCCCTTCTGTGAATTTTTTTTTTAATTTACTTCATAGGGTCTTTTGATGTGCAAAAGTTTTTAATTTGGGGGCACCTGGGTGGCTCAGTTGGTTAAGCAGCCAACTCTTGGTTCTGGCTCAGGTCATGATCTCATGGGTCATAAGATCAAGCCCCATGTTGGGCTCTGCACTCAGAGGGGAGTCTGCTTGAAGATTCTGTCCCTCTGTCCCTCCCCTGATTCACACACATGCTCTCTCTCTCTAAAATAAATAAATACTTCTTTTAAAAAATGTTTTTAATTTTGATGAAGTCTAGTTATTATTTTTTGTTGTTGTTTGTGTTTTTGGTATCATGTGTAAGAAACCATTTTCTAATCCAAGTTCATAAAGATTTACACCTATATTTTCTTCTAAAAGTTATATAGTTTTAACACTTACATTTGGGTCTTTGATCCATTTTGGTGTATATGGTGTGAGGTAGGAGTCCAAATTCATTCTTTTGCATGTGAATATCCAGTTGTACCAGAGTCATTTGTTGAGACGGCTATGTTTTTTCTCATACGATGAGTTGAGAAGTGTTCCTTCCTCTTCTATTTTTTGGAAGAGTTTGTGAAGGATTGGTTCAGTTCTTTCTTTCTTTTTAAAATAATCTCCCTATTTTATTTTTTTATATTATTATTATTTTTATTAAGTAACTCTACACACAACATGGGGCTTGAACTCATGACCCCAAGATCAAGAGTCACATGTTTTACTGACTGAGCCAGCCAGGTGCCCCAGATTCAGTTCTTTCCTAGGCATATCAGTTTTATAGAAGACATATGAACAACGTGGTTGTATGGCACTTATTACTTATGTCAGGCTTTTATATATTTGTATATACATCTTATTTTTCCTACCATATTTTAAAGTCATTCATCTATGAAATACATATTTACTGAGCATCTACTATGTGCTAGGCATTGTGGAAGGTACAACAGTGAACAACACGATTCCTGCTTTGTTGGAGTTTATAGTCCTGGGATGACGAAGGACAAGAAACAAGTAAACAACAAACAAATATTTATTCTTGGCAGGGATGATATTTTATACATCTCTGTAATACCATCTTTAATATCTGGTATAATGTCTTAAGTGTATTCAATACACAATAAAGGTGGAATAATTTCTTTTTATATGGTTGCTGCCCTACAACTTGGTTGGGAAGATTAAGTTATGCACACAGAGTAATGTGAGATTTATACAAGACAAAAACATAATTTTATAGTTTTCTTTTTTTTTTAATAATATTTTTTATTATATTATGTTAGTCACCATACAGTATATCCCTGGTTTTTGATGTAAAGTTCGATGATTCATTAGTTGTATGTAACACCCATTGCACCATGCAATACGTGCCCTCCTTACTACCCATCAACAGCCTATCCCATTCCCCACCCCCCGCCCCTCTGAAGCCCTCAGTTTGTTTCTCAGAGTCCATAGTCTCTCATGCTTCATTCCCTCTTCTGATTACCCCCCTTTTCTTTATGCCTTTCTTCTCTTACCATTTTCTTACTATAGCAGGGGAAAGGGATGTATGAGAGTTTGAAAACCTAGCCCTCACAGCCTGATGTTTAAAGACAGAAAAAAACCTGAAACAATGCACCTTTTCCACAAAGCTGCCCATTGTATCTATTTATGTCTCTTATACCAGCATTTCTTAAACTGTCATACGTAGAAAAATCATCCAGTTGTTCTTTTTTAAATGCAGATTTTGATTCCATAGGTCTGAGGGACCGTAAGATCCTCCATTTCTAGTAACTTCTGGGTGAAGCCTATGCTGCATCAAGCCATATTTCAAGTGGCAAGGCTCTCTACCCTCCTTTTCCAAAAGCAAAGAACCAAGAGATAGCTGATGAATTAGGGGAAACTTCCTCCAGATTTTCAGAGGTAACTGAGTTGCTGCAGAACTGTTTGTTGATGAGAGGGCCTAGAAAAATCATCAGAGTCTTCATACAACCCACAGCATCCTATGAGAAAACCAGCAGAGAGGGAATAAGGGAACGCTTATCTTCCTGAATGATGTCATTTATGCTGAAACTTAATTATAAGCGAACATCCATCTTTCCTGTCAAACAATGCAGTGTACATAGGCCAAATCATTTTTAATGTAAATATAAATGGTTCTTGTGTGTAGCCACTGGGGAGATGGTTAATGCGGGGAAGGAAGAGGAGGATGGGAAGCTAATTCTACTTTGTGAAGGAAAAATTGCCTCAGAGTCTTGATATTCTGTAACTAGTAGGGAAAAAATCCCCATAAATGTTGGTAATAGGGAATTGGCTTGCCAGTGTCCAAAATGCAGAGATTTACCTTGAACATTTGTGCTTTATTTCTGCTTTCCAGTCGGATAGTCAACCTATAAATATGCGCTTTTCCTATCGGCTTGATGGTTTCTTTCTTTTTTCATTTATATGGTTGAGTTTTCTGGCACATTTCTGTTCCCACAAACAGTTCTCTAGAGTTTCATATATAAAGAAGCTTTAAGTAAAAGACAAATTTGGTAAAAACCAAAAATTACTCATTGAAACTAGTATACTATGTTGTGAAACCAGAAAATATAGAAACCATAAGCTCCTCTTATTGGTACATAAACTCACGTATTTGGGACTGTTGCACCACTGAAATTGTCCAATTTCAAATGCTCATAAAGTACCAGATAACTCTGTGAATCTTGATGGGAAAAATAGACAACCAGAGTCACAGGGCGTATTGGCCATGAGTCTAGCAGGAAGGTGATTCTGGGGAAATGAGAATATACATACTAACCAAGCCGTGCAGGTGGGAATAAGAACACCTGTAGTCTTCTACACATGTATGTGTATGGTACAATTTTACACATTATAGACAAAAATATATAAGCAATTTCGGAATAGAGTTCTAAAGTCAACATTTATTAATATGCATTTTTGTGCCTGCTAACGTGCTTAGGACTATATTAGGTGATGTGAAGAGGCATAGGGCATTGTTCCTACATTCAGGAAATGATAAGCAAACCCTGGCAAGTATATTCATACATACACCCTAAAATATCACTCACACTGTAAGGTAATGTTCATCTGAAAGGGGGATGGGAAAAAAGAGAGAGAGAACTCCCTTCTCTCTGTGATGCCTAGGAGACTTCTAGACCATGATCTGGGTTTGTGGGACTCTGGAACTGCCCATTCCGATGACCGTGGGCTGGCTCCCAGGGCTGTGCACTTGTGGACACCTTGTCGCCGAAGTGCAGACTCAGGCTACCTCGCTGTCCTTCGTTTGCAGGGCCAACTCCCATGAGTCCATAAGGCCATCTAAGACTTAGTGATCCCAAGCTGATTTCTGACAAGTGCTGTGAGGCCACGTGGAGGGAGCTGTGTGTTCATGACAAAAGGGGATGTTATGTTGCCCAGGGCATACTTCGGCTTTTTTACCTCAACATACTTCGAAGTTGTGATGGAAAATCAGAAATGGAACTCAAACTTGGGACCCTTACCCCAGTATCTTTTCCCTGTTTCACATTTTTCTTCACTGTATATCTTCATTTTTTTCCCCAAAAATAAAGTTTTAGGTTTTTGTTTTTGTTTCATTTTTTTTGAACAAGCACTAAAGTAGAAAAAGAGAACTGGAACAATTGTCCTTCCACCAACTCTGACCATTCGTCTCAAACCCTTAATGCCATTTCTTTCCCCTATTTTTTTAGTTTGGACAGAATCAGAGAGGGGAGAGGAGACAGGGAACAAGAGAGGGAAAAAGAGGGACAGAGAGAAGTTTCCTTGGCAGCTGGTTGTTCCTGCCAGAGAGTAGACGTCGAGCTGCTTGACGGAGCAGGAGTGAGAGAAGGACACGCCTCTATCTATTATATAGAGCCACAGGTACAGCAATTGTCTATCTAGCTGTCATCTGTCATTCCATCCATCCATCCATCCATCCATCCATCCATCCATCCATCTATCTGGCCCTTCATCCTTGCTTCCTAGCTGACCTAGAATTCACATAATCTCCTTCTTAATCCAGTGCCTGAAGCCGAAACCGGTGGCAACAGTCCATACCTCACGCTGGGTACAGGTTGTCTGACTCAGTTTTGTGGTTTGGAAAAAAAAATCCTTCTTCAGTGACTTTCTAGATGTGACTTCCTGAAAGAAAAAGCTCCAATTGTTTCCACAGTGGCCCTGTTGCTGGCACCCATGCCCACACAGCTGCCAGCAGCTAATGAGCCTGGTGAATAGGTGAGGAGGTGGTGGAGGTCAGCTTCCTTTGTGATCTATTTGTTATGTTTCTATAATCATGGGCTGTGTGTCAGAAGCTACTGTTTTGGTTTTTATTACCCTATTTTTGTATCTGCTGGGTTTCTAGTTGAAATTGTCTTTCTTGTTTTGTTATGAATCCACTAAACCTGAACTTCATGGCCTCTCCGTAAGGATAAGCTTTCTCCAGCATTCTCAAGGTGCCCTTGTGAGAGATGTATTTTGGACCAAGTAACCCTGATATCATTCAAGAATACATTAGTCCAGTCCTCTGAGACCCTAGAGTAATAGAAATTTTCAAAAGAAGGAAGACGAAACTTACATTTTTTTATTTTAATGTTTTTTTTATTACATTATGTTAGTCACCATACAGTACGTCCTTGGTTTCCGATGTAAAGTTCGATGATTCATTAGTTGCGTATAACACCCAGTACACCATGCAATACGTGCCCTCCTTACTACCCATCACCAGTCTATTCCTACATTTTTTTTTTTTTAAAGATTTTATTTATTTATTTGACAGAGATAGAGACAGCCAGCGAGAGAGGGAACACAAGCAGGGGGAGTGGGAGAGGAAGAAGCAGGCTCATAGCGGAGGAGCCTGATGTGGGGCTCGATCCCATAACGCCAGGATCATGCCCTGAGCCGAAGGCAGACGCTTAACCGCTGTGCCACCCAGGCGCCCCTATTCCTACATTTTTATTGTATCTCTTTTAAGGGAAATCTCAACAGCGAATTAATTGAACCAGTTAGTCAGTAAAAAATAACTACCTTTATAAGGTGCTTAGGCTTGGGATGAGTTAAGAAAAATACATAGGATGAGGTCACTGCCCACAGTGGGGCGAGAGATGTGCTGAGTTGTCATAAATAAGCTACCAAAAGTGAAAGTGTTTTTGCAGGTGGAGAAATAAAATGTCTGTATGTTAGAGGAGTTCTGGGAGATTTTGAGGGTAAATATGTGATCTGTACCTTTATTCAAATATAACATTTCTTGAGCATAGGTCCGTTAATATGTGTGCCTTGGAAAAAATACCGGTGGTAGAATGAATGGAAAGGGAAGCACGCTATTGTATTTCACAGAATCTAAGAAACCTTTGCTTGTAAGATGCACCATTATTTTATGTACTACTAAGAAAGAAAAAGCACTGTTAATTAAATTATGTCATGCCATTGATTGGAAGATGCAGCCCAATTTCACAGATGTTAAAGTGTAAAAAAACAAATGTGAGTCTTGGACTTGATAACATTCAGTGTCTCTCCTCTTTTAAAGATTTACAACACATTTTAATAGCTCTGAGAAGTCCCACAGGAAAAAAAATCTGTTTAACTCAGCTTTCCCCCAATTTTCTAACTTAATATGCTTTTGTTTGGCAAATATCTTTATGAACTCATGCATTGAAACATAGTTGATGGATTTTAATTCATTGCAATTCTAATACTATTGAACTTCAGCTTGTTGACTCTTTGGCCATGAGACTCTCTTCCAGTTGTGTCTTGAGTCCTTTTGACATGGCCCCCTAATTGTTGAGAACTGTCTTGTTTTCTGATATGTCAAGAGTTTCTGATCTAATCTTTTGTATTTCATTCCCCGTTTCTGGAATCAGTCATCTTAAATATAGTTTAGTCTTCATGATTTAAAAAAATTTTTCTAAGTTATTTTTTTTTTTTAGTTTATCATCTCATTTCTGAGTTTTTATTTTGGTTTATGTTTTTCTTTCATGCTTTGTATCATTTCCTTAATGTCTTTTAGCTCATTTTGGAATAGGGTGCTACAGTTCTGATCTATATTTTGAATATGTCTTTCTGGCGTGTTTTTATTTTCTGCAATAATATTCTGCTGTTTATTCTTTTTCTGATATTAACTTTGTACAGAATATTTTTCTGTGGATCTTTTTAATGTGAAATTAGTTTTCGTGAACTGTTGTAAGGAGGCTTGATTCAGATAGCTTTTCAAACTTCACAGACCCATATTTTCTTTTGCTTTTATGTAATGTTAAAAATATGGTGGCTGTTTTCAAAGATTCCTGACTCTGCTTCTCTCCCCCGTTTTTATCTATACCACCTTTTCTTCATCTCTCTCGTTCCTGACATGCTCAAATTTGATCCTACTCTTAGCCCCTTCAGTATGGTGCTCTGTCTGGGAAGGAAGTCATGAAAAGTCGGTTTTAAGAGTTTATGGTGGCCAGACTGTTTAAGTGGGCAAAATCCTTCCCAGATTCAGCTGCTGTTCTCATATTAGCCCTGTGCGTTTTCCTGTGAATACCTAGTCACTGCTTTGGCTTTCTCCTCACCCCATTGCTTCCTTCTGCTTTTACCTGCATAGATGTGACGGCATGCTGTTCTCGGCGCTATTGGTGGTTTATCTCTACTTGCTTATATTTTGAGCTTTATGGGAATACTTTGCTATCTAGTTTTGTTCTACATTAGTTTATGAGTTTTGGTTTTGCTCTTTAATTGGTCTGCCAATTTTTATGAAGGGATTCTGGAAAATCTAGCAGCTATGCTTCTACTACCACTGCCATATTTCCAGAATCCTTTGGAATACCTTTTTAATGGCATCACTATTTAAATCTTACAGAGTAGTAATCTGCAGAGCCTTGGTTTGATAAACGCTGTCCCGATCTATCAGGAGCATTAATATTGGCTTAGAGCTTGAGGAAAAAAACATTATCTTCTAGTTTGATTAAAATCTCTAATGCCAGTCATAATAGTAATTATAACTTCTTCATATTGTAAATAGCTTTTCCATTTATAGAATAGTTGTATGCCCATTATTTTAGTTAATCCTACTACCAATCCTGTAATGTGGGTAGAACAAGTAATATTGCTTATTTTGGAGAGGAGGATTTGGAAACTCAGAAAAGTTAACTACTTTCTCCAAGGTTGCACAGCTGGGAGGTGGTGTGGCTGAGAATTGTCCCTGCCAGTTCAGTGTCATAGTCACACTGCATGTTATTAACCTGATCAAGCAAACATGCTGCGGTCTTCTGCCTTGTGTATGAACACACCTGTGTGAAACAGGGATCTTTGCTCTTTGCCCTGTTTCTGAGAGAAAAGGATAGAAACTTCGGCTCAAGAGAGATGTTCTGGGGGAGACTCTAGACAAAAACTCATCAATTACATACTGTATTAATCTGTTCAGGCTGCTATAACAAAAGTACCATAGTCTGGGAGACTTAACCAGCAACCATTTATTTCTCATAGTTCTGCAGACTGGGAACTCCAAGATCAAGGTGCCAGCAGATTCACTGTCTGGTGAGAGCCTGCTTCCTGATTCATAGATGGCTGTCTTTTTTCTGTGTCCTTAGATGGCAGATGGGGAGCAAGAGAACTCTCTGATGTCTGTTTTAGAAGGGCACTAATCACTTCCCAAAGGTCCTACCTCCAAATGCCATCCCACTGAGGGCTAGACTTCAACATACAACTTTTGGAGGAGGCACAAAAGTTCAGTCCACAGCACATATGTAAGCTTGTGCCTCATACCAACCACTGCATGGAACCTCTCATGTTGGTGTTTTGGGCTGTAATTCTCAGATGCTCCTTTGATATAGAGTAAGACAGACTTAGTGGTCTGACCAGTGCTTCCGTTTTCCAGGATCCCAATCTGAACAGAGGTTAGAGCTGCCTCCTTCAATATGGAAGAAATTCCATGCCCTTCTTACCACGTCAGCCTCACAGGAGAAGAGAGAGATGGGCTGAAGAATAATAGCCAAATGTGGGGTTTGAGTGACAGTGTGCCTCAGGTACACTTGAGATGTAAACATCTTTTCCAGTCACACTGACAGACTCTCCACCTCACCCCTACCTTCCTCTCCCACCCCCTGCTTGGTGCTGGGACATAGTAGTGCTACTGGTCTAGATTCACATCAGGGATTTTCCTCTTTGGAGTTGGGGTGGGGGGGTAGTGAAGGGGGTGGAGAGCGGTGAGGAAATGGAGGGAAGTTTAAGCTTTGACCTTTGTCTATTATCTAAGGAAGTCAGACTAATCAGAAAATAAGTAAGAAGTGGAAAGAAGTCATGTCCTCCTCTTTTTCAGATGCGTATGTTTCCTTCTCCATATGACTCTTTCTCTTCCAGGCTCTCCAGTGACCTTCCAGCCTTTGGACTTTCCTAATGCTCTGAGTTCTAAGCATCATGGACACCTTTCTAACTCCAGACATCTATTTGCCATTTGTCCTCTTTCACCTGTTCGTATACACGCATTCAGGTTTCTGTCAAAAAAATGCAAAGTTGCCTCTTCTCATGACACTTCCAATGAAAGTATTAGCTGCTTGAGGCAAAGGCTGACTGCTACTTCCCTTTTTATTGGCTCAATACCTAGGAAAGAGCTTTTTACACATTACCAGCTAATAAGTGATACTGGTTGATCAGATTTATAGGTAAATAGACATCAATTTCTAGACAATAAAGGAAACAACTTTTCTTTCCTGAAATTTCACCCATAGGACTTAACAACTATCATGGTTCTGAAAGGAAAGAAATATTTGAAGGGAGAAACAAAGTAAAGGTTTAATTAATTTTTTTTTTAAGGTAGTAGGATGACATAAAAGAACATGAGAAGCCGGGCAGACCCACTGCCATATTTAAGATGCAAATACCAAGAGCAGGGATCAACAAACCGAAGCCCGTGGACCAAATATAACCAGTCTCCAGTTGTCCCTTTTATTTATTTTATTTTATTTTTTTAAAAGATTTTATTTATTTATTAGATAGAGATAGAGACAGCCAGTGAGAGAGGGAACACAGGCAGGGGGAGTGGGAGAGGAAGAAGCAGGCTCATAGCAGAAGAGCCTGATGTGGGGCTCGATCACATAACGCCGGGATCACGCCCTGAGCCGAAGGCAGACGCTTAACCGCTGTGCCACCCAGGCGCCCCCCCCCCCTTTTTTTTTTAAAGTAAGCCCTACACCCAGCACGGAGTCCAATGAGAGGCTTCAACTCACTGAGATCAAGACCTGAGCTGAGATCAACAGTCAGATGCCGAACCAATTGAGCCACCTGTGTGCCCCCAGTCTCCAGTTTTTATAAATAAAGTTTTATTGAAAGAAAGCCATACTCATTGTTTACATATTATTTATGGCTGCTTTCATACTACAACGGCTGAATTGAATATTCACAGCAGAGACCTCATGGCCTGCATAGCCAAATAAATTAACCATCTAGCTCTTTACAGAGGAAGTTTGCTGATCCCTGCCCCAGACTGAGAGCACTTGCATATATTAAGCTGAAGGGAGTCTTTATTGTCTGCTTTCAATGTCAATGAGAGGTTATAATGATACTTCATGGGCCCTACTGCTCTCCCTTCTCTCTTGGAAATTCAAAAAAAAAAAAGAAAAAAAGAAAGAAAAGAAAGCAGAAAGAAGGAGAGGAAGTTTATAACAGAACCTTCCCGCTCCTTGGAAACTCACATAGGCTATTGCCCCTAATTCCCTGGCAAGTGAAATGTGAAGGTGATGCTAGAATAATATATTAAATATATCGTCTTTTTCTGGAGAAACAGCCTTTTAGGTTTATCACTGCTCATACCCATTGTACATATATCTCATTAAAGGTTATATTGCTTTAAAATGAGCTTCTGGTTGAGATCATAGTATTGGATCAAGATTTAGTTTATATTGAAACAGTTTGCTTGGAATATCATAGTGCTAGGAAGCAAGGAAAAGGCCAAATGTGCTCACATTAGATGTAATTTAGTAAAAATGGAAAGTTCAGGCATTTCTGGCATATAGAGAACATTTATAGCATTTTGGCTTTTCACATTCATCTTTTAAAGTTCCCAGTTACAACATTTTCTTTTCTTGGCTCCTTAAAAATAATGAATAATTTTTCTCTGCACCCATAGCTTGAAATATTTTGGTATATGTTAATTTAGGAGAAAAAATTTCTTTTGGAAATGTTCACTTCAGCCTGCATATTAAAAATGGAAAGTCTACTAGCTACAACTCTAAAATTGCCAGTATCATTGGGTTCATATTATGAAATAGTTTTGAGAACCTTATTCAGGGATCTGGAAGTAGTAACCATCCATTCAGAGTATCAACTCCAGATTTGGGTTCTGATTTAATGAGTCTCTCCATCTGCCCATACTTTTTCATCAGCAGTAGCCCTATGCTTTAGTAAGCATCAAAAATTAACCTGTTTCCATGCCCACCCTACAGCTTGGGAGGAATACATTTCTGGGGACTGTTAAGAAGACGTGTTTCAATATCTACTATCTGCAAAATATTTGTCTTTTTCTACTTCTAGGCAGTTGGTAGGATATTTCCTTGTCTCCTTTATGTTATGAATGGCCTTTTCTCTCACCACTGAAATGTGAGAGGAAGTTTTGAATGTCGCTTCTGGTTGTAAGCTTTAAAAGCCTGCACATGAATCACCACCATCACTTCCTCTTTTCCTGAACTTTAGCAATCAGCAACATTTAATATACAGTGGGCTTTGCACATCTGGGTTCCAGAGTTGGATGACGTGGAGATGAGCTCTCAGCCAGCCTGTGCAGGTTATGTAGTCAGTGCAAAACTTACACCTTTGTGTTTTAATCCACTGGAATATGTGGCCTCTTTTGTCACTGCAGCATAACCTGGACTTTCCTGATTGCTTTCAATATGTCTGAGGTAGCTTGAAAAAAGGATTGGAGTTCTCCATAGTAAGATTATTTCTCTATGGAGAAATAATCATTTATTTTCCAAAAAATAACTGATATGAATCTTTGGTGTAACATTGCAGTCAATGATTTCATATTAGTATGCCTCTGTGATACAACATCCACTTTATACTGTCTGTTCACTTCTGTTGCTGCTGTTGCTCCCTGTTTATGTTGTTTCTAAGAAAGAAGAGATTTGAAGTCCAGCTCTCAATCAGCATCCCCTGAAGAAAGCAACCCTAAGATGGAATTCCATGGTATTAGGCCTGGGGGAAATGCAGCTAGGGAATAACGAGCTATTAGCAAATTGGGTTGCTTTCAGCATAACAACATAACATAACATAACATAACATAACATAACATAACATAGCATAACATAACATAAAACAATATAAATATGGATGAGTGTTCCAGTCCAAGTTTTTATTGTAAAGGGTACAGATGATATGAGTGGAGGAGTAGCTGAGACAAAGATTTAGCCAGAAAAACACATTTTTGTGTATGTCAGATCCCTTAATCCATTTCTTCACTCGTTTTTAAGCCCAGGCATTATAACTGATAACAATTTGTCACCTTTTTAAACTCACAGTGACTAAGGCTTTTCCCATACTTTTGCAAATGACGCACTTGAACCATTTTAGCTGTAGTAGCCTTAGACAGGCTTCCTCTCTTCTCTTTAGTGGGCAAGAATCTCTTCCAAAGACCTTCTCTTCAGACCTCGGCATATCCAGACCTTTGAGAAGCCACTTAAACCGGTCAATGTGGGTTTATGACTTCATAGAACAAAGCAATGTTCTTTGCCTATTGTTCCATCTATAGCCACATGCACATATTAGCAGCAATAATAAAATATTGCTGCATTATCCCCAAAGCATCGGCCTCTGATAAGATAAAAGCTTTTTTCCCAGAGGGGTTGGTTAGTGTATGGGGGTGGGAGATTGGAAAGGAAAGAATACATTAACCTTATGGTTCTGATAGAAATGGGCTCTTCTGTTATGAAGAAAATGTACACGTTAAACGTGTGACTAGCAAAATTATAAGAGATCGGTTACCTTCTCACTCTACTTATCTCAGTTTATAGGACTAGTAAGTGGTTAGAATGCTGCAGACTGCTCACTGGGAAGTGGTCTATGAAAAACATACGAGTCAGATACAAAAAAAAAAAAAAAAGAAAAAAGAAAGAGTCAGAGCAAGAGAGGTTATTGAGGTATTGAGTGAGTGGAAACTCAGAATATATCCCAGATATCTACATCATTGCCCTAGGCTCTTACAATGTCCTTGGACGAAGCTATTACTTCTGGTTTATTTTTCTTTATTACATTCTTCAGCGTAAGGATGTATGTAACGTAACATACATGTAAGTAATGAAGCAGAACAGCAAACTGAATGGGTGTGGATTCACCGCTCAGGTTTGGGACCCAAGCATCGTTGTAATTGCTTATACACTCCTCCCGTATCACATGCTTCTGCTTCCTCCAAGCCTGGGGATGGACTTTGTGTTGCTTGTTTTACCTAAAAATCATTCTCCCTTCCTCTCTCTCTCTCCCACGCAGACACACACATACACACATCCATATAGAGTGTTGTTTGATTTTGATGGTGTTTTTGAGCTTTATAAAAATGATACACCTTGCATGGTCTGCTGGGACTTGCTATTTTTATTCAATATATAAGATGCACTCATGTTGTTCGTGAAGTTCTAGTCTATTTTTCTTGCCCTGTAATTTCCTAGTATGTGACTATACTACAATTTTTCATCCATTCTTCTGCCGGTAGGCATTTAAGTTGTTTCCCAGATTTTTTTTGGGGGGGGCTGCTGTGAACAGAACTGCGATGAATATTTTTATTCACATCTCCTGGGACACACAGGCAAAAGTTTCTTTGATTATTGCCCTGGGCTGTAGAGCAAGTGAATATTCTACTTTATAACCCACTGCTACATGCCTTCCCAGTTCTACCAGTTTTCTTTCCTTTCAGCAGCCTACGTGACCAAAAGTTCCCATAAATCCACATTTTCACTCTTTAATATTATGAGATGTCTTAATTTATGCCAATCTAGTGTATAAATGGTATCTCATTGTGGTCCTAATTTGCATCTCCATGATTGCTAATGAGTTTGAGCATCTTTGAAAATATTTATTAGCAATTTGTGTTACCCCTGGCTTTTTTTTTTTTTTTTTACTAGCAAGGTAACTACCTATTCAGTTCTCATTAAGAAGGAAAGAGAAGTCAGTTGATTAAAGTCTTTTATAATTAAATCCACAATTGGTAGATGACAGATGACCAGAAACTAAAGTGAGTGCACTAGTCTCTCTCTGTGAAAGCAGAACAGTGTGCTATGGTGCCCTTGGGAACTCCTTAAATCCTATACTTGCAAAATAATTTGTTCCTAATAAGGAATAATGAATTACATTTATAAATAATGATATATGATAATTGGGGATTTTCTGTATTCCTATAGATAAGTTTATATTTTGTGATTGCAAGCAACAGAAACCCCTTTGGCTAACTTGAGCCCCAAAAGATTATTCACCATTCTGTTCACAATAACAAAAACCTGGAATAACTGAAATGTCTATCAAGAGGAGAATGGATGAGTGAATTATTGGCAGTTATGGCATCTTGTGTGATGGCCCCACTGAGACTGCACATGTTCCCAAAAGGAAATCTGGGTGCTGTTACGAAAATAAAGAGGAGCATGAAAAACACCAGCTCCCAAACCCCTTGACTCACTGGACTCTTTCTTAGATAGAAAGACTGAAAGGAGTTGCTAATTTCCAAAGAGGAGAAATGGAATTTGAATGGGGGAAAATATGTGTTTTTAACATCATCCAACATGAGAAAATATTGTTAGATTATTTTTCTAACTATAGTGGCATTCCTTTTGGCTGAGGTTTTCTAGGCTATGCTAATAGCCAATAAGATAAGAATTTGTGCCAAGATGTGACGATGGTAATGACTTGGCTCAGCGAAGGGGTATGCCCCAAATCCAGTGCCAGCTAGGACCCATTCATAAGCATGGTCATGTCCCACATTAGTAATTGTGGACCAGTGGGAGAGGAGAGATATCCCTATTCACTAAGGGGACAGCTGACTGCTAGGATTTCTCTGGGTCCTGTCACTAATAGGGACTGTCTCTAAATCCCATCTTCCCATCAAAGTTTGAGGTTGACACTAATTTTAAACAAGCACTAAATCCTAAATCTATACAAGTCAGATACAGAGTACTTTGGTTAATTTAGTAAGGTCCCAAGAAGCCTGGGAGGCAGGAGGGGCTACAGTTGTGAATGCCAGTTACTTACACACAGAGCAATGCGAGAAGAACAGGGCCATTTTGAAATCCAAAGGAGTTGTGACCCACAACTAGATAATAGGTAGTTAGGGCCATTTTGCTTTAAATTTTCTGTTCAGAAGGAAACTTATCAAAGCATATGACAAAATAATTAGGATATGTAAGTGATAACAGAGTTTAAAATATGAGCAATGTCAATAAAATGATATAGGTATTCCTTGTTTTTCTAGTTTAGATTTCACCCCTTCACTTTTTTGAGGAACAAAAAGAAAATGAAAAGCAGTGAAGAAAGCCAACAGGATTGAAGGAACACACACACATACACACGCACTCATTATTCTCAATATATGAAAGACCTACATCAGTACTCGCTTTTGCTAACTGAAGGAAATCTGAAGAGGATCTTTGCAATGGTAACTGCTTCTTTGTTTTGTGCCATTTCGGGTAAAGAAAGTTTTCAGAGGAACACCCTGCTTCCGGATAGTGGGGAAAGCTGTAATAGTTACCATTTATTGATTTGCCCCTCTGCATCTTGCAAAGTGCCCTGTGTGTCCTATTTCTGATCTTATTTCTGTTATGAGTAACAACCCTTCAGTAGGTTTCTTATTCCTGTTTTACAGGTGAGGAGACTGAAGTTCAGATCAGTTAAGTAACAGGCGAGGTAGCAAGCAACATTTGGGGATGATGCCACATTTGGAATTAGCATTATGAAAAAAATGAACTTTTGACTTTCTCCTGAAAAGAGAGACAGTGTTTGATAATATACAATATTTGACGACGATCCTTGATATCTCCATGCAGGATGACATCAATATACCCTGATGGTAATTGTTTATGAAACAGTTAAGATTGGAATGGTTTCTTTTAAATCGGTGAGGGAAAGTTATGGAACACTGGATGCTTTCTCTCCATGATAAATACCTCTTAACATTTAGCATCCCACTTGTGAAATGGCTTTAGCAAACTCCCTCATTCCTCCTCTTTAAATGGTATGGAGAAGTAGGGGGAAGCTCTGATGAGGCCTACCTTCTGGCTGGATAGAAAAAAGGGGCTGGAAAATGTCAGCTTGTTTGAGGGAACAGAGTCGGCGTTTGGATCTGTTGTAATCTATAGTCTTGGGACAGTAGAAAATTCGACCCATGTGGACAGTAGCTCCATAACACTGTGTTATAACTTTCACTTAAGCAAAGTATCTCCACTTAATAAACTTGTGATCCTTTTATATAAGAGACAGCCTCAGACTGCTCCACAGAATCCATCCTTTTCCCCCGTAATTTCCTTAATTTACTATCTGTTGGCCAGCAACACTCCCATCTGAGTCACCAGGCCTGGGTGTGCTGCTCTCCCGGTTCATCCACGATGGACTAGAACGCACTGTCTCGTGCAGCCATTATCTTTCCGCTCTCATTATAATCAGCAGTCTTGCACAGCTTGATCTCCCCTTTAATTTAGAATTTGTCTTCTTTCTTGGCTGCTGGCTGCCTTCAGAAAGGAATGAGCATTCTCAGTGAGTAAATGTAACTAACTCCCCAACCCTCACCCTCTTCCCACCCCAGCAATCATTAGTTGGAACATCTGTTCACCCTGCGTTTAGAACATGATAGAGCTCACACTGGGATTTTTGGTTAGGATCTTTTCAACATCAATTATTTACTAGACTGAAAGCTTCTAAAAAGAAAGAACGGTGTCCTACACTCAACTGTAATTCGGAGCCTGCACATAAAGCCTGGTACCTATTAGGACCAAAGAAATATTTGTTCAATTGCATTGAATATTTACATCTGAGACATTAACTCAAGATGGTTGGTAGAAGAGGGGAACCAGAAAGCCACATTTTGTCATAGAGATTTATGTTATGACTTATTCTTGATTGGAAAAGAACCATGTTAATGACCTTATTCTTATTGCATCATTCTGCTTACACATTTGTCGAAGTTACGCTCTTGAGCCAGACAGACTTGGGACAGATTCCATGTTGCTGCTTCCTAGCTTGGTGCCCTTGGGCAAGTTACTTAAACAGTTCAAGCCTCAATGTTCTCATCTGTAAAACAGGTATAAATAACCACAACTACCTTAGTGTAGTATTTTGAGATAATATTGGTAAAGTACTGTAGTAAGTGTTCAATGAATGACAACTGTAATGATTACTATTCTACAGCTAATAGCAAAATTGTTATTTATGTCACTGTGGACTGTAGCCAACTCTTCCATTTAGCTTCAAAGATATAGAATTTTGAACCATCTAAAATAGTTATTCAGAGAAGTAATTATTTGCTTTCCTTACATATACCAATAATAGCCATTCAATGGTGATTGCAATAGCATGATTATTTGTAGCATAAATGAATCTTTCATCCCAGGAACTCATTTCAAAAAATATATTTTGGGGGGGCAGGGAGAGTGGGAGAGAGAAAATCTTAAGCAGGCTCCATGCCTAAGCACAGAGGCCAACGTGGGGCTCAATCTCACAACCCTGAGATCATGACCTGAGCTGAAATCAAGAGTTGGTTGCTTAACTGACTGAGCCACCCAGGCCCCCTCAAAAAAATGTTTTAAATTAGCCATAAGTAGTACATTTCAAAACCATCCCCCCCCCCCGTGGGTTCTTATTTATTTAAAACCAAGTTTTGTGGTGTATATCTGTCAGCTATTGCTGTATAACAAACCATCCCAAACACATAGGGGCTTAAAAGAGAAGTCATTTATTCTGACCCATACAATTGTGGGTTGTGTGGGAGTTGACTAATCCAGGCTGGGCTTGGCTGTGTGATTCTGAATCATGGCTGCAGGTCTGGCTAGGGCCAGTTCCTTATTGCAGACTGGGTTCAAGTCTGATCCATATGCTTTCACTCATCCTGGCCCAAGTTCTTCTCATATTGATGATAGAAGCACAAGAGGGCAAGCTCATTTGTATAAGTACATTTTAAGCCATAGTTTGCATCGTATCTGCTAATGTCTCATTGGCAAAGAAAGTCACGTGGCAGAGTCCAAACTCAGGGAAATATGTTTCTCCTATAGAAATAGGAAGTCAGGAGTAAATATTTTTGAGCAATAATCAGTCTACCACTAAGTATAACAACAAGTAAGAAATTCTAAATTGAGGCCAGCAGATCTGTGAATAATTTCTTCCCCAGAGTCTCACATAGCAATAGTGATTGATAAAGGGACTCATTTTTCTAAGAGTACATCTTCAACCAACCTTGCATCACTAAGTGCTCAGAATGTAGAATGTTCAGTTCAGTATGTCTAAGAGGGAGGTATGCAACAGAGCTTTAAAAATACAGCACTTAAGAAAATAGACTGAAGTGAGTCCTAGGGGATATAGCTAAAGAGATTGCTATTACTTCTAGCAATACAATTTATGCTTCCTGCAAGAATACTATTTTGGGCCTTTTTTTTTTTTTAAGAAAGAAAAACTAAATTGTGCTTGTGCTGAGTTTGATAATTTGGCTTCTGCAATATCAGGTGAGGTTTTGTATATTTGGCTTAGTAGAAACTTCTATTTTGGGGGTATTGCAGTCCCAAGGTTATAGGGGAAACATTAACCCAACCTATGCTAACACACTCTAGATTTCCAAGTGTGACTGGGTGGGGGGGGGGCAGGGGTGTGCAATGTTCTTACACTCTTGCTGGCTTTCCATGAAGTCTTATAAAGAAGTACTGTCTTGATGTCCCCAGTTGGCCTTCCCCAAATATGGTGACTGAAAACAGATCATTTAGATGTTTACCACCTGCATGGAAAGGAATGTATTTGGACACGGAATTTGTATTTTTTTGACAGTACGGTTGTATTAAACTGGACATTTCTGGAGCCAGTTTTCCTCTTCATCCTCCTCACTTCATCCTCAAGGTCAGCAAGCTGAGTGCTCCTCATCTTTTGTACTTTGGAAAAGCAAACACGATGATCTAAAGCAGGGGTTTCCAACCTTAGCTGCACTGTGAAATCATCCGGGGAACTTTAAAGATACCTATGTTCGGGTCCTGTGTCAGAGAGACCGATTTACCTGGTCTTGGGTGTGGCCTGGGCATCAGGACATTTAAAGCTCGCCAGTGAATTAATTGTGCAGTCAGGGTTGTGAATCTCTAATCTAAAGGCGTGCTAGCTTCATCCGTGTCTTTAGAATAGCTCACTGCCCGTGGATGTGTTATGCAGAATGGGAGGGTGGCTATTAACGAACTGAATGTTGTCAGTGTGCCTGGAGCTTAGTTTATTATCTCACTGAATTTAATCTTCACAAAAATCCCATGACGGGGGTATTGCTGTCTTTATTCTATAGATGAGGAAACAGAGCTTCGGAGAGCTTGCCCTCAAACACAGTTTTTATTTTTTATTTTTATTTATTTATTTATTTATTTTTAATTTTTAAAAGATTTTATTTATTCATTTGACAGAGAGAGAGAGACAGCCAGCGAGAGAGGGAACACAAGCAGGGGGAGTGGGAGAGGAAGAAGCAGGCTCCTAGAGGAGGAGCCTGATGTGGGGCTCGATCCCAGAACTCTGGGATCACACCCTGAGCTGAAGGCAGACGCTTAACGACTGAGCCTCCCAGGCGCCCCTCAAACACAGTTTTTAATCACAAAGTTAGGATCAGATCTTAATTCTCAGCTTCAAAGCCCCAGACCCTCTCTTACTCTGCAATAGAGTTGAGTGGGCCCTGTTTTTGACATCTTCCCATGTGCCTTCTAAGATGGAGAGCAGTTTTCCATAGGCGAGTGGAGGGGGGCAGACAAAAAGCGGAGTGAATGTTCGGCTAAGATAAGAGGAGGCCGCTGTAGTTTGATTCAGATGCAAACTGAAAGTAAGATGATAAATAACGGACCCAGAAGAGTGAAGGACTGATAGACTAGAGGTGGGCAACCTTAGCCTGTATATCTATACCTGTGTTGGCTAAAGAAGACTTGCCAGATGCTTCTTTGGTTGATTGCAGAAGAGTGGTTGGAAAAAAAGTGAGAATTTCTAAACATGTTTACAAATGGGGAGAGAGGCTTTGGCAGTAGAACACTGGAGCTTGTGCAGAGTGGATGGTGAAGAGATTGGTCTGGGAGGAAGCTTGGAGGTGGATTTGTGGTGAGGAGAAGGAAAATCATAGCAGGTGCTTGAGATCAAGAGGAAAGCCAGGGGCGTGACAGCAAGCAAGACTCTCAGACCGAACACACTTGCCAGACCCCCAGTGTAGGAGCGCTGTGTCAGAGAGCTCTTTGTCCAAGCGGCGGAGCCCCTATAATTTGTTTTGCACAGGAGCCCTTGGGTGACACTCTGATGGCATGTGATGTTTGGGGAGTGTCTTCTCAGGATGCAGCCCATCCTCATGGAGGCACAGCCTCACCAGACGTCCACAGAGGAAGGCAGGATCCTGAGTGACGGCTACGCAGAAGCCAGGACTGTCTTCAGAGCTCCATGTTTTCAACCCTTCTGCGTCCTAAAAGCTTAAACCAAAATGCAAATTTCAGAAGAAAAAAGAGCAACTGAGCTGGGGGTGAGGTGAAGAGAAAGGGGGTCATAGACAATAGAGCTCATAGACAGTGAGTAATAATTTACACGATAGGCTTTTCTATAATTTTCTCTAAGATTTTAGTAGGTACTGGTGATGTGAAAATCGAAGACTATAGGTTGTACTCTCATGTTGTAGTTTCAATGTGGGTTTCTCCCTCTTAGCTGGAAGTGCATCCAGGCGCTGGACTTTACTGCCCTCCTCACGGGCTTCTTGTTAATGTTTTGAATTGGATCTGGGCTTACACACTAACCAGCTGAGGGCACCGAGTTTCCTCTTCTGGTCTCTCAAAGCTGAAGACTGATTTCTACTTTCACGTAGTAAATTCATGAATCAGAAAACTATGTTTGCATTCTCAATCCACTAATAATAAAATCTTACAGTGTTACAGTATGGTGCATTTTTTTTTACTGATTGTAAAGGATTTCTTTCTCCATGTTCCCATTTTATTCTTAAAAATCCTTCTGAAATAGACAGAATGGGCTTTTTTAAAAAAAATATTTTTTTATTATATTATGTTAGTCACCATATTGTACATGGGCAGACTACGATGATTCCTATTCTTTTGGAATAAAATTCCCATTTCTAATTTAATGGTGAGTTATTTTAATTATGAGGAACTTGAACTTAGAATGTGCATTTCACCACAAACTCTTCAATTTTGTTCCAGTCTAGATCTTTCAAGTTCAGTTGCCTTACTTTTCTTTCTTTAATGATTTATTTTTCCTTTTTCTTTCTCATAGAGTTGGATTCATCCCCTTCATGTTATTCAGGAAGTGGTCTTTCAAAAAGGAAGGACAAGAGGATCTTCTGGGAGTGAGGGTACTAAGTACTGTCACTTCTAATCTCTTTTTTTCTCATCATTTAAAAATGTTGGGGGGTACCTGGGTGGCTTAGTCGGTTAAGCATCTGCCTTTGGCTCAGGTCATGATCTCAGGGTCCTGGGATCGAGCCCCACATCGGGCTCCCTGCTCAGGGGGAGTCTGCTTCTCCCTCTCCCTCTGCTCCTCCTCCCACTCACGTTCTCTCACTCCCTCTCTCTCTCACTCTCTCTCTCAAATAAATAAATAAAATCTTTAAAAAAAATTTTATTATTTAATTTTTCTATTTTTGTGCTTGCTTTATAATATATATGACACATTAATAGATTAGTCTTTACACATGTATAACATATATATATGTTTCTATGTATATATATATATATATATATTTCTATCACACAAACACACACAGACATATGGAGGCGTGTGCATGGATATTTTAATTACTAAGGATGTATGTTTATAAAAGTTGGAGACCCCTAGTATTACGGGTTGAATTGTGTCCCCCCGCCCCACCAAAAAAAAGATTTGTTGAAAGTCTAACCCTCAGTACCTCAGAATGTGACCTTATTTAGGAATAAGATTGTGACAGATGTACTTAGTTGAGATGTGGTCATACTGGAGAAAGTAGGGCTCTAATCCAGTGTGACTGCTGTCCTGATAGGATGGCCGTAGGTGGACAGAGGTACACAAGGAAAGTGGCATGTGAACATGGAGGAAGGGATTGGAGTGATGCATCTAGGAGCCAAGGAATGCAAAGGATTTGCCAGCCATCACAGGAGGCTCGGAGGAGGGTGTGGAAAACAAATTTTCCCTCGGACCCCTCAGACAGAACCAACCCTACGATACCATTGGCCTCAGACTTCTGATCTCCAAACTGTTAGACAATATATTTCTGTTGTTTCAAGCCCAGTCTGTGGTGCTTTGTTATGTCAGCTCTCAGAAAGTAATACACCTCGTATATATTGACAAAAAATCATCTGAAATATTTTAAGAAAACTTGACAAATTTACACTGTTTCCAAGGGATGCAATCTATCAATATGATCCTTTAGTTAGGAAACAGAAGCAGACAGATTTGAAGGCTGAGGAGGGTACTGGGAGTCGGCGAGAGAAAAATATCTGGTGCTTCCGAAGACCTCTCACTACCAGGGGAAAACCATGTCTCCACAGAAATGATGGGTCCAAAAACATGTTTGGGAGACTGAGAAATGCCACCAGGGTTTTAAGAGCAAAAGGTTGAGGGATTGAAGAAAGACATCGGGAGCTTAAGGGAAACCAGAGAGGCCTGGGGCTAATTTTGTCTGGTTTATTTTTTTCCCATTTGTTTATTTGCTATAAGTCAGATTTTGGATCAATTAGCAAAATATCATGCAAATATTCCCAGTGTGACTACACATGAATAACTTTAATTCTCCTGAACATTTGTCTTGTTGCTACAAAATACATCTGCTATTTGCGTTAACTTAATCTGTTAAGATATTGTGAACTAAACCACAGACTTCCAGAGACATTTAGGAAGCAGCTTCCCATTTTTATTGGACACTTTCGACTAGCAAAATCTGCTTGTGCGATCACATGACCCCACCCCAGGAGCACCTCTTTTCCCAGTGCTGTTTCAGACAATAGAAAAAGAAGCATAATGGAGCATTACAGGAGGCAAGTGCTGGTAGAGCAGGAGGGATGCTTATCAGCAACAGAAACAGGCAGTGGAATAAATAATTAAAGGAAAATTAAAGGAAACGTAACACATGGGTATGCGTTCTAGTATTTGAGAGGGACAGAAACGAATCGAACACTTGATATGTGCAAAGTACTGTGCTATGTATGTCACATAATTCATACCATGCAAATCTCACACTCACTCTATGGGGTAGATTTTAGAGAGTCAAATCACTTGTTCTGCGTTACACGGAAAATAAGGAGCAGGGTCAGTGTTTCACTCATTCAGTTAATGTTTATCCAGTACATACTATACGTCAGGCACCGGTCTAGTTACTGGGTATGAAGGGGTAAAGAAAAAAAAGAAGAAGAAAGGCTACCACCCAGAGAGTTGAGTTCTAGATAGAAGAGTCATAAATGTCAACCAACAAATAAAGAAGACACTTTCAGGTAGAGATGAAAGCTTTAAAGATAGTAAGACTGTGTGATGTGATAGCAAGTGCCTGGCAAGGGACTTCATTGGACAAAGTAGTCAAGGAAGGCCTCTCTGAGGAGGTGACAGTAATGCGACTTGACTGATAAGAAGCCAGTTATGCAAAGAAGAACATTCCACAGAGTGAGAAGGCCAAAGCCACTGGTCAGGACCAAGAGAAGTCAGAGTTGCCACTGGAGGGTTTTAAACAAGCAGTGATGTGACATTATAATTTCTAAAAGTTTGCTTTGGTTGTTGTGTCCAGAATAACTTGTACAGGACATTAAACAGGGATCCTTGTCTGGAGGTGGTTGTGTTATCCAAGCGAGAGCTGATGGTCTCTGGGACTAGGGCGGAGGCAAAGGAGATGGAGAAGTGTGGGCAGACTGGGGATAGATTTGGGGATAGGCCTGACAGGGCTTACTGGTGGTTCAGATGGGAGAGGGGTGAAGTTAATAAAAGAAGGAATGAGGACTAATTGTTTTTGGCTTCAGCAATTGGTGGATTATGGTGGCATTTACTGAGATGAGGCAGGCTGGGAAGGAGTGAATTTAGAGTTCTCTTTGGGAAATACTAAGTTTGAAATACCTGTGAGGCATCCAAGCGACAGCACCATACTGGGATAAAAGGGAGCTCTAGAGGGAGGTTTCTTGGGGTCACGTCTCACCTCTACTGCTTACCAGCTCTATTACTATGGGCCAGTCACATAAGCTATCCTAGAATAAGAAAACTAACACTTATGCTGCTTCCTAGAACAAAGAAAATAAATAACTGGGCTTCTTTTGGCTCTGATAGGTTGTGAAGGTCAAAAGGGAATACATGTTACAAATAAGAGTGCCTGGCTTGGACGTCGTTACCAATATATATATTATTGTCGAGTGGACTTGGCCAGTATTTGAGTCCATGCTCATTGTGCGTAAGTCAAGGAGAGGATAAAACCAACTGAAGTTTCGTACTAATGATACCAGATCTGTCCTTTGTCAACGAGCTCACTTCTGGCTTTCTTAACTTCCCATTATTCTACAACTAAAGGTCTAGGCTAACTGACTAAACCCTGAGGAGCATGTCATTCCCTTGGCCTAAAGCCTACGCAGCCTCCTACTGCTTATACCATATCAAGTCCAAGTACCTTAACTTTGCACTCGATGAATGACCTCCATGATCTGACCCCAAACTCCATTTCTGCCCCTCATGTTATTTTCCTTTGCCCAAATTAGTTTTCTCATTATAACATGAACGTGGCATCCACTTCTCCTAGCCTCATAGTCATTTATTAATTCATTTCTTTTATGGATGCCCCTTCCGTGCTAGCTCCGTGCTAACAGCTAGGGCAATTTAAGTAAGATTCATCTATCTATTGGTTCTGCTCTTCTGTTAGGCATCTAGTGGCAAAGACATAGGTAGAGCCCGCTTTATGATGCAACATATGGTAACGGAAGTATCGCGAGTACCACACGGGAAGCCCCGCAGCAGAGGCACAGGCATAAAGACAATGGAGGGCCCACCTGCCAGCAGAAGGCAGGAGTGGGGATGGAGAAAGGAAGAAGGTTTCCCAGCGGAGGAATCAGCCTGCACAATGGCAGGGAGGAATGACGCTTCTGGCACATTCAAGGGATTATGGAATCATTCTCCGGTCTTCATACTGGTCTGTCACCTAGCTGTGAGACTTGTTCTTCACTTCCGCTGCTACTTACTTGCTCCCACTGCAACTCGAGGTCTTACAAGTTCACGGAGTGATATTGTGATTGAGAGTATGGACTCTGGAGCTGGGCTAAAATGTGCCATCATCTTGGCCCTGCCAAAGCCTATCTGCTCAACCTTGAGAGAGTTCTGTATCCTCCCAGACTTGGTTTCCTCGTCTGTAAAATCGGGGATGATGAGAGAACCTACTTCAGAGTGCCATCGTGAGAACTGAACGGGGGGAGACACGTAGGTCACTACAGTGCTTTCTTGGGGTACCTGGGCTGCCCCCACCCCCACAGGTTCAGCTCATTCCCTAGGGGCAGCATGCACCAGTTTCTCCAAGAATTTAGTAGATGAGTACGTGTCTGACATTATTAATTTTGAGTTCCCATCATCAATCCATGGTTAAGGTTTTAATTCCATTGTAATAAATGACAAACTATAGAGATGCAGCTTCCTGCTTTTTTGAAACATTTTAAATTAATTATTATTATTTTTTTAATCTCTAAATCCTTATCCCCGTGAAATGTCTGCTTTGAAGTTCCTTTCTTTCCCCAGAAGACAGCAATTTATCAGCTTTTAGAAGACTATGATACAGCAGGGAGCCTGTTCAAGTCCATTTGGAGACATAGGTTCCTTTGAGGCTTCAATACAAGGAAGGCACATTTAAGGCCTTGTTAACAGAAGTATTAATATTCATAATACATCTCTCGGTCTTTTTCGTATCTCAGACTCATTCCTCTTCCATAACACTGGGATCTGTATCACTTTATCAGCAGCACCTCAAGGGAATTTGCTAATAATTCACAAAACAAATAAATCTGCTCCTTGGCCCCTCTTTCCCAATTAGTCCCCAATTTATCCCAGATCACTTTCCTCTTTTTCTTTGGCTCTGATTCCTCAATTCAATGGCATGTGGTTGATGCACAGGCCTGGTTCATCCACAGCCAGTGTCCCTGACGTAATCTGGAGAATGCGGCTCACTTTGCGCCAGCCCCGTGCAAGGGCAGCCCAGGGGAGGACGCCTCTTCTCGCCTCCTTGCCACTGGGAAATGTCTTTGTAGAGTGCCATTTAATAAAAGACTCCTTTGGGTTTATTTTTCATGCTGCCATGCAGCAAATGTCAGTATATTGTCACTGAGCTGCAGTGGTTGGGGTTTACTGGCAAAAAACAGCAAACAAATAAATACACAGAAGTAGAACGGAGGGCTTGAGTGTATCTGTAATTGGAGAAGCAGATGAACATTTTAGAAACAATATCTGATTCCACTGGCTGATTTTTCTGGTCTTTGGCAGGTAGGGTGGTAGGGGTGATCATATAAGAGGAATTCATAGCTATGTGAAAGTACATATACACACACATGCATATACACACACATTAACTTGGCTCTGCATATGTGTTTCCTTTGTGATACTGACATTTCCCCTTAAATTGTTTGTTAATGAGTGCTGAAGTAGCCTATGACTTATTTCTTCAAACAAATCAGTTGTAGGTATGATTATATTATATTTATGATTATATTTGGCATTTGAGACACCCCCTGCTCCGTTCCTTGTTCACTCTCCAAACATCTGAAAAACACTGAGATATTTCAACTCGATTGCTTTCTCATCAGTCAAATCACAGTACATTCGCATAAAATCTCTGATCCCCACTTTGAATCTTTTAATCTCCTTCCCCAGGAATTCTTGTTTAGCCCCCAAATCGAAGCTGAGTAACTAGAGAGAAGACCCAGTGCCGCCTTTAATGTGAGATGAGGAGGCTGGCTGCTAGAGACGTAAAATGGTGGCACATATGGTGTTCTTGGAATTGTGCTGCCTCCTTTGAAGAAGACCGGAGGAGGGGAGAGAGAGAGAGTGTGTGTGTAGTAGCTGAAATCTGCACTGTTTCTTCCTTCTCAGAAAAGACAAGAAATGCCACATCTTGGTTTCCCATGAGTGTGACAAGACTGACTCTAATCCATGACTTTGAACTTTAAAATCAACAAGTAGTCCCCCTAAAAGAGCTCACAACCACATGAAGAGACAGGTGTGCTGGATAGGAACATTTTACAAGAAGCAACAGGACTTACAGAGCGGAATCGTAAGAGCGACTTTATTTTTGTCCCCACTTCTCCCTTTAAACCTGCTCAATGAGGAAAGGTTTTTCTCTACCACCGGATAAAAATGGGCTCCTGTGGCCTTTGTGCTTATTTTCAGATGGTAAAAATTCAATGTCCACCTCAAGGGAGAAAAAAACCCCAACAGTCTCCACTTAGAAGTGAAGATGGGCACTCCAAATCAACTTTTCAAGTTCACACAGAGGTAAGTGTTCACCTCCCCACTCCAGTCTGCCCACCTGGCACCTGGCCACCTGCCTGCTGCCTCCCTTATTCCTCAGGTGGCTTCTCCTCCACTGCGTAATTGCCATCTCAGACCCCCTTCGTGGTTTTAGAAAGAAGTAAGGAAAGTTGTTTCATGACTGGATCCTGTTGCAAGCTGGCTTTGCTTTCTCTGGACAGGAAGTTCTAGCAGAGGGTTGAAGATGACTCTGTCTCTCCTGGAGAAAGTTCAGGCTTATACTGACATTACCTTCTGGACATCCCACCCACCATTCTCTTGACGTAAGCACTGTTGGTTTCTTGACTTCTCTCCTGATTCCCATGTTTAGCTCCATCCCCTCCCCCCATAGCATTCACTTCTGGTTCCCCTTATACCATCAAGGCAGATTCTCTGGGGGACAAGTTGAACATTTGGTCCTCAGGACTTAAAACGTTTAACCAGTCATTGGAGGGGAGTTCTGTCTGCTCATAGGCTCTGTTGACCTTCTCACATAATGAGCTCCCCACGCTGCTTGCTGACGCCCTTCTTGCTTGGGGTGAATAAGAAGCACTCTTCCCCCTCCCCCCCCACCAACAGGGGAGGTTTGAGGCTGCTGAACAGCTGTTATAAAAATACTCTTCTGCAATTCCAGGTCTCTTAATTCCTTTATATTCTCCTTGTGGGAAAGAAGTTTGTTGACTTAGGAAACCTGTTCTTAGTTATTTCTTTTGAAAATTTGCATCTGGTGCTTCATGTAGGAGTTTCATAGATACTGAATTTTTGTGCATCATTTTAAACTTTCATTTTACCATCCTACTACATGTGTTACACAGATGATTAAGGTCCTGAGAGTTTATCTCCCGTTCTGTGTGTGCTATACAGTGATGAGGACTTAGAGCTGAGACTTGAGAAGTAGGCAGTTGAAAGTGCTCTCTGCACATGGTGGCAGTCTTAGAGGAGGCTCTCAAGAGGAGGGGCCTGTCTTAGGCCAGAGGATGTAGAAATTCTGGACTAACGTAGGGGGAAGAAGAGACTGCATTTAAGAGGGTGTTGTATCAGTCAAGCCACAAGAAAGGTTGGACCTCATGTATGGACATGACAAGGCAGAATGGCCTCCTTTGGTAGGCAGGATTCCAAGATGACCCCCAGTGACTCATACCCTTCACAGTTCCCTTCCCTGGAGTGTGGCCAGGACCTATGATATGACGGGAAGTTGCTTCTGTGATTATGTTGTGTTATATGCAAAGACAGAGGGAGCTTTGCAGATGTAATTAAGTTCTCTGATTAGCTGCCTTTGAGTCGGTCAAAAGGGATATATTCATGGTGGGCCTGGCCTAATCAAGTGAACCTTTGCATGAGAGAGACTCGCCTGTTAGCCTGGAAGAAATCACACACCCATGTTAACTGCCTAAGGGGATAGGTGGCCTTCACGCACCACACGGAGGGCCTCAGTCCTATAGCCACCAAAACCAAAATCCTGTCAACAACCTGGATGAGCTTAGAGGAGGACCTCAATCCTCAGATAAGACCACAGCCTTGGCCAACACCTTGACTATAGCATTTGGATCAGAGGCCTCCTGAGCAGGGGCCATGCCAGACTCTTGACCTGTTTAAACAGAGATGACAAATGGTGTTGTTTTAAGCCACTAAATTTGTGGTAATTTGTTACACAGCAATCAAAAAAATGACTAGATCTCCATTTTGTGTTGGAGCATGTTGAGAAATAAGGACACAAAAGCTAGCGGAAGACATAGCTAGGTAGGGTTTAGGATGCTAGATTGATGGGAGTGGACTCTTCAGTCCACATCTAGAGATACTGTGTTAAAAAAAAAGTCTGGTTTGCTCATGCTCCATATTCTTTGCAGGTCAGCCGGGGGTGCTTCTTTGCATTATCCTGACCTCAGAACCCAGGCTGATGGGCACTTCTTCTGTAGTGTTGCCATTGCCATGGCAGGAAACAAATAGGAGAATAGAATGAATTGCATCAAGGTGTTACTTTTCACTTTTACTCACATTTCTCTGGCCAAAGCAAGTCACATGGATGTACCTAACATCAAGGGTAGAAAGAATGAACCAGAAATATGTGGTGAATTTCATTAGTCAGTGTACAATAGTCATAGATCCTAAAACAAGGAGGAGACTTGATGGCAGCCCAGCCTCCTAATTTATGCCCAAGAGCCTTCCTTATCCTCCCCAATTCTGAGAAGGTATGCAAGGGTTCACTGCAAGCACAGGCTTATTTTGTATTGGGTATTTGACACTAGACAGAACTGTGAACAACATTAAGAAACAGGTGTCTTTTCTTGTGTCATTGCTTCCTACTCCAGTATTTCTACTAGATATAAAAAGGATTTTGAGTCCATATTTATACGAGGAATTCCTATTTTCCTGTCTCTTCTATGCCTACATTATACCTTCTGTAGACATCTATTATGAAACTCAGTTTTCTAGTGAGTTCAGAGTCAGACAGGAACGACTCAACAGGTTTTCAAAGAAAGATGCTGGGGAAAATTTTGAGAGGTGGTCTCATCGAAACTGTTGTTCTTTGCCTCAAAAAAAGAGTGTAAGGCATGAAAGGCATGAGAGCTTTCCCACAATAAAAGCTAGTTGTATACAGGCTGGTTAGTAATGATAATATTACAGTTTTAAAATGTTCAGGACACTTTGATTTCTCTGATGGCTGATGTTAGGACACTGTTATTATCCCACTTGTGATATGTGAAAAATTGAGGAATAGACGTTTGACTTGTGTCTCTTCTTCCTCTCCTTCTTCCATCAAAATGATCTCTTAGGAAAGCATTTGCTGGAATTTTGATTCTCCAAGGATTGTCTGCATTTTAAGCCTTAAAGTGAAATGGGATTTACGTTCACTGGGAAAATTATCTCATAATAATTTTGCATAAACTAAGCTGTGGCAGAGACACTGGCCCCATGGCAAAGTTACGGTTGGTAAACACCACCTTGTCAATCACTGCAGAAGCCGGGCCCAGAGGAGGGAGCTAGGAAAGCAGACTGAGAAGACGAAGGGACATGAAGAGTGTGACAAGCCCATGACAAGCTGGGTGGAAGTAGAGGCAGGAAAGCCATATATACGAGTTGCCAGAGAAATAGGAGAAACAGGAAAAGAGACCCTCAGGAAGTCAGAGGAGGAGAGAGTTTCCAAAAGGAAATCTGAGGCTCCAGAGAGAAGGCAGCTGATGGGAGGAAGGTGGAGGGTTCTGTAGCTGGAGGAAGTCAAGGCTCTTACTGACCTGGGCAAGAGCCCTGTCGGGAGAGGGGGATGGGAGCTAGATTTTTGGGGGAGCCAGTCCACTCTCCAAGAAGCTGTAAGGGAATAGGAGAACAGGGTGATAGATACGGTAACACAACCTCAGGGAATTTGAAAAATTGTTCCTGTGGGAGTGATCTGTATTATATGTAGATCCACAGTATGTGTAGAGGAGAACATGCTGGCAAAGAGGAAAGCATCATGGTGCAGGTGAGACGTGGTACTGCTGCCGGGGCAAGGTGCCTGCCCAGGCGGAATCCCAGGTGGAGGCCTAAGTCTCCAACAGAGGGAGGCAGCTCTCTTTGTTGAAGCAGGGGTGGGCAAGGGAAAGGGTGGGGCCCTGTGGGGATGAGGTGGGGGAGGGCCAGAGGGTGAGGTCCACTTCTGGAGGCCTCACTTTGCTTTATAAACACATAGGAAACTCACATGGAGTTTGGGGGGGAGGGGCCATTGTGCCCATTTGGAGCAGTGGTAGAGCACTGAGAGAGAGAGAGAGAGATAGCTTTGCAGAATACTGTCCTGCTTTTGGACAAGGCACGAGGGAAATGGAATCCAGGAAGCTCTTGAACCAGCTCTCCCTTCACATACCTTTTCACATTCCTGGCCAGTCTGGAAATACCATGACCAAGGTCGGGGAGATCAAACAAGTATCCCTGATCAGGTCTGAATGGAGCATGGCTTTGGACAGGGCACCTGGCCCTGGGACTTCTGCGAGTGTTGTCAGAGCGCCGATGCAAAATTTGTGAGTTGACCTTCCTAATCTGGGACATCTGAATCACGAAGAATACATTTCTGATGTCTCTTTTCACATTCGTATCTGTGAGAGAGATATTTTCAACCTTGTGAGGGTTTTGTGGTTCGAGTTTACTGCTTTTCCTTTGTGAGAAATCTGTTTTATGTTTGGGGGGATTTGTCATTTGTTCTGTTGAAGACTGTCTCATAAAAGATGCTCGGTTTTGGGGGCAGCTGTTATCAGTAGAAGCGGAGGAGGGGTTTTCATCTGCATGGATTAGGTTGACGTACCAATCTCTTTCTTCTCTAGGGTTTTTAAGGAATCTTCCATGATTGGCTGAGCATGAGGAATCTCCCTGTGACAGCTCTATAAAGAAAGAAAGACAATAAAGACAATCTAACAGGCAGTCAGTCGATGACGATTTTTGTCTGGAATAAATTTAGCGCATCTCATAAAGTTTTTATAGATGCTACCTTTCAGATGCTTAGAATATTATTATCTAGCCTAACATTTCTGTGTTCCTGATTTTTCTTATCCTTGCCTGGGGAAAAAAAAAGGAACTCTAGGATGTTCTTCTGTGTCTATTTTAAGCTCTTAGCGGAGTTGTTTAAATGACTGATTTTTCTTTTTCCACTGCATGGTGTTCTTTTCCTATGGGATTTAATTAGAGTCTTCCACGAAAATATGACAATTCGTGGGTTTTGCGATGGAATTCGTGATTTGTATCTTTACCTCAACAGGTCCTTCGTAAGCATAAGGTTTTGGTGTTTTGGGGGCCAAAATGGCAGAAAAATGAAGTTCTGATAAAGACAAAGATAAAAATCATTCCCAATTAATAGAACAGAAAGTGACTGTAAACCCAGCCTGTAGCAGCTAAAATCAAGCCACTTAAAAATTCACCTTACAAGTGAAAGCAAAACGAAATAAAAAATAGTTAGGAGTTACATTATTAAGAATTCTACGTACTCTTTCATGTTGGTTTCTTTACAGATATTAGAAGTCTTTTTTTCTCTGTCATCAATAAAATTGATTCTCTCTCTCTCCATCGTTCCCTCTCTCTTTCCCTCTCTCTTTCCCTCCCTCCTGTCCTTCCCTCGTCTGTGTTTTGGGAAGGAGCGAGTGTGAGTCCATAAGGACGCAAGCATTGTGAGGCAGCTGCAGATGAAATACGTATGTGCCAGGTAAAAACATATCCGTGTCTTTCCACACGGATGGTGCTTGATGAGCCTGGTTTAATGGTCCCTGGGTCTGAGGAGTTGTGCAACTCCACAGCATATTTTATTATTTAACAGGAAAGAAAGTGTATCATTATAGTGAGACACCCATGACATCCCAATCCCATCTGAGACCCCTTTCATGAAAAAAATAGTCTTCTTCATCTTCTGAAAGAAAGGGGGAGAGGGGTAAAAGGGATTCAAATCAACGGGGAGTTCTCTCCCATAATCCTCCTCTTTCCTAAATCTTCACAAGTTGAACGCTCTGATTTCTGCTAGTGAATCTTCGCTTTTGCAGCAAGGAAAGAGAAGTGAAAAGCTAATATGTATTGAGTGTTTTTTTTCCTTCCATAGAGAAAAGCCTATTGGGCTCATGAAATCATACCCGTTTGTGGTGTTGCCATTGCTTCTATACCTCAATAAGAAGAATTCAGGTATTTTAGGATTTGAGCTTAGTTTTTCTTATAACACTTATATACATATATATTTCAGAAAATACTCATGGGGAATCCAAATCCTAAATTCTTGGCTATGACTCCCTTTGTTCCCTGGCTTGTGAGGCAAGAATGCTGGTGGGTGGCGGGGATGGGAGGGTAGGGAGGGGGTTAGGGAAGGCAAGGTCGACAGAGAGGCGGGAGCAGGCATCCCAGAGGCCCTGGCTCCGAGGTGCCCTGGGCAGCCATACAGGGACCAGGTCTTGTGGTGCTGCTCCCCAGTCTCCAGAATGGTGGAAAATACCAGATGGAGCTGCCAGATTTGGCATTTTAGTTTGGGAGCAGAGAGAGGTAACAGAAAAAAGAAAAAGTATTGCTCAGGGAGTGAGACACTATGGACTTTCCAAAAGCAGCGCCATTTGCTCCCAGGGTGACCTGGGGCGTGTAGAGCTACTTAATCTGGGCACTTCTGTGTTCTTCTGTAAAGCACAGGTAATAAGCCCTGCTCTGCCTATCTCATGCATGTGGCATGTGTCAGAACAGAGAACATGGCTTCTGTAGGTCTGGTTTCAAAAGACTTTGCAAACAGGAAAAGCTACGACTGAGTGCTTTCTCTGTGTCTGGCCCTGTGCTAGTTTTCCGGGGGTGGTCCAAGAGCTGTGGACCATAGTCCTCAGCTCTCAGTGGGCTGAGACCCAAGTCAGGCAGGGAGAAGCAGCAGTGGTGTTAGGTCCCTCGGCAGGGCTGCCCTGGTCAGCAGAAGGCAGATGTATGATTTAATAGAGCAGCACCCAAACTCCCCGAGGGGGATATGGACTGTGTGGGCAGTTGCAATAAATTACAAAGAGTCACCATATTTCATTGTTTCTGAGACACATTTTCCTTCCACATTTTAACATCTCTAAAACCAGGATGTCTCTTCCAGTTAGTGGTCGGTTATAGTTTGAATAGCAGCTCTTTTTTGTTAGTGGCACACAAAATAATGGTGCATCTTATAATCTATGAAGTCATATATCCAACAAAATGCCATAAGAGAAGAAAAATACCATATCCCTGATACCCAACACCACAGTTCCAAAGTTGAGAAGAATGTTAAATAAGTGAGTCTCTTATCATCAAAGCGATTCAGTCTATCGGTGAAACAGTTCTACAAAATGGGAAAGAGGAGATATTTCACATGGATGTCTCCACCCAGAGTACTCAATTTCAACTCTCAGAGCATCTAAGTGCTTCTTTTAAAAACAGAAATTAGTTGATTTTTATAATAAAAAAAATCTTAAAAATAAGATCTTCTCTGAGGGGAAAATTTGGGGCAGAGATGTATTCAGACATAAAGGGAAACCACTGGGTTTGCAGCCATGAGCTTCTGCCTTGAACGTAGCTTTCGTCTCTAGGCAGTTGATTTGCAGTTGACGTTGTGCTGCTTCCATTTTTTTGACTGACATGCCCTACTTTCTTCTTTACCCCATACACTGTGTTTGAAGAGTCGTATTAGACACACTGTCCTTTGGGAATCAAAAGAAGGCTGGGGTAGGCAGTGGAGGGAAATGAGAGAAGAAAGTTGTTCAAATCCTTATACTTTCTTCAAAAGGAAGAAATTGGATCTGCTCACCATTTTAAAATGCTCTTTTGATTTTGATTTGAACTATTGCTGTAGAGCTCTGAGACATGGGAGCCTCCTCAGCACATGCCAGTACTGGTCTGATTCCCATTGATTTCTAGCTTTGGGGTCCCAGGCCTCTTCCTGGCCTTTTTTTTTTTTTTTTTCCTTCTCTGGTGCCTTGCTCTTTTTGGCCATGATCATTAACCAGCCTGCCTTCCGTCTTGACCTCCTCCCTTCTTCTGCTTGTTCCAACAAGTGACTCAGCTTCCTCAGCTCCGTCACCTCCTTAACCCTACCTCTCTCTCTCTTTTTTTTTAAAGATTTTATTTATTTATTTGACAGAGATAGAGACAGCCAGAGAGAGAGGGAACACAAGCAGGGGGAGTGGGAGAGGAAGAAGCAGGCTCAGAGCGGAGGAGCCTGATGTGGGGCTCGATCCCAGAACGCCGGGATCACGCCCTGAGCCAAAGGCAGACGCTTAACCGCTGTGCCACCCAGGCGCCCCTACCTCTCTCTTGCCTCTGTCACAGTATGCGTGACTCCTCCTGTCTCCTGGTGGTGAAGAGGCAGACAAGCACGAGGTTCAAATGTGAATTTGCCAGTTAATCTCTCCAACTATCATCTCCCCAGATGTCAAATGGAATGATAATAATAATAATAATAATAATACTCATCTCATACAGCTTTTGTGTTGTTTAAATGAGTAGGTGAGTTTTAAGTGCTTAGTATAGTGACTGGTCAGCACATGGAAGCTTTCTCTGTTGTCTTCTTACCACTAGTAGTAAGAGTTGTTGTAGTGTAGTTATGTTAGTGATGTCTAGGGACACGGAGGACCTTGTAGCATGGATTAGTTTGTGACGACATTTCCATGCTCTTTAAAACATCCAGCAAGCCTTCTCAGGGCTGGCTAAAGAATTAAGTCCTATGGCCCTAAGGCACCCATTGCAAGTGAAGAATCAATTTATTTACTCTGCATCTAGAACTGTACTAGCAAAGTATCTTTCCTTGGGAGAATTGAGAAGAAGGTCATTTGAATCATTTTCTGTGGGGCTTAATTCTCTGGAGAAAACTCAGTTGGGAAAAGCTGGTCCAGAATAGATTTACCTTACTTCACATTGTTGAGTTTGTGTTTGAAGGCCGTTTGATTTAGAAGAATGAGTGTGACTCAAAGGGGATGAAGCTAGTAGATAAATTCCAAATACAGCATGCTTGTAAGGCATCCTGAAGGCTGTCTCCAAGAGGAACGTTTAAAGTTATCCTCCGTAGACCTGATCCCAAAACCTATTTCCCAACTAATAATTTTCATTTTTACATTATTGAGCCTGAACGCTGACCATAGACTTTTCTTGCAGGTGGCGCTAAATAGGAATGTTGATGCATTTATTTTGGAAGCCACTGGGGAATGCTGTCCAGAAGGTTAGCCGATCTCACTTTCACTGCACAATTCTTATTAAAAGATGAAAATATGCTTTTGGTTGACATTCAAAAAGAAGACAAAGAAAGGGCAGATGTCTGGAATAATACCGCCACGTCAAGCCTTCCCTTTCATTTGCCTCTCCCTGACAAGCAAAGTACTGGTTGGAGACTTGGGAAGACTTTCCAAATGTATTTGGATTGTGAAGGCACAAAACCCCAAAGTACCTAGACAGCGATGGTTGTTCTGAACTGTGGCGGGGGCATTTGGCTCAGAATTACCAGTTAGACTTGTTAAACTTAAAAATAAAACAGCCGGTTATTTCGCCAGCAAAATGGGTTTATTCGGGAATGGCAGAAAATTGCAGTCTGAGACATTCAGGCCACATGCAGCCAAACCATAGGCAAATTCTGAAAACAAGAAGAGAGAAATGCTTTTTTATAGAGGAAAGGGGGGAGTTGGGAGGGGCTGTTATAAACCAAAAGGCCACTGAAGTAAACTGGGCTTTTCATTGGCTGAGTTATGACAGTCTCTCATTGGCTGGGCTGTTGCCAGGCAAGGAGAAAGTCTTCCTCCCTTCTTATGGGATAGTGAAGTATAGCTGCTTCTTGCTGGGAATGCAAGGTATACCAAGTAATAGCGCATGAGAGCGCCACCTTCTGGCCTTCCAACTCCATTTTAAATGAGGTTTCCTTTGTTCAGTTTCACAGATTGGTGGGAGACAAGGTGTCTGGCACCCTTGTCACAACGTACAGATTTATGGAGTAGATAGGAACAGGATGACGAAGTTAGAAGGAAAGGTGCATGGATCAGTTTCACCCAAAACAAATTATATGGCTCCAGAGAAGGAACACTGCCTAGAACTTTGAAGCGGCTACTTGGCTAGAATACATGAGTGTGTTAGGGAATAAAACGGTGTTGTCTTTCTGGAAGTGGTGAAACACCAGTGGTTTTTCAGTCTTCTTGAAATGTTCTCTGACTGTATTATCATGAATGTGTTTTGATTCAGGGCAGGGATAAAAAGAGTGAACATGAACAAGTTCTGTTACCAGAAAAGCGGCACTGTTACGTTCTCAATAAGCTCCCCATTCTGAACACATACCCCAGCTCATTCCATCACAAGGTAGACTCATTCAACATCATGGTGACTCAAGTGTAGTAAAACCTTAATCATAGCTAGAAATTGGCACCATCCTTCTGCCTTCTACAATCTCGCATCTAGTCTCTTTCAGTGGTATTAATATTTAAGCTATTTAGCTAAATGAAAATTATTTTTGTGAAAAGGTTAAGCTATGTATACACTTGCATTAAAGGGATATTTTGCTTTTCCTGTAGAGATTTATCTTAACTTTAAAGATTAAACATGAAATGAGCCATGGAAAGAAAAAAAGAAAAAGAAAAGGCAGAATGGCACATCAGAAGAATTCTACTTTCAACATCTCCTTCTAATGAGCCTACAATTAGATGAGGATTGTCAACATGGTATTTGCCAAAACCCAGACAACTGTCCCCCCCCCCCCCCCGATTTGGTGGAGGTAGGGATGTTTAGGGAAAAGAAAGTTAGGAAGGAAATTCTGTGCTGGGAAACTTACCTGTTTCTGTGTGTTTATGAACAAACTATAGAAAATTGATAGTCCTCTGAACACCCAGGTGAGCTCATCTGTGGAAAATCCCTGGCTGTCTTGCAGTATACTCTAAATAGCTCAACTCACTGAAACAGAGTTGATGAGGTGATTTTTGTTTTCTATTCCTAGTAAATTTGTAATACAGGCTACAAAAAAAAAAAACAAAAACAAACAAACAAACAAACAAAAAACAACTCTTTTCGATTGCTTATTGCTAGATATCATACACCCAACTGCTTCCCCACCTGTCCCCTTCCTCATCTACATAGCAGCAACTAAATAGACTGGGAAAATTTTTATATTGAACAGCATACCAGTATCATGGAATATTCTCTGATCCATCAGCTTAAAAACAGCTTCTCAAGGCATCCTAAAATGGGAAACTCAGTACTTAAAGTAGATGAAGTTGTGCCTGTGTTACCTAAGGAGAGGGTTAAGGAAGGAGGGGTAGAGTGCCATCACGGGAGGCGAAAACTCAGGGAAAGAGATCATTTTGATGACGACGTCATCAAAACCAGGAGCACTGAGCTCTGTGCTTCCACATTATTTTACCTTGACCTGCACATATGGTAATGAGATGTTCTGTGCATCCTATTCTGGGTCTCTGATCAAAGGACATGCCCCAATGACTGGCTAGGTTTAAAAATACCCCAGTGGTGATCTTCTTTCTGTATGTATATTAACGCTGGGTGGGAGACACCTTATACCATTAGCCTCATCCTGAGGGTGTGACTAGAAATTCAACCTCACAATGAACCCTGAAAATTGTGCCAGTAGCATTTTGGGGGCTGCTAATGAGAACCATAAAATAACACTAAAGAAAGATCTGAACGAACATGCCAGATGACTGCATTTGTGCTCTCTGAATTGGGTGTAAGATTTATGAATTGAGTTTGGGGCTGCCTTAGTATCTAGCCTCTCATAAAATTTGGCCGCAGTCACTGTTTAAATAAAATGGAAGATAAAAGTGGTTTCAAGAGTGTGATGAAATGATTGTGTTATTGAAATGCTAATTTAGATGTGGCAACTGTCTAGGAGAGGGCCCTGCTTGTGAGACACAGCCTGCACTTCTGAAACACATGCCCAATGAACACTCCTTTCCTCTGATGTTGTGTGTGTGTGTGTGTGTGTGTGTATGCATGTTTTACTGTTTGACAAGCCCTTCTATGAGTGTCAACCTTGCTATGTTTCTACCCAGGGCATTACTCTGTGGCTGCTTTAACACACATTTTTAATTATCATTGGTTGAACACATGAGCTCTCCTGTTCAAATACCACTGCATGCTTGACAAGACTTGGAACCTTCTAGAAAAGGGTCCCTGGCTCAGTGGCTCTGATCACAGACTAGGTAATTTGCTTGACTAGAGTCTTCACCTGAGGCAAGAGGAAGAAAGTGGATTGTTGCCAACTCCGGAATGGTCTAGTGAAGAGGCCATTTCCTTAGACCCTTGACCGGGACTCCCTCAGGTGAAGTGGCTTTATCCAATCACCTCAGCCTCAACAGAATGTTGGACTTTTGGAAACCGAGCAGTACCCGAGGCACTGTTGTCATTGTGGATAAACAAATGGATAATATCTGAACCATAGGCAGTCCCTATAGCAATGCAAATCGAAACGTAAATGCATTTTGAAACAAACAAAGCCATGGGTTTTAAAAACTCAGCATGGTGATAAAGATGTCCAGCGAATCTGCCATTCGTATGTGACATCTAAGGGAGAATTCTTCGGGGCTTGAGTTTACTTGTAAAGAAGAGAACCATGAGAAATCGCCAATATAACACTCATTGTGGGGGATATGTATTCTATTCAAGTTGCTTTCTCCGTTGGCATATTCGCTAAAGTGCACCGTTCAGCCTCTGGAGTATTTACGCTTTCTTTTCTGTAATTATAAATGTGGAGGCAGCTGAAGCATAATACCTGGGATGTAAAAAGGATCCAGAGAGAAATGGAAAAAACCCGCGACAGAGATGAAAAATACCGTGTTGGAGCTCGCAACCCCTGGCTCAGTGAGGGCTTTCAGGTCATTCATCTTGCCTTTGATTTGTCTGCGTTCTCACTTCAAATAGGTTTACAGGTTTTTAGCTGAAACCAATTAAAGAGAGCCAATTGGCAGGGTTAGCACTCGTGGTGTTTATGGTGCGCATTGTACTGATTTATGCTGCTCAGCAGCCACAGTGAAAAGCAAGCTATATGAAGAGGAAAGGAAAGCTCGTACTGGGGAGACATTACAGTGCACGGGATTAATGCGAGGACAGTAACGAACGGCGCCGCAAAGAAAACTGCTGACTGGGCAAGATCAGGCACTGGGAGTTTTCTCTTTCTTTTTTTTTAAGACAGACATCATGGCAACAGTTTAGTTACAAGTAATTATGCAAGATGCTTAGTATCAGTTGACAATGCAGTACCCTTTCCCTTGAAGTAGCAGAAAAGGATGCAGGGAAAGGGAAGGCACGTGCTGGTTGTGGGGTAGCCTCCTGAGGCTTCACACGCACGACAGAGACCTAATTTGGCAGCCCAGAGGGAATGAGGTCCAGGAGAATATTGTATGGAAGTCATTGAGTAGTGAGACAAAGATAACTGTGGTAAGATCTTGCAATATTGGAAACGGTTGGTCACTTAAGCCTGGCAGGGTCAAAAGACTGAGTGGGACATTCTGGCAAATGAGAAGCCCTGGACAGGGAAGACGATGGAGGTGATGGAGACGAACAGTGAACAGTTTCTGAGGTCTCTTTCTGCCTTCCTGTGTCCTTCCTGTGCAGGGCTTAGAATGCTCGCTGCGATCCCTTGGTCTTAAGGAGTAGTCGATGGTTTAAATGCTGCATCACTCAAAACCATCTTCGTTGGCAGGGAGTAGAGAGGGGGCAAAATTCTGGCACTTGTGAACCTAAGACGGAGTGACTCTCCCTTGGAGCGGGAGCGGGGAGAACGGTAGCCTTTTGTTTTCAGCCTTCTATTGCACGGGCTTATCAAATTCAGGAAAGGTAACTGAAAACTTGACAAGTCATACAAATTCTTGGAGACAAAGAGCTTTGATTATTGAAGACAAAAAATGTTAAAGCAACTAAATGATCAGTTTGGTTTGGAAAATAGCTCAGGCTGGATCATCATGTAAGACTTTGCTGATTTAGTGTTAAACCTCATAAAGACAGGTGAGTCAGGCACAGCCTTGAATATTTGTAATGGTAGTAATAATTATTATTATGGTGCTAATATTCTTGCCTTGTCTTTGTTTAATAACTTATCCTGTTTTTTTTAAGTATGATAACATACATTGACTCTTTGATTATCAAAACAGTCCTGTAAGTTTATAAGCCTAGGCATCATTATCCCCATTTGAAAGATGAAAAAATAGCCTCAGGGAGATTAAGTGGTTTATTGTGGCAACTGATAAGAGGAAGGGGAAAGGAACTAACAATTATCAAAGACTTATAACTCACCTGATCCTGGGCTAGAATATGAATGTGAATATATATATATATTTTTTTCTTCAAATATATATATATTTGAAAAACTACATATCAATATCTCTTTTTTACAGAAGGGGAAGGTGAACTGAAGTGGATTGAATTGCCCACAGGTCAGTAACAAACACGAGGGAACACGGGGTTTTGAACCCAGTTCTCAAGCTCTGGCTTCTTTCTCTTTCTCATTGAACCATGGTGGTGATTTTGTTAAAAAAGAAGTTCCCTGGTCTAGCATGTAAGGAGTTTGGAGTCATCACTCTGTCCTAACAACAAGTAAAATGCTGAATAAACTGAAAAATCAATGACTCTTCTTAGATCTGTCAGACCAGTAAGGTCCCAGGACTGAATTCTGCCCCTAAAATTGGAGAGACAAACAGGTAGATACAGAACTCTGAGGACCAGAAACCCAGGAGCAGAAACTTCCACGGGAACCAGTATCAGGATAGGAAACCTGGACTGGAATTGGCGAGTTGCTAGAGGCTCAGTGTGGATAAGTCAGAGACATAAAAATTCCATGAGGGCTCAGTCATAGGGTGGCCTTCACACTTTGGTGAGTTTTATCTCTAGGAGCTCACTCAACCAGGTTCTCACAGTGAAAGTCATAGAAAAAAAATCTCCTCAGGCACTTGGCAGAAGGAGGGGAAAAGTAACCATTTGAAATGTGCTAGAGCATTCTGTTCTTCCTAATAAAACCTTCCCTTAAGAGAAGCTAGTTTATAAAAGCCTAGTCTACTGGGTTATTATCAGAGCCTAAATGACCAGGAGAAGGGAAATACCCAACTCTAGTCAGCTTGTACCACCTACGGGGGTTAAAAAAATGAAAAAACTGAGAAGCACTTATGAAGTTCATAGTCCAGGGGCACAGACTCACTAAAAGACTGAGATGTAATCACAGGACCATAGAATGCTTTTCCTCCCCACTCAGACCTACTACTGCATTGTTAAAGGTGGATTTACCACAGTTCCTTTTACCCAGTACATCATGTCCACCATCCAACCAAAAACAAGGAGGCATGCTAAAAGGCAAAAAGCACAGTTTGAAGAAACAGCAAGGATCAGGACCAGACCCAGGTATGGCAGGGATGTTGGAATTATCATCAGACAATGTATTTAAAACCACTATGATTAATATGCTAATGGCTCTAATGGGAAAGGTAAATAATATACAAGAACAGATTGGTAATACAAGTAGCGAGATGGAAATTTTAAAGGAATTGAAATGCTAGAGAAAAAACATACTGTAAGTGAAATGAAAAATGCGTTTGATGGGCTCATAAGTAGAACAGGTATGGCTGAGGAAAGAATCTCTGAGCTTAAGGATATGTCACTAAAATTTCCAGAACTGAAAAGCAAAGAGAAAAAAAGACTGGAAAAAAAAAAATAACCCAGAATAACCAAGAACTGTGGGACAACTACAAAGGATATAATGTATATATAATGGGAATACCAGAAGGAGAAGAAAGAAAGGAACTGAAGCAATAATGACTGAGAATTTCCCTCAAACTGGTATCATTCATCAAATCAGAAATCCAGGAAGCTCAGAGAATACCAGCACAGTAAATCCCAAAAACAACAACAACAACAACAACAAACAAACAAAAAAAAAACCCAATAAAAAAAGCCCCTACACATATGCACATCACATTCAATGAAAATCGTAAAAACCCTGAATCACCAGGGGATTGTTGAAAAAGAAAACCAAACCTGGGGGTATCATAATGCCTGACTTCAAGCTATACTACAAAGCTGTGATCATCAAGACAGCATAGCATTGCCACGAAAACAGACACATAGATCAATGGAACAGAAATGGACCTTCAACTCTATGGTTAACTAATCTTTGACAAATCAGGAAAAAATACCCAATGGAAAAAAGACAGTCTCTTCAATAAGTGGTGCTGAGAAATTGGACAGCTATATACAGAAGAATGAAACTGGGCCATTCTCTTACACTATACACAAAGATAAACTGAAATGGATGAAAGACCTAAATGTAAGACGAGAATCCATCAAAATCCTAGAGGAGAACTTGGGCAGTAACCTCTTTGACATTGGCCGCAGCAACTTCTTTCAAGACACATCTCCAAAGGCAAGGGAAACAAAAGCAAAGATGAATTTTTGGGACTTCATCAAGATAAAAAAGCTTCTGCACAGCAAAGGAAACAGTCAACAAAACTAATGGAATGGGAGAAGATATTTGCAAATGACAGTATAGATAAAGGGCTGGTATCCAAGATCTATAAAGAATTTCTCAAACTCAACACCCAAAAACCAAATAATCCATTAAAAAAATGGTCAGAAGACATGAACAGACACTTCTCCAGAGAAGACATACAAGTGGCTAACAGACATATGAAAAAATGTTCAACATCACTAGCCATCAGGGAAATTCAAATCAAAACCACAATGAGATACCACCTTACGCCAGTTAGAATGGCAAAAATTAACAAGGCAGGAAACAACAAACGTTGGTGAGGATGTGGAGAAAGGGGATCCCTCATACACTGTTGGTGGGAATGCAAGCTTGTACAGCCACTTTGGAAAACAGTATGCAGGTTCCCCAAAAAGTTATAAATAGATCTACCCTATGACCCAGCAATTGCTCTACTAGGTATTTACCCCAAGGATACAAATGTTGTCTCTTAGTTCTGTTGACTGTTTCCTTCTCTGTGCAGAAACTTTTTATTTTGATGTAGTCCCAATAGTTTATTTTTGCTTTTATTTTCTTTGCCTCAGGAGATATATCTGGAAAAATGTTGCTATGGTCAATGTCAGAAAAATTACTGCCTATGCTTTCTTCAAGGATTTTTATGGTTTCAGGTCTCACATTTAGGTCTTTAATCCATTTCAAGTTTATTTGTATTTATGGTAAAAGAAAGTGGTCTAGTTTCATTCTTTTGCATGTAGCTGCCCAGTTTTCCCAACACCATTTGTTGAAGATACTGTCTTTTCCTCATTGTTTATTCATTCCTCCTTTGGCGAAGAATCAATTGACCATATAATTATGGGTTTATTTCTGGGTTTTCTATTTGTCCTATTGATCTATATGCCTGTTTTTATGCCTCTACCACACTGTTTTAATTATTACCACTTTGTACTATAACTTGAAGTCTGGAATGGTGATACCTCCAGTTTTGTTTTTCTTTTTCAAGATTGCTTTGGCCATTCAGGATCTTTTGTGGTTCCATACAAATATTATGATTGTTTTAGTTCTGTGAAAAATGCTGTTGGTATTTTGATAGGGATTGCATTAAATCACAGAGCTTTGGGTTGTATATAAATTTTAACAATATTTGTTCTTCTAAGCCATGAGCATGGAATGTCTTTCCATTTCTTTGCATTGTCCTGAATTTCTTTCATTGGTGTTTTACAGTTTTCAGAGTACAGGTCTTTCCCCTCTTTGGTCAAATTTATTCCTAGATATTGTATTGTTTTTGGAGCAATTATAAATGGGGTTGTTTTCTTAATTTCCTTTTCTGCTGCTTCATTATTAGTGTATGGGAATACAACAGATTTTGTATCCTGCAACTTCACTGAATTCATTTATCAGTTCTAATAATTTTTTGGTGGAGTCCTTTGGGTTTTCTATATATAGTATCATGTCATCCACAAAGAGTGAGAATTTTACTTCTTCCTCACCAATTTGATGCCTTTTATTTCTTTTTATTGTTTAACTGCTGTGGCTGGGACTTCCAGTACTATGTTGAATAAAAGTGGTGACAGTGGACATCCTTGTCTTGTTCAAGACCTTGGAGGAAAAGCGTTCAATTTTTCACCAGTGAGTATGAGGTTAGCTGTAGGTTTTTCATATAAGGCCTTCACTATGTTGAGGTGTGTTCCCTCTAGACCTACTTTGCAGAGGGTTTTTATCATGAATGGATGTTGTACTCTGTCAAATGCTTTTTCTGCATCTACTGAAATGATCATATGATTTTTATCCTTTCTCTTATTGATGTGCTGTATCATGCTGATTATTTTGTGAATACTGAAACCAGCCTTGCATCCTGGGAACAGATCACACTTGCTCATGGTGTATGATTTTTTAAATGTATTGTTGGATTTGGTTTACTAATATTTTGTTGAGAATTTTTGCATCTATATTCATCAGAGATATTGGCTTGTAGTTCCCTTTTTTTGTGGTGTCTTTGTCTGCTTTTGGTATCAAGGTGATACTGGAGTCATAGAATAATTTTGGAATGGAATAACTATATTAACTTCACAAAGAACCAACTTCAGAGCAAGGAAAATTATCAGGGGTAAGGAGGGACATTACATAATGGTAAAGGAGTCAGTTCTTCAAGAAGACATAACAATCCGTAATGTGAATACATCTAACAGGGTGTCAAAATTCTTGAAGCAAAAACTGATAAAACTGAAGGGAGAAATAGATGAATCCAGTATTAGAGTTGGAGGTGTCAACACCTCTCTATCAGAAATGGGCAGATCCAGCAGGCAGAAATTCACTAGGGATATAGTTGAACTCAACAGCACCATCAATCAACTGCATATAATTGATATCTATAGACTGTTTCATTCAACAACAGCAGAATACCCATTCTTCTCAAGCTCACATGAAATATTCACTAATTCACTAATCACATTCTGGGCCATAAAACACACCTTAACACATTCAAAAGAATAGAAATCACGCAATAAATGTTCATACCACAATGAAATTAAACTAGAAATCAACATCAGAAAGATAGCTGGGAAATCCCAAACTGATTGGAGATTAGAAAACATACTTCTAAATAACACACGAGTCAAAGAATAAATCTCAAGAGAAATTTAAAAATACTTTGAAGTAAATGAAAATGAAAACACAACATCAAAATCTGTGAGGTGCAGTGAAAATAGTGCTTAGAGGAAAACTTATAGCATTGAGTGCTTATATTAGAAAAGAAGAAAAATCTAAACTCAATAATCCAAGCTTTCTTTGTAGGAAACTATAAAAAGAAAAGCAAATTAAATCCACGGGAAGCAGAAGAAAAGAAATAATAAAAATTAGAGCAGAAATTAATGAAATTGTAAACAAGAAATCAGAAGAGAAAATCAACAAAACTAAAAACCCCGAAAGATTAATAAACTTCTTTATAGGCTAAGTAAGAAAAAGAGAGAGGTCAAAACTTACTAAATCAAAAATGAAGTGGGTGAAAGAGGTGATGGGGATTATGAGGTATAAACTTCCAGTTATAAAATAAATAAGTCTTGGGAATGAAAGTTACAGCATAGGGAATATAATAACTGTATGGTGACAGATGGTAACTACATCTTTCATTGTGAGCATAGTGTAATGTATATAATTGAAGAATCACTATGATGTACACGTGAAACTAATATAATATTTTATGTCAACTATACTGCAGTTAAAAAAAATGAAAGAGGGGGCAACACTACAGAGATCGTGGACATTGAAAGGATAATTAAGAACTACAAACAAGTTTGTGCTCCCCAGTTCAATGACCCAGAGGAAGTGGACCAATTTCTTGAAAGACATAACCTGCCAAATTGCACACAAGAAGAAATAAAGAATCGGAATAGGTTTAAGTCCGCTATAGAAATAGAATCAATAATCAATAACTTCCCAAAAGAGAAAACATCAGGCCCAGATGGGTTCACTGGTAAATTCTACCAAATACTTAAGGAAGAAATGATACCAATTCTCTACAATCTTTTCAAAAGATAGAAGCAGAGGGAATACTTTCTAACTCATTTTATGAGGCCAGTATTACCCTATAATACCTAAACCAGACAAAGACATTACAAGAAAGCTACAGACCAGTATCTCTCGTGAACAAATATGCAAAGAGTCTAAAAAAAAATCAGCAAATCAAAACCTACAATGTATAGAAAGAATTATACACCATGATCAAGTAGGATTTATCACAGGTGTGTAAAGCTGGTTCAACATTTGAGAATCAGTTAATATAATCTATCACATCGACAGGCTAAAGAAATTATATCAATAGATGTATAAAAAACATTGGGCAAAATTTAACACCAATTTATAAAAACTCTTAGCAAAGCAGATATAGATGGGAAAGTCCTCAATTCAGTAAAGAACATCTACAAAAAACCTACTACTAACAATATATTTAAAGGGGAGAAACTGGAAACTTTCCTGCTAAGATCAAGAACGAGGCAAGGATGTTCCATTTCACCACTCCTTTTCAATAGTGTGGTGGAAGTCCTAGATAAGGCAATAAGACAATAAGACAAGGAAAGGAAATAAAAGATACATACACTAGGAAGGAAAAAAAATCAATTTGTTCACAATTGATATGATTATCTATGTAGAACATGTGAAAGGACTGATTATAAAACTGAAACTAATAAGCAATCATAGCAAGGTTGTAAGGACATAAGGTTAATATACAAAAGCCAATCACTTTTCTATATATCAGCAGTGAACAAGTGGAATTTAAAATTTAAAACAATACTATTTACATTAGCACTTCCCCAAAATGAAATATTTAGGAATAAATCTAACAAAAATATATGTCAGATATATATGAGGAAAACTATAAAACTTGAATGACAGAAATCAAAGCGGAACTAAGTTAACGGAGAGATATTCCGTGTTCCCGAATAGGAGGACTCGGTATTGTCTAGAACTTGATCTATTGATTCAGCACAATCCCAACAAAAATCCTGACAAACTATTTTATGGATAATGATAAATCGATTCCAAAATTTACATGGAGACAGGAAAGACCCAGAATAACCAACTTGATACTGAAGGAAAAGAACAAAGCTAGAGGATTGACATTACCTGACTTCACAACTTACTCTAAAGCTACAATAATGAAGACAGTGTGGTATTGGCCAAAAGCGGACCGGCTTTCCTTTTGCCGGGCCTGGCAAGTTTCCACAACTTAGCAGGTGTCCATTGAATGAATGAATGAGCTAAGGGCTTAGCTACATTTCTTATTTGTTTCTTCTATGTCAACTCCCTTTATTGAAATTTCTGATTACATTTATGAGTTTCCCTTTTTCATTGTGTCCTGGTGATATCATTTGTCTTAGACATGACAAACTCAGTAGCATTTATCTCTCACACTGATTTTTCTTTCACATTTCCTGCTTTGCTGACTAAAACCACACTAACCTAGTAATTACCACGAATATGTATGCTGGGATTTAGAGGTTGGGTTGGTGGTATCAGCCTGTTGAAGTTTGGCCGAAGAAAGTTACAAAATAGTGTATTTCAGGGCAAAGACCAAAACATCCCTCTCAACTGGGAAGAATGGCAGACAGGAAATCCTGTCACAAAAGATTTTGAGATTATCCTGGTTATGCTATTTAGGGCACATATTAAAAGGGAAAATGAGAAGTGGAGCTGATTTAGAGGTCTAACTACTATTACAGGTTGTTGGAGCAGAAGAAGATGTGATGAGGTCTTGGTAACACAAAATATTTTTAACCAACCAAACAAACAAATAAAATAAAACATATTCTTATTACATGGGTTAGATATAGTTTTAAGCTTGGATAAGCTAAGCACAGGAAGACATCATGTGACTGTTTGAGAATCTGAAGAAAGGACCCTGAAATGCAAGCTCAGAAATGTAAATTCTAACCTTGGCTGGGAGATGTAACTGTGTGACTTAACCCCCAGGGGTCTCATTTGTATTTATTTACCTGTGATGCCAGTGAGTTCAGACCACAGACTTTCTAGGACCTCTTTGGATTTAACAGTTGCTTTGATGAGTTTTTTTTTTGTAGGTACTCAGGCTGGAACACCCTGGAAACCAAAGAGGCAGCTCCTACTGTGGCCTGAATCCTAGGAGACATTGGCTTTCCAGGCCATACAACTGTGTTCTCACCCTATAGTAGCCTTGGGCCTTTTATGTCTTTCTCACTTACTCACCAGAAGGGACTAGTTACCCTTAGAAACAGGGCTCAGACTTTCCCAGCTTGGAAAATTTTAGTTCTACCCTGTAGTTTCACAGGAGAGAAGCTAATGTTCAGAGAGAGAAACACATCTAAATTCACACGGCCATGTCATGGCAGAATATTTGGCAAAACCCGTGTCTCCCGACATTGCTCACGTTTTTCTAAGCCTGCATCCTTCACTCATTCATTCATTCATTCATTCATTCAGTACTTTCTGACTACGTACTATCAAGTCAACATCTTTTTCACCTGTTAGGAATCAAAAAGATATAGGAACTATGATCTCTATATAGAAACATGGTTCTCTTAGACATCTGTATTGATGAAATCTCATTGTTGGCATTCTTTTTTCCTGTAGTTGTTTCTGTTCAACATTCTGCTTGCTTTGGCATTCTCACTGAACAATATTGGACATTTGTTTACCGGACGTGGGCAGTATAGCAGAAAGCGAGATCCTTCCTGTGTTAAGTAAGGTATGCCGAGCTGCAAAAGAATAGCCCCCAGCTCCCTGTCCCTTGCCAAATATAATGGCTTACACAACAAGAAAAAGATTTATTCCTCATTCAACAGGCAAGTAGAAGCTCTTCCTAAAGTTTTTCAGGCGCCTAGACTGATGGAGGGTGTGGCAGCTTCCAAATAGACTTAACATGGATCCCCTGGATACTGATATTTGGCCAAATGAAGGGGAGAGGACATAAGCAATTGTGTGCAAATTTTTATGGGTCAGGTCTTGCTGTGGCCTGAACACTTTTGCTCACATTGTATTGTCTGGAACGCAGTCACACGATCGCTTGTAAGTTGGAGACGGGCTGGGAAGTAGTCCAGCTTTGTGCCAGAAAGAGGAAAAACCTGCCAGCAGTCTTTACCACACTGTTCTATGCTCAACCACATGGTGAAATGTGTTCCCAAACCTCACCTTTTACTCAACCATGGCATGAATTCCAAAGCAGATTTAGATCAAGTTTGTGGAGGATGATTTCTTTTGACTGTTAAAGGGCATATGGGTTCATCATTGTTGGAAGTCAACTAACTTGTTTTTTTCTACAGTATGGACCAAACACTTTTAAAATTCTGCAAGTAAATTGAAAGGTTCAATATTGTTTTCTTTTCTTTTAAAATTTTATTTATTTATTTAAAGTAATCTCTACACCCAATGCGAGGCTCGAACTCATGACCCCAAGATCAAGAGTTGCACGCTTTTCCGATTGAACTGGCCAGGCGCTCCTCAATAGTGTTTTCTAATAATCAAATACAGAACTTGAGGTATAAAGTTTTGTCTCTATGTCTCATTCAATTTTTGTTTCACAACGAACAAAAAACCATAATTACGCAACATTTCAAAGAACCTATATACTACTCTTTGTTAAAACAAACAAAAACAATAGCAGCAAAAACAAAAGCCCTGCTTTACCTTAGAGATTTTTCTGAGGGATTAAAAGAAGAGAGACTTAGGTACACATATTTTTAAAAAATCTGATAAAAGATTGCCAGAGAAATAACTTGGATTTCCTATTAGGAATACATTGGCTTAATCACAGAAATATGATTTTCCTACCATTTACAATTTAACATCAGAAAATTCTTCAACCTGCCAGAAATATTTTTCAGCAATTACAGGACTAACCATTAAATCTAAAATGTGAAGATTTGATGACAATATAGGTATGAATGCTAGGCAAGATTATGAAATCACTGTCAAAGACACAAAGGGAATCCTGGACTAAGATCTTCATGGGGGCCCCTCGAATATTGTTTTAACTTAAAATGTCCCATTGAACAGTACTGTTGCTGTGGGTTTCCATATGGCTCACTCCTGTACCTTATATTTTGCTCAAATTTCCTTTTCAGCAAGGCTGTCTCTGACTGCCTTATGAAATATAGCCTCCCCATTACTGTCTGTCCTCTTTTCCAGCTTTATTTTTATCTTATAGAACTTTTTGTTATTGCACACTGTATTCTATATTTACTTTTTTATTTGCTATTGTCACTATGAGTCACTAAATGTAAGTTCAAGGAAGGAAGAAATTTAATTGGTCTTGTTCATTATTGTACTCCCAGCACCCTGAACAAAACTTGAATTAGATTAGGTGCTCGATAAATTTAGGTTGGATAAATGACTTGCTTGTTTCATGGAGAAATGAGGTGGCCTTATGTTTATATAACCAAGACATTGGTCATTGGTTATCACCACTGCACTATCATAACCCTGCATCAGTTAGCTTTTGCTGCTAAAATAGCCACCCCAAAACTTAATGGCTCAAAACAATAATTATTAGTTTAGCTTATGATTTTATGGGTCTACAATTCGTGTTGGGCTTTCAGCTGGGGAGTGTTTTTGACCTTGTTTGGGCTCAGTCATGTATCTGTGGTCAGCCTTGAGTCAGGTAAGGGGCTCTGCTTCTGGGGGTTGGCTGGCTGTCACCTATGGTTATGGGAGTGACTAGGCCAAGAGTTTTATCATCTAGCAGGACAGCTCAGGCTATTCTCATGGCCGATGCTCAAGGTTTTAAGAGTGAGAGCGGAGGGTGGAAAGTCTTTTGAGCCATATATTCAAGACTGGTACAACGAACCTCTGCTGTAATCTATTGGTCAAAGCATGTCATCATGGCAGCTGAGAGTCAAGAGATGGAGAAATAGCCTCCATCTCCAAAGGGATGGAGCTGCAAAGCCCGCATTCAAGAACCTGAATCTAGGCAAGGAAAGAGTGTTCTGTGGCCACTTTTGGAATTTATCACTAAGCCTTTGGTGTTTTGGTCTGAAGGGCCTACTGATCCTGAACAACGCTCTTCCACTCAAACATTGTAAAATCAGGGTAACGTTACATAGAAGGTTCAAATGCGTATGTAGGGGTGACATCCTCATCTACATATTGGAAAAGGCTTCCCTGAGTGGGAGGACTGATTGTCAACCGCATAACAGCGATCTCCTTTCTTTCTCCCCCACAATATTAATTATGTTCCATGCTGCATGGGTCTCTGCTCAGCTATCTACTTTACCTCTCAGTAAAAAGAGATGCTGTTTCAAAATAAATAGCTCGATACACTGTAAAGAAGCTGCAGATACTTAGAAACAATATTTTCTAAATATTTATAAGCTATATTTCAAAATCTGTTACATTCAGTGAATTGTGTAAATAAATATCAGACCTGCAGTCACCATCCCACAGCGCCAGTGTGGCAAGTCCAATTACTCACCTAGAAACAGACAAGCCATCATTTAAAACTCTGTCCTCTGTCTTACAGCTCTGTCTGTGGATTCTATCCAGTAAACAACCCCAAAGTGTGAAACTTGTTTTTTTTTTACCAAAAGAAAAGAAGAATACCTGCATTATGAGGAGGAATGGCAGTATTGTTTTTATTTATTTTTTAAATTGCTATCAGACATAAGGGAAATCATCTAGTTAAACTGATCCAAGTCTCCATGGGAACAGGATAGAGGGATATGGGTTAGAGGATAGAAGAAGCCAGAGTCTTTTTGCAGAGAGTCTGAGCTTAATTCATTTGAAAACCTCCAGGCTTGCAGAGTTGCAGTCTGGAAGGACAGGTCAGCCAGATGTGAGCATTTGGGCCACACTTCTGGAACAATCTTCTAATTCTCTTCTATGGCTGCGGAATGAGAATGCTAGGGAAGCCAGAAGACCCACAAATAGTTCATATAGTGAGCATCCACACCCTGTGCTCTTTCTCTGTCCTGGTGGTGCTCATCTTCCAAGAGACTGGATTCAAATCTAGACAGAGATGAGAGGCGTATGATAAAAGCCTGAATGTATTTTAGTAAATATATGGAGTTTAACCACAGGTCTGCAAAGGTTTGGGGAAGGGTTTGTTCAGTGTGGTGTGGAGTCTTCTATGTAATCTTTGAAAGTAGGTAGTAGATGAATCTGAAAAAAGTATTTCTGGTAAGATGGGCAGAATTTAAAAGATAGAAATGAATTAGGGTATTTACAGACCGTGAGAAGGTGTTTGTGCTCAATACAAAGAAGGGTGGTCTGAATGCAGAAGGGTTTATGTTGGGGAGTGATGAAAGCCATAAAGGTAGAGAGTAGGTAGGGAACCTGGTGTTCTAGCAGCAACAGACAGATGGAACAGAACATGGCTTATTGACCACCTATAATCCACCAGATTTATTAGAAGTTTCTGCATCAATGATAGATAATGACTAACAAGGGAAAGCAACAGAGTCATTCTCCCTCTCTCTTTCTTTCTGAATTGGAGAGGTTATATTTCAAGGCAAAATTATATGGACTGCATTCTCCAGGTGTAACAGTTACTTTTAAGTCTTTTTATAGGTCACTGCAGAGAATGACCCTTCTTCTACAAAAGCACAGTACTTGGAAACTTGAAGTAATGCCTCTCTTTAGTCTCTACACTTCCGTCAGTGTTCTCTGATGGTATTGGACCATAATTCTCTATAAGCAGGTTCTTAAAAAACAAATATATGAGGAAACAAATAAACCTTCTGAGCTGATGAAATATTCTTGCTCTCATTCCTCACTCTAGCCTCTTTTCTGTCAATATTTTGAGATCTGTCTCTTTTCGGATTGGCTCTCTGTTTTCCAATTTTTCTAAGGTGGATTACTGCCTGGTATAGATCCTTACTGATCTTTGACCTTTACTTTTTTACTCTTACCAGAACACTTGTCTCTTCCCACTGTCACCAATGCATACACAATTTCTAGAAGAAAAGTAATAGTTGCTATTTTGCAAAGAGATTTAAAAACTCCTTTTAACTCATTTCATAGGTTTATTGAAAGTTAGAACCAATATTTTAGAAAATTAATAAATTTACTTATAAAAATAATGATTGTTTATCACAGAAAGAATTGAAATCATAAGAAAGTAAAAAAATAATAAAATCACTGAGAATCCTAATTTGCAGAGACAACTACTATTAATATATGGGTTATGGCATTTGTTCTCTTGTTCTACATGTCTACAGACATAGGCAATACCCCTACACACTCAGATTCTGATCTAGAAACAAGAGAGAGAAATAAGAAAAACCCACTATAGTTTTATTTTCCCAATTACTTTTCAGAAAAAACCCAAGTTACAGACATAATTACTCAGATAAGGGGGAAATATATGTCATGCATACCTTATTTATATGGAGTCTACAATGAGCAACTTAAAATACCAGTTTTTTCCTGATTTGCTCAAGTTTAGCAAAATGTAGAACTTCTTTACCAAATTCAGTAATGCACTAAAAAAAAAAATCGAGGTCATATTACATGCTACCAGGGAGAGAAAAGAAAACAGAGTGGCTGGTAATTAGAGCGAAGCCAGCGACCAGAAAGAGTGAGGGGTCTCTTAGTAAGTCTGTTAACATTTGTAGCACTGTCTCCCCCCCTCCCCACCAGTGTGAGATTTTACAGCCTCCACATAACTATTTTTAAAGACCCAAATGGGTTCTTCAAGGTGTGAATGAGAGACCTAGTTTCTTTTTTGTTTTTATTTTTAAAGAAAGTCCCATTGTTTAGAAGCAGCTAAATGCTTAGCCTTGAAAATGCAGTTTATGCAAAGGAGACTAACTATAATCAATATAACATGTAATTTTGTTGATAATGATCCCTTCTGCAAGAATTTAGGAGTTATTGAAAGCACCTATACAGAAAAATAAACTACCTAAATTGTCTTAAACATACTGTCCTATTTCCCAAAAGGTTTATTCTGAGTAGGAGTTTTATTCCTTTGTAATGTAAAGGGAAAACACTTTGGAAATTAATATAAACTCAGAAAAAAGCTGGTAGCTGTAATTAGTCTATGCCCTCAACAAACATATCAAAGTATCAATATGGAGGTGGGCATATTTTTGTCTGAACTTGGTTCTGAGTCAATAAAAGTTGTTGCTTTTTTATTTTGGCAAAAAGTCACAATAATGCAACTTAAAAAGTTTCTGGAAATATTTATCGTATACAGCCCAGAAGATGAAAAGAATGTAACTATTATTCTTGGTTTGTTTTGAGATTATTTACTTAGGGCTAAGCACCTCATTTTTCTTGTGTACAAAAAGTAATTATGCAGTCAAAAGAAATATAGCTCATATACTTCAAAACATATGAAAAATGTAAAACTTTATTACACACATTAATTTCTAACAAAGGACATCTCTAACATCAGTATAACTGGGACAAGCCAGATAACTGATGTATATATATGGATGTTTCTCCCAAATGGGTTTTAGAAAGGCAAACAAACAAATAAACAATTTCTTCTTTTATGTCTGCCTTTGTTTTATAAATTTTTGCTTCTCAATATAGGCAATAGTTTTGAGGATTTTTTTTTTGGTGTGTGTATGTGCATTAATATATTCTATTTGAGTTAGCTTTGCTTGCACACCTTCCACTGCATTTTTCATTTTATTATTTCAAGCTACTCAGGTTGAATCCATTTCTACATATAGTAAAGCAAAGAAATGAAAACCTAAAAATTGTGAAGTAAATACATTCATGGTTTTTCCAACTGGGATCTTGCCCATTCCAACCTTCTGGAAATGTCAGCATACTCTTGGAAAGTCATGTTTAGTGTGAGCCACGCCTGCTCTGTTTGCCCTCATTCTTCACTCCCCAAGCAGCAGCTCCCAGGATAACAAGATCTGGATTCTTGCCACTCTAGGAGGGAGGATTTGTGGGTCGCCTTCAGTTGTCTTGGGGTCCAAGACAACTAATGGCTGATTCAATAAGGGTATCATGCTGCACAGTGTGGTATGAGGCTAACATAAAGGGTGGAGAGGCAGGGGTGGTGCTCACTTTGTACACACTAATAACTAGAGAAATCATTTGATCAGTGAAAGACAAGTAACTATAATAAAAGCAAAATAACAAACCTTATCTCATACAGGGTAACAGAACTTGACATTTTAAACTGTCAAGTCAGAAGCAATCAATAGGCTCTCATCATCTTGGTTAAATATGCAAGAACTGTCTTGATGTTTGAAGCTATTTTTTATGTTTAAAATTTTTTAAAAGATTATTTATTTATTTATTTATTTATTTGAGAGAGGAGAGAGAGCAAGTGGGGGGAAGGGGAGAGGGAGAGGGAGAGGGAGTGGGAGACAGAGTGACTCCTTGTCAAGCATGGAGCCCGATGTAGGGCTTGAGCCCATGACCCTGAGATCACGACCTGAGCCGAAATCAAGAGCCAGAAGCTCAATCTGCTGGGCAACCCAGGCACCTTGATGTTTGAAGCTAGTTTTAAAAAATAAGTGAAAAATAAATTTGTGAGATGGAGGTGAGTATATGTCTGGGCATGTCTGTTTGAAGGTTGTGGAAGGGTCAGAGAAATAGCCAAGAGAAATATCACAAGGAAAAAAAAATAAATAATTCCATTATCAGGATTGGATATGATACTGTGATAATCTATGGAAATAAAGGATTTTTCAGAAATGAAAAGCATAGTTCTCATTCAGTTCATTCAAGGAATGTGATGTTTTGAATACCTAAACAAGATAAAATCTGTAGCCCAGCTTGATGAGTAACTGATTTGATGATGCAATGATTTAACTTAGCAAAGTGGCTTGTTTTAAAGGAGATAGCGGCTGCAGAAGTCACCTTACTGAACTATGGTATGAAATTTCCCTCCGTTCTGTGTTTGTTTTTCCTCCGCAATAGTACTAAGGGGAGAGTCTTCAAGGAGAGATTTGTCTGCAGGTGGTGTTTAGGAATGCTAAATGAGATTTTGGAGATACCAGTTAGAGTCTGGGCTGGATGTCAGTGCCCTAACATTAACTTGCCAGAGAATAAACATCAAGATTTAAGTTTTGATGTCCCGCCTTCTATTCTTCTAGGTTGTCCTCATGTGATGCCCACTGTGTATCTGGGTACGGTTGGGAAGGGCTACAAAGAGATTGCTTGAGAAGTTACCATTCAAAAGAAAAAAAAAAAGCAAAAGAAAGAAAGAAAGGAAAGAAGGAAGGAAGGAAGGAAGGGAGAAAGAAAAGTCATCTTGATATTCAATATTTATTTATTTTGAAAGACTAAAAATGTCACTTGGAAATAAAGGGGGGGCACACAGAAATGGGTTGAAAATACAACGGTTGGAGGGCTGTAAATAAAGCGACCTACAGGCCATACATCTCAGAGGAGCAGGCTCCCATACACACGGGCTTCATAACACTGGACGGTCTATTCACAATACTGAAGGGCATCTAGAATTAGCTACAGTAAGGGATCGAAAGTTGCCTGAAAATAGAAAGGCTGCTGCGGAAGATGGCCTGTCACTCGGGAGGATGCAGCTGCTGGGCGTTCCTGTTGACCACCTGATATTCAATATTTAAACTTCAAGTTTTAAGCCATTGAATGATTATTCTGTATTAAAGAAAATTACATGTACAAACCTTCTTAGAAGATTTTTTTTCTTGTGATGAGAACCTTTAAAATTTATTCTCTTAGCAACTTTGAAATATGCAATACAGTATTACTGACTATAGTCACCATACTGTACATTACATCCCATGACTTATTTATTATTTTATAACTGGGAGTTGGTACCTCTTGATCCTATTCACTCATTTTGCCTAGCCTCCAAGCACCCCCCCAAACTCTTTTTATTTCTCTGCCATTTGTGTGATTAATCTTTTGTCATACTGCTGCTATAGCGTGGCTTCCTGCTTCCACACTCTTTTCTCTCTGATTTATTTTCCATGCTACTTTTGATGTTACATAAAATGGAGCTGATCATGTGATTTTTTCCTCCAGAAAAAAAAAAAAACCACTCCAATGGCTTCAAAATGTTTATAGGATGAAGCCCATTTATTTATTTATTTGCTTATTTATCTATTTTTGTAGGTTACTGAAAGCCTTCAGTAATATGGACTAAATACTCTTTTCCAGACTAATTTTCCACCACCTCTCCTATACCTTCACCCATCCCTCACACGCTGATCCCCAAAAGCATTATTCTCTTTAAGGACGTTTTCTTAGGGTGTTTTTATTTGCCTTTGCCTTTGCCTTTGCCTCTGTCTATCAAACTCCTACTCAGCCTTTAGAAGACAGTTTGGATTCCACTTCCTTTCTGATGTCTTTGCCAAAACTCTAGATCTTAATTAGTTTCTCCCCACCCTCATCGCCTGTGCTTCCTTACTGCATTTTGATAATACATCTCTAATGCTTATTATAATAATGACAGCATCTAAAACTTCAAATGCCCGTTAAAAGTCATTTAATGCTCCCCACCACCTGATAGAGAAGGAATTGTCATTGTTCTATTTACAGTTGGAGGGAACGGAGATATTAGCTAACGTTTACTCCATGTCCATCAAGTCTCAGCCAGTCTTCTCTCTGGGTGTAATTCTCAAGAAGCCACCTCGACATAGGCTCTACTATGATCTTCATCATATATTTGAGGTAAAAGAGGTACCCAGAGATGTTAGATATGACTTTGCCCAAGGTCTCAAGGCTAATAAATGACAGATCAAGTCCTGGAACACAGGTAGTCTGGCTTTGAAGCCCACACCCTGAACCACTCTGCTAGACTGCTCTTAAGAAGAAAGACAGTTTTTATGAAAGATATATGAGTATGTATATGTGTATGTGTGTTTGTGTGCATTATTATTTTATAAATAACAAAGCTAGCACTTGTCTAACTCTCCAGCACAGTACTGTGTACATATTAGACAGTTAAATGTTCGATGAATTACATATTTTGAATTATCCCTGAAGTACTTACCAACTGAAATGAAGAAATTGATCAGAATGAAGAACTATGATTTCTGACATTCAGTAAAAATCAATGTAAAATCAAGATCGAGTTTACCAAATGATAACAAAAGGGGAAGGATTTACATTTATAAATTAACAGCATATGTATTATGTAAGGCTATGCACACTACCATAGACCTAAAATATGCTAATAACTGAATTACCTGATTCTCCTCTACAGCTCTTCTTGAGGAAATGTGGGACAGAAAACATGGAATATTAAGCTATAAAGTGATGCAAATCCCCATGTTTCCCCTGATAGGAGATATTTCACAAAGAGGCTCATTGCCATTATGTGGGCATCCTGACTATGATACATGCCTACTCCTTCAGGGGCAGAGAAACGACTGCAGGTACTCATGTAGCAGTGGGGGCTCAAACTTGAACAGATCTGGGGAGAGGGTGGGATGAACTGTGAAAATGTTTTTGAAACTGCTTTGACTATTTCAAGTTAGAAGAGAAAGCAACGTATGTCTCCTCCCAGGGTCTGAGGTTGTCATTCATCTGAAATTAAGATGGATAATGGGACTCCAGGTCCCCCAGCTTTAGGCTGATGAAGAGGCAAGACAGAAGCCATTGACTTCAGTCTTGGAGCCATGTTAGAAACTCTTCCCAGTGTGATTTCTGTAGCTCGCCAAGTACTATAGAAATATGGTTGCCTTTCTAAAGAATAATAATTCAGGGTTTTTTAAAATTTAATAAAAGAATTGGAGAACTTCACAGATAAGCAATAGGGGTCGAACATGATCAAATAGGTTTTTAACTCTGAACTATGAAATTCCTTGATGGTACTTAGCTGAGAGATTTCGCAAATTCTATCCTCTATACTCTCTTCAAAGACAAGGGCTATGCCACTGAAAGACCTTCAAGCCCCAGCCACCATGAATGGTATCTGCAGGCCCAATTTCTAATGACTGGATTTCACTTTGCAGGAAAAAATTTTTACTTTTCCAAAGCAGCAGCCAAGAGAGAGGGGACCTTGGTGCTTGCAGACCCTCTTCTCCTAAAATAAATAAATAAATAAAAAAAATACTACTCAGTCCAGGAACAGGAGTTCAAATCAATACAAATTTGGAATCCCTAATGACTAATTTGACTGATGTCAGAGCAAAACTCTGCTTTGCTCCCCTGCCTTCTTGATTTCCTAGCAGACAGCCCTTCCTTAATGATTACATTTAGATTAGTTGTCCCTGCTGTCATAGACCCTCCTATATCCCTTTATCCAGGACGCTGCGAACTCTTGAATTTCCTAGGTATGCCAATTCTATACAAACACAACCTATGTAGCCCATCAATCTTTGGTTTCAGTCTAATAAATATAAGCAAATTTTTAGAAAGTATGTAATTCACCATTTGCTGGAGAGTGAGGCTTCCCCGATCCCTGGCGCTGTATCTACAACTATATGGGAAGGGGAGGAAGGGTAAATTTTTCCATTCCTATTGTCCTAAGAAATAGATAAAAAGCCATTAGTTAGTGGATAGTGATGGTCTTTGTGGATATCTCACATGATTTCCCATTGATGGCTGCTGTTTACTTTGACAGAAATGTGTTAAACATCTTTGCTAGTATTATTGGGTTCAATATTACAGATAATGTAAACAAACAGGGATTGTGCATCTTAAAGTTTGTTATACAGTGCCAGTTTCAAATATTCTTCACTGTTTTTCTTTCATCTGAATACAGTGATATATTAGAAAGGTATCCTTTGTCAGACTATGTGATCTGCCTTTTGATTTTGTAAGAACTGTCAATGTATTTGAGAAGCCTGCTTTCAAGAAGCTTATAATCTAGTTATTATGGTTAACAGTTCTGGATGAAATTTAACAACTTCCTGAAATGTTATGTGTAAATGCTATGGAAATTATGAGCAGCTCATGAAGTGGTGGTATTGTTGCAAAATAATATAGAGTTGAGCCATATATTCCAAATAGAAAGGATGGTAATACAGGGCATTCCTAGCCACCAGAATAAGCCATTTGTATTGGTAACAGTGAACCCAAAAGATGAAAGGAGCCCAAGATTAGCATGACTGAAGGCAGATGCAGGGAGGAAGGTAAAGTTTACAATCCTTTTTTTTTTTTTTTTTGGAGTTCAGAAAAGCCCTTAGAAATAAGCCCATCATGGAACTTCTTCCCAGGAACATTCTTCTCAGCAAAGGGAAAAAGATGAATGTTCAGAGTTTCTGGCCTACAGCCTAGAGCTTCATTCCTTGAATTTACACTCCCTTTTCTCCTTTTTGGCTGATCTTCAAACACAGCAAAAGAATGGAAGGGTTGAGGTCTTTCTTAAATATAGCCTCTCGAAAGTTGATTTTTATGTTTGCTTTTCCTATAGGACTTTGGATGTTAATGGGACACTCCAAAACTGTATTTCCAAATTTCAGATGACAATCTGTGCTCTCTGCTGATTCTGATTTAGGACATACTTGATTTTTTTGAGTCTGGGTCCATTTGTTTTAAAGAATGGGGAAAATATTACTTAGCCTTTTTGAAGACTATGAAGAGGACGTTTTTGTTTCCTTTTGGTTTAAGAAGGTCTACAGGTTTAAGAAAATGGAAGGATAAGAGAAAGTGGAGTACTTTTGAAAACCAGCTCTCTTGAAGACAGCAAAAGTAGATTAAAAAAAAATTTTTTTTTACTCTTTCTTGATGAACTCCGTGATTAGGTCTTTCCTCCAGCAAATTATCCTCACTATATTCATTTTACAATAACCAAAAAAGGTAAAACATCACGAAGGAGTCTGAGCCTTAACTTTTAATTTCCTGGTTTTTGTCAGCTTATGTCACAACATTAATTTTATTTCCACATAGGAAGAAAGGTTGCAGGTAGTTAATATTACTCTTCTGTACTCCTCCCAGAGGAAAAATACCCCATCATTAACACCCGGTTGTTAAAGCATAGAACAAAAGAAAAGTGAGTCAGGGATGTAGAAAGAACTTTCCGCCTGTGTCCCTATACACACAAGGGTGGGGGGTGCTGTTCCACTGGCATTGTGCTTCTGGAGTTGGTTTATCATCAGGTAAACCTCCTAGCTACAGAAGGTCCCTGTCTTACAGTGGTTCCACTTACGATGTTTTAACTTTATAATGGTGAGAAATGATAACCGTTCAGGAGAAATTGTATTTCTGCTTTTGAATTGGGATCTGTTCCTGGGCTAGCGATATGCCCTGCAATCCTCTCTTCTGATGCTGGGCAGTGGCAGCTGCAGCTCCCAGCCAGCCACACGACCACAAAGGTCAACAACCGATACACTTACCACTGTTCTGTACCCATACAACCATTCTGTCTTTCATTTTCAGTACAGTATTCAATAACTTACATGAGTTTATTCAATGCTTTAGTAAAAAAACAGGCTTTGTGTTAGATGATTTTGCCCAACCATAAGCTATGTAACGCTCTGAGAACGTTTAAGGTAGGCTAGGCTAAGCTATGATGTTTGGTAGGTTGGGTGCATTTTCAAATTAGGATATTTACAACCTATGATGGGTTTATTGGGATGTAACCCCATCATAAGTGGAGGAAGATCTGTAATTAGAGAACATTCCAGCCAGTGCTGTGAATCTGAGCATGCAACCCTTTTAGAGGCCCTATTACTGTTTTGGTGATACTTCTACAAGTGGGAACTTCTTGCTTTCTAATTCCTCATTTGCCCATCCTTTATGGACCAAATTTTATACACCTAAAAACTGAATTTGAGGGCACTTCACTAAGTTCTTAGAAGCATTTTCCTCTTCCCCTCTCTAAATTCTTAGAGGCTGGGCAAAAGCCACGTGTTGGTCTAGTCCAGGGTCCTCAAACATTTGTAAAATGCCTTTAAATGAAAAAGGAGTGTCCTGGTATCATGCTAAACCCTGTCTGTAATCTGCAGCCTTACAAGGAGACAAAGAAGCTCTGGCATCCCCTAATATAGTTGCAATAAAGATAAGATGATGGCCCTTGAGGTAAACATAAAATAATTGTAGGTAGGGGCTTATGTAAAAATACTTTGTGCCTAAATACTGGAAAGGCAGTCACCCTGAAACAATGGGGCAAATTAGCATGCAGCCAGCCCAAGGCTCTTAGACACACACACACACACACACACACACACACACACACAGGCTCTCACGTATAAGCTCACAGTGACGAATGCTTGGTGCTTGCTGGGAGGTCAACACTAAGAATCTTTCTTGGGAAGGCAGCATGTCAGATTTCAGACACTTTCCCTACAAATGGGCTTTCGCTACTCAAAGAGGGGGCTTTCTGATCCAGATAATAAAGTCCATTTACATGAAAAGATGCCGCTTTCAATGACATGATTAATTTCGAAAATACCTGGCATCTGAATGAAGCTGAGACTTCAAGAAATGACTGATGATGAGAAAAGATAATTAGGCAAATGTCAAGAGTTTTGCTTGTTGACTAAGGGGCCGGCCTGTCTAGGTTATCGTATACTCGTTCCCTCATTCCAAATGGAAATGAAAGGCCTTTGTGGGAAGTTGGGGATGTTCAACCTATGGTTGCATATAAACTCTCTTTAGCTCACGTTTCTCTGGGTTTTACTCCATCATGACCAGTGGGCAGCCAGTGCTTACCTTCAATGACTCTTAGTGAATCCCAGACAAAGCTGTCCTTGTTTTTCATGAGGCTGAAAAATGTAAATTTATCTTGCCTTACATGTCATTTGTTGAAAAGTGACCTCTCTGTTCTGAGCCTTTTCAAAAATCTCATTGACTTCTCCTCCCCTCCCAAAAGAGAAAAACAAAAAAGAAAAAAAGCCAAACACCATTTAATACTCTGCAGAAAGGACTTTGAAGACAAAGGATGAAGTGGGAGGTAATGCAAATCTACCCCCTCACACATTGTTTCTGAACCCTTTCTTCACTGGGTTTTTTTTTTGTTTTTTGTTTTTTGTTTTTTTTTTAATGGTGGTTTTTCCATTGGTGAATTGGAGGATGTCAATGGCTCTGGAGATTAGTGACCTCTCCTAGATTGAGTTGATGGAAAGCAGGGCACTCCTGGGGGACTGAGGGAGTATTTCTCCAAAGGAACTTCTTAGAATAAAGAATGGTAAGAGAGGGAGGTTCTTTCCTTACTTTTTCTGTCTGACAGAACATCGTAAATCCTCTAAAAAGATATTCATTATAGACTGGATGTTTGTAGTTATACTGTGGTCCAAGTGTGATTCTCAGCAACCCTAACCTTTTTACTTTACTCTTTCTTCTTCTGCCTGATTGGCATCTAAAGGAGAAAAGCGACTCCCTCCATGATGCCTTCTCCAGGCAATGGAACTCCTCCAAGAAGAGAGATGATTCAGAGAAAGACCTAGCTAGCTGTTTAGGCTTGGGCATACCAATTTAGGTTTACATCTGATATTGGTTAATGGTTGCTCTGGGTTGAATGATGCCCCCCTCCCAAAAGATACTCTGAAGTCCTGACCCCCAGTACCTCAGAATGTGACTTCATTTGGAGATAGGGTTGTTGCAGACATAAATAATGGAGCTGAGGTAATAATGGAGTACAGTGGGCTCTCAATTCAATATGCTCAGTGTCCTTATTAAGAAGATGATGTGAAGACAGGGGAAACAACTGCGTGACTCCAGAGGAAGAGAGGGGCGTGTTGCAGTTATAAGCCAAGGAATGCCAAGGATAGATGGCCATCACCAGAAGCTAGGAAGACGCCAGGAAGTATTCTTCCCTACAGATTACAGAGGGAGCTAGTCCCTACCAACACTTTGATTTTGGACTTTGGGCCTCCAGAGCTGTGAGACAATGGATTTCTGTTTTAAGCCACCCTGCTTGTGGTATTTTGCTATAGCGATCCTAGGAAACTAATACAATGGTCCTATAATTTAATGTAGCAGGCCTATAAAGAACTCTCTTTTTCTCTGACCTAAACTCTTACAGTCTTACCCCAGCTCTGTCACAGTGGACAGATATGAATTTACTAAGAGACAGTATCACCTGTCACTGATGGTGAAGGGTGTATAGCTCCATATTTGCCAGAAACAGAGAATCTGTCTCTAAAAGGCTTGGTTAACTATAAACATACTCCCAACCTATGTAAAACTGCTCATCGAGTGTCCTGGCAGCACCCACCCCCAAATGAAATGCTCAGTGTCATTAGTAAAATACTATATGCAAAGTACATTAAGTGCACTGTTAGATACTCATTAGCCTATAACATAAAACACCATTTGAAGCAAGATATGAAAGGAGAAACAAACCTGCTTTATTTCTTTGGAGAAAATATATTAAAATATATTCATAGCAAATATGTGAGGTCTTTGACTAAATCTGTTTCTAATAGTGGGATAAAGCTGGAAAGAATTGAAATTACCCATTGTGTGGAAATTTCTACTTAAAATGGGACAATTCCATCATTTCAGTGTAATTTTAAAAAGCTATTCACCCCAAATAGCAAAGTATGGTTAGTACTATATTAGAAAATAATATATGTAACTTGGTATGTGTTAATTTCCTCCAAGTTTTCAAAACTTGCTTTAGAAATTATATTACTTAGTGGCAGTTTGTAAAACGACAAAGCATTAGCGATAAAAACAAAAAGGTTACTCTACTGTTTATAATTCATTTATATGACATAGCATAAACATATTTACCGAAGAATGCCATTTCTTTGGTTTTGAGTGTTTGCTACTGTTCAAACCATCCATCCTGACAGCTAAACAATTTTGAAATAGAAAGATGCTTTTTGCTTTGGGGGATAGAAAATTGCACAAATGGGAGAGGGTCCCACAATCCAAATACAATATGGTTGTGTTGTCCTGTTTGCTTTTAATCATCCATAATTCCTGAGATACTTAACATTTTATGTTTAAATATTAACTTGGTATGAAGCTTTCCCCCTGCGTCTGCATAATTTCATCTAGAAATTAATATCTCCCACTTATAATGCATCAAAAACTAGAAACATTTTCCTTCCTTAATGGTGTAGGAATTAGTGTAATTTTAAAGCACTCAGGATATAATTATTTACATGTACTAGAGATATTAACTAGTAGAATTATCTGATCAAGGTGTGTGGAAAGTTGGGGAAAAGAAAAACATTCCTTGAAGTTATAAATGGCTAGGTATGTAAAATGTTACTTAAAAAAATAGTTGGATTATATGGACATTCTTGATTATAGAAGAATGTGTTCCTAGAATCCTTTGAAAATTAAATGTTTCTGTATTTTTCAGATAGTGGAAAATACTTGAAGATTACTTTCTTTATTTTCTGTTTAAGTTAATATACACGTATACATGGCTCTGGTATTGTTAAAAGTGATAAAAAGAAATAAATTAAGTGTTAATTTAATAAGTATGTTGCCAGTTGTGCTAAAAATTGAATGCAATGCGTATATGTCAATTGGATGTATATACACTTATAATATTTTTATCATTATTATGAAGTGTGCTTAGTTCTATAAATTCACCTGCTCATTGTGATGATTCCCATGCTCAGCTTAAATGGAAGTTCTCATTTTTCTTTTTTTGTTTATAAAGGTATGGTTTATATTTCTTCCATGATTGATTATATTCCTGGAAGGTCTTGTGATTAACAATATAGTATATGTTTTTTATTGAGTTATCTTACACACAAATGGCAGGGCCCAAGGGGTATTTGGGGTTTACAGGATTTTTCTAATATATGTGTTCCCTTCTGTATTAAAGCTGCTAATTAGTGCTTTTAAACAGCTCAACATGGAATCGTTGGAAGCCACCATATCAACGGCTAATATAAAACTGTTTATGTGGAAGGATATATAAAATACGAAGGTGTTAAACCCAACACAAATTGAGTGGCAGGGGGTTCCCACCAGTGCTAATTTTATGTTTGTTTTGTCTCATTTAAAGTTAAGATGCCTGTGTTATAATTGTGATGTGGAACATGCTGCACATACAGATGGACTGAAATGTGTCAATTTATGAGCTTCATTTGCCTGGCAAAGAAGCCAATGGGTAGTTTTATCAGGAAATAGCTATTCCTAAACACTAGTTTTTATTTTTAACAGAACGACATACAGGGATTAAAAAAAAAAAAAAATATATATATATATATATATATATATAAAAGTATATATATATATATACTTTCATATAGGATGGTGATACAAGACATGTTCAAAGTTCTGATTCTGGCTAAGCATGTTCTGTGAGATTTTTATAGTATTTTGACATACTTGTCTAACAGGGCAATAATCCATTAATAGAATTTTGAATTTCTGTAGACAGTTTCACTACTGAAATTCAATGTCCATGTGTTTAAATTAATCCAAGAGTTTTGATAACTTAAGTCAGAATCTATCTCGTATTACAAATGAATCAAGCTAGAGGGAACCTTAAAAGGTCACATGTTTCAATCCAGTATGCCCAGCTTCCACAGGTATACCAGTTAGAAAACTTTCTTAAGACCTTCCAGGGCAATTTACCATTCTCCCTCATCATCCCAATCAAAGTTTCGAGGGATGACTACTTCATTATTATAGTTCCCTGGATAGACCATCTCATTTCAAGTGAAGCACAGTGGGACCACTGGACAAACTTGCAGGGAAGCGCTTTTACTAGCTATTATCTGTTACTGCATCAAAACACACTAGTTTCAAATATGCATTCTGCCTAGTTTTATTACTTTCTCTACAAGTGCTCAGTGTTAGAAAGGTTTTGGGTGATTTGATTTTCTTTAATTTTTAGTGCCTTTAAAAAAAGTCTATTGTTGGGGCGCCTGGGTAGCGCAGTCGTTAAAGCGTCTGCCTTCGGCTCAGGGCGTGATCCCGGCGCTCCGGGATCGAGTCCCACATCGGGCTCCTCCGCTGGGAGCCTGCTTCTTCCTCTCCCACTCCCCCTGCTTGTGTTCCCTCTCTCGCTGGCTGTCTCTATCTCTGTCAAATAAATAAAATCTTAAAAAAAAAAAAAAAAAAAAGAGAAACGCAGATGGGCCCAGCAATCTGTGTTTTCACTAAAAAAAAAAAAAAAAAAAAAAGTCTATTGTTGTTATGAATATGAATACTTGGGAATTCCATGATGCTAGATATGGAAAAGGTTATATTTCTTATGGAAATTCAACTAGATTTTGGGAATGTCATATGGTTACCATAAGCTAGATCTTAAAAAAGACAATGACATATAATTGATAAACTCTTAGCAAGTTTGAGAAAAAGAGAATAGTTATAAAATACCAACATCAGGAATTAAAAAGAAGACATAGTTAGAGGTTCTTCATGTATCCCCAACAACATAGAAGACATAGAGCTATTTTATGAAAATAAGATTGAAGATTTGGATTAAATTAATTGCAAAAAAATGCACAACATACCCAACCTCACACAAGATGAAACAGAAAATATAAATAGTTCCAGATATATTAATACTACTGAATCTGCAATTTAAATTTTGCCACAGAGAAATCTTTAGACCTAGATGGCTTCGCTTATCAATTCTTCCATATATTTAAAGAAGAAATAACACCAATCTTATATAAGTCCTTTTAAAGAATAAGAAAAGAGGAAGCAATTCATGACTTATTTTACAAGGTCAGCAATATCTTGATACCAAATCATGACAAATAATATGAGAGGCCAACATTTCTCATGATAAAAAAATAATAAACAGTTTTAGAAAAGTTAATCCACTGATTTATAAAAAGTATAATACACCACAACCAAGAAGAGTTTATTCAAATAATGCAATGTTAGTTTGACATTTGAAAAATATACACAATGTAATTTACCACATTAATAAGACAAGGATGAAAATTATATGATCTTATTAATAATTCTAGCAAAAAGCATTTGGTAAAATTTAACACGCATTTATGATAAAAATGAATCTCAGTTCATTACAAATAAAAGGGAACTTTTCTAATCTAATCAAGTACCTACAAAAAATTTTTTCACAAACATCATTCTTAATGGTAAAATGCTGAAAACTTCCTGTCTTATATGGGGACAAAATGTCTGTTATCCCCCCTTCTATTTAACAGGTTACTAAAGATCCTAGTTTTAGCAATAAGGCAAGAAAACAAAGATAGATGGATTGGAAAGGGAATGATAAAACCATCATTATCTTTAGATGACATAATTGTCTACACAAAATTCACAAGAATATACAAATAATTTAAGAGAGACTTAATGAATGAATTTATAAAGACCTCTGGATAAAAGTTCAATGACTAGAAATCATTTTCTTTTTTAATAATGCTTTTTATATTTTATTTTGTTTATTTATTTTTTTAAATAGATCATATTTTATAAATTTTATGTACAACAGACCAGTTTTAGATTAACAAAAATTGAGAAGTTAGTACAGAGTGCTCTCCCATATCTCCTGCACTCAGTTTCCCTTATTATTAACATTTTATATTAGTATGATACATTTGTTGTAATTAATGAACCAATACTGATACATTAGTATTAACAAAACCCATATTTTATTCAGATTTTCTTGTTTTTTATTTAATGCTCTTTTACTGTTCTAGGATCCCATCCAGGATACCCTGCTATGTTACATTTACTGTCATGTCTCTTTAGGCTCTTCTTGACTATGACAATTTCTCCAATGTTCCTTGTTTATGATGACCTTGACCGTTTCAGGAGTATTGACTAGGTATTTTGTAGAATACTACTGTACTGGAATTTGGTTGATGTTTTTCTCATGGTAAGACTGGGGTTATGGCTTTTGGAGGAGAAGACCATAGAGGGAAAGTGACAATTTAATCATGTATCGAGGGCACATAATATCAACAAATTTATCACTGTTGATTTTGACATTGGTAGCTTGTTTGAAGTTATGTTTATCAGATTTCTCTACTCATTATAAAGCTACCCCCCCACTCCTCCTTTCTACAGTATACCCTTTGGATGAAAGTCACATGACTAGCCCACTCTCAAAAAGTGGGGATTTATGTTCCCCCTTGTGAAGGACAGAGTATCTACATAAATTATTTTTAACTCTTCTCACATGAGAAATTGATCTTCCCCCCCATTATTTATTTATTTATCTAATCATTTACTGATGTCAATTATGGACCATATATATTTATTTTATAATTTAGGTGTATACTTTATATTGGATTGCTTTATAGTTTAATCCAATTCTGCTTTATTTTTTTGCTCAAATTTTTCCAGCTTTGGCTGTTGGGAGGACTTTCAGTGGGCTCTGGTATGTCTTTGACAAACTCCTATCAATCTGGCTTATTTATTTATTTATTTATTTATTTATTTATTTATTTTTGAGCACTTCTTTACTTTCTGGCACTCTGTAAGTTGCTCCAGGCACAAGTTGTGTGTCTTTTGCCCCAGTCCTAGAATTAGGCATTTCTCCAAAGATCCTTTTTGGTCTCTTTCATTGTATTTTTATGTATTACTAACAAAAATAAAGTAAAATAACATTTCAACAGAATAAAAATTTCCCTATATTTAGGAAAAAATATACCAAAAATAAGTCAATGTTTTTATACCCAAAGCTTCAGAACATTATTGAGAGATTTTAAGAAGTAGAAGAGCAGAATATGTTCACAAATTAAATATCTAATATTGTAAAGATGTTAATTTCCCCCAAATTGATCCATAGATTCAATTCAATCCCAATCAAAATCTCAGAGAAACTGTTGTAAAAATCGACAAGCAGATCCTAAAATTTATGGTAAAACCAAAGGGCCAAAATAGATCAGATAATCTTGAAGAGGCAAAATTTAATATGAAGCTAGAGTATGATAGTGTGGTATTAGCTAAACAAAGACAACAGCATAGAGAGTCTCAAAAGAGAACCATACGTGTATATATGATCAATTCCTCAAACATAAAGCAAAGTTGAAAGAAGTTTACAGTGAATAACTATTTTCACCACCTAGATTCTACCATTATCATTTAGCAATGCTTACTTGCCATATATTTATTCATCCATTCAACCATTATATTTTTTGCTGCATTACAAAGTAAATCACAGATGTTACTACACTTCCTTGTAAATATTTTGACATGAATATCATTACCTAGAGTTCAATATTTCTTTATAGTTCTTAATCTCTGATGTAAAATATGTACAATAAAATGAACAATTAAATCTATAATTGCTAAAATTTGACAAATATATATACCTATGTAACAAAATCCTCTATCAAGTTATATAATAGTTTCATTATATCAGAAAGTTTCATAATGGCCATTCCCAGCCCATCCCTGTGATATTCCCCACCGCCAAAAACAAACCTGACATTTTTTTTTACTATAGAATTTTTTGCATGTTCTAGAATTTCATATAAATAGAATTATATGGTATGTTCTACTCATGTCTAGCTTCTTTTACTCAGCATCATATCTTTAAGATCCATATTGTTGAATGCATTTTTACTGATGAGTTGTATTTCATTTTATGAGAAAATCACAGCTTGTTTACCCGTTCTTCTACTAATGGACACATGAGCAATTCCAAGTTTTGGGCTGTTATGAATAAACTGTTATGATTATTTTATAAGTCCTTTGTGACAATATGATTTAATTCCTTTTGCATAAATATCTAGAACTGGAATTTATGGGCCTAAGGTAGGCATATGTATAGTTTTATGAGAAACTGTGAGAACTTTTTCCAAAGGAGCTGTGCCATATTACAGCCTTCTCAAGTACCCAGTCTGGGATATAGAGAAGGAAAAAGAAAACACAGGGAGCACACTGTCATATCTGTTGTGGTTCCAAGTTCAGTTTTTTGGTCCCTGAGGCAGGTTGTCTTCTCTTCTCCACATTCCAGTCTTCTTATATTTGTTTTAGATATACTTAGTGTGAGGAATAGGGAGAAATGTGCCTATTTCATTTTGTTTGGAATCAGAAATGTATTGCTATTTTTATTTTATTTTATCTTGAGCATGCTGATAATGACTGGAGGCAGGGATGGAAGACCCAACAGTCAGAGTTTGTGACTAAGAGGAATTGTCTGATTTCTGTCTCATGGGAAGATGCTTTGAAAAAAAGGGGCTCAGCGTCACCTGGGTGGTTCAGTTGTTAAGTGTCTGCCTTTGGCTCAGGTCATAATCCCAGGGTCCTGGGATCGAGCCCTGCATCAGGCTCCCTGCTCAGTGGGAAGCCTGTTTCTCCCTCTCCCACTCCCCTTGCTTGTGTTCCCTCTCTTGCTGTGTCTTTCTCTGTCAAATAAATAAATACAATCTTTTTCTAAAAAAAAAAGAAAGAAAAAAGGAGTTCGTATCATTACTGAGGGATGCCAGATGAAAGGAAGGGGCACATCGGCAGGTTGCCGCATGGGTAGCTCAGAACAATGACAGAGGAACAAATTGCATGCATATCTGTAAGTAGTTCCTGAGGTTTTCAAAACATAGGTGAGTGGTATTTTCTGAAACCAGGAGAAGAGTAAGAACAAGAAGATATGGGCAGCTACAAAGTAATTGGCCTTAGTTGTTGAGATGTGATATAGGAAAACTATATGACTACTGCCTATGTCCCGATCTCCACTGGTCTTCCCTTGTATTCAGTAGTCACATCTTAACTGGCGAGGGACCAGAGGTCCACAGGCATAGGAGTTGGTTAGATATAATCAGAGCAGGTGCAGTTGTTAGGGAGAAATCTGACATTGAGCTCAGGTCAGCTTTGAGCAAAGCAGTGAAGAGTGGGAGGAAACATGTAATACAAGAGAACAGAAAGAATTATATTTTTGTAATTAATAAAGGGGGTATTTTTATAATGAGATGGCCAAAAGGAGGGTGATTTTTTTTTTAAGTTTGAAAGAGACTAGAAAGAAGATAACTAAAAGCAAATGAAGACAAATAATAGAATTAAAGCTTTTAGCAGCCACAGTGCAGAAAAAAAAACATTATTATAAGTATAAAAAAATTCCTTTTATAATTTTTAGTTACTTCCCATCTATCCACTTGTGGATTACTTGTCATTTTTCCTCTAATGTGTCACCTTATTGGTATTCTTATTTGACTTTTCATAGTAACATGTGTTACTATAAATGGATATCCAATATTAAGTCAATGGGCAATGGATATCCAATATGAAGTCAATTGCAGGCAAAATACATACACATATTACATATACATATATGTATTTATATACATATATACATTATTTGTGTGCAAATCTTTTTGATCTTTTACTTGATGTATCTAAAATCTCTCTCCCTGTAGATTCCATTAAAAATACATCGAGGTAATGTTTGCCTCGATCAGTGTGTGAGTCTTTTTAAAGTTACTACTTTTATTCCTGTCTCACTGTGAAAGCCAAATACCTTTGTATGATATTACATAGAAATTTGTTGATTTGCTAATGTGAGATATTTAGTCATAACTCAATAAGGCATCTTAATGACATGGTTGAACATGACACCAAGCAGCTGTCACTAAAATATGGTACATTTCTTTGCTTCTCAGGTTGACCCAAGTCCTCTTGGAGATTAGCTGGTTTACTGAGTACGGAGCCATGAAATGCTACAGGATAAACATGGCAACGTGCCCAGGAGCATCAATCTTATTTGAGAATCTGAGAGAAAAATTTGAGGAATAAAAGTGGTTTTGTATATACAGTAAAATTAGCAGAATTCCATTTTCCATGTCATACAATTTTGAATTCTTCACAAAAGCACAGAAAGGAGAACTTATGCACAGGAAATAGCTGCACAATTTAGTACTTTGGCATCATTCACTTACTCATTACTATTAGTGCTGCAGACTCACCAAAGAGAACTGGGGATGATTTGGGCGGGTGGGTATAGAACATAGGTCCAGTGGGCTAGTACTCTTTCTCCAGATATACCCATCTACAGGGGTGATTTCTTGGTGAGTCCCGGGAGGTTTGCATGGCTAGAATTTTGGGAAAATGAGTTTGTCCCCTGAGATCTAGTGTATTTAAATCTTATTATACACATACAAAATGTTTCCCACATATTTGTCCAACTCTCTGCTATAATTATACTCAAATATCTGTTTACAAACATGTTCCTATTTTTAGTTCCATTTCTCCCAACAGGGAGTTCCTCGGTAATATAAAAGAACTAATATATAATTTGAGAATTTGGCATTTACATGTTATTCTTCATTTTCCTTTGAGTTATTTATTTATTTTATTTATATTCAATTAGCCAACATATAGTACATCATTAGTTGCAGATGTAGTGTTCAATAATTCATCAGTTGCGTATAACACCCAGTGCTCATCACATCATGTGCCCTCTTAATGTCCATCACTCAGTTACCCCATCCCGCCCTTTCATCCCCTCCAACAATCCTCAGTTTGTTTCCTATGGTTAAGAGTCTCTTATAGTTTGTCTCCCTCCCTGTTTACATCTTATTTTATTTTTCCCTCCCTTTCTCTATGCTTCTCTGTTTTGTTTCTTAAATTCTACATATGAGGGAAATCATATGGTATTTGTCTTTCTCTGACTGATTATTTCACTTAGCATAATACTCTCTAGTTCCATACATGTTTTGCAAATGGCAAGATTTCATTCTTTTTGATGGATGAATAATATTCCATTATATATATATACCACGTCTTCTTTATTCATTTCATCTGTCTATGGGCATCTCAGCTCTTTCCACAGATTGGTTATTCTGGACATTGCTGCTCTAAACATTGGGGTATAGATGCCCCTTTGGATCATTGCATTTTTTTATCTTTGGGGTAAATACCTAGTAGTGCAATTCCTGGGTCATACAGTAGCTCTATTTTTAACTTCTTGAGGAACCCCCATACTGTTTTCCAAAGTGTCTGTACAGGCTTGCATTTCCACCAAAAGTGTATGAGGATTCCTGTCTCTGTATCCTCACCAACATCTCTCATTTCCTGGGTTGTTCATTTTAGCCATTCTGACTGGTGTGAGGTGGTATCTCATTGTGGTTTTGATTTGTATTTCCCTGACAGCAAGTGATGTGGAGCATTTTTTCATGTGTCTGTTGGCCATTTGTATGTCTTCTTTGGAGAAATGTCTGTTCATGTCTTCTGCCCATTTCTTGACTGGGTTATTTGTTTTTTGGGTGTTGAGTTTGAGAAGTTCTTTATAGATCTTGGATACTAGCCCTTTATCTGATATGTCATTTGCAAATATCGTCTCCCATTCCATAGGTTGCCTTTAGTTTTGTTGACTGTTTCCTTTTGTGCAGAAGCTTTTATCTTGATGAAGTCCTAATAGTTCACTTTTGCTTTTGTTTCTCATGCCTTTGGAGACTTGTCTATAGCAAGAAATTACTGTGGCCAAGGTTAAAGAGGTTGCTGCCTGTGTTCTCCTCTAGGATTTTGATGAATTCCTGTCTCACGTTGAGGTCTTTCAACCATTTTGAGTTTATTTTTGTGTATGGTGTAAAAAAATAGTCCAGTTTCATTCTTTTACATGTGGCTGTCCAATTTTCCCAACACCATTTGTTGAAGAGTTTGTCTTTTTTCCATTGGATATTCTTTCCTGCTTTGTCAAAAATTAGTTGACCATAGAGTTGAGGGTTCATTTCTGGATTCTCTATGCTGCTCCATGTGACTGTTTTTGTGCCAATACTACACTGTCTTGACTGTCTTCATGATTACAGCTTTGTAATAGAGCTTGAAGTCCTGAATTGTGATGCCACCAGCTTTGGTTTTCTTTTTCAACATTCCCCTGGCTATTTGGGGTCTTTTCTGGTTCCATGCAAATTTTAGGATTATTTGTCCAGCTTTGTGAAAAATGTCGATGGTATTTGGATAGGGCTTGCATTGAATGTATAGATTGCTCAGGGTAGCATAGACATTTTAATGATATTTATTCTTCTAATCCACGAGCATGGAACATTTTCCCATTTCTTTGTGTCTTCCTCAATTTCTTTCATAAGTGTTTTGTAATTTTTAGAATACATGTCATTTACCTCTTTGGTTAGGTTTATTCCTAGGTATCTTATGGTTTTTGGTGCAATTGTAAATGGGATTGACTCCTTAATTTCTCTTTCTTCTGTCTCATTGTAAGTGTATAGAAATGCTACTGATTTTTGTGCAATGATTTTATATCCTGCCACATTGCTGAATTCCTGTGTGAGTTCTAGCAATTTTGGGGTGAAGCTTTTTGGATTTTCCACATACAGTATCATGTTATCTGTGAAGAATGAGAGTTTGACTTCTTCTTTGCCAATTTGAATGCCTTTTATTTCTTTTTGTTGTCTAACTGCTCAGGCTAAGACTTCTAGTACTATGTTGAACAACAGTGGTGAGAGTGGGTATCCCTGTTGTGTTCCTGACCTTAGGGGAAAAGCTCTCAGTTTTTCCCCATTGAGAATGATATTCACTGTGGGCCTTTGGTATATGGCTTTTATGATATTGAGGTATGTTCCCTCTGTCCCTGAACTGTGGAGAGTTTTAATCAAGAGATGATGCTATATTTTGTCAAATGCTTTTTCTGCATCAATTGAGAGGATCATACAGTTTTTGTCCTTTCATTTATTAATGTAATGTATCATGTTGATTGATTTGTGAATGTTGAACTACTCTTGCAGTCCAGGAATAAATCCCATTTGGTAGTGGTGAATAATCCTTCTAATGTACTGTTGGATCCCATTGGCTTGTATCTTGCTGAGAATTTTGGCAACCATGTTCATTAAGGATATTGGTCTATAATTCTCCTTTTTGGTGGGGTCTTTGCTTGGTTTTGGGATCAAGGTAATGCTGGCCTCACAGAACAAGTTTAGAAGTTTTCTTTCCATTTTAATTTTTTGAAAAAGCTTCAGAAAAATAGATATTGGTTCTTTAAATGTTTGGTAAAATTCCCCTGGGAAGCCATCTGGCCCTGGACTTTTGTTTGTTAGGAGATTTTTGATTACTGCTTAATTTCCCTGCTGGTTATGGGTATGTTCAGGTTTTCTATTTCTTCCTGTTTCAGTTTTTGGGAGTTTATACATCTCTAAGAATGCATCCATCTCTTCCAGATTGCCTAATTTGTTGGCATATACTTTCTCATAATATGTTCTTAATATTGTTTGTATTTATTTGGTGTTGGTGGTGATCTCTCCTCTTTCATTCATGATTTTATTAATTTGGGTCCTTTCTCTTTTCTTTTTGATAAGTCTGGCCAGGCGTTTATCAATCTTGTTAATTCTTTCAATGAACCAGCTTCTAGTTTCATTGATCTGTTCTACAGTTCTTCAGGTTTCTATTTCATTGATTTCTGCTCTAATCTTTATTTCTCTTCTCCTACTTGGTTTAGGCTTTATTTGCTGTTCTTTCTCCAGTTCTTTTAAGTGTAAGGTTCACTTGTGTATTTGAGACTGTTCTAATTTTTTGAGAAAGGCTTGTATTGCTATGTACTTCCCTCTTAGGGCCACCTTTGCTGCATCCCAAAGGTTTTGGACAGTTGTGTTTTCATTTTCATTTGTTTCCATGATTTTTAAAAATTCTTCTCTAATTTTCTGGTTGATCCATTCATTCTTTAGTAGGATGCTCTTTAACCTCCAAGTATTTGAATTCCTTCCAAATGTTCTCTTGTGATTGAGTTCAAGTTTCAAAGCATTGTGGTCTATAAATATGCGGTAATAATCCCAATCTCTTGGTACTGGTTGAGACCTGATCTGTGACCCAGTACGTGATCTATTCTGGAGAATGTTCCATGTGCACTCGAGAAGAATGTGTATTCTGTTGTCTTAGGACGGAATGTTCTGTATATATCTGTGAAACCCACCTGGTCCTGAGTGTCATTCAAAGTCCTTGTTTCCTTGTTGATCTTCTGCTTAGATGATCTGTCCATTGTTATGAGTGGGGTGTTAAAGTCCCCTATTATTATTGTATTATTATCAATGTGTTTCTTTAATTTTGTTATTAATTGGTTTATTTATTTGGCTGCTTGCACGTTAGGAGCATAAATATTTAAATTGTTAGATCTTGTTGGATAGACTCTTTAAGTGTGATATAGTGTCCCTCTTCATCCCTTGCTATAGTCTTTGGTTTAAATCCAATTTGTCTGATATAAGGATTGCTACCCTAACTTTCTTTTGATGTCCATTAGCATGACAAATGTTTCTCCATCCCCTCACTTTCAACCTGGAGGTGTCTTTGGTCTAGAAGGAGTCTCTTGTAGACTGCATATGGATGGGTCTTGCTTTTTTTATCCAATCTGATACCCTGTGTCTTTTGATTGGAGCATTCAGCTCATTTATGTTCAGAGTAATGATTGAAAGATATGAATTTAGTGCTATCGTATTACCTGTAAAGTCCCTGTTTCTGTATATTGTCTCTGTTTCTTTCTGGCCTATGTTGCTTTTGGGCTCTCTTTTCACTTACAGGATCCCCTTTAATATTTCGTGCAGGGCTGGTTTAATGATCACACATTTTTTAGTTTCTGTTTATCCTGGAAGCTCTTTCTCCTTCTATTCTGAATGACAGCCTTCCTGAATAAAGTATTCTTGGCTGCATGTTTTTCTCATTTATTACCCTGAATATTTCATGCCAGCCCTTTCTGGCCTGCCAGGTCTCTGTGGATAGGTCTGGTGCCAGTCTAATGTTCCTATCCCTATAGGTTAGGAGTTCATGTCTTGAGCTGCTTTCAGGATTTTCTCTTTATCTCTGAAATTTGCAAGCTTCACTATTATATGTCAGGGTGTTGATTTATTTTTATTAATTTTTGAGGGGGTTCTCTCTACCTCCTGGACTTGAAAACCTATTTCCTTCCCCAGATTAAGGAAGTTCTCAGTTATGATTTGCTCAAATATACCTTTTGTCCCTCTCCTTCTTCTTCCTCTGGGTCTCCAGTGATTCGAATATTGTTTTGCTTTATGGTATTGCTGATTTCTTGAAGCCTCCTCTCATGGTCCATTAGTTATTCTTCTCTATTTTCCTCAGCTTCCTTCCTTTCCATCATGTTGTCTTCTATGTCGCTGACTCTCTCTTCTGCTTCATTTACCCTAGCTGTTGGAACATCAATTTTAGACTGCATCTCAGATAAAGCATTTTTAATTACAGACTGATTGGATTTTATTTCTGCACTAGGAGATTCTCTAGTGTCTTTTATGCTTTTTTCAAGCCCAGCTTGTAACTTTATAATCATTATCCTGAATTCCAGCTCTGACATTTTACTTATATCCATATTGAGTAGATCTGTGGCAGAGTATTACTTCTGTTTCTTTCTTTTGTTGTGAATTCCTTTTTCTAGCCATTTTTCTTAGAGAAGAATGAATGAATGAGAGAATGAAATAAAAAATATCAACCACAGCCCAAGCAAAATACACACTAGACAAATCCAAAGAGGTCAGAAACTAAAAAAAAAAAAAAAAAAAAAGGAAAAATGAAAGAATCTTACAGGGTGATCCACTTGGTCCTGGGTGTATTTTGGTCTATTTGTTAGAAGACACTAAATCTCAAAATTGTAAAGAAAACAGAACTTACATATATATATATATATATATATATATATATATATATATATATATATATATATATAATTGAATACAGTGAAAGGAAGACCAAAACTAAGAATATATCTATAACTGTAAATGTGAAAATGAAAATTAAAAAAAAAAGACTTAAAAACAAAGACTTGATAAAATAGGAAACTAGTTGAAAAGGAAAAAAGAAAAAGAAAAATTTAAACTGAAAGACTAAAGACTCATGTGAAAACCCTCTAATTCTATATACTATTTCCCCCTAGCATAGGACTTTTTCAGTTCTGAGTGATCTATAAACTTGGTATTCACTTGAGGATCCTGCTGGTATTCTGGGGGAGGAGCCTGTTGCACTGATTCTCAGGTATCTTTGCCTGGGTGGCGTTGCACCACTCCTTGCAGGGGGACTGGGCTCAGTGTAAGCTGTTTCAGGTTGCTCTATGTGGCTTTTGTTCCCTGAAGGCTTTTTTTACTGCTTTAGAGGATTGAAAGAAAAAAATAAAAATGGCGGCGCCCTGATCTCCACAGTTGTGGCCCCCACTCTTCAGTACAGCCTCAGGGAAAGGCAGTCAATCCCTCTTGTGTGTGCCAAACTCTGCAGACTCCTGTGGTGCACACCTGCACCAATCCTCCCAGGGAAGGGAGGGGTGTCTCACCGAGGCCCACTGCTCACTGGGCCCCTGCTCAGGGAGCATTTGCTCAATCGTGAGTGCACCCACACTGCTCCTCCCAGGGGAAGGAGCCAGATTTCCCAGCAGTGTTGCTCGTTGGTCCTCTGCTTGGAGAGCAGTCGCTGGATTGTGCCAGGGTTCACAGTTATGGCAACCCCTAGCTGAGAGGCCACTCCGGGGCTCACTAATTGTAAGCCAGTTTCCCTGCTCCAGTGCTTGGGGACTGTGTCACACTCAGGCACCCCCATTCTTTCCGTGACCCTGGGAATCCTGAGACCACACTGTCCCACCTAGAATTCTGCCCCACTTTGCCACCTGAGCACCTTTCAGGCAGGAATGTCCCTCACAGGAGCAGACTTCTAAAAGTTCTGATTTTTGCCTCCGCTGCTATATCACTTTCTGGTGCCAGCTTACAGAGACTCCTTCCCCCCATGGTTTATCTTCCCATAAATCACCTCAGAGTCATATCTCCACCCCTCCTACCTTGCAAAAAGTGGTTGCTTTTCTATTTGTAGAATTGCTGCTATTATTTTCTTACATCTCAGTTTGAACTCACAGGTGTTCAGAAGGATTTGATAGATGTCTAGCTAAATTCAAGGGACCAGTTGAAACACGGGTCCCCTACTCTTTTGCCATCTTCCCTCCAAAACCTTCATTTTCCTTTCAAAAATTAATTAATGTGAACATTCGTGGAACCTAAACTTCCTCACAAATGCTGAAGACAATTCTTCAATGAGCAAAATAAGTGAAAGAAATTTGGAACCCTTGGAAAGTACTGAGGTTGTGGCAGGTAGTATATTCCTGCCTGATGATCCTAATAATAAGCTTGAAGAGGCTGATAAAGCGTAGTGAATTGCTACCTGAGAAACTGTAGTCAAGCTAAATAGCAGTAAACCTAGAAAGCATGGGGGAATATTTAGATGCTTTTCTAGATTTTTATGATTGTGGAGAAGCAAATTGGTCCACACTTTGGTATTGTTGGGGAACCTTGTGAGCAAAACCTATAAAATATTGAACCTGTAGATCAATTTTTGGAGAATTGATGCCCTATCATTGTCAAGTCTTCCAATCCCTTAACATGATATATCTTTCTGTTTATTTAGTTCTTACTTGATTTTATATCAGTGTTTTGTAGATTTAAAGCATACAGATTCTAAGTATATTTGATCAGATTTATACTCAGAATTTCAGTTTTTGGAGCTATTAAAATAGGTAATTTTTTCTTTTTGAATATTTATATTCTATTGTTTATTGCTGGGGTATGGAAATACAATTTATTTTTATTGACCTAGTATCTTGTAACTTTGTTGAACTCACTTATTATATAGATCAAATAGATTCTTTTTCATTTTCCATCTACATAAGCATGTTGTCTGTGAATAGAGACAGTTTTATTTCTTCCTTTCCAATCTGTATGAATTTTATTTTTCTTTCTTTTGTTAAAGCACAGGCTAGGACTTCCAGTATGATGTTGAACAGCAGTGTTGAGAGAGGACATTATTGCCTTTTTATCAGTCTCATGGTAAGAGCAACTAGTCTTTCACCAATCTGAGGTTCCAATTATATACATGTTAGGATATTTAATATTATCTCATGGCTCTTGGATATTCTATTCTTTCATTTTAACACATTTTTTTCTTTGTGTTTCAATTTGAGTAACTTTTATTGACCTATCTTCAAGGACACTGATTCTTTGGCTGTGTCAAGTCTACATGTAGACTCTGTTGAAGGCACTTTTAAAAATCTATTACTATATTTTTATTAATAACATTTCCATTTGAGTCTTCTCTATGGTTTCCTTCTGCATTGAAATTATTCATCTGATCTTTATGTTGTCCATCTTTTCCATCAGAGATTTTAACATGGTAATCATAGTTATTTTAATTTCTCTGACTTTTTTTTTTAACATCTATTCTATATTCAATTATGTCCTGTGGATTGTCTTATCTCTTGACAGTTGCTTTTTTCTTGCTTTTTGCATTATCTCATATTTTGTTGTTGTTGTTGAAAGCTGGGCATCATGTGCAAAATACTAGAGACTGAAGTAAATAGTCTTTATACATGGACACCCTTTGTTTCTGACAGGCTCCAAGTGGCTCCACACTCTCTTACTAACCTAAGCACATTCTCCATAAATTTGTTAACAGCTTTACATGTGTCTGGCTGTATTTGTCCCACGGAAACAGGTGTTCACATCTTACCACTCCCTCTAGCCACTTGTCTTTCTTTAGGTTTCAGACTAGTTAGTTCTGTGACCACAGCCCTCTGATAACCCCCAAAAAACCTGTGAACTTATAGTCTGACTTTTTTGTTGTTGTAATGGTGAAAGTTATGCTTCTTTCTAGGTCTCTGCATCCCCAAGCACTGTTTTATATATTCAAAAAAAATTTTTTTAAAGAGATAATATAAATATATGCTTCAAAACCAGGTAATACTAAAAAAATAGTTAATATTATTACCAGGCTTGAAAGATAAAAAATTACTTAAATGGGAATCTCACTTTCACTTTCTTATCCATCACATTTTCTTTCTTTCAAGTTTTTATTCCGGTGCTCCTTTCTTTTTTAAAACCAAAAAAATGCAGCAAATACACATGGATATGCTAATTATCTCTTTCCCTTTCTTATACCAAGCAGACTTAAGCAGACTCTCGCCTTTGTTTTTTCCCTGACGATATATCCTGATGGTCATGTAGAGTCCTTCTTTATTATTTTCACAGCTGCATGGTATTCTTTGTGGGCCTACCATACTTTATTCAACAGTTGCCTATTGTTGGACATTTAAGCTGCTTCTAATCTTTTGCTATTATAAATAATACCACAATGAACAATCTTGCAGATATATCCTTTTCTAACACGTGCAGTTTTATCTATAATAAAGACCCCCAGAAATGAGATTCCTAGAACAATGCATCCATAATTTCACATGCTATTGTCAGATTCTCCACACTTTCTTTGTGAACAATATATTTTCCAGTGTTGTAGTGGAATTTCAGGTAAGAGACAAATTAGACATGTTTGCCCAGTTCTTCACATTTCTACTTTAGGCAACTCCATCCTAGTTTCTGTCCCCGCCCCCCCATTGAAGCTGCTATTGTTAAGGTCAACAGTGACCTCCATGTAGTTGAATCTAGTGGTCACCTTTTCAGAAATCATATTGTTTGACCTCTCAGCAGCAATGAGAAGTTATATCTTTTCTTGCATTTTATGACCCACATTATTTTTATTTGGCTTCTATTTGTTTGACTATTTTTATTTGCCCAGCTGCTCCTACACATCCCAATCTCTCAACATTTAGAAGCTTTCATTTCTACCTGCCCACTTGCTAATGCTGATGCAGATATGAATAAGAGGAAGGTACATGAAAGAAATGTCATACTTCTGTTGAATTTAAGACTAGGGAAAACCTGCATGTCACTTCCCAACTGGAAGTAAGCCTCACAGAGGTCCCTATATCCACATAACATGGAAGCAACAAAGACAGGTGTTAAGTTTCTGATCAGATAGCCTAAAACAGCTTCCCAGGATTCTCACACATTCAGCACTATGCAAGAAAGAGCTAAATTGTTCCATATCCTCTGGAGGGGTGCAAAAGTAGCTGAAACACACAAACAAAGCAAGGAAAAAAACCACCATCCCATATTAATAACTGATTTGTCAAAATGATGTAGGGCATGAAATTATTATTTTTAGCTGAAAAGGGATATAAAGATCAAAGAGGTTGTATCTTGACCAAGGCAATGTCATTGATGTCAGATCTAGGAATAGAACCTGGTTTTACTGTTTCTTGCATAAATTTTACTTCCTCCACTTTAATACAACATTTACCTCCAAAGTCAGAGCAATGTTTGGGACTTTCCAAAGAGTGGAATTTTGTAGACGTCTGTTTTGTCTTAGAAATTTGTGTAGGATTTAATTCTATATTATTTGTGATTCATGCTTGTTTTAAAATTATATTTATTTAACTTAAAATTGTATATCTAGTTTTTAAATTGTATTTCTAATCATAAAAAAATTCACTTTGGGTTGCATGACACTAAAATTAATTTTCCTTTTTTATGTTTAAAAAGTATGTTTTTTTCTTCCCATATTTGTTTGTTCATATAATTTACTCATTTTTAAAGAAGATTTTATCTATTTGAGAGAGAGAGTGTGTGTATGTGCATGCACACAGGAAGGGAGGAACAGAGGGAAAGGGGGAGAGAAACTTAAGCAGACCTGCCCACTTGCTAATGCTGATGCAGATATGAATAAGAGGAAGGTACATGAAAGAAATGTCATACTTCTTTTTCTTTCTTTCTTTCTTTCTTTCTTTCTTTCTTTCTTTCTTTCTTTCTTTCTTTCTTTCTTTCTTTCTTTTCTTTCTTTTTTTTTTTTGAATAATAGCTGTCCTAACAAGTGTGAGGTGATATCTCATTGTGGCTTATGATTTGCATTTCCCTGATGATTAGAGATGTTTAACACCTTTTTTTGCATATTTATTGGCCATTTGAATGTCTTCTTTGGAGAAATGACTATTTGGGTCCATTGCTCATTTTTAAATTGGGTTATTTGTTTTTTCTATTAACTGAGTTACATGACTTCCTTACATATTTTGGGTACTAACACCTATTAAATATATATCTGCAAATATTTTCTCCCATTCTGTAGATTGCCTTTTCATTTTGTTAATGGAACATAACTATTTCTAAATAGTGAACTTTATATTATAAATCTTTATTTCTGTGGGTGCTGGAAATGAAATCATAAATAAATCATAGTTTCTCCCCAGACATGAAAAACTAGCTTTCCTGAACACCAGAGAGTACAAGCTTTTATACAATGAGCAAGACTTGACAAGCTGAAGTGCAGTTGGTTGACATGTATAGGGTTTAAAAATTATTGGAGCCAACATTTAAAAATTAAAAGCTTTCACATTTAAAAAGTTCAAATTTGCAGTTCCTGTTGACAAGTCAAAATATCTGTCCACACTGGGCCCACATTCTTGTACGGCAGTGGCTCCTAGAACTGAGGGGCAGCTACCCTTTCAAAGGTACATGTGTTTTCCACTTCAATGGGGTCCCCCATGTTTATTTAAAAAATATGAGATATATATGTATGTGTGAGTGTTTATACACATTTAATTACCATGTATTTACATATAAGCTTATCTATACTTTTATAAACATATATATTTATATGTTCATAGAAGAATTTCTGTTGGTATACACATTATAGCAAAACGCTCTTATTATGTACTTCTCCCTGTTACAGTATACCTGCATGCTTCACTCAATAATGTTGACTGGTCTCTGACATCATTTAAGTCTTCAATCCCTTTTCTAGATATTATGAAAACTATGTTACTGATAACAACCTCTTCAAAAATTGATACTTTGAAATTTGATAATTTCTGTTATCAACTGTTAATACAAGATTTTTATAATAAATGTACATTATCTAGATTATTCATGGAGATCTTTTCCTATTGCCTGATACAGTGTATTATTGGCTGCTTTATTTTGTTCGCTCATATCTCATTAAATGTTCACTTGAATATAAGCTTCTACTCATGCTATTTGCCCACTTTGCACAGCCCAGTAGCTGAGCTTTATAGTATGACCTTTGTCTTACCCCGTCTTACAAACTCTCGTGATGTGATGTACCCATGTATAGTACACATTTTTAATCTACATTTGTGCTTGCTATCTGTATCGACATGTTGTTGATAGAGTCTGAAGCCCAGAGTTTTTTCCTTGGGTGTGTAATATTTAATCCATAAAAATGTTTTGAGCTACACAAGTAAAGAAGTCACAAACTAAAGATGCAAGTAAAGGGAAAGTGGACATTGAATGATCAAAGACACTGGGTTTGGAGGGGAAATATACATATAAATAAGTTATACACATATATACAGCTATGAGGAATATTAGTGGTTTGGAAGGTACAATGAACAACCCTCAACACCTCTGAATTTTGACCTATCAAGGAAAAGACCTAAAGAGCTAGATATGCAAATAGGATGACAATTACAGAAAACCTAATTGAAATTGCACAGGAATCCTGTCAGTTCCTATGGTCAGAACACCAAATTACTGGTGGAAGTCGTTATGAGGTGTTGACCAATTTTATTCAGAGTTAATTTATAAGTAGTGGTATTTATACCATCATAATTATTATGCAAATCCTGGTGTTGTGGATCCAAGGTTAAATAAGAGAAAACAAAATACTTGCCATATATGCCAAGCCTCTCTTTGTCTGAGGTGGACAGATTGTAGTTACTGTTTGAGATAATATGGATTTAACATCCTTGGACTGCTTTTACCATTTTTTCTAATTAAAAAAAATTTTTTTTTAAATTTTGTACCATCTCTTATTTTGGTGTGGACTTATTGTATGGCATGTTGGAACTGTTTTATACAAAGAGAAATACATATAGCTTCGGTTTATAAAGAGTTTGTAACAATATGTGTTTACAAATTGCTTACTTTGAGATGGACAGGTGAAAGACACTACATAAGTGCCAAGTATTATTATCTGTCTAAATCTAGCTGAGTGAACAAATCTTTTTAATGCCCATTTTAATGACACAGTTGTTCCATATGGTGGACTTCAAATGCATAAATCAATCCAGAGTGAGTACGTTCCCTGGAGAGAACCAGATTGTCCAGGTGTGCCATATTTTAAACTCAGGGTGGAATTAAGAGACACAGCTTTTCAAAATTCAAGCTCAAACGGCAGCTCAGACCAAGTTAATTTCTCTCTTTATTGTTTCAGGCAACACAGGACTCTCCACTAATGAAACAAAACCATGTATTATCTATTGAAAAGCAGGTTCTAATCATATTTGTCGTAATTGGGTCTGTATGGATTTTGATAAGAGGAAGTCTCCTGGAGCTAAAATACTGAGATTGAGTTATTTGCATAAGCTTAAATTTGATAAGACTCAGGTTGGGCTTATTTCTGGGCAATGCTGATTCCATGAAGATGGTGTTCTTCAGGGAAGTCTTTGGTGGTATCTTTTAGGTCTTGACGCATTTTGTTCATTGTGGTTTAAAGTTCCTTCTGGTCTTTAGCCTGGCAGATGGAAATACTAGACACAGGCCATGAGGTCCATCAGTCTTTGAAAATCATGGTACATTCATAACAAAGATTTGGTTTTAAGAATGGCCTGATTTTTATTGAGACAGTTTCCTTTTTCTTCTTTTGCATCTATTGTTGAAATAGATCTCTTTATTTCTGACTGATGTAACACTCTTCTTGCAAAGTAACTCAGGTGTCATATACGGCATCTTGGGGAAGCTGGCTAGTCCTGTGACTATGAAGGACTGGAAGACAAAGCCTGAGCAGGAGATTGAAACCGAAAGTCTTGCTTTTTGTTGTGTGGGTGGAAGGGTCTGATTAGCTTGGTGCTCATGTCTTAAATATTCCACTATTTAAGGCATAGTCATTATAGGGTCAAAATGGACCATGCTGACACCAGATCACATGCACAGGCCATATTTTCCACTTTAGTCAGCAAATGAATGCTTTGAGTGCAAAGAAGACTGGAAGAGAGGTCAGATCTTGAAATACGATTCAATTGTCCCTGTTCTATAGCTAGAAAAAAATAGTTTTTGAGTTGCCTGAATTGTTAATAACTTCTTACAATATACAGTTTACAAAGGGTCAGATATCTTAAGCCCAATCTAATGCTTCAGCCACCATCCCATGTTGTAAGTCTTCCTAAGAAGATTTTAAACCGTATCTGATCCCCAATTCAAAGAACTATGGGATCTCAGATGCAAAGGATAATTCCCAGAATAATGATAATTATTCCATGGGTGATGATGATGACAGTAATTGCTAAAATTTAATGAACACTTATGATGTGAAAGGCACTAGCTTAACTAACTTGCCCTTAACTCTTGAACTCACTGAATTTGTACAACAGCCCACTTAAGCTTGTATTACATTATCCCTTTTTCACAGATGGGGACCCTGAGCACAGAAAGTTTGTCATATTGCCCAGCTAATATGAGTTGGGTCCAGAATTCAAATCAGGGAGTCTAACTCCATATCCCATGTCATAAGCCCCTAAACAATTTATATCAGAGTTTCCAAAAAAAGACAGATTCCTAGAATTGGTGGACTTATCAACAGAAGAACTTTTTCTAACATAACTTTGAAATAAAATAAGGGTAATGGGGCGGGGGAAATTGACAAAGTGATGACACGAGTCCTATTAACTAGTTTGTTACAGAAAAGGAAGGGAGGACTCGTTAGTCCTAAGAGCTCCACCTGAACAATGCTGCCTTCAGTCCCAATTATTGCTGAATGAAGGGGAGGGACAGAGTGGCTAGGTGATCAAAGGCCTTACAGAGAAGGATGTGAAATGACAGCCATGGGCTCTTCCCTGTCTCCAGAAGTTCACTGCACTACATTTAATAATTGCTTCCCATTATTGCCTGACTGTCCTTTCCAAATAAATCTACCTGATTGGGATGGATTTGGTGTGGGAATATCTGTTCTAGCCTATTAGCCAGCACCTTTCTTGAGATTTTCCTGTCCACATTTATTAAGGAGATTGGGTGATAATTCAGGCTGGGTTCTGGTTCTCCTCCTGGTTTTAGAATTATAATAATGAGTGCTGATCTTAGGCCTGAAAGTCAGCATTTTGTTTTCACATCATCCTTGTCCCTTAGTAGCAGAGGCAGAAGTACCTCTCTTTGGGTGGGTGTGAAACCAGACCATCAAAACATCAGCGTTCTTGGTGTATTTGTGAGAATGGGAGATTTTAGGGGCAGGTTTTTTTCTTTTTGTTTTTATCTTGTTCTCTGAAAGTGACTGTATATCTAGCTATGCTAGAAGCTTTGGTCATTATCAAGCAGACCCTTTAGAAATAAACCACTGGAGCCAAAGGAAGGGGCACCCTATTCCTTAGGATAATATAGAAAAAGCCCTCTCTTCCTTCTAGAGAATTGAATCTTCACAGTTCCCAATACTCTGATAGTTGCAGAAATGTTTCTGGGTCTCCTCAAGTTCTGAACTCATCATCAATGCATGACTCAGCCTCCAGAAGAGCAGTGACTCTGTTTTAAGAATCACTATGCCCCAAATTATTGATGGTACTATTGTTGAGCTCATACTATGGGCCAGGCACTATTCAAAACACTTCATCTGCAGGAATAATTCAGCATTCACAATGACTTTGTAGGTAGGTATAATTATTGGCCACACCTATTTAGCAGGATTGGAAATTGAGACTTAAAATTGAGTACTTACCTAAGGCCATGTAGCAAGTAAACTGGGACTCAAACACAGACCCTCCAGAGCCCCATGTTAGTGCTCCACCTATTCTCCCCTTCTACCTTTTAGCCCTGAATGGTCAGAGGACAACTTAGCTGTCGGGGAAATTTCACCAACACAGAAGACAGAGCAGAACAAGATGGAGATAAAGAGTGCAGAAAAGAGTGACAATATAGATTCATGGCCATGGCAATCTAGGCGAGATTTTTGGAATGCAGAAGCTAATTCAGCCATACTGGCCATTAGATATGCTTGAAATAATAAAACATAAAATTTTCTTTCTTTCTTTCTTTCTTTCTTTCTTTCTTTCTTTCTTTCTTTCTTTCTTTCTTTCTTTCTTTCTTTCCTTCCTTCCTTCCCTCCTTCCTTCCTTCCTTCCTTCCTTCCTTCCTTCCTTCCTTCCTTCCTTCCTTCCTTCCTTTCTTTCTTTCTTTCTTTCTTTCTTTCTTTCTTTCTTTCTTTCTTTCTTTCTTTCTTTCTTTCTTTCTTTCTTTCTTTCTTCTTTCAGATTTTCTTTGTTTATTTGACAGAGAGAGACAGCCAGTGAGAGAGGGAACACAACCAGGGGGAGTGGGAGAGGAAGAAGCAGGTTCCCAGCACAGCAGGAAGCCCGACATGGGGCTCAATCCCAGGACCCTGGGATCACGCCCTGAGTCAAAGGCAGACGCTTAACGACTGAGCCACCCAGGCGCCCCAAAACATAACATTTTCTGAGGCAGCAGCAAAGAGACCCAGCTCTTGAGGGATAGCAATTAGAAGCTAGGTTTTTTCTACCCATCCCACTTAATCCTTACAAACTCTCATTCCCATTTTACTAATGGAGAAACTGGGCTGAAGTAGGTTTGTCAGTTTGCAAAGTTGGGAAGTAGAACGGCAGTTGTATTAGCCCAGGTCAGGGTGTTCACATGGAACAGCCCACAAAGAGGAAAGTGGAGTTTGACCAGCACATTATTTCCAGAAATGTTTCTATATAATGGAGATGATTCAAAGTACCAGCATGAGATCTGTTTCTGTCTCTGTGTCTCTTTTTCTCCTCTACACACACACACACACACACACACACACACACACACACACACACAGAGGGCCCTAGTGCAGTTCAAAAGGAGAAACCTAAACAATGAGATGTTTTAAGGAGGAAAACAGTGTAGTATTACTGCATTACTTTTTAACTTCTGTAATTCCTGAAAGCATATCTGGAAAAGTGAGGGGGTTTCAGTGAGAGAAGTTAATATGCTTTATTTAAAACAACCTTTGGCGATTTGACTGTAACTTTGATAGTGGAATTCTACTTTTTGATTCTTTAAATATGTTAGAATTATCAGCGGTATGTACCTAATCCTACATAATGTAAAAGTCATATTTAATTAAATTAATGTAACTGAAATAGTTCAGTTGGCTTAACTTGTTCATTTTCTCTAACTAAATATCAGCTTACACTAAAAATTTTATTAATCACAGTAATGAGAATTTTTATATTAAATATATATATTACATTTAGTTTAAACGTTAATAGTCTACATTATTTTAATAAATTGTGCTAAGGGAGTATATATGGAATAAGTCTCCCATGCAGATTTTATTGGTTGCTGCATAGTTAATAGACACTAATGTGATCAGAGCCTGGATGTGATCATAAGATCAGTAGTTAAAATGATTGAAATATAAATTAGGAGCTGGAATAATTGTTTGTTAGAAGCTCAGATAATAACTGTTTGGTAATGCTCCGAGGGTCGAAGAAATAAAACATTCAAATGTGCAGCAGTAGCAGGCAAGAGAAACACTTTGAGGCAGACAAAGGCACTGGATGCTTCTCTGCTAATTGCCCCTCTCTCTCTCTCTCTCTCTCTCTTTCTCTGTCTCTCTCATGGAGGCCTGACATGTACCTGCCCTCTCACACATCTTGCCCCCTGTTGGTCTCTCAACTGAGAAGGCGGAGCCTTCTCCCCAGCAACCAGACCTGCTACTTTCTTTCGGTCTCCTTGGCTTTCTCTACTTACAGTCAGTGAGTCTTACTGCTGCTGATGCTGACAAACCATCTTGCTGCCATTTTGCTGTTAATATGCCTGATTTTTGAGAACGGGTAGAAAAGCCGCCCTTGGTTTTTGTGGACTGGGATGCTCTTTTTTTTCTATGGCAGAGGTCAATAGACTCTTTCTGTAAATGTCTAGGAGATAAATATTTTAAGCTTTTTGGACCACATGATCTTTATTGGAACTTCTCAACTCTGCCCTTACAGGAACAGAAAGCAGCCATTAGATAATACTAAGCAAATGGACATGGCTGTATGCCCAAAACTTTACACAAACAGCTGAATTTGGCCCACTGGCCGTAGTTTGCTGTCTCTTGTTCTATTTTGCCAAACGTTCTCCTGACCCAAGACACATTTAACTTCTCCTACAGGGAGAGTCTCAGTTGAAATACCTTTCTCAACAACGAGGCTGTAACAAACTTCTTATACCTGTTTGTGTTCCGCGCCGTCCTGACAAGGTAGAATTGGTGATTGCTAATAAAATAGAAGCAATCTACGCCCCGTGACCCAGTAACCCAGAGGTTAATTAAAAAAGAGTGTGGTCGTATTTAAGAGACTTAATCAACTTTTCTGTCTTATGCTGTGAGGACTTTCTCCAGACAGGATTTGATGGTGACCAGATCTAATCCTGCAAACAGACTTTTTGGGTAATTTTGATAGTGAACTTCCCCTTCTTATTTGCACTTTTTTCTCCCAAATTCTTGGTAGAGTTAATGAAAACCATTTTCTTTTTTTCAGAGCTTTTGTCTCCTATCTCTCCTCTCCGTTCTGATTAATTCACCTGCCTCCTTCACCTTTTGGGATTTTTTCCTTTAATTATTTATCTTGATGGTTTGACTTGGAAAGTTCAGGTTTCTTTTCCACAGAGGGTGTTTGGTGTTTTTGAGCAATATGCCCTCTCAATCTCCTTAATAAATTCCTTAAGGAAGTTGGGGATTTTTGACAGCAATTTTTGAATAAAGGGCCTTCGATTTCCTTTTTTCCCACTCCCTCAGAAACCGTATAATTCTAACATTGTTTTCTCTTAATCTCTTCTACAGGTCAACTATTTCAACTTTTGACTTCAATTATTCACTTTCAATGTTTATGTATGTTAAATTCATTAATTTCTATTAAATTCCCTTAATTTACTCACTGTGGGCAAAGCACCGTGAAAGACAATGTTGATGGAGACAAACACACTTAAAATAGCCTCTGCCCTCGAGACACTAATCATTAACCTAAAATACAGGGTTGCATGTAATAAGCACTATGTGAGTGGCACCAAAGAAGTTAGTAAACATGTAAAGGACGTAAAGGCCATTGTTCTGTGGGGCTAGAACGTAATAGTGGTCATTGGTTGGTTTTTGTGTGGAGTATCTACACTGCTTTTGTGTAACCCCCGTTTGCTTTGGGGTTACTATGCCTCTTTATTCTCAGCCAATGTACCAACAGACTTAATTTGCAGGGGCTCACATGCCAGGCTAATGCTGACAGTCCACTCACCTGGCTGGAGGTGGTTTTGCCAATAAATATAAAAACCCAATCTGTGCCTCAAATGTGTGTGTGTGTGTGTGTGTGTGTGTGTGTGTGTGTGTGTGCGCGTGTGTGCACCTACCCATTCCAGAAAGAATTTCTCTCTTTCGTTGGACTGGACTTTTTGACAAAGGGAGTAGGAAGGTGCTGTAGGCCACTGTGCAGATCCTCAAATGTAGTGAGCACAGAGAAGCCAGGCAGAGAGCTGGATCCTGCTGACATCATTTGAGGTCTACATCAACCTGGAACTGAAGTTGAACGGGACTCCTGAGCTACCCGAACCCTATATATTTTTTTAGCTTAAACCAGTTTATGTTGGGTATTCTGCCACTTGGAACAGAGATATTGATAGAGTACATGGTAGTGGAACTTGGACTTGAAAGATGATAGAATCTTTATAGGTAAAGATGAGGTCACAGTTTTGAAACCTTTTTGTTTACATACAAACTTCTGTATTTGAGGGTGTTGAATATAGTTTTCCATTTGGGGCAAAATACCAATTCAAAGGTGGCTAGTGTTGGAAGCATTCACCGTGTTCATCACATTGCCCACAGATGCTTAAACCAGTCTAGGAATCCAAAATAATCGAAACTGGAAAGGGCATTTCCGAGCACTTTACCACACTTCTTTATGTAACCCGCTCATTTCCCCCAGTAACATTTCCACCAGCAATATATGTTACACTTCGAGGTCTCTATAGATGGCTTACTTTTTCACCTGGCATTTCTAGGCTTCCAGCCCCATGGGATTTCTTAGCAGAAAATTGCTATTTTTACCCTCCCCCCCGGCCCCCGTGAATGTATGGGAGGAGGAAAGAATGGATTATTTTTGGAAATCCACCATGTGTAGAGATTTATATTTTATCTCATTTAGTATTTGCTGCGACTCTAAAGGAAATTACTATTACTCTCTTTAAAGGCAAGAAAAGAAAGGCTTGATGTGCTTATTTAACTTATCAAGTTTGCATAACTAATACACAGAAGCATCAGGATTCGATCCCAGTTCCCTCTCACTCCAAAGCTGCTGCTGATTCCTCTATATCGCATAGTTGTCATTTTCTACATAATCCCAGATGACAAGCCAACCATACCCCATTTTCACCTTCTACCTGCTGACCAAAGTAGAGTGGCTGGCAAGAACCCAAGGAAGGATTTCTCTGCTTTGACCTCTCTGATGGTCCTCAAGGAGCTAGGCCATTATTGTGGTCCAATGTCAGGGCCATCGTTGGGCCTGGGGGCAGCTGTTTTTTTGTCTATCGTGATTGGTAGAGGTGACTTAAGGCTCCCGACAAGGCGTAAGAGTGTAGTGTTGTGGCTTTTGGCTGCAGTGAGTCTCTGTAGCTTCTTTTTTTTTTTTTTTTTTAAAGATTTTATTTATTTATACGACAGAGATAGAGACAGCCAGCGAGGAGGGAACACAAGCAGGGGGAGTGGGAGAGGAAGAAGCAGGCTCACAGCAGAGGAGCCTGATGTGGGGCTCGATCCCATAACGCCGGGATCACGCCCTGAGCCGAAGGCAGACGCTTAACCGCTGTGCCACCCAGGCGCCCCAGTAGCTTCTGTTGTTAATGGCCACAGCTGTTGGGGAGGGCCGAGGAAGGGCTCCAGTGCTTGTCACCTCTTCAAGCACTTCCGGGCCCTTCACAGCCGGACAGCCCAGATTCTATCAACACTCTGCAGAGTGCTATTCACAGCTGGATCTCTGCTCAGCTTTGACACTGTACAGCTTTTTCAAATAACAGCACTTTCAAAGAACGTGTTCAAAGTCAGCACTTCTACCCTCCCCTTTGACTCTAGCCTTATTGCATGTACTGTCCCTTAACTAGCAAACCTAAGGGGACCCACTGCACCTGCTCAGTGGGGCCAAATGGAGTTATCTAGGGAAGTTGGCAATTGCCCCTTATCCTTCCAATTTCATTAATCATGCACACCAAACTCCGAGATTAGCCCTGAATGTCCAGTCATCTTCCAGGATAGACACATAAACTAAATTTTGGTGATTAACAGCCTGGCCTTGGAGTGGATTTGAATACTGGTGCCAGCACTTAATAACTATGTTATTACTAGAGGTGTCTGAAGCTCTAAGTCTCAGGTACAAAATGGGGATAGATCCTACTTCGGAGGGTCTTTGTGATAATTAAATGAAAAAAGGATTATAAAGGAGCTTGGCTCACGGTATGTATTAGCATGTAGTAGCTATTTTTACTGAGTGTTCTTGGTTCTTCTATTATTTTTCTGTTTTCAGTTAACATCTATTTCTTTGGTGAATGAAAATACAAATTATCTCACAACTTCCAGAGTAGATCTTAATATTTTGCCCTTCAACTTTCCAGATATGTGGGAGAAAGTATTTCTAATACTCTAGGATAATCTTGAAAATATCTCTGAATTTTGTTATTGAAATCAAACAACTTTGCCCTGGGCGACAACTGTGTCATGTCAGATTGCAGCATATTCCTGGAGGACCAAAGCACACCCCACTGTAGAGTGGCTCCTGCTAAGATGGGTGAGTTTCAGGGCCAATGATGAAGTCTTTTCTCTCTTGTTATGCCAAGCCCATGGTCTTCAAATGGGATATCAAGCCCATTTGCTCTATAGGCAGAGAGATACTTTCAGGATGATATGTTTGGAAAATTTGGGGTTCTGCTATCATGAGTTTTCTGAAGGATTTTCTGTGGTGCAGTATTTGTAAAACCAGAAGTCAGGGGACCGTATCATCCACATTGCCAAGTAGAAGGAATCTTAAGCCAATGACCTCAGCTTTGATAGGAGAGGGACAGGTATGGCATAAAAGGAAGGGAAGGGAGTGGCAGGATTCCCTGGGATCCTGGAGATTCTATTCTCCTCCTCTCTCTTGGGCCTGATTTTAAACTTAACATCTTTGGACTGATAGAGAACTGTATCACCTGAATCACTCTACAAGAATCAAACCCCTCCCTGGAAGGCAGAAGGCATCTCCGCTCACATTCTTCACCTTGGCACCAGGTTATTTTTGGCAGTCAAATGCCAGACTCAGCAGCACAGTGTGGTTCTGAAGACACTTTGGGGTGGTTCGCAGTTGAGTAACAGTTGAACTGTTGCTGTGCTTTTAGAACAAGAATTGGGGCAGAGAAAGAGCACATTGATTGATCCCCTGCTGAAAATGTGATGAATAAGTTGAATGAAAGGGAGGATCACTTAATGGGTTCAACTCTGCTGTAGATACTGTAAGGCTGGAAAGAAATATAAAGCTCAGTTTCTGTCCTTAAGGAACTAGTATTTGTGTTGGCAAGGCAAGAGTAAGGCACATGAAGCAACAGGCTAGATGAGGGAGTGTGTGATTAAGTGACAACCGAGTAGTACAGACAGAAAGTGCTCTTGGGGCTTGGCCTTGGGAGAGATGGTGGAGACGGCCAAGTGTTGACAGGTTTGCAATGACCTGATGTTTTTGTGAGATGTTTGCCCAGGGTTAGAGACGCAGTTGTGACTGTGAATGTGGCAATTCCAAAAAACACATCTCAGTGATTGCTTCATCTTCTCAAGTCCCAGATCCCTGTTGATTGAGGAAATCACATTGGAAACTTTTCAGGGTCACAGGGTAGTATTTTGCACTTTCTAAGAAGTCATGTAGCTAAGAGTTTCAACAGTTCTCAAGATCTGGTAGACTTGTAAATTTCTAAATGTATGAGATCGGGTTGCCTTACTTCCACTCACTGACTGTGTCACCTTGAGCTTGTAAACCTGCTAAGCTTTACTTTCTCTGCTGAATGAGAACGATAATACTATCCTCACAGAGTTGTTATGAGGATCACAGGAAGATAATGCATACAAAGTTCTTGGTACAAGGAAGGGGTTTTAGTACAGGACAGATTTATCATGGTGACTGGTGGGGCTGGAAAGAAACATCTTTGAAATGCATATAAAATCAGAGAATGTGGGGGCTGCAAGGGATCAGAGTGGTCACTTTGGCCAACCCATTGTTTTATAGATGAGGAATGGAGGCTGAGATAAACTAAATTATTTGCACAATAACACACCAGCAGTAGAGTGGGATAAGGCACCATGTTTCCTAACTGGCATTCCATTGCATTTCTCTATCATATGGCCTCCTATGCTAGACTGGTATAATAAGTCATTGAGTTCAGGAGCTCCTTCTTCCTATCTGTCTCTTTCTTTGACAGTCTTCCTCCAATGTTACCAGTAATTACTTTGTGTTAGGCATTGTGGGGTTTTTAAAAGTAAACAAAATGCAGTCCTTGCTCTCAATGAATTGGTACCTTAGATGACTCAGCTGCCTTTAAAGTTCTCAGATTCACCAGGAATAAATGGAGAAATGGTTGACATGGCATTAAGGGTAAATCAGGCACAGGGAGAAAGTCATGCCAGTGGAGTAGTTCAAGCAGATTGGGTTGACATCCTTGGATTTAACCTTGAGCAAGTTACTGAAATTTCCTATGTGCCTATAAGAAGGGTATAATAAGAATATCTACTTTCTAGGGTTGTGCAGATAAATGAGAATGTAATACAATGCTTGGCACATCAGAAGCATTCAGTCAATGACAGCTGTATTTATACAGGAAAGGCACCAGTGGCATTGTGTATAGGAGAGAATAGAATAGTAAAAATAGAATCATAATAAAGGATGTCTGATGCTAAGTAGTGATTCTATCCCAATCCTGGAAGTAAAGTTCTTGCACAACAGTGACCTTTTTGCTTTTCAGGTGTGGGTCCTAAGACATTACACTAGACAGGAGACTTGGAGTCACTAAAGCTTTTTCCAGAGAATGAACTTGGCCCCTCTCCACCATGCTTAACATCACAGAGTGATGTGGCTCAACAAATATGAGACCATTAAATTTTCCTGGGAAGTCAAAAGTGGTGAATCTGTACTCTTTTTTTTTTAAAGTATTTTTTGCCAGATTTTTATTGCTCAAACCAGTTTCTGATTAGCAGCTTCATCTAGGCATACGAGCTCCCCTTGTTCCTTATAGTTCTATTTCAGATTCGTTTTTCATCAGCTGTATTATTACACATTCTTTTCAAGACTCACTCTCAATGTAATAATACCTACCATTTGCTTTATAGTGATTTATGACTTTATTAAAGCTCTTAGATTTCTGTTCAGATTTCTAATCTGTTGACTTGGGTCATTTTATATAATTTAATTATTGTCAGAGGTTTTGCTAAAGGTAAGGACACCTGCATTTAATTAATACAGTTTGCATATTTCACATCATAAATAACGATGCCCAATAAATTACATCTTAATACTAATCCTGTAGTAGTCCTCACCACAACTCCTTGCATTTAAATCCCTGCCATGGATCAAATCATCGTCGATGGTACTTGACATCTAAATTTTTCCTGAGGACCTTTCTGACCACTATGATGATTCCTCCCTTCTACTCATGTATATTATAGTCATATCCAGAGCTTTCAGAAGTTGGCCAGTAAAGATGAGGAGTGGCACAATTTGATTTTTTTTCTCTGTGATTTCCTTTTCCGAATATACAAATTTCAAGAATCCAGGTGGTTAGGAGTCAGTTCATCTTTTTCTAGCCACTTAATTAAAAATCTACATAAAGATCGCCGTGTTTGTGTTGCTTATGGTGGAACTGATGGGCTACCGTCTAGAACACATCTCCTTCAGACTGTACAAATCAAAGTCACCACTTTAAGAAAGTATTTCAATTTTACTTTCATCAAAGAGTTAAAAAGCCAAAGCCTTTTAGCGTCTTGTTTCACTTACACACATAGCCCATTATAACCTGCATAAACAAGGATGACAAGTTGAGATTAATGAGAGTCCCCAAGTGACAGAACAATTTAATTGTCAGAAATCATAGGAGCTGAACTTTACCAGTGTATTTATATAAGACAACCATACTCTAAAAACTTCCCTAATTGATTATGACCGATAAGTAATAACTTGGAAAGCAGTTTTCTGGTATACAAATAGCAAATGACTCATAATAGTTAATTGAGGTATTAAGATGCATAAGGGAAGAATATTAGATTGACTAGATAAATGATTCATAATGTAAGGCAAATAATTGGAGGGTTCATACTCCTAAGTAGGATATAGCTCATAAGCAATGCTGAAAGTACATCAAATAAAGGGAATTGTGTTGCTAAATGAACTCCCAGCTAATTGGGTATCATAGCTACGTTGCCTCCAGGCTCCATTGGATCCTTGCTTTCAGGCAAAGCAGGCTTCTGTGGATCCTTCTAAGAATCAGAAGATGGGATGGTGGGTAGGGCAGCCAGACACATGCAGGAAGTGGACTGCATGATGGCTGAGTGCATAGGATAGTGCCTGGTCCTGTCTTTCAAGGTTGTCTTTGACTGGCCATAGGCTCAGCTCTGGGGTTCTAGGGCACCTGATCTTGCAACCTCCACGTTGATCTTACTTGCAGATGTGGCAGTTGCTTATGTAATGCAACTTTGGGGATACTTTGCACCCAAATATCTCTGTATCTCTGTGTGTGTTCAATTGTTCTCCATTCCAAATCCCAGCAAGTTAAGTAGTTTGATCAAAGTCAAGAGCAGAAGTGACTACACCTAAGCGTTCCAACACTAGTTTATGTTGTCTGTAGTCTCCAATATAATTAAGAACAGTCTCTCAGAAATGTAACTTAAGAGTACAGTTTTCTTTTTAGTCATTGCCTATTTTGCCTTTATTTGCCACCTGCAGATTTTAGTGAGTGTTGAATAGTACTTATGCATTAGATCTGTACTAGAATTTCTTGTCGGGAGTTTCATACAAAATCCTGCACTCTCAGTGCACTTTGATCGACTTTAATTACTGATTGCACAAAGGTTCCGAATATTCCAAGCCCATTTTAAACTTCTTTCTGAACATCTTTTAAAATCCTGTGGATGGCACTTAACTTCTCTAATAGCAAACTTGGTACCCCTTTGGTTTCATCTTAGTTTAATTTTTTTTTTTTTTAAATCTCGAGTTTTCTTTTCTTTTTTTTTTAAACATTTTATTTATTTATCTGAAAGAGATAGAGACAGCCAGCGAGAGAGGGAACACAAGCAGGGGGAGTGGGAGAGGAAGAAGCAGGGTCCTAGCGGAAGAGCCTGATGTGGGGCTCGATCCCATAACGCCGGGATCACGCCCTGAGCCGAAGGCAGACGCTTAACCGCTGTGCCACCCAGGCGCCCCCATCTTAGTTTAATTTTAAAACACTAACATCTTTCATTGATTTGAGTGAGAGATAAGCAGTGTTAGTTAAGCAACTAACTACAACATGTGTGCCTCACACCTCACCAAACTTGTAGAAATAGAAGATATTCTTTTGTTTTGCAAATGAGAAGCCTCAACTTGAAGGAGATTAAGTCACAAAGTGTGTTTTACAGCTTCTCCCCTTGGTATCCTTTATTCTGGATTATGATGAACACATTTTTCTGGCACTGAAGTAGATACTTGATAAATGCCAATAGAATCTAATTCTGCAAATGCCTTATTTCAGTTTTAGGATTAATGGATAAATAAGTTTAGACATAGCAACACTGTTCTATTCTTCCGACTAGAAAACCAACACTCAGTGCCTGATGGTAGTTTGGTAGCATTATTAAGAATAAGAGACCATACTTACATACATACATATCTTAACTGTCCAAGGAAAGCTTTATGGAACATAGCTTCTGAATTTAGAATCATAGTCAGTCACAGCTCTCTTCTGGGCAAATAGAAGCATTAGCTTCTAGTGGCTTTTGGGGCAAAGAGCCACAGTCTTTACAGGGACCTGCTGTTCTTGAACTCTAGGCTCTTCTTCGCATATCTGCATAGCTCGCTCCCTCATCTAGAAGTCTTTGCTCAAGTGTGTCACCTTCTCAATGAGGGTTACTCTGACTGCTGTATTTAAGAGGGTAGCCTGTGCTGGCCACCAACCCCCAAACTCCTGATCCCCTCAGTCTATTCAATGTTCTTTAACTTCCCTAGGACTTAACATGCTTTCACGTACAGGGAAATTTTCTCATTTATTGTTTTTATTGTTTATTGAGTTTCTCTCATCATGAAAATGTAAGCTCCAGGAGGGCTTGTCCAGGATCAGTCTCATCCACTGATATATCCCAAGTGCCTAGAGGAATGTCTGTTCAATAAGGGCTGAATGAATGAATGGATAAAAATAAATATTTGTTGAACGAATACAGAGTAATCTACTTTTTCCTTAAATAATTTCGCTTTTCGACTAAATTATTCTCATTATCTGGGAGTTAATAATGATCAGCCCTGAATCTGTAGATTTTCAAAACCTCCTCATTTTATTAGGTGTCCTGCCTTTTAAATTTCACCTAAAGGCGTAAAACCATAAATATACCATTTGGTTATTTTTAAGTACAGTAAAACAGATAGTAAAGACTTGACTTCTAATTTTTAGTAGCAACTAGATCTAAAGAGAACATGCTGCCATCTTGGTCTGTCCAGCCTCTTTCACCTCTTTCAGATAAGGCAATCAAAGCACTAAGGCAGTGAGTAGTACACTCAAGGGTGCTTTGCTGGTGAGTGGTTGGGATTTGGAGGAGATACTTGAATGTTGATGGTTGGCCTCTCAGAATATTCTTGTTGGACTCTGTTATTACTGCCCCACCAGACTGGTGTGTGTGTGATGCATGTCATTATCCTAAGTGACCATAGGTAAGTTGATTCTTTAAATCTCATGAACGTCTTTCCTCCCTCTTCTTTTCTTACACCATCTTCAATACAAAGGCTGTAGGTCAAGTGAACATACGGTGGTGAAGGCTCTTACTGTAGTAATTCTGCTCAAGTCTGGCCCTTTTGCTTAAGAAGGCCAGAGCAATTCTTTTTGACTGCTTCTTCTAAGCATGCTTGAAAAATAACCCAGCAAGCATTCCCCTAGCCTCCATCTATGATTTCACTGGGAAACTATGCATAAGATACTTTGGAAATAAATATACACAAGAAATTACAACTCTGTTTGAATGACCCTCTACCTTGGAATGTCTAGAACTGTGAGAATTATAAGGCCAAGAAATATGTCCAGGCCTGCTTGCTTGAAAAGTTACTATTCCTTATATGGAATCTGAACAGACAGGGAGCTGAAGTTGTATAAACTAAATGTAGATTTTTTTTTTTCCCAGCCACTTATGTGCCTCATCCTTGACCTATTTCATTTATAGGTTCCTTTAAGATATTATTTCTTGAAAGTTCATTGCCTTCTTGATGGTCTTCCAAGAGTGATTTTCAAAAACAGTCAGTGCTTTACATGGACTCTATATCAGAAAGATCCAAAGATGGATGGACCCAGAAAGGGTCAGACCATGAGTGCACTAGTGCAATCAAATCAGTAGAATATGAGGCTTGCTGAAAATGTGGGGGCCTTGTCAGAGTACCCCAGGTACAGTTTATTCATTACTGTTAAAAATTTTAAAATATAGACATCCAGAAATGTTTAGTCTGGTTTTCAGTAAGGAAGAAGGGCAAGTGGATTCAGTCAAGGACCTACAGCACAATAAATATTTCTTTTATTCTATTTCTTTGAAAATGGAAAAAATAGAGCAACAAGATGTTAACCTAAAGTTAAAAAACAGAAATTCTATTTTTTAATAGGGGTAATTATTTTATTATACCCAATGTAGAATGGGCACATTTTACAATTTTGGTTTGCACAGAATTTTTAATGTAAGCAATTCAGAATACTGACAGCATGTGTTTGAAAGGTTATGCTTTCATTAATCCTCACCAGCAGTTCTGAAGTCTTCCTGAGTTCAAATCCCAACTATACCAGTAACAGGATAGGTATCTTTTTCTCTCTAAGCTGCAGTTTCTCATCTAAAAATGAGGATTAAAAACAGTACCTACCTCATAGAATTGTTGTAAGAGTTTAATAAATTAAATCAACATAAATACAAAGACTGATAAGTACATAGTGTTTGGTAAGTAGACACAATTATTATTCTCACTAGCCATATATATTGATTACCATTTTTGATAATATTGGAATTTTTAAAAAGTGGAAGCTAGATTATAGAACGATTCCACACATATTGAAACTGGCCCCCTTGGATGAACTCACTGCCTTGTTACTCAAGGTTTCTGTTCCTCTTCTAGACTTAGGTCTATATTTTTGTACAAGTGGAGAAGAGAGACAGTTACCTAAATAAATCAAAGGAAGTGCTGATTTTTGCCTTTATTATTAGAATTTGTCAGATGGAGTCTTGTATTTCTTATATGCTTAGAGTATGATCTTGTACTTCATTTAGTTGTGCAGATATGTAGAGACTGATCTGCAGATTGACCTAGAGATTAAAAAAAAAACTATAATAGATAAAATATTGCTGTTTCTTCCTAAAGCTTAGATGTCAACATTCCCTCATACTGGAGGGAGGACTCTCAAATTCATTTTATGAGGCCATCATTATCCTGATACCAAAACCAGAAATAACACTACTAGAAAAGAGAACTTAATGAATATAGGTGCAAAACTTCTCAACAAAATACTGGCAAGCCAAATTTAGCAGCATATTAAAAGGATCATTCACCATGATAAATCATCCCTGGATGCAAGGATGGTTCAATATATGTAAATAAATCAATGTGATACATTAACAGAACAAAAGAAAAGAATCATATGATAATCTCAATAGATGCAGAAAAAGCATTTGACAAAATTCAGCATTTATTCATAATAAAAACTCTTAACAAATTAGGCAGAGAAGGAACATACCTCAACATAATAAAGAACACATATAATGGGCTGACAGCTACCATCATACTCAATGGTAAAAGGTTGAAAGCCTTTCCCCTAAGATCAGAAACAAGACAAAGGTGCCAACTCTTACACTCTTATTTCACATAATACTTGGAGTCCTAGCTAGGGCAATTAGGCAAGAAAAAGAAATAAAAGGTATCAGTATTGGAAAGTAAGAAGTAAAATTGTTTCTATTTGCAGACGACATAATTTTACATGTGGAAGAGTCCTTAAGATTCAACCAAAAAACTGTTAGATTTAATCAATGAATTCAGTTAAGTTTCAGGATACAAAATTAACATACAAAAATCAGTAGTGTTTCTATACACTAACAATGGATTTTCTGAAAAAAATAAAAGAAAAGGAATTGATACCATTTACAATAGTATCAAAAACATAAAATACTGAAGAAAAACTTAACCAAGGAGGAGAAAGTTTTCTAATCTGAAAACTACAAGACGTAGATAAAAGAAATTGAAGAAGGCACAAATAAATGGGAAACTATCTCATATTCATGGATTGGAAGAATTAGTATTGTTAAAATGTCAATACTACAAAAAGTCATCTACAGATTCAATGCAATTCCTATCAAGATTCAAAGAACATTTTTTACAGAAGCAGACAAAACACTTCTAAAATTTATATGAAATCACAAAAGACCCCAAATAGCCAAAGAAATCCCAAGAAAGAAGGGCAAAGCAGGAGGCATCACATTCCCTGATTTCAAGCTATATTATGGAATTATAGTCATCAAAGCAGCATGGTACTGACATAGAAAGAGACAAACAGACCAATAGAATTGAATAGAGAGGCCAGAAATAAATCCACACATATATAGCCAACTAATATTTGACAAAGGAGTCAAGAATACTCAATGGAGAAAAGATGTTCTCTTCAATAAATGTTGCTGGGAAAATTGAATATTCACATGTAAAATAATGAAAATGGAATCCTATCTTACACCACTCAGAAATAATTAACTCAAAGTGGATTAAAGACTTAAATGTAAGACCTAAAACCATAAAACTCCTAGACAAAAACAGCAGTTATGCTCCTTGACATGAACCTTGGCAACAATTTTGGAATATGATACCTAAAGTAGAAGAAACAAGATAAAAAAACAAGTAAAAAAAAAAAAAAGCTTCTTCCCAGCAAAAGAAACCATCAACAAAATGAAACAACAATAACAACAACTTACAGAATGGGAAAAATATTTGCAAACCACGTATCTGATAAGGGGTTAATATCCAAAACATAAAAATGACTCCTACAGTTCAATAGCCAAAAAGCTAAATAGCCCAATTTTAACAAAGGGCAAAGCTCTGAGTAGACATTCCTCCAAAGAAGATACACAAAAGCCAAAAGGTACATGAGAGGAGACGCATCACTAGTCACTGAGAAATGCAAATTAAAACCACAGTAAGATGTCACTTCATACCTATTACAATGGTCATCATCAAAAAGACAAGAGATAAGAAATGTTGGTAGGGATGTGCTGAAAAGGGAACTCTTGTGCACTTTTTGTGGGACTGTAAATTGGTGCAGTCACCATGGAAAACAGTATGGAGGATCCTCACAAAAATTAAAAAGAGAACTACCATATGACCCAGTAATTCCACCTTTGGGGGTATATCCAAAGGAAATGAAAACACTAACCTGAAAAGGTATCTGTACTCCCATAGCCAAGACATGGAACCAACCTAAGTGTCCATTAATGGATGAATAGGTAAATAAATTGTATACACACACACAATGGAATATTATTCAGCCATAAAAATGAGGAAATCTTATTTGTGATTACATGGATGGATCTTGAAGGCATTTGCTGAGTAAGATAAGTATGACAGAGAAAGACAAATGCTGTACAATTCACTTAATGTGGAATCTAAAACAAAACCAGAAACAAGCTCATAAAAAAAAAGACTTGTGGTTACCAGAGGTGGAGGTGGGGGGAGGGGGCCTTGGAGAAGGGGGCCAAAATGCACACACGTCCAGTTATAAGTTAAATAAGCACTAGGGATATAACGTACAGCATGATGACTACAGTGAACATGGCCGTAAGACATACAGGAAGTCGTTAAGAGAGTAAATCCTAAGCATTCTCATCACAAAGAGAAATTTTTTCCTTCTTTCTTTTCCTCTCATTGTGCCTATCTGAGATGATGGATGTTAGCTCAGCCTACTGTGGCAATCGTTTCACAACACATGTAAATCAAACCACCATGCTGTACTCCTTCGGTTTATACAGTGACGTATGTCAATTATTTCTCAATAAAACTGAAAAAAACTCCTCACACTGCATTCTCTCCAGGGCGGGCTCTTTCATGTGCCAGAGGACCCAAGAGCAAACTTTGTTTAGGGTACCTTGGAAGCAAGTGGAGGCTTTCCCACTCCTGTAAATGAGAAAAACTCAGCTTCGAGGAACGTATTATAATTTTGAAATGAATAAATCTAGGAAGAAGGTGTTCTGGCTCTGGCACACATAGCAAGTCTGTGGTTTAAGCTTAGTGTTTTTCTTTGAAGTGCCCGGCTGAAGCTGGAGGTGGTGTCATCAGCTTTTCGCTGATCAGTGCCTCTCCAGGGCTGACTCCAGCACCGGTCTTCCAGATGACTGGAATACTTTTACAGCCACTTAGCTATTTTGTCACCAAAATAAATACCTATTTTGCACTTCGGGAAGACTAAAGTAAGGAATCTCAAATTGGCTTAGAAGCTCAGTGATGGAAATGGAATGAGTACTAAATATTTTTATTTCATTTGAAAATGCCATTTGTTGTTAGAGGCTTTGATATAATTCAGGCTCTGGGTAACTTTGATTTTGGTAAACCTGATTTTCTAGTTTTTAAATCTCCAATCACTAAGCATCTGGTTCTTGCTCTTTAAAGAAGCTAATACTCTGATAGTACTTAATATTTTCCATTTCCAGCAAAGCCAGCTTTAAATATTTCCTAGTGCTAATGCATGATTTGTCTAAGCATTTTAGCTCAATCTAATCTTTCATCACTGCTGGTTCGCATCTCTATTTTCAGATGGTTAATTTGCTGACTTTCTGCAAAGTTCAGTTTTGTTACATGCCTGATCAAGCTTAACAATAATTTCCTATATTATATTAGCCAAAGTAATGTTTGTTTATGAGCTTAGAGTCATATTTATTAACATCCATGATTAACTGAAAATTGCCCCATGTGGTATTTCAATCCACAAATGTGTTTTGATTAGAGAAGGGACAATTATTCCATTTGCATTTGATTCTAACACAAATGGTATAATTTTCAGCTCTCTTAGTCAAACAGATAGTAGTGGAGAAAAGAAAAGGTAAGGCCTCTGAAAGACTGCCCATGTGGCTGCTGCTTTCTGATCATTTAGACCCTAATGTAATTCTTTTCTTTGTAGCACATTTCTATAAAATAGTTTTTAGTATGGATAATTACCTTAATTGTTCATATAGTCTCCAAAGTCTCACTGGGGCATTATCTGTTATGCTGCTTGAAACTGATCATTGTGTACTTTCTAACATATTTCATCCTCTTTAGGATTGGATGTCTGACTATTTAGATTTAATACTTGACGAATATTCTGCGTGTAGGAATCTGGTAAATAAGAAAAAATGTATTTTGAAAAGATGATTTATGTTCTCTTTAATTCTGACTACTTTCTCTGAAGCTTTTGTGACCTGATATAAATCTCCAAGTCTGCTTTTTTTTATCTGGTACAGCAGAATCCAGCTTTTCACAGCTTGCCTGGACTATCAGCATGGGATTCTGCTCAAGCATCTGATGCTGCTGGAAACTGGAATGTGCCTCTTTGAAGGAGCAGGGGCTCAAGGTGGTCTTTGGAAGCACTAAAGTTCCAGCATAGGGTCTGATGGGGGCCCAAGGCATGAAGCAGTGGGGGGTAGGCCTCCCCACACCTCCTGACATGGGAGTCACCCTCACAGGAACTCCTAGGAGACTCAAGTCACTTTTGCTAGAGATAAGAAACACCCTTTAGGGTCAAAACTCTTGGTTCTTCCAGTCAGACAGGGCCGGCAGGAAATGGGGGCATAGGGGGTGTCACTCTTTCATTTGCAGCTCAGAAAAAGTGATATAAGGTGACCTGATTTTTTTGTCTTCCTTGGGCTGAGAGCTATACAGACCCAAGTTTTGGTCCTATAATGCTTTGAAGATGGACTGAACAGAATGTCAGAAAGGCACCAGTGCCTAGCACGGTTCCCAATACTCTCCATCATGTTGGTTGAATGAATGAAGGAACAAATGAATGAACGGTTCAGAACATACTGTGTGACCATAGGCCTGAAGCTTCCATTTCAAGCTTCTGTGCTTCTAATGCTCTCTTTACCCTGTTTGCTCAATTAGCTGTATCCAAAAGTTTTGCTCTAATTCCTAAAAAAACTTCATAAGCACCTCTTAAATTTTTTTTTGATTAGCTATAATCTGCATAGAACCCCTTTTTGTGCCAGAATGCTAGCTTTAATAAATCAGCCAGCTCAAATTGAATAAATCTATTTAAATACTTATAAAATATTAAGGATGCATTTGGGAAAAGCCTCTAAGGTTATTGTGGCACCCATGTACCTCACAGTAACTAATTTATTAAGCAGTTTGCAAACCTGGAAAGAAAGGAAAAAGAAAAATGGTTTCATAAACCAAGAGCAGAAGCCAATTTTTCAGCTCAGATGATGAAAGGAAGCATGCATTTCTAATCAAAAAGACAGATAAGCCTTCTCTCTCCCACCATTCCCTCACCGGTAAAGTGCCTTTTCATCATCAACAACACTCCATTCCTAATGGCTGCCTGGGCCTTTCTGCACCTTCTCCATACGCTGGTAATGTACACACAGCATCCCTTTGAAACAAGAGCCCATTAGCTGTGGCAGACTACCTTTTCACATGACGATCTTCTGTTGCAAGTCATCAGCGCAGTGTTAAATCATCCCTACTGGGCATGCTCAGAACCCTGTCAGAGGGATAAACTGATATTTAGAGCCATAGCATGAAAATTGCTTTTCAGTTCCCTTGAAGGACAGTTTAAAAAAAAAAAAAAGAAAAGAAAGGGAAAAGGTCATAAACTAGACAGGTACCACCAAGCTCATTCTTTCACCTTGGAGTTTTTCTTCCTTGCATTTCTTTAGGTGATCATTTGTGACCCTCAGTCTGATGCATGTTATGGCTGTCCCTTTGTGCAGAGTAGGGTCAGGGCCCACACACTGCGATTGTTCAGTATTCCAGGAGATCCCGCCTCTCCAACACTTAACATGACCCCACCCCTCCAGAGCAATGCAATACATGTTTCTATTAATGACAGCTGTCATTTTAAATGAGGTTGGCCTGCCTTGTAAGGTTCAGAAATATTACCTTTCCGTTATTTGCCATACTACCTCGCACAGGTGTTGCGGATCGTAGCCGCCATGGGGGCCTACAGAGAATCCTATACGTAGATCCTTAATAATGCCTTAATTGTCCCATCATTTCCCATGGGCCACCCTGAGACAGTGCCCACCTGTTCCTCTTGCCTCTCCCCACGTGGGTTTATCGAGCCTATACTGATACCTTGATAATAACTGTATTATGTTTAATACAGCCTATGTAAAGCATGTGGAAATACTGGGGACAGAGAAGACAGAGTTTGTAGGAGTCACTTTGTTATTTATTTTTAAGGGCCAGCATTAACAAACTGTGTTAACACTAGCTATGGCTTCTCTTAGCATCATCTGCCAAGTTTGTGCAGGAAATAATAAACAGGATGCCCAATGAGGCCTCCCACTTCAGGAATGGTTTTTCCAGGCTCACTGACTAGACAAAGAAAAGGTTTTTTAAGGGTAGTCTCTATCTCCTTTCACCCAGGGTAGAGGGGGAAGGTGGATTTGATTTCTGACAAGCCACACATATATGTGGAGTCAAATCATTTGTTGTTTTAGGCCTGGATTCCCAAGCACATTTTCTCAAGGTGCTTACATGCAGCACATTTCCAAATTTTTTTTGCTCCAGGAAGCTGGTCAGGACATGCTCGAACACAGGGCTTTGTTAAATTACTTTCCTGCTCGTGAGTGTGTTGCAGGGAACTAGAGACTTGTCCTTACCAGCAGGTAGAGTGACATTTCTCAGCAGCTCTGAATACTGCGGGGAAGATTACAACCAAGTTGAGGACTGTCATTCCTGAGCATAATTCATTTCCTGGCCAGCATCAAGGCCTCCCAGCCTTTGTCACCACATCTGGCTTCTCTGAGGACACAGCCCTCTGGCTGTAGTGGCTCTGATCGGGTCCAGTTCGGTTACCATGAGACATCACCGTGACTGAGGGTCTGCAGCCCTGTGATTCTGCCTTTGATGGGTTCTGTCCCGTTAATGGGTGACCACTTGAATCTTAGTTTGATGGAAGCATTCAGACAAATAAGGGGAAGAGCTTAAAGATCAGAGACTCGAACTGACTTTCTCCACCCCAGGCAGCAACTCCCTGCAAGGGAGAGGGCATGACAAAGCCCAGCAGTTTCTCTGGGCTTCTCTGATGATAAGGATTCCTTCTGTCTCTCCAGAGGCCACCCTCTCCCTGGAAAGTTCAGATTCAGTAAATCTCCTTTGAGGCCTGAGAATCTGTTTTTAATAGGAGACCCAGGTGATTTCCCTCAACAGGAGAGGTTCTTTGTAAGAATTTTGGGGAATGTTCTTTTGGTAAATATAGGCCAAAAATTCCTGCCTAGACAGCAAGCCGATGAGCATTTTGATGCATTGAATGAATGAATACTTCCATTCCAAGTCCAGCCACACAGTCTACCGGATAAAATGATGCCAAAAACAAGTTTGTGAAAGGGGAGCAGTAGAGGGAGAGGGGAAAGGACGTGACTAGATGAAAAAAGTTCTGGAAAACTCAAGGCAGTAGTTGGGTGGGTGAGGGGGGCTTCAAGGAGACTCAAGCCCCAGGACAGTTATCTCTGCCTTTGCAAGGGCTGGTTTTAATCACTCTCTTGTACCTTTCGTTGGTGTCGTTTGTCAAACCTTCCCATAAAAGTTGCAGAGTGAGGTTATGCAGCGGGTACCATCATCCATCTCCAATTATTGACCGGAGTGGGAGGTGGCTCTCCATTCCTCCGTCTCCAGCCTGCGCTTGCTTTTGTTCTGTTCTGCGACTGCTCAGCCCCATGCTGGAATGGAGCACAGCCCCCACGGCCTTTCAAACAAAGCCCTTCGCTGCCTGTTGCGTGCACCGCCTGGGTGTGCTCTCCTGGCATCTGCTTTAGAGACGTCCTCTTCTGGGGATTTGCCGATTTGAAACAAATCCCTCAGCTTTGGCCCTGAATCCCATAATTTTAAACTGTGTGATGATCAGAGTTGTTCATCAAGCTCTAATAACAACGTGGGGGGAGGAGCTTTCCTCTCGCCCAATCTGTCCTGGGTCACGCTGCCTGCCCTCTGCCATCGGCTCACGTGTTGCAGTTGAGCCGCCCAATGGTTGAAAGGAGAGGCGCAGGTACATGGGTCGATGGGGAACAGGACTATCTTCCTGTACATTTGGCCCCATTTTAATCCAAAGACAACTGAAAATGCCAGGGACTAAAGTTCATGACGCACTTAGCATGCCTTGCTGCTGGCAGTATTCCAGGGGTTTACGTGGGTTAATTTGCTAATCCTCGCAACAACTCCCTGAGGTTGGTACTATTATCAAGCCCACTTTGCATATTCAGTCTGTGATCACATGGAAGCATATTCAGGCCCCTCAGTCGACCAGCTTCCCTACTGAACACGTGGCCTGGCTTAGAGAAGAGGTGGGATTTTGAGAGAAGAAGGTGTCTGCAGACAAGGGGAGGTGTTACCGGGGAGTGCATGAGTTGAACAGGAAAGTTCCAGTGACTGAAACCATAAGATGATTGAAAATTATCCTGCCTTAGAGCAGGTAAAATGCACAGAAATCAGGCATGGATGGTTAGCAAGGCTGGGGGAATGATCAGGAAGGAGAAAAGGAGGGCGTATGTAAGCCAACGCACAGTGGCAGGCCCACGTGGGGCTGCGTCTTGGACCAAGTAATCAGCATTTGATAATGATGAAGAGAGTAACTGTGCTGACATATGAATTTGAATATAAATACTTTGAAACTGTATTTTTTTCATTTGGCCTTTACCAACTTTACAGATAACTTTATTTCTAAAAAGGTGTCTTTGATTTTTCTTGTATTTATTTTTGGTTTGGTAACAAAATTTTGTAATTAATTTGGTTTGGTTTCCTTTGCTACTGGTATCTTTCTCCTGGCCCACAGCACATTATTTTCCTTTCCAGCCTTTCTTAAAACTGATGCTAGGGGAGATAGTATAGTCTAGCACAGTGTCCATCAGAAATTTAACGCAAGCCATAAGGCATATTAAAAATTTCTGGTAGCCACATTTAAAGAAAATGAAAAAAAAAAGACAAAATTTATTTTAATAATGTATTTTCTTTAATCCAACATATCTAGTGCATCATTTCTCTGAAATCTGGAGTGTATTTTACACTACAGCACACCTTATTTTAGCCTTGTCATACTCCAAGTGTCCAATGGCGATATGCGGCTCATGCTATCCCTTTGTAGAGTGCCATTCTAGCAGTTAAGACCAAACTGGTCATATTCTTGCTCTCTTGCTTTTTAGCTGGTCCTCTTTTTAGTTACCTCTCTAAACCTCATTTTTCTCACTGGTAAAAGAGAGATAATAATAACGAATGATGTCATGCATAAAACTGTACCGAACCTGGGCCCTGTGCTGGGCTCCCGGAAGCACGCTGTAAATGTTGACAACACCAAGACTGTTATAGCCCAGCTTTCAGCCTGGCTCCCTTCCTTCAAACCTGTGCAGGCTAAAGTTAGTGCTCAGTTGTGAAGAACATTAGGCTCCTTATTTATTTTTATAACTATATAATTATCTATGATCTATCTATCTATCTATCTATCTATCTATCTATCTATCTATCCTCTAACCACCTGTCTCTCAGTAATTCTCAACTGAGGGCATCTGGTCGGTAGAAGCCAAGGATGCTGCTAACACCTTAGAGTGCCCAGGATAGCCCCCATCCCCATCTAACAAAGAGTTATCTGACCCTAAGTTTGAATAGTGCGGTAACTCACAGACCCTGATTTAACCAGACTAACCTGTGGACATGTGTAGGTATGATTTTGTTATTCTTTGGTCACTTTTGAAGGAATCTGAAGATGAACTATAGATACATATTAATGGGAAGACACCAGCCTTGGTCCTTGGGATATCTCTCACTTATTTGTATAGAGGGACTCTGCACAAGAAATTCCATAAATAGGTTTCCTCAGGCTTTCCAGAGGGAAGTGGTATGATTTGTGCAGTCATATGTGGGAGGCAGATGAGCTCCCACACTCCTGTGACCCGCGACCAGTCAGCAGAGACTCTGCTATTGTGGGGCTGATGGGATCATGACAAGGGTTTGGCTTCCACTGGACTTGCTCCCTTGCCAGAATCAAGTGCCATGTGAAAGCTGACAGCTGCCTTCCTGCTCTCCAGGGCCTGCTGGGTCACAGGACCCGAGGAGAAGGAGCAAGAAGTCACAGTGCCAGTTCTGGGGCAGGTGGCCCCATGATAAGGCCCCTTATCCTTCCAACTCCTTTCTCCCATGTATGTTATGATAAATGTACTCAATTTACTATGCACTCTTGGAGGGGCCTTGCGGGAGACGGTTCCACCACCTCACCTGAAGACAGTGTTAGGGTACCCGGGTTCCCTGGGGATTTGCCAGCTGCAGGCTACAAGAGAGCTGTATCAGCTTGCCTTTTCTCCTCAGTGTTCTCTCAGAAGTCTTTGTGAGGTACTTCTTGTCTTAGTTCCTACACTTGTGTACTTTCTGCCTCACCACTCTGCTGTTTTCCCTTAAGGTTTTCCAGTTAAATTCTTTTGGGTTTCTCAGATTCACCTGGGAAATAGCACTACACCCCGTGTAAGCATCGGCACTCACGTCACTGAAACTTCCAGCAGACAGGAGGTTTTAGCCTCCTTTGCTGCCAACTGTACTGAAACCTCACTTGTAAATCTTGCTGCAAAAAGCTGCTCTGATGCTTCTTTGATTTCTGCCTTCTCCGGAGCAGCTGTTTTGTTGTGATTTGCTGGCTGGCTGTCGATGGTGTCTGTCATTCCAGTGACCAGAAAGCGGCCCTTGCACCGCTCTCTGTGAATGAGGGTGGATAGAGCACGGCTGAGAAACACATCACGGTGCAGCTCCTTCAGCTTCGCACGCCGCACCTGGCAGCACAGGCTGGTGAAGCAGAGATGCCCTGACTGCAAACTTCAGCCGCCACTGATTCTGGTGATCTAGTGAACTCCCCAGACCAAAAGGCCATTCTCAACAAAAGAGTGCAAACTCTCCATTAAAATTCAAAGTCAGTACGAACCCCAAGAGGAAATGCTCTGGCTTTAAGACCATGTCTGGTGAACAGATGGATGAAAGCCAAGACACTGGCTATATGCCCTTGCCAGTGCTGGGGAGCTATTCCTCTCCCACATGGCTTCCTCTTTCACCAAATGATCAGGTTCCTTCTGGCCACCTGGAAAACGCAGAGTCAAACACCTGTTTAAGTAGATATGCTGAGCTCTGGGCCTGCCTCCATTGATCCCTCTGTAGCGCATGGCACAACATTCACCAGCTGCTTTACTGAGCGCGAGGTGGGGGCACAGGCTCTGATGAAAGCATCAACAATGCACTTAAACCACCGCAGAGTCGATGCTTTCCACATCGGTGGGACGTGCAAGCGCGAAGCCTGGGGTCTGCCAAGGTTTGCCCGGACTGGGGGAAGGGAGGCGGGCTGCAAGAGCACCACACAAGCTCAAGTGCGCCCGCACCCACTGCTGGCCTGAGTACTGCGGCTGAGACAGACCTTCTCCAGGAGCAGACGGTGGCCTGGCTAAGCCGTTGTTCCGTTTCTAGAAAAATGAGGGCATTCAGTTGGAAACAGCCATGGAGACCATCATTTTACAAAGAGCAGTTCTCTCCTTTGTCTGGGTAGAGCTCAGTTTATGGAGAAAGCCCAAGACAAGAGGAAAGATTTTTTTTTTTTTTTTTTTTTGCTTCTGCATTTGGATGTGTTTGTGGCGTTTGCATTTCTGTTTTTTGGCTAGGTGACGTTGAGTCTGTGTTCCTTTAATTTTATTGTCACCACTCTCCTCCTAATAAAAATGGTCATTCAACACGATTAATGGTGTGATGCAAGGCAAACAGCATACCCTAGCCCAATCCATGAGTGCCCTATGTTCTCAGAAACACGGTACGATTTGAAAGAATCTCAGGTTATTTTGGAGGGTGGTGCCAGAAGAAATACCACAACCTGGTTCTTTTTTATTTTTTTTAATTTTTTAGATTTATTTATTTATTTGAGAGAGAGAGGGAGAGAGGGAGAGAGAGCACGGGCAGGGAGTTAGAGTAAAGGGAGAAGCAGTCTCCCCTCTGAGCAGAGAGCCCAATGGGGAACTCGATCCCAGGACCCTGAGATCATGACCTGAGCCGAAGGCAGATGCTTAACCGACTGAGCCACCCAGGTGCCCCCACAGCCTGGTTCTTAAAGCAGTTTATGAATAATGGAGTGGCATAAAAGGAATCATCGCCCCCTTCCTTCTGGCCTAACACCTGCATTCAAGGTAGAAGGATAAACGAGCCCACAATTCTACTGAGGACTTCATATGTGCCGGGCACCATTGTAATACTCTTACTAATTAACTAATTTAAATCCTCACAACCTAGAAGGGAGATAGCACGGTTCTACAGCTGAGGAATCAGACGCACAGGGAGCTTAAGCAGCTTCCTAACGGCCACGTTGTCAGCGAGTCCTGGAGCTGGGGCGAACCAGCCTGGTTCCGGCCTGCTGCCGCCTCAGCGCGGCGTGGGGCTGGAAAACACTCACGAGTTACGTTCATTTCCCCCCTAGACAGTTTAGAAACAAATTCATTTTTACGCATTTTTACTACAAGGCAGTTCTAAAGTGCCTGTTTCCAACATCAAAAAACATGTTTTGGGTAACTCTTTCCCAGGTAACCTAGCTGCTTTTTTCCCCATAGGTCTTACTCGGGCCTTGCGGAGAGAGAGGTCTTGGGTCACCACCTCTTGTTCACCAACTCCTCAGACTTCACGGTTATCCTAGCATCTTGGGCCATTTCCACTCCTATCTACTTCTAACTGCTCTGAACCCTGTGAGCAAAATCATTTGGCAATTTGTGATGTGAAGGGAATGTGGGCACGGCAGAGTGGGGAAAGGCAAAGACACACTGACAGCTCCCAAATGGAGAGAGTGCAGGGAGAGGCAAGGTGGCCCCCCACCTGTCTGCTCCCTTCCTCCTGGAATCACTCACTCTCCTGATGGGTCCCAAGTACCCATTTGCTCCCTTCCCATCAGGGAGTAATTGTCTTTAGCTTGTTAACTGTGAGTATTCCATCTGGGACCCAAATCAGTCTTTAGTCACCACATTTGACAGAGAGATTTATCACTGATGAAAAGACAAGTCAATCTACTGAACCTTAAATCTGTATTTTTCTAGGAGTCATACCAAGTCTCAGAAGATCACTCTATAACATTAAAAGACCACGGTCTTCTGAGACCAGTGTTATCCATTGTGGCTTCCCCATGGCCAAGAAATATCCCTTACTGACTAATATCATCGGTGGTGGAGGAAGGAAGGCAATGGGGAAGCAATCTTTGCAGTGAATTGTCTTTTACACTTGTTGGCTAACTCTCAGGCCTGTGAAGTGGTGGTCCTGAAAGCTGAGGCCTTGGCAGGTAGGCCTATGTATTCAATGTGTGACCGAAAAAAAAAAACAACCCGATTTGAGCTAGATGATAAAGATAGACTACTCCCCACATTTTATCTAATTCAATTCTAATGACAGAAAGGAAGAAAAAACAAATTCAGAATACATGGAGTCTAACCTCAATTCTTCACTTATTAATTGTGTGACCTTGAAGAAGTCACCTAAAGGCTCTTGGCTCAGTTTCCTTACTCACGGCATAAAGGGTTTGGCCAGATCATCTGTCATTGCCTGCTCAGTTATAGTAGTCATGTTCATAATTTCAAGGTGTGTGGGTGGAGTTAGGTTTCCATTTTACTTTGGGATTCTAAGGAAAGTTAAAGACTCTTCAAACCGTGACAAATTTACAAAGCAAGCAAGTTTATCATTTTCACTGCATACTGTATGTATATAGATATATAAATATGTAGTCAGCAGCTGGAACATAATGCAAAATTTTTTCTGAGTAATTTCAAAGCATATGCCACGTGCTGAATGGAGATTTCTAGGACTTCTCCAATTGCGAACTTCAACACTCACCTCTAATATATTCTGACTTAAAGTGTGCAACCTTGTTTAAAATGCACTGCTAAAGCATATATTTTCATGTATTGCTATGTCTGAATGCATGATAACCAGGTTGAAAATCAAATTATCTGTGTTAGGGTGAATATTATAGTGTGAATACTGCCTGCTGTGCTGTGAATGAATCTTGTAAACACAATCAAATGCATCTTTCCCTTTCTCACGCATTCAGCACCCCCCTGCTCAGAGAGGCGATTCTTCACCTTCCGCTTCCCATTGTCACTGCGGTTCATGTTTATCGTGGGTGACATCTTCAGCTTCCACGCAGTGTGAGCTCTGCCATGTTGAAACTGAGCATTCTCCCCAGAACATACGCCTTTAGATTAAAGCCTCTTCTTGAATAAGGAAAAATAAATAAATAAATTTTGTCCTTTTTTTCCCCAGAGGTATGTGAAATGCTTTGTTGAATGACAAATGTCCGCTGAGAAATTTCAGGTCTCTCAAACTGTTTTACAGAAGGCAAAGAGTAGATGTGTAAAGGGAGCCATTTTTGCTCAGTGGCTAATTTACTGAATTATCCCAGCAGGAGGGGAGGGGTATGCTGGGTGCCATTCAGAGGAGACCCTGAACTTCGGGAAGCGTTAAGTTAGCAAAAGCCAGAGTCTTTCAGGGACGGGTGTGAGTGAGTCCTGTGCCGTCACGAGTTTTGAGTCACTCCCGCACTGCTGTCTAAATACTTTGTGGAGCAGCCATGGTAGTCACTCATGGAGCGCATGGCTTTAGTGCTGACAAGGGATTAAGGGAGGACTCCATCAGCTGAGGGGAACTCCATTGTTCCAAGGCCATACAAGGCAAGGTTGCTGTGAGAGCTAAGCAAGTGATGGCCCACGCAGGGTTACACTAGATCTTTCTTCCCGCTGGCAGCATCCTTACCTACTGTTGCCAAATCTCCAAAGTTCACAACGGCAACTTCCAGAAAGCGAAAATAAACTCCATGAATTATGGGGTTACCCTGACCAGTTCTTTTATGTAACAAGTCAGTTAGTCGCTCCCTTAGCAAAATAGCGAAGGTGATGGTATTGGAGATGAACTTCCCTCTCCTTTTCAGACCCTTCCTTCCCTTTCTTCATATCTATCCTTATTTGACCTGCAGCACTTATCACCCCAGAAAGGCCCTATCGCTCTCAAGTAGCCCTCCCTGACCTGGGCCCACTGCAGAGTGCCTGCCTTTGGCAGCTTTCCATTGCTTCTCTGGACCCTTTACCCTGGTTCTCTTCCCATATCTACATCTCCCTGTCTGTGGGTCTCTGAAGTATGAGTACCTAATGGGGTGTCATAGCTCAATTCCCAGGCAGAGGTCCTGTCTTATCTGAGGTCTTCCATCCCAGGAAGAAGCAATGATGACATTTTAGACACTGGGGCAGACCAGAAGTTTGAGCAGCCTATGATCCTTTTAGTTCTGGAAACATGGCTTATAGGTAACCACCTAGCCACACAGTCAGCCTGGCTTGTTCCTAGAAAACATCTTTATTTATTCATCATGGATTGTGACAATTGGATACCCACAGACCCTCCCAAGAATAGTAATAGGGGTCCAGAGTTATCTTTCAGGCAGATAAGTCCCCCTCCAGCCCCCAATTCTTTTCATGCATTAAAAAAAATAAGGCTAGGGGCGCCTGGGTGGCACAGCGGTTGAGCGTCTGCCTTCGGCTCAGGGCGTGATCCCGGCGTTACGGGATCGAGCCCCACATCAGGCTCCTCCACTATGAGCCTGCTTCTTCCTCTCCCACTCCCCCTGCTTGTGTTCCCTCTCTCGCTGGCTTTCTCTATCTCTGTCAAATAAATAAATAAAATCTTTAAAAAAAAAAGTATTAAAAAAAATAAGGTTAAAATGAACCTCAAACTGAGTTTTAAAGAGGAGGAAAACAGCACAAAAGGAGATTCTTCATGCCAAGTGTGGAAGAGAGAGGGGTCCTCATGGTTGTTACTGCCGCTGTTATCAGCAGCCTGTATCGCTAGGCAAGGGCCTTTATTTTAGTAACTAGCTGACTGAACTACCTCCGCCTCCCCCGCAGGTTTCTCTTCTAGGCATTCTCTGATGTTAGCAAAAAGGAGCCCAGGAAAATACTGGGGAAATGCAGGGATTGATCAGCTTTGAACATGGAACCCATGAAGATGATAATCCTTCTTCATTTCACCCCATCCCCTCCCATGCACCACTGTTCCCTCCACCTTCAGTGTGCAAGCTGTTTCTCCCAGGTCTCTTTCCTCCCTTTAAGGTAGACCCATTTTCTGAGGCAGAACAGATCAGGACTCCTCTTCTTTGAAATAATTCAAGGGTTGCCTGGGCGGCTCAGTCAGTTAAGTATCCAACTCTTGATTTGAGCTCAGGTCATGGTCTCAGGGTTGTGGGATCAAGCCCTATGTCAGGCTCCACTCTCAGCGTGGAGTCTGCTTGTGCCTCTCCCTCTGCTCCTCCTCCCACTCACTCATTCTCTCTCTCCCTCTAAAATAAACAAACAAATAAATAAATAACATATTTTGAAAAAGAAACAATTCAAAAAACTCAAGGCCTGATACTTTTGAATATTCTAGCTGAGGGATTTCAAGATGGACAGGAGTTTGGAAGTCCCAGAGTAGCACGAAAAACAGGAAACTGGATTCCCTGGGACCTCTCAGCTGTCGTTTCACATACATTACTCATAACTCAGCGAAGAATTGTGCCTTGTGGGAAAAGAGGTTTTATATGCTCTAATAATACAAACAATAATAACTACTACTTATTTACCACTTACTGAGGGCCAGGGACCGTGCTAAGCACTTTCCACACATTATTTCACTTAATCTGCAAAGATTCCCATTATTATTCCCTTTTACAGATAAGCTAACAGAGGCTTGGAGAAGTTGAGCAACTTGCTTAGAGTAGCAGATTTGTTAGTAAGTAGCAGATTTGGATTTCAAACTGAGGCAGCCTGACTTTGAGACTACAGAAAGAATGAGTGTGTGTGAGTGCGCGCACACACACACACACACACACACACACACACACACACACACCCCAAGTAAACTCCCAAAGGGCAGGGACATTGTTTGTTCTCTGCTATAGACTGCAGCCTGAAAACTGGTCCTTGGCACACAGTAGACACTCTATAAAGGCTGAATGAATGATGAGAGTGGATTTAACCTAAGGCTCAACTAAATTCATGAATTTAAAAAATAAGATAAAACTAATATTTGCTCATTGTTTTAGCATTTCAAATTGGTTGTATGTGTCATCTCATTTTGTTCTCAGAAAATCCTGTGCAGTTGGGATGACACATATCAAATAAAGAAACTGGAGCCCTGAGAGTTAGAGACAGACATTTCTCATCGCTAAGTTAGTGATGGTCATAGAAATGGCTGACATTTCAGCATTGCCAAGCGTCAGGAACTGTGCTATTACTTTATATTTATTCAATTATTTAATCCCAGTAAACCCTGGAATATAGTTTCTCTTATCATCTCCATTTTATAGAAAAAGGAACTGAGGCATAGATAGGCTAAGAACTTGCATTTACATATTTACCTACAGTATGTGTGAGTATTAAATCTGTATGGAGATAGGGTTAGCTCCTGTGTCTTAACTGTTATTCTTGTATTTTGATTCACACATTTTACCTGAAAGAGGTACCTAGGAGATATTTTCCCCTGATAGAATTTGAGGCTCAGAGAAGGTGACAGATTTTCCTGGAGTCATACAGCCAATGGCATAACCAATGGCAAAACTGAGACTGGAATTGGGCTGTCCAATGAAGGAGTCACCAGCTCCAAGTCGCTATGTAAATTTTAATTAATTAAAAGTAAGTAGCTAAAAATTCAGTTCCTCAAGTTGTACTAGCACATTCCATGTGGTCCGTCATCCCACGTATTTAGTGGTGACCCTATTGGACCACACAAATGATCGATTTCACTGCCTTTTTGGTTCATTCTCCTAATATACTCATGTTCTTATTGGCAGCACAGTGTGTGTGCATTTCTCCACTAGATATGACTGTGTGCTATGAAACCAAGGCTCTGCATTTATCCACTCATTCTTGCCTTCCTTGTGTTACAGGCCCACCATTGCCCAAGGCAACATAAAACCCAAGAGATTTGTGCTTTATTTAAAGAGCTAAAACCATTTCTGAAACAGCCAAGGAACAATTTGGAGCCATGTTAGGAGTAAATATAATAATTCCTTACATTTATGCTGATATCAAGAGTTTACAAAGGGCTTTCATACGTCATTGTCTCATATAAGCCCCCAAATAACCATTAAATATGAGAACAGATAGAATTTTACCCATTTTCTAGTTGAGCAAGCTGAAGCTCTACATGTATAAATGACCAACTTCAACTGACATGTCAAAGCCTACATTAGACAACTCATGTATGCATGGACACATTGGAGGAATTCAAAGCAAGAGATAAAACCATTAAAGAAAAATTTCTGATTTTCATTGTCTATGTCTAATCCACACCCAGTTTAAGAAAAGTAGAGAAGCATAAGGCAGGAACGACACATGGTTTCTGCTCTCTCAGAGCTTGTCATCCAGTTCAGAAAGTATCCATCTATCCACAGATAAAGAATAAGTTAGCAAGCAGCAAATGCCATGGTAATGTGCAGTTTTGCTCCTTCATGTAGCCTCACTGCTTAGCATGGAGCCCACCACATGGTAGGAGCTCAATACCCATGAGCTGAATAAATTTGTGTGTGCATGTAGTCAATGCTGGGGTCCAGGCGAGGGAACAGGCAATGTATATAATAATTCAAGGCCCTGAAATGTGACTCCATCTCCATCTATTTATGTAGTTGTCAGTTAAAATGTACACTGACTTCCCTCATTGCTTGAACTGCTTTTCTGATAGCAATTTTTATATAAACACATCTTTACCTCAGGAAATTGGCCAGGGCATTAGACTACCAAGAAAGGCTAAAACTATTGTGGGAAACAGCAAAAGCAGTTTGCATTTAAAGTAAAAATAGGAATGGCAGGATGATATAGGAGAACTAGTCACAGACAGCTAGCTGTTGGACCCCAAATGGGAGAGCCTTTTGGAAAATGTTTGCGAGGATAAAGTTGTCATTTGATTTGGGGTATCTCTGTCACTTGACCCAAATGCTAATGGAAGGGAAACAGAGATTTTTTAAAAATGTATTGAAAGGCTTTTTGAATGACTACCAATATCCTAGAAAAACTGTGAATTGGGTACAAAACTGGGTACTGGGAGGATCGATTCTATTTGTTTAAACTTCAAGGAAAACTTAAGAGTGTAGGAGGTCCATGTTTTATTCACCTTCACCATCCCAGTAGAGAATGAACAGATAAGCAAACATGTGAGTTATATTTGAGGAATATTTCTAATCTAATTGCAATCAGAAATAAAGACATATATAACACCCAGTGCACCATGCAAGTAATGAATCATGGAACTTTACATCAAAAACTTGGGATGTACTGTATGCTGACTAACATAACATAATAAAAAATTATTATAAAAAGAGAAATAAATACATAGCTGCATTTTCTAATACAAGTCTTTTCAAAGTAAGATGTTCATACTTGGTTGGTATAGGGAAAGCCTGGAAGAGGGGAGCTACCCTCTTTTCAGCTACCTCAAAATTTACCAGTCTCCTTAACCATTTGAGTGATGCTACCCTTAAGGTGAAGTAGTATGAAGCCTTGAATTAGATGATGCTTCACTCTGACACCCATGGGTTTCTCTTTCTCTTGCCCAGGTCCTGACTTAAGAAGCAACATAGGCCTGATACCATCACAGGAAGATCTACAACTTAAATTAGGACAGGGAGAGAGACTCTAAGGGATAATTCTCTAGGACCCTAGGATACTGCCATCCCCTCATAAGTGAATTGCTATAACAGCCTCCTAACAGGTCTCCCTGTCTCCAGCCCTTGTTCTCTGCAACCCATCTGTCTTGCCCCTCTAAAAACTAGCTCCTCATTGCCTATGCAATAAAGCACAAACTCCTTACCCAAGCATCCAAGGCACAGCACCATCTGAACTAGCCTACTTCTAAAACCTAATTTCTTCTGTCTTCATTCAAGACAAACTGCTCTGCTCGTTACTTCATAATTATATTCATATTTAGGATGATTCTCTAGGGTTTACCCATACCTGAAATTGAACCCCCAGGTTTTTGCATTTCCTTGGCAATGTGTATTGAATGGATGGATGGATGGATGGATGGAAGGATGGATGGATGAGTGGAAGGATGATGGACGGATAGATTTCATCCCTGTGTTTCTTCCAATCTCAACTCTTCTTTACTAACACATTTTGCATTTATCTAGCCTTACTTTGAATCCCAAGTCACTGTCTCTACCTAGTTGGCACTCAGCATATGCTGATTTGAGTGGCTAATTACTAATTAGCTAATTAATTAAATCAATGAGTATTTGTTGAGTGCTGTTATATAGCAGGCATAGCACCAGGCACCAGGGATAGAGACAAATGAGCTTCCTGCCCACTGAATTGAGCTCTCAGTCTAATAGGGGAACAAATGAGAAAATCGCCCGTCAGTTCTATAAAAGACACACACAGGGAGCGCTGTGTGACCTCAATGGGAAAACCCAGATGATGGTGATTCAATAACATCTGAAGGACTAAGGAAATGTTCCCAAGAAGTGATAATGTTTGAGCTGAAGGATGTTTATTTGTGAGTATCTTTTTTTCTTCAAATCCATCAGGACAGGGATTTTATTTTGATTGGAGCCTCCTATTTAGTAATATGAATCTTCTGAATTTTGAACTACCTCACCATGATTAAAAAGATTTCATACCCCTATCTCAATTAATTCTCACAAAACTCACCAGGCAGAGACCACAGGACCCAAGAGCAATATCCATTCAATCTCGCGGTCAGTATCATTTACAAGGAAGGGTGGTTTTTTTTTTTTTTTTTTTTTTATCCCCACTATGGGTCATTCAATCCCACTGGACAATTAGAAAGGATGAAGTCACTTAGGAGCAGTGAGGATTTTCTAGTCTGTCTTTAATAGCTCTGAGCTGCATCAGCTAGCTCCACCTTTCATTGTGGTCAATTTAGGCCTTATTTTTGGAGGGATAAGAACTAGGGGCAGGTGGAAAGGCACTTGGAGAATCAAACTACAGAGGACATTTCAGGGTATGAGGGTGGATAAATGGTGCGATCACGAGGCATTAATTTTCAAATGCATTCTAAGGAAATCATGTGTCAGGAATACTCTCTGCTATAGAGGAGAACTGAGGTCTCCCTAGGAATAAGGAAACAGGAGATATCTACGCTGACAAAAAGAGACCAATATCAAAGACTCAAGTTTTAAAATGACAGTTAAATTGTGATGAGTTTGGTGTAACCTCTCTGGTCAAAAGAGCTTTGCCTTCTAAATGCCAGGGGAGTCCTCCCTCACCTCTGCAGGCAGAGTTTTCCTTGTGCTCAGGAAAGTGCTCTATAAATATGGCAGAAATATGTTCCTGGATGTACGAGAAAGAAAAGATGGGCTTTAAATTGCAGCACAGTGAAAGTTTGTAATCCCAGTACTTTCCCCCGGCTCTTAGTATCTAATCCTTGAAGCCACTTGGTGAAACTCAAAGATTACATGGTAACTTGACTAATAATTTAAGAGCTGCCAAAAGAAAAAATATAGTCCACCTTCTTCTAAGTAAAGATCTGTGTGAGTCATAGTCCTAAAAACTCCTGTATTTAGGCTGCAAATGTAAAAGCACTGAGCAGAAACTACCCAAACTCCTTTGAAATGAAAACAAACCCGATATGCTGAAGGCACAAAGATTTGTAGCCATCGCTCACTCACCTAAGGTCCCAGGACACTCATGAATCTGGGATGGTCCAGACCAGAATTTTCAATTTTGAGTGGGACAACTTTCTTCAACAGAGGGCCACGAAAATGTTGGAAACATTTCCTTTCCTCCTGTTAGTGTTGAATTGTTTTTACCCAAGAGACTATTAAAAACTCACAAAGCTTTGGGCTCTTAAAATATGAGACTTATTTGTCCTACTAGCTTTGTTTTCTTGCAAAGTGTGTTCTGGTCTTAGGTTGCAAAAAGAATAAGACCTCCTGCCAAGATATGTGCTTGCATGTTAAGATGGATGCATTAGCTACTTCATGGTAGTTTGTTACTCTTTTGTAAAATGTGCCATGTTTTGAAGAGGATGGGTTAGAGCACACTGTGGGGATTGAGAACATGGGTTTTGTGGTTTGGCAGACCTGGGTTCGAGTCCTGGCCGGTCAGATCACAGGCTTCATGACCTTAGGCAAGTTTTTTTAAACCCAAGAACAGATTTCTTCAGCTGTAAAATGATGATAACACAACCTACCACATGGGATTGCTGAGAGGATTAAATGAGAGTAAGCATATAAAACCCTTAGCAGGGTGTCTGGCATGCCATCAGCACTCAATAAAGAATAGGTGTTATTTTTGCAATTACCACTATTCCTCCCATCATCTAAATACCTCTCTAAGCAAATGCTGAGAGACGGTTGGGGTTTTTCTAAATGAAGTACCTATTTTGAGTGGATTGTTGGTATTTATAATTTCCATATTCCTAATTTTACCATACTCTATGTTGTTCTTGAAACAAATTTCTATCATTTTAAATGGAATCTCTTAACTGAGTCTGGCCCATCCTCAGCACACTGTTATAAAGAAAGGACGGACATATTGGTGGGGGTGGGGGGCATCAAAACTCTGGACTCTGCTCTACCACTGTCTGTGAGTTGCTAAACTTCTCTAGGGGCGCCTGGGTGGCGCAGTCGTTAAGCGTCTGCCTTCGGCTCAGGGCGTGATCCCGGCATTCTGGGATCGAGCCCCATGTCGGGCTCCTCCGCTGGAAACCTGCTTCTTCCTCTCCCACTCCCCCTGCTTGTGTTCCCTCTCTCACTGGATGTCTCTATCTCTGTCAAATAAATAAACAAAATCTTAAAAAAAAAAAAAAAAAAAACTTCTCTGGGCCTCAGGATCCAAGATGATTTCATTCAAATCCAATGTAGTATGGTTCTGGAATGTTGTTTCCTAACTGTGACGTCAAACCATTAACTTTCTGTGTTACTGCACCTCTTTTATAAATAATGTGTAACTGGTAATTCTGAAACATCCTCATCTACTCAAATCTAGATATTCTGCTTGCTGAAGTGATTAGCTCTTAAAAACTGAAGGAGAAGAATAAGATAAAAACTTATGAATTTTAGATAAATATAAACGGATATTACCTTTCATTATTAAATAAAAAATATGTGTAAGCTTCGAAACTGCTTCATGCAAAAAACACAATGCTGTGCATATAGAAGCTAATTAGTGTATAGTAACTGGGTTAAATGAGATAAAAGTAACTTGCTGCATAGTAGATTTTATGCTTAGAATCCAGCCTGTAGTCTGATTCTTGGAACATTATCATGATTCCCAACTATGTTAAATTTGAGATACTTTTTTTTCTCTATATACTCTCTAACAACATTATATTATGTTATCACAGATCCTTCTTTCCATATGGCTCTCTGACCATATCTTTCTAATATTAAGGATAGCATCAACATGCTTTCTTATAAACCTGGCTAAATGTGTCCATTGCAAAGACAATAAACTGATTTTCAAAGAGGATAATATGTTCTATAATTATCAGATCCAGAGTTACTTCTTCCAATTGAATGAACCAATCCATCACCTGACTAATATGTACTCACTTCTGACGTCTAGAGATTTGTCCTTATTAACACCCCACTTGAGGATGATTAGACTAATAAAACCAAGGATAGAACTAACCCAAGAAGTAAGAAGTGGTAAGAAAGAGATCATTGCAAGAGGAAAAAATTGCTTGAATTTCTCAAGCAAGGATGCCCACATTCTTAGATTTATCACAGATGGTCCATTCATTTTCTTAAAGTGGCTGTGTCAGCCAGAATAGGCTAGGTTCTGATGCACTAACAAATGAGTCCCAAATTTTATAACGAGAAGGGTTATTTCTGGTCATATCCATCTTGGGAGTACTTCAGTGCTGGTCCCTGTTCACCCTGTTCACTCTTTGTTCACTCCAGAACCCAGACTGACAAAGCAATTTCCCTTTGGGATCTTGCTGATCACTAAGTAGGGGAGAAAAGAGCCTGAAGATCACACACTAGCTCTTAAAACTTCTGCATGTCAGTGACATACACCACTTTCCACACAATTCACTGGGCTATGGTAGGTCGCATGGCCAAGCCCAGTCAATACGGAGTGAAATATAATTCTCCAGAGAAGGGGCCGTGAATATTTGTGAGCAATAATATAAGCTGTCATAGTTCTTTTCCTACAGAATTAATCACTGGTCAGAGACAAGTTGAATGATGTAAGCCTGGAAAATGGAAGCACACCTGTGTGTGTCCATTCATGGAAGGGGAATTTGGAAGGGCATTTCTTTTTCTGACAACCTTCTTCTCCCTCCTGCTGAGTTGGGTGGGGGGAATCTGAAGTTCTGCCACCTTTTCCACAGCCCCCTGTTAACTTTGGGAGAGAAGGTGCTAACTCTGTCCCCTGATGGAGTGAAGATGGCAGGCACAAACTGAAACACCGTGTTTTCTCATGTAGTTTCTCTGTTGGTGCGTCTATGGGTGTGTGGCCACCTTGCTAACTAACCACTTGTAGAGACATTTAGAAATCCATGTGTCTGGCCTTATTATGGCAAGACGGTTCCACTGGAGCTGAGTGTGAGCAGGTGGCACTGATGAGCTGCTGTCTGTCTAGTTAGTTTGCCTTTGTGGGCTTCTCTTCTTTTCCAGTCCCCATTGCTTATGACATGTGTGTTGTTGAAATTGTGTCAGAGTGAAAATCTCTCACTGACCATAAAAGGAGGAAAAACAGGCAAATGTGGTGTATAACTTCTCTGCATAAATCTCCTATGTTGCCTTAACCCCTTGTGCAGCAGGAAAACAGCTCATCGGGAAGTTCTCTTCATTGCACATCAGAACACGAATTCATTGTTTTCTTTCTCCTCTGCATCCTAAAACAGCACACCTCCCAAGTGTTTGGGGAGCTGTGACTCTGCAAAGCTCCTGAGTATCCCCAAAGAACAAACTTGGAGTCTAACACTAGACGATGTCAAATGCTAAATGGCCTCTTGTTTGGGCAGCCAGAGGACAGATTTAGATTTGAAGTCATCATCTATAATCTACTAAATTCATGATTTTATGATGTGATTAGGCAGGATTTTCTCTGCAATGGCCTAAAAATAAGATAATGCAATGGAAACTGAATTCATTGGATGTATAAACAGCCCTTTCTCTGAGATGGTGCTTTCTCTAGGTCAGATTTCTTGTGATTGGCAGGAAGCTGTGACAGCTCATATTGTATGTTCCTAAGAGGAACATGGGTAGAAATGGTCAATTAGAACTGCCACTCAGCCTCTCTTCATGTCAGTTGCTGGTGGACTGCCACTTGGGCTCTGCACTAGCTATTAAGATGGGGAAATCCTGCTCCCCATTGTCATTGGGTTAAGTGAGGTGATTCCAGAAAAATCTTAATTGCATGCCCACATACCTAAAGTTACAACCCCGCAAAAATGAGGCGACTTACACAGTGGGATAGAATTAGTCATTCTTCTGTGTAGGTACAGGATAACTCCTTTGAGAATATTTCCCCCTGATTTTTGCCAAAACTACTGAGGCAAATCTACCCCTTGTCCCATTGCATAGCTTTTTTCTCTGTGCACAAAAATCTTCCCTCACCCTCACTACACACAGACACGTTCCCTCCCAGAAGCATGTAGCAATGCAGCTATGCATGCGATTTTCCTTCCTCTTTCTTTTTCTGATGCTCTGATTTCAAGGTGAATGGGGTCAGTCCAGAGAGCAGCTGGTTGGAGTTGGTCCTTAGTGAATTTCCTCCTTGAGTTGTGAGATTTGTTGCCAAGTCATTCATCTCTCCCTACATGTTTGTTGTAATGTTGCAAAAGAAAACAGAAGGCAAGTTTAGCCCAATATGGGAAACTAGATGAGCAGTTGGGGAAGACATGTAGAAGTTCTGTCAACACCATCATGAAGAAAATGTTGTACTGAAGGTGAGCTAGAGAGAATGTTGAGCTTGGATTGGAATGTTGAGACCATTTTGGGATTAAGCAAATGGGAAAGATTAAGGAAGGGAAAAGAGAAGAGAAAGGTAGGGGAGGAGAAAGCATTCCATTCAGGAAGGATAGGTGGAAATGAAGGAGAGCTTCTCTCAGGTATCAACATGGTCTGCAGCCTTTCCTACTGGATTGAGTTGAGAGGAATGAAGAAGCACCTAGACAGATTGGATGAGGGATGAACCTGAGTAGGGAAATGAGCAAGCAGCAAAATCTTAAAGTAGACCATGAGGATATAAAGTGGGTGGGAACCCCTCCGTTCTGTAAGTCAGAGTCTACTCTGCAACCTCCTGGAGCCCAGATGTCAGCAGGATAGCCAAGAATCACCACGCTAGTGCTGTTGGCTGATACCTGCCTTATGTCTTATCTTCCAGGTACTGTCGAAGCCAACTCTGGGTCCAGGCGGGAACGGGGATGAGGTCCTTTCCATCCAGCTATTCATGCAAAAGGGAAATCCTCCAGCAAGGCCATCCAACTTACACCCTGTGGTCTAGTCTGGGGCTCTCACTTATGACAGCTCATTTTGAGCACCGGCTTATTTGGGTCAATTCTATCAGAACATAAATGCTTTGTCCTCTCAGACACAAATGGCTATACTGGGGACATAGGTGGCTCATTTCAGTAGCCAGTACTCATTGAGCTATCATGGACGCAGATTGGGATAAAGTTGCAAAATACATCAGACACTGGTTTACTGTTCTGGAGGGACTTGTGCTCTAGCAGGAAAGGAATGACTAGCTCATATGGAACAACAAAAGGTGGGTGGGGACTTATACTCAAGTATTGAAGTTTTGGCCGGAATTTAGAGCTCTCTGTGAGTAGAGAGAGTGGGACTGCTCTGAGATGTCCTTTGGCAGAGCTAAGTCCTAGTCCTAAGAATGTAGGGAGGGGATGGAACAGGAGGAGGAGAACAGGGAGAGCATCCCTGGTCAGGCCGAGGTAGCTTGAGCACATTGGGCAAACTGGGAGTGACACGAATCTGTGGGGACAGAAACTCAAGTGTTGGAAGGCATTATTAACACATGAGAGTTGTTGCTATTGGTTGAACACCAAGTGCTAGGGTTTGCACCCTCACCATGATGAAAGACCCAGGCTTCAGATTAAAGATCCAGGCTTCTGTAATACTTATAAAGTGGCTAGTAAGTGCTTGGGACTATGTCAGGTCCTGTATATATAAAAAACCAAGGGCAATGCCTGGGACACAAAAGATCCTCAATATATATCTGGACATAATTGAATTATTTTTGGAATTACAGGGAATCCTTCCTTCCTTACTTCTTTCCTCCCTCCCTCCCTCCCTCCTCCTCCTCCTCCTCCTCCTCCTCCTCCTCCTCCTCCTCCTTTCTCCTCTTTCTTTCTTCTTTCCCTTTCTTTCTTTCTTTCTTTCTTTCTTTCTTTCTTTCTTTCTCTCTCTCTTCTTTCTTTCTTTCTTTCTTTCTTTCTTTCTTTCTTTCTTTCTTTCTTTCTTTCTTTCTTTCTTTCTTTCTTTCTTTCTTTCTTTCTTTCTTTCTTTCTTTCTTTCTTTCTTTCTTTCTTTCTTTCTTTCTCTCTTTTCACAGAGAAGGAAAGATTACCAAAGTATGTAGAAGCAAGATTGTCTCTCACTATTGCTGGGGGTGAATTAGAAGATGGTGGGAAATCTGACCAGAACCCTAGGCTCCTATATCATTTGACTCTGGAGAATTTGGTTGTCCAACACCATCTTGAACTCAAAATTTTCAAAGCAGAATTCATTCCTTTCTCCTTAAAACTTAATATCTCTCCAAATCTTTTTAGAATTTCTAATATAATAGCATCCCTGGACTCAGTCACCCAGACTTAAAATGTCAATAATCTGAAAGGAAGGGAAAGAGGGAAAGAGGGAGGGAGGGAGAGGGAGAGGGAGAGAGAGAGACAGAGACTTTACAGAACTGAAATAGATAGAATATATTTTCTATTTACAAGAAATAAATATTGAGTAGGTGACGTTGCTGAAGAGGAAACTGGAGTCATTTACAGATGAAGGTTAATATTTTATACCAACACATATCAGGATATTTAGAAAGAGGGAGATAATAACATTGGGAAGAAATCATAGGGTCTCCTAGTACTTTATGACAATAACAGGAGACAGTAAAAGGGGTATTTTCCCGTGACACCTGGCTCCCTAAAAGGTTAAGAAGAGTTAATGATGGCTCAAAGGTTATTGTAAAATTGACTTAAATACATTTCTGGGACATGGTCCTATGTGAGAATTCCAACTTTGTTTTACTTAGAGAGGAAAGGATTAGGGATTCCTGATTTAGAGCATTCCTGTCTATGAAGGGGCTGTGAGCTAACAAGGAGAAGCTGGTTTCTGTCTGGAGATGACATCAGGAAGGACTTATATATGAAGACATTTGTGACAGGGTGGGTCACAAGATCCTGAAGTGCAAGATCTCTAAATAATTTTGTGAGTTACATTTTGGAATTCTCTCTTCTTTTTTCTGCCTTACTGTCTGTCAAATTAGGATTCTCTTATTATTTAATTAACTTCTGAATTGTCTTTTTGGGTATAAACGTCTTTTCTGACCTGTCATGCTTGTAAGGGGAATTCCATGGTAATTCTTTATAATTCGCACCACAATTCACTCAATATATACTAAGTAGGTTTTGAGCCCCTGGAGTACAACTGGCAATGTTGTAAACACTGCAAAATGGAGGAGGGATTCACATATTCATTTATGCCCACTAAGTAGTTTCTGGTAAAAGGCCTGCCCTTATAAGGCTTCATTTTCCATGGGCTTGGCAGACATAGGTTAAATCCATACCCAGGTGGGTAATATAATGGCAGACAATAGTCAGTATTAAGAATGGGAAGAAGGGTAAAGGGTGTGATGGTGGTTGTGATTTTATGTTTATATTTTATGTAGATGGTCAGAGAAGTTTTATCTAAGGAGCTAACATTTGGCAGAGATCTGAATGAAGTGAGAGGAACATTCAGGTAGACCTCTGGATGAAGAGTCTTCCAGGCAGAAAGGATGGTCAGTGTGAGGATTCTGAGTTGGTGTGTCTTTGGCCTGTTTAAAAAATAGCTCGGAGGCCATGTGGCTGAATCTAGAGAAGGAAGGATGGGGAAGGTAGAGGTGAGGAAGGTAAAGAGACAGCAGGTGGCCAGAGCACATAAGGCCTCATGGGCCATATTAGGGCCCCTGATTTTATTCTAAATATCACGGGAAATTGTTGGGAGGATTTTGGGTAGAGAAGTGGTATAACCTAACTTATTACTAGGTGGGGAATAAAGTAGGGCAGAGTGGAGGCTAGGAAAGAAAGCCAATAAAGCACAGAACTTGAAGAAGCCACAGTCTAGGGAGGAAAAACATATGCCAACAAGTGCTCAGAGTGTGGTGTGATGAGGACTCAAATAGAAGATGTCAAAGTGCAAATGGGTACCTTGGAGAAATGGAAATGACCTTGGCCAGGGAATTCATGGGTGGTCCCAGAGAGAAATCACATCTCAGATGCATATGGAAGACTGAGCAAGGAATTTCCAGAGGAAAGAAAACAAAACTAGCCCTATTAACTGAAGGAGCAGCAAATGCAAAAAAATAAGAAAGGCATAAGAGAGTGTAACTTGTTTGAGGACGCCAAGGATTTAGAGATAGCTAGATGTCTGGATCTCGGGTGAGCATAGTGATTAACAAGAAAGGTGGTTAGAAACGCTAAGTCATGGCAGACTCTGGAAAGCCTCATTTGTTTGTGACTTTATTGTACAGACAATGGATGTAGAACCATCAGGGTTGTTAGCAGTAAAATGAATAGCATTTGGAAAGATTATTCTGCCACTTGTGTGAGGAGAAGAAACTATTTCTACCTCCTTTAGAGCACGGAATTTGGAGCCACAGAGAACTGAATTCAAATCTTGGCTAGAATAGGTATTAGCTAGGTGATCACAAGGAAGTTTCTCATGATCTTTGAGCCTTGCTTTCTCAGGCTTTAAAAGAGAAAAAATAATATCTACTTCAGGAGAGTTACGAAAATTAGATTTTTTAAAAGTGCTTAGCTTTAACGCTTGGACCATCATAAGGGATCAATTACTTCAAATTGCTTTTATTATTGCAGAGTTGGGGTGGAGAGAGGTGGGAGGCAGGCATACTGGTGAGGACACCACTGCATTAGTGTAGGGGACAATGCCAAAGGCCCTAACTCTGACAATGAGGAGAGGATGGGATGTAAAAGAGATTCAAAAAAATTTATGGACTGCAATTGACAGAATCTGATAACTTTTTGGCTATGAGTGTTGAGATGTTGGGAAATGAAAATGGCTCCAGAATTTCTCATGAATACTCAAGGAGATTGCTGTGTGATGTGATCATTATCAAAATCTGGGCGAATGAAGAAGGAAAGGATATCTGAGGACCTCTTCAACTCTCTCCTGGAATGTTGCCTTACTACCCCACCAAAACTACTCACGATAGAAAATAGATAATTCCCCCAAAGATAATCCAAGAGCTGCCAAGAAGAGGAAATGGTCATGGGGTTGAAAAAATACAATATCTACTACAGGGGCACCTGGGGGGGTTAGTCACTTAAGGGTCAGACTCTTAATTTCAGCTCAGGTCATGATCTCAGGGTTGTGAGATCGAGCCCCAACTTGGGCTCCGTGCTGGGCATGGACCCTGCTTAAGATTCTCTCTTTCTCTCTCCATCTGCCCCTCCTCACCGCTCACTCTCTTTCTCAAATAAATAAATAAATAAATCTTTTACTACAGTGTCTTAGGCTGGATTCTTGTAATGGACAAAGGTGACATTTCATACATTTTATTTATTTATATTTTAAATAAGAGAGCTATTCTAGTGCAATTGATAAATAGGCACTCATGAATGGTCTTGGATGCGTAGGCTGAAAATGGTGATGATGTTGATAATGTTGATGGAAATCTTTTTTAAAATGACAGGCTACTGTCTGTACGTAGGGATAGCCCTTCCAGGAAGCACCAGCGGACTTACAGAAAACTTTGTTAGCTTCCCCACCATTATGATTCTATGCTGTAGCTCTAAAGTTTGACCCTACAGTATTATGAAATGACTAATCACAGACAGTGCCTCATGTGATGGTGTCATCTCCCATGTGACTCCTAACTCAGTCCCTGAGCAGTAGAAATTGCTATGTAAAAATGACATTTCTCTTTGCTCAGGATTGCCATGTAAATAGTAGCATCTCAGGGAATATTCTCGAGTTCTCTAAATGGGCTCTAAGAGAGGTCCATGGAGAGGGGAGATGGCAGCGCAGTAGTTACGAACAGCAGTCCAGCGAAAGGTCTCCATTCTGTCGATTTCCCTGGGTCAACTCAAGCTGAAAGCTTGCCCTGCTGAGTTGTACTGAACACATAATTTTGCCCTAGATAATTTTTTTGATATCAAAGAATCAAGTTTATACAAGCCTAAGCCACATTGCAAACAGCAGTGCTTCCTGGATGGAGCATGAGTAATTAGCTGTGAGAGTCATGACCGTTTGGCCCCCAACCCATATTGACGTTTCAAGACGCAGTGTAGTAATCCGCATAGTTTTCAGAACATAAAAGGCTAGTCCCCTAATGAACATCTTATCTGGGAAGCCCAGCTACAATATATTTCTAGAACCTCATAATGATCACGTTTACTTTATGTTTTGGTGTTCTTAAGCTAAGTAGGGGGTAAAAAAAAAAAATTGGGTGGAGCAAAATGTCAAGTTAAAATTCTGTGGTAAGACCAAAGGGAAAACGACTCCAATGTTAACGTGTTTGAATGGACTGCGAAACAAGTACATGCAATTATTTCTTATAAATATTCTGCCAAGTCTCTGCATTTTCCTTGAAGTGGCAGCAAATCCAGGAATGGGAGGTCTTCTGTTCCACAACTGCTTATGAGCATTGTTATGGCTGGGCATAAATTACAGAAGCCGGGATTTCAGCCACTGTGGAAAAGACTATAAAGATTTCTGCCCCTTATTAACTCCTGGGCTGCCACTAGGTTTATGAATGGAGTTTAAAGTTCCAAATAGGAACAAAAACGTGGTAAATGCTCTCAAAAGCACTCTGAGAACATTTTTTCATGGGAGCGTAGGTCAGGCAGAGAGAGAAAGAGGAAAGGAGAAAGAATAGAAACTCTGCGAGCCTCCCAAGGGCTAACAGCAGCCACCCGCCAGTCATGGCACACAGGAGTGCACTTTCTGTGCTAAGTAAATAAACTTAATTGTAAGTTTGTAAGGCCACAGAAAACATAAACTGAGAGTTTTGCTCCAAGTCTGAAATGTCTCCAATGAAAGTGCACGGAAATGAGAGCTGTCTCTTTAAAAATCAGAATCAAGCTGGCTGGAACTTGTAACTGCCCAGAACAGAGCCCCAGGGGCCAGCGGTTAAAAATATGATTTTTATAAACAAACCTGACATTGCAAACTTAATGCAAAACCTTATGCATATAGCATCACTTACGTGTGCAACTTGTTTAACTCAGAGCTGCAGGAAGAAGGAAGTAAAATTGGCACATTAACCTTCTGTTTAACAATGTTTTATACGCAGTCTGTGTTTTGAAGTAGATGGTGATGTCTCCCTAGCCCTCCAAGAGTTAAGACTCTGTGGGCATTTTGTTCTGAATTTTCCTGTGCATATTTCTAGAAAATTTGGTTCTAAGTGTATGCTCAGTACATAAAATATTCTGGGTGCAAAATCTTACCTTGCTACACAACTCCCGGGGGTGTCACCAAATTTATTCCACTGAATTGAACTTAGAGAAATATTATAAACAATACTTAACCAAGGTCTTTCCCTCCCCTTGTGCTTAAAGATTGAAAATAGAGGTGGTTTCTTTTTCCTTTGGAAATTGATTAGCCAATATCCCTCACCCCAGTTCAATCTCCTTTGGTATTTGGAGAGAAACCACAAAACACTAGTTGTTAATATTGTTTTAAGCCTCACCCTCTTGCTTCATTGTATTTTGGTTAGATTTGCTTTTAATATGCCACTTTGCACAAGTTTAATTAAAATCATAACAGCTCAATCCTGTAAGTTTGGACACAGTGGATATCAACACAGATTTCAGGGATTACGAAAGAGACGTAAAAATCTCTTTCAGAGTTGAACAGTTGGTTTACCAATAATTTCAATGGAAAAGTCTGTTTCTTAAACACAGAAATATTTAACACGATTAAGATTCATTTGCTCTTAGTACAGTTATTCCAAGAGATCATGTGTTGCTCTTGAGTGTTGTTCTGAACGACATGGTTTTTATTTGAATTTGGATCATCTTCCCTGTGCATGAGGTCAGCTTATCTGTGTTCTTAGTGTGACCCTAAACGCCATTGCCTCACCCCACCTCCCTTGAAAACCCAAGCTGGTAGTTTGTCCTCCTTTTCCCTTCCCATTCTTAAGCTTACAAAGATTTTTTTGGCTTTTTCAGATGGGCAGGAGGATTTTGTTGCTATTTGCTGAAACGAGAAAAGTGGGACTAGAGTTAGCTTCATATGCCTGAAGGGTGGAGGATGGTTAAGGATGGCCTGGTGCAATTTGAGCTTTGGAAAAGATTTACCAGATGGGATGATTTTGAAGAGGTTTGGTCATTATCTTGGATGTGGTACGTGTAGTACTTTCTGCATGATTTCTCTGAAGTGATTAACCATTGTATTGCTTATTTCCGCAGTGCATTCTGTGATCTTCTCAGAAGCATGTGTGGTATGCTTAGTTCTACTCTATTAATTATATGGGGTATCCTCAAATCTTTCCTCTATTGTTTGCTATTAAGGATTAACGAAACATTTTCTGCTATTCCTTTGTAAAACTGTGTCCTTCCCCTTCTCAGAGCCTCTTCTCCATGCCTAGAGAGGAATATTCTTGGAAGATGTAAATTTACACCTCTAAAATATTAACGAAAAATCCTCTAATGAAAACCACAACACAATTTCAAACACGAATATGTTAAATTCCATTCTGACATGAATTGGAATGGGATAGATGTCACAATACAATTTAGCGTAATGAGATTTACTTACACCCACAGAAGTCTGATATGGGGAGGTGAACTAAGGACAGGGCATCCAATTTTGGTTCTAAATATTGCTGGGTTTTGTGGGATTCAACCAGACCCTAAATGCTAGAACATCTCTTCAGATTAAATTGCAGTGGATAAATATTCAACTCTGGTTCAGTTTACACTCAGATTTTTTGTTTTCATTCCCCCAAGTAGTTATAGAGATGCTGGCAGAGGGAAAAAGGCTTCATGTGAATGTATCCTATTCAGAAATATTCCTGAATGATCGCTGCCAAGATATTTAAATTTGTTGTCCTGAAAATTCCAGGCCTGTATTTTGGTCAAGGTTGGGACAAAAATTATTAACTTCTCTCCTCTATACCAAGTAAAATCATGCCTGGCTAGTAATTTACTTGCATTAGGAAACCAAGTAGGGAACTTGTCCTACTTACACACAATCTTCTCATTGGATACTTTAGCACACCTATAAATTCACTTTGATGAGCTCAAACAGAATTTCATATGTGCAGGAGAATAAAATATCATCGCCTGATTGTTGCCTATCTGACCTTGAATGTAAAATGGGTGTTGAGCCATAATTTTTGGGCCTCTCATTTGTGCAACATAATGAAGAGTCAGAAAGGATTTATTTTTAAAGACATTTCACAAGTTCCATTTAGAACCACATTAAATTATTTCCTATTTTCTGTGCTTACTACCCTGCAAACACTGCCAATACTTCAGAGATTATTTTTCTACCTCCCAGTGCCAACAGAAAATTGGATCTAGGTATCTATACTTATAGCTCATATTGGATCCAGAGTTAAATGTTTACAAAACATTAGCGGTCATGTTACATTACTGTGTTTCATGTTAGCTCTCCCTGTTTCACATCAGCTGATGATGCTCAACTTAAAAAAATATATAGCCTGCATCATATGGCTACAGCCACTTGTATTCTAGGGAAATACATACTTCTACAGGACCTATCACTGGGTAGTAATCTTCCTAGTTTCTTATTTTGTCTGAACATGGCAATAGCAGGAATTAAGTTTGGACACTTACTATCTTTGGTATTAAGATACCTGATCTTTGATATTAAGAATCTATAAAATTCTGGAATAAAAAAATTCATTTATCTTATTGTCAGAGTTTGGCCTAATATTCCTTCTTATTTCACTTTTTGGTGTTCTTTCTTTTTTTCCTTTCTTTCTGCTTTTAAACAAGTACATCAGGATTAGCAAATGCATGTGTCTCTTTTTCTGCTGACAAATAACAAAGAAAATTTACTTCTAATAATCAGGGTTATGGTTAGCTTTAAACATCTATGGCATATATCTTTATCATTCATTTATACATTTTTTTTGATTGCAAAAAAACTTATTTATTTTTAATGGAGACAAAAATTTGACAGTATAGCAAAAAACCAAGACAAAGGTATTATTCATTCTTATTTCTATTACAGAGAGAAAACGATGTTTTAATATTTTGGTGTATATGCACTAGTCTTTTAAAAATGAATATTTACTACGAAGATATTAGGCAACTTATCTTATTTACTAAACAGTAATTGTCTATATTTTCACATGGTGTTTTTCTTCCACAACATATGATTATAATTGAAGCACAGTATTTCATGGTACACTCATGTCATAATTTGTTTAGCCAATTACCTATTTTTATTCATTTATGCTATTTTCAATGTCTTGCTGTAGATAGATATTGTCATTTTTATTTTTAATGTTATCAATTTGATTTGTGTGGTAAAAGCAATAATTCATCAATTAAATTTACCAGGGACAAATCTTAACTACTTTTATTTTTCATTTTGCAATCTTCCAACTCATGACATTTGCCCATTTGTCATATTGGTATATTTGTATCTTGTTTGTAATTTGCAGCAATTACAATAAATACTCTCTCTATTAGGGATCTAAAGCTTGTGATAAATTTTGATTTTTTAAAAGAGATTTTCTCAAATTTTGTTTATTTTCTTTTTAAAGGTTTTTGCCATAGGTTTAAGTTTGTAGTTTTCCACCACCATACAATTATGTATATTTTAACCTACAATTATTTATAGTGGCTTTATGGTCATTTGCATTTAATTTAAAATGTAATTCATTTCTAGTTTATTTGGGGCATGCTATGGAATTTATCTTTTCTATATTTGGGAAGTTATACCAGTTTCTTTATTATGTGATCTATTCGGTTTACGTTTATGAGAAAGTTGTTGATTGGTCCCTATTTTTACATTTTAAAATATTTTTACTTTTTTTTCTTTCTTGTATTATTACCTCAGAACTTCCAGAATAGAAATGAATAATTATTGACATATTAGGCCTATCTTGTTTCTGGATTTAATGGAAATGATTCTAGTATTTCACATTAATTGTGATATTAATATGGATGTTCTGTGATAGACTTTTTAACTTTTAAGGAATGGCCTTACTCTTCCTATCTAGCTGTTTTTTAAAATCAGGACTAAATGCTGAATATTATCAGTCTTCTATGACACCTATCTAATGACTGTGTTTTTTTAATACTTTGATTTTGCTGTGATACATTATACTCATTTTCCAGAAATAAAGGTAATTTGCTCATGATTCATTATTCTTTTAGCATAATGTTAGATTCAATCAGGTGGGGTTTGCATGTGTGTGTTTCACACATAATATATATGTTCTATTCACTCCTACTGTGTCTTATCAATACTAGGTTTTATAATCAGGGATATGGGAGTCTTGGAAAATGAGTTAGAGAGATTCCTATATTTTTGATGCTCTGAAATTACTGAAATAACATAGAAATAGTACTCTTGAAGTTTTGAAAACACTTTGTTGTGGCTTTTCCTATTGAAGTATTATCGGCAAAGAGTAAGATGCACCGAACTTTTGATCTTTTGTGTATAGTTCAATTAGTGTTCTCAGATGCATCCACGCCTGTAACTCACACCCCACTCCAGATACAGAGCACCTCACCGCCCCCGGAAGCTTCATCATGGTACTTTCCAGACAGCTCCACCTCACGTTCCAGAAGGGAGTGCTTTGGTTTTCATCACCTGCCTGTTCTCGTACTTCATATCAATAAAATTCATACATCAGAGATTCGTGTTGTTACATCTATCCATGGTTCATTTCTTTGTATTGCCAGGTCACAGTCCATTGTATGGATAGACCCCACTTTATTTACCAATTTCTCTGTTGATGAACTTTTAGTCCTTCCCAGTTCTAGGCCCATTTGGGTAAAAATCGGTTTGAACATTCTTATACAAGTTTTCCCCTGGCTACCCGTTTTACTCCTCTTGGCTAAATCCTTAATAATAGAACTTCGGAGTCATAGGGTAAGTAATCAGTTTGGCTGTCAGAAATTGCCACTTCTCCAGAGGTTGTAACTTTTACACTCCTACCAGCAACGTATGTGAATTCTATCTGATCCATATCCTCACTAACATTTGATATTGTCAATCTTTTTAGTCTTACCAATCCAGTAGGTGTGTGATGATATGTCATCATGATTTTAATTTTCATTTTCTTGGTGTCTATCGATAGTAAGCATCTTTTCAGGTGCGTTTTTGCCATTAATGCATCTTCTTTTGTGAAGTGTCCAAATTTCTTTTGCCTATTTTTAAATTGGGTTGTCTTTTTACTATTGTGTTTATGAACTCTTTACATATTGTGGATACAAACCCTTTGTTGGATATATGTTTTGCAAATATTTCTTCCCTGGCTTCATTTTGTTCATTCATTCCCTTAGTATTATGGTATAATAATTAAGTTTTAAATGGAACATTTAAGAACATATATCTTATTTTGTATATATTTAGTCACATCTTTTTTGTAGCTATGTAGATTACTCTTTTCATTATTAATTAACATACAGTAATTGCACTTTTGGTTTTCTCTTTGAATAAAAATTTATTTAGGAACAAGATTTTTTAGTTTGCAAGCTTTAGGAATAAATTTTATTTTCATTTTTATGCTTTTTCTATTGGAATATATAACTTCATTATTGCTAATTTTTTAAACTTTCCATGATGGACATTGTGATATACAGCTCAGATTTTCTTTCAGGAAAGAAAGACATACTTATTCCTGCTGGGACTGCTGCAGGTAGATTGACTTCCTCGGGGAATCAGAATCCTTGGGGAATTGCTCCCACCGAAGTGCTGCCCCACCCAATGTGATACTCCCTTCCCTAGGGAGTATCAATCACAGATCTATGTTCCCCAACTCACTGCCCCACCCAATGTGATACTCCCTTCCCTAGGGGGGCCGCATTCAATCACAGATCTATGTTCCCCAACTCACAGTCCAATCCTGCCTCCTTTCCTTCCCTTCTATGGATGTTGAACCCCCTAAATGCTAATCTCCTTCTAACACTATGCTTTTCTGGGAGGGAGCTATATTTGCAATAATTACTGAGATTGGTTGTGTGTGTATGTGTATGCACGTATCGGTATAATCAATCAAATGATCAAATTTGTAATTACTACAGGGGCTTTGCAAAAATAAAACAAAATCATATGTAAACAATAACAAAAGCAAGGTATATTTGCATTCTTTCACTAAAGTATACAAAGCCTAATATAGTTATTGAACTAAGTATATTTATTATATCGCTTTTTTTCTTGTATCTTTGTTTTGGCTACTTGATTCATCAAAGAAGGTTGTTTAAATTATCTTCTATTGGCTTTAAAAAATTTATTCTTGAATATTTTATACGCTTGTTTTTTTTTTTTAAAGATTTTATTTATTTATTTGACAGAGATAGAAACAGCCATCAAGAGAGGGAACACAAGCAGGGGGAGTGGGAGAGGAAGGAGCAGGCTTCCAGCGGAGGAGCCTGATGTGGGGCTCGATCCCATAATGCCGGGATCACGCCCTGAGCCGAAGGCAGACGCCCAACGACTGAGCCACCCAGGCGCCCCTATATGCTTGTTTTATGTCTTATGTGTTATATCGCATTTTGATATAATAACATCGCCTGTTCAGAGTAAAGCAATATATATTACTAGTGAATTGTATTTTGTATCAGCATGAATTAACTCGCATTCTTTCCGTGTTTTTGCCTTTTTTAAAATCTGACATTACTATTGCAGCCCTTTCATTTCTTCTTATTTATATAGTTTATCTTTTTGCAGCTGTTTACTGTTTACTTATTTGTACTGCTTTCTTTCTAAATTGTTCTTGTTAACTGAAGTAGTTTTAGTTTTAAAAAATTGCTTCAAGTTAAATGTTTTTTTAAGAAAGGAATGTTTAACTTTTATATTTCTTGTTATAGCTGATATGGCTGGCCTTATTTCTGTCACTTTCTATAATTGTTAGTCATGCTTTCTCATTATTTATTGATTTCTGAAATTTAGACTAAAAGCTATGCTTTCTTTGCTGTATTCCTTTCTAGTGTATTAAGAACTGTCTATTTCGTTTTAATTCAACTATTGGTTACCTTTCGGTTTTTCAAAAGCATCCTTTAACCTATTTTGTTTTAATTTTAGAGTATAAAACCATGGTTTTTAATCTTCATCTATATAGGAGGGAACATTTATCAGGTTTTTATTTCTTTCCAAGTCTCCCCAATTCTTCAATTTTGGTTTCTGTTAATAAAATATGGAATTACCAATCAAGATTATTACTGGAGTTTTACTCTCTTTGTTATATATTTTCTCTTAAATAATTTAAGTTTTAAAATTTATCCTCCCTTTCATGGATTTCACTTTTTGGTTTTTATAATTCTGGTTTTTTTAACCTCCAAAATGTTTTTCTTCTTTTATCCTGATATAATATTTTTAATTTCCTTCATATTGTCCTTACAGTTTCTTTGCACTGTGCTACCTTATCATTTTAGTCTATTTTATTTTTATCTCTTCTTGTGCTTGAACATAATACTTTACTGAAGTAACCAGATATTTTCTTTCTTTTGATATTCCAGGGCAATTTTTTTTTTCTAATTCTCAAAGACAAGTGATTTGTTATTGAATTATTTGTGTCCTGTAACATCTGCAATGGTGCTTCAGACATCATAGGGGTTCAATAATTTTGATTTTTGAATTATAACTTCAAAGTAGGACTCAGAATAAACTCGTACCTGGTACCCTCAAGTCTTAACTTTTATATTTTTAAATCTAACAGGAACCTCATATCCTAATTAAATACAAATATATATATATATATATTCCTGCTCAAAAATCCTCACTGATTTTAATGCTACAGATAAAAGTCCAAACTACTTAACCTGCATTGAAAACTCTCATCTTCTCTGTCTGTTTTCAAACTCATCTGCCACTCTCCACTCACCCACATGATACTCACATCTGTTCATTTGCCCCAGCTGTTTCCCTTGCCAAAAATTCTACCCCTTGCCTTCTGATTTAAATGCTTAGCCAGTTTTCAGAACACACATTCACTCCTTCCTCTTATACAAAGATTTCCTTGATCACTTCTTCCTAAAGTGACCTATCCCTTATCTGAACTCCTCTAATAGTTACCATGTATCTTTTCCATTGTTTGCTTACTTTTATTACCTTGTCTTTGTAGGCTATCTTGGTAGGTGTTGATATCTGACCACCCCCAGCTAGAGGATAGACACTGAAGGCAGAGGTCCCACAATTATTGTTGCTGTTGTTGTTGTGTCATGTGATTAAAACCCCTCTAATTCCTAGTAGAGAACCTTGCCTTTACTGAGTCTATAGTAAATAGTAGCTGACTGATAAATATGAAAACTCATCCACGATCTTTGGGCATATCATTTTCTGATCCTGGTAACCTATTACTTAACGCTGAAAAAAGTACAAAACAAGAACCAAAAACACCTTATGAGAGGGATTATTTCCCGGTGTGTAATGAATTAATGCTCCAGTAACACTTTAAACAATTATTTTAGTTTCCTGTTTTAAGTTGTTACTCTTCAAGAAAGCATTGGTATGTTCCCTCTTCGGACTCCAATCTCTAGTGGCTTCATTGTTCTCTGGCAAAGATTAGGTGAATTTGTCATAGTCTCTTGACTCAGCTTTGAGAACCAGAATTTAGGTTGTGTTCCCACACCTTGATCACTTATTAGGTCCAGAGGCTTTTAAGGCTAAGTCAGACATAGTAATGGTTTACATGACTAAATTTCTTGGCAAAGCAAATGACATCTGCAGAAAGATGGGAATTCTTTCTTAATCTTTTTTTTTTTTTTTTTAATGAATTACTGCAGATGGAGCTGGTGATTTTCCTTGGCATTGGATTTTATGTCACACAAAGACCTGTACTCTTCTAAAAACACTGCCACAATTTGTTGACTCTTTGTCAAAAGTTTTGACAGTTTGTTGGCACATGATATATCCCTGCACCTGTCTGGATGAACTTAAAAATTTGTGTATTTAAAAGAAATATTTATAAATACTTCAGCGTTTAACATGGATTTGAGCACACTTAGTGATTATTTAGAGCACCTAAATTTTGAAATCCAATCCCAAGTCTTTCTGGGGAGGTAGTTTAACTTAGTTTCCTTGGCAGTTGTAACAAGGAACAAGAGGATACTTCCAAATAGCCCAGTGATTTCTTCCAGTGAGGTTTAGATTCATTAAGCTTTTTTCTCCTAATGAGCATGCAAAAGCCCTTGAGATGTTCAGCATTTTTAAGAGGTATTTAACATGTCCTTTGAAGTTCACAGATTGAAAGCTTTAGTGTGTATGTCCCTTTTAAATCTGCAATTACAACAATGAATACCCTTTACCAGTCCATCCGTCTACATGTGGTTAAATGAGAAAGGTGTCTTGTTTGTTTGTTTGTTTTTATTTTTGTTTCTTTTTTTTAAAATCAGGATATAAAACCATTGAATGATCTACAAATGTTGGCTCCAACATCTTCCAAAATCTTTCTGGGAAGAGTTATCTATGACTTCCCTTACCTGGTGATAAAGGACAGTCATGTTGAAGGAACAATTAAATGCTGATTAAGAAGATTCCTACTGGACCCACAAATGACCATACTGGTTTTTGTTTGTTTGTTTGTTTTGCCATTTCTACTATAATATTTCTGGAATTTAAAAAATAGTCTACTATTTGATAAAACAAAAGTTACTAAGTACTATTAATCTTTTCACCTCATTAATCATGGGGTTTCCTGGGACATAACATGGCATAATGAAATCGGACTGGGTTTTGGTTCTCTCTGCTGTTTGCTAGCTCGTTGTTTAGACAAGTCACTTGTTCTCTCTGAGTCATCTAATGTAATTCTCATACAGTGTGGAGGTGAGGATCAAGTGAAATAATACATGTGTAAGTAATAAACTGTTGTTCTTGTTGACTGGGAAAAAGGGTCATATGCAAACTACTGGCTATTTCAGAATAAAGCTGTGCAAGCCTTGTGGCTGAAGAATAGCAGATGAATGGAAATGAGGCAGCTCCAGAAAACTGGAGTCCAAGGGAAAGGTACAGCTATGAAGAATACATATCTGGCATCTGTCTTCCCATGACTGTTCCTATCCCTCTCTTCCTGCCCTCATTAAAAAGGAAAATCGCATTCACGTAAGAATGCCTGGAAATAGTGGTCCCCACTTCCCTCTGGATAGCTGCACTTCTGCCAAAGTGCTGAAAGCTGCTGCCCATCAAGAAACAGACTATTAGAAAGCCCGACTCCCCTGAAATGGATCTCCAAGGGGATTCTGTGTGACCAGAAATTTCCATTGAATAGAGCTGTAAGAGAAGTGAATAAACACAGAAAGGAGGCATTCCTATGTTAAATGTAGATGAGAATTTAGGAGTAAGATATACGGATTGGCTCTCAACTAAATGCTTGCGAGGGAGAGAAACCACACGGGTCGTTTTGTCTTACTCTCAATTTTATAGATGATGAAACTGAGGTCCCAGAGAGAAATTGGTTTGCCTAGATTTGTAGGCTGACCTTGTGTACTGATTGGTTGTTGCTCTTGCTTAATGTTTAGTAGCACCTTTATTTCAAACTGAAAAGTATCCTGTTGGGCCAGTAAGTTGTGTGGCTGCCATCAGAAGTGGCACTGGTGACAGCAGGGCCCAGACTGCTCTTCAAATCTCCATCCCCACTCCACTGCCCCTCCAGCTACTCCACTATTGTCTCTTCCAGTGAGCTGGACTTAACTCTTTTTCAAAGAGGAATCAGATTATTTTGCTCATGTGGGTCCAGAGGCATTCAGAGATGTTTGTTTAGAGCTCTATGAGGAACACTAAGAGAATTAAGGTTAGAATTTCTGAAAGAGAATTTACAGCAAATTTGGTCAAATATCACACCTGGTACTCATTCAGTCAGGACATATTTAAGTACCTATGTGTCTAGCAGACTGAGTGGGAGCTCTCCAGTCATTGTTTCATGCATTCTTTTTACATCCCTTTTTGGTAAGTAAATAATTATTGAGCACCTTCCAAAAGAAAGGCACTGTGAAAGTATCAAAGCAGTGGTGATGGATGGTCTCTAGGGACTACCAACAGCTTGAAGAGGTACAATTGGCATTCCCTAACCTGTGAATTTTCATTTAATCAGATAGCATCCTGTTAATTTAATTGTCAACATTCCCATTGTGGTTAGTTTAAAATGACTTGGTGATCAGGTAGCAGTGGTCTGGGACATATTTGAAGTACTTGAGGTGGTGGCTGCTTGGTGGGGAGAGGGGGAGGAGGGAGAGAATTTCCCAGTACCCCTCAAATCACACCATCTAAGTCGTTTCCTACATGAGCTCAGACCACAAGGTCAGGCAGCACTGCCTATGGAATGAACAAAGAGCCTTGTGTGCTTGCTACACGGGGCTGAGGTGCCAGTTACTTATCCACGAGAGGTCAGAAGCACGTCAGAAAGCCTCCCACCGCGGTTGGTGAATAAGAGTGCTATAAAACACGAGAACACAAAAGCTAATGGCTTAATAGTTTTGGCTCTGCCTCGGTTTGCAGGGACCTATCTTCTTACAGTCAATGAACTGTTTCCAACCTACACATGAGTTCTTTAGTGGAGGGAGAAAACAGATGCGCTGTTGGCAAAATGGGACTCTAATCCAAACATCTAAACAATATCGCTTAGAGGAATTCAGAATGGGGTCCAAGAGTAGGAAGGGAAATATATTTGAGCACAGGGACTCCTAAAGTTTACTTTCCCCTGTCTACTGTCTTTGGCATGGTCTAGTCATCAGTAGCAGTCATCAGTGGCTAATGACCTGGGAGAAGCGGGAAGTGGGGATGGAGTTAGGGATCACCCATGATGGTCAATGACAGCTAACAAGGAGGCTTTCTTAAATAGCTTTCCCCATTGCATGGGATGGGATCTTTTATAACTTTGAGTCAAATCCATTCAGATAGGGTTTTTAAATTTGGCAATTGTTCAATTCTCCAGAGCTAGAAACCTGTAGGAATTAGATGTCTTTCAATTTCTAGAGCCTTAGTATGCGGTATAAGAGAGTCCTTAGATATGGTTTTCCCTCAGAAAAGGACCCTTTCTCAAAGATGTCTTGGGAAATTGTATCCTGCAATTACTATGAGATGTTTGGCTTATCAGTTGAACCAAGAATTAGTTTATATGTCAAAGACAACAGTAGTAAGCAAAAATATATGATGCCATAAAAACTTCATATATTTGTAACATTTGGAATTCTTAAAAAAGCTAATGTTAGTGTGTGTGTGTGTGTGTGTGTGTGTGTGCATGCACGTGCATGCGCCTGTGCTCTCTTTATGCCTAAAGACATGTATGGAGTCTAGAAGTCAGTAAGAATCCTGAATTAAGTGGGAATCCTTGTTAGTAACCTCTTTGTTCTAGCAATCTTCTGATATGTCTAAGTACCATCTTGCTATCCATTCATACTTAGAAATAAAAATATTTGTCATTGTGCATAAAATTGAAAGGGTGAACATCAAGGTTTCCTTTCTTATTTGCATGTAACTGACCTCAGATAAAGTCCTATAAATTATGGAAAAACAAACAATAACAGAATAGCTTGCCATCTTGGAAATCTGGGAAATAGATTAGGTCTCTAGACTGAGTAAAACATGAAAGTACACAGTCACGTGCTTTTCTATCAGAATTTTTGGTAAAGAAACAACCATATTTATACAAAACTCTGAAATGAAATGCAAGCTAATACATAGTGAGAGAAAGCAGATTAATGGTTGCCTGAAGATGGGGTTGGAGGTGGGAAGGTTAGATGGGAAAGACTTGCAAGGACACAGGAAACATTTAGGGATGATGGCTATATTTATTATCTTGATTGTGGTGATGGTTGTGTGTATATATATTTGAAACCTTACTGAATTATGCCCTGAAAATGTGCATTTATTGTATCAATGATACTTCAATAAAGCTGAAAAAAATTTAAAATTGTTAAAAAAATAAATCTAACACATGAGATGCTGTATTAGGATTTAAAGGCACTTTCTAGTGTGGCCCTATAAATTCCATTAAAGATATCATGTTGCCTATTAGAATGACTGGAATTAAGGAGATTTCTATGAAGGAAATCTTATTTATCTCAATTGCTGAAACCTTAAGTCCCAGGACAGGCCCTTGTACATCTTGTACATAGTAGATGTATACAGTATAATTTAAATGAAAAGACAAATGGAGGCAATATAATCTCAAAGTATATAGGAAAGAAGGATATACTGGTTAGGATAGGATGATATATCAATTATATTTGGCTGATAGTAACAGAATCCCAACCACAGTGAATAAGTCACTCAAGTCTTTATTCATTTGTGCAATAGTAGTTCAGAGATAGGTGATCCAGGGCTTTTTGGTGACTCTCCAAAAGCATTGGGAACTCAAATTATTCTATTTTTTTCTGCTTCACAACACATGGCTTCTGTCCTCAAGAACAACTAATCTTCCCAGATAGCAGCAGAGGATCCAGCCATTATTACTGACTTTTAGAAACAGGAAGATGGCAGCTCCTCTCTGCTAATACTATTCACTGTAAGTGACTTTCTCTGAAGACCCGCATGATGTTTTTATATTTCATTAGCCACATTTAAGATCAAGGGAGGCTGGGGGATGTAGACTATATGTCAGATGTCAATGCATATAGGTGAAAGTCAGGTTTTAAATAACAAGAAAGAAGGAGAGACTGGATGTTGGGCAGCAACCAGCTGAATCTACCATTCAGAGACTTAATAATGCTTTTGTGATTATTGTTCCTCCTGTTCTTGGAATCAAAGTTGAATAGTAATCATTTAGGGTTTATGGAGCACATTTCTAGGTGCGGCCTTGAGCCACTCAGGTCTTTTATTTCACCATAAACATTTGGCAGACTTCAAGCAGATTGAAAAGGAAATGGCTGTACCTAGAGAAAACTAGCAACACTGAATTCCAACGTAAAGATTCATTCTTCCACCAAGCAAGGAATACAGGTCAAAGGCCATTATAATAAAAAGATTGTCCAGATTCTTTTATTTTGTTGTATTGCATATTTCTAAAGACAAATGGGTTATTGCCTAGGGCTCAGAAATCTTTTGCTATATAGAGATTTTTGTCACAATAATATTTGTTGTGATGAAATTTGACCTATATTATATTTCTTTATGTCTGCTGCCTAATTTCCCTTAGGGCTGTGGTTTTCAAATTTTTTTTAGAGGGGGAAATCCTTTGTTGGAACAAAATCTTGTGGAAGCATACAAATAAAGCAGATAAAAATGATGTGGCTCTAGGTGAAGAATTATGAGTAGAAATAACCTGCAAACCCCATGAGCTTTCTACTCTCCCATCCTCACTCTCTACCTCAGACCACACACACATGTTGGGCCATGGTTTAAGATGTTGTCAATAACTTATTTTTAATAAGATTTAAATCCATCTGGTCAAGAATGAGTCAAAGACCTAGGAAATACTTTCCTCCACATATCTTTAATACTACAAGAGGACCACTTAAATCTTCCAATTCATACATCGGTTAAGAATTTGAGAATTAGGGGGTGCCTGGGTGGCACAGCGGTTAAGCATCTGCCTTTGGCTCAGGGTGTGATCCTGGCGTTATGGGATCGAGCCCCACATCAGGCTCTTCTGCTGGGAGCCTGCTTCTTCCTCTCCCACTCCCCCTGCTTGTGTTCCCTCTCCCCTCTCTCACTGGCTGTCTCTATCTCTGTTGAATAAATAAATAAAATCTATAAAAAAAAAGAATTTGAGAATCAGTAGCAATTTGGCGTTTTTAAATAACATCTTGGCTTGCAAAACAGAAGCTAATCAACTGCTGAGGTTAAGCTGTTGTAAAATCTTCTGACGGCATGGAAATATAGCTCTTCCCTGCACTATTAGAATATACACACACATCCATTCTAATGGGAGAGAATTTACTGTGTTTATCACTCAGTTAAGGAATGGTTTTTCAGAAAGTGCATGGTTTTGTTTTTGTAATTTGTTTTGTTTATCATATCCATAACTAAGCACTGTGGACTTAACAAAAAATTAAATATGAAGTTCTCTCACTTAAAAATAAAGACATTTTTAGAGTAAAAATTTGGAAATAAGATCATTGGAGAAACCATTTTTTATTTTTGTGAAATAGGCGCCATGTATGGTTTTATTTTTTTTTATTTTTTATTTTTTTTAAGAAAAAAGGGAAGTTTTAGGAGTCTATTTGGCTTTTTTTTTTTTAATCCAACGAAGGACCAACCAAAGGAATTCTGATTATAATCTAAGGGAATGCATAGCAACTTCCATTTTTGCTAAATGAAAGTTAGTCTTTAAGAAGCTACTTTATATTCAAGTTGATTATTAACTTATATTAAACAGACATTCACATTATTTTCTAAATTGGTGGTACTCAAAGGGGGAAGTGTTGTAGAAATGTGTGTGTTGGGGTTTGTTTTCTTAAAATATTTGGGGGGTGCTACGGGTGATTTGGGGTTGGGGGCCTGGGATGCTACCTGCCCTGCAATGTGCTGGAGAGTCCTACAGAATTAGTAATTACCCGTGATCCACAGGACTTCTGGAAGTCCCACTAGAAAACTCCTCTGTTTTACAAATAAGCACAAAGCATCTTCGGCATGGTTTTAACATATACTGACACTAAAATTAGTGAGAGATTTTATTATTTTATTTTATTTTATTCCAAGCTTTTTTTTAAAAATAATTTTTTATTATGTTATGTTAGTCACCATACAGTGTATCCTTAGTTTTTGAGGTAGTGTTCCATGATTCATTATTTGCGTATGACACCCAGTGCACCATGCAATATGTGCCAAGCTTTATCCAGATTTGTTCACCGTTTCAGGAAGTCATGTCATGGGCAGTAGAATCTTCTGTGGCATCTGTGCCACCACCAGCCCTCTATGTGTGGCGTTCTTAGTGATGATTCAGTGAGTAGGTACAAGCACCTTCTAGTGTACTTATCTCTGAATTTTACATACTGAACTATGGATGATTTTCTTATAAACTATTTTACTTTTATTTCTCCTTTATATTCAATTATGGATGCCGATAGTAATTCCTATGGATTTCATTTCATGATAGTAAAGGGGGTTATAACAGGTAGATGTTGGTTCTGATAAAATTGGGAACTATCAGCCCAGGGGTTCTCAACCTTGGCAGCATGGACACTATAGGCCAGATTATTATTTGCTGTGGGGATCAGTCCTGTGCACTGCTGGGTCTTGAGCAACATCTTATTCCTCCACTCACTAGATACCAGTAGCATCCCTTCCACCCCAGTTGTGACAACCAAAAATTTCTCAAGACATTGCCAAATATCCCCTGGGGGACAAATTCATCCCTAATTGCAAACCACTGCATTAGTGTAAGATACCATCAAGAATTCTAGAATTGTCAGATGTCCTCCTTTTTCTAGCCCACCATTACTTATTAATGAATGATTCACTTATGTTCTTTAAAACTACTGTCAATGGTTATTCTGTGCACCTCATGTCCAAGTCTCTTCAGTAGCCCATCATGACTGGGCTAGCTATTGTTTCTTTCTGAGTTCTGTTTTTATTTTAGGAGGAAGGAAATGGAACTTGGAAGAACCAGGTTCTCGCCCGGTTTTGCCATAACCTATTTGTGTTGCCTTGGACAAATCATTTAGTCCCTCTTGATCTCAACTTCATCTGTAAAATGAAGGACTGGGCCAAATAACCTAAGGTCCTTTCAGCTTTGAAAATCTTTGATTCCCTTCTTTCTGACTCACCTCTTTAAAAACCTGTTTGGCTATTGGCAATTCTATATGTGATTTGGCAGGAGACATCTCAAACATGCTGAGAAAGTGTAAGATGAATTTTAAAGCAGGGATATTAATGAAAAATTTCATCACTCAGAAGATTTTAAAATAGTCCAACTGAAGTTAACAAAATAGATTAATTGCTGCTTCCCAAAATTTAAATTTATTTAAAACGTCTTTTCTAAAACGTCTATTTCTGAAATAGAGCGAAAAGACTCATTAGGATATGAACAAAGGGATACACTTGGACCTCCTTAGGGAGCAGAGTGAGTCAGTAATTTCGCCCATGATCCAGATTAATGAGGACAGAAAACCTGAAGACTAAAAATGACACTGGTGTCTATATTGATGATTCTACCTCTAAAAGGCCAAGCCATATGGATGACAAATGAAAAAGTCATCAAGTCGTATACTGCTTCTCTCACACAGCTAAATATCTGGATATCTGGAGATAGAACATGCAACTAATTGGCTGAATTTTCACATTTTTCTTCCAATGGTTTTGACATAAGAAAGATGGAACCGACTTTAGTTTATAGTGCTGGCAACAGACATCTCTAAAGCTAAAAGGGCTCAATCATGGATATGCTCTATTTCCCCTCTTCTGATATATAAAAAGGCTCTGCTAGCATTCTACTGGTCAATGGTGGTGATAGTTTGGAACTAAATGCCAAACTTAAAAGGCATTGCAATCCTGTTGAAGGGGAAGGAAACTTACCAAGCACTCCCTATATGCCAGGCGTACATTACTTCTAATCCTCAGAATGTCTTACAAGATAAGTAATTGCAATTCCCATTTTGTAGATGAAGAAACTGAGTCTTTGAGATGACCCATCCAAGATCATATAACTACTAAAGGGAGCCCGAATCCTTCTGATTCCAACATCCTCACTCTTTCCCCTGAGCTACTAAGATGTCCTTAGGCTAGCTGTAGGTGATTACCAGGGTTAGCATTGCTGTGTTTCCCAAATGCCACCTCTGCTCAAGGCATAGTTGGAAGAAAAAATTGTGAAGTTTGTGTAGCTTGTGTTTGCCTCTTTTATCTCTTTCCTTTCTTCATTTTCTGCACCCTTGAAAATCCAACTCTATTCCAGGAATCTGTATGCCCAAAATGCTCACTACGTGCTCACGGGTTTCTACAGGATCACAGTCGGTCATGACAATCATCCTAGCATTCTTAAGAATCCTCCCGCTGTCAAATCTTACCCACTCCAAATCCCATTTCCTTAGATTTTGCTCTCTGCCATACGGTGGTGTGTGGTCATGGCTTTATAGACACAACTGCCTGCCATTAGATTAGTTGACTAGCGTTTCAGGGGACTGAGTGTCTTAATTAAGATACAAATCTGCCTAAGAACTTTCAAGAGAAGTTGCGGTAATGGTGCCAGTGGCAGGGTCTTGGTGACTAAGCAGACTAAGCACTTCGGTGCCAAGGCTATCAACATTTTTATGGAGTTCAGAGCCCTAAGCTCAAATGGTAAAATGCTGATAAGACATTTCGGGCCAGTGAGTTTAAGAGGGGTAATAAAGGGACAACAGGGCCTTTTGGGGGGTCTTTTACAATATACTCTGCACTAGACCAAAGTCTTCCTTATGATGAACCAATTTTTGATCAAGACAGTAAATGCCCAAGGAGCCTAATGTGGCTTAACTGGAAAAAACGAAACAAAACAAAACTTTAGTGTTTCAGTAATAAAGAGTTCTAGCACGCGTAAAGGGCTTAAAATAACTTCATACGTTTACAAAGCCATGTAAGTTAATGTGAGGTTTGCAGCACGACATGGTATCGATATGAATATTATATTATTCACTTATTTGTGCTCAATTATTCAACAAGTATTTATATGATGAATGAATATTCCAGGGACCATGCTAGGTACTGGGAGATATAACTGAAATTCAGATACGGTCTGAATCTCAAGGGCCAATTGTCTGGTCAGAGACATGTGTACAAATATGATTATTCCACTACAGTGTGATCAGTATTGGGAAAAATTCATTCATTGGGCAAGTTTTGACATGACAGCGAACAGATGGCGCAGCAAGACCCTGTCTTGAGATAATGAAGAAACATCCTTGGTGATGCCCAAGTTGAGCCCTAGAGGACGGGGTGAAAGCCAGGCAAACTTTGGGGACAGAGAGTACAGCATATGCAAAGTTTGGAGACAAGAGAGCAGCTGGACAGGTATGGCACAGTCAATAGTTGATTATGGCAAGAATTTAGAATTTAAGGCATGAAAATAGTGGGGGATACAGGCGGCAAGGTAGAGAAAGGCTAGTTCATGAATATATTTGAATGTATGCCAGGGAGCTTAGATGTTATCTTGGGGACAGAACTTCATTGGTGGATTTTAATCATGACAGGAATTTCAATGATTATATTGTGTTATATGTGGGGAAACAAAGTAATTTTGCTTCTCTGGACAATGCAGTAGGTTAACAGAAATGCACAAAGCCAATAACAAAATTATCTTGAAAATTTTGACTCATCTATGGTGGTGAATGAGCCATAAAGTGTTCAAATTTGTTCTTTCTTCTCTCCATGGGGATCTCTTTGGTGAGATTTTTTAGAAAATCAATAAAAGGCATTTTTAAGTAAGAAGTTAGTAGAAGTCATAAAAAGACTTGAGTTAGAGTAGACATTTTGCAGCTGTTTCTGGCCGAAACCAGAAAGTGGAAATTAAGCAGCTGACATATCTCTCCTTATAACTTTTATTAAGCAGACAACCTCCCTTCATCCCCACCACCCCTGTCTAACTCTATGTACTTTTTTTTTAATGTGAAAAAGATTTTTTAAAAATGTTTTATAGTTAATAAAATATACAACTTGACCTGGTTAATCTGAACCAGTTTGCAAACTCGCTTTATATCTGGATAAAAGAAATAAACCTTCAGATTAACAAACTCTTGGCAAATTCCCTGCCTCTCCTGTTAGTGAATTCTTTGCTAGTTACATTTCCGGCTCCCCAAACACAAGGATGAATTAAGCCTGGGAGAATCAGGCTTGGCTGTAATTACATTAAGTATTTTTTGCAGTAAGAAAAAGTGTGTCGTAGTGTACAGATATCCTTAACGTGATATTTGCTCTGACCAGCCAAGTCTGGGACTGTGCCCCAGGACCTTGGATCGGATAATAAGAGAACACTTGGCCAATGGCACTTTCTATCTTTCCAATCATCACAGACTTTGTCATTTAGGTAAGTGATAATACTGCCAGCTAGACAAATTGAAAGGTTGAGGTGGACTCTGCAGAGAAGGCTGTGAGAACCTGAGTCAGTACAACTTCATTGCCTCAGTTCTTAAGAAACTAGGTTCTGGTGAACAAGTGAGGGAAAGTGTATTCTGGACAGAACTGTTACCCAGGACACGGGGAACAGTCAGATGTCGCTCTCATCTCTTTCCTAACATTTGTCCTTCCAACTTTGCCTCATGACTCATCTTTTCCAGAAGCCTTTTCTGATTAATCTTCTCCCTTCTCAGTCATTTCCATGGGGATACTATTTGAATGATACAATGTTGCTTTTTAAGCTTGCTTTAATTCTCTACAATGGCTCTGCATCTTTTGCCTTACTCTTGGCACTGTACTCAATGCTATTCATGCAATATGTGCTTAATACTGTTGAGGACATTATGAAAGAACTTAATGCTCAGAAAGAGAAAATGTGTAATGCCAGTACCCAGTTACCTTGCAAGCAAATTTTCCTTGCATAATCACATTTATTACTCTCATAAAATATAACACTATCCTTATTACTTTTGGCAGTAAAAGAAAGCCTCTAATGTATACCTTTCCTACCACACCTCGCACACTTAACTATTAAGGGAGTTCTAAATAGAGGGGTGGAAAGACATGGAAAAGGCCAAATTCTTCCAGCGGGAGCCAAATGACTTGGAGTGTGGAAGTCTGATTCTGAACTTAAAGTGGTCTGGGAAAATATAAACCTTTATGTCTTAAGTGACCCACTGGCCCCTCCAGTGTTTTGAAATGGAGTCCTCCTTTCAAAGTCTTCCCCTAGTTCTTCTTTGAGGAAAAGTAGTCTGAAGCTTACTTTCAAAGCCCTTAAGTGTAAAAATAAACAAGCATTCAGTCAATGGGGTCCCCGATGCCTCGCTATACTACAACACATTTTTGAGTCATAAATCATGATCCTGACAGGTCTATGATGATGCATTGTGTTAATACATCATCATGACAATGCTGATGATGTATTAGTGCAATATATCCCGAAAGCCTATCACTTTAGAAATCTGTGTTTATAGATAGCAAAGAAAGGATTTGAGGGTAGCAAAATTGAGAAAGAAACTGGCACATGGAGGGTTCAGGATGATGAACATCTCTTTTTGACAAACCAAGGGCCAGAAAGGGAAATCAAAAGCTTCTCCCTCCTAGGAACCAATGCCTTCCCTCTCCCAGTAGTTGTGCCATGGAGACAAGCGCTGGAGATGTTTCCTCTCTCAAACCGAAGGCCACACAACTAGCTCTTAGCAGGGCCACCCCAGAGGCTGATCTCCTGAGTCTCAGCTGAGCACTTTTTCCAACACCTCAGAACTTTGAGATGAATGAAATACGTTCTATGCCATGCAACAGAAGCTCTGTTCCAGGTAAACCCATTGACGAAAATGGGTTGGTCACATGTGCACACGCACATGTGCTTTCACAGTCTTTAGCAGTCAGTGGTCTTTTCTCCCTAGGCTTCTGGTAAGTGATGGAATCCAATGTACGACCTGAGAGTATTAATGCAAACTTTCATTTGTTGGGAATGCACCGCTGTAGCAGACTGGGTCCCAGCATTTACTATACTCAGCCATCAGACTAGACCAAGTGCTAATCACATGGCAGCCTCTCCCTCAAACAGATTCAGCAGGGGGACATTTGTGGTGACTTGACAGTGACGAAGGCAGGTAGTCGTTCAGTTTAGCTTATAGTCCTGCCTGTAAAATAAGTAAATTATATAAAATTTATGCTGTCTTCATAATGGGAACAATTGGGAAAAAAAACACATGCTTTTTGTGAGGGCAAACTCCTATGACATCTTTTCTATTGTATCTTCAGTTGTCATTTCCAGTCAATCCGTAACTGGCTTTGACGTTCTTAACTCATCTCAATTCAGCTTAAAGATGTTCCTCAAAGAGGAAAACTAACAGAAAAACAAAAAAGAAAGGAAAAAAATAAGTCCAGCAGAAAGTTAAAAACCACTTGGAAGTGCAATGAATGTACTGAAGGAGCATAGAAAACTCAGCAAAACTGATAGCGCTTTGATTAGGAGATGGGCCGAGACCTATTTTTACATCACTGAAAAGTAAATTAAGAGTTTAAAGTAGATTATAAAATGGTTGGTATAACAGAGTCAAATAAATCCATATACGGAGGAGCCACTTACTTTTTAAATTCAGATTGTATGTGAAATACACAGGTCGGTATATTTTTAAAGCAGTAACTTTTTTCTAACAAATTCTGGAATTCAGATTTTCCCAAATTAAGGCCAGTGCTACATACCAAGTGAGATTTTGATGCATATCAGAATCAGGCAAGAAAGAGGGCACTTATCTATTAGCATTTCCTGATACTAGAATGACATTTTAGAAGTGTACATTTTGCTGTGCATAGTGTCTATTTCTTATGAACTTGCATATAGTCTGTTTCCCTGTAGGCTTGCTGTACAGATGTGGTTAGGAACTGTCTACGCTCTTCATACTATGTCTGTATTTCCATGTGTAAACTCTTATGCATGTCTATTGCTGATACTGATAGTTATATTTGCCAATACCACATTTCTGATGTCTTGACTTACCCTCCCTACCTCCAAACTTGAGATTTCCAAGTGTGCTTTTGAAAATATTTGTTCAATAAAAATTAATATTTGATGGTTTTATGGAGATAATCAGTTATCAAGACCAGATTGTGTACTTAAAAATACTCCCAGACATTGTCTATTCAGCCGGTTTCTACCACTAAGTGCTGGAACCCTGGGGCAGAAGGAACTTCATTACCTCCCACTGAGCGCCAGGAAACCACCAGGGAAATGACTGACCTCTCATTAAATGCCTGTCTTGCAGCCTGATGGGGTAAATGTCCGGAGAGGGGCACTAACTACCAGAGCTCACCAGCAGTGGTTTATTCCCACCTGAGCTGGCTCTACTGACCATCAACTTTGATGACTATTGCTGCCCCCAAATTTGTTAAGGTTGCTGTAGAGACCGATGAAAAAAACCCAAGGGTCTCGTGGCAAGCCTCCAGACCTTTTGAAGATCCTCAGCTTTCTGACCAGTGGGCTTGTGGTAATGTTTGTTGCTCTTGGCCTTGAAGCCAATCTGTCCCACACCCAAATTGAGCATCTGGAGAAAGTACAATTTCCAAGAACTGTTCCCAGAGGCCATATCTATCTCTCCATTACCAGGATAAAAATATCCCAGCTACTCCAAAGTACCCTGCTAATGAAAAGCTGTCTTATTTGCCCAGCTGGATTATCCTGATGATCTATAGGTCAACTTTCCCCTGCTCTCTTACAGCTCCCATCAGATCAAGGCCATAGAATACTTAGACATGTGTTTTAAAAATTCTCCTTGTTGTCATTCCCCAGAATTCATAAATCATTTTTGCTCTTATAAATCTACAAGGCATTAATGCATGAGACCCAGGGGATGGTAGAAGGGCAGATGAGGAGAACAGCTCCCCTTTCCTGCTCTGGGGCTACCAACCTCTGAGGGCCTCAGTTTCCTTATCTGTAAAATGAAGGTTTGAATTAGATGAGAACTAAGGTTATTATAAGCCACATCTTATGTTTAAAGGGTACATTTCTATAACATTTAATAGAAAAGTGAAAAACTGTAAACTTATCACAATTACATTTCTAGAAAACAACTTTGAAGCCTACAGATTGTTCCAGCAGCTGGTGATGTTAAACCTGCTGTCTATAGTGAGATAACAAATCTTTTCCCCCCTGCCATCAGAAACACATCCCAAGGCACTCAGACCTTAAGCAATCCCTTTCCCCAAGCCCAATTTCCCCAAACTGCCTTTATTAAAGGTTTGGTTCACCAATTTAGAATTACTACAGGGCTGTTCATGTCTATTAGCATGGTCATCGCCAATCCCTGCTCTGTCAGTATTCCATGCTACGATTCTTCATCAAGGTGCCAATATTCTAGTTATGCCTTCTACTTGGGAGGGGGAACTCAATCTGCAAATATGTATTTGAACATTAACTACTACATATCCATATTTCTGTTTTATATTCTAAGAAATGAACTCAACCAGGAAGTTCCTTTTTTGGGGGGCTGTTGTTGAAATGGTTCTTCAGTATGCAACTGTAGTGGGGAGAAAAAAAAAATTCGTAAAATCCAGACCCCTTCCTCCAGAAGGTGGATTCCTAGCCTGGAGGCATTTTTGCCTTGTTGGGAAGCTCAAGGAGTTGATCTAAAGACTGCAGAGGGAGAACTGCAAAGGAAATAAGAAGTATGTGGGATTTCTGAGTCAATCTTGAAGGTCAAGGGGAAAGAGAGGCAGTTGGATAGTAACAGGCAGACATAAAGATTAAGGTGAGGGGACAAAAAAAAATGTCCCCAGTGACAAGTGTTCTGAGACTTTTAAGATCAGGACTGCCCCCATTTTGGCCTGTGTTGCTGTGATAGAAACATCTTCCTCCCTTCCATGCTTCATATCCCATTTTGAATGAAATCTCTGTGAGCATAAATATCTTGGAATAATATAATACAGTGATTGTGGAGATGGAGGAAGCAGCTGAGTTTCTCATTTAGAGCCTCCTGGATACACAGCAGGCCCAGAATGGCAAGAAAACCTACACGCTGAACTTATTCAGGAAAAGTGGGAATTTAGATCCAGAGGTAACCATACGGAGCTCTGAGCGTTTGCAGAAATCTTGGGGTCTCCTTTAGACTCCCACAAGGTGTGGAATGTGAAGTTTGAGACAATCTTATCTGGGCAGGGAGACCTCAGCTGACATATGGGTTCCATTATGGGGGAGGATTTTTGTTACACTGGCATGGGGAATTAAGCTAATCTCCTTATATCAGACTTTATCCGCCTGTGGTAATATTTTGTGGAGTAAGATAAGCCCTGGGACATATTCAAACGTGGGTGATAACAAGTGATTTCATGACTCAGTTTTGCTCATCAAGTTCTGACCTCCAACTTTTGACTTCTAATGCAGATCAACTCCTCCCTAGCCATCCCCTCCCAATACACACAAAGAACAAAACCTTAATCACCACTTTCACTTCCAGCTCAACTCTAAATTCAGGTTAACTCAGTTAACTCCCTCATATGTGAGTCAAAATGTGATTTCCCTTTTCTGCATGGCTCCCCATTTTGAATCATTTCCCCCATCCCAATCTCCCTGTAGCAGTTTCTGTTGTCTGCCTTAGCCCTTAGCTATCCTCATGGTCAGCCCCTCCTCTCCAAAGAGGGGGGTTTTTCTTCCTCTTACATCTTCAGTGAACCATAGTGACCTTTGAGGCTGATGCAGGTGCTTTGGGAGATCAGTTCATCAAGTACTGCAGACAGCAAGGGCTGGGGTGAGCCATCAGCCCCTCAAAACTATGGTCTAGAACTGCCCTGGACCATATTAGTAATGGTGACCTGGAGGTGAAAGGCTCTGTATTCCATTACCAGTCTCCTGAGTAATCTACCTAATTCAGTATCCTTTCATTTAATTGAAACATTATTTTCTCTCTGTTAGCCAGGGCACTCAAGCTGGTATAGCAGTGTTAATCTTTCAGCTGATTTCCATCTTTGCAGAATTACCTTTCTAGCAATTAGACCCACTGGTATAAATTTGCCTTGCTCCTTCCTGGGGTTCAATGTTAAAATGGAAATCTCCAAGCTCAATGCGTTTTCCTCCAGGCTGACCCAGGGCAGATATTAATTAACTGCGGTGTCGTGAAAAGGTTGAGCTTGAAAAGCCAAGTAGGAGAATACTTCTCTTGGGATGTCGTTGCAGCCAACAGATGGACTAAAGAGGGTGAGACCTGGATGGAGAAGAATCACATTTAAAATCAAGTGGAATGACTGCACTATTAGTGAACTGGGGAGCAAATCAAGGGTTATTCTGGAAATATGTTAGTACTTTCAAGTAACAAAATCTTTTGTATTCTTTGTTGAAGTCTGAATATAGTTCATTTGTACAGAACATTCTCTAAGATAATCAGGGTCACAGAGTGACTGGCCTCTCAGCTTGCCTAGAAATAAGGGGTTCTGGGAGCAGGGGTTTTCTGAGCTATAACTAGGAAAGTCCTGGGAAATGGGAATGAATTGGTCACCCTATCAAGGTCCAGTTTCTGAGAAATGTGTAAAAGCCAGTCGATTGCTCCATTTTCTGTTAAATTCCAGCAATGAGTAGTTTTATGACCACCATCTTATATACTGAAATTTAAGGTTTTCTGAAATCTGGCATCTGCTCCTATATAGTTGAAAAGATATTTCTAGGTTTTCAAGGTCATCAGGACTGCTAGTTGACATAGCCAATGGCCCTCTTTTAGACCTGGCCCTCTCCCTAGGATTGGACACCACTGAAGGCATTGCCTTTTTAAACTGTCTTCATTGGACTTCTGGGGCACTTCTCTTTCTCCATTGTGTCAATTTACACCTTCTCTGTTCTCTCTCTGCAGTTACTCCTGCAGATACTGTGCTGGTTGTTTACCTATAGCCTCTGAGTCCTGCACTTTTACATTCTGTTCTGTGCTGCCAGGGCTGGGAGCTAGCAAACTTATTTTCTGGGGCTTGCTTGCCAACTGGCTTGCTGCTAGGCTCTGTCACAGAGGCACCAGGGGGAGAGGGGTCAGAAAGCAGGAGAAAGATGGAAGGTCCTTCTCCTGGCTCCTATCTACTCTCTTATATGGAGTGACTGCTTTTGCAAAATACTTAATGTGCATGATTTCTAAACACTGCATGACTGTAAGATAGGTGCTTTCTCCTCCTGCAGATAAAGTGATTAAAGATGGGAGAGTATAGTTAACTTTTCAAAGGTCACGCTGGTTTTAAGTAGAAGATCGTGAATCTGAGTGTAGGTCCTTCTAATCCAGAGCCTATGTCTTCTCTTTGAGTCACTCTCTTTACAGTTTCTTCAACTTGAAATTCATCTGACATATAACCATATAATAGTATTTCTAAATTTCACTTTTAAAAAACTTGATCCATAGCTAGAATCCAATCAGGCTTTCCTGAATGAATTGAGCATAGAGTTTCTCAAATTAAACACTTTTTATAAAGTTTTAACAACTTTATTAAGGCATAAATGACAAAATAAACTGTACACATTTGAAGTGTACAATGGAATAATTGTTGACATATATTCACCTGTGAAATCATTACCATAATCAAGACAAGGAACATATCCATCGATCCCAGAAGTTTCTTCATGCTCTTTCCTAAGTTGTCATTCCCACCCCTCTCCAGGTCTCTCCCCTACCAATTACCAGAAAGCCATTGATATGCTCTCTGGCACTATAGATTAGTTTGCATTTACTATCTTTTATATAAATGGACTCATACAGTATATACTTTTTCCCTCTAGCTTCTCTCACTCAGTGTAATTATTTTGAGATTCATCCATATTATTGCATGCATCATTACTTTTTATTACTCAGTACTATTACACTGTATGAATTTACAATTTGTTGATTCATTCACCTGATGACAGACACTTAAGTTGCCAGTTTTTAGATATCATAAATAAAGTTGCTATGAACATTGATGTGCAAGTTTTCATCTAGACATATGCTTTCATTTCTCTTGGGTAAATGCGTAGGTATGGCATGGCTGGATCATGTGGTAGGTGTATGTTTAACTTTTTGAGACACTGGCCAATTGTTTTCTAAAGTAATTTTACCATTTTACATTCTCACCAACAGTGTACGAGAATTCCTGTTGTTCCACATTCTTGCCAACACTTGATATGATCTGTCCTTCTAATATCAGTCATCCTAAAAAGTATAGTAGTATCTCATCAGTGGCTTGAACTTGCATTTCTCTAATGATTAATGATGTTGAGCATTTTCATGTATTCTTGTTATCCATATATCTTCTTTGCTGAAGTATCTGTTCAAATTTGTTAACCATTTTTTATTGAATTGTTTGATTTTTTTGAATTATAATTCTTTTTATACTTCAGATACAAGTTCTTTATCAGATATGTGATTTGCATATATTTTGTCCTACTTTGTGTCTTATCTTTTCATTCATGGTACCTTCCAAAAAAGCAGAATTTCTTAATTTTTGAGGAAGTCCAATTTATCCAATTTTTGTTTAGTGGATTATGTTTTAGTGTTATAACTAAGAAATCTAATACAAATGGCCTCACACAAGTTCACAAAGATTTTCTCCTATTTTATACCAGAAGTTTAAGGTTTTACATTTAGGTCGGTGATTGACTTTGAGTTAATATTCGTATACAATGAAAGATATTGGTCAAGGTTTTTGTTTTTGTTTTCAAATGGACATCCATACATTTTGGCACCATTGAAAAATTATCCTTTCTCTTTTAAATTGCCTTTGTATCTTTGTTAAAAATAAATGGACCGTATCTATAGATCTATTTTCCAGTTTCTCAATTCTGTTCCAATGATCTATTTGTCTATGTTGATGTCAATGCCACAAACATGGTAGCTTTTTAAAAAAGATTTCTTTTCTTTATTTCAGAGAGAGAGAGACAGAGAGTGTGCGGGAAATGAGCAGGGGGAGGGCAGGAGGGAGAGGGAGAAGCAGACTCCCGGCTTAGTAGGAAGCCCAGCAGAAGGCTTGATCCTAGGACTCTGAGATCATGACCAGACCCAAAGGCAGACACCCCTCACTGGAGCTTTTGAATAAATTTTGAAGTTAGGTACTATAAGTCCTTCAGCTTTGTTTACCTTTTCCAAAGTTGTCTGGGCCATTTAGGTTCTTTGCATTTCTTTATAAATTTGAGAATCAGTTGGCCAATTTGTATAAAATCTTGCTGTATTTGATTTGTATTGTATTCAATCTACAGATAAATTTTGTGAATTGACCCCTCGATAGTATTGAGAGTCTTTCAATACACGAGCACGGTATATCGCTCCATTAACTTAAGTCTTTTTTAATTTCTCTCAGCAATGTCTTGTACATTCTAGTGTATAGGTTTTGCACATTTTTTGTCAGATTTATCATTAGATATTTCATACTTTGATGCTAATACAATGATATTGATTTTTAAAATTCAGTTTGTGATTGTTCATTGTTAGTCCACAGAAATGTAATTGATTTTTGTTTTGTAAACTGCAAACTTGCTAAACTTTTTATTAATTTTGGTGGCTCTTTAAGAGATTTCATAGGATTTTGTACACAGACTATTGGTCATCTGCTAATAAAGAGAATTTTATTTCTTCCTTTCCAATATGGGTGCCTCTTATATTTTTTTCTCTTGCCTTTATTCAAGCGGCTAGAACCTCTAACATTATGTTAAGTATTAGTGGTGAGAGTGGACATTCCTGCCTTGTCCCTGATCTTAAGGGGAAAAGCACCTAGTGTTTCAGGATTCAATATGTTGTTTGTTACAGATTTTTGATAGATTCCCTTTATCAGGTTGAGGAAGTTCCCTTCTATTTTTAGTTTATTGAGGGGGTTGTCATATAAGCATGCATTCCTATAAATAAAGCTTGGTCAGATACTATTTTCCTTTTCAATTCTAGGCTTTTGAATTTCACAGTCATCTGAAGAATTTATGTACCTATAAAATAGCTTTTGTGGGCGTGCTCACCGCATCCTCAACCATCCTGACCTCTCCTGATTTGCTGAGGAGGGAAAAGGATGGAGAGGACAGGAAAGGGAAACCACACCTGCCAGGATTTTCTGGACAGGGGCCACTCCTTCTAGCCTTCAGTCCCCTATCTATGAGTTTTCTGGAACTGTTGGCTAGTGTTCTATTTTATTTATCTATTCATTCATTCATTCATTCATTTATTCATTTGTTCATTCTTTATTATTTTATGATTTTGCTATTTCTTTATCTTATTTTCACTATTCAGTGTTCACTTTACCATTTTATTGAGTGGACCTTTTGCTTTTACTTTTTATTTAATGCCACTTAGTTTTTCATTATTTACTTAAACATTTTCTAAAAGTTTTCATTTAAGAGAGTTTTTATCATGTCCATTCAATCTTGAATCTAATGATTTTATTATCTGTGTTTAATTTAAAATTGCAGGCAAGAATCACTGACTTGAGGGTAGCATCTGTGAGAATTCTCCATAGAACTAACCAGGATGCCTGAAGATTTCCCCCTCCAATTCTCTTGTCTTGATTCTCCCACCCACCTCAGCATTCCTCAGGGCTGCAGGACTTCAGGAGGCACCACTCAAAATTGTGCTCCATGTAAATGTCGGAGGTAACTGTTCCAGGAATTCCATTCACATACAATAAATGTGAATAATGCTCCCTGAAGCTGAGCAACAGTGATACTGCCCACCTTGCAAAGATGATACACTGAGTTCTAAAGTTTTTAAATGGAATACAACAATAGCTATATGGGCTACTCTGCCTTTCCAAAGATCACATTTATTCTGCAACCAGTCATAGCACAACTGAACCACTGAAACAATGTTGTCTTTTCATATCACAAATCATCCAATCCCTTTATAAGCATATGAATTATTTAAATTGATGATCTCTGTTCAGTACAACCACAGAACATCAGGTAAATATATGGTTGCTTAATAAAAGATGAAATTGTGTACTAAGGTTCCAGCCAGAAAAAGACTCTCAAAACTCCTTTATTTCATTTTTGTTTATGATTTCTAAAATTTCAAGATTATTTTTATTTTATTTTTATTCTGGATAAAAGGCAGAATAGCAAGATTTAAAAAAAGAACTAAAAGTGGAAAATGGAAATTAAATAGCATACGTCACTTAAGATTCATTTCAATAATGACTCAAATTGCCTTCAAGGTAAGCAGCTGCCAAAAGATGCTTCTTTCAGGAAGGATTTTAGGAAATTTCTCTTAAGTGTATAGTCTGAAGGCAAAAGGGAGGTCCACTAGAGCTAGAATTAAGGTTGATAGTGTTGTCCAGATAAAGCTAACTCTACCTATGATGAACAATCAGCTATAAATAAAACAAAAACTAAAAATAAAATTTCATTGTATACTTGCCTGCTTCATTCCATAACTATAAACTACAATCTCCTAAAAAGTACCTGTGTGTGTGAGTAAACCGAGGATAGGTTCTTTTACTCTTGTTCAATTCCCTAAAATGAGAGACAAATGTGGACAGACTTAACTTTCCACAAAGCAATTTGATTGATATTCACTACTTTCTCTAGTGCTTATAACCTCCAACCCAAAGAGATTTTTGGCAAGTAAACTTTCCAAACACCCTGTCTAAGGCTCACCCTATGAAGACTCCCTGACACCCTTATTAAATGTTAACACATTCCACTTTTCTCTGCAACTTTATCCATCTCCAATAGGATATATATCCCTGTGCCAGGGGCTGTTAAAGATACTCTATAGATGGGAGATGAGGTTCCAGCTCATCAGAAATGTACAGAGCTGATGAAGGAAAAGATTTCAATGCAGAGAAGTAATAGAATCAAGTGGGCATTATTCTGTAACCATTGGGAATAAAAAAAAAGGGGGGGGAAGGAGGTGAACATGGAAGACCAAGGAAAAGTTGACACCTGGCATGTCCTGGAGGGCTGATAACATTCCAGTGGCTGGGAGGACTCTGAATGCTGACACCCCATCACTCATTCATTGTGAATACCATGTAAGTGCAGTGTATCCAGAAATAGTGGCATTTATTGCTGTTTTTCCTCTATGTTCTTCTCTTCTCTAACAATCGGTAGCAGGGAGGAGCAGGTAATGATGGGTTTGTTTTTATGGTCATCCTACTTATTCCTCCAACACTGAGTCTATAGCATGATCACAGTTGGAACGGAGTTTATACCCAGGGAAAGATACCCAGTGTTTTTTACCCAGTGCTTTTGACCCTACTCTTCAGGTTCTATGGCAATTTTGTTATCTATTTCACTACATTTAACCCATTTCTATCACATTTTTCATTTGACAGATGTTTACTATGTACTGTTTATGCACAAGTCATTTTTTTGGGCCTAAGGAACAAAAACAGACAGCATCCTTGTCCTCTTGGAGCTTAGTCTATAGTGGAAAGAGACAATACAGAAATAAATGTCTATCTGTCTATCTATCTATCTGTCTATCTATCTATCTATCTATCTCTATATCTATGGATATTTGTAGAGTAGAAAACAATGCAATATAATGCAATATATATTATATAGCCATATAAATAAATATTTATATTTGTATATGTGTATATAAACATATACTTAAATATTTATATAATAACTACTATGGGGAAAACTAAAGCAAGGAAAGAGAGTACATGGGTGGAGCAATTTTTAAGCAGATGGCCAGGAAAATCCTCACTGAGAAGGCAACATTTGAGCAGTGACTTAAAAGAGGCGAGGAGGTGAGACATATGGATATCTGGGACAAGAGCATTTCAGGAAGAGGGACCAACAACTACAAAAAATGAAAAAAAAATGCTTGTTAAAGAAGAAATAATATTGGATTACAATAATGCTTGGTGTGCTCAAGGAAATTGAATTCACAGTTGAACGAATCACACGGACTGCCCTGTGGAGAACAGATTATAGAGGGGCAGGTAGAAAAGTAGGGAAAAGAATTAAGGTGCAAGGAGCAGGCAGGTAAAGGATGATGGCGGCTTGAATCAAGAGGGTAGTGGCAGAGAATAGATATATTTTGGTTCTAAGTTTTTTTTTTTTTTAACATTTTAACACCTCTGAAATTGGGATCCAACTTATACCTGATGGGTTCTTACATTACTACAGGCCAGGAGGCATAGACATGTAGGTGCCATTTATCTGCACGTGCACATACCTGGTTTGGAGCTTTGATTCTCCCTCAGTTGAGTCACGGGTCAATGGAAGTTTTGCAGCTTCTGCTTAACATCTGCAGGAAGCAAACACTGCATTGCTACTACTCTTAATGGCACCATGAATGATGTTTTGTGGACAAACATGTACTTGTGTGCCTCTAAGTCAAAGCAATTAAGAAAATGGGTTCTGAAGTTGATAATATTTTTGGAAACCATTAACAATTTCTTTCATATACATTTTTCCTGTGCTATGTGAACAAGGATGATACATGGTTAAAAAATTGTGTCTACGTAAGTTTGGAGATCTTTAAATAAGTGTAAAATACAAATTCTAAGCAATACCATTGTGTTATAAGATTGCCAGATTTTTTCTTTCTTTCTTAGGGATGAATACTATAATCATGTACCTCACAATTGATGGTATCTTAGATTCTATAAAATACTATATTTGAGGGAAGATTTCATGTGGAGAATGAGGGGATAACAGGAATCAAGGATGACTCCAAAGGGTTTTGTCTGAGCAACAGGTAAAATAGAGTTCCCATTGACAGAGTAGGAGAGAAGTGGCAGGAGATGGGGATGTGGGGGCTGGGCAGGAGCCCTCTTTGGGGCACATTAGTCTTGAGATGCTTATTAGGCATCAGTTTGTTTTCTAAGGCTGCTGTATAAAGTACCAACAACTGGATGGCTTAAAACAAAAGAAATTTATTGTTTCAAAGATCTGGAGGCCAGAATTCTGAGATCAAGGTGTTGGCCTACTTTCTGTGATTACTCTAGGAGGGAATCCTTCATTGCCTCTTCTAGCTTCTGGTGTTTCCCAATAACCCTTGGCATTCCTTGGCTTGTAGATGCATCCTTCCAATCACACGGCTGTTTTCCCCCTATGTATCTTCACATCATCCTCTCTGTATGTGTTTGTCTCTCTCTGTGTCTAAATTTCTCCTTTTCATGAGGACACCAGTCATACTGGATTAAAGTCCACCCTAAGGACCTCATTTTACCTTGATTACTTCCAAATATGTTCACATCCTGAAGTGCCGGAGGTTAGAACTTCAACATATCTTTTTGGGAAGGTGATTCAACCCATAACAGCATTCAAGTAAAGTGGTCTAATAGACAGTTACATGTCAATGAGGTAGTCTAAAGTAAGGAGAGAAGTTTGGTCTAGAGACAAAAATGTGGGAATCATCAGCATTATAAATGGTATAGATGAGACTGAGTGAGATCACCAGAGAGTGAGTGTACACAAAATGAAATCTGAAGTCATTTAGAAGTTTGGAATTGGGGAAGAGGTTTCAACATCTCATATTGGGAATGAGTGCTCTGGTTCCTCATGAGGTAGCTTATGCTATCAATATAGCAAGCTTGCCAACCTTACAAAAACCTTGGACTTATTATTATTTAAAATGCTTGTTAAAGAAGATATGGTCCATATATACAATGGAATATTACTCAGCCATCAAAAAGAATGATTTCTCAACATTTGCAGCAACATGGACGGGACTGGAGGAGATAATGCTAAGTGAAATAAGTCAAGCAGAGAAAGACAATTATCATATGGTTTCACTTATTTATGGAACATAAGAAGTAGGAAGATCGGCAGGAGAAGAAAGGGAAGAAGAAAGGGATGGTAAACAGAAGGGGGAATGAACCATGAGAGACTATGGACTCTGAGAAACAAACTGAGGGCCTCAGAGGGGAGGGGGCTGGGGGAATGGGATAGACTGGTGATGGGTAGTAAGGAGGGCACGTATTGCATGGTGCACTGGGTGTTATATGCAAGTAATGAATCATGGAACTTTACATAAAAAACTAGGGATGTACTGTACGGTGACTAACATAATAGAATAAAAAATGAAAAAAAATGCTTGTTAAAGAAGAAAACAGTGCTGAGTGGATAGTTCTAATTCCGTTTGTCTAAATAAGAATCATTCTGAAAAACACATTCAGATAGGCGCTGAATTTAAGTAGTACATCCCATTACAGCTCATGAAAGAATAAAAAAGAATAGTCATGGGCTCTGCATAATAAAAAAGAGTCTAACCTTAAGTGGTTAGGCTTTCAGTTATATTTTAAGAAAATATTTTGAATTATATAGTCACACAAATAAATTTTCAAAAGTAAAACTTTCTAATGGTGAAAGAGCTTAGGGTTGAATGAAGTTTTCTATATCATCCCGTCAACAGATGTGGGAAGGGAGGCCTGGATCCACCAGGGGACTAATCTGACTTGAAACAGCACCCCTGAAAGGGTATGAACCAGGGCCAACAGAATCTTTTTGCTTCAAGTTCAACATACTTCCTACCACACTGCCAACTTGCTACACACACACACACACACACACACACACACACACACACACACACCAGGGAAATTTGTGACAAAAATCATAACTTTTAAACACAAGCCAAAGGCTTATTCTAACAACAAAGGAAAAATATAAAGATTGCAATTGCGTATCAGGATGCCACTGATCTTTGAGTTTCACTGGATAGTGGTTTAGCCCAAGAAATCCTCTTTAAATCTTGTCAGAAACAAAAATAAGATAAATAAAGCTGCACCCTCCACTTAAGGCAGTCTTGTGTAAAAGCAAAGAAGAAAAAAGAAGAAATGGAAAAGGCTGCTATAAGACTAATGCTTGAATCATGTTCTGATAGTCTTCATAGATAATAAATTTAACATTAAGATTAACTGAGCATATAAATGTAACCAATTTCCCTCAAAGCATATGATCATCCCCTTCTCCTGAAAAACCCTTAAATTATATCAATTTCTTCCACTTTGTATTTGTTATAGGTTTAAGTGTATAGCACCCGCATAATGAATGCTAACAGAACCTTCTCTCTGTCAGTATTCCCCAGTGTTAGAAGAAAGCTCCTCACTAAATTAAATGGTAAAAAGAAGTTGTAGCTTTGGAATTGGACCTAAGTTCATACTGTAGCCTTCTTACTGTTTGGTTGTGGGGCATTTCCCACTTTCTTAACTTTTCTGAGGCTGAGACGTCTCATCTAGAGTTAGGATGATATGACTCACTTGAAAAGACGGCCACGTAAAATAAACGACTTAGTGAAGATAGGCGCAAGCTTAACACAGTACTTGGTACTTAGTGAAAATTAATAAGTGGCTTTCCCAATAAAATAAGGCTCATTTTAACCACTTTTCTTCCCTAGTCTTGTTTACTTTATAGTATATCCAGGTTGTTTTACTTGCTATATTATTACAGATAGCAAAAACAAATAAAAATGTATTTTATAATGTTATGTTCCTTTTTATTCAAGAACTCTAAACATTTACAATCGTTCAAACACACTTTTGGGTGATCTTTTTTTCTTTTTTCGGTATGACTTGATTTCCACTCAAGTCGCAGAATGAGTTGTTCTTGTTAATGTATAAGCATGCATCTATTTACTACTTAAGACAAATACTATTTCCTTCTACTGAGGAAAAGACATAGCTGCTCATATAAAGTATAAATATCACTTCATTTGATACCTTCACTTCACCCTAACTACACCAACACTAGGCTATATAGTAAGTAATCGATTTAGAAAAAACAATTGTGAAAAAGTAATCCCATTTGACTGTGATTTCTCACATATTTTTTAAATGTTTTTTTATTATATTATGTTAGTCACCATACGGTACATGCCTGGTTTTTTATGTAAAGTTCGATGATTCATTAGTTGCGTATAACCCCCAGTGCACCATGCAATACGTGCTCTCCTTAATACCCATCACCGGTCTATCCCATTCCCCTACCCCCCTCCCCTCTGAAGCCCTCAGTTTGTTTCCCGGAGTCCATAGTCTCTCACGCTTCATTCCCCCTTCTGATTACCCCCCCTTTCTTTATCCCTTTCTTCTCCTACCGATCTTCCTAGTTCTTATGTTCCATAGATGAGAGATTTCTCACATATTTTTAACTTATTTAACTATTTAAAAGAATAGCTGCTTAGATGCTTCTGTAAAGGAAAAATTGAATGTTTCCTTTAAACAACAGCCATGGCAGCCACCCTGCCTATGACTAACCTACCCTTGTGGTTTAGATGGTAGGTTAGCCTAAGAAATAAATTTCTTCTCAATTTCATCGGAAACATAACTGAGATGAAATCACCGCCCCTTCCACTTGAGGCAGTTCCATAAAGATGCCAAGAGGAAACTGAAATGACTTCCAAAAATGTACATTTTTGCACTGTGTTCAAGCCTGAGTTCCTTTTGCCTACAGTTCAGTTTTAAAAAGAACCAGCTGTGGGATTGAGAGCCCAAAGTCCAGCCCCTTCATGCTGAACACTTGAACACTTGAGGACTGTCACGAGAGTGGGCTTCGTGGTTGTCTCCGTATCTGACGGCTCGGGAAACTTGTCTCGTGAACACTTCATTGCCAAGGAAACCCGTCCATCACATCAAGTTTAGCACCTCGGCATTTACAACTCCCTTGACAGGCACAGCTGTAAGTAAGTCTGCACTCAGCAGCAGGGATATGTGGGGTCCCTCACCAGCACCAACCGCAAGAATTTGACATTGCCCAATTTTGGGATGGAGTGAGATGCTTCAACAGAAGTTCAGAACGACGACACATCTGGCACTGAACCTACTGCACACTAATTGTTTCACTGAGATAATTTTGAGGTAATTACACTCCACCAATCCACAAGTAACCTCGCTCAGGCTTGTACTTAATCCACTGTAGCTTGCTATTTCTAAAAGGTCAGGAAATCTCTTTCCTCACCTCTAACTGCTCACCTTTCTTGGGTGCACTATGGGGATGCATAATTCCAACAGAGTGGAAATTCAGTCAGTAAATGAAGTTGAGGCATAAATATTCATAGCGAAAAATTTTGGGGGAAAAAAAGGTCAAGAAATGAGACAAAGTAAATCACAGCCCCTTATAGAGATGATTAAGATATGCTCTGGCAGTTTACATGGATTTGCTTAAAATTTGATTCTGCTATTTAAAAACTCTTTTCGTGGCAATGAACATATCCGCTTGTACCAGTGTTTGGATATCTCATTCATGCTTTGCTCATTGAAGAAGAAAGCAAGTACACTTGGAGCCGTTCAAACTCCTCTCACTCCTTGTGACACTTCGTTTAAAGATTTATTCGTGTTCCAATGTAGTCAAACATGCCTCAACTTACATAAAATTACTTGGAAACTTGGAATTTGTACTATACTTTGAAGTCTGCTATTGAATTAATTCATTATCAAAACTGGCTAAGCAATTCTCAAACATCATTTTCAATGCATTCTATAAATTATGAATTCTGCAAAGCCAATAACTCTGCCCTCCCATCCAACATACGTGTGTATACACGAGGAGTGTTTATTGTAAATGGCAACCAGTCATTAGTAATAATGTAACTTTTCTCCTTATCAGAGATATCAGACTTAATTCTTATCTTATTCAAACAAGGATGTTCTCGAGGTTACCTTTCCTTCAAAAATCAACAAATAGAAATCTCATGATGCAACTAAAATTTCAAAAGCAATAAATAAAAGGAAAAACTTTTATGACACAAAGTCATGTTCTTTATCTTCTTAAGCCTTGAGAAAACGACTAAAAATTTCCCTTGTCAGAATGAAGCATCCATCAAGAACCATCCCAAGATAAACCTGAACTTTTGGTACTTTTTGGCATTCAACCATCAAACAAGGCAAGTAGCCATGCCTTGTGGCTTAGTGTGGGACTTTGCCCACTACCAATCAAGGCCTGAACTTGCCTGTCATAGTTAGTAAAATTCAGGATAAAGCAGAATTTGTTAATTCTGTGTCATCAAAGTGGTTAAAATATTCAAATATAAGTAACTTCTTGCTTTCCCTTTATATTTGTTCACTTGTTTTTCTGTTTTACTGTTGGCTGATGTAGGAAACTCCATTAATCCAGTGAATTCAAAGACTGGGCTTAAAAACTAAAAACTCAACTTCCAAGTAGAACTGTGAGAATTCCTAGACCTATTTGGTGTCACTTTTGTTGGTAACACTTCCTTTTTATTTTAACATAATGGGTTAGCCTGGAAGAAGATATGTGACCAGTTGTCCCAAATTGAATGCTAGTGGAAGTCAGAAATGTCTACCTTATTCTTTACAGTTTTCCCTGCTCAGTTGCATGGTATAAAAAGAAAAAAAAATCTTTTCACAAATTCTTATGATATTCATATACTTAATTACATAAATGACTTTGAAGGAGTTTACTTGATTACTTTCTTGAAAATTATGGATTAAGACACTGAAAAGTCACCTTTATTCCTCTACTACCAAATCATAAAAAAAAAAAAAGGAGGGGGATGGGGAAGGCAACACACACTTGTTTATCATAATGAGGCACCATGCCTGACATTTTCATGCTTGAACATGGCAAGACCACAGGACTAAAGGAGAGGCCAATTTTCTCCCTTCCTCTTGGACTCGGTTTCCTTATTCTTTTTGTTAAAAGATTTTATTTACTTATTTATGTGAGAGAGAAAGATTGAGAGAGAGCATGAGCAGGATAGGGGGATGGGGAGCAGAGGGAGAGAGAGAAGCAGGCTCCCTGCTGAGCAGGGGCTCCATCCCAGGACTCTGGGATCATGGCCTGAGCAGAAGGTAGATGCTTAACGGACTGAGCCACACAGGCGCCCCCTCAGTTTCCTTATTCTTACAGCAAATGGCCTAGCAGGTGCTCAATGAACAGTTTGGGAAACAACTCTTTTCTCCCTTAACACCCAGCATTTTAGCGGACAAAAATGAATGTTCCTTTTATGGGATCAGGGCCTTCCATCTTAAAAGATCTATTTCCTGTCACATTTTCTACAGCACATGGTTATGAGCCTCAGGTGAAAAACAAGTAGTTAGCCTTTGGAAATCCTATGGGTAATATGCAGCCTTCCTGACCTATAAATTGTTTTTAAATGGGTTTGGTGAGACATGAATATACTGTTCCAAATTCAAGCCCAAACTCAAAGATTTTCTTTCCAGTTTCCCATTTTCCAAGGATTTCCAAGAATAACCATTTCACAGTTCAGTTGTGAAATAAAACCCTGTTATCACTATCCAGAGATATCAAACCATAACTAAGGGAAACTAGAAAATGTACACTTTGTTCTTACAGCTTCCACTCCGATTTTATAATATGTATTTAATTATGTATATATTAATTAATGTATTTACTAACTAATAATCACTATGGCAACGTGACTACAGCATAAAAGATTCTGAAAGCACAAATCAAAGAGGAATGCTAGCTTTCAGTAGACTGTCTTCCCGTTTACTTTTCTTCCATCTTCTAGTTTCATAAAGGAGGTGATGTCGTAATTTATGATGTTAAGCTGACTGGTGAAATGTCATTACACAAGCGATGTTTTAATTGATGATGTTAGGCTGGTTAGCAGGAAAGTGTCAAATGTCACTTTTGTGACATAAACTGGCAGTTATGATTATATAATATCAATTATTCTTTGGAAACTGCGTTACATCAGTTAGAGCTGAGCCGATTCAGTTTGAGCAGGTTCATATTTTTTTTCTAGCTGTTCATCTAGTTCTAATTATTAGGAGTAAAGTACACTTCAGATGTAGTTTAGACTTTCCTAATGTCCTCCCTGGAAGTGTAATCGGTATATTATATGCCCCTTGTGTTGCACAAAGAGGTGCAAGAAAAATCTGTCGTGACCTTCCAGGAAGGAGGCTGTGGTTTGAATCTTCCTCCACCTTAAGTGAAACTCTTGAAATTATTTTAATTGTTAGTTGAGATTTAACTGAAATTTGACATTGTGAAGGAATATATTTTAAAGACTCTTTGCTTATTTTGGTTTTCTATGAATGTCAGCTGCCCAAACTTCTAGGCATACTTGCCTCTCTCCTTTTCTTTTTACATTAAGGCAAAAAAGAAGAAACAGAAGTAATGGAGAAGCGTTTTCTTATATTTTTTGTCCTTTACTATGGACATCATTTTGAAACAGTGATGAGCTAACTGGAGGGATATGGGAATTCAAAACTCAAAAAAACTAATGATAAAAAGAACACAACAAACTTAATGATAAAAATATTAATAATAAATGCCATGATAGCAACAGCTACCGATTATTGTAATTGGTATATCCCGGCACTGTGCTAATTCTTTACATACACTGCCTTATGCATTCTTCATAACAAATGTGTGAGCTAGATATAAGTAGTATCATTTTTCATATGAGAGAAGTAAGGTTTACAAATACTTTGGGTTAAAGGAAACAGTTTGTAAATGTTAAGTACTTCCAGGAGTATTGGAGTAATTCGGCAAGGGCATCCATGGGGGGAAATGGACCAGTGCAGTGAGTTGTCCTTTGCAGCCTCTGCCATCATTATACTGAAGGTGAGGCTCAGGAGTTGAGCCCCAGTGTAAGGGCTAGATGCTGACAGAACAAAAGCGGAGGGGAGGTGGTGAAGCTGGGGCAAAGTGAGTGTAGATGTGTGTGCGTGTGTATGTCTGTGCATGTGTTTATTGCAGGCATGTGTATTTGTGCATGTATCCATAGGTGTTTGTGTGTGCATTTACACACCCCTGCATGCTTGTGTGTGGACTTTTGTGTGTACATGCATGTGCCACGTGGCATGTGTATGCACACGCACCTGTGTATGCACCTACATTCAGAGAGAGGGAACTAGGGTAGGGAGAAAGCAGAGAATAACGATGAGACAGGAACAATATTAGACAGGTTTCACACAGATATAGTGCAGTCTGAGCAACTGGTAGAAGTTCAAAGGCAGGCTATCCCTAGGGCAGGGTCCAGGAGGCGCCATGCTGAGCCAGGCATTAACCTTCTAACGGCTGGCTTGTGGGCTGTCTCGTGGGGTAGACTTTTGGGGGAGGGCCTATAGTGTCCAGGGCAGGAGGTAAACCCTCAGATGGTAACAGGTACTTCCCAGATGGTACAGATGTATTTCAATAAGTGAACAGCACACGCCATCCTACCATTCAGAGTTGAGCACCTATGAAGGATGTGGACTCATAAACTGCTGGCCTTTCCTCAGTTGCCCCCAACTCGGATTCCCAACTCTCTTCCCACTTCTCCAAAATGAGTTGCCTTCTTTCTACCGCTGTTGAGGGCCTCCCTCCAAGACACTGAGCTGACAGCTCTTTAAGCACTTCAGTCCTCCAGGCCTGCTTTCCTTCTTACAGGTATGATTTTGGTGAAAACCAAGGGAAAACATCCAAACCTGGAGCTAAGTCAATGGGAATCAACAGAGGAATGTGAAGTCTTAAGCCATATCGGACATTCTAGAGCTTGGGTTAAAGGTTCTCATGTTCCCTCTAAGGCTCCGTCAAACCACACCAGAAAGAAATTAATCAGTAAATGTGCCACATGAAAAAATACCACATTCTTGTTCTTGGCACAGTGTAAATCTTCCTAAGTCTTCATGGCAAGTTATTACACTTGTTCCATCCAAGTTCCTTCCCCTTTGTTCTTTTCTCCATTTCTACCTTTCTTTCACCTTGGTTTAGGAGCAAAGTCAAACTATTTCATTTGAAAGGTGAGGAAAACCCAGAAATGGCTCCTGGGACTTTGGAATTTCCCCTATGGCCCTAACTCCAAGGAGAGGGATGGCAGGTCACAGATGACTGCTGGAGCAGGCGGGACAGCTAGTAACAAACATTGTTCAGTGTTTTGTGGATTTGTGAAGCACTTTTATGTAGCCACATACTGTTTCTCTGAGCAACTTTGTAAGATCCTGATTATGCGCATCTCCTCTGACAGGAAAAGAGCATAAGGCTCAGAGCATTTATCAAAGCGGCTAGTAGTTTTCTAAGTATTGTCCCATGACCTTTCCAGTGCCATGTGGGAAGTTTTAACTTCTCACTCCGGTTTTTGGGAGAAATCCTGATGACTTGTGCTACCATTCAAAGTCAATTAGGTTTGGTATTTCCTTGATTTAAATCCTGATCATCATTTATTCATTTCCTCCCTCCCTCACTCTATTGTATTCATTCAACAAATGCTGACTGAGCATTTGTCACGCGCCAAACCCTGTCCTCTGGCCAAACTGTGCCCTCCTAGAGATTATATTCTCATTCAGCCCTTTCTCACCAACCTCAAATCTAAAAAAAAAGAATTGTAAATGAAATCATTTTGGCCCTCAGTGTTCTATGATTCATCTTTTACATTAGAAGCAGGTCACTAGGTCCAGCCCATAAACAAGGAGAGATTTCACAAGGTCATGGATTCCAGGAGGTGGGAGTTTGGGGAACCATTTTAAAAGGCGTCCTACCAAAGGAACTTAAAAATTATCTCAGGGGCCCAGAATATCCCTCCGCTACAATGAGACACTCATCATGGCACCTAGTGACACCAACAAGCCAAACTCACCCTTCAGAAGCTGATTTCTTATGTCTCATAGCTTTAGTGCTCTCAGTTTTCACTAAGGAACAAGGTACTAGGCACTTCAGTTGTTAACCCTTTGAGGCTTGATGGCCTCTCTACAAGGGGCCTCCCTCTTAGTAGAGAGCTCTTAAGCACCATTTCTGATCTTCTAAGCCCCATCTACATTCTATGTCAGCTACTGTTGCAAACAATAGTTCTGTGCAAGCTCCAGCCAGTTTCCAGTAAATACACCCTTGCTTCAGGCCAATGCTAGATACCTCTTGTCTCTGGCAGACATGAAGCTTCTTTTTTGGCATCACTGCAATGGGGGTTTTAAGAACTCAACTGATATCAGAAAAATGTGAAACCTACAAGTGGGAGGAATTAATTCCAGGGTGGAAGAAATGTTCACCAATGGGAACTGAGAGTCAATGGGTAAATCCTTCTTCCTTTGTCCCCTTTCCTACCCCAGAATGCATTATACATTTCATTCTGCTTCTCAGATGATCCCACAGGACTGTGCAACCAGTCACCTATAGTGATGTCTTTGCATTGGCTCTCTCTCTTTCCTGTTTCACTCTGGTTGCCTGGCATCATGTTCCCAAATAAACTACTTAAACATAGCCATTTTCTCAGATTATGCTTCTCGTGGAATCCAGGCTAAGACAATCTTTAAGTTTTAATGACTCAAAAAAGAAGTAAAACAATAAATTACTGATGATAAGATTTCAGCGTTATACACAAGACACCCAGGCTGAAATAAACCTGGTTACAAAGGCATTTTATGAAATGTGCAACTCACTGGACGTTGTCCATTCTGGGCACTGGAACATTCTCATAGTTTCTACACGGGCCCATGTACTTCTCTATTATGATGTGTAGCTGGTTCTTTAAATTTGGGCTGTATAAAATGAAAACAACAACAACAACAAAATGAGTACGACTGACTCTACAATGAAAATAATGTGGTATTTTCTGTATTGATCATCTAGTTATTTAGGGCAGACTTCTCAGTGTGGGCACCAGCAACATCACTTGGTTGGAACTCAGGGGCTGATCCTTCTGGATCAGCCTTCTGGAGACATGGGGGTCTCCAGTTCTCTTTCATCCTGCAGGGCAGTGTGCTTAGGCAGGCAAGCCATTGGATACACTGTGAGGTTCCTCTTCCCTTGAAGGAGCTTCAACCCCTGCTGGTATCTCTTTTTCTTATAAAGCAATTGTGGGAGGAGACTTGAAGGGGAATAAGTATATTGGGCTTGCTTTGTTCTGAAAAGTCTTAGCTTAGGACCAAAATTTTTAAGGCTGTTCTGAGGAAATATAGATGCCCAGTATAGGGAAATTTTAGAGTGTTTGGTCGCTTGGGAACTGATGTGGGTGTAGCCCCTTGTGCACCCATGGAAAATTGCAGCCTTACACATTCCCCCAAAGAAGGAAGCCATCAGTGACAGCTGGGTTATTGTCAGACAAGCCAGAGAGAGCTCTAAGGCCATTCATAGGAAAATCCTACCCATCTCTTTATGAAATATATCAAATACACAGTGGACATTAGTGACAATTTTTAGTTCCCCACCAGTTAAGATTAGTGATAACCTTTAGCCAGTGTAGCCAAGGGAATGTTCTTGAAGTATTCTATGTTCTCCTTTTGTTTGCCAAACATGGCTCCTGTCACACATCATTTGTGCCTCTTGCTTGGGCAAATTCTGCTCCTAGTTTCCATGGCTTTATTGTTAAGTGCTAGCTTTGCTTAGGCCCTTGGTAAGAGTAGAGTCAGCTAAGACTGTTTGTCGAGTGATTTTCACCAAAGGCTTTGCTTCTGTCCCTTATGCTTCTGTGCAATGCTGGCTGTGGTTGGCTCCAGATTGCCACAGCTCCCTAGTTCCCTCAGCTCCCCAACTGTGCCTGTCTTCTGCATTGCAAGATTAAGGTTCTCTTCTGGACTTTTGGAAGAGGCTTTGTATATATTGGAGACACGAAGGAAAAGGACATTAAAATCTATATTTTGTTCCCAGAAAGAATGGTTTTCTGCTTGTATTTGGAATTGAAAAATAAGTTCCCTTCTTGCACTCTGTCAAGTACTTCCCGTAAATAACACCATTAAAATGTCCTGCCAGTCAACATGGCATAGGAAGAGATCCAAGGTGTTACCATTTCATTGTGCTGGCTTGTAAGTTTCACCAGGGGCCGTGATAAGTATGTCATCATAGGTGAGGGATATTTGGGTACCTAAGACACCCCTGTTCTTTTGGTAGGAAGACTTCTAAAATGGCTCCCAATGATCCCTGCCTCCTGGTATTCACACACTCGTATACTCCTGTGGCTTGGTGAAGTAAGCCTAATGACTTGTTTCTACTGCAAACAATGAGATCCTTCCCCCGCTGAGCCTTGAGCCGACCCCATCCAGCCTGACCCCTAGTCCACAGTCTGTGAGACACCCTAAGCAGAGGAACCAGCTAAGCCATCCAGATTATTGACCCACAGATAAATAGTTTTGAGATAAAGAAATAGTTTTGGAGTTATTCATAACACAATAATAGATAATAAATACAGCGCCCTTCCAATTACAGGCATTAGGAGGCTGTCTCTCTTTTTGTGAGCCATTGTAACAGCATCCTCTGGTTGCAATGCCCAGGAAATGTCTGTAATCTATGATCTCCTTTGAATGCAGACAGCCATTTTCCACTCCTGGATCACTAAGCAACATTCAACCTGTCAGAAACTAGGGCATACAAATTCTATTATAGCCACTATATTTAACACAGGAGCCTGGATAATAAGGTCTGAGATGTATTTTACAGCCTTAGCCTGGCATCACATCTTTTCTGGACTAGGAGTACTTTCTATAGTTCTGATTGAAAATAGCAGTTATTTTTTCTTTCCCCTGATCGGTTATCTTTACTGAAAAGGTACAGCGCTGTCGCTCCTGACAAGAAGGACATGTATTAGACACCATCGGCTTGCACCTGAATACCCAAGTGATGCATTACATGAATATAATTTACATAATAAGCCAGGCAAAAAATGCGTCTTAGAGTGTACATGCTTGTCAACATTTAAAAATGTTGAAATCTTGACAGAGAGCTGCCGCTTAGAGTAAAGAAAAGAATGATACTTATCCCCCTCCCCCTTCAAACTCTATGCTGATGCCATGTCCCAAATACTACTCATGGAGTGAAGGTCTGTGTTGCTTTATTTTCTAAATAATTACTCAGCATCTCATTTTATCTTAGCTGCATAATTACCTAGGAATTTATAAGAATTGGTAATATTTGATCAAGTTCATATGAGAATAAAATCTGATGTGTAACTATTGCTAGGAATGAGTGACTTCTGGATTGCTTTTCAATGGAAACAGCTCTGTTGTATGTTTGAATGTTAAAATCAGCACATTGGACCTACCTGGGTGCCTTAGAGAAGATTCTTCTAGTTTTTCAATGAATATAAAACGTTAAATTCAAGGACCAAGTGGATTTTTATGGTTAAGTCACAATTTATAAATAAGCATTAATTAACATCAGATAAAAAATGGGATTACTAAGTAATCACATATTGCCTCATCATTAGTGGTGGGCTTATAATTATAAACCTTTCAGAAACGAAAATTAAAAAATTATAATAAATAGCTATTCTATAGGAAGGCCGTTGGATAGTGTATACAGCAGTGTTTGGCCCAAGCTTTAGTAAATAACTGTTAGACCTGGATCAAATGCATTCCACTTGGCTATCTTCATTACATCACAAAGATTGATTAGACTCTAACAGTCATACTTGAATTTCAGCAGTATTTTAACTTTTTATTAGACATGGGCTTCTTGAGCTCAGGCAAAATGAGCTCTGGAATTCCAGGCAGAATTTTTAGGTTTTAGGTTGCAGATAGTTTTGAATAAACTTGCTTATGTATCTGAATTGAACATATTGCTTAGATCAACTATGAAATAAAATATTTTCTAGTTTGCTTTTTTCCCATATTTTGAGGTCTAGGGTTATATCTATAGGGCATCAAAATGTGTATACTTGGTAGAAGAGAAAAACAAACCAAAATGACTATTTGGATCCTCAGAAACCCCATACAACCCAATTTCCCCAAATGCACATTATTTCGTTAATTCTACTTTTTTAAAAGACAATAAATTTACTTACACTATCTAAAGATAAAAGGTAGGAAACTTTTAAAGGTGATGGTTAAGTTTATGGCATCATAGATGGTGACAGTTCCATGGGTGTACACTTATCTTCAAACTCATCAAGAAGTATGCCATTAAATGTGTTACAGGTTTTTGTGTATCAAAAATAATTCAGTAAAAAAAAAAAGAACAACAGGGTGTTATACACAACTAATGAATCATCGAGCCTTACATCGGAAACCGGAGATGTACTGTATGGTGACTAACATAATATAATAAAAATAAATAAATAAATAAATAAAATAAAACCAGACAAATTTATTAAAAAAAAAAAAAAGAACAACAAAAAAGGGTAATAGAGTTTATTAAATAAACACAGTTTTTTGTATATTTTATTTTTCATTTATCGTAATAAAGTGTTTGGAAGAATCTTTTGATGCCCCAAATACCTATTACCTTGACCCTGAGTCACTGAGTATTAATAAGGGTTTATATGTGCGGCACAGGGCTGGGGCTTATACCATCAGCTTTCCAGGCTGGCTCCAGTACTGAAACAAGAAGGCCAGAGGAATGCAAGAAGAATAAAAAATTCTGACATATCGTGGCATTTATTTGCCCTATAACCTACTGACCTTGGCAAATTTCCTGGGGTGGGAAAGCATAAGCCACACATTGACCTAAATGGAATCTATCAATCCTGCTCAAATGTTAGCCAGCTAGTAATTACCTTACACACTAACGATTGAAATGCCAAAAGAATCAAAAGGCCTTTCCTTTGGAATGAAAAGTAGTCACCTGTGCTTTCTGGAGGATGTGGCCATTACCAGTCTCTGGTGCTATAATGCAAGTGGACAACAATGGCATTGATAAATGGGGCTTGCTCCAGCCCAGCTGGCTTCTCTCTTTACCTTCACTTCCAGCCTCTTCCCACCTCGGTTCTTCCATCTGAAGCTCCCTGTACTTAAAATGTTCTATCCCCCCAGATCTTCATCTGGCTGGCCTTTTATATAAGGATCTGACCAAATGCCAGCCTCTGTGATCATCCATTCAAACTTTTCAATTACTTTTGGTTTTTGGGTGGGTGCATTTCTTTGGTTTCAAATCCCAGATCCATTACTTACTAGCTGTGCAAACTTGGGCAACTTAGTGAATCTCTCCGCATGTTTGTAAGTATGCACGGATATATTCATGTCCATCCTTCATTACTCTAAAAAGGATTTACGGCAACCATGCCTATTTATAGTATTCAGGTGTTTTCCATTTTCAGGGCCATGATATTTCTTCTTTTAGGTCTCCATTGTCCTAATTTGATTCTAGGACCAATTTAACTCTCATGTGGTGTTTTATTGTTGTTGGTGGTTTATTTTTCATCATATTTTATTATTAGGTCACTACCATTTGTTTCTCCTCTTCATAAGTTGATAGCAAGAATTTATATATCATTGAGCAAAGGCTGTATCTCAATGGACTAAATGATTTGAAGGTTTGAGACCAAAGTTTAGATGATCTAGACAAAGAACTGCAACTGAAAATTAAAGGGGGAGGGCATGAAAATATGGCTCATATTTTCCAGACCGGAAGGTCTGTGTTGCTTTATTTCCTAAATAATTGCTCAGCATCTCATTTTATCTTAGCTGCATAATTACCTAGGAATTTATAAGAATTGGGAATATTTGATCAAGTTCATATGAGACTCTGATATGTAACTATTGCTAGGAATGAGTGACTTCTGGATTGTTTTTCAATGGAAATAGATTTGTTGGTCATTGGTTGGTGACATTGGTTAGTGTCATTGTTGGTGATGTTGAGAACACTGTATTTTAGCCGTGACCTGATATGGGAACCAAGGAACTATGAATAACTCTTAAGTTCTTCCTTATGAGTTGTGGCAACCTGACCAGGCTGCTGAAAACTTCTTACATTGCCTCATTATATGACTGCCGAAACCATTTTTACTGTTTATTTTGTTTTGTTTTTGATGATTTTCAATGAAATTATTTAGCACCTTTTGATCCAAGAAGGAAAAGATGGGTTGTACTAAACCCCATCTCTGCGTAGTCTGGTTGACTCCTAAGAGAGGAACTAGCTAATAATTAAATATCTGCAATGTGAAAAAAATAATTAGCTGATTAAATTTGTAATATAATACAGGGGGGCTGCGGTAATGAATCACTTAACACTCTTGAGATGTTTGCTTTGGAAGAGAAAGCTTAGTGAGAAATGAGATATAATAAATGGTCTTAAGACAGAGAAAGGGAACTCGCTAGTGGAGAAGAAACTTGAAGCATAGCCTCCTCAGAGCAGGTGAAAAAGGATGCTCTTCTACCTGGCTTGTGTGGGTAATTTAATTCTGTTTGGCCTATCAGCATGTTTTATTTAGCAAGTGCAATTAAAGAGTAACAGCATCAGCAGAAACATAGTTTCTGAGAAACAGTCGGAAATGAGAATTTTCCCCCCCTTTCTCTCCAGTGTGTCTTTTCCTGTGGCCAAAAGTTATTGATTCTCAGTCTGTGTCAGTCATGGAGATGGGGGCCTGGTTCTTTTGTGAAGTAAGTGCTGGACCCAGTGGGCATAAAGATATTGCCCTTTTCCATTGTTTAAATACTTTAGAACATCATTGACAAATACTTTATCTTTTAAAGAATACTACCAAAGTGTCTTCACTAAACTAATTTTGGGAATAGAGGAAAATAAAGTCAAATCCATTCAAATAGACAAATGCATGCTTATGGGTCTGTGGTGGGGAGTGTGGGGCGGGGAGTGTGGGGGTGGTAGAGAAACATAATGAACATCCTGAACGCTTAATTATTTGACTTATAATTAATTTTTTCTCCTGTTATTTAATTAGGGCATACATAGACAAATTTTATTCATGTGCTATTTTCATGAATTTTACAATCCATACTAAAGAACCCCTCTACTATGCTTTATGAAATTGGTTTAAGTCAAGTCAAAGTTTACTCTAGAAGTCAAATCCACTCTACAGAATAATTTCCATCAAAGCACAGGTTCAAAATGTTACTTAAATTTCTTTTACTAAACAGTAGAATAAATACAAAACAACTAAAATTAAAAAAAAAATCTAGGGAATTTAAAAATTAAAAAAAATTGGGAATTACTAATAGAGTTCTATCTTTGAACTGAAAATATTCATTTGTTTTGGATAGTACACCCTTCTCTGAATTAAATAGCCCGAGCAGTTCACAGAATTCCAGTACCAACAACCAACCAACCAACAAAACAAAAATGAAAAACCTAAACTTAACAAACAGAGCCAAGATGTTTCTGGATAATGAAAGAAACGTAGAATTTATTTTGGGAGTTGACTTTCCCCAGTTCCCCCAGAAATGCATTCTAATTATTATGCACAAACTCCTTGACTTGAGAAAGATGAGAGAGGCTATGCCATTTAATATGTTCTTTGTTTGATAAAGAAATTAGTAAGAACAACATAAGGTTTTTTTTTTTTAAAGTTTTAAATTCACATTGAAACAATATGGTTTTACTTGATAATTACTGCTGCCTACCTGGCCAGCTGCAATTGTCTCTCTGTTCTCTATGACTAGATACATTTCTCCTTCACCTTTGTCCTGTTCAAGAAATCCTGATCCACTAGAACAATCCTGTGACATGGTGACCTATTGAACACAGGCATTCCATTGGATGTCATCAACCTTTATCCAGAACTGTCATTCTCATTGTGGGCTGCACATTAAAATCACCAGGATGGGGGAAGCTTTTAAAATATGCCTAAGCCTGAGTCCTAACCACAGAAACCCTAATTTATTCCTAATTTAAACCCAGGCAATGGTATTTTCAAACATCTTACTGAAGGTTTATTTTATGGAGCCAGGTTGTTGATTTTTTTTTTTTCCCCATCATGGCAATTAAAGGACCAGGTAGCCTTAGCCATGTTCAAGTTCAGGTATGAACTACAGGGAGACCACTTATAACCCCAAGTTCTTCCAGTCACAACCTCTCACTCAGCATGGAGAGGAGAGGTGGAGGCTGGAGGGCACTCCCTGTTAACAGGCGTGGCTTCTCTGTGTTGGCAAGCTTCCCTGGGAGAACTGGCTTTCCGGCAGGCACGCAATGGAACGCAATATGGACCTTGACAATAATCAGGCTGTGTCTTTTCCTCTTCTCTGCGAAAGAACAGTCCAGCCATACGGTGAAGAGACAGGGCTGTTTTATCTTGGCCAGATTCCTGTCTTTCTCGGTTGTTGGGGAGCACCAAGCCCTGAATTTCGAACATTTATAATAACGTTCAGCAACAAATACAGAGCCCTGGTCAGACATCTAAAGGGATAGGTGGCAGGAGGTAGGAAGCCACCAATTTATTCTTGTTTAGGAAATGAAGCTTCTTATTTTTCCCTAGCTATGTTGTCTCTACTGAGTTTTATGTCAGGAAATAGGAAGCTGATGATAGCCTGTTGCTGAAATAAAGTTCAGGCTTTTTTCCCTCTCCCTCTTTCTGGTTTCCCTCCCTGAAACTTGGGTTCATGACAGCTTGTTGTTGGGCAGGGCATTAGCCTTTTTGTAATTTATTGCTTTTAGATTAAATCTGGGGAAACTCAATATTGCAGTTGAATGATTAGAGCAATACCCCTTGGAGTAATAAATTTTCTTTGGTGCTGTGCATCTCCAGATCATGTTTCCCTTCTAATTACATTTACATAAATGATATTCTGTAAAATTAAATTAACATTCAAACGGTTACACTGGCAGGGAGAGACAAAAATTAGTTACCAAGTTGCATCTCTTTAAAAAAAATCTAGTTCTTTTCATAATATGAATCACTACCCTCTCTCAAGTGTCAGCAATCAACAAAACCTCGGTTCCAGAACTGCACAGGGGTGTTTGTCACCAGCTAATGGAGATGTTTTGTTTCTTTCCTGGAGATTTAGACAGTAAAGCCTCATTAGACAGTGACTATAGTGACTTTTCAAACTTGGCCACTAAAGAATTGCTAATTTTCCTTTGAGCTTCTCCCCTTGAAATTCTGCAGTGATCATGGGGAACGTTCAAATTGAATATGCACACAGAACTTTGTTCCGGTCTGTATCATCCTTACCACCCACTCCCATTCTTCTGTGAGCCTTGGTTTTCCAGTCTAGGAGTTAACAGAAGGCCAGTCACTGGTGACATCCAGAATCTCCCTACCTTTCTGTGATCTCTTCTACCGCTTCAGTAGGTTTCCATTTTTAAGAGTTTGGGTCTCTTTAGAAGTTGCACTATGTGGAGGGTTTAAATCAGAATCATCAGAAAATCTATGGCTTCCTTGTTTGGCTAATACTGTTACCTCAGCCACGTTGGGTGTATGACATCAGGACAACGCCAGTAACTGTTTCCATTATATCTTTTGTTAAAACCAATCAGTTCCATTTGTGAGTGTGATGATTTGATGTAAAATATGATTTCTTTTATGCAATAAAAATTACATATATCCTAAGGGAGGATATTTAACCAAAACTGTACCAGTTGTATCCCTGGGCATGTGAGATTTTCCCCCTATTTATTATTATTATTATTTTTAAAGATTTTATTTATTTATTTGACAGAGAGAGAGACAGCACAAGCAGTGGGAGTGGGAGCACAACCTGACATGGGGCTCGATCCCAGGACCCCAGGATCAACACCTGAACCGAAGGCAGACACTTAACCATCTGAGCCACCCAGGCACCCCTTTTCCTGTTTATTATTGTTTCTATTATTTGAATTACATACAGTCAACATGTATCATTTTTATATAAAATAGTAAGCTGTTGCAAAAGAAGTATCTTTTCAGATCCCAGGGGTTCAGGTGAAGAGATAGTTCAGTGGAATGCTAGCAGCATGTGCCTCCACTGTTTCTATTCTCCCTGTTAAACACCAGAACCTATGACTCGACATCACCTGGGTTTAGCAAACCTTGGACACAATCATACCCATGGAGCATAATTACATATATTGAAATGTCTAATAAAATGTGGCTGTGAGGAGTCCACTCTGAAAATAACCTTTCTGGAACTATGCTTATCACAGAAGATGATGACAGTATAAGAAGAAAGCCAGTACCTCTTTTAAAAGAAGCCTGTAGCTGCACATCCTTTCCTGGACACATTCATATCTGTACTCCACCCCGCCTGACCTGAGTTCTCTTCTTCTCTTTCTTGGGCTTGCATTTACTTGTGCTTCAATTATTCATTTGATGTTTATGTACTGGGCACCTACGACATGCCAGAGTACTGTGATTGTCACTGGAGATAAAATGGGGGGAAAAAGCAGATGCGACTCTTGTTCTCATAGAGATTACAGTTTGCAGAGAAAGACAGATGGTAACGAAATAATCATATTGATAAATGTTTAATTATGAACTGAGATTAGTGTGCTAAAGAAGAAATGCAGTCCTGGGAAGACATGAGTTCAAAGAATCCACCCTTGATGGAAGATGAGGAGCAAAGATAGAGGTTGGGGAAGCATTTCTAGGGAAGTGAGACTTGAGCTAAAATGTCAAAGATGGGTCTGGGTGAAGACATGGAAAGTAGCCACAAGAGGGAGGGGGTGACCCTTCCAGCTTGAGGCGACAGCGTGCGACAGTGCCCTGCAGGAGGAGGGAGTATGGCATATTTGATAACAAGTGAAGGCCACTGTGCTTGGATTACAGGAAGCTTGGGGAGAAAAATGGGTAAAGAGATTAGTGAGGCCTGTTAAGTTAGATAAAGAAAGACTCTTGAGGTCGTGCTGATAATCTTGGTTTTATTCTCAGAGCAATGGCAAACAACAGAAATGTCATAACCAGGGGAGTGACATAACTATATATCCATCTTGCAAAGGTCGCTCTGAGAGCAGTGCGGGAAATAGACTGTGGAAGAACAGTCAGAATGGCTGTGAGGGACCAGTTAGTCAGTCTTCCTAGACCAGAGGGGTGATGACAAGATGGAGAAAGTGGATGGAATCAGAGATAACTCAGAGGCAAATTTACATCATTTGGTGACAGTTTGGCCATAAGGGAATAGGAGAAGGCAGTGACAAGAATGCCTCTTGAAGCAAGAGATACTATGGACTCTGAGAAACAAACTGAGGGCTTCAGAGGGGAGGGGGGTGGGGGAATGGGATAGGCTGGTGATGGGTAGTAAGGAGGGCACGAATTGCGTGGTGCACTGGGTGTTATACGCAACTAATGAATCATCGAACTTTACATCAAAAACCAGGGATGTACTGTATGGTGACTAACGTAATATAATAAAAAACATTAAAAAAAAAAAAGAATGCCTCTTGAGTTTCTCACTCTGCAACTAGATAGTAGTGGATGATGGAACAGAGAGCACAAGAGAGTGGGTTTAGAGGGATGGAGGATGGCTCTAGCCTTAAGAATATTGAAGTATATATCCAGGGGGAAGGGTTGAGCAGGCAGATCTATACAGCCATGTCTCAGAGAGGAAGTCAGTGTAGGTTATATAAAGAAGGTAACCGAAGCAATGAGCATGCAAGGGGAGATGCAAGGGGGCGTTGGAATGACTTTGACTGACAATGTCCTAGGTCCTCTGCAGCTCAGCACTCCCTCACTTTCCCTAGCCCTAACTGGTGGTCTGGTTCTGCAGTTTTCCTCCCATTTTCCATGGGTTACATTATAGGAAAATGCCACATACTACTTTGACCATGCCTTTGATAATGACTTACTAGATTTTGATTCTACCATCTCGGCTCCCTCTTCAGGGTCAGCTGCCACAATCCCATTGTCATGGATCTTGAGGAGAGCTGTGAAGCCATTAGAGATGATTCTGAACTTGAAACCTGGGTCTTAGTTCTTCCATCTAGGCTTCATTTGGTGGGGCCGGGGGGGTTGGTGGTGGGGAGCCTTCTTCCTTCTCCTAATTGATTCACTCAGCATTTCTGTTTTTGTCTAGAGCTAATTTACAATATACCCAAACACATGTACTAATGAACCATGTCATAATGGAGTTCTGCTACACTATGTGTGTGCCTATAATTCACTTTACACCTCTTATGTACCACTCATATTATTCCATAAATTATAGTTATTTTCATACCTGTCTTGTCTCTCCTATAAGAATTCAAACTCCTTGAAGACAGGGTTATTGCTTTATGCAATTTTATACCTTGCATGGCACCCAATATCATGCCTCTTGGATAAGGACACATCAGCATGTACTCACTGAATCAGTGTTGAATGACCAGAGGCTGTGTTCTACTGCAGAAAAGCAGTCACAAGTAGTCAGGTATGAGGTAACAAGAAATTAGGACAGGAAATAAAGGAATGGCCATATCTGGCATGAAGTAATGTCCAATAAATATTTGTTGACTGATTGAATTTTAGGATGAATTGACAGGGAAAGAGGGAGAAGATCAAAGTGAAGGATGGAAATAAACCTACAGTTAATCGAAACGGTGATACCCTTTTATGACCTGCTTCTTGCTTATATTGTTCTTTTGCCTGCAATTCTATTTCATGCTCCTTCTCCAAATATTGCAGATTTGGCCTAATGGTCATCACTCATGAAGCCTTTTCCCCATTGGTTAGTCAGAGAAAGATGAAGGCATCCTCCTTCATGATCTCCCAGATTGTACAGACTATTCTAGCATGTAACACGTTTATTATATTTATGCATATACCTCTCAGCTGTCCACAGGCTTCTCATGGGAATGCACAGGGTCAGCTTCCAGCATGGAAGAGGCACATGATAGGTTTGATGAGTAGAAACACAGAAGCAGAGATCGGGCTCCACGTTCAGAGTTGAACATCATTTCAAGAATACTTATAATACCACCCTAACTTTAAAATACATAAATATGACTTCTTACTTGCCCAAAATTCCCTTTTAAAGGAAAAACAACTATCTTATTCTAGATCTAAAATTCATGTTAACGATCTTATTCTAGAATTGAAGTTCAGGATAACTCCAGCTACAACTGAGGTTTGAGTCAGGAAATGTGAATTCTCTTTCTTTTATATTCAAAGTTTTTATGGCTTTAGACAAATCATTTAAACAATGGTTCAGCGTTATTTTTTGTAAACTGGGCATAACAATCTTTCAAATTAGCCAATACACATGAAAGCACGTTATCTACCATGACCGTATAAGCACAACAGAGTGTAATATCAGTAGTAGTTGCTGCTGATGTGGGAAAAGTCAATGATGGTGGCCTTAAAGCTGTCATTTAATCCATAAATGATTAAGAGTACATAATATGTGTCCGGGTTTGTGCTGGGTACTTTAGAAAGGAGGGGAGGTTTTAGGAGACGTGGTTTGTATTCTCAAATTGTTTGCAGTGTGGATCAGGAGACAAGACTAAAGCAAATCAGCTAAAGCAAAATATGTACATACACAGGATTATATGCCATCGGACTATTTGTGCCATTGCAATTCTCAGAAAAAAAAGGATGGGTAAATATACAGTTATTTTTAAGTCAGAGGTTTCCCTTCCTTTGACCTTCATAAACACCTCTGAGTGTTCTATAATCTACTCTGCGAAAGCTTGCATCAGGAGCTACTAATCAGTACCTCCCATTTAGCCATTCAGCCCCCTTTTCCAGTGCAACTCAGCGCTGAGTACCCCACACAGCTGAAACTTTTGGCTCAGTCTCTCCAATCGCCACCTGCAGGCTGCAGAGGACCAGAAGCTCCTGCAGCCCTGGCTTTCCCAGGTGGGATGCTGGGTGCAGCTCTTAGAGCCTGATCCAGCCTGCTGGCCTCTTGCTGCCTCCATCTGGGCCTGCTGTCGGTGGATGGATGCCCACGGCACTGGCTCACCCACCCGAGGTGAACAAATGGGACCAGTGCTCCACAGCTCCTTGGGGAGAGCTCAGAAGGCCGGTCACCAGAACCCATCATTGCCTGTGACTTATACACCAGGGAAAGGTTAGAGAAATTTATGAGTGGATACCATATGCCAGCCCAACATCTGCTTCCTCATAAGGGGCATGAATATAGGACAGTGCTAAGTGCATTAAAGATGAGATTCAGGCATGAGGAAAGTACAATTTAACTGCTTATGGGGGCGAAGACTCCAAAGCTGTTAGGAGTTTTCATGTTCATGTTTTTTTAATCCATAGATTTTATTTTTCAGAGCAGTTACAGGTTCACAGCAAAACTGAGGGGAAAAGACTGAGATTTCCCATATGCCTCCTGTCCCCACACACTTTTAGCCTCCCTCATTTTCAACTTGCCCCAGCAGTGTTATGATTGATGAAACTACATTGTTACCTGTGTTGACACATCATTATCACCCAAAGTTTATAGTTTATGTAAGAGTTCCCTCTTGGTGTTGTACATTCTATGAGTTTGGACAAATGCATGATGACATATAGCCACCATGACAGTACCATACAGAATAGTTTTGCTGCCCTTAAAAACCCTCTGTGCTCTGCCTATCCATCCCTCCTTTCCCACATACTCATTTTTGAAAGGAAACTTTACATAGAACATCAACTATAAATATAGATGAAGCTGCTCTCTTTGGGGTGCTAGGAGGCTCACAGTCCCTCCCTCAGCCTCCTTCCAGTGGTCCCCGAGCACTGCCATCAGTGTGGGAACCTAAAACTGTCTCCAACTACTTTTCTAGTTGATTGAGGGAAAGGGAATTGAGTTTATTTTTTAGTATTTTTTTTGCATTAAACTCTGAGAAAAGGCTTATCCCATACTGACGTGATAAGATGGTTGGACAAGTGTTCATCACAGATTGGAACCTTGTTTTTTAGTATCCTTGGTGTGGTTGCTTATGAAATTTATTTGAAATAAATGATGAGTTAGCCTTCTTTTAATACGCTGAATGATTTGCAGAAGGTAAGGGAGTAGGTGCAGTTATCTTGATGCTGTTCTTTAATCTTTCCGAATCTACTAGATAGCAAAGATCATGTTTATACTATGCTATTGATCAGAGCCAGGTTGTGACATAAGTCTTGGCTGATAATGTCACACAGGCAGGCAGGACAGTGGGAGGGAAGTGGTGGAATTTCAGTGATAGTGTCATCCTTAGATTTTGCAACTTTGGTTTCAAAAGTGGTGATGATGGATAGCGTCCTAGAGCCTTGAGTCATTTTCTCAGCATCATATGTGCCAGGATACTTCAGAAGAATGTCCTTCCTCATTTACCGGCAGTTCCAGTCAATGCTGCAGCCAGACATAGTGAATGACTACCAACAGCAGGGTCATCATTAAGCATGAAAGTAACAATGGCATTTAAAAATATATATATATTTTTAAAGATTTTATTTATTTATTTGACAAAGAGACAGCCAGTGAGAGGGGGAACACAAGCAGGGGGAGTGGGAGAGGAAGAAGCAGGCTCCCAGAGGATGAGCCTGACGGGGGGCTCGATCCCAGAACGCTGGGATCACGCCCTGAGCCAAAGGCAGATGCTTAATGACTGAGCCACCCAGGCGCCCCAAAATATTTAAAAAAAAATGTTTTAAACTTCTTGGTATGTTGAGGAGGACACATAAAACAACTAAAAGTGCTTTAAACAAGGCTGCTCAAAAACAGGAGCTAACTCTATTGAATAATCATGATAAAATTAAAAAAAGAAGTAAATTCCATTTAACTCTAATTAAAGAGGTGATTGAGAAAGGAAAATTAATGTCTGATGGGAAAACCAAAGGGACACCGTCAGAAGCAGTACGGCAGAGTAGACTGGGCATCAACTATTACTAAGTTAGTGATAACCTTCCAAGTTCAAATTCTTCTCAACTCTACTACTTATTGGCTTCACTGTGAACATGCACAGATACCAAGTCTCTCTGACCTCAGTATCCTCAACAGGGAAAGGAAACTTCTAATTCCTTTTCACCGGTCTTGAGGAAACCAGTGAAAGGAAGGACCTTTCTTACAGATCTGTATCCACCTCACCCAAAGCCAAACATGCTGGTTATATGGCTGATTTTATGGAAGGTAGCCTGATGCCATGGAAGAGGATTGGATTCAAAGCCTGAAGACAGGTGAGTCACTCAATCACCATGAGTTCTCCATTTATCTCAACTAGAAGATGATTGTTTGGCATAATAATTAAGGCCTTAATCAATATTCAAATTGTTTGGTCCCCTATGTAGTTGTCTCAGGGGAAAAACAAGAACAACCATTACACAAAGCCAACAACTTCAGAAACAGCCAACTACTGGAGATGCCGAATTTTGAAAGGTGCTCTGCTGAGACAGACATTGTCTGAACTACATTGTCTTTCTCTGGATAAAGATAACTTCCATTGCTCTGATACTCTAACCAATCCTGGGCCAAATTTTTCATGAGCCATGACAGTCACTGGTGTCTAATTTTCTCTGTTCCCTATACTTATGTCCCCACTTTCTTCTCACTCCAGGCTCCTGGGGACCAAGGTAAAGCTAATATCCTTCTGTGAAATAGTTTCACACTTGTTAAATTCAAATTAAGGAATAAATGTATAGTTGAAAAGGGAACCCTTGGGGTGCCTGGGTGGCACAGCGGTTAAGCGTCTGTCTTCGGCTCAGGGCGTGATCCCGGCGTTATGGGATCGAGCCCCACATCAGGCTCCTCCGCTATGAGCCTGCTTCTTCCTCTCCCACTCCCCCTGCTTGTGTTCCCTCTCTGGCTGGCTGTCTTTATCTCTGTCAAATAAATAAATAAAATCTTTTAAAAAAAAGAAAGAAAAGGGAACCCTCAAACCCTCACCTCACCTCAAATATTTATACCAAGCCTTAAGTTTAATAGGTAAAAACTAAGGATAGAATTTCTGGCACTGATCTGCAAGTGGAAGATTTCTTTGGATATGAGATAATCCCAAACCCTTGCTATCAGACAGAGGAGATCAGAGGTAATTTTGCTCCCATCAGAGGAAGCCCTGCTCTTTTGTTTTTTAGAGGAGACTATGATGGTGGTAAGTAGATGTCTGTCTGAACATCTATGGAGATACTGACATTTTACCTGTGCCTGCTCCGGTACCGATATAGTTTCTCAGGCAGTGGTGAGGAGGGAAAGGGCCTTACTGTTGTCTGATGGTACCGGTTTGCTCTAGACTCCTAGTTCAACATAACAGAGCCAGCTCAGCCCACGCAGCACTCCACCGCACTGGGCTTGTGATTCCCCAGCGTGCCTGAGCACCCTGGTGGTGATGATGTTTTTCTCAGCTTCTGCCCCCAAAGGAGGACTCCTTCGGAGCACATCTGACTGACCCCCCCACTCTGAGTCCTCAGCTCCTGGCACAGTCACTGCACACAAAGGCCTCTGGAAATGCTTGCTGAATAACTGAAGAATGAAATTATTCAGATACCGTCAGAACTTGGTCAGAAAGGAGTAGCAGAAACTCTACCAGCCAATGAAAACAGCTATTCTGATAACCCAGTTTTATATTATTTTGACTTGGCCATAATTTGGAATTTTTTCTTTCTATCTCTGAGAGTGAAGTGATGAGATAAGTAGTAAATATACAGTCTCTTTCATTGTTAGACAAGTTACTTAACCTCTCCATTCCTAAGTTTCGTTATCTCTATAAGAGGGGATAATAATATCTAATTTGATGGATATATTAATTAACTCAATGTCAGGAATTCAGGAATCCTCTCAGAATGCGTACACATACCCCATCATCATGTTGTACATTTTAAATATTGTACAATCTTATTTGTCAATTATACCTCAATAAAGCAGAAAAAATAAAATAAGGAAATACTCACTGCAAAGGAAAAAATAATATAACCAAATTGAGTTGTTGGGATAATTAAACTCAAACTCATGAGGCATTTGGAAAAGTGTCTGGCACTCAAAAAAATTTGTAATTATAGATAATTTTTTTTTAGCAAGTCACTGCTTGGGCAGCATAGTGAATTAGATTGAGAATCAGCCCTGTGAATTCTAGTCCTAGTTCTACCACTAAGTGTTTCCATTAGCTGTTTGGGAATTTGGTCCTTCTATCTGTAGAAAGGGGGTGTTGGACCAGATGACTTTGAAGGGTTTGCAGAGTTCTGAACCATTTGGGCCAATGGACCCCTGAAAGGTTTGGCTTCTGAACTGATTGACAGTCAGCAGCCCTCTGACTTATGACAGTGTGCCAATTTCCTCACCTTTTTTTTTTTTTAAAGATTTTATTTATTTATTTGACAGAGATAGAGACAGCCAGCGAGAGAGGGAACACAACCAGGGGGAGTGGGAGAGGAAGAAGCAGGCTCATAGCGGAGGAGCCTGATGTGGGGCTCGATCCCATAACGCCGGGATCACGCCCTGAGCCGAAGGCAGACGCTTAACCGCTGTGCCACCTAGGCGCCCCCCAATTTCCTCACCTTTTGACATCTCACTTCCTTGTTGTATTCCTGCTGTCTGTGGATTCTACCGTACTTCAAGGAAAATTAAACACTAGTTTGACTTATACTAGGAAAAAACTGAATTATAAAAAAGAAGTTTTGCATTTTCTGCTTTTCCTTTTCTTAAAAAAATTAGTGGCTTAAAGAGATGAACCAAATAGAAGTAGAGAACATGGTCAGTTTCCCAGTCCTTCCTAAATTAAGATTTCACAATATTACTTTATTATTTAGTTCGAGGCAAATTTCTAGAACTCCGGTATCCTTATACTATAAATGCTAGCTTTAAAACAGTCCAAAATGAACTACCACATGTTTGGTCAATTTGATACTTTAGATTTCCAGTGTGTTTCTCTTATACTGATTTGGAAATTCCAGAAATTTCCAATTTTGAGGCTATACCATTGGTGTGAAATTCCCATCTATTTAAGACAATTAATATATTGGCTTCAATATTAGAACTTCTATTTATATATTTCAAAAATCCCATTCTATTTTTATTACTCTGCATATGCTTTATAAAGAACATGACATATATCACGTACAGTCATACACAGAGCTGCATGCTCAAATAATGTATGGGTTAAGGGTCCAATCAAAAACTTGGGGACCAGTTCTTTGGGCAAATATAACATGTACTTTGGTCCTAGTGGGCTGTAAAATTGGTCAAATGTTTTGACATTCATACATTCATGAACTGAGCATTTATTGAGCACACACAATCGGTGCTCCATTGTGTGGCAAGCTCAATGCTAAGCACTAGTTGTTTGCATGCTTTTGTTTATAAATTGTGCTTTCCAAACCGAAAGTGTTACGTCTACATGGTCCATTGTTGGGAAAGACTCTAAGCAATAGTTTATCTATGCCAGATCAGCCTCTCTTGAACTTGAATAGCTTTGATCTTTTTTTTTTAAAGATTTTATTTATTCATTCGACAGAGATAGAGACAGCCAGCGAGAGAGGGAACACAAGCAGGGGGAGTGGGAGAGGAAGAGGCAGGCTCATAGCGGAAGAGCCTGATGTGGGGCTCGATCCCGGAACGCCAGGATCACGCCCTGAGCCTAAGGCAGACGCTTAACCGCTGTGCCACCCAGGCGCCCCCAAAGCTTTGATCTTTTTACCTCCAGTAATCATTACCAACGCATGCATGTTTGGTGAACTGATAAATGTGGGATAGTCAAATACAAGGTGTATGACTGAAAAAAGTGATAAGGGACCCTCTCATAGGACAGATAGGAGAAATTTCATGCCTGGCAAGTTTGGGACTTTGTGGTTGGCTGGCTGATGGCTGGGAGGAGGATTACAGATCAATAAGGGGCTGGCTAGAATCAGAAACAAGGAGCTAAGTTGTAGGGAAGGCTCAGAGTTATTTACCTGTTCTCCAAAGATGGCATAATTTGTCATTTTTAAGGTTTAGGGGTCATAAGAGAAGGAATTTAGGTTTAGGGTATTCTAGGACCCCAAATTAGTTATGTAATGCTTATATGAGGCAGAATGTGTGTGACATTACCCAAAGCAGCATCTGGGCTCCTTAACCTATATATGTAAATCTATAATATACATGCAACTTGGGGAAGTTTGTATCCCATTATAAACTTGGTCCCCAAAGGTTCCTGATGAATATTAACAAATACAGTCTTGAATTTGGAATCTCAACCATCTTAAACATTCAGAACAAGGTTGATGGAATTCTTAGGGAAGCTTAGAAAGAGAGAAAGTGAGAAGCTAATGAGGCATAGCTTATCTGATTCAGAAATCAAGAACCTAAGTCAACACAGATGTAATGACCAAGTTACGAATATGATTTAGACCTGTATCAAACAAGAGATTTTTCAATAATTTTAACACAGTTATTGGAAATAGCAGCAATTATTCTGGTTTATAGCACAGAGTAAGGTACAAAACCAATCAAAGGCTTTGGTTTTGGGGTTCTCGGTAATTATGCTTCTCTAGAGAAAATCAGTAAAGCAAAGGAGAAAAGAAAAAACAACCCTGGCAAGAAATCATTTTCTTCTCCCCTCTTTTTTTCAGTCCAATATAGCTTGAGCAGGCATCCCAGTCTGTCAGGTAACTGTTTAAATCTCAACAATCAGTGAGCTGTAATTCTGGGACTCTGGAACTTGTCACTTTGCAAGACTGTCTATTCAGAAACTGACTTTCTGTTGATTTTCAATAATTAGAGAGGGTTAAAATGGCCCTCTAAAAACAAATGACAGAACAACTCAGAAGCTGCCCTGGGGAACCTATGGAGCTTTGCCCCTATAGGAACAGGCTTTGGAAATGCAAAATAGAGAACTTCTGGCACAGTACAACCTGTCTTAGACATATATATCCAAAAATAAAGTGAGAAAGAGTCAGTATTGGACTTAGGATTGGAACTGGCCAGGAATAAGTAGGAAAGCAAGCTAAGTGGTCTAGCTGACATACCTGCCCCATCTACCTAGCCAGTGTCCCTGAAAGGTCATGAAGAAATCCCATAAATCCATGAGGTCTGGGCAGGACACATCAAGGCAAACAGCCTAGTCTTTAGCCAGAGTGATTCTCTGTAATTTAGTGAGCACTTCTCCCTATTTTCACCCTTTGGTGTCTCTATATTTTCCAGGCAATAGTAGTCACAGGTATTTTCCCACTTACCTGGTCTCCAAGGCCATAGAAACATAACTATAAGTCTGAGCCCACATCATTTCTAGGAAAGGGCAAGGCCACCCTATGTGTAGCTGGGTCATCAGAAAGAGCGGTTATCATGGAGCTCAGGTCAGAGCAGGAGTTAATTCACTACATCCATTCAACAAAAATTTACTGAGCATGTACCACAGGCCACACACTGTTCACAGTGTTTGAGATGCATCAGTAAAGAAAATGATCACTAAATAAATAAATAAATAAATAAATAAATAAATAAATAAGGTGTCTAGGTGGGTCAGTTGGTTAAGCATCAGACTCTTGATTTCGGCTCAGGTCATGATCTCAGGGTCCTGGGATCAAGCCCTGCATCAGGCTCCAGGCTCAGCATGGAGTCTGCTTGACATTTTTTGTCTTCCTCTCTCCTTCCCCTCCCCCACTCATACTCTCTCTCAAATAAATAAATAAAATCTTTTAAAACAAACAAACAGACAAACCCTACCCTTTTGGAGTTTACATCTTGCAAGGTGTCAAAGAAGCTGACAATATATTCACGGCATTTCAGGAGACAGGGTAAATGTGAATCACAGGTGAGAGTCAGCAACAAACTCCAGGCCAATTCATCCATTCTACATGGCACATCTTATGATGATATAGTCATAACCATTCTATTCAGGACCCCTCTGGTCAGAGAGGAAGAGCAGGTGTAGGTAGAGAAATGTAATCAGACAAATGTGGATTAAAATCTTGGCTCTATTAGCTGTGTAACCTTGGCCAAAGAATTAAACTCTCTTTGCTTTAAATTCTTTATCTGTAAAATGAGGATGACAATACCCATCTCATCCATTTGTGATATAGATTAAGTAAGAAAATACACACAAAATCTTCTACAAGTGGCTGGCTTATAGTAAAAATTTAATAATTTATGGTTTTCTTTTATCTTTGATAAGCATGGTTGTTTATGACAATTATATAACTCCTCTTATATTTTGGGGGGACAGTATAGGCCGGTATAGTTATTATCTTTTTACATTTGGGATAAACTGAGGCAGAGTGATTAGATGAATCCTTTGATTATGAATAATTCTGCTCTTTGCTCATTAGTCAACCTTCTGTGATAATCCTGATTAATCTGTATTCCTCTTTCCATGTGGGTCACCCATTCGAGGTTTCTGTTATTGGCAATCTTTCTATACTTTTCTATTGCTTTTGATCAAAATGCTTCTTATGGAATGGCTGAAATGAAACAACCACAAAGAAGTTAGGTGTATAATACAGAAGGAGACAGTAGATGTCTGATGTTCTTAAATATGTCCTTGCATCTCTGTGAGCAAGAAAGTAGGAAGTTCTGGTACCTCTGTGGGTTAAAAGTTTAAGCTCCAGGTCAGTAGACTTGGACAACTTCATGCAGCTGCCAGAAGTATTGAAGGAAGGAATGTCTTCAGAGTGCTGAGCATTTTGCTGGACCCATAGGAGGTACTCAATTTTCCTTCCTCTATTCCTGGCAATACCATAAAATAAAACTCAGCTTTCATTAGATTAAATGGGTAGATGAGACAACTTTGAATATGCATTATTCTATAGTAGGGTAGGCAAATCATGGTAACTTCATATGAAAATGAGGAATTTGTGGAACAAAAGGGCTATGTTCTTCAGTAACACTTGTATCCTTGTGGCTGGAAAGACATATTTTTCTTAAATGGCTGGAGCTTGTCGCTTGGCTAGATACATCCTATTTATGGTGACTTTCTCTAAAGCTCATGATTAATGTGGGCTTTTAGAAATTGTTTTTCTTTGTGTTACGTAAATAGGGTTTCTCTCCAGTATGGACGGATGCTGGTTTTAATTAAATTTAGGAAGGAAAGGGAGGCGTGGGGGTTGGGTAGCCTGACACAGTCAAAGAACATCAGTGAAAATCACATAGGCGTTTGGAGCATGGCATTTGAAAATAGAATAAATTATATGAAAGAGAGGACTTCTCCAAATGAGAAATTAGTGAATATGCTTAAACTTTCCTATATCGTTCTCATTTTGGTTTATGATAATATTCTTCCTTTGGAGAGGAGAGTTTTATTTTTTTAATCACTTATTCTGTGTGTTTTATACATTACCAAGCTTGAACCACCTTTCTTTTATTTTCCTCCAGAAAAAAGTCATTATTTTATGAAAGTGAATTTCACTATTAAATTAATCATGTTTATTTGTATTACTTTGGCCATAAAGTAATTGAAACTTGGATCAAGGCTAATCTGCAAAGGGCTAAAGTTAATTATGATGCAGAGAGGAAACTATATTACTTTTGGCTAAAATTTACTTTTACTCAGCATACTCTTTTTTACAAGAAATACAAATTAGTGGTGTAAACATGATTACTTAGAAAAACATTGTTTTCAAGCATTTGAATAACCTACATTTATTTATAATAGTTATGCTAATTAGAGACTAGTCTCATCTGTTCCTCAGAGCAGGTCCTTAAGAGCTTTTAGTCAGCAATAGAATGAACGGATAAATTCTGAGACAAACTTAAATTATCATTGGTATTTGGGAGTTGTAAAACAATATTTCTTCAAAAATATTTCCTTATCTAGATTTTTTTTTCATGGTTTTGGCCTGACCTTCCCCTCCGCTAGTTCAAATAAGTAAAACTGGTCTGTATTCTTAAATCATTCCTGAAAGTTCTACCTCCCAACTTCCAATCAATGGTGTCTCCCTGGCAGTTTATGTCCTTGTAGGCTGCTTCTCACCTGAGGCAGTAAGCAAGCTCGCTAAGAAGGCTGATTGACTCCATCTCTGAAATATGATTAGGGTTAAAAATGTGCATTGTTTAATGGAAAGGAAAACTCTAAATTTAAGGCAGTCATGCTTCTTGTGGGGAGGTCAAAGAGTGAATAGATTATGGGTTGTGGGGGATAAAGAAGGAAGGAGGAAGATTTATGTGCTCCATGGTATTTGAAACCAACTTACAATTGGCCCCTAGAGTCCAGAGATTTACATATTGTGTAGTTTGAGAAAATGGATGTGAAATTTTAGAATAACCCTCAAAAATGCCTCTTATGAGCTTTCCTGGTCAAAGACCCACCCCTGTCCCCCACCTCCTGATTATTTTTTTTTAAAGGAAACACATTAGTATTGAAAAAAGTCTAATTTGCTTGAAAGAAATACCACTTGACTGGCAGTCATTGGGTAGGATTTAAAGGCACAAGTTCAATTATTTATAAAGCTTTGTGAATTTGAGCAAATTCCTTAACTTCTCTGTGCCTCATCCTTATAAAGATGATAATAATAGGAAGAAATTATGTCATACACATTCAGCATACAAGAATTCAACGCTGCATTTTTTTAAAGAGAAAAATAATTCAAATTGCAAAAATGATTCCATCTGCCATTCCACACAATGAATATTTCTCCAGGTAAATGTGAAGTTGGAGGTATGAATCTGTTCTTCCTTGATTTGGTCTTAATTTCTGAGGTCCTCTTAGGATGTGAGCATCTCAACAATCCTAATGTGATGCATTCTCTATCAAAATACCAACAGCATCTTTCACAGAACCAGAACAGATAATCCTAAAATTTGTATGGAACTACAAAAGACCCTGAATAGCCAAAGCAATCCTGATAAAGAAGAACACAACTGCAGGTATCACAATCCCAAATTTCAAGATATACTACAAAGTTGTAGTAATCAAAACACTATAGTACTAGCACAAAAACAGACACATAGATCAATGGAACAGAATAGAGAGCCCAGAAATAAACCCATGAGTATATGGTCAATTAATCTATGACAAAGGAGGCAAGAATATGCAATGGGAAAAAGTCTTTTTGACAAATGGTGTTGGGAAAACTGGGCAGCTACATGCAAAAGAATGAAACTGGACCACTTTCTTATACCATATACAAAAATAAACCAAAATGGATTAAAGACCTAAATGTGAGACCTGAAACCATAAAAATCCTTGAAGAAAGCACAGGCAGTAATTTTTCTGACATTGGCCATAGCAACATTTTTCTAGATAGGTCTCCTGAAGCAAGGGATATAAAAGCAAAATAAACTATTGGGACTACATCAAAATAAAAGTCTTCTGCAAAGCAAAGAAAACAACCAACAAAACAAAAAGACAACCTACTGAATGGGAGAAGAGATCTGCAAATGATCTATCCAATAAAGGTTTAGTATCCAGAGTATATAAAGAACTGATACAACTCAACACCTAAATAAATAAATAAATAAATAAATAAATAAATAAATAAATAATCAATCCAACTGAAAAAATGGGCTGGAGTTATTTTCCAAAGAAGACCTACACATGACCAACAGACACATGAAAAGGTGCTCAATATCACTGATTATCAGGGAAATGCCAATCAAAATTACAATGAGAAATCACCTCACACGTGTCAGAAGGGCTAAAATCAAAAACATAATAAACAAGTGTTGGTGAGGATGTGGAGAAAAAGGAAACCTCTTGTACTGTGGTGGGAATAAACTGGTGGAACCACTGTGAAAAACAGTTTGAAAGTTCCTAAAAAATTAAAGGTAGAATTACCATATGATCCAGTAATTACACTATTGGGTATTTATCGAAAGTATATGAAAATGCTAATTCAAAAAGATATATACACCCCTATGTTTATTGTAGCATTATTTGCAATAGCCGAATTATGGAAGCAGCCTAAGTGTCCATTGATCAATGAATGGATAAAGATGTGATAGATATGTACACATACACACGTGTGCACACACACACAAACACACACACTGGAATATTACCCAGCCATAAAAAGAATGAAATCTTGCCATTTGCAACAACATGATGGAGCTTAGGGTATAATGCTAAACGTGATAAGCCAGTCAGAGAAAAAAAATACCATACGATTTCACTCATGTGTGGCATTTAAAAAACAAAACAAATGAACAAAGAAAAAAGAGACAAACCAAAAAACAGACTCTCAACCAGAGAAAACAAACTGATAGCTACCAGAGGGGAGGTGGGTGGAGGATGGGTGAAATATGTGAAGGGGATTAAGAGTACACTTACAGTGGTGAGTACTAAGAAATGCATAGAATTGTGGAATCACTATATTGTACACCTAAAACTAATGTAACACTGTATGCTACCTATACTGGAATTAAAAGAAATTAAAAAATATAAAACAATCTGAGTGTGTTTCCACTACATACTTTTGTACAATAGGGTCCTAAATGTATATAAGCTGCTACTTCTCTTTAGGCCTCAAATAAACAGTTGAAAGAGGTAAAATTGGCAGGGTCATACTTACTGTGAGATGGTATATCCATCACTAACAGAGTACCTTTCTTCCTTAGGTATTTTCAGTGAGAGTGTAGACTATGGTTTTTGTCTTATATGTTGATTTTAAAACTTCACTACTGCCCCTCCCCTGCCCCAAGCTGTAACTCCACTTTTATGGCTACTCTTAAAAGATAGTTGGGTCATAGAAACAGAAAGTGTAGAAGAGTAGTTGCCAGGGGTTGGAGGGAGGATGGGGAGTTATTATTGAATGGGTACAGAGCTTTGTTTGGGGTGATAAAAAAGTTCTGGAGATGGATAGTAGTGTTGGTTGCACAACATTGTAAATGTGCTTAATGTTGCGGAATTGTACACTTAAATATGATTAAAGGAGTAAATTTTGTGGTATGTGTATTTTACCATACTAAAAACAAAAACAGTAGTTTGGAAGGTTCCATAAGAAAATATGCATATCAAGCACTTAACACAAAGTCATGAACAGCCAATATAAATACTATGATTGTTAGAAGAGTTATTTGGTTACTGCTTATGGATCAGTCCTACCTATCCGATTTTATGCCTTTTGACTCAGTCTAATTAATACACGGACTGGGAGGGGATGTGATGCTTCCCCTGATCCATGGGCACATTTCAGGACATAAATCACAGAACTCTCTGGATCCCATTAAATCCTTGCCCCTCTCTCCTATTGCCCACATTTCCTTTGTTCCTATGTGTATCTAGCCCAGCCCAGTCATGACTTTCAGGTTTCTGCTTTTATTTCTGTCTCCGTGATCACCTGGATTCGTCTGCATTTCTCTGAGTTTCACCTGTTATTCTCTTTGAAATCATTTTGGGTTCTTCTTCCTATTCCTTCTAGTTCTTTGCCCAGGTTAATTCCCTATATGATGAACATCAATCCTCAGTTCTCAGGACACTCATTGGGCTCTACCCCACCTGTTTTTTAAGGGGAGCAGACATAGATAGTCCTCCTATTAGGAAATCAGGGGCTCAGGATTTTCCTTTTAGAACATTTCAAGGCTAATGCTCCTGTGTGTGGCTAGGAGAAATAAAAGAACAGAGACTGAGTGCCTGATGTGGGCTGTCACCTGGATAAGAAGGCCAGGAGTTTGAGAAAATGGAAAGAGCCAAGGTCAGAAACAGCGAGTGGAATAAGGGAGGCAGAAGGTATTGAGACTAAAGGGAAACCACACTGAGGCCAGGGAGGGAAATAACACTGGCACAGACAACTCTGATCTGAGACCCAGACGTTAATTAGTTCTCTGGATATAGCCACCCGTTTAAAGTTCCAGACCATTTCTCTCCTTTACTGGTTTTCTTCCTGTTTCAAATGGCTGCAGCTAAATCTGGAAGAGGACCTGACATTACAGTATGACAGGATCTCAGAGGTGATGTAATTCATCTGTCTTACTTGCAGATGACGCATGGCCCAGAGCAGGGACATGCTGTGCTCCAAATAGCCCAGCTATCAGTGGTGGGGTCTGCACTTGAACTCAAATCTTGCTCTTTTCAATAATACCCTTGTACTTTGTAGGCTCTGATGGGTGAGAGCCATGATGATGGAGCTGTGTAGAACCATACCGAATATAGCACCATATGCATTGTAGCAGGTAATAAATGCTTCTTGATGGTAGTGGTGATGAAGATGATGATGATTATGGCCATAGAGAAAACTCCATTTAGATGAAATTAAATGATACCGCATGGATGAGAGAGGAAATGCCATGCTATTTAATGGCTGACATGTAAGATGAATTTGGTAATGAAGCTCTGGGACTTATCAGGCCAGAAAACTGCATTCTCTCATTATACAGCCCTTAATGACCCACTTATTACTAATATAAAGGAAAAGATATACATATAAACACATGTTACTGAATGTTTGGCTGCAAGAAATGAAACCAGCACACCAGCTTGAGGGGTTAGCAACAGACGCTGTTTCTGTTCGAATGATCAAATTTGCTGTTTTCCAGCTGGAAAATGACAACTGAAGTAAAAGGGTAAAGGATGATTTGACTATGCTTATAAAAAAGACAAGGAAGACTAATGTAAAGAAAGCAGGTGGAGTTGGCTAGCTCTAAGGGTCTCTACAGGGGACCTGGAAGAGGGAATAGATTCATTTGGAAATCTGACATACGCCCTCTTTTTGGGATGTGTGTCTCTATTCAATTCCTCACTTACATGGCATTCATTTCTCTGATAAATTCACTTATCCAAGATAGAGTTGATAAGCCCCCAGGGAAGCCAAAATGGAGGTCTCATCTATTCACAAAATCTTATGTACTTCACCCATAAGAGTTCTTCTTTGCTCAGAAATTACTTGACACCCAATCTTAAAGAGTTATTTGGTTTTGCAGATTATAAGCAGCACAGCCTAAGGTAAGAGAGGAGTGTTTAGTCAAAGACATACTCTTTAGGACCAGAACAAGCGATGCACTTTGGCACTTGAAGCATTCATTTCACTTATCTGGAAAACTGTCTTCTGGGGAACACTGTGTTTCACGCTGCTGCTCTGTTGATATGGTTTTGCTTTGGTGTTGCTGAGGTTGGAGTCCTGCCTCAAACATGTATTAGGTAATGACCTTGGGCAAGATACTATCCATTGCTGATCTCTGGTTTCTTCATTTGTAAACTGGGGATTATAATATCTACCACATAGGGATGTTCTAAATATTAACAGATTGATTTGATGTGTATCTAGAGCTCAGCTTTATGCCTAAAACATAGGAAATGCCCAATAAACACGGTATCACTACTGTGCTGCTGTCAATAATATTAACCACCATTTATCCCTTCTACTTTTGATTCTACTTATTGCGCAGATGTAAGGGATAAAGTTATAGGGCAAGGGAAACTACGACACTTGGAGGATGAAACAGTGAGTCTCACCCTCATGTCAAGACACTGCCACCAACAAGGCCATGCTGGGGCCTCCATCCCAACTACGTGCTGTCCTTTCCACTCAAAGCAGTATATGCATTGATTTAATAACCCTTTGCAGTTTATATGACAATTTTGCAAACTATCTCATTTGACCTTCACAATAGCATTGTGAGCATAGTACTTATCTGCTCCATTTCACAGATGAGAAAGAATTACTTAGGATTTAAATAACTTGCTCACATTTAACCAGATCTTAAAGAGAAATAATCTTGAGCTTGAGATGTATGCTCCAAGTCCAATGGTATCTCTCTTCAATTATGCTGCCCCAGAGACCATGACTGATGACCTACAAGAGAATTGTTAGTGACTTGGGAAAGGACTGGTCTTGGGAATACTTGAGTTGTTGCTGTTTCACAGAATTTAGAAGATGGCATGCAACTGTATAGAACTGGTCGCACAACTCACAATCCGGATAAAAACTGGATCAGAACTTCATGTAGTCCAACAAACTATTTATAAATAAGGTAATGGTACAAATAAAACGTGAGAGAATGTTTTAAATCATTAAAGAGAAAAATCTGCATTCAAGCATTCTTTAACATGTTTAGAATATCATTCTCATATAGAAATCCAACTACCAATCACAAGTCAGCCTCATCTGGGTTTAAGCAAGTATACAGAGATCTAAACCAGTGAAGGGCCTCGGTGTGGGAAATATACTGACTTGGTGAGGTGTTTGATATAAAAAGTGGCATCTTTTATTCAAAATAATGAACTTTTCCTTTCTACATGTTTTCCAGTAAATTCAATAACCCCTTTTTCTCAATTAAAAAGGCAGGGAAGAGGAAAGAAGAGAAGAAATTAATATTTATTGAGCATCCATACAGGAATACATACATTGGTAGGCACTTTTACATGTTATCTCATTTAACCCTAAAAATAGCCTTTTTTAGTAGGTACTCATTATTCTCCTCATTCAAAAGGCTGCTTCCTGGAATTTGCACAATAGTTGTTCTCGAAAGAATTTTGATAGTATGTGAAGGGTTAGAATCAGGTCACAAGCTTCCCAAAGATATGTTTTGTTTGGCGTGCAATACTGTTTTAAAATCTTTGAGCCAATTTCCAGTTTAAAGAAAATCAGAAGCTCTGGCAACATTGGGTGTACATCCAGAATGGCCAGTGGCTGGAGTGGAACCGGAACCACCCTTTCGACAGCCCATGACATCTAATGTGCCACAGTCACTCTCTGGCCTGCTCTGCTCTTAGAACTCAAGTTTGTTTATTTGTGGAGAAGGGCGTGCTTGTATATTAGCACACCTCGTTTTCTCAGATGAAAGCAAAATTGAGAGCGGAGCAGTTGTTTGGAGTATCTCATGAGGACAGTGGTATCTAATGGAATTCAAGGAACCCCACTGTTTCTGCTGTGTCCTTAATGACCTTGGAGCCCCTTTACTCTCTTCCATTCCTTTCTGGCCGCCTTCAGCAAACATTTATAAAGCAGTTGGTGTGTGCTTAGCAGTGGAGAAAGATACAGAGATGATTTATTGGTGCCTGCCCTCCAGAAACATAGAACCTAGAGGAGGATAAGACATAGGGGGACATAACTACAATATGAGAGAGTGAAAGAAGCTCTAGAATGGAAGAACAAACACACACCTGGGTCTACAGGGAGGACTGATTAATTCTGACTTGGAGGATTTATAAGGGGTTTTATAGACCAAGTATTATTTAATCAAGCTTGAAGGTTGGTAGACCTTTTCTTATTGCAGTAAAATATACAAACATGAAATTTACCAATTTAACCATTTTTAAGTATACAAGTCAGTGGCATGAAGTACATTCACAGTGTTGTGTAATCATCATCCCTATTCATTGGGTAGACTTTTGATGGGTAAAGAAAGCAAGGGACACTATCAGGTTCAATCACTCACATGCATTCATAGGGTAAAATTAATTATTTTACTCATCTGCTACCTCAATCCAAAGAGGATTTGAAATGTCTTATAAAAAACGCAGAGTACACAGTAAGTCCAATTTATAGAGTTCTATGGAGAACTAGAGCAAGAAAATGAACGAGATACTGGAAGATGGGTTTATTCACAGAAAATTTTCTGTAAGTTGAAGACAAATTTGTGTCCAAGCTCTATAGCTGTAAAAGCAAAAAGAATGTAGGACTTTTTAAAAGTCTTTAGTGTAAAGTTAAAGTTGTTATTGTAGAAATTTTTTTCTGTAATTACTTTTGCTCCTTTCATATATTTGTTGTACCCTATTTCTTTACAAATTGGGTGCTTCAGATTCTCTTTTTTAAAAGTAGGCTGTAGATTAAATATATTTATATTCTTATAAATATATACTATATACACACACATACACACTATATATATGTACTATTTCTTCTAGGGGCATTTTAGAACTCAGCACCTATATGATTTATTTATTTAAAAAGGCCATTTTCATGAATTCTACTTAAAATTATGTATTTTATGATTTCCTAATTACATGGATAGTAATAATAGTAATAGCTAATAAATGCTTACTATGGGCCAGGCACTGGGCTGTTTTGACTGTATTACCCATTTTATCCTCACAACATCTCTGTAATTTGTGTTCTTTTACTTTCTCTTCTTTACAAAGTGAGGCATACAGAAACTAAGTAACTAACAGAGAAAATGAGGTTTTGGCTCCTCTTGCATCTATGTTATACACAGACCCACATCTTCCTGGTGGAGGGCATGGCGGTATGATAGAGGGGCTCATCTCTATTCTTTCTACTTCCTGAAGAAGTTAGAATAAAACACAACACTCTGTGTGACCACATGGCAGGATCTGTTGAAAAGTAAAAAAGTGTGTTGGATTAAGGATTTTTGGTTAGAAAACAAAATCCGAGGGCCCCAAGCAAAGGCCCTAGGTAACAGGTAGAAGGGATTAGATCCTGGGGGTGAGGTAGAGGCAGGGGTCAAGCTGACCCTCTTGTTTCTGGCTTATGTAACTGCACGGACTGCTGGTCACTGAGACAGTAATAATAACGATATTCTAGAGCAGGAGTTGGCAGACTTTTTCTGCGAAGGGCCAGACATTAAATAGTTTAGATTTTGTGGGCCACATGGTCTCTGTCACAACTACTTACTCTGCTGTAGTGTGAAAGCAGCCATAGTGCGTACATTAGCGAATGAATGTGGCTGTGTGCCAGAAAACTCTGGAGAACAATTCACTGGCCCTCTGTGAGGAGTCAAGGCTGTATTCACCTTCCTTTCTGAAGTCTCCTATTGGCCGCCACAGTCCTTTCAGCTTTTAATCTAGATTTACTGGGGTTTATAGTCCTCAAAGCCTTTTCAAACAGATATCGTACAATTCTCACATTACTGCAGTGAGTAGATTTTCCCCTGGTTTTATTGATGAAGAAACTGATACTCAGGCACTTAAGGGCTTTGCACAAGGTCACCGAGTTACCAAGAAGAAACACCAACATGAAGCCACATGTTCTGACTTCATAGGTTCTGCTTCTGTAACATGGATTTGTCTGTCTACACAGATAGGGTAAGGTGAAAAATTATTGGAATCATTCTGGATTACCTTTGTCACAGTGCCTATTAACTAATCCTGAATGTGTTGTTTACTTCATTCATTCATTCATTCATTCATTCATTCATTCATTCATTCATTCATTGACTATTTATTGAAATCTCTCTTATACCAGGAATAGTGCTAGACCCTAGAGATATAAGGACAAACAAAAGCTTATATGAGCCCTTCCCTCAGGTAGTAGAGGAGGCCAACATCACTCATATAAGACAATAAATTTTACATCATTACGATTGTAGCAAGAACTATGAAAGAGAGGTATATCAAATGTTCAAAGCCTATGATACAGATACTTGATCACATCTGTGGAAGTCAAAGAAGATTTCCCCTAAATAAAGGATAATTAATCAAATAGTGAAAAGATAAGAAGGTTTTAATAAGGCCAAAAGAAATGAAGGTGGAGTTAGCTTTCCAGACTGAGTAGCCAGCTTGTGCAAAGGTCCCCTGGCAAGAGGGAACACCCTATTCAAGGGGCTGGAAAAAGCAAGAGTAGTAAGACCATAGAGGACAGGTTAGGTTGGAGAGCCCAGACCAGTGTCATTTTAAAGTTCTGATCACCATTTGGATGAACTCCCTCAGAGTACCCATTTATTATTAAAAATAAAACAAAACTATATAGTGTTTAAACAGAGGAGCAATATGATCAAATTTCCATTTTGGAAATCATTGTTTTACTGCAGTAGGGAGATTGGGTTGGATATAAATAAGAATGGATGTGAGACCAACTAGGAGCTATGTCAGTAATCACGGTAAAGAGGGGGAGAAATGGATAGATGTAAGAGTTTGTTAGAAGGTAAAATCAGTAGTGTTGGTGGTGGGCTGAAGGAGCGAGCTTGTTAGAGGTACAAAGGATGCCCCCTGGTTTTCTAGAGATAGAAAGCTGGTGGCTCGCTCACTGAACCAGGAGCGTTCTCTGGTATCTTTTGGTTGGAAGTACGTATCGTGTGATCAGCCTTAAACATTTTGATCTTGACATGTCTTTGAGTTACCAAGAGAAGCTGTCAAATAGCATTTACAAGTCTTGCCTGTTTAAAGGAATAATCTAGAATGAAAATTTGTGAGGGATGCCTGGTAGCTGGAATCAGGCAAAGTGTATTTACCCATTCATGATATATGCTTCGGTTTTGTTATTTGTAAGAGTGTGTGTGTGTGGGGGGGTATTCCTAATAATCTAATAAAGCAAAGTCAGTAATTGATTAAATCAGATAAATGGGGTGGAAACAAAGACTTTCCCCATCACAGAAGACTTCCTAATGAATTTAGCGTGAAAAAAATTTTAGGTTTGGGAACGAAACTGTATTTTCTTAGTTAAGTGACCATAAATGTATCCTAACTCACACTTGATATTCAGGAAAAAGCATTAGCATTCACCTGGAGCAGGCTGCCAGTCCTTCGGGCTGCTGAGGCTGGCAACTGGGGTGAGGGTTCTGAAGTCTGCGCTGTGCGGGGGGGCTTGTTGCTTGTTTGTTTATTGTGCATCTCCCTCACTTTACGCTTCCTCTTTGCCCGAAGCTACCATCAGGCATGAGGCTTGCAGTTGCTATTTTCTGGTGAAGTATGTAAAAATAAACGCGAACTAAATGCACATTTGTGAGACGTTTAGAAGGGAGGTGCTGCAACTCTGCATCTGATTTTACTTTATTCCTTCCTTGCTTTCCCTGCCCGTGGCTTTTGTCTTACAGCCTCTACTGCAGCCATGGGGAGCTCTGCTCCATGTACTGTAAAAATTTGAGGCAACTGGAAAACACACACACACACATACACACACACACACAGTTACTTGGGGGCACAGATATACTTCCAATTCTTCCACAAATTGCGATGTCTGAACAAGTCACTTGAACACTTTTAACCATTAAAAATTGCAAACCGAAGTTGGTGTAGGTATCCTCTACAGCCGTGTATCTCAAGATGAGACATTTAGACCAATCGCCCCGATCAATGTCCTGGCAGTTAAGGGTGCTGGTGTGGAGGTGACCCACAGACTTAGACAGTGCTTGACTGATAGCAGGTACTCGGCAAACAACTGATGAATGTATAAATGAGTAACAAGTAATCATTGGTGTTCTTTTGACGCTCTTTTGGTTCAGAAAACTTTTTTTTCTTTTTCTTATTTTTTATAATTCCATTTTAAGATTCCTCTCTTAACAAAATATTCTTGTAGGAATTTTGGGTCTTTAAAAGTGCTCTTGGAATCCTAAACAACAGGAGCAGCCCAATTCTCACTATCGAGCGTTAGTCTTCTCTTTTTCTGAGATAACGTCTGCAACAGTCACTGCCCACCTTGTCCCAGAGCCCCTGATTCTGAGCATTCATGGAGCAATTCATGCCTCTTCACAAACATAAACCTCACTTTGTCCAAGAAACTTACTGAACTCTCTGCCTGGGGAATCAGGAGCCCTTCCTGGTGATTAAGAATACACAAATGAATGTAATAAAGTTGCTCTTGGTCCAGCAGTGGAACAGTCCTCAAATAAGGGTTGATGAGAGATACTTGAGGTTCCTACCAAATGCTCTGGGATTGCCTAGGAAAGTGGGGAAGATGAGAGACACTTAAACCGATACTGAATGTCTCTGTGCCTCAGTTTATGTATCTTAAATCGGAGATAATAATGGTACCTAATCCATAGGGCTCTTTGTGAGATTTAATTACATATAATATATAAATATATATTATAATTACATATTTAATTATATAAACATAAGATATATATGTGTGCCTTAGGAAATATCTGTCAAATAGTGTATACTAATCCCTACTTGTCGTTATTAATGCTATCATCAGTAAATTGCAGCTTCATATTCTTTGTCATTTTTCTGTTGATATGGATATCTTTCTCTTAATAGTTTATAAAATACAGTTTACTTATTTGTGTCTTATTACATGTTAATTATATGTAACCTGGAAAATAGAAAAAAAGATAAATGAAAAAAGAACATTGGAATGATCTTTGGACATTTGGAAGAATTTATCTATAAAACCAAATGGGAATATTTTGAGGATAATTATTTGATAACTTTTGATTTACTTGTCAAATACTCTGTTTTTCCTAATTCATTAATTTTTATTCTTCCTATTATTTCTATCTTGTGTTTTTTAGGAGTACTTTATTGTACTTAGTTTTTATGTTATTGAGTTTAATGATTTGTTCATGTATTTTATTCTTTGACTTTATTTAATAATGAGAACATTCAAAATAATAAATTTGTGTCTGAGTAACTTTTGGTCACAGTCCTTGAGTTTTGTGTTACAATATTCTCATTATTGTTGCTTTTAAATTTAATATTCTGTAACTGCAATTCTGATTTCTCTTTTATTTTAACAAGTTATTTTAACAAGTGTTTATACATTTCAATTGCTCAAAGGTTTATTTGTACTTTTGCTATTAATTGCTAGTTTTGTTGCATTATGGTGATAGAATGTAAATGAACTATTTTCGGTCTTTTTAGAATTTATTGAAGTTTCATTACAATCAATACCAACTGGTTTCATTGTGGTCAATAACTGATTAATTTCTGTCTGTTTTGTTAGTGCTTGAAAACGATATACTGTGTTTTATAAGATAGGTATACATGTATCTATCAAGTTAATACTTTCAAATTCTACTACTGAATCTTCTATGTCTCTGATTAACTCTAGCTGTCTTCCTGTCCACAACAGAGAGATTTGTTGAAATCTTTCTAACATATCTTATTTACCAATCAATGGCGTATTATTGACGATATTTTTGGAATTTTACATATTTATAATAGATTTCTCTCCATAGATTAAATACCTCCTCTTCGTCCTATTTGACATTTTCTTGACAGTATTTAACAGTTATTTGACAGTATTTTGGTAAGAATATATATATATATTTATTTATATGTGTATATGTTGTGTGCATTTATTTCTCTTTTTGATGCTTTTAAAAATATAGTTTGGCCATTTTACTTATAACTTTTCTGTATAGTTTTGGCTTTGGCATTTCTTTTATGTTCAGAATAAAGTTGAATATCATCTTTTGATTCATTTGAAGAATTTAAAAATTAGGAGACATTAATTTACATTTATTGTCTTGACGTGTTCTTTTTTTTTGCCCTTCGATCTGTATTTCCCATAATTTTAAATTTTTTTCTAATGATGTTATAAGCCTTGTTTTTTTTATTTTACTAGTAGTTACCCTTAAGTTCTTACTTAATTTATTCTCAAAACAATAAATTTATTTACAATAAGAAAAAAGTCTATAGACTTCCATTTATTAAGATAAGGCATGTACTGGAATCTTAATTCTTACAATGCCTTCTCTTTTCATATTGCAATATTTGTTGGGTTATCTGGACTTAGATCTAGCTTATTATTATTAAATAATTTTCCGTATTTCTATCTTACATTTCAAAAATAATTTAGAACATTTAAATTAACTTTTGTGAACATATACACCACCTACACAAATTAGACGATATGTGTTTAAATAGATTTGTTATTCCACACAAGTCCTTGTACAATACTCCTTAGCCATTTTTAAGTTCTGTATTTTAATCCATATTTCTGTTCGTTAGGATAGTTTAAAATTTTTTTTTGAAGTAAGGTATATTAACGTTATGCTTTTTGGACACTTATATATTTGAAAAGTAGCATGGTTATGACAGGTGTATTGAATCACCTAAGCTTTTATCTTCTAGAATTCAGTATTCTTGTGAGGTTGGAGCTCAATATGACTTTTGTTTCTTTGTGATAGTAATAATAACAGTAATTTTTACTGTGTATCAAGAACTCCACATATATATATTCCTATACAGAGATGCTATCATTTAATCCTGCCAACAAATCTATTAATTGTTATTCTCATTGTATCGATGAGAAAATGAGACTGAGCAAAGTTGAAGAATTTGTGAGAAAGTGGCAGAGTGATGTTTCTAATACCAAACCCTGAGCTCTTGACCCCTATTTTTATATTCTTTTATTTTGATATGTGTAACTATGTAGGATTTTTTCTTTACTTCAGAAATGAAAGAAAAAAATCCACATCATATTTAGATGTTTGTTTGTTCATGTTTTTCACTGTTTCCTGGTATGCCTTTTTTATCTGAAAACTTGGCCTTTTTCCAGCTTAGAAAAGTGTCCCATTACAGCTTGATTATTACTCTTGTTCATTTGTCCAGTTCCTTCTTAAGGAGTAGCAACCGCTCCCTTTGCTCTGAATCTTGGGAAGGTGTCCCTGTTTATCGTACATGTCACTGATCCGGACTTTTTGTGGTATGGATCTTGCTGATTGAGGAGCTTCATTTTCACAGAATTAATGACAGGGAATGAGAGTCTCCTGAGGTCCAGGAAAGATTGCTTTGCTGGGAGAAAATGTACAGCCTTTCCATGGTCACTAAGGAAGAACTTGACCTCTCTGGGCCTTGGTAACCTCATTTCAAAATGGGGAGAATAATTGCCACACCCACCTCACAAGGTAAAGAGAAGTAAGACATGTGAGTGTGCTGCAGAAATTGAAAAGTACACCGTAAACAAGCAAGACTTAAAGATTATTTTTAGTGCTACATCTGGGACAGTGATCAACACATATAAAATATCATTGCCGAACACAAACTAGCCTAAAAAACTAGTCTAGGCATTTTACAAATGAGAAAACGTGTCTAAGAATTTGTGACTTGCTCACAGTGTCCCAATTAGTAGTAGATCTGAAGCTATACCGTGCAAGTCTCCAGCAAAGAGATTTGCATTATTTTCATTTGTGCTTGAGACACATTTTTCAGCTAGGAAAACTGTGGTAAAAGCTAGGTCATTTGCTATAAAGGCCCTTCAAGGCTTTGCGGTGACATTTTTTATATGCAGATGTCTCAGGGAGTTAATTTGGGGTGTAGGCAGTGAGCCAGCTTGGCCAAATGGTATAGCCCTTTTCCTTGGTTATTGTTTGGTGATTTTAAAAATGGTTCTCCTTGCTGAGTGATAAGAATGGCTTCCCCGGGGAAAGTGTAGTCTTGTCTATGTAACTAGGTGGGTCCCCTAACTTCTTCCTGGGATACTCCTTTTAAAGTAAAACTTGAAAGAAACTGAAAAAGCAAAGCTCTACTTCATTAAAGCAATAATCTAGCAACATAATTTTAGTAATATTCTAAGATTGCTCAAAAATTAAACTAACATTATGTGAAGAGATTCATATCCAACACAAATGAAGGATAGTAAACTAGAGCAAGCCTCCCATTAAAAAACAAAACAAAACAAAAAAACAAAAAAACTTTCCTTCTTGACAAAACCCCCAGATGTGCACCAAGTGATCAGTGTTTCCATTAAAAGTTCAAAAGATGGAATCCAGATGTTTCTCTCAGCTCTGTGCCCTTTGACCCCTGATGCATTTACTTGCTCTTGGAGGTTGTGGTCACATGACTCCCTGAACTTTATGTTCTATCTAAATAGCTCGAAATTTACTCTATGATAATGGAGCATAGAGTTGTTTGGGTTGGGGATCAATTTCACGTCTATGAAGTGCTGCTGAAACTTTAAAGTTTTCCCTTTTCCTTTTAGTTCTTTTCGAAAAAAATGTCTGTGTGTAAGTCACGTTATCACTATTCTATCTGGAATTTTAAGTGCTAAACATTTTAAGTGCCAAATGTTTAACCACATTGGTAATAGAGGGTTGAAATGGATAAAGGTACTAATAGAATATAAATTATCTTTCTAAGTATTGCAAATAGAGCATTAATAGACATGACTGTAATGAGATGGACAAAATGTTCTAAGAAACAAATTGCTTTAAAACATATTTCTTGGCTTTCAATAACCAATCAAAACACCATCTACACTCAACAACATAGCAACAAAAATTGCTCTGAGGAAGACAAAGAGCCTTCTATTCTGGACAGAAATGTTAGCTCTCAGCCATAGGATGGCAACAGAATCTTCGGGGAATTTAAAACAAAAGTATGTGAACAATTCTTGTGGTAAGGATTAAATGTGGAAAGGCAGTTGTGATATATAATGATAACTGAAGAATGTTCATGTGAGTCTTCTTTTCCCTCTAGTTCTGTGGGCAGTTCCCAAATTTATTAGAAATAGTATTTATAAATTTAAATTCCTGCTGTGGAAAATAATAGCAAATACATGTTCATTTTTAACATTTTCAAAGGTCCTTAAAAATGTCATTTTTCCACCATAAATCTGTGGTAGTTGAATGCAGGGTTGCTTTCTGAAAGGAATGTTGAGTGTGGGGCTGCAGCCTGCTGTGGTCAAGCTTGGTGGGAAGAAAGTGTTGTTAATGGAGACCCAAAGGATTCTTACAGTTTCTAGCCAGTATTGCTTTTGACAAAACCATAATGGTACAAGGGAGAAAGATCAAGAGAGAAAAACAATTCTCTGACACTAAAAGGATTTTCCAGGAAGGACACTTGGCAGTTTTCATTCTTCACTTTAACATTTTGTTTCTGGAAAGGCCTATTCTGGAAAAAGATAGATGCTGGGTTATCTATATAAGAAAGATCTCACCAGGGAAAGCCAAATAGAGTATAAACATTACTCCTCCTCTAAGAATGTAAAATCAGCCACTAGATCTTCTGATACCAGTTCTGTTGGATGGGGGGCAATTGGTACTCTAGTTTCCCTGCCCACTGGGAGACTAGTTAGTCTAAAGAGTGGAAAAACTGATCTCCTGATTGTTTCCTAGGGCTAGGAAGGTAACTTTGTCACCTTTGTAAATGTGAATTATTCCCCTACATTTCCTATCGCTCCAGTTCTAAATGATGTACAGAAATTCCAAAATAAAAAATGTTTAATTATAGTTTTTACAGCCAAGTAACATTTTTCCTTTCTTTGTAAGAATTAGCTAAGATATTTCTACCAGATTTACTTATACTTCATTTCATATGGCCCTGTAGCTTGGGTTTATTTCAATGGGATTTACTAATAAAGACAGGGAGTAATATACCAAAGTTGACAATTGGCAAATAAATCAATTTCAAATAACAGCATTTCTATAGCTAGTGTTCTACTCGACAGGTAATAAAATGGGGCAATTATTTGGGCAATCTGGGTAAAAGTAAGATTCTATTTGTTGGAGGATGGGAATCAAAATGATATATATAATTAGCTACCTATTTTATTCATTCATTTATTTAACAAATATTTATTAAATGCTGAAGGATAAAGTATGATCTATTGCCTTACAAAGCATATAACGGAGACACATGTATAAGACATCATCTCTAAGTGCTCATTATTACCTGGATCAGGCAGGTTGACTATTGGGTCAAGCCTAACTGGCACTGGGAGACTTGCTAAACTGCTGTCATTTAGGTTATTTCTATTTTGGCAACAGTTGAATGGAATTACATAACTGCCACTTCAGAAAAGCAGAAATTATTTGAAAATGACTCAAACATGTTTAAATAGACCTATCCATAAATATTAATAAGTAGACATTTATAATTTCACTTTATAACTTAGTATAGGAATCCTAATCTGGACACTAAGTCTACTTCCTGTAGGACTTGCACATTTTCTCAGTAGCCATTTGTGGCTTGGTCAATGCTTTGGTTCTTATTTGTACGTATTCTTTCCCCTTTTCTATCATACCCTGCCTTAGCTTCATAGACCCTACCGTCCTCATTAGGGAGGGTATCTTTGTTAACAGTCCTGCCATTGGTAGAGCAACTGGCATATTGAAATGGAATGGCAGTTTCTATTAAATTTTATTTCACTTTCTCTGCCCTGGATAAAAATTTGGTCCACCTGTAACAATTCTGGTCACCCTCTAATAATAAAGACTCCTTGGGTCACTTCAAGTCATTAAGTCACCAGAATCAAGTCACAAAGTAACTAAAAGATGGAATTCCATCCAAACTCCAAAGCTTGACTTAGCTTATTTTTTTAAAGACTTTATTTATTTGAGAGAGAGAGAAAAAGAGAGAGAGAGAGGGAGCATGAGTGGGGAGAGGGGGAGAGGGAGAGGGAGTAGCAGACTCCCTGCTGAGCAGGGGGCCTGATGCAGGGCTGGATCCCAGGACCCTGAGATCATGACCTGTGCTGAAGGCAGACGCTTAATGGACTAAGCCATCCAGGCCCCGCCTTGACTTAGCTTTAAACTGCTTTCCAACTCCGGCTTCTACCCGGCTAAGACTGAAAGCAGCAGTGGAAAGGCAGTGTGGGGACAGTGTGTCTCTCTGCTGTCTGTCCTGCCACAGCTCGCCTTCCCCCACTCTCCAACTGTGGTTTTTCTCTCCATCCAAGGGTTGAAGGTGGGGGTGACAGAGAATGAGGTGAGGTACGGGGATAGGAGAGATATCACTCAGTTAGGAAGCATCATGCCCTCTGGACCTGGAAGATTGTTAAACTGATTCTTTCCCTTGGGGGCACTTTCTTGCCATAACACCAACCCTCCCTCCCATGCATCCCTTATATGCTCCATGGGAAACACCCTCACATCTTGTCCTGCCAACTCAGGGTGTGTGGGCTACTCTCTTCTCTTTTACCATCAAAACAGGCAGCCAGCCTTCCCCAGCATTCTAGGTTCCTGAGGTTGGAGTCAGACCCCGAGTTCACTACCCCAAGAATTAGGCACTAGTCAGGGGATGCAGGCCAAACTCGAAGTAGTTTCCTACACATCCTCCTCCCACCCCCACCACTCCCCCCAACCATTTGGTTTGTATGAGGAGGAACATCCCAATTCCCTCATCCATGGAGAAGGGAGAAATGACAACACAGGAAAATCCTTCAAAAAAAAAAAAAATCCTCCCCACTCTTTCTTCATAAAAATTCTCTTTTACCTGTGTTCCCTTTTAACTCCGAAGGGTCAAAGTCCTACAGCAGTTTCTGGGGTCATTCTCTTTATAAGTCTGCCCATGAGTTGGGGTATACCTCTGACTTTTCTGTCTAATCTTTTCTATCTTCTCTAATATATATCTCACTGAAGATTGAGGCAGGGGGAGTCCAGTCTAGCTTCCTTTCCAGTTGCATTTGCGTTATGGGAAATGAATAATTAGTTTGCTGATACAGGAGAGAGATTCTTCTCCTTAAATAAAGTGTATGTGCTATCAACGTCCCGTCTTTTTACATAGCACCCGTCGAAAGTCATATTCCACCATACATTTAGTTTATCCCTCTATCTCGAGTAGGAAGAGGCAATTTCTTGAACTCTTGGAACAATGGAGCTTGAGGGGATATGGTTTCTAGGTATGACCTTTGAACTCACTGCTGCCTTGAGTAACCCAGGTTGTCTCTCTCCAATATGTTCTATGGCTACCTCAGAATGTCCCCTGGATTCAGCAGATTAATTGCCAATGAATGGCCAAAACCCAACAAATGTCGGAAGAGAGAAAAAGAATGAAGTCTATACTGAAGTGGTCACGGAAAGCTTTGCTCGATGCGGCAACCTTTTTAAATCATGTTTATAGCTCCAGGTGATGAGTTTCAAACAATTAACAACTCTCCTAGAAGGTCTAAGCTAGTGCCCAACCATACCCATGAAACCAAGACAGTAATGACTGACTCTAGAATCAATGAAAGTTTATGGCCTAAAATAAGCCCAGTGCTTAGATTCTTATGTGGAAAAATATTATGATGTGGATTTCAAATTTTATACTCTCCCTGTGATGCAGAGTCACAAAGACTGACCGGTGCAATTCACAAACACTTATTCAATGGGTGTTGATGGCTACAAAAGATCAAATCACTCGTTGATTTTATAAATTTATAAACTATTTTAACACTTCGCAGTTACTTTTGTTAAGGCTAGCGATGGACACATCAGGCCTTGCTGCCTTTCCCACAAGAAGCTGTGTAAATTAATTGGTCCCAGCTTGTACTGCTGTTGTCGAATCAACACAGTCTGGCCGCCTTCTGTGAAATGCCAGCTAACGGATCAAAGCCTCTGGAGAATGACCCCTATTTTCCCCCAAATATGTGTGGTTTTCTGGAAATCCATATCTTCTGCTTCTTGAAATGTGTGTAGGTAATTGTGAGAAGACAGTTCCCATCATTTTTACCTGAACCCATCTTGTTCCTAATTTGCAGCCCAACAAACCATCTGAGTATCTCACACCCATAAATTGATGTGTTTAGTGGGTCATTCAAGTTTCCGCCAGGTCACGTGTGCTCTAACTCTCGCTAACCCACCTCAGCTTCCAGTTCTATCTGAAGTGGGGTAGGATTGGAGCTTTGGTGCTGGACTCAACACTCCTCACCATGGTTGGTCTACTTGGAGACCTTTCATCTTAGGAGAAGATGCTAAGAGAGAGAGCACAGGTCAGACATCTCAGCTGTGTGTGCTCTGAATTGATATTAATTATTTAAAAATCAGATTAATGTTTTAATGTGGTAAATATACAAAACATACTATTTAGTGTTATCTGTAAGTGTCCAGTTCAGTGTCATTAAGTAGATTTACAATGTTGTAGAGCCATCACCACCATCACCACCCAAAACTTTTTCATCATTCCCCAGAAAACTCTTACCATGAAACAGTATACTCTTTTCTCCCAATAAGATGAGCATTATTAACAATGAAAGATACCCGAGGGCTGTAATGGTGACTGAGTCACAGTCCTCTTAGCACTGCTTAGGAATTCCCATGATAGACAAGTGGGTGGGAAGGAAACAATAGTCCAGAAGTCTCCCATGCTTTCTGCTGCAGTGTGTAAAGGAAGGGTGGGGAGCACGTGCCTTCAGCCTTCAGATGACTAGTGTTTGGGTTCTTTCTTTTCCCTTTCTCCCTTCACGTTTTGGCAAATTAAGTGTGAGCAAAGACCAGAGGGAGCCACAATGGGGGCCCTGACATGGAGGAGAAAGTGGCCATTGTCAACTCTGTAATCCATGCCTTGCTTTCAAGGAAAGCTACAAAATATTATACTTGAACAGACAAAACTCTCCAAAGATCCTGACTCAGAGCAAGGAGGCAGGATGACAAATCAGGAAGGTCCAGTGCTGGCCTGCACCCCTTTCTCTGTCTCTCAGGAAAGACCCTTCCACAAGAACTGCTGTGCAAAGAGACAATTCATTTTAGCAGGCTGACTAGCTCCAGGGGGACAACAAAAGCAAATCAGCTCCATGTCCCACAGTAAATCGTCTCTAGCTGAATGATGTCTGGTTCCTTTCTGGAAAGAATGTTCTTCGCTGAGTTGCAGTTTGCCAGGGGTCAAATATGACAGAAATGAAGTGTTGCTAATAGTGATTGAAAAGGATTCCTACTGTTTGTGGCCAGTGCTGGGTAGTAGAAAGGCCAAATTTGTGAGCCAGAAAACAGCAGGAGCCAGTAAACTTTCCCCAAGACTTACTAAACTTTGAGTCACCTCTGCTGCCCCAGCCATTCTGTCAGCCCTGTTTGGGGGAAACTGATATTATAATTACTAATCTCAGCAAGGGCCTAATGTGCAACCTGAAGCTTTTTCAGCCTTTGGTGCAATTAGGGCGGGAGGGCAAGGCCGGCAGACACTGGCGGTCTCCACCCCCACCCCATTCGCAAATCACCCTGCTTGGGTTTCATCCACACCCTCACATCCTCTGTAGACAGGTAACTGAGCAGTGCCCGGCTCCGGGCCTCCAGTGAGGGGAAATTATTCCTGCCTAAACTGGCTGGGAGCTATTAAAGGTTTAAATGTCACCTCAAAAGAACTCTTTGCTAACCTTTAAGTGGTGGCGTCTTGAGGGCTGTTTCAGGCAGGATTTGCCCCCTCCCAGGGAGTCTGGAGAGCTGAGAACATTTGTATGTGTTGTTTCTCCACGCCCTCCCTTTCTTTTGCTCCTTTCAGGGAATTATCACTGTACTTTCAAAGGGGGAATTTGTGGGACAACTGGCACCTGCTGGCCTGGGCTTCCCAGTGAAGGCTCTCTTGGCTGAGTGTATAATTTCATTTAATCCTAAATAGCCCCCTTTACCTATTGTCGACAAATTCCCTTTAATCCTAACCACCACTTAGGAGAATATTTACTATCAAAAGGAGACAAATCACTATTTAAATGTGGATTTACTCAAGTCTGAAACTATGACAGTGACATACGGTAAAATGATAACATGTAAATAAAAACTGGAGACAGATTTATCCCCCCAAGAAAGCTGGGTAGAGCGGTGGATTAAAGTCATATGTGATCTACTTTGAGTGGCCTCAATTCAGACCCAGCGCTCAGTTATGACCAGCATCGCCATTCATTCTGCTTACTTCAATTCATTTGGTTCTAGTTCTCAATGACCCTCTGTTACCAGGCATACACCTCTGATAAGTAGGCCTTGATGTTTACAGCACTTTGGAGTAGAATAAATGCAAACCGCACATTATTTATGGGTGTGCACTCTTCACTTAAGGGGCATTTGTCAGGACTGTGAATACAGGTAGAATAAGTAGATGTGTGTTAGCTCAGACAGCCTGGTTTCCAGAAGCTAACTAGAAAAAAAGAGCTAAATAAAATACCACCCGAAAGACAACAGCTTTCAATTATTGCCCATGATCCTGAATTCCTCCCAATGAGTTGAAAGGAAATCTATACCAGATGGCATTTTTCAGAATCAGCCAAGTGCAACCAGTCATTCCTGACTCTTCGTGATGGGCAGCAGTGCCAAAGACGAGCTGGCCCTCCACTTCCTCAGCTCACTGGTCATCGAAAGCAACATTGCTTTCTAGGGATGAGTTTCTTAATTGCACTGAAATGTAATTAGAATAGTTAGAAATGGAGGTCTTTTTTTTCCCCCAAAAAAAGCAGAAATCAAGCAAATCATCCTGTGCTCTTTGGCAACAGTGGACTAAGGAGCCTAAGCCAGAACTGGAAAAATAATGAACACACATCACATCACCTATACACATGGAGATAATCTTCCCAACTGAGACTATCAAAAAACATGTGAAATCAGTAACAACTCCTCAATGTATGGGATATGGGACATTAAAATCACTGTATTGTAATGCAGTAGTCAAATAAGTTTGAGCCCTCTAATATTGCAATGAAGAGTTGGCCCATATTAATCATACTCCCCCCTAAATCACCTTATCCCAAGATACCAAGTCTGAGAATGAAGACGAATACATCCCTTTCAAAAAGCCAAGACTCCAAAAATAGATTTGACATGTCTACCTTGGAAAGTACAATACCCGATACTTTTTTTTTTTTTTTTGAGAAAACTGTTGCCTGTACAAAGCTCATAGAGTTGGATCCATTCACAACTGATTACGGGTAAGTCAAGTATACTGTGCATATATTTCCTTGTGCTCAGGAGAATATATTCATGAAGAAGAGCTAAACAGCTAATGAATTTATTCAACTAACTGCTCTTTGAACATATTTTCTCACCATATAGTGTAATTTTACATTGGTTACTCTCTTAGCAGCTAAAGTGGACCCTATTTTAAGCTGGTGAAGATCTAGGAGTTTTTTGGGTAATACAGGGCAGAAAATTGTTTTCCAAAGATCAATCATTGATTTGGAGAAGAGACAGGAAAAGATGGGGATGAGGGGGACAGATAGGGATCATAAAAAGTGATGGATTATGAATGATAGACTACATTTCAGGCTATGAAAACTCCTCCTCAACGTGTTAAAGACAACCACATCCCAAATCACTTAGGTTAGACCAAATCTTGAGGCAATGAAAATCCATAGCTGTTTGTTTTATAGAAAATAGAACACCAGTTCAATCCAAGAAGGAACTTGACTGAGGGATGAGGACAAATGTCCATGGTTCATTAAAGATACTTGTGTTTAACCAAATATAGGTATCCAGAGGTTGATGGCTGAGATAGCTAGAGGCCTCCAGATGGTTACAATAAAATGATCTATCAACTCCAAGTTGGGGCCTGAGTGTCTTAATGGGCTTTGGGGTCCTGTTCTTGTATGGTAGACTCTACAAGATGTAAACATCTCACTTTATTACTTGATGGTATTATTTTTAAGAATCAATTGTAGTTTTAGTTACTTCATGATAATTTAATTTACTCTTGATCTTGACATATTCATCAGATAAACCAAGGAGAGAGTATTAGAAGAGTTTCTGTTTGCAACTCATGTCTGCTTAACCAACCACACATGCCTCAACAACCTTCAAACTGGTTGACACTTACAGAAAATGAATCTTACGCTGAAATATATTAAGAAAAAGTCTTAAACCCATGCCATCTGTGATAGTGACACAGTAGGAGCCACAGAGTCATCTTCATTTTGGACTGGGTGCAATATCAATTTTGCTTAGAACATTTTGCACTCATCTTCTGGATTCCAGGTTCAGGGAGCAGAATGGTATTAATGGCACCGTTAAAGTTAAATGAGCATCTTGAAGTTCAAGCTTCACCCCTAATAAAGTAGCTAAGAGGATCTCTTCCCTCGGTTGCCACTGAGAATCAACAACAACTGATGGTCATAAGTTAACAAGCTAATATTTCATCCATGGATACCAGAGCGTTAATGGCTAAATATGCCAGTTGAGGGAAGGAGCACATGTGCAGCTATTTGCCCGACACAAGTTCTGCTGTCATGGCCTATTAAAACCAGTTTACATGTGCATGTCGAATTTGATGAATATGTATGTGACCCTTTTCAGAGCCATCACTCATTGGGCTATGGCCCCCATGGCAGGAAAAACAGCACCTCTCATTAAACACAGCATGAGTTACAGGCATGTTATGTTAATATTTCTTCAGAACTTTAGGGGGTTTTCTTCTTGTTCTAATAAATCCTGTGAAGAAAATAATTTAAAAGTATAATTGATTAAAAAAAAAAACCCTTTTTCTCATTTTCCCCTTAACTCTTTTATTTGGTGTGTGAGTTCTGGAAGGCTCTTTCCTCAGGAAGTTGTAGGACAAGCTTATGAATTGTGCTTTGTATCACTCATTTGGGACTCCTGAGGCAAGCCCCCTCCTCAGCTGGAAGTTCAGAAAAGGCTAAACAAGAGACCTCCCTGCATGGAACTCTAAAACTCATGAAAGGCAGGGCTGTCTCTGAACTTTGCAACATAATGGATCATCTGTTAGCTCACAGTTCTTACCCAAGGGTCTGGCTCATAGTCAGTGTGCAAACAATGATAACTACCCTGATTGCTATTATTGTTACTATTATTTTTTAAGTCACAGAGCTAAAACAGTCTTTGTGATGGGGAAGATAAGAGCCTTTCTGAGGATTCTTTTCAAAATATATAGGGTGAAAAAGCATAATAGAGCTCATCTTAAGTAAGTGCTTATGAGATTAAAGCAGTAATTCCATAGGTTATGTTAAAATACCTGGGAGGCTAAACACAGGTCCAATCTGCTTGCACAGCCTCCCTACTCCCACTTTGGGCAAGGCCTCCGTTATGACCCTTTCCCACCCTACCCTGCTCCACTGGCCCTTCCACAGTGTCTGGCCAACTCTGTTATAAGGTGTTTGAGAGCAGGGATGATGGTCGGTACTCTTCTGTAGCATCTCAAAATGTCTAGCTCAGTGTCCGACGTAAGGATATTAATAGGCTCCCCAAATTTCTCTCCTAATTACTGACCCAGTACTTCGCAGACATAGTATCTAGAGAAGAGTGAACTGAAAGGATGGGCAGGGGATTCTAGTGAGGGGGGCAGGAACCCATCAATTCACAGGGAAGCCAGCTGGAAGATGGCAGAAGGTCCTGCAGAGACTACTTGGAGAGCCATAATACAGGAGCACTGACTTAGGAGTCAGGAGTTGGGGTTCTACTATTAACTCTTCTTTTGTCTGGCTGGGGGACCATAGAACATATTCATTTTGGACCTCAATTTCCTCATTTGCAAAAAAAATGCCGAAATCCTTAAGATTCAGAATTTTCTCCATACAGAACTTCACTCCACTTACAACACATTGGTCTGGGTTTCAGCTACTATTGTATATCTGAGGATCAGAAAAGATAATTTCTCCTTTAGCCCTCAATCATAGGTCTACTCTATCTGTGAAGAGGAGATGGCTATTCTCAAACAAGATTTGAGAATCATATTTCTGTCCTCTCTTCAGCTCTGCCATCAAAGAGTTTAGAAACTGGAGCTAACCTCTTCAGTGTGCCATCTGATAATCAAGTCATATCTCCAGGCAGTACTGAGAAGCCCTTTTAAAATTTCTTATTTTGATCACAGGTCTTCAGACTGACTCCCATAGGTTGGAAAACCAGACTGTGCAAGAAGTCAGAGAGTGCATTTGCCAAAGTAACAGCTGCCAAATTTCATGGAGAAGTTACCGTTGGTCAGACCCTGTTCTAAGTGCTTTACATTTTTGTATTTTATTTACTCACTCATTCTGACCAACTATATTATGAGGTAAGTGCTGTCATGATTATGTTTTCTTTACAGAAAGAGAACTTAAATGGAAAGGAATTAAAAAGTTGCCCAAGTTCACACAGAGCTGGTGAGGGAGGGATGCTGGATTCAGACTCAGGCAGTCTGGCTCCAGTGTTTAGGTTTTTTTGCCATTCTATCACAGCCGGTGTCAAACGTTTCCTCACAGGTGGACACCCCCTCAGGATAATAGATTTGGAGGCAGATGGAGCAATGTCCTCTATAAAAGAAAACCACAAACTCAAAGGAGGACAAGTAACAAAACAGACTTAGTTGCTCATCAGAGAAATCTTTTTCCAGCTCCAGCCCTGCTGTGGATGCCAGGTTTTACAAGTATTGTGGGCACTGGTGAAGAGTAGCTAGAAATTTCAGGAATGTTCAACCTCTGTGCATGAGGCCAGTCTCACTGGGGCCTGCTTCTCCATCCTGAGGTAGGATCCTGAAGACACCATTGGGAGAGCTTAGGTAGAATGCTCTCTCACAGGATTCACACCATTACTCTTCTATCACTTGAGAGGCCCCCAGCTGGCTGAGCAGCAGGCTCGATAGCCAGAGCCATCTCCACCTCTCTCTATAAATCTAGCACCAGAGCTGCCAACAGACGGTGTTGGATAAAGTCTGTTTTGCTCCCTGCCAACCAAATGGCCCCACAGCATAAGGTTCCAAGTTTTCTCAGTCTCATAAAACTTGGCTGAATGAGGCAATGGTGCCATGAAATTTGCATTTATCTTGTGCACCTGACACTTCCCATCATGATGATGGAGTGTTTCCCTCATGTTGGAGGGCTCTTGGCTCTTTGGGAGGACAGGAAAGCAGGGTGGAGGTTGGTTGTGGGGCAGGCTAATCAAAGCCAGGAAGAAGAGTAAATCCATAGGCATGAGGGATGGGAAACAAGGTATGGGAGGAATGGAGGGCTGGGGGCTGCGGGAGCACTGTGACTTAAGATAAAAGAGCATTCCAGAGCCCCTTGTGCATTCAGGCCATCCGTCATCTGTGCTTTTCAGAAACAGCCTTTCTGTTGACCTCTAGGCCCTGGCATGCAGCACCCTTATAGCTGCCCCAGGGAAGCTGATCCCCTCTTTCACAGACCACAATTGTGTGCATGCTTAGAGCAAGCCTGCAGAAAAATTAGCTTATCGGGTCTACAGGTTGTGATAATAATATAGTTTTGCTGAATTTTGTGTTAGGACTTTTTGAATGGGGGAGGAGGTGGGGAAGATGTTAAGAGCTTTAGCAGGGTGTGAGAAAAAAGAAGAAGAAAAACTTGTACTCAAATAAAAGTTCCCTTATCTGCCTCTTTGTTCATCTTGTTTAAAAGTCCTCAATCTTATTCCAGGGAAAAAAAAAAAAAGCATAGTAATTAAAGAGTTTGGACCCTGGAGCAGAGGGTTGGGATTCAAACCCTAGATCAACAGTTTACTGTTGTCCAAGATTCTGAGTCTTTCTTTGCCTCTATTTCCTCATTTATAAAATAGGGACAAAGAGAGAAAGTATTTCATATAGTTGTTTTCAGGTTAAATGAGACGATGTATATTACATGTTTGGTGTAGTGCGTTGTGGACAGTAAGTGCTCCCCAGATGTTGGATAATGCTCTGACCTCAAGACTTTGAAGGGATACTAGCTGTTCTTAGAAGGACAATCAGAAATCATGACTCTTAAGGCTCTCAGGCATTCAGTTATAACCAGGCCATGAAAATCAGTGCCTGATGTATGTCTACTTTGCAATGTCTTAGTAACGTTCTTACTACCTCTGAATAACTGGTTGGTACCACCTTTTTAAAATTATATATTTTTTTCTCTAGCTCTTTTGTTGCTTTATGTCTATTAGTCACAATTTTCCTAATTAGATCTGAACTTTTGGGATCAAATGTGATGACTGCCCTGATTCCTTGAATCTTTCTTAGAGACAAAACGTGAAGCAGACATTTATGATATTTCTCTTGAGTAAAAGCTCTGGCTTATATTCCCCCCGTATGGCTACATGAATGGTGGGCTTGAACATTACTGCGTACTTGGCAATCCAGGGCCATACCATATTCCTCCCTGTGAAAGTTTGGTGACTATTCTTGGACTTCCACTATCTTGATCCAATCTACCATTCCAAATGCTCCTCCATTGAGTTGTTGCTTCTACCACCTCTGGAATTTGAGAGCTTCTCTTTAAATATTGCAGGATACATCACATCAAAAAGAGCGGGACCAAATGGGACTATCATTCATCATAGTTGACAACAGAAGTTGGGAGAGGGTGATATGCAGAACCCTTAAAAGGCTAATTCTGGTTGATGGCAAAGTTTCTGTCCTCCTAGATTTTAGTAGCAGATGCAGAGAAAAGTTCTCCCTTCTGATGATGAAGCTCAAGTTAAAATATTGAAAATGAATTGTGAAAGCCCATCTTATTATTGAATCATTAATTCATTTATTCACTTTTCCACCAAATATTTATTGCATGCCTATTTGTGTTACACATGATTCTATTTAATTTTTTAAACTGCTTATATCTTTCAGGAAGATAGATGATGGATGATAGATAGATAGATAGATAGATAGATAGATAGATAGATAGATACATTTTACAGCCTATAAGGTGGTTTGATGAATACAAACAAATAAACAAGTTAATAAATTAATTAATTATCTAAAAAGCTGTCTTTGTTGTATAGCCATGCTGAGTTTCTAAGTTCCAAATATTTTGTGTGAGATGAGGAGAAAAATGTCAAGCAAATCTGTTCTGAAATATAAGTGCTAACCATTACTTTGCCTACTTCCTCATTGTTTAGAAGAGTCTTATTTTGAGGGGCACCTGGGTGGCTCAGTTAGTTAAGCATCTGCCTTTGCCTCAGGTAATGATCCTGGGGCCTGGATGGAGCCCCACACTGGGCCACTCAGTGGGGACTCTGCTTCTCCTTCTCCCTCTGAACCTCCCCCCTGTTTGTGCTCTCTCATATAAATAAAAGAAAAAAATTTTTTTTAAAAGAAGAGTCTTATTTTTAAGAAGAATAAAAAGGGATGCTGACAATATCAGAAAGAGAATCAACACAATTTGTCAGGGAGACTGCAGGGATGAATAACAAAAATAAGCCATTTCTCTGAAAGTCAGAGAGCACCTAGTTTATACTATGAGCTGATGCAGAAATAAGAAACAATTAGTGTTAAAATATACAGCTGAGAAAAGTCCTCATGTTTTAGGTTTCAAAGTTATTTCCAAAATAGTTTTGCACCACAAATGTAATTTTGAAGTGACATATATCTACCAGCAAAAACTAAGGCAACATCAATTATATTTTCAGTCTAGAAATACATGTGTAGGTTTTAATGTATAGATGTATGTATGTATACATATGTATATTCATATGTAGATAAATTAAACACATAAATTAATGCTAAAGTTAAATAATATACAATATTAAGATAGAGAATGTTACTGCTTCAACTTTTCAACTTTTCTTATTTCAAATCTAGAGCATAAATTATGATTACAATAAAAGATAACTTTATATTGGATTTATTTCTTTTTTTATTTAAGTTGAATTTGCCAACATGTAGTATACTGGCTTTAAAAACTATAATTTCAGATATGTCTTTGTGGGTAAAGCTAGAAGAGTTATCAGTTATTTGCCAATCATCTCTCGAAAATAAACACTTGTTGTAGCTCTCATGAATTAGACCAATTTCAAACAAATTGTTAGAAGATACAATGAAAGAACGGGGTGCCTGGGTGGCTCAGTTGGTTAAAATGTCTGACTGTTGATTTTGGCTCAGGTCATGATCTCAGGGTCGTGAGATTGTGCCCCTCATTGGGCTCCACGCTGGGCGTGAAGCCTGCTTAAGATTCTCTCTCTCCCTCTCATTGTCCCCCTCCCCCTCTTTCTCTCTCTCTCCCTCTCTAAAAAAAAAATAAACAAAAGATTTAATGAAAGAAAATGTCCATTTATGAGTAATGTATAAGATAAAATAGAAAGGAATAAACGTAACAAGAAATGATCCAGTCTTATATGAAGACACATTATAAATATTACTAACAGCCTCAACAGAAGACATGAACAAACAAAAAGGTATAGCATATTCTTGAACAGAAAAACTCAAAATCATAGACATGCAAATTTTCTCTAATTTCTAAATCTAAATGAAACAAGGTTTTGTTTTAATCTAATAAACTGACTCTAAAGTTCATGTGAAGAAAGAACAAACAAGAGTAACAGTGAAACTATGAGAAAGAAGAACCATGAGGGCAGACTAGCCCTACCAGATGTTAAAACAAACTAAAAGAATCATAATAGTGTGATGGTGGAGTACAATTAGACAAACCAATGAGCCAAATAGAAAGTCCAGTAAAAGTCCAAACGTATATAGAATTTTTTAAGAAGATTTTATTTATTTATTTGAGAGAGAGAACACGAGTGAGAGAGCACAAGCAGGGGAGCAGCAGAGGAAGAGGGAGAAGCAGACTCCCCAGTGAACAGGGAGCCTGATGCAGGGCTTGATCCCAGAACCCTGGGATCACGATCTGAGCTGAAGGCAGCCACTTAACCGACTGAGCCACCCAGGCACCACAAACATATATAAAATTTAATATCTGATTAAAGGTAGCATCTTAAATCAGTGAGGAAAAGAAGGACTATACAATAAATGTTAGGGCAATTGGAAAGTCAAAGGAGAAAAACTATCTATACCTATACCTCACCCTTTACACCCAAATGAAATCCAAATGAATTGAAGATTTAAATGATAATAATGAAGCCATAAAAGTTCTGGAAAGAAATATAGGGAAATTCCTTTATAATCTCAAAATAGAGAAGTCATACATAACTATGACTCAAAATCCAAAACCATAAAAGATATCGACAGTTTTGGTTATGTAATATAAAAGAAATTGACTAAGGAATAAATACTTAGGATCAAATTTAACAAAGGAAATGCAAGACTTATATACTAAACCCCAGAAAACATTAGTAAAAAAAATTAAAGAAGACCTAAATAAATGGGAAGATATTTTGTATTTATGGATTGGAGAGCTTAATATTGTTAAGTTGGCAATATTTCTCAAAGCGATCTACAGATATAATAGAATCCCTACTAAAATTCCAATGGCCTTTTTTGCAGAAATGGAAAAGGCGATCCTCAAATTCATATGGAATTAATTGCAAGGGGTCTGAATATCCAAAACAATATTGAAAAATAAAATCAAAGTTGGAGGACTTGTACTTCTTGATTTCAACACCTAGTATGAAGCTACAATAATCAAAACAGTGTGGTTCTGCCGAATTACAGACAATATTTCTATAGAGAGAGATATGATCTAGTGCCTGGAACACAAAGAACTCTTACAACTCAACAGCAAAAAGACAAACAACTAAAGAAAAATGGCCAAGGGACTTGAAGAGACATTTCTTCAAAAAAGATATATAAATAACCAAAAAGCACAAGAAAGATACTCAACATCATTAGTCATTAGGGAAATGCAAATCAAAACCACAGTAAGATATTACCCCATACCCACTGGAATGGCTATAAAAAACAAACCAAACAGAAAAATGGAAAATAATAAGTGTTGGTGAGGATACGGAGAAATTCAAACTGTCCTACATTGCTGGTGGGAACATAAAATGTGGAAAACAGCTTGACAGTTCCTCAAATACTTAAACATATAATTAGCATATGATCCAACTAAAATGTCCATCAATGAATTAATGGGTAACAAAATTTGTATATACATGCAAGAGAATATTACTAGGCCATAAAAAGGAATGAAGTACTGATGCTACAAAATGGATGAATCTCAAAAACATTATGCTAACTTAAAAAGTTATGCTAATTAAAAGAATCCAGACACAATAGTTACATTTTGTGGGATTCCATTTATGTGAAATGCCCAGAAAAGATAAATCTGTAGAGACAGAAAGCAGATTGGTGGTTGTTAGGGACTAGAAGGACAGGGGAAAAGGAAGTGACTACATAAGAAGAATGGGGTTTATCTTTTGAGTTGATAAAAATGTTCATAGCTAAATAGAGTTGGTGGTTGCACATCATAGTATTGTACACTTTAAAATGGTTAATGTTATGTTACCTAAATTTTTCTTCAACAACAACAACAAATTAGCAGAAATTATGGACTTGAGTTAACAGTCATGTATCAAGTTCATTAATTGTGACAGATATGCCATAACAATGTAAGACATTAATAATAAGGGAAACTGGATGTGAGGTATTTGGGAACTATCTAAATTAAAGAGTTAATTTAAAAAAGAAAATCAAATTAAAAGATGACAAACTCAGAAAAAAATATCTGTAACTCATGTGATCAACAAAGGATTAATTTTCCTAATTTTAAGGACTCCTAAAAATTAAGAGAATGTTCACACATCCAATAGGAAAATGGCAAAAGGAAATTGATCAAGAGTAAAACAGAAAGTTCCTCCATAGCTAAACACAAACATCTCTTAAACACCTGAAGACATTTAAATTCTCTCATAAAAAGAAAAATACACATTAAAAACTACCCTGTTGTAACATTTTACCCACCAGAAGATAGAAATCAAAAAGTTTGACAACATACTCTTTATTAAGGCTGTGTAGAAACATGATGCTATGTATGTAAAGTGGTATAACTCAATTGAGGATAATTTATCAATACCTATCAAAATTACAAATGAATATACCCACTGACCCAGAAATTTCACTTACAGTAATCTACCTTACAGATATCCTTACACACATAAGAAATGACATATGCATAAATTTATTCATTTCAGTGGTGTTTTGAATAGCAAAAGACTACAAAAAAACTAAAGTCCATCGATACGGGCTGGACAAATATTATTTATGGTACATCCATGTAATGACATACTACACAGCTTTAAGAAACAATGAAGCAGTTCTCTGTGTACCAGCATAAAAAGATTACAAGATTTATTGTTAAGTGAAAACAGTAGAACAGTATGCATGGATGCTATTTTTTTCTGTTAAAAAAAAGATATAAAGAAACTGCCTATGTACTACAACTATATATTTGTATTTAGTTGTATATGGATCACGAAACTCTAAAAGATATACAATAATGGTGCTTACACAGTGGAAGAAGGGTAATGTACTTTGGTTGAATAGTGAAGCATTGAATGAATAGTGTGGAAGGGAAGCATTTGATTAAATATTTATTTCGAATCTTATGAAATTTATTACCTATTTAAAGTTAAATTAAAAAATATTTAAGTGCTGAAGACAAAAAGAACTGACAATGTGCATATTAACATAGACTTTCTCAGAGAAAGACATACAACACAGCCACTTAATCTAAGACTTCTAGTTTGACATTAGTGCCCCCAAGAAGGTGTATCTTCTTTGACCTGGGAAACCAAGAACATGGGCTTTACAGGGAGTTGCTGGGCTGCTCTCATTGGACAGATGGTTTTCCCTCCTCAGACTTAGCCCTCTCTATTACGTTACCTGCTCCATCTCCAGTATCTAGAACTCAGCCTGACACCAACTAAGTGCTAATAAGAGTCTATTGAATGATTGAGTTTAGGAAACTTCTACCACTATGTAAATGATGTTAGTGGTGAATATTGGGTCAAGGAAGAATGAGAAAGATTTTTTTAAATGAAATGTCCACTTTAACTTGACAACAGTTTTTAAACTAAAAACGTAAAATCTTTTTCATCCACTCAGGAATCAAATGTAGCTCCCTGAGTCAGCTTTAGAAAATATTGTCTGACTATCCAGGACCCACTAAAACTCCCAAATATGATTTCCACCTATCAGAACAGGAGGAACTACTTGAATGTTTTTCCTGGATTCCTTTAAATGTGCCTCGTATGGGGAGCAAGGAAAGCCTATGAATGGGGGAAGATGTTGACTGTATCTTGGGGGAGGAACAAGTGAAGAAAGCTTGATTCTACTAAGTGGTTTTCCTCCCCTACATGGAGATACTTTGTTTTGTTTTATTTGAGTTAATTTTGAGCAATTTTGTGTGTATTCTTCATGTCCTTGGGAATTTGATCTGAATATAGCATAATATGAAATTAGAACTAAATCAGGAAATAAAACAGCCCTAGGACTTCCGACATGAGAATAGGCCATAGAAGGGAGAGAAATATATTTGGAAGTGTTCTACAATTGCAATTCTAGTAAGAGTCTGTGACTGTAACTCATAAATCTCATTGTCAAATGCCAAGAAAGTACCTTTGGATCTGACTTTTAAGCTGAGAGCCTTTACGATTCACCACTTGGCCATGAGATGACTTAAACATATTTAAGAGAATTGGCTCATATCAACTATTTGCTCTGATTTTTTGGTGTTGTGTAACTGAAGGATTTTATAAAATGTTCTACTTTGGGATGAAGAGATGTCTTAAGCAATACACCCATCAATGGGAATAGACTTCTCTCTCTCTCTCAGAATACATTTCTTGGTATGATGGGCTTTGAGTTAGGATATCCAGGTATCACCCATATCTGTGAGGCAAGAATGTAATAAATTAAAAAATTTTTAATTTATGTATTTTTGCATGCATGTGAGAAAGCACAGGCTAATGCATGAGCAGGGGGAGGGGCAGAGCGAGAAGCAGACTCCTCGCTGAGCAAGGAACCCAATAAGGACTTGATTCCAGGATCCTGGGATCATGTCCTGAGCCGAAGGCAGACACTTAACCAACTGAGCCACCCAGGCACCTGAGAATGTAATGAACTTAATTCTCTAGGGAAATTCAGCTCATTTATAAGTACTGAACTCATTTGGGGGGTCAGGGAGAGAGCAAAGGCTATCAAACATATCTATCCACAGTATCCAGTTGCATAGAAAAATATGTCAGTTAATATATGTTAAACCAATTTCTCAGGTAATGTTAAAAAAAAAGAAAACAGCAACACTGACAAGTGGATAGAAATCACTCATCTTGACAAGTGATTATGTAGATTAGGAAAGATGCTCTGTACCGCTAAGGAATGGGGACTGGGAATAAATCCCCTGTTGATATAATGAATAACGTGACAGTTGTGTTCTCTTCTATGTTAACTCTCTCAGAACTAACATTTAGGCCCCATCCCATCATAGGCAAAGATGGGGAAATGTCATGAGAATGGGTTGGGGTCGCACGTACTTGGATCCTCAGAGATACTGCCAAATATATATGACTTTCAGACCTCCTGAGATCGTATCATATCTTCTTAGACTTTTCTCTTAGGCTTTTATAACTCAGATCTCAGTGGGACCTTTATAATTATTTCATTCTGTCCATATTCACACTCATGTCTACATTCATACAAAGTTGGCCAATATAAAGTAGAATATGTTTCTTTGCAACCTTGACTCTGAAGTTGACCAGCTGTTCTCACCTTCAACATGCCTTTCCTCTGGATTCAGTAGCATTTATAATTGTGCACTTTGGTGTTGTTATGTGGCATTTATTGAGCATTGTCATTGTTTCTTCGATGAGATAGAAAGCTTTTTAAGGGCACTGCCTCTCTCAGGCACTTTCAGGGTCCACCCAAATTCTGACCTGGGACTGTGTAGACCACTTCCACTCAAGTAAGTCTATCACTTTGGGTGATGGTTTACCACTAGTGACATCTTACTGTATGTGCACTTAGGAATGTGTGAAGAACAAGGTTCCAGTAATGCAGCCAAATATTTCCTGTGAACCAGAAAGTACATCTCACACTTGTCTTTTTAATGGGCTGTATATTTGTGTTTAGAAATGTATGCTGTTTGTCCTTTCCTATCAAAGGAATGCATTTTGCATAATTTCCTGTCCCGGATAATTTAAAGGTGAATGTGAAGGAAAATAAATTATGAGTGAAATCATGATTTAATTTTCCACATATTTTTTTAAATAGTGGAGAAAGGAAAAACCAGGAAAGAAAGCTACCATAAGTTCCCTTGGGAATTTATCTAGCCTGAAGCCTCTGATAGTATAGATAATAAGGTTCAGAAAATGATGCTCTCTCCTGGCTCAGTCAGTTAAGTGTCTGACTCTTGAGTTTGGCTCAGGTCATGATCTCAGGATTGTCAGATCAAGCCCTATGATGGGCTCTGTTTGGGCATGGAGCCTACTTAAGATTCACTCTCTCCCTCTGACCCTCCCCACTGCAACTGTGCATGCTCTTTCTCCAAAATAAATAAATATTTAAGGGGCACCTGAGTGGCTCAGTTGTTAAGCGTCTGCCTTCGGCTCAGGGCGTGATCCCGGAGTCCTGGGATCGAGCCCCACATCAGGCTCCTCCGCTGGTAGCCTGCTTCTTCTCCCATTCCCCCTGCTTGTGTTCCCTCTCTCGCTGGCTGTCTCTCTCCGTGTCAAATAAATAAGTAAAATCTTAAAAAAAAAATGCTGCTTTTCTCAGGAGCCTTTGTTCTCAACTTGAACTCCATGAATGGGCTTCAGAGGGTTCTTGAACATTCTACAAATGTTTATAAAACCTATGTTTACAAACAATTAACTGAGGAAAGGCAGGAACTTTTATATCATACTCTCAAAAGTCCAATGACCCTCAAATATTAAGAATATTGATTTAGAATCTTACAATCCACTTAAAAATTATTTTAGATCAAAATAAATATTACAAGTTACTTATTCATTTTAGTACACATTTATGGAGTACTTCAAGGTGCCAAATACTCTCCTAGTACTGGGGAGACAATGATGAATAAGCTCATAGGAAGAGAATGATGGAAACATTTCCTGAGAAAAGCAAACCAAACAGAACTAGGTCAATAGTGACCCTTCTTTAAGTTTTCTGACAATAATTTGACACTTTGTTCTTGGGAAGGTTGGTTATCACTACGAGTATATACTTTTAATTGAGTTACTATAATAACTACAAATCATTCCAATTAACATTAACTTCTATTGTGGCAGATATAATTAAGAATACATATGTGACTATTTCTGCCTTTTATAATGAGCGTTCATAGTAATCACTATTGGAACTACAGTATTAAGTATAATTACTAAGTAATCTACTAGAACACAGAATTACTTTATAATTATATGATATTTTCCTAAGCATATAGCATGTAGTTTCTTTGGGAGTGAAGCACAAGAGTGACATTTAGCAATCTATTACATAATTGATGAAATCTTGCTAATAAACGTGAGTTAACATCCATAAATGCTGGGCATTTTAAATTCCAAAATAAAGCCAGTCACTCAGCCTTTTTTTTTTTTTTTGAAGACACCTTATTTTATTTATTTATTTACCAGAGCGAAAGACAGCCAGCGAGAGAGGGAACACAAGCAGGGGGAGTGGGAGAGGAAGAAGCAGGCTCCGAGCAGAGGAGCCTGATGTGGGACTCAATCCCAGAACGCTGGGATCATGCCCTGAGCCGAAGGCAGACGCTTAACGACTGTGCCACCCAGGCGTCCCTGAAGACACCTTATTTTAAAACCCTCATCCCAAGGAGGAAAACTGTACGGAATCATTTGGTTTTAGAGTCCAGAAACAAAGCAGATGGCATTAATTGTCTACATTGAAAGTAAGTGTGTATTTAATACACTAGAATGGAATTTTGAAAAACAGCTATATCTACAGCTAACTTTTTGGCAGGTAGGTCTAAAAGCTTCCAATAGAAGCTTTGGGATGTGTTTTCCAAAAGATATTTTAGCTAAGAAAATGTATTTTCTAGAAAATGCTAGAAAACATATATATTTTTTTAAAGAAGAATCCTTGAGGGAAATAGTGTTTCCTCAAGGTCTGTGACTTATTACCTAACAAATAATACCAAAATATTAGAGCAATCTATAAGGCAGGAAAAAATAAAGCAGATAGCAATGCTCTATTTTTAGTGGTATAGAGAATTAGAAAACCATTAAAATTGTTTAACAAGGTGCTGCTATAACAAATTACCATAAACTTTGACGTCTTAAAACCACAGAATTTTATTCTTTCACAGTTCTGGAGGCCAGAAGTCAAAAATCAAAGCACAGACCAGGTTGGTTCCTTTTAGAGGCTTTAAAGGAGAATCTGTTCCATGCTTCAACTTTCTTAGCTTACAGATACATCACTCCAATCTCTGCTTCTATCTCCACATGACCTCTTCTTCCCTCGGTCTGTTGGTGACTTTTCCTTTTCTGCCTCTTTTCTGAACACTGTGACTGAATTTAGACTCCACACTAATCTAGGGTGATCTCCTCTTGAGCTCTTTAGTTTAATTACATCTGCAAAGATTCTTATTCCAAGTAAGATCAAATCTACTATCTTTGGGGGATGCATTCAACCCACTACATAAAGCATCAACATACATATGACATTTCCAAAGGAGTCAATGTGGTGAGATATCCACGTAAGGCTAGAGCCTCAAAAACAGAGATCTTAGACCTGTACATGATCTCTGGAGATAATGTAGCCATTCTCTGGCCACTCAACTTACAGGAAATTACCACCACTTAGAAAAAGCAATGGATGTCAGGAAAGCAAAATGATACAAGAAGCATGATCACCCAGGATGTGATAAAAGAGAGGTCAGAATGTGAGTCCCTGGCTTCCCACAGAAGTGCTCTTTTCCACTTCACCTTATAGAGTGGAGGAAAACGGATTTGAAGGTGGCCTTAGGGCTAGGTCAAAGAGCAGAGAGTAGAAGAAACCTCAGAATATAACAGGCAAAGGAAAATGGGCTCTATTCGGTGGTATTCTTTGCTCTGGCCACTATGACATCTCAGTGAGGTTATACCTTTATTTTTTTTCTTCCAACTACCACTTTCCCCTGCACTCATCCCTGCCCATTTAACCCTAAATACTGTGTTATATGCATATTTGTGAGTCGTAATGAACCAAATGGATTCAATTATAGGTGCCTGTCTTGGGACCCTGCCGGGTTAGGTTGATTTATACATAAATTTTTGCATCAAGGGGATGCAACTTGTTTTGAAAGTGTGTATCTTGGTTTCAGAGTTGAACAACATTGACTGATTAATTGAACATTTAGAAACATACTTGCATACTTCCAAAAACTGATTAAGGACATGCGCATGGGATTTCATACAGTATTTCTAACAGTCTGTTAGAATTTAATCATGGGGCGCCTGGGTGGCACAGCGGTTAAGTGTCTGCCTTTGGCTCAGGGCGTGATCCCGGCGTTATGGGATCGAGCTCCACATCAGGCTCTTCCGCTATGAGCCTGCTTCTTCCTCTCCCACTCCCCCTGCTTGTGTTCCCTCTCTCGCTGGCTGTCTCTATCTCTATCGAATAAATAAATAAAATCTTTAAAAAAAAATTTAATCATTACTTTTGAACAAGGGTGATACTTAAGACTTATGGGTCATATGGTCTCTATTGCAACTACTGAACACCACTATTATACCTGGAAAGAAGCCATAGCCATAGACAATATGCAAACCAAAGGATGTGGCTGTGTTCCAACAAAATTTTATTTACCAAAATAAGTGATGGACCCGATCTGGCCCATGGACTGTAGTTCATGACTCCTGCTTTTGAGCCAACATTTCAAAAACTGTACTTATATTGTGCATCCCTAAACTGTATGTTCTGGGACAATTTTTAAATTTCCATCAGGGGTACCTCCAGTCCCTTAGTCAGCAGAGCTTAAACCATTGGCATGTTCTTTCCCTCCTTTATTATCCATAGCTAGACAATCTTTGTGATTGAGCACATTATTTCCACTCATATCACTTGGCTCAAGGAAGTCCTTACTAATCCTATTTCTCTGGCTCTTACTTGTTCTCTTGCTTTTAGTTCTTTCCTTCTTTGATATCTCTTACAAACCACAGATGGAGTCATCCTTCTACAATACATCTCGGAAGCATTCAATGAGTGAGGAATCTATGGAGTGATCTATGTGAAGAGAAATATGAATATTGGGATCCATAATAGGGAAAAAACCAGAGAATAATATTCAAACCAGTAAGCCTGTTTTTCAAACTTTCAAAAGTCTGGATGAAGTTGAACTCAAGTCAATTGAGCAAACACGCATTGGGTAAGTTAGCAAAGTATTTAAGAGGGTGTGTTTTTGAAGCAGGCCATTGCTTTCAAATCTCAGCTCCATTAAGTGTGAGCTGTGTGCCTTGTGTGAGTTACTTAACTTTTCGTCATCTGAAAATGGGGACAGTGACCATTCTTACCTCAGAGGGCTGCTATGCAGATTAAATTTTTTTCAGGCATGTACTGGCACATAGGAAGTGCTAGTATATTTTCTTTATTATTGTTGCAATTATTGGTATATCAACGTACACAGTCACATTACTGGTGCTAAATATATTTTTTTTAATTCCTTTTATGAACCAAGCACTGTTCTAGGTGCTAGAGATGGAACGGTGAAAAGACAGACTAAGCCTCTGCCATTATTATGTCCTACTAGCCACTGGTTTATTCAACAAATATTCACCAAGCACCTTGGCTGTGCCAGGCACTTCTGGGCACCGTGACAACAGTTTGCGAAGACTAACAAAGTCTCAGCTCTCATAAATTCATATTTAGTCATTTAGGTGTGGTTTCTTCATCTAAACCATGTGCTCCATGGGGTCAGAAACTAGATTTTCATCAACCCATATCCTAAGAGCCTCAAAAGGATTATCACATGGAGACTTATTCATAAATATCAAATCAATGAACGGATTAATGAATGAGAGAATGAAATGAACATCCATATTCACTAAGTGCAGATAGTTTAGCACCAACTAATCTTGAATGAAGTTGAAATCAACCATCCTTGTTAGGTGAGGAACACATCACACACCACCCCATGAGATTCACATTGGGGATCTTGACATCCATCCTGCTTTCCAATCTGGAGGCTCAGGTTTCATAGGCAGTGTGTGTGCATGGCAGAGAGTAGGGTGGAGAGAAATCTTCCCAAGAAACAAGATGTCAAAGGGATATATTAAATAGAACATGAGGATTCTCTGCAGGATTTGCAAAAAATAAAGGTCCTGGATAAATTACTTAAGTCAGTTTTGCTTTCTACCTTGTATAAGAATGAAATCATAAAAAGTGTAAAAGATCTAGAATTATAGGGGCACCTGGGTGGCACAGTCGTTAAGCTTCTGCCTTCAGCTCAGGGCGTGATCCCAGCATTCTGGAATGGAGCCCCACATCAGGCTCCACCGCTAGGAGCCTGCTTCTCCCTCTCCCACTCCCCCTGCTTGTGTTCCCTCTCTCGCTGGCTGTCTCTGTCAAATAAATAAATAAAATCTTTAAAAAAAAAAGATCTAGAATTATAAAACAACCTGGAGACCGTATCTAAAAGAACTTTTGAAGTCTTGGCTAAATTAATAAACTGTTTTTTGTTCTACTTGGAGTAAGAATGACACTGAAAGAAATATTTTAAAAATCTGTAATTTAAAAAAGAGAGAGATGACACCTAAAAATACTTTTATGGTTATAGAAAGTAAATTACAATTAGGTACAAGATCACAGAGAGTGTGCAGGATGAAGGCCATGTTCAGATACTGTTAGGAGAAAGGGGAGACAGTTGGAGTTTTTCTTGTGCATGACATGAGGAAAACTTGAGCTCTTTAGATGCTTTATTAAAGCCTGGAGTATATTGCTCAATCTGGAAGATGTTTCCTTAAACTGTTTCAGAAATCCAGTCTGACCCATTTTCCTCAGCCATGCTTATGGGAAGCTTTATCAGCAAGGAAATGGTTTTATAGGGAAATGATTCTGAGACCTTTTGGCTGCCCCCACACGCAAATCATCAGACAGTATGCAAATGGAGAACAGTAATACACTTAGCGATTGCAGAAAAAAAAAAAAATTTCTATTCCTCCTCTTGAATAGAAAAGGAGGAGCTAAAAGTGTTCCCAAATCCTAGAAACCTCACCAGTAAAGTAAGAATTATGTAAAGTCTTCACTAAAGCTCAGGGAAGAAGTTAGCCACATTAGCCTCTATTGATATAGTGCTTGGGATAAAATTTGCACTCTACGGTATTGGCCTAAATTTCCGGAGAGGAAAAAAAAAAAAGGCCTTGGTTGTTATTTTTCCTTAGGTATCTGAGTTATGATTACGTGGGTAAGTGGAAACTGGGAAGCTCCAGCAATAGCCTATTGACTGTATCTTTTGTTTGTGGTTTGGAAGATGCTTTAAGATTCAAATATGGATTATGTGTGTTACAGAAAATTCTTTATATGTGGCCAGGATGGAAACATGAGAGACACTTGTTCTCTAGTAAGACCGCATAGCTGATGTGTCCCCATGGTAAGATGGCCCACGCGAGCAAAGCTTTGAGTTTCCTGGGCTCTATTTTAACCAGGGGGCCAAGCATGTACTGTGCTTTCTGGTCAAAGAAAAAAAGAAGAAATTGCCTAGAAGGAAATCTACCTCATCCAGAGATAAAATTTACATGAAATATGGTTATAACAAGATTATTTACATTCTACAGTCATTAGGGATAAAGAGGATACTTGCAGATCTATCTTCCTAAACAACAAATTGAAAATCCTTTGTGATAAAAATCTCTCCGCTGTGATTTTCAGTTCTGTCAGATACCATAGAAAAATGGTGCCAAGTTAGCATATCTATTCACTCAGCAACTGATGCATATTCTTTGGAATTTAGATACCGATGCTTTCTTTCAACTCTGTGTATCTGTTATATTTTCTACTCACTATATTATGTGAATTTGTGTTTTGGGGAGATCAGACTGAAGTCCAGAAAACCAGCTTGTTTGAGGATATGATTTTTAAAATGAAATTTATAAAGAGTATACTGTTACCTTGGAATGAATTTGGTGCTGATAATTTTACACACACACACACACACACAGAGCAGGGAAAAGATAGGTTTGATGATCACTGTTTAAAATGATCCACAGCTTTAATTGACTCCCAATTGTCTTTTTTTCATGTCACAGTGCCATTGATGTTCAGATATGTCAGTTATTTTAAGTTTTTTTTTAATGTGCTTTACAGCTCGTACAGAAAGATAAGTGAAAAATAGTTGTCAATAAAGACGAATATAATTAAGCCAGGATTTTGTATGTGAGAAAAAATTTATGGTCCAGCTTCTTCCACCCCAGCATAGAGGGGTGATGATCCTTTCCCTTTTTTAGCACGATAGGATAGGAGATATGACCATTATTGGTAGATGCTGATCACAGACTCTCCTTATGAGAGCATGCCATGTCAAATGGGAAAGCCTCCAGCTGGAGTTTGCTTCTACCTGGAAAAGAAAGCTCACACTGGATGTGTGAAGACCGGAATGGTTGTGTTATCCAATAATTATGGACTAGGCCGTCAGTGACTTTGGAAGAAAGTTCAGGTTTAGAAAAGGATAGTCATTAGCAAAGCCTGCCTAAACCACAGTGAGGTTTAACAGGCAGGACAGGGCCAGGGCTGCCGTCGGGTTTCCTACAATGATCTTTGGACAGAGTACTATGGTCAGAAAAAGATAATAAAGAGGCTAGAACATGCACCATCTGGTCTAACAGAAGGGAAGATGGAAAGCATCAACAGGGAGTTGGAATTGTTATGGAAAGCCAGACGGTGAAGCATTGATTAAGATTATTTTGTTGATTAGGTGATATCCTGTGATTTATGCCATGGACAAGGAAAACCAAATATTTTTTGTGAGTGTGTGAAACCAGGGTATGCTATAGAGCTACAATTATATCTGACCCTGGGATTCAGAAAAACTCCCTGTCAAGCAAAAGAGGCCAAACTAAGAAACAGGGCTCCCTGAGAACATGAAAAGGCTGTCTTCTGGAGAGAAGAGGCATGGTGGTCCAACTGATTTGCAAGTGTTGGCAGAGGGCCAGGTAGCAGAGGGAATAGGATATCACAGAAGGGCTTCCTTTTTTTTCAAGAAGACCTCAAAGTTGCCAACATTAATGGCACTCTAAAAAACACAGAAAGGGAAACCAAGTCAATGAGGCTAAGAAGATGGATCTGATGAAACCCACAGAGGCCATTTGGAACATTGCTTGCTCAGATTCGATGCAGGATATGGGAAGGTGGATCTGAAACTTCCTGGGTTTCTTAGGCTAAGTAGAGGCATATTTTCTAAAGTAAATTTCTCAGGATCAGTTTTCTTAGTGCTCTCTCTCTCTTTTATTCCTCTCTCTCCCAATATGATTTTTAGTCCTTTTTAACAGAAGTATTTTCTTCACAATGATTCACTTCAACTTCCAGAGTGAAACAACACACCTTACTGATTGGCGATCATCACAACCCTGTCACAATACAGATTTTTCTTGTTTACCAAGCACTATCACATGACTGCCCCCCCCCCCCCATATCAGAGCTAGCCTTTGTTATATGCTTACCATGTGGCAGGAATGGGGCAAAGCATTTTATATACTTTAATTTTTATTAGTTTAATCTCAAAACAGCTCTATGAAGAGGGAATTATTATTATGTCCATTTAAAAATATATTTAGGAAACCAAGGCTTTCCCTAAGGCCATCAACAAATATGTGGTGGAATCCAAATTTGAACTCACGCAGATTCTCAAGTCCTCACAGCATTAACCAATGCTCAATGCTGTCTCAACAATTTATCTCAAATGTATTATTTCAATGTTTAAAGATGAGAATAAGTAGTTCAGAGAGAGGAATGATTTCTATTCAGCATTGGAACGGACTTGACCTCAGAACCTTGGGCTCCAAATCCAGCTCCCTTCCCCTTGTAACATCTTACTGCTATAAATTTGCCTGATAAATAATAAACATATCCTCCAAGAGAGAAGACCATCAATGTATCTCATCTCTTACTTCGATACCTCATTTTTATGAGAATCAAGTTTCCTGATGATCCAAACCTGTCATTTCTTTCCTTACAAGAGATTTGTCACATGGAAATATTTATAAGGTGTTAGCTAATCATTAGAAAGTACTTGAAACACCCATTTTCCTTCCTGATGACAGCAAATGTCAACTGCTTCTTAGACTAAGTACTACATATTTTAGATTGAGAGCTCGAGTTTGAACGGTATGAGCAACTGTTCCATTGCTTTGACTGGGCGTTCAAACTGAGTAAGAATTATGAAGGACATATACTCTTATGATGTCACAGGTCAAGCACCTATTTCATCAGTGAGAGGGCACATGCAAGTATATCCATTTGCTTCCCCATTTTACCCCCAAACGGTGGCAAGAGGATAATATCGAGCATCCAAAGTGTTACCTTCCGCAATTCATAAAGTTGCACTGAATAGAATTATCACCTTGAAATTACAGGGTAAAACTCCCTATACAAAAACAGATTAAAGACAAATTAGACTGTGGGCCAGGTCACTCTGATTGTTAATTAGTGATAATGGAAATACAATTAGCATAATGAGTTCCAATTACTGTATATGGAGAAATATGAGCATACTGCTTTCATAAATCTTGGTTCCAGGAAAAATAAAATGCATCTGGTTTAACAAAGCATGCCCTTCTCTTCTGCAGAAAGCTTCCTGGTAAATATCTTTTTGTGGAGCTAAATCCTTCCTCTGATGGGTTGTGATTTTTTTTGGGGGGGGGAGGCGACAGAATGGATTTGCCCCGTCTGATAGTTGAACAGTTTTGTATTAGCTCAGCTTCTGTTTTAAGCTTCCTAGAAAATCTAACCATCTGTTTCTCCAATCGCAGGTTAAAAACATTGGGGAGAATCATAGACCATTGCATCAAATGTGCTTATTGTCTTTGAAATGTTGGTGAGCCCCCCTTTCTGCCTTTGATAAGCTGTGAAATTGGAAAGCCAATTATAGTTGCATATTTACACAAATCTGAGCAGCTTTTTGAAAACTCTGTGTAAGAATGACTGGATGAGAAACAACAGCTTTACACAGAACTATAGTGGGATGCCTGTGGGTGTGTTAATGAAGTTATTTTTAAAAGAGTTGCACTACAGGGTCTGGGTATTTATTTTCACCTTGGTCTTACACTTACACCTTTTCATTGCAGGCACTGATCTCTCCTAACTTTCTTGGAAGGCCCATCAGCTGATAGCACAATATGCCAGTTGTGCCGTATTCTCTCTTCAGATCTCCTTTGCTACTTTTCTTGCTATGAATGCTCAACTGTTGACGGATTATATTCTAGCGCTGGTTAAAACCCAGGCCCTTTGGCCAATGAATGGTAATGAATGTGGACTGCTCAGCCCACACAGGTGACATTACACCTGGTACCGAGGGAATGTGCCAACTTCCTTGTTGTACCCTGTAAATCTGATAGATGCCATTAACCTTTTCAGCAAATCCCCGTGGATCACTGCGATGGTGAATCTCAGTAGTAATTGCTAAGACAAAAATGCCCCAGCATGCCTATATTCCCTATAAGGATCTATGAAACAGGCAAGTTGGCTACTCAAGTGCCTTTTTCCCCAACTGCTCCCTTGATTTACTTTCAGCTGTCTGTCTGTACCCAGGCTTCAGTAGTTCATACTCTTCCAAACACGCATGAGCAGCAGATCTTGCAAAGTACTGAGAGCAATTTAACCCTCTCCTTTTATCCTGAATGGGATTTTGCTATAAAGGAGAACGGATATATATCTAGACCAGAGGACCTACTAAAATAGCTGAGTTCATTGAGGAGAAACCTTCTCATCTCTACCTTTATAATTCACAGCCCACTTTCCACCTGGGCTTTGACTGTGGTTGTCATATTTTTAACCTAGTCAGGTCTCCTCAGTCTGTCTGGAAGCATTTGTAAACTGGATTATTCAATAAAAGAAATGCTTGTCAGGCATCATTCTCCTTCAGCAGTTTGAGATGCTTTCTCTAAAAATGGCTTTCACACTATGACTATCTATTTTTGAAGCACACACACATGCTCGTGCACACACACACACACACACACACACACACCAATGGAATCAAAATGATCATTGACTCTCTGTCAGCCTATATTTATTATGGGAGGTATGGTAGAGCTTAAAAAGACAAGCTTCTCTTCCTAGTATTTTCGTTATTAAAGTATATATTAGATCTACACTTCTTTATAGATTTGAAGAAGGGAAAGCAATGAATTGAGAGGCTCATGAGGTATCCTGGAAAGAAGACTGACCTCTTGGGTACTGAAAAGTGTCTCATTGACAGGCATAACAATGTGTACTTGATAAATGCTGATAATAATTGATACTTGATAAGTTACTCCTGGCAGGGTCTAGGGCAAATCACTGAAACTCTCTGGGCCTTGTCTTACTTATAATAGGAGGAATTTGCCTAGGAATTCTCTAGGATTCCTTTTGGCTCTAAAATTTTGTGATTCTAAGGGTCAAACCACCAAACCAGCAGATGTGACATAAGAAATGTTAAATACCTGTGCATTTATCTGAATAGCCACGAACTTCTAGCCACCCTATATCACTTAGAATTAGATTAAGTTGTAACCTAACAGAGGAGCCCCATGCAGAATAGATCCGTATCTGTGCAGGATTAGCAGTTCTCAAAGGGCTTTCAGCCTCAAACACTATTCATCATTCAAGATGGCAGTTAGTACTCGAGCCATCACATCTCTATGTTCCGCAAAGGAGAAAAGGGTGTTGGAGACAAGGGTGAACCGCCTACATAGTCAGTACTTTTACGGAGCTTTCCAGGAATCCCCACACAATTAATTCTGTTTATATTTCATTGGCATCAGTACTTATGAGAGATACTAGGAAGCACGGTATTTTAACTGATACATCATGGCCCAGAATAAACTTGAGTTCTTTTATTAGTAAGAAAGGAAAGAATGGATCTGGATAGGCAACTGGTGGTAGCTGCCATGTAATCCTTTCTCCTTCATTTAAACTATTTTTGTGCCATGCTCCTTGGTCCTAGAAAAGACTCTATCAAGCATATAGAAATAACTTATTTCATTTTATAACCATGACTGTGATGAGTCCTATGCTAACATGGATATGTCAAGTCCTATCACAATGCAAATTTAAAATTTCAGTTAAGTTTTTAAAAATAATTCCCACTTGTAGATGACACTAAAGTGAAAAGGATTGTTGGTGTCTTTCTTAACACAGAGTTAACAAGAGAGTCATATGTAACTGAAAATCAGTAAGTTCAAAAAGTCTAGTCATTCTTTTAAAATCATCTGTATTTATGTAAACACTGATTAGGTTTTCCCATAACTAATTTTACTAAATTAAAATAAAAGAAGCATTATTTTACTATGTGCCGATATTCATTTGAATGAAAACATACGTTAATGAGCTTTTTCTTTTTTACACATAAAGATTCCTATTGTCTATGCATGGAATAAAAAAAATCAAAAGGCTCACACATTGGTCAGTCTTCCATCAGAAGACTGATTTTTGTCCCCCCAAATCTAGCCAACGTCCTATTTTACTCAGAAGGACTATTTTATAATGTGAGCAGGCCACTCAGATAACAGCTTGCCAGTCTATTGATTCCAAATTAATTTTACTTCTTGGCAGTTGACTTTTTAAGGGTTCCTACTAATTTTCTCCACTTGTCATTTTTGGGTACAAAGAACAGTAAATGCGAACTGTCTTACCTAGTGCAGTTATTTTATGGAGGATAGACTTTCTGGCTCAAGGTTCCTGAGAGTCATGTGGCTGAAATGAGACAGCAGGGGAGTAGATTTGAACGTGATCTTTTGTATTGGTCAATGGTGTCCCATAAATCAGTTTTCTCCAGGCTGGCTTTAGAAAACAAAAAGCACAGAAGATTTTGGTCATGCAGTGGAAAACTGCATTTAGATTCCTCAAGTATTTTGGGTGAGTCGATACAGAACATCAGTTAGGGATTTGGGTTGCAAACAACAGAATCCAAACCTAGATAATGTAATCAAAAGTGATTTTACTGGAAAGGTACCAGGTAGTTCAGAGAGTGTGAAGCAGGAGTGGAGAACCAGACTCCCAAACAGACAAATTCATGGCAAGTGAAGAGATGAGGGCAACAGGAGCCATGGAGCAGTGTCCTCTGTGGCTGTCACTGAATGCTGGAGCATCCATGGTTTTCAATGTTTGTTTCCCTCTATTCAAGGACGGAGAATCTGATTGGCCTTGCTGAGGGATACACCCTGGCCTAAGAAGGCAGGCAGTGTGCTTTGATTAAAAGCAACTTCAGGACTACACAAGGGGAGGTGAGGTAATCCCCCTAAAGGATGCTGCTTTTCCCTTAAATAGGATGAATGGATTGTGGTTTTCTTAAAAACGACAGACAGACAACCACTATAAGGATACATCTTAGACTTTAATGTGTATGGGAGTATTCTGGGCTTCATACTAACTGCATATTCTGACTTGAAAGGTCTGGGCTGGGATTGAGATTCTGCATTCCTGCATCATGCCGGTGATGCTACTGTCCTGCGGACCACCCTTTGAGTAGTAAGGCTCTATAACAGTGAGTATCAGGGAGACAATTAGCCTACAGTTCTTATTCTTGTTTGTTTTAATTGAAGCATAATTATGTATATTAAAATGAGTAGAAATTAGTCTAATTTGTGTACATGTACCTGTGTAACTAGCAACCAACCCCAAGCATCACTCTCTCCTTAGAAAGTTTCCTTATGTCTCTCTTTGTCCTCCTCCCCTCCAAGAAGGAACCACTATTCTGATATCTATCCCCACAGATTGCTTTTGCCTGTTCCTCAACTTCATGTAAGTGGAACCATATAGTATTTAATTTTTGTGTCCAGTTTATTTTGCTCAACATAACATTTATGAGATTCATCCATGTACTTTTAAGTACCTGTGATTCACTCCTTTGTATTATTGAGTACTATTCCATTCTGCGTCTAAGACCTATGTTTATCATTCCTCTTTTTGATGGACATTTAGGTTATTTCCAAAATTTGGCCATTATGAATAAAACTGCTGAACATATATTTTTCATTTTTTCCAAGTAAACACCCAGAAATGAAATAGCAGAGTCATAAGGTATGTGTGTGTTTAACTCTATAAGAAATTGACAAATGGCTCTCCACAGTGGTTGTACCATTTTATACTCCCACCAGCGTGTATGAGAGAATTCCAGTTGTCCTGCATTTGGTGTTGTCAGTCTTTTTAAATTTTAGTCATTCTAGTGTAGTGATAAATCATTGTGGTTTTAAGCTGCATTTCTTTGATGACAACCCATGTTGTGTCATTCTGCACAAACACATTTTCTTTTCATCTTTTGCCTCAGCTTATTTTCACCTTTAAATACAGTCTCCCTTTGAATCTATGAAACGTTTTGTTTACAACCTGGACACATGATGGAATTTCGGCCTGACTCTTATTTGCTCTTTTAGATTATGCTTACCTTTCCACAATCGCTGCTAACTAAGAATTTTGGTTTTGAGTATCTTAGTGTGGGCTGCTGGATATGGTAACAATATTTTCTCATTAAAAATAATGCCTAGTTCTTCCTCTGATGGTATTTAAATTTGCCATCCCAGGCTCTTGTACTCAAATATATTGATAATGTCCCATGTGTGTTCTCTGACACTTGGGTGTAATTGTGGTGAACTTTGAATTCCCATCTTAAGGTCAGTTATTAACTATTGATGGATTCTCCTTTTCTCCACTTAATGCTAAAGTATTCATACTAACCAAGACAGATGGGAGCGGCTAAGGAGTTTTTCAATGCCATTGCTGTGTAAGCTGTCTTTTGCTTCCCTCATGTGAGAAACTCAAAGCACTTTTGTAGAGAAGATCATTTATTCAAGGTAAAGAAAAAAAAAGGAAGAAAGAAAGAAAGAAAGAAAGAAAGAAAGAAAGAAAGAAAGAAAGAAAGAAAAAGAAAACAAGCCCCTACATTCATTGTCTAAACCCCAGTTTTCAAACCCCATCTACTTTTTCTGGAACCGACTTTTCTTGTCATTAATGATGAGAAAATGGCACCTTTGACAACAACCTTGGCTGACCCACTTTGGAACCAAATGGGATCTGGATGTAAGAAGGATGGCCAAGACCTCAACATCCTGGATAAGTCACCCTGACAAACAACGGCACTGTTTTTGGATTTCCCAGGAGGCGGAAGAGTGCCCTCCGAGATTTATAAACACATCCATAATAAATGGGAGGCTGAAGTTTAAACTGTTATGGAGCCTCCTCTGCTGTGCTGCTGAGGTCTCGTGTGATTTAGAGAGGTGACATTTACTGTGTGCAGACCTATTATTCAGAGTGACTGTTTGTGTATAGACAATATTTTAAAATGGCTTGCTGTAGATGAAAAACTCTTATTAAGTCAGAAAAACAGTTTAAGTAGGTAACACTCTCTCAGTTTAGTCTGCTATAAGTCTTACTGTCTTGCCACGTGGAAAGTGCTTGGGGTGGGAGGTAGTGACACCTCCCAGGTGCTGGCTAAAATACTACCTCCAGAGCGAACAGGATGCAGGTCTTCAGCTGGGACCACAAAACTAATTGTATGTCCGAAGTGAAACTAGTAGGCATTTCTGCAGGTGTCATCTCAATGGCCCAACCAATAGAATTTAGGAGGCAGAGCACCGGTAGTCGAGACACTTAAGACTTAGGTTCTGCCACTAACTGGTAGTGTGATCTCACAGATGTCTCTTAACCTCTCTGAGACTCAGTTTCCCTAATCCACAAAATTTGGGAATTGGATGAGGTGATTTCTAAAACCCCTGTAAGACATGTCTATTCTGTGTGGCCGAGTCTCAGGTAATCGTGCCTGTCAGCCCCCAACGGCTGTACAGCACTTTATAGTCACCCAGAACATTCCCCTAGCTTCCCTTTTTCCCATTTAAAGCCCATGGTAGTCCTGAGAAGGAGGCAGAGCAATGATTACTGTGCCATTTCTTCAAATGAAGAAAGAGGCTCATGGAAGTAAGGAACCTAAACCCCAGATTTTACCCTCAGTCTTAGACTCTGTCTCATCACATTTCTTATATCTCTACCTGCCCTACATGCTCTGTAAATGGTTACAAACAGCTCACCAGGAGAAGATAATTGCTGGAATATAGATATGAACAGAGGGCAGGAAGAGGACAAACGTGGTCTGTTCTCAGGAGGCTCACAGTCTTCTAGGAGAGACAACACATCTCTGCCTACCCAAACTCTACCCATTCTTAGAGTCCAAACTCAATATTCTCCTCCCCCAGGAAGTCTGCTTTGTTCCACCTTTATTCCAGCCTCTGGGTATCCTCCCTTCTCTACTGCTGGTTGAACTCCATTGTCAAGATAGGTGCGATAGACATGCTCTTTCCTCCCCCTTTTCATGTTAGCATGTGTGTATACTCTGTGTGTGAGCAGGACTTGTGGATTCTACTAGTAGTTAACTCATTCACAGGGAGAAATCGGTTAATGTGGTTCAGCAATCAACAAAGACACCTACACTACTTTGGATAAGGGTAGTACCAACTAGATGCTACTGTGCTCTGCTTCTTACAGCTTTAACCTAACTAAAACTGACATCACAGCCTTTTTCACCTAGTAAAGCTGCCATCTTGTTTCCTTTAGCACTATCTCTTCACCTCCATTATTCTTCATCATATTGCTTATTACTGCAAGAACGTGAAGGTTTCTTTGTTTTCCTGTCTCCCATCTTAGAATGTAAGCTCCATGAGGGCAGGGTTTTGTCTGACTTGTTCATTGCTGTATCTTCACACCAAGTACAATGTACATTGTAGGTGCTCAATAAATATCCATGGAATGAATGAATGCATGCATGCATTTCAGGATTTGTGGCCATAGCATGTGATCTCCAATTTATGTCTATCCTCATGCTATGCATTTTTCTTATCAATCAAGCACTTCATATTCTGGAAATTTTAACACGAATAAATTATGGCACTTGCCTCTTTGAATTGTTTTTGTTTTAATTTTTTTCAGATTTTTATTTAAATTCCAGTAGAATTGTTTTTGTTTTAAATTACTAAAAATTAGTAACCTCTGGGGTGCCACTATGGGCACCCATGATCATTATTTTGGTGAAAAGTATAAACAACATGTTTTGTTTTGGATAAATCCTTTGTTCCTCTCTTCACAATCCACTCTTGAAGTACTTATTGATGAGTTATCTCCTTCAAACTCATGGATTTTTTTTTTCTGTTAGTGGTATAGTTGAACTCTGTTATGTTAAATTTAACGTTTAAACCTACTATTAGCTGATTAATAATAAAGGCACAAATAGGACATTAGTGATAAAGTCAAACATGCCAGGCTTGAATCTGCTTTTGCTGAGTAGTTCTGCAACTTTGGGCATGTGATTTTGTCTTGCCAAGCCTCAGTTTCTTCATATGCATACTATTATTGTACTATAATAACAGTATCTATATCATAGGGTTGTTGTGAAGATTAACTGAGATAATCTTCTTATTTACTGACACAAAAAAAACTCAGTAAATGTTAGACTTTACTATTACTACATGGTGTTAGAAAAGAATAGCATACAATTTAAATGCAAATAGTAATTATACTATAGTGCTCTGCATTTTTATTTTATTCTCTTAGAATGCCTGATTGCTTGTGCTAATTTAGCAGTAACGATGTTCAAAACATATGTTTGTTCCTCTAAGAATTAACAATAGACAGACAAGATTATTTGTTGACTTTGGTCTGTTTGGATCATTGTAATAAGGTGCCCCATATGTAGAAAATACTATGAATTTCTACAGCTGATTAAAAATATAATTTTCTGAAGAGTCATGGTAAATCTCTTTTCCACAGACACCTTTTAATAAAAAACATAAATTATAAACCTACTGTTATGCAAACAATATTGGCACAACAAGAAAATGATTAAGATGCAGACAGGGTAGGTCAAAAAGACTATAAAAGGATTAATTCACATTGTTTGATATATATTAAAACAATTGGTCAAAGTTTAGGTAGCATTTTAATTTTTGGTGTCCACATATTTAGGGCCCATTCAAATCTTACCAAGAGCAAACAGAAATCTTTTTTTTTTTTGAAAGTAGGAGTTCAATAGAAATCACTAGAGCATGTTACATCACTCTACTGCCACTATTTTATAAAAGTATTCCAAAATAAAGAGAAGGGTAGCTCTGTTTTTAATTTATGGAATAAAGTAACAGCTATTTTCTTCCATTTTTAGCTTGATCTTTCTCAGATGTGGAACACCTTTAGTGATGCTTTGATTTCTCTCTCTGGCTACCCTATGCTTCTCCTCATTTTTTGAGTCACTATGGTCTCATGAACAGCAGTTTTCATTGCAGAGTTAAAAAAAAATGTTAAAAGAGAATTTCATTTGATCAAACTTCCCGAATGCCTGTTTGGGTATTTTGAATCTTTTACAAACTCGAGTGGGACACCCCATTTGGAAGCAACATGACAAAGTCTTGTCTCCACTTTTGGTGTGAAAGGACACCCATTTAACTTGAGTTTCCTGATGCCTCACTAGACCCTGAGAACAAATGGAGTCATCCTAAATAGGGTCATGTAAAACAGTAATAAACCACATTTCAACCTGGTCCTGTCATCATTTTTATAAAGGTGCATCTTCTACAATGTTCTCTGTCTCAAAATTTGGAGAAACCTTAGAGGGTCTCTCATATCTCATACCCACTTTTACATGGTCAGTAATTACTGGTCACCACTGGTGTTTCTCCCATGCTCTACTCAGTCTATCACCAGCCACTGCTACTGCTTTTACCTTCTTCTCTCACAGGGACCCAAATCTGACTAAATGGTGAGCACTTTTAGACACTAAACCCTGTTTAGAATCGATCTTCATGAGGCACTTGGGTGGCTCAGTTGGTTGTCAGACTCTTGATTTTGGCTCAGGTCATGATCTCAGGGTCTTGAGATCAAGCCCTGCCATCAGGATCTGTGCTGAGTGTGGAGCCTGCTAAAGATTCTCTCTCTCCCTCTGCCCCTCCCCCGACTCCACTTAACCATACTTACTCACTCTCTCACTCTCTAAAAAAAAAAAAAAAAAAAATCGATCCTCACCTCTGATCATTAAACCTAACTGGGTGACTCACCTTGCTGGAATTGAATTTTAGGAGGCTCCTCAGTTCCTTTTTGTTCTTAAACTATAGACTTGCTTTGTCAAGTTTCCAGAAACATATAGTTATAATTGACTTCCAATGCAAACTTATGATAATATCATTGTTATACTTAGAATTATGCATTTTAATAAGTTTCATTAATACCTCATGCCTACTATTAATATAATAATATTTAACACCTAGTCAATGTATTGGTCAGCTAATTTCATAATGATGTTGTATAACAAACCAATCCAGAACTTAGTAGATTAAAATAACAATCATTTATTCCCATTCATGCATCTGCTGTTGGGCTGGCAGGGAGTGGAGGTGGTTTATTGACTGAACCAGTCTGTGCTCAGCTGGGCATGGCTCCAAATTATAGATTGGGTTCAAATCTTCACCATGTGTTTCCCATCCGCCTTGGACTAGTGAACTAGCCAAGGCATTATTTCCTCATGGTGATGACAGAAGCTCAAGAGCGAAAACTTAACTGTGCAGGCACATTTCAAGTCTCTGCTAATATACTGGATGGTTGTAGATGATGTTTGCTAATATCCCATAGGCAAGACGTATAGTCTAGTTCAAGCTCAATGGGTGGAGAAGTGCACTCTGCCTCTGGAAGAGGGACAGTGTAGTCATATGGCAGAGAATGTGGATGCAGGAGTGGTGAAGACTGGAAACCATAATTCATTCTACCATATGTATTAATGACCTAAGTTATAACATTCACTTAATGATTCATTCTTTATTAGAATTTATGTGGCATAGAGGTACAAAGTACACTAGAGAAATAGTTTCATTTATTTTAACTCTGTAACCATTCATGGAGTACCTCTTCCATATTATAATGCACAGATCAAAAGGTAAAAGTACATATTGTATACAGAGTACCTAGTGCCTGAGAAGATAATGGTGGGAACTGGGTGGAACCCACTCTCAGTGCCCAGTGGGTCAAAACTTGATGTGAGTCCTTGCCCCATTGCCTGTGAGATCTGCATTGGCCAGGGCTCTTCTCATTTTCCTTTAACCTTTCTTGCCTTTTTTTTTTTTTAATTACAAAAGCAATACATATTCACTTTAGAAAATCAGGAAGTGTATCCAAGCATAAAAAAGAAAACAAAATACCCATACTTCCACACTCATAAGCAACCATTATTTATTCTAACTAACTAGATGGAAAGATAGGTAGAGATCATGCAGATATGTAAATAGATAGTAGATTGACTGATTGAACATGGAAGAGTGTTTTGCAATCTTCTACTTAATATATCATGGATATATTCAATATCAGTAAATACTCTTCTCTAGTATATCATTAATGCTAGCTATCATTCTGTCATATTAATATAGAAAACTTTATTTTATCAACCTTTGATAAACAGCTAAATGTCACATTTTTGTTATTGTAAACAATGTTGTTTTGAATAGGTTATACATCTCTGAACACTTGAGGAAACATTTCCTTTGGATAATGCTAGAAATGAAATCACTTGGGCCAAGGGCCTGTGTGGTTTTCAGGTTTAATGCATATTGTGAGATTGCCTATACAAAAGTTTGTGCAATATACAACCCACCAGAGTGCATGGTGTTATCTCTCCCCCTCCCTCTCACCCACCTGGGAATTTTTAGTTTTTTAAATATAAATAAATAAAAATCCTCAGCTAAGAACTGGTTTAATTTGAGGGAATTTACTAGGTACCAATAAGCAGAGGGAAAGTAAAGGATTGTTAACTGGGAAAGGTTGATTTTTCAACAGATTGTCAAGCAAAAATCCAAGGGGTATAGTTAAGGTTCCAAAATGGGAGAAACAATCTAAAGGGAACAAGATCTGATTATGTGCCAGCAAGGGAAATAAAGGGACTTTCCAATGAGATGTCTGAGACAAATCTCCAGAGGACAGGGAGGACCATGGGATCCCAAATTCAAAATACAGCAAAATACATGCACCAGGGAAAAAGACTTTCTAGGACTGGCTGTTAAGATATGTGAGGTGGGGAACGCTGGGAAGCAAATCATACCAAACGGACGAACAAGTCTGCACCAAGCAACATGAACGTGTACATCCAGCCCTGCCTTCTAAAAACTGTAACTCTATGGCCAGCTTCAGATATGGAAAGACTTCAGTCATCAAATTGTGCAAATGGAAGCAGGTTTAGAGGTAAAAAGCACAACTGTCAAGGCATGCAGGGCAAATCTACGGATGTGGCATTGAGGCAACTGGTCAATGCAATTAATAGGAAAACAAAGCCAAACTGGGTTATATCTACATTTTACAGCCTTGCAACAAACACAAGTTAATACTTAGTATTAACACAAGCTAATAATCCAGCTGTACCAGCCTGATTTTCAAAGGTGGTAAAAGGATTAACTCAGTATCATGTCACAGTTTTAAGAGCTGTGAAGAGTGGGACTATTGGTAAGGCTGGTCTGTGGTGATCTGGATGGGGCTGGGAGAATATTCTAAAATAAATTCTGGCAACTAAAGTGGAATCTGCCTTCCCGGTCAATTTGCTGTCAAGAACGCTTTGATTTGAATGCTAGAATAACAGCTTTAGTATCTCAGGGAAGTGCCTAAAATTAGGACATTCTTCCAAATTGAGAATGTGCTCATTTGTATGGGATCAAAGATCAAAGAGCTCTTTTCTAAAAGATGGCTTTGAAAGCACAAAACTTAACTTTGCAGGGCTCTTGACTATCAAAAGATGCCGGCATAATTAATTCTATTTGTATAGTATTTTTATTGATTTCTATACTCAATGACATATAGAAAACAGGTGATAAAACACCCATTGCGATGGATGAGGCTATGAGAAATCATACACACAAGGTGGTCAGGGTCTCAGAATACACAGTGGTGTCAGGCTATGGTTGCCATGTCCTGATTATTGGAGCAAGACCTTTCTCTTCAACCCCGGGTAAGAAAACCTCATACGGGTTGTTCAGAAAATGTGGCATCCTGGATAATTCAAATTTCTGTTTAAACTCCCAAATCATGTGGTTTTATTCTTTATTGCTGAAAATCTTTTCTAAACTGTTTGCAGTGTGTCCATTTTCCTGTTTTAGCTGTCAAGTCTAATGATTGTACTAGAATCTCTGATGATCATACTGATAGAACAGATAATCAGTTCTCATCCTCCTGAGTTGTAGTTAAAGATGATGCAGGAAATTGAACCAAAAAACACACTGAACCCTGAAGCTTATATTCTAAGACTCTTAGGTTCTCTTCTCTAAAAGAGAAGGGGCTGGATTTGTTCTGTTCACTCTTCTATCCTAGGTGCCTACTAGATGTCTGGCATGAGAGAAGCACTCAATGAATGTTGGTTGAAAGAAAACATAAATAACTGCATGCATGATCTTTAGAGTGTGGTTGCTTGTTATTGAGGTCTTTCTCCAGAAAGTCAACTATAAGGTAAAATAATGGAAAAAAAGAAAGGAAGGGAAGAAGGAAGAGAAAAGAGGCAGGAAGGAGAAAAAGGAGTAACAAAAAAAAAAAAGAAAGAAAAGAAAAGAAAAGAAAGGAAGGAAGGAAAAAGAGTGGGAAGAAAGAATAAGGAAGGAAAAGGTAAGAAGGAAGAAGAAAAGAAGGGAGATATTAAAAAGAAATTCTGGGATCTCAAGTGTTGATTTGACTTAAAAGAGGTGCTAATTCCTTTAAGCAATATTTGTGTCCATGGAGATCTGAAATTATATTAATCGCCTTTCTTGTCCCTGTTTCTATCCTATCTCCTTCTCTGAAAACAGAATAAGAGATTCCCATTTTGTACCTCCTGGTGCAAAACCCAGACCTCTGAGGTGCACCGGTCACATAATGCCCCAGCCGCTGGGATCTTCCTGAAGGAGACTCACCAGTCTCACCACTATGGGCTTCTCGGGGATTAATGGCTGTGGACAGACTTCCAGGATGAGCTTTTTCTCTGTGCTCTCTTTCCTGACCATCCAAGTGGTTTCTGACTAGTTTGGCATGTTGCTAGTTAAAATTCATTCTTTTAAAGCCGAGTATCCACTTAGCTCCTCTCCTCTGAACTTTCATCATTCATTATTAACAATGAAAGCCAAAGTGCATGAAACAAGTTCAGCCCTATCTGTTTCTGGCATGAAAGTGATGTCTTGGCATATTAGTGGGACACGGCTCTATCTTACATGAAATGATGCCTGGGCCCACAACAAAGGCGCCGTCTCTCAGCGCCTAATAGGATCACCTACTTCAAATGTGAAACTTCCTTCTTTGAAATATTTGTTGAGATTTCATAAACCTATGAAAATTTTCAAACTCAAACAAAACCTTCTAGGCTTCGGTGCAAGCTCCGACTCTAAAGAGCTTTCTGTTCTATAAACCGGTTATTGGATCTGGGTCCCAAGACTGGGCAGATGGGGGAAGTGTGGGGGCGTCAGGGGAGGAAGAGCTTGCTTTCCACTTTCTCTTTTTGATACAAAAATAAAAGTCATCTGGTTTTGACTGCAGAAAATGAATCATATTAAGCATTTTAAAAGCACTATTCTTTTTGTGAGACCTAATTTCAGACCGATTAACACTTTAATATGAAACAGAAGCACATCATTTCATTAGGAGACAAAATAAGGCCTCTCAGCTACCATATGTCGTCTCTTCTTTTACAAGAAAAAAAAAAAAAGGAAAAAAAAAGAAAAAATCTTTTGAAACCTTAGACTGTAGATTGGAGCCACAAGAGGAAATGTAAATTTGGCACCATCACCCATCCCAGGTGGGCAGATGCTCACTGAAGAGTCACACAATCATAGATTACTTTTTTGGCAATGCTCATATTCACTTCATTCAGCAATGAAGGACCTGGTCGCTGCCTTAGAAAGCTGATGGGCAAATATTCTTTTGTGAAGATAGAAATCAAAAGGATCTTTCAGTATGTCCTTCTTAAGAATGTCTATGCTGATACAAAGAGCAAAGAGATACTTTGTACCACTGATTTCACAGATTACTTATTTATTAAATAGATGAAACAAAATTATAGCTGTCCCTTTTCAATATTTAAATTTTTTTAATGATAATGCCTTTAAAATGCACAGAACATGAATGCAGGAGCTGGTGTGATAGGAGAGAGCCTTATTGCACATAATTAACAGACACATAATGTCTGGTAACTAGTAATTTCCTTCTAGCTGAGTAAGGAAATAATTTAATCATGTTGATCAAATGAATCCCAGGAGCCCAGTGTAACATTATGCCTAAAAAAAAAAAAAATCTACATTAACTGATAAAAGACTACTTGGTTAAAAAAAAATATAACATGGTTTCCAACCTTGTTTAGGTATCTTTAATAGTATTTAAAATGCAAGCCTGATTTTAGTAATCGGCTTAATCTGACATTTCAGGAACACTGTTTTCCAACACTGGCTGAAGCTACAAATATTGGCATGGTACACTTTTCCAGAACTGACTGAAACCTAAGTGTTGCAAGATGTATACTTTCCTCACCAATGAAAACGGTTCCCCCACCCCTGCTTAAAAGAGTGTGTAGGGGGTATGAAGAGGGGGTGCATGGCAGGGGAGCAGTTAGACCACACATCTATTTTCTTTCTTTAAGGATCTCTTTCCTAGAATAGCATCCAATATTCAACAACTAAATATAAACCCTCATTGCTCTTCTGTAAATTCCAGCTTAATATTCAAAACAGGCCAGGGAGAAGTTTTTATTCCAAATCATTCCCCCAGACAAATTTCTCTTCTGTAGATTCTATCCTAGTCCTGATAGACTGGTGTTTCCTTTTGAAATCTTTTGTGGTCTTTCCCATTGTTCTTCGGAACTACTTAGAAAAGGCAGCAAGCCACTTTCCTGCTATCTCAAGTCAGCTCGCTGTAATGAGGTGATATAATTTAACACTTAACCATAATACATTTTATCCATCTATTGTTTGCTAAATAATTCCTGCAATAACACTTTTATTCTTTCCATACTTCTTCAGGGCAATGCTGGGGGAATAATATTTCTACTGCAGTGATTGATGGCAGGTCCCGGTGCTATATAGCCCCCGTGAATGGAGGTTATTGATAAGCATCAGGAAGATTGGAGGGAGCGGAGGGGGCAGGGAAAGCGTCCAGAGGCTTGTGCTGCGTGGAAAGAACATCAGGGATCAGAGGGTTAATACCATTTTATGAGGTTGTAAAAATCTACCCCAAGATTCTTGTGTTAGCAATATTCTTTGTGTAAGATGTATGTTATTAAAACAAGTAGCAGCATCTGAATTAAAGTGACAGTATGATGGATGACTACTGAAGGGGAATCGGAGCCGTTTGCAGCATTTTGGGCTAGATGTGGGAATTCTGCCTCAGAGGCAAGGAGCTTGGCAGACACATTGATTCCGGGCTGACGCATGTTCATAAATATGCCCCCAGAGAGGTGTGGCCTAGCAGAATTTATAAAATTATGTTCATGAATTATTTAACATTTATTTATGGATGCTATATTTAAACAGTATTTGCCAAGGCGAATGGACCATAGCTTACAGAGTGATCTTTAGATAATGCAAATTCCGCACAAGGCAGAGGTGGCGGGTGCCTTGCCCAGTGATGCTAAGCCTATCAAAACTATATTACAGGAGATGAGTCCAGCAACGATGGAGCTGCCCTTCCGAGGCTCGAGGTATTTCCCTGATGTGGCCAAGGCCTGGAAAAATCTTGGGGAAGAGAAGAGGTCAAGGAGGGTTTTCCTTCTTTGGGAATTCAGTTACATCGAAAGACATGATTGAATTAGTGCTGATTCAAATTTTAATACAATAATGAAATCTTTTATTTATAACAATGCTTTTAAGAATTGTAGGATGTAACGCTACCCTTTTGAGATTGAAAAGATGAAAGAGAAATATTTGGAAATTCCCAAAACATAGACACCTCTCTAATCATGCTGAGTGCTACATTCTAACATATGAGGAAGTTAAAGTTATGACTGATAAATATATAATTTAGTGCCATATAGTTTGGTATGGGGCATACGGCAAAGATCCTAGTGTTCACCAACCATTCTATTTGCTCCCCCCCACTTTCCCTTCTCCTTGCTGGTAAGTGGGGCCTTGTGGTTCGTTCTTACTAATGAAATCTAAGTGGAAGTGGTACATGTCACTTCTATAGTTAAGGCCTTCCAGATTTTCTGTTGTCTCTCTTCTCTTGTCATGGTAAATGAAGAGACCAAACATTTCAGAAAGTTTAGCTACAAGATGGTGGAACCTCCAACAGCCCTAATCCTACTTGTCTGCTTGAAGCCGAGCCCCGTCAACCTGCTTGGAGTGAGTAGCATAACTGAGAAATTATGGTTGGGTTGGGTTAAGCCACTGAGATATGGGGGTTGCTTTCTCTGCAGTGTTACAAAGACAATCTCAACTAACGCAGTAGATCAGTGCTATTCAAGCCATCTCACTTGATGAAATAAGATGCTTATGTTAGAATGTAAATCAGTGCACTACTCACTTCCAGAAAGTCTTACCATGAAAAAGAGATTTGCTAAACTAAATAGTGTGCTTGGTGACATAGTTGATTTGTTTTCTGACACAAGTGCCTTAACTAATCACACCTGATAAGAAACAGTTCACAGACACGCTCTGAGAAGCCATGCAGTGGACAATGGCATATGTTCTCAAGTAGTTCCATTTCATATTTTATTGTTTTACATGGATGACTGACATGTTTTCATGGGGTTTTTTTGGCTCTTGTTAGACCCAAGCCTTTCCATCAAGGCTGAGAGAGACTCACACAAGGAAAGAAAAATGCAATCTGAAATGGACAAGATAATTTTTTTCAGGACACTGCTTTATGACTTAGCCTTTCAGCTGATTTGAAACTCACATCTCACCTGAAAAGAAACAGAGCTAGCCTTTTCCATTTCTCCTCCTCTTATAGGATCATCGGTATTTTCCTCCTCCAGCAAAATCACTATAAATGTAATAACCCGACCAATGGCATTATCAGAGTATACCAAGGCTAACCAAGCCAGGAAGCTAGCAATACCAAGAAAAAATAAAGCAAATAATCTGATTTTACCAATTCCAGAAAAGACTCAGCAGCAATCAAAAGAGGCAAGACAAGGGGACTGAGCTAAATTCCAAAAGGGGAAAAGGGAAAAAAATAGAAAAAAGCTGTCAGCATATATATCGACAAAAGACTGCACAAGTTCAAACTCATCAGTCAATACAAAGGTTAGAAATTAAATCAATAACTTAACTGTCATGTGCTTTAACCACCATTTAAGCAAATATAAATCTAAGGTTGTGATCAACAAATTGTGTTTACATGGTCTATATGCAGATTCTGAATGTGACGCTGTTTTTAGTCATTGTCTGATTATGAATTCCCTTGGGTTGGTAGATGAGTAAACATGTGCGCGCGCACACACACACACACACACACACACACACACACACACACACACGTGTTTATCTCAATACCTAGTATAGTTGTAGACCATGCTAAGAATTTAACCAATGAATGAATGAGTGAATAAATCTGTGAATTTATGTGTATCGCCCAACAAGCAACTATTGGAAGCACTAACAAAACTAATAGCAGAAGGTTAACTATGGTTCTTCTCAAGAATGGTAGTGCCTACAACCCAGCAATTGCACTGCTAGGTATTTATCCAAAGGATAAAACATAGTGATTCGAAGGGGCACATGCACCCCAATGTTTATAGCAGCAATGTCCACAATAACCAAAATATGGAAAGAGCCCAGATGTCCACCAACAGATGAATGGATAAAGAAGATGTGATATATATATTTATATAACACATATAAAGATATATTTAATATATATAATGGAATATTAGTCAGTCATCAAAAATAATGAAACCTTGCTATCTGCAATGATGTGAATGGAGCTAGAGGGTATTATGCTAAGTGAAATAAGTCTGCCAGAGAAAGACTAATACCATATGATTTCATATACATGTGGAATTTAAGAAACAAAACAGATCAACATGGGGAAGGGAAGGAAAAATAAAATAAGATAAAAATAGAGAGGGAGGCAAACCATAAGGGGTGCTGAATTCTAGGAAACAAACTGAGGGTGGCTGGAGGGGTGGTGGGTGGGAGGATAGGGTGATTGGGTGATGGGCATTAAGGAGGGTACTTGATGTAATGAGCAATGAGCCCCGGGTGTTATATGCAGTTGATGAATCACTAAATTCTACCCCTGAAACTAATAATACAGTATATGTTAACTAAATTGAATTTAAATGAAGAATGAAACAGAAAAGAATGGTACTAGTATCCTCAAATATGAACTCTATATCTTTAACCAGACTTTTGAATCAAACGGTGCATGAAAACTCCAGAGAATTCTGTGGCTTGCTCTAAAGTGTTGAATTTTAATAGACTCTTTATAAAGTTTTTCAGGATTTTCAGAGGGTTCGGTAAGAAGTGCTGGAGAACAAGGGATAGATAAGTGTACAGACATATGAGAAAACACATTGTTCTTGCCTTTATCCCTAGTCCTTTAGAAAGCAGAGCCTGAGGCAAGGATTACAGTGCTTATCCCGTATATATGAGAGGCAGAAGCCCACAGTGAAGGAGAGGGAGAAAGATAAGCAAAGCAAGGATAGATGCACAGTGATGCAATGCTATGAGTAACTGAGTTGACATCTGCTTCCCAGTGAGCTGCAATGAGACACAGCAGGTTCCTCTGCATGTCTGCTAGGCACTTAGAAGAAACTGAACCTCGGAATAGAACCTGGAGGGAAGAAAATAAAAAGAACTTATGTGCCTCACTCCCCCACAACTTTCTTTTATTCATTGGTCAGAGTTTACTCTGGAAAGCTACCTCCTACACCTATAGATTGCATCCTTCACAACCTAGGACACTACCAGCCGGATCCCAAGCCTCTCCATGTGGTATTTCATCCAAGTTTAGAAGTGGGGAGGTGTCTCAGCACTGACAGGGCTTGGCATGTGGCGTGAAAGGCCATGCTGTCCTGGGGCTTCAACTGAGACTACAGCCAACTTGGGGAGCCCAGCAAAGTCATCGAGGGTACAGTGGGTCAAGAGGCAAGTAGCACCTTTGTAGAGAAATGGGCAGTGAGTCTGAGCTCTGCACACATCTTTAAGGGTTAAAATATATTCATATGTAAGGATTCTAAGGTAAAAATGTTATTGGCGATATTTTCCACAGTGATATTCTCCTTGTCCTCTCCCTTCACCCTGCCCCACTACCCCCCCCCCAGGTTCAATGTTTACTCCACCCACATTTCCCACTACATTCTGCTCTTTGTGGGATGTAATGCTCAAAGCTGAGCATGCCCTGTTGCCAGTGGTCATTGTTGTTGGAGTGATACACTTTCTCTCCCCCCCCCACCCCGGTGTTGAGAACAAATGCCATCTTTTTTCTAAAGTCCTCCCCCATTTTCTCCAACCAGATGTCTCTTGCTGTGCTGCACTCACATTCTCCTTATATTTTTGTTCAGGTACCTGTCACCTTCCCATATGCCTATAATTACTTATGTGTATTTATCTACCCCACTTAATTGTTAGTTCCTTAAGGGCCTAAACTATGAATGACAGTGAAATCTAGCTGAGTGAATTTGATTTTGGTGTCTGACAAACCTGAGTTCTCTGGGCTTCATTTACTCTGCTCAACTTTCTGAATCTTATCTCCTCTTATGTAAAACTGCAGTAGTTACACCTGTTTGGTTCTAGTGAAAATTGGTAGAGACAATATAAACGGTGCATAATGAGGTGCCGGGAACATAGTAAGCTCGAAATAAAGGTCCATCTCCTGTCCTTACTCACTTTTTATATCCTCCCTCTCCTAATACCAATGCAATGCGTGGCTAGTGGAACATGTGCCATATTGGTGAGCACAGGTAGTGCTTACTATATGCCAGGCACTATTCTTAGCACTTATAAGAGTATTTTTGTCTAATTTTATTAGGTAGGCACAATTTTTATTTCACAAACATTTGCACAGCACTGAGTACATGCCGGACACAGTTCTAAATGCTTAACATATATTCATTATTTTAATGTATATAACAGAGCCATGAGGTTAGCACTGTTATCATCATCCCCAGTTTCCAGGTGAGAAAACTGATACACAGGTTAAATATCTTGCTCAAGGTTATATATCTAGGAACATCTGGGATTTAAACACTACCAGTGTTTATGGTTCCAAGCTGATTATATATAGTGTGGTATAGTATATTATAAAATACTTTATAAGTAAATAACTCTCTTACAACTTAAAGAGTTCTTATTGCTTTTAGATAAGTAATACTCATCCAGAAATTGCTCAGTCCAGGACTGAGACTTCTTCGTATCGACCACTTGGCTCAATAGATCAGTTTTAAGCTATAGCAGCCTAGACGATGGCAGAAGTCAATTAGAGAAAGCCGCCAGCACTAATTACTACCCAAGAATGGTATAAGTCTGCACAAATACAAGGGAAAAGAGAGGTAACACTTGGTTTTGAAACTATTTTAATTATTGTATCATATTGCTGTTCACATCCGTATACTGTAGGATATTTCTTCCCAGAGATTTTTCGCTCTCATGGGCAGTTCCTTGGATATCCCACAAACCCTACCAGGGTTGACTCTGTGTGTGTGTGTGTGTGTGTGTGTGTGTGTGTGTGTGTGTGTGTGTATATGGAAAGGTGAAGATAAAATAAAATTCTCTAGTCCATAAAAAGATATAGCCATGAGAATAATAAAAGTAAGAGAACATTTTCACAATAAAGTACAATGCTAGCCTTGCAAATGAATTGAGATTGGGACCAGTCCCAGGTCACCATGATTTCATGAAACATCAAAGAATGTTCATACAATGTTGAGCACATTCCAATATCCAGAGAACAAAAGTAAGCACATATTAAAAAATCTGAAGAATTAAATTTTTAGTTAAGGCCTCAGTGGAATCAGATAAATTTCCCGTATCATCTCCTTCTTCCCTTTCTTCCCCTCAGGCAAGAGTATGAGACCCTAACGTAAACCTAACCTTGTCATCATCTTAAAGGATATACTGTTCTTCCACTTATGCCATATTTCATACGGTTTTTAGCTGTGAGCAAAAATGGTTCACATTCCAGGGGAATGTTATTTTTGTGTTATCAGTGCCCATCAGAGTTGTTTAGCTCAGGTAAGACCGGGAGAATTAGGACAGCTCTAACTTAACACTCTTTCTTTTGGGTTAGGACAGATATTAATCATGCCTGGCCTCTTACAAATGAAAAGGAAATAATCCCCTATGAGATGGCATGCATTTTTTCCTACCCTGGGGTCTTTCCTCTTAGTTTTGGTATTTATGTATTTGAAAGAGATGCTAGCATAGTTGGTATTAGTTTTAAGAGGTCACATTTTCCCCCTAAACCAAATTTTACTGAAAACAAAACAAAACAAGAACAACAACAAAAAACCAAACCCACGGCTGTCTGATAAGGATACCGCCTTTCATTCCTCTCACCAAGGTCTAATTATCCTTGAATGACAAGCTTCAGGTACATTCCCTTGTGATGAACTCTCATTCTTTTTCATCTTTTTCATTGTGAGTTTCAGCCAGTTTCCCTCCCAGTAAGCTGTGCCTTTGGCAAAACTGTGGGGCAGACAGGAAGCAGGGAGCCAGACCAAACTATCCCAGGCTCTGCCTTTAGCAAGTGAAAACAAAGGCTCATTTTGCAATTGAAGTGTTCTTGGTCGGCTTTGAGCACCACCTCACCCATTTTCAGCAATCACCAGCCTGGACATTCTATTCCCGTTATCATGCTGATAAAAAGCCCACTGCCTCCTTGAGACTAACATAGTATTTGCCTATATGCTTTATTCTGTCAATTTTTTGTAAGACAAAAATTTGCTTAATAGATCAGGTTTGAAAGGTAAAACTGCAGATAAAAGAACCACCATTTTCATTAAAAATTAATTAGGGAGGCAAGCAAGAGAACTAGAATGCTTGAATTTACTTGGGACCAGCAACAGCGTGGGAGTGAGGCAAGTAATTTGGGGATGAAAGATTGGATTGGTCCCATCTTAGATTTTTTTTGACTCTAAGTAATAAGTTGTGGACAATTATGATTACTTTTAAAAAACACTTAATCTAAAAATTTGAACATGGATTTTACTCAGTTCATTAAGGGATTTTCATCTATGAAACAGCATATCCTGGTAAAACTGTATATAAACTACATAAACAAGTTATATGAGTAAACACATAATCTTATGTGTCTATTTCTATGTTGAAATTCATTATAACATTAAGGTGCAGATAATATTACATTTCTTTAATTTTTTATATCCCGTTAAGTCTTGCCTTAAAGCACGGCAGCTTTGCTCAAAAAGAGAGTATTCTAGGACTGAATATTCCAAGAGGCAGGAAACTGACTAGTGAATCAGTTGCCGGGCCAGTTAAGGACCACGTGTGGAAATGGCACTGTGTCACCTCCACCGCATTCGATAGTTAAAGCAATCATATTGCAGAAGAACTTGGAAGATGTGGTCACCTTTGGAAAACAGATTTTTAAAGGTGATGTTAGGCCTAAAAAACAACAGCCTATTAATTTTTTCTCGGGGAAAATTCCAGATATCCAGAATACAAATTCCTATTGATCTTTTTGGGAAGCTAAAGGGGGAAAATAGCTCAACCTCTTTTGTAGTAAATCTGTAGCCAGAAGAGGAGACCCTGTTATTTTCTCAAAGGATTTCATCTGCCTTTAATGTCACTATCTTGTCATGCCTGTACATTTTAGCAGTTAATGTGGTAACCTTAGGAGCTAGAATTGTAAATCTTCCAGCCCAGTGTCTCCCAAATGCCTAACTTCCTCACCCCTTTCTCAGTGATAGTGGTAGGGTCTCAATTTGTCTCTATCCCAATTACTTCGTGGCAGAGGTAGCGAATTGACATATGGTTCCACAATAAGTTGGGTTAAGGAGAAATCATCCAATTCCCTTTCCACCTCCCCCCTTCACTTTACAAATGAAAAACCTAAGACAACATGTCTTTCTAGGGATAATAGCACATAGAGTAGAACCAAATGCTTTAATCTCTTGAATACGGGTCTGACTCCCAATTCAGTGCTTATTCCAGCACAACGGAAGTTACATGTATTCACAGAGATAGCTAAGGAAGAGAGAACCTCATCATCACTCCCCCACCCCTGCTCTCTGTGCACCACTTGTCTGTACTCCCATCATGGCAGCAGACAGTGTGTCTGGAAAACAAAAACATTTCAAGTGCCCTCACTAGGAGGTTAGGGTATCCTCTAGATGCTAAAGAGGACCAGGATCTTCATGTGGGATTCTCCTACCTACAAGAGGTTAGGAGGCTAAAACCACAGAAAAAGCAAGAGCTCAATCTGCAAAGACGAGAGAAAAGTTCTGTACTAGAAGATTTATAGGTTGGTGGGCTATGTGCAATGTCTCCCAAGTGTAGAAGGTCAGGAAGCAGGAAAAAGGCTACATAGAGGGCTCAAACTGTGAAGAAAATATCAACAGGTCCATACCTAAAATTTCCAGGCCTGGGTAAGAATACAAATGGAGGACCATAGACTTTATGAGTAAATATTTAAAGGATTTAAATCAAGTTAACAAACTGTTAAATAAACTATATTTCCTTCTCAAACCTCTCCAACCTTGACATAAGTTCATTTATAATAACAAAAAAATAAAGAATAAGGTATTTTTTAATAACATTGAAAGTTGGCAAAATATGAGACTACTGTATTCAATTATTGCACGTCTCAGTATTCTAATGATGGGCCAATGATGTTGGATGATTAATAATACTAAGACATAAATAATTCATAAATTATTACATATTTTCCATAAAATATATTTCTTACCTTCATTTCAGCAAAATCACTGATTCTATTACTACATCAAGATTTTTGCATAATTTATGTACTACTGACAATAATGCCAAATTTGACAAACTCTTGTCTCACTGTAGTTATTAGAGCCTCTTATTAATTTCAGTTTTAGAAATTTCACTCTGCCATTGTAGTAGCATCTTGAATTGCCAATAAAATTCTTGAATCAACACTTAGAAGAATTTTGTATATCGTGTTTGAATATTTAAATGATAAATTAGCATTATAAAAAGATCTTTATAAATTATTTTAGCTTCCTATAACAAGTTATTAACTTATATTACAGTTTTTACCACCTCTTAAAATAACATCTAGATTTATATACTAATAGAAGGAATTCATATTATATTTCATGCATATAACATGCAGTTACATATACATACACATACAGGCACACACACACACACACACACACACACACACACACACATTTAAGAAAACTGTGAATTGTTTCATGCTGAAAAACGTTCCCACAGACATCATGTACAATTCTTGCAAATACTGCACTATTTTTCCCAAACCATAAGTTGGAGGAATTGGAAATTGGAAAACAAAGAGAAGCAAAAAAAAAAAAAAAAAAAAAAGGATACATGGAAATAATACTTTCTTATGCAAGAATCTATTGCATTCATGCTATCTTGGAGAAAGGATTTGACAAGTTAATTAATTTGTCTTCTCTCTCACTAAATGCTTTTGTTGCTTAAATAGTCCTTGCACTTGATGTCGTGTCTGTCTCTGAAGTCAGCAACAGCACCACCCACAAGCCTTCTTAGCATTCAGATGAAGCTGCCTTTTGTTTTAAAGACAGAGAAGCATTTCTCCCCCTGGGGCTTGAACTGTGGTGGTTATAGCAGTGAATGTTTGGGTCAGGCTCAGCGAGTACCGGACCTCAGATCCTGAGTGACAGAATGCTCAGGAGTTCCTGAACATATTTTATATGTGTGTGTTTGTCAGATGCAGGCCCCTCTTCAGTGTGGAGTTCAGGGCCCTCTTTCCAGGGTCCAAGCATACTGTCTAGGAAGGTTTGGCCCTCCTCACACCTCATTACTCACTGTCTCTGCTGCCTTATCTCTCATTCTCCAAATCTTCCTCATTTCTCTTAGTTCTCCTCTTCACACTGCACTGTGTTCCTCTCTCCGTTTTTCTTCTTTTCCTTTTTTTCTCCCTTTCCTTTTCCTTTCTTCCTTTTTTCACTGAAATTTCTTTTTTTTTAAATAAATTTTCTCAGAAGTACATAGCACACTATTTCTTAAAATCGGTATGTGTGTGGGTTGGGGGAGTGCATAATAAACAAAATCAAAAAGGGAACATACAAAAGTGAATTATTCACTCCTTTTACAGTCCTACAATACACATCCTTTCTATAGGAAATCCCTGTTGAGACTTTAGTTTTTATATTTCTGGGTCATGTTCTATACATGTAAAAAGTATATCATTTTTTAAACAAACATAAACAACCAGATACACATTGTTTCACAACTTATTTATTTTTCACTCAGTAATAAATAATGGATTTGTTTCCATGTCAGTATATAAACTTTTGGTTTGTACATAGTATTTCATATTGTGAATGTACCATTTATTTAACCATTTCTGACAGTTGCAAACATAGATTGTCTTCAGTTTTCGGTATTATTAGACACTGCAATAAATGGATTTGGACATTAATCTTTATGTACTTGTGTGTATGTAAAGATGAATGATTAAAAGAATATTTTAAAATTTAATAGATCTACAAAATATCCTTCTAGAACTCTTATATACTTACCACCAATGTATGAAAGTTTCCCTCCACACTTTCCCTAACACTATTTGTTATCAAATCCCATTTAAATTTTATTTTTGTCATTTACAGACTAAAACTAACAAAAGAGAGATAGTCTATTGTCCCAACGTGTATTTTTCTGATTCTCCAATGAAACTTAGCCTCTTTTCCTATTCGTTACTTATTTTTAAAAACTCTTAAAATATCAGGGATTAAGCCTGGCTACATATGTAACAAATAGCTCTATTCCTGTGCTTCGTCTATCTGTACCCTCTTTATGTTACATATCTTCTATGTTACAAATAGTTCTCTCACTTTATACTTTGTTTTTATTTTTTATTTATTTTTCTAAACACTTTATTTATTTGTCAGAGAGAGAGAGAGAGAGCACAAGGAGGAGGAGTGGCAGGCAGAGAGAGAAGCAGACTCCCCGCTGAGCTAGGAGCCCGATGCGGAACTCGATCCCAGCACCCTGGGATCGTGACCTGAGCTGAAGGCAGTCGCTTAACTGACTGAGCCACCCAAGTGTTCCTATACTTTGTTTTTAATCTTTGTTTATAATGTATATTTATTTATAGAGATTTTTACTTTGTACTTGGTCTAATCTGCCAACTTCATCTTTTATGGCTTATGCTCATGACACTATCTTGAGGAAGATATAACCTACCACAATAATATGAAATCTTTACTTTCTTCTGGCAAATTTTGTATTTTGTACTATGTTTATTGGAAATTTATCACACCCAGAATGCATTACAGAGATTGAACATTATTATATTCTAGCTTATATGTAACTGTGCCAACACTTCATTAAAACCTATACCTCCTGATTTAAAATGACTCCTTTATGACATATTAAATTACCATATTTATAAGGGTCCCTTTCTGGGCCCCCTATTTTGTCCCATTGATCTATTTGGTTAATCAACATTGTTTTAATTATGAAAATGGTATGATTTATTTTAACATCCCAAAATGTTCTCCCTTCCATTTTAATTTTTATTCCAAATATTTTTTTTGACTATTCTTACCTATTGCTTCTTCAAACATACCGTGGAATCAATTTTTCATGTTAGTAAATTTTTCCATTAGGTTTTTTCATTGAAATTACATTGAATTTATAGTAGTTTGGCTAACATTTACATCCTATAATATTTATTATATCACTCATTTTACACTGAGATATATGAGATATCAGATCAGGTTTTATGCAGTTCAGGAAGTTTTATAATTTTTTTCATATTGTTCTCACACATCATCAAATGTATTCCTATGTTCATAGCTTTTCTTACTATTATGAATTGAGTCTTACAGATTCTGTTGCTATTACAACTTGAGTCTTAGAGCTGTGTTGCTATTATGAATTGAATCTTAATTTTCCAAAACATTTTCTGGTTATTTTTCTGGGATACAGGCTAGCTCTTTTGGTATATTTATGCAGTATCTAGCACCTTTTGAACTATCTTATCAGATCCAATCATTTATAGTCATCTTTAGTTTTTAAAAAAAAAATAATTTTCCAAGATTTTATTATAACATTTTCAAACATATAGCATAGATGAATTTTACAGCCAAAATTTATATAGCCACATCTAGAGCCTACCATTAACACTTACTCTATCTGCTTTATCTCATATATTTTTCATCTATACTTTCCTTTTCCATCTATCAATACACCGTAAATTTTGAAGTGTTTGAGTATACTGCAGACATCAGTCCATCTTCTCCTATACACTTCAGTATTTACAGCAATAACTAGAGTTCTATATTTATTTATATTTTCCTTTTTAAATTCAATTTATGTTCAATGAAATGCACAAATCTTCACTGACAGTTGACAAGTGCACAAGTCTGGTGACTCAGGCTCTTTACCTGTAAAGTTCCCTCATTCACCTTTCTAGGCAATCTGTGCTCTCACCTTCTCAGAGGAAACCACTTTTCTGATAGTGACCGAGGGAATGTAGTGGACTCGACTACATTACAAAATAATGTTCATAATGAGATCTGAAGAAGTGAGAAGTAGCCATTGAAAGAGGCAAAGGAAAGTGCAAGTGCAAAGGCCCTGAGGCAGGAATGAGCTTCTCGTGTTCAAAGAAAAGGGAAAATAACTGTGATTATAATAGAACAAATGGTGCAGGACACAGCATGAGATGAAGGAGGAGAGTCAGACACAGGCCAGATCATGCAAGGCTCTGTAGGCCACAATGAATTGTTTAGATTTTATTCTAAGTGTGACCAGAGGCACAGCAAGATTTTAAACAGCAGAGCAATGTTATTTGAGTTACATTAAAATAGATCACCTTGGATGCTGTGTACAGAGTAAGATTAAAAGCAAGGAGACCATTTAACAGTCTATTACAGAATTAGAAAAGACATGATGGTGGTTTGCATTAGGATCATTGGGCCAAATCATTGAGGAGGATATGGTAAGAATTAAATATGACTCGTAAGGCTTTGATTTGAGCCACCTGAATGGATGGTACGCTCTTTACTGAAATGGGGAAGACTGAGGACAGAAACATGTTTGGAGTAGTATGGTGTGAATGTGTGTTAAATGGTGAGTTGGAGGGAAGGAATCAAGATATGTTTTAAAAATGTCAAAGATGAGATCCCTACTAACATAAAACTGGAGAGGTCAAGGAAGCAGTTGGATATGTAGGACTGGTACTCAAGGGAGTGGTCAGGTCTGTAAACTAAAGTTGAGGGTAAATAGCACATAGATAAAGTCATGGAACTGGATGAATTTACATAGGGAATTAGGGTAGGTAAAAAAGAAGTGGGGGCTGAGACTGTTCCTGGGGCAATGAACTCCTTAGGAGAAGGCAGAGGAGTTGGTGGAGCCAGAAAAGGAGCTTGCATTAGAGCAATCTGATAAATTGAATGGAAACCAGGAGAAAGTAGAGTCAGACAAGACAAAAGGACACATGTTGACAGAAGGAAGAAGTGCTCAACTGTGTTGAATGCCTCTGAGAGGTACACTCGGATTACAACTGAAAGTTTACCACATTTTGGGCACATAGATGAGGCTGATAACCTTGACAGGGGGAAATTCAAACCAGTGCTAGGGACCGAAAATAAACTCAAGGGATTTGTCCAATGAATGAGAAGTAAAGAGGTAGGAATAGCAAGTGGCTTTAGTTTATTTCAATGTAATACATGGAAACAATCCACTGAGCTGGGTATTTTTCATGGTTTGTACTCAAGTAAAAAAAGGAAAGACATGACTTCTGATAAATTCAATTTAGGATATTGAGGCAACCTTATCCATTTAACTAACTGCTCAGACCCTGCACCATTTTCTTCCTAGGACATTCCAGGTTGATGGAGTGGATTAAGTATTTAAAGAAAACAAACAAATACAAACCTTGACCACTTTGAGTTGGTGTGAAGAATATTCCCATGCCTTTCTGGGTCTACCAAAACTGCATTGCTTGTATTGTGAAATACTGCATTGCTCATTAATTATCTCATTTAGGAAATAGTTCATTGCTGCTGAAACTTTCCCACCAGAAATTTTGGACATGATACAGGTCTTCACTTTGGCTCCATTAAGAGTTTATTTTAATACATCTAACCTTCTGCCTGACAAAGGTGACTTTTTTTCCCCTTGCTCTACTTTCTTCTTTAGTGTAGTGCCAAAGATGAGGTTTCTCCTGCACAATTTCATTACTGGTAGCAATTGTGTCCTATCAAGTGGCTTTTCTGGCAGCTAGCAGCAGGATTTAAAAAATAATAGTAAAAAACTTTCTTTTCAATTAGAAAGTCTCAAGAGGCTTGCTCTAATGTTTTCTGTCTCATTTACCAATGATTTCATGAAAATGGAATAGAAATACTTGGTCACTTTACAGCTATCTCCTTTCCTTATGAAATAAAGACATATTAAAAACAGTGTCTTCTACATACTCTCTCAATGATTCCAATGTGTGAGTGACAGTCATGGAGGGAATCTTACAACTAATCTTTTTGGATATATTAATTCATGTTTTGGTCCAAAATCTTGGTTCTGTAGAATAGGAATTAAATGAGTAGGGGAAAAATAGTATTCATGTTATCAGCTAGAGTCCCTTTGGGAATTCCCTTAGGAGAGAGACTTGCTGCAATAGACAAAATGGACAAAGCCATGCTTTTGAAGGAAGCTCTGGTAGGCTTTGTGAAAAAGAACAAAAAATAGATCTTTGATCACATCACAGTTTTGTGGAGGGCAATTACCACTAAGGCCTTTTCTGAATTACCTATAAAACTGAGCTTGCCCATGAAGAACATGGATATCTTGCTGTTCAGAGAGGCGTTTGGTGGGATTTTAGAGAAGAGCACTTATAATAAGGGAACATTCTTATAAGGTAGACAGAAAATGCTGTTTGCCCAAACTACCCAGGTTATATACCCAGGCATTACCCTGTCATGTCATCAGTTAAAATAATCATGAATTACTCTTAGGTTTCAGGAGATGTTCTATCTAGAGAAGAATGTGTATACTCTGAACATTTACCGGTGTTCTTGGTAGTTGGAGCAAAATTTGAAGAATTGTAAAAATAAAACTGTTTTGAACCTTGAAATACCTATAAAAACCAGAATTTTGTTGATTCCACACTGGGAAAGAATTACTAGATTGACTATCAGTGTAAATAGATCAAGATTTGTGTGCCCTGATCTTTAATTGAAGATAAAAGTGGTTACTTGTGTCTTAAGAGTTGTGTGGTGACAGATGGTGACACTTGTGGTGAGCATAGCATAACATGTAGAGAAGTTGAATCATTGTGTTTTATACCTGAAACTAATGTAACATTGTGTATCAACTATATTCAAATGGAAAAAACTAAAAAAAAAAAAAAAAAAAAAAAAAAAAAAAGACTATAAGCTCTTTTGTCTGTTTTGGAAAATCATAAATAGAATTACACAATACTTACCCCTTTCTATCAGGCTTCTTTCAATCAGCAGAAAGCTTTTAAGATTGATCTAGGTTGTGGGGCACCTGGCTGGTGCAGTTGGTTAAAGTCCGACTCCTGGTTTCAGTTCAGGTTGTGATCTCAGGGTCTTGAGATCGGCTCCGTGCTTAGCATGGAGTCGGCTTAAGATTCTGTCTTCCTCTCCCTCTGCCCCCCTGCTTGTGCTCCTTCCCTCTCCCTCCCTCTCTCTCTCTCTCAAATAAATTAATAAATCTTAAAAAAAGATTCATCTAGGCTGCATTCACAAGTATTTTATTCTTTTTTATTATATCACATTTTGATTGCTCCATTTTTCTGGTGATGGATTATATACTACTTTTTTCATTATTTGGTAATCATTATTAAAACTGCTATAAACAATCTTGCATTAAAAAAGTAGTTAGCTGTGTATAACTGAGTTAGCAAAGGCACTTGAATTATCAAAAGAACACCTTCCAGAAGGTAATCCTGGAATGCACAACCTGAAGAAACATTGTACATGAACCAGTCTTGTCTGGTAGATACATGGTAAGGTAAGCCAGAAGGAATTGTGTCTGAAATCATCCTGACATGAGAATAGTGGTCAGAAACGTAACTCAGTGAAAATATTTCCTCCTAGTTTGGGGTCAACCCTAATACGTTATGAAGGTTGATGTCACTCTTTCTCTAAGAAATAATAAAGAAGCGGTTGTATCCTCATCCCAGAGGAAGTCCAAAGGGAACTCTGAATTGCTTATAATGATTGCCTACCATTGGCCTGAATGAATTAACAGCCTCCTCGGGGAATGGTGTTCAGTCTGTGCCAAAAAGATAGAGAACTTTAAGCTTGTGGCTGGAGAATGCATCATGAATTAAAGAGAGGATGTCAGCAGATACCAAGATCTGCTGGAGGAGAAATGCATAGTCCATGATTATTCAGGAGCTGATTATCTAAGCTCTTTGTTTATCTTATAGTTATTTTTTTTCATGCAATAGAGTAACATATTATTAAGGTTATTCTCTATGCCTGCCTCTATGTTGATGCTTAATGTGTATTTAACTCACTGGGATAGGCACTATTGATATCTTATTTTATAAATAAGAAAACTGGTACTAACAGATATTAAGAAACCTATCCAAGCTTACCCAGTTGGCAAGTAGCAGAGCTGGGATTTGGAACCTAGGCAGTGTGATTTTAACTCACGTATTCTTAACCATTAATCTATGCTATCACCTCTAACCTCGGGATTGGCCTGTGACATAAAAAAGGAGACAAAGTTTAAATCAATGAAGAGAATAAAGAAATTATGTCAGTTGAAGACTAGCTTTGCATTTTCAATTAGGCGCATTTTTCCTGCCCTCTGTTATCAAAATTAAGGGAATTAGCTATGTCCCAATTTTATTTTTTTGGTAAAATTTGGAAATCATCTGGTGGTTAATTAAGGCGGTCTATTGCAAACTATGTTGTGATTACTCTCGGTGTCTAGAAATTGCCATAGCATTTATGAAAACCTGGATCAATCAGTACTCAATAGTTATTACCCCCTTTACTGTAAATTTGACAATTAGGAAAAAGCACTAGAGATGAAGGCTCCTCACATAATCTTTATGCATGAGTAATTCCCGGAATAGACTCCAAGAAAGATAAAGGAGGATAACAGAATAGAAGGATATGAGGAACTTGAAAACCCCAGTATGTAAAAACTGATGAGAGAGTGAAATACCAGAACATTTTATTCACACTTTAAGCTTCTGGGGAAAAATAATCAGTGGGGATCAACTTGTCCAAGGTTATCCAATTGTGTTTCTGGCTGAGCAATTTGGTATTTGAGATTTTATTGTTTGTCAAAACCCTAATACTGTACTTAGAATATTCTCAATCAGCTTTGCTTTATTCTTTGGGATTGGAGGGGCAATTCTACATTGCAGGATAAGTTACTACTAGGCGTTTCTTTCTTTTTATCAAATAGTCATTTATGAGGAATTTAGTTTTGATTAAGTAGAAGGTATTAAACATTTTTCCAATAAGAACTGTTATGACTGACACTAAAACTCTGTTGAATGACACACAAATCCTTTACTCATTTATTTTTTTCACTTTAGTGTTTGAAAAGCTGATAATACCCTGTTCAATCTTTAGTTTGCTGTCAAAAATATGTTTCCTCTGGCCAAAGATAGTAATAACTGTCATTTTATCAAAAAGCCATGGTGCATTCTCATTTGCTTTTTAACTATGGGAATATAACCTTAAGAATTAAGATCAGGCCATTTGCCTGCGAGTATTAGAATCAGAGAAAGCATAGTAATGCAAGAAGACTTTCGTAATGCCTTGAAAGTCTATAAGAAGTTACCACAGTCACCTAGAAACTTCCAAATGACTTAATATCTCAAATTCCAAATCATCTAGAAATTTTTACCTCAGATGGGTTTTTTAAGTTGTTCTGTCTTATTTCTTGATATTTGAAATAACAATAGACATCATTTTTTTATCCATCTGCCCTAGGAGTATGATAACTTTTTAAAAATAAAGATTGATTGATTGATTTTAGAGAGAGAAAGCATGAGCTGTGGGGGAGGGCAGAGGGAGACGGAGAGAATCCTCAAGGACGCTCCCTTGCTGAGTGCAGAGCCCAAGGCGGGGCTTAATCCCAGGACCCTGAGATCATGACCTGAGCCAAAATCAAGGGTCAGACGCTTAACGGACTGAGCCACCCAGGTACCCCAGGAGTATGATAACTTTAAATTCATTGTCCAAACTTGGACCTAGTTCAAGTGAAAAAAATGTACTATTAAAAATCACAACATGGGTGTGTAAAACACTACTATCCAGGTAAACTTTGTTACCCAACGTCAGAGCAATTGCCCTAGACATGAAGTAATTCACGACTATAGGAACTGAGAAGTCTTAATATTCAAAATATTTTGAAAAGCAATTTGGCTTACTTCTCTGGAGGATTTTGAGAGTACACTGAATAGCTGTGGGTTTATGTCAGATGTTTTCTCTAGATGGCCAGATTTTGAATTCTGAGGTTAAGTTGATAATTGTATTATTTAGCTCAGTTTATTAGAACTCGTTGGTTCTAAAAATTGTTTCTTTATGGCACTTATTCAACCTCCTTAGTTTAAGACTCCATCATCTCTTTCCCGGATTACTGCCTCTCTGCAGGAAGGGGAAGTTCTACAAAACAACAACTACAACCATCTGTAAACAAGATTACTAGTTGGTTACCTTTCTGATAACTACTCCACATGTCCTCTGGTTCTTTAAAAAACAAACAAGCGAAAACCATGAACAAATCTGCTTCTAAGTTTTTTCCCTTCCCTTCATTCCTGGGTTTTTAAAACCTACTTTCCATCTGAAGCATTTTCCAACCACCTCACTGATCCATTGAAACATTACTCTCTCCTTCCTGAGCTCTGATATTAATGTCCCTGATGTAAATTAGAAGCACCACTTACTAGTACATTATATTTGAGCTGTATTTTCATGTATGCATATCTTAAGTTCTGAAATGGTAAGCACCTTGAAGATAAGGACCACATTTTATATTTATGCATTTACGTGTTTTTCTTCTCTACCATAACTAATTCTTGAGATGGCAAGAACCTATGTGTATGTATTCCCAGCCCACATTCTCCTTCTTCTCTAGAATAAATACTCCATCTGCCCTTAGCAATGGGGATTTGAGTCACATGCATAGATAACACAGGTTGATTGCTCAAGGCTGATTTTTCCTGAGATGCACCCTGCCCCAAGCTGGATCAATCAGATTCTACTATTTAGGAGTGAGGACCCAGGTCTTTGTTAATGGCTTGTATGAATCAATATGTAAAGAGAGATGGGCTGGTCATATTTGGTCATGTGGATGGAGAAGTCAATATGGGATGAGAGCAAGAGGAATAAAACTGGTCTTCCAAAAGAAACAGAAGTGTGGGGCCACATGCAGGAAAGATGGAGAAAATAACCTAATCTCCTGCCCTTCTGGCCAAAGCAGCTTCCTAATTCCTCTCTCACATGTGTCCCAATTTTATCATCTCCATAGCACTTATGAGTTTTTGGATTTATCTTTTTAACTTATTTAGTCATGTGGTGTTTTCCATCTCACCCTTCTAGAATGTATACTTTATGATGGCAAGGACTTCAGTGTGCTTGATGCTGTCTCTCTGGCACCCAGAATAACGTGTGTACTGTAGTCACACTCAATACTATTTGTTGACTGAATGAATCCATAAATAAGTATTAAAATTAATTTCTGTTTCTTGGAGGTTAAAGGTGATAGAACATGTGAAAGGTTATAGAACTGTCAGAAGGGAAATCAGAACACGGGCATGACTTGGAACAGAGGAACCACGGAGATCACACAGTGGTTTGGGAAGGAAGAAGAGGGGAGAAATGATAGAAAGGAACAGGCCCCAAAGGGATAGTGAAGAAATCAGGGAATAAGCTCTCCATTTGGCCATTCTGCTGTGTGCTGCCCTTGTGTATAAACCCAGCCAGAGAAAGCACCCCAAACAGCCAGCTGCCAGCAGAGCCTGAGAAAACAGAGGCTGGAGATAACAGAAGACTTGGGGCCTTTTACAGCAAGTGCAAACTTTCACACCTGTCAGCAATAAATCAAGAGGTTTATGGGGCTGCAATATTTACACTCTAATTAAAAAATCATAAAGCAAGTACCCTTTCAGGTTGCACAAAACAAAACTCTAGAACTTCTACAGCAGCAGCTGTTAATGAGTTACTCCTAAGGATCTGCTGCCCGGCACTGAAACCGGGCGTTTACTCAGCCACAGACAGCAAACAAGACAGCTAGAGAGAGTGCACTTGGCACCCGAGAAACAGCCTGAGCAGGCGGTGGCCATGAATTGGTCAGAAACCTTTCAGTTTATGGCACAGTCTCCATTTGGAGCTTGGGAAAATATTTTTGACAAGCCTAGGTGGCAGCTTAGTCATGTTTTTGCCCTGTTCCCATGTGGAACTCAAGGTCATTTACCATACTGTAGATATGAAGGTGGGATAAATTGCCATGCCTGGGGTCAGGGGCAGACATAGTTCCAAGTGGGGGATAAATTACCTATGAAAGCGTCAGGCCCCCCACATACACCTGGAATTGCACACCTGGGAATTGGCTGAAGTTGAAGTTCACCTCGGTCCTTTGGAATCTCCTGCTGTTCTGGTGGTTGCCCTCTCCACTCCGAGGTAGGCCCACCTGCTGCTTTCATTGAGCAGAGAAGCCTGGCCTAGTCTTTTGCACTCCTGCCCACCATGGCACCCTCACCTTCCTCTCATTGTGCCCTCCCCTCATTCCAGCTCCAGGAGCCTTCTTTCAGCTTCTGGAGAGGGCAGCTCCTTACCAGGGCCTCCACTCAAGTTCTTTCTCCCTACTCTTCCCCTGCAGGGTCCCTTCTTATGTTTCAGGTCACCACCTTAGAGTGGCCTGCTGTAAACTGGAGAAGCCACCCATGTCTTATTCTTGGAACACCCTATTGTTATCCTCCACGACATTTTCACAACCAGTAATTCGGTACTTAGGCCTTTGTTTTCCTGTTACATGTTGGTCTCCTCCACCATGTCAATAGTCCCATGAGGGCAAGTACCACCTGTCTTTTTTTCACCACCCACGACATAGTATCTAACACGTTGCCTGGCCTACAGAAGTATAATCTACGTTTTTTAGAATGAATTAGTGAATGAATGAATGAATGGATGTCAATAAATATGCTTTCCAAGACAACAACCAGGATGAAATATCCCAAAAGAGTTGGTCCCTATTTCCTTTCCCTGCCACTACATAACCTGAGTTATACAATACATAGTTTGTTTCCTTCCCTAATCCCAAAGCAGATGCCAGTGTTGAGAATTTCAATAGCGGTAATATGAGGAAGAAGGCCATATTTTGGTAGGTATTAATTTACAACACTTGGAAAATACTGCTGGGTTTGGGTGAGAAAGGCCTGGCCCTGCTTCCAGTAGATCTGATTTTGAATAGTGCCTCTTATGTGCATTAGAGTAAGTCATTTCATCTTAGTGAGTTTCAATTTCCTCATGGATTTAATGAGGATGAAATGAACCACTCACCGTATGTGGAAGTCCTTCGCATGACCAAGGAGGCATGATTATCTCATGATTCTCACTCCACTGACTGTATGCTGTCCTGCATTAGGGGGCGATGTGGGGTACCTTGTCTCCAATCTGGGTCACTAGGTTCACACCTTCTCCCACCCTCTTCTGCCACCTGGCCGGAGTCTTCTCTATCTGTGCCCTTTGTGGCAATTCTCCCCCGTTTCCACACACACTGGCACCATGCTCTGCCTCTGCTGTGGCCGTGTGATCACTCCTGGGAGGCTGCTTCAGAGGCCTCTGGGAATATCACTGAAAGCGCTAACCCGGCCGCCCTCCACTGTTCTTGTTTCTTGGGCTGTATTAGTTTTATTAGCAAAATAACACAGGCCCAGTGAAATGTAATGGACTTCTACCTCCCAAGATAATTAGAGCTCCGTTCATTTGCCGATTCGATACAAATGCGACCACAAAAAGAAACCAGCTTTTATCGGCACATGCTCCCAGCTCAGATCCTGCTGGTGTTGTGCTGCTTTGGCACTTGTGAAAAAATAAATCCTGAAGAATCACTGGGTTGCAATAGGCTTCCTGTTAAACACAGGAAAGAAACAGCTGATGTCTGAATTTGCTAATTTCCGCTGATTCAGTTAGAGGGTGATGCACACAGCTAACGAGGGAAACATTCAGGTATGTGAATTAAGGCTTGGAAACAAAGTGTAGGCTGTAATCAGTGCACCCTATATTAGGCTGGAATCATCACTTAGAGAGTGCTTCCCAAAGAAATTAGAAAAGAATCCCAAGCCTACCAGATCCTTCTATATTCTTCCTTCTCATTGATACAATATAACAAAAATACCCTTCCCTTGCCCCTCTTTCATTCCGGGAATTTACAAACAATGCTCAAGGGACTGTTTTCATGTGTGGTGGGGAAAAAAGCCAAATTGTTATCTTGTCTATATGCACATGGAACCCTGCATTACAGAGAGGTTGTGTGATTTATCAAAGATCACACAGTGAGTCACTGGTGTAACCACAAGGCAAATGTTTATTTTCTCATCCCTTGGGCAGCAAATGTTTTGTTCTCTAGGTTGGATTATCTCCTATAAACTCTCACCATATGCCCTGCCTTCCCTTGCCAGTCTAAAACACATGCACATTGCACAACATCCTTACTCGCATCCACACCTACCCACCCAGACATACACATGCACGCGCTCCTTTATAGTTGAAAAATTACCCGAGTCCTGTCCCCAAATTGTTCATCCATCTCCCTCATCCGCCCACCTATCCACCCCCAGCCGTTATTCATCCCATCTAGGATTGCCACATTTAACAAATACAAATGCAGGACACCCAGTGATATCTGAATTTTAGACAATCACAAATAATTTTTCTAGTATTAAGTAAGTCCCAGGCAACATTTAGGACATAGTTTTACTAAGACATTATTTGTTGTTTATCTGATGTTCACATTTCACTGGGTGTCTTGTATTTTTATCTGACAAATTTAATCATTGCAAATAGCTACCTCTCTCCTGTTTATTTCCTAATTCTATGATTCTGGGATTCCACAATAATCCCTGTCATTTCGGATTTCTGCTAAACATATTGCAGCCTATTTTCCATGTTTCCAAACCTGTCCAGAGCCAGAGATGACTACAGAGACTTCCTCTGGAGCACATGCTTGTGGTTTCTAGCCCAAGTCCCCCATACACTTCAGGAAGGTGTCGAAATCTATCTAAAGGTCAATTCCTCCTTTGTAAAATGAAGGTTTCCACCGTTCCTGTCTCATAACCCTTTTGTAAGCACCCAATGACAGAATGCACCGTCCCTGGCACATAGTGTGAGTCATTATGTGTCATTAAGCGTTGCTGGGGTTGCTGCTTTTGTATTTATTGTCATTTTATAGATTAAGAACACAAGGGTCCAAAGGTGAGTTGCTCACCTTTATTCAGTGAAAGTGCTGCTAAATTTTGAAGAGAGGGCTTATGAAATTCTGCTTCAAATATCAAATTCAATGTTTAAGTTCAATATTTTAGACCTAGGACATTTGAAGAACAATACGGCAGACACTATTAGTCGCCCAATTGTCAATCCCATTACCTCATTATTCCTTGCTGGAAGACTCCCATTGTAGGGGTCCCTCTGCCCAGTCATATGTATGCGTAGGAAAATGAACTTCTTCATAGCCTAGTAATGAAGTGTTAGCATGTGACTGATGTAGGCATCGATGTGTGACCTCTTCCTGGCCAATGGGACCAGAAGGGAAGTATGCTAGGGACTTCTGGAAGGTGTTTCTTTTTTGTTCTGTTTTGTTTTGTTTTGTTTTGTTTTGTTTTTTGCTAATAAAACTATATACATGAGGAAATGCTTTTTTCTCCTCTGGATATGAAATTGTCTAAACATAATTCTTGGGACTCTGCAGCCAGCTTATAACCAGGAAGGGGAAACTGTCCAGTGCCCTGAGATGGCAGAGTAGACAGAAGGATAACATTTGTGTCCTTGGGAATGTTGGTCTACCGAATTTCCTGTAACTCTCCTGACCCCAGATTTCCTATATCATGAAATAATAACTCCTTTTTCTGTTTTGGCATTCTTGGTCTATTACTTGCAACCCAAAGCATCCTCAATGATAGAAAATTCTAAATTCCACAGCAAAGAGACAGACTGAAAGGTGCTCAGTTTCCTTTGGATCTCTACAAAACTACACATCCACTGAACATATTTTTGATAGAATTTCAGGCAAGAGGATTCTTTTCAACTCAAACACTTGATTTCTTAAACTGTGAGCCATTTGTCACCTGTGATAGTATTCTACTCCAATGTGGCTTTGGCTCCAACCCTCCCTACAAGAAATGGGATTTTCCCCAGGGAAACTTCAAAGAAAACTACTTCTTGCCCATATTGTCATGACAGCAGTATCCCTTACAAAGCATGGAGTAACAATGTAAAATAATATTTTTATCTAACATTTAAGGCATATCAGTAATTCTCAAATTTTATAGTGCATCAGAATCACTGAAAAGAACTTTCTAAAAATTCAAATTCCTAGGCTTCATCCTTCACTAGGAGTTTGATTCAGTGGTCTTGAGTGGGGAATAGAAATTTGCTTTTTTTAAAAAGTATACATAGGATTCTGATGCAGATGGCCCATAGGCCATGTATTGAGGCACAATTAACATAATAATTGTAATTCTTAGCCAGGAAGTGGTGAATCCAATGTTGGCTTAACGTGATGGTTCTCAAAGTGTAGTCCCTGAATCAGCAGTGTAGCATCCATTGGAAACTTGCTAGAAATGTTCACATGTGGGGCCCTACCCCAGACCTAAATCAGAAGCTCTGGGGGTGAGGTCCAGCAACCTGTCTTTTAACAAGCCCTCTGGGTGGTACTGATGTGTGTTAAACAATTAAGAACCACTGACTTAAACATCTGAGAAGTCTCCTTGAAGGAAGAACTTGAGATACACTTAGTAAAATTTGGCAAGGATGAAAGAAGTGAGACTGTCACTCTTTATCTCAAGTGAAAGCAGGGCAAAAGTCATGAGCATAGCCTGTGAGACATTAGGCAAAGCCTGGCCTGGCACAGCAGAATTCCCATTGAGGATTGTCTTATCATGGTCATCCTCTCACTCTAGGATGGCATCATCTTTTCCTGAAAGCAGGTTGCTTCTTGGTCACAGCTGCAGATAGGTCCAGACTGGTTGCTTCTCTGCCAAATTAGATATTGTGGTGAGCTTCTTTGGGGTGCCTAGGAGCCCCTGACAGCCTTTCTTCTGACTTGCCCATCTCTAACTATGGATGATCAAATTGGGCACAAGGGCAGTAAAATCATCTTGTTTCTCCCTTTTGTGCTTCTTCTAGGAAGGGATTCTTCTCAGACTCTGAAAGTTTCCAGTATCAGGCATGTTGATTGGAGCACTTGAATAGCTTTTATTTCTTTCAACACTCTCAGTTACCTCAGGGTTTCTTTTGTTGGATTCATTCAGTCTACCATTTTCTATGACCATCTCTGTGATTACTCTACTAAACAATCCTAGGCTTTATGGCTATTGGGTAATTTCTCCTGTTGAGCACCTCTTCACAATTAAAGAACTTAGCAATGGATCTTTGCCAGGCAGGAGAAATGGAATATTCACAGGATGGATAGCAAGGGTTGGGATACTCTTACTGAGGTCTTTGGATCCTTAGCCCAGGCTGGGTTTCTTGGCTTTGCTGAGAGAAATGTGACCTCTTGGGGGAGACCAGCCACCAGCACTGCTCTCAGACATGCTTCCCTCCGTAATGGCACTCATGGAAGCTGAAGGGACCTGCTGCTGACCAGGGTTTCTCCAGGCCTGGGAGGCAGCTGCTCCTCAGACTTCTTCTCCTCTTCAGGAGAGAATCTCGGACACTAAGGAGATTTCTGATTGGTGTCCAGGCTTCCTCAAAGGCTGGGAAAGGTGTCTGGGAGGCAGCTCCTCTCTGGAACCACTCCACTCTTTACACGCACTCTCTGAACCTGAGGAAATGTCTTGCTTGTCTTCAGCCCCCTGCCCCCACAAGGACTAGAAGGGCACCTACAGGCAGCAGCTTCTGAGAACTCTCCTCTTCAGTACCAAGTCTCTCTCAGCCTGAAAAGACCTGGTGCTTGACTTCAGGCCTAACAAACCTTTGGGAGGATGATTTGGAGGCAGAATTCACATAAATCTACCCCTCAAGCTCAGAGCTTTCTGAACCTGAGGACTGCTGTCCTATAAACCTCATGACGACTGAGAAGGACCCATAGAAAGCAGTGTGTCCAGAGAAATACACCCTGCGATGGCAGCACGCTCCAGACCTGAGGAGATTTACTGGGCTTCGTTTCTCACCGAGGGGGAAGCAGGACATCGGGGAGGTGGCGGCACCACGGCGATGCCCCACACAGTCGCGGCACCCTGCTCAGAGATCATCAGGCTCTGCGGACTTTCAGACACTGGTTGCTTGATTTTCGGCCTCCACAATAGCTGGCAGGCAGCAGCCCCACACAGACTCCTTCCTTAATTGTAGCATTCTCTGGACCTGAGGGGATTTGCAGGGCTTTTGGCTTTGTCAAGGAACGGAAAGGATATTTGGGGGAACACTAGCTCCACAGAAATGCCCCTTTCGGCAGCAATGCCCACTGACGGGACGATACTCATGGCTGGACGTTAAACCTCAGAAAAGGCTGGAATGGAATCTGGGAGATGGGGCCGATTCACGGAAAGGCCCCGTCGGCAGCAGCGCTCTCCGGCCCAGGGACACTTGCTGCTCCGCTCTCTGCTCTCTGGTCTGCTTAGGGGCGGAGGCCACCCTGTCTGGGAGGCAATCCCCCTTTTCAGCACTGCACTGACAGCAGCGTTCTAACTCCACTTTATGTCACACTGTTGGACACTTACAGTTCAGTCAAGGATATAAAAGAGGCCGAGGAGCCTATGTTTGTCCAGCCATGAAATAGGCCAGTTAAGCAGAAGCCTAGAGAAAGAGGCACTCTCTCTTCCTTGCGAAGCACCCAGAGGACAGAATGGATAGGTTATAGCCCTGCGGCCCGCAGCGGCTGCTTCCTCCAGCACTCCTTTCCAAAGTCAGCTCTCCTGTGGAAGGTAGCCTCGGAATTCTGCACAATATCCCCAGCACTGCCCTTGTTAGGACTGTCGTGGACCACGTGGCATTTTGCTCCTTAAAGCAGTGTCCTGACAGTGTATGCACAACAAGGAATAAATTTAGAGTGCAAATTATTTATGTATGTTAACAAATTATGTGTGTGTATGTGTGTATACACATATATACATATAACAGTTAATTGATTTACCCATAGGTAAACTGTGTAATGTCTCAAGATAATTCTGGCAGCCTCACAGTCTTTTGCTGCTCATGGGCAAGTAGAAGATTTCACATTTCCAGAGCCAAGATTACTAAAAGATTCAACATCAGTCATGCACATCTATACCTCCTTCAGGGAGGCTAGGAACTGTGAAACCTCTCTGACCTTGTTTCTATCCAGGAGTAGGGGGAAGCCTAACTTTGTCACATCCACAGAACATTTTCAATAACCTAAGTAAGGGAGGATGGCTTTGCTGTCACTCTCTGCTTACCGAGCTCACTAAACTAAGTTTACCAACTCTGTTTAATGTTTGATGACTCATTTCCTGAGTCCTCAAATGCTTTTTATGCTACATTGGCTTTAGAAGGTGCTATCGAATTCAACCCTTACTTCTCAACTGTATAGAGCTCTAGGTAAAGCGGAAAAGTACACCCAGGCACTGAATCCAAAATGATGGCAGTCACCTGTTCTTTGTTCAGGATTTTGTGAATTTTATTAGATAGGGTGCCAGCTCCAAAGATTCTGTGCCTCTCAAAACAGACTTTTGTTCAGCTTCATTTTTCTGGGTAATTGCATCAGTGGTATTGCATTTATTCTCCAAAAACATGCTATGTCTAATTCTCATAATCCCAGCTCAGTAAACGGTTTGTACTTATTTCAAATCCATTTTTCCACCAGCCTTCTATTGCTGATGCTTTATTCATTAAAGGCTCATTAATTAAGAGTGTGCATTACCTCATCAAGTTTGCTTTTACCATAAACTGGCATGATATGTCATTGTCATTCCTAAGCTGGCAAGTAGAGACTTACAAAAACCCTCCAAATCACAGACCCATTCCCTGCATTTGCCTTTAAAATTCTCCTTATCCCATGTATAAAGTGACAGCTTCAATGGCAAGGCAAAACAATTTTGTTGAAATCCTCCCTGCCTCCCAGCCAACCAAACTCTGACCAGTGGCTTGTTTGAAACATATATATGCTTATTTAATAAATGTTATGTTAACTCTTTAAAGCGTAAGAATTTGGTTCAAATTTTCTGGAGGTATTTTTAACCAGTTTGAGGAATGTGCTGGTGATTAATGAAGAGGGACATGGAAAAAAAGAAACAGGGCAAACAGAGATCAAGCTTGTTTTGGCTTTGACAAGCCTATTTCTCAACCCTGTACACATTCATCCCTTGACTCCATGGTGTTTGGGGCCTCCCTGCTACTTACCTTCAGTCCACATACACTTGTATTTCACAAGAGCCAGCAGAGCACATGTGGTAGGCTCAGCAGGTGAGGCACTGTACCCCAAAGACTAGTGTCCTGATGACACATGGTAGGATCCAGCCTCCCACTGCTGGAGTGGAATTTCCACTCTAACCTGACCTGGCCAGGACCATTTTCCCATTAGTGATTTACAAATCGTAGGAAAACTCCAGTGCTGCCCATTCTGTGTAATGCTTCGAGAAGTCTGTGACTGGGAAGAATTATATGTTGTCTTTCATGAATAAACAAACAGAAGGGGCCAGTCCCAGATCTGATAGGACGTCAGCAAAGGTGCTCCCTGGGAAGGATTTATAATGAGCTGGCAGGAAAATGCACCAGGCTGATGGTTTGAGCTTTGTCCTTGCATACTCTTCTTTGCTCCCACTTTAAGCAGGTAGTTAGGCCTTTCTGCTCAGCTGACTCAGGAGCATTTGTGTTGCCAGCAAGGAGCAGAAGGTGCTTTAAGAAAACTCCCTACCCATCTTTGGTTTTCTACCACTCCTGAACTGCTTGTGGCTATTATGCGGAAAAAAAGAGGGAGCTGAAGATCAGGAAAGCAATGGAGAGATCCTGCCCCCATTTTGGCCCACGCTGAAAAGTAGACACTTTGTGTGAGAAGTGGGACCTATGCCTCATTCTCTAGTGGTACCACTCTCAGGTGGCGGGGTCTCTAGAGTTTCTTCCTTAGGAGGAAATGCAGTGCTTTAGTGAAGGAAATTCGTACTGTGATGAATAGCATGAACTCTCAAGCCAGTGCGTCTTGGTTAAAATCCCAACCTACCACTATGGCCTTGTTCTCTGTGCCTCAGGTTTTTCTTTTCTTTTTTCTTTTCTTTTCTTTTCTTTTCTTTTTTCTTTTCTTTCTTCGTTTCTTTCTTTTTTTTTTTTTAAGATTTTATTTATTTATTTGACAAGGAGAGAAACAGCCAGCGAGAGAGGGAACACAAGCAGGGGGAGTGGGAGAGGAAGAAGCAGGCTCCCAGCGGAGCAGGGAGCCCGAAGTGGGGCTCGATACCAGGACCCTGAATCACGCCCTGAGCCGAAGGCAGACGCTTAACGACTGAGCCACCCAGGTGCCCCTCTGTGCCTCAATTTTCTTATCTATAAAATAGCAATAATAATAAAATAATCTCATACAGTACATGTGAGGATAAAATCAATGAATTCGTGAAAGATACTTAAAACAATGCCTAGCTCCTAGTAAGCCCTCTGTAAATAGCAACTACTATTATTTATGCTCAAAATTAATAGATAGCGCCATGGGCAAGTTTGGTAGAAAATCAACAGAAGCTCTTGCCTTCAAGGGCCATCATGTGCTTGCACAGAGAGGATACTAAGGCTACTATGTGGGCTGAAGACAAGACAGCCATTCTCCCATTTATGGGCCCCACATTAGCTTTCAGGATTCAAAAGAAGCAGAGTCCCCCACCCTACATAATCCTGAGTTTGAATTTGCCAATAATCCTGCAGGATGGAGCATCACTAGATATTCAGTAATTTAGAGGAAAGAAAAAAAATGTGACATGTCCTGCACATTTGAGTTTTATTGCAAATTTCTCACTGATCCACTAATAGTGGGCCACCTACCTATTGTCTCTTTATACAAAGCAAATTTACGGTATACTGAAGATATTTATTTGCAGAGTCAACCTAATTACAGAGAAATCTGACAATCCAGACTAATGCAATCTAGGAGACAGGTTTCAGTGGGAGAGAGAAGTTTTTTCTAGGAAGGAGAGGGACGAGTGGTATGAGATAGGGAATAAGGGTTGTTCACAGTTATGTTAACATGAGAAGACAATCTTTTCAACAAATGGCACTGGGAAAACTAGATATCCACATGCAAAAGAAGGAAGTTGGGCCTTTATGTCATACCATATCCAAAATATTAACCCCAAATGGATTAAAGATCTAAACATAAAATCCAAAACTATAAAACTCTTAGAAGAAAACTGGAGAAAAGTGTCATGGCACTGGGTGTGACAATGATTTTAAAAGAACAAGCAGTAAAAGCACAATTCAACAAATAGAACTACAGCAGACTTCAAAATTTCTGTGCATCAAAGGTTACCATCAAGAGAGTGAAAAGAGTGAAAAGATAACCTACGGAATTGGTGAAAATAGTTGCAAATCATATGTCCGATCAGGAGTTAATATCTAGAATGTATGAAGAATTCCTACCACTCAACAAAATAGCAAATCATCTGATTAAAACTGAGCAAAGATTTGGATAGACATTTCTCCAAAGAAGATATACAAATAGCCAGCAAGTTTATGAAAAGATGCTCAACATCATTAACCATTTCAGAAATGCAAATCAAACTATAATATTATACCACCTCACACCCATCAGCATGGCTACATCCAAAACAGGAACATAAACAACCCAGAAAATAAGAATTGGTGAGGATGTGGAGAAATTAGAACCCCTGTACACTTTTGGTAGAAATTCAATTGGTACAGATGTAATGGAAAACAGTATGAGTGTTCTGCAAAAAAATTAAAAAATAGAACAATGACATGATCCAGCAATCCCTCGTCTGCATATATATACAAAAGAATTGGAAGCAGGGTCTGAAAGAGATATTTGCATAGCTGTGTTCATGGTAGCATTATTTACAATATCCTTTGATGGATGACTGGATAAACAAAATGTGGTACCTACATAAAAAAGAATATTGTTCAGCCTTAAAAAGGAAGGAAATTTTGTCACATGCTACCACAGGAATTTACTTTGCGAACATTATGCTAAGTAAAATAAGCTAATCCCATGAAAAAATTCTGTTTGATTCCTCTTATATAAGGTACTTAGAATAGTCAAATTCACAGAGATAGAAAATAGAATGGTAGTTATCAGGGGCTGGGGGAAGGAGGGAATGGGGAGTTGTTTAATGGGTATAGTTTCAGATCTGCAAGATGAGAAAGTTCTAGAAATCTGTTGCATAGCAATGTGAATATACTTAATGATACTGAACTATACACTTAAAAATAGTTAAGATGGTTTAAAAACAAGAAAAACAGTATCAAAAAACAAAACAGGGGAGAGGCCAATTTTAAGTAGTCAAGCCACCTAAAATTCTCTAGGAAAGCGAAGTCTCTAGCTGCAGTCATAAGGTCACAGAAGCAGACCGAACACAAGAGCAGAGACTATTGACTTTCTCTCTGGCTCCTTCTTGATGTCTACAGGGTATGTATGGCTTGAGTGCAGAACTTCAGCCAGGAAAGTCTGCAGGTTGTGTTCTCTGGAAGCCAAATTTATGATCATGAAGACTGTATAGGAAGTTTAGTAGGGATCAGAATAAACTTCGGATCTGGAGCCTGCATTCATCTGCTAACTGGTCTTCCTATCTGACCGCTATCATGATGGACATAGACTCGTGCTAGGAATGAAATGGCATATTAAATGAGGTCTAGATGTAGGGCTTTTCTCACACAGACTGTCAGTTCCTCTGGCCTGGAGTCGGTACTTGATAATTATTTGTTAACTACTCAATAGAGTCACATGGACAATATGACTAAATTGAGAAATCACTAATGTTTGTTACTCGCTAAATTGAGGTAAATACCCTCTAACTAACTGGTTAGTGGATAATTAACAACTCATTAGTTTACTTAAAGTGGTGAAACTGGTTCTGTCTGTATTGCTTGGGCCTTTCTTCCTCTTTCCCCTGAGATAGCCCCATTTCCTGATGATAGGAATTCAAAAGAGCCCAGGTTTACTTTTACTACAGAAGTAAGTTTTGCTCGAGAATTAAAGCAGAGATTTCAGAGGTTTATTCAGACTATGTCTGAAGCCAAAAAATAAAAGATACAGCTTCATGGGCTACAAGTTTAATAATTGAAGAAAATAGGTATTATATATAATTTTTTATTTATTAATTAATATAACAAAATCAAACGTAGATGTTAGCAAATATCCAAGTAAGTTATAATTTTCATCTCCCTAATAGCATTTCACATATATAGGCATACTGTGGGCTTTGACATGTGGAGTTACGGGTACTGATATTTTTCTTTTATTTTCAAGAAAATGAAAGGAAGATATTTCTAGAACTGCCAACATGTGACTATTTTTCATTTTTAAGGATAATCTGAAGAAAAATTCTCTTTATTGAATCACTCAATAAAAGTATTCTCAAAATTACCTTCACTACCTCCGAATAGTCTTTAGGGCATCCTATTATTGCGTTTAGGTGAGCTGATCAGGCTCTTCTAAGTTGATTTTAAACCACTTATTTTAAATTTTAAATTCCACTTATAATTAGCTATGAAACGTGACAAAGCTAAGTGTGAATCCTGGAGGTACCACTAGGAGCTATATGATTTGGGGAGGGTTACCTAACCCTCCCACAATATTGCTCACTTCATAAAGGTGTGTTGAGGATATAAGTTGCTTCATATAATGCCTAGCACAGAGTAAGCTTTAATTAATATTAGTTATAATTAGTAATGGTAGCATCCTTACTACTACTAAATAAAGGAATGTAACTAGGGTATCCCCTTTCAATTTTAAAATGCTATGAATTTATGTTCCAGATTAAACCGATTGAAGATTTAAGAAAATTTAAATAAGATCACTTGTTGGGGAGAATTAGTCAACTCCAAGCAGATTTAACTTAGAAAAATTCTCTGTCATTGACTTTCAAAGGTGCATAAAGGAAGCTTTCAAGCCATTGTTCAAAACCAATCCAAAGATTACCACTGAATGCCACATTACAAACATGTATCCCATTATAATAAAATAGGGTCCACTTATTTAAAATTGCCCTTAAGCAAATAGTCATGTTTTAAAAAATTAATCCTATTTCCAAAGTCATGCTTTTACTTCTGGGGTTTCAGTTGGACCTAATAACATTGGCATAATCTTGAATACTCTTTACTAATGTATCTCTAAAACTGTGGACTTCCCTCCAGTGCTCAAAGAAGTCCAGCTGGGAAAATGAACACAGAACAGTCTAGTGAAAGGGAAAACATATACACACTCACACACGTATATATACCAGTAGGTGTGTGTGTGTGTGCATGTGCACGTGCCCATGTACGTGCACGTGCACACACACACACACACACACACACACAGTTTTTGGAAGCTGAAATCTCACCTGAAAAGGCCTTTGATTTTTCTTGAACCATAATCAGAACAACCCCGGTCTAGGTTTCATGATGTCCATGTGCAATACTACCGGGCTTACAACTTGCTTTAAGTCTCTAACAAAAGTCTTGGCAACTTCCTTTCGGAGTTTCTCAAAGCCACAGCAGTTCTTTCTTGCTTTTAATGAAATTCCTTTCTATTTCTCCAGGTATGACTCCCCTTGGACCAGCAGGGCATATTTTCTCCTTGAGTTAGGACAGCTTATGACAAATAATGATGAGGAATCAATAGACAGGAGGGAAATATTGGGTGAGAGGCTGAATGAATCTCTGAGATAAATTATTGACCATAGGCATGGCCAGTTCTCCTTTCACTTATATGTTCGTATTCCATCTCACTAACAACCTGAAAGAAAATCAAATATTTTGTTTGGGGGCTTCACTAATATCAGCAACTTTTACTATCTTAATGGCATTTTTATTGATCTCAGCTTTAATGGGAGCTGTATATATTTGATGTTGGTCATTTAAAGTAGAGGTGAGTAATAGACTTCCCCACTGAGGATCATAAAGCAGCTCCTTGTCTGGCAAGCACGGGAAGCAAATAGAAGACAGCATTTAATCTACTGTTCTACTGCAGTTATCAGGGACTGAGATGAAAAAAAAAATTAAAATGTAAAGGTTGGAGCTTCCCCACCCCTTTGTTTCCCCCTCCCTGTTCCCTACCCCCCTCCACCCCTCCCCATGCTGACTCCTGGGCACACTGGTCATCAGCAGACTAACAACAAAAGGCCATTGGCGCAATGACCTTGGCTGTGGCATCACGCACTGGAGGAAAGAAATGAAGCCATTAGACTGAGGCAGGAGAACAGGTTATAAATCAAGCCATTTCCAATAAGCTGCCGTAATGGCCATCCATCATTGCCAGCACGGCACACAGCAGACCATGGAGACACTGGAGCTGCTAAAGCTGAGACATAAACAATAATAATCCGGGCTTGATGTTTCAGCCCTTCAGGAAATTTAGGGACATTTGCTTTTCTTTTGTTTGTCAGAGGTGATATTTAAAGCATAAGATGTAATAAATAGAGGATAGGTGACACATTGGTACAGTTTACAAGCACTGCATTCTGGGTGTGATTAAAGGAAGAATAAAAAGTTGAATTCTAAAAATAGCCACTGCTTCTGGAAGAAAAGAGCAGACTCCCAAACAAATAAACAAAACATCACAATCTTCACGGGACAGTGGCTGGATGTTTTTAGAATAGGTCGATGGGTCATTGCTTTGAGAATTATAGCAGTTTATGTTATTGGAGTAAAACACAACAATACTGGATCATGGTTTTGCCTGTATGAGAAAAAAAGAACACTGAACAAGTGATTCACATTTGTATTTGTAACCAGGTTACAAGTGGTTAGTTGGAATTAGGCATGTAGAAGTTGTGCTTTTTAATAATATCAGATTGCTCACTTCCAGTGGACAACTCACTGTGGCATTTGACCTTATGGCAAATATTTCAAAACAATGTTGTCAACATTTTAAGTGGACTCAAGATTGTTTACTATGGCTTTGGGGGGAAAAATGCCAGGCAAAGAACTAGCTGTTCCAGTATGTCTGAGTTTTTCTGAAGGTCTTTAAAATGATTTCCTCAGGTTATTAGGATTTTATTTCAAAGCAGTGCCTATCAGATATCACCATCCAGCATGTCTTTCCAGATTTCTCATTTCTATTCCACAATGCTTTCCCATCTCTATTTTGATTTGATTACACAAAATATCTAGTCCATATTTTTTATGTTATGTGATATTCTCCACTACAAATAATAATGCCTGTTTTCAAAAATATATTTCAGATCATTAAAAGCAGCTAAAGGGGTTGGATGGTCTTAAAATTCGTAAGATGACCCTTATGGATTACGATGCTATTTCAAACCACTTGGTAATGTATTAGAGTGAACTTGTCTCATACCAAAAGCCAAGAGCAATTAAATTAAGCATAACTGAGAGACATGTTGTGACAACAACAGAATGTTCCAAAGAGCAATTCTTGGAAATATATGGAGGAACTGCAACTTTCCTATCAAATCGCTCACTGTACTTTTAAAGCTCCAAATGTATGCAAGTCTTATAGGGTGTTTTTACAATAGCTATAATGTTTGACACATGAATAAAGCTAAATAAAGTCCAATCAAATAGTGTAGTAATTGAAGTGAAAATACATGATGTATGGAAATTACAATGCATTTCAACAGAAATAAATCAGTTCCAGCCAGTTAAGGGGATTCAGTCTCATTTACTTTGTTTTCACCCTAAACTTAAGAGCCATAAAAAACGGAAAATGTTCACCTAGATCCTTATACTTTCGTGAGCCACTGGTATCAAAATAGAATGTTTTAATTATATTTTCAGAACTGAGTAGGGTAAGGTGATGTACTCTACAACAGATCAATGCAGGCAATCACCATTTTTCTTTCTGGTTGAAAAATAGGACTGCCAATTGCATGTTTGGGAACTGATTAAAACAGCTGAAGATGCTTAATCAGATCCATTTAAACACAAAACATATTTTGATTCTAAGTATGCCTGGGACATTTGTCCGGAATGAGTCCCTCTTTTCCGACAATTTTTTTTTAAAAAGGATTTTTCTTAAAAAAAAAAAAAGATGCTTTTTAGCTTCCCTGGCATGAAGGCAGAATCTGTCCAACTACTAGAAAGGGGAATTGGAAATGGCTTTTTTCCCCTTGTTTTTGTGTCATCCTATCTAATTTGCCCTCTCAGCTAAATGGGGAAGTCTAACTGGGTTTGTCCCAGACTTCTCAAGAAAGTTGGCATAAATTTTTAATGGTTTGTCTAAATATTCCTATAATTAAGCATCTGAAGATGTTTTAATACAAACGTAATAGATTTGTTTTCTCATGAGCTGCTATTTAAATAGTCATTTATAATAAATATTTATAAGTGTTTATAAATAAAATATTAATTGCCTGAAATGACATTTTAATGTGGTGCTAACCATCAGTGAAATGCTGCATAGCACAAGACTGCCTGACAACATGTTTTGGAGGTTCTGATTCATCATCGGTACCACCAAAGTGGCCTAAGGGATATGTGTGGATGTGGGGGTGTTTCTAGGGCTACCTTGGACAGAAGCAAAGATCCACCAGATGTTAGGATTGTTAGAAATGACAAGCCATGAACAACTCAACAATCTCTTTCCTTTTTTTTTTTTCTTGCATAAAAACTCTACCAGAAATGGGAGGGTCTAGACTATTACTAATGCTTTATAAGATGGAAGATTCCGTTGCTCCCTCTCAGACACTTGTTCCAAGGCTTCCAGTCTCCCTTTGTCTCTGGCCCTCTGGATATGAGACCTTTCATAAGGAAAAGGACAAAGTCTTGACTGATATCCAGGCTACTTACAGCTTGTGCAACTACGTATCCAGCGCCAAGGCCAGATTGGATTATGAAATGGTAGATAAGGAGACAGGAAGAAAGGACTGCAAACAGCCTCTACTAAGCTGTGTTCTGGATAAGAAAGAAAAAAGGACTAATGATAGCCTGTTGAAATTTCTTTTTAGACTGAGTGTCTATTACTCACCTACTCCGAAGTAAATGGAACCTCTATGGGCCTCAAAATCTCCATCTGTGTACTATGAAATAAATGTATGCTATTTACATATTTTTTAGGGACACTAATGAGAGCAACAGTTTATTTTTATTTATTCATTAATTGATTCAATTCATAAACTTCCGCCATCTGCTACAAAGATTCAATTAACTAATTGTTATATCCCAGTTTGCAAGTATAATATATTATAGAAGCGCTAAAATGGTGGAGGCAGCAGGGTGCATGAGCAAGGTTGGATTTTTTTTCTTGGAAGAGTATATCACACTTTAGCCTTGCACTTATCTCCAAGAAAATTTGAATTTTGTGAATCTTCTTTGAATCTTTGTTAAGTAAAGGGAAGTGTACCCAGTAGGCAATGACAGACTTTGGTTATTGGCTTAGCTTTAATGTGTACCATCTGCTATCTTGAATGAATTTTCTAGTATTTTTGAGCCTCAGTTTCCACATTTAATAAAATGAAGAAGTGGGATTAGATGCTGATACTGGTAAGACTATTAATACCTTACATTTATTTAGGTTTTTGTTATTTAAAAACTTCTTTTGGCTACAATATTTAATTTGATTATTTTAAAAGCCACCTAAAAATGTATGGATTGAAGGTAGGTCTTATAAACCCCAATCTGACAAATGAGGATAATGAGGTTGAAAAGCATAGGATATTAACATGCATTCATACTACTTGTAGATGACAGCCAAGGACTGGAATCTGGGCATGCTGCTGCTGCTGCTTCTGCTGCTGCTGCTTCTTCTTCTTCTTCTTCTTCTTCTTCTTCTTTTTTTTTTAACTTTTTGGTAATATTGTTTTTCTAATTATAAAGCAGATTCCAAATGCATGTTTTCTAAGTAGGTGGTTTCCAAAAACTCCTTCACTCAAAATTTCTATATTTCTGTCATTTCTGATTCTTTTGTCCTTTGACCGCTTTTTGACAGAGAGCTCTGAAAGCCTTTCTTGCTTCTGTCAGTCTTTGAAAGTTTTCTCTTTTCACTTTAAACATGGCAGCATCCATTGTCAAGGATGCAATTCAGTTGATAATATGAGTCCCCGAAAAAGACAACGTAGAAAGGGTAGAAATGCACTGTGTTAATTTGACATCGGTGATGTTATAGTTGAGAATGCTGGCATTATGAGTACTTGAAAATGTTTTTGGCTGCTGCTAAACCTTATTATTTACAATTCATTTCTTGTGAGTTGCGTCCCAGTATTCAACGTGCAATCTGCCAATTGCATTGTATCAAGTTTCATAAAAGAAGGCAGTAAACATAGAGATACCTGTTGCACAGTCCCCTAGAAACCAATCCTCTGTGTAGTGCTCTATGAAACTCTGTTTTGATTAGGCTGTTACATCTGGGACAGAACTGCAAATAGTATTTGGCGGAGGAAAAATGTGGGCCTGTATAATGCTGAGATTAAAGTCTGTCCAATAATACAAGCATGTCAGCTGGGACAGGTGCTGTATTTATAGCAAAAAGGCCACTGAGTAAGGATTCACCACACAGGTTCAAGGAGGATAGTGTCAATTACTTTGGGACCTTTTTGATAACACTGGATGGACCACTGAGAAAGCGCCATATTTAATCTATTTCCTGTTTAAGTGGACAAAGAACTAGTAAATACAACAGGAAATAATCCCATTTGGGCAGAAGGCAGAAAGGAGAAAAATGGGCAAAAAAATGACTTCATGCTTAGGATCCTCTATTGTTCTAATTTTTATGATCCTATGATGTAAGAGTCTAATTAATAGTGTGACTTCTTGAAGTATTTCATGCTCTGTGCCTTACGTAACTCTTTCAGATGGCAAATTATATGGTTTAAGCTGCCATGCAAAAGGAGAAGGTAAGAAGTAAGGGAGTAAAAGTAATGGGTTCTTAAATTAATGGGTTTGAGCAGGGACACATCCCTGGTAGTGGTTCAAGTTCTGATGTCTTATGTATTTGTTACCTTATAGCAGAATGACTTCCCAATTAATTAGTTTCTTGATCAAGCACTGGGTGGTTGTGTGGGTATGAGAGAAAAAGAATGAAAAGCCATGTGAAAAATAATCACATACTAAAAAGAGATTCACTAAATATGGTATCCATATACAATGCATGAGGCTCTTTGTAACAGGTCAGATTATCTCTTGGATTTACAGATCTAATAAGCATAAGTGACAGATCCTGCATATGACCACAGGTGGGAACAGCTGGTGGGTACTTGCCAAGAGCAACACATTTAACCAGCTGCCAGTGGAGCTTGCCAAGGCAGGGTCACCATGGAGCAGCTGGTCTTGTGGATATAAAGCTAAAAATCTGTCACTAGTACTTCCCGATTGTCACCTGCTAACTAATGTTCCAGTAGGTCCTAACTTAACAGGAGGGATGGGGGTAGGAAAGTTCACACAGCATTCCTGGACATGATCATGTCCAGAAAATGTCTTCAGCCACAAAGAGGGCTGTTACTCTGACAGTGGAGATACACCTGCACAGTAATCACCACCAGCATCAATCTGATTTTCTTAGCTGTTGTCTCATTTACAAGGATGCACCTACCATCCAATTACTAGAGAAACTCCAGAAGTCATGCTCTTATCAAACAAGAGAAATCTGGAGACCTCCAAAGTGATGACTTGCCTTTGTGGACAATACTTTTGGTTGTTTGAAAAGAGTTGGATTTTCCAGGTTTAAATAATTAGCTTAAACTTGAATGTAATATGGCATAAGGTTTGCTGCAGGAAAACAGAAAATTACCTTATACAGCACATGCATTATATGTTTTATATTTCACCCTCCTTATCACTTTCTTCTGCTTTTGGCTTTCTCTCTTACAATTTCATGATACAGTTATCCCAGCCCAGTTTGACCCAACTGATGACTGAAATAGAACACAGAATTTGTGTACTATAATTATCAAGATACTCTGCTTTCTATTAATAACCAATAGACGTCATGAAGCACATCATACCATGAATCCCTTGTTTATTTTTGACTAAGGTGGAGCTTCCCTTTCCTTCAGAGGAATTTACAAAAACCATTCTAATCTGATCTCCTTTATGAACAATTACTTTGATAGAATATAATATAAGAACAAAGAGCTGATAAGCTTTCCAGGTCAATTGTATTTGAAATATAACCCTGGTTTGGGGCCCAGCATGAGCATACCCTGGATGCCATGAAGCCATTGTATCAGAAGTTTATACAATACAGACCTAACAATGATACTAATAAATTGTTGTACACATTTTTAAGTTGTACAACTCTTATCTTTTGCATAGTCTCTTCCCTTTGCTTGGATTACAGAATATATTTTCCATACCAAAGATGAGATATTCAAGAAAACTGCATTTTCTGCTATTCCTCCATACATCAGGCCAGTTACACAGGATTCCTCAAATGCTGCAGCAGATGCCAATAACTGTCCCTCACTGTACATGCATCCCTCTCTCTTTTCCATAACAAAACCCCTTGAGTTTTAGCTGGCTGTGGTGGCCCAGCTAGAAACTACATTTCCCAGTCTTCCTTGAAATTTGATGTTACTAAGTTTAGCAAATGGGATGTGAGTAGACGTTACACGTACAACCTTTTGGTCATGCTGTATAAAGAGGAAATTGCTTATATTCCACTTCTCCTCTTTTCCTATGGGCTGGAACATAGCCCTTGTGCTGGTGATCACTGGCAAATGGCAAACAAAGAAAAAAGGAATCTGAAACTCTGCTGACCTCATGGAGCAGAGCCATCTACCGGCTCCAGACTGCCCGCCTACATCTGAACAGAGAAATAAATACACTGCTATCTTGTTTGAGTCACTCTATATATCAGTCTCTTTTATTACAGTGGCTTAGCTTTATACCCTAACTAATATATACCTTCCTCTTTCCGGTCTTCATATCTTTGTTTCTACCATTCTCTCTTCCTGGAATGCCCTTAACTATCTGGTGACCATTTACTTACACTGGTAGATACAGAACATGTGATTTTCCCACTGACTCTCCTCTGTGTGCACAAAATTTTTCACAGCTTCATCTGTTCTCTTATAAAGCTCATATCACAGCGGATCATGTCTTTCCAGTTAGGCTGCTGAGCTTCTCAAGATGAACAGTGATGTCCTTCTATACCAGAACCTGGCCCTCAACAAATATTTGTTGAAAAAATAACTATCATAATAAGAAGGGGGAGGGGGAAGGAGAAGTTGTTACTGTAGTCATTTTTAAGATGTATATTTCCATGTAGGTGTTATATGCTGCTTTTAAACAACTTTAAAAGTCAATGTGTTTACCACTTCTGGGTATATAAACAAAGGGAATGAAATCAATGTCTTGAAGAGATATCTACATTTCCAAATTCACTGCAGCATTACTCACAATAGCCAAGATACCAAAACAATGTAAGTATCTGTCGACAGATGAAAAGAGAAAATGTGTGTGTGTGTGTGTGAGATATATCACACACACACACAGACACACATATATAATAGGCTATTATTCAGCCTTAAAAAAGAAGGAAACCCTGTCATTTTCAACAATATGGATGAAACTGTAGGACATTATGCTCAGTGAAATAAAATGGACAAATAAAGACAAATACTGTATGATCTCACTTGCAGGTAGAATCTAAAAAAAGTTGAAACCACAGAAGCAGAGAGCTAAGGCACAGCATTGTAACTATAGTTAATAATGCTGTCTTGTATACTTAAAATTTGCTAAAAGAGTAGATCTCAACTGTTCTTATTTAAAAAATGGTGACTCCATGAGGTGATGGATAAGTGAATTAGCTTGATTGGGGTAACATGTCATTATGTGTATGTAAAGCAAACATCACATTGTACACCTTAAATATATACAATTTTAACTTTTCAATTATACCTCAGTAAAGCTGGAGAAAAAGTCAATGCGCTTATTATCACTTAGAATACTTCAGGAAAGTTCCATAACTTTTTATACTAATTTGTAAAATGATGCAGTTGGTTTAGATTAGGGACTACAGACTGGCAGCTACGGATGATTTTTTCTGTTTTGTTTGTTTGCTTGTTTAGATTTGGGTCCACAATCTGTCTCTTAGTAGAGGCCAGTGATGTGTGCACATGTACTCACTTGGAAGTCATTTCCAAGTATTCCAGGCTAGGTGTCATACTTTTATGCTCTTCTCTTGTGTATTGAAGACTACCATGTAGGTCTTCTTGAAAGGCTTATGGCTTCTCTAATTAGGGTACACTTGCTGAGATGGCAGTGGACTTGGGATCTCAGAGAAAGTGAAGATGGAGGGATAGCTGGGAAGCAGAGTCCTTTGAATAGATCATAGTAATATGTATAGTAAGTCCACAGTGGCCATATGGATGGGCAAGTTCTGGCTACAGGGTATTCAGAAATGGAAATTCTTGCCTAGGGCCTGTTGATACGCTCATTCCTTATCATGCATGTCTCCTCTGCATGATAAGCAGTACAGAGGTGGATACAGCTGTATAGAATTTATAAGTATTTTCAGAGCTGGAATGGGACATGGGCTATAGTTAGAGGGTAGAGGCTGGGAGACTTAGAGATTAAAGAATTTGTTAATAAGCAGAGTTATGGCAGTGCAGTGTAAGAAATGGAACCACCAATTCCAGGCACAAGATGAACCATGAAAGTCCCTTCCCCCATAAATGGGATTGTGACTGCAGGAGGGAACATGCCCATATTGTGATGGTGTCAATCAAGTGTTAGCTAGTGATAAGCAGTGATCTTTATGGCTTCCAGACTAATTCATGTTCTGGAAGCCAATATAAAAGGTGACTGGTTGAGACAGGAATCCATCAAAATCCTAGAGGAGAGCATAGGCAGCAACCTCTACGACATTGGCCAAAGCAACATTTTTCATGACACATCCCCAAAGGCAAGAGAAACAAAAGATAAAATGAACTTGTGGGACTTCATCAAGATAAAAAGCTTCTGCACAGCCAAGGAAACAGTAAAAAAAAAACTAAGAGGCAGCCCACAGAATGGGAGAATATATTTGCAAATGATACTACAGATAAAAGACTGGTATCCAAGATCTACAACGAACTTCTCAAACTCAATACACGAGAAACAAATAAACAAATCATAAAATGGGCAGAAGATATGAACAGACACTTTTCCAATGAAGACATACAAATGGCTAACAGACACATGAAAAAATGTTCAAAATCATTAGCCATCAGGGAAATTCAAATCAAAACCACACTGAGATACCACCTTATGCCAGTTAGAATGGCAAAAATTGACAAGGCAAGAAACAACAATTGTTGGAGAGGATATGGAGAAAGGGGATCCCTCCTACATTGTTGGTGGGAATGCAAGTTGGTACAGCCACTCTGGAAAACAGTGTGGAGGTCCCTTAAAAAGTTAAAAATTGAGCTACCCTATTATCCAGCCATTGCACTACTGGGTATTTACCCCAAAGAGACAGACATAGTGAAGAGAAGGGCCATATGCACCCCAATGTTCATAGCAGCATTGTCCACAATAGCTAAATCATGGAAGGAGCCAACATGCTCTTCAACAGATGACTGGATTAAGAAGATGTGGTCCATATATACAATGGAATATTACTCAGCTATCAAAAAGAACGATTTCTCAACCTTTGCTGCAACATGGACGGCACTGGAGGAGATAATGCTAAGTGAAATAAGTCAAGCAGAGAAAGACATTATCATATGGTTTCTCTCATCTATGGAACATAAGAACTAGGAAGATCGGTAAGAGAAGAAAGGGATAAAGAAAGGGGGGTAATCAGAAGGGGGAATGAAGCATGAGAGACGATGGACTCTGAAAAACAAACTGAGGGCTTGAGAGGGGAGAGGGGTGGGGGAATGGGATAGGCTGGTGATGGGTAGTAAGGAGGGCACGTATTGCATGGTGCACTGGGTGTTATACGCAACTAATGAATCATCAAACTTTACATCAAAAACCAGGGATGTACTGTATGGTGACTAACATAATATAATAAAAATATTATGAAAAAATAAAAATTAAAATTTTAAAAAAGGCAATTGGTGAAATTTGGGGCATATGAATGTTCTGAAGAACATTTTGAGACTTGAATGAACTGTAGTGCACAGCTGGGGTAACTTACAAAGGAGTTCAGGCATCTCCCAATGGGACTAGAGTCACTTTGGTACAGTGAATGTCTCCTGGGGTTTCTGGAACTTAGACACTGCAGAAAACAGACATCTATCTGCTGCTGATTCAAGTTTGGCTTAGTTATCTTCAGCTATTTTGTGTTGCTGTCAAAGTTTTTGGCACAGGTGTCTGAGATGGGGCAGCCTGTATCTGATTCCTTCTGATTCTGCTGCTTAAATTACAGATAATGCAAAAGTAGAGGTAATGGAAATGACAGCATTTCAAGTGCATGCTCACCTCACCTGGTATAGGCTTTCTTCTAATTTTCCTCAGCTACTTCTGCCTGTAGAGTGAGGCTCGTCTTCTCAGGTGAGTTGGGTTCTGTGAAAAAGTGGCTTTTCTCCCTAATTTTTGTCAATTTAAGCTTCATTAACTATTTGTAAATGATAAATGATGTCAATGATCTCTGATAGAATCCAGATCTTGGGAAAATAGGTACAGAGCTGAGTTGTGCCTGTCAAAATTCTCTAGTGAAATAGTGGCCCATCGTAGTGCTGGACATCTCAAATATGTAAGATTGAGTTGGAGGAGGTTTGAGGTAGACCGGGACCTTTAAGGATTAGGTGCCCCAGCCACAGCTTCACATCGCACATACCCCTGAGAAGATTGGTAATTGGTGCAGAGTAACAGGTCCGATGAACTCCACGTACCCATGAATAAATTTAATCACACTGAGGGATTTCCATTCCAGATTGCTAGGTTCCTGGAGACTCTACAACTATACAAGTCCTCAAAAATCCACCCCTGCTTCCTGGTTTCACACCCAACTCTTTGACCTATTCAGTCCAGGACTTTCTGAATGGTTTTCCCTTGAAATCCCTAAGCTGTTGAGTATATTAGGTCACAAAATAGGAAGGGTCCTTCAGATCAGTGGTCCTTTTTCATTATTAACCAAAGGAAGGGAGCAGAGAATTTCATGGCCCAAACAACAATTTCTCATTGCTCAAGACAGGTCTAGAATTTGGCTTCCATCTGTCTTCCTTAAAAAAAAATAAATAAATAAACAAAAAAGGAGAGAGAATTAGCTGCATTTAGCCTGACTGCTAAGCTTCATAGAAAAATGAGTTTCTGTGAAGCTTGTCCAGGAGCCTGGGATTCATTGGTAGTGAAAAGCCATCCTGAATAGTGAGTACACCGAGGCCAAGGGACAGCTTCCTGTTGTACAGGAAGAGTGTGGAGGCCTCCATAAGAGAGTTGGAGAGCTTGAAGAACCCTCGGAAAATGTTTCCTCAAGCCAAAATGCCTTGGCTTCAGACTCAGACAGCCACTTTCCTGCTTGGCAGGAAAAGGAGAACCCCCAGAAATCAGGCCTGTAGTTATCTGGAAAATAATTGCTAACTTTTTCCATCCACCAGGCAGTATCCTAGTGCTTTGTATTTATTATTTTATGAAATGCTTACCCATCTTATGAAGTGCTATTGTTATTGTTATTATTCCATTTTATAGATAAGAAAACTAAAGCACAGGGAGGTTAAAAAATCCCAAAAAACAAAAACAACTGTCTGTGAGTACACAGTGAGGAGTAGGGATAGGATTTAAATGTAAGAAGTTTGACCCCAGAACATGAGCTTTGGACTTCTGCACTGCAGGTGCCTGTGTTCATTTCTCTTCTCTGGCCTCCAGATTGGGTCTGTTGAAACAATGAGGAGATATGCTAGGAAGTAGGCCGGGTCCCAAGATGTGCTTCAAGGATAATACCCAATTCTATAATATCCTAGGACCCTGTTGACCTGGTCCTGAGAGTGGTGAAAAAGGGTATGAAGGCACTTATGTACCTTGGAGCTCTCTGTAAATCACTTTCTATAACAACTGTCCTCTTGTTCTATTTTCTTACTTTCTCATACATTGTCTTCTGTCTCACTTCTTGGGTGTAACCATGTACGTCAAATCAATGGGAGCATCACCTTCCTAATGAGCCTCCCTCACTCCTCCCTCACCACCAATTCCCATTCCTCTCAGTGTTGCCAAAGCGACCTCTGCCATCACAATCTGATTAGACTATCATACTCCTTAAGATGTTTCCATGGATTTTAAGCCTTTACAGGGTATGTCAAACTCTTTGACCTGGCACACCATGCCCTCCATGAATAGCACCCATGTACCTCTCTAGGCTAATGTACCATGGGTCCCCTCTTCTCCCCCCACCCCCACCCTTTGACCCCTATAATCTAACCAAACTAAAGCACTGCCAGTGTAGCTTGGTGTTTCACATCTACCTGAAGGAGCACATGCACACTCCCTTTGCCTGCAACTTGCACACATGTTCTTTACCCACCCCACCCCTCAACATCTTTAATGAAGAAGTTACTTATATTTTAATAGCAAATCAAATATTATCTTTTCTCTTGCTTTAAAGCCTTCATGACTGACTGATGCATCTGCTCCTCTCCCCAGGCTCCCATAGCACCCTGTGAAGTGTACAAACTCTGAAACCATGAGGTTTCATGCTCTAATTAGGAAATATATAAGCATTATGAACGTGGACCAAAAAAAGGTAGATTCTCTAAGTCTCAGCTTCCTCATCTGCAAGATGGGGCTACTAAAAAGCCTTTCCACATTGAGTCGTTGTGAAGGGTAAATGCTGTAGAACATGAAAGGCACTTGGCTCAATGCCAAGTACACAGTAAACACCAGTAAGTGACAGCTGTCATCAGTGTTATAGTCATCATCTTATTCAACTCACTGTTGGGTAATTGTCGACCCATGTGCATGTCTTCTTCACTAGATGTACACTTCTTGAGGATACTGTCTGTGTAATTGGATTTTATATCCCCAGCACCTGGCACAGTGCCTTCCATGTAACAGGTGCTCAATAAACACTTATTGGATGAATTATAACTCAATTATCTGCCATCTGGTTTGTCCGAAGCCACATATTAGCAGGATCTAGCCTACTGCTCCCCCATTCCATTATCCCATCTGCCTTTATATTTAGGAAAAGTGGAGTTTATCTTGCATCTCCTCATGGAGTCAAATTCACATACGACCTGTGCTCTGTTTTCACTGACTCCCAATGGTCCCTGCCCAGTTGCCTTAGTTTTCAGAGACTTTGACTGCTAGGCAGACCCTGGAAATGCAGGACTGCTGCTTTCCTTCAAAGTGATACCTTGCTGGCACCTTGCTAGCATCAAAGCAGGTGTGATGTGTGGAAGCTACGTTTCCCTTTCTTGTCCCATCCCAAGAATGAGCACTTCACACTCACCAACCCCACCAACTCTAGCATCTAACACAGGCCATAGTAAAAAAAAAATTTTTTTTTCAATAAGGGGTTAGGGATAGCAAAGGAAGTTTCTTTCATGGTATGTGAGACAACAGCAGACATCACTATTCCTAAAGTTAATCAACTATTTTCCCCATGGCTGCTAATTTCTCTTAGGAACTAGCTGGCTGACACATTTCAAAGGTGAGGCTGTTCATCTTTCTTTTCCTTCTCTTCACACTTTTTTAAGACCAAAGGACCCCACCCTATTTCTCTTGTTTTCTTCAAAGAGAATTCTCAAATTCTGATTCATTTACTATGCACAATTCTTCATGACTAAAAGGACTATTAACATGCTTTCCTAAATCAAAGGGCAGGCTATGCTCAAAATCCCACTATAGTAATACAAAAAATTAAGAGAAGCTTTAGAATTACATTTTTTTCTTGGGGCACCTGGGTGGCGCAGTCTTTGGGCGTCTGCCTTCGGCTCAGGGCGTGATCCCAGCATTATGGGATCGAGCCCCACGTCAGGCTCCTCCGCTGTGAGCCTGCTTCTTCCTCTCCCACTCCCCCTGTTTGTGTTCCCTCTCTTGCTGGCTGTCTCTATCTCTTCAAATAAATAAAAATAAAATCTTAAAAAAAAAAAAAAGAATTACAGTTTTTTCTTTAAGGACTTTGAATGTCTTAGAACAAATTTTGAATAATCTCTCTAAATGGAAGAAGTAGAAAATGCATTTTACCTTTGTGCAGAGAAAACGCCAGGGTCAACTTCTTTTTTTTCTTTTCTTTTTCTTTTCCCTTCCCTTCCCTCCCTTTCCCTTCCCTCCCCCTCCCCTTCCCTCCCCTCCCATCTCCTTCCCTTCCCTTCCCTTCCCTTCCCTTCCCTTCCCTTCCCTTCCCTTCCCTTTTCTTCCCTTCCCTTCCCTTTTCTTCCCTTCTTTTCTCATGTCTTCTAAGCCACAGAATCTATAGGAAGCAAGATGGAAGTGAAGGAATGAAAATGGCCTCTCTTCAACTGGTTCCTTTTGTTTCTCAGTGTATGAGAGTGAACTTTATGGCCACATATAGCCAAAATTGCTGAGATCAGAAAAGAACAATCCCTTTTTCTTTGGAACTTCCCCACCCAAAAGCTAACTTTTCAGCTCCTTTTAGAACATTTTTTTTCTTTTTTCCTTCTTTTTCTCTTCCAGGTTTTGTTCTTATCCTAGGTTTCAGTCATTTCATTTCATTTGGGTGGAAATATTCAGATCCTGCAGCTGGAGTATTTATGAGAATCAGAGATTTCATCCTGACAAATAATTTTACGCTAGAAGAGTATCTACATAGTCTACATAGTCTCCAACAGAGGATTGATCAAATGCCTTCTTCTGTTACCCTAAGTATGATACATGCCATCCCTTGGAAGTGAGGCAGTCCATGGCAGGGATAAATCAAATCCCGCATTTCTGCATCAGGAAAGCCAGAACACCTCTTTCCCCACTTCTCTCCATCAGTCCTTGATAGACCAGGGTATGTTCAAGCCTCTGGACTGTGCTTCAGTCCTATCACGTGATAGGACACTAAGGCTTTGAGAAGAGACTTGGGAGGCAAACCATCAATTATTCTCACTTTTACTATTTCTAGGGCTTCTGTTGAAAGAAGAATGACAATGTGGTCTTGACTTGGAAAAGATCAGCTGAGAGGGATTTTATTTTTGGCTATTGTATAACTTAACATGTTATAAAAAAATAACTCAGGAGTTTTCCTCATCTGAAAAGTAATTTAAAAATATGCAGGACTTTTAAAGGGCTGAAAATGAGGTATAACTGACTTGAATTTTGAGAGAGGGTGTCTTGTGCTAAAGCAAATGCTCTGGAGTGCAGCTCTCTCTATGGTAGATTAAGTAACAGTGCAAACTCAGTAATCTGAACATCCTTTATTTGAACTGTCCCATTATTCAAATGACTCCCTAAAGCCAATTTCCTTCACCTTTTATGCCCTGACATGCTGAAATTGAAAATTTCTCTCATTGTTCCTTTTTTTAAATCTTCAAATTGTATTAGTCAAACTCACTACATGCCTGAACACTTTTGAGCTCTGATTTGTTCGGATAATTGAGCTTCCAATGTAGTTTTGAAACTAATGATCAATAGTAGCCCTGTTCAGAAGTTCCCCATAAGATGGAAAATATATGGGAAATGGGACATGGCCAGCAAGCAGGACCACATTAGGTGAGCGAGTTTCCACCCCTGCAGTCTCATGCATGATTATAGTCAATCAGTAAGTTCTCCATTTATTGAGCTTACTCATATAAGCAACTCTGTGTGAAGGAATATAGTCAAGAGGTTAGTGCTCATGTGAGTTTAAATCCTAGCTATAACATCTACTAACTGTGTGACTTTAAGAAAGTTATTTAATCTTCTCAAGCTTCAAATTCCCCATTTGTAAAAGCCAAATAATCATGACCTCCATCCACATCTTTGGAGTTAACTAAATAAATGAAATGCATATACTTAGCACAGGACCGAAAACCTAGTAAGTACTTAAATAAGCATTAGTTATTTTAACTGACTTCAAAGAAGAATTCAAGTAAGTAGAAGATCTTGGCATTACTATCAAAAGATTTGAAAGCTATTTGGAAAGTCACTATATAACACACATAAACATACACACATGCACGCATGCACACATGCACAAAACAGAACACGGGTATATGATCAATGTACTAAAAAAGCCAGATGGCCCAGGTTGAAATCCCAGTCCTGACAGTTTCAAGTTGTATGAACTTGGAAAAGTTACTTAACATCTCAGCAGCTCAGTGCCTTCAGATACAAAAGGGAAATAATAATGGTATATATATCATATAGTTTGGGGGAGTATGAAATAAATTAATATATATGCTATGTGCTTAGAATAGTGCCTGGCATGTACATGAGTATTGGTATTAATGTATTAGTGGTGTTAGTGATCCAGAGAGGACAAATGCATAGGTATGAGAAAAAGAACACACAGTAGGTCATCAGAAGTAGAGCGTGGTCCATTGGTTGATCACATTCGAATGGGAAGGAAAAGGAACATTCAAAGATTGGAGTGACATGAAAAATTTTGCTGGCTGATGTTGAATGAACTCTCAGCTTTGCTGCTATCACTAGATAAGGACTTTTTCCCTCAAAAAAAAAAAAATGCCAGTGCTGTGGCAATGTCATTTCCCATCAGAGCTTTCCAGTAAGTGATGGTTTCACCTCATTTATAAATAAATTGAGAAGTTCAGTGATTTCCTCACTAAACTGATTCATAAATTAGGCAGTTGTAGACTATTCCTTACTTTGTGAAAATGCGCTCCATTTTAAGCACTGAGGACCTACTATCTCCTGGTTACCTGCTCCACTTCTGACTGCTTCTGCTCAGTTTCCTCCCCTTCTTCAGACAGAATCCATCCCTTGAATGTTCCTGCCCCTGCAGGTCTGCCTTTCTCTCTGCTTTGGCTCTACATGTATGTTTTCCACAAACGAATGTATTCATCCTCATGACTACCCATCATATACAGATGTCTCCTACCATTAAAGTTTTCAGCCTTAATTTCTCTTTACATTTTGAGATTCACCTGGTTATCCTGAAGGCAGTAAAGCTACAACTGAAGTTGCAATTACCATGGGAAACTACCATCCTTTATCCCTTCCACCTGTTCAGTACATGCTTCCTTTTCTTCTTGTTATCAGTAACATCATCACTATTTACCTCTTTACTGGAATTGTGACACTTCCATTCTCAGATGCATGAGTTCAATCGTTGAGTTCTGTCAATTTAACCTCAGGAACTTTCCCCAAGTAGATTCTTTCTTTCTGCTTTTGCTGTCACTGCCTCAGCTGAGGCCAACACCACCTTTCTACTTGGATTAAAAGCTATTCCTTCTAAAAACCTCTCCCCACTGTCAGACCTTCTTCACACAGTTGCCAGTCTTAGCCTCATAGAGAGCAGATCTGTAGTTGTTACTCTTTTGCTCAAATACCTATCTTGGCTCCCAATTCCTTGGGGATTAAACCCAGATGCCTCTGGTCTTGTCCTCTTTGTCCCTACTGGTCTTTTGGGCCAGTGAAAACAGAAATTGGCACCAGGATGAAACAACTGTTTATTTTAGTAAGACTGTGCTTTTTAACTTCTTGTTCCACAATGTCATAACTTATAAATGGCTATAGCACAAGTCATAAAGAGAAAAATGACTTTGTCATGTAAAAAGGATAGACCATGAGGTGCCCAAGGTACAACATGGCTTATCTGAATTGATTCCTCATATGTTGGTGTCTACCCTTCCATTAGTATTACCTTAAGTCAAAAAAAAAAAAAAAAGAATTTATCAGTTGCCATAAATGAAGAGTCTGAGAAGAACAGGGTTTAGGTAGAGCCATACTAAGAGGTACAGGGCAGGTCTTAGAACCTTATCTCCATCTCTGGGCTCTGCTTGCATCTTTCATTTCAGTCTCGGACAGGTCTTCTCCATATAGCACTGAGATGGCTACTGGTAGCCCTGAGCCCACAGCATTTGCTTAGATCATGATTCCATAGACACAAAGAAAATCTCTTTGATTGGTAGGCCTGAGTCACAAATCTACCACCTTGGGCTGAAGCTCTAGGCTTACTCCTACTCAAACTATACGGGTTAGGCAGGATTTACTTTTCTTTCTTTCTTTCTTTCTTTCTTTCTTTCTTTCTTTCTTTCTTTCTTTCTTTCTTTCTTTCTTTCTCTTTCTTTCTTTCTTTCTTTCTTTCTTTCTTTCTTTCTTTCTTTCTTTCTTTCTTTCTTTCTTTCAGAGGGTGTGGAGAAAGGGCAGGGAGTAAAGGATTGTTTCCAAGTGAAAAGGACAAACTATATATGTCCACTATGCCTCTCAACACATATGCTTTTCTTCATTCATTATAATTCAGTATCTACATGACAAACTTCCAGGTGTCCAGGCACCAAAAATAGGGCTCATGTAAATAAGAACATTAAAGACAGGAGTTCCTGACCTAGTGAACAGGGGTGATAGAAATTTTTTCAAAAATGGCATTCTGACAAGAACTTCAATAGAAGGACTAACTACAACATTGATTCCGAATTTGATTCTATTCTTTCCTAATTTCAGTGAATCTAAATCTTTGGGAGCATGGCCCTAGAATTTTCCCACAGACCTAGCAACAGCATGCCCAGATTTCTCAAGGCAGTTATGGCTGTCAATATTCTGTTCCAGGGGCACTTGTATGTTCACTGGCATATGTCAGACTACAGGAACCAACAGGGGGTTCAGAAAAATAAGAACTCTATATAAAAAGATTTCCTTCTTTAGTTTTCATTTAGCTCACTCAGGTTGTCAGGGGCTCCAGGAACTCCAGCAATACCCCACTCCCCGCTGCACAGGACTTAGAGAGCAGAGATAGTGCAGAGATTGTCTACTATGTAAATTGATGAGAGCAGGAGTGAATCTCTCATAGACAAACAGTCAGACCAAATGATGGTAAACTGAAAGGTAACGAGGGAGGAGGAATGATCATTTGTAAAGAGAAAAGTGTTGAAGGGCCCTTTGCCTGGCAAACATAAATACCCTGAAGAATAGAAAACTGTGGGTGGATGTGGGGCCTGCTTAATGTGAATCCTACATCAGGCGTTTGTAGGTGATATAAAACTCTGATGTGCTGTAAAATTTATATCACTCCCCAAAATGATCTACTGGTAGAACATATAAATTTTGCAGAAACTGTTAAAGCTGTCATAAAACCTCATTGCTACAGATACAGTAGGTGTTTCAGAAATACACACCAAAGCAGAGATTTGTAATCATTTCAGTGTGCTTCATAAAAAGAAGCACATTGTGTTTCAACATCTGAGAAACTACAAAGGGCCCCTTCTTCCAAAGGCCTGTTTTATCTTATTTTGCATACTTAAAAAAGAGACAAGCAGAGACAAATAAACAGTCAAAATATTTAAACTCAAGCATTTCCTCATATGCCCAGGTTGTTAGAAAGGTAGGAGCAAATGATTATTTCTTTACCAAGTTCACATAGAGTTGTTGGCTCTGTTTAATAATAGTCGATCTTGTTCAGGCTGAACAAACTGGTCCCTGTGGGGGGGAAAGGCAGCAATAAATCAATACCCTAGACGTAATCTTGGTGTCTAGAATGCAGAGAGAGATTTTGGTGCATAATGGCACTGGTTTGTCTATTGTCATTCAGACATGAGCTGCATCAGAAAAGGGTTTGTGGGAACCTGATAAGAGGTGGTCAAAAGTGGGCCATAAATCACAGAGAGGCAGTATTCTGCTGATTTCATACACACGCACTTTCTGGGGCAAAAAAAATAAATAAATAAATAAGTGATAGATTTGCAATTTACTGCTTATCACATCTGCTAGAAGTTTCATAATACAAAAGCCTGACCTTCAGTGAATAAACACCCTGGTTGACTACCTGCTTCTGTGGAGGAAATATGGCACTCTAGCCACCTAGAGCTGGGAAGCCCTCCAAAGACCTACTTAACAAGCCCCCTTTGATTTTGAGCCATGCAGTAGTGAGTTTTACTCACGGGCATTTCCTCAACAAGGAGTGGATGGTACTTACTGAAAGAAACTGGAGTTTTAGGTCTAGGGGAACAAGTGGACTGAAGGAAACATATGGATTGCACAGTTGTTCAGCACTTGTTAACTCTCTGCAGATCACTGGACCATGACATCTTCTCAAATAGTGGGGGCAGAGAGGGGAAGGGGCGAGGGGAGTAGGAAGGATGAGGACTCAAGGAATTTGCTGCAGCTCAGGGAAGGGAATGCAACCTTCCCAGGCAAAGAAAGATCTAGAGAGCAGAACAAAATTAGTGCAAACTTTCAGTCCACCAAATTTTTTTGTTTTGTTTTGTTTATTTTTAATTTATTATTTTTATTAAGTTTTTTTTTAACTCCAGTGCAGTTAACATACAATGTTATATTAGTTTCAGGTACAATATAGTGATTCAACAATTCTTTTTTTTTTATAATAATTTTTTATTATGTTATGTTAGTCAGTCCACCAAGTTTTAACTCAATATTTCTAGCTCATATTTCTTCCAGGGAAACGTTTGAAAATACTGACCATTTTTTTTATTGCAGCACTTTCAAAATTAATTTATATGTGATCTTCATTTCAATATAATTTTAAGCTATGTAAAGTGAGTCAGTGCTCCAACAGTCTCCAAATTCTCTCCTTGTTCTCTGATTGAGAGAATCTACATTTTCTTTAATATATTCTTTCCTGAGTTAAACATGATTTGAGTGGATCCAAATTTTAAAAGAAGTAACTTTATGTTTAAAAATTGTTTATTGGGGCGCCTGGGTGGCACAGCGGTTAAGCATCTGCCTTCGGCTCAGGGCATGATCCCGGCGTTCTGGGATTGAGCCCCACATTGGGCTCCTCCGCTATGAGCCTGCTTCTTCCTCTCCCACTCCCCCTGCTTGTGTTCCCTCTCTCGCTGGCTGTCTCTATCTCTGTCAAATAAATAAATAAAATCTTAAAAAAAAATTGTTTATTAACTAAAACAAAACACCAGAGCTTGAAAAGACATTTGGATTTGTAATTACAAACCAAGTTTATAAAATGTTTCAATTGCTTTATGTTAGTACAAATGAAAAAAAAATTACTCATTCTTTCAAGAAATATTATTTAGCTACTGTGTATCAGAAACTCTTCTAGATGCTGGCAATTAGCAGTGACCTGGAAACTGACAATGTCTGCCCTGGTGCAGTCTAGAGTGTAGTGGGGGTACAGATAGCAATGATGAAGTAACTCCAGGACATAGTATGTCAAGACCTAAATGCTATGGAGAAAATAAGCGATAAGGGTCTGGAAAGCGGTGAGGTGAGTATGGAAGATGGGTGAGGCATATATATTCTTTAAATTTTACATACTTCCCAGTAGTCAACACTTTAAAATTTCTCCCACACACCTTTTAGCCATGACAATAGCTAGAACTGGAAGTGATTCATTTGAATCTCATCTCTTTGCTGTGCCCTTATCTACTTGTGCATGGACAGAGCTGCAGAATGGCCAACAGGCCAGGGAAACCAAGATTATGCTGCTGAATGATCTGGTTGGCCTATTTCACAACTCATCATAGCACCTCTTAAAGACAGAACTGAGAACTGGGCATGGATGAAATATTAGTGCTTCCACCTGCATATCAGTTACTAAGAGTCTCAAGGGATGCAGGATACTCCTAACTCCTTTTTCTTTACACCAGCTATTTGTGTTTGTTTGCTTCTTCTTTGCTTCTTGGCAAAAGTACCAAGATTTAGGTTCCACTCTTCATTAGATCAGTCTGGGCTTTGTCACTGTCTTCCTCTATCTGGGTAAGCATCGGATACTGCTTCTTGGTATAAAGTATTTTGAAAGATTATGAAAGACTATTTGTCAGGTTTTTGATGACCACATATATTTTTTGTTCTACTCTCTGGAAGGAATTTTAACAATCTTTGGTACCAAGTGTGATGCTTTGGCTGAAGTAACAAAAACCAGCTTCCAGTGGCTTAAACAAGAACTCCCAAGGACCCACAAAACTGGGTGTCCAAAAATGGTTTGGGCATCAAGTGAGATGCCTTTCTCTCTCTCCCATTCTCTCAGCTCTTCTTTGTTTCCTAGGCTGCTAGTTTTGTTTTGTGGTCTCAAGATGACTATGGCAGGAAGGGCTAAGATAGTGTACAGGAGCAGAGAGAGACACAGAGAGAGACAGACAGACAGATGACAGGGGTGGGGGGAAGGGTTAGGTTTCTCTTAAGAACCCAGAATTTTCTTCCTCAAAATCTTCTGGAAGACTGATTCGTTTGTTTTACTGGTCAATATTGCCTTAATTCAGCCCATCTCTAAGCCAGTTACAAGCAAAAAACATTGCATAATTGGCTTAGACCCAACAGAGCCCGTCTCTCAACAGCAGGGACCTGTCTTTTTTTTTTTTCTTTTTTAAGATTTTATTTATTTATTTGACAGAGAGAGACAGCCAGCGAGAGAGGGAACACAAGCAGGGGGAGTGGGAGAGGAAGAAGCAGGCTCATAGCGGAGGAGCCTGATGTGGGGCTCGAACCCAGAACGCTGGGATCACGCCCTGAGCCGAAGGCAGATGCTTAACCACTGCGCTACCCAGGCGCCCCGGGACCTGTCTTAATCATGTTTTGTAGGTGCCTCAAGCCCAAACACTATGATTTGTCCATAGTGGATACTCAATTACTTACTTAATTCATTCATTTATTCAAATGTATATCAAGTGCCTACAATTTTCCAGTTCTTAGCACTAAGAATTTATCATTTAAAAAATTTATCAGTGGAAAAACAATATGTTCTTGTTCTCATGGAGTTTACAACCCAGTGGAGGAGATTATATACAATAAAGAAATAAGTAAATCAAGTGATAGTGCTTTGTCAAATCTGGTGATCTTAAAAGAGAAACTCAATTCACAAGAACTAGCAATCATTGGCAGATTCATGAGTATCTTCCTAATCCAGAGATGAGTTGAATACTTCTTTTGTCCTACGGCCACAGCTGATGTATAAGATGCCTTCATCAGACAAAGAACATACTAGAGAATCACGTTCAAATGCCACACTTCTCTTTTCTTAACCCTACATATTTAGACTGGTTGGCCCTCACCTGCATTGCAGGTTTAGAGTTCCTATCTCTTGCCTCTTATTCCTCCTTGATAATTTGCTGCTTTTTAAGCCTTTCTTTGCCTTTCAGAAGCCCTCACCCATTGCTGGCTTAATTGGCTGATAATTGGTATTCCCAGTATTAGTGTACAAGGTGCTCTACTACTTAATCTGACATATAGTGTTTGGAGGTGATTGTTTTGCAGATGGGAAAACTGAGCCCCCATGGGTTAAATGACCTGTTCAGTGTGATACAGCCAGAAAGCACCAGGGACATGATTCAAATCCAGGTCATCTTGAGCGAATCTAATATAAAATCTACCTCTCTTTGTAAATGTTTCTCACCATGTTAAATGTGTTTCTCCTAAGACTGTGGAAACCATGCTACATATCTCTTCCCTCTTCCCCACACCTCTTAATATTGTCCTGAAAGTAAAGCAAATCTGCTAATTGATAAAAAGTATTTTAATTGATAGATGACTGCAGAGGGCCTCTCATTGTGTGAAAACAGTGCAATGGCAACCTTAGAATAATATTTTTCAAAAAGAAAAGTAAACAGTTATTTTTAACTAGGTGACTGCAAAGATATTCAAATAATAAATGAATTTACTCTGATAGTTATGCAGATAGATATTAATGTGGCATCAAAGCATTTCCATCAGTTACATGGGCACGCGTTGGCTCTAACAATGACATTGTAGAAGCATCAAGGCCTTTAAAGATAGTGATTAAGGAACAACATGGATCATCATTTTAAAATAACTCTTCTTCATGGCTTAAAGTACAACTGTTACCAACAATCATAACAACTCAAGTTTATGGTCATAGAGTGAGCACACTGAGCAGTTGCTGGACTGCCTGACACTCACGTGGGATACAGAGGCTATCAATCTGCCTCTGCCATTCAAATAAGGCACACCCACTGTAAATGCCTCTTGGAATTTATGCCACACATGAATAGTCATTAATTTGGATGACCAGCACACTGCTCAACCAAAACTGAAAAACAAAATATTTAATATACTTCAGTGTGATTTAGTACATATAAACATGGTGATCATAAATCAAGAGAATTTCCCCAACAGGAAAGGCATACATTTTCCAGATCCATTTTAGAAATCTAAACAATTTATGCTATGGCCCCAACTGTCATGGGATCATGGACTTGTGGCATGACGGGAACCTGGAAGAGTGTGCGCACCCGTCCCTTTCTCAAGGCCTCCTTCCCAACAAGTCCAAACACAGGAAAGAAATGTTAGAGAAGGGGCTTTTAACAGTTTATTTGTTTGTTTTGCAATTATAAAGTGTAATTACATATTACACATATATTCTCTCATGAAACTGTCTTTACTGACAAGTAGGGAAACAGCTACTGAAACAAATGGAACCTGAAATGCAGAACAAGTGAAATGCACTAGAAGATTATTTCTTGCTCACATAATAGACAAGGCAGGCATTCTTTGTTCATGATGGTGATTTTCTCCTATCTGAGGAGCCACATGGTGGTTCAATAACCCAGGATGACTAAGGCTCTGTCATTTTCAACACGATTTCTCTAAAGCCTCTGTGGTCTTTCCCACCCTAGTCATCCAGAAGAGCTTAGAGAAGTATGTGTGGGAGATTTCTACAGACCATTCCCTGGCATTGCCTAGCCCTCTGTCCTATGGTGACTCTAGCTACAGGGGAGGCTGGAAAACATGGTTGTGTCTGTGTGCTTAGAAAGAAGAGAAGAATGTGCATTGTGATGAACAGTGGCCATCCCTGTCTCAGTGATAAATGTTCTTTGCTCTACAGAACATTTTCCCAGAGTTATCCTACATATTGCTCCTCAGTGTCCCCTGGTTCTCTCCTACTGTTTATCTGTATTCAGTATTCATTTTGGCACAAAGTTATGATTCAAAAGAAGACAGTAAAAAGGTATAAACGTCCAGTTATAAATAAGTACTAGGAATGCAACGTATAATCTGATGACTATAGTTAACATTGCTGTATGGTATATAGGAAATGTTAAGAGAGTAGAATCCTTAAAGTGCTCATCACAAGCAAAAAAACCCTTTTTCTTTTTCTACTTTTTTCTGTCTGTATGAGATGATGGATGTTAACTTATTGTGGTAATCATTTCACAATATATGTAGATCACATCATTAAGGGAATACCTTAAACTTATTCAGTGTCCATGTCAATTTTATCTCAATAAAACTAGGGAAACAAAGATTAAGAAGAGAGGAAAGGGTAGAGAAGGAACTGACTGACACCTTTCTCTCCACTGATACCTAGAACTATGCTCCAGCCTTTATTGACACTTAAAACAGACAACTACTTGAACTGAATTGAAACAGAAAAACAACATCTTCATGATGATTACCTACCACTTTGAGGCATATTACTAAATTGGTCTTCAGTCTTCTTGTCTCCTCCCCACATCTCAGTGCCCTGCACTCACAAGCCTCACATCCAACCAATAACTATCTCCATAGATTACCTCCGAAGACTCCTTCCCCAGGCTAAAGCAAACTAGTAAATTCATTCTCCTTCAGCAATTCTCAGCATCATAATAAAAAGATGTGCATGATATTTCTGGAAATTCACTCTAATAGTTTGCCAAATGTTTACTATGTTTGCTTACAAAACGTCCCAGATTCTCTGCTTAGCTCACTTTGCCTTTCCTCATTATGACAGAGGTCAAATTATGTTCCATGTCAGAACGAGTGAGAAGGTGTGATGGATTTACAAAATAGAGCAATTTATGGATTGCTTTAAGCATTTTAGAGACCACGGGCTAGGCCTAACCAGAGACTTGAAGTAGTTGATGTCTGTCAGAGAAAGGCAAGTACCATAAGACGTCACTTATATATGGAATCTGAAAAAAGCTAAACTCATAAAAACAGAGAGTAAAAGGGTGGTTTCCAGGGGATGAAGGTGGAGGCATGGGACAGATGTTATTTAAGGGTACAAACTAACAACCAGCAGTAAATAAACCCTAGAGATCTAATGCACAATATAAGTATATACACAACAATATTGTACAACAAACATCAAGCTCACTAAGAGACTAGGACTTAGTTATGTCAACCACTAAAAAGAAAGATTAATGGTAGAGGTGCTGGTTACCACTACAATGGCAACCATAATATACAAATGTATCAAATTAACATGTTCTACACCTTAAATTCACATGTTATACATCAAATGTATTTCAATTAAAAATATAAAAACATATAAAAAAGAGTTGATGTCAGGACACTATAAAACTATCTTTGAATACTCCCGATTACAATTCTCCAGAGGCCACCTTGAATGTAGCAAGCTGACTCACTAGAGATCCTCTGTACTTCATGTTATTTTTGTGTCTATGTACTCATCATGTTAGAGAAGAAATATCCCCCCACTTAGGACTTTGAAATTCATTGAGGAAACATGAAACAGTATTCTAGGCATTCATGAGGGTTCATTTCATTCACTAGTTCTGAGTGCATTGAAAACATTTTCTATAAGTTTTCCTACCCTGGTTTTTATGTACAACCCCTTTACTTTTCTTCCTTATCTTCCTCTCTGCCTGCTGAATATTTCTCTTCTCTCTCTTCTAAAGTGTGGGGACTAGAATTGGTCCAGAGTACGAGAGAGGAAGAAAAAAACCTTCAAGTGTTGCATTTTCAGCCCCCACCTCACCTGCATTGAGACTGGCCACCAGAGAGATTTCAGGCTGGTTATCTCCCTCCCATCTTCCCTTTCCTCTCCAAATTTGTGCAGATGGCAGCAGCATGATGAGTCCCATGGTGATAGATTTTATCCCATTAAACTAATGTCAGCAAGATCTCCAACTATCAGTAAATATATTATCAAGGGGTTACTAACTACGGAAATGTATTTTAAATAGTACAGGTATTTCTCCTCTTTTTAGAACAGTTGCCTCCTAGACTTTGAACTTAATGAATTCATGAATTAAACCGATATTCATGCTGGGAGCACATACTTTTCAGGTTATGAAATTTAGGAATCCCGTTTTATCATCATCATCTAATTGCCCCACTCTCAAACTGCCAAGAGTCTGGGTGACACGGTACTGGAAGCTGTATGAGATTCTGCATCAGAGATCCCTGCGTCTAAGTCTCGACTTTGTTGTTTAATACCAGTATAACCTCAGGCAAATGGCATATTTCCTCTGACCCTCAGTTTACACATTTTTAAAATGGGGATAAAATTCCTGCATCTCAAGGAGCAGTGGTTAAACGACAGACCGCACATTCTGTACTTAACATTGTAGGGACACTAAAATCTTCTCCTGGCACTATGGGCAGTTTTAGGGCAGTAAACTTGTGTCTGATGTCTATTAATGAATAAATGAAGGAGTGAATGAATAAATCCATCTAGTTAGTGTTCAAAATTTTTCTAAATTCCAAAACACCAATTGAGATACCAACAGCCCTAAATAAGAAAAATGCTATCAGCCACCTGAAGCAAACTGAAGAGCAGAACAGTTACAAAATGCATGACCATTGCCCAACTAACGCCACATAGCCATTTGCTAAATATGTTTCTACAAACACTAGAGCACAACTCCCCACGGAAACAAGAAATGTATACTTTGGGTATTGTATTTGGCACTGTTCTCTTTGATACCCGAGTGTAAGGGTACAGATAAAGCTATCTGGTGAGACTACTGGGAAAGTCCAGAAAAGTTGCACTCCAACTTATCCCTACCTCCCACCTACAGTTACCTGGAATATCAAATTGGAAACTTTAAGGTGGTGAAAATCATTAAAACAAAATAAAACATCCTGCCAAAATGTTCTGATCATTAGAAGAAGTGCATAAATCAGGATGAGGCAGAAGACGATGCTGCCAGAATTTCCCACACCTGTATTTTTATTTCTTATGTTGTTATTATTCGAGTGTAGAATACTTTTAACCATCTCTTGAATGGCAACATTTTTCTGACAGATACGATTTGTTCCTTTAAATAAGAGTTTTGAGGACATTTTCCACATTCTGACCTGTGATTTCATTTTATTCAGGGCCAGCTGCTTTTCCCGTAGACTGAATCTCTGACATTTATAATGGAATTGAACAGTGTAATAGGATTCACTTAACAAAAATGTTGCTGTGACATGAACTTTATGGGACCTTCCACTGAACAAGGGAGGCCTGCTTTAACATTGTCTTGATTCTATTTCATGATAGAAATGGAAGCAACAAAAACAATAGCTGGGTCTCTGCATAAATGAAGCCACACCATTTTTCTACAGGGAAGGCAGTCATAAAATGAAGGCAAAATTAAAACAACATTTCACCTTTTACTCTTTTGGTAAGAGTCTCTCTTTACTTATGGAAGAAAACACTTCAATATTCTGCCAAAACTTATAATGCAGTCCGGTCGCATCCAGATTAAAACCTCTTAAAGCCTTCCTGCGTCCCTGAAGTCTCTGGCGCTCTGCTACCGCTTCCAAGTAGCTAATGTGCTGTTATTTTACAGCACTCTGCCAGAGTGGCTTTTCCTCAAACAAGAATCTTACTAGCTTTACCATTTGGCAGCCTGTAGCATGTCAAAAAAAAAAAAAAAATCCATAAACCAGATGGCGGAAATTCAGAATAATCTGTTTGGGAAACCCAGGTTATAAATATGTGCATGTTGGGAAAAGGGCAAAAAGTTGAGGTAAAGCAGCTGATACAGCGTTCAGGCTGGGCTTCGGTCATGACCATTTTTAGCCTAGTGCACTGAGAGATATCTATATGTTTATTTTCTATTGCTTTCTCCCTCTCATGCTCAAAATGAACTCATAGGTGTTAACTCTTCTCCTACACTAGAAACCAATTTGAATCCTCACTTGGAAGGTTTAGTCAAGGTTTTATCTGCATGAAAGTATATCTTCCATGGGGGAAGGGAGGGTGGGAGTGAGGTGTTAGGACTGGAGCACATAATATTGTGACCGTTTCTTCCTTCCTTGACCCTTCTCCAATGCATGTGAGGATTTCTCCTTACCCTAACATAAACTTCCAAGTGCAGTAAGGTTAGAGGGAAAATCTAAGTTAACTTTGAAGAATAATGATGATTTACAGCTGCAGCTGTGTGTGTCTCTCAGGGGTGAGTGACTCTCAGGGGTGAGTGGGTAGGTGGGAGATGCGGTAAGGGGAAGAATGAACTCTGTGTGTGTATGTGTACGTGTGTGTGTAGAGGGAGTGACTGTGTAAGACCACTGAATTCATATGAATAGCAAAACCTTTTTGTGCTCCAGCTGCTGAATCACACCCTTCTTTCTGTGGCCTTCAAGAGTCACAGGCTACCCACCACTAATCAGTTGCGGCTACCCAAGGGTTATCTTACCTCGCCTGCCTGCTGCGTCTAGGTGGCACACTTTTTAGGCACTGTGGATGGACAGTTAGCTGATACAGCCTATCTTCTTGCGCATTATGCTCCAGGACCTGCACCAACACTGCAGTCAGTTATTTGAAGACACAAGCGACTGCATACCTTAGATCCCTGTCCTCACCGTCCGAAGGAAGAAAGTTGAAAACTACGGGCTATATTAGTAGTAATCAAAGGCATGGATAGCCCACTGGGGCAATAGTAAAAACATCAGCTATATCGATTCTTCTCTTAGGTTCCAAGTGTTTCTGGGATCTCTCTGTAGTATTCCTGAAAACTTCAGTGGGCTCCCTTAGCTGCTGTCCCTCACTACTCTTGGTCTCTGCCACTGCCTGCCACTGGTGGCTGTGGACACTTTCCTGTGTTTCTCTCAAACCTCAGCAACACTAGCATAATCACACTGGACTTGCTGCTCTATCTGCTGTGTGGAGGCAAAGACAGAATCCTCTTCCCACTGACATTTTCATCTTTCTTGTTGAAGCACCAAAGGAGAGCTATGTGCCCCCAGTCTCTTCGTACTCCTAGAGGCAAGTTCCTTTCATTATTTCTACCTTTCAGCTTTTTGTGGAGTCGGGACAAAATTCAAGTGCCAAGGCCCAGGCTGCTGTGGCCAATATAGCTACGGTCAATAACAGCCCTCTTAGTCTAACAGCCTTCACCTTCCTAATTATAGGGTGTCCAAGGAGTTATTGTATGGTTTTCTGGGATCTTCTCTGGGGATGAGCCATAAGCTCCAAGAACCTGCCCGGATAATCCTCCATACTCTGACATGCCCAATTTTCAAGTGAGTTTATAGTACTGTTACTCCTGCATCCTTTCATGTAAATATTATTTACAATGATTCTATGTTATTTAGCATTTGTCATGATTGAGAGATGCTCAGCCCTACATAAACTTACAGTACAAGTTAATTGTTTATATTAGTAAATAATAAATTTTTATTCACATTAACTTAAAAAATGAGGTATTGTAATTTTAAAGTATTTACACTTTACAACTCTTAAATCTTAACTGACTCAACCAGCAATCTTCCATTCTCACATGATTCTCTAGAATCCTTTTAACAGTTTAAACAGGTACTCAAGATCCACCGCCTCCCGACTCTGGATTACTATGCCTCTTGAACTATCTCAGCAGGATGAGCCCTCCTAAGGACTGAATTGTATCCTCCCCCAAATTCATATGTTGAAGCCCTAAGTCCCAATGTGACTGACTATATTTGGAAAGAAGACTTTTAGGAGGTAATTAGGTTAAATGAGGCCATAAAGGTAGGGCCCCGATCTGGTGGAATTATCATCCTTATAAGATGATATACCAGTCCTGGTGGAATTATCGTCCTTATAAGATGATATACCAGTCAGCCCATCATCTCTTTCTCCCTTCCTCCCTCCCCCACCTTTCTCTCCCTCTTTCCCTGTCTCCCTCACCATCCATGCACCATAGAGGAAAAGCCATAAGAGGACACAGCTAAAAGGCAACTGTCTATAAACCAGAAAGAGAGCTCTCACCAGAAACCAACTCTGCTGGAATTTGATTATGGACTTCTAGACTGTAAAACTGTGAGAAAATACATTCCTTTTTTTTTTTTTAAAGATTTTATTTATTTATTTGACAGAGATAGAGACAGCCAGCGAGAGAGGGAACACAAGCAGGGGGAGTGGGAGAGGAAGAAGCAGGCTCATAGCGGAGGAGCCTGATGTGGGGCTCGATCCCATAACGCCGGGATCACGCCCTGAGCCGAAGGCAGATGCTTAACCGCTGTGCCACCCAGGCGCCCCAGAAAATACATTTCTGATGTTCGAGCCACACACTTTATGGTATTTTGTTATGGCAGCCTTAGCAAAAGAATAAGCTCCATCACAATGGATCTAGTGCCTGATTCAATTAGGCTAGTTTCCTCCACCAGGGGAACAGAAACAGAAAATCACATTCCAATCTGTTTTAATGAAGAGCTAACAGAAATTACCTAAGAGCTCAAGAGAGGTAGCATAGGTGGGGTGGGGTGTAAAAATCATTTAATGTAATGCTCTAATCAGAGGCAACGTAGAAAAACAGAGACTGCACTACTAAGTATTTATCCAAAGAATACAAAAAATAGTGATTTGAAGAGATGCATGCACCCCAATGTTTATAGCAGCAATGTCCACAATGCCAAAACATGGAAAGAGCCCAGAAGTCCAGCAACTGATGAATGGATAAAGAAGATGCAGTATGTACATACGTATACACACACATACACACACACACACACACACACGCACGCATGCACGTGCGCACGTGCACTGGACTATTACTCAGCCATCAAAAAGAATGAAATCGTGCCATCTGCAACAATGTGGATGGAACTAGAATGCATTATGCTAAGTGAAATAAATCAGAGAAAAACAAATACTAAATATAATTTCACTCATATGTGGAATTTAAGAAACAAAACAGATGAACATAGGGGAAGGGAAGGAAAAATAAGATAGAGAGAGGGAGGAAAACCATAAGAGATTCTCAAATATAGAGAACAAACTGAGGGTTGCTGGAGGGGAGTGGGTAGGGGGATGGGATAATTGGGTGATGGGCATTAAGGATGGCACTTGATGAAATGAGCACTGGGTGTTAAATGCAACTGATGAATCACTAAATTCTACCCCTGAAACTAATACTACACTATATGTGAACTAACTTGAATTTAAATAAATCTTGAAAGAAAAAAAAAAGCAGAGAAAGCCAGACATCATGGAATAGGGGGAAATATGTGATTTATCAAACTCCATGAATTTTAATTTTAGAGCCAAATGCAAGTTTTCTGTCTGTGAACCACTTCTTGTTTACAAAACACAAGTCTGGCCCTATCTTGCAGTTCATTTATAGCTATGGATTTGGGATCTGTAGGAATACTTTCAAGCCAGAGATTTTCCACTTTCCTTGCAAATATTTCCATCCTACTTTGAAAGAAGACAGAAGATTTTTAGGTCTTTATCTGTGTAAGAGCAGAAACATGTCTTTTATAAGAAATTGGGTTCTTGGGGTGCCTGGGTGGCTGTCAGGTAAGCGACCAACTCTTGGTTTTGGCTCAGGTCATGATCTCAGGGTCCTGGGATTGAGCCCTGCGTTGGGCTTCCTTCTCAGTGGGGAGTCTGCTTGTCTCCCTCTCTCCCTGCCCCCCTCACTCACATTCTCAATCTCTCTCTCAAATAAGTAAATGAATCTTAAAAAAAAAGAAATTGGGTTCTTTATTTTCTTATATGATTTCGTTTATTTATTTGAGAGAGAGAGAGAGAGCGAGAGAGAGCATGAGCAGTGGGGAGAGGGAGAAGCAGGCTTCCCGCTGAGCAGGGAGCCAGATCCCAGGACCTTGGGATCATGACCTGAGCTGAAGGCAGAAGCTGTTTAACAGATTGAGCCACCCAGGCACCCCAATTGGATTCTTTATTTTCTGCATTGTATCTCCTCCCTAATTCCTTTACCAACACATTTCATACCTGGATTCTTTCTCTTATAGTCTCCTGTTTTAACTCTGAGGATTTTCCTGGGTAGAGAGCCTTAAATATTATTTTGGTCATATAACTTTATCTTTCTATATGCAGATAAATCACAAATCTATATTTTCATCTTTATCTCTCTCTTAAGTTCAAGATCCATAAATCCAAGTACCTTCTAGATATTTCTAATAGAATATCACACATCAGCCACCTCACACACTGCATGCCCCAGATGGAATTCATTATATTTCCTCCAAAACTGTTCCATCACACATATTCAAAACTTGTTTAATGCCTCATCTATTCCGGATCTCCCAGGCACTTCAACTTGTCTCTCTCTCTCCAGCCTTATGACCTACAATCCAGTCACTTACCAAATCATTTTGTTCCTACCTCAGCAATGTCCCTCAAAACTTGACAATCCATGCTTTCCCACTGTCACCATCTTAGTGCAGGTTTTCTTAGTTTTTTCTTTTTTTATGTTTTCTTAATTTATTGTCTGGACTCCTACAACCTCCTGGTTCATCTCTCAGCCTTAATGCAACTAGAGCTAGTGTTTACCAATTTCAGATTTATACTTCACTGGAGTCCACATGGGCTTTTACCCTGACCCCTCTCCTGAAGTTATTTTTATCCAAGCTGCAATTACCCCTCAGATGTAAAATCTAATGAATTCTTTTCAGTTTCCGTCATCAAAGCCTCTCTTCAGCATGTGATACTGTTGGCTACTCTTTTCATAAAAGTCTCTACTCCTAGGTCTGAAACCCATTTTCCCTGGTTATTTTCCTACTTTATTATTTCTGCCCATCTCCTTTGTTGACTCTTCTTCCTTTGCTCACCCTTTAAACTGGTTTTCTAGACAACTCTGTCATTACTTACTTTTTTTTTTAAATTTCAATTAGCCGACATATAGTACAGCATTAGTTTTTAATATAATGTTCAATGATTCATTAGTTTCGTGTAACACCCAGTGCTCATCACATCACGTGCCCTCCTTTAATGCCCATCACCGGGTTACCCTATCCCTCCACCCCACTCCCTTCCACAACCCTCAGTTTGTTTCCTGGAGTCAAGAGTCTCTCATGGTTTGTCTCCCTCTGATTTCTTCCCATTCAGTTTTCCTTCCCTTCCCTTATTGTCTTCTCCACTATTCCTTATATTCCACATGTGAGTGAAACCTTATGATAATTGTCTTTCTCTGACTGGCTTATTTCACTTAGCATAATACCATCCAGTTCCATCCATGTCGATGTAAATGATAGGTATTCATATTTTCTGATGGCTGAATAATATTCAATTGTATATTTGAACCACATCTTCTTTATCCATTCATCTGCTGAAGGGCATCTCGGCTCCTTCCTGTCATTGCCTTCTTGTTTCAGTCCATTTGTTTGGCCAGATGATCTCATCTTCTCCCATGGCTTCAGCTGCCACTGGGATTTTTCTTGATTTAGGCCTTTCCCCTAAGCTGAAACAACATTTTCATCTTCCAAATGAATATCTGCAGTTTGATGATGTCTCACAGAAATCTTAAATCATAATGTTCCAAACTAAACTCCTTTGCTATTTCCCACAATTTCTTTCTTAATTATTTCTTACAAAGTATTTCTAAGCAGCGTTACAATAAGAGCCTCATGTATTAAACTTTTTAACAGATTCTATTAAACTCTCTCCAAGAAGAGGAAAGTTCAAGTTCTTTAATATTAGTGTAGCAGGCACCTTTGAAGTCCAGCATCATACTCCCTCAGCCCTACTCTGATTGCAGCTGCAGCTGCACTGGAATGCTCTGTGGGAGCCACCTTACTTCAATTACCAACATTCCTTCCCAGAGTGCACCACCTGTCTGTCTGCCTTAGTCTTCTCTAAAGCTACACGCTTGGCCAAGACACAGCACAGCCCAATGGTGGGGGGACGGTTTCTACTTCCAGAAGAAAACCTCAGCCAGTGGAAGATGGAAGCCAGCAGATGAGTGACCAAGCCTCCTAATCCTCCAATTCTGGAGGTATCCTCTATTATTCTCAGAGGTCCAGTGCCAAATCACGTTTCTTGCCCACATCTCTGCCATCCACAGCCCAATGTTCCTATCTCATGTTCTCCACTCCTCCATGTCAAGTCCTTGTCTCAGGCTCTGTCTTGGGGGAAACCCTAAATAAAGACAGTTGGTTCAGAAGTACTGGTCTAGAGAGAAGGTCCTCAGGTTGGGTTTCTGGGACTCATTGTTGAGACAGAATGAAGAACCCCATTGTTAGTCACAAGCTCCTGGGGTCTATAGTGTCACAACTCTGAGGAATCAGAGTACTGACTCAGGATGCAATAGAGGTAGAGGAAGAATTAGGCCAGGCAGTATTTCTAGCACTTGGACACTATGGGAACATTGGTAATTTTAAGGATTATGGATTAAACTAGTTTTTGTAAAATTTTTTGGAAGCCTTGAAACAAAAGAATGATAGGAATATTATTAAGTAAATTATGGTAAGCTTACTCAATAGAATATTTTACAACTTTTAAAATAATTTTGGGGGATTTTTTAAGCAATATCAACATAGGTTTTGATATAATAGTAAGACTTCAGAAAGGAGGATAAAGACATGAATATTCACTAGAATTAAAACTTTGAAGGAAAATATCTATGCTTAGGTATATCTGTTGAAAGGGAAAACGACTAGGTGCTAACTGTGGCTATCTCAGCATGGTAGAATCAAGAGTGGCAGTTTCTCTTTTATCTATTTTTAAAATGTTCTTTGATTGTGGCTATATTATTATATGGATAGGTAGATAAAACAGATAAAAATTACTTTAAATTAAAAGTACTTTTTAGAAGTATTGAACTTTAAAAACTGGTCTTACATATGTAAGTAAAATTTTGGAAAATTTTTCTCTCTTTAGATGAAAAGTAATACTGTTTATAAGTTCTTTGTGAGCATTAACATTTCTGTATTTGTATCCAGTAGTTCAGAAAGTTGTTGCAGAATTCCCTGGCCCGTGAATGAACAGATTGTCATCACATGGATAACCCTTTTGATGTGAGATCAACTTGGTACTAAAGTTGCTGAGCTGACTAGACACTTCCATTAATGCAGATTTTTAAAAAACTATGTCTCATTCCACAAATTTTAAAATTTACAACACAAATATGTTGTGTTCATTGTTGACATAATTAAAAAATTCAAATAAGCAAAATAGAGAAGTCTTTAAAATCACCTATCAACTCACCATTACGTCTCAGAAGTTTTTCTGAATTAAGAAATCATAAAATATATCATGCATGCAGGAGTTCATGTAGTTTAAAACACATTTTTCCAGCTTCATAGAGTTCGTCCTGTATTTTCAAAGCCCCCATGTGCTCCTTCCTGACCACATCAATCTTCCGAACTCCAGGAAGTAAATATACTGAATCTTGTGTTCATTATTCATTGCTCTTCTTTATATTTTATCATATGTGAGCCTCTCTTCAAGCAATACATTATTTCATTTTCCTGTTGTTTTATCTTTCTTGGGATATACAGATTCCTTGTGTATTCTTGACTTGCCTTTTTTCACTCAATACTGCGATATTAAGAACTGCCACATTGTGTCATGGGCTTCATTCCCTTGTATCACTGCAAGGTGTTTCTTTTTATATGAGTATATTAGAATTTATTAATCTATGTTACTGTTGTTAGACATCTGAGTCATTTAACTTGTGTTATTATGAATGAAGCTACTATATCTATTATAGTACATGTCCCCTGATACACACATGCAATAATTTATCCAGGGCAAAAGTGGAAATGGCTCAGACCGGCATGGTTGTTCAACAGTTCCTATAGATTCACAGTTTCACCAACACTTACTACTATCATACTTTTACATATCTGATAGTCTAGAAAATGTGAAACATTAACCTAATATTTTATTTTAATTTCCATTCTCTGGATCAATAAGGAGACTGAATATTCTTTATTTGTTGGGTTTACTTTTGTGTGTGTGAGATGCCTTCTCTTGGCCATTTGTCTCTTAGTTGTTTCCTTCTCTTCCCCCTCCTTCCCTTCCTCCTCTTCCTCCTCCTCTTCCCCAAAGAGCTCCTTACATTCTAGATAAGACTTTGACAGTTACACGTGTAGTAGACATCTGCTTCCAGTTTATGCTTGTCTTTAGTCCTTCTATAGGGTGTGTTGGGGGGTGGGTGTTGTTTGGATGAGCAGAAGTCTTACTTTTAACATAGTCTTTTTTTTTTTTTATTTTGCTTTTGATTTGGTCTTGTTTTAAAAACCCTTCCTCACACTGACATCATAAGGATATTCTCCTGTATGTTTTCTCCTCCAATAGTTTAAAAATTTTACCTTTTACTTTTAAGTCCTTAATCCATTTGGATTGTTTCTATATATTGTGTGAATTATCAGCCAGCCCTTGCACCCATCACTCCTCTTCAGTCTTACTTAGCTCTGTCCTATGTCAAGCTGCCTTGTATAAGTTAGACTTTCTCACCCCATATTGTTCTAAATAAGTCCTGACATTTAGCAAGTTAAGTTCTCTTCTCTCTGCCCCCCCCACCTTGTTATATTTTATTTAGCAGTTTCTTGGCTGTTCTTTACACTTTGTTCTAGAATTTCCTGTCAATTTAAACACACACACACACACACACACACACACACACACAAACACTACACACAGATACTAGAATTTTGGTAAAGATTACATCAAACCTGAACATGAATTTGTGAAGATTTGATGTCTTTACAATATTGACTATTCCTATATATGAATATGGTAATTTTCTACATCTATTTAGGTTTTCCTTATTGTCTTTCAATAAAAATTCATAATCTTCTCCATAAAGGTCTTGTATATATATTTTAAAAACTATTCCTAGATGCCTTTTTGTTTATTTGTGATTATATATGGTGTATATTTTTAAACTTTTTTTTCCTAAAAGTGTACAGTCATATTGAAATACATTTAATTTTGTATCTTGATTATATACTCAGCAAGCTTTATATATTCACGGGTTAATTCTAATAGTTTTCCTGTAGATTCCTTTGGGATTTCACATAAGCAACACTATTATCTATAAATAATGGTAGTTTTCTTTCTTTGCACTCATTTTAATTTTGTCTTTTTCTTGTCTTATTGTGCTAGCTGAAATTATAACTATATTGGTGAGCAAAAGTGATGATAGAAGGCATTTCTGTCCGGTTTCTTATTTTAAAAGTAATGTTTTTAATTTCTCACCACTAAAATGATGTTTGCTGTGGGATTTCTTCATAACTACCCATCATCAGAATAGGGAAATTCCCTTCTACTCCTAGTCTATTAAGAGGTTGTTTTTTTTTAATGCATAAATGAATATTGGATTTATCAAACACAATTTGTGCTTCATAGTAAGGTGGTTATATGGTTTGTCTTCTTTAATATGTTAATGTAGTAAATTACACTATTGGTATTTTTCAACTTTAAAATCACTTTGCATAACTGGACCAACCAACTTGGTTATTTTTATACATTTCTAGGTTATGTTTGCTAATACATTTATTTAGGATTTTTGTATCTAGGTTCACGAGTGATACTGGCCTATAGTTTTGTAATTTTTATAATTTTGTATCTTATTGCAGTAGCCCCACGAAAGTAGTTGGGGAGCATTTCCTCATTTCTGTTTTCTGAAAGAATTTTTGTGACATTCATAATTATCTGTTCCTTAAAATAAATCTTTTTTCATCATGGGAAGATTTTAGCTATTAAATCATTTCCCTTAAAGATTACAAGATCATTTAATTTTTTTCTTGAGATAACTTTAAATTGATAATTTTCTTCAAATTTGTTAATTTTAACTAAACTTAAAAATTTACTGGCGTGAAGTTGTCCTTAACATTCGTTTGCTCGGGGCGCCTGGGTGGTGCAGTTGTTAAGTGTCTGCCTTCGGCTCAGGGCGTGATCCCAGTGTTCTGGGATCGAGCCCCACATTAGGCTCCTCCTCTGGGAGCCTGCTTCTTCCTCTCCCATTCCCCCTGCTTGTGTTCTCTTTCTCGCTGGCTGTCTCTGTCAAATAAATAAATAAAATCTTTGAAAAAACTTCATTTGCTATCTTCTGAGATCACTGTTACATCTTTTTTTCTAATCATTCTTTCCTGAGGTTGATCAAATTTATTTAATTAATTTTTTAACCCTTGTTGCCTTTGTCTTTTAGTTTATTCATTTCTGACTTCATATTTTTTGTCACTGTTATACTTCTTTCGGGTCTATTCTGTTTGGGTTCTAACTTTTAAAATTGGATGTTTAGCTCCTATATTTCCAGTCTTTCTTATTTTCTAGTGTATGCATTCAAGGTCACACATTTCCCTCTAAATATTGTTTTAGCTGCATTCTATTCATTTTAATAAGTAGTATTTTCTTATTATTCAGTTTTGAGTACTTCTGATTCCTATTATTTCTTTTACTTATAAAGCACACAAAATATTTTTTTCTTAGTTTACAAGTATATAGATATTCCAAAGTGATATTTTTATTGGTACATAAATGAATTACACTGCCTGCAGTGAATGTGTTTTCTATGATACCTACCCTTTGAAAATTATTTAGACTTGCTTTAAAGCCAACAAAAGATCAATTTTCATAAATATCACGGTGTTCTTGGAATTCATGTAATATTCCAGTTAGGGGTAGTGGAGAAGAAGAGGAACTTTTCTATTTATGCCTATTAGAATAAGCTTGTTAACTATATTCTGAAATATTCTATATATTTATTAACTGTTTTGTTTCCTTATAGATCATTTACTGAGGTCATACATTATAAACCTCCCACCAGGTTTTGAAAGTTTGTTATTAAGTGAATATAAGTTAAAAATTGTTTAAACTTCCTGATGCTTTGGACATTATCTAGAGGTAGTGACTTCCTTCCTTCCTTCCTTCCTTCCTTCCTTCCTTCCTTCCTTCCTTCCTTTGTCTAGTGATCCTTTCCCCTTAAAAATTAATTTGCCCAATATTAATACAACTATATCAGATTTATTTTGGCTAGTAGTTCTCTTTATTTTACTTCCACTCTTTCTGTGTCCTGATATATTTGATCTGTTTCAGTGTTGTATGCGTATGTGTCTGTGTATTCGTATATAAGTTTTAAACAGATTAGCAGCATATTTTACATGCTGTTTTGTTGCTTGCCTTTTGCTTCAAAATGTCATGACTGTTTCCTTATGTAAATATTTCTTCCAAAAATTTTTATTAATAGCTACATAAGTATTCCACAATATGTAAGTACTCTGCGTTGAGAATATTTTGTTTTCCTCAAGTTTTTACTATTATGAATAACCTTGTGATAAGCTTCCCTATAATACATCTTTGTAAACTTCTCTGATTGCTTCCTTACATAAATTCCTAGAAGAGAAATTTCTGGTTCAAAAGATGAATTTTTAAAAATATTGTGAGACAGTCATTTGAAAATATATTGAACTAACACTTTCATCAGAGGTTTAGCAGGGTGACTATTTTCCCATACCCTCACCAACATTAGGAGTTAATCTTTTATCCTTGCTGTTGTGATGAGAAAAACAAACAAACAAATGGTTGTCTTTAACAAGTGGAAAGATTTTCCATGCTCACAGGTTGGAAAAATTAATACTGTTAAAATGTCCATATTACCCAATGTAATCTACAGACTCGGTATAATCCCTACCAAAATTCCAATAGCATTTTTCACCAAACTAGAACAAATAATACTAAATTTGTATGTTACCACAAAAGGTCCTGACTAGTCAAAGCAATCTTGAGAAAGAACAAAGCTGGAGGTATCACAGTCCCAGATTTCAAGATATACTACAAAGCTGTAGTAATCAAAACAGTATGGTACTGGCACAAAAAACAAACACATAGACTAATGGAACAGAATAGAGAGCCCAGAAATAAACCCATGTTCATATGGTCAATTAATCTATGACCAAAGAGACAAGAATATACAATGGGAAAATGATAGTCTCTCTAATAAACAGTGCTGGGAAAACTGGATAGCTACATGCAAAAGAATGAAACCGGACCATTTTCTTACACAATACACAAAAACAAAATAAATTAAAGATCTAAATGTAAGACTTCAAACTATAAAACTCCTAGAATAAAGCATAGGCAGTAATCTCTTTGACATCACCTTTAGCAACATTTTTCTAGATATGCTTCCTGAGGCAAGGGAGAAAAAAGCAAAAACAAAAAACTGTTGGGACTACACCGAAATAAAAAGCTTTTGCACAGCAAAGGAAATCATCAGCAAAACAACAAGGCAACCTAGGAATCAGAGAAGATATTTGCAAATAATATATCGAATAAGGGATTAATACCTAAAGTATATAAAGAACTTACACAACTGAACACCAGAAAGATAAATAATCTGATTAAAAATGGGCAGAGGACCTGAACAGACATTTTTCCAAAGAAGACATAAAGATGGCCAACAGACACATGAAAATATGCTCAATATCACTAATCATCATGGAAATGCAAATCAAAACCACAATAAGATATCACCTTATACCTGTCAGAATGACTAGTATCAAAAACATAAGAAACATCAAGTGTTGGTGAGGATGTGGGGAAAAATGGACCCTCATGCACTGTTGGTAGGAATGCAAACTGGCTCAGCCACTGTGGAAAATAGTATGGAAATTCCTCAAAAAATTAAAAATAGAAATGCCATACAGGGGCGCCTGGGTGGCACAGCAGTTAAGCGTCTGCCTTCGGCTCAGGGCGTGGTCCCGACGTTATGGGATCGAGCCCCACATCAGGCTCCTCCGCTATGAGCCTGCTTCTTCCTCTCCCACTCCCCCTGCTTGTGTTCCCTCTCTTGATGTCTGTCTCTATCTCTGTCAAATAAATAAATAAAATCTTTAAAAAAAAAAAAAAAGAAAAGAAATACCATACAATCCAGCAATTCCACTACTGGGTATTTACCCAGAGAAAACAAAAATGCTAACTTGAAAAGATACATGCACCCTATGTTTACTGCAGCATTATTTATAATAGTTAAGATATGGAAGCAACCTAAATGTCTGCCAATACATGAATGGATAAAGAAGATGTGGTGTGTATATACACTGGGATATTACTCAGCCATACAAAAGAATGAGATCTTGCCATTTGTGACAGCATGGATGAACTTAGAGGGTATTATGTTAAGAAAATAAATCAGACAAAGACAAATACCATATGATTTCACTTATATGTGGAACCTAAAAACCAAAACAAACAAAACAGAAACAGACACATAAATAAAGAACAAACTGGTGGTTGCCAGAGGGGAGGAGATAGGTGAATGGGCCAAAAGAGGTGAGAGTGGGAGATACAGGCTTCTGGTTATGAAATGAATAAGTCACAGGGATAAAAGCACAGCATAGGCAATATAGTCAATGATATTATAATAGTGATGTATGGTGACAGGTGGTAGCTACATTTACAGTGAGCATAGCATAATGTATAGACTTGTTAAGTCACTATGTTGTACACTTGAAACTAATGTAACATGTGTCGACTTACTTCAATATAAGTAAATAGTCTTGTTATTTTATATATCTCTTCATTTCTGTCTTATCTAATCATAATCTTTACTCATTTTCAAAAAATTTTCATTCTTTTTGATTCATAGAAAATCTGTGTAATAGTAATCCCATGCTCTATACACTTATAAATTTTTTTCTAATTTATCTTTTATGTTAATAGTGTTTTTACATACATGTGCCTGTTTTCATATTTTTCAGTAATAAAATATAATAATCTCTTTATTTGCTGTTTATCTCTGTGTTATGCTTAGAATGACATTTACCTCTCCAAAATTATATAAATGTTTAAATTTTTTTCTAAATCTTTGATCTTTTAAATCTCACTTGTGATATGTAAGTCATCCCTTTATTTGGAATTTCGGTTGGTAAATTCCTTGAATACAATCTCTTTTTCAAATAACTATTTTTGAATTTTTAAAAAATATATATATTTTTCTCTCATTTGCAGTGCTGCTTTTATTGTGTATTTAATATGTAAATAATCTTCACTTGTTTCTAGACTGTTTTTCCCTATTTCACATAGGTCTTTTTAGACTGTTCTGTTGATTGCCTATTTATTCCATGGTTAGTGCCACACTCATTTAAATATCATGGCTTTATAATATGCTTTATTTTTTTAAAAGATTTTATTTGTTTGAGAGAGAGAGAGAGAGCACAAGCAGGGGGAGCAGCAGACAGAGGGAGAAGCAGGCTCCCCGCTGAGCAGGGAGCCCGATGTGGGGCTCCATCCCAAGACCCTGGGATTATGACCTGAGCTGAAGGCAGACACTTAACTGACTGAGCCATCCAGGTGTCCCTATAATACTCTTTATTGTCTAACAGTTCAAATGCACATCATTTTTTATTTTATAGTATGTGTTGGTTATTCTTGCCCAGTAGTTTATTTAGATAAATTCTGAAATAATTTTGTAAAGTCTTTCAGCCCAAATATCTTTTTGGGAATTTGACTAGACATAGATCAGTTTTATAAAATAACTCAGGAATCAAGTCTCCCAAATATGACATGACTTTAATTCTAGTTAATGGAAAAGTATAAATGAGGTCTAGTTGATGTCATATGCATGGGAAGTAGGTAAGTAGCAGAAATGTTTTTGTAAGACATGCTTTCCCTGTTTTAGTCCTGAACCTCAAGGAAATATGGCATGGAAAGGGGGGTTTTCTTTCAGTGATTTCCCTGCTTTTTACCCCATGTAAAACATTTCACAGCTTGTCTCATTACAGCATTTGTAAAAACACAGTCTGAAAGCAGTGGTGCATAAATGAATTATTTAAGTTTTGCAGCAAATCGTCCTGATCTTGCTTGCTGCTTCTTAATGCACTTTAAGTGAGCCCAGGGAGGCGAATCATAGAAGACTCAGGGTGGAATGTAAACCAAGTTTTATTAGCCACAAAAAGCCACACTATAACATTTATTAAGTATCAGAGACAGTATGTTTAAATAAGTTTGATTCGCTGAATAATCACCAATGTTGCAGCCATCTTCCCTGGATAGGAGCACTTCCTTGTCAAAAACATTTATTTTCTTGTCACTTCTGTTAATATAATGGGCTCTTGGGGTTTTGTAAGAGTTTCTTAGCAAATAGTGATTTTCAACAAATTACTATGTGTCTCCCACTGAATACAGCTTTAATAGCTGGGGGGAGGTGAGGAAAACTGCACATGCCGTTGACTCAAAGTATGTCATCTTATTATCAGTGCCACATTTCGGGGCTACAGCTGCCCTATGAAAATGAGGAGCCAGACACCCTCTCAAACCCCTCCTGGGCCTTCTTCCAGTTAGCAGTGTCAATAAACTTAATGTTCCCCCAGTAAGACTGGCCTAAGGCTAATTCCTTTTCTCTTTTGGGGTGAAATAGCCCTTAAGACCAAATAATTTATACCACAATTACCAACTTTCCCTTCCATATCTTTTTCTTTCCCCTGATGCAAAGTGAAACAGACAGATGCTCAGAATGTTTCTGAGTGTAGGTGTACCTTCCTAATCTCACATCAATACAGTGAGTTGAGGATAGGTGCTTCCAGGATGCTCTGCTATCTATATCTGCGTTACAAATCCTTTCTATCTTTGGCCAAGGCCATTATTTTAATTCCAGACAGAAAATAACACTGAAAAAATTAAATATACCTAAGTACTCAATGGAAAGACACTGGGTGATAAATATTTAATGCAACCGAGAGCTCACGTTGGATATTTGTGAAACACTGCCTGTCTGTGTACTTGCCCTGCTGCTCTATGACAAGAAGATGCAATGGCAATTTGTAAGTGTGGGTCTTTGTGTGTGCATGTATGTGTGAGTGTTTGAACCTTAACTCTGCGAAGAAAGGGAGGAAAGAATGAAAGAAAGAGGGAAGGAAGGAAGGAGAGAAACACCCACTTACTCTTTCTAGTCTTTATTGGAAATGTTCTTTCTGATAGGGAGACCCACTGATTGCCTTCTATTCATTGCACACAGACCTGTGGTGCTGCAGGTCCAGACATACTGGGGAAAGATCTCAGTATGGCACTTAGGAATCAAATTTAACTGTCTGCATAGCAGTTTGGCATCACTGAACAGATATTCTCCTCAGTAAGGGTTTCCACAAAGATTGTGGTTGTCAGTGAGAAGATTATGGTTCCTCTGGGTTTCTGACTGCCCAGGATCTTCAGGTCCTTTGACTGGGACATGGCTTGTCTTGGAATACTGATTTCAACTTGAGGGTATGTGGCATTGAGATTCACTCTTTCACTCACTCACTCAGTCAATCATGAAACAAACACTTCTTAAATGCCTACCATGTGCTAGGAATTCTGCTGGGTTTGGGGCCGTCTCTATGTCAAGTTTTTCATTATTTACTAAGTGATACAGAGTAAGAAAGGGACATTTGTAATATAGGTAATGCCTCATGTCACATGAGAAAGCATAGGTGGTTACAGAAGCTGATGTCAGACATGGACCCATTGACCCAGTCCTGGCAGAGGTGTGGGGCTAAGGAGGGTCCAACAAAATCTGAAGATCTGAAATCCAAGCTGAGGCTGAACAACAGTTGAACAGGAGTAAGAGTGTCTGCGAAGTGTTGGAGGCAGAAGAGAGTGCTCAGTGTGTTGAGAGGACCCTAAGTGGTTTGGTAGGGCTGGAGCTTGGAGAAAGCATGAAGCTAGAGTCCTAAGCAGGGGTCTGTTCATGCCCAGCCTTACAGCTGCAAGAATTTTCACTTAGTTCTTGAGGCCAGTGTGTTGTATTACAAATTCTTAGTAGTGACATGATCAGATTTGCAATGTAGACAAGTCACAGTTTCATTGTTTTATTGAAAGAGATCACTGTTTGCAGTGTCAAGAATAATTTGGAGGGGACAAGATGAGTTTAAGAGAAAAATTAAATGGTTAATTCAGCCAAGAGCTGATTGTCTGACTCTCAGTATCTCACTGGAAAGGGGTGTGTGTGTGCGTTTTACAATTTTTCTAACAAGACTGGTGATTTCCTGGATTTATCAGGAAAAAAAAAGGGAAGAGTCAAAACTGAGACAAGGTTTTCTGGCCTGAGTTACAAGATAGATGTCAGTCCTTGAGTAGGATGTGATAGGAGAAGAAACTGAGGAAGACCCATGGAGTCACAACCCCTAGAGGACAACCAGGTGAAAATATCTTGAAGACAGTGGACATTCAGGTCTGGAGTTCAGGAGAGAGATTCTAGTTCTTACTATCACTGACTTAACCATTTCATAGTAGAAATGATTAGTAATATCATCTGTCTACCTTCAAGGGACCATTTGAAGCACCTCCATAAAAAGATGGGGTCAGCAATTTAAAATTCAAATAAAAACAGTGTCAGACAAAAGTTTATGGTTTTTTTCTATATAACATCAAATATTGAGGTATCAAGAAACAGCCAGGCTTAGGATTTTTTTTTCAGAGTTTTTTCTCCAGTGTTTGGCATTGTAAATAAGGAATAGTGTTTGCTTAGTCTCTGAGGAGATAAATATTACATGATGTTTAGAAGGATTCTTAATTTGCAGTAACATTAGATACCTTCCCATTAAGTTATTTACTTAAATAAGGGTTTTCTATCTTTAGGACGTTAGAGCACCATTAAAAAGGAAGCCATTTTTATAGGGAATTTGAGGTCTTTGGGGTCAATGGGTGCAGAAACAACCTTGCTGAAAACTTTGGACTTCTGTGATGTAGTAAATCTTAATGGAGAAATTCAGAAAGAAATTGGATAAAAGAAAGCTGATTTCAGTTCACATCTTTTTCCTGGGGGATTCTGTTAGGAAGTGAAATGGGTTTAAGGACTTCTGGAAGAGTTAAAAAAGAAAATAACACCCAATAGTAGATTGGTTTTGCTGATAAATGAGACATAATTGAGAGAGAGTCCTTCTCTGCATGTTCTTATGTGTGTATTTCACTGGTTTTTTTGTGTGTGTGTTTTTTTTTTACTCCATATCTATTTTTGCTTCTCCTTTTATTCATAGTATTAATAATGTGTTCTAGTTTTCTGAAGAGTTGACTTAATAAAAATTTTGAGGCCTATTTTCTACTTCCAAGGTGGCCTGGGAGCAGGGGTATGGGTGAGAGGATAGGGTGAGTCAAGGATCTGATAAGAAAATGCAAGGATGAAGAGGGGTTACACAATGACTGAATACGTGCAGAAGCCAAATGTCCACTAAAAGAGAGAATCAGACACCACAGTTCTCCTAAGGAGTAGGAGACCAGACACCATGCAAGAGGGCAATGATTTGTATCCACTGGGCCCAAAAGACTCACAAAACATGGAATTTCTCCACAATAGCAAATATTTTCCAAAGAATCACATGCTGACTATTCAGGAACGTGATTTTAATTGGTGTCCAAGTCTTCCTCATACTCTTCGACATCTCTTCCATCACCAGTGATTGTACGTGTATGGGAGACAGTCTGCTCCTCATACCTCACACAGGGAGTCGATCTCCTTAGCACCTTTCAGGCAGTGTTTACTCCTTAAGTGATTGTCCTACATGAAACCTATATCAGTCACACCAACTACCTTGGAAAATCCTACACTGTTTCTCAAAGTTTTGACATTTTCTGCTGGTTTTAATTGTTTTAACTGGTTTATGCTTACTTCTGTTAACACAATCATCTTTTCTTTCAATCTTGGATTATAGTGTAATATTTTTGAACATATTTAAAGCAACAATTAAATGTTACCAATACAAAATAACTTAACTGAAGTAATAATTGTATGAACAAATTGCTTCCATGAAAACCATGCCACACTGACTCACTCTTCTCTCTTGAGACTTTAAAAAGTTGTATTTATGAATAGGTAAAACATGTGAATAGTATATAATTCCAAAAAGCCAAAATAGTAAAAAGTAAATTTCCTTGCTCCCTTCCCCAGTGACTACCACTCTTACCAGTTTCTTATGTATCTTTCATATACATTCTGTCAATATATACACATACACATATATGTATTATTTACACAAATGATAAATATATTCAATTTTTGTACCTTGTTTTTTTCACATAATACTCCATCTAAAGAGTCCTTCCATTTCAGTACATATAATTAACTCATTCCTTTTACAATTAAGGAATTTTATATCATTTGAATTTGTCATAAGTTACATAACTGATAACCCTTTATTAAAAGTGGATATTTTGGGTTTTTTAGTTTTTAATATTTCTGTTAATAACAATGTAGCATCATTCTTATACACACATAATCATGCATATATGTGAATATATCTGCATAATAGATTCCTAGAAATCAAATTGCAAGGTTAAAGCAAATAAACATTGTAAATTTTGATAGATATCGACAGATTGTCTTCTATAGAAGTTGTACTAATATATACTTTGCCAACACTGCATTAGAATGCCACTTTTACCAAACTAATATAATGAAAAAGTCATCTTACGTTTTAAATTTTATGTTTTTCTTATTATGAGTGAAGTTAACTTTATATGTTTTAAAAGACGTTTGTTTTGGTGTTCCTGGGTGGCTCGTCCAGTTAAGTGACCGACTCTTGGTTTCAGCTCAGGCCATGATCTCATGGATTGTGAGATTAAGCCCTCTATCAGGCTCAGCAGGGAGAGTCTACTTTAAGATTCTCTCACTCTGCCCCTCCCCCTACTCACAGGTACACTCTCTCTCTTTCAATAAATAAATAAATCTTTAAAAGACATTTGTTTCTCCTTTGTTGACAACTGTTTATGCTCCTTACCTAGTTTTCTATTGGCTTCTTTTTTTTCTCTTATTGAATCATAGGAGCTCCTTATATTGATAAGAATTTATTACATTACCTATGATATGTATTTTAGATTTTTTACCAGATTTTTTAATCTTCCATGTTTTCTTTTTATTGCTTCTCTGTTCATTTTTATGATAAAATCTTTTATCCAGTTGACATTTATTTTGGGATATAGTATAAGTTAGGAATCCAACTTTTTCAGATGTTTTTTCAATAGCCTTGACATATATTATTGAATAAATCCATCTTTTCCAATTGTTAAAGCCTTCTTTTTGCTCCTCAGTGTTAATTTTTTCTTCTTGTAGTATACAAAAGTGTAGATTCTATTTGCTTGTTTTTTTCCCCACTATCTTTAATTGTTACTATTTTGCTATTGTAATTCGGATTTTTTTTCTGCCATGATATTTTGTAATTTGTTGCTGTCTCTACATAGGAAGATCCTGGATTTGGTATATTAGTTTTGCACTCTTCCACATTTCTGTATTATCTTATTGTTTGGAATATATCATTCAGTTGAATCTTTAGGATCTTTCACGTGTACAATCAGAACATTAAAAATGATAATTTTAGGGATACTCAGGTGACTCAGTTGGTTAAGCTTTTCACTCTTGATTTCAGCTCAGGTCATGATCTCAAGGTTGTGACACCGAGCCCTGCGTCAGGCTCTGCACTGGGCATGGAGCCTGCTTAAGATTCTCTCTTCCTCACCCTCGCCCCTCCCCCACCGCCTCTCTCTCCCTCTCTAAAGAAAAAAAATGATAATTTCACATTCTATTTCCCAATTTAAATGATTTTTACCTCTATTTTCCTCCCTCATTATAATGGCTACTGCTACTAGAACAGTGGTAAGTAACAGTAGTGATATTTGACACTTGGTATTCTGGAATTTACTGGTCATGCATCTAGTGTTTTTCTGACAGGCAGGATATTGACTTTAGCGTTGAAATACATTATGTGTCAATTCCGATTTTGCTAGGAAGTATTCATCTTCCTATTTTATTTAAAATACGTGTGTATTTCTTTTCTTATTCCTGGCTCTTTTTAATTTTTTATTTATTACTATTATTATTTTTTTGACTAGGCTCCACGCCCAGCATGGAGCCCAACATGGGGCTTGAACTCCACCCCTGAGATCAAGACTTCAGCTGAGATTGAGAGTCAGCCCCTTAACTGACTGAGTCAGGCTTTTTTTTTTAAGTCAAGAGTTGATGTAAAATTTTGTCCAATGCCTTATCAGCACCTATAAAGATGCTTATCTGACTTTTTTTCTTTTTAATCTATTAACATGGAGCAGTATTGTTGCATACCTAGAATAAACCCCACTTGGTCAGGAGAATGTACTCTTTTCATATACTGTTAGATTCTTCCTAATAATATATTGTTTAGAATTTACTTTGATATTCATAAGGGAGATCAATGTGCACTGTTCTTTTTATGCATTTTTAGGCTTTGATGTGATATATGGGCTTCATAAAAACTTTGGATGCATTAATTTTTATTATTTTTAAATGCTATATCATAGTCACTTTTTCCATCAGTATTGGAGGAAACTAAAATGTGTTTTCTCTGTTTTTAGGGCATAGAGTTTAATACATATGAATCTGATCCATCCCAAACAGGTTTCAACAAGCTTTCATCTCTAACCCATTGTTATTTCTTGCTTACTCTTCCAGAGAACTTTTTGTGTAAATAAAAGCAAAAATTGATACACACACAAATACACACACACAAATTTTCAAATGATAGTATACTCTGTAAACTCTTCCTCTGTGCTTTGATTTTCACTTAATAGTATACCTTGGAAATCTTATCATTTCAATATAATTTTTTCCTGAATTTTTTATGACACTGCATGGTATTCTAGTGTATAAATGTACATTATTAAATTATCCCTTTTTAATGGGTTGTCATGTTTTTTCCCATCATTATCTATTAAAAAATAATGCTATAATAAATAACTTTATGCATACATCACGTGTGCAAATATTTTTATAAATAAATTCCTAAGGTAATGGCTAGGACAAATGTTATGGGCATTTGAAATTTTGATGCATCCTCATTTAATAAGTGTTAAATCTAAAAAATATTGTCATAATTTACAATCCCTTGCCACTAACTTTGAAAAATGAAGGTCCCTTGTTATGCTGAGCATGGTGATGGTTGGTGACTCAAATTGAAGAAACCCAGAGTACATTAGTAAGTTAAATTGATCAGCATAAAAGGGATAGGAAAACTTGGGAAAAAGCATCAGATCCCATGTAGAGGAAGAGAAGAAGAGCAGATATAGACAACAGGAAAGGGGAGAAAACGTGAGGGGACTAAGACAGAGAGAAGAGAGTGTAAGTTGAAGGAACTAGAAAGGAGGTAGTAGTTGACATAGGAATTTAAATGTTGGTGAATGAAGGTATTTAGACAATCTGAGGGGAAGTATGGTGTGTAATATGAAATATAAACTTTCCTCTCCATTGTTGCCTTGTCCACGGAAGCCTATGTATATATATAAAATGTACAGTATTGGTCATGATTTACATAATGAATTCTTTCTTTTGGGAGGATATAACAATCTATAAAATTTGCCAGTTGTTTCTAAGTGATAGGCAGGCTCATCTAAGGAGGTCCTGTTGCATTTCAGAGAGAAATGTGTATCTTTGTTAAGGGGGTTTGTATGTGCACAGGTGTATATAGACATGTACACATTCTTTCATGTGTACACAAATATAATAATTATTTTAGAATCTCATATTAAAACTGTCTTAGAGGTGGGGCGCCTGGGTGGCGCAGTCGTTAAGCGTCTGCCTCTGGCTCGGGGTGTGATCCCGGCATTCTGGGATCGAGGCCCACATCAGGCTCCTATGCTGGGAGGCTGCTTCTTCCTCTCCTGCTCCCCCTGCTTGTGTTCCCTCTCTCGCTGGCTGTATCTCTCTGTCAAATAAATAAATAAAATCTTAAAAAAAAAAAACTGTCTTAGAGGGGTGCCTGGGTGGCTCAGTCAGGTAAGCATCTTACTCTTGATTTCGGCTCAGGTCATGATCTCATGGTTGTGGGATCAAGCCTGCGTTGGGCCCTGCGCTCAGCAGGGAGTCTGCTTGAGATTCTCTCTCTCTCCCTTCTCCCTTTCCCTCTGTCCTTCCCCCTTCTTGAGCACTTGCTCTCTGTCTCTCTCTCTCAAATAAATAAATCTTTTCAAAAAACAGTCTGAGAGTGAATAGTTTTTGTTTGTTTTTGCTTAACAGAATCATCACCTTTTGGTCATTTGGTTATAAAAAAACACTGGTCATAGTTGCACAACAATATGAATATACTTATTATCATTAAAGTCTACACTTAAAAACAGTTAAGATAGTAAATTTCGTGTTACATGTATTTTACCACAATAAAAAAATTGTTAAAAATATGCCAAAAGACATAGTCCGGAAGATTTGGGAAAATAACAATGACAAAATAACTCTCTATGATAAACACAAATTTTGAGTGCTTGGCAGCCTAGGAAGGGAAGAGCAATTAGGGAATATGCTAAGCAGCCAGAGAGATGAGGAGAGGTGAGAAAGGAACAGGAAAGCAGAAGATAGTAGGAGATCAGGGTCTAAGAAGGTACAGTCTACAAGACATTCCTAGTGGAAGCTACTGTCAAGAGACTTTCATGAATTTAGAAGCCTAATCATATTTAATTAAAGGTTGTTTTGTTGTTGTTTTTATGTGTTGAACATCTCTCAACACACACACACCTAACCTACCTTTAGTAAAGATTTGTTTTGATCTTGAGGTACTTTGGAGGAAGTAACAGACTGAGCTTGAAGTAAGGTCTACCAAGGTACAATGTAACAAGACAAGGGACAGGATATGCAGGGAGTGGGAAGAGGCCGGGTGGTGAGCAACAAATGAATGGAAGCAGGAAATTTCAGCCAGAGAAAACAAGGAAATACAGGACTCTATCAAAAATCCTCAGAGATATTAGCGGGGCGATGTTAGATGTCCCATAAAATCTAGGTGAAGACATCAGCAAGTTGCAGCAAAAAAAGATTTCGACTACATGATTTATAAAATCTTTTTTGGAGAGGAACCTTAAAAATCCATACTTCTCTGATTTTCTGAGACATTTTGCTGTCTTTTTGTTTACATGTAGAATGCTTCGGTTTAGCTTAGTATTTATCATTCAATGAGCACTCAATATTAATTGATGATAATGTTGAAGGTGATGGTGGTCGTGGCAGCTGAGATAGAAATGGGGCTAAAACACCTAATTAAGGAAGAGCTCTGCTGTGGTTACAGATAAGGACCACTTGCACAGTAAGGATTTCTATTTGGCATATGAAAGCATCCTCTCTGGAGATAAACAGAAACTAAAGAGATAGAAATCATCATCTAGGACTCTTATTTCCAACCTGCCCATCAGGTCTGAAGAAGGAATATCACTTTAATTTACAAATCACAACTTAAGGCAGCTACTCTCCAGTATTCAGGTTCAGATTAAAAGTCAAAGTTTCTATGTAACCCATAAAGAAACAGTACATTCTAATTTATGCATCGCTTATGTTAAAATTGGACCTTCTGTGGAAGCATTACATTTGATTTGTGATTTACACTTTACTTGCATTGCAATTATTTTGCTTTTTCACGGTGAATAATCATAAATAAATAATAAATATCTCCTTCAAGGATAATCTTGAAGTAGCTGAAAAGAGGGAGAGAAGAAAGGGAAGTTGGTAAATTTTTACATGTCCCCAACCCCCACAGGTTCTTAACCCAGTACTGATGGGTTTTGGCTAAGAACTCAACCTTGTGATGTGATGAAACTAGGCATATGATACAGTATCATTAGTGTTGTGCTCTACAACCCATAATTGTAATTATTAACATTTACAAATTTACCTTAAATGTATGAAGTCAAAGAGAAACAAAATCCATGACTAATTCTCTCACGTATTTGGCTTAGAATTCCAATATTTCAGAACACAAAATATAGGCTATTGCCAAGTTGTGGCATGGAGAAGGGCATGTGGCTATGTGTCAACTGGTGGTTACAGGATCATGTGGTCAAACTAAAATACCTTTTCTCAAATCTCAGTGCTATTGTGCTGTGTGGGAGCCAATTCTTAGCTAGCCAGCCAGTCAAATGGTATTAAAAACCCAGACTACATCTAATTTGCTCTAGTTCAAGAGTGAACCTGTTTTGAACAAGCCCGATTTTATTTTTAATTTTCCAATGCCTGCAAACCTTTTACCGTAATTAGAAAGGAAAGTCCTAGCATAAGAGACAGGAGGAAAGGTTGCATTTGGCTGGCATCTGGTATCTTGTATAAAGCTAGCTGAGGGTCTGTTGCAAAATATACTGTCAGCTGAGTTGCTGCCTGGTTTTACTCGAGTCAAGGGACAGTAGGGTATGGATTTGTGTCTGCTCAACTGAATCCTCTCAAAAAAAGGTTTTGTTTACCTGAGCTTTTTAAAAATCACATGAACAGTAATTCTAATCCCTGAAAACAAAAACTGACACAAGAAAATTTAATGAATTTGAATGCTCACTCACTCACAACATTTGTGTCATAAGCTGGGGAATTTGTGCAAAGAGTGGAAGGTTAAGGAAAGTTTCAGGAAAAGATCAAAAGTAGTTTTAGCTATAAAGATAACTACTGGACTCAGGGCTCCATTATGTGATTACAACTACCAGGCTTGTTGCCAAGCCCTCAGAAAATGCCAGCAATCAGTCCAGGAGGTCATTTGGTTTGAAGGTCCTAAGATCAGAAATGGAAAACTAAATGTACTGGTTAAGAACCTGGATTCTAATGAGAGACTGTGGACTCTGGGAAACAAACTGAGGACTTCAGAGGGGAGGGGTGTAGGGGATTGGGATAGGCCGGTGATGGGTATTAAGGAGGGCACATATTGCACGGTGCACTGGGTGTTATATGCAAATAATGAACCACGGAACATTGCATCAAAAACTGGGGATGTACTTTATGGTGACTAATACAACAAAATATAAATTATTTTTAAAGAAAAGAATCTGGATTCTAGAGTCAGGCAAATTTGGTTTATGGACTGAATATAATACTTACTAGTTCTGTGACAATGAGAAAGTTCATCTTGTTTTTTCCTACCTAAGCCCTGGAATCAGCCATTTTTCCAAGGAGTTCTATTTCTAATGGGGAATTGTAAATAGGAACCAATAGCTGAGTAATAAGCATGTTTATTGCTACTTGGATGTCACTACTCTCAGTCTCTCAGTGGACTGGGAGTACATGAAGGCAGCTGGGGGGGGGGAGGGGTGCAGGGCACAGTGCAGTGCAGCAGCTATGCACCAGTGGCTGGGAGCCGCACACACACTGCTTTAACAAAATTTGCACTGAGCCAGCAAATGAAGAAACAAACTCTTAATTACAGAGAACAAACTGATGGTTACCAGAGGAGAGGTGGGTGGGGGGATAGGTTAAATAAGTGATGGAGAATAAGGAGTGCACTTGTCCTGATGAGCACAGGGTGATGTACGGAAGGACTGAATTATTGTACACATGAAACTAATATATGGTACACCTGAAACTAATATTAACACTGTATGTTAACTGGATACAAAGGAACCTGGATTTAAAATGAAAACTTAAAAAAAAAAACAAAAAAATAAAAACCTAAGAGAACAGTAGAAAAGATAAATGAAATCAGGAGCTGGTTCTTTGAAATGATCAACAAAATCGATAAACCTCTAGCCAGACTCAGCAAGAAAAAAAGCGAGAGGACCCAAATAATGAAATCACAAATGAAAGAAGAGAATTAACACCACAGAAACACAAATAATTATAAGAGAATTTTAAAAAAAGAATGAAAAGGAAAACATTACAACAGATACTTCAGGTATAAAAAAATTGATGAATAAATATTATGAACTTTATGCCAAAAATATGACAATCTAGGTGAAATTAACAAATTCTTGGAAAAATATAACTTACTAAAAGTGACACAAGAAGAAATAGAATACCTTATTTGTCCTATCAGTATTAAATAAATTTTATTATTAATTAAAACCTTATTACTAAGAAAACTCCAGACCCAGATGTTTCACCAGTGATTTCTACTTAATGTATATGGATAAATATTTCTAATCGTATAGTAAATGAGGATACACTCCCCCACATATTTTATGAGGTTACAATAATCTTGATATCAAAACCCAATAGCAATTCTAAAAAGAAATATGAGAGATCTCTCTTACTAATAAACTAAACTTTAATAATTTGAATACACCAATATCTAAAAAGGATAGTATCATGAACAAATTGTTTTTTCCTATGAATGCAAGCTTTCTAACATAAAAAAGCAAAATAATTTAATATAATTAAAGCCTAAAAAACCATGTGTTCACAGAGTCTGACAAAGCAATTGATAAAATTCACTATGTACTAAAAATAAAAATCCTTAGTCAAGTAGGGAAAAAAGAATCTTAATCTGATGATTATTATTTATAAACCTACAACAGTTTAATGGTAAATGTTAAAAGCTGTCCCTTTGAAATTGAAAATGAGGAATGGATGCGTTTATTACTACTCTATGCAAAACTGCATTGGAGGTTCTAACCAGTAAGACAACACATACATACATATATACTAAATACCTAAGGATTTAAAGAACCAAAAAAAACTTTCACCAAAGATATTATCTGTATATAGAAAGTCCAAAAGATTCTAAAAATAAAACATAACATTTATAAGAAATTTCTACAAGTTTTTTGGATATGACAGTAATGTATGAAAATAAATTTTCTTTTTATATACTGGCAACAACGAAAGGACTTCAAATAAGAGAATGCTAATTACAACAGTATCAAGAATATAAAGTACCTTGAAATAAGCCTAACATAAAATGTGCAAAACATCTATGGGGATAACTTCAAAATTTTATTGAGAGATATGAAAGAAGTCAAAACAATTTGAGAAACATGTGAGATTTATGGACTAGGAGATTCAATACTATAAGGATATCAATTCTCCTCAAATCGCTCTATAGATTTAATGCAATTCCCTACATAGGCATCAGAATGGAAAATTTTAAAATCTCTAATAACACTAACACAAACTAATTCTATGACACGGGAATTTTTACTTATGTAGTGAAATCATAGAAGTCAGTATACTGGTTAACTCAAGGATTGAGGGTATTGCAGTACACAGGGAATTTATGGGAGGCGAGCAATTGTTTCTTTACCTGATTGTTTTCAAGGGTGTTTTCTTTATAATAATTTAAGATAAATATTTATGCTCTAAAGATGTTTCTCTCTGTTATATTTCACAAAAAATAATTTAAAAGAAAACCACTCAAACTAAACTATTAGTGAAAAAACTGTCATTATTTTTACCTTATCAAAATAGATTTAAAAAAAAAAGAAAACATCATAAAGGTTATTTCACTAGCCATCTGGCATCTTGCCTTCATCTCTCTTGAACAAAATTCTAGTAGATATTGGCTAATTAATTTTAGACACATAAACAATAATTAAACCTGAGCATGTTCAGCAAATGCTTCTAAAAATAAATGATTATATTACCTTTACTATTCATTCACCTTTGGACTATGTCAACATGTAAAATCCATGGTTTTGTGGATAGTTTCAGAAAGATCAGGATTAAACATTAAGTAAATATTTATGGTGAGAGGCTATCTAGCCCCATCATCTATCACTACATGACACCATACTTTTGTTTTTTCCTTGTTAAAACATAAACTCTGTGAGGGTAGAAGCTTTTAATTTGTTTAACGCTGTATCTGCAGCACTTAGAATAATGCCTGAAACACAGTAAGCAGTCAGTAATATTGCTGAAAAAATAAATGAATAAATTAATCCATTTTAATTGCTGTATTTCTAAATAAACTACTTAGAACTTTGAGAGAAATACTCTTATCTATTTACTGAAAGGTTTGTTTGTCTTTTTTCCTTCTTCAATGAAATTCTTTCTTTGGCCTTAAGAGGACTATTTCAGCTGGTTTATATTCTCGATGGATATTATCTCCAGCACCAAAAGATATACAGATAGGTTTTAAGGTAAATTAGAGAACTCTTTGCTATGTGTTATCAAAAGATCCTTCAGCAGTACACATCTCACCAATATCCTCATTCATTTAGATGTCTACTGATTTCTAGGAGATGTCTGTAGATTATGAAAGACTAATACTAGCACAAAGTAAGCCTGATTGAACTTTGGAGGCAGCTGAGAGGATCCTGGTCCTAACACTTGCCTGCATTATATACCCAGAAACATGAAAGTTTCCAACTCAAAGATATCCATAAGGCATTGTGTAGCTTTTTAGAATATACTTATTCTAATCCCAATTAGTGATAAAGCATTTGTTAGGGTGATTCCAGAAAACATCGTACTGCTTTACTATTAACCTTGAACAAACTTCTACCTGCTTTTCCTTTTTTCAAAAATATTGATCCCACAAGGCACCTCAGTATATGCTTTATATCATTATTTACTTAGATAATCTTTTTAAAGCTGAATTTTTCAGAATTATTTATTTCTTTAAGCAGGAAGAAGAGTGACCTGTACACATTAGAATCTGTCTATACTAGAACCTTCTCTGTGTGATTTGGACTTTACATTTACACAGGAGAAATAAGAATTTGATAATAACTTTTTTCGGTATTATTTGATTTTCCTTTCATCCTTTGGTCTGAATTGGGAGGACTGAGAATATTAAATGACTTGAGTGGCTTATTGATTTTTTCTGTCTATTAAAAGCTGAAGATACAGCTCCTAAATGTTGCTTTGAGAAAAAAAATCTACTGTCAATATAGACATTAGAAAATTCACAATATGCAAATAAGCTCTTTTTTTTTTTTTTTTTTTTTTTTTTTTTTTTTTTTTTTTTTTTTTTTTTTTAGATTTTTTATTTATTTATTTGGCAGAGATAGAGACAGCCAGCGAGAGAGGGAACACAAGCAGGGGGAGTGGGAGAGGAAGAAGCAGGCTCGTAGAGGGAGGAGCCTGACGTGGGGCTCGATCCTGTAACGCCGGGATCACGCCCTGAGCCGAAGGCAGACGCTTAACCGCTGTGCCACCCAGGCGCCCCGCAAATAAGCTCTTAACCAACATGAAGCTCACTTCTGTTAAACTTTGTCCACATAAAAAATCTATTAAAATTTCAACAAAAATTGAGATCCCAGCTAGTCCACATATACTGAACTAATAAATATTATTTCAAGGAAAAATGATTAACATTTGTAAAAAGTGTCTTCGATCATTTAAATCCCTTCCATATCGCTGAATCATTACAGTTTTCATCTTAATATAAGGTTCTGAATGCTGACAATATTATTTTTTCCATTCCCTATGGTCTCATTTAAAGGCTTTCTTCATTTTTGATGTGATTGGATGCTCTTATATACAGTTTCCCCCAAATAGCCTTTAATCTTGAAACCTTGTCTAGTAACTTTTAGGAAGAGTATGGTGATCAGAATGAATATTTAGTTTTTTTCTTACTAGGTCTTTAATATCATGGTAGTTGGTATGGTATATTTATAGGGAAGACAATAAGATTTGTTATTAATCTCTCAAGAACATATACCTCTTATGGTACAAATGACAATAAACACATAAAAAGACTTCCAAGATCATTAATCATCAAGAAAATGCAAATCAAAACCACAATGAAATACCAATTCATACTCATTTGGGTGGCTATAATCAATAAGTCAGATAATAAGCATTGATGACGATGTCAGGAAATCAGAAACTTTATACACTGTTGGTGGGAACATAAAATGGTGTAATCATTTAGAAAACAGTGTGATGGCTTCAGAGGGGAGAGGGGTGGGGGAATGGGATAGGCTGGTGATGGGTATTAAGGAGGGCAAGTATTGCGTGGTGCACTGGGTGTTATATGCAAGGAATGAATCATGGAACTTTATATCAAAAACTAGGGATGTACTGTATGGTGACTAACATAATATAATTAAAAAATATTATTTAAAAAAAATTAAAATAAAAACATGCCATAAAAAAATAGAAAACAGTGTGATGGTTCTATACATTTGATAAATGCATAAAGTTTTCTTCAATACCATAATGATATAGAACAGGTCTATCACTCCTAATTTTCCCCCCAACTGCTTCTTTGTAACCAACTTGTTCCTGAAACACCCAACTCCCAGAAACCACTGCTCTGTAATTTACTATAGTTTTGCCTTTTCCAGAATGCCATACCAATAAAATTATATAATTTGTAACCTTTTGGTTTTCACTTCTTTCATTAACTAAACTCAAGAATCACCCAGTGTTGTCTGAATCAACATTTTGTCTCATTTTCTTACTAAATAGTTAGTATTTTATTGTATGGATACACCATAGTGTCTTTATCCATTTACCAGTTGAAAGGCATCTGAGTTCTTTCCAATTTTTGGCAATTACAGCTAACCATTAACATTCAGGTATTTTTGTGAACATGAGCTATTTTTTTTTCTCCTGGGTAATCAACTACAAGCAAAAATTCTGGGTAATATTATAAATCTATATTTAAATTCATAAAAAATTGACGAATTTTTTCATAGTACATTTTATACTGTCCATTTATGCATACTGTACATTTTTCCTACAGATATTATACTCCCACCAGCTATTTATAAAATTTCCTGTGGTTTTACATCCTTATCATCACTTGGCATTACATGCTTTCCTTTGCTTTTTTGCAATTCTAATAGGTGTGTAGTGTTACCTCATTGTGGTTTTATTTTTTTTTAGTTTTTTAAAAAAGATTTTATTTATTTATTTGACAGAGATAGAGACAGCCAGCGAGAGAGGGAACACAAGCAGGGGGAGTGGGAGAGGAAGAAGCAGGCTCATAGCAGAAGAGCCTGATGTGGGGCTCGATCCCACAACGCCGGGATCACGCCCTGAGCCGAAGGCAGATGCTTAACCGCTGTGCCACCCAGGCGCCCCTCATTGTGGTTTTAATTTGCAATTTCCTAATGATTAAGGATCTTTTGTTCTTTGTAAAAAGATTTTATCTGTTTATTTTTGGAAAGAGAGAGAGCATGGGCATTGGGCGAAAGGCAGAGGCAGAAGGAGAGGGAAAAGCAAGGAGCCTGATGTTTGATTTGATCCCAGAACCCTGGGATCATGACCTGAGTCGAAGGCAGATGCTTAGCCTATGCAGCCACCCAGGTGTCCTGGTTAAAGATCTTTTAACATATTTAATTGTCATCTATATATGAAGTGTTTACTCAGGTCCTTTACTCATTTTTTAGTAGTGTTTGTTTCATTGTTGAATTTTGAGAATTAAAAAAAAATCTAGATAAAGTCTGTTGTCAAAAACATGATTTCTATGGACATATGCATTCATTTCACATGGGTAAATTCCTGAAAGTAGAGTGGCTTGATTGTGGGGTAGGTGTATGTTTAACTTTTTAAGAAACAATCTAACATGACCAAATAGGTTTTATCTCAGGAATTCAAGGTTGGCTTAATATTCAAAAGTCAATTATTGTAATTTATTATATTAAAAAATGAGTTTAAAAAAACATATTATCATCTCAATAGATTCAGGAAGAGCATTTGACAAAATCCAACATCTCTCGTGATTAAAAAAAAGAAAACAACTCTCAACAAAACAGGAATAGAAGACAATTTCCTCAACTTGATAAAGGCATCTACGAGAACTAACTAACTTCATATGTAAGTATAAAGGCTGAACATATTACTTTAATATTAGGAAGAAGATAAGAATATGTAGTCTTACTTACCACTTCTATTCAGTGTTTATTGGAGGGTCTAGCCAGTGCAAAAAGCAAAGGAAAAGAAATAAAAGACATCTATATTGGAAAGAAAGAAGTAAAACTCTATTTGCAAACAAAACTTTTTTGGAAATGTCATTAAGTATACAAAAAGGCTAAGAGAACAAATCAGTTTAGCCATGTTGGAGAATACAAGATCAGTATACAAAAATCAATTATATTTCTATGTACCATCAATGAACAATCAGAAATTGAAATTAAAAACAATACCACTTACATAAAATGTAAAAATATGGAAAACTTACACATAAATAAGACAAAAGATATGAGGCTTGAACATTGAAAACTATAAAACTTTTTAAAATAAGAACTAAATAAATGTAGAAATATACCATGTTCATGTTTAGAAAGACTTAGTGTTGTTGTGATGTCATTCTGTCTAAAATGATCTACAATGTCATCCAAATCAAAATCCCAAAGAGTTTCTTGAAAAAAAATTGACAAGTAGATTATGAAATTCATGTGAAAATACAAAGAATATAGTATATCTAAAGAAACATTGAAAACAGAGAAGTAGTCTAATTTTACAGATTCATTATAAAGTTCCATTATAATAAGTGTGGTATTGGCATCAAGGTAGACAAATAGAACAACAGAATAGTGTTCAGAAATAAAGCTATATTACAACCTAAAAGAAATGGATAAATTCCTAAAAACATACAATCTTCCAAAACTGAACCAGCAAGAAATAGAAAATATGGACTAATTACAAGTAATGAAATTGAATTGGTAATCCAAAAACGGCCAAAAAATAAAAGTCCAGGACCAGATAGCTTCACAGGTGAATTCTACCAGACATTTAAAGAAGAGTTAATTTCTACTTTCTCTAACTATTCCCAAAAATAGAAGAGGAAGGAAAGCTTCTACAAGGTCAGCATTTCCCTAATACCCAAACCAAAGGCACCACACACACACACACAAGCTACAGGGCCAATATCCCTGGTGAAGATAAATGCAAAAAACCTCAACAAAATATTAGCAAACTACATACAACAATGCATTAAAAAGATCATTCACCACAATCAGGTGGAATTTACTCCCAGGATGCAAGGATGGTTCGATATTCGCAAATCAATCAATGTCATATGCCACCATCAACAAAACGAAGGATAAAAATCATCTCAATAGATGCAGAAAAAGCATCTCACAACATTCAGCATCTATTCTAACTCTCAACAAAATGGAGTTAGAAGGAATATACCTTAACATAGCAAAGGTCATATGAAAAACCCACAGCTAACATCATTCTTAATCGTGGAAAACTGAGTTTTCCCTCTAAGATCAGGAATAAGACAAGGATGTCCACTCTTACCACTTTTATTCAACATAGTCCTGAAAATCCTAGCCACAGCAATCAGACAAGAAGAAATGAGGCATCCATATTCATAAAGAAGAAGTTAAACTGTCACCATTTACAGACATGATACTATACACAGAAAATCATAAAGAATGCACCAAAAAGCTACTAGAAGTAATAAATGAATTCAGTATAATGTTTCTATACATTAACAACAAAGTCATAGAAGGAGAAATTTTAAAAACACCATTTACAATTACACCAAGAAGAATAAAATGCCTAGGAATAAAGTTAACCACAGAGGTGAAAGAGTTATGCTTGGAAATCTATAAAACACTGATGAAAGAAATTGAGGATGACACACAAAAAAATGGAAAGATATTCCATGCTCATGTACCGGAAGAAATAATATTGTCAAAATATCCATATTACCCAAAGCAATCTACAGATTCAATGCAATCCCTATCAAAATACCAATAGCATTTTTCACAAAACTAGAACAAATAATACTATGATTTGTATGGACCCACAGAAGACCCCAAATAGCCAAAGTAAACCTTAGAAAGAAGAACAAAGCTGGAGGTATCACAATTCCAGATTTTAAGAAAGACTACAAAGCTGTAGTAACAAAAACAGTATGGTACTGGCACAAAAACAGATGCATAGATCAGAATAGAGACCCCAGAAATAAACTCATATTTATATGGTCAATTAATCTATGACAAAGGAGGCAGGAATATACAATGAGGAATGACAGTCTTTTCAATAAATGGTGCTGGGAAAACTGGATAGCTACATATAAAAGAATGAAACTGGACTACTTTCTAACAACATACACAAAAATAAACTGAAAATGGATTAAGACCCACATGTGAGACCTTAAACCATAAAAACAGCAGAAGAGAACGCAGGTGATAATTTCTCTGATGTTGGCCACTGTAGTATTTTTCTAGATATGCTTCCTATGGCAAAGGAAAAAAAAGCAAAAATAAATTATTGGGACTACATCAAAATAAAAAGGTTTTGCACAGGAAAGGAGACAATCAAGAAAACAAAAGAATAACTTACTGACTGGGAGAAGATATTTGCAAATGTCATATCCAATAAGGTGTGAGTATACAAAATACATAAAGAATTCACATAACTCAACACCAAACAAAGAAACAAAAACAACCAAACAATCCAATTAAAAAATGGGCAGAGGATTTGAATAGACATTTTTCCTAAGGAAACATACAGATGGCCAACAGACACAAAAAAGATGCTAAATGTTACTAATCATCAGGGAAATGCAAGTCAAAACCATAATGTGATATCACCTTGCTCTTGTTAGAATGGCTAAAATCAAGAAGACAAGAAACAAAAAATGTTGGTGGGGATGGTGAGAAAAAGGAACCCTTGTGCACTATTGGTGGAAATGCAAACTAGTTCAGCCACTGTGAAAAACGCTATGGAATTTCCTCAAGAAATTAAAAATAGAAATACTACATGATCCAATAATTGCACTATTGGGTATTTACCCAGAGAAAACAAAAATGCACCCCTATGTTTACTGCAGCATTATTTACAATAGCCAAGACATGGAAGTGACCCAGGTGTACATCAATAGATAAATGGATAAGGAAAATGTGGTGTGTGTGTGTGTGTGTGTGTGTGTGTGTGTGTGGATGGATGGATAGATAGATAGATAGATAGATAGATAGATAGATAGATAGATAGATGATGGAATATTATACAGCCATAAAAACGGATGAGACAATGCCATTTGAGACAACTTGAATGTGCCTAGAGGCTATTATGCTAAGTGAAATAAGTCAGACTGAGAAAGACAAATTCCATATGATTCCACTCATAAATGGAATCCAAAAAATAATAATAAGCAAAAAGCAGAATCAGAACTATAAATACAGAGAACAAACTAATGGTTGCCAGAAGGGAGGGGCTTGAGGGTTGGGTAAAATGAGTGAAATGAAGAGGGAGATATGGGCCTTCAGTTATGGAATGAGTAAGTCATAGAAGTAAAAAGCAGACTTAAGGAATACAATCAATGATACTGTAATAGTGACGTAGCTAATATAGATAGTAGCTATACTTTTGAACATAGCATAATGTATGAATTTGTCACATCACTAATTTATAAATCTGAAACTAATGTAACATTGTGTGCCAACTATACTCAAATAAAAATAAGAAAAAAATAAAGTCATATTATATTGAAAAAGGTGGAAAGGAGAGAAATAATAGCCTTTTAACTAAATTATGATAGGACAATTAGATATACATTTACATGAATATTAACCTTTATCTGTATCTCTCACTATAAACAAAATTAAACTCAAAATGGATTATAGATGTATGTTTGTAAATACGAAACTTAAAATTATAAAACTTTTAGAAAAAAGTAAGAGAATACTGACTTTCAGATAGGCAACAATTTTTAGGTATGACATAAAAATCACAATCCATAAAGAGCAAATTGATACACTGAATTCACCAAATTTAAAATGAGTACATTTTGAAAACACTATTAAGAGTATGAAGACCCAAGACAAAGCCTCCAGAACAATGTTGAATAGTAGTGGTGATAGTGATAATCTTTGTCTTATTCCTAATCTTGGGCAAAATCATTGTCTTTTATCATTATGCATGATGATATTTCCTACTGGGTTTTCTGAGATTGCTTTTATCAGGTTAAGTTTCTCTCTTTATTTTGCTGAGAGTTTTTATTTTATTTATTTATTTTTATTATGATCAGTTAGCCAACATATAGTACATCATAAGTTTCTGATGTAGTGTTCAACCATTCATTAGTTGTGTATAACACCCAGTGCTCATCCCAACATGTGCCCTCCTTAATACTCATCACGTTACCCCATCCCCCACCCCCCTCCCTTCTGTAACCCGCAGCTTTTTTTCCCGGAGTCCAGAGTCTCTCATGGTTTTTCTCCCTCTCTGATTTCTTCCCATTCAGTTTTCCCTCCCTTCCCCTGTGGGCCTCCACTCTATTCCTTATGTTCCACAAATAAGTGAAACCATGTGATAATTGTCTTTCTCTGCTTGACTTATTTCACTTAGCATAATCCCCTCCAGTTCCATACATGTCAATGCAAATGGTGGGTATTCATCCTTTCTGATGGCTGAGTAATATTCAGTTGTATATATGTACCACACCTTTTTATCCATTCATCTGTTGAAGGACATCTCGGCTCCTTCCACAGTTTGGCTCTTGTGGACATTGCTGCTATGAACATTGGGGTGCATGTGTGCCTTCTTTTCACTACATCTGTATCTTTGGGGTAAATACCTAGTAGTGCAATCACTGGGTTGTAGAGTAGTTCTATTTTTAACATCTTGAGGAACCTCCATACTGTTTTCCAGAGTGGCTGTACCAGCTTGCATTCCCACCAACAGTGTAAGAAGGTTTCCCATTTTCCACATCCTCGCCAACACTTGCTGTTTTCTGTCTTGTAAATTTTGGCCATTCTAACGTGTAAGGTGGTATCTCATTGTGGTTTTGATTTGTATTTCCCTGATGGCTGGTGATGTTGAGCATTTTTTCATGTTTTCATTAGCCATTTGTATGCCTTCTTTAGCAAAGTGTCTGTTCATGTCTTCTGCCCATTTCTTGACTGGATTATTTGTTTCTTGGATGTTGAGTTTGATAAGTTCTTTATCGATCTTGGATAACAGCCCTTTATCCAAAATGTCACTTGCAAATATCTTCTCCCATATGGTGGATTGCCTCTTAATTTTGTTGACTGTTTCCTTTCCTGTGCAAAAGCCTTTTATCTTGATGAAGTCCCAAAAGTTCATTTTTGCTTATGTTTCCCTTGCCTTTAGAGATGTGTCTTTTTATTTTTATTTATTTATTTTTTAATAGTTTTTTATTATATTATGTTAGTCACCATACAGTACATCCCTTGTTTTTGATGTAAAGTTCGATAATTCATTAGTTGCGTATAACACCCAGTGCACCATGCAATACGTGCCCTCCTTACTACCCATCACCAGCCTATCCCATTCCCCCACTCCCTCCCCTCCAAAGCCCTCAGTTTATTTCGCAGAGTCCATAGTCTCTCATGCTTCCCTTCCCCCTCTGATTACCCCCTTTCTTCTCCTACCGATCTTCCTAGTTCTTATGTTCCATAGATGAGAGAAACCATATAATTGTCTTTCTCTGCTTGACTTATTTCACTTAGCATTATTTCCTCCAGTGCCATCCATGTTGCAGCAAATGTTGAGAAATTGTTCTTTTTGATAGCTGAATAATATTCCATTGTATATATGGACCACAACTTCTTAATCTAGTCATCTGTTGAAGGGCATCTCGGCTCCTTCCATGATTTAGCTATTGTGGACAGAGCTGCTATGAACATAGGGGTGCATATGGCCCTTCTCTTCACTACATCTGTCTCTTTAAGGGACCGCCACACTGTTTTCCAGAGTGGCTGTACCAACTTGCATTCCCACCAACAATGTAGGAGGGATCCCCTTTCTCCACATACTCTCCAACAATTGAGATGTGTCTTAAAAGAAGTTGCTGTGGCCAATGTCAACGAAGTTACTGCCAATGTTCTCCTCTAGGATTTTGTTGGATTCCTGTCTCACATTGAGGTGTTTCATCCATTTTGAGTTTATATTTGTGTATGGTGTAAGAGAATGGTCTAGTTTCATTCTTCTGCATGTAGCTGTCCAGTTTTCTGAGCACTATTTATTGAAGAGACTGTCTTTTTCCATTGGATCTTCTTTCCTGCTGTGTTGAAGATTAGTTGACCATAGAGTTGAGGGTCCATTTCTGGGGTCTCTATTATGTTCCATTGATCTATGTATCTGTTTTTGTGCCAATACCATACTGTCTTGATGACTACGGCTTTGTAATATAGCTTGAAGTCAGGCATTGTGATGCCCCCAGCTTGGTTTTCTTTTTCAGTACTCCCCTGGCAATTCGGGTCTTTTCTGGTTCCATACAAATTTTAGGATTGTTTGTTCCAACTCTGTGAAAAATGTCAATGGTATTTTGATAGGGATTGGATTGAAAATGTAAATTGCTCTGGGCAGCACAGACATTTTAACAAAATTTATTCTTCCAGTCCAGGAGCATGGAATGTTTTTCCATTTCTTTGTGTCTTCCTCAATTTCTTTCATAAGTGTTCTGTAGTTTCTAGAGTATAGATCCTTTACCCCTTTGGTTAGGTTTATTCCTAGGTATCTTATGGTTTTCGGAGGTATCGTAAATGTAATTGATTCCTTAATTTCTCTTTCTTCAGTTACATTGTTAGTGTATAGAAACAGGAGTCCAGGGCCAGATGGCTTCCCAGGGGAATTCTGCCAAACATTTAAAGAAAAACTAATACCTTTCTACTGAAGCAGTTTCAAAAAATAGAAATAGAAGGAAAACTTCCGAACTTGTTCTATGAGGCTAGCATTACCTTGATCCCAAAACCAGACAAGACCTCATCAAAAAGGAGAATTACAGACCAATATACCTGATGAACATGGATGCTGAAATACTTAACAAGATTCTAGCCAATACGATCCAACAGTACATTAAAGGGATTATTCACCACGACCATGTGGGTTTACTCCTGGGATGCAACGGTGGTTCAACATTCACAAATCAATATGATAGAGCACATCAATAAAAGAAAAGACAAGAACCATACGATCCTCTCAATTGAGGCAGAGAAAGAATTTGACAAAACACAGCATACTTTCCTGATTAAAACTCTTCAAAGTACAGGGATAGAGGGAACATAACTCAATATCATAAAAGCCATCTATGAAAAGCCCACAGCAAATATCATTCTCAATGGGGAAAAACTGAGAGCTTTTTCTTAAGGTCAGGAATATGACAGGGATGTCCACTTTCACTATTATTGTTCAACATAGCACTAGAAGTCCTAGCCTCAGAAAACAGTCAACAAAAAGAAATAAAATGCATTCAAATTGGCAAAGAAGAAGTCAAACTCTCTCTCTTCGCAGATGACATGATACTTTATGCAGAAAACCCAAAAGACTCCACCCCCAAGTTATTAGAACTCATACAGCAGTTCAGCAATGTGGCAGGATACAAAATCAATGCTGAGAGTTTTTATTAAGAATGCATGTTAGATTTTATAAAAGGATATTTTTGTCTATTGAAATGGATTATATGTTTTTATAATTATATACCCTTTTTTGTTAATATGGTGAATTACATTAATTGATTTGTGTGTGTATGTGTGTGTTTAATTTTTTTATTGTGGTAAAATACAGATAACATAAAATTTACCATCTTAATCATTATTTAGTGTACAGTTCAGTGTTACTAAATTCATTTATAATGTGCAATTATCACCACTGTCCATCTCCCTCACTCTCTCATATTTTAAAATCTTTAAAACTCCAAATCCATTAAACAGTAACTCCCATTCTTCCCTCTCACTAGTTCCTGGAAACCACCATTCTACTTTCTATCCCTATGATTTTTACTACTCTAAGTATCTCATATAAGTGGAATGAGGCAATATTTGGGGATTTTTTTTGTGATTGACTTATTTAACTCAGCATATTGTCTTCAAGTTTCCTCCATGCTACAGTAGCATATATCAGAATTTCCTTTTTAAGGCTGAATAATATTCTGTTTTTTGTATATACACTTTTAGGTGCTTGATTGCTTCCATGTTTGAGCTTTTGTGAATAATGCTGCTGTGAACATGGGCTACAAATATCTCTCTGAGACCATGCTTTCAGTTCTTTTGGGTATATACCCAGAAGTTGAATTGCTAGATCATATGGTAATTTTATTGTAAGGACTGACACCCTGTTTTCTATAGTGACTATACCATTTTACATTCCCATCAACAGGGCACAGGGTTCCAATTTCTCCACATCCTCACCAACACTGTTATTTTCTGTTTTGTTTTATTTTTTTATATTAGCTATCCTAAAGGGTGTGAGGTGGTATCACATTGCAGTTTTGACTTAAATTTATTGAATGATTAGTGATAACCATCTCTTCATGTGTTTGCTGGCCTTTTGCATATCTTCTTTGGAGAAATATCTATTCAAGTCCTTAGTTCAGATTTTAATCAAATTGCTTATTTTGTTGTTTTTGAGTTTTGATGGTTCTCTACATATTCTGAGTATTATAAAATATATATTATATTGTATTATATTATTATTGTTGCTATTATAATTGCTATATTATATAATACATATTATACATTATATAGTTATTATATTATTATATATGTGCATAATATTAATCTATAACAATATCCAGAAAAAATATACATATAATTACATCATGTATTCTGGATATTGTCTGAACAGATGCATGATTTGCAAATATTTTCTCCCATTCTATGGGCTGCCATTTTACTCTGTTAGTACTGTCTTTTGATTCACAAAATTTTTAAATTTTTGTGGAGTCTCATTTATCTATTTTTTATTTTGTTGTCTGTGCCTTTGATGTCATATCTAAGAAATCACTGCCAAATCTAATGTCATGATTTTGCCCCTCCTTCTTTTTCTAAGAGTTTTGTTTTTTAAGGTCTTACATTTAGATCTTTGATCCACTTTGAGTTAATTTTTGTATGTGGAGTTAGATAAGGGTCCAACTTAATTCTTTTGCATGTGGATATCTGTTTTTTTCCAGCACCATTTGTTGAAAAGGCTGTCCTTTCTCTGTTGCAAGGTCTTAGCATCCTTGTCAAAAATCATTTAACCACATTTATGAGGGTTTAATTTTGGGCTCTCTATTCTATTCCATTGGTTCATATGTCATCTTCATGACAATATCACACTGTTTTGATTACTTTAGCTTTGTAGTAAGTTTTAAAGTCAGATATTTGAGTCCTCTAGCTCTGCTCTTTTTCAAGATCATTTTGGCTATTCAGGGCCCTTTCCTGCAGAACACATCTTTGGGATTTTGATAGGGATTGCACTGAATTTGTAGATCACTTTAGGTACTATTAACATCTTAACAATATTAAGTCTCCTAATCCATGAACATGGGATGTGTTTTCATTTGTTTATAAATGTTTTTCTCACTTTGCAGATTTCTTCTCTCCCATATTGTTCTCTGAACCCTAGCTGCTTTGGTCTCTCTACACTCTCAGCTCTATCTCCTTAACTCAGGGGGTTTACCAGGCTCTGCCTCAGTTTCTTATTCCTGTACCACAGCCTGGAAAGTCTCTTAAGACTGTAAGCTGGGCAATTGTAGGGCTCACTTTGTGTGTTTCTCAGCTCAGGATTACTCATCTTTTGCCTGGAATCCAGTGTCTTGAAAATCATTGCATAGTATATATCCTATATTTTGATTGTTTAAGGTGGATAGGTAAATCTAGTCTCTGTTACTTCATCATGTTCAGAAATAGGAGTCTCAAATCAGGGTTCCTTCCCAGCTATAAGCAAACTCAGAGATTAACTTTCCTGGATGTTAGCAAATCCATCCTGCCTTGGTATTTCTCTGATACCCTCAATTAGATTTTTTAAAGTATTTTTCCACTATTTCCATTGCTCTAAGGAATTTTGGTCTAAAATGAACTAGTCTACCATTGCTGGAAGTGAAATTTCTACTATTCAATTAATTTTTTATCTTGATAATATGTCTTACTATCTACTGAATTCTTGGTATATTCTCTAAGACTACTGACCGACCTTTACAGCTGTAGGTGGACCAATTCAACAGACATTCCTTAAATAATATCTGTGTATAACACATTATAGGAATCAATGTAAGCATTACAAAATGTTGGAAGGCTTGGTCCCTATTTGTGTAGATTTTTATGGGATAATTAAAAAAAACATAATTAACTGGGGTATAGATCTAAATGTAACAACACTATCCATACTAATACTGTTAAAAGCCACTTATATGCCTAAAAATATATAAAGGTAAAATATTTGTAAAAGTGCTTGCACTTTAGTTATCAAAGCAAACTTTTGCTATTTGTAGGTATTAATAGAGCCACCAGTAAATCAAAATCAAATTGTTTCCCTAACTTGAATTTCCTAGAGTAAAATTAAAGACTTTAAGATGCAAATAATCATATAAGATATAGCCTTCACTTTTCCTACTAATTAATTTATTTATATAACATAAAAATGTTGAATGCCTCCAATGTTGTTCTAGGCCTTAAGGTAACAAAGATCACTTAGACAAAATAAAATACACAAATGTGGAATAAATTAATGCACAAACACATTCAGTAATTAGTACTAAAAATAAAACTTAAAATGGAAAAACAAAATAGGATTTTCCTTATGTTATTTCAGTTAGATTGATATAAATTAACATTCATCCAAGTAATCATTTGTGAACTCACACAAATGTGCACACATGCACATATACAAACAGATGCATGCAAATATGTTAATTTAGAATTAAACAGGAGAACAAAGATACACAAATAGAAGTCACAAAAGGAATTGGTTACTGGAGCTCTCAATGTCACAGGAGATACTGAAGTAAATATCTATGGAGACTTAGGTGTGCTTAGTTTAGGGTTGTTTTTTCTTTCTTTTTTTTTTAAATCAAAATTACAGACTTTTATCTTAAAACTATTTCAATTATTTTTTTTAAAGATTTTATTTATTTATTTGAGAGAGAGAGACAGTGAGAGAGAGAGAGAACACAAGCTGGGGGAAGAGGGAGAAGCAGGCTCCCCGCTGAGCAAGGAGCCTGATGTGGGACTCAATCCCAGGACCCTGGGATCATGACCTGAGCTGAAGGCAGATGCTTAACCAAACAACTGAGCCACCCAGGCGCCCCCAATTATTCTTTAAAACAAGTGAAAAGAAATATGAGTAAATTTGATGAGACTCTCAAAAAATAATCTTTGACACTGCTTAATGGCTTTGAAGCTAAGAATTTGTCCCTTTATGGACAACTTCTGCACCACTACAATAGACACTTCACTGGCTCAAAGTCAGTCAATGGCTAGTCAATTATAAATCTCTCACCATCCAAATGTTGCACGTAGGGAAAGTGCATCAAAGCCCACTGAAGCTATGAAGCCCCTGATGGTTCAAATTTCAGTCAGGATACAGTTGGGATTGCAGAATGTTCTTCTAAACAAGTCATTGTGATTAATTCAGAGTCCAGGAATATAGTTTGCAAGGAACTTTTAGTTGTCTTTGATAAATCAGATTGAGAAAGGTCAAGAAAATAATCAGGTCAAAGCTGTCTGCCCCAAATTTTCCAGTAACATGATAATAGTTCTTCATATTTTCATCCATATTTATCCCAAACTGCTCTGCACAGAGTTTTCCTTGCAATTATGACTTAAAAGTTGATAAAAATGGTGAATTGTCTTTCAAAAACATTTTGGGTAATGGATTTATGAGAACATTCTTCTTGTAAGAAGAAGATAATTCAGTTATAGGACTTTACTTTCAGATTGTACATTGTATCAAAGAATGCAAGCTTCTTAATAGCCATGGTTTTATGATAAATATTACTTCATGTTATACTTATATCCCATTCTTCCAGTCTACTCTTAAATCTTAGAAAAATAAACACAGTGGCCTTAGTGGGTTCAGGGATTTCCCTAAGTACATACAGAAAAATAGCAATCTTCCTATATATAGATAAATAGATCAATATAGAGATAAATCCATACATATATATACACATGTAATATGGATGTATAGCTATATGGCTACATGCCTATGTATATGAGTATATGTATTGAGAGATCTTTGTTCACCACATCAATTATGAAGCCAGATAAAGTGTGACAAGGAATTCATAATGTTCGGACATTCATTTAAACAAATTTTTCATTCCATAAACAGTGCCTCAGCTTTCAAACATAAATAAGGAAAGATGAACTATTCATATCATCTCTCCAGATGTTTTGTGTTTTAAGACTGCATATCACAGCTGGACCAGTGATCTCTGATTCCTGGGAAACAGAGAAATCTGTAGCTCAACTTTAATACAGAGGGCTCTCTGGCTGTTAGGTGGAAGCAGGTGGACTCCATGTTCTGCATTTTTTTACCCATAGTGCAAAATTTTTCATCAAGCAGTAGCTTCAGGGATAAAAATGCCACAGCTACTATTTCCTGAAATGCATTAAAAAAAATCTTAAAGAGAGAGTTTAGATTTCTGATATTACCTTTTTATATCTTGGACTAAATACTGACCAAAAATACATATACTAAAGCCATGAAAATAACCCTTGGTTTCTAAGACCTAGATGTAGTCAAGATATTAGTGGGCCTCACTAAAATTAGTCTTTGAGGTTAAAAAAAATGCCAAAACAATAATGACTCATTGATTTAGAATAACTTAATTTTTTGATTACTGAAGGTTTTAACTTCATGTAGGGAGTTTAAACATTCTTTTGGGAAAAGATTTGCCATTTAAAGTTCTTGGGACAGTGGCTAAGTTCCCAAAGAAACTGTCAGATAAGCAAAGATGATTGTGAAACTGTCCTCCATAATAAAATGGTGAAGAATTTAATGTTGGGGGTGGGGAGGGATATCTAGTATCCTAAATGATCCCAGAAAGATTGGACACTTGGGGGAAGGGTACAAAATGGGAGAAAAATCTCTTTGGGCCATTTGGTAAAAGAAGGACTAGAAGCATTCTTTTCCCAATATGACAATGCATTGAGGTACCTGATCAAAGGTTTTCAACTTATCCTGCACCTATTGGATCAAAATCTCAAGACGTGAAGCTTCTTAATTTTCAACAAACTTCACAGGTGATTATTATACATTGAAAAGAAGTTAGAAAACCACTACAATCAGAAAAACAGATATCAGGTGGGAATTTGGGGAAAACAAACTGGCATAATGTGAATACACCTTCAATAAAGATGACCCAAATTATGAAATGCTAGATGGAAAAGGGTTTCTTGTGGAAATCAGTGAAATAACTGAGTTCTGCTAAGTAATTTTTATGTTACCAAACAATCAGCCCATGTGGTTGAAAGATAATTGTTAACAGAATTTACAGAAAAAAACAACTATTGTAAACCTTGGCAAATATGTTTTCAGAGTCTTTATGGGCACACAGTGCATACATGCAACAATCATTTTACTTTTATTATTTACAAAAATGGCATCAGTTTAGTTTATTAATAAATTACTGATTTTCAATCCCTTTTTACCTACAAAACAATTTCATGTGGTTCAAGCTACACATCCTATTTTTCAATGTTTATTTTCATGAATAAATATATCATGAATACCTTTCCATAATAAATTACTATAATTTCTGCATAGTTTTCCATTATGTGGAAATTAACTGATCCTCTTTTTTAGACATTTGGATTTTCATTTTTTCCTATTACTAATAGTGCTTCCATAAACATTCTTAAGGGTAAATCTAGCCCACATACTTCCACCTCCCCTGCCAAGGGATACATTCTCATAAGTAGAATTCTTGGATGAAAAGGCATGTCCTAGAAATACATTTTTTTAGCCTACTATTTTTCCACAAATGTTCTGTGATGTTGTTTACTTTCTATGGCTACATCTACACACAAAGATAGGTTTTGTTATTCACTACTCATACTAGCTACTAACATATTGAACATAATACAGTGTTTTGGCGAAAAGCTTTGAAAATGACGTTTTCTTCAGCTCCTCTGTGTGTATGTGTGTGGGGAGGATGGTGGGGCTGGCAAATTACAAGCCCTAAATGTACTGATATCATTATCTTTCTATTTTCTTGGTTCAAAATTATTAACATTGTGATATTTAGAGATGATGAACAAGGTCTGCACTAATCAGATGAAACCGTCTCTCATTCCTCAAATGAACCCCTCAGGTGAAAACAAGTATTGAATGAGAAGGATTTAAATGAATTCCTGGCTTCTTTTCCACATTGGGCCTGTAGAAACCTTGTCTGTTATTGCTTTTTTATTTTCTAGCATCCATGTTTCAGTTGCCCATCACAAACATCAACTGAATCTTGAGGAGTCTTTCCCCACCTGTCCTTGACTGTTTAGTCAGAAAGCAAAGATAATAAAACTTGCAACATCAATTTGCCAGGCTTCATGTTGAAGGACTGTGGAATTATAAAGTATTGTTATTGAAAATAATAATTGAGTAGCTACAGCCAGAGCTCATTCAGTGGTTCAAGAAAGCTGGGGTGGCAATTATGAAACTGATTAGGATTTAAGGTAAATACCAAAGAACATAGTCTTCCCAGAAGCTTGCAAGGTTAGAATGAATCCGATATTATACTCTTGGCAATGAGCCAGAACTGGAAATGCCTGAGGGGCTGGAGTCAAGACACCTATATCAGCAACTCTCTGACTTATGTTCCCAAACCTGGCTTGTGATCTCTCCAGGGTCAATGCCTTGACTTCTGACTGGCCTAAGACTTCATACATGCCTCACTTTCTATGTGTCTATCCCCTGCACACTGTGGGGGCCATGAAGGTGAAAACCACAATGTGTTCATATCTCCATGCAGCCCAGAGGTTGAAACTCTGGAGGCCCTAATGAATGGATAAGTAAAGCAATGCTGATTTTAAAAACCACAATTCTTTGTCAATTTTAGTTAAAGATTGGGTCAACAGGAGTAGTCCCCATGTTCCCAAATTAGGGACCCAAAATAGGAGTGTCAAGACCCCCCAAAAAATAACCTTACAATTTTATTAATTCAATCATTTTATAGAAGTAAATAATGTTTAAACACGAAGAGCAGCATTTAATAGGAAAGAAGATACTGAATTATGACCCAAAACTCCCAAATTATTAGAAGACAGGGAGTGGAGAAAAGAGATAAGATGGAAAGGAATGGAAAGAAGGACTGAAAGAAAAACTGCTACCAGGAAACCAGCTCCCTTTCTTCCCACCAAATATTGGTCATTTACTACATGAGAAAAATAAGCCGTTTACTTCATAGATTATATCTCAGAGAAGCTCAATTTTGATTTTAGCTTTCTTGATGATCAGTTCCTGTGTGAGATGCCGGGGAAATAATCAGAGAAATCCAATATCCAAGTACCTGGCTCAGCTGGATCATAGCCACCCTAAGAAACAGAGTTAGAGGTCAAAAAGTCTAGATGGTTCCTTCAAAACACAGGTATGCCCATAGGCTCCCCATCAAAAGTCTTGATGAATAAAATGCCAAGGCTGCCATCCAGAGAGTGTATGCTCATAGAGCAAAAGCTACAGTGGCTAGTATACAGTTTTCTCTGGTACTCTTTTCCTGACTCCAGGTCTTTGCACCTGCTGTTCCCTCTGACTACAATGTCCCTATACCTTCATACACCGAGCTCTTTCTTCTCATTGAGCTCATATGTGACATTCTCAGAGTCATCCTTCCCAAACATTCTAATATAAAATTGTTTCTCCCCAAATCTTTTGTCTCAATGTTCACACTCTATTTTCTTCATGGTATATGACAATATCAGAAACTATGTTATTTGTACATTTGTTTATGATCTGTCATTCCCCACTAGAATGTGAGTTCTAGGAGAATGGGGATTCTGTTTCAGTCATCATTGCATCAATGCTGGTGCATGGTGGTCACCCAATACATGTTTGTTGAATGAATGAACAAATGAATGAATGAATGAGTTGAGAATCCCAGGTATGGTTTTTTGCCAAGAGTAGGACCACACTTTACACCAGGCTTGTTTACCTTTACCATCTTATTACTTAAGTGAATTTTGTATTTAAACAAGGTAAGACAGACTATGTGGAATGAGCAAGCTCATCTTAGGAATTCAAGAAACTGCAAATAGCAAAAGAGGAACATAATTCCTAGATAAGGGAAATGAGAAAGAAGGTGGCATAGGAGCAAAAGCAAGTGTCCTGCCTGGGTTGTAGGGAATACTAATTAAATCCCAGGTACAAGGAGGACATGCTGTTGAAATGTCAAGCCAGTGTGCTGTTGGAGGCCCTTCCAGAGTCACAGATCACATAAGAGCCCGAAAGCAGTCCAACAGGAGGTCATAATTCTATCTTAGTTTTACAGCCTTGTAAAGGAAATGTCTAGATAAAAGCAGCTTTCACACAAAAACACAAAGAATCTGTGTTTCCAGAGTCCGAGTAATGTTTTGTTAATTTTGAGTAGTTTAGTGTCAAGACAGAGAAGCACAATAGATTAATAGCTGAAAAAGGTGGGTGGAGGAGCACATCAAGCTAGAGCATGAAGCAGAATCATGTTTAGCCAGGGTAAGAGGATTTATGCGTGTTTCCAAGTTCCCAAGATTGACATTCCTCTCAGAAGTTTCTTGGGTTTCTCTTGTTTCTCAATATTGCAATTATTAAAAAGAAAAAGCTGCATGAGGGTTATTTTGACTGTCACTCAAACAATTAAATATCCTAATTCCAGACTGGTTTATATTCTGAAACTTGTTCACAGAAAACTCCTTCAAACATCAATAGATGTTAGTCACCAAAGGCCTGATTAATGAAAGGAGAGCCATAGCATTGGCTGAGAGAGAATGTTGTTCTGCAATTACGGCACAAATGATCTTTCACTCTTTTGGCTGCAGATTATTTACTTTGGCCGAATTGAGAATAACCTGATATATGACAAGATTTATGAAACTTGAACAAAACTTCCAAAGCACCACATGAGCATTGCTGAGCAGATGGAATTTCTCAGTATAGTCTGCATGGAAACAAAGCCACACGTTTCCACAGTGCAACCAAAGAGTCATGTTGTTAAAATTTTGCTATAAGTTCAAGCTTTTCTCATGTTAGCCCCCCTCTTAAATCACTTTCTGTTGATGCTTGTTATTAGCAAGGATCACTGTTTACTTTGGATGGTAAGAATGTATAGACCAAAACAGTGGCTCTGCTCACACATGCCCATATATGTACACATATAGACAGACATGCACATATATATGCATATATATGTATATATATGTTTATGAATATACACATATATGCATAATAAATAAAAATAAGGTTGACAAGTAGAAAGTCTGATCACACCAGCTCTTGGCAGTACATAAATAATCCAAGTTTGGCTTTTTAAACTAAATTGGTTCTCATTCTGAAATTAGAGAGTTGATTTTGTCTTTGGAAATGGAACCATTTTGTACAATATGTCCTTTAGTGTTAAAATTCTGAGTTTCTTCCAAAATATTTTTATATACATCTAAGTTTTTGTATTTTTTGTTGTTGTTGTGCGAATTTACCTAATTTTTAATTCATGGAGATGTGCAGTACCTATATTTATGTATGTACATTTTAGCTATTTGAAAACAGAAAACTAAAAACATCATAGTTTTTAGTCAAGTATCTTTAGAAACACATAGAATGTTACTTAAGTATAGTGTTGTCACTTTTCATGTTAACTCCTTCTCTATTTTGTTTAAAAAATAATGTAATAGATCACTGTTTGTTACCATTATCCATTACACATAGGGAAAATATGTCATTGTCATTTTAAGTGTAAAATTATTATTTACTGAGATATCTTGTTCTCATTCATACCAATCAATACTCATTGAAAAAAAAATTGGGGGGGGGGGGCGGCACTTGGGTGGCTGAGTTAGTTAAGCATCTGCCTTTGGCTCAGGTCATGATCCCAGGGTCCTGGGATCAAGCCCAGCGTTGGGTTCCCTGCTCAGCGAGGCACCTGCTTCTCACTCTCCCTCTGCTACTCCCCCTGCTTGTGCTTTCCCATGTGCTCTCTCTCTCTCAAATAAATAAATAAGTTCTTTAAAAAAAATGTTAGTTTTAATCATATCATGTCTCACTGGAAGTAAAAATAATTACTATTTATGGGTGATGTTATTTCTGTTTTTTAAAACTCTACTTTTTCAAAGAGATACATGCACCTGTATGTTTATAGCAGCATTATCTACAATAGTCAAATCATGGAAGCAGCCTAAGTGTCCATCGATAGATGAATGGGTAAATCAGAAAGGAGAAAAACCGTGAGAGACTCTGGATTCTGGGAAACAAACTGAGGGTTACAGAAGGGAGGGGGGATTGGGGGATGGGGTGAATGGGTGATGGGTATTAAGGAGGGCATGTTGGGATGAGCACTGGGTGTTATACACAACTAATGAATCGTTGAACACCACAACAAAAATTTATGATTTACTACATGTTGGTTAACTGAACATAATGAAAAAAAACAGTATATGTATGCAATGGAATATTATTCGGCAATAAAAAAGAATGAAAACCAAAATTAAAACTCTTAATTGGAATTTTCTAGTTTGAATAAAAATTTCAGAGTCATGTAAGTGACTCCCCTGTTCCTACTTATTCCATAATGTCATCCCACACTGAATGGAGAGGTCCTTTTTAATTCATAAAACAAATCAATTGTTTGATGGAATGCTCAGCTCAAACCTGAAATATTACTCTTGTCAACAGTCCTAACGTTTACCCCGTATGTAAAAATAATACACAATCACTGAGAACATAAGTCTAGATTTAATATTTTTCTTCTCTTGTCTATGTTCTTTTTAAATGTATGTATTCATTTGAACATTGTTTGAGGGGAGAGAATTAATATTTACCCTACCGTCTATCTTGTACGAGGGGTTATTTAGGAAGTTACATACTATCTTTCTCTCTTAACCCTCACAAAAACTCTATGCAGTTTTTTTTTTAAGATTTTTTTATTTGTTAATTTGACATAGAGAGACAGCCAGCAAGAGAGGGAACACAAGCAGGGGGAGTGGGAGAGGAAGAAGCAGGCTCCTAGCGGAGGAGCCTGATGTGGGGCTCGATCCCAGAACTCCAGGATCACGCCCTGAGCCGAAGGCAGACGCTTAACGACTGAGCCACCCAGGCGCCCCTATGCAGTTCTTATTATATCATTTTCATAGATGATAAAATGAAGGCTTAGAAAAGTTAAATAATTCACCTAAGGTCATGCACCTAGAGTGTGGCATAATCAGAATCCAAATCTCTAATTAAGAAAAAAAAATCAGTCTTAAAATCTTACAATAGATTGCAACTACTCTATGACTTCTACAGATCTCTGTACAACATCAAGGGTAATCGTAAAATATACAATTTCTGATAAAGAGAATGCTTTTGACATTATCACTTCCTTATTTACTGACCTTAGCACTTTTACATTTACTATGAGGTTTGAAAGCCCATAGGGAGTGAAATGATGCAGTGGTGAAATTAATCAATAAAGTGTTGAATCAGGCATGACCTCCAGGGCAAAGAAGCTGCTACAAGTCTAAAGTATAATACGCTCCGGCTAAAACAAGAGCCATAGAAATGCTCCTGTAGTGCTTCAGGGCCATGCCTGCCCCAAGATTGATGGAGGAAACAGAGTGAGTAAGGGGAAAAACAAAGGTGGAGCCTCTGGGGCCAGTGCTCTTATGAGATATCAGCCTATTGTTCTGGCTTAGACCTTGAGCAACCAACTGACAATACCAAGGCACAGGCTTCAGTCAATAGGTTCCCTTGTAGTGGGGAAGCAGTTCCACACAGTGCTTAGAGATGAGGTCTCTGGAACCAGACTGCTTGGATCTGAATTTCAATCAGTCACTTATTATCTATCTGCATGGTCTTCACATGTAATTTTAACTAATGCCTTAGTTTCCTCATCTGTAAAATGGGCAAGATGCAATGAAATGAAGTAATGTATATGGAATATGAAGAATTAAATGTGGCACATAAGAAAATCCCATAACTGATATTCTTATTATTAAAAACCCTTTCCATTGCCTCTAAGCCCAGCACATTTGCTCCTTTTTTGATGGCAAGTTTATCTTTGAAGGTAAAAAACAAAAAAACAAAACAAAACAACCCACAAAACACCAAAAAATCCTTCCTCCTTCTCGATGGTGCTGCACTTCAACAATAGTATTCTTGCTTAGCCAAACCTACTACACCTTTAAGAAGAAAAGAGGGATTGGCCAGGTTGATTTGCATCGGGATTTAGTTCAGTAATAGCATCAATGTGTTTACCTTTTAATTCTGACCTCAGTGATAAGGTCAAAAATGGTCATTCATATGTACAATCTTGACAAAGCAGAACTTAGAGCGTCTCTCCAAAAAGCTAAGCAAGTTTCTGATTACCAAGACAAGTTGTGTTATAATAAAATTATTCTCATGGAACAAGAAAGAAAATAAAACAGCTCAAAAACTCAACAAATAATAAAATAAAATAGGCATTCATATATAATACACACATACAGATATTAAGGAGAATCTATGACACACTTCATCTGTGTCTTTAGGATAGGATTAAAATATTACTCTTGTTGGGATTTAGGTATTATTACTTGTGGCAAGAAAAAATTCAAGAATTAGGTTTGAAAAATACCCAGGTGTTAATGTGCTGGTTCAGTCAAGCATGCCCTTGAGACCTGGACCCCCCCAGGGATGCAATACTGTTCTGGTCTAGTGGGTACTGTCATCAAGGTGACCTTTACAGAGGTGGCCTGAATAAGTTATCACCATAAAGCGGTTGGAATGAAAAGCACCACATCAGTACTTACTGTGCTTTGCATTTTTTATGACTCAAATCTTTTACAAGAGATGAGCAGCTCCTAAAGATATTACAAAAGTGGTTTATAAATAGGAAGTAGCTATACTTGCAATTCATTGGTTTCTGAAAAGTTGTAATTGCTACATGAATATTTTTACAGCGTAAATGTTAATTGAAACATTCACTAAATAACAGAAAAATGGCAGACCTATAAATAACAATGCTACTTAAGGAATGGAAAGGCTTATTTTTAGAAAATGTGAAGGTATGGCTTTTGTTTCCTTCCTACAAAAAGACATAAAAATAAAACCCTCTCTGGGAATAGACTACCATCCACTTATGGTGTATCTCTTCACGAGTTGCCAAACCAGCAATCACCATTGATGCCTCCATCTTGGTGTGGGGCATCCCAACGTGGCTGCCATTTTATTTCTATTGAAGAAAAGGCCAGCTGTCTATATACACCTGTTTTTATCATCTATAAAAGAAAATTTTGCTGCATTAACTCTGTAAGTTTGATAGATCCAGCAAGGCTTTGATGGTATAATGGCTAAATTTTTCATTCTAATAACAACTACCTGCCATTTGAAATGAATAGGATCAAAACCAAACATTTCTGTGCTATAACATGATATACAACCAATGTACGTACTGCCCAGGAGGCCCTGGGCAGGGAAGTCCTGGCCCCCTTTCTAGTTTACCCAAAGGCAGTAAAAACACGAACACCAGGAAAGGGCTGATGGTAAACGAGCTCGAGGGAAAGTGACCCAGCTGTCCTCTACTCTTAAATCCATAATTGGCCATAGGCCTGACTCAGGATGAGGTATGTTTTAGTATCTTTACATAGTGCTGTGGTTGTTTCTCAATAACTATCTTCTTCAGCTTTGAACAGCTCCCGGGAAACCTCTCATCTATGTCTTTCCCTCTTTTTCTTTTCTCCCTCTCCCTTCTACCATTATATGCCTAAAAAGTTAATAATTCGATTATTCACTTCTTAGTATAGATTTTTTGGTTGACAACTTAGAAGTGTTTCATTTTAAATGCCAGAACATATCTTGATACATTTAAGTGAAAATAAGGTCATGCAAGTTTGTGCCAACAAGCTACTCAGGCTTTATGTAGTTATTGATTTATCTACCTAATGAAACTGAGTATCAGCAAATTGTTTTTCTTTTTTTTTTTTTTAAGAGATCACTTTCTGGAAGGAAAATTTAGTGAGTTCAAGTGTAAATTTCCTATTTTTGGAATGTGGTGGATTTATTTTCATCAGTAAGTCAACATTTTCATCTACTGTTATCTTTCCTATATAGGTCCTTTTTTTGCAAATGATTATAACCCTTCAACCAAAAATTGCAAAAACATTCTTTTTTCTTTTTTTTTCTTTTTAAGATTTTATTTATGTATTTGACAGAGAGAGAGACAGCCAGTGAGAGAGGGAACACAAGCAGGGGGAGTGGGAGAGGAAGAAGCAGGCTCACAGCGGAGGAGCCTGATGTAGGGCTCGTTCCCAGAACGCTGGGATCACGCCCTGAGCCGAAGGCAGATGCTTAACAACTGAGCCACCCAGGCGCCCCAAAAATTGCAAAAACATTTTGAGGTCTCTTCTCCTTCATTAAATCATTACTCAATGATTGTTTTTTCTACTTTGTATGCCTTTCTATATTTTCTAAGTTTTTTAATCAATCTCCTTAACCACTCAGCCATGTTTCCAAGTTTTCTGAACAGATTTATCTTTCACATCTAAAATTGGAGGAACACCTACATATATAATTTTTAAAAATACCTTTCACATTGTTTCACAATTTCATGCTATGCCTGTAGAAATTTATAAAAGAAAGCTTCACCACTGCTGATAAATGAGCTATGTGAAACCCCATACAAGGAGTACTAACACAGGCAGAGAATAAAGGATCATTTTTAGATTTTATTTATTTATTTGAGAGAGAGAAAGACAGAGAGAGAGAGAGAGCATGAGGACATGAGCAGTAGGAAGGGCAGAGGGAGAGAGAGAATTTCAAGCAGACTCTGCACTAAGCCCGAGTGGACCTCAATCTCAAGACTCTGAGATGATGACCTGAGCCAAAAAATCATGAGTCAGATGCTTAACTGACTGAGCCACCCAGGTGCCCTAAGGATCATTTTTAGGTCAACTGTTTAAAACACCAGTATCAAGGTAGAGGAAATAGGGTTTTTTGGATCATTTTGAAAAGTTTCTATCTTTCTCCATCTAGTAAATAATACTCTTGACCAAATGTAACAATACTATTGAAAATATTGCTTGGGTGAGGATCCCAAGCACAATTTCTTTTCCGTGCCTTAAAAAACAAAAACAAACAAGAAAAACACAAAAATTTCTTTTCAAAATAATTTCAAATTCACAGAAAAATTAGAAGAACAGAGCACAGAACTTCTGAATATTCTTACCCAGATTCACCAAGTTTTAACACTCTGCCACAGTGCTTTATCATTTCCTCTGCGATATTTTGTATTTTCCCCAAACTATATGGGAATAGCTACATACATTATGCTCTTTAACCCTCAGTGCTTGGGTATTCATTTGCTAAAAGCAAGTGTTTGAATTCAGAAAACTGCTGATATAATGCTGTTAACACACAGCCCGTATTTTGATTTCTCTGATTGTTCCGATAATGTCCTTTACAAGACTGTTTTCTAAACAGGATGCAATCCAGGATCTCTTTAGTATCCTTTAATGTAGAACAGTCTATCAGACTTTCTTTGTCTTTCTTGGGTTTGACATGCAAAAATACTGAAAAAATACAGGCCAACTGTTTTACATAAAAATCTCATTATTTGGTTTTTTGTTTTGGGGGTTTTTCCTGATGTTTCCTTAGGTTCAGGTTATCCATTTTGGCTAGAATACTACATAAGCAAAGTTTCCCTCCAGATTATTACTTCAGAAGGGATCTGATGTCTGTGTGCCCTTTATTTATTAAATTAATTTTGATCCTGGGTTGAGGTACCACTGCAGCAAACATCCCTACTACCAAGAGTTCAAGATTGGTCTGCAGTGCTTTTTTTCTTCCTTTTCCTTCTCCTGCTTTTCCTCCTCCTCGTTTCCACCTCTTCTTCTTCCTCTTTCTTTCAAGACTAAGAATATATAGTCAATATACTGCATTTGAAAGTCACTTGAATTGTTTTCCCCTTAATTCTAAACATTTTGTTTGAAGTAAATTATTTCTCCTTGCATTTAGTTTTAGAGTTCCCCCACCCTTGTTAATTTTATTTTATTTTTTGAATATGTAGAATATTTATGATTCCTTGAGGAGCCTGGATGGTGCAGTCAGTTAAGCATCCAAGTCTTGGTTTTGGCTCAGGTGTGACTCACAGGGTTGTGAGATCGAGCCCCATGTCGGGCTCTGCATTCACCGCTGAGTCTGCCTAAGACTTTCTCTCCCTCTCCCTCTCCCTCTGTCCCTCCTCCCTGTGCTCCCTCTCAAATAAATAAATAAAACTTTTTTTAAAAAAGAATATTTATGATTCCAAAAGTCAAAATTATATAAAACACTATACACAGAGAAAATTACTCTCTTCCTTATAACTTCCCCACCCATTAAGAATCAGTCCCATAAGTTTCTGGTTTATCCTTTCCTACGTTTCTTTTTTTTTTTTTCTTTTCTTATTTCTCCTTTTTTGCATACAGGGCAGCATGCTATAAAGATTCTTTCACACTTTGCTTTTCTCCCCTTAACAATATATATTGGAAATTAATCTCTACCAGTTCATAAAGTCCTTCCTTATTCTTTTTTATAGTTGCATAGTGCTCCACTGTGTGTATGCACTAAAGTTTATTCAATCAATATTCTTTGTTTTAGCAATTTAGAATTGCCAGTAGTTTGTAATTATAAGTTAGAAATACATCTTCAGGTTAAATTCCTGGAAGTGGAATTTCTGGGCCAAATGCATTTAAAATTTTATTAAATACTGGCAGATTCTCCTTCAAAAGGGTTATTCCATTTTGCATCACCACCAGTAATGAATGAGAAAACGTGTTTTCCAACAGCCTCTCCAATAGTATATTGTCAATCTTTTGAAATTTTTCCTAACTAGTGAGAAATAGTATTGAGTGCAGCATGGAATCAATGAACAACATTTTTTATGAATGAAGTTGAACATCTTTTAATAGATTTAAGGGCCATTTTAATATTGGTTTAAAATTATGTTTAGATGTTTTGCTCATTTTGAAGTTTCTGTCTTTTTTCCCTCAATCTTTAAAGGTTCTTTGTAGAATAAAACATTATCCCTTTAAATAAGCTATATCATGCAAATATTGTTTCTGAATTTGTGTCTTTAGAAAAATGCATTCAAATGCTTTCATTTTTTATGTAGTAAAATGTATAAAGCTTTTATTGTTTCTGGACTTCGAGTCATAGTTCTAAAGCTTTCCTCTATACCTATGCCATGCTTCATTCTTGTATTTGTACAACTTCACTTTTAAGTTTAAAAATTCAATCCATTTGGATTTTGTTATTTTGTATAGTTTGAGGAATAGGTTCACTTTTAATAAAAAAAAAAATTAGCATTGGAACTAGCCAGTCACTAACGGCTTAGAAAAACTGTGGAATATTTGGGCATAGTCCCCTTTTGCTGAGTAGTTCCCTGTTAACTTCCTCCTTTAAACAAATCTCTCTATGGGTTAACTTTGATAAACTCTATTTTCCTTGGAAACCATAGATTTCATTTAGCTTTTCAAATTTACTTGCATGGAGGTATGCTAAGTAATTTCTTAGGGTTTTTAAATATTTCCTCTGAATCAATAGTTATTTGTTCCTTGTCATTTCTTATTTTGTATATTTGTGCGTTCTCTTATTTCTTGATTAAATAGTACCTGTGTTTATTTTTTTCAAAGAAACAACTTTGGTATATTAAATTGACCTACTGTTCTACTATGTTCTACCTCATTAATTGCTGTTTTTATTTTTATTGATTCTTTCCTTGTGCTTTTTTGTTCACTTTGTTTTTCTTTCTTTAGATATTTGAGTTGGAGATTGAATTCATTTACTTTTATTATGTTATTGATATTGATACATGTGCTTAAAAGTGTGAAGTTTTCTGATTGCCACTTTAAATGAATAACATAAATTTAAGTATATATTATTCATTATAATTATTTTCCAGAAATACTTTAATTCTCTTTGCATTCCCTCTTTTGGCCAAGACTAAAGATATTTTTTAACATTTCTAAGTAGAATAGCTTTCATTTAATTTTTTTTTATTTTTAGCTTTACTCTACTGTAATCAGAGAATGTTGCCTTTAATATTTAAATGCTCTATAAATTATGCAACTGTCTCAGTAACTTATTATATGATCAATTTTTGTGAATATTCTTCATGCACTTGACAAGAAGGTACATTCTCTATTACTGGAGTGTTTCATCTGATATGTCTCTGTAAGATCTTATTACTGATTATATTGTTAAATTCTACTATATCCTTATTTATTTTTTAATTCACCTGACCTGTTTCTTTTTCTTTGATTGAAAGATATCAAAAATTTAAATCTACATTATAAATTACAACTTTTACAAATACAGAGATGTCTTGCTTAAGCTTTTTGGCCTAAATTCTCTTTGATGTAAGGATTATAAACCCTGCTTTTGTATTATTTTCTTTTGCCTGTTGTACATATATATTTACCTTTCTGAATCATTTTATTTTAGTATGTGTCATCATGGAGTTAGGTTTTGCTATATGAACCAATGTGAATGTATTTTTCTCTTAATGGGTTAACTCAGCCCATTCTATTTCTTTGTGTCACTTTTATGTTCCATTTAAACTGTCATGATATTTTGTGTCATAATTTCTGTGCATACTATGTTCCTTTAGTGCATTTTTTTCTCTATGCAGTATGACTTTTTGCTCTTTTTTTTTCTTTCTTTTGTTACCAAGAAAGGTTTATATAATTAGCAATACTGTATTGTACATTTGGAAGCTGCAGATGTTAACCAAACTTACTGTGTCTATCATTTCACAATATATACATATATCAAATCATTATGTTGTACACCTAAAACTAATACAATGTCATATGTCCATTACACCTTAAGCAAAAATAAATAAATAGCTTTTATTTCTGCTCTGGTGGTTATCTCCATATTTGTGCCTTTTATGGTGCTTTTAAAACCCCTCTTTCCTTAACCTTTTTGTAAATGATTTGTCAGTTTTAAATTGTTTTGACTCCCACCTATTTTCCCTATAGTAGATTGAATAATTTTTGTCTACTTCGTTCTTTCTCTATTCCTTTTCTTCACATTTCAAAGGTGGTATTCTTTCTATTTTTCAGCATGTAGCATTTACATGCCATTATCCCACCAATTATCCCACTAACACTTTTATTTTATGGTTACATCTATAATGATATATATTAAATACTCACCATTAGTTCTTTTACCTAAGTTTGCCCAGTCATCTCTTGGCCATATAAAAAATCTGCCTTTAACAGATTCATTAGGAAGGGTTTATGAAAAAATTATTCCTTGAATTCTTGCATGTTTAAAACTATTTTTCTGTAATACTTGATACTTGAAAGTCAGCTTGGTGATATATAAAAACCTTGAGTTAAGTTTTCTTTATTTGAGTTTCTTAAATGCTATTCTATTGCTGCTATGCTTTGTATGTTACTCTTGAGTAATCTGAACCAGCCCAGATTTTTAGCCTTTTTAAATAATTTGTTAATTTTCCTGATGACCCAGAGGATATTCATTTTTCTTCTTCCAGGTCTCATTTACAGACATTTTATTTCTTCTTTTCATGTCTTCCATTTCAACCAGTTTTTCTATGACTTTTTTTTTTTTACTTCTTTATTTCATTTTCATCCTCTTCATAGTTTTCCTGCTATTTTTCAATGTCCCTTATGAAATTTTTATTTGAACCTATTCACCATTGGCCACTTTTTAATTTATTCTTCATTTTTAAATTTCTGAGATAATTTTGTTTTTTTAATTTCTTTCCTGAGTTCTAGCAATTCTCATTGCATTTACTGTCATTCTGTTATTGTCCAGTTCTGTTCTTAATATTTCAATTTCTGATTATAGGTGTGACATGTGTATATTATAATAAGAACATGCATTAGGAGTATTATGTTACAGCAGGTCACTCCTGCTTCATGAATTTAGAGGTGAAATTTTTATCATCTGAAATACTGCAATTCTTATTTTCTGTTTTTCTTTTTTTATAATAATTTTTTATTATGTTATGTTAGTCACCATACAGTACATCCCAAGTTTTTGATGTAAAGTTCCATGATTCATTACTTGTGTATAACACCCAGTGCACCATGCGATACATGCACTCCTTATTTTATTTATTTATTTTTTTAGAGATTTTATTTATTTATTTGACAGAGAGAGACAGCCAGTGAGAGAGGGAACACAGCAGGGGGAGTGGGAGAGGAAGAAGCAGGCTCCCAGCAGAGGAGCCTGATGTGGGGCTCTATGCCAGAATGCCAGGATCACGCCCTGAGCCGAAGGCAAATGCTTAACCACTGAGCCACCTAGGCACCCCAATACATGCCCTCCTTAATACCCATCACTGGCCTATCCCGATTACCCACCCCCTCTCCCCTCTAAAGCCCTCAGTTTGTTTCCCAGAGTCCATAGTCTCTCATGGTTCATTCCCCCTTCTGTTAACCTCCCTTTCTTCTTCCCTTTCTTCTCTTACCAATCTTCCTACTTCTTATGTTCTGTAAATGAGTGAAACCATATGATAATTGTCTTTCTCTGCTTGACTTATTTCACTTAGCATTATCTCCTCCAGTCCCATCCATGTTGCTGCAAATGTTGTGAAATCGTTCTTTTTGATGGCTGAGTAATATTCCATTGTATATATGGACCACATCTTCTTAATCCAGTCATCTGTTGAAGGGCATCTCGGCTCCTTCCACAATTTGGCTATTGTGGACAATGCTGTTATGAACACTGGGGTGCATATGGCCTTTCTCTTTACTACATCTGTATCTTTGGGGTAAATACCCAGTAGTGCAATGGCTGGATCATAGGGTAGCTCAATTTTAACTTTTTAAGGGACCTCCACACTGTTTTCCAGAATGGCTGTACCAACTTGCATTCCCACCAACAATGTAAGAGGGATCCCCTTTCTCCACATCCTCTCCAACATTTGTTGTTTCCTGCCTTGTCAATTTTTGCCATTCTAACTGGTGTAAGGTGGTATCTCAATGTGGTGTTGATTTGAATTTCCCTTATGGCTAATGATTTTGAACATTTTTTTCATGTGTCTGTTAGCCATTTGTATGTCTTCATTGGAAAAGTGTCTGTTTTTCTTCTTAAAGTAGTTTTACATAAGATTGGTTCCTATGTCTAGGTAGTTAAACAGAGGTTCTCATTTAAAGGCTCCCTCTTCTGTCAGTATAATAAAATGCAATTTTTAAATGGGTGATTTTGTCGGTTGGGTAGAAGGGAGAGATTGTTATACCTTAAAGTTCTGTCTTTTCATCAGGGTCCTTAACTTTACTCCTACTTTGTTTTTTATCTTCAACTACCATATTTCCAAGGGTCACACCCTTTCTCTATTCCATGCAAAATTCCTAATATCGTCAATTTCCTAGTAATAATGCCGGGGGCATCGGCCCTGTATGGTTTTATTTGCACTTCTGTTGATCTTATGTGTTTTTAGGAGGATATGTAGAGTATAGATCCAGGCTGCCACCATTTTTTTCTAAGACAAACTTTTGATTTGAATTAGATATTCTACCTAAATGTGCTTTTATTTTTTATTTTATTATTTTATTTTTTAATTTTTAATTTTATTTTTTTATAATTTTTTATTATGTTAGTCACCATACAGTACATCCTTAGTTTTTGATGTAATGTTCCATGATTCATTATTTGTATATAACACCCAGTGCACCATGTAATATGTGCCCTCCTTAATACACATCACTGGCCTATCTCAGTCCCGCATCCCCCTCCCCTCTGAAGCCCTCATTTTGTTTCCCAGAGTCCATAGTCTTAAATGTGGCATTTGATGTAAAAAGTAAATTTCTTTACTCCCCCTTTTTTATTCAATTGACCCTCCTAATACTGTTCTCCGCTGGCACATAATCAAACATTTTGAAACAGGCTTCATGTTAATTTTTGCATAATCATCCTTCTCTCCAAATTTAAGTGTTCCTTTTTGGAATGGGACACATATTTCCTGACCCACTTTGCCAAGGAAGATTATCCAATGGCTTGTGTAATGTCTGCATATTTCTCAAAGGAAGAGGGTCTTAGGAAGGTTCATATTTTCTATTTTTAAAAATTTTATTCTATCACTCTTTCTCTCCCCTGAATAAAATTAGAATCAGTATTAGAACTACAGATGGTCCCCAACTTGTGAAGGTGCTAAAGCAATTGGAAACTGTACTTTGATTTTTGAATTTTGATCTTTTCCTGGGTTAGTGACACACAATATTCTCTCATGATGCTGGGCAGTGACAATGAACTGCAGCTCTTAGTCAGCCACACTATACACTTACAACCACTCCATACCCACACAACCATTCTGCTTTTTCACTTTTACTACAGTATTCAATAAATTACATGAGGTATTTGACACTTAATCATAAAGTAGGCTTTGTGTTGTTTTGTTTGTTTGTTTCAAGTTTATATTTAAATCCCAATTAGTTAACTAATCCCAATTAGTTTCAGGAATAGAATTTAGTGATTCGTCACTTACATATAACACCCAGTGTTCATCACAAAAAGTGCCCTCCTTAATACCCATCACCCATTTAGCCCTTCCCTCCAACCACCTCCCCTCCAACAGCTCTGTTTGTTCTGTGTAGTTAAGAGTCTGTTTTATAGTTTGCCTCTCTTTTTTTACCCCCATGTTCATCTGTTTTGTTTCTTAAATTCCACATATGGATGAAATCATATAGTATCTGTCTTTCTCTATTTCTCTTAGCATAATACACTCTAGCTCTATCCATGTTGTTGCAAATGGCAAGATTTCACTCTTTTTGATGGCTGAGTAATATTCCATTGTATGTATATGTGTGTGTGTGTGTGTGTGTGTGTGTATCTTTATCCATTCATCAGTTGATGTATCTTTGGGCTCTTTCCATAATTTGGCTATTGTTGATAATGCTGCTATAAACACTGAGGTGCATATGTCCCCCTGAATCAGTATTTTTGTATCCTTCGCAAGGTGCAACTGTTGGATCATAGGGCAGTTCTACTTTTAACTTTTTGAGGAAACTTCATACTGTTTTCCAGAGTGGCTGCACCAGTTTGCATTCCCACCAACAATGTAAAGAGGTTCCCCTTTACTCAAACCTTTGCCAATATCTGTTGTTTCCTGTGTTGTTAATGTTAGCCATTCTGACAGGTGTGAGGTGGTATCTCATTGTAGTTTTGATTTTTATTTCCCTGATGATGAGTGATGTTGAGCATCTTTTAATGTTTCTGTTAAAATAGGTTTTGTGTTAAATGGTTTTGCCCAACTATAGGCTAATGTAAGTCCTCTGAACACGTTTGAAGTAGGCTGGGCTAAGCTATGATGCTTGGTAGGTTAGGTGTATTAAATACATTTTAAACGTGTGATTTTTCAATTTATGGTGGGTTTATTGGAATGTAACCCCACTGTAATTCAAGGAAGAACTGTACAGGAAATGTAAAATGCTGGGCTCATATAAAATTAACATGAATGTGATGTTTCATGCAACTCATTATAGATGATTATTTGAAGGTAATTAAATCCCTGATCATTGTTCCCATTGCCAAAAATCTAAGCATAAATCTATGCTATTTGATAAGAATGACCAGCAACCATAGGAATAGCAAGAACTAATGAGAGATAAACACAAAATAACATATATTAAATTCAGAAAATAAAATTGAAATAGCATCACAAGGTGAGTTCATACTGACAAATCTCAGAAAATTTACAGGGTTGTTATTTTTTTCAAGTTTTATATTACCTTCTGTCAAACATGTCTGAAACTTTAGGATATTTGAATAGCAGGTCATTTTGTAGACTTTAGGAGCACATTTTCACTATTTTGAAGATACTGCTCAAATTGGTTAGATTTTGCCAAATATTTATTGGGTAGAGAGTGGTGATGATAAACATTATGTGCAAGCCTTTCATGATTGAATGGTCAATTTAGCTGAACAAAAATTCAAAATAAAATAAATTACTGAACTGTTACATAGGACTAAATAACATGACATAGTATCAGTAAATGTCTAAAAGACAGTTTGCTCATTTATGTTATAAAGTTTAAAACTTTACCTAATCTCTAGAAAGACTTATTTTAGCAATATATTGAACAATAGGAATTTCGCATATGAAGACATGATAGCTCTAAAGAACTAGATAAGGTAAAAGATCCCTGAATTGAAAAAGGAGTGATATGTTTTGACATTGTATCATCTAAATCTCCAAAAGAAAGAAAGGTATGAGCAGCTTACTCTAGTATCTACTGACTTCAGCGTCATCTCCTTTATTTTACTCAGCTACCAAAAGCCTGCATTCACAGATACTTATAGGTCCTATGGTGCCAAATAAAGTAAAATCACAATTAACCCAAGATGGAGTACTTTGATCATTAGGAATTCAAGTTAATTGTGTTGCTATTGTTGTTGTTGCTGTCTTTAATTCAGAGTGATCACTTTCTGTTTCAATATTATTGCTGAAATTCTTTTTGAAAATAAATCAGCTTTATGTCTCCATTTAGCGAGAAAATATAAATAAATGTGTACCAAATAATAGCAGTGTTTCTTTATAAAATTATTTCTTTATAAAAAAAGTGCTGATCTAGAAAACTACACATAATGAAATCTTCAATAAATATGTGGAGACAATGAATTATTAGATATTGCTTATCCATTTGGATTGAATGCAAAAATAGTCAATTATGATTCTTGTTAGTAAAGTTCTGGTTAAAGTTATATTAAGGTAATTGGTTCTAAATACTCCTTACCAAAGAGAGCATATTTTTATAACATCCCACTTAGGATCACAATGCCTGCCAATTCATTAAGATGTCTATGAAGTAGGGATTTCTATGAGAATTTTAGGATTCACTAACAATCTCCAATTCTAATAATAATTAATCTTATTATGAATGATAACCAAACTCGTATGCAAATTGTCTGAATTAATAACAAGCCTGGCATGATGTGTGTGGTAATAAGGTATATGGTAAGCCCGGTGTTAGTTGACAGAATCCTGAAGAGAAATAGATTTGTTCCTGTTGAAATGATATAATCCTTGCATAAAAGATGGATGCAAGGGGACTTCTCGTTAATAATGAGTAGCATTCTAAAGCTGTTAATAGGTCATTGTTTTATACTGCACTTGAATGACTACCTTTGGGAAATCCCAAATGATTTCAATTAAAGTGGCCATTACGGAAGTCAATAATTATGGTAGTATTTGAGAGGCAATTCCTTTGTAATATGATATAAATGAAGAAAAGATATCATCAAAGCCTTAGGGACTTTAAGAGTGACAGGAAATATGCAACGATATTAATAAATGGACATGGGAGAACACATTTGAAACACGGTTGTGTTCATTGTGGCCTCATCAAAAGTCTCTTAACTTGATGATCCTGGAATATGTGTGAATATAAGTGTCTGAAGCTAAGAACTGTGTGAGAAAAAAGTAGTACCATTGGATAAAAGTTGTTGTACATGACAGAAATTAAATAATGATAATCCCATGGGAGCAGAAAGTAATGTAGCAGAATTTGCTGAGATATTCCTGGAGAGAAACCAGGTATTCATCTTTTGATAGTTGAATACAGTCCTCTCAATGACCTGAGAACCTTTCTTGCACTAGATTCCAGAAATTCCTTTAATGGATTCAGTACTAACTTCCCACTTGCTGTTTAGCTCTGTTTTTTCAGGTCACAAAATGTATCTGTTTATCGTTGGTAAGAGATTATTGATAGTAGCCCAGATATTATTAATGAATTATGTAGTACTGGCTAAATATGCTGCCATATTTTTTTCTTTCCACTTTCTGCATTACATGGAACATCACATAATTCTACCAAAGTCTGCCCAGTTAGCTATAATATTTTTTATTACTTTACAAAGAATTGCTTTTTTTTTTTTTTTTTTTTTTTTTTTTGCCAAGAATCTGGACTATAGCTAACAGGTACAACTCCTGTCTCAGTAAAAGTAAGTTCTTCATGACAACTGACCCATGTCTTTGCTCCTTCTCTGGAGTACCTAAAGAGGTTTTATGAGAAATGCCCAAAACTTCTCATTCAGTCTTCTCATTCAATTAATTGATACTGGAGGGCCCTTGCTTTCTTGTAACATCTAGATAAGAACCAGGTCCTATTTAAAACCTGAGCCAGTCAGAGAGATTAAAACTTTAATGATTTCATTATTTTTCTGATCATAAACGTAATTCAAAGTCATTGCAAGACATTTTGGAAAATGAAAATATGAACACTAAAATTACCCATCAACAATATAAAATGTTTCCATGCTTTTCATTATACACTTAATGGTAATAATGGTAATATATAAAATGATCAACCTTCTGAAATCCAAACCAAGACTTGGCCTACAATGGTTTGGGCTTTTTTTGACCACTCTGTCAACATACTGATCACCATATTTAAAGCAAATTTATGCTTCTGGAGTATGACAACAAAAATTTCTGACTCAGTCTAATTAGCCTCTTAGAGGCACAGTTTCATATTGGGTTGATGACCCAACACACATGGACTAGATAATCCCTGGATGACCCACAAGCTTACTGTGTATACACTGATATTACAGAGGTAATATGCCCCAAATCTTGTGATACCATCCTCTTTCAGAAGTTCTAGAATAGGGGCGCCTGGGTGGCACAGAGGTTAAGCGTCTGCCTTCGGCTCAGGGCGTGATCCCGGCGTTCTGGGATCGAGCCCCACATCAGGCTCCTCCGCTGTGAGCCTGCTTCTTCCTCTCCCACTCCCCCTGCTTGTGTTCCCTCTCTCGCTGGCTGTCTCTATCTCTGTCGAATAAATAAATAAAATCTTTAAAAAAAAAAAAAAGAAGTTCTAGAATAGAGTTTTCTTTATTCCTAAGGAGAGACGATACTGTATTCCTATGTAGTATCTTGGCCTATTTTATAGTCTAGCCTCACACTACCAATTTATTCAGAGAAGCTGCACCAACACATTCCAATGTAAGCAGTTTGAGTTTGTCCTGAATCAAGTTCTTAGAGCAATCACCACGCTCTTGAAAACCAGATAGCTATCCTCCACCTAGTCCAGTGTTCTATAGCTAGCCACTGAAAATGAACACCTAGCTCTACCCAGGATGCTCACATTCTCTCTAGGCCTCAATGCATGCTTTTCAATACCTGTGACTTCCTCGACAACTATGGTACTCAATGACTACTGCCTCCTACTATAACCTGCATTAGTACCTCATTTTAACCTTGGTGGTGTCACAGCTGTTTATAAAAAAGATACCAAGGTCCAACAAGGTGTGTGTTGCACAGGGACAGTTTTCCTAACAACCACAGGAGGTGCTGATCTTCCTTATTATTCAGTATAGAGTTCTTCTACAAAAAACACCTGTTATGCCCCAAAGCAGTAATCAGTGGCGGTGGTTTTTATTATCAGTGAAGTATTGGACTTTTATTTTCAGGGAAGTATGTGGACACTGGTTTAGTGTGCATGTAAGTAATTATATAAAGCAGAGGTCCTTAGAGTACTTTTAATGCTAAATCCCTTTTTTTATTCAAGTGAAATATGATGTAGAATTATTCTGGTTGAAGTAGGAGTGGAAGATCCAGAGTACTTCTTTTTGATTATTTTCTTTCCTGCCCCAGCCTACCCCTTACTATAGTATTCCCTGAAGTACCTCCGAGAAACTCCAGATCTAGTTTAGTATTTCTCAAAGCTCTAGTTGACTGTCCTGACCCACTTTACAGGTGAATTCTGGTGAAATATTTACTATTTATAAGCAATTCCTCTTCAGGTGGAAGAACAAGTCTGGTTGGACCATTTCTAGTTCTTCTGTCTATTCTGGAAAAGTAATGGTTGATACTAAAAGCCATTTGCTCCGCTGTTGTTCCCACGCATGGTTTTAAATCTCAGATTTTGCTCTGCTAGTAGTATTCTGTCCCCACTTCACTCACTAACATACACCCTGAATCAGGATGTGATTCTAGTCTCTATTAAAAACTAGTTGCCCCATCCACATTAACCTGACTTGAATTTGACTAGACTTCTGGTGACACCAAAGCAGAACTTAAATACGTGGTAGATTTGGAGAGATTTTACCCTGTGGCTCAACTGAAACATGAGTAATACATTTAAGTCAATACAGAGTAGTGAAATCTGGACAAAAACAGTGCAAGAACAAAAGAAAGTTATTAAGAAAAATTTTCATGAAGTATTTGAAGTCAGTTCCATGGTATCTAATCAAGCTTTTTATCTTTTAATTTCAATCCCCTGTTGAACTACAATTTCCAGAACATCTTCTTGGTGTCACTTCATCAACTTTTGATATCAGTTGTCACTTTTTTTTTTTCAGAATGTTGTTACTTAGTCACAGATTGTATCTGCTGACCACTCACCGTTTTTCTAGGACTGACCCAGTACATTCCTGATCTCTGCATAGTCACCACATTGAGCCACCCCAAGAGTTCAAATTACATCACTGTGGAACATTCCTGTGATTAATGATTAGAAAAATATTTCAGATTTCTACAAAAACTGGTGCCTCTCGTTGCAAACATATTGGCAATCCATGAACAAAAGATATGAGAAAAAAGTTATTCTTTGTCTAAGCATACTTTGAAATTAGTTTCATTATACTTCTGAAAACAGAAGGCATAGAACACTGTGGGAATATAGAAAAGGAAGAAGGAAATTCTACATAGAGATGATTTTGAAAATCCCCATAAGTATATTTATAAGAATGTCAAAGATATAGATATACATATATACACAAACTAAACATCTGCATATACATATATATAAAGAATGTCCATATATGTATACGTAATGTGCTTTTAGGAATATATATACAAAGTTCCTGACCCTAACCATACCCTTACATAGTTTTTTCATGTTCAACTGCATTTTTCCCATATTAATTTCACTTAGGTATAGCAATATTGTAATGTAAAGAAAAGAAACTAAGTATAAATAATAATGCCAAACTCTACTGCCCACAAAATGGACATAAAATGGAAGACAATGTGTCTAAAAGTTCCAAAGTGGTCCTTTATCTTTAACTATTGAACAAACAGCAAGAGTAAAATAGGTATATATTCTAAATATGATCTTGAGATATTTCTAAGATGCATCAACATTCCTTCCAAAACTGCACAATCCAGACAAGTAGGAGCTTGTTTCTCAGTCATTGTACTTAAAACCATTTTTTTTTAATGTAGTAATTCTTTGTGAACAAGACATTTTGTCATTCTTGGGTCTTAACCTGAGCATTTGGTGTTTCACACAACATCTTTTCTCTACAAAGAACACATCCATCCTTATTTAAAAAAATCACACAGAAGTCGTAAACACACAGAAGTCATAAACACACACAAGAGTCATTACATGGTTTCCTTGCTATTCAGTTTTTAAACATTCCAACGGCCTAAGGAGTCCTCACTTCTCTTAATGGGACAGATTGCAATGCTGGATATACTGGCCCCCTTGAGTTGCTGAATAAAGCCATGACTATCATGCATCTCAGTTTCCGAAGACTGTGCAAACCCCTTTTTTCTTTGCTTGTGTGGGTTCACACCCACTTAGCTGCACTTAAAAAAAAAAAAATCAAAGTAAAACAATTGAAACCATGAAGTCATGAAAACATAACTTCTAACTAAGTTATCATACGTCAATTTAAACTTGTTAAAAAAGATGGGCTTTGGTTTACAACAGTTAGGAAATCTGTGAGAAAGTGTTGGCTTTTCCTTTTTCTTCTTCTTATCCCCCCCCCTTTTTTTGTTTTGTATTATATAGGCCAAATATAACCCAGAGTATCCTAAATGTCATTTTAGTAGCCTAAATTCTCATATTTCTAAATGATTCAGTTTCTCTCCTTCGGGTGATTATTTTCAATTGTACTCATAAGAGCAAGATCATCTATTCTGGAAAGTTCCACTTTTAAAAGAATAACATCACAAAATATCATCTTATGTCTCTCTTCCAAGAATTTTTATTCACAGCATTTATTCGACAAATGTTTCTTGAGTACCTATGAGGTGCCTGGCAGTGTGTTAGGCAGTAGAGATCTGAGGATGAGCAGGGAACCAACTTGCTCTCCAGAAACTTACAGTCAACTGGTAAACAGACATGTGCAAGAAAGAGTTACAAGTACAAAGCAAGCAGAATTGTATAGAAGACACTGGGGATATGAGGGAAGGGAAGTTCTAAACAAATTTGAGGTCTTACAGCATTGCGGTAATAGTTAAGAACAGTTAAGAAGAGGCAGTTATTCTCAAAACAGACTCAATTCTAGGTTTGAATCGTGACTCTGATATTTAAGAGAATTGTAACATGAATAAGTTACTTATTCTCAGTCTCTAAGGCTGAAGTATCTTAATAGTAAAAAGGCACTGATAATGGTGTCTTTCTTGTGCAGTTATCATTAGGATAAAATGACAAAATCCAAGATATAAAGTATCTGGAGTATAGTAAATTCTCAATAAATGTATGTTATTACAAACCTGAAAAGATAATTAGTTCACCAGGCAAAAGTAGTGATGGTTATCAAATGGTACTTTCTTAGAATACATGGAAAGGGAATCTTTCCCCAGAATCTGTTTTCCATAATCTCTCTGTTGAAATTAAACCAATAATATATTTTGATGGAGCCAAATATTTCCAAAGGCTCTCCTCTCTGTCTGTTCACAAATAGCTTGGGTAGATGCTAAAGGCAAGTTGCTGTGGGGGTGGGGATATTTCACCAAGTTATTGACAACAACTTATGGAATATTATGAACAAAGCTACATAAAAAGAATTTAAAACAATGGTTTGGGGAACAAAACTAGAAATAAAGGTGTCGAGACGATCTGGTTTTATATTGTGTTCCAACATGGTAGAAATATCTATTAAAAGGAAAATGTAGGCTTTTTTGAAGACAGTACAGCAATATGATTTCAAAACCCTTATGAAAGTTTCTATTTTTTGACCCAGTAATTTCTCTTTGCAACCTATTTTGTTTTTAAAGATTTTATTTATTTATGTGACAGAGAGACAGCCAGCGAGAGGGAACACAGCATGGGAATGGGAGAGGAAGAAGCAGGCTCCCAGCGGAGGAGCCTGATGTGGGACTCGATCCCAGGATCGCCGGGATCACGCCCTGAGCCGAAGGCAGACGCTTAACGACTGTGCTACCCAGGCGCCCCATCTTTGCAATCTATTTTAAGCAAATAACTCAAAATGTAGAAAAGATTTAGGTGAAAAGATGTTCATTACAACATCATTTATGATGGAAAAAGTGTTATCGGAGTAACAAAGTCAATCGTGGTCTAAGATGTTTTTAATCACATAGGAAAATGCTCACATTAAAATGCAAAATGAAGAAAGCACAATAATATGTCAACTACATAAAATCCATAAAAAAAAGACTGGAAGGAAATAAATCAAAAAGGTAACAATGATTTCCTCTGGCTGGTGGAAAGAAAGGTCATCTTTCCTTATTATTATTTCTTTCTTGTACTTTCAACATTGCTATAAAATATATACATTGCTTTTAGAATTAGGCAAATAAATAATTAAGAGGCCAAAAAAAGGGGGGGGGAATGCAGTGTAGTTGTATGAAGTTCTTCAGAGGAAGATTTTTCAAGGAAAGAATGTTAGGGAGGTTTCTTTTTGGCCATCCATCTCTATCCATCAAACTGTCATTTGTGGCCTTACACATCCTTTCTTTGCTCTGTCATGTAAAATCATTTGCTTTCCTGACAATACATCCACTGTGTGGTGCCATCTTTTTTACATTTACTCATATCCAGGGCTGCCCTGGGAGGCTCTGAAAAATCTGTCCCCTGGGCATAGAATGCCTTTTCCAGCAGAAACTTGAGATAGGAACCAATCATTGGCCAGAGTCTTTAGTGGGAAAATGATGCTCCTTTCCTTTGTAGCTGTGAATAAACTCTTGCTCAATTTGATGGCCAAAAATTATTCTTATATTTCCTTTTTCTTCTTTCTGTTGTAGTTAATAGAGAGGTCTTTTCCTTGGCTATGTTTGAATTTTATGCATAAGTGCATAGATGCTAAAATTCAGCCTTAGGCCTTCAGGAAACTCCATATGTCAGCTCTCTGTTTCAATCCTACATATACGTAGTTCAGGTAAATGTGTTGTCAAACTGCATGGGGCTTGAAAAATGATCACTGGATTGTTCGGTTTTCCTTTGTTTTTTCTTTTCTTTTTATGCTAATAAACCTGCACTGTTGACTATTATAGTCACAAAGTAAAGTGAGATGGTAAAAGTTATTAAAAATGTAAAACCAAAATATAACTGAGGTTGCAAAGTAGAGAACACAGTTCATAACTTCAAGGGGCTTATAGTCTATAGTTGCACTGTCCAATGTGGTAGCCACAGGCAACATGTGGCTATTGAGCATTTGGAGTGCAACCACTGTAAATTGAGATGTGCTATAAGTGTAAAACACACACCAGATTTCAAAAACAAAAACAAAAAAAAAAAAAGGAAAAGAATGTGAAATATCTCAATAATTTGGTTTATTAATAATGCATTAAAATGCCATATTTTAGATATATATTAAATAAAATATACTATTTAAATTAATTTTACATTTTTCTATTTTAAATGTGGCTCTAGAAAATTTTAAATTACATGTTGATTGCATTTGTAACTTATATTTCTACATAAATTTTCATTCACATGAAAATTAAATGACCAGACAAAATAAATAACAATATTAAAAATCAAATCTGAAAAAAAAAGTTCAGAGGCATATACAAAGGCTAATTTACCAATTAGCAATAGGACTATAAATACTGTTAATTCAGAAGGAAAAGAGATGGCCACAAACAAGGTGAGGACAGGCCTTGGAAAATGTGTCCAGAAATTCACCATGGTCCTTCAGCTTAATGGCCTAGTCAGCTCTGGTGATTGTTTGATCTTGGTTCCTCCAGTTATATTTTAGTCTAATTCCTAACTTTTTAAACAGTAATTCAATGTCTTGGACTTCTATTCTACACTATGATGCTGTCTGTCTGACTCACTTCTAAATTGAAGTGCATATATAAAAAAAAATTGAATCACTTCAATGATTTTAAATCACTCTTCAATGTGCAAAGCAATTTAAAATTACTGGAGTGCTTCCAATTTTTATTAGTCCTTGAATTTGGAAGTGATCTAGGCTTTTCTGGGCATGTGCAATGCACTGTGACTTAAAATTATTGAGCTCTCATGCCCCCCCCCCACCTCTTATTTTTAAGAAGCTGATTCCACTTTGCAATGGAAACCATCAGGAATGTATGGCATGGAAATGGTACGGATAACAAAAAACACAGGGGGAAAATAGCTTCCATTTAATAATGAGAACTATACTTTGTAATTAGATAGTGTCTTGCCCAAGGATCTCTAAGTGCTTCATAAACATTAGCTCATTCATCATGAAGACATCTTACAGGGGGGCATATTTCCAGTGAGGGAGGGCAGAGGTAGGTATGGGTAAAGCCATTTAGATTGGCTTCAAACATTGAATTGGGTAATTTGAATTATGTGAGAGCTATGCCTAGGACATTTATTTTTGGTGCTGCTGTATTTCTTCTTCTTTTTTTTTTTTCTTTTCCTTTTTGCAGGGAGAAGGAGGTAATGTTACACTGTCTGATCCATTTGCAAATGTCATAAAAAAATTAACTTGGCAATTGCAGAATCTACTAAATAAACTGCTTATCCCAAATAAACTCCAGGAGCAAACATAAAGTGATTGATTTTCTAATTTAATTAGTTGAGTTAAACTTTGGGAGAAAATACATAAACCTTTCCACCATTTTCTTTCAAGTTAATTTTTTCCTCTTTAGCACATACTCAATCCACTGAACCTAAAACATTTACCTATAGGATGACTGATATGAGAATTTTCAAATCACAGACTTTCCCTCTGCTCTTGTAGTATGAGGAGTTTTCATCAATATAGGGGTCTAGTGAAATCTTCACTATAGAAGTGGCTGAATTCAGGACCAAGAATAAGATATTCTGTTTTTAAATTTAGATTAAGAAACAGTCATCTATTTGTTCTTTACTGTTATGCAACAGATTACTGAGACTTACTATGATATGAGATCTTTGCTCAGCATTGAAAATAATAATAGTGAATCTAATGAAATGGAAGCTACAATCAATCAGGCTTATTTGGAAGGGAAACTTTCAAGTGGGCTGAGTATATGATAACACACTTGAAATCTGAGTAATAGTCCCTATAAAACATTATGCACTATGATGAAAAGGCTCACTCACCTAACAGGATCTAGTCCACTAGTAATATGTCTGACACAATAATAATAAGACTTATCCAGTAGCATTGACTGAGTCCTTGACAAAGGCCATTTGTTCCCTATCTGTTTTAGACAAACAACAATGACAACAAGTAGCGAGAGAGAGAAAAGACATGCTTAAGGTTTCACTCCTACAAAAGACTAAAAGAAATAAAAAACAGGTCAAAAGAAGTGACCTCCATAGAAATGACAGAATAATTGCCCACAACCTCTTCTCTTGGAACCAGGAAAACATACAAATATCACGTTTGTGAGTATAAAGTGTAAGTTTCAACTTAGGCAAAGAATCTCTGTTCATCCTTCTAAATTTACAGAGGCAAGGTCTTGTAGAAATCCAGGGCCATACCTCTCTCACCCAATTCAATAATATCTTAGCAAAGGTGATCTTAAAGCAAAACCTAACATGAAATATGAGTGTGTTGTTGTTGGAGGTTTTTTAATCCCATTTTGAACAGTATGACCTATAGGCGGAAATAGAATTTACAGTAATGCTGAGGATTAAAAGGAATGAGCCTCTTGTTTAGAAAATTAGCTAATCAATATGCCAAGCTTATTTTTAAAAATGCTTTAATTTTTTAAAATACAGCATGTCCGCTCCAGCTTCCTGTATTTGACTCTGATAATAAAACTTTCAGTATGACTAATGCAGTTTAGCTAAACAAATTAGAGAACTGCACGGTTTATGCTGAGGAGAAAGTTTCCATTAGCCATTGTGATGCTCTCTGCCAGGTCAGCGAGTAATGACTGTGCACCAGGCCAGGCAAGTGAGGCATATAGTCCCTGATGGGGAGACAGGAAGCAGTGGGTGAGGAGGAGGGGGAGAGCCACGGTTTCTCAAAGGGAGACTATGAAATGCTTTGGAAAGAGAGCAGAGGGGAACAGAGATAAGCACCCCTTCTACTTCGTTGGTTGCAAAGCTCCTCTCATTTTTTGTTAGTGGGACGAAAGTTGAATGTCAAATGGAACCAGGGAAAACAACTGAGGGAGACCTGGAAGAACTCTCTTTACTGACTTCTCCACTCTGCCTCTTGATCCCCATAGGCCCCAGCCTACATGTTATGGGGTCTCTTGTGAATGGAACTGTGTACATGCTCCCCCCCGCCAAAATGATCTTGAATATGAACTTACAGTTGACCCTTGAACAACACAGAGGTTAGGGACACCAACCCCCCATGATACAGTCAAAAATCCACGTATAAATTTTGACACTCCTCCCAAACTTAACTACTAATAATTAACTGGAAGCCTCACCAATAACATAGTCAATTGACACATATTTTGTATGTTATGTGTATTATAGACTATATGCTTACAATAAAGTAAGCTAGAGAAAAGAAAATGTTATTAAGAAAATCATAAGGAAGAGAAAATACATTTACAGTACTGTACCATGCTTATTGAAAAAACTCTGTATAAGCAGACCCACGCAGTTCAAAACCTGTGTTGTACAAGGGTCAACTGCATTTGAAAGTAAAGTTATTGCAGATGTAATTAGCTAAGATAAGGTCATACTGGAGTAGGGTGGGCCCTTAATCTAATATGATTGGAGTCCTTATAAGGAGAGGGAAAATGATGTAAAGACAGACACAGGGAAGATCATGTGAAAGCAGAGGCAGAGAATGGAATGATGCATCTACAGGACAAGAAACTCCAAGAATTCCTGGCCACCACAAAAAGGTACGGAGATAAGGAAGGAGTCTACCTACAGGCTTTAGAGGGAACATGGATTTGCTAACACCTTGATTTTGGACTTCTAGCCTTCAGCACTGTGAGCAAAGTTATTTCTTCTGTATCAAGCCACGTGGTGTGTAGTAGTTTTTATAGCAGCCCTAAAAAACTAAAATACCCTAATAAAGGTTATGAGGAGTTACAGAATTTTCTGGAAGTTGCCTGGTGTCAGAGAGGCTGAGTATGAGCAGCTGTGACTGAGCTAGAAAAGAGACCTGAGTTTTAGTTATGAGTTTGCCAATAACTAGCTCTCTGACCCTACTCCAATCAGTTCCCTTCCCCCGCTTCTGTAAAATGTCATTTCTATTGTCCCTTTCAGTCCTCTTGTTTTATGGCTCTGTGAGTCACTAACTGCAATAGAACACATTTGGGGAGGGGCAAGGCTGGGAGTGGGGGAAATCAGGTCTAGGTCTTCTTATCTCCATGTCAAGTGGGCAGATTAGAAGTGCCAGGGGAGAGGAAGTTTGATTTGGCTGCTTATTTCATCTCTATCTCACTCTTGAGATCTATAGATAATGTCTACTCTTCCACATCAGCCCATGTCACTGAGCACATGGCCTGTATTCAATAAATGCTCGCTGAGAGCATTCAGAACAGTCTTGCATTCATCTTCTCAGTGTCTCTGAAATGTTTTCCACAGCAGAGGGAGAAAATCTCAACTAAAGGATGTAGAGGAATTTTTCTGAGGTCCACCAGAAAAATAGTGACTATAAAGATAAAAAACATAATCATAGGGAAGAACTGCAGGAACCTGGGCATATCACAAAAAAAAGAGATTTTCATTACCTTTTATTCACAGACCTAAATTTAGTTCTTTAAAGAGAATTTTGTCTGTTTGACACAATGTTCTGGTATGAAACCATATCATTCATAGCAAGTCATATTTTCAGTAGAAAAATCTAGGGTCCCTCAATAGGTCTAATGCTTCTCAAACTTAATCTAGCCTTAACAAGTTCATTTATAGCACAGTCATAATACATTCATTTTGTAAACTTTTCTAGTTTCCCATAATCAAGTGTATGCTAGTCCCCAGTGTCATATGGTCAAGATTCTGTGTCCTTCTTCAATATGAAGCCAGAAAAGAAGGTGTCTGCTCCCCTTCCACCCTCACACATTTACATAGAGACTCACGTATCTCCCAGTTTCTCTGGATGAAAAGAAAACTGACAAGACCTTGCGTCCCTTTGCTGAGTCAGGATGAGTCAAAGCTCATCGGTTTGGCACACTACATTTTGGCAAGTGAAGACTAAGCTTAAAGGTACACTTTCTGGTTAAGAGTTTTGGATGTTGTTTTAAGGTTTGAGATTGTGGCTATCCTGATAGCTTCTTGGATATATTAAGATATAATTTGGCCAGGAAAATGGAGAGTTAGTAAGTTCCAGAAAGTGTGCCAGTCTGCCAACAAGTCCAACTCACCTCCTCTTTGACAAATGCGGCTTAAATGGACAGTAAAGTTCAGCTGTTTCAGCTTCACTTCACAGAGGAAGAAATAAAGATTCAGAGAGGTTACTACTTGCTCAAGAACACACATTTTATAAATTGATTAACTTTGAACTGTTCTCCATATTTTTGATTGCTACAATCTTTATCTCTTCTTTTCCACCTTGATATTTTAGACATATTTGAGATCCTGTTAATTATAAACATGAAGCAATTTTCCCCAAATATATAAAAGTGAGAGATATAACAGGATTTCTTTAACTTCTTGCTGAATAAGTGAACAGAAGAATAAATAATTGAGGTAGAGAAAGGTAACTTTTACTACTAATTGCAAATTCATTCCTAGCTACAACTTTTTAATATTTCTAATATTTCTACTCCTTGATTCTTACATTTTACCCTTTCTTACATTTCATCGCATTCCACTAAAATTTCATCCCCTTCAGATCATTACATTTCAATGAAATAGTCTGTCCCTGTAATTTAAATTGCTATCTTATGAAATGGAAAGAAGATTTTATTTTTGCTATTGTTCAAATAAGCTCCCTGAGGCCCTAAATTAATTTATCATCTTCTTTGGAGATACCTGGCAACGTTTTTGTACTTAATACATTATTATAGCATTCATTTTAAAAATGGTAATGATAAATCACATCTCTTAAGTTCTTCCTTCCCACCTCTACTAGGAGAAATGTGCATTTTTTTTCTGTTTGGAATTCCATTGCTATAAGATGCTATAATACTCCACACTTCAATAAGGAAAAAAAAATCAGGTGGAAGTAAGTGTTAATACTGATTGATCTTCAAAAGTTACGGTTGAGTGTGGTTAACAACTATACTGTTCATTTTATTTGGATTTTAAGAAATAAATCAACTATTGATTTTTTCCCACCTATGTAATATAAACACTATTAAGATTTTTCTACAATATGGAAAAATATCATAGTCTTAAAAACAATAAAGAAACTATCTTCATTAGCTATGATTTATTTATTTGGTTTTTTTTTTTTAAGTGAGAATATTTACACTAAAGGAAAAGTTTTCATCACTATTTATGTTACTAAAGTCTATAGCCACTGCTGGCTACTGAGCACATTTTACAATTAAGTGCCAATACAGTTCTCCAAAGGTTCTAATGTCATTTGTAAAAGTTCCTAGAGAGTCAGAGGCAGCAACTAAACTCTTGAAAGAAGGAACTCTTAAAGGAAGACTCATAAGACAATAATAGGACTTAACCACCCCCACAGAAACAAGTACAAAGGGAAAAACATTTTTTATGAAATTGAAAAAAAAATACGTTGTTTTACAGTTGGCATTTTGAGTACATAAAATAACTAAAAGAATTATTAAAAATTATTAAATAAGACAATTTAAGTGATACAAACAAATTTTGTTTAATACTTCAGGAAGCACCATATCCAGAAAACTGCAAATGGGACAGAAGGCAGAAAGATTTTATAGGATAAAGAATAAAGAATAAGGAAAAGAAACAGAAAATGTCTGAATGGCTAGGGCTACACAGTCAACCTTGTTTGGTGTGAGAAGGAACATGGAAGTATTATAGAGCCCAGAGCTGGTGTGGTATTTGGGATTGGCCGACTGGATACACTGTGTTTCTGATCAAGCAGAGCATTTGCAAAGACACAAAATGAACTAAGTGTTGTTTTGCCAACACAGCACCCTGGGCAGAAGTGGCTCCAGTTAGAACCTAGAAATTTTTTCAACAGTAGAAATGATATGTGTTAGCATTATCTCATAATCTTAATAATGTGGACTGTAAAGAAAGGCTTGCTAATATATTTGATGTGTCAAGTTTGAAGATAACTTATAAACTAAACAAATGTTTGAAAATATGCTTGCACTAAAAAATAGCATTTACTAACAAGCAATCTGTATAAGAATAGACAGCCAAAGAAGCTATAGTAGTGGTGCCTGGGTGGCTCAGTCAGTTAAGCAGCCAATTCTTGTAGTGTTTTTTTTTTTTTTTTAAGATTTTATTTACTTATTTGAGAAAAAGCGAGAGAGAGAGCATGAGTGTGATGAGAGGTAGAGGAAGAAGCAGACTCTGCATTAAACGAAGCACCATGCGGGGCTCGATCCCAGGACTCTGGGATCATGACCTGAGGCAAAGGCAGATGCTTAACTTATCGAGCCACCCAGGCATCCCAAGCAGCCAACTCTTGATTTCGGTTCAGGTCATGATCTCTGGGTCCTGAAATCAAGCCCTGCATAGGCCCCCTCACTTTGCAGGGAGTCTGCTTGAGGATTCTCTCTCTCCCACTCCTTCTGACCCTCCCCCTGCTTACGCACACATGCACACTTTCTCTCTCTCTCAAATAAATGAAACTTAAAAAAGAAAAAAATAAACTGTAGTAAAAATTAATGAAAAAGAATAGGTCTAGGTACTCTAATCAACCTATGGGAAAATTTTATCCCTCTAACTTTCTAACCAGAGTCAGGTAATACAAGGACTCGGCCATTGTCCATAGAGTTGTTGATGCATAGATACCCAATCTAGAATACTCAGGAACTCAAATTCATCAACTAATATTAACATTTCTCTTACACTCGATTCTTGAAGTGAACCATGAGTTCTCTCAGAGAGAACACACTTCACATTTCCGCCTAGAGAAATTAGGAAAATATACTTTGGAGTGACATTATACATCTCAGAGGTTTCTTTTCAAAAGCAATTCTTTAAGTAACCATAAGTTTACTATGGTTATTCTCTGAAGAATTTCAAAGATTCCTTCCTGGATCCCTGCAGTAGCAAAGAAATGTAAAAATTTGTTTAAAGATGACATCAATCCAGTATTTTTCAGATGTTAAAATGAAATTTCAGTGATTCTTCCATTGTATAATTACTATAAGCAATTGCTCTAGTACTTTTTTTTTTACTATAAGTAAGAATGTGTTATAATAAATTATACCCAAAATTGAGCTTCAAGGTTATAAATGCCAATTTTATATTTAAAATCAAATAATGTATTTTTTGTATGGATCATGTGGCATGGTTTTTGCTTTCTCTGAGGATTTTATGAGACCAAAATGATCTCTTTCTCTCTATCATTTTCTCTCTCTCTCAAGAATTTGTGTAGTGTGATATTAACTAGCTAACCTAATAAAACAGAATGTTGTGAGATTTTCCTTTAAACTCACTGAAAAAGTTCCTTGGATAGAGGAACTGGACTCTGTGCCAGGACCCTAAGCTCAACATCTTTCACAAATGACTTATCAAAATACCAACAGGAACATAAAACTGTGGATGTTGGCAGCACTTCTAGGAGCTATCTTAATTAAGACATAGAGTACCAAGAAGGGTTAATATTATTGGAAAGTAAAAGCTTTCATGCCAATAGCAAGACCACTCTGTGTACACTGCTAGGTCAGCACCGTAATTAAGAAAATTGCCTCTAGCATGCTTGTTTGGCTTGATAATGCTATTATCATCTTTTCTTTTTTCTTTCAACAGGAGTAAACTACTTGGAGATGTCCCCATTTATTCTTCTTGCTCCCACTAACCTCTGATCCCACCAAGGCCATGCTAGTCTAGCATCTAAATGACTAAATGAGTTACTTTACTATCAGTTCACCCTGAAGTCTTTTACATATTTTTCTTGACCTTTAACCCAGAAACTATTATTTTTATAGCTATTATTAATGCCATGTCGTGAATAACCACACACAGACTAAGATGGTTGGTGAAAGAGCTGAGGAGTTGAAAGAAAAGGACACCCACTCTCATCTTTCTCTAGATTAAATCAAAACCATCTTAAGCTATTGCTCACAGTATCCTGTGGCAGAGTCAGAACATATTAACTGAGATTTTATTGGGATACCCCATTCAGGAAAAGAAACAGAATCCAACTACAAAACAAAAAGACCACATAAACTAAAGATCTAGAACTCTATAAATTTAATAAATTATCACTATTCAAGTATGAAATTAGATGAATCAATATGTGGTTAGAATAAAAATACTCCATAGTGCTCCATTGAAAAGGAGACTTGCTGGTAACAATGAGAATTTCAATGTCAAGAGACATAAGCTAATATGATATAGTTAGCTACAAAATTTTGCTATCCGTCTTTTAACTATAGGCTCTCATATGAAAGGCCACATCAGTCTGCTCTGATCATTTATATGGAACACCATGGTCTGTGGTTGCTCTATAATTGTGAAATCATTACCAGCTTTGGACCCACATAGTTTAATTGCCTCTCTCTGGCAGGAAATGACTATAACTGAATTCAGTGACTTAATTTACACTATAGGAAAGACATCTAGTGAACATGGCAATGATAGCATCCCTGAACCCAGTAAGCTTCAAATATGATTAAAAAGTTGACCAGTATGTTAAATTTTGATAAGGTGAAGTACATATCAACTGCAAAGCCTACAGTGTGGAAAGAATAAAATTGATGGGGAAGGATGCATGGTATTGATAAGAAGCTGTAGTTAAAATTGGCACACTAACTTTCACTCAGAAATGTTGTTATGCCATAAAACAAATTAAGAATAATTATTTTGGGATTGGAAACAGGAGAAAGAAAACAAAATACCATATACCATACTTAGGGAATGAGATCTCCTGCGTAGAACTGACAGCTCCTAAATGTATTTCTTTCTCTAACATTTTTAAGACGCTAGCAATGTAATGTGTCCTAATTCCTCCCATAATTAAAATACAGACATGAAATGAAAATATATTTATGTACGGTTATAGAATCACTGTCTGCAAAGTTCTTTAAAAACTTAGAGAAAATAATTCATCCAGAGTAGTTTGGTTATATTCCCTACAACCTTGGAAAATGAACAAAATTGGCTCTTGCGACAGCATCTAGTTATCTAATTATGCTATGCTTCTAAAATACTTTTCTTGGAAAATATTTTAAAATATGAAATATTTAAGTTAATTTGAAGTTTACACCTATTTACATAGAGAAAACCACTAAGTATGAGTATCCCAAGAATACTCTCTTTCCCATTTTCAGAGTCTTCATCAACAATTATTCAGATGAAAAGAGACATTACCTAAAAATGACCACACTTTTTCTGTTCATGACAATAGCTTTTCACATTTGGCAAATCTCTCAACAAGGAAAACCCACGAATGGACATCTCCACGTTCTGAATTCTGGATAGCTTCTGTGGTATATAAATATATATTTTAAATCTCAAAGAGCTCTCCTTTAGTGAGAAAAGAGAGATAGTGTTTTCTTGACTCCTTTTCATTGTTAGATAGAAATAGGGGTAAATAAGTAAAGCTAGCTTATCTTTCAGAGACTGCTAATTAAATTCAAGCAAAATACAAAAATTCAACTTCGTTGATTACAGAACTCTGAACAATCAGCTGTAATCTTGTTTGGCTCTGTTGGACTTGCACAACAGCAACTTCAGCCTGTTCACTGATTATCTTCTCAACACTCATTCAAACAGGTAACTTTTATTGAGCACTCAGATATACTATATATATTTAAGAGAGAAAATGAGCTCTTAGAAAAGACTATACCAAAAAGAGAGTCTATTAGTGTGTGTGTGTGTGTGTGTGTGTATGTATGTATATATGAGATTATATTCATTCATATATATATAAGATTATATATATGATATTCATATATATATTAGATGTATGTATATCACATATATCACACACACATATATATACACATGTGTGTGCATATATATATATACATATATATATATATATATACATATATACATATATATATATGAATAGGCACTTTAGGAAACCATCTGTTGTCTAGTAAGAAAAGGTAAACCAACAATGAAAACACGGGAATAAACTTTTCAGCATATGGCTGCTTTGGAACTAATACAGTAAGACCAGGGTGGAAAGTGAAGACTTAAACAAAACAAAACAAAAAGTCTTTTAAGAAAGTAAATAACCACAATAAAGAAATCCTCTTTTAAAATCTTTTCAGCTTTGTAGGTTTTGCCAAAATACTTGAAAAATAGGATTAATGAGAAACATTTATAAGAACTAAGGCTATTTTGCTGAAAAGCAGCATGATAATGATAATCATCATCATGATACATTTTTAAAATTCTAACCAAATAATTTTAAACTCTACAAAGGGGAAAAATTAAATATGATTTGTACTAGTTTTCTAGGGCTGCCATAACAAAGTACCACAGCCTGGGTGGCTTAAATAACAGATTTTTATTTTTTCATAGTTCTGGAGGCTAGAAGTCCAAGATCAAGGGACTGGTAGGGTTGGTTTCTCCTAAGTCCTCTCTCCTTAGCTTGTAAGTGGCTATCTTCTGGTGTTATCACATGATCTTTTCGCTGTATGTATCTGTGCCCTAATCTTCTCTTTTTGTAAGGCCACCAGTCATATTGGATTAGGGTTCACCCTGGTGACCTCGTTTAAACTTAATTACCCTAATTACCTTAACCTCAATCTTTTTTTTTTTTAAGATTTTATTTATTTATTTGATAGAGAAAGAGAGACAGCCAGCGAGAGAGGGAACACAAGCAGGGGGAGTGGGAGAGGAAGAAGCAGGCTCCCAGTGGTGGAGCCTGATGTGGGGCTCGATCCCAGAACGCCGGGATCACTCCCTGAGCCCTGAGCCGAAGGCAGACACTTAACCACTGAGCCACCCAGGCGCCTCTAACCTCAATCTTTAAAGATCTTATCTCCACATATAGTCACATTCTGTGGTATGAGGAGTTAGGACTTCGAAATGTGAATTTGGATGTGGGACACATTTCAGCCCATAGGTGGTTTAGGCTGTAGCATAAGTTTGGGGATTATAAATGTTAGAAACATACCTGTATCTATAAAATCAGAAAAAAACTTTATAGATAGAGAGTGATTCAACATTTTTTTTTAAGATTTTATTTATTTATTTGGCAGAGAGAGACAGCCAGCGAGAGAGGGAACACAAGCAGGGGGAGTGGGAGAGGAAGAAGCAGGCTCCGAGCAGAGGAGCCTGATGTGGGACTCAATCCCAGAACACTGGGATCACGCCCTGAGCCAAAGGCGGACGCTTAACGACTGCGCCACCCAGGCGCCCCACAGAGTGATTCAACTTTAAAACAAACAATTTTAAAACATTCTTTCAATAACTTATTACATGATTTTATAACATAACATGTCTATATTGGTTCAAAACAATGTACTTCCAATAAAAGAATCAGATTCCTTTTTTACTCATTTCTCACCAAATGGTTTTGGGCACAATGACAACCTAACACTTCTGCTGAAATTCTCATCCTCATCATCAGCTTCCTTCTCCTCCTCAAGCTAACATTTATTCTTCATGGCACACTTTGTGCTAATACACATTATAAGTACTATCTCATTTAATCCCTACAATAATCTTATGAATTAGGTATAATTACTATTCCCTATTATAGGTGAGAAAACTGAAATTTAGAGAGTTAAATTATTTCATGACTACATAAAATGAGTAAATGCTGGAAACCTGATTAATGTTCCTTCCTGTCTGAGTCTCAAATCTCTATGCAGAACTACTTCTTGGCACTGATGTGGTAGTATTTAAAGGAAAACATTAGCAGTCAGAACTAGGGATACTGATACACAAATACCAGAAACTTCTAAGAAATTCTGTAAGATTTAGACTACACTGAAGTAAATCCAGTTCTGATCCACATGTGGGAGAGCATATGCCACAGGCAAAGGGAGGAAGAGATTCTGGCAGAATATTCCCAGTATTTCCTGGAATAAGGAGAGCTGGAAGCAAAGGACAGATCCAGCAGCATGTGAGGAGTTTGCCATGGTGTTTATGCCCAGCCCAACTCACTTTAGTCACTGAAGGCCAAATGGTGAGCAAGTAAATAAAAGGAAAGCAGGGAAGGCAGACTTTTGACAAGAGGGAGAAAGCATGAAATGACAAGGAAGAAGACCAAACTTGCAAAAATACTACAATCATCATGAATGATATAAATTCCCCAAAGATTGTAGCCTGGCATCAAGAAACAAAATCTAATTGTAGATTCTTTGAAGTAAGAAACAAACAAACAAAAAGGCACCAACCTAAATGTCCCAAATAGGAGGCTAGTTAAAAAAAAAACAAAACCTATTATATATTCAATGAAATGCCAAACAGCCTTTTGTTTGTTTCTTTGTTTTTTTGTTTTTTGTGTGTGTGTGTTTTAATAATATTTTTTATTATATTATGTTAGTCACCATATAGTACATCCCTCGTTTTTGATGTAAAGTTCCATGATTCATTACTTGCGTATAACACCCAGTGCACCATGCAACACATGCCCTCCTTACTACCCATCACCAACCCATCCCATTCTCCCACGCCCCTCCCCTCTGAAGCCCTCAGTTTGTTTCCCAGAGTCCATAGTCTCTCAGCCTTAAAAAAATTATGACCTACAAGATTAGTTATAAATATTGAAATTCTTCAAGATATAATTTTTCAGGTGAAATATTGATTATAAAATATATTTTGTTACTGTAGGATTCTAACTTTGTAAATAAAATGTCAATATATCTACTAACACAGAAAAAAAAAGGCTGAAAATATGTGCCACAGACTAGTGCTATTTGTTCTTACAGTATTAGGGGTAATCTTTTTTCTTAATTTTATGCTGTATGTTTTAAATTTTTTCTATAAAAACATATAATTTATAATAAAAATAACATTACTTTCCAAAAAAAAAAAAAAAAAGAGAGAGGAGAAAATTGAAAGCAATTCACAACAAAAAGGCATCTTAAAAACTAGATAAGGCAACTTGCCAAGGACAAGAGAAGTAAACTACAATACTAGAATTATGGCAGGCTGTTCAAGGAAAAGAGAATAAAGCAGGAAGAATGCCAAATCTTCTGAGGCTTCAGAAAAAGCACAGGTGGTTAATTCAGGGTGTTGTGTATCTTTTCTATCTTAATAAATAAACACTGAGTCCTGCTAATGTGGTACTTGGAAGTGTCAGGATTTACTCAAATCAAGTTGAGAATGGTTTGAAAAGGGCCACTAATCTAAACCAAAAACTCTCAACTCTTGGCAGGACAAAATCACCTGGGGAACTATTTAAAACTACTGATTCCCTCAGTCTATCCCAAACCATTAAATCAGACTCTCTCATATGGGAACCAAACAGTATACTTTTTTTAAAAGTTCTGCAGGTGAGTAATAATATGCAACCAAGATTGAGGACAACTAATCTAACGCTAAATAGTGATTTAGTTAAATGGAGAGAGCACAAGTACTTTTATCCTTGACACATTCTTGGTCAAGAACTTTTTACTAAGAATTGTTGAATACATATATACATATGTTTTAATATGAATTCTCTCAAGATAAGACATTTTTGTCTTCCCTTTTTATGAATAGCAAACTCCCATTCAGTGCCATCATAAACCACTTACAGTCATGTAAGGATTAAGTAGAACACAAGTGCCATTTGGAGGAGATCATGAGAAGGAAAAAAAAATAGACCTCAGAGGAAGGAGTGTCTTCTTGCCCTCAAACAGATTTGCACTCTCCTCTCTTTTCCCAAAGCTCCTGTCAAAGTCTCTATTTAATTGTGTCCTTGCGTATGTATCTCTCCCTCTCAGTCCTGGACTCCTTCAAGCATAGAATGTGCTCTCTGTATCTTTTCATCATCAAAAACTGCCACACAGTAGAAATTTAATAAATGTTTTTTGATTGGACAAAGAAAAGAAGTGCCAGGCATTATAATTATTTCTATTATAGTCCTTTCAGTTCTATGACTCTAGAATTCTATGGTAACTATTCTCAGTTTTCCAAACTTCCCATTTTCCTTCTACAATTTGATAACATTATTTGATAAAAACCAACTTCCCTAGTCATTCTGAAAAGCTATAAGCAACTGTGGAATATGTTACAATATTGTCGACGAATAGGCATAAGAATTTTAAATGTTGTAATACCATTTATCAGTGCACATGGTAAGCCATATTGCTTTATATTTGCCTTAAAATCCCTTTGACTTCATGAGTACCAAGTTATTTGTGCATGTCAAACTAGACTGGGAGTAAAAATAACTGTGGTAAACAAATAAACATGTACAGGTAGATGACCCATAGATTATATGGTCAGAACTCCTTCAATTAAAGAAAACAATTCTGGAGGCAAATAGCTTAGATACAGACAAATTACAATGTGTTCTGGGCTGACCATGACCATTCTTTCTTGAGATCATTCATCCTTAAGGATGTCAGCTGAAGTTCAAATATGCCAGTACCCTGTGGGTTAAGCTAATTCCATGAAACTTTAAAGCTTAAGATATGACACAATCCTTGTGACAGGTAGACAATGGATCATTTTACAACAAAGGTCAACGATCAAAAATTTCAGGGGTGAGGAAGGATGTGCTGTCCTAGAAAATATCTTCAGTCTTTAATTATATATACTATGTAAAACCGACTTAAGCTATTGGGCATTAGAAAGAATAGGCACTGTGATTTTTTTAAGCCATAGCAGTTGTAATTAATCATTGAAATGAAGAAAATATGAAATGAACTTTACAAGATGCTGTATGGCCTGCCTATCTAAATGGTATTTTAGCACCAGACTTAAAATATTTGTCATAAGAATGTTTTGTGCTTGTCCTATCACAAATAATTAATGGAGACTTCAATTTTTGAAAAGCTGTTGTAAGAATAAACATACATGTAAGTGTATTTCACATATTCTGCTTTTTTTCTTTTGTTCAGTTCCTTTTCTCTAGGAATCTGGATGTTACCAAGTTTAATGAAGTTAAGATCTTAAAACTTGAAATCAAATAACAATATTCAATGATCTTTGTTTTGGCTTCTTCTCCACCAAACAACTCAAATTATATTGCAAATGCCATTGCTGATATTGAATAACAGTAAAAGTCTTATTATAGCTTGCATATCAATCGAGAAGAGTAAAGACCTAATGTAGTCATATTTCAGGGCATGTTACTATGTGCATCAATCAATGCATCTGTCTTTCTTTAATAACAGCAGGTTCCAATGATTTTTCATTAAAATCATTAATTTTTATTTGATGAGTCACTATTATTTGTTGAAAGATGATGAGGACTATTCATACCTCAGAACTGTCATATGTATTATTCTGTATTCAGGAAACTGCTTGCTATATATTATAATATACCATATCACCCTGCAAATGTGCCAAAAAATCACTACAGAGATTTTTGTTTTAATGTCCCCCATATATATAGTTGTATATGAGTGTTTGGATGAAACTTCACTAGTGGAAATTAAGGTGAAAATTCATCAAGTAATAAATATATTAATATATTTCCTTGACAGGATATGTCAAGTAAATTGATACAGAACGAACAAAAAAGGATGAACTGCTAGAGCTTACACAACAGTTCAAGTCAGTATCCTCTTTAAATCTGAATATTTACCTTTTGTGCCTTTCCAGCACAAAATTCAGGAAAATTTTGTTATAACAAAAAGCATGAATTTTTTTAAAAGATGACTTTAATATCTGAAGTTACTTTTGACTCTTGGTAGAGGAAATAAACCAAATATGTTCACTTATCAATAGCAGTCAATGCCTCAAGAAGACTCTAAGAGCTCAAACTTATATAAAGAAAATTTAGTAATATTCTCATTTAGCCACAACATATTTCACCTGCTTTTGACCACTAATTTGGGAACATATTCAAAGATGCATGTTTTTTGGTTGTCATGAAGTATAGATTGGGATTTCCCCTCAATGTTTCATTATTAAATTTTCAACAATACAAAAAAGTTGAAATACCCACCCACATAGGGGTATTTTTAAAAGCTGTGAAATGGGGAGGAGGAGTTAAGATGGCAGAGGAGTAGGAGACACCGTTTTCAGCCGGTCCCCCGAGTCGAGCTGGATAGGTACCAGACCAGCCTAAACAACCACGGAACCAGCCTGAGACGCAGGAAGACACATCTAGATCTCTACAAATGAACATCTCCAGCGCTGAGTATTGAGGTACCAAGCGGGGAGCCATGAAACTGTGCACAGATATCGGAAGATAAACGGAAGGGGGAGGGAGCCGCCGCGTTCGGGCGCCAGGAAGCGGTAGCCACTTGCACAGGGGAGCGGGCGGGCTCGTGGTCGGCACCCGCAAAACAGCAGACTGAGACCGTGAGCCGGGTGCGCGCGCCACCAGGCATCTCGCGGAACACCGGAATCCCGGTGCGCTCACTGGATCCAGACTGAGACCGGGAGATCCGGGAGCGAGCGCGCGCCGGGCGGCTGGCGGCTGGCGGCATTAGAAACACAAAGGACAGAGACGCGCCGGCCCTGGAAGTGAGGGCTGGGACGCCGGGTGTGGGGCGCACATCCCGGACGCTGCAGGGTTGAGCAGCACCAACAGAAACAGAGTTAAAGTGGCCAGAACATTAGTAGAGAACGGGCCGCAATCCTTCTGTTCCGTGACAGAGGCTGAAATTCGGCCGCTGCTGCTGCTCTGACTCTCAGAAGAGGCACAGCAAACCGCCAGGGAAAGCCGCCAGAGAACAAAAGCCTGGAAATACCGGCTCAGAGAGTGTCCATCCCCATCCCCCCTCGCAGGGGACACGGAGACTCTACCCAAACAGGGTTGCCTGAGTATCGGCGCGGCAGGCCCCTCCCCCAGAACACAGAAGGCAGGCTGAAAAATTAAGAAGCCCACAACCCGGGCGCCTGCGTGGCGCAGTCATTGAGCGCCTCTTCGGCTTAGGGCGTGATCCCAGCGTTCCGGAAAGGAGTCCCTCATCGGGCTCCTCCGCTGGGAGCCTGCTTCTTCCTCTCCCACTCCCCTGCTTCTGTTCCCTCTCTCGCTGGTTGGCTGCCACATAAATAAATAAATAAAATCTTTAAAGAAGAAGCCCACATCCCTAAGATCCCTATAAAACAAGGGGCACGGCCTGGGACCCAGTCAATAGTTTGGGCTCTGGAAACCCCGCAACCTCTCCTCATCAGAATGACAAGAAGGAGAAGCCCCCCCCCCCAGCAAAGAAAAGACAGTGAGTCTGTGGCCTCTGCCACAGAAATAATGGATATGGATGTAACTAAATTATCAGAAATGGAATTCAGAGTAACGATGGTCAAAATGATGAGTAGAATTCAAAAAACTATTAACGAAAAGGTTACTGAGAATATAGAATCCCTAAGGACAGAAATGAGAACGAATCTGACAGAAATTAAAAATTCTATGAGCCAAATGCAGGCAAAACTAGAGGCTCTGACGGCCAGGGTCACAGAAGCAGAGGAACGGGTTAGTGAATTGGAGGATGGGTTAATAGAGGAAAAAATGAAAATAGAAGATGGTCTTAAAAAAATCCACACCCACGAATGTAGGTTACGGGAGATTACTGACTCAATGAAACTATCCAATGTTAGAATCATCGGCATCCCCGAGGGGGTGGAGAAAAACAGAGGTCTAGAAGAGATATTTGAACAAATTGTAGCTGAAAACTTCCCTAATCTAGCGAGGGAAACAAACATTCGTGTCCAAGAGGCAGAGAGGACCCCTCCCAAGCTCAACCACGACAAACCTATGCCACGTCACGTCATAGTGCAATTCACAAATATTAGATGCAAGGATACAGTATTGAAAGCGGCCAGGGCAAAGAAATTTCTCACGTACCAAGGCAAGGCATCAGAATTACGTCAGACCTGTCTACACAGACCTGGAATGAGAGAAAGGGTTGGGGGAGCATATTTAAAGCTCTTTCAGAGAAAAACATGCAGCCAAGAATCCTTTATCCAGCAAGGCTGTCATTCAGAATTGATGGAGAAATAAAGACATTTCAGAATTGCCAGTCACTAACCAATTTTGTAACCACGAAACCAGCCCTACAGGAGATATTACGGGGGGTTCTATAAAAGTGAAAAGGCCCCAAGAGTGATACAGAACAGAAAGTCACAGCCAATACAAACAAAGACTTTACTGGCAACATGGAATTATTAAAATCATATCTCTCGGTAATCAGTCTTAATGTAAATGGTTTGAACCATCCCATAAACGCCACAGGGTTGCAGATTGGATAAAAAGAAATGACCCATCCATTTGCTGTCTACAAGAGACTCATTTCAAACCCAAAGATGCATTCAGACTGAGAGTAAGGGGATGGAGTACCATCTTTCACGCAAATGGACCTCAAAAGAAAGCTGGGGTAGCAATTCTCATATCAGATAAATTGGATTTTAAACTACAGACTATAGTTAGAGACACAGAAGGGCACTATATTATTCTTAAGGGAAGTATTCAACAAGTGGATATGACAATTATAAATATATATGCCCCCAACAGGGGAGCAGCAAGATACACAAGCCAACTCTTAACCAGAATAAAGAGACATATAGATAAAAATACATTAATAGTAGGGGACCTCAACACTCCACTATCAGAAATAGACAGAACACCCTGGCAAAAACTAAGCAAAGAATCAAAGGCTTTGAATGCCATACTCGACGAGTTGGACCTCATAGATATATATAGAACACTACACCCCAGAACCAAAGAATACTCATTCTATTCTAATGCCCATGGAACATTCTCAAGAATAGACCACGTTCTGGGACACAAAACAGGTCTCAGCCAATACCAAAAGATTGAAATTATCCCCTGCATATTCTCAGACCACAATGCTCTGAAATTGGAACTCAACCACAAGGAAAAATTTGGAAGAAACTCAAACACTTGGAGACTAAGAACCATCCTGCTCAGGAATGACTCGATAAACCAGAAAATCAAAAATCAAATAAAACAATTTATGGAGACCAATGAGAATGAAAATACAACAGTCCAAAACCTATGGGATACTGCAAAGGCAGTCCTAAGGGGGAAATACATAGCCATCCAAGCCTCACTCAAAAGAATAGAAAAATCTAAAATGCAGTTTTTATATTCTCACCTCAAGAAGCTGGAACAGCAACAGAGGGACAGGCCTAATCCACGCACGAGGAAGCAGTTGACCAAAATTAGAGCTGAAATCAATCAAGCAGAAACCAGAAGTACAGTAGAGCAGATCAACAGGACTAGAAGCTGGTTCTTGGAGAGAATCAATAAAATTGACAGACCACTGGCAAGACTTATCCAAAAGAAAAGAGAAAGGACCCAGATTATTAAAATTATGAATGAAAAAGGAGAGGTCACGACGAGCACCACTGAAATTGGAAGGATTATTAGAAATTTTTATCAACAGCTATATGCCAATAAACTAAGCAATCTGGACGAGATGGAATCCTTCCTGGAAACCTATAAACTACCAAGATTGAAACCGGAAGAAATTGATTCCTTAAACAGGCCAATTAATTATGAAGAAATTGAGTCAGTGATAAACAACCTTCCAAATAACAAAACTCCAGGCCCGGACGGTTTTCCTGGGGAATTCTACCAAACATTCAAAGAAGAAATAATACCTATTCTCCTAAAGCTATTTCAAAAAATAGAAACAGAAGGAAAGCTACCAAACTCATTCTATGAGGCCAATATTACCTTGATCCCCAAACCAGGCAAAGACCCCCTCAAAAAGGAGAATTACAGACCGATTTCCCTAATGAATATGGACGCCAAAATCCTCAACAAGATACTTGCTAATAGAATCCAACAGTACATTAAAAGGATTATCCATCACGATCAAGTGGGATTCATACCTGGGATGCAAGCGTGGTTCAATATTCGCAAATCAATCAGCGTGATACATCATATCAACAAGAAAAGACTCAGGAACCATATGATCCTCTCAATCGATGCCGAAAAAGCATTTGACAAAATACAGCATCCTTTCCTGATTAAAACCCTTCAGAGTGTAGGAATAGAAGGTACATTTCTCAATCTCATAAAAGCCATCTATGAAAAGCCTACTGCAAATATTATTCTCAATGGGGAAAAGCTGGAAGCCTTTCCCTTAAGATCAGGAACTCAACAAGGATGCCCACTCACGCCACTATTATTCAACATAGTACTAGAAGTCCTTGCAACAGCAATCAGACGACAAAAAGGGATCAAAGGTATTCAAATCGGCAAAGAAGAAGTCAAAATGTCTCTCTTTGCAGATGACATGATACTCTATATGGAAAACCCAAAAGAAGCCACTCCCAAACTATTAGAAGTTATAGAGCAATTCAGTTATGTGGCGGGATACAAAATCAATGCTCAGAAATCAGTTGCATTTCTGTACATGAATAACGAGACCGAAGAAAGAGAAATTAGGGAATCCATCCCATTTACAATAGCACCAAAAACCATACGTTACCTTGGAATTAACTTAACCAGAGACGTAAAGGACCTATATTCTAGAAACTATAAATCACTCTTGAAAGACATTGAGGAAGACATAAAAAGATGGAAAGATATTCCATGCTCATGGATCGGAAGAATTAACATAGTTAAAATGTCCATGCTACCCAGAGCAATCTACACTTTCAATGCTATCCTGATCAAAATACCAAGGACATTTTTCAAAGAACTGGAACAAATAGTCCTTAAATTTGTATGGAAACAGAAAAGGCCCCGAATCTCCAAGGAACTGTTAAAAAGGAAAAACAAAGCTGGGGGCATCACAATGCCGGATTTCGAGCTGTACTACAAAGCTGTGATCACAAAGACAGCATGGTACTGGCACAAAAACAGACACATAGACCAATGGAACAGAATAGAGAGCCCAGAAATGGACCCTCGGCTCTTTGGGCAACTAATCTTTGATAAAGCAGGAAAAAACATCCGGTGGGAAAAAGACAGTCTCTTCAATAAATGGTGCTGGGAAAATTGGACAGCTACATGCAAGAGAATGAAACTTGACCACTCTCTCACACCATACACAAAAATAAACTCCAAATGGATGAAAGACCTCGATGTGAGACAGGAATCCATCAAAATTCTAGAGGAGAACATAGGCAACAACCTCTACGACATGGGCCAAAGCAACCTTTTTCATGACACATCCCCAAAGGCAAGAGAAACAAAAGATAAAATGAATTTATGGGACTTCATCAAGATTAAAAGTTTCTGCACAGCCAAGGAAACAGTCAGAAAAACTAAGAGGCAGCCCACGGAATGGGAGAATATATTTGCAAATGACACTACAGATAAAGGACTGGTATCCAAGATCTACAAAGAACTTCTCAAACTCAATACACGAGAAACAAATAAACAAATCATAAAATGGGCAGAAGATATGAACAGACACTTTTCCAATGATGACATACAAATGGCTAACAGACACATGAAAAAATGTTCAAAATCATTAGCCATCAAGGAAATTCAAATCAAAACCACACTGAGATACCACCTTACGCCAGTTAGAATGGCAAAAATAGACAAGGCAAGAGACAACCATTGTTGGAGAGGATGTGGAGAAAGGGGATCCCTCCTACATTGTTGGTGGGAATGCAAGTTGGTACAGCCACTCTGGAAAACAGTGTGGAGGTCCCTTAAAAAGTTAAAAATTGAGCTACCCTATGATCCAGCCATTGCACTACTGGGTGTTTACCCCAAAGATACAGATGTAGTGAAGAGAAGGGCCATATGCACCCCAATGTTCATAGCAGCAATGTCCACAATAGCTAAATCGTGGAAGGAGCCGAGATGCCCTTCAACAGATGACTGGATTAAGAAGTTGTGGTCCATATATACAATGGAATATTACTCAGCTATCAGAAAGAACGAGTTCTCAACATTTGCTACAACATGGACGGCACTGGAGGAGATAATGCTAAGTGAAATAAGTCAAGCAGAGAAAGACAACTATCATATGATTTCTCTCATCTATGGAACATAAGAACTAGGATGATCGGTAGGGGAAGAAAGGGATAAAGAAAGGGGGGGTAATCAGAAGGGGGAATGAAACATGAGAGACTATGGACTATGAGAAACAAACTGAGGACTTCAGAGGGGAGGGGGGTGGGGGAATGGGATAGGCTGGTGATGGGTAGTAAGGAGGGCACGTATTGCATGGTGCACTGGGTGTTATACACAACTAATGAATCATAGAGCCTTACATCGGAAACCGGGGATGTACTGTATGGTGACTAACATTATAATAAAAAATCATTAAAAAAAAAAATAAAAGCTGTGAAATGGGCCATCTATTCTTTTTATGTAAGTAATATCACTGAAAGAGAAAAATGCGTGTTCATAGACAATTATGTCTGGCAATTGGGCACAGAGTTTTGCAAAATGATAAAAGACTATTTAAATTAAGGAAAGATGAGGAACAATTTATTAGCAACATATAGCTTAATTATGGATGAATCCATATTAGGGTAGAATGATTCCAATACAATTTAAAATAGTATTCAGTAGAAACCAACCATCACTGAGATACTGAGAAAAAGGAAACATTTTTAGAGCTCATCAAATTAAAGTTAAATGTGGGCAGAACATTGCCAATGGATGTAGCTGAAAATTACTCTTTTGACACAGTGTTTTCCAAAGTGTGAGAGGTATGTCTCACACTTTGGCTTCTGCACTAAATAATTAAAAAGTGAGTTTATTTGAAGAAAAATGAGGCAAATAACCATACAAATATAACTCAGACTATGGCAAATATTATAAAGGTTGTTGTCAAATGCTTATAGAGAAATATTACTTTAATGGCTGTTAGACAGCCAAAGAGAAGACATTAAACATAATGAAGTCCTTCAAAGTACTGTAGGTACCACCCTTCTGTACTTATTAAAAACTAATTTCTAGGTTTCTCTCACCTAAAATTTGAACATGTTCCTACAGATTTTGTTCATAAATGAAAACTCTAAAAATGACCAAGAGTCCCATTTCCTTCCTTCAATCTATTGAATGAAGTACTTTTATTTACGAAAAGGAGTGGGGCAAAGTATTTTAATTCCTTCCCCTAACTCAATGCAAGTCTGTAATTTGAAAATCTTCTTCTATAATATAATAAATTACCATCACAAACAAATAGTGTGATTTCTAAGTCATAAAAACAGCAGGTGGATAAATATAGGTTGTGATTGCTTAGAATATAAAGTTAGTACTGTATCATCGAAAGTCTTAAATTATTGGCACTTGACTCCCCTGCAGACTATAGGAGTAAATTTCCTCATCTATCATCATGCCACAATAGTCTTTATAGCAAATGTAGAGTCTAGGATAGGTGACTGGAGTCATCATATTCTGCAATATGAACCATTTGAAGACAGATTTTCTCAGTGAATGAGTTGAACAAAAGATTAAATTCAACCATAGGAGTTTTGAATGTTCATTTTATTCCAGCATTTTTATGCAGTTTAAATAATTCATATTTCCTCCTCACCAACCCCCTCCTTTTTGCTTTCATAATCTTCCAGGGTAGGAAAGAAGGGGAAGAGGGTAGCTAGCAGGAGCAAAGAAAATATCCAGTACCATTGGTAGAACAACACCATGCTAAATACATACACACACACACACACACACACACACACACACACACACACACACACACCACACACGTCACATGAGAAAAAAAACTTTCCAAAATACTTTCATATGCTTTATAATTCAACTATTACAATGTTCTGTTATTTGATTTTACTAAACTCTTTATAAAATAATAAATAGATTTCTATGTGGGATTTCAAGCCATTTCAAAGAGTTTTGATTATAGGTCTTCAGTCTTTATAAATATCACAGTGGTTGTACTAGAATAATCAGGGCCCATCCTTTTATTTTACCTCAAGTATCTTATAGTTAGAGACAGAGACTAGGACCACACTTTTCTTGTATATATTTTGCTATAGCCTACTAAGCCATAGGATCAAAGTAAAGGTCAGATTTTCCTAACCTATATATGGGAACTTATATTTTTATTGTTTCTAACCATTTTTGGTGTCTTACATTGCATTAAAAATTTAATTTTTAATCTAATTCCTCAGCCAGGATCATATTAACCATATTAACCTCTAGCACCATGATGTGGATACTAATGGACCATGGCTAATAGAACAGAGTTTAAGTAGCCCTACAATTATTTTACTTGACATAGAGTCTCTGTAACAGAAAGGAATATGAGACTAACACAAATATTTGGATATTTAAGAAAAGTTTGGAATTAAGAGGTCAAAAATCATTGTACATTCTGTAATTTTACTTCCAATAGTGACCAGAGATCTAGAATTCTATTATGGTTGCAAGACCATCCATCACAGTCATGTAGGCCAGATATCATTTTTAGCTGGACAAAAGAGAGTCCCAATCAAAATATGTTAGGCTGCTAGGGAATTTTTTAAATTAGTATAATTCGATGAGATTCATGTGGAAATTGTCTATACCCACATAGGACATGAAACCTATGAGAATCACTAGAGCATATCCCCGTTTGGACTATTCTAATTCAAGTTGATGAATAGAGGAAGAGAGTTTAAGTTAATATTAAATAAAATAAACCTTCTCCTTAAATTCCATGTCCAACCAATTTGTTTTTTAAAGTGACAGTTTAGTAAGAACAAAATAGAATTCATTTTGTTCTGAGTTTCAGTCCAGACAATGCTCCTTAGTTTCTCAAAAGTTCAGATAAAACCAGGAGGGAAAATCAGTTTATTTTATTGTTCCCAAACACCCAATTATCCAAAATATCAGACAGGAACTTCCTCTATTTTCCATAACCAAACCTACCAAATCCCTTGCAAAGTATATCCCATTACTTGGGATCTGGATCCAATTTCATCTTATTCTCTTGAGAATCTTACAACATTGGCTATTGATTCTTTAATTTACCCGCATTTTCAAACTCTTCTTTTCTATTGCATTCTTTCCACTAACAGTCAAGCACGCTCAAAAGTTCCTTTCAATCTTAAAAAAAAAAAAAATCTTCCCTTGAAACCCCTCCCTTGGTTTTTCCACCTCTCTCTCTGCAACTCTGATACTCCTGCTGATGCACTGTCTTCCTAATGCTTTAATGTTGGTGTTCCTCGAGGAAGATTCTTTACTTTCCTCTCTTTTGACTTCATATTATTTCTAAAAGTGACCTTCACATCCATGGCTTCTTTATCCATTGATATACTTCATATTGACATATTTCAAGCACAAATTTCTTTTTTTTTTTTTAAGATTTTATTTATTTATTTGACAGAGAGAGAGACAGCAGTGAGAGAGGGAACACAAACAGGGGGAGTGGGAGAGGAAGAAGCAGGCTCCCAGCAGAGGAGCCCGATGTGGGGCTCGATCCCACAACGCCAAGATCACGCCCTCAGCCGAAGGCAGACTCTTAACTGCTGTGCCACCCAGGTGCCCCCAAGCACAAATTTCTGATGTTGGTATTGGATTGGTATCCCCAGAAGCAGACCCCAGGATGAGAATTTGAATGTGAGTAGTTTATGTTGAAAATGACCACAGAAACACCAGTAGAGGAGTGGGGAGTAAGAAAGGGAAGGAATCCAACGGAGGATGTATAATCAGCCAGTTATCACTGTGAGCTAGATCCCAGATCCCACCTAAAGAGGTCTGGGACAAGTAGATCAAGCACTATAGCATCACCAGACACCCTTTAAAGAATGTTGCTTTAACAAGTCTTTTTTTTCCTGTCTGAATATTATATGGGTCACGTTGATATATGCAGTAACTCTGAATGTGCTGTGTTTCTCTCTCTCCTTCTATGGAGATGTAATGTATATGTAATTGATTCAAATTGCTTTAAAAGAGTGTATTACTCTATCTCCAGGGAAGAGGAGAGACGAACACTTATTGAACTTCAATAATAGATTATTATATTATTATAAATTATATGTGCCATACGGATTATCAGACGGATCTACACCCTTTGAAATTATAATGGGAACATATTGCTTCCTTCCTTTTAACAGGCTGCTTATCTGCTCTGCTTATTTAAGAATGTATTCCTGGTTCTTGGTCCATCTTCTGGTCTCCTGTTTCAAGGCAGCAAATCTTCCTTTCCACAAATTTCTTTTCTTCTAAATGATCTTCCCAGAGCACTTTGTCATCTTATTTCCACCTGCTAAATTCCCTGGCCAGTGGCAACTGAGTGCACACATATTCCCCACTTGTGTAGCCAGTGCTGTGAGATCATGATAAACAATAATAAAATTAACTAAATGGTGTGTGGGGGTGGAATATGGCATACGTAGGAAATAATAACGTTATGACTATAGGCACAAAGTGGAAAGTAGGAGAAGCCTGAAAGATCATGCTTTCTACTAACAAACGGATAAAATCACTCTGCCTCCCAAAAGATCACAGCCACTCATTAATCCAGGAGGCAGTGTGGTTTATTGCTTATGTGAGTAGGCTATATTATCAAACTGCTTATGTGAGAACCCCAGCACTACCAATTTGCTAGATTAGTTTCCATCCTTAAAAAGTAGAAATAATAATGGTACATACTTCATAGTGTTTTTATATAGATCAAATGATATATTCCTTGTAAAGCATCAACCACAGTGCCTGGCATTTGTGAGCACCCAATAAATATCGGCTGTTTTGAATAAATAAATCCAGTCAGTATCTGCCAGCCATGATTTTCTCCCAAGCACATGTCCTCTATGTGACTGACACTGAAGCATCTGCTCAATTTCTTTTCTCTGGCAAAAACAAAACTAAACAAAACAAACAAAACCCAAAAAATAAAAAGGAGCAAAGAGAAGGGCTCCATTTGACATGTCAAATATTCCTATTCAGTCTTTCCAAGGCCCTATTTAAACCTCACCATACATGTCCAATTCTACAAGGTATAGGTAACATGTATCTCCCATTTACCCAGGAGGATCCAATATAGTGGTTGCTTTTGTGGAACTCTCCTTCCAAGGAGGAATGTAGAATTGAATGTAGAATGTAGAATTTTAATTTTAACTAAAAAATTCCTCTTTAAATTTTAATTAAATACCAGTGTGTGTGCATTGATGTATTTGGTCCACTGGCAGCTCCTCTATCGTATTGCACACATCTCCCTTTAGACTTAACATTACTATCATGCACGCCTGGAGAATAAGAGTTCTAAGATTAGGGATCGTCTGGTTCAGGTGAAGTCCAGGGACAACATGGGTGCTACGCATCACCTCATGCTTAATTGCAAACTGCAGATCTAGATGAGATGTCTGTTCCTGGGTTCCTGGGCTTCTTTCCCTTACACTCACTACTTGGTTGTAGCAGAGAACACACTTCTTCCCTGCAAAGAGTTGAACCCCTAATAGAGATGTCATAACATGGGGTGAACCTCAAATAGAACCAGAATTTTCATACTTAAAATAAAAGGGAGACTTTCCTCCTCACACATTGATTTATTTAGATTAGCAATTTTCTTATTGAGTAATTGCTGGATTTCTTAAATGTATACTAAGGCTTTGAGGTCTTACTTCCAAAATTAAATATCAACTATGAAAACAGTAATCTTCAGTTAGCAATTTAAAACATTAAATAACAATATTCAATTTTGCTTTAAATTGTTCTTTTAATAAAGGGACAGGTATAATATTTATAAGTAAGAGACAGATATACGTATAGATGTATACACACATGTGTATGTATGTGCATTGCTTAGCCACAGGTAGACATTCATCAAGTAATGTATCACCTCTGAAACTCCAGCACTTCCGGAGTGCAAATGCAAGAGTTGGGCACTGCAGGTACTCCCCGTTGTGAGTTATGGTTTATATAATAATTTGCTCAGCTGAGTAGCAGTCTAATGATTTGCAATCCACAATGCTTTCTCCTGATTCAGCTGATGTCTCAGCTTCTTCACAGGATTCATTAAGTAATTTTTTGATATTTATGTTCCACTCCTGTACTTTATTTTCTTGCACTGTGGTTAACATGTAGGAAATCCCTGACAGCTAAGTTTAATCACCACAAAGAAGAGACTAAGTTCATTGCATATTTGTTTATGTTTTGTTATTTGAAAATTGCCTGGAACTGAATAATGCATTCTGAGCCAATCTGTTGTTACTGTGGTGGTGGTGGTGGTGGTGGTTGCAAAGCGGGCAGTGTGAAAGCACTTCAGGATCAAAGCAGTGGCAGCAAGGGGCAAGGAGGTGAGGGTGAGATCAAATTCGAATTGCTGTTCACAGCATCCAGACAGGAAAAGTAAAGAATCGAAAGAAATTAATCTCAGTAGATTTTGCAACTCTGTTCAGGACAGACAAAGGCATCAATAGCCACCAGTAAACAGCAGGTGAGAAGAATGAATGCTGTAGAAATTAGACATCGTCCCTAGTCTGACTCTCATTTGGAAGGAGCAGCCAAAGGAATGGCTGTTATGAGGAAATCATGTTTCCAAGTTATTTGAAAGGAAATCAGATTCATTCTACAAATGAATGTCTTTTATTTTCTTATAACTCTCAAACTCAGAACATGCTACTGCCTTTGCAACGCCTTCACAATGCCTTCACCCTCACTCTCTCGTGCACCTGGGGATGGTGGGAAAACCACCGGGCTGAGCACATAATCCTTAATAAATGTGAGCTATTGTTATTTCTGAGTATGTGCTAAACATTTTATTGCCAGAATTCAGAGAAAACTTACACCAACTGCAAAAAAATGTTTACTTGTGTTATTTAGGAAGCTTCTCCCATTATTATTTTATTTTATTTCATTTTATTTTATTTTATTTTTTTGCTGAATTATGAATTTGACTTGATTTTGGTGTGAAGGTATTGGAAAGTAGAATATTTCGGAAATATTTTTGCCATGTCCAAAGTCAGGCTATTCGTTAACAATAAGGTTTGGCTTTAAATAATGTCACAATATTTATTAGAACCACAATCTACATTTTATCAAAGAAACTGGTTCTTCTAACGTCAGATTAATTGTTGAGCTATCTATTTAAAAAACCATAATGAGTCTGATCGACTTGCAAAAACATACACAGATCATATACAATGTTTCTATCCTCCTTATTAGGAGCAACCAGAAGTGATTTTTCTGTGGCTGTTGGTTGCTTTAGCTTGAAAAAAAAACAAACTGCAAATCCCTCTAAAAAGTCATGCCAACATCCGCATGTAGCACTAAAGTTAGAAAATATGACAGTTTTAGGGGCGCCTGGGTGGCACAGCGGTTAAGCATCTGCCTTCAGCTCAGGGTGTGATCCTGGCGTTATGGGATCGAGCCCCACATCAGGCTCCTCCGCTATGAGCCTGCTTCCTCCTCTCCCACTCCCCCTGCTTGTGTTCCCTCTCTCGCTGTCTGTCTCTATCTCTGTCAAATAAATAAATAAAATCTTTTTTAAAAAAAGATTTTTTTTTAAAGATTTCTTTAAAAAAAAAAGAAAGAAAGAAAGAAAGAAAATATGACAGTTTTAGGCCCTCACATGGTTAGCAGGCCATCCATTGATGCTGTTATAGAAATTACGTATGAATGAAACAGACCTGTTTGGCCACAGATCTAGAAGGTTTTGGACAAGCTAACAGTGTTTTATTTCTCCAGGGATAATTTGATTACATTCACTATCCAGGATTAAAACCAAGAGGAGTAGTCAGTGAGCCCATTCCATTAGAAATCTTCAGAAGATACTGACCAATTTTCCCTTAAAAATACCACCCTTTGTCATTAAAAAGGGGTTCTGAGGCAGCTCAGTTTTCCATTCTGACCTTGCAAAAAAAAATGTTCAAAGTATCCTGAACCTCTGCTTTATCTCTCACTCATTTCCAAATAACATCTTTGCTCTTGGTCTCAGCTTTGGAACTTTCTCCCAAGCATCTTCCTGGGTTGCTTCGTCTCACAGCAGGTACACATGCTAATAGCCACTACTGTTGCTGATTCCATCATTTTTCACCTTATTGCTTTGATTTATTACTGTTTTGACTTTGAATTTGGAATCCATTGTATATTCCATTGCATACTAATGAGACTTTCTGCCTCAAAGGTGTGTGGCAGCCCCCCTTTTTTCCAACTTCATATGTTATTTGTATAAAGCTGATTTACATTAGCCAATTTTTTATACAATGACCTCTCTCTCCCTCTCCCTCTCTCTTCCCTTTTGTTTTTAACTTTCTACCTTTACAACTACAGAAAAAATTGAATTTGAAATCATGCTCTCAGAATTTTCCCCTTATCACTGTATTTTCTATGAGCTACCATGTTCATTTTTGCAATATTTAGTTAGCATGTACAGTGTTTTAGCCCCTGGGCTAAGTGTCTGGAATACGTGGGTGAAAAAAGAATACAGCTTATGCCACTGGGGAACTAACAGTTCAGCAGAGATGTGATCAAGAAAATGGACACTTGCTCTACAAGGGGATAAATCATATAATGTTGTAGTTGAGGTGCGTTGCACAAAGGAAACCACACTCCTTGGGTAAGTCAGGGAAGGCTTCACAGAAGAGCTGGTATTGATCTGACTTTTGAAAGTATACGAATTAACTAAATGCACCCAAGACTGAGGTTGACAATGAAGACATTGTTAAGGAAGTACAGAGTCAAAGGCAAAAAGAAATGAGAAAAATGGGGCACATTTTGGGAATTCTAAGTAGTTGGTGTAGGCAATATATGAGTGGGTACTTCTGATTCTTAATTTTAAATTAAGCTGGGGTGTCTAGGGACTGATCACGAATAATTTTTTATTTAGTCCTACAAAGATTAGATTTTTATCAATAAGTTGAATACCAAAAGACTCACTTGGAGAGAAAGTTAAAAAAAAATGTATTCCCAAAACATACTTCCTAAAAAATTCTAGCTCAGTTGCCTAAGGTAGGCATTGGGATTCTGCATTTTTAAGAAATCCCCCTATGTGATTTTTTGACCACACCACGGAGAGAAGTCCTTGAAGAAACCTGAGCAAGCAAGGTAGTTACATAATCAGAAAGGCATGTCCAATACTTTGGTAATATCGTAGAGAATGCCAAAACAACTATTTGGTCAAGTCAAACTACTGATCAGCACTGTAAAAATATCTGCCAAATTCATTGGCCAATTCAGTATGAAAGGTGACCCAATGGTCTGACTTGGAACAATTTAAAAGTATTTCTCTGAGCTTATCATTCTACAGAATAGTGTTATTGTTTGTCTTTGGACTTCTTTCAGTAACGCAATTCAATCTTAAATTTTTGGTAGTTTATGCTTCAGAGACTATCCTTGGGTGACCTTCAAGTTTTGTAGCCTCCATATTTCTGTTAACCCAAATCAGCATTCAGCATTGGAAATGATCTGAGCTTCTACTGGTAATGACGTAAGTGAATTTGTAAAATATATTCAATTTCATACAAGCTACTGAACTGGAGCCCAAGAGCTTTTTCTAGTTACATCTGATTTTTAAAAATAACTCTCTGATCTGATCTCATGGAATTGTGGCTTTATTAAACTGTAGATGTTAGATCTAAAAGTGTTTTTAGGGGGCACCTGGGTGGCTCAGCCGGCTAACCCCCTGCCTTTCGCTCAGGTCATGATCTCCGGGTCCTGGGATTGAGCCTGCAATGAAACTCCCTGCTCAGCGGGGAATCTGATTCTCCCTCTCCCCACCCCTGTTCATGCTCTCTCTTGCTATCTCTCTCTCTCAAATAAAATCTTTAAAAAATAAATAAATAAATAAAAGTGTTTTTGGTACCTCACTGCATATCCCAAACACTCAAATCTTCCTATGCTATCAAATGTTTCTTCCATACATAAAAATATGATTTTACTAAGAGGATTCATCTCAGCATATACAGACCCTAAATGATATAATTTATTTTGACCTATAGTAGGATCCCTAAAGTTTAGAATAAGGACCCTAGCCCTGGAGCCCCTAAGACTTTATCAGATGGTCTGCATTATCCTTTTTCTTCCAAATACGTATCTGTGCACGGCTGAATTTTCTCCATATATTTCAACAAAAACAAAATATCCAGTAGATTGAATACAGAAACCAATATGAGAACTCAGCTGTATCTATTAAGCCAAATATTAAAGGGATTTCCAAAAATGTAAAACAATGCTACTTTTCATTAATTATTTTCACTTTGCACTAATTATTTTGCATAATTATTTTCATCAGATATATTATATAATCACATTATACATTATGTATACTGTGTTTATTGTTATTTTAAATAAAATAATACACATTTTAAAATTTTCTCAGTTTTAATGTCTAATCTGGTAAATATTGACAGCTATACCCCACATAAATCAAAGCTCTTTGGGGTCCTCACTAATTTAAGAGTGAAAGGGTCTTGTGATCAAAAAGTGTGAGAGGTGCCTGAGTGGCTGAGCGAGTTAAGCACCTGACTCTTGATTTTGGTTCAGGTCATGATCTCAGGGTGGTGGGATTGAGCCCTGGGTCAGGCTTCATGCTCAGCATGGAATCTGTTTGTCCCTCTTCCTCTGCTCCTCCTCTGTTTACATGTGTCTCTCTCTCAAATAAATAAATAAAACATTTTTTTAAAAAAGTATGAGAAACACTCATCTAAATGAAAAGGGAAAGATTCATGAAAATGCAGTATGTCTGGTAGCGTTCAGTTCATTTGAGAAATTTAATTTTGATTTGTTCTCTCTTGAATCAAATTCCCTAGTCTTCACCTCTAAAGACCATATCTAGTATAAGAACAAAAACAATTTTTTCCAACAGTAACAGTGACTGGTAAAAATATAAGTTGATAAGATACACCTAACCCTTAAAAACACTGATTGCTCTTTCCTTGCAGGAAATTCATATGCGTGTGTGTGTGCCCATGCACACACGTGTGCACACATGTGTCTGTAGGACAGAGAGAAGTAAGTCTGAGAGGACTGGGACAAATAAATTAGATGTCCAAGGTTTTCTACCAAATGAATATTTTATTGCTGTATGTGGCCATACCAGGCCAAGTGCCCTCTTAAGGTCACTTCCTGCCCCATGTTCTTATAAAACCTTTTCCAATACTGCTACGTATGTTGCCTTCTAGATTTTCTTCTAAAAGAATTCTCTTTTCTTCTAAAAGAATTCTTTGTTTACAAGTGATTTTCAGAAGACATATATACATATGTAATGTGTTTATATGTATATATATTTACATATATATGTATATACATATATATACACATTATATATGTTATATATATCTTTTCCATCCAACTTTTATTTTATGATCCAATTTCTAATTTCTTAATATTCCTCTTCAGCATTTGTCAGCTTTCACTGGAGTTTGTTTTTCAATTTAAATGTGTAGATTTCCTTAATTAATTTCATTAGTTTCAATAATGTATTAATACATTAATACATTATTGTTTACTCCCTCCTGCCGAGCATTAATGAAGATGTTTAATAAGACCAGACAAAAACCAGGCTTTCAAGTTTTGCACTAAAAATCTCTCTTCCCCGTGATGTATTTGTCAAGGTACTGTTGCCTTGTTCCATTTATCATTACATTTCAATACATGCAACAGTGCTCATATCCAGACAATTTGAATTCATTTTGCAAGTAAGATTTTGTTAGGCTCTGCATAAAATAGCTCACTAAAGTCAAGATAGGTCACCTCCATCTTTACAGGAAAATCTGTTTCTTCGCCAACTTTTAACTCTTCTTTTCAGAACCCTACCTCCTCTCCACAACACCTTCTGCCACCACCCAAGATCTGCCTTTGATGAGAATGACCCGTTTAGTCTGGTTATTATCCTTAAGTTATGCATCACCCTCAAGTTATTTGGATGTGGGTTCCTTTTTAAAGGAAACTTAAAGGAACTTCTAAAGGAAACTTAAAGCTTGCAAACCTAAGCTTTCTGACCCCAAAACACTGTCTTTTCCTGCTAGAGACCAGGGGCTTATTTCTCTTACTCATTTTCTCTTCATATACGTATCCAGAACATTTGGGCCACTTTTTACACATTTTGGAATTAATCTATGGTACCCTTGGCTGGATTCTTACTTTTTTCATACCCTATCCATCATCCTTTCCAGATTTATCCCATGGGCTGTGGGGCTTTCTTGATAGTACAGTGTTCTGTGGCAGGAATTGCCACATAGGTAGAGATAACTGATGTCAAGAATAATTTAAAACACAGTCCATAAGCTTCATTATTTAACTTGAGAGCTGAAATCCCCAAACTGGGTCCTGTCTTCTTGTTGGGAAATGAGGGAATAAGATAGGTAAATAGTTATGGAAAAATAAAATTTACTCTCAGTTGACAGGGCAGGAAAGCCACATCTCTTTGTCTAATCGCTGCCTGCAGGAGAGGGAGAGAGGTGATAGCATGGCAAAATTAGGTCACAGTCAGGGTTCCAGCTCTAAAACAGATATCCTACTTATTTTTGAGAACATGGCAATAGCATCTTTTAGGTAAATCTTAGCATTATATTTTAAAATAAAATTTTTCCTTAAGAAGGGCATACTAATAGTTGATTAGAGCTTATTATAAATCAATACCCTACTTCCCTGAAAGGACCTGTATACCAAAGGGGCAGGGAACACAAATGAGCAAATAAAGAGCTGAGAGGGTGAGATGTGGGAAGGAGAAGGGTTGAAGTTGGTGTTTTAGGCACAGTTCTGCAAGAGCCAATGTCCTGAGCAATAACATCCTAAATGTTCTTTGGGAAGAGAAGGCATCTGATTTTGGACACTTGAATAACTCAAAAAAAAACTGAACTAGGATCAGGATGGTAAAGCAAACTGACGCCAATGCTAGTCAACATAATATTACAGGGGACAAGCGTCAACCATTCATTTACTTCTTCACTCATTCCTCATATACCCATCCATCCACCCAACATTATTCTTTAGCATCTTTTAGACTCCAGGTGAAATTCTAGAGGCAGGAAAGAATACAAACCTGATACAAAGTAATCAATCAGACTTTGCCCTTAAGTAGTTCACAAATAATGGCATTGCTTCCAGAAAGCTGAGCAGAAAGATTAGAGATCAGAATACGGAAGCAGTTTCAGGAATGTCATAAGACAGGGCTCCTGGGTGGCTCAGTGGTTAAGCATCTGCCTTCAGCTCAGGTCATGATCCCGGGGTCCTGGGATGGAGCCCCACATCAGGCTCCTTGCTCTGTGGGGAGCCTGTTTCTCCCTCTCCCTCTGTCCCTGCTTGTGTCCCCCCCGCCGTCAAATAAATAAATAAAATCTTTAAAAAAGAAAAGAAAAGAAAAGAAAAGAAAAGAAACCTCAGAAGACTCCAAAGAGAATCAAACAATTACTCAGGGGCCTAGAGAACTGAGCACTCTGTCCTTCTGTACAGGTGATTGGAAGGTGATCCCAGGGGCATCAATGAGGGTATTGCCTTATAGAAACCTTGTCTGCTTGCCTGGTCCAGGAAATCCAACCACTCTGTTCTGTGGAAGAAATCCAATTTTGCTTCAGGTCTTAGTTGAGCAAGAACAAAAGGAACAATGCCTTCTTTAACTCTCTTGTGTTATGATAGAGCCCCAGTTGGAGGAAGGGAAGAGGAAAGCAGTTGCAAAAGCAAAAGCAGAATCAAGTTATGCTGATGCTGAATTGGTTTTAGTATTATTGCAGTGTAATCAGAGGCCGTAGTGGACTGAATGATGGTCTGCCCAGGAATCATGCTTGACTACCTGCAGGACGAGGCATGAAAGAGTTAACGTCTCTTAATGCAGCTCTTTGACCAATGGCAGATAGCTGGTGAAAAAATGCCCCCTGCTTCTTGGCACTTCAGTTAGAATGACTGAGAATGGTCTATATTGTCTACCACTTTCCTAGAGAGCCTGACCTTCAGTTGCTGTCAGGTAACTCACTGGATACCACACCTTCATTGGCTACCTACAGTTCCCCACTTCCGTACCCGGTTTCCTACCAGGGACCATCTTCCAAAGAAACCACTTAAAATTGAATGCTCGTCTTAGGGTCTGCTTTTAGGAGAACCCAAACCAACACAGAGACCATGTCTTGAACTTTTGCATCCATATCTGTAAATAATGTTTTAAAAGACCAGCCTAAATATAACCTCTTTAGATTTTTCCTCGGCTTAGCCACAAACAATCATTGAGTCTTTTGATTCCAACAGTATTGTACTTTGTTATGGCAATTATTAATTGTTATTTTAACTAATTGGGTATCCACTGGCCCAGTTTTAGTGTCCTGTGCCTTAACCTCTTCATAGAACTAATTCAAACCCCCATTCCTAATGCAGGAATGCGCATATGACATCTTTCAGATTAGTCTGATGTCTGTGAGTTTAGAATTTTCTAGTCTCTGCCTCTCCAGGTTCCAGTGAATGCCGAATTCTTGTCCCCTGCTCTGCAGTTTGTGGCTGTTACTTTATCTCCACCCTACCTTCAACCCATATCTCCAACTTAGCCCTTTTCCCTGATTTCCACCAAAAAGGGAAAAAATACAACTGGTAGTCATACATTTATTCAAAACAATATTTCTTGAGTGTAAGTGCTGCTCTGGATATCATTCTAGGCCCTGGGGAAAATGAATAAGACTGATACAGGGTCTCTGTTTGCTGTGGTAGATTCACTATAAATACTATGTCCTATTTCTATTGGAACAGTGTTATGACTGATTTAAATGTCATTTCCCACTTATTTATTAATTCGTTTATTGAGCATTTGTAAATATGTACTATGCATGAGGCATGTTTTCTGAAGGTATAGGGATGAACAGTTCCTGCCCTCAAATAACTATGGCTGCTCAACAAATATGAGGTACTCTGTCATCATCAGAAAAGTCTGGGGTGGGGAAGGTCCTTCATTTTCCAGCATCTGCACTGTAGGGATTATAGACCCAGCCCAAGCTGACAGGTAGCAAACAATAGGGCTAAGAATCCAGGCTACCAAGATATGGCTAAAGAGGCCCAGTGGATTCAGGACCAGGAAAAGGGCTACTGAGTTCACCTAGGTAGCAATGGTGCTACCTCAAGAGAAGCTGGAACATTAGGAAATAGGAACAAAGCCTGAGGAGGTGGGTAGGTCAGTGTCAATAGAAAGCCACACAAAACAAAACTCTCACAGTCCTCTGAGAGCAGTTACCAGAGCAGAATGTTGAGTGACCCAACAGCAGTGACCTGGTGACTCTAATTTTCCAGTCCTTGTTATGAGTATATTCAGCCCATCATTTTTGTTTTCGAAAGCTTGATTAAGACAACTGATTATGGTATCATCAGTGCCAATATAGCTGCTACAAGGAGTTTATTGGCAATCCAGCTAATTGGGTAATTTGGAATATACTTGAATAGGTCAAACCTGAGATACCCTGATTAGTGGTTTGTGGCTTTCCTATTCAAGTTGTAATCACTCTCCTTGCTCAGAAGAATGAATGTCCTTGTGTATAATAATGAGCCAGTTGATTTTCTCTTAATTGAGCTCATAGTGTAACTGGACCCCCTCATTCACTGGGAGTTGGCTCTCAGCTCCCCTTTCCTTTAGTCAGGAGACACCAGTACTTTAGTAGGTATTGTATTGTTCTTTTATGCTTCATGAATCTTGTTGTTTTTATGATACTGTATAAGTTCACAGAAGAAACTTGAGATGGATACTCTAAGTATTAATCTTAAACTATGTTGGGGTACCACATTAGCAAGTCTATCCTATTTTTCTTATTGACCCTTCTCCCCTCTATTTCTGTCTGCACTTTACTTTGGAAGACTATACACTCCCCAGTGATTAAATTTTCCCTTACTCTCTTACAGGGCATTCATACCTACCATTTCCCCTTTATATCTTCCCCATTTCATTTCTCTTTTCCGCTAGTAACTTAAACTCAGCATGAAAGTAAATATTTAACTTATACACTTGTTGCCAATTTAGTAACATCTCATGTTCAGCCACTGTCTATATTTTTAAGTGTTTTATTTCTTCTTATGCTCTAAATCTATAAAGACTACAGAGAATGACATTATGTTAAAAATAAACTTTCAGTGACTCTGGTTCTTTTAAAGTGGTTTAAAGGTAATTTCCAGTAACTTATTAAATTAATGAAGGACATTCATGTTAGAATATTTGAGATTATAAGGAAATTAATATGCTAGTTCAGTTTAAATTTTGGTGAATCTAAGAATTACAGGGTAGCTTGTTAAAAAAATGCAGGCTTTCTAGGCTTTTGTTGTAGAAATATTAATTTAGTAGATCTGGGGTGATCCCAAATAGGAGGTTTTTGGGTTTTTGTTGTTGTTGTTGTTGTTTTTTTAAGAAGATGTCAGGTAACTCTCATATGATAAAGTTTGAACATCGTTGTTCTATTTGGTAGAAATAAATATATTGTTGTGTTGCTTTGTTAAAATATCTGGAGGTACAAAAAAGTATTTGCAGAAATACCCTGTACTGAACTATTGGTTAGCATTTGCTGCATCATAGCTCCTAAACTTAATGACCTAAAACAACAAGTAAAGTCTGTGAGTCACTTGGGTAATTCTTCTGATCTGGGTCACCTCAGCTGGGGCCAGATGACCACAGGTGGCCTTCCTCACGTGTCTTGTGGTTGTCTTAAAGTCAGCTGGGACAACAAGGATGATTTGGGTACACGTCTCTTGTTATACAGAAGGCAAGACAAGACTTCTTCACATGGCAGATTTAGGGTTCCAAAGAACAGCAAGAGTGGGCAAGCCCCATGGCACAAATACTTTTTAAGTCTCCAATTCAGTAATGTTTGCTATTGTCCTGTTAGCCAAAGGAAGTCATATGGTAATGTCCAGAGTCAAGGTGTGAGGGAACTACCCAAGTGTGTTGATTCAGAAAGATGAGTTATTGCAGCTATTTTTGCAACAATATAATTTCCATGCTCAGCTGAAAATGCAATTGACTTCTGAATATCTGTTTGGTAGAGACAAAATTTATTTTCGAGATCAAAGACTTGAGTTAAACCAGCATTCCACTTAGTAACTAGAAGATGGGTATGTCTTTTATCTTCTCAGTTTCACCTTCTTTATCTGTAAAATGTGACTACTACTACTAGTAATATTTACTTTATAGAGCTCTTTAGAGAATAGATGATATAAGAATGGTTTGTAAACTATCAGTGCTCCAAAATTGTAGATGTATATGCTTAATGTGAGTATTCTGCACCCCTCAACAAATTATTAAAGTATTTGTTAAATCGATGAGCTTCCTGATATTTCTGTGACCTGACTTCTCTAAATTCTAAACCATCCTCAATCGGCTATTAAAGTTATTTTCCATAAAAGCCAAGATTGTCATGTCATCCAACACTTCAGTAAATCTCTGATAGCTTTCCATGGCCTATATAATATAAGCAGAACCAGCATATGAAGATAGTCTGGGCCCATTTCCCTCCCTACCCAACCTCCTTGATTCCATTAAATTTTACATCATTCTCTTCACACATCAGATCTTTACTATTTCAAGCTATATCTTTTCTATTTCCCTCAAACTAGAATGCTATCATCCTGCATCTTCACCTTGGCAAACGTCTACTATCCTTTAGCACTCAAATCAAATGTTCCTTCCTCATTCCACAAACATTTAGTGGACCAAGAAGATTTCTTGACTCCTCCTATGTTAATTGTTCTTTCTTGATTCCCAAAAGACTGTTAAAATCACAAGCACTTAACAACAGCGTATTAAAACTTAAGTGTGTATGTTGTTTATCTCCCCAGCTAGACTGGAAGCTTCTCTAGTACCAGAAATAGTGCAGATTCTCAGTATACAGTTTTGAATAAATGAATGAATGAATATTTGACTCCTTTATCCCTTCCCTCATTGGCCAGATGATGCTTTGATACTTAACTAATTATGCTCAGCCTGGATTTCCTTTTGTCAGCCCTGACTGTAGACTGAAATATCTATGTTCTTGACCAGTGTCCATCCTCATATCTGAAAACCAATTACTTATGTCCTCACCTCAGGTTACCTACCAAAATTTTGACCCACTACCTTATTACTTCCTACTGGAGAGAATTAACTGCATTTTTTTTACTACCCTTGAAGTTATAGTGATGCCATCTAAATGTACTGATGATCCAGAGAACAGGGGAGGAACTGATATTTTTTGTGAGTATGCCTACCATGAAATTTATGAAAAAAAATTTTTTCCTCTCAAATACAGCTGAAAACTGTGACTTACATAGATTTAATAACTTACCCAGGGCACATAGCTAAATATGCAACATGGAATCTTAACCCAGTTCTGTTTAACCAAAAATGAAACAAAACAACTCTTCTGATCTTTAACTCTACCACAGTAGTTTGGCAACATACAGACTCATGCAATAGCTAGTAAAAGTTTACATTTGTCTAGTTTGACTATAAATCTAGGAACTTAATACCAAGAAAAAATATTAAGATGTTGTAAATCAATTTAAAATACAGCATCATGTGTTGGTGGTATTATATTAATAGTTATTTTGGCTACCAAGTTTCTAGTTTATCCATTGTTTTAGAATAAATATGGTAGAAGAATAATAGGGTCACTTCAAACAAAAAGTTATACAACTTCAGTCCCTCTGCTTGAACTTCTAAGTTCAAGATTTTATCTCCCTTCTAGGCAAAAAGAAAACTTTTGTTTTCATTTTTTACTAAAAATAGTAATTATGGATAAAATGATACAGTTTAAAAGAATTGGCTCTTATTCCATCTCTGGAATTTCCCACCCTAGAAATCCTTTCTTTCTTGGCAAAATATGACATAATAATTTGAAAGAGAGAAAAAAAAAAACTTAAGTGTTTAAGGCCAGAAGTTAATTGAATAAGACCTTAGATTCTGATGAGTTTGTGTTTTATGGTTGATTAACTTGTTTTAATACCCAAAAAATGCTTAGGAAACCCAATTATCATGCCACTTAATGTGAGTTATTGGCTGATTCTGCTAGTTTCTGGATGTCTTATTGACCAAGTTATATTTCCCACTATGACATACAAGAGAAACTGAGCTTCGGTTTGAAAAGAAAAATTTAGGTTCAGCGTATGAATAATTGCCCCAAATCAGAAAGATTAAATTCTTAGATTCTTAGATCCTAAGAACCAAGTTTACAGTTTCAGTTACCAATTTCCTTCTGGCCCTAAAAATAAGATAGATACTGTGAAAAAATTAAGATCTTAAGATTTTTCTATAATTGACCTGGTTTCTACTGGTATGGTTATTACTGTCTCATTATTGTTGTTTTTTTTTACTTTGTTTAAAATAAAGACATTGAAGCCAGCTGGCTGGTTATAAATAAAGAAGGTGTAAGAGTTATACCAGCTTGGGGTCCTGGGATCAAAGAGTTAATACCTGAAATTGAGATGTCTCATTCTGGAGCCTGCTGGCCACAAAAACAACTCATCAAAAAACTCAAAACAACTCATCATCAGCATGCATATGCTACTGGTCCTGTCTTCACCAAAAGGAATATCTATTTACATGTTAGATGGACAACTTTCTTCAGTTACTGAAGGAAAGCTAGATAGAGGCCTCCTAAAGGACAACTGGAAATTTTTAAATGATCCTTTAAATAAGCATTCTTAACTTATTGTGGGCTCCATAGATGAGTTTTAGGAAGGCTGTGAACCTCTCACCCCACAGGTGTTTATAAAATTGTACTATTAATTTTTCTGATGAAAGGTTCTATAAAATGTAGATTCTCACAGAAATCTATGACCCATAAAAACTAGATCAAGAATAAATACTAAGTTCTTCAAACTTCTAGGCATAGATATTTTTCTGAGACATCATGAGGACCAAAAGAGTAACAGGAAAAACAGAGGAAGAATTAACTGTGGCTTTCTGCTGAGTATAAGTAGAGACAACATGGGACCATACCTTTCAAGCGCAGAATTGTACAAAGTTGAGTTGACACACTGGTCAAAATGAAAGCAACTCTTATAATCCTCAGATTTGCCATTCCCCAGATGAGTAATGCAGAACCCTGTGTAGGATGGTTCTTCTCTTTGAAGTAACCCCATATTTAGGAGCAGATCTCTGGAACCACTGAGTTACTGAGTTCTGTGTATTTAACTTATTCTTGTTTTCTATCGATATTTAATTGAACAGCTGCATCGTATGCAAGATATAATGCCAGACACTAAAGATACCATGGTAAACTAAACAAGAATTAGAGGGGAAGAATAAGCAAGCCTTGATTCAGCCCAATTTGTCATGGTATTAGGATACAATGAAAACTCTTTGAGCTGCTTTGTTAATCACAAGTTCTCCCAAAGCCACAGAATTTTAGAGCTCACAGAAAACTTGATGATTACCTAGTCCAATCTTCTTATCTCAACCATAAAGAAAGTAAGAGCCTTGTTCAGTGTTATTCAGTTGAGATGCCAATGCTGGGACTGAATGTTGGGTTTTCCTTCATCTAGCCCATTCATTTTTCTGTTCTAAATTGTGCTTCACAACCTGTCTATATTCCCTTTTATTTATAGAATCAACCAATTTCAGATACCCCTACATGCCCACAAATACCTAGATGCCAACATACAATCTCTGGAACCCCTTCCTCTGAACATTAAGGCTCCCATTCCACATACCAAGAAGAAAAATAATTCAGAATCAATTGTTAAGTATATAGGATGATGAAAGATGGGACCTGACCAATTCAAAATTAGAATACTTTCAATGTTTAAACTCTGCCTTTGCTCAGAAACAGAAGCATCCCTGGCTCTTTAAAATCATGGTCTCAACTGGTCCACTCCCTCATGATGTCATATATAGTTTGACGTTGTCTGGGCAACTTGGTAAACATACTGCTTCCTCCACTGTTTAATTCCCTTTCCTGAATAAGATCCTTAGGCAACCAGGCTTCATTAGTTCAGGTGCTAGCCTCAGGGAACTACTTGTTTTAATTAGAGGGATGAAATGGCATTTTAATTGTGCACAATGATTAATAAACATGCTGAGCTGCTGCATAATGATCTCCTGCGTGAAGAGCTTTCTCCTTATTCCTGAGATCTACCTCCATTAACTGATTGTTATCCAGGCTGAGAGCTATCGAGCTCTTCCTCCAACCAAATTGTATGTTGTCTGTCCTCCAATTTCTTCACTAATAATAATTATTAGAGCTAAGTCCCTTTTTTTTTTTTTTTTGTAGCAACAGAGACAGGACTAGAATGGAGAGAGCTTACAGAGTGGTGTATGGTCTATGTAATTTATTTCACTGAACTTCCTTGTAAAGGGGAGATAATAATAGGACCAACCTGACAGGGCTCTGCAAAGATTAAATGAGACAGTTCATGCAAAGCACTTAGCAGAGTGCTGGCCCAGAGTAAGCCCTCTGAAAATGTTAGCTGCCATTATCATTAGGAGGATTATTCTGACCATCATCATCATGAACTTCTTCATCTTCTTCATCAACTTCATCATCACTATCATCAAGACCATCATCTTGGTCAAGATTAGACACTTAGATTAGATGTAGATTAGACTCTTAGAGATCATGATGTCCACTACATCACATCTAACTTAGGGATAATTTTCCAAAGGGTGGAGGTCGACTAGAGATTTTTTCCCAATTTCTCCTTTATGTTGTATGAGAGTAGTTTGGAATGACTTATGAGATATATGCACAAAGAAAGTCAAGTATCTTAAAGGCTTAATCTCAGCTCTTCAATAGCTGAACAAAATGCTAAGTGTGTACCTGAACTTCAGTGATAACAGAAACCAGAAAACTGAATTATAAAGTGACTTCTGTTATAAAAGCTGAATATGTTTGGGATTTGTAATAGTTTTATTGGCCACTATCATAATTTGATGAGTCCATACCACATTATAGCTACTTTCCCCAGTGATGACACTGGTAAATTGTTTTTCTTTGTTTCTCTTGGAAATTGTTTCTCTAAGTCATATATATCCAAGTCTTTTACTTTACTTGATTTGGAGGGAATAATTCTTGATGAAGCCCAGGGCAGCTGCCACTATTCACTATTTGTAAATGGCTATTGTGATGTTGGATATTATGTAACTGACTGTTCCTTAGCTTGAATTATTAATGACAGTATTAAAAAAAAAAGCAGGCTAGGTGATCTACTGATCTACTTATCCTTATATTTTGATATGCCACTGTAACTACGCACCAATACAATTCACTATATGCCCAATAAGAGAAGAGGAGGTAGGACTGAGCATGGTAGAAACTAAATGTGGAAATAACTCTACATTTAGAAATGTAGGACTTCATGGAAATAAGTCTGCCCCACTGAAGATGTTTTCCTGTGCACAGGGTCATTATAGTTCAGTGAAGCAGATATGATTGATTACATGGGCCAAATTTTACCTTGCTTCAGGGAACTCCTAATTCTTGTTGTAGTTCCTTTAAGGGCATGCAATTGTCTGCAAGAGTCAAAAGGGAAAGGTGAATGAACTTCTCTGACCAGGGTAGAGCAGAGAGAAAGGTTTTAGAATAGATGCTCAACCTGAAATATCTAGGACAGGACGGAAAGAAAAAAAGACTAAACATATTTTCTTATTTTCCCATTTTCCTAGCAAAGAAGTCTTTAAAACCACTTAGTTAAATTTCCACTGAAATATAACTACACAGTAATTAGACTGGCTAACATTAAAAATACTGGGGTGCCTGGGTGGCTCAGTCGGTTAAGCCTCTGACTTCAGCTTGGGGTCCTGGGATCAAACACAGCGTTGGGCTCCCCACTCAGCAGGGAGACTGCTTGTCTCTCTGCGCCTCCCCCGACTCATGCGCTCTCTCTCTTTCTGTGTCTCTCAAATGAATAAATAAAATCTTAAAAAAAAAAAAACAACTAACCATATGAGGTGTTACTGAAGATGTGAAGGAACTGAAACCAGCATACACTGCTGGTGGTACAATACATTTCCCCAGTGTGAAATGGTACCTTTTTGGAAAACAGTTCTATGTGTTCTTGAAAAGTTAAACATGCATCTACCACATATCCAGCATCCTGTTTTGAAGCACTAACCTGAGAAATGAAAGTGTACGTCCAACAGAGACAAGTTTATTTGCAATAGCCAAAATTTAGACACTAAAATGTCTCTTAACAAGGAAACATAAACAGATTATTATGCATCCATCCTACAATGGAATACTACTCAGCAAGAGAGAAGAATGGACTATTGATACACGCAGTAACAAAGATAAATCTCAAAACAATTATGTTCAGTGAAAGAAGCCAGACAGAACTGTAATCTACAGTGACAGAAAAGGTTTTAGAATAGGTGGTGGTTGCTGTAGACTAGTCAGGGGGAAAGACAGATTACAAAGAGGCCTGAGGAAACTTTTGGGGGTGATGCATATGTTCATTATCTTATTGTGATGATGGTTTCAGAGTGGATACTTATGCCAAAACTTACCAAATTGCAGACTAAATACATATAGTTTATTGAACATCAACTACACCTCAATGAAGGTATAATAAATAAATAAATAAATAAATAAATAAATAAATAAATAAACGAAATCACTTAGCTGAAGCATTTTTAGCAAAATATCTATGCTAATGGGACCACTGGTTGGGATGTATTTTTTTTTCCTGAAATAGTCACAACAGTGTATTAATCTCTGGCAAGTATTTCTTGTGTGTATACTTTTCTATAAAAGGCTTTCTATTCTTATGAAAAGAGATGGACTCAAGAAAACAATGCTCTTATATACATATAGACACAGTGAAATATATTGAGAACATTTGTCTCTAATAAACAACCACAGTAATATAAATGTAACTGAGTAAATATGCTCGTGGTAAACTCTTCACTATTTAGAGTCTTTCGAATAACCAGCCAGTAATGTCATGCAAAATTAAGGATTTATAATTTTCTCTCCAATTTCAGAGAAGCCTATAAGGAGAGATTTTTCTGGACAATGCAACTTTAATACCCTACCTTTCACCCTTGCGCAATGCCTTAGTATAGCTGAATCTGTCAATCCTAGGCTTATTTCAGTGAGTCAATCCATTAATGAATCCTTTCTTACCAATGGGTCCTTTCTTCACCACACCTCTGACCTTCTCAACTTCATTTGACCATTCTTCCAATTTTTCTGTAGCCTTTCCAATGCTGAGGTATTGAGGAGCAGTCCAAGAATATTCATTTAAGACATGCCTAAGACATTTTTTAACATATTATTCTCTTTCAAAATACACCAATCTCTAAAAACTTGGTCTATAATGAAACAGGTTTTGAAAAAAAAGATGGTTTCTAAGAAATTACTAACTTGGGAAAAGAAGTCCACTGAAATATAATGTAGACTGATATATATTCGTATAACTGTCAAAGCAGATGCACATATATTTATAATATATTACTACTAAATTTATATTTTCCATAAATGCTCTTTAATAATCAAGAACAAAATAGATTATAATAATTTAGATGCATCTGTCTGTACTGATTAGTTTAATGGTATTCTTCTCAGGAACTCAACACTTGTATTGAGTGCTTAAATAATAAAACTATCAGAACAATAGTTTAAAATTATCTCAGTGAGGAAGGAAGGAGGATAGGAAGGAAGGAAGCAGAGACAGAGGTAAAGGAAGGAAAGATTATTTTATATTTGATTCCAAGAAAATTTTCATGGAAAAGTTGAGATTTATGTTTATTGTTGAAAAAAGTAGAGAATTACAAAGATGCAAAGAGAGAAAGAGGAATGAATAAAGAAATCAAAGTCAAAACAGTCAAAGGGTATTCAATAAGTGATTAAGTACTCTATACAACTATATTGGAACATTCATACAGACCAGTGGAAGCTAGGACTAGACTTCAAAGGACCTTGACAGCCACTCTAAGAATATGACAGAATTCTTTGATCTTTGCTACTCCAAGCATGTTTTCCAAACCAGCATCAGAATGCTCTGGAATCTTGTTAGAAATGCAGATTTTCTGCCCAACCTCATACCTACTAATTCAATGTCCACATTTTAGCAAGATTCCAAAATCATGTGCATACATGTTAAAGTTTGAGAAGCACAACTCTGGGAGAGGAGAACCACCTGTGTAGTGAAGAAAGCACCGGACTGGGGTTCCTGAGGATCCCAGTGTTATCATTCCCATACTGAGTGTCCTTGGATAAGTCACCTACAATCTGTGAACATCACTTTCCTTAAATACAAAATTATGGATTTTGAGCCTTTCCACCCTGAAATTCTGTTCTCTAATTCAATGGGGGTCAACAAGAGGGAAAATAAGATGTGGGAAGTGAGATAATCAGTTATGTTTTAGGAAGACCAACCTAAAGAGAGGAAGGAAGGAAGGAAGGAAGGAAGGAAGGAAGGAAGGAAGGAAGGAAGGAAGGAAAAAAGGAAAAAAGGAAGGAAGGAAGGAAGGAAGGAAGGAAGGAAGGAAGGAAGGAAGGAAGGAAGGAAGGAAGAAATTGAAATACCAGTTAAAAACATTACATGGTATTTTAAATAAAGTTATAAGAATACAAAACAATCCATATTTTATGTGTACAATTATTTACCAGTAAAGATACCTTCTTAGTATTAGCATTATATTCTCTATCTGCATTTTTCTTAATATGTTTTATTAATGCATTAAACTGCAAGACACATATTATACCAAGAGAGTAGGAATGAGAGAGAGAGAGAGAGAGAGAGAGAGAAATCTTCAGAAACCCAGTGATAGCAAAGAAATTCAAGCAATTCCATGGAACTATTAAACAGTTGTAAAATGGATTGGTTTTTAACTGGCACTCCCTTAATATGGCTATCTTTCTGATTAGAATATTGTAGCAAAAGTCATATGGCAGTGGAAAGAAAAGTCCTCATGCCTCACTTAAAACTAGCTGTAACATCAGCAATGCTAAAGACATGAAATTGTTTGTAAAGGAATGAACAAGTTGACAAAATACTAGTATTTTTACTCCCAAAGAAAACTTTTACTTTAATATACTATGCTGTCTAATGATCAACTTGGGGGAAGTAGGGGACTTATAACTGTCTTTCTTTACTTTTTCAAAACATTTTTTTCCTTTTGTAATATTTTCCTCCAGTCCACAGTAGGTGCCTTCAGCCATCTCTTCCAGATAAATATAGAGTGTCTATTTGAAGTGATTGAATTCCACGGATCCACTTCATGATCTTTTATTTATGTCCTCCCACATTTAAAATAAATAAGGTTAATACTGATAGAACAAGGTTGTATGGGTCTTGAAGGATCTATTTTTTTCATCACACCTCTTTTGTTCCATCTTGCTTAGCAAATCAGATGCTAGATATATTTTGATTAGTTTGTACTTTAATGGATCATGCATGGAGGGTCCACCTTTCACATTGGGGCCATTAATTTTTCTTGAGTCTGATGGAAAAAACAGGTAGAGCTTTTTTTGTGTGCTGATTGAAAAGTGATGGATTATTTTCATGTGGTAAGAAACACAATGTTTTCTTTAGCACAGCAGGATATAATGTTTGCAAGGTCTAACAGTGAAATATTATGCATATCTGCTGCTGGCCAGCTGCCAGAAATGGAACAGCAAAATCAGAGGAGATTTTGAATTTGAATCTTAAAACCAGTGCAGCCTACAAAGAAACTAATGAGCCATTCTAAGCAGAAAAAGCATTTGTACTAATAGATGATACCTGCCATACATGCCAGCATTTAACAAAATGGTAAATAATTATTCATTTAAATGTTACCTTGAACTTTATTTCAAGGGAAAAAAACGATACTTATTCTGAGTAATTTCCAATAGGCACCACTGCAAGAATTCTTTTTTTTAATCTCCAATTCATAGGCCCATGACATTTCCTTACTTTTCAAAGTAGAATCATTTTCCATACAGTTTTTCTCCTCACGTGCCTGAAAAACTGATTCATGGACAATATTATCTCTCCATTATTTAGTATTTAAAACTGGTATTTTCGAATCAGTACACAGCATCATGAAAAAGCTTTGAAGTGTTGTAAAAAATAAATACATAAACATGACTTTTAAAGGCAGGGGAGGGGATGTTTTGAGTTTGCCAAATGTCTTCAGCTCCTTTGTTTCTAAAGTCAAGGAGCTGACTGTGGTGATCCTTTCTTCACTTGGCATTTTTAAATTTTTGGTAAGCTACTGGTATACTAAGGGAAGCACAATCTGTATGTTCATTTACACCTATCTGATCAAGCTATTATTTTCTAAGAAATAGTCAATATCTTAAAAAGTTGGAGCCACCTTTTCTGGGCTTTTAAACTTTATTTTTATTTTATCTTATGATAGGTCTAGGGAATTTCATTCCATAAGCATTAAAAGAAATTTGGGTCTAACAGAGCACCTGTTCTGCTTTAAATGGAGAAGCTACACAATCATATGGAAAATACACTTGTTATCACTGTCCCCCTTGTAAATAGAGAAATCTAATGGGAGGAGACATTTGCTACAACTTGATGCCTTATGTATTTTATATTACTGTATTTCAATCTCCATTTTAAAGGTGGAATTATGACTTTAAATTATAGGCTTTCACTTTTAAGACCATAATCATCTCCCAGTGCTGCAGGGGAGGGTGCATGGGGGCTCAGTCCCCTAGAAACATCAGTTGGAAAAGAAGACGGGGAAAAGCCCCGCTGCACTGTCACATCTTGCTGTTTAAAAATCATGATTGAGACATGTTTGTGACACATTCAATCAGGCCATCCTCCTGCCGGAGTTACTAGCCAGGTGTTCCGTTTTCCTGGAAGCTGCATTAACTCTGCTGGGCCTCTAGGGTACTACAGAGTAATTTACTGCTACGTCACCCCAAATGGTGCTCCTGCGGCCCAAGGCCTGGTCTATCTCCAAATCGACACAAAACCTCAATGTCTTGCTAGGGGTGGCTTATAAATTAGGAGAATATGGTTTATCTTCTAGATACTATTTTTTAAATGTCATGTATGACATAGCCGCTTTTGATTTGTTTAGCAGATGTAAATAATAGATTTTTCTAAAGAGCTTAGAGACTAAATAGTCCACATTTTAACCTACCAACAAGCCCCAAAAATCTTAATTTAAAATGTAAAAAAATGAAGCCCCATAAAATATGCAAAATAATGCAATTATAAATTTAAATGTTCCTTTTCAAATTTGCTATGCAATCATCATACATGATGGGAAATGCACTTTTGATACCAAAAAAATCAATTCTACAAAGACTACCCATATGTTTGAGTTGTGTAAATTGAATCTGCTTTGTCAAAATGGTTAAAAACTTATTCAAAATTAGGAATAAGAGAAAAAGTCAGAGGGCCTTAAAGAACACATTAGAAGAATGCTTGAGTACATATATTTCTAAGCAAAGTCAATAATGTCAATTCTTAAAACATCTAAATTTCAGAGAAATATATGAGTTGAGCTATCTTCTGCCCCAAAAACTAATAGATGGTGTTTAGGATGTGCTGAAACTATAAAATAATATTCAGAATTTAGAAGTGCAATGGAAAAATAACTCTGGCTATGTTTTATATTCACTGAGAATTTTAAAAAGCAAAAAAGAGAAAAAGGAAGGAAAGAAGGGAAGAGGGAAGGGAGGGAGGAAGGAAGCTCTATTAGTGCTATTGAAATATTAAATGATAATACAATGCTTCCATCATGATTAAATTAAGATGACAGAATCTATTTGTTCAAGCAACTAAAAAGAACATACAATATATAGCATATATTTGCATATGCATTATTGTACATGTGATACGTAATTACTGTAAGAATGAAAAACTCTAATTTTTGTTTTTTGCATAGTTTATGATTTTCTTTTTCCTGATACCCATTTTCTCTGTGTTTTATCAATAATGGCAATCATGTTCCTATATTTTTTATTTGCTTATGTGATTTAGTGATTATCACGGCCTCTATCATGGCTGCCTTAGCGAATACGTTTCAAATGATGCCACTTTAGTTGCACTCTGTCTTTTTCCTTGGACTTCACTTTGGCCTCTGAAAATACCTAATTTATTAAAGCAAAATAACTGGCCATCGTGTATTTAATATTTAAGGGGATAAAGACTTAACTACAGGATACAATAAATATCTAACTAGAGATGTTATTATGTAAATGTTCAATTGAAATTTAGCATGTGCCTCAGGAATTCTCCAATTTTACCAACATGTTATAATATACTTATCCTGAGCAGCTAAAGCCTGAGCAGAGAAAGGACTCACACATACAAACTTTACACTGAAAAGCTCCACTGAACATTGCCCAAGCTTGTGAAGTTCAAAGCATGGTGGCCGATTAGACATATACATATTTTTAATAATTACATATCAAGCATATTTTGTTGCTGCATGATCAGATGCCTTAAGTATGTCAAATATACTTTCTCTCTAAGACTAAATGAATTTGCAAATGAAAATAGCAATTGTACTTCAATTACATACCGGTGATTGTAAAACACCTAAAACAAGTCATATTTCTCTTTCTCATATCAGATTTGAATTTACCGTATTTTCCTAAGAGCAATTTTCTATTACAAATCACAATCACCCCTTTGTCAGAAAAAGCATTTGAAGATATTCTTGGTGGTATTGAAGTTTTGCCTAAAATGTTCTCAGCATGTTTACTTAGACATTTCTATAATTTATAGATGTTGAATCTGTCTTTAAGGTAGTCCCCTCCCTCCTGTAGATTCAAGAAACTCACAATGGGTGTGGGATTTAAAAATTCACTTTTGAAACCTTAGTAGAACTAAGAGTTTTAACCCATAAAAATTTTAATAAACAAAATCCACCCTAACGTTTGAAAACCTTAAAAGTGACAGACTTCTATTTCACCCTAACAAAGCAAAGCAGTAGTGAAATTTTAACTGATAAATTTTAAAATGCTTTCCCTTTTAAAAATTGTAGAGTTTAAATGTTTTGATATTAAAAACTGACAGATCTTTTATGAATATTTGGAAAATCATCCTTTGCTCTTTTGTAGCCCAGCAAAGATGCAGAAAAGCATCATAATATGCATTTTGGAAAGCTGTGTGGTGATATAAAAGACTCTCATGCAAAGAGCAGACGGAAAATGGTAGTTATTATTAATTTAGAAAAACAAAAGAGCAGCCCAGCATTTCAGTAATGTGGCAAGTTGTGTGCTCTTAAAGGAGAGGGGGGTTTATAATTGGATTTTAGAGTAATTTAGAAGACGAGATAAGATGTAATGGTTGTGTATTAGAGGTTAAAACTACAACAGAAACCCATAATGTAAGGGTTCATTGCACTGGGAGAAAACAGAACAAAGAAAAGCAGCATCAACTGAAAATGGCCTGAGTGGGAAGCAACAAGGTGAAGCGGGCTGGGGAGACCCCGGGGCCGGAATGTTCTCGCTTGGCACGGGCAGTGGGTCAACCTCAAGCTCTTCCAGCAGATAGTAAGGAACATAGGTTTTCTTCAAAATATTTTTTCTTTAGTGACCTTGTTTCCCTTCCACCCCCCCTTCTCCCTACCAGTAGCTCAGATTGGCATCTTTTCCTCCCCAGCAGCCCAGGGCTTATCAGGTTCTCTTCCACTCAGTCTTTACTGGACATCCTGGGGGCTCACCTGGGGGATCCCAGGTTTTCTCGATGGAGGTTATGGGGATTCTGTCCTCTGGCTTCCCTGAAACCACACACACACACATACACACACACACACACACACACACACACACACACACACACACACACCACACTCACATACACTCTCATGTACTTGTAGAGCCAGGATGTCTGTCCTGACTTCTTGGTCTCTCTCCATCCTTCCCCAGGGGATTCTGGGCTTCTGCCAACTGGAGGAGAAGGAAGTAGAACCAGAAAGAAAAGTAAAGCTTGCCTCTCAACCCACCAATTTTCCATCGAAGCCTTGGGCAGATAAATGCATTCTCTCAAACCCTCTATTGGGATCCCTTTCAAAAAAAAATCTGTTACACAGGTTCGAGCTGTCAGGTGAAGGCCTCAGGTAAGTGGCTCGTTTTTGGAGCACATAATCTAAGCACTGGAGAAGAACAGCCGCATCTAGAATCAGAGCTGCGTTGCTGGAGCTGAATGGATCTATGGAGTTGAATTCTTTCCCATTTACTGGCACTTGGCTACCCCCTGCTGGGCGGGAAGCCTGCCGGCCTTAGGACTCACACCATTATGCTCCAGGGTCTAGTCTCCTCCCAAGGCCTGAGACAGGATCCACTTATTTCCTGTCAAATTGTTATCACACGTTCCCCACATGAAGCTGGAGTGTGAAGTTACCTTCCAATCCCCCAGAGGTGTTAAAGATTTTTTCCCCCAAGCCCTCCGTATGCCAGTTTAAGCAGAACAAATCTATTTATTTTTTGTGAGGATTGGTTTATTAAAAGCACACACATAACTCAAATTGTATAGTGAAATGACGTTAGGCTTTGTTGAGCATGAAAAGTGTGCTTGCTCAAGCCCCATTTCCAGCCCTTCAGTGCATCATTTTTTCCTGAAGCAGAACATGGGTTAGGTTAAGAGGACAGCAGTCCAGAGGCCTACAATCTAGCAGAACTCCCAGGCTTTCCTGAACACTCCCTTCCCCTCAGCCCCCTTTTCCACCTCTCAAGAAAAGCTATGTGACATAGAAAACTTTGGCAAAATATAAGTGGATGGAAAACTGATTTTTAACTGGATCAAGTTTTCAAACACAGATTAGCACATTTTAATTGTCCCACAAACTATTCTTAAAGTCACTCTTAACAAAATCCAGATTGGAGGAAATTCACTGCCATCACTATAATGTGTATACACTATTAAGACAGTTATGAAACCTTGAACACATTTGGAAGACAGGACTTAAAAGCGCCTTTAATACAAAATAAAATAAAGTAAAATACAAATAAAAAGAGATTAGTTGTTATAAGAGTAGCACAGCTGCAGTGACAGAAACTGCAGAAACATGTAAACAGAGGGCGCTTTTAGTTACTCAGTGACCCAAACGTCTTTTCCAGACTCACAATTCTGATGTCGGCACACTTTTTCATTTCATTTATTTTGCAGACCAGACAGAAAAGAAACGGACGTTCAGATTAAGTAAACAGGGGCTTTACATACAGCTCTAGACTGCCAGATAGACAACTTCTGTTTACATGGAGCGCAAGGGTAAAGAAACAATGTCAAAACTGCGTCCCTTCCTGCATTTTTTGGTGTGAAATGAAAACCCGAATATATTCACCAACAAATTAATAAAGGACAAATGGGCTTCTAACTTTGCATGGTGTGTTAAAATGTCAGAACTCTTGGACTACTCGCTGGACCACAGCCTCGGAAATAAACATAAACATTGCTCTGTCAGAAGGGGGTAAACAAATTAGGATTTTACTAAATCCTTCAGTTGTTCCGCTCCCTTGTCATGGCCTAGGACCAGCCCTACGCCATATCCAGGTGAAGTCACCTCTGCTTGATGCCTTAGGCAAATGAGAATGAGATAAGGTTGACTGCGAAGGAAGGGGGTCGAACCTGAGACTCCGCTTCCCTGAGTCAGCAGAGCAGCCAGAGTGAGAAGACAGTGTACAGGTGTACACATCACCACCTTTGCAAAATCCTGCATCTAATCCTATTTTTTTCTCCATGACCCCTGTGTCAATTACTGCTCTCATGGTGCAGCCTTATAATAGTTATGTTCAGAGAGTTTACTGAGGCCAAGCAAAGAGATAAGCCTATCTCTGAGGTAGGAGGCTCTTACTCAACATGAATTCAAGCAACCCTGCCCTCCTCACCCATTTGGAGAAGCATGTCAGCCTTTCCACCATGTTCTTTTTTTTTTTTTTTTTTAAGATTTTATTTATTTGACAGAGATAGAGACAGCCAGCGAGAGAAGGAACACAAGCAGGGGGAGTGGGAGAGGAAGAAGCAGGCTCATAGTGGAGAAGCCTGATGTGGGGCTCGATCCCATAACGCCGGGATCACGCCCTGAGCCGAAGGCAGACGCTTAACCGCTGTGCCACCCAGGTGCCCCCTTTCCACCATGTTCTGCCAGAGGACATTCAGTTGTTTAATTTCTGTTCCCGCTCAGCAAATTGAGTGATTCCCCTTCTCCAACTCTTGCTTTTTGCTTATTTCAACCCCCTCTCCTAATTTGAGCCATTTCCTCCTTCCATTTTTCTTTAACATTCAAACCAGATCATACCTATCTGTTCTTAAATAGTCCTTTACAATTAATTAATGAAACATTCAAAAGAGATTTGAGGGTCTTTCTTGTGTTTGGTATTATACACTGAGCTGTGAAGGATAGAAAATAAATAAAGGTATTTTCCTTGACCCAATACATGTTATAATATAATTAGAAAAACCCTGTTAAACTAATAATACGCAATGGAATATAGGTAAAAGTTAAATAGTAAAATAATGATTGTCAAGGATGAAGGCCTTCAAGTAAGAGACAGATCAGTGGTGCAAGAAAGCATTTATAGAGCTTTAATAGGAGGTAAGACCTGGACAAAGTATTGTCTTGATGTGGCAGTGGTATCATGGGTATATGCGTATGTCCAAACTCATCAAAATGTGAAGGTTAAATATGTATAATTTTTTGTATATCAATGTTACCTCAATCAAATTGTAAAAAAATGGAATGAACTAAAAAATAAAAAACATCGTTTCAGTGATTACTCTGTATGGGGCCGATACAAACATAATTCTAAATACTTTCATGTGTACTACCTCCTCAGACCCTCTTAATACCCCTAAGATGTAAACATTGTTGTTTTCCATTTTAGTGGTGAAGGAAATCGAGGCCCAGAAAAGTTAGAATCACAGAGCTTATAAATGGTGGGGTTAAGATTTGATCCTAACCCAGGATTTGTAAAACTATGCTACTGTAATAGGATGAGAGAATGGGTTTAAAAAGAAAGAAAAGCCAGAGTATTGCAAGCGAGCAATCTCTTTTGAACTGGGTGGGTTTCGTTGTCCTGAAACTCTGGAGTCACATTTGCAAGCACTGCTAACCAAAAGAAACTGTGACTCCTCTACACCTCAGACGGTTCAGTACTGCACAGTCCAATATACATATTAGAGTTGCATATGAAACAGACTCGTGTGGCAAGTGAAACAGATTCACGTGACATTGGAAATAAATGCAGGCGCCTGCAAAAGAAAGGTCCAAGTCGAAAGTAGTAATTTCCCTTGACCCTTTTGTAATTTCAAGTTTATGCTCAGAATGATCTAGATGAGGGGGAACGTGTGGTTACAAACTCGGGTGCCTACTGACTGGCATACTTCTAACAATTTGGGGGCTAGCAGCAAGAATACAAATGGAGGTGCACATACTGCATGTTTTTATGCTGAAAAATAGATACACGCAAGGTAACATGCTATTAAAGTTAAGTGTGTTCTCTTTTCCTACAGTAATTAACAAACAGGAAGGCTAATACTAAATTTAGAATTTTTGGAAACTTGGAATTCTGTGTTAGAATATGGTAATATGGGGAGAGTTCGCTCACGGCCTGGATTCCCAATCTCTGCATCAATCCTGTGATTGTCCCCTTCTTTTCTGACCTCTGGCTCTGTTTTGTACCTCAAGGGCCTCATACATCTAAACTGTGTTCACAGACACCCCCACCTTAAGCACTCCCTTGACCACCTCTCAGGCCTTGGGTACCTCAGTGACCACAGAGCCTGTCTTCAGGACCCAGGAAAGAAGCCATTCAGGTTGGACATCATTTGCTCAAGGAATACCAGGAGCCTGGGTATCTGCAGCATGATGTAGACCCTTGCTACTCACAGCACCAGGGAGATAGAGATGCAGCATCTCAGATCTGCTCCAGGACTACTAAATTAGAATCTGCATGTTAGCAAGATTCCAGGTGTTTCCTAAGCACATTTAAGTTAGAAAAACACAAACAAAAAGGAAGGGTGGCTGCTTGACAAGTCCATTTGTCCCAAGGCCTCCTCATCCTACAGAAAGAGGCATGGCTAAATGAGTGCTAAGATGGAGCTCACTAAAGAGCAGCACTAGGACAGAGTCACTTGTGGCCCATGTCTGAAGGTCAATAAAAGCCAGGCAGATCACAAAAGTGATTCGGTAGGCCTAATGTAAAAGACACATGCCACACCTCATGAGGGAAATGTTGAGGGTGTCAACCTGCCTAAAGGGGGCAGCTGGTGATCAACTTTAGCTCATTGTGGCCCTGAGGATATCGGCCATGGGGTAAATCAAACTGTAGACAGATGTAATTAATATAGTAGACCAGTAGTTCTCATGGTTGGGGGGCAGGTATCAGAATTTCCTAAAAAGGTATGAGAAAATATTCATATCCCCACCTCCACCCCAGAAAAAGCATCTAAAATTTTGGTTGAGGGAGGGAGACATGATGCATTTTTATATTTAAAAAAATTCCAGGTCTTTTTGATAACCTGAATCCTCCCTACTCTCTGCCTCCACCCCCACCCCCATCAAGTTAAAAATTGTTTTAAACCACAAAATAGTTTTTTACATTGACTATCATGTTAGTTGGGGTTGTATATGGAAGAGGCTGATGACCTGCTTGATCCTTTCTCAGTCATTCCTTTGTCACAATCCACTCTCCATCCCCATCTGCCAAGTGAAAACAAAATGGACGGGTGGCAGAATTATAAGAGAAGAGTGTCTGGACCCTTTGGTCCCCAAACGAATCTCTACAGGAAATGCATTTTGCCCTGTGCATCTGGGTTTTATCAAAGGGAAGGATTCTGTCTTTGAATAGTCATATTCTTCAAAGTAGGTAAAAGACAAAATAAAAGTTGGATAAATCAAAAGGAAGGTAGTGTAATTATTGAAGAATCCCAAGACAATCACTTCCGTTCCTTTATCCACATTTCCACTTGCATAGTATTGCACAAACAATATCCAAGGCATAATTCAAAAATAACTCATCTTTGACATTGGAATGCAATGCTACTTTTTTCTTTAACAAATATTTATTGAGAACACACTACATACTAGGCACTTTCACATACATTATTTCATTTCATCCTTACAATAACTCTTTGAGGGAGGCATATAAGCAGTCTGAGGCACAGAGAGGATAAATGACCTGCCCAGATCATTTATCAGCAAGCTAGTGGGAGAGTGTCTCCAGCACACCCAGTGTTCTTTCCACAACGATGCGTCTTTTACTTAGTTATCTGGCACTGCTGGGAACAGGGTTTCCACAAATACGATCTCTCATTATAGAAGCTTAGACTGCAGAGCAACCAAAGTTTAAAACTTTGAGCATTTCTGAATAAAGACTTTAATATATATTGACTATTTCCCTACCTTCTAAATAAAGGGTAGTGAATGTTAGCTAACCTTTTGCTAATAATGCAGAGCCATTACCATGAAATTTTTTATTGTGTTACGTTGTAGAACAAATAGGTTTATATTTTCTAAATTTTCTGTCTCTTTCCCTCTCATATGTCAGAATAAGCATTAGGAAGCAGAGCGCAAGGCGAAGTGCATGGAATCAGTGTAAAGTCTGTGTGACTCTTTAATGGGCTGGAAGACCCTTTGACTTCCAAATTCAGGAGGTAGCATTTGAAGTTTTGGGGCAATAGTTTCACTTCTGTAACTCATTGTCACCTAAGAAATTCATAAACCACAGAAATAATTAGAGGTAGCTCTTATCACCCACTTGTTGAAGAACTAAAAAAAAAAAAAAAAAGAGTAGAGTCTGAGTTAAGAGCATGGACTCTGAAGCTACTGAGATATTGTTTTTGTCATTTACTAGCACTATGACCTTGAGTGAGTTTTGTAGCTTCTCTGTGCATCATTTTCTCACCTGTTCTTAGGAGTTCTTATGAGGATAAAATAGGTTACTTATCCTTTTAAAGCTCTTTGAATACTGCTTGGCATGTAAGAATTGCTTTTAGCTTGTAAAATAATATAGACAGAAGCCAAATTCTGCTGGGGGAAAAAAAGTCATAGATAATCCTGCAAGTGTATAATCAAGGATCAACTACATAACTAGAATGACTCTAGATTTGAGGCTCCCCCTCCCTGCCATTCTGTATGTGATGCCTATTAAAAGGGCCCCTCAGAAGTAAGTTGGTTATTTCTAGTGAATTCCATGGCTTGTGGTAACACGATCCATCATGAGATGCTGCAACAGGCTGACATTTTCCACATGTAAATCCTGCACTTTGTAATGTAAGAGCAATTACTTTTATGAACAAAATCTTTCCAATCCACCATTTCAAATCCTTGTCTTGCCATGTCATAGTCAAAACATCTGTCCATTAAAGCCAATGTAAAAGTATATTAAACCAAGAGTGTTTGGTTTGGGACATCTGCTTCTTTCTACCAGAACGAGAACTATTCTAAATTCAATGGGTTCAGTCTATAGGGCTTTCATGAAAACTTTTCAGTCATATTCATGGGGATTATCAAATAGCCCACATTTTGATTACCGTTTCAGGTTCAAATAGAATTCAGAGTTCAACAAGGGACTCAATCAAAATAATGACAATAATAACAACTATAATGCAAAGAATACAAATCTTTGTATGACACTTTTATATAAAGAGTTTCATATATTGATGTTAAGTATTATATAAACATGATATAATGACTTGTGCTATAATGAGTACTCTATGTTTTCAAAAATATCAGTATTTTTTCCTGTTCTTTACTCTGCAGACTTGCTGAAAGGAGTCATAGTTTTCATACCAAATTTGAAGGAGGGAAAGATTAAACAGAGTTTGAATTCAGGAGATCATGATAGGCATAGATTTCAGATCATACCTGACTCAACTCTAATATCTTTATTGTTTTTCTCTGTAGACTTCATAGTTAAAGCTGAAACTATGTGAAAGTTTGGATATACTTCCAAGAATTCGTTTGCTAATAAATAAAAAAGTTGCCCCAGATGTAATTAGATCTTAGAGAAAAATATCCAAGAAATATAGTCAAGAAAATATTCTTCTTTCATTGTTTTCAACCAATATTTGGCTCATAAACAAAGAAGTGCAGTTTTCTAAAATAGCAAACCCCTGTAAGGCTCCCCAGCCAATGGCATTTTCACTGATCATTTTCCATATTTCAATTTCTTTCCAGTTTATCAGCAGTAATTCATAGTAGAAAGAACAGAGAACTTGGATTCAAGAAAATTCTGCTTAAGTCCTAATATTATCACTCATTGCATAAATTTGGGTAACTAACATAACTTTTCTTCTTAGTTTCCTCAACTCAGAGAGCTAATATGTGCTGTCTATCTAATACTTTTATTAAGTTGCAACATTTTAAGATGCTATCCATTCATCAAGTGCCTACCATGTGCCAGACTTTATTTGAGATGTGGTTGATAGTTTAAAATGGTCCCCAATAAATGAAGCCTCCCTGGATCCATGCTAATTGCAAAGTGACTTTGCTGTTCCTCCCATCAAAAGGTGGAGTCTGTTTCCCCATTCTTTGAATCTGCGTTGGGATGGTGACTCGCTTTGACCAATAGAATACCACAGAAATGGTTTTCTGGGACTTGCATATCCAGACCTGTTTTCACTCTTGGAATGCCACTGCCATGCTAAAAAGCCTAGCCTGCCCCACTGGACAGACAGGTCACAATGGGGAGAGAAAGACCCAGGAGGATAAAAGCCACATGGAGGGAGAGGCCACATAGGTAAACACTGAGCCACTCTAGCTCCGACCATCACTACATAGAGCAGAAATGAGCAGATACCTCTGAGCCCTGCCCACATTTCCAACCCACATGATCATGAATAACAATATACGTGGTGGTTGTGTCAAGTCACTATGGTTTGGCATAGTTTGTTACATATTGGTATATAACTGATATACGAGATGACTTTCACTATACTGTCAATATTCAGAACAACCTCTGAAGTAGGTACTGTATCCATTTCACATTTGAGGAAACTGTGGGTCAAAACAGACAGATACTGAACGTAAGGACTACCCCACAAACTCCTGAACTGATGAGACAATTGTAACTGGCAGCAAAACCAGGAAACTCTCCCTCTTCATCAAGGAGTACACTGCAAAGAAATTTTCTGTACTTTCTGTAAAGCATTGTTTTGCTTCATGCAATGATTCAGAAACCCCCAAATGTTCCCAATAAGTCTCTGTCATTTCCCAATAGGCTAAAAGCCTATTGCAGACTCTAGCCAAATGTAAGTTCTGGGAAGATCAAAACCATTTGTCTTCTAACAAAATTTTCAGTTTCTTACGTTAATAGAAACAAGACTCAAGTTTGTATTAAGCATTATACAGTAGCCTTTTGATGGATTTGGGCAAGTTCATAGAATTTTAGAACTGAAAGGAAGTTCAGAGGCCATCTGGTTCAAGTCTCAAATATCATGGCTAGAGAATAGAGAAACTTGCTTAAGTCTCCCCAGTCAGCTCCTAACAACAGGGCCAAGCCAGGTACCTGGCTTTCACATGCAGTCCCAAGGTCTCCAAGCTCTCATTGTGGGCACCTCATATAGGATTACCCACTTCCAGAATCTTGGAAAGGACACCTAAATGCGTTTCTCCTTATATCATAGCTTCTTCTATTTTCTTTAAATTGCATTCTGTTGCCATTTAAGGCTAGATCTAAAGTCTTTCACAAAACAGAGCTTGTACTTTATTTCTTTTTTAAAAACAAAACCAGGATGACTTTAAAGTCACATAAAGAAAAGAAGCCTGAATGGCATTTGATCAGATAAAAGAACTATTTAATTGGGCAATATGGGGTTGATTCTGAATTCATTATTTATGATGCCGGTTGACATTTGAAGTGAGTCACCAGTGTTACCTTCTTAGCATAAAATAAGTGACTTGGAGCAAATACCATGCAAGCAGCAGAACATCTTCAAGATGTATCAAATGGCAGCAGAGAAAACATTAAAACATCCTATCATAAACTAGTTCTGTTTTCATGGTGTTCATTTGGCTTCATTTGCGCATCTCTAAGCAGCACAAGTTAAAAGCAAAGGTTGCATTCCTGAAGCTAATTTTGTTAAAATATGTTATCCTGTTCTTAGATGAAGGACTCCTGAGAAATGAAAAGCAAACAAACAACAACAAAAACAGCTTCACTGCTCCAGGACTGGGTTTGGCCCATGGACAAAACGAGTTATTTATCCTAGTCCTGAGGCACGTATGTATAGATTGCCTTGGGCTGTACTTTCTACAACTGAAATGTTACTGCATACTTCAAGCATTTACGTCTCATCTCCTGAACTTGACCAAGTTCTATGAGAGTAGAGGCTGTGACTTATATTATCTTCCTCCACAATGCCTACCAAATTCTTCACTGAAGAAGGAGAAAATTTGCTAAAAGCATACCACTGATAATTAAAATGTGTTACTCTCTTTCCCAAGGTAACATTTTATGCCATGCTGACCGAACCCCTCTTGAGAAGGAAATCAAGAGAAGACACAAACTCAAGTTAAAGAATCTGGAATTAGAATGTAACCAGCCCCAGTGGTCTCTGCATTTTTATAAGAAGCAGTGTTAGGTACTGAGGCACTTATAATAGGTACAGAGCTCAAGGGCCAGTTGTGATTTAGATGTATGTTATAAATTTGGGGAGGAAGGGTATTAACTTCATGTAGCCACACTTCGTGATGTGAGCGGAGGAGACATTTTTAGGTTGGGAGAAGTGAGGGAGCAAGCACTGCATTGAAAAGTCTCGAATTGCAAGGTGACCGCCAATTCTCCATCTTGGGCACTACTAAATCTGCCGCAGTTCCTTGACTACCCCTACATGACCCAGGAAGGAGGAAGAGAGAAAAAGAGAGAGGTGTCTACCTGAATTAGCTAAATAAGGCACACAGAGTTCGCAAATGGGCCTTTCTTTCTCCCCTCTAGGGTGTGCCAGGAATGCCTCCTGTCTGCTTCTGTCATTTTTTTTTTTAAGTTAGATATTTGCTCTTCTACCAGAAAGGCTTTCTATTGACAAAGTAACAGAAGAGTAAATTTTAACTTGAAGTTTTTCCACAAAGCAGATGTCTTTTCTTGTGAGAATTGGCATATTTTTACCCTCAGAATGATCTCTGCTTTCATATGCCTAATTAAATTTTAGAGGTCCCCTGCTTAAATAAAGATTTATTAGCTGTTAAAGTTGTAGCGTAATTCTTCTGCCACCTACATGCTATCCTTGAACATATTTACAAGCAGACTAGCTTATCCACTATAAAAATATAGGTGATTTAATGCTGTTATATTATTGGTGTCAGTTACCAAAATTCAGCTTCACAATAGAGCTTTCTGAAGGTACTGTTAGTTGACTTTCAGACTGTCACTGTGCTTGAAGTAAAAGGGTCTGTGAATCTCGGCGATTAAGTGTTTGAACTAGTTAAGCTAAATGGAGGTAATCAGCAGGTCTGGAACCCCAAAAGCAGGGCCCATGCAAGGTTACAGGCTGTTCCCTCTATGAACATGGTCACATAACTAAAAAGCCTTCTCCTCATGAGTTAATGCACAGCTACTAACATCCCTGTTTGTTTAGCGAGACACACAAAACATAGAAAGAGGAACTGTAATGTTTTGAAAAATACTTCCGCAAACCAACAGCCTTGACATCTTCCTTTTTCCCCCCTCTGGGATTTTTAGCTGCCACTTTGGCAATATTCCTAAAATATTCAGAATTAAATTAAATCTAGCAACATTTGCAAGCTTCTGAAGTTCTGTTTAATGAGAACATTTCCAAGCATGGATTGCACTGTGCCTATTTCTCAGTGGACTTACTCAATCTAATCAGACCTTTGGATTCAATGCAGTCAACCCAATGAAAATCCCTACTGACCTCAGAGTTGAAACATCCCTTGCAGACAAAATCAGAACACCCTGGTCTGAATAGGGACTCTGGGTAGAAACAAAGGGTGCATTCGGTTATTTAATAAAATGTAATACTTTGAAAGACCTAACTTCTATTTTCTAATTTATAGGAAAGAAGAAACTTTGTCAAGCTTTATTTCTTAAATCTTCAAGCTTGTGCTCTAGATGCCTCCTAGTCAAGACCAAAATGTAGAGATTATATGCAGTGGAAGTTGAAGGTCAGGGGATTGGCATTCCAATTTAAAAGAAGGAGGAGGAAGAGAAGAGGAGGAGAGGAAGAGGAAGAGGAAGAGGAAGAGGAAGAGGAAGAGGAAGAGGAAAGAGGAGGAGGAGGAGGAAGGAAGGAAGGAAGGAAGGAAGGAAGGAAGGAAGGAAGGAAGGGAGGAAGGAAGGAAGGAAGGGGAGAGACAGAATTTGAGAGTTATAATTAAAACAGCCTTTTTGGATTTTTGGATACCATGTTATTAGAATCCAAGGGCTAGGAAGAAAAATCCTTCCAAATAATTTTCATAAAAACACCTCCCCATGTATTTCTGTCCCATGCATCCAGTCTTTGAATAGCAATGTTAATGTTACCTTGTTACTTCACTGTAGATTAAATGAATACAACTTCTTGCACCTTTTGGGTTCATATCAACTTAGAGCTTTTGTCTCATTGTGTTTATTTATCCACAAACACACAAAAAAGCAGACACTATGTGTATCTGTCTTAGCCAGTGGAGAACACAAGAACTTTTTTTTCAGAGTGCCATCAATACACTTAACCATTTCCATCTTTGCTGACTCATTTGTGGGCCTAAGTGTATCACATGGGAATGTATGGCTTTAATACATATTAGTCCTTAAAAAGTTAAAACTATTACAAAAGGGTAAACATTACTTTTGTTTTTCTTTTTCTTGTCTATCACGGCAACATGCATTGACTTAATGCTCTGTGTATCAGAGGTTTTGACATATAAAGACAAGGTGAGATACACCCAGATCTCAGGAACACGCTGTAAAATTATGAGCTGTCTCTGTTGAAATTTTAGCATGTTTCTTTTTTTAAATGTCATTTAAGATTCTAAATAAAAATCAGCATCTATTAAATAAACACATTTACTTATTTATATTTCTTCAATTTTTATTGCCCAATTGGTTTTAAAATGACCATAAATGCCACAGAGAAAGGGAAAAGGGAACCAAGGCGGAGCCACAAGGTGTATTTTATAATCTATCCAGACATGAATTGTTAATGTTGCACCTCATTTAAAGAAAACACACACAGTGTATGAACTCATGTAGATATGTACATAATTTTTGAAATTGTTTAATCATTTTATTGCAATATATTTTGAATCATAACAAAAATACTTATTTAAAAATCCTACTGAGCAGTGAACTCTTTATTTAGATATTTAGTCCTCAAGACTTTTAAACATCTAGATGTTTAAATTTGGGAATACAGTTACCACAGAGAGTCTAATTCTATAATTTTTAACACTGCTGTGTATAATAAATTTCCACATTCTATTTGGAAGCACTTGACTAACTTAATTTGCTTGATTAATAATAGGAACAGACAATAGGAAAATAATATATTTCTATAATACTCAGGATTAAATTATCCATATTTAATAGCAGCGTAATTTATTGTATTTTGTATGATTTCTTTGAAATATAGAGCACTGATTGCATGGAATTATTTAATGTGAGCTATTAAAATGGAAGTTAATTTAGAACACACAATATGTCTTTCCCATACTTCTACAACTATAAACTGGGATTACCTTACTAGATCAACCTGTTAAAGTTAAGTTAAAAACCATTAAAAAAATGTTTTTTGTGGGCTCTCTCCACAAGTGAAAGAAAGTCACATTCCTTATGCACCCCCTCTCTAGCTACACACACAATTCAGGAAGGTTTCTGAGAGTGTCTCTCATGAGCCCCTGGTTATAATCTGGCATCCAATATTTTCCTCCTCTCCTGTTTTGGCTTTCTCTGGAAATGTCTTCTTCAGCTGCCTTCAAATGGCATGCAATTGCTGCTACATCTCCACCATTACTGATCATCCAAGGCATTGGTGAAGCCAATATAATGTCACTGATGCCCTCCAAGTGTGTCCCTGCCTTTGTTGCTGCCTGTGACACCAACCATGCATGAAGTCCTCTTCAAGTGTTTCTGTATATGAGCTACAGGTTAGTCTACTGTGGTTTGAATCCTGCTTTTGCACTTGAATGTGCTTTAACCTTGTCAGACCTTCTAGCCCTCTTATGTTACGCTCTCTTACATAAGCTGTATCTCCATAGATTTACCAAAAAAAAAAAGCCACAAAAAAACAAAAAGCAAAACAAAATAAACAAAATACATAGCCAACCAAACAAAAACAAACAGATACTTCTGAATTTATTTTTGCTTGCTTTTATTTGCTCACAATCCCTAGAACTCAAGTGAAAATTCATGTGGGCTGACCTGAAAGTTATCTTTTGGTACCATTAGATAAAGTTTCTATGCCTTTGGGATCTCTCTTCTTGCCATTCAGTTTTTCCTAAGAGATACCTCCATTCCTTATACATAGACCTTGCTAAGCACATCTACACATCCCACAATTATGCCCAGAAAATCTCTAACGAAGATGTATGAAGTCAAGATAAAATCTCCTTAAGAAAAAATACAGATAGCCAACAATCACATGAAAAGATGCTCAACATCACTCATCATCAAGGAAATGCAAATCAAAACTACAATGAGATACCAGCACATACCAGTCAGAATGGCTAAAATCAAAAACACAAGAAACAAAAAGTGTTGGTGAGGATGTGGAGAAAAAGGAACCCTCTTGCACTGCTGGCAGGAATGTAAACCATTACAGCCACTGTGGAAAACAGTATGGAGTTTCCTCAAAAAAATATAAGTAGAACTACCTTATGATCCAGTAATCATACTATTAGGTATTCACCCCCAAAATACAAAACACTAATTCAAAGGGATACATGCACTCCTCTGTTTATAAATGGCATTATTTACAATAGCCAGCCAAATTATGGAAGCCGCCCAAGTGTCAATCAATAGATGAATGGATAAAGAAGGTGTGGTGTACACACACACACACACACACACACACACACACACACACACAGAGGAATATTAGTAAGCCATAAAAGAATGAAATCTTGTCATTTGCAATGATGCAGATGGAGCTAGAGAGTATTATGCTAAGCAAGATAAGTCAGTCAGAGAAAGACAAATGCTATATGATCTTACTCGTGCGGAATTTAAGAAACAAAACAAATGAGTGAAGGGGAAAACAAAGGAGAGAGAGAGAGAGACAAACCAAGAAATAGACTCTAAACTGTAGAGAACTGATGGTTACCACAGGGAAGGTGGGTGGGTGGATGGGAGAAATAGGTGATGGGGATTAAGGAGTGCACTTGTCTGTGATGAGCACAGGGTGATGTATGGAATAGTTGAATCATTAAATTGTATACCAAAACTAATATAACACTGTATGTTAACTATATTGGAATTAAAATAAAAGCTTAATAATCATAAAAAAGAAATTTAAAAAGATCAAGTGTCCTTTTTGGCATGTGCATTTTTTAATAATTCTCTGGATGTTCCTCTTCTAAAATTGAATATATTATTATGGTTGAATTAGAATTTGTTTAAGTTCATGAATGACACTAGCTTGTACCCCAAAATATCCTAGTTCTTTTTATGATACAATGTCAAGGCATAAGAAGAACTTCTTTTGTAGTAACTTGCATTTTCTTCCATTTTAATATCAGTTTTTTTGGGTTTGTTTTTTCTTCCTTTTTTTTTAAATTTTCAATTGACTTTATTTTTTTATTATTATGTTCAATTAGCCAACATACAGAACATCATTAGTTTTTGATGTAGTGTTCAACATTAAAAGGTAAAAAAAGAAAAGAAATATTCCATTGTATATATAGTATACAATATTCCATTTTATATATTTATCTTTTAACGTTTTAAATGTTTCTAAAATTAAGACATTACTTATGAATCACGTGTGCATTTGAGGTTTTATATATTTTTTTCCTTCAAAACATTTGAGAATGAATCTTAAAAATGATTGTTTGAATCAAGGATACCCTATCAGGTTTTGACTGTTTTTTTATTGTTTTTGCTGGGAAACTGTATTTGGCCTGAGATGTATCCAAACACACATGTAGTAACAGTAATACTGTGTGATTCAATGAATGATTAAGAAGGTGACCTTTAACCCAGGTGTCAATGAACATGACTGAGGAAACCTAATCAACTTGGTATAAGATGTTTTAACTGCAAAAGATTGCCTGGCAGGAGACGTGTAATACATAACTACAAAATAATTACTCAGAATTTTGATGTATGTTTTATGTTATTTTAATGTGAATCTACATGGAACATACATTATCCTTAAAATGAGCCAACAAATATTTTGCGCGCATGAATCTGACTTTAATATATGTTGGTTGTTGACAGGGCAATTATGTGTGTGATCGCTCCAGGGACCAGTAATCTTCGTCCTGTTACCTGACTATGGGCGATGCCCTGATATCAATCACCTGTGTCTCTCAACTTTGCACTACCATTTTTGATGAGTTCCTAGTAAAAGAGTGTTAATAAAATAGCATAAATGAATCCCCACTTTGGGAAAAATAAAAGATATTCTCCAAGAACATTCCATAAACAAGTTCTTCTTGATTTGGAATGAAGAATAGCAAATTGCCTCTTATGCTCCAAACTACAAAGTGATGCAGACCAAATGTTCTCCCAATTCCTCATCAGTCTTAAAATCTTTACCACCTATCCCTTCAGCTACAGATCCCCTTTGGTCAACAGGGGTCACCTCCCCCTAACCTAGAGGCCATAATGATGAAACATGTGGATTGAACCATATTGAGGATGCTTCTGATGTGTCGATTACTGAACAGTTTCCAACTGTGCTCCAAGGGGGTATCACTGACAGAGGACACAATGAGAATGTATCCCCTGAAGATGTATAATATGGTGCTGGGAATATTGGACTCAGACTGTGCCAGATCTCATAGCAAAACTCTGCTGCCCATACCACACCCAGTTTAAACTCTTACATCTTTATTTTTGCTAGTTTAATACAGACCTCTTCAAAGTTCCAGGTCTCCTTCTAATTTGTAATAAGTTCCAAAGAGCACCAATTTTTCCACTTTCAACTTTTATATCACATCAGGCCATCTTGTCCCTTCAAAAATCTGTATCATTAGGTGTAGTGATTACTAAATCATAGTCCCTGGAACAGTTGTGTAGAAACAAACCGGGATACTAGTTCAAGATATAGATGCTTATCCTCCACCCAAGACCTACTCAGTCTGCATATCCAGAGGCAGGGTCCATCCCGAAAGCACACGTGGTTTAGGAACTACTGATTTAGTGAGACACCCAGCAGTACACTTACAGCACTCGAAGAGTAGGGTAGCAATTTACTCATGCTCCCAATGGCAGTTGGTAGGAGTGCAAACTGCCCTCCCTGGGTAGCCTAGAGACACTCATAAGAACTGACTTCACAGTCACTGTCATTCTCTATTTCCAGCATCAAACAATATTACTCTCATGGGGGCAAATAAGATTCTAACACAAACAGGACCTCACACTTAAATCTTTGCTAAAAACAGGTAGGTGCCAAAGATCCAACATTCAAAAGCCAACCTAGTCTGAAAGAGACCACCATAAAGACATCTGATGTTTTATTAGCAGCACTTCGCTCAGCTTCTGGTTAAAAAGTAGCTCTTCGCAGCAACCCAGTTTTAGCTGTCCCCAAGGCTCTGGCTTGAAACAAAGTTTGACATTATTTTTTCTAAGCCAAAGGGACACAAAGCATAGAAGTATCAGAAAAGACACCTGGTCAGGAGCACTGTAATTCACTTATTTCCCACTGAACAAGTTAAAACCCTCTCATTTTTGCCTGAATTGCTGTGCCCAGATGCCACTCTCATGGGCAACCTCTACCATCAAAGCTCCACTCCCTGTATTGATAGGTCCATGTGCCAAGGAGCCTGAGGAGAAACATGGTTTGACATCCTAGGGGCAATTTCCCCCCTTGGAGAAGGGCAGGCCTCAATTTATCTGCCTTGCCTCTCATTAATGTGCCCAGCTAGGTCTCTTTACTGCTCTATTTAACTGCAGCCACTCCATTTTTGATCATATTGTGTGTAATGGTACATTTGCTGAGGAAAATGATGATTATGCTGTAAAGAGAGGGCAGTGTATGGGATCTTGTATCTCTAAAATTTAGTGATGCTATGGAGTCTGCCTCAAATAAATGAATCGGAGATGTATTCTGGATGAACAGTGATAGGAGCAAAACCAGTTCTCAAGATTAAGACAATCTAATGTTTCCTTCTACAGTGGAAGCCAGGGCTACTCCAAAGCAGTTGTTTCACATTTTGGCCCAAAGGATTTAACATTAAAGGCCTTTGTAATCCCTACATGGATACTCTCTAATTTTGACATGGGACAATGTGCCTGTATCATCATCATCTTTTTGCATTTTCTGTGATTTCAATCTCTCATTTACTATTTTATTTGGCATATGGTGAAGTTAAAAATGTTGGTACATTCTTGCCTTGTTCTCTGTATTGAAAATTGCATGGGATTATAATCTTCTGTAATTCATGGCTATTTCTTCTGAAAGCTGATAATTCCTTCAATTACATTCTATATTCTACTACTTCTATTACAAATACCTCCTTTCCCAGCACATTTTTCATATTTAACTCAATAAGTCATGATAATAAAGGGCCTCATTTATTTCTTTTATAAATTGTTGAACTGAAGATGGGAGGATCATTGAATTAGTCAGATTCCAATCAGGAGACAGAAATGACACAGTAATTTGAACAATGAAAGTTTAATGAAAAAGATTATTGATTACAAGAGGGGATCATCTACTAGGAGTAGGTAACTCTTATGTAAGAGGGGGGTAAGATTACAGAAATGGATAAATGAGAGCAGCCATTACCTCTTGAGCTGAGGCAGAGGACCCCAGAAGCCCTCCTTCCTTCAAGGAAGGAAGATCCAGACCTCCCTTGGACAGCATGCGATCATGGCCCACTGCATAGCAGAGAAGTTTGCTGCACCAGAAGAACCCTGCAAAGCTACCCTCTGGGGTGTGAGAGAGCCACACAAGGGGGTAATGTTGATGAAATTTGGTGGTGCTGAGCACTCTACTGGTGCCCATGAGCTCCTAGCCACCTTATACTGCAAGAGCAAATTAGAGAGCACATGCAACCAGGAGGAAAAGCCCTAGTGTCCCTGCAGTATCGTCTCTACTTAACAGCTTAACATTGTGCACACTGGCAAGGAAGAAATATTCCGTTACCAAAAGCAGCACACTGAAGGTTAGATTGGGAGCTGAGAGGCAACAGTCTAATAACTGGTATGGTCTACGCTTTGGCTATTCAGCTACTATATGTACCCTTCTCTACACAACTGAATTTCTTTACAACCATAAAACAAGTCTATGTTTTCATCTGACAATATATAGCTATCCTTCATAGTAGTGAATAAATTCTTACCATTTCCCTAAAATGAAGAGACACATTGTCTCAACAGTTATTTTACCCATCACTACCTTCATTAATTACTCCTCAAATTCAGTCATAGTCCCACTGAATATTCTGTTACTGAAAGACTAAATATATTCCACAGCACACCTTCTCCTACATAGTATTTCTACAGTCATTAGTCCTTTTCCTCCCAAGCACTAACCTTTGTTTCCTTGACTAATCTAAGGTAACATGGACCAGTGATGCCCACTGCTTCTTCTGCTACTTCCTACCCCTCATCATGGCTGTGTTTTAGTGGCTGACATCTCGTAGATAATGCCTTAAGATACCAATGTAGTACAATATAGATAATATGGGACACACATAAAAGACAAAATGATACAAGTAATTGTTAAATTTTGTTTTTGGCAGCTAATTTCAAACTCTTTGCCCAAATAGGGAAATTGGCCAATTTGATTTTAACTCATGTTCATCCTATCTCTACCCTGTTAATGAGAACTGAGTGGTCTAAAGTCAATGAGGAGAGGGATAAAGAGAAGCAGACTCGATCATTAGCTCATGAAAAGTTAAGACTTGACTATACAATGTGCCTTTTATTTATTCTAGTGTTTTTCTTCAATTGTTGCAAATCTGTGATTTGTTATATTTGACCCAGTGGAAGTCTTACAAGTCACACTGACCTATTAATAGAAACTCAGCCTCCTAAAAACCAAGAAACAGAGCTCAGGCCTGCTTTATTTCTCCACTTGCACCTCAATAGCAGCAGTGACCTTTGTCTATCATAGACCAACAGTGTGGAGGGCATCATATTTCTACCAACATCTCCGTTTGGCATGTGAAGCTATTTCCAAAAAGCTTCATTTATTTAATCTTTCAGCTGTCTGAAAAGCTCTATGGGTGCCCATTTTTAGCTTGCCCTTTACTCTTTGCTTTCTGAACCTAACCAGGTCCTTGCTTGAGGCTCCCAAAGGTCTAAGATCTGTAGAAGAAGAAAGTGGAACCTGGATGTCTAATGAAACAGAAGTCAGCTGGAAAAGTTCCATAAAATTACTTTGGGGAGAAGCTGGTAGGAGAGATGCCACTGTGTTTTTATTTCTACTATCACAACACAAAATAATTAATGGGTAAAAAATACTTTTTGTTTAATAATTGCTGTTCTTCATTAGTGTGAACCAAGGGCACAGTCTATCTAAGACAATAACATCTGCACCCCATATTTCATTATCACCAAACTTCACATTTCACACAAAAGCATTGCTAGCACAGCCTTACAGCTTTAATTAGTTTCTGCCATAGCTGTGAAGGTCAGCCAATTATTGTGTGTGAAATTTCAATATGAAGTGGCTGAATTGAAGACAGCATTGCAACAGTGTGGGATTCTACAGTGCTGTAAATCTAGCATTTTGGAACCATTTTTTAAAGCAAGATAACATAAAATAATGATCAGGTATGTACAGTTTCAAGGGTTACTAGTTAATTTCACATGTGCTTTGTGGGGAAAAAACATATAATTTCTGGTTGTTTCTTAAATTCCCTCTATTACACTGTCATTATCTCTGACACAATTGTTAAGGCTGATCCATGTTTTTATGATTAACTTGTTTTACTCACTTAGACTCCTCTGGAACATTTGATCTAAGAATAAAGCCTGGTTTTATCAAGTTTTACATGACGGAAAGTTGAAAATATTTGCACACATATATATATTTAAACACTCTGTCTGCATGGCGGGATACAAAATCAATGCTCAGAAATCAGTTGCATTTCTTTTTTTTTTTTTTCTTTTTTTAAAGATTTTATTTATTTATTCGACAGAGATAGAGACAGCCAGCAGAGAGGGAACACAAGCAGGGGGAGTGGGAGAGGAAGAAGCAGGCTCATAGCGGAAGAGCCTGATGTGGGGCTCGATCCCGGATCGCCGGGATCATGCCCTGAGCCGAAGGCAGACGCTTAACCGCTGTGCCACCCAGGCGCCCCTCAGTTGCATTTCTATACACAAATAACGAGACCGAAGAAAGAGAAATTAGGGAATCCATCCCATTTACAATAGCACCAAAAACCATACGTTACCTTGGAATTAACTTAACCAGAGACGTAAAGGACCTATATTCTAGAAACTATAAATCACTCTTGAAAGACATTGAGGAAGACATAAAAAGATGGAAAGATATTCCATGCTCATGGATCGGAAGAATTAACATAGTTAAAATGTCCATGCTACCCAGAGCAATCTACACTTTCAATGCTATCCCGATCAAAATACCAAGGACATTTTTCAAAGAACTGGAACAAACAGTCCTTAAATTTGTATGGAAACAGAAAAGGCCCCGAATCTCCAAGGAACTGTTGAAAAGGAAAAACAAAGCTGGGGGCATCACAATGCCGGATTTCGAGCTGTACTACAAAGCTGTGATCACAAAGACAGCATGGTACTGGCACAAAAACAGACACATAGACCAATGGAACAGAATAGAGAGCCAGAAATGGACCCTCGGCTCTTTGAGCAACTAATATTTGATAAAGCAGGAAAAAACATCCGGTGGGAAAAAGACAGTCTCTTCAATAAATGGTGCTAGGAAAATTGGACAGCTACATGCAAAAGAATGAAACTTGACCACTATCTCACACCATACACAAAAATAAACTCCAAATGGATGAAAGACCTCGATGTGAGACAGGAATCCATCAAAATTCTAGAGGAGAACATAGGCAACAACCTCTACGACATGGGCCAAAGCAACCTTTTTCATGACACATCCCCAAAGGCAAGAGAAACAAAAGATAAAATGAATTTATGGGACTTCATCAAGATTAAAAGTTTCTGCACAGCCAAGGAAACAGTCAGAAAAACTAAGAGGCAGCCCACGGAATGGGAGAATATATTTGCAAATGACACTACAGATAAAGGACTGGTATCCAAGATCTACAAAGAACTTCTCAAACTCAATACACGAGAAACAAATAAACAAATCATAAAATGGGCAGAAGATATGAACAGACACTTTTCCGATGAAGACATACAAATGGCTAACAGACACATGAAAAAATGTTCAAAATCATTAGCCATCAAGGAAATTCAAATCAAAACCACACTGAGATACCACCTTACGCCAGTTAGAATGGCAAAAATAGACAAGGCAAGAGACAACCATTGTTGGAGAGGATGTGGAGAAAGGGGATCCCTCCTACATTGTTGGTGGGAATGCAAGTTGGTACAGCCACTCTGGAAAACAGTGTGGAGGTCCCTTAAAAAGTTAAAAATTGAGCTACCCTATGATCCAGCCATTGCACTACTGGGTGTTTACCCCAAAGATACAGATGTAGTGAAGAGAAGGGCCATATGCACCCCAATGTTCATAGCAGCAATGTCCACAATAGCTAAATCGCGGAAGGAGCTGAGATGCCCTTCAACAGATGACTGGATTAAGAAGTTGTGGTCCATATATACAATGGAATATTACTCAGCTATCAGAAAGAACGAGTTCTCAACATTTGCTACAACATGGACGGCACTGGAGGAGATAATGCTAAGTGAAATAAGTCAAGCAGAGAAAGACAACTATCATATGATTTCTCTCATCTATGGAACATAAGAACTAGGATGATCGGTAGGGGAAGAAAGGGATAAAGAAAGGGGGGGTAATCAGAAGGGGGAATGAAGCATGAGAGACTATGGACTATGAGAAACAAACTGAGGACCTCATAGGGGAGGGGGGTGGGGGAATGGGATAGACCGGTGATGGGTAGTAAGGAGGGCACGTATTGCATGGTGCACTGGGTGTTATACACAACTAATGAATCATCAAGCCTTACATCGGAAACCGGGGATGTACTGTATGGTGACTAACATAATATAATAAAAAATCATTTAAAAAATAAATAAATAAATAAACACTCTGTCTGATCCATAAAAATGTACATGCATATTAATTGATCAGGTCAACTTCAGAATGCCCTTTTACTTAAAAACCTGCTGAATTAAAACTGTTTTTCTAGGAATGCCATTTCATGAGTTTTCTATCTAGGATGATAGAAATTTGGAGCTGGAAAGAATCTTGATGCTTCTCTCTCTAGGGTCCTTTATTTTATAGATGAGGAAATATTCCTAAGAACAATACCAGATTTCATAAGCTCCTTAGCAGTAGTGTCAGCAACAAAATTCGGGTTCTGTCACCCTCTCCTTGTGGCTTTCCACAGGCCTGTTTTACTATCAAAGAACAATTTAGGTAAGGTGTACCAATGATATATAAAAGCTCCAAATTTTGCTCAAGCATTTTTCATGAGGTTTGAGTGCTGTTTGTTTTATTTTGTTTTATACATAGACATCTATGTAGTTTAATACCAATTCAAGCAAACAAATATTTATTGGGCCATCCTCCAAGCAAGGTACACTGCAAGGCATTACATATGTCCAGGATGATTAAAATGGTCTCTGTGAGCTTCCAAACCAGCAGAGTAGATAACAAAGAGGAGGAGGAAGAGGAGACTACAGGAATAATGGAAACACATTATGTCTGATTAGAGGAGGATAAAGACAGAGCAGTGCCAAAGAAGGTGGCCCAAGGCTGAGAGAGAAGGAAGAAGACTAGAGGATGTTTAGTAGCATGCCTGGCCTCTACCCATTAAATGCCAGCAGAGCCCCTTGCCCCAATCCTGGCAATAAAAATTGTTCCTAGGTGGGGAGCAGGTTGTAAAAAGGGTAGCAAATTCACTTGAGAACCACTGGTCTAGGGTCTAGTTTCTAGATCATAGAGAACAGTGAATCTTAGAAGACTTTCCAATTCCAGAGACTCTGCTTCAGCCTTATTGAGATGCATGATCCCTTGACCCTTCCCTCATTTCCCAAGCTACTGGCTGGGAAGGTAGCATCACTTACTTCAAAGAAGCTTAGGAAGCTAAGGGCTAGCCTGGAGTCATTTGATTTGATGATTTGGTGGCCAATGGGAAGAAGTTAAGTGAGCATGACTGAGTGTTAAGCAAAACAGCAGATGTGCACGAATTTTCTAAGAAGTTAAAAAGTAAAAGAAATAGCAGAAGTGATGCAGTATGTCCAAGGAATTATACGGTTGAGCACTCTCAACCTCAGGAACAGTTAAAATCTGGAGCCAGGGGAGTCTTTGTTTGGGGGAAGTGGACTGTCCTGTGACTTGGGGGGGGGGTATTTTGTAGCACCCTTGGTTTCCACCCGCTAGATACCAGTAGGCATTCTTCCTCTCAGTTCTGACAACCAAAAATGTCCCTGGATGTTGTGAAATGTCCACTAGGGGTTAAATCTCTCCTGATTGAGAAGCACTGGATTAGGAAGAGAGATTTTTGGTTTTTAATTTAGGGTGAACAAAACTGTTCAGGAATAGAAGGAAAGAACCGAAATGGGAGAAATTGAAGATGCAAGTGAGGGCAGGGAAACTTGAGGAGGGGCATATAATATGAAGAAGGTAACAAGAAAGAAGACCAAGATGCTTTCATAGGAGAATGGACTTTCCTTCCGAGCATATAAAGAGAAGGTCCCTAAAGTGGAGATAAATGTTAAGAGCAGCCAAACCAGGGAGTCTTGATTTTTAAATAAGATTGTAGATGGGTTTCATCTGATGAAAGAATCTGAGAGTGGGGAATTCACTAGAAAGTTGAGAAGAAAACTGCAGGTCACTGCTTAGTTGAGATTAGAGAGCATACCTTTGCAGCAGAACCAGGAAGAAGTACATCAAAGATGCCATATTTGTTGCTTATTCAATTGACCTTTACTGGAAGCAGGATCAGAGAATGGATGCTTCCTAGGACTAGGAATTGCCAAGAGAAGAATAGCAGCAGGGAAAGTGGTAAAGAAAGGTGGGGGTGAGGTAGGAAATCTATGTGAGTTACATGAGGCAAAAACTAAGGTAAGAGGTACATGAAGTCAAGAAAGGGGCCATAGCTTGAGAAATCAGGGAAGACTCAAAGGATCATGCATCCTGATGAAGTTGAAACAGATTCTCTGCTTTGAAATTGGGAAGCCTTTTTAAGATCCATAATACTCCATGGTCTAGAATCTAGACACTAGATTGGTGGTCCTCAAATGAATTTGTCCCCTCCACACCCCTGTCAGGGGGCATTTGGTGATGTCTGGACACAATCTGTATGTCATGATTGGGGAGGGGGAGGGCGCTCCTGGAATCTAGTGAATAGAAGCCAGGAATGCTTCTAAACATCCTACAAAGCACTATACAGCCCCCACAACAAAGAATTATCTGGTCCATAATGCCTATAGTGTCTTTGTTGAGAAACCCTGCTCTAGATTAAAAATAAATATCTAGTAAGTTATTTAATGGAACCTTGGGAAATTTTTAAAGAAAGTCAAATCACAGGACACATGGTTGTCTTAGTCAGTACAGCATGAGACTCTTGAGCTCCGGGTCATGAGTTCAAGCCCCACACTGGGTGTAGAGATTACTTTAAAGAAAGGAAAAAGAGAAAAAAAAGAAAATTAAACTGCTAAAAGGTCCTTTTACAATCCTATTATACCTTAGCATCAATTTTTATAGCCTCTCAGACAGCAAGAACGTCCAACTGCTTTTATTCATACACTCATTTATTATTTCATGCAAAATAAGTTATTGCGTTTTATTATGGGAATGATATTAAACATTGGGAATATAAAAATAAAGTAGACATAGACAAGCATTAACTCAGAGAAAAGTATTGCCATAACTGAATTGTGCCCCACAATTCATATGTTGAAGCCTGAACCCCCCAATGTGACTGTACTTGGCGATAGGGTCTATAAGGTGGAATAAAGTCTAAATGAGGTCATAAGGATGGACCCTGATCTGATAGGATCAGTGTTCTTATAAGAAGAGGCACCAGAGAGTTTGCTCTCACTTACGTCTACCTCTTGCTTTTACACTCTTTCACTCTCTCTCTCCTCTCCCCTTGTGTTCAGGTCATAGAAGCATATACACTGATGGTAGCCAACAAGCCAGGAAGAGAAGTCTCACAAGAAACCAACTATCCTGGCCCCCTGATTTCAGACTTCCAGCCTCTAGAACTGCGAGAAAATAAATGTCTATTGTTTAAGCCACTCAGTCTATGGTATACTGTATGGCAGCCCAAGCTGACTAGGATAAGGATATTCTCCTGTTTATCTGTTTTTATCCCAAGCCTTGTCCCAAGCAAATGTCAAAACTGGCAAATGCCATTTTTACCTTAGGAGCCTTCCCATTCCAACGTAATCCCTTTTCTTATTCTTTACTCTTCCTCCTACGTTTGACAGTGTGAGAAATGCATTTGACTTTGAAATTAGGCACACCTGATTCTAAATTCTAGCACCAACCATAGAAGCACTAAAGATTAGCACTTAAGCCCTCTGAGCCATAATATCCTCGCTTATTAAAATGGACATAACCACTTTTACTTAAAAGACTTCAATGAAAAATTGGGTGAAAGGGCCTAATTCTGCTCCAATATATAGCAGTCTCTCAATAGGTAACAGTTTCCATTTTCCCTCTTGGATCACAATTGTATTCAAGGGCTGTTTTCAAGAATTATTTGGTTTATTTGGCTCTTCCCAGCTGTCTCATTAGATGCTGGTCTAAATAAGCTGAAGTTTTCCCTCCCCCAAAGAACTTCAAAAACAGAAAAATTACCATTCTCTACAACTGAAACTCAAGTGATGAATTTCTGACTCTATAACAAGTAGAGGAAGCAATGGTATTTGGAAGTGTACCTGACTACTATTAAAAATGAAATAAATATGTAGTTCTACTAAGAAAATCAAACAAAAAAAATAAAATAAAGCCTATGTTTATTTCCAGCATATCAAATCACAGAAGCATTTTTGTGACATCATATGATGCAGCAATGTACCTATCTATCTATCAAGCATCTATCAATTCCTACAATTCACCACACTTTGATTATGTGCCAAGTACCGTGTGAGGCTGTTTACACCTGCTAACTTATTTAATCCTCACAGAAGGCCTTGCTTCACTAGCATGACTAGCTGGATTATGAAATGAGGGACATGAACTTCCATTTGATATCTATGATGATCCCTTCTTTAATGTGACAAGAGAATCTGTAGAATGTCAACTCCTCTCGTGGGAGATAAGAAGAGTTGTAATGATTCCTGGAGGTGCTGGATGGCATCTGAATCGAGGAATCTGGGCCAGTTTCATTTGGCAAAAGATTATCACTAGTTTCAGATCGATTTTTCAGGAAATTTCTCCAAACCATGTCTAGAATCACCTTATCTTCACTCTCTTTTGAATATCAACAAAGAAGACAAAAGCCCTTTTCATGAAGAATTTTTCATACTTTGTGGCTATTTAAAATACAAGTCGTCTCTCTGGTTCATCATCTGTAACCATGTAGGGCTCTGTGGTTGCAGGGGAGGGGGTGTGGGTGTGGTCAGTTATCTCCCTAACAAACAGGAAATATGGCTCCTATTGCTAAGTGACCGGGTCAGGACACCTGATCTTTCAATCTGCTTTTCTAATAGAGATTAAAAAAGAGACTGTGGGACCAAAGAATTCAGAGACTGGTACCCATTAGTGCAAGCTCTACCCTTTGCCTTCCAGGCTCTAGCTTCTACATGTAAACTTTCTTCTGTTAGGCAATACAAATTAGTAAAATCCTCCTAAATGACCAGGCAGGGATGTACCATGGCTTTTCCTAAGATAGTCTATCACCTTTGGCTATCCAAGATAGTAGGAGCCATCCTTCACAGACTTTATTGGACTCATTATTTATTCTCTGGGTTCACTGATACAAGCTACATGAGGGCAGGGACCGTTTCTGTCTTTGTCACAGCTATCTTATCACTCCTAGCAGTGTGCTAGAAACATGATAGACATGCATGGAGATTATTCTTACAAAAGGAAGGAAAGGAAGAAGGGAAGAAGGAAAGAAGTTATCCTAGACCCTAAACATGGAGAAATCCAAAGAAATTAGTACACTAGAGTTGCTCTTGGTATCAAAATCCAATATTAAAGTTGGAAGGAATTTCATAAATACTACTAAGCCCAGCCCCTATTTACCGAGGTTCAGAGAATTAAGTGTTTTATCACGGTCACAAGTTCATAGCAGAAGTCTCCTGGTTCTTGGTCCAAGAGCCCTTCCCTTATACTGTGTGGCCTCTCTGATGAGTGCTTCTGACCTCTTTGTCAACGGTCTCTATGTTTTTAAAAGGTAAACTTTACTTTACTTTGAGCCATTAAGAAACATATGATGTACTTATTTATTTATTTTATGTAATAGATAGACATAATCAGCTTAGTTTTTAACAATGGAGCATTTCCTGTTTCTGGAGTATGTATGGGTGAGTCTGTATGGGTATGTGTGTGTTTTCATTTGCAGTTTAAACAGAGTAAGATATGATGTCTATAGGGCTTCCTTCATCAAAGGAGAATGATTTAAAGGAATTCAATGACTCAAATTCTCAACAGTATCCTCTTATTAAGGAAAATGCCTCTAAGGTTTTGGAATCGATACAGTGGAGACATTTAGTGAAACGCTCTTAAGATTTCAAATCCTAAAATGTGCCGTGTATACACTGAATATTGTGACTTGGAAGAAATAATCTTATAATTCCCAAGTTTAGTGTCATGCCTATGAATTAAAAAGTTAGGCCAATTAGAATTTCTCAGGAGACAGCAAAAGGCCAACTGCCAACCTAGGAAAGACGAGCTGCTGAGTTCTGATGCAAAAACAAGAAGAAAGACCTCAGTGATGAGGGGGGTGCACCTTCAAACATGGAAGGGAAGTTTTCAAAGCCAGCCCTCTACAGCCCTGGGTCAGAACTGACAGCTGCTTCCGGAGTAGTTTCCAGAAGAGTTCTGAATTTCAAATATTATATTGCATTTATATAGTGCTTTTAACCTCTAAAGAGTACCTCCCTGCTCATTGATTAGTATAACACCCTCTTTCACACAACAAGGACTAGAATGCACTATTTTGTATCTATTTTTTAGATAAGGAAACTGAAAATTGAGAAGTTAGATGATCTCTGAGCCATGAGTAGAAGTCTGTTTCCTGGTACCCAGCCCCATAGTCTTTCTACTTTACCTTACTGAGGACTTTTTTGGAGGGATAACTTTTTTTTCTTTTTTTGGAGGGTGAGGTGTAGCATGCTAAAAATTAAAAGATATAAGCAAAACCAATGGGAGAAATAGAAAACTGTATTCTGGTCACCTACTCATGATTACCTACTATTGTCATTATGGACAAGGACAGTGGAATAAATAAAATCCACAAGTTCACAAGACCACCTTGTTAGAAAGATGAAGCTAGCCTCTCACAAAGCTATTAAAAGAATCAACATAGTTAATGTGTTGTTCATTTTCAGCTGATTTGCTTACATGTCCTCTGCCTTCTTCAGCAATCCTTTGGATAGTAGTGGTAATGTGTGGTGAAAAGGACACAAGGATCAAAGAAGCACAGATTTGGAATAATTGGCTCCCACATAGTTAAGAGAGCTGATGCTTTCAGTGATCTAGCAAAGGGGTTCCTTTTGCCAAACAATAAATGACTTTCTGGAAGCCATTCTCCCATAACTTATAAAAACATCTTTCGAGGATTTCTCTAATACAGTGTTCTAGCCCTTGGGACTCAATATTTCAAGAAGTACCTTTAAGTGAACTAAACCTCTAGAGATTTTTCTGTTTTGACTCAACTCTTGTTTCAGTTCCAGTATTTCTAGGAAAACACTGATTGATTTATTGTGGTAAATTATGAGATGTTTTTAACATTTGGTGCAATATATCTAACTTGTGATCCCAGGCATAAGATATTTTATAGCAGAAATTTAAAATGTGCACTGTAACTTGGTACAAATAGGCTCACCTGTGAGCCCATAAAAGCTTCCACCTGCTGTGTTATACTTCTTTTCTCACATTTTCTGACTCCACTCTTCTTGATTCAGCCGTGATCCATATCAAAAACTTAGCAATGTATGATTTCAAATGGCTGATTTTACATTAGTCATGGAGTAATCTAAGCATCATGCTAAAAGGTACAGATGCCAAAGGCTTGATGGAGGCTGGCTATACATGATGGCAGGTATCACAAAGGTAGAAAGGTATGGCTTGATGTGTCTGAAAAAAGCAAAAAAGCTTAAGCTTCAAAGCTTAATAGTTGCCTGTTGAATTGTCTTTCCTGCCAAACTGTAAGATCTGTGAGGTCTGTGTCTGCTCTACTCACCAATGTAGCTCTATGTCCAGCACATGGGAGGTGACAGTACATATCTGTAGAAGAGATGATCAAGAGGATGACCAATGCCTCACAAGGAGGAAGAAGCACAAGTCAATTGTAGTTATCAGAGTCAAAAGCTATATTTCTCTATTGCTTTCCTCTTTCCTTTTTAGCATTGTTTGTGGATTTCTGTCAAATTCATTGTCATTTTTATGTGGTTGGGATGAACTGGGCAAACATCAAGTGCTGCCTGTTGTCTCTGTTTCTAAAGACAGGTCTTGGGTTTAAGCTCCATGTTGATCTGTTGGCACCCTTCTGATCCAAAGCCATAGACTCAAATTACATCTGGGTTAAACCCTCTTGGTGGCTACGTTAGTGTTTTAACGTTGGACAGTCTGCCAAAAAAAAAAAAAAAAGTTTTCTGACCTTTCACCCTAATCCTCCCTGTCACAATGTGAACCCATCTCAATTCTGCCCTGGTGCAGTGGACAACTATTTAGTAACCTTCTACCACATTCTATTAGTCAAGGCAAGTCACCAGGCCAACCCAGATTTAAAGGATAAGAAAATAGATTTTCCTCTTGATAGGAGGACCATTTTTGCAATCTATCACACCGTCCTAGGTTCCTTTAAGTTTCATTAGCTTCATCCTTTCCTCATATTTCCCCAAAATAAGTCCTTTTTCTGTTTATGCTGGAACCAACCTCCAGATTTCAAATGTATGTCATACATTCATTCCACAAATACTTATTGGGCCATCTACTATGTATTAAGATCTATGCTAAGCTCAAAGTCCACTAAAGCATGGTTCTTACTTTTAAGGAGCTTACGGCTAGAAGAGAAAGCAAATATTGAAGAAAAAGGTGATAAGAAGCAGAATAAGGTATTCTAGGAACCACAGAAACATAGGAAAGGGCCAAAACGGTGAGCCAGAAAAAAATTCTGGGAAAGACAGTGCTTAAATGAACAGGTGTCTTTTAGATCAGTGCTATTCTAATTATGATCTGTGGTCGAGTGGCAGTCTTCAGATTGTTGTTCTGGTCTGGTTTGAGACATGAGTAAGGGTTTAGAAACCTTTTAGAAATTTGGTATTGCTGCAAAGTCCAAGTACATGCTTTTTAAAAGTATCAGTCTGCAACAAAGTTAAATTTAATTTTAAAAAATGATCTTTAATCAGAGATACTCTGAGAAACGCTGACTGGGTGACAAATGGTGGAAGAGAATCACAGTCACATGTGATTTCCCAAAGGAGATCCAGGTCCTAATCTCTAAAACCTGTAAATATTATTTTAATGGAAAAAGGATTTTTGCAGATGTGACTCAGTTAAGGATCATGAGATGAGGAGATTATCCTGGATTATCTGGGTGTGTTCTAAATGCAATCACAAGTATCCTCATAAGAGGGAGGAAGAGGGATATTTGACACCTACAGAAGAGAATAAGGCAATGTGACCAGAGAGGCAGAGACTAGAGTAAAGTGAGCACAAGCCAAGGAATGCCAGCAGTCACCAGCAAATGGAGAAGGCAGAGAACAGATTCTTCACTGGGGCCTACAGAGAGAACCTGTACCTGCTGACCCTTGATTTTGGACTTCTGGCTTCCAAAACTGAAAAAACAAATTTCTGCTGCTTAAGCCACCAAGTTTTTGGTAGTTTGTTACAGCATCCATAGGAAACTAATACAATGTGTGAAGACGAGACATGAAACAACATCATACATTCGGGGGACTATACAAAGCTAGAAAATGGCTGGGGTAAAAGATATATGCAGGGAGGAGAGGTAGAGATAAGAAGAGGGAGGCAGAAACGGGGAAGACCAAGGGTCCCAAATTCATCCCATACTGACATTTGAGAATTAAAAAGGCAGACTCTGGAAGCCATTCACTTCCCAATCAGTGAAGTGTAGCTATATTCTACATGAGGTAAAACACAGAGAAATATTGCTCCTTGAACTTAATTCACGAAAAAAAAGGAGACCTTGCACAAATGTAAAAATTAAAAATTTGTTCTGCTAATTGATGTGTACCCTAAACTCAGCTATCTCAGGAGAAAAGAACTTGCCAAATTTTGTGAGAAAAGTGAGGAATTAAGATTATTTGCCTGGTGCATAAGAAGTGGATGCTATAAACAAGCTACTGAGCTAGTAAAAATAAATAATGTCTAGCCTGAAACATGCCTGCATACACGTGTGTGCATGCGTGTGTGCACACATACTCGCACATGCACACATACATGCACACACACACATTGCAAGACCAGCTTACCACACTAACCCAAAAGAAAAGGGAAAAATCATTAGGGAAAGAGTAGGGAAAGACTAAGGACTGGCAATTGCTAGTGACATGTTTACTAAATATGCTTTAAAACATTAAACATAACGTTGGAAGGCAGAGGAGCCAAATGGTTGGAGAAGCCCACTGATTACAATTCAGGTTAGGTCTCTGATCTGCTTTTTCGGCACTTGGCTTCACAACCGGAGCCCAGCCAAACAAATCTGCATCTCTGGAGTCTCCAGGCAACTCCCAACTTGGAATTTCTGACACATCCTCTCTTTGGAGGGGAACCATTGGCCAGACTCACTCTATCAACATCCAGACATCATAGTTAATTACAAACACACAGGACCAACCTGACAGCCAGCTCTGCAAGTAGCAGACACCAGCCTTCCCCAGGGAACTGGCTTGGCTCCAGTGAGTACTCCCAGTGACAAGAACCCTTTTAAGCAAGACACTCCAAGGGCTCACCAGATTGCGACAGGTTTTGCACTGCCATGTAAAGACATCCTCCTACTCCACTTCCTCAGAAATACCAGATTTCTGTTCAAAGGCAGTAAATGGAAATCCCTGGCAATAAGATTATATCCAACATTTAAAAAATACAAATGATTTCCTAATCACATCCCCAATTCCCTCCCATCTGGCATTAAATTCCTTTTAGATGGGAGCCTAGGAAATATCTTAGAAAGGAAATTGGTAAAACCTTTGACCCATGACTCAGGTGTGTGGGAGGAAACAGTTTGACTCAGAAGCCTCTGATGTCTCCCCTTTTTTGACATTTTCCAACAAGAAGTTATTCAACAGGAAGACTGGAAATTTGGCCACAAATGTTAAGATCTCGGCAATGAATTAGTCAAATGTTTTTATGGAGACCGCATTTGTACTTGACATTAATTTGGGCTGTCTGCTGGAAGGTGAGACTTCTTGAAAAAGTTGGACCAGGAGAACACAGCGCTATGCAACTGGATACTGACTGACTAAAGCAACTTGAGAAATGCACTTTGCTTTACCCTGATCCACTGGTGTGATCCTGGCACTTTCACTGGTGACAGAGAGTCATTTTGACTGATAAACGGCAGGATTAATCACATTACTCCAATAGCCCACCAGTGAGTGATGCATCAACAGCCATTACTTGGCCAAAGTCACTCAACTCAACTGAACCAGAGCATCAAGCCAACATTCTGTATGAAGTTTTTATATCCCGAAGACAATTCTGCTATTGTGCAGCTTGCCACCATAATGTGGAGCTTGGCTCTTAGGAAGAGTTTATTAAAGCCAAGTTTTTTTCCTCTGCTCTAGCACATTTGCTTTGTATCCTTTCAGCAACTCATTGTGCCACATTCAATTAGGTAAGAGCTTTAGGCTTTAATCCTGGTTAGATTGTGGAGAACTTTCCTAAATCTTTCTTCCTCAGATGGAACCATACGTGGACTCCTAACTTACTTTTTCTGATAAAGAAATGTGTTATTTCTGCATAAGCAAAACATTCTTTATCAAGAGACCACAACACATCATATTCCAGTAATTATTGGTGTCTCTTATTTGGAAAGATTTCTCAAGTAGCATTTTCCCATTTGCATTCCATTGTCCTTTTACATGCTGGCCCTTTGAAGCTTAGATTCTTAAACCGTGTGCACATCTGTCACACATAGCCCTTCCCCTAAAGCATTCCAAAGGTCTGTGGCAGAATATCAAGTCCTCCTTCCCAGGTCTACACTAGTCCAGGAGGAAATCTGTGCCCTGAAAGAGAATAGCCCTAATAGAATGACCTTTACTGAGGCTTGACATCTGCTACCTTGTAAGCTTCTTACACACTCAGTCTAATCCACCTGGAGGCTTTTCTGCTTGATGGGAGGTGATAAAAAAGCTGTTAGGCTGTAAGCCTTGTCTTAGATTCAAAGCATGTAGGCTGCTTGAGATTCTGAGGCTTAGGGCAGACAGAGGGGGAAATATTTCTTAGTTCAGGTGCAATTCTCAAGATGCTTATTAGGATGAACTCTAGTCTAAGAACAACTTTATTGGTATGAAAGTCAAGACAAGGCTTCCTAATAGGAAGAAGGCTCCCAGCCTCCCAACATTTCAGAAGAGCTAATGTAATGGTGCTCATAAAACTTGCCTTGCCGACAAGAACCAAGAAGCCCATCTCTAGAAATTTACAATCCACAGAGGATCAACAGCTTGTATTCTGGATATCTTAAAGGTGAATGCTCTCAAACACCCAACCGTCTGTGGTGATGAAAACCTGGACACCCGTGGTTATAAATAACCCAGTCTGTTTCTTACAGCAACTAAAAGACTAAGGCCTAAATTCCAAATTGAACTGACTTCTTGATTTATACCCCTGGCCAAAAGAAGAAGGCTCAGAGATGGAGCTTCTGAGAATAGCAGAATCAGGTCTCCCAGGAGAAAGGGAGACTCTGAGATAAGTTGCTGAAGAGCGGCTCCCCCAGTAATATGATAATTGCTTCTCAGAATCACAAAGTGAAATTAAAATATGAACCATGTTGGAAGAACTAGAAAAGGTGAAAATATTCTTATATGATACAATGATTCTTTTTTCCTAAATCAAGTAGTGGGATTCCTAATGCTCAGCAAATTTATCCCAAAAGGGAATTACTTACAGTCTGCATTTGAAAGAAAAGTCTTTTCTATTTCAATAATATTTTAGTGTTAAGGAATCTGGTATATTGGAAAGCTATTTGTCTTTTGGTAAACTGTTTACATTTTTTCTCTCTCATATATTCTTGATTAGATTAGAGAACTACAGATATATCATGGTTGATTTTATAGCAGGTATGAGATAAATAGGTCTCATCGTTGCTGACATCACCAGTTCTGTGCCCTCTGACATATACATGTATTTGAGTCTTAGCAAACCTGAGAAAACCTGTCCTTTGGGGAAGGGAGTGTGTTATATACGTCATATCATGACAACAATAATAAAATCTCTACCAATATTCACAGCAGATAAGGTATTATGTTAGTCTCATTTAACAGTAGAATAAAATGTGAGAAGATTAAGTGACTTGTACAAGGTCACACAGCTAGTAAGGATTAAACTGGTAATCCAGATCCCTGATCTTATGCTCCCTCTAGTGCAATAAGTTGCCTTTAGTCTGAACCCTAAATGGACCACATTTCAGAAAAGCTAATAGTATCTGTAAATGTCATTATGGGTAAGTGATTTATTTTAGCCAATTTCCATTCTTCCTAAAAGAGATGTCTGCATTTGCCAGGAGCTAAAACAGTGGGTGTTCTACCCACCTCACAGGAACATGGCTCCCTGAGTTGCTAGGTTTAGGCATATCGGATAAAGTGGAAGAAGGTAAAATTACACTAATTTTATATCTCCCAGTTGAGATAATGCTACTGAGAACCATTCAGAGTTGAATAAATTGGACAAGTGTAGTTTTGATTAATTCCAAAGGATAAAAAAGTATAGCATATTTTTTCCTGAATCAAAAAGACAAAATAAATTAGAGCAAAATGAAGGTCCTATTCTAAGATATACTCAGTTTTATATTTATCTGCTGAATTTCGATAATAACTGCAGAATAATTTGCAATATCTATGCATGATAATGATCCTGTACTAGAAAGATTCATAAGTAAAACAACTGAGCAAATGGAACTATTTAAAACATATAGTTGCATATGATGCAAATTGATCTACTATGATAGCTCTGGATAACATTCTCCCATACATACCATGTGCCAGGCTTTGTGCTAAATAGGAGTTTTTTCATTTTGTCTTCACATCAACTCTATCAGGAAAGAATGAGCATTATCTCCAATTACAGACAAAGAAATTAAGGTTCCCTAAAGTGATGGGACTTATTCAAGACCCCTGAGGTAGGAAGGAGCAGAGTTTGGAACTGAAAGGTCCACGTGTTATCACCATGGTTACTATTTCTTCTTTATATTTTGACCCAGTACTCTATCCATGGACACCAATTTGAAGAGGAAAATAGTTGAGTTTATTTTTTAAAAGTTATTTTTTGAACAACTGTCAAACAATGAATTATGTAACTAATTTCAATTTTGATAACCACTGGTATGATCCTTCCCACAATCAGGGAGGCTGACCCTAACACAGGGTGATGGGGCCTCACTTCTCTACCCTCCCACTAGCCCTTGTGTCTCAACTCTAAGCCCACTTACCTCACCCCAGAACCAGACTGAAGAATGTCATAAGTGCAGCCAAGGTGTTAGAAAATGAGATGAAGTGGGCCCAGCAGAAAGAGAGGATGATACTGTGGAAGGGCAGGAAAGATACCAAACATCTGCATAACTATCCCAGCACCAGCACACCAGACAAACATTGTTGCCCTTCCCCAAACAAGCCTTCTCTTCTCATCTGACTATGATTAAGTCCCATCTATCAGCATTTTATCTAAATGCAGATGATATTTACCTTTATCCATTCCTTGTTCAATCATTCATTTGCGCCTATATTTAAATTTCTGGCACTATGCTAAGGATACAAAAATGAATGAGATGCCATCACTTGAGTTCACAGCCCAGAGAGAGTGACATATGATCAGAGTCTAGTGTGGAGAGGTGATGAAGGAGGTAAGCAGAAAGGACTCTGACAACACAGAGGAGAAGCAGCAACCCAGCCTGGGTGGGGTGAACTGGTCAGAAAAGACCTTCTGGAGCAAGTGACTCATAAGCTGATTTGAGTTCTAAGAAGTGACTATATTCCTGAAGGAAAGGAGGTGAGTGGAGGACTGTGTTCTGGGCAGAATGGACCTTGTGACCCAGAGTAGCCTGGTCTGTCTAGTGATTCACCATCTGTAGTATAAGTAAGAGATCTAAAATGAGGCAGCTATTTTAAATCCTGAGGCTCCTAGAAAAGTAAAAAATTAGAAATTAAAGGGAAGAACCTTCATGCTAACTCTCCCTTTTCCACCCCTGTGTTTATCCAAGCCACTCCATCTTCATCCAATTCTCTACTGTGAATATGGCTACTCAGCTGTGGGTAGCACCACATTAATAGAGCAGTGCTTTGGGTCCACGTTACAGACTTTAAAAATGAGCAGAGGTGCCAGCTGAGCAGCACTGCTATGTGTGCTGTGCCTCTGCTTCTCCCTCTCCCATCTATGCCTGCACAGAACACACTCACTCCTGAAAGACCAATGAAGCCACATAAATCCAAAAGCTTATGTTTTCCAACCAACACAAGCTTATTCTCTACCTTATGGAACAACAATAACAACAACTCCAGCAACTATAATTTATTGGAAGCTTCCTATTAGCCAAGCTACCATCAGCTCCCACCCGGACACTCAGTGGCCTCTAATGGATCCACTTGTATTCTCTCTCTGGCCCTTTCTGATGTCTTCTCCATACACATCTAGGGTGGGCTTTGTAAGCACAATTTGCAAAGTTGATTCTATCCCCATCTCTTACTTCATACACGCAAGCCCTCATACACACTGTGCCTCAATGGCTTTCCTTTCCACTTAAGATAAAACAGAAATTCCTTCATTTTACCTCTAAGGCCCTTGCATGGTCTGCCTCTTCTCTCTCTCTCTCCATTCTTCTCTCACACCACCCATCCCCAAATACTACTCAAAATCAGGGACCTTCTTTCATTTTCTTGAGCCTGCAATGCTTATACATGCTTTTCCCTCTGCCTGGACCACTGTTCTACTCCGCTTCACCTAGTTAACTTACAAACACTTCCAAACTGTAGCTCAATTACTACCTCCTCAAGAAAGGCTTCTTTTTTTTTTTTAAACTGGAATTGGCTCTGATGTCCTTTGTTTTTTTAATAATAATTTTATTATGTTATGTTAGTCACCATACAGTATATCCTTAGTTTTTGATGTAGTGTTCCATGATTCATTATTTGCGTATAACACCCAGTGCTCCACGCAATATGTGCCCTCCTTAATACCCATCACCAGCCTATCCCAATCCCCCACCCCCTCCCCTCTGAAGCCCTAAGATTGTTTCCCAGAGCCCATAGTCTCTCATGGTTCATTCCCCCTTCTGTTTACCCCCCCTTCATTCTTCCCTTCCTTCTCCTATCGATCTTCCTGCTATTTCTTATGACACGAACAATGAGACTGAAAAAAGAGAAATTAGGGAATCAATTCCACTTACAATAGCACCAAAAATCATACGATATCTCGGAATTAACTTAACCAGAGACGTAAAGGATCTATATTCTAGAAACTATAAATCACTCTTGAAAGACATTGAAGAAGACACAAAAAGATGGAAAAACATTCCATGTTCATGGATCGGAAGAATAAACATATTTAAAATGTCTATGCTACCCCAAGCAATCTACACTTTCAATGCCATCCCGATCAAAATACCAATGACATTTTTCAAAGAGCTGAAACAAACAGCCCTTAAATTTGTGTGGAACCAGAAAAGGCCCCGAATCACCAAGGAATTGTTGAAAAGGAAAAACAAAGCTGGGGGCATCACGTTGTCTGATTACTACAAAGCTGTGATCACAAAGACAGCATGGTACTGGCACAAAAACAGACACACAGACAAATGGAACAGAATACAACCCAGACATGGACCCTCATCTCTATGGGCAACTAATCTTTGACAAAGCAGGAAAAAACATCCAGTGGAAAAAAGACAGTCTCTTCAGTAAATGGTGCTGGGAAAATTGGACAGCTACATGCAAAAGAATGAAACTTGACCACTCTCTCACACCATACACAAAGATAAACTCCAAATGGATGAAAGACCTCGAGGCGAGACAGGAATCCCTCAAAATCCTAGAGGAGAACATAGGCTGTAACCTCTTTGACATCAGCCACAGCAACTTTTTTCATGACACTTCTCCAAAGGCAAGAGAAACAAAAGAAAAAATGAACTTGTGGGACTTCATCAAGATAAAAACCTTCTGCACAGCCAAGGAAACAGTCAAAAAAACTAAGAGGCAGCCCACGGAATGGGAGAAGGTATTTGCAAATGACACTACAGATAAAAGACTGGTATCCTTTTTTTTTTTTTAATGATTTTTTATTATATTATGTTAGTCACCATACAGTACATCCCCGTTTAAAAAAAAAAAAAAAAAGACTGGTATCCAAGATCTACAAAGAACTTCTCAAACTCAATACATGAGAAACAAATAATCAAATCAAAAAATGGGCAGAAGATATGAACAGACACTTTTCTAATCAAGAAAGACTTCTTGATCACCCTGATAGAGTCTCATAGTATAACCTCTAGAAGCAGCATGCATCTTCATTCACTAACCAAAACAATGATTTTGCACTTGCTGGGTAAGTGTTTGATCAATGCTTGTCATTATTCAATAAAGAAGATGCAACAATGAGCACATGAGCATGTGGAGCATAGGAGCCATTGGAGCTGCCATATATGGCATCAGCTGGAAGTTGGCTTGATAGAACATTGGAATGTCCTATAAAAATTTCCATGAGGAAAAAAAATCCACTAGGATGCCAGCTCAGGATTCCCAACCTACAGGGTTAGGGTGCTATGCTTCAGGATGTAGTGAATGTAAAAACCCTTCATCTGATACATGGTGCCGTGCCACAGTAGCTGGAATACAGAAGTGCACAATCTCTTGGTGATCCATCTATGGAATTTGTGTGTCCCATCACCATTACTTGAGATTTTATCAGATTAGAGGTTCTGGGTCCCAGTAGGGAGTGGGGTAGTAGTGTGAGGAATGTTTTCACGTGAGAACACAGCAAGGAGTTCAGTAAACCTAAAGCTATGATTACTGCCTAGTCATGTTGGGCTCCTCATATTGGTGAACCAGAAGGCAATGAAAGCATTTATAATAACAAGAGTAATTGACTGGATTCATCATGAGGAGCTGGTGTTGTTGCTTCATAATATGGGCACTGAAGAATGTATATGGAGTTTGGGAGAATCACAGGGTACCTCTTCGTACCGTCAAGACTGGAATAAGAGTAAAAGGACAATTGTAGCAATTACAACCTGACAAAGGTAAGGCAACCAAGGGCTAGACCCGTCAGAGAGGAAGATAAGGGACCTCCAATAGGCCAACTACTTACTTGGCTGAGAGTATGGATACCCTAGAATGAGCAGGAAGATAACGAATATGACCAGCTACAGCATGTGTCTCAAGTCTCTCTGAAGAGTCAGAGACAGAGTGGACTTCATGTGGGTATCATTGTCCCTGAGTGGGAGAGGCTCACCTCACATTTCAACTGCAACTCTAATGAGCATTTATTTCCATGCACACAAGTAGTGTTCCACCTCAAGTCCCTATCAGCATCTCCTTACTTTTCTGCCTCTAGAATTTTTCTAAGCCAAGGGATCGCTAACAGCCTGAAATCTGGAGCTTACTTATCACGTGACTTTGTTTAGTTTTTAAAAAATGGTATTTTGACTGAAGTAATAAAAAGTATGTTTTGCAATGGTTTGGTTTTTCCTTGTTTGGTACACACATTTTTCCCCATTTGGTATACATTTCTGTCATGTGTCATGGGGAATATTGGTCTAATATTTACGGTTTCACTATGGGATACTGGCATCTTTGTTGTTGAAAAAAAGTGACTAAGGAGGAATCTTGCTGGCAAACAGCTTCATATACACTTATTTTATGCCTTGAGAAATTGAAAGTGTTCAGATAAAATCTACAGCACCTATAGACTAGATTGTTTCTGAATACTCCAAAATCTTAGAGACACATGTTAGTATTATAAATACACTTTGAAAACTACTGGGGTAGGGGCACCTGGTGGCTCAATCCGTTAAGCATCTGACTCTTGATTTCGGCTCAGGTCATGATCTCAAGGTCTTATGATCAAGCCCTGAGTTGGGCTCTGAGCACAGCAGGGAGTCCACTTGAGATTCTCTCCCTCTCCTCCGGCTCATGCTCTCTCTCTCTCTCTCTCTCTAAAGCAAATAAATAAATAAATAAATCTAAAGGAAGGAAGGGAGGGAGGGAGGGTTAGCGTAATTATATGGGGTCTAGATCTATGCTATCTAATATGGTAACCACTAGCCACATCTGGCTATTGAGCACTTGAAATGTAGCTAGTCCAAATTGAGATGTTTTATACATACTGGATTTCTAAGACATAGTATGAAAAAATGAATGTGCAATATCTCAGAATGTTTTGTATGATTTTGTACATATTAAAATAATATCTTAGATGTATTGGGTCAAATAAAATGTATTATTAAAATTCTTTTCACTCTCTTCTTACTTTTTTTTTAATGTGGCTAATAGAAAATGTAAAATTATCTATATGGCTCATGTTGCATTTTTCTTGGACAGTGCTGGTTTAGAGCTTTCCAAGCCAACTTTCTTCTATTGCAGAAAATAGGAAATCTTTAAAAGGCAAGACTGATCAGATAGAAAAATTGATATATACTTGCAGAAAATGTACTATTATCCCACACCTCATCCGATGATATTCCACTGACTTCATATCCTGAACACCAAGGAAAAAATAGCCTAATAAGTCAACATCTGCCTACTAAACATTATGAGAAACTGAGGTTGAGTCTCATGACTAAAGGCTTAATCAGCTTCTCTTGTTCCTTTTAAAAGTCTTAAAATAGTGCAACAAAATTAGTAAATAGTCCCTCCCTGACCCCATATAATCACACCTTGAAAAATGAACATGGTTTGAAAAATCAAAATTGTTGATCTAGCAAAGGAAAGTTGTAAACCAGAGGGTACCATGTGAATAGTTGAGTATGCCAAGAATTTACTTTATGTAATACCACATGACATCGTTTGATCTCTTTTATCTCAGCAAGGTTAAAAGGCCAGCCACAAGGAGACACGACAAACACATGCAGTGTTGCAGAGGAACTCAGGTGACTGCTGAGGGAAGAGCATCTTGTTTACATCAACACGCCATAGCAGGAAGAAAGGAGTGAGACTTTGGTCTCTGAGGCATTGAGTCTTTGCCCTGATGGCCCGATCCAGGGCTAAAGCACCTTTATCCTGACATAGTGCTGAGCATAACAACATGGGAGATCAGTTGTCTTTTCTGTGAAATTGTCATTAAACCATGAGTAATTTGGCACTATTTTCTGCCTGATTTGTCCTCTCTGAAAATGAGCAGACTCAGGCTTGTGAAAATGGAAATTGATTTACTTTCTATTCTTCTTGAGCTCATCTATTTCAGGTCTACTTCTTCTGAGATATGCTAGAAGACCGCACTGCTTTCAAGTTGTGGAAATTTCTTTTAATAAAATGACTGAAGGAGATTTGGAATGAGAATGCACTTGGCTAACTGGTTTCCTATCCAGCATCACATCTCTTACTAAGCAGGGAGAATCAAGCTACCATCAACTTGGCTAGGCAGTGGCAGCCCTATGAGTCACCTAGGTAGTTATCCTCTCTCCTTCTCAGCTGGATCCAGTCCATTTTTTGTATCTTACTTATTTAAAGTAAAATATATATTTCAAAACAATATTTCTATAAACAATGTCAAGCAGAAATGGTACAATGATATGCTAAATTATAGTAATGATTGTTCAAAGGTAAATTGCAGAGCTTTGGCCCATTTGGGGGGAAATGTAATCAATATTACTGCCAAGGTCTGTTGGCACCAGCACCACACACTAACCATTGGTTTCATGATAAAGTGCCACTGTGATTCACTACAGCAATGCTATCCTTTTAGGTACTGGATTAGAATCCAGGCAAGTCCACAATATAGCCTTTACACATCATCAGCTTCCACGCAGGACATAAATTGCACTAATATAGTAATATACTGAAATCTCAGACCAACTGTTTGTCATCGGATTAGAATGTGATGACACAAAATAAAGATGTGAGGCTGAATCTGTGCTGAGGTCTAAATTCACATTGGAAGTCTGGAAAGAAAAGACTGTTTATAAAATTATAGCCCAGGAATTGCTGCCAAAGTCAGCCTTTGGTGCAGCTGTAAGTCGGATGGAATCCACCTCCCTGACATCAGACCCACCCACTGGAATGCTGCTCCTCCAGCTAGAGCTTCCCTGAGTGGAACCGACATGTCATGCTACAAAGTAGGAGCTGTCATGCCAGTGCTACTGGCCTCTTTGGATCTTTATGGTGGGTATTTTCTCTCTTTGACCCAGCAGAAAGAAGGCCATCAGAGCCCTTGTGGTTTTAGCATGCATATTTGTTATCCCCAGGTTTTGAGTTTTGCTCAAAACCATCTGATTTCATGTGACCTTCACCTTTGGTGATGAGGTGCCTGCTCTCATTTCTTCTCTTTTTTTTGTCATTCTTCTTCTATTTCCTTCTTCCTCATCTTCTGTTCCCAAGAAATAATTACTTCTTTGACACAGATTCTGCTTCCATAATCATTGTGCTTTATCATTTACAAAACCCACATATACATTTTATTTTCTACTGTTGAGAAGCATTTGTGCCTTATGTAAAGAGACCATGGAATAGGTGCTCGTGCAGAAGAAACTTTGTGTGGACTAGAGAAAAAAACAAGGTTTGCTATAACTACTTATATAATTCAGAAGCTACTAGAAGACTACCTTAAAGATTTTTAAACACATAATGTTTGGAGTTAAAGTCACAATATAAGAATATTTAAATAAGTTTTAACTTATTGGTTTGGGGATAGCTAGATGATGAGTGTAGTGGGCATAGGGTTAACTTAAGATTTGACTGTTTTAGTGTACATCATGTAAGATTATCTTCAAAAAACCTATGTTAGGCAGGAGGACTAGAGACTAATTCAGTTGCTTGTTTTTTGTTTTGTTTTCTTTAAGTTCAATTAGCCAAAACATAGTACATCATTAGTTTCAGATGTAGAGTTCAGTTATTCATCAGTTGCATTTAACACCCAGTGCTCATCACATCACATGCCCTCCTTAATGCCCATCACCCTGTTTCCTGATCCCCCCACCCACCTCCCCTCCAGCAACCCTCAGTTTGTTTCCAATAGTTAAGAGCCTCTCATGGTTTGTCTCCCTCTCTGATTTCTTCTCATTCAGTTTTCCTCCCTTCCTCTATGATCCTCTGTGCTGTTCCACATAAGTAGGCTCCATGCCCAGTGTAGAGCCCAATGTAGAGCTTGAATTCACGACCCTGAGATCAACACCTGAGCTGAGATCAAGAGTCAGACACTTAACCGACTGAGCTACCCAGGTGCCCATAATTCAGTTTTATAAGTAAGAAAATTGGTGTTTACACATGTGAGGTGACTTGCTCAAAGTTACCTCCTAATCAGCAGAGCCTACATGACTAGAATCCAAGTCTTCTGACTCTTAATCCAAAGTTCTACCTCCAAAATATCATTTGGATGGTAGAGTCTACTACTTCATTATAATTGAAGAAATTCATAGATTCAGAGCAGTGGATTTTAATTGACTGATCTTTCTATCTCAGATATGGCTGGTCCATATGCAAAACTGCCTTGCTAGTCTCAACTACATCTTTAGAAGTTAGCAAATGTGCCTTTTCCATATTATGTAAACTCCTACCTGCAATAGGCAGTAAGCAGATGATAATTATGGATTGGCTTGTTAATATTATTTACCATTATTTCTAGAGCACTTGTTATGTGCCAGGCTCTCTGCTAGCTTATGAGCTATTGAATAATATACTATACTTTCTATTGGAGCGTCATTCCAGATGCTCTAAAAAGAACTTATCATTCTAGGTGCCAAAAGTTTGTTTTTGTAATTAATTCTTGGTTTTCAGGCCCAGTGGAAGGACATAATGAACTTTAGGGGATCTACTATCTAATACAGGGGGCGGGGGGGTAGTAGTTTGGGGCTCCTTTATGATACCAGTGTTGAAACAGAGTAGCAAAACCTGAAATAGGAAAAAAAAAATTACACAGATGCTTAAGGAGATACCTTCAAATCATCTGGTTAGACTGTAAGTGTATGGTGATTGAGAAATACTGACTCTGAACAGGCATGTGAGTTTTCGGGGCAATTTGAAATTCAGGACAGTGGGAATTCTTAAGAAGGCAATGCCAATGCAGACGGTCCACTCAACGTCACAGCAACAGTACAACAAATGTGGCCTCAGCCATAGTGGCATCATTTTAAGACTCTTCAGTCAAGTAATTTTTACTGGTTTCAAAGACACTGTATCATGAGCCCAATTCTGACTTTCAGATGTTTGTTTTGAAGGATAATCTTACGGAAAGAAAAACGTTCTATTGTGTAAATTATTACAATAAAAATTGCCACAGTGATCTTCAGTTTTGTTTCTTTCCTTGAAATTAACTACGGGCTTAAGATCTTTCTCAAGATACTACTGCTCCCTAAATTCATCTCCTCTTCCCAAGCTTCAGATATTCTTCTACTATAATAAAGATGCATGATATGCAAATTTGGAAAATTCAGAACAGCTACTGCATGCCCTCTGTGTGCTTTTAGAATGTGCCTTAATAGAATTTCTCTTTAAACAGATAGCTATCCCCCACACCACATTTTTGTCCCAGTTCTTTCCAAGATTATTACTCAGAAATCTAAAGCATTGCAGGTATGGTGTCTGGCTCCTTAAAAGCAACAGAGACATGATGTTTCAATGCCCCAATACATTACTTGACCAATTTCTTCAGCTAATTTGATTACTGTTGAGAACCAAATTAGATGGTTCACAAGAAAATAATGATCTTACCTATATATACTTTGTGTATATGGCACTCTGTGAAGTTGATCAGTAATGTGGTTAACTTAATCACTATATATAATTCACGACCCTTTAATCATGTTTAGTATTATGCCATAGATTAAATATCCAATTTCAGAATTTATTTTTCAAAGATGCCTTCTTTGACCCTAGCTGTATAAGACGGAAATGATGGAACCAAGAAACATAGAAATAAATGTGACAAGTCCTCTTCAGCCAATTACACAACCTCTCTCAACCCAGGAAAATGTACTGAAAAACTGTTCTGTCCTATAAGAGAAGAGGGTTGTAGGGGGAGTACACAATATGAGAAGGCAAAGTTACTCAAGCCAAGGACCCTTTGAAGGGGATAATTGTTGCCCCAAATCTAAAACAATTCTACACCTGTATTATAGAAAACAGGAGTGTACCCAGGTGCCCCCATTATCTCACCTGCTCTATTTGCTTTATAACAAACTATCCCCAAATTTAATGGCTTTAAACTACAACCATTTTATTAGGTCACAATTCTGTGGCCCAGAAATTTGGACAGGGCTCAGTAGGGCAGTTCTTCTGTTTCTATGGCATCAGCTGGGATTGGGATGTCCAAGATGGCTTCCATACGGCTGCATCCAGCTGGCAGCTGAGAAAGACTGAAAGTTCCAAAAATTCTTCATGCACATGTCTGGTGCCTCAGTACATTTCTGTGTAGTCTCCGTTTCTCCACGTAGCTAACTTGGGCTTCCTCACAGCATGGTGAACTGACATCTTACACAGTGGCTAACTTTCACAATGAGTGAAAGAAGATGTAGATCTCTTGAGCCCCTCTCTCCAAAGTTACACAGTATCACTATATTCCATTGGTCAAAAAGAGTGACAGGCTTGGGCAGCCAAGATTCATGGAGTCAAATAGACTCCTCCTCCAGGAGGAGAGGGACGAAAGGAATCCAGAGCCACGTTTTGCAGTCTGCTGTACTCTAGGTTGGTGAATATCATCATTCATCAGGTCAACCCTAAGCCCCAAAGTTTAACTCCCTTTCTTAACTTTGAACCATCTTCTCTGCTTTCCAAGATCCCTGAAACCTGAAATCCAAACAGTTCAATGATACCAAATGTTTCAAATTAGTGTCTGTCTTGTTGTTGCCGGTAATTGGGGAGGGGATCAATATTAATGAAGAGAGAAGCAGTAAACATTGCTAATGAGGATGAAGCAGAAGAGACCCAGCTACTGTGGGGATACATTTCAGCACGCAGTGAGTAAAAGGACACTGGCTATGAAAGCTTGAATCTTTAATGCTCCCACAATAACAACACCACCAAAGTTAGCACTGTGGATAAATTTTAATAGATGATGTCTTACAAAAAGCTCTTTGCTTGAAATGCAGCCCAAAGACTAAATTAGAGTCAAAGCGCCAGTCAGTTAACTGTGCTATAACATGTGAAGAATTGATTTTCTTATTTTCAGCTGTCAGACCTGCTACAAAGAATGAGTTTTAATTCTGGGGATGTTATTAAACTCCTTGCTTAACTGGCAGAAAAATGGAACTGCTAGCTGGGTGACGGTGGAGCTGCTGTCGGATTGAATGACACCTGTCAGAGTATGATGAATGACCCTCTCTTCCCCACAATCCCCTGTTCTGTCACTCAGGTGAGGCCCATTAATCTTCATCGTGGTCCTGTCAGGCTAGGCACCCATGACGACAAAATGTCTTGAAGCATTTACCCCCAAGATGCATGGAACAATACGATCTTCTCATTGTCAGAGCCACATCAAATTAGCATAATTTATTATGACTCCCCTCCCCCTCACTCCCTACCTCTAACACCGCCCCCCAAAAAGCAAGTGGGGGGCTAGATGGGATTAGACAGATGGAGTGTAGGACCAGACTGCCAACTACCAAGCCCCCTGCAGTGCCTGATGAGGGGGGGAGCATCTCTACAAACCAATCAAAAAGCTGGCAGTTCAATTACAGAGTAATAAAGGGACATTCATCATTCAATTAGGCACCTGTCATGGTTTCACAAAAGGGAAAACTTCTAACCTGAGACTCCGGGGAGAAGATGCTACAACCAGGAGACAGGGAAATAAATGAAAAAGGGGACAAAGTCAATTACAAAATAAGGGGAAAGTTCTCCCTAGGCAAAAATCAGAAAACTTCGATGACCTTACCCAGATTAAAAGGGGCTAATATTAAAAGTAGCATGGTGCCCTCTTCTACAGTACATCTCATGATTGAATTTTCCCCCTAGAAGCTGCCCAGGAAACTGAATTTTGTAAGAAAAAGAAATCAGGAGGAAAGAGTAACTCTGTTACTCAAAAGCATTGTTCTTTAAATGACTAAGAATGAGGGCTAAGGGAAGAAAGCCTAGGCTGACATTCAACTCTGATGCTTCCCCATATTGCGGGGGAATGATCAGAAATGGCGTTTAAAATATAATGCCCTGCTAGTGATTGGAAATAAGAATTGACAAATTTGATTTCTTAGCAAGTGTGTGTGCTGGTAATTGAGGCCAGAAAAGGATTTTCAGAAGAAAAAAATTCACATTTTTTAACTCAAATGTGTTCTTATGATCTAACAGCTGTTTCCTACCTCACTCATGCTAAAGCTTCCAGACAGGTTTTATAATGCAAGATAAGCAAACGAACCACAGAATGTTAAAGCTAAAAGTGATGACAGCAACGAGTTTAGCCAGCCCCCTCACAGTTTGGGACACACAGATCCAGGACCAACCCCCACGGGCTATGGTTTTCTAAGTTATCCTGTAAGTCCCTGATAGGGATTGACGATCACACTTCACCTCTACTTCTGTGTACATTCTATGGCTCAGCACTGCTTCCCATATGCTTTGAATTATTTTCCTAAAGATTTTTTAAAACAACAAAGAAACGCCTTAGAGAAAAAAAAAATTAGCAAAGCTCCTCACATTATAAAATAGTAATAGGTAGAGTCAAATAAAATAAGGTAGTATGCAAACGGAAGTTTGCATATACTCGTTTTTATGGAATTGATTATTCACTCTACTAACCTCTGTCTATAGATTGTCAAGAGACAGATTTATAATATATACACTGTTTCTTTTTATGGTGGTTCAGGCCATAGGTTTCAGTGCAATATTTATCATGTGTCCCCTGTCCAGGTACCAGGTTTTCGGATGTGATTTTCAAAGGCCCTTAGATTATTATATCATGCCCCCTTCATTTGATTCTGGTGAAGAAAGGTTCTTTTTCCTTCTTATAGTCCTTGCTTATTTTAAAGTTCTTTGTTAACTTTCAGTTTTTTTAATTTGAAAAAATACTTGACACTTGCTTCAGATAAACCACACCACCAAGATGAAGTTCATTCTCAGAACAACAATCTAAGGAAATGTATGGTTCTAAATAGAGAAGAAAGAAACTTAATTGAGATTTTTGTGGAGAAACCAGATAACGGTCCTCTTTTTAGACTTTAAGGTCCCTTATGAAGGAATAAAAATCTATGTTATATTAAATTTATAAGTGTGCATGTATGTACACACACACATTATGTCACATTCACTCATAAATGGACAAATACACACACACTATGAATAACTTCCTTTCAATTTTGGTTTTGAAGCCTCATCTACAGCAAAACATTAAAAAAAAAAGGCAGGGTAGACCTCATTTTGTTATATACTAAGATACATTGACAAGCCCTCTCTATTCTTTTTCATAAGCCCTTAAAAGTCATATCTGAAAAACAGGAAGGTGGGTCATTCCATCCAGAAGGTATTTATTTGGCTAACAGGCCTCTGTAAACGATGTTGTCAATTCCTACAATGATGTAGGGCGTGGAGTAGAGAGGAGAGGTAATGACTATCGCTACGTCCTCTCCCCATCTCTACCCTCTTGGTTAGAGTCATATTGATGCATTTTTAAAGCCAAAAGAGACTGCAGCATTTTCCCAGATTTATGTTTTCCAGGCTTCTGTATATTCTTTAGAAAAACAGAAATAAGAGTAGGGAATAAAGGGTGAAAATCACCAAGGTTATAATTACTTAGAAGGAAAAACTTCTGGGACAGAGTCCAGTTAAATCCAGGATTAATAAGACCCTAACCACTGAAAAACCTCAATAAATGTTCATCAATGCTAATAGGACAGAGATTTAGTAGATGAATTAGGTGTAATAAAGTTTCGTGCATAACCAAAGACACAAACAGTTCTACATTTTGTTTATATGAAAATTTGCCCTGCAAGATACGTGTGTGATTGTAGCAGGATATCCCATCAGGTGCAGAAGGTCCAGTTACCGCCCTGAACAAATTGTGAGATCCCAGGTGGCCATTTAATTTGGGCTTTAGATTACTCATTTGTAAAATAAAGAACTGAACTAAATCATCTGATATAATTTCTACATATAATGATTTGATTTTGTAGTTCATATCCTAGAGTTATAGTTTCAGAATGATCCACTTTGTTTTAATGAAGAGGCCAATGATAGTTGGAGACCAATCTCTGATCACACCTTCAAAAATAAGAAAGGCTGTATTCTTTTTAATCACGTGCATTCAGTATGGGGTGTGTCATATAAATATCACAGATAATACAGAAAAGAGCCTATTGCCTCTAACCCTCTAAGTGCTTCCCAATGCTCCCAAAGGGAATGACAATGCTGGACCCAGAGTCCACTGCTTACGTAAATTCCCTGAGCTTAACCTGCTTCAGGGGACACAGTTCGATTCCATCTTTACCATGTAAAGCTAAACTGAAATTAGTTGTAAGTTAATGTACAACAAACGGTAAATTAATTCCAAGTTTGCTCTTCTTTAATATAATCCATACTTCCATTCTAATAATTTTAAAGTTGTTAAGTTGAATTGAAATTATTTCTTTACCAGAAAGCTTAACTGAAGAAAAACAAAAAATCCAGGAATTTAAAGCCATTTTTCTCCATGTAGTTCATATCACGGCACACACAGAAATGGTTAGAAGCTAAAAATCTAGCCACCAAAAGATATACCACCATTTTATGTGCTGCTCAGAAAGAAAAAAAAATAATTTCTCCCACCTCTAATAGTAGCACTTGGTTTCTGATAGAATTCATCTATAGATGGGCATCTTCCTTTTCTCAGACTCATGAAGCATTTTTGTTCATCCCTCCTATGACATATTTTACTTCAACAATATCACATTTGCATCCACATCTCTGTTTCCACGTCTTTCTGTGCACATAATAACTTTTTTGTTTCAATGTTGAATCATAACGTGTTTTAATGAAGACACTTTAAGGGAAACTCAATCCAGTGTAAGCAGGACAATGATGTACATCGCTCAATTGAAGTTAGGACAATATGAACAGCCGCAACCAGGTTTAGTCAAGGTATGTGTAGGCTATGACAACTACCTCATCACTGCCACCTGGCCAAAAGCAATTGCAAAATACTGATAACAAAAAAAATTTGGATTTCAGAAATGTTAAATGAGGAAAAAGATGTACATCTTCAAATCCATAAATTAAGGACAAATGAGTAAGGTCTCTCTTAGTCCAGGGAAACAAGTCTGAGGACCCCAGCAGATCAAGCCCACCCAGGTGCCTCAAGGAGAAAGAACAATGCTCAAGCAAACCTATAACCCATTCTCAGCCTGGCATACTGAAAAGAAGACCCAATTTAGAAATCTATGGAGGAACTTCCAGACAATATTTCTCTAAATATGACTCTGTAGAATAGTGACTAGCTGAGATGTAACAGATTAGAATCCATTTAGTCAAAATCACTACTTGTCTTTGGCTTTGCAATCTATCTACCTTGAGAAAGCTGAGGATTTATAAGCATGTCTTATTTCTTTTTATTCTTTCAGAGAATTTAGGTCATTGCTCTTTTTTTCTAGTATTTGGTGGGGGGGTTTGTTTGTTTGTTTGGTTTGTTGGTTGGTTTTTCTGGTTGTTGTTTTTGTTTTGTTTTGTTTTTGGCATCGGAAGGCCATTGCAGATTCTTGGGGGAGCAGTAGCATGGCATTTGGGGAGGTTTATTTGGTGGCAGAGTGCAGACACATTGCCGACAGTGTGGCTGAGGCAGTGAGGCATGATCTTACATGCAAGCTGAGCTGGGTATTTAAATATTATAGCTGGTTGGGGTAAAATATCCAAACATTTCCTCATACCCATCTCTGCCTTTCCCTTAATTTGTCAACCTGCCTTTCAGGTAATATCACCTCTACTGTCCACCATCCTCCTGTCCAGGACAAAAGGGAAGTACTTCTAGTCCTTACTGTATGAGGTAACGACTTTGGTCTGTGTAACACCCTCTCCAGCATTCCGTCCTAAGGAATAGAAACTGGCTTCCTTGGTTTTCTTGTTGACTTCGAGTGAGTGAAACAAATAACAGACTCTTGGTGTAGGTCCCAGTCCTTGGCCTCTGTCCTGCTCCAAAGCCCATTCCAACCTCATGGGTGCCTAGTGTGAAAGCTCACTGAAATCGTCCTCACAATCATCTGGCCATCTAGACCATGACAGTCAGTCCTAGTAAAACATTTCTTCCTAAAATTACGTCTCATTTTAATAAGTAATTTCCAAAAGAAATTAATAAGCATATGTAGAACTGGGTACCAAAGAGACTTGGGCACTTTGCCTTTAAACCCACAGACACATCTTCACCTACATGATCCATACTGTAAATGCAAAGTTTTGTTTTGTTTCTTTTCCTGTGAAACATGCAGGTAGTACTCAGGCCTCCACCTCACATCCTGCTTGATTATAAATAGACAGGGGTGAATATTAGACATGGATCAAGTACCCATAATTCATTCATTCATTCATTCATTCATTCACTCAATCACTCACTCATTCATTCAATGTCATGTGTCAGGCATTATGTTGGGAGTTGAAAATACAAAACTAAATACAACTTAAGCGCTGTTCTCTAGGAATTCACAGTCTTGTGGGGGAGAGTCACACACAAACAGATGATTATAATGCAGTAGATAAGCACACTGTCAAAGAACTGTCAAAGATAGGCCCAGAGTATTAGGGAAGCACGAAGTCAGGGGTGCCCTAATTCCCTGAGCCTCAGAAGTTAGGCTTCCCTCTAGTAGACTTCCATCATCATGTGTGATATCCTGGATGAGGACTGAAAAGAGATGCTGTTTAAGCAGAAGGAAAGGAAACTATAGAATAGAAGGCTTTGTTTACACTCCAGGTAAGGAAATTGAGGGTTAAAAAAAGTAATCACACCAACGCAAAAAGAGGAGGAAGACAGCAAAGTATCAGGAACGCAGCTGGATGAATAATTGATGAGCTGGTGGCCTAACAGAGAGTCTCATTAATATAATCCTGCAGTTTCATTAAGTACTGTTCCAGGCTTGTCTTGGAGGGGGCCTCCTGAGTCTTGATTAGGGATTGTGTGGCTTTCGCTTTGACATCAGAACTTTGGGCCCTGGGTTTTGACAACTGCTTCCTAAGCTCCTATCCTTTTACCCCAGCACCTTTTAGAAGCTCTTCTCGATGCCCCTCTCACTAATCATGGGCCCCTAACCATGACAGTCAGTCCTAGTAAATAATATATCAAGATAAATGATAATTGTTCTGTTTTAAGTGTCTCCTAATGAGCATCATAAATTAAAAATTAATATTGCAAAGACTGTATGAATAGCATCAAATCCATAAACAAAGCAGCGGGTATCACGCTTGCAAATGAAAGCTAAACACCTCCCTTGCCCTCTTTTCCATTCTCCACCTATTTCTGCCCTCCCCCAACTCCTTCCTCACCTTTACCCTAGGTCTACAGGTCTGAAATTCAGGCTACCAGGAATTATGCTGCAAATAATAATAACAGAATTTTTTTCCCTACAAGTTATTTCTAGTCTGTTACTTACCTACTTGGCTTAGCGTGATTTGAAGAATCAATCCAGAAATTTTATTTCTCATTTTTCTTTTTCTTGGCCAGAGACAGAGAAGGTAGAATTGAATTACAAAAAACTTTTATGTGGGTCAGATGAACTACGTCAGATCCCATACAAAGGGCGAATATAGTGTCATTTTTACTGGCATCAAATAAGTGCTGTCATTCCATCTTAGAGAATGGCATTTCAAATGGGGCCACGTTTAAGGGAAAATTATATACCAAAATATTATTGAGAGGTTTTTTGTCTGCATAGATTATACTTATTATTTTGTCTTTTTTGGGTGCTTTTCTGAATTTTATAAATATCTACAATTATTTTTATCACTTGCACAATAGAGGAAAGAAAGAAAATATCATTGAGAAGTGAAGAAGAGTACTTGGTGGGACACAAAAGCCCTGTCACAGAGGTTAAAATAACCTTCATTTTAGAAGCATTTTTATAAGGCAGCAGACACTGTGCTAGGTGCGTGTTATCTCTATCATTCACAGCAGCACTGAAGGGTAGATGATATTCTTCCCAGCATCTAATTGCTGTCTAGAGGAAAAGGAGGCTTAGCCGACAGTCTAGGGACATTCCAATTCCTTTTTTTTTTTTTTTTTTTTTTTTTATTAAGACAGACACATGGACTGTCTTGGCCATATGGAATGAAATATTCCACTTAAGTAACCGACGCTCCTTGCTGGAATTACAGGATCACCTCACAACCTGCTGGTTATATTTGGCTTCCGGTGTGGGCTGTCAATGGTGTGACTACACACAAGTTGTGCTCAGGTAAATATTCCAGGACACATGGCATCATATTTTTCACTGTAAATGAATACATTGGCTGTGTTCTATATAAAATCAATTTGACAAAAACTTTGATTCAGTTGATTTAGGACGGAAAGGATAAAGATTTCCTAAGCTTTCAGTGATTGCCAAACTCTCTATACCAGATTCATATGAGCTAGCTCAGTTGATTTGTGTGTTTTACTAATAATCTAAGGATTCAAATGTTCACACAGCCACATATGGAGAAAATATAAAAACAATTCACCTTTTTGGCCAGTGAGCTACGGAAGCAATAAAGGTAGTATCACTTCAGGCTGTTACCCAGATTACTTTTACTAAACTTAGCTGGAATGCCACCACTGTGCCCCTGAGGACTGCAGAACAGGCACTGGTGTGGGCACTACTGTCGCAGGGATTCCCTGACGCAACCAGAGGCACTACAGTCATAACAGCATGACAATGAAACACCAAACCTCTCTCTCCCTGGGATCCCCTAAACCCTGCAACAGCTAAACCTCTCAAAAACCAAAACACACGTAAGTAGACAGAGCGTTAGATAATTAAATCCATTGCAGAACCAGGAGAATTCTAAGAACAGCAGTAGTATTTTTATTTTATAAAAATGCCCCCAATGAAACAGCAGATCTGAATGCAAATGTAAAACTAAGCATTTGATAATGTTCCCTTTCACATCTGTCAACATTTTAGAGAAACTTCGAAAGGAATACATTTGTGGTTCTAGAAATTCTTAGTTTTGCATAGAATACATTTGAGGCAACTTTATTTTCACAGGTACCCAGGTTTCAAATAAAAAATACCATGCAATCACAGACCTTTGAAGCTGGAAAAGATCATGAGAGTCACATAGACCTACCCCCCCTCATTTAACATGTGTGATGAAAGTTCAGAGAGGTTGAGACATGGCTTTAGGTAGCTCACATGATTAGATTTCAGGAAATCTAAAGGCTAAAGAGAAATTGGGGGCAGATTTCCCATTGTACCCTTAGCAGTTGAATGGCAAATGACTCCACCTATGATCAAGGGCTGAACCAGACAAAATTCACTGGCCATCTGACCTTTTGATATTTTTACAAGCAAAATTAAATAGAGAATTGAAACATTTGCCCAAATTCCTTTGGTTAATTTATTGAACTTTGTTTAGCTTTAAAAAAAAATGAAGTAGAATAGGCTGTGTAACACATCTTGTAAAGTTTAAATAATAGTAAGGTCACATTTGATGTAAAATATGTTATTTTTATTATATCCTACAAGAGTATTATTTCATGAAACTTTTCATGTTTCTATTAAAGCTGATCCTTGAACAATGCAGGTTTTAGGGGTGCCGACCCTTGCATGTGGTTGAAAATCTGAGTATAACTTTTGATTCCCCTAAAACTTAACTACTAATAGCCTACTATTGACTGGAAGCCTTATCAATAACATAAATAGGCAATTAACACAAATTTTGTATGATACATGTATTATATACTACATTCTTAAAGTAAGCTGGAGAAAAGAAAATGTTAAGAAAATCATAAGAGAAAATACACATACTATACTGTACTGTAAAAATCTGTTTATAAGTGGACCTGTACAATTCAAACCTATGTTGCTCAAGGATCAACTGTCTATTTATATGTATACCCAGGTACACACATATGCTGAGTTACAATGTATTTCTTACTTTGGGTCATACTAAAACTAAGGAAATTCAGTTCAGTGGGAATTTTACTTTGGGCACCACTCAACCTTCTTAAAAAAAAAAAAAAAAGCATGAGGATCTTTGTGCTAAACAGTTTTTTTTTTTTAAGTCATTGCAGCCTAAAATCTTCTTTCTACCCTAGACTGTACAGTGTTCTGTAGATTACTAATAAGGAAACATTAAACGTAAGAAACTAGAGAAAGGACAAATGCATAACAGATGAAAAAGGAAACAGAACATTCCTTTGTGGTTTTAAGATACATATTTTTTCTTTCCTAAAATCTAAGTTTGAGGTACATAGCAAATTTAATTTACTCAGTTCCTGGCACATAGTAAATGTTTCATAATACGTGTTGAATGAATGCTGCAATAAGAGACAGAAGAGTCAACTTGCTATGCAAAGCTAGGCAAAATTCTTAACTTCTCTGAACTCCAACTTTTCCACTGGTAAAGAGGAAATGATGGGGCAAAAGGAGAGTTTCCTCCAGGGAACTGCAGAACTATGTCCATGGAATGTTAATAGATGATCCATAAAAATAATTTATAACTGATAGATTAATAGGTGGTCCCTTCACCAGATTTCTATGTCCTCCATCTTCATCTATGTATTCCTGATCATTCAATGAGTCCTAATTTCCTGGCTCAGAAACAGTGGCCTCTGAAGAAGGAGATAAAAAAAAAAAGAATCCAAAAGAGACCAGGAAAAAAAAAAAATCACTCTGGACTTTTTTTAATAGGAAAAAAAAAAAAGCATGTCCGCCTACATAGACATGATTCTATTAAGCCTGCCAACAAAGAAGGAAATGTTTTGGCTGCAAATCGGTGACCTGTTTTCTTTTCCATACATCCTTTATTTTTATACATCTGACCTTTCACAAAAAGGACAGAGAAATAGAAGGTATTTTTGGCTCAAATCAATATCTTGCCCAAAAGACACCACAGCAATGGGCACTCTGTACCATTTGTTCAGGAATGGTTCTGTAGCATCAGCACCGACTCAGAGGCCTGGAATTAGCAGGAGCCTCATCAACTTGCTTCTGTGACTTTGGGATAAAAAAGAGCCAAATGAGCTCTAGTTCTATGTTGTACCTGCTATCACCTACAACTGCAACTCTGGCTTGCTAACATTCGTGTCAAGAAACAAAGATAACTCTCTCTGTGAAGGAGTTCTGATTTTGGGTAGCCAGACAGCGTGCTTTGTCTGGAGAAGTACAGTGTAATAGTTAAATGCGTAATGTTAAATTAGGCAAATTACAGAGAACTCTAAGCCTCAGTTTTCTTATGCAAAATGGGAATAAAACCAGAACCTACCTTATGAGTTGTGGGAAGAACTGAATAAAAAAATACATTTGTAGGACTTGGCCCAGTACCTGATACAGAATAAGGGTTCAATAAATGGTGTCTATTTTTATTATGGTATAACTGAATCCAGACCATGATTAAGAGATCAAGGATAAAGAAATCTTAAACAATGTGTTAGCGTAGACAGATTCTACTGTGATGTAAAATGCATTAGAAAGACACCAAGGAGGTATTCATGTTGAATTGGAAACCAGTGCTACCTTCATTGGTTCATTTTGTTCACCTTACCCCAGCAAATGACTTAGAAGTGTTCAAGAAAACCAGTTGGTTACCCCTAGATGACTAGCAAATCTTATGCTTAATGGGTAAAACAGGTAGCCAGATAAGCATCCATTTCTCAGGAGATACTCTATTGCCATAGGTTTCCATTCTTTGTTTAAAATAGCAACACATTTTAGACCAAAAATGTTGGGCATTTTGCAGCCATTCTGCCATCCTGAGGCTTGTATATGCCAATGAACACCTCCTAGTTATCATTACTAAGCACTGATATTTCGTGTTACAGTCTCTAATTATCTTTATGTGGCCATAAATGGCTTCAGTTTACCTGGAAGGACAGACTACCAGATATGGAGACAATTAGGAGAGGAGCAGCACCTTGCCCAAAGAGTCCATCGTCTGCACAAGAGACTGGACCACCAGATCCTTAAATGTGACAATCAGCCATATGGCAATGCCAGCCCTTAACCATGCCACCCAGCACAAAAATCAGGTTCACACTCACTCATTTTCCAGAGCTGCTTGGGTGGTGAGCACGAGCCTCAGTTTTTCCAGGTGTCTGTACTGCAGAAATGGTTGACAGGCTGAAACAAGGAGTATTTGGGGGGAAAATAATAGTAAAGACTTAATTAAGGGATATCCGAAGAAGGCAAAAGAAATTACCTAACCCATCTGCAAACCACACACTGGAAATGAATGGGTTCTTTAGTGTTTGGGACATTTTAGTGTTATAAAAATGTAGACCATAGAGCTATTATATCAAGTAATTTATGGGATGAATATTGTAATTCATTGAATGTCACGACTTATCTTTTATTCATATAGTTACTATTCCATTACCAGAGAGGGAGGTTTGTCAAAGGTTAATTATTTTAAATTGCTCCAGCAAATTTATTTTGATTTGTACAATTTTTTTTGAATAATCACAGGTCTATATATTCATACATCTTTATGAGGCTTCTTTTTAAAAAATAATATTCTTTGATGAGGCAGTTAAAGCTAGATAAATGCTTTAGTGATATCTTTAAAATATATTCCGTTTAACTCTGGATGTAGGTCTATAAAGAATTATTATATTATTATTGTTGTTGACATGATCAGTCTTTTTTAGAACTTCCAATTTTTTCCAAGAAAAAATCCAACTAAAAAAGTGGCCAAGAAATTGAGCTTTGACTTTCTCAAGGGGTTGGTCATGGTTCATAGTATCTTTTACCCCTGGGTCACTAGCTGGAATGGCCTCCATGTATGGTGGATGAGAAACGCTGTCACACCTGCTCTCTGGTTTGCCCCCACCTCTGTTTCACATGAGATTGGCCCTGGGCCAGGGCACACCTCCTCAGGACATGAAAACTGGTTTTGTGGGACAATGAATACTAGAAGGTATAGGTCAAATACTTCCAAAGTTGGAAAAATCATTTTGAATTATATACCTAAACTAGAAAGGAAGCCAGAAGCAAAGAGAGGAGTTTGGAAGGTTATACAATACATACAGTATATACAATATATAGATTAATCCAGCTCTGTCTCCTTCAAAACCTATTGCCTCTCATGGGAAGCCTTTCTGATTATGCTTGTTTTCTTTATATTTTTCAAACACTTATGTATCAGGTCTATATTTCGTTAATATGGTCTTATTGTTACATATTAATTATTCATAAATCATTTAAGAGTTAGAGAGATATAGTGAGAAAAGTTTCAATTGAGAGTCAGAAGACCTAGACTCACATTTAAGCCCTAAGGTTTATTATCTCTACAGGCTTAGATAAGTTGTTTGATTTGCCTGAGATTCGGTTTCTTTTATGTTAAAGAGGAATAAGAAAACCTGCCTATGTGCTTTGTAGAGTTGGCAATATGTTACCTAATACTTGCATACTTCCCTGGGTTTATAAAATTCTTGCATATTTATCTCATTTAATCCCCAAATGACAGAATAAGATGAGCACTATTACTCATCCATTTTTATTGAACTGTGTGAAAATACTATTTTTAACAACATAAATTATTATTATTTTCAGTCTGTAGATTTTATATCATCGATTTAATATTAACAGTCCTAAGATACCATATCTCTTTTATTTCTTTTTTATTTTGTTTTTTCCTCATATCCCATTCTTTTAGGTGGCTTGATAAATAGATTCAGAACATAGATTTTTCCAGTACAGATAGCAAAGCGCTTTGTAAAATAAAAGCACAGTAAGGGCATATCTATATGTTGCCAGAGTAACATAAGTTTACTTGATGTCAGAAAGAAAATAATAATCTACCATTTGATCAAATTTTTTACTTTTTAATCAGTTGTACTGCTCTTATACACATGATAAAATGTTTTTGGAAAGCACAAAAATTCCAGAAGTACAGAAATAAAATGCGTATCTACTCTATAATGTGGTAGCTAACACAAGGTACAGTACATGATTCTGGAAATCATGAACAGTGGCTCAGGTATAGAGGCTGTGAGGTATTTCCTAGTTATGGGTAACTACTCCATCCAAAAGGATGTCTGATTTATTCATAATCAATAGTTTGGGTGCTGCTTCATAGTTGGTGCCCAATAAATATTAGCTAGGTATAAAGTCTTTCATTATACTCATATACATCAGACCTTTAGAAGACTACGAAACTTGAAGAAGAACTTGGAATTCTGAAGTGGATTCAGAAAAAGAGAGTGTTAGAAATGGGACTTATGAAAGAAAGTTAAAGAAGTTTATTAGTCTCAGTAAGAAAAGTAAGGGGATATTGCAAGCATCATACAGCTTTCTGTAAGATATCTATAGTGGAGCAGAACATGTTGGCAAAGGGATCCTTGCTTTTGCTGCGAAGAGAAGCAGCAGCAATATGTTCAACTGTGCTACAAAGGATGTGCATTAGTAAAAGTAAATAAATATGTAAATACGTACATGTGTGCATACATAAAATAAACCCTTATTGAGGAGTAATAGAAAGTGAATAGGGAAATTACAGCATTAGCTCTTCATTATTGAGCATTTGCTATGTGTCAGACACAGACACGGTGTGTTTAAGTACTTGACTTACACTGTCTCATTAAACAAGTTCTCGGTGGTAGATGTTATCATAAATGAGGAAAGTGAGGCTAGGGGTTGTTAGTAACTTGTCCAAAGTTATCAGCGGTCAGCAGGGCCTGGAATTAATGCATATCTCTTACTTCTGGATCCCAGTGGCCATTTAAGATACTCACTATATCCAATCTCAACATTGACCAGCTCCACAGTTTTTCTCTCTATGGAGCCACTTTCTATTTTTTTTACTTAATAGACTGCATGAGAGCAAAAGCTAATGGATAGCTGTGACAATGCAAAACCTTTACTAATGTTGCCTACAGAATTATTAATAAAAAATTTTATATATATATATAACTATATATATAAAAGCAAATATTTTACTGTTACTAAGTCTTCTTTACCCAGATTTCACAGTAAAATTAGAGCCCAGTAGGATAGATTCACTGAATCAGCGAGTAAAATGATTTCATCTTCAAAATGGAATATGTGGTCCTAAACATTTTATTTTCCTGTCATCTAGCTATATATCAATAAATGATGTACTGAATTATTCTGTATTGTTTAGGTCGGTCAACAGTTTCACCGCATTAGTTGGGTGTCCATGAATCAGAGGTCTTGAGGTGAATGGTGTGGCAGGCAGTTTGCATCATCATTGAATTATTCTGGGTTGAACTGTTCCGTATTGTTGACTAAACTTTATCAATTAATCACATAATCGTCAAACGGTCAAATATCCAAGAATCTATTGTCTAAAGTGAGATTTCTGTGTGAGGAGACACTGGACCATGGTGTGAGCAGCACTGGCAGCAATTTTGTGACTGTAATAGCCCAAAGTATTGCCATAAATCATCAAGATGGTGGAATGAAAGGTAGGCCCCCGAGAATATCATGGCAACAATGAACCCACCCTTCTCCCAATTCTATTTAACATCACCAGAGAAAAGTGTTCTGTATCCAGTTTCTTTTACCAGGAACAATCTGATTGTTTCAATCCTGTGGGTTGGAATATTTCCATTTTTAATTCTCCTTAACAAAGACCTCTAAGTCCAGAAGCTTCCTCCAAGGCCTGTGAAGTGCTATTCTGATCACCCCTTCATGTTTCTAAGCTGCTCTGGGATAATGTTGTGGAGAGAAGGGCCCCAGGGGAACAGCTGATTGGATTCTGGCAAGACGGACCAAACATCTGCTTCAAACAAAAGACATCTGCATATTTCACATTTATTTTTCATAATTTACAGAAGCAACCTGCCAAAATTCAGCAAGGGAGAATATACTAGCACGTAATTAGCTTAAAGTTTGCTTGCTTTAGAAGCATGAGCATGAAGCCCAGGAGCTCACCTGGGAGGACATCAGGAATGGTGGAACTGCAGTTTGATTTCTGGATATTCAGTTTTAGACCTTGTTTGCCAGGGCAGAAAACCCAGCACTGGTAGGCTTGCAAGGAGAAGTTCTTTTGTCCTCACGTCAAATAAAAGGGTTTCACACCATGGGGCGCCTGGGTGGCACAGCGGCTGGGTGTCTGCCTTCGGCTCAGGGCGTGATCCCGGCGTTATGGGATCGAGCCCCACATCAGGCTCCTCCGTTATGAGCCTGCTTCTTCCTCTCCCACTCCCCCTGCTTGTGTTCCCTCTCTTGCTGGCTGTCTCTATCTCTGTCAAATAAATAAATAAAATCTTAAAAAAAAAAAAAAAGGGTTTCACACCAAAGGCGTGGCCTAAGGTAATATCATTTACTAAAGAAGATTTGATTAAGCAGAAATATTTCACTTCTACCATTTAGCTCTGCAATACCCATGTTAGATAATGGTGCAGTGCTACATGATTTATAATTTAAAACGTATACACCTTAAGTACCAATGGCATGGTGAGAACTTTTGTGTGGGGTGTTGCATTATTTTTCAAAGCATCCAAAAGTATTCAAACCAAAAACTACTGGAAAATATATTTGTTGCCTACGTGATGAAAACAAAGAGAACAAGATAATGAATGATATGACAAGTCTTAATATATCCTGGTGAAAAGGATACAACAAATTATCTGCCCTCTATGAACTACATCTTCCCAGCCGAATTTCAAATTTTGCAGATCATTTTTATGTGAAATAACTAAAGCTTGCTTAATTGGAGGATAAAAGGTGAAGAATGGATTTTTGAGAGAAAGAGAGAGGTTTCCTGTTGTTTCTAGCAAAGGAATTTCAACCCTGTGTCCATATTTTTAAAAATACTAGTTATAATATTCTGTGGGATTTTCCCTGATCTTAACTCCAGGGGAAAAGCATACTTAAAGCAAAGTCTACAAAGTATTGGGTACTGTTATCTTGAAATATTCAAAACACAGGCCCCTGGTGGGAACGTGGAGTGGCACTGTGATTTTGCTGACTGTCTATTATCTTCTAGTCTTCATCATTGCTTTACAAAAGCAATTGTGTTCCTGATTTAGTTATAGCCACAATGCTGACCCTATACAAATCTCTGCAATAACAGTATGGCAGTTCCAAAGGATTTAACATCTTAAGTTATTTGAACAATGTAAAAGCAACGTGTTCAACCCAGGCACCGTGAATAACTCCTTGGTAACTCCTAGCTAGGTCTAAGGAGTGACTTAGCTGTGGTCATTCTGAACATCACCTAATACCAATTTCTGAGATCTGATTTAGCATGTGTACACCAAACTGGTTGGAAACATGAAATCCCAATTCAAAAAAGCAGCTACTTTGAAAATAACAATTTTTAATTATGCACTAATCCACTGTTTGAGATTTGTTAGTTATTCTTAAATATGTATTCTATTAAAATATTTTTCAATGTACTTAAATTTCAAATCAGTATATTTTATACATGAACTTCTCGTGAAATTATAAATTCTTTTCTCTTTTTGCAGTGGGCTCTTAATAGAGGGGCAGTTTGTTATAAACGGAAAGAGGCCAGACTTGATTTGAACCAAGACCTCAGACCTAGATTTGAATCTCAAGTCCACTGTATATAAAGCTGACAAATTATTTAAACTCTCAGCGTCTTATTTTTTTCTTTTGTCTCCTAGGGGAGGTATTTTTGCTGGAAGGGTTAAATTAGGTAGCTTGTGTTTATCACAGCATCTCATCTGCACCTAAACTGGTATTTTAATTTGCCAAAGATTTGAACTTGCTAAATTTAGGTGTCTTACATACTGTAGAGCTCTTTGAAAGAAAACTCATCCCAAAAGGGGAGGGGATCTGGCAAGAAGACAAACTGAAAACAAACCTCGAGGTTGATTGAGAGCAGTAATACTAATGTACTGGTATTTATCATTCTATGCACTTGAGTGGAAGTTGTAAATAATTGAAAGGTAAAAATTGAAAGAGCTGTTTCTCTAAAATTTCTATAACATACTGGGGCACAATATATACTTTTTGGGGATTTGCCTTCCTCACTTCCAGGGCAGCACTGTGGGGAGATTTCATTAGCAGATGGCCATACCTTGTGGAAGCAGTGGATTCTGTTGAGACTTAGCAGCAGTCCCCAGAAGAAGTGGTATAGCAGAATGGGATGTTCCCAACAGAGGTAGCTGCCATGTTCAAAGAAAGAGAATTCACCCAAAAATACTCGGTGGGAGAAATGGTAACCAGAAGTGCCCAGGAAACACCAGCTTGTGCTGTGTTGTCCAACATGATACCACTAGCCACATGCGGTTATTTAAATAGAAATGAATTAAAATTAGAAATTCTTCAGAAATACAGGTCATGGTTACCTTCCCGGATAAGCTCCACCCAGGCGCCAGGATACCCACACCCCAATTTGAGAAGCCCAAGTGCCTCATGGTATTTTCACTACCTGTCAGTTTCTCAGTCTCAGCTACAGATCCATCATCATAAACAGTTCCATTGGACAACACTGGACTAATAGATAACTGCTTCATTCCAAAGCACATGTGAAAGACCCCTTAGAGGCTTCCCAAGTGCCTAAAGACTGAGGCAGTGGGAGACGGGAAGGAATGAGGTCTTGAAACAGCATTTATGGGTAAGAGCTGGTAGAAGTAGAAGTTATTCCCTTTAACGTGACTTCCTTCCTCCAAGGTGAAAACCAGGAAAATCAGTGCATGCACAATATAGGCCTAGTACATTGCCTTGAATATAATATACTTCAACAAATATAAACTCTCTTCTGCTCAAGATCTCTGTGCCAGCATTAGGAATTTCTAATATAACCATCATTCTGTTACTTGAATGATCCCACCACGTATTTTAGATCATTAACCCCTTTGAAAGCTGCCAAAGACTCTTCGTTGAATAAAGAACATGGTACAAAGTCCTGAGACTCATATCTTACCAAGAAGAGCACATATATCAGAGCCAGACAGCCTGGGTATGAATCCAGCTCTGGTGCTTGCTGGCTGTGATGCCCCATGAGTTAATCTCTCTGAGGCTCAGGTTTCTCATCAAGGACTGTATTAGCACAGACATCATTAACTTGTTATGAATGCCTGACACATCATCAGCACTAGAAAAGTGTTCGTTAAATAAATATTTCTATTCCTCAACACACTGAGTTCTAATCACATTTCATGTTGGTCTTCTACTATTGTCTTGTCCCCTCTCTACATTTCAACTGTGCATTATTCCCCCAACTTGACTTAAATACCTTTTCCTCTTTTTATATTTATTGAAATCCTACATACACATCTTTTGAAATGCACCTTATAGAAGACTTTTTCCTAGATTAGTCCTACTGAAGCATATCTATAACCTATCTTGGCATCTTAAGCTTTATTTCATTCTATCCTGACTTATTCTTCATAGTTTGGTCTTGACATGTTTGCACTCACCCTAGATTGTAAATTCCTCAAAGAATTATTCAGGCTTGTTGTCCCCAGAATACATGTCTAAAATAGGTGCTCAATAAATGCTCATAAGAGGATGAGAGGGAGGGAGGGTATAGCATGCCTTTCAGATCAATTCTATACCTACTTTGTCTAAGTGCCACATTTTAGAATATGCACATAAGTGGCATTTCAAGTTGTCTACACACAATACCAAGCATAATATGCTTCAGATGATGAGGGAAAAATTGTTAATCTCCATTACTTTTTCTTCATAATGCCAAATACCTGGGTTTCTTTGAATATGGCAGCATGAAAGGACAACCACAACCTTAGAGGACTGAAAGCAGTGACACTAGATTCAAACACACAAGCGGTCCATTTATCTTCTTGATAATTTCCCATGTGATTATTTCTGAAGCACCCTCTGGCTGTATCACAAGGATTCCCCACCAAGGAGAATAGCGTGGAACCCAAATGTTCCTTTGTGGGCACTGCTCTTTCTGAATAGTGGAAGACTCAGGATAGCTCTGTCTGTGATCAAGTGGACCTGTGTTTTTATGGGCTGTTGATTTCTAAGAATTAAACTTGGCTTTACTTACACAGACATAAAAGAAGGACAGACATCACATAGGAAAATGATAAAATGCTAGATCATGAACAGATACTTTCAAAACTATCTCCCAAAGATAAACCTTTGACCAAGGAGGATGATGAGCAACACAACAGTACATTGGTAGAGACCACTGAACAAAGAAAGAACCAGAGGGATGCACAGAATATGTATACCTAGACCATACTTACATTGGATAGTTCTCTCCTTGAATGAGAGTTGTCTACTTTGTATTGTAGGCCTATCTTGACTCTGTAAGGGATCAAAATTTCTACTCATGGAAATTCTTTTGAGTAACCAGGACATGGGTCATATTACCAACAAATTGTCAGGATCACAAACCCTATCCTTCTCCCACTGGGAGGCAATGGCTAATGTTTTTTTAAAATGTACCCACATAAAGGGTTAGTATCCAAATCTATAAAGAACTGATCAAACTCAAAACCCAAAGAACAAATAATGCAGTCAAGAAATGCGCAGAAGACATGAACAGACATTTCTCCAAAGACATACAAATGGCCAAGAGACACATGAAAAAATGCTCAACATCACTCGGCATTAGGGAAATACAAATCAAAACCACAATGGCATACCACCTCACACCAGTCAGAATGCCTAAAATTAACAAGTCGGGAAACAACAAATGTTGGCAAGGATGCGGAGAAAGGGGAACACTCTTACACTGCTGGTGGGAATGCAAGCTGGTGCAGCCACTCTGGAAAACAGTATGGAGGTTCCTCAAAAAGTTAAAAATAGAGCTACCCTATGACCCAGCAATTACACTACTAGGTATATACCCTAAAGATACAAATGTAGTGATCCAAAGGGCATTTGCACCCCAATGTTTATAGCAGCAATGTCCACAATAGCCAAACTATGGAAAGAGCCCAGATGTCCATCAACAGACAAATGGATAAAGAAGATGTGGCATATACATATATAGAAATATTATAAATATATATATATAAATATTATATATATAGTGAAATATTACTCAGCCATCAAAAAGAATGAAATCTTGCCATTTTCAACGACATGGTTGGAGCCAGAGAGTATTATGCTAAGCAAAATAAGTCAGTCACAGAAAGACAAATACCATATGATTTCACTCATGTGGAATTTAAGAAACAAAACAGAGGAGCATAGAGGAAGAGAGGGAAAAATAAAATAAGATGTAATCACAGAGGGAGACAAACCATAAGAGACTCTTAACCATAGGAAACAAACATAGGGAATGGGGGGATAGGGTAACAGGGTGATGGGCATTAAGGAGGGCACGTGATGTAATAAGCACTGGATGTTATATACAACTGATGAATCACTGAACTTTACCTCTGAAACTTTTTTTTTTTTAAGATTTTATTTATTTAGTTGACAGAGACAGCCAGCAAGAGAGGGAACACAAGCAGGGGGAGTGGGAGAGGAAGAAGCAGGCTCATAGCAGAGGAGCCTGATGTGGGGCTCGATCCCAGAACACCGGGATCACGCCCTGAGCCAAAGGCAGACGCTTAACGACTGCGCCACCCAGGCGCCCCTAGCTCTGAAACTATTAATACACTATATGTTAATCAATTGAACTTAAAATTTTTAAAAAATGTACCCACATGCTCAGCACTTATCACAACCCAATCACAGCCACTGATTTTTGCACAGGACCTTTTGCTCTCTCCATCCAAAAAGCAGATCAGTAGAGCAGATCTGAAATCTAATCTGATTCAAGCATTATCTCTAAATAATTTCTAGTCCATCTCTCTTTTTTTTTTTTTTTTTGATGTTTAAAAACCATGGGAATCACACATATCTTTCTTAATTTCTTTTTCTAATGGGTCAGTGGCTTAATTTTGGTTGATACTCAGTACCACATAGTATCTACACAGCTTGGCCAGGGCTGCTGGGATCTGTAAGGGGAAATCCCCCCTACCCAGAGCCCCTCGCTCTCCTTATATTTATATATAACTCCTAAGATAATAAACACAAATAAGCAAAAAGACCCTACCTCCTCTTAGCCTCAAAATTTTCTTGAATGATTTTATTTCTTTGTTAGAAATATAAAATGAAGCTTTATGAGTCTTTAAAAGTCTAAAGAAAATAGCTACTAATGGTATCTTTTTATTGCCTACAATTCATCCTGCTGAAAAAGGCAGTAATGTTCTTAGAGTTGATTATAGCTCAGTCTTAAATTTTCTAATTGTTTTAGATTTTTCACTTATTTTAGACATTTTCACTTTGCCCCCTAGAGTAAATTAAGATGAAAGGTAAATTAAAAGAGAGGAATTCAACATAAAGAGAATAAATAAATAAAACACAGATTGCAAAGCAGGAATGAAAACAAGGTCTCCCAGACCAATCTGTTATAGGAATGCTACAAATGTGAAGTGTTTACTATTTTAAACATTAATCATGTACTCACTCTGTTTATTTAGCTATCAATGTTTTTCCTGTAACTCTGACTTGAAAATGTGTAAGCTGTTTAGAATTAGGACTCAAACTGAAGCCAAATGATATTTTGATTATTTATACTGCATAGCTTGCCTTGAAACTTCAGATTTGCAGTCTTTTCATTTCAATTCACACCTTTTTTAAAAGTCATTATTATTTTGTATAATGTGACATCTCAAATAACTTTTATTGCCACCCATTACCATACGCCCAAGTCACAGCCATTACAGATAGGGGAGCCTGAGTCCTCCATCAATGGGCCTATTCAGAAAATTGAGACCATCTTGCTTTTACTTGAATCTATGCAATGATCCCAAAACATAAGATTAGCTTAGTAATCAGGAATTCCAAAGAACTAAGTTTCCAAAGTTTCTGGCATTATTTTCTTGACAGATATTAATTATTTTTAATAAAATTTAATATTTTGGATCTGCCTATGGACAACAGCCACCAAAGCTATCATTGACTCATCATGAACAGTAACCCCTCATCCAGTCTCACAAAATTATAAGTCATGTTAAGGACAGAAACAGATCACATAAGGTTGATTTATTATTTCTTTCCTTTAAGAAAGTGAGGAAAGCATTAGAATTTTCTCCTGGAATAAAGATATGTTAGAATTTTTCCCATTAGAACACCTAGACAATGACATGGATAAGATCTGCAAAGGTACACATTTTCCTTGAAAATTGTTGTTGTCATAAAGTTAACCATATGACTCAGATGTGCTGGAAAACTGTAGCATCTTTATTTTCTTTAGCTGACATAAAATTCCTCCAGTGCCCCACCCCCTTTCTTCTAATTTGAACAGTTCAATCTGTGAAAGCTGTTTCTTCCCCACTCATTCCTTTCCCTAATTGGTGTGGGAGTGTATTGCCTCATGGTGGATCTCCATATGGTTCTTGGGCTATTGTCTGCTACAGGGTCTCATTTGGTACTTGGTGGGTGTTGGCTGATTCTAACATGTTTCATTTTCAATTTCTAAGGATACTCAGCCTCTCATGCTAATAGGTCAACCCATGCCTTGTCTGGCACTCTGCTTCAGCCTATTGAGGAAACTCAGAAGACCAGCCCCAACCTACCTCTGACCTTCTCTTCATAATCCCTGAGAACCAGAAGGGCTTCCCTTCATTTCCCCTTTCATTCAGGCCATGGGGATTTCTTCCTGCTCTATCTCATCACCCTTTGAAGAGTAATATTTGCCTTCCTCATTTCTCGATGGCATGAGAACAGAGTAGCTGTTGAGGATAGGACATAATTTATGTGAGAAAAAAATGAGAGTTTCATCAGTTTGATGTTTCTAATTTGCAATCCCATTAGAGTTATGTAGAAGGTGGTGAGGACTATAAGTCATAGATTCTTCCAGGCCCTCCTCTCTATGTCTTTTATCACCCTCCATCCTTCAATGGTAACTCCACTCCTGCCCTCTGGGTGCCCAGTGCCCTCACAAGCTATTCACCTCCTTCAAACTAAACATTTCTGACGAACTGGCTCATAGACATTCAGTGTCTGATATGACTTTAGGTGTCACCTCTCTTAGAGGAATTACAAAGGACTAACAATTGAGCCAAAGCAATGAATCACTAAAAATGGAATTCTGATAATTAGTGGTTGAAGAAGAGCATGGAGGGCAGAAAAGGGAGTTTTTCAGATTCTGCTGAAGTAATACCTTGTAGATGAGATGATCCCATGAAGTTTTTACATTTATATGTTCAACAATGGATGTATACACATTGACATATGTGTGTACACAGATACTTCAAATTGAAATATCAAGACATGTAAACATGAGATTAACAAATATGAAAAAACTTTTAAAACTAATAAATATTTTATAAATATGTAGTGTTAATGTATGTCAACTCATCCAACATAGCTTTCCTTAAATAAAAAATAAATAATCACAGAAAAATAAAGAATTATAGGAATGACATAAACTAGCCCAGTCAAATCCCAAATAACCCAGTTGGTTCCATAATCACCCAAAGAACTGACTTTTAACACAGTGTTTTTACTTACTGACAGAAATGGTCACAGGCATCTTGCTGTGACCAATAATTGACAACAATATCAACTGTCCTGTTTTGTAAAGGATGTGATTTCAGACAAACCTAAATATGTTTACAAAAGCTGATTTTCTTTATTATAGGCTACGGGAGTCTGAATTACTGGTGTTTTTAGTAACTGCACCAAAAACAATTTCCAGTATTTTAAATACACAATAATTCTTAGAGAATATATGGTACTTTTTCTTTTTTTTTTTAATCCTTTTGCTACTTCCCTGGAACTTTCAACAAGAGAAAACTTTTTGCAGCTTTTGGTGGATGTGCCTTATCTTGACCTGGCAGCTCAGTCTACGCCTCATGATAATATTTTAAGAAACAAACATGGATTTGCCTGGGTGTATCTTGATGGACTCTGTTCCTAGATGTGTCTAGACAAACTTCGGTGATGGTTTTGTTAAATGTGTTACTTCCTGGAAAGATCAATAAATCACTTTTCTAGTATTCAGTTCGAAACGTCAGTCAAATCCCTTGCCTCAACTGCTAACCTTTTTGTAAGTACCCATGAGAGAGTGCACCAACCATGTTGCTCTGAAGTGGAAAGGCCTCGAGCTTTGAGTGGTGGTTGGCTTTACAGGATAGATCTTCTCCTTTAGGAAGGATCATTACCACATTGCTATTCAACCTTCCTTCATTTACAGTCCAAACTGTGCCTGTTTCTTCTGGCACTAACATCGCATGGGGTTACTGCACATCAAGGATGCTCAGATAGGCCAGCATGTTTGCAGTGCATCTGCTCCCCTGGATTCAAGGTCCTCCTCAGGTAATAGGGCATCTACACTTCACATAATTCTCTGGATGAAAAGCAAATGTTGGAGCCTACCTCCCACAGTAAGGAGCAGCATCCCCTTCCAAGGAAATATGATTGCCTGCTACTACAGAAATAGTTTATTATTTCTTGACTTCAATTCAGGTAGTCACTCAACAGCCGGATTTTAATATTAAGTTTATATATTATAATAATACTCTACTTGGGATCCATAGTATGTGCTTGATTTCACTGTTTTATGTTTTAGTTAAATTATCTCCAAACTTTAATAATCCTCTGAGATAGGTATTATTTACTTTGAAGAAATGTAAGCTCAGAGAAGTAAAGGGATTTGTCCAAGTTCATGCAGTCAGTTATGGTGTAGGAATTCTGAGTTCCTGCCCAGTGTTAAATTTTATATTTAACAATGTGGGGGCACCACCTTCTATGCTTTTAGCCTGCCTTTTATGCCAGCCACAGTGTTGGCAGCCAGGGGTAATCTGCAGTGCCTCCCTCAGTCATTGGCATCTGCCCTGGAGGTCCTCTGACACTGTGATTCCCAGTTGACAGTCACACATGCAAATATCCATCATGTGCCCAGAAGTGTCAGGAGTGGCTAAAGGCTTTTCCCTTCTGTTCTTTGAGACAATTCTGAAACATGTCTGCACAGCTCCTCAGAAAGTGCCAGCAGATCAAGCATGTTAACTACAATGGTGGCCTGCTCAATATTGTGCCCTTGAAGAGTTGTACTCTTCAAGTCCCATTTCTTGTTCCCTAGCACCACTTCTAAACAAAGAAGTCTGTCTTGGGTTCTACTCTCTAGAGGGAACACAGGGTAAAACAAGGACATTGTGTCACTCTCTGAAAGTGGCAGAGGAATGTATTAGATGGGCGAATGATGTGTTTTCTTTTGAGAAAACTCCTTAATGGACTCTATTAGTTTCCAAAGGCAAATCTTAAAGCTAGATCTAGAGGAAAGCCATCAGCAATGGAAAGTAACCAGCAATGTGAGAAAAGAAAAAAGAAAAAAAAAGTAGTTGAAGTCTTTGAGAGGAGCTAAGTGTATAGACCAGAAAAGAGAGAAAAGGGGGAAAGAGACCGACACAGGTGAGGGCATAGGGCCCCCAAACATGACAGAAGACCTGGGTCTAAGGAAAGAAATGGCCAGCAGGTGACCACCTATGACAGATCATGACCAATAAACCTCATGACCTGCAGTGTTTGTTCCAGAGTTGTCTATGCTGAGTGGTTCTCATTATTTCCCCCAATCCTCAGCAAAGGTGCTTAACCATATCAACCTAATGCAACTTTTATGGCAATCAGGGGAATAGAGTTAGAGGTTGTTCTGTACTCAGGGAGAAGCCAGAGGAGAAAAAGCCATAGCCTCCCAAAGCACTACCTGGAGAGCAAGTGGCAATAATAGAGCAGTTTTGGGTTAGGCCCAGAATGAGAAATGATAGACAATGAATGGGACATCTAGGCACCTGCAGAAATCAGTAAAATTATTCAGGGATATCTATATCTATATCTATATCTATATCTATATCTATATCTATATCTATCTATATATCTATATATAACTATATAGATATATAGTTAGTTCATTATATAGTTAGTTATATAGGAACTAGGTTTGAGTTCTTTTATTTAGACAGTAAAGATAAAGACAAAAGAACCTGGGAATATTTGGGCAACATACACAAATATGGAGTTAAAGAAATGGGCAGAAAACATGCCATTCATACATTTTATATAAGAATGAATACTCTGCACATTCATTTTTTCCTTGAATATACTAGCCTAGACACTGTGGAAGAAAAGCAATGAACAAAACAGAAAAAAAATATTTATTCTACTGGAGGGAAAAATTAAAAAATTAGCAAAAATATAGAGTCTGTTGGACAGTAAGTTCTATAAAGAAAATAAAAGAGGAAAGGGACATAGAAATGTTTGGGAAGTACAGCAGTACAAAATGTTGGCACTATTTTTATGATTCTTGCAAAAGAGCAAGTTTTGTGCACTATGACAACCAAGGCCATGTATCTAGGCTTAATCAAACACTTCTTTAATGAATGTCAAATGTTATTTGATTACTTGCTAGGGGCAAGGTGCTGAGCTAGGCAACATGGTGAAGACAAAGATGAACAAGAAATGTTTTCAAGGATCTTTCAGGCTAACAAAGATGCTTAAGTATTTACAGTCTAGCAGCCTTTCTCCATCAGGGTCCCACAAGAGAATTAAGGCCTAATGCCTTTAGGCCTTCACTTTAAGTAATGAATTACCCTCTCTCCTATGACACAGAGTGTTACTGGTTATGAACCATCCTTGGCATAATTGAGAAAATAGTTACTCAAATCACTTACTATTTTCTATGGTAGAGATGAGGAATATCAGCTGGGAAAGGCAAAAAGGTATGAAGAAAAAAAAAATCCTAAACCTGTTTTGCTTTGTTTTATTTTTGGTGGTAATTGTTTACTTTTGAAGACATTCAAACCACCTATATTGCTGGCTGTTATTATGGCATAAATGTACTAAGAAACAGCAAGACAATTTGGCCTCTACAATTTGTTTGAATTAAATATTTACTATGGAAGAATTGTATGTACAACATTCATAAAAAGATATATGACTGTCACCTTGTTATATTCCTTGGAGTTTTACTTGAGGATTCAATGAGACTGAAACCACCTGGATACCACTAGAAGATACACCAAGGAACATAAAGATTAAGGCCATTCTGTTCTTGAGCTTTATTTTGATTGAGTTATTTGGTGTTGAGACTTTGGCTGCTCCACCAGCCTGGAGATTTTCTTATTGCTTAACAGTGGCAAATATGTTTGCCACTGAGAATGTTGAATATATCTTACAAGCTTGTCCAATTGAATCATATTGTTCAGTTGTTCTGTACTGTTGTACTGTCCCTGTCTAGTGTCCTTGGCTATTTCTCAGGAACTGTGACCAACCTCACCTTCCCCTTTCAGCTGGAGTAGACTTCATTCTAAAACATTTTAGTACTCTCTAATGAAATGATGGATCAAGGTAGCCTTCATCCATAGCTGCCAAAATCATTAAGTAAAAGGTTTATGGGAAATTTTATAATGGATGGATCAGGAGGATACCGCCTAGGGAAGCCACTCACTGACTGATTCACCAGATATTATGTGTTTATGAATATGATGCAATAGGAAAGACACAGCAACACCTGTGAATTCTTCTTGGCCAAAAAAATGTGAACCATAATCTAATCAAATGTATAGATCTCACTAGTATACAAGAAAAAGAAAGACCAGTTAGATGACACCATGAGAAAGCAATAAACTAAAGTCATTCCTCAGAATAAAAATAACCAATTCTCAAAGTAAAAGTAGGGGAGGGGAGCTATTATAGAATAAAAAGAAGTTAACATAAATAACAATCAAATACAATCATGGTGTAGGTACCATAGAGTTCTGTCTAAAGGGAGCAGTTCAGACACTGAAGTGGCAACAAATCTGCATGCCTTACCAAGCTAAGGCTTCTTAGCACATTTTCTCCCCCAGAAGATATGTCTTATTTAGTTCTTTGTAGAATTATTCTGCTTCTTCTCTCATGATCTCTCTTAGCTAAAACTCTGATCATCATTGTGAGATGACTTAATCTTTGTTACTAAAACAGCTTCTTGTGACTAATAAAATAAGCAGTGACAATAGCATACTTCATTGCTTCAAACTTGGAGAAAATGCTGTAGAACTGGCCCGATAACAAAGTTTCCAGGAAAACCCCAAAATGTCTCAAAGCATTTTCAAACCTTGGTAACCAGATTAGGGCTTTAGAGATTTTAATACACAGCAGCCACACCCACATCCAAACTCATTCCAGCTCCGTGTTAGAAATCTAGCTTTGAGTTGGCATCAGAATCTTGACTTACCACCTACCCTCATGCCCGTGAAATACATGTTAGAGATTAGTAATTATCCACTGGACCCTAAGTGGCAGCATTTTTACTTTCTGCATATGGATTTGATCATTCCCTACCAAACCCAAGAAACCTGAAATGCTAGTGGTATTTCACAAAAATTGTACTCTTAACATGACTGTATGCAGCCCACAATTTGTGCTAAGTTGTCTGAGACAGAAATGTATCAGCAAAGAGTCTAATGCATAGCTTAAAATGATTGATTCAAGACTAAATCAGCAACGCTAATTTCTTGCAATGCTAGTTACATATGGTTGCATTAATATTCCCTTCTCAGAAATCCAGCTGAGAATCATTATTTAATGAAAGGCTTACAAATTGCATCCTATTTAATGGCTTCCATTGCAAATTCCTTTGTAGAAATGCAAAAAACATGTAAGTGACCATGTAAATTGTATGCTGCAGTTGCAATGAGCTGGGGGAATTTTATTTATGCATACATGAAATATATATGTATGTGTGTATGCATATAATACATATATAGGCATATAGTACAGATACATCAATACATATATACAAAATGGCACAAATACACAAATACTATGCAATATATATTATATGATACATACATAAAATATATAGTATATATAAAAAGTATATATCAAGATTTTCTCATCCATGATTTCTAAATTCACAAGTTCAAGCAACAGATTGTGAAAAATATATTGTAATTCAAGTTTTCATCTCAAATTGCCTTAGATTTGAATACTGTCTATACCATTCATTAAATGTATGTCCTTAACCAATTTTATTCCCTAACATTCAGTTTCCTCATCTTTAAAATAACAATACTAATATCTACCCCCCAGGGTGTTGTTATAAAGGTGAAAAAAATTCAAGAAAAATACTTAACACACTCTCTCACATGGACCAAGTACTCAGTAAGCATTAGCTCTGCTTCTAATGTAAAGATAACAACAGGAGGAATTATAATTCATTACAGAATAAACGTCAGGATCTCTTGATTTATAGTTACTGAAGAGTTGAACCTAAGTGGGAAGATGAACCAAATAACAACCCCTGTGGGTTGTCCAGAGACAAACTGTAAAGGGAAGAAAGTTTGTGGAGGAATTCACATTAAAGTAATAATATACTGGAATTTTTCTCCATCTGATAAGCCACTTGATTCCTATATAGTATATATGTATTATCATTTATGAGTCTTAAAAGTAATTAAGTGTGTGTGTGTGTGTGTGTGTATCTTTTACCACTTTGCTAACTAAAACTAAATATTTAGCCAAGTAAATAGCAAGCATTCAGGTAAAACGTTATGACTTGGGTAACTCCAGATTTGCCTTACTTGAAAGATTAACAGAAAAAAATAAAGGGGATTATTCAGGGCCTCACCAACCCAAGTCTATCGACTTGGTTTTTTCTCATTAGGAAACATACACAAGGAATTTTACACAAGCGGAATCATGAATTAACTAGCTGGAAGTAGTTTTTCAAAGTAACCAGAGAAATGGATAGTCAAAGACAAGCCAATAAATCCCTTGGACAGGATATCAAAAGGAAAGCCTCCATGCACTTGGTCAAGAGAGGAATCACCAATTTCTAAGATTTCTAAATGGAGGCACAGTCAGAGAAATTCCAAATAGTGCAATCCTTATTAATGTGAAAACTGTGGCTATCTTGACACCTGGCTACTTCATTAATTATTTTTACTCAAAGCAGTTTTTTTCTTTTTTAGGAAAGAAGAGAGCTAAGTGAATTTTCATTAAATTAATTTTTGTTTTGCCTAAATATTCTTAGTATAGTCATTTTTAAAAGCCACTTAACAAAATTAATAATAGTTTTATCTATTGCTTTCTTTAAAAAGGAAAAAAAAAAGCATGGTTTACAATATCCTAAATCAGGGCTAAAAATGAATTTCCATTGAAAAACCACTACTGATTCTAACGCATGCTCAATGGACCTGAAATGAGCTAAATCCAGGAAAGAAGCCATGAGCTCTCCATTTAAACCAGGAGTTCAGTGTCCATCTCTGCTGTCAAAAATTTGAAGAATATTCATTTTCCACGTGCTTTATCAATAGCTACTTCAATATTTCTAAACTATCTGTCATTACAGTGCCTAGGTAATTAGGCAGAGGTGCTCAGGCACTGTATTATTTGAACATCATTTCCATGGAGCAAAGTCAGCTTGTAACATTTGTCATTATTTTGAAGGGCTTCTTATCACTTAAATAACTAAAGGGAAAAATTACAATTTCCTCTAAATTCATTTGTAGTTACTTTCACAAATAATTTTTGGCCATAGTCATCATACTGAACATTGGCTATGTGTCAACTAAATCCTTGGCGATTATTTCAGCATAATTGATGGTCCTAGTTAATTTCCCAGATGCTATTCTGAGAACTCTTTTCTTTTTCCCAAGTATTTTTTTTTAATTTTGGAAATCACTTCCAAATATACTTATATTGGCTCTCTTCTTCAAAGAAACCAATTGATTATCTTTGATGCATTATGTCTGATGTACATGAAGAGATTAAAGACTCTTGGGTGATCTTAAACCATTGTGATTAGGTCTTTGAGTCTGACTTTTTGTATAGCCCCTAGAAAAGGAAATATGTATGACAATTTGAGGATGTTTAATCTAGAGTAGGGGTTGGAAATTTATAAACCTACACCACTAAATGATTTTATAAGTAAAACCATTCTCAGCCATGCCATGCTCAGGCATTTACATACTATCCATAGCCATTTTCATCCTATAATAGTGGAGTCAAGTGTTGTGACAGAGACTATATGGTATACAAAGCTTAAACATTTACTCACTGGCCCTTTAAAGAAAAAGTTTGCAGATTCCAGATCTAGAAGTAACTTCGGTTTCTGGCAATAGTTTAAAAGAATAAAAAAAAAAAAAGTTTGTCTTAGCATCCTTCTTTTAGCCAGAAATCCAGTATTTCCTCATATCTCAGGACTCATAATTGATCGTCACGGTGATGTCCTTGAAGCACCAAAAAGCCTTGAAGTACCTTTTGAATCAGCAAAGATTAAATCTCACTCACTGTGGTCTCTGTTATCTAGATTCATAGTCTTAAAATTGTTAGAGAACTTCAACATCATCTTTCACAAAATAGCAGAAACCTCTTCTACTACATATTTTACATGTGGTCTTTTAGTCTCTAATTATAGACCCAGTGAGAGGGAGCACACATCTTCACATGATACTATTTTGTGGCACCTCTGACTCTTACTCTTGCTAAGTGTTTTTCACCTCACACTGAGTTATTATCTATTTCCTTCCCACTCACTTGTCCTATTCTAATATTTTACCTGTTAGTAAATTTTAAACGTAACTTTTTATTAACCAGAATACTAACTAAACAGAACACTCCATCCTTCTACTCTGCCTTATCATAGTAGATAAAGTAGGTCCTGAGTAACAGGCACAGTTTTGGGATTCAGACAGACCTGTGTTCAACTTCTGGTCTCACCACTCAAAAATGGTGTGGCCACAGGCAAACTGCTTTAACTTTTCTGAACATCAATCTCCTCATTTGCTAAGTGGGTATACAAAAGTTCAGCATGGTACCTAACACAAAAGGAGCTCTTATTGCTAGTAGAAAGTAGCAGGCATTTTAAATAGGCTATGGGAAAATGTGCAAGTTCCAAAGCACTCTAAGCTGGGGGAAGCACTAGGAGCATCTTAGGAACTAAAAATCATCCTGTATTTAAGAATTCTTTTAAAAAGCTAATTTTGCCTCATGTTTGTCATAAATATTCCAGAACAAGAATTTATCTATCTAATTCCCTATATGCCGCTATGCAGAAATAGGGGGTTTAGAGCTTGATTTTAGCTCGTGAAGATCCCCAAAGAGTAAACAGTGTAAACACTAGACATTCTAAATGTAAACAAAGGAATATTTCAAGAAGTACATTCACCTTTTAAATTCAGAAAAATAAATTATGCAAATTGCTAACCCAGCAAGGGCCAGATTATGAGTGTCCTTCTGTCTCTTATTCAGAATTACCGTGTATTTTGAGAAATCTAGCCATGTCTGAAGTATCCAATTTTAATACGTCAATTCTCTCCTATTCTAGCTTCTTCTGTTTAAGGCAACATATTGAATCTCTTGGGAGAAACTCATCCTGTGTCTGCTCAATTGAAAACATGAGGGTGCACATTCTGAGCTACATATGCTCAGGTCCAAGTTTCCAAGGAAACAAGGGACTGCTCGTTTATCTGCAAAAATGAACTGATGAATCACTTTCAGCCTGTTACAAACCTTGATTCCAAATCAAATTCCAGCATAGAGTCTAAAAAATGTCAATGTCTCGTCATTTCTGCCTGGCAAGCCCCTGATGCTCTGGAAGCTGGCAGATGGGCAGGCATTAGCTGAGTTATATCACTACTGTTTTCCTCTGAACTCTTAGTGAAATACTGTCAGTGATAGCCAGCTCAGCACTGCATCTATGTGTGAATGGCCTTCAAGTGTTTCTATCAGTAAAACCAGACAGGGCCATGTACCTTTGGGATGTCCCAGGCCAGCCATATGGAAGGGAGTACTCTGGTCCTCCCAGCTCTAGCAAGGGCTGCCAACAGTCAGGTCCACACGCTGGACCAAGCAAAGAGCCACAGGACATCTCACCTCCAAATTTTTAATGGCATTCGAATCCTAGTGCTTGATAAGCATTTCTGAAATTCTTGACTATGAAACTTCCTGACCATTCTTTAGCATTTACTGGTCCAACTACTTTAAATGTGTTACTTTGTTTAATAATCACAACCAACCTTGAGGTAGATACCATTATTATCTCCATTCTCTAGAAACTGAGGCACAGGTAGCTTAAGCGATTTCTCCCAAGGTCACATAGTTTGTGAATGATAAAACTGGGATTAGAACCCAAGCTGTGTCACCTCAAATTGATACCCTTAACACTTTATTCCATCTTGTGTTTTTCTCTAAGTTTCAGCTGAAAGTGTGCCCATTCATTTCTTCATTCATTCATTTATTCAGCAAATATGTACCAGACACCTATGCTAGGCCCTATGGCCAAAGTAGCAAACGCAAGAGACAAAGTCCCCCCACAGAGCTCACACTTTGGGGAAGAGACAAATAATAAACAAGTAAGCAAATACAAACAAGACAGAAACTGTAATAAGATGGCAACAAAGAAAATCAATGCTGCGGTTTGGGATGATGATACTGGAAAAGACTATGGTATATGGAGGGTACAGAAAGGAGACAGGATGAAACAGAAGTAGAGATGGCCTACATCATCCTGGACCTTAGAAGGCAGATTGGATTTTATTTTAGGTGAAGTGATAAGTTATTGAAAGGTTTTAATCGTATTTGAGGTAGAACCGTCCTATGTTCCTATTGCAAAGAAATTACATAGGTAGGTATGAAATAGACCTGTGCATCAGACATACAAAAATGTATTCAACTCCCAGCCCCAATTATAGTTTTCTGGAATGACTTTAATTACATATACTGAACACATTTCAATATTCTTAAAAGACTAAAATTAGTTTTCCTATTATTTATTTACTTTTGGTTAAGGAGAAAGTACACTGAATAAGAAAGTATGCTAACATGCAGGAGTATAGCTGCACAAGAGTCAGAAAAAAAAAAAAAACATTTAAAAGGATATGTTGAATAGGCACCAGCCTAAAGTGAGTATCCATAAGTAGACCAAGTATGGACCCTTCAGCCTATCACCACACTTGGACCCCCCAAAGAACCCAACCCACCTCTATGCATAATCCCTAGTGCCCAGGCTCCATGGGATAAAGCTTTGCTTTCTTTCACATCTGTATGTCTGTGCCTGACTCAGTATTTTATTTAGCCTCGGTTCACCATAATATTATGGAAGGAAGGAATGTAGAAAGGAAGAGAGACAAGGAAAAAGAGAGGGAAGGAGGAAAGAAGGAAGGTAAGAAGGAACTGGCAGTCTTGGTTACCAGCTGACATCTTTACCTCTTGGTTTTGCATCTTCTTGACTGTTTCTTCATTCTCGGCACTCCCTAACCCATCTTCTTGGGATTTAAAAAAAACATCCAGCATGACACTTTCAAAAGATTAATATTTTCATTTCAACATTTCTGAAAGTATTTCAATGAAATTGCTTTCAAATGGTTTATTTTATATTAGATCATTGAGAGATAGATTAATGTCATAAACGTAGGTATAGCAAGCAATATTTTTGTCTCCTATGTGCACATACGGTATATTTCATAACCTCTGATAACTTAAAGTCACTAATTTAAGTCAAATTAGGGAAAGGGCAGTATAATAATTGCTATATTTCTGCTCCTTCTTGATAACAAATGAGGCTTTTTTTTCTCCACCAGTTTATAATAGTGTGCTTTTTCTTTGGCTAAGATATAATAGCACTGCTCTACACGAACAAAAATATTTTTACTGGCTATGTTATTACTGAGAAATGCATTGGGAAAATGTAAAAATATTTCACCTTTATGTTGAAGAAAATAAACACAGTGGATTAAATAAAATTTTCACAGCTGTTGACACATGCCATATGTAACACTCAGTAAACGTCAAAGAGGCTTTGGCTTCTTCTAAGAATCAAAGACTAGAATTGGGGGGGACCTTGGATATTTATTGATCCACTACCCCAACCCACCTCAGTACATTAGGAAATGAGACCTAAAAATGTTGGACAATCCAAAGTTTACATAACTAATTGAAGAACCATGACTGGAAGATTACTATCCAAGATCCAGGCCAGTGTTGAACCCATGACAAAATCAACCCCCACCCCACCACAATGCTTCAGTGCACACTGTTGGAAGTCAGCATTAGGAACAAGGAACCATGGCTCTGAAATCAGGCCAACTGGACTTCAAGTCTTAACTCAGACTCTGACTACATCTTTGAGCCTGCCCAGCATATTTTAACCTATGCAAGCCTGAGTTTTTTCCATTAAAAAGAAGAGATTTAATAGTGCCAATCTCAAACATTTGTTCAAATATCAAGTGAAATAGTTAAAGTACTGGTACACTGTAAGTGCTAAATAAATCTCATGTATTGTTACTAATATTATTAGCATAATTTTTAAGTATTATTATTCAAACATGTTACATGTGAAACCTTTAGTTCTGATAACTTTTTAATACATTCATTTGCTAAAATAAGTTCTTATATACACACATAAAACTCTTTTCAGAGAGCTTCTAAGTGGGGCATCTGGGTGGCTCAGTCGGTTAAGCAACTGCTTTCAGCTCAGGTCATGATCTCCATCTCCAGGTCCTGGGATCAAGCCCCGTGTCAGGCTCCCTGCTCAGCAGGGAGACTGTTTCTCCCTCTGCCTCTACCCACCCCCACTTCCTGATCGTGTTCTCTCTTGCTCTCTCTCTCTCAATAAATAAATAAATAAAATCTTAAAAAAAAAAAAAAAAGAAAGCTTCTAAGTTAATTGCCTGACTCTAATGATCCAAATATTAAACATGCCTCTTGACAATCTCACAAATTCAAATAAATTCAAAAAGATGTTACCAAAGCAGTACACTGTAGAAGATGAACAAGAGCTGACCCTCGCCTCCAGAAACCTAAGGGGGACAAAAGACATAAAGAGTAGCAAGGCTTATAAAAGACCAAATGTGATGTATATGGTATAAAAGAAGTGATAAACAGGGGCTTTGGGAACAGAACAGGAGGAAGGAATTCAGGTCGAGAAAGCAAGCAAGAAAGTCTTCACAGAAGGACAGCATTTGGTCCAAGCCTTGAAAGGATGTGGAAATTAAAGGAAATGATGTGGTCAAAGAATCAAGCTGCAGGTCTGCTGTGTTCCAGGCATCTCTAAGCCGTGTTTCCCAGATTACATAAAAGCCTATGTTCCTCAGAAACACAGAGGATATTGGCAAATGCTGAAGAGTGCAAGGACTGAGTCACAGTGTGTGGGGGAGATAGAAAGATTGAAGGTGAGTAAAAACGAGGCTGGAAAAGTGGGTTTGAGAGGCACCAGGGTGGCGCAGTCGTTAAGCGTCTGCCTTCGGCTCAGGGCATGATCCCGGCGTTATGGGATCGAGCCCCACATCAGGCTCCTCCGCTATGAGCCTGCTTCTTCCTCTCCCACTCCCCCTGCTTGTGTTCCCTCTCTCACTGGCTGTCTCTCTCTCTGTCAAATAAATAAATAAAAAATCTTAAAAAAAAAAAAAAAAGAAAAGAAAAGAAAAGTGGGTTTGAGCCCAAAGAGCATCATGGTGAGACATGTGGACTTTGGAATGACAGACCATTATGCATCCCATTTCTGCCTCTCAGAGTCATGTGGGCTTGGCAGATTGCTTAACCTCTGTGCTTCAGCTTCCTCATTCATAACATGTGAGTAATAATAGTGTCTACCTCATAGGGTGCTTGTGACAATTACATGAGTTACTACCTATAAAGCATCTAGACCAGTATCTGAAATAGAGTTCAGTTATTGTTAGATCATCGTCACTGTCATTATCACCACCAGCACCATCATCATCATCATTAGCAAAGGGAATATTTAGATACCATATTGGAGACTGAAGATCTACAGATAATCATCTAAAGATGCATCCTGGTCAAAGCACTACTGTATGAAAATGACACTGGTAGACTGCATACACTTAAGTGATCTGATGTAAAAATTGCATATGACTCTCTATTATCACTAGAAATATGGAAAATCTGGGTTGCAGAAAAGAAAGATCAATTTTCCTGGTAAATTGAAGAGCTATGTTACAGTCCAATACAAATTTTGCTCATGCTATTTGTTTTTTTAAATTATGTAAGCAGTAGATAAATTTATTTTGGTTATAAAAATACAACCACTATAGGAGTAAATAAACAGGGGAAGTTCTTTCTAATCCCCAATCTCACAGCTCCCAGGATCACCCCTGGGAGTGACTTCTGACTTTAAGGATTTAGACTGGGATTCCAAGCTTGTTTCTATACATTTACGAGTATACATAACCTTTAAACTTTTTTAAACTGTACATTTTCAACATTCTTTTAATTAAACACTATGTTTAAAGATCTTTACATGTAGTATAATAGATCTATCTTATCCCTTTCGACTGCTGTATAGTATTCCAAATATTACTGTTTCTTCCCTTACTTCATTAATCATTCTGCTCATGAACATTCAGGTTACTTCCTGTTTTGTACTTTTATAAACAAGATTACATTGGGCTATCTACATATATTACTGTGCACATACATGCTTAAATATTTTTGTAGGACAGTTACACATAAGGAAAATTGCTGATTCAAAGAACATATTCTTAAATTTTGAGAGATTTTATCATATTGGTCTCTGAAAAGTTGGTACCAATTTACATAACTATCAAAATTGAGTGAGAGTTCTTTAATAACTCAAGTTTTAAAAGTAATAATCAAGTTTATATATAATATATATAATAATCAAATTCCAGACTAATGGCATAATTGATTTATTATTCTAGGTCAATGATTCTTAAATATTTTGGAGTCATACATCTCTTTGAGGATCTGATAAAAGTTATAGATTTCCTCCAAAGAAAAGAGCGTGCAGACACAGTCTCCAGAAGTTCAACCCAAGAGTAAGAACCTCTATTTGGATAAATCAAAAGTTATGCATTTGTGGGAGTGATGAGTGAGCACTGGCACCCAACCAGCCTTGGATTCTATGTATACCTTGCTGAGGAACTTTCTTTAGATCCTCTTGATTTCCTACCTAAAATAGGTGGCATGAGACTGGTGGCATAGTTGTCCCTTTACTGTACCTCCATCTGACAGTGAAAAATCTACTTTCATGTTCATCTTATTCAAGTGGTTTTGTTCTTCAGCCTTCAGTGAGCATGTGTTTTGTATCTGTGCATGTATGTGTGTAATTTGCTCATGTACCTCTGCTCATGTTGATTCTTTGAAGCAAGTTAACATGGAAAAAGGCTGAGTAGTTTCAAACTTCTAATTCTGACACTAACTAGCTGTGTGACCTCGGAGAAGTCATTTAACCATATAGGCCACCACTAGCCAATAGAACTTATTGTGATGACTGAAATGTTCTATAACTTGTGCTGTCCAATACATTAGTCCCTAGCAGTATGTGACTACTGATCACTTTAAATGTGACTACCATTATTAAGGAATAAAACTACTAGACAGTACAAATCTAATGCCTTTGTTTTCTTGTCTCCCAAATAGGGATAATAATAGTTTCCAACATGTAGGCATATTGTGAGGAATAAATAAATTAAATATATAAAGTACTTAGGGCAGCACCTGGCATACAGCAAGTGCCACATAAGTATTTGCAGTCACTATTATTGAATACCAATTATGTGTAAAGTGCCATATTAACATTATTGGGAGAAAAACAGATATGTGGCTCTCACTCTCAAGAAATTTAAAATCTCACTGAAGAGACAACACGTTCGTACGTGCATGTGGGGGCGAGGGGCAAGGAGAGAGATAGTAACACAAATGTTAAGCGATTTTTCAAGTCAAATACCTGAGCAATGTGTGCCAAAATAGTACTGAAGTAAGAGATAATAAACTGAATCCCTGTGTGGAAGCACTGTGAATTGAACTAGTGAACTAGTGAAACTGAGCTTTGAGCATATATAGGAGTTTTAGTCAGAAAGTGAGGAACAAATTTTAGGATTGTTTTTTCCGTTTCAAAAACTAAAGCTGGAATGGGAAATAATAAAGGGTCATCAGAGGATGCAGAGTGGGCCTGTGTGGCAGGAAGGTTAATGGAGACATCTAATGAGCATTAAAATTGGGTGGTACAATTGGAGTCAGATGACCAGAGGTCTTTGACCACAGAGTAAAGAGATTAAAGTTCATTCACCAGACTAAAGGAAAGCATTTGAAGATTTGACGGTAGTCATTGTAGAAGCTTCTGGAATCAACAAGCAAGAGAAAGAAGAGGCAGACTTCAGACAACTAAAGGATACGTTAGAGAAGGAGGGTCAGGCAACAGTAGAGCCAGGGGCTGGCAACCGGTGTTTGCTTGTCATAAGGATCACCCCCAAATTTCTTCCCATATAGCCTTTCCTCATTCCTCCTGTCAGATATAAAACCCTTCCTACCCACCCTGCCCGCAACTGTCCTTTAAATCTCCCCAGAGGCCTTTATCTATTCTTTTATCTCTGCCCTCAGGGATAGATCTTTTTGATGTTCTGTTATTCTTGCTGTTGTTCTGTTGTTCTTATTATCAAAATAATAAGTACTCAGTATAGAAAATTTTTAAAGTACCGAAAATGTTAAAAATACAGAAAATATACATATTCCCACCACGAACACCAATTACATCTTCGGTCTGATCTCTTCATGATTTACAAAATTCTTCTTGCATTTCTAATACATTTTTCCCCAAAATGCTGGGACCAGGAATGTGTCTTTTACAACATGCCCCAAATGGTACTTTACAACTGACACAAATTTATTAAGTGTTCCTTTAATGAAGAATAGGTGGAAAGTTAGTGGGAATTTTATATGCCACAACTTATTTAAAAGTATGGCAATTCTACTCTATGATGAATCACTCTGAAAAATCTGTAACTATTGCAAACACTTTATCATTTCTTCCCTAATGTCTAAATTATGCCAAAACTTTGGCAAATAAATACATAAAAGTAGGTGAGTGAAGATACCTACACCCTTTTATTCATACTTTACTTAGGCCAACTAATCAAGCCAGCATCTAGGTGACTTAGAGGATACCTGAGTGTTGACAAACACACCCTCTCTGTGGATAGTTGTACATGCTCTGTTGAATTTGACTGTTGATGGCTATTAAAAATCACTCAACCAGACAAGTCCGCCAAAACAAGGAAGATCATTTATAGCTATAGACCCATGGCACCAAACTCCAACCCAAGGTTTTGCCTGTTTCATTCAGGTCAAAAACACTAGAGGATTAGGTCCTGCATTCTTGGTCACAAATTTAAGGTTACAAGTTTGGTTCTGCCCAGAGGTTTCAGTCACTCCATAAAACTGGAATGGATTTGGAAGCACTTTGCCCTGTCAGAGATTTTAATCAACAGGCCTACCTACACCTGCAATAATTTTGTGATGACTCTCAAGAGGGCAGCTAATAAACAAGATAAAATCTTCCTTTTGTAATATTCAATGGGTAATACAGTTGAAACATGGTGTTGCATATTAATAAAAGAGAGTCATTTCATTCATTATACAGATACACCAGATTGTCATAGCAAACATTAAATATGATAAAATTAATAAACTGAAGGACTTTATTTAATCATTTTTTGCAGTGAGCTTCAACATCTGTAATTTAAATTTTTTAAACAGCTCTTGAATAGGCAGAAGAACACAGTTTATTTTTCTAATTCAAACAGAGGTGACGTGACTAAATTTAGTGCATTACCACATTATTATATGGGATCACATATATATATCACAAGTTACATATATATATATATATATACACACACATATATATCTTATACGTATATACATACACACACATGTATGCATAAAATTGTAGATTATATTTAACTTACTTAGATTGGCCTTATTCCATTTAAAGAGGTTTTGTGGCTTTTGCATTTTAATTCTATTTTCATTTCTGACATTTTGTAGCTCCTCTTTCTTCTACTTTCAACTTATTGAACCTACAGTGATTCCCTATTTCTCCATGTGCAACCCTTTATAACATTTTTCTGAATGATTCTTAAGTCCCCCCCCAACCCCCCCATACCCTATCTACAACTCTATTTCCAAGCTGATTTTCCATTTTTTCCAAACTGCAACATGCTGCAGTCACGCCTCTCTTACCTTTCACCTTTCTGGCCTCTTTAGGACATAGGAGCTTTCTCTTGTCAAAACTCCCATTTCCCATTGACACATCCCTACCCAGTTAATTGCTTTATAGGCTTTCATTTTCTTATTTTGCTTTTTTTGAGATATAATTCACATACATACAATTTGGTGGTTTTAACTATATTCACAAAAGCTGTACAACCATCATCATTATTAATTCCAGGACACTTTTATCATTCCATAAAGAATCTCCACACTTATGAGCAGTCACTCCTCAGTCTGGCCTCCTCCTAGCCACTGCAATATTACTCTACTTTCTGCCTCTAGGGATTTGCCTATTTGGGAGACTTAATACGGATGCAATCATATAAAATGCCACTTTTTGTGTCTGGCTTCTTTTATTTAGCATGTTTTCAAAGTTCATCCATCTTATGGCATAAATCAGTACTTCAGTCCTTTTTATGGCTGGATAATATTCCACTCTATAGAAGTACCACATGTGTTTATCCATTCATCAGGTGATGGACATTTGGGTTGTTCCCATTTTTTTACTATTATGAATAATGCTATCAACATTCACAAAGATGATATTGTATGGACGTATGTTTCGATTCTTTTTGGCATACACATAGGAGTGGAATTAATGGATTACACGGTAACTTTAACATAATTACTTTCTAAGGAACTACCAAACTGTTTTCCAAAGAGGCTGAACTATTTTATATTCCTACCAGCAATGCACGAGGACTTTAATTTCTCTACATACTTGCCAACACACATTAATGTTTATCTTTCTGCTTATAGATATCCTAGTGGGTATGAAGTAGTATTTCATTGTGATTTTGATTTTCATTTCCCTAATGACTAATCACGTTGAGTATCTTTTGATATGCTTATTTAAACATTTACATAACATCTTTGGAAAAATGTCTATTCAATATTTTTGCCCATTTTTAAAATGGGTTATCTTTCTTCTTATTGTTCAGCTATAAGAGTTCTTATGTTTACTGTATACTAAACTCTTATCAGATGTATGTTCTACAAATATTTTCTCCCATTCTGTGGGTTGTTTCTCGCTTTCTTGATAGTGTCTTTTGAAAAGTTTTTAATTTGATGAAATGCAATTTATTTATTTTTTTCTTTGGTTGCTTATGGTTTTGGTATTTTACCTAAGAAACAGTGGCCTAATCCAGGGTAACAAACATTCGTACCTATATTTTTCTAAGAATTCTATAGTTTTTGCTGTTAAATTTAGGGCTTTGATTTATTTTGAACTAATTTTTATATCTGGTGTGAGGCTGGGGTCCAACTTCATTCCTTTGCATGTGGACCCAGTTGTCCTAGTACCATTTGTTGAAAAAAACTATTTTTTCCCTCATTGAACTGTCTTGTCATTCTTGTAGAAAATCAATTGACCATAAATGTTTATTTCTGCACTCTTAATTCTGTTTCACTGATCTATTTGTTTATTCTTATGCCAATATCACACAGTCTTGATTATTATAAGATTTTTTTTTACTGTAAAAATCCTTTTTATTGGGGCTCCTGGGTAGCGCAGTCGTTAAGCGTCTGCCTTCGGCTCAGGGCGTGATCCCGGCGTTCTGGGATCGAGCACCACATCAGGCTCCTCTGCTGGAAGCCTGCTTCTTTCTCTCCCACTCCCCCTGCTTGTGTTCCCTCTCTCACTGGCTGTCTCTCTCTGTCAAATAAATAAATAAAATCTTTTTTAAAAAATCCTTTTTATTTTTTTAATGATGTTATGTTAGTTACCATACAGTACATCATTAGTTTTTGATGTAGTGTTCCATGATTCATTGTTTGCATATAACATCCAGTGCTCCATGCAATACGTGGCCTCCTTAATACCCACCACCAGGCTAACTTAGCCCCCCATCCTCTCCCCTCTAAAACCCTCAGTTTGTTTCCCAGAGTCCGTAGTCTCTCATGGCTCATAGTAAGTTTTTAAATTATGAATATTAGTCCTCCATCTTTGGCTCTTTTAACCCCATCTTTAGCTATTTGTTCTAAACTGCGAGTATAAGTCTTACAACAAAATTTTTTTGGCTATTCTGGATCTCTTATGTTTCCATATAAATTTTAGGCTCAGTTCATCAGTTTCTTTAAAAATGCCAATTGGGATTTTGATAGGGATTGAAACCGTAGATCAACTTGAAGATTATTCTATTTTATTAAGTCTTATAATCCATGAAACATGGATATATTCCCATTTATTTAGGTCCTTTTTAATTTCTTTCAGCAATGCTTTGCAGTTTTTAATATACAAGTCTTGCATTTCTTTTTTAAAAATTATCATGGAATTTACTTTTGAATCTATAATTCAAGTGTAAGCTTTTCCATGGCAAGAACCATGATTCTCTATTCCTTCTAAACCCATTGCACAATCATTAGTTCTTATACTGATTTTTTAAAATTCAGAATAAATACATTCCATCAAAATTAACAGCTTCTTTCTAAAAGATGGCATTCCATACCCTGAACTTCATATGCTTTCCTATTTCCATATCTTTGCTTACTCTTCTTCCTATTTAAAATGACTTGCCTCTTCATCTTGTCTAACCATCTTTCTAGTTCCATATCTTAACCAATTACATCCAAAGTAAAATTGTTCAACTTGTGTCTATTACATAAATCTGAATGAGATTCTAATGTCTGGATCATAGATCAGTAAATCAGTTCTTTTTTAAAGTCTTAATTTTTATTTTACTTTATGCATGTAATTCAAAAATAGGTGAAAGACTGCTAACTATAATTTTAAAGTTGCTTTCCCTCACCCACAAGAACATGTCTATTATATATATTTGGGAAATAGCTTAGAGCAAGGGTTGGCAGATTTTTTTTTTTTTATATAAAGGACCAGGAAGGAAATATTTTAGCCTTTGCGGACTATATGATCTCTTTTGTATCCATTCAACTCTGTCATTGTAGCTGTACTCTAATCTGTCAAGGAGACAATATGTAAGTGAATGTCTGTAGCTATGGCCCAAACAAACTTTATTTACAAAACATGTGACAGGCCAGATTTCACTCTGGTACTGTACTTTGTCAACTTCTGGGTTAAACCTTGAAGAACTCTGCCCCAGCACATTACTGACTTGTATTAGGACTTGTATATAACCGTGTTATACATGTATTATTTCCCCCTATAGAGTAATGAGAGTAGAGTCATAAACCCTGTCATGGAAAATAGGTTCAAGTAAAATTTCTAGATTTTTTTTTTTTTTTAAGAAATGGGACAGGAACATTATAGAACACAACAGAAAATAAAAATGCTTAAGTTGCTTATTAGTCCAAATGTGTTCCATTTGGGATATAAACCAGGAACACAAAAAGTTAAGAATGAGAGCTCTTAGCTCTGTTTTCCATTTGGCAGAACAATACAAATGACTCAATCAGTATGTCAGCAATGTTGTAGCATGCTTTACTAAGGTCATTCCCCTTCTTTGGAAAGAAAGATTAATACCAAGAACTCATTTTAATATCAATTTTTATAAATTGACATAAAATTATTCTGAGATGTTATGATATATTATTTTGTTTCGTGTTTTTTAAAAGGCTGTGTTTTTTTTGTTCATCAGTTTTCTTTTTCAAAATGGCACTTTCCACGTCCGCAAGCAATGGATGGCAGATAAGTTCTCACCAGTTCACAGGATTTAGTGGCTAACGGTGAGACACCCAACTGATTCCAGCAGAAATATGACACTGGCGAGGAAATCTATGGGATGATTGGCAGGCCCTAAACCAATGATCCTGATAAATAAATGCTTTATAGGGAACTCAACAATAATTAGGCCCTCAAGGGCAGGGCCCCCATCTATGTCATTCCATGTCCCTACACCTAGCATAGCACAGTAAGCACCCTATGCATGTTTGTTAAGCTAGACCAAACCCCAGTTTTTACATTTAGTATGTCAATACATATTGAAGTTCCCCTAAGTGAAAAGCTGTCTTCAAGGCCTGGTGAAAGAATAAAGGGAAATATCTTTAGCCAGAGGAAATTACAATCAAAGGGTATAGAAGAGAACAACACAGGAAAACACTTTGTACTACTAAATAAATGTACTGGCTTTCTTAACAATAATTACAAATTCTGAATGATTCTTTTGTAGATTTTAAGGCACTGATGCATGCAGTTCTTTATGTTCCCAAGAAACTATGAAAAAGATCTGATATTATTGAATCCATGGGACACATTAATTTCAGAGCTGGGATAAGAATTTGCGTGCTTTTTTCTTTCTATGTCTTTGCTTTTTTTGTTTGTTTATTTGTTTGTTTTTTGTGGCTGGCCTTTATTTGACTATTGCAAGTTCTGGTAGTTTAAACAGTCAAGACTTGGGGCGCCTGGGTGGCTCAGTCGTTAAGTGTCTGCCTTTGGCTCAGGGCATGACCCCAGCGTCCTGGGACCAAGCCCCGCATCAGGCTCCCTGCTCCACAGGGATCCTGCTTGTTCCTCTCCCAGTCCCCCTGCTTATGTTCCCTCTCTCGCTGGCTGTCTCTCTCTCTGTCAAATAAATAAATAAAATATTTTAAATAAATAAATAGTCAAGACTTACTTTACCCACCTAAACAAATGCTCTCTACTTTTATGTGTTCTAGTTCAAATAATTATTCTATTCCTTGACACAAATGTTTAGATCCAGGAATGGGAGGTATATGTTTTCAGACTATCTCCTAAATGATGTACCTGGCTCCTTGCTCTGAAAGCCCTCCATTCTCCATCAAATTAAGTCACCTGGCATGCACCTACTATCACAAATTCATTCTAGACTATGAGATGGACTTTGTTTCTCCACAGAATAAATTTGAACCCTAGATCCTAAGCAATAAATCATCAAATTCATTGTCTCTGGTTCTCCTTGCCTTCAAATTGCTTTTTTTATAATACAGGTTTTGGATAATTTGAACGATGTTCCCCCACACTGACGCCAAGGAGTAGTATATCATCGTCATTTTAAACATGAATTCAGGAGCCAGATCAGCTGAGTTTGAATTCTGGTGCCAGCACTTACTATCTAACAGGCCAAGTTTCTTGACCTCTCTGAGCCTCAGATTCCTCATCTGTAAAATGAAAATAATAATAATACCAATCTCACAGAGGTAGGTGAGGATTAAATAAGTTACTATATATACAGTGCTTAAAATAGTACCTGGCATAGAATAAATCCTTTCTATATATTTGCTATTATTTGAAATTTTATATTTGCTTGCCAGACATGTTTTATGAAGACTTTGTCAAATTTTTGAGATCAATCAGAAACAAGTTCATCTCATTACCTACATCAAGAATGACAGGCAAATTTAAGTTCCCACTAAGAAAAAAGGGCATTCAAATTTTCATACAAGAATTGAAACTGTAATATATGACTTCTGTTCTTAAATATAACCATTCACAACCCTTCCATTTTCTATTTCCCCTTCAGGTCCACATAGATGTCACATATATTTTAAGATTTAATTTTAACTTCCTTAAAGTATAATTGTCAGGGATACAACTGAAGAAGACTGTTGGTCACATTTCCTTCAAGTATTTTATCACATTAACATTTTTTTCCTTTTTATTTCTGGGAAGACCCCACATGGATATATATTTTGGAAAACTGAGTCCAACTCTGTCATTCTCCATTTCTGTTAGCTGAGTTTATGCAGCAATTTTTGTTAGTAACTATCTCCTTCCTTAATTTTTTCACCTATGTTCACTGTGTACTGGGAGCAGAAGCACTATTTCTCTTTAGAATCCTTTTCTTTTTTCAGGCTTGTGCTGAATCACATGTTGAAGGGAAGGCAATAGTACCAGAGAAAATACAGATGGCTTACACCAGTATGGTACTATTTTCATTAGCAACTCTAATTGCAGGACAATCTTTAAATCTTTTTTGAGATGACATTATTATTTTAAAAGGAAGTCAAGGAAAAGGTTGGTGATTTTATTAAAATTTTCATCCCAGTCCTTTATATGTACCCTGTAAATTTTTATATTATTTATAATAAAATACATGATATATTTTCTTTTCTAGACATGCTACTCAATTTGATGTCAGAGAGCTTCAGCAATTCCTGAAGTCAAAGCTTATGGGAAATGCTAGCAATTTCCAGTGACCTGATAATACAAAAAAAAAAAAAAAAAAAACCAAACAAACAAAAAAAACACCCAACCAGCATAAATGCATGTCTTGGAGGTAAGTGGATGCTAGTGTAGGCCTTATAAGTTAAAAGCAACATTTTATAATCTCGGCAAGATGTAATGGGTAGTCAAAGTAATGAAGCTAACCCAGGCGTAATGATTAATCTCTGTGTGAGTCACGACCCTGGCAGCTGCATTCTAAATGAACTGTAATCTATATAATGCACTCTCAGGAAGACCAGACAACAAGAAGTTGCATTAGTCCATAGTGCAGATGGCCAGACTGCATGTAGAAGTATATGCAGTTCTGGCCTAAAAGAGGAGAGGTCTAAATTGAGCAATATTCATAAAACGAACTGAAATATCATGGATATTTACTGGCTCCAGTTTATCAAAATAAAGTGGCATCGGGTAAATAGCTATAAGCTGGGATATTTAATAATGGCTCCATGGGAGAAGTAAAACTGAGCAGGACTTTGTAAGATGGGTTAGGAGCAGAAAGACTATTCTAGGTAAAAGATACAACATGGACAAAGCTATAGTGATTGGAATTCACAAGGTGTTTTTGAGGTAAAGTGACCGGTGCAAAGACTAGATGTTATGAATGGTCAGTAATAAAAATATAAAGTTTAGCCCATAAGTAAAACATTTTGACAATCCTCTTTTAGTAAGGTTGGCAAAGCCTGTTTTAACTAACCAGTGGTGTGATGGTTGGCATTATCTTTTGGAAGGGACTGGGTGTTGGCATTGAGCCCCACCATTTTGGCAGATAGTTTTCAGGATACACAGATGGATAATCTGGAGAGTGATTCAGGAAACTTACAAGAGAGGAAATTTTTCAGATGGAAAATAGAATGGCCTCCTAATAATGACTGGATCGAATCTGCTTTGTATCAAACACTGAAAGTTAGCATGGTATCAGGGAATGGGCACATACTTGATGACAAGAACCTTGGAAGTCAGTCCTGGGGCTGCCAATACCTGGCTGTACAACCCACTTGTCTGGGCTGTAGTTATCTGTAGAAGGAGAACATTGGGCCAGATGATCCCTGTGAACTCACTTTTGAACAACATTTACACATGATACTTTATATCAAGGATTTTATTAAGTGATCCTATGTCTTTGTTGTCGGTCAGAGGCAATCAGTCTAAAAAACACACATGAAAAATGCTCTCATTGCCTATACACATTTATATACTTTTATATTCTAAGTACATATAACTGCAAAATAACACACAGCCTCAGCATGCAAGTTTCACAGACTGCTTGGGAAGTTGCATATGGTGGCAGTAACCAAGGACTTTATAAGCATTCATCCTACAGATGAAGAAGCTGAGGCACAGAAAGGTCATATAATGTGCCTAAAATTGCACAGCTAATTAATGACAGAGTTGGGTTTAGAATGTGGGCAGCGTGTTCTGCACTCACATGCTTCTGCAGCTACTACCTCTCTAAACAGAAGTTGGTCATCGTAACCTGATATGAACGACATACACGGTGGAGCTGTGCTCAGGCAAGTATAACAACCCAGAGATAAGGTCTTGGATGAAGCTCTCTATTCAAGGAAACTGATGGTAAGAGGCCTTGGTCCCAATGAGTAGCTGTAGCCATTGTTATGAGGTTCTCTCTAGAAGTTTTTCAAGGCCATAACTTGATAGAAATGTGCTTGTATAGGAGGGGCCTGACTTTCATTTAGAACCATATTGATTCCAGGCCCTCCAGATTTTCCCCTTTGGCCCTTCCAAGTATTAATGGCCAATGTCAACAAACACACTCTCTCTCTTCATTTCCCACTTTCATCCCCTCTCTTGATATCTGCCCCAGCAAAGCTTGGGAAGGGAAATGAACAAGTATATGCAGCTATATATGCTAAAATCAAGCCTAACACATCTGTGTTTGCTTTCATTGAAAAGCCAAGAACTCTCTGGTTTCCAGCACATTTCACCTTGAAGGTCCAGGAAAGAAGAATCAAGAGGGACTGGTCATGGACCATAATCTCAACCAGGGACTCCTCCCAAAAATATTAATTCATTCTCTTTAATGCTTGCACGACACTCTAAGTTCATTCCTGAGACACATCAGCTGTTCCTCAAGCTGACTGAGGAATGTGTCATTAGAGACTCAGTTAAAAGCCCCAAGTACTTCTCACTCTGACCAGGGTGTCAGAGGTAAAAAGTCCATGAGGGTTTTATAGCTGATCCAGCCAAGCCTCCTCCACACCCGACACACCCTCCAGATGGCAAGTTGTCTGCATTTTAAGTCACTGTTAGAAGATGTTCAAATGCTTATTGCAAAGATGACATACTTTCCTTGCAGCTCATTTTACTAAATTAAAAACATTAAACATAAGTGTCTCTTGAGGTGCTTTTTTTCCCCTTCAAAAATTATTTCTCTGAATTAAAATGTGTTTATACAATTTCAGATCAGAATTAAGCAATCCCTTCTTTTTTTCACCTGCCAGGGGATGTCTGAGTGCACAGACAGCCTTTCTGAGAGCAGGAGGTCCCCAGGGTTACTAGTGTAATTCTTTTTACTCTGGGGTGCTCAAGCACGGAATTGCCTACAATCAATTTGCTTTCACATCCTGGCATTAAACTCACTGTATATAAAAGTATCACAAGTATTTTCAATGTAAGTCTAAGTAGCAGTGATTTAAAAGGCTTTTTATTGTAATGAAAAAAATTACAAGGCATAGTAAAAGCTGCACAGCCTATTTGACTGAATCCAATCAAACACATGTAAGATTCCCCATAACCTCAAAATGGGTAAAAATTACTTAAAAATTAAGAAGGACAATTGATAGGAGTCATTTTCATGTCTGACAGATGAAGCAATTGTGCCTGAACAATATTTTGACCTCTGGTTTCTAAAAATACAGAATGAATTATAATTTAACTTAGTGCTATGGGAATACAGGTTCTTTTCAAAGATACAGCTATAGATATAAAAATATAGGTACTTATATAATATAATCTTCTAAGTATACAGCTGTTTTTTAAAGGCAAAACCAAAAGACTTCCAATAAAATATGTATCCTTAGTTATCATGAGTACTCTTAATGTCGATCACCGATGTTCGATTAGACATCAAGAAGTATGGCTTAGGCATCTACAGCCATTGCTATTCAAAATTACCACCATTAAAATCTGGTACACACAATACCCTTGAACCAGAACAAAAGTATAACATAAATATACAAATATTGTTATAACTGCCACAAAGTTCCTGACACATAGGAGGAACTTCAATAAATACGTGTTGTATGGATGAAAAAATGAATGAGTAAATAATATATCCAGAGGCAATCTGCCTTTCTGTACTATTTTGATTAAGTCATTTTCTTTTTTGCCTTTAAGAAAAATTAGTAAAACAAGTCAGAAAATTGAGTTACAAACTGTGGTTTGATGGCTGTTTGATATTTTTAGCCATTCTAGAATACCAAAACCATCTCTCTGACTTAGTCCTTAACCTTTGGTTCAGAGTCCTCCTTATACAAAGGCAGAGTCCCCTTCCACCACCACCAAATGGCATGTTATTGAATCCCATAAGAGTTGACAGAGCAGCACTGAGTTCGTTATTTTATTCACTAAACAGGTGGAAGAAATTGAGTTGCCAGATAAATTATAGGAAGCCCATTAAATTGGATTTTGATAAACCATGAGTAATATTTTAGTATAAGTATGCCCCAAATATTGTATGTGACATACTTTTATTCATGGTTTATCTGAAACTCTAGTTTCACTGGGTGCTGTGTAGTTTTATTTGCTAAACCTGGCAACCCCAGAAGGAAAGCAAATGTTCTGACTAAATACCAAGTGTTTCCATGTATGCAGACTCTAGTAGAGTAAGTGAACCTTTGGGTGGGAAACAATAGGAGAATTATCTTGATGCATTACTAATGGCCAACTTTTCATACCTAAAATGGTGTTTTTAAACAGGCTTGATCTTACAGTCATGCTGCATGTTGAATGCTTACAAAGACAATGAGAGTATTACATGTAGACAAAGAAAGATTATAGAAAATGAAGAAAGGAAAGACCAGGGAGATGTCAAGAGGCAGAATAAAAATTTTTGACATTAACAGTCCCTTTTAAGAGGATATTGGTATGCATATATGTTTTTATAGACATACACTCAGATTAAAGATAAAAATGACTCCTTCAAAAATGCTCTAATTTTGATAAAATGTCAACTGTGTTTTTATACCATGAAAGAAATCTAGTGCTTATGAAAGGTGGCAGATTGATTGATTGAATAATTATTAATATTTATTACATACCAGCAAGAAGCTAGAGGCTATTCAAACGCACAGGCCAGGTCTCCATAGCCTCAGGAGGAAGTGGCCTGTCTTGGAGCAGTGGGTGACAAGGTCTTAAAGGGCAAGATGACATATGTTGTTGCCGAGCAGTGGGTTGAGATATTTGTTCAAATGAGAGCTGACAATCCATAAAAGATAGCTAGAAAATTCTTAAAATCCACAATGCTCATAATCTAAGAACTGAAATCATGCCTTTTCCTTCTATTTCAAGGATCCTTTTGATATCCAACCATCAAGCTAAGCCCTGACAAGAAGAGTAAGTTCCCCTGTATTCAGTTTCAGGCCTGGCAGGGGTGGTAAAAGGGCTCCCTTATGATACAAACACTCACGCTTGATCAGGGCCTCAGAATTCTTTTCCAATAAAGTGCCAGACTGTGAAAGCAGGACTTCCAAAGCTTATCTAAGGGAGAATAGGGAACATTTGCAACCATATCTATAATACAATCAAGGGGAGAGAGGAAAGTAACATTTCTTGAACCATCATAGGTCAGACCTGTGCTAGGTGTTCTAATATATGTTATTTTATTTTCACAGTTCTCATAATAACAGTGTATGACTAGCCTTATTTTTCTCATTTACCAATGATAATCTGCTGACCCTAATAGAATTTAACTAGGTACTCAAGATTATAGACCCAAATATTGGTGATTCTAAGATTCTAAGTCAGGCCTATCTGTCTAACATTGAAATGTAATACTTCCAAAAATGTGCAACAATCTTCTTCACCATTTGATAAAATATCAGAATCTTGAGCCAGTCAAAGAAAAGGCTAAATAAATAAATAAAAAGGAAAGACAAACAAGATAACTGAATATTTCTCCTTTTAATAATGATATTTTCTCAGATGAATTAGGAAATGGTGATTCCAAGGCAAAAAAAAAAAAAAAAAAGTTGCTTACTATGGTGAAACTATCTCAGTTTATTTTTGGTATATGACATTTCCCAAAATAAATTATGAGAAACACAAAACTTAAAGTTTCATTACTGTTTAGCACCAAAATTAAAAGCAAGAAAGTCAAGCTCTGGAAAAAAAAAAAAATGCCATTAATTTTCATTTCAATTCCTAAAAGTTACTATTAAATAAAAAGAAACTATAAAATACAAACTTTAGGTCACATCACAAAATAAAATTCAAATCAGATAATCACAGGCTGTGAAAGCTTGACTTCCAGATATGTATACCCGGTATTAGATTCATAACCTCACTTCTTACCAACTGTGTGATCTTAGGCAAATGACTCAGCCCTTCTGTGCCACAGTTTCCTTGCCTATAAAGGAAATATAGTAACAGAACCTACCTCACAGGATTGTCATAAAGATTAAATAAGATATTTCATGTAACCTGCTTGGCATATAACAAGCAGTCAATAAATACCTGTTCCTATTTTTATCGCCATTAAAATGTTTTCTTAAAAATGGATATGCTGATGTAAAACAAGGGTTTTTCATTTATCTCTGCATATTTCAAAGCCAAGACTACTGGACATCAAAAATGCAAACAGTGTTCTCTAAATTGATATTAAAGTGTTCCTGGCAATACTGCTTCTTAAATAACTTATTTTCCTAATGAAGCACAGAATTCAAAATCCCAGGCTGAGCCCATTTATACTGCTCTGTTGTATTAAGATGCTGCACACAAAAGAAATCATTTGGCTTGCAGATAGCTGAATCCAGAAAGGAATCCTCAAACCCTTTGTCACCTGAAAGCTCCCACAGCCACATGGCTGAGTTTAAACCACTCACGATTTATCAATGTTATTCTGAAATGGAATCTTCAAGCATGGGGTGTGTGTGTGTGTGTGTGTGTGTGTGTGTGTGTGTGTATTTTCAGGAAGAATGACAACAATCTAGAGAGGTAAACATAATGCCTAAGACTGGGTGCACTGACATCCCACTGCGGTTGGGTAAGTTGTGTGGCATCCCAAAGGCAGGTGCTGTTGTCACCTGGTACAGCCTCTAGTGATCCCACTGAGTGAGCCACAAGGCTTAAGGCCCAGGCACGCTGCATTTTTATTCCTCCTAAAGAAATTTACAGGCCATTTTCTCACCCTTCCCCCTGAGCTAGGATATTGAGGTAAAATGTACCTACTGAGTAGGTAATGTATTTGGTATTAAGGATCCATCATATGTGTATGTCTTCTGAGCATAATGGTTCCTTTGGAGCTATTATAGATACGCTGTGAATAGATATTAGGAATAATACACAGAGTGGCTGAAGGAGGTCCCATATTAACTACTGTCAGACTTTTAACATTATTTGAAACTAGGTTTTTCTTTTTTTTTTTTAAATTCCTGGGGTTTAATACCTCTATACTATGTAAACTGAGTGCTTTTCAAAGAAAGCTCCAAATTCCTACAGAGCTGTCTTTAGGTGAGCTTTGATCTTTGCAGAGCACCTATCTTGTGTTTCTGTAATTGCTCTGGTTTAACAAGGCTCCTTAGCACGTGAAAGGGGAAAATCCTTTTATTAAGGCTATAAACCTAACTGACCACAGTGATGGAATGTGCAGCTTGGGGGTAGCCCTTAGCTCCCCAGGAAAGACAAAAAATGGGAAACTGGGGAAGTCTTCATGTTAAAACAAAATGAAATATTTATTAAACATGTTTCTGGTGTCCCAGGTGGTAAGAGGCTGCCCCGTGGTCCGCTGAAAGGTTTGATCTTTGTTAAGTATTGTGAATGCTGATTTCAATAATGGGGCGAAAGCTGAGGAAGTTATGGCTGAAATTTTGGCTAAAGATGACAGCTCCAGGTTTCAAGTTGCACAAAGCAGTCTGAGGGATTAAACCAACAAAGCCTGCTCAAAAGTATTGAGTTTCCAAAAGTGTAATCTTCCTATCTGTGATTCACACTCCTAGGATGGGGAGGATTCCTCATTTACTTTGACTTTGCCATATTAATCTTACTTTACAAATACATGCGGTGATTTATATCATGTTTAATTAACTGATTGAGGGCTCCAGTGGTAAAAATGGCATCGCATTAAGCTCTGTCCGTATGGCAAATTCGAATCACATCTTTAGCCTTGCAAGAACAAAATATCCCGAGAGTCGCTGATGACAGGATGTAGGAATTGAAATCAGGTCCCTCCTGTTGTTTGAGAATCCAGGGAGGGTGCCTGCCATATGCCCGTCACTTCCAGGGGGGGAAATGACAGGATAAAAGAAAGGAAGGCTATAGTTCTTCCAATATGTTCAAATCTCAGATGAAAATGATTGTGCAGCAGTGCTGTACAGAGGCCAAGATTCACATGAAAGTGCATATCCCAAACTTTGCAGAGAGCTTAATGAGAGGGTTTTGTGTTGTTTTGATTTGTGTTTTTTGTTTTGTTTTATTTTTTTCTGAAATGGCTGCCCAGGGTTTTTGAGAACTGATAGATTAAAATGCTGTGGTTTGGAGTCGAATACAATAAGCAGGGAAATAAAAAAAATAAAATAAAAAAAGGGAATTTTTATCTAATAAAATATATGTGCACTATGATTCAGTAAAAAGCAAATTAGGTTTGACTGCTGAAAACCACACATTGGGATACTAGTTTCAAAGTTAGCATTTTTGGAAGTGGAAGTTGTCTAATTTTTCTCCTCAAAAATCTGTGGTGATTATTTATGACATCTAAAGAAGAAAATATAAATTAACTACTGATTTCCTCCAAATGATTTCTTTGAAATTTTAAAATGCATTTTAAATTATCTTAGTAAAACAGCATAATAAAAGTCTGAAAAGAGGCCAAAAAAATCAGTTTTACTCCTTAACATGATGATTCACATTTTTGTCCATCCTTTTTCAGGGTTTCATTATTTGCACGTCTTAAAATTACTTTAATCATTTTATACCTTAATCTTATATACCAAATGTTTTTCACTTAATATTTTATTACACATTTCCCCTACTGCTATGCACCCCTAATTTTTATTGGCCGCATAATATTTTATAGAATTAATGTTATTGTTTTTCTAAGCATGCTTCTATTGTTAGATATTAAAACATCTTCTGACGTTTGTTTTTATAAATAACATTAGAAAGACAATTTTATACATACAGCTCTTATTTTACATTTTGAATTATTTTCTTATGATAGTTCCCCTATCTATAGGTAGATTCCCTACCTATACACTTCTTTAAACAATGTATAAGAAATTTTTCTTCCAAGAGAAAGTGGAAAGTAAAACATTCTGTGAGGTATCCCTATTTAGAATATCTTCCCTCTATGTGGAATCTACAAAAAAATAAATTCAAACTCACAGAAACGGAGAATGAAAAGTGTTTGCCCCAGGCTGCGGGAAGGGGAGAATAGGGAGATGTGGGTAAAAAGGTACAAACTTTCAGCTACGAGATGAATAAGGTCTGACAATCTAATGTAAAACATCAGGACTATAGTTGTTGACACTGTATTGTATAATTAAAATTTGCAAAGAAAGTAGAACTTAAATGTTCTCACAAACTAAATAAACGAACAAACAAACGAAGGAAGGAATAAATGAAGGGATGGATGTATTAATTAAGTAGATGGGGGAAGTCCTTTACAACACACATGTATATCAAATCCTCATGATATACACTTTAAGTATCTTACAATTATATTTGTCAATTATACTTCAATAAAGCTAAAATGTAAAAGAAGAAGAAGAAGACGACGACGACAACATGAAAATCTTACCCAAAGTTAGCAGGCAATCCGAGGGTGGTGGCTTCGCTCCTGTAGCAAAGTATTGGCAACATCCAAAACGTATTTCATATCCATGTTTTGTCCTTCCCTGGTCTGTAAAAGAAGGGTACAATAACAATGAAACAAACTCAGAATTTCCTATTTACTCATCATTTGTCGTGTCTCTCTAGAAATAAAAGTGTCCCTTTAAGTATAATTAAAGTTTTGAAAATTTATAAGTTTCCTAGGGAGTATTGGAAATAGACTATTAGACCAGGACACAGTTCATTTTTTCAAATGACCGTTATTTTAGTTATACCTGAAGTGTGGTCCTAATAATTAATAATCCTAGATGTTTTCATGGCATTAACTCAGAATATGATGAATTGGGTAAGTTAGGCAATATATTTTAACGAAAACCACTTTGGATTTTGACAAGGAATTCAAACTTTTCAACTGTGGTCTGTAACTGCACAGGCAGCTTGTAAAAGAATAATCACCTCAACTTTTTCAACTTCCTGAAATCACTCAAAATAGAGTAGTTCAAGATTGTTTCATTTGGAAGTAATAAGTTTCAAAACACAATGTGCTGCAGTTTATTTTAATTATTGGTTTCAATTCCCAATGCTCTAGATTTTCTTAACCATCGATGGCCTCATGTGTTTGTTTCCAAAATACATATAAACCCCAAATTTTTATTTATAGCCTTTTATCAAAAAGTTATCTAATTTATTTAATTTGGTCTATGATTTCATGAAACACCCTCAAATTCAATTCAAATCTGTATTACAGTTCAAATGACATATTTTTTTTAATTTGGAGGCCAGAAGTGAATTTCTCTTTAGATGGTTTGTTGCAGTTGATATTCTTATTGGTCAGATAATATAACATCTTTTGTTTTCTAACTTTATTCCTTTCAATGAAATCTATTTCTTTTGTACAGTTTAAAAACAAAAGATAAACATTCCCTATGAGGCACTGGAAGGAGAGGCAATTAATGTGAATTTGATAAAGCATAATGTAGTGGACTGACAGTAAAAAGGCTATGCTTATTTGATTGTTGTGTCTTTAAATAATGGTCTTCTTTTGGCATTTAATGTATATTTGTTCGCAATAAACATAATTTATGAATATTTTAACACATGTGTACTCAGTGGGGTGGATTATCATACTGATATAAATAGAATTAATGAGCAGTCAACCTGCCACATGTCATGACATATGACAGGGCAGCTAGAGCACAGAAATAATTCTTATAGTTTCATAATAAGGCTTTTTTCTTAGTTCGACTTTTTTAAACTACTGATAATCTTTATTTTCCCTTTATTTTGGGATATGGTTCACCAACTAGGAAACACGGTTCAGGTTTTACTGCAAGAGTCTACTTTTTAACATTCAAGAAACTATTTTCTTGCCCTCTTTAGAGCACAATAAGTACATTCGAACAAATTAACCCTTTTCAGCCAAATTTCAGAGAATAGAGTGACAATCATTTTGCTTATTTCAACTACAAGAAAAAAAAAAGTCCATATATTCCTTTCTTCTTTTCATTTTGTGGCAACAGTATGATCATACCCAACTGCTGATACCAGATCTTTACAAGAACAAAAACTTCCTAAATGCTCCTAAATTCTGAAACAAATCTGATGGGCATATCGCCTGGATAAAATTATCCTGAAGAAAACATCATCTTAGCCAGTTATTTGCTCTCCTTGCTCACAAAGCAACAATCTGTTAAGCGTGCCTAATAAGATTTTTCTTTTTTTTAAGGAATAAACCCAGGGGTATAAAGCCCCCTCTTCAAAGAGTAAATATGGGGGTGAACATAGGCATGCAAAATCGTCAGTTTCACCATACTTCATTTGACAAAGAATTATTTTCATGAGAAGGCAAATTGAAATTTAAGATTCACCTTTATTTTCTTTTATTATTTTTATAGCTTGATTATGGGTAAAAGTGGGAAAAATTAAACTAGAAAGTGAACTGCATTGTCTGGATGATCCGGCAGGAGGAAAGCCTTGGCAAAGATAGTAAACCATGACTTTTTAGAGACACAGATGGCAGGGTTACAGCCTTTATTCCTCTTATCTTTTCTTTTCAAAGGGAATATTCAAAGCTTTTTGCTACTACCAACCCTCCACTCTTAACCTCACATTTAAAACCACTGACTTCCAAAACCAAGCCCCAGGATACTTAGGGAAATGACTGAACGTGACACCATGGTCCTGGTCATCTGTCAGAGGAGGGGACGGCACTGTGTGGGGCTGGGGGCTGATCAACTTCTCAGGAGTGACTCCCTTGGGGAAATCCAGCTCTTTCACCGGCAAAGAAAATGGGCACCACCTAGTGCTTTTTTGATGCAAAGGCTGTTTGTGCTGGAGCGGATGTGAGTGGGCCTGTCTTTGGGTGGCTGACCTTTCAAAGGAAAAAAGAAAGGAGTCAGGTGGCTTCAACATCAATGTCCAGGAAAGGAAAGGAAAGAAAACAAAAGAACAGAAAAGAAAAAAGAAAGGAAAAAAGTGACAATCTTAAGACAAATGAATTCAGTGCTTCCAAATCAGGGATTTCCTTAGGGCTGTTTACTTCTTTCCTTTTTTTTTTAGATAATTGTTGGTCTGTTCAAGAGAAATAACATTTTTACTTACTAAGATACTAATTTCCCCCATATCATTTTTGTCTCTTCATTTCTTCTGCTGGTAACTTGTAAGAATTTCTAAGAATTTTCATTTCACCCTAAGTGACAAGGCAGGGCAAGCCATCTGCCCCCCCCCCCCAATCTATTCTAACAAGGAGCCTGTCTGGAGTTCTCCTAACACAACAAATAGCTTTTATGAAAAATGGTTTGTAGCACAAAATCTTTTACAATGCAATAAGATCAAGTTAACCCTCATGCCTCTAGGAAAAAGCCTAGGAAGTTTTATCTGATTGGCAAAATGGACCCAGATATGAGTTCAAGGATTGAGTACACTTTGATGAAATTTCACAGCAATGAAGTCTGATTATCTGAATGACTGCTTAAGCCCTTTAAAAAATAACTCAGGGAAGTACTGTATTTTTTTGTTGGGAAAAACAGATGGTCCTGTAGGGAATAGTAGCTCTTCTATATAATAATAGCTACTCCATACTGTTTGCTTTTTCTACAACACCTTGCTTACCACTGTTGCTTTAAAAAAAAAAAAAAAAAAGATAATTCTCTGTTGCTAAAGGTGAATTGTTCTGCAACAAAATTAGAAACCTTAGTGCAGGCAGGGTGGAGGGTAGATACAGGAAAAATGAGTAACCTGCTGCACATAACTGGATTAACAGGGCCTGCTACACATCCAGGAACTAACTAGCTGACTTTGAACTCATTAGGGATCTGCTTATCCGATATGCTGCACAACAGAATCCAGACAGAAAACAGACTTCGAAGAAACAGACAAAAATGATTATAATTGCTCTCGGGTAAGAGCTCAGTGTCTGTGCTAAGCAACCTGGGTATAAAGGAATGAAGAAAGCAAAACCAAAGATGCTGAACTTTTCTCCTTTGCCTTCAGCAAAATTTCCCTGTTATAAGATGGTGATAACATTACTTAGATATAGCACTTAGCAACTGTTATTATGAACTAAGTTAAAAAAAATCTAAAGCACTCTTATATCTTTAGCCATTTTATTGCTATAATTTGAGATCTTACATAAGTGATTTATTTAAATAAATTTTAAAATTTATACCAAAGAGAAAAAAATCTTAAACTGTGTTTTTTTCTACAAGTAGCAAGAAAAAATAAAATGAACTGATCTCTTTGGGATTTCTCTGGTACTAAAATATACATTTTGAGGTTTATAACTAAATAGAAGATCTTGTCTTAACAGGCTTAAGATGCACATGAATTGATCAGATGAAGCCATGGGTGTGGCTGAGCCTGCATTTTTCCATACACGTACCTACGGGATAAAAGAAGAAGGTGGCTGTCTTAGTCACCTTTTAAATGAAAGTAGTATGTTGTTTTGCATTCGAGTTGAATTCCTCTACTATCAATATCATCACCATTCCAGTCAGCCTCATAAACAAATAGACAAAATCTTGCTTTTTATTTCCTTCCCTTTCTGCTCTTTGGGCCTCCCCTTTTCCCTCCTGCCTGCTTTCTCTGAATGCTATAGTTCACAGTGAAACCCTCTGGTAATGACAGCCCTGAAGTGATAATGTACTTTCCTGCCTTCCTGTTAACAGTAGCACTTGATCCCGCCAAGGGTGCCAGCTCAATGGCAGAAGGATGCTTTCGTATTTTCTAGAGGTAAAAGGGACCCGTTCGATTTACTGCCTTGACTAACTCAGCAGTTTCACTAAGTTCAGGCACCAAGACAGAAGTTTTATTAAAGAAGAAGAAAAGGAAAGAGGAGAGGGAGGAGGAAGAAGAGGAAAAGGAAGGAAGGAAGCGGGGAGGGAGGGCAAGAGGAGAATCAGTCCCTTGTTTTGTTCAATACTGTCAGCAAAACCAAATATGTTTGTTGTTGTTGTTGTTGTTGTGTTTTCTTATCCCTGGGACTCACAGGAGCATACCACACAGGAAATAAGGAGTTAAAGTGAGTAATACCAAGTAAAAGCATGGGACGTGGAGAAAATAAAAAAAAAAGGACCGACTCCTGTGGTAATGTGGGCTCTGCGGAATAGCGATGGCCATCGTGAGATAATGCATGTATCCGCTCATTCCCCCTCCTTCACCCCTGATAGGAGCCTGTGGCCTTGGCACACCTGGTGTGGTGGCATCTGGGCACTCAGTCAGCCCAGGGGCTCAGCGTGCCAGTGTCCCACTGTCCTCACACTTCCCTTTTTAAGGGCTAGTGTATCATTCTGCTGAGGTAACCAGACTGAAAACAATCAATAGTTCTAACCAAATACCTGATATTTTAAGAATAGACCAGAGTGATTTCTTAGCTGTGAGGAACACATGAGAAACTATTTGTTGTAGTTTAAATATAATTGATCTTCCCTGCTTCAGGACTCACATCACTCAATGTGCTCCTGGCGTTTCAAGCTTGGATGAATATATAATATGTAAAAGAGTGATATCTGTTTGTTTGAAGACACTTTGCTAATGTTAGTGCTGCTTTACTCTATGGTTTCATAAGCTCAAGTCCACCTGGGGAAGAGGAGGAGGAAGGCTGTGGACAGAGGCAAGAAAGAAGGGACGTTGCTTTGAGTGCCTATTATGTTGTAGGCACAGTTCCGCGCTTTTTTTCCATATAAGAGGCCAGTAAGTTAGACATTTGAAGCCAAGTCTGTCTTGCTACAGAGCCTGTGTTTTTCTGCCATACCAATGACCAAAACTCACAGTGAGAAATACAGTCTATAATATAACCCAATACACACATATGCTATTGAAACAGTTTCATGAAATAGTACTTACCTTTATACGTGCAGTTTATTCTGATTTTAGTCATCCTATTTGATTATAGTTCAATTCTTTAAAATTCTGGTTGCGATTCTACTAAATCGATCTCACAACCTTGTATTGTAGCCTAAACAGAATTTGATAAATGCCACACTGCATCATGCTGCCGTTCAAAATTTTAAATTTTATTATGTTGGACCTTGGTATCAGGATAGTGACCAAAAGTGTACTTGTAGGTGGAAAGTTCTGTCTGTAAGATTCAAGTTTTCAAGTTTTTCATCTAAGAACTGAGAGTTACTTACTCCCTAAAACTCTTATGAAATTGAATTCATTGGTAGTTTCATTTGCTTCTCAAAGAATCTGTTACTTAGAATAAAAACTATTTAAAATTGAGATGGTAAGTTTATTAGCAATAAAAGCCATAAAAAAGGATAATTATTATTATCATTGCTATTGTTAGCAATCACTGTGAACTCACTACCTGCCAGCCACTGTTCTATGAGCTTTAAATATGGTAACACATTTAATCCTCACTATCATTTATGAAGTAGGCAAACATCATTACAGCCACTTTGAGCCAGAATTCCTTCATCTTCTTTATCACAAATCTCACTTTCTAAAATGTTATTATATATCTCAGAAGGTGAATGAGATGGTGACTATGAATCAAGGAAACTGCATTTCTATGGATTGTTTAAGTGAAATAACAAAAAGCCTATATATCATCTGGTTGGTTTGATGAATGAACTGGCTTTTTAATAATAAATCATGCAATTAAAAAAAATTATAAAAACCTTCCAGGATATATAATAATAGGTTAGCACACACTTGCCTTCAAGTAACACAGATTCACAGTCATTAGGCAATTTTAATTCCAGGGCTAACTGATTCAGCAGCTCATAGGTGTCATCAAGTACCTAGAGTCTTTCAGTCTTTCCACAGTCCTATCCTTCACCAGCTTTGCCCTCAGATAGCTGCACACTTACAGGTTTCATACCTAGACTCCACAGTAAGGAAGCGAAACCTCTCTTTCTCAGGAGTAAATTAAATGCTCCTTAAATCCTAATCAGCATTTTTCTTTGGCTAAAAGTGAGCTAGATGTTGATTCCTAAACCCAGTCACTGGCAAGGGAAATGGGATCACCGTGATTGGATTAGGAAAGCTACTCCCCTGTAAGTAGGGATGAGGTTGCCTGCCCTGGAGCACATGGGTCTGTGGATAAGGAAGGTGGAGTCTTGTGAGAATATATACACTGAGTAAGAAGTGTCTGAGGCAAAGGGGAAAAATGTTTTGAAGAAAAGATTTGGTGAAATAGAACAGAAAGTAAACTATTCCCCATCATTTAATACATTTAATGTTTCATAAGAATTCGCAAATCTAACAACAAGGACACGTATCTATAAAGAATCCGCTATGCATTTCCTGTTTACCCTGAAATTAACAAGACTCAGTGTTTTCATTATCAGAAAGAAGAAAAGTAGGTAGGCTAATAAAACAAACATCTGAAAAGTATCGGTGTTCATGAAAATAAGCATATACCATCATATTTAATACACGGAAGGCATTTTGGCATTTGACCACAACTACAAGGTGAAATGTTACAAAATGACTACTTCCTACTTTCTGGTTGAATTTGTTCTAATTCATTGAACATAACTTCCTTAATGAAGATTTAGTTGTGGTTTTAAAGAACATCCATATGAAAACACATAGACTAATAGTGTTGACTAAGTTTTAATAGGACCTACAATCTCCTATAAATGATTGGGTTTTTCCTCCTGTCTTATTGCTCCTGAGCAGCAACCTGTTCCCTTGTCAAAAACATGCAAAGTGGTTTTTAGTCTTTTCTTTTAATTTTTAATTTTGACATAACTTCAGACTGACAGAAAAGAGTTGCAAGAACGGCTCAAATAATTCCTGTATAAAAAATTAATTAATTAATTAATTAATTAAAAAATAATTCCTATATAGACTTCATCCACATTCCCCAAATGTTAGTATTTCACCACATGTGCTTTATTTAACTCTTTTTTGTGTGCACGTAAACAAAAGTGCAGGCGTACACTCATATGTGTATACCTTACATGTACATGTATTTGATGTGTGTATGCATACAAACATGTTTCCTCAATCAATTTGAGAATAAGTTACAGATGCGATCCTCCTTTAGCCTAAATACTATGTGTATTCCTAATAAAGAAGGACATCCTCTTATAAAATATATATAATTATCAGAATCAGAAAATTAACATGAATACAATATTATTATCTAATTTATAGATTTCATTCAGAGTTTATTACCACAACAATGTTTTCATGGCCCAAAATATCATGCACCATGCATTGCATTCAGTTGTCAATTCTCTTAGTCTCTTTTATTCTAAAATAGTTCCTTAGTCTTTCTCTTGGCAAACTGCTTTTAATACTGGTCTTTAGAAAAAGTAATTAAAAAAAATAGAAAAAGTAATTAAGAAAGCAAACATCATTCCAAAACCAACGGATTTGTATGAATGGTTGTTTGGGATTTGTGGTGCATTTAAGGCTTTCCTTTAGCAAAGATGGTTCATAGGAATATATGTCCACTGTTCTCTTAGAAATCTGTACCTGAACCATAGAATATGAAGGACATACTAGGGAACTAGGTGATCCATTAGCTTATTACTAATCAATTCATCTATTGCCCATAAATAGCTACAAGAACATGCCAAAACACCTGAAACATTTCTAAGTTTTATAAAAGAAAAAAAATGAAGACATTATAGAAAAAAAAACCTTACGAAAACATTCATTGCAATAACTACATGCCTAGATGCAATCCTTAGAAGTACTTCAATCTAAATAATTAGAATAGAGGTGTTTATAATTGGTTAAAGGTTCAATATTTCTGAACTAATGTACAGAATTTGGTTTATAAGTATAAGAATAAAGACATTCAGATCAATTCTCTTATCTTTTTCATTAACATTTGAATTAGCTTACAAAAAAATTCACATATTTAAAGGTCCACTAAAGCCTAAGAAGCTCATTTTCTTTCACAGTGCACACTGATGGTTTTAATTTTTCAATCTTTCAGACTGTATCTACGTAGCAGCAAGCAGATCCTTTAGGAATAAATGGTTCCAAAAAGGCCTTGTCAAGTGTGCCTTACACACAACTCTCTTTTCGAAGGCCCCAAACATTTCCTAAATTTTTTTCAAACCAATATATTTTATCACATGAAAGAGAAGTCACCTGGCAACATGATTATTTATTATCATGTTTTAGCCAAACTTCTGACCCTCCCTCTTCTCTCCAGTCTTAAGAAAGAGAAGAAAGAAATTGCAGTGAGGAAGAGAATATCCCCAAATGGGCTGAGCTAGAGCATCTAAATCTGTAGCTAGAGCTATGAAACACTGCTTCATTCAAAAACCACTTTCTCAAGTTGATGTTTTTTTTTTTACACCTATCTTAAAAATAGGGCCATGGCCCTGAAGTAGGATTAGTAGCAGTAAACCCTTACCCTGTTCTCAGTAGTGAAAACAAATTATTTTTGTCCCCCCCCCCCCCTACAGAGTTGTAATACAACATCAGGGAGGAAATCATTTGTTCACTTGAGTTCAGTTCAAGATTATACTCAAGTCTGATTGCAAAACCCTATTTATATGGAAGAACAGACAAAAGGCTAACAACGCTCTGGGTAGAGTGCCCGAGGCTCAATGTTTACAAGATGAAACTGAAGGGAAGATTAGAGAATAAATTTCTCCTGGGGAATGGTGATGGCTTAGGGGTCTTTGTAGGGAAAGTCCTTTGCTAGGATTAAAGGCAGGATTATTGGTAGGGAATTGAGAAACTGAAATGGAGAGCCTCTTAAAATGGTAACTTAGAATATCCAGGGAGTTCTTGAAATGTGAACTCTAAGGAAATGGGTAGTACTCAAGAAGAAAAAAAGCAAATTCAAACTCACTATTTCAAGTGATGACTTCATGAGTCACAAAGCAATGGAATTGCCAGTACCTTCCAAGGAAAACCAAGAGACCAATAGCATTGTGACTTGACTCAGCTTTTCAGTAAGGGTGCAAGTTCGAGAAAATCCTAATGAGGAAGAAATCAATCAATCTGACCTACAGATTAAGTTATGGCTACATCACAGCTAAAGAACAATAATAATTAGAAACTGAATTAATGTAGGGCATCTGGGTGGCTCAGTCAGTTAAGCAGCCTATTCTTAATTTCAGCTCAGGTCATGATCTCAGAGTTGTGGGACTGATTCCCATGTCAAGGCTCCATGCTCAATGGGGCATCTGCTTCTCTCTCTCTCTCTCTCTCTCCCTCTGCCCCCCACTCTCTCTCTCTTTCTCTCAAATAAATAAAATCTTTTTTTAAAAAGGAAACTGAATTAATGTTATATTACTCCTTTTCTCTAATTTCAAAAAGTCAGTGTTGGCTAAATCATACATTTAGCAGAACTGTTACATATTAAAAAAATGTTTGAGCTTGGCACCTTACAGTAAAATTCAATACTCCTAAATTTAAAGTATGTGAAATGAAAAATTTCATTTGAAAGCAATAACTAATGCACAATTCTGAACATGACACTATTCCTAAGATTACATTGGTTTCCCAATTACCTACAAAATAAAAATCAAATTTCTTATCTTACAATATCAATAAGAGTTTTGGCAGGAAAGAGCTGGGAGTTTAATAATAGAATAGTCCTCTGCCCCCTTATGCTTAAGGGATATATTCCAAGACCTCCAGTGGATGCCTGAAACCAAGGATAGTACCAAACCTATTATATACTATGTTTTCCCCTATACATACCTACGATAAAATTTAATTTATATATTAGGTACAATAAGAGTTTAACAACAGGGATGCCTGAGTGGCTCAGTTGGTTAAGTGTCTGCCTTCGGCTCTGGTTATGATCCCAGGGTGCTGGGATTGAGTCCTGCATTGGGCTCCTTGTTCAGCCGGAAGCCTGCTTCTCCCTCTGCCTGCTACTACCCCTGCTTGTACTCTCTCTGTCTTCTCTCTGTCTCTGACAAATATAAAAAAGTAAAATCTTAAAAAAAAAAAAAGAGTTTAACAACAATAACCAGTTAAAAAAAAGAACAATTTAAAACAATATACTACAATAAAAGTATGTGAATGTTGTCTTTCTCTCTCAAAATCTTACTTTACTATATTCACCCTTTTCTTTCTTGTGATGATATGAGACAATAAAATGCCTACCTGATGGGATGAAGTGAGGTGAATCACACAGGCAATATGACCTAGTATTAGGCTACTACTGACCTTCTGACAACATGTCAGAAGAAGGATCATCATTTGCTTTCATGGTTTACCATGGGTAACTGAACTGCAGAAAGCAAAACCACAGATAAAGGGTGACTACTGTAATTCATTAAAGAGATTATTTAAAGAGATGTGGGCAGGGTTAAGGGAACCTAAAGAGGAGGCTGAGAAACTCTGTAACTAGCAACAACCAGAAATCACTACTACTCATAGATCTGAAGGAGCAAGGAGTGGGGAAAATAGGGTTACCACTGCCTTTGAAGAGTTGTAGCCATGGAAAGGGGGCCAACCAACAGAACTATAGTCAAAGATCTATCCATTGTTCTCAACCTTGGCTGTATATTGGAGCTTTAAGAATTATTGACACCTCGGTCCCACCCCCAAAGATTCTGAGGTAATATAACTGGGATGTAGCCAGGGCATCAGGTTTTCAAAAACCTCATAGAGGGGCACTTGGGTGGCTCAGTCAGTTAAGCGTCTGCCTTAAGCTCCAGTCATGATCTCAGGGTCCTTGGATTGAGCCCTGCATCGGGCTCTCTGCTCAGCAGGGAGCCTGCTTCTCCCTCTCCCTCCACTGCTCCCCCTGCTTATTCTCTCTCTCTGTCAAATAAATAAACAAAATCTTAAAAAAAAATAAAAACCTCATAGATAATTCTAAAGTATACAGCTAAAGTACAGAAACATTGTCAAAGAGGGATGGACACAGCCAGTGTTGGAATGCAGACACTCAAAGAAGGGAAAAATACTCTAACCCCTGACACTTACAGAGTGGTCCTCAGAACATCAACAGCAATCACCCAGGAGTTTGGCAGAAATGCAGAACCATGGACTACACCTCAGACCCAGTGATTCAGAATTTTCATTTCAGAAAGATTCCCAAGTAACTTGTAGGCATATAAAAGTTTGAGAAGCCCTACTTTAACCTATTCTTTTCTTGTTTTTCCTTGTCCTACCGGTGTTTCTCATTAACCAACCCCATTGGAAGTCAGAGAACCAGGGAGCTTAAACGATTCATTCATAGTAGTTAGTCTCCCTAGGACACAGAATAGGGCAGAAAAGTACAGAGAGAATGAATCTGGGGAGACCAACAGAATTTGATCTGGCCAAAGTGATACAACTATTCTTCTATTTTTACCACATTTCTAGAAATGACTTACTCTCCATTCTACCAGAGAAACCTGAAATACACACTTCACTTTTATATATTCCTTCCACAAGCAATTTTTGGCATCTACTACACATAAATACTATACTAGGTATTATGGAAGAAAGAAAATCCATAAGAAATGGTACTTAGGTTGAAGAAGTGGTGGAGTAGGGTAGACAAGTAATGGATAATCTACAGGATTCTTAACAGCAAGGTGGCTAACAGTGCTGATTACCTTGCTCAAGAATTAACAAGATATAAGCATTTAAAACAACAGAATGTTTGAAATAAATACTTGAGCTTATAAGAAAATAAAGGAAAATACCTAGTTCCATAAACAAAGAGCATTCACCATGGGGAGCTGACTCAGGGCTGTGGGGCTACATGGAGGAATGACAGGTGGAAAGAGGTAAGAGATAATGGAAAAGAAAAAAAGAAAAATATATCCTCTATTATAGGATATATACAGGGAAGATGGGGGAACTCCCTTGAGAAATCAAAACCACAGGCCTTTACATTGTACAGATTTTGTGTCCAAAGACCAGAAAATTATACAAAAATTGATCCCATAGAGATGACACCCCAACAACTGTAAAGCTCTCCCAGTTATTACCTCTGAAAGAACAATTGCAGAATTCACCTGCAAAAAAGCCACATGTCTGAGAGCAGACAGAATATGCAAATGGAAAAGAACCTAGAGAAAATATATATAATATGGCTACCTAAAAATATCTCAAAAAATTAATGCAAAACGATAAAGACAAAATGAAGAAATAAAAATCCATCAGAACAAAACACCAAGAAAAATGAACAACCAGATTTTAAAAATAACCAAATAATACTTCTAGAAATGAAAACTATAATAAAATTAAAAGCAATAGATATGATAAAAACTGACAAAATAACAAAAGAATTAGTAAACTGAAGATCAGGTCTAAAGAAATTGCCCAGAAAATCCTGTATAGAGATGGAAAATATGAGAAGACTACAAGTGCATGTGTGTATATACACACACACATGCTCTTTTCGAGTAATTTGGAGAAAGAAAATGAGGCATTCCTGAAGAGATAATGACCAAAAGTTTCCCAGAACTGATTAAAGACATGAATCCGCAAATTCCTGAATCATGAATCTTAAGCAAGAAAAAAAATTTTTAATTAGGCTTAAACACATTGTGAAGACAATGCAGAACATCAAAATAAAGGAAAAAAATAAAGAAAAAACTGTCAGACTAATAACATTTTTACAAACAGTATTAAAGAATGGATGACTTTGAAGTGATATTTCAATGCATAGGGGGAAAAAATTAGTCTACAATTCTATACCTAGCTAATTTACTATGTAAGAAGGAGAATAAAGATATCTCACACAAATACTAAAAGAATTTGCCACTCCCAGAATTACCCATTTTACCTGCAGTCACAAGGAAACTGAATGGAGAAGCACAGCACAGTTTGTAGGAGGGAATGACAAACAAAGAAAGGTGGAAGAATAACCAAATAAAATTTGATTTCATTACTTACTATTACTTACTAATGGATAAACCTACAGAAATCAAGACAGCATACTACTGGCAAAAGGTCAGACACATGGATTCACAGAACGGAACAGAGAATCCAGATATAGACACACACAAATTAGTTTTGATAAAGACTATTCAATGGAGAAAAGATAATCTTTTCAACAATTAGAATGAATGGACATCAACATGAAAAAAAAGCCTCATTATGTACCTCACACTTTACACAAAAAACAACTCAAAATGGATAATAAATTTAAATGTGAAATATTAACTACAAAAATTTTAGAAGGATAATGTGAGAAAAAAAATCTTTGTGACTTTGAATGAGGCAATGAGTTCTTGACACCAAAACCATAATCTGAAAAGAAAAAGAAATTATAAATTGGACTTCATCCAAATTACAACTTATTCCTACAAAAGCCACCATTGGGTGAATGGGAAAACAACCAACTAGGAGAAAATATTTACAAATCACATATTTGACAAAGGTCTTGTGTAAGAATATATAAAGGACTTTCAAAACTCAAAATTACAAAATAACCCAATTAAAACTGTATAAAATAAGACACCTCATGAAATAAAACATATGGATGGAAAACAAGCACATGAAAAATATGCTTAGCATACTTAGTCATTAGGGAAATGCAAACACAAACCACAATGAGATACCACTATAAAAGTATTAGAATGGCTAAAATAAAATATAAAAAGATTTTTATTTTTATTTTATTTATTTATTGAGAGAGAGAGAGAGAGAGAGAAAGAGAATGACAACGCATGAGCAGGGAGGAGGGGAAGAGGGAGAGAGAGAATCAGAAGCAGGCCCCACACCTAGTGCTGAGCCTGATGCAGGGCTCGATCTTACAACGATGAGATCATGACCTCAACTGAAATCAAGAGTTAGATGCTTAACTGAATGAGCCACCCAGCTGCCCCTAAAAAGATTTTTAAATGACAATGCCAAGTACTAGAAAGGACGTAAAGCAAGGAGAACTCTAACACATTTCTGGTATGAATACAAAATAGTACAGCCACTTGGAAATCAGTTTGGCAGTTTCTTATAAAAGTTAAACATATGTTTACCATACCACCCATTGATTCCACTCATAGATATTTACCCAATTAAAAAAAAAAAAAGACTGTGTTCTGACAAAAACCTGTTTATGAATCTTTCTAGCAACTTTGCCCATAATTACTAACAACTGGAAACAACTCAAATGTTCCTCAATCAAGGAATGGATAAACTAACTGTGATATATCCATAAAATAGAATACTATTCAGTGATAAAAAGGAATGAACTATTGATACATGTAACAACATGAGATATATTTCAAATGCTTATATGAAATGAAAGAATTAGACTCAAAAAACTACATATTGAATGACTCCATTTATATGACATTCTGGAAAATGCAAAATTATAAACTCTTCCATGGTTGCCAGGGTTTAAGATCGTGGGGAGAATTTGACTACATAGGAGTAGCACAAGGATAATTGGTGGCACGTGGCAGTGGGTGATAGAACTGTTCTCTACTTTTTTTTTTTTAATTTCTGCTTTATTGAGACATAATTGACAAAAAAATTATTAGATAATTCAAGTCTACATCATAGTCTTTTCATGCACATATATTTTGTGAAAAAATTTCCCCCACCATGTTTTACATTAGATCTTCAGAACTTATTCATCTTATAGATGAAGGTTTATACTCTTTTAGTAACTATACCCTGTTTTCCCAGTCTCCCAGCTCCTGGCAACCACTTTCTACTCTGTTTCTATGAATTTGCTTTTTATTTAGATTTCACATATAAGTGATGCCATGTAGTATTTACCTTTCTCTATCTGCCTTATTTCACTTAGCATAATAACCTCAAGGTCCATCCACGTTACTGCAAATGACAGGATTTCCTTCTTTCTCATGGCTGAATAATATTCCATTGTATATATGAAGCATCCATTCATCCACTGATACTTACATTGTTTCCAGATTTTGGCAATTCTGAATAATGTTGCAATGAATACAGGAGTGCAGATTTCTCTTTGAGATCCTGTTTTCATTTCCTTTGAATATATACTCAGAAGAGGGGTTACAGATCATATGATAGTTCTATTTTTAGTTTTTTGCGGAACTGCCATACTATTTTCTATAACAGCTGCACCAATTTCTATTCCCACCAAAATACGCAAAGTTTCCCTCTTCTCCACATCCTCAGGAACACCTACCTCTTGTGTTTTTGATGACTGCCATTCTAACAGATGCAAGGTAATATCTTATTGTGGTTTTGATGTTCATTTCCCTGGTGATTAGTCATGTTGAGCATCTTTTCATGGACCTCTTGGCCATTTGTGTCTCCTTTGAAAAAATGTCTATTCAGTTCCCCTGCACATTATTTAATCAGATTTTGTTTGGGTGCTTTTTGTTTGTTTTATTTGTTTTTTTTGAAGTTGTGTGAGTTCTTTATATATATTATATTAATATATGATATATATTAATATATAGTTAATATACTAATATATATTATATATATAATTTTTTAAAAGATTTTATTTATTTGACAGAGAGAGACACAGCGAGAGAGGGAACACAAGCAGGGGGAGTGGCAGAGGGAGAAGCAGGCTTCCCACAGAGCAGGGAGCCCGACATGGGGCTCGATCCCAGGACCCTGGGATCATGACCTGAGCCGAAGGCAGACACTTAACGACTGAGGCACCCAGGCACCCCTCTTTATGTATTTTTATATTAACCCCTTATCAGATATATGATTCGCAAATATTTTCTCCCATGCTGTAGGTTGCCTTTTCATTTTGTTGATGCTTTCCTTTGTTGTGCAGAAACTTTTTAGTTTGATATAGTCCCAACTTGTTTATTTTTGCTTTTGTTGCCTTTGCTTTTGGTGCCAGATCAAAAAAAAAAAAAAAATCATTGCCAAGACTGATGTCAAAAAGCCTACCACCTACATTTTCTTCTAGGAGTTTTATATCAGGTTTTACATTCAAATCCTTAATCCATTTTGAGTTAATTTTTCTATATGGTGTAAGATAAGGCTCTAGTTTCATTCTTTTACATTCTATTATATATTCTTGGCTTCCTTATCATAAATTAATAGACCATATATGTATGGGTCTCTTTCTGGGCTCTCTATTCTACGTGTCTGTGTTCATGATAGCATCATACTATAGCTTTGCAATATACTTTGAAATCCGAAAGTATGATACCTCCAGCTTTGTTTTTCTTCCTCAACTTTTATATATATTGATTGTGGTAGTGATTACATTAATCTATTAATCTGTCAAAACTCAAAGACCAGTACACCAAAAACAGTGACTTTTAATCTATATGACTTTAAAAATAAATGAAGAAAAATATTGGAAATAAAATAGTAGACCACAATACCACTGCCTTAGTTTCCTACGGCTGCTGTAACAAATTACCACAAATTAGTGGCTAATAACAATATAAATTCATGCTTTTATACTTCTGGAGGCCAGAATCCAAAATAAGTCTTATGGAGCTAAAATCAAGGTGTAGACAGGGCCATGTTCCCTCTGAAGACTCTAAGGGAGAATCTGTGCCTTGTCTCTTCCAATTTCTGGTGGTTGCTGGTGGTCCTTGATCTGTGAATACATCATTCCAATCTCTGCCTCCACAGTCACAGTGCCTTCTCCTCTTCTGTGTGAAATCTCCCTTTCTCTCGCTTTATAATGACACTTGTGACTATACATGGGGCCATGTGAATAACCCAAATAATCTCCCCATCTGAAGACCCTAATCTCATCTGCAAAGTCTTTGCAATGTAAGGTAACATTCACTAGCTCCAGGGATTAGGATGTGGATATTTGGGAGAGGGGAACTATTATTTGGCTTCCCACAATCATATTGAATGAGAACAGTAAACATGAGAAACTTTTAATGTACTTGTAGTATTCAATCTCTTTAGATGATAAATAAAAAAACATAGGTGTTCAGCTTCTGAGTGGCAGAAAACAAGAAGAAATGGAGCCATTTCTGGCTGTGTGCGTAGTTTGGAGAAGTAGGAAAATATATGGCAAATTCAGGCTGTGGTAAATGACCAGAATATGGATTATGTGGCGCATATGTGAAAAAAAAGTTTAAAAGACAGTTTGGAGACAAATAATAGAACCCCTTGAACCCCTTGTATCATTTTGCAGGTCTTAGGGAGCCAGTACATATTTTTTTGAGTCAGTGGGAATCAAACCAGTGTATTTATCAGTGTATAAAAACATATAAAGTATAATAGCACTATTATGTGTCAAGAATGACTTAAGCACTTTAAACATTTTAAACATTTATCCTTAAAATAATCCTATGTGCAGGATACTATTATTATCAACATTTTGCAAATGAGGAAACTGAGACACAGAAAGATCAAGTGGTTTTCCGAGGGTCACATAGCTAATATGTCAAAGGACCAGGATTTGAAACCAGGAAGACAGCCTCCAGAGTCCTTAACTGTTTACTAAGGAAAAGATAGAGGGAGAGAGAAGGGAAATAAAGAATTCAAGCAGAGAAGTTAAAAAATATATATAAAGGATGAAGAACAGAAAGTTAGAAGCAATACTCTGAAGTGCTGGTGGAATAGAAATGGTGAGATAGAGGTCAATTTGTCAAAAGGAGGCACAAACGCTCCATACATTCCTTTCCAGTAGGGCTAGAGTATGTACATAAGGCAGAGAGTAAATCCCAGTGCCATCACTTGAAGCAAATCCATTAATGCCTTGGGTTCTCAGAGATCACCATCTTTCTTGGCAAAATATCTATGCTTTAAATCATTCCATAGGCCAATGGACAAATGTCAGGTTATACTCTTGAATAGTCCAGTCCTGTTTTCTCCCATAAATGCATAAACAAATACATCCACTTCACATAGACCCTATAACATTTCTGAGAACTATAGACTTTTTTTAGAACTACAATAAAGTAATGTAATAAATGCATTGTTTGAAATTTTTTACTGTTTTATATACGATTCCTGAGAACAGAACTGTGTCCCTTCTCTATAAAAGTGAACTGTTTTCTTTTGTGCAATTTCAAATATATTGTTTTATATCATTGTAGTTTCAGATGTTTATTTTTTATTATTGAGAGTCAAAAAATGAGCTCAATTGGGAAAGAAAATGTATGATTCTGCATGCCTTCAAAAATGCAAACCTGCAGCATTAACTGGAACTTTCCCCAGGATACTGTGTTTCTGTTCCAACTGGCTGCTAATTACTTACAGTGAAAGTGTCACACTGCTCTCCTTTCAGCACTTTGTTGCCCAAGTGTCTCTGGCAATAATCTCTCAACACATAAGCACCATTCCCTTTCATCACATTATTTAATCAATAAAGCAATGCCTTCGCACCAGCCAGGCCCAGAGCCATCTTGTCACAAGTGCTAAATAAACGAAACAAACACCAGTCCTGCTCTACAACCTCTCCATTAATAAACATGAATGGAGATTCCTTTAATACAAAACCCATTCTCTCAAATTTAAAACTGCATATGTACGTACATTTATGAGGCTACAAAAGAAATTTTTTATTATAATGGTGGGATTAGGCCAAGACCCACCCACATTTGGGTGAGATTCTTTTGAATCAGCCCCTTTTATGCTGTCTCAGTCTTGCTTGTTCACCAGGACAGATGTTTTCCTCACCTACTGCCTGCCTGCATGAAGCTAGCCCACCATGGCAGGGTTTTCCCCCCAGCAGGGAAAGAAGGGTTACCTCTGCTTCTCAGTCTACAAAGGAATGATAGATGGATTTGGGATGCCCCATTTTCCCATTTCTCTCTACCAGGGGCCCCATGTTATGGAAATGTTGAGCTTCCAAGGATAAAGTTTGAATCCCAATTCATTTTTTCCTATTTCTTATTGGTTAAAAAGCCACAGAAGAGAGAATAAGTCTTAGCTTTAGGCTCTCCCAAAAATCTAAAGCCTATGAAGCCTTAAAAAGAATGGGGTTAGTGTTTCCTCTTCATAACTTCATAGTCTAAGATATCCTGGCACATGCTAAGTATATAATAGGTATCAAATGGATGGATGACTTGTTTGGATACAGTCAAGAATCACCTTCTATGGAAGCTAGCATTTATTAAGCACTTACCATGCGCCAGTTAATATATTTAATCCTCTCTTTATACAGATAAAACAAAGCAAAACAAAACTGAGGAGCAAGGAGAATGACCAAGTTATCCAGAGTCACAGCAGGTGAGAGACAGAGCCAGTATTTCAACCCACCCAGTTTGACTTCTAAGCCTGTTCCCTCTTCACTGTTCTGCTATTCTCCTCCCAAGTTTTATCTGACACATCATGACTTCCTAACTTTCTCTTAAATGATTGCATGGCTTATTATATCATGAGAAACATTAGCCAAGAACAGTACCAAAATGATAATAATTTGCATTGGAAGGCATTATTAATGTGTTCAGCAAATGTTAATCCCAATAACTGAGTGTACATTCTGCATGAGAATATTTTGCTAAAAGCTATTGTGAATGCAAAGCAGTGCTGAGATATAGTATGACCTCATTTGGACCACAAGACACTAAGGTTCTCAAAAGAATTACTGTATAGTTACTGTATAGAACATCATTTGGCCTATTAAGTTTTCCTACAACTGATTATGGCTTGAAAAAGAAGTGCTAACTAGACAGGAAAATGTTATTATTAGAATGGCATTTATATTGAAATAGAATGCATTCATTTACCTTTTTGAAAAAATCCTGTTATTTCCAGTTCAAATCCTAGAAGTTTCAAGGTCTGTTTTTTTTTTCCTGGGCTGTTTGGAGTGAATAAACTCTCATGACCAGCTGACACTGCTATCACTGTTTCTATTGTAAGCCAGCTTTCCCCAAGTTCTCTGGCATTCAGGAACCGGGAATCATGTTTTTGTAAATAATATCACTCTGCTACAATTCCATTTTCTGTGAGAAGACTAGCCCCTCCACAATACTTCCATGTGTTCCCAAAGGGCTTCCTCTAAGCAATTCCTATTCCTCCTGAAATTGAAATTGCCCTTCTTGCCCTCTGACCTCCGGGTGAAATCTTCTTCATTCCCACTTTGTCACAAGCATGGGAGAGCTCCTAGTCCTTCATTACCAAAAACACCATTAAATAAGGGCTGCTGTGTAACACTGACTTCCTTAAGGATAATGGGAAAAAATTAGATTACACTACAGATCAAAAATCAACTTCAAGTAGAATGCTTTATATCATATATACACTCAACCATTCTGCCATAGGTAACCTCTTACCAACTCTCTTTCTCCCTTCAGCCCTGACCCTCAGCCATGTTCTCTTTCTATAAGACTCTTTAATGCTATTTTTTCCTCTTCTCTGAATAGTGCTCAAGCTCTAATACAACTCCTTCTTGAGTTGCCAGGAGTCAATTGTCAAATTCTTGTTATTTTAATATGTTAAGTTAATAAGGCACTTTCCCCAATATCTAGGTGGATTAGGGGGGCTCATTCACTTTTTATAAGCAAAGATCCTAGAAAAGGACTTTCCTTACAGAAAGCAAAATCCTCTTTTTTGAAGGTAGCCATCTCAAAAGGCATCCAGCCACCTTTTAACATAGTTTTTTCCAATCCTATTGTCAGAGTTCTAGGAGGCAATGAACAGAGCTTTTCCTAAGCAGTCAAAACTCTCAGCAATGTGGATAACTACCCTTTATCCTGAAACAGTGCTTTATTTAAGATGCCTAATTAAAAGTACATCTTAGTTAAGTATTCTTTTCCTAAATAAAATGTAAATAGCTCCTCCTAATCTGTGTGATAAGCTAGTGTCATGTAGGATGAGTGTCACGCTGTTAGCACTGTTCAATAAGTATTTGCTAAATAAATTGATAATTGCAGTCACTCCCCAAAGGAAAGGTGGCAAAAGGTACCGGTAACATAAAATTACTTTATTTTCACTCTAAGAGCAAAAACTTTAATAATTGCCCTGAGTCTGTTTTAGCAAAAATTAGGCACTTGGTTTTCATTAGGAAAGACATTCAAAGATATTTCTCCTAATGAAAATCTAAACCCAGGCCTTTAAAATGGCTTAGTGATAGTGATGATTCTTCAGAGAGCTCACCGGTTTCACGGCCCTATGGGACATGTTGATAATTCATTTTATAGGTCAAGCGCAAGTGCGTTTATTAATGTATGCTCTGATCTAACCCACATCGCAGGATTAACTTCACAGTGCTTGATCAATGATACCCAAATTAATGGATTCATCAGCACTGCCTATTGAGACACCCTCGTCATTTATATTGCATTTCTTCCAACTCATAATTAGGCATGTAATCTGTGCAGTCTCTATGTGGACTCTTGAAAAGAAATCTGCATCAGAAGAAAGTGCAGAGATTTTTATTATCTTGAAGACTTTGATTCATCAGTGACCTCTATTCTGTTGCATCAATGCTCGCACATCTTGATAGGTATCTTCTCCAATCTTGAAGTTGTCCCTATCCTTATAAATCTTCCACTCTGAGATTATGTTCTATATCAGGCCTTTTCTGTGCCCACAAAACTTTTGTTTCTACTACTCCATGGAAACAATTCAACAATCTTCTAACCACCAAATTTAATCACCTTGCATAGAATCTGTAGCATCTGGTATCACTGACAATGCACTCTCACCTGGACTTTTTCAGGTACTGGACACTGCCTTTCCCAATCCTCTTCCTGTCTTTCTGATCAGAATTTCTCTCTTTCTGGATCTCTTTCTCTGGCTTATACAGCCTTCCTCTAAGCTCTGCCCTTGCTTCTCAACTCTTGTACCCTCATTTTTGTCAATCCACTCCACTGGCTTCTACAGTCCTTTCTATGTACATAATTTCTACCCTTAAGGACTTATCTAACTGTTAAAGAGGAAAGCAGAAGTATAAAATAGTAAAGAAGAAATAAATCCCCAAACACCATTAATAAAAGCATATAAAAAAACCAAATTCTCCAGTTAAGGATTTTCATATGCTGCGGTATATTATTCAGCCATAAAAAAGAAAGAAATCTTCCCATTTGTGACAACATGGATGTTGTCAACTGTGAGGGCATTATGCTAAGTGAAATAAGTCAGCCAGAGACAGATACAATGTGATCTCACTTATATCTGGAATCTAAAACAAAATAAAACAAAGCTCACAGAATCAGAGAACAGACTACTGATTGCCAGAGGTGGGGATAGGTGGATGGGCAAAATGGGTGAGGGTGGTCAAAGGTATAAACTTCCAATTATCAAATAAATAAGTCCTAGGGATGTAATATACAGCATGGCGACTATATTAACAATCTGTATTATATATTTGAAAGTTACTAAGAGAACAGATCTTAAAAGTTCTCATTATATGAAAAAAAAAGTATAACTATGTACGATGGATGTTGACCAGACTTATCGTGATGATAATTTTACAATATATATGAATATCAAATCACCTTGTACACCTGAAATTAATATAATATGTCAATTATATCTCAATTTCAAAACAAGATTTTCAATGAAGATAAAAACAGATCGGTTACAAATTCAAAGGCTGAATAAACAAAGAAATTCACTTACACATATTTAAAAGAGGAGCACCTAAAATACTAAGACACAGTAAGGTTGAAAGTAAAGGGAGAAACAAGATACCTGGCCCCAAAACAAACAAATAAACAAAAACTTTAGTCACTGTATTAATAGGAGACAAAAATGCAATTTAGGGCCAAAAGTTATTTTGAAATACAGAAGGTCATTATATATTGAAAGCATCAATAATTTAACAATTTTACAAGAAGACAAAAAAATTTACAAATTTGTATATACCTAACAAAATAGCTTCAAGATATAGTAAGCAAAATGCAATTCAGATTCAAAAATAAATTGATAATGTCATAACCATAGTGAGAGATTTTAATAACCTTTTCCTACTGATTGATAAATCAAGGACAAAATATCAGTATGCGGTATACCAAATTTTGCATATACACCAATTAAGAATGCACATTTTTCTCATGCCCCTTTGGAAGATTTACAAAATTTGACCCTCTGCTAGAAAATAAGACAAATTTCAACAAATATCAAGGAATATCTGTCATTCAGATCACAATCATTGAACAAATATAATATTAGTAGTCAAAGATGAAAAGATATCCCCACATACTTAGAAATGTTTAAAAACACATCTAAATGATACATGGATTGTAATTCTTACAATGATAATTTCAAAATATTTATAATTAAACAATAATAAAAATTCTACATGTCAAAACTTGTGGGATGCAGCTAAAGCAATAGTCAGAAGAAAATGTACATTCTTTACTGCATATTTTTTTTAGAAAAAGGGTGAAAATTAATAACTAGTTCCCCATCTCAAGAAATTAGAAGAACACTACATCAAAAATTAATGATGTACTACATGTTGGCTAATTGAACATAATGAAAGAAAGAAAGAAAGAGAAAAATTAGAAGAACCATAAGAAAAAGTACAAAGTATAAGAAATAAAATAAAAATAAAAGCAGAATTCAGTGATATGTTCAAAAACAACAAAAACAGAGAGTCAATAAAAGTAAAAGCTGGTTTAAAAACAAAAAGGCTGGGGCACCTGGGTGGCACAGCGGTTAAGCGTCTGCCTTCGGCTCAGGGCGTGATCCCAGCATTACGGGATCGAGCCTCACATCAGGCTCTTCCGCTATGAGCCTGCTTCTTTCTCTCCCACTCCCCCTGCTTGTGTTCCCTCTCTCGCTGGCTGTCTCTATCTCTGTCCAATAAATAAATAAAATCTTTAAAAAAATAAAAATAAAAAAATAAAAACAAAAAGGCTGACTAGACAAACCACTAGACAAAATGATAAAGAAAACAAAGAGGGAAGGCAAATAAATAATATTTAATGTGAAGAGAAGGGACATAGCTACAAAAAAAAAAAAGGAATTGTTTTTCTTGTTTTTGTTTTCATTTGGGTTTTGTTTTTGTTTTTTAGGTAGGCACCATGCCCAGCATAGAGCCCAACGTGGGGCTTGAACTCATGACCCTGAGATCAAGACCTGAGCTGAGATCAAGAGTTGGATATTTAATCGACTGAGCCACCCAGGCATCCCAGTAGAGATGTTTTTTAATCAAAAAGAATACCATGGCCAAATATGCCATTAAGTATGCAACCTAAAACAAAAAGGATAATATCTTAAAAATATATACCTTGTCTGATCCATCTCAAACAAAAATAAAAATAAAAACCTAAATGGCTGCATAACCTTTACAGAAAAGACATTTAATACCTAATTAAAATCTACATACCTCATTCTCCAAAAATAAAACAAAACAAAGTTAACTTGTTTAATCCTTTGTAAAGAGAGAATCATATCTAGAACCATGGACTATTAGAACTAGGTGAATCTGGGCCAACTCTTTCTTGCAGGTAAGGGAACTAAACTTCACAAAGATGAAAATAACAAGTCACCCTCATTAATGGGGTCCTCTGAGTCAGGTACTATGTTACTTTGCATGCATTATTTCATTTCATAACAATAACCCTATAAATAAGCACTAATATTTTTATTTTGTATATAAGCAAACTACAGTTTACAAGATTTAAATACTTGCTCAAGGTCATATAGCTGACATTGAGACTCAGACCTAGATTCACCTGCCTCCTACCCTGTTCTCCTAGCCACAGCAGTGGGGATCAGGATGCATATAGCAAAGAAATGGTGGATATTCAGTACCCATACTTCCCCCCAAGAGTGCCTTTTCCCCACCACACTGTCTCTTCGAGGGTAAACTGTTGAGATATACTAGGGATTGTAATACTAACATACCTGAAATATGTTGCTGCACACAAATGCTACATAAAACAATTTTGCTAGCAAAAGGAAATCTCCCATTTGCAAAGCAGCACTGATGACAAACAAGGCTGGTGAAGGCTATGTCAATGCTATCAGATTCTTTCATGGAGAACAAAAAGTAAGATTATTAAGCTCCTAACTAGCAGCTTCTACTGCCTCTTATGCATTCTCCTGTGGTAAGCAGAATAATGCTCCCCCAAAGATGTCTGCATCTTAATCCCCAGAACCCGTTACTACATTATGTTGCATGGCAAGGGGATATTAAGGTTGCACATCTAATGAAGGTCAGTAATCAGCTGTTCTTAAAACAAGGAGATTTTCCCGTATTATCTAAATGGGACTGATATAATCTCAGAGTCCTTTACAAATGGAAGAGGGAGAACCAGAAAGATAACAGCATGAGGCAAGTATGGCCTAATGTTATAGGCTTTCAAGATAGAAGAATGGAGCCATGAGCCAACAAGCCAGGGCAACCTCTGGAAGCTGAAAAAGACACAGAAATATATTCTCCCCTAGGACTTTCAGAGGGAACACAGCCCAGCCAAACCTTTGATTCTAGCCCAGTGAGACATGTATAGGCCTTCTAATGTGCAGAATTGAAAGATAATAAATTTGTGTTATTTTAAACCTCTAAGTTTGTAATTTGTTACCAGACTAATAGGAATCTAATCACCTCCACATAAAACAATACAGAGTCATGATCAGGGGCAAGGTCTGTGGCGGTTCAGAGATGCCTACAAAATGGTCATACACAAGGAAGGCTCTATATAGCAGGCAAGCAGAAGCTTCATGTTCAGAAAACTGGCTCTTCTAATTACTCAAATGCAAACATTCCAGAAAATGAATTAGAACATTTTTTGAGCAATACTAATATATATTTTTAAATGGCAATCTTCATAAAAATAGTCTAAGTGATCAAAAGAGATGTTTCATGTAAAGCACTAAACAGTAATGTATATCAATGAATATAAGCCGTGTTCTGTTTGTTTTGATCACTAGCCACTATTGCTTGAGTACCTATAGTGGTTATATACATCCTCTCTAAACCTTTAAGCAACCATGCAAGGTTGATAGTATCTTCCTCTTACACATGAGAAAATGAAAGTTTATAAAGATTAAGAAAGTGGCCCAAGGCTACCCAGATCATAAATCAGTTTTGGAATTAATGTGTAATTGCTTAACATGATACTAGGAAAGAATAAAACTCATTTGAATGTATAAATTATAGCATGTTTAAGAAACATCAGTCACAGGCATTCCAGATTTCAAATAATTCAAACTACCAGCTGGACATGTTTTCTGTATCATCAAAGAGAGATCAAAGGAAGAAAGAAAGAAAAAAAGAAAGAAGCAGAAAAGAAAAAGACAAAGAAAAATCTGCCTTCTGAAATATTACTCAGCCATGAAAAATAATGAGATCTCGGTGTCTGCAACAATATGGATGGATCTAGAGAGTTTAATGCTAAGTGAAGTAAGTCAGATAAAAAAAAACAAAGCCATAGAAAAACATATTTCCATATGTGGAATTTAAGAAACAAATGAACAAAGAAAAAAAAAGACAAACCAAAAAACAGACTCTTAACTATAGCAAACACACTGACTGATACCAGAGGGCAGGTGGGTGGGAGGATGGGTGAAACAGGTGAAGCAGGTTAAGAGTACATTTATCGTGATGAGCACTGAGTAATGTATAGTATTGCTGAATCACTATATTATACACCTGAAACTAATATAACAATTATACTGGATTTTTTTTTTAATCTGCCTTCTGGTATCTGCTTTAACCCCATTTCATTGTGAGATCATGGACAAGTCTCTGCGTCTCAATTTCCTTGTCTAAAAAAAGGAAATGAGGGAATTAAAAACTCACTGTGCTCTCAGCTCTTATAGTCATGGCTTTAAGATAATATAGGTACAAGATAAGGAGGTATTAACGCCAGAACTATCACTATAGCAGTACCCCCTTATTCCCAGGGAATGCATTCCAAGTCCCCCAGGGGACTGAAGCCAGAGACGGTACAGACCCACTCTACATACATACCTGATAAAGTTTAATTTATAAATTAGGCAGGGTAACAGATTAACAACAGTAACTAATAATAACATAAAACAATTATAACAACATACTGTTATAAAAGTTATGTGAATGTGCTCTCTCTCTCTCAAAATATCTTATACTGTACTCACCCTTCCTACGACGATGCGAAAGGATCAAACGCCAGGCGGACGTGAATGACGTAGGCATCGTGACGTAACCTAGTGTATCGTTAGTCTACTATTGGCGTTCGGATGATTCGTCAGAAGGAGGATCATTTGCCTCCCGACTGCCTCCCTTCAGTTACTGGAGTAACTGAAACTGCGAAAGCAAAACCACAGATAAGGGGGAACTACTGTTTGCTTATAACAAAATCTAGCGCCCTCTTCACTCCATTCCTCTAAACTGCCTCCCTTCCTCCCTCATGCTAACACTTTCAGCCTTGATTCTCAGGATAGCAGATTCTTCCGATTCTCCTTTCCCCACTGATTTCTCTTTTTACTTTGCGTATGTCATATCCGTGGTATCAGTTTTCAAATGATCAGAATTCCTACATTACCTCTCTGGGGGAAAAAAAATTAAGAAATTTAAAATAGGTACTTGATATACATTGATGACTTACAGTGCTCAGAATGAAAACATCTAGTGAATATTTTGTACATGATAGAAATTTCTGAAAACCAAATTAAAAAAAAAAAAGAATTGAGCCTTATACCTTTTTAAGCCCCTGTTCTCTTTTTGTATTTCAACAACTTGTGGATATTAGCTAACACATACACGTGCACGCACACACACACACACACACACAATAATTGAAAGTCCTCTTTATTAAACCCTAACACCTCCAGAAAAGAGTGTCTTATGTGTTATGAGTCACTGACTCTGTCAGGGTCCCTTTGCTGTGTTTTACTTATGTCTATTATCTACATATGATATAATAAAAATGGATTTTGTTCCTCATCAATAAAAATTCCCCAAGTTTTATAGCCCTAGAACAACAACAACAAAAACTCAAAATGGTCAGAGTAAGAAAGTGCTGATCAGTATACCAAAATTACCCTTCTTGCCCGAGGAGGTTTCCAGTCCCACCAACCATCAATCCGATACCACAAACCAGTTTTATGAAGACACATTTTAACATGAATATGGAATATTAAAATAAAAATATATATCTGCAGGTAAGATACTATTTTACATCACAGCCTGTAATTTTAATTACAGTTGGCATATTTCTGCTGCTATGATTTAAAAGATTAACTAAGTCGGACAAGGTCTCAGATCTTTAACTACACCCAACCTGTTTGTGATTTTTGGCACTCTACATTTTAGGTGTGTTATGAAGATGACAATGTGCCAGTCATCCAAGCTGTCAAACGCCTGCTAAAATCTGCTCACAGCCAAACTCATTTGCACTCGGATGAGCACATCCCAAGAAGTAATCACTTAAATACCTACAGTTTCAGGTGCCATGCGTGGCTAGCAAAGCAAATTTTATAACAAGCCCAGAATGACTTTTCCCAAAGTGCTGAAATAATTCCATAGAATAAACCAAGGTAAAGAATTATGGGAGCTGTCAGTACTATAATTACAGCATACCAAACATTCACAGAATAAAGCACTGGGGTCGGACATGTATGCAGTTATATAGTTTAAACACTCTTCTAAAACAACTCAATTAACACATTTTGAAACACAATATTAAAAATATGTCCCCCATTTGGTGTAAAGGACACTTTTACACACTGTGAGTGGGAGTTTAAACTGATACAAAATTCTGACAAATAATTCAAAGATATGCATCTTGATGTCTTAATGTTTCTATACTTTGATCCAGTTATCCCAGAAGTAGGGCTTACCCAGATAAAGAGGTGGTGAGGGTGGCTGAAGAGTCTTCTAGGCAGGCGGAACCTCATGTGAAAAAGTATGAAGTGACAGAAAGTCTAAAGATCTTTTCCAGAACTGTTAATACAGAAACTCTCTGGCACTCAGGAGTTTAGTCTTCACAATTTTGGCTCTTCCAAGCAACCACGAAGGTGACATGTAATAGTCTGTCATGTTGCTGAGGTATGACCATATCTGAATGCCTGGGGGACTTGAGAACATCTCTTCGGCCAGTGAGAATGCCAATGATTGTCTATCGTGTAGTATTCCTCATTAGGGATTTGCTGAGCTATTTATATTTTTGAGTACACTTCACCCTTTTTATGGGGAAACATTATGTGCTATAGTGGTATTTTGAGACTTTGGGGTCCATGGTGGTCTTTCAAAATGAAGAGGCCTCAACTCATTTGAAATGGCAGTAGACACAGAAGTATGTGAGGTGATAAGAAAAACAGCTAGGCAGAGGACTACTTCTGAATAGTGAGGTATGGTCTGCTATGAAGTTGAAGCAGAGGGCAGGTTGCGTAGGAACCTTCTGATGGTCAAAATGAAGAGATGCTGCTGTGGAGAATGGGAGCAGATGGAGGCTTTCAACAAGAATTGTCATACATTGCTGTGGGTCAGTCTGAGGTAAGAGCAGGCGTTGGCTCTTAATTCCAGGCATTGGCCTGTTTTTATAAATTCCCCAGCTAAGAGTTTTACATTTGTAAAGTATCACACAAAAAAGAAAACAACATAAAAGGGGATGGTATGCAGCCCACGAGGCCTAAAATATTTCATACATATCCCTTTACAGAAAACATTTGCCAACCCCTGGGTCACAAAACACAAATATGCAGAGCTGCTTCTCCGTGGCTTCTTGAACTTGAATGTCTATGTTCAACAGCCTGCAGTGCACAGGTTACAAGGATTGATTGACCCATGTGGGAACTAAAGGGATTAAAGGAGAAAAAATAATAATTGATGTGTTGGATTGTGGGGACTAGGCTGGTCAGAAAAAGAAGCATAGAGAGACAAGGGCTGATACATTTGTGGAAGAGGAAGAATAAATGTGTTGGAGCTCTGAAAAATTGGTGCAATGAGAGTAAGAGAGCAATGAGCTGAGAATCTTGGAGTATGAGCTCAGGGTAGGGTATTTGGTCTAATATTTCAGGGATGAATCAGTTCTAAATTACGTCAAGGAGGATATGGCCTTGGGAATGAGCCACAGAAATGGAATGCAGGGAGATGGCTGGAGCTGAAGAGGGGAAGGAGGTTTACGTGCAAGTCCAGGATGAAAATTATCCATATGGTTACATATATGGGGACGAAATTTTAAATACAGCCAATCAGTGTGTTTTATTTAAATCAACCACCATGGCTGAAGTCACGGCACTCAGTGTGAAGCCACCGAACCTGAAGTTGGGAAGAAATACCCAATCTATTCCTTGGAGGCTGTGGGACCGGCTCCAGCACACCACCGAGGCAGACAATGAATGATACCTCAAGAAAAAAGAGGACATTATGTTTAAGAGCTTCAACCAAAGAGGGGGAAAAAAGGATAAGAATATCATTCTAGTTCTGGAATGAGGAAAACAAGAAATGGAGACTAAAGAAAGGGTCAGAATTAATGTTATTCCAAATATTAGCCTTTATTCAGAAAGACTTTAAATTATCTTCTTTATAAGCTAAGGAGCTTTTTTTTTTTTGGATACTGGACACACGACGGTTCTTGATTTTCTTAGGAAGAGATGGAACGGGTGGAATTGATCAGTATTATCAGGATTGTTTCTGAACTTTGGAGCTAGTGCTTTAATTACCACATCAGGTATTCTACTATGGCTCTGACCATTCCATCCCAAGAAGGGATGTACACATGTTGGAACAAGGGAAGAAAAAAGAAGAAATGTCTTTAATATTTTTTTTTTTAGAGGAAACTTCCTTCTCAGTCCCTGAAATAACAAAAGAAAGATATAACTGGGTAACACAATCATCAATTATCTCTATTCCAGTAAGGTTCCCATTTGAAGCAGGTAATAAAAAAACTTACCCACGAAAGGAAAACTCTCTGTTTATATGTTCCTTTATCTTGGAGAAATTCAATGTGCTTTGATGTTCAAAAACTAGGAAACACACACACATACACGACACACATACACACACATAGTCACCAGCATAGATTAGCTTGGATAGAAAAGAAAGGACCTTATAGATGAAATATGTTTTTTGGTTGGGGAGAGGATAATCTCTGTCTCGCAATATACCCATCAGTACATGCTAAATTGTGTTGAAAATATCAGCAGTTTAAAACAAGTCTATTGCACATTTACATTGTATCTCAGCAATCTCAGAGGCAGGAAAAATGTAATGAGCCATTCATTGGCCCTTAAAGCTTTTGAATGAAATTAACACAATTGGTCCATTTGTGTTTCACTGGCCAGAGAAAGTTACTTGGCTACTCCTCTATTCAAAGAAGTGGGGGGTTTTATTTTCTAACAGGGCCTGAATATTTCTAGACAATTATACAGACTACCATTTTTAGTATTTCAAAATTTTTGTCTCACAGCTTAAAAAAAAAAAAAAAACCAGTCGATGAATTTCAGCCTCACATCAGTATATTTCCTCATGGTTGGAAGGGCCTCCAAAGTAGATATGAAAGACTAAGAGTGGACGTGAGATTTAGGGGGAAGGAAATGACTGAGCCAGGGGCCAACGTTGTTGATGAAGGTGGATATACGGACCAGTTAATGACAGTGACTGGTAAGGTGGATGGTTAGCATCTGAAGAGACTAAGCCTCAAAGTAGAGCGCTTTTTTTTTTTTTTACAATAAAGTGTAAGTGAGTAGGCCTAAGAAATTAGAGATTATTTCTACTTTCCTCCCTATTTTTCCTCCGATCATGTGAGGAGTGCTCGTGAAAGGAGCAGCACACTTGGGGGAGACCTGCTTTTACTTCAGACATGGAGATGGGCAAGATCCATGGAAAAGTACAGACTAAGGGGAGAGCTTATTCACTACGCAGCCGGGGCTTTCCTAGGCAGAAAGCACACTGTAGGGAAGAAAAGCAGTAACAGGACAGGCAGCAAAAACATGCAGAGCATAGGGAGAGAGGACCGGAAAGAACAGATGACCAGAGAAGCTGGCATTTAGAACACAGCTAAGATCAATTGAAAAGAGAGATTTGGGGCAATTAGCTGGTCCGAAGGGTCCAAGTGAACCCAGGACAAAGTGGTTCCTAGTCCTGCACAGGCTGAGTTTGCAGGTGGTCTCATAACCCTGGAGGAATGAGAAGCTGCTAAGCCCAACACAGGCCTAGATTCCAAAACTGGCATAGGTCACATGATATTCCTCTACCCAGGTTTCAGCCTGGCACTCACTCAAACAATCGGGCAGAGCAAAGAAAACCCCTCAGCTAGGAAAACTGTCCCACAGTACTTCAGTTTTCTTTGCCCTTTCATTCTAATTCAAGAGTGTACAGAGTTCATGTCTGCAAAAGAATTTCTACAAGCTTCGAAAAGCTTCATAGAAGAAGAGAATGTAAGGAGAGAATTGCACAAAAAAGAAAAATCTACTTTAAAAAACAAAAGGAATGTCAGGTTTAGGGAACAAGGAGGAAGAAAGGATAGGAATAAAAGTGAGAAACAAAAATATAAAAAATGATGGATTCATAAGTTTGGTCAAAGCATTAAATAAGAGAGGTGGGAATTTTTTAAATTGTGATATACTAAAAACAGTTGCAGGAACTTCAAGAAAAGGAATACTGTGATTCCTATTGAAGATAAAACTGAAAATTGATATCAAAAACTACTTTATTTCTCCATTTTAAAAATCTGTGGAGAGGGGCGTCTGGGTGGCTCAGTTGTTAAGTGTCTGCCTTCGGCTCAGGGTGTGATCCCGGCGTTATGAGATCGAGCCCCACATCAGGCTCCTCCGCTGGGAGCCTGCTTCTTCCTCTCCCACTCCCCCGCCTGTGTTCCCTCTCTCGCTGGCTGTCTCTCTCTCTGTCAAATAACTAAATAAAATCTTTTAAAAAAATAAAAATAAAAAAAATAAACATCTATGGAGAATTAAGGACATTGTTCTGTGGATTGTTCCTTTTTTTTTCTTTAGGAACTAGTTTTTGTTTTTGTTTTTTAGAGAGAGTTATAGTGCACACAAATTGGGGGAAGGGCAGAAGGAGAGGGAGAGAATCTCAAGCAGACTCTGCGCCCAGCACAGAACCCCACACAGGGCTCCATCCCATGACCCTGAGATCACAACTGGAACCAAAACCAAGGCCCAGAGGCTCAACCAACTGAGCCATTCAGGCACCCCTAAGAACTAGTTTTTAACTATGATTTCTTTTAAATAATCATCTCCCTCCCAATTGCATTGGCTGGTGAAACACAACTAGACACTTCCTTCAGCATTTTGATGAATGACATCCCTTGAATAACTCCATGACTCTCAACGCCATAAACCAACAACTCAAACAGACACCCCGTCATACCACTCCTCACCAGAATCACTCACACTTCCCAGAAGACAGAAACTTTTTGTATTATAGGAAACTGTACTGGTGCTTGATCTCTAACTGCTAAATTAGTTGATAGAAATTGTAGCATTTGATTATAGTAATACAAAATTAAGTAGCTCCCAAATAATAATAATACTTTATAAATAGCATCTGTGGGTCAACAATGTCTTCCTCAACTAAATTAAAATCAAAATCTAGAGTTTTTAAAAGCTCTGGTTTAATTTTCCTTAGTTGCATGAAATCGAGAATTAAAGGAATTCCTGAACTATACAAAGAAGAAAATTGATGGAGAAGAGATGAAAATGTTTGTGTGAAAATAAATTAAAGTCCATTCATAATAATTTAGATATTTTTCTTCTGATGAAGTAGCAAAAAGTAAAAAAACAAAAACAGACAATGCTTGCTAAGAGGCAGCAAAATGGGTATTTTTCACACATGGCTAGATTGTTCTAATTCTTTTAGAAAGAAATTTTGTAACGTAGCAAATATAAATATGACATATGTATAAGCTATAAAATAAAAATAAATATTGATAAATGTAAATATATACTTTAACTCAATAATTATACTTTAGGGAATTTATCACCAAAGCCTTATACATAAGATAATTTTACAAACATTATTTATAATAGTGGAAATTTGAAGGTTTAGGAAGACTAAAATGTTTCCAAAGAGGAAAATGTGTAACTTAATTACATTATAATCAACCACCATGCAAAAGATTGCAATTATTAAAAAGGAGAGCTCCAAAGACTAATATATGAAAGGGTTATGTGATGCATAAAATGTTATGAAAATTGAATATACAGAATAACTACAAATATGGTTTGTGGCTAAGTGGATTATGCACGCACACACACACATACACACACACACACACTCACCCCATACCCTTAGGATCACTTTGGCTGAAAGGATTAGAAAACCCAATGAAAACTTGCTTTTAAAGAGTTAGTGCATTGGACAAACCAAGATCCTATCAAGAAACAAATGGCACACTTAAATAGAAATAATTTTAATTTGATGAGGAATTATTTAGAAAGGGATTAATTACATAGGTGTGATTGGGATACAAAGGAACCACAGGGGATAATGAAGGAATATGGGACTAGAGGCAAGAAATTTGTTACCTACCATAGCTCCTAACAGAAGAAGGAAAGGAGGAGAAAGAAAAAATAATAGATGACTACCCAGCAAAGGTCATTTGGGGGGCTCTGGTAAGCAAATGTACCAACTGAGACCTGCCCATAAAGAACTTGTAGAAGGGGAGGAGGAGTTAAGATGGCGGAGGAGTAGGGGATCCCTTTTTCAGCCAGTCCCCTGAGTCGAGTTGGATAGGTACAAGACCAGCTTGACCATCCACGGAATCAGCATGAGACGCAGGAAGATACATCTGGATCTCTACAAATGAACATCTCCAGCGCTGAGTATTGCAGTACGAAGCGGGGAGCCATGAAGCCGCGCACAGATATAGGAAGATAAGTGGAAGGGGGAGGGAGCCGCCACGTTCAGGTGCCAGGAAGCAGTAGCCACCTACACAGGGGAGCGGGCGGACTCACGGACTGCACCCGCAAGAGAGCAGACTGAGACCATGAGCCGGGGAGCATGCGTCACCAGCCTGAAACGGAGCTCTGGTGTGCTCACTGGAACCAGACTGAGACCGGGAGTTCCGGGAGCACGCGGGGGCGGCTGGCAGATGGCGGATGGTGGTGTTAGAAACACAAAGGACAGAGACGCGCCAGCCCTGGAAGTGAAGGCTGGGACGCCGGGTGTGGGGCGCACATCCCGGGACACTGCAGGGTTGAGCAGCACCAATAAAAACAGAGTTGAAGTGTCCAGAACATCAGTGGAGAATGGTCCGCGATCCCTCTGTTCTGAGACAGAGGCTGAGATTTGGCCACTGTTGCTCTGATTCTCAGAAGAGGCACAGCAAACAGCCAGGGAAAGCCACCAGAGAACAAAAGCCTGGAAAGACGGGCTCACAGTGTGCCCACCCCCATCCCCCCTCGCAGGGGACACGGAGACTCTACCCAAACAGATTGCCTGAGTATTGGCGCGGCAGGCCCCTCCCCCAGAGGGCAGACTGAAAAATCAAGAAGCCCACATCCCTAAGATCCCTATAAAAAAAGTGCGCACTGCCTGGCTCCAGGTCAATAATTTGGGCTCTGGACAACCCCGCAACCTCTCCTCATCAGAATGACGAGAAGGAGAAATCCCCCCCAGCAAAGAAAAGACAATAAGTCTGTGGCCTCTGCCACAGAACTAATGGATATGGATATAACAAAATTATCAGAAATGGAATTCAGAGTAACAATGGTCAAGATGATGTGTAGACTTGAAAAAAGTATTAACAAAAATGTTAATGAGAATATAGAATCTCTAAGGGCGGAAATGAGAGCGATTTTGGCAGAAATTAAAAATTCTATGAGCCAAATACAGTCAAAACTAGAGGCTCCGACAGCCTGGGTAAATGAGGCAGAAGAACATATCAGTGAATTGGAGGATGGGTTAGTAGAAGAGAAAGCTAAAATAGAATCCGGGCTCAAAAATATCCATTCTCAAGAATGGAGATTACGGGAGATTACTGACTCAATGAAACGTTCCAATGTCAGAATCGTCGGCATCCCCGAGGGGGTGGAGAAAAACAGAGGTCTAGAAGAGATATTTGAACAAATTGTAGCTGAAAACTTCCCTAATCTAGCAAAGGAAACAAGCATTTGTGTCCAAGAGGCAGAGAGGACCCCTCCCAAGCTCATCCATGACAAACCTACACCACGTCACGTCATAGTGCATTTCATAAATATTAGATCCAAGGATACAGTATTGAAAGTGGCCAGGGCAAAGATATTTCTCACGTACCAAGGCAAAGGTATCAGAATTACGTCAGACCTGTCTACGCAGACCTGGAATAAGAGAAAGGGTTGGGGGGGGGGGCATTTTTAAAGCTCTTTCAGAGAAAAACATGCAGCCAAGGATCCTTTATCCAGCAAGGCTGTCATTCCGAATTGATGGAGAAATAAAGACCTTCCAGAATTGCCAGTCATTGACCAATTTTGTAACCATGAAACCAGCCCTACAGGAGATATTAAGGGGGGTTCTATAAAAGTAAAAAGGCCCCAAGAGTGATACAGAACAGAAAGTCACAATCTATAGAAACAAAGACTTTACTGGCAACATGGCATCATTAAAATCATATCTCTCAATAATCAGTCTCAATGTAAATGGCCTAAACGCTCCCATAAACGCCACAGGGTTGCAGATTGGATAAAAAGACATGACCCATCCATTTGCTGTCTACAAGAGACTCATTTTGAACCTAAAGATACATTCAGACTGAAAGTAAAGGGATGGAATACCATCTTTCACGCCAATGAACCTCAAAAAAAAGCTGGGGTAGCAATTCTCATATCAGACAGATTGGATTTTAAAATAAAGACTATAGTTAGAGACACAGAAGGGCACTATATTATTCTTAAAGGATATATCCAACAAGTGGATATGACAATTATAAATATATATGCCCCCAACAGGGGAGCAGCAAGATACACAAGCCAACTCTTAACCAGAATAAAGAGACATATAGATAAAAATACATTAATAGTAGGGGACCTCAACACTCCACTATCAGCAATAGACAGAGCACTGGAGCAGAAAAACAACATAGAAACAAGAGCTTTGAATGCCATACTCAACGCGTTGGACCTCATAGATATATATAGAACACTACACCCCAGAACCAAAGAATACTCATTCTATTCTAATGCCCATGGAACATTCTCAAGAAAAGACCATGTTCTGGGTCACAAAACAGGTCTCAACCAATACCAAAAGACTGAAATTATTCCCTGCATATTCTTAGACCACAACGCTTTGAAATTGGAACTCAACCACAAGGAAAAACTTGGAAGAAACTCAAACACTTGGAGACTAAGAACCATCCTGCTCAGGAATGACTCGATAAACCAGGAAATCAAAAATCAATTTAAACAATTTATGGAGACCAACGAGAATGAAAACACAACAGTCCAAAACCTATGGGATACTGCAAAGGCAGTCCTAAGGGGAAAATACATAGCCATCCAAGCTTCACTCAAAAGAATAGAAAAATCTAAACTGCAGTTTTTATATTCTCACCTGAAGAAGCTGGAACACTGGGGCGCCTGGGTGGCACAGTTGTTAAGCATCTGCCTTCGGCTCAGGGTGTGATCCCAGCATTCTGGGATCGAGCCCCACATCAGGCTCCTCTGCTGGGAGCCTGTTTCTTCCTCTCCCACTCCCCCTGCTTGTGTTCCCTCTCTGGCTGGCTGTCTCTGTCAAATAAATAAATAAAATCTAAAAAAAAAAAAAGAAGAAGAAGCTGGAACAGCAACAGAGGGACAGGCCTAATCCACGCATGAGAAACCAGTTGACCAAGATTAGAGCAGAAATCAATGAATTAGAAACAAGGAGCACAGTAGAGCAGATCAACAGAACTAGAAGCTGGTTCTTTGAAAGAATTAATAAAATTGACAGACCACTGGCAAGACTTATCCAAAAGAATAGAGAAAGGACCCAAATTAATAAAATTATGAATGAAAAGGGAGAGGTCACAACCAACACCAATGAAATTGGAAGGATTATTAGAAACTTTCATCAACAGCTTTATGCCAATAAATTAAGCAATCTGGAAGAGATGGAGGACTTCCTGGAAACCTATAAACTACCAAGACTGAAACAGGAAGAAATTGATTTTTTAAACAGGCCAATTAATTATGAAAAGATTGAAACAGTGATAAACAACCTTCCAAAAGCAAAACTCCAGGACCGAACGGTTTTCCTGGGGAATTCTACCCAACATTCAAAGAAGAAATAATACCTATTCCCCTAAAGCTATTTCAAAAAATAGAAACAGAAGGAAAGCTACCAAACTCATTCCATGAGGCCAATATTACCTTGATCTCCAAACCAGGCAAAGACCCCATCAAAAAGGAGAATTACAGACCAATTTCCCTAATGAACATGGATACCAAAATCCTCAACAAGATCCTGGCTAATAGAATCCAACAGTACATTAAAAGGATTATCCATCATGACCAAGTGGGATTCATCCCTGGGATGCAAGTGTGGTTCAACATTTGCAAATTGATCTGTGTCTTAGATTTCATCCAGAAAGAAAAATCCAAAAATCATATGATTCTCTCAATAGATGCAGAAAAAGCATTGGACAAAATACAGCATCCTTTCCTGATTAAAACCCTTCAGAGTGTAGGGATAGAGGGTACATTCCTCAATCTCATAAAAACCATCTATGAAAAGCCTACAGCAAATATCATTCTCAATGGGGAAAAGCTGGAAGCCTTTCCCTTAAGATCAGGAACACGACAAGGATGCCCACTCTCGCCACTATTATTCAACATAGTACTAGAAGTCCTTGCAACAGCATTCAGATGACAAAAAGGGATAAAAGGTATCCAAATCGGCAAAGAACAAGTCAAAATGTCTCTCTTCACAGATGACATGATACACTATATGGAAAACCCAAAAGAATCCACTCCCAAACTATTAGAAGTTATAGAGCAATTCAGTAATGTGGTGGGATACAAAATCAATGCTCAGAAATCTGTTGCATTTCTTTTTTTTTTTTTAAGATTTTATTTATTTATTTAACAGAGATAGAGACAGCCAGCGAGAGAGGGAACACAGCAGGGGGAGTGGGAGAGGAAGAAGCAGGCTCACAGTGGAGGAGCCTGATGTGGGACTCGATCCCGTAATGCCGGGATCATGCCCTGAGCCGAAGGCAGACGCTTAACCACTGTGCCACCCAGGCGCCCCATCAGTTGCATTTCTATACACAAATAATGAGGCTGAAGAAAGAGAAATTAGGGAATCCATCCCATTTACAATAGCACCAAAAACCATACGTTACCTTGGAATTAACTTAACCAGAGACGTAAAGGACCTATATTCTAGAAACTATAAATCACTCTTGAAAGACATTGAAGAAGACACAAAGAGATGGAAAAATGTTCCATGCTCATGGATCGGAAGAATTAACATAGTTAAAATGTCCATGCTACCCAGAGCAATCTACACTTTCAATGCTATCCCGATCAAAATACCGAGGACATTTTTCAAAGAACTGGAATACATAGTCCTTAAATTTGTATGGAACCAGAAAAGGCCCTGAATCGCCAAGGAACCATTGAAAAGGAAAAAACAAAGCTGGGGCATCACAATGCCAGACTTCGAGCTGTACTACAAAGCTGTGATCACAAAGACAGCATGGTACTGGCACAAAAACAGACACATAGACCAATGGAACAGAATAGAGAACCCAGAAATGGACCCTCGGCTCTTTGGGCAACTAATCTTTGATAAAGCAGGAAAAAACATCTGGTGGAAAAAAGACAGGCTCTTCAATAAATGGTGCTGGGAAAACTGGACAACTACATGCAAAAGAATGAAACTTGACCACTCTCTCACACCATACTCCAAATGGATGAAAGAGCTCAATATGAGACAGGAATCCATCAAAATCCTGGAGGAGAACATAGGCAGCAACCTCTACGACATTGGCCAAAGCAACTTTTTCCATGACACATCTCCAAAGGCAAGAGAAACAAAAGATAAAATGAACTTGTGGGACTTCATCAAGATAAAAAGCTTCTGCACATCCAAGGAAACAGTCAAAAAACTAACAGGCAGCCCATGGAATGGGAGAATATATTTGCTAATGATACTACAGATAAAAGACTGGTATCCAAGATCTACAAAGAACTTCTCAAACTCAATACGCGGGAAACAAATAAACAAATCATAAAATGGGCAGAAGATATGAACAGACACTTTTCCAATGATGACATACAAATGGCTAACAGACACATGAAAAAATGTTCAAAATCATTAGCCATCAGGGAAATTCAAATCAAAACCACACTAAGATACCACTTTATGTCAGTTACAATGGCAAAAATAGACAAGGCAAGAAACAACAATTGCTGGAGAGGATGTGGAGAAAGGGGATCCCTCCTACATTGTTGGTGGGAATGCAAGTTGGTACAGCCACTCTGGAAAACAGTGTGGAAGTCCCTTAAAACGTTAAAAATTGAGCTACCCTATGACCCAGCCATTGCACTACTGGGTATTTACCCCAAAGATACAGACGTAGTGAAGAGAAGGGCCATATGCACCCCAATGTTCATAGCAGCATTGTCCACAATAGCTAAATCGTGGAAGGAACCGAGATGCTCTTCAACAGATGACTGGATTAAGAAGTTGTGGTCCATATATACAATGGAATATTACTCAGCTATCAGAAAGAACGATTTCTCAACATTTGCTGCAACATGGACGGCACTGGAGGAGATAATGCTAAGTGAAACAAGTCAAGCAGAGAAAGACAATCATCATATGGTTTCTCTCATCTATGGAACATAGGAACTAGGAAGATCGGTGGGAGAAAGAAGGGATAAAGAAAGGGGGGTAATCAGAAGGGGGAATGAAGCATGAGAGACTATGGACTCTGGGAAACAAGCTGAGGGCTTCAGGGGGGAGGGGGGTGGGGGAATGGGATAGGCTGGTGATGGGTATTGAGGAGGGCATGTATTGTATGGTGCATTGGGTATTATATGCAACTACGAATCATCGAACTTTACATCAAAACCCAGGGATGTACTGTATGGTGACTAACATAATAAAAAAAATTAAAAAAAAGAACTTGTAGGAAATTTTTTAGCAGCCATTGGGATGGGAAGAAAAAAACCAAAAGAACAGAAGAGGAAAAGAAACCATCACGTGTTCATTACACCACAAAAGTTGATGTGATACAGTGCTTGGAGGGAGGGAGGGGCACTACTGTGACCTCACAGTAACAAAAGCGCATCATAATTTGTGGGGAGAAACGGCTCTGTGAACATTCAAAATCACTCATTGCAAACCTTTGAATCCCAAGGGTCTTCTCTAATTTTACCAGACCAAAAATAGTAACTCTAAAAACCGAGACAGATGTGTTATTTCTGGGAGGTCTCAGAATAACTTTTGATCTGCTGCTTTAAATTCACAAGGAAGAAACAGTGTGATATAACAATTGTCAGGATGCAATAAGCTTCATTTTGACATCATTTGAAGCAAAATTTATAAATTAAGAACAAAAGGCAACAGTGACATAGTGCTTCCTTTGAAAGCAGATTAAATTATAGACATAATAATAATCAGGATGGTATCAGTTACCAATACATACAGTTTTAGAAATGCTGTGTCTGAAAGTAAATGTACGGATTCCCTGGTTTTGATCATTATACTGAGATTATCTAAGAATATGTCCTTGTTTTTAGCAATACTCACTGAAATATTTAGGGCTAAAGGGGCATATGTCTGGAACTTCCTTTCAAATGGTTTAGGAATAATAACAATACTTGTATGTATATATACATATATAGATAGGAAGAACGATAAGGCAGACATGGTAATATGTTAACATTTAGAAAACATGGGTGGTAGATATATAAAAATTCTTTTTACTATTTTTACTTTTCTGTAATCTGAAATTATTTCAAAGTAAAATGTTAATGTACAATGTATAAAATCTCAAGGAATAAATGCTTAGAGTTTGAATACCTCTTCTTAGTCAAAAAGCAAATGAGAGCTACAGAAGTAATTATTGAAGATTGCAGTGTTGGGGCAAGAGTAGATAATGGAGATTTATTTGTTTATCACCAAGTGGTTATGGAATATTTTGCACCCTACCAAAATATAGCCATTTTTTCAGTCCACTGAAATCCAATCACCATTTTATATTGTTAAGGACACGCTCAGTACATAATATGACACACTGTGATCTAGAGCCTACAGCATCTGGTGAACTGAGGCATTGAAGGCAGCAAAGGAATAATAGAATTAATTAAAATTATGGTGCCAGATTTGTAAATGGACTCAGGTAGAACTGTCATCAACATACACAAACAGAAGATTAATAGTAAACTAAATGATAATATATCTATCATTGAAGGCAAAGCAATATTTAGTTGTTTTGATCTTCTGGTAGAATTTAATATTCAGGCAGAAAAAAGACTTGTCAAATCACACAAAGTAATTCCTTTATGATCCAGAAATAATTTTATTTCTGTAAAATGTTAAAAACTGTAGGCTCTCAATCATGTACTCAGTTTTAATTTACCAGGTATTTTGAGGCCACCCACCACATGTCAGGCACTACTGTGGGCACTGGTGATATAAGGTGGAGAATAAAACTTCTGTCTTCTCTGTGCTTACACTGTAGTGAGTATAACAAAAAATAAATGAGATGAAAAAGTAAAATATATAGTGTTACTGATGCTTGCTGAGGTAAATAAATAAATAAATAAATAAATAAATAAATAAATAAATAAATAATAAAGAAGGGAAGATGAGATGAGAAATGTTCGGTGAGGGGCTGAATTTTAGAGAACGTTCCCAGGGAAGTAATCATGGAGAGAAGATCCTCTGAATAAAGCCTATCAGAACACGAGCATTCCAGAGAGGGAACAGAGAGTGCAAAGAACCTGAGGCAGAAGCATGCCTGATGAGTTGAGAAACAGCAGTTGCCCTCTTTGGCTAGAGCAGAGAGAAACTAAGAAGAAAACAAAAAGTGAGGCCAGAAAAGTACCAAGAACTTAAATCACAAGAGGCATTGTAAAAGTAAGGACTGTGGGTTGCACTCGGAATAATACGGGAAGCCATTAGCAGAAACATAAAATGATATGTCATATGCTGTTCAGGATCTCTCTGGTTTTGTACTGAGAATAAGTTGCAGAAGACCAAGGCCAGGAGCAGAGAAAACAAAAATAAAAGAACAGGTAAGTGATTATAGCAATAATCCAGGCAAAAGACGATGGTGGTTCAGATCAAAGTGGCAGCAGTTGTGGTAGGTGAATTTCTTTATACCCAGGTAGTCCTTGCTTTGAATGGACTGCAGAACTGTATATATGTCCATGCCAACTGAAAACATTCATCTTAATAATCAATCTTAGTAATCAGTGGGAAAAATTACATTTGTTCCCCAACCTTTAAAAAATTTCCCAAAGCTTTAAAAACTCTCTACTGTCAGTTATAAACATATCAGTAAATGAAAAAATAGCACAACTATTATTCATTTAGAACACTGTAATTTAAAACATTAGAAACATTGAGATTTCATGTTTTTCTCCTTCATAAAAAATTTATCAAGTGAAATTTGAACAAAATTTGCCTTTTTCCTCTTGTCTTACTTACAATACTGAGGAAACATCTCTCTACGCCTTGGTGAACTACTACTTTCTAAGTCTGGATCAACTTCTAATGGTTTATTCTTTGCACTTTCAATGTCTTAAAATACTCCTGAGAGTGCCTTTAATGAGAACTTATTTGTCAGCATCATGTCCTCTGGAACATCTCCATTGTCACAACCACTTCTACAGTTATGTTGATAAGTGTACCTTAAGTCCTGCTGGCTAAAAATCTCGAGTCGATTGAAATATGGCTATGCCAGTGTTCCTGCAGGCAGGTATTTCTTCTGTAACTCCATTTATATTGGATTTGAATTTCATTTTCCAGCATTATCATTTTTCATTTCTTTACAGCATGTTCATCTTTGTTGCTCAATTCTTTCTTTTAATTATGCACTTTTGCAAAATGTCAAATGGGTTTATCACTAAGAGACAAAGAGGTGTCATAATTACACACTTTGCTGTCTGTGCATGAACTGAATAACAGATATGCAGTGACCAATTGCCCACAGGCATTCAATGAGGTGACGTGATTGGTCATAGATTATGATGTGCATCTGTTATTTATGTGGGGATTTGTGGACTGAAAACCTCGTAGTAAAGTTTGTACTTTATGTAATTACTCATAGTTCTGATACTGCAGTAACTGAAATTTGAACCATGCTATTGGAGAACTGGTACTAAATTAAACCTTCAGAATGGAAATTCATGCCTTCAGAACCACAGAGTAGGGATGGCCCGCATTTTGAAGGCAGAGACAACAGATTTTTTTGAATGATTGGATACAGGGTATCAGAAAAAGAGTTTCTTCTTCATAGCACCTGTCCCAGGTGCAATTTTACATTCATTAGTGATATTGACTATCTGATTACTGACTGTGCTTCTTGACAGCCAGCTCTCCCAAGGCAAGGAACACATTGTCTTTGTTTGCCATTATCGTGTTGTAATTTCCTAAATAGTGTCTCTCTAAGTCTCACAACAACCCCAGGAGGTAGATACTACTAATCTCATTTTGCAGATAAGGAAACTGAAGCTCTGAATTTAACTAATTTGTCTTTGTTGCACACAACTAGTAACCGATAGACTAAGACTCAAATTCATATCTTCTATATTCAAGTCCAGTGCTTTTTTCTTTGAACCACCTCATCCTCCCAAATAGAAACAGCACAGTCCTATAAAATCTTGCTTTGAAAACTGTAGCCCCATGTTTTCTATGTCATAAAGAATTAGCACATGGAAGCTGTAGACTATAAATGAGAGTAGAAATAAAACAAGCGTGGTGTGTTTCAACCTCCTGTCTGTATACCTATCCTACAAGTTTCCATTTAAATTCTGGTCTTAGTCTCCATGACAAAGATTTATAAAATATTTAAGGCCTTCTTTGTTTTCATAGCAACCAGACTAGAAGTACCTAATTCACCTTCTTCAGACTTTTTTTTTTTTTAATGATTTTTTATTATATTATGTTAGTCACCATACAGTACATCCCCGGTTTCCGATGTAAGGCTCGATGATTCATTAGTTGTGTATAACACCCAGTGCACCATGCAATACATGCCCTCCTTACTACCCATCACTGGTCTATCCCATTCCCCCACCCCCCTCCCCTCTGAAGTCCTCAGTTTGTTTCTCATAGTCCATAGTCTCTCATGTTTCATTCCCCCTTCTGATGACCCCCCCTTTCTTTATCCCTTTCTTCCCCTACCGATCATCCTAGTTCTTATGTTCCATAGATGAGAGAAATCATATGATAGTTGTCTTTCTCTGCTTGACTTATTTCACTTAGCATTATCTCCTCCAGTGCCGTCCATGTTGTAGCAAATGTTGAGAACTCGTTCTTTCTGATAGCTGAGTAATATTCCATTGTATATATGAACCACAACTTCTTAATCCAGTCATCTGTTGAAGGGCATCTCGGCTCCTTCCACGATTTAGCTATTGTGGACATTGCTGCTATGAACATTGGGGTGCATATGGCCCTTCTCTTCACTACGTCTGTATCTTTGGGGTAAATACCCAGTAGTGCAATGGCTGGATCATAGGGTAGCTCAATTTTTAACTTTTTAAGGGACCTCCACACTGTTTTCCAGAGTGGCTGTACCAACTTGCATTCCCACCAACAATGTAGGAGGGATCCCCTTTCTCCACATCCTCTCCAACAATGGTTGTCTCTTGCCTTGTCTATTTTTGCCATTCTAACTGGCGTAAGGTGGTATCTCAGTGTGGTTTTGATTTGAATTTCCTTGATGGCTAATGATTTTGAACATTTTTTCATGTGTCTGTTAGCCATTTGTATGTCTTCATTGGAAAAGTGTCTGTTCATATCTTCTGCCCATTTTTTGATTTGTTTATTTGTTTCTCGTGTATTGAGTTTGAGAAGTTCTTTGTAGATCTTGGATACCAGTCCTTTATCTGTAGTGTCATTTGCAAATATATTCTCCCATTCCGTGGGCTGCCTCTTAGTTTTTCTGACTGTTTCCTTGGCTGTGCAGAAACTTTTAATCTTGATGAAGTCCCATAAATTCATTTTATCTTTTGTTTCTCTTGCCTTTGGGGATGTGTCATGAAAAAGGTTGCTTTGGCTGATGTCGTAGAGGTTGTTGCCTATGTTCTCCTCTAGAATTTTGATGGATTCCTGTCTCACATCGAGGTCTTTCATCCATTTGGAGTTTATTTTTGTGTATGGTGTGAGACAGTGGTCAAGTTTCATTCTCTTGCATGTAGCTGTCCAATTTTCCCAGCACCATTTATTGAAGAGACTGTCTTTTTCCCACCGGATGTTTTTTCCTGCTTTATCAAATATTAGTTGCCCAAAGAGCCGAGGGTCCATTTCTGGGCTCTCTATTCTGTTCCATTGGTCTATGTGTCTGTTTTTGTGCCAGTACCATGCTGGCTTTGTGATCACAGCTTTGTAGTACAGCTCGAAATCCGGCATTGTGATGCCCCCAGCTTTGTTTTTCCTTTTCAACAGTTCCTTGGAGATTCAGGGCCTTTTCTGTTTCCATACAAATTTAAGGATTGTTTGTTCCAGTTCTTTGAAAAATGTCCTTGGTATTTTGATCGGGATAGCATTGAAAGTGTAGATTGCTCTGGGTAGCATGGACATTTTAACTATGTTAATTCTTCCGATCCATGAGGATGGAATATCTTTCCATCTTTTTATGTCTTCCTCAATGTCTTTTAAGAGTGATTTATAGTTTCTAGAATATAGGTCCTTTACGTCTCTGGTTAAGTTAATTCCAAGGTAACGTATGGTTTTTGGTGCTATTGTAAATGGGATGGATTCCCTAATTTCTCTTTCTTTGGTCTTGTTATTCGTGTATAGAAATGCAACTGATTTCTGAGCATTGATTTTGTATCCCGCCACGTTACTGAATTGCTCTATAACTTCTAATAGTTTGGGAGTGGCTTCTTTTGGGTTTTCCATATAGAGTATCATGTCATCTGCAAAGAGAGACATTTTGACTTCTTCTTTGCCAATTTGAATACCTTTGATCCCTTTTTGTCGTCTGATTGCTGTTGCAAGGACTTCTAGTACTATGTTGAATAATAGTGGCGAGAGTGGGCATCCTTGTCGAGTTCCTGATCTTAAGGGAAAGGCTTCCAGCTTTTCCCCATTGAGAATAATATTTGCAGTAGGCTTTTCATAGATGGCTTTTATGAGATTGAGAAATGTACCTTCTATTCCTACACTCTGAAGGGTTTTAATCAGGAAAGGATGCTGTATTTTGTCAAATGCTTTTTCGGCATCGATTGAGAGGATCATATGGTTCCTGAGTCTTTTCTTGTTGATATGATGTATCACGCTGATTGATTTGCGAATATTGAACCACGCTTGCATCCCAGGTATGAATCCCACTTGATCGTGATGGATAATCCTTTTAATGTACTGTTGGATTCTATTAGCAAGTATCTTGTTGAGGATTTTGGCGTCCATATTCATTAGGGAAATCGGTCTGTAATTCTCCTTTTTGAGGGGGTCTTTGCCTGGTTTGGGGATCAAGGTCATATTGGCCTCATAGAATGAGTTTGGTAGCTTTCCTTCTGTTTCTATTTTTTGAAATAGCTTTAGGAGAATAGGTATTATTTCTTCTTTGAATGTTTGGTAGAATTTCCCAGGAAAACCGTCCGGGCCTGGAGTTTTGTTATTTGGAAGGTTGTTTATCACTGACTCAATTTCTTCATAATTAATTGGCCTGTTTAAGGAATCAATTTCTTCCGGTTTCAATCTTGGTAGTTTATAGGTTTCCAGGAAGGATTCCATCTCTTCCAGATTGCTTAGTTTATTGGCATATAGCTGTTGATAAAAATTTCTAATAATCCTTCCAATTTCAATGGTGCTCGTCGTGACCTCTCCTTTTTCATTCATAATTTTAATAATCTGGGTCCTTTCTCTTTTCTTTTGGATAAGTCTTGCCAGTGGTCTGTCAATTTTATTGATTCTCTCCAAGAACCAGCTTCTAGTCCTGTTGATCTGCTCTACTGTACTTCTGGTTTCTGCTTGATTGATTTCAGCTCTAATTTTGGTCAACTGCTTCCTCGTGCGTGGATTAGGCCTGTCCCTCTGTTGCTGTTCCAGCTTCTTGAGGTGAGAATATAAAAACTGCATTTTAGATTTTTCTATTCTTTTGAGTGAGACTTGGATGGCTATGTATTTCCCCCTTAGGACTGCCTTTGCAGTATCCCATAGGTTTTGGACTGTTGTATTTTCATTCTCATTGGTCTCCATAAATTGTTTTATTTGATTTTTGATTTCCTGGTTTATCAAGTCATTCCTGAGCAGGATGGTTCTTAGTCTCCAAGTGTTTGAGTTTCTTCCAAATTTTTCCTTGTGGTTGAGTTCCAATTTCAGAGCGTTGTGGTCTGAGAATATGCAGGGGATAATTTCAATCTTTTGGTATCGGTTGAGACCTGTTTTGTGTCCCAGAACATGGTCTATTCTTGAGAATGTTCCATGGGCATTAGAATAGAATGAGTATTCTTTGGTTCTGGGGTGTAGTGTTCTATATATATCTATGAGGTCCAACTCGTCGAGTATGGCATTCAAAGCCTTTGATTCTTTGCTTAGTTTTTGCCAGGGTGTTCTGTCTATTTCTGATAGTGGAGTGTTGAGGTCCCCTACTATTAATGTATTTTTATTTATATGTCTCTTTATTCTGGTTAAGAGTTGGCTTGTGTATCTTGCTGCTCCCCTGTTGGGGGCATATATATTTATAATTGTCATATCCACTTGTTGAATACTTCCCTTAAGAATAATATAGTGCCCTTCTGCATCTCTAACTATAGTCTGTAGTTTAAAATCCAATTTATCTGATATGAGAATTGCTACCCCAGCTTTCTTTTGAGGTCCATTTGCGTGAAAGATGGTACTCCATCCCCTTACTCTCAGTCTGAATGCATCTTTGGGTTTGAAATGAGTCTCTTGTAGACAGCAAATGGATGGGTCATTTCTTTTTATCCAATCTGCAACCCTGTGGCACTTTATGGGATGGTTCAAACCATTTACATTAAGACTGATTACTGAGAGATATGATTTTAATGTTGCCATGTTGCCAGTAAAGTCTTTGTTTGTATTGGCTGTGACTTTCTGTTCTGTATCACTCTTGGGGCCTTTTTACTTTTATAGAACCCCCCGTAATATCTCCTGTAGGGCTGGTTTCGTGGTTACGAAATTGGTTAGTGACTGGCGATTCTGAAATGTCTTTATTTCTCCATCAATTCTGAATGACAGCCTTGCTGGATAAAGGATCCTTGGCTGCATGTTTTTCTCTGAAAGAGCTTTAAATATGCTCCCCCAACCCTTTCTCTCATTCCAGTTCTGTGTAGACAGGTCTGACGTAATTCTGATGCTTTTGCCTTGGTACGTGAGAAATTTCTTTGCCCTGGCCGCTTTCAATACTGTATCCTTGCATCTAATATTTGCGAATTGCACTATGACGTGACGTGGCGTAGGTTTGTCATGGTTGAGCTTGGGAGGGGTCCTCTCTGCCTCTTGGACACGAATGTTTGTTTCCCTTGCTAGATTAGGGAAGTTTTCAGCTACAATTTGTTCAAATATCTCTTCTAGACCTCTGTTTTTCTCCACCCCCTCGGGGATGCCGATGATTCTAATATTGGATCGTTTCATTGAGTCAGTAATCTCCCGTAACCTGCATTCGTGGGCGTGGATTTTTTTAAGACCATCTTCTATTTTCATTTTTTCCTCTATTAACCCATCCTCCAATTCACTAACCCGTTCCTCTGCTTCTGCGACCCTGGCCGTCAGAGCCTCTAGTTTTGCCTGCATTTGGCTCATAGAATTTTTAATTTCTGTCAGATTCACTCTCATTTCTGTCCTTAGGGATTCTATATTCTCAGTAACCTTTTCGTTAATAGTTTTTTCAATTCTACTCATCATTTTGACCATCGTTACTCTGAATTCCATTTCTGATAATTTGGTTACATCCATATCAATTATTTCTGTGGCAGAGGCCACAGAATCACTGTCTTTTCTTTGCTGGGGGGGGCTTCTCCTTCTTGTCATTCTGATGAAGAGAGGTTGCGGGGTTTCCAGAGCCCAAATTATTGACTGGGTCCCAGGCCGTGCCCCTTGTTTTATAGGGATCTTAGGGATGTGGGCTTCTTCTTTAAAGATTTTATTTATTTATTTATGTGGCATCCAACCAGCGAGAGAGGGAACACAAGCAGGGAGTGAGAGAGGAAGAAGCAGGCTCCCAGTGGAGGAGCCCGATGAGGGACTCCTTTCCGGAACGCCGGGATCACGCCCTAAGCCGAAGGCAGGCGCTCAATGACTGCGCCACCCAGGCACCCGGGTTGTGGGCTTCTTGATTTTTCAGCCTGCCTTCTGTGTTCTGGGGGAGGGGCCTGCCACGCCGATACTCAGGCAACCCTGTTTGGGTAGAGTCTCGGCGTCCCCTGCGAGGGGGGATGGGGATGGACACTCTCTGAGCCGGTTTTTCCAGGCTTTTGTTCTCTGGCGGCTTTCCCTGGCGGTTTGCTGTGCCTCTTCTGAGAGTCAGAGCAGCAGCGGCCAAATTTCAGCCTCTGTCACAGAATAGAGGGATTGCGGCCTGTTCTCTACTAATGTTCTGGCCACTTTAACTCTGTTTCTGTTGGTGCTGCTCAACCCTGCAGCGCGTCCCGGGATGTGCGCCCCACACCCGGCGTCCCAGCCCTCACTTCCAGGGCCGCCGCGTCTCTGTCCTTTGTGTTTCTAATGCCGCCAGCCGCCAGCCGCCAGCCGCCAGCCGCCCCGCGCGCGCTTCCGGATCTCCCGGTCTCAGTCTGGATCCAGTGAGCCACCGGGATTCCGGGGTTCCGCGAGATGCCTGGTGGCGCGCGCACCCGGCTCACGGTCTCAGTCTGCTGTTTTGCGGGTGCCGTCCGCGAGCCCCGCCCACTCCCCCGTGCAAGTGGCTACCACTTCCCAGCGCCCGAACACGGCGGCTCCCTCCCCCTTCCGTTTATCTTCCGATATCTGTGCACAGTTTCATGGCTCCCCGCTTCGTACCTCAATACTCAGCGCTGGAGATGTTCATTTGTAGAGATCCAGATGCGTCTTCCTGCGTCTCAGGCTGGTTCCGTGGTTGTTTAGGCTGGTCTGGTACCTATCCAGCTCGACTCAGAGGACCGGCTGAAAACGGTGTCTCCTACTCCTCCGCCATCTTAACTCACCTTCTTCAGACTTCTAATTATAATACTTATGAAAATCCATAGAAAGACCAAAAACAAATCTTGGAGTTCAGAGAAATTTCCACTATCTCCATAAACAATAAAGATATATTAAGGAACGCATTCCTGAATTGCTCGAACTCTAGTCGTGGTCAGAACATTAAGGAGGGGTACCTGGAAGGTAGAAAAGGCGTTGACTCACATCACTAACCACACCAAACTCAAAGATGCCTGGTTGCATTTACCAGAAACCCACCTCTCATCCCCAAAGGAATTATCTTCTAATCCAGCAGCATCTCTCTCCTCCTTCACCGTGTCCAAAGCTTCTCTTTTTCCATTTGCATTCAGATACCATTCCTCTCAGGATGCAACAGTACAGGAATCAATAGGACAGCATAATTTGAGGCAGACTTGTTGTTCACATTATAATGGCCAATGTGACTGTTGTCCTGGTTGTTTTAATATCTAAATTAGTCTGCCAGAATGTAAAATCATTGCTTTGTAACTAGCATATTATTACTTTAGCAAGTAAGATGCTTAGTAGACATAACTCAACCATTCCAATCAAGGGAGACTTTCACCTTCTACTTTTTCATTTTTGATATGACATGAATTTCTTCCAAGGACATATTCATTTTAGAACTAATAATAATAATTTTTAAGTGTTATAACTGAGTTAGCCTCTGAGGGTATGTCAACAGCCCCTAAATCACTGTTATGCAATAGCCTAAAGTATCCAATTAAATGTATGTATAATATTGAATACTAAAAGAACTGATGGAAAGAAATATTGAGAGTATCCCATGTAATCTGGAGCTGAGGATAAGACCACCTGATATAACATAAATATCCCTTTTCTTATATCCATTTTATAATAAATACCAAACCAAAATTAAAACTATATGTAACAAATTGATAACACTCCTGACTGAAGGCAAAAAGAAGATACCTTCCATTTGCGGGACATTCCTTATTTATATCATCAATAGGGATAAATTAACAAACTGAGGGCTTCAGGGGGGGTGTGGGGGAATGGGATAGGCTGGTGTTGGGTAGTAAGGAGGGCACGAATTGCATGGTGCACTGGGTGTTATATGCAACTAATGAATCATCGAACTTTACATCAGAAACCAGGGATGTACTGTATGGTGACTAACATAATATAATTAAAAAAATTAAAAAAAAAAAAAAGAAATGCATTCCTGAATTGCTCAAACTCTGAGTTGGGAATCATAATCAAGAATTCTATCAAAAGCAGAGGGTTTGTTTACATTTTTCAATGGTAAAATATGTATCATCATTAAGTTGACAAATGCATGTATTATCTAAAATTAAATGAGTGCGACTATCTTATTTTAAGAGAGAAATGAGAGGATTTGATATGCATACCATGTAGGATACAAGTGAGTTCTCAGAGAATGAGCACACATTTTGCTCAGCATGGTTCTGAAAAAAGCCTGTGATAGAGAAGACACCTAATTCTAGGTTCTATGCAGCTTTCTTCTGGATGTTACCTAATACGCACCTCATCTGCACCATCTGCACCAACTCCACCCCATTCCAAAGCTCCCTCACCCTTTGACTTAACCTCTCTCTACTTCATGACTTCCCTGGAGTTGGGGCACTCTGGTCTAGGGTAGGCATATCCATTCCAAACATCCTTAGAAATTTTTCTTAAAAACTGAAAATATAGTGGTTTCTTTGTTTACACAACATTAAAAATGACCCTGCACTCAAAATATCTACGTAACTCATGTAGGGGCAGATCCAGTACATTTCTCTCATTTTGCTTCTTTCCATTAATATGGCAATAGAGGGATTTTTGCTTTTATAGACATAGATCCCCAAGTGGAGAATACAACCTCAACATTTTGGAAAAGGGAAAGCAGACAGGACAATAAGTAACTTAGAGGACTGGAAAAAGATGAATCCTAATCTGGCAAATGAGGAAAGCCTAAATATATGCATAGAATCCTCCAAAGGTTCAGGTATTGGAAGTACTAAGTACTTTCAGAAAGGGGTTGTTAACATAAAGAAAGTTGGTGAAGCGCAGTTTAAGAAGCAGCTAGAGACTACAGCCCCCCTTCTACTCTGTGAAGCTGAGCAAATTCTCCCAAATCACCAGACGGAAGATCAGCAGTTCGTTCTCTGGCAATTCAGCTTTGTCTGACGCTCTTAGATATAAGTGGGCTACCAAGATTTCCAGACAGCCAAGGAAACTTTATAATAGGAATAACTGAGATCAAGCAAACAGGAAAAAAAAAAAAAACACCACCTGGAGGAAGCAAAATTTCAGCAGGGTAAAGAAAGCTTGAGAGAAACTCAATAATCATAGAGAAGAGCAGTTGTTAATGAAACACTATAAAGAAGAAGATTCAAAGAACAAAAAAGATCATGAAATTTTAAATATGAGAGCATATTTTTAAAAAACTCAATAGACTTATTAGAAAAAAATATATAGGAAAAATTAGGAAATTTCCCAGAGAGAAGAGAAAAAATGAAGGAAATAGAAAATAGAAGAGGAAAAAAACAAGGGAGCATGGCATTTGATTTAAATTCTTTGTGATTTTCATTTAATAAGTAAATGTACATGTTATTAAAAATTGTCAGGGCGCCTGGGTAGCTCAGATGGTTAAGCATCTGCCTTGGGCTCATGTCATATCAGGGAGTCTGCTTCTCCCTCTCCCTCTGCCTCTCCCCCTGCTTGTGCTCTCTCTGTCTTTCTCTCTCTCTCTCAAATGAATAAATAAAATCTTTAATAAAAAACAAAGAAAATTGTACGGAAAGGCTTATAATAAAAAATGATCAGTTTCTTTACCCACTTTTTCCTACTCCTTTCTTGATGACTTCAGAGACAATCACCTGACCTTTAAGCTGTTTTTGTTGGCAGTTGCCTAGCTTCGTATGTTTAAATAATATGCATATTTTGGTATGTTTAGACACATAAATTTTGTACATAATCTACTTACTTCCTGTTATGGTAGTTGAATATTTTACTCTCTTATGTTCCCTTACCTTCTGCTTTCCCTGCTCTGTGATTCCAATGTAGCCGTATTCATTTTTGTAGATTAAATCAATATCCAGTTATGTCTATGTAAATATTACTCACAGCAGAGCACTGTACTATGATTACATTTCTCTTCTTACATTTTTGCCAAAGTTAATTATTACCATTTTTAAAAACTGAGGTACAATTTACATACCATAAATTTTAAATTTAAATTTTACACACCTACCATTACAATTCAACATACAATTCCATGAATTTTAGTAAAGTTACAGAGTTGTGCAACTATCACTTTGGAACATTTCCATCACCCCAAAAACTCTTTTGCGTCTGTTTGCAGTCAGCGCCTGCTTCTGCTCCCAGCCCCGGGCAACCACTCATCTGTTTTCTGTCTCTGTAAATTTGCCTTTTCTGGAAACTTCATTTAAATGGAATCATGCAATATGTAATGCTTTCTGCCTGGCTTCTTTGACTTAGCATAATACTTTTGAGATTCATTATGTTGTAGCATGTATTTGTAGTTTGTTCTTTTTATCAATCAATAGTATTCTATTTTATGGATAAAGAATACTCTGTTAATCTACTCATCACTTGATGATATTTGGGTTGTTTCCACTTTTTTCGTTTCTACTATAAATAATGTTGCTGCGAACATACATGTGCAAGTCTTTGTGTAGACTTATATTTTCATTTCCCTTTGATAAATACCTAGGCATAAGATTGCTGAAATGTATAGGAAGTGTACTTTTAACTTTTTAAGAAACTGCTAACTGTTTTCCAAAGTAGCTGTCTCATTTTACATTCACACAAACAATGTCTGAGAGCTCCCATTACTCCATATCAACACTTACACTTGAAATTGTCAGTCTTTTCTTTAAAGCCATTTCAGTAGGTATACAGCAGTATCTCATTTTAATTTGCATTTCCCTGATGACTAATTATTTTGAGCATCTTTTCATGGGTTTATTAGCCTGTAATCTTTTTTGATGAAATGTCTATGTACCTCTGTTGTCCTCTGCATTAGATTTTTATTGCTGCTACATCTAATTGCCACAAATATGGCTGCTTAAAATAATATGCATTTATTATCTGTTTTTGTAGGTGAGAAGCCCAGTTGGGCTCAGCTGGGTCTTCCTCTTAAGGTCTCACAAGACTGAAATTCAGTATCAGCAGGATATGTTCTTTACTGGATGCTCTGGAAAAGAATCCTCTTTCAAGCCCATTCAGGCTATTGGCCAAACTCAGTTCCTTTTGGTTGTAATCTCTGTTTGGTGCTGTCATCCAGGGGCTAATCTTTGCATCTAAATGCTACCTGAATTCCTTCTCTTCTTTTTAAGTGGATTGTTTTTCTCCTTATTAATAAGCTGTAAAAGTGCCTTATATACTCTAGATACAAGTTCTTCAGCAGGTCTATCAGACAGTTGCAAGCATTTTTTGTAAAAGGACAGATAGTAAATTCATTGATCCATATGTTTATACTTACTCAAATACTCCACTGTCTTGATTACTACAGATCTATAGGACATTGTATAATTGGGAATTCCACTTCCTCCAAATTTGTCCTTTTTCAAAGTTTCATCGGCTAGTCCAGATTTTTTGTGTTTCCATATAATTATAAGAGTAGCTTGTCAATTTCTACCAAAAAAAGCTTCCTGGGATTTTGATAGAGATTATATTAAATCTATAAAGAATAGCCATTTTAACAATATTGAGTCTTTCAGTCTAGAACATAAAATGTCTCTCCATTTATTTCAATCTTAATTTTTTTTAAGTAAGCTGTACATATAACACAGAGCTTTTAACTCACAACCCTGCAATCAAGAGTTGCATGCTCTACCAACTGAACCAGCCAGGCACCCCTTAACCTTAATTTCTTTCAGCAGTGTTTCATAGTTTTCTGTGAACAAGACTGTACTACTTTGGTCATGTTTATTGTCTTTATTGTCAATATTTTATTCTTTTTGATGCTATTAGGAATAAAATTTCATTTTCCAATTGATCATTGCTATACTATAGAAAAATAATTTATTTTTGCATACTTCTCTTGTATTTTGTAACCTTGAACTCATTTATTAGTTTCAGTATGTTTTTTATATTCATTGGGAGTTTCTACATTCAGGATCATGTTGTCTTAAAAAAGGCAGTTTACTTCTTTTTTAATCCATATGGTTTTAATTTCTTTGTCTTTTCTTATTATACTGGCTAGAGTCTCTGGTACAATGTTGAATACCACAGGTGAAAATGAACGTCTTTGCCTTATTCCTGATCTGAGGGACAAAGCACTAAATCTTTCACAGTTAAGTATAATGTTAGCTATAGATTTTTGCAGATGCCTTTTATCACATTGAAAAAGTTCCCTACTATTCCCAATTTGTTGAAGATTTTTATCATTCATGATTGCTAGATTTTTTTCAAATGTTTTTCTGTGTTTGTTGAGATAATCATGTGGTTTTATCTGCTTTTATTAATATGACATATTACACTGATTTGTTTTCAGATGTTAAAACAGTCTTCCATTTCTGTGATAAATCCCACTTGGCCATTGTGTGTCTTTTTTATATGTTACTAGATTTTATTTGCTAATTTTTTGAGGTTTTTGCATCTATAGTCAAAGAAATACTAATATGTAGTTTTCTCTCCTTGAGATTAAATTAAAGGTACCCTTTAAGTGGCTTTAATATAAGGATAATACTAGCCTCATAGCATTGAGAAGTATCCCTTTTTCCTCTATTTTCTGACAGAATTTGAGAAGAGTTGGTATTTTTTTCTCACTTAAAGATTTGTTAATTTTAGAGAGAGAGCGAGAGAGCAAGCATGAGCGTGCAAAGAGCGGGGGGGGGGGGGCAGAGGGAGAGGAGAGAATCTCAAGCAGACATTCTGCGGAGCTCAGAGTCCAACGTAGGGCTCGATCTCACAACCCTGAGATCATGCATGACCTGAGCAGAAATCAAGAGTTGGATGCTTAACCCACGAGCCCCCCAGGTGCCCCTATTTCTTACCTAAACATTTGCAGAATAGTGAAGATATTTGGAACCTGGGCTTTTCTGGGTGGATTTTTTTTTTTTAAGATTTGTTTATTTTAGAGAGAGAGCATGAGTGAGGTTAGGGGAAGAGAGGGAGGGAGAGAAACAGACTCCCCGCTGAGCCCGGAGCCCAAGGCAAGGCTCAATCTCACTGCCCAGAGATCATGACTTGAGCCGAAATCAAGAGTGGGATGCTTAACGGATGGAGTCACCCAGGTGCCCCTGTGGATTTTTAATTACTAATTCAATTTTTTTATTCATTGGTCTATTCTGATTTTCTATTTCTTCCTAAATCAGTTTCTGTAGTTTATGTAGGAAATTGTCCATTTCATCTGAGTTTTTAGTTGGTTGACATAATATTATTAATATTTCCTTATAACTTTTAATTTCTCAGAGTTGGCAGTGATGTCCTCTCTTTCATTCTTTAATTCCCTAATTTGTGTCTTCTCTCTTTTTTCTTGGTCAGACTAGATCAGAGGTCAACATAGTATGGATAGCTTGGTGGCCAGCCCATGATTGGCCAGATGTTAAACTGAAACACCTGGAGTCAGGAAGGTTTACATCCTACTCATAGATCTGTTTGTTGATTGGGAGCACATCCAAATTTCAGGCATTTGACCCTGCTTACTCAGTCACGCTCTTTCAGGTCTTTTCTGCATAAATACATGGCCTCCCAGTCAGCCAGTGAAGTGCAAGGACCTTTGCTAGCTAGTTTTTCTATGGCTTTTTAATTATTTTGGAATCTACGGGTCTGCAACTCATTCTAAACAGGATTACAACCTCAGGCTTCATTCACAGGGCTGATGCTTTCATTATTCTTCTCCCATTAAGATTGCTGTGAGTGCTGGCAATACTGCTAGATGTGGGATTTTTCAGCCCTCTGCTCCGAATCATGTGAGCCCCTTCAACAGCAAAGCTGCTGGTTTTCACAGCAGCTTTTAAAGACTGCTTGTTCAACTACAGCTACATACTATATCTCAGCTATGGAAAAAAATCTTAGCTCAATTTTTGCAGTTTTGTTTTCATAATATTAAATGTTACACTTTAGCTGGGCAGGAGTAAAGAGGTTTACTGTGCAAGATTTTTTTTCATGCTGTCATTTGTAATATGTTTGTGAGAATCCTTGGGATTAAGGTTTTGGTTACAAATTATTGTTTAACCTGAAAGCCTGTTTTTCCTTGTAAAACTACAATCCGTGAGCTTGGTATCAAGTCCCAGTATAACATTCCTACTGGAAACCATACTTACATTTTCTTGTAAAGTGCTTTTGAATTAATAAAATACCAGCATAATTGTGTAATAGTCCAAAAAAAAAAAAAAAAAAGCTGCTGGTTTATGGCTAGCCCCACCATGTGAGCTAAAGGACTGAATAGGAACAGCCAAGAATAGCAATGATTTCCACTGTTCTTATCCGAAGTTCAACAAATCTTTTAGTAATAAATTCTTCTTAATTTGTTCTTTGCCTTTGATTTCTAGAGCCCTGAATTTTTTTTCAAAAATTTATCAAGTTTTATGTTTATTTTGAGGCAAGAGGATTTGCCATACTTTTCACTTTGCCATAATTAGAAATCTCCCTCCCAGGCCACCTGGCATCCCAGATATCTGTGTTTTCATTTATTTAGCTTTTCCTTATATTTATTGTTAATTGTCCACACACATGCCAATAGTCAAAATAATTTTTCACCAGAAAGAAATCTCCCCTTCAATGTTTTACTTTTAAAGACCTAAGAACTTCCATTCTGCTTTTATGTAGAGTATAAATTAATTACACCAGTAATATCTTAAGATATCACTTCCTAATTGTCCTAGGAATTCCCTTCATCTGTCTCCTGATTTAGATTATGTCTCCTGAATCTCAAGACTTTCTCTTTTTTGTTTATTCCCTTGTTTTTGGTGGAACATAGTCTCCAGTAGAGCTTTTATTAATTTTGTGCTAAAGGTACTGCTCTTCAAATGAAATGGTGATGGCAACCTTCAATATGCCTTCTTCTGTTGTAACACTGCTCTGAATGCTTCACCTCAGATTAGGTAGAATTTTTTGTTGTGGTTTTGTGAAGTGGAAAATGCAATTTTAAGTAAATAGCCTAATTGCTAGGGAAAATAGAGTGAGAAGAAGAAAAAGACTCAGAAATAGTCTTTCTTTAATAATATTAAGTTGGATAGGATAGGATTCTTTTGGATAGGATAAATTCTTTTGGAAAGGATAAATTGCTGATTCTGGCCTCAAGGCAATTTGAAGACCAAAGCAAAGGGTACTCAAGGAATCACCTCACATTCTCATTACAGAAACATAAGGATTATAAGGCTGATGCAAAAATTTACAACCATCCATCCTAACTATACATCAGTATGGATCTTTGCCTTAAAAAGAAGTTCAATGTACAAAGACAAGAACTTTACCAAAACTTGGATTAGTTCTGACACACAATGCTTGTCAGAGGCATCCTCCAAATTTGCGTATCTCAAATCCAGTCCAAGGAAAAGAAGTCTTTCACTGCTACAGAGACCATGGTAAAGCCATGAGCCCTGGAAATGATAGGATTGGTTGTGTCTTAGAGAAGAGGTGACAAGTGAGGCAGTGCCTTTGGCAAATGATTGCATTCACTCCAGAACTGCTGGCCTTCTAATATTTTGAAGCAAGGTGTGGATGAATTGACAGTCATTCTTTTTATATTCAGGACGCAATTTGATCCTGACATCTTTCTCCAAGCAGCTCCCGGTTTTTATCTGGTATACACACACTGATGTCACCCAAGAAAACTTCGTAGTATATGAACACCTTTTGGAAACTCTGAAGTCTACCAGCACCTTTGAAATGCTAAAAAAGAAAGAAAGAAGGAAGGAAGGAAGGAAGGAAGGAAGGAAGGAAGGAAGGAAGGAAGGAAGGAAGGAAGGAAGAGAAAGAAAGAAAGAAAGAAAGAAAGAAAGAAAGAAAGAAAGAAAGAAAGAAAGAAAGAAAGAAAAGAAAGGAAAAAGCTTATTTGCTGAGCTAAACTTCCATTGGACAAAACATCTGGGTACCCAGAGTGCAGATGGAGTGCCTGCAATGATTAAGCACACATTTATTTTTGCTTCTATGATGAAGATGGAAGCTATTCACACAGTACTGAGGCACATTATGTTCTCCACTAGACTATGCTGGCACCAAGGGGCCATATACATCATATATGAAGATTATCTTCCACAATGAAAGTCATTTTGTCAATTCAAGAGATAGATAAATTTATTACCCTTTCAAGAGGTTTTGTCAAGAACTAAAGGTAAAATATTAAGTTCTTAATTATACAAATGTTCATTAGATTTCAAAAAAGTCTTAAAATGCACTTGACCACTCTCTCACACCATACACAAAGATAAACTCCAAATGGATGAAAGACCTCCATGTGAGACAGGAATCCATCAAAATCATAGAGGAGAACAGAGGCTGTAACCTCTTTGACATCGGCCACAGCAACTTTTTCCATGACACATCTCCAAAGGCAAGAGAAACAAAAGATAAAATGAACTTGTGGGACTTCATCAAGATAAAAAGCTTCTGCACAGCAAAGGAAACAGTCATCAAAACAAAGAGGCAACCCACGGAATGGGAGACAATATTTGCAAATGATACTACAGATAAAAGACTGGTATCCAAGATCTATAAAGAACTTCTCAAACTCAATACACGAGAAACAAATAACCAAATCGAAAAATGGGCAGAAGATATGAACAGACACTTTTCCAATGAAGACATAGAAATGGCTAACAGACACATGAAAAAATGTTCAAAATCATTAGCCATCAGGGAAATTCAAATCAAAACCACATTGAGATACCACTTTATACCAGTTAGAATGGCAAAAATGGACAAGACAAGAAACAACAAATGTTGGAGAGGATGTGGAGAAAAGGGAACCCTCTTACACTGTTGGTGGGAATGCAAGTTGGTACAGCCACTTTGGAAAACAGTGTGGAGGTCCCTCAAAAAGTTAAAAATAGAGCTACCCTATGATCCAGCAATTGCACTACTGGGTATTTACCCCAAAGATACAGACGTAGTGAAGAGAAGGGCCATATGCACCCCAATGTTCATAGCAGCATTGTCCACGATAGCTAAACGGTGGAAGGAGGCGAGATGCCCTTCAACAGACAAATGGATAAAGAAGATGTGGTCCATATATACAATGGAATATTTATACTCAGCCATCAGAAAGAATGATTATCCAACATTTGCAGCAACATGGACGGGACTGGAGGAAATTGTGCAAAGTGAAATAAGTCAAGCAGAGAAAGACAATTATCATATGGTTTCACTCATTTATGGAAGATAAGAAACAGCAGGGAGATCGGTAGTAGAAGGAAGGGAAGAATGAAGGGGGGGTAAACAGAAGGGGGAATGAACCATGAGAGACTATGGACTCTGGGAAACAAACTGAGGGCTTCAGAGGGGAGAGGGTGGGGGATTGGGATAGGCCGGTGATGGGTATTAAGGAGGGCATGTATTGCATGGAGCACTGGGTGTTATATGCAAACAATGAATCATGAAACACTACATCAAAAACTTATGATATACTGTATGGTGACTAACATAACATAATTAAAAAAAAAGAAAAGTCTTAAAATGCTTAAAGGCTGGATATGTTTTTTGTTGATGATGGTGAAGTATTTGCTTGCTTATGTTTACATTTTAAAGCAATGAACAGTCTGAGAACAATTTAAGAGGGAGATTCTTTTGGTCTGGCTCATCTGGAAAATAATTTCGGCCCATATAAATGAGGTAAATAATTCCCTTTAAGATAATGGTCAGCATGTAGTGGCTATGAAGTCTTAGCCAACCTGCAAAATCAACGAGGCCCATGACTCCCAAATACTTATAAAGTATTGGACCAAGCAACAAGATGGACCATGAAGGGGCCAAGGCCTACCTAGCCTCCATTCTAAGTCAGCTTTTTTCCTTTATGTTCAATTTTATAATACTATGTTCCTCTTCCTTATTATACTTCTCACAATTGTAATTTTACATTTTTAATTATCTTTTTGATATGTCAACTTGGTTATAATCCCCAGTGAGTCAATCAAATACCAACCAGGGTGTTGCTATGAAGGTATTTTGTATGTGTGATTAAAGTTCATAATCAGTTGACTTTAAGCAAGGGAGATTTTTCAAGATAATCTTGGTAGAGCTGATTCGCTCAGTTGAAAGACCTTAAAATCAAAGCTGGGGTGTCCCTAAAGAAGAAGAAATTTGTGTGTGGACAGTAGCTTCAGCCCTTGACTAAGAGATCCTAGCTCACTCTTTCTGATAACCTGCCCTACAATTTCAGACTTGCTTAGTCAGCACACACGACTAAGTCAAATCCTTGCAATACATTTCTTAATATATACCTTCTACTGGTTCTACATCTCTAGTTGAACCCTAAGTTTTATAACAGTGTTGTGTGATTCTTTGGCAAATAAATGTCTTACTCTCTGGAGTATAAAATTCATAAAGGCAGAGACTATACCATTTTTATTTATGTATGTATTTATTTGCTAACTATGGTAACCTATGGTATAGAATAGTGCCTACCTTACAAAACTTACAAAAAAATGCTTGATGAATGAATAATTAAAGACTGATAAATTTCTGGGGCGCCTGGGTGGCTCAGTCGTTAAGCATCTGCGTTTGGCTCAGGGCGTGATCCCAGGGTCCTGGGATCGAGCCCCGCATCAGGCTCCTCAGCTGCGAGCCTGCTCCTTCCTTTCCCACTCCCCTTGCTTGTGTTCCCTCTCTCGCTGGCTGTCTCTCTGTCTGTCAAGTAAATAAATAAAATCTTAAAAAAAAAAGATTGATAAATTTCTGTATTTTTTAACCAAAAATAGTGCCTAAATAGAATTGAAAGCAGGATTGTATCTTCCAAATCTCTGAAAGAAATACAAACGAAAAAATACACAGTGTATGTAGTAAAAGGCAGGTAATAAGAAAAGAAACAAGAATTATAAACTTAGAAAAATAAAATTCCAAAAGTAGATCTAAAACATTGATTATACCCCTTAATGAATATTGGTTTAAAATTCCTTATTAAGAAAGGAAAATATTTAGATTTAGTTTTATGAAAATCCAACTGCTGCTTACAAGAAAAATATGTAAAACAAAATTAAACAAAAAGCTTAAAGAGAATGAGATGGTCAACAATATTTCTAACAAATGTTAAAAAAAAAATAAAGCAGAGGCAGTGATATTTATATAGGCAAGAAAATACCCAAGAAAAAGAAAAGCATATGTGATATAAAAGGAGTGAATTTACAAGATTAAAAGGAGACACAAGAATTATGTGTCAGGTTATAAAAATATAAAAAGTTTGTATTGATGAAAATAGAAGAAATGGACAGAAATATGTTTATAGTGGGATATTTCATAAACCACTATTAGTCTATGAAGCATCAAATAAGAGATTTAATTGATGACAAATTAATTAAGAAAGATGAATTATATGAAATATATTTTTATCTATGACAAACATATATAGTATTTTACTTTAAAATGCCTTTGAAAATATAATTTGATTATTTTCTAGGAACAATCAACATCCCGGTAATCCTCAAAAAATGAAAATTATACTGGCTACTCTCTCTGATCAAAATGAAACAAAACAAAATGTAACAAAAAATACAAAACCACTGAAAATTAATAGTAAAAAGAACAGACATATATTTATAATCCTCTGGTAGTTAAAATAATTTCTCCTAAATAACTGTTGGCTAAACATAAAATCAAATGCAAAATGAAATGACATGTATAAAAAGGTAAGGGATTTAACCTAAAGCTATATTTAAAAACAAATTAATAAAGTCAAAAGCTTGTGTTAATTTTTTAAAATAACAAAGTAAGTAGAGAAAATACATTAATCATTTACTTTAAGACATTGGGAAAGAAACAACTGTAATAATGTTCTAAGGAAAGGAGGGGTAGAAAGGAATGATGGTGATGTTTATAGGACAGTGAATTATAAAACAGAAAGAGAAAGTTGAGAGATAAGCCAAGGTCTAGTTCTTTGAGAAAACATAATGCAATTATCATTCTTTAATAAATCTAATCAAAAGAGATTGTGACAAACACAGAGATAATTTTCATCTGTGTACACTGTGTTCAATTGTATGCTAATAAATTTGACAATCTAAACGACACGGAAGAAATTAAAAATCTAAATCAACTGTAAGGAAAATTTTAAGTTATCATGAAATAATTTTCCCAAAAGACTACAGAATCAGAAATGATTATCTGAATTTATTTTATGGAGAAATTATTTTAATCTTTTGAGGAATTAATAATTCTCACACAACATAAACTATTCTACAACATAACAAAAAATGGAAGGCTTCCCAGTGTACCGAATAAATTAAGAATTAGTCTAAGGAAGAAGGGGCTTAGAATCTCCTAGATCGATGACCTTAGATAACGGCTCTCAAACTCACATTCCTCCTCTGTAAAATGGGAATAGTTAAGGTATGAACCTCATGAAGTGTCTATAACATTTAAATTCATGTAAACCTCAGCTTAGCTATTTCCCAGGGACACAGTGCACAAGTTTGTTTTTAAAGCTAGAATAACCCTGATATAAAAACTTGTTAAATATAGCTCTAAAGTCAACAACATACTGATTTAGTCAACGAGAAATAATGTAAAAATCTAAATACAATATATGCAATCAAATTCAATAGACTATTAGAGAATAATCAGGCATAAGTGCAATGACGATTTAGTATTAGGACATGTGCTGTTGCAATGAGTCCAGCTACATCAATATACCAATTAAGAAAAACATACTTTCACATTTAAAGATCATATGCCTGGTAGCACCTTGTAAGTGAGGAAGGAAAGTAAGATAACTCCTTAATATGATAAGCCAACAACATCTTAATAATGAAACACTGGAAAGAAACATTGCCACAATACACAAATGCCTTCCATATCCAGTTTAGTTCAGGGTGGCAATGTAGCTAGCTTAAAAAAAAAGATCTATGTGTCTAAATTGCCATTATAGGTAAAAGTTGCTGTGTGACACAGTTCTAGCTAAAAAAGGTGTAAGCAGAAATCTCTAGGTCCAGCTTGGGGGGGCAGCAAAGAGGAAGGAGAGGTAGGGGGTTGAAAGTACAGGTGAAGCCTGTTCCTAATATTATTGGAGAGAACATGGAGTTGCAGGAGCAATCACAGGACCATAAAGCCTAAAGCCCCAATTTAAGGATTAAGGAACAGAAAAATTCAAGGAGCCTAGGTTTCCAAAGGCATCACATAACCAAGGTACCAGGCCTGGGAGGCCTAGCTTTAGACAGACCATCAATCCCTGATCCACTGAGAGTCATCAATCCCTTAGTTGTTTAAACCAGTTACTCTGAGTGTGGCCCCTGGACCAGCAGCATCAATATCACCTGTGAACTTGTTAGAAATCCAAATTCTTGGACCTTATCCCAGCCTACTGTCTCAAAACTATGGAGAAAATTCCCAGCAATCTGTGTTTTGACAAGCCTTCCAGGAGATTCTGATGCTTGTTTTAAATAAAGTCTGAGAACCTCTGATTTAAGCCATTGTCGTTCAGGTCTCTCTAAAAGCCAAATGCTTTAACTAAAGCATTTTAATTAAAAATATATTTTAACTAAAAATACATTCTGCTGATGAGCATTCTGAGAAAATTCACCAGGCTTTCAGAAAAAAAAGGTTGTCAGATAGTTCCTTTTGAATTCCTTTAAACACAAAATTGAATTTCAGATGGATTCAATATTTAATACACATATTTTCATGCATGTATGTGTATATATACATAAATATATATGTGTGTGTGTGTGTGTGTGTATATGTGTGTGTGTGTGTGTACCTGCAAAGACATTTTGTGGCTATTTTTATCATTGAGTTGTAGAAAGATGTTATAAGAATAAAAAGGAAAACCAGTCACAATTAAAAACATCAATACATCTGACTATCTAAAGTTTTAGAATAAATTTTAAAGCAAGAACACACAAAACAATCAAATTTAAAAGGCAAATGACATATTTATAAATTTTTTTAGAAAATATAACAAAGGATTGACATTCTTTCTCTATGAACAGTAGTATAGATAAGTAAAAAACTTTAAGAACAAATAAAAATGCTCATAACATACTGTAGTTAGTATCAAATAAAAGACTCTACACATATAAATATATATATTATGCATATATATGATTATATATATTACACATACATACACATATATGCATATATACACATATATTCTAAAGGAAATATTCCAATATTAATAGTTACCTCTGAATTGTGGCATTTGACTAAATATTTTTTCAATTTTTTCAATTTTTTTGTGACTTCCAAATTTTCTACAATGAATATGGATTGCCTTTAAAATCAGAGAAAAATATGCAAAAATATCATATGTTGCGGTTGCAAATAACAGGCATAAGAATAAGTACCATGTGAGGACTGAAGAGTCTAATTGCCAAGAATGAGCTTCCAAGAAATCTTACATAAAACTGCAGAATAGAGTAAATAAAATTTGTAACATTTCTAATTACCATCCTACTCTACTAAAAAAAATATGTTTCCTGAAATGGCGATCATTTCTCCCCAATTTCCTTGAGTTGAAGCTCACCCAAACCAAATTTCACTTTCAACCTCACCAACACTCTAACCTCACAGGCCCCTGAACTCTCTGAGACAGCACAGAGCTTCTAGGTGTATACTCAGAACAGTGGAGAGTCTCGTGGCCCCCACATAAAATAGACATCCTTTAAATGAGTGCCTTTAAATGAGTGAATTCAGGATAGGAACTAACCCCACCCTTGATCTCATTCTCTCTCTGGCTGTCTTGTTTCGCACGTAGATTTCTTCTGTGTCCTTTTTCAAGCCTGTGCCTCTAGTTTAAGTCACCATTCACTCTACCATCTAGTCTCACTCTTCAAGCTTCACTTCTCTGACTTTAACCCCTACTGATTTGGCCTTTCCATGGACTAGCAGTGCAAACAGCGACCAAGCCCTGAAGTTCCCATACTTAAATACTGACCTTAGGGGCAGTTCTGAACTCAGGGGCAGTTCTGACATCAGATCAAAGTAGCTCCATAGGTCCCCCCAAGTGGTGTTCTAGTAAATGTTTAACAACCAGCTCCCTCTGCAAAATAAATAAATAAATAAATAATATAAATAAATAAATAAATATATATATATATATATATATATATACACACACACACACATATATATTTAAGATTAATACAGTTAGGTACACACACACACATTTATTGTAAATTTTTACTGATATAGAGGACATTTCACCTCACACAATTTACAAATAATAATAGAATTTACAATACTTTTTTCTGTGAATTCTATGTAGATAATTGAATCTCCCAGAATCCTTTTGTAGTTTTTTGTTAAATTCTTGTATTCATAGCCAAACTATGACTACAATAGATGAGCAAAAGTGTAGTTCTGTTATGAATGTTGGTTGATGCATTCCTTTACATTACTGAGAAAGTAGAACAATGAAGACATATGTAGGAACTTCACCAGTTTTTCAATGATCTCACTGACTTCTTTGCTCAATCAGAGAATTGTTTTTAAATATTGAGAGAATATTTCCTCAATTTTGTGTGCTATTCACACTACACCGGTTGCAGTCAAGGCATACCTAAAGGCTTAATCTGCATTTTCTCCATCAATTTCTGAAGTCTAGACAATCAACACACATTTAACCAAGCCTTGATTTGTAGTGTTCATCTGCTTCCATGATGTGAATATATCCATCATGGCTGATTTCAAGCTGCCAAAGTAGCATCACTCAATGTGGAGTTGAGAACAGATGTGCAATGACAGTAGCAGACCACTATACAGTATTTCACCTTATAGACACAATGGACATAAATAAGCTGAAAAGCACAGGTAATAGTTAAATGCAATGAAATAATTAGCAATTGGTGAATTTTGAGTATTTATTAACCTTGTTTTTAATATAATTTAGTTAATGTTTACATAATTTTTAATAATGACTGTCAAAATTCCTGAAATGTTTTTTCATGAGCAAATTGCTAGTCCCAGCTCTCCGGTGTTACTAGAAAAGAGAACTGTGGAATATATGCATCCATAAGTAGCCTGAACATCTTCCACCTTGCTAATGTGTTCTTCTAAGAAGAAGTCATATATTACAGAACATTAGGGAAATGTCCTAAAAATCTGGGTCGTTGTGGCTGCATAAGCCCTAACCTATTCAAACAGTAGGCCCCGGGCCTCATGGTTCAATCTAAATATTTGCAAGAGGTCAGTGTTCATGAGGGGAGCCCGTGGCAGGAGCTTGCTGACTAATGAAGACATCGGACTGGAGTTAGAATGTATAGAGCAAGAAGTCAAAAAGACTCTTTTCCACCTTGCTGTGGTTATATCATTATTCATATTCATAGGACTCGATTCTGGTCAAGTAGGGATATTAAGTGTAGTATTTACTTACTGAGTGACTGTTCTGTGCCAAACATCGTGCTAAATACTATACATACATCATCCTTTAAATCTTAAAACAACCTTGAGTGGTAAGGATTGTTATTCCCACTTATAACCAGAAAACTGAAAGAGCAATTATGCCCTAGGTCACGTGGACAGCAAGTGATAAACTAGGATGGGAATCAGCTGTGTACTTCCAAAACCAATGCTATGCCATAGCACTTCCTCAAGCCCAGAGATCCAGGGCCTTTGAGAACCCATTAATAAAATCTTGGATGGTATCCATTCACTCTTCAACATTCCTCATTAATCCATTAGCCAAATGTCCCTGCTGTGTATCTGCTTTCAGCTGGAATTGTTAATAGCATCCTTTTGCACCATCAGAAGTGTCCTAGTTTGGGTGTTAACTTATATGGTCCCTCTTCATGTAGAAGAATGTGTTCTACATACAAGCAGGAATTAAGGCAAGCTGTGTTTCTGCCATAAAAGGAGTTGGCCAAAAATAGCAGCAGTGCAAAACCAGCATCTACTCTCTTCTTCTCCACCTTATGAGGTTGCGTCTGCACAGACACATCTCCAAGGAATCTATACATTCACATGCATGTCCAAAAGGGAAACACGGAATTTTCCAAACATAACTCCACTAATTAAAGTATACGGTCATGCCTTTTGACCTCTGAAGATACCTTCACTGATTTCCACTACCTAAACATCATCATCTTGAATGAATGATTCCCTAGACCCGACTTCCTGTGAAGACCTCATCCTGACAATCTTGGGACACTTTCCACAGTATGTTTCTCTATGTCATTTGGGAAAAGTACAAGCTTCCACTCCCAGGAAACCCAGTGGATACCTGCAAAAGGGGCAGCCCCTCAAAACGATTAAGATTATATAATGTTTTGGGGATGTAAGGTCAACTACATCCAGTTGAGCAGTGTTGTTTGATTATTAAACATAACTCCAGACAGGAAAAAAGACATGGAAATAAAACAAAACTCAGTAAGCCTTCCATGGAAACATAAAAATAATATTGGGGGGAACCAAACAAAAATAATGGTATTTTAAATATTTATAGATTAGCTTTTAATTATTCTCTTAAAGCGTATGAAAATTAAAAGCCCTATTCTTGTGAACATATGAAGCTTAAAAAATATAAATGCAAATAATCTGCTCTTACATCTTGAATATTATATGATTTCTTTCTCTGTAGATGAACAATGTCTTAAGAAAAATTATCATATTAACAGCGAATGGTTTCACAACTTTAAATAGTATGCAGCTTTTCATTCAATTCAGATTTCTAAACACAGTCTAGTTCTTTTGATACCAATGAAAGAAAGAATCTATAGGAAATATAACAGTAATGTTTTTTGGTCTTTCCTATCAGGAAAACTACTTTTTTTTTCTGGTCTCAAAATAAGCTTATTACTAGTTTTCTTATAAGGGTCAAAAAAAAAAATCCACAAAATAGCAGTCTAAACAGAAAACACATTTCTCTCCCTAACATTGCCTGGGGCAATAACACAGGTCAGCATGCTTGCTTGCATGCATGTGTTTGTCTGTGCGTGTGCACATGTGTGTGTGTATGTGCGTGTGCAATATATATGTTATACTGCTGCTTTTCCTCGGATATTTTTTCATTCCTCTCTTGCTAACACTGTTTCAGTTCTTTAAGTATTAATGCAATCAAAAATCAAGAAATTAATCCTGATGTATAAAATACCTTAAACACCACGCACCACAGAGGGCTCATAATAATATTAAGTTACAATTTAACAAGCACTAAGAGACTAAAGAATAATACTACGGTCAAGTCACAAAAAATATAGTGCCATAAAAAATTTTAAACCGGCTACTGTGGAATATTACTTTCATTCTTTTTGCTATTGATGTACTCATTTTCGGCTAGAATAAATATCAACATTTCTTTATCAATATGATCTTAATGAAAAATTAAGGATTATTATATTCTTTTGCCAAGTGGAAATTCATGGTTTATTTTTGTCTTGGCACCCATAAGAAAAGAAAAGTATGTATGTATGCATGTATGTATGAGTTCATTTGGAATCTTCCATTCTTTTTAATAGCTTCTTCTTAAAGTATGTAAATATGTCCTTTTATTGAGATAGAATTTTTTAGAACTTTTTCTAAACCTTACCTCACAAGTTTTAGAACATAAGACAGAAGGAAATATGAAATGACTTTTAACAATCCACTGAATAATAAGCATTGATTGCAAACCTCCATAACAGCACTGTACCAAAATCCCAACATACAACTCTGGCCTAGCCATCTAGGGCAGGGGCGGGCAAACTACTGCCCACAAACCAAATGTAGACTAGGGCCTGTTTTTGTATGGCTTTCTACCTAGTATATTTTAGTTTTAAAGAGTAAACAAGTCCAGGGGCGCCTGGGTGGCACAGCGGTTAAGCGTCTGCCTTCGGCTCAGGGCGTGATCCCGGTATTCCGGGATCGAGCCCCGCATCAGGCTCCTCTGCTATGAGCCTGCTTCTTCCTCTCCCACTCCCCCGGCTTGTGTTCCCTTTCTTGCTGGCTGTCTCTCTCTCTGTCGAATAAATAAATAAAATCTTTAAAAAAAAATAAATAAAGAGTAAACAAGTCCAGAAAGAATATGCAACTGAGACAGTACCTGGCCTGCAAAGCCCAAAATATTTACCATGTGGCCTTTTAGAGAATTGTGCCAACCCCTGGTCTAAGAGCTCACAATATTGTCAGGGAAATTATATTTGCATATGTCCAACAATTCGTGAGAAACTGATTATATAATAGAGTGCTAATATGAAGAATGGACAAAAGGTAAGGTGGGAGTTCAGAGAAAAGAGGCGTTTATCACTATGGTCAAAATTATTAGGGAAAGTCCATGCATATGATCAGCTCTCAAACTTTCCTGTGGTTGTGAATGATTTGGGGATCTTGTAACCATGCAGATTCTGATTCAGCAGTCTTGGACAAGCTCAAGATTCTGCATTTCTAATAAGCTCCCAGGTGAAACCCAGTTTGCTCTTCCGCACACTACAATTTGAATAGCAATGACTTTAAGGACAGGGAGCATTTGGAAATGTGAAGAGCAGCATGGAAAGGGGACTGTCTGTTGATGCACTCAGAAACCATAGTAACTGGCTTAAGAAAATAGTTCAACAGCAGCACAAATGTACCTGTGTTTTCCATATGTTTCATGCCAATGAGACGACAACCCTCAGGGCCCAATTTTCCCCAACCCCGCTACCCAGATTATTGATACTAGACCAAAGCCAAAAGAGTCTTTTACATTCATATGAAATACACCATCATTTTTTCCAGGAATCTGAAAGACAGGAAAAGCCGTGTTGAAAGGAAAATTTTCTTATGCTGCGAACTGGATTGATATGAGCAGAGTTACTTTGCAATATAAATTTCGCAAATTTTTTCCTATCCTTTTACATTCAAATTGATCTAAAATGTTATTTAAAACTCTAATGTTTTAAATGCTGTAAAATTACACCTAAACAAGCAAAAGCCATTTTCAGCTCTGGCCAGAGTATCCTGTACAAATGAACCATTCACCAAAAGAACCATTTGCTTTTAGGACACTTCAAGCATCCCCAAGCATGCATTTGGCTGAGCTAACCTAAACACTATTAACAGTTGTAAAAATTTTAAGAAGATTTTATTATTTTATTTACTACAAAATAAACAAATTTGTAATAGTCTCAAGTATGGTTTAGGGGTGTTTTAAGTTAATATTATGGTGACAAAGTGAATGATCTGGATTGTGCTACTTGAAAAAGAGTCAAGGGCAATCTTTAAAATCAGGCCATCTTCCTGTTATTCATAAAAGCAAAAACTCAAAGAGGACAATGAGATTCCATTACAGCCAGGGAAAAGAAAGTTTTAACCCTGAATAAGACATTTTGGGGCGGCTCAGGTTCCCCCCCCCCCAAGGTTTCACTTAACGCAGTAGAGAAAAATGTCTTTCCAAATTACCTCTTTGACACCCACAACCATTATTCCTGGGTAGATATAGGCCCAATGGGGGTTGCTATTGAAATAATCAGTGGCATTGAATTCAATTAGTGGTGCTGTTGAGTGGTGCCTGCAGAAAGCGCAGTGTGCAAAAAATATGTCCCACTCCAGAACTGAGTAACCCTGCTTTGCTTCCTTCCTCCTACCCACATCTACAGAGAGATCTCCCAAGGGCCGCTTAGTTAGAAAGGGTCCCTTCTTACTTGGAGCTACCTTTCCTGGCAACCTCCTAATTTCTCAGCCCTAGGTAAGTGCCCCAGGCTCTCTTTTCCTTTAACATTTACAGCTTGGTTTCATTTTTAGACCTGTAACATATAGAGTAGCACTCTCTGGTCCAGTTCTCAGATCAATAGCTGAATTGAGAGGCTTAAAACTGATGAAAGCTTTGACAAATAAGTAAGATGAGGAAAAGTTGAAGGAACTGAAGTTACTTAAACTGGAGAAATGAGAATGAGAGGTAAGAAAATCAGTGATGTGCTATAGCCAGCTGATCCCAGGTCTCAAGAGCTGATTGTTAAATTTTTAGGAATTAGGCTAGCAAATTGTTAAACACAGACATTAATCAAAAGTAAATTATATACTCTTACATATTGCAAACAAAGGGAATACAAACGGGTTCAAGGAAACTTGAGGAGTGATGGATATATTCATGATCTCGATTGTAGTAAAGACTTCAGAAAGTATATATGATACTGCAGAATGATTGCTGAGACATTCCAAATCTTATTTCCTTGTGAAATTTTATGTAAGATTTAAATAGGCCTAGTCTTAGTAATCAGACCCTTCATTTTTCTCATGGTATCTGTTCTTATATAGACAGTGGTAGAGAAATTTAGAATCTCTGTTTTAGAGAATGGAAGCATGAGTTCTGCTGGTCAGTGATACTTTGTCCCATGCCACTGAAAGCTCACCTGGTGACTATAGCTTCATGATGGCACAGTTGGAAACCTCTCCAACCTACTCAATAGCTCACTTGTAGGAGCTGCGAAAGCAAGTGGCATGATTGATCCAAGGCTGGAGGCCAGCAAGGAAAGTGTACTGGCAGGTTGAGAAAGTAAGGTAAATGTGGAAAGCGGTAAAATAGAAGTTGAAACATCATCCTGGAGTATGGGCTGGAAAGGCAAACAAACACAGCCTGTATTTTCTAAACTTTTCGGTCTTTATAAAAATAGTGAGCCAAGAAATGTAAAAAAACAAAAATAAAGTGATTTCAGATGACAGCCAGTGTCTACTGTAATTTGTCTCAGATTCAGATGAATCGCTAAAATATTTTAGCTCCCAACTCTATCTTTAAATGGGATTCTGTAACATTCTATTTTGAACTTTTCAAAATCATATCTCTTTAAGTTCTTATAAAAACTGCCTAAATCATTTATCATTAAGTGTGATTTTGCTAAAGTTTGCAACAACCATCTTGTCCTTGAGAATGAGTTTGGTATCCTGCTTTGCAAACAGCATTTAAAGTAAAAGCATTTAGCAGCTGCCATTTCTCCTGGCAATTCGTGCCTTCTAATAAAAACTGAGAAACAATTAGACTGTAACTGTTGATCCTAAGCTTTGTTTTAGTTCAGCTTTTGTGGATATAAGGAGTATAGACTAATTGGCATTAGCTAGCTCAAGGAAAGAAGTTTACTCTAAGGGCTTGGATTGAAAAAGAAAAGGACTGGAATTACAATAGAACCTGGCCTTGGGACACTGGAGCTGAATGGCTGTTCAGTTTCCAGGTATCAAATCTACATAGTCATTCCAACTGTCCTGTCAGGTAACAGGGCAGTTTTTTTCTGTTCTACTACCTACAAGCTTTCTCAAAGTTTTGCACCCACCATGGTTTTGCACAAGGCCGTCTAGCAAATTCTTACTTCAAATCTCCAAGAAATATGATTGTCTCAATGTATCTTTTGTGATGGTCAGAGGTGGAGAGTCAGCCTATGGATTGGTTCCCAAAGTCAAGTGCCCACTCTAGTCCGATCAGTTTTACCTGACTGGGACTACCTGATGGGACTGAAGTCACCTAGGCAGAGGCTCTGGATGAAGCAGTTCCCATAGAAGAGGGATGGGCATGGAAGGTGATTTTAATTACAATTGCTAGTGGGCTAGCTCTGAGGAAAAATAGGCCCAATACTTACCCACGTTCATTTTGGGGTATCTTAGGAACATAGCAAAAAGAAAATTCTCCACTCATTTTGTTGTCTTTTCTGATTCTGCCAATTGTATTTATTGATAATTGATATATTTGAAAATATAATTGCCAATTGATATATTTGGAGCTGGGGCAGAGCTCTGTAATGTGCTATTATGTAGCACATTATGATTTTCATTATTTTTTTTTCTTGAAAAAGAGACTTCTCACAATTAGCCATCCAGCCAGCAGGTAGTATCATTGTAATGTAAGTGACAAGGCACTCAATCTACATAAAATCTCCTTATCAACAGACTCTCCATTAATTTTTGTTTAATAATCACTGTCAAGCTTATGGATAATTCCTGCAAGTAAACAAGTAAGACTTTAACTTTGGTTTATCAAAAAAATTTTAGTTGTATTAAACCTTACTTCTATGTACATTGTATCCAAATGCCTAGAAATGCTAAGTTTTGGCATTTTGAATCATATCGCATTCAAATATCTAGGACACCTATCTTTTGTTTTTTAAAAACATTTTATCAAGGAGTTAATTGTACTGTAGTGATTTCAAGAGCTACATTTAGGAAGTACAGTTAATTTGAACTGCATTTAGAACTGTAACAGATTGTGTGAATTAAGTAACTTCCAAGCTAAAACTTACGATAGCTTCCTACCACATAATGATTGCAATTACAACCATCCTGGGCATGCTAAGGTAACAACACATGGCCGTTCTTTGGGCTCCAGTCGTTCCTTTTTACAAGGGTTACTTAGGCACTATAGAATTTGGACAGTTACAGGAAATTATTTATTGTTATTTTATTTGCAGCATTAATATGCTTTAAAGGATTGCCACATGGTTATTACTCCTATAGGCATTATTAAATTCTTCAAATTCCTTCAACGATTTTCTAAGTGTGAGGTGGATTCTTTTTAGGGTAAATTAAGTCTTTTAGACAGCTATGATGCCATCTACGTAATAAAGTGTTGTAGTGAACATGAACTTTTTTTTTTTTTTTGCTTCTGCGATTCTTGGTCAGTTGATAGGTAGGTAGGAGAGATCCCCAAGAGAAATAACTATTCCTATTAATTTAAACAATGGAGTTTCAAGTAGTTGACGTGAATGTTAAGAGACGTCACCTTCCAAGCAGTCATATCCAGTTAAAAATATGTAAAGCTAAATAATGGTTTAAAATATGGAGATTAAAAACAATCATGGCAAAGGAAATATTAGTACAAAGTCAAAGACTGAGGAAAAAGAAGGGAAATATTTGGTCACATTGGTTTATATAAGTGTTAGAACTTCACATTTAGTTGTAGGAGTTCTGTTAGACAAACAGAGGAAATTACAAAGAAGAAATACATTTCAGTTCCTCAGTGGAAGCAAATATTTTTGCCTTACAAAAGTTTTTAAAATATTTTTCCTGACAAATATAATGTATACACGCAAAAGTACACAAAACAACATATTCAGCTGAATGAATTATCATAAAATCACAACTAGAACAAGAAAAAGAACAAAGCCAACACACCAAATTACTACCCCCCCATTCCCTTCTAATCATTGTCCCATCTCCCCTCCCCAAGGTAACCATTATCCTGACTTTTCATGGTAATTGACTCCTTGATTATTCTTTATAATTTTAACACTTAAACTTGCAACCCTGTACAACACCTTGCCTGTTTACATGTAAATGGAATTACATATAGTATTCTTGGGATGGAAGAGGCAGGGAGTCTGGCCTCTTTTGCTCAACTTTATGAGATTTCCGCGTGGTTGCAAGGAGTTGTAATTTTTCTTTTATGTTGCTTTTTAGCATTTTGTTGAGCAAATATAGCTCAATATCTTTAACCCCTGTACTCTTGAAGGGTGTTTGGGGTAATTTTGAATTTTACTGCTAAAAACATTTTTATGAAATATATCTTGATGCACAAGTGCATCATGCATTTCCATTAGTTATATTCCTCAGTGGGATTGCTAGACCAAAAACGGTTTTCCAAAATTGTTGTACCAAGTTACTCTCACCAGCAGTATGTGACAATTCCCACTGCTTGGGTCTTCAGGCTCTGGGTCCCTCACAGGCTGCAATCAAGGTATTGGCTGAGGCTGTGGTCTCATCTCTGGTTCTCTTGATACCCCTATTGTCATTCTTAATTTTAGCCATTCTGATGGGTGTTGAAGAGTATCACATTATGGCTTTAATTTTCATGCACACATCATCTATGAAAAAACAGCTGAATTTTTCCTTCCTAATCTATACCGTTTATTTCTTCTTTAAAATACTAAAATCCACAATTATCTAAATCCGAGTAGTGTGTAACTGCAGCTGTAAATTCAGTAAAAAGATGCCAGTGGATTCAATTTACTTTCCACCTCACATACTCTCACTCAACTACTGTCACCAGCTCACTAGCCCCCTTATCACTTCCAATCCGGATGAGTCTGAGCAGAGCCCGGCGAACTTGGACGCGGGCTGCGGAAGCGCGCGCCGGTGGCGCCCTGACCGCTCCGCCCCTTGTCCAGACGCAGCCAATCAACGGCCGCCTCTTTCGAGCGCCCCATCGGCCAAAATGGCGGCGGCCGTTGGCGCCGAGTCCTGCTTGTAGTTCCATTGCCTTACTCCTCCCGTTGCAAAATGTGAAAGGAGAAGGGGCTGGTGGAGGGGGGCTGGAGGCAATGAGTCGGCGAAGGAAACATGGGGACAGCCCTGGCCTGAAGAACACACCGCGCAAAGCTCCGGCGGCTGAGGAATGCAGCTCGATGGTCGAGCCAGGGAAGAGGCGGCTGAGGTCGGCCCGCGGCTCAGGGCCCCACAGGGCCGGAGACACGTCTCCCCGGTCCGTGCCGCAACAAGAGCAGCCTCCAGCAGCCGCTTCGTGCAGTAAAAGTAACCCCGAGGGTGAGACGTCGGCAACGCGGCCTCTCCGGGCTTAAGCGCTGCAGCCCCACAGCCCCGCTTGCAGTGGGGAATCTTAGGGTGCGGGTGGGGGTGGAGTCCGAAGTGTTTTCTTTCTCTGGGCTTCTCCCCTCGTGAGTCCGAAAGGAACACGACGCCACTACCCCCATGGTTTTAGTCTACGAATTTGAGCTCTGCCACGTTCTGACCACCCACTTGTCTTGCTGTAGGAATAGGCCCTGTGATTTACCTGTTTGAGGGAAGGAGGGCAGTTATTTCTAGACTGCTCAGTCATCAGCAGTGGCAGAGCAAAGAAAACTATCTGATAAGACTTGCTGCCTTCTTTTTTTTTTTTTTTTTTTTTTTTTTTTTTTTTTTTTTTTTTAAAGATTTTATTTATTTATTTGACAGAGATAGAGACAGCCAGTGAGAGAGGGAGCACAAGCAGGGGGAGTGGGAGAGGAAGAAGCAGGCTCATAGCGGAGGAGCCTGATGTGGGGCTCGATCCCAGAACTCCGGGATCACGCCCTGAGCCGAAGGCAAACGCTTAACCGCTGTGCCACCCAGGCGCCCCAAGACTTGCTGCCTTCTTATTCCCAGGAAAATTGTTCCCCGGGCCCCTCCACTCCCCCCCGCCAAACTTTTTGCCCTGACTTGCTTTAGTGAAGGGATCGTATAAAAAGCTATAGCTATCTCTGTCATCCTCAGAGTTTTGGGGATGTCTCACTTCATTATGAATAAACCGGATGTTCCTGTGTATGATGTCCCTCAAAGTAGGAAACTAAGGGGCCCTGAATATTTCATTCTGGTCAGTTTTTGGTGTTCTCTTTTTTTTTTAAAGATTTCTAATAAATCCTGGTAGGAACTGAAATTCACACAAAAGCTCTTTCTTAAAGTGTGTTCTTAAAATAACGACTTTTGTTACCTTACTTGTCTTTAGTTTACTCCCATAAAGCAATTCTGGAATGAACAAAAACAAATGTTTGTAGAAATTTAAAAGTGATACTGGACAAAACTTAACAGGAAATGGGTCCCTAAAAGTTTTTGAAGTAATTAGTGTAAGTTGGATAGAGTTGATGAAAAGGGGGCTAAACAGACTCTTACTGAAGTTTCTGCTGGGAGCGTTTTGATTTTCGAAATGTATGTATAAATTAAGGTGGTTCCCAAAGCCTCCAAGTTCCAGTGGTAATGATGGAGTGACTAGATTATACAGTATTATACAGTCATAGAGCTACTGGATTATCTTAAAATAATTGATATTTACAGTGTCAAATTTGTGAAGTATTACATGGATTTTTATGTGAAACATTTCAGTTATTAAAGTAATATCTCTAGGAGAAAATTTTATAATTGGACTATAAAAAGTAATCTAAAGGATATGTGACATTGGGGTATTAGGAAGTAAAGTAAAATGCAACAATTGTTTTTTATTTTATGTAGAAAGATATGAAACACCAAAGAGAGTGCTGAAAATGGATTTCTTGTCATCTGCCTTCAGTTCTCCTAATGATCCAGATGGACAGAATGATATCTTTTGGGATCAAAATTCTCCAATGACAAAACAGTTAGGTAATTTACTATTAATATTTCTATCTGGGTAGATATTTGGTAAATGATTAGGATTTAACTATAGAATTTCAGTAGAGTAATCGAACTTCTATACAACAGATGTTTTTTGAGAATCTTATGTGATTGTTAGGTTACGCGTGTGATGTCAGTGCGTAGTGATCTAAGCCATGCTAATTAAAATTGTTTCCTAAGAAGTGACTGCTATTTTTAAAAATTAAGTTTTTTAATTAAGTTGTTTACCATTTATAGAAATGTCTTTGTTCTTTAGGTAAAGGAAGAAAAAAACAGATTTATACCACAGATAGTGATGAAATCTCACATATTGTTAATCGCATTGCTCCTCAGGTAAATATCACTAGTTTTATAGTTTATCTTAAACCTGAAAGCTATGTCACTAGGCCCATGTATGAAAAATGTTTTGTCTTTTACAATTCTCTTTTCTGAAAATAGAGCACCAGAGGTTACTTTTACCTTTTGTACTACTGAAATGTATGTTTTGAGAAAAGGAACATAATGTATAATTGGCAATATATATTTTCCTAAGCTTATATCTTATATTTTAATTTTTTTAGAGTAATGATTTTTGACTAGAGCTTTGTATTTATTTTGTTTTTAATATTGTTTAACAATATATGGCATTATTTTTAAAGTTACTACAATAATAGAATCAGACAATAAAAATTTAAACTTTTTAAAGTTTTTTGTGATTAGTATTTGTTTACTGTGTATAGCACACTTTTCCCCATTGAAATTGCTCTTCTTAATACTCATAGACTAATACGATCATTGAGAAACACTCAAACAAGTGGAAAGAACACTGGATTTGAATTTAGTTCTCAGTCTACCTCCTATACCGGGTGACCATAAGCAAGTCACTTAAGCTCTCAGAACTTTAGTTCATTCGGCGATAAACTGGAATTACTTGTCTTGCTCTCTCCATTGGACTATCACGAGGATTAAATTAAATAAAAATTCTTTGTAAACATAGAGCACTATAAATGTAAGATTATTTTAAAGTTCATTATAATAGTTAAGTAATTTGCTGTCATAGAACCATCTTCAAAAGTTTCCTTTTCTTTATTTCAATTCCTGTACTGCTTGAATGAAATAGAAATACAAGTTTAAGGCAACCTGTATTCTGAACCTCTTTACTGTCCTCTCTTTTTTTCTTACTTAACAATATTTAAATTTAGAAAACATCTAATTTTTGCTCAGTGTCCTCTCTGTAGGAAATAAGGGATTTTTTCCTTGACATACCCTTGGATAGTGACTATATGTTCACCATAAACAATAGATGGCATTGTCCCAAACTGTGGTTATAAGGAATTACCATCATCCAGGTGGAGGAGACAGGAAATAAAGTTTTTCTTAGTGGCTATAAAATATCCAAAATTACAATTAACACAGTCAAAACAACTCTGTTGCTACTAGCTCTACATTCCATGTTTGGCATGTCATAGAAATTCATTTTACATATGGTTCATTAGTTAAATAGCTTTTATGCCATAATACTATTTACTTCATAAGTTAACAATAGATCTTCATTAATTGTGGGTTTCACATGAAAGAAGCATAATAAAATGTGTTTGGACTGGCCAGCTTAAATAGTGATAAAAAGATAGTTGAGTAAATTACTGGACCCTTTACCTAAGTGGGCTGGAAATAATAGCTCACAAGAAATGGTAACAATATGCAGGTGGTAACTTGTATATAAGAAAAAAATACAGTGAAATTAGTTGCTTTTAAATGTTACTCTTTTCAACTAATACTTTTAAAGCATGTAAATCTTTGGTAGTATAAGATTGTCATGTTCTGAAAATGACATGTACATGTTTTTTATTTTTAGGTGAGTTACGTCCTCAAGTAGTTATTCAAGTCACCTTGATATTTTCAGAGATGGCATTTTTTTTTTTAATACGCACTTTCGTTTTCCCTGGACAATCATTTCAGTTTCTTGAGGGATACTTTTCATATAGTGTTGTTTGAGGATGTATATTTTTTCATCATTTTTATACAACACTACACAGAATACTCCTTAGGATTAAATGAAGTACTGTGTTCAGATACCTTATATAGCACCTGGATTGTAGTTGGAAATCAATAAATATGCAATTATTGTTAAAGACATTTTTAAAATATAACACAAATAGTATAAAAACATACATAGGGCCCCTGTATATATAAAATTGGGCATATAAAGTTGTCATACCTTTCTTCTCTAAAAAGTGAATGAATTTAAAAATACTTGGTAAATGGACAAAGGGTCCATAATTAAATCATTAAGAATATTTTCCCTAAATTCAAGGTTGTTGTTGACACAAAAGTGAAAATAAATATTGAGTCTGAAAGTAAAATTACTGATTACTGGAGTATTTTGTGAAGCTAAAATCTAGGTTCAACTGGACATCTAAGAAAACTGCTTGTTGATTGAGGATTTTAAAGTACCAAGTTGTAGGGATATTTTCACCTAAACCTAATAAATAAATATAAACTGATAATCTCTCCATGCCTAGCATTTTGCTGGATGCTCATGATAAGATCAGTCCATGCTTTCAAGTATCCTATAACCTAGTAATAAGATTATTTTTAGATTGAATGATATTTATGTTCATTCTAAGTACTATGTTCATTCTAAGTACAAAAATAGAGTAGAAAATGGTTAAGCCATTTGATTTGTTGGTTTGTAACTAATGAATAAACTCATTTTCTAATTTTTTTGCATGATCAACTGACTGAAAGGAGTAGCAAGAACATCCAGGATTAAAATGGCCCTTCTTTTCCTTTATAGTGGTTAAACTTCTTTTGCTGCTTTTTCTAATTTTTGTTCTTATCCCTCCCTGCCTTATTCTTAGCATCAGTTCTAACCTTGCTCTTGACTCGTTCTGAGTTTAATTTTAAGTGTTCTCAATTCAGGTCAACGTGGATTGTCCAACTTTAGATAAAGATTATAATGGGGCTAGGGAAAATTTGGAGAATTGGGTGATACAGAAAGAATTCCATATGTATCTCTCCATTCTTAAGTCAGTCAGTTTTTTCTTGGAAAAAAAATGTGCTTTTACTGTTGAATATGCATTTGTTAATTAATTAAATTCTTAAAACTTAATTTTTTAGAAAATAAGAAATTACCAATTCTGAATGTTTTCATTTCCTGAAACATAAATGGATCACTTCTTACAGCTTGTTATTGCCATTCTCCAGTTTCTCATTGTTCTGGAATATGTTTAGTAACTACCACCTTACCAGAATTTATTGTTTTAGGAAAATAATTCAGTATAGTTAAAGTTTTCTTTTCTTTTGAGGGGGGCGGGGGAGTCTGTAAATCCCTTTTTTTTCCCTTCTGCCAAAGGATGAAAAACCAACAACAAACTCCATGCTAGGCGTGTGGATTGGTGCAACTGCTATTCCTTGTACTCCTAGTGTAGCAAAAGGAAAATCAAGAGCAAAAATCAGCTGCACAAAGTAAGTTCAAACTTTTCAGCTTTCCTGACATTCAGTGGAGTAAATATTTTTAATAATACTGTTTTGGTTTTGTAAATGTATCAAAATGGCTATAAATTATATTTTTTAGTTTTGACATGTAAAATTTTAGACTTAAAATAATTGTGTTAACATTTTCAGTTTTAATATATTTTAAAAGCTAAGTAACAGTTGAATATTTATAATGACTCTTAGAAGTTTTCCTAGTTACAATTTCTAAAATTTTTTCAATAGGTTAAAAACACAAAATCAAGAGGAAGAACTTATGAAATTGGCTAAGCAATTTGATAAAAATATGGAAGAGCTAGATGTGATTCAAGAGCAAAACAAAAGAAATCATGATTTTATCCAGACAATTTCAGAAGCAGAGACTTTAAGCAATTCTAAAGATAATGTACAGATGCAGTTATTACATGATATAATTCCTGAAATAGATAATTCTATAATAAAGAAGCCAATGAAAGAAAACACCAGAATGTCTGTGGTAAATGATCAAAATAGCATTCAGAAGCTATTTGACCAAAGTGCTGAAGCAGCCTTTAATGCCATTTTTGATGGCTCTACTCAGAAATGTAGTGGACAGTTCAGCCAAGATTTGTCAGATGCTTTTTTAAACATGAGTAATACCACCTTTGAAAAGAAAAGCGCTTTAAAAGAGGAGAAAATAATTATGAATGAAAGTCTGGTCCCTGAAAAACTGCCAGATAAAACCCCAGGATCACTTTTTTGTCAAGTAGACACTCCTGGAATGACAAAATCATGTGTGACTTCTTACACTGAGAAGCCAGAAGCTTTTCATAAATACCTTGATGCATTTACTACCAGTGATTTTGAGGATGATTGGGAAAACTTACTAAGTAATGAACCTTTTGTTATGCAAAATGTCAAAATGTGTGAACCTTTCCCTGCTCCTAAAACAGCCCAGATTGCTGATCAAAAGCGAATTTATAACTTCAACAATAAAAATGATAAAAATAAGTCAAGAATGAATACAAGTCTAGATACCAGGTTAAGAGATTCAAAAATTTTACAGGATCTCCCTTCAAAGACACATAACAAGGAATCAATAGATTCTGGAAAATATGGGTTTTCACTAAATCCAAATGATAAACCAAGCAAATTACCATCCACTGGAAATAAAACGAAATTTGAGAAATATTTCGGTAAAACTGTTGTTCAAGACAAAATTCAAGACGGCGCAGTTGCGTCTAATCTGACAAAAGTAAAAGAAGATATGCACACTAAATTTACTTCTGATGTAAATATTTCTGAAAAGTCAGCTTTGAACACAGGATATTCTAATGAACAAAAAAATAAGTCCATTTATAATCAGTCTTTTAAAGCACCTGCTAATATAGATCCTTTTGGCTCTGCAACTTTGGGCAATGAAACCAGTGTTTCTAATCCAAATCAGACTAATGCATCAAAGTTAGGTTCTTTCTTTGATGACTGGAATGATCCATCATTTGCCAATGAAATTGTTAAAGCATGTCATCAATTAGAGGATACCTGGGAAGCAGATGATGTCGATGATGATTTATTATACCAAGCATGTGATGATATTGAAAGACTAACTCAGCAACAAGACATTAGAAAGGACAGCAAGATATCAGAAAGTAAACTTGAGGTCAATAATAGTTCCAAACATGGAGCCAAAAATATGTTTACTACAGCTAAACAAAAAAGTCAATTGGTGCAATCGAAGCATTTGAATCTGAGCAGCATTTCAGGGTATACATCTTTCACAAATAGCTCACAATTAAATAAACCAGTAAAGATGGAAAAAGGAGAAATTTGTGGAAATTCTCCAAGTTTTTTAGGTGCTACAACTAATTTAACAATATACTCTAAGAACTCAAATCGTCAGATCAATAATCTACATTATTCCTGTAATAACACTGATGTTCCAATACAAGTGAATAGTACTGAATCGGTTCTTATAGGAAATTCAAGTTTGAATGTGAGGTCAGATCATAGGAATACAGAAACTGCTACTGACAAGAAGAAATTAAGTACTCAGCATCTATCCCATAGGAGCACAACAGATGGACCTAAGAGTGATCTTAACAGACCAGTTCGATTTCCTAAGTATACATTTACAAAGATGAAAAATTCTCAAATACTTTCCCAGCTTAGTCAAAATTGTATACCAGCAAGTATTTCTGATACCAAAATTACACAGGGTTTGGAGAAAAATAAAACTGTCAACCCATTTTGTGGGAAGACTGTTCAACAGCAGTCTTTGGCAAAACGTTCTGAATCTTTGAAACAACCTCCAAAAGGTATGTATAAAATAGTTTTCTACGAAAATTATCACCTGGGACAGTAGCTAACTAGTTATTTGTTATATTGAATTTGTGTAACAAAATTTTAAAAATCATGATGCTTAACTAGAATTCTTAAAGTGACTCTTAGAACTAAATAAGCTCTAATATACAAAGTGTGGGTGATTTATGTTTTCAGAGGACTGCATTTGAGTCTTTCTTATATTTTAATACAATGACTAGCATCTGGTAGGTACTCAATAAATATTTGTTGAATGTTTTCTGAATTATTTCCTAGAAAATTATACTTTTTGGTAGATATATTGCTACGAGATTGTGTTTACGAAATACCTCATTGTTTTAAAACTCGAATAATCTTACTCCTATGTTTTGCAGAACATTGAGGTGAACAATATTTGAAAATTCAGAGCATCCTAATTAGACACATTTGCTACTATAATATCTGATATAGAAATGTTAGTTGTGATGGTTAGAACTGTAATTTACTTAGTACAACTTGTCGTTTTGGATTCTTCTGATTCCTTTCCCACAATTCTATCAAGTTCCATTGTTTCTACTTCAAAAAAGTACATCTCAATATTGTCCATTTTTCTCTCTTAACTGCTACCACCCTTATCCAAGCCAACATTTTTTAACTAGATTGTAGTTCTTTTATCTGTCCCTTTTCAATTCTAGTCTCCAAACAGAGTAATCTTTTAAAAACAAATAGGCAAACATGGCATTCCTGTGCTTAACCACAACCTTCAGTGATGGCCCATCATTTTTCAAAGAAAATTCCAACTCTAGGCTGATCTACAAGGCCCTGGGTTATCACTCCTTTTCCGTCTGCCTGCTTTTTTACCTCACCTACTAAGCTTCAACTACACTAGCTATCTTTCGGTTCCCCAAACAGAATAGTTTCTTTCCTAGTTCAAGAGCTCTGACTGTGCTATTCCCAACTAAAATTACTACTTCCCAGCATTTGACACACACCCCCATTCCCATCTTTTGATTGGTGCTTTTTTATTCTTAGGTCTCAATTTAAGTGTGACTTCCTTATAGAGACCTTCCTTGAACAATCTATAAATAGGTCTTTTCTTTGTTATTTTCCATCACCTGTCTTATTTCCTTCATTTCATTTATCACAATTTGCAAGCAAGTATTGATTATTGTCTGTCCTATCTGAATAAGTAGACCTACCACAGCATCTGCCACTTAGAAGATGTTTAGTAAGTATTTGAGTGAATATCATGCAATATAATGTGAAAATCTGTGACTCATTGATACTGTAATGTTTTTTAAAAGGGACTGTGTCTGGCGTAACTACTTGTACTTCTTAATGCTCAGTTCTTTCTCACAGCCTCATGGTTTTACAGATGCTGTTTCCTTCACCCAGAACCATAGTGCCCCCACATGCAAATACCAGATCTGCCTGGCCATTTTCCATTTGTCCTTTAAAACACAGTGTTTCTATCCCCAGATAATTTAGCTTCACTTTCTCTGGGTTTCTCCAATATCCAGTGTTAACTTTTGTTATAGCATTTACTATGCTAGCTTGTAATTACTGATTTTCTTAATCAGTCTTCCTCACTTGGGGCTAACATTAGGATTCTTATCTATTATGTAGATCAATGCTAATAAGGTGAGGGAGTTTCTAGCTTCTTTTAACATTAGCTCATTGTTTTCTGTTTAGATTTTAGATGATGATTTTGTTGGCATTACTGCTACAGCTTCCCTATTTAAGTGATCCCACCCCCTTTTTTTTAACTTGTAACAGTAATATGCTAGTTGTTTAAAAAGAAAGAAAGAAAACAGAATAGATTAATTTGAAGTGAAAAATTAAATTATCTATTTCTCTTTCTCACAGCCATTCTTCAGGGAAACCACAGTTAACAGTTTGAAATACATCATGTAGTATTTTCTTTGCATATAAAAGCGTGCATGCGTGTTTGTATGTATCATGTGTGTACCTACACATTTATTTAATCAGGTGGAATTATATACTGTATACCCTCTATTTGGCAACTTGGTTTTGCCTTCATTTAATATAGCTATCTTTCCCTCTTATTCGTATAGTTTTGCTTCAGTCCTTTAGTGACTGCATAGTATGTCATTATACGGATGTACCATGATTTATTTAACTGTTTCTCTATTGATGGAAAGTTCAGTTTGGTTGCATGTTTTGCATTACAAACAATCCTCCAGTGAATATACTTCTACATAAATTTCTCTGTTCTCGTGTGATCATATATGTTAATTATTGAAAAATTGATGTAAGAGAATGTTTTGAATTTGATGGATATCACCAAATCTTCCCCAAAAGTCACATCAATTTATATTCTTATCAACATTGACGATGAATATTTCCCTACCTTATAGCCTAGATATTTTGAAACTTTAAAAATTGTGGTCAATCTATAATAATTTTAAATATTTAAATTTGTATTTAAATAAGTGTAATTAATTGGACCATACTCTCAACATGAATTTAGTTACATATAGTTATAACTATATTAAATACTACATCTCTGTAATATTTGCGTTTTCCCAAAACTACTATCCATCTGCATTTTTTTATGGGTGGATAATCTCTCTTTCAGTTTATCTTACCAATTTTTCTAAGTTTACTGATAGTACCTAATCTTCTAATTAACATTAATCTTCTTGGTATTTTCTACTGTTTCTACTTTCTTTTACTTTGTTACAGTATCAAGCTGCTCTCCAGGGAGTATCTCTGAAACAAAATCCATTTAACTGCCTCATTGCTCTAAGGCAGGGTTTGGCAAACCATGGCCTATTCAAATCCAGCCCATACCCTGTTTTTGTACAGCCAGCATGCTTAGATGGTCTTCACACTTTAAATAGTTGAAAAAATCTGGAGAAGAGTAATATTTCATGACCTTTGAAACTTATATGGAATTCAGATTTCATTGTCCCTAAACAAAGTTTTATTTGAACACAGTCACATCATTTGTATTGTCCATATCTGCTTGTTTTCATGCTACAATAACAGCTGAGCAGTTGCACCAAGAAACCATATGACCTTCAAAGTTTAATGTATTCACTTTCTGGCCCTTTACGGAATTTTTTTTTTCCTTTTTGCTGACCTCGTTTAAGAGAATAAAGATTAAGAAGAGCCACTCTTGCTTTGTACCTTGCAGTAGTTTGAGACTTCGCCGTGTTTTTTATTGAAGACTGAGTTAAAGGAAGGGCTGATGGGAGAAATGGATGACTCTCTAAATCAAAATTTCATGGTGTGACCTTATTTACGTCATTTGAAATTATTTTCCAGGAATATCACCAATCCAATTGTAAAACCAGTTTTAGGGAGCTATGTTCTTTTCTGTTGTCATGGATTATTAACCTGTTTTCCTTCCAGACTTATGGTCCATTCAATGCAATTCTGTCTGTGTGTATTCTGAGTTTATGTTTCTCAGCTTTGAGACTAAAATAGTAAGACAATTAGTCAAGCTAATTATAAAGTATCTTGTAGCATCTTTCTGTAAGGAAAAATAGCTACAAGTCTGTGAGATAATTAGTTTAGGAAATAAATAAGGCATCAGAGTAATCTGGGGAGTTTATCTGAAATATTTATCTCTTACCCTGAACACCCTCTCCCATTTCCAATTATACCAAGAAAGGAAGGGGAGACAGATAATTTATTTTGGACAAATAATCTCCCTTAGTTAACAAGGGAAATGTCTTACAACAAAGTCTGAACCTTTGTCTAGATGGTAGTGTAAATGATACTTCTCTGCCAATAGTACTACAGATTCTTACTCCATGAGAGGCAGATTTTACAACATAAACAGTTTTACCAATACAGGGGCATGTAAATACGATTTAAGGTGATAGTCTTAATTTTAAAACATCCTTTAAATGAGAAAATACATTTGCTAATTTTTAAGTTTGACTTTTATTAGCATTATATAGATAATCTAATATTTTTTAGCTCCAAGTGACTATACTGTGGAATTAAATTCATTTTATTAGAACTCAGTATTTTGCAGAGATAGAATTGGATGTATTATTAAAATCAAAATTATTTTCATTAATTTAAAACACATTGTTTATTTTATAGTATATCTCCCTGAAGTATACACTACAATATGCTGCATCGGAATATGTCAGAACGCTTCACATTTCTGTATACTTAAAAAGACATTCAAATTGAAGATTTTATTCAGATATTCTTCTTTTTGGAATAATTTTCTAATGTTTATATAAAATGTATTCTCCAAATAAAAACATTTGACAGTGAATTATATGCTTATTGTCATGATAGATTTCACTAGAACACTTTAAAACATTTTTCCTCAATGGCTAAAATGAAAATCTTGGAGCTCTATAGAGGAAAGAGGTTGGTGTGAATATTAATATAGCTTATAGTAAAAATACATTTGAGATGTTTGTATTTAATTCATTATATTTCAACTACTTTTCTATTAAAGTTTATATAACATTTAAAATCCCAGGTTTTAAAAAATACTCATTTGTCGATTATATACATTAGATGTCCTTATTCACAAGAATTATATGCTAGGAAGTTAAAATGTACAGTTTTAATCAAATGAACTTTATCACACTGTGAAAAGGTATATAAAATAAGAACAGATTGATCAGTGCTTGATTTTCTTTTGGCCTAGAGCACTGTATCTGTATGTGGAATATCATATTTAGTAGTTCAGTGTGATTTAATAGTTATACCAATATGACAAGTCTGGGTAATAAAAAAGTAAAAATTAAAATTCATACTCAGTATGACTTTATAGTCTATAAATGTAATATCTATATTTTGTTTAATTTTTAGAGGAAGAAGAGAAAAATAAAAAGTATTCTCCTGAAGAAATTCAAAGAAAAAAACAAGAAGCATTGGTTCGAAGAATGGCCAAAGCACAAGCATCATCTGTAAAGGCAGCTCCCACTTAACTTGATTTCTTTTATGAAATGTTAGTTGTAAGATGTAACAAAGACAGTTAATAGCTATCTATGATAGGAAATATTTTTTCTTGATTTCTCTGTGAGAAATTTAATGCTGACTTATAAAGCATGGACTTCTTTTTTTTTTATGGACTTGTATTTTATTTAATAAATCAATGTTTGCAATGGTCAATGAAACCTTTCCTTGGAGAGGTATGTGAAAATAGTTGCATATAAGTTTTGGCAGTTCAGGAGAATTAACGATTATGTTGTAGAATTATACAGAGTAAAGTAGTTGTATTTTTAAATATCGTTGATCCTCCAAAAATAGGTAATCTAATTTTTTTATTGTAATAACTTCCTAATACAAAGCTTCAACTCACTAAGTAAATAGGACTATTTTTTTATAGTTTTACTTTCAATTCAATAACTATTTCTGTTTTTTATACATTTCTGAATTTTAAATATACTTTCATATTCTTAAGAACATGGTTGGTGGGAAATAAGGACTTCGATTTATTTGTAAGGAAATCACTATTTTCAGTTCCTAGTCTGAAATAGATCTTAGAAAACTTTAGTTTTCTAAAACATGATGTATTTTGGAAACTTTCCACTATTTTTAGGGAAAATACTGATTTAAGTTTAGAAAAAAGAAAGACTGGCTATATAAGTAATATAGTATTATTAACATTTAGAACTGTCAGAACCTTTAGATATCATCTGGTCCAACTTCTTTATTGTATGGGTGAGAAATGAATACTGTTATTCTGAAAGTCACAAGGCAAGTTAAAACTGTGCTGGGATTAGAATGATTGCTTTCATTCTAATGAATACCTAGACAATTGTACCATTTTCTTCCAAGTATTAATTAGTATATAAAATAACTTGTTTGTAGGAGCATTAATTATTTCATAGTATAAAAAAAATAGTAACTCAGAGTATGTTAAGGACTGTTTAATAATAATGCTCATTGTTTCTTGTATTAAAGAATTCATTCCAGGATATAAAAAAGAGAATCTTTCTCTTTTCGTTTTCCTATAACTATTTAATTTTCCCTTAATTAATTTTCTGACTTACTTGATCATCTCTATTACTCTATTTTTTTTTCTTTTCGTCTGTTTAGAATTCACTAAGCCAGAAAATCTAAGCAGAGGTCATAAGGGCAGTAAGGATGCTTTATTTGTCGTAAATGACTTTGGGAGACCTGATGAAAGGTATAGGTGTGAAACACTTATTAGTGCATTCACCACTGTTCCGGTGTCTTACAGCTATGATAATATCAAAATAATTAAATGCATTTTAAGGTATGGCTATATAGAGATATATCACTCTGAAAATTGTATTTTCATATATGCAGTGGATAACTGCATTCTGTAACACATTCTTCTTCCTTTAGGTATTATTGGAAACAGTAGGGGTTAGTGGCCCTTCAGTGAACACACAGAGGGCTGTGTGGATAGTTTCTCTAGGTTGGCGCTATCCAATCTCTAGGAAATCTGTTTCTACATAGAGAAGGAGCAGTTGGTAGGCCTGGCGGCTCTGTTCCAGCTCAAGCTCAGCTGCCGTTTATGCATCTCAGGATGGCTGTAGAAAAACTGACCTTAATAATGCCATGATTGCAGGAAAGTCTACTGCAGAATAGAGCCCATCTATCAGTACTCTTTCTTGCTTGCTACAGACAGGCAACCCTGATCCCGGGAAAACTTGGGTTGCTTATTACACAGAGTCAGTTGTATGCAGGCATGTACCACACCTTGGGAAACAATGCTTTATCATACTCCATTATCACTAACTTTTACATTCCTCAGAACAGAGGCACCTTACTCATCTCTGTCTACCCAATACTGATATTCAGTAGTTACTTATTAAATATTTTATGAATTTAGATACATTCTGATGGCAGAGTTCTGCCTCCCCCTACTTGAAGCAATTTGACTCTGATTCCCTGAGCTATTCAGGATTAGAAAATGTTTCTAGGAACAATTTAAATTTAACCTAATACTGATTAGTATAAGTGACAGTTTATCTAAATAACCATGATCTTCAATTCTTGCCAGAATATGATGATCAGAATTACTTGTGAGACTCAAAAACAAAACAACAAATTTGTGTTGTTCCTTCTTAGACTTCATAAATGAGTACATCTAGGGGTAGATCTCAGATAGTTGTGCTTTTAAAGTTCTTTGGATAATAGCCAACAGGGTTGAAAAGAAACTGTAATTGCTAAACTTCTATAGGTTGCTAAATGTTTTATTTACCATGCATGATTTTAAAAAATTACCATTAACTAATTTGCTTCTCAAAACAACTATGTAAATAACACTTTTATCACCATTTTACAAGAAAAGCTGAAGTAAGCATATTAAGTGACATTCTCAAGGTCACACAATTAGAAAGTAATTGGAGCCAGAGTTTGAACCCAAGCAGTCTAATTTCAAATACTGTGATCTTAACTATTGAGCATACTGTCATTCTTGGAAACTATTCATAAAAAACACTTATCTGTGGAAATTATATGTGCAGGAAAGAATTGTTACATTTCAGGCAAGTGTGCCAAAAAAACTCACTAGAATTCTATAGCTTAACTGTATAGCTCAGGAGAATTTTTTTACAGTCCCAGTTGCTGTTACAGATGACTCCTAAATTTTATGTGTACATGGGCAGCTGGGTGTGTATTGATTATATGAATCCACATAGAGATCTCTCCTTTTTCATTCAACCACTAAACAAAAGAGTAGAGAAATACATAAAATGTGTAGCTATTTGAAATGTCTTCATTTTACTTCACTATTTTAGTAACTTCTGGGTGTTCTGGTTTTAAATCTGTTAGGGAAAGCTTAATTGCCTAGTCTAAGATGAAATGGCATACCTCTAGCTGCTAGTAAAACTCTGATCCAAGTAATAAAATCAAGGTTTCTGGTTAGATTCACACTATATAGAAGAGTGGTATTCTGCATTTAATTTGTTACGATATGTTATTGTTAAATCCAAGCTCACACAGATTGTAGTTGGGAAAAGGAAAAGTATTTTAATAGTGTTTTCAGATAACTATAGATATTCTTTTCTGATATTACACAAAAACTCAAGAAGTGGTAGTTTCTTAAAAGACAGCTCTACCTTCTGTTTCCAGCCAAGATGGAATAATGAGGACTGCATGTACCCTTCTTGCTGAAAGAACCAAATAAACTACATGGAAAAGTGGATTTCAAGACCTGAGAATGAGGAAACAATGGAGCCCTACGATTTTCCCAGCTTACTTCCTTGAGGGAGTTTCCAGACCATGATGCAAGGAAGAACTGAAAAAGAGCCCAGTAGACATCATGAGCAAGAAAATGGAGCTGAGAGTCTAGGGAGACTAAGATAGCTAGAGTTCACAGGATGGAGTACCTGTGAGAAGAGAAGACTGAAGTCCAGAGATCTGCAGATATCCCCCTTGAGAATTAAATGCAGTACTGATTAGGACATATATGTGAGGAAATGGAGGCTGGAAAAAGACATCCAAAGGGATTAGAGAGAGCAAACATTGTCCGGTGCTCACAGCATCTAGTAACAATGCCAGTTCTCACCAACCAAGGTCACTGGGTAGTAACTTGCCTGAGTAGTGAGGAATGATTTGCCCTAGGTTGCACTGCTCTGGACCCACCAAACAAACCTAAAAGCAAGGTCAAAAAGGATCAAACCATTCCCACATAACAACAGCATGCTAGAACAAAGCGTAAAAATGCTTCTAGGAAAACAAAAATGCCCAGCACCTGTGAAAACAATGACTGCCCTCTAATTAAAGATAACTAGGCATGCAAAGAACCAAAAACACAACCTATAATAAGAATCAATTGAAACAAACCTGTACCTGATGTAAATGTTAAAATTAACAGATTAGCTATATTAAAATAGCTACAGTTAGTACATGTGTTCAAAAAGTTACGTAGAAACATGGAGGATATTAAAAAGACTGAACTCAAACTTTTAGAGATAAAAGCTATGGTGTTCTAAGGTGAAAATACACTATGTAGGATTAATGGCAATTTACACATTGCAGAAGATTAATAATTAGTGAACTTGACATATCAATAGGAATTATTCAAACTGAAAAAAATTTAATGAACAGCGAGTTGTACAACTTTAAGTAGCCTAGTGTATGGTTGGTTAGAGTCTCTGAAGGAGGAAGTGGGGGGACAGTATACAGGATATTTGAAATAAATAATGACCTAGCAATTTTCAGAGTTTATGGAAACTATTAACCCACAAAGAAATTCAATGAACTCCAAGCACAAGAGATACATCATAGCCAGTATAAAATCATAAAAGCAATAAAAAAAGATGAGAACAAAGGAACAAAGATGAATATAACAGAATTTTCATCAGAAACAATCATAGAAGACAATGGAGAAACATCTTTAAAGCACTGAAAGGAAAAACCCCCGCCTATCTAGAATTCTATACCCAGCAAAATGTCTTTTGAAGGCAAACATGAGATAAAGTTGCTTTCAGACATAAAATCTGAAAGAATCACTGGCACTACAAGAAATATTAAAGGATGTCTTTCGAGCAGACAGAAAATGATATTAAATGAAAATGGGTTTACACGAGGGACTGATGAACACTGGAAATGATAAACACATGGGTTAATATATAAGATCTTAAAAAATTATTTAAATCTTTTACACAATAATTACTCATACAAAAATAACAATGTTGTGGGGTTTATAACATAAAAGTTAAACATGACAGCAGCATAAAGGCCAGTAAGAAGAAAAAAAAAAAGAAAGAGTAGACAGTCCTAGTCTTGCACATTTTGGCATGCATGGGTTTCAGTTACATAACACAAGTTTCCTAACATCATAGTTCAGATTTCTGTTAATACAGTATATTAACTGAATACTTGGATAAAGTACAAACCTTATAGCTAACTCAGTCCACAAATCACTACATAAATAATAGATGTGGATTATGATGCATGATCAATCATGTCATTTAATTGTGTCAACTGCCCAGTTGACATTATTTCCAGTTAAGAGCTAAAGAGATGGGGGTTCAGTTTTTCTATTCTGAGCTATACCCTGTCTTAAGACCAGTTCAGGCTGACTCCATATCTCATGGTCTTTCCACAATAATTATTTTCTACTTTATATATTCGATAGTCACCATTATTCTCATGGAGCCCAACATGGGGCTTGAACTCATAACCCTGAGATTGAGACCTAAGCCAAGACCAAGAGTTGGGTGGTTAACCGACTGAGCCACCCAGGCACTTCACCATTATTTGTAAATTCATCCATTCTTTTGCTGTGATTGGTTTATGGTGTTACATAGGGCTTCTTGTTTTTGTTTTGTTTTTAATACAACGGACTTATATTAAATGAATGAAGATTTTAAATTTAGTAGAAAACATTTCCTTCTTTGGTATGAAGGATTTAGTAGTATATTCTAAATGCAGATATAGACAACATTGTTTAAGTGCTGAAGAGCTCGTGTTCCATTTATTTTTTTTTTAAGATTGATTTTATTTATTTAAGAGAGAGGGAACATAAGGAGGGGGAGTGGCAGAGAGAGAAGAGGGAGAAGCAGGTACCTGCTGAGCAGGGAACCTGACGCGGGCTCAATCCCAGGACCCTGGGATCATGACCTGAGCCGAAAGCAGACGCTTCACCAACTGAGCCACCTAGGCACCCCTCCTGTTCCATTTATAACATAGTTTGGGAGTATTCTCTGTAAGGCAGAGTGAAACAGATGGAGAAAACAATCCTGGACACTATTTAGTAACCTCAGATTTCTTTCTAGTTTAGTGCAGTTTCAGCTGTGCAATCTCCCAAAGACATGCAAGAAATAGAAAATGTTAAGGGAAGAACAATGAAAATGAGCTTTAAAATAAGGGGTATTTTCACATGACAAGACACTTACGAATATTTTAAAATTTAGTTGTAAAAACACCAACTAATTACTTGCCTGACTGCCTAGCATTGTAATTTTTTTTTATTTTTTCAAGCAATATTTAAAATAAATGCCAAGAAAAGGAAATAAGGCATCTAGTAAAATAGGTGAAATATTTGAGTAAAGTATATTACATCTAGCTGAAAAAATACACATTTAAATGTGCATCTTTTAGCTTTAAGATATGAAACATGCAAATCATTATCTCTACATCCCAGTACACAGAAAAGAAAATTTAAGCCATAGGGACAATAGTGCTTTAAACTCTTGGGAATTAAAACCCCACATATCTAAATTATAATTATTGCTAAAGCTATTGAAATAGCATTTCCAGAACTTGTTAACAGTGTGCTTAGAAAGAGAACCACAGTACTTGGCACTCTAGACATTTTCAGCATTTGTGGATATGGCTTTTACTAATGAACTTGTTCAAGTAATTCATCAAGCTGTTAATCCTCTGCTTTAGATTTCAATTGACAATATTTTTCTAGTCTGTGGTACTACACTTACAGACTCAATGATTTATGTTAATAAATTACACCTTTTACTTGGTTCTACCAATGCACTTTTTGTGGTGTTGAAAGTGTTATTAGTGATTCAAAAGAAAAAAAAAAACACGTAACTTTGAGGGGTAGGGAGTTGAAGAAATATAGCTTACTTTCATTTATAACAAAATGATCGTATTCAGAGGGGCAGGGGGTGGGGGAATGGGATATGCTGGTGATGGGTAGTAAGGAGGATACGTATTACATGGTGCACTGGGTGTTACACGCAACTAATGAATCATCGAACTTTACATCAAAAACCAGGGATGTACTGTATGGTGACATAATAAAAAAATATTATTATAAAAAAAACAAAACAAAGCAAAACAAAATGATTGTAGAGAAAAAAAAACTACCAGGTAGAGGTACTCAACTAGTTATTTGAATACTTCCAAGTATCTTTGAAGCAAAAATAAACATAAAATATTAACTGATTTTTTAATGTCTCAAGATTTATTTTTGTGAATTTTCACCTATACATGAAACAATATCTAATTTGTCATTGTTTGTTTCCATTATAGTTACTCTGTTTTCTTAAGCATACCGTTAGTATGTTCCTACCTCAAAATTCTAATATGCAAAAAGGAATTGTGTTTATTATTCACTTAATTAGTACTTTCACTTGTACCTCACATTTCAGGATCATTTTAAAAAACAACTAATGCTAACACTCGTTGGGCACTGACATAAGAATATGCATTATTTCATTTAATTCAATATGCCTATGAAGAGGATATTGCTTCATTTTGTAGATATCGGAAATATGTAAATATAAGGAAACATAAAGTAGTTAACTTTATGTGGGAGAGCCAGAATTCAAACCAGTCTGGAACAAGTATTCACTCTTTATCAGTACTCTATTGTTTCCCATAAAAAATGTGAAATCCACATCATATATATGAGGAAACTGAAACTCAAATGAGGCTAAGTGACTTAGTCAAGGCTATATTCATGGCTAGAACCAGTACTAGAACTCAGATCCTCCCAACCTTGTCCTACTTAATTTTGCACTGGATGATGCCTGTAGGGCTGAACCTATTTTCTGTTTAGAGTAAGGAAATATAGAAAATTGCTTATACATCTATAAGGTTGTTGAATTTTCACTGCTAAAGGGTCTATTTTTAAATATATTTGACTAAGAGATGCCTGGGTGGCTCAGTTAAAAGTCTGCCTTCAGCTCAGGTCATAATCCCAGGATCCTGGGGTTGAGTCCCACATTGGGCTCCTTGTTCAGCAGGGAGCCTGCTTCTACCTCTGCCTGCAGCTCCCCCTGCTTGTTCTTTCTCTCTCTGACAAATAAATAAATAAAATCTTAAAAAAATAAATAAATAGATATATTTACTTAAAATATGCAATAAAATAATGTAAATAATTCGGCTATGTTCAAAAGCCTGAAAAATAAATTCTAGGTTCCAAAACCACTAAAATAAAAATAATTTTGATGAGTTTCTTTTTACTCCTGTATCTTTTAGTACATTGTTACTTTAAGCTCATGACTAAAACTTTTCCTCAGTTTTCTATAATAGTTCTATTGGCACACCTTATTTAATGAAATTTCCTAAACTTATCTAAAGTTGTACATAAATATGTACAATAGAAACTCGGGGGTGGTGGGAATCTCAGGACAAAAAAAGTTTTCTGTTCAATTATATTTTCAGAATTATTTATTTTTTAAATTAATAACATTTATTAAGAACTTTGTATGGTCAAAAACTCTTTTGGGGGTGTTTTGATTTTAGTCTTAAGCAATTTGACTAGTATATCTCTAGGCTTGGTTTTCTTCAAACTTGTTTCAGATTCACTGAGATGCTTGGATTATAAATTTTTGTCTTTCATTAAATTTGGGAAGTTTTTGGTCATTATTTCTTCAGATTTTCTTCTGCCCATTCTCTTTCTCTCCTTTCCTTCTGGAACTCTAACCACCATTTTGATATTATACTACAGGTACCTGAGGTTCTTTATACTTTATTTCTACCCTTTTCCCCTCTCTCTTCTTCTGACTGAATAATTTTTATTGATCTGAATTCAAATTAACAGTTCTTCCACTGTCAACTTCATATAGCTCTTTTACCCATCATATGAACTTCTAAAATTTCAGATATGCATTTTTTAGTTCTACAATTTCCAGTTGGCTCTTTTTAAAAATAGTTTCTCTGCTAATTTTCCTATCATTTTATTCACTAAAAGCATATTTTCATTTGTATTATTGAGCATAGTTTTAATAGGTGCTTTAAAATCCTTGTCTGATTATTCTAACATAGTGATCATCTTAGAATTGGCCTCTGCTGATTATCTCTTCCCTAGAGATTGGATCACATTTCCTGGATCTTCATATATCAAATGGTTTTGGGTTGTATACTGCACATTATATCAGTTACGTTGTAGAGACTCTGAATTTGGTTATATTCTTCCGATGAGCCTTCATGTTTTTGTTTTGGCAAGTGGTTAGTTTGGTTATATTCAAACAGAAACCTCTGCCTTGCCTATGGTGAGTGGAAGCTCAGATCTCAATTCACACTGCCTTCAATCAGCTCACTGCTTAATTTCTGGTTCCAGGGCCAACCAGCGATTTGGGCAGAGTTTGCCCAAATTTTTGGATTTGCCTTATCTGGCTCTCTCCTTTCTGTTTTCTCTCTCACAACTCTGCTTGTTGTAGCTCCTTCCCTTAGTTCTTCTAAACAAAAAGATAGCAGATTTTCTCTCAGCATTTTAACCACTTTGCACTGTGCTACAACTGTGCTTGACCTCAGAGTAAAATCTCAGAGAAAATTCACTTTCTGAATATTATTGCCTCCAAGTTTTAGTTTTCTTCTAAAATCTGTCTGCTTTTGTCAATTCTTTAGAGCCCTCAGGTTGCTGAACTTTTAATTCTGTCCATAGTTTTTAGTTGTTACCTACAGGGTGAAAGGAGATGGTCTGTTAGGAGTTTTTTTTTTTTTTATTTGAAGGAAGAACTGTCAATTTTAGATATTTGAAATAGAAAAGAAATAGTATACAGATTTTGTTCAGGAGAAGCTCCCAATCTAAGTATAAATATGTCATATTTTCACAAGGCCAAAATAACACAAAACATTTACTTTATTTCAAAGATTTTATTTATTTATCTGAGAGAGAAAGAGAACGAGCAGTGGGGAGGGGCAGAGGGAGAGTGAGAGAGAGAAGCAGACTCCCTGCTGAGTAGGAAGCCTGATGCGGGGCTTATCCCAGGACCTGGAGATCATGACCTGAGCCGAAGGCAGGGGCTTAACTGAATGAGCCACCCAGGCTAACACAAAACATTTAGATACAGAAATCCATATTTCAACTTCTAAACTAGCTAGGAAAGCATGGTTCTACTCTTGGTTTTGTCATGATTTGTCAACTAAATTTCTCTGGACATTTGCGTGCTCAATATGAAAATGAAGGGATTAAATTAGATATCTAAGATCCTCCCAAGGTTCTATGTTTCTAAAGGAAATAGGTTTATTTGAGTAGGTTTTATGTTTGTGTGCAATTATTATTAATATACTTTGAAAATCATAATGCTTCAATTTAATATCAAAATTTTAATTAGGAGGTTCTAATCATATAACTTCATATAATAGATGGTTCCCGGAAAGATTACATATAAATTAGTATTATATAATATTTATAGTACATAACAGATGACTATCATTTATAGGAATTGTGTGGATTATTCTTTAGTTAAGGTCCTTTTTGTTAAAATAATCACTTCCTAATTTAACTTTTGTGTAAATGTACATTCACACACACAAAACTGATTACAGATATATGCTTTGTGTTAGAAATATAAGAAATAACCATAATTTATTGCCATGATTTGAGGTAGCATAACCTATAAGCTTTGTTGTATAAGATTATACATATGTGAAAATTGAAGTCCTGAAAATTTAAACCAACTTAAAAAGAGGTTTGTTTCCAAACTTTAAAATTATCTAAACCCATTAATATTAGCACATTCATTAGTTTTCCACTCAATTTTGTAAAATATGGGCAAAATATATTAAAATATTCAAATAACTGCACAAACACCATTTCATATGAATGGTAATGCTAGGGGCACCTATGTGGCTCAGTCAGTTAAGCAACCAACTCTTGATTTCAGCTCAGGTCATGCTTTCAGGGTTGTGAGATCAAGCCCCATGAAGGACTCAATGCTAGGCATGGAGCCTGCTTAAGATTCTCTCTCTCCCTCTCCTTCTTCCCCTCCCTCTATTAAAAAAAGAAAAAAAGAATGGTAATGCTAACAGGAGGTGCATACATGTAATTTTAATAAATGTGGTATACAAAAAGAGGTATAAAGACTGTTGATGTGTGGTATTTAACATTTTAGGTTTAAAGCTGGATTCTGCAAATAAGTTGTTTCTAAAACAGTTGAAAATAGTTTGATGAAATTAAACAGTGTACCCCATTATTTAAATTATTTTGTGATAATCCATTCTTTAGGTAAAAGTTGTCTTGGGGTCAGTCTGTCACTCTACATTTACCTCTGTATCCCTTTCTGTGTCCCTGCGTGTCCCTCTCTGTTGACTATCTTTAGCCAAGCTCTCCATATAGTGAGAAAAATGAATCTTATTCCTTTTACATGCTTTTTCTCAACCTATACAAGGAGATAGGTACCCCCCATCTCCTAGTTTCCATCTCAATCACTAACAAGAGCTCTGATTATCCCTGCTTGTGTATATACAACTTTTGGGGCAGGGAAGCGGCCCCTTAATTGACAATCATATCAGAATCATGTGACATACAAGAGGGGAAGTTTCCAAAAGTTACTTTTTTTTTTTTTTACAGACAAAAAAAGTAACATATTTTTATTTTCTTGAGTTGGCCTTTCCTCTCAAAAAATGTTGTTTATCATTATCCTAGACTTACTGTCCTTTGCTTTCTGAGACAGCAAGAAATAATACCAGACAACTATATAATGTCACAAACACAGTTGCCTCTTTTTTAAAATGTTGGATATAGTCTTTATATTTGAGAGAAGGCAGGAGACTGCTGATGAAAGGTGTGGATTACCTTAGGAAAGTATTATTGAAATCTCATATAACTCATAGTTCAGTTTCCAAGTTGGATATAGTCCACATCAAAGGAGACCAAATACTTTAAGCAACTTATGGGATAAAACATAGAAACAGTTCTATGTGTCTGGAAAAGGTTCTAAAATTGATAAATTAAGCTTAAAATAACAACAAACGGTCAATTCAAATGGTGTCATGTGACTGCCAGAAAATATTTTAATGTGCCCAGAAACTTCCCAATGAAGGTTCACATATAGAACCTCTATATTTCTCCTGCCATGTCAACCTTGGTTATTCATTTATATCATTTTCTATTTCTCTGATGCTGGGCTCTTGATCAGGCTTCTGCTTCTGCACTCTGTCTGGAACCCTATATGCGTGAGTCATAATGCTACTTTGTGAAACAAGCTGAAAAAGTCAGTCTAAAAACTTAACCACAGAAATCTTGGATTTGAAACATATCCATCATTCAGTTAAAAGAGGACAAACTAAATATTGTCCTACTTTTTTTTTTTTTGGTCCTACTTTTCTTCCTTAGAGAACCATGTCAGAGGGAACATGCGAGCCAAAACTTTCAAAGACCTACAGATAAGATTTACCCAGTACTGAAAATCTTTCTCCAAATAGTTGAACATTATCTAATATTAGAATCTTATATTAGATTGTTTGCTAATTAGGTGATTTAAAACACAAAGTTCGAATTACTGTAAAGAACTGCCTAATTAAGCCACATAATCATGAGAGATAGTAAATGTCTTTATTTTAAGCCCATAATTTTTAGGTGTGGGTTCTATGCATCGATAGATAACCAAAACAACTGATAAGTCTTTTCATCCTTTACAAATTTTATTTCTCTCATTCATGTATTTTTATTTGTAATAATATCTGTAAGAAAATAGTTGAATAGTTGTGGTCATTGTGGGTATCCTACCTTACTCCTGGTTTTAATGAGAATGCTTCCAGTATTTTTTATATCTACATTTCAGGCTTTTAGAATGAGACACATTTCTTGCTAATAGTTTTTATTATTTTTATCCTATTATTTACCTTATTTATTTTAAATCAAGGAATGCTGCTTTAAAAAAAAGTATTATTATCATCATTAATGGGGACGACTATGGCAGATACTGTTTGATACTGCCCAATATCTATTCCACCTTTCTTCATTTATTAATTCTCTAATTTTAGTTGAGACCATAAACTCCCCAATATGAGGATGCCACTATATCATTTCTAAACTGCTTATGCTCGATCTATTCCAGAAAAGAGAAGTAAATTTTCATTTAGTTTAAGCCATTGTTATTTAAAGTATTTCTTATAGCCAGTGAATGAATGTATTACCTACTTAATAAAGTGACCCTGTGAGTTGTCTCTTGTTTTTCTGTTTTCAATTTTATATTAAATTATTAGGTTTCCTAATCTTAAATCATCCCTATAGTACTAAAATAAACCAACCCCACTCCAGCTATATTCTTGTATAATTCTTGAAATGTGCTAATGGATTCTTTTTGCTAATTTTTCGTTTAGGATTTTTTTCAGTTTAGTTGACCACTAGTTTTCCTTTGTGTATGTGAAATCTATTTTATACATTGTTATCAATGACATGGCCACCTTACAAAAAGAATTTAGAAAATTGTCTTTTTTACTAAATACTCCAGAATAATTTAAGTAATATAGGTTTATCTTTTTCTTTTAGAATTAATTTCTGAAACCTTCACAGTTTGGTACTATGGAGAAATAGCTACTTGACAATTGTATTCATTTTATGGTAATTGGTCATTTAGATTTTCTTTCTTCTCAGGTAATTTTAGAAAAATTTATGAAAAGATAATTGAATGTCTCAAGCAAAATAGTAATAAGGTGTTGTAAGGATTATGAAATATGTAGAATTAAAATATAATTCAACAGTTATATATAGTATAAAAGGGAAGAAATCTAAGTATACCATTATAAATTTCTTACAACATACATAATTGATACAAAGTTATATAGGTAAAATGTGATGTTAAAGATATATATTGCAAAACCTAGAGGAAAAACTAAAAGTAAAAAAAGTAAAACTAAGAAGCCAATAGTGAAGGTAGATGAACATTAATAAAATATCCAATTAATCCAAAAGAAAGCAGGTAAAGAAGAAAAACAACAACAAAGAACAGGTAACACAAAGCACAATTAGCAAGATGTTCTCTTACCCTCTTTTATGGAAGCCACATCTTCCTCTTGTTCTCTGCCAAAGGAGAAGTAGTTTGTGTGTTCCACCAATCCTTAGAGGAACTTGTGACTTCTTAAAATTCAGTTCAGGAGGTTGCCTTGTAACTCAGCTCTCTTATATGTTCAAGAAAAGTGTTGTTGTTCTTGGGTTATCCAGCTTTATATCATTTTTAGGATGGAAGACACTTTCTCTTGTGACTTCCTATATGCCAAAGAAAAGTGAAACTCCCTTTCAATAATTTCTGTCCTTTAAATAGTGTATCCAAGTTCTTTGGTATACAATACAGATTCATAACTAGTATATTTTAATTTTCAATTTTACTCTCTTGTTTTATAAAGTAAACGTTTTGGTCTCATTTAGTGATTTGGAGCCTGAATTCGATCTTATAATTCTTATAATTCGATCAATATAATACTATTATATTATTTTCATACTTTTAATAAGTTTGTGCCCCACCCCCCCAGATTGTAACCTTCCTTTTTGTTTATTTGTATTTTCTTGGTAAAATTTTGCCCATGCTTCTGTTTTCCCTTCTGAATCAGGAATGTCTTTCATATAGAGTTAGGTTTCACTTTCCCTTAATGGTTGAGGTAACTTATTTATATTTATTATGATGATAAATACATTTGGGTTAGCTGTCATATTACTTTATGTTTTGCTTTTTGTTTTTATACTTGTTTAAAAAACCTTTCAAATGTAGCCTTTTCCCCTCCCATGCATCTATTTTTCATTTTTTTCTAATAATCAGGAGATTTATATTTTTGTTCTTATGAATACCTTTTTAATAAGAACATTACATCACAGGGTGCCTGGTGGCTAAGTCAGTTAAGCATCTCCCTTTGACTCAGGTCATGATCCCTGGGTCCTGGGATCCAGCCATGTGTCAGGCTCCCTGCTCCCTGAGGAGTCTGCTTCTCCCTCTCCCCCTACTCGTGCTCACTTGCTCTCTCTCTGACTTGCTCACTCTCTCTCTCAAATAAATATAATCTTTTAAAAAACAATTACATCATATAGGATGAATTTCTTAATCCCCTATTTCTCCATTTCTTTAAACATGCCTAAGTTGTTACTTTAAGCACTGATGGTTACTGTATTTCCTTTTTCTTTTCCATGCCTTCTCCTTGATTATATTATTTTCATACTATTAACATCTATATATGTAATTATATCTGTATTAATGATTGGTGGGCTTTTAGTGATGTGCTTTGATCTGTAGCCATTAAAGATGAGGATATTGGGAATTCTCACCTTCCTTGCTCATGCTCTTTCCATCTTTTGTTGGTTGCATTATTTCTATACTGTCACGGCTTGTGACATTTATACTCTTGTAACTCTAATCTTACATTTTTTCCATTCTTCAATGTTAATAGAATAAATGCTCAACATTAATACTTTTGCCCATAGTTTTTCTTATTCTAGTAGATTACTTAAGCTGCACCTATGGGAATATTTTCTGAGTTCTTATAGTTTCAGTATTTCCTGAGTTCTTGCATATCGCTTTCTTTTTAAATCATAGTTTGGCTAGGTATAAAATTCTGTGTTACCCACCCCTCCTCTTTTCTTGAGGATGTTATATTATTTCTCCAGAATCTCTAGCTTTGAATTTTTCTACAGAAAGTTCAGAGACCATCCTGATTCCCCACCCATACCCCATACCTTAAAAGTAACTTGAGCTTATTGCCTGTTTATCCAAGTACTTGTTTCTTTTTCATTGAAATCCTATACATTTGCTAGGAAATGTTTTATTATTTATTATTTTGAATATATATATTTCTTGGACAAGGTTTTATTTCATTGTGTAAATCCAAATCTTTTATTTCCATGAAATAAACTTAAACTATATTGTGAATTATTTGTTCTTTTTCATTTTTTCTCTTTTTGGACTCTATGCAAATCTTGAATCAGTTTGCCTCTTCCATTTTACCCCTTTATTTAATTTTCCTTCCTTTTCTTATATCTATCTTATATTTATTTAATTGTTTTCTGCAATTTTTTCTCCATTGTGCTGCTTTATATTTTGCCTTTATTTGGGGGATGGTTTTGTTATTTTTTTCTTTCACTTTATAGTTTCATTATAATTTTTTTCTTCCTATTGTCTTGTGATCTCTTCCCTGAGCTTTAGAATATCTTTTTCATGCTCCTTCTCCAGAGAAGGTTTTGCTTGAGATTCTTAAATTACTGTTGCTACAATAGATCATTTTTCTGCCTAATATTCTTTGTAAGATATTCTTATTTTTTTCTTCTTTTTCTTGCTGTATATTTGTGTGGCTCTAGTGATACTTTCTTTTTTTCATGACTCATCTTTAAAGCAAATAAATTTCTCTAGGATAAATTATTTTCAGGAGTCTAGTGTATGGGATAGTTGATGACTATATTCCAGGTTAGCTAGAATTATCTTGAGGACCCAGAATTTTGTGTATCAGTTTGTCTCTCTTTAACTTTCCCAAGTCAATGAGGATAGGCACTATGGAGGTTTTTCACTATGCCAAATTTCTGCACTCACTTTCTGCAGATACTTCCCGCAAATTCAGCCAATCTGCATGATGCCTTGTTTGTTGCCATCCTTTTGATTCCCAGAAGTAAGCTGGATCCAGAGTAGTTCCTACCTCTAGCACATGGATCCTATTTCCATTGTTGTAAACAAGGCATTGGATTTTGCATCTCAGAGTGACCCTTATTGTTAAGAAGTGTGTTTTGCTAAATCCTTAAGTTTGAAGCTATAATATTCTTCCCCTTTGTTCTTTATGCATACATCCCTGTATTATTATGGGGAAACTCTACACTTACTTTTTAGTTTATTGTTTAGTACTCGTTTTGCAAAAAAAGGAGTTTCTGTTACTTTATATCCTTCTCTGTGCTGCTTTGGGTGATATACAGGAAGAAAATGGGGAAATGTTGACATTTTAATATCATCTTCATCTTCGATGCCAGTTCATTTGAGATATTATATTCAGCACTATAGAGGTTACCTCTCTTGGCTGTTCCAATTTACAGAGATTATTAAAGCATATTTCAGGAAATACAGTTTTCAAACACAACTCCATTTGAGTTGTTTTTGACTGCTTAAGAAACTCTGTTATATCTCTGACTTCTAACTATTTCAGTCACAATTGTTTCTTCTAAGTTTTCTTACCCAGTCAAATGTTTAGACCTAAAATACATAATAAATGAATTTAGGTAACATGGTAGTGATGTTTAATGGTAACAAGTTATACTTCAACTATTTGGGGAAAAACGTCTCTGCAGGGTACAGATTTAAAGTATGTACTTTTTTATATTTTGCATCACTTCTAGAACTCTATTGCCCAACTCAGATTTTCATTCAACAGTTGAATGAACAATTAAAGCACTTGTTTTCTGGAACTGTTTGCAGGCTATAGTTTTATTTTGACTCCATTGCGATCTTGTGCAACAATGTTTGGACAATTATGTAAATAATTTATTGCACATTGTTCTATTTTATAAATTCAGTGGGAAGAAAGAGAATGAAATTGCTAAAATATTATTTTAGAGGAAGCATATAAAGTCCTTTTTTAAAAAAATTAAGCTCTCTATAACTTGCAACCAACAGAATGTGGCCTAATATGAGAGGAAATTGCAACACAATTTGACATGAAGCCAGCAATAAGGTTAGGATACAAAGTATATGTTAAGTCCTGTTCATTTTCACTCATGGGGTAAAATTTGGCTTTTATGCTTTTTAGCATGGGGATCTGATTTCTTTTTTTATGTGATAGTAGGACAAAGGGTTCTGGGTCAGTTCTGTGTTGGTCTATTGTTATAAACTATTATAAACCCTCTATAATTCTGCATTATTTCATCTATTAATCAGGAACAGCCATGATAACCACAATTTCTTTTGCCTTCAAATGTTGCAATCTTACCTTCCCTTGTTTTACTTTCAACAGTCATGTACTTTTTATTTGTTAGTCTAATCTATTTATGCTGGACAGTGAGATGGTCCTAAGGGGAAAATACATAGCCATCCAAGCCTCACTCAAAAGAATAGAAAAATCTAAAATGCAGTTTTTATATTCTCACCTCAAGAAGCTCGAGCTGGAACAGAAGAACAGGCTAACCCATGCACGAGAAAGCAGTTGATCAAGATTAATTAGAGCGGAGATCAATGAATTAGAAACCAGGAGCACAGTAGAGCAGATCAACAGACCTAGAAGCTGGTTCTTTGAAAGAATAAATAAGATCGATAAGCCACTGGATTTCAGAAATTCCCCTGTGTGCCAAGATGTTGAGCAAAGCTTAATTCTGTCTTTGCCTCTTTCAGTGTTCATCAGTGCAGATTTTATATTGTAAGATGCTGATTAGGTCTGGTATAGGTCCCAGATAAGTGCTTTACAAAAAAATGTAAAGGATGTGCACATTTGAGAATCACTGTCCTAAACTTTAGCCTCTGATTTGAATTAGTTAACCTTTTCAAAAGAGCTTCTGCTACCACAGAAGCATCTCATTCTTAAGAGGTAAATGAGCTCACTACTTATTTCTTCAAATTAGAGGATAGGAATTAGAGTGGCAAAAGAACTAAGGCTAATACCATTAAAGAAGCAATTGAAAACAGTTGATTTTTCTAACCAGGCAGTAAAGAATCTCTTCCTTGTGACATCTTAAGTCACAGAAGCCATGTCTTTGAAAAACTCCTTTGTTTCAGAAAGGCCTTTTTTTTTTTTTTACTCCATCCTTTTCAGAATTGTGGATTGTGGTCGGGGCCTGGGGTGGCATTTGGCGGGGGGGGGGGGGGGGGGGGGGCAGATAGTGGGGAACTTTGGAAGTAGAACTGGTAGAGAATTTAAAAGCCTCATGGACAATGTAAAAGAAGGGAAAAGACAATGTAAGGACTTCAAGTGAAATAGACACTGCCTTTCCTGACAGATCTTAAATGGCAGGGTTAAAAACAATCTTCAGACTATAAATTTTATCTATTGGAAATAATTTTATGACCTGCAGTTGTAACCATTTCATTTGATTGTCGTGACTCTTGGGCAATTTTTTTTATTATATTTAGTAATTTAATTTTTCTATTAGATCACATGATAATTGCACATTTTGGAAAAACAATTATGTATATTTCTATTTTGGACAGAGTATGAAGTAAAAACTATATATGTGAAAAAACTAGATTCACCACTAATGGAGTTATGGTTACTTGATCTTCTTAATTAAGAGAACTGTATCAAAAAGAGCAAATGTTAAAAAAAAATGCCAAATGTTTTGTTTGGTGGAATTGTAGGATGATGAACAACAACAACAAAATATAATTCAAAATAGGTTCCTCTTAATTTTATATCTGAGGCAGGAAATATTCTAAGCTACTGGCTGCTCATTGGAATCACCTGAGAAGCATTTAAATGAATACCAGTGTCCATCTGGGGATATCACCTAAGCACTGGTATTTTTTAAAAGCTCCTCGGGCCATTTTAATCAGCATGAAGTATTCAGTACCACTATCCTCAAACAGACTCATCCCAATATTTACTAAGCTCAGTATTGCTGAAATTGAGATAGGAATTATAAAATATATTGAGTCTTACTGTACTTAAGGAGTTTAATTGCACTGAGAAGAATTACTTAAAATGAAACACAAAAAATTTCAAAAACGACGTTATTAAGAGCTAAGTATGGTAGAGAACTTCTAAAGGTGTTCAGTGAAGAAAGAAACCATAGAAGAGTAGTGATTAAAGAAAGCTTCTAAGAAAAGCTGGGACTTCGTCTGGGTTTCTAAGTGTGGTAGTTCTGAGGGTAGCCAGACTCCAAGATGACTCCCAGTAATCCCCACTCCTGGTATTCACATCCTGTGGCTTTTATCTTGTTCTCCTTCTCTCTCATTAATAACCCTGGAGGAAGCCGGTAGTGACAGTTTATGGAGAAGTACATGTGGGGAGAAATGGAGGCCTTGCCTAACAGACAACAACCATGTGAGTGAGCTTATGAGAAGATTTTTTAATTTCAGTCAAGTCTTGAGATGACAGCAGCAACAGCTGACAATTTGCCACCTCATGAGTGCCTGAACCAGAACACTTCAGGCCAAGAGCAGAAGACAAGGGGCACCTGGGTGGTGCAGTCGTTAAGCGTCTGCCTTGGGCTCAGGGTGTGATCCCAGGACTCTGGGATCAAGCCCCACATCAGGCTCCTCCGCTGGGAGCCTGCTTCTTCCTCTCCCACTCCCCCTGCTTGTGTTCCCTCTCTCGCTGGCTGTCTCTCTCTATCAAATAAATAAATAAAATCTTTTTTAAAAAAAAGAAAAAGAAAAAAAGAGCAGAAGACAAGGCAATGGGAAGAACATGATGAGCGAAGAGATGAAGGGGAACTGAAACGGTACGCTGTGGTATTCTGGCAAGAGACACAGGTATGTTGCCCAGGAAATAATGTGCGTGTTGGCGGAAACATAGATTATTGAGGTTATTGAAAGATATACTAAATGGTTAATGTGAGGGAATAAGAAGCCATTGAGCTTTTGCTTTATTTCTCCTCTCAAAATTTTGGAAACTTACTTTAAAAAAAAATCATAATTCAAATGCAGGGGAGAAAATATTTTGTTGTTTGAAAATTAGCAAAAGAAAAATTAGCTGTCTTGTTTAAAAAAAGATGAGCACTACTCTTGTAAAAAATGTTTAAGTGGGCAAAGGGTTTGAGTAGAATAGGAGATTTGGTATGTGACGTAACATTTATCAATTACTAGTAACCACTGAACTAACAACAAATTTGTATACCATAGACCGATAGCCTGGTGTTCAAAAATATCTAAATAGCTGCTAGAGAGACAACAAAATCCCTTACTTTACTAAGTCTTGATTTCCAATAATGATTCCAACTGACTTCAAATAGTTTTACTAAAACATCACCATTAACATCAACTGAGTGCTTTAGACATTTTTCACACAGCCACTTATTTCTTTCCTACAAAGTAAATACATACTAAATTTAAAGTCCAAGGGCAGCAGTTTCTAACTTATTTTTTTACAATGCTGTAATAGGAGCAGGAAATAATTTTATGAATGAAAATTCACCTGGTTTAAGTACAAGCTCACAACCTTCTCTTAACTTGTTGGAACGTTTTCCTAAAGAATTTTGCCTCAGGCAAGTCTCTGCTTTTAGCATAAATCAGATCAAGTTCAATTGTATCAGTGTTTTGCTTTTGGCTCACTGTTTATTTTGCAAGTAAAACTCAAAATCAACAGTAGAGTTTAAGGTGAGTATTAAGGGAATTGTGTCCACACTGCAGGGTCTGCATGAACCACCTCTGGGGGTAATTTATTTGCTATTATCCACATTTCTTCAGAAAAGCAGATAGAGCGTCCTGCTTCCTAAATTAAAACAAACTTTTTCATTTTAAAACAATACACATTTATTATACAAATTTCTGAAATTCAGAAAAATAGAAGACATTGTTTTTCATTGTACACTATAATATCACCAAGCAGAAGATACCACTATTACATTTTTCTTTCTTCTCACATTTCTCTTTCTCTCTCTCTTGATATATCTATATATATGTGGTGGTGTTATATAATTATGATGATTCAGTATCCACAATTTTTATGCTATCTCTCTTTGGGATTCATCATTTCATTCATTCAACAAATATTTATTGAGCAAAATACTATATTTTCTCATTTAACTTTAATTTTACACATATAATTTTTAATGGCTGCCTTAAATCCCGTAAAGTGCATTTACCATAGTTTATTTAAGCACTTTTCTATTATTGGATGTTTAGTTTCCTGTTATATTTTGATTTATGAAGTTTTTTTCTTTTAATTCTTAGTTCCTGTTAAAAAAGTAATACTTAAAAATCCAAAAAAAAAAGGATTTATATGAAAAATTTCCTTCACATCTCAGACTTCCAGATTCCTACTCCTCCCCTTATCATATTTCAAATCTTCTTTTCTAAATAGTCTGTGTATATACACACTTGCTTTTTTCCCTTATACAAACAGAAGCACACTATATACATTGTTTTACGTGTTCTATACCTTCTCACTTTTATTTTAACAATATGATATTAGTCTTTTATTTGCAGATGGCCCCTGGTATTCCACTGTATGTGCGCTCTATCATTTACTTGATCAGTTCTTTACTGACATATACCTAGGTTATATGTATTTGCTAGTTTTCTAGCCTATTGGCCTGACTAGTTAGTATAGCTCGAATAATATTAAACGGTTCCTAGACTTTAATAGGAATGTATCTAGTTATTCAACATTAAGCAAGATCCTGGCTTTGGCCTTAGGTAGAAAATCATGTTAAGGAAGTATCCATCTGTTATTATGTTACTGAATTATAAAAATAAAGAATAGATATCTTATTTTTATTTTAGTATGCATTTTCCCCTTTGATGTATTAACTAGTGAAAGTACATCAATAAATTTCTTAGCATTAAGTCATCTCTGTATTCCTAGGATGAATTTAGGTAATGCAGAGTTCCAATCATACAGCATACATAATGAATATCATTTATTTTCGTCTTATTTTCATCTTAAACAACATACCAAAACCTTATTATTTTATTTTAAATCCTTTGTAAATATTATTTTATTGACTACATAATTTTTCATCTAGCAGATACATTATCATTTTTTCTTAATCATCTATTATTGGGTATTTAATGTATTTCCCTTTCAAGCTATTCTAAACAATGGGACAGATTAAACAATTTTTTGATGTATGCAATATAACTTAGATGTAAGCCTCAGTTTTCTAGCCTTACAAGTTGTTTCAAGTTGGGTTTTTTTGTTTTTGTTTTTGTTTTTTAAGAGAGGGAGAGAGGGAGGAGGGAGAGTCAGAGGGATAGGGAGAGAGAGAATCCCAAGCAGGCTCCATGCTCAGTGCTGAGTACAACACGGGGCTCAAGGTCACAACCCTGAGATCAGGACCTGAGCTGAAATCAACAGTCAGAGGCTTAACTGACTGAGCCACCCAGGCGCCCCTAGCTTTACGAGTTTTAATGTTAAATTCCATCTCCCTATAGTGGAAAATTCAATGTATACCACAGTGTGTCTCTTTGAGGATCCTCTCAAACTTATTTCTTACAGTCACATCTGGTTTTTGGCTTCTGCTGAATTTTTAACTCATTTATCTCTGACTTCTTGTGGAAGCGCTCTTTTTTTAGTTGGCTCAACAGAGATCAGACCCCCTTTTAAATTCTCCAAAACACAATCCAAACAAAGCAGTTATCAAAGATAGTTACGTGCAATAGACTTTTATTGTCGATCTGGTGAGTAGTTACAATGAGTTATAGCAAAACAGATAAGATTAATATTAGACACTGATGTTCTTGAAAGTCCTTTGGCTATTTGTGCTATTGAGAATTCGTCATTTTGTGACTTTTCCTTGAACGTTATCTTCCTCCTTCTCCTTTCATCTCTGGAATGTCCAAGAGATGAGCTGTCCCTCTCACATGTCCCTGAAAATTAAAAATTCTTCCCATTTCATTATGAAGAACAATGCAATGCTTTCTCTATGTATCCTTATCTCCCAACTGGCCATGTCCTAAGGCCTGTCTTTCCACAACTGAAATGACGCTTCATATATTTTTTGTTTGCTTGTTTTTCTAACCAAAAGACATTTCTCTCCTAAGAAGGACTGCCTGGCAAGATTTTAACCTACTCTGCTCCCCACTGTCCAGGAGTGCTGATCAGTTTGGAACATGGTGCTTTAACAGGATGAGTCAGATAATGCAGCACTAGTACTTGTGTGGCATTCCCTCCTGTATTTTTTAAGCCTTTTGATAATGTGGTAATTACCTGCCTTTTCTGTTGATGGAAGAATTAGATTGTTGAGATCCTAACATGATGTATCTGTCAGCAGCATTGATTCATCATCACCGAATGCCAAGGTTTTTTCTGATTTAAAAAAATGGGAGGATTAATTGATCTGTGTCTTTCACCTCCTCCCTCTCTCCTATTTTTACCTCCCTCTGTATATCTCACCTCATGTTTCTGCTGCCTGTTTTATTCACTAAGAAAGATATCATGGTATAGGGGTGGGAGTTGGGAGGGTCAGACACAGTGTAAAGAACAAATTCTTTCCTCTAGGTTAGATTAACACCTAAGCCTATTTTGTTTAGAAATCTGAACGGTATGTACTGGGTTACATACCCATTTTATCCTATATACCATCTAGCCAAGCAAACTCCGTGGCTTCTCTGGCCTCCCAGGACCGTCTCTGGTTGGATTATGCTTGTCATTCTTATTATACAAGGGTTAGGGTTTATATTTAGAGCGCTGGATATAGGGATTATTGTCCCTATGTAATGTTTGTGCAATTACATATATTCACTTGAGCACAGAACAGTGGATGTCCTCTATAAACAGTAACAGTTCAGTGTTCAGAAACTGAGTATAGATTTGTCTCCAAGCTCATAGGGCCCACATGAATAGTGCAGATAAAATTTTCCTTAAATGTCTTAAATAGGACCTTGAATCTGGCTTGTCTCCCCTTACACCTTATAATCATCATCGTCATCAACATCATCTTCATCATCTCTCCCCACTCTACTCTCTAGAGTTCACTCTTCCTTCTCTCTCCCTCCTGCCTGGAGCCAGTGGACAAGAAATGCTACACAGAGCTCTGAGAGAGGTCAATGGTGCAGAGGGTCAGGACTGGCCAGATGGTGAGAATTGAAGTCACAGAAGCTGATGATATCAGGATAAAGTGTGAAGAAAAGAAGATCATAAGTCAAGGACATGTACATTGCTGAATGGGGAAGGGGACCATCCTAGAAGTACCAGAAAAGGGATAAGCCAATTAAGCAAGAGTAATATCATATTTAATAACAGGTTCTGATTCCTGCCAACAGTGTGCCCCAAACCCTAATTAGTAATGGGGAAAAATATATGCAAAGCACTCATCTCTGAAATTTTTCACTTGATATAGATAAAATTTTATATAACTAAATCTCTCAATTTTATTAGAGACAAAATATAATCCAAATATAATCCTCAAACTTCATTTCCATTTATAATTCTAATCCACCTGTACTACCTTTTTATACAGCATAAATAGAAAAATGAATGGTTAGCACTTCACTTGTTCTTCCATGTCTAGGGCAAGGATACAAATTGTAGTGAACTGATCACCATTTGAGTCAACTTGAGGACAAAAGAGAAACTAGTAATAAAGACCATTGCAATTCAAATGTGAAGTGATAGGTTTCTGAAATAATGGTTACTCAATGTCTCACTGAGGTGACTCTGGGTTCAGAGTTTTTGCATTTAAATTCTGGTTCCAACACTTACATACAAGTCCTTGGACTGAGGAAGTGAAAGTCACTGAGTCTTAGTTTCCTCATTTCAAGCACAGATAAAAATAGGGCCTACTTTATAGAGATGCTGGAAAGAATAAATGAGATAATTCATATAAAGCACATACTCGGCACACAGTAAGCACTGGATAAATAGAAGCGATTACTATGACACAGGCAGTGATTAAATAAAGGCCAGCTACTACAATATTCTCAGATGCTCAAGCAGAAGACCTGGAAGGCATCCTTAACCCTACCCTATCTCATCACCTCATCAAAGCTTTGACAAAGTCCTGGCTTTCTTACCTCCAACACACATCCTAAATCTATGACCTTCTCCTCAGTTCCACTGTGACCATTCATACCCATACCACCATCATGACTGTCTCCTGGCCAACTGCCTCCACCTCCCCAGGGGTCTCCAGCTTCTACCCTTGTCCTGTCTAGTACATTCCTCAAATTGTAGCCAGAGAGGACTTAATAAAACTACAAACCCTATCAAGTGGGGACGCTTGTATTCTGTCCATTATTTCTGTTTGTTCTTAGAATAAATCCCAATTCAGCCCCATGGTTTATAAGAGCTGGCTTAATTTAAGTTCTGTGTCCCTTCCTAGCTCTTATTTCACTACCTCTTTGCTCATTAAAGTTCAGCCATAGGACCACATTCTGGTTCCTTGTCTACACCAAGCCCTTTCTCCAGGCACTTGTTCTTCTCTCAGCCTGCACTGTCTTCTCTCCCCTTCTCTGAAGGATTGGCTCATTATTGTCATTCAGGCCTCAGTTCAAATGCTGTCTTCCAGAGAAGGCTTCTCCATCTTCCCTAAATCATCTACCCTCCAGTAACTATTGTCTCATCACCTGACTTATTTTCTCCATGGTGTTCATCACAACCTGGAATTACAATCTACATTTTTTGTTGTCTTGTTGAGTTTCTGTACCTCCCACTAGAAGGTCAGCCCCATGAGGGCAGAGATGAATCCTGTTTTTTGTTGTATCTCTAGGCACTTGGCAGACGAATAATAAGTATTCATTAAACTATTGAATAAATGAATTGTGCACCTTCCCTTAGAATGTGTGGGTTTATGTGAGATGAGTGTGTGAGCATGTGTGTGTTTATATGATTGTACATGAGTATGAGGGTGCTCTACTGCAAGTAAATATGCATGAGAGTATGTGAATGTATATGAGGAAATGCCCGTGATCATGTGTGTAAGGGTGTGTTACTGCCTGTGTATGGATGTGAGAATGTATCAGTGTGAATGTGTGAATGTGTGTGTGTGTGTGCATGTATGTATTTTAAGACTATTAGAGAAATCTGACTTCTCTGATTTGATTTGAATCAAATACTTTAATTAAATACTTAACAATTAAGGTTTATTCAAGTACTTTAATTAAAATAATCCCATGATGACAGTATAGAACTATAGTGTTCTAACAAAGGAATATTTTATAGTCCTCTATCTTAAGAGATTGACCTCATGAAGCTAATCATTAAAATGGGATATGTTGAGTAAGAACTTGTGGGAGTTTCGTTAAATTCTATGGGAACTCAATTCCTTTCTCTGTTTCCTCTTCAAGGAGACAACCCTGTGATCTACAGGGATTTGCTGGATAAATGCATACCTTTCCTGCCTGATGCCCATGCTATTCCTACTGCCTGGAATGTTCTTACCTTGCCTCTTTGCTTGGCTGAGGTCATTTAGGGATTCACTGTCTATCTCCTCCTCTAAGCTCCAGAGGTACAGAGCTCCCTTTCTTGTTCATTGCTACATTCCAGCATCTAACATAACATCTGGCATAAGTAAGTGTTCAAAAAAAAATGCTATGTAGTAATTAAAAAGGAAAACTATTTCCTTTTTAAATATATTATATGTTAATATACAATATTAATATATATGCATCTAAGAAACGATTACCTTTCCCAAGGGCAGGGCTTGCTTGGTATATGACACACACATAGATCCTCAATAAAGAGAAGTCAGTCAGTTGAACCTTGAACTCATACTATCCTATGCCCATGAACAAGGACACTCTGAAGTCAGACAACCTGGTTGGAATCCAGTTCTGTCACTTACTAGTCACTATATGAACTTGGGAAATTTACATGGCCTCTCTGAGGCTCAATTTGCTTCTCTGTAGAATAATAATCCTATCTTGGCTGTGTCTTTCTAATCCATGCCTCCATGGTCACATTGCTTGAATCTCCTTTGTGGGGGGCATTATTCAATCTATAACAAACATTTATAGATATATGGTCTTTTCATATATTAATATAGAAAGTTACATTACTCAATCTCCTAGGGTCCAACTATGCTTGCATTCAGGGAAAACTCTACATAATAATCACTTTATCCTTTTGAAGGCTTTGCCATATTCCATTTTATAACTCTACCATTCTTTAACCAAACTTGACCAATAAACATTAAGGTTATTTTTAATCTGTATTATTTCCTTATTATGAAATTTCCACATATGTACACACAAATTTTGTGTACTTGTCTAATTATTTCATTGGAATATATTTCTAAGAGTAGAATTGCTGAGGCAAAATTTATACATTTAAATTTCTTATTTATCTTATTAAATCACCCTCTAAAAATGTTCCAATTTAAAATCTCATTTCTCATCTAAGAGAGTTTATCATTCCCCCCACACCCTGCTCAGTTCAGACTACTAACAATTCATTTTACAAGAGGCAAAACATATTATTTTGTAATTTCATTTTACATTGCTTTGATTAGTAGTTGAGCATCTGTTTTATATCTATTACTTGTCCATTTTCTCCTGCAATTATCAATCTTCTTTTTGATTTGCAAGAGCTTCTATATATTAAGATAGTAGCCTTTTATATTAAGATAACTTTTTATATAGATTTAAACCTATATTTTGGCATTTTTCCTCTAGAAAAATTTTTCCTATTGCCTTTGGTTACACAGAAGTTTAAAATTTTTAGGAAATAGAATATGCATTCCTCTCATTAAGGTTTCTGGATGTAATATTGTTCTAAGAAAAGCCTTTCTAACTGCAAGGGTATTGGCCATTACTGTTAATATGACCTTACTTGCAATTACATAATGGTGAGGCTTAAAGGCATTTCACGTTTTGCTAGTTTTTTCCTAGGTAAATTCTGGGCTTTCTCAAGGGTTCTTTTTAATAGAATCTAAATATGCATCTTGAATGCCAACGCTAGTACAGAAATATTCTGAAGAGACATCCTGATCAACATTTTATGTCAAATGAACATTTACTTCAGCTATTAATCTGTATTCTGTGTTTATAAAGTCTGAGCACTTTTTTTCTTCTGTTCTCCTCCACTGAGAGCTCAAATCACTGTGATCAGATCCAAAGAAGTTAACTGAGATATGGAGCAGACACCTGAGGATCTCACACAGGTCTAATGTCAAAGGTTTCTGAGCGTCATAAAGTATGGCATGTAATAACTGAAATGTGGCATCTGAGCAGTTATAACACACTACTTAGGTTTCATTTCATGTAATATTTTAATCACAAGAATAAACAAAGAAAAAAGCCTTGCCTGATATTAAAACTTAGAGCTTGAATTCACATACCAGTTCCAGACAAGATAGGGGTATATATTTTTTCTCCTTAAGTGTTCATCAGGGATCAGAAAATTCCAGATAAAGTAAAATTATAACAGATGGACCTTCATAAGAGTTTATCTTTCTCCCTCTGAATTCTTAGGTCCATATTTGGACTGTTTGCGTTCATCTTAATCACTTCTCAGAACTCTTTCTTTCCAATATTAACTAATATCAAAGGGTGGATGAGAGATATCAATTAAATTTTGCTCATGCTTGTCTCTCTTGGGGATTTTATACTTCCCTTTTTAGTTGTTATAAATGTAGATCCCTTCAGGGTATCCACCCTTGCAACACCTGTCATCCTTGCTTCCCTCAATGAGGTCATCATAGACGCACCTAGTTTTTGAGCTTTTCCTCTATAATTAATTTCCTTGAGTCACTGAATAACTTTATTTACCTTCTGCCATAAACTTCTCATTTTCTCTGATATCCTTATTTGCAATAAGTCAACCAGAATTGAGCACAACATGGCTTTTCCCTTCGATGGTGCTGAATTAATTTCTTCTGACTCATGCTCTGTGCACTGAGCAGTGATCAAGGCAGTCTGATTGTTTGCTTGTTTGAGCACTTGTATGTGAGATTATTTAACTGTTTGTTTAATTGTACCTCACTGAAAGTCTGCTCTCTGTTAAACCTTGTTATCATTTGAGTACTACTCACTAAATACATCTTTCTCTTAATCTAAGTGGTTCAAGTCAAATATTTATTTCCTTGATTTTAAGATGTACCACCACCCTCCCAACGCACATCCATCTTTACATTTCTGTAGTGAGACAAAGGTACATTAACTTGGTCATGGGTTTGAGACCTTAATGAATTGCTGTAAGTCCTTTTTTGACTTTACTCCTCAGGTATCAAGGTTCTTTTGTGAGTTTAAGCCTGAGCTCTTATGGTTTGGTATTGTTGACTTTCTTTCCTCTTTGCCCTGTCCTTCTGCTGGATCTGGATTAGAAAGTAGCTAATCTGGGAGACCCACTCAGCTTCACCCACATCTATCAGCTCCTTTCCACTCAACACCCACAAGCCATCTGGTAAATGCCTGCCCAGTTGGTTTTTTTCTTGAGTTCTTTGCCCTTGAGTCTACAGATGAGTCTTCTATGTTGAACTTTTAGCAAAAGCTTTGTTCAGGTCAAGGGTGATTTATATATAAACACTATTTTCTCTGTCTTGGCTCCTCCTCATAAATTTTCATGGAATTTTAACTGCTGAATCCCTTTAGCTCTGAAAACAGAGTGGGTAAAATGCCAGCTTTGAACACTAAGGTTCTGTTTGTTCGACTTTCAAAAATCTAAAGGCATTTTTATTAGTTGTGATCTTTTAAACACCTCTTTAACCAAATGTGTATCAGATGCAAACATATTTTCAGATATCAAACAGAAGTTTGATGGGTAGATGGAAAAATGTAAGAATAAGCATACATTTATTTGTATCTATAAAAATATGAGTGATTTTGCTTAGTTATTTCTATAGACATATGCACAATTGGATATGTGATTATGAATCACATAAAATTGACCTATATTACTGATACATGTATATAAACATGTATAAATTTAGATGTATCATTTTACATACACATAGTCCACTTAGTGAGATGCAATAGAAACAGGGTTCAAATTATTTTCTTTCTCTGCCATTTTCTTACTTTGTGAAAGCCACTTAAATATTTTGATCCTATTTCCACATCTGTAAAATGAATATAAAACAATAATGCCTGCCTTACACACAACAGAAGGCTATACAGAGAATAATTCAAAAACTTCTTTTAAGCTACAAAATACTTTATAAATATTGATAATATTTGATGATATTTATTCAAACACTCCTCTCCCTACTCATGAAAAAAATCCCACCTTCTTAAATAGTACATTTTGTCAATAATTTAGCATTTATTTTTTCATTACATCCAATATGTAACATGAAAGAATTGAAACTTTCGCCTTTAAAAATCAGCAAATTGCTTTTAGATATATTGTATATCAATATATAATATATATACAGTAGTACCCCCATCCACAGTTTTGCTTCTCATGGTTTCAGTTACTATCAGGAAACCACAGTCCGAAAGCAGATGATTCTCCTCCTGACGTCTAGTCAGAAGGTCAGTAGTAGCCTAACGCTACATCACCATGCCTCCGTCATGCGACTCACTTCAATTTCATCACACAGACATTTTATTGTCCCGTATCATTACAAAAGGAGGGTGAGCACAGTACAGTAAGATATTTTGAGAGAGACCTCATAGTCACATAACTTTTTTACAGTATATTATTATAATTGTTCTATTTTATTATTAGTTATTGTTGTTACTCTTACTGTGCCTAATTTATAAATTAAATATTATCATAGGTATGTATGTATAGGAAAAAGCATGAGTATATATGGGGTTTGGTATATCTGTGGTTTCAGGCATCCACTGGGGGTCTTGGAATGTGTATCCCCTACGGAGGGGGGGGGAATGACTATATATATAATTCGTTGTATTGTATTTATTGTATTGTATAAAGCTGTATATGGTTTTAGAGACCATAAATATATAGCATAAATTTACAACAGATGTCAGCTTATTTTCAAAGCTTCAGCCCAGAAAACCCACAAGGAAAAGCAAAATCTACTTTTAAAAGTTTCATTTATTTCCCAGATGCTTAGGTTTAGCATATTCAAAATGTGATTTGTTGAAATAATGTATGTTATAACTAAATATAACAAATGAAATAATAAGAGAAATCCTATATAAACATCTGCAGCTAAAATTAATTTGAATAATCAAATAACTCAAAGACCTGAAATATCTTACAGGCTTTTGCAAATTTAATCTGCAATCAGGATGGTCTATAAGGTATTACTATACTGAAGTTTCTGGACACCAAAGCCACCCTAGAAATGTCTCAGGAGAAGGCCCTGAGCATCTCTGAGTCAAACATTGAGAACTGACCCCTATAGTACATGCTTGCTGAGACTTGCATTTACACTCTCTTTGTTGTGGCTTTTAAATGTAAAGAAGCTTTCTCAGCAGCTATGCCCAAGAATCTTCAAGGACTTAACCTCAAAATCGCGTGGGTGGAGTCAATTTGGACAAATCCTTTATCCTGGAGGCTCCAGTCTTATGTTAAAAATACATTTTCTTTTCTTGCAGGGTGAAGAACCTTCTAGTCTGTGTTGGCTGCTCCCAGATAGAATGAGTAGACAGGGTCAAGCAACACCAAATGAAATACAACTAATATTAAGAAGTAAACTACCGCATCTTTCTTCTTCCCCCTCCCACACTCATAAATGTGCCTGTACCCATCTCCTAAATTTACCACTTCCCGAAAAGCAGTGGAATATAATTTCCCTCTCCTTGAATCTGGAGAAGGCTTGAGAATTGGTTTGTAACCAATAGAATGTGTCAGAAGTGACACTGCATGACTTCTGAAACTAGGTAATAAAAGAAGACAAGCTTTATGCCTTGTACACTGGGACATCAGCCTTCAGAGCTCTAAGCTGCCATGTGAGAATCAATTATTCTGTTAAGCTGTGAGAAAGCCTAGCCCACATGGAGAAGCCACATGCTAGTGTTCCAGCCAACAGCTCCAGCTGTAGTCCTAGCTGACAAGCAACATCACTATCAGACATAAGTAAAGATGCCTCCAGATGATTCCAGGCCCTAATCTTTGTATCTTACCAACTGAGGCTCCAGACCTCATGGAGCCAAGGCAAGCCAACCCCACTCTGCCCTGTCTGAATTCCTGACCCAAAGAAATTTTAAGGATAATAAAATGGTTATTTTACATTGTTAAATTTTAGGGCAGTTTGTTTCATAACAACAGTAATTGGAATACCTCCTTTTTGAATCTAGCCGGCCTCTTGACTTGCTTTAGTCAATAGAATGAAGACAAAGTGACAGTGTGCCACTTCTGAACCCAGGGCTCAAGAGGACTTGCCTATTTCCACTTATGTTTTGTGCCTCAGCTGTCACTTTGAGAACATACCTAAACTAGGCTGGTAACCAACAGGAGGATCATCTGCTTTCAGACTGTGGTTTCTACGGATGAGAGATATGTGGAACATACTTGAGTAATCCCAGCTGAAGCCAGCCTAGATCAGACAACAACAGCCAAAATCCAGACATAAAGCAAAGCCACCTAGCTAAGCACTCCAGTGAGGTAAAAAAATGTGCGTTGTCGAATGCCACTAGGTTTTTATGGTTGTTTGTTAACCAGCTATACCATAGCAGGAGATACTCCATACACCACTAAAAATCCAGAGCAAAAATTAATAATGCACCCTTCCTTCATCTCATTTTCCTCTTTATTAACTGTCTTATACCAATACTTTTCTTCACAGCAAAACTTCTCAAATTAGTTACCTACTGATTCTATTTCCACTTCCTTACCTCCTAGTATCTCCTCAACCCTAATTATTCTGACTCCTGCCCCCACCACTATACTGAAACTGCTCTTCTCAGCATCAGTTACCCTCATGATGCCAAGTGTGATACGTTTGTTGCTGTATCATCTTCCAGACACTTCTGCAACATTTAACATATCTGACCATATACCAGTTCCAAACACTTTTTTCTTCTAGCTTCTGAGATGCCTCCAGGTTTTCCTCCTACTTCTTTGGCTGTTCCCTTTTATTTCTTTTGCTGGTTTGTTCTTTCATTCATTCATTTAAAGAATATATATTGAGAACCTACTATGTGTCAAGTATTGGGGTGGGGGACATTGTGTCACAGCAGTGAAACAAAACAAAATTCTTGACCTTGTAGGGCTTATGTTCTAGTGAGAAGAGACAGAAAATAAGCAGATAAACAAGTAAATATATACCATATGGTGATAAGTTCTATGAAGGAAAATAAAAGAGAGGAAGGAGGATAAGACAGTGATAGGGATAGGATTGGTGTTGATATTTTAAATAAGTCAATGAAGTCCTCACCAAATGGATAACATTTGCATAGACACCAGGAGAACATGAGGGAGTGAGGCATATAGATTTCTGAAGGTGAAGTGTCCTAGAAACACAAGGAACAGCAGCTAAAAAGGTTCTGATTCAGGAATATAGTTAGCATGACCCTCGGCCTCTTTTTTTTTTCCTATCCTTTTTCTATACTTATTTTCAAATCAGTTGCTTAGCTTTTTATATTAAAATTTTAATTAAATAAAAATCCAAGAACAATGAAGCGATCCTTCACAAGCAAATGTTTCAACTTTGTACAGTTTATTAGGGTATGAGGAAAGAAATGCCTTTCACATCTCATCCTGGATCATTTGATCAAGTCTTCTGGAACATGGTCTCTGACCCCTACACAGAGGCTACTTACTGCCTATCTTTTAAATCTTGATTCTTCAGGGTTCAGTCCCTCTTTTCTCTCTATCCTCATCCCTTGAGTTAGCCCATCCACTTTTTTTTTAAGATTTATTTATTTATTTGAGAGAGAGAGAGAGTGTGTGTGCAAGTGCACATGAGCAGGGGCAAGGGCAGAGGGAGAGAATCTCCAGCAGATGCCTCACTTGAGCATGGAGCCTGACTCAGGGCTCAATGCCACAACCCTGAGATCATGACCTGAGCCAAAATCAAGGGTCAGACGCTTAAGCAACTGAGACACCCAGGTGCCCCTAGCCTGTCCATTCTCAGCTTTAAACGCCATCTATATGCTAACAATGCTTAAGTTGACTTGTTAATTTAAGACCTTACTTCTGAGCTTCAGATTTAAATATCCAACTGCACCCTTGACATCTCCACTTGGGCATCTCTAAATTACCATGTCCTAAGAGAACTCTTTATTTCACCAACAGCCCCCAAACTCAAGCCCATCTCCCCAGTATTTTCCATCTTTGGAAATAGCTATCTTCTCAATTCTCAAGCCATAAGTCTAGTATCTTCCTTTATTCCTCCATTTTACTTATAGTTTGACTATTAATCTTTTAGACTTTACCCCCAAATATCTCTCAAATGCATCCATCTTTTTCTATCTCCACTGCTCTCAAGCTGTGCCAGGGCACAAGCATTGAGTACCACATTCATGATATTCATGGCCAGTAGCAGCTGCATAATATAAGAAAGCAGAGGTGGATGTATACTATATCATCACACAAATTTATTGAATCAAAGTTCATTTAAAGCAAACATCCTAAAATGTTAACAAAATGATGGCAAGTTTGACTTTTTCAACTAGTAGTTTGGTTGTTAGTTTACAGAACTATATTTTATCTACAGTACTGAATGGATTCCTATGTGAATTTCAAAAAAGAAGCAAATTTTAGGCTGAGACAATATTTAGAAGACTGGAAACATCTCAGTGCTTTTTCCAAAGTCACTTTCATGTCTGTGATTTTATGATTTTTATGTGTTCTAAGATGAGATTGACAATTCTGGCCCGTTCTTACTCTAGACTAGTTTATTAAATTATTGGATTCCTGGTTTTTACAGTGTGAATAGAGATTTTTTATGAACACGAATAACTATTATTTTAATAGTAACTCACTGTGCTAAAATTTGGCATTTAAATTTATAAATAAGATCACAGCTGCTGACCTCTTTCAGCAAAGAAAAGAACAAAAGGAGTTAGCAACTCATTCTGAGAGTCCACCTAAATCAATTAGGATGTTAAATCCATGCATAAAATAATGTTTAATAAAAGTGCTTTAAAGGGAAAATTGTCTCATTTTAAATTGAATGAATACAAAAGACACGAAGTTCCCGGATTACTGCTATGAGGCTCTAAGACACCAGACTCAGGCATTGCTAATAGTTCAACAGTAATTGGAATATTAATAGGATGTGTCATTCTGATTATATAGAATATGCATCAGAGTATTTTACCTACCTCTTCTGGATTGATTGGAGAGTGGCAGAGAATAATCTGATTGTCGCTTCTCTCATTTTAAGAGCCCCATTTCAGAATGCTTACTCACAGACTCTATTTGAGGACGTATTAAAAATAAAATCAATGCATTTATAACCTAATTAGCTGGTCTCTATTGATTCATGTTCCAGATATTCAGTTTGCATAGCATTACTGTGTTCACTAACTACCTGTAAATATATGCCGGGTGGCATGTTGGGTTAATGCACTAGTCTCTCCTCAAGGGAACTGAACTAGCAGCTACTGTAAGTCATCACTGCAGTACTACATTTTCCAGTTTTCTCCTAGTCAATACATGTTAATAAGACTTCAAAGTTTTATTTATCACTTAATCTCAGCCAAGTCCTGGGCTCTATACATAACATTAGATTAGAAATGGTTCTTGTGTAATGGGTTTATAGTCTAAAAGTAAAGGAGACTTGACATTTGAACAATTGGCTGTCTCCGCTCTCAGGTATAAGCGAGAGGCCAGGTCAGGTCATGTCATTTGAGTGTAACCTCTTCAGGGATGTGGGCCCCGTCGCATGTTCTCATTATGCCCGGCTTGAAAAAGGGCCAGTGCCGTTTCAACTTTTTTTCCTACAAATTTATCCACAAGTTTTCATAAAAAAAGAAAAAAGAAGTCAGACAATATATTATCTCAGCATTCTCCTGACTTAAAAAAATATCGGAGTCCATGTTATATGTTCAGTAATGGGCATACCTCTCTAATTACGTCAAGCAAATTGGTGAACTTTGCTCTCAAAGCATGCAAATATTCCTTCAACCATGGAGAAATGGCAAAGCTCAACTCTGGGGCACCGATGCAAACAGAGGCTTAAAGATGTTAGTGGCTTTCAGACTTGAAGCCCTCGCTCTCTGGGCTTGCATAGGATGTCATTGATTTACTCCTTTCACAGAGGTGAAGAGAGAGGACCAAGGGAGATAGGTTTAATTAACCTTAAATATCTCTGCAATTTAAGAATTGTAGGCCTGGAACAGTTCCTGTACTAACATGATTAGCAAATATTGACTTTTGAATACAATAATAATGTGTCATCTGAAACCCTTGATAAGTAACTTAAGTACTTCCTTAGCTTGCATCTTATTAAATTAGATGAGGTATGGTTGAGGCACATTACACAAAGACATTGAAATGAAAAATCAGACCTAAGGGTTTTAACATTGATTTTAAGAGAGCTAAAAGTCACAAAGAAAACATATATGCTTCAGTTCTGCAACCTATGAATGTAAGCTGTCTATTTTCTCTAGATGGATTTTTTTAAAGTATGTAATAATTTTCATGGTGCAACTGTAGTAAACATTTACAATTTGTGACCTTTTTGACAGCTGTAATCAATCATCAGATTATGTATGATGACCATATAATTTTAGTTTTATGGAAGGTTAACTTACACAGATTATGAGCTTTTGATGTTAAAATATGGAAGAAAGAGCCATGTCACACTAGTGTGCCCGTGAGTATGGTAAGGATAATCTACCCAACCCCCTTCATAAGGTTTAACTTAAAAATGTATACAAGTCAGCTAAGAAAAGAGTTTAAAGATGTAATACTAGTCAGCTGCAACCTGACAAATCTTACTGTATTGATTAGTTTTCAAAGGCTGTATGGCATGTGTACTCCACTTACAATAGAATGGGAATGAGGGGAGAAAAGCCTCCAAATGTCATCAAAGCAAATGGTCTGTGAATGTTGCTTCAAAGCTCATCATTAGTTGCCAGTGTATTTGGCCACAAACCCTGTAAAGAGGTCTCTCTGGAGGGGTAGGTATGACAAAGTACACTTCTCGGCAAGACGACTTACGCTCAAGTAGCAGGACACATTAATTCTTGCTTGATTAATTAGAGGATTAACATTCTTTATGAAATTTTGCCTGCTTTTTATCTTTTTTTTTTTTTTTAAACCAGGAATAGACCCCAGGCCTTTTCTGTTCTCTAATGAAATTGCAAATTGACTTGTGTTCAAATGGTGCTTGAGTAAAATGAACAATTAAAAATGTATTGCTAACAATGAGATGTATCAGCCATCTCTTTAAGGATTAATTAGTTGCAGGAACAATCTTTCTTATACAACATACAAAGAAGAACAGAGCAGTGGTGGGTGAATAAGTAGGTGTCAAAGAATAGGTTTTTAATATGTGCACGTGAACACATGTATGCACATATTCATATACACGGATGTAGTACAATAATATAGACATGTATGTGTAAGCATCTTTATAGGTTTAGCCTGAAAAAATTAGCTGCAGCTTCCTTGAAGATATTTATTCCGCCTTAGTTAGGATGATTCGACTGTTGCTGATTAGTGATCCATTAGTTAGCTTGAAGGCAGCCAACAGATTTTACTGATCGTAATTTATCATTAAAGCAGAGAAATGCTTTAGGTATTTAAATAATGTATGCAGATAAATTCACTCTTTTTTTTTAATTACCCACCTGTACCAACCTTGTAAGAATCTTTGCCCCCTATCAAAAGTTTGCTCTCTGAGGAAATTTTCAAAGTTAATCAAAAAGGAAAAGCCCTTCTCCCTGGTTGCATTTATCAATTCTGCATTTCAACCCACCCCTTCACAAAATACCTGGTATGTTTCAGGTTATGTTTGCAGTTCTTAAAAAACTTGAAATTATCTCCACATTTGCCATTGCAGACTGAGGGCTTATCTTGCAAAATGTGATACCTCTGTCATTTCTTTAGCAAAGATTTCCAATACAGTAGAGATAAATTGTAGTCCCCAAAGCCCACTGCAAAACTTCAGGGAAAAATGGACATAGTTTTCTTCTTCAAGACCTGTTTAAATAGATGATATTCTAGAAAATGTCATTTTTTTTTTGGCTGCCCTAAAGTCAGATCTTCTCAATGCCACCACTGTGCCGAGTCAGCCTAAAAGGGCATTTAGCACTAAGGCATTTGATAAATACTGCTTTATTGTGCTTCATCCTCCCTACAGGGCATTCTGAAGAGATGAATAATAAGTGTGAACAGGAAGAACAAGTTTCCAGTCCTGTCAAATTAATTAGACTAGTGTAGAATGAAGTGAGGTTTGCCGTTAGGTAAGTTGAAAACATGTAAAGAAAATCATCCAAGCAATGTGAAAGGATTTTAAGAGAGCAAAACATGCTCATGCATTTTTGTGTATTTGCATGAGAGATATGTGGATAATTGTGTTGCACGTAAAAGGATATATCTGAATAGAGAATAGTCTATGTGTTTATGTAATACATACAACATATCCAAAACATACATGGCAGGCCACAATTCAGAAGGAAAGCGACAATTTCAAACATCTATTTAACTGGGGGGCAGGGGGGAAGCAACCAACAAACCATGAATAGATCTGACCCCTTTACTTATAAGAGCAAACCCTGGTTCTATACTAAGAACTGTATCAGTTGAGCTTATTAAGAGATTCATGAGAGCAATGGGAGCAATGCAATTTGGTTGTTGTTTTACCAGGTTCCAGTTGGGTGCTTTGAGCCTCAGATCTTATGTAGGCAAAGATACAAGAGAGGGAGAGTTCCATGTGCAGCAAGGTGCTCTTCTGAATGCAGGGCCTTGAGTTGGTCGTTTGGGCTAATTTTAAATGACCTTTTGAGATACATTTCCATATATTCCACTCTATTCTGGAAAATTGATTTTGGTAATTGAAGTAATCAATTTGTATATCTATAGAGCATCGACTGCTTTGTACCACCTCCACAAAACAGGCTGGCCAAGATTCCATGATGCGAATTGATGTTTTCATATCTAGTTCCAAAGGGGCTGGCTGCAGCCACCCTCTTCATCAGGAGAGGTAGTCTCCCCCCACAATCACAGGACGGAAGTTCATTGGATTAGTTTAAACCTTCCTAAACCACAGTATTTCCTGAATCACGTAAAGGCTGGTAAATGATTTTCTTTTTGCAAAGGACATGAGGTCCTGAAACTTTTCATATACCTAGCCTTTCCTCCTCCCCTTCCCCCTCTTTTACCTTTCCAGTCTCTATGCACCTCACCCTCTTTAACTCCACTTTTCCTGACCTTTTACTAGTTCCCTTTCTCTACTACCTAGCATCAGTCAATGGTGGACCACAATTCAGACTCTCTTCTGTCAAAATGAAAAGAATCTACAATTGTCAATGATTTCTCTTCTGTGCTGCTTAATCTCCCTCCTGCTGCATCTTGGGTAGAATTCTAAGCTAATTCCAACTCCAGAACTTTTCCCTACCACCAAATGATTTTCCCAATTTACGCTCTCATTTCATTTGATTTTTTTCATAAACAGGGTAGAGGAAGGCAGAAGTGCGCTGCATCTGAGTCTGAATGCTGTGTTTACTTTCACATATAACTGATGAAAATATCTCCTGCAAAATGACAACTGGAAAAGACATCAGAATACTTGCTTTGGCAGGTGACACCAGGATAACTTGAAGGCATCTCTACCTTTTGGACATCAAACGGTGTGTTTTAGCTACCCACTTTCCTTTTTCAGGGAGACTCAACTGTCCTTCAACCATAGAAGCAGGACATGTCATCACCCAAATGAAAGAAATTCATGCCCACGATGAGTAACATTCCAATTAAAATTCATCACTAACAGCAGGCTTTTTATCTTTCTTGGACAACGTGAATCATTTTTGGTGCTGGGAAATGTGTTTCATAAACCTCCATTGTCATAGAATGTCTACTTCCACGAGAACTTGTTTTATATTAGTAAATAAAACATCATCTGACATTTTTGTCACTTCTTATGTCTGGGTGCTGACGAAAATAATGGGAATGCTCAGAGGTTATGGGACATTGTTTATCAAGGAATGTAGGTGACGCCACAAAGTATAAGTAACGCTATACAGCTGGATGATTGATCCCCGCTGCATATTTTAAAGCTCCTTTCATTGCTTATCGAAACCTTTTAGGTAATGCACTCCTCTCAGATATCATTTTATGTTTGAAAAGCTTTATAATTCATAATGAAAAGTTGCTTAGCTACCACAAGTGAATCCATAGCTTCAATTATTCTCTGTGCAAATGGTCGGACTCCATTTTGACCAATGTTTATGGTGTTTGGCAATTTTTCAGTAGCTACTTTGCTCTGATATGATTAATTTCTTGCCTAATACTCTGCATGTGTGGAGCTGAAATAATCTTAGTAGGCAGAAAGGAAATGAAAGACCTTGTGTGTTTCAGTTTTGGAAACATTTGAAACATAACATCATAATGTTAAGAGTGCCAAAAACAATACCAGTTAGGCTGGATAAAGACAACCACAAGAGACACGGATGTGCTGATGAGTCCCAGCCCTGGGACAGCCAGCCCTTGCCTTGTTCTGTGGCCAGCTTGCTCTGCCTCGAGACATCGAAGGGGGGGGGAGAGGAGAGAGCCCCAGAATTTACCAAATTGGATTCAATTCCCGGAAAAATACTGACATCTTCTCATTAGTATCTTTTCCTAAGGTTATCGTGGGACTCTTTCTTTGACAAAATTGCATAAAACACATCCTCTTACTTATTAAGTAGCTACACATGAGGCTGCTGTCCCTTGTGCAGAAAGATGAGGGGCATGCATAACTGTTAAATAAATGAATGAGTTCATTCACTCAGGAGCAGTATGTGTGATGACTACCTGACCCTCTGACTTTGGGAAAATGTTTACCTTCCCCGTCCTTAGATGATTTCTGTTACCCTGACACTCTGGAACTCTTGCATTTCGCAAGTTTCAGACACTGTCTTTTCTTCAACCCCTCCCTCCTTTCTGCTGACCAATGGTGTATAGTTGTGAAATGATACCTACTACGGAAGCCTGGAAGGTAGATGGAAAGAGCATTGGTCTTGAAATCACACCAGCTCAAGTTAAAATCTGGTAAATTGCAGGCTGATGGCCTCACATAGACTCAGCTTGCCTTCCTGAAAAATGGGAATAATGATATCATCTATGTTCTAAGAACACTCATTTATTTTATTTAATGCTCTAGTGGTACTTCCTGCAGTACATACAGTTACTGCTCTAAGCATTCAATGTACCAATGAGGGAGTTTCTATTACTATTGCCATTTTACAGAGGAAGCAGCTGAAGCACAAAGGGGTTAGGTAATTTGACCCAGGGTCACACGACTAGTACAGGGCAGAGGCAGGATTAAAACCGAGTAGGCGGGCTATAGAATCCGTGCTCTGAACTACCACACAAAGCTGCCTTCTATGACGGTAGCTGCCATACCTGTCATTGTTAACATCATCACTGCCACCATCACTATTATTATCATTAAAACTACAACCAGAGGCACGGGGAAGACCTGTATCAGTGGAGATAAGTGGCCCACCTGGTGCCAGTTAGAGACAGCACAACTAAGGCAAAGCCAGCCCTTCCTTTTCACTTTTATCTCAAAGCTTGTGGGCCGACATATTCCCAACCAAGCAGCCCAAAGCTGATGCCACCGCACAGCGTCCTCAGCTCTATTCAGGGGTAAGTGTTCACGTGGCTGAAGGGCTCAATGATGCTATAAGCCATCGAATTTTCTTTTCTTCATTTCAAACACGCATGTATTCTTGATATATTATTAACATATCCACTTGTTAAGATTTCGCCATCAGTATGTTCGTAGGGCAGCTCTTATTATAAAATTAATTAACAGAGCAAAAGCATCTTTTTATTAGAAGATAGCTCTTTTAGTAGCCCTTCATTACACAGATGGCAGTAAAAAATTCTCTCTCCTTTTTAAAATGGAAATTGGCTGAGCCTCTGTCCAAGAGGATGGCAACTTTTCCCTTCTGAGGAGAAAATAATGTAAAATTCCCACCATGAAAAAAACAAAACAAGACAGAGAGATTCTGGCTTTGTCAAATTTGCCTTCCCCAACAGATGTCTCTGAAATCAGTGGGAATCGGGGATTTCAAAGAATGTGGAAGTAAGTATTTAGCTCTTCCAGATGAACAGGAGATGGAAGAAAGGGGGAGGCAGTCTCCTATCAAAAAGTCTGTTGCTGGGCCTAGAAAAACAAAGACGTACAGTTCCAATCACAGATTACTTTGATCTAATTCTTCATGAAACAACATAAAGCCACACAGAACATATCTTCATTTTCTAAAGACTGATCAGTAAGAATAATTTAGTTAAAATAATAATATAGTTAAAAATATATAAAATATAAAATATTTAAAATATATAAAAATTATTATAAAAAATATAAAAATAATTAAGTTAAAATTTCTAGGATTGTCACCACAATTCATTTCTTACCAAGAGCTAGAAAAATGGGTAAATCAGTTAAAATGGGTAAATCAGTTAAAAATGGTGAAATATTCCCAAAAGGTGTATGTGGATCCCTCTTTTTTTTAATGGTATTTATAGATGAACATATCCACAGTATCTATAATCCCCCAAGAGTGGTAGGATGCTTTTATCCTTCCGTATTTCTTATACCAGAAATATGTCAAAGTAAAGGCATCATGTAAATTCTGCATAGAAGTACATCCTTTCATGGACTTACATTCTAGACTAAATAAAAAGTCTCGGGGGGGGCGCCTGGGTGGCTCAATTGATGAAGCATCTGACTCTTGGTTTCAGCTAAGGTCATGATCTTAGGGTCATGGATGGAGCTGTGCATCGGGCTCCACGCTCAGCACAGAGTCTGCTTGAGATTCTCTCCCTCTCCCATTGCCTCTCCCTCTGCTCTCTCTCTCTAAATAAAATAAACAAAGAAAATATACTTTTTTAAAAGTCTCTGGCAAATTTCATGAAATTCTTCCAACACAAGGCCCGCTTATGGTTGAATCCTGATGAAAAGAATGGAAGGTAGTCGCAGGATCAAAATTTTAACATCTAGTTCTAATAGTAGTGAATTACATGAGATAAGTCAGTAGCATTTGGTTATCAAAAAGTAAGAAAAAATTTCAGAAAGAAAGGTATGGAAAAGATTATCAGAAGTTGAAATCTTCAAAGGAGATTCTGCCATGTAGTTTTAGGCATCAGGAAAATGTTGCACATCTAAAATGCCAGTCACTTTCCCAGTTACAAGAAAATGTTATGTATACATCTTACTACTTCAGTTTACAAGAGTTTTTCTGTTTTTCCGTCCTCTATTTCCAGAACGAGCTACTTTTGAAAGCCAAATGTTGCAAGCCTGGGAAAAGAATAAGACACATGTATTGATAATCTGAGATGGATGATTTTGTTTTAAAGAATTGCTTTGTCAGAAGCATATGCTATGCCTCATGGCCAATATGGAAATGTCAGGGGTTTAACTGGCAGCTGTGAATAGCAGCACCTGCAAACAGCTCAGGGCTTGTTCCTGTGGTCTGGCAACATTCTTACTTTATGCTTTAAATAAAGGCTTACTCACTGGGACAGAAATAACTGACAATGGATGATTGATGATTGCCCATCATGCAATGGCTGACATCTACCATTCACCAGGTCCGTTTACGAGTGCACATCCAGATTTCATTAACGGGGGCATGACATCCAGGAGCAGGCCTGCTACCGATGGCTACTCAGTAATCTAGTTCAGAATACCTCATATAGGCTGACTTTTTTTAACCCGGAAAAACAGTACACTGGGGATTCAGAATGCTTCAGGAAGATAATTTTCAAAATTCTCTCCTTTCTTTTTCTGCTTGTTATATTGCTTTTTGTGAGAGTTTGTTGGGTTTCATGTTCAATTACAGGTTGCCTTTTACGCTACCAAACTCACTCTATGAGGCCAATATTACCTTGATCTCCAAACCAGGCAAAGACCCCATCAAAAAGGAGAATTACAGACTGATTTCCCTAATGAATATGGACGCCAAAATCCTCAACAAGATCCTGGCTAATAGAATCCAACAGTACATTAAAAGGATTATCCATCATGACCAAGTGGGATTCATCCCTGGGATGCAAGGGTGGTTCAACATTCGCAAATCTATCAGTGTCTTAGATTTTATCCAGAAAGAAAAATTCAAAAATCATATGATTCTCTCAATAGATGCAGAAAAAGCATTGGACAAAATACAGCATCCTTTCCTCATTAAAACCCTTCAGAGTGTAGGGATAGAGGGTACATTCCTCAATCTCATAAAAACCATCTATGAAAAGCCTACAGCAAATATTATTCTCAATGGGGAAAAGCTGGAAGCCTTTCCTTTAAGATCAGGAACACGACAAGGATGCCCACTCTCGCCACTATTATTCAACATAGTACTAGAAGTCCTTGCAACAGCAATCAGATGACGAAAAGGGATAAAAGGTATCCAAATCGGCAAAGAAGTCAAAATGTCTCTCTTCGCAGATGACATGATACTCTATACGGAAAACCCAAAAGAATCCACTCCCAAACTATTAGAAGTTATAGAGCAATTCAGTAATGTGGCGGGATACAAAATCAATGCTCAGAAATCAGTTGCATTTCTATACACGAATACTGAGGCTGAAGAAAGAGAAATTAGGGAATCCATCCCATTTACAATAGCACCAAAAACCATATGTTACCTTGGAATTAACTTAGCCAGGGACGTAAAGGATCTATATTCTAGAAGTTATAAATCACTCTTGAAAGACATTGAAGAAGACACAAAAAGATGGAAAAAAGTTCCACGTTCATGGATCGGAAGAATTAACATAGTTAAAATGTCCATGCTACCCAGAGCAATCTACACTTTCAATGCTATCCCGATCAAAATACCGAGGACATTTTTCAAAGAACTGGAACAAATAGTCCTTAAATTTGTATGGAACCAGAAAAGGCCCCGAATCGCCAAGGAACCATTGAAAAGGAAAAACAAAGCTGGGGGCATCACAATGCCGGATTTCGAGCTGTACTACAAAGCTGTGATCACAAAGACAGCATGGTACTGGCACAAAAACAGACACATAGACCAATGGAACAGAATAGAGAGCCCAGAAATGGACCCTCGGCTCTTTGGGCAACTAATCTTTGATAAAGCAGGAAAAAACATCTGGTGGAAAAAAGACAGGCTCTTCAATAAATGGTGCTGGGAAAATTGGACAGCTACATGCAAAAGAATGAAACTTGACCACTATCTCACACCATACACAAAGATAAACTCCAAATGGATGAAAGACCTCCATGTGAGACAGGAATCCATCAAAATCATAGAGGAGAACATAGGCAGCAACCTCTACAACACTGGCCAAAGCAACATTTTTCATGATACATCTCCAAAGGCAAGAGAAACAAAAGATAAAATGAACTTGTGGGACTTCATCAAGATAAAAAGCTTCTGCACAGCCAAGGAAACAGTCAAAAAAACTAGGAGGCAGCCCTCGGAATGGGAGAATATATTTGCTAATGATACTACAGATAAAAGACTGGTATCCAAGATCTACAAAGAACTTCTCAAACTCAATACACAAGAAACAAATAAACAAATCATAAAATGGGCAGAAGACATGAACAGACACTTTTCCAATGATGACATACAAATGGCTAACAGACACATGAAAAAATGTTCACAATCATTAGCCATCAGGGAAATTCAAATCAAAACCACACTGAGATACCACCTTACGCCAGTTAGAATGGCAAAAATAGACAAGGCAAGAAACAACAATTGCTGGAGAGGATGTGGAGAAAGGGGATCCCTCCTACATTGTTGGTGGGAATGCAAGTTGGTACAGCCACTCTGGAAAACAGTGTGGAAGTCCCTTAAAACGTTAAAAATTGAGCTACCCTATGATCCAGCCATTGCACTACTGGGTGTTTACCCCAAAGATACAGACATAGTGAAGAGAAGGGCCATATGACCCCAGTGTTCATAGCAGCATTGTCCACAATAGCTAAATCGTGGAAGGAACCGAGATGCCCTTCAACAGATGACTGGATTAAGAAGTTGTGATCCATATATACAGTGGAATATTACTCAGCTATCAGAAAGAACGATTTCTCAACATTTGCTGCAACATGGACAGCACTGGAGGAGATAATGCTAAGTGAAATAAGTCAAGCAGAGAAAGACAATTATCATATGATTTCTCTCATCTATGGAACATAAGAACTAGGAAGATCGGTAGGGGAAGAAAGGGCTAAAGAAACAGGGGGTAATCAGAAGGGGGAATGAAACATGAGAGACTATGGACTCTGAGAAACAAACTGAGGGCTTCAGAGGGGAGGGGGGTGGGGGAATGGGATAGACCGGTGATGGGTAGTAAGGAGGGCACATATTGCATGGTGCACTGGGTGTTATACGCAACTAATGAATCATCGAACTTTACATCAGAAACCAGGGATGTACTGTATGGTGACTTACATCAGAAACCAGGGATGTACTGTATGGTGACTAACATAATATAATAAAAAAACATTTAAAAATTTTTTGAGAAAAAAAAAACAGGTTGACTTTTACATTTCTCTGATTCTTATTGCAAATTGGCTTTGCATTTGAAACATTTGCTATAAGGAAGAGGCATATTAAAGGAGTTATATTTCTAATTATTAATTCATAACACTCTCATGTCCAGGGGACTATTTAAACTTTGAGTACAATAATGTTTACTATTTTAATTAGGAGAGGCAAAGAAAGTGCAAAGAAATAAATCCACCGTGCAAACAAATGGCTAACATCCTTTTCCACACCTGGACATCCGTCAGCCCACAGCAGGCCACTAGGTACAGCCAAAAACACACAAGCAATGTTGGAAAGAGCATTGGTGTAGCAAACCTTTCAAAATAAATAGTACTAAATTAAAGCAGCCTTGCACTGTTCAGTAAAACCCGGAGTATCTCCAGGCTGGTATGTTCTAGCATGAAGCTAACATTTACCTTTAATTTTCTTCCCGTTTCTTTTCCCCAAGTCCACTTTTGCCCAGCTACAATCGGGCTACACATCTGCTTTGACTCATGTTTTTTTCTCAAATTAAATTTTGATCTTCTCTGATGCACTTGTAAATCTTTTCAATTTTTAGTGACTGAGCCATGGGTTATTTCGTGGTCTACCTTTTGGACAATGGCAGTTCCTAAAATCCAGTTTTAGGAAAGTGATGAGTCATTGCACTAATTGGGTCTTTCCCTAGAATTTTGCTCAGGGATTAGTATTTCTTCAGCAGCTGCTTATGAACTCATTTCTACAAATTGTTGTATTGTAAGCTTTTCATTAGCCAAACTTGAATAAAACAGACAATTGTTTGTAGCCCTTTCTGAATCTCACCATACTGTCCTGAGGGAAGTAGGGCAGGCGTCAGTGCTGTCATGTCATAGCTCGAGGAACTGACCAAGAGAAATGAAGCAACTGGTCCCACACTGCACACCTTTAGTGAACACAGGAGCCTCTATGAGCATCTACGACACGCACTTGGCACTCTATTGGCGGTTTGGCTAGTAAGCGTCACAGACTGTATGGCACATACCACCTGCTTATTGTGGTCCTTGACTAATGTGAAACCACAGCCAGAGAATGGCTGCTCTGAAAATGTCCTAATTCAACCAGAACCATTTTGTGTGCACCAGTGGACAAGGCTAGGGTCCCAAGCATGTGCAAAAGGCTATGGCTAGCTGCCATTTGGTACATAGAACATTACTGCAAAATTAGGGAGGTCTGCCTTGCCTCTGAAATTGCTACCTTTGAATATGCATCCGTCTAGTTGGCTTTCCAAATCACTTTTTTTTTTTTGCTATAAAATCTGCTGTCTCTCTTTTTGTTTAATTGCATTCAGTTTTACAGTCTCTCCCAGGAAGAGCAGCTAATTATAATATATTTCAACACAGAGAGAGGCAGGTGTTAGGCTAAGATAGAAGTCCTAGTTTTAGCCCTGACAGTTCACGCAGTTTAGCTGGATCTTAGCGTAAAGTCACCAGACCAGGCAAGTTCAATCTCATTGTTTATGGTTTCTCTGGGTTCTAGGGGATCACGTGACTATAGATTTAAACTTTGAGGTTATAAAATGACAAAAATGATTGATAATAATGGCTGAAATGGTTGCATTTTGGTTTTGTATACAAGAAAACCTGGTTCATCTGTAAACCCAAGTGAACCAGACATGGAAAGTGACTAAGGCCACTTGGATAAGCTGTCAGACTTCTTGGGATTGAATTATGTCTACACATTTACTAGCTATGTAATCTTGGACAAGTCATTTAACCTCTCTGCTTCTGTTTCTTTATCTGAAAATCAGGGTAATAGCAGTTTCAACCTCTACATTGTTATGAGGAATAAATGATGTAACCATGTAAAATACAACACAATGCATAGCTAGATATACATATTATTTTCAGAGAATAATTGTATTGCAAAAGGCTAAGATCCCTGGGACAGCAGCAGAGATAGAAAGGGCAGAAATTAGAGAAATATCCAGTAGCAAATTCTCTAACAAATGCTAGCATTTCAGAATATATCCAGAATAAATGCTTGGTCTTGAGATAAGTGGGTTCCTCCCATTTTGAGATCATCTTAGTTTCCACGAACATGGCATTTATAGTCAAAATACAGTCATTCCTGTGAAAATACCCTTCAAATTGTTCTGATTTTTTTGTGCACATCTCTGTATGTGTATGTATGTCTTTCTTGCAGGTTTAGAATTAGTAGGAGGCCGTAACACACAGGCCACATAACAGAATGATTTACTGAATTTTCCCCATTCCAACTGGTTGTTATGGCCAAGGCCAGTTCTGGCCCAACTCTGTTGCCTATATTTCTGGGCTGCTCTCATAGGGCCTCCTAGGGAGTTACCAATTTTTTCCAGGCATCTGCTAAGTGCAGTTGTGCATTATAGACACTGCCACTTCCCTATCTCTGCAATGAAAGAGAACATGCAGGCAGAATCTGAACATTAGTCGAATAAATTCTCATTTCTAGTGATGAGTAACTGAAAACAATTTCAAGACCACCTTTAATACCTGCATCTGTGCATACTGCGCTTCCTTAAATGCTGCATTGGGCTTCTCTGCTAAGGATCAGAAGCCATCATAGCTCATTCCCTTCTCTGACTCTCCAAATTCAACGTATCAAGCCCCCCTTTTCTAATAGTTGTCATATCTATTTTCTCCTCTCTGTCCCTACTTCTCTAGGTAAGCCCTATGTCTTCTTTTTTTGGACTATATAATGGTCTCCCTGCCTTATTGATCCTGTCTCTCTCCCTTCACACTCATAATCCAGCCTCCAAAGTGCCACTGGAGTAATCTTTCTTAGAGCCTAAGCCTCACCCATGGTTCACTATTGCTTTCAGAATAGAAGCCAAGTTTCTTAGCACTGCATAAAAGGCTTTCCATGATTCAGCCCCTGACAGCATGGTCAGCCTCATCCCAGACCCCTTCCCACTTGTGTTCTGGGTAACACTGAACTGCTTATAGTTCTCTCTCTCTCTCTGGTTTCACTCTTCCATGTTCTTGTAAATATTATTCCCAGTATAGAAATCATCTTCCCCTTGTGTCCTTAGCATGCTACTATTTACATTTTAAGATCAGTTTACCTTTTCATTGACTTCTCCAGAAAAAAAAAAAAATCAGTTATCCTCTCTTCTGGGCTATTTATTTTTGTACAGACACAAATGAGATTTTCTATGTATTTATACTGTATGATGTTTCTTTGTTCTCTGTTTTCCCTATCAGACAGTAAGTCTTTGAAAATGAGGTCATTTCATTCATCTTTGAATCCCTCTATTCATGGCCGTGGGCTTTAGATGTGTTGTGAACAGAGTTCTTCATGGTTTTACAGTTACTCAAGGACTCATCTAGACAACTGTATGTGATAAATAAAATTACGTGAAAATAAAATCCAGCTTGGGCAAATGAAGTACTTATTAACATGCATGGCTTAGACCGAATTCTTCTTCTGATGCCTTTGACAACACAACCCAAGCAGCACTTGCTTACCGTCCCCACAAATTCTATAACTCATCAAGCTTTAATTGAATAGCTAGAATCTTGGCCAATTAATTGGTGTTCATACTTGCAAATTTTAAAAATAATGATAGTGACAAAGAATTATAAGCTTGGAGCTTTTCAATCTTAAGTGGCTCAGTCCCGAAGTTTGGTCCTGTCCTTTAGCAACATTGTGTATTTTGTGTGGAAGTGACTTTTCCTCTTATTTTAGGGAGAGGGAGAGCATCCAAAACAATTAATAAGGAGAGAGTATCTAAAATAATTAAGGAGCAAACTTTGAGGACTGGAGAACAAGTACATGCCATTGACTCTTGGGATGGGTGTTGTTCTTAGTGCTGCCCTGTGCCCTCCCCACCCAATTACCTTGAGGCTTCTACAGCAGAAAATCCCTCACAATTTGCATGAAGAACCACTATATCAAGGGGAGCATCATTCAGCTACAATGGCTTGTCGTGAGGTATAATGTTTTTCAACTTGAGATCAAATGTTTCTTCGATCATTTTTTTTTTAAAAGGAGAAAGGGGTTATTTTGAATGCATGTAAAATGCAAATAGGATGATGGATGTTTGGGAAGCTCACACCTACTAAGTCCAAAGCAGCTTTGATTTAAAAATTGAAAATTGGCAAGTGATCAATCAACACTGGTTTCCAATTGCTTTTAGGGTCTTGACAAAATACAAATGCTATTTTAATGACAGAGATGTTTTACTTTGAAAAGTGGCTGTGGAACATGCACAATAACTATAGAGGGGTTTTCCTCTGAATACATAAGCCACACGATCAGCTACATACACACTCTGGTACCGCATGCCTGTGACTGACATAAAGCATTTTAATTTTAAAAATGTTTTCTGAAGTGCCAGAACACATGTTTATGCATTATAGTTATTGCATGGTATTAGATGGAAAACACACAAACTTTTAAAAAAAATGTTGTCTCTGTGCATGGCCACACAATGGAATATAATGGAAACCAGGAAAGGAGAAGACTTGTGTCACTTCACAGGCAAGGCCAAAAAAAAAAAAAAAAAAACCTTTGACAATTCAGTCATGCTAAAACTAGGAGACAATACTGACATAAGAAAACACACTCGACATTAAGGCAGCAGAGTCCTTCTTAATCACAGCAGGTCTAGACAGCTCCCACAGCTGTGTCTGCTCTCTCACAGAATGATGTGTGGCCCTCGCTGGAGGGTGGCATGAGCTCAGAAGGGAATGTCAGCACAGGGTCTTAATTAATTTCCTTCTGCCGGGGTGTGTGTGTCACAGTGTGGTTTTGCATTTGCTGGGAGGCAGCTTAGTGGAGAGCCTTAGGTGCCCAGCACCTCGACTCACCAAACCGCAGGGCAGAGCTCTCCCCCTACTCAGAGCACACACAGTCCCATCCTGGCAGAGCCATCCAAGGCTCTGCCTTCCCTCTGGGCCAGATTTCAGCCTCATGGCCTATCCTTTCCAGCCCAGAAGTGGCTTCCCCAGCTGGCTTCAAGTGGTGTGCCTGGCCAAGACTGCTTTTGTGGTGTGCCTTGATGCAACCCAAGATGGGGTCTGAGGCTGGAGGGCTAGAGACCATGTTCTCTGTTCTTGCTAGCTCGAGGTGTTTTTTAACTGCCAGGAGCAAATAAACCATCAGCCGTCCTACCCATGTCCTGTGGGAATAGAGGTGACAGACCTGATGGCTCTAAATGCAGACATCAAAAATGCCTAAAAAGAACATTTTAGTCCATCAAGTGGGGTGCAGCTCTTCACCCATGGAGACTGTGCCCCATGTTCTGATAAACAATGGGGCTAGATCTGATCTAGTCTCTCTTCCAAAGATAATAAAGTCTCTTTCTTCTGAACTCCTGGGACTTTGATGATCTGTCTACACCAACAGTTCCTAATTCAATTGACAAGAGTCTGTCATTGTGATGGCTTGGGGGTGGGGTGGGGTGGGGGTGGAGATCCAGTTATCAGCCTGTTATCAGGCAAATGAATTCTGTTATTAGCCAAATGGGGGATTACCTTGCTGAAAGCTTGGATTATCAATGGCAGTGGCAGCCTCCGAGGATCAGTTCGGAGTTTGGAGGTGGTAAAGTTAAAAAATGACCCTTGAGTAGTAAACTTGTTTAGGGCAGGAAAAGAGTTGACTATAACCTCACTGAAGGCAGGAACATTTGGTCAGAAACAATATTTTACTACACCTCCATTGAGTATCCAAGCGAATGGATATTATTCAAAATAAAATGGAATTATTCAAAATAAAGCCCTTATCCTTTCAAGTGCAGTCCTCTGGCCTGGAAATCTAGAAAAGCTGGGCTCTTGTTGCAACTTTGAGCGGCTAAAGTTTCCAAACCCTGGTATTTTTTCCTAGAGCTGCCATAGTATCATTTGACCCATTGCACTGAAAGACTATCCGAAGCAAGTTTTTTGAAATCACAGAGACCACCTTTATAGGCTCCGGTTACTCATCTGTAAAATGATGTCACCAGTGTAACAAGATGATTTCTAAGGCTCCTTCTGTTCTCTTCTGTTTGTACCGTGCTATGATTCTGATCATGATCCCCTGGAAGGCTTTCTCTTAGTGTTCTGAGATACTTGAAAGAATGTATCTTGTATATTTGGGAGCTGAACATTTAAAATTCTCTTTAGGCAAATGTTTCTTTCATGTGGTGCACCGTTTGCAAACGTAATTTGGGGCCAATTTTTTTTCCTGTTGTATCTGAAATGGATCATGGGGTTTGCCCCCAAATCTTTATCATATACACGCCAAGGTCTAGAAGATTTATAACTGACCTAAACAAAATATCATCATCATCATCATCATCATCATCTTTATTTCTTCTTCATTTCTTTCTCTCTAGATACAATCTACTAGGCCACGCTGACCTAGGTTAAGAATTTTTCAAATATAAATGGTCTAAATGTTACTTTACTTGGCAAAACAAACGCAGAGTAAGTAATTTTTCCAAATCTCTCTTCAGACATGCCTTATAAGGAAGGTTTCCTTTCTAGGGGGATTTGGACTCTCATTAATCTATTTCTCCTTTCAACAATAAAATGAAAAATGGAATGAGATTATCAAAATGGATAGTCTGGTGTAGACCTGATAACATGCTTTTGAAAAGTGGTTTACATTTGACATCAGTTAAGCTCCCTGGGCCAGCACATCTCAGGTCTGCTATGTGGGGCCTGGATCCACTCCCTGCTTGGACACAAATATGCTTTATTGGTTTCAAATGCCTCTCAAGCCAGTTGGAAGGATGGATGAATTCCTAGTGCAGTAAGTATTAAGTCATCTGCAGAACTATAAATATCCCCTTACCCTATCTTATTCAGCATTTATACAAAGACATTTTTGTGTGGCATGCTTTTTCCTTAACCTGAATATATATTTATTTTAAATTTCTATTCTTTTTTATTATGTATATATTTTTATACATGGTACAAAAGGCATGTTGTATAAAGTGAGCAATTTGGGTATTTAAAATTTGATGTAGCTTCTTTTGTGCCCTTTGGCATACGTAATTATGGAGTCCAACTTCTTCTTATGTAAGGATTTTAAACCATCTTGAGGGAGTGGAAAGTCTTGTGTTTCTAGTAATCACAAGAACAATCGCAGTGAGTACAGCTAATTTACCACTTAAAAATAATTCTTTCAAAGGAATCATTCAGAATGTATGGAGTGGCTTAAAGAAAAACAACAAGCTGACAACAACCTACCTTGTAATATTGCTTCACTGGTTGTGGCTGCACTTCTAATTAAATGTGTGATTAGCAGAAGTGACTAAACCCACGCTATGGCAGATGTGGCCAAGGTATGGACGTCGTCTCTGTGTCTCACTCAATTGATTAAAAATTTCTTGATACCTCTTAACATTCTTCACCCCACTCTCTCAGAATCAGGTTTGTCGAGTAAATCATGAGATAAACTACCCTCTCCTGATGTCCTTTAATAAGAGCAGAACCCAGTCCTGCTCAATCCATAAAGCCACTGAGAGAGGGCCCATACTAAGTTAAGAGCTTAACCCTTATTAAGACTAAAAGCTGGTGACAGCTGGTGATATTTCTCACACAATAATGTGCAAAGGAAAAAAAAGAAAACCAGGAAGGTGGCTACAATGCAGATTCCTAGGCTCCGTGCTCAGAGATGCTGAGTCAGTGAGTCATGGCGAAGGCGCAGTGCGTCCTGCCTTTAAAAACAGCTTCTGGATGATCCCCGATAACAATACCAATGGCCTCAACTATGAGAAGCACTGGAGAGGGAAGGTCTGGACATGGATCCATAGGTGAAAGATTTTGCCCTGGGCCTCTGGCATTGTGCCCGAGGTCCGGAGACTCAGTTCCTCCCACCTCCCACGACGGCTCAAGACAAACGAGGACCTCTGAAGGCATTTTTCTAGCCGCACTGAAAAGTTTACAGCGTGAGAGAAGTGACTTGTTAGAAATCCTGAAGCAGAAAGGGCAGAGCAAACTGGGGAATGCAGGCCTCCGTACAAAGCACAGACATCTCCCCCTGGCAGGAGGTCTCTCTGCACTGACTCCTGCAGCGGAAAGGCACGTGCTACATTAAGAGTGAGGCCAAAGGAGACTGTGGGTGTCAACTCCAGAGTCCCTTCTCAAGGCGTGCCTGCTCTGTCCTTCCGCCTGAGGCCCGCGTAAGGGAGTTCTCCGGAAAAGCCCCTCCTGTTCTCTCTCCTCACTGTCTGGTGCTCCTTCTTCAGCAGAGCTGCCCCAAGAGCTGTGACAGTCTGTTTATCCACAAAGTCAGCCTGGCCTTTAGAGTCCCGAACTGGCAACACTGCGTCAGCAAAGGGAAAATCAAGTCCCTGATGGCATTCCCACCTGCTGCAGCCTCAGGTGGGACCTCTCACTAGTTCCTCAGCTCCACTCATGCGGCACCTACCTTCCTTGCTCTGGAAGCTCAACCGCTTGGGCTCCCACAGCACCCAGACTCTACCCCGCAGTCAACCACCTGTCTGCGGGCAGGTGAGGCAGATTCTCTGGCTGGGGGGGATTTATTTATCCTTTTGGGAGCATCTGGGAAAGGATCCTGGATTTTTTTTCCTGTAAGTGGTAAACATCTTGCTGTATTTCTGCCCAAGCCCTGTTTTGCTGACCCAGAATGTTAATGAAATAAAGTCATCTCAGAAGTGATGTTCCAGGGTGTGGCTGAGAAGAACGGTTTTAAAGATGTTTGAGTCTAGTCTAAAAGGCAATTTCGGGCCTTCCATTCCAGGGAGACTAGTGCACAAAACTACCAGCTTAAATTCTTGACTGTATGCCCAAGTGAGGAAGCAAACTCTTCATCTTCCCTACCCTGGGCAGTACTTCTTAAAACTCAGGATTTCACAATTTCTTGGTTAATGAGAAAATTTGGTAACAATTACTCATTCAAGTTGATCAAATATCCATTATTCAAAATAACCATAGAATTACCAAATCTCCATTCCACTTTTTGCTTGACATAGCTTTGCAAAAGAATTTAAAGACGAAGGGTGTGTGTGTGTGTGTGTGTGTGTGTGTACAAGGCCTAACCACCAAAGTGATTTACCCAAGGTCACATAATAGTTCCCTGCCATTTCCTTTATTGTCTGCCCTCAAATCCTCTTTTTGTAGTAAGCAAAGGGAAATGACGTGGGCTTCCAAATTTCATTATAAAAGCTTCCATTTAAAACAAAATGTATTGCATATTATAATTGCAACCAGAACCAGTGAGGGCAGTGGCTTTCAACCTTGTGAGAACTCGGGCTGCTGTTATGTGCGGCTGACTTCAATGAACCCCAGTCCACCCTCCAGCCTGTGGATTATAGAGTATTTTCGAAAAATCATTATACTGCGCAAAACACAGGCACATTCAATGTCTTTTTTTCTTTTGGTTAACAAAATGTACGTAATTTTCTTAACCAAAGAAATTATGTAATAGTTCTGTAATGATAGTAAAGTGTTCTGTTTTCCTTAAAGTCCATGTTTGAATTTGTATACACAAAACTGTTTGGAAAAACAAAAACACAACTGTTAATTAAAACTTGTTGTTGTTGTTGTTTTCTCCCAAACAACAAGCTGTTGAATTCAACGGTTATTTTTTTTTATGCTGTTGTTGTTTCAAACCTGCTTGTGGATGTAAACACAGGTTCTGTCTCTCCTTGATGGGCGCAAAGGAGCCCAGTGAACTTCCCCTATGACAACGATGACAACTGACATTTACTGAGTGCTTACCCGTGCCAAGCCCTATGCCTAGCACTTTACAACCATTAATTTATGTAATCCTGCCTGCAGAGGCAGAAATTATGATCTCCTTCTCACAAGTGAAAAATCAGGCTTAGAAAGGTCAAGAACTTGCCTGAGCTCACCCTGGCCGGGCAGTGGAGGAAACCCTCCATCTGGGGCACAGCCTTCTCCTCCATGCTGCACCGTCCCGGTCACAGGGCCCAGACACTTACGTCTCATTCACACTGAGGCTGTGAGCCTCTGAGGAGTTCCTATCCACCCCCCCCCACTAGTTTCACAGCGGATACTTGGAAAATACTATTAAAAATATGGAATCCTCCCTTAAAATTCTCAAATTAAATTCAAATTCTATTTTGCTCATGCCCATGAAACTTGTAGCAAGCACTCAGTTACTGAGGAGTTATTACCCAGGCCTTTGAACCTTAATTACTCCCAGGACTCGGAGCTGCATGGACAAAGCAAATAACGCAATGCAGAGCAAAGTAGAGGTTCAGAAAAGGAAACAGACTTTGCAGTTCTCGCCCCTTTGCCTCCTTCTTTTCCTTTATGGTAGGCCTTGTGTTATCAAATGGGCAGAGATATGTTTCCTGTGCAAAGAACAGAGAGCAGGGGAGTCGGGGTGGACATCTTTCTGAAAACATTTCAAGGCCTAGAGTTGAATATGGCTACGTACCTTTGCTGATGCTCCTATTACCGGTGCCCATATCTAAAACCAATGCTCTACGAAGAATACTGAATCCCTTCCTTGGCAGTGATACGATACTCCTGTTGGAACAGACCATTCAGCCCTTACCTTTTCCGTAAATGCACTCCGGAGCTAGGCTTTGGACCTCTGGATGAGCCCCTTCCCTCTAGCAACAACATGCACTTGCTGAGCACCACCAGTCTTGGTGGGAGACAGAAAGAACCTGACTCTCCTTCCGAATCCTGCAAAAGGGAGTTCTCTCTGTTGGCTCATTATGTTTGCAGTGACCTACCTGAGACACGGGTTGTTTTTCTAAAATAATTTCCTTTTATGTGTGTAGAATTAAAACATTTTACTAACAATTACCATGACCCATTCCAAGACTTTTCACAGACTTGCCATACCTAAGAGACTCTTTCTCTATACAGTTTCAAAGATGGGACTCAACATATTGTCCATATTTAACAATCTCACATTTTTGCACAATGCCAAGAGATGGAATCATTTCCCCCTATTATGGAGAGGAATACCAAAAAGAATTCTTCAATTACTTTTATTTCTGGATTCAAGTGAAGGGATTGTTGGAAAGTGTTTTTCAAAATGCACAAAACAGGTATACGATTTTTCATCAGAGATGAAGCATTTGATACGATCATGAAAGAAGTCCTTAAAATTAAGATTTCTTTTTTAAATTCTATCTTAGATATCCAACATATGACAGAGGGAAATAATGCCATGGTAGATTTTTAAAAATTTAATGAAGGTAAGAGATCTTTTTCAAGATTTTCCAATATGCACACAGGATACCAAAAATGGATAGATAAATAGGTAGATAGATAAATAGATCGCTAGGTAGGATACAACTTCAGCTCAAGTAGCAACAGTGACCTCTAGTGTGTCTTTTTAATTTTCTCACTCTGCAATTTCAACTCCTTGTTTCTTTAACCTCTAGGGCATTATTTAAGCAAAATTTTCCAGTTTGTATTTGGTCTAATTTCTGTATTGACTCTATATGCTGACAACTGATTCTTAAGAGATCTTCTTTGATCCTGGTAATGTATGATAAAGTAATTGTGCCTTCATTAATGACTGTAATTATAGTACATAAAGCTGTCATTTACATGAATAATCACCACCCCCCCCCAAAAAAGGGCAGCTTTATTTGCAAGATGAATTTAACTTTGGCTGAAAAACTCTTTGAGCTGTAAGCTGGGAGCCTCCACACGAAGTCATATATTGTTTGCAAGAGTGCCCATTTCTCTTTGATAAGACTCCCTAGTTGTTTTTTTAATTTTATTAAAATTAATTTAAGAGAAAAGGAATCTGTCTGATGGGCAAGACATTATTTTGGCATTTTAGTATTTTGGATTTTGCCCTGGGTGTGTGCTGATGTCAGGACAGACCCCACAAGAATGTAGTGCTGTGAGTCGAGTCTGGCAGCTTGTGTCAGCACTTCTATTCCAAGTTCCTCTTTTCAGGAGTTTATAACATTGCAATAAAATTTATTATGGGCTGGGACTTGGCATACGGGAGCCTGGGCTAATGCTGTAAAGTAGTTTGGAGGTTTTTGGTGTGTGTGTGAGTGTGTGTGTGTGTGTGTGTGTGTGTGTGTGTGTTTCCCCAAGCAAGTGTTCAAATCTGTTGTGTCCTGTCTCCCTGTAGAGGAAGTTAAAAATAAAAGTCTGATCAGATGAACTTGGCTCCCTCTTGGTCTGTATGTCAGAGGCAATTGAAAAGGGCCCCCTACCTGCTCTATGATAAACTCTTTAAGGATGAGTTGGAAAGGGAAAAAAAAAAAAGCAATAAAGGTGTAAATGTCTCCTGTAAATGAGGGATGCCCCTAGAATTGCAATTGTTGGAAAAGATCCTCTAGGGTAGGAGAGGGAGACATGAAAAGGTATTCAAGATTGTTTTCTGTAACTGGGTGATCTTCAGTGCCCCCCAACAGCTGGGCTTGTTGGCAAACAAGAAGCTGCATGTGGAAAACACGTTCCAATCTGTGTAAGCTAAGCAAGGCATAACAACAAGCGCCATCCTCAGGTTAAAAACAAAACGAAACATGCAGAACACAGAGCCCTGGAGAATCAGGAAGGGGGATGTGAGTATGTGAAGGTAAATCTGTTTTTTTAACATACATATATATGTATTTATATTTCATGCTCATCTTATCCTGAGGGCCTCCCTTGCTATTGTCTGTTTGTTAGTGTGCACGAGAGTCTATATCTCAATGACAATTCTGAGACAGCACCTATACAAAGAAAGAAGAAACCATTGAATCAGAGAATTGATGAATCCCACAGGAGGAAATTAATTAGAGCTGTTAATAGCTCAATAAGGAACTTCAGAGTCAGAAGGAACTGTAGAGCTTTGCTTGACCAACCTCCCTCATTTACAAGTGAATGAGACCCAACATGCCAACTTAACTATGGTCAGAGCTAATCTCCAGCTAGAACACACAGTATATCCTTACAGGTTGCTTATGGCCAGTGTGTATTCTAATTGGACAGTGCCCGGGTTATGCTGGCCAATGATTCTCGAACACTTTTTAATATCACCCCTGCTCATGGTCACATAGTGAATTTCTGGCAGGCAGCTAAGTCCTGGGTTTCTCTGCCAGTTACCAGAAATTGTTCAGACTCTAAAATTTAGAGCTTGATAGATGTACAGCAGCTTTCTTAATCAGACTCAATTTAACTTCTTTGTTAGGCTACACCTACCTGATCAGCCACTCCTCTCTATTCACGACACAAAACTCACTGCAGAAGGAATGTTAATGGTTCTTCACCATGGAGCAAAATGTTCACCGAGAACCAATCTCATCTGAAGTTTGCTTCCAAACCTACCCATGTCTTTATACTTGTTAATATAATTATGTCATTTAACATCACATTACAATATCAGACAAAAGATGAAGGTAAAAAGGATTACATCTAAGAAAAATTAAGCTGAGTGCTTTAGAAAGGCTTGATATAGGTGAACTTTTAAAAACAAAAGTAGGCTGTTTACAATAGGAGAGCATAAGACAATTATACAAGATCAGAAAAAGCTGTAAAAAATGTGGACAGCTTTTTGGCAAATTGCTTTGCAAGTGTCATTAAGTTTTCTCAGAGAAACCCCAAACTGGAAATTGTAGAAATGCATTCTGGATATGGTTTATATAAGAAAGATGCCTTAGAACTCCAAAGAGAATTCAGACAGAAGGAAGTGGCCTCCCTCTTGCATCAACAAACACAAAGTGAATGTGCATTAAGACAAATGTTTAAATATAACATCATTTCAAATCATTCACCACTTGAACTAACTTTGGATTAACTAATTAACAAGCGTTTTTATCATGTCTGATAAGAGGGATCTTCCACTACTCTTAAATCAGCCATCTTGGCAGGATTCTAGATAGGATCTTGTGGTCTTCAATTCTGGCTTTAGGGATGTACTGTAGGTGACTAACATAATATAATAAAAATATTATATAAATAAATAAATATTATATATATTAAATAAATAAATAAATAAATAAATAAATAAATAAATAAATAAAATAAAAAGCCTGAATTTGGGTAGAGAGATAGTGTTCAGTTTGCATCATCTGGCTTTTGTCAATTGGTGTCAAACCTTAATGTAATCTTTCCTTTTCAGTGTAAATAACATGAAAATTCTCTTTTTTAAAACAACTAAAGAAATGGACTTTTATTTTTAAATCCAAGAAATGAATATCAAGAAGGAGATTTAATATCTCCTTAATATTGTAATTTCTCTTTTGAATTCATGGTTTTAGTTTTTCTCTTACTTAAAGGGAATATTTAAGGTATTTTTAAAAATGTTTTTGATATTTTAAAATCTTTTATCCTTCTTCAAATGTTCTTTATTATTGTGAGGAAAGGGAAAAAGGAGAAATCCTGATTTTACTTATGATTGCTTTAAGTATCTCATATCATTGACAGATTTTCTTTTTTAAGTTTCAATAATAATGCCACTTTATCCAAGGGAGACAGACACTAGTACTATAATGCCCAAATAGATAGAGATGTTTGCTGTGGTATTGCTTAAAATGGGGAAAAGTTTGAAACAACATGAATATCATTAACAGGGAATTGGTTAAATAAAAATGATAAAATAGCAATGTAACAATGAAAAGGATGCTTGTATCCATATCCATTGACATCAGATGTCATAATATTTTTTTGAGTGAAATAGCAGGTTAGGAAATAAGAAGAAGGGTATGATACTATTTATATAAAATTACATATATATCTCTGCAATATACACACATATATACCTGTATAGAGAGAGAGAAAGAAAGAGAGAAATTTGAAAACATAGACACCAAAATAGTAATAGCACCTACCTTTGTGTGGTGGGATTTGGTTTATCATTACTATTGTTCTTTCAGCCACACCAAAAAAAAAAGGAAAAACGCAAAGGATACCAGTTGGGGTACACTTAGACTACAGTGGGGTAGATACTCCTGGTTGGCCCGCCCAGCATTTATTCCTACCTCCTATCTCCCTTAGTGCCTTCCACTATTGAGACTGGAAGAGGAAAATACTTTTCCAGCTTCCCTTGTAGACCATGTGACATAATTCTGGTGGTAACGCAAAGGGAAAAATGTGTCAGGGGCCAGAAGAATCTAAGAACTTTTGACTTTGATGCGTAGTGACTCAGCAGCCATCATGTAACAGGCTTAAGGGAAAGCCAAGAAAACCCCATCGCCATCAGCAGTCACTTCTCATTTTCACCTAGTCCTCCAGCCCTGGACTATTAAGTGTCTTACTCTTTATCATTTGCTTAGTTTTCTGAAGTTGGACTTAACATAATTCAATAATTTTTTACCAATAACTATTTAGGTAGGTAGCTCATTTGCAGTTTTTTACCATTAGAAATAATGCTGCAACGAACATCTTTATAAACTTCCTCCTTCACACTTTATTATGATTGTTTTTCTACTTGCATATATTCCATCTTTAGAATCAGGGCAAGGAATTTATTTACACTAGGAAATTCGGGTCAAGGCCTGTAGAGAGGTGTTTAGTGCACAGGGCCCAACTGGGGACAGGATCCAGCTTGGGCTGTACCTGCCAAGGAAGGTGTATGTTCTGGCACAGGCTGCATGAACCCAGGTGCCTTTGGGTAATGGGTCTACCAGCGGGTCACAGTGTTGCAGATGGTCTACCAGGATAGGGCACCTTCTAATTCAACAAAGGCAGGGCACTGGGGGAAAGTAGTTGAAGGTGGCATTGACTGCTTGAGGGTTTGGGGAAAGTTTGCAGGTGTTGCACAGCCTTGCAGGCCATAGTAAGGAATTTGGATTTTATTCTGCGTGTGACAGGAAACTGTGGAGATCCTTTATCAGAGAAATAGTATGATATGATTCTTATTTTATAGAGATCACTCTGGTTGCCGCATGGAGACCTGACTGCAGGTGAGGGGGGGTGAAGGTGGAGCTCAGTTAGAAGGCTATCGTGGTGGTCCTAGACGAGTTTAAGCTCAGACAGCCCGGAATTTAAGAAGAGAGACAAATTACATGTAAGTTACTATGATGCAAGCTAAAAAGTGATATATGTCATAAGACAAATCTCATAAAGGGGTCACATAAAATGCTACTAAAATCAAAGGTGGAAGAGAATATTTTCAGCCATGTAGATCAGGAATGGCCTCATGATTAAGAATTATAGTTAGGTCTTGAAGGATGGGTAGAAAAAAAGTTCTGGAGGTAGAGAAATGGAGAAGATTGGTAGGTGGATAGAGGCAGTCAGGGGAGAACTTCTCATAATCTGTAATACTTACTGTTCACTCTTAGGTGCTAGGCACTAAGCAGGGCCATTTGAAATGAGAAGGGCCCAGCCTTAGACTGGGGATCTAGGTACTGAGAAAGTAGACCGTGACTCTGGGTAATGTCCAAGGCTTTGGGTCCCAGTGTCACTCTCTTCCACAAAGGAGGCATTTCATTAAGTCATGAGAGTGGGCTGAATGGTAGCCCACAGGATGTGGCCTTTCTAATTCCCAGAATGATTTTACATGGCAGAAGAGTGAATTTGACATGTTAAAAAAGGAAAAACAAGCCTAAATTGGAGTCATTTGCCCCCCCACAACAGCAAACCAAGACTTATCTGCAGTTTCAAAGGATCCCAGGAATCTGACCTTTAACAAAAATCAATCTGAAATTTCCTGATCAGCACTAATGAGGTCATCTGCATGATAAAAAATTCTGCTGTCCCCCCCAACCACCACCAAAAGAAGATGTCCTGGCCTGAAACAATCCCTTTCTTTTCTTTTTTGTTTTGTTTTGTTTTCTTACCTCTTCTCTTCTTTCCTTTTCCCTTTCCCTCTTCTTTTCTTTTTTTCCAGTCCTTTCTTTTCTTTTGATAATAACTTCCTTGCCCACCATCCTGCCTAAAAAAAATTTCCATTTTGTACCACTCTTTGGAGCATCCCTTTGCTAGATGGGACACTGCCCAATTCATGAATAGCTTAAAGCCAATTAGACCTTCAAATTTAGTCGGTTGAATTTTGTTTTTTAACAGGCAAAAGATGTGATTAAGGATCTTGAGAGGAGGAGTTTTCCCTGGATTATCCTGCTGGGCCCTGAATGCTGACACATTAGAGGGATGCAGAGAGAGATTTGAGACTGACCTGCAGAGACAGAGGAGCAGAGTAGGCAATGTTCAGATGGAGGCAGAGACTGGGCCACCAGCCCAGGAATGCTGGCAGTCACCAGAAGGTGGAAGAGGGGAGGAATGGATTCTTCCTACAACTGCAGAGAAAATATGGCCCTGCTGACATTTTGATTTCAGTTCAGTCATACTGGTTTCTAATTTCTGGCCTCCAGAACTCTGAGATAATAAATTCATGTTGTAAATAAATTCATGTTGTAAGCTACCGGGTCTGTGGTTATTTGTTATAACAGTCATAGGAACCTAATACAGTCACAGTTTGAGATGCACTGGTTTATTCTGCTGCCCATCTCTGGGAAATATGTGCCTCTTTTACAAGGACAGTTTGGAAACCCAATGCCTTAACTCAAATGTGTAACCTTAGTGGGAAGGATTGCAGGGCCATGTCAGGTGAAGGGAAAGATATTTTGAGTTAGAAGCAGGAAGCTAATTTAGTGCCATTACAATGATAACCTTGACAACGCTGCCTTTTCCATTTAAAGTCACCAGTGAGCCTTGATGGGTTTGACGTCCATCGTAATCATGTGACCTTGAACAAGTCTTATGAGGACTCTCCATCTCAAATATTCATCTCTAAAATGGAGAGACTAATTCTTACTTCAAAAGTAGGATTTGAATATTAAAGAAGATAATATATGTGAATACATAAGGCAAATTATAACATGTTATCAATTGAGTAGCATTATTATTAATTTTTGCACATGAGACCTTGAAGTCGAGGAGACAAATGATATCTTGAGTTAGATTCCTGTTACCGCACTAGCTTTTTGGGAGGATGAAACGAGGGCAAAGCAATTGCTGCCATTCATGAGAGCAAATCTGGTGACAAATATTGTATGAAATAAGTCACTTCATCCTTAGAACAACTCTCAGGGGGAATTATAGTCCCCATTTTACTGGATAATGATTGTATCTTAGAGGGCTTACACAGTCCTGGCACATAGTAGTTACTCAATAAATGGTAGCTGATTCTAAATTTGGTCCCCATTGGGCCTGGCAATTTCTGGCTGTTCTACACTATGCTACATGATGCTATTGCTTAAAGCAAATGAAAAAGGACCTTGATTTGCTGGTCTTTCTGTTGCTTTTCTGTAGAGTTCATTTAAAACAGTAAGTACCTGCTTTGACTAAATGAGTAACAAGGCACAGCTTTCATCACTGGCTGCCCAGTTCTTGAGGTGGGTCAATGAATAGAACAAAGGGTATCTGTACTGCAGCTGCCTGATCGTTGAAGATTCTACAGAGGGAGGACTATGCCCATCCCAGCCTCCAGAAACATTCCTCAAGCTTCCCTTTCTCTGAGGACACAGAGGAAGGGCTGCAGGCCGGTCTTCCCAAAGGCAGCACTTCGTAAGTTAATTATCATTTTTGGGAGCTGGCCGGCCTTGGCCTTCCTTCAGGGCCTCTTGCACCGGTGACTAGGAGCTGCATCAATATCTCAGTAATCCTTTTTATTATTCATCTTCAAAACACCCACTTAGTGGGAGTTACACTCCAACCTCACCTCACATCAAATGACCTGTGTGTAGGAGAGAGGCATGGATTTCCTAGTTTGGAGTTAAGGATGGGTCATAGTCTGGTGCTCAGTGGTTCAGAGGGGATCAGGCAGGTAGATTTTGGCATAATGGGTGGCTTTTTAGAGGCATAACACTGAAGGGGCCTTCAGGGCAATGCATTAGCAATTTATAAGGAAAAACACAACACATTGATGCATTTAAAATATACATTAACATGTCCTTAATAATAATCCTAAGAAGGAATTCAGATTCTAAAACTAGGGGGACATTAGATACCTGTTTATCTGTGAGAAGTAAGGGGGGAGAGAGAGGGAGAGAGAGAACGATAACAAGAGTGAGGGCAAATCTAGACCAATAAGCAAAGGCATGTGATATTAGGGAAAGAGCAGCAATATCTAAAAATAATGATACCCCAAGGGATAAACGGTGGTTGTGCTCAAGAGGCCCGACGCATAGCGAGACATTGGGTATCATCAGGTAAATCCTGGTAGGCTTTATGAAGTTATGACATTTAAGTGTTACCTTTGGAAGAGGAGGAGAGTATTTAGCTAAAGCTGAAGAGAGCATATACTCGATACAGAGACTCTTTATGTGAAAGCAAGAGTACCTGTAGGAAAATACAAGGTCTCTCAAGGATTTTTTTTTCAATCCTATGATTCAGGGATTAATATACAGATCATTATATTTGGGTAATTATTAATTTAATTCAGGGCTAGGCAGGCAGAGCAGGACTTGCCCATGGGAAAGGCTCTAAAAATTCCGATGTAGAGACACATATGCATCAGGGATTCATTGAATAAAAAGGAAATTGTTTGTGAGATTAAACCTGCATTTAAAGGTGGAGTCAGTTGGCACAAACCTCACAAAGGCGTATACAACATGAGATAGAACTCAGGCTCCAACCCTGCCCCCACCACAGCATACAACAACACTTGGTAATAAAAGAACAGACTCTAGGGACGCCTGGGTGGCTCAGTCCTTACCTGGCTGCCTTTGGCTCAGGTCATGATCTCAGCGTTCTGAGATCGAGCCCTGCATCCGGCTCCCCGCTCAGCGGGAAGCCTGCTTCTCCCTCTCTCACTCCCTCTCTTGTGTTCCCTCTCTCGCTGCCTCTCTGTCAAATAAAGACTTTAGAACTACAGAGGAGCTTAAGGTGATATTGTCAAAGAGTTTCCTGCTGTGGAGACTGAGGTCCAGAAGGGACTCGCCCTCATACGTACTGCTTAAAAATAGCAGGATAGGGATTGTAACCTAAGTTCCTGGCTTCAGACAGTGACCCATTTCTCCTGCATGTACTAAACAAAGATTTGAACTCACCTCACTGTATCTGAGAAGAGATGGCCTGCAAAGTATCCTTAACCTGGCCCAGTTCACCAATAAATAGGTTGATACCCCAGACGCATCAGGAAGTGAGGTCTTATATTGTCTCAAAAAATTCTCTCCTCCTGATCTGACCCTACCCTTGTAGTGGTTCCTATAGTTATTCCTAAAAACTCTCGAGAAATATTGTCTAAAATTCATATACCTCCAGAGGGACAATACATTTAAGTCATTATTGGCTATTAGTCAGTGGTGAGCCTGTAAGCAGAAATAATTAGGGGTCCCCAGGAAAAGAAAGACAAGGCATAGCTTTTCTGACATAAGAAAAGCCACTTTAGGCATCCAGCCATTTTGTGATCTATGCCTGACCAGCGCTACTTTCTCGAAGCATTCTTGAGTTACCTTTGCAGGATCTAAACCCCTTTGAGCACTCAGATACCAAACCAACTAAAGCAGAGAACTGATGACGTTGACTCCTACAGGCCCTGGTGACTTTGATCTGGACCTTAAAATGACTTTTGCCCCAATCCCAATTCCTGAATTCCCTACTGTGCAAGCCCCTTCATGGATATGTATGCATCCTTAGCTTAAATCTTCCCCAGTTTTGTTGTCCAAGGAGACACCATTTTTGGAAATATCCCCAGAGTTCTCCTTTACTTGTTGGAAGTAAAACCCTTCCTTTTCCTACTCTTTGGCTTGATTGTGTCTTTGGGTTCGACACCCGCCAAGAGGCAAACCCAGTTTGAGATAATAAGCCCATCAGATATTTTTGTAGTGATAGCTAGCTGGGTGGAATGTAATATATGTAGTAAACAGAGAAGTGGATTTGAAATTGGATTTGGAACAGCAGTACCTGTTTTCAAAAATATATTGTAAAACCCTAATTTAATCTAATCTAATCACATGTATTTATTATAAAGTCCATCAATTAGATCAATGGGGTTGCTTCAAAAAATTATTAATTAGGGGTTGGAAAAGACAGCTGCCGGCTCAGAAAAGCATAATATTTAAATGAGGGATTGTCTGTACAATCCGAAAAATGTCACTGTATAATCAATTCTAGGAAACTCGGATCAAAAATCAATGGTTAGACTGGTGTCTCCCAACTAGTTGCACACACCAAAGAATGTTCATATGATCTTCTACTGGGGAGGGAGAAGACAGTACTAAAACTTCGACTATTCAGGGAGAATATATTTGCAAATGACACTACAGATAAAAGACTGGTATCCAAGATCTACAAAGAACTTCTCAAACTCAATACACGAGAAACAAATAAACAAATCATAAAATGGGCAGAAGATATGAACAGACACTTTTCCAATGATGACATACAAATGGCTAACAGACACATGAAAAAATGTTCAAAATCATTAGTCATCAGGGAAATTCAAATCAAAACCACACTAAGATACCACCTTACACCAGTTAGAATGGCAAAAATAGACAAGGCAAGAAACAACAATTGCTGGAGAGGATGTGGGGAAAGGGGATCCCTCCTACATTGTTGGTGGGAATGCAAGTTGGTACAGCCACTCTGGAAAACAGTGCGGAGGTCCCTTAAAAAGTTAAAAATTGAGCTACTCTATGACCCAGCCATTGCACTACTGGGTGTTTACCCCAAAGATACAGATGTAGTGAAGAGAAGGGCCATATGCACCCCAATGGTCATAGCAGCATTGTCCACAATAGCTAAATCGTGGAAGGAGCCGAGATGCTCTTCAACAGATGACTGGATTAAGAAGTTGTGGTCCATATATACAATGGAATATTACTTAGCTATCAGAAAGAACGAATTCTCAACATTTGCTGCAACATGGACGGCACTGGAGGAGATAATGCTAAGTGAAATAGGTCAAGCAGAGAAAGACAATTATCATATGACTTCTTTCATCTATGGAACATAAGAACTAGGAAGATCGGTAGGGGAAGAAAGGGATAAAGAAAGGGGGGATAATCAGAAGGGGGAATGAAACATGAGAGACTATGGACTATGAGAAACAAACTGAGGGCTTCAAAGGGGAGGGGGGGTGGGGGAATGGGATAGACCGGTGATGGGTAGTAAGGAGGGCACGTATTGCATGGTGCACTGGGTGTTATACGCAACTAATGAATCATCGAACTTTACATCGGAAACCGGGGATGTACTGTATGGTGACTAACATAATATAATAAAAAATCATTAAAAAAAAACAAAACTTTGACTATTCATAGTTAATCTCATCTTTGAAAATGCTAATTTTTTGTATCTATGTTATATATAACTTATATATGTAACATAAATAAATTTACAGTTATTGAGAGATTGCTTAAAATTTTTATTGAGAGGGTGTATGGAGCATGGATAGAGATAATGTGAGGCCCTGTCCATGGCAGGGAGAGACTTGGAACTGGTTAGAAACGCCCCTTCTTATTTTGCATAAATTGAATTTAACACTGACTTCAAGTTAGAAGGGAAATCTTCTGGGCCAGTGCCAAAAAAAATTTGGAGGTCTGGAGGGACTAGTTTCTATTCTAGGGTGACTGACAGTCCCAGTGTGCCTGGGATTGTCCTGGTTTTTACACTGAGAGCCTCATGTCCCAAGACATCCCCTCTCACTGCTGGACACTCCTTCCCATCCAGCCTTACTGCTTGGAAACCATGAGACTGTGGGTGAATTACCTATCTTGCTAACCCCAGATTTCCTCATCTGTGAGGAAGAGATAAGAGGAGCACCTATCACATGGTTCTTTTGAACACCGAATGAGATAATACTCATTGGCGGATTCAGAAAAGCAGGAAGAGGCAGAGCAGGGGACAGTGGAGAGAGCTCATGGACAGGGGATGCTGGATCAGAAGCTGGCAAACGTTTTCTTTCTTTCTTTCTTTCTTTCTTTCTTTCTTTCTTTCTTTCTTTCTTTCTTTCTTTCTTCCTTCCTTCCTTCCTTCCTTTCTTTCTTTCTTTCTTTCTTTCTTTCTTTCTTTCTTTCTCCCTTCCTTCCTTCCTTTCCTTCCTTCCCTTCTTCTTCTTCCCCTCCTCCTCTTCCTTCTTCTTCTTCTTTCTCTCTCTCCTTTCCTCCCTTCCTTTCTTTCTTTCCTTCCTTTCCTCCTCCTCCTTCTCCTCCTCCTTCTTCTTCTTCCCCTCCTCCTCCTTCTTCTCTCTTTCTTTCCTTCCTTCTTTCCTTCCTCCCTCCTTACCCCTCCCTCCCTCCCTTCTCCTTCCTCCCTCCCTCCCTTTTCCTTCCTTCCTTCCTTCCTTCCTTCCTTCCTTCCTTCCTTCCTTCCTTCCTAAAGGGAAAGGGAAAAGCATCCAATCCAGAGATTAGGAAGTAAGTATAAAAGCAAATTTTTCACTAGGAAGACTGCATGGTACAGTAAAAAGGGCATGATTTAGTCTTCATTCACGTATTTTTGTATCAGAACTGCAGGACTGTAATTCTGATGCACCCAGTGTGAGAGTCACGTGACTTTGAAAACTTTGTTAAACTTTCTGAGTTTTTGTTTTCTCATTCATAATGGGGGAAAGAAGAACACCACATCCATATAGTCATTAAGAGGAGTAAATAAATTAGTTGATTCAAATAAAGCACACAACACAGGGCTTGCAAGTGCTTTTTTTTTTTTTTTAAGAAAAATAAGATACAAATAAGAAAATCCCAAGATCTTCTTGATAAGGCACTGAGTCAAAACAAGAAGATTAAAACCTGTCTTTTCTATGTAAACAAACACGTAACAAAGCATACAAACCACTTTCTGAAATATGTTAAAAACACTCCCATACATTTAATTTCATTTATGAAAGGGATCCCTGGAAAGGAGAGTAGGCAGAATATGGGAAGAAAAGAGCCAGAACTATCCCCAAAGGACATGTGCCTGTGTCCTAGGGCTCCTGGAGCCTGGACAACAGCTGAGGTCTCCTGTACTGTAGAACACTGAAAAGTACCCTCTCAAAACTCCCCCTGCGGTGAAGTGTCAGTGCAGTCTACAATAAGACCACAAGAAAAGATGTGGCTACAACAGGCAAAGGGTTCTAAGTGTCAAGGTTTCATGTTTGGCGACCCATGGGTGGACCACAGTCCACCCTTATCAACACTTTCAGCCACTGGGTTAAGGAGAAACGTGGCTAGTAGAGATTTTGTAAGTAGCTGTTGAATGCTTTCTTGCTCTCCTTGAGTTTTGTGCCAATTTGGAAACCAGAATACACTGAATATGCATGCTGACCTGGAGGCTATAAAACACATCCTCCCAAAGATTGGCAGAAGAAGCAAGAAACACTGAAAAAGGGCTCAGTGAAACTTGAGGGGTTTATGGTCGTGTTAGCTGCATCCAAATGTAGTTTAGGCACTTAAGAGGCTAAGGATTCTATGGAAGAAAGTAAAGGTCAAAAACTCATTCTTCAAGTCCAAGTACTATGTGGACTTATGATTTCCATGGATTTAGATGGAATCAGGAGGCAAGAAAACATTAAAAGACAAACTTTGGAATGTGAAAATTGCCCGATATGAAGGTTCCCAGAGGTAGAGAGCGACTTGCAATTTTCCCTTTCAGTGGTGCTTACACCACAGTGTGTGTAATTGGCCCTCGACGTTGAAAAAAAAATGGGGCTCATTCTCTTCTCTGAGGTGGAGTCCATAATCAGATGGGGTAGGGATAAATGGAGAAAACAATGGAATGAAAAAAAGTGAAGGGGAGGGAGGTGAAGGAGAGGAAAGGAGAGAAGGGAGTTTGGCAAGAAAAGTGGAGTAGGAAAAATACTGATTTCAGGTTGACAGTTTTGGATTTTCAAGTGTACAAACTAGTCACTGTTTTTGGCTTCCATCGACATCCCGGGGAAATATATAAATAGTCTTAATCCTGAAATAACTATTGCACAGGGAGCAAGCGTCAGATACTTAAGATCTGTGAACATAAAAGATGGCTAACATGGGTGGCAAATACAACACAGGACCTGCACAGGCTGAATTTGTGTAACATCTGCCAGCTTTATGGGATATAAGCACTTCCTTCAAGTGTGCTCCTCAACTGTAGATGCCTTGATTCCCTCTGCATGAGTCAAGGATACAAGCTTCCATTTAATTTTCAGGGTGAAATAACACAAGCTCTTTGATTACCTAATGCTATATATTCTTTGATGTCCATGGGGTACTTTCTAATAGACAAAGCTCCAAAAATTTGATTCAATTTAGATATTAACAGTAAAATAAAACAGTCCTTCCTTTGAAGTAAACATTCTCATGGAGATGACTAAAGTGTAGAACAAAATAAGGATTTGTTTGTGCTTTTGAGTATCATACTCAGTGGACACTATACTTTGGAGTCTTTTCAGCTCTGCCAGAACAACTGTTCTTCCATAGAATACTTTACAATCAGTGTTTTCTTTTATGTGACCCACTTATTAATGGATATTCAGTAGTGGTATAAGATAAATATAGAAAATAAAGTCCATAGTATTATACTCCTCTCTTCTTGGGATTTCTCCCCAAGACCCCCCCCAATTTTCTTTTCACATAATTATGTGTTAATTAATTGAATTTAAATAAAAATAAATACATAAAAAATTTAAAAAGTCAACCTAATCAAATAATAAATAAATAAAAATGCACTTATACACAGCGACAAAAAGTGCAAAGATTTAGGGGCGCCTGGGTGGCACAGCAGTTAAGCGTCTGCCTTCGGCTCAGGGCGTGATCCCAGCGTTATGGGATCGAGCCCCACATCAGGCTCCTCCACTAGGAGCCTGCTTCTTCCTCTCCCACTCCCCCTGCTTGTGTTCCCTGTCTCACTGGCTGTCTCTCTCTCTGTCGAATAAAAGTGCAAAGATTTAAATGTTCCATCTGCCTTGAGGAGAAATATTCAAAATACGGGTCAATATTCAACCTTTGGCGTAAAAAAATTAAACATTCACTGTTATTAAGCAATGGAATCTTGAAACACCTTAGCGGTAAGTAATAGCTTGGACTTTGGGTAAAATGTTAAATCCTTAGCCTGATGTATCAGATGATCGCGACCTCGCGCTAACCTATGCCTCTCTCTATTATAAACAATCCTTCAACATGCACATATTGTCTGCTCCAGATTCACATAGGGTTCCTGTTTCCTGAGCCCATATGGAGCACTCCTCCCTTTGTCCACCTGCTCAGACTTATATTCACTTAGCGTGACCTTCTGTTTCCTTCTCTTCCTTCAAAATTTGGCTCTTCCAGAGCCAGTGCCAATTTCAACAACTTCCCTGAACAACTCCTTCCCTCCAAGCTAGTATATTTCTCATCAGTATAATTCATTTGGAAAAAGAAAAAAAAAAAGGAAGCATTTACTTTCTCACCATATCTTTCTAAATATTAGTTCTGCGGTGTAGTTACGTCTAATCTCACCAATCCTGTTTCAAGTATTTCAGGATTGGGAAGCATGCTCCTCACTGAGTTCAATTTAACTGACTAGCTGTGTCTACCCAAGGCAACAGGAAGAGTCTAAGATGTCCCTCTAAGATCTGGAGAATACTCTGTCATGGACTTACACTCCATCCATATCAGGAAATACTCATTATTGGCAGTCTATAAGACTATAACTCACCAGACAGTGTGATCAACTAGATAGAAGTTATGAAGAATAGACCTTGAAATATTCTTTCTTCTAAACAAGCAGGTGCAGACTCTATAATTCTTAAAGAGTTGGGTTTTTTTTTTTAAACCAATAAAATCTTCCTGGGAGGACATAAAATCCACCATCATTGCTAAACTTAAAACTTATTTATAAGCCTCCTATTAGAACTATACAAATAAGTTTGCTGTCTCATATTGCACTAAGTATTTTAAACCAAAGGTATCATTGTGATTACTAGCTTATGTTTGTAAAAGCAGAAAACTAATAGTAATAGTAATTTTGCTCTGGGTGTTTCTTTGAAGGATCTAAGACTAGCTTACCATATGCCATTCTAACTAGTACAGATTACTTTTGTTGACTAGCATTTTTGTTTATTTTCTAAGTTTGTGGGTTTGTTCATGGATCCACAAGAAAGGGGATTTAAAAATAAGCCATGACCAGCCCGGGCAGGAAGAGACTACATGAGCCCATGCCAATGCAAGCCTTGTCTCATTCCTTTTCCAACCCAGCATTCCCTCCACTCCTCTGCCTCCATGGATTTCCTTTAGTTTCTTTATTCTGCAAGTGTACTTGATGCTCATCACTTTCCAAGTTAGGAGACCTGGCCTTAGCCACGAGGTCTCAATATATCATCAGGTCGTTGTTCGGCGCTGGTTTCAGCCTTTCTTAATGGTGCACTTTACCAGGCAGCTTTTTCATACATCATTAAACAGCAACTCTAGCGCTTGTGCCCCCTTCCTGATTTACCGTAGATAGTAATGTTTAAGATCACATTAAACACCACACATGCTCTTCGCCACTCGAGCAACCTCGTGGTAATGAATAGTCAATAGTACCTTTAAATTAAGGCTCCCCGAAGCTCGAAACATTAGTCTGGTCTTTCAGAGAAGGTACAACTATAATGTTAGATAATAATTTTCCTAACAATCTGAGTTTGGGGTCCCCTTTTCTTTCTCCTGGTGACTTCAGAGTCTAAACTGCAAAAGTATATAAAAAGCCAGGAAGAAAGTGACCGTATTGTCAACTATGGATCCAGAGTCATTCAGATCATCTAGGAGGGAAGTGGGGAAGTAACAAACACATGGACACTGCCTTCGAGGAGTCTGAAAACAATCAGGGAGAAAAGAAAGAGGCACAAGAAAGCATGTAATAATACCTACCTCTAGGCAAATATTTGTAGCTGCATATTAGAGAAAGCACCCTAGGTTCATACCTTCTTCGTAGTACTTGGTATTCTGCAATCCTCTGGAAATACAGCTGTCTTCCCCATTAGACTGGAAATTACCAGTGGGCAGGAGTTGTTTTATGCATCTTTGTGTCTCATGGCTATAACGCTAGCTAAACACTTTAGAAACTAAAAAGTATATGTTGAACTAATTCAACCTTGGTGGCAGATGGAATGAAAGGGAGTAAAGCTTGGAGGGTCTGATGTGGGAAGGCTTGCGAAGCGCAAAGACCCACCCAGCAAATACTTGCTAAGTGCAAAGAAACTGGTATTTTCTCTTCAGCTTACTTGTCTACAAAATGCATCACCTAACTGAAAGCAGAGAGCACGTTCTAAGAAGACCAGCATCCTCACTAAGCAACTATAATGCTAAAAAATGAAGCTGTGTAAGTTATACACCTTGAATTCTGGTGTTTCCATTGAAAAGAAACTCCTGTAATCCTGAACTCTCTGCTCAAAAGCATTTCCCTACTTTTATATAAAGCTTTCCCCTCCTCCACTCCCTAGGCTTCTGCAAACCTGGAAAGAGTCAGTATCTGCAGCCACATAAGAAATGGCATTTGTCTGGATCATGAATGCAAAAACATAGTTCTGCCAGAATTATTCAGATAGGTGAGGTTGTGGTTTGAAATATCCAGATAATATTTTCCAAATTTTGTCCTTCTCTCTTATGTCATTGGTTGGGCTGAAGTGAGAGTGACTGAAGATGGAAATGTCAGAGGTCTTGGAAAGTCTCAGGTGATCTAGGGAATGGGAGATTTTCCCAAAAGACCCATGACTCTAGCAAGTAAGACTTGAGCCCTCCCCGGCAGCATGAATTCTATTCCTGAGTAGAAACCTCTCATGCATTCCAGTACACTCTCCTTAAAAGCCCTCTGGGGGCATGTGGGTGGCTCAGTCAGTTAAACGTCCCACTCTTGATTTCGGCTCAGGTCAGGATCTCAGGGTCATGAGACTGAGCCCCACGTAGGGGCTTCCCACTGGGCATGGAGCCTGCTTAAGGTTCTCTCTCTTTCTTCTCCCTCTCTCTCCCTCAAAAAAACAAATAAACGAAAAACAAAACAAAACCTTTCTGAAAGCAGGGATCTCCTCTGATTTTTGATCATTTAATAACTAATGCTCCTGTGATATCCTATCCTCGACTCCCTTTGAGCAACAGCCTTTAAATTATAAATGCTAGGAGCAGAAATTTCTCTTTCCCATAGTATTTAATTGCTAAAGACCTATGTCTTTCTCTCCTGAGGCTAGCTAGCCTATAACCAACCCAACAACTGTGGACATTTACAAACTTCACATTTCTGTTTTCTTAATTAAATGGCTGCCATTTATTCATGAATGCAGCCAATATTTATTGAGCATCTACTATAAGCCAGGTACTGAGCTGGGCCTCAGTCAGATGAAGGAATAAATCACAGTGTGGAAAACAGACAGCCATGGCTTGTCTTTCTCCCTCAGGCCCCAAACAGAGAATACCTGGGACTAAATAAAGCACTGGTGCCCTACCACAAACCCTGCAGTTGGAGAATTTTCTTTTTTAGTTGGAGACTTTTGAAGCCACTTAACTTTGGTGGTAGAACCCACTCACTCCCACTCTTAACTGTTCTTAGAAAGATGTAAAAATATACACCGAATTTTCAACAAAAGGGGCAGAATTCATATTTTTTTCACATGTAACACCTACATTCAAGCACAATTTCATTAATTTTCTCAGGTGATTAATTTTATAGAATGTTGGTTGGTGGCATATTTTCTTTCCTGGCACTCCTTGGAATATCTGAAATACAGTTCCCTTACCATAAATTTATAATAAGTTTGATTAAAAGAAAATACTGTAGGACAAATACAACCAGCAGAGTTCCATGAAGGAAAGGGTAAGAAATGGTGTTCATGTTTTTCACTGTTTCTATCAGCGCCTCTGTGACTCCATAAATATTTATATGTTATATATGATATTACCATAATTATTAGTATTAAGTAATAATATAAATTTAATATTAGATATAATACTATCTATACATAGTGTGTATAGCCAACTTTGAAAAATTCCTAGCCTACCTCAATCTGTAAAACCATTTACCTAAGATACTTGAAAAGCCTGAGTTGTGCTGCTTTATGCTTCAGTTCATGCTTTGCAGTTCCCTCCCATGAGAAATCTGCTAAAGGTGGTCTCTTGGATCCTTTCTATGACTGGCTACCCCACCAACACCAGCTAGTATCCTGGGAGCTTGAGTCTTCCTCCGGTTCTATGGAATATTCAGTTATCATGGAGGATGATGTGGGTCCTTCTCACCAAGATAATCCAGCCCACGAATCCCCCTTAAAAAATCATTCCCAAGCCTATTGGCAGGCTAGAGATAAGCTTACTTTATGTTTTGAAAAGCTTATAATTTTCTTTCTTTTTGATTTCTCTTTTATTTTTTTCTCTCTCGGGAGAGTTACCTTTTGTGTCTCTTGAGTCCTTCAATGCCCTTGTTTTTAATCTTCCCCTTCTCCTTGCAGTATATTTCTGTATAATGTTCTTTTTTTTTAATTAGGGGAGGGGATGGGGGGATGGGTGTGTTACACTCTTTGAATATCCCTATGTGATCATTAACAATATTTTTACCACTTTCAATTTAATTTAACAAATATCTATGGAGTGTATGCAGCATGCCCTATGGTAGGAAGAGTGGAAAATACATAGATGAGTAAGGCTACTGTGGCACTTTCTCTCAGGGAGCCACCTGCTTAGCAGAAGACAATCATTTACACTAGCTAAAGCCCAACATGTTAGGATAGTGTTAAGTGCCATGAAAGACTTGTGGCACTGAAGACAAGGGATTATGTCCATCTGAAATGACTGCAGGTTGTTTTCACAAGTTAAAGATTTGCAATATGTACATATATCAAATCATGTTGTACACCTAAAATTAATACAGTGTTATAAATCAATTACATCTCAACTAAAAAAAAAAGATAACATTTCAGTGGAACAGAATTTTTATAGCATTCCCAGACAAAGGAGAAATGGTGGGCAGAGATATTTGGGCAAGAGAACCCAGGATGTATCTTGGAAATGACAAGTCATCCCTTGTGAATGGGCGATGCCTGGGAGCGTTAGTCAAAAATAAGCCTGGAAAGGTACGTTAAAGTCAACAGAGCACCTGCAAGACTAAACGAGGGATTAAGAAACAGAGCTCTAGAAGAGTTCTGAACTATGTTGTAGAGAAAGTCACATTAGCATGTCATACAGTCTGGAAGGCAACTTCACCTAACTAGTCTGCTACAGTATATCCAGCTGACTCAAAGAGACAAGAGATTTCTCCTCTCCTTTTAAACATTTAGCTAGAAGTGGCTGTCAATTTATGAAGAGATTCTTCAAAACATGAAGGCATCAACGAAGCAGTAAGACTAGCCGGGTTGTTGTACAGGATTCTCACATTCCTACTAATACATTCTCCTTTCCATGTCCACAGAGCTGAAAAAGACTGTGACTCTACTGTCAGTTTGGAAGAGATGGTTCAAAATATTAAAATTTTAGGATTTTCAGAATAGTCTTTATTCTTCCTTCATGTCATAAGATATTAGAGATTATTTTTAAAAATCCATCTTTCTGCCCCAATTTTTATCTCTCCATCTTCCTCTTGGCTTTTTCCATTTTCCCCCACCAAAAATAATTACCTATCGAACAAAACAAAACATGAACAATCTAGAACCTGAAGAGAAGAGTGAAGAAAAAAAGCAGCACTTGAAGACAGGAAGAAAAAGTGGAATGGATGCTGTAAGCTTCAAGAAAATGCAAACACTTGGTGGATGGCAAGAAATGACCGCTACAACTAGATAAAGATTCTATTCCAGAAGGATCTCATAGAAGCAAGGCTTTTGGGTTTAAAACTGGGTGTGATACTTTTGAAACTCTGGACCTTCGAATTTCACTTAGCCTTGGCAATCATAAGCACTGGGCTGCTGTACATTATGTTATCTTATTCCCCTGGTTGTCCTAGACAGAGAGAAAGAATCTCTTTCAAACAAGAATTTTTATTGTTTTCATCACACTAGCTTTAGTTGGGCTATTAAAAAAGACTTTCTTTTATGAAATTTCTCTTAGAAAACGATGGATTATAAGATAACAGGAAATGACCGCAGGCAAGTGAAAAAATAGTGGTAATGTTTTAAGAAAACTTTCCAGAAGTTTCTTTGGATTTTTGTGTTCTGTCAAACTTCAACCAAGAGCAGTTTTCCCCTTCTTCCACCTCCAGGCAGCAAAACTGTGGGATGGTTCATTTCTCATCTAACATTTATCATTCTGAATGAGAGTGGGTCTGTTCCTCCCTCGCCTAGATAACTGTCATAACAGGAATGGCTTGACTCAGTCTTCTGTAAACAACTCCCTCCCCCTAGCCAAAAAACAAAACAAAACAACAACAACAACAACAAAACAACCCTTAATTTTGAGAAGAAACCACTATGTTGCTTTCTGCCATTTGGAAAACATAAAGCAGTATCTCTGCCCCACTGCTATCCGAACCATAAGCAAATTTGCAGTACTCTTTGGGAGTGAACCAGAGAGTTTGGCAGAGGGCAGCAAAGAGATGGAGAGCGATCCTAAATCTTCGCCTGAACTCTGTCCTTAGTTAGCTTCTCTCTTCCCTCTTTTTCTCTGGAAAGGGAGCTAGCAGGTGGCAGGCTATGCAGCAAACCACCAGCAGGCTGATTACAGCTGTGCATGTTTGGCAAACAAATGTTAATTTTGGAATTGGTTGTGGGCCAGCTCCACTGAGTGGGGGCGGGGAGAAGAAACTGCTGTTGCTGCACTGGGGAAAGAGGATGTGTCCACGGACGCCAATAACCCAAAGCACTCCACGGAGAACCACAAATACAAAGTCAGCTCCAGTGCCACTTCCAGGGACTGGATACAATCCTAGCCCCCGACAGAGGAAGAGGGCCCAAAGACAGAAGATGCCCTTCTCTTGAGAAGCAGTAGTCCTGCAAAGAGGGAAGTGACTAACACTCAAAAACTTTCCCTGCTCCTTGCCTCTTTTACAGAGAACTGGAATTGTGCCATTAGACAGAATCTACAGGCATTGCATCACACCTTCGGGGAATTTAAATTCTCCAGAGGCTCGCTTTCCTGGCCCAGCTCCCAGAAGACCATCTGATCCTGTGGAATGAACTCTAAGTTAATGTCAGGAACTGCAGGGTGGCTTTCATTCCTCCGACTCTGGGCAGCCTTGGACAAAACATTTAATGCACTGATGCCTGCATTTCTCCATCTATACTACTGTTTGAACTGCCCCTCTCCCTTTAGATGTGGGAGGGTAGGATCTAATAGTAGATATGAAAGTAATATGAAATAAAAGTCTACCCTTGCTTTTACCTGAAAGGGCCCACTGAAGTGGAGCCAATTGAGAAAAGTCTAATAGCAGGATCATTTCGTGCTCCTGATTTAAGCAACCTCCCAAAGGCCACACCACCTACCATACCAGAGAGGTCCCTGGCCTCTTCCAACCACAGGAAGGCACAGCAAGGAGCCATCTGTGAACCAGAAAGTGGGCCCTCACTAGACACTGAATCTGTCGGCACCCTGATCTTGGACTTCCAAGCCTCCTGAATTGTGAGAGTACATTTCTATGGTTTATTAGCTACTCAGTTTGTGGTATTTTGAGAGCAGCCTGAACGGACTAAGACCTGGGTGGGAGGGAAGAGATTTTTTCCTCCATTCCTATGAGAAATATAAATATATAAGTTTCTGTGAGGATCCATTAAAAAAAGGCAACCCCCTGTGCATGTCATGAGGTGGGGGAAGAAGAGGGAGGGGCCGCCTCAAAATTTACCCAATCTCCTTCCCCTTTTACATCTATTTTACAGTATGATGATAATTGATGCCCATAATGAGGACAGAATTTCAATAGAGATCTAAAGTAATTTCTGTGCCATCAAATAATGAATCACTTTCAGGAGTTTCAGCATTTGGCAGAAATCCAAACCTCAATTGGTATGTATTTTGTCACTCTTAGAAGTAACCAACATATCTAAACTAACCAGAGAACTCCTCAATTATTTTAGAGAAATGGAAATAGATGTTTTTGCACACCTGTAGGAAAATTACAAGGAGCTATCTTGGGATACTTCTACATTATATTGCACATCTGGAAGGAAACCGAAAAAGTTAACCCAGTAACCAGTTATAGTTAGTATCCAAGATATTTCAGGGCAAAAGTTAGGATTTTTGAAAACGTCTAAATGTGCACAGATTTTATTTTATTTTTTTTTACTTTTTTTTTTTTTTAAAGATTTTATTTATTTATTTGACAGAGAGAGAGAAAGCCAGTGAGAGAGGGAACACAGGCAGGGGGAGTGGGAGAGGAAGAAGCAGGCTCCCAGTGGAGCAGCCTGATGTGGGCTTCGATCCCAGGACTCTGGGATCACGCCCTGAGCCGAAGGCAGACGCTTAATGACTGAGCCACCCAGGCGCCCCTATTTTTTTTTTACTTTTTTTAACCAGATATTCAGTTTATACGATTGGTCTATGAATTTCTACTGGTCTCACTGTCATGCCAACTGTCTTTCAGAATTCTTATTTTAGCAATCTGCCCTCTCCTACCATTTCAATTTTCTTGGCACACTGACCACAATAAAAGAAGAGTCTAACCTCCCTATCTAATTGCTGGTTTTGTAGAATGACTAAAATATGATCAGAACAGTGAGTACAGATGAGAAGCAGCTGTCAATGTTACGGTCCCAGCCTCTTGGTAGACATTCCAAGAAATATTTTATCTGGGAGTGAATTTCTTAGGGCCTCTCCTATCTGTAGCTTTTGTCATGCAAGATGAGTATAGCATAGTGGTTTTAAGCATCATCAGGCAGTGATGAGCATGTATTCATTTGAAATTTGGGGTCACCGCATTACACTGAAGGGTCAGCATGTTGGTGAATTGTGTGTCAAATCCCATGTCTCCAAATATGTGTTTTGTGGGGCTACATAGTAAATTGTTGGGTTTAACCAGATGTTTAGCCAGATTAATGCGGAAGTTAAAAAGTGATTTCTATCTTTTTAATTCTTACCTTTTGGTGAGCCTTTATGACCTCAATTAACCAGCACCCCCTTCCCTGTAGGTTAGTGTCAAACACTTATGATCTAAAACTATCTTGTCCAGTGCTTTTTGTCTGCTTCCCACTATGAAAGTGAAAGCTTCCCAAAAGGGCTTGGCTTTGCTTGCTACTATATCCCTAGTACCTGGACTGAATGCTGAAATATAAAATCCTAGTAGATAAGGCTACTGTGCATACAAATAAGAGAAACACAAATGAAAGTTTACACACATTTGTTTGAATATGCATTAGATATTTCTGAGAGCATCATGCACACCTGATAACATTGTTGCTTTGGATGCCCAGGAGGAAGATTTGTCACTATCTGCCCTTTTGTACCTCTTGAATTTTGAATCATGTGATAATATCAACTATTCAAAACCAAAGGAATAAAGTTTTTAAAAATGGAGTGCTCTATATTTGCAAACAGAGTTTAGATGCCTCTGAAGGGTACAATTATTTTTCTGTTTTTGTCAGTCCTATGAGCTTTTATGCTCCTTTGTCGGTTGTCTAGGGGAGTTCAAATCATATAACACTCTTACATATTTTGCCTCATCATCTTCAAATATTAGTCAAATATAACAACATTAGAAGACTCGGACCCCTAATTCAGATTATTCTATACCATGAGAGGCAAAAAAAAAAAAAAAAAAAGGAAAAGATCAAATGAGCCAACTACACAGGAAGGATGGAATTGCATAATTAAGAACATTCATGATGGTTTTACTGAACAGCATTAAAATGGTCCATTTTCCAATCATTCATTGCTTTTATTGGACACCATCCTGACTTAATAGAATGGTTCTTCTTAACGCTGTTAATTTCTGGAAGGGCTCCAAGGCAAATGAAATCTTGATACTCGTGTTCTGGGAATATAAGCTGCGAAATAGTGAAGGTGGGGAGTGTGGGGGAAATCTTGGTGAGGATGAATTTCACCCTGAAATGTGACAGGATGCTTCATACCTCATCACAACCTAGGCAGTTTATCTCATTGCTTCCTCCCAGACTCTGGAATGATCTTCTGTCACACTGAACAAGACTCAGGCAGCTAACTCCAAGAGGGTAAGGAGAGAAACTAAAAACATACTACAGATAAACATTTTACTGGCTGCTTCCCCCACACAAGGGAGTTGTGCATGAGTGATTTTAGTTCATATAATTATATCAAATAATTATAATTACATCAAGGATAAGAATATTAATAACAACACCATTACATTGGATCGATCCAATATCCTACTTCAGGAGAGGCCAAGGTAATTTTATAGTTATGGTTGGGATCACCTTACCTCACCATGAGTGCAGTAGGCTAGGCTGCTGCTCTTGATGTCACTACTTCTTAAGTGTCCAAACAGAAATCCAGATGTGGACTCAGAGCCTCTGTCTTTTGCTTACCATGCAGTTCTTTGCCCTCTGCTGGGTCTTGGGACACTTATGAATGATCCTGGGTAAAAGAAGATAGGATGAAAATATCCAACAAGTTCATGAAAAACTCATCGTTGAATTGTGAGTCAGGAAACTTTAGACTAACTAATGAACTAAGTAGATGCATGTTAATTAGTCTGGAGGACTTAGACTAGTTTTTACCAAAATACGTTCAATTTAACCACAATATATATCTGGGTTTATAACTGTAAACCACATTTACTCCAGATGTTTCTTAACATGTAACAAAGTTTTGATTCAAATACATTGCTAATTCAAAAATTGTGTGTCTTCTCAGGTAAGATAGAAGTTTCCTATTCTTCCAAGGGAAAAAGTCTGCTTTCCCAATTAGAAGAGTAAAAATAATTTCATACACAGCATTGGCCTTACTGAATAAACTCCTTTCAAACACTTTCAAAGCACCTTTGTGCTTGTAAGCAACAAATATACTTTTCTTCAAAGACACTGATAAAGCAGAAAGTATCTTATTCTGTTTGCTTGAAAGAAGTTGTGCTGCATTAATTTTTAAGGATCCTATAACTAAAACTTTCCTAAGTTGTTACAAATTAATAAAGTTTTACCAAGTCTTACATATGTATACTGTATGTGTACACAACTGTACAGTTTTCAGATAAATACATTTTCAACCCTGATCTCAAAATCTTCATACCCTGACAACACAGAAATCCAAATAATGAAAAGACAAAATTTCATGGTTTTTCTGGACACATATCAAAAGATTACATTAAAACAAAAAAGAGGGGTGCCTGGGTGGCTCAGTCGGTTAGGCATCTGCCTTCAGCTCAGGTCATGATCCCAGGGTCCTCGGATTGAGTCCTGCATTGGGCTCCCCACTCCATGCGGAGTCTGCTTCTCCCTCTTCCTCTGCCTGCTGCTCCCCCTGCTTGTGTTCTCTCTCTCTCTCTCTAATAAATAAATAAAACCTTTAAATAAAATAAAATAAAATAAAATAAAATAAAATAAAATAAAATAAAATAAAATAGAAATGATAGCCATTAGATGTTTGGTTTACTTAACCCAAGCATCCGATATCCAAAAATTCTGGATAATAGGGTGTCACTTAAGATATTTCACAACCAATAAAATCCAGGTAACAAATGAAAAGAGCAAATGCCAAAGGCTTGTAGTTTGGTATGTCTGCACTGGTGCCTACTTGTGAAATATCAGTCCTGTATGTCTAAAAGTATGACCATGCAAAGACAGGTTTCCTGACCTTGGTAGGGACCACAGTGCTGGTACAGCTCTCTGGCCTCCCAAGAGGGCAATACATTTCACTACTTCTTTTTTTTTTTTTTCTTTTTTTAGATTTTATTTATTCATTTGACAGAGATAGAGACAGCCAGCGAGAGAGGGAACACAAGCAGGGGGAGTGGGAGAGGAAGAAGCAGGCTCCCAGCGGAGGAGCCTGATGTGGGGCTCCATTCCAGAACGCCGGGATCACACCCTGAGCCGAAGGCAGACGCTTAACGACTGAGCCACCCAGGCGCCCCCTCACTACTTCTTTTTATGTACCCAAGGTTAACACATCACAGGAAAACTGACAAGACCAATGGGCACACAAATATTTGTTGATTAAAATGTGCACAGTAGCCATCCTATTGACATGTACAGGCTAATTAACCTGTAGATACATGTTCTAAGAATAAGGTTGATTTCAAAGTGCTTTGTGGCTAGGTCCACATGTCCATACCACTTTGAAAAACCATCCTTTTGACTTTAGTAAGTCAGTCAATCAATTAATGACCTGTTATTTTCAGATTTTTTTCAAATTAATCTAACTCTGGCTATAATTTAAAAATATTTGGAATATAAAAAACTTACCTCATAGGACTACTAAAATCATTTTCTGAATTGGTTAAATTCAGACAATTACATAGAATCTCAGATTTGGAAGAGACCCCAGATTTATTGAAACTAATCTCCCATTCTTTATGGAAGTCCTCTCCCCCAGATTCTTGAGTTAGTCTTTGTTTGATAAGTTCCAGCTGTGAGGATCTTACCATCCATCATGAATACTTTTCTAATTAACAAATTATTTTATTCATTCCAGCTGTATATTGCTTTTAATTTGGGAGATTTTGTTTGTTGGTTGGGTATACAGTTACATTTTATTCACATTATTTGTAGCTTGTAAAACGATGTCTATAGGTGGAAAATTACATTAAGTAATGATTACTTTCTAGCATGTTCCCAGTGGGAGGAATAAGAATAAAAATTTATTCAGAATACATTCTTTTGTGTTCTCTGGGGGAAGTCCAAGTCTGAAGTACATGGCAAAGTTGTGAAAAGAAATAAAAGAAGGTCAATAGATCAACAAATCAATTATCAATGGGTATTTATTAAACAATTATTAATATTCTTAGAATGTATTAGCTACTCAGTAGAAAGTGACTTGGCCTTTAGCATTTTGTGATGGGCCTAGAACGGTTTGATAAGATTGTTTGGGTATGTGGAGCTCTGAACAGTCTTAAACAAAAGCTAAATTTTGGCGAGGTAAAAAGAAAAGAAAAGAACTTTATCCTGGAGTCATGTGACCTGAGGGTGTGACAAATTAAATATAGAATCTGTGGAGGTCAAGAGAAAACTAACTTGCCAGAATAGAGAGTGGGTTGAAGACGAGAGGGACTGTACTGCCCAAGATTACCAAAAACTTTGGGTACAGAGCTAGCCGAGGTCATTGAGCCTTCCAGGAGGTGGAGGGAAAATGCCTTTAATGAGTAAGCATTCTGACATCACTTGTTTTAGAGATGGGATCAAAAACGTAAGACATGACTCACCCTTCTTGGTAAATTCACGAAATTAAACACAGACAAAAATTGTCTTTACATGCCCATTCTATCCCTTATAAAGACAAAAAGAGTAATTCTTAACGTGGTCACAGCCAAATAATGCAAAGACTCTGGAGACTCATCCAAATCAGCCTTTCTCTCAAAGGAACAAGCTACACATACCATGCATATATCTGTGTCCCCAAATTCACATGTTTTGAGGAGCATTTCCAGTTCCAACTTCAATTTCAATGTGAAATAGAGTATCATTAAAGGGTCCAGAGAATACAATATCCACTGTCAAAAAAGTACAGTAATTGAAACACTGGGAAAATCGGTGGGTAATGAACTCTTCGTTAGCCATGTAACATGATTTATACATTAATCTGATAGCATGAACTAACGTCTCAAGCTTTTTTCCTATTGCAATTTCCAGCCAGGTTCTGATTAGTCAAGATAATTCACTTTCAGTGTGTAACCTAACCTGTTTTGAATCTGTACATGCATGCATGTTACCTGTGTTTTATAGTAACTGGAACCACTTCAGCAGAAGAATGGAATGCCTAAGACACATTTATCAGATATGACAATTATTCTATTGTTATCACTCTTTGTCAAATGTGACAACCCACAGGCATTTAGCAAAACATAAAGATTTATCACCCGATTCTCCTATTCACGGTCACTTGGGTATTTTGATTTTCGGTTTGATGCCAAGACATCTTCCTTCATTACGTACCATGGATGAGGCATTTGTGCTATGCCTCCTACACATGAGTTTTTTAGGTTTTAGGCCTTTTCTTCGCCATAAAATATGAACTGTCACGGGCAGTGTTCGGTCTATTTATCTCTGAATTACTGCCCCTCGCATTAGAGTTTCCATCAGTTGAGTAGAGGGGGAGATGGCTGCTTGTTTGCCCTCAGGAAACAAATATCTGAGACTGAAATGCTCTTAACAGTAAGGTCTGAAGCCGAGCAAGGAAATGGTGTAGTGATGGTAACTAAGTGAACTGAAGCGTGGAGCCGTGTAGATGACGTGCTCAGGCTCCATCCCTTCTTAGCTCACCTGTGGCCCTGTGCCGTGGACTCATGTTTCCAAATAAACACAGGGTCAGGAGAAGAGCATGAGATCTGATTTATGGATTCCAACCAGCCCAAGACCCATTTAGACAAAAATTGCCATTTTATAGCTTCACAAAAAGGAGACATTTTTACACTCAAAAGTGTTGGGTAAAACATAATCAAGGACTCATGTAGGGACTCTGAATGCATTCTGACCCACTGGGAGTTTTAATCAACATGTGTCCCCATTTATTGTTTAAGCTGAATTTTTACCCATTAAAATAACTCATCCAGTACTGTTTATATACTGGCTAAGGGAATATTTTGTCCACATGCTTAATACCTCACCCTAAATTGAAGTAAACCCGGCTATAGAGAGGGTGCAATTTATGCTGCCTGCCACAGTCCCTGGTTGGGTGAGATTTTCAGTTAAAGTCACTCCTCCCTCACTTCCGTTTTGCCCCAGGGAAGGGGGATACATAGGCATTCAGCCCTGACAGGTAAGTGCTTGCCACTTATAGAATCCAATAAATAAATTCTAAATAAATATATCTGCAAATCGAAACCATTTTGAGCTACTTAACTGAGTGCATATCTAGTCCTTTGTACACATATTTGTACAAAGTGTTGCCTGTAATTTTAAAGATGCTTGCCTCCGGGAGGTTTCGTTTTTCCATTGAAGTCCCCTTGATTTACTGTACGCAATATGTTACAGCTTCCTTATTTGCTCCTTTGGGACAGTTACTGACAGTAAATCTCTATTAAAATATTCTTCCATATGGTTGCATGAAAATTTTATTGCAGTGAGCCTGGGGCTGAAGGTCACAGCTGAGTAGCTGCAGTTAAGTATTGCAGTCTATGGACTTGGAGGTACATCTGTTCTGGGAGCTGGAGTAAAATTAGAATTTTACTGTCAATAGCATTTCTCCAAAACTAGTTACATTTGTTTACTGTAGCTGGCTGGGCCTTTTCCTCCACAGTACCTGAAATGCATGTTATCTGGCCCAGCACTCGTATCTTTCAGGTTGGAAGCTTTAATACAGAATTTGCTGAACCTGAAGGTCATTGAGAAGTCCCTAATGGATATTTCATTTATGATACATGAAAATTTAATTTTATCTCTTCTAATTTGAGTCTATTGCTCACTCACATTGGTTTTAGCTATAATTCATTGTTTGTTCTAAATGCTTCTTGGAAAGCGGATCATATAAACTTAATAAATACAACCAAAGAATGATTTTTAATCTGCGTCTCCAGAGCTAATGAGAAAGGACTCAGGCAACAGGTTTTCATTACTTTGTTGCTGATCAGAAGGGGACGAATAGATTGGATGCCATTTGCCTGGGATTGGGATGCCATTAGTTCAAGTGTCAGTAGGTAGAGCCCACCCCAATGAAGACTGGGAAAACTGAAGAGCTTCTGAAAACACAATTCCATTCCACAGCTATAGCTACATCAGAGTGTTTTATGCCTCTAAACATCATATTTAACACTTGGGAGCTACAGTCAGCCAGGTATCAATGTTCAGTTTATATTTTCTGTGAAAATATAAATATGAAATATTTATAAAATATAAATATAAAATGCTATGAAAAGACAAGACAAGACAATATTCAACCATGCCTCTAAGCCTATCTTTCTCAGCAGTCTGACTTCTAGTCCAATCCAAATCCACCCTGGCCTCTCCTAGCTCAGAGCATTGTAAGATACAAGCAGAAAGCCAGCCCAAGGAGTTTCAGGTATGTGGTCATGTTTCCACAAAGCCCATCAGCATTTCCACTACAGCCTGCATCCCAACAGGGATTCAATCAGTAGATTCAGAACTTTGAGTGACTATTATATTTCTTCTTTGATACTGACTCATTTCTAACCTCTTTTCTGAGACTCCATTGATTATCTTCTATAATTTCCAGAAGTTTAGGGAAATGCTCAAAGCAAAAAAAAATATTTTTGAAAATTCTTATTTCTAAGCATAAGTCACCATACTGAACCTTTATAAGGAGGTAGTAGAGGGCAAAACAGAGAAAAGTGGTAGAAAATCATTAGAAAATAGCAGTTACATTCACTGAGTGCCAACTATGGGTAAGCCGTGTGCTTCTTAAAATACTAACTCTTATTATTCTCACAAGATCCCTATAAACTAGGAATAATTATCATTCCCATTTTACAGTTGGCAAAACTAAGATACAGACAGATTAAGTAACTTGTCTAGTCACACTGCTAGTAAACAGAGCTGGATTCAAACTAATATGCCCCAGTGTCTGTTTTGAATGCCATTGCCTTAGACTGTTGCTTATATGAACAGAGTGGTAGGGAAGTCATCAAGGGTCCCAGCTAATTTCCCAAAGGCAAATCCGGTTTGAGATAAATGCAGAGACCATGCTCTTTGGCCTCAGGATGTGGTCTCAGTAAGTCCATTCTCTCTGTCATTCATGGTGGCAGGGATCATGCTCTTGCCACCCAGCTGTGAGAACAGATACGGAGCAACCTCTGATAGTATTTTCACAAAATATATGAAGCTGAAGAGTTCAATTTGATGGATCTGATAAACTAGGTAGAGTTTCTCCCCAGCAGGAAATTGTTCTTTATACACAGAAATCTATTTCAGAGATGCAGGTTACCAGAGACTAAATCTCAAACTCCCCCCTCATCATTTCCACTCTGTACATCACCCCTCCCCAACACACACACATACACACACACACTAGCTGGGCAAAAGGGAAACTGGGTGCGGAGTAGGCCAATGAGAAAGATGCAGTGGTGGTGCAAAGAGGAAATCTAGGCCAAAAGAAGAAAGTCTTGGGCAGAGGAAGTCTGAGGCAAAATTCCTTATGGAGGGCTAATAGCCAAACTTTGGGAAAGATCAGATACAAGGAGCCTATCTAGAGGACCAGAGGCAGAACCAGAAAAAAAGGTACCAGACTGTAGCCCTGAGATATCAGTGCTTCAAATGCGTAGCACATTCATCAGGCTTAAGGAATTAGAGATGCATTCCCTTTTCAATAAATATTTTTTAAAATTGTATTTTGAAATAATTTTAGACTCACCTACAGGTTGCAAAAGGAGAACAGAGGTCCCATGGATCCTTCCTCCACTTTCCTGCAATGATAACATCTTACATAAGTACATGATCAAAACTAGGAAATTGACTTTGGTACAATAGTTTTAACTAAGCTAGAGCTTTTATCTGCCTCTCATCAGAACAAATATTTTTTGGAGCACTCTCTTTGTGCCTGACACAAACTGTGTTAAGGTTTGGGGTCCAGTCCCTGGCCTTACGGTGTTTTCCATTTATTGACAAAAGCTTGCAGGTCAGCCACACACTGCTTGACTGTAGAATTTAGTGGCTAGTATTTGGAAACACTGTCAATCTCAAGTTGCCGTGACACAGAAAAAGCACTAATGACATACTTCTCAGTGCCTTTCATTTTACTTAAGCACGCAGACCGACTCAATTCTTTGTGTCTTTAAATTACAGAGGATGTACAATAGTGAAGGATTCCCCGGGAGGTTTTTAGTGCAGGAGAGGTGGGAAAACAAGCGATGGGGAGTTGGGAGTTGGGAATTGGGAGTTGGGAGTTTTCCTTTCTGGCCTCAAAGAACTCAACTGTAATGTCTGAATGCTGCGAACTTTGGAAATACGATTTCTAGATCACCAGGCTATTTGTGTTTATGTTGACAATGTGCAAGGAATCCCTCAAAAACTTTGAGGTTTTAGCTATTCTTTTATTGATAATTACAGATACTTTCTCTTTTTGATATGAAGTATTAATCAAGTATTCAAAACAAGGCTAATTCCTGCATTATTACGTTTTGCCCCATTCTGAGAAAACTAGAAGATACACTGCTAGATACATAAAGTCAGGATTTTGAGCAAAACATAACTGGATTCATGGTAGGGGGAAGTGATTTGTTTTAGAGTTGGTTTTTACTGTGTCATTATATAATCCTTGTTTTTCTTTTTTGTAAACTAGAAGTCATTTCAAATTACTTTATATATAACATAAGTGCTCTAGAAGAAATGTGTAAAATGATTATAGCTATGTCCTGGAGAGTGAAAGTTAGTCTCTCTGTATGTGTCCACTTTAAATCCTATTATTTAGAAGTAGATGCAGTAATACTAAGTAAATACATATTTACTAAGCATACATGCCTCCATCCACACATGGGTGCCTATTAAAGAGACACAAAAGGAACAGCAGGCAGACTCCCTTTCCACTCAGCTTGTGCCGCAAAGCTCCTTCTATTTGCTTATTTGAGAAAGGGGAAAAGATCATTTTAAAGTTAAATTGCCTAGTGAACCCATCTATCATTTGCAAAAAAGTAATGAGCTGGAGCCGGAAGCCTAAGTCTCTGCTTTCTTCCCCTTTCTCATGGCCAAGATGTAAGACATAAAAAGCGATTTTTCTTGATGTGTGATCAAACGATGGATTAAGACTTGCAAGCAGTTGGTGATCAATTGTCTGATAATATGTGACAGATCTTGTCAGATTGACTAAAATGTACCCCAACCCAAAGGGAGAAAAGGCTCTGAGCTGTGAAGGTGCTTTCCGAAGCAATTGCCTGAGGAGCGGAGGCCTCTGTGATATCAATTATCTTCTGTATCAACACCAACAGGATTTTTGCTGTGAAAGCTGCCATCATAGCTTGATGTGTGTAAGTTAATAACTAATTAGATGCATTTCAGTAATCACTTAACTTTAATTGGTTTTGTATCTTATTTTTCAAAGGAGGAAGGTATAGACTTGTCCTAATATTTTACCATAATAATGTTCCACAACACATGAAATGAATTCCCTTCTACTCTCCCCCACATTCTGACAGGCCAATAAAAATAGTATTAGGTGATTAAATAAAGAGAAATTTTAGAAGAAGTAGACATAATGACAAACAGTAATGAAGTCAAGCCAGCTGGCAGGCTCCTTGGTGAATCTGCCACCTGATGGATTGCCCCAGGATCCAGGAGAAGCCTCCGGCCTTCTCTAAGTTGGCAGGATCCACACTTAGCACTGCCATCTTCAGGGGAGGGCAGGAGAGGGAACAACGAAGAGATGCTTTGCTAACACCCTTTACAGCAGTTTCATACTGGCACAGGAACATCCATTCATCTCTGACTGGCCCCAATTTAAGAAAACAAGGGAAAAATACATTTCAAAATGACCTAGACTCATTTTGGGGGTTCAGGGAAAGTGTAAGTCAGGGTTAGATTTCTTTGCTTTGCCCTCAGCTTGGGGAGAAAAGCTTTACTTTTACATGAGGCCAAAGAAAAGACTGAAATAGGTTTTAAATTCTTTCTTAATGCAAAGGCAAGGAATCTGACTACTCAGCATTTTCTTCAAATTTTGCTGTGAAGGAGGACACTGTGCTGAAGCAATTATTCCTGTATAAACAAGCTGTCTCCCCATTTGGGAGACATTTACATTTGGTGTTTTAGATGCAATCCCAACGAAGCTAAAGCTGAGCTTTTATATGTGTGCAGAGAAAAGCTGGGGGAAGGTATAGGGTGGATAGTCAGGAGAGGTTAATGCTGAAAACCAACTCTATTGGTCACATGGAGGTATAATATGAAATAAATAGATATATCTCATGACATGTAAAAAAATCTTGTATTTATCTATTCATCAAATGTGTGTGCGTGTGTTTGTGTGTACTTACTATGTGACAGAACCATACTAGGCTCTCAGGATTCAGGAATGACCAAGGCAGAGCCTCGCCTTCATGGAGCTTGACTGAAATGGAGGTACACTGGAGATTTTCTAGCCCAAAGTTCTCTTTGTCAAACTGAATTCCAGGGCACTAGTTGAAGGCCTTTAAATGGGTTGGATAATGAGAGAAACCTAAGCAGATATGCTCCAGTCCATCTCTATCACCCACCTTCAATTTCACTCAAAGGACTTCTACTTTGCTCTATTTTATATATTGGGATTCCTTATTAGATTTCCTCTTTTAAAGCAAAGGAGTTTTGCTTTAAAAGGAAAGAAAAAGAGAGGCACCCGTGTGCCTTAGTCGGTTAGGCTTCCAACTCTTAATTTCAGCTAAGGTCATGATCTCAGATTTGTGAGACTGAGCCTGGATTCAGTTTGGGCTCCCACACTCAGCAGGGAGTCTGCCTGAGATTCTCTCCCTTTCTTTTTCCCTCTCCTTCTGCCCCTCCCCCAGAGCATGTGTGCACTCTCTCTCTCTCTCAAATAAACAAATAAATAAATAAGTAAGCAAATCTTTTATTTCTAAATAGATAGATAGATGATAGATAGATAGATTAAAGGAAAGAAAGAACCGGAGTCTAACTTTTTATTTTATGTAAAGTAAATTAAATGCTTGAGTCTGGGAAGCACCCTGTGACATATTTGGTGACAGTCTGGAGTGTCCAGCCGGTCCGCTGTCAGGCTGTCATAACTGGTTACCAAGGAGGTCAGTGGCTGCCTCCCCTCTGCCATGTGTTGCTCAGGATGGCAGGAGCTTTGCCACCTGTGGACAAAGGCTTGTGGCAGGTGCTCTATAGCACTAAACTCCTCTTGACAGAATGAGAAGCTATACTCTTATTGTGTTTACTGGTTGGCGTTTAGGGAAAGCTTGCCAGTGATTTCTGTTGTTTACCTTAGGTTTTTGGTCTGTAGGAGGGCATCCTGCCTTTGATTGTAAGAAATGGTTGTGAGCTCTTGCGTGCATCCTCAGCATTTGCTGGCACTCTGAAGGGAGTAAACTCTACCATGAAAGTCTGTCAATTTTTCTATTATGTCCAAATTTTTCTTGAAGCAGGGTTTGAAACTCCTGGGACTCCAGTGATCATCAGGGCCAACATGAGAGTAGTCAAAATTATGGCAAAATGATGATTTGGCAGACAGGATGAAAGGTCAAGATCTAAGATGAGGAGAACAGGCAGATCAATGGGCATAAAATTTCAGTTATGCAAAACTAGTAAGTTCTAGAGATCTTCTGAACAATATTGTGCCTACAGATAACTATATTATACTGCACACTTAAAAATCTGTTAAGAGGGCAGTTCTCATGTTACGTATTCTTACCAAAATAAAAACCTTCAGAGACATGTAAGGGCACTTTCCTTTCTCTCTGCCGTGAAGGGTAGACATGAAGTTGTTTATGATTGAGAACTTCAGAGCCAGAGAGTGGCAAGTCTTGGTTTATCTGGTTTAAGAACAGAAATCACCGTGACCCTTGGGCATTCTCTATAGACAACTGTGAGCTTCTACGTTGTCCAAGGCAGCTTGGCCAATTCATTCCTGTCCACTCCCCTTCCAGGGGGTCTACGGCCAAGGTTCAGCCCTTTTGTTCATTCCTAACATTAACTGTCATTGTCTTATCAAACTTGGAAATATGACACCCTGCTTCATATCTACCCTAGAGTCAAAAAGAATAATTGCAAAATCCCTCCAGTACAATATTGTATTAGTAGGAAGTCGGGGAAAGGAAGAGAGGAGCTTAAGGTACTGTGAAATAAATACAAGAAATTAAACAGAGGAAAAAGTGTTTTACACAGGGCCTAAGACATTGTAACCATTCAATAAACACTTGTTGAATGAATGAATGAATGAATGAATGAATGAATGAATGGGTGGATGCTGAGCATGAGATGTCAATCCTTACCCAACTATGACTGGCAATACCTGATCTTCAAGCTTTGTATCTGAACATCTTGGAAAATATCCCTGATGAAGATAGTGACTCCAGCACATGTCCAGTGTCAGAAGTTTGGACAGGGAGGTAGAGAAATTAGAGATGGGTAAGAGTCTACTTCTAGTGGAAACCCCTTACACTGCATCTGTTACCCCAGCTGGTGTATCACGTCAGGGACACCAGAATCTGGTGGAAAGGGACATTTGAATAGCTTTTTAAATAAGAAATCATAGAAAAGGATGAACACCTGAGAAACTGATCAGACTGAGAGAAATAGGCACTTGCCAGAATTTTAATACACATGGTTGTAGAAAAGAGACACTTCGGTATTGAGCATTTGCCATTTTCCCAAGACAGAGTTCAAATGGATTTGATTTACACTTATAAGGAGACGGCCTAATTGCAACCTTGAAATACGGAAGATCAAGTAAAATTCTGAGTTTAACAGAAAAAAGGATCTGATTTGTATTCAATTACTCTCTTGAGAGCTTGTATGAGAATTCGCACAGGGTTAGAGGCAACCTCCTTCCTGCCCTCTGCAAGGCTATAGCTGAAGTGGAAAAAAGAGGAACTGGTAATTATCTTTAATTTGGCAAGAAAACCAAGTTTTAGGATTTGATAAATAAGAATAAAGAACTGTCACATCTAGATACTCATATTCTCTTCAACAAGTAGAGGGCTAGAAGGTTCATAGACACATTATTTCCTTTGAAACAAGTTGTTTCTACTTCTGCAACAGGAGGTGACCTAGTTGGAGATTTTCAGACAAAGCTCATCAGGCTTCATGTAAGTTCAGTATAAAATATATTCTTAGTGGTCCTCTAGCCAGCTGACTCAACATTGTTTTACAAACAGGAAAATAAAGGCCTTGAAGGACAAATGAACACATTCAAAATTTGTGACGTAACAAGAGCAAGAACCCAGAACTCACAATGCTTCGTCCCTCCTTGGGTGCTTCCTCTTCATGGGATTGCCTCAGTAAAATTCAGGAAATATTTACTGACCATCTTACATATGCTAACCCTGATTTGGGCACTGTGGAACACCAGGAGACATACAATATAATACTTGCTCATGGGAATTTGTAAACCTCATCAGGAAAAAGATCAAGATGCTATTAGGATTAGATGGCCTTGCACTGTGATTCATATGCCAAAATTAGTGTCAGCACTAATGCCACCATATGGTAACTAATATCTGATCTTCACAATAGCCATGTAAACCAAAGAGACCCCACCTTACAGAAATCAAAGCTTAAGCTAAATAATTTGTTCACGGTCAAACAGCTACTATGTTGCAGAAATGGAATTTGAAGTCGAGACTTCTCATTTAAAACTGAGGTCCTTCCCAGTATACTTTGATACCTTTCAGTGTTGTAAAACTCTTGGATTTTCATTAAGAGGTATGAGAGGCACAAAAACCTGGTCATCTCTAGGATCTAGTTGTCATAAAATTTAAAAGGTGAAGTAATTATTTCTTAAGCATTCAAATTCAGCAAAACAAGTTTGAGGAGGGAACTATCTCTTTGAAAAAAAATTGCTGGTTTCACTGACTTGTGCATTCTTTGACAGGTGTCAAAATAGCAGAGAGATGTAGCCTGGATCGCTTTGCTGAATTCCTGCAGAATCAGAATATTCTGAGAACTGTTAGCCAGTATTAAACCACAACATCACTGAAGAATTCATAGAAAACAAGTCACGAATACTCAATGTCCATTAACTGGAACTTTTTAAAAGATTTCCAGATGTGTCTTTTTAAAACAGTGAGGGATCACTATAAAAAAAAGGGGGGGGTGCAACAAAAATGGGCATAACCCACAAGCAAAACAATAATAAAGTAAGTAGGTACATTAAACCACAGTTCTGCAACTCTAAAACTAAATATTAAAAGCCAGCCAGGCACAATTATCTACAATGAATACCCTGGGTTAAAATCTGACCACATTTATTTAAAAAATATTACAGTTATAAAAAGAAATTTATAGGAGTACATCCTTTTATTGTTTTTTGTTGTTGTTGAGGTATAATTGACATACAACATTATATTAGTTTCAGATGTACAACATAGTGATTCAATATTTGTATATATTGCAAAATAATCACCACAATAATTCTAGTTAACATCCATCACCATACATAGCTATAAAGTTTTTGTGATAAGAATTTTAAAGATTTACTCTCTTAGAAACTTTCAAATATGTAATACAGTATTATTAACTACAGTTACCATGCTGTACATTTCACCCCCAGGGACTGATTTATTTAATAACTGGAAGTTTGCTCCTTTTGACTCCATTCACCCATTTTGCCCACCCCCAACCTCTGCCTTTGACAATCAACAATCTATGTATCTATTAACTTTTTTCTCTTCATTTATTTAATTTTTTTTAGATTCCACATGTAAGTGAGATCATCTGGCATTTGTCTTTCTCTGTCTGACTTATTTCACTTATCATAATGCCCTTAAGGTCCATCCATGTTGTCACAAATGGCAAGATTTCATTCTTTTTATGGCTGAATAATATTCCATTGTATATATATTCCTTCTTCTTCTTCTTCTTCTTTTTTTTTATCCATAACAAGGGGCACTTAGGTTGTTTCCATATCTTGGCAATTTTAAGTGACGCTGTAATAGACATGGAGGTACATACATCTTTTCACATTAGTGTTTCCACTTTCTTTGGATAAATACCCAGAAGTGGAATTGCTGGATCATATAGTAGTTCTATTTTCATTTTTTGAGGAACCTCCATTCTATTTTCCATAGCGGCAGTACCAATTTACATTTGCATCAACAGCGTACAATTGTTCTTTTTTCTCCACAGCCTCACTAACACTTGTTCTTTCTTGTCTGTTTGGTAATAGCCATTCTGACAGGTGTGAGGTGATATCTCATTCTGGTTTTGATTTGCATTTTCCTGATGATCAGGGATGTTGAGCATTTTTTCATGTACCTATTGGCCATCTATATGTCTTCTTTAGAAAAATATCTATTCAGATTCTCTGCCCATTTTTTAATCTGTTTGACTTTTTTGCTATTAAGTTATATGTGTTCCTGATATATTTTGGAAATTAACGCCTTATGAGAAATATAATTTACAATTATTTTCTCCCATTCAGTAGGTTGCCTTTTCATTTTGTTGACAGTTTCCTTAGTTGTGCAGAAGATTTTTAGTTTGATGTAGTTCTACTTGTCTATTTTTGCTTTTGTTGTCTTTGCTTACCACTTGTTTTCTACTAGGAATCTTATGATTTCGGGTCTTACATTCAAGTCTTTAATCCATTTTGAGTTGGTTTTGTGTATGGTGTAAGATAGTGGTCCAGTTTAGTTCTTTTGCATGTGGTTGTCCAGTTTTCCCAACACCATGCATTGAAAACATTGTTCTTTCCCCATTACATATTCTTAGCTCCTTTGTCATAAATTAATTGATCATAGAAATACATTCTTGTTGTATATAATACTATGAGATTTCACATTTAAAATATTGGGGCTAAAATGCCTAAATATATTGGAAATATCATGGTAAAAAGAATAGCTGCATATACAAATGCAATCCTTAATCACTTACAAATTCATTACTTTTTAATTTGTTTTCCAAAATTACCCAAGAGATTTTCTCAGTGAGAACAAAACACATGGTTAAATCATAGCATCTACCCACCAATTTATTACTGCTTTTGTCTGTGGGTCGTTGGATTATTTTCTGGCCTCATGAAAAGCCAAAACTAGTTGAACAGCTCTCCAAAAATACTATGCTGGAGCTGAAACCAAGCACAGAAAATGTTGGCTGTAGAATGTGATTATGAATCGCTAAAAATGATACTAGAACTCCACATGAAATATTCACTCTAGAAACAAATGGGAGATATGAAATGCATGAGCTGGAAGAGCATAAATAGTGGCACAATTATTTAAGAGTCACACAATACCAGAGAAAAAAGAAGCAAAAGTAGAAATTACTGCAGCTTATGGTTTATGGCACAAAATGAAATGAAACCCTCCTATTTAGGGAATCCAAGAATCATATTTATATGTTTTGGGGTTTATCAACTGGAATACTTGAGTTACATTGGATTTTGTTGTCAGACTAAATTGCAGATGCCAACTTGCATTTTCATAGCAATAGTAAGCCAAACAGAACATCTTGGTTCAGTTCTTTTATCATGGGTCATGTAGTTATCAATGTTTAAAGTGGTTAAGTTAAAATAGTTATGTCCTCAGTAGATATCCCTGACCAACATATCATTCCTCATCCCATTTTATAAGATAATTATCCAGACTTTTTTTTTGACACTTTCTTGGTAAACATGTCATGAAGATACCTGTTAAAAACTTCATTTGGTAATCTAAAACTTAGAGTTTAATAACTTGGCTTTTAAGCATTGTCAAAATGCTCCAAGGCAAAAATGTGTCCTCAAACTGCCTGGGATAAAATTTATAAATTTTTAGGAGTATAAAAGCCAAATGGTATCTAACAAAATTTATATGAAATCTCTATGAAGAAAACTACAACTCTGATGTCAAAGAAGAACAAAATAATTGCAGAGATATTCCATGCTCATGGATAAGAAAACTCAATATTGTTGAGATATCAGTTCTTGTCAATTTCATCTATACGTTCAATGCAATATGCAATCCCAACTAAAAAAACAGCAAGTTATCTTGTGAATATTGAGAAACTAATTCTAAAATTTACATGGAGAGGAAAAAGACACAGAATAGTCATTCATTAATGAAGGACAAGAACAGAGTTGGAGGACTGACACTATTCTACTTCAAGACGTACTGTAAAACCCCAGTGATCAAGACAGTGTTGTACTGGCAAAAAAAATAAAAATAAAAATAAACAAATAGATCAATGGAACAGAATGGAGCTCAGAAATAGACCCATATGACTATATGACTTAGAAATAACCAAGATGCCCTTCAGCTGGTGAATGGATTGATAAACTGTAATATATCCAGATAATGGAATTCAAGGTTAAAAAGAATGAGTTATCAAGCCATGAAAAGACATGGAGGAAAATTAAATGCATATAACTAAGTGAAAGAGACAATCTGAAAAGGCTACATATAGATTCTTACTATATGACATTCTGGAAAAGAAAAAGTTACAGAAACAGTAAAAGGATCAGTGATTGCCAGGGGTTGGAGGAAGGGAGGGATGAACAGGCAGAGCACAGAGGACTTTTAGGGCAGTAAAACTATTCTGTGTGATACTACAATGATGCATACATGTAATTATACTTTTTACAAAACCCACAGAATATACAACATGGAGATTGAATCTTAATGTAGACTATGAACTTTGGGTGATAATGACGTGTCAGTGTAAATTCATCAATTGTAACATATATACCACTGTGGTACAGAATGTCAAGAGCAGGAGATATTGTGTGTGAGGACATGGAATATATGGGAACTACCTGTACTATCTGCTCGATTTTACTGTGAATCAAAAATTGCTCTAAAAATATTGTTTATTACTTTTAAAAAAGGGCAACTGTTTGAATGACTTGGGGGACAGAGTGATAGTGTTTGGCAGTATGTGTCAAAAGAAGAGAAGAGGAAGTCCCCTTGAACAAGAAATCTACTTCTTATACAGTTAGTAAAGGGAATGAAATGACTTTATAAAATGACTACTAGCAGCATAGGAACTTGACTTGTCTTTTTTATTATTGGGAAATACACATTTAAAAGTTGTATATAATGTAAACACAACTTAAAGTTCTCAAAGTTTGGTCTACAGTTCCCTGATACCCTTTCAGGAGGTCAAAACTATTTTTATAACTGTACTGAGACATTATTTGCCTTTTTACTGTGCTGACATTTGCATGCCTGATGCAAAACAATGGTGGGTAAAAATGCTGGAGCCTGAACCAAGGCAGTGCCACCAAATGTACTGGTAGGCACCGTATTCTTCACCAGTACGCACCTGCAGATGAAAGAATGCCAGCTTCACTTAAGAATGTCTTTGATGAAGCTGTAAAAATGATTGATTTTATTAAATCTTGACTCAAGTACACATAATGAAATGAGACATATGCACAAAGCACTTCTGCTGCCCACAGAAGTATGATGATTGTTTTGAGGTAAAGCACTGTGTGATTGTTTGCGTTGTGAGCTAGCCTCTGTTCAGAGTATGATTTGTACTTCAAAGAACAACTGATAGACAATCTATAATTACTTAGGGTTGGTAATCTGGCAGACAGTTTCTCAAGAATGAATGAAGCGAGCCTGCCACTTCAAGGAAAACAACTGATAGTATTCGTTGCCAATTGCAGAATTTGAGCTTTCAATAATTAGAATTTTGGAAAACTTGTATTCAACATTATACACTTAACAGTTTCCAAAATTTAAAGACTTTTCTGTTGAGATCAATAGTGATATTGATGAATATGATTTTTTTGATGTTGCAGAATTAAACGTGCCAAAATTTAGAAGTTCTGCATCACTCAGTGAAACATTATTTTCTGAATGACCAAATGGATGTTATAAAATCATGCATGGGTAAAAGATCCATTCAAAGTGCAAGAAGACCAGTGGATTTTACTGTAATCGAGTACTAAAAATTCACCGATACAGTTTTAGATACCACACTGCAACTAACCTTTAAGAAACTACTGCTTACCAATTTTGGGCGTAGTATCAAAGAATATCCATAGTTAGGGGGCGCCTGGGTGGCACAGCGGTTAAGCGTCTGCCTTCGGCTCAGGGCGTGATCCCGGAGTGCTGGAATCGAGCCCCACATCAGGCTCCTCTGCTGTGAGCCTGCTTCTTCCTCTCCCACTCCCCCTGCTTGTGTTCCTTCTCTCGCTGGCTGTCTCTATCTCTGTCAAAATAAATAAAATAAAATCTTTAAAAAAAAAAAAGAATATCCATAGTTAGATTAAAAAGAGAAAAGGTATTAAAATACTGCTCCATTTCCCAACTGCATAGTTGTGTGAGGCTTGGTTTTCTTTACAGTCTTCAAAAATTTTCATAATTTTATAGGATGACTAGAATGACAGAGCAGATATGAGAATCTAGCTGTCTTCTAGTAAGCTTGATATTAAAGAAATTTGGAAAAATGAAAAACAATGCCACTCTTTTCATTCTATTTTGTTTTGCTTTGTTTGGTTTTGTTTTGGAAAATAAGTTATTTTCATTAAAATAAATTATTTATGTTATCAGGTAATGAGCTTATTATAATTTTCAAATAAATTAACATAAATATTTTTTAAATTGCTGGAGATTAGCTCACATAAACAGAAATCCTTTGGAATCTGCAATAATTTTTAAGAGTATAAAGGGGCCCTGAGACTTTTTAGTCAATAACCAATAATTTTTTTTCATTTATTTTTTATTTATTTAAATTCAAGATATACTGAACTGATGAATCATTGAACATTATATCAAGAACCAATAATTTAAAGAGATAATGGAACAAATGTCATTTACCAAACACATTGCTTAAGGAATCAAACATGACTAGCACCTTTGAAGCCACTGTGTGTTCTATTCAGAATATAGCTCCTTCCCCTCTTCCAGGGGTGAGCATGATACATAATTCTTATATTAAACCATTCTCCTGCTTTACTTCATAGTTTGTCATAGACGCATACCTCCCTATATAATATTTAATCTTGCCTGTTTTGAATTGCATACAAATGGGACCATACTATATGTCATAGTTGAGTTTCCTTGAAAGCAATGCCCAAGAAAAGAAGTTGGATGTAGGTAGTATATTTTGGATGTGAGCCCAGGAAGCAGAAGTGTGGGAATGGGAGTAGAGACTAGAGAAAAGAGAAAACATGACTGTGAAAGTTATTGTTGTGGGCAACTAAAGCATAGGCCTGTTGTGTACCATCTATGAAAATGTATAAAACACATTTCAGAAGTGGCCCACCAGACCAAAGGAAAGGAGACAGTATTAGTCACCAACTTCATCTCCATTTGGTTAAGAGTTGCTCTCAGGGGCTTAACTTCTTTGCATGTTCAGGCTAAGTGGTTTCCCACAGTTCTGAGAAAGCCCAAGGCAGAAAACACAGGCCCCTCACTGTGACCTTGAGTTGGCACACTGGTCACTGCCAGTGTCCATCACAGCTATCTAAAATCAGGTGAGCTAATGAGATGGAGTGAGGGGCACCACAAATGTCGGCTACGTTCTATATATTCTTTTATGACTCTTCTTGACCTCCAGAGTACGTTTTTGAGATATTCTGGTAGTTTTAGTAGTTTTAGCTAATTCATTGCCCTGGGGCACAGTACTCCACTATCTGACTATTCTACAACTTAATTTCCATTCTATTGTTGGACATTTGGTTTATTTCTGGACATAAGGACTTTTGTTAATGTTACTTCAGGAAAACAAACCCACAAACAAAAATTTCCATGCCCTTACATTCCGCCTAAAAATTTCATATCAGCAGAAATGAGGTCTCCACCTCACTTTTGTATTTCAAGTCTTGCATAAATTTGGCCAACCTAAGTCACATTCTGGCTGTAATAGATTCTGAGAAGCATAGGTTTTAGTCTTCTGGTCTCTGCAGGACAGGAAGACACACTAGAAGTACCATACCTAACTCACTAGGCAACCACGCAACAGCTATGAAAATTAAAAATACACATACACTTAGATCTTGCAGCTTTACTCTGGTAATCTATTCCATAGAAATAAAAGTAATAATATAAAAGAGCATAGGTACAATGACATGTATTGCAGAACTGTTTGTAATGAACTGAAAGTAAATGTTCTTTAATAAAGGAATGTTTAAATATATTGAAATATGGCCACATACTGGAATATTATATAGTAAAAGAATGAATTAGAGTAATATCAGATGACTTGCAGTGATTCCACAGCATAATATTGAGAAAAACCAGATGCAAGAATGTGCATATTACATAATCCCATTTTTTTGTGTAAAACAATGGCCAACAAAACATATATGTGGTTATATAAATATAGAAACTACATAGGCTGCCCACTAGGCCATTCACAAGGTTTATCATATGGTTAAGAAAGTGATATAAAGCTGATGTAGGGCAAAGAAGAGGATCGGGATATATATATCAAGACAGTCCCTTCAGTGTGATTATTTTAGGAGGCTGAGATTTTTTTAGTATCATTATGTTATGTTAGCCAACATACAGTACTTCATTAGTTTTTGATGTAGTGTTCCATGATTCATTGTTTGCATTTAACACCCAGTGCTCCTTGCAATACGTGCCCTCCTTAATACCCATCACCAGGCTTTTAAGCAACCTTTACTTTCTTTATATTTATATTTGGTTGTGCTATTTATTTATAAATAAATTTATATGTTGTATTTATATGTGTATGCACTATTAAAATTATAGAAGACATATATTATTTATATCATCAATATAAAAATACATTTTACTGTGAAAAAAATCCCTTCTTCCTATTGGAACTGGGGAAAGAGGAATGGCAGAGAAGGCTATTGTTTTTCATCATCCACTTCTATTAGATTTGATATCTTGTGTGTGTGCATGTGTGTGTGTGTGTGTGTGTGTAACTTTGATAAATGTATAAAGAAATAATTTTTTTAAGTTAGCAAATGAAATCTTTGTTTGGGCTAAGGTTGATTTTTGTACCTGTGCTCTGGAGCTCATCCAGTTCTACCTCTTCACTCCATTAATTAAACTTTTCTCCTACAGAATCATCCCTTTCTCTTGGCTCCTTCTCTGGAGATTAGAAAAACCTCACTTAACTCCTACCTTATAAGATCTTCCCTTAATGTTATGGCCTCTTCTCAGAGCTTTGCTTTGTTGCCATGAGAAAGCAACTCAAAAGAGTTGCTTACACTTATTGTCTCATATCTCATTTGCCCCTCATCACCCATTATAGCTTTTACCCCAACATACACTTCCATGGAACTCCCCCACCAGGGCCACTATGCCCTTCCTATAGTCAGCTCCAGTCATCCTGTTGTCTCAGGAGCATTTAACCCTCCGAACAGCCATCTTCTTAAAGTTCTTTCATCTTTTTGCTTACAGGGGACTATTCTCTCCCCATTCTCTTCCTGATTGTTTTGTATGGATTTTCTCTGGAACTTCTGCTGGCCCCTCATCTGCTTTTCCTCAAAATGTTAGTGTCTCTCAAGGTACTAGCTCTTTTCTCACTCGATTCACATTCCATAGAGATGACATTCATGCTCATGACTTCAGCAGGGATGACTCAAATTTGTATTTATGGCATGGATCTCTCCAGAGTTCCTAACCCACATTTTAACAGCTTCATGGAAATCTTCTAGATATCTCACTTGTTACCAAACTATACATTTGATGGACAGAAAGTATTATCTTCCCTTCAAAATATCCCCACACCAATTATCAGTCTGTGTTCCCAACTTGTCACTACGATGTCACTATCTGTCAGCCCACAAGAGGGAACTTGAACTATGAAGTCACCATATAACTTTGACTCTTATCATAATAACCAGGTTCTTTTGATTCTACCTCCTAAACACCTCTCAAGCCCTTCTAATCGATCCCTGGCCTCCACCTATGTCTTAGTTCAGCCTACTGCTCCTCATTTGAACTCTTATAATCTTTTTTTTTTTTAAATGATTTTTTATTATATTATGTTAGTCACCATACAGTACATCCCCGGTTTCCGATGTAAGGCTCGATGATTCATTAGTTGTGTATAACACCCAGTGCACCATGCAATACGTGCCCTCCTTACTACCCATCACCGGTCTATCCCATTCCCCCACCCCCCTCCCCTCTGAAGTCCTCAGTTTGTTTCTCATAGTCCATAGTCTCTCATGTTTCATTCCCCCTTCTGATTACCCCCCCTTTCTTTATCCCTTTCTTCCCCTACCGATCATCCTAGTTCTTATGTTCCATAGATGAGAGAAATCATATGATAGTTGTCTTTCTCTGCTTGACTTATTTCACTTAGCATTATCTCCTCCAGTGCCGTCCATGTTGTAGGAAATGTTGAGAACTCGTTCTTTCTGATAGCTGAGTAATATTCCATTGTATATATGGACCACAACTTCTTAATCCAGTCATCTGTTGCAGGGCATCTCGGCTCCTTCCACGATTTAGCTATTGTGGACATTGCTGCTATGAACATTGGGGTGCATATGGCCCTTCTCTTTACTACGTCTGTATCTTTGGGGTAAACACCCAGTAGTGCAATGGCTGGATCATAGGGTAGCTCAATTTTTAACTTTTTAAGGGACCTCCACACTGTTTTCCAGAGTGGCTGTACCAACTTGCATTCCCACCAACAATGTAGGAGGGATCCCCTTTCTCCACATCCTCTCCAACAATTGTTGTTTCTTGCCTTGTCTATTTTTGCCATTCTAACTGGCGTAAGGTGGTATCTCAGTGTGGTTTTGATTTGAATTTCCTTGATGGCTAATGATTTTGAACATTTTTTCATGTGTCTGTTAGCCATTTGTATGTCTTCATTGGAAAAGTGTCTGTTCATATCTTCTGCCCATTTTTTGATTTGTTTATGAACTCTTATAATCTTTTATCTCTAACGGCACCACCTTCAAACCATCCTTCATGCCATCAGCAGTGTGAATTTTCTTAAATATAAAACTGAATAGATCACTCCCATGCTTAAAATTTGTAAATAATGGACTTCCCAGGAAGGTAGCAGAGAAGGAGAATCCTAAGCTTAACTTGCCCCACAGATAAAACTAGATAACACCCACATCAGTGTAAATAACCCAGAAAATGACCCAAAGACTGGCAGAAAAGACTCTTCACAGATAAATTAGAGAAGAGGCCACATCAATGAGGGTAGTAAGGGTGGATGCACAATCAGGAGCTAAACAGACCCACAGGACTATCCCCAGGAGGGAGGGACACTGTGGGCATGGAGAGATGAGAGAAACAGACCCTCACACCAAGCACCCCAGGCATGGGAAATTCATATAGGAAAGGTGAATCCCTGTATCATTGGTTTTGAAAGCCAGAGGGGCATAATTTTGCAGGTTCTTACAATCAGTGGAGCTTAACACCTACAACTTTAAAAATCAGTGGGCTCAGCTCTGAAAGAATTTACAGTAATGATCATAAAGATACTCACTGGACTTGAGAAAAAAATGGAAGACTTCAGTGAGACCCTTAACAAAGAGACAGAAAAAAAGAACCAATCAGAGATGAAGAATTTAATAACTGAAATTAAAAATATACTATATGGAATAAATAGTAGACTAGTAGGGGAAGCAGAATGGATCAGCAACCTGGAGGACAGAGTAATAGAAACCAATCAAACTGAACAGCAGAGAGAAAATAATAATAATAATAATAAAAATAGACTTAGGGAACTCAGCAACACCATCAATCATAATAATATTCACATTATAGGGATCTCAGAAGAAGGAGAGAAAAAGGGACAGACAATTTGTTTGAAGAAATAATAGCTGAAAATTTTCTGAATCTAGGGAAGGAAACAGAAATCCAGATCCAGGAGACACGGGAATTCCCCAACAAAATCAACCCAAGGAGTTCCACACCAAGACACATAGTAAATAAAATGGGGGAAAAGTCATGATAAAGAGAGAATTTTAAAAGCAGCAAAAGAAAACAATTACATACAAGGGGAACCCTATAAAGCTATCAGCTAATTTTTCAGCAGAAACTTTGCATGTCAGAAAAGTGGCATGATCTATCCAAACTGCTAAAATAAACAAAACAAACAAAAACCCTGCAAGGCTATCATTCAGAATAGAAGCAGAAGAGAAAGTTTTCTAGACAAACAAAAGTTAAAAGAATTCGTGACAACTAAACAAGCCCTACAAGAAATGTTAAAAAGGCACTCTGAATGGAAAGAAAAGATCATAAGTAGGAGTAAGGAAAGTAGGAAGCACAAAAGCAGTAAAAATAAGTATATCTCTAAAAATCAGCCAAGGGATTCACAAAATAAAAGGATGTTAACATGACACCTATACCTAAAATGGGGCGGGGGGGAATAAAGAGTGGGTTCATATTTAAGAAACCATCAACTTAATATGAACTGCTATATGTATAAAATGTTGTATATAAACATAATGGTAACCACAAATCAAAAACCAATAATAGTTATGCAAAAAATAAAGAGAAAGGAATACAAGTATATCACTAAAGAAAGCCAGCAAATCATGAGAGAAGAAAGCAGGAGAAGAAAGGAACAGAGAAGAACTACAAAAACAAGCATAAAACACATAACAAAATGGCAATAATAAATACCTATCAATAATTATTTTGAATGCAAAGGAACTAAACACTCCAGTCAAAAGGCATATGGTGATGGAATTGTAAAAAGGCAAGATCCATCTATATGCTGCCTACAAGAGACTCATTTCAGACCTAAAGACACATACATATTGAAAGTGATGGGATAGAAAAGAATTTGTTATGCAGCTGGAACTGAAAAGAAAGCCAGGGTGGCAATATTTATGTTCGACAAAACAGACCTTAAAAGAAAGACTGTAATGAGACAAAAAAGGACACTACATAATTATAAAGGGAACAATCCAACAAGAAGATATAACAATTGTAAATTTATGCATCCAATATGGGAGCACCCGAATACATAAAGTAGCTAATACCAAACATAAAGGAAGTAATTGATAATAATATAATAATAGTAGAGGACTTTAACACCCCACTTACATCAATGGATAGATTATTCAAACAGAAAGTCAACAAAGGAGCAGTGTCTTTGAATGATACATTGAATGAGATGGATCTAACAGACATATGCAGAACATTCCTCCCTAAAACAGCAGAATACACATTTTCTTCAAGTGTTCATGGAACATTCTCCAAAACTGATCACATATTAGGTCACAAAACAAACCTCAACAAACCAAAAATGATTGAAGTCATACCATGTATCTTTTCTGACTGCACTGCTATGAAACTATAAATCAACCACAAGAAAAAAAATCTGGAAAAAATAGAAAAACATGGAGGTCAAATAACATGCTACTAAACAATAAATGGATCAACCAAAAAGTCAAAAAGGAAATTAAAAAAATACCTGGAGACAAAAACATAACAGTCCAAATCTTTTGGGATGCAGGAAAAGCTGTTCTAAGAGGGAAGTTTATTACAATACAGGCCTACCTCAAGAAGCAAGAAAAATCTCAAATAACTTTATACTTAACCTTAACCTTATACCTAAAGGAGCTAGAAAAAGAAGAACAAATTAAGCTTGAAATTATTAGAAGCGAGAAAATAATAAAGATTAGAGCAGAAATAAATTATATAGAAGATGAAAAACAATAGAACAAATCAAGGAAACCAGGAACTGGTTCTTTGAAAAGACCAACCTTTAGCCAGACATGAAAGAGAGAGAGAGACAGAGAAAGAGAGGATTCAAATAAACAAAATCAAAATGAGAGGAGCAATATTGCATGGTGCACTGGGTGTTATACGCAAATAATAAATCATGGAACACTACATCAAAAACTAAGTATATACTGTATGGTGACTAACATAACATAATAAAAAATTATTGAAAAAAAAAAGAAAGAGGAGCAGTAACAAACAACACGACAGAGGTACAAAGGGTTATATGAGAATATTATAAAAAACTATATGCCAAAAAAGTGGACAACCTAGAAGAATTGAATAAATTCTGGGAAATATGCAAACTATCAAAACTGAAGCAGGAAGAAATAGAAAATTTGAACAGATCAATTACCAGGAATGAAATTACATCAGTAATCAAAAAACTCCCAACAAACAAAAGTCCAGGAAAGCTTCACAGATGAATTCTACCAAACATTTAAATTGTTAATACCTATTCTCAAACCATTCCAAAAAACAGAAGAGGTAGGAAAGCTTCCAAAGTCATTCTATGAGGCCAGCATTACCCTGATACCAAAATCAGATAAAGACACTACAAAAAAAAAAGAGAACTACAAACCAGTATCTCTGATGAACATAGATGCAAAAATCCTCAACAAAATATTAGCAAACCAAATCCAACAATACATTAAAAAAAATCATTCACCACAATCAAGTGGGATTTATTCCTGGGATGCAAGGGTAGTTCAATATTTGCAAATGAATCAACATGATTCATCACATCAACAAGAGAAAGAATAAAAACCATATGATCATTTCAATACACACAGAAAAATGCATTTGACAAGGTACAGCATCTATTTATCATAAAAACCTCAACAAAGTCGGTTTAGAGGGAACATGACTTGACATAATAAAGACCATATATGAAAAACCCACAGCTAACATACTCAATGGTGAAAAACTGAGTTTTTCCCCTAAGATCAGGAACAAGACAAGAATATCCATTTTCACATTTCTATTCAACATTATACTGGAAGTCCTAGCCATAGCAATTAGATAAGGAAAAGAAATAAAAGTTATCCAAATTGGTAAGGAAGACATAAAACTTTTACTATTTGCAGATGACATGAAACTATATATAGAAAACCCTAAAGACTCCACCAAATAACTACTAGATCTGAAAAATTAATTCAGTAAGGTTACAGGATACAAAATCAATGTACAGAAATCCATTGCATTTCTATACATAATATTGAAGAAGCAGAAAATAAATTAAGAAAACAATCCCATTTAAAATTCCATCAAGAATAGTAAAATACCTAGGAATAAATTTAGCCAAAGAGGTGAAAGACCTGTACTCTGAAAACTATAAAACACTGATAAAAGAAATAGAAGATGACACAAACAAATGGAAAGATAGTCCATGCTCACAGATTGGAAGAACCAATATCGTTAAAATGTCCACACTACCCAAAGCAATCTATACATATTAATGCAATCATTATTAAAACACCAACAGCATTTTTCACAGAACTAGAACAAACAATCCTAAAATTTGTATGGAACCACAAAAGACCCCAAATAGCCAAAGCAATCTTAAAAAAGAAGAACAATACTGGGGGTATCACAGTCCCAGGTTTCAAGATACACTACAAAGCTATAATAATCAAAACAGTATGGTACTGGCACAAAAATAGATGCATAGATCAATAGAACAGAATAGAGAGCCCAGAAATAAACCTATGATTATATGGTCAATTAATCTTCAAGAAAGGAGGCAAGAATATGCAATGGGAAAAAGACAGTCTCTTCAACAAATGGTGTTGGGAAAACTGGACAGCTACATGCAAAAGAATGAGACTGGACCACTTTCTTAGAATACACATAAAAATAAACTTGAAATGGATTAAGGACTGAAATGTGACACCTGTAACCACAAAATTCCTGGATGAGAGCAGACAGTAATTTCTCTGACAACAGCCACAGCAACATTTTCCTAGATATATCTCCTGAGGCAAGAGAAACACAAGCAAAAATAAACTATTGGGACTACATTAAAATAAAAATCTTCTGCACAGTGAACAAAACAATCAATAAAACTAAAAGACAAGCTGCTGAATGGGAAAAGATATTTACAAATGACACATCCAATAAAGGGTTAGTATCCAAAACATATAAAGAACTTATACAACTTCAACACCTGAAAAACAAATAACCCAATTACAAAATGGGCAGAAGAGATGAACAGACATTTCTCCAAAGAAGACATACAGATGGCCAATGCACACATGAAAATATGCTCAATATGACTCATCATCAGGGAAATGCAAATCAAAACCACAATGAGATATTGCTTCACACCTGTAAGAATGGCTAAAATCAAAAGCATAAGAAACAACACGTGTTGGTGAGGATATGGAGAAAAAGGAAGCTTAATGCATTGTTGGTATAAATGCAAACCAGTACAGCCAGTGTGGAAAACAGTATGGAGTTTCCTCAAAACACTAAAAACAGAATTACCCTATGTTCCAGTAATTCCACTACTGGGAATTTACCCAGAGAATATGAAAATACTAAGTCAAAAAGATATATATACTCTATGTTTATTGCAGCAGTATTTACAATAGCCAAACTATAGAAATAGCCCATGTGTCCATTGATAGATGAATAGATAAAGAAGGGGTGGTATGTATATATACAATGGAATACTACTCAGCCATAAAGAAGAATGAAATCTTGCCATCTGCAACATGGATGGAGCTAAAGAGTATAATGCTAAGCAAAATAAATCAGTCAGAGAAAGACAAATACCATATGATTTCACTCTTATGTGGAATTTAAGATACAAAACAAACAAAGAAAAAAAAAGACAAGAAACAGACTCTTAACTATAAAGAACAAACTGATAGTTACCAGAGAGGACAAGGGGGGCAGAGGATAGATGAAACAGGTGAATAGGATTAAGAGTACACTTATCAGGATGAGCACTAAGTAATGTACAGAATTGTTGAATCAATATATTGTACACATGAAACTAATATAACACTGTATATTAACTATACTGGAATTAAAATTTAAAACAGTAACTTCCCATGACCTATATGTCCAAGTTTAAACTACTTAGAAGGACATGTAGGACTGCCCCACCTACCTCTCTGAAATCATCTCCTACCACTTATCCACATGCAAGTGACCTATCTATCTTTCAACATACTGAATTATTTACATTTCCCAAGTCCAGCTCCAACACCAAACTATGTCTTTGGGAAGGTATCTTATACCTTGTGCATAGCCCTTGCATAATTCCATGTTTCCATCTGCTCCTCCACTAGCATGTGAATGCTTCTGGGGGACAGCACGGGGGAGCTATATTCTACTCCCATATGTAGCACATGCTGGTATTTGTTACCTATTGGTTGAATATTGAATGAGATCATTCAATATGTATGTACAGACACTGCATGTACAGACACTGAATATCAATAGGAGGATTGACTTTCCCTGGTCACACAACAAGAAACATGGACACATGAGGTAAAATCCCATTCTTGCCTAGAATTTGTTTTGGGTGCTCTTCTTACCACACTCCATGTCTTTCCATGATAGTTATATCAACCTAAGCAAGATACTTCCAGCTTGGAGCCAATATTCTCATCTCTGGGACAATTATTTCCAAGATATCATTCAGCTCTGATACTTGCTTTAGTATAGTGGTGGGTTCAAATTTCCAATCTATCATTGGGGCAAGTTATTCAACTTCTCTGTGTCTTAGTTTCTTTATCCATAAAATGGTGATAGCAATAGTAACTTCATAGGATTCCTATGATGATTAACTGGGAAAATAATTTGAAGGCCTTAGGAGAATGTGTGGCCTGTGATAAGCATTCAATATGTGTTAGCTATACTTTTTTTGTATAAAGATTTTATTCATTTATATAAGAGAGATAGATAACAAGAGAGAGCACGAGTGGGAGGCAAGGAAAGGGAGAAGCAGGCTCCCTATTGAGCAGGGAGCCCAACTTGGGGCTCGATCCCAGGACCCTGGGATCATGACCTGAGCCAAAGGAGATGTCCAACCGACTGAGCCACTCAGGCACCCCTATATTAACTAATATTATATTCTATATTGGTATGGAGCCAAAACACTTGAGCACTTCTACAACAGAAGTGGATAGCCAAAGATCAGCTAACTGGCTGTTTAAAACAATAGTTTAGGATTGATTTTCAGATGACAAACATAGATCGTTTTTAGCTTTTGTTTCGCTTTCCAAATAACCCATAGGTCTGGGGACCTCCATATCCACAAATCATATATTAAAGATAATTGTCAAAAAATAGCCAATAAATGTCCTTTGGTAGTTTTTTTCCCCCAACTATTTTGGACAATTTTAAGCTCAAATGTATTGCTAAGTTTATCTCACTTGAACTATTGAATGGCAAGCCAGGTTTGAAAGTTAAGGAAATTATTTTTTTACATTACTTTGCTAAAAATTTCTGCCAACTTTTCCATAAGCTTCCCCTCACACCAAGGCTACAATGTATGTTTTCACTAAAAAAAAATTAGGAAAAAGAATTTTAAACATTATATAAAAGCTGAGTTTTATAATCTCCACTCATGCTCCTGGTTTTTTCCCTTTGTTTGGTTACTGTAACAAGATGATTAAATGCTCATCTTTTGAAAATGTGATGAAAATACATAGAAACTAGCTTCATTCTCACACCCAATTAAAAGAGCAAGAAAAAAATGTCAGTCAGCACAATTACACCAGGCTATTTACCCACACATCTAGAAATGCCTATTTTCAGATCTGGCAATCTGTATTTCAAGTGTCCTAGACAACACTAAATCAAGACTACTGTTGCCAGTGTGGTCCATGCCAGTATGTATTCAGGAGAATATCTAATCTGTATGTGTCTCATTCATTTATAAATCATCAAATATTGATTTAACTGGCTGGTGGATCACCAAGAAACATCTAATTTGTTTTATGATTCCTCTAACCAGCCACCACCCAAAAATAGAAAACTATATTTTGCCTGCCATAAATAAAACAGAACATTAAATTTTGAATCAGAGTTAGAAGCTGCCACCTCAGTGCAGCTCAAGATGGCAGTTGATTTTGAGGTTCCAGGTTTTTCTTGCTCCTGCTGATAGAGGAGAGAAATAGAAAATCAAAAACTAACTAACGTAACTAAATAAATAAATAACTATATAAATAAAAATAAAATAACACCAACAGTGTCTGTCTTGGTTCTCTATTAGGGAAGTTGGACATGGTTTGTCCTGGGTGTCAGTAGGGCAGACAGTCTGTTTTCTCGGCCACTGGATATGGGATTATACTTGGCAGGATGGGAGGAACAGGAGCTAAAGGAAGATGAACAAAGATCCAGTGAGCAGCTGTCTAGTTAGGCTGCTGTAGGATGCTGCTTCTGGAGTCCCAGTGGGTACTCCGGGCTTAGATAAGCAGAAGAGGTGTCAGGTGGCAACCAAGTCAGTATGTGCCTCCTGCATTCTTAGTGCCCGAGGCAACTCAGGAAGCTAAGAGATGCTGCCAGAAATGGTGCCTTTTTCCTTGTCAACACAATCACAAACATGAAATGCAGCTGAGTAACTGGTTGCAAATGGGAGATCATGCTTTGCCGGAGCCTGTGAGATGGGGCACAAAACAACCCCCTACTCCGCCTGTTCCTCACCACGGGAGTGCCATAACTATCTGTTTGTTGAATGCCAGTTCACTAGCACTTCTCAGGTAGAGTAAACTACAGTTACCTCTGCTTTAAAACACCAAAGAAAACCACTAAAGACTACAGAAAGCACAAAGCAGAAGAGCCCTTGAATGCCCCTAGGCTGCCTGTGATTGTCATTTTGAAGGATTGTTATTACTATATTTTGACGCCGGTGGACATATTGAACTTCTTTCCTTAGTGCCATTGGTGTCAGCAGGATCAAAGGTGTGTGTGCGTGTCTGTGTCTGCACAGGCCTGGCAGGAGGTGAGATGGATGAAACAGGAAGAGGGGAGAAAAAATGGGCAACCGAAGAAGGAATGAAAGATGAGTGTGGATGGGAGCCCTGATTTGAGGTTATGTGGCTCATGGAAGATGAATCATTCTATAATATAGTTCAAAGAGGGAACTAGCACACATCTCTCCTTCAAAGGCATTCTGCCCCCAGTGAGTCACATTCTCAGAGTTTATTGAAGGAACCAAGAATCCCATTTACTGTGAGCAAGACTGATCCCAGGTATAGAAAATAGAGGCATTGGGTAGATGCAAAGCTATGCCTTCAGCTAGCTGTAAGAGCAGTAATTAGAGCAGGTGAATTTTTTTTAAGATTTTATTTAATTTATCTACTCGATTTATTTATTTATTTATTTATTTATTTATTTATTTATCTATCTACTCGATCCCAGGTCCCCAGGATCACAACCTGAGCCGAAGGCAGACGCTTAACTGACAGAGCCACCCAGGTGCCCCTAGAGCAGGTCAATCTTCACTCAATTTTGTGATGGCCTCTCTTTGGTATTGGCTGTGTGCCAGGCAGTGTGATAAGTGCTGGGGATATAAGATGAATAACAAGGTATAGGCCAGTCCAAAGAGGATGTACAACTATCCCCTTTATAATACAATGGGATGTGTCTTACGAAAGGTTGAAGAATACATAGCTAACAAAGAGAGCATAAAGGAGAAGCACTCAGCTTAACCTGGGGAAAAGGTATACTTTCTAGAGAAAGAGCATATACGCCTTTTGAAAGGACACTTGGAAATAGGGAAGCAGAAGTTAACTAGGCTGACAAAGACAGGGAGGTTTTAAGAAGAGGGGAAAATCATAGAGAACATATAGACAGTCTACCAAAAACTGGCCTACCACTTTACATGTATTAACTCACTTAACTGTACAAAAACCATATCAGAGAAACTTCTTGTATCCACATACCTGTTTTGCAGATGAGGAAAGTGGGGCAGGAAGACAGTAATAACTTGATCAAGATAAAATAGCGAATAATGGGCAAAACCAAAATTTTAACCCAGGATGTCTATGTTTGGAGTCTCTGCTCTTAACTACTCCTTGAGAGCAGGGATATCAACTATTTGTTCACCGTTATATTCCCAGAGCCTAAAATAGTGCCTGGGACATAACAGATGCCCATAATTTGTGTGATGAATAAATGAATATGCATCTCTGTTGAAACAATAAGGAGAAGCCTGCAGTTTATTCACTCATTCAACCAATGGCTACTATTTGCAGGTACTGTTCTAATCGCTTAGAATATGTCCGTGAACAAAAAAATACAGTTCCCACCCTCTTGGAGTTCATATTTTATTAGGGAAGACAGATATTAAACACTGAGCGAGAATTATAAGTTTACTATAGAGTATGTTTCCCTGCAGGATTGGGCCGAAATCTCCAGGACTTGGCTTGAAACTGTATCCCTCTTTGATGTCTTCTCCTTCTTGCTCCTGCTCCCCACCCTCTTCTTGGTTTCTGCTGAAAGCACTTTCTTAATAAGATGCTTGCAGATATATCTTCCTGAAGATTTGTTTCTCAAGGTTTGCTTCTGAGGAACCTGACCTAAGATAGGAATTGTGCTAGAAATTAAACTTATTTATAGAAAAAATTAAATATTTACTTCTTGCACCCCTGAGTTTATAGCCTGAGACTCTAGCTGTTGAAACTATAATGCAGTTAAGTGTTACTATCAAATTTGCACAAAGAAGTGGCACAAGGTCCATTGTGGAGGAATCCAAAAGAAGTACCTGGAGGATGAGTAGAAATTAGCTGGGTGGAAAGTGGTGAAAGTCATGCTAAGAAGAAGGGATAGCACGGGTGCCTGGGTGAATCAGTCGATTAAGCGTTTGCCTTCAGTGCAGGTCATGATCCCAGGGTCCTGGGATCGAGCCCCGCATCGGGCTCCCTGTTCATCAGGAAACCTGCTTCTCCCTCTCCCACTCCCCGTTTGTGTTCCCTCTCTCGCTGTGTCTCCGTCAAATAAATAAAATCTTAAAAGAAGAAGAAGAAGAAGAAGAAGAAGAAGAAGAAGAAGAAGAAGAAGAAGAAGAAGAAGAGGAAGAGATAGTAAAGAAAAAGGTACAGAAGTCACAATATGTGGGAGCCTGCACCTAGTTCAGCAGGTCTGCACCAGAGAACTGTGGCATATGGTCACAGATAAGTATATCTGGGAAGTGCTTGGACCACAGGATATATGTGGGGAAGAGGATGGAGGGAGGAGAGCAGCCTAAGATGATTAAAGTTGGCAGAGAGACCATCATGAGAGTCTTCCAGGTTAAGAATCTGAACTCTTTCTAAAGGTGATCAGGGCTATGGAAGAGTTTTGTTTTGTTTTGTAATTAGGTCATATAGTTACATGGTACAAAACCTAAAAGTACAAAACACTTATAATTTAAAAAGAGAGTCTCTCTCTTGTCCTTCTCCTAGCCATGAGAACTACTGATACAAGTTTCCTGAGTATCCTTCAAGAAATATGCTTTGCATATATAAGCAATATGTATATATAACCCTGTTTTGTTCACCTGACCCTATATCATGATGATCCTTGCATATTATTGCAGAGTTTTAAGTAGAAGAGTGATATGATCAGATTAGTATCTTATAAATATAACTATAACTGCACTGTGCAGGATAGATGGGGAGGGGAACAGGGCAAGAAACGACCAGTATCTTGATACAAGATAGTAACAATATAATGAAAAGAAAACGAAGACTTTAAAACTAGCTTTTTTCATCAGATAAAAACCTCTAATATTTATTTAATGCATTTCTTACAAAGAGCTTAGAGCATCTTCATCCAATCTCCAAACTATATTGTGGCCAGCTGAGAACAGATATTTGAGCTTACAGTCTGAAGATTGAAGAGAAAAGGCACATGGAAAGGTAAGTTTAGGACACCCAAATTCTGGGTCTGATAATCTCTCCTTTGAATATCCTAGCTCTAGCCTGTTGGTGTTCCCAAATCACTAGCACAATGAATAGTAACCTTCATCAAGAACCATGAGAGTCAGTTACTGTCCCAGCAAAGTAAAGTAATGATCTAAGAATTCCTAGAAAATGGAGGAAGATTTTCTATTCTAATGTTTAAAAATCCTTTAAGGACTCTGGGATAACAGAAACCATTATTAAGTTACCAAAATTTTGAATAATTATTTTCAGAAGCAAAGAAATTAGACACACGTCAGGCTCTCCCATTAAGGGTTCTCTGGACAACTAACTTGATTACATTTAATACCATCCACACCTAGTGCTCAGGATACATTCAATAACCATGATGGATTCTCTTTTTCAGAGGTGGACATGAAAGGTTTTGGTAGGCAGACTTCTAAAATGGCCTCCAATGATCCTCATCTCATGATATTCATGTCCTGTGGAATTTCTTACCCACGAAGGTAGACAGGAACTAGTGACTTGCTTTCTAATAAACAGAATAAGTAGAAAGAGATAGAATGTCAATACTGTAACTAGATTACAAAAGACTGTGACTTCCACCTTGCTGGCAGATTTTCTTAATCATTTTCTAGGCTTGCATGCTTTGATAAAGCAAGCTGCTATGTTGCAGAGTCCTACACAACAAGGACCCAAGGATGCCCTTCAACTAATAGCCAGCAAGGAAATGTAACCTTCAGTTCAATACTGTGAGAGGAACGGAATCCTACCACCAACCATGTGAGTGAGCAGATCCTTCCTCAGTTCAGCCTTCAGATGAGAATGCAGCCCCTGGGCTCACACCTTGATTGCAGCCTTATAAGAGATACTGAAGCAGAAGATCCAGCTAAGCTGTATCTGGACCCCTGAACCATACAGACTGAGATAATAAACGTGTACTGTTTTAAGCTGCTAAATTTTGGCATAATTTGTTACACAGCAATAGATAAGTAATGTAAAGGCCTTGACACATATACAAAAATTGAATCACTCTGATTTATTTACACAGACTGACAGTATTCTGTTAAACATTATATGTACCCTTCTCATGAACTCGGCAGTATAATTAGTGACCCAAATGCTAACCAGAGTGCATACTTGGTTGAGGCTTAGATATCAATGGGTCTAAAATTTCAGTCCTGTCTTCACCACCACTGTATCCTGTGATGTTCCCCTAGCGTTGTTTTCAAGATTTTTCCCTGATTCAAGATCCTTTGAGGAGGACTCTGAGGAAGCTGGTGTTCCCTCTGTGGCACAAACAGGAAAGAAAAGTTGCTAGACTGCATACTTAAAGGCACATCACACAAAGGCAAAGTTGTCAACAACTTCAGCATCATTGGATTAAACATGAGGGATCACAAGAAGCTTAGACAGTCCTACAAAATTCCTAAATCAGAATAAGAATATTGGAGTTGGGGAATAGATACAGTCAGTCCCAGGGGATAATGTCTTAAAGGGATCCTAATCTATTTGGAGGGTAAGATGAGATGAGATACTGTAGACTAAGAAATTTTTCTCTTCCTCTTCTTCCAGATGTTTTCAATCAGCCTTCACTTGAAATTGATAAACCTACATTTAACAAGCATTGACCTAGGGCATTAGAGAGGATGACAAAGAAGTAGAAATCAAAGTTTCTGTTTTTACTGGCATTGTAATGGTGAAAACAGGACATATATAAAGAAGATCTATAAATATGAAATAGGTAGTCCTAATTTCACAGAAGTAGTGCTAATTACTTGCATGCATTCAGTGAGACTCTCAGTTCACTAACTCAGTTCTCCAAGAAATTACCAATTAAAACTTTTCCTTAAGAATAAATCCATTTGTGCTCTCTCTCCCACCTGGCTAGTGGGAAATCTGATAACAGCCATTATTTGGGGTCCTTCTCTTTCAAGGATTACTACAGAATTCCACCCAAAAGGTAGACAAAAGGCCACTAACCTTAAATGCAGTGTAGGCGTTGCTGATTCCTCACTTCCCAAGCCTGCATGTTCCCTTGGACATAGGGTCTGGGTAGGAATCCCAACGTACCTTAACTAAAGGACCAGAAGACAGGAATCCCAACCTTCTCTGTCCATCACTTATAGTGTTCCTTGAAAAAACTCACTAATCCTTTTAAAGGCTCTATTTCTCTTTCTATAAAACTGAGGGAAAATAATTTGTATTCTAACTGCCTCACTAGTAGTCACACAGGTGGTTTCTCTCATTTACATACTTTTTAAAATAAGTTCTTATGTATTCCTTCTGGGAGGTAGGCTAGCCAGGAATTCTTGTGCCCCTGTGACAGATGAGTCAATTGGGAGATTGCCATAATAGATTCATCCAAGCTCTGTAAGTACAGCAGGCCTTAGCCAAGTCAGGGTTGGAATTAAGAGTTTATGATATTTAATCCAGTGTTCTTTATATTGCACTGTGGCTTTATATTGTACTTATAATAGCCGTTCCTTGTATACCCCAAGTAGGTGTTAAAATGTGCCTATAGAAAGAGCACTGACTTCAGATGGATCATCTCTAGCTGGAGAAGGGCTAAATATATCTAGGTAGAGGATTGGGACTAAAAAGGCAACAGAGAACAGAGGTAGGCTTTTGTGTTTGGTTGATGGGGATGGTTTTTACTGTACCTTTGCTTTTAATATTGGATCTTTCTCTGCAAATGTATGGATACAGCACAGAGACATCTATTACCCATTTCTGAAACATCATCAAAAGCCCCATGGGCAGCAGAGTATAATGCAATGTGCCAACATGACAAGTGTGAAGTGTGTCAAGTCAGGGAACACCATAAATCCTCTATTCAATTCTCAAAGAATATGATACACAAATGTCCATTCATCTTGCTCTCCTACACTTCCACCATTTTCAAAGAAGATGTCTGATAGGCTAGTGAGGGCTCCCTCTGTACTGAGTTCCTGAGGGCAAGACTCATTAGCCATGTGGCCATCTCTAAAATTATTACATCCAAACACTCAGGGAAAATAAGAACCTGAGGTAGCACACCATGCCTTGCTGCTATCATTTGTCAAAAACTGGCACCAGTTAGAAATGACACAGGATAACAAGTCCAGAAGCATCTAGAACAAACAAGAATGATTCATCACTGAAGACAGCGAAAACACACTCCCATCCATCCACATATCAATTAGACCAGCCATGAAAATAAGTACTGGTTCACATTCCCAAAGCCTGAAAAAAAATCAGGTGGGCCATAAGGAAATTATATTATAGTTAAAATAGAAACCAGACCCAAGAAAAAATTAAATGTGTTGTACTCTTCTCTATGTTTGCTCATCACTAGGTTTGGTTTTTTAAGAAAAAATAAGTTTGTGAAGGGAGGATCAGTCAAATACTGATCCTCCCCTACCCCAAGCTTAGCAACATCTAAAGACGTGAGGAGAAGTGGCAAGAGCATTCAAGAGAGGGGAAGGGACCAGCTCAGCAAAGGCAGGAAAGATGACCAAGATAAAGAGGGACTCTAAGATTTGAGAATGGGCAAAATCTGAAAAATAACACCTAAACTTTATGAAGTGCTCAGCAGGTGCCAGGCCTTGCTGAACTTTTCCCATGTATTATCTCAATTTAAACTCACCATAATAATATATGGATGGTACTATTATTGTCCCATTCATTGATGAGGAAACTGAGGCACAGGAAGGTTATGTGACTTGAAGGTTAAATATTTAAATTCAGGCAGTCTGCCCCAGAGCTCATTTTGTTAACAACAAAGCCAGTAGTTTTCAAACTTATTCTTGCATCAGAATTCCCTGGAGAGCTTGTTTAAACCCAGGTTGCTGGTCCCAGCCCCAGAGTTCCTGATGCAACAGATGAAATCTGAGAATCTGCCTTTCAAATAAGTTCCCAGATACTGTGGATGCTCCTGGCCCAGGGACCACACTTTGAGAACCACTGCACTAAGCTATGTTACCCTTTTAACAGGTAGGATTCTAGCTTGAGAAAAATAATATCACATTTAAATGCATAGATTAAAATGAAATCAAGCTGGGAAACAAGAAACATACTAGAGCTATAGCAATCTACTTTTTGACAAAACGTCACAGCTGAAACTTGGAAACATTGCAGTGAATGCTGCAGGATATAGACAGAAATGCTGTCCTTTGTATACTTAAAAAAATAAAACTTTGGGGGCCTACAAGTGAGGTAGGAGCAAACAAACTTTTATAGGTAAAGCAAGGCAGACAGCTGTACCAGTAAAATCTATTGGCATATATTTACCCCAAGTATGCTTATGTCAAAAGGGAAAAAATGAAAAGAATACTTTGATGCATGTGTGGTCATAAAACAACACACTGTATGTATGTCTCAGCCAGCTTGCTAAAGAAATCAGGAAGCAACACGGATAATCTTCTCCCAACTCCTTGTCAAAATCTGAGAATTTCATTTAAGTTAAGGGAATCCAGTGAAACCCATTGTCTTTGAAATGTATAACAGAAGTCAACTGGGACCCTCAAGAAAACTTTTATTCTTAGACTGCAAGAGTCATATTTAAACAGAGATGTTTCTTAAATCTACGCATTAACACCTATTTTATATATCATATATATAAAAGTAAAAAATTGGGACACCTGGGTGGCTCAGTCAGTTAAGTGTCTGCCTTTGGCTCAGGTCATGATCCCAGGGTCCTAGGATTGAGCCCCGAGTCGGGCTCTCTGCTCAGCAGGGAGCCTGCTTCTCCCTCTCCCTCTGCCTGCTGCTCTCCCTGCATGTGCTCTCCCCTCTCTGTTAAATAAATAAATAAACTCTTAAAAAAAATAAAAGTAAAAAATCTTTTCCTATCCACATGCATGCATACACACACATACACACACAAACACACATATATAGTAAAAGTTTTTTGTAATGTGAAGTGTTTCCTGTAGTAACCAAAATATCTCCCAAGTCTGGATACTATTTTTATTTCACTCTACTGGTAGTTTTCACTTACAAAAACATACGCAAAATAAAATCGGCCACACAATTATTCTTTGGATGCTTTCCATGACAAAGCTCAGAGGACACAAAAGGTTTAGACATTATGACTGTCATGATGAGGCTTACAGCCTAACTGGAAAGACTTTGTACTTTTATTTACATGTATGAATATGTCTCTATCTTCCAGAGTGTCTTAGTTTTAGACAATCATGAATATACACTGAATCCAGAGGATGGTGCCAAACATTTCCTTACTCTTCCCATGGAACCCGATGTAAAGCCTACTGCAGTCTGGCAGTTTGTGTCTCTTTCCCCTGGGATGGTTGAAATGAGGTGAAAGATATCAACGAAGGGAGAAGAAAAGTATACACACAAGGTCAAATATGGTAGGTACCCTAAGTAAGTACATATAAGAGATACCACTGGGAACCTTAGTAAACTTTCTGAGAGACTATGGGACTTCAGATTTGAAGAAGGTTGAGAGATAACAGTGGGGAGGGAACATGCCAGACAGGAGGGTGCTTCTGAACAGCGCTTAGCAAGAAGACTATTGATCTAGTATATGCCTTTATGAAGAAGGCATTAAGTACCAGTGTGATGGATGGCAAAGATGGAAGCAGGGAAAACACATAGGACAAGCTATAGAAAAGTATTCTTGAGCAGATCAGAAAAGGATGGATTGCCACACCAAGGGTGACTTTTACTTTATAGGCATTAAAGAATCTGAGAGGAGCGACATAAACAAAGTAATGGTTTAAGCAGATAAGATGGTAGCATTTTGTAAGATATATTTGAGGGGAGAATATCATCTAGGAAACTACTATAACAGACCAGATGTGAAATAACAAGAACTCAAACTTAAATCAGGCCAGTGAGAATGTAAAGGAAGGGATGACTGTGAGACAGGAAACTAAGGAGAAATTGCTGTTTCAGCTATGACTGTGGCTGAAGAAGGAATAGCCAAATAATGATGTCAAGCTTTTCAATTTCAGTGTCTGGCCAGAAACAGCAATGGAGGCCCAGATGGGTTAAATCACTCATGTTTAGTCAATGGCAGGGTAACATTTAACTATTTGAAATCTCAGCTCAGCCTTTCTTCTAGTATATCATGCTACTTCATGCATGTTTTATACAAAGGTTTTTGAGTCTTGACATTAGTCTATAGCATAGTAACTCTAAAACCATGTGGCACATCTTATAACAGCAAAAATAGGAGATTTTTTTCTAGCTCCCAAGTTTTAATTGAAATGAGTAGTTTTATAAGAAATCTTTTATTTTTCAAATCCTAGTATGATTATTTATAATGTCATAATTATGGATTTTTTTTCTCAACAGAAACTGTGCGGTGCCTCATTCCCCAGACATAGTAATCTCTTCTAAGTTCTCATTCTTCACTGATTCTAAAGGTTCTTTGGAGCAGGGTTCCTCAACCTTGGCATTATTGACATTTTAAGGCAGATAATTCTTTGTTGTATGTGCTCCTCTGTGCATTGTAGAACATTTAGCGGCATCCCTGACCTCTACTCAGTAGATGTTGAGAGTACCCCCACTCTATTTATTACAATCAAAAATGTTTCCAAAGTCATTCCGAGTCAAGAAGCACTGCCTTAGAGATATTTTTGAAGACTTATATTAATGAAGATATTTCCATTTAACAGTCCTTCTATTGGGAAAACCAAGTTCTGCCCCAGTGTGGTGGTGTTCTTGAATCTGGAGAGGGGTGTAGAGAGCTGAGAAGATAAGACTCAATCACTAGCTATCAAGTTTCACCTCAAAGTTCCCTTTAATAGGATGTCACTACATCTGGAATGAAATGAAAGTTTATTTACTTACCAATAGGACCCAAAGGCTTTCTGTGGTCTTTAAGAGACATATGACAACAAACTGCTTTCCATGAACTCACTCTTCATTTAAAATTTATTTTATTTTAATCTCCTTTTTAGCTGTTTAGAAGGGACCTTGTCTCTTGGAACAAACAAAATTGCAACCACCTTCAGCAAATTTCAATGTCTGAGTGTAAACCTCCCAGAGGTGACTCATAGTGGAGGACAGAGCTGAGGTCCCTGTCACTAATGTCCCTGGGTCTATAAAGCAAGACCAGGGAAATGGCCCTTTACCCAAGAAGGATGTAGCTATTACTACATACTGATCTACCCCAAACAGGCAGCCCCGGGAGAGAGTAAAATAACTGACGAGACATAATGTGCCATCAACATCAAATTCTATAACTTCATCTTTCAGATTCATCAGGAATTGAGTAAAGAAAAAGGGACCTGTTACATTTAATCCTAAACTGACAAGACATTTGTATTTATGTGGCAAGAAGTTACATGTGCCAACCAGTCTCCTGTCTTTCTTAAGTAAAAGCTTTGTGTCAGCTCTTCTGTTTACTCACTTGCAGGCTGCTTTCTGGTCTCACTTGCTTTCCTATATATTTATATTGAAAGAATACATTCTCAGCAGCTTTTAGGCCCTTAAACGCATTTCAAGAGGAGACCAAGCCCAATCACTGTTACTTAATTAACACAATTGTGAAGACTTCAATCTAGCTACACAATAGCTTTCCTGACCTTGCAGAAGGAGGCACGACTTCATTATTGAGTATATTGTTTCCTATAAACATATAAAACCCCTACAATAACAATCCCATCAGCCGAAATGAAGTTATCTGAGAACAGAATTAAACTCTAAATGACCTTTTGCTCTACTCCGTAGCCCCCTATTAATAATTTCTAATCTAATCAGTGTGGATAAATGTACTAAGGCTGGTCATGCCAGGCACTGGGCCAGCCCGGCCAATTGCCGTCCATCTGATTCATTCCAGTCCAGAGCTTGTCTGGAAAAGACGCATCCCTCGCTGAGAGGCCACTGCCTGATTTCCTCTTTTGTTATCTTTTAGCTGCAAAGTCATGTCCTTGTAACTGATAGACACGTTTCTTTGTAAATAACCCTGGAGTGACTGATAGAGCTTTTGCCAGACAAAGGCAGCAAATAGCAAGGCATTACTCATGCCAAACCAGAGAACACTGTGTCATGGCTGACAAATTTATGGGAGATATGAGCTCACCTTTTGCACAAATATATACTTTCCTGGCAAATTCATCACATGCTTTAATGGCCCCATACTGCATTTGTCAGCTGTCTGTCCCTGTGCCTTGTTGCCTTTGGTTTCCTGTCAAGGATTGTTTGTTGAAATCATCTAGCAGCCCCATTCTTCAGCAGTGAGACCCAAGAAAGATCAATGATGACACCTGTATTGATAATATTTTACATTCAACTATTTGGCTGATAAATCATTTTAACAATGCTGATATGTTTATTGAGTGTCTGCCGGCATCACAATTATATGGAAAGTGATACCAACTTAAATCTTTGCTTTGTTGGTCTGGATTTTATTTCTTTCTTTTCATTTTCCCATAGTTAAATATGCCATGGAACAGGTTTGACTTCCCCATTTCAATTGAGAGCATGTGAAAACAGGAGAAGAGGTGACCTTGTACTTCCACACATTGGTTTGTTTTTTCAAAAAAGGAAAGAAATGGCAGCCTTATGGCTATCCTTGGTCAAGGGAGTAGTCATTAGAAGGGAGAACAAGAGGGCTCTCAGGGCCCTGGTAATGTTCTGTTTCTTGACCTGCATGTTGGGTACAAAAATGCGTTAGTTTGCGAAAACTCTTCGGGCTTTTCTTTTTCAATATATGTCCTTTTTTGTATGTACATTGTACTTCACCAGAAAGTTGCACAAAAAAATAGCAAACATATCACATACATATGTGCACACACATATTATAAATATGCAGGATCAGATTCAGTGTTTGCTACCTTGAAACTCTATATCACCTATAATCCCTTCAGTTTCTTTCCTATAAATATCATATGTCCGACATGGAAATTATTTCTGACAAGCATTTTAGAAGTGATCATTTCACTACTACCCTTTCCCCTCAACAGAATTTCAAAGTAAACCTTAGGGTTCTCAAATTCTTTAGCCTTTACCTTCTCTGTAGGACACTTTCATCATGAACTACAAGGTCTTTGTGAGGAAACAGAGACTACGGCATCAATAAGAAGAGATCAAATTCTCCCTTGATTTCTCATTCAAATTACCTTTGATTCAAGTCACATGCTCAATCCATGTCTATGAAATATTCAGAAAAAAAACATCCAAATAGGGAAAAATTCAACTACTTGAACTATCTTATATTGGAAACACGTTGATGTGCAGGGTTCCCAGAAGTCCTCGGCAGACAGTCACTTCCTTGTCACTGGCCAAAACTGCATCATACAGCTCCTCCACCTTCAAGGCTGTCTGGGAAAGAGACTATTTAGCTTCTTCAGCCTCTATATTAGAGGCAAGTAATGAGATGGCATTTGGGAATGAGTACTTAATTGGCCGACTCATAGTTCTGGTGAAATGGGCAAAAGCCAGATCAAGTCATAGGTGAAATGGATATATAGGGAATATCCAGGGAAGAATTTTTTAATTAGTGGTTTCAACTTTGGATGCTCATTGTAATCACCTGGATATCACCCACAGAGATTCTAATTTAATTGGCCTTGGGTGCTTCCCCCACCCTCACCCCCACCGCCTGCAATCAGGATCTTTGAAACTTTCCCTAAGTGATTCCAATGTTCAGCCAAGATTGAGTGAGAGCTTCTGGTTTACTCAGATAACTATAAAGACTTGTGTGTCCAAAGAAAATAGCAAAAGTATTAGATGAATCATCAGCCATTATTTTTGTGGATTTGAAGTTCAAGATTAAACAAAGGTTTCAAGAAGGGCTTACTTATAGTTAGAAAAAGAGTAAGAATCTGGAAAAAAAAATTCCCTGATTTTACAAACACTTGAGTGACAAATGAGCATTACACAGAACATGAACAAGTTTATTTTTAAAAGTGGTATGTTGATGAATCAACACTCAATTTAATACTTGGATCTATTAGCATAAAAGATAGGCAGTTTTATTTCTATGATTAATTGGAAAACTTTGTCACTGTTATATATTCACATCCTAGCTCTATCACTTCCTAGCTGTGGTCTTATGTGAACTACAGACTTCTCTGAAAACCTCAGTTTTCCCATTTATAAAATGGGGGAAATGATTGAACCTACCTCAAAAGGCTTGTTGTGAGGAGTTATTGAGATGAACTGAATGAAACACTTAGTTCATGTCTGGCACATAGTAACAGCTCAATAACATCACTGTTTTGGGCGACCCAATCAGCATGCTCACTTACAACCATTAGTGTTACCAAGAAAGAATTAGGAGGAATTGGATTTGAAAAACACTGAGGGGACAAATAACTCTTTCATAATGAGGTCTGATCAACTACTAGTCAACTTTCTGGGAGCAAGATATTTTAAAATAGACGTAAAATGCTGCTGGAGGGACTTAGGTTAAATATGATAAAAAATAGTTAACTGTGAAGGTAACAAAACATGACAGTATGTTGCTATAGGACACAATGGCCTCTCCTTCTAAGAAGGTCTGCTGTAATGGATGATATTTTCATCTTTTTAGGATAGTGTAAGTCATGAGTGTGGTGAGTAAATTAACTCTCAACACCCTTTAGCTTTATGACTCAACTGTTGCTACCCAAAAATATAAACTCAAGGAGATGAAATTCAGATTTCAGTGTAGAAGTGATTCTATTGAGACCACTGGTTTGTCTGTGAAATGCAATAGCAAAATTTGCATTTCCTCTACAACAAGAAAGGTCTTGGCCTGAGCAAGTGGAGGCAGAAACCTCACCCGGAAAAGCTGTGCCTTCAAGAATCTGTGGGCAGAATGGGTGCCACAATGTTCAGGTTGTAGGCCTGTCCCCAGGACCCTGGCTCTTCCTTTCCATAAGGTTGCAGGGCACAGTTCAGTCCACACCATCCCAGGTGACTTGGGGTTTTGTTCCCTCACTTCAGGCACTCTTTAAATAAGAGAACTTGTCAGTCTCTATTATGTCTGGCAGAGAGTAGGTACTCAATAAATATTTGTTGAATGAGCCTGATCATTCTGATGAAAAGAGACTCCTTTGTTCTTCTGGGCCATTGGGTTTACCATTTACTAAATGGCCTGTGGCTTCCTGGTCTGGCAAATTTACGGCACCTGTTTATGTCTTTCTCACCCACAGGTTTCAACTGAATATCTGTGGCTGTACTTACAAAAGGTGGCCAGGAGGACCCATCCATTTTGGCAAGTACCTCTGGTCTGAAAGGTACAAATGAGAACTTTCACCACATTCCATCTGGCACTCACTGGTGGCACTAACACCTCAAAAGCCCTGCTTGGGCCATTTGTCACCATGTGGACACACACAGACCACTATGGAAAATGGAATTTTTGAACCACCCTGAATGACCTGCCTATATGTGTAGACAGTTACCTTTTCTCCATATATTGGTTGTGCTTACTTCAATGTGGTTCCTATTATGCTGTTATTTTCCTTTAAAAGTAAAATTTCTTTTGGAAAGTTGGAAATTTCTGAAATGATTTCACACCTATTCTTTCCTCCTGCCTTCCAAAGAGCTGCTCATAATGTGAATATTAGTACATAGCAAAAGGAAAAAATCCTTATTATTATTATTGTTATTACTATTACTTTTCCTTAGAATCCCATGGAATTCTTCGCATAATTTAGAGTAAACCACTAGAAGGAAATCATTATTTTCAATGTGATTCTTCCCATGAAGGTACTGATTGAGAAATCCTGCTCTGTCTATCCTGGAAATGGATGCTAGACTTTAAGAACAGTGAATTTTCCTCCAAACACATGAAATTATCACTATCTCATTACCAGTAGTAGGAGTAAATCTGTTAAACTTTTGTCATTTCTCCCTACTATATTTTTGAGGTCCTCACCAGCAAAGTTGGGATTACTCTATAATTTTCAGCAGTTTTTTTTCCTTTCTATCATTAATGAGGAAAAACTGAGGAGTTTTCTGATGGTATTCCCAAGTGACAAAAACATACACAAGACCTCACACTACAGAAGGGAGAAACAGAAAATAATTAATTATTCCATTATAACTCCTGCCTCAAAAATATCACGTACTTAACATTACATTACAAACGGTATACCCCATGTTAGTTATCTTTCTTATCTGTGAATCTTATCTCTTATAATAAGCTCCCTGAGGAGAAAGAGACCACCATTTACTGAGAATAAACCATAGCCCACTATGATTTTATTCTATGTATTACCAACAGCCCTGTGAGGTCATTACAGATGAGGAAAGTGTGGGAGGTTTGAGTCATTCTTCCAAATGCAGACAGTGACCAAGTAATGTTTCCCACCCCCCACCCCCAACCCTCTGCTTGAGCTTGTCCAGGCACTCTGAAGATTTACTGAGCAACACAGATCAGCATTGATAATTGTCGTCAAGAGATTACTACTATGAGCCTAGTATTACCAAAATGTCTGTTACTTGAGTACTCCTGAGACTTCTGCAGTCACCTTTGACCTTATGAACTGCCTTGGCTTTAAACATCAACATTGCCTCAGGCTTCCATCCCATTTATTTTGAGAAAACTAGTGTCCTCCACACCACCCCGATATTCATTAGTCATTTAAGCTCAAAGTTTATTGAGTGCCTCTGTGTGCCCGGCATTCTACCTTCCTAAGAGAGACTGCCAAACAAGACAGAGTAAGTCCCTTCCCCTATCAAGCTTGCATTCCAGTGGAGCTGTTAGTTATCAATTGCTGTGTAAGAAACTACCCCCAAACCTAGTAACTTCAGATAACACTCATTTATTAGTTCATAGTTTCTAAGCTAACCGGTTAGCTGAGGGCCTGACTCAGGGTGTGGTTGAGCCGGGGGCGTCTGACTCAGGGTCATAAAGCTACAAAGTGTCCGCTGGAACTTGTAGTCATCTCAAGGCCCAACTGGAAGAGGATCTGGTTCCAGGCTCATCCATGTGGCTGTTTACAGGTCTCAGGTCCTTGCTGGCTGTTGTCAGAGACATCGGTTCCTTGCCACATGGGCCTCTCCATAGGCTGCTCACAACATGGCAGTTTCCTGCCTTAAGAGCCATGGCTTCCAGAGAGTGAGAGAGAAAAAGGGAAAGAGAAGGCACAATGAAAGTCAGAGTCTTCTTGTAACCTAATCCTATCACTTTTCCTGAATTATATTCATTAGAAAGGAATTACTAGGTCCAGCTCTAGCTGATACTCAAGACGGAAGGAATTTGCACAAGAGCATAAAACAGAAGACAGGGATCGTTGAGGGCATTTTAGAGGCTGCCAAGCACAGAGAGACAGATAATAAATAAATAAACAAATAAATAAAAACTGAAGGTGATGAAAAGTGCTGTGAAGAAAAATGAAGCAGGATAAAGAATAAAAAGTCAGGGGTTGAGGGAGAAGTACTATAAATAGGATGGTCAAAGAAGGTTATCTTCTTTATTTTTTTAAAGATTTTATTTATTTATTTAACAGAGATAGAGACAGCCATCGAGAGAGGGAACACAGCAGGGGGAGTGGGAGAGGAAGAAGCAGGCTCATAGTGGAGGAGCCTGATGTGGGGCTCGATCCTATAACGCCGGGATCACGCCCTGAGCCGAAGGCAGACGCTTAACCGCTATGCCACCCAGGCGCCCCCAAAGAAGGTTATCTTTACAAAGGTGACATATAAGCTAAGATCTGAAAGATGTTTGGGAACCACCTGTGCCAAAATCTGGACAAAGAGCATACCAGGCAGAGGGGACATAATGGGTATAACCCGAAGATGATAAGGGCCTTGACATGTTGGACAAATGACAAGGAGGCCAGTGTGGGCAAATCAGAAGGAGGGAGGTGGAGGATGGAAGAGATAAGGCCAGAGGGGCAGCCATGAGCCAGGGCACACAGGATCTTTTTGACCAAGGCAGAGAATTCAGACTTTATTCTAAAAAGAATGGGAAATCATCACGATCTGAGTTACAGTTTTTCACCAGCTTTATTAAGGTATGATAGACAAATGAAAATTGTATATATGATGTTTTGATATGTGTATACATTGTGAAATTATTACTGTAATTGGCTAACTCACATATCTTTCACCTCACCTCACAAAGTTACCCTTTGTGTGTGTGTGCGTGTGTGTGTTAAGAACACTTGAGATCTACTCTCTTAGCAAATTTCAAGTATATAATACATTATTATTAACTATACTTACCATGCTGTATACTAGATTTCCAGAACTTATTCCTCTTATAATGGAAAGTTTATATATTTTTAACAGCATCTTCCCATGTCCCCCAGCTCTCAGTCCCGTATACCATCTTTCTACTCTCTGTTACTGTAAATTCAACATTTTTAGATTTCACATATAAGTAAGAACATGTAGTATTTGTCTTTTTGTGTCTGGTTTACTTAGCATAATGCCCTCAAGGTCCATCCAGATTGTTTCAAATGGCAATATTTCCTTCTTTTTTAAGGCTGAATAGTATTCCACCGTGTAATATATATCACATTTTCTTTATCCATTCATCCTTAGACAGACATTCAGATTGTTCCCATATCTTGGCTACTGTCAATAATGCTTTAATCAACAGGGGAGTGCAGATATCTCCTAGAGATACTGATTTCATTTCTTTTGGATACATACCCAGAAGTGAGATTGCTGGATCAACAGTTCTATTCTTAACGTTTTAAAGGAACATCCATAGTATTTTCCATAATAGCTATATCAGTTTACATTCCCATCAGCAGTGTATAAAGGTTCCCTTTTCTCCCCATCCTTACCAACATTTTTTTATCTTTTGACTTTTTGATAATAGCCAACCTAATGGGTGTGAGGTGATATCTCATTGTGGTTTTAATTTGTATTTTGCTGATGATTAGTGATGTTGAACACCTCTTCACACACCTGTTGGCCATTTGAATGTCTTCTTTGGAAAAATATCTAATCAGGCTTTTTGCCCATTTTTGAAATTAGGTTATTTGTTGCTTTTGCTATTGAGTTGTATGAGTTCTATACTGAGTTTTGTATTACATCGTATTTGGGGTATTAACCCTTTATCAGATACACAATATGCAAATATTTTCTCCTATTCCGAAGGATGTTTTCTTCATTTTGTTGATGGTTTCCTTTGCTGTGCAGAAACTTTTTAGTTTGATATAGTCCCACTTCTTTATTTTTGCTTTCATTTCCTGTGCTTTCAGTGTCAAATGCAAAGAAAAAAAAAATCACTGCTAAGAAGCTTGTTGTCAAGCATTGGTAAGGAGCTTTTCCCTATGTTTTCTTCTAAGAGTTTTATAGTTCCAGCTTTTACATTTAATTCTTTAATCTATTTTGAGTTGATTTTTGTGTATGGTATAAGGGCCCAATTTTACTCTTTTGCCTGTGGGTATCCAGTTTCCTGACACTATTTATTAGAGACCATCCTTGGCCCATTGTATATTCTTTGTGCCTTTGTTGAAGATTAGTTAACCATATATGCATCGTTGCTGTCTTATATTCCATTGGTCTATGTGTCTGCATTTATATGCCAGTACCATACTGTTTTGATTACTGTAGCTTTGTAATATAATTTGAAATAAAGAAATGTGATGCCTCCAGCTCTGTTCTTGCTCAAGATTGCTTTCACTATTCAGGATCTTTTGTAGTTCCATATAAATTTCAGGATTGGTTGTTTGTTTCTATTTCAGAGAAAACATCACTGGGATTTTGATAGAGATTGCTTTGGGTAGATGGACATCTTAATATTAACTCTTCTGATCCATGAACACAGGATATCTTTCCATTTATTTGTGGGCTTTTTTTCTGTTTCTTTTATCAATATTTTATCGTTTTCAGTGTATAGCTCTTTCACTTCCTTGATTAAATTATTCCTAAGTATTTTATTCTTTTTGATGCTATTATAAAAGGAATTGTTTTCTTAATTCTTTTTTTGGATAGTCTGTTGTTAGTGTACAGAAATGCCACTGACTTTTGTACGTTGTTTTTGTATCCTGAAACTTTTCTGAATTCATTTATTAGTTCTAATGCTTTTTTTGGTGAAGTCCTTAGGGTTTTCTGCAAAAAGACAATTTTACTTCATTCTTAATTTGGTTGTCTTTTATTTTGTTTTTTTCCCTTAACTAATTGCTCTGGTTAGTCTTCCAGTACCATGTGGAGTAGAAGTGGTAAGAGTGGGCCACTCTTCTGAGTTGAGTGTTGCCTTGTTCTTGATCTTAGAGATAAAGCCTTCATCTTTCCACCATTGACGATGATGCTAGGAATGGGCTTGTCATATATTTTCTTTATTACGTTGAAGACATTGCTTTTATATTTAAATCATTGAGAGTATTTATCATGAAAGAATACTGCATTGTGCCAAATGCTTTTTCTGTACCTATTGAGATAACCGTATGTTTTTTTATTCTTCATTCTGTTAATACGGTACTCTACATTTATCAATTTGCATATGTTGAACCATCTTATATTCCAAGGATAAATCCCACTTGATCATGGTGTATGATCCATTTAATGTGCTGTTGAATGCAATTTGCTGGAATTTTGTTGAGGATTTTTGTAACTATATTCATCAGTAATATTGGCCTATAGTTCATTTGTTTCTTTGTTTTTATAGTGTCTACACCTTTTGTTCTGTCTTTGAGGGGAAATTCTTAAGACCGTATGCCTTCCTACAATCCTGCAAAGCCATACTTGTGCTAAGAGCCTCCCAAGGGAAGTTTCCTGAATTGTTCAAGTTTATGTGCCTTCTCCCAATCCTGCAGAGTTAGTCCAGTTTTCTGTATGTGCTCATGAGCCATCTATAAAGGCTTGCACTCACTGCCTGCAGGATTGCACTTGAGGAACCAATCTTGGGAGGTGGGTGAAGCACGCAGAGAATTAGGGGTGACTGTGAGCCAGTTGGGAGAGGTCCACAGATGCTGAGTCCCAAGCAGTTGTGGGCAGCTTCCTGATGGCATTCGCAAAGCAGGTTAGTAATATCTGTGGCCCTTTGATGAGTTCTGAGTCCCAGTTGCTATGTTCCCAGTCTCTCCCTACCTTTAGCTGTGCCCATCGCCTAAGTATTCTGAGTGGGGCAAGAAAAAAGTGGGTCTTTTGGGCAGTGTCCTGCCTGGTTGGGCAAGCTGGGCATTCATTCACTGTGTTCTGACTTTCCCCTGTGTGAGAAATCAGAGGCTGAAGGAGTTTCCCTTGGCACTAAACTGTGATGTTTTGGGGAAGGAGTAGTATGGATAAAGTGAAACTTTATCTTTTCCATTATCTTTTCTTCTTACCATCTTCAATGCATCTATTCTTGGATTTATTTATTTATTTTCTTCGCTCTAGTTCTTCCCCTAGACTACTGGACTTCCACAAAAGTACTCTCATCTGTAGGTGGTTGTCAAAATCAATGTTCTAGAAAACTCCTATTTCACCATCTGCTAATTTACATTTTTAAAAGTTCCCCCAATCGCTGTTATAGAGAAGAGACTATAACAGGGCAAGAGGGGGAACAACAAGACCAGTTGAGAGATTATTCTGGTGGGCCCTATGAGATACATGACAGCTCAGACAAGAGTAGAGAAGTCTCAAGGGCTTAGTTGTTTCTTAATTTCTTCCTACTCTAAGATTCTGCTTCATCTGAATACTGACTCTCTACCCAGTATCCATCTCCTGTGACAATCTTCTCACCACCCTAGGTTGACCCTGATGTGGAATGCAGGCCCATATCCTTTTAATTCTTTTACCAAGTGATTACCAATGTAAGGCATTATGGGTAGCTGACTCTTAAGTCCATTGGTACCTCATGGGACTTATGTTCCAGCACTGGACAGTGCAGCAAAATTTTAAATGTAATATTAAATTGCTATTATGAAAAACCCTACCCATTAACCCCTACCAGCCCCAATATCCAACATGTTGCTATGCCACTCTCTCTCCCTTGATGTCCTCATAGCTTAATGCTTCCAAATTTTGTATCCCTCGTTTCCTCTCTCAGGCTGCTCACACCTCTCTCAGGCTGCTCCACATCTTTTTACATAAGAGCAATTCAGCATCCCCTTTATTTTACATTCTCCCTCTAAATGCTGATTTGGGTCTTAACTTTTCACAGCCAAAATATCCCTATTAAGATGTTTTGCCAAACATCAATAGCAACTATATTTTCCTAAGCAGGACACTTGGATGTTTTTACACTTCTCTGATACTGAGTTGGAAAGTTAGTAAACAAAGGGAGAGATGGGCTGGGAAAGGACTTCAGAAACCGATTCAGAGCATGTACCACCCCTTAAAGATGGAAAAGGTAATGAAAGAAGCTATATGCAAAACAGTTTAAGCAATAATGTTTCCTTGCCAATATGTACTTTCAGTGTTTAGTGTTTGTTATTACCCAGGGAACACAAAAGCCCCTATGGACATGAAAGTCATAATAATTCCACCTCTCCCATCCCCTAACCTCCATACCCTTTGGCAGCCTCATACATTCTAGTCACTGTAAACTCAATTTTCCAGAAAATTTCAAGAAAACTAGTTTACTACCCTCTTCAACCATTTATATTCATTTTGGCTTATTGTATTAAGAGTCTAGGTACCTTTGAGTGTTCAGACTCTGTTAACGATGTCACAGTTCAGAAGTATACGAATGATTGTGGAAAAATTAATTTCTGATTCATGTAGCAATAAATTGAGGCATGTTGACTCAAGCATTAGTTTTTCCAAGAACTTCTGCTGCCATATTTTATTTACAGAATGTCATTATTTTCCAAAACATTATCATTTCTTTTTTCTTTTTTCTTATAATTTTTATTTTGTTATATTAGTCACCATACAGTACATCCCCAGTTTTTGATGCAATGTTCCATGATTCATTATTTGCGTATAACACCCAGTGCACCACGCAATATGTGCCCTCCTTAATACTCATCACTGGCTTATCCCAATCCCCCACCCCCCTCCCCTCTGAAGCCCTCAGTTGTCATTTCTTTTTTCAGATCGCGCCTTCTGACTAGAGAGGGTAATTTGGGGAAGGTTTATACATAATGATAGCCTGAATCCCTTCATTTATAAAATTGCATAGTACTTGGCTCATTAATGGCTGTTGAAAATGCTAGTCTAGTAAAATCATGAGAAGAGCTTTTACCTGGGGAATTTAATTGCTGAAACCAAATTGGACCCGTTCCCAAACATTATCTGAGACAAACAATCAATCCTAGTGCTGGGTGTTCCTCAGGGCATATGTTGGGAAGGCACTGCCCTGACTGGACACAATTTGGTAGTACAAAGTTACCATCTCGGGGCTCAGCTTCATTCCCTGGACTTGGAGAAATCATCAACCTGTTTATTCAACTTCATTTGGGCAATGGATAAATTCCATTGAGGCCACTGACCAAATTCCAAAAGGCAATAAAATGTATATAATATAATCCTAATTTAGAGGATTTAAGCATCTGTCAATGCTCCAGTGGGGACACTGGACCTCATCATTAAGTATTTGGTAAAGTTGTGAGCTCAAAATAAAAGATTAAATGAATGCCAGGTAAACACCTCTCCACAATTACAGATCTTATAGCCATCTATGTTGTTTTGTTCTCCCACCTAGGCCCTGGTTTGAGATCTGGTGGAAGAAATACCCTGTATTGTGTAAAAGAATGCAGAAGTAAAGCTGCTGATTTACCTAAGATCTATTACTACAGTCTGAGGTAGAGCAGAGTCAGATTTCAAGGGATGAGAATAGAGTGTTGTGGCTCAGATTGGACTTCAGTTTCCTCTTGATAATTATGAATTCGTGTGTGTGTGTGTGTGTGTGTGTGTGTGTGTGTGTGTGAAGAGTTCACAAATTACATCCAATAACTAGACAAATTATCAGAATCACTTGAGGAGCTTTTAAAAATACAGATGCCCACACTTACCCACCCTGAGACCCAGGAATCTGTACTTGTAAAACAGGTGTTTATCCAAGTGACTCTGATTATTAGTTCTGGTTTAGAACCACTGTCCTAATATCCATTCCTCACCCCCCTCTCACCATTTCTCTGCTGGCTCTCTTCCAGTGATTTAGTTTCTCAAAGTTTCATTTTCTTGTTTCTTTTATATTGTGATGTGCATTTGATCCATACAGACGATTTCTTGGCCTTACAAAGGTGTTCATCTTTTCATATGCAACTATTATTCTTCTAGCTTCTGAAATTTTGCAATAACCAGATAGGTGTATAGCCAGGTAAACTGATGTTCTTTAGTTCCTGGGGAAACCTCAACTGCAAACTGGTCAAGCACTGCCCAATGATCCAATGACAGGCTCACAAATCTTTATCTGAACTGATTCTTTTTTTTTTTTTTAAGATTTATGTATTTATTTGAGAGAGAGAGAGAGAGCAGGGGGAGGGTCAGAGGAAGAGGGAGAGGGAATCCTCAAGCAGACTCCCTGCTGAGCATGGAGCCCAACACGGGGCTCAATCTCATGATCCTGAGATCATGACCTGAGCCAAAATCAGGAACTAGATGCTCGACCAACTGAGCCACCCAGGTGCCCCTATGTGAACTGATTCTGAGGCAAACACAGAGAAAGAGTTTGGGGCAATGTCCTAAATACGGTCAGTGGCCCCAGCATCTTAAAACAAACCTATTTTTGATTTTGAGGTAAAGTCTGACAAAGAATTGTTTCCTTGTTTAAAGAAGGGAAGGACTTAAAATGGATTACAAACAACTTTAAAGTACATGTTCTTACAAAACAATAGCTTCATGACCTAACTCTAAATGTTAGCTATAAATGAATCAGAAACATATGGTTGCAACTTTTCTCTACATACAAAAGAAACTAAAAATTCAGGGGAAAGGAGCTAAAGACAAACATGAAGTTGATTTTCCAAAGGCTTAACTGCTGGGCAACGGTTTAGACCATTTTCTGAAAACTCTAAGCTACCAGGTTTTATCAACTCTCTTTTTTAGCTCAACTATCAGAATCTACAGATTATCTAAGAAGAATCAGTGTCAAATGAGAGTCTCAAACGAATTCTAACCAGTAGTTTTCAAACTAAAATCTAATTATTGAAAACTTGCTAAGGACAGGATGTAAAAGAGATGGAGACATACTCAAAAAAATCCAAAGCTGGGCCTCCATTAACTTTCAAACATTTTTTAATAAAAAGAAAGTACTTCAAATTGAATGATAGTTGAACAAATCAATTGTTGCTGAAGAATTTTCCCTAATTAAGTCCTGATGGCTTTACAATGCAGTAAAGAATGTATTGGGCTTTTGACAACTCCTTCCATTCCCAGTGAAAAGGGAAGACAGCCCAGAAAATCACTTAGGAAGAGCCGGACAACAGATGGTACACCAGAACTGAACAATGATCTCAATAAGTGAGGCCTCAGAGACATGATGATGCATTCTGCAGCTGGATATCATAAAACTTGGGTACCAGTGGTACACTGCTATGACCACTAAAATGATATTCTTTTAAAGCCACAAGCCAGTGGTTTGGCCAGTCAAAGCCCAGTCACACACTGGACAAAATTGTGGGAAACATCTGGGGCCTGCAAGGAAGCAAAGCTCCCTAGGTTTTCTACAGTATGGCTATTACCTTAAGCAAGTCAGAATCCCTCTGTCTCAATTCTCTGTGGAGTGACGGCAATACCATCTATTCTATGTATCCCATACAAGTATCCAAAATGAAGAAGAAATGCTTTTAAATGTAAATATGCTATAGTCAAATAAGCTGGTATTTTGTAAAAACGATTGGACACATTTTAGAACTTGCATTTTTTTAAATAATAATCTTTTATTATGTTATGTTAGTCACCATACAATATATCCTTAGTTTTTGATGTAATATTCCATGATTCATTATTTGTGTATAACACCCAGTGCACCATGCAATGTGTGCCCTCCTTAATACCCATCACCGGCCTATCCCAATCCCCCACCCCCCTCCCCTCTGACTCTCAGTTTGTTTCCCAGAGTCCACAGTCTTGCATTTTCAACCCACTCTGCTAGATTAAAGATGCTGCAAATTCTTTGACCCTCTTCCAATTGACAAGAAGGGTCTATAGTCTTTCCTCTTGAAACCAGACAGGCTCTGTGACTGCTTGACCAATAGAATATGGTAGAAGTAATGTTTCTAGTTTCCAGGTCCAAGATGTTAAGGACAGATTCCACTTTCTGACACTTGAAATACTCTTAGAACCCAGGCTTCACACAGTGGGGAAATTCAAGCAGCCCCATAATAAGACCTAAATGGAGAGAAATGTGGCGTCCAGCCAGCAGCCTTGGTTGAGCTCCTAGCTAAATGCTAACATAACTTGATAGTCATGTGACTGAGCCATCTAGAAGAGAATCCTCCAATTTCTAATTGAGATGCCCCAACTGACGCCACTGAGCTCTGCCCAAATTGCAGACTCATAAGCGAAATAAATGGTGGTAGTTTTTGTTTCAAAACACTAAATTTTACAGTGATTAGTTATTTAACAATAGATAACCAGAATATCTACTATATTGTATAATAATAATATAATATAATATTATTTATGTATAATGATAATTATATAATTATTATGATATCATAATTATTATCAACAGGAATAATAATTTTCACTTACTAAATATTAACTATGTTCCAGGCACTATTTTATGTGCTTTACCTATATACTTTTAACAATTTTAACTATGTATTTGTTTGTTTATCTATTCATTGTCTAGCTTACCCAGTAGACTATCAGCTCCAAGAGGAAAAGGACTATGTCTCATTCACCAGAGTATAACAAGAGTCTATCACAATGCCTGGCATATTAATAGACATTTTAGATTATTCTGCTATTAGGTTGCTTTTCTTTACTAAAATTTCATCAGGTTTTCTTTCTTTTTTTTTTTTTTTTTCATCACAGAGGAATCAACAAAAACCTTGAAAAGTTCAGGGTCAAAAAAAGAGAGATTAAGAGAAGGCGCGCGGGCTCAATCCAACAACTTGGATGAACAAGATAACATTTACAAAGTTTTTGGAATGCAGAGTTATTAAGGCTGTGTCTAAGGCTGTGTCTAGGTAGGAACCAACTGGTCAAATTTGCCTAAAGAGGTTGCTACCTTGTTTTTAACGACTAACCAGAATAGTCTAACCACTTAATGCACATGGATGGTATTACTGGGGAGCTTATACTTCTGGCTACCAAATTCTGTAGCACTTGAAATAGAACACACTAGTCAGATAATACTGCCTGGTTCTTCACCCTCATGCAGGTCCCAAAGAGACAGCCAAGGGATGGGTATGACTTGTACTAGACTCAAGGGTAGGATGAAATTTGTCAGACAGGGGCTTGGCACTTGTTACCACATTGCTATTTCAGAAATTGATCAGAATGACTGGAGGCAGCACTCTTCTCAAAAGTATTGCCACCACCTGGAGTAATTTAAATACCCTGGAAGGGACCAGAGCTACACATCTGTGATACTGAGAAGAACATAATCATCTTACCAGGCAGTTTGGATAGGGTGAAAAGTATGGAACAGCAGCCAACACTGCCAAAAAGACCTGAAGTCACTGGTGCCTGGGCTAGCACAGGGGCTAAGGGTGAAGCTGATATGGAAATAGACAGTTTAAACCATGTAAATTGAATAATAAATAAACAGAACTAGACCTCAAATGGTGGATATTCAGGTTGTACTGATAATAATCATATTGCACGCAAGTCCCTGTGCCTTTAGGCCTTGGGAAATCAGAAGTCTAGGAGGACAGAGGAAGAGGTGCACAGAGGCTTTTTTTGGAAGAAAGCATAATACATGTTGAAGCTGCTATCCTCTCGCTCAAGTCACTGACTGACACAGTAATGATCATGTGTTCACAAGTCCATCTGGCAGATGTAATGTGCCAAGAGTGTGCAGCACCAGTGATGTGCAGGGATCCCACCCAATCCACACCCTTCCAAAGGTCCCTAAAGGGCAACACTTGGAGCCTTGTTGCTCTAGATATTTTGCAAAAAGAAGCATTCAGATGTTAACACTGTTGGGGAACATGAAGGAGCAAAGCCAAACACACAAAGGCAGCCTGCACTAGAGGAAAGCCGTAAGACTAGACTAGAAAAATCACCATTCTGTCTATCAGGCAGGCTGAGGCAATAAATGCTCTACTGAGGACTGGGTTACAACAGGAAGAATATAGTAACTAGTTAAGGTTGGAGGCATATTTCCCTTGGTGACCTCCAGATAAATGTTGAAAAAGGCAGCTAACGATAGGCTGTTTATATAGTGTATGTCAATTTTCATTATTTTGATAAACCCACATTGTGCAGCTGGTAGATCATAAATCTCTGGTTTACACTGGGCTATTATTTAATTAGGCCAACCCTTAATGACTCATAGTATTTTGTCATTTTAATGATTCTTTATTTTTCTCACATCTAATTGGTAAATCACTGCTTATCAGAGTTTATGGTCTCCTTTTTTATTGTACCATCTTCTAGCCACTGTCCAAGGTGATGTGAACTCCAGGCTATTGACTTTCCTCAGTCCTCAATGGAGGTTGTCATGGAAAATTGAGTTTTTGACAAATCAACAGCCTATGTGCAATGCCTCTTCCAGGGTGTAACTCTAAGGAATTTGGGAACTGTCTTTAATTTTGGCCTGAAGTCACACTGCAGCTTGAGATCCTGTCGTTTACATCAAGCTCAAAAATATACATCTTAATACACTGCAGTATTTCTTGGACTTTGATGGTATCTGTGAGCATGGCGAAAAGGGTTTTCACCACCAGATTTGAAATGTTTGGCTTTAAAAAAAAAAAATCACAGACTTCTTTTGTCTAAAACAAGTTCAGGCAGTAGGAAGAAGTGAAAATGTTCAGATTTGTTCACATGGTATTTTCTCAGAAGAGTCTCTTTTTAAAGAAGCAATTATTAAGCCATCCACATTAGACCCATGCAAATGAAAAGATCAGAGTTAATTAATCTTGTCCTGAGTAAGAGAAGTGATGAATAGCAATTAAATATTTTGTGATCCTCAAGGAATCTCCTTGCTTACTTATTCCTTATTTCTCAAGGGAGAGAGTTACTCTAATAATATGGAAAATGCTTGGTGGAGAGGGCTAAGGCTAGTGACTCATATATCCTGATTATCTTTCTTCAGCATGGCACAGGAAAAATAATGGGAGTTCCTGAAGTCATACAGACCTAGCTTCTAATTTCAGTTCTACCATTCGCTAGCTATGGATAATTTATATAAACTCCTCATGTGTAAAGCAGAGCTAATGGGGCCACCCTTCCCCACAATGATGGTAAGGCAGTCACCTGTTTCTCTGTGGGCCAGAGCTAATATGAAAAGAAGGCTCCTTTGAGAGTACAACTTGAACCCAAAGAGGTTTATTCAAGAACGGTAGAAAACAAATTATATTTCTAATATCACGCTGCCTTTCACTTTATTTTATACAGTACTTAGAGACTATGTCTATATCCCAGAATGTTTTAATTTATTCAGATAAACAAAATTAGATCAAATGATAATAATACAAAAATAATGATAATAAAAACAATGGATATTATTCTGATGGAGGAGAATAGGAAGAAAATACTCTTTTGGTTAAATGACTTGAGGTCATTGGTTGGTTGCCTTTCTCACTACTCAGTTGATTTTTGAGGCACCATTAGACTTAACAACTAATGTCTCTGTCAAGGGAAACAATCAACAAGTATATTAATTAGGCACTGCTTACACTTTTACTGCAAGTCTAATGATTTGTTGATTTTAAGTTAGATGTCTGTCTTCACTAAAGTCACTAAATACTCTCAGTGAATTTGTGCTTGAAATTCCATAAGTATTTAAGAATTACACATATTTTGCTTTTTACTGTGAGACCCTTAGGCTATGAACATTTTCCTATTGCAGACCTCTAAAGCTACAAACAGAGCTCTTTAGGTATTTGTTAATAAATGACTTGCCTTCACAATTGAAAATGGAAATGAAACAAACACAGAAGTGCAAGGGATGGAACCATCAAAAACACCCTATGTGTATTAACTTCTTTTTGCTGTTGGTACATGCAATGTCTTCTGCAGCTGGCCACAAGTTAGCACAGCCAGTATTTAAGGTGTGATTGACATTAACATTCACGACTCAGTTTTCACCAGATACCAGAAGCTGTGAGACGCATCCATCCCTTCCCAGGCCTCATCATCCAATGAGTACTACAATATTACCTTTATAACAACAGCACATATCTTTACCCTCTGAGACCTATGCAGAATCTCCCTTCCAAGTGATTTCTTCTAGGAGTTCTGGTGGTGGTATAATAATGATGATCACAGCTTTGTTCTGATGCCCACTGCTCTTATGATCTTTGGCTCTGTGGACCACTGATAACCCAGGACCATTGTCTGTAAAGCCAGTGATCCTCCCTTGGACTTCTGACCTCTGGACAACTTCATCCACTGTACCTGAGAGAAAAGCTCCTTTAGCTCCTTCTGATCAACTTTTTCATAAGACTTTCTCACAGCAGAATTGTCCAGATGTTATGAGGGGAAGAGGGAAGAGGGAGTGACAGGAGCTGATGAAGTACAGCTTCACTCCATACCTAGGACCCATGTTCTCTCTTCAGTTCAGTTTATGTTCATCACCTGGCCCTTGAAGCACCTGATGCTTCCTCTGGTGGAGGGAGTACATCACCGTTTTATCTTCTAAGCAGACTTCCTTCAGCAACTATTAAAACATTGGACAAGTCTATGGACCCAATTCAAATACCTTCTAACAGATACCACATGCTAGTCAAGGGTATACCAGGACATAAATCTCTTTGCTTCATCTTTCTTGAAAGTTCAGAAATTCCTAGAGGACAGTAGGTCCTAAGTCTGACAGAGTTAGAGTTCAGCCTAACAGCCTGGACCTACCTCAACATGTTTAGTTCCTGTGGGTTTATGTTACCAATTTTATATTCTAGAAGATGGAAGCAGCATAGATATGTCATACATACCTTCCAAGACCTGCCATAGTCAGGTCACACCTCACATACCTATTCCAATCATCAAGACTTTTCTTGAGCAACTCACCTCACAGCACCCCTATAACACTGGGATATTCTTTCTACTTAGAATCTTTTCCTTCTCCACCAATTCTTATATCACTCCTTTCTTTCTTTAAGGACTGATTTAAAATTCACTTTCTCCATGAAACATTCTTAATTTGTCCAGCCCACACTCATCTCTCTCTTCTCTGTCCATGTATTCGGCATCAAAATCACAGCAGCTCATTGTTCTATAACCTCACATGCATTAGTGTTGGCTTTAGTTTTCTAGCTAAATTGTAAATTCATCAAGAGGAAGTTCCATGTTCTAAATATGCATTCTTATATCAACACAGTATTTAGCATGATATACTCTGTTGGTCACAGAGGCACAAAAGGAAGTCAGAGTAAATGAAAAAATAATACATTATCTGCCTGGTTGGTTCATTTGCTGGTATGTCTAAGGCTGTAGTAGGTACTACAGGATATACAAAAATGGGATATGATGTGGTCCCTGCCCTTAAAGAGCTCCCAATCTCATTGAGAAGTCAATAAACATAATATGAAATAATTTGACTGTAGGCAAATGCTAAAATGCTTGGTACAGACAGGTGTTGCTTTGACAGCCAGGAAGGGGATAATATAAGGTTAAATGAAATTAACTGGGAAGATTTTATGGATATGATAGAGTTTGTGATTAGCCTTAAAAAGTATAAAAGTTGAAGAGGCTGATAAAATACCAGCATAGTTATATTCATACAAAAACCTGTACACGAATGTTCATAGAAGCTTTTTTCATAACCGCCAAAAGCTGGAAACAGCCCAGGTGTCCTTCAAAGACTGAATGGTTAAATAAACTGTGTACATTCAAAGCATGGGATACTAGTCAGAAATAGAAATGAAAGAACTATTGACACAAATGACAACCTGGATGAATCTCCAGGGAATCATATTGAATAAAAAGAAGCCAATCCCAGAAGATTATATACTGTATGATTCCATTTACGTAACACTTTTTAAATGGCAAAAACTTAGAAGTTGAGAACATATTAGTAGTTATCAAGGGTCAAGATTTCAGAGAGGGGACAAGAGAGAGATGGGTATGCTTATAAAAGGGAAACTCAAGAATCCTTGTGATAATGGAACAGTTCAGTATCTTGACTGCAGTGGAAGATACACAAACCTACAGAGGATATAAAATTATAGAGAACTAAATACACACACATGCACAAAAACAAATACAAATAAAATTGGGGAAATCCGAATAAGATCTGTGGATTGTATGAATGTCAGTACCTGCTTGTGATACTGAACTACAGTTTTACAAAATGTTACCGTTGAGGGAAACGAGATAAAGGGGACAAAGGATCTCTCTGTATTGTTTCTTACAAACGCATGTGAATCTACAATGACCTCAATAGAAATTTTTTTATTTAAAAAAAAGCAGGATATCATTTCTGACGATGGGGTACAGATGATGGAATTCATTGCTTGGTACATAATCTAGGCAATGAAAACTTAGATCAGGTCCAAGATCAAATTTCAGAAGTCTTGCTTCCACAAATATTTCTTAACTTGCTAAGTTCCTTTGCCTCAATTTACAAGTCAAAAATTTATGAATAGAAAGTAGTATAATGTGATCAGGAAAAATTAAGACATTCAAACGTTCAAAGAAAATGATTTTATCAACTTACACTGATTCTGACTTGAGAAGACCATTGCCATTTCACAGAAAGGGTCACAGAGATGCTATCTTGCAACAAAAACAAGTATACCCTAGCCCTCAAATTAAAAGTTCTGTCCCCATGGCCAACCAGTTTAAGAGTTCCTAAGCAATGACATACATAAGATTCATCTCAAGATATAAAAAATACAGATTCCTGGAACCACACCTAGAGATTCACATTAAGTAGAGTTGCATAGGGTTCTAGAATTTCCATGTCTGAAAAGCAACCCAGGTGATTCTAATCTACCTGGAATCAAAAATCAGAATCAACTGGAGTACTTGTTAAAAATGCAAATTTTTTGAGACCCACTGCTTTGGTTGCACTAGTCTATTTTAATTTTAATCTGATGATTCAAGGGAATTTATAGAAGGAGGTTTGGGTACTTAAAGGTCTGGGTCATGTTCCTATATGGTTGGGGGTGGAGGAAGCTGTCAAAGTATAAAACCTTCCTAGCCCTCCTCTTCCAATCACAACTCATCAGAGAGCATTTTGCACAGGGAGATCAAAGGCCCTTGCCGAGAAGAAGTTGAAAGACTTTGCTGTTGTAATTCTGGGGCAGAGGTGCTTGGATATAAATGATTCCTAACTGTGGGTTTGGGGGACCCTGCTACGTAGAAATGTAAACACAGATGTCAAGCCTTTCATCCCCACTATATAAACATACCAGCTGCCAGGGGAAGAAGGAGAAACCCTTTGGAATTAGCTGCATTTTTTTGCCATCTAGAGCATAAAAATTGGCTTCACGCTTGAATTTCCACCAGCAACGCAAAAGCACTGTTCACCAGAGAAAGAGTGAACAATGAACTAGACATCCACTTGCTGATTGCCTCCTTTCTTAACGAGACTTTCAGATCTTGCCATTCTCCAACACGGGAGTGGCTGTCCTAGATGAGAACAATGAGAAGAGGTGGTAACACTCATCACAAAATTGCCAGGCTCATGGAAGAGGCTCTTAAAAAATATGTGGTCACTTTGCTTCCAGGGTTGTTTAAACCAAGAATCTGACTGAAATTTATATTCCTGATCAACCCAGATTTAAGGAAAATGGAAGAAGCAGGTCTTGCGAATTTTTGTGAGAAAAACAGAATGGCTTCCAGTAAAAGAGGGTATGATTATTCCAATACATGAATATTCAAAGGGCCACAACTGGTTTAGCCACACCCAAACAACAACAGACCTCTCCTCACATTATTAATTTTTTTAAAAAAAAGGAAACCATGAAAGAAACCATTTCTTAAAAAAAAAAAAGAACTTAAATGTGCAAAAGAGTATAATGGGAAGTGTATTTCTAAACAACACTTCAATCCATGGAGAAATGTGTCTTCAATTACATCTGGAGCTAGAGTGCCAGCTTACATATGCATACAAGTCTCGTGTTTTCTACAGAGACTCAGTTCTGAAAGACCTGAAGGACCATAGTGAAAGCATATAGTATCTTTTCATTGGACAGGGGATTTTTTTTTTTCTGGAAACATTATGACAGTCAAACAGATCTTCTGACATTGGATAAATTAGCTGTTATATTATTAACCATACGTAACAGTTCAAGGTGATAAAAATAAATCTGAAATTACCAAGCAGCCCACATATGTGATCTTACTGGGCAGAGGCCATTGTGGTTTAGGCACATTAGTTCTAACAAAATTTATCCCTTTACAAATGGTCCATCAGAGTATTGTAAAAGGATTATCACAGTGAGCTTTCTAAATGGTCCTGTTGCTTAGAATGGCCAGTCAACCTGGCTGTGTGTGATAGAACAGCCAATCAATTCAGGATAAACACTTCATAGGCATTAACTAGAAATTCTGTCCTGCTGAGGCTTAGTTTATAAGATATTATTTTCCATAGTCGGATTATGGACTACAACTAAATAAAAATCTGTGTAGTCAATATAGTCTACTTACAAATAGGTTAATTCAGGAAGGCTGTTCATAAATTCATTTGTCCTAAGTTCAATAGATCACAAACAATCCACTTCTCCATCTTTCTGCTTTTATAAGATGGTTCTTGATGTTGATTGCATTGCTTCTGTCTCTTCTTGCTTATTTCAAAAACTCACATATATATGTATGTCTGTAAATATACTCGTGTGTATATATGTGTGTATGTGTATATGTGTGTACTATATGGTATCTATTTGTGTGTGTGTGTGTGTGTCTGTATCCATGATAGTACTTCAAACATTAGCACACACACCAGAACATTTTGAAAATTCAGACTTTATAAAATAGCTAGCTATGCATGACAGCCAGTGTCCCCTGTGGATGTAGACAGAGTTGAATTTCCTTTATCAGGAGCATAATGTTTGTTAAATTGAGCAAGTAATATAGCTTATATAATTCTTTTTTTGTTGGGGGGATAGGAGAATCAGGTCGTTTTTATAATAAAGGTAAGAGAAAATGGCACTGGAGGAAGACAGGAGACAGCTGGATAGGGATTTTCATACTGGGCCTACTATCCACAGGCCTCAGCAGCCCTACCACGGATCTGCCTGATTCTTACACATCAAGAAGCTGAACTTGCAAGCCATTTCCATGTTGTAGATCCAGCAGAAGGTTTCATGGCTTTCCCTTTGTTGCCCGTGACAAGACTTTTTATAATACCAACTGTCACTTAACATCCTCAGGGAGTCCATCCATGGTGTGGATTCTATTTAGGGTCCTGTATGCACCTTCCACATTCCCTTCTTATGCTATCACAGTCCTGGCAATGAACCTCAGATGTTTTGCCATGACCTTGGAATTTAAATCTTCACTCTGCTGGACCCCATGCCCTCAGGAACCAGCTCTGGCAAAGCTTAGCTTATATAATTCTTAATCCATGCTAATATGGCAAAAATATGCAACTTGATTTGGTTCCACTATACCTTTCCAGGCTGGTCTCTCACCCATTATGTGCTGTATTCAAATTGTTTTTGTTTTGTTTTGTTTTAATTCCCTCAAAGCACCATGTTTTCCTCTTCAGTCATTAACTGTATACTGATCATGTATTACGTGTTAAGCAGAATGCTACGTTCAAGGGGATACAGCAGTGAATCAAGCAGACAAAAACCCTTACCTTCTTGCAGTTTAGGTTCTAGTTGGGGAAGACAGAATAAACAACTACGTATAATATATAGTATGTGAAATGGTGGTAACTACAAGAGGGAAGACGGGAGAGATGGAGGACTAGATAGGAAAGGCCATACTTGGAGCATTTGAGCAAAAGCTAAAAGGGCTGAGGAAGTGAGCCAAGTGGGCATCCGTGGAAAGAACATTCCAGGCAGAGGGAAGAGCTAGTGCAAAAACCCTGGGAAAGTGGCACTCTTGATTTATTCAACAGCACGGAGGTCAAGATGAAGGAGGGAGAGGATGGTGGAGATGTGGTCAGGAGGCAAGGGGTTGTGTGGATCATGGAAGGCTCTAAGAAAATTTAGTTTTCACTTTGAGTGATGTGGAAAATGATGTAAGGGAGGATATGGAGAGGTGGGGGTAGGGGAAAGTGGTGGTGACACAAGGAAAGATGACATGGACAGTATTGGTAGAAGTCATGAGAGTTGTCAGAGTCTGCACAAAATTTGAAAGTAGAGCCAAAAGGATTTGCTGATTGACTGAACTCAGGAACGGAGATAAAGAAGTCAAGAAAGAATCCAAAATGGGGTTTTTTTGGCGGCAGGGGGGGGGGCGCATTTGGTTTTTTTGTTTTTATGTTCAGTTAGCCACTGTATAGTACATCGTTAGTTTTCGATGTAGTGTTCAATGATTCATTAGTTGCCTATAACACCAGTGCTCATCACAACACGTGCCCTCCTTAATACCCATCACCCAGTTATCCCATCCCCCAACCCCCCTCTCTGAAACCCTTAGTTTGTTTCCTGGAGTCCAAGGTGTTTGTTTACTTTTGCCTGAGTAACTAGAAAGGTAAAAATGTTGTTCACTAGGAGGGGCAGGCTGCTGAGGAAGCAGGACTTGGCAGGGGTGGGAGAGTGCAGGTAGCAGAAGTTCAGGTTTGGACAAGCTAAGATAAGATACTTGTTAGACAACCAGATGGACACAGCGGAAAGGCAGCTGTGTCCACATAGGAGTCCGTGGTTCAGGGGAGAGCTGCATTGGAGATATAAAACTCGGAAGTTCTCGGAATAGAAGTGAGATTTAAATCTATGAAACCAAAGCACTAAAAGAGTGAGAAGACAGAGAAGCTATTTGAAGAGTGAGCATGGCTCATGGAACTGATGACTCAAACAGTATGTGCTGCGGCAACCACTGTCCTCAATTTTACATTAGTGATTTCTTCACTTTTCTATAGGGTTTTACCATCTAAGCATATTCCTGAACCATTAATTCTTCAGATTTTATTCTTCTTAAACTTTTTCATACGGTAAGGATTCTTCTAGATTTCCTTCTTGCCCGTGCATTAGGTTCTTAAGATTCATCACGTTGATGTATACAGCTATTGTCCATTTATTTTCACTGTTACATAGTATTTTATTGTGTGAATGGATGGTTATTTATTCAACCATTTTCCCCAGGTTTTGGCTCTTAAAAACATTTCTATTATGAACATTTTTTAATGAGTTTCCTAGTGTACATGTGCAAGATTTTTCCTGAGACCATTCCTAGGAGTGAATTTCTTGATTCAAAGAGTATGGATGTATTCAACTTTACTGGCCATGGCTGAACAGTTTTTTTTTTTCTCCAAGTGGTTGTACCACTTACATTCCCACCAGTAGTGAATGTGAAATTCCTATTGCTTCAAATTCTTGATGGCTCTTCCTATTGCCAACAGTTTAAAAATATTTTGCTTCACAAGTATATGGAAGATATTTTATTGAAGTTCTGTTTTATATTCCTATTATTATTAATGATATTAAACATAGTTTTGTATGTTTACAGGCCATTCACATTTTCTGTGAAATGCCTGTTCACTTCTTTTGCTTATTTTTCTATAGAATTGTTGGCCATTTTCTAATGGATTTGTAGAAATTCTCTATTATCTACATACTACTCTTTTTTACAGTTAATGTGTTGCAAATATTTTCTGTAAGTTTGGGTCTTGTCTTTTCACTCTCTCTATGAGATTTTTACATGCATTTCTTCATTTTAATGCATCTGAATTTATCAAATTTTGTTTTAGTTAGGGCATTTTTTTGCTTTTACTTAAAAAAAAGTACCTATCAAAAAATCAAAATAACAGTTTCCTGAATTATTTATTTTTGTCATTTTCATTTCAGCCATTGATCTACCTGAAATTGATTTCTGTGTATGATGTTAGGTAGGTATCTGATTTCATTTTTCTATAGGGAAAGTGGATGTCCTAGCACTATTTACTGAATAATCCATAATTACTGTATTTATTTATAGTGCCCACAAAGTTCCACATAAGTGGATCTGTTTCTACTCTGTTCTCTTTCATTGGTCTATTTATCTATTCCTAGGTCAAAACTATAAGACATATTGTGTGTGTGTGTGTGTGTGTGTGTGTGTGTCTTAAGATTCGTCTCCCCCTACTTCACATCTTGCTCTTCTCCAAAAATGTCTTAACTATCCTTGGGCTTTGCTCTTCCACATAATATTCAAAATTACCTTATTAAATTCCACCAAAAAAAGCCACAGGGATTTCTGACATGATTGCACTGAATTTACAGTTTAAGGACAACTGATAACATTATGATACCTACACTCCATATCCAAAACCAAGATAAAACTCAATTTTTTTAGTCATTCTTTAGCATTTTAACAAACATTTATATTTTTTTCACAAACTGAAGTTATAGTTACTCTTCCCCAGTCAAAATCTGTTCAGAAACATGGTCTTCAACTGCTATTAGATATATTGCCATTTCCTGTCTCTTCTGTGACAAATTCCTTTTCACCTTCACCTTTAAGGCTCCAGCTCCCTCCTTAGTCCTCTGAGTAAAAGGGTTTGTTAGTAATGTTTCACCAATCCATTTCATTAATCCTCTGGCAAATGCTGTTTTCAGAGGATTAAAGACCAGAATGTTCTGATTAAACACTTAATTAGACATAATAAAAAATATTGCCAGTTTTAAATAATTGATTCACTCATTAGTCTAATATACTGACAGAGCTTTGAGAAAAGGAAATGGAATAAAATTTAACCCTCTGAGAAAATGGGTTGAAATTAGATTTTTACACTAAAAGTTTTCAGAGTAAATTACCAGCTTGGATGGATGAGAGTGGACTAACTAGTATTTCATTCACTGCATGGACCTCTAATGGGTAAACTTTTTGCAAATGCAACCACTCAGGACTGGCCTTTCAGTTACTTACTATTAGAAACTTTGGAGACCATGAGATACAATGGAAAAGAGGCCTGAACTCAGAGCCAGATGGTCTTGTTCAAATTACATCTGTCACTTCCCTATTGTGTCTTGGAAAAGGTTTCCAGTCTCTTTGAGCCTTTGCTTGACCTTATGTTAAGATGAAGACTAAGATTATGTCCTACACAACTTTTTCTTTCATGGTGCCTACTGAAATGTTAGACACTTACTATTATATTTACCAAATTAATAGAACAATATTAGATTAGGTGATATTTTAAGTACCTTTCAATTGTTCTTGAACAATTGTTCTCTTAAACAATGGTTCTCTCTAATATTTACCTTTTTGTGATTTTGTCCCAAATTTCTAGCAAAATTACTTTAGAGGCCTGTGCAAACCTATGATAGATAGATAAAAAATTGCAATTTAGCACTAAAAGTGCTTATATGAAATATTTTCTTATTTCCACTGATTTCCATCATCTGGAATATATTGTATAAGAAAATTTTAGGAGAACCCATTTATATCACAGGCTTTATTCTTTTCCATTACCTAGTATGAGAAATATAAGAAAAGGAGGAGCAACCAAATGGTAAGACAGAGAGGACTGTGTTAGATGTCTGTTAATGTGTATTATCATGGTGAACAAAATATTGTTACATAAATAGAGCAAATTGCAGAGAATAGTCCCTAATATAATCCCAATTTTATAAGAAATAGAAATAATTATAAACATACATACATATTCATGAGTATTTCAGGGAGTATAAATTTGTATAAGCTTAGACAAAAGTATAGCTGACTACCCAACAAATTTTAACTTCTGTTTCCATGGACAGGGTGGTGGACAAGTGTTTAAGATGAGGAGAATGCAAGGGAATTATAAAAGGGAGATTTTTGGGGGTGCCTTGGTGGCTCAGTCGGTTAAGCATCCAACTTTTGATTTGGTTCAGGTCATGACCTCGGGGTTGCAAGATCAAGCCCCACATCTGGCTCTGCGCTGGGCATGGAGCCTGCTTAAGATGCTCCCTTTCCCTCTCCCTCTGCCCCTCCCTCCCCTCTCTGTCTCTAAATAAATAAATAAATAAATAAATAAATAAATAAATAAGGGGGGAGATTTTGTCTCTTTCTTTGCCCACATTTGTTTTGTTTGGCCTGTTTTATAAATTTGCACTGAATTCCCTTCCCAAACTAAAAAGTATGTAAAAATGGTTGATACCCAAATTTAACTTGTTCTGGAAGCATCCTTCATGTTTCAGATTTCTGTTCAAGTGTCATCTTCTTGAACACTATATACTATATTCCTCCTCCTTAGCACTTTCTAGACTGCTTTATTCTACTTTCTTTTTCTCCTGAGCACTTACTGCTATCTGAGAGATGACAGATTCACTTGTCTAGTTGCTTACTGTCTGATCTTCTCACACTAGAATATTTCAACCAGTGGCCAGCATAAATATGGTAGTCAATCAATACAGTTAATAAATAAAAAGGTAAAATAAAGCAAATGTGGTTCATTCGCATGGAGCAATCTAGTGCCATTTGGGGCATGCATGCTGATCTATACAGCTGACGTGGGTTTTTTCCAAAGATGGAACTGAAATGGTAAGAACCTAAGCTCAGCCTTTCTCCTCTCCTAGTTCCCAGCATCTAGTGATATCACACAGGTTCCTCTGCAGATCTTGAAGTATTACCTCTACCTTTTCACTTGGTACTCTTCAGAATTTTCTAGGTCCACCAGAAAGGATGAGACTCAGCAAAATTATGCCTTTAGGTTTGTCTAATCACATGACATGTTTATTTGATGTCTCCAACTAATCTTGTCTTAATATATCTGATATGGGGCCAATTCAAGACCAATTCAAGAGGCAAAGTGAGCAGTATATTCTTACCGCTGGATTCTTCATGAAAATGTTATATCTCCATCATTTCTATGTCAATAGGGAAGAATGTTCCATTTGTACTAAGATGCTCTTAGTTACAAATAAGATAAAACACGATTCATTTGGATTAAATAATCAAGACTTACTGACCCTCAGAATACAGCCTCAAGAAAAAGGCATATTCATGGTTAATTGACCTAGCCATATCTGCATATTGATCTAGTCATATTTCCAAAGACAAAATTTCTTTCCATATTTCTGCCTAGCAATCCTCAATATGAGCTCCATTTTAATACCCACTCTCCTCTGGTAGCAGGATACTGCTTAACAAAGTCAGGGATACAATTGTCCTTGTTCAAGTCCAATAGGAGAGATTCCTTCTGTCCCTGATTTACAACAGTGCTGAGTAATACCCTGGGTGAACTCACATGGGGGAATATGTCCTTCCCACAACCAACAGCCCAAACCAAAGGAACAGAATGTATTGAGTGGATTAAGCCAATGTGAGCCCAACCCTAAAGCAGGGAGTGAGGCCAGCTGACTCTAATCCTCCATTGGTAGGATGGAGGAGAGAAGGGAATACATCAACAAAAGTTACTCTTAGGACAAATGTCCATTACAGATATCACCAGGAGGGAGATGAGAGCAAAGAGAACTGTTCATTCCATCCTTCTGTGGGCTCCAGAAAGTGAAGGGTAGAGAAACCACACCTATAGGTGTTTGATTTGGATTCCCAATGTCCTTAGTTTCTCTAAAGCATATGTATTGCTTGGAAATCACACAGAACCCAGAAGAATTAAGTCTGAGTCTAAATGCTGGGACTGGTCAGTGAATAGGGGTCCTTTTCATCAGGAATTTGCCTTTTTTAAAAGGCCAAAAGGACTGCTTGATAGAAACAGCAATGCCACAAAAATTAAGATTTTTTTTTTTTCCTCCTGATTCTTTTTTTCCTCTTCCAATCCCAGTTTAGAAACTGAGGGGACAGGGGAAGAATCCAGTAGTACAGTACAAATTCAAAAAATAAAAAATATTTTTGTTAAGAATGCTTCCCCCTCTTTAGCATTAACACCACCTTCTACCCAAAAGGCAACAATACCTATATCACATTCTTTCAGGGATGATCTAACCTGTCACTTGAAGAAGTACTGAGAAAGCTCCAAGAATCAAAGACACTGCTCAATGCAAATTGATGGCATTAAAAAAAATGTTCTTATTGTGGTGAATTTCAAGCACAGAATAGTACAATGAACTATTGCATACCCATCACCCAGCTTCAGCAATAAACTCATGGTCAATCCTGGTTTCAGTTACTCCCCCTTCCTATGTTATTTTGAAGCAACTTATACATCATATCATTCATCTGCAAATATTTCAGTAAGTAACGCATGTACCTCCAAAAGATAATGAATCTTTAAGAAATCATAATACCATTATCACAGCTCTTAAAATTAGCAATATTTTCTAAATAATTGTCAATCATCTAGTCAATGTTCACATTTACAATTGTCTTGTAATTGTCATAATTTTAAAATTTGTATGTCTGCATTAGGAGGCAAATGAAGTCCACATATTGCAATTCATTTGTAAATATTTAATATCCTTTGATCTATGGGTTCCATTTCATTTCTCTTTTGTCTTTCATGTAATATGTTTGTTAAAAAATCAGGTAATATCCCCTAAAGATTTTTCTACAGTCCGGATGTAGCTGATTGCATCCCCCATGGTATAGTTTAACACTTTTCTCTCTTCCATCCTGTAAATTGGTAGTTGGAGCTAAAAGCTTCATCAGATTCAGGTGTGGGTGGCATTTTGAACCATTAGTCAAGGATATATATTCATATATCTTATAATGTCTTAGATGTATGTATTTGAAGGCGCCTGGGAAATTCCAAGCTGCAGTAAGGTGCCATTTCACTTACTGAAAATAAATTATCTAAATGGAGAGAGTTCACATGGCAGGATGTTATTCTGAAACTCACACAAGCTAACATTTCCAAGTCAAAAGGAAAAGAAACTGCATGAATGTGGGGCTGCAAGCACAGATACTCTCTGTTCATTTGTAAGGATGTAAACACATTTCTGGGTGTTTCATTGATCAACCTACATTCCACATTCCTGAAAGTCGCACATGAACAAAAATGTAGTTCTCCCTCCAAGGTGTCTGTTTTCTTTTCCCCCTATCTTTTAATACCCTCATCTTTCCCATCTTTGTCATATTTGACTAGCTCCCTGGCAGCAAAGTCAACTACAAATGACTTTGAAAGAAACATCCCTGGAACAAAATTTGATGTAAATCAATATACATTACAAAATGCAGATGTTGAATAGATATTCTCTGATTTTCTGACTCTGATAAATAGGAGTTCTATACACCCATCTGGGCTGAATCCACAGAAGTTATACTTTCAACCAACACCATGCTGTCAAATCTCAGGCAATGGAGTGCTGAAATGCAGTGTAGAACACTGACTATGAAGGCTTGCTTAGAAACTCTTTAGTCTGTTCCTCTTGTTTCTCAAAAGCTCGGAGAAGCTAGACTTCCAGTTGAAAGACATAGGAGTCTAGAACCTGGTACTCCTGAGTTCCAGTCAGTGGCTTTCTGCACCCTCTCTCTCCTAAAAGGCTAAAGACAGCTCAACTCACAAGTCCAAAGTCTATATAAACTTAAGCCTTCCCATTATTGTCCATCAGCTGAAGCCTAAGGAAAGATCTCTCTGGAGTGAGGGAATGAATGATCTTCTATCCACCCACTCTCTTTATTAACTGGGATTATACAATTTCACTGCTCACCTTTCCTACCTTGGGAAAGACAAAGGCAAATTCTTTCTTTTCTCCTGAGGCTTCAGTATCATCAACAATATCAATCTCCCCCTCATTGCCCCTTATACAGGTCAGTTTGCAAGTCTAAGCAGCTCTTCTGTGTGTCATTCATCTCTCCCTCTTCTTCTCTTATGCCCCTGCTCAGATTCAGGTTATTCTATCCATGAGCTATGGCAATCTCTTCTCCCTGCTCACATTTTGTTCCCACTAAAACAATCTTGTACATGGTGCTGTATGGATGGGATACTCTCGTTATTCAAAATCAGGACAGTTGTCATCCATCTAGCCCAATTCAAACTCTTGACCGTGATTTTCAGTGCTGTTTCACCTGTCAGTTTTCCCACACTTATCTCACTCACTTTTTGTGTTGCTGGCTTAACCCTCTGATTTCATGTTTACATCCCCTCATAGCATTTTTTCCAACCCTCTCAACAGATTTTGCCAAACCCATAGATCTCATGCATAGAACATTTTTTAAAAACAGGCCAAGTGCTCTTTCTTCTGAAAGATCTCCACTTCATACAAATTCCAACTTCCTTGACTTCCCACTCATGAAATTTTCCACCATAAGTACATATGGTATCATCTCCAAATACAAACTCCTCTGGCTAAATTAACACCATTTATAGGAACATTTTGACTGTGAACAAATTCTCCAACTCCTCTGTACAACTGCAAACTACCGATAAATATTTTTTGAATATTTACTAAATATTACATAATACTACATACAAGGCACTAATCTAAATAATATGGTATTTACACCAATGTACAAAGACCCTTATATTCTAGCTGAACCAACAAAATATGCATATTTGAAAAGATTGCTAATAACCAAAACATAATTTTAAATGAAAAATTAATAATAGCCTGATAATGGCTGCTATGGGGAATTCAGAAGGGAGGTCCTGGAAGAAGAAAGAATTTAGACCAGCTTTGAGTTCTAGGTAGAAATTTTAGTGGGCAGGGAGAGGATCAGAATTAGCTAGGGCATGGTGAACAGAGTACGGGTGGTTAGCAGATATGTAGCACTTCTAATCTTTAGCGTACTTCTAAAAAGAAACACAACTGCTGACTATAAACAGGACAATGATGACGTTAGCAATAATACTAATGATGGAGATGTGAAGAAGGTAAGGATACTGACAGTGCTAACAAATGACAATGATGATTCTAGTGAAATATGCCTTACAAGAGAATCCACTCTCTTTTTGCCAGTCTGGACCTGATTTGTATCAGTTGGTGTGAAATAGTCTCTCATTTCAATCCGCCATTCCAATCTAATTTTGATAGCAGTGCTACAATTGACTATGTTTTCTTGCTTTATATCAATGGCTTAATGAATTTGCTTTTTTCAGTGGAACCGGAGCAAATTTTGTGGGCTGACGCTAATTATCTGGCTAGGGTTTTGTTAATATACTTGGGTTTGGTGAAGCATGGTCCACGGAGTGCTCAGGAAAAGCACAAGTAATTGACTGCTTTCCCCAGAGTTTACTTTCCTTTAGTAGATGTTGCCTGTTTCATCCCACAAGCTTGGCTTCCGAACTGAGGATATTACAAGATAATAACCTTACCTCCAACTGAAGAAACAGTGTCGCTGTATATAACCAACATTAAGATTCTCTTGGTAATGCATTTATAACGTCTAAACTCATGAGAAAACACACACGCACACAGAGACACACACACACTCCACTTTATGTGAAAGATCTTGCCATTTTACTCTTAAGCTTGGGAAAATTGAAGGCGCGAAGGCAAGCATGTTCTCAGTTCCACTCTGTAGAGGCTAGAGCTAAAATGACGCCTGGAAAGCAAATGCGGTGACCTTTAAAGGAATCAGGAAGAAGCTATTTCCAGCACATTACTAAATGCTATATTTTAAAGGTTCTAACCTTATTTGCTACAAGTGTATAATATCAAGAAACCCTTGTGAGGGAAGGGTCTGCATTCATCACATGGCATAAGTCACTTACAGAAGAGATGAGAAAGTTATTACTTTCTAACTTGCAGACACCAAAGTTCAACCCAGCTCCTTTTGTGGTTGGCTGCATTAAATAAGGTTCAAGGATCACTTGGAGAATTACAGCCTTCTTGACCTAACAAAAATAAAAAGTTTTCTGCAAATAACAATGGCTATATCACCATGCAGAGCAATTTATGACACATACACACATGCACTCCACCTTTCACAGTTTATGCCAGCTGGCAAACTGACCCTCCATGTGTCTATGGTATTACATTTACTATTACAGTTGATTAACAGGTATGGATCTATAAGACCCACTATGAAAATAATGGATGAGTAAACAGAAGAAAATAACTCATTGAAAAAAATCCTAACATATAGTCTTGAAACTGAAGTTGGACTCCACTAGGAAGGTCTGGAGAACTGCTTGCAAAAAAGTAAAATATAAGGTCATAACACTGATTATCTTAATATTTAATAGACAGACAGGTGTTGATAATACAATATCTCCTTACATTTGTATACATTTGTATACAAAACACTGGTATTTGGCCACACTTTTATATTCATAACCTCATTATATTTTATAGATTGAAAGTAAAGATTTCCATCAGGTCAGCTTCAGTGAATCTTTTTCCCACCCTGATTGCATAACCCACATCTGTGAAGGAGTGAGTTGCCAATTATCTCATGGATATAGGATTTATAAATTGGCCAAGCCAATAAAACATCGTGTGGGGGCCTATATGGTCAGAATTGCCTCCAGTTCACCTTTATGCTAAGTAGAGCCGTCAGAACATTAGTAAATAACCCTGATCACCTAACAAATTGCTGTCCTCTGTGTTATCATCTGACTGATTTTTTATTTTTAATAGTGGACTGGAGAATCCATTTCAACCTAGTTAGCATAAAAATCATTATTACTGTTTATTGGTTTTCCGTACTTAGAATTCAAAGAGTGAGCCCAGAAGCACAAAACAACAACATGAGGCCTATGACATGGATTTTTAGGTGAAGGGGAGTTCTTTTAGGATTCTATCCTGGTCAGAAAACAGTTATGTAAGTTTGAAATCTCTTATTTAACTGAATCCCCAGGCAAAAGAAACTAATGAGGGCATTGTTTCACAAGCAGCAACAGGCAAAGTCAAAGAAGAAAAGAGAACCAAATAGTTAAAGGTAGTATGCAAACTACGCTCAGAAATCAGTTCAGCTTCACAATTAAGGGTGGGAAAAGCTGGGAATCTCAGCAATGAGTTGTTAAATTAAGAAGCACTTAGATCTAAAGATCTTGCCAATGGTTCCTTTGCGACTTGGGTCATCACAGTTCTAAAATGCCCTTAGCTGAGTTACAGAAAATCTAAGGTCTATGGCAGCTGCTGACTTTTAATGGCACAAGGAGTATTCTAAAGTGTTTTGGGCTACTATTGTTGAAACTCTCTAAAAAGAAACAAAATACACATTGATTTTCAGTACAGAGATCCCAGTACTACCATAAGTCACAAAGTGTTTCTGCAAGATAACTAACTCCTTATAGCCTGAGATGTGCTAAAATAAACTCAAGGAAGGTTAGGCCTGCAAGGTCCCTCACCTGAGCCCATCCTGAATCACCTTGGATTGCTCAGTGGGGGCATTTTTTTGCTGCCACTCCCTTTTTTCCCCATCACCTTTAGGGGAAACTTCCAGCGTAGATGGTTTTACTCAATTCAAACTCAATAAAGAGAAATCAACAGTGACAGTACTGGACACAATGTATTGGAGACAAGTATTAGGACTCCCCTCATACTCCCTGTTGGCAAAATTAGTCATGGGTTTGCCAAGGGAGACTGGAATGGTCTTTTTTCAGTTGAACTTCAGGCTCATATGACTTCAGTGGAAGGACATGTTCATTTTTCTACTTATAAACATGTTGGATATTGGCATGTAGCCAATATGCCATTTCTAGGTTCCAGATGGATATCATGCCTTCTTGGTCCCCATCATTTTGTTCTATTATCCTCTATAACAATAATGGCTAATTTTCACTGAGTGCCTCTAGTATGCCAGGCTCTGTTCTAAATACTTGCTATGAGAATACTCATTTTATCTTCTGAATAATCCTGGCAGTGAGCGCTATGTTTTCCTTTTAAGGAAACCAAAGAACAGAGAGGCTAAAGACCTTGCCAAGGTCACACAGCCAGGGAGTGGTAGAGCTGGAATTTGAACCCAGTTTATTGATTCTGGGTATTTTCTACCTCACAAAGGTTTATGAGGATTGAAACATTCCTAACACATAGTAACAAATAAATGTTGACTATTGTTTTTTTATTATTTAGACTCATATCCTATTGTTATCCCATTTTTTAAACTAGGTTTTTATATCCATCTTAAAGATTCTGACTTACATGTGCACTATACTCTTTCCTAGGCTTATCTTCTCAAAGTATAGTGGAATTTGATAGGATGCAAATATACAATATCTGGTCTTACTAGTTAACAAGGAACCCATCATGATGGTTAGTTTTATGTGTCAACTTGGCTAGGCTACAGTGCCAAGATATTTAGTGAAACATTATTCTGGATGTTACTATGAGAATGTTTTTTGGATGAGCTTAACATTTAAGTGAACTTTGAGTAAAGCAGATTACCCTCCACAATGCAGGTGGGTCTTATTCAATCAGTCGAAGGCCTTAATAGAACAAAGATTGACTTCCCGGAAAAAGAAATAATTCTGCTGCTAGAGGTCTTTGGACTTTACTACAACATTAGCTCCTCCCAGCCTGACAGCCTACCCTGAAGATTTTGGACTTGTTAGTCTCCATAATCACATGAACCAATTCTTTGAAGTCTCTCTCTCTCTCTCTCTCTCCCCCCCCCCCCCCGTCTGCATGTGCACACACATCTTATTGGTTCTGTTTCTCTGGAGAACCCTGACTACTATACCTACAACCCGAAATGTTAAAAACTAGCCTGACTCATAGGCATTTTTTATTAGCCTACACAATTTCGTCATTTCTCCCCATCCTTCCTGGAACCATGAGAGTTATAAAATCCCCAAAATTCTCCTAGAGGGGTGGGCCTTCAAAGTCGCATTTGTTTGTTCTTACTCCTTTTTGGGTTCCATTGCCTGCAAAGAACACCAGGCTGCACAATAAACAAACAAAAATGCCAGCAGAGTGAGCAGACTGCTTGAGGTTGTGGCTTGTTCCTGGACACCCTGGTCATCTTGAGAACAAGCCCACACAGCTGGTGAGGAGGGCAGCTTGGCCAGGTCTCCTCTGCTGTGTCTGCCTTTCCCACAGCTGACCACAGCTCTTGCCTCGGCTGAAAACTAAGATGTGATTGATTAAATATAATGCCAGAGATTTTATGCCTAATTATTTAAATTCCCTACGGCTAATCTTTAAGAAAACAGTGGGAAAATAATATCAATAGATTGCAGAAGATAAATCTCATACCATCAAAAGCAAGTGTAGCATTTCACCCAGTTGAGTTTGTTAATCCCTCAGTAAGGCCTCCTTTTCATATGTTAAAGACTTCTTATAGGATGGAATGATGTGTTATGTTATAAACAGCTACTGGGTGGTTTAATACAGTCACAGGTGAGTGGATTCCACCCCCTTCTTTTTTCTCACTATTGTCACTTTAAAAATAAAAAAAGCTACCCCCTCCAGAAAGCACAAGATATAAAACCAATATGTTTGCCTTTCAATTAAATACCTCTCAGCTTGAGTGCAACACCCCAACATCGATGAGAAGATTTTTCTAAGAACTGTGAAATTCAGGACTGTGGCTGCCAGTGTTTCTGTGGAGGAATCCTGCTAATGAGCTTTAATGTCCTTGACAGCTCAGATTGCTCTAGGCTGAAGCTTGGTCTACACGTTGTCGCCTTGGATGTGTCTTTATTCCCAAAATCTTAATCTATTAAGTCATATTTGAGGTTTAACAATCAAAATGTTCACATGGATTCAAATGTTCCTTTTTTTTTTTTAAGTTCTGGCCAATGGAACTGTGAAAATGACATCACAAGATTGAGCAGAAAGTTACAGAGATTTCCAATACATCCTCTGCCCCTACATATGCACACCCTCCCCCATATAGCAATATCACCGACCAGAGCAGCACATTCATTACAATGGATAAACCTACATTGACACACCATCAACCAAAGCCCATAGTTTACATCAGGGTTCACTCTTGACTTTGGACATTCTATGGATATGGGCAAGCATGTAATGACATATATCCACCATTCAGTACCATACAAAGTAGTTTCACTGCCCTAAAAATCCTGTGCTCTGCGTATTTATCCCTCTTCACCTTCCAACCTCTGGCAACCACTCATCCTTCTACTATCTCTGTAGTTTTGCCTTTTCCAGTATGTCAGATAGTTGGAAGTGATGTGGGAAACAAAGGCAGAAGAGAAATTATTAAATTTCCTTATGACCTACAGCCCATTGACAAGTCCTTGAAACAGGCAGAGTGACATTCCGCTAGGGACTCAACTGCCTCGAAGTTAATACTTTGCTTAGGGGAAAAGGCAATCTTAGCCCGAACCCCAGGATCCTATAAGTCTACTTTAACATATAAAAATTCCTTTAGAAACCTCCTTTATCTCTAAGCACCCCCCCCAAATACGTGTTGACAATCATTCCCCAAGCATATGGCCCACTGATATACACCTGAAGGGTTTCATGACTAAGGTTTTATTAGATGGTAATAAATGACCTTTTCCCAACAATAGCTAGTCCCCTCAAGGTCCTGGAAACCTTGCTTCCAAAATTCCTTAGAGATTTACACTATCCCTAACCCCCTTCCAACTTGAAAGTATATAATGAGTCACTCCTCATGACCCCATTGCAGCTTTTTCTGCCCACGGGTCCTTTCCCTGTGCTTTAATAAAACCACCTTTTTGCACCAAAGATGTCTCAAGCATTCTTTCTTGGCTGTCAGCCATAAGGTTCTTTCCTACATCAGATGTTTACAGATGGTAGCCTTTTCAGATTGGCTTCTTTCACTTGGTAATAAGCATTTAAGTTTCCTCCAAGTCTTTTCATAGCTTGATAGTTCATTTCTTTTTAGCCCTGAGTAATATTCCATTGTCTGTATATAACACAATTTATCTATTCACCTACTAAAGCATCTCTTGGTTGCCAAAACTTGCAAACTTCTCTTTTGAAATAACTCTGAAAATAAAGGGATTAGTAACTCAATTGGGTTGAGGGGGGGGGGGGGGAAGAAACTATTAACATATTTTTTTTTAATGCATTTGTGAAACGAAGATTACAAATTTGTTGGGTGTGGTGGCAAATTGGGTGGGAGTGGCCTTGAATGAGGAACACCAACCAGTCACAAAAATCTTATAGTCTTTGATATGATATAATACGGATTAATCACTCAGTGTTAAATATAAATAAATAAAATATAAATAGGGGCACCTGGATGGCTCAGTCAGTTAAGCATCTGCCTTCTGCTCAGGTCATGCAGGGATAGGGCCCTGCATCAGGCTCCCTGCTCAGCGGGGAGTCTGCTTCTCTCCCTCCCTCTGCCCCTCCCCGCCCCCCCCACCCATGCTCACTCTCTCTCAAATATATAAATCTTTTTAAAAAATAAAACATAGTATAAATAAATAAAATTAAGAATTTTGAGCATATGTATAAATACTGCTGAAATCTATGGCATTATTCGGCAATTTCAAACTTCACCTAGGCAATTTAATATTTTTGCAATTTCCTTTATTCAAGACCTCAAATTTTTCTGTTGATTGCCCCATTACGTTAGGAGAGAGTAACACTGACTTTCATCTTCAGAAGAAAAACGAAGCACAGTAACTTAAAAAAAAAAAGATTCCTGGCATGGTGTATTCTCAGGTTTAAATTCTACCTACATTATAACTTTCCCAATGACGCACATGACACTGTTAAGAAAATTAACTAGCTGCCTAACTAGTTGTTTGTATCACGTAATTCAAATTATTTTTTTATCAAACCAACCCATTGTTTCTGACTGTTTATGCATCTCCATGATAATGTAAGCTGAGGGCATCCAAAGTTTCCTAGTTTAGTTCCTGGATCATGGTCCTCAGTGAATATTTGCTGAATGAATGCCCATTTATTTATTTTATTTTTTCTTCCAAATTTTTATTAAAATTCCAGTTAGTTAACATACAGTGTAATACTAGTTTCAGGTGTAGGATTTAGTGATTCATCACTTACATACAACACCCAGTCCTCATCACAGCAAATGCCCTCCTTAATCCCCCTCACCCATTTAACCCATCCCCCCACCTCCCTTGCAGCAACCCTCAGTTTGTTCTCTATAGTTAAGAGTCTATTTTGCCTCTCTTTTCCCCCCTACGTTCATCTGCTTTGTTTCTTAAATTCCACATATGAGTGAAATCATATGGTATTTGTCTTTCTCTGACAGACTTATTTTGCTTAGCATAATACTCTCTAGCTCCATCCACATCATTGCAAATGCAAGATTTCATTCTTTTTTAAGGCTGAGTAATATTCCAGTGTGTGTGTGTGTGTGTGTGTGTGTGTGTGTGTGTGTGTTTGTACACCCCACATCTTTTTTATCCATTCATCAGTTGATGGACATTTGGGCTCTTTCCATAATTTGGCTATTGTTGATAATGCTGCTATAAACATAGGAGTGCATGTATCACTTCGAATCAGTATTTTTGTATCCTTTGGGTAAATACCTAGTAGTTCAATTGCTGGGTCATAGGGTAGCTCTATTTTTAGCTTTTTGAGGAATCTCCAGAGTGGCTGCACCAGTTTGCATTCCCACCAACAGTGTAAGAGGATTCCCCTTTATCCATATCCTCGCCAACAGCTGTTGTTTCCTGTGTTGTTCATTTTAGCCATTCTGACAGGTGTGAGGTGATATCTCATTGTAGTTTTGATTTGCATTTCCCCGATGATGAGTGATGCTGAGTATCTTTTCATGTGTCCATTAGCCATCTGTACGTCTTTTTTGGAAAAATGTCTGTTCATGTCTTCTCCTCATTTTTTTAACTGGATTATTTGTTCTTGGGGTGTTGAGTTTTTAAGTTCTTTATATATTTTGGATACTAACCCTTATCCAATATGTCATTTGCAAATATCTTCTCCCATTCCAAAGGTTGCCTTTTAGTTTTAGTTTGTTGACTGTCTCTTTCACTGTGCAGAAGCTTTTTATCTTCATGAAGTCTCAATAGTTTATTTTTTCCTTTGTTTTCCTTGCCTCAGGAGACATATCTAGTAAGAAGTTGCTTGGGCTTCTTGTCAAAGAGGTTATTGCCTGTGTTCTCCTCGAGGATTCTGATGGTTTCCTGTCTCACAATTTAAGTCTTTCATCCACTTTGAATTTATTTTTCTGTATGGTATAAGAAAGTGGTCCAGTCTCATTCTTCTTCATGTTGCTGTCCAGTTTTCCCAGCACCATTTGTTGAAGAGACTATCTTTTATCCATTGGATAGTCTTTCCTGCTTTGTCAAGTGGATCCACAGTTGTGGGTCCATTCCTGGGTTTTCTATTTTCTTCCATTGATCTGTGTGTCTGTTTTTGTGCCAGTACCATACTGTTTTAATCACTACAGGTTTGTAATATAACTTAAAGTCTGGAATTGTGTTGCCTCCAGCTTTGCTTTCCTATTTCAAGATAGCTTTGGCTATTCGGGATCTTTTGTGGTTCCATACATATTTTAGGATGGTTTGTTCTAGCTCTGTGAAAAATGCCAGTGGTATTTTGATAGGAATTACACTAAATATGTAGATTGCTTTGGGTAGTATAGACATTTTAACAATATTTGTTCTTCCAGTCAGTGAGCGTAGAATGTTTTTCCATTCCTTTGTGTCCTCTTCAATTTCTTTTAGAAGTGTTCTACAGTTTTCAGAGTACAGATCTTTTACCTCTTTGGTTAGGTTTATTCCTAGGTATCTTATGGTTTTTGGTACAATTGTAAATGGGATCAATTCCTGGAATTCCCTTTCTGCTGCTTCATTATTTGTGTATAGAAATGCAACAGATTGCTGTACATTGATTTTGTATCCTACAACTTTACTGAATTTGTGTGTCAGTTTTAGCAATTTTTTGGTGGAGTATTTTGGGTTTTCTACATAGAGTATCATGTCATCTGCAAATAATGAAAGTTTAACTTCTTCCTTGCCAATTTGGTTGGCTTTTATTTCTTTTTGTTGTCTGATTGCTAAGGCTAGGACTTCTAGTACTATGTTGAATAAAAGCGGTAAGAGGGAACATCCTATCTTGCTGTCTTTACTCTTAATCACTACACTATAACAAAAGGATTATAAAGAAATTATGAAAGCAAATAAAGAATGTAAAGAGTTACTTACAAAGGCTTTGTTTCCTACATGGATTTAACCTATAAATATAGGAAAAGTAATTACCCACATAATCTAAAGTAGATTTGGTAATAGGAATCAGTATTTAAAAACAACAACAAAAACCAAAGCCTCCATTTCTTTTTATCTTCGTTTGTGCTAATATTATTATGTTGACTTAGAAGGAACACACTGGGAACAGATTGAAGAATAACCCTGGGCCAGTGTGAGGTACACCTGGGGTTGGATCACTCCAAGTAAGCTGAATGGAGGCCCAAGTCCCACTTTGAAATATAAGTGGGGAAAATGCACTGATGACTTGAACCCTCATATCTGATCTTTACTCTGAAAGTGTTGCTTTTACACACTGTAGAGGGTAGCACCTGAGAGGTGCTACAGCATCATGGTTAAGATGTTGAGCTCTGGAGCCCCAAGTAGCTGTGAACTCAGAAAGAATGGAGTGTGAATCCTGGCTCTCCTAGAAGAGTACTCTTGCCAAGTTCCTCAGTTACACCAACTTCTGGCTTTTGATCTGAGCAATGGGGAGAAAAATAGCACTTACCTAATGGATTGTTTTTAGGGTTAAATGAGATGACACTTTTAAAGATAACACTTAACCTTGGCACACGGTAACACTCAAAAAACTTTCTAGTAGTGTTCTCTAACGCTACTCCATGCTAGTCAATAGTGTCACTCAACTAGATGTTCGCCTGAAAGGTGGGTTTCTAAGACTTTTGCTTTTCTTTATCTACCTTTCTGCTCAGTACTTGCAATGCTCAATAAATACATATTGACAGACTGATTGACAAGGAGAGCAGAAGTTCTCTACATATAAAATTCTGAAACCAAAAAAGATAGCAAGTGAGTGCATTGCCATTTGGTCTTTTGATCATTCTATTCATATTTGTATGATCAGATTCCTTTTCTTTTATAAATCAGAGGAATAATTTCAGGAAGCCTCAGACATCCTCATATAAGGTTAAATATTTAAAACAGAGCTGTACATGACCCTTGAAAATATCCAGACAAACACATGTTGAAAACCTTTTACAAAGCCCTCTGCAGCACAATGAGCCAAGGGTGGCCGAAGCATCCCTGCAGCTGTGCACTCAGGGTACACGCACCCATTTGTCAGGGGCTGTCCATCTTGAGCACAGCTTACAGGCTTCTTCTCAAGAATGAGGTCACTCCACAGCCCAGATGGGCAGACAGGCTGTAGAATGAGATATGTCTGGGTGCAGATGTGGGAAGAATTGGGACTAACAACCATAATGGAAACAGGAAATGAAAGTTAGGTCAGCCCAACTGCACATTTGTTGAAAAAGCAAAACTTAGCCATGTGGAATAATTTTCATGCTCCATAATGTTTACCACCAATCAGCCAATTTTACCAATAGGTTAGCCCATCACTATGGAAAAAAAAAAAAACAAAACAAAAAGCCTCTCAAGGGTGTGCATTAGATCCCTTCTTCACCAGTCTTCCTAAATTCCTTCCTGCATTTCAACATATCACTAGATCCATAGGGTCATCCTATTCAAATACTTTAATAGGAAAGCCATATTTTTCCCTACTGTTTAGAGCCATTACAATGAACTTTTGCAAGGCCTTTGAAAACTGGAGGGCCTTACTGGTATATGAAACAAGAAAAAAATAATAGGAATTTAGTGAATAAAAGAGCATGCCCCTTCCCTTACAGTATACACAGATATGGATGTTTACTGTATCATAGATCCATAAGCCCAGCCATACACATACATGAACACAAACATGAACATTTAGTGCTTTTGACCTTTATATGAGAAGCTATTTTGGAAAAAGTGTTGCTGGGTCTCTGGGCTAGGAGAGCAGTAGAATCATTAATCTCTCAAGATGGTTAGCTTATGCTTGCTGCTGTGATGTTACTTACTTCATCCTCCAAAAGCATATCCAAGGCTGTCTGCTGACCTGAAAACTTTGTTTGAACACTCTCTGCCATTCTGCCCTTGACCTCAAATGGACATTGATGCCTTTTTGGCTGATGATAAAAGTCATGCACAGCTAACACATGCAGTCTGACAAAATTAGCAGCTCCAAGCCCTGCTAATTTGTCAAAAATTATGTATAACACTCTACTGTTCCTTAAAGTCCATGATTTTACTCTTTAATATAGATGAGCATTTTTAAAAGTTGGGAAGTATCCTACATAAAATCTTTTCTAATTCTGCAAACTCTCTGTGATTATTCTATTTTCTAAAAGCCTTAGAGTCTGTGTGCCATATCACCTAATTGTAAAACATCTTATACAATTCTCTTGTTGTCTCACTATATTAGGCCTGCTTTCCCAAATGAACTGGGCCCAGAAAGAGGCAAAACTTAGGGAAAATGCTTAGGAAAAAAGTTATTTTCTTTATTTGCTATTTTAAAGCAAGAGCAAGGAAGAGCACAGGGCATGCTGAGTTGATTAGCTGGCAATCCATTAATATATATTAGAATTAAGTAGAATTACCCAGGTTTTATCTTATCTACCAAAAAAAAAAAAAAGATTTAGATTAGAAAGGAGAGTATCAACGAACTTAGGTGAGAGAACCTAGAGCCTAATTCAAGAGTCAAATATAAAACTAGCAAGCTAAAGAGAATGAATTTAAATTCCATATCTCAGAAGAAATGCATTCAAGATAAAATTACTAAACTCTTTAGAAAACCACAATGCAGAAAGGAAATCTTAGGAAAAAAGAAGACTAAAGAGTTTATGTGGCTACAAACTCAGTATAGTCCATTCACTCAATAATTTATTCACTGACAAATATATTCAGGAACATACTAGTCTCAGGGACTACCCAGTATGTGCCTGGAATTATTTTAGGTACCTTTAATTCAAAAAAACAAGACAGATGAAGCTTCTGCTCTGATGGAGCTGATGTTCTAGTGGTAGATACAGAAATTACACAAATGCATACACAAACATTTAATGGCAACTGGAGATAAGTGCCAGTAGGAAAAATAAAGCAGAATAAGGAAATAGAATGTGACTATGGGGAGATATAAGGGTTCTATTTTAGATAGAGTAGTCAAGTATGGACTTTCTGAGTAATTGACTTTTAAGCAGAAATGAATTGAGGGTACAGACAATACAATGATCTAGGGAGAAGAACATTCCAGGTATAGGACACAGCATCTGCCAGAGTCTTGAGTAAGGAAGGAGCTTAGTGTGTACAAGAAACAGAAAAAAAAAAGAATTGCCCAGGTGGCTAAAGCATAAGGAGATGAAGAGTAGGGTGGGACAGGTAGGCAGACCATGCAGGATCTTCTGAGCCCCAGTAAGGAAGACTAGATTTTATATGAGTATGAACTAGAGGATCCTGAAGACTTCTGAATAGGGAAGTATCATAATGCTATTTATAATTTAAGAAGATTGCCCTGTCTGCTATGTGAAGAATACATTAAATAGGATCTCAGACAGGAAACTCTTAGACAATTTAAGAGGTTCTCTCATCAGCACAGAAGAGAGATGAAGGTGACTGGAGTGGTAGTGGTTGAGGGGATGACATCATCGACAGGGATTGCAGGGGGAACATAGCAATGGGTTGCTTGAGGGGAAGGAGTCAAGAATGATAACCGGGTGTTGCCTGGAGCTAACTGAGTGATTTCTAGGGCTGTCTACTAAGATGAGGAAGATTGGTGGAAGAGTAGAATTGGGAGCAGGGTAGAGAATCAAAAGTTACATGGGAAGTGAAATGATTATGCACCACAACAGCTAAAAATAACTAACAGGAACTTTGACTATATGGTTGGAAATTCAGTATCCAGATCAAATGACACAATACATCCTCTCTACTCTTTGCTGTTTGTACCACATCATAACTACTCTGTTCAGTACTAGACTTTACATGTTAAGAAGGATATTGACAAAAGCCTACACTCAGAGGATGGAGTCTAGGAAAGAGAAGGGGCTGACATGACAAATGTTGGAGGAAACTGGGGAGGCTGGAAGTCAGAAATCCAGGCATCATCAGTTGGTTCTCTCTGAGCGCTGTGGGGGAGGATATGTTCTATGCCTGTCCTTAGCTTCTGGTGATCTCAGGTGTTCCTTGGCTTATCGATAGCATTCTCCCTGTATCTTCCCTTTCACCTCCCTCTGTAAGCATCCATCTCTTCACATAGCACTTTTTATATAAGGATACCAGTCATATTGGATTAGGGGCCCATCCTACTCCAGTATGACCTCACCTTAATTAACTATAACTGGACCAGAAGAGCCATCACTGAGAAAGGTGAATACAGCACATAGTGGTTGTTTCTCAACTATTAAAAGAAATTGAACTTATCCTGTGACTACAAAAGGCACTTGAGTAGAGGTGGGTAGAAGATACCAGGAGACAGACTTCAAAAAGGAAGTGCTTTCTATCCGTTAGGAAACTGTTCCAAAAGAGATTGGCCAAGAATTCATCAGGGAAGCCCATCAGATAGGAAATTGGACCAGATGATATCCAAGCCCCTTCCATCACAAGGGTTCTGTGACTAGATTTAAATTCTTTCTGGTTAGAAACCATCATAACCTTATTTTTAAAGTCTCCAGTAGGCTACATAGTAGGGGGTCAAAATATACTTTAAAATCCAACTTTTTTGACTTGACATTCAAATCTAGCCAGTGAAACTTTTTAAATATTTGTTAGTAGTTTTTACTACTCATTTTTTGTGTAAGGGTGCTGATGAGATATTTGTTCTCTGCAACAGAAAGCCTGGATCAACTCTTTTCAATTTATAACAGACTAAACCTCATAGTAACCAAGGAAAACACAGAACCCTATGAAGTAACTTGGTAAATCGCCCCTGCCCCTAAAAAGGCCAGATGGAGAGAAAGCCAGAGTGAGTGAGAAGAGGAGAGACATTGCAGTTAGACACATCTGCCAGTGATCTTGAACAACTGTATTTCAAATGATTGTAAGAATAAAATGAGATTGGCCCTGTATAAAGCACTTAGCAAGTGCCTGGACCCCAATAAATGGTTACGGTTATTTTATCACTATAATTATTCACAAATGTTAAAGCATGTCTATATGTTGTGCTACACGATCTTTGGTTCAAGAATCTCCAGGGAGATGAGGTGAGGGCTTTTCAGGGCCTTCCTTTCACAGTGTTTAGAGCATAGTACTGAGGCTCCCTGATGGATCATCTATAAAATGAGAGGGTATGATGACCTTTTAGATCCTTCCTCCTCTCACAGCCAAAGTTTCTATGAGATTTACCACCACGGAGAATATTTCCCCAAATGTGCTAAGACTCTCAAATTGGAATTAATAAGAAATTTTAGTAAAAGTGGCTGAATATTATATGACCATGTGGAAATAACTTTTTTCATACTAGTTAGAAAATATCATAAAAAAATGACATTTATAAAATCAAAAATCCATAAAATCCTTAAGACAATACTTAGCAAGACATGCATGAGACCTGTGCAAAGAAAATGTCAAAGAGTTCCTGAAAAATATAAACTAATTATTTAATAACTGGAGACATAATGTTCTCAGATGGCAAACCTAAATGTTCTAATCACGTTAATTAATGACAAATTGAGTTGTTTGTTTAAAGCATATCCAATAAAAACCCCAACAGCATTTTTCTCTCATTTAGCACGCTTGACAAAAAAAGTTTCAAAAGTTCATATGAAAGAATGTATTTGTGTAAGAATGGCTAAACATATTTCAAAGAGAAAAAAGTGAGAAAAGACTGGGTACAATACTGTAGACTTTATATTTCACATGAACTTTATATTTTACATGCACAAACTAAGTTCTAAATATACTCAAAAGCTAAATGTAAAGTCCAAGCCTCAGAAATAAGGGGGGGGGACCCAAATGGGTGAATATCTATCATCTCTCTAGTAGGGAAAGGCTTGAAAGCAAGAGAACAAGAAGGAAGGAAGGAAGGAAGGAAGGAAGGAAGGAAGGAAGGAAGGAAGGAAGGAAGGAAGGAAGGAAGAAAGGAAGAAAGGGAGAAAGAAAGGCAGGGAAGGAATGAGGGATGTAACAATCCATGGGAATGTTGATTATTTAAACACATAAAGGTTTATATTATTTGTCAATTAAAATATTATTAGCTAAATTAAAATGCATATAAACTAGAAGAATATTTGCAAGAATATGACAGAGGTTTACTATTCGATATATAAAAAGCTCATATGAAGTTTATCTTAGTCCAGGTATCCAAGAAGTGGACTATAAGACATGATTAAAATTGGGAGGATTTTATTAGGTGTATTAATTTCCTGGGGCTGCCATAACAAAATACCATAAGCTGGTGGCCTAAATGGGAATTTATTGTCCCACAGATCTGGAGACTAGACGTCAGAAATCTAGGTGTCCACAGGGTCGGTTCTCTCTGAAGGCTGTGGGGGAGGATCTGCTCCACCCTTGCCCCCTAGCTTCTGGTGGTCTCAGGTGTTCTTTGGCTTATGGATAGCATTCTCCCCGTGTCCTCACTTCATCCTCCCTCTGTAAGTATCTATCTCTTCATATGGTGTTCTTTGTATAAGGACAACACCATACTGGATTAGGGGCCCATCCTACTCCAATATGACCTCATCTTAACTAGTTACATCTGCAACAACCCTATTTCTGAATAAGGTCACATTCTGAGGTACTGGGGGGTAGGACTTCAACATATGAATTTGGGGGGACATAATTCAACCTATAACACTAGGAGAACTGCCTATGTGAAAGGAAATAAGGAGGGAGCCTGGCAAGTTGGGAGAGCTATAAGAGATGGGGAGAGATGTAGCCTGCCTGATAGTCTAAAGAAAGAACAGAAAGCCACAGGAAAGTCCTTGAGACAAAATCAGCCAACAAAGAAGTTCTGTGTCTCCTAAGAATGGGTCTGCTTTAGCGTCCCCACCACGCTGAGTCATTGGTAAGAAGCAGCCCATCAGTGGTGTGGCGCCAGTGTAAATAGGACAATGGATTTCAAAGTGCTGCAGTTGGGGCCCTCAGTCAATAATGCTCCGGTAGTAGGAGCTCTGGGAGGCACCTTCTCATGTCTGCCACAATACCATCATAGATAAATAGATAAAGAAAATATAAAAAGTTCAGCTTCACTGGCAATCACAAAAGCGTAATGTAAAACAGCACCATTTTTTTCTTTTTAAAATTATCAAAGTAAGTGTTCTTTTTAAAAATGAAGATATTCAATGCTGGTGAGGGTGAGCTGTTACTAATGTTACTGATAAGCTGTTATGAATATAAATTGGTACAACCATTCCAGAATATAATTTGGTAAAAATACGTTTTTTAAAATAACCACGTGCTTTTACCTAGTCATTCCTTACTTAGAAATCTATCCTGCACAGAAATGCATGCAAAGATGTATGCACAAAAATGATTATTATAATAATTTATAGTCATAAAAAATAGATGCAATCAAAAAGAAAGTTTTAATCACAAGAAAATCTAAAGATTTTCTAATTATACTCAATATACTTCTAAATATTTGAATATATATATATAGAAGTATATAAATATACTTCTAAATAATTTGAAGAGATTATAATGTTACAGGAAAATCCTTATGATAAAATGTTAAATTAAAGAAGATCATTTGTATTTTCATATGTAATTTGAACTCCACTATGTAAAAAATACGTGCATAAAAAAGTAACTGGAAGGAAGCATGTCAACATTTTAACAGTGATTATTCCTGGGCATAGGAAGATTTTTTTCATAATTGCATTTTTTGCATTCTTCTTTTTTCTTCTCTATATTTTGCAAAATGAGCATTTAAACCAGCCGTTTATTTATGTTAAAATGGCAGCTCTACCACAGGAGGAAAGGAGATAAGAATAAGCCAGTGGCAGGAGGTTTTGGTGACAATGACAGAATTGAGAGAATTAGAATCTCCTATTTTCTCATGATATGGCAGTGAAAGTGGAAGAGGAAATAAAGTAGATAATAAAACGCACATTTGAGATTTCCTACCATCCACTCAATCCTTATTCACCATGGGCAAAGAGGACCACTGTTTAGCTAAAGCAACTGGCTTGACTCTATTCTCTATAACCACCTCCCAATTTACATCTAAACCAAAAAGAAGTGGCAATCCACTTTCAATAAATCACCCTCGATCCTAGAAAGAAAGTGTCCCCTCACTAGAAAATAATGCTTAAATGCACTGTGAGAGACTCCATGGTGTCATTCCCTTCAGTCACCTGGGACTCACACACTTATGTGATACCCACTGCTCTCTCACTTCCCTTCTGCACAGGAAGAGATGGAAACACCAGGGAAAACTATTGTTAGATGTCTCCTCCTTCCCAACCCCTTCTCTTCTACCCCATATCCACCTTCAAACAAAGACACATTTCTCCTCCTTCAGAGGAAATCACAACACCAGTTATACCTACAGTGGAGAAAGTGTATATCTACTTGGATTGGTGACCTTACTTTTCAGTGGTTGGTTAGCTATTGCCACAGTTTGAAAAATCTAGCTCGCCAGAGTCAACAGTTCAAGGAAGATGCTGTATTTTGCAAATCAGACAAATGGACAGTGAAAACAATTTTTCTTTTTTTCCTTTCCCCTAACCAAGAAGAGGATCATTAGAAACAGAGCTTCCTTGCAAAACGTCCAGTCTAATTTTTAACACAAATTGTTCAGAGGACTTTTCATCCATTTGACATGGAAGAAACTAATTTATGTTCAATTTTAGAGAAGAGGGAGTGGAAAGAAAAGGGGAAATTCACCATCCCATGAACAATAGCTTGTGAACAAGCTTTAAAACTCTTGTACTGTTATGGTGGCTTGCCTCTGAAACTCCATTTCCAAATGTCTCCTGACCACATTACTCACATGATTTCCTACCACATCCTTCCAACCATTCTAGTTTGTCAAGACATCTCTTCTTTTAAGCTCTCCCCTCTCCCTGGAGTGTCATTTCATTGCTCCTTGAATTTGACAATAATGCCTTAGTTTGTCCCATCAACCTTTTTCCTGGGCGGCAGTCGGCACATTTTAGCAGATTTTACAGCATTAAAAAAAAAGAGAGAGAGAAAAGTCCTTCCTGATGTCTGTTCTGAATTTGTTTGTGCTCTATTCTATGTGTATCCCTTCTTTGTTCTGTCGCCTGCGTCAGATGGAAAGCAATCATCCTGCCTGAAATGTATCTATAGCCAAGGCTCCATGTAAATTACAGAGAGAGATGACAAATTTCATGGCCTGGTTATGGTAAAAATGGCAAATTTCACAGTTTGTCATGGATTAATAGAAAGGGAAAACAAACACAAATGAAGTCATCCCAATTGTTAGAAATAATTCCAGAGTGACTATTTGATGAATTTAAACAATGGGATGGAATGCAGGCCGTTCAACACGTAACCCACGATTTTAAATTTAATAAAGGACCTTGTAGTTTTATACTCAAACATCCTCACGCTAAGGTCTGAATTCAAACACACTTGCATGTCAGCCTGCGCTCATAATGAGCAAGCCCCAAATTCCAAAAACCCAAGTTTACCCTCCTTCACAGAAAATAATAAGCATCCATGAAATGTTTTCATGATGAACCATGGACTGCAGATTTGTAGGGTCACTGGTGACATCATGATAGATGAGGAGATTTATCTACATGTTTGGAAATGTTACACAGCTCAGTCGATCCACCTGGAAAGTATCTTTAAAAGATTAAGGAACTGAGCCCATCTTCATAGTTCATGCTCTTTAGTTCTAGTTTCAACTTTATTCCCTCTCTTTGCTCATTCTCAGTTACCACTGCGACCTTGCGAAAAACGTATTGACCAGAACTTCATTCACCATGGGATTCTGAGAAGGGTTTTAGGAAAGAATTGGGTAATCCATCATCATCTCTTTAAACTCAGATTCTGTAGCCTGAGCTTTAGGCCTGGCATTCCTGCGGCTTTGGTAACTGTTTCTCCACATTGTCTAAAATCCCTCAAAAGAATTCCTCATTGTTTCAGAACCTGAGCAGCGTTTTTGCACTGTACCTCATTTCTGTGTCTGTATTTGGTGTATGGGCCATGTATTCCTTGTGTTTTCTCTATAACAGTCATGTCTAGGGTCCGAAAGAAGCAAATTCCCAGATTCTAACAATACTGCAGACAGTCCAAAAAATTCATTAAAGCTAATATTTTCAGGTTGCTTGATATTCGTCAATTCAATCAAATTAACCATAAAAAGTTTAGTCTGAATAAACCTATTAGCCACTTTGGATTATTCAACAAAATAAAGACCTATAAAAAGAATGTAAATTCTAATGACATTTGTACAGGTAAATAAAGGTAGAAAAAAATTTAAATGGTGACATTTAATGACTTCAAGCACTAAAGATTTAGAGACCGTCCCAAACTCTAAGGTGGAACAGGCACTGGACATTCTGAAGGGTTTATGTCATACAAGTAGCATTTGAATTCCCTAATAAAGAAAGCATGGTTCATTTTTTATCATTGCATCTTAACAGACCACTATATTCAAAGCAATCACATTTGGTTTATTGTCAGCTTTGAAAATCACGACTAACTTGTCTGGAAATTGGACACAAATAAGGAATAGTGAAATACTAATGCCTCTCTTTTTACTTTATTGGGAGATTTTCAAGAAAATGGAACAAAACACAAGCAAAATAACTTTGGCTTCACCTTCAATCCTTTCAGTGCTTACATAAATAGTCTGTCTTACTTTTTCACCTTGTTTATATATCACCTTGCAATGTTCCTGAGCGTATGTCTTACCTATACAACTAGACCATAAGTTCCTTTAGGGTAGGGCCTTCCCCTAATTTTAACCTATCTTGGGAGCAATAAGAATAATTCAGGGCCATAAGTTCTACCTGGCTTGAGAGACACTCCTAAGGACCACATCAAGGCCATCAGCTGCACAGCTTGCCAATTTAACTGTAGTCATTTGCAACAGGTCTTCCTAAATCATTGCTAAGGACGCAAGCCTCCAGAGCTCCATGGAATATCACCACTTAATATTCCCAGCACTGCCATAGAAAACAGTTTCATATGCAAATATAGCCACTCAGCTTTCTGATCATAGAAGCTTCACATTAAGGAAAGGCTGCTGGAACATCTGGTGTCCCATCAAGTTCCAAATATCACCATCAGTAAAGAGTGAGCTTGACTTGGAGAGTGAGGATAAAGGCAGTAGCTTCTGGCTGAGCCCCCGTTCCATATTGCTGATGGAATCTGAAGAGTGTAGTCATTTGCTCTAAGTCTGTGACAAATGATATAGGTTCTGGCAGATAAGGAAAAACTTAAATCTGAACCCATTTTAAGGCCAGAGAGTCTTATGTTTGGTAGTGCTCTACTGTCTTAATCCTCATTCCTTTTCAAGAAAATTCTGCAATTTTCTAAAGGGGGGGGTAGAGTGGGGGTGGCGGGTAACAACACTGAGTCATTCTAGAGGAAGGAATTTACTTCCAAAAATAGAGATCAAGCAGAGATTGAGAGTTGAGTGCAAAGCTAAAGTCTAAAGAACCCAAAGCAGTCCTCAAAGCAGTAGCTAAAGCCAAGGGGACTGGAACAAAAATAAGTAGAAACCCAGAGCTAGAAGCCGAAAAGAATAAAAAATGATAAATCGAATACCAATGAGCTATAATCTAAACAATGGCCATTTTTATTTACTTGCTCTCTTATACCAGTGTAAATCAGATGTTTATATAAGCCATAAAGTTTAAAGAACAAAGGAAGAAATGTACATTGCCTTCTTCTTTATGTTTCTTTCATCTCACGGAAAAAATGTAGGGACTTCCTAAACTTATCCAGCAGAAAATTCAGATCCAACTTGAGAATTCTTGAAGCAGGAGACTGTCTCCCTTGTCCTTTCTTCTTAACCCTATCCAGTGCATCAGGTTCAGGAATTGGCCCTGGCCTTTTTTGACTGCATCCTTGGGATTCCTGTTTTGGATTTTGTGGTAACATGAGAGGTAGGGCTTGGTCTTATTAGCCTGGGTGCAGGTGGAAGTGGTAAAAGTGTAGTTGATTCCCTTCAATGGGACCTATTAGGGTTGAAAGGTGATAAATGCAGGCTGAAGAAATAGCCAGAGTTCTCTTACAAAGCTTGCTCCTCTCTTGCCTGATACCTGTCAGGTGCATCTCATCTCAGAGAGCAATCTGTAGGTCTCCCTCACTGACTTAAAACATCTCCAGGTATCCTGCTTCCAGAGCCAGGGCAGCAATCAGATTGCAAGTTAATGGTTAACAAATTACAGGTTAATGGTGGCAATCAGATTGCTGGTTAAATTAACTTAAGTCTAGTAATGCAGACCTGAGTTTGCCACTTACTAGTTCTGGGTCTTTGAGTAAACTATTTCATCTCTTTAAGGCTAAATTCCCCAGTTTATCAAATGTGTCTTGCTTCAAGATGTGTGTATATATTAGGTCTGTAAGACTGGCTGTGATGATGATGATGATGATGATGATGATGATGATGACGACGACGACGACGACGACAACAATACCTATCAGCTATTTAACCCCAAAAGAGTATTTTCTACTGGTGTAGGTTGGCCAGCTCTGCTCCAGGAAAGACTCAGGGATTCAGGCTGTAACTAGTAAGTGGTCTGACTGAAGCCCCCATTAAATCCTTTGCATCTGCCCAAAAAGGGAGGAAGGAAACGAAGAGAATCTCATGCAGATTTCAGAGGCCAGGAATCTATTTATACCCCAAGGACTAAAACTTGTCTCACAGCTCCACCTACATTCAATAAGGCTGGGGAATATACCCAGGAAGAGGAGAGGAAACACAGACATTGGTGAGCACTGCTGTGATTTGCCCTACCCACTGTGGAGGCAGTTTATCTAGTTATTGGCAGTGGATTTGTGAAATTGAGTATGCAGGATCAATCTTGAACACTCAAAACCAAGATATGATCCAAAGAACCAAGAGCTGTAAGTGGAGATTAAGAGAGGACATCTTTGTAGATGGGGAACTGACAAGGGACAAAGAAAGCTATTTTAATGGGCCTGCTCATCGCCCCTCTGTTTCCCTGGATAATAGAGAGTGCTTCTCTCCTTAGTCCGATCCTAACTAATATGATATGAAGCCAGATGTCTTTGTAAAGTCACTTTTTCAGAGGCTGCAGAGAGCACTATAAATTGGTACAATTGGGAAAGACTTCAAGTGAAGAACTTATCTATGTTTTCAAATAGGCAAAGAACTAAACAATTAATACAAGGATAAAAAGTTCATATTCTGTTAGCTATATTTGCTCCCTCATCACCAAACAAGACAATGAAAATTAAAGAAGGGAAGGTCACTAAAATTTTCAGTTATAGTGTGGCAATGGTATTAAATGTAAACAGCAACCACCTACCTTCTTCTATTCAAAACAATTTAAAAATGTGATAGGCAAATTATTTTTTAAAAATGATAACCTTTCAGCCTAAGTTCTGAACATGATCGTACAGGCCTCTCCTTTGTAGGTAAAGAGAGAGTTGCATGTGGGAAATTTTCAAAGAGCATTCCTAGTCTGCTTACAGAACACCTAAGAGTCTCATACTACAGGTGCCTTCTGTTTTAACTGAACAAAGAAAGGGGAGGCAAGTAACTAGGTTAAGAAGGACTAGACCCAGAAAAAAAGAAATACTCAGGAAGTGATCAATAGTTCTCCATACTGTCTTCTAGGGTACAGGGAAAAAAGGTCAAGGGATTTACCACCAAGTTTAGATGAAGTCTCATAGCTTGAAAAGTTTTCATGCCAAAGCATCAATGTTCCACTCCCTAAAAATACTCTATGTATGTTATAAAAAGGAAATAGAACAAAATTATAGTTCATGCACCTACAGATCTTCCTCATTCAAGGGACTTCTTCTCAATTATTAGAGGTCTATGGATGAATGAAAATGAAATCCTGTTATGTAGCACCTGATAACAGGAGAAATATGGAGAGGCTGATATATACATAATACCCAGTTGTAATATTTATTATATTTTACTTCAATTAGCTTTTCTCCTAATGTTAGAACATGTTCATAGGTAATGGAATTTAATTAACTTTTACAGGTCTATTCCAACAAATAATGTATCCAATTTTTAATGCATTTCTAAGAGCAGAAGCATTTACCTTTCTCTGTGATATAAGTTATCCATAACAAAAACAACTTGTTTTCTCTAAAACCATTTCTTCCTCCTGAAGCTCCTAATTCTTTTAATGTTTCCTCCCATGCTGGTTATTTATCATTTGCTTCTCAGCCCCACAGCCTGCCCTTCTATACTCTGCTCTGTATTGCTGGGGCTGGAATGCTACAAACTACCTTTCCCAGATACCCTTGCCAGTGGACTTGTTATGCTCTGCCAGGAGGAGGAAATGCTGGAATATTAGAAAGTGGGTGGAAAGACGGAAGCCATGTTTTTCTCTGCTTCTGATTTCAACAGCACAGCGGCTACTAAGAGTTTCTGGTGGTAGGGCAGCAGCATGGGCAGAGGGACTATAACCTCTAGAGCCCCAGAACAGGCAGCCCCTCGTACATGGTTCTTGTTACAGCTGAGGCAACTCCTCATTGGCAGTTCAGCAGCAGCAGCAGATTCTAGGCTCCTGGGCTCCAGTCCAAGAGCACCAACAGCTCCCTCCATTCTCCATTAGTCAAAATTTAAAAACCTGAGGTCATTCATGACCATTCTCCCTCTATGTTACAGCTCATCAATCATCTTTTTCATCACAATATGTCTCATAGGAATATGTTCTTTCTTTTCTGTTTCATCTCTACTGCCCTAGCCCACTCCCCACCTATTTCTTGGGCCACTGCAATATTCTCCCAGACACTGAAACTTTCAGAGAGCTGAGTTTAAATTTCAGTTCTTCTACTTACTTGTTGTGTGGCCTTGGACAGGTTTTTTAACTCCTTTAAAACTAAGTTTCCTCATCTGTAATAATAGTAAACAAAACTTATTAACAGTTATTGAGCACCCACAATGTACTTGAGGTTTTGCTAAACACTTTATAGGCATTCTCTATTTTAATACTTTTAATCCCTTGAACTGCACGTTATTCTCCTTCTCGTTTTTGCAGCTGAAAAAAAGATTTAGAAGAGAAATTTGCTTAAGGTCTCACAGCAAGTAAAAGGAGGAAGTAAGAGTTAAACTCAGGTATCCTCTAACTTCAAATCCCATACTTTAAAGCTTATTTAAGTGCTGATCATAATATAGATATTGTAAGGTTATTGTGATGATTAAATGAGACATACACGGCACTGATAGGGCCAACATAAAGTAAGCATCAATGAATATTAGATATTATATCATAAAAGTGCTATAATAGTCTTTATATTTTATGCAACATTTCATGTGTGCCTCAATGGCCCAAAATATTCTGCTTTGTCATCTTAACCCAGCTAATAGGGTGTTTATTTCCCACAGAAACATATACAAGAGTTAATAGGAAAACAGAATTTGTTTATAGTTAGTTTTGCTGGAACATGTGAGCTCTGTAGACAGACCCACACTAGCATTAAATATACCCTCATATTTTCTTATGTATTAATTTGTTCATGCCTAAATATATCCTTTTCTTTTTGTGTAGGCATAGTCTTAGTTGACACTTAATATAAAAACTTAGACTTGAATCTTTGAATATTTGACATTAGAAGAACAATAAGACAAATGGAAAATCCAACTTCCAAGAAGGAGGACATGCCCAGGGAGATAAGAGGCAGCCCAATTATAGAGAAAAGGGGGAAAAACCTAAAGGCAAATCCCATACATGCCTAGAGGTAGAACACTTACCCAATGAATTGTGTTTCAAAATACACTCAGGATATCTTTTCAGGTGGTGTAGCTTTGTGCTTTGCTGAACTGCTGGCTTTGTTTATTCTAATATGAATATTTCATAACCAAAGGCCAAAAATTAATAACTGGTAACTCAAATAAAGCTTCTTGGTTATCTTCTGTCATCAATTCTTAAAACTTCTGGAGCATCACCTTATCCTCTATGGATTTTGTTCATATTTAAAGCAACCTGTCTCCCCTTTTCATTAGTGAATAATTAGAATTAGTTCCTCAGTGGTCATTGTGATGTAATAAAAAGAGGAGTGAACAGGTGTCAAGAGACCTGAAGTCTGATGGCGACTCTAATGCTAAATACCTTTGTGAACTTTCTGGGCATTCATTCTCTCATTTATACAATGAGACCCACAGTTCCATCTTGTGCAGAAATTTTATGATTCTAATTAAGAATGATTTTCCATTCTGATTCATTGCAATGAATTGAAGCACACCCAAAGAATGAATTTGGCTGCATTCCAAAATGCTGCCTCTGGGAACTCTAATCTTAACAATTTCACAGAAAATTCAGTTGGCCAGACACTCTCTGAACAACTACTATGTGTGCAATTGCTTAATGTTCTGGAGGATATAGGTCCTAGTACCAGCCCCCAGAGATCTTATAGTCTAATTGGCGAGGCAAGAGACATACACCAAAAAAGAAGTTAAGTACAAGGCAGAATAGGACATATATCAATATCAAAAGTGCTAAGAAGACAACATGGCATAGAACAACCACTGACAAAGAAAAGAGCATGGGCCACATACAGGAGAGTTCAAATGCAAATTTGACCAAAGTGAAAAGTATGGTAGAAGAATAAGATGAGCCAGAAAATAGTTTGGTTAGATAGTGACAACTGAATGCCTATATAAGGAAACTTCACTTCACTGACTACAGTGAGGAACTATTATGAGGTTTTGTGAAGAAAATGGTAATTCCTAGAATCATGCTGAATTTCAAAATTGTGTTAGTTTTCATGACATACAGATTTTTCACACATCTGAATAACTACTAAATCTTTAGAATTTGGTCTTCATCTCATTTAAATTGGATCGGTTGGACAGATTCTCATAATCTGCAAGAGCACCATTTCATACATATAAGTCAAACTTAAACACATTCCCTTACGTGGCATTTGCTTTAATTAAGATACTTTTAACTTAATGTGAATAAAGATCAAAACTAGTAGCTAGTGGCAAAGTAAAAGCATCAGAGAATTCCAGTCTCTAAAACTTCTCTTTCTTCTCACTTTTTAAAATTAGATACCATTTCATAAGGGGCTATTGAAGATTTGCACACCTCTCACACCTCTACACATATGTTGCCTATTCATTTCTGCAATCTTACAGTAAGATTAAAACTGTGTCTTTATCCTAAGAAGGCACTCAATTTTATTTTAGATGATGACCATCCCAACCACTTGGGTGGCTAATGGATATTTCCTTGTTTTGTTGTATTTAAAAGAACCAAACCAAAAGCTTCCAGCATTCACCACCAAGGGTTGAAGAGAGAAGAAATCTCTGTTAGCATGAAACTTTGCTGTTTTCTCTACTGAATTAACTCCAATCATTTTCAAGAAAGAACATTTCAATACATTTTTCTGACAGGTAGGAAATTAACTACATACCAGAAGCTATTGAATTCAACTTTAACAGTATCAATAAACATTTCTGATTAAATTATGAAATTGATTTTATAATTTTGACCATTATGTTTTTACATCAATATCATCATATGACAGTAAATGTAGTTACTGCTTCCTTATTGATCTCAGACATAGCACTCTAAAGTACTCATTTGACTATATTACAAAATCAAACTTGATTTCCTGTAGTACCACAGTAACTTCAGGTCATAATCTAGTCTGAAGAATCAAAATAGATGAATTATTCAGTTATTAAAAGATATATTTTTCCTTAGAGGAAAAGGAACACTTTGCTCAAGCCAACCTTAATGGTTGTGTGATAGGATATTTCTCCATGTGGGACTACCTTGTGTGGGTCTCACATAAATACACTATCGCCTTTCGCTTGTATGTTATCAACCATGTTTCTGGCGAATAACATAAACACCACTTGAAGAAAAAGAAATGTTTATCCCTCCTACATAGGAGTGCAACAAATTGCAATGTTTCCATGGCTTTAAATTCCATGCCTTGGTCTCACCAGCCCATCCCATCAGAATAATACTAATACATTGAGCCACTGTATTTCCCAGGAGAGCTACAGGTCTCATGTATCTTTCAACGGATTAATTTTAAAAGCAAACCAAAAAATGATGCACTGAATGTGTGGCAGAGTTAATACAAAGCTGTGAGTGCTCATCTTAGAGGCCCAGCATCCCTAGATAAACCTACATAAAGACATTTCATGCTTGTCAAAACTTTTTCCCAAAAGAATTGATTTTCAAAGTATAGTATGGGGAGACCACTTGTCTTATTTACTATTCCATTAGGTAGATAAGGAGAGAAAAGCCTACAGTCATTAAGGGAGACAATGAAGGAGGCATAGCTGGTTTATGATGGACTAGGACTAGACCCAAGTGTCTTATCTCCCAGCCGAAATCCTTTTTTTATTCCAGGTGTGCCCTGATTATAATGTTTGAAGTAGCCTATTAAGTAAGAGTCAACATATCAAACCCAAGGTAAATTACATTCACCCCAGAACCAAACAAATCAGTCCATACTAGAGAAGTTCTTACGCTAGTCTTCTGGGATATTACTTTAAGGGGTTGGTTTGTTTGGTTTTCGTTTTTGGTTTTGGTTTTGGTTCCTTCCTACTTCCATGGAACTAGGAATTCTTTGTAAGGACTACTAGAAAAGAAAGAAATGAAGAAACAAAGAAATCTTCCATGCATTTCACAAAGAACCAAGGTATGAATTCAGTAGCTCAAGGTACCAAAAAAGATATATATACCTTTTCTGTTACCGCTTTGAGTTTGGAAGGTCTGATTATATCCACTCCCTCTTTGCTTCTCCTCATCCTTGCATTAGCATTTGTTAAACATAACTTCCTAGAAAAGGTTTCTGTTATATGACCAATGTTTAAAAACAATGAGAATAAAAACATCAAATTATAAGTGTTCAATAAATAAAGTCCCAGAATCTTCAAGTTGAATGCAATCATAAATTTCACTTCACCCAACCCTCCCCAAAGTAGAAATGTCCTGGGTACCATTCCAGAAAATGCCCACCTGATTTTGTCTCACAGCTCTGGAGCCAGAGGACCTTCTCTTCTCTAGATAGGTCATTCCATTTATGAATAATAGTGAACACTGGAGGTTTTTCTTATTTAAATACTGAAGTTTATTAACTGATTGATTTAATGCCTCCAGAAAAAAGGGGGGGATATTAAAACTGTCACTTTAATAAACCATGAGTCTAGCCCTAGATATTAGTCACCTATTTTACAGTAAGAATATCTTCCTGGTTTAGTCTGAGTAAGATAAGCAGATCTCTGAAAGGAAAGATATTTCCAGAAGGCTTGAAAGAGATAAAAAAAACAGAAATCTAATGTGTGGTTTTTTTTGTTTTTTTTGTTTGTTTGTTTGTTTGTTTGTTTGTTTGTTTTTTTACTGACTCAGATGTTGGATTTCTACAGAGCAGAAGTCTTGGAAAGGACATGGCAGCACCTATGGCTCCAAGCTAAATATAGGCACTGCTCTAAGCAGGATGATACCTATTCATTGCTTTAACAAAGACCATTTATGGAACAAAGAGACAGGCTCTAAGAGAGATCAATTCAACCATTGATTTGTTAGGCAACTTTATACAGTATCTTCTCTGTGTCCAGCTCTCTACGATACTCTCTACAATACTCTTAAGTTCAACCCTCATGAGCCACTGGAAGAAACAGATACGTAGATCTGCATGAAGAACACAGAGAATTGGTTAGCGCAAAGAGAAGGGTCAGTGATCAAAAGGAGAAAGCCCAGTTTCCACCAGGGGTTCCATCTTGCTCTGCTTCTCTTGCCTGGATTCCTAGCCTTCTAACAACCAGTTAAATGTTCCACTCAAATTCATTTTTCACATTGGTTCTTAATGACCTTTCTAAAACACTAACCTGATTAAGCTATCCCCTTGCCCCCAAGTAAAAATGCATGTTCCTCGACATTATATATAGCATTGATAAAAAGCCCCTACTGCTCTCCAGCCATATCTCCCAGTACCAGCCCCACCTCATACTTTGTTTTCCAGCCACACTGACCTCCCTGTGGGTGCCCAGACACCCAGAGCTCTCTCACCTCCTGGGTCTTCACCCACATGACTCTGTTCACTGAGGATGACAGTTCTTCATTATATTCTTCATAGAACAAATTCTGAGTGAAGCTTCAGGTCTCAGCCCAAGTGTTATCTTGTGAGGAAGTCATCCTTACCCTGCCAGTCAGGGTCTGGCATTTCTCTTCTCGGTTCAAGTGCACCCTGTGTTTATCTTGGTTATAGATTTATAAGCTATTGAAAATCTATAGCTGTTATAGTCCACACCACTTAGGTTTTGTGATCACCTTACACAAAGGGAGAGAGAGAGAGAAACAAAGAGAGTGATGGAAGAAGGAAGGAAAGAAAGAGGAGAATTTTTCATAAGTTATTATTAAATAGTGATAATCACTTAAATGATAAAATTTAATAGATGAATGAGTTAGTGAGATGATGTTAGTGGCTATAAGTGGCCCAAAGGACCATTTACAGGGTCCACAGATTGTATTCTAAGTCCCGTCTGTTCAGATATCCCTTAAGTAACTTAGTACTATGAAAACTCAATTCGGCTATAGGTGAAGGACTTTCAGCATGGGTTTCTTTAGAATGAAAGTAGCTCTCATAATGACAGAAGGAAGGTTTGGCTCCTCAAATATCATGACTAGCACAGCATCATTCTTTACTTGCTAATATACTGAAGTCCATTCAACGATAGGATAAGGTAGACCAGACTTGAATGGAGCCAGGTTCCACATTAGCAGCATCCACAAGCAATCCGAAGATGCCTATACCCTTAACTTTGTCCATAAGAGAAGTTTCATTTTACAAAAAATAATCACTGGTACTATCCCTAGGTCTCAGAGCTTGAATTCAATTTAGAAAGCAATAGGGCTTTTTATTTTCCTTCTGCCTTAGCTGTTTTCTAACTTTTGATGTTTTAAAAGTTCTAAATAAACTGCTCATTTAAACTTCACAACAAAGTTTTCTCCACTACTAAAACTTCAGGTCCAGTTTTACAGATTAAAATAACATAATGGGTCAAATACTCCCTTTACCTGTCTCAATGATATTCCCATGGAGAGTAGGTAGTAAGCAGTTTGAGCTTGGGGGCTTTGGAAACTCATTGTGGAAAGTAAGCAAACATTGCTCAGCATAAAATTTCCTTAGGCAAACTTACAAGATCTAAAATGGACACATTAAGAATTTCCTACTATTCTTTAACCAGTGTTCATACTGTATAGATTCACCAAACTCTCGGAACAGGAATTAGGAAGGCTGTGATCTAGACCAGGGTTTGTCATGTGTTTCTGTAAAAGGTCAGATAATCAATATTTTTGGCTTTGAAGAGCATACAATCTCTGTTGCAGTTACTCAACTCTGCCAGTATAAGCAGAAAGCAGTCACACAGATAATACATAAATTAACGAATGTGGCTGTGTTTTGACAAAACTTCAATTATGGGCACTGAAATAGAATTTCGTGTAGTTTTTACATGTCACAAAATCTTCTTTTGATTTTTTTTCAATTATTAAAAACTTCTCTTAGTTCCCAAGCCATACGAAAAGAGGCAACCAGCTGGGTTTCTGCTGTGGGACTATACTTTATCAACCTCTACTCTGGAATATACAACCATAAATCTCTGAGCTATTAGGTGAAAGCCAATCTATGCTGCAGGTAAGGTAATAGATGAAGATTAAACTGTTTCTTCTCAAGACTGTGGGTACCTATGGGAAAGCTTGAAGGGACTCTGGGTAATACTCTGCCAATTCCCAGAAAAAGGATAAAAATGAATTCAAATATTTTTACACGCCTGCTGTATCTTGCATTTTTCATATGTTGCCTTATTTAATCCTCACAATAGCCATATGAGGGCAGCTATTTTATTTCCCCCCATTTTACAGAAGTATAAACTGAGGCCCAGAGGGTTGTGTATAACTTGGCCAAAGTTATTGAGAACAGAATAAGGTAAAAGTGGCTCAAATTCCAGAGGAAAGGATTTGGGTAAGTTCTAATAGAAATTTCTTACTAAAATGGACGGGACTGGAGGAGATTATGCTAAGTGAAATAAGTCAAGCAGAGAAAGACAATTATCATATGGTTTCACTCATTTATGGAACATAAGAAACAGCAGGGAGATAGGTAGGAGAAGGAAGGGAAGAATGATGGGGGAGGGTAAACAGAAGGGGGAATGAACCACGAGAAACTATGGACTCTGGGAAAAAAACTGAGGGCTTCAGAGGGGAGAAGGGTGGGGGATTGGGACAGGCGGGTGATGAGTATTAAGGAGAGCACGTATTGCATGGAACACTGGGTGTTATACTCAAATAATGAATCATGGAACACTACATCAAAAACTAAGGATGTACTGTATGGTGACTAACGTAACATAATAAAAATTAAAAAAAAAAAAAGGATTGTTGAACAAGAGAAAGTCTATACAAAGTCAGGATATGGCAAAAATGTTCCAATAGAATCGAGGTCAGTCACTCTCAAACTGTCCCAGTCTATGGCAGTTTGAAAATAGGGACTGGGAGGCCAGGGTATGGACTAGGTGATGTTTAAATTTCTCTCCAGCTTTAGGTGTCTTTAAACTAAAGATTGTGGAATATAACACTTGAAATGGGAACTCAATTTTTAATATAAAATCACGGGCAACATTCTAATGATTGCCCTTTTTTTTAACTATAAGAAAAATGTATGGGTGGTGTGAAATAGAAACACTAAAAAGATGCCTAAACTTTAGTGACTTATTTATAATAGTTGGGAGACAGAAAAGACTAGAGAAACTGGTCGTGTGACCATGAGCAAGTCAATTTCTTCTGGGTTTCCTCATCTGTAAAATGGGAAATGTTTCCCAGGGCTGAGTTAAGATCAAATGAGATAATGGAGGTGAAAGAGCTTTGAAAAGTAGAATGCATTCTCCCAAATGGAAGGGATTATTATTAGCTAAATGCATTACAGACCCGGCAGCAGCAGGAAGGCTCAACCTCCGCAAACAGCAGTCCAACAGGTGATTTGAGTAAGGGTTGAGGTTACATTTTGATTAACCCATATGAAGCCCTTACATCATATAACGCAATGTGATACACCCAAATGGAGCCCCTTAGAGCCAAATTGGGCCTCTCGTTTCATGTTGTTACAATTGTGTTTTTCATTAATTTCAGTGACCCTTGCACTTCCTCATCTAAGGAATGGGGAGGAGGGGGGATCTGTAGGGACGACCGGGACAGAAGAGAGAAATTTGGATGCTAAAGCACAGGGACATTAACTTTTGCAAAGGAATAAATTTAAAAAACATAAACAAAACCATTAGGTCAGTTAAACAAGCAGGCCATGAGACTTGCCAAAGCATGTAATGAAATAGATAAAGACAAGTGTTGGGAGGGTGGTTTTGTTGTTTGGTTTGTCCCCCAAAGGAAATATCTGGCAGGGTTATGCCTTGTTATTAATTTATCCCATGGTTGATATCTTTGCTTGGTTTTATGTATAAATAAAACAAGAGGCCAAATCTAATTTACTTGGCAATATGGAATGAAACTGTTATTAAAAAAGCAAGAGTGGTGAAGTATTCTTTGAATACTGTTTTTATAAGTCCATTATTACAGATTTTTAAAACGAAATAGGGAGACGATTTGCAGAAAAAAACAGTAACCCAAAACCAAAGCAAAGAGCGAGCCCTGGTTTGAACCTGCTGGGTTTGAAAAGTGGCATTCAGTTCAGCATGACTAGCAAGATAACCAGGCAAATGATTCATCAGGCTCGTAACTCAGCAGGTGTATTGCTGTGCGCCCGCCAAAGAACCATTCACGGATCGTTTCAAGCTGTGACTTTCTCTGTGTGGCAAGAACAAGAGAGGAAGATCAGGCACTCGGGTTTCCTCCTATGGGTGCGTCACACATCATTCCATTCAACTATACTCAGAAAATATTCATCAAACACTCTTCTTTACTATTAAATGACACTGGTTGCTGGTGGGAATGGAATGGAGGTGAGGAAAGGAGAAGGGAATAAAAAAGGAGAAACTACCCTTGCACTCAAGGAATTTATGAGCTGATTGAAAAACCTGGTTTCCCCCAGGAAAACAATTATTCAAGTACAAAGCAGTGAACAGGAGTATAAACCCAAAAGCAAGAACACAGGATGTAGCACTAAATGAAAATATATACAAAACTTAAGTATATACTCTAAACCAAAATTGGATTTAATGATTATGTGTGTGTATATCCGCATGTAAAGATTCACATACATATTAACAGAATAATAATTATAAATTTACATACTGAAATGTTAATACTGGCTACTTCTGCATATGGGATTATAGCTGCTTTTTTTCTTATTTATACAGTTTTGTATTTTAACTTTCCTTGCAATGAACAAAATTCACTTTTTGAAACCAAGAAATTACTAAAAAATAAACTAAAAAATTACTAAAAAACTATATATATGCATGTATATATAAAATGCAAACACCAAATACATGTGGCAAAGACAAATTCTGTAAGAGGAATGAGAAATGTCCTTCAGGCATTCTGACTGGAAGGGGCAGAGGCCCTTGGAAGTGAATATCCCCTGAAGGAAGCCTGAGAGCAGAGAGTTTCCATCTGAGACCCAGGTGAGGGGAGTGGGCAGTCATCTCTGTGAAGCTACATACAAGTAGAGAGGGTGCCATGAAGAGTTCTGAATTCATATGAAAAGGCTGGGAGTGCATAAAGGTGAGCTGTTGGTGAGCCTTCCCTTGAAAACACCATCAAACAATTCATTATGTAACAGGAGCAAATTACATAGTTTTGATCAAACTATGAGCCTCCTCTTTATACATCTCTCCTAAAGAAGACTCCTTTGGTGTGAATTCTGGGTTGTTAGTGATAAACAGTTTGTGATAAACAGAAGAAAGAGCTGTCAATTGGAATGAGCTCAGTCAAGGCAGAGTTTTTGGTATTCAGGGAAAAATAAATGAAAATTACTAGTGGAGGGAAGGATTTTATTCAAAAGAAGGTATGTAAGAATGGAGAAGTTAGGAGCTACTAAGCCTGAATTTCTAAAAGGGATTTTTGATAGAATGTTGGGAGAAAATAAATGATTATTTTCATTTTTGAGAGACTGTCCCTGTGAAGGTCACTACATGGGACAGAAATAGGGAAAAAGTGTTTTCCTGTGCATTGAGAATGTTCTCCCCTCCCACCCACCCCCCCACATCTTCTAAGATGGGGTCCAGCAAACATTTCCTAAAAAGGGCGAGAGAGTAAATATTTTTAGCTTTTAGAATATTACAGTATCTGCCACAACTACTCAACTTTGCCACTGTCACTTGAAAACAGCCATAAAGAATACATAAACAATGTGGCTGTGTTTCAATAAAACCTTATTTTAAAAAAAAGAACCCGGGGCGCCTGGGTGGCACAGCGGTTAAAGCGTCTGCCTTCGGCTCAGGGCGTGATCCCGGTGTTCTGGGATCGAGCCCCACATCAGGCTCCTCCACTATGGGCCTGCTTCTTCCTCTCCTACTCCTCCTGCTTGTGTTCCCTCTCTCGCTGGCTGTCTCTATCTCTGTCAAATAAATAAATAAACTCTTAAAAAAAAAATAAAAATAAAAAATAAAAAAAATTTTAAAAAGAACCCAAAAGAAAGAATCATTGATAGAGTTGAACAATAAAATGAAATTATCTGAAGATTAAATTAGACATCAGGAAGATAAAGAGACTCTACCAGGAAAAAAAAAGAAAAGAAAAAAGAAAAAGAAATTCTACCAGAGCATAGATCAAAAAGACAAAGACAGAAAATACAAGGCATTCCAGGAGAAAACAGAAACATTAGAGAAGAAATTATCAAATAATAGAAGATTTGACTCCCCGAAATAACGATACACTACTACTATGTGGGATAGGGTATATGGAAAAAGTCCAAATGATAAGCATTCCAAGGATTTAAAAAATCCTAAAAAATTCCAGAGATTAAAAAAGTACTTATTTATAAAGAGAAGACAATGAGATGTACATGAGACTTCTTATCAGTAATACCGGATTCTAGAAAATAATGATTGTCCTCAAAGTTCAGGGAAACATACATTTCATGTGAAAAATACATTGCTGATTTTAAATATTATTTGTTGATTTTCAATTTTTAGGATCAACCAATTGACACAGTAGACTTAATTTTAGCTAGAGAACAGAATGTTGTTGTCATAAACAACAACATCATTAACAAAATTTGGCTAATAGAGGTAGAGTAAGGAAGAAGGAAAATATTGTAGGAGTATTGGACTCCTAAACTTTCAAATAGAGAAGTCAACAATTTTGTAACTTGGCAAATCAAGAAATGGATAAATATAAAGTTTATTTTTAAAAGATAAAATTGTAACTACCAGGGAAAGTAAAAATGGAAAGTGTTAATTTGTGAATGATTCCTCTGGAGAATGGAAGTATACTGTCCTAGAGTATACGATTTTTTACATGCATTATGGTATATACATACACATATATGTATTTATGTTCATGTATGTATAAGAGTGATGTCTGAATAGGATCAAAATGGAGTCAAAGGAGGAATGAACCTTACTAGGAGGTTGTGGCTTTTGAGACAAACCTGCAGCTTTGGTGGCCTCTGGATACAGATGTGATTTTTGGATTGCATCACTGCTGGGAGGTGACAGATGAGCCCAAAATTGCATGTACAATGTTTAGATAGTATCAGGCAAGGACATCTCTACCAATGTAGGTACAGAATGTGTGCGTGTCAGTACAGGCCTGGATGGTCCTAGATGTGTCAGTCAATGTGCCTGCTGTGACCCTTCCTCTTCTGCTCAACCTGCCCTATTCAGAACATCATGTTGAAGGATGAAGAAAGCAGCATTAAGGTTGGTCTTTGCAAAGGGATAGCCAATGACTGGATTACCAGTAATCAATAGCCTACTTATTGGCACATGGTGTGACCTGGTAACTAGAGTTGGAAGAATTCAGTTGAATTCCTTTTCTCAGGAATTTGAATTCAGAATGTCGAGAGATTTGGCTAGAAGTGGACAGCGTCAGAGAGTTGCTGTGAAAAGGTCTGCAAACTGCAACCACGAAATCCCAGAACCACTTGAGTCCACAGCTATGCAAGGTTCCACTTGTCCAAGGCTCCATTGTACCTCCTGTGTTTGCTTTCCAAGGGATTCCATCTCCTTGTTAGACTGTATGCGTCCTTCCAATAACTACTCCTTTTACTTGAGCTAGCTTGAGACAGACTCTTTTATGTAACTAAAATCACTCTAACTGAAAGAGAAGCCTGACAATTGTTTCACTTTGCATTCCGAAAGGAAGAGAGGCCCAGTGACTGCTGTCCCCTGGGAAAATAGGATGAGCTGGTTCCATGTTAGTGCAACCCCACCCTGTACCATAAGAACTGGGTGCATGAGGCTAAGATGCTCTTCCAAGAAGAGTAGATTTTTTTAATTGCTTAATTTTTTTCTTTATTAAAATTGCTGGTCTATTGTATTTGAGATCTCAAGATATTTCTCAAAGCCTCCAGTCTTCTAAAATGAGCCTAGGAGAAATTTTAAAAGAAAAAACCTTAAAATTGTCTTTACTGACAATTCATTTTTCAGCCATCGATAACAGAACCTACACTGAATTTAAATCTTCATAATAGGGAACAATAAAGATGTTTTTAAAAGAAACAAAAAGCTTTATTTTAAAAAAAAAAACAGATTTAGTGAAGAGAAGTGCCATATGCACCCCAATGTTCATAGCGGCATTGTCCAAATAGCTAAATCGTGGAAGGAGCCGAGATGCCCTTCAACAGATGACTGGATTAAGAAGATGTGGTCCATATATACAATGGAATATTACTCAGCCATCAAAAAGAACGATTTCTCAACATTTGCTGCAACACGGACGGCACTGGAGAAGATAATGCTAAGCGAAATAAAACAAGCAGAGAAAGACAATTATCATGTGGTTTCACTCATTTATGGAACATAAGAAGTAGGAAGATCGGTAGGAGAAGAAAGGGAAGAAGAAAGGGGGAGTAAACAGAAGGGGGAATGAACCATGAGAGACTATGGACTCTGGGAAACAAACTGAGGGCTTCAGTGCGGGGGGGGGGGGGTGAATGGGATAGGCTGGTGGTGGGTATTAAGGAGGGCACGTATTGCATGGTGCAGTGGGCATTATACGCAAGTAATGAATCATCGAACTTTACATCAAAAACTAGGGATGTACTGTATGGTGACTAACATAATATAATAAAAATATATTATTAAAAAAAAACAGATTTGGCCTAGGAGCCATAGATTGCCAACCTGTGTTCTATGAGATTAATCAGATTGAAACATCTTTCCATTATTTTTCCTTTGACATACTGCTCTTTCTTTAAAACAATATTATGCATAGACAGGGTCATGTGGTACATTAGTTATATTCAGGTTACAGCAATAAACAAAGCAAGTTCTTTCACTAGCCACTTCGGAGGGAGTTAGAGGTACAGAACAGAAATGTGACTATCAGAACATTGTAAGATATTGTTTGCTATTTTTTGTATGTGATTTCCTATACGGATCAGAAAGGAAAACTTCATGATGACACAGGGCTTATCTTAGTTGGTTTGGCCTACTATAATAGAATACCATAGAGTAGACAGCTTATAAACAACAGAAATTTATTTTTCATAGTTCTGGAAGCTGGGAAGATCAAGATCAAGGCACCAGCAGATTTGGTGTCTGGTGAGTACCCACTTCCTTGTTCATAGATAGCCATCTCTTCTCTGTATCCTCACATGGCAGAAGATGCAAGGGAGCTCTCTGAGGTCTCTTCTAGTAAGGCACTAATTCCGTCATGAGGATTCCACCCTTGCAAAGGCTTGACCATCAAATTACCATATTTAGGGATTTGGATTCAACATCTGAATTTTGGGGAGATACAAACTTTCAGTCTATAGCATGGACCAAAAGGAAAAGAAGAGCTGACACCATACTGTATTCCAACTGGCATGAAGAAGAACTTCAAGCAGAAAAGGTGGTGACAAAAAGAGGAAACTAATGTGATCTAAAGAAGAAAACAAGAGGACCTGGAGCAGGCTGGTATGACTTAGCATAAAGAAGTCTATGTAGTTTTTAGAGACAGCATCATTCACTCAATTCATATCTATTAAACACCTCCTACGTGCACAGTACCAAGGCAGCCATGGAGAACAAGGCAATAGGATATGAATTTTGTCCTTGAGGAGTAGTCCCACAGGACCCACAGGAAGAGAGAAGAGACCACTATGAGAGGAGGGGGAAAAAAATCATTCACAGCTGGTGAGGAGTGAGGCTCTAGAGAGAAGTCAATGTTGTGTTGCTCCTTAATCAGGAAAAGGAGACATAAATTGCCTAGCATTGCCCATTTTTGTATTCACATATATTTCTTAAGGCACTGAACCCATGAGAGTCAGGAAGGAAAAGCCAGTCTTTGCCCAAAGATAGATTTGCAATTTCTGGGCAAGATAGGCCTAACTTTCCAGATAACTCATGTGAAGTAAGTTTGAATGGGTTGTTCTCACCCATTCACAGAATGGGTTGTACTCACAGAGACATGGGCATCTATGGTAGGAAGAAACCATTATTTCCTCTAAGACCAGTGTGCTAATCAGCGGCACAGATGTTGTTATACACGCTGCTAAAGATCCACATACTTAGAAATGTCTAGTTCACTAGCTGATTTTTTCACTTTTCATTTTACCATTGGTATTCCTTAAATACAACCTGAGATGGGATTATTTCCACACAGGTCAAATCAAGTGTATTATTTGCCAGTCAACTTTCTAATAAAATGCTGTTCCCTATTTAAATAAGAGTATGCTCCTTATGTACCCTTCAGAGATAGACATGGTCATGTCTGTGCCATTTTTTTCTCACTATGGCCCAGCCTGCTATTAGGCTCATAGGAAGACCTTTCTGTTTGGAATGAGTGATTATGACAGAGAACATGTAGGCTTTTTCTTGGTTTGTATGCCCTCTATTAGGATGCTTTTCTTAGACAGTGATCATGTTTTGTGCAGCCCAGTGTAGACACTGCTGCTGCACAAAATCCCTAAGCATTGGATCTGCTAAAGAATTCTAGAACTCCTAAAGAAAGGAATGAGTCACAGGAGCCTTCTAACATGTATCAGCCTCATACTTGTTTCATTTAGATGTTATAGCTTTTAGTGAGATTAGAGAAGAGCAGAGCAAAGAACGACTCTGCATTGCACTGACCTGCTAGGTGATGGCTGAGGCCCTGTCTCCCCTATGCAGGCAGAAGATGTCCAGGAAGGGTCCAGCCAAGCAGTGAACGGTCACCATAAATTTCATAACTTATTGCCTTCTCTTCCTATAGCCAATCCGACAAACACTTATCATTAAGGCAACCTTGTGTTACCTTGTTTTCTATATCCTATCAGCAAGGGTATGATGGCAACCTGTAGAACAGAGAAGTTAAGAAGCCATAATTCCCAGGTGGCTCAGCACTTCAGATTTTAAGATGGGTGTGCTTTAACATAGTCCTCCTAAAAGTATTGGCCCTTGGCATCAAATTTTCCCACTCCTCCACTCTCTGCTTCACAGTGAGTATAAACCTCTCAGAGAGGAGAAATGACTTTCAGGAAACCCAGTGAGTCAATCATGGATAGAAGTCAAATCCAAATCCATTGTTATACTCCCCAAGACTTGAGGGCTATTGGGCCAGACCTCTTTAATGCTCAGACCATGAATGTCTCATGTATCTTCAGTATATCTCATGCCTCTGGCCAGCATCTCTTCGAAAAACGGTGTGGAATGAGATTTTTATGCCTTTTGTGTCTTAAGTGGCAAAGGACATCATATCAGCCCCCTCACTGAGTCTTGGGTGTCAAGTTCTGTTCTCAAGGAAGTCACATTCATTCAGGTATTTTTATATTTCTCTCATCTTCCAGTCTCTTTCCTGACCCATCTCCATTAACAGCCCTCACTCTCGGTTTAATTCTCATCCTCCATTTCCTTAACTCTTCTGCCAATTCCTGATACCAAGCCTCTTCATCTCTTTGAGGATTTCATCTTCCTTCTCTGTTTCTCTGACTAGTCCTTTTCATTCTTCCAGGAAAGAAGGCTTGGGCTTTATTCTCCAAAGCTTACTGTCTTGCTAGTAAAGTAATCTCTGTTTTCCCTTCAAGGCCAGCAATGTCTACCTAGTAATACTTTGGCTTTCAGATTGGGTCTTTGGGGCCATGCAATTTTGAAAGTTGATTTTCAAACTGGGGGTAACATAGCATGCTTCTTGTCTGCTGGTATTCACAAGGCAAACTGCTTCTGGTTCCACCTGACTTCTCACCATTCCTTTCTGGCAATGCTAAACTAACATTTCACAGCATTCCTTAAGAAATCAACTTCCAAATCTGTCTCCACCTGAAACATCTACTATCACCCTCTTTAACATGTAATGTCTATTTATGGAATCATGAAATCTTGATCTGGGAGGAACCATTTAGTCCATTCTGCTCATCTATAGTTGAGGGAACTGGAGTCTAGAAGGCATAGTGACTTGACCAAGGTCATACAGCAAAGACAAGAGACGTTCAAAACTAGAACCTGCTCTCCTACCCCACTTCCTGCATGTTCTTCTCACTATACTGTCACCTCCCTCAGTCCTGCCAGCTTGTCTTCCAATAAAATATTGCATTTGGAATACTGACATACCAGTTTTACCACTTGTAGGACCTTAATGCAGAGCCTACTAAATTGGGCAATAATTAGATAGCAGGATAAACACAGTGGCTAGATCTTTATCTGATGTCTGAAGAGTTCTCATCTTTTTCCTCTTTGACTAACTCACCTACCCTCTCAGGTGGTAAATGATGGTGTTTCTGACCAACTTTGCCCAAAGTGTGCTCTCATGAGATGCTCCAGTCAAGAAGGGCCCTGTGTCAAATATGTCTGCAACATGCTTATAGTAAGTACATCTGATCCCTGCCTTGGGAATTCATAAGGCATATCAACGTCTCTGAGAGTGCTGTAATCAAGAAATTTTCATGACTTTGATTAATATTTGTCAAGCCTATTTGGCTATGGAACTCTTTTCATAACAATACACCTATTGGAATCTTGCAGTACACAAGGAAAATTAGCTCTAGACACCATGTCTGTATTTCTGTCTATATTCCCTGCTTTCTTGCATTCTTGGCATACTTCACTACTCTACAAAAGCATTCTCATTCTCTGGACTATCTTCTTAAGTTCCTACCATGTTAAAGTATTCATAAGGGCTCACTATGCCCAGGAAGAGCCCTGAACTTGGAATCTAAAATGGGCTGAATTCCACTTTCACTGGTTGCATGACCTTGAATGAATAGCTTTACTCTATGTGAGCATTGATTTCTTCACCCATAACTTCAACATTGTAATTTCTGCCCTGCCTATATCAGTATTGCTTGGAGAATCAGCAGAAATAATAGATGGGAAAGCATGTCATTCACTCTAAAAGGTGGCATAAATGTTAAAAAATTATTATCATGATAATGACAATGATGCTAACCCTCTTTCCTTAAGTAATGCATTTATGTTAGTGCCAAAAGTTCCCAAAGATAATTAAAACCTGTCATATCTGTTTAATCTGTAAATTGAGCATAGGGAAATATGGCTGAAGAATCAAAAGCAAAAATTAGCCAGTCATGAAAGATAAAGAGAAGGGAGGTATAGCACTGAGGGGAGAAAGGCTGAGGAAGTTTAAAATCATTCTCTGAGAGGGCAAAGCTCTTGTGTAATTTCAGTAATATCTCCTCTGACCTGGGGCAGGAGTAAATGGTGCAGCCAGGAGCCAGGTGTCTGCCTGGTGGAACCATACACAAAATCGTTGCTGAAATGGAAGGATTTGGTGCAAGCAGTAGAGACCCCTCCTCAGTGACCCAAAGGAAGCTAGAAACCCTGTGAGAACATGAAAGAAACAGTCTTTTGTGAAACATCCCAGAGATTTATCCCTTTGCCCCAGAGGGAAGAAGGCAAGTAAGAGTAGATGTCAGTAATTGGAGTTCAACAATTCAGAGCTGAACCAGAGAAATCCTAGTTTCTTATAGATGAGTTTGTATGAGTGTGTTCTTCTTGTCTACTAGGCTGGTGGCCAGAAAAACATCTGTTACACATTTTAATATGGGTCTTCTGAACACATGACGCTGTAATCCAAAAGAGTGATGTAAATGGTGGGGAAATTTAGAGATCACAGCCGGCCAGAAACCAAACGTGACATTGGCCCTTTAAGGCTTTGTCTTTCTGACCATTCCAGGTTTCTAATCCTCCTGCCAAGTGGGCTGGAGGCCAGAATATTTCTTAACTTTGCATTTATTTCAGGGTGTTAATCTCATAGGCAACCAACTCCTATTTAATAAACTCAAACTCCCCAAGCCCTCCCCTTCAAGGATGGCTATGTCTGTTCTCCCGAAGGCTCAGCATACATGTGCCTGCCCCTGTCTTTTCCAGTCTGGGGAAGGTGTTGACATGGGAGTGTCAGGGCATCGTGCAGCTGTCATCAGCTCCATGCCACAGATGGTACCTCAATTATCCGTCCCCTTCCCAAGGCACTTGCCTCAGCCACATGAGCAGTCTACCTGTTTCTGGGACTCACTTTGGGTTCCAGAGGCTAGGAGATGCGGTGTAGCTGAAATCAAGAAGGGTTTAGGAGAGTTTAGCTCTAGGACTGATCACAGAAGGAGTGGGCTTTCCTTGCCCCTACTTCAGCCCTATTTTTAATCACTAACCATGAAGGTAATGAGAAAGTCCTAGAATTACAAAGATTCCCATTTATTACCCTGGCTGCCCCTCTACAAAGTATCTCTTTTCCCCTTTGGCAAGAACAGATCGCTATTGACACTTTTAGAAGGCCCTGGGCCCCTCTCAATTATTGACCTAATCTCTGCCTGCTCTGAAAGCAGAATTCTTTTCTAACCAGATTTTTTAGAAAGTTAAGAGGCTACTCTTTGCTTTATTCATTGGAATGACTTTGTGAGCTAATGTATTCTCCTGTCAGTGTATTTCATGGGTTCAGCAACATCTGCAGGATGTGGAAAGAACAGAAACAAACCAGATGTTTCAAAAAGGTAGCTCCACTAAGCCTTCTTAACATAATTATTGCAATATCACATCCGCATTTTATTGTACGTCCTCTATATTTATACACTGCTAACTTTTCCTGTAGAAATCCAAACTCGTGGATCTGAGTTCCTTCTAAACAGATTTGCAATCTTAAAAAAAAAAATTGACATATATCCTCCATTAAATCCAAATTTCCTTTATCAAATTTTAGAGGGGAAAAATAGATTAAGGAAATGTAGATATTTATCTCAGCCTTCAACATTTACACTCGTTTAGTTAATTAGCACTTAATTACACTGTCAAAGGGGAAAATTCTATCACGACAGACCAATGCCCACCCCTCAGGCCTTCACTTCTTCAGAGAGGCAGACCTTTGCTCAGAGCCAACTCCTTCCTCCACGAACCATTTGTAATGATTACTTGACAAGGAGTGCAGATACAAAATTGCGCAATGGAGAGCCATCACTCACCAGAGCCCGGCTGGAGTTCTCAAACTGGAGCAACAGTGCCCCCCAAAGCAAGCAGCAAGAAACATTCTGTAAGCAGACACTAGGCTGCCCAAACTTCTATTTTCTGCTTCATAAGCCAAGGAGATATTTTAAGAGTTGCTGGCCGAAAAGCAGGCTCTATTACAACCAGACGAGCATTCCAACCAAGCTGGGGAGCCTCGGCTGGAAACAGAGAATGTTTCCACCTATTTTAACTCAGACGCCAGAAATTCTCTAAGGAGAAGAAGGGGGTGGGGAGCAGGAGAAACACAGTAGAAAATTGGAAAACTTCAGAAGTTTGCCAAACTCAAGGGAACAAAGTGTAACTAGATTAATGCATAAATCTTATTAACCAAAATGCAGCTGAATAGAGTCGTTTGTCATCAGAGTTTCTCCATCTTTTAACAAATGGCAATATTTTTTGGTCTCACAGGTTCCCTGCCAAGTGGAAAACCTCATTAAAGCTGTTGGAAAATAACAGCATTCTAATTAGTTTAATTATGATATGATGAATTATCAACCCAATTTTTAAAAACAATATGCAATTAGTCTTTTTTTTTAAGCCAAAGACTCTGTTTTCCAAAACAGGAAATGAAGCATAACACCCTTAATTTCATTGTTAGGGCAAAATCCTAGACACCCTAATGTAGTCGTATAATGAGCATATAATGAAACCAACAGTCCCCACTCCTCTAGTGACTCCCTTTGTGCATTGACTAGACAGCATTTTGGCTTCAAGAATGGAAACTGCATTAAGCTGGAGCCTGACCCAAATTTTCTCTTTCAAGTTCTAAGCCCTGTTTTCTATTTTCCCTTCTATCTTGGAATAGGGTCACCCTATAAAAGATGAAATATCACATTCCTTAAAGACAATGAAGTGATGATGTCATATCAGCATGCATGGCTTTTATGCTGCTCTTGGGGGGTATTGCAAGGGGGGGAAATGTGGTATTGGAAATAAGGAATGAAAGCCAGGAAGTCTGAAAACCAAACTTTCAAAACCAAACCAAATAATCAACAACATAATCATAAGCACCAATGAGAAACAACCCCTCTACTCCCCACCAGAAAACCACAGTGAGACTGCCATCCACTACACTCCCACTAGATTGGCTAAAATTAAAAGGACTGATAATACCAAGTGTTTATAAGAATGGGAAGAAACTAGAATTCTCATGCATTTTTAATGGAAGTGTAAATTGGTACAACCACTTTGGAAAACTGTTTGATGGTGTGTACTAAATATAAAAATCCTAAGACCCAGAAATTTCACTCCTGGGTTTATATACTACCTAAGTGGTCATATACCAAAAGGCATGTGCAATGATGTTCATAGCAGCTTTATTCAAATAGCCTGAATTGGAAACATCCCAAAAGTCCATCAATAGTAAAACAAATAAATTGTAAGATATTCATTCCATAGGATATTACAAAGTAATAAGTCCCAGACACAAAAGAGTGTGTGCTATATGATTTCATTTGTATTTTGTTCAAAAATAGGCAAAACTAATCTGTGGTGATAGAAGTCATCCTAACAGTGGTGGAAATAATCACTGGGCAGAGCATGAAAAAGCCCTTCTGGGGTGTGCTGGAATTTTTATTTATCTTACTATGGATGTAGGTACAAGGGTATATACATATGTAAAATTCATGCAGTTTGATAGTTAAGGTGTGCGTATCCCCCAAAAAGCAAAAGCAAGACAAAAAATAAAAGAAAGAAAAGGAAAAAACCTCCTGCTGACAGCTAGTGAGATCGGCTTCAAATGTGACTCATATAATGTCACTTCCCTACATCAAACCCTCCAGGGCTTCCCACTTCCTCCGACAATGAACTGCAAACTCTTCACTTGGCCTACAAAGGTCATGCATGTTCTGAGCCCAGCCTACCTGACATCTCTCACCACATCTGCCCCACTTTCTCTTGCTGATCCCTGTTCCAGCCACACCCATATTTTTCTCCTCTAAAACACCAAGCTCATTCTGACCTAGGTCCTTGGCACTTGCTCTTCACTCTGCAGGGAACACTCTTCTCCCAGATACCCCCAAGACCACCCCCAACTCATCACTCAGATCTCAGCTCAAGAGCTCTCCTCAGAGAGGCCTCTGCTGACTGCCCTAGCTAATGTATCAGCCTCTCCACACCACTGCCTCTCTCTAGCCTACCACCCTACTTATCCTCTTCAGTTTTATATGTAGCGCTGTCATTCTCTAAAATTACTTTGTTTACTTACTTGTTTATTTGCTGCGTCCTCCACTAAAATGCATCTCCTTGAGAGAAAGGACAGTGTCACTCCCTCAAGGTCACTACTGTTACTCCAAGGCCTAGAATGGAACCTGGCATCTAGTAGACGGTCAATGAATATCTGCTTAATGATGAATAAATAATAACTTGATAAATGAATAAATCATTGCCCTCAAAAGTTAATAGGCATGGTACAAGTAATAAGGAATAGCATGAAAGTCAAAAGAACACTGGATCAGGAGTCCAAAGACTGAGAAATCTGGAGTAGATGATCACCTGTTTTAACATCTTTGATATTCATCTATGTACATCTAGTTGGGAGATTGGACAGTCTAATATGAGAAGATAACAATCTAAAGTGGCAAAGGGCCAAAAGAGACCTCAAAAGAGAAAGCTATGAAGTCAGTTTGGTGTGGTCCAGGGGATCTTGCAAAGGCAGTGGGGTTTCCACTGGGCTGGAAGGCTGGATGGAAGCAATGAGAGTAGATGGGGAGGAACATAAGGTCCTAAATAATGGACTTGGGTCAACAAATATGCAGAGGTGAAAAAGCCCAAGGTATCACCAAGGGCCAGGAGCAGATGAATATCACTCAAGTGAAGGACTGTAATAGAAGATTAAATCCCCAAGAGTGTCCAAATAGTGACTCCTTCCTCATTTTTGAACATACCCAGATCTCAGAAGGAGGCTTAACAATTACCAGTGAACCAACCTTCTACCAAAGAGAAGCAGCTTGTACTATATAACGGATTAGATGAACCTCTCTTAAAATTGTGGCCTAAAAGATGATATGAATCAAATGTCAGAAATTTGTATTATCATCTCTGGCAGGATAGAAATTTAAAACATATCTGTCCTGTGGGAGAGAGGTTTGTACACAAAACAAACAACTTATGGAGATACATTCTTTTACTGATTTGCTTTAATACTTTGGCTGTATAGAGGTAATATTATTGCTTAATTTTGAGAGTTAAAAGGTTATTTTGGTATCTTCCTCTGCTATCATTAAGCCAGTCATAAAGCTTTCAAAAAAATAGCAACAGCATACAATTAATTTTCAAACTATAAATGTTTCCAAATAAATGATTTGAAAAAGTAGGAATTGCTTGATTAGATTATGTTGTCCAGAAATTATGAAACGTGTGTGTGTGTGTGTGTGTGTGTGTGTACACAGTCAGAGTGTGACTGTGAATAACACTTGCCCACTGATTTGTAAGTAAAAAAGTATTTAGAAACCAGACAAGCTCAAACTACCAGAAATGGGATGCAAGCAGAGATGAAGAGGAAGTTCACTCATTTGAACACAATTTGGAGTTTGATCTGGGAAGAAGAAAGAAACAAGGCTTGATTCAATTGTAATTTTTTCAGAAACGATTCATTTCTTCTTACTGCACAGCTGGAAACACATGGACAGAGGTGAGGGTTTTACTGAGAAAAGCTCAGTTGGAAGTTAATTTGCCATTGAGCTTGTAAATTATGAATTTCAGACCTCTGGTCCTAAAGTTGGGGCCTACGATTTGCAAAGCTCACCTTTTGGTTACAGAACCAAAGGATTCTAGTGGGTTATTTGCTGTGGATTCTCTCCCTGACTCCATAAGGTTGGCAAAGTTGGGGCTGCTTTCCATAGGACCAATCTTATGAGTCACCCAATTGGATTAACCTTTGGTGCTTTGGAGTCTGGTCCATATTTCAGAAAACTCTCAATGGGTAGAGCTATCACCATTTACAATATCTGTACATTCTGATAATGCTCAAGAAAGTTCCAACCATCACAGATTAGATGACTACCACAGACAGAAAAATCAGTAGTATATTTAAAGAAGAAGGCAAAGCAGGAAAAGGAAGAGGGGGATGAAAGATGTCTTTCATTTATGTGAAGTGGTAGAAAAACGTCCAAAATTTCAAAATCTGCTTCTACCATTTGTCTCAGGCTGTGTATACATGGTTGGCAATGAAACCCTGCCAGCCCTAATTTTTACTTAAAATGAATGCTACAGTGCATGTAATGCATGACATCAATTCCCCATTTTTAATCAATAGCTGCACAATGATGACAAATTGGTCTATCTGAAGGTTGCCATTTAGAGGTTTTGCACTACCATTCAATCATTCTAAGCTGACCAACTTCACCTGTAGCTACCTATTCAAAGCCAACTCTCTTTGGGGTTTATTTATTAATACACCATTGTAGTTTAGTTATCATTCCTTGAAAACCATATGGGAATCCCCACTTCCAGGTCTTTGCTCACACCACTCACCCTCCACACGGTGCTCTCTTTCCCTGTCAAAGCATACTCTTCTGAGTTTACATTCCTTGCCATATCCTCTGCCTCTGTTTCTAAACTCCTATAACACTTATTGGTATCATTTAGTTAATAGCTAACATAATTTTTTAATCGTCAGCTATCTTGCCCTTGATGACAAAGACTACGGTTTTATACTCTTTATATTCTTACTACTGGTGATATACCACTCATAATGGGTGTCCAACCTAATAATGGCAGCACTGAAAGCACAAAATTCTGGACTCAGATGAACCTGGATCAAATCCCAGCTCTCCTGCTTTCTAGATTCTTCCTTTCCTGGCCGCCACATCCACATCTGTCATCAAGTCCTGTCAGTACTACTTCCAAAATGCATACTTAATCTAGTTACTTCCTTTTTTCGTACTGCCGTTGTGTCTATTCCTACGACCACAAACTCTTGCCTCAAGCACTGAAATAGCCTTGGTACTGTCCTCTTGTTTACATTCCTGCTCCTTACTTTCCATTCTCCATCCTACAGCAAAATTACCTTTTGTTTAAGGTAAACCAGACCATCTTACTCCCTTGCTGAAATTCTTCAATGTTTTCCCGCTGTGCTTAGAACGAACTCCAAATCCCTGATCATGGCTTCAAGACCCTTCATGATCCGACCTCTGTCCCAGCACCATCTTTCACCTCTCTACCCCTCTCTCACTATATTGCAGCCACAGTGTCCCTGAGACAGTCAGTTTCTAACAATGGCTGAGTTCTTACCCATTTTCAGGGCCTTTGCTCAGAAGTTATCTCAATCTGGGATCCTCCTCCTGATTCTCAACTGGGCTGGCTTCTTCTCAGCTCTCAGGTTTCAGCTCAAATGTCCCCTTGTCACACACAACTTTCTTGGTCACTCTCACTTTTTCCTGTACACTTTGTTATTCTCTATTATATCATCCTATTTGTTTCTTCTATGGAACTTACAATAATCTATAATTATCCTGTTTATTTGTGTACTTGTCTGTTAACTGCCAACTCTGTGAAATGGACAATCCGTGAAATCAGGGATCTTATCTGGTCTGTCCTCCATTGTATCTGTAACTACTAGAATAGCATGTAATGCATAATAGATGCTCAACAGACAATACTTGCAATACTTACTCAGTAGTAAATGTTAATTTATGAATGGAATTATGATACATACATTTCTATTTCCATTTCTCCCTTCCTGGCCTTTGTGTGATTTTTGTCATATGTTTTACTACTACATATGTTATAAACCTCATACTGTATTACTATTACTATTATTATTATTATTAAGACAGTCCCTTATCTTTTAAAGAGATTTAGCTAATAAGAAAGCAATCTGATATATTTAGCCATGCAATTAATGTTTCTGATGCTCTTCATTATGTTGTGTAGATCAATATCCCTATCTGGTATCATATTCTTTCTGCTAAAGGATTTTCTTTAACATTTCTTGTATTACAGTTTTGATGATACATTGTTCCAGCTTTTATATGTCTGAAACAGTATTTTGACTTCATTTTGAAATATATTTTCACTTGGTATGAATTCTAGGTTTTGTTACTTCCGAATTTTAAAGACATTGCTCCACTATCTTCTTGCTTGCATTATTTCTAATGAAAAGTATGCCATCAGCTTTATCTTTGTCCCTCTGTGTGTAATGTCTTTTTCAATGGCTCTTTTTAAGGTTTTCTCTGTTACTAATTTTGAGCAATTTGATTACAATGTGTTTGGTGTGGTTTTCTTTATGTTCCTTATGATTAGAGTTTGTTGAGCTTCTTAGATCTGTGGATTTATAGTTTTCATCAAATTTGGAAACCTATTAGCCATTATTTCTTTAAACTCTTTATCTGTCATTATACTAACATTAATACAACATTATTGGCTATATTCCCTATGCTGTACTTTTCATTTCCATGACTTATTTTATAACTGGAAGTTTGTACCTCTTAATCCCCTTATTCTATTTCACCCATCCCCTCACCACCTCCCCTCTGGCAACCACCAATTTGTTCTCTGTATTTAAGAGTCTGTTTGTTTCTGTTTGCTCATTTGTTGGTTGGTTGGTTGGTTCATTTGTTTTATTTTTTTTAAGATTTATTTATTTATCTTAGAGAGAGAGAGAGAGTGGGGTGGGGGGATGGACAGAGGGAGAGGGAGAAAGAGAATCGCAAGCAGACTTCCCACCGAGTGCAGAGCCTGGCCAGGACTCAATCCCATGACCCTGAGATCATGACCTAAGCCAAAATCAAGAAGTCAGACACTTAACCAACTGAGCCACCCGGGAGCCCCTCATTTGTTTTATTTTTATATTCCACATATAATTGAAATCATGTGTATTTATCTTTCTCTGTCTGACTTATTGTACTTAGCATAATGCCCTCTAGGTCTATTCATTGCCACAAGTGGCAAGATCTCATTCTCTGTGGTGGCTGAGTAATATTCAGTTTCATATATATACATACCACTTCTTCTTTACCCATTCATCTATCAATGGACATGGGTTGCTTCTATACCTTGACTATTACAAATAATGTTGCAATAAATATAGGGGGGCTTATATCTTTTCAAATTAGTGTTTTCTTTGGTTAAATGTCCAGTAGCAGAATTACTGAATCATATGGTATTTCTTTAATGTTTCTGAGGAAACCCCATGCTGTTTTCACAGTAACTGTACCAATTTGCATTCCCACCAGGACATGAAGTTTCCTTTTTCTCTCATCCTCGTCAACACTTGTTGTTTCTTATCTTTTGATACTAGTCAATCTGACTGGTGTGAGGTGATATCTCATTGTGGTTTTGATACGTGTTTCCCTGATGATTAATGATGCCAAGCGTCTTTTCATGCATCTGCTGGTCATCAGTATGTCTGTCCTCTTTGGAAAAATGTCTGTTCAGATCCTCCGACCACTTTTTAATTAGATTATTTGTTTCCTTCAAATATTCTTCAGAATATTTCTTCAAATATTTTTATGACCCATCTCACTCCCCTTTTGAGAACTCTAATAACATGTATATTAGGCTGATCAAAATTTTTTCACAGTTCACTGATGCTCTTTTCATTTTTTCTTGAGTTTTATTTCTCTGTGTTTTTCTTTTGGGGTAGTTTCTATTGCTATGCTTTCAAGTAAACCAGTCTTCTCCTCTGCAGTGACTAATCTGCTATTAATCCCACCAGATACCCTTTTCATCTCAGACATTATAGTTTTCACCTTTAAAAGTTTGATTTGGGTCTTTTTTACATTTCCCATGTCTCTACTTAAATTGGTCCATCTTTCCTCTAGCTTCTTGAACATACAGAATAAAGTTATAATAACTGTTTTTAGTGTCCTTGTCTGAGAATTCTAAAATCATGTCAGTTCTAGGTTAATTTTGATTAATTGGCTTTCAACTCAAATGGGTCATATATTCCTGTTTCTTAGTATGCCTAGTAATCTTTTATTGGAATCAAGCATTGTAAAATTTTATTTTGTTGCAGGCTGGATGTTTTTTGATTCCTATAAACTTGAACTTTGTTCTGAGATACTAAGTTATTCGGAAACTCTGGTCCATGCTTGGCTTGCTTTTCATCTTTACTAGATAGCCTTAAGTCTAGAGCTATTTATTCCCATTACTAAAGCAAAACCCAATGCCCACTGAATTGTGAAGTTTTCCAATCTGACTGGTGCAAACAGGCACAATTTCCTGCCTTGTGTGAATGTTAGCTTCTGTTTTCTCTAATCCTTCTGAATGACTCTTTCCTCCTCCTGGGTAGTTGCTTCACACACCTGTGCTGATCGGTACTCAGCTGAATATTCAAAGAAGATCTTCTACAGATTTCCAGAGTTTTCTTTCTATGTAGCATTTCACTCTTTGGCACTCTGTTCTGTGACCTCTAGCTGCCACGGTCTCCCTAGATTCTAAGATTCAACTCTTCATTCAGGATATCTCCCCTCTCTGCGCCATAACCTATAAACTTTCTCAAGGCGATAAGCTGTGGCAATTGTGGGGCTCAATTCGTTTGTTCTCATTTCTCAGGGATCTCTGTCCTTGAATGCCTGATACCCAACGCATTGAAAACTGTTATTTCATATATATTTTTTTGATTTAATTGTTTCAAGGGGAGGGCATATCTGGTGCATGTTACTCCATCTTGGCTGGAAGCTGAAGTCCCATGGTGCATATGAATATTGCCTAATCCTCTTTCTCTTAAAGCTACTATCTGGGGAACAGCTCTAATGGATAATAAAATGGTAACAAGAAGGAAAACATTTAAAAAAAATCAGAGAAGGAAGAATGTACACTGAAGACCCACACCCTAGTTATGCTGCAGCTGGATATTTGAGAGAGGAGAAAGGAATCACCTTTATTGATTACTACATTATTTGAAGTGTATGGAATAAGCTATGCTACATGAAGATGTTTTCTATTTTGATGGGTACGAAAAAAAAAAAACAAGGTAGAGTTAGTAAGGTGAAAATAAAACCAGTCTTCCAACCCACCCCCTTCCATGCACACACAGCCTCTTATCTCATTAAGTGATGTGACCCTCCTCACAAAGGAGGGTCATCAGCAAACACAATGGTTTGTGAACACATCACAGGATGTGCTCATTATACCACAAAGATAGAGTAGGGACCAAGCAATCACAGGGCAACATGGAAAATTGTTTTATAAGCCGACTTTTACAAATTGATTTCAAAGCTGGGGAGCAATTACCATTAAGCAAAATAATTTGCTGCCCTGAAGAGGGTAGGGCAAGGCAGTAGGTCCAAAGATAACCTAAGCCATCATTAGAGAAATCCAGTTATTTAGTCAATTTTACTTATTTACAGGACTAAAGATTAATGAGTTCAGATACTCACTCAGACAGTAATTAGGTTTCAAAAACATACTATAACACAATCAATCATGGCTCTTGAACATAATGGCATTAGGGCAGAGCCCTCTTTCAGCTCTAGTTATTAGCAAGTGATTGGTGAACACTGGGCTTAAGCTGAGAGGCTACCCCAGGGCCCTGAAATAAAATAAAAGAAGACCCTTAAATAAGAAGAAAGTATATCTTTGATCCTTTATCCTTTGCTTGAATGTTCCGAAATATTGTGCTCAGGATGTAGGGTTTTGTAACAGAACATCAAGGATTGGTGGCATTTCAAAATATAGTTGGTGTTTCACTTTAAATATATCTTTACTTGATAATCTAGCTATTTATAGTCCTTTGAATCTAATCTTTGGGGAGTATTATCACTTATTTTTTAAATTTTTAAAAACTTACTTTTTTATGACTTTATGAATAAAGATAACTCAAGAATTTTATAGATATATTGGAACCTCCTGGCACAAAAGAAAAAGCCAGAAAATAAAGACAAAGAGCTTTTTGGTGAGGGACATGTTTCCGCTGTCTCGTTTTACCTAGCAAAGAACACTCTCTCTTATTATAACACAGAAAAATTAGAAACAGGTAGAAGTCTTACATTCACCGAATCTAGCTTGGAGAAGAGACAGGAGATAAAGGAAAAAGCAATAATCATTTGGAATAATTTTAGATTTACAGAAAAACTGCAAAGATATTAGAGAGTTCCTATACACCCTTCGCCCCCTTTCCTCTAATGTTAACATCTTACATCACCATAATACACTTGCCAAAACTAAGAAGTCAACATTGGTACATTACTATTAACTAAACTCTACACTTCATTTGGATTTCACCAGTGTTTCCACTAATGTCATTTTTCTGTTCCAGGAGCCAATCCAGTATACCATTTTTCATTTAGCCATGCCTCCTTAGTCCCTTCTGATCTGTGACAGCCATTCAGTCTCCTTGTTTGCCATGACCTTCACAGCTTGGAGGAATACTGGCTAGGTATTTTACAGAACATTCCTCAGCTTGTCTGATGTTTTCTCATGACTAGACCAGAGTTATGGACTTTTAGAAAGAATAGTATAGAGGTGAAGTACCCTTCTCATTACATCATGTAAGAGGCTATAAGGATATCAACCTAATTTATCACCGGTGAGTCTCACCTTGATCATTTGGTTCAAGTGGTGTCTGCCGGGTTTCTCCACTCTAAAGTTACTATTTTTCCCTCCCAAGCTCTATCCTTTGGAAGTGAGTCACTACATTCAACTCCCACTTGAGAGGGAGGAGGGAATTAACCTCTATCTCCTGGAGAGGGGGTATCTACTTACATTATTTGGATTGCCTCTTTAAGGAAGATTTGCCCATTCTCCCCCATTTATTTATTTGTTCAATCATGTCCCTCACCTATTTTTAGTAAACATTTCTTCCTAACTGCCTCCCTTTATATATTGAAGTTTACATCAAAGTATAGCAGGCACAAAAGTTCATGTTGTATTGCAAAGACTCACAAGACCTTCTTGGAGGACACATGTTTGTCCTTCATGAAGCCACTGTGCAGCACTGAATTTGTAGTTTTACCCTTCACATTTTTTCTTTGATTTTTTTTTAATGTAAAGCTTATTTCTCTGTGGTTGTTTATGTAGATTCCATGCATTTCCTTTTAGAGTGTTAGGACTTTCTCTGATGTAGTTAATTTTTTCCTACTGAATATGCAAACTATGGAATTAATCTAAGACTGTGTAAACTTAGGCTGTGTCTCCACAGTTCCTAAGAACAGTTGAAAAATAAAAATATAATATTAGTATCATTCAATCCAGCAGTTGTTTGGTTTCCATAACAGCAAACAAAGGCTTTGACTGACTTTCTCTAAACTAATCGTGTTTCTCTCTGTTTCTATTTGGACCTACAAATCCTTTTACCATGTGAAGGCCCTTGGAAAAAAATGAAGAATTGACATGTTTTCCCCTACATAGCCTCCTCCCTGCCTAACCCTTTCCCAAGGGAAGAAACTCCTTTAAACCTTTAAATTTAGTCCTGAGATAGACAACCTCAGAAGAGCATAGGAATTTGCATTTTATGTTTGTGGTTTATCTGAGGCTCAATCAACTGGCTTCCTGAATGAGCCATACCAAATTCCTTGTGTCCTATGCCAGGCTCCATGTGAGTCACAAGTCCAGCACTGGTTTCTCACCAGCTTTTCCAGGGGAAAGCAACATGAGACCCATGGTACCTCCTTCATTTCAGCTCTAAGAAACAGTTTTGTCAACAAGGCATTGATTTCAAGTAAGGGTAAAGGCAACCCCTTAGTATGTCACCCTCCCTGAATATTGCCAATGTTAACATGTGCTGTAAGCCAGGCTTTCCCTCATTCTGTCAACAATAAGAGGTATGCAGGAGCTCAAGGAGGAGCAGAGAAGGCTGCCACCCCTGCAGGATGCCATCAAGTCCCTGGCATGGAACCAGACCTGCTGAGCATAAAGAAGACACAGACCCCTTTATCCTTATCCCTGTGCACTGATGTTCACCCTGTCAAGAACTCCTTGCCTCTTTCTTTCCCAATCTCATTCATCTTCCCAGGCCAAAAACACTTGATCTCTTTTCAAAGCTTTCCATAGCTCATGGCTTTCCACTCTGCAAAAGTTTTGAGTGTCTAAACATATATACTTTTTATTATATACTATCTTGTATTTGCTCTTTCAGATGTGTTCCTTTTCATGCCAGGCTTGAGGTTTGAGGTCTAAAAACAGTATCTTCCATATTTTATCAGTCCTTTCTGCTAGAGTGTAAACACAATGAATACACTGAAGACTTGTTTACTGCTGTATTGGTTGTGCTTACCAGGAGACCTAGAAGATGTCGACTCAAAAAATATTTGTTGCACAGGAAAGAAAAATGAAAGTCTCCTCACAGCACGTAGTGCATCATCTGGATCCTACAGTCTTGCTGACTACCTGATTAACTCATGCCTGTTCTCAAGCAGCTTAAGATCTAAAGTAGCCATGAGATAACTATATCTAGTATATTTCCAGTAACTGAAATGTCATATATTAAAAGCTCCCCCCCCCCCATTTCCCTCAACTGCTTTCTTATCTTGTTCTCTGAGCAACTCTATGATGCAGGTTCAGTGACTGATCTCTTAGCATTCTACTCGGGGAGAATATGATTGAGCTACAGTATTTCTGATCCACTGGCACTGACAACACTAAGCATTAGCAATGAAAGGGCTAGTTGAATATGGAAAGTTAATTTCTGTACCCATTCTTGTTTATCTAGAAATGTGAAATCATAACAACAACAAAATCAGAAGTTTTCCCAAAGTACATTTTTGGTTTCCTAAAATTGAAACACAGGAATTTTCTCTACATAAATTTTATGTCTCCTACTCTGAAACTTGACCTTTTTATCTTCAGCAAATTTGGGTTGAGCATATTTTGTTGTAGGCATAGTCTTTTTTTGCTGTTGGAGCCTTGTTCAGACCTTCTCATCTCCAGATGAACCAAGCATGGCCATTTCGTGAGCACTCAAAATTCTTCAAATATTTAGATATATTTATGCTTCTAACCTGACAAAATGACTTTAAACCATAATGGAACTACAAAGATATATATTATACATTGCTACAAATATGTATTTTGTTTCTTTTCAAAATTTGTTTTTCCTCAATTAAAAAATTATTACTACAAAGGATTTACAATTTTGCCAGATTTTTTTAATTTAACAATTCTATACATTACTCAGTGCTCCCCTCAATAAGTGTTCTTAATCCCTTTATCTATTTCACCCATCCTCCCACCCACCTGGAAATTTTTCCAGATTTTTAACAATTTCTCACCCAATCTTCCTATGCAAGTAGAATTTCTGTGGATAAGGAAGGGGGGGAAGCCTTTTAAATAGTTCATGTAACATTTGATCTGGTCAAAAGACTATATTCAAGTTAGAGTCTCAAAGGCAATCTAGTGACAGTTAATCTGTTAGGGTTTTGTCATGTATGTTTGCACACATACATTTATAAGATTAAATACCCATAAATGCTTCACTGCATGTCCTTATTTGAGACTGTGGTTAATCACTTGACTTTCTCATTTCTACTATCTCACTTCTCTTCAGCTTTCCTCATTATTCCCCTTATCTCTCTTGTTCCTTTATCCCCCAACCTAACCCCAGTCCTAGATTCCATGAACCTAGGACTCATACCTTTAAATTGGTCTTACTTCATGACTTCATGATTAGATAACATGGCTTCCCTAAATCTCCAATGTAGATACATGTGTACTGCATGGACAGGATCTCCTAGCTCTATCCCTTCACCACAACCTTATCTGAACAGCCAGCTGAACCTAAAGAGATAATGGATAATAGTGGTCAGATCATCAGGACCAACCTCCTTCAGTACCAGAGTCAAGAGGACCAGCCAACAAGCATGCCAGAGTCAGAGGTACAGGTCCCTGAAAGGGAGACAAAGACTCTATCTACTGCAAGCCTTCCTTATGTCTCAGTTGTGCCTAGAGATTCCCCAATCCAAAATTTCTCCCTGCTTCCATATCCATGGCCAATAAACTCAGATTCCTGGATTAGACATTTTTTCCCTTTTTGGAAGAAAATCAACCCCTCCCACCACCCCACAATAGTGGATACAGTGTCTGTTCACAAAGGCAAGTTAGTTGGATGAGGCTCATGGTGTTCAGATTCATCTCTCCTGAGGCCAGAAAGTCTCTCCAGACACAGCACTGACCATCGCGCTGAAGCTTACGGCCAGTCCTTCATGTTCAGAGTTTCTCACATGCTGTCCCCTCCTCTCTGCCAATCTGTTTAGTGACAACTAACCCTGAAGGGGTAGAAGAGAGTAGGAAGTGAGAGGGGGGCCAAGGCAGAGTTTTCATTTTCAAGGCATAAAAGATGAACTTCAGGCCACCAAATCCAAATCCACAACCAAGTCAAGGCTCTGTACTGGTTTGAGCTATTACTCAATGTTCTACACTTTAATATTTTAAGAAAAGTTTATTATGACAAGTCAATGACAGCACTTTTAGTAGGTCAATAAATCATGGACATATCATATCACAGAGATGACAGCTATGTAAAGCATCACAGGAAACCTGATATTATTTCAACAAAATAGCAACTAGAGCCTCTTGGCACTTACTATAATTTTAAGTCAAGGTTTAAAAATATATTATTATTAATATTACTGAATGGGAAATTTTCTTGGATGGGGTACTAAGAAATGAAACAATTCACTGCAAACTTTAGTGTGCAAAGGAATAAAGCATTAAGCAGGGTTGCAAATCCTGCTCTTATATTGGTGTTCTGGTTATATTTTACGATTTGCTAATATCAGGGTGGAGGAGGGGAAAAAACCCAAACCAACTGAAATATAGGATAGAAAGATTGTCTAGAGCTTCCTTTCATGGCCTCTTTCCAAGCATATGGAAAGAGAAGAGATGTTAATTTTTTAATATGGTTGGGGCATGACAGAATAGAGACTGGAGGCTGACCCAAACCTGTTTTGAGACTTTCATAGTGCAAACTTCGAAGCAGCTGTCAGAGCTGGGGGTGACAGATGTTAGCAGTGAAGGGTGCAAAGGCAACAACTTACCCCTCCTTCCAAACTGTGAAAATTATCCTGTGCCAACATTTTTCTATTCTTTGAGAGGAGAGGGCAGTGGAATAGCAGGATTAAGAAAGAATAATAAACCCTGATATTTGGATAGTACTTTCCAGTTTACAAAATGCTTTCATGTATTTTATTTCATTTGACCCTCAAATCAACTTCCTACAGTAAGCAGTTTAGGCTCTGCTGTAATTTTTTTCAGCAGAAGACAAAGGGAGGGTAAGTGACTTTCCCAAAGCTACATGGCTGCCCATGGTGGAAAAGGACAATAACCCAGTCTCCCCACTGTCAATTTGCTGCTTTTTCCATTATGCATATTTATCCTGCTTTTCATCTGGTTTGGGTTTCTCTCCCTCCCTGATGCTGATATTATAAAATTATAAATCATAATCAGCATCAATATGAGAAGCCACATTTGCAACCCCTTCCCCCACTTAATACTTTATTCGCTCCCATACTGAACTCTTCCTTCTCATACAAAACTACACATGTTTCATTTTTTGGTACCCCATCCAAGACTATGTTAGGCTCATGTCACTATTTCTTTTAACTTCTTTTAACCTGGAAACACTGGAATTCAGCAGTTCAGTGGTCAGTCACGATACCTCGGTGACATCAATCCTTGGAGAGAGAGCGCCTGTTATATTCCTTTTTCCCAGTCCTGGCCTCAGGTCTGGCTCTCTTGCTCTGGTTTCAGACAACAGAGGACAGTATTTCATAGCAGAGAGGGCATGGTGTTCAGAACAACATCTTGGCAAAGGTAAACAACATCTTGCCTGTCCCTCGGCTCCAGAGAGATACTAATAAAGTGTTCAGGGAGAGGCCTATCATCCAAGTTACTCTAATGTTTATCAAATTAAGGTAGGTCTTTGGATCCCACAACTTGTGAGCAGAGATGAAGAAGGAAATATAACTGAACTAGGTTTACCATGTCAATACACAGATAAAAATCCCCAACAATCAAAGTAAAGTGAGTCAAGCTGCAATTCCTTCAATTTATTCACTCCCCCCTCCCAGGCTGCTTTGTGTAACTTCTTTTTCCCTCCACAACTGCTCTAGAAAATCATTTCATATAATAATATAAATCTATGTAAACACACATCACCCTGGAGGTCCTGGCAGTTAAAGCCCAGCATTCTGTTCTCAGGCCGGCTAGAATGTGCCTCCTAAAAACAGCAAGAGTATCCTTTGCTTGATTTCCTTTTGTGGGCCAGGCTTGGGAACAACCTGAAATGAATTCAGCATATAACTGTCAACAGCCCTGCGGGCCAAACCTATGTCTGCACAGAAGTAACCCAAACTGGCAGAGAGGTGGGGAGTACAGCACTGTGATTTCATCACAGCACGATCCTCCCAGGATATCTATAAAGAGACAGCTCTAGTTAAGAAAGGAAGAACCCAAAGAGAAAGAGGTGGCAGTAAGAAGGGACAGGACACCAACAGGCACAAGTGGTTTAAAAATAAACAAATCTACGCAGCCAGTCTGAGTCCAGCACTGAAGCCACCACGGGACTGGGTGCAGGACACACAAATTCTGGTGCTGGCACCATCCCTTGAGCACTGTGTCAGCTGCATGATTCATGCCACTTGTCTGGTTTTTGTTTGTTTTTTTGTTTGTTTGTTTTGATTTGGTTTTATTGTTTTTTGGTTTGGTTTGTTTTTTAGCAGATCTATGAAATGAAAATGACATCTACTTCATAGGGCAACTGATTTCATACAATGGGAGGGCAGGACAAGCACAGTAGGTATAAGAAAACACTTTGAGGCCACCACAGGAGATTTTGCTTCTACCCCTTACTAGCTGTGGGACTTTGGTTAACTTCCATAAGCTCTCTCAAACTCAGAGTTCCCAAAAGGGGGTGATAATATCATCTTCATGGGAACAGGGAGCAGAGTAAAAAGATAATGGATGTAAAAGTACTTAACATAATGCCTAGTTTATAATAAATATTCAATAAATGGTTAGACAACCACACACATACATATATTTTATATTTGGTCTGAGACTCCCAGATAAAATTGAATATGGAACAGCTTGGAATAATATAAAATATTGCATTATTTTATAATTTTCTATAAATATAAATGCATGCCGTTCTTATTATTAATATTTGCCTTTCGAAAGTCCAACCACCTTTTATGTGACTTAGTCTTTGGATGTCCAATAGTTTTGATTATTATTTTATCAGAGCCTACGGCATATTTAATTATTGGTCCCAATCTCCTACAGTAATATTAAACCTCCATACCCTCAATATGGCCTCCTGGGTAGACAAAATTCTCTTTCCCACACCTTGTCTTAGGGTTTGGTTTGATCATGTGACTTACTTCAGCTTACTGGAGTTTGCTAGAACAAATGGAAATGGCTTGCCTGGGCAGTTTGCCCTCTTATGTGTGGCCATAAAAACAACTTCCTGGAGCTGCAGGTCCCAGAATGATAAGAGACATGTGAAGCAGACTTGGAACCAGCTACAGATTAAGCCAAGCCCAGCTAAGGCTGGACCAGCCAACCAACACACATGTAAGCGAGAAATAAATGTTTATTTTTGTATGCCACAAGGTTTGGGGCTGGTTTTTATGGTCCATTACTATGGCAATAACTGAATGACAAAAACAAAACAGCTCATTTCTAGAGGTAAGAAGGGGAACCGCTGGTTCTTCCAGATGTATCTGCCCTACACAGAACTTTTGTGCTGAGTGACAGGAACAGAAGCCACTAGAGGGACAGGGTTCTCTGACCCCCTCACAGCTGACGGGAGCGAGGAAGCCAGGGATATTTTCTGATGATTCTCCCACACCTCTGGACTGATTTCCACCAGTCTGCTTTGCAGATTTTGTCTCCACCTTAGTCAAGAAGCGTAATATTATAGAATCTGAAGAATCAGGGACCCTGAAAAGCAAACTAAGCCTTCTTAAAAGTAGCTGAAACCCAGCAATAAGAAAGACTAAGAAAATGCAAAGGCAAAATTGTGAGGGTGACAGAATCTGTTTTCAGATCCTTCTGCAACTAAAGCTCCCCTTTCTATGTTTTCCATTACCACTCTCTAGATCTCTCTCCCAGGCTTCAAGAAACCAGGATGTCTCTCCACCACATAGCCACATACAAAATATGCCCAGGCATGAATCCTGTGTCAGTCGTTTAAACCTTGGTCTAAATTTAAATCTTTATTACTCCTCCTAGAGCTATTTTCATACCAACCCTCTATTTATTTGTGGAATAAAACATTTTCCCTGTTAAAAAAAAAATCAGGAACTACAATAAGCATGGTAAAGTTGTTTAGTGATTTTCTCAAGATAGGAAAGAGAAAATTTCCCCAAATTCTTGACAGTGTACTACACATAGACACCTTTGAAAAGATGGTCCAGGAATGAGAATAATAACAGCATTGTAATTCCAGGTATGCTTTAAAGGATAATAAATTATTTGGCATCATATTTCAAAAGTGATCATTTTGAAGCCATGTAACTGAAATATAGAAAAAAATGTAAGTGATGGCCATTAAAAAAATTTAAAAGTCCCCAGCTTCTAGAACACTCTGTTAGATGTTAAGACAGGTGAAAGCTATCATCTTAGGCATTATATACTGGAAATTCCAGAAAACTTCAGAGAGAGCTTTCAAAGGACTGGTAACTGGAAATCTACCAGGCAAGGCTTTGAAATCTAACAGCATAAATGTAAATCTACTTAACTAGAAGTATTAGCCAATTCCTTCTCTTTACTTGTATTGCTTTCTAGGGCCATGTCATCCCATTCTCACCGCTTCACTGGGAGGCAGAGAGAGAATGAAAACATTGCCCTCAAGATATATAAATTGAAACAGAGAGCTCAAGGGTTAAGTCATTTACTCCAGGGTGACAGATGAGTGGAGTCTAAAGAAAAACCCAAGCCTGCCAATTCCCCTCCCCAAGCAATGGATGTTCCAACCATGACACTGGAAATATAAAATTCAGGAAATTTCTTAACACGCAACAGTAATAAAGTCAAGATTTAATAAATAGGTATGGACCATAGCTTTGGAAAGTTACTTCTATCAAACTGTATGGACATGGACTGGGTCAGAGTGATTATATGACCAGTTTTGTTCCTTTCCTCAGAAAGGTGCTGGAATAAGGAATCAACTGATCAATCAATCAATCACAGAGGTTATCTCTGTAACATACATCCTACCAAAATACACTTAGTGCCTATTTTTTTATTTCAAAGCAGTCCTATAACATCTCTGGAGAAGGATCAGATCCTATGTAAGCCCATGTGACACCCACAACTGCTTACAATGCCCTGGCGCTGCACATGAGTGGCTGGGCTTGAGGAAATGCCAAGTATTGCCATTGTAAGCAGTGTAGAAAGAAGTCCTACCTACGTTCACACAAAACCCCAGAAATAGAAGTAACTTAAACAGAATGAACTTTTTTGTTTTAATGAGAGCTTTTATTCATAAGTTAGAGTGAGAAAGATCTTAAAGCCTATATTTGTATTTAAATTCTTCAAGCCCATCCATTGAGGAAAACAAACTAGGTCGACAACTCAAAATTGCCTTCCTTGAAAAAGCAGCACAGACAGAGGTGAGAGTAGAAGAAGAGAAAAGCTGTGATACTCTCTAATATTATTGAAAAATCAAGTCTCTGTGAGTGGAAGAAACATTCTAGAAGTTGAAAGTGGATTTTTATGAAAATATGCGCTCCCTAGGGATTTTAACATCTTAGACTTCCCAAGCTGTGCTGGGGAAGTGAAAACTTGTGAGGAGCAAAACATTGGGGAATTTTTATTTGCAGTCATAAGTTATCCCATATGGCTGAAGAGTGATTTCTTTTACGATGGATAGGAACTTGAATTAACTTGGCCATTTATTGCAAAAAAGAAAGAAGGGAGAGATGGGTGGGCTGGATTTCTGTGTCATACTGGGCCTGTGAAGAGGCAGCAGCAAATCATCTCAAGTCAGAATAGTCTTAGGTAGCTGAAAAATCATGGCAAGAGTGACAGTGGATAAAGTAATAGGATGGAAAGGAGAAGGAAAAAAATGGATAATTAAGATAAGTGATTATCAGCCAATAGGAAATGCATGGTAATAAATACCAAGGCAAGGGAGAGGGAGATGAGGGGAGAGAGCCAGTGTTGGGAAGATCGTTCAAAGGCAAAGAAGGGGCATTTGGGTAAGTATATCAGGTAAAGAAGGCCCTAACTACTAGAGAATAAAATCAAGATAGTGTAAAAAATTGGTAGGGCAAGCAAAGGTGCAGAATGAGCACAAGATAAATTACATACGAGGTTGAAATAAATAAGGGATGTTTAAGTACACAAGGAACAAGAGGTCACAGAAATGGCAAGAGAGATTTACTGCCAGAAGAGGCCAAAAAAAAAAAAAATTAACTGAATTCTGTGCCTGAGTGTTCACAGAGGATGGGGCAGATGCCAGAAACAAGCATAAATTTCCAGAAGGAGGAAGGCGAAATGTTTAAGGAAATCAAGATCAATAGTAGAACAAGCCATCGAGAAATTAGAATGTTCCCAAGCCTCAGAAAACTCCAGAGGCAGAAATGCATCCAGCCCAGAGCCTGAGGGGAAATGGTAAAGGGATCCTGGGAGTCTTCTCACAGGGCTTTTGCAAAACTAGGAAAGGAAAGGCAGGTGCAGTCCAGCAGAGGTGGCATGATATCAGTTTGGGATGATGCATGATCCACTCTTGGGTTACCATGTGATGAGGCCTAAATGCAGATAAGGAGTGACACCCAACCCTTTCTTCATGACTGGCATTTTCCCTTTGAAAAGAGGTTGTCAGTAAGGGCTCTGTGTCAGTAATAAAATGGCTGGTATTTGGATACTCTCAAAGGCCAGTTGTTCTCACCCTGGCCTTTAGCTATGGCACCAACACACTGTCAACTAAGTGATCACTGTGCCTTTTGACTCTTGAGCCCTTGGAAGTCTTCTCTGACGTGCTTCCAAGGAAGGAATATATCAAGATGAGCAAGAGGAAAAATTAGGAAGTCTCTGGGGAGTCTGACTCATAGGAGAGATGTTTATTAACTCATTTCCCATTCATGTCACATTGTCTATTCTGATTCTCCTCCTGTGTCACTTTTTAATTTATTTAACTTCACCTTATCATAAACATCTTTGCAGGCTGCCTTAAATGCTGTTTGAAGACAACTGAGAAAATAAGACGAGAAGAGAACAGAGGAGAGAGGCAAAGAGTGGGAGGAAAAGAACAAGGGAGAAGTTGTGAGTTCATTTCTCAGGGGAGGTAAGGGGGCAAAGGGAAAAAGCAAGTGCATCAGTCTGAACGGGGAAGAAAAAGGGGATGGAAACAAGAAAAAGATCTAAGATTTGAGAAATCATGTAATAAAGTGAAACTGACAGAGAGAAAGGTAAACTAAACACTAAGAAATGAAGAAAGGATTTGCGGTAGAAGGTTAAGTAGGAAGAACCCAGGGGAAGGAAAAAAGAGCAACACGATGGAAAGAAGGCTTATGAGGCTTGAGAATGGACATTGGAAAGGGTAAAACCAGAGAGAAAGAGGCAAATCATTAGCAGATTTACACTTGGCTTTGAAGATAGCACTAGGAGACAAGTAACAAAGCTAGTGAGAGAAAAGAGGAGCTACATCATGAAACCAAAATAGCCAGCAAGGAGGAAGAGGGAAATTTAGGGATCATCAAAAGAACTTTGCTTCCCTGGAGATGTGTGTCTTACAGTGAACTTCAGCGACAGCATTGAGTCTGTAAATATCAAAAACAGCTCTTTGAGGACACACACACACAGAGATACACACACCATCCACCCCCCCATATACGCATATACAGCGTACCATAAATACATGCATGCACACCCTACACAACACATACACACCATACACATTTCTACCAAAATAAACCAATTTAGGTTTCTTCAGAAAAAAAGATGGGTAATCTATGAAATTTGCTAGTGGGAGACACAAGCTATTCTAATATTCTAGTTATGCAACACCATAAAATTCAACATCTTAAAACTATAAATTTTACACAGAAGTGACTATAATTCCATATAAGGATAAATGATACTAGCTTTAAAAATGTTTTATTTCTTACTTGATCAAACATTCTTAGCTTAGCCTAACCAGCTCATCCATAAGGAAAATAGTCCATAAAACCTAAGAAGTCAATGATTTGATCTTACAAAATTTCAGTGTTGAAAGTGAGAAACGGTGTGGTCACTTAGGTCATCTACCCATGAAGATATGCCCAATCCATAAAATATGTCAGCATGGTATGCATATCTTTCATATCAATTTAGTCAAATAATAGCCAAAGAGTTGTGTTGTTTCATCTTCCACATGCGGTTCTGTTCATGCACACTTCTTAGTCAGAAATGTCTGTACCTACTCCTTTTATTTCTAATCTTCAATGTGAAGTAAAGATGAGGTTTTCACTTCTGTTGTGTAGCTAGGCAAATGGAGTCCATGAAGAAGGAACTATGTGAAACTAGTGTCAACTAAATTAGAACAAGAAAAAGAATTGCCCCATAACCTAATGAAAAAGGAAACCACTTAATTCAGTTTGTGAAAATAAATTGAGTCTGAAAATAACATTCCTAAGATGTCTCCCCTCCCCTCTACTTTTATCCATGCCCCAGCCCACACAAGAACACAGGGTATTGGGTAAAGATGGGTGACCCATGGCAACATGCAGCCATAGATGCTTATTTGCTTTTGGACAATAGAATTTTTAAATGTTTGATTGCCTAGCCAGTGTTCCAAATCTCCCAGTGAAGACGATCTACTCTTTTGGAAAAATCAGAACTTTTGACAATATCCCCTCCAGTCAACTATCATCAATTGCTGAGTAGGGCTGCTCATTTGAGACTCGACATGGCTCTCCAGTTCATCCCAGTCCCCACCTGGGCACATACCCATTTTGGTAGGCTGCTTGAATTTTTAAGCCTATGCTGAAAAAACCATAAGGACCCCCAAACACACTGCACAGTCTTTCAATATGAGGGTCAGTATTATGATTTGCTTCTCTGAGAAGGTAGAGAGCAGATGACAAGTCAAAACTACCCAATCATCCTTGGTGTTCCATATACAGTTAATCCTTGAACAACACAGGGGTTAGGAGCACTGCCCACACCCCCAGTCAAAAGTCCATTTGTAACTTTGACTCCCCAAAAACTTAACTATTAATAGCTTACTATTCACCAGAAGCCTTCCCAATAACACAGTCAATTAACACATATTTGAATGTTATATGTATTATATGCCATATTCTTAAGTAAGCTAGAGGAAAGAAAATATTAAGAAAATCATAAAGATGAGAAAATACATTTACAGTACTGTACTGTGTTTATAGAAAAGAAAAATCTACGTATAACCCAAGTTAAAACCCATGTTGTTCAAGGGTCAACTGTATATTTACAAATAATAGCTACAAAACCAGATGACAAGGCCTAATTGGCCCCTGCCTCACTTTAAATTACAAAATAAAGTAGACTTCTGGTTTTTGACATTCTTTGACAAATGAGATTAAGAATTACATTATCCTTTTTTTTCTAACTTAGCTACTTAGCTCTTATTTTATTATTTTTCTTCATTATAATATCTTAAACCTGATATTGATAATCTTCTTAATATTTATAAGTATTTATAAGTATATTATGAAACATTTATTTTCCAATGTTTTCTTTCAAATGCTCACTATATATTTTACTATGACTTTACTAAAGATTATATAAATAAACTAATTTGTTATAATATTGGCATTCTTCAACATTTACCTTGAAAAATAACACTCAGTCTTTTGCATATAATGACCTGAAATTTCTAGAAGTAATTTGATGATTTATCTTAAATATTATCTACTAGAAGGATGATAATCAACACTGAAACTCCTTACTTCATTATGAGGTCTCATTCTGTACCCAAGGGGAAAACAACAGATGAAGTGTCTGGGCCCTGACCCATGGTAACCTGACTGCCAGCAAGGCAAGCACTGGTTAGAAAAGGTCACACATTGGAGTCTCAGGATCTATAAGCCAAAAATAGCACAAGGCACTGAGAAATGACTAATCTTTTAACTCATAAAGGTGAGATACCAAATTCAGTATAACCACAAACTTCTCATATAGTACAGCTTTTTGTTGTTGTTGTTGTTGTTGTTACTCTGAATTAAATATATATTCTTATGCAAGAGCGGGTTTTTATAAAAAGGCTACAAACTAGAGTGGGTCATACCTCCCTTACAAACATAAATCTCCCACCCACTTCCACCACAAATACACATATCCCAAACTGGGTTGCAGGCTAGACAGGCTACATGATGTGCAGGGCCTAGTACAAAATGAAAATGCCAGCCCCCACGTTCAAAAATTATTAAGAATTTTAAGATGGCAACAGTGAAGCATTAAATCAAATAAGGAACTCTTCCGAGCTTGGCGCCCTACGCAACTACATAGGTCACCTGCCCGTGAAACTGGCCCTGGTTGCAAGAAAGAAGTTTTGAAATCTTTTCAAAAAGATTTTTCAATGATGTAAAACCATTTAGCTTTTACTTCTGTATTCTCAGATTCAGCCTTAGGGAAGACAGCATCCATATCCAGGAACAGAGCATGCGGCTACAAAAGAGAATCAACCATCTCCCCAGGTAACTTTCCAGCTATTGCCCCCAACCCCTGTATCCAAATGAGCCCTTTCACCTCCCTTCTCAGACCAGAGAACATTTGCTCAGGCATGAATCCTCGTAGTGGGCAGCTGATTAAGTAACTAAGGCAGAATTTCAATGACCGCCTGCACCTCTTTAACCTCAAAACAGATTTCAGTCCCTTCAGGGAGTTTTAATTAAAAACTATTAGGTCCCTTTCTTTGAGGAGGAAGCCAAAAAAGAGGAAGAGGACATGCAAACGTGAATTCCCTTCTTAAAAAGTAAGAAATAGCTCTCCTAAAGGGGCTTTTGGTACACAAAAGCAGAAGAAACCAGAGTCTAAAGTTCAGCAGGGCAGGGAGAACATGTTCGGTTAAACCTTGAAGGGGACCATGAGTTGCCTTGGTAGCAATTAAAAATGTATGAAAAGTTCTACTAATAGAGCCTCAGGCATTTTGTGGGCATCACTTTGGGAGAGCAGGCTTTGGATTAAACAACTGTTGCATCAGCTGTCGGCAGGAACTTGGAAGGTTTGGTGCCATTTCCTAGTTGTAGAACATTTGTTCTGTAGAACATTTTGTTTCTGTAGAACATTCTTGTTATTCTCTGGGCTTGGCCTACTCCGTTGCCTACCTCTTCGCACTGAGAAATTGGTACAACAGGATTTCAGGTGCAGTTAGGCAGCTCGGTGTTGCTGTTTGGGAGTCTGGGGTTGGCAGTGGCCTGGGAATCAAGATGACTAGGCCCGGATACTGATGGGTTATGTGACCTTGGGCAAGGCTCAGCACCTTTCAAACAGCTTCTCAGCTTCATCAACCAAGAACATGTGGGCATGTGACTAGATCAGAAGTGGCTGATCCCCTTAGGGGCCCTGGGGTGAGGGGTACGAAGTGAATAGGTCAGGTCTGGGTCGCATCCTTTCTTAGCTTCAACAAGAGCAGCCCCTTGATTTTCTGTTCATTTCATCCCCCTGGTAGGGCACAGAGGTGAAGAGTACATCTGGAGGATATGTCCACTGTGTCCAGTTTGTCTCACCAGCTCTGATACCAGTTGCTGGGGCTCCCATCCCCACTCCACCTCTTCCTAGCTGTGTGACCTCACACATGTTCTTTAGCATCTGTGTGTTGGTTCCCTTGCCTGGAAGATGAAGACAGTAACACCAACCTCCAGTGTTTTGTGAAGATAAATTAAGTAATATGTATAAAATATTTACCTCACTTCCCAGTTTATACTATGAGCTAAACAAATGTTAACTATAACAATTTTGTTTCAACAAAGGATTCCATGGCAAAAAAAAAAGAAAAAGTTGGGCAAAACAAAACACTGGATCTGATATCTTTAAAATATTCTATAGTACTAAAGTTCTGTGATTTTTATTTTATTTTTTATTATTATTATTTTTTTTACCATTTCTTTCCTTTTTTTCTTTATCTCATCACTCTCTCCCTATAAAACCTCTGTCACTCAGGTTGAACCACAGTCAAACAGGATTTGTTCCCTTGGCTGTGGGTGGTGGTGATGGTGGGACTGGGGGAAGCAATGGGCATGTCTACCAGTTTGAAAGTGTTCCTGGAAATGCTGTCTGGAAACCTGGTATCATGAGATTTTGCCTGGCCTGTTTTCGTGAGTATAACCAAACCCTCCCTCCTCACCATTCCTCCTGTAGGAATTGTGATGGCCTATGCATGCTGTATGGGCAAGGCTTAAATCTCTAATTACCGCTGCAGACAATAATGCTAACACTTAGGGCAAATACTGTCACAAAGGAAAAATCTAGGACAAGGCAGAAGCAATAGCTAAGGCCTTGCAGAATACATAAAATTTATGTCCACTTCATGGCACCGATTCACAAATGACCTCTCAGCTGGCAGTTACCTTCCCCAGCTTCTGCTTTCCACCTGCTTAGTGAGAAAACAGCCATCGATGACAGGAGCCCAGGATAAATCTGTCAGCAAGACTTACAGGACGAAATCTCCTGAGAAAGGCTTGAGGAATCCAGAAAATAAATCTCTGTGTCCCAAACAGTAGCAAGGTTACCCAAGTTTATAACATGTCCTTTTAACCCCTTGGGTATGGGCCTTATTGACTATAATTATCACCAACCTCAGATGACACCCTGAAGTGGCATGTCTTTTGCTACCATGAGGCCTGCCCTATGCAGACCTCTTCCCAGATATCAGCCTCAAGAGCAGCAGGTTTTAGACAGGGGGCCATAGTTATCTTTTATCTGACAGGTAAGCTGGCTGCTTCTAATCTTCCAGGAGGGGACTGGTCATTGGAAATGGAAGTCAGGCATTTAACACAAGTTGGGGAAAGAATTTCAAAATACTTAGAGACTTAGAAGACAAGAAGGCAGCAGGGCCTCTGGCTACAGGATAACAACAGTTCCACAGCTGTCACCCAAGCCTGTAATAGGTCCTCAATGGGCAGACTTGACCAGACACTGCACAGCGATTCTCAAAGAGGTTTGAGGACACCCAGAAAGGTTCAACCTCATCTTTTAGAATTCCCTTCAGTTTCCTCCTTTGGAGATCTAGGGCACTTGCACCAATATCCAAGCTTCAGGAACAGTGAAAGTCAGCGGCAAGACAAGAGCTGCTCAAAAAGCTACACCGTTTAGACAAACAAAGGAAATAATGAAAGAGCGTGGGGTATTTGAGATTCCTTATTGCCTAGGAAATAAAGTCCCAAATCCTATGCCTGACACTCAAGGCTCTATACAACATGGCCAGCTTTCTCCTTCTGTTTCATCATCACCACCCAGATGCAGCTCCAAAGTTATAGTTATAGAGCCGGAAAGATCTCGGAGTCAGCACAGGGGCCCACACTTATACACTAAGGTGTCTTACCCACAGCTATCTTACTTTTTATATATATGTGAAACTGCTAGAGTTTGTATGAAACCCATTCAATACGGCTTCATTTAGAAATATTACTGAATTTTTGATTGCTTTTGGTACTGAATGAGGAGTTACTTTCCTGTGGAAGGTATTTTTTTGGGGGGGAAAGGGTTTGTTTTGTTTGTTTGCTTGTTTTTGATATAACAAAGGTTTCTTCTTGAGAAGCAGGAAACTACTGGGTTATACAGACCATTTCTTCAGTTAGATAGTCTCTTCCCCGACACCTTTTTCTCTCCCAGTTCCGTCCAACAGAAATTTAATGCAACCACAAATGTAATTTTAAATTTTCTAGTGGCCACATTTAAAAAAGAGTAAAAAGAAACAGGAAAATTAATTTTAATACTATAACTTAATATATTTAAAGTATCTTTTCAACATCTGATCAATATTTTTAAAATTATTCATGAGATTTTTGTATTATTTTTCATATTAAAACTTCAAAATCTGATATGTATTTATAGGTATAGTCCATCTCAATATGAACTATCACATTTTATGACTAGTGGCTACCAGCTTGGACATGTAGTTCTATTCAGTCATACCTGGTTCAGTCTTGGCTCTTACTGCACCCCTTAGCTTCCTACCTTCTACACCCTCCTCTTCATACTTCTCTGCCTGTCTGCAACACAGTCCTCCTCAATATCTAGTGTACAGATATTATATCTAGAGCTCTCCAAGCCCAGATCTCCAAGTCTCTCACTCCTCATTTCTTCTAGCATTCAAAATCTATGCCACACATTTACCCCAACAATCCTCTCCCACCTGGTCTCATTAGTCAACTGCTTCATAAGCACGGGTCACATCTCTCCAAGAATTCTGTAGCTTATTTGTGGATAGTATGTGCCTTTTATCCTTTCTCTCCTCTATAGCACTAAGCTGAGTGCTGAACACACAGTAGGCTCCATTAAGTACTTGTCCATTTGCATCAATTTCACTTTCTTAGACACTCTGCACTATGTTACTGGAGAAGTAAGACTTCCATTTACCAATGAAGACTATACGGCAAATAAAGAACAAAGAGATGTGATACTCTTCTTCCAGGGGCCAATTTTCTTACTTCTGGATGAACGCACTCTGTCATCAAGAATATCTTGAGACGTTTTGTGGCCTTATTTATACTACCTTGGGCCTCTCTTTGGTACTCACAGACTACAAATCTGTAAACCATATGTTTTCAAAATACTTTCCAGTGTACGTTTCCTTCTCCCTTGTACCCATTTTTCATTTTAGCTTCATTGAAATAGAAATGACAGGGGACACTTTGGGGGAAAGAAGAAGATGGCAAGGAAAAACTCTCTTTCCCCATGGAGGTCTGAAAGAAGATCATAGAAATAAGCAATCAGGGGCGTCTGGGTAGCGCAGTCGTTAGGGCGTCTGCCTTCGGCTCAGGGCATGATCCTGGTGTCCCGGGATCGAGTCCCATATCGGGCTCCTCTGCTATGAGCCTGCTTCTTCCTCTCCCACTCCCCCTGCTGTGTTCCCTCTCTCCCTGGCTGTCTCTCTCTGTCTAATAAATAAATAAATAAATAAATAAATAAATAAATAAATCTTAAAAAAAAAAAAGAAAGAAAGAAGCAATCATATGTGCATGTATCCACACTTTGAATAGAGGGCCATAGAGTCCTTGCAGGAGGCAAAGTGAGCCCACAGGCTGTATGGTGGATGGCCTGATCTGGGAACACTTTGGAGCACTTGACAGCAACTCAGAGTGATCTACAGAACCAGGGAGAGTCAAGAGGAGGTCAGTCAATAGGGAGAAGCCCCTGGACCATGACCAAACTACGAAACATACTGCAAACTAATCAGATGCAGCATGCCCAGAGAAAGCAGCCAGCATACCGTACAAACCTCTGTGGATACCAGTCAGCATTCATCCAAGGAGACCACCTTCTTCCCAACCTGATGAAGATCTTTCTCCTTTTCACTGACACCATCTTAAAAGAGGACAAGGGTAGAGGGAGGAATCTGAATAATACCTCACAGAGAAATTTCATCCTCCTGGGCTAAGTTTAGAACCAGCCTACAAATATGGAAACCGTAATTTCTGTGCACATCCCAGGGTAGTGTAATTCTGTGTCCTTGATATAAATGAAGTCACTGAAGAGATAAAACTAAGAAGACAACAAAGTATGGAGTGGGTATGAGAAGGCTATAGGAGGTGAATGACTTTCAGACGATGTGCAAATTCTCTCAAGAACCTATAGTCACAAAATTTATTTTAATGGAACAGCATTGCCCTTGGGCAAAATTCATCTTAAATGTCTTGCTCAAAATAGCATTCACTGAGCACTTGTACTAGTCACTGCAAAGACTCTATTAAATAAAAATGCTTGCACAGCACTTATACTTTAGCACCATCTTCCCCCCACCCCGCCCCCGTGTCAGAAATCTCCCTATAGAAATCTGCTTTCAAGGAGGTGCTCATGTTTGTCATGTATACCTTAGTATAAATTAAATTAATATGTCACCTCTCCATAATTTGTGGTTTGTTTGTTGTTGTGGTTGTTTATAGTTTTATGTCATTCTCAACTATAAAAAGCAAAGCTATGATCTCTGTTAGAGCAGCTTTTAAGCAACAGGAAACACCTATGGAGCTAAATATCTTTTCATACCAGGAAGTCTTCTTCCCCCAAATTCATTCAGGAAATATTAAGTACTGGCTCTCTTACAGACCCAGAATTAAATGCTAGAAAGACATAGATGCCCCTCTGACATCTCCACTTGGAAGTCCCATAAGTATCTCAAATTGAATATATCCTAAGAAAAGCACATGATTCTCACCCACCCAAACCTGTTCATTGCATTTTCCTACCACACTAAATAGGAGAGCCCACTAAATGGCATGAACCCAGTGGGTTCAAGTTAGAAACCCCAGCATCATCCAATTCTTCCACTTTAATAACACTGCCCCTCAGAAACACACACTAATGCATACACTGACACACATACCCACATGTGTACTGTTAAATTAATTTAATAAGGAGACACTTAGACTGATGTTCTAATGTTGGGCAGCCTACATAAGCAAACCAAAATCTATGCCTATAAATGCTTCAAGGTTACAAAATCAAGACCTAAGGACAACCAATCACAAACAGCCAACTAGGCTTTAAGCTTAGCCAAGTAATAATTTCCTTGACTCACTCCCACCTTTTCTCTACAAAAGTGTCTTCCTGAGCTCCTGCTAGTGGAGCGCTCCTAACCATTTCCAATTTGGTACTACCCAATTCAAATTGATTTTTGCTCAATCAAACTCTTAAAATTGTTAATATGCCTCATTTTATCTTTTAACAGTAAACACATACATGTCCAAGGAATCATTCCTGTTGTTCCCGTCTCCAAATCAGACAGTGGAGGAAAAATAATTTTCCCTGTACCCTTCTGAGTTCTTGGCTGAGACACCCTGTGTTAAAAGATTAAGAGACAAACAAACAAGTTTATTAACATGTATACCTCATGTATACATGGAAGATACCCAGGAAAAATAACTAAACTCCTGAGATGACCCAAAGCCGCCATCTGAAATGCCATCTTAGCTAAAGACAAAAGAAAGATGGGATGGGGTGGCCAATTACACAGGAGGTTACCAGGAAAAGCATAGTAAACAATGGTATAGTTATTACGCAGATTTAAGTGGATGTCTTCTCCACTGTTAAGATTTTCTTGTGATCTAGAGTCTTCCTTCTCTTCCTGGTACAGAGAGAAAGATACCCTTATAAATGGAGATTTCCTTTATAAATGTAAATTTCCCTTATAGAAAGGTAACTTTTACTCTGTTTTCAGAGCTTCACCTATGTCTGCTGTTTCTCAAAAATCATCAGCTCAAAATAATCTTTATCCCAAAGAGACATATTTGGGGCAGCTCATTATGCTACACTTTCCATCTGTGCCCTCCTCTCCATGCCCGCTGCCATTGCCATCTCTCAACTGGTCCTCTCACACTGACTCTGGGAAGGCTTCTGCTGCTTCGTAGTCCCTCTCAGCACTCAAATCAGCATTCAGGTTGCGTTACTCTCCCGCTGAAACCCTTACTGGCTTCCCAGGACACCCAGAATCCCACCTCTGCCCCTGTCCTCAGAGGCTCTGCATCAGCTACCCTGCTGTGGAATCTGCCCTTTCAACCTCCCCAGCCTTGCCTCTAACCCTTTTCCCCACCACCTACAAGTTCCAGGCATGATAGTCTCAAGCAGTTCTCAGAATGGGCCACATTCTTTCAACTTCTGGTCCTTTGTACTTGCTATTCCTTCTGCTTAGAATTTGCTCCACCATTTCCATGAATGGGTCCTTCTCCTCCTCCATGTCTCAGTTTAAATATCATCTCACAAACACCTTCCCTGACCAGCCTACCTAAGGTTACGCCTCAGTTTTAGTTATCACAGCATTCTGTTTATTTCCTTAAAAACAAAATTATAGGTTGTAAATAGTTGGTGTTTTTACTAGTAGCATAACATAATAGTTAAGAGTCTGGACTCTGAAGCCACAGTCTCTGGATTCAAATTCTGCCTCTACCACTTACAACCTGTATGGCCTTGAAAAGTTTACTTAACCTCTCAATGCATTTGATTCCCTTATCTCTAAAACGTAAAAAACAATAGTACCCGCCTCACAGAGTGGTTAGAGGATTAAATGAGTCAATGTGCATGAAGCACCTCAAATAGCAATGTTCTGTTAGAAGCATAATATGTCTACTTGTTAAATAAATATAAAAATAAAATATGAAGAAGGCAAGAATCTGGTCTTCCTTTATTCAGCACTGTCTGCCCAGGGCTTTGCCCCACACCTAGAACAGAGCAGACATTCAATAAGTACTCATTAAATAAACAGATAAAAGAATGGCTAAATGAAATGACTTCTGTCCTTGAAGTATTTGTGGTAAAGCCCAACAGTTGCAAATTTTAACGCGCAAACAAATCATTGAGGAACTTGTTAAAATGTAGACTCTGACTCTGTAGGTATGGGGTAAAGCCTGAGAGTCTGCTTTTCTAACAAATGCTAGGTGTTGCTGCTGCTGCTGGTCCACAGTCCACATTCTGAATATCAAAGTTGGCTCATCTAGAGCTAAAAAGTCAGCTCCCGAAAACTGTCAGAAACAGCCTTCCTATTGCAATACACTTATATCTTATAGATGGTCACTTCATAATAAGGTCATCCTAGAGTTAGAACCTTCTGGAAGTTTGATGGGGTCTCAGTGACACTGCCCATGACCTCACTCAGGTGTAGTGTCACCTGAGTCAATAATCATCCTACCTTTACGTCTGACCACCTGGGAAGGTCTGGAAAAGGTCTCCTTACATATTTCTCCTTTATCATCACCAGGCCATCTATATATTTCATCTGAAAAGAATCTTTTCTCTTTAGGGCTCTCTTTGGGGCCTTAAAAGGTGTAGTAAATGTGTTCCCTTTACGCTAGCATTTTCAGTAATTTATTCCAGATACTGTTCTTGTATTATTTAACTCTTAAATACTTTCAGATTTCAAATATGCTTTGTATCAGCACATACAAACAATGTATGTTGGCACTGGCATTTTAAAAACAAGAACTTAAAGTTTCAAAAGCAACACCCTGATTTCTTGGACACGATGAAAGTGTGATGTCCCCCCCCCCCCGCTACCCCCAAAGGCAGGGTGTGTGTCTGTGGCTGGAATTATTTATAACTGCTCACCGGTTACCTCTCAAGGATTTCTTGAATTTAAAATGTGGCCATTGCACTGTGTGCTCTAGAAGGGAAGTCCAGCCCTCTTCCAAACTCCCAACTAAAATAACCCCAGGGGCACTTCTGAAAGTGAGCATAATCTTCATGCAATAAGACATTTCACAGCACCATATGTGAAGTCTGAAACTTCACTGTATATCTTCTTTAAACAATCTCAGCCTGCAATGCCTAATTATCTGCTTCCAAAAGCATTTGGTTAGGCACACAACACATCTCGGTAATGGAAATGGACTCTAGTCTCCTAGAGTCAGTTCATAAAAGCAATGGAGTCGTTTTAATATTGTCAATTCTCTCTCGGCAGTACAGTCGAGTAATGTAGCAGAACTGTCTGATGGCCAAGGTAATGATCAGAAGGGATATAACAGAGAGAGACATCTACTGGCTGATATGGTAGAATTAGCTCATTTATTCAGTTGGAAGAGTTTGGCTGGAGGGCCTCATGGCACTTGTTTCACATTCCAATGTCCCCTCCATAGCAGCACTGCAACTGGGGCTATGCAGGACCATGGAATAAATGTCCAAATTCCCTTTACCCGCTCCCTGGAATATGACTGCATCTGTGACACCAGCGAAATCTCTCTTTCCCACATGCACTCACAGCCTTTATTATTGAATACCAATTATTTTAGTATTTGAGGATGCTAACTATAGCTATAAACAAATAAACAAATAAATAAATAAATAAATCTGTTAGAATTTCCTACTTTAAAGATTCTTCAGAACTGACAACCAAGTATCCAGCTCAACTAAGCAAGATGATGGGTTTTCCATTCTCAAGTTCTCCAATGCCACAGCGCACTTCTTGAAGTTTGAAAACTCCATGAAGTGCTGTAGCATCTACCACTCACTGACAACCCAAAGTTCTTGTTTTATCCCAAACTAATTCCCCTCCAAAATACTATGATTCACTCTTGTTCTTACTGCTGTTGGTGACTGTCCATGTTGGTTATTCATAATTCCTTATCAATAACCATGCCTCCAGAGAACTTGCTTTTCCTTGCTTTTTTTCCTCCACTTTAATCTAGAATTGAAGTGGACCAGAAAGAATAGAAGTACTATCCTGAAGCTCGATATTTGTCCATCCCCATATTATTAGGCATAAAGAGACACTGTGGTACCTCCCCGCCCTGCTCCCGAGTCTCAGGGGTATGCTTTAACATTTACATATGCAGAATCATAATGGCCACGCTTCTCTATGGCAGGCAATCAGATTGCTTTCCAAGAGGGAAGTTATTTTTTCCCTCAACAAACTTATTTTAAAATAGAAGTCACTGATCTTACAAGGAAAATGAGGACACAGCATAGTCAGAGAGGCCCAGGTATGGCACCCAGCACAGCATTTGCAGAGTATGCTAGATATTGGTTGATAAAGACCCCAGACTTAAAGCCTATACTTTCTGCAAGAGAATGAGCAAATATTCAGACTCAAGAGTTAATATCAATATTGCTTGGAGGCAGGAAGCAGACATCCTTGTCCAGAAGGTATAGGTCACAGAGAAGGTTCTAGATAGTGTATGAACTGTTCCATTAAGAAGCAGCATCAGTTTCTTAAATTTATATATAAAGATGGGTCTCAAACTATGTAGTGTTCCCATTACAAGATGTGTGCTCACTCAGTACCAATTAACCCTTTCTTGCCTTCATAAAGACCCAGCTGAGACCCCTTGAGCATTGTGATACAAGACATCACTGTCAGGTACCTGACCAACTACTAGACAACGATTAGCTGCCCCACTTGTGAATATCCATTCTACTCCAAATCCTGAGAGTGTTGCATAGCACACATGACGCATGACTCATGTCAACAGCACATCTTCTACTTTCTCCCGAGGTTTACCCAGGCAACCTAGTTTTAAAGCACAGAATGTTCTTGGTAAATATAAGGAGCTTTAAAAATATTAGTGGCAATTGTCATTGCAGTTATTGAGTCTACGTTTTGGAGCTATAACTATACAATTGACAACTTCCCCAAGTCCAATTATTACCACTACAAACCAGACAAAACAAAACTTTTCTCTTAGAAATCTTAAACACTTTCTTCAAGAATAGTGACTTTCAAGTGGGTATGATTTTGTCCCCACGATGTTTAACAATATCTGGAGACATCTGTAGTTGTCACAACTGGAGGTGGCAGGGGTGCTGCTAAATATCCTCCGGTGCATGGGACAGGCCCCACAAAGAATTAACCTACCCAAAATGTAAGTAGTGCTGCAGCTGAGAAATCCTATCCCTTGAGATTATGGGAAGGAAAGAAAAGAATCTTCTCACCTCATTCTCCACCTGGACCCTCATTATCAGCCTTTTAGGTTAAAGTGGGATGGGGTGGAGCAACAGAGTCCCAGCCTTAGTTAGGACTGGAAGACTGGGTGCTTAACACTGGCCACTTTGCCACTGCATAATTTCTGATAAATCAAAATTATCAAGTTCTAATTTTAAATATTCTGTTTCTGTTGTCAAATATATCCTAGGTGGGTATTTACAAACACATGTACCATAACGTAAGTGACATCGTAATGCATCTTCCATGTTTGAGAGCAAAAGGGGTGTTATTAATAATTAGGCTGGGACAACAGGCCTGACCTGGACTGTCCTGGACAAACTGGGACATGTGGCCATCCCAGCAGTGAGAAGAAACCAGCATAAATGAGCAAAGGCAAATAGAATTCTCCTGTGTTTACCTGGTATTCTATTCATTTCAGAAACTGTGCACCTAATTAGCCCTTCTGGTGATTACACCCTCCCCTTATATAGAAAGGACAAGGATTATTATTCCTAATATTGGAGGGCAAGCAAGCTGAGAAACCGACTGGAGAGTCAAGTGCTCATGTGCCCTGGTTTCCTGAGTTCTACCCAGTGTTCCTCCCTCTGCGTTAGTGTCTATCTTCCCCCAGCACCAAGGCGATAGGAAACAAGGAGTCTGGACCCCATAGTGGCTGATTTGTGGGTCCATGTCTGTTTGGTTAATGGGTTTAACAAGCTGCTTATGTGCATTAAGCATCAGCTATGTAAGAGAGCCTGCAAGACCATCTTAATTCTAACCAGGAGAAAAGCTGGTTAGCATTAAGCACCCATAGAGTCCTGAGCCAGGACAGATAGCCATCTTTTCCTCATTAATGTTCAACTTCCTATAGCATCACTAGATGGCAAATCACATCCATCTTTATGGGCAGTTTAGGGAGAATAAAGGAAGAAAGACATGCATGGGTAATAGAGAACATCGCCACACAGAAAACTGTCAAGTTTGGTCACCTGATTTAGAGGTGGTTTTCTAACCTCACATTCTATTTGTTGCAGAGCCTGATCTCTTAGACCCTGATATGGAGCAATGGATTAGATTTTCCCTCTGCAGTAAGGCAACTTGACCTGATTATTCTCTTGACATGATCTCCTGGCACTGAAGTCTTAGTGCTAGACCATACTCTAATTCCAGTGGCCACATAAAATAACCTCACTCCTTTGTCCTAACGTAGGGTTGCCAGATAAAATACAGAATGTCCAGTTAAATTTGAATTTCAGACAAATAACAAATGATATTTTAGCATAACTATATCCTAAATATATATGCTATGTATACATGATATATACTTATACTAAAAAACTAGGAGTTATTTATCTAAAATTCAAGCTTAGTGTTTTTTTGGCTAAATCTAACAACTCTATCCTAATTTAAAGGCGCCATGACTTTTTTCACAAAATTACTCTTCTCTGGTCTGGCATCATTTGAAATGTGTTATAGTACAGATCACTGCAGACCTACTGAAGATTAGAGGCCCTGAATCATCCAGAGCCATTAAGAAGCGGTTGTTCAACAAATATAGAGAACAAAGCTGGTGATCATTGGTGTGAAATGGGAAATTTCTACTTTCCACTTGAAGATTTTAACCAAGTACTATTTGGTTAAAATACCCGAGGCTTGGGATTTCACCTAAGAGAAAAATACTAGCTTACTGAAGAGCCATAGTTCGCTGGCTTGTGGCTGGTGGCCAATGGCACCTTCTGGGGCTGGCCAAAAGAATTTGAAAAAAAAAAAAAAAAGAGTACAGTCCTGGCTCTTGCTTGGGTGAAAGATCTATGAACAGAGAAACACTTTATGTTATATTTGGGTGGGGGAGCTAATGCTGTATGTGGCAAATGGTAAATTTCAGGGGAAAGCTCTATGACTACCCTAACTGAAGAATGCAACGACACTGAATGGTAGGAGAGGTATCTGAAGATGCTTTTAAAATTCTGGGTTACAAAGTTGTGAGGCAAACTGAAGTCTCTTGAAGATTCCCCTCATACATCTTCAGCAAATAACTATTTCTCATGTCTGAGGGGATATATACGTGATATATATATTTGTAAAAGCCTATAAATGGCTCATCTGGCTTTTCATACTTTTAAAACACAAACATTTTTAAATGTTTTCATATAATTGAATGAAAACCATATGGGGCCATTTTTTTTCAAAGGTCTGTGCTTAAAAACACAGATTACATGGGGTAGTCACCAAACATGTGGAGTGGAAGAGTAGCTACAATCCAAACAGGGAGAGGGAATGTCTGATAAATGGAAAATGAGATAAAATTCTATCCTCCTCATAATTAAATGACCCACAACTACCTTTAACAAAGGATTCTTGGGCCAATCCTCTTGTAGAACAATGTGAGATCCATGCTTTATTCATTTTCGAGAAACTTGAGAAGTATTCAGTGCCTTTTCTGTGCTTCCAGATCCTCCCCCGGCAGTCCTGGCCCACTCCAGTGTGGAGGGGCAGCTGCTGATTGCCAACCCTGGTACCAACCACACCACACTTGTGACCCCAGAGGCCTTCCATCCTGCCACCACCGGGCCCAGGTTCAGCCGAGGCAGCAGAACATGATGTGTGTGTACCTGTGTACATCAAAAACCATCTCCAGCCACAGCTACCTAAAATTCCCAACTTGGAACTTGATCAGCCATTTACCTGATTATATATGGAATCAAAATATTACTTCTTCTTTCAAATACAACCTGAATTAAAATCAGTGCTAAAGCATTAACCATGTCATTTAAATCAAAACCAAACAAAACCACCATCCATTCTCTTTCATGCTTTTAAGCCAAGCTTCTCCAACAGTGAACAGCTGTCCTGAAGCAGCAGTTACTATAACTATTTTATGATTCAGTCCCTTCCATCATTTTGCCAGGGAAGGTTTGTGAGTCTGTATTCATGAGAAGTACTCACAACATGGCAGGGCCCTCATACTCACCTGTGATTAATGCTAAGAACCCCCAACAGTACATACTTTAATGATGCTCCTAGAATCATGATATCTGCTCTCGGTTGTATTACATGTCAAAAGCACTTTAATCTGCCCTGGGTTAAGGGCTCATCCATCGATGCTGGTGTCTATCCAGAGAAGCAACTGCTGATTTTTTCACTCCCTACCCCAAATATTCATTCTTCTTTCTATTTGCCTCATAACATAGAAATGAAAGAAGCAAAGAGTGTGTGTCCTCTGGAATCAATTGTAACTACAGCTATTACACAGGTCATTTGGTCCAAATTGAGGCACCCTGCCTGGTTTTTCTATGCCTTGACTTCAAGGCAACAGAAAAAGGAAAGAGTGGCTCCCAAGAAAGCAAAGTGCTCTAGAGGCACTTCCTGGGAGAGGTCACTGATACATCCTGGGATATTTCAAGGCCAATTTCAGCCTATTTTTATACTACCAGAGATAGAAAACTCCAGTGCCACTTGCTTATTCAAACATCCTCATGTTTGTGGTATGTGGATGCTTCTCACAGCAGGAGGTGACAACCAGCAGGTTAAGTGGAAGGCCCTTGCTGCATACCTGCTTGTCTTTTTAAATAAAGTGCATTCAGTTGCAGGGCCGGCAGTCAACATATTTCCATTGTTTCATTTAATGCAGTAAGGCAGTACCACCGAGTTCTCCTCTCAGCTGACACTCACAAGCCATGTCACCGTGGGTGGATCAATTAAATCTTCTAACCCCTCAATTTCCCCTTATGTCAAATGAGGACGTTAAACCACTATGATCATGAAATTTCAAGTTCTAATTCCCTGGGGCTCCTGCCCTACAATAATGCCTGAAGAATAAAGAATATGTCTCCAGATGGATTTTTTTTTCTTTTCTTTCTTTTTTTTTTAAAGATTTTATTTATTTATTTGACAGGATAGAGACAGCCAGCGAGAGAGGGAACACAAGCAGGGGGAGTGGGAGAGGAAGAAGCAGGCTCATAGCGGAGGAGCCTGATGTGGGGCTCGATCCCATAACGCCGGGACCACGCCCTGAGCCGAAGGCAGACGCTTAACCGCTGTGCCACCCAGGCGCCCCAGATTATTTTTTTCTTGAAGATAGAAGCAGTCGTATTTTCATCAGGGCAAGTACCCTACTGTGAAATATTTCTTCTATTAACTCAAGCTACTTATACTTCGGTTAGATCCTATGGACAGACATATCATAACATGGAAATTACTACAACAATGAAGAGTGAAATCACAAAGCTAACTATGGTGATTTGACTGATAAACTTCACCATCTGAGCTCCACAGAGAGAAACTTTTGCTGATATCATTTGTGTGTATGTCCCAAGCTCATCTAATAATTCAGATAGAAGGGGGAACGTGGGAATAACCAGAAATGGCATCACTAAGAGACAGCTGAACTCAAGTTGTCCCCATGAGGAGTAGTGGTAACAGGGAAGGGGGTAACACAAGTGAGAGAATTTGGGTATAAGTACTGTTAGAATTTAGTTGAGGGGAAAGGAAATAGACATGTCAGATGACATTAATTCACTTAAAACTCTTCACTTTCTCTAGATAAACAATGCCCAAGAGGGACCTGAGTGTTCTGAGGAAAAAAAAAAAAAAAAAAGGATACTAATACCCAGAGAACCTCTTGCTTTTGCTGTTTTAAGTTCTTTTCTGCAATTTACCACTGAATCTCAAGTTGCACAGACTCTGGGTTCTGATACTGTGATTTCAAAAAGTTACTTCCATAATCTGAAAATTAGTAGATTTTTTAGAATAAACTGGCTTTCCAGAGAAAAATGAAAGACATCTATTGTAGTCAGATTCAGAAATTACTTATATGGAATAAGACCAATGTTTAGTCTCTGAAATTACATTAAGGGTAAATATGCCTAAAAGGTGAGAAAGATGTATTATTTAAATGAGTGGATATCCTAAGCCGATACTTTAAAAACTTTAGGGTATGCTATGGATTGAACATTTGTGTCCCCCAGAATTCATATGTTGAAACGCTAATCTCCATGTGATGGTATTTGGAGGTGTGGCCTCCAAATTGGGAGATGGTACTTGCAGGTTAGTAGGTCATGAGAGTGGAGCTCCCACGATGGGATCAGAGCCCCTATAAGAAGAAGCCAGATTGCTTGCTAGCCCTATTTCTGCCATATGAAGACAAAACAAGAAGCTGAGCTGCATCCTAACTCAGCAATGCTGGACTTCCAGTCTCCAGAACCGAGAAATACATTTCTGTTGTTTATAAGCCACCAGGTGTATGGTATTCTGTCACAGCAGGCTGAACCGACTATAATAAGGTGCAGTTGAGTCTCTTGAGGATCTTGTTAAAATACAGACCCTGATTCAATGGGCCAGGAAGAGGCCTAAGAGTCCGCATTTCTAACAAGTTCCCGGACGATGCTGTTGTTGCTGTACTCAAACTATACTTTGGGTAAAAAGGACTCTGAGTGATCAATTTTCGAAGAATTTGACTGCAGCTATCTACATCCAGATTAGTCTAAGAACAATTTGATATCTGATGATTTGGCCCTGGAAGACAGAAGGGCCACTAGGGAGAGGGGCCATCCCATTCTGCATGGATCATATCCTGGCTCTGGCACACTGCAGTCTAAAGAGTACAGGAGAGTGATGATGGCCTGGGCTTCTAGAAAGTCCCAATAAGGAAAGGTGTTCACCCCAAAGGCCCCAGCTGTGTGGAAAGATTGAAACACATGGCTTCAGATATCAAAAGGTGAGCAGAAGAAGGCCATTGGTGAATACACCTGAGACACCCCTGGAGACTCTTAAGAATAAGACGGGGGGGGGGCGGCTAACGTCCAGTAAAATGTGGTGCTACTCATACTGGGACCTCTTATTGATAAAGGCTGGAGAATTTCATTTACTGAAGGAATTCACCTCAAGTTTTATGTGTGTGCTCAAAGACTCCAGCATTCCATGATCTAACCAAGGTCTTATCTTCAAATGTGGGTTAGTTTCATTTTTAGTCAATTCCCTTATCCTATTTGTGCTTCAATCTCTTCATAAGTAAATTGGGGGCAATAATACCTGCCCCCCTTGGGGTAGCTGTGTCAAATAAAATAACAGATGGAAAATTACTTGAAGGGACTAAAAGTCCTAGCTCAGTTAATAAATAATCATGATTATTATTATATTCTTTTCATTGTCATTTTATTACAGAATTTTTCTTCCCCCTCTCCACCCTGGAAAAAAAAAAATCTGCCAAGAGTCTGAGCAAAACAAGCCTCTAAAGTTAGGTGTGCGATTTATTCGTCGTGGTCCCTTATGAGGAATTTAGTTTTAAACCCTTTTCAAACATCTGTTGCATTTCAACTCGGTAAGTGCAAGTAACAGAGAAATAGTAGCATCTGGGCTAGAAATGAAAAATATCTGCTCCTATTTTAAAAGAGAGAGAGAGGGGAGGGAGACAGGAGAGAGAAAGGGGAGAGAGAGGAAGTAAGACTGTTACATTTCTCATAGTGAATACTGAGCACTTATCACTAGAAATCATGTTCTACCTGACATGCAGGAAGCTGCGTGATTAATGTGCACGTGCAGCGGCCATCTGCTGTGGAGTTGGGCTCTGAGTCCCAGTGCCCCACGCTGGGTCAGCACTTTCCTCTGCGGTGCTGAGAAGTGACTTTCTCTGTTCCCCACCCCCTCCCTTGTGCAGGTCTTTGCTTCTAGGAAAAAAGGAAGAAATGGTCCATGAAGTTTCATTTGCCTTGAAAAAAACAGAAACATCTTCAGAGAAATTGCAGGCCATGGTACTGGCAGAGTGCAGCAAAGAAGGGGCTTTGGCCAGCCCAGCCTGCTGCCTGCAAGAAGCAGAGAAGGCCCACGGGAATAATATACCCAAGCCCTCAGATCATACCAGAGCAATTTGACCATTTGTGGAGAAGCAAAAGCCTCAAAAGAAAAGAAAAAGATCTCCTAAGTCACACAGGTTTATTTTTTTTTCCTCCCCTTTTGAGTGAGTTTCCTGGAGTAGTTTTTGGGCTGGCCTGAAGGAGCTCTGCTCACAGCAGAGGGGGGAGCTGGCCAACTCATCACCTTCTGGGGCAGACATCAGCCCCACAAGCTGGATATCAGGACAGGCAGCTATTATCACAGAGGGAACTGAGCACACTGCCATGAAGCCAGAGATAGATGCTAGGGTTAGCTTAGGAGCTCAAGGAACAGGGGCCCAAGTGGGGGGGGGGGGGCATTAGACTTTATTTGGTCTAACCCCTTTACTTGCAAATGGGCACCCTGAGGCCACAGATGCGGTAATAGGCCCACCGCAGGCACTCAGAGCTGGACCCATGGCTCTTTCCATTTCAGCAGGACATATCCCTGGGATTCTTTGTCCCTGGGATGCTCATGGAGCAACAAAAGGCTTTACTGACTTGAATCCATCTGTATGCTTAGAGTTATGTCCATATCCATTTCCTCCCCAAAATAGAGTCTGAAGAATACAGGAAACAAATGTCTGTGATTATCATCAACAAATAACACCTGCTCCATGCTCCTGGCCACAGGAGGATGGAGAAGAGATGGACCAGAGAGGGAAGGGGACATAGGGTGCCGGATAGCCAAGAAGAACAAAAAAGAAAGGGACAAGGACATGGTATAAAGGAAAGACAAGAGAGTGAGGAGAGAGATGAAAAAGAGGCAAGGAGAGTCCCCAAGAGTTGGACTACAGAGGAGAGAAAGAACACTGAGGGTGGGAGTGAGTGAGATTTGATGAGAAAAGGGGAAGTCAAGGGAAAAATTAAGCCAAACATAAATTTACAAGAGTCAGTCTGAAGGACCAGAGAAGTCAAATCAGTAGCTTTCTGCTGAGAAGCCCAAACAGGTATTGGCGGCCCAGGGAGGGGGGGGTAGAAAATGTATTCCCTTGAACCCCAACCTCAGTTTTTATCACAAGGGGTACAGAGGTCCCTGGTTAACAGGACCAACTTCCCCACCCTGGATGTGTGGAGCCCTCCTCCTTGGGCCTTCTCACCTCGCAGAACCTCCTCTAGGCACAGGACTGGAGGCAGGAGTTTTGAGTTACACACCAGGGGCCAATAGGGCTGCACAAAGCTCATATTGTTCCTACTTTAATCATGGTTTTTGCTTCACAAATCCTGCTTTGAAACCATACACTGTGCTTAAGTTTTATGGCAGTTCTTGGGGTGGTTTATGGTTTTGTCAGAGATTGTTTCTTTATTTTTCTAAAGTTATCACTGAATTTCCTTTTTTCCCTCCTCAAAATAATTATTGACAAACATGTGTGTAAATGTAAACCTGGGTAGGTGATGACACCACTCCTTGGATTTTCTCCCAAAGTAAATAAAGTCAAGCCTTCTGCTTTCCCATTCTCTTATTTTCTTAAGAAAGAAAAAAAGAGGGAGGTGGAGGGAGGAGGGGAGAGGAGGGCAGCAAGAACACCTTTTTAAAAAGTCAGAAAACCAAATTCTCACAATATTTAATGACACTTTTCCCTGTGTGCAGGGACTGAAGACTGAATTATGCCAAGGTGTGACAATTAGAAAAATTCTGAGTCAGGGAAAGTTTACTTTAGCCTGATTTTATGCCTTCAATACGTGCTTATATTCTAAGACCTGCATTTAGAATGGGGATTTGGGATATTAGAGAAGAAATCAGGGAAGCCAAAAAGACACATTTTTCTCTAAACCATATAAATAGCCCTGTTTTCACTCACAAAGGTATTCCTGGGAAATTGAGCAAGGGCTTACTAAATACTACTGTGTGGCTGCCACTGTGGTAGGTGATGGGCTGTAAGAGAGAAGGATCTGCCTGAGAGACTCTGAACAGCCTTGACCCATCTCCACCATCCTCCACATCACCTTCATCTCTCCCCAGACCAGGGCAAGAGCGTCCCCTAACTGGTTTCTCTGTTTCCTCTCTTGTTTCCCTACAGTCCATTCTCACATAAAACTCACAGTGATCTTTTAAACTACACATCAGAGGACATCACTCCCTTGCCCCAAACCCTCCAAATGCTGCTGCCCATACTGGAATAAAAGCTGCACTCCTGACCCATAACCTGATTAACTACCCTCCACCCATGCTTCCACCTCTGCTCCTTGCAGACTCTCTCCCCTTTGCCCATGAAGCAAGGTCACAGTGACCCTTTGGGTTTTCTGTTCCTTCAGCAAAACTAACTTGTTCTATCTTAGAGCAGTGTTCCTCAAATATTTTGGAGACTCCTATTGTTACTAAAATGACTGGAAAAGTTGTGCCATCAGCCCAAGTTTTCATCACAGGACAAGGACGAATAGTCCAAGAATCAGGTTCTGAGAAACAATGGCAGGAAAAACTATCAAGTCATTTCCTGCTTGCCACTTTTCAAGTTCAACACACTGAAAGTGCTAATAATTGCATTTTGCTGTTAGTGTCTCCCCGTCACTAGACTGGAAGCCCCAGGGGAGCAGCAACCTCATCCATCTGTCTCATAATTCTCCCTACCTAGAACCATGACAGGGACTGAGTGGATACCCCATAAATAGTTCAAAGAGTGAATAAACGAAAGAGAAAAAAGGGCACTCACACATTATAGCTTTAAATATAGATTCACAGCTATTCTTTGATTACGTACAAGAATGAGTACAAATTCTAAATTGGAAACAAGTTCTTTCTTGCTTAAAAAAAATGCAGGAACAAAAATGGTGACATCATCAAACCCTCATGAATCTACCAAGAAAAGCTCACCCTCCCCCAAATCTTCTAGCTGAGGCCTTTTACATACTCTAATTGACCACTCAAGGGATGTGTTACTTCAAAAGAAAATAGCATGGTGATGGGTATTAAGGAGGGCACGTATTGCAATGAGCACTGGGTGTTATACGCAAACAATGAAGCATGGAACACTACATCAAAAACTAATGAAGTACTGTATCATAACTAACATAACATAATAAAAAAAATAAACATTTGGTTCATTAAAATTCTTATTTGTTTATAAGCAAAATAAATAAAACAAAATAAAAACATTGTTGCACACTTGGGTGAAATGTATTCATAAATTTAAAAAAATACATGACAAATGGCCTCTTCTTCATTTGAGGTCATGCATTCAGCTTTCTAAGAGACATCCATTTGCAGCAAGACAGTATGGCCAAGCAGAAAGGGTATTATAACAATATTTGTAGTGGGAGCTGTTACTGTGTGACTCAGGGAAAAGCTTTTGAGTCCCTGGATCCATATCTGCAAAATATGGCAATAAGCTCTGACTCAACTACCCTCTTTAGCATTTCTGGGGATATGTTAGATTCAGATCAAATCCTATGAGTTTCTTTGGAAGAAAAAAAAAAGTAATATAAGTACAAAATATACCGGATAAGTATACCATCTTGCTTTCTAGTTCTTATCTACATGATTAAGCTAGAAAGTGATAGACTCTTGTTTTGGCAAGGTGTCCTCTTCCTCTAAAAATATGACTTGATGATTATTCCCAGTCCACAGAAACAGAGACCTAAAAGTCAGTAAATCGACAGAGAGAGGAAGAGAGAGAGAGAGAGAAGCTCAGTTTAGACTATGGCCTTACAGAAATCTAGGGGATAATTCTAGCCAAGAACCAGGCTGAAGTATGAATTCTCTGCTGAGTCAGCTCTCCATAGTGTATCTTTGTGGTTTTGCTTGATTTGATACAAATTCTAAAAATATCCAATTCATTCATATTAAAAGGAGCATGTAAAGACAGGCTGCAGTGGTGTCCAAATGACCCCCATTATTAGCATTATTTGGCCCACCCTTCCCTGGGATTATATGAAAAAGCACAGTTGTCTGACACTTATTTTCCTTACACAAGAAATCTTAGGTAGATGGCTATGGCATCCCTTGCCCATTACCTGACTGATATGCATTCTTCCCTCCTTGCTTATTTACAAAAGTCTGTTTTCAGGAGCAAGATATCAGCCCCAAGTGAAATACTCATTTGCCCAGCTTCCTTAGAATTTCAAGATGGTGATGTGATGTGGTTCTGGCTAATGAGATGAAAATAAAAGTCTACTGGGAGCCTCCGGAGCATCTTTGCTTCCCCTGATGTAAAGTGGCAGGTGTTGATGGCTCAGTCCCTCCCTTCCTGTCTTGCACAGGAGAAGACAGATGCAGTGGCCGCCTGGTAACTACCAGAAACAAACATGAAGACAAGCACTCTGGTATGGCCGGCATGGCAAAAAGATGGAAAGAGTCTGAGTCCCTGATGACATCACTGAGCATTTACATCTACACCAGAAACAGCCTACATCTGGTCTTCTTGATATCTGAGAACAAGAAACACCTACTTGCTTAAGTCACTGAATTAACTCATGCAATACTGATAGCCAAAATCTTTACTAAGTGATACAATGACTGTATTATTTGAGAGTTGAGAAACGGGTCATAAATAGAAAAGGGTAAAGGAATGAAGGGTCCTTGAGAAAACCCTTACATCCAGGAAAGAGTATCCTTATATCATCTCCACCATTTAGTCCCTATCCTTCATGCTTGATACACAGAGATGTGGAATTATCCTAAGATTCTGAATCCTTGGTCTCTGCAGCCTCACTGTTTCCCACCAGCCAATTCCCTCAGCTGTTCCACATCCGCCCTTTATTATTTTCCATCCATTAATCATTTGCACCGTCCAGGTTTACAATTTTCCAAACTCTGCCCATTTCAATTAGATACCAGGGTTGCAGACATAACCCGGCAGCCCTGACCTGCACGGGACTAACATCAGAGGCGGCTGGATTCCTGCAGGCTCTATTTCTATGTATGCCATCTTCAGGCCAGGACTAGATAATTTCACTCATCTAGAAAATTAAGGTGAATAAGAGAAGAGAAAACTGGAATGGCATATGGTCTAGCTTCCTGAATTTGTATGATTATCCATTATCAAATAGCAGGCACTGAGTTATTAAGTCTATTGACAGATGCAATGTAATTTTCTTCAAACAGATAACTGATCCTGGAACTGATAAGTTCTGAATGTGCAGAGCACACTCCTTCATATTTTGATCATTCTTCACTTTCCTCATTCAGTGCTCTAGGTTATCAAATCACCAGTACAAATACATAAACAGAAGTAAAGCAGCATAGAGTGTCTTAAATTTATACTCAGAGTTCTCATTTCGTTACTTAACATTTTTCTAACTCTGAGCAGCATTGCTTTATAGTCTTAGGACCAAGAAAAATTAAAATAAGTAGGAAAAATTACAACATGAAATGTTTAAAAAATCCAGGTCTCAGAAAGGTTTGAAATAAATTGCACAGAAATAGGTGAGAGAGTGTTCTAAGCTTAGACAAAGATTTCAAGGTTTAGAGGCAACACTGTTCCGATACTGCTAAATGAGGGAAGGGCTTGCCTTTTTCTTTTATAACCGCTGGCAAAGGGATTCATGCAGGTAATAAATCAACACTGAAATGCAGCTTAAATTACAAAAGCAAAATAAAATCACTGGGACAATACCTAACACAAACTGACCGGAGAAGATATTTTGCAAATATTTTGAAAATACCTCTCTGAGTATATACAGCTGACAGTCAAAAAGCACAATGAAAGGGCACGCCTGTTTCCAGCATTTGGGAATAACCTTCCATACTGTAAAACAAAGGAACAAAATCCTTCTTGTCCCACAATTTAGCTTTGGGCCCTAATCCAAAACTGTTCATTTATCTCTGATCTTTCTCCCACACTAGGATGACTTTGTCAATGCTCTGGGTTCCAAGGAGTTAACCAAAAAAAGAGCATCTAGATGTTTGCTTTTCAGTGGGTAGATACGGTATATATGTCATGTTTAAATACAAATACCAGAGATTACATGACTTCCTTGGGAGGAAACAACATGGACTGGAAGTCTAGCTACTCTTCGTTTGTGAAGATGTAGGGGAGACCCAACACCTTCACTGTAGATACTGTAGACTGTGGCAGAAGTCTCACTTCTGGAAACCAAAATATCTTAGAAATTCAAACATGTTACCATTTACTTGACAATAATTCACTATGTCCTGAAGTTTAAAATAAGTCCTTGATTATATCTGGCCATAAGAATATAATCAAATGTAAGACTGTACAAGAATCTTATTTAGTAAATGTTGTGGTCATGATCCTTGGGATATCAGATATTCAGATTTCATTACACCTTCATGAGACACTCACCAGGTATATCTTTGTTTTCCTAGCTAGAGACCTTTGATATTTGTTTGAAGATTTAGATGAGTTAAGATTTTCCCTTTTTTAAACCTCCTAGGAAAACATTCTATTTCTTTTTGGCTGGTCATTCACAAAGACTTATAGCAGGCTATTTGTGTTCTCTACTGAGTTGAGTGTGTTTATTTGATAGCAGTGGAGTTCCACGGCAAATTCTAATTCTCAAACTTTTCATGAAGTGTTTTCAGTGTAATAGATTTCTGGATGATTTTGTTTGTTTCAGAATTTCTCTTCCCTTCTGGAAGGGACACAGTGCAGATGTGAGTGACAGAGTTCAATGGAAGAATAAAATAAAAATATTAATTACCCAGAGCTGCCTGAATCCTAACAGCTGTACTGAATGTGTGCAACACCAGCATAGGCATCCAAAAAACATCAATATTTATTATGAAGATGTGTGTATTGATTGAGCTGTAAAATGATTCAAAGTAATATACGCCATCCCAATAATTGAACTCCATTCAAAAGAACACCAATGTAGCCACAATGAAAATTGAAAGAGACGATTTTGATTTATTAAATTACTCTATGCAGCCACAAGATATTGAACAAAGAGAGGAAAAGTTAATATAAGTCTATGGTGATGCTGCCTTGCTGTTAGAAAGAAGAACAGCGGCATACTTGTCTCCATGACTCAGGGATGCTTGGTTTTAAGGGCCTGGCCCCACATTACTTTAAGGACAAGAGCTCTCTAGAAGTGAGCATTTGGTGGCCCTGAGGCAGAACTATGAGGCCACATCTTTTCCTATCAATAGCCTGTCCCCATATTACATCACCTCTCTCACAAGACCTTCCCTGGTCACCCCAAACATTCGTTCCTTACCTCTCTGAACTCCTATGTCTGCAGGTGGAAATGGGCATAAGGGGAGGTAACAGGGATGGAATTCATGTTTAAGGAAACTCTAATGGGCCTACTTACTCAAAATGCTCAACTAACCAGAATCTCTCCTTACGTCCTGCTTACATTCAGAAGACAAATCACATACTTCTCATAGCACACTCAGGGAAGAGGTATGGTTAGTTGGCTTGTTTTTGCAGGACTTTAAGAGTCTGTATTGAGGTCAATAAATTCATCTCAGCTTTTTCAATTCTCTGTATCTTCAATTAATAGTACAAATTCATATTCAGATTGGGAACTGTGATATTATAAAAGTACCTGTTATTAAAGAAATATATAATTATCTTTGTAATACCATAACTAATGAGACATCGAAGAAAACAGAAAGGTTTTAAACACAGATTAAAACAAAGATATTTTATGCAACAATCAACCAAAAAATGTTAATTCCCCAACATACCCCACCTCGTTATTTTTGTTAATTGGTATATAACCAGGTTGAATGGTGGCCCCCCCAAAAGATGTCCACCAGGAATCTGTAAACGTAATCTTACTTGGAAAATAGGTCTTTGTAACTGTAACTAAGCTAAAAATATTAAGATGAGATCATCTATTTCAAGATTATCTAAGTGGGCCCTAAATCAAATGACAAGTGTCCTTATAAGAAGAGAAGACACAGGCAGAAGAAAAGGCCATACAAAGATGAAAGCAGAGTTCGGAGGTATGCAGTCACAAACTAAGGAACCCTAGAGTGACCTAAAGCTAGAAGAGGCAAAGAAGGATCCTCCCCTAAAGCCTTCAGAGGGCGTATGGCCCTACTGACACCTTGGTTTCAGACTTCTGGCCTCCAGAGCTGTGAGAGAATATATTTCTGTTGTTCTATGCCACCAGGTTTGTGGCACTTTGCTAATACTGAAGCCCTAGGAAACTAATACACGGAGTTTTACTATATTTGATTAAATGCCACTGAATAAATGCAATTAGGTATAATTAAAGATGAAAATTCAGTAAGTCATTCAAAGAACACTTACTAAGTGTTACTATGTGCCAGATACTGTGTAAGACTCCGGAGATACAGCAAAAAATTTAAAAGATACTACACTATAAAACCCTCATCGACCTCACAGTGAAATCTGAAAAGGCAATTTCTTAATCAGTCTTTGTAGAACAAGAGAGAAAAATACAGAGATTTTAAAGAGGAGAACATTACCTGGGATAGAGGAAGGTGGAATCCTTTTGATAAAAAAGCTATAAAGGCAATACTAAGATGCAAAACCAATATTGTTACTAAAGAGCTCCTGAAAGGCTTAGAGACATTCAATCCAAACTGAGAGTTTGTCAGTCCCCAAGGAATGCAAATATTTTCCACTATCACCTATTAATTACAAAGGGAAAGAGTACCATGGAAACCCCCACAAGACCTGGTTCTTTCCCAGGTAGCTCTCCTGAGGAGGGAGAGCTTTTCCTCTATTCTGTTCAAAGAATTAGAAAGTAAAAGTGGCTTCAAGTCTTCTGTTGTTTTTCTACATTTTCCAGATGATATTTTACATTATAATGTGTCATCCCATGTTGTATCAATCACATTACAATATGTCACTTAATGTAACATAAAGCAACATGATTGACACAATCTACTAGGGCTTGTCACAACATTGCATGTCAACCAGGACATTTTTATGGGTTTTGTAAGGAAAAAAAAAGTCAACATATTTCACTGAACATCACATCCAAGGTGTGGGGAGGGGGAGGCAAAGAAAGTCTCCTTTGAAGATTTTTGCAACATTCCTGTTGAGAGAACTGATAAACATCTGTTAAGTAAATGGAGTCAAATGTCTTCCCTATGCCCATATCAAATGGGTCCGATAAACTACTGTCAGCCTGTTTCAGGTTCATGGTCAATTCTTACTGCTTCCTATTCCTGTTTGCCACATTTAATCCAAAACACCTTTAAAAGAAGGAATAGAACTACTAAATGGAAGGCCCACATCTGAGGCAAAGGAAGCAGTAAAGGCAGGCAGTCCTCAGCAGTAGGGTGGGAATGTTCTAGAAGCCATTATTGGTGCAAATGTGGTTGTAAGTAATAACTCAAAATAACTTAAGCAAAAGGGGGATTTATTATAAAGACATGGGAATTTCTCAAGGAACAGAGGGCAGGAATAGAACTAGACCAGAGGAAAAGACTAGTAGCAATAATTAGAATTCTTATTAGAAAAACAATAATCCATCAGCATCCTCTCCTCACCTCCTCCCTGCTTCTCTGTCCCACCTGCTTTCTTCTTCCCTCTTTACTGCTGCCCAATCCATTAGGCAGAAACAGCCCCCATTACATCCAAACTGTGTAAGTTAGATTCCCAACCACATGGGAGATGCTGGCTGGTGCATCTTTGTTGATTTCCTCTGGGTGATATATTTCCCCCTTCCTAACAGTATTCTAATTCCTTAGCAATGCAGTACATGAGGGATGCACCTTACCTCTAGCTCTAGAATGAAACTCAAGTTGGTTCAATCAACCAGTGGATTTCATGACCCTGGCCAACAGTAGGCTCAGTGAAAGGCACAGTTAAAGTGGTCCACAGATTTGTCTAGAAAGCTAGAACACAAACTCACTCTTCTCCCTGAGGCCTATCTGAGTGAGAATGTGAGCTTGGGACTGCTATAGCCATAGCCATTTTTACGACCATGAGGGAAGCCAGCTTGAGGGTCGAGCCAACTAAGAGGAAGCAAGCCAAGACTTGGATCCTGCTGACATCATTTGAGTCCTTGACCAAATCATTCCTGTAGCCTAAATCTTTCCAGAACAACTTGAGGACAGGAATAAATAAATAAATAAATAAATAAATAAATAAATAAATAAATAAATAAAACCCTTTATATTTAAGATAGTACAGTCCAATTTTCTAGTCCTTGCAACCAAAGGAATACCAACCTTAATATAAGAGACCAACTTACTATCTTTAGGAACACCTCCAGCCAACCTAGCTTGATCCAGTCAGTCTAATCAGCCAGAGAAAGGGTACAAACACAGTTGCTAGGTGCCAAACCCCATGGAGTGGGTGGGAGAACAGTTCTCAGAAAAGAGAGTGGGTGGCGTTTTGAATAAAATCTATTATCAGTGTAGATACCCATTAGCTGGGTGAGTGGATACATAGTCCTCTATGCTTTGATTCTTCTCAGTATTAAGTTGGTTGGCCACCATCTCTGCAAACTGAACTTCTTCTTAGTATGCCAATGAAAGATTAATTGTATACTCACTCTAAATCAGGTGTCACACCTCACAGATAGGTTCTAATAAGAAAAATATTTTATAATCAGTTGGCCTTTTCTATTTTTCACAAGTCTTTTCCCTCTTTCTTTTTGCTGTTGCTGTTTGTGCATAGAGGAACATAAGGAAAGATTTTCAGACCTTTGCATCTTATGATTCCACTTCCTCCCAATCCCCCAGGTTTCTATGGACATACTCTTTTAAGAACATCCTCTTTCATGGGTGGTCATGTGGCTCACCCATTAGAGCTGAGGATGCAAGGGACTCAGCCTTTCTGCATGAATCCTGGATATGATGGAACAAGGTTTAAATATGTTCATATCCTTTACTGCAGGAACCCCTTTTGGAATTTAATGGAAAGCAAAAATCTGAGCCATGCATACAGAGTCATGCATAGAGTTGCTCATTCAAGTGTTTTGCTCTTTTAAAATAATAATTAAAAATTGTATTGTTAAAAACATTAACCTTGTTAAATCAAAAATGATCTATCCATGTGACAGGATTCTATTAAACAATTGAAAATGTGATTTCTGTAAAATATTTTATGAAATGGAAAAAATACTAGTTAAATATTATGAAGTGAAAGAAGCAGGTACCAAAGTATATATACAACATAATGATCATAGACTCTGCACGTCCTCACACACACTACAAACTGGAAGGAAACAGGTGTTAACTGTGGTTACCTCAAGAGTTTCAACACAGTAGAATTATGAATTGATTTTATTTTTTTTCTTATACACTTTTTTTTTTTTGCATTTCCCAAATTTGCCCACAGTGAATAAATATCACTTATATAATTAGGGGGAAGAAGGTTATTAAGGATTCATTCTATTTGCTTAGATACTTAATATATTTTATTCTCTGAATGTTGGTTTTAGAGAGTGAAAGCATATTGACATTAAATGGTTTTAAGGCAATGTAAATGTGTCGTATCAAAATCATATTGAAGAAAATGCAATAAAAAAACATTTTTAAAAGATAACAACAAAAATGGGCATTCCCCACTTAAATAAGGAAAGAGTATTTTTGTTCATTATATTTCCTAGTTAAAGAATTTTGTGAAATGAACAAAATGTCCACTTTAATTTCTACCTTTGAAATTCTTCAAACAAAGGTCAGAACAACTTCCTTTCTGCCTCATCATATTGTGGCAGCTATATGATTTATAACTCTGATTACAGTTTTGTCTCCTAAAATATGCTACAGTGAATGAGGTCAGAGATTCTGCTTCCACTCAGTTTCCTTGTTTTTGTGGCTTGAAGTCAAATTATTCATATTACTTTAATGCAGTTTTGTTTAGCTTAATTATATACTGAAAGTCTGGCGCACATAATTAATCAATGTATTGCTAGTGACTGTTGAGCAGCCCATATCTGTTGGAAATTTTATTATAAAATGCCGGATGTGAGGGGAAGGAAGATAGGAACAGATGAGAGAGAAAAGCCATGCCATCTTTTCCTCAGATGAGTGTTATCAAAGTGGTCATGTGTGTTGAGAGCAATCAATTTAGTTTTACAGATTTGTCCTCACTTCTGGAAAATCCAAAATACATCTTTTATTGTTCTCCCAGGCTGACACACAACAAGAGCCACCATGTATATCTTTTTATTCACCTTATACACAGAAAAACATGCATTGTTTCGTAGGTCACACAGGAATACTGGGCACAACTGCTGTGATTATATAATCCAAGGTTTTAACAGAGCTTTACCTTCTCCCCAGTATTCAGTCACTATTCTTACACTATCTCTCTTATTTCAGATGAGAAACCTGGAGAGAGAAATGGCACTCCAAATTCTTTTTCCAATAAAGGTCTTTTATTCCTAGTTTCCTTAGATTTTGTGGACATTTAAGGAATTCTATTATAAGAATGTGTAAAAATTTACTTAAATTTTTAAAAATTTGCTTCAACATACATTGCCATGAGGAGCTGACACACAGACACTAGCAAATCTGGTGTCTCTTTGAGCACCTTTTTAATGATAGAGTTCAGTTTGTCCATCATTTGGCTGCCTTTATGGCACATGCTGTGGACCAGCCGCTGGGCTGGGCTCTGTTTCCTTTGCTACAAGATGAGAGTCATTGTTCCTACCCTCAAGGAGCTTTCAGGCAAGTGGTGGAATAGCCAAATAAACTCAGGGTTACATGTAGTATGACAAGTGTTCTCACCAAGGTAGGTACGGGGTCCCTCAGCCTCCCAGTGGCCCAGGAAGGCTTTGCTGAGGAGGTGACACGACAGCATCTTGAGAGATAGATACAAGACAGGAAGTAAAATGCGGTCCTTTCACCTACTGGTTCCTCAGTGATCTTTGCATCGTTATTAAATCCGTTCCAGAAATATGAATACAAAGGCACAGAGAGGTTAAATGACTTGAACAGTGTCACATACCCAGAAAGTAAAAAGTCTGGATGCAAACCAGGCAGCCTGCAGACTTAACTGTTGCTCTTCCCACCAAGGCAAAACAAAGAACCCATCATTCTACTAGGGTATACAATGCCCACACAAAGGCACTTCACAGAAAGTGCATTATTTGTAAATAGAGATCTTTATTACCTCCCAGAGATATCAAGTAAACTCAAAAAACTGCTTCCTCCAAGCACTTTCCTCAGCCAAAACCAACGCAGCACACGTTAAGTACCTGGCCCAAGATGATGATAATGGGGAAACTGGGAATCCCAAGACACATGCTCTTTTCAGTCCCCTGAAACACTGGTCGTTCTATCATGGGCTCCCGGGCACTGACCTGATTATTGCTCCATTTTACATAACCCCAACTGTGCACCTACAACAAAGTCCCTTTTCTCTTCTATTTAATTGTTATGGTCATTGCCACTGTTGAGTGAAAAATAAAATATCTCTGTGCTGACATGTCACTTTATTTTGTTCTGTTTATTAAAAAAGAGAGGAAGACAGAGAGAGTAGAACTGAAACCAGTAGAAAATAATCCTGTTTGATGAAAGGCAAAAAATTATAAAAGTGGTCAAATTCCACAGAATCCAACTAAATATGAAGAAACTGGGATCATAATGTGTTTCTAATAGAACCGTTGGCTTAAAGAAGTGGCTGTGGCTAGAATGAATCACTACCCAATCAAGCCCCAGACATCTCAGCAACTTCAAGAAATGGGGACAGGAGACTTAAGGAGGGTACCTGGATTTGATCACCATGGTGGTGATAATTCCTTGTCATTATTGAGCTGGTATTAGAAAGTTAAAACCCCATCCAAAATGGAGAGCATGTAGCAGAATGGGTGGTCCCTATGCTCTCAGCAGCACATACTAGACATCTGAGGTCCGTTTCTGGTTTCCATAGGTCAGAAATGATCTAATGCTTGACATCATCTTGTCCTACCTTTCGGAAGTTTCCAGAGCCCAAGAAGAACATTTATATTGAGGGAGCTGGCTTCCATTCTCTCCCCAGTACAAATATTGCTCATAACTGTTGTTTTTGATGTTGTTTGTGTCAACTCCTAAAAAATTTTTAAGCAAGTTTAATCAAATTGCAGTTTAAACATAATCAGATAGAAATGAATTTGAAGATCTCTCATTTGTCTCATTAAATAGTTTGTGTTTTGGGGGGAAAAAACCCACAGGAGAGAAGTATTTACCAGGCTAGTATTCCCTGTATCTTGGCGAACCACAAATCTCCCATTTGGCACTATTAAACATAAATACATTGACTTGTAAACCAATGAAAAGACTCTTTCCCCTATCTTTGTGAATCCTTCATGGCTCGTGTTCAACACTAAGACACTATACTTCTACTGGGCCAAAGAATTCTACTGGGAAAGATGATCTTGTATCCTTAGCTGGAGACAAGTTTTTAGCCATATGCCTATTGGGCATCATTTACTATGTTGATGTTGTATACCCTCCCCTTTCTCTAAGAGTTTAAATGGAATGGAAGATTAGAAAAAAACGGAATACCACATATTAGTTCTATCCATCCCAGAATAAACCCTACATGAAAAAAGAAGAGAGAGCAGAAGCAGAAAGACACTCGAGGCTCTGATGTGAGTGGAGGAGGGGATGTGCACATGCATGCATATGTGTGTACACGCTCACTCCCTTACACGTGTGTTAGTCCCTACCCTTTGTCCTAGAGGAAGATAAATCGTGATCCTCACTTACTTATAGTTAATCTCAAAGGTTAATTTTGTTGCCTATAGGCTGTAAACAAAGAAGATATTTCTTTCCCGGCACGGGGCCTTCTGTCATAAGTGAAACAGAAAAGTCAGTGCGTCCAAGGATTAAGGAGAGGTCGGAAGATTCGAAGAACCTGGTGCTGACAGACCTGCTTATTAAAAAGCGTACTCTGGTGGCCAGGCTGCCGCTGATGGCCTGACGTGGCCAGACTTCAGAAACCCAGTGCACAATCAGTGGACTGTGCTGCTCTGGGGACAGCGGGTGCAGGAGGCCTTTTCTAATTTGTCAAAGTTGTATCTAATTCCACAGAACAAAGTTCGCAAAGAGAGATGAGCAGAATCCACAAATTATTGCTCATTCACCAAGCCCTAGATGGAGCGATAGAAGCAGCACACAGGTAGGGTTTTGAAAAGTAACTCGACCCCTGCCAGTCGGCTTTGGGTAATTCCACTTTGTGGGCATAACAGTTTCCCTTGTTTTTTGTTTAATAGGATTATTTCTCAGAATATTAAAAAGATAGCATCAACATCTTTCAGTGGCCCCATAAACTATTTCTGGAAATATAAAAAGAATGGTTCAGGTGGTTTCTTTACTCCTGATAGGACTTTTGTTCTCTCAAAAACTAAAAAGAAAAGAATGTGGTTTGGGGAGGGGTATGCCTGGAGCAAACAAAATAAAATGTTAAGTTTTCTAGAAAAGAACGATCATTCAAACTTACATTGCCCACTGAAACTCTTGCTGGCCTATTTTGAAAATGAGACTGACCTTCAAATTAGAGTTTAGAATTTCAAACTCCGAAAATTGAGGAGTTGTTAAGGAGGAAAGCATAAGACATGTTAGTTTCCATGTGTCAGGCAAGGCTACGAAAAGGAAATATGCTCTGCAGAAGAAAACATTTTGAACAATCTTCAAATGGAATCTTCCGGAAAATATTGCCTTCTAGATGGTAAGGAGCAGCACAACCACGTGGAAGAAGGCATAGACTGTTAGGAGTTCTGTTGATCTGTCAGCCCACTCCACTAACCACGGTGGTGAAGGCAAATGGTGGTCAGGTCCACCCTGGCCAGTGACTTCTCCATAGCAATACCTGAGAAGTTCTTACAACTCAGTGTTTTATAATGATAATGAAAGGAAGGGCTGGGAAGAACCAAACTCTCATGAAGAAATGCACCACGTACCACCACCAAACAGTTCACGCAAACGTAAAATACAATTCACACATGGGTAAAATCAGTCTCAGTCCAGTCTAGCTACCCATCCCTCCTCATCAGATGTTTGATGAAACTCTGCCTAGAGGCTGTCCTAGGTCTCTGAGAAGTCCCATCTTCTTGTGGGGGGGAGGGGGTTTTCTCCCGCACCCAGTCTCACTCATACGGGTCACTTTCTGTTTTACCTAATAGCAAAGACTCTCAGTTGAGACATGAAAAATTCCTCAAGATTCACGATCTGCCTTGTACTGAATTCACAGCTGTGGCTCTGCGGTTCTTGATACCAACCTCCTCACTGTGTACGCCCATGCAAGTGCAGCACTCCAGGGCAAATGTGACTCTTCCAACAGGTGGGCTCGGCTGGCTGCTCTTACACAAATTCCTTTTGCCAAACACCTTCCCCAACTATGAGGAGATTGATTTTTAAGAATCATCCTAGTTTTAGGCAAGAAAAAGAAAAACCTCCTGGTGGAATATACCTGAAAGACGATTTTTCTTACTTAGAAACCCTTTGCTATTTCCTGTCCTCTACTGAACAAACCTTTGAACACAGGGCCAGAGGTTAAAAGAGAACCTTGTTTGTTGCACTCGTGAGGTTAGGCCTTGGGGAGGCAGCCTGGACGAGTGAGCAGGACCTGGGATTTTGAATTAAGATCTGTTACTTCCTGTGAGACCTGGGGTGTGCCTCTTACCATATCTGAGGCTTAGTTTTCTCATAGAAAATGGAGCTAAAAATAGTGCTTCCTACTTTGCAGGGTTGATAGACAAATAAATGAGCCAGGGTATATGAGGGTGTCTTTTAAAATACGCTATAAATGTTAGCTGCTGGTTTTGTTTGGTTGTTAGGCTTTGTTTTATGATTATTAACTAACTGCTTTGGCTCATTAGCAAGTTATACCCCCGCCTGGTTAGTCTGTGTAACAATCTTTACCTCTAGTCCTTTGTAAGACCCCTTCACCACTGAAATTAAATGGCCTGTGAGGGTAGGATTTTCATAGCCCGTTCTACTAAAACATAAAATAAGTGTTTATATCAAAATCAATTTTGCCATTCTGATTAGACTTTGGGTCAAATAAAAAAAAACAGGTGTATTGAACTGGGCATAGGGTGTGTTTATTTTTTTTTTAAGATTTATTTATTTGATCGTGGAACACTACATCAAAAACTAATGATGTACTGTATGGTGACTAACATAACATAATAATAATAATAAAGACTTATTTATTTGAGAGAGAGAGAGAGACAGAGAGAGCAAAAGCAGAGAGGAGGGGCAGAGGGAGAGGAAGAAGCAGACCCCCCTCCCCCCACTGAGCAGGGAGCCTAATGTGGGCTGCATCCCAGGACCCTGGGATCACAACCTGAGCCGAAGGCAGACGCTTAACCGACTGAGCCACCCAGGTGCCCCCATAGAGTGTGTTTATAAGAAAAAACACCCACGTGATATTATTTTATGCTCTTTACTACATTTCTCTACTCCAACTTATAGAAGAGTTTTGAGAAAGCTTAAAATATAAGGCACAAATATCATAAAACTGAAAAATCATTAAAATGAGTAGTAAGAGAAAAATAAAGCAAATCCATGCTAACCCACCCTTCTGCAACTGAACACAAAACTTGGACCCAAGGTATTGATCGTCAAAGCAAAATAAGCAGGATTGTGAGCGAATGACTCTCCTTTTTCAACATAAAAAAGATGTCAGAGGCAGAAAGTCATTTCCTAACTCTAAATTCTGAAAGAAATTTTTCTCAGGAGTCTTCACATGACTGATTTTGAACAACACTGTATTCTCCTTAAAGGTTTTCTAAAAACGACCACTTTTTACTGGTTATCTGCCCTACTAAGAGGAACTCTGAGTTTGGAAACCCAATTTGGAAAGGGGAACTTTGCTCTTTGCAATAAAAACTTGGTAACTCTTACATATCTTAGTATAATTATAATTGACTCATTATATCTTACTACAATTTATATTTTCGATAATGATAAACTTACACAATACAAGTTTATAATGAATTTATTTTGTTTGTTGTAATTAGCTAAGACATATTTAATTTTCTTTATGAGCCAGGCAAGTGCTAAGCCCTTTATCTGTACGGGCTCATTTAATCCTCTCCATGATCCTATGACATGGGGATTATTATTTCACTCATTTAAACTTGAGAAAATTGAGACTTATGGAGGTATTGAATCCTGCCCAAGGTTATACAACTTGCAACTCACTGTGGAGTTTGAACTTGAAGCCCGCCCAAGGTTATCTGTCAGACCCCTCACCACCCTGCAAACCCACCTCATACACTCAGACAGACCTGAAAAGGACTTCAACCAACCATCAAATGAATGCAAAAGTGTACTGGATTAGATCAGAAAAGCAAGTTGCCAGTCAACACAGAATCTACGTTGTACACTGAAAATTTATTAGGAGTAAGTTTATGGAGAAAGAAAGGGGTATCATTCCTGGTCTGATGGTGGCCAAAACTGAACAGCCAATCAGAGCACTGTAGGGGAGTGTAAACACTTCATTTGAAAGTTAGGTCAGAAGCCCACTGGACTTCTACTTTGCTTCCCTAGACAGTGGAGTAGACCCTCTCCCTTATGCTATAAGGCTCTCTTCCAGAGCCAGAGCCCTATGTTAAGATGTTTGATCTTTACTTCATGGTCCTTGCCCATGTATGCTCATGTCAACAAGTTGGCACTCTGCTCCAGCAGGCTGCAGAGTGCTGGGTATGTTCTTAACCTCCAGCAAATATGAGATAATTTTAATTGCTTCTTGGTCTCAGTTTCCTCATCCAAAATATGAGAAATTATTATGAATGACAAATAGATCATGGTGCTTGAAAATTCTAAAATTATGATTCTATGATTCAATTCAGCCTTTTTCCCCTAGGAAATTTAACAAGGTTTTACAGATTTCTTTTCCTCAAATCAATACTAAGTATAATTTTATACAGGAACACCCTAAGGTCAAGTAGCTCTCTCTTCTTGCCTTCTGTTACGGAGACTTACTTTGACAAAGGGATTAAGTATAAAGGCTCTGGGTACCACCCATTTAAAGTTTTGTATCTTGGCAAGTTATTTAATCTTAATGCCTCAGTTTATTCACTTGTAAAGCAAATATAATAATAAAATCTACTGCATAAGGTTAATACGATCTTTCAAATGAGTTAGTAGCTTAATGTGCCTACAGCCATGCTGACAAACTGGTAAATGCTCGGTAAATGATAGCCCTTAGCCATCTGTCTCAAACTCTACCCTTCCATTCTTCCTGAAGCATTATGCGTATGATACACATTTTCCCATCCTTTAGAGCTATAGCTTATCCCAACCTGACATACAGATCATTCCCTTCCATATCCACAGTCCACCAAGCTATCTCTCTTCAGCCATTCCAACAGTAACTGAAAGAAAAACCATTTGTGAGCCAAATATTAAGGCTTCAGATGGATAACTCCCCTGGATTTTAAATTCACCACTTCTACTCCACCCTCTTCACTTACTTGGCAATACACTTACCCTTCATATGTGTTGCACAGCACTTATCATAGAAGGTGCCTATTTGCAGACAGGGTTTGAGGTCAGTATAAGAGTAGCTTGTCCTCCTTTTTGGCAGACTTTAGTTTTTATATGCATTTATAAGAACATCAGATAACTCAATACACCAAACTGTGACTAAAACTGAAGTATGTGGTTGTCTTGAATTAGAGGAAAAAAATCATAAATTTTATCTGAATAAGGAGAAAAATGTGTCTGTTATTCTGTCATTCAGAGGTATGGTCTTTAAAATGCAGAAGTCATCTTTGACTCTTCTGTCTTACTCCCTGGATCTAATCATGCTAAGTCCTATTTAACTCTTCCTTCCCAAATCTCTCTCTGAGATGTGCTCAGAGTATGGCATATGCCTCTCTCCTAGCGTCTCTCGCAGTCTGTTTCATATTAAAGTTATTTATGCACATGCCTGTCTTCCACGCTAGACCTTTAGATTCGGAGGCCGTACAGCGTGATTTGTCTTTGTATCTCCAGCAGCATCGAGCACACAAGGTCTACACCTGTACTTCCCTCCTAGATACACACACACACACACACACACACACACACACACACACACACCTACATACACACACGGTGCTGGTTCACTCTTCCATGTTTCTTTATTCCTATTCCTTTTGCCCCAAATGCCCTCACCTCTTACCCTCTCCACATGGTAAAACTCTTCTCACCCTTCAAGCCCAACACCTATTCCTCACACATATTCCCTGCAGGGCTCCATAGTCTATATGATAGTACAGTGAGTAACTCATGGTTTTAGAGTTTTTCCATACCAGATTGCAAAGTCCTTTAAGGACAGAACCATATCTTCTTCATCTTTGTGTTCCTTATGGCACCTGTCATAGACACTCACTCAGTGGACACTCAAAAATATTTGTGAAATTCAACTAACTTGAATCCTTAGGACCAACTTCAAGTAAATGCTCTCTTTAAACAATGACCCTGAATTTCTCAGATAACTCGCCAGAAGAGTACTAAGTACAATTTATATTCTTTGTATATGTCACCCTAAGGCTTTGACACATGAACACTGAGTTGAGGACAAAGCATGAACACGAATCAACATAAAACCTATTCCAAGAAATCTGACTCCATGTGGGTTGCATGGTCCAGTGGCAAAGTGAGAGAAGAACGAAAAACATCAAACCTAACACATAAATTCAAAAGTAGAAGCTTAAGAAATACCACAGAATGAGCCACAAGTTAGTTTCCAATAAATAATCAGTGCCCCTGCTAGGAGGAGCCCAAGATTGTGCTTCATGGCAGGGCATCAGTGGGGCCTGGATGCCCTGAAGGATACGTGTAGTGTGTCCTCATTGATGACATGGGCCCTCCTGAAACACTGGCCTCTCTGCCCCACAAGTAACTTCAACTCTCACTTCTGAAAGGCTTCAAGAAGAAGGGCATGACTCACCCCCCAGGAACAGAAGCTGTTCCCCTTGTCTCCAAAGCATGATATTAACCTTCCCTTTTAGTGTGCACTACAATTCAAGAAAAGCTCCCTCAAAGGCATTTAACAGCCAGACAGATGATTTTGTAATTCTTTACTCGGATGAAATGAAAAGGTTGTGTGAAGTCTTCGGATGGAATTTCCATCTCTTCCCTTTTTATTTTATTAGATTAAAATGGTTTCAGTGTTTTTAGACAGGGTTCCTCTTAAGAAGATGCAAATTTATACCATCTTTCTGCATTCTTAGGATCACACGCTCTGCTTAAAATCCACACTCCACTTCAGTTACACACAAGTAATTCTTCCTGACCTAGATGGAATGGAATACTCATAGCAAATTGAGAATACAGATCAGCCTGAAAGCCAAGGAAAGAAAGCTAATGGTCTGCATGTCATTCCCACATACAAGGTTCTTAGGGACTTTTTTTTTTAATTGTGCCTCCTTTTAAAGGGGAAATAAGCTGTTCTTTCATTTCTTATTACAGTCTAGGAAAGATCAGCACCTAAAGGGAGAAATTGCAATATTGAGAGACACATGTGGAAATCGCTTCTATGATGGCAATTTCCTGAACTGCTTTCAAAAGCCCTTTTTTGGCTTAAAGAGTCCATGGAGTCCTTTTAAGATTTTTACAAAGGAACTGATCAGTTTCATAATGTTGTGATGAAATTAGAGCCCATAGTGCTTAGCTGGAATGACTTTACACACAGTAGCGATCCTTCTCTTAGAGATGGGATGTAATTGTCTGGAGGGAAATCACCTCTCCAGAGGATTTAAAGCAAGGCAGAAAGGGCATGGAGTAAGGACAGAGGCTTGTACCTCATTTGCAGTAATTTGAAGGTTTAAGGAACATATTCTGACTCCCTGATTGTGAGCCCTGTTTGATCCCTACACTCAGGGAAGTAATTTCAGTGAGGGGACGTCTGGTTTTCTCTACTCTTAGTGGGAGCTACATTTGTATTCCCTGTATCCTGGAAGCTGTGTGGCCAAGGAGTCAATGCATGATAAGTCCCGATTTCCATTTGATAAAACCTCTCATACTTTTCCCAATCCCAGAACTTTTTTGACCTGATGGCAAATAAATCCCACATCAGTTCTCTGGCTATAGGAAATCAAATACAAATAGAAGTAGTTAACAGACTTTTCTCCATTCAGAGGCTGGGTCTCCTTACCCACAATTGCTTCCCTGGTATGGAGAGGAAACATTTTCATTTTGCTAACTGTTAACAGTTCCCTTCACTTAGAAATCACCAACTTTAAGAATTTTTGCTCATCTGTGGGGAACTTCCTTCCTAGTGTATGAAAAAAAAAAGAGGAATTTCTTTTAAAATTGCGATCTGCACATTAGCCATTGAAACTTTCAAGGCAGTCATGAAGTCATGGCTGTTTATGACCTTCATGGGCCGTAGGGGCACTTTTACCTTCCTCCATAAACAAAAAATATTAAAGATTATATTTTATAACTGCATTGTTATAAAAATGCATTTATTAATATTATATATTATAAAATTTGCTTCACTCTAAAAGTTTGCTTTTTTTCTTCTGGCTTAGAAAGAAATTAAGATATTTTCATGGGTCTTTAAAAGCATTGTGACCCCTAGGCTTTGTACATACTGTGTCTACTGGGTAAGTTGGATCTGATAGCAAATACTTTTCACCGCTTGGATGGTTCCAATTCTCAAATCCTATCCCTGGGATTGGCTGAGGGGCCTTGACTTTTTTCAGTGGAAGATGACAGGACTTGGACTTCCTAACCTCCATTATCTCACTGACTCTCCCCCTAACCGGGTGAAATGGGCATTATTATTCCTATTATCCACAGACTCAGAGATTTTAAGTGATGTCCCAAATTGCCTCATCTGGTAATTGACTGTTTCTTGGGAAAGGGAAAAGAACAAAGGAGAACAAAGAATTATCTATTACCCCCTGTTGGATGTTTCACACAAAATCCACCATTTAACCTCCACAACCACTATGGGGTGATATCTGAATCACCCATCCAAGCCAGCTAGCTGATGATGGAGAGTGTGGACAGGAGAGAGGGCAAAGATGTCCCTAGGAAAAGTCAGGAAAATTTAATGATAAAATTAAGTCCAAAGGGTAGGAGCAAAATGCTCCAAACAAGAGACAAAATCAAGATCTTTGAGACCGATAGAAAATGCAGTGAAATAGGAGCCTGGGAGAACAAGAAAGGTGATAACCTGTTGCTGCAAACAGGCCAACATGCCCCGGGGCCCATTTGACATAAACGTGTAAAGGGGAAGTTAGATAACAGCACTCCCATTTTGCAGCTGAAGAAACTGAGGCACAAAGTGCTTACATAGAGGCAATGAAGAAGCAAAACTTTGTTTGATCCCTAACGCCACGTTCACTCATAGAACAGACATCTTTATAGAGGCCAAGTCTCCATTCTGAACTTGTCAATGGCTTCCTAAAAAGATACCTCATTCTTCAGCTTTCCATCCGGAGCAAGCCTTTGCGTGAAACCTTGCCAGACTGGCTTCCACCAATTTGAATGATTATGTATATCCCCAATATAATACTTGCATATCCAACTCATATAGAAAGCATGCAAGTGCATAGCCCTTGCCAACATTTTGTGCTCAGTGCATACACAGAAGCTATGGAGAAAGGTACATTTTCCCCTTTACATCTTTTCAAAGAAAAACTTGGGAGAAATTGGAGTCCTAAAGAGGCAGAGAAACCTGACCATTTGGTCTGCAGTAAAGAGAGAAAAGGGGCCTAGGGCATTTTAAGTCATCTATGTATTATGTGTTTGACATTTCCCAATCAATGGACGCCCGTGGGGTCCCCGTATCTGTCAAAGAAACTAGCTCTAATACTGGCTGCAGGGAAATTATTTGAATGAGAGTCCATTCCAGCTATCTCCCTCCAGCCAGCTTTTCTGAGTCCTAGTGGCCAGCCGCCTGCTCACACCACAAAAGGGAGAGCGCTGCAGGAGTGGTGATTAGTATGGGCTGGCCAGAGAGGACAGCCATGCAAAGCCATAGCACAAAAATGAACCATATAAGGTCTCTTCCATTCCTGCCAACAACTGATTTTAGGAATGAAATTGAGTTCACTGGATTTGTTTCCTAAAAACCTGATTTTCTTTTATAGAATTTAAAAAATGCATTTCACCAAAATCTACACTCAGCCTACACCTATTCTTTTATGCAGTTTTCCTAAGGGTCACTCACATACCTGCAGTGATTTTCATTAGAGTTTCATAACCATCCAGGAATGTATCACCTGATTAATTCAGTTATTTAGTGTGCAAACCCAGGCAGCAAGAGGCCTTTTATCAAATGTCTACACACTAACTCAGCTAACATGCTAAGTGATCTAGCTTAATCACTTGAGAACTATGTCACATTTGTAAATGCACAAATATACTTTTCACAAATCAAATTCTTGAAGCCTGGTTAAACCTTTTTTTAAGAGCCAAAAGAAGACACAAAGCAGCATTCTCAACTGTTTTCAAGAGGAGAGATGGGTTCCAGCCTGTGCGTCAGGGCTCCTTTCCTGACTGTGATTGCTTACTGAATGGTTTTGGTAGGAAGCTAGGAGGAGGACCTTGCCCTGCCACTACAATGTTAGTGATGAGAGTTTCAGTGCATCCTCCCTGAAGATCCCACAAGACTTTGACAAGTTCCTCCTGACCTAGTCCCCTGTCTCTATGCAGGACAACCTAAGTGGTCCTGCAAAACAGACTTTAAAGCTCCCCATAAACCTGATGCTCATTTACTTAAGCATTTATTATACATCTGCTAGCATATGTACATCTCAGCTTTGGCATTTGATCACAAATACAGGCTGGGAACACTTAGCAGCACTAACATCCACATAAAATAGTGTGGAGTCCACCACCAAGAAGATCTGCATAGTCTTCTCAAGGCAGTTGGACCACATATGCTCAGCACTCCATACGCTGTGTTTACTTGATGTTCAATTTGGGATCCAAATTCTAAAGGCCATCCAATGCCACATTAACTTTCATAAGGCAAGCTTGTGTGTGTGTGTGTGTATGTGTGTGTGTGTGTGTGTGTGTGTATCTGCACTCATGAATTTTTGGGGAATGAGGGGGAACTGAAGTCATAGTTGACAACATATGAAACCTTTAGATGTGTCACAGCTGCTCCAACTGGCATTCATCCCTTGAGCAAGGAATTCTAGAACATCACATTTTTAAGGAGTCCATTTTCACAGTGCACTTCGGCGTCTCAGAATGCTCTCTTGGAGAGCAAAGTCAATCCTAGGTCACCATTTCAATGTAGTTTCCTTTGTACTAAATCCTACTTTCAAGAAAATTCTTGCCATGGTTCACTGGTGTTTAACCTATCATATAATATCCAGGTTTACTGTGTTAGAAGAAGCAGAACAGTATTAAGCTTTTCCCACAAGCCTGTGATTGCATTTGACCTAGTAACCTGTATTAGATTAACATTTATTCTACAACCGCACAGCAAGCCCTGCACCTTGGTGAGCTGCAGTTTATAGAGGACACTAACCATTTTTACAAGTGGAGCAGGAAAAGGGAATTGAATCTGAGGGAGTAATTCCAAGCAAGTATGTTGCTGCAGCAGTTAAATTGTTTATACGAGGAGTAGGGGAATTACTTCTGACTGACCTCTCTTTTTATCTGCTTAAAAGACAAAGTGCAGGTCTCCATCGCTGGGGCAAACTCTGGGGAATGCTGCTTTAAAATGTATAGGAGCCATAAGGCCCCACCAATCCACCAATAAGGAGCAGCTTCAAAGGCAAAGCAGCGCAGGAATGTAAACACAGTAGAGTCACTGCAATGAGGACATTTTAACAGTAGCCAGGGTTCAAATGTCCTCCCAGAACCCCCACACAGACCCTCCAGGTCAGGTGGGACATAAGTGAAACACAAGTTCAGAATGAGAACAGGCTTTTCCATCACGGATATTCTGATGGAATGGTCTCTTGATTTTCCTTGGCCACAGCTCAGGGTGCGGTGGATTCATTAAGGAACAAGTCAGGCTTTGAGGGAGGCTGAGAATGGCAATAAGGGATCGGTGGAGGCATCTGTTTGGGACCAAAAAAAATAAAAAAATAAAAAAATAAATTTTTAAGGCTGAATCCATGAGGAAGCAATTACCAGGAAATCAAAATCAGAACTGTCTGAGCATCCACCCAACATAACAATGGGAGGAGGTCACCCTACATTATACAGTATCATGTAATGAAATCCAATTTATTCTTTCAGTGAACGCCGGCTTCACCAACAGGTCTGCAGTGATGGCTGGGGAGTGTCCCTCCTAATGGAGTCTGAAGGGAAGCTGTATCTAAATGATAGCCCCTCCAAGAAAGTCCGATTGTTCCTTGAAATGAAGCAACACAGCAATAAAAACGAGAAAGAGCAAGGTCCTTACACTTGAAAATTACACAGAGAGAGTGCTAATGTATTTCTCTTCACATCCATGCAACCATATTCCCTCCCACATAACAAGATGTGATATGATTATTTTACAATTTCAGCATTTCTTTGTCTCCTTAACTTGGTAACTTTGTCTCTTAATTTGCAATGGAATCCTCGAGAATTTTCTGAGTACTCATTAGAATTGAGAAAAAAAAAAAAAGAGCTTATTAAAAATGCAATTACCCAGCCTCCTGCCCAAACACTGAATCCGAGACAACTGGGATGAGGCACCATCTTCTGTATTTTTAACTGCTCCCCCAGGTGATTCTGATGAACCCTCTCAGCCGAGGACCAATGTTCTAGAACCCACAGAATGTCAAAAAGCTTCCAAATGAGGGTCTGTTAAAGAGGTGTCAACCAGAGCTCGGTCATAGTTATTTAGACCCAGCAGCACAGCAAAAGCTGACCCTGTTCTATTTGGGAATCGGCTCAATTAAAGGTTGATGGAACATTCGCTCCTACACCACAATCAATAGGTGCAAATCTGCAGCTGTCAGTGTCACGTGGTAACGTGGCTCTGGGGTTGCCAACCCTCCATGATTTTCCTTCCCATTGTCTGTGGAGGGAGGTGGGATCTGGAGATTTAGTGTGTGAAGCTGTCACTCCTTAGGCCCCCTCTTTTCCTAAATTTGGGATTTGGTGAGCCTTTGTAAGCTACTTCATTCAGAACAACAGAAAGGTATTTCTTGACTTCTCTAAAAGAAGCATGAATAACTTCTATAGCCAGACAACCCAGGGAGGTTGCTTTTTGTTTTGTTTTGTTTTGTTTTGTTTTGTTTTGTTTTGCTTTGCTTTGTTTCTTTCCTTTGAGGAACAAGAGTCAGGACAGGTATTGGGGTTCAGGGAAGGAGAGAAGGGAGAAATAAACAAGGTGCACCTGGGAATTTTAAAAAGCAGCAATGAGTGAGTTCTGAGGCTGGGATAAGAATGGAATCTGCCCTCGGGATGCCACCTACCAACAGGCCTGAACACAGAGAGAAAACTGCTCAGCTGAAGCAATGCCTGTCAATAAGATGATCACTGGGATGAAAACTCAGTGTGGGCAAATGCCCTACTTTTAAGCCCCTCTACTCAAGTGAGCAAACAGGGAAGATTCCAGACAGCCAAAGAAGACAGCTAAATGTGAAGGATGTAATGTGATCCCCATTCCTTCCCTCACCTGCTGCTACAGATCCTTAGCCTCATTCTCCCGCCTCAGGTGTTCAGAGCAAGAAAAGGAGAGAAAGAAGGCACTTCTTAGAGACAGATAATCCTGCAGCCAGCAGGCTAAGGGGCTCTTTCACCCACATTCACCTTAATCCCAGGCATTAATTCTTCAGGTAGCCTTACTCCTGTGAGCTTACCTTTGGGGGGAAAAATGTGAGAGGGATTAAAAAACATGAGCATTGATAGTAGAAATAGAAAGTTTTTTGACACAAATCTAAGTTTATATCATTTCAAAGACATGGTAAGGGTGGGTGCCTAAGTACACATATATTACCACGAACAGGTAATATAGGTACGTATCCATCCACACCTGCATTTATATATGCAATCTTTTCCCCAGCTATATCCATCCTTACACAATTATGAAGTAGACAGTTGATAACCGTGGTATGACAATGAAATGTAGAAAATCTCAGATTCAAAGCTGGAAAACACTTTACTGATTACTCTACCCAACCTCTTCATTTTACAGATGAGGAAATAAATTGAGCCAAGAAAAGTAGGAAGAAATTTGTCCAAGGTCACACACCACCTCCTAGCAACTGAGTCTGAGCTGGACCCCACTTCTTTCTCTGTCTGGTGTTCTGTCTACATACCACACTGACTTCATGAGAAAAGGGATGGAAAACATGGGCTCTAATGTCACACTGTCAGTAACAGGGTGAGTCATAAAGCATCCAGAGGAGCCTCTCTATATGGTGTGTGGAATTTCAAGTTGTCTGCTGTGTATAATGTGTCCATTTAGCCAGAGTCTCTAGTATTAATTACCTCTGTGAGATACAATATGGCATCATGCAGCTTTGGAATCTGTACCCTTCATTAACCGTTTCCCCATTAACCTTGACTGGAATCACATTCCCACTCTAACTGGTAAGATGTGTTCTATTTGTAAGCACTCCCATTTTCTCTTTGAAACCATTCTCATATTCTTATTTCATTGTAAATTGTCCTACTTGCAATAAAGTGCCATTGAACGTATTTACTATTTGCTGCTTAATTTTGTCCTCTTGGAAGGAGACCGATGTCAGCTCCAACAGTAGTTAATATACCTTTGAGCACACACTGTGACCTTTCTCCAGCTCATGCCTGACTTCATTCTCAGATCTCATTAAACAGGAGAAATTATCTTCAGAAAGAGCAAAACCAGAAATGTGCGGGTTTTGTGCTCAGCTATAGAGAAGAATTTGATTTAAACGGCCCCACAATGGCATGCACATAGAAAACAAAAGAAAGGATGAAACTTCCAGCTAAAATGGCCTGCTCTCTCTACCAGCTGGACAGTATTACATGCACTTACCTGATAATGAAGAGGATTTGACTGATTTTGTGTACCTGACTGTCCCACCATGTGTGTTACAGAATGGGAAGCCCCCTATCAATACACAGCTTATTACTGGGTGGTATGAGGTAAGAATGAGCCTTTGGGAATAATCAACCCCCTACAAAAACCATAAGGGAGTCAGGCAGAGGGAAAAAAAAAAAAATTTTTTTTTTTTGGATGGGTAGAGGAAGAAGGTTACAGGTTGGAAAAGAACAAGGTATTGAGTCAGCTCTCAAGAAAATCTGATCCAGGTAAGACATTCCAGAGGCCCTGAGTCTGTGGTTACCCAAACATCAGCAGTGGGAAAAGGTAACTCTAAGAGCAAATAATGAAAACCTAAGATGGAGATGGATTGGGAGAGGGGGTAGACAGAAGAGAAGTTTACCTAGAGGCAACCTTGCCCCTGGACATTGACCCTCTGCTAAGAGGAGAGGGTAGGGCCAGAAAGTTGGCCCTAAAACTCTCAGGTTCTTCCAAGCCCTACCAACCTCCCAGTTTTCACCTCTGACTCACTGAATTTTCTCCGCCATGAACCCCGCTACCATTTTTAGTGACTTCAACATAGGTGATTCTTCCAAGCCTCTGCCCTCTCAGTTCCTTGACCTCTGGCTGCTGAGGATCATTTTCATTTTCCCCTATCCACCTTGGCAACCACTCCCATGCTCATGCCCTAGACCACTGATTCTCAACACTGGCCATACATCTGAATTATTTGAGATAGTTTTTCAAAATTAAAATTCCCAGGCCCCATGCTAGACCAATTACAGTCAGAATCTCTGGAGGTAAAGCCAGTCATTGGCATTTTTTACAAGCTCTCCCAGCAATTTTGATTAAAGGCCAGGGCTAAGAACCGATGACCTAGATATTGTTATTATCAACAACTGCATCAATCACAAATTTTGTATTTTATACCCTCTACTCTCTGAGGATAGTCCCCGATTTTTCACTCACTCATTCTAGTACTCCAACCCCCCAATTCCTTGACTCCATAAGGGATTTTCCAGTAAGAGATTCTTCCACTTCCTCAGTCTATCTTCCCTGCTCCTGCCCTCATTTCTCTCTTTACTCAGCTTAGAGTCCTTTTTCCATTCATTCCCTTTCACATACCCACAAATACCACATTCCTTTCTCCTTTGTTAGGCTTATGTGACCACACCCTAAACCAGGTTTGCACCAGCCAGGAATTACCAAGAAAGTGATGAAACAAAGAGAAAGCAAATGAAAATAATGGGACTATTTTCAAAAGAGTCGGCAGGTGAAGGGAAAAAAAATACAGACTAAGGAAGCACCCAAGGCTAACAGCAGGGGGAAGCAGTTACCAGCTCTAGACCTGAAGGAATGAGAGGAGGGGTGGTTTCTGGGACCTAAAAAGAGCCACACTAAGAGTAGCCCAATAGTAGCTGAGACCTTCATAGACAGATGTAGCCAGGCCTACCAGGAGCCATTTAGGAGGGAGTGGGGAAGTAATAAAAGTATCTCACTGCCTCCTGTCTTCCAATCTCCAGCCTGTGCCTGCCATTGGCCAAACTCAATCCAGAGGCCAAGGAATCCATTGAGTCATTCATAAATGGCAGCCTCCCAGAACACCACACTGGGTGAAGAAGAATGAATAATAGGTCCAAACAAGCAAATGAAGGTTTGCCCATCTCTAAGAAAAACAAATACTAATAATGGCAGTATCAGTTAGTACCATTAGACCAGGGGCTGCCAGGTGTCCCTTCTAGACACTTCACTTCCCAGCCTTGCCCATTTGCTTCTGTGATGGAGATACATTTGCAGAACTCCAACTAGTAGCATGGTGATTCATACTTCATTAAAAACCCTAGCAGAATCAGCTAGTTGAACCCCAATATTCATTCTTTCATTATTTTTCAAAATAATAGAGTTAACTATTATATCTGGGCACACGACATAGAAGAAAGACTGCATTTTCAGTCTATCTCCCTTACAGCTATACATGGCCATGTAACCAAACTCTAGACAAGAGAATGTGAATGGAAGTGATGAATTCACTTCCAGGCTGTGGTCTTAAATGATAAGCACCCCCCTTCCCTCTTGCCTCCATCCACTTACCTGGATCATGGATGTAGGGGAGCCCTTTAGGATCATTCATATAAGGACAATACCCTAAAGATGGAGGGGAAACAAACAGGATTTAAGACTTTGAGCAACCTTGTAAAACAGAGCGCCACACCAGCCCTAGTCCTTCTGCTTCTAAGCTATTATATGGAAGAGAAATAAAGTCTGTCTTATTTAAGCCAGTTTTGTTTAGAATCTCTATTTTATGTAGGTGAATATTTATCCCAACTAATACAATAACAAGGTCAGAATTAGGAGAGCATTACCTCAACCAACTAGTTCTCCAACCAAAAAACTCAGTCCTGAAATCAGTCATCTCAGTGAATACAGTCCCAGGGCAATGCCCGGGAACTACCATCCTCTAGCATTCAAAATCTAAGCCTTACTTCTTATCTTAAGGGGACGAGCCAACTGGAAAAGGCAGGTGCAGACAAATGTGCAACCCTAGCTCCTCCCTGTTCTATCTCTACATGTGGTACAGGCACCACTGGGGCTATCTATTTCCAGAGCCAGTAGTCATGGCCAGGTCACAATACCCCACACTCAGGAAAGGCCTTGGAATATGCTGAACTCTGGTGAGGGAGACTTCTAAAGGTGGCTGCTGAAACAAACTAGGGTTCCTGTTACCAACTATGTACATGCACTATGCGGGCTGCAAGAGGGCCGTATCACTTCCCCACACTTCATACACCCACCCACCTCCAACCCCAGTCCCAGGCCCACTCCTGCCTCCCTCACACTCTATCAGATATTGCCTCCAGAAAAGAATTGTTTAAGAGAGGAGTCGACCAGGGAAATAAGTTTCAAAGTAATTATACTATGTCCTATAAAAATAATATTAGGGGCGCCTGGGTGGCTCAGTCGTTAAGCGTCTGCCTTCAGCCCAGGGCGTGATCCCGGCGTTCTGGGATCGAGTCCCACATCAGGCTTCTCTGCTGGGAGCCTGCTGCTTCCTCTCCCACTCCCCCCGCTTGTGTTCCCTCTCTCGCTGGCTGTCTCTCTCTGTCAAATAAATAAATAAAATCTTTAAAAAATAATAATAATATTTTTAAAAAATTGGGGGGGCGCCTGGGTGGCACAGCGGTTAAAGCGTCTGCCTTCGGCTCAGGGCGTGATCCCGGTGTTCTGGGATCGAGCCCCACATCAGGCTCCTCCACTATGGGCCTGCTTCTTCCTCTCCCACTCCTCCTGTTTGTGTTCCCTCTCTCGCTGGCTGTCTCTATCTCTGTCAAATAAATAAATAAACTCTTTAAAAAAAAAATTTTGTAGCAATCTTTGATAATTCCCTATACCATGTAGTTTTCATAGGACCAATCATTTCTTCATTTGAAATCTCAACCTGGTACAATGCCCCAGAAGGGGTTTAGGTATGTACCCAGACACTCAATCATTCTGTTAAAAAGGTAAAAGAAAGTTCTCAGGATGAACATAGAGACTGGTGATCAGCCACCTCTGTTGCCCTGACTCACTCATCCCTGAACTCTACTCATATCCACCTTGGAAGATTAAAGGGTATTAAGAGCTATAAGAAATCTTGTTGGTTTTTCTTGCAGCAAAGGTACCCTTAATATAAATGAAATTTCATGTGGAATCCTAATGTTTAAGACAAATAAAAGCAGAAATTCACTGGAATTTCTAGAATATATTTATTTCATGAGTTCAAATATGCCACAACTATGTAGTACAAAGTATATTGCTGACCACTCTGAGACTGATTTGATGAATGTAAAAATTTGGAACAATCCTAATCATTTATTATCCTCAGCATCCAATTTATTATTTCATTTTGGCTTACTTGCACAATATTTAGAAAATACTGATTCAGGGGCGCCTGGGTGGCTCAGTGGGGCACCTGGGTGGCTCAGTCATTAAGCGTCTGCCTTCGGCTCAGGGCGTGATCCCAGGGTTCTGGGATCGAGCCCCACATCAGGCTCCTCCGCTGGAAGCCTGCTTCTTCCTCTCCCACTCCCCCTGCTTGTGTTTCCTCTCTCGCTGGCTGTCTCTATCTCTGTCAAATGAATAAATAAAAAATCTTAAAAAAAAAAAAAAGAAAGAAAAGAAAATACTGATTCATCTGGCTAAATAGTTGCAAGAGGAATAATTTTTGTATTGTTTGGTTTTAAAACAACTTGTCTTACAGCTTGGGTTTCTGTTCAACTAAATTCATCCAGAAGCTTGCAAGAAAAATAGTAGGAAATACCTGTTTCAAAGGTGAATTGTTAGTAACACCTAATAAATTCTTGCATTTCTAACCATAAAGTCAAAAAGGAAGCATTCATTCTGGATCTAAAGTGATGCTTTCAAGATGTGAAAGAGTCAGTTGTGGGTGCGCAGACAAGTCTTATGCCATGAGGAGAGTAAATGCAAATAAGCTTGATGTGGCACTAAATTGAGCAGGTGCAAATGTACTGTGTTCACAAGTGCACTTGTGCAATTTTCTATCAGTGGAGATGTGGCACAATTATGTCAGAATTTAAGAGAGTCAGACAGACAAACCGACCGGTGCAGAATATCTCTCATCAAATATGTACATCCAGATGGCAGGATTTTATTCTAATGTTCATTCCAAATAAGTTAACCTAGCAGCACATTTTAATATGCTGGTGTTTTTAGATATGTTAAAATGTGAAATAAAACACATCTGAATGTGTGTTATTTTTATTGCAGTGTCTTAAAATAGTTAAAATGCATTCTACAAGGGAAAGTCAGATGAAAACTTTGCAGAACTACCCAAAGCCAACTGTGGAGTCCTCTAGGCTTCCGTGGGACCAAGTCTGAAAACTATTCATGAGGTGCACATAAGATCCTAAGTTCAAAGAGGTTGGACTTAGTCAAAGTGTGGTCAGTGTTGGTTTCTTCTGAGGCCTCTCTCTGACTTGCCGAAGGCTGCCTTTTCCCTTTGTCCTTATATAGTATTTCTTCTTTGTGTGTCTATATCCTGATCTCTTCTGTTTATAAGGACACCAATTATATTGGATTAGGACCCATACGACCACATCTTACTTTAATTACCTCTTTCAAGGCCCTCTCTCTGAATGTAGTCACATTCTGAGGTGCCGGGATTTAAGTCTTCAATATATGAATTTGAAGGGTACAATTCAGACCATAATAGGCATAATGGTCAGTTGGATTGCCAAGTTCCTTTAAGGGATCAGAATATGAGAGCCAAGATGGCAGCACCTATCAGACATATGATTTCTCAGTCCTCCTGCACCTCACTTTGGCATGATCTTGGGCACGCCAAAGGAAAGGCTGGAACTACATTCAAACACCTCCTTACTTAATATTTATGTGTAGATTAGAAATGTGGAGTCATCAAATGACACATAGCTTTGAATAGATGAGGATACATTTTGGTAGTTTTACTTTTCTAAATTAGCACTCTAGACTTAAATATGAAAACTAAACAAAACACAAAAAAACCTAGTTAAAGATTAAGGAGGTTGGATTTTGGAAGTTACTAAATACCTAGGATGCTCACAGATTGGATAATTTGATAATTCACATAACCTTTAGAATCTATAGAAATTTAGGCTTTTGATATAGGCTTTGATGAACAAAACCTAATTTCCTTACTAAACAAAGAGTTCTTATAAGTGAATAAAAAGAACAAAAGATCCCCTTATCAAAACAGACAGAGGGCAATAACAGGTACATAGGTAAAAAGGAATATGAATGGCTAGTTTGTACATAAATCGTATTCAATATCATTTATTCATGAAATGCAAATAAGATTAAAATAAGATAGAAGCGCCTGGACAGCTCAGTAGGTAAGCAGCTGCCTTCAGCTCAGGCCATGATCCCAGGGTCCTGGGATTGAGCCCCTCATCAGCTGAGCAGGGAGCCTGCTTCTCCCTCTCCCTCCCTCTGCCCCCCCCCCACTTACTCTCGCTTTCAAATAAATAAAATCTTTTTAAAAATTTTTTAAATTAAATTTGAATTTTAAAAAGATTAAAATAAGATATTGTTTTCTACTCATCATTGACAAAAAGATTAAAATATTTAATAATATGCAGTGTTAGAAAAGGTATGAGATAGCACATACTGTTGATAGATATAAATTCAGAAGGGAAATTTTGCAGCATTTTTCATCTAGAATCAGCAGAAAGCCTTCTAACATTTTCCTTACTAGATAAAGAAAAGATTTGTGCCAAACTGTTGAGATGAGTCTGGCCAGGGCTCTAGAATCATCTATTGTTCAAAATCCATCTCCCCCCACAAATTAGGCCTTGCTGGTTGACTATAAAAGAGAATTTTTGAGGTTGAAGTATATTTATTTATAACAAATTTCCCCCAAACTTTTAGATTTTTTAATGTCAAGTTGGTCAATAAAAAGAATCTTAGCTGTCCTATAGTCAGTCATCTGTAACGAAATCTGGCATTTTTTTTTCCTTTCAAATTCCACCAGAACAAACTCTGCCCCTCCCCCTGACTCACAAGAGCCCATTTTATACCACACTCCAGCCTCTACCTGTACAGCTACTGCTCACTACTCCCTCTACCTCAGGTTGTATCTCCCTAATCCACTGTTTGCATCAGACTACTTCTTGCTTAAGAAACTTCAATGACTACCCATGACCTATTTCATCTCTTTCAGACCTCTCAAGGGACTCAGTAATATGGGCCCTCCAAACATTATTTCCTATTATTTCTTTCAATACATCTTCCAATCTAATTAGTCACATCACCCTTTTACCTAAAACCCATGCTCATTTCCATCTCTATGCCTTTGATCCTACAGTTTCTCCGACCTGTAACTGCCTCCCTCCTACCTTCCCAAATATTACTTGTCTTCCAATAATAATTCTAAAAAGGAATTACTTGATTTTTACTGAGTATTCTTTAGTGTTTTCATGGTCCATGATTTCCCATGGCAAATATCACAAACCTTTCCATTCAATCAAATATTCACTGAATTGGTTTCTCACTTGGACACCTGTGACATACCAAACATTCTGACAGACACTTGTGATACAGAAGTGGACTCGATGTGACCCCTGCCAGGTGGAAAAGTAGAAGAAAGGCACCACAGGCAGAAGGAACAGCATGAGCAAAGGCATGGGGCCATGGGTGTGGCTTATGCAGAAAATAACATCTGATAAAGATTCCAGATGGAAGGGGGTCAGATGGGAGATGAACATTCTCACATGTAGTCAGTACATGTTCCTCATGTTGCTACAACAGGAATATTGACACATGTCATTAAAAGGACTTATGCTTTAATTTAAAATGTGAACTCCTAGAATTAGACTCTCAGAGGCTTCCCCCTGTACCACCTTTCTCTGGTTTCAGTTGGGTAAGGTACTCAGATTTCCTTCAGTAATTAATATAGCTCTAAAATTTAATTAATAACAACAACAAAAATCTCAGGAGCTATTCATATGAGGGGTAAGGCTCAAGCAAGGCAGGACCAATCATGAGCTGGGACTTAGGAAAGGGAAGGTAGGGGAAGGAGGTGTGCAGAGTCAGTAGTGATCAGTGCTCCGGGTGAGGTATGTCCTCACTTGGGAAAGGGGCTAGCCAAGTTTGGGATAGGAGGTCTTCTACTGTGGGGGTGCCTTCCTGCAGGGGTTTCAAAGCTTTATGTAGATACTCTTTACTGGGAAACTTGTCAATTCCTATGCCCCTTCCCCGAATCAGGCCCTCAAAAGGCTGCTCCAACCTGCTATGGGCTCTGGTCCAGGACTTACATGATACAGTAAGGGATAAGATTGTTAAATGTCACTAGGTCCTATCCGCCCCAGTCAACTGAGTGACGGTGTATGATTCATATTTCTACATACATCTGTTTCCTCCAGCCAAAACTTGAAAATTCCAACCTGTTTTCCCAAAAGCCAGGACCTTAATGCCCGAAATATGACAGCTTATAAAGTAATCACTGTGCTTTTTTAAAAAAAATTCTGTTTTGCCTTTAAATTTAGGTTCTGTGACTTCAAAAATATCAGTTCCATCTTCCTCCCTTTTAGCTGGTCTTGATAATCTTTTCCTGCCTTAACTGGTAAAAATCACATTTTCAGGGTCACCGAAAGGCTCAGTAATATGCTTCAACCACATAATTCACAGAAACGTCTGCCAAGCAGCTCAACTTTTCTACAACCCAAACAAGCTCAAATTTACATTTCGGGAGAGCATTAAACTACTAAAGAAAACATTCTCTCTACACCAAGATTTTCAGTTGTTTTCTAAGGCCATTCATTCATGGGGATATGTGAATCTAGAATGTCCCCTCTCCTTTGGTTGGAGAGCTTCTCCTCAGTAGCAAACACCATTAAAAATATTTCTCAGTGGGGTCAATAAAAGCATCTTTTCCACTATGAGACAAATCTCTGATACTGGAAATATTCAAACCTCGGTAACAACAAAAGTTTTTCCAACTTCATATTTCCCTTTTCCCATTCTCGTTCCTGGTAGCAAAAACAAAACAAAACAAAATCCCATGGGAGTATTTGACTATATTTGTTTTCAGCCTGAAAGCATTCTGCCAGGGACTTGTGTGTTCCCATTATCACTATCTTTCTCCTGACTGCAGTCTGGCTTTGGAAAGTTCAGAGTCTCAGGATTAGTAGTGACAAAAAAGAAGAGCGAGAAGTTGCAGAGTATCAACATGGTCTGAGCCGTCGGCAGCTGTTGTTTGGCCTTGAGTGGAGTGAGGGATATGGAACACAATCAATTCCTACCCAGTTTCAGTTTTTAGAGAAACTCTTTGGATAAGCAGAAGCCTCCCAAAGAATCAAGTTAAAGAGCAGGTTGGAGACAAGCCGAAGCAGGAATGCAGCATTGCCATATTAGAGCACATTTATGCCCGAGGGAGGAAAAAAGCTGAGAACATAAATTCGGAAATCCATGAGCCCTGGGAATTGGTCTCACAGACATCTCTCTCTTCACTGTCTTTGAGTCACTAGCAGCTGCAACCTGCAAGACTTACTTTAAAGCTACACCCAATCCAGCACCCTTGAGATTTGGGGCTCAGAGTTTACTCTTGAAGGAATCAGAGACCCTTAGAAGATAAAATAGATGATGACTGCCATATAGCTCAGGGGAGCAGCTGAGCACCCTGCTCTGAACTTTATTACAGCATTCATCACACTAGTATAATTAATGTCTATATCTCTCTCCCACTTGACTGTGAGCTCCCCAAGGGCAGGAATCATTTCTCACTCATCTCTCTCCACAGTGCCTAGCTCTGTTGCTAGCACAAAGCAGACTCCCTACAAAGGTTTGCTGGTGAATGGACAGATTGGATGGATGGATGAATGGATGGATGGAAGGAAGGAAGGATGGATGAACGAACGGATGGATGGATGGGTGAAGGAAGTGATTCTGGACATAGAAAAATAAAAACCTGAAACAAACACACAAGAACAAGAACAAAAAACAAATAAAAAACTTCAATCTCCCAATCTTTTCTTGTAAACGGAAATCTTTGCATTATATAAAAACTAAAATCTGTATTAAAGGACATTTTCTTGGATAGTTTTTTTCAACCCTATTCAAATAATCTCACTCCAAAACTTTCTGCTTTCTCTTTGGAAGAAAATTACTTTGATTAATTGTCCAACATGTTCCAAATATTTCCAAACGAGATTTCAGGTGATCAGTTGTTGCTGGAAAGGCAGAAACCATTTTCCCTCCTGCGTCATGATAGCCAGCAAATATGACCCCATTTTACTGAGAAGGGGCAGCGAAGGGAGTGAAGTCGGAGAGGGGCAGTCTTGGAGGTTTAATTTGTTAGTATCTGTGCCAGTTGCCATTATAACACCCTGGGCTTCATGATTCAAGAGAGTTCCCACCTTGAAGGAGAGTTCCTCAGGCTTTACCAACCTCGATCCCCCTACAACCAGTAATTTATATCATCCACTCTTTACCCCATGAGAAAGAAACTGTAGGAGAATCCAAGCATCTTTTAAAATCGTATGAACAATTATGGGAATGCTGCTTTAGGCCAAGGATATGATTGAACCTGAAGTAGAGTCAGAAGTTATAGGTGGTTACAACTACTAGTTTAATCCCTTGTGGACACTTTTTTCCCATAGCCCCTTTTCCTTCCTAAGTCTTTACCTCTTCCCTTCAGCCCATCTACTTCATTCCTTCCTCTAAGACCTATACTTTAGCCCTGCTATTGGAACCTATGGTCCCCATAGACCTTATTTAACCCTACTAATGGCCCAGAAAACTAAAAAGAGTTCTGACCTCTGGTCTAGACATATAAACATTCATTGCTATTTATTTCCACAGTCACTCTTCTAAAGGGTTTCTCACATTTCACTCTGGTCAGATGTATTCCAGGAATCCCAAGAAACCCAAGAGATATAAGTCCAGATGGGCCAAAATATCAACCACAGCTCCCCAAGCCTTCCCAAAGCCTACCTTCATTACCTCCCAACCCTCACTCAGGGACCCTCAGGTACCATAATTTAGAGGGAAAATGTGGTTCCTATTAGAGAGAACTGTTGTCTCATGTTTTGGAAAGTTGCTTTTCCTTTCCCTTTTCTCCCAACTTCAAATTAAATCTGCACTTTTGTGAAGGAAACTAAACAAAGGCCCCTCCCACGTGAGGAGAGGAGAAGCTAGCGATGGCTTTATTATCCTGCGTGTGAGCTCACACTTCATCTCCACCGCCTCACAGCTAATGAGAAGGGGACAATGGAGACATGAGGTCTAATTGTGCTTTACTGGAAACACATCTGTGCAAATTCCAAGCTGGGAACATGTCTCCCATCTCCCTCACCAGGAAAATGGAAAAGGAACTCCCAGAGGCCTCATTTAAACTTTATGTATATCTTAGAAAATTATGGATCTTTTGGTAAGTAAAGTGTAGGAAATGGAATCTGAAGAGAGAGCCTGGACTAATAGGAGACTGTTATTTTTATGATTTCTAAGTGTTATCTATCTAAATTTCAAATGAATAAGGTTTCCATTACTACAGCAAGGGTGACAGCCTCTCCTACCAGCTCCTGCCTTAGGCCATTTTGTGTTTCCTGTTTGGAGTCTGATTTGTAATCAACCAATAATACGGGCAGATAGAAGGAAAGTTTTGAGGTCAAAGGGAGAGCAGAATATCTTGACCTTTTCAGCAACAAACTAAAGTTACATGTTATCCAGGCAGGAAACCTCTCCCAACCACTCCATGAAATCAGATCCCTACTGCACCAAAGCCAGTTCAACACCATTTAGCATTTAATTGTTCTCTAAGTACTTGGAATCTAAGTGTCTTATCTCCCCAACTCACTCAGGACAGAGACGATGTTTACATTTCCAGCAGAAAGCTCGTGGGACCCAGCACAAGGTCAATGCATGTCTGTTGACTGACGGCAAAGTGTGTCTCTTTTGACTTCTTTTAGTAAAACACAATTGGCCAGAAATGATGAAAGCAATATGTCTTGTACTCATGATAAAATTCCAGTGCCCATACTAAATAAGAAGTTTAAAGAGAAAGCTCATATTGGAATACCACAAGAGAATTTGACCATAAGGAAACTAGGTTTTTGAATAGATCATATAGCCCCTTTGGGCTCTTATATATTTGTGTTTACTTTAGACATTTGAGAATTTAATGTTGTTCAGAGTTGCCACATTATTTCAGTTATGTTTCACTGGATTATAACTTGATCTCCAACTTTAGAGCCATACCTTCAAGTAAATGCATTTGAGATGGTTTGGGAACAGGACCAAAAATGCTGTAATTATATGCAAACAAATCTGAAAAATAACCAAAGGAGCTTCAAGTCACAGACCTTCTGATTCAACTTCAAATATCAGTGACAAGTTAAAAACATGGTGGGAGATTTAGACCCCAAGAGACCATAGGTGGCAGCATACAATGGGCATAACAGGAAAGCCCAGAGGCAGGTAAAGCTGCCCACTCATAGGACTACCACCTTTACCTCCCCACAACACACGTAGCAGAGACTAAATGGAGAGTCACATGCAAAATACAGGGACAGACCCACAAAAGAACCAGGTAGGAAGCAGAGTCTAAACTTTATAATACAAGGACTAATACCTTGGGGAAGGTTGAGAAGAAATCAAGTTAGGATCAGAAAATTAGTGATTGCTGGTGGTCACAGCAAGCCAAGGGTCTGAAACCAGGAGAGCAGAAAGATACTGTATCAGTTTGCTAGGGCTGATGTAACAAAGCACCACGAACTGAGTGGCTTAAAGGACAGAAGTACCACATTCTGAGGTACTAGGATTAAGACTACAACAGTCTTTTTTGAAGGGGGGGAATAGATAGGGAGGGATACAATTCAACCCTTAACCAACAGGAATTAAAAAGCAAGGATCAGTGGGGGCGCCTGGGTGGCTCAGTCAGTTAAGTTTAACTCAGTCAGTTAAGCACCTGACTCTTGATTTCAGCTCAGGTCTTGATCTCAGGGTCATGAGTTCAAGCCCCACATTGGGCTCCACATTGGGCATGGAGGAAGGAAAGAAAGAAAAAGAAAAAGAAAAAGAAAAAGAAAAGGAAAAGGAAAAGGAAAAGGAAAAGGAAAAGGAAAAGAAAGGAAGGAAGGAAGGAAGGAAGGAAGGAAGGAAGGAAGGAAGGAAGAAAGAAAGAAAGAAAGAAAGAAAGAAAGAAAGAAAGAAAGAAAGAAAGAAAGAAAGAAAGAAAGAATTAGTGGTCAGGAGGGCACTGGTCTGGAGTCCAGGGGCTCTGGTAGAAAAAAATCAGAAGCAGTAGCAATTAAAACCATGGTCTGGAACTATGCAAGCATTCCTTAAATGTTCTCTCTGTTTTCAGTCTCTCCCTCCTTCCATCTACCTTCAATAATGCTGCCAGATTTCTTACTGCACATAGAGATGGTCGTGGCCACTCCTACATTCAGGACCCCCATAGCCACCCACTGTTGCTATTAAAGTATAGAATGTGAGGCTATTTGATGAGCCAGCTGTCCTCATTTTGCACATTAGGAAGCTGAGCCCAGAGAAAACAAAAGACTTGGCCAGTCTCTTATTTGCCAAACCAAGGGACACCCAGATCCAAACCCCTTCCCTTGTCTGCCCTGCTCCTTGGGTCCTAATTAAAAGAAAACTCTAACCCAGATTGGTCAGACTCATTCATCAAAACTAAGTGCTCACAGGGCAGAGTAAGTATCCCCCCATTTCAGTCCAGAAGCATTCTCCAGAATGTGTGTGGGGAGCGCAGAATAAATAAAGCTGCAGCAATCAGAAACTATCTTCCTGGCCTCAGAAAGAACTGTAACTTGGTAGCTACATTTCCCTCTGGGCAACCGCCTCCATAGGGGCTTCCCATGCTGGACACGTGCAGGTGATCCAAGGTGGACAGGAGACAGAAAGGACACTGATGCAGTCAGCCACATCAACAGTACATCCCTGTGGGTCCCTAAGCGTAAAGTCTCACCAAGAGAGCCACTGTCCTTGGCATGGGGCCAAATAGCACACATTCCTGCCACAAGAACTGAGCCCAAGGCTGTCCTTGTGTTTCTGTCATGTTCTCCCCAGAGTACTTATCTCAGTGTCCTGCATAGGGCAGGGCAGGGAAGGCGGCGGGGGTGGGGGGGGGGAGTGGGTGGTGGCAAGGGAAAGGTCTCAATTAAATGCTGGTTGGTTTTCTTTCTTTGGCCCCCTCACCTCTCTCTCCCACTTACTTTCCTCCCCTGCCTTTGCCTCAAGCCTGCTGTATTTGTTGAACCAAAAATCAGGACACATGGTCTGGCAGGCACTATTTCTGATGAGTTAATTCATTTCTACCAAAAATCTCATTCAGGTAGAGGCTTTAATCACACTTAATCACACAATTAATGGTTTGGCCTTACTGAAAGAGAACAGAAAACAAATCAGGACCTGAGCAGTAAGTCAGGTTTTAAGGATGGATGCCATCTGCTTGTATGTACAAGGTAGTCTGAACCCAAAATACAGCCTTAAAATGTAGACAGTGCACTGACAGGACAGGCGCAGAATGCACTGTAGGGCAGCTGCCAGTAGCCACCCTGCTTTAGGGTCACATCCAGCCAAGGGTCAATAAATGCATTTGTTTTCAATTCACCTGCACCATGAAGGCAAAGTCATCCTGGAAGGCAAAGACAACTCAGTTCTGCTGGCTGCGCTCTGATGCAGTCCCCATTTAGAGACCAATAATTAGACTAGCTAAATCTTTTAATCTCGAAATTGGAAAACATGACTTCACGTGGTTCTGTAAATGTTAATGACCAATAAAACCAGCTGTAGCACCACATTTGGTTCAGTTTATTAATGTGCTATTTTAGACGAGCTGAAGTAAAGAGAGATTCCATTATCCAACTTGAGAAAGCCTCCCCTGTGTGCACCCATTTATACAAGGTTTTTACTCCATCAGAAACCCAGATCCTCAACTTGTCCTTTTCCTTTTAGGACTTAGTTTTGTTGTGGTGGTGCTGGTGGTGGTTTGGTTTTGGTTTGTTTTGGTTGGTTGGTTTTAAGGTGTGTGTGTGTGTGTGTGTGTGTGTGTGTGTGTGTGTGCGCGCGCGCGCAGCATCATTTTAGCTAAGAAGCAATTAAGCAAGATAAGCAGTCCTGAGGGACTAAGATACCTGTAACTCACCCCAACTCCCACAATTACTGCTTTTCAGAACTCAGACATTTGTCTCTACTTCCAGCTCAGAGGTCTACATTTTTCAGTCACGAAGATCAATCATGTACTGGTGTGCTTGACCCACAGCAAACGTGAACAACTATCCCACTAACAGACATCCACGGACTGTCCATTAAAAAAAAAAAAAAAAACGATTGCCTCAGAAAATGCTTATGAAGTATTTAATCTGTCAGGGACAGGATACATAGCAATTCAATTAAATAAGAATAAGTCATTCATTCTCACACCCACCAAATATTTAAAGGCCTACTGTGTGCCACGCACTTCTCCAGATGCTGAAGATACAGAGCAAAACAAGCCAGGCCACCCTCTGCCCCCATAAGCTTATTCTGAGTCAGTGAGAGAGACCACAGATAAACACATAAATACTTAATAGAATGTTAGGTAGTAATAGGTGCCATGGAAAACATAATAAAGCCAGGTAAGAGGGTAGACAATGATGAGATTGCTATGATAGACAGAGAAGTTGAGAACTGGACTGTATAAAATTGCACAGTAAGGTAGTTTCCTGCAGAGGGAAAAAGTGCAAGAGGCAAGGAAGTGAGGGGAAGGTTGTTCAAAATAACAGTCAGGGCCATATTGATCATGTCCTCATAGGCCACTAAAGAGTTTGGAAGAGGAGAGTTTTATGATCTGATTCACACTGTAAAAGGATCACCTAACTGCTGGGTGCAGAAAGCACTACAGGGATTCAGAAGTGGGTGGGGAAGGGACAGGAATAGAAGCAAGAAGACCAGTTAGGAAGCTACTGAAATAATCTCCAGGTGAGAGATGTGAACGTGGCTTAGCTGAGGTTGGAAGTGATAGAGGAGGTCATAAATGGATGCCTTCCATGTCAGCACCAGTGGGATTTGCTGATGGATTTGAAATGGGAATAAAAATCAGAGACAAGGATGATTTAAGGTTTAGCAATGATGTAGGGTCTTTCTGTTTATAAGACACTTTCACATCTATTATTCCACTTATGATTCACTTTGAGACCTTGCTTCTCCAAGAGTGACAAGCACACAAGCATCACTGACATTACCTGGGAGCCCGTTAGAAACACAGGATCTCAGGCCCACTCCAGATCCCAGGAAATTCACATGCATGTTACAGTTTGAGAAGCACTGATCTGAGTGTCCGAAGTGATGATGATGATGATGATGATGATGATGAAGGTGGTGATGATGATGATAGTAGAACAATCTCCTAGAGGTTAATTTGCCAAGGCCACACAGTCAGAATTCAGGATTATGACCACAAATCCTGTGCTCTTACACCACTTCGAATTTTTGAGATATAATTCCTTCCCTTGGGGAGCTTACAGACTATCAGGGAACCATAAACCATTCCATGTAATAATTATCATCTGAAACATCATAGTTACATTGGAGGTCACAAACTACAGATCACAGGACAGCCTTCAGCAAGAAGGCCAAATTCATCTTGGTCACAAACATGAGTAGAATGTAGATAAAGAAAAGAGCAGAGCGAGGGTGTGTGTGTGTGTGTGTGTGTGTGTGTGTGTGTGTGTGTGAGCGTGCGTGTGTTGGGGAATTCACTGTGAGAGAAAAGCCACATGAACAAAGCCCAGAGCCACCCCCGACACTGATAAATCACCCTCCCCATCACATTCTGCCTACCAGACATATTGATCCTGAACTAATCAAGTAGAAAGAGTCATTGGGGAAAAAATAACAGGCTTAAAAAAATAAATTCCCCCTCAAACGATTACTGCTCCAGGAAGAGTGAGCTGCACCCAGTTGATAGTGAATTTGCTAAAGGGCGAGGTGGGCATGCAGGATGGAGAGGAGGGGGTGCGGATGAAGGAGGGCAAGCCCCCACCAGGGAGAACCTGGCACCTGCCTCTGTTTGGTTTTAACCTGTATCTACTGCGCCGGCTCCAGTGCAACATCTGGGCTCAGTGCAGGCCTGATTTAATAATGTGTTGGGAGCTGGCATTTGCTGCATTCCCGCAGCAGCAGTAAATAGTGGCAGGGAAGATGTGTACCAGACCTAATTTGCCCCCTTTTTCTACTTAGAAAGGCACATTAATATTTAATAGAAGAAAAATAATTCATGCAGATTTGAAAGCAAAATCCATGAAAAGGCACATTAAAAAAGCTGGGGGGAAATGGGTCGGTTTCAGGAATGCTTGATTTTCCCCCTAAATGAACTAAAAGCTCATGATTTATGCACATGGAGGCAACCTAGGCAAATTTTACCCACCTGCCTCCTTCTATATTTTGGTACCATGACTATAAACATCCCCTAACTTTTCACCCAGGCCTGGTATTTCTGCCTTATCAGTCGAGTGCTAGAAATTCAGCATCGAAGGCAGAGCCTGATGCTCAGTGTCGGGCTGGTGGTTGGGAAGGGTCTCTCATTCTTCCTGTGTCATAAACATCCCTTACAAATGTGGGGTCTGGGCTTGGCGTCCCCATTTCTGTTAACCAAAGAATAAGCGTAGGAAAGCAGCATGCTTAGGGACCCTTAAGAAATGACTGTATGTGGTGATACTGGTCTGGGTGAGAAACAAATTACCCCACCAGAGCAGGCCCTGGGAAAGACAGCAAGACATGTCTCAGACCATTTTTATCCTCCTTTTGTTAGATTTCTTCATGGAGATTCCAAGTACTCAGTGCCCTCCTACTGTGCTTTCAACCTGAATGTAACTGTGTGGCACCTCACAGAAGGAAAGACCAATGCCTAGGACACTCCCATCCTCCCGACTCCCTTCAAAACTTACCAATTTTATGTCCTCTCCCTGCAGGAGCCTGCTCTCGGCATCCCAAACCACAGCTGCCAGCTAATCTATCCTGTGGGTTCATTAACTCATTCGTGTCACAGCCACGGAAGCACATTCGTATTTTACCAAGGGTCCTTCAGAAATCAAGCCTTCCCTTCTGAGAAAGGACTTACAAGCTCAGACACATGTGCCCCTTAAATTATAACACACAGAGGGGCCTGGTTCTGCTTCCTTAAAGCATATCCTATATACGTTGCAGTGACTCTCCACCAAGGATCCCCGTGTCATTCCCTCTCATGTCACATTAGTCAGCAGAGTGTACTCTGGCTTCTCTGTCACACCAGTGTCACTTCTTTCTGCATCCTAAAAACTTCCTTCAAAAAGTGCCTTGCACTTCTACAGTTCGGGATTTGATTCCCCTTAGCCCATGACATGTGCCGCCTCGCTCTGATAACAACAGCACAAGGGGCTTTTGGAAGCAGACAGGTGGGCTCAGCCTGCACCTTTGAGACAAAGAGCAAATCCCCTGGCCAGAGGGCAACAACTCAGCCCCACGGGCACAGATGGTACAGCGTTCAGTCCTTTCCCGAGCCACTAGGGGTAATTCCCAAGCCACACCAGCAGGTTTTCATTTAGCCCAATTTTGCCTCATTTCCTCTAAAATCATTACTGCAATGATTTAATGTCCAGGGCTGAGAACAACACATCTTCTCCTTTCTCCCCCTCTTACCACGAGCTGCTCTCCCTTGAGGGTGTAACAGAAACTTCAGCATGGCGGGCCAGAATCATTTAATAAACGTAAAGCAACAGGGCCTTCCTTAGAGGGCAAATGTGTGACCACAGTTTTTCCACATAAATAATGTAATTTTTGTGAGGAAGGGACCTAGGATTTTTTTTTCTGTGAATAGGCCCATTATAAGCTGCACCTGACCAAGAATCGTTTTAGAATTGTTCTTTCCTGCGTTCTCTACTTAGCAAATATTTCCTGATGCTAAATCACCATAAGCCACATTTTATGTCACTGTGAATTTGCTCAAAATAAGTCCTATCCACTTCCTTGGATTCTACTTGGAAAGGTCCCTCCGCAAAGATTTGGCTGTCAAAGGGCCTTTTGTTGTCGTTGTTTTGAATCAAGGAAGATATTGAGCAAAAGGACTTAGGAAAGTAGGGGAGGATTTAGAAAGAAAGGGAAAAATCAGAATCCCTATGAGTTTTTGCCACAAAAGCAAAGCTTCTTTAGAATTTGCTTATTTTCTTAAAACCAACAGGAAAGAAAGAATTGCGCTTACGGAGTGGGCTGTTCTCCAGCTAAAGGCCCAGTGGAACAATTTGCAGGGAGACTAGGTCAGCTCAGCCTGTCTCTGCCTCCAAGAAAAATACTCAGGAGAAAGCTACAGCTTCTCTAGGGGGTAATATCCAGGTAACCACGGATGGAAACGGAGTATTAATTATCTCTTCCTGTGTTTTATATTTTCAGATTTAACAGACATTGGAAAGCCAGACATTGATAAAAATGACAGGAAATATTCTTAGTCAATTAAATCGCCACAATGTCAGGACTAACATCTGTTCTATGAACCCTGAAGAAATGTGTGGCATTAATATTTAATAAAAAATAGCCCTGGTTTGGACTCAACAGCCATTTCACACTGTTCTCCCAGGACATTCACTTCAGATCTTATAACCTTACAGAATTTAAATACATATGTCTCTCACCTGAGCCGCCTTCCTCCTTAGCATTCAGAGTTACACTCGGAGGAAGCTTTACTTTTACTGGACCACACGCCTTCCACTCCTACTGCATTTCCCATCAGTATCTGCTCAATGAAGGCAGCTGTCACAGCATTGGCCTTAAACCACACTCCCCTAAATGGAGAGACCTCATGTGAGATGACAGTAAGCTCTGTATCTCAGAACTCAGCCCCACCAATTGTTCCTTGTCCCTGGGGCTCCTAGCATCCACTTGTCTCCCTCTGGGAAAGGCAGGGTGTCTCTCAAGCTACCATTTTTTTCTATATCCAAGCCAATGAAAGGTGGCTCCCAAATGGTTTCAATGTACGTGGGCACCTGTCAGCCATGTACCTGTGCTGCTTCTGGGACTCTCCATTGTCATTTCCCTTCAATACCTGTAGTAACTCAATTGGGGTCCCTAAGAAAAATCCATTGGGAAGGCTCATAACCCTCTCCTTCAGCAGCAGCATCACATTTTCCTTTCCTTCTTTCTTAAATAGAATTTATATTGCTTAGTGACCACCCCCCCCAGAGTGAGTACAAGTATCTTTCCTTTTTCCCAACAGGCCTCTGGTGAAGTCGTTTCTCCAGAAACCATTATTTCCATCCCTTTCTAGTCAATCATACTGCTTAGAACCTAAGCCATAAATACAACTCAAGTTTAAAAGAGTGGGACAGGAATTACCAAGGCCATCCTCTTAGAACAAAAACAAAGCTTTAATACAAAGCCTGTCTGGGCAGAGAAAAGGAGAGATAAAGTCCCACCTAGCTGAGATTGGAGCAGATGAGAAGATGGAAATGACGCACTATTGGGTTTATTTCTTGTAGGAAGAGTTGGGGTGGTGGTCTAAGTTTCACTCTCTTCCTCCCAGGTTGTCACCAATTGAGCCAATCTACCCAAGAATCAAGAGTGTAAGGAGTGTGAAGGCATCAATTTTATTAATAACCAAACACATGTTCAATCACCCCCAAAGACTGCACTCTCTGATAAAGCTAGATGGGGGACACAGCTTAGACTTGGGAGTAAAGATTTCTTTCTTCAACTCCAACCTTCTAACTTCCTTCTCAAATCTAGTCCTTGAGATTTGTCCATAAGAATATGGAGTCTAGAGAACCCATTCTAACACATGGACCAATAGTAGGTGGAGATGCCAGAGCAGGGAGAGAATGCAGGCCTTGCTTAGTCTGATGACCACATGGAGACCGGAAGTGCATATGCCCACCTGCTCCGGACATAAGCATAGGTACCATACCATACTAACAAGTGACCTTAAATATGGCCCCATGATGTCAGCCTCCCAGGAGCCCAGTTTTACTCCAACACACGGAAAGAAGTAAATAGAGTGGGAGAAACCCACAGTGTTCACTCTTATATTCCCTGCTTAAAGGGAATGGAGAAGAGGTCTCTATGGGAAATGTGAGGGTGAGGAGAAGAGCCCCACTGCAATATGATCTAAAGAAAGCCAGGTCCCAAAACTACTGGGGTTGTATAAGGCTTAGTTAGAAGAAGAAAGGGGAATAATCCTGAGAAAGAAGGAATCAATCTCTATACAATCTAAGAAAGTTCTGTAACCATATCTGCCTTACCTGGAAGAGAATGAGAAAGGGAGTTCTGAGAGAAGTCACATGCTAGAATGGATCTCCATGCTTCCTTCTGTCAGCCCACCACTAATAAGGAAGCATCTGGCAATAAAGAGAATCACTGGAATCCTTTCTCTTCATTAACAGAGTGGTGAGCCCAACTGGGAAGTACAGTGAAAGCCTAAATCCAGCCACATTTAAAGAAGAGTCTGATCATAGAAACAGTATCCAGGAAAATAGAATAAACTCCTTCCTTTCACACTAAAATCAAACAACACACTCTGAGATAAGTGGATAAAATGTGTTCTGAGTTTATATAGTGCATTAGGTTACAACAGACTTTATTAAACTGTACAGATACATGAAAATTAGCCAAATAAATGTCAAGCACAGAAAAGTGTTTGCTTTAGTTACTTGAATTTTGACAAATAACTTTTCAGAGTCATTATTTTTAAATGGCGTCTTTCTATAGAGATAGTATGGGATTGTGTTATGGACTCTGAGGAACAAACTGAGGGCTTCAGAGGGGAGGGGGGTGGGGGAATGGGATAGGCTGGTGATGGGTAGTAAGGAGGGCACGTATTGCATGGTGCACTGGGTGTTATACGCAACTAATGAATCATCGAACTTCACATCAAAAACCAGGGATGTAATGTGTGGTGACTAACATAATATAATAAAAAAATATTTAAAAAAAAAAACACTTCAAGTATCACTGGACATGGAAATCATTTGAAAGTAGTAAATCCTTCACAGTCTGAGTCTACTCCCTTAGTACACTTTGATGTTGGCATCCCATCCACTCTTTTGTCTTAAACCATAAAATGTGAAGTATCTAGATTTAATGGGATTTTTCTCTCTCCCTCATATTCCAACACAGCAGCAGAAAATATATCCCATATTCTCCCAAAGAGTCAAGAGGGCACACAACTGCCAACACAAGGGCCTGGCATTTTTGTAGTGGACAAATTTCTGAAGCCAGCATAAAGTTGGCTTTGTTTGTCAAATCCTGTTTTTCCATTGTCTTAAAGCACTTACTATCAACAGTGCTTTATCACAGTTTCAGGTTGATTTTTATTTGTATGGGATCCTAAATCTTTAGCATATCATCTCTCAACCAAAAAGTTAAAGATCCTTAGACACTCATATCAGCTAACATTATTGGTGCTCACTGTGTCTGAGTCACTTGGTTACATTCTTTATGTCAGTCACCTCGTTTAATCTCCACAACTATCTGATGAACGCACAGGTATTGTTCCCATTTTACAGATAAAGAAACTGAGGCAAGTAGGGGATAAGATGCCTGTCTGAGATCACACAGCAAGCAATAATAGAGGCAAGAATAAACTCAGACCCTCTCAGGACCCATACTGTAGTCTAAAGCAATGCATGATCCTGTGTCCATCAACATCTGCAGGTGAGACACGCTGCTGTGCCCCAAGTACTCCTTGGCTCAGCTCAAAAAGGCTTTCAAGTCTCAAAATACCAGGCTCAATTTGCTCAAGAGCCACACCCACATGCTCAGCAGGACCTAGGAGAAACTCGGAGACTCAAAATTTACCCCTTTTCCAAAGAAAAAAAAATCAAAGGGAAAAATGTCAGCAAAGACTCACCCCTATACTTCACTCCCTGAACAGAACCATAAAAATGACTCTCCAGGGGCGCCTGGATGGCTCAGTCATTAAGCGTCTGCCTTTGGCTCAGGGCGTGATCCTGGCGTCCTGGGATTGAGCCCCACATCAGGCTCCCTGCTCCCTGCTCCGCTGGGAGAGCCTGCTCCTTCCTCTCCCACTCCCCCTGCTTGTGCTCCCTCTCTCACTGGCTGTCTCTGTCAAATAAATAAATAAAATCTTTAAAAAAAAAAAAAAGACTCTCCAAAAAAAAAAAAAAGAGAGAGAGAGATTAAACAGGAAGAAATCAGTTCCTTCTCCAGTCATGCCAATTAAAAATCCACTTCCCAGGATTATTTGCAAATGGCAAGAAGAGAACAAGCTGGTTTTCCATGTGCTCCATTGTCTGCCACCAGAGTCAATGGTGTTAATTCCTCACATTTGTATAGCATTTTGTCTTTTCAAAGCAGATGCACATTTCATCTTTATAGCCTTCCTGTTAAATATATAGCAGGAACTTGAGACCCATTTTATAGGTGAGAGAATACAAAGTAAAGATGTTGATGTGTTCAGGGTCAGCTCTCAGAGGGGATTATGTCAATATGTAAGAAGTCCCAGAAGAAGATAAGCTAAAAGAATTTTCTCTTTCTACCTTTCCCACTCCCCTTTTCTGGTATCAAGGATACTTGAGGCAAATGATAAAAGAGAGTTTATAAAGTCTGTCTCTGACATCTTCAACCTCTTTTCCCTTTATACCCTTATTAGTGTTCCTCTCCTCTGGGGTCTCTGCCCTCAAGCCACCCTCAGCTCCCCACGCAGGAATCTGCCTAGGTCTGTTCAACTCTCATGGTGCTCCATGATCCAAAGTTCTTTTGCTTCTTTCCCATTAGTCAAAATAGTAAGTCCTTCAGAAATAAGGGACCTACGCTAGGCGTTCAGAGGAAAGAAGTCTAAAAGTTTTTGTTCAGTGAAACATGAGTGTTTATTAGCCTCCAACATTTTCAAAAGTTGAGGCACTCTTTAGAAGATGAAATGGGTTAGCTGTCATGAATCTCTATTTGTTCAACTAACTGAAATTCCCTGAAGTAAAATGAAGAAATTCAGGTAATAATCTGATGCTTTTGGATAGAGTGGTTACCCTTCTGCAGGGTAATCTTTCTGGGAATCTAAACTGGAAACTGATCACAAGCTTCTCATGATTTCTTCCTTTCTCTTCTCCATTTCCTGATTCAGACACGCTAACATCTCTAAATCAAACTCTCATGAGAGTAGCACTATTGGCAATGGTGGAGGCTAGGATCCACAAAGGAAGAGCTACAGATTCTAACCTCAGATTTTAAAACCAAAGACTGCTCTTCAGAACTTCCTGGGACAAAGATATTCTAATAACAGAATAAGAAAATGTCAAGTTGCCACAGTGACAGCTACATGCCCTCCAGAAAAGGAAGAGAGAAAAAATACCGTATATACATTTCTGTACTTCAAAAAGAAGAAACAAGACTCCCAACAGGTATATATTTTACACTCTTACAGTTCCATATAGCTTCCAGTTCTACCAGTCTACCAAAGGCTAATGCAGCTGGCCAGAAGATTATGTACTGAAACATAAGCAGGTTCATTTTTAAGATTAATTCTCTACAGATGAGTGTCTTTTTTTTCTCCAAGCCTTAGGAGCCACCTGAGCATTTGAGAGTATGAAAACAAAAATAGAGGGCAGACTGAGCCACCCAGGTATACTCAGGAGAAAACCAAGCTAATTAACTAGGGGAGTCATAATTATAGCTTCCATTTATTGAGTGATATCACAATGCTATGTACTGAACATGTATATCTCATTTAATAATCACAATATTGTGTAATAGGTATTACATCCATGTTACAATAAATAAACAACAACTCAGGCTGGGTAAGTAATTTGCCCAAAGTTGTAAGACTCTCAAGATTAGGATCTATGTTTTTTCTGATCCCAAAATCCTCCATTCAACTATTGTACTAATTAGAAGCTCACAAACATTCCGTTTTCTGGACATATTCTCAAGGGTCCAAAATAACTATCCATGAGAATTTTGAGATTTTGTTCTCTTTTACTAGCAAGATAGATTGTCAGGCACACCTAACTCAGAAGAACCTTGCTCTGGCAATCAGGACAAAACCACTGTAAGGAGAGGCACCGGGTGGACCTTGACTTCTTTGAACCACTTAGAAATGATGATTAGCAGGAAACAGAAGCAAATGCACAACAAATATTTTCTCTGTCCTAATTTATGATTGGATTACATACCCACTTAACAGAGGTTTAACTAACAATGCAATACTAGTCTTTCCTTCCAACGAATGAGACAGCTAATAGAATGAGTAGGAGACACCTCACTGAAATGTTCATTTGAGGATTGCTCCACGCAGAGTACGGTCTAGAAGAAAGATCCAATTATCCTGAACTAGAAACAAGGGCCTGAAGCTTTTAAAAACAATTTTCTACATTATTCTTATACAAAAAGGCATTCTTTTCATTAAGAGTCACTGACGCCAAATAGAGAAATAAGTAAAATATAGAATTGAAGTTGACACTGTATTTTTCAACCACTAAACAAAATGCACATAATTTTATTTCAACAAAATATTACCAATCACAAATTGTATTGACTTGGACTAATATGATTTTTTTTTAATTTTAGTGTTAGAGTTACAGAAAAGCTGTAAGTATAAAGAGTTTTTCCTTAAATCCATGTATGTGCTTACCTAAAACAAATATTAAATAAAATGGTCCAAGAGACTTTTTTTCCCCTTTTTTCCAGGGTTCTGTACATTCTTTTTTTGTTTTTAAAGATTTATTTATTCATTTGAGAGAGAGAGAGAGCATGAGCAGAAGAGGCAGGGGGAGAAAGACTCTGAAGCAGACTCTGCACCGAGCATGGAGCCCAAGACAGGCTCAATCTCATGAGCCTGAGATCACAACCTGAGCAGAAACCAAGAGTCTGATGCTTAAGGGACTGCACCACCCATGTGCGCTCAGCATTCCGTACATTCTTGAGCTTGAGAAAGAGGTATTAGTCATATTTTCCTTTAGACATGCTCATAAGGAAACACCAGCCAGGTAAGTAAGTACTTGTTAGTTAGGATTGACTAGGCTCTGCTATGATGACAAATAAATCCTGAAATCTCCATGGTTATCGCAACAATGATTTATTTCTCCCTTACATCCCTATTTGAGGCAAGTAAGGCAGTTCTCCTTGCTTCTCCTGCAGGGCCTCAGAGAACCAAGCTGTTTCTATAGGACCACTGTGCCATCTCTGTCTTCTCTGCTACCACCCTTCCCCCTCCTCCAGATTAGGAGAAAGAGAACATGAAGAATTAACACCAACTCATAAATGTCTCAGATAAGAAGTGACACCCATCACTTGTGCTCATATCTTACTGGTTTGAACTACTCATATGGTCTCACAATAAAGCAAGAGAAGTTGAATACAGGGGAGCATGGGGAATATTTGGAAGCAAAAATATTTCTGCCACAACAAGAAATCAGAGATGAAGAGAAAACAAGGTTGAAATTATAATATGGATTCTTTTTTTTAAATAATTTTTCATTTATCATGTTTGTTTACCTTTTCAGGACATATCTGATGTATACACTAATTCACTAATCATTCATTGAGTACTTATTATGTCCCTAGCACTGAGAAAATAGTGAATAATTAAACAGAAGGAAGCAAGCAAAAGAACATCCATATTATCTAGTAACTAAGATATAAGGATTTGTGAAGACAAAGTAGTATTATCTTCAATCTGCAAATGCATTGCTCCCCTACATAGCCCAAGCTCCTGGTCCTTGGAAAGGAACTTCTCTGAGGTAAAGAACTACCCAGAAGATAAAACTCAAATGGATTTTTTTTAAAATGATCTCAGTTAAAATATGATAGAAACATAGAAGAAACAAGAAGTTCTTAACAAAGGATTGCTCAGGTAAGAAGGAATCTTGGGGTCTAGTTGTCTATACTCACCACCACACACCAGATCTGCCCTATCTTCCTCCTTAGAATTTCTCGGAAGTAAGTCAATTTATTCTGCAGAGCTAAGAAAGGAAAGCAAGAGTCTTAACACTGAACGGAGAAGGTAACTTTTTTAATAGGTGCAATTAGAGTCCTAGAACATCCCTATTATCCTTTTGATCTGGTGTGGGAGAATTGCTTGTGGTGTAGGGAAAACTTCCCCATGCACACACACATATATTAGAATTGAACTCATATATTAGAATTCAATTCAATTCTCTACTGGTTGGAGAAAAAGAGTGTGTATGTGTGTGTGTGAAAGGGCAGAGGGGCTGTGAGAGACCCAAATGTTTACATTAGTAGGAAGTCAATAATGTCTACATTTGGTAAGTCAAAAATAGCACATAAAATATCATTTATAAATATGATAATAAGTACCAGCAGTGACAGCCAAAACAGTTGAAAGCAGTTTCCTCTGGGAAACCTGACTTGACGATAGGCCTGGAGCAGGAATCTGCTGCCTTTTTTGTATAACTATTTGACTTTTAAATTATGCACATGCTTTGCTTTGATTAAAAAAACAAGAGAGACTGAAGTATATCTCAAAATCTTTACAGTGGCTACTTTAAGGTGAAGGGTTATTTTTTTCTATTGCTATTCTATACTTGCCAAGTATGTATTATTTTTATAATTAGAAAATAATCAATATGTTAATGTTTTAGATATTCTCAGCAAATAAAAATATAACATGACCATACATGCCTGGTACAGATATGTAGCTATATGTATATGTTACGTATATGCATACATACATATGCATATATATATATATACACACAGGTTTATCTGTCACGTACAAATACTTCAGATGTTTTCTCTCTCATATGGTCAAATATTCATTAAAACAAATTTAAAGCTTGGAAATATTTGTCCAAAGAACTCCATTTTCTTTGCACAATTTCTCCTGGCATTTCAAGATGTATGTAAAGGGGAGAAGTACTGGAAGCTGGTACCCCTCCTGGGAGAGATGCCCTGTCCCTCAGTGGCCAATTGTGAATTCTCTCTCCTCTCCCTTGAACCACACTAAGACATGAACTTTAAAGACTCCTTGTTGCCCTTTATTGCCTAAATTGGTGGATCAGCAGGGAATAACTGGAAATGAAAACCTTTGAAATGAGCCCCTTAGGAGTACAATTTAAAGATGCTTAGAACAAGGTAGGTAGGTAGGTAGGTAGGAAGAAATATAGAAAAACGGATAGAAATACAGATATGCCTCTCTTCACCTCAGAACTGATCCCATACATATTTTCCACTGCTCAAGGGGAACAGAGAAGCCTCACGATCCGACCTCTCCTTCCCAACTATGTCTCTGGTTATTCATGAGAGATAGTGATTATTTATTGAGATGATGAGCAAGGATGCTGAGTGGGTGTGTGAGCAGAGGTGGGTGGAGTGTGAATGGTTTGGAGTTGGTTTCTTTTTTTTTTTTAATAAGTTTTTATTATGTTATGTTAGTCACCATACAGTATATCCTTAGTTTTTGATGTAGTGTTCCATGATTCATTATTTCAACAATCATTTTTCAAACCAGTCACCCACACTCCCTGGTTCTGAAGCAGAACAGGCACTGTGAGCAAAGTGCTGTGCTCATCACCCACCTTGGAATGGGTTGCCTGAATTGGCACCAGTCATACAAAGACTTCATCCAGCATTGTTCAGAACAGTGCATGTAGGAGTTGGGAGATGGTTAGGGTTTCATGCGACCACTGAAAGCTCAAGATAAGTCACTATAATGTGGTTCAGGGTATACACCTGGGTTACCTTTCTGTGAGTCCCAGCACTTGTCCTTATTAAGTGAACAATCTCAGTTGTTTGAAAATTTGTTAAAAAAAAAAAAAAAGCTTTACATTTGTAACACTTGCCTAATGGAATTGTTTCAGGATTGAATGAGTAAATGTACTTAAAGGGCATAAACATTGCCTGACATGTCAAAAATATTCAACAGGTGTTTGTTATTATGTTTTATTACCCTTTATTTAAATATATTTAGTTGTCAGAATTGTCCTATCATATTCATGAGTTCTGCATGAAAGTTCTGATAGGTAGGCAGTAAAGGTATTATTACCATCATCATTCTATAGATAAGGAGACTAAGGTTCATACAAGTAGGTGAGTTGCCTGGTTTTGCACACAGTGAAACCAGAACTTAACCCCCAGAGTTTCCAAATCCACTGTCACACCTTTTCCTGAGCCTGAAGCAGCACCTGTACTCCAACTCAATATATCATGATACTGCTATCAAAATCTTATTCTGGACTATAGTGAAATTAAAATCACCAAGGATCTTTCCATTAACCAGGTCTGGGCTGCAAACAAGCCTGAGTACTGGGATTATGGCCTAAAGGCTGACAAACTGGAGTTGGATCCAACATAGCCTTGGAAAGTGATTATCCTCTCTGGGCCTTGGGCTCCTAACGTGTACATCAAGGTTTAGACTAGAAGTCCCTAGAGGATGACTAAAAGCTTTATCAGCTCAGAAGTGTACAACGTTTTAACCTATTCTTCTTCCTTTAAACAACTAGGTCTTTGAAGGACAGAAATGCCCCCAAAAGATCCATCATCAAGTCCAGATAGCTCTTGCAGCCTTTAACTGGCAGTATACTGGGGAGCTATGAACTAGTAACCCAATAGGATCAATGGTTATCCCAGAAAAGCACCATGGATTGTAAATTCAGACAAACAAATCCCAGTTACAAGATGGCATCTGTCTCTAAACCTGAAGTCTTCCCACTCACTATCATAGAATTTGAAAGAGACTTAGGGATCCGTCCAATCCTCTCACTTAACAGATTGGAGAACTAAGACAATGAGAAGAAGGTCAGTGTCTCACCCAAGATGACAGTTAATTAGCAACAGAGATGCAACTTGAACCCAGGGCTCCAGGCTCCTCGCCCACGTTCTCTGCACTGTGTTGTGTTTTATCCTCCAGGTTTAGAAAATCCGCATCAATGGTTCAGATGTCTCCCTGCCAGGAGACAAGCCGTGTAGGGATCAAAGCACATCTGTGAAGCTAATGACAGTCTAATTCACTATTGGCAGAAATGTGGGAGATTTGGGGAGAAAATTGCAACAGACTGTTACAGACTGTTCTGCAGCACATTGTTGAAAATGGAAAACACCTCTTAGATCACAAAGCATCATTGAGAAGGGGAGCCAACATTCCCTGCTCATTTCACATTTAGTTCCTTCGGATGTTTGGTGGGTCCTCCAAAACAGCATGCTCCAAAGACACATCTGCTTCCAGGCTGGAGAAATGATAGCCAGGGCTCCACTGAACTCATAATAAATTTATTTTTTCAAAAGCAGAGTTAAGAGCTCAACTGGATAAACTACAAAATCAAGTGAGTATGATGCAATCAACCTCTTCATGTTTCAAAAAACAGCCATAGTCCCTGACATCAAGATAGCTATCTTTCCAGACTTCTCCCAGCCTTGCCAGCTGTCATTTGAGTTTAAACTTACTTCCTGCAAAAGAAGAACACAGCAGTATTCTTACTTCGTTGACTGAAAAGTCTCTACTGAGCACTTTCCAGACTCCAGGGACTATGCTAAATCATATCAGGGGCTAATTCTATTGCAATTATGGTTTCTGGACTAATTTTTAAAGCCACTCCTAAAGACCTAGGACCAACTTTAAACAGAATTCAGGTGCCATGTCCAACAGCCCCAAGACCCAAGCCCAAAGCCCCCTTCCCGTTTCATTCACATATGTATATGAATCAATTAAAATTTGCATCAATTTCAGGTACTTTCTTTCCTTATTTGATTATGCAAATTTCAAGCACAAAAAGTAGACAGAACAGTATAATGAAACCCTATGTGCCTATCATCCAGATTCAACAATTACCCACACTTTTTCTTCTTCTATTCTCCCCTTACTTTAAAATAATTATGCATTTTTAATGATGCCCTAATCTAATGTAACCATATATTTCAACTTGCCTGAGGCAGTCACAGATTATTCTTCCGCATATCGACTAATACCCATCAATAAAGCTTATAGTCCCTTTCCTTTTCAAAAATGACCTCGTTTAGAAAGTAAATTCTGTGGTCACCTTACCTACGAGCAACATTACTAGTTTAGGCACTTCAGAAAATGGTTGTTTCTTATACTACTTATTACTACCCAGTGCTGTCCTGCTCATTTAAGCCCTTCCCTGTGCTTCAGGAGTAGAAGACCTGGGAACTACAATTTACAGATTTCCTTGCTAAATTCCACCACTGAAAGAACTTGACATAAGATTTGGAAGGCAGAAAAGAAGGAAGAGCATTGTCCTCCAGCTGCAGCAGGCACATAGGCATTGGAAGATAGCAAAAAGCCAATGTAGACTTTTGCCTATGGTTTTCAGGGCTACAGACATCTAAGATGATAGGTGGCTTCTTCCTGCACTCCATAAACTTCTGAATTTCTTGAAAGTGGCCTTAAATTTGTTATCCAGACCTAGCATAGATTTTGTTTTCCTCATTAAACCCTAAACAAAACTGTGAAAGACTATCTCCACTTATCGAGTTTGCCTAGTCTCTGAGTATTGCCTCCCAGACCTTTGTAGCATACAAGGCCCTCCATGTGCTGACCACCATCCATACCTCTGCCCCAATGTCAGGCACTCCAGCCATATCAACAATGGATAGCTTGCCCAATACCACACTGGTTTTCATTTCCATGTCTTTTCTCATGCTAGGCTATAATGCCTTCTTCCCTTTAGCTCATTGCCCTTGGCTAAGTTCTCCTACTTGTACAAAAAAGTCTCTTTTGACACTTCATCAGGCTGGCTGTGTGTCCAGCAGCTCTATCATTAGAGTATTCATGTTTTTAAATACATGCCTTCATATGCTCACAAATGTATGTTTTAAATCTGTGTGTCCCCTTTGAGTGCAAAACCTTGCTCTGTATCCCCAGTGCCTAACACAGAGTTTGATCTGTAGTAGACATTCATAAAATACTTGAGAAATTAACAAATGAAGGAGCAGTTCCTCACCAGCTTCAGCAGCTTAAGCATAAAGAATTCTGCATCTAGAGGGGACAAGGTCACCTCAGCACTGAACCCCGTGCCCAGGTCTTTCTAGACCTGCACTGCCCAATATGTCGGGGCCAGTACTCCCATGTGGCTACCTTAATTTTAATTAATTACAATTACATGAAATTTAAAATCAGTTTCTCAATCACACTGGCTAAGTTTCAAGTGCTTAATAGCCATACAAGGCTAATGGCTACCATATTGGATCACTCAGATATAGGGCATTTCCATCATTACAGAAAATTCAACTGTCTGCTGGTCTCTAGAACTAGTAGAATAGAAGAACCATCTTAAGAGACAGAGCTAGTAAAAGTCCTCTCATCTGGATATACTTGGAAACGACACATATTTACAGGCTGACTCAAGGACAAAATGACCAGCCAGAATCCTCCAAGAGAAACTAACACTAAGGAAGTGGGTTCTAGTAGGAGGATTAAAATTTCAGTGCTAGCTAACATCTATTGGGCAATTATTATATAGAAACCACTGCAATAAATACTTTATACATATTTTATTTAAGGAGAATAACTTTGAGTAAGTACAAATTCATTATCCCTTATATGTAATTCCCAAATCCAAAAACCCCTGAAAACTATCTAATTTCTTCATAAGTTTGCCACAAAATCACTTGGCAATAAAATCACCAACCTGAATTTTAATTGCTGTTAGCCTATTCCTAATCTTTAATTAGTGTGAATAGTTATCCATTTTGCTCCAGAAATATTAATAGGTTACTGAATACCACCCAGGCCTTGCTCTTGTGGGGGATTTAATATAAAATAGAGCATGTATACTAGTTTACTTTTCTAAGATATCAAAGAATCTGAATTCCAAAATACATCTAGCCCCAAAGGTTTCAGATAAGCAATTGTGAACCTGTATTTTCATTTTCCTATTTTACAAACAAGGAGACAAAACTTGGAGCGGTTAAGGCACTTGCCCCAAATCATAGAGATAGTAAGTGGGAAGCAGACATTTAACCCACAAACTCTATGCCCAAAGCCTAACTACTAGGTAATATTACCTCCTTCAGCTGTTGTAGAAATATGTAACAAATCCACACAGTTAGTCTCTACTACAAATGTATAGCAGAAGCCAAGCCACAGAGCCTGCAATTAGAGTAAAAATCTACATGTTCCTGAGACTTCCTCAGGACCCTAACAAATTTTCATAGTCATAATAACAACTGGCCATATTAAAATCACCATTGCTTAACACACAGAGGCAATGTGTGTTTAGTATTTGCAATGTTTCAAAGGAAACTGAATCCTGATATTGAGTTCTCCAATAAATTATAGTAATTCACATTTTTAGGATCCAACTATTTAACTCAAAATACCTCAGGGCAGAGGGTCCTCAACAAGAGAGAAACGATGGAAAAATTCACCATCTCAAGAAAAATAGCTTCGTTAATCACAGCTTAGAATAAAGATTCCTCCTGTTAAGAGAGGCCAGCATAGTTTCCTTCTTCACAACCCTGCTGAGAAAGAGAATGCTGGGGAAACTCTCAGAAAACCCATGGGGGCCTGGCCCTCGGCTTCTAGAGGGCAGCCTCTGGGGTCACATCAAACCACTGGCATGGAATCAGCCTCTACACTAGTGACATGGCTCCCAGGCAGAGCAATGGAAGCAGCACCTCGAGTTTTGTTAAGAAATCATTACAGAGCAGGGAAGAGCACAAGTTACCTTAGCAAGATTCTGCAGCATGGATAACTCTCTATCTGAAATTGTATAATAATTTAATGAGGTTGGGGAGTTGTTCTTAGGGATCATTGGTTAAGGTTTAACACATGAGACTGCAGTAAATTCTCATTTATAAGAGTCAGAAGATTTCCCTTCTCTTTGGTGGCCAGTCAAGAAGCCTTGACAATGAGCTAATGACACACTGTCCAAAATGCTCACTTCAGAAAAGTTAGTTTCCAAATTCTCGGCCACTTAGGCTCTGAGACAAAACGGGAAGCAAAAGCCATTCATTGTAAGAGGGTTTAATGCACGGAACTGGGGAGGGGATGATCATGCCTGAACCAGCTAGAGCTAAATTCCTTTCTCACAACTTCTATTTTGGGTTCCTAATGATGAATGTAGAGTAACCTGGTACTCCCTGACACCCGTTACTGTAAAAGCATTAGAGAAAGTTGTTCATCCATACTTGTTGTAAAACAAACGAAATATGTCCTCCAGAACAGGGAGAAAGCCTGCCTGATCCATATTCAAGTAAGCATTGGTACCAAAAGTTCAGGTAAATATCCAAAAGCAATTGCCGCTGTCTCACTCCATCTGGAATATTCTCTACCTCAAAAAGGCAGAGAGGACAGTCACAAATCACTCATATCCATACCTTTGAGTCCTTCACGGAAGTGACTTCAAAAAATTAGATGAGTTGATATTTCAGGAAGTGATTCATTTGAGATAAGCACAATATTTCTACTCCACACAGAAATTTCAGACACAGATGTGCAGATAATCACCATAATTAACTCCAGGGAAAGAAGTTGTATCCCTCACCCTGTAAGGACCGTCCTTTTAGGGTCAACACAACTCAGTCAGTGGGAGGATCTGTTGAGAGAGCTGTCACTGTTGGTGATTCTACCTGGGGTCAAGCTAAAACAAAGGCTTCAGGAAAGAAACCAAAAGTCACTATGATGAACACATGGCTGACCAGGGATATGACCAGGGAAATTCAAGGAAGAAATAACAAAAACAACAAAATATGAGACAGACATACTTCAAGCCAATAACCAGCCTTTCTTCTATATAGCTTTTCAAAACTGCTAAGATAAGAAAGGAGAACTTAGAAATGACTTAAATGTATCTCCTAAGTCTCTGGTCTAAAGAGCTTGAATACTCCTCTTATTCACCACCCACCAAGACTAGTAGGCTCTTCTGAGCTAAAACCAAAGGTTTAAAAACATAATGACCCATGGTGCTCACTATTATAGTTTTCAAATAGTGGCATGCAGAATGTGCCAGTGTAGGAGTCAGTATCCACTGAGAGATCTTGGCAAATCTTTTAAGGTCTCTGGGTCTCAAGTTCCTCATCACATGCAGGTTATGTGTTGATTAAGAACATGAATGCTGGAATAAAATTTTTCAGGGTCAAATCATTTTACCACTTACTTTGTGACCTTGGGCTTAGAATATCACCTGGCTTATAGTTACTGCTGCATATATGTTGCTATTATTGTTATGAATAAAATGAGAATTAAAACATTGGTCCTGCCTATACCATAGAGAAGTAGTAAGGAACAAACAAAATAAGACTTTTGAAAAACATTTTTAAAAGAGTAGGGAAATTACTACATAAGCAAATTTCCTATTACGTTTTTTATAACACATTCTACTAATCTATTCACTGAGTCTATGACACATTTTTGTTCACATTTTAACATCTCTGAAATTGGATGCATCTTACAATTGATAGGATGACAAAATTAATTTGGCAATCTTTTAAAATTTCTAATGGTACATAAAATAATGTTTTATAATTAATGGTATCTTTCATTCAATGAAATATGATAGTATGTTTTCAATAAATGCAACTCAATTGGTTATTTCTGGATTCAGACATCCAATCTTACTGATGATAATGATTTTGTTTATTCTTCACATGCCTTCTTCCGTATTTCAAGCTAATTTAGTCTAGGAGTACTAGGCTATGAGGCAGAAAGTCTGGCATCCAATCCCAATCAAAACAACCACAAGGGTAGGGAAGTGAGGGGGACTTGATAAAATGACACACACACAAATCTTAACTAGAGAAAAACACATGAAAGAAGTCAGGATATTTATGAAGGATAGTCCCAAAATAAATTCAGGTATGCATTATGAGATAAAAATGGCATTTCAAATCCATGGGAAAGAATGAAATTACTAATGTATAAATTGACAGAAGACAAAAAAGGTTGATACTTAAAGGGGGAAAGGGGAAGTAGAATTGAAGACCTACCTTATTCCTTAAGGCAAAATAAATTCCAAGTGCATTTAAATGTGAAAATAAAACCATAAATTATTTCAATAATGAATACTTCTGGCACACCTACTATGGACAAAGTCCTATAAAGGACAAAACAAAGTCCCTCCTCTTGTGATACATTCCAGTAGGTCTCGAATAACAGGTGCCATGAAAACAAAGAAAGGCAAAAGAAACAGGAGTTTGCTATTTTATTTATAAGCCCTTTCTGTGGAACATAAGTGCAATAGAAGAAAACAGTTTTCAAAATAAGTTCAGAGTATAATAGACATTCCTAAATATGACAAAAATGAATAGACAATATAAAGAAAAGCACTAATAAATTTAACTTGTCAATATTTTTAAATTTCCGAATGGGCGATAAATCCACAGACAAATGGCAATGGAAGGGGAATGTTGAGAGGGAAGGAAGTGCCACATTTAGGACAAAGAATAACTTTTCTTATAAGTATACATTAGTTTTACAATTTTCAAAATCCAGTTTAGGAAAGGAGAAACAGGATTCCAACACTGGCACCACTAGTTTTGTGACCTGGGGTAAGTCACAATCCCCATAAAGCTAGAGCTCCACTAGGATCCTTCCAACTCCAACACTGTACAATTGTCTATAAATCTCCAGTTTTGAAAAAAAATAAAAGGAAAAATGTGCATGTAAAGCAAATGAAATTTCTTAGAGGACACAATATAGATTAAAATGTTGTTTTGCTTAGCTTCCTCAAAAATTACAGTGCAGAAGTACAAAATGAGCTTCTTTGTAACTTAAAATTTTTAAAGAATAATTGTGGGTGAAAAGTAACACAGAATCACGTTATTCGTCAGCTCACAACCAACAAATTGTAAAGGTACCCCTCCTTTTAGGGAGAGAAATAAGGGGTCATTCAGGGGCTACCTTCCTTAGAGTGAAAATTAAATTCCAGTAAATCTGAAAGGAGGGCAGGCATGTCCACTGAGTGAACCCAACACCTACAAAAACCACAGAGGAAGTGAAGTGGTGGGGGGTAGTTTCTATCAAGAGCAGTGGGGAAATGAGGTCCTGGTAGGATTGCTATGCACAGCTTGCCCCAGCGCCTTCTCATGGAGCCTGACTCACAGCCTAAGTGGCTCTAGGGGTCTCACTGAGGAAGTGGATTGGCCCCAGCTGGCTCCTCATATTTCCCTAATCTCCAGTGCTCTGCTTAAGCTGGACTATGTCACTTTTTATTCCCAGGCTTATCCATGGACGCCAAACTGCAGGAGAATCTCTCCTCCAACTGCTCACAGCCTCCCTAGCCCATGACGTCATTCCCACAGCCCTCTGTGGCTCCCTGAAGCTGCTCCCTTCACCTAGTAGTCCCACCATTCCAGAACAGTGGCACATCAATAAAACATAGTCTGTGACTTGGATTTCATTAAGCTTTTGAGGAAATCTTTTGCCCTGGACAGTTAGAAAAGGAAACAGAGCAAAGAAATAAAACAGCAGCTCATTAGACCTGAAGCAGAGCATAGAGCTGAGCCCTACTCACTTGGAAAGGTTGCTTTAGGGATCTTGGGAAGTCTTCAGGCTCCATGAAAAGGAGCGCTTCTCTTCAGACATTAAGCAAGAGATTTTGTCAGCAGCATTTAGATGAAGGGCAAGAGGTCTAATCTAAGCACTAGGATATGAAATTAGAACAGAACAAAATTGTTATAAGAGTGTGAGCCCATTACCTGATAACGTCTGAACCACAGGACTGCCTTGCCCACTTGAGGCTGCCTGACAATCCCAGCACTCTTACAAAGCTGGTCTTCCCATTCCTGCAAGAAACTCTTCCTTGAAAGGAGATGTGTTTGGGGGAAGTCGCTTTTTAAACAGATATTTATGAAGGGTCTATTCCCCACAAGGTGTCACGGTCCATACTTTGATGTACATTACCCTAATCTGTGGAGATCCAGTTGAGGTCAGAAAAAAATGGGTCTGCTGTGACCTTATGAGAGCCTGCAGAGAAGACTTTGATATGAGGCTGAGGCCCCAGGTTTATAAACTGGGGCTTGGAAATAGGGGAGTCATCCAGCTCAGAGTTCCTTCAGTGGGAATTCTTATTAAAATGCAGACCCTGGTTCCACAGGTCCAGAGTGATGTTGAGAGTCTGCATTTCTAAAAAGTTTCTGGACCACTCTTTGGGCATCTTCAGTAGGTCACCCCAGTCTTGGCTTTGGCGAAAGAGGGGTGTGGCTACTGGAGGTTGCTGTTGCTGTCAAAGGATCCTGAATAAAAACACTCAGCCCCCTAATTTTTCCCAATGCAATCCCCTAAAGAAATCTTCCTTTTTTATTAAACCCAGTGGTTAACAACCGGCTTGTTAGTTAAAGGCCTGAGGGACACAGAGGGAGGTTTATGCTCTACTACTCAGTTCATTAACTGGAGTAACAACCAATTTCAAGGTGATTATTGCTATTATAAGCTCTGATCAATTTTTTAAACATGTTTCCAGGTTTTGAACCTGAAGCAGGAATATTAGAGCAAGGAGAGCAGCTGTGTTGAGAATTAGTCATATCCCCAGATTAATATCTGATCTCTCCATCAAAAGGGACACAGGACACATTTAGTTAGGGTTCTAATTGTACCTCCAATAAACCTCCACCACAGTGAAATATGAGCACCCATAATTTTTAGTTTCAACTTCCTATTCATAATCCATCTGACTGGACGGTCTTGAGCAAAGGCAGTTAAAGCAATTTGTTTCACTTATATAAAGGAATAAATCAGTGCTTAATTATATGAGGTTTATTATTAACAGTGCTGGCAATCTGACCATATGCCATGACTTCATCTTTTTATGTGAAGAAAAAATATGAGAATATATACTGATGGCTTTTATGATGACTTTCTCCACTCCAGAGTAGGGAAGAAGGTGGCACAAAATGTGACCCAATGAGGAAAAGAAGAGGCCAGGCATTCGCTGCTCTGAATACCCAACAGGGGACCTGGGGTGCAATGCAAAATGGTCAGGGAACAGTTGCCATCAATTAGAAACAGGGAAACTTCACCCCCTTTTAAATACCACTTCCCATCAGGAGGATAAGCCCATCAACTCTTTTTCTAGGATCTCAGTGTCTTTCCTAAACTAGCATCAAATCACCAGTATGCAACAAAGAAGAGAGACACAGATTTTGTGTCAGAGGTATGGGTCCAAATCCCTATGCTTGCTCTTATTAGCTGTGTGACTTGAGTAAGTGATTTAACCCCTCAACTTCCAATTTCCCTAGCTGAAAAATTGGGATAGCGATGCCTCCCATACAGGGTCATATGAGGATTAGATGTAATGAATGGTTAGCACCTGGTCCTATTAACTGTGCAGTAAAAGGGGGCTATTACTCTGGAAACTCCTATGCTGGGGATAAATTGGAGATCTGAGATTTAACCATGCCCACGTCCTGCTGTCCTTGGTGAACTGGTGACACCAATGATGATATTTCAAGTTGTGTTTTTATGCTCTTGTCTTTGATGTCTACTTCCAGCATACAGGGCCAATTTGCCTTCCTTTTTAGATTGTTGTGTATCCCATAGCCAATTGGTAAACTCTCTGAGTGTATCTACTTTATGGATGAACTAGTCTTGCATCACACAGGATGCTGGGAGGCTCTGAATTTATGGAAAAAGGGTGTTAAAGCCTCAGGATCAGAACTGGGAGCAAGAAGCCTTGTTCAAGAAATGCCTCACACAGGCTCCCAGAACTCCTGCTATGTCAGATGCTAATAGCCCTGTCAGTGTATGTTCTCCCTTCTTCCTTGGTAAAAGAATCTAGTTGGGGATGCCTGGTTAAAACATGCCCTTGTAGGTCAGAGTGGCCAATGATATGCAGATGGATAAGGACTTCCAAGAAACCTCCTTGAGAAAGAGACAGACAACTAGCATCTCCTCTTTTAGCCCTTCATTCCCTATCTAAGCATGACTACAGCTCCAGTAGTTATCTAGGACCAAGAAGAAACCCTAGGGATGGAAGCCATCTTCTTTTTTTTTTTAATTTAATTTACAATAATTTTTTATTATGTTATGTTTGTCACCATATAGTATATCCTTAGTTTTTGATGTAATGTTCCATGATTCATTATTTGCGTATAACACCCAGTGTTCCATGCACTATGTGCCCTCCTTAATACCCATCACTGGCCTATCCCAATGCCCCACCTCCCTCCCCTCTGAAGCCCTTGTTTCCCAGAGTCCATAGTCTCTCATGGTTCATTCCCCCTTCTGTTTACCCGCCCCCTTCATTCTTCCCTTCGGAAGCTATCTTCTTGATGAAGGAACAGGAAGCTGGAAAGAATCTGAGACACTGATGACACCACAGGGTCACTACATTAGCCTAGTGCTTGTCTCTAGACTTCTATTACACGAATAAGAAAGACTCATAATTTATATAAGCTACTGTTATCTCTGACCTTTGTCACTAATAGCCAAATGCAATTCATTTTGTATTTTTATACACATCTCAAACCGATTTCCGCTACCCACAAAGGAGCCCTGAAGAACAGTGTTCCATATCTGTGCTAAAAATGTGAAGGGCTGAGCTTTCCAACACAAAGTGATCAATAAATCAGTATGTTTCTCATAGATGGCCACAAATGTGGATGTTCCTTCTAAAGAGAAGGATTTATTTAATTTTATAATACTCTAGACTTGTAATAAATACCCTAAAGGCACACCTTTCTCAAGGTCTTTAACTTAATTGGGTCCACATTCTGAAGCTTATGAAGTCACCAGTCCTAAATAGTTCTGCTTTTCATCCCTCACCAAGGCAGCCTTAAACTCTGTACTAGACACTGCAGCAAAATAAAACGTTCTTGAAAACATTAAGGGCTGATGAACTGGTTTGGATTTTCTCCAATCCTCTAGACTTTCTCTTCTCCCCATAGATCTAAAACAAAGTCCAGTCACTTTGAAATGAAGGCATTTGATTTGGGACCACTCCAAATTGATTTATCTAGCAGAAGGTGCTTGCATTTTTCAAGCCAGAGCAAAGACTTTGCATACCACTCTACCGCCCCTTTGGTGTGGTACACTGGTTCTTGGCTGCCAAATTAAATATACTTCCCCATTTCTTGCTCCCATGAAGAACAACTGAGATGGTCTGACTTGAGAATATAATCATTCAGGACTGGAGAAATATATAAATCCAAAGAAATCCAAATCCTAGTTATTTTCCCTTCCCATATGATACTTTAGGTAACTAAAGTACAGAGGGGGGCTAAAAAAAACAGATGGAATCCATCTGAATTTTAATGAGGCATTCAATACTGGTCCACACAACATTTCCATGTTGTCTTAACTTTGCTTATCTTATATTGCTGATATAATATTGATTGAATGACACTTAACAGGTGGAAATTAACCGTTGAACAACATTCAAGAGGGCAAAAAGGCTGGTCTCATGTCTGTTCCAGTGTTATTTAAAATCTTTATAAAATGATAAAAGAATAATTGGTTTTTTCGATGTGGGCAGATGCAATAGCTGGGTGGATTTGTTCCTATCTACAAAATAAGAGATAAAATTTAAGATACCTCTATTTGATTAGAGAAAATGGTTCATTTGAACACAGATTGGCATCTAACAGAGAAAAGTGCAAAGGAATACAAACACAAAATAAAGACACTGCCAGAAAAACACTTTGTTGGAGGGAGAGGCAAAGAGACCATTAGTTGTTCTGAATTCACCAAAGATAATACAAGACTGTATTAAATGAACTCTACCAGCTGGTTAGTAATCCTTCCCTGACCAAGGTAAACACTCTGACATCTAGAGCATTCCCTAAAAGCTCAGGGTCCTGAATCTAGGGTTCAGCAATCCAGAATTCCACTTCCTAGCTCTAGAACTACAAAAGACAATTAGTGGGGCCAGTAGACCACTAGCAAGGAGATCCCAGTCCTGCCTTAAACAGTCTCCAGCCAGGATTTAATGAGGCATGAATTTGCACAGCATAGTAGATTTCTTCATTAAGTAGTTAATTAAACTCTTGAAAAAGTGATCATGAACACAGCTGATAAATTCAACCCAAATTAGAGCATTAACTAATCAAAGCAATAGGTTTCATCTCAAAAGTACAAAACAAAAAGCTTGTAATGCCCATCTCCTCACATACATTCACACACGCACGCGCGCACACACACATTAATTACTAAACTCTAGTCTTAAATTTCAATATGACTACATAGGGTGGAGAGGGACTTGGAAACTGAAAATGTGTATGTAAGAGAATCCAGGTGTCAGTCCAATTCACACTGGAAGGCGTGGAGAGACCCTGGCTGACCTCTACTTCCATGAGTGAATCCACTTCCAGGTCAAGTTAACATCTTGTTGTCTAGCTTTTTATATTCATGCACTCAATAAATTAATAGCTGTCTGACTTAACTTGGAATTCTCAAAGTAAAATTGCTTCTATATGCATTCTTTGTGCTCCTAGAACACGCTAGATTTCCCAAAACTGTAATAACACAGTCAGAAATGAAAGCAATATTTCAGATGATATATTCCATAGCACTTGGTCCTTACCCTCACACACACAAAAAAACACACCATGTCATAGGAAACTATACAGAAAATAGGCAGTGCACTTTTTAACACCATTTTGTTCTGGGTTGCAAAAAAAATACATGTAAAATATTTTAAAATTACAAAAAGAAAAAAAAACATAATCACCTTCGTCAGAGAGATAAACCCTATTAACATTCCAATGTCTTTTTTTCTAGTCATTTTAGAAAAGGTGTAAACATATATACTTTCTAGGAAAATGTATACCATTTTTAGTCTTTTTTTCTATTTTTACTAAGGAATACATATTGATAATTATTCCATGGCATTAAATATTCTACAAAGTTATTTTGAGTAACCGGATAAATTCTATCAGATTTCTTACCATTCAGATGAAAGTAAAAAATTTACATTAATTCTCTATTGTTGAGTATTCTGATTATTTCTAATTTTTTACCATGAGAAAGGTAAGGCCATTGCTCACGTTCATTCATATGATTTTTCTTGGACAAATTACTAGATGTAGAATATAGGACAAAGAATGTGAACAAATTTAAAATACTGGTACATGTTGGCTAAATACCCTACAGATAAGTTGTACAATTACAATCTACCATTAATTTATGAAAATGTCCCAAAGTATGGTGAATTTTCCTAATGTCCTCACCAACTTAATTGTTTTCTCTCTCTAACAACTAAAAAAAAGACATATGAATTAAAATTTAACTTTTTATTGCTGGTGAGACTAAGCCTGTATTTGTTGATCATTCATTTGTATTTCTCCTTTATGAATTATTGATTCATGGTCTTTATCCATTTTTCTATTAAAGTATTTGTCTCTTTATTTGGTTGGTGAGAACGAAGTATGCATATGCAGCTTTTAGCTGACAAATACTATACACATTTCCCCCAGTTGTTTGTCTTTCAACTTTTCTCATAGTTTTGATATATAGAAATTTTGGAGGGTTTTTGCAGCGAAATCTATCCTTCTCTCATATTTTTTTTATTATTTTTATAAAGTCTTTCTTTGCCTCACATCATCACTTATTATATATACCAATTTTTTTCCCATTACATTTATTGGTTTGTGTTTTGCTTTTGTTTTTAGGCTGCATATTTTAATACATCTGAAATTTATTTTGCCGTGGCAAGAGGAAAGGCCCCTCTGATCCAGGCTAAATGGTTACCCATGAGTCCCAACTTAACCCACTGATACCATATGCATTCACTTTCTTTCTTTCTTTTTCTTTCTTTCTTTCTTTTCTTATTTAAATTCAATTTAGTTAACATATAGTGTATTATTAGTTTTAGGGGTATAATTTCATGATTCATCACTTGCCTATAATATCCAGTGCTCATTACACCAAGTGCCCTCCTTAATGCCCAACACCCAATTACCCCCTCCCTCCACCCACTTACCCTCCGGCAACCCTCAGTTTGTTCCCTATAGTTAAGAATCTCTTATGGTTTTCCTCCCTCTCTGTTTTTATCTTATTTTTCCTTCCCTTCCCCTATGTTCATCTGTTTTGTTTCTTAAATTCCACATATGAGTGAACTCATATGGTATTTGTCTTTCTTTGACTGACTTATTTTGCTTAGCATAATACCCTCTAGTTCCAGCCACATTGTTACAAATGGCAAGATTTCATCCTTTCTGATGGCTAATATTCCGTTGTGTGTATATATATATACCACATCGTCTTTATCCATTCATCTGTCAATGGACATCTGGGCTTTCTCCATAGTTTGGCTATTGTGGACATTGCTGCTATAAACATTGGGGTGCATGTGCCCCTTCCAATCACTTTTTTGTATCCTTTGGATGAATACCTAGAAGTGCGATTGCTGGGTTGTAGGGTAGTTCTACTTTTAACTTTTTGAAGAACCTCCATACTGTTTTCCAGAGCAGCTGCACCAGTTTGCATTCCTTCCAACAGTGTAAGAGGGTTTCCCTTTCTCCACATCCTCACCAACATCTGTTGTTTTCTGAGTTGTTCATTTCTGAGTTGTTCATTTCTGAGTATCTCATTGTGGTTTTGATTTGTATTTCCCTGATGCTGAGAGATGTTGAGCATTTTTTCATGTGTCTATTAGCCATTCGTATGTTTTCTTTGAAGAAATATCTGTTCAAGTCTTCTGCTCATTTCTTGACTGGCTTTTTTGTTCTTTAGGTATTGAATTTGATAAGTTCTTTATAGATTTTGGATACTAACCCTTTATCTGCTATGTCATTTGCAAATATCTTCTCCCATTCTGCAGATCGCCTTTTAGTTTTGTTAATTGTTTCCTTTGCTGTGCAAAAGCTTTTTATCTTGATGAAGTCCCAAAAGTTCATTTTTGCTTTTATCTCCCTTGCCTTGGAGATGTGTCTAGCAAGAAGTTGCTGTGGCTGAGGTCAAAGAGGTTGCTTCCTGTGTTCTCTAGGATTTTGATGGATTTCTGTCTCACATTTAGGTCTGTCATCCATTTTGAATTTATTTTTGTGTATGGTGTAAGATATAGCACTATATTTAGGCTATAGCCTAAGCATAATGATTAAGAGGTTGGGTTTTAGACTCAAGACAGACCTGATTTGGATTCACCCCTCCTACCCCCAAGACCTCAGGCCAGTCACCCAAACTTCTTAAGCTTCAATTTTCTCACCTGCAAACCACTTAGCATAAGACCTTGCACATATTAAGCACTCAGTAGATATTAGTCATTAGCAACATTTTCAATAAGTTCTCAGAATGACCACCCAAATTCTACATCTGCATTTGGTTTTTTGTCACCCTAATATTGAAGAATAGTTTGGACAATTTCCCCAATGGCCTGAAGCTAATGAGGCAGCTTTCCACACTTCAACCATGCCATTTAGAGCCAAGTGACCATTCAAGGGGAACCAGAGTCACTACATTTCTCCACAAAGTTCCTGGCCTCCTTTTCTCCTCCTGCCCATCAGTTATACTGATATACAGTTATATCAGATATACTGGCCACCACAGGCCAGCAGCAGAGCAAGAGGAGTCCACAGGTCAATACCACTGCTCTCCCCACCTATAGAGCACAGACTCTGCTCCAGCCTCCTCCCTAACTCTGGGAAGACCACTCACTTTACTCCATGACCTAAAGTACTTATTTTTCCTTAAGGAAGAACTGGTGTCATTACACTTGGAGACCTGGATAGCTTAGAATTCAAGAGAAAAGGAAAGTCAGGGAGAGAACCCCAGGACAAGATACTCAGAGAGTTTTCAATGGTTGTGCAATTAATTCAGTGAACTGCCCCAATCTCAGATGATTTCTAAAGACTAAAAAAACCCTACCTGGCTAAAAAGCCAAGCAGTTAAATCTGAGACATAAATCATGTCTTGGTTACGAAGTGCCCCACCTCTCTCTTAAATCATTACATTCACTCTAATATTTCCTTAGCACAGAGGTGGGAAGCAGTTTGATATATAGTGGAAAGAACTCAGCATTTGGAGTCAGAGCTGAGTTTGGGGAGTCCCAATTCCAACACTCACCAGCTGTGTGAACTTGGGCAAGAGAATGGGTTTACTCATCTGAAAAATGGAGACAAAGCTTCTAAACTCACAGACTTATGGTGAGGACTAAATTCCATAACATAGGAGATATTAACGAATGGTAGGACTCATTACCTATAATCATTGTCACTTCAGTGTATATACTGTCTTCTCTATAATGTCTCAGTTAAGGATCTAGGATTTGAAGCTGGAAGGGAGTCATCCCACACTTCATTCTACACAGGAGGAATTGAGACCCATCAAAGAGTTCAAAAGACATTTCTAAGACATGCACACACCTGCCAAACCCTATTACCTGTCTTCTAGTCTAGTTCAGTTCAGCATTTATTTTAGCATCTACTATGCCAAAGTCCTATGTTGCGCACAATAGGTTCTGAACATATTTTGAAGGGAACTAAGAAACATCTTTATTGTTTCATGTCAGGTCTGCTCTAGATGGAGTAAATCATTTTCCCAAGTAACCCAGGGCCCACAGTACAACTTGCCTTATCCCTTAGGGCACCATTCTCTCCTTAGCCTCAGTCCAACCACATAAGAGTAATAGTAAAAGAATCTGGCTCCAGAGCTTCCAGGCCTCTCATCATACCATCTCTCCTTTTCTCTCTAAAAATCTAGGAAAATGCAGCAGATAATGAAGGGGAGCCCCCTCTCTGCACAATAGGCAAGAGCCTTTTGAATGGACTCCCCCCCCCTCCGGGTACCAGTGGTACGAGCGCATTGTAATTACATACTTGACTTCATGATCTCTTCTTTCTAAGCCTTCACTGCTCCATCACTTCTGTCCATCAGCTCTTAGATTTTATGTCTACGCCTTTGCTTTCAATGTCTCCATGTCTGCTGCACTATCTGTTAATGCCTGCAATGAATTCTCTACCAGCCAGGCTTTCCTAGCCAAGTACCCAGGGATCAAAAGGGCTCCTTCATTTTGGGAGATGGTGCCCATGTATGAATTCCTGAGTCTTCCAGTCAGCATCAAGTAGATTGCAAGCCACTTCCAACTTGCTTACTCCCTGTGTGCATATTCCTGTCTTCCTCTGGCGAGAGTTAAGAGAGCCAGGCAGTGAGGTCTCTCTGCCTCTGAAGAGGATCTACCTCTGCACATAGCCATAATTTGATGTCTCTCCCTGGGATACATATAGGGAGTTATTGAGCCAAGAGTTTATTATCGAGCTTAGCATGAATATACAGTGAGGAGAGCTGAGTGCAAAACCAAATGTTCCAAGTGTTCCTAATTCCATGTGTTTTGAAGTGCCTGAAGCAGGAATTTTATGGAAGAGGGAGAAAGACTCTTCCCTGGTGGTAAATTAAGGATACATCTCTTTGGCTTTGGATCATGATCAGGCCCTTAGCAGTCAACTAATCCCATTCTCTCTTTATTTTCTAATTGCATTCTTACCAACAAGGCTGAGCCTTGTTTTCATAGTACAGTAAGCCTTGCTAAAAAGCTTCTCTGTTCTGAGGCTCCCTCTAAAACATGTCTTCGCTTCCAAGGGTAATGAACTCTTTTATAATAAACGCCTTGCTTTAATACACACTCTCTTTGGTTTCCAGGAACTGCCTTATAATTACACGGCTCAGTATTGCATGTCAGAGGTTTGCTTCACCTTTAATATTTTATGAAGAAATTCAGATTTTGACAGTAAAAATATTTAACCCAGAGGACCCAAAGCTCAGACTATTATTTTGTAAAGTAGCCATCTAGCTGCACACTTGTGCATCGCTGGTTTCCCCAGTGCATACTCACACTCTTTGGTACTCTCTGAGCAGACCCAACCACATGCTGTCCAGATGGAAACCTGGCTGTATCATTACATTATATTGAAATAACCCAATACCACCTGTTTCTGTTGGGGCTTCTGCCAACATTTTCCCATAAAACATTTATTTTGCTAATATTTTAGTTGGTCACCACAGAAGGACACTTGAAGTTAAAGATTTACCATGTGTTGCAGCCACTCGGAGCCAAGAGAGGCAAAAAAATAAAAAATAAAAATAAAAAGCCCTTTGAAACCAGGCAAAAGAGTTGGAGAAGAGCAAATGTCTATCTATTGTTTCCAAAGGTGGATGCTTCACCTGACATGATGAAATCATGGGCACCAGGATTTCAAAACAAGGTTTTCTTGGCAATCTTCACAAAATGAATTATTCTCCTGTGTCTGGTGCTCATCTTTGGGTTGTAAAAATATTTTCAGCTTTGTAAGGAGACTTTCCTGCTTCTTAGCAGATTTTCTCCCTCCAAAACGTTGCATGTGTAAATAAGTTCTTGGGGATAGGAAGTTGATTAGATTAATTTGACATAAAGAAACATAAGACATACATTATTTTCATTCCATCAAGAACAGGATAGGGGAGTGGTGTTACATATTAGGAACTGACCCTGAACATGATGTTCAAAGTCATTAGATGCCCTTGGAAGCAGAAGCAGTGAACTTACCTTCAGGATTGAACATCCAATTGCAATCCCTTGGTATAGAGACAAAATGCAATCTCAATAAAGTTGTATATCGTTTGTTTTTCTGTCTTCTTCAACTACATAATTGCTTGTCATAAAATACATAATTAAAGCTTAATTAGCTCAAAGATTGGGAGACCATTGGAAGAGTGTGCCTAGGGTGTCACTTGGAAGTGCTTACACCTTGTTACACCCTTAGAAGAAGACCTTTACCGTCTACCTCTTCTGCTGCTGCAGCTGAACCCAATTTCCCTGCTAGTTTTAGCTTACACCAACATTACTGTCTTAATCTTCTCTTGTACATTGAACCTCCTCCTCTCCAAAATGAACCCCTGAGGACTAAGGAATACACACAAAGAGATTAATGGAGTTTGGCTACATATGCTTAGCTTCTCCAATCTTTTGGCTTTCACAGTGCCTGGAATCTTCATGAGATTTTCCCAGAATTCTGATTCACTGCAAAGTGGTATCCCTTTCTATCATTGTAATGGGTGATTCAATTACAAAGGTTAACTGCATAGTCCTTGCCCCTCTTCCTCCCCAGTTAATTAGGAGGCTGTGTCTTCTCTTGTGTTCCTTCTATACTGATGACTAGAAATCAGAGGGGAAAAAAAAAAGAATGAGCCTGGAGCCCCGCTCATGTAATGTGTCCATTTTTCAGTTCAAGGAGCTCTTTTACACCAAAATGCCCACTTTGCATTGTAAAAGTAATTTATATTTTAGATATTTGTTTTAAAAGTCAACTTGTAACCTATAATGGCTATAGATACAGATTAAGAATCACAAGTAAAGCAATGTACCTCTCTTGACAGCTCCCATTCATGTTCACATATCCTCCCTGAAGACAGATAATCATATAATTAAGCAATCCATTTTTCAGCCTATATGTGCTGTACAAAAGACACTGATACAATGAATCCTGGTGTGTGCTTTGGTTCAAAGTAGAAAATACTGAATAATCACCTTTTTTATGCAAGCACTTGACCTTTAAATTGATATTTTCCCCCAACAAATTATAATTATTATTCAAAGAGGTGTTGAATGCAGCACAGATAATCCAAAGGTGGCCCATCTGTTACTCACTGTTACAGTCTGTGTCAAATGACAGTATTAGCTGACTGCCATAAAAACTACAGAAAGAGTCACTTTTGGCTTTCTGTCAACATCAGCCTTAATTTTTTTGTTCCTTTTCTAAGATCATAAGTCAAATTTTTAAGACCAACATGAATTCGTAAGTACCACTTGTAAATTTGCATCTTTCTACGTGGAGACGACTCTCAACATTCTGGATAGCATAAAGCAGGACAAGTGGTAACTCAGCCTCAAATGTTGAGCCTGCTCTTAAAACAGAAAATTTTCTCTTGAGTTGCCAGATTTAGCCAATAAAAATATAAGATGTCCACCTAAATTTGAATTTCAGAAGTATAAGAATGTCTCATGCAGCAAATTATTCATTATCTACCTAAAATTCAAACTCAACTGGGCATCCCGTATTTTCTCTGGCAGCTCTAAACCTGAGCACTCAGTCTCTCATTCTGATTTGCTCTAGGTATCTCTTTTTTCCCTTTTCTACAGAAGAAAACAGCAAATTTGGACAGCTACAGCTTCCAACACACACAGGTCACTGATGGCTGAAAATGAGCACTAAGAAGTCAACATCCAGCATTCTTTATGTTGTTTATGTTTATTAGTTAGTTATTGAACCGTTTCCCTTCTCATGATTAAACAACTCTTTTAATCACTGCCTCAATTTCTGGAATCCTTTATCAAGAGCAAGAACAACTCTGTCTAGTCTGAGCAAAGAAAAATGTGAACCTTATGCTAATATTCAAAAGCTTTTTGTTTACCCTGCCAGCATCTATTGGGGTGTGTGCATTGTGTGGATTCATCATGAGAAATGCTCAAGGCAATGCAGTGGTTTCCAATGCAGTCAGATCTATTCTTTTTGAGCACTAGTAATGCACTCTACCCTTCCCCCAAAGGGTCCTCCCTGCATTCGAAGCTTAGACCTGGACCCAGAGGAAAGGCTGGGGCAGCCAAAGTGGGCAAAGGGCTTTGAGCTTCGAGGCCACAGCCCCCAAGGCAAGGCTGCCAGGCCAGAAGGGCATCCTGGCCCAGCAATAGCAGAGACCTCTTCACCACTAGCCATCCCCACCTTCCCACAGCTGGGAAAGAAAATCTTTCTGGCTCTCCACTCCATTTCCCCTTCCCTCATGCCATAAAGTGGCCACCATAGACTCAATCTAAAATCATACTTTCTCAAAAAAACAAACAAACACACAAACAAAAAAGCTAAGAATCCATATTAAAACAGAAAACCAAGAGGGGGGAATGAAAACATTTTTTTTTCTTTATTGAACTATTGCATTGATGAGAATCAATAGTAATTTTAAATGTTTTCATTTCACATTTAAAATGTTTTATATTTATCCGTTAAGTGTTTTTGTTTGTTTGTTAAGTTTGGAGTTAAAAGAGCATGTTCACTTATCTCATTTTATATCATAGTGATTCATTGCTAAAAGAAACATAAGAACACTTCCAACAACCTCTAAAAGGCATGGAACTGTTTTGCTAGCCAAGTAGTTCTCAAAGTGTGGTTCCCAACCAGCAGCAGCAGCATCACCAGGGTCTTGACAGAAAGATAAATTCTCTGTCCCCTCTCAGAACTGCTGAGTCAGAACCTTTGTTATAACAAGACTTCTAGGGGATTCCCATGAACCCCATGGTTTGAGAACTACTGCCCTAGTTTATGAGACACTGCCAGGGTAGCCTGAGTATCTCTTAACTATCTGACCCAAACAGTGGCACTTTCAAGCACTTTTGTAGAGTGTTGTAGAGTGTTTATAGAGTGTTTATCTCTTCCTGCCAATGTTGAGATTGGCACTTCAGATTTCTGCGCCAGACTTAAGAACAGACCATTAAGATGATCTCCATTTGTCACCCTTTATACCTGCTCCCCATCTCACACACACACACACACACACACACACACACACATTGCCTCTGCCCATTTCAAGGTATCTCCTCCAACCCCTCAAGTCCCCCTTTTGGGATATCCTACACTCCCTCTCTACAGTCTCTTCTCTTTAATCTTTTTTTTTTTTTTTTGAGATTTTATTTATTTATTTGACAGAGATAGAGACAGCCAGCGAGAGAGGGAACACAAGCAGGGGGAGTGGGAGAGGAAGAAGCAGGCCCATAGCAGAGGAGCCCGATGTGGGGCTCGATCCCACAACGCTGGGATCACGTCCTGAGCCGAAGGCAGACGCTTAACCGCTGTGCCACCCAGGCGCCCCTCTTCTCTTTAATCTTAACCTCCAGCCTGTATCATCTCCAGCCTCCACATTCACCCACCCCCATTACCTCTCTTCAGCCTCAATCGTTTCTTCAGTTTCCAAAGCACCTTTCTCATTTATGCCTTACCTTATGCACCATCTTTCATGGAACACCCTGTATCAATCTCAGAAACTCTATATTCTAGCTCCCACTCCTACCCTGTGTCACTTTTCTCTCCTGTGTAAGCACTATCTCCTTTCCCTACAGGTTGGCCAGACACACCATTATCTGGCTGCTTATCCCCAGTTTCCACTGTTTTCCTGATGGCTCTTGTTCTCAGCCCCAGGCATTGCAGGGGTTATCAGCCCCAGACTCACACCTCTCCCCTGCTCTGGAATCACCCATCTTTGGCCTCTATTTCTGCTCTGATCAAATTTTTTTCTCTGAGGTGATAGTCTTCCCCAACTTTCATATTCGATTCTTTGTATTATCTTTTCACTGGTTTCCTTTTAAAACATATTTAGGTAAATAAGACAGTTGATTTGAAGGGAAATATTACAGAAATAATCGTTTAGGTGATATGAAGATAAACCACAAATTGTGGAGGCGGTAACAGAACAGATGATGGCATAAAACGCTGGTATAGCAGGAGGAAAGGGCATTGCAGGAAGCAGGAAATGTTAAATATCAGAAAAGAAAAGATCCAGGGGTAGGAACAAGCATGTGCCTGCAGACCACAGTGGGCACTACCAGTATGGGAAGAATAAAGGAACAGTTCAAGTAAAACAAAAATTTTGAATCTTTCTTAGGTCAAAGACAACTCTAAGAATCTAATTAAATCCAAACACAGTTTTCTTAGGGAAAAAAAAAAATATCCAAATAAGCATTTAATTTCGGGCACTGGGAAAAAAACCATGAAATCCAGCGGTGGGGGAGGTCCAGAGACCCCAGGTAAGGAAATACGATATGTTAGGGAAGATAGCTTTGAGTACTATTCAAAAAGGATCAATGCCAGAATATGTGAGAGACCTTGGGCTTCATCCCAAGTCAAGTTAGAACTTTGGAGGGTGGGCGTGTGCTTTAGGATGCCCTGCTTTGTTTACTTTCTTTAACACAACTTTTCTCCAACTTTCAGCATGATTTTGTAAAATCTGCGCTTTGATTTCAACAACTCTGGACCAGTGATGTTGGCTTAATGCCAGAAAGATCAGGCACTAACATATTTTGAATATGATGTCATAGATAATGTACAGGAAACGATTATCACTGGGGAGATAAAAGGAAAATATCTTAAAAGAGAATATAAACTTCTTAACCTACTCTAGAGTCATCATGGTGAAAATTTCTGTGCACCAGAGAAAGAAAACTCAGTAATGTGTGTAAGGAGTGTTTTGCATATGTGTGAGGTTTGAGGAGAAACCACACCTGGATTGCAAATGTATTGGCTCCATCTATGAGTGTTCTCCTACCAATCCCAAAACAAGATTATAATTTTTATGTTTTCAGTGTGATAGTATCAGTTAACACGTATTCAGATGTTGCTATGTGCCAATGCCAAATGCCTTATCTCATTTAATCCCCATCGTTACCTTCTGAAGCAGAGGAAGCTCAGAGAGCTCAAGCAAAGAGTAGTTAAATCACTCTCCTAGAACCCAAAGGCGATATGGGCTAGACCAAGATTAAATCAGACAATCTGACCCCAGAGGTCCTGTTCTTAACACTATCCTGGATCCAGCAATGGTTTTCTCTCCCAAAGACCAACGTGGCTCAAAATCTAAATTCCCTGGTCAGATTGTTTTCCATCCAGAGCTACAAACCGTAATTGGATTATGCAGTTGGAATCTGAGAAACAGGAAAGTGCAAATGGTTGAAATAATGAGCACTCATTAAACTCCTTGGAAAGAACAACATAGCCTTTCAAGGCAATTCCTACAAGCAAGTTTTGTTTGAAGACAAAAATTTAAAAGTTGGGCAGGAGGGCATCAAGGGTGTGATCATTGCTTTTAGATCTTAGTTGTCTTTTCCCAATACCCACTTCTCCATTTGTTTTCCCACAGAATATGTAGGTGCTCACTTATTAAAAATAAACTTGCACGCCAGTCCACCCCAGAGTAAGATCAAATGGCTATCATGGGAGTGATATGAAAATGGAGTCATTTCCGTGAAATTGCCAAGAGTGCTTTTTTGCTTTTAAGAGCAATGAAATCACTTTATGCTGGTAATTTATTATTTCCACCAGTTATTCAAATATTTATCTACATGATGAAAAATTAGTTCTTATTCAAACACGTTTTTGCTTTTAAAGCAAAAGCATTCTAAATATTCAATGAAGCTGGGACTCTAGCAAAAGTATCCACAAAGAGATAAATTAAAGACACATGCTTTCTTTCTCCTTAGATAAACAAACTTAAATTAATAAAATTAAAAGGCTATACCTCTCTTCAACAGACAGTGGATTTTAAAGACTAGACTGGATGCCTGATATCAAGGAAGGAGATTTCATCTGAACACCGCTGATTAGGCCATTGCTCTGAGTTTCCATGCTAAGTATGTTCCATCGCTTCTGAAAAGGTTGGTTCAGGGTAGTCTCTGTTCTGTCCCTGGTATTCATAGCCTCAAAAATAACTGTATGAAGACATAAACTTTTTAAAATGTAGATTGTGGCTGGTGTTATCAGAAAAAAATATAGATTGTTGTTCAATAGTTACATAACAGATGTTTCTATCACTACAGTAATAGTTACCATGTTTATGTGAAAAATCGTTCCCTTCCCATCTAAGGCATCATCTGTATGCCATCCCACAGGAAGAGAAGGGAAACCAGAGGGACAGTTGGGTGCATAGGAAGAAGAAAGGACTATTTACTAAACACTTTCTGACTTATCGTGGGGAGCAAAATGAATGCAGGAGACACGATTATTGCACCCAGTAGTGTAACTTCTCCCTTCTAGAACTTCTGTGCCCTTGGTAAAAACAGATAGAGGTATGATTGAGATTGAGCAGCTTTTCTTCCTGAAAACCAGGGCCAATTATACTTTCAATAAAAATACCTCTTACTAAATATTTCCCTACTGTTTCCAGCAAGCATTCCTTCTGGAGAAAAAATTATATAGAAGGAAGAAGAGTTATATAACCTATTCAAAACTGAGAGAGAATCAGGGCAAGTGGGAAAATACTCAGAGAATAAATTAAGCAAATAAATATAATAATTCACCCTAACTGTCTCTGAAACCTCATTTTGAAGCCTGAAAGTCAATGTTTCCACCCAGTCATATTAGCATTTCAACACATCATCTAGGAGATTATTTTCTCCCGTTATCCGTTTACCCTCAACTACCCTCAGTAACCAGCACACCGTAAGTGGCCAACACTTACGTTTTGAATGAACAGGAAGTCACCTCACAGAGCATAGAGCATCCAGTATGGGCACAGGATCTTTTTTACTGATTATCAAGTTCCACATGCGTTAAAGTCATAAAAAATCTGGTTTGGGTCAGCAAGTTCAGTAAATCGGCCTCAGAAAAGAAGTTTGAGGAGAGCCTTTTCCACTGACCTTTTCTTCACATTTAAAACGCCTCTGAATTTGACAGTAGGTATCAGGAGATTTGGAAAAGGTCATGGCTCTTGCCCGAGTAGCTCAGCTTCCAGTTATCTATCCCAAGGAAGTAATAAGAGGTGTGAATAAAGATTTATGTGTGGAGATGTTCATCACAGCGCTATTTAGATTATCCGTGGACATACATGTCCAGCCACAGGGTCGAGTTTAAATTAATCTGAGATGAGGGTACAGCCATGTAATGGCATATCAGTGATCATTAAATGTGATGTTTTTAAAAGTTTTTTTTTTTTTAAGATTTTATTTATTTATTTGACAGAGAGAGAGATAGCCAGCGAGAGAGGGAACTCAAGCAGGGGGGAGTGGGAGAGGAAGAGGAAGGCTTCCAGCAGTGGAGTCTGATGTGGGGCTCGATCCAGAAGGGCGGGATCATGCCCTGAGCCAAAGGCAGACACTTAACGACTGAGCCACCCAGGCGCCCCTAAAAGGTTTTTTTAATGGCTCAGAAGACATTTCACAATATGATGATAAATGGAAAAAACAGGATACAATGCAATCGATACAATAAGATTCCAAATCTGCAGTACAAAGAGAGAGAGAGATGTAGGGAGAAAGAGACAGATAAAGAGAAATCAGAAGTTAATATTCCATGATATGAATGTGCGTTACACCTTAGTTACAAGGTTATGAATGATTTTTCTTTCATCTTTTTTTTGTATTTCCCAATTATTATATATTCCCAAATAGCTTTTATAGTTAGAAAAAAAACAGAATTTTTTAAAGTCTTATCATTGTTATCTGTTTAAACCAGTTAGGTATAACCAACATGGGGAAAACAACATATTCTAAATTCCAGCAGTTTCAATCATATTGAAAAACAGGGTTCCAGAACACCTGCTACCACAGGACCCCTATGTTATCTTCAAAACTTCTATGCTTTTGCCCAAATATCCAATTGCTCATGATCTGTGTGACAATAGGAGCTAATAATTACAAAGATTTGCTTGGTAAGGGAAGGTAGCAAGGGGAGGTTAGGGAGTCAGATCCCAGCCATAGACTGCCATTGACTTTTTGGGCATATCACTTAACCCCTTCAGGCTTCCTTTGTGCCATTTGAGTTAGACTAGGTGATGTCCAAGTTCTTTTCCAGCTCTGAAGTTCATGAAATAATTGCCTCTTTCTCAGCCCTGGCCATGCTGTCCTAGGAGGTCACCACTAACTAAACTGTATTTGGAATGTGGTAGACCTCAACTGTTCCTGACTGTCCAGTAACACTAAAGGACAAGAGAGGCCAACCACAAACATTTTGGTCATTAAACAGCCTTCCTCCGCCTCATGCCCTGGCTTCTGGGCCCAAATAATACAACCTGCTTAGCGTTCTGCTCTCCCCACAAGGTATAATTTTTAACCTGCAGTATCCACTTTTATCGTAAGGGAAACCGAAAAAGGGTTAAAAATCCCTGGTGAGTAAAATACTGACCTATTCAATAGAGTCCCAGACAATTTAAAAGCATGCTTCTTCTTCAAGAATAGGTTAATCTTGATGACTAGAAATAATCCATGTAACTAAAGAGGCCCTCCCAGGCCTTGTGATTTGAAAGGAACGGAAGGCACAGGTCTAGCCTAGTAGGACAGTCTAAGGGACAACAAGCTTTAGCACTGCAGTGAGGAGGTGGGATCCCAGAAACTGCCCCTGCTCCAGTACCCATCTACAACTCACAAAGCTGCAACCATCATGACACCCTTATCCTTTATAAGAATTATAACTACCATGCACTGAGTGTTTACCTTGCCCCACATAATACCTCACTTGATCCTTGCCACACTCTCTGTAGTACTTACTGTGCTTTCATAGTACTCAGTACGCCTCCATTTTACAGATGAGGAAACAGTATCAGGGAGGTTAAGAAGCTTCCCGAAGGTCATAGCACCAGTAAATATCAGGAGCAAATTTCATACAAGCTCTGCTTGCTCTATTTCACCTGCTTAAAGCTAACCATTACCAAGCAAGTCTCCTCGCTCAGCCCAGTCACTGGGTTGAGTTAATTTCTTAAGGAACTTTGATATAAGCTGAACACAAGTGACACGGAGCAGACTAGTGGAAAGTTGGCAACAAGTGGCAGCTGAATAGCAGTAAAGCCTTGATGCCCAGTGCTTCCTGAAGGTCTGTTTGAAGGAGGAAGTGAGGGGAGAGACTGCCTGGAGCTTCTGAAAAATAGCATCTTTGTTTTTTTTCTCATTTGCAGAGTCATTGTTTCCCTGTCTGTTCAAGGCTGCGAGTGAACAGCTATAGCCAGGGGAACTCTATAGCTACAGACCATCGCCAAAGCTTTTACTGAAATCCCCAGGGCTAGGGAGTCACATGCCAGTGCACAGCAAGCTTGGCTCTACGTTCCAGAAACTGGCTAATTCTCTCAACAAGACTCCCTTTGTCCCCTAGTGACCTTACTCAGAATCTTAGAACTTAAGAAATGGAAAGGATCTCAAATGTTACTTGGTTTAATTCCTTTCTCTTTTTCATCACACCCACCCTTCCTTTACCATACACTTGACTTTACCAAGGAAGAAATTCAAAACCAGAGAGAAGAAATGACTTGCTTGAGATTACTGTTACAGGGAAGAAATTGAACTCAAGTTTACTTTGGGGGGGGATATATTGATATTTTATTAATGACATCCCATTTAACGTATAACCATTCACTAAAGTAGGTATTAGTATACCTACTCTATAGATGGAAAAATGTTCACGAAGATAAATAACTCACCAAGGTGAAACATACAAACAAAATGCTATTTGAACACAGATTAGCCTAAACAATAAAGCCAAGGCCTTTTGCAAAAAACACTACTGGCCACTAGAGTTGAGGAAGAAGTTACCCTGGTCATGACACAGTGAGGTATAAATCCAGGTGTTTTGGTTCCCTTGCACTCTCCTTACCTCTGGTGCTCTGTCTCTCCTTCTCTCTCTTTAAGTCCAGAGAATGTACAGTAGACATGATGATGGAAACCAAAGTGGGACCTCTTCCATGGGCACAGTGGGGACAGAGAACAAACACCAGAATCCAAGAAGGAACCATTTTGGGTTGGATATGTACTAGAGTGGATGGAAGACATGCCCTGGGGTCAAAAGAGACAAGTGGCATCTCACGTATTACAGAACAGTAACAGACAGAGGGAGATATAAAACACACTTTCTCTACCAATACCATGGTGTCATCTGCCCCCATTCAACATAGCATCAATGCTTGGAGAAAGAGGGGATAAAAGGATTTGACAATGAAGAAAAAGAGTCTATCTAAAGAACAAAATTAAGTTTCTGCATCAGGCAAAATAGAAGTTCAAAGTTGAAGTAAAGTTAGTTATAGAACAATAAAGATAGCATTTTTTGCACTCCTAGATGACTATGAACATTCATATCTGCTAATTCTCAGGATATTTTTGTGTCTCTAACAAAACAAACATAGTGTTGTTCCTACAGCTGGGTTAAACTGATTATTCCATCATGATACTAATTTGTAAATGCTCTATAGAAATCCTGGAAATTACTTAAAACTAGCTTGAAGTAGATTTTAGGTGAAGGAAGTACCACCTAAAACAGTGCACCAAATTTCCATTAGAAGGCTTTCCCTCCCACCTTTCTCCCACTATTTGTTATTACAGGTCTGAAGGGAAAGTGGAAGAGATAGAAGAAAAAGACAGAGGAGTTCAAGTGTAATTTGTTTTCACCTAAATTGGGTGATGGGGATGGGGGTGGGGGGCATAAAGCAGTGGGAATAAAGCTGTCAAAAGAAAAGACAGATTGAACCTCCCTTTGCCCCTCAAGAACTGATTCAGTCCAGAAATACTCTCAGAATCTTGGACCAGAAATACATCTAGTTTTTTTTCTGTCATCTTTAGGAGGGCCAACTGCTATGGAAACATGAGCCCAATGAAATGAGAAGTTCCCCAGAGGAGGAAATTCTAAAGTTACCCTCATACCCTCAGCATAACCTACAGATCTCTGCATTAGGTCTTCATAAAACTAAGCACTTTAAATGTATACCTGTGTGATCATTTCATTCATCAGCCTCCCATTGAAAAATAAGTGACAATGTTATTCACCAAAGTGCTCTAAAAAATAGCAGAGTATGTCACATAGAATGTGTTCCACATTGATTTGTTAAATGAATTAATAAATACTACTTTTCAGGAACTTGAAGTATTCTTGTATTATACAACTGCACTACACATGAAGTGGAATAGCGTTACTTGAAAATAGACTTAGCTTAGTTAAAAATTTATATTGTAAACTCTAGAGCAACTATAAAAAAATTTTAAAGAAGTATACTTGCTATGCAAAGAGAGGAGAAAAAATGAAATTACATAAAATGCTCAATTAAAACTGGAAAAGGCAGAAAAATAGGACATAAAAATTTTAAAAAGGAAAAGTGAAATGAAGAAAAAACACTTATAAATATGGTAGATATTGGCCCAACTATATTGATAATCACTTTAAATGTGAATGGACTAAATACATCAATTAAAAAGACAGAGACTGTCAGAGAAGATAAAAAGCCCTAAGATCAAACTATATGCTGTATACAATAAGCCCATTCTAAATATAAAACTAGGTTTAATGCTACAGTCTCTCCTGGCTCTGTACTGTTCTATACATGCACATGCATGCACACACACACACACACACACACACACACACACACACCTGGTAAAACAGAACCAAGAATGAGTTACTTCCTATTCTCAAAATACTAGATCCTGTATTATTAATCAGGGCGTTCTCATGAAGGGATTGAGATCTCAAATGATTTCATACCTTCTGTAAGCAGTTCCCCAAATCTGGAGCAAAAATGAAGGAAGTGCCTAACAAACTTGTTTAAGTCTTTCTCTTACATACACAGCCAGGATTTAACATGCAGTTGAAAATCAGTTATACTTTCTTAGGACAATGATGAAAGAAAACATGCAAATATAACCCACATGTTAACTTTGATAGTTGTCTCCTAAGGCCCTGTCAGGTTATCCTTTTTCACTTAGCAAACAACAACCTCTCTTGTTATGTTGCATAAAGAAAACTGAAATTTTGCTTACCTAAATGAAAATAAGGTTGCTTCCACCTATGGATGTCCAAATTGGGCATATTCTTCCCCCAAACCTATTATTCTTAATAATTTGCACATTTTTTTTTTTGGAAAAGAAGCTGCGATTCTACTTTCTGAAACAAATCATCTATAACTGAAATAAATTTAAACAATACATACAGAAAATGCCAGGGGGAACATACAAGCACTTTTAATTCAAACAACAAATACCATATGATTAATAATTTGTCAGTCAATTTCCTGTTAAACTAACTAAGCTTGGAACTTTGCAGTTGTACCCTAATTATATGAAGCAATTAAAAAAGCTCTGCATGAGAATAATAACTCTGTTTACAGCAAAATTTGCAAACACACAATTCACATGCCTTATCTGTCCACCTGTGTTTTCTTGCCTCTGCAGGTTTTGTTTGTTTAATGAATTAATTGCCAGCATATTCAAAATGAGAAATTTCACATACATACTCTGCTTACATACTTCTCTTGAAAAATAGATCTGTTAAATTCAGGCTTATAATTCAACATAGCAACAATTAACTGGGCTAATGATAACTGCTCCCTTTGGATAAGACATGAACTACCCAGTTTGCTATAGTTACCACCATTCCCTATTGCTTCCCTGAGACTGAGACCTAGTGCAGCTATCATTCACCATTATGCTTCTTCTGCTGTTGTTTTCTTGTAGTAAATAACTATTTCTCTGTATTTATGTTTCCATCCAAAGTGGGAAGAGATTACAAGAGGATATCAAGAGTTTTATATTATCTGTCTGCTTTAATCATGCACATTCACTGACCAGTCCATGTAAACATTGAAATTCTACATCCTATAAAACAGTGATGGATAGTTCTAAGCTCTGTTAAGTCAAGAGGTACAGGGCAGCAAAAACCCAGGGTTCAAAGAGCTTCATTCATGTAAGAAGAGTTATCAAGAAGATGGCACTCCACAATGGGAGAATGTAAAGGGATTCAGGGTTGATAAACATCTTCTGAAAAATCAAGGCCCTCCAGAACACTCTTTGTATGAGCTTCCTGGGACAGCCATAATAAAATACCACAGATTTTCAATGGCTTGAACAACAGAAATCCATTTTCTCACAGTGCTGGAGGCTTGAAGTCCAAAGCAAGGTACCCGAAGAGCTGGTTTCTCCTGAGGCCCCTTTCTTTGGCTTGTAGATGGCCACCCTCTTGATGCCTCTTCATACAGTCATCCCTCTGTGCATGCATGCATCCCAGTGTCTCTCTTTGGATGTCCTAATGTACTCTTAAAAGAACACTAGTCAAACTAGGTTAAAGCTCACCCTAACAGCCTCATTTTAAGGTAATTACCTTTTCAAAGGCCCTATCTCCAGGTACAGTCATATTCTGAGGTACTGGAGTTAGGACTTTAATATACGAATTTAGAGGGGGTACAATTTAATCCATAATAGTCCCTCACTCAGTCTTTGAACTAGCATAATCTTTACTTATTATTATTATCATCATCATCATCATTATTAACAGATAATGTCTTATTTGTTTCAGGAGGACAGGTCTGTGACTCATCAGTCTTACATAATACACAGCACTCCCCACAACACATACTACCCCCCAGTGTCCATCACCTAGCCTCCCCATCCCTCCCACCCCCCTCACTCCAGCAACACTCTATTGGTTTCCTGAGATTAAGAGTCTCTTATGGTTTATCTCCCTCTCTGGTTTCTTCTTTTCTTTCCTCTCAATGAAACTGGACCATTTCCTAACACCATACACAAAAATAGACTCAAAATGAATGAAAAACCTAAATGTGAGACAGGAATCCATCAAAGTCCTTCAGGAGAACACAGGCAGCAACGTCTTTGACCTCAGCACCAGCAACTTCTTCCTATACACATTGACAAAGGCAAGGGAAGTAAGGGCAAAAATGAACTACTGGGAATTCATCAAGATAAAAAGCTTTTGCACAGCAAAGGAAACAGTCAACAAAACCAAAAGACAACGGATAGTATAGGGAGAAAATATTTGCAAATGACATATCAGATAAAGGGTTAGTATCCAAAATCTATAAAGAATTTACCAAACTCAACACCCAAGGAACAAATAATCCAATCAAGAAATGGGCAGAAGACATGAACAGACATTTCTGCAAAGAAGACATCCAAATGGCCAACAGACACATGAAAAAATGCTCAACATCGCTTGGCATCAGGCAAATACAAATCAAAACCACAATAAGATACCACCTCACACCAGTCAGAATGCTAAAATTAACAAGTCAGGAAATGATACATGTTGGCAAGGATGCAGAGAAGGGGGAACCCTCCTACACTGTTGGTGGGAATGCAAGCTGGTGTAGCCACTCTGGAAAACAGTATGGAGGTTCCTCAAAAAGTTGAAAATAGAACTACACTACAACCTAGCAATTGCACTACTGGGTATTTACCCCAAAGATATAAATGTAGTGATCTGAAGAGTCACTGCACCCCAATGTTTATAGCAGCAATGTCCACAATAGCCAAACTATGGAAAGAGCGCAGATGTCCACTGACAGATGAATGGATAAAGACAATGTGATACACACACACACACACACACACACACACACACACAGGAATATTACTCAGCCATCAAAAAGAATGAAATCTTGACATTTGCAACAACATGGATGGAACTATTTTAGATGGAACTAGTCAATCAGAGAAAGACAATTATCATATGATCTCACTGATAGGTGGAATTTGAGAAACAAGACAGAGAATCATAGGGGAAGAGAGGAAAAAATAGCATAATCTTTATATCTTCAAATATTTCTCTTCCTCCTCCTCCTCCTTTTCTTCTCCTCTTTCTCTCCTGCCCACCCTTCCCTCTTCCTTTCTCTTTCTCTCTCTCTCTCTCTCTCCCCTTCCAAATTTAAATTATACATATGTTAGAACATTTACTATGGTCCCAGAATTCTTGGATAGTCTGTTCTGTTTTGTTTTATTTTCACTTTTTCTCATTATATTTCAATCTGGGTAATTTCTATAGGCCTAGCTTTAAGTTCAGTAATTCTTTCATCCACTAATGAGCCTGACAAATGCATTTTTCATCTCCGCTACTGTGTTTTACATTTCTAGTATTTCTATTTGATATTTTTTAGTTACCATCTCCCTGCTGAAACTATCCATGTGATCTTGCATGCTGTCTGCCTTTTCTATGAAAGCCTTTAAAATATTATTTATACTTATTTTAAATCTCTTTCCAGTAATTCCAACATCTGTGTCATACTTGAGCCTGGATCTGATGATGGCTTTGTTCTTTGGAGCTATATTATTTTTTTCTTGCCTTCTCATATGCTTTATAACTTTTTCTGCATTCCTGAGCAAAAACCAGTAGTCTAACATAAATTTGATATCAAAGTCCAAAAGACCATTAAAAAAAAAAGAACATTACAGCCATCACTAAACAAACTATTGGAAAACAAAATTTTAAATGTATAAAAAGTATAATAAATCATGACTGCATTTGGTTTAATCCCTCAGTACAAATGATTTCACATTAGAAAAAAGAATTAACATAAACTAAGAGACTAAAGGGGAAAAATCATGTAATTATCTCAATAAATGTCAAAAATGCATTGTTGATAAAGTTCAAAACCCTTTAATGATGTAAAATAAAAACTCAACAAAAAAGGAAGAGAGGGAAACTTTTAAAATAACTTTTAAATAATTTTAAAACACATATATGTATATATACATATAAACATACATGTATGATACATGTATATATACATATACACATATATATAAGATTTCCCACTTGAGTGAAATGTTGAATTTATTCCCTTTGTGATTAAAAACAAGACAAAGATACACACTATCAGGGCGCCTGGGTGGCTCAGTCGTTAAGCGTCTGCCTTCTGCTCAGGGCGTGATCCTGGCGTTATGGGATCGAGCCCCACATCAGGCTCCTCTGCTGGAAGCCTGCTTCTTCCTCTCCCACTCCCCCTGCCTGTGTTCCCTTTCTCACTGGCTGTCTCTCTCTCTCTGTCAAATGAATAAATAAAATCTTAAAAAAAAAAAAAGATACACACTATCACCAATTTTATTCACTGATGTACTGAAGGCCTTAGACAGTAAAGAAATAAAAAACATAAAAATTAGAAAAAAGAGGGGAGGTTGGGTGGCTTAGTTGGTCGAGTGTCTGACTCTTGATTTCAGCTCAGGTCATGATCTCAGGGTCCTGGGATTGAGCCCCAAGTCAGGCTCCATGCTCAGTGGGGAGTCTGCTTGAGGATTCTCTCCCTCTTCCTTTCCCCCTCCCCCTGCTCAAGCTCTCTCTCTCTCTTTCTCTAAAACAAATAATTTTTTTAAAAGAAAGATTAGAAAAAAAGAACACTGTTTTTCATATACATTAGAAGTCAGTTTATCAAGGTTATTTGAAACAAAATTAACAGATAAAAACTTGCATCTTTATACACCAGCAATAATTACTTAGAAAATGAAATTTTTTAAATACCATTTATAAAACATATGGATTATTTGGAATAAATTTAACAAAAGAATAAAAGATCTCTAGGGAGAAAATAATAAAATTCCTTTTAAAGAAATTTTAGTGTAAATAAATTAAAAGATAAAGTGTATTTAAAAACTGGAAAACTCGGTGTTATAGAAATGTCCATTCTTCCCAAATTGATCTATAGATTCAATAGAATAGATCTCGACAGTTTAGGATTCACTCTATTGAATAAGTAGGAGATCAAAATCCCAATAGTTTGCATGTGAGAGAGAAAGGGAGAGAAGGAGGGAGACAGGGAAAGAGAGAAAGAGAGAGAGAGAGAGAGAGAAAGTATGTGTGTTTGAGTGTTTTGAAACTTGGACACTCATTCTAAAATTCATGTGGAAGTATTAAGTATTGGCTATTCTTGACCAAGACATACATGAAGAAGCAGAAAATTGGGAGACCTTATCCTACTAATTATTAAAACTTATCATATAGCTACAATGATTAAAAAGCATGGTATAGGCTCTAAGATACAAAAATATGTTAATCAAACAAAATAGAGAACCCACGGGTGCCTGGGTGGCTCAGTTGGTTAAGTGACTGCCTTCAGCTTGGGTCATGATCCCAGGGTCATGGGATCGAGCCCCACGTCGAGGTCCCTGCTCAGCAGGGGAGTCTGCTTCCCCCCCCCCCCCCGCCTCCCTGCTCATGCTCTCTCACTCACAATCCCTCTTTCAAATAGATAAATAAAATCTTTTTTAAAAAAATAGAGAACCCAGAAATTGAACAGTGGACCCTGATGTATAGTTGAGTTGGCATTGCAAACCAATAGTAAAAGGCTGAAATTTCAAAATCTGTGCTGAAACAATTGGGTATTCATTTGGAAAACAAAACAAAATTTACCTTTACCTATGCTTATATAAAAATCAATTATGGGTATTTAATCCTAAACACCTATATGTGGAAGCAAATAAAAGCTTTTAGAAGATAATATTTTCCTGGTGTACAGAAGGATTTTTTAAGCAAGCCACAAAAAGCAAACTCTATAATAAAAAAGATGGATAAATTTGACTATACTGAAATTAAGGACTTCTGTCCATCAAAAAGTCATCATAAACATCGCAAAAGGATAAGCTCCAATTGGGAGAAAACATTTGCAATTCATGTACCTAAAAAGATGACTGTAATCCAGACTACAGAATAATTTCTGCAAACTGCAGAAGGGAAGGAGGGATGAAGGGATAGAGGGACAAAGGGAGGAGAAAAGAAAAAAAAAGGGAGAAAGAAAAAATAGGTCAAAGACATTAACTTCAAAAAAGAAAATCTGAATAGTCAATAGCATATGAGAATGTGCTCAGCCTTACTAGTAATCAAAGAAATTCAGATTAAAGGCACAATGAGCTATCATTATACTTACACCCGATTTGAAAAATTAATGAATTTGACAATACCAAGTGTTTGTGAGGATGTGGATGCAATGTCACATTTCATATGCCACTGGTGGAGATATACATTTGTACAAGTATTGTAGAAAACATTTAGCAATACCTAAAATAGTTGAATATGTGAATTCATTATAACCAAGCAATTCTAGACATACACACCAGAGAAACTCTTGCCTCAGAGGACAACTGTAGCAATTGTTCATAGCAGCATTGCCTAAAACTGGACACAACCCAAATGTACACCAACAGTAGAATGGAAAAAATAAATTGTGGTATATTCATAAAGCAAAATAATATACCACAATAAAACGTCAATAACATGCATCAGTGAATTTCACAGATGAGGGGAAAAAAGACAAAACAGAACTGAGGAGGAACAGTACGTGACAAAAGGATACTTACAGTATGATTCCATTTTTATTAAGTTCAAAAGGAAAAGGGAATGCAAGGCAATTTTATGATTCATATATTAGTGATAACACTATATGGTATACAAAGGAAATTATCTCAATAGACTAGTAGTTATGTTTAAAAGGTAGAAAGGAGGCTATGTAAAAAAGGAGCACAAAGGCAGTTTCTAGAAAACTAGCAATGTTTTATTTCATAACCTGGGTGGAAGGGTCAAGGATGTTTTATTATTATTATTATTATTATTATTATTTTAATTGACCCGTTTAATCAATCTTTTAAATGTATGACAATATTTTTTAAAGATTTTATTTATTTATTTGAGAGAGAGAGAGCAGGCACGAGCAGAAGGAAGAGGCAGAAGGAGAAGCAGGCTCCTTGCTAAGCAGGGAGCCTGATGCGGAACTCGATCCCAGGACCCTGGGATCATGACCTGAGCTGAAAGCAGACACCTAACCAACTGAGCCCCCCAAGGCACCCCTGAATGTATGACAATTTTTTAAAATCAAGTTATGTTTTTCAGAAGTCCATAACTATCTACAGAAGACAGAGAGGTGAAAAATCTAAAAGGAGGAAAGTTTTAGTAAATTAAGATATGTCCATATGAATGTGCTATGTGCTATATAGCATATCCACATGGCTATACTATGCAGCAACTTAAAAGAATAAGGCAGGTCTAATTGAACTGATATGGCTATATATCCAAGATGTAAAGTGAAAATAACAAGTTGTAAAAATTCCATTCATGTAAAAATTTTAAATCCAAAAAACCAAAATCATAGATACATTCTTTTACATACACAGATAAATTTGTAAATTTATAGAATGAGTTCAGAAAAACAAAACAAACAAAAACACCAATCTGGTGATAGTAATTAACTCTACTGAAGGAACTGACATAGGGTAGAGGTGATGTGGGGTGGGGCAAAGTTAAGAATTCTAGTGAGAATTTTACCTAACAATTATTACTTGCCTCTTTTATAAGGGATATAGTCCTATAGCAATGGTTTCCTTTGCTGAAAGTCTAGGATTTCCACTCTTGCCAATGAAGGATTAACTATTACGGGAAATGTCTTCCCTCTGTAAACAGCTAAAAGTCAAACTACATATAGGAAACAATGGTATTCAGACATTGGACAACAGATAACATGGGTTTGTGCTCTGAGAGAGAAAAGAAACAAAGGAGGTAAGCCCTGAAATTATCCCAGATTACAGCATAAAAGAAAAATGACTAATTGGCTTTCATCAAATTGAAAATGTTTGATCTTTAAAACAGACTATTAAGAAAACAAAAAGACAAACCACAAAATGGAAGAAATTATTTGCAAAATATGTATCCAATGAAGGACTTGTATCTGCAGCTTATTAAAAAACTACAGCTCAATTGTAAAAAGACAAACAACTTGACTTTTTAAATGAGTAAAAGATCTTATCAAATATTTCACTAAAGAAAATATATGGGTGGCAAACAGACACACGAAAACATTTTCAATGTCATTAGTCATTAGAGAAATGTGAATTAAAACCATGAGACACCACTCTACTTTCCCTAGAATTAAAAAGACTGACAGTACCTATAGTTGGTGAAAATGTGGAGTAACTGGAACTCTCATACACTGCTGGTGGGAATGCAAAATGGTACAGCCATTTTAGAAAATATTTTGGCATATACTAACCATAGTACCTAGCAATTCTACTTAGAGTAGTTGCCCAAGAGAAATGAAAACATTTTTCCATACAATGTTTTGATGTGTAAATGTTCATAGCCACTTTATTTATAATAGTCAACAACTGCAAATAAATCAATTGGTAAATGAATAAGCATATTATGGTAGATTCACACAGTGGAATACTACTCAGCAATAAAAAAAATTAATGGTACATGCAACAACATGCATGAATCTTAAAAGCAGTTTGCTAAGTGAGAGAAACCAGAAACAAACAACTACATAATATGTTTGCGCAGAGAAAGAATGAGTTCTTCCTTTCCCCCACCTTTTGTTCTATTTAGGCCCTCAGTGAATTGGATGGTGCCCATCCACATCAGGGAAGGCAATGTGCTTTACTGAGTCCAATTCAAATGGCAATCTTATTTAGAAACACCATAACAGACACACCCAGAAATAATGGTTAGCCAAATATCTACACACCCCATGACCCAGTCAACCGACATATGAAATTAACTATCTCACCTTCCCTAAACCATCCAACCCATTTGTCTGGGTTAGAAACCCTTCTTTTGATCACCCATTGTACCCTGAGAATACCACCATCATTACAAGTAAAACAAGTAAGTCTTGGCTAAACTACTCAAATTTTCTGACATCCCTCTTCCCAGTTTCTCTGCTCTAGAAGTCCTTGATGCTTCCATTCCTGAGGTTAATTCTGTTCCTCCAGCATCAGTACATCCCAGGCTTCTCCCAACCTTGTAAAGTTCAGGGCCTGCCATGTGTTACAGTCTCAGCTATTCCCTTCCTCCTTTGCTGCTGGAGGAGCTTTGGGCCCCAGATGCTGAAAGAGCAAGGAAGGTGGTCTACCACTCTGGCTCTTAATTTCTTTTGTTCTTCTCAAGTACCTAAAACAATTTCAGATGCATCTTCCACTTGCGTGGGAGGCTGCTCTCCTGCCAATAACTGCTAACAGGTCTGGCAAGACATCCATGTCCAGTCCCATCCTTGGCAATTGACACAACTTCACATTATAATCATAAAAAAACATTTACTCCTTCCCAATCTTAGGTTATCTACAAAACCCTCTCTCCTAACTTGACATTGCCACAAGCCCAGTTATCCTCCCCCAGTTCCCGGAATCCTGTCTAAGCAAACGGGGTAGAGAAGAGAAAATACTGCCATACACCTACCACTTAAAACATGACTGTTCATTTTAATGCCATTCCCACAAGGCAATGTGAGGGTGCTCACAAGTCTTGTTCAATCCCAGTGGCCTGAACAGTATTTGCCACATGGTAGATGCTGAATAAATGAAGAAATGAAGGCCTCACAGTTGGCTTGAATTGGAAGAATAATATGAGATTATGATTTCTTTACTCCATGCACAGGTCCTCAAGCAAGTCCATGGAAAAGATGAACGCAGAAAGGTTTTGGGCATTTACCATCCCATCTCCTTCAAATATTACTTGAAGTACCAAGAATGTCCTGATGTTTTGGTATAACACCAAATCTCTACTGAAGGCACTGGTTCCATTTTCATGGTAAGACTTAATCTGTGGGTTTGACACTCAAACACAAAAAGGGAGATAAATGCAGCAGGAATGAGAACTATTCACTGAAAGATGAGAGAACAGGAGAGGAGTTGTTAGAGAGCCACAAAGTTGAAAAAAAAAAGCACTGATAACCTCCACTCTACATTCTCCCCTCTCACCTCTATCTAGACTTTGAATCCATTCACAAGAAGCAGACTGGTTTCTGCCCTTTCTGAGTTCACAGGCTCAGTCTCTGTGAGCACTTCTTTTCTAAGTGCTTCAGTCCTCTGGCAGACAAACCAACGAAGTTCTACTGTGGTTCTATGTCTGGTACCCTGGCTGGTACCCTCCAGCCTTCTTCCACACCATATGAATTAAAAGCACATCAGTGAGAAAATTACTGGAAGGAATGAAATTCCATGCCCATTTGGCAGCCATGTGATTCAGTCGTACCAGCAGCCATTCACCTTTGGCTGTGGGCATCATGCACAACGAAGCTCCTACAAACCACCGCCATGGTGCCAGTAGTGCCCTTCACAGCAGTGGCCTTCATAAATTACTCAGACTACCACAGCCAAAAGCCAGGGCTAACTCAATGAAATGCCTTCCCCTCTCCTCTCCATTCTTCTAGCCTACTTTCTCTCAAAATCTCCAGCTTTCAGGGCAATCTCATCCCACAGATCTTCTCTCAGGGAAGATGAGAGGAAGGCCCCACCCTCCCCCCAGCCCCGGCATCTCTGTTTTTGAAATGACTCCAGGAGTGCCAGATGTACAGAGTTTTCCAGAAGGGTGTTGGAGGAGAGTGCAGTGCATTGAGAGCACCAAGGCTCCCTGATTATGCAAGGAATATGAGAGCCCCTCTATTCATCACCTCGAGGTAGACTATTAAATCTCTGGAAGCCTTCCACACGGTTTAGTAACGGAGATCCATTATGCCCTCCCTCAGGTTCCATTGAACACCAGCAAACAAACATATGGTGAGTAAGTTCTAATGGAATTCCACACCACATGCAGGCTCTGTGCAGAGCTCTGTGCTGGGGGGAAGCTGGCCCCAAGCAGCCTTTGATGGCAGCTTCTCTGAGTGGTTTCTGCGACAGGATTTTCCTGCTTTTACCATGTAGGGATGGGAGGCACTGGGAATTTGTTTTATTTTCTAGTAAAGCATTTGGCAAGGAGGGTAGGCACCTTCTTCTGTCCCCATCTCTTAAAGGAGCTTGGTCCCCGAAACCTCAGTCTTCTTCTTAAAAGAGCCACAGCAATACCAGTCCTATTTCACAGGTGTTGCAATAATGAAACACCTCAGTGGACATAACTATGTTTTGGAAAGCATTTCAGATTTGTGTAATTACCACAATCTTCCTCCTGGATTTCCTATCTCCAGCGCATGCCTATAAACTTCATTTGACACAGAAGCCAACCACACTCTCCTAAGGAAGGTTAAAAATAAAGCAACAAAACTAGAGTATTGACTATATTGATACCAAGAGGAAAAAAAAAAGATTCTTGAGAATTACTCAGACTAACTCTAGAGCCACTTCCTTTTCAGAAGGTATACCTTTAAAAACAAAAACGTATCTTCTCCCTTTGTCCTCTCGCTCCCCCACTCCAAAAAAAAAAAAACATGATTATGGAGTGAGAGCCATACTGATCAACTGAAGAAATTTAGATAAATTTGGCTTTTCATTAACTGCAGCTGTTGTTTCTTTCAGTGCCTTAATGAAATTTATCATTTGAACATGCTGGCTGAGGAGCATTGCTTGAGTCTTCCTTTGTCTTCAATTGTTAATTCTAACAATATGAATTCAATTTCTATAGTCAGTCTTGAAAAAAAAAAGTCCCTTTCTTCTCCTTTAAGGTTGCTCTTATTGAAAAGTTATGCTTTCTGATCAGTTCTCTCTCTCTTTCTCTCTCTCTCTCTTTCACACACACACACACACACACACACACACTTGTGTGCATGTGTGCAACTATCAACAGACTCCTATTCAAACCCAAATCCAGCTCCTATGCTCTAAAATGACAAATATAAAATCCAAAGCCTCTCATTGCAGCTCTCAGATTTCCAGCGCCTCACCCCCAGCCCATCACTGCTCCCATCCACGCCCTTCCTGAGAACAATGAATTTGGTCTCCGAATTCAAACATGCAGAAAGAAGCCCTCCCAAATTCAATGAGATTTCCAGCTCCAGTGCACAAAAGAAAGTTTTGTAGTTCCACATGAGTTGTCTATGAATGAGCTGTGAGGTGATAAACGACCTCCACACAATATTGGCTTATTTAAATTAAACTATTATTCATTTATACAGAATGATGACTCATGATAATCTGGATAGGAAAAAAAAAATGAAGTAGGAGGAGATAGCCCCAGACCTCACTTCCTGTTAATGCTCTAAGAGTAATATGATGCTAGTCTTTATGTGGTTTCTCATTATTCTTAGAACTTCAGTTACCACCTTAATTATTACATTGTTTCCCTTGGAAGAAGAGGAGGAATAGACAGACTGTATTTTCTCTTTTCATATCATGATGGATTAAATGTCAAGAATAATTAAATGCCACAAGGTGGTAGCCACCAATTGATGCTGACATCTTTTCGGAAAACCCACCCAGGAAAGAAGAAAATAGAATCATCTTAGCATCTCTGTGTCTTTCCTGACTTCATTTATGTAGGCGGGAATCCCAACATCTTAAACTAAAATGGAAAAAAGAGGCAGAGTTCCTGCAAAGCTAATAATTATTCTGTGCTTGGAATGAGAGTGTTCAGAAGAACAGACACAGGTATTGTAACATTTTCCAAAGAAGAAGTGGGTTTACTCCTGTGCATTCAGGCAAATGGAATGAACAAAGAATGTGGATCATTTCAGAGGATTTAGAAACAAGATGGGGCCATTTTCAAAAGGTCTTCATTCTGAATTTTTGAGGAAATAAAAGTAGGCAAGGAAGCTGAGAAGATGTTACTGGCTAATTTATCAATAACTGATTAAAAAAAAAAGGTTCTACTTCTAGTTCTATTTAAGAACTAACCACAAACAAAATCACTATCACATGGCTGAGCAACAACTATCTGAAGTAGATGGAGCTGAGCAATGCTCACTGAAACACTAAAATCTTTTATGAAAATCAGGAAACCAAGGCCAGTACTGTTCTGATGGACTCTGAAGTTCAAGTTCACTTTGAAATGCTTATGCCAGTCACTTTTAGGGCATTTTATTACTATGGCAAGAAAAAAAAAAAAAACCCACATCTTTACAGCACACATCAGTGATTTTATTCCAGCAGAAAGTTGGCCACTCTTGGAGTAGCAATATCTGTTAGACAAATGATACCCTAGAAAATGTATTATCCTCTCAGGTTCCCAACATTCAGTGAAGAGAACTTAATAGTTTCCATGTGTTTATTACCATGAGTGTCTCAGTTCTCACATGACTGAATGATAATATCTCCACAGCATTACAACCACACATGTCCTATCTCTTGTTTCATTTTGTGGATCTTCTCTTTCCCTACAGCCCAGCCTTCCTCAATATTAAGAAACTGGGTTTTGATTCTGCATTCCCTTGGTCATCTTCCTTCAATACCATGTGCTTTGGGTAGCCAGCCACTCAACCAAGGTCACAGATAAAGTAAACAGACAAACCAAAAGCTTTGCCAAGCAGAACAACCAGGGCCAGGCCAGGTGCCATCAGCTCTTCCAATGGAAGTTGGGATACAGTGTCCTGAGATATAAGATATCCCAACACAAACAGAGATGCAAGCCAGTCATCCCAGCTGCAAAACACATGTCAAATTCTTACGTATCAATACCAAATCTTCTTTTTCTTTTCCTCTGAAGAGCCACCTATTAAACCCTTGACCACAAGATGTGCCATTGAAGCCTGGAGTTCTGCAGCAACCCTGACACATAACACTTCTCCAGGATATGGCTCATGTTGAAGACTGCTCGAATGGCTTGGGGTGGAAGGCCAGCACTACAGCTCTCCTTGAGATGTTAGAATTCTTCCTCTTCACTCCCAAATAAGTGTATAGAACCCCAGAAACTTCCGCCCACAAAAACATATGTGCAGCATAGTAGTTGGATTCTAAGAAGGGTCCATTCCATATCCTTCCATCCCAATCACCACCTTTCCACCCCTGCTCTGTGCTCTCCCCATTTCTGATGAGGGTGAAAAGTTAGAACAGATACTCAAAAGACAGGACCCAAAAATTAGCTCTCATTGTCTTATAAACTTGTTGAGAGAATACTGCCACCATTCCACACCTGGATAAAAATAAAATAAAACAAATACCAATCATGATGAGCACTGAGTAATGTATGGAATTGTTGAATCAATATGTTATACACTGTATGTCAATTACATTTCAATTTTTAAAAAAGGCAGTTGAAGCAGGAGAAAGAGCTTGGCCAGAGGCCCAAAGGGGGCCCTTGTGACCCTCCAGGCTGGCCTTGACCTCCGGGTTGGTGGGATACAATGAACATCCTTGTGTGGCCATCCCCTTGTAAGCTTTCTTGCAACAGCTCTCACTACCCATTGCTCCCTTCCAATCTTTTCTGTGCTCTGGCTGAGTGATATTTTAAGGCCCCTCCTCTTCAACAGTGAAATGTTTCAGCGGTTGCCCATCACCTAGGGGAGTCTGACGTGGCATAAACAAGCCATTGCTGCCTCTGCACTGTCCCCCACACTCAGCCTCTGAAATGGCTCCTGGTGGTCCCACCTCCTGGTATTCACACCCTTGTGTAATTCCTCCCTTTGAGTGTGGGCTGGACCTAGTGACTTACTTCTAATGAACAGAATGGGGCAAAAGTGATAGGATGTCACTTCTTCAGAAGCAACTAGGCTATAAAAGACTGTCTCTCTCTGTCTCTCTCTCTTGCTTGCTCAAAGCAAACTGACATGTTGAAAGCTGCCCTGTGGAGAGGCTCATGTGGCAAGGAACTGATGATGGCTTCTGGCCAACACCCAGTGAGGAACTGAGGCGCTCTGTCAAACAGCTTGCAAGGAAGGAGTCCTGCCCAAGACCATGCATAAGCTTAGACATGAATCATTCCCCCAGCACCACGGGACACCTTTACTGCAGCCTTATGACAGGCCCCGCTACGCCACAGCTGATTCCTGACTCACAGAAATGAAGATAATAGATGTTGTTATTGATGCTGCTAAGGTTGGGGTAATTTGTTACACACCAAAATAGATAATGAATACAGATTGTGGTATCAAGAGAGGCATAGTAAAAGAATAAATAAATACATAAATAAAAAGCAAAACAAATGTCAGTAGTTCCTATATCTGTTACCACACAAGACAATACTGTTGTCAGGGTATTGCTTCAGTGCTTTGCTGGGCAATACCTACTCAACATTGCTGTCCATGAATCTGCAGTAAATCAATCAGTAAATAGCTATCCGAATACCTACCACCATAGGTATAAAATGCGTTAGCCCAAGTTCAGATTTATTGTCATAGTTCAAATTCCTGACCACCAAACAAAATTTGCATAGCGACCAGCAACCACATCAGACCACTTTCCTGAGGCACTCTAGCCACCTTGGAGAAGCAGGTCTTCCATCCACTTTACTAACTCACTCGCAAGCAATTGAGAATTTTGCACACTACTACCTACCTACTCAATGAGCGTTATGACTCTGAAACTACAGTGGGGATGAAGAGATGATGTCCTCAATGGATATTTATTGAGTCCCCAATATGTGCCAGGCAGCACATGTGCACCAAGGATGTATTGATAAATTGGATAGCCAGGCAGCTTGCCCTCAAGTATTTTGCCCCTTATTCTTCACAGTCTCATGAGGTCTATAGCAACCATTTAACCAGTGAAGAAAGGTAAAGAAACTCATGCAAGCCCCCCAAATAGAAATGGATAGAGCCAGCACTGAAATACATGTCTGCTGTCTCCAAACCACTGCTCTTTCCAGGAGATGCCACTGCCCCCTGAGTTAATGAGGGGTGAATGAAGCAGAAAGGCCTGTCCTATTGGCTTCTTGCCTATTGTTAGAAAAATGGTAGGAGACAGTCTTGGATACCAATCAGGCCCACTCCCCTTTCAGTCAAGGGCTGGAGCACTGTCAGTGGGGAGGTGGACCTCCTGCTGGTCTCACTGATAGCACATGGTCATGTGCTGATGCTAGATGGACCAACGGGCCCATTTGGCTTCTGGGCACATGCTTAAGCTGCCTGCAATGCCAAGGACTCCAAAAACAGTGTGAAAAAAATTTCTGAAAAAGAATTAATAGTTTGAAAAGTGAAAAGACAACAATGTAATAAGAATTCTGTTAGATTTCTTTATATGTGTTGTAGAGCTTGGTATTATTTTTATTTTGAATTACAGATGGGAAGAGGGATACTAAAATCTTTCAGCACTTAAGGCCTCTAAAATTCTTAATCTGACCTGAAAGGGGCTCTCAGAACGTTCTGTTCTTCTGCCCAAAACAGACGCTACACATCTGGCTTTCCTAACCTTAGAAAGAGAAGGCATTATTATCCCCATGTAACACTGGTAACTGCAGGACACAGTATAGTAAAATGACTTAGCCTCAATCACATAGATGAGGCCACTCGAAGACAAGAAGCTGACATTTGACATTTTCTGCTCCCTCCAGCACTGTTCTCTTCTTCCCTCCGCAGGCGTTATGAGGACTAAGTGCTATCAGGAATTGAAAACTGGGAGTGCCACCACCAATATGCTACCTACAAAAGACCCACTTCAGCTTCAAGGGCACACACAGGCTCAAAAAGAAGGGATAGAAAAGATACTCCACACAAATGGAAAGCAAAAGAGAAAAGGGGTTACTACACTTGAATCAAACAAGATACACTTTAAGTAAAAATTGTAACAAGAGACAAAGAATTATTTTATAATTATAAAGGGGTAAATCCATCAAGAGACTGCGTGTGTATACCCAACACTGGAGTACTTAAATATACTTAGAAAATACAGATCTGGATGGAGTAATAGACAACAATCCGGTAATAGTAGAGACTACGATACCTTACTTTCAACACGGACAGATAATCCACATAGAAAATCAATAAGGAGGGGCACCTGAGTGGTTCAGTCGTTGGGCATCTGCCTTCGGCTCAGGGCGTGATCCCGGCATTCTGGGATCGAGCCCCACATCAGGCTCCTCTGCTAAGAGCCTGCTTCTTCCTCTCCCACTCCCCCTGCTTGTGTTCCCTGTCTCTCTGGCTGTCTCTCTCTGTCAAATAAATAAATAAAATCTTAAAAAAAAAAAAGAAAAGAAAATCAATAAGGAAATATTAGACTTAAACTATATACCACACGGACCTAACAAATATATATATAAAACATACCATAAAACAATAGCAGAATATACATTCTTTTCAAAGGCACATGAAACATTCTCCAAAATAGATCATATGCTGGGTTACAAAACAAGTCTTTTTAAGATTGAAGCCATACCAAGGATCTTTTCTGACCAGAATGGTACGAAACTAGAAATCAATAATAGGAGGAAACTTGGGAAATTGACGAATATGTGGAAACTTAACAACACTCCTGAACAACCAATAGGTAATTGATAAAATAAAAAGAGACATCGAAAAAATCTTGAGGCAAATGAAAATGGAAACACAACATACCAAAACTTAAGGGATGCAGCAAAAGAAGTTTTAAGAAGGAAGTTTATAGCAATAAATGCCTATATTTTTTTTAAAAAAGGGAGATCTCAAATAAACAACATAACCTACACCTAAAGGAATTTGAGAAAAAAGAACAAACTAAGCCCATAATTAGCAGAAAAAAAGAAGATAACAAGAGTCAGAGCAAAAAGAAATGAAATAGAGAAAAGACAAATAATAGAAAAGATCAACAAAACTAAGAGTTGTTTTTTTGTAAAGATAAATAAAATTGACAAATCTTTGGCTAGAATTACTATGAAAAAAAGAGAAAGGACTCAAATAAAGTTACAAATGAAAGAAAAGATATTACAACTGTTACCACAGAAATACAAAGGATCCTGAGACTACTATGAACTACTACTATACCAACAAATTGGACGACATAGAAGAAATGGATAAATTCCTAGAAACATGCAAACTTGCCAGTCTAAGTCATGGGAAAAAAAATGGAAAAATCTAAATAGACCAATAGCAAGTAAGGAGATTGAATCAATAATCCAAAACCTCCCAAAAAAGAAAAGCCCAGTACCAGATGGTTTCACTGGTAAATTCTACCAAACATTTAAAGAATTAATGCTAATTCTTCTCTAACTCTCCCAAAAAATTGAAGAGGAGCTGTCCGTTGCTGGACCAATCAACTGTGGCAAGGGGCTGGAGTCATGTTGTAGGAATGTAAGTGCTCTCTCAGCAGCCATGAGGATGGAGGGGAAGAAAATCATTCTAAGAAATAATAGGTGAGTGACAATCCAAATTTCTACAAATAAATTGACAATACTGATAATATTTGTAAGCAACCCTGGACAGACTATTATGTCTGACTCTCCTTTACCCTCCATTACCTCTGCACTGCCTCTCACCCCACATTCCTCTGTCTCCAGGTGTCCAAGTCTTCAAGCAATCTAAACAGCAATCCACAGTACTATGAGGCCCTACCCAAGTGTATATCCCCACCCAAATGCCAGATTTTTTCTTTTCAACCTGGAGTCTTTAAGATTCGATAGGAATCTCAGGTATCCTGTCGGACTCCCCAGGAACCTTGAAAAAAATCTCAGCAGCCAGGCCCCATAGGACAAATGAGAAGTAGAGTCCAGCAGTCCTGGTAGAGACAGGAACGAGAAGGTCACTCAGTGTTCAGGATTCAAACTGACAGCTCATGCCCTTATAAGACCATCTTCATAGAGTCCTTCTCCCATATTGTCAATGAAATGAGTCAGGTCTTCTCTGTGTGTGTCTGTTTCATCAGATATTTCCACTTCTACTCCTGAAACCACTACCCATCTCTCTTATTTAAATTCCTGATTAGTTCATCATCCCTTTTTTATCAGAGGTCAGCTCACAGATTGGCTGGAGTCAGGTATCCAACCCTTTAAGTCCTATTAGCTGTGTGTAGGAACAGGGTTATGCGCTATAGATTCTTGCCACTCTGGATGCGCTCTGGGAACTAGCAACATCAGCATCACTGGGGAGCCTATTAGAAATGCAGATTCTCAGGTTCCATGCAGACCTACTGAATCAAAATATTCATGTCACAAGAACCCCCCAGGTGATTCATAGGCTCACTGAAATTTGAGAAGAACTGGCATAGAATATAGTCCTTCAAGTTGGGAACTGCCCTGTACAGTGCCACAAGTTGCTTGCTTGTCCACAGCACTGATAACTCAGCACCTTGTCAAACCACTAAACCCATTGATAACAGCATTGCCTATTCTACCTTTTAGGGGATATTAGCATCTTTTTATAATAGACTCTAGAAAATCACAAAATCTGCAAAAGGAAAAGTAAGGATCTATTGGTGACATTTCAGGCATTGTAATGGGTAACTGGAAAAGGAAGAATTATTTGTTGTGAGAGAGATTTTTACGGGGGGGGTGGTTCTGTCTAGCTTTGTTTTATAAGAGTCCTTCATCATTATTAAAGCTTGCTTCAAGGAAGGCTACTTATTCTGTTGAGTCTTCTATCTCCATATAAAAATAGTCCTGCCAATGCAAGTGTCTCCAACTTCTATTGTAACAAACTCCTTACCCTGAAATGTCATTGATAACTCCCTACAGAAAGGGATTCTAAGGTCTTCTGTCCAACCTACATATTTTATAGATGCGGAAACTAAGACCAAAAGAGAAGATGTAGAGACAAGGTCATGGAGCCAAGTAAAAGCTTCAATTGATATCAGAACCCAGAAATCCTGACTTCTCTATGAGAGTTCCCTTCACTCAACAGAGCCACCACAGGACGAATACTTCTGCATGTGGGGCCTCTGGGGCGGGAGATAGGAGGAGGGCACAGTGAAGGTACTTCTGAGAGAACTGGCAAGAGATGGAAACAAATACTTGTCAAATTTTGTGTGAGGGCCTAAAATCTAAGGGTCTGCCTCAGACTTAGTCTCTCAGTATATGGGTGTCACAGGAACTTCCAGAAACTTCTGAAAGGACTTTTAAGGAAACAGCAAGTACAAAACATGAAAACAACTGCCCCCAGCTGCTCCTGAGGGTCTCTGTATTCTGACTGCAGCTGTGGAGAACTGTTGTTGAATTCCATTCTCCATGTTGCTCTAAAAGCATTTCAAAGACATTCGCAGAAAGCCGGGTGCACTTTGGTAAATTGAAAACTATTTGTGACTAACCATCCATCACCATCTCTCAACATTCACCATCAGAAAGAGGTGGGAGCCAAAAGGGCAGAAGGCCAGACCCAAGTCAGGGGGGTTGCTTGCATTCCCAGTTGCCCCTGTCTTTCTGGGTGACCCCAGAATAATATATATCCCCTTGTGTCCTTACCAAGGAGATTTTAGAAGAAAAAAGAAAGGTGAAGAAGCAGCAGACACTTCTGCTTGCCATATACCTGCTTCTCAAGAATTGTAAGCATCTGTGAAGTTAAAATAGAAAGTCCTTCCCATGAACATTTTTCCATAAATACTATGACGATGCTGCATTTACTTTAATACCCACCCACTGTAATTACCTCCAAGCCGAAGACATTTGTTAAGAATCATTGTTATTCAACTACTTTTTCTCATTATAGTCTTACAATGTAGAAATGTTTTTGCAATCCTTCCTATGATTTACAGAATGCATTTCTTGGAAGAGAGGGGTAGAGAGAGGAAAAAAGAATAGCTTTTAGCAAAAGAAGCCAGATTTTGTTATTCTGTCAATATAAAGTTCAAAACCAGGTGAGACTAAACTGTAGCACTGAGGGATGCCTGCTAAGGTGAAAATCCAAGAAGTAATTACTATAAAGCTTAGGACAGTGGTTCATTTGGGGGTAGCAATAGGTAGAAGGGAGGGGTAGGGGAGGAAACTTAGAAGTGCTAGTAATGTTCTATTTTTTCACCTGGGTGGTGGATACATGAGTGCTTACTTTCTGATCAATTTTTAAGCAATGTGATTTTGTTTTGTCCATCTTTTTGTTGCGTCCATTTCACAATTTAAAAAGTTAGAAGAGAAAAACAGGCCAAGATGAAGAGCTGTGTCTCAGCCACTAGGCTCTTTACTTGTATGAAACTCTATTTGATTGTTTTCCCCTCTAGTTCCTTTAGTGACAGGAACAGATGAAAAGGGCAAGCTGTGGGCAAGATGGGAAGCAGGCAAGCCCCCTGACCATTCCTGTCCTCTAGGTTATTAGAGGGTAACCAATGGCATTCATTCTGATGCCATATTTTTTCAAGCAAGACCCTTCAAAGGATATTTACAAAAAGATAATATTATATAAAATCACAAGTGGTGCTACCTGGGTATAACTGAATTGCCAGTCAGGGGTCACCCATCCTGGTTCCCTAGTGGGTTCCACAGTGGCTCCAAAGGTACTTTTGTGGGACTTCCTGGACTCCTTAAAACACAGTGTAAAACCCCAAATCTAATAGCATTTTTTTTTTTTTTTTTTTTTAGTATGAATAACCTAGGGGCCAGGACAGTGGTCAGTGGAACTGGAACTTGGGACAGAAGATAAGTCTTCATATGAGAATTGAGGTTGAGAACAGTTAAGTGTCAGCAGCTAAGGGATTCATGGAGGGACTCAGGGCAGCTGGAGAGCTCTGAATGCCAGCCACTGGACGGCATGCTGAACAGGGACCAAATCATGGGACTAAGTTGTGCAAATGAGCGTGAGAACATGTCCAGTCATTTAAAATGAACACAGCTCCCCGAAGTCCCCAAGGAGTCTTGCTAATGGTGGGAGTGGTACGAACTTACAGAAGGCCTGGAGGGAAAAACTTTGGGTCACACAGACCTTTTTGTAGCTTTCAAATAATAAGTAAGCAATGCTTGTCCCATCTTCCAATAGATTGAAAGAGACAAGTAGCTGTGATTTTTCAGTAGGGCACAGTTACATGGAAGATGATCTATGGCTCAATGAAGCTCTCCTGCCCCCCCCCAACCCCGCAACCTTATTGAAATGACACTGAGAGTTACAGAGAAAATTCATTGGGCAGTCCTCCACTTTCCTCCAAGTAGAAGAGAAAGAGGGATGTTTCATACTGTCCTTTAAGCTACAGGCTTTTCAAACCAGATATCCTTATGCTGAAAATCCTTGCTTCAGGCTGGGCTCAGTTTTGCTTTGTTTTTTAATCAAATAAGATGAAGCAGAAAAAGGTGAGCACATCTGTACAGCTCTCCAGGTCACTGACAAGCACTTTTCCATTCCATCCCTCCCCAGCCCCACCCGACCCTGCCAGACTGTGATTCCAATCCACTGTGAAGGCAAAATGCTCTTCCCTAGGCCCCTAGTGACCTAGAGTGTCTAATGTGTGGTGGGCCCATGTATAATATTTGGAAAACACTATGTGCTCAGTAAATGTTAAATAGTAGTAGTAATAATATTCATATTTGTAAACAGAACTTCCCAGTCTGCCCCTATTAACACTGAGCATGTGGATATGAATGGCTGAGGTCCCTACAAAACATACTATGGGGAGCACAAGATTTGCTAAATCCATGACTAATTCACTCAGTAGTGGGGACTCTATATAAAGTATCACAGCTGGTACTTCTATGGTGGCTTGTGTTTGATGTAAAGCCAGTTGAGACCCAAATCTTCCCAAGTAAAGACAGGTTCCCTGGATACCCTTAGAATCACTGCCAGCACCATGACCAAAAGTCATCTGCCAAGAACCTAACTGTGCATGGCACCCTACGGGCATCCCAAGAGGACAGACTCAGCAAAGAAAGTACTGAATGTGCGAGCTCCTAAGTTGCCCCCTCTGGACCAGATGAGTATGAGGTATCTCTGGAAAAGTCCCTTAGCTTCCATAGAACCCAGTTTCTCATTCCTGACAACACGGTGCCGCTCACTTTCCCTCCTCTCGCGCATCCACAGAAGGTACTTGGGCCCTTCTCCCACCTCCTTCTGCCACCAGCCAATGGCACCTGTGCAGACAGTGATGATGGGGTAATCCACAGACTTCCCACCCCTTAGTTCCAGGACCCTTTTACACTTTCTTAATGACTGCATCCCCAAATAACTTCCATTTATATGGGTTATATCTACCACCTTCACCATATTTAAAATAAATATTTTAGGGGTGCCTGGGTGGCTAAGTCAGTTAAGCATCTGACTCTTGATTTCAGCTCAGGTCATGATCTCAGGGTCGTGAGACTGAGCCCCACGTGGGCCCTGGGCTCAGCACAGAGTCTGCTTGAGATTCTCTCCCTCTGCCCCTCTCCCTGCTTGTGCACACACATGCACACACATTCTCCCTCTGTCTCTCTCTCTCACTCTAAAATAAATAAATAAGTAAAATCTTTTTTAAAAAGAAATATTTTAAATACTTATTAACTTGTTTCAAAATAACAATAAACCCACTAAATATAAGCATAAATAGCATTTTTATTACAATAACTACCTTTACCAAAACAAAACAAATCAATGAGTAGAATAGTGTTTTAGATTTTTTGAAACCTTTTTATCTAGCTTAATAGAAGATAGCTGGATTCCCTTAACTGCTTTTGCATTCAGTCTGTTGAGAGCTGTTGTGTTAGTTGAAGTATATGCAGAAAATCTAGCCTCACACAGAAATGTATGAGGAGAGAAAAAGGGGTATGTATATTAATAGTCTTTTGAGATAAGTCTAGATATTCTTCTTTGACATTAACACCAAAACTCGCCAGTGCTAATTTAATATTACACTAAAACTCAACAAGTGCTAATGAGGAATCTGAAACTGTATCAATAAACTTTTCAGATTGTTACATTAAAATCCATTAGTGTTTCTTCTACTCTGAATGGAACTTTTACCTAGGCATAATTTTATACCATCATGCTATTGTCATTTGGAAAATATTGATTTATTGAATTACACATACCTTCCAAATTTACAATGGAAACCTCTACTATATATTCATAAGAAAAATCGAGTGGAAAAGGAGATAATATCTTTGTACTATTAGTAATTGTTTGGTAATAGTTTGGACCTTGGAAACCCCCAACAGTCCCTGGACCACACTCTGAAAATTGCTGGATTAACACATCAGATTCAGTAATAGCTGTGGATGTGTCATTTCCACCTCTCCCAGGTAAATGACTTAACTCATTTAGGTAATGCCAATTATTTCTCCTTCCAACATTTTCAGAACAAAAATGGGTAGTGAGTGTGAGTCAGGAGGGAGGCCTGGAGTCAAACAAACTCTAATATGAACTAGTCATCCTTGCCCCTATGAACATCTCAGAAATGTTACAATACAAGTAATGAAGTGCTGGTGAATGTTCAACAACCGGCTCTCCAGGAAAAACAAAAGTTCTGATTTTTAGCATTTGCCAGTTCCGGTGGTTTAAATACGTCCACTGCAGCTGATTTCAAGCTACCAACAAGATGTCATTGAACAAGCTGATAGGACAAGATGAACACAATTGGTTCTCAAGAGCTGGTGTGAGCCAGTTCTAGCATACCACTAAGAAAGAGACACAGACCCACCTCTCAAGGGAAAGAATGTCAAAGAACTTGCGGTCAATTTGTTTTAGCTTCCACATTTCCTCTGGCCATAGATTATTTACATTACTGTGACATGCCAGAGCCAATCTCATCCCATTACAGTATTAGACTGAGGCTCAGGCCCAGTATCTAACCATCTAGACCAGGCCTAAGTATGGATGAGGCTCCTCAAGTATAATTATCTGGTACAATCCCTGTTGCTTTTGAAGACCTGGGAGCTAAAGAGAAAAACTGACTACCTCTAGAATATTCAACATGCTGTACACCCTACATACAAGGGTGAAACTCAGTTAGGATGACCAAACAGATACTCCTGTTCAAAAAGCATGCGAATGCAAGGCATATAGCAATCATTGGTCCATAGCAGTTCTGAAATGCAGTCTGGCACAAGTCACTAGGATTAGGACTAGTGATTAGGACTGATGCTGAGGAATGATTCTTCACAGATCCTGGTTCTACACATGGGCTCTTGATTCTGCCTTCCGGGTCATTTTTTTTCCATGACAAATGCCCTGTATTTGTACCTAAAGTCTTGGCCTGCTTCCTGACTAAAGTAGTTTGAGGTCCAAAGGTCTCTTGTGTACTGTCTTTATTTTAGTTCAAAAAGGAAAAGACAGTCAAACCAGCTTAAAATGGATGGTGTAAAACAGCATAATAAGCAAAAGGAGTCTAAGAGGTCAGAGGGTGGCTTGAGAAACACGTAAAGATACACAGAAAAGCTGTGCCTTAGGAGTAATCTATGGGCTGATTAGATCTGAGATTCCTATGTAGAAGAAGGTTGTTTCTGCACTCCCAGAGGCCCGAGGAGCATGGCCTCCATTATCTGAAACCTAAGACTAGCCCTAGTTTTACTATTTGTCTCTTAGCCTAAAAAGATATATATCTTACTTGGTTATTTTTCTAGTTATTTCTTTTTTTAACCTAAGAAATAATAAATACTCATAAATTTCAAACAGTCCAAAAGTAAGTCTTCTTCCCATTACTATTTCTTAGACCATCCCACATTGGTATGCCCCATCACTTTATAGCCTTAATTGTGTATCTTGGAGAATATTCCATAAGAAAGCATGTAAATCTGTTTGTTATCCCTTTTTCCCCCTAATTTATTTTGGGACTCATTCCCCACATTTGTGGAACTTAATTTACGTCTTCCTATAATACACTTCCAACAGAATTCCTCTCTTTTCCCTTTTACAACAAATCAACCTATGAGGTAGGTACTAGTAAGGTATGAGACTTCCAAAGGATCATACAGCTATAAGTAACAGAGCTGGATTCAAACCCAGACACCAGAGACCATGTTCTTTAACACTTAGCTACACTTCTCCTCAAGTACTACCATGATATAATAAGGTTTCCATATCTATCTTTTTCACTAGACCCAAGGGTAAGTTTCTCTTGATGATGCTCCGTCAAATCTCCTGGTAGGTGCTCAATAAATATTTGCAAATTAAACATCAGTAATGACATCATGTTCCAGATACTCTCTACTCTGGGTCACTGTGCTAAGCATTTCATATATATTATCTCAAAATAGAAACTTTAGGAATTTGCTGAATTTGTCATGATTACCCCAACTTTACAGTGGAGAAAATTCGAGAGGCAGGTTTGAACCCAAGTCTCTCTGAGCCTAAAGCATACACTTAAGCTCTGCGCCAGACCAGCCACTCTCTCTGACACCCACCAATCTTCCCTCCCCTCCTGCAAGCCCACCTTCAGAATACCTTGAGCATCCAGAACCAGCTCGAAAGGAAAAGGCTCTTGCAACAAACTTGCTACAGTTCCTACTGTTCCAGAAAAGATTTAGAAGGTGTCCAGGTTATTATGATGATTATTAAAGAAGTGTCTCTCCACACAAAGAGCTGCATTAGCATCCAGTGCAGTTAATTTTCAGTGCATCATAAGGCACTAAATATCATCTCAATTGTCATCACAGGGATTTACAAGAGATATTCACACCCCTGAAAAGAAGAGAGTACAAGTTTGTCACTCAGCCAGTCTCAGTACTTAATGTCTTGAAATTGGGGAAGAAGGGAAAATCTTAGAAAGACTTTCTTTGGGGTGAAGGAAACCAGCATACATTTACTGTAAATCCAATAGACCGGTTTCCCCATCTAACATAATTTATCTTGAAACATCACAGGTGGCCTATATTAGGAACAGCCAGGCTGGCCACACAGCTCACAGCACTACGGTCTCACACTGCCCTCTGCAGTCTGCCTGTGTCTTCACACAGCTCCACCAACCAGCCCCAAGTGTCACAACACCACACCTCCAGGCCTTCAGACAGAATCACTACCTCCCTTTAGTCTGGAGACAAACTGTAAAACAAAATATTATTTAACTTGTGCCTGAACAGGTGCATTATAATCCGTCTCTCTGGAACCAGAGTGTGTGGCTTCATTCATAAGATTCTTTTCTGATAACAAGACTAAATTAGGAAGACAATATTTTACCCAGATTGGTGTGATCTGCTCACACCAGCCTCTCCCCAGCCCATCTCCATTCCACAATACAGCATGCTGCTTCTGAAAAAGAGAAGGCAGGTAGGATCTAGGTCAAATATATTGGGTGAAGAGAGAAATAAGCCAGGGGAAAAAAAGAAGAGTTCTACAGACTCAACCTATTATTCAAGAAGAAAACTGCTTAACAGATACATGTGCTGAAAGAAGATGAAAGACCTGTCCGAAAACCCAAAATAAATACATTCATAAAGATTAGAAAAAATATATATATCTTGTTTTCTCGGAGATGTGTGTGTGTGTGTGTGTGTGTGTGTGTAGCAGGTGTGTGTTTGATTTATACGTGTATATGTATATGTTCTCCAAGAAAACTCTTCCTAATTGGTTGGGAAAAAAGCTTTCATTGTGTTTCAACATCCTGGGTTCCAAGAAAGACAGCAATAAATCCCCCTGGCAAACTTGCTACAAGGCTGTCAGATATTCTTAGAAATCTGCTTCCACCACACACACACACACACACACACACACACACGCACACGTGCACACACATACAAATACCCTGTACACACATGCATTCTAAAAGGCCCTCTATGTGAGAGAGATTTTCTGGGAAACCAGCTTGAGACCACAGGCAAACAACTGATCCCATACCACCCTACACCAAGCTCTGGGCCCCTCCTTAACAAGGCTTTTAACCCAAAGCTCAACGTTATTATTTTCATACTACAAAATTGAGAGTCTAGGGGCGCCTGGGTGGCACAGCAGTTAAGCGTCTGCCTTCGGCTCAGGGCATGATCCCGGCGTTATGGGATCGAGCCCCACGTCAGGCTCCTCTGCTAGGAGCCTGCTTCTTCCTCTCCCACTCCCCCTGCTTGTGTTCCCTCTCTCGCTGGTTGTCTCTATCTCTGTCGAATAAATAAATAAAATCTTTAAAAAAAAAAAAATTGAGAGTCTGATGGGAGTTGAAGTAGCTCTTCATTCTGAAGGAAGAGGAGAGAAAAGATGATGCCCACGTTTGGAACCTCTAGGGATGGGGCCAAAAAGGCCCAAAGGAAATCTGTGAACTAGTCAAAACTTGGCATCCCCCTGCCTTTGGGATCAAGTACAGGCTCCTCGGTATATTCAAGGCCTTCAATCTCTACCCAAAGCCAACTACTCACTGCCCAGCTCCGGTGTCTCCAGTATAGTTACACTGCCTCTCCTCACAGCCCTTCTCTCTCTAGCACCCACTTGGCCATTTCTCCAGCCTTGCCTGTTTTTTAAGACATACACAAACCCCTTTTTAGCAATGATCTGGGTCATCACTTCAGCCAGATACATTCTGCCTGTGGGCAGTCCTTGTTCATCTCTGCCACTTCCATAGGGGAGGGAGCCTATGGCCACTATGCCATTTCCACTGCCTAGGAAACAAAGGCAATTCCTTCATCTCACTGAGCAGACTGAGCGTTGCTTGAGGCTGGGCATTGTACACTTTGTTTGCTGATGTATTCGTTCTCTGGCTCACATTGGCTAGGCTCACCGCCTTCTGACCACATCAGAGCAGAGGGTCCATGGAGCAGCAGCAGATCTGCCCTAAGTAGCGATCATCATGTCCAGCACAGTTCCAGGCATTTTCTGGGCACTCGTCGCACTTTAATTAAATGAATGAACAAAACACTGGCAGGGAAAAAAAAATGGAGAATGACTGCCTGAGGTCACATATGCTAGGAAATATGTCAATCCACTGATAAACTCCATCTAGTCAGCAAACAGGAAAATACTGAGAGGCCAATTTAAAATGATTTGATAGCTTTGCCCATTGCTCCTTATTGTACAATCACAGTCATAAAAGGCTAGTCAAATGTTTGTAATTTAAACACACACACACACACACACACACACACACACACACACACACTCCATTGGCAAGGACAGATCCATATGGAGTTTCTGAAATGTCAGTCCCTCACCAGGCTTCCAGAATCTCCAAAGCTCTAAAGGGAGAACCATTTCAGACCAGGAGAAAGGATGTTTTTCCAGGGTCAGTTAGGTCCTTTAATACAACCCCACCACCCAACAGGTTGAAAGGTCATGATTTACAATTTATCTCAATTAGTGAGGTTTGTGTTCTTTGTTTCTCAGTACGAAAGGCTTCCTCTGGTAGCAAGGAGGCTGTCTCACTCTAACCCTCCTTCTCCCCTTTTTGCTCCATGATCTGTGGATAGACATACGTACATAAACAGACAGATTAAAGCAAGAAAGGGAAAAAATCTAAGATCAGTAGTAATCCAAAGGTGTCCAGCTAGATTTTCCAAACATCCTTTGGACAGTGTCAGTTTTAGGCGTAAGATTCTAATTTATATCACACTCTGTCTTTGGAGATAAAAATTACAAGACATAGGTGAGAAGGTATAAGACCGGGCCTTTAAGGTTTTCTGGAATTTTTGTTGTAATTATGTCAAAGAAGACCAACTAGCCCCCTTTTTTTTTTCCTCCTTGAAAATTGTGCTCTCTGTCTCCATTTATTCAGCTAGGTTTCCAGGAGGAACTATTATATACATTCTGCCCTTTGGATCAATCTTTATATATGGTCACCCAAAGCCTTGAATCAAAGTCATTGTGTGAGATCATCCAAACTGCCCAGCATTTTGAGCAGCTGTGATAAACCAGGTTTTAATAATGTCAATAATTTTAACTTATTGGGGGAAAAATGTTTTCCTCAAGGATTTCATTGCTTCAGAATCATAAGTGGAATTATGCCACGTTTCAACCCATCAGCCCCACTTGTCAGCAGCAAAGAATAGCTAAAACTTTCGTCAATATCCAAATTCATTATTTCATTATTAGGCTACATGGATTAGCACATCCCCAAGGGACATCTATTTCCAGTTTTATTTGTTGTACAGTGTATTAGTAGCCAAGTTAGCATATACAAAAAAATAAAAACAAAAAAGAGGAGAAGGAAGGAGAGAAAAGGGGAGGGAGGTTTATTATAAGAATTTTTATTTGGGGTGTCTCTCCAAATTCAAAGCCAAGAACATGTAGCCAGACTCGAGAAAAGACTGGAACTAAGAACTGTGATACCAGTGAGAACCCAGGAAACAATTCTCATTCACTCCCAACTCTGTTTTCACTGTGAGTCTACTTCTTTGTCCCTCTCCCTCTCCCCTCCACCCTCCTGGTTCTCTGTCCTATGGTGGCACATGGCTCACTTTGTTTCAAGCATCCACATATAGTCCCAACAAACATAGGGCTGGAGCAGGACGGGTAGGGGGAAGAACGAGGCAGTCATGTGATCCAGCATGCCGATAACTCATAACTTAAAGAGATCTGGCTATTGGATGTGTCAGACTTCTCAAAAGATATCTATTCCTATTAATACTTTTAAGCTATTGGAGGGTAAAGAGATGTATATAAATTACAAATTAGTCTAAAGCTAAGTACATCTTACACCTAGGCAGCAATTAGGAATTTATATATTACAAGTTGAAACATTTTACTCTACAATGATGAAAATAAATTCCATTTAACATCCTCATCTAAGGACCTCTAAGGGGCAACATCCCAGCCTTAAGGGAAATGAATAGGTAATATTTATGTGGGGGGATTTGAGGAAGCCCATAAAGGTGGAGGGATTGTCCTAAGCAAATAAGAGGGGCAAGCGAGTGTGAAAATAGAGAAGCACTATAAAAAGGAGGGTGTGATTACAGTCTGAAAAATAAACTGCTTTATTTGAAAATCCTTCTGGGAAACAATATAATATTATGTTGTTTAAAAGCCTTAAGTATACATCACCTGGGGAATTATCCAAATTAATATTTCCCTAAAAAAGAAAAACATTTATGGTATGAAGATATGCATTGCAATGTTATTTGTAATAGTGAAAAGTCACGAGCATTCTAAGTATGCAAGAATAAGGAAACCAATACCTAAATTATGGTATATCCACTTGGTAGATTGTACATCCACCAAAAATGGTGATTACAAAGGTTAGGTAGTAACTTCGAGAAAATGCATGTGAAATAATGGTAACCAAGAAAAAAGCAAGTGCCAAAATTATATGAATGCTATGATTAAACCCATATTAAACTATGTTTCTACAGAACAAAACAAATAAGGAATCCTTTTCATTGCAAATACTTGTATGGGGAAGCCTATTTTAGAGATTATGCATGATACTATCATATTACTTATAAAATATTTTTAAAATATATACAGAGTCAGCCCTGCAGGTTCCTCGTCTTCAGCCTCCAGTCCTTACCTAACATATTATGTCTTTTGCTCAGAAATGTGATTTCCAGTAACTGGCTGAAATTCCTGCTTCCCAGGAAGACCTGCTGACACCCAAACTCCCTGGTCAGCACATGCTCCTCTACTATAACTGCCGGCCTCTGTGTCCATTGTGTCTGAAGACCACTTGGACACGTCAGAAACTGAAATAGATTCCTGGAAGCTCCAAACCAACCAAGAAAAAAGCCAGACACCCCCAACAGCAGATGGTTTAGTCTTACAGTTTTTATTTATTTTCTCTGCACACCAGGAGAGGTTAGCTGATCTGCTCCGGGGGGGGGGGGGGTGACCAATACTTCTCTGCTTTAGAAAATGTCTGTTTGGCAGTGTGGTATTCACACAGGGCGAAATGTCACATCTTTTGTCCCAGCGTTCCAGGGGAAGCTCTATCAGGAGAGTTTTATCAGTGCAATTAACACAAAGGCCCCCTTCTGTCTTAAAAACACAGGCCTCGGATACATGGTAAGATGAACTAGCCATTGTTTCTACACAGCACAAAAACTCCTTTCCCCTATCCCCACCCCCAACCCATTTATGGTGTTTCATTAAGGCCTATGGGTGCCTCTGACTTATTTATTTAGGAAACACTGTTATTGTCTTAATGTAAACAGAACTCAAGATCAGTTGACAGTTGGAATGGTCCAACAGAAAGGTTTTCAAAGGCGCTCCTTGGAAAGGGGTCCCTCCATTCAGCCCCCGGTTCCTGTATCATACTGCCAGCACTGTTCACAAAATAAACAAATGTTTGTTTTACAACATGGCAAAGGGGGCTCCCATTCAATGCTGGCCAGATATGAAAACAAACTTTCACATATAAGGGCTTTTGATACACATGACTTACTTGGATGACAAGGGGCTCGGCTGGGGAGTGCTTAAAGCTTATTAATATTGCACAAAAGACTTTTGTTTATCATTTCGCTGGACTGCCTGGGAATCACAAGACTCAAGCCGCCACCCGGCTGGTGTCCTAGCATTTCAGCAGCTGTAACGTGTGGAGATTGCGAAAGCACTGCTGGTTTGGAGCCAAAAACAAACTCTCCACAGACCCAGGTGAAAGAACTCGGAGCTGCCAGCCTCTGAGAAGCAGACCCGGAATTTATGAAGAGTGAAGGGACAAGAGCTCCCCCTACAGGTAAAAAAAAAATGGATGCCTTGAACCTTCCTGTTTGCAAGGGGGTTAACTTCCTTGCAGAACACATGGAATCTATGGCCTCTCTACTCTAGGGATGTTTCCCCTCCTGTTTAGGAAGTCTGAGTCTCCAGCAGCTTTGGAGTACTTCCTCCTTTTAGCTGACCAGCTCTACTCCCAGAATATTTTATGAGACATTAGCACTCAGAGCAGAAATATGAATATATGAGGATGAAAAGCTCATGATCAAAAGTCAGTTCTTTCAGCAGCGGTTTGTTTAGCTGGCCAGGGAACTGAGTAAATCAGATACAACCCCTTCCTCTAGACTTGTTCTGTCCAATACAGTGGTCATCAGCCCCTTGTGGCTTCAAATAGATCTGCTATAAAAGTACATACAATATCTAGTTAATTTTTCACACTGATACATGCTGAAATGATAGTACTTGGGATATATTGTGTTAAATAAGATATATTAAAGTTAATTTCACCTACCTCTTGTAACGCTTTTTAATGTGGCTACTAGGAAATTTATAATTATATACACATCATATACATCACATCATATTTCTATTCAACAGTGGTATATTACAAAATAACTTAAGGTTTGTAAAAAACAATAATAAACTTTTTATTCTAGAGTATTAGTGATTTTTTTCCATGTGAGTTGATTTTTTTTCCCTTAATTACATTTATTCAGTTCATAGACCTGAAACTCCTGTAAAGAAGAGAAAGTTGGAAAAATGATTACAGGCTGCCCTGCAAGTTTCAGTTTGTTTAACTTAATGTCTCAACAAAATGGAAGTAAAGTCTTCAGTTTCGGTTAAGTTCATATTATGTTAAGAAAAAGTTTCAGAAGTAAGGATATATTTTCTCTCCACAACTCCTCCTGGCCATACCCTATATGTGTTTAACTACAAATAACTCCAAGAAAAAGAAATTCCTTTTACCATAACAGTCTTGCAAAATTGTTTTCAAGTCATTAGACAGCAGCTATTTGTTTAATCCCTCCCATAACTGGCAACCTCACCCACCTAATCAATCTTCCATGTAAGCAATATTTGGGATATGTGAGGTACAGGGAATTATGTGAGAAATATGTGACCCTAAATATGATCAGACCAGCAAGCTCACCATAACATTTATACGAACTACTCAAAAGTCGCTTACAGTGGGCAATGTTGTCATTCTAATTTCTGAATTTGATTTAAATGGTACCAGCAGCTGCCTTTGATAAACACACGCAGATCTGGCCCATGATCACCAAACCCACCCGTAAGAGAAGACCAGCAAAGAATATTCTGCTTTCCCAGCTCTGCTGCCTTAGATTTGCCCTGGATATTTTAGTCCCAGGAATGCACTAAAATATCACTGAAAGATTAACTATCTCTGCGATGAGAGCAACTTAGGGATTATGGAAATCTTTCTGAAATCTTTCCCTGAAATTCAGACTTAAAACCATGTGAAAGGTGGGTGCAGCACTACAGGGCCACAGCAAATAGTAAAAAGGAAAATCCTATAATACACAGACATAGTGCTTTGATGAAGTGTCTGCATATCTCTGAGCCTCTTCTAGTGCAGTATGTCACTCAGCCAAAGGTTGAGATTAGCAAAGCAAACTACAGCTACCATCTTTGAGATTATAGATTAAATTGCTAGGGAAAAGAAACTCAAACAAACAAGGATTTCAGTTACAAGTCAGAACAAATAAGGGCTCCTGCTGAATAACTGCACAGAGAAAAATTTGGAGTGGTACCCAAGACCCTCATCATTCTCCCCACAAACAGAAATGGTGGCTCTGGGGAAGAGAGGCTACAATCCCACCACATGAATTGTGGATCCAGGCTATGGTGTTTGGAGGGCACTAGAGTGGGACAGGATATTCACTGAAGATATTTACTGGTATGATTTTCCATCTGACCTTATTATTCTGGCATGGCTGCCAGTACCTTATAATCCCAGCATTGTATTCACAAGCAATTTCTCCACTCATTAGCAGAAGCTGAGTCCAACTTTGCTCTTGTAGGGGCTTGTGAATCAGCTTGGACCAACAGACAGAATTTCCAGGAGCTAGCTGCAAAGAAACAAGAGCACTACTCATGGGTTGGGGAAGTCATCTGTATCAGCTAGGAATTATATTTGACTGCTATTAGTAGGGTCTAGAAATTAGCAGTAATTAAATAAGGCTTTTCCTCTTTATGTGAAAAAAATCCAGAGTGAGGTAGTCCAGGATTGCATGGAAAAGCCATGGTGTCAGAATCCTTCTATCTTTATGTTCCATCACCTTTAATGTGGTTTCCATCTTCAAGGTTGCCTCATGGTTAAAATGGCTATCAGAGAGGTTCCAGTAGTCACAGCTATCTCCAGGCATGCATGGAGCAAGAAAAATAGGAAGAACAAAGGGAGTACAGTTCCCTTCTCAAGGAGCTTTCCTGGAAGTCCTAAACAACAACATCTTTTTTTTTTTTTTTTTTTAAGATTTATTTATTTATCTTAGAGAAAGAGCATGTGCCTGCAGGGGGAAAGCCAGAGGGAGAGAATCCTCAAGCAGACTCCTCGCTGAGCGCAGAGCCCTACTCAGGGCTTGATCCCACAGCCTATGAGATCAAAATCTGAGCTGAAACCAAGAGTCGGACACTTAACCAACTGAGCCACCCAGGGGGCACCCCAACAACCTCTTCTTAACCTAACTGCTAACTTCTAGCTACAAGGGAGACTGAGCACATTGCCACTCAAATAAAATCCAATTTCTGTTACAAAGAACAAGGGAGAATAAAAGGAATATCAGGTAACTATATAGTTAGCAAATCTAATAACTTGATAACTAGCTGATCCTTAGGTTGCTGCAGAAGTAAGCAAAGATATCTCTAAAGGAGAGTTAGGTCCAGCTTGGAATGTTTATTTCAGCCTTAACAACCAAATTAACAATAAGCATCATAAGCACCATAGTATAATCTCAAGACTTCTGTCTTCTGTTGGATCCAGGAATTAATTGTTTCTTACAATTATTTGAAATTTGTGCCAGCTTTCCATAAAATTCCTTGATATGAAGGACATCGTTCCTGGGCCACATTACTGTCAACATCTACAACAGTCAACATTGTACCTGTTGACTTGATATAGAAAAAAATTAAGCCCCATCATTGAGTTAATATTCAACTGTTTCCCTCTGTTGAACACAGTGTGTCTAAGGAGAAAAACCAAACTACTACACAAGTTGCCATATACAAATACAAAAAGTGATGTGGACAATTGCAACATCTAACCAGATGATGTAAACCCTGATTTGTCACAATTGCCTGAATTTGCTGAATGAAAGTGGATGTTTGGTTTGTAGGGTGCTGGAGAATAAGAAAATGTCAAATACAGAGAGGTATCAAATCAAAACTCCTAGATGGTAATAGTGAAGATAATTATTATGAGGATGACAGTAAGTGGAATGATACATTACTGTAATTCTTCACTCTAGGAGTACAGTCCCACCAAGTGGAATCCCTTCCATTTCTACTACACTTCACAGTTTATAGGCAAATCTATGATCTCATTTGTGTCAAAATTCAGAAGTAGGAAGGACAGGTATCATTATCAGTGTTCAAAAATTGTTCGGAAAGAAGCTAAAAAAATACCAAGTAACTTACTCAAGTTGTCATAGTCAGTGAAGAGGCAGAAAGCCAGCACTAAAACTGGGCCCTTGCCCCTGGGCTGGGACTCTCAATTATACCTCTCGAGCAGAACATTTATAAGCTTTACAATGCTTTACTTCACTGAACTCTGATATTATTTCTTGAAGATATTAAAGACTTTGAAGCAAGGGCCATGTCTTATTCATCATAACTTTATATAAATTAGGCTTAATATTTGATTAATATTTATTAAAGATAATGATGTACTAACCAGTATGCAACGAGTTCAACAACACCTACTTTTAATATAAGAAGGAGCCAAAAAAAAAAAAAAAATTGGGGCCATCCTGACTTTTTCTACCAAGAATATGAGAACACAGGTTCTACCTTTGGTTTCTGGATCTTGGGGCAGGAGTCTTGGTGGGGAGTGATAAAAACTTGATCTCCATTTGTTGGAGTTGCCTTATCTGTAACATAAGGAGATGGGAACTGGAAAATTTCTGTGATAACTTTTGTTACTACAATTCCATGATTCTAACTGCCACTCAAAGGTTTCTGAGAAAAGAACCAGCTAAAGGCTAGAGAGGTAAGGTCAAATCTCCTTCAGTCCTTTTTGAAGAGCTGTGAGTCTCCTTTGGGACCTCTGTTCTTCCTCCTCTCAATAAGCTGTACCCCAACAAATCCCCACTCTCTCAATGTAAGCACAATCACTAAAAAGAGACAGCTGCACCCCAGTGAGAAGTTCTTCAAAGATACACTCCAGAGGTTTTCCTCTCTGGCCCCTGCTTCTACCTCACCACTTTGTTCCTAAGTGTCTGCATCACTGAAGCTGCAACAAAAATTTCAAAAGTTAGGGTTTTCTAAATCCAGCCCCCTTGTAAATCCTTACTCCAGATCTGAGCAAATTAATCCTATAGGTTAAATCGAATCTATTTCTACAAAAATGGGAGAGAATCGACAATCAAGAATTCCCATGGCCCCAGTGTTAAAAATAGACTCATGTCTTTAAAAGATTCTGACCTCAGATTCCTAATCTGAATGCTCAGTCCTTCCCATTGAATCATCTACCATTTACATGTGAGAAAATCTTGACTTAAATCTTCCCTGCCTCAATAGTCAACCCAACCCACCAAAAGCTTCACAAAGCATTCCATCCTCTGAGTCATGTTCTGGCTGGTGGCCTATGGGAATCTCCTTCTGGGAGAGAAAGAGTGGAAGCTGTCAGCCTGAGTTCCATCACCCTACCCTACCACCCCTGAAATAAATTACCAATATCCAAAATTCCCTTTTAACTCCCCAGCTTATAGCTGTGTATTATAGTCAGAGATGACGGTGATGATGATGATGATGACACGACTGATAACAATGAACATTTTTTGAACATTGCCTACATAGTCCTGAGTGCCTTTTCTCACTTATTTTTAAGGACCTTCTCCCGTAGTCTGACCAACCACATTAGTTTCCTCATTTTACAGATAAGGAAACTGAGATTTATGGAGATTAATTTGTCCATTGCTCCACAAATTAAAAATAAGTTCCAACCCAGATATGTATGATTCTAGATCCTATGCACGTTAGATTATCCTACTTTTGGGAGACTGGAAGCAACAGTGAATCTGAGAGTCTTGTCCAGAGCCTGGGGAAAATGCAGAAGACTCTCAGCCGTGAGAGCTGCAGAAAAAGGATCACATCAAAAGCTACCCGCAAAAAAGAAGATAAACAGGGCAATGCCATTTAGACAATTATTCTTAAACCAGATTAAACTCTGAAAAATCCGTCGAATTGGAGGCACTGCTCTCTAAATTTTTTATAAACCAAATTTAAGAACGCCATAATTTGAGGTTACTAAAATAATAACAATAACAACTAAAAGCATCAATTTCCTTTCTTTCTTTTACCACCTGTGGACCTCATGGGGTAAGGGGCAGATGGTAAATTTGGGGGGAAGCTGATCTATTTTGAATGCTTATTTACAAGACTACATTCATGCCATCCACCAAACACCATCTGCTGGGCTATTTCTTCCATGAAACTAGAGCATTTTGTTCCATAGCAAATAAAAGTGCAACCAGAATTCTATCAGCATGCTGTGTTTGGGAGAGCACCAACACTTTTCAAAACCAGCTTTAATCCTTCTCCAAGTCCGATGCAAAGAAGGCTCCCCTAAGAACAGTAACCCAGTCAACACATTCATTCATTCATTCGCAAACGCACTTTGAAAGAAAGCTGGCCCGCGTGGGCCAGCCAAATGTGGAAAGTTAATTTTACAACGTGAACTGTTTTCACCCTAGGCCAAGAGACAAGTATAGGCACCATATGACCTGGGCGTGATTTAGGAGTATCTCGGGACTCTGAAACATGAGGGTATTTCAGCAAGGAGCCCCCACCTTTCCTCCCTCCCCCTCCTCCCATCCACTAAAGCTCCCAAAGAATGTCTTTCATGTTTGCTGCATTCACCTCACAACTTGCTCCTGGTGCCTGTCCTTGAATTCTCGGCTCATTGCCCCTGAATCGAGGGAAGTCAAGTTGAATCTTTCAAAATGGGAGCCAGCAGTGAGTAAGAGCATCAGCAATGGGTCAGGAAAATCTATCCCCAGCTACTTTTTTTTTTTTTTAACTCCAAGTCTCATTTATTATTTTTAAGAGATGGAAGGCAAAATCATTTCCAGGGAAGAGCCTCGGATTAGGAATCAGGAGATGTCAATTTTATTTCCGGTACTGCCACTGATAGGCTGTGTGTAATTAGATAAAACATTTAATCTTTCCGGCCTCCAATCTGCTCATCTATAAAATGGGAAGGCGGCACCACAATCAGTACCTCACCCAACAGGACTAGAGCCCACATTGCTGCAAGAAGCAAAACCTCCAAAGAGTGAGCGAGGAGACTGTGGGGTGAGTGAGGAGGGGGTGGCCCAGGAACCAGAAACTTACAACGAAGTTCTGCAGAGAATATCATAGGTAACCTACAGCAGCAGCACAGGAAACCAGAGTGAGCTTTAGATAAGCATGGGCCACAACGCCCACTTCCCAGTTTTGTGGCTACTCCAATATTGTCAAAGTGGGCTCAGGAAAGTAGTGCAGTGCAATGGTTAAGAGCGTAGTCTTTGGAATTATTCTGGACCTGGACTCTGTCCTTTCTTTCTCCATGACCATAGCCTGTTTACTTCTTTAGCCTCATCCTCTGCACCTGTAAAATGGGATAATGATACCTATCTCTAGTGGTATGCTCACACTAGCTCACAAAAGCCAATTGTAAAATTTTCTGAAATTTTCAAACATCACATGAATGTTTGAAACAGGCCATGGTGGAAGTATTTACTACAGAAACCATCAAACACTACAAATCTGGGCATCTTCCCCAGACCATCCAAAGTTGGTTGTTAAACATCTAGCAGTACACCACTACCTAGCTCTCAGCATTACCGGAAGGACTAAATGAGGTGATGGATACAAAGTATTTAGGACAACATTTGGTGCATGACAAGGAATGGGAGTTATTATTGTTATTAGTGACTCAGGATGCCCTCACTCTTCCTCATTTCTCATACCTCTCCTACCCCAGATCTCAAGCTTTTTCCCAGAACAGGGAGTCCCCCTCAGTAAAAGCTCTTCTTCCTCACTCTTCCTAACTCCTTGTAGCCTCTCTCTCAATAGACATGAATTGGGTATCTACTGTGGCCCCAGTCTGCAACCAGGTGCTACAGATAAGAATATGGTTGGACAAAACCCGGCCCTGGTCTTTAGATGTTCACAGGCCCTTCAGTGGACAGGATGCAACTGAGTCTATGAGGGACACCTTTTACCAACACTGTGGAAATCAGAGGAAAGTGAAGGCTGCTCCCAACATTGAAAACTCTCCTGTCACCAGGGATCCCAAGGCCTTTGAAGACTTCAAGGTAACTTCAGCTACAAAGTGCAACCATCTTCTCTGAGATGGCATCATTATTAGGACTACAGGGCATTCCGTTAGCTTCCCTGCTCTTCCTGCCCCGATGGCATTACCCTACTACAGTTGGCAACATGCTTCCCCACTGGCTATGATGGTTGTATGTATGCCATGTATGCCGCCTGGAAACCAGAAATGTGTAACATCAAGTCTGGCCCCTCGCCAAATTTCTACAGGGCATTAGTAACAAACTGGTGAAGCTCATTAAAAAAAGAGAGAGAAACCTATAACCATTAAAAGTCCATTAAGCAGCCTGTCATTTTGTAGAGCTAAATAGCCCACAGTAATCAAAAGCATATGAACCCCAGCTGGGATACCCAGTGAATTGTTTCGATTTAGGGGAGAATTCATCAAGAAAGATTGTTCTTGGGATTGGGTTGATTTTTCTCCTTCAGTTCTTGGCCCCACGTTCCATTATAATTAAAGTGATTGATGCACCTCCCAGACAGAGGTGAGCAGTGACCACCAGAGCCAAAACATCTGCTCCTTCCAAGCAAATAGCTAATACGGAACTTGAGTCGAAAGGCACGTAACCTGAGGTTACCCCTCCACTGTCAATTAGGTATGGCACAGTCAACTCTTTGCTTTCCGGCTGGGTTACCTCTGGGTTATCTGTGAAATTTCTCTCCCCAAACATAGAAAGACTTTTATTCATAGCAAGGAAGAATTGAGTGTGAGGCCAAGAAGGGACAATCCGTAAAATGAGAGATCAAAAGATCCATCCATCAATTAATGAAATGTCTTACTGTCCATGGATGAACACTTGTTAATTTAGGAAATGCAGGGTCAGTCCTCCAAATTTACCACAATCCCTCTGCCTCCCTTGGCCTTTTCCCCCATCCCTGCATGGTGTACCCCTGCGACTCCATTGTTCATTAGCGCCTCCACAGGCAAATGCCAACATGCTGAAAAAAGAGGGGAAACTCAAAATGACGGCTTATGGTGGCACATTAATAGTTCTGGCTCCAACATAAAACTAGTGAGAAAGAAGAGAAAACTAATGATTCAACATGGGTTTTGGAAGTAACTGTAAGAGTTACTTCTCCATGCTATCTACCCCACTTTGCTAGATGAAAACCAAGGGTTGATACAAAATGAAAGATCAAAGATATTTAGTTTCAGTATGAAGTCTACTGTGGGCATTCATGTGTCCTCTTTGCTTCATTTTTAACTCTTCTCAAAAAACCCCAGCGGTTTGATTTTTTTTAAAAAGTCATGCTCGGGGCGCCTGGGTGGCACAGCGGTTAAGCGTCTGCCTTCGGCTCAGGGCGTGATCCCGGCGTCATGGGATCGAGCCCCACATCAGGCTCCTCTGCTATGAGCCTGCTTCTTCCTCTCCCCTGCTTGTGTTCCCTCTCTCGCTGGCTGTCTCTATCTCTGTCGAATAAATAAATAAAATCTTTTAAAAAAAAAAAGTCATGCTCAACGTAATCAACACTCCTTCCCGCTCCCTGCACCACCATCTACTCAAATTCCTCTAGTAACTTTGGTATACCACTTATTTGTATTGATCCTTTAAAAGCCTTGAACTGTTCCATTTCTGCTCATAGGCTTGTGTCCAATGAGTCCATCACTGACTGTATGGTTTTGAAGGGCAGGGACAACATCCTCCTCACCCTGTATCTCCTATAGTGTCTCCTTAGTGGAATTCTTGCAACTCAGAGTACCTCACTAAATAGTGATGGAGTGATCTTTCAGTGCTCCCAGGCTCAGCATTCCAAGCTCACAGAAACTGCCTTCCGATTCACCAAGCATTTAATGAGCCCCCGTGCTGTCCACACAAGTTCATTTGCCTTGGAAACAAAAACAGATCGATGTCCTCTTCATGCACCGAATCTGCTTAAACATCCATCACAGATTATGCATACACATGGTGTACATGAAGGGAAACAGCCCACCTAATCTCTTCTGACTTTTGAAATCTAAAGTCTGCCCAAATGTGCAGGCCTGGTTGTCCTCCCACTTCCACCAAGAAATCTTCAGAGAACACCCACTCCAGTCCAGAGATCTCTTCCTCTGAATCCTTAAACTTGGAGTGCCTAACAATCCACTGATAACTCTTAAAACTATCTTGAACTGATTTAGTTAAAGTAATTATTTAACTCTGTGGGTATATAAAAAGGCTCCCCCCCCTACCAGGTAAACACTTTGGGGACAACCACTGTAGTTTATCCTTCTTTGTGTTTCTCACAAACCAAGCAGAGAGCCTGACAAACCCTTTCTGGAAAGCATGAAAATATGAGCAAGAGAGTCAGTGAATGGCATGGGTGGACAGGGTGGGGTCAAGTTGAATGGGGTTAGAATGAGGATAGGAGGGCTGACTCTTAGATGAGAAGTAAGGCAGACCCACTCACAGGAGAGTGAAAGCATGCCCTTCTCCCCTCACTCTATTCCAGGGAACACCTTGAGCTTGGAAACCTAGGGAGATGTGGCCTATTGCTGGACAGAGGGAGTCTCTGACCCCTGTGTTCTTTCTTCCTTGGATGTCTAATAGTGAAGGAAAAATAAACATATAAAAGGCCATAAATCCTCTTGCAAAAATAAAAGCCCCTTTTTAATGCCCAATAGTTGATGACTTAAGTTAAATTCCAGACCCTTACCCCCCCCAAAAAAAAATGTAAGACCCCTTTCACCTTTTTGCTGTCTTGACCTCCAACCCTTCCAGGGTCAGGAAGCTAACAGACTTCTCTTTGTTGACAAACTTCTTTTAAGTGGTGCTTATGCCAATATTAAAAGCATTAAAACAATCATACACTTTGAAACCAACTTGAAAACTGTCCTGGAAAGCAGGACCCAGTTCCTCTTCCCCAGAGTGCCTACCTTCTCCCAAATCCACAGCTTGGACTGTGTAGACTGAAAGATGTTTTTCCATGCAACAACTCATTTTGTTGAGGCTGTCATGTTGAGTGTGCCCTGTGTCCATCAGGAGGACCTGATCGAAGAGGGACTGAGGCTCTCCCTTGTCCTTGTTCTGCCATTTGCACAGGGATCGCCGGGAAGGAGGGTGTTCATCAGCATCCCCTCCACTGTCCAGAGTCCTCACTCTTAGGTGGCTTTCTCTGTGCAAGTCCTGGCTGCTTAGGACAGCAACGAAAGTACAAGGGTCATGAGGAGACCTGCTCAGGTCTCAGCTCCACTCTTTGCTTACTGAGTGAGTTGAGTTCTCTGAACGTTTTATAGTCTGCAAAATGAAGCGTTACATTGCATCATCTCTAAGTCTTCCCACCTGGCTCCTCAATACGCATTTGTTACTCTCTACCTCAAGTTGACTTGCTTCTGATTCCATATCTGTGTTAAAGGACCACTACATTGCCTCCTTTGTAACACCCATCCCCCTACCTAAATTCTGGAGACTTTCTCTACTGCCTCCTCAATAGTTACTTCTATCTTCCTCCCATCTCATTTGCTCTAGTATTTTCATCTTCTCTTCATCATTTTTGTCATCCCCTCTGACTATCCATATGCTCAGAGTTCTACTTGTCTAAAAACCAAACAAGAAACCTTATTTGACCATATTACCCTGTCATTCTCTTGAGCTTTTCACCAGCAGACTTCGCTGAATATTCTCTACTGGTGTCCCCTGTCAGTTTCTTACCATCCTGTCACTCCTCAACCAATTATAACCTGACATCTTCTTCTCAGCACTCTAGCCTCAGTGGTTGCTTCGTCACACCAGGACTGCTCTCCCAAGACCAAACTATCCTAAATCCAATTCTAGAATTAGGTCTAGAAATAGACCCTGCAATGAAGATTCATAGGCAAGTGATCTATTAAAGCAGTGAAGGCAGTGCTCCTGGGAGAAAAAGTAAGGGAGTGAGGGAAGCGGGGCAGTGAGAAGAAGCCAAGCAAAGTCCCACAGGGGAGCTGTAGAGTATAAATTATACCTTAGAGTTGTCCTGACCTAAGGCAAGAAAACTGGGCTTTCATAATCCCCGGCTGGCAGCTATGGTAAAGGCTCAGGATGAGAGGTAGGGGAAGGTAAATTCCAGGCACTTCTCCTCTCTGAGCATGCCAGCAAAGTCGCTCCAGTAGCCTGAAGGTGGCTTTCACAAGAGAATTGTAGGTATAAGTAGGTGGAGCCAAACGCATACTGAAGCTGAGCAAGGGACACCAAGAAACACTAAAGGAGATCCAAGGGAAACTAGCAGTGCATCAGCACTAGCCATTACAATGTGCCTTTTCATCCTTCTGCAGCTTTTGACAATGTTGAACATGCTCCCTTTTGAAACTTTCTCAACTTGGTTTTATGAGGAGAGCATCCCTGCCTCGCAATTCTTCTGTTAACTTTTTGCCTTCCTGCTTTGTCCCCATTCCCCTTCCAGCTGCCCCATATTTATTTCTGTCATTTAGTGATCTCTCTACCCCTACAGCATCAATTACCACATCTAAAGTCTCTCAATTCCAATTTCCAACTCAGTCAGAAGCTCCTACTTGAATGTCTACCCAGCAATCCAAAATCAACATGTCCCTTAAAATTGAATTCCATTATCTTCTTCTATGACTTAGCCCTTCTTTCTGACTTCCCTGAGCACATTCCTGAGCTATAATCCAAAGAAACACCTTTCACTCAGTCATTTCTTTGTCCTCATGCCCAAGCAGACCTTAATTCCCTCACAGCTTTCATTTCCTTCCCATTTCCTTTGCCACCACCTTAGTTCAGTCCTTCATTGACTTCTACAGTAACTCCCTAACTAGTTTCCCTGCCTCTTCCTACTCCAGGCTATCCTCTAGATTAATCTTCCAAAGGTAACACTATGATCATGTTACTTCACTGCCACCCTCCTCTCAGACCAGCACTGGCTTCATTTGACCTACAGACAATGTGGTAGAGACTTCTAGTGCTTGCCTGTTCTGATTTTCTTCTCCAGCCCTCTTGAAGTTAAAGAACCAGGCCATTGGACTGTTAATGATATCACCTCTGGACCAAGGCATTGAGAAACAAGTATGAGTTTTCGAAGCCCTATTTTCCTGCTGTGGTGACCCAGGAAGCCAACTGTTGAAATGGCAGAGACACAAAATGGAAGTTTCTGAGTCACTGCATTACCATATAGAGGATCACTGGCTATCATCTGGGAAAACAGCCTCAACCACATAAAAGTTTGTATGTGCTAGAAGTAAGCCATTGTATGAAAAGGTTCTGGGAGTAGTTTCTTTTTGTTTTGTTTTGTTTTGTTTTTACTGCCATGTAGCCTGGCCTGGTCTGACCAATTAGTGATTTTTTTTTCTATTACCTTCAAGTGAAAGTTCAGATTACTCAGCTTAACATCCAAATTTCTTTAGAACTGATCCACATTTATTTCCAGGTTCTTCTTTCCTTTATTTCCCTAGAAATACCTTTTGCCCTATCATAAGCTAAATCTGGCCCACCACCTGCTTTGGTAAATAAAAATTTTATTGGAACACAGCCACATCACAACCACAGAGTTGAATAGTTACAACCAAAACCATCTGGTACGTATAGCCTAAAATCTTTACTCTCTGGCTCTTTAAAGAAAATGTTGCCCACCTCTGCCTACACTATCATCCCTTCCTTCTCCTAGCCTCCACCTTCAGGGCAGGCCACTGTCCAGAAGTGAGTATCTCCTCATCTGTGTCCCCACGGTAGCTCATAGTGGCCTTGCCTCTCTTGGATGTCAGACTACTTGTGTGGCCCATCTCATCTTTACTACTTCGCTGCAAGTGCCAGGAGTGGCAGGGCATGTGTCTTATTTCTTTTTGATTTCTCAGTGTCCAGAACCTTGCCTCACTATAGTAAGTGTTCCATAAATGTTAACTGAAGAGATAAACTGAACTCTTAGGGCCTCCAATATATTAATGAGAAGAAAACAAGCAAGGGGATGAAGGAATTCTAAGAGTTATGGTGCTAGAATTAGAACACAGGAATTTTTTTAGTTCAAATTCAACAAACTCTGATATAAATTAAAGCTGATATTCATATGATTATTGCCAACCATTAAGCAATACCAAGTCTTCATAAAATACATGTTCACTTTTGATAGTTCTGCTATTCAATATGGTTTGAACAATATGTAAATGACCTTTAAAAGAAATATATTAAAGTATCAAACCCCACTCATAATTTTAAACAGCCCATTTTTATTTCAGATTCTGTGATGAACTGAAAACAACCACAAACAAGAAAGTAAATGGTACCTTGTAGCTTACTAATACAATTAAATTTCATAGCATCTGAGAACAAAATTTAAATGTGACTTTAAATGCCGTTTTACAGATTGTTGCCATCATCCTTACAAGTTTTATAATACTGAGTTTTAAAATTCTAACACTTATAAAGAACACAAAACCTTATAAAGGCTCCATTTTATGAATCACTTCCATGTGTGAGAGGACTCAGCCCACTTTTACCTTTCTTCCCCAAACACCAGTCCTATTGCTGGACCAGAGTGCCTTCCTCTCTGCACCTGGGCTTAGATCAGTCAAGACAAATGGTCTGGCCACTCTGGTCCGTAGAATACCCAGGAGGGAAAATTAGTTTAACTAAGCTGCCTCCTCCATGTAGGTCAAATATCATAGAAGATTGTGCTAAAAATATAGGGAGTTGAGAAACTTTTCCAGTCACAGCCCACCCTTCCCCCATAAAGTCACCCCAAGGAAATAATCATCACAAGTTCTGGCTGAAGCACAGTTTTCTCCCACCAACCCTCCTACCTATAAAAAAGGAAAGACTCAAGCTCAGGAGAGCAGTGATATCCAAAATGTGGTCCATGACTGACCTTGGTTGCACACTCTCTGTTCCCAAGATAGGATAAAAACAGAAAGTGAGAGAAACTAGTTAGAAACATATACAGCAATTTGACATTACCAGGACATCCAATGATACTTTTAAAAGTTTATATTTTACACTTTAAAAATTATCATTCTGCAATGGACTGGATTTTTTTAATAACCCTTTGCCCCAGTTTCAGAAGCACTGCATTAGACAGAACAGTGTACAATCCACCGCAGCCTCCATACACAGATGGAAAGGTGGTTCCCACTGGACAGAACTTGGACTTCTTGTTTTCTGACTTCTTTTCTGTCTATAGGAAGCTAATGCAACCCAAACTTTCTCCCAACTCCGTTCCCCCAAGGATACATGAGAGGAAAGTATGTCCTTTGTACTGGCTAACAATCTGCCAAAAGCAAGGGAGCAAGGGAGACTGTGAGAAGGGGGGTTCTTGGGAGGGTCCACCCCCATTACAGACACATACAGGACTAAGAGTGGGTCAATCACATATTCTTCAAATGGAAATGTCTGTTCATTTCTAGCTTAAAGATAATAATCTTTGTCATGTCCCCTCAGCAGACATAATGTTGCCTCAAATCCTGTGATATTCTCAACCTAATTGCATTCCTTCTTCAAAGAAGGTGACCTCATATTTCAAGAGTGGATTTTTCTCCAGGACTTTCACCTAATTCCTTCTGGAACCAAAATACACCAGGATGCATTCATTCCTTCAGAAGAAAAGATAGATTTTTTTTTTTAAATGCATTCATCTATGGACTACAAAAGAAACAATCCTGGAAAGAGGAGCCATGAGCAGAGAGGTATCTAACTGATTAATAAGAGCTGCCTATTTCAAGGAAAATGAAAAACCAGCCTGAATTTGCATAAGTCCCTAACACAAACAGGAGAAAGATGAGAATGGATTGTTTAAACCAGAAAGCAGAAGTTAGCACCTGTTAATGACCAGTTTGTTGGCTCACAAGCTGTTAACACTCACACAAACTGGTCGTTAAATGTGGTCATTACTTATTTCAATGCAAAATTTATTAGAGCCCCCATTTGAAGATTTAATGGAAGGGCAACATTCACCCGCACACCTGGTATACCCCAAGGAGGCTGGGGGCTAGAAAGCAGCTACGTCTAAAAAAAAAAGTAATAATAATAACAATGGCCATTCTGTCACATCAATTACTGATTTCCTTCGGCAATCAGAATGTTAGATGAGTTCTGATGCACAGCTTGATACCCTAACAAGGACCACTTGAGTCTTCATTACTTTGTAGAACCATTATGATTAAGTGGGTCTGATCTGCATTCTTTACAAGTCCGCTGCAGGACTCATTATTATTAGATAGACTTTCGATTAAGCTCAGAACATTTTTTTCATCTTTTCACCACTTTGCAGATCATAAAAAGCAAGGGGGAGGGCTGAGGATTCACAGTGACACAAAGTTAGGGAAATGGGCTGGTGGTGGGTATTGGGGAGGAGTTGTGAGCAGATTATTTTGCCTCAAGCTAGCCCCAGTATGATGACAAAAGGGTGACCACATGGAACCTCAAGGGCCAGAAATTCTCAAAGAAAAGTCTTTTCCACCACAACACCTAAACCTACCTTCATTTATGGGTTATACAAAATAATGTCCATGGTAGGAGAAATTAAATCTCAGGAGACTCAGCCAATCCCAGTTAACGGCCTTTGTTTTTTATTGAGAAGAAAACTGAACAGAAGAGCACTCTGTGCATCTCAAAGGGCAATAGAAAGTACATGAAAATATTCGCCTCTTTTCCTCACATGCCTGCAGCCAAGGTTGCCAGATCTAGCAAATAAAAATACAGCACACCCAGTTAAATTTTTTTTTCAGATAAATAATGAAAAAAATGAACATAAGTATGTTCTGTGTGATATATAAGACATACTTATGCTAAAATAGTAGTAGTTGTTTATTTGAAATTCAGATTTAACTAGTCATCTGTATTTTATCTGGCAACTGTATATAGGACACTGGGCTATTATAGATACTGGAACACTCTGAGATTAGTAGCTTCCCAAACTGGTGGGTCATATGAATCACGGGGAAAAGAGTAAGACTTATCAGGATCTACTCCCCACAAGATTAGGACCAGGGAATCTTTGGTTGAAGACTTTGATGAGCAGGAGGAGGAAGGGGAGGAAGTGGGGCCAGTATTCCATAATATGTCTACGTAACTCCTAAAATGAAGGAGACAGCGGAGAGCTTCTTGGGGATCTAAGAGCCAACAACAGCTGGTCTCACGAGGCTTCCCAAAATCCTATTCATTCATCAGACAGTTCCTGAGTTCCCACAGTAAGCAGGGATATGCCCTTGGGGAACCAAAATCCAAAAGGCAGAAGACCCGAATTTAGAGGACAGACATTTATGGAGGGTCTTCTGTGTGCCAGGTACCACACTGGTACTCTATATTCATCATCTCAGTTAATCATCACAGCAGCCTATCCACTGAAGTACCACTATCCCACTTCTGCAAATGAGGACAGAGTGAGTCTATGGAAGCTTAATGTGTCCAAGATGATGACATTAGCAAGTGCCAGAGGGCACGTTCATGCCCAGATTGGTTTGGCTCCAAGCATTTGCTCTTTGTACTACAAGTACACATCCAATAAGCACTAAGTAAGTAGAACAAATTAAGTGCAAGAGACAAGTATCTTGATACTACGCTCAAGTATCATTCTGGCACTTCCTAGCCCTGTAATGTTGGGCAAGTTACTTAACTTCTCTGTGCTTTCCCAAGTTGCTACTGCTTTACAACTACCATCACTGCCATTCAGAGATAATAAATCAAGAATCTTCAAGCTGGAGTGTAAAAATATGTTCACATTATTAAAATACAACAGAGATCAACACGATGAGAGATCAACAGACGCGAACCTTCTTCCCAAACCTGGTTCAAGGAGCCAGGTTTCCTTCCATTCTTCAGCTCATCCACTGTATTACTAGGAGTAGCAGAGACCCCACCTAATCCTTCATTGCAGATGTCCCCACAGGAAGGTTAGCAGTGACTGGACATCCAATGGTGGTCCCACAGCCTCCCCTATATCTTAGCAATGGAAGAAAAATGAAAGTTTGTAGGAATTAGACACATTACCAATTGAGGTTTTATGAGGCTGACCACATCAGATTTAAGGTTTATGGGCTTCTAAAGTCAAACTAGCCTTCATGTCCAATATTTCTAGCCCAGCAATAATTTTATCATTGTGAAATGGTACTTCAGGAATTTCTCTGAGGATTAAATGAGAGAATGTGTTTTAAACACTTATTGCAATACATGGCATACAGTTAGAGCTCCATAAATATTAGCTTCTATTACTATTATAAGTTCTCTCCTCCCAAACTGTGAGCCCTCTTTGAGGGTGAGGACTATACTGCTCTTTGTATGACCAACATTTGTATAGTGCCTTACAAAGAGTAAGCACCAGGTGGGTGGGTGGATGCATGTTAACTGAATAGGAGGAAGGAAGGAAGGAAGGAAGGAAGGAAGGAAGGAAGGAAGGAAGGAAGGAAGGAAGGAAGGAAGGAAGGAAAAAGAGACAGATGAATTCAAGAATGGAACTTCTGGCAATGATGACTATGAAAATCTTCATGAAGAAGATGACAACCAAGCTAAACTATTAAAGATAAACCATATGACAAGTTCATGGCTTAATACTTGAATAATACTTTCATTCTCCTTTTTCTTATTTTATAGATGAATTATAGGACATCAGCCTTTTGGAAAAGATACCACTCAAAGGTATGGCTGATCAGCATAATTCTATGCACCCAGAAGATGCTCAAAAGATGTACTAATGTATTCAAAAATACTAGTAATTTACCTTTTTCTCATTGGGAAAAAATTTAATGTGACTTACGACATGTTTAAATCCATAATATTCTTTGAGATAAAATCATATCAAAGCAAGTGGCCGGGAAGGCAAAAGAAGAGCCAGTATTTTTATTCTGTCCTCAGATTGCCTGGGTTTCAGAGATCAGTGTGATTGCTGCCGTGGCTTCATTTAAAACAGAATAATCGGGCCAGTAAAATTTGAAAAGTATATTTTCATTTGCTCCAGTCTGTGCAAGCTCACAGAAGAGAGAGAATATGATAGGAATAGAAAAGAAGGACGTGAACAGGATAAAGGCAGGACTGTAAATCAAGGACCACAGGCAAAGGACATGAAAAAGAGCCTAGCAGAATAAAAATAATCAGGAACTAAAAGGAAAAACCAAGGGTTCAGAAAAAGTGAAGAGGATTCCATTAATAATCATTTCAGAAGGCAGTAGAGGGTGGACAACCCGTACAAGGGAAAGTACAGGAAGAAGTAAAAATAAAATGAACAGCTGCACATTCCTTTCTCAAACCCCGGCAGGTGTCACAGCCACAAGCTCTTAACCTTGCCTATGGACAGAGCTCCTGAAGGCACAAGCACAAGCCTGACCAGCCTTCAAAGGAGAGAGCTGGGCCCAGGGAGCTTTGAAGATGAAGTGGTCTACCAATGAAGTGGACATCACCAATGTGCTGGGGCCACTTTGTGTACAGAAATAATTGGCAGCCTACACCAAGTGATTTTGAGGGTCCAGGCCTGCATCCTGAATAAATAAGTCCCTAACCCATTGCCTGACACCTGCATTCTACGATTACTGATTCATATATTTCACCCGGTTTCTTATTTACATTTAAAATGAAGCTCCCCCTAACAAACAAAATGGAAGAGGATTGGTTTTATATTCTCTCTGTAAGAGACATTAGTAATTCTGATCCTCCATCATGAAATATACCCAGCAATCCATTCTCGTGGTAAGTCAAGCAAAACATTTTCTGCAGGTATTTTGTTTAAAAGACAGGTAGAGAGATCCTGAGCTGCAAGACGCCCGAAGAGGGGTTCCATGGGTCAAGGACTTGAGGCACCAAAATCTGCCAGGATACTTAACCATTCTACCTGGCCACCTATCTGGTGCTGAGGGCTCATTCATAATGGAGCCAACAAGTGTGAACCCCAGCAGATCTTACTGCCCACTCCCTTAATTCTGCCAACTTGTAAAAAACAGAAAAATAGTCCCCAAATATCTCTGGGTTGGATATTTGGTGGCTATTTTGATTTAAAAGACCAAATGAGTTTAAGAGGTAGACACAGGCTCTTCTTTAATACAAAAAATAATTAAAATTCCCCTGAACTCATCTTGCAAAAATGTAGTATGTATTGATTGGCAAAGTATTGATAATTATTAGCACTGACAAAGTATTGATAATTATTAGCACTAGGTAATGAGTAATGGGCACCTTGGGGACAATATTCTCTGAACTTTTGTATGTTTTCAAATCTCCACAATAAAAAGTAGAATAATAATCATTTATTAAAGACTATGTTTCCACTGAATTAATTCCATTGAATTAAAACGAGTGATTGAAGAATAAGCAATTCAATCTCTCCGATGTTTTACCCACTCCCGCCCCTACACAAAATGCATGGATAATTGGAAATATTCACTTGCTTCCACTTGTGGGGAGAAATTATGCTTTTCATTTCAAAGTCTTGATGGCAGGTGGACACTGCCTGAACTTTTATCTCTACTCAACTGGGGCTCTCATCTCTTCTCCAACTCTTTTCATAGACTTTGTCATTGCCATCCCTCAGATTTTCACTTTGAGCGTCTAATTTCTAAACTCCATCCTGCCCAGTTGCTCCATCTCAGGCTCCAGCCACTGCCACCAGCTACTCTCTCAAGTTGTTAGAAATCTTTCTTCTGCCTCACAGATTCCCTGATCCTTCACTGCTTCACTCTCCTGCTGAAGGATGCTTGTTCTCTTTTCTCCCTCCTCAACAGCTGGTTTGTTCACCCTGAGTAATTAATTAATGTTCTCAGCTGGCTCAATCTTTGTCACAGGATAGTTGGCATTAATTAACCCTGTGGAGTCTTTGCCTTGTTAGAAGCAAAAGGAAAAAGACTACAGCACTGAGGTCTCATGTTGAGAGAGAGAAAGAGAAAAAGAGAAGAAGTTTGTGCCAATTTCTAAAAGACATGACTTACAGCCAAACCACATCAAAAAGGAATCCTAAATTAGTACTCATTACTCTTTGGGGCATATAAGGCAAACATATTCAAGAAATTCACACTCAAAAAGAACAACAACAACAAAAAAAAAAAAAACCCTTAATGGGGAAACTGTTATTTCTGTATTTCATTTGGAGTCTTCCACAGAGAATGACTGATTTGGGCTAAATGTGAAAGTCAAACCAAAAAAGACCAAGAACAAAATCCCAACCTGTGATCAAGAGGCCGACTAGCCCTCGGTGATCAGGTACTAGTTTTAAAGGTCAAGTCCAAAAAGCTAGGGACCTGTTCACAATTTCTGCAGCATTAACACTTGTGTTCGTTCCAGTGGGTTTGGGCAGGCGGGGAGGGGGGGGGGGCCAAGAGGAAGTGCAAAAAAAGCCAATTCTGTACTCTATTAGGGCTCAAAAGAAAATGCCTCCCAGCAAAGGTGGACTTGCTATAGATTCTCTATGACGGAGGATCAGAATTACTAATGTCTCTTACAGGGAGAATATAAAACCAATCCTCTTCCATTTTTACTATCTCTGCAAATACTTCTTTTGTAAAAATCTTTCATTCAACAGTATGTCTGTGAGGTTAATCCTTGTTGTTGTATGTATAGTAGTTCATTTTTAATTGCTATGTACTATTATAATTGTGGGAATATGCTAAAATTTATTTTCTATTCTACTGTTGATATACATGTGGTTATTATAAACAAAACTGCCATGAATATTCTTGCATATGTATGGGTATGTGCCCATATATACCCATTCCTGTGGACCATACACATAGGAGGGGGTCCAAGGTCACATGGGTAGGCACACAGGTTCAGCTGTAGTAGACACTGCTTTTAACCATCTAACAATTTAACAATTCCCCTGCATAATTCTCCTCTTCTAGCTTTGAACACTTGTACTTTCCCTTATGCATTCCTCTTCCTCCCACGCTTCTTACCTTGATTTCCTCCTTCCCTCTCTACACTGTGTCCTTTAATGACCTCACTTATTCTTACACATTTAACTGGCCTCATATTTATTTAGCCATATCCTCACTTCACTTCTAAGCATTAGTCATGTTCTTTGATCCTCTAGCTCAACAATCACCCTTGGATGTTCTTCAAGTGACTGAAACACATTGAATCAAACTCGTCTCCCTCTCCTCCCTCTCATTATTTCTCCTTTAGACCTTCCTGGTCTGGTGCCCTCCTCCTAGCATCTGGGCTAGTGACCTCAGCAGCCAAGCTCCTAGGAGAAACTTAAATCCTACCAGTGGCATTGTTGCAACAGTCCCCAAAGGGGAATGGCGTTCTCCCACAAAACAGTTCCAACTGTTATTTCAGTTGAAATGGCTACCAAGTTGAGAAATAGCAGAAAATTATTTTTTATATTTCCTACCTCCCAAATCACAAGGACATACCTTTTAAAAAATTGGGTCCCAACCCACTGTCTTCCAATTCCACTTTGAAAAGGAGCATTTCTCTTTAAGAAGAGATGCTGTAAAAGGGTAAAGGCAGTTTAGGTAACATTTAAGAGCATGTCTTTGGATCAAGTAGACCTAGGGTTGAAGTCTTTCTGGTACCTCCTAGCTGTGTGACTTTGGGTGACTTACTTCCTTCTCTGAGTCTTGGTTTCCTTGTCTATAAAATAAGGATAACCATTGCTACCTTGCCTGTTTGTTGTGAAGATTAACTGAGATCAAGAGACTTAGTATAGTATCTAATGCATCTATACTCATTAAGTGTGGTCGGTGCAGCTGCTGTTGCCAATTCTCTAAGTGGGAAAACTAGATAAATTGCAACTCGTTCAGTGTCCCGGAGAGGTTGCCACTGGACAAGCAGCAATTTCAAAGTTCTAATTTCTTTTACTTTGCTCTCTGAATAGCTCAGAAGGGATGGATAGGCTGTGAAAAATGTTCTCAGACTGGTCAATTTGAGGTATTTCATTTCATGAATCTATCTGGAAACTGCCAGCTCATTTCATTGATCAATGGCCATCCCAGTGTTGGAGTTTAAGTTATTACCATCCTAAACTAAAGCTGAATGAGATCTTTAGGATCAAGAAGCTCCAAAAGGCATTCAGGCTCTGTCAGAGACATGGCTACGCTCTGCAATCAGGCTTCAATCCATATCTGCACGTGTACCCAGACTCCTTTCTCTCACGTTAGAACTCTCTGTCTGGCCTGTGGATAGTTTTTGCAGCTGCCTCAGATGGTACTTTCTGCAAAGACTTCAGGGCATGCATTAGCAGGTATCCATCCTGTCTCACACTCAAAACACCCTGCCTTTTAAAGTAAAAGCAGATCCAAGCAGATATTGTCTCAATTCATCAATCAATCAAACATGCATTGAGTAACTGCTATGTATGGTGCCAGGAATCTTACCACAGGAAAATATAAAGAAAACACATTCTCTGATCTCAAAGCTTAAGTAACTAAGAAAACAGATTAGTACACACTAATAGTTAACTGTCAAGATATTAATGGGAAGGAGAAGTCACTTCTGGGTTCATGTATCCCAGAAACAATGATAAACAATCCCCAAAGATCTTTTGGGGGTTCAAGTGAAGTGATAGGAAAAGTAAGCATGTCCTACTGCAAGTCACATAGACACTACTAGTAGAGGTAGAAATGGAGCGATACACACATCTAAGTATTTTCTTCTAATTCATGCATTTAACCAGCTCTCTGGATTGCTGTTTCAGGGCCAGGCATATACCAGGTCCAGTGAGAGACAGAGAGTCCCACTTTCTGGGAAAGGAACTTGGACAAAGTTCTGGAAGGCCCAAGGAAAGCAAGGCCTTTGCAGTGTGGCCAAGTTTCTGATGAAACATAAAGGAGAGGAAATGGCACTTTGCTCTGATTCATGCAAAAATAATTTACTCTCAGTCCTTCTAACCATCAGTGGTCTGAAAACGTGGTGCAACTGGCCTCCAGAGCCACCCTGCTCCCATAGCATATCCAGCAGTCCCGTGCTGAGCTGACACAGAAATCAGATCAAAAGTGAACCTCAGGTAGTGGCACTCTACCCTAACTGTTGACAGATGGAGAATGGAAGCAACATAAATGCGCTCTCTTGTGTCAGCACTATAAAAATGCCGGACTGGCCCATGAAAGATGGAGATGGAAGTCCAGGCAGCCATTAGGAGCAATGCCTTACTCGCAGCAATAACTCGTTCCCATGGTATTATGAAGATGGTTTTACTGCAGTGGATTACTTTTTCCCCCCTCTGCAAAAATCACTCCTTATCAGCGTCACAGAAATCAAGCTAAAAACTCCCCACCTTTTCTTCCTTCTAGTACAATCCCTCCCTCTGGCCGGGAACTTAATAAAATGGAACATTTCATTATTCCGGTTTGCATACCTCTTTTGAAGCTGAAACTGTCATCTCAAGTGAGTGCTCTGAAGTGGCCGGTGTTAGGGTGATTTGATTGCCTCTTGTGTTTGCTCAGACACATGTGAATGCTAGAGAAGCCACTCAGGGCCTAGGTCTCTTGCTAGACTGGATTTGGAAGTTACAATGGGAAGGAAAGCATTCAAAAGCAGTACTTTCCAATTCCTTCAAAGTACAGTTTGGATACAGCTTTTTCATGAGCTATTCACTGCCTGTCAGATTCCTTAAGAGGAGAAAACAAAACCAGGTGTATTGAGAATTCATATATTCACAAATAGTTCAGCCCAGTGAGGCCTCTTTTTCTCTGAAGACCTGTGTGTGATTCCCATAAGTGGCCTGGGCAATCGGAATAACTAGATGGAGATTATTGCGTCCCACAGAGGAAGCGTCCCCAAAAAACCCTTCAATTGTATTCCTATAACTGAACCTCAGGAGATTAACACACCTGATTGGAATCCTCAGTTAATACCTTTATGTGAAATATGAAATCTTGGTTCAATATGCAGAATCTCAGGCCTCACCCAGATTTACTGAACCAGAATCTACATTTTTTTTTTTTTACCAGATCTCAAAGTCATTTGTAAGCATAACAAAGTTTGAGAAGCCCTAGTTTATACCACAGAAGCAACAATATTGACCCACTCTGGCTGCCTGGTTTATTCCACTAGAAGCCAGTTAGTATTCTTTGGGTAAGTCACCATGGGACACGCTGTTGCTATCACAACAACCAGTAAGGTATGGTCCCTACCTTATGAGAGTTCGGCCTCTGGGATGACTACACACAGGAATGGCCAGTGTCTACAAAGCCTTAGCCAGCCTCAGAAAGGGCGCTCTAGAAGTGGCAAGCACCAGACCCCTGCAGATGATCTGCCTCCCTGTATGGTATGGTTCCCTAGTAGGGCAACCAGACCCTCTGCCTCTGGCCTCTCAGGGTCTCCCACAATTCTGTCTACCTAAACCCAGAAGTCCGAGCAAGCGTAGCGCTGACTCCAGCTCTCCTGCCTTTGAGAGGGCCTTGATCCTAGACTCTTTCAGTAGTCTAGCCCTCTGCAAGCTTCTCTAAAACACTGCTACCACACAAATATTGGTAGTTAAGAAATTAGTCGACAAGTTGGCCAACAAGTTGCAAGCAGAGTGATGTATGTCGCTTCCAGGATGAAGCATTTAAAAGCTGGTCAGCAAAGTTCTTCCCATGCTTTAGTAACCAAAGTGGAAGACATGTGTTCCAGATGGCACAGCAACAGATGCAAGCAACCTAGATCTCCTGGAAAGGAGCTTCTTGGGAAGCCAAAAGTTGCTCTTACTAGTGGAGTAATTTCTTCATGAGGAAGAAATAAGTCTTTATATGCTAAGCTGCTGAGTTTGGGGGATTGTTACCACACCATAACCTAACCTATCCTGACTTACACATCTTTGAGCCATCATTTTTTTCCCATATGAGTTTCACATTAGGTATCCAAATTTATTGTTGCCTAAAATGTGGCAGGAAGTGAATCAACATAACAAGGATTTTTCCCCTTGTTTTCTCAGGGAAATATATTCATTCAGTTTTTCTCAAAATGATAATTAGAAATAGAATAAGACTTGCCTTCATTATATGATGTTTTGTATTATTGTTGATTTTCCATTTAATTACTTCCCTGTTCCATCCTCAAAGTTGAGAAGGCTGTTGGCTATTGGACTTGGTAAACAAATGTGGTCCCCACTAGAGTCAACAATTAGATCTGAAGCAGCAAATGAAAACAATCCTTTGAACAGGCCAATAACCATATTTTGGAGGACAGTGGTCTTCTAGGCCCAGTAGTAGGCTGTCTGCCCTAATGGAGAACAGGTCCTGGTTCCCCTTTTCTCATCAACTACTTAGACCCTAGTGGGGCTTCGATTTTCCCAGGGAGAGCAACTCACCCCAGGTTTTCTCTTTTTCCAAATAAATTGATCTAATCCTGATAAGAATTTCAAGTTAAACAGCTATTTAATATTGCAGGAATATGCATAAACCTATGTTGCAACTTTAAATAACAAGTAAATAATATTTAAACCGTCTGTTCCAGAATCATACTATCTGCCTGCCAAAATTCTCTTTCAGAGGAATGAGCTTGTCATTTTTCCCTTTTAACTAGCATTTAAAATGAGAAGAAAAAAAAAGTCCACGCCCACAAGAGGTACTCCAATAAAATCACTGGGTATTAGCAATCTGGTTTAAAGTGCCAGAAATCCAGAGTAATTCTGATTTAGGATTGAAATTCTGCCCTGCATTTAGCCTGTTGTGAACAGTTATGGGGGAAGCTTATATTGTTTAGTAGGTCAGAACACCCACTGTTAGGAAGATCTTTCAGATAATGGACCATTTGAGTTATAATACCTGACCAAGGTTATATAGTATGAGGAGAGGGAAGGTCTGCTTAACCCATCGGTGACTGTTTAGGAATCAGGCTTTAAGGAATGTTTTTGTTGTCTATCTTTTTCTTTTCCTGCTTTGAAAATCTATAATCAGATGATAAAAAAAAAGAAATGATAAGGCCATAGAAGTAAAGGGGGGAAAGGCAGAAATATTTAGTTGTAGAAAATGTGAGTGAAGACGAATCTCATGGAAACATAAACAGAAGGAAAAAAATGAGACAGAGGGAAAAAACAGGACAAAGAGAAAAGAGGGAAAAGTTCAAGGAAAAAAAATAGAGAGACTGAAGGATAAGAGATTACATATGTGTTGCCCTGTGGGCAAGGACTGTGTTTGCTATTTTGTATCTCCCCCACTCCTCTGAAACCTAGCACAGTGCTGAAGACCCAGCTGGCCCTGGACTAACCGCCAAGACAAACCAAACAAACAATCTTCATTCTACACTTGGTTCATGACCCAAAAAGCAGTCTAGTTGAGGCTAGGAAATTTTTGATTGAATCATGAGTTTCACAACCAACACTAAACAAAGAATCCCACAGGAGAATCATGGTGCTAAATGAAACCCATCAGCCAGTTACACAAAGCTTAGCACTCCTCTGGAGTCAGCTATAAAGACCTACATGATCAAAAGGAAAGAAGAGAAGAACACCTTCCATGGTCTTTCTGACAGCTGGAAAGGAGACTACCAATGGAAATGTACAAACCTAAATGCAAGTGGAAAATAAAGCCACTGCAGACTCTAACCAGTGACAGTCTAGAGCCAAGGTTTACATTCTCAGCTGTTACTTCAGTGCAACCCAGAATGATGACCAGTGTCATGCTGCCCTGTAAAATCTGCTTATAATGAGCTTGGACCGGCATTTCACATCCTGTGAAAAGTCCAGATGGGTGCCCAGAGGCTAACCATCTCAGGGTCACCCCTAGTTAAGTGATCCTCTTCAGTCTGCATCAACTTGGATGAGAGACTCAGTTCCTTTCACTGGGTGGATACAAAGGTACACAACACACAGAGCCATACTCACCTGTGAAGTCTGTGTGAAGTACCCTTTACTGATGAGCTCATAAAGATGGATGGTGTCAGAAAAAGTGAGTGCGAACAACTTAATAATAAATCCAGTATGCATTATCAATTCTGTTTAAAACTGCATTGGTGCCAACTGTTAACAATTTTGTTTATATAAACCCTGTCATGTAAAGAACACTATGCAGGTCACTTTGATTGAAAATATCTCCATCATTCATGGCCTTAAGTTCATTAAGTAGTGTGCTTTCTAACAAGTTGTCTTTAGTAGTCAAATGTTCATTGAGTCTCCTACACATGAGGATAGCTATGTCTATGTCAATATCTATATCTATAATTATGTCTATATCATAAATTTGCCTGCAAACAAATTCTAAACCAGCAGAAAAACACTGTGTGCCTGGAGGTTTAGGAAAACCAAAAAGGAAAAGCAAGAGGAGCTGGGGGGTGGAAGGGTGGAGGAGGGATTGAGGTAAGGCAGGGGGGGAGAGCCACCACCACCAAAGAGAAGATGAAGGACATCAAAGATCAATTTGCCTCTTTCACAACCTCACAAGGGCCAGTCCTGAATACAGTCCTCACTGAATCCACCTATCCCTGACCCCTCCCACCTTCCCTGAAAACCAGGTGGACCCCTGCAGCCCCAGACAGGAAGCCCTGTGCAGGCCTTCTCCCTAGCTCCACCTGCCCCACAGCCTTCCCTCTGCTTGTCTGGGGACTCAGGCAGAGAACCAACTGCTCCAGGAGAGGGAAACAATTAGGGAGAGGGGCCCCCTCCCTCTCAGCCTCAGGCTGCCCAGCCAGCACAATTAGCATAATTACAATATGTTCATCCAGCACCGACCTACCCGGGATGAAAACTTATGCAAAAGGGGGATGTGTTAACACACTCAAGCCAGCCAAACAACAGTCGGGCTTTGTAATTAGCTAACAGTTCCTCTTTTGGAGCTTTCTTGGGGTACTCCCAGGAAGCCCCAGGCTCCAGGCAAGGACTCAGGACTGAAGGCAACAGTAGGAACACTAAGTCCCTCCTTTCAGGGGCAGAGTCCCACCCCCCACCTGCCCACCCCCACCCCAGAGGTAGCATTTGCCATTATGACATGAAAGGTCTCTAGAACTTTCCAGTGCACATCAAGGAAACACCTCTTCACACTTCAACTGTCCCTTATTAGCTGGCCTTAAGGGAATCCCAACTTTCTGGGCTTCAAACTCCTTATCTCCAAAAAGGCAAGATAATCTGTGCTTATTGTAGGAAATAACAGGATAACAGCTAGGAAACCTCTAAATAGCAAGAATGCTAAATAAATATCAGGTGTCAATGATGGTCTAGAAAGTATTTGTCTGGATTTGAATTATGAAAGTCATCAAATATCTAAAGGCACATTCCTCCCCTCTCAGCCCCAGAGTCAGTGATTTTTGGTATCTCCCTCCTGTAAGCCACCCCATACCCCATCACCATAGTTAGCACATTAACTCAGGAATAATAGACTCAGCTTCTCTACCACATGTTTCCTAACCTTCTTCCTGTCACAGCATACACAGAAAATGATATTTGTAATAGCTCTGGGGTAAACAGTTGCTCATGGCAACCCAGGTCCCATCCTGCCACCCCCAAGGCCTAACAGGATCAATAATTCCACATCTACCCAACACACCCATGAGGCATGAATGTGTCCCTCCCTATTGCTAGGAAGCTCTGCTCTATATTACTGGGTTTGTAGTGGTCGTTGTGTAGTTGGATGGTTGTTTTGTTTTTTAACAGACGTAACTCCCCGTGATTCTGGAGTCTATGGTGGTCCAAAGTAATTGCTCGCAATCTTGACGATATATATTAGAATCACTAGGGAAACTTTTAATAAACACCAACACCTGGGCATCACCCCAAGAAATTCTGATTTAATTGGTCTGGGGTGGGGCCTGGGCATTAGGTGAACCTGATGTGCAGCCAAGGTTGAGAACCACTGCTTCTCAAGCTTTAAAGTGCAATCAAATCACCTGGGGACCTTGTTAAAATGCAGATTCTGATCCAGCAGGTCTGAGAAGTGGCCAGAGATATTGCATTTCCAGTAATCTCCCAGGAGATGCTGATGCTGTTTTCCACAGGCCACACTTGGAGAAGCATGGGTCTAAAGAAGTAAACTCAGAGTTGAGCATGCCTCCTCATCACCCCAAAGGCATTGCTGAAACAGACTGCCAGGCTCCACCCTCAAAGTTTCTGATTTGAGGGGCCTGGGGTGGGTCCTGATCATTTGCATCTCTCATTTCCAGATGATGATGCTGGTCTAGAGACCACATTTTTTTAAACCACTGGTCTAAAGTATTAGTGAGAAAGATCTTAACCTTTAGGAAGAAATGGGCCCTACCTAGCAGACCAGAGAAATTCTAGCAAATGCTAGAATTCTTCAGAAAGAAGGTCCAAAATAAAGCCTACCCCAAAATAATGAGCATAGGCTACTTCCTGGGTGGTCCAACCTTAGCACCTCTGACTGCCTGGAAAGGCCTGGATGCAGCCCTCCTGTAGAAGGTAACTTCCTCTTTGCCCTATATCAAGAAGGTTTCCAGGCACACTCTGACCTCTCTGGTGATTCAGTTCACTGGCTCTCAACGAAGTCCACATCCTCTCCCCAAGAAGTGAAAGAAGCTCAGCCCACCTTCCAAGCACAGAACATCCCAACCCATCCCACCACCCAGGAGTCGCTATACTGGGAACTGGAAACCCTGGATTCCACCTCCTTTCATATTCCCATGAGTCTCAACATGAAAGAAAAGAATGGAGCCAAGGCAGGTTAAGAGAACAGAGGCTGGAAAAACAATGTACCCAAAGTGCCTCGGAAATGGCGCTCAGGGGCTCCTGGGTTTGCCAACCCTCATTTAATGGGCTGCCGGTAATTGACCGTAACAACTACACCCTAGCCAGTTTTCATCATTGGATCTGGACAGCTCCCAGGTAACAAGCTCCAACTGGGAGGGCTCGATTGCTATCAAGCCAGAGTGAGGGAGGCCCAAAGCTAGGTAAAGCTGCCGGCTGGCACCAGTGTGTGTGTGATACATGTGAGTGATTTCCAGCTCCCGGATGCCCCAGAAGAAAATGTTAACACTGCAGCCGGAAAGCCAGGACAGGCCAGGGAGCACTGGGGCTTCATCACATGATAATCATTCGATAGGACGTCCTGCCCAGCCCTAGGGCAAGCTCACCAGGATTAGCACTGCTCTGTGTATGTTGGCAGCCTTGATGTGCATCACAGGACCCACTGACAGCAGGAATTCAGTTGTGTGAATAACTAGAGTAATTAACCAGGGTCAAGGCAGGGTCTGGTTTCAGAGAAGCCTGCCTGGGGACCCACATCACATTCCAGACCCCCAGGATCTGGGCCCAATTGCCTTATTCCTCTTGGTCCTGGCAGTCAGCTGATCCTCCAAATGGAGTGCTGTTTAGCCACAGGTGCCAGGCTACCATTCAGCCCTCATATTTCCCTTCAGTGGACCCCTGAGTCTGTAATCACAAAGCAAAAAGTCCCCAACAACCAACAAGAAGAGGAATGTGACCTTACAGTGGGTAAACCTAGGACTTCAGCCAGATGGATGCTTATTCAAATACGGCTCTAGTACTTAACTAGTTTTTATCCGTGGGAAAACTGCTCAGTCATTCTGGACCTCAGTTTTCTCATCCGTGAAATGGTAACAAAAAGACCTACTGGTGATGTTGTATGAATTAAAGAAAAATATGCATAAATCACCTAAAACATGGTGGACAATTTACATTATCATTATTATTGTGATTATAGCTTTCAGCTAATTTTATTAATAGTATTACTATTCTTGGTTCTAACCTCTCTTCCTCACTTCCAGCAATGCTCTGTAATGTTTCCAAGTAGAGCAGCCAAGGAGGTTATTCTCTTGAACAAGACCTGCAGACATAAACAGTAAGTTCCAAAGAGAACATATCATAGATTTCAACCCAGAAATCTAGAATTCAGTGACTTAAAGAATAAATTTCTCGGGGTGCCTGGGTGGCTCAGTCGTTAAGCGTCTGCCTTCGGCGCAGGGCGTGATCCCGGAGTTCTAGGATCGAGCCCCATGTCAGGCTCTTCCACTGGGAGCCTGCTTCTTCCTCTCCCTTCTTCCACTCCCCCTGCTTGTGTTCCCTCTCTCGCTGGCTGTCTCTCTCTGTCAAATAAATAAATAAAATCTTTTAAAAAAAAAAGAATAAATTTCTCAATTCAGTTCCAACACCAACATTTATTGAGTCCCTCTTGGTTTAAGCTGGTTTGGGAGTTTGAAGGACCATCTGCCGGGGTGCCTGGGTGGCTCAGTCGTTAGGCGTCTGCCTTTGGCTCAGGGTGTGATCCCGGTGTTCTGGGATCGAGCCCGGCATCTGGCTCCTCTGCTGGGAGCCTGCTTCTTCCTCTCCCACTCCCTCTGCTTGTGTTCCCTCTCTCACTGGCTGTCTCTCTCTCTGTCAAATAAATAAAATCTTTTAAAAAATAAAATAAAATAAAGGACCATCTGCCAACCAAACTGCTTCAATTGGGAGTTCAAATGCAGAGATCTGTATCTTTTGAGCCCTAAAACTAAGAACAACAGTAAGAGGGACGCTCTCATAAGTAAGAGCAGGATTCAGTGTCTTCTAATCTCTCTGAACTCCTCCAGCACAAGAACCTTGGGCTTAAAACAACTTTCCCATGCAATAAATTTGGCCAATTCTGATAGGATTCACTAGAACCAACCAACAAACAAATGTCTCTTGAGTGAGGAGCTACGAGGGGGTATGAAAGATCAACTCCCAAGAACTCAGACACAAGACTCACAGATGTGACTGAGCTAGAAGAAATTACACTGCTGGAAATCCTGGGCCGCAGAGATGTGGTTCCAGTTCTACAAGCAGGCAGATTTGACTGGTAGCATATCACCACAGGACATGATGAAATGGAGTTTGGGAATCATTTTTCAGATCAATGCGCTCAGGGTGGAATGGTATGGAATGAAGGGAGTGGTAAGAAAGAGAAACCAAGCAGAGAGAACAATAGGAGTTTACAGCAAAGGGAGTAAATCACTGAGCCCATGAACATTTTGGGTTAATGGTGTTAACAGTCGGAACTCCCTAGGCAGTGATGGAATGGAGTGGACAAGATGGATGTGAGAGGTTCAGTACTGTGCATAAAGAATGGATAGAAATTGGAATCCAGCAGATGTCTAGGATATCTAGCCCTAAATACTTCTTCCTAAAGAGCCTTTAATCCATAGGATAACCCAATGAAGTCCTGCTGAGCTCTGCCATATAAGATGGACATTTCTACCTTAGAAAGACTGGCTGTTTAGTATTGCCAGCATTAACAAATAAAAATAGGAATAATTTTGGGGTGCCTGGGTGGCTCAGTCAGTTAAGCATCTGCCTTCAGCTCAGGTCATGATCCTGGAGTCCTGGGGTTGATCCCTGCACTGAGCTCCCTGCTCAGCAGGGAATCTGTTTCTCGCTCTGCCTCTCCCCCCAACTCATGTTCTCTCTCTTGCTTGCTCATTCTCTCTCTCTCAAATGCATACATACATACATAATCTTAAAATAATAGGAATAATTTGTATTCATTTTTATCTGAAATATAAATTTAACTCTGTGTTCTGCATTTTATCTGGCAACCTGAGAAATGCTTCTCTAAAACTTGAGAGTCAATTTTATTCTATTAAAGAGCTTTTTTGCCAAATCATGACTAAATCCCATTCCTATTCTACAGTCTTAAAGTTAAGTACCAAAGATTGACCATCAGCATCCATTTTAAGGTTTCTCCTTTATTCTGAGCTGGACACCCCAAGCCCTACAATTGAAGAAGTCAGCTTTCTTGCAATTCATTGGCTCAGCCTCGGGGTCCAGTTATTAGAAGGATATTTTCAGAAGTAGAGTGATATTATATATCTTTTAGCTTTTTTTTTTTTAAGATTTTAGTTATTTATTTGACAGAGAGCAGGAGAGCACAGGCAGGGGGAGCAGGAGTGGCAGAAGGAGAGGGAGAAACAGGCTCCCCGCTGAGCAGGGAGCCCCCATGTGGGGCTCGATGTGGGGCTTGATCTCAGGACTCTGGGATCATGACCTGAGCCAAAGGCAGTCACTTAACCAACTGAGCCACCCAGGCGCCCCTCTTTACACTATTCTAATACCACAGCCAATGAAAGTCCCCCTATTGCTAAAGCACGAGGCTGGACAAACAGAAAGCAACAGGGAGAAAGCAATGCCATAAGCCAATCATGCAGCTCTTCTTCCTACCCCCTGCTGTACCAAAAGAACCTTTACAGCTGGCAGCAAGGCTGCTAAACCTGGGCAGGAAAAAAGAGGCTAGACTCCAGCCAAGTCAGGGATTTATGGCCATTTGGGGAACTCCAGTGCCATGTGAAGAAATTTTCACTTGAAACAAAAATTTTTTTAAAAAGTCTTGCTATTCATCTACTGCTCTCACTTCTCAGAAAAAGCAAATCCATGCCCTAGTTTACCCCCACTCTATAGCATCCAAGAAAACTAACCTTCCCTCATTTGCCTTGCATGCCGATTTCGGGTTCACAGCACACTCACTATAAACGAAACCATCAATAATCAGCTCCCATGTGAGCCCACAAATTATGAGATTGGTATCTATGTTCCTTATCCAGCTGCACACGTGTGCGTGCACACACACACACACACACATGCACACACAAATGCCTATGTATCCAAGCTTCTGGATTTTTCTATCACACATGGAGGGCTCTCTGACTGCAGCAATGAATAGAACACAAAAGACAAGGAGGAGTGGCATGTTCTTCTTTCTTGCGTGATCCCTAACTGTTCTCATGTTTACTGCATCCCTCGCTCAGGTGGCTCCTGGTTCAGGCCCCATCCCTTCCTACTTGACCTTGACATCATCTGGTAGTGATCTTGATCAACATTTGATCCTTGAAATGCATCCTCCTCTAGCTTCCACTAGACTCTCTTGATTCTTTCTTCCCCCCAGGTCTCTCCTTCTCTTCCTCTCCATGTCCCTTATCATAGTTCTTCCAGAATGTATAAAAACCAATAGCTTCCCTATATGAAAACAAGATGAAAAATAGGATGGAAGAAAAATTCCTTTGTCCAATAGCAAAAACAAATATAAAATATCTAACAACAAACTTAATGTGTAAGACCTATATGAATAAAACTTGAAAACTACTGAATAACCAAAAAATTGAATATGTAAAATAAGACTTATTCTTAAGTAAGAAGCCTCATTATAGTAAGGAGGTCAGTTCTGATTTATCTAGTAACTCAATTCAATTCCATAAAATTTTTTTGAATTTGATAATATAATATTAAAGTTCATCCAGAAAAGTAAACATGTGGCAAAATTCTAAATAGGAAAGGTAATTGAAGATGACTCAGTCTTACCAGATATTAAAGTGTATTACAAAGCTAGTTATTAAAACAGTATAACATTAATGCTTGGATAGGCAGGCAGATTGATAAGAACAGAGTAAGGAATCCAGAAACAAATCCAAATCTATGTGTGAATTTAGTGTATGATAAAGAGGACATTCCAAATTATAAGAAATTACAAGAAAAAAAAGTAAGAACAGAGGACATAAATAGGCAGTTTCAACATAAAGCTCACAAATAGACAATAAACACACGAAAAGATTCTGAATTCCTCTTCTGTTAAATAAATGCAGATTAAAACGAGATACCATTTTTCATCCCCCAAAATAAACTATTTAAAATTTCTAAAATATACAGCACATATAAGGCAATGAGAAAAAAGCACACTCATATATTTTGTACTTGGGCATTAAAGTAATAGAGCAATTTTGGAGGACAATTTAGTAATGCCTATCAAAATTTTCAACATACTTAACCACAGACCTAGGAATTCTATGTCTAAGGGTTTGTCCTATGAATAACCAGTACCTGCCCCATTACACAAATGTATATACAAGAAAGTTCACGGGAACGTATTATAACACAATGAACTACTAACACAACCTAGATATCTATTAAAGGTTAGGGAAATTGTGGTGTCATACCGTGGAGTACCATATAACCAGAAATAAGAATGAGGTAATTTTAAATATACAAACATGGAAAGATGCCAAAAATATATTATAACGCGAAAAACATGACTTACAGAACAATTTCTACAATATGGCCCCATATGGGTACAATATTAAATGTGCATACATACATGTTTACATATGTAGAGAAAAAAAACTGTTGAGGAACTATCCCAGAAGGCTTCTCTGGGAAAACGGGACACAGGATGCTAGAAGAGAAACTTGCTTTATACTCTTCCATACAGTTTTAGTTTTTGCTTTTTTACTATAGGTATGTAGTACTCTTTTGATCAAAAGAGAAAAAACAGCATCATTCTATTTAAGTAGATATTCCCTAAGGTTCTGACCATGAATGTCCCAAGTACAACTCAACCCAACATTAGTAACATCAAATTGATGATAGAAATGTAGAATTTTTCAATTCTTGAACTGAAAGGAACTTAGATGCCATCCAGTTTAATCCTTCACTTAACATAGAAAGAAACTGTGGTCCCATAGAAAATTCAATATTTTACAAAATTCCCTGTCCTTATTTTAGGACCTTAGTGGTATCCCATCCCCTAAACCTCCCAAAGGAGAACATGTGAAGCATGATCTCTACTTCCACACTAACAGGATAAGGCTCTCCAAGGCAGCTACTAGCTTCAGGCAGCCCAGCCTCTCTTACTAACATTCCCCACGTCACAACAGTAGTTATAAAGTATAGCTGTCCCCCCTCCCCCTTATCTACAGAGGATGTGTTCCAAGACCCCGAGTGGATGCCCAAAACCACAGCTAGTACCAAACCCTATATATAGTGTTTTTTCCTATACATACTTACTTTGATAAAGTTTAATTTATAAATTAGGCACAGTTAGAGGTTAATAACACTAATAACAAAATAGAATTATAATAATATACTGTAATAAAAGTTATATGAGTATGGTCTCTCTCTCAAAATATCTTACTGTACTGTACTCACCCTTCTTGTGATGATATGAGATGACAAAATGCCTACGTGAAGAGATGAAGGGACTTAAACGATGCAGACACTGTGACATAGTGTTAGCGTACTACTGACTGTCTGATGGTTTGTCAGAAAGTGGATCATCTGCTTCCAACCATGGTTGACCACAGGTAACCGAAACCTTGAAAGCAAAACTGCAGATAATGGGGGATGGGGGTATCACTGTACTGTTTCTTTCCCCAGCATATTCCAGACTGCTTTATACATACCTCCTTGCCTATAGTTTCTCCCTTTGCAAGCATTCTCTACTTTGTACTTTAGAAGCATGCAGGGAGATGTAAAATTCCCTATGACCAGGTCACACCAGGCCTATTAAATAGGAATGTCTGGGAGTGGGAGGCACATTCAGGAACTTTGAAAGCTACCCAGGTGATTCCAATGTGCTGCCAAGGCTTGAGTACCTTCCTCCAACTTCCTTCTTCGGGTAATGCCTATTAGTCCTTAAAGACCCTCTCTGGGACTCCTCCCTGATCTGACCTTGACCCCATCCACCCTGTACATACCTGTACCATTGGCCTTTCCAAATGGAATTGAGAACAATTTTTCAAATCTGTAAGCTCCTGGAGTACAACAGTAATATCTTACTCTTCTTTGAACAGCTGGTGTTTATCACAGGTGACACATAGTAAATGCCCAATAAACATTTGTGGAACTGAACTCCCTCCTTCACAGCCCCCATGAAATCAATTCACCTTCACATGGCTCCTCGTATCAGATCCCTCCTTTCGAAGCCCACTGCCACTTCCTCATCTCTACCTCAACTATTACCATAACCTTCTAACTAGACTTTCTTTCTCCACCATCTCTCCTCTCTACCCAGTCTTTCCCCCATCTTCCTATATTATTCTGCTAAAACTTATACAGAATCCAGTCCAAGTCTGGGCCAGAACAGTTATCCTTTAGTCAAATTATCTGAACCTTGGAAATTAGGGAAGAAGATCACTGCATGGTTTTTTTTAAGTCATCCTAGAGCATTGTGAAAAAAGCCTGCTTTGGGGTTATCTGATGCTCTAGAGAAATGCAAATTTTATTCGACTTAACCACTGACCTTTGATTCTGCCTCAAATTTTATGAACTTGGGTGAATGTGTATAAAATTGGCAAGCTACAAATGATTTTTTTTTTGTCCAACATAACTGCAAGTAAATTCTGTGTGGTAGAGAAAGCAGCTGCACAGGTTACGGCATTCTTGCTCTAGGGTGTTAACCTGACTCCTGTCTAACTGCAGTCTCCTTGCAGCGTCCCTTCTCTTATTGATTATTTAGGCTGTAGTCTCTCCAATTCTTCTTTGCACGAGTTTACCACTCTGCTGACTCCCCAGTTAATGAGTTAAATAAATCTTTGATGTGGGCTTATCATACATTTGCATGAGAATTTATCTTTAAACTTAGAAAAAAATTCTATCCTGACATTTCATAGCAGAAGCTCAGCCACACTGCATACTTGCCAGCGCAGCTTCACACCTAGAAACCTTTGCTCTTGTCCTTCACGGTAACTAAAACTGCACACCTTGAGCCAACACATCTCCAAATTTTATCTTTCAAGGCTCTTCCCACAGTGTCCCTCTTTGTGAAGACCTTCCTGACCTCTTAATCTAATTTATCCCACTCTTTGTTCCCCCTGCAGTTGGCTGGTCTATATTCCTGTTGTGGCAGCTCCTGCTCTGAATTTTACCTACTCAGTTGCATGTCTTTCGCCTACCACAGCATTCAGCTCAATGCCCGACCAATAAATGTCCATTGACTATTTGTCTAATTGGGAATAATCAGTCTTAAGTAACCCACTATTTCAACACTTGACTTTAGCCAAAATCTAAGCAATCCAATAGATGATGCTTGGGGTGTTTTCAAACTTTTTTAAAAACCACAAAAGATGATTGAAATTGAACAGGCATTTATTGAGCACCTTCTAGGTGCCAAAAGCAAAGATGAATAAGACTTGGAACTACGTTATCCTCTCAGGAGTCACTAAACTTGCTTTCCAAGCCTTCTGTGCTCTGTTTAAAAAGAAACATGAAGTCCTAAATGAGTTACTGAGAGCTGCACAGGCTAAGTTTACCAAGTGTTTTCCTTGGCCTGCAGTGTCTTCCTGAGGTGGAGGCACTACTGGCCACAATGGCTCTCAGCCAGCCGTGGCCCCCAACCTCCCTGGGGTGGTTTGGCTCATGGGGGAAGGCAGCAGCCCCCCAGTGGGAGCTCCATCAGGACCCTGGGGACAGGATATGGGCTAAGTTCTTAGCCTAGGGTTCCTTCTGGGGGGATTCTGTAGTAGCCATGAATTCCCAGAGTTCTCTTTACAGAACAAGCCTGCTTACTTTGCCTCAATGGTGCCGAAAGGCACAATTTTAGAGTCGACACGCTAACAGCTGCATCAAAAGGATGAGTTGGAGACTACCCAGTGTCCCACCAACGTTGCAAAACAGCTCTCCACTTGCTGCTTTAGGCTTCAAAGGGATATTATGTTTTAATGAGCTGCTGTATAATTAATCAGGCTTCACCCCTCCTAGCTGAAATTACTGATGGAAATAAGCAAACACCCAAAATTTGCTATTTCCCTTCCCCAATGCCAACAGTGAGGAAATGTTCCCATGTAAATCAAGGCTGGGTGTGGATGGGTTCTGGGCTCCAACAAGTCTGCTTTCCAACCTCGTAATTCAGACTCACCACTGAGACTTCAGCTCCTCCAGGGGATGTCAGAGGTCATGAACCCTGCTGTCATCCGTCCACATCCACTATGCAGAGGGCATGGCTCTTGGTGTGGTCCACCTGGTGAAGCTATTTAATCCATCCAAATTCCCAGGACCCAGCCACACAACCAACTGGGGCCACAGGAAGCCAGTGGCTTTCAATCTCAGCTCTGCCCATGGCTACATTGCCTTGGGCAAATTATTCACCTTTCTGGGACTCAGTTTCTTTATCTGCAGTAATAATAATAAACTCTTTTTTAAGTGACACGTGTAACTGTAATAATTGAGTGAGTGCTCTGCCGTCAAACAGCCTGAGTTATAACATGAATCCATCATTTATTGGCTATGTTATATGAGCAAGAGCCTTAACCTCTGAGACTTAGGTTCCTTATCTGTAAAATGGGGATGATAATAACATGCACCTCATAGGGTTATTGTGAGCATTAGGTGAGATAATATAAGTAAAGTACTTTAATTAATGCTTGGCACATAGCAAGCACTCTTTAATGTTACTTGTCATTAATGTTGTTATTATTAGTAGTAATATTTTTACTATGCATCAGGTAGTATGTTAAATGCCTTAAAGATATTATCTTGTTTAATCCTGATAATAACACTATGAGGTCATATCTATTTTTATATCTTCATTTTATAGATGAGGAAACTGAGACTCAGAGGGGTGAAGTAACTTAGCCAACGTTATAACAACTAGTAATAGTTCTAGAATATTAAAAATCTATACAACTGCAGAACCACCATAAGGATTTGAGATGACTTATCCAAACTGCCAAGTCTGGCAGAACAAATTCTCAATAAATATATGATAATTATAGGGGGAAGAAAACAGATGCTAAGATATAAGACAGAACACATCTAAGCCATATTTCTGATTCATCTGTGCAGCTCAGCCAGAAAAAAGACATTCTTCCCCTGATAAGGATAAAGAACCCTACATGTAATGAATAAGGGACTCCGGTGGCAAAATGTGGGCAGAGGTCTTTCCATCTGAGACTGTAGTGGAACCTAAGTGTCCCTTATCCTCCAAATTTTTGGGGTCTCCTTTGCTCTTAATACCAAATAAGTACAAATCCATCCCATATAATTGGAAAATACAGAGCTGACCTCAATGTATCAGCAGACACTAAGGAGAAGGCTGACACTTTCCTGGCCAGTGCTGGTTCTAAATTCCCTTGCTGAGCTAACTCTGATCTCCACTCATCACCATGGCCCTGGAGCTACTTTCCTGCTCTCAACTCTTCCCCAGGTGTAGATATAGACCCTGTCTCAGTCCCCAAGTACCACCAGCATGCAGACATTGTGTGTAACAAACTTTGTTGAAGGTTTGGGAATTAGTACAATCCAACAAAGGTAAAAATTTAACACTGTCACTGTGCATTGTCACCAGCACATGGCATTTCTTAACTACTGTTCTCTTTATACTTTGGCCAGCTATCATTTCTCCTGGGCTTCTCTTTGTGTCCAAATAGTAGTCGCTTCCCCCTTATCCTTTTTTCTCTGAGTTTCAGACCCTTTTACCAGCTTGTCTGGCAAAAAATCAGAATACTTTTTATTGTACACTAAAAACCCAGCTAATTCTTTTTGTTTTAAGTCCCTTCCACCTACAACAGCATTCCTTAAAGTGGGATCGGTATTGGTCCATTAACTTTGGTTCCCAGTCCACAATAAGATAAGTACACATGTCATGGTTTTATAGCAATTTAACAGAGTAATTTTATGTCTCCTAAATCTAATAATAAGAGAAAAATAGCACTTGTACTTTGTATGTCTTTCTCATTTCATTTTTGCTAATAGTACATTTAATTATATTTTACGGAAGTGACAATCTATGTGGATCAGAATTTAAAAGATCCTTTCATGGTTCTTCGTGAAAGATATAAGACATGATCTTGACTGGCCTAAGACGTCTGTATTATGGAAACAAAATATCCCATTTCTGTATATTACCAAAGAAAAGGGCAGTTTTCCCACCCTGAGGAATTTGTGCTACTCCCCTGGGCAATTGGATTAACTCATTTTTTTTTTCCTCTTCATCAGCCACAGGAAGGAAGGAAGGAAGGAAGGAAGGAAGGAAGGAAGGAAGGAAGGAAGGAAGGAAGGAAGGATAGAGAGAGAGGGAGAAAGGAAGAAGGAAGGCAGGAAGATAAGAGAAAGAAAGAAAGAAAGAAAGAAAGAAAGAAAGAAAGAAAGAAAGAAAGAAAGAAAGAAAGAAAGAAAGAGAAAGAAAGAAAGAAAGAAAGAAAGAAAGAAAGAAAGAAAGAAAGAAAGAGAAAGAAAGAAAGAAAGAAAGAAAGAAAGAAAGAAAGAAAGAAAGAAAGAAAGAAAGAAAGAAGAAAGAAAGATTGATTAAAACATGACTTTCCAGGCATTGCAGCTTATGGGGCAAGAGAAGGATGTAACGATAACAAAAACATCCATGTGTACCACCAGTTAGTGTTTATAAATCACATTCTCATGCATCATTCCATTTGAACTTCATGACGTCTCAGCCAAGCAGTACTGTTAGCATGTGCTCTACTTAATGGATGAGGAAACCAAGGCTTTGGGAAAAGTGTCTTGCCCAAGATTCTTCACCTAAAATATGAAACTGGGATTCAAAACCAAGTGCTTTGATTCCACACTCCATGTCCAACCACGAGATCACAATATGATAAAAAATCACTGGACTAACTCACTTCAGATGATAGTTTATGGGTCTTGAGTAGACACCCAAATCCATTCTATCCTTATTGGCCATCTCAAACTAAAACTGGCCTCCACATCTCTAACGAGCTAATACAAATAGCTAGCTTTCATTCTCTTTTCATGGTGCTACACCAAGAGACACATATGTCCCTCTAACCTTTGCTGTTTCCTTGTACTGCTTTACAGCCTTACCCACCTATCTTCTACCTACTTGACTCAGAAGAAGACTGAGGTCAGGAGTTGCCAGGGACCAATTTCAAGAACAAAAGGCAAAGCTCAGAAAGGAGTCTTGAGCTTTCCCAATGGTGTCCCTGTCTTGACCCAACCATCTGATATGTGCTATTTTTTATTTTTTATAAGGCAAACACTCTGGGTTGACATTAAGTGACTTCTTGGGGCAAGCCACAGGTGGACAGAAGAGATGGTCAAAACAAGAGTGAGGCGGGAGTTGAAAAACTATTATGGTTTTATTCTGATTAAACTGGTGCCCAAAAGAAAACCAGAGGGTGTTTTAGAACCCTATTTCTATAATTCCGATTTCTTCCATTTTTATAGCATATAAATAATTAAAATTATGCCCACGATACATTTGGCTTCATTCAGCAGGCATAATGAAGAATATTACATTTAGTAATTTACATACACCAGAAACATAATACATTAGATTATCCAGAAAGCTAAGAGCAGCAGGCCAACATGGACTAATTTCTTATATAACGTCTGCAATAGTCGATTGCAGGCACATAAAGAGAGCTTGGATTTTCCTAGAAACCATTTTCTTGCAAATGAAACATTTAATTATGGAGCGGAGTCCATAAATAGACCGTTAACACTGGGGAGGGGGGGATGGATGTGGCTATATTGCTGGATTAGCAGGGAAATATCTTACAAGAAATTCATCAATGCCATAGATAATTAATTACAGCTCACCTTCTCCCCACATAGCCATGCCTTTATCAGCCAGCATTGGGGAAACAGCAGATGGCTGACCAAACACAGAATGCAATTTTCTGTCAACTCATTACTTACAAAATCACGGATTAGGTATGAGACCCCTGGAAGGTCACCTAGGCCATTCCCCTGTGTCCAGAACAATCTGCACCATAATTGTTTTGGTCACACGAGTACCTATCTCCAGTATTCAGAAAGCACCCCCAGAGAAAGGAATGTTGCTATCTGCAGAAGTCTTGAATTCCAGGGACCTTGAGCCCTTCCATTGGGAAATATTTCCTGAAGACTAAATTCTTCAAGGCCTTTTCCTCATCAATATTTGGACCGGTGTCCCCAAGCGGTGCTGAAGGTCCCAAATCCTCTTGGCCTGCTGGGTTCTGCTGGGACACTGTACTATAGATGCCCAGGGTCCCTTATTCTCTCCTTATTGATGCCAGCTAGATGATACATCAAGGATTCTTGTTCCCCGGGGTATTTTTTTCAAAAGATTCAAAAGGCAACTGAAAGTTTTATAAGGTTTCATAACTATTTAAATAAACTAGTTGTTTATTTAAGATGAAAATACTAGAAAGTTCACAATTCTATTTTTATACATCTGCATCAAGGTTGCTCTGTTATACCACTCAACTTGTACAGGGAAAATGAAGTTTCTTTATTCCCCAAAAAGGCTCTGTTCTTCCTCCCTACCTGGGTAGCTGGGAAAACTTAGACTTGAGAAATAATAGTATTTCATTCCCATCCCTCAGAAAATTTCCCCTTAGACACTCCATCTTTTCAAATTCGAATTCCCTATCAGGGCACATTTAGTTGTTCCTTTTCAGATGAGTCAGTGTATTTAGATGAATTCTGATCTCTCAGATTCCATCCCCCTTCTTTTCCCTAAGATGTTGTTGTCTTGATACATGAAGGGATCATTTTATCCTCTTGCCAGTAGGTGAGAAGATTCTCTGGATACTCCCTAGCCCCAGCTACCTGTCACCCAGAGCAGATCTGCTTCCTTAGAGTAGTGACAGTAGAGGTGATGACTAATGATGTGCTTTTTGGGGGGGGAGGGGGCCGGGGGGTGACAGAGCATAGTCATTTGTGCCCAATATGATGATGGTACACACTGGAGTGTATGGTCCCTGCCCAGGACAGCCTCTTCGCTCTAACCTCCAGCATGCCCGGAGACCCTCTCAGCCCTCCTCCATGCCCTCACCAGGTACATGTGTCCTTCAGGGTTCCTTGCAAGCCACAGTCAAACCATGGAAACCAAGACCATAGCCTCTGGTTTTTCAGTTCATCCTTCTTCTGTTACCTAGCTTCCTCTTCATGAGAGGGGTCTCCTAGAGACCTAGAGACCTGGATCTCTCTTTCTCTCAATATCTCTCTCAGTCATTCTCTTTCTCTCTCTCTCTCCAGGTTTCTCTCTTTCTCTCTCTCTCATACACACACACACACACACACACACACACACACACACACACACACACATATATCACGACTCAAGAAAGCATACCACTAGCCCACTAGCCCAGTGCTCTTGTCCCTCATGCTTATCTGGGCACAGAAGATGGGAAATAAATGGGGTGAGAGAAACAAAGACCTTTAAGTCTGCTTTCCTTCTCTATGGACCTGATTCTCCTGCCTACTTTTGCTCAGTGTAGAAAGGCAGTTTCCCTTTTACTCCATCATGGCTTCCCCCTAACTCAAGGTTGCAACTTCATGGCCTAACCATCATGGGAGAAGGGGCATTCCTCTTTACATATGGGAGCACCTGAATGATCTAAATTTTACAAACATAGTTGCTCTTCAACTGCAAGTTCTCCTGCAACTAGGAATTACTGAAGACAAAAATAGTTATTTCTTATCTCAAATGTGCTCTCATTACATCATGTTTTCTTCTGTAAATCCTGTGGCTCCTAGCCAGCTACCTTCATACTCACACAAACACACCCAGCTGTGCACACATAACTCCTTGTTACCTCAGATAAGAGAAAACGGTGGCACCAGGATTCAGACCAGCAGATTGTCCCTGTTTTCCAACAGACTAAGACGCAAAAGTGAGTCCTTAAATCCTTTTATAGAAAATCTACCATCATGGTAGAGCTATAACGATCATGGAGATAGTGGTTCATTCCATTATTATTTATTTTATAATTGTCCACTATACATGAAAAAAAAATGGGTCAAATGCCTCCATGCAATGTTACCATTAAACTTCAAAACACATGCAAACATACACAGATAGAATTTATTTATAAGTAGATCTCAAATTGATATGTTTCAAATTCTATTACCGTATCAATTGTTTCTGTGAACTCTCAGCTAAACTTATGTATACCTAGCACATAGCACATAGAAGGATTTTAAAAAATGTGTGATGAATGAAATTGAACCTGATGCAATGCCACAGTGAGGGGAGGAAGCAATATCAGTGACAAATCTTACCCCTTTCTATGGTTTCTAGCAATATGAGATCAAACCTCTTAATCATAGGGTATTTTGTGAGGAATTTTTTTTTCTCAGCTATTTATTTACTAGCTCACTTCTCATCATTATATGTGGAATATACAGCATTGTGGAGAGATTTATGGGACAGATTTTAATCTCAGCTGCAGGGCATGCATCAGTGCTTATCTATCTCTATATGGAGGTGTGTTTTATGTGGTCATTGTTTCATGTGATCACAGGGCTCAGCCAGCCAAATGACTGCATACCTAAACCCAGGAGAAAGGGCAACCTTGGGGGAGTAGAAGGAGCTGAAACAGGGCAAAGTGCCTGAGAGAAAGGGGTTTGTTAGGGCCTCTTAAGCCACGGCACATAAATTTAAATCAATCTCAAAATCGGGTGGTGGAAATGAGGAAGTTGGGCCTTAGATATAAAAATCTCATTAGGCTGGTAGATCCCCCCAAACCATGGTGTTTCCCTAAGTGTGAGCCCAGCTAAAACACATACACTCTGAAGCCAGATTCTTTCCTAGAAACCTGATCCCTCCACTCCCTTCCTCTGCATTCCAGGCTAAGAAAGGAGCTTCTTGAACAAAACTGAAGGGACCCACAAGATTTGGTTTAAAATTGCTACCAGTAGCATCTTGGTGACCTCTCCCCGCCCTCTGAGGCCCAGCTAAGCTGGCTTTCTCATCAGGGCTGTGGGGAGGAGCCAAGCTTGCCTCCACTAGTGGCAGCTCCTATTACAGGGCCAAGGAAAGCCCTACTTAATGTCCCTGGGGCCTCTGACACTTGATCCCCAGTCACTGTCTTCCACTGACCTAATGGACAGGACTATGTCTTTCAGATTGAAAAGATATTTTTGAACTTGAGAACTCATTTGTTTTCCTCCAGAGCAGACACATTCTAAATGGCCCTCAACTGTGTTCATTGTTTCTTTCATTCAGTGCCTATTAATGGCCTATTCTTCTAGGTAAGGTGTATGACACTAAAGAACAGAACTTTTATAAGTTTTGTGTCTATTGTTGCCAAAATTATCTTCAAAGAAGATGGAAAATGATATAAGGGTACAACTGCCCAAACACAGCCTTGAAAGAACACTGGGCAAGGGTCACTCCACCCCTCACCCACCTGGATTTAGAGGAGAGGAGCATGACTAAGTGAAAAAGCAACCCAGCTGTCACAGACCACTTACCCTGCTAACCCGTGGTCACAAATTAGGAAAAAGATCACAGACTGAAGGATGCTCTGGGAAGTCAGGGGAAATGTTAAGGCCAGGTGGCCAGCTCTGGTCCTGCCCATGCCCCTCTCTAATTCTTTCCCTATTGTGTGTATATACGTGTACTGAGTTGAATAGTGCCACCCCAGAAATCCCTGTCCACCCAGAGTCTCAGAATAGGACCTTATTTGGAATAGGGTCTTTGCAGATATAAAGGGTGGGCCCTAAATCCAATGATTAGTGTCCTTAGAAAAAGAGGAGTGACCACAAAGAGACAAAGAGAGAGGGGAGCAATAGGAAGATAGAGGCAGAGACTGGAATATGTCTACAAGCCAAGAAATGACAAGAGTTGTTGGCAATCACCAAAGCTAGGAGAAACGCAGGGCAGTTTCTGCCTTAGAGACTCCAGAAGGAACCAACCTGCCATCATCTTAATTTCAGATTTCTGGGCTCCAGAACTGTGGGAGAATAAATTTCTATTGTTTAAAGCCACCCAGTTTGTGGTCATTTGTAGCCACAGAGCTAGGAAACAAATACAATATGAGAGTCACCAATATTCCTTAGCACTTGATCTGCCTCCCCCTTGTCAATTCTCTTCCTCTAAACAGTTTCTGCCACCCAAGGTCCAAACATTGTATTTTGCGACTAGAGGTAGGTAGAGGACAGGAGAAAAGCAACCATCTTCATTTTCCTGCTCTGTGATGTGGAGGATCCAGGTGATATTGGCTTGCAAGAACCAATCATACACATCTCTTTCCCCAAATCCATGTTCAATGACATCATGTTGGTACCTTGAAACTCAGCCATGTTGGGGGTATTTACACCATGGAAATTGGCAAACACGACAAATCAGGGCTTTTTTCCCCCAAAGAGCCAACTGTTAAACATTTACCATCAACCACTGTCCCTGTGTTTCAGCTACTTTCCCAACTGTCTTTATGGCTCCACTTAGCCCTATTCCTGTCAGAGGATGAGGGTGTCAAGAAAACGACACTCGTGTTATTATAAGCAAAGCTGAAACCTTCTCCTTACTAAGAAGGCAATCATTCAGCTCCATTTTCCCCCTGAGCTCTGATCATTACTCTGTGTATTATTGTATATGAGGTCAACCCCCCACGGGCACTTGATTATTTATAACTTCAGAAAGTTCCTTGCACACAGTTATTTGCCAGGCTTTCATCTACAGCAGGCAGCTTTTGATAGAAATATGGAAAATGGCCTGGACCTTAAATGACAAACAGATGAGGAGGTCTGATGAAAATCACACATGTTTGAAGACCATATGTTTTCACGTGAAATATATATGGGATTTTTAATTGATGTTGACTTTAGCCATGGTAACATTTTTAGCTATCTTAATTAGTGGGTTACAAGAAACAGTAAAGGAAGGAATGTGATCAAGGTGACCCCAGAGAAAACCTGGCTTTGAGTGACCTCTCCTTACCCCCCCCCCCATGTCCACTCTCAACCAAGTCTCCATTATCTCATTGAAAAGGAAGGGTTCTCTTGTCCAACCTGTCCCTCTAACCAGAATGCAATATTATAGCCTTGCCTGACTTTTCTATCTTCCCCAGTTATGCAGGATCCTAAAGGGACATTGTAGCATACATATTTTAGGTGGTCATTAATGCTGTTCTCCAAATATTCCCAGTTGCCTGCCCTTGGGGAAATGGTAAGATTGTACCTCCTAGTCCCCTAAGGTTAGATAAGCCTATGGGACTAGTTCTGGTTAATGAGTTAGGAAAGACTATGGCACCTTTTATGTTATGGGCCAGAGAATTTAATTTCCAGTATAATATGTTCCAGAGCTTTCTTTCCCTTGGACAGAGTGATCCATTAGACATGGTAGGTGCCCCATCAACTGAGTTCTGGAGGACTAAAGTCCCTGGACTGAAATGGACATATAAGCACATGAGACGCAATGCTGTGTTGTTTAGGGCACTGAGATTTAAAAGCTGTTAGCACAGGAAAGCTCAACCTATCCTATTAGTTCATCCTTCCTTGTAAGAACACCAGAGCTCAAATAGTGCAGAGCTCAGCTCTAATCAGAGCTCAGGAAATGAATACTGAGGGCCACAGACCCCAACCACTTTAAAAATCACAGAAAGTGAGACCCGAATTGAACTTACAAATTATGAAATGAAAGCCAATCCCTTCAGTTACCCCTGAGGCATCTGGGGCCTGGGGGGTGCACTTCTTGCCTTATATCATACAGCTAGTTAGTGGACATACCACCTCTTCCACAAAGGAACTGCGCTCCCTTCATCTGATCACAGTTCCCCTGGATTTCAGTATTTTCATAGTATAAACCCACCTAGAGGTTTCATGTTAGAGAAGGATCTGGAGTCAGACTGGCTGACTCAGCCCTGTGATTTACCAGCTGTGAGCCTCACCCAAGTCCCCTAAAGCTCCACTGGCCTCCTGTCCAACATCTGCTGAGTGTGGATATTAATAGGGTTATTGTGACGACATGTAAATGAGATCTATTTAAAATGCTTAGTATTGTGCCTAGAACATTCAAAAGTCTAATAAACATTCACCATTGTTATTACATTCATGAGGTTCCTTCTGTGTGCCACTCCCAGGGAGGCAAACTGGGACAACCAAAGAAGCTTATTTAGTTTGTTTGAAAAAAACAGAATTACAACAAAAATGAAAAAAATAAAATAAAATAAAATAAGAGACCCAAAATGGAGACACTTGTGCAAAGCCCCACATCAGCAAACCAAGACTTAATACCTAACCTAATTGCAGTTTCAACCTCTCCTAGGAATATAATCTTAAAGCAGTCAATCTAGAATTTTCTGGTCAGCATTAGTGAGGTAGTCCCCTTCTGTCCCCTAAAAAAAGATGAGATAGCCCGCTCTTTCCCCGCCCCTGCCCCCTTCTGCCTATGAAAGGCTCCCATTTTGTACAGCTCTTCGGAGCTCCTTTCTATTTTCTAGATGAAATGCAGCCCGATTCATGAAGCCAATTTGATCTTTAAACTTACTCAGATGAAGTTTCAACATGTTTCAACACGTTTGTTTGAAGTATACCAAAAAGAGAGGGTGTTTACCTCCCCTAGAAACTAAAAAGTACTAAGCAGTTTCACTATACTGTTCTATTTGGGTAACACCAAACTTTGCAATCCATTGAGGATAGTTGGTTGTTTTGCCCAAATTGTTCAGACAATTACTTCAGCTCTCCCTCGCTTTAGTTGTAAAGCCCAGGGCAATAACAACTAATTTATTAGACTTCATCATCCCAGGAGACCATAAGTTCTATGGTAGCATCAAAAGGAGGAAGATCTCCCTCAGAAAGCTGGCAAAGGCCTAGGTAAGAATGAAATTGTTCCTCTGAACCCTGTTTGATCCTAAAATGCCAACTCAAGGTAACACTGTGTGATTGTGATTGCTGTTTGAATACCAGCAGAGAGGGAATCCAAATTACAAAACATGACATGCATTTGCAAGGCAATTTTCTTATTTACTCTCTCTCTGGTCCCCAGGGAGCTAATGGCCATCTCTAGAATGTTTCTGGCAAAAGAAAAGCGGCAGCACTGGGTTCCAGCCATAGGAATCTGGCCACACGTTACTATTTCAAGATCACTGAAAAACACAAACCCATCCCTCTCAGAAGGATTTTCACCTTCTAGAGAAAAGCCTTTTCAAACGATAAGACCTTTCATCTCAATTAGAAACAAGACTTTAATTGTAAGACACATTAAGAAAAGTGACATTTAAATGTCTCCTGGATTTCAGCAGAAACTTTCCCGAAATGAGACTGGAGAAGGAGAGAGTCGGATGTAGCGTGGGTGTAGGGAAGGAAGGCAGGGCCCGAAGAAAGGAAGAGCCTAGGCTGGTGTGGTAGATAATATTTACCAACTTCACAATTCCCCTTCCTATAGCTTTGCTGGCAAGCCCTACGGCTTCCCTGGGCCAAGACTTGAGCTCCAGATCCAGCCAGTTTGACCTGACATTCTGGGACTTCTCACTAACCCAAACACAGAGGTAACCACAGAGCCACAGGCCAGATGAGATCATCGTAAAGGAGGACCAACAGCCAAAAGATGAAGCCTATGTCCAGCAAGACCCCTCTGGCATTTGCTTTTCCTGACTTCTGCCCATAGCCTCCTTGTTCTTCTTGTTTGTCTTTCTCTGACTGGCTTATTAACTTAGTATTATACCCTCTAGATCTATCCACATCATTGCAAATGGCAAGATTTCATTCTTTTTATGGCTGAATAATATCCCATTGTATGTGTGTGTGTGTGTGTGTGTGTGTGTGTGTGTGTGTGTATACATATATCTTCTTTATCCATTCATCTATCAGTGGCACTTGGGCTGCTTCTATAATTTTGCTATTGTAAATGCTGCAATAAACATAGGGATACATATATCTTTTCAAATTGGTGGTTTGTGTTTTTTGGGGGGTTTTTTTTTTTTTTGATTCTTTGGTTAAATATCTAGTAGTGGAATTACTAGGATCATATGGTAATTCTATTTTTAATTTTTTGAGGAACCTTCACTGTCTTTCACAGTGGCTGTACCAGTTTGCATTCCCACCAATAATGCACAAAGGTTCCTTTTTCTCCACATCTCTGCCAACACTTGTTGTTTCTTCCGTTTTTGAGTTTAGCCATCCTGACAGGTTCACTAAGGGGATCTCTCACTGTGGTTTTGATGTGCATTTCCCTGATTGTTTCTTTACTTCTTCATTACAGACCAAGACATGGTTCTACCTCCAGTGACTGGTATACAGCTCATCACATGTCATCCATCACCCACAAGTTCAGTAGTACCCAGACTGGTCCACCCCTATTGAGTGAAACAACCTGCTGGTCCTACGCTTGGTTGCCACAGCAACACAAAGTAGATTTAAATGTTTTAAAGACTTCTGGCGCGCCTGGGTGGCACAGCGGTTAAGCGTCTGCCTTCGGCTCAGGGCGTGGTCCTGGCGTTCTGGGATCGAGCCCCACATCAGGCTCCTCCGCTGGGAGCCTGCTTCTTCCTCTCCCACCCCCCCTGCTTGTGTTCCCTCTCTCGCTGGCTGTCTCTATCTCTGTCGAATAAATAAATAAAATCTTTTAAAAAAAAATGTTTTAAAGACTTCTTCATTTCTGTATTTCTCTTATCATGGACCAATAAAAAGCTCACAGACAGGCACCAATGAGCAGTCCGTGCTTAATTTTCTAGATCTAAAACAATTATTATTTTCCTTTGTCTTTTCTTTCATCTATTTTGTTCCAGTTAGCTTCGTGTCAAAAGCCACACCCATAGCCTCTATGAGACATTCTTCTGCCTTAGAGAATCAATCCAAATGCCTCATTTTTCAGATGAAGATTCTGAGAGCCAAAGAGAAAAGCGACTTTCCCAAAGTCCCACAGGTGGTTTGTAGAAAATCTCTGGACCCAGTTTGATGTTTTCATCCACAACTCCAATCTAACCGGAAACAGAAATGTGGATTCTTATTAATCTATTTCATTAATATCTAACATGACTTTTGGTAATGCTAATGTCCTAACTGCCCACTGGTCATGTAACATAAGAATAGGGCTGCCACATTCACATTTGATGTGTATAGTAAAGGAGTGTCTCAGTCTATTCAGGCTGCTCTAACAAAAATACCACAGATTGAATGGCTTATAAACAACAGACATTTATTTCTCACAGTTCTGGAGGCTGGAAGTCCAAGATTAAGGCACCGGCAGGTTCAGTGTCTGATGAGAGCCCTCTTCAGTTCCAAAGATGATCATCTTCTCCCTGTGTCCTCACATGGTAGAAGGATCAAGGGATCTCCTATAAAGGCAGTAGTCCCACTCATGAGGGCTCCACCTCCTTGACCTAATCACCTCCCAAAAGTCTCACTTCCAAATATCATCATTTTGGGGATTAGGTTTCAACATGAATTTTGGGGGGAGGCAAGCATTCAGTCTATAACAAGGAAGGAGTGTCTACTTCTCCAATTGCCCTTAAGTTCCCTTCTGACAGGTAGCAGCAGTATTGCTTCAGAAAAGGGTCCATGCCAAAGCTTGGCTCATGAGGCCAGAAGTTCCCTGACATAGTAGACATGGACTCTCAACAACAAGCACAAAGCCATGTCAATCAAAACCATAATTCGGGCCACCAGGTCCCACTTGATTATAAAAGCTCTAAACCGCAAGACTGAGCATATTCATAGGCTAGTCTACATGCCCAAAACTATATCACTTGAGGAAAAATTGAAAAAGCAGGAGATGTCCAGTCTGTCCAGTCTGAAGAAAAAATTCAAGAGCTGTTAATGAACATTTGGAAGGCTGTCACATGACAGATGGATTAGGCATATTCCAAGAGGCCCCAGAGGTATACATGAGGAGCAAATGTGTGAGAATGTCACATTAATGTACCAATGAGCTCTCTAGCAGTCATAGCTGTCTAACAATGCAATGATTGTTTTTGAAAGGTAGTGAGTTACCTATCACCAGAGTTATTCAAGCAGGAGTGTTTGGAAAGAAATTGTGTATTACCAGATAAAATATGGGGAAATCCAGTTAAATGTGAATTTCAAGTAAAACAGCAAATACATTTTTAGTATATGTTTCTCCCAAATATTACATAGAACATACTTATACTAGAAAAGTATTTCTAGTTTATCTGAAATTCAAACTTAACTAGGTATCCCCTATTTTTATTTGCTAATTCTGGTCACCCTAAGTATTGGGGGAACAATCTGGGCTATGATTTTACCACTTTTTTTAAGATTACAGTATGTTGAGACAGTCAGGCTGTTGTTGGTCTAAATGAAAAACATAATTTTTCTAAAGAAAAACGACCCTCTAGAGTCTCTTAGAGCTAATACAAACTACCCAGCTGTTCCAGCCGGGGCTGTCATTACAGAGCTCAATAAAATGGATCCTCTTCAGCTCTGGGGGATTGAGAGCTACAGGGCTTCCTCACGCAACAATGAGAACTTGTCGGTTTTGTTTAGTAAACATAATGTTTGACACCAGGCTCTCCCTCAGCTTGTTTATATCTGGCTGCACTGCCAGCCAGGGGCAAGGCCTGTGGCTCCATGGTCAGCGATCTTGTTAGAAAGAAAGCAAAGACCATAGGTGTTCCCTAGAGAAAATACATAAGAGCCAATCAGAAAAGAATTCATGCAAAACCTCACTGCTTCCACCCAAGACCCACATCCCTGCCCATGCCACCTCGTGGGAGATGAGGCTTCATCACCTGGTCTCTTCCACTAACCCCATCCTGAGCACTGTGCTCTCAACTCAAAAAGTAAGTCTATTTCTTGGCCTGGCAGGCCCTCTGTCAGCCAGCCCGCCACACTGCCATGTTAAAGAATCCTAAACTGACACTGAAAGTATTGGGAAGTAATTCTGAATTTCCTGCCTTTTATCAGTTTAAGCCAGATGCTTGCCCCTCACCAGCTCAGCCCACTGAGGGAGGCAGATCATTGCAATCAGCCAAATAGTTAATGCTATAAAAGCTTCCAAAGGCTCTTGGCCTTAAAAAGGGAAACAGAAAATGAAACACACAGAAGTGCCTAACCCATCTCACTTGGCTCTCTCCACAGCTAGAGTTCTGTTTAAAACTGGTCCCTGCACCTAAGTGTCATTCCTTAGAGAACTAGTAAGAGAAGGTGCCATCCCCTCCACTGCTGGGGTAAGGCGACACCACCCAGCTACTCTGTGTGGTGGTCCAGCTCTGAACTGCTCCACAGTGTCCCAAAGAACAAAGAGGGTGACAGTGGAGGACCACCTAGCTTTGGAAAGGGGACCCAGTTCAACCTGCAAATGGCCAAATTTATTCACTAACTGGCAGACTGGGAAGCACTGGAGGCTGGCTTGCTCAGGACCTGTATCCAGAACCCCTCTTCCCCTCCTCCAAAGCAAACTGATGCTGAGCAGCCAGAGTCTAAACCCATCGACCTCCTGGCTCAGAACGAGTTGAGCAGAGCTGAAAATAGACCTGATTCATCTATCTATTCAAGCAGCCAGCTTGTGGTTAGTCTGTGACAGGGATGGCTCTGGGTAGCTGTCCCACAGAAAACAGCTTTCTGTCTGTGGCTCCAGAGAGGCTAGGGAGGCAAAAATTCAACTTTGTTCCATCAAGCACCTGGAAATGGAAAATAAATCAGAAAGAAGTTTGAGGCATGCGCTTTTGTGCTTTTTGGGGACCTGCCCTCAGCAGGTGAGCTGAAAACTCAATAGCAGCCCATGTGGGCTGGGTTTCCAGAGGACACCTCAGTGAGGCATTTATTTTAAGGCCACGATAGTTCCTATGGTGACCGTGTTTTATTCAGCTTTAGCCAGGTCCCTCCAGCTGACTCACCAGGGAATTCCTGTGCCTGACAAAGACCCAGAAGGCTGGTGCTCCTACTCTCCAGCTGTTTCTCTGGTGATGCTGGGGTTGGCTAGAAGTTCCTCACCCCATCCTGATTCAACAGGTTCTCCCCATCCCCTCCACCCCTACCCTGCAAAAAAATACAACACTTCATCACTTTTCATCTTCATGAGAGTATAATCCCATCATCACCAAATGTGAACTGGTATCCCCCAGCCTCAGCTTACCACCATTTGTGCCAAAATTGAGATAAATGGTTTAAAAAAGAGAATCAAGAGAGAAAGAAGGAAGTGACAACTGACGAGAGACCAGGGGTAGAAAGGGCAGCGAGGAAGGAAATGGAAAAGGGAGAGGAAGGAAATGGAAAAGGGAGAGAAAGGGCAGTGAAAAGAGGGAGAAAGTGGGGAGAAAAAGAAAAGATGGGGAGGGAGGCTGGCAGAGCATAGAGACACAATTATAACTGTTCTCCCTCTCACCCTTCATGAGAATAACATTTCACTTACAAAAGACACCACTACTCTGGGGCTGTCCGGGGGCTGCAGGATTCCCATGTCCAAGCCCCAGGCAGGAACAAAAGGCAGGACATGAGGAAGCACTTTCCGTTGCTGCCCCAGGAGAGGGGCCATGCAGAGGCCAGGGCAGGCCACCAGGGAGGCATTCATCCTCACACCCACTCAGGCTGGGACCCCAAGTAGGAAGGACAGATGCCATTCCCTAGGTTTCCTCCCTCCTGGGTCTCACATTGTTTGGGAGTCTGTTCTGGTTCTCTTCACTGACTTCCTACCATTAGGATTGCCCTGTAGCTAGTACCTCATTGGGACACTGCAGGAGACCCCCACTGGCAATCCCCTCTTGAGAGTTACAGAAAACTGGAATGAAGAAAGACATCAAAGAAAGCTAGAATGGAGCAGCCCTATGGTCCATGTCCTTCATCTGGAGGAAAAGGATTTGACAGTAGGGTTCCCAGAAACTTCGACGGCATCCCCACCCTTAGCAAATTACCACCCTGCTTAAAATTCCATTTACCATTTATCAGTTACTGATGCCTTATTGTGAATTGTCTTATCAAATTGCAACAAAGGGAAAATGCATATGAGACCCTTCTCATCCAGTAGGTCCCAGGGTCTTGGGCCATAATTTTGTGTATAAATTTGCTTGTACGCACACATTCCTACATATCATACATTTATTTTTTTTATTTTTTTAAAAGATTTTGTTTATTTATTTGATAGAGAGAGAGAGCACAAGTAGGCAGAGCAGCAGGCAGAGGGAGAAGGAGAAGCAGGCTCCCCGCTGAGCAGAGAGCCCAATGTGGGGCTCAATCTCAGGATTCTGGGATCAAGACCTGAGCCGAAGGCAGACGCTTAACCAACTGAGTCACCCAGGCACCTACATTTATTTTTTTTAAAGATTTTATTTAACTATTTGATGCAACAGAGAGAGAGAGCAGGAACAAAAGGCAGAGGGAGAGGGAGAGGGAGAAGCAGGCTCCCCACTGAGCAGGAAGCCTGAAGCAGGGCTCGATCCCAGGAGCTGGACCCAGGATCATGATCTGAGCCAAAGGCAGACACTTAACTGAGCCACCCAGCCGCCCCCATCTCATACATTTACACAAGTTTTCCAATTACTATGGAAATTACCCCAAACTATGGTGTGAAACCACCATTTATCATGCTCATAAGTTCTGTGGTCAGGAATTCACAATAGAGAAGAGACAACTTTTCTCAGCTCTATAATGATGGGTTCTCAGCTGGAAGACCCAAAATCTGGGAGCTGCAATCACCTGGAGCCTCACTCATTCACATCCCTAGCAGCTGATGATGGCTGAAGCTTAGACTTTAATCAAGTGTTAGCCACAATACCTATACATGGCCTCCACACTGGGGTCTGGGCTTCTGCATGGTGGCTTACCACCAGGTGAACATCCCCTGATAGCCACTCAGAAGCCATATCACCTTATGACCTAGCTCAGAAGTCACACAGACCCTTTTCTGCCACATTCAATTCACAGAAGCCCACACAGTTACAAGGGTGGGTACTGATTCCCAAATCTATATCTCTGGGCTATTCCTCTCTCTTAGATTCTGGATCTGATCTCCCAATTACCTATTAAATATGCCCACCTGATTGGTTATCAAACTTCATCCAGGTAAGACAGGCTCACTATGACCCACACTGAACTCACTGTCTGCCCTATTCCTCCTCCTGAGAGAAAGCATTTTTTCCAAGTCCCAGAGCTAATTTGTTCTACTCTCTCTGGACATCATCTGCCTCTTTTTCTCTCCAAAATAAGTGCTTTCCCAAATATTTCATGTGGACTGTTCATTTCTGATGTCCATATTATATATAGAAATAAATCAAATATCATTAGGTAAGGATGGTGATCATATTCCAAAATATGAGGGAGGTTTTTGCAAGGAAAAAAAATATTTACGTAATTCTAAAAACCTGAGTATATGCCATAGGAAACATGATGAGGTAGAAAAGTGACACTTATGGAAGGGTGGAATCAGAAAGGTCATTGGAGAGAAGATAAGGAATGAGAGAAGGAGAACCAGAGTGGGTGGGGGGGTGGAGCGGGGAAAAGAGAATAATTGCCTTGAGACCTCATCCACATAGGGAAACAACATCTGGAGAACCAGCCATGCCTGTAAAATAACATCTCACTCTCAGCCTTGCACATTTTTCTGAAATAGTCACTCTCTCATGAGTGCTACTGATAGTCCCCTTCTTGGGAGCAGTATCTGTCTCAAGTCACCCATCCACAAAACCCTTGCTAGTGAAATGTTCAACTTGGACACCCAGGCCAAGGATCAGCAAACCACAGTCCAGGCCAGATGCAGCCCAATGCCTGTTTTAGTGTGGTACCCAAGCTAAGAATGGTTTTACGTGTTTAAATGGTTGGAAAGTATATAAACAAGAATAATATCTCATGATATATGAAAATTACATGAAATTGAATGTTTATTGTACATAAAGTTTTGTTGGAATGCCTCCTGCCAATTCATTACATACAGTCTATGGTTGCTTTCACTACTACCACAGCAGAGTTGAGTAGTTGCAACAGAGACCATATATCTATAAATCCTAAAATATTGACTGTACAGTCCTTACTGAAAAAGTGTTCTGACCTCTGCCCTAAACCCACCCAAGTTACAATCCTTCCCTCCCCCAACTTCCTTGGAAGAAACCACATGCGCTCCTGTATCATCTACTATACTCTATTCCTATCTAGCCCCAGAATCCTTAGTTGAATCAAATGGGTCCATGTATCATCAATTTAAATTTAAAAGTCTCCCCACCTCTGCCCACAAAGTTTTTTGCAATTGCTACTGTCTAACCTAACTTTTCCTTTCTCTGAAATCCACCTGTTGTGCAACTAGTTAGCGTGGCAATTTACTATGTTACAGTCTTTATGTTTTATTGTATCACTGCTATAAATTCGTTGAAGTAGGTTCTGTGTGTTAATTTAACAGGCATGGTTTGAGTTCTTACTACGTGCAAGGCACTGGAGAGAACTGGAAGAAGTTTAAGACACAATCTCTGCTTCCATGGATTTACTATGAGAGGGGGTAAATTAGTTATGATGCACACACGCACACACACACACAAACACACAAAAGGATTTGAGAGTTCAAAATAGGGAACAATCTCATCCAGTTGGGGCACAGAAAGTGGGAGCCAAACCAAGAACTAGCATGTGACCTTCAAGGGCAATAAGAAGTCAGTGAAGTCAAGCAGAATGGTGAACCCCAAGGAGACAAAAGTTATCCCTGGATCAGCTATCCCTTCCCACCTAAGGAGTTTCCCTCAGGTTACAAACTTGGAGAGTGCAAGCTTCCTTTCAATAGGAGAGCTGTTTCCTTGTCTTGCTATTTGTATTGTACAGGACCAAGGGATAGAGACAAGGCCAGAGATTAACAAGTCCAAGGAGTGGAACTTTGGCTGCAATATGAAGAAAAACTAATATTTGGATTTGCTCAAAGATGGTACAGACTGCCTTAAGAGACTATGACTTGCCTCTTATTAAGAGAGATCTAAATACACACTCGATGCTCACCTGAAGAGAATACAGGCAGTGGTTGAACTAGACCTGTACTAAAAGTATGAGTCACAGACCAGCAGCATCTATATCACACAGGAGTTACATGCTATGCAGATTCTCAGCCCTCACACCAGAATTACTGGATTGGGATCCCCCAGACTCTAGTTATTAGAATTAACTAGAACTCAGGCGATTCACAGACACATGCTTTAAAAAGCGTGAACTAGACAACCTTAAAATTCCTTCCTGAGGACCCTGAGAACCTCACCTTCAAAATTAGGAGCTGAGACTCCTTGAGAGAGTAGACATTAATAATGTTATTATGGATAATATCCTTATTGGTTCTTTAAAAGAGATTTCCCAAAACTTCCTGTGAGCTTTCAGATATTCAGTGTCATTAGACCTACACTCTGTCGGGGCATCAGGTTTAAGGATCAATGTGATTCAGGAAATACTGCAAATTAGACCTTCTCAATGGCCTACTGTATAAATTTTCATATGTATTCAATTCCAACATGTCATCATGCTAACAACATCAACCAGTGTTTTCTTGGTTCATATCAGACCTAAACCACTTGCTCAGTTGCAGACAAGAGGGGACCCAACTTCAGGAGAAAGCCAAGTTCCTGGGAGCCTCTGTAATCCTAATCTAACATCTTGGGGCCTAGTACATGTCAAATACTACTCTCACTCTCAATACCAAAAGGAAAAAGGAAGGCAAAGGACTTGTGCAATCCCTTCCCAGTCTCCCCACCCCCGCCCACATTGTATTCTGCACACATGCTGAAGCATTAGCATCGGCTGATTTGGAAGGAATATTGGAAATGAAGTGATAGCAGAGTAAATGTCAATGCATTCAGTGTGACACCGTGAGCACCAGATCTTAAACAGCTTCATCATTGTGGCATTTACTGTATCCTGAAATAATATTAATCCCACTGTTGTCCTTCTTGATGGAATCATCCATGAATATGGTTTATGGGCCTGGCCAAAGTGATAATAGGTTAAAAGAACAGCCTATCCAGTGTTCCACTAAATTAAGGTCGCTTCATGGAATTTAATGAAACAAGTGCTGCATGGGGTTTTCAAAGGACGTTCTTGTAATTCATGTCTATTTAGGGCTCCTGATAACCAGAAACCTAATTTCTTAAAGTAAAATAGCTTTTTGTAAAGTCTGGTCATATAGAAGAATAAAAAAGAAAAAACTTTAAAGGGCAATAATCAGACCTCAACTGTATTATTTTGTTATTTTCAGATTCAAAGTTTAAGCAAAAAAAGTTGGGAGGGAGCCAATGAGACATTTTAAATAAAATCATTATGAAAATTAATCGGATTCATATGTCATTCTGCACTTGAGTGCTGAAACAAGGATCATGTCCTACCCTCTTCCTTCAGACACATACCTAAAAAGTCTTGGGGTACAGAAGGCTACAGTATGCTAAAAATGATGAGAACTGAAAGAACCATTCAGACTTAAGAATGGCAGAGGGAAGACAATAATGAATGTTCCTATTTCCATTTCACTTGCCAAGGCTAAACAGGACTCAGGAGCTTAAACCTCTGAGAAAGCTACAACCCCAGATTCATGTCCCTGGAAGTACAGGAACATTCCACTGCCCCTGCCAAAGACTGAGCCAAAATATCAAACAATCACAGATATTTCTTTTGCATTCAATATGGGTAGTAGGACATTCCATCTATGTTTTAAAGTACAGGTAAGTCACTAAGTGATACATCAAGTTCTTTCTGGATTGTGCCTTTTTCTCCTATCACTAATGACTTTGATTTTGTTGTTGTTGTTGTTGTTAGGGCAAGCTCAAAGAGCAACATGGGTCAGATAGGTAACTTAAACAGAGGAAGTGGGCTACATGAAATAGACAATAGGCACTGGTTGGCATTGTGTTCAACAGGAGAATGTCCCATTGATAAGGAGAAGCCAGCATTGAGCTCCAGACAATTGCTTCCATGCAGGAATCTACATTTAATGTTGCTATAATTTCTGATTTTTCAAAAAATTCCAGGAACTTCAATTTTCTTTCGAGAAATATTCCCACTCGAAAGTGCCAGACTTTAAAAAAATAAATTAATTAAATAAAGTGCCAGACTTCAAAAAAAATTTTTTTAGTATTACAGGACATCCTATGTCCCTAAACTCAGTTGACAAGTCAGGGAGTCTGTCCACTCAGTGTCAGGACAGCAACCAGCAATGTAATTTAAGTTTTGAGACACTGGATTGGAACAGGGAAGACAGCGTTAAATACAAACCCCAAAAAGTATGCATAACAATGACACAAAAGACTATCAATTGATTTTATCACATTAAGTAAAAAGATGACCCTCTTTCTCTATCTCATCTACTTGTTCTCTGCCCTGGGCCAATTCACAGAGAATTTTCAGTTCATTTTTGCTTTTTAGGCAAATCTTTGTCAAGTGCCTGAGGTCAGGGTTATTTTCTCTGACTTCAGGCGCGTGGGAAGGGTCTGCAGCCCCCCACCACGTTCTGAGTGACTCTTGCAGTGGGAGTCCATGAAAAATATCCTCCTCCCCTCCACTGAATGGTCAAAGTCTATTCGGAGCAGCCCTTTTTCAGTAAAAATTTGTGAGGATGTCTCTCTCAGTCAATTCCAGCTATATCTCTCAAGACAAAACTGGGTTAATTACCCAGAAAGTTGGCTGCCTTTTAAGGGCCCAATTTACTCTGACCCAGAAGATGCATATGTAATATATTCAGCACAAGCTCCCAGGGCAGCCTACCCCAATCCCCAGTTCAGACATGGGAGGACGGCCCAGTCTTTCTATTTCTAAAGATGCCACAGATAAGTACCCACGTGCCTACCCTCTGGGCCAGTGTCCCCTAACTGTAAGTCAAGGAGAGGGTTGTAACAAGAACAAGCACTAACCACGGCAGTGGGCAAGAAGGAAGAAAATGGCAAAAACTGCAGCAGCCACGTAAGCCTCATGGGTTGGAGCAGAACATCTCCAGCTGTCCAGATTTTCTAGAAGAAAGTGCAATGTAAAACTGCAAACCAAGAGCCTGCCCTTCACACACATGGCCAGCAGCAGTTATGTCTGTTTCGTGACCCAGTAGGTCTCCACAACATCCTTCCACCACCTCGTCTATGAGTTCACAGCAAGTAGTCTGTACCTTGTGGCACCTTGTCTTGCTCTATCATTTAGCTCTTTCTGCATCTATGCCTGAGCTCAATTATGCGCTTTTTCAAAACAGGGTATGGTTGTGTTATCTCTTTATATTCAACACAGAGCTAACACTGAGCCGTGAGTATAAGTGGGGCTCAGTTAATATTTATGGAAAGAAGGAAAGGAATTATCTACCAACATATAAAAGTCAAACTCAGCCACAGAGGAGAAATCCATTGCATTAAGGACATAGTCAGAAGCAGGAAAATTGACACACCACCCATCGGTTAACAAATAGTTCATAAAATGTGATTTTCAGGCTGACATCCCAAGCTCCTGATCACAATAACCTCAAATGAAATGCTGATATGATTTCTATACAATCTTACGGTTCCATCCTAGTACATTCTTAGAATAGCCACTTGGGTCCAATCATACTAACAATGAACAACAGTTAAGAAAGGAATATATCACCTGAAATATGTTCAAGCAACTGCTGCTTGACAAAAATATACATTTACCTTATCCGGTAATTATCCATTGGTTTCTAGTGAATCTAGAAGAAAGTCATTAATGATGTGATATTTTTGGCTTCCCAAAATCAAACGATTGGCAAATATGAGACTATTTCAGTGCAACCCAGCTAAATCTCTGAACACCCAGCTTGACAGGAATTAACATAATCTCCAAAGACTGGGGTAGGTCAGCTTGCGCCTGCCCTCTCCTCTGCTGCCATGCTAGCTCAGGCTCTCTTCCCCTTCTCCTTCTCTGTACTCACCTCCATCTTTGCTCCAGACTGGACTATTCACTGTTCCCCAGAAAGGCCCCACCCCTCTCTGGGTTAATGACTGTGTTTAGTCGATTATTTCTTCTTACAATGCTTTTCCCTCTTTTTTCCTGACAGTGTTCTTCTCATCCCCATCCCTTGAAGTCCAACACAAAAGTCATTTCCTCTAGGAAGTTATTCCTAATCATTCCAAAATCTCCCCAAAAGTATATCTACCTCCCCACCAAATATTTCTTTTATCCATGGCACTTATCTCATTAGACCTGAATTCCAGGCATTTGTATTATGTTATTCCCTTTACACAACAGAAAGTTTTCAGATGACCCTAAGGGTGTTGCTAACCTTCAGAGATCAGTGCTGTCTATTTTCCTTATCCATATGGCTCCTAGGACCTAACACTATGGCTACTTAAAAAGCTAATCAATAAATACTTATCAACCTACGTTGAATTCCATTATGGCATCCTTCTTTGAGGCATGAACAGGCTAAGAGATCTTCAAAGTGGAAGAAATAAGAATGGAATTCCATCTTCTTCTGCCCAAGGCTCCCTGATCTGATAAAGCACATAGTCTCATTTCATTGCCTATTGACAGTGGAGGCCAGAGTGAGTGGCTTTCCCAGAAAGAAGGGCACAGAGACTCTGGAAAGAGGTGAGGGGGCTTGCCCAGGGGGTCATTTATAGCAACAGAGACCATCTCCAGGCACTAGAAAAATGTCCACATCATCTTATGGTATCGAAATGGATGATCCCCTTCATCTTGCTAGATCATACCCACTTTCTCCCTTTTACTTTTCTCCTCATCACATGGTTCAAGTATAACCATTGCCCCCCCACAATGACACTCCCCATTCCCCACCACCACCCCCTGCCTCCAGGCTCCAGGAGGGGCAAATGGGCCTGAAGCCAGATCTGGCCAAAGACAATCAACCCTAGGACATGCTGAAACCAGCAAGAAAGAGCAGCTGTGTATCTACTGTGGTTGTCAAGCTAGTGAAGTACACACCTGGGAGTGCAGGCGATCGGAAAGCCTGCTTCAGAATGAATGCAATACAAAGGACAGCACACATGAGAGGTGGAGAAAGAAACAATGTCTTTATATCCTGATTCCCTGGATCTTGCCATGCCTAACATCAGTGCACCTTGGATTTCTCGGCATGAGGTCTGCATCACTCACCATCAAGAGTTCTGCCTGAAACAATGGGAAGCACTCTGCACTAACAGGCAGGCTGCGGGGTGCTAGTTCCCTGCTGACTGACTGTGTGACGAAAGATAAAGCTCCTGAGACTCTTGCTTCATCTGGTTTCATGAAGCCATTGAAGTAGTTTGATTCCTGAAGTTCCACATTCTCTAAGTCATTTTCTGACTTGACATTCTACACTGCCATTCTCTAGCTGGAAAAAAAGAACATCATTCTACAAAACCTGCAATATTGTGATAATGCCCAATGTTGTTGTATCATTTTCTTTGTCTTTGTTAGTAGTGGTGCTCTTGACAATACCACACAACAGTGTGAAACTCTCTTTTCCTCACTGGAGGACTTTGGAACCCCCAGCACTGGGCTGGCAAAGTTATTTAAAACTACCTTGGTTCTAGCCAATGAAATGGTGCCAACCCTAGCAGCCCTATCTTGATCATCTAGAACCTGACAAGCAGTGTTAAATTAATTAAACAAGAAGGCCATTAGACTGCGTGGCTCTAATGCTACAGAGTCCAAAGGCTGTAAATGCCTCAAGGTTAAGAAATCAAACCTAAGGACAACCAATTGTGGCCAATAGCCTTTACACTATAGCCAAACAGATAATTACCTTTCTTTGCTTTCATACCTTTTCTACGTGTCTTTCCTCTCGAGGCTGTTAGTGCAACACACCTAGTCGCTACCAGTTCGGCACTGCAAGATTTGAATTGACTTTTGCTCAGATAAACTCCTAAAATTTTTAATATGTCTTGGTTTATCTTTTAACAGTAAAAACCTGACTATGCTGCCTAGACAGACTTCACGATCAACCACATGGGAGTTACTTAGTGCTTATTCTATCCAGGGATTGTTATCCACTTCTTGGGGGAAACAAGAGGGTCCTCGTCTTCCAATCACTTACAGCTCACCAGGAAGACCAGACACATAGAGGAGAGCGCAGTGCCAGTGTAGCCAGTGTAATGAGCAGCCACCACTATGGACAGACACCCTCTTTTCTTCTTCTCAATCTGGAAAAAAAGGGGAAGGTGACCCTCTCTGGAACTGAAGCCAAGAGGGACAGGGCCTGCCATCTGCAGAAATAATCCATTTTGCTCTGTCTCATTTGGCTGTTACATTTGCCTTTGAACCATAACCCCCTTCCAGCTACTCCTCACCCCTCACACACAAAGACACATACTCACTCTTTTTTCTGCCTCCCTCTACTTTTTTCTGCTTGTCTTCTCATTTCTTCTCCTTTCTGAGCCTCTCTCCACCCTTTCTTTCCGCTGTGCTTTTCTATAGAAACAGGCCTCTCTGTGACACCCTGGGGTCCTACAGAAAGTATGCATTGAGGGCAGGGGGTTGGAGGCATCAAGATTGAGTTCTTTAAATAACACTTAATGAACAATAAACACAATCCAGCCCAGCCAAACTGGTACTTAACTACTAAGTACCCAGTCAATGGCCCATCTGTCATATTGTTAAGACCTTTAGAAGTTGTTTAACAAAATGTTAAATGAGATGACATTCAGCAGGCAGCAAAATGCTTGACTGCCTAATGCAACCCAAAAGAGCTGGCCTGGTGGCAGTGTTTGATATAATGCTTTGTATTCCCCTCCCAAGAACCCAAGAGCAGAAGGTCTCCCTGCCTGTCACTTCCTATCTAGGTAAAGTGAGCCTGGGGTGGGAAGGACATGATTACCACTGGCAAGAAGGCCCCGGCTGGCTGATGAGGTGCTTTTCTGAGGAAGCATGACTGAGAGGGGGCACCTGGAAGTAAAGCCAGCAGAGAGAAAAAAATAATAATTCATCTGGAGTTTCATTCTCTCCCCTTCCTTGTCGCCAATGGACCCTACCTCTCTCTCTCTCTGCTGGCCTGGAAGGGAAAAGGCAGGGGTGGTAATGAGAGTCGACTTTTTCTAAGAGCTGAAATATGAAGCCAATTACTAAGCAGAAGATTTCCAGCAAATTGGCTCCTGATAGCTCACATTTATCTGCTTTAGATTTGCATAGTGGGGAGGAGAAGCTCTCTGCTTTGGTCCAGGTAACAAAGGCAGAATCTGTTCAGCAGGAGGTGAATAACTTATTCAACCTACCTTCAACCCTTGTACTCAGAGTTCAACAATTAAAGGCAATAGCAAACAAATCACAAATCGCACAAGGAATTATTTGAAGGGTAGAAGAAGGGGGGGGCCTTTTTTCCCCTTTGGCTGCTGGTGCGAATACTTCAAGAGGCTCCTGGGTGGGATTACACAAAGAGGAGGAAGCCCAAAAACTTTTACAATGACAAAATTCTTTACTGGAGGGTAAGCTTCCAAATTCTTTTCATTTTCTTCCTCCTTCTCCACTTAGAATTCTCTGGCCTTTGTCCTATGTTCAAACACTTAACGTAAGAAAGAAACTAAATATCTAGCAAATTTAACCAGCCCTCAGAACCCTACAGGGAATAGAAATTGTATTCTCACCCTGCTGGTTAAAAAATAAAATCTGGTGTTACTGAAATGAATCCCCACGTATAAATTCACCTCACACAACTCAACAATAAAAAGACAAATAACCAAATAACCCAACTGAAAACAGGCAAAGAATTTGAACAGACATTTCTCCAAAGAAGATATTATAAATGGCCAATAAACACATGAAATGATGAAATGATGCTTGACATCATTAGCCATTAGGGAAATGCAAATCAAAGCCACAGTAAAATACCACTTCACATGCACTGGGATGGCTATAATCAAAAAGACAGACAAAAACAAGTCTTCGTGAGAATGTAGAGAACTGAAATCTTCCCATTGATGATAAGAATGTAAAAAGATACAACCACTTTGGGTAATAATTCTTCAAAATTCTTAAAATGGAGTTACCACATGACCCAGCAATTCCACTCCCAGGTGTATACTCAGAAGAAATGAAAACATGCAAAGACTTGCACACAAGTGTTCACAATAGCATTATTCATAATAGCCAAAAAGTGGAAACAGCCCAAATATCCCTCAAATGATGAAAGATAAACAAAATGTGGTATATCCATACAATGGAATATTATTCACAGCCATAAAATTGAATGAAATATTGATACCTTCTGCACCATGAATGAACCTTCAAAACACTACACTAGGTGAAAGAATCCAGTCACAAAAGACCACATACTGAGTGATTCCATTTATATGAAATGTCTGCGGTAGGCAAATCTATAGAGACAAAAAGGAGTTTAGTGACTGCTCAGGGCTGGGTAGTGGCAGGAAGTATGCTTGTGGAGTGACTGCTAATGGGAACGGGATTTCTTCTTATACTAAAAACAAATTGAGTTGTACATTTTAAATGGCTGAATTGTATGGTATGTGAATTATATTACAGTAAGCTGTTAAAGAATGAAAAAATAATAAAATTTAAAAAAAAAAACACCTCTCTGAATTAGTTTGCTAGGACTGCTGTAACAAAGTACCACAAACTATGTGGCTTAAACAACAGAAATGTATTGTCTCACAGTCCGGGAGACTAGAAGTCCACATTCAAGGTGTTGGCAGGTGTGGTTCTTTCTGAGGGCTTTGATGAAAAATCTATTCCACCCCTTTTCTCCTGGTTTCTGGAAATTTGCTGTAAGTCTTTGGCATTCCTTGGCTTGTAGAAGCATCGCTCTTGTCCCTGCCTGCATCTTCACATGTCCTTCTCCCTGTGTCTGTCACCAAATTTCTCCTTTTTATAAGGACACTAGTCACACTGGATTAGGAATGACCTCATTTTAACTTGATTACCTCTGAAGACCCTATTGCAAAGAAGGTGATACTCTGTGGTACTGGGGGTTAAGACTTCAACATACAAATTTAGGGGGGACACAATTTAACCTGTAACAATCCATTCAAAGCATTTAAAGATGGCCAAGACATGGTCTCTATAGGCTTACAACCGATTGGGAGACTTAAAAAGTTAGCACCAGACCCTATAATTTTCTTTCCTATGTCTCTTGTTAGCCAGTAAGGAATCATCTATGAGAGAATATATCAATCAAGATACCCTAAGTTATGATATAGTCACAAAACTTCAAAATCTCAGTAGCTTATGACAATGAGGACAAGGTGGATCAGCAGAGACCCTTCATAGTCTTTCAGTGACTCAACCTGATAAATGCTCTACCATTTGCCACAATCTCATGTTTCATGATCTCTAAGCAAAGAAGAAAAGAGCATGGAAACTCACACACTATCTCAAATACTTCAGCATCTCACTTCCACTCAATGGCCAAAGTAAGTCACATGACATGGCCATGCCTAACCTCAAGGGTCCAGGGGCATGCTATCTTCCAATGAGCCTGGAAGGAAAAGAACCAGAAGTACCAAGGAGCAGCCCTGATGTCTACCACAAAAAGGATGGGAAGGCCCAGGAAGACTCTTTCTGCCAAAAAGTAGCTTTTCTCCCGAACCAGTATAAACTCCAGTTCAGTCACATACTTATTTTTTTTAATCCTAATTTTCTGGCATTATTTAGCAAAAAGGCACTAGACCAGTAAGCAAGCAACTCATCTCCTAGTTCTACTCATTACCAGAAAGTCACTTTTCAATTATTCACTCAAAAACCACTTATTAGGGGTACCTGGGTGGCTCAGTCGTTTAAGCATCTGCCTTTGGCTTGGGTCATGATTTCAGGGTCCTGGGATCGAGCCCTGCGTTGGGCTCCCTGCTCAGTGGGGAGCCTGTTTCTCCCTCTCCCCCTCCCTCTGCCTGCTTATGCTCTTTCTCTCTAATAAATAATAAATAAAATCTTTCAAAAAAAAAAAACACTTAAGAGAAGTCTTTAATGCCAGCCATTATGCTGTACCTTGGGGATAAAAGAGTGAATAGACAATCAAAGTTTCTTTATCAGTAACGTGGAGGGGGTTGGTTTAGACCACAGCCTCCCAGCTTTGTGCCATGAATGGGTTACATATTTGCCCATTCTTCTCAGCGCTCAGTGTAATCAGACACCCCCGGCCCTCCCAAGTGGTCAATCCCACCACAAGTAGCCTCACTCATTCACCCCAGTGTGCTATACCACCAATATAATTTTCCATGTGTACTAGGAAGTTTTGAAAAAAGTTAGGAAATAATGATCTAGAGGAGGGATGAGCAAACTATGGCCCACAGACCAAGTCTAACCTACCACCTGTTTTTACACAGCCTGCAAGCTAAGGATAATTGGGAGAAGTAAATTAAATGATTGAAAAAAGAATAGTTCATGAAACAGAAAAGCATATGAAATTCAAATTTTAGTGTCCATAAGTAAAGTTTTATTGAAATACGGCTGTATTAGTTTCTCCAAAGAAACAGAATAGGATATATACAGATAAGAGATTTATTATAAGGGAGTGGCTCATGACTTTTCATAATGAAAAGTCTTATGATTTACCACCTGTAAGCTGGAGGCCCAGGAAAGCTAGTAGTGATGCTCCAGTCCAAACCCGAGGCCTGAGAACCAGGGGAGTAATGATCTAAGTTTCACTCCAAGTCCAAACATCCAATAACCAGGAGTGCCAATATCTAACGGCAGGAAATGATGGATGTCCCAGGTCAGGCAGAGAGCAGATTTGCCCTTCCTCCACCTTTCTTCTGTTCAGGCCCTCAACAGATTGGATGATGCCCACCCACATGCTGAGAGCAATCTTTACTTAGTCCATCAATTCCAGGGCCATCAATTCCACTCTCTTCTGGAAATACCCTCACAGGCACACCCAGAAATAATGTTTTATCAGCTATGTTGGCATCCTTTAGCCCAGTCAAGTTGACACATAAAATTAACCATCACAACAGACACATTTATTCATGTAAGTGTGATCTATGACTGCTTCTTGACTATAGTGGCAAGGCTTGAGTCCACAGAGACACATGGTCCACAGTGCCTAAAAAATTTACTATCCAGTCGTTCACAGAGAAAATTTGCCAACCCCTTTGTTTCACAAAATATAATTTACATACAGCTCACCAGGAAATGATGTTAAAATGCTGATTCTTATTCCATAGCTATGGGACAGAACTTACAAGTCTGCTTTTCTATTGTCAGGAGGAAAACATTTTCCTCTACCAGCTTAGGTTCAAGTGGTCAGGGGCCTGTGAATTAACTGACAATAAAAAGATTAACAGGAAAAAACAAAAGTTTACTTACAAGTACACATGGGATTTGCTCAGTAATGAGTAACTTGCTGAATACCCAAAGAAGTTTATATACCAGCTTAAAAAAAAAAATGGAGGGGGGTGGGGAGAATTTGGTCAGAGCGTCAGTGGAAGAGTATGAAAGGTTCTATTGGGTTTTTTTATATACTAATGGAAATGTGCAGGAAGTCTGTCTCCCTCTTAGAATTTGAAGGAAACTCCCTCAGTCTGGAGTTAATGACAGTTGTATATTTTCTGGAAGCTCTACTTTAGTTAAATAAGAAAAGCTCTGATAAGATTTTAAGTGTTTTCACTTTAAAATAATCTTTATGTCAAAACGTAATCCCTTCACTATCAAGCCCCTAAATGATGCTGATGCTCCTGGTCCACGGACCACAGTTTGAGTTGCAATCTACAGACCAATCTCAAAGTCACCTCCAGCTCCCTAACACTGGGATTGTACATTGCTCTGAGGAAAAAATATATATATACTATTAAATATCCTGAAAAGGTTATTCTCTATAAGAAATCACAGATTAGGATAACAGCAGTAAAAATATAATTCCATCATCCTAATTACTTACAAAGCAGTAATTCTTCCTGCCAGAGACTCTGGGCTGCTCACACCCAGCAGGCAGTAGCAAACCCTAACTGACATGCGAACAGAGGATAGTCCTGTTCACCAGGCCATCCTTCTGGGGAGTCTGTTATATCCCTGAACTCAAGACTCCCTCAACCTGTCGTATCTACCAAACCCTACCCCCACTTCAGCCCCACCCTATGCTGAACTTGACAGCTCCACAGCCTGGGTTAGTCCTATCTCACTGCTGCCAAGAGCATAATATTCTGTTGTTGATCTCAATAAGAAAAATCAATTTGAAATGGGATCACTGGGTATAGGTACAAAACTGACTTTTTATTAAGTACTTTCTGATACCTGAATTTCTGCTCTTATACCTACCACTCCCCCTGCCAGTCAGGCAGCTGCCTGAAACACAGCCAGATGGGAGACATTCAATAAAGTTGCTAGCTCTTCCCCCACAATCCTGAGATTTACAGTGTTAATTTAAAGCCCTCAGACATCTGTGACACCATACAACCGTGGCCAATTTTTCCTCAAGGAGCTGTATGGGTTTTCTAAAGAATTCACTGTTAGATCAATATTAGCTTTAAAGAAAAAGTTGCACCCTAAAGTCAAAGCAACCACAGTGCTAAACCATGCTCTAATAATTCTGTGTGATAGGAAAAATGCTTACAGGTAAGTGCCAGTTAGGTTAGGAAGCTTACTCAAGTTGCTCCTACTTTCAAAGGAGGGCAGAAATAGAAGACTTTGACTTTATTTCTAAATTAATGTCAAAATATGCCTTTCCCACTATACACAATAATTACAGATACACATCGTATACATCTGGAGGATGGAGAAACTTACTGTAATAAAAGAATTTGGATGAAGAATCTCTAGACTAGAACAGAACTTACTACAGCAATGGAAATGTTCCATTTCTGTGCCATCCAATAAGGTAGCCACTAGCCATATGTGGCCAGTGAGCATTTGAAATGTGGCTAGTCCAAAAAAGTTTTAATTTTTAATTTTAGCTAACTTAAACTTTAAGGCCACGTGTGGCTAATGGCTACCATATTGGACAGTGCAACTCTGACCCCATTCCAAGAGTGTAACCTTAGGCAAGCATTAAACCTCTCTGAATTTTCATTTCCACTTAGAGAAGTTGAGAGGAAGAATAAGAAATGTTTGTGGTTCCTTGGAGTTTTTTCACTCTATAATCCATGAATAAATATGACAGTTGCTCCTCTAGTTGGAAATGTATTCAGATCTTTGGCCAAGCTTAGGAACCTTTCTCTCTGTCTTCCTCTTTCTCTCTCTTTCTCTCTCTGTTAGTGACCTGGCATGGACAGAAGCCTCTTCTAGCATATAATCTAAGTATATAACCCAACAACTGGCAACTAGCCCCACTCCTACTTTTCTACTAACACAATAAAAAAACCCAAACTTCTCTTGTTCCATTTTGGCAACAACAAACCCTGGCTGACCTGCACCCTGAGCTCTGTGTTATAATAAAAGCCATTTTATCTGCACACTGACCAGAATTCTCCAGTGTGGGGTCATACGGCAGAGTGAGGTATACAGAATCTGAGAGCACCACAATGCTCAGACGACCCAGCCTCCAACCGGAGTGGCCCCACTCCACGATCCTTGGTTATTTTCAAAGCACCTCCTACAAGGTTTGAAGGGAGCTGGGAAGATCAATTACAGAAATGATTAGCATACAAATAGCACCAGCAGGCTATGGGTTAAGAACTCTCAGAAAGGACTGCAGAGGCCTACGGAGTTAGGAGCGGATCATCATGCTATAAACTGAAGAAAAGCCTTTGCCTTTTTATCAATGGAAAACACATTTCTCTCACTATTTTAAGTGTATTATTCTGAAACCTTTGCTGAGTGGTAAGGACCGGAGACTTAAAATATAACAATCAAGATGAAAGATATAATATTATTTTGTCCAAAAGATAATAGTGGATCGTCTGTGTTTAATTTATTCATTTCATCTCACTCATGGTTTTTTTAACTCCTGCACTTTCAGTGTCCTGGTATGACTCAAAGCTTTGGTTTTCAAACATCAGGTTATGAACAGGTGTTAGCTTATACCAAGGGGCATTCTTCAAAATAAGGACATTGTAATCAATTCTTCCTAAAGCTAAACTTATTTTAGTTAAAGGAGATTCCTATTATGTTTGTCCTACTTTTTGGTATTAAAAAGTCTTTTTAATGTCTTTTATGAAAATGACTGTTTCTAAATGGGAGTTTTATTTTTTCGGTTTGTTTTTGCTTTTTCTAAATATTCTTACTGGCAAAACTAAAAGTTAATAACTGCCAGCTTTGTGTAATGTCTGTTTTGCTGTTGACTAAATCCTGATGTCTGAAATCCCCTGCCTTAGATCTCAGGAGAGATAGTCCCGCTCCTGCCAGGGCTGAGGAAGCCATGGTCCATGTAAGAAAACAAAGCATGGAGCTCCTCAGACATTCCACTTCTCCATGTTCCCTGAGTGGAACAAATGGGTCACCTAACCTCAGGTATGGAATAGAGTTTTTTCTAATTTCCAGCCCTGATAGCATCACTACCCAATGATAACTGATTGGCACTAATCAACTTAAAAAAAAATTTTTTGTCTTGGCAAGACACCAAGCTGAAAAAAAAGGTGTATTTTTCAAAAAGATACGACTAATAAACATTCTATTCATCCATTCATTCTTGACATAGATCATACACCTCTGAACAAGAATATTCACAAATGAGAGTGACCCCCACATCACCTCTATCTTTCTAAAAGGAATAAAGCAAACCCCAACTATGCAAACTTGAAGTGCTGGGACGAGTACAACGTCTCAGGAGAGGGACTGGTAACCAATGCTTAGGAGAAGAATGCTGTCAGGATAATCAAGATAATTTTTCCACCTCCAAGAAGCAACAGGAAGGTTCACATGTAGCATGAGGAAGGTGTGAATATGCGTGAGTATGTAGCCGGAGATAATGTAAGGCAAGGGGCATGCTAAGGAATCTACAGCAAAGAAGCTAAGTCTAAGAGGGCTCTTAGAATGATGAAAGGATGGGGGCTAACAGTTCCAGATAAGATCCAATGTAGGAGCAGCCCCCTAAGCAGGACCCAAACCAAGATCAACAAAGGGACACGCAAGAGGGTGAAGGCCGCGGTGTTGTGGTCGGGAAACCAGGAATGATAACTGGGGTATAGGAGCATCACTGGGCCAAGCACTCTGCTGTGCTCTTTAAATAGATTAGCTCATTTAAACCTCAAAGCAATCCCCTGAGGCAAATGCCAGCACTATCCATTTCCTCCAAATAAGGAAACTGAGGCTCCGATAGGTTAAGTAACCTGCCACGATTCACAACCACTCAGTTGGAATTTGGAACCCAAGTGTGGCACAAGCCTAGGGCCCTTGATAACAAGGACAGCTGCGCTACAAAAAATACAAGGGCAAGGCCATTTCCAGTGGATGTCTGAGATGGAAAGACAGACAAAAGGACCTTGAAATACCAATTTTCAAGGGAAGTTTTAATCATTTATGTCACCACATTAAGGCCAATTTCCTATCTGCTTTGTGGAGACGAAAATAAAGTAGTTTTGGTATTTCTCTCAGAGTCACACTGAAGAGGAAAATTGCCTAGAGCGGGCCCAGGCCAGGAGGCCCCAGAAGATGTAAAGTTACTAACAATAAGCTAGGGATAACCAGAAGCCCTACTGGGAACAAGAGATAGCCAGATGTTTCTGCTTCTGTAAACAGGCTTCCCACCACAGGTCCCTGCACTACTGTTCCTGCCCAAGGCAGCCCCCACTCCCCCAGAAATAAGTCAAGCAGAGAAAGACAATTATCATATGGTTTCACTCATTTATGGAACATAAGAAATAGGAAGATCGGTAGGAGAAGGAAAGGAAGAATGAAGGGGGAGTAAACAGAAGGGGGAATGAACCATGAGAGACTGTGGACTCTGGGAAACAAACTGAGGGCTTCAGAGGGGAGCGGGGTGGGGGACTGGGATAGGCCAGTGATGGGTATTAAGGAGGGCATGTATTGCATGGTCCACTGGGTGTTATACGCAAATAATGAATCATGGAACATTACATCAAAAACTAGGGATGTACTATATGGTGACTAACATAACATAATAAAAAATTATTATAAAAAATTAAAAAATAAATAAAAATAAATAAATAAACAAACCCACCTACCAGCAATCAGCATAGTCCTTGGAACCTGACTGCCTGCAGTGCCCTATAAAAGCCCTATAACCCCATTCCCCCAGGCCCAGAATTTTTAGCACGAGCTCATCTGGGTCCGTCGGTGTAAAATAAATCCGCATTCTCCTACTTCTCTGAGTGTTACTTAGTCTCTCGTCGGTCTGATTTTTATTTTTCTGCAACAACACAATGTTAGAGCTACAAGGAAACGCAGAGACAATCTGGCCCAAATCCTTTATGTGACACCGTGATAGAGTATCGTAAAGGTGAAGTGACTGAGGCAAGGATCCGTTCTGACAAGTCAGTGATTTCTACAGAGTTGACAGTCTCGGTGAAATGAGTTAATGTATTGTTTGGTGTGTAACAGGAATTTGAAGGGAACATGCCATTCCAAAATATGCCACTTTGGCATACTGATTATGTTGCAGCACTTGAGAAACAGCAGATGCAGGAAAGGCCCTCCGACCTCCCCTTTCTACCTAAAAGCAGGTTGTAAAATTTCCCATGAGAAAGATGTTCTCTGCACCAGAATGAGAGAACCATTCTTACCACCAGAGATTGGGAGTCAATGACAAAATGGTTCTACAAAAAACCTACTAAAATAACCCACTGTTATTCCATTAATTTTCCCCAAATATTTCTAAGTCATTTCTAAATTTGTCCCAAATTTACTTCTCCTAGTCCACTCCCCTTTGTCTTGTCAGTCACATCCCCATAATTTATCATTCATTAGTAAGCTTTTGAGCCTGACGGCTTCTTCAGGTCTTCATTTTCCTTCTGAAGGATTATATATATATATATATATATATATATATATATATATATATATATATATATATATGTATGTATGTATATGTATATATATGTATATATATATGTGTGTGTGTGTATATATATATATATATATAAAATAAACCTGTATACTTTTCTCCCATTTCTCTACCTTATGTCAGTTTAATTCTTGGGCCAGCCACAGAACCTAAGAGGGTAGAAGAAAGCTTTCCTTCCCCTACAGTTCCAAGAGTATTAAAAAGTATTATCACATTATCATTTCAGTGCCTAACATAAACTTGGGTTCAGAATATGCACTCAGGGGGCGCCTGGGTAGCACAGTCGTTAAAGTGTCTGCCTTCGGCTCAGGGCGTGATCCTGGCGATCCGGGATCGAGTCCCACATCGGGCTCCTCCGCTGGGAGCCTGCTTCTTCCTCTCCCACTCCCCTTGCTGTGTTCCCTCTCTCGCTGGCTGTCTCTATCTCTGTGGAATAAATAAATAAAATCTTTAAAAAAAAAAAAAAGAATATGCACTCAGGACTTAAAGAATTCTGTTGGGTCAGAAAAACAACAAAAACAAAATCTCTCCAAGCAGCATAAGAGATGTGAATATAAAGTTGTGGGGTTCTGTGTGGTTCATCGAAAGTCTGCTTATGGTATGGCCACCAGTTTCACTCCTCAGTACATATAACCAGGTCAATAATAAATTTGGCTTAAGACTATGAACTAGTGATGGTGTGTGCTTAGGTAGATTTTATGCCTATAATCAAACGAGCTTTTCTTTTTAAAAAGAGACTAGACATACAGCTCTACCATATTTTATCAGGAATTATGTATGACTCAGAATTGGCTTGAATAAAATTAGTAACCAGATATTGTAACCTCAGGCTTGGATAATTCCTTAATCTTTTCCTCCTCCTTGAGAATTCTTGTCCTAAAATTCATCATGAGAGGTAGCAAAGACAATGAGCCACTGGATATTTCTGCAAACCTTTGACTTCACATGGATCTCTATAGCATTAGCTAATTTCTCACAAGATCAATGGTCTTTAACATGACTAATAGAATTTAACAGTTACATAGATTGCTGCCTCATTCTAGTAATTTACATTCAGTCTCCAAAAAGGCATATTCCAGCCACAATCCTACAGTATTACTTTGGAGTGAAACAATAAATTCCAAGATGACAAGTAGTAGCTGAAAGAAAAGAATAAGACTCTCTAAAGTCTAATACTGTGCTAACTTCTGCCAAGTACATGGGTTCTTTGTGGAATGGTGGAGTTAGGTCAGTAGAGGTATCTTGAATTAAATATCGAATTCACAGGATGAGTTCGTCATTTAAAAATCAGAACTTGATCCTCAAAATTCATGTTACTAATTTTTCGGATGGTCTTCATACCCAACTCTTAGCAAATTACAAACACTCATCTCTCATATAGTAAAAGGTAACAATGGCTAACATGCTATTCCACTACTACACAAAGACGTGGATGGCAGGCGGACAGTAAACAGACTAGAGACATGACCAGAGCCTTTGTGTCACCAGACGTTAGCAGGAAGGTTAGGGAGAAGTTTGCACAATCAGATGTGAGCCTTGGTTTATAATCCGAAGGACTGTTTTGAGGGTGAAAGTCAGGAGAGTTGGTTATGAATATCAAGAGCCCACAAGAATATTTCTAGGGAGAAAACCTAAGGCTAGTAATGAAGCTGAATTAGCAACCAGAAAACCAGACAGATGTCAGAGTCAAGAACATATTCTGCTAGTTGTTCTAGATGTTTAATAAACAAAGGGTTCTGTGATCAAAGATGTTTGGGTGTGTGCCAGGTTAAGCAGGTTTTTGTTTTGTGTTTTGACCATAACATGTTCAATCTTTTAACACACTGGTGTCTCTCATGAATCTCCACAAGGCATATATAGTATATGGAGTTTCCAAATTCATTTGACTAGGAATTCCTTGTTCACTAAAGCATCCATCAGGCAACAAGCCCTATAGGCCAGCTTTTGGGAATCCCAAATCTGGTAAATGATTTAAACATAAGAACTCTGGGTCCCAAGAAGTTAGGAGATTTGGCTGGCATAACATGGCCACCTAAACGTAGAGCCAAGACTAGAACCATCTGGAGTGCCCAGTTGTGTGGTTCATCACAGCACACTGCATAGACCATGTTTTTCTCCTCCCCTTGCTGAAGCCAGCCTTCTTTAGACACTGATAGACTCAGGAAAATAACAGTTGTACTTTTCTTACTTAACAGCAGCTAAAAAAAGCCCAAGGCACTTCTGCCAAACTTTTCCGACAACAGACCCAGGACCGTCTGCCTCTGGTCCTTCCCTCCACCCAAATTCAATGAACAACTACAATTTCAATTATAACAGGGACATTCTATCTGAAAAAGTTACTGAGAAGCTCTTTGGTGATTAATAGCTGATTAATTTCTCCTGCCAAACATCTGTGAGCTTCATTAATTAGACAAAATGCTAAGTAGTGATCAGATGATCCCTGAAAACACCAAGCCTAAGAGAATTTTTCTTTCAGTGGGACTCACTACCCATTACACAGAACCCCAAGCTATGACAGGGACTTAGAGCTGATCCTCCTAAAAGAGGGCACAGCAAGGAACAAGAGGAGCACTAGAATCTGAATTCTGAGGTCTGCATTCTAGATCCTTCTCTTCTTAGGCCCTTTGAATGTAGCCAGGAAAAGCCATTTGCCTGTTTCCAAAAAAGGGGGGGGGGAGAGAATTGACCAGCTATAATCTAGACTCAAACACTCCTAGCTCTCAAGCCATCAGTGGCTCCCTACTGCTCATTAAGCATGGCTCAGACTCAGTGGCCTGGTATTTAGGGTCTTCTATAATCTGTCCCTATCTTTCCCTTGACTGTCATTCTCCCACACAGAACCCTCTTTCTTACCCACGCTGGACTTCTTGTTGCCCGGCTCATGCCTCTTCCTCTCCTGCCCACCTAGAATGATACTCCCAATCCTATCTTCCCCACATATCCAACAAACCCACAACCATATCTCAAGAGTCAAACTCTACATTCTCCATGAAACGTCACTGATCACACCTCTAGAAATTGATCTCTCCCTTCAGAAAATTCCTATACTTCTTCTTGCCTGTACTTTTCACAGAATATTAGCAAGAACTACCTTAAAAGGCCACTAATTGTGCACAAGTCTTATTTTCCAGACCAAATTTTAATCTTTGGGAGACCAAAGTCACTGTCTTCAACATTTTCCACTTGACACATTGGAGGCACCCAATAAGTGCTCAAAACCCCTCTCCCCCACCCCCACTCCCCCCACCCCCAGCAACTACTGCCCTTATAGTCTTTATGGTAGCGTTCTAACATCTGAACCTGGCATATGAGCTCCTTCATAATGTGGCCCCTTCCTACTTCTCCTGTCGATATCTACCTCCTCTTGCCTATACCCTATCTCTAGCCATACCAATTTATTGAGATTTCCTCAGAGGGCCACCCTTCTATCTCTATTCTCCCCAATCCCTGGAATGAATTTCACCCACTTATCTACCTAGCAAGCTCAAGACTCAGCACCCCCCACACAGAAGTCTTCATTCCTTGTCTAGGTTAGGTCCCCATGCCTCAGTGCTTGCATAGCCCCTGTAACTTTGTCATGGTACTTATGACACTTCCAGTTTACTTCTTTATATCCCCCACAATTTGAACTTCCTTAAGAGTTTCTTGAAGACAGAGATTGTATCTCATTCATTGTGGTATCTCCAGAAGAGCACAGTACCTGAATGTAGCCAGTTGATGTGGTAGCTAACCTCCAAGATGGCCACCAATAATCACAGCCTCTAGGTGTTCATGCCATTGTGTAATCTCTCTCATTGAGTGTGGGCTGGATTTTGTGACTTACTTCCTAACGACTTGAATAAGGTAGAAGTGACACTGTGTGACCAAGAGTAGATGATAAAAGGCAGTATGGTAGCTCTCTCTTGTACTCTTGAATCACTTGCTCTAAGGAAAGCTAACTGCCATGTCCTGACCAAGGCCCACAGAGTGAGGAACTGAAGCCTCCAGCCAACAGTCCCATGTGTGAGACTGGAAGAAGATCCTCTAGCCCTAGTGCAGCTCTATCGCAGGTGGCTGCACTCTACTGACACCTTAATTTCAGGTTGGTGAGAGACCAGGAGCCAGAACTACCCAACTAAGCCGCTCCCAGATTTCTGACCCACACGAACTATAAGATAATAAATGTTCATTATTTTTAACCACTAAGTTTGAGGACTTGTTGCTCAGCATGAGGTAACTAATACATACTTTGGTACCTGGAAGTGGAGTTTGGCTGTAGCAGGCAGAAACTACAAATTTAGTTGGAGGAGATCTGGAGGAGAATGTTAGTGAGAGCTTAAAATACCTTGAAGACACTGAAGAATTTGTACTTTGAGGAGGCTACTAGTCAGGAAAATGAGGAACCTCTTTTTGGAAAGTGAAGGAAAGGGGATTCTTGTTATGTTCAGCAGCACTGTCACCTGCAGTAATGTGGAAAGTAGAACATGTAACCAATGAAATGGGTGACCTAGCTAAGGAGATTTTCAGCCAGAATGTTGAAGGTGCCACATGCTTTCTTTTTGCTGCTTTACAGTATAGTGCAAGAGAAAAGAGGGAAGCTAAAAGAAGAACTGTTCAAACAAAAAGTACCAAGACTTGCTGACTTTGAGTATTCTCAGCCTCTCCAGATGGCGAACAGTACTATGACGAAGAAGTGGCTTGTCAGCAAAGATCAAATCAGGGCACCCAGGAATGCATGGCCTAAAGATGAAGCCAACAGTATAGTTACAAAGTCACTTGTTAAGACCTCAGATCCTAAAATATGAATCCTTCATTAAGACTAAGAGAACCTAAAAGATGAAGCCCCATAGCCCAAGAGAACAGATGAGAGACTCTTACCCTGCCCTTTTTCAATAACATTAACACCGTAGCTCACATTGATAAAACATCATATTTTTAAAACATTTTTACCTACATTTCCCAAATCTGAATATCACAACTATAGAAATTAGACAGGGCAGGTATGAATAAACAACCAACACAGAGAGATGGGTGATTTGTCTGGTATCTCATAACTAAGTATAAAAGAATCTAACTCCCAGTCAAGTGTTCCTTCTACATCATCAAACTACATTTAGTAAACAGAACCTTGAAAGTATGTCTAGAAGTGTGGACAGCAGAAAAATTCTAAAGGCACTTATATACAGATATTTTAACATTTTGGTTTTAAACCATATTTTTCTTTTGAGATGAAATCTGCAATATTTGTGTGACTTAGATTTGTCAGCTAATTTTTCATCACCCACCTCCTGGGTCCACATGTGCTGTGACTGTTTTCACTCTGCTCAAACCCTGATGCAGAACAGCATGTTCTTGATATCCCTCTACTCGCACAAGCATTAGTGACCAATGCACATTTTATGGAAGTCTGTGCAAGAGGCAGAATATACCACGGCAAGCAATGTAAAAATTCCCATGGAGTATTTCTTTCTTTCCAAGTTTCCCTTAGATTTGCTTCAAAATAAAAAGAAGAAGGAAGAAGTACATCGAAGATATAGGTGTAAAAAGAAACTGCCCATGAGTGGCAATGGGTACACTGGGGTTCATTATACTATTCTGTCTTATTTTTTAATACATTTCAAATTTTTGTGATAAAAAAAATTAAACAATATAGTAACCCTACCCACCCATTTGGGATTTCTCTTCTCCTTTCTCCTTTCCTCAGATTCTCTCCCCTCAACATCCCAACACTTAAACTTCCTCCTCCCTCAGACATTCAGCTCTTCCTTCCTCCTCCTCCAGACTGGCCTACCAAGCTAATCACTAAATACAGCAAAACAAAAGACTCCCCACATTATAGGGCCCACCCTCCTTCCAAGGCAGTTTAGTGACCATCTTTTGTTACTTGAGCATACTTTGGGGGCTTAATCCCCAGCCAAAGTGGTTTATCAAAGTAATTCTTCCAAACACATACAGTGCTTTCCTCCAGAATACCAGTGAATAAAATTTTCTCCATCTTGTTACACTTATTATTCTGAATTCCTTTGCACTTTGTTCAAAAGAAGCCAGTCATTGAAACTTGATTTTGAGAACCAAAGCTTGTATTCAACAACTCCTGAAAAGAGTGGTTAATTCTATTTGAGTTTCTCTCCATAGTCCCATTCAAAACAGGTTGTGTGTATCTAAGAATAAATGGAGTCACCGCACAAGAGGTTTATTATCAGAGCTAAGCTTTGGGAAACAACTCCCACTACTTAATGCTGAAAGGAAGGAGAAGAAGGAGGAATATAGGCTGCAATGAATGGAAGGAGGGGACTAAAGAGGAAGAAGGGAATGGATAAAAAGGAGGAAAGGGGGACAGAAACATCTGAACTGTTATCTATCACATCATACAACTCTCTTCGCTGTGCCAATTCACAGGAAGAAAAAATATTATCCATAGAATCAGAAAGTCCGCTTTGATATTTTTCCCCTTCCCAAAGCCTTTGCCCTTCTTTTAGTATGGTCATTTAGCCTGTATTTTGATTTCTACTTTTGTAGTGTTTGTAATATTTTCACTGCCTCTTTTGCTTAAAAAGGATAAACTTAGTCCCAAGGACCCTGAAGACCTGTGACTCCTTATTCTGCCTGCAGATGTTTAAATCAGCCCTGAACCTATTTCTGTTGTTGTTGCTGTTGTTGTTGTTGTTGTTGTTGTTGTTAGTTTTTATTTAGCTCACCAGTTTTCTTGCTGCTGAACCTGGTGGGCAAAACAGCCTGAGAAACAGAGAGACTGGTCCCTCCAAAAGGGACCAGGGGCCAGACTGTGTCAACAATTCCCCTGCCCTGAAAGGAGCTGGCCTGACGAGTCCCGTGTTGTCAAATGACAATTGTGACTCCTTGCATTTCAAGAGTCACGCACAAATGCTTCCATCTGAAGCCCTCTGGGTAATAGTAGCCTTTTGAGGTTATGATATCTCTGGATGGAATTCAATAAGAGAAATTCACTTTCAATTGAGCCCTTGGAACAGAGCCAGGCAAGCCTAACAATACAATATGCTTCCAAAGAAAATTGGACTTATCCTCGTTTTTTTCTCCTTCTTTTTTCTTTCTGCTTCTAACCTTGTTCACACGTTACCTCTTCCCACTTCCACTCCCTTCTTCTATCAGGGGACAGCAGAGCTCTTAAAAATAAAACCCAGCACTTAAATAGGAGCAGTTTGTATAGAATGACACAAGCTCCCACACACAGTCCTAAGAATTCACTCTTTCCTCGGCTGACCTCTGCTACTTCTACCAGGAAAATGGCACAGAGCCACTGTGAAGGGGAGCCCAGGGATTATCACAACCAACGGTTTTCCATTACTTGCTCAAATAAAGAGTTTGACTTTTTTTTCTTTCTATTTTTTTCCTTTTAAACTGAGAGGAGGTGAACTGTACAAAGCCTGCCCAACACCACAGTCTGACTGACTGTTATTTTTTTCCCCCTCAATCTCTCTCTCTCCCTCCCTTCTCTCTCTCTCTCTCTCTGCTTGGTTTATTCCTCATTTTGCCAAGATTTTTTCTCTGAATAATTATTATTTCTTGGCCTGAAAAAGGTTGTAATTCTCTTTGTCTTTGCATTTGATCATCCGAGTGGATTAATGTGGGTGTTAAATGGGTGGAAGAAGTCATTTTCTTTGTCAAATTCTCTTAATCATCCTTTTGATTTCACACTCTCATTCTCCCCACCCACACACATCCCTCCCGCCGAGAGAGAGAGAGAGAGAGAGAGAGAGAGAGAGAGAGAGAGAATGTTTCTTCTCATACATTGTTTCTTTTCGGAGATCATTTCATTTGAAAGCCTGGAGTATAAGTAGATGTTTAAAAGAGAATGCTACTCAAATATATACCTTTGTATCAAGCAACTATGAGTGTGTGTAGGGGATGAGGAGGGGTGTGTGTTCGCACTTTTCTTTTGCTACAACTGCAGCTTATAATTTGTTTCCCTGAAAATCTTCCTGGTTCTAATATCACAGCTCAAGGGGCTGACTTTAGGTTTTGTTTGTTTTTCTCTCAGATAAAGCATGGAAGAGGCAGCAATTAAATAGTAATATTTAAACTACCACCAGTGAAAGCCAACTACCCCAAGCCCAAAGTATGTGATCTCTTGTCCTCTTGTGAGGATAGAGCAGTGTCTTCTTCTGACCTCGGATCAGCACCTTTGACTGGACTCTTAAAGATGTCCTACCAACCCACAATCTGTGGACCCTCCCTCGCCCGCCCCATCTACCCTGCATGGATTCTTACAGAACCATATTATAGTAATCAGTATTAAGATTTAGAGACTACAAAGCTATCATGGGTGGGCAAATGGGAAGCTCTGCAGACTTAAAAAGACACCACTGAGGGTTTGGTCCACCGTTTTATTTTTTTTAAGATTTTATTTTTTTATTTGAGAGAGAGAGAAAGAGCACGCACATGAGCAAGGGGGAGGAAGGAGCAGAGGGTGAGGGACAAGCAGACCCCGCTGAGCGCAGAGCCTGACATGGGGCTTGATCTCATGACCCTAAGATCATGAACTGAACCAAAATCAAGAGTTGGACACCCAACCAATTGAGCCCCCCAGGCACCCCACTGGTCCACCCTTTCAATAGCGAGTGGTCTTAACAGAAGAGCACCTGGGAGGTAAGCAGCCTAGCAGGGTAATTCAAAGACACTTGACCAACTAGTATTAACAGAATTTAGTTGGTGTCTGGAATTTGAAGTCATTGAAATCAAGTCCATTTGAGGCTCTACCCTCTATTCACCCTTTTGTAACCCAAAGAGTTCCATGATGTTTTTAGAATCATCGAGTCTTTATTCTCATTCCCTAAAGATTCCTTTTTTTTTTTTTTAAAGATTTTATTTATTTATTTGACAGAGATAGAGACAGCCAGCGAGAGAGGCAACACAAGCAGGGGGAGCGGGAGAGGAAGAAGCAGGCTCATAGCGGAGGAGCCTGATGCGGGGCTCGATCCCATAACGCCGGGATCACGCCCTGAGCCGAAGGCAGGTGCTTAACCGCTGTGCCACCCAGGCACCCCTCCCTAAAGATTCCTAACCTACTAAAAATGATAAACTCTTAGGAAGAGATGAGAGCTAGCACAGTCATTAAGTCTTTTCTACACCAACCCCATTCATGAAGCTCCAAAAACTATAACATTCCAGGCACTAATGGGGAAATCACTATGTATAGTATTAAAAATCAATGCACACTGTTACCCACATGTGACCATATGGTCACCCAGCCATTAAGATAACTGATCATCACCATGGATTTCTTATCTATCTAGCCAAAGATAAAAAATGGGTTTTATCTCAAGTACCAATTCTGATTGATCAGCAATGGCCATCTGAAAAGCTGTACTGAAAAAGATCCTGAAGCCACATGCAAACCTAGCAGGCAAGAATGCTGAGATCAATTAGCCATGTCTGCCATGGATAAGAGTGGTAATATAGACGCTGCCTATTAGCTATTCCTGGCAAGTAGATTGCAAAGGCTAGAAAAGAAGGTATCAACATTTCAAATTCTACCAAGTGGAAAAGCCCACATATTTCCAAACAGCAAGTGTTTTCAACCATTTAAAATGTTACATTTGGGGGCGCCTGGGTGGCTCAGTTGGTTAAGCATTCTGCCTTTGGCTCAGGTCATGATCCCAGGATCCTAGGATTGAGTCCTGCAACAGGCTCCCTTTCAGCAGGGAGCCTGCTTCTCCCTCTCCCTCTGCCCCTCCGCCTCCCCCTGCTTGTGTTCTCTCTCTCTCTAGCTCATGCTCTATCTCTCTCTCAAATAAATAAATAACATCTTTTTAAAAATTTTAAAAATAAAATGTTGTATTTGTCTCTAATAACTACCATTCATTAAATCTACAGTGTGCCTGACACTATACTATGATCGGTACTTACATTATTTCATTCCATCTTTATAATAACACTGCAAAGTAGGTATTATCTCCATTTTGAGCTGACAAAATAAAGGTTCAGAAAAGTTAAATAACTTGCCCAAGGTCTCATAGACAATAAGTGGTAGAGCCAAGATTTGAATAAAGGTCTGCAGTGAAGTCCAAAGCCAAAGATCCTGCCATAAATCGTGCTGCCTCCTTGGAATTAGAAGACATGAAGGAAGAATCAAGAGCGGGAATCCTTGGCAGTTTGCTGCCAAGTCTTAGAGCAAAGTCTTCAAACTGCCCATCATTCTTGTTGGCTCCTGACAGCTCCAGCTAATTGTCTGCCATTAGGCGGTTGAGATTTTTAATTACAGTTATATTCAGCTGAGCTGAAATTTCAGCTAATTATAATTGAAATTGAGGGCTAAAAGCAAGTTTCAAAGGTCATCCAGTAGTTTTCTTTGGGTATATGTATGTCTATTTTATTATGTTAAATAAGTAATACATATATATAGTTTTGAAAACCAAATATTATATGAAATGACTTAAAACTGAAAATCCATACTCCCCCACCCCACCCCGTCTTGCTTCCCAGAGGCAAGTAATTTTAATCATTTCTATTTTTATTTCTCCTGGTGGTTCCAAAGTCTATATAATAGATGTATGGCTCTATTTCTTGATTTATTATCTTTAGACATTATATACTGACTTCTACTATGATAGATGAAAATTTAACTCACCTACACCACCACCTACACCTTCCATTCTTCCTCCTCCTCATCTTTAGTTACATTCCCATTTTCAGTTCTTCCACTTGACATCTGCAACTTCAAGTGGCATATTAGAGCTTCATTTCTTGTCCTACCAACTATTCACAACTATTTCCTTCTTCCTCTCTTCCATTCCCCTGTCAGCTATTCCCCTTATGTTTACATTATCTAGATAAATAATGTCTATATTCTCTTCGTAACCATAGTCAAGTTCTCCATGATTTATACGAGAGAATTCTAAAAGCTGAAAACCAAAAAGTAATATTTCCTGGATCTATTCAAACGGATTCTCCTTCTTCACATTCCATCAACTTGTCAAAATCATGCCACAGGTAAGTTTGCTCTATAGATGGACCATCACTTTCTTGTACAGTTTTACTGTTGTTGCTCTTTTCCTGAAGTTTCTGATTTTCTTTTCCTCTTTTTTATGTTGTGTAACATTATAATAATCTCACAATTTTCAAAGTTCTCAGTATGTGATTTCATTTATAAGATCCCCTTTCCCCCACATTGCCAAGACCTCTTTTACAGTATCCTGTCTATCCTCTCCAAACAGGACTAGTTTCTCCCTAAACCTAAGACCGAGCTGCCAGGCTGGGATTTCTGTTTGCCGTTCTTCCAGGTTAAGGCCTTTGTCTCTTGTGGCTTTGTCTTTCTTATTTCACTCCCTTGATTTTTTTTTTTTTCCTGAGACCCATTCTCTAGTAGCTTTCTAAGACAGTGTTCATAGTCATAATCTTTTTGAGTCCTTTATTCTGACTTCAAACTTGATTGACAGATTAGCTAGGTATAGAATTTTAGGACAAAAATCACATTCACTCAGAACTTTGAAAGCATTGTTCCATGTCTTCTAGCCTCCAGTGTTGTTGTTGAGAAGGTTACAGCCACACTGATTGCTATGGTCTGAATGTTTTTGTCTCCCCAGAATTCATATGTTGAAATCTTAATACCCAGTGTGATGATATTAGGATGCAGGGCCTTCGAGAGGTACTTAGATCATGAGGGTGAGCCCTCAGGAATGGGATTAATGCCTTTAAAAAAAAAAAAAAGAGGCCCCAGAAAGCTTGCTAGCCCCCTCATCAGGATACAATGACAAAGGCCAGTTATGAACCAGGAAGAGGACCTCACCAGAATCTGACCATGCCAGTACCCTGATCTTGGACTTCCAGCCTCTAGAACTGTAAGAAATAAATGTTTGTCGTTTATAAGATACCCGGTTTCCGGTATTTTGTTATACCAGCCTGAATAGACTAAAACACTGATTTTTGTTCCTTTCCAAGTTGCCTGCTTCTTCTTTCTTTCTTTCTTTCTTTCAAATTCTTTCTTTCTCTCCTCCCTTCCTTTCATTCTCTCTCTTTCATTCTTTTTAGTCTAAGTTCTTAGAAGTTTCTTTCTCTTTGCCTTCTAATTTTATATAATTAATTTTGTTAGCAATCCTCTTTTACGTTTCTCAAGATCTTTCTTATTTTATCCTTTTTTTTTCTTTTTACAAAATTCTCTCATTTTATGAGTGCAATATTTTTTCAAATCCCTCTGAGGGAACTAAATTTTTTTAAGAGCTCCTCTGTCTCTTGAATTACTTCCATTTCCTCCAAGCTCATTTTTATTTGTTTATTGTTAACCATTCTCTTTCATGTTATAGGCTTTGCTCAAATGTTCTGATAATCCTCAGATGTCTTTTCATAAAGGAAGCAGTAGAACAACTAATCAGGAGCTCTGTGAATAAAGATTTGGCTTATCAACTGGCAGGCTTTGCTTCAAACGTGGAAAGCCAGCCATTGTATCTTAAGACTCCTCACTTTCAGAACAAAGAGAGCTTCTCTCTGAGGTAGTAACCCTCACACTAGTCCTCCCCCAAAGTTCAATTTCCTCAGAATATTCGGCTTGAGGACAAGGGCTGTTGTGGGTTCCACAGGGAAGATAAAGGGAGTGGGGTCAACGGTTCCATGCATCTTTAATTTGTCTTATGTTTTCAGCCCCACTTTCTACTCCCATCCTCTGATGTGCATGCTGTCTCCAAGGACAGAGCCTCCCTACCATTCTGTTGGGCAATGGATGTTCTTACTCTCTTTTATTAGCCAATTATTTCTCCATATGTTTTCTGCCTTCTAGAGATTTGTTGAAAGATCTGAACCATTGCTAATCTCATATACATTTAGTCCTTTCAGTTTTTATGTTTTTATTTTTATAAATTCTGTACTATAATTTTAATGCCATCTGAAAGAGAGAGAGAAAATGTGTGTATGTATGTGCGTACGTCTGCCATTTTGAAATAAAGTCCATACAGTGGTTTTCAAGCACTGCTCTATAAAGCCAGGCTTCTGGGAGAAAGGCAGTAGAAATAGCAAAGACAGGACACCAAAATAAGAGATGAGGTGAGGACTTCCCACTTCAACTAGAGCTCTCTGCTTTTATTTATTGTCCTTCTACAGATTCCACTTGATTATATCTTACTACAAGAAAGAATCAAAGAATAATTCAAGACAAAATATAATCAAGTGCTAAACTAAGTACTCCAGAAAATGAGCTTTCAAATGTAGGCTAGAATAATTAGAGACGTGTACATAAAAGGGGTAGAATTTGTAAAAAGCTCTGGGGCTGAAAAGAACACTGGGGCCAGATTCTACAGGACTTTTTTAAGCTGTTTTAGCAAGTCTGGGCCTTATCCTAAACATGAAAGAACAATTAGAAGGCTTAAAGCAAGGAAGTGAAAGGATTTGATATGTGTTTTTGAAAGGTCACCCTGACTTCAGATGCATAACAGATAATCAGCAGGTGGTCAAGGACTTTTCACATTTTCTCTTACATGAACCCTACCACACTCTATGGAGGTGGGAAAGGCAGGCATTATTGCTATTCCTAATCCACAGGTGAGGAACAGGCTCAGAAAGATTATGTGATTTGTTTCAATTTACATCAGTAGTAAATGTCAAAGCTAAGGTAGGAATCCGCCTCTTTATTTTTTTTTTTAAGATTTTATTTATTTATTTGATAGAGAGAGAGGGAACACAAGCAGGGGGAGTGGGAGAGGAAGAAGCAGGCTCCCAGCGGAGCAGGGAGACCAATGTGGGGCTCGATCCCAGGACCCTTGGGATCATGCCCTGGGCAGAAGGCAGATGCTTAACAACTGAGCCACCCAGGTGCCCCAGGAATCTGCCTCTTTAAACTCCTTTTGTACAGGTGCTAAGGAACAATGGTGAACCAGTGGTGTCTGACCAGTCACAGTCACTGCCCAACCTGGAGGACCATCCCACCGTCCTGGCCCCATTCCCTGCACACCCAGGAGCTCTTACCACTAATTAGCTCTCCAACTCTTTAGACCTTTACAACCTAGTCACTCCAGGTAATTTAGAGTTCTGAAGGGTAAAGAAAGAAGACGATAATGTGAACTCAACATCTACTGCTATGTACGCTTTCTTCTCTTCCAAAATCCCTTTATGAATACTATATTGGGTTAAATAGTGTCCCCCCAAAATTATGTCCACCTGGAACCTCAGAATACAGACTTCTTTGGAAATATAGTCTTTGCAGGTAAAATTAGTTAAGTTAAAATGGGGCCATAATGGATTACGGTGGGTCCTAAATCCAGTGATTTCATGCATATAATAAAGCCATGTGAACACAGACACACAGGGAAGAAGGCCGTGTGATAACAAAGAAAACAAAGATCAGAGTGACCCATCTACAAGCTAAAGAATGTCAAAGATTGCCAAGAGCCATCAGAAGCTAGGACTAGGCAGGAAAGTCTTCCCATACAAGCTTCAGAGGGAACATGGCCCTGCCAACACCTTGATTTCAGACTTCAAGCCTCCAGAATTATGAGAGAATAAATTCCTGTGTTTTAAGCCCCCCAGTGTGTGGTAATTTGTTATAGCTACCCTAGGAAACTAATACAAATTAAAAGCAAGGCAAAAATAAAAAGAAAATAAGAAAATAATTAAATTTAAAATTATAAAACAGATTTAACAGAAAAATTAAAAACGGACTGCTGGCTTGGGTGCAAGTCCAGATGTTTTCCTGGATGCTATGTTTGTAAAACAAGGATGATGCCAGCTGAAAACATGGGCTTTAAGAAAGAAAGGACTCTGCAGAGGTGAAGTCCAGAAAAACTGATCATTGCCCCCACGAGGATATTCTTATACATGGGTTTCTTGGTCTCCCAAGGAAGACCTGCTCCACACTAAAAAGCTACCATTTCCTAACTGTATGCGCTCACTGTGCTAGGCACTTGACTAATTTTACCCCACTTTATCATCAGAACACCCCTGACCGGCAAATATTAAGCTCTTGATTACTATTTGTTGACCAACAGACTAACCCTGAGAGGTATGTCTTAGCCTGATTCAGGAAGCCATGGGCTGTCATGAAAAGCTTTTTGACAGGTGATCTCTAAGGTCCCTTTCAGTGCTTGAGTGCTACAAATTCTCTGCTTCTGTCTCTTAGCTAAGCCAGCACACAGCCAACTTCAAGAAAGGGCTTTCCTAGTCGATGAAATACTCCCTGTTTCCCGAGCTCCAGCTAAGCCCAGAAGTAAACACACTCTAGGGCAAAGTAAAACTCTTCTTTGGGCTGGCTTTTTGCCCATGTCAAGCTGAGTGAACAAAAGTCCAAAAATGATTCATATTTGGCGTTGGTACAGAGACAGCAGGCATACATGCACGTACACACATTCTTCTCTCTCATACATGCATACCTCCAGCCACGTGCTTGTTACCAAGGCCTTCCTGGCTCAGACCTGGCCCAACTGGTATCATAATTGGTGAGGGAGGGTGGAAGAAAAGCAAGAACAAAACTATTCACAGTTAACCACAAAGCTGGTAGATTTCCAAGATTAAACCCTTGGGACCACACTGCATTTAACCCCCCAAAATGGGCTCCTCAAAGTTTCTGTCATAGATGACAAAAAATATAGCAAAGTTAGAAGCCCCCTGTAATCTAAAGTGAGAAAGAGAAGCACAAAACTCACTGGACTGAGAACCAGGATGGGGACTAGAATCCACTTTATTGCCAATTGCTAGCCTTGTGACCTTAGACAACTCACAGCCTCAAAAGACAAAGGATTGAGTCATCCATAGGGCAACTCCACAATTTCTTATCTAATATGCAAATCTCTCCACCATCTTTCCTCAATTCCCTGAACTCCCCACTGCTCTCACACTCCCCAAACTGCTGCCCACACAAACTGGCATTTGCACACTCTGCCTTTGTCCAGGCTGTTCCCTCCCTCTGGAATGCCCTTCCCAGCCCAAACTTTCAGTGTTCAAATCCAACCCTCCCTTCAAGGGTAAATCCAAAGAACTCCACAAAGTTTTTCTGAATCCTTTCAGTTTGAAATAATCTTTTTCAGCTACTATAGCACTCTATTTATGATGAGATTTGACTCTTTCTCACATTTTAGTTCTTTGGGATATTTGTTAACACCTCCCTCCATTAGTCTGTGAGCTTCTGGAAGGCACATTCTGCACCTGGTTCATTTTTGAATCCCCTATCACTCCTAGCACATGCTCAGAAAGTCTTACGGAAGTTGCCCAAGGAAACAGAACTCATTGGGTATAGTGGTCACTGTGGTTCTTATTTCATTTTCATTTGGGGCCAGAATCCCAGGAAGCTAATAAAATTGGTTCATGCAAATAATGCCATGTCATGTGACAAACAAATTTACATGCATATTACAAACTTTGGGATGCACTGATGATGTTTTTAAAAAGACAACTGAATGAAAACCCCATCCTTCACTTGCTTGGTTGAGCTTACTTCTGGAGAGCAGATATGATAGGTATGACTGCTATCATCAAAGGACCTTAAAATACTTCAGCCCAAGCAGGTGTACCAGGGTTGGGCCTGGGGTCTAGATTCTGTGTATACTCCTCAGAAAGAAATTTGTAGGTTGCTTTGGAAGCTGATTGTGGTGAGAAGGAAATATTTGCTCAGCAGCAGTTTAAAACAAAATATGCTCCCCCTCCCAACATACCCCTTATCCATACAGCCTGACCTCGGGCTGGAGGATTAGAACATTTCTTGAAGAATAATGGATCTGTTTGTGTTCAGAGTCATGACCTGTTTCTTCCAATTAAGACAAACATTATACTAACATGAAGAAGTGAGAAAAGTGAGAAGGTTTTGAAAAATGAAGCACTTTTGTAAATTACCTAATCCTATTTGTTTTGTTTCCCAGGTGTTACCAGCCATTCCTACTTGAAGCCTGCCATGGCAAACACCATCTATTTGTCCTCTAATGGCAGACTGAAATTATTCTTAAGGCCATCTTTGTGATTAAAAGCCCAAGAAATAGCCATAAATTACCAAGCAGAGCCATCTATTTACAAATTCCATAAATAATCATAAACATTATATACAACTATAAATAAATATCACAGTGTTCACCCTTTTCTAGCAATCAGACAAAGCCAGATAGGAGGCTGAATGGCCCCCTTCTGCTGACCCTCAACTGCCTGGCAAACAAGACCTTCTACTCCTACTGGAGGAGCCTGGCTTCTCTCTCTGGGCTGCCTAAGAAAAATCGACTCCGTATGCAATCCCATCCTAATGCTTACACATTAAATGTTGGTAGTCAAACACCATTAACCATTCCCACAGGGCCTAATATTGATTTGCATCTTGAGATTTCTAGTATTTAAGAGCTCTGCTCTGACACCAGACAGTGGAATCAGATGGCCTCCTAGCTTCAGCATTCACCAGCCAAGCCACTTAAAGAAAGTTACTAAAATTCTCTTAGCCTCAGTTTCTTTATGTGTAAATAGGAACAATGATAGTTACTTCCCCACAGGATTAAGTTAAAGAATAAATTAGATTATAAATACATATAAAACTTAGAACAGTGCTTGACAGATAAGGACCAATCAAAAAAATGTTCTTGTTTTTATTCCTCAAAAGTACTTCTTGCTCAAAATACACTTGACCAGCTTTGCCATGTTTTATATAGCTTAGAAAACAAATGTGAGCAGAGGAGGATGTACACACACACACACACACACACACACACACACACAGTGGATATTATGTGCTAACATGTAGTTCCTGGCAACATCTGACTGGGAGCAACTATGAGACCATCATGTTACAGTACATGGACTGCATTCACCCCTAAAGTAGAGCTGCAACAAGACTTGGGTGCAAGTTATTTATTTGGGGGACTGAGCTCAGAAAGAAGTGGGAGGCAAGAAAAAAAAAATAGGGAAGAGGAAAGAGCCACCACAAGGATGTATTATTGAGTTGGCCACCATGACTTGAGACTGGGAACTGGATGCCATTGGACCATATGTGATGCTCATGTTGTTCATCAAGGAAGAAAAGATAATGCATTGATCCATCATCTCTTATTGCCCTTTTGTCAAGGGTTGTCCCATGGGGCATAACGTTCCGTACAATTTCAGGTTGCACATTCATATCTCAAGCAATTCCTAAAGAAACCTCATTGTAGTTGCTTTGGGTAACAAGCTATCAGCTTGACCTCTAAAAGACATAGAGACTGAAGTCAGCCATGTAGACAATCAACCATGTCTACATAATGGAGCCCCAAATAAAGACTCTGGACACTAAGGCTCAGGTGGGCTGACCTGGTTAGTAACACTCCATTTGTTTTGTCACACATTGTTGTTGGGGAAATCGGTGCTGTCCACAATTCCACTGGGAGAGGACAACAGGAAGCTCCATATGTAAAAATCTTCCTGGACTCTGCCCTATAGATCTCTGTCCTTGGATGATTTTACTCTGTATCTTTTCACTGTAATAAACCATAACCATAAGCATAACAGCTTTCAGTGAGTTTTATGAGTCTTCTAGGGAATTATTAAACCTGAGGATGGTCTTGGAGACCCACAAACTCTGCAGCTGGTATCAAATGTGAGGGTGGTCTGATGGAATTTTGCATATCCCTACTTTGATTAGTCATTGGCTATGTTCTGTGTTGTTCCTGGAAGGGTGGTAACTTAAGTGTGGTTTTATTCTACCAAGGCAAACCCAGGAGGCAGCTGGAAGCTGGGAGGTTTTCTGCTAGTAACACTCTCACAAACTGGAGAATGAATTTCTTCATTCCTAAAGGCTATGGCAAGTGGGACAGGCTTTAGTCATCAGACATATAAGACTAGACTAACATTTCTTTGAAAGAAAGGAAGAAGACTCACATAGCCACTAAAAGGGGAGGGTCCCACATGGAATGTGGAGAACATTGTATTACTCTCATTTTTTTTGATACTAGAAAATGATATGCTTGTTTCATAGAAAGAAATTATGCCATTGCCATTGTGTATCAATCCACGTTTTCTATGACTATTCTCACCTAGTGGAGTTAGTCACTCAATGCTGATTTCTAATAACAATGGACAGGGTGCCTGGGTGGCTCAGTCGGTTAAGTGTCTGCCTTTAGCTCAGGTCATGATCTCAGGGTCCTGGGATCAGGCCCCATGTCCTGCTCCCTGCTCAACAGGGAGTCTGCTTCTCCATCTGCCCCACCCCCTGCTCATGCTCTCTCTCTCAATCAAATAAATAAATAAAATCTTTAAAAAAAAAATACAACGGCCAACAGTATGATTTTAATCAGCATCCAGAGCCCCTTGGTGGAGACCCTCTCGGCAAGTATCCACATACTGATTTTAACAATTCTCTGAAACTTTGAAACCTAATATAAAAATTAGAAGCCAAACCTACAACTGCCTGTATGGCACTTTGTCTATGAGGTGGAAAGTCCTCTTTGCAATTTACATCATGCTGAACAGGGCCAAAGAAATAATCAGAAGCGATGGATGGGTGTTCAAGATTGCATTAGCCTCACAAGAACACAATTCTAACAGTAAGCGTCAATCAGCTGTAATAAGTAATGACCATCAAATACACACCCAATTCCAAGCCAATTTTGTTAAAGCCTTCTGCTATGGGTCTATGGCCACTGACCAAAGTATACAGCAGCTATTAAAGCTCTAATGGAGGTTTCAAAAGGTCATCAAGTTTTCACTGGCCTTTGCTATCTCTTACCACTGCCCCACTCCAAAGCTGGAATGACATCTCTGGAGGAAGTGTTTCTACAACTTTCTTTGGTAATCATTTCCTGCATTATTTAACCCTGAAATTTGAGTGAAAAAAAATTTTAAGACATTCCCTTCTGCATACTACCAATGAAAATATATAGATATGGGTTATTCTGCTCTGGTCTGAATTTTAAGTTTTCAGTAAATAAGAAATTTCTTCTTCTCTTTCTTTTTACCCCTTTAGACACTTGGCAAGCTGTCATATTAATATTCTACTAACCCCAGCAAAGTAAATAGCAGCTACTTTCACTGATGGCTCTCCTAAATCAAATGATTTAGCATGGCTGCACAAAAGAGCAGGGTTTCAACTCAAGAACCACAATGCAATGGATCTATGCCAAAATCTAACTTCTTTTCCAGAAAGGGCTCTGGTAAAAAAAAAAAAAAGTTCTTCCCCCAGAACAAATCCATTCATAAGTCCTGAATAGAGTGAACACTAAATCTACAATTGAAGTACAGCCTTCTTTTTCAAAACTGAGCGCAAGATAGAGATTTTTTTCCCTAATTAAAGTTAATTGACTTCTCTTCCATCTTTCTTTATCATGACAGATGGATGCTTAAATACAAGATTTGGGATTTAATGCTCATCTTAAGCTGAACCATTTCATAGCATTAAAAGGTATTCCAGTCATCACTATAATTACTATACATGCAAAATAGATTACAGTAATGAAAGCCGAACTTGAATTTTGAAAGATAAAGGCAAAAGAAGCAAGAATTCTTAAGCACCTTTTAAAAAATCAAAAACAGGCTATAGGATCATCTATCTCTCAGGTCTACAAACATATCTGCCTATAGTAAGCAGGCAGAAGGTGGGGGGAAGGACCAATAAGCGATCAGGAGTACTCTAACATTCTAACACTGGGGAGCAAAGACCCACATGAAGGAGACAGCTGCTATTCAAAAACATAGGACTGTTTTCTTACCTAGTGTTTCCAGATCCTCTGGTTTTCCCAGAGAAGCTGGAAATACAGGCCTCATGTAAAATTTAATCATTTTTAAAACTCAAAATTCTCACCAAACAAAACCCTTCTGAATGCCAGATTTAGCTCATTCATCAGTAGTGTGTGACCCCTCAATTAGAAATAGATGAGATTCTGATTATTAGGTAGAAGGTACTTTAGTCAATACCCAAGATCCCTTCCAACTCTGCAAAATACTACTGCACAATAAATCACTGCAGATTTAGTGGTATAAAACAGTAAGGCTCTTATTATGTTCAGGATGCTGTGGTCAGAAATTTAGATGAGGGGGCGCCTGGGTGGCTCAGTCGTTAAGTGTCTGCCTTCAGCTCAGGGCATGATTCCAGGGTCCTGGGATCAAGCCCCGCTTCAGGCTCCCTACTCTGCTGGAGCCTGCTTCTTCCTCTCCCACTCTCCCTGCTTGTGTTCTCTCTCCCGCTGGCTGTCTCTCTCTCTGTCAAATGAATAAATAAAATCTTTAAAAAAAAAAAATTTAGATGAGAAACAATGAGAATAGTCTGCCTGTGTGCCATAGCATTTAGGCTTCAACTAGAAAGATTCAAATATCTAGGGGCAATTGAAGATAGGAGCTGAAATCATCCAGAGCTTATTCAATTGCATGTCTAGCACCTGGACTGGGATGTCTCAAAGTCTGGGCTTAGCTGAAATTGTCAACTCTAGCTTCCATGCTTCAAATGTCAATACATATGACCACTCCATGTGTTTTGAGCTTCCACATACCATGGTGGCATCTGGATAGTAGGCTTCTTACCTACTGGTTTAGGAGCAAATGTTGCACCAAACAAGGCAGAACTTCATGGCCTTCTGTGATCCACCTTCAAAAGTCATATCACTTCCATCACATTCCTTTTGTTGAAGTGGTCACAAATTCACCCAGATTTAAAAGGGACAGGACATGGGGCACCTGGGTGGCTCAGTCAGTTAAGTAGCCAACTCTTGATTTTGGCTCAGGTCATGATCTTGAGGCCCTGGGATTGAACCCCATGTCAGGCTCAGTGGGTAGTCTGCTCTCATCTCTCCCTCTGCCCCTCCCCCTGCTCGCTCTCTCTCTCTCTCTCTCTCTCTCAAATAAATAAATCTTTAAAAGGAAGGGGGAAAAAAATAAAGGGAGAGGACATAGACCCAACCTCCCTATCTGAAAAGAATCGAAACATTTGCAGCCATTTCTTTTAAAACCACCAGAGACAGAAAAAGCTCATGTTCAGATGCCAGAAAGATCTGGATTCAAACCCTGGCCTACTTTTTACAGAGTAACATTGAGCAAATTATTTAACATCATTGATCCCCAATTTCCTTATCAAATTAGAAAAGTATGTGAAGACCATGACATATTGTGAGTGTTCAATGACTGGTAACTATTATTTCCATTTTTATATTGTGGAAGATGAGAAGGAGCTCCTTGTAGATTTACGAAAATATTACAGGGTCAGTGACTGATCTCACAAGCATTTCACTTACTGACAACACACCCTGGGTGTCTAAGTTTATACAAGGAAGGTAACCTGCAAACAAATCATGACCCAACCAGAACAAAAAATTCTCATACCAGTTTCATGACAGTATAAGCTTTAACTCACTCAAAATATTCCAGTCTCATGATGATGCTAGTTTTGACCTGCTCAAAATATTGAGCAAAGAAACACCCTTTGAAAATGGCTGCCTGCTCTGGAGTCTCAAAACAAAACAAAAACAGAACACAAAAAACACCCACTAGCTATAGGTTTTAGGAGAGAGAAGCAGAAGAAATACTGTGTGGGCCAGTAAGGAGGGAAATGATTCTGCAATGCTTGTCTGCCTTAAGTTGAAGGAGCCTCTTACTACCGCACGTATTATAAATAATATAATCGCCTCTGTGCAATCGGACAGTGCTAATGGAGCCAGTGAAGCCCACAGTATATAATATTTATTTGAAAGAGAAAATGATTTCATTTTCATTTTATTTCTGGTACAGCAAAGCATTCGAGTAGCACACGATGAGCCTTTCAATTACATGTTTAATTCATTCAGATGATTTGTGCACAGCAAGGAGATCTTAATCCCAGAGATTCTTAGTAAGAATGTCATTATGTTAATATAGTTCTCATAGGCTTCTTGGATTGGATTCTACTTAACACCATTTCACAGACTGAGCTGTAGAGGCATAATGCCCACCAAATCCCTAGCAAGCAATAGTAAAGCTTTCCTCTGCTATGTCAGTTCCTCAGACATGGCTTCTCACACCTCCCAGGCCAGACCAGTTCCCATGCTGAACATAAACTAGGATCTTGTATCTCTCATATGTGCAATTAAGTAGTCATTTGTATAATTATTTGCAATTGTCTAGGTCCCAGACTAGAATGAAAATCCATCCAAAGACCACATCTTACTTATCTCAGTGCCCAAACAATACTCAGCTCACAGTAAGTGCTTAATACAATTTGGTAAGTAGTCTGCAATATAAGATTGTTTACTCTGGTAAGATAAATTAGAGTATATACATAAAATGTAATATTCTGAAATGATTACCATTAATGCTGTAGTATGCATGTTATTGACATGAAAAGGAATCATGGATTTGTTTTCCAAATCAGGTTATAAAATCGTAAATACAGTAGGTAGTAGAATGTGGTGCTTACAAGTGTTAGATGAATGTGGGCAAGTGACTTACCCTCAGTGAGCATCAGTTCCTCATCTGTAAAAGAAGGATTAATAATAATCCCAAGTATGAGGTCTATTAGAAATACTGAGTGAGAAAATTAATTCAATAAAGTAATGTAAAAATACAATAATTAATTTAAAATATCAGCAAAGTGCCTGAAACCTACTAAGTGCATGATAAGTATTAGCTATACTGAAGACAACAATCCCATTTTACAGAGAAAAGTACATTTCTATGCATACGTTAAAAACTCAAGCTATTCACATCAAATTGTTAGCATGAATATATTGGTGGAATTTTAGATTTTTCTAAATTTTCGTTTCATGTGTTTTCTTTTCACATTGTTCGCTATTTTCTAGACAATAAGTCCATTTTCATTGCAGGGGGCGGAATAATACTTGGTTTTCTTCTACAGCACTAGCTGCCTGACCTTATATTATAAAGCAAAATATCTTGGAGATGGCTTGTCCAAAAAAATGGTTTCAGACTTATTTGAGGGAAGAAGATCAAATGAAGTTTTAAAATGACTACCTGGAGAAAAGTGTTTACCTGGTCTCATTCTCTAAATTCCACTAAAATGACAAAGAAAATGTACAAAAGATAAATAAATTTTAGTAGAGCTGAAAAACCAAGAGTTTCCACTAACATACCATAACTTTGAGAATTTCCTAGAAAAAGCAGGAGGTAACAGATCTAAAGAATCTGCAATTCCACAAAGACAAGTAAGAAGCCCTCCAATAAAGAGCTCTAGAACAACCCTAGGAAAAGAGGCAGTAGGGATAGAAGGAGGAATTGGTGGTAGGCTTATCACTGATTCAAAAGAACAGAAGAACTATGTCCATGATCTGGCAGAGTGCCCAGTAAAGTTTAACCTCAAATGCATCTCTGCAATATGAGAATTTTGATACAGGGGACTCTCAGAGTAGGTACTGGGACTGGGACAAAGTAATCTCCCCAGTAACTCTGGGCTGCCTCAAGGGAAGAAACAAACTTTCATCAGAAAACAAAATACTGGTCACTCTAAAGGAAAGTCTACCCTACCAGGATCCATAACTGCTCTTCGCCCCAAAACAACCACCAACACCTCCAACCAGAACTACAGTTATTGCCAAGGGGAACAGGGATTTCTGTTTGCACTGGGAAAACATATCTGAGCTATCAGTTCTGTTCATTTATATACACTTGTCCAAAAATATGAACTGTCACAAAGTGTTGTCAAACATACAACAGAAATGAATTGCTGGGGCGCCTGGGTGGCTCAGTTGGTAAAGGTCCAACTCTTGATTTCAGCTCAGGTCATGATTTCAGGGTCATGAGATCAAGCCCCACATTGTATCCCGTGGAGTCTGCTTGAGATTCTCTCTCTTCCTCTCTCTCTGTCCCTCCCCCGTGAATCAATCAATCAATCAATCAATCAATCTTTTTAAAAAAGAAATGGGTTGCTAACAGAATGAAGGGGAAGGAAGAAATAAAGGGAAGAGGGAGACAGGAAGGGAAGTAGAATAAAGAAAACAAAAGGTTAGTTTTAGCATGTCTGAAGAAATCTCTGAACTCCAGAGATTGATAAAATTCTTAACAATCACTAGAGAGGGGGGAAAAAAACAGGCTACATTCAAAAGAACAAGAATCCACCTGGCATAAGGTTTCTCCTTTAAAACTGGAATCTAGAACACAATGAAGCAATGTCTTCAATGTTCTTATGAAATACCATTACAAACCAAAAATTCTAGATTCAACTATCTTTTAAGTGTCAGGGCAAAATAAAGACATTTTCAGATACATGAGTAATCAAATGTTTTAAAACTTAGAAAACTTTTCTGAACAAATTATATGAATATATACAATATTAAAATGGAAAATGAATCTAAAAAAGAGAAGGCATTGTTTTAAAAAACAGTTGTGAGTAAAGATAAACTACAAATGTATAGTTAAGGCTAAATAAACTTAAATAGCATAGCTGTTAACCTTAAATAATTTTTAAGAGAGAAGTGGAAGTTGCACACCAGTTTTTAAATGCTTAGCTTGAAAGTGGCACAGCTAAGAGCCCTCTGGTCAGAACTAGTTCACAGCCACATCTAACTACAAGGGTCTGAGAAACAGGAGAATGAATGAATATTAGATTAGATTAATATGATATGCAGTCACCATAGTTCATAATAATTTCTTTATAGTTCGCAATAATTTTATCTTCCCAATGGGCTGTATCTTTGAACAACACGTTATATCCCCCTTTAACCATAAAATGATTTTAACATTGGAATCTATTTTCTTAGAAATTAATATTGTCTCATCTATCTTTTTTGGTTATAAATTATCTGGTATAACTTAGTCCATCCCCTTATTTTCAATCTTTCTGTGTCATTTCATTTGTTGTCTCTTGTAAATATCAAAAAAAAAAAAAAAAAACCCTGGAATTTATTCTCTAACTCAAAATAAGTTCTACCACTTAATAAATTATTTTAATCTAACCATCTTTATTTTTTGTTTTTTTAATTGAAATATAACTAACATACAGTGTTATATTAGTTTCAGGTGTACAATATTGATTCAACAATTCTACACATTATTCAGTGCTCACCAATGATAAATATAGTCACCATCTGTCACTAAACAACACTACTACATTATTGACTATATTCTCTATGCTGTACTTTTCATCCATGTGACCTATTCATATTATAACTGGAAGTTTGTAACTCTTAATCCCCTTTGTCTATTTCACCCTCCTCCCCTCGGCAACCACCAATTTGTTCTCTATGTTTGAGTCTGGCTTTTGTTTGTTTCTTGTTCATTTGTTTTGTTTTTTAGGTTTCACATATAAGTGAAATCATATGGTATTTGTCTTTCTCTGTCTGACTTATTGAACTTAGCATAATACCCTCTAGTCCATCCATGTTGTTTCAAATGGCAAGATCTCATTCTTTCCTATGGCTGAATAATATTCCATTGTATATATACACCATATCTTCTTTATCCATTCATTTATCAATGGACACTTGGGTTACTTGCATATTTTTGTTATTGTAAACAGCAATAAGCACAGGGGTGCGTATATCTTTTCAAATTAGTGTTTTTATTTTCTTTGGGTAAATACCCAGTGGTGGAATTACTAGATCATATAGTATTTCTACATTTAATTTTTTTGAGAAACCTCCATACTGTTTTCCACAGTGATTGAAATAATTTATATTCCTATCTACGGTGCCAGGGTTCCCTTTTATCCACATCCAACCCAACACTTGTAATTTTTTGTCTTCTTGATTGGTATTTAATAACTGATAACTGTTTCCAGCATTATTCTGGAGGTTCTAATCAATGCAATTAGTTAAGAAAAGTGAATAAAATTAAATATTGGGGGAAAAAGGATAAAACTTTCATTATTGTCAGATGACATGATTATCTATTTTTTAAAAAGCAAAGAAAATAAACTAAAAAACGAAGAATCAGTAAGAAGGTTCAGTAAGGTAACCAATTACAAAATCAATATGTAGAAAATCAATAGCTTCACACATCCCCTCCCCAAAAAAAACTAATAGAAATTGCAATGAAATTTTAAAATCCTTAGAGGAACAAAAACTATGAAATACATAGAAATAACCAAATAAAGAGATACATAAATCTTATTTTAAAAAAACAAACTATTTTAGTGAAGTACTAAAAAAAAATTTCCCAAATGAATGAGGTGACTAAGTTTTGTAAAATATCAACTCTCTCACAATTAATTTATAAACTCAGAGAAATGCCAATCACAGTATCAACAGGGTTTTTATGGAACTTGAGAAGCTGAATCTAAAGTTCATATAGAAGAGCAAGTGCACAAAAAATATCCAGGGTAAAAAATGACAGTATTTTACAGGGTGACCACAGCATGATACTAAACAATGAAATAGAGTAGATAGTTTCAGAAACCAAATGCAAATTTAGTATATGACAAAGAAAGAATAAACTAGACAATAAATGATGTCAAGACAAATGGCTATTCATTCAGAAAAAAAGGTGTAAAATTAGATTCTTATACTATGTGCAAGACACATCCTGGTTAGATTAAAGATCTAAATATTAAAAAGTATTCAGAAGAAAGTTTAAGATAATAACTTTATAAACTTAGAGAATGTTTTTCTAAACAAAACACAAGATATATAAAACATGAAAGGAAAGGTTACTGATTTGACGACTCACAAATTTAAAACATCTCTAAGGCAAACAATGCCATAAACAAACTTCAAAGAAAAGCAATAAACCAAGAGGAGATGTCTGCACCATCATAAAGTTACTACCCTGCCTACAAATCAGTATGGACAATTTTTTTTTTCAAAAAGGAAAGTAGATACAATTAGGCAATTTAACGGAAGAAACAGAAATGGCAAATAACACGAGAAAGCATAGTCAACCTTCCTAGGAACCATGGAAAGAAATATTGAAGCAATATAAAAATACCGCTTGTCATCTCTCAGATTGGCAAAATTTTTAAAGATTGACAATATTTATTTATGGAAAGAATGTGGCAAAATGGACAAACATATCTTCTGGGGAAAATGTAACTCATTATATGTTTTTTGGTGGCCACCTTGACAGTATCTAGGGAAACGTGCAGACACTGGGCTCTTCCAGTTCAGAAAACAGAGCTTAAAAACCACTCATAGTACGGCCCAAGTCAAGCCACAAGAACTGGAATATCCATTGATCCTTGTTCATTTGGATTCATTCTAATGTCCATCACTTAGAGAATAGTTATACTGTTTGGGCTGTGATGCAGTCCCTAAGACGATGTGAGATAGAGCCATGTTACCCAGGTAGAAAGATCTCTAAGATACTTTGTTCAGAGAAAAAGCAAATCACAGAATACAGATAGGTGGATTTCTCTTTTTTCAAGCTACATATATGTATCTTTATACCTTTATATAAATGCACACAAAAAGGCTGAATGATACAAAGTAAGTTGTTAGCAGCGGTTGCCTACAGGGAGGAGAGCAGCATCAATGATGGAAGTGAATAGGTGCTTTGATTTTTTTATTCTAAATACATCTGTACTGCTGGAATTTTTACAGGGAGCAAGAATTCACAAACTATTTCTATGATTTTTTAAAGTAATTTAAGGGGCACCTGTGTGGTTTAGTCAGTTAAGCATCCGACTCTTGGTTTCAGCTCAGGTAGTGATCTCGGTCGCGGGACTGAGCCCTGCGTCAGACTCAGACCGTGCTCAGTGTGGAGTCTGCTTGAGATTCTCTCCCTCGCCTTCTGCCCCTTCAACTAGTGCTCACTCTCACTCTCTCTCTTGCTCTCTCTCTAAAATAAGTAAATAAATCTTTAAAAAAAATAAAATCAATAAAAATAAAATAAGTAATTTAAGATCAAATATATCCAAGTTTCCCCATTCTGTTGCCACCTTTGAGAAGGAGCCACTTGGTCCTCTCCTTAGCGCTCACATACATTCAGGTAAGGCAGTTAAAATCACATGGCATTGTGAAAAGAGCTTAATATACACTTAATGAACAAAAACCTTACTCCAAACTTTGTTTTGTTTTCCTAGTGTATTTTCCCATTACCCCATGTGGGTGTTTTGGTCTGACTGTTTTGCATGTAATTCTGTGAGCACCTTAAACTCTTACGAAGAATCCCAGTAAGTACTGTGAACCGTAGAAGGTCTCAAGTGTGCAGCCCTAGGATCCAGTGCACTCGGGTCCTCTAAGTAGCTGCAAAATGTGGAACAATGCTAGCTTCTCTGCACCTGTCTTTTTTCCTCTGTAAATGCAGAGGCTGGCCCAGTGTTCTCAAAGTCCCTTTCCAGTTCTTAACCTTTACGCCTCATATTCTATGCTTCCTCTTATCTCCATATCCTAAAGGCACTACAACAGGAAAGTGTGAATGCTCAGCTCCCTTCATCAATACAGATGGTTGAGATTGACTATGTGTCCATGTAGTGCCAGGAGCTGATGAGGAATTATTGAATCAGTAGTCTCCTGTCAGAATTTACACAAAAAAGCATTTTGACTTCCTGCACAGCACTACTCATTTGGAAGACACATCTCCAATAGTTTGTGCTGGGGCCTCTTTGTAAGGGTCTGGTATTCCAGGCCAGCAGTCTTAGTGACCCACTAATCTGAGCCAGGTGTCTCCAACCTGGGAGAGACTATCTCTGGTTGGTCACCCTTGTCAATAAAACAACTCCTGTCACACCATCAATTGCCCTTAGCTCTGTTTTGTTTTGTTTTGATATTTATCTATTTTCCTCACCTGATAATACCATATATAAATGACATCACTCGCACAAGAAAATATATAAAGAATATATACAACTTTAAAAAGAATGATACAACAAATAACCATATATATTCACTGTTCACACCCCCAACCCTGTGACAGCATTGGTCTTCCTACCGACCAGTGTTAACTGCTATCCTGTTATTTTTGTCATTAATAATTCCCTTGTTTTTCTTTATACTTCTACCAATATGTAGAGTTGTCTTTTAAAGGAAAAAAAATTTTTTCATAAAATTCTTATTAAGTTTAAATGAGATAATGCTTAAAATGTTTAGCACAACCCCTGACACATATTAAGTACTCAAAAACATCATCTATTATCATTATTCTTTTAAACTTCCATTAATATAATGCAAGAAAAAAAAGCTTCTGTTCATTCAGTAATTCATCTCGTTTATGTCTTAACCTACTAAGGGTCATCCCATCTCTGCCATGCTATAAAGTCATACAGTTAGGGTGGATTTTTTTTAGAATCTTTTTAACTTTTTATTTTTAAATAATTATAGACTCACAAGAAGTTGTAAAAATAGTACAGGGAGGTTCTCCTGACATCTTATATATTGATAGCACATTAGCAAAACCAGGAAATCAACACTGGCACCATACAATGAACCAAATAACAGACCTTCCTTGAATTTCACCTATTTTTGCATGGACTCTTTTTTTGGTATGTCCTTGAATAATTCTGTGACATTTTACCCCGCATACAGACTTGTGTAACTACCACCACTATTAAGAAAGAACTGTTCCATCATCAGAAAAAATTCCCTATGCTATTCTCTTATAGTCACACCCTTCCTCCCTTACCTAATCCCTGGCAAACACTGATCTACTCCCTATCTCTATAATTTTGTCATTTTGAGAATGTTATACAAATGGAATCATATGGTATGTAACCTTTTGAGATAAGCTATGCAGTTTTACGCTCATGAGAAATTGGCCTTACAACCTGACCCTGGATTTTTTGACTACAAACAATGTCTTGACGGGATTTTTACTGAGAATTAATTCCATCTTCAGGTCACTTAGAGTGTTCCATTTCTGAGGAAATCTGAGAATCTAATGAAAGTCTAAAGATAAAAGGTTTAACTGACATTGGAAGGTGTCCATGAGGTATCCTGAATGGAAGGGAGAGAGGACGAGCAGGTAATAACCCTGGAACTCGACCCTTTAAGATATCTGGGGGTCCAGATGTGAACTCCATAATTAATGGCAAGAGTGTTTCATGTGCTACCCATGCTGGAAATTAATAAACTTGGAAGAAATCTGTCTATAAATATTAGAAATGAGTTTCAAATACTTTTATCAATCCTTCCCACCCATAACTGACCAAAAAAAGAGATTGTTTGCAAATTGTACAGTATGCCAGAAAACAGTCTGAAAACCCTTTCAATCAGATTTTTTGGAAGGCATTTGTCTAAAAACAACCTTTGCCAAGTTTCCAGGCTGTTTCTTTGTAAGCTCATTTTTGAAGATTCATCAAAAAGTAGGAACTGGAAGGAGAAACATGTTTTATTTTATGATACAATGAAGACCTTTGTCCAAGAAACAGATGTGATAATATCACTGTGTTGGACACACTATCCCGTTCTCCAAAGTAGTTGTGGCTGCTTTTTAAATTTTTGCACCTTCAGTCTGCTTGAGAGCACTAAAAGAATGGTGCTAAAAGCCTCTTTTCAGACACTTCAGGGGCATTCTTTTGTTTGAATTTACTTCCCCTTTCCCACTCCATCCCTGGCACCAAACACAGCCTTACAAATCAGTTCAGGCTGGCAGGAGGGATGAAGTCAGCAGGGGCTGTGCCAACTTCCTCTCTCAGCTCTGTCCATCCAGGCCTTGCGAACACTTCTCTCCACATACAAATGGCATCTCAACTGCTCTCAGAAGCAAAACTTTGTACACACAACAAATGGCTTTTTGGGACAGTTACAACAGAGGCACTCCCCACTTTCATCTTACCTAGACTCTGGAAGACAGAACTGAACACTTTCCAATTTACCACCTTTTCTTTTTTTTATTTAAATTCAATTAGCCAACATATAGTACATCATTAGTTTCCGATGTAGTGTTCAAGAATCCATCAGTTATGTATAACACCCAGGGCTCACCTAATCATGTGCCCTACTTAATACCACCTTTTCTTTTTATTTTATAATAGAAGCTCTACCTTATTCTGAGACTGATTCTTGGATGTGCATTCCAAATGAAAAAGCATTTCTGTGAACCAATGACACCAAAAATTATTTTATATGGCAAACCATTATTGTCTCCCACTGGATTAGAGAAATCACTCATGTGAGTGCCAAAGTTTTCTAAAACAAACAAAAGCACATGTAAATGTAAGTATATGACCTGCAATGGTGTTTCCCAATGGCAGGTGCATGGATTTTTTGGCACCACAACTTTGTATTAGCTCACTGCATGGTTTAGAGCACTGGTTCTCAATTGGGACCATTCCCTGCCCACCCCCCAAGAGATATTTAGCAATGTCTGGGGACGTTTTTCGTTGTCACAACTGGGTGTGGAGTGCTACTGGCATCTAATGGGTAGAGGTCAGGGACACTGCTAACCATCCTGTAATGCACAAGACAGCCCCCCTCCCCAAAAAAAGATTCATTTTGTCCTAAATGTCAATAATGCTGAGGTTGAGAAACCCTAGTTAAAGGAAAGCACAGGGCCTTTGAAGCCAAATATCCTGGATTTGAATCCTACCTTCGTCATCAAGCTTTGATTTCTTTAAACTTAAAAAGAAAGGCAATTACTTACTGAATTGTTGGGGAATCAAATGAGATCAGAACCTCTAGACAGCCTACTGCTTATAGCATACATTGAGTACTCGATAAAAGAAGAGATTCTTTCCCCTTCATTCCTTGCCTTATACTTCCTCCTTTGAGACCCCTGAATCTCTGCAGTTGCTCTCCCCTTCCTCACTGCTGTGTTAGCTTGTAATAAATGCACGCTATGCTCCCCTTGTGAGCACTGACCCTCTAGTCTGGTAGGGCTGGCTACCACCCAGCTCTGATTCTCCTATCACCGGTGTGAGGACAAGATTCAGAGTACCCCAAACCCTGGCCACAGACATTGTTTCAGAGGAAAGACCACAACCCAAATCTGACCAATCATGGCTATCTGAGGACTGCAGCCAGAGCTTTCAAGAAACATGCATTGTCTTTTTGCTCTGAGATTAATCAGAAACTGTGAGAAAATAAATCTGGAGCTTCCCATAACTATCTTTATACCACAGGAGAGAACTGAACCAAGAATGAATCAACATGCAGAAATTAGAGACAAGAGAAGACAGGGAGAAAGAAAGATGTGGTGCTCCAGTGACGTCTTTCAATGCTCATGTAGCTTACATTAGCTTAGGTTAGGTTTCTGTCACTTGCGACTTACAGGTTCCTGACTCTGTAGGAGTTAGAAAACACAGGATGTCAGAATACTCACCAACTCACAAATCTCGACTGGGTGCTAGGCCTGGAACTGAAGTGAACAAAAGATACAGTTCCTGCCCTCAAGATGTTTCCAGTCCAGCTGGGTATACAAACATGTAGCAAAGGTTTAGCATTACAGGGTTGTGTAAATGGGAGGAGAATCCCAAGCCACACGGCTGATTAATTGGAGGGGGGAGGGGACAATCATCTCTATTGGAAGGAGTAGAAAACACTTCTTAGAGGATATCATTTAGCTGGCTATTCCCTAACTGCCTGAGCTAAGAAGCTGCCCCTTCATTACCCCAGTTCACATATGCTCAGAACTAGAAAGCACCCTTACACATCAAAGAGCCTCAAATATGGAGTCAAATTTCACTGCCCTTGGATGTGAGCCAGGTTGGTGACACACATTTAACAAAGAGAATGCAGCAGAAATGATGTCTTCCAAGACTGGATTATAAATGTGATACAGTTTCTGCCTGGAATTTAATCTCTCTCTCTTTTTATTTTATTTCATTTTATTGTGGTAAGAACACTTAACATGAGATCTACCCTCTCAACAAAATTTTAAGTTCATAATATAGGCCTTGCTCTCTCCTAGAATGTGCTCCTTGGGAGCCCTAAATTGACATATAAGAAGTCAGGCTACCCTGAAGCTGCCACATTGGAGAGACCACATAGAAAAGCCACACAGAAATAGAAAGATGCCCAGGGAACCCCTATTGTGTTAGCTCAACTGTTTTAGTCTTCCCAGGATTAATCCCCAGATATGTGAGTCTTCAGATGATTCCAACCCTAGCCTTCAAGCTACCCCAGCTGACTTCCCAACTGTCCCTCACTAAGCCCTGCCCAAATTATACATCCATAAGCAAAATAAATGTTATTGTTTCAAGCCATTAAAATTTGGTTTGTTATAAAGCCTTAGGTAGCAGAAAGTGATTGGATCCACTGAAATGCCTAACCAAAAATATTAGCCATTTCAAATACATTCCAGAAGATGAAAGGTAAATGGTTAAGGTCACTCTAATTGCACCATCTTACTTTGCTGGTTCCCTCTCTGAGCTTTAGAAGGAAGTAGTGTTACCTTGACAACAAATACCATCCATAAAATCTCTGGGTTGACATGATATTAACCCCATGTTCCAGCTTCCAGAGAATTTATATTTTACTTTCAAATCCACCTTTTTCTTTTTTGCTAGATGTTTGCAACTAACAGTTTCAATGGTATTAATGATGAAATGTGGCTTTTTGCTAGACAGAAGTGGAATATTTGTCCTTTACTCCTTACCAATTGAACTGCAGAGATGATCTCATTAAAGTCATCTATGAAATTCAGCACAGCAACCAGACTCATTTTTGCTCAAAATTATAGGTGCCCAAATGCAGAGGCCATTCCAACTTTGAGTCCTGCTAGGATGAAAATGGCTTCTTGACCGGGGTTAGGGGCTGGGGGGAGGTGCAATCTCTCCCATCAACCCTGATGCTCCCAGGGGATCCCTTTGCCCTTTTCTGACTGCATTTTTTTTCTAGTTTCTTGTCTGAAAATCAAACTTCTCTGGTGTTCAAAAGCAATTTACAAGGAACTGAACCAAGACACCATAAAAACGTAAACTGATGTCAGATCTTAAAAATCCAGGAAAATCAGAACATTGCATTTTAATCAGTTGGCAGGTGGTCTATGATCATGATGAATTTCTTACTCTGGTTGACACATTTTCAAATGTTAATGTCCTCTCAAGGAATAAACTGTGTCCTAATGATTGAAATAATGGCTTCAAAGGTGAGCATTCCGCTTATTACGGTTTCAAACCTTGGCACTGTGCACGGAGAGGTGTTAGGTTATGCACTCAACAGAGAAATAATTATGACCACGTAATGAAAAGGAAGAGGCTTTCAGAGAGGGATTAGGAAGAGGTCCTGAGTCATGAGGGAAAGAGACACCTTCAGCAGGATGAAACAACCCTGAATCATGTACAGCACAACGTGGAAGACACAAGATCCAGTTTCCTCCATTCACCCCCACCAGGGCCCCAGTTTGTGGAAGCATTTTCTTTCCCTAATTCTAAAGGAGGACAAGTCAGATTTTTTTCTATCAAAAGTCAGCTTTCTTTCCACCTAATGCTGAGTGAAGAAAATACGGAAACTGGAGAGTGACAGGATGGGTTCCCAGCTTTTTCAGTTCTCCAAGAAGAAGGCAGGGCAGACAACCTTCTGGGAACCAAACACACTTCCAGCTGCCCGCTGACTTTGTTTGTTTGAAAACAAACAAAGAGTAACTGTCAGCAATAGGAGAAAAGAACTGGAAACATTATCTGGAAAGAAATTATTGGTACTGCTTCTTTATTATAAGCCATGGCTGATAAAAGCTTCCCATCGTCTTTGCTTTGCAATTCCTAATGAAACCCATCCTGGGCTACCTTCATAGGAAAACACGCAGTGCTTCAAAAAGAAATGCCGCCACACATGAAGTACGTGATTAAGTGGACTTTTAATGATAAAGCTGTCAGCTTTTCCTAAGATATATATAATGTGAATCATATAGATATAAAAATTCAGTTGAGTAACACTAAGAAGAAAAGTGAGGGAAACTTGTTACCCACCCTACAAATCTTGTCTTGTGCCAGAGCAAAGGCAGACCTCCAGCAGGCACTATATAATAGTTTTCTATGCTATGCAACAAATTAACCCAAACTTAGTGGCTTAAAACAACACCTAGTTATCACCTGACAGTTTCCATGGGTCAGGAGCCCAGGCATCGCTTAGCTGAGTTCTCTGCCTTGGGTCTCACAAGGCTTCATTTTCACCTGGAGTTTGGGGTTCTCTCCCAAGTTGTCTCTCCCAGTTCCGGTTTTTGCCAGAATTCTGACCCTTGAAGCTGTAGAACTGAGGCCCTCAGCTCCTAAAGGCCACCTGCTATTCCTGCTGCGTGGCCCCTGACCACGTGGCTGCTTGCTTGTTCAAGGCTGTATTAGTCTGCTGGCTGCCATAAAAATATACCATTGACTGGATGGCTCAAACAACAGAAATTTATTTTTTCACAGTTCTGGAGGCTGGAAGTCTGAGATCAGGGTGCCAGCATGGTCAAGTTCTGGTAAGAGGTCTCTCATTGGGTTGGAGACAACCATCTTCTATGTATTCACATGACCTTTTCTTCTCTTCATTTGGAGAGAGCCAGCTCTCTGGTATCTCTTCTTATAAGAGCACTAATCCCATCATGAAGGCCCCACCCTCATTACCACATTGAACCTTAATTACCTCCCCAAAACCCCATCTACAAACACCATCCTACATTGGGGTTTAAGGCTTCTGCATATGAATTGGAGGGGGTGTGTGAGAAGGCAACATTCAGTCCATAGCAAAGGCTAACAGGAGAGTGTCTGTAACTTCTTCCATCTCTGACCTCTAGACCTTCTAAAGGACTCACCTAGTTAGGCCAGGCCCACCCAGGATAATCTCCCTTTGATTAACTTAAAGTCAACTGATCTAAGGCCTTAACTAAATCTGCAAAATCCCTTCCCCTTGCCATATAATATAATTCATCATGTTCACCGGTACCCACATTTTGGGGATTATATCCCCTCCCACATTATGGAGGTGTACAGGGTGTGTACACCAGAGGCTGTGTATTTGGGAGGCCATCTCAGAATACTGCCTATGATACCCTACCATTGACCCTGTGGTTTCTTTTCTCTCTTGTGCCTTTACCCCCAGCACCCTCATCTGTTACTCACTACACACATGCACACACATGCACATGCACAAATATCCTCACTACTCTTCACAGGCACCTGCAAGTTAGCTGCCACCATTCGGCCATTACTCATGGCTCCCCATGCCCTTCTTTCCTGCACTGAGATCCCTCTTGACCTAAAAGGGCTAGCCTATTAAGGCACAGAGGGAAGCTATGAGAAAGTAACTTTTCTCTTTCTACCACTTATTAATAGATCTTAATTTGACCTGATGTCTCTTCTCTAAAGACATTTACCAGGCATTAACAGTTACAGGGACTAGGATCTATGAGCTTTTAAAGGGCTTACCAAAATGTTTGAGATTAAAAAAATTTTTATTGTCTCTAAAATATAGAACTTGATATTACTAAATATTTAATTAAGTGCTTATAAAACATTTTATTGGAAAAAATAACATTTTATATATATTTTCTTTAATGGGGAATGTGAGAATATTTAATAAGTTTGATATTATGGGGTATAGGTCTCCAAAAATAAGAGTATCTAGGACCTGTGAGGGTTTCAAGCAGCTTCTTGAGACCCATTTACCCACCAGCACTAGAATTTGTTGGACGGTGTTAGAGAAGAAAAATTTCAAAATGGCACTTATTTACTATACTTGCCACTTTTGAGGTATTTTAGCATTCAACCTTACTTAAGCCTACTTGTTTCCTTGTGAATGAGAAAAAGCAAACAGAGCTTATTTTTATTTCACACATTGGGTAAGAATAATAAATTAAGGTATTTACCTAAAGCCACAGCAGAATTATGTCAAAGAACATGGTATACTCTCAAACTATAGAATCACAGATTCTGAACAATGAACACCTGAGCACCATCACCTGACAGATGCAGAGAAAATATGATAAGCCCAGGGTCACACTAGTCACTGAGTTAGTAGTAGAGACAGGAATTAGAGCTGGTTGACAACTAACCTAGAGATCTTTCCAGTATGATGATGTACTTTCTCCTTTATCTCTTAATACTCAACTCATGTTCTTTCCACCCAACCTGCCTGTCTCTCCAACTAAACTTCACATGCGTGCATGATTTTCAGTTTTAATTCCTTTGGCCTCCCAAACCTCACCTGGAATTCTGAGAATAGTAAGCAGAATCCTAGAATCCTGGTCATAAAAGTCCTCTTAGAGATCATCTAATCCATCCTCTCTTTCAGGGTGGGTATGCCTTTAATAATATCCCTTACATGTGGTTTCGGGCCTCTTCTTTAATACCTCCAGCGACAGGGACCTCACTACCAAAGACAAGGGCAACTCTATACTGAACAGCCTTAACTGCTGAGATGCTCTCTCTCCCTCTAATTCCACATGTGATTTTCTAGAGGTACATAGAAAACTAAAAGTCGTTTCAGAGGCCATTGTGTCTCATATTTGAAGATGATTACCTTTCTCAAATCACTTCTCCCAGAGTTTCTCAATGTTGATGTGATTAGCATTTGAAGTTGAGACTTCTTCCTCAAGTGGGACCATCCTGGGCACCGTAGGATAGTTAGCATCACTGAGCCCCCAGGAACTAAATTCCAGTGGCTCACATACACTCACCTTGTGACAACCTATTCATTGTGACAACAAAATAGACATATTTTAGACATATTTCTAAAACCCTTGGGGCAGGAAGGGATACTTTCCCTGAGAACTACTGTGAGTCTAGGTCAAGAACCCCCAAGTGCCCTCAACCATTTACTGTATCAGACATGGTACAGTTGTAGAGTGCTTTATCAGCACATGGAATTCTCAGAGCAACCCATGATGGAGTTTTGATCACTATTCTCACGAACACAGGATTACAGAAGGGACAAGACAGGTAATGAGAAGAAGTTAACATTGAATAGAAGGACAACTTTTCCTTGTTCCACATTTAGGAATCTGCCATCTTGCTCCACTCCCATATGTCCCCCGCTTAAAAGCCACCCTCTCATTCTTCTCTGATGATTAGGAAGCATGTGTTGCCAATTAAGTAATTTTGCTGAATTAGAAATCCAAATTACATTGTTTCCCACCCCAACAGCCATCTCTCAATTATTCTGCCAACAAAAGTGCCTTGCTGTTCTTTAAAAATCTTTCACCTTTGGCCATTGTTTTCTTAGCTATTAACAAACTGCAGTTGGATCTTTTGATTTTGATTAAAATTGTTTAAGTCAGAATGATTGCTAAGACCAAAAATAACTGAAATCCAAATTGCCCTTGAAATTGCTTTGAAATCAGAGCATAACACTGGCAAGAGATCATGATGTCATCAAATGTGAGAACACCACACAGCACCTCCAATATCTTGTTCACTTATTCCCAAAATTGTCTTGATTAAACACATGATAGCTGTTGCATTTGGAGAAGCAGTGATGAATATGCAGTATGGTGGTAAAAGTATGGGCTTCTTCAGCATTGTCCACAAGAGCTAAATCGTGGAAGGAGCCGAGATGCCCTTCAACAGATGACTGGATTAAGAAGTGTGGTCCATATATACAATGGAATATTACTCAGCTATCAGAAAAAACGAATTCTCAACATTTGCTGCAACATGGACGGCACTGGAGGAGATAATGCTAAGTGAAATAAGTCAAGCAGAGAAAGACAACTATCATATGATTTCTCTCATCTATAGAATATAAGAACTAGGATGATCGGTAGGGGAAGAAAGGGATAAAGAAAGGGGGGTAATCAGAAGGGGGAATGAAACATGAGAGACTATGGACTATGAGAAACAAACTGAGGGCCTCAGAGGGGAGGGGGGTGGGGGATAGACCGGTGATGGGTAGTAAGGAGGGCACGTATTGCATGGTGCACTGGGTGTTATACGCAACTAATGAATCATGGAACTTTACATCGGAAATGGGGGATGTACTATATGGTGACTAACATAATAAAAAATAATATAATAAAAAATCATTAAAAAAAAAAAGTATGGGCTTCTTGCTTTGAATCTTGGTTCTGCATACCAGCTCTGTGACCATAGGCAAGTTTGTTAACCTCTCTGAGCCTCAGTTTCCCCTAGGTAAAATGGAGCTAATAATATGTACCTTCTATGGCTGTTGTGAGGATTGAGTGAGCTAAGCACTGTGGCAGGTACTGGTGGAGGTCCAACACTCCACTAGACCACCCTGGAGCACTTTCATTGTGTCTGTGCACCTGTCTCCTAGCCACTTCTGCTATGGAGTGGTTTGGGGTGTGTTTTTTTTTCCTTTGTCTTCTAACTGCCTGTAATTCTTGTCAGAGAACTATTTGAAGGCTACTGAAACTGCTTTGTGGCGAGGCTCAAAAAGCCTCGCATACCTGGGAGTTTATGTCCCCCAATACCACCTTCACCCTGCTGAGGTGGCCCTTAGCCAGCAACCAAGGCAGAAGTATGAAAGTTTGCCATGAGTGAGGTCAAACTCCTTGATGTCACTTATATTCCAGAACCCCTCATTCGATCAGGCTGAGGCTGGGACTTCACCTGAAATTACAACCCTGCTTGGTTTCTTTTCCTCTCTTCACCTTCTTCCAATTCTCAGAGAAATCCGATAAAAGTGCCCTGCACACAAATCCTCTCTTCCAGATCTGGAAATCCAACCTGAGACAGAGACTTACTATAATTCACACTTAGTAAGCATTTAATAAATATTAGTCTTTATTATGTTTGCCATTAATAGCCACTACAAACTCAATAACACTTCAAAATAAACCTACGTTTTTTAAGTCACGACCACTTCTAAATCTATTGGAAAAATAATTACATACATGTAAGATATTAGGTATTCAGTCTATAACCTACAGAACAGTCTGGAGACACTACAGTGGTCTTATAGTTCTCAATGGCCACATTTGGGAAACATGGCTTTAGAACAACTCCCTTATTTCACTGAAAATTAAACCAGGAGCAAGAGAATCTATGTGAATGGTCCCAGGCCCAGAGCTAAGAGGTGGCAAGCAGAATCAGAACCCAGGTCTCTTTTACAGGTCAGAGTCATTTTCATTGTACCCTTTATGTGGTTACTGGCCAGTTTTAGAAAGCACTAAACTGTAGGACATCAGAAGTCTGCTCAGAGCACTGCCAGCAATGTTCTCTTGATAATTACTGAAGGTCTATGTACACACCCATGCTGGATATCTTAACAAAACTATATAGAAGCTCCTGCCTTCTAGAAGCTTGTCACTGAGAATGAACGAAAGGCCAAATTCATGAAAACATAAGAAAAAACCCAGAAAACATCAGGAAGTTGAGATTACCTAGAAGTGTAGAATAAATTTAGAGATGAGAGGAACCTTAGAAGACATGTTGCCTGGTGATTTTCAATGTATTTTTCAAGCAGTAGATTCTTTGGTTCGAATGAACCCTATCCTGTCAGCTTTCTACCCAACCCTCACTGTCCAACAGAAATGCCACCTTCTCCAGGCAGCCTCCTGGGATCTTCACAAAGTGCTCCTTTCCTGTCTTCCCAGCTACAGCCAAGGTCGAGGCTCCCCTGGCTCCTACTTCATTCTCCTCACACTGGGGACACGTGAGAACACCACAACAATGGTGGCATCGACCAGATCAGGGACAGATAGGATAAAATACCTACTGTGCATGGGGCACATTTGGAAGGACTTTGACGAGAAATAGCCCAAATACTTCTCTTGCAAGATTTGTTACTCTCTGTAGGAAAAACCATGACATGAATCTGTTTAAACTTACACAGGCATAGAGTCTTGGGACAGTTTTAGGAAGCCACTAAGGGTGTGTGCGTATCACTTAATGGGAGGTATTTATCAGGAGGGGGTGAGATGGAACTGGGGAATGGGCTTCAAAAGTCCGGCTTCACTGAGGACAAAACCACCTCCTTGGTGTTTTCCCTCCAGACGGGGGAATTTCCTATCTGAGGATAGGTGGTACAGAGTAAATCCCCAAGAGAATGGTTTCTGAAAGAGCCTGCCCATCTCAGAGGTCAGGGCCAGCATGTCAAAATTAATAAGGGGTGCACCTGATTACCTCAAATACCACAGGCCAGGCTGGTGAGGTTCCAGACCCACAAACATAACAGGGTCTGGAAGAGAGAAATAAACCCCTTGCTTCCAAGCACCCCCTGCAGTGTACCCGCACCCTTCAGGGCAGATGCCAGTGCCTTTTCTGCCTAGCTCAGTTCTGTAAAATCCATCCAGCAATGTGAAAAATGCAGATCTGCTGGCATTCTCTATAAAGAGCGGTTAGGAGGGGCCCTGAGCTAGCTGGGAGGATTACTGCTATCAGCTTTCTCTCCTGTGACTCACTGGCTTTCTTGTCAGGAACATAGCCCAGAAAGGAAGAAGAAGAGGACCTGGAAGTGGCCTCTGGCCAGGGGTTAGTCCCTGAGGGCCCTAGACTCCCCTCTATTCTCCAGCCCTTTTGACACACCACTTCTCAGCACATCAAAGCCTGCTTTCAGGAGGGACCCCAAGAGCCATGTTTATGCCCTAAGGGCCATGGTTTCCCAAAGGGTATTCACATATATCAAAAAAAAGGAAAAGAGATGTTTTCTCCCAAATGAGTTTGGGAAATTCAAAGTTAAAAGATGTTTATTCTCAGGGTGCCTGGCTGGCTCAGCCGGTGGAACATGCAACTCTTGATCTCAGGGTTGTAAATTCAAGCCCCACATTGGGTGTAGCGATTACTTAAAAATAAAATCTTTTTAAAAAATGTTTATTTTCTTGAGGACTTCTCAGAGCCTTTAAAACCTAATGAGCGCTGGGAAATTCCAACAACGTGATATACTACATGACATTTTCCCAGCGTGACTTAATCCTAAAACCCTTTACCGCAGAAGCATCTACGAGAACCAATGGAATTTAATTCAATTTGTTACCTTTCCACTTCAGCAGGTTCCCAAAGTGTCGTCAGCGCACACACTTTCAAGGATCCATGAAGTCAAAACTCTGCTCATAATCTTAGCAAGATCGTACTTGCCTTCACTGTGTTGACATGGGCACTGATGGTACAAAAGCAATGAGGAGGAGGGTAAAATAGATGGTGCCTTAGCATATACCAAAGCAGTGGCTTCATACCACGCTAGTGGTAATTGTACTCCTTACCGCCATACACTCCCAAGAAAGAAAAAACTTTTACTTCAGAAATGTCCTTGATAAACATAAAAAAGCATTAATTTTGTTAAATCACAAACATTGAGTATACATATCTTAAACACATTGTGTAAATAAATGAGAAGTATATGTTCAGCACTTTTACTGCATAGTGAGTACAATGGTTGTCTCTAGGAAATGCTCTCATGCAACTCTTTGAGTTGCAAGTTGAATTGGTCTTTTTTTTTTTTTTTTTTTTTAATGGGACACCATTCCATTTGACTGACAGACAAACTATGGTTATACAGATTTGGGTATCTGGCAGACATTTTCTTGAAAATGAATGAAATGAGCATATCTCGACAAGGAAAACAACTGACAGTGTTTGATGTCAATTATAAAATTTGAGCTTTCAAGCAAAAATTAGAATTTTGGAAAACTTGTATGTACCACCATGAGTTTGACAGCTTAAAGACTCTCTTAATGAGCTTGATGGTGACATTAACAAATGTGATATTTTGATATGATACAAAATGAAATATGTCAACATTTGGAAGATTTGAGTAACTCAGCGAACTAATATTTTCAAAATAATTAATGCATGATGTTACAAAATCTTACATGGGTATAAGCTCCATTTAAAGTGCAATTTAGACCAGTGTACTTAAATGTAACAGAGTATGAAATTTTCATTGCTATGGTTTCAGATTCTATACGCAACCTCCTCGAAATTACCACTTGTCAAGATTTGTTGTAGTGTTAAAGAAGAATATCCATGAATATCTGAAATGACTATTAAAATACTCCTCCCTTTTCTAACTACATACTTCTACAAGTTGGATTTTCTTCACCCACTTCAACTAAAGCAACATACCACAACAGATTAAATGCAGAGGCAGATGACAATCCAGCTGCTCCTATTAAGCCAGACATCAAAGAAATTTGCAGAAATATAAAACAATGCCATCCTAAGTTTCACTAAGCAAACATTTTTTTGTTTTGTTTCTTTTGGAAAGTATAGACATTTTTTTCAATTAAAAATTATAATCTGTTTTCTTGTAATGGTTTTATTATTGATATTTTTAAATGAATTAAGTAAATATTTTAAACATTTCTCATTTTAATTTTTATATCAGGGATTGGCAAACTTTTCTGTAAAGGTACAGATAATAAACATGTTGGCTTCATGGTTCATACAGTCTCTACTACAACTAATCAGCTCTGCCACTGTAGCACGGAAGCCACCATAGACAATATATAAACAAATGGGCTCGGCTGTGTTCCAATAACATTTTATTTGCAAAAAAAAGAAAAAAAAAGTCATGGACTGGATGTGGCCCATGGGCCATAATTTGCTAAATCCTATCTTTTATGATAAATATCAGTAGATACAACCAATTTAAAAGCTCTTTGGGGTTCTCACTAATTTATAAGTATAAAGGGACCCTGCAACCAAAAAGATTGAAAAATGCTGTTCCACCTGAAGTATGAATACGTCATCATCCTCAAAAGGAATTTTAGACATAGGGAAAGGCAGGGGAGATGTGCTGGGATCAGAGCCCTTTGCCCTGGCGGTATCAGCCTGCTCTGGCTCCCTGGGGGAAAGGATCCCATAAGAAATGAATGGCTTAGGAAGGTGAGATGCTTTTTTTTTTTTTTTTTTAAGATTTTATTTGTTTATTTGACAGAGAGAGAGAGAGAGACAGCCAGCGAGAAAGGGAACACAAGCAGGGGGAGTGGGAGAGGAAGAAGCAGGCTCCCGGCAGAGGAGCCTGATGCTGGGCTCGATCCCAGGACTCTGGAATCACGCCCTGAGCCGAAGGCAGACGCTTAACGACCGAGCCACCCAGGCGCCCCAGAAAGGTGAGATTCTGAACACAACTGCACTCCACACTGACATTTCCAGTCACCTTTGGATTCACTTCTTCTAGAAAAAGACTTAGTTTTTGGCCACTGTGGGGTCACTGTCCCTGCCATGAGCCCATCCAAATGGATGAATAAACAAAATCAATAAAATTCCCATCTTCACAAACACAAAAGTTACACAGTGCCAAAGCATATCTGTAGGGTAACCTCCAACCAGCACCAGGAAACAAGGGGTTCTCTTGCACTCAGCCCCCTGGCAGAAGGGGATTATGTGGGGGTGAGGGTACCAGGCCTGATCCTCACACAAACAAAACACATCAAACCTAGATAGCACACAGAAGATTCCAGACAGCTAGGAGCATGACAGTTATGGAAGACTCAGTAGGCTTGGCAAAGGGCTGGCTTCCTCAGCCCTCGGTTTTTACTGTATATTTTAATACAGGAACTGAGTCACACCTGCAAATCCTATGACAAATGATATTTTATTAACTTTGAAGAGTGCCAGCTCATTTCCTGGGTTCCAAGCCAACCTGACATAATAGAGTCCTTTCAACAACCCTCTAGAAAAAGTTGGTATAACGTCCAAAATATTTCAAGGAACGAACACTTCTTAATTTGTTAATAAGTTCTGTGTCAGTCAGCTCTAATAGGATAAAAGCCTATCATTAGAGACCCAAGGCAAACTCAGAGCACCTGCCATCAACTTATTGCCTGCTGGACCTTTTTTCCTTGACTGTTTTTTTTTTTTTTCTTCCAGCAATGTTTTTTGTGTCAAGAAGAGTTTTCTGGTGCCTTTCACACAGTCGCCTCTCCTGTCCACCGATCTTCTGGGTGTTTTTATTTCACTCCCTTGATGATTTTATTGGATCAACACATCAAGCTGTGAGGTTTTGCAAACATGAAATGTCAACACAAACACAGATACGTTCAGAATAGCACTGTTCCCGCTCTACCAATAGGTAGCATCCCCACCCCTGCCCACACACAAATACACACACACACACACACACACACACACACACACACACACATCTGCCTTTCCTCAGTCACAAAGCTATCCAGTTGGACCCTTCTCTTCACAATTCTGTTTTAGTCTCACTGAGTGGCAATACACAGGGGTTCTAGTGTTGTCCTGGCTCTTAAAAGGGACAAGATCACCAGGGAAGCAAGGTAAACACAAACTACACACATGCAAAGAAATAGCAGTCCACCTCTTAAGGGAGACACCAAGTGAACTGTCTGCTTAAAGAGAATAAAGCAGCCTTGAGATGGGAGAGCATAGTCTTGAAAGGTAGAGCAAAGTGCTTTCTTAAAGCAGAGAGTCTGCAGTGTGGCACCTCAAGTCATGAGGAAAGAGTGGGTTCCTGGGGCTGGGGCAAAAAAGAAGGAGGGAACTGAGACCTGTAAAAGGGCCTCATAGTGCATTTGAACTTGAGCAAGGGAATATAGCTCCTCCCTACAGAGAAGGGGAGCTTTGTGAAGTCAGGAGGTGGAATCCAGGAAAACTGAGGCTGGATCATTGAGGAAGGCCCAAAGTCCAGCACGTCTGATGAGACAAAGCCGCCACATCACTAAAGTGTCGGCTAAAAGCAGAGATTTACACCCTCAGCTGACCAGGAAATCTAGGATCTTCAGGTTGATAAGGACAGAATCACATAGGCCATACCTAATCTACTCTGTGGGTCACTGGTTGGGACAGATTACTTAGCCTTTTTGAACCTGTTTTCTCATTTATAAAACGGGATAACAATAGTACTGTATTAGCTCTGGCTGCCATAGCAAAATGCCACAGACAGGGTAGCTTAAACAGAAGTTTGTTTCTCACAGCTCTGGAGGCTGAAAGTTCAAGATCAGGGTGCCAGTATGGTCAGGTTCTGGGGAAGGACCTCTTCCTGGCTTGTAAATGGCCACTTTTGCACTGTGTCCTCACATGGTGGACAGAGAGCACATGAGCACAGGTCTTTTCCTATCTTCTAAAGGCACTAATCCCACCATGAGGGTTCCAACCTCATGGCCTCTCTCATCTAAACCTCATCACTTCCCAGAGGCCCACATCCAAAACCATCACATGGGGGGTTAGGGATTTGTTAGCTAGGATGCAACAAGAAGTTACTCAAATAAGAGGATTGAAAAACTATCAGCAGAAGGAAGGGAAGGGACAAAAGTAGGGAAAAAATGTGTTTTATTTTGCAGAACCAACAGTTCCAGCCAAGGAGACACCCAAGTAGGTGTTTCACCTGAGAGCCCCTTGCTAGGTGTCTCACCTGGCAGCCTGTTACATGAGCCAGTCTGACCCAAACTGGAGTTGAGGACCCGTGCAGAAGCTCCCCTCAGTTGTCCTGAAGTTACCTTTAGCTCATTATAATACCAAGATCTCCTCCTATGGGTGGAGCTTTCCACCATTTTTTGAACATATGATGTATGCACTAGCATGTTGACATGCTAATCATGCACAGTTGAACCAAAGTGCCTAAGCAAGCTCCCTGCCCCCGGCCCAATGCACTGAATAAAATACTGTCCCCTCAGGCAAACAGTGCTTTGAGAGCTATCTTTCTATCTCTTTACTTCTGACAAGTAATGAAAAGTTCTTTGCTTTCAACATTTCCTTGGGTTGTGTTCAATTTGGTGCACCCCAAGTGGCAAACCCCTTGAGTTTGGTTACAGATTCAACATACAAATTTGGAGAAGACACAAACACTCAGTGCATAGCAAGTGCCTACCACAGAGAGCTGTGATGATTCCATGCAGTTTACACACACAGAGCTAATTTACCACAGTGCCAAGCATGTCACTGGAACTCATTAAAGATGACCATTTTTCTTATTCTTATTTGTTTTAGGAAGTGAGCAGAGGAATGATTTCCATAAGCCACAGTGTTCACCCAGAGCTGTGTTTGGCATGCAGTTGCAATGGCATTTCCAACAAGGGAATTTGTTGTCTTTTACTAGAAGGTAGCCAGGCCTTGCTCCCTGGTCCCAGGAACCCACATTCCCTATATCCACGTCATAGGTGCTACACAGAGGTAAGAATTACTGGGAAGGGCAGTCTTTCTCAGGGCCTGGTGTCACGTAAAGACAAGGACCCTCCCTGGATATAAAAATTTAGGCGGGAGCCTGTGACTAGAGGTTGAGGCATCCTCATTTTGTCTTTTCCCCCATAACATGGACCAGTGGTTCTCAAACTTGACACTAAACCAGAATCCCTTGGAGAGCTTGTTAAAACTGAGATTTCTGGCCCCCAGAGTTTATGATTCAGCAGATCTGGGATGGACCTAAGAATCTAAATTTCTAACTAGTTTCCAGATGATGGTGATGCTGCTGGTTTGGGAACTACACATTGAGAATCACTGATGGATACCATGAAACAGAAGCTGCAGTAGCTTATTTCCCTTGACAGTCCAATAATTTTATAAAAGACTGACATTCCAGTAACACCTATACCTTCCCCCAAGTTTCCAAGTTGAGGATAAAATCAGCCACTGTAGTTTCCAACACAGGAAAAGGTGAAGTCACTTTGAAAAGTAGAAGTGATATCTCGTTATATTTTAGGTAAGTAAAAGTACAGCTCACACAAGTTTAGAATATGTTCCCAGGGTGTATGAAAGGAATTGTCAAGCTTTTGAGAACTAGAATTAGAATGGCAGGAGGGGTCGGAATTCTAAACTATCAACTAGATGATAATCTATCCCTTTTTTCCCCAGCATTCTCTCTGACTTTGGACAGTCTTATCTTATCTCTGGCACCTGGTGTGAAAACAAAGTATGTCAAACACTTGTTCAATTCCCACCCTTAAGTTGCTCTAGGAAATAATCTGATTGACTCTTGTTTGTGCAAAGAATTCTTGGTTTCCTGTCTGCGTCTGGTTTTGAGTTTCCCACTACACCAAACTGGAAGCATGGTAGGTAGAAACATCAAATGCTTTTTATCCACCTGCACAACACTGGAGGCAATCCCCAGGGAATTCCTGCGGCTCCCTGTATTCCCGTATCTTTGCATCTCCACACAGGCTTGCCCCAGGATGCAGGCTTACTGCCCCCCTCCTAGTCAATACCATTTCTCTGAAGTATGCTGTTTCTTAGACACCCCCAAGCACTTAATCTTTACTTGTTCTTTATGGGAGACTAGGCTGTTGCCACAGCTATGCTTGACAGTGGTTTGTTCCCTTCTCTTCCCAGGAAGGTTTGAACTCACAGCCGGAACACAAAGGCATAACTATACAGCTTAAGACCCTTTACTCAGTTCACAACTTGTATTGTTCAATACAGGACCCGGGTCTTCACAGGGGTCCCTCTTTTTGAAGAATCTCAGTGGCAATTTCCCAGGTTACATCAGGACACTAGCCAGCTACCACTTTCTCTAAAGATACTAGCTTTTCTCAGACTAAGTACCACCACCAGTGAACCCTCATTACCAGATAAGAATTCTTCTAATATATTCCTTTTATTCTTACTTTATTGGGAGGAGGTAACTTCAACACAAAAGGGTAACTCTAAAGATTATTTTCAGGTCATCTTCAATCTGTGTTTTCCTTCGTGTTAGGTGATCAGAAAGCCTTCAAGTACACTAAACAAACTTGCCATATTTGACCCATATGCATTTGATCTAATTCAGTGGCTCTCAACTGGGGGCAACTCTGGCCCCCAGCAACATTTGGCAATGTTCGAAGATGTTTTTGGTTGTCCTAACTCGAATGAGGGATACTCCTGACATCTAGTGGATAGAAAACAAGGATGCTGCTAAACATCCAACAAAGCTCAAGCCAGACCCCACAACAAAGTACTACCCAGCTCCACACGTCAATGGTGCCAAGTTGGAGAAACCCTGGTAAATGACTTCCCAGAGAGAATGGATGACCCCACTCCCAAAGACTTAGTTTCTATGAATAGGGGGGCTAACAGGTTCTTCTATGAACAGGAGAATCTTTGGCTAAATTTCCACCCGAACAGCACTCAAGAAAGCCTCTAGAACCTCACTGATTCTTCACATCCACATGAAAAGAATGAGAATTTGAAGTCATGGCATCATCCTTGGAAGATGGGTATCTTAAGTTAGGTCCTCCCAGAAAGGGCAAGTACAAGTGGTTCATTTAGGAAGTAATCCCAAGAAAACTCAGTAGGGGAGAGGACAGGAAGGGGAGCAAGCCATTAGAGGGTGATGTTATCAAGCAAGTTACCACTGTAGAAGCTTAATCCCACCAGGGAATGCTGAGAGAAACCTAGAACATTGTCTTCATTTATCCCAACGAGAGGCGAGGAAGGAGAGCTACTTACTCACACATTCTGTCAGTCACAGTTGAGGACTCCCAGGGACAACAGATTCCCCAGTACTTGCCGTTGGCCCAAACACAGGTACAGTGAGCCCTCAAGCAAAATCCTCATTTGAAGACTCTCAGGTGCTGACAATTGAAAGGGAGGCTGGTGTGCATGAAACCAGTAGGCCTAAGTGGCTAAGGATGCACTCACTACAGTGGGATTGCTGGGTGTGCTCATTTTCTACACTGTGTTTCTCTCACGTTTGAATATGTACAATGGGGATTTCTTACATCAGTAGCGAGAATAAAACACTTATAACCTACAATACCAGAGGGGAATGCAAAAAGTGTAATTAAAAGATAGGTTTAAATGTAGCTTTTGATTCCAGTCAAGCTATTCAATTTGAACAAGGCAATTCAAAATCATATTTCACCCAACGTGAGATAGAGGTGATCTACCTTGTAGTGTTGGTAGCACCATCATTGTAGACCTGTCATCTCATGCTCCACAAAGCTCCGAATCGGAGGGTCTTCTCAGGCATATTCCTAGTGACTGCAGCAAGCTCCTGGACCGGACAGGATGAGGAAGCCAAAGCAGAGGTGCTGGTTTCCTAAACTTCATGTCTGGCTTTGGATCACCTGTCTACAAAATTTGAAAATTCAAACTTATAAAAAGTATTACCCAAGTTTCAATTTTTAAAAAATTTATTAGCAAAGTAACTCAAGTAGAGACAAGAATGTTACAGGGAAATTAACTGATTTCAGTCATCATTGGAGCATTAAAGCTACTCAGTCCATTTGAGGAGATCTCACTTTCCAAAGTCTGGTGTTTTGTGGACTCATATACAACATAACTAGGAACACTAAGCCTTAGCAACCATCAAATACTTTGTCACCTTTTTTTTTCACATTACTTTTTAACGCCCAATAGTCTGAACCTCCACTAATACTCATAAAAGAAACTGAACCTCTTTCAATTGCATTAACTGACACAAGGTGAACTAATTTAAATTATAATACTATTCAGAAAAATTCAGTATCAGTCTAGCATTAATTGTGGTATGTTTCCTACCAAAAGGCAGTTATCAGTTATTCTAAACTTCATAAAAAATAGTTTAAAGAAATTTTTCAGATTTCAAAAGTACCTCAGAAAGTAATAATTATTTATTGATGTATATATTCATTTATTTGCTACTTAGCTCCAACTTAAAAGGTCAGTCATGAACATTTGGGAAGGAGAAAGTGCAGAAATTTTTGTGATGCCAGATAAGGATGATATTAGTAAAACCCAAAATAATAATTTATACCCACACACACAGACACTTGTCTTTTTAAATTAATAAACATATTTCAGAGACTTTCATTCAGCATAAAATAGGTATCATTTTAACTAGAAACACCCATTTTTGAAGTATTAGCTATTCAATAATTAATGAAAACTAAGTAAGGAGGCTTTTAAAAAGTAGAACATGAGTAGATTACTTCTACAGTATCAACTCAAGAACTTAAAATATCAGCTATGTCACTGCAGAGTAAAAAGCACATTCCAACAAAAATAAACCTCAGAGGACAGTTCTTTTGTTTTTGCTTATTCCCAACACCAGATATATGGCTTACCTCATCCAAGAATCTATGGATAAACATTATCAGAAAGAGTCCTGCAAGCTAAGACTTTAAGAGGCGGAAGAGAACTTGTTGAGAGTGGCTAAAATTCATCTAGAGTGAGAATGACAAACATTTTTCTATAGGTGACCTGGAGCAAAATGTACAGAGCAAACATGGAATTCTGATATCTGGTTCCTCCTCCCACCATGGCGGTCAAGACCCCAAGTCTTCAGCCTGACCCTTTCTGGACCTTTCATCTCCTTATGTGTGTCTCATGATCATGAAACTTGTCCTATGTCATCAGTGCACTGAAATTTTTGTTTATCTGTTTAAGACATCTTATGAATCGAAGATCATTTCAAAACTTCTTTTGGACACCCTGCTCCATAAAGAAAGCAATGATAAAGTGTAAAAACAGAAAAACAAAAGTATAAACTTGGGCTCAAAAACCAAAAAAAATCTCTGTGGACCAGAAAAGAATATAAAGGCTAAGCAGTGAACTGGGTTGAAGCTGCAGACTTATTAGGGTCATGGCAGAAGTATGCAACAGAAAACCTGAAAAGGCTCCCACTGGCCAAAGATGGAAAAACTGGAACATCAAAAAGAATAATACCTACAAAAAACCTTGAAACAGAGTAAAAGTGAAAAATCCAGAGTTGATAATGATACTTTTTAATAAATTAGTTGCCTCTTAAAAATACTAGAGAATCAACTCATTATTCTAAAGGCTGATAAACAAAGGAAAGGAATCAAGTATTTCTTCTGCCTTTCTATACAAACTATACCTCAGGGTAACAAGAGTTGATGAGAGAAAAATCCTCTTTAGGAAAAGAGGAATCCCACCTAATAAATAAGAAATGATAAACTTAGAATATCACCATTTCAACCCCTAATGAAATAATTTGTGTGGGCAGTTACCACCAATGTCTGCTAAAACTAAAACTAGTAGGTGAACAACCGATCAACCTTAATGTCATGAAAATAGAAACAGATGTCATGTGTCTTCTGTCGGGTGCCATAGGACAGATACACCACCACCTATGAAGTGTTCCTGCAAAAATAAAGTCAAAGCCCAGCCCAATCTCATCAAGTGTCATCTCAATCAATCACTATTTTACAGAGGAACATATTAAACCACATCATGGAAGAAAAGAGAAACTGTATATCAGTTTCTTGATAAATTATGAGAAAACAAGAAAGATCTGAAATCTTTTCTATATCTTTGATGATTTTGAGAAGTAGTGTCATTTTTTTAGATATGATAACTACATGATAGTTACATTTTAAAAAATTCTACTGAATATTTACAGATGACATGATACAATCTCAAATTTTACTTCAAATAATCTACTACAGGAGAGAGAGGGGATAATAGAGGAAATGAAGTAGACCGTATGCTGAGAATTGCAGAAGTTTTTTCACTAGCTGATAGAATGGAGAAGGAAAGGGGGAGACTGCTGGACATGAGTGGGATTTCAATGAATCTATACATCTTTGGTAGTCAGTGTGGTTCAGTGACCAGCAGCATCAGCATCACCTACCAGCTTGTTAGAAATGCTGAATCTCAGCCACATGCTAGACCCCCTCCATCAGAAACCTCATTAACAATGTCCTTTGATAATTTGTGTGCATAGTTAAGTTTGAGAAGTACTTTTGTAGATCACTTTGAAGAGAGTTATTATCTTCCAAACCATGAACTGCTGTACTACTCCATTTATTTAAGTCTACCCCAATGGTTCTCAATAATTTTTTATAGTTTTCTGAAGAGAGGCCGTACTGTGCAGCAGCGGCTGCCATAATGAAATACCACAGATTGGGTGCCTTCACAACAGAAATTTATGTTTTCACAGTTCCGTAGGTTAGAAGTCCAAGATCGAGGCACAGCCAACTCGTTCCTGGTGGGAATCTCTTCCTGGCTTGCAGACAACCACTTTGTCCTCACATAGCCTCTCTAAGAACAGAGAGAGCAAGCAGCAAGAGAGCTCCCTGGTGTCTTTTCTTATAAGGACACTAATTGTATTGGATCAGGCTCCACCCATTTGACTTCATTTAACCTTAATTACTTCCTTAGAGGCCCTATCTCCCAATATAGCCACGGGGCTGGGGAGTGCTAGGATTTCTTGATCATGAATTTAGCAGGGGAGGGAGTGGGCGGACACAAACCTTCCCTTCACAACAGGACTTGCAGTGAGTTTTCTGCATTTAATCCTAGGTAACTGGTACTTTTAAGTGATTTATGAAATATAGTTAGCTGTAGGTTCTTTTAAATTTTCTATGTGCATAATCCTGCCATCTTCAAATAAAGGTAGTTTTTCTTATTTTTCAGTCTTTATACCTTTTACTTTTTCTTACCTTTTTCCCAAACTCAAAAGGAAAATACAATGTTTGCAGGAGACTTTTACTAATTACTCTTTTCAGACTAAAGATGTTCCCATCTATCCCTAGTTTACCCACAGATTTTATCATGAATGGATGCTGAATTTCATCAGATGCTTATTCTGCATCTACTGAGATGATCTATGGTAATGTCCCTTTCTCCATTCCTGGCATTGGTTATCTGTACTTCACCTATTTTTTCCTTGGTCTTTATTGCTAAAGATTTTATTAATTTTATTAACTTTTTTCATTGATTTTTCTCTGTTATACATTTGTTTCCTGTTTCATAGATTTCTACTCTTTATTATCTCTTTTTCTTCTTCTTCTTCTCTGGGTATAATTTGCTTTTTTTTCCAGCTTCTTAAGGTAACAGCTTAGATCAGTGGCTCAGATTTTCTCCTTTTTTAATATAAACACGTAAGACTGTAAGCTTCCCTCTATGTATTATGTTACCTGCACTCCATATATTATATCACATCTTCATTCGTTTTGGAATATTTTCTGATTTTCACTATGATTTCTTCTTTGGTTCATGGATTATTTAGACGTGTAATTCTTAATTTTCAAATATATGGGAAATTTCTACTAATCTTTCTCCAGTTAATTATCTAGTTACCTTTCAAGTTTATGTTGTGTTCAGAGAAGGGATTCTGTTTAATTTAAAGTATTTGAAATTTGCAATATGGTCTATAATCAATTTAAAAAAAATGTTCCATGTGGGTTTGAAAAGAATTCTACAGATATTCAGTACAGTATTCTATATGTCAGTTAGGTCAAGTTTATTAATTATGTTACTCAAAATTTCTACACCTTTACAATTGTTTTTCTACTCATTCTGTCAGTTACTGACAAAGGTATGGTAACATCAGTAACTGAGTGTCAGTTTGTTACTTTTAATCTGTCAATTTTTGCTTTATATATTTGATACTATGTTATTACATACAAAATGAGAATTGTTACATCTTTCTGGTACATCAAGCACTTTATCATCCTTTTATTTTTAACTTTTCTATATCCTTATGTTTTAGATGGATTTCTTGATATTTTTATACAATTGATAATTTTAGTCAATTTATATTTGATGTAATGACCGATTCTTTTACATTGTCTACTATCTTACTAGGTACTCTGTCCTTGTCCTGACTGTTCTGTGGTTCTTTTTTTCTTCTTTCCTACCTTTCAGATTTGATTTTTTAAAAGTATTTTCTAGTATTCCAACTCCTTGCCCATTAGTTCAGAAGTTATATACTCTTTTAGTGTGACTCTAGATAGCAACCTGCATCCTTTGACTTACCAAAATCTAATACTAATTGCTGCTTTTACCCTCTGTTGGACAAAATACCTTAGAATACGTTAAGTCCATCTATCTTCCCTTAACAACTTATGTGCCATTTTGTCATGTATTTTATATAGTTTATTTTGTTTGTTTATTTATAACCCCACGAGACATTTTTATTATTCTCTTATACAGTTAATATTCATTTATATTTACCAATATACTTTCTTTTGGGAGGAACAGTCTTCATTCTTCCCAAACTTCTATCTGAATTAATTTTTTTCTCCCTAAAGAAAGCCCTTTAGTATTTCTTTTTGCATGAATCTGCTGACAAATTCTCTAAATTTAGTTTTTGCCTAAAATCTCTTTTTTTTTTATTCTTGGGTGATCTTCTCAAAAGGCTTAGAATTCTAGGTCAGTATGGTCTTTTTTCCAGCACTTTAAAATATGATTCTATTGTCTTCTAGTTTCCATTATTGCTGTCAGCCAACAGTTTAATTGTTGCTTCTTTGAATGCAACCTATCTTTTTAAAATCTGGCTTTCTTTTTTTTTAACACTGGGTTTCAGTAATATTACCGTGTGCCTTTCTCTATATTATCTTGTTTCAGATTTGTAGGTGATCTTTGTGGGTTGATGAATTTCATCAGCTATGGAAAATTCTTACATTCAGTTTATTCACAGTTGCTTCTACTCCATTCTCTTTCTTCTCTCCTAATGGAACTACAATTACTCATAAGTTAGAGCTTTTCACTTCATTTTCCATGTCTTCTATCCTCTATTCTGATTTTCCATTCTTTTTGTTCCTACGAATTTTGCTCTAGAGATTGTCTTTAACCCATCACGCAGCTCACTAATTCTCTCATCAGCTGTGTCAATCTGCTGTCACACTCAACTACTGAGATCTTCCAAATTAATCATTAATTTTCTGTTCCATATTTTCTATTTGGTCTTTTTTCTTATAGTTTCTACATCTGCCAAATTTCTCCATCTTGTCCTTTACCACCTTCACCAAAGTAGGTATGTTTATTTTGAATTCTGTATCTGAAAATTCTAACATCTGGCACCCTTGTGAGTCTATTTCCATAGTGTTGTCTCTGTTGGCTTTCATTCATGTCTCCTGTCTGTATATTTTTTATTATGCCCTACATATTGTTTTTGCAAAATTCCTTTTAGAAGTAATTTGAGGCATTGGATAATGATATTGTTTCTCCAGGAGGGCTTTATATTTTCTTCACTGGGTGCCTAGGAATACTAGCACCCTGGACCAACTTCCCATTCACCATTTCCTGCTCCTAGAATGCAACCCCTTGTAGTCCCAAATTAATGTAGGACAAGGAGGCACTAGAACTCTTTCACAACCCTGATGGGCCTTGGGCACCAATCACTGCTGCATTAGCTTCACAGGGCATCAAAACTACTGCCTGACCACATGACTTCTCAGCCTCCTATCTCCAGGAAATGGGAGAAAAGCAGACTCAGCTCCAAGACCACCCTCTGAGTCTTGCCCTATCTCTAGATTCTGGCACTGGAATTCTTTGTTATTTTGTTCACTTTCTGGGATCTTAACACAGTTTTTGTCTGTTTGTTTGCTGATTTGTGTCCAGCTTTTCAAGTTGGACTCAGTAGGAGGGTCAGTCCAAATGACTCTGTCCACCATTACTAAAACAGAAGACAGAATTATATTTAAATATAATTTCCTCTCCTTTTTAATCTTAAGGAAGAGGAGCTGGGAAAACAAAAAGCTTTCTAATTCTTCTTATACCCAAATGGTTCCTCAATTTATAATTATTTAATCTAAAATAACTACATACTCACTTGACCAAAATAATGTCTTTTAAAAGTATTAAACAAATGGTTGTATCAGAATATTAATGTGACTTCCACTTTCTTCAAACTCTTAATAAAATTGTGCTTCATAGCCACAAAGTTTATCATAGTTGATATAACCATAGGAATAACTAGATATACACCCCATAGGAAAAACAAACTTGAAGTTGTTCATTGAGATTACAGTTTTAATAAAATAGGTTAAAGATATTCCAAAGCTTGTTGTAACTTTTGTAAACTTTTCAAAATGATTATGTAAGTTATTAGCCCAAGCACTAATTAAAAATTTCAATTTTTGCCCCATGATGTTTGCCCATTTCACTGTACTCAAATTTTAACATTTAAGAAAATCAAAATCAAAAACATACTTTATAACCAAAAAACACCAATTTTTTAGAAACTCTTCAAATTAGCATTTGAGCCTGAGAAATTGCTTTTCAACCTTTCAAATTCACCCACATTTAACAAATATTTGTTGAGTATCAACTGTATATCAAATATATAAGTATATTGCCACATTTCTTTTTTAAAGTATGTCAGACTCTTGCTCATGTACTTTACTGATTTATGTGTCATATTAAATATTATTGTCTATAATATAATCAGTAAAAAGAATATTTCCCAGTTCTCTGTGTAATCTAAGACAGCCTTGAAATTTAATCCAATGTCTGCATTATCTTCCTCATAAAAAGGGACAATTGCAATTGGTAGTAAATGACATCAACACTCTTTTCTACTCACCCAGCAAAAATTATCACCTGTGGTTGGAATTTTTCTAAAGCAAGTCTATAGCTAATTGGAACTTCAAATCTCTACAGCAGGGCAGATTTCAGAAGTAGATAAGAATTGCAGAAGTAGCAAGTAAGATCTCTGGCTTGCCAGAATTATAGATGCAAACCCCTTTTATAAATAAGGAAACTGAAGTTAAGTGAGAATAAAAGATATGTTTAAGGTCGCAGCTAGCCAGGGCCAACTCAAGCCCAGAATCTCTATCTCCCAGGTCCACATAATGAAATAGAGAGACTAGATTCTACAACAGTTATCTTGAGAATGTGTTTTCTTTGTGTATATGTACAAATGATTTAATATCATTATTTGAATGTTTTGAGTAAGGTTTATTTTCCTCTCTTTTTTTTATCGTTTCAGAATAGAAAAACCACCAATTTGTTACCCATGGCAATTATTGAGTGGGTTCAGGTTCAAGTTGGGTAAAGTATTTCTTTCATTTTGTGTCCATATCTAAGAACTTTAGCAGTATCTGAGATGGCTCAGATGACTCTTTCCTATTTTTGAAGGAAAGTAACTTTTATTTATTTTATTATGTTCAGTTATGTATAGTACATCATTAGTTTTTGATGTAGTGTTCAATGATTCACTAGTTCCATATAACACCCACTGCTCATCGCATCACGTGCCTTCCTTAATACACATCATCCAGCTACCCCATCCCCCCACCCCCATCCCCTCTGAAACCCTCAGATTGTTTCTGGGCTCAGATGAATCTTATATTCCTTTTTAAGCTCCTTTTAATGGCATAGTGAACAGACAGGCTGGAAGGAATTACCCCGTCGCTTATAGTGACACAGCCAAATTAGAATTGTCCCAGGAAGGACCATGGTTAACTGACAAGATGTGCTGACTTTGAGCACATCTTTGTTATATATTTGTGTCTTCAAATTATAGGTTTGCTTTGAAAAAGTGAGATAATAAAAGCAAGAACAAAGTAATGGATGTTGAAGACTGTCCTCTTGTTTAAGACTTTTGCAAAATTGCTACTTTTCACTACAGTCTCTAGATCAGTGCTTCTCAACTTGCATGGTCATGATACATCCTGAGGAGCTTCAAACAATACTCATGCCTAGGCCCCATGCCCAGAAAGCCTGATTTGTTATTCTATGGTGCAGCCTGAGTCTAGGGTCAGGAATTTTTTTTTAAAGCTCCTTCAAGAATGATGCCCATGAGGAGCCAGAGCTGAGGGTCACTGCTCCAGACATTGCTCTGAAGTCATGAGGAACAATTTTCATTTGTAACAAAAGAGAGAATCTATTCCTTGTGGTGTGGTCTTCTTTCTCCAAATGAATTAGAGAAGGACTGACACCTTCTCATATAATGCCCTTTCCTTTGTTAGAAATTTTTCACTGCCTGACTCTAAGGATTGGCCCATATTCTCAAACAACCTAGCAAAACCTTAGGTCTCCAGAGTATATAAGACTCCAGGGTCAGGTTTCAAGCAAAGAACCTTGCAAGTGCAAAGTCTGAGAGCCCTAACTTCCCCAAATGACCTCTTCAACTATTAATTTAGAAACCTTATTTGGTACAAAGAAAATAGAGAACAGACTAGAAGAGAAACTTTCTATCGAATCTGTCCAGTTTTGTTGTAAAACATCATAATTTCAGTACTACCCATGTATCATTTTAAATAGCATTTTCTTCCAAAACCCTGAATCCTTTTCATTTAAATTTGTATAGTTGATGAGAAAAAAGGGGCATGGTTGTGCCCACTTTATACAAGGAGACTTACCTGCATAATTTTAGTGCTCTATTCAAAGTCAATTGTCACTGACAGAACCAAGAAATTGAAGTTGTGTTATAATATTCTTTTTGATGTTCTATAATTCATACTAAAAAATATTCTATTGAGATATCTACCTCAAGCTATATTTTAAGAATCCCTGATTTAACACTGGATTACCAAATTCCACAAATAGCCATACAAATATTAAGTCTGAAATAAAACAAATCCTGATACCTGAAAGATAGGTCTCTATAGTCTGGAAACACAACTACAAATTATATTTAGCTTTAGTCTTTATGTTTATCATCTCTTACTTTGTTTCATTATATTCATAATTGCCTTTAATATATTGACAGCCAATACAAATAAATGAAAATCATGTGACCAAAGGATAGCCGTAAGAAACTTATGGGTGATTATTATTAAGGAAGTGTATAGAACTTTCTTTCCCAGAAATCTCCTGAGAGGATTTACAACCCTCTGGCCCCCCAATACTGTGGACTACTAGAAATACCAAATGACTCTCTTATCATACTGAAGTCATGAGTCTTCTTTCCAAAGAAGAAACTAAATACATCTCACACAAATCTATCTTGCATTGGGACAATACAAATGCTTTCCCTTCCCCACCCCTACTCCCCACCAAAACAAAACAAAACAAAATAAAACAAAACAAAAAACCCCACCCCGCTCCAAGAGGAAGAAATAGTGAAAATAAATATTTCTCTGTCCTTGTTCTGGACTCACAGCAGACACTGATGGCCAGAGTCCAACCCCAGGAGAGTTATCACCTATAGTTTCAGATTGGGGTTTCAGCATCTATAAATATTGCTGGAACATCTCATTTGAGGGGTGTTAAAGAAAAGTGAACATTAAGACTCCAATGGCCATATACTCATTACGGGGGGAAAAAAACTTTCCTATTTTTCCTAAACTTCATTTCCACTAGGGGTCAAATAACATAAAGTTCACTGATCTATATCATAAATACATCAAAAGGCAATGGTAATGTTGCCAACAAGAAATAAAATCAAGAAGGGTTCAGGCTCCAAGCACAACTGGAAGGTCTGAAGCGCAACGGGAAGAAACAAAAACACTGTTCTTCCATAACCCTCTGGGAATAAGCCCCAGAATGGTACCTTGTCTTGCTCAATACTCAGCTCTCTGGACAAAAGCAAACTTTTCATTCTGCACTTAATATTTTGTATAACTCATTTAGAAGCTTTCAGATAAGCTAAATATATTTTCGCCTAAAATTTAAAAGACAAGATTCTTTTAAAGTACTATGTTTTAAAACGTTTGGGAGAAAGGAAGAGCTGTATTTTCACCTAAACAGATTTCAAATAGTTGTATAAAAAATAGAAATAAAACAAGTGTTTGTTACCTTGTCATTGCCTCATGACCATTTCACATTTTTAGTTGGAGCTGTCTATCATAGGTAAGGTATACTCAGCGTGGAACTAAGCAATTTGTAACTTTATAGGAATGGACAAAGGCTTCAAAGAGACTCATATTACTTAAAATCTGCTTGCTAAGCGATTTTTAAAAATAAAAGGTAAAACAAACTCTCGTCTATGAACAAGAACTCCAAATTCAGTTAGTTTTTTTTCCAAGAATGTTCTTTAAAACAGACTGTCAAGAAAATGACTCCCTTCTATTGTTGTTTGACATTCGAAATCTCTGTTCACAAGTTTCTTACTAAACAAGTTTTTCTTAGTATCTGGCTTGGGTTTTTCTCTTCACCTTTATAAACAGAAAAGTAATTGCATAGGAATCTTGAAAGATATGTCCATGACTAAAAGAAACTGAAAGGAGAATTTTACAATATGGCTTTGGTAACAATAAAGCACACATTTACTTTTTTACCTATAGTAACATATATTTAGTGATGAGATGTGTTGGTGTCTACTCGCTTTAGTTACATGTCAAGCTTTAATCACTGTATTTTTCTCCCCATCACCCATGAAATTCAAAGAATAGCTTTCACTTCATTTTTGTGTACACAAAAAGCAAAATAGAAAATCTTCTGTGTTCTTTTGCTGCCACCCAGTGGCTCCGATCAGTAAACGCAATGATGACAACTAATGCGGAGACATAAAGCCCATCTTTAAGAAAACCCAAAGCATGAAAATCCAAATTATTAAAAGCGATAAATTTTGAAGAAGGTAGCTATATAATAAAGCGTTCCATTATGTTGCGTAAATATTGAGGGAAAACCTCACCTAGTCCGTAAATTCAAGCAAGAGTGGGGGTTCTTAGTGTCAGGCTGGTTGGACATCGGCCTACAGGAGGCACTCGATAACACCTGTTTATCTCAACCAACTACATCTTTATTTTTTTAAACCGATTACATTTTTAAACTGTTTCATTAAAATTCTTATAATCAAGTAATAAAATCACAATGCAAAAATTATTTGCAGCTGAATGTTGTAAATGGATAATAGGCTGAAAAGAAAATACTTCAAAAGTTAGTCAATTATTTCTTGGTCAGGGAAGGGGGAGATTCCTCTTTAATTTCTATAAAGAGTGTGTTTTACGTGGCCAGGAGGGGGGAATCAATAAATTAAATCAATTAATTTAAGGAAAGAATTATTTATGAGGAATATGCCAGGTGCATCAGTAGTGGGCTTCTTGAATAGTTTTACGATGATATGAGCTATAGGACAAATGATCAGACCTGGTCAAAAATTCAGGGTGATTAGGGCACCTGGCTGGCTCAGTCAGGACACGCAACTCTTGGGGCAGGGTGGCTGAGTCCTTAAGCGTCTGCCTTCGGCTCAGGTCATGATCCCAGCATTCTGGGATCTAGCCCTGCACTGGGCTCCCTGCTCAGCGGGAAGCCTGCTTCTCCCTCTCCCACTCCCCCTGCTTGTGTTCCCTCTCTCGCTGCCCCTCTCTCTGTCAAATAAATAAATAAAATCTCTGGGGAAAAAAAAGAAGAAGAAGAAGAAGAGGACACGCAACTATTGATCTCCAGGTCTCAAGCATAGAGCTTACGTTAAAAAATAAATCAGAATGATTTTTCCATCACTGCCACTAGCCACACAGCACACTTCAGAAATGTGTTATAGCTCCAAATCACGCTTAAAAGTTGGTTTCCAAATTCAACAGATACCACATAAACCAAAACGGAAACCAGCTACACAGTGTTTGAAAAGTCGGAGCAACTTTGGCCAATCAGCAAACAGCATCCATGACTAAGCCAGGTCCTCTCCCCCAGGCGTCCTCTGCGTGAGGTTCCTCCGCCGGTAATAAAGCTGAAGGCGAACACAGCACTGAAGGTGCAGGCTCCCAACCGACTTATATCCTAGCCTCACTACTATAGTGGCCCCTTATTCCTAGGGGGATACAGGCCAGACCGCCAACGGACGCCCAGTCCTCGGAGAGGAAGGCCGGCTACACGCACACTCTGATAAAGTTCTGTGTACAAACTAGGGTAAGAGATTCACAACACTAATAATAAAACAGAACAATTATAATAATATGCTGTAATAAAAGTTGCATGAATGTGGTCTCTCCCTCACAAAATATACTGCACTTACCCCTCTCCGGACGTAAGAGAATAAAATGCCTACGTGACGTGAAGAGACGTGAGGGCGACGCATTCAGACGCAGCGCCGCGCGGCGCAGGGCTACTATTAACCTTCTGACGATTGGTCCGAAGGAAATTCATGGGCTTCCCTACCGCCTTGACCCCGGGGGCTGAAACTGCCAAAGCGAAACGGCAGATAAGGAGGACTACTATAACTGTGTAACGTTGGACGAGGCCTAACCTCTCTGAGCCTCAGTAACCTTGTAAACACACAAATAATAAATACCCACCCCAATTGGCTTGTATGGATCCCAAACGCAGTAACACGAGGCCTGGATCATCCGTCACAAGGAGTTGGGTGTTAAATGCCGTAAATGTACACTTTCACACGTGGACAGTGCATGACAATATACACGCACACAGAGAACAATTACTAATCAAAAAGGAATAATTAGAGAATCCTTCTTTCATTTGCAGTCTTTTTTCAAATTAAATAACCTATGCTTTAATTACAGATACTGGTACAAAAAAATAGTAAACACTGAGCCTGAGTTCCAGTGGTGAAAATGACAATCCAATATTCAATTTATCTTGATAAAAGCAGTAAGATTTAAAACAATTGGTAAAGATAGCATTAAAAAGAAAGACCTAATAAATTAAATTGTACTTCCCAACTCACGTATTAACAAGCATTTGTTATTCACCTCTGATAAAAAATATATATTTATGGAAGAGGATTCCAGTACTTTGTCTTGAAAAAATTTGAACGTATTGAAAATGTTCTCCAATGAGTCAGGAAATTTAAGGAATTTTAAGATGCATTTTAAATTAAAGCTCAGGTCTCATCCTGAATGAAATAGTCTAGTTGCTAGCTTTTCAGGATGCAGATTGTAGCTCCATTCCAGTTTTATTATTAAGAAATTTAAGATTTTCTAATTTCTTTTGATCACTTAATTTTTTAAATTTGAACCACTACAAAAATGTATGGCAGAATCTGCAAATAAAAGTTTTAAAAATAAATTACAACACCCCAATTGCTGGCAAGGATGTGGAACAATAGGAATTCTTATTCATTGCTGGTGGGAACGCAAAAAGGTACAGCTACTTTGGAAAACAGTTGGCAGTTTCTCACAAAACTAAGCATAGTCTTACCATATGACCCAGCGATCGCACATACTGGTCTTTACTGAAGGAGCTGAAAACTTACATCCACATGAAAATCTGCACATGGATGTTTTGAACAGCTTTATTCATAATTGCTAAAACTTGGAATCATACATATCCTTCAGTAGGTGAATGGATAAATAACCTGTGGTACATCTAGACAATGGAATATTATTGGCACTAAAAACAAATGCGCTATCAAGCCAGGAAGACATGGAGGAAACAACGCATATTACTACATGAAAGAAGGCAATCTGAAAAGGCTACATACTGCATGATTCCAACTATATGGCATTCTGGAAAGACAAAACTATGGAGACAGCATAAAGATCAGTGGTCATCAGGGGTTCTGGGGAGGGAGGGATGAATAGGTGTAGCACAGAGGATTTTTAGGGCAGTGGAACTATTCTGTATGATGCTATAATGATAGATACATGTCATTACACATTTGTCCAAACCCACAGAATGTACAATACCCAGCACGAACCCTAATGTAAACTATGGACCCCGGGTGATACTGATGTGTCTATGTGGGTTCATTAGTTGTAACAAACGTACCATTCTAGTGGGGGATGTCATTAGTGTTGAAGGTTATGCATGTTGGGGGACAGAGGGTATGTAGGAACTCTCTCTACTTTCCACTGTGAACCTAAACCTGCTGTAGAAAATGAAGTTTATTAATTAATTTAAGATCAATAAGAGGAGTACAGGCAATGAGTGGATCATATACAATTATAGCTTAAGATGATTATTTCAATGTTTCTATAAATTTCAAGGCAGTACATAAGAATTAAGCTTAACAAGTCAGAGTCTAAGGTATGTATTAAGCTGTACACGGTACTTCCCTTCAGAGGATTAAAATATACATTAACCCCATTTCCAAAAGCTGCTTTTAACATTTCTTTTCAATGCTATATATTTAAATTATTTTAAGTTACCTTAAATGCCTAGATAAGTGAGAGAATGAAATTTAATTACAGGTTATTTCCAATGTTATGTATTTAGGCAATATAATGTAGCTAGGTAACTTTGAATATCAACTTGTGCTAAGGTTTTAAGTAGCATCAATAACTAAGAAAACCACTAGTAGGTTAGTCTTTATTAGTGTTTTCTACAAATTTTAAAAGATAGATAAAATCTAGCAATTCCAATTCCTTAACCCCTAATCTTAATTGTTAGGACAAATCCTAAAAAGATTTTACATTTTGCTACACTCCTGACATGGATAACTTCTGTTACTGAACAATCAATTTCCATATATCTAGTTAGACTACAGTGTGAAAAAAGTTCTTGAAAAAAATTATAAGGGCATTTCTCCTGAACTTTCATTTTTTTATGAAAATTAGGTACAAGAAAACCCCTCTTCTAATTCAGCATATTAAAACATGCAAAGATCACACTATCACTTACATATAACCCTACCGTTGTGGTGTCTAACTTTATCCTGAATAACATTTAGAAGTTTCGAAAGAACATGGAAGGCACATTAGAAAGAGAGCCACTTCAAAATAAAAATTCTTATTTTCTAGCTAGATCTGGAATGTAACTTGTCTAAAATGAAAATTAAAAATAAACTGGGTTCAAATGTAGGAAAATTATTAAATGCCTACAGACATTTTTATATACAGATGTTTGAGGGTTTTAAGACAATGAATTGGATGCATGCACACTTAAGCATTCTAGTATAATTTCACTAATGTATTTATTTATTGCCTAACATTTCAAAAAACAACTAGCATTCACTGGTTATCCAATTGTCATGCTGCTTCTTTGAACAAATGTTTTGTTCATTAGTACAACTTTCTCATATTTTTTTACCAAACCATGTAAAAAAAAAAAAAAAATCTGTGCTCCCACTTCATCTCCATAATGCCAAGTGAGAATTAACACTTTCAAATCATTTCTGTCTTTAATTCTGGTGATTACCTTCATAATGTATATCTATACTGCTAATTTTCATTGAACCTCATCTGACTCCCCATCCTAAAAATAAGAATTTAATTTATACTAGTCCCTCTTAATCCTTCCAGTTCTTCATGTAAGAATTAAAAAAGAATAATAGAGCTATTACCTTTACTACTGAAATAAACGTAAAACCGTATTCATCCATCAGTGTTGTGCAGCGTCAGGATTTCTCCACATATGAGATGTCCTCATCCCATTTCAAACTCACTTCTATTCTATATGCTTTTACTTTTACATTGTCAGGGTGGATTTTGTTTAATCTTGTCTTCCATGTTTAATCTACTGATTAATTCTAAACAGCTGAACATCAATATGCAGCATTTAAAATATTAAAAAATATTAAACTGGGCCCAAACCATTAAGAGTAAAACCCACTTCTGAGTTCTCTAATACCTAACTTTGAAGAAAGAAAACTGAATTGGCACATTGTACAGTTTAGAATTTGGGGGCGGGGGGCGGGGAATGATTAAAAAAAAAGAACTCTATCAAGCTGAATTCAATATGAGATTTCTTAAGTGGTTTGTGCTCTTGGATAAGCACAACTTGGGTAAGATGTGTTAAGTATTTATTTTCATTACTTGAACCTGACTGCTGCATTATATTAGGAAAAGACCACACAGCACATAATAATAGGCTTGGTGAAAATATTCTCTCCATGGAAACCTGACAGGGTTTTCTTTCCTTCAGAGAAATGAGTTTCTTCAAACCAAGTTTAAAAGATGGCACACTCAATCATAACTGACAATGTCTGCTAGAAAAGTCTGAACGTTTTGGCTTCAGAATGAGTATAACAGACCCTTGACATTTCCAAGTCTAAGTCCTGAGATCTTTGCTCAAATTCAAAAATATTCCGAATAAATTTATACAGGTTCCTGGTTTTCTTCAGAATTACACTTTCACCTTGTGTCATAGTTTCTTACACATACTTTCACATGCAAATTATTAATCTTTTAAATTTCTCTCATAGAATAGCCATTGTATTCATTTGCTAGGGCTGCCTAACAAAGTACCACGAACTGGGTGTTTATACAACAGAAATGTATGCTCTCTCAGCTCTGGAGGCTACAAATCCAACATCACAGTGTTGGCAAGGTTTGTTCCTTCCAAGGGCTGTAAGAATTTGTTCTGTGCCTCTCAGTTTCTGGTGGTTTGCAGGCAATCTTTGGCATTCCTAGACTTACATAATCATCAACCTGATCTCAGCCTTCATCTTCATCTGATGTTCTCCCTGTGCATGTCTATGTTCAAATTTCCCCTTTTTATAAGGACACCCATCATATTGGATTAGGGCCCACCCTAATGACTTAATATTCACTACCTACATCCACAATGACCCTATTTCTGAGTTACATTATAAGGGATTGAGAGGACTTCAACATATGCATTTTGGGGGACAATCCAACCCATAGCAGTCATTTTCACATGATAAAATTTAACATCTTCCAATCACCACACATTGTCTGGATAACTGCTGAATTTCCCATGCCTATAATAGAACCTGGCACATAGGAGAGATTCAATAAATATTTGTGGAATGAATGAGTGAATAAATGCATGAGACTGTAAGTGAGGGAAGAAACTGTGACTGCTGGGAGATTTGCTAGGCCACATCATTAGCTGAGTAATGCCATTCTGCATGGCATTTAGTGGGAATTAGGACTATGCCTTGGCGAAATTGCAGAATACCATGTACCCCATGGACCTCTAAGGTCACTCGTAAATAGTCAAAATCATTAATGTTAAAACTCAAAAATGTCAAAACCCATAAAACCCAGCAACTATTCTACATATTTTTAATTTCTTTCTTTCTTAAGGGAATGATAGTAGAAAAGAAAGTATCAGAAATAGGGTAGTAAATTATTTCTATTTAAATAAGTCATAGAATGCGTTATTAAGAGAGAGCAAAGGTCACTAGATGAAACAGTATCAGCCAGATACATTACAGCACCATTTATAGGTAATCCATGCTATAGCACTAAATCAGGTGATTCCTTGTTACAATAACTCTTCTGCTATTTTAATAACTAAACCTCTTTGGACAAGATCCAAGATGAATTGTACACACTACAGTAAATTGTACATAACAAGCCTCTATTCTTTTTACGCTAACATTTTCAACATAGACTCTCAATAGACAATACCCACATAACAAGGGATTGAAAGTATTCTTTTCTAGTTCTCCTAATCATCTCATTCAAAGCATATCATTTCCTGGGTACTCGGCTTTAAAAAACTGTATTACTATAAACTTTAAATTCAAGCTCTAGATAGGTCTACATTCATTTCAGCAGAAGCATCTTGAAATGTTGAATTATCATCTTCAATTTCCTTCAGTCATTTATTGTAGCTGCCAAACTGAAATGGTGCACCTAAAAGGCAACACTAAACTGAAAGCAAATAATAAAAAAGTCTCTTAAATGTTTCATTTATAAAAGCTTATTTTTCCCCCACCATCAAATTTTGTACACTATCTGAAATAAATCACTTTACAAAATTGACAACTTGCATGCAGTTATTCTGCCACAATACATTTGCTTAACTTCAAGGTTTATTGCGGGGGGGGGGGGGGAGCTAGCATCTTTTCTCAACCTTTTATGAACAGAAGAATAATACAGAGCTAGATTGGTTTTGGTTTTTTGGCCTTTTGGGGGTGGGGGGGACAGAATTAAAATTGAACCTCAACTGCCAATAGAGATCACTATAGCTATCCCTTTTCTAGATAATTTTACTAATCCTTCCTGGCTATATTAAACATTATGCCATAAAATGAACACTTTTGAAAGGCACATCAAGTCAGAGGGTGGCTGCTCCAAAGAGTACTCTATGACACTCACTCTGATAGGAAAACACACCTTCTAACCAAAAACATTCAAAGCATTTTCTTAAAATCCTGTCAAAAGCAATATAATAGCAAATTAAAGTAGAACAAATCTACAGAATTCTATGAAGTCCTGTATACTTTTCTCCCTAACATAGTTGTTAATGATAACTATAAAATGCTAATATACAATATAAACAAACTGTAGTTTGTATTTCCAAAACCGAGGCGTTTTAGACCAGGACACAGGGAAAAGGAAATGTTTTTATTAGTAAAGTATTCAGATCACATTTATATAAAATAGGTTGCTACCAAGGTCATTTGGTAAAGGAGCCATTTGGGCAAGGGCAAGTTTATGAACTATGCTATGCTTTTTCTTCCCTTTATATACCAAACTTAGCTATTACATGAGGGTCAGAATCACTGTTCAAATCTTTCTCAGTTAATGTCACTTTGTAAAGCCAGAATTTCTGATAATTTGCTGCATAAAATTATAGTTTTGCTATATCATAAACTGAATGATTCCTACAGCATCTCTTTCTCCAATGACCTACTTAAGAAATAAGTATCTATATTCAATACATTGTCCATTTTTGAAGCATTTCCTACATTTCTTGTCAATTTTAAAACCCTTATTTAGAAATAATACCAATCCATTTCTAATAGCTAAGTAGAACAATTTTTTAATCTGTAAGGTATCTTAAAAACCAATCAACTTGACATAGCCTCCTAATTCCAGGAATGTAAACCATAATTCAACCTTCGATTTTCCTCTTAACATATTCTACTTTACTAAAATGAATTCCCATCCTGCAACTATGAACAAGAAAATTGTACTTAAAATAATATTAAAAGACAAAAATCTCATTATTTAGTATCAGATTAATAGTCTATAATTCTAATCTTAAAAATATCTATAGCTATAACCTCTCCAACTTGTTAATTCCCAAAGAGATTAATAAAAGATGTGATTAACATCTAAACTTAGAGCAGACTGTCATTTGGAAAAAACTATGTTAACAATAACTATACCATAGTCAAATAGATAACCCATCACCCTTTATGGTTCTGACTAAGGTTAATAAGCACAATTTGTCATAAATTTTCTAGTAACTCTGAAAACTGAACTGAACAAAAAGACTACTTTTTTCATAATACTTTATAAAAACAGAATAAAGGCTGGAGCTGTCTTCCTTGGAACCTGCATAGTATTTGGCAATGTAAATGTCATTAAATATTTGTGAAATGAATAAACAACAACAGAAATGAACACCCACTGCACTACTACTATGAAATACTACCAAGTATTTCAAATTCTACATTAAAAAAGGAATACACTCAACTGTTTTTTATTTCTACTAATAAAACACTGAAAGAATTATTCACTAAGCAGCTCCAATTTAACAGAATTTAGAGTTGGACTTTCACAAACCAATAACTTGGCTAATGATTTTCTGCAACTGTATGACATTGTTAATTTTTTCTTTATGAAATTAGAAAATACACAGAAATGCAAGTTAAAGTTTCTTTGTAGTAAATAACACATGTACACTACACTTGCTCATAATAACACTTACTTCTCTCATGAAGAAGTTACTTTTTAAAAAAGCTAGAAATTTGAGAGCGTGAGGGTGAAAAAAGGAATGAAGTAACTATAAATGTTCTTCCACTTCAAAAATTGTCTGACATCTGAGCCAGAAGACCCTCTGTATCAATCAGTGACTTCCTCTTCATGTGTCATAGAAAGAGTTCAACATGCTTTACAAAATCCATTACATTTTAAGACCATTTCCAATATCTTCTACCATAAATCAAGAAATCCATTTGTTCAAGGTTACTTATGGAGAATTAATCACACAGAAAATTTTAACAACTTCTTTTTCAAAAATTAAAGTACTTTACTATACTTGGCATTCCTATATATAATGATGTAGATTCAAAGACTGAAAGCATTAAGAACATATAATTAAAATTCAAGGACTCAGACATTAAAAAAATTTTTTTAATACATAGAATTCTCTGTAACAAATATTCTGGAAAAATAAATCAGAATATAAACACAATATTATCTCCTGTGGACTTGTCCTCTCCTTAAGTGTGGCATTATATAAACATAGAACGTTGATTCAAAATACCTGTATGTACTTGGTATCACCTCAAAAACATGTAATCAAAAAATCTGAAAAAAAGGAGACCAAGAGATCTATGGGCACAATGCATAAGCAACAAAAACTCATGAATTTCTCTATTCCTAATGATTTCTAAAACGTATCTTCCTAATTTCAAGGGCAAATTTACACAAAAGAGAAAAATAAACAGTCAGCTATACAACCTTTACAGTCCTTTATTGATAGGGTATCGCCATCATGCCAAAATTCAGCCATCAATATACAGCCTCATTTTCCATCTAAAGCTAATGAGAATATATTTTACCTCAAATGGGACATAGAGGCAAATTGCCAAGAATTAAAATATAACCTTAAAGTTTTAATTTCACACTTCAAATATCAAAAAAGCAGTAATTCCCAAAATCATGAAAACATGATAAAGTAGCTACATAGAAAAAAAATGGGCATTTAAGTCATTTCATTTATATAGTGAAAACAGATGTATTTATAACTTTAGCCTTCAGATAGCATACTTCATAAAGTCATTATTCATTTAAAACAGACAAATGTTTACAAAGAACATTTAACTTAAATTTCCTCGTTGCTTATAAAATGGTACTTGAAAGGTTGACCTATATAAGGAAATAAGAGTCTTGTCAAGAGAGATGATAAACTATAAATATAAAATATATCACAATATTAAAAACCTCATCACGCTCTATAGGAAAATCAATAAAGATAACTTAATCTTTCTAGGGAAAAGAATATTTAGCATTACAAATTTAAAATGTAAATTTTATATATGAATTCAATAGTGAATACATTTAAACCTTGCATTGTCATACAACCATCTATTTTGTGGAAAACAATAAAGATGATGTACTTTTTCCATATGTGTACATCAAAACCAAAGGGTTAATTTTTACTTTTTCCTTTATTGGCAACTTTGGATGCATTTTTAGGTTTTGGTTCCCAAAGGGCATTTTTCACAAATCTTGAAGCTGCACCTCTATCCAGCTTGCCAGCCTTTTTCTTGTCTGTTATTTCTTTGACTCTGTTCATGTACACTCTGATTCTTTCCTTAAAGATAGAAAAAAAAAAAAAGGCCATAGATTTACTCAGCTGTTCACCACCACTAAGTTTTATTATACTATACCTCAGTTAAATTCAACAGATATGTATTCATTGCCTATTGAGTGGTGCTAGTAAGTGCAAGTGAATAGGATAAACATGCTCCATGCTCTCCTGGAGTTCATACTCTGGGGGGAATAGACATTAAAAAGTCATTTCAGAAGTATTTGGAGTGTTTCAAAAGGGGAGGAACTAGACTAAGACATCACTACAGAGATAAACACTCAATTGTTTACATGTGGTTATACATTTCTTAATTTTACATTAACCTAAATTCACATAATAACTCTTATGTATCTGAAGTATATAATCTAAAATAGAGCTCTCATATACTCGTATGCAACATACAAATTAAACTCTCTTGAAACTTTTCTAAACAGGAAATGGAAGAAGTAGTACTTAACTATTTTTTTATTTTACCTTCTAGTGTCAAAATTAAAATAAGCAAAATGAAAATACAAGATTTTTGTTCAATTTCATAGTTTTGATTGATAAGCACATGATACTTTCTAATGAAATATACAGTTCTAATCAGACTTTACAAGGTGAGGAACACAATAGGTTGCCATACCACTTCAAATCTTCTGAGACCATTAATCAGAATAAAGGGCTATTCTATACTTTCACTAGAGAAATAAAGGGGATGAGAGCCGTAAAATAGCATAGTAAATGATTGATCACTGATAAAAAGAAAGTTTCATTAAAATAATCAAAATAGTTATAGAAATATACTCAGAAAAATGTAGACCCCAAGAATTTTTTAATTGTGAAAGGCTGACAACTCTCTCAAAATCCTCTCATGGCTCTCTACTTCCCTTAGAGTAAAAGCCCAAATCCTCCCAACACACACCCACCCCAGCCTTGCTTGGAATGATCTTCCTCAAATTTCCACACAGCCATTCCCTTTCTCCCTTCCAGTTCGCTCAAATGTTAACCTTGTTAATAGGCCCTACCTTTAGAATTTAAAATGGCAATCCTACTCAAGTACTTCAATTTCCCTCATCCTACACTACTTTTTTCCCCCATAACTTTCTAACATACTATGTATCTATATATTTATTATTTGTTTATGTTAATTGCTTGTCTCCCTCCATTAGAGTCTGGCATCTGCCACAAAGGTAGTAGTATTTATCAGCTTTATTCACAGAGGAATCATCTCACTTGGATATAATGCCTGGCTTCCAGTAGGCACTCAATTATTTGTTGAATAAATAAACTGACTATTTTCAAAGCCTTTCCCCATTCATGATACATATGACAAATAGGTTTCCTCTCACACACTAACTCTGTGATCAATTAATGATGTCTGTCACAAGGTCAGAAAAGGGGAATGGGTTTATGTATGCTTTTTATGTGCCAACCATCGTCTAGAATATGAATGTACTCCTCCATAAAGTGGGTTCTGACACAGAAAAAAGACAGATGATGATTTTATCCGTTTCCAATGACAGAATTAAGTATTAAGACACTACAAATAACTTTGTGTTAAAGGAAAAATGAGAAACCTTATAAATGTAAAGTCCATACAGAAAGTTGAAAACAGATGATACAGGGCACACTTCTTAAGATTTTAAAGTCAGTATCACTGGTCAAATCAAGATCTGTGCCTCATATTGTTTTACATTTTTGCTTTAAGTATTTTTCACAATTTCTGTACTTAAAAATAAATTTGTTTTTCCCCGAAGAACTTTAAAAGACATTGCCTTAGTCCATATATTTATAAAATGAAGACAAGATATCTGGGTTTACTCATTTTTTTATAAATAAATGACCAAGTTTTCTACTAAGTTGTAAATAACACACATATCAACCACCATAAGACTTGAGAATTATAATACAGTGTCAAGTGTATTTCACATATTTACCTTATATTTTATAAACACAAAAAATAAATTTATTAATATTCTTATTCATAAACCCAAGTCAAGAAGGTAACCATAAGTTAGATTTCTAATTTTTTCTTTCATATTAAATGATTTAATTTTTGAAGTCAGCAAAAACTCCAAGATACTAGACCTTATATACTGTACTTATACATCTAAATGGAATACAAAGACAAACCCAGAAGATTTATTACAGGTTGTAAATATGTCACTAATGCAGAATTACTGGACAGTACACATACAACTGGTGCCAAAAAAGCTTTTAGCTTTGTTGCTGAACTGGATTCTTTACTGCTGAGAAAATGAATTAATGGAAGAATTGAAAAGGTGGAGGAGAAACTTTCCCGTCTTTGCTAGTAAATCAACTAGAATATACTTTTAAGAATTGTGTAAGAGTTTAAAAGAGAAAAAAAAAAAGGCAGTTGTAGAGATGAACAGGATTTCAAGAATTTATAGAAAAAATAATATGGAAGATATAAATAATTACTTGAATTGTAACATTTTCCCATCCAGAGATTTATGTAATATATGGAACACCATTTCTCTGACAAAGGTAAGGAAAAGACATGATGAAATCTGGCTCACTTTCATAATTTGAACTCTAAATAATTTTGTTCTCCCTAACTAGTATGATAAAGGTCCTGTAACTCTGACTTCAGGAATACCACAACAGACAGTCAAACAAAAAGAAAGTCACTGCAATCTTACCAATTCCTGCTTTACTGGATGTTCCTTAGGATTAACTCCCTGAGTTGCCAAATAAACTACAAGACAAAGATTTCATGGAATAAAATGGCATATATATTAATTAAGAGCATTAATTAAAGAAACTCTAGTTACAAAAAAGAAATGTCACAAAAAATGATTAACTAAATCTTAAATTATTCAACCTCTATGTAATATTAAATTTTTATGTGCCTCATGGATATCTGGTAACCTGATATAAAGAAATATATATCTATTAAAATTGCCGTAAAGTATAACTGTATATAAAGTGTTAGCGTTTAAAAAATAAATCACCTTTGACACAATAAATAATTTGCTAATTAACTCCAAACTAATATACATACCCCAAAACATTGAATTTAATGTGTAAGCAGAAACTAAATCCACTTTGGCTTGTTCAAGCGGGTCCAACTATTAACAAAAAAAAAAAGAGAGAGAGAGAGAAAAGAAAAAAGAAATACATACAAATTTTGAGCACCATCACATTATTTTAAACTTTCACCAAATATAATGTATTAAAGAGATGTTTCTTTCATTTCCTATAATCCAATAACCAAATTATCTTCAAATAATTTGCAAAAAGAAAAACTTCTGTTAACCAGTCATTTTTGTCCATAAATTTTCACTTCATGGTATCATCTTTAGTTAAACAAGGAATGTGTATAATCTAAGAAAAATTCTTTTCCATTATTTTAATTTTAGGAGTTACGATCTGGATTTTGTACGTCAAAAGTAATTTATCAATATAAACATTGTACATGATGCATTTATGTATAAGAGGCAGGCTAAAATGCTTAGGCAATACCAAAGACAGAAGAAACATAATGAGATTTGTTTTAGACTGTCAAAGTCAATTTACTCTTTTTGTCGTATAGGGTTTCCAGAAACCCTGATAACATCATTGTAATATTTAAAAGGTCAAAGATAGAGTCTGTCAAAAAGAACGTTGTGAGTGCTCCTTTTTTCTCAAAACCAAGTCAAAATAAATATATAGTTAGGAAGTATTTCCTAAGGTTGGAATTCTGTTTTGTTTTTACCCCCTAAAAATACCCAAACACTTATAAAATTGAAATTAAGGGGAAAAGGAGCACATGTCATTAATCTACATCCACTTCTATATGTTTTCATAACATAGCACTCTGTTTTAAGAATTACATTTTTAGAAATTACATTTTTAAAATACCTTCTGCAACAACTCATTTCTAGAAACAGACATCATGGTCTTCAGCATCTCATCCACAGCACCAATGGAATTCTCAAATGTTGATAAATACTCATGAATTTCTACTGGATAATCTTCATTAATTTCTTCACCTGCCATTATGACCAACTGGAAAAAAATTAAATTCTTAGAATTCATGGGAGACAGAGATTGCTCTTCAGTATACAAAAACAAAATCAATAGGTTATATCATGTATTTAAAAAGTACTAAGAGTTAAAACCTGAAGACAACTAAACAAATCTTCTTAAAATATAATTCCAGAGCAACTACATTCAATCTTCCTCTCCTCAAATTGTTTGAGGTGGTAGGAGGAGAAGAGAACCCACCCAAGTCCACTAATGCTATACCTATCAGAGCCTCAATGCCTTTCAAGAACAAAAGGCCAAACATGGATTATCAATAATCAAAATCCCACGTTTTCAAAACTTCAAAAAAAAAAAAAAAACCCGTTGAAGTTAAAGACCAAGTGAAGCTATGAAAGTATGATGAGTATAGCCTATCCCTTATGCTTGCTGAAAAAATAATAAGCTCTTTCTTTGAAAAACTTATATATTTTAGCCCTTCTAAATTTCGGTGTTGATCTAGCAGCATGGTACATTAAACTAAAAAATTAGAAAATCTAGGTCTGAAATAGCTTATGACTACTTATTACTAAAATAATTTTTAAGCCTGTATTTACATTTATATATATTCTTTAACCCTCTTTAAAATATAAATAACAAATTCAGAGAGTCCATAAATCACATATAGTCTACCAGCAGAAAAGAGGAAACTTGGGAGAAATAAATGATATGATTTTCATTTAGGCTAGAGTATATCTTGACAGCCCATTCTTTTAAAATTCACATTTATATCATAATACATATCTATGTGAGAAAAACCAAAATCCACACTAACATATTTAATATGATATCTAAGACCAAATTTTCAGAAGCAATTCTAAGCCATATGTAGCATCCATAGGTTTAAAAAATATATATTAGCTGAAAATACCTCTTTCATCACAAAGCTAAGTAGAACAACCAAGAATGTGTAAAATAGCAACGCACAGTAGAATTGAAGTTAAGAGACTTGGGCTTTCTGTCTTGCTTGATCACTGACTTTGTCACCAATGATAAATCACTGAAAGTCTCTGGGTCTCAAATATTTCATCCATAAAATAAGGAAGTTGGTCTAATGATCTGTAAAGTCCCTTATAATTCTAAATGTTATGACTATGTCTCTTAACTTTAAAAAGTACTATTGGAATATTTAGTGACAGTGTATCAGCATTTTTATTCAACAACTACATTCTCCTGAGACATCTGGTTTCATTTAAAAAAAAAAAAAGTGAAGTCCATCTGACTATCACTACTAGAGTCTACTATATAGAGTTACTATCTAACTACTGTGCAACCAGCAATTGAACAAAGGACTCTGATAAAAGAAAACCACACAAGAAGGAATTGTGACTTCCTATTTCAAAAAGCTAACTAGGGGCGCCTGGGTGGCGCAGTGGTTGGGCATCTGCCTTCGGCTCAGGGTGTGATCCTGGCGGTCTGGGATCGAGCCCCACATCAGGCTCCTCCGCTATGAGCCTGCTTCTTCCTCTCCCACTCCCCCTGCTTCTGTTCCCTCTCTTGCTGGCTGTCTCTATCTCTTCAAATAAATAAAAAATAAAATCTTAAAAAAAAAAAAACTAACTAAAAATATGTATTTGCCTCCCATCCCTCCCAAAATCTTTCCAAAATGGCATAAGAAATCCAAAAATAAGTCCATAGTAATGTTGGAAACCCAGAACAGCATGTATCCATCAGCAGACCTCAACAGCACAAATTTTTGGAAGCTAAAGAGCAAATGGGATCAGGGTGATAGGAAAGAGAGCTAAGGAGCCTGCAATCCCCCACAAACAAAAGAGAAGGTGAATGCATGAAGAACTCCAAGATGAAGGGCACTAAGAACTGGGCCATGAGGGCTGAAAACAGCTAAACCAAAATCTCTAGATCCTGGAAGGCTCTAGCAGCTGCTGCCCAGATAATGGTATAAGTACAAGGGATACACTGCAATACAGAGAAAACAGTGTTTCTTCTCCTTATGCAGAATTTTAGGCCAATAAATTTGAAAATCTGGATGAAAAGAATGAGGTGCTCAGGGTGGGGGAATCAATTTTCAAAATTAACTTCAAAAGAAGTATGTAAACCAATTAGATTAACCACAGAAAAAAAAATTTTAAGCTCAAAGATCTACCCTCCAAAAAGGCTCCGAGTCTAGAAGATACAGGTAATTTCTTTCAAACCATTAAGAAACAGTTAATTCTTATAGTATTTAACTGTTTAAGAACACAGAAAAAGATGAAAAACTGAGATACCTATTTCATAACACACAAAAATAAACTCCAGAGGAATTAAAAAGGTAAATGTATAAACATATTAAAAGATTATTAAAATATTTATATAATCCAAATGAAACCCAAATGCTACAAAAGGAAATGACTGACAGACTTAACTACATAAAAACTGAAAAAAAAAAAAAATCTACATGGTAAAAGTATACCATAAGCAAAGTTAAAAGGCAAGAAACAGCCTGGGAGAAAACATTTGCCAAAATATAATAAAGAATTAGTTAGATTATATAGAGAATTCCTACAAATTAAAATAATACAGACATCTCCCATCAGAATGGCAATAATATTAAAGATGAGCAAAGTTCAATGTTGGCCAGGGTATACAATGAAGGTGGAATATAAATTGGTATAGATTTTTTTAAATGTAGATACCCTTTGACTCAAGAAGTCTTAAGAATCTAGCTCATAGAAATCCTTGTATACATACATGCAAATTTATTAAAATGGACACCTTGAATGCTTCTCTCAATCTTTCCCACGTTCTCTTGCATCAGTTTTTCCCCCTGCTCTATCATTAACCATAAGCTTACCACATTTTATTTCTCCATCTTTGGCAACAAAAGAAACATCTTGACTTCCTATCCCGTCCAGCTAAAACCCCATTTTCCAGCCCTTGAAAGAAGTGCCTATACTAACAGTCCCAATTCCTCTCCTTCCAGTCTTTCCTAAATCGGCTACAGTCAGGTCCCCTCCTTCTCACTCAAAATTGCTCTTGTCAAGGTCACTCACACAGTCACACTGTTAAATCCTATGGTCAATTCTCAGTTCTCATCACTTGACATGGTTCACTCCCTTCCTTTAGTTTCTAGGGCATCACATTTTCTTGGTTTCCCTACCTCACGGCTGCTTTCTTTCTTTTTTTTTTTTTTTAAGATTTTATTTATTTATTTGACAGAGAGAGAGACAGCCAGCGAGAGAGGGAACACAAGCAGGGGGAGTGGGAGAGGAAGAAGCAGGCTCATAGCGGAAGAGCCTGATGTGGGGCTCGATCCCATAACGCCGGGATCACGCCCTGAGCCGAAGGCAGACGCTTAACAGCTATGCCACCCAGGCGCCCCTCTCAGCTGCTTTCTTGGTCTCCTTTGCTGCATCCTTTTCATATCCTCAGCCTCTTATCCTTGATATGCTCACAGGCTGTCCTTGATCCTTTTTTCCCCTCTAATTTACTCCCTAGGTGAGCTCAGGACTTCAAATTGCATTAATATACTGATTACTCCCAAGTCTTTATCTCCAACTCTGACCTCCCCACTGAACTCCAAATCATGTTTCCAACCGCTTACTCAATACCTCTGGTTGGATGTTAATAGATTCTAAAATGCAATGTGCCCAAACCAAAATCTTGCCTGCTATAATCTTTCCAACTCCACCTTTCCAAATGTTCAGACCTAAAATTATAGAATGGTGCTTCACTCCTCTCTCTCACCCCATCTTTTAAGACATACTTTGAATCCAACCATGTCCCAGACCACCGCTATTGCTACCACCCTGGTCCAAGCCAGTATAAGCCATCACCGCATCTTGCCCCGATTTTTGCACTAGCCTCCTAAAGGGCTCCTTGTTTCCATTCTGACAGTTTATTATCAAGAAAGCAGAGTGATCATTCCAAGTCTAAGTCAGATTATACCATAACCCTCCTTGGAAATTTCCAAAGGCTTACCACACTTGATTCAATAAAAGACAAAATCCTTACAATGGTTTAAAAAGCCCTGACTTGGGCGCCTGGGTGGCTCAGTCGGTTAAGTGTCTGTCTTCAGCTCAGGTCCTGATCCCAGGGTCCTGGGATTGAGCCCCGCATTGAGCTCCCTACTCAGAGGGAAGTCTGCTTCTGTCTCTGTGTGTGCCTTCTCATCTCTCTCTCACTCTCCCTGTAAAATTAATAAATAAAAAATAAAAAAATTTTTAAAAAGCCCTGACTCCCTCTGCTACCTCCTCTGTGCCCTCATCTCCTCCCACTCCATCTCTTCTTGCTCATTCCACTCCAGCCATAATGGCCTCACTGCTCTTCCCTTTCTCATTGGGCATGCTCCTACCTCAGGACCTTTATACTTCTTCCCTTCCTAGAATGATTCTCCAGCACCAAGTGCTTCAGAGTTCATTACTTCACCTTCACCAGATCTCTACTCAAACATCACCTATAGGTAATCTTTTCCTGACCACCCTTGGTTAAAATGCACCTTCCTAACTTCCAGGGCTCTATCTCCTTCTCTACCTCAGTGTTTAGTAGCGTGACATATTTATTTTATTCATTTACTGTCTGGCCACCTCCAAAAGAATGTAACCACATGAGAGCAGAAATTTTTATGTTTTGTTCAGTAGCACGCCTGACAGTCGATAAACATTTGCTGAATGAAAAACCTCTAACATAATATTGGAAAGACTAATCTAAATATTCATCAATAGGTAAACAGTTAAATGAATTATAGCACATATCTCCAAGAGTATTAAAAACAAATAAGTAAATGTTTATGTAGTAATATACAATGAGAAGTGGTGAAAAAATTCATAGGACATTTTATATAAAACAATATGTATCTAACATATGCCATTTGTTTTTAAAGGCCTATATATATGAAGATATGTAGAAAAAGGTATAGAAAGAGATATACAAAAGAGAGACATTCTCTCTGAGAAGGAGCAGGGATTAGCGCAGAGGATCAAAGCAGACTCATTTTTTTTAACTCTTCATTCTTCATGATTCTTTTTTTTAAGAGAGCCAGCATGCGTGCGCTAGCAGGGGATGGGGGAAGAAAGAGTAAGAGAATTTTAAGCAGCCTCCATGCCCAGGACTGAGCCAAAGTGGGGCTCGATCTCACAACCCTGAGATCATGACCGGAGCAGAAATCAAGAGTCAAAGGCTTAACTGACTGAGTCGCCCAGGCACCCCTAAATTTTGTTATTTCAAAAAGCATGTACTAAAATTGTAATAAAGAACAAAGAACATGAAATTCAAATAAAGGCATATTTTAACAATGTATTTTGGCTTTTAACAAATACTGCAAATATAAAAGACACGGTAAGGCCTTTATTTTTTTCATCCAATTTTTCTACTTGAGAATATTTTTCCTCCCCAGAATCATGACGGGGATTTTTCCTGCAAATTATTCCTGGTCCCTAAGCCCCAATAAACAAGTAGTTATTTATTGTTAAAATGGGTTAGGGTGAACACTGAAAGCAAAGCAGTAAGAATAATTACCATCATTAAATATGAACTGAACCATTTGCCTTTTTCCTAACTAAAAAAAATAAAGGCAAGACAGACTACAAAATAATGGTTCTTCTATTACCAATAATTTCCTCCAATTCATATGATTTCTTCTAACATTTTATATAGACAGTTCCTAAATATTTGTTCCTTCTACAGGAAAAGCTACAAGGAGAGAACTACAGAAAGTTCCCTCTGTTCCCTTTGCTACTCAGATCCCAGGACAAAGCCATGAAATGTATGGTATTAGCAGCAATAGCAAACAGTTGAAAATCATTGCCTATGAGCCAGGCACTATTCTAAGTACTCTATACACACTAACTCATTTATCTGAGGGTCAATAACTTGCCCAAAGTTGTACGTGGTAAAATGTCCAAAGAAGGGAAAGAAGAAAAGAACTCAACCTCCTCTGCTCCTTACCCTCTCTCAAGGTCTATAGGTATTTCTCGCCCTTCAACCTGCTCCTTCTAAAGTACCAGCGGTGGAGATGGGAGAGGGCAGGAGAGAATGTGCCTCCTTCCATCCCTAAGTTCTGGCTAAGACTAAAGCGCAGGGGCGCCTGGGTGGCACAGCGGTTAAGCATCTGCCTTTGGCTCAGGGCGTGATCCAGGCGTTATGGAATCAAGCCCCACATCAGGCTCCTCCGCTATGAGCCTGCTTCTTCCTCTCCCACTCCCCCTGCTTGTGTTCCCTCTCTCGCTGGCTGTCTCTATCTCTGTCAAATAAATAAATAAAATCTTAAAAAAAAAAAAAAAGACTAAAGCGCAGATGGAGGGAACCTTTCCTAGTAATCCCCATAGGATGTTATTGCCACTCCCTCCCTCCTCTCACTGGTAAGGAAAACCATAATACAGGCAGAAAAAGAGGGGTGCACAGCATCACACACAGAAGAGAAGCCATCATCCCCCTACCTCCTGCCGTCAATTCTATTACTTCAGGAAGGTCAATCCAATCAGGAACCTGGGAGTGATCCCTCACCCCTTCCTCAGAGACCAAATCCAGTCAGTCCCATCAATGTGGTCTCAATGTCCTTACACCACAAGCTTTCTTCCACTCTCACTGACTAGATCATTTCAAGAGCCTCTGAGTAGTCTCCCAACTGTCAATTTTTTTCCACTCTCAATTTTAGAAAGTTACATGATTTTTCTTTTTTCTGACTTTATTTTTTTAATATTTTTTTATTATATTATGTTAGTCACCATACAGTACATCCCTGGTTTTTGATGTAAAGTTCCATGATTCATTAGTTGCGTAAGACATGATTTTTCTATAAAGATACTCTAGTCATGGTACACCTCTGCTTAAAATCCTGCAAGAGCTCCCCAACCCCTCAGTATGAATACCAGGCCTATTATGACATGGCCCTTGCTTGTCTAACCTCATCTTTCATTGCTCCCCTCTTCCAATCCTATGGCTATAGCCACGATGGCAGTTTTCCAGATATGCCACACTCATTCACCCTAACCTATTGCTCTCTGTATATTAACCACTCTTTCCACTTAACTTTGTTCAAACTTTGGACTAAGATCAGGTTTTGCTTCAGCCAGTAAAGACTTCTCTGAGTGCCACTCTCCCATTCTCTCTGAAAAACACAACTACAAGCTGTGATGTCACTTAAAACACTATCTGGTATTGTCTGTTGATGTACTTGACTTCCCTTTGACTACAAGCTCCTTGAAGAGGCTGTGTCATACTGATGTTCTATTACCAGCGGCTAACATGTAGAATGAATATGTCTCAATCTGCCCAAGACAACCCCAGTTTGTGTCTGTTGTTCCCATTGACCATCCACTCAGCTCCCCACTTCTCTTTCAGAAGTCCCAGTTTGGGGGCGCCTGTCATTAAGCATCAGCCTTTGGCTCAGGTAATGATCCCAGAGTTCTGGGATCGAGCTCCACATGGGGCTCCCTGCTCAGCGGGAAGCCTGCTTCTTCCTCTCCCACTCCCCCTGCTTGTGTTCCCTCTCTCGCTGCCTCTCTCTCTGTCAAATAAATAAACAAAATCTTTAAAAAAATAAAACTAAAAAAAGAAGTCCCAGTTTGAGCAATAAATCATATGGTCACTGTAAACAATGTAGGTTCTCTGTCCTTTACCACAACTCCCCACCCCATTTTGTTAGAGAACAACATCAGGGGAGTTGCTCCTGGTACCAGCCAGGGCTCACCCAGAGCAGCAGAACCAACAGGAGATTTGAAGACATTTATTGCAAGAAACCAATAGGAGATATATGAAGAGATTTATTGCAAGAAACTGTTTTAAGCAACTGTGGGGGCTGGCTAAGTAATTCCAAAATCTGCAGGGCAGGCCATCAAGGAAGAGCATACAGGAAGTCTTGGCTACAAGTGAAGTTGCTGTCCACAGGTGGAATTTCTTTTTTTTTTTTTTTTTTTTTAAAGATTTTATTTATTTATGTGACAGAGAGACAGCCAGAGAGAGAGGGAACACAGCAGGGGGAGTGGGAGAGGAAGAAGCAGGCTCACAGCGGAGGAGCCTGATGTGGGACTCGATCCCGGTACGCCGGGATCACGCCCTGAGCCGAAGGCAGACGCTTTAAGGACTGCGCTACCCAGGCGCCCCGGCACAGGTGGAATTTCTTATTTGTCAGGGAAGCCTCAGCTCTGCTTCTGAAGCCTTTCAACTGATCGAATCAAACCCATCCAGATTATCTAGAATATTCTCCCTAACTCAAAGTCAACTAATTTGTAGATTTTAATCACACCTACAAATACCTTTATAGCAACACCTAGATTGGTTTTGGACTGAATATCTGGCGCTGCAGCCTAGCCAAGCTGTCACATCAAAAAAACCATCACGCTCCTTTAACCTCAGAATATAACAAGAAAAGGTACATTCCTGGCATTATAAGTTGTTCTGACAGAATTTCCCCCCAAATAGTCTTGTTATTCCTGATTATCAGGTTCCCAAGCAATAAAACTAGACTTCAAATTCCAACTAACAAATGTAAAGGAATAACAAATTTTTTTAAAAATCACCATTTTGCAACCCCTAATGAAATTATAGATTCAAGCAACAATCACTGACAGATAAAGGGGTGAGGGGGAAGTTTACAACACAGGAGTGAGACTGTCACTACTTAAGCCCAGGGATCAATCTTCACATCACTGAAAGTAGGACACAAACATATTATGAATCTCCTGATGTAAAGCAATGTGATGTACACAGTACCATCTCTGTAGCATTTCCAACTTCCCAAAAAAAGTTGAATCTGAATCTAATTGAGACTTTAAAGCTAACTTTCATTTTACAGGAAATACAGAGGACAGAGAACCAACACCACAAGAAAGCAAACAGACAAATCTAATATGAGAAATACTCCACTGGACAACTGACCTGGTTTCTGTAACAAAAAATGTGATGACGAAAAACTAAGAAAGGGGAGGAGAAGTAGAGGAAGAAGAGATCAAGGAGATCTGGGAGAGCTAACAACCAAATGGAATATGTACACTTTGTTTGGATCTTGATTCAAATCAAGCATAAAAAAATATTTTTGAGACAAAGAAATCTGAATATGGATCAGGTGTTAGATGACACTGAGATTATTGATAATTTTGCTATGAAATTAGAATTCAGCTATGATAATGGCATTATAGTTACATAATGATATCATTTAAGGATGCATACTGAAATACATAGGGGCAAAATTACAGGACATCTTGAATTTGTAATTTAAAAAAAGATAGCCTTCATGAGTTACTTATACTTTGAGTATAGAGATAAGAACCTATGTAAAGGGGAGGGGTGGGGAGGGCTAGGTGGCTCAGTTGGTTTAAGTGTCTGCCTTCAGCTCAGGTCACGATTCCATGGTCCTGGGACTGAACCCCACATTGTGCTCCCTGCTCAGCTGGGAGTCTGCTTCTCCCTCTCCCCCTCCCCCTGCTTGTGTGCTCTCTAAGTAAATAGAGAAAATCTTTAAAAAAAAAAAAAAAAAAACTACATACAGGGTCACCTGGTTGGCTCAGTTGATTGAGGTCTGACTCTTGGTTTCGGCTCAGGTCATGATGTCAAGGGTTGTGGGATCGATACCCTCATTGGGCTCCTCACTCAGTGGGAAGTCTGCTTGAAAGATTCTCTCTCTCTGTCCCTCCCCCCACCTTGTGCGCTCATACACGCGTGCTCTCTCTCTCAAAATAAATAAATAAATCTCTTAAAATATAACCTATCCACATTATTTCTATAGTGAAATTAGATACCTAACTCACAAACCTAACATTTAGAATATAACTCAGTTCATGAACTGAGGAACACCTAATAGAAAGTACAGTCTAGAAATACTTAAGCAGCTCTATAACCTCCCATTTCAATTCTAAATATAATTGGGGGTAAAGGGAAGCTAGGTTAATGGGTGCGCTCACAGGATCTGTGACAGTTGTTGAAAAAAGCTTATAAGAACAAAACAGACCCTGTGGCCTCAAATGAGGTTTTATTACTAACATTTCCAACAAAGGCTGACATTCCAGAATGTCTAATTATTTCAATAATGTCACAAATTTCCTTCTAAAAAAATCCTGAAGCCCTATACTTTATCTGGCCCTCCTAAAAATGTATGCGTGCAGTAATGAATAAATAAACCAACACAAGTCAAAAGTCATATGTAAAACTAGGGAAAATGTTTGTAACACAAAGACAGATAAAAACGAATCTCTACAGGGGCGCCTGGGTGGCACAGCGGTTAAGCGTCTGCCTTCGGCTCAGGGCGTGATCCCAGCGTTATGGGATCGAGCCCCACATCAGTCTCCTCCGCTATGAGCCTGCTTCTTCCTCTCCCACTCCCCCTGCTTGTGTTCCCTCTCTCGCTGGCTGTCTCTATCTCTGTCAAATAAATAAATAAAATCTTAAAAAAAAAACAAACAAACAAAAAAAAAAACGAATCTCTACAAATCAACTTAACAACAAAAATATCTACAACCCAAAAGAAAAATGAACAAAGAAAATCAGAAGCTCACATATAAAGGAAATCCAGATGACCAATAAACATAAAGCTACTCAGTCTTATAATCAAAGAAATATAAGTCACTAAAACAAGATGTCACTTTCCATCTGCCAAACAAGCAAAAATTAAAAAGACTGATAGTATCTAATATGGGCAAAGGTGAGGAAAAACAGTCTCTCATTCACTAATAATTAGAGTGCAAACTGAGTATGGGGGGGGGTGGGAATATGGCAGTATGCTTCAAAATTACATGTTCAAATTCTCTGAGCAATTATACTTCCCAAAGAGTACATTTTCACACAAGATAATGTTCAAAGACATCTACTGTAACCCTCTTTAAAATACTGAAACTTTAAAGCAGAGAACCATCAACATGCCCATTAACAAGAACTGGTTAAATAAATTATGATACAGCCATTCAATAAAATACTCTGGGCAGTGAAAAAGTATAAAGTGGAGCTCAGATTCCTAAACTCGGATATATTAAGTGAACAAAAACTGAACAGGACATATAATACAACCCATTTGTTTTTAAGAAAAAAGATACATGAGTGTGAAGGCATACCTGTATATACATGTAAATTTCCTAAAGGATACAAAAGAAGCTGCTAACTATGGCTACTTCTGGGAAACCAATAAACAGGAATGTAAGGGAGTACATTTTATGTTATACTCTTAGAATTATGATTTTTAAAAAAATAAATAAAAATTATAATAATTATATATTTTACAGATAATATGTAAATTTTTCAGTTATCTGAAATTTTTTAATTTATTCCCAAATATGCCTGATGTCATTTCCCCCAACATAGCAGCTAAAATCAAACCTATATTCTTTAGCTTTACTATATTCAAAGAACCATATGAATAGATTCCCTTCTCTACACATAAATTTCCTAGCCACCATGAGGCCATTTTCTCCCTATTCTCATGGTATAAAAGCCTCTCTGGCATTGTTCTCTCCCTAGAATTCCTAGAATTGTGAGGACTCCCAATCACCACCATTTTTTTTGTCTGCTTAACCCAGATCCCTCATCACTCAGATCAAGTCACATCCACCAGGTAAGTCTCAGAGAGTCCTGGTTTCTCCCTGTCATTGTTGTAATTTTATATTTCTGTGATTATTTGATGATTGTCCATCATCCACACTAGACCGTAAGCCTGGTACAGGGCAAGTCTTTGCTCATTATTACAAGTATGGCAGCATGTCATAGTTGCCGTATAAGTATCTATTAAATAAATGAATCCTTAGTGCCTGTCATGTAGTAAATGCTCAGTAAATGTTATTCACTTACATGACATTGTAGAGTATGTGCTAGGAGGAGCAGGGATAAATAAAAGAATTGTCAGGGAACTGAGCGAGTACCTGGTTGAGGATAACTAGCATTAATTTGTGTCTTTTGTGAATTTCTTCAGACTTAGAGCAAGAATAATTATCCAGAATGAGGAAATGACCAGGAAAGGACTTGTGAAAGCATCCTTAAAACAACTGACTGGGAGGTATGGCCTTGAAGGGAAAGAAGTAATGCCTTTCCTTCTGCTTGGAATACCCCATCCTCACACCCCATCCCCTATATTCTGAGCCTAGTGAAACATTAATTCTTTAAACCAGCATCAAATGCCCCCCTCTATAAAGGCTCCCACACCTTCCAAAAAAAGCATCTCTTCTTTGTTCCCAAGGTTCTCCAGACTTAGTTATTATATATCCATCAATCATACTTCTTCTTGTGTATCTTGATAAATCCAAAGGTGGCAAACCTCATTTTACTTGATCCATTCATTCATTGCATTTGACAAAAATGAACACACTACTCAGCCCTGAATTCTACAACACCAGACTCTCAAAACTGTCCTTGCCCCTCACTAGCTATTTATTCTGTCTCCTTTGCTAGTTTTTCATCTCCCCAAGCCTATAAAGGCTAAAATGCCTAAAGATTCAGGTCTTATACTACTTTTCTTTCCTGTTTACATTCACTCCTTTGGTGATTATCTCCAGTCTCACAATTTTAAGTACCATCTGTTCACTGACAATTCCCAAATGTTCTTTTCCAGCAGTGAACCCCCCCCCCCCCCCACTGAACTCCAGACTTGGTAGACTCAACATCTCCACTTGGATGACTAACAGACTAACATGTCATAACTGAACTCCTAATCTTCCCACACACACCTGCTCCTCCCCTAGTTTTTAACTTCTTAGTTAATGGCAATTCCACCTTTCAAGTTGCTCAAGCCCCAAACCCTGACAACTGTCTCACTCTTATAAACCACATTCAATCCATAAACAAATGTGTTAACTTTACCTATAAAATACATCCAAAACTGAACTGCCTCTCACCATATTCAGTTCTTTTCACCCTTTGAAGCCACTATAATCTCATGTGAATTATTACAACACCTTTCTAATCAGTCTCCTGGCTTTTGCCTACCACACTCTCCAACAATCTGTTCTTAACAGAGCCGCCAGAGTGATCCTGTTAAAAACCTAAATCAGATCATGACACTCCTCTGCCCAGAACATTCTACTGATTATTTATCCTCTATGCTATTCCTTCAAAGCTATTCTTTCAAAGATTTATGTTGCATGACATTTACATCTGCACATGACTAACATAACGTCTTGCCACATATTAGGTACTTAGTAACTGTTTGTTACCTCTTCAAAACCAATGAAAGTAAACTGGGGACAAATTCTGAAGAATCTTAATATCAGATTAGAGTTTGTACTTAAAGATATTAGGAAGTCACCACATAGACCCAAAAGAAAAATATACCATAAGGTACTTTCTAGGGCTATTTCCATTCCTATGCTAAGTAGAGTGACATACAATTATAAACTAAGCCAGAAAAAATCCAATTTATAATTTTTTGAGACATCTGCATATGTATGTCGTGCCAGAATTCTATTACCGTAATGACCTTTTTGCACTGTATTATCTTAGAAAATAATGGTGAAACACACATACAACAAGCTATCAATAATATTGCTCCTTTGGCAGAAAGTCCATGTTGATGCCACCTATAACTCTCCTTCAAACTTAAAGTAAAATCCCTGAGAAAAGATACTTTTTCCTTTTGAAGGTGTTAACCTCTAGAAAACAAATTTATCCCAAAGTCTGATAATAGAAAATGATACAAATTACATAAAGGTTGCTCAAAATTTAGATGAATAATTACATCAGATTACAATTAATTTACTTCTATTATTTAATGCTAATGTTTAATTTAAAGTATTTTCAAAATTACAGATATGAAGCAGCAAAATTACCTTCCAAAACCATGGAATTTTCTTATTACAATATTCTCATCTCTAAAATAATAACAGTATATGGGACTATTGTGAAAGTTAAATGAATAATATTGGTAAAGCTATTACAACAGTGCTTGGCTCAGTTACCACTCAATTCATTAGCTAGTAGTAATAGTTGTTAATTTACTGAAGTGAAAATAACCAAATATCCTAATCCAATATGGACTATTCAAAGCCATACTTGAAGGGTAACTGTTTGGAATCAGTAGCTGAAATAACACATATAAAGAACCATTTGAAAATCAAAAGCAGTTTTATGAAAAACTGTATCATCTCTGACCTGTGATACATTAAACATTAACTATTTGAAGGCAGCTATAACATACGGTAGCATTTTGGAAAACCACTGTTCACACCTTCAGTATTTTATCTTTCAACAAAACAAAGAGTTCTAACATGTCCATAAATCACAAACGGTTCTCTGAATTTCAATAGGAACTGTCTGAATTTTCGGATCCAACATTTTCAGATCCAACGCCAAAGTACAGTTAATTCTCGGTTCAGTATATTATCAGACAATCCAAAGAGATTAATTACCGGGACATATACATCTTTATCAAGACAAAATTGAATTGCAGTCAACACACAGAAAGACATTAAAGACAATTTAAACAGAAGTTTGAATCGCACCTAGCCTTCCTGAGACATAAAGAAAAACTTTGTCGAGATTATCGACTACAGATTTCACCTTTGAATCGAAATTATCCTACCATCTCAGGTGGGCTAATATTGCAGCGGCAGGCCGTATGTGAAAGATAAACGGTGATAACATAGTAAAGTTATTCCCCCACATCCTACACTTTGGCCTTAGTCCCTAAACAAGATTTGACGGCAGCTGAAAATTGTTAAGTCATTTAATTTCTCCTCCACCTCAATATTTAAGAAGAGGAGCTGAGGAGAAAAAAACTAAAGGCCAGACCAAGAGAGAGAGAGAGGTGGGGGGCCAAGGTTAGCCAAAGCCGGCAAGCAGCCGCAGGCCAAGCCTAAGCGGGGGTCCTGCAACAATGCTGCCCCCAAAGCTCGGATGAGAGGGAACGCATTCGCTAAGGCTACGCAGCCCAACCCGCTCCTCTCAGTCAGCAGGGGGATGAAAAGGCGGACTCCCGGAAGAAGCGAACTTTCCCAGAAACAGGAGAAAAACTCAAACCCCAGCTTTGAATAATACCTCGCTGGCCTTCTACTCCTGTCTCCTGGAAAAGCAGTCGGGCGGTGGTGACGTCAAAGAGGCGCCGGCTCTCTCCGCGGCGCGGGCGGCGCTCGATGATAACCTCACGAGGCTCGTCCCACCCCCTGTCTCCTTTTCCGAGGACCTCTACTCTCAAATGCCTCAGGTCAGACCTGCGGAGGGAGTTGAGGCGAGAAGCGTACCTTTTACTAGATTTGTATTCTGCGGATCCCCACCAGAGTACCAGTCGGGCATACTTAACCAGAAAAAAAAAGTTACTAAAGCTTTGTTCAGGTTTTTATTCTTGCTTAAACTGGTTCCTGGTTCTTACTACACCCCCAATGTCCGCCTCAAAATTAACCGTCTAGAGCGGACTCCCAAATGATTTGTGGTGAAAGCACAAGTTCTTTAGTTTTACAATTCATCACTCAAAGATATTTTTGTAAAACACAGCAAAAATGAATTTCTTGAAAAATGAAAAAAGGGCAAAATACAAGTCCAGATTTTTCATTATTAGTTTCGGTAAACATAAAATTATATTTTAATAAATACAATCAGAATATGAGAGGGAAACTGTTCATTGGAAATGTAGTACAGTAGTCTTCTCTTACCATGGTTTCACTTTCCTTGGTTTCAGTTACCTGAGGTCAACCTCAATCCGGAATCGCAATCCTTCAATCCTTCCTCTGATGAATTATTAGAAGGTCAATAGTCACCTAACACCATGTGACGATGCCTGCACCATTCATGTCACTTTTTCTCATCACACAGGCATTTTGCCATCTCGTCATCACAAAAAGAAGGGTAAGTACAGTACAATAAGGTATTTTGAGAGACCATATTCACATAGCTTTTATTACAATATATTGTTATAATTGTTTTATTTTATTATTAGTGTCTAATCTCTTAGCGTGCCTAATTTACAAATTAAACTTTATCATAGGAATGTATATATAGGAGAAAACAGCATATATAGGGTTCAGTACTACGTGCAGTTTCAGGCATGGGAGCGGGTGTTGGATCTTGGACCATATTCTTTAAGGACAAGGGGGATTAAGCATCATTTTTACATTTGTAACTTTTTATATGTGATTTATATACATATATCAAATCATTATATTGTATGCCTTAAACTAATACAGTGTTGTAAGTCGGTTATATCTCAATAAAACTGGCGGGGTTGGGGGAATAGAGAGGAGAAGAAGAAAAGTTATTCAAAACGTCTGGTCACTGGGGAGGGGGGAATGCCTCCTGATAGCATTTGAAAATCACTGCCTTATGCTACATCACAGTTTCTGTTACTCTGTTTCACATTAGGAGGCTGAATTCACCTCAGTGCTAGTGAATACGCCAGCTCTTAGCTGCAATGAGAGACTCAATATTTAACAATATAGCTGGCCTTGGAACTGGAAGATAAAGGCACTGACCACGTTCCCAGAGTAGATCAATTCCTTCCCATTTGATTACTTCACAGTACAAATGATGGTGGATGATGGCAAAGTAGTTGTTCAGGACAAACTAGCTATGTGACCCTAGGCAAGTTATTTAATCTCCCTGATCCTTAGTATTTTCATTGGGAAAATAGAGCTAATAATAACTGTGAGACAAATGAGGCACCATAAGTGCTTTCCATAGTGCCCAGCACAGAGTAAGCATTTAATAAACATTAATTATTAGTAACCGGAATTATCACTATACAATATTATCGCTAAAAAAAGGAAATTAGAAAATTATATTGTTGATAGAAAAAGAAAATTCTGATGTTGAATTTAGGAAGTTTCTTAAATCTTAGTATTCAAATTATGTATAGCAAAATCAGACTCCCAATTAATATCAGAGTAAAATATTATAATTTTTTTTTCTTCTGGATGATAACAAAAGAAAATCACCATTTTACAGCCATCATAATAATAATAAACTCAGGTAAGATTCATCAGTAGATGCTGAAACTGTTAGGTGAAAGTTTGATGGAGAACAGGACATTTGCGCCACCTTAAAACACCTCATCATAGGTTATTTTTGAATTACAAAAGTAAAAATGGTAATTTTACAATAGCTAAAAACTGACATTGCATGTCTCTTTTTGCGATGCACTAAGACCACACAATCATTTAATGTATTATTCCTGCCAAAAGGGTATTATCTGAATCTGACCGTCAGGAAATAGCAAACACACCCAAAGTGAGGGACATTCTTTAAAAGAAAAAAAATAGCTCTATGTTAATGATTAAAAATGTTAAAGATTAGGGGCGCCTGGGTGGCACAGTGGTTGGGCGTCTGCCTTCGGCTCAGGGCGTGATCCCAGCGTTATGGATCGAGCCCCATATCAGGCTCCTCCACTGTGAGCCTGCTTCTTCCTCTCCCACTCCCCCTGCTTGTGTTCCCTCTCTCGCTGGCTGTCTCTATCTCTGTCGAATAAATAAATAAAATCTTTAAAAAAAAAAATGTTAAAGATTAAAAAAAAAACTGTCCTAGATTGAGAAACTAGAGAGACACAACAGCAAAAGGCAATGTGTGATCCTGGATCAGATCCCGAATCAATGAGGAAAAAAAAAATACTACAAAGAATATTATCGGGGCAGTTGGTGAAATTAAATATAGATTTTATATTGAATAATAGTATTAAATCTCTGTTAAGTTTTTTGTATTTGATAATTGCACTGTGATTATGTTAGAGAATGTTCTTGCTCCGAGGAGATGCATGCTAAAATATTTAGATTAGGGGTAAAGGGCCATGTTGTCTGCAATTTACTCTCAAATAATTCTGAAAAAATATTAATAATAATAATAGTAATTATATGTGAAGAGAGATATCAGATGTGGCTAGGTGGTTTTTTTTTTAAGATTTATCCATTTATTAGAGGGAGTGGGGGAGGGGTTAGAGGGAGAGAATCTTCAAGCAGACTCCCCACTGAGCCCGGAGCCCAACATAGGGCTTGATCTCAAGATCCATGAGGTTGTGACCTGAGCCAAAACCAAGAGTCAGAAGCTTATCTGACTGAGCAACTCAGGCACCCCAAGTGTTTGGTTTATAATTGGTGAATCTAGGTGAATTATATGAGAGAGTTCATTGTATTATTTTTGCAACTTGTCTATAAATTTAAAATACAAAAGAAAAAGAAGAAGGAAGGGGGGAGAGAAAGAAAAAAGAAAAGAAAGAGGAAGGGGCGCCTGGGTGGCACAGCGGTTAAGCGTCTGCCTTCGGCTCAGGGCGTGATCCCGGCGTTATGGGATCGAGCCCCACATCAGGCTCTTCCGCTATGAGCCTGCTTCTTCCTCTCCCACTCCCCCTGCTTGTGTTCCCTCTCTGGCTGGCTGTCTCTATCGCTGTCAAATAAATAAATAAAATCTTTAAAAAAAAAAAAAAAAGAAAGAAAGAGGAAAAGAGGAGAGAGGGAGTGGAAAAAAGCATGATGGATGGGAGACCAGAAAGGAAGAGCCTTCTCTGAAATTCAGCCCTTTAGCTTTATGGGTGATTTGTTTACAAGACTCTTGTCTTGTTTGTAACCTTTAAGGACCTGGGATGAAATAATCACCACAGGTTATGGTCTATGTGTACGAAATATTACTGTGCAGAATATTGCCCATTGCTACCCCCATCCCCTCCCTCAATTTTGAAAAGTAAAGTGCAGGTCAGACTAATGTTAGCAATTCCAATAGCAAGCTTTGTTTCTATCTTTGTTTCTTTCTTTCATATATCATGAATTAAAAAACAACTATGAACTGGTCCACATCAGCATTTGGAAGTTTGTTCTCATTCATTAATCTCATCGTTTAATCATTGAGCCAAAAGTAGCTAAATCACTCTCTCACTACTCCTCACGCTGGATATTGAGAATAAATAAGCAAGTGAGGCTGCTTTACCGCTCAGCTTCCCTGCACTCCACTCCATCTTCCAATCTTTCAGGAGACCGACTGATGGAGAGTAAGTTTTGCTCAGATAAGGTACTAAGGGATGGAAATCCCTGCATGTATGCCCAGACCCATTTGGGGCCCTGACTTGCTAGTTCAGAAGACAATCTGCAGTCTAATGCCACCTGATTTGACTCCAGCTGTAAGAAATAGAAAAATTACAGATAATGAGAATTTAGGAGCAAATTAGGCTTAGTTCAGGGGAGGTCATTAGTGTTTCATGACACCCCGAGGAAGAATGTCCAGATGGTAAGAATATTCTATCTTGAAACCAAGTAGGAGATTCTAGGTAATGAGCAACTGATGCCAACACTATCTGTACTTTTTGTCTAATTAACCTAAAGAAATAAGCCACTTCCTCTTCTTCCTCTTATATTTCTTTGAGCTTTTTTCCTTCCTTCCTCTTTTTTTTTTTTTTTTTTTGGTTGTTCCTGTTGTTTTGTTTTCTGGGTGTTGAGTACTTGATTCATTTGAAACATCTGGTGGGATAGAAAAATTTAAGCTAGGTTGTCAGCTCATAAGTCATTGTAAATACACAAAAAGGTTATATTTCTTTCCTTATTGTCCTCATCCTTTCACACTGCTATAACAAAATGCCACAGGCTGGGTGCCTTATAAATAGTAGACAGCTACTTCCCACAATTATGGAATCTGAAAGTCTGAGATCAGGGTGCCAGTAAGGTTGCATGAAGGCTCTCTTCGAGCTGTAGACTGTCAATTCTTGTATTCTCACTTGGGGAAGGCAGAAGGGAGTACTCTCAGATCTTGTTTAAAAGGGCACTAATCCCATTATAAGGACTCCTCCTTCATGACCTAACCACCTCCCAAGGGCCCCAGCTTCTAGTACCATCACATTGGGCATTAGGATTTTAGCATATGAATTTGGGGGAGACACAAACATTCAGACCGTAACACTCATCTTCACCTCACTGTGCTTTATTGTCCTAAATTATTTACATCAAAAAATAGAAAAAAACAGGATTTTAAAACCTCCCTAGAATTAACCATTTGAAAAAATAACTGTGATAATTCAGTGCTTATTTAAGAAATTGATTCCTGTCATACTCCTTAAAAATACCCTGAAACCTTGCCACGTAATAACATCCTTCAAAAAAAATCAATGTTTATAGGCATAATGAAAATAAACATATTTATCACTCAGAATGAATCCATTGTATGAATTGCATGTAGCTCTGTGCCTCCTGCCATTCCCACGTGAAGAATAACCTGAGTTTTCTGGAATGATGATCAAGGATGTAAAGGGAAAGGGCGTTCTTAGATGGTCCAAGACTCAGAAATCAGTCCTCATCGATGGTGTGGGCATGTGTGATTCAGTTAAGTGCTCCGAACCTAGTCTATAAAACCTGTAAAATCATTATTTCCAACCTACTTATTGCTTTTCCTAAACTTTATGACAGAAGTTAGGTACTATATTTTGCAATTTAAGGCTTTGAAAATGTTTCTATACATATCCCTTACAAAGCCAGGCTGTACTGAGTTTTCAACATTATAACATAGACCCCTGTTATGAGAAGGCTAAATCATTGAAAGAAACAGGTAGTTGATCGATGCATTTTCAGCCGTTTTTGTGTCTGTGCCTTTTTCCAGGTGACTTTGCTATTCCTCCTGTCAGAATGTAGAGTATATTTTCCCACCCCAGTTTGGCCATTTGCTTTGTTTTGGCCAATGGAATAACAGTGGATATGATGCAAGAGGAAGCATGAAAATTTGGGCTTGGTTTGTTGTGCTTTTGCCATCGCAATGAGGATAGACCCAGCTAGCCCATTATCCCAGGAGGAAGGTGAGGGTCACATGGAACAGAGTCCAGTCATCCCACTAAGCACAGCCAAACCGGCTCAAAACCCATGCCCAGATACATAAGTGAGCCCAGGTCAAGATCAGAGGTGGGCCCACTTAGCCAAATTCTTCAGACACCAAAGAAATAAATATAGAAAATTATATGCCACACAGCACACAATTTTGTGGCACCTAGCTAACTGCCACAGTTCAGTAAAAATATATAAAGGGGAAGAGGAGTGAGTTTGGCTTCTTGAAAAGTGTTAATTCTCCTAGATATTACAAGTTATTTATTGAATCAAAAAATGTAAAAGTAAAGAAAAACCGTAAAGGTGCCTTGCCCCCAGTATATAAGCTACATATTCAGTGGCGTTTATTTCATAATATTATAAAGGTGATAGTGGTGAAATATAATACTGCTGAAATAAAGGAAAACTTTATTTTTTATGATAATGCTATGTATCTGTTTGAAGATATACATTTGTGTATCAAGAGACAGGCAGAGAGTAATTACCATCTGACAATGCATTATTGTCCAGGTATTCATCTGAAGGTTCTGTAATGCATCAAAACTATTTTTGTTTTATCAATTTATTAATTAATTTTTACTCAATGGATATGCACATTATACGTAGTTCTGATCGTATAGACATCAAACTTATTCTTTTTATCCACAGATCCTAATAACCTGTTTTATGTATTTTAAAGAAGCCCCTCTAGCCAACTAGTTATCTAAATACAGTTAGTAAGATAAAAATACCAGTTAAAGTTAAATTTCCATAGTTAAAGCAAAATTTGATAGTAAATTGCGTAAGAAATATTTTGATTTGTACTCCAATGTGAAAATTGGAAGAAAAAATATTATTAAAAATTTATTTTATTATATATTAACAAAATTCTGGTTATAACTGCAACACACTAATTGTTAGAGTGAAGAAAGATAGAATCAAGTATTGGCTGAGATTTTTGTCTAAAATACTTCTGATGGGGCGCCTGAGTGGCTCAGTCCATTAAGCATCCAACTCTTGGTTTTAGCTCAAGTCATGAACTCAGGGTTGTGAGATCAAGCCCTGTGGGAGGCTCCACACAGTTGGGAGTCTGCTTCTCGTCTCCCTCTGCGCCTCCCCACTGCTTGAGCTCTCTCTCTCTCTTTCCCTCCCAAATAAATAAATAAATCTTAAAAATTAATTAATTTAATTTAATTTAATATTTCTGACAAAATTATTAAGTGCTAAGTGCTGTGTGTTATCCTGAATTAGATATTGGAACAGAAAAAACAGAAAAATTGGTGAAATCTGAATAAAATCTAGAGTTTAGTTAAAAGTAATGTGTGTCAATTTCTTATTTTTGACAAATGTACACATGTAAGTTAAGAATTGACATTAGGGGAGGGGCACCTGGGTGGCTCAATCAGTTAAGCATCTGCCTTTGGCTCAGGTCATGATCTTAGGGTCATGGAATCGAGCCCACATCGGGCTCTCTGCTCAGCGATGAGTATGCTTCTCCCTCTCCCTCTGCCTATGTGATCTCTCTCTCTCTCAAATAAGTAAATAAAATATTTTAAAAAATAAAAAGAATTGACATTAGGGGAAACTGGTAAGAAGTAAACCAGAACTCTATTATAGTTGCAACTGTTGTATAAATCTAACATATTACAAAATGAAAAGTTTATTTCAAAATTATTAGTTTGCATGACATAACATTTTTCTTTCATTTTAACAACATAACCACAAAGAGATTCATTTGTGCAGAAGTATGTGAAGGCTGTACCAATTTTCCCAAGCACCTCACTTAGTCCTTGAGACAAATCTTTCTCTTTTAAAGCACCTATCCTATAGTAATCCTTGTAATCTATTCAACCTCATAACTGTAGGAATACAGATAATTAATATTGGGAAGGCAGGGAACCCTGTGTCTCCACTTTTCCTACACTGTAAATATATAAAAAATTGAAACAAAAGAGCCAATTCTCAATTGAGAATATCCCAGTGTAAACAAGGGATACAAACTGTAGAGATATTCTTCCTTCCATGGAGCGTAATGTCATAAGACTGTCAGAAGCATGTGACCTTAATGACTAAGTCCTTCTCTTCCCAAGTCTGTAGCTTCACAGGAGGCAGGAGTTTACAAAAGCAAAAAGAAGTTACAAAACAGGCCCATACCCAATTATGATGTGATTCCCCAAACATGCTTATGTTAATTTTTTTCAGATTCTCACAAAAGGCAAGATCACAAAAGATGCTAATTCTCACAGAATTCCAGAGTCCCTGAAAATTTGTCTTTGGACCCCAACTTAAGAAACATTGTTTTAAGAGTTTAGCAGAGAGGCACTTGGCTGGCTCAGTCCATAGGGCATGCAACTCTTGATCTTGGGGTCACGAGTTCAAGCCCCACACTGGGCATAAAACTTACTTTAAAAAAAAAAAAAAGTTTAGCAGGAAAAAGGTGGTGTGGTAATAGTGGTACAAAGCACAACTACAAAGTCAGAATTCCAGGTTGTAATGCCAGCAGAGACCTTAACGACTTTGTGAAGTTCTGCAGGTTGCTTTCCCTCTCTGTGCTTCATTTCCCTCACTGTAAAAGGAGATGGTAGTTATAGCTTCCTGATGGTTGGTTGGCAGGATTAAATGAGATAATCAATGAAAAGAAGGTAAGATTGCAACTGACACTAGATTCTTCCTACTCTGCCTTTGTGCTATATCCACAGCCAGTCTTATGCTAAGGAGGAGGAAGCTGATTAAGCTGATTAAGGAATCATAGAGCTAAGATCCCCCTAACTTTGTTATTTTCTTCTTTAAAGGTTTTAAGGAGCTCCTGATAATACAGTTTTTGCTTTGTCTCCACGTGGTGGGCAGCTCCTTTCCTATCTACACTATTCCTTTAGTTCCCGTGAGGAAACTATGTTATGTGCAGATAGAAGTGGCAATTCATTTCTGGCTGATTGAATCATAATCATATTGTCAACTTTACAAGATGTTAATTACGAAATAAGAGACAATTGCTTGTGTTTTATGAGGCTGTTATGACATGCCTAGTATGCCCAGTGAGTGAGCCAGGAGGTTGAAATGCAAGTGCTTTGGGCTGTTCTTCACTATGTGTTAATGGCTCAATTAAACATACCTTAAAGGAGAGTTTCATCTTATTCCATAGTGAGTGTTTAATAATTTGTTTTGTTAGGAGATTTTTCCCTGAACAAGTCCTCTGAGGCTGAAGGAATTCTAAAGCTCTATTTCCAAACATGTTCCATGGTTCCTCTCACTCAGCCCCTCACAGGGAGGAGTATCTAGAAAAGCTTTCTCTGCAATCTGTGGCCTTGATTCTCAAGAGAACCGAGAAGCAGGGCAATTTTTAAAGGAACTCCATAGTTCACCTCATAACTGATTTGGACAGAACAGATACACTTGAAAAAATGCTTGAGTGTCTTATTTCTTCACAAAGGACCCCATCTCTACTGTTTAAGCCAACATTTATGTGAAGATCTTTTCATTTTTCATTGCTCTCTAGAACATCATTGTTTCAGATCTCATGGCTGAAGTTCACACAGGAGAGTCACTGTTTTATTCTTTTTTTTTAATATAAAGCAATAGAAAATCTAGTTCCAAGTTAATGTTTCCAGTATCAGCTTCTTTTTAAAATTAATAGCTACATAATCAAATCAAAATATCATTTTTAAAAGGCACCTGGGTGGCTCAGTTGGTTGAGTACCCAACTCATGATTTCAACTGGGGTCATGATCTTGGGGTCACGGGATGGAGCCCAGTGTCAGGCTCCATGCTCGGTGTGGAGTCTGTTTGAGATTCCACTTGAGATTCCCTCGGCCCTTCCCCATCACATACTCTCTCTGTCTCTCAAATAAATAACTAAAATCTTTTTTTAAATATCATTTTTTAAGGAGGAAAAAAAAAAGAATAGTGGAAAGTTCTTGTGACCTTAAGCAATTGTGTTCACTACTTAATAAGTATTTGGATTTGAAACTTTTCCTTACTTCTCATGTATGTTAGTCGCTCTGTCTTAACCCTACCATCACACTCTACTTAGTTTCCTCATCCTTCTTCAAGGGGCAGGAGGGGAGATTCTCAGTAGAAAAGACTCCTTGACTTTGCCCTATATTCTCCACCCCTCTAGAAGGGGGCCATGTTGGAAGTATCAGTACCGAAAGCACTAATTTGAAACAAGAATAAACATATGTTTAAGACACATAATTAAAAAGCCATGACTCCTCACACTCACAGTATTTCTAGTTCCCTGTCTCAAAGTTGTCAGTCCTTAAAGCTTGATAAACTACACAAAGAACCCACCAGCTACAGCAAAGAACCAGAATCTCACGTATTGGCTCACATTAAGCACTTACATAACCTTTAAGGGCCTTATTCTTGGCATCTCCTTTATTGAGCACTGACTGTAAGCAGAATCTTCTATTAAAATCTTTAAATTAAAATTAAAAACCTTCAGCTCAGGTCATGATCTCTGGGTCCTGGGATGGAGCCCCACATTGGGCTCCCGGTTCAGTGGGAGTCTGCTTCTCCCTCTGACTCTCCCCCTGCTCATGCTCTCTTTCTCTCTCTCAAATGAATAAATAAAATCTTTTTTGAAAAAAATAACCTCTTTAATTGAATATCATGCTACATTTCAATATACTTTTTTTAAAAAAAACTTTTCTTTATTTGGACTTGGAAGTCTATTGTAAAAAAAAATACATAATCTTGAGAAGAAAATTAACTGGACGATTGACCAGGATATGATTATAAAATAGGTGGAGTAACATTTGTTTACAGAAAAGGTATTCTATGTTTAGAAAAGAGAACAAACACCCCATTTGTCTCATTAGATTTTCTCTCCAAAAGTCTAACTAAAATTGTCTAGGGGTCATAGTTTTGTTTGTTTGTTTGTTTGTTTGTTTGTTTGTTTTGAGGGGGTTTTTCTTTCTACAACCGAATAATAAATAGGTAGCCCACAAACTTAATATTCATGTATACAGCAATATCATCACGATTTTGTGAATGGAAAACCTAGCCACGTACAATTCAGATCCTATGACCTGTCCTTAGCCAAAATGTGTAATAATAAAGCGACTTCTTCCCCAGGGCAACACCCATTCCACTCAGTGCTCCATACTGCCCTCTCCTGGTGGATTTTCTGGAACTCCCACATCTCTGGCAGCTGAGTCCCAAACCCTAGACAATTAAAGCAGACGCACATGAACTTCTGTTCACCTCTGAACAAAAATGAAAAAGAAAAGGAATGCAAAAGGGAAAAAAAAGAGAAGAAAACATTTGGATATGTCTAGCTTTGGCAATTCAAACAATATTAGAATCATTCTTCATCTAACCACCTACCACTTAGTCCTTAGTTCCTTTTTCTCGTCTTTCTTTCTTTCTTTTTTTTCTTTTTTCAAGAAATAAACTCAAAATAGTTCATCACAATAGCAATGACTAAGAGGTTAAGAAGAAGAAGCCCAAGTTTAATGTTGTTTTGTTTTTAACAGAATGAAAAAAAAAAATCCTAAACCCAAACCCTATAATTCAACCCAACTTGTCACTACCCTCTGATTAAAGCATTTTTTTAAAATAACAGATAGGAAGCTGAGATCTGCATTGAGATAAAGATGGTTAGCATAGATCAAAAGGAACTGTACATATGTCAGTTAGATTAAGTGACAGGATGTGGGGAAGTGGTAGGTCCCATATCCAGTTACTTTATGCACGAGTACATTTGCTGAATGCAGGTACTCTAACAGGCTAGCCACGCATAGATGGAAACCAGGGAAATTAATGGAAAGCAATCTATAATGGTTAGAGTGTTTGTTCTGATATGGATCCAAGACCACATTTCTCCTAGTTAGTAATATTACTGTAATTTTTTATAACTGTCTACCTTGCCCTGCCCAGGACAGTAAATTATCTTTGAATCTTTCATCTGGCATTTCTGGAGGGGGTCAGCATTATGTTGTAAGTACTCTATATCCCACATACATAAACTTAGTAATTAGATATAGACAATTTTCCCAGCCAATTAGAAGGAGAAATATTTAAAATCTTCTCCCCCACCAAAAAAAAAAAAAATCTTTTGAAGGCATTTTGGGAGACAAAAGGGACAAATGATATAGAATGTCAATATCAATGGAGCCCAGAAAAGAATACTTAGCTGGTTTTGAGGTGAATTGGGATTGGGGAGAGGAAGGATAAGAAGCAAGAATAGTTTACTTGCTAAGTAAAATGGAAAAATCATACAAGGGTTATTTTTCAGGAAGGGTGAATTACAACAGAAGAATATTGCTTAAGACCACAATTAATGCCACATATTTCTTTTGGATTCCATTCATATGTTACCATTCATAATGAAGGTGATCTTGGCTAATCAAGGCCAGGCTATAAATCAGAGAAATTAAAAACCCATGTTAGGGAAATACTATGAAGCTTAATACAGCGATTCCTTCCTTACTTAATGTAGTCACTAAGATCTAAAATTCTACAGCTGGAAAGACCTTCTTATTTACCTTTACCAGACCTGACTAACCCCAGTTTAGTAATAATCAAATCAAATCACCCTTTAGCTAGGGGTGTCTGGGTGGCTCAGTCGTTAAGCGTCTACCTTCGGCTCAGGGCCTGATCCCAGGGTCCTGGGATCGAGCCCCACATCAGGCTCCTCTGCTGGGAGCCTGCTTCTTCCTCTCCCACTCCCCCTGCTTGTGTTCCCTCTCTCGCTGCCTGTCTCTCTCTCTCTCTGTCAAATAAATAAATAAAATCTTTTTTTAAAAAAATCACCCTTTAGCTAAAACAATTGCATACCCTTAGTAATCCAACAGGCTAGGACTAGGATGAGCGAAATGAGGCATTTGCCTTCAGGCACAAACTTAAAGGGGGCCAAAGGAGGGGGTTCCAAAGCCTTAGTAATCAAGATAAATAATATTTCAACTTCACCTACCCAAATGCCTTCTCTGTTGAATCCTGTCTTTATTTAAAATTTTGTTATATTGTTCATCATGGATGTTTTTGCATTGATTTTTTAAATATAATTTATCTTGATAACTGAGGTTTTTGGCACTTAAATTTTGCACCCTAAAGCAAATACTTCACTCACCTCATACTAGTCCTGGACCTGTAAACCCATTCCACTATTTATATAATTTCAGAATCAGAAATTTTTTCCTTACATCTAACTCAGGGTTTCCCAGGCTTTGGCACTATTAGACATTTTGGGGCCAGATAATTCTTTGTTGTGGGGGTTGTCCTGTAAATTATAGGATGTTTAGCAGCATCCCTGGCTTCTACCTACTTGATGCCAGTAACACCTTCCCCCTCCCTTCCACCAAAAATGTCTCCAAATTAATCCTGGTTTAGAACCATTAATCTTGGGGCGCCTGGGTGGCACAGTGGTTAAGCGTCTGCCTTCGGCTCAGGGCGTGATCCCGGCGATCTGGGATCGAGCCCCACATCAGGCTCTTCTGCTATGAGCCTGCTTCTTCCTCTCCCACTCCCCCTGCTTGTGTTCCCTCTCTCTCTGGCTGTCTCTATCTCTGTCGAATAAATAAATAAAATCTTTAAAAAAAAAAAAAAAAAGAACCATTAATCTTCCCAAGTCTCATGTGCTACAAACCACCCCATTTCTTCCTGTTGTGTCCTCAGAAACAAATAAATAAATAAATAAATAAATAAAATCTTTAAAAAAAAACAAAAAAGAACCATTAATCTTCCCAAAGTCTCATGTGCTACAAACCACCCCATTTCTTCCTGTTGTGTCCTCAGAAACATAGAAAGCAGCTTTTCATCATCTTCTAAATAACCCCATGAGATTCTTTGCTTTGTAGAATATGTGTTTACTTTATAATCTGATTAGAGTGATGATAATCATGTTAGTATGTCTAGACATAGCGCAGTCAAACCCCTGGCCTCTGTAAGGTTTATTCCTGTCTAATATCTGACATCTCAGTAGACCACTGGGCCATCTGAAGCAGTAGCTTCTTCCAGAAGTTCCAAGATGTCTTGTAATTATAACCCCTTTGTCAAACTGCAAACCCAACTCCTTCATTGAATTAGGCCAGAGAGGTTAGTTACACCCAACCACATTTCATTCTCTTCAAAGTGAATTTCATTTTGGAATTTATCAATAATCTTTATGTAAGCTATCATATCCTCTTCCATCTCAGAAACTAAGACTCTAATGAGTTAGATTATATCAAATATTCAGCAGTTCAACTTCCTCTGTGATCTTAGTTTTGTAACTACTACCGTTGTGGGAAGCCATTTTTCCTATAATGAACAGGAAAGATATTTAGCATTTCTTCTTATTATTATTCAAAAGCTAACTTCATTACAAAATGTTTAAAGCTCACAGTTAGACCTGGAAATCAATTTATACTTGGAAGGTAAAAATCCACTTCTGGATTCTAGTTTAGTAGCAACATACTGAAAAGTCTCATATTCATCATGCAAACTGCAATATGAATCATAAGTAGGTCGTCAGATAGATGACCTAGAAATTCTTCCCGATGACACACATCTACCACCTTCATCCTCCACTCAGTTGAACTTTCATAAGATTCTGGATCCATATGTGGGTTCCCCCCCCCACCCAGGTAGGAATGGTGTATGTGGCAGTCAACATATATTCAAGATAATGGGTTTGGATATTATACCAGCCAGGGGTCTTGGCTACAAGCAACAGAAACTGACTCTGGCCAATTAAGTAGGAAAATAAAGAAGGCGGGAGGAATATATATATATATACATATATATATATTGCTGAGTTATTAAATAGTTCAAGGAGTTTCCAGCATGATTGGAACCAGGCTAGAAAAGGAGAGACAAGGGAGCAAGGCAGCAGTGGACCCCAGCCAAGAGCACACCACCTAACCCATCTAGCGAGGAAACCACTACTACCATCCCTACCACTAAACAACGGATGCTGCAGGTTACCAGGCAGCCACAGACACTGGACTTTGGCTGGTGCTCCTCCTGCTACCACTACCTGCTACCACCACCTGCCTCTGGATTCTCCACTGTCTCTGCCTCTTTGTGTTACCAGCAACTAGTTCAAAGTCAATAGTAGGTGCATCTGTTTAGTCAAGCCTGGGTCAAGTGCCTACATTCGAGCTGCAGTGGAAGCTGGGACAAGGTCTGGACTTCTCAACTTCAAGTGGGAGGCAGACAACCAAGAAAATGAGCTGTCCATTACAGGTATGACAAAGAGAGGTAACTAATAATAACGGATTAAATATTGGGCTCTGGAGTCAGACTATCTGAATTTGAATTTATGCCTATTACTAGCTATGTGACCTTGAGCAAATTACTTAAATCCTTAATCATTTCTATTTCCTCACCTTTACAACAGACCCTTTATGAGGATTAAATAAAAACATCCATGTAAAATTGCCTAGAATGGTGTATGGTACGTAGAAAATACTTCCATATATTTATATTTGTGTGTCCGTACACACACACACACACACACACACATGAATATGTGTGTATGCCAGCATGTAACATTGATAACAGGGATAGAGCCTCTCTACCCCTATTTTCTTTCTCCTTTTATAAACACCTACTAAATACTGAGGCAATACTTGTATATCTCAGACTTTTCATTTAGTTTAGTGCAGGACAAGGCAACTAAACTTAACTTTGGTCTCCCCCACCCCTCTACTTGAAATGTACATGATCTAGCAGAGCAGAACCAATGAAGAAATCATCCTAGTCCAACATAGGCTGGAGTAGCATAAAAATGGAAATTCAAAGGGTGGGATTAATTTTGTCTGGGGAGCTAGAAAAATCATTATAGAAGGAACTTGACAGGGAACATGAAGAACAGATAATGAACTTCTTTATAGAGTAGAGAGAAGACTTCTGCCAGACAGTGAGAATACTCTCAGCACAGCAGTGTAACTGCAGGGTCTGCCTGGGAATGGGGAAGAGCCGTGAAGGATAAGAGCAAGGGATTGATGGGAAGGTAGAAAAAGATGAACTGAGAAAGACAGACTGGGGCCATATTGTCAAAAACACACCAGACCTGACCAAAGACCCTGGCAATGTGTCACATCATTGGGATCAATACCTTAGGTGATTATTTATTCCTGGTGAGATTTTTAGTTCACTATGCAGAAGTTCAACTCCAGGGATTAAAGTTGGCTTAAGCAAAACAATGGAATAGACAGAGTTTGTCCCAGACCTTCTTTATGTTGAGTCTCCCTTTCCCTCTTAACCTCTACCCCAGGTCCCCAGGGCCATCTGGAAAGCCTCTGCCTGTACATCACAACCTATTCGATGCTGCCAGAGGTTTCAGGCCTTCGTAGTGCTTCCAGCTCCACGCCCTGCCATTCTTCTTTCTTCTCCACACCTGTCAGAGCCCCAATTTCTGTTGAATTGACAAGACTGAGCATGTGCTAAACAGATAATGCAGTTTCAACGGCAGTCCTGGTCCACAGCTCTTCCTCATAACACATCGCCCTAATAGTTGCAGTGGACTCCCCAGAAACGATATGAGCAGTTCTCCAATCTCAATTACTGCTAGCTCCTAGAGCTATGTTTTCCCCAATCTCTCCACCCCAAGCCCCAGCTGCAGGTAGAGCATGTGCTCTAATAAGGACAGAAGAACTTTTATAGCCCACAAAATTAGAAAGCTCAGAACAGGATTGCTCTAGAAAGTCTGATGTGAATGATTGCTTCCTCATTTCTTCTCAGGAAATAGAAGTGGCTCTGGGCTAAGGATTAAATCTGCTTTTCCCTTCTGGACATAGAAGGTCTCAACTACTCCAAGACCATTAAATACCCAGGGATTTGAGCCCAGCGGCTCCAGCATTCATGTGACTGGAAACGGAAGGGTTTGGCCTCTTGCTGTGGAGGGGTTTAGCACACTGATTGCAGAGCTCAGTGGATTTCTTGTACGTTTTGTTTCAACTGCCAAGAGCCCAGGGACTCAAGCCTTGTAAGATGCTCATGGAATGTCAGGGAATTGAGAAGGGACCCAGGGAATTGATGTTCGCCGAGCTATTGCTGGTGTGCCTGGGATGGGGAGTGAGGAGGCCTAGAGATGCGGCGCATCCTGAAGAGCTATGGCTGAGAGGGCTTCATGCTGCAGGGCTAGCTTCTTTAGTAACCTACTCTGGTAAGACACAAGGGATGGATAAAAATGAGCAATTATACTTGAGACAGATCCGTTCCTTCAGTGGCAATATATTTTCCTCACATGCTTTTCTCTTCACAGCAAGCAAATGCACGTGGAGCCAGTGACTATGAAGTCGGTCATATTAAATTTACTCAGTTTTCTTCAAGTCTTTAAGCGTGAAGCGTTACAAACCTTCATATGTACACTAGGGAAAGAAAGGAAGAAAAAAAAGAACTCCACAGCAAGGCCTAAGAAAAAGCCTGTGGAAAGAAAACGGCAAGATAAAGCCACACAATTTCAAATCTTAATCTCCTGAAATGGTGCTTTTAAAGCTGCACTTTCCACATTTCTGAGTGGGGCCCGTCAAAACTCCGTGTCAAATCATGTTATAAACTTGTTTTTTATCTGTTTGTGATAGCTTTCAAGGGCCAGTAATTCCCCCATATCTGGCAGAAAAGTTCATAGTAGAGATTTGCGCACTTGACTAAGCTTCCTGCATTGCTTTTTGTGGAGTGCTGGTGAAGGAGAGAGATTTGTCCTCCCTTTCAGAACTAAACCATGCAACTGCCAGCGACACAGTCTAGAAGCAAACCAGAATCACTCACTTGGTCAGATAATCTATAGAACGATGACTTTATATTACATACTCTCTGCTTTTGTCCAATAAAACACATAACCAGGTAGAATGCCCCTGCCTTTTTTCAGGTACAAATTAACAGACAAGACCCCATCGATGAGAGAGGCCTTTTCGGTGCCCTCTCCCCAGACACCCTCCTTTGGCACCCCTGTCCCATCACCAGAGGTGGCCCGGAGTTCTGGGTGCCAGCTGGCTGCTGGGGTGACGATAGTGCCAGGCGCTCAGGAAAAGAGAGTTGTGGAAACCATACAGCTGTGGAGAGAGGGTGTCATCTGCCTTGGGAAGGGTGGGGGACAACTCACTCTGTCCCCTCCTCTATTCACCTGGTGGCACTGACTGGCCTGAGGCTTAACAGGAAGAGGCAGGTATGACGAGCTCCGAATGGCATCCTCAGGCCCAGGGGTCATAATCACAGGCATCAGCCAGGGTAGTGTCAGTGAGTGAAATGGGCCAGGTATAAGCAATAAAGATGTTTGGGGTCTAAGAAAAGAAAAGAAAAGAAAAGAAAAAAAGACATAATCTACTATGTTATTTATTTGGTTGGTTTTTTGGTTTTTGGTTGTTGTTTTTCTTTTTTTTTTAATAAGACAGCTTTCTTTTTTTAAATAGACAACATTCTGAAACAAAAAGAAAATTAGTTCCTCTTGGCAAACTAATAAACTTTCTTGTATTAGGCGTGACATCTATTGTTCCCTTTTTCCCTTAACTGTCAAGAGGCTGAAAGCTATATGTTATGCTTCCCTTTGATTTTTTTAAGTTTTGTTTTTTTTTTTAATAAGCTCTACACCCAACTTGGGGCTTAAACTCACGACCCTGAGATCAAGAGGCATGTGCTCTACCAACTGAGCCAGCCAGGCACCTCTCTTGGATTTTTTTGACAGAGTAATTTCCCCTCCTTCCCATCCCTTTCCTCTCCACACGCACACACACACACACACACACACACACACACACACACACACACACTTGCCTGGTGGCCTGTAAAGTTATAACATAGATAACATAAGTGTAATACTGATTAAATACTTCAGAGTTCTTAATTTCTTAATATTAAGTATTAATATGTGCCAAGGTCCTATTTTTATTTTCTTCTAAAACCTTCTGTTGAATGGCTGAACTCAGCGGGAAGAACCATTATAGAAATTCTAAATTCTGGCTCTATCAGTGAACTGTAAAGGTATCCCGATTCTAAAACATCTTGTTCTCATTTTAAAGACCTAAAGTAGTTCCCTTTGGAAGTTTTTTAGTTTTGTTTATGGTTGTGTTTTTCTTTTTCTTTCTTTCTTTCTTTCTTTCTTTCTTTTTTTTTTTTTTTTTTTTGACTCCCTACCATCTCCATCTGCAAGCCAAGATTATGAAAAGAGATGATATACTTTAGGAAAGGGCCATAGATCCAAAATTAATCTCTACCAAAGTTAATTCCTGAATAAATTAAGCTGAATATGTTTTCCAACACCATAAATCAAGTGTAATAGGTATAAATAAAACATGAACTCAGGTTTCCTCATTTATAACTTCAGCTTTATGACACTTCAGTGTGGAAAAGGGCAAAGTTGTTTTTGTTTTTTCTTCTTTTTTAAAGCTGTTGGGTTAGTAGATATTGTAAAGTCAAATAGATTTCCTCTCTATAGCTGAAAAAGCTAATAATCAGAAGCCCACAGAAAAATTCCTTCTGCATACTTATGCAAAACATCATATAACCCTCCTCCTGAGACGAGCAAAACAGTAGAATTGCCAGGGAAGATTTGAGAATGGGGTGGAGAGGAACCAAAAGCTCTGGGGATGAGGAAGTTTAGTTCTGCTGCATGAAGCACATGGCCAGTTGTTGGTGTCAGGTTATCCCTGGCTACAATTTAGTTCTTGGAGAATCCATGAGGGGCAATGAAAATAAGGTATCAGGATGATCCAGTTGAGAACTAACCTATAGCGGGCGTTGGGGTGTGCCTCACCCCCTTTACTTGGCCAGTACATCTACCCCTCAGCTGTGTGAATGTCCACTGCTAACAGCCTTGGCTAGGAAATTATGCCCCATTCATCCTCCCACCAAGGCTGGGGCAGCCCACAGTCAATGAGGGCACAAGGGGCCAGCCCCCTCCTCCCTGCTCTGTCTTGAGCTTATACTACAGAACTACATTGTCTGACATGGTAGACATTAGCCATGTGTAACTCTTCAAATTTAAATTAAATTTAAAAATAAGTTTGTCAGTTATGCTAGCCATATTTCATATACTCGATGGTCATATGTAGCTAGTGGTAACTATACTGGACAATGCCAATTACATAGAACATTCCCAACATTGTAGTAGCTTCTATTGGACAGCAGAGCTCTAGTCTACCCACTATGGAGCAGGCTAAGGCTAGATTTCACCTAGGTGAAGTCCATGCTCAGCTCTTTCCCTTTCCCTATCCTGCTTTCCTATCTTGCCTCCCTGCCTTCTATCCATCTGTCTATCTATCTATCTATCTATCTATCTATCTATCTATCTATCTATTTATTTTTCTGAAGAGTATTCCTTCAATAAGTCATGTGTACCCAAGTCCCCGTGTCAAGCTCTGCTTCTAAGGAATTCTGTCCAAGACACCATCTATATTGATTTCAGCTTTAGGCTCATTGTAAATAAACTAAACATTTATGTATGGAAGGCTTAGATTTCCTTACCCTGAAAGATACTCAGGCATGCTTGTTTTCTAAAGCATAAGCTCAGAGTCAGTGGGCCAGATTTTCATAAAAGGAAAAGGGCTCTGGGAACAAAATGAAAGAGTCCTAAATAAAAAAATTGTGACTGAGGAGTGTGAGTCTTTGCAGGAGGCAGGCAATGCCCAGATTGGGGGCGAGGTGGGGCACTAGCTGAAGGGTTATGGTAGAGCTGAATAGGAAGTGTCATGGGTATGAAAGCAGAATACCTGACTGAAGGTAGAAGACAAGCCATAATCTCAAGTCAACTTCCTTATCCTTACCAAGAACTAAATGTTACATAGAGAAAATCAACTCATACCTCCCTGTGATTTATGGAGAGCTTGCTCTATATCACATGTCATGCACCTTTGCCTCCACTTTCTTTAAGTCTTCCCTTTGAGTCTTCAAAGGAGTAGTTTCCTCTTCCTGAATATTTCAGCACTACTCTGTATAATAGAAGTACAATGCAAGCCACATATGTAATTTAAATTTTTCTGGTAGACACATTAAAAAAGGTGATTTTAATTTTAATCATCAATTTTATTTAGCCCAATATATCCAAAATATTATCATTTCAACATGCAATCAGTATAAAAACTTACTAATGGTACATATTCCATTCCTTAATTTCATATTGAGCCTTCAAGATCCAGTGTGTAGTTTACACTTATACTACATCTCATTTTGGACTGGCCATATTTCCATCGCCTTTAGATTTTGTACGTATATTATCTATACAAAACTAAAATTAAATTATTGCTTTTTAAGTTAGATTAAGAACAAAATAATTTAGAACAAAAGTTCCCAAACAACTGAACACAATTGTCTGCTTTGTAGGTCAGGTGTGAGGGTCTAATAAGATAATTCATGTTGATGACCTGCGTGGTCTGACACTTCGCAGGTATGAAATAAATCATAGATAGTCTTGAATTGATATTACAGCTACCCTTAAGCTACTCTTAAGGTTTAAGAGACACAATTTTAATAACTAATTGATGTAAAATCTGTGATTTCCAACTGCAATAATACTTTTCTTTGAAAGGAGCATGATGGTGGGGAATGGGGAGCTGGTGGGAAGAGAAGGCTGAGCTAGAACTCTTTTGTTACTAACCCAGCATCCAGCCTGGGGATTTTTTTCAGAACAGTATATTACATCTGTATGATAAAGGCTACGTTTGTCAGTGGGAAGAAGGAAAAAATAGGTAAAGCAAGTTGGAATAAAAAAGCAAGAGGAGCAGTGTATAACCACCAATTATCTGGACAAAGAAATGAAATGAAAGGAGAAATGAAATCTGGATAGGACATTAATGAAATCTCCTCCTGCAGAAAGAGTAATTGAGAGGCCCTTAATTCTGTTTGCAGCACAGTGAACAACACTTACCTTGTCAGAAGTATCCCCACTGGGGCCCTCCCCCATCCATGTTACAATGGCTGTAGTTGTGGAGTAGCTTCACTCCTGTAGAGTGTGGTTCTTTCTGCCTGTAGACTGGACCATAGTGGCATGGAAATAAATACATTTTTCAAAAGATGTGGTTTGAGACCACATGAAATGCAATGTGTTCAAAAATTGGGAATGATGGGGCACCTGGGTGGCTCAGTCAGCTAAGCATCTGATCTCAGCTCAGGTCTTGATCTCTGAGTTCAAGCCCTGTGTTGGGCTCCATGCTGGGCAGATTTACTCTCTCTGCTGGAACTGATACATCCATCTCCTGTCCACTGACACTGACACTCCTCTCAGGCCTTCATGTTGGGACTGGAACTATACCACGGGCTTTCATGGGCCTCCAGCTTGCCAACTGCAGATCACAGGACTGCTCATTCTCTATAATAATGTGAGCCAGTCCCTCATAATAAATCTCTTTCTATATATCTCTATTATTTCTTATTGGTTCTGTTTCTCTAGAGAACCCATACTAACACAGACTTCAACATGTCTTTTAGGGGAACACACATCAACTCATTCCATGATACAGTGGCAACAGCCAGGGAAGACAAAAGTCTGGGAAGGAATTGGGAGCTGGCAGGCACAAACAGAAGAACCACATTAGGCATCACGCCATGAATTGTGTTTACTGAGAGTTAGGGGTTTGGAGGAGAGTGAAGGCAGCTAGATATGATCTTCTCTTTCCATCTCTGTTTCCAGCCAACGAAACCAGCTGCAATTCCGGAGAACACAAAGGAAAGCACTCCAAAACATGTTGCAAAATGCCTAGTTCCTGAGCCAGATGCAAGCAGCCTGTGCTATACTAGAGCTAAAAAAAGAAGAAAATCAAGGGAAAGGGTGACCGTACTTATTTTTCTCCAGTCCCTGAGGCACAATGAAACAGACCCTTTTAGCTCAAGACTTTTGCTGCCAGGATTCTAGCACTGTTTGTCAGACTGCGCTAACCAACTATGCATTCATTATTCCTCAGGAATCCCTGTTCTGGAAGCATTTTTCCCCAACCCATTCAGACCATCAGCATCCAAATCTCCCTAAGGGGATGTCTTTTGTTTTGTTTAGTCAGAGTTGAATGTCCTGGTTGCAACCCTACAGATGCATCGCTAAGACATTAGTCATTCAGAGTCGTATAAAGGGCCAAACAGGACCATCCAAACACATTCTAAAGCAAAAGCCACATCTGCTGGGCCTTAACACAAAGAATACTCTGTCCCTTTATGCTTAGGATTCCCTTCTTGGCATCCATATATGTGCTTTTAAATGCTCTGTCAGACAAGCCCTGGATGCTGCCCATGGTCACGTTTGTATGTGGGAGTGGAGAGGAGGGGGTAAGGATTTGGGCAGAAAAGAGGAGATGTGAAAATGAGTGGATTATCACGGGCAGAGCTTGCCTGCACACAGTGACCTAAAGGGAGGGTGAATCCTGAAATAAGAGTAATCACAGTAATTGCTCCTTACATTTACTGAGCATTTAATAAGTGCTCTACAAGTATTATCTTACATAAGCCTCATAACAACTCTATGAGATGGGAACTATTATTGTCCTCATTTTAAGGGTGAGAATCCTGCAATTTAAGGGACTAGGGGATTAACCTAAAGTCGTACAATCGGTTTAGTAACAGCCTGAGATCCAGGCAATCTGGCTTTGAACCTGACCCTCACTAATTTTTTTTATTTTATTATGTAACACTTGATGCATAAAACATATAAATAAGGCATATATGTTATAATGTGTAATAATAACACAGGCCACCATGCAACTTTAAAGCTCCATCACTACCAATGTCTTTGAAGTGACCTGTTTGCTTCTACTCATTCCATCTCCAACCTCACCCCCGCAGAAAACACCATTATGTGTTTATCACTCTCTAGGTGTGTAAAATAGCCTTTACCACATAGGTAAATATCCTTAAAGCTATAGTTTTAGTGTGGTTTTTGAGCTTTTAAAAAGTAGGGTCAGAGCTGAACTTACTTTTTTTTTTTTAATTCAACATTATGTTTCTGAAATTCATCCCTATTGTGTCAGTTGACTGTGCTGTCAACATTTTCACTACTGGGCTCCATTGGTATAAATATACCGCAATTTATTTATACATTCTCCCATTGGGGGGCATTTGGGTTGTCCCCAGTTTCTTCTGTTGCAGACAATGCTATTATGAACATTTTTGAACTCGTCATCAAATCCATATGTGCGAGAATTTCTCTAGGGTATTACAGGGTCAAATTATTTTCCAAAGTGTTTGCACCAATTTATACTCTTCAACCGTGTGTGGAAGTCCTTGTTCCACATTCTCACCAACATGAGGTATTATCAGGCTTCTTAGTGTTTGCTAAGATAGTAGGTGTATAAAATGGTCTCATTTGATGTCAACTTGTATTTGAATATTATTATATTATATTTGTATTATATTATTATTCTTAATCATATCCAGATAATGCTTGTTCACATTTACACCAGTTTAGCCTTCGTGTTTACCAGGTATTTTTGTTCATCATTCCTCCTTATATTTCTGACCTTCCTACTGGGATAATTTTTCTTCTTCCTAAATGATATCCTTTATTTATTTTTTTAAAGATTTTATTTATTTATTGGACAGAGAGAGACACAGCGAGAGAGAGAACACCAGCAGGGGGAGAGGGAGAGGGAGAAGCAGGCTTCCCGCTGAGCAGGGAGCCCAATGCGGGACTTGATCCCAGGACCCTGAGATCATAACCTTAGCCGAAGGCAGACGCTTAACGACTGAGCCACTCAGGTGCCCCTGAATGATATCCTTTAGAAGTTTTTTTAGTTAAGAGCCATTGATTGTAAATTCTCTCATTCTTTGCTACTCTGAAGATACCTTTATTTAGCCCTTGTTCTTAAAAAAATACCTTTCCTGGAATTCAATCTTATTTGGATATTATGTTAATGAGCTGAAAGATATTCTTGTCTGTTTTCCCTTGTTGTTATTGAGAAGTCTACTGTCACCCCATTTGCTTTTCCTTTGTAGGTGATCCTTTTTCTCAGGCCATTTTTAAGATCTTTGGTATTTTGTGGAATCATACAAAAATGTGTCTAGGTGTAGTTTTTTAAATTCTGTTTGACATATGTTGGTCTTTCTGTAGCTGTGGATTCATGGCTTTGATTATATTTCATCACTTCAAACATTGTCTCTCTTCTCTTACTCCTTCTGTTTTCCATACTGTTTAATTTATATGTCATCCTTCTCATCTCCCAATGTCTCTGTGCAGTATTACAGATAATTTCCTCAGCTCTTTTCTATAGTTTGTCAATTCTTTTCTCAGCCATTTCTAATCTGCTGTCTAACCCACCTATTTGTTATCCATATCGAGATTATAATTTTTCATTTCTGAAATGGATTCCATTTCTGATTTCTAGGTCATTGTTGATAGTCTCTTCTACACACATTTTTAAGTGAATTTTTTTATCTTTAAATTATCTTTAAACTTTCTTTAAAGTTTTCAATATCTGATCATTACAATATCTGAATTCTTGGAGGAGCACTGTATCAGTTTTTTGTTTCTTCTGACTCTCACTCTTGATTAGTTTCCTATAACTGCTATAACAAATTATCGCAAAATTGGTGATTTAAAGCAACACAAGTTCATTCTGTGACAGTTCTGGAAGCCAGAAGTCCAAAATTAGTTAAAGCCAACATGTTGGAAGGGCTGCTTTTTCCAGATGCTGTAGGGCAGAATTTATTTCCTTCCTCATTCCCTTTTCCAGCTTCTTGAGGCCACCCTCATTCCTTGGCTTGGGACCCCTTCCTTGCATCACTCCAGCCTCTTGCTTCCATCATGACATGCCCTACTTCTGTAGTCAGATCTCCTTCCTCTTTCCTCTTATAAGGATACTTGTGATTGTATCTAAGGTCCACTTGGATTATCCAGGATAATTTCCCCATCTCAGTATCCTTAATCACAGCTGCAAAGTCCCTTTTTTCATGCAAGGTGATGTTCATAGGGATTGGAATGGCATATTTTGGGGGTCCATTATTCAGACTACCACACACTCATTGTTAGAGACTGCTGGTTGCCAATAAGTATCCATTCTCCCATCCCTTCCTAGGAATGAAAATACTAATTTTTAGGCAGGCTTATCATCAGCTGGTTAAAACTTCCTAGTTTTTTGTTATTGTTTTCTTGTTTTGATATCCAATGTGGTCATTGGAATTAAAATTTTGCCAGTAAGTTATAAGTGGAGGTGCTATGTGCAACATCCAGAATATGTTTCTAAAGAGAATAGTCATACTCTTCTTGTCCTTCCTTCCAAAATGGTCTGGAATGTGGATATCTGGAGCTCCAGCAGCCATCTGGGATCACAAGAACAGTGATCATAACCAAGATCTCGGAGGATTCATGAACCATAAGAAAACAGGTCCCTGATGAATTTGTGATAAACCTGCCCTGGATACCTACTTCTTGGTTTGTTTTACATGAAAACAAATAAATGCATGTTTAAGCCACCATTATTTGATGGGTTTTTTGTTTTTTTGTTTTTGCCATGTGTAAATTTAGTCCTAAGTGATATAATCATTATGGCTTCTTTCCTTGTGTATTTTTCTTAATTTTTTATTGTGATCTTTTATTTGGTTCTACATAATCTGTGGGAATCCTGAAAACCTGAATTAATGACACCCTCCTCCAAAATGGTTTTGCATTGACTTATTCTTGGAGTCGTGTATACCACCAACAGGAGATGGGTTTAACCTTCTTAATGAAGGAATGATCTCCAGCAGCAGGCTGAATTTAGCTTCCAATCCCTGCATTTGTGGCTGGAATTGGCGTTTATCTTCCAAATTTGCAGTTTTCTCTCCTTTCTCGATCCTGGTTTTAGCTTACTTTGCATGTTTGTATGTTGTTCTTTTGTTTTATTATCATTGGAAAGTTCCCTCTGTTTCTGGTGAGAGCTCAATGTATTAAAAATCATGTCATCACCTGGATGCAATGCCATTGTAGTAGAGTATTACCTCAGGGTATCTTGTTCACCATCCTGCCAGGAACCACCCCAGTTTCATCAAGATGTGCCGCAAAGGCACATCTGATTGGCCCACCCAATATTTGGGGGCAAATTTGGTACAAGCAGAACTCTTCTGAAAACCTGATTGGTAGCACTTTCACTGACCATGGACTCCACTCATTTATTTTTTCTCAGGGGTTTATTGCACTCATTAACTATGATTCTCTCTTTTAGAGTTTCTGGCCGCTCTTTCAAATTGCACAGACTCCTTCATCTGTCCACAAAGATTTTGATACATCTCCAGGGATATGTAATAAAACTCTACTAATGAGATACTATACTTACTATAATATGTATAGTATTCTGCAACTTGCTTTTTAATTTAGTAATGCCTCCTATCCATCTCAGTACTTCTAGTCACCTCATTCTTCTTTCATAGCTGCATAGTATCCCGTGGTGCATATAATAGCTTCTTGGACAATTTGACTCTTGATGGACATTTAGTTTGTTTCCAATTTTGTGATATTATAAGTAGTGCTATGCTATAATAAGAACTTATATACATATTTGTGTGTGTACATATGTGAGAGTAAATATATAGAAAGGATTTCTAAAACTTAGTTTTTTAGTTCAAAGACTATGAATATTTAACATTTTGATGGATGTTGCCAATTTGTCTCCCTCATGCTAATGTAATGGTGTTTTGTGACAAACTACTAACGTGAAATCAATGTCCATTTTCCCTAATTCCTGAGTAGGGATTCTCTGTTTTATTTCAGAGTGGTAGTATGCCTACCCAAAGACTACGCTTCATAGCCTCACTTTCAAAGAAGTATGACCACATGACTATCTCTGGTCCCTGAACTGTGAGTGACAATGTTATTTGGAACATCGTGCAGCATTGCTCACTAAAAGTTATGCCACTTTCTGCCCTTCTGCCTTTATGCCTTCTTCCAACATATGTAGTGGTTTTATGGCTAACATTACAGTAGCCAAGGTCATTAGAAGTGATCTTGAGGATGGAAACTATCCACTAGGGATTGTAGAGAAGAAAGAAAGGAGGCTGAATCATGGAGAACTACCGCACAACCTTAGACTCCCCACATCTTGACTTCCATTATATGAGACAATAAACCCCTATATTCTGAGTCTTTGTTACATGCAGCTGAATTCCTAAATGACGCAGTGTTCCTTTCAACCATTTAACCAATAAGCCAGTCTTTGCTATGAGCCCAGTCATGTGCTATGGGTTATCACCACAATGTGCTTACCCGTGCCCAAAGTGTGCTGTCTTTGGAGAGGTCAGTGTCACCAGGAATGTGACCTTTTACATTGACTCCCATCTCTTCTTCCCCAAATGGTAATCTCAGTCCACAGAACTAATAGAGCAAACTTTAAATTCCTGTCTTTGGCTCAGATCACCTAAGGAAATCAGTCAAACACACACACAGACACACACAGACACACACAGACACACAGACACACACACACACACACACACACCAGTGCATACAAAAAGCCAAATAACTTTTCACAGCATCCATAAAACTTCCTCATTTCAGTCTCAGGAATTTTCCAGAATAACCCTTTGGCCCTCTTTAAGAGAAGGCCCATCTGATGAAAAATGTAATGGCTCTATGGAATAAAAAATTGCAGAATTAATAATTCAAAGCTACTATTAAATCAATGTACTTCCTGTTAGTTTGTCAATGTGGACTTTTTCAATTAGACAATTTTATTACAGTGATGAATACCAATGGCACAATTTAGAGAGTACTGTTCTAAGTTATGGTCGGGTTAGCCTAACAATCCATATTTGCTATTGAATAAATGCGATGGCTGTAGCATTCCAAAGATTAACGGGCCCTTATTGGCAGCTGAGCTTGCTCCTGTCCCTGGTGAGAATCAGGCAGGAGTGACTTTACTCGTGTATCCCCAAAGGATCCTTCCTGGCCGTTGTAATGGCCCATTACCTCCCTCCCCACGGTCCTCTCCCTCCCCATATCAGGAACACCCAGCAGATGACAGGTGTCACAGACAGTACCAGACAAGTGTCTGAGTCCCAAACCAAGTCCCACATTGCCTGGTAAAGACAGCAAATAAAATTCCTTTTAATTTACATGAAGTCCTGTAGAACTTGTCAAATGGGAATCAAGTGTGGCAAATCAATGCAATGTTCTCAGTCAATGCAATCAAACCCGGAGAATCTCTGTTGTAATGTATGATTAATGCCTGAGTTATTTAGCCTGCTGTCAGGAAGGGACACCAGATACAGAGCAGAACAGTGGGAAATCCTGGCTCTACTGTAGTCTAACAGTGTCACCTTAAGCAATTCGCTCAACTGCTCTGAGCCTTGGCTTCCTCGTGGGTAGAATGGGGATAATAATCTCTGCTTTCTAGAGTGGGAATAATTACAAAATAAAAGAGTATGATTACTCTGGCACATAGCAGATATTCAAAAAAGGCTGAATGACTCTGAACCTGACATGACAGGCCCTGTGCCTCAAGGAAGGGGCAGGAGCTTCCACTTTTCCTTCCATGACAACATTTTATTATTGCTTTTCCTCTTTATCTGACTGGGAGTACATGCTTTTTGGCCCATGAATGATCTGTGAGCAGTATTTGTTGCTTCCCCTCTATTTGCTGTAGGAACCTCTCTTGGCTTGCAAGTATTCCATATTTGATGGTAAAGATGGTGTCACCTGCCTTGAAGTGAATGACAAGCCAGGCAGATAATCTTCCTTCTGTCCTTAATTTGACACCCCCAAAGCATGGGCAAGCAAAGTCCAAATTAACCCTGTTGGTACTTCCTCGCCTCACATAATGTTCATGCTTCTCCTGGTCAGCTCCTCAGAAGACAGAGGACAATTCAGTCCTTGAAGGTGGGTAGGATGACCAACTCATCCTGATCTGTCTGGGACTTTTCTGGTGTTTGCACTAAAACCCCAGCAGCATCCCAGCACAGGTGGTCACCCTCAGAGGGGAACAGCCTTGGCGTGTGGATTGGAAAAGCTTCTTTTAGAGGCCTTCGCCTGTTATATGCAGGGCAGGCCTCATGGCCACCTCTGGGTGCTTGACTCGCTGGGTTTGCACTGCCTTGTATCTTGCTTCAGACATTGCTCCTCCTTGGGGACAAGCACCAGGTCACCAGAGTGTTGCTCCTGCCTCAGGCCTCCCTGGGCCAGGTAAACAGCCCAGCCCGAGGGACCAGACCCTCTTGGGTGTCCTTTTCCCCTGGGAGGCAGGCACATGAGAGCTACGCTAATTAACAGATCCCATGTTTCTCCTTGCTTTCCCAGGCTGCTCCCGATAGAGTTGTGAGGGCAGGAGGCCCTGGGGCCCAGAACTGTAGCCATGTCTTCCCCACTGGTTACTAATGAGAATACCTGTGGGCTGAGGCCTGCAGCTAGCACTGTGTTAACTATTTTGCAAGTTATTTATCTTTTAGTGATGTGTGCTTTTGTATCAAACATCAAACAATTACTCAGCACCCATGCTGGTTCTCCTGCCTCAGGGACTTTACGGTCTTTGTTTCTATACCCTCCTCAGGCTTCTGCCCACGTCCATCCTGGTGACTCTGTTTCCCTTATTTGTGCTCAGGATGTCTTCTCTCTTATCTGACCATGCTGGTCTCCCCTTAACTTTTAGATCTGTGGGAGGTTGTCTTAGTTTCCGGAGGGCTTGTGCATACCTTATTCCATTTGCTGGTTTTGCAGGTACCAGCCTCAAACTAGACCTGGAGCATGTGAAGAGCAGGTCTGGGGCCGTGCCTCCCCAAAGCATGCTGTTTTAGCCTGCGCAGCTGCCATTCCTCTGTATCTTGGAGTGATGGTAGCCTCACGTTGCTGGAGGAAACCATCCGATCTTTTCCACATTGTCTGGACTTTTGTGGGCATAGGATTGGGCCTGAATAATGAGAGCCCTCATTCTCCCTGACCAACACAAGTTAGCTCAGGAAGGGCCTGGGACCAGCCCGGCCAATAAGCCTTGATCCCAAGACCCCACTGGATCTGGTGGGGGGAGATGCCCTCTGCCCACAGGGGCTGCTCAGCTGAGCTGACATATACTTGGTCTCTTTGGCCACCATGTGGGGAAAACCTGCCTGAGAACGCAGTCAACCCGGAAGAAAGAGGGCCATGACTCCAAGACTCTGCCCTGGCAGCATTGCATGAGCTTTGCATCTTGGTTTACCCATGCCAAAGGTAATTTATCCCTGGACTTCAGTTTCACACCTCCCCATTTTTATTAACACAGTGTGACCCAAGGTCCTGTGTCTTGAACCCAAAAAGGCCTGACTAACGCTGCAGCTTTCCGATTCCATGATCAGTGTTCTTTCTGTTCTGCCATGCCATGTCTTTCTTCCCGGTGTGCCACACATGTGCCGTCATCAGCATCACCACTCCAGACCACCTTCCCTGGCCTATGCCACTAGCCGTCAAGCCCAGGTCAAGACATCCATCTCTTCTGCCAAGCCCTTCTGAACCTCAACTTCCTTCACACTCTGTCCTTCTTCTCAATTCCTACCCAAGGGAGCACCACACAATTTAACAATGCCCAGGTCATTGGCTCTTGTTTCCATAGGATGACCTTATCTCTTCAATTTTAAGTTCCTCAAGTTCAGAGATTATGGCTCCCACTTCCACAAATACTGAATCAATGTTAGGAAAAAATAATGACTAAATTTGTGTGAGCACATGCTGTGTGCCAGACATAAGTCTAAGCCCTTTATGTGTACAAACTCATTAAACCCTCACAACAAACCTATAACTATTATTATTGTCCCTATTCTATAGAGGAGGAAAACAAGGCACAGAAAGGTTAAGGAACTTGTAAAGGATCAGCTGGCTAGAAGTGGTAGGATTAGGGTTTTCTCCAAGGCATTCTGGGCTCCAGGGCCCACCGGTTTGATCACTACACTACATGCCACTTTGTGAAACACTTTCTGCCACTTTGTGATAAGTATCAACTGCTGGAACACAGGGAGGGAATTGTAGAATTTTACCAAACGTAAAGCGGTAGTTGTTACCTTTTTGGGAGTCATGTACTCCTTTGATAATCTGAAAGTTTTGTACTCTTCTAGAAAATACGCACATCACACACACACACACACACACACACACACACACACACACACACGTACACCACACCTGAGAAAAAGAAGGGTTGCCACCCTGAGCCCTGATTCTGGGGTCATTTTGACATCCTCACTCTATCCTTCAGTCCTTTGTTATGGCTGGGTATTTGCAAGGGACACCACAGAGAAAGAGGAAGATGTCTCTGCTGTCCAAAATCTCAGCCAAAGCATAAGTACGAGGCTGACCAGACAGCAGAGAAGTTGGTTTTCAGCGCCTCCTGCCTCCTGCTGTGCAGCGTTCATCAGGTGCAAGGGGCGTCCACTGCATCTGCCTTTCCAGCATGCACACCCTTATTTCCTGTAACAGCACTTTGATTTCCCTTTGGGGGACCACCCCTCCCCCATTTCATGCACTGTTATTTGGACAGTTGACCTGACCAAGGCATGAGCACAGAACCCCAGCAGCCGACCAGACTGTGCCCTGGGAATTTGAGTACAAGGAAGGGTGTGCAGCTGGAGGTGACTCTGAGATTTGCAGAAAATCTGAATGCCATCTGCCAGTTCCCCGGAGCTGCCTTGCTTTCTTTCCTGTCCATAGTCTGATTCTGCAGCTTTCCCTTCAATTCCCTATGCTCCTGAGGTGGCTTTATAATATGCCAACCTGGCTAAGCTGAACTATACTTCCCAGAACTCCCTTTCCTATATGTTTTCATGTCGGGTGGGCCAGGAGTGAGATTCTGGGGTGAGATTTGAAAGGTGGAAGAAAAGCATCCATTTCTGTAGCCCACATTGTTGTCATTCATCTGCTGGCTCACCTTGTTAGCAAGAGGCAGTGGCCTTTCCCATGATCCTCCTTCAGCTTTTCCAACTTCTGGACCAGGTGTGTGTGTGTTTCAAGACCTGTCATAAAGGGTCCCGATCTCTGCAGGATATCCATGCCCCCAAAGTCAGAGGCATGGGTTGCAATCCATCCTTGTGGTCCCCAGCCAATGTGTGTGGGTTCCAGCTGTTTTTGCTTCCCCTGCTTTTCATCCAGCTGCCCTTCCAGCTGTCTGCCCTCTGGACCGCGAGCCCCAGCTTCAGACCTGAGGAGAGTGACCTTACAGCTTAACCAGTCCCCACAACTGTATAAGGTCAAATCTCTGTAAAAAAAAATCCCTAGCAATTTTGGTTCTCTAGTGGTTCTACTTCTCTGAGTGATGCTGACTGATACACCTCCCAAATCCTCCTAATAGAGTCCACTTTAGTGTAAGTTATCTAGGGACTAGTGCTGTTGCCTGCAGCCTCCAAATCCCAATTGCATTGCGTAATGCATAAGAAAATGTTTTCAAATTACAAAGCATTAAATACGTGCATGCCCATACTACTTTTACTAGTAAAGACTGTACTGGAAAGGCAAACTCTGGGGTCAGACAGATTTAAATCTGAATTCTGCCGGGTAACACTTGTATGACTTTGGATAGAGTTATTTAGTCTTTACTCTTTCTGACTCTGTTCCCCTCTTAGTAAAAAGAAGAAAAAACAATGTTAGTAGTTAGGACGAGATATCCATGCATACAAAGAGAAAATCCCAAGTTATGAACATAAACATGACACAAGCGCATTTGTCTGTCATGTGGAAGCAGTGGAGGTAAACAGGCCCGGTTCTCCATCATCAGGCCCTCAGGCTCCTCACACCCTGTGTTCTGCTGTCCCTGGAGAGCAAGCCCATGCTCAGGGTCAGTGGTGGCCACACCTAGCTGAAAGAGTGGCTGGCAAATGTAGTCTTTATTATGTGTGGCAATAAAAACAGGTTCCTGTCATTGAGAAAGGAGGAAAGAGTAGGCAGGGGAGGCCCTGCTGCGGGACAGTGGGAGACAACAGGGTGGGCAGGAAGCCAGAACCCATCCATGGCAGAACCCAGCGAGGGTCCATTTTCCTCCCCCCACTCTGTCCCCCCCCCCCACCAACCCTATCAGTGCTCCCTCAGTGCCTCCTGCTGTCATGAGAATACATGCTATAGGATTCATTCACTACGATAACACTTTCTCACAGGACTTGTATCCTTAAAGTAGTAAACAGATGGGAAAAAATGCATCAAATAGCTTATGCCAATATATGAAAAAGAAGAGGTTAAGAGTCTGGGTTCTAGAGATAAATAAACTACGTTTCTACTGCTGGATCTCCTGCTTCTTGGCTGTGGAATTCTGAGCAAGTCTCTTTAATCTCCTAAAGTCTTTCTTTTTTTAGAGGAGGGAGAGTGTCAGAGGGCGAGGGAGAATCTGTGCAGGCTCTACGCCCAGTGCGGAGCCCGAGGTCGAGCTCTGTCTCATGACTCTGAGGTCAAGACCTGAGCTGAAATCAAGAGTCAGACATTTAACCAACTGAGCCACCCAGGCGCCCCTGAAGTCTATTTTTTAATTGCAAATTTCAACAATAGTACTGATCTCCAAGTTTTGTGGTGAGGATTGAATAATATAGTGCAGGAGAAACACTTAGTATAGTGCCAGGGACATAGTAAGTGCTCAGTAAATATTAACTGTTATTATTGACCTTATGATTATCTTTATATACATTATCTTAGTCAAGTCTCTCTAGAGACACACTAATGGTTTTCTCTCCGAGTTTATTCTTCACTGATTTCTTCTGCTTCAGTAACCTGAACAGTAAAAAAAAGAATAAGGCTTCTGACATTTCTCCTGTCTAAGAAGTTTACTGGACAGATTTGGAAAAATCCATGGCATGCCCCAGTGGCCCTTCGTGGATGAATAGAGATTGGGGACACCAGGACTCGCCCCCGAGACTTTTGGCTTTGTCTTCTTTGGAATCTTTAGCCTTTGATCTCCCAGGAGTTCAGGGACCCCTGAGTAGGTGGTAACAGTTTCCCCTAATCCATTGATCCGCTGGTGTGAGGACCAGGCCAGCACTCATGGAGTTCCAAACATGCTTGCTGCAAGCACAGACTCCCTCTGAGTGTGAATGTTGTTTCTCACCAGATAAGGAATGTGTTCAGCCCAGATCAAACACTTGTTTATCTTCAGAGTGCTGAGAGCCAAACCCCTGCTTCTGTTCCTCCCTGGTATTTATTTGCTTACACTTATCGCCTCTGACCGTGGTGTTGTTTGCGCACCTGATCTCAGTTTCTGGCTTGGATACACTAAAAGGTACCCTGCTTCTCGGGGGTATAGAACGTGGAGCAGCTTCCAGGTGGTGCAGGGCGAAGAGCATTGGACTAGGGGGTCAAGAGACATAGCTCCTGAGTCTGTCTCCAGATGGAAGTATTGGTCTCAGCAGACTTGAAGCCCTCTTCCAGAGCTGACATTCTGTTTTGCTATGAAAAGCCCAGCGTGAGCGAACATTCTTAGGGGTAAAGAAGAAAAGTCGAAGACTTAAAATGAGGAGCAGAAAGTGTGTCTTCAGCCTCCTGTGTGAGGGAAAATTGTGAGTCTCTTTTGACCACATTATTTTGTGTTTCTTGTTTTAGCTGTGTGGTCACAGTGCCAAAAGTGAGCAGAAGGAGGGTTCCTGCTCATTGACTTGTTCGTGCAGAAATAGCTTGTAAAAACAGTGACTATATCCCATGTAAATGTGGAACAAGGGAGAAAGAGGGGAAATTCTAGAATCTTTGCTGGAAGATAACTGATGGTATAAAGAGGTCCTTAGTTTGAGAAATACTTCATATTAGAATCAGAACTTACAGAATGAATGGGTTGTGGGAAGTATGGGCATAGATTATTTACTTTACAAGATAATGCCCCACTTTATAAAAAGCCAAACATTTCCTTTTGGAAGTCGACTCTCATGGTGCACTAAAAATATGGTTGAATCTATAATAAAGCTAATTATACACCTTTTGGCAAATAAACCCATTGTGTACAACAAGCATAGCCATGCTATGCGGTGTTATCATATTCTTTTCATAAATACACTCCCATTTTTGGAAGAAATTTCTAAAGATAATGTCTTCTTTGCGGTCCAGTTTGACTTGTGTGCCTACTGTGAACAATGAAGATTTTTCCAGTTGCATCTGAAAGGCAAAATCCATTTTCTTCGGCAATAAATGATCTGCAATGCCCACACTTTCCCACAAGGGGGCAGCACACCACAGGGCCTATAGGTACAACATCAACTTGGGATTCGGAAAGCACAGCCAGCCTTAGGAGAGAGTGGCTCATTCCCAGGGGGAAGACAATTCACTAAAAGCTGTTGAGAGACAGATCTGATAGTGTCTTGGCATAATTGAAAGCCCTAAGTATGTGCCAGAAACTTTTTGGCTGTTCTCATGCAGAAAAAGGATGAAATCATTTTGTGATGGACAGTCCTTTGATATTAACAGAAATTATTTTTTCTATATCAACACAAAGTTTATCCACCTATATCACCAACAAAAGTGATTTTAGGCAAGGACTAATATACACTGAATCATAAATACATTGTTTCCCTTCAAGTTTCTTTTGTGAGTTTATGGAAATGCATGAGGTCAAGTGTTGCATTCATGATCTACTACTCATGTGTTTGCACTGCCCAGCAGATAGAAGCAGTGCTTAGGATTTGAAGCAATTTATTATTAAGTAAACGCAAATTTTCAGGGAAAGAAATTTAGGATAGAAGATCAGTTTGAGCTTTAGGCGGAGCTTCCCTTTCATATTTTTATACAGGGCTAGGCTTCCACTAAATGTACGTAAAGAACAGTAAAAGAAATTTAACAGGTCAGGAAAACAAGTGATTTCACTATGTCATGTCTATACTAGCTGATGGGGAAGATGCAATTGCCAAAAGTGTATTTTGGTTGCCAAGATCCTGATCCAGCCTGAGGAAATATGAATTGATCACACCGTGGTTTTCACCTCATGGGAAACCTTAGCCAGGGAGACTTTATGCTTGACTATTCTGTGACACTGTGGGTGAATCCATTATGTCTCCTAATACTCATTTCCCTGTCTTCCTCAGAACTTCTGGATGTGAGTTGAGTACATCATTGCACGGAGTAAGTCTGTTTTTCAGCCCTTACTATTGTAGGTGTGGCCATGTGACCAAACCACGGTCAATGAAATAAAAGCAGAAGTGGTGTTTTTTAAAATGGCAGGTATCCTTTCTCTTACTTTTCATACTTTTATTTCTTGATGGCTGCAATGTGGATGTGATGGTTGGAGCTGGAGCAGCCTCAATGATGATGAGGTAAATGATACATAATGAAGATGATAGAAAAACAAGATAGAATCAGGTCTCTTGCTATGAAGCCACCATAGCAGCCTAGACTGCCTACCTAGATTTTGGAAGGAGGGATAAAAATATTTGGGGATTTTCTACAGTAGAACCTAGTCCTAATCAACAGAGATACCTTGAGAAAACAGGTCAGAAGATGGGTTTTTTCCTTTTTTTCTAATTATTTGTTTTGCCATGATTTCATAATTTTTATCATCAATCAACATATATTGAACTTGTGTGAGGGGCACTGCTGGATGATCTGGTTTTAAGTTGGCTTAAGGACAGACCTGGATTAGGACCACCATAAACAAAGTTCAGTTGTTAAAAAGTCCTTCCTGAAAATCGCTTCAGTGCTACTATATAAATAAAGGCAGCTGTATTTGGTCACAGCCATAGCTGTTTCTGACATCTGTGTTTTCCCTGGCAGCAGAGGTTGTGTTTACCCTGAAACTCCCTTATGACTCGAGCACAGCCAGAATCTGTTTCTGCATTCAAACTTGATGTTTGATGCAAAATATGCAAAACCTGTGGACATTAATGGGTCATGACATTGTGAGGCCAATTTGCATCTGCTCTCTCTGTGTCGTTCTAATTAAGAACGTTTGAGCACAGGCAGGTCTATTTCCCTCTAGATCCCGATACAATGATACAGATTCACAGCATCTGGATAAAACAGTTTTTGTGCAACGACTTGTCCACCCTGGCCCTGTAGGGGCCAAAGAACTTCTCACCACTCCAGGCAGCATTCACGGGTGTAGATGGAGTGAGGTAGGAGGCAGTGTCCTCTGCTATCTGGATGAGGGACAAGACTTCCATCAGGTCTGAGAACAGCATGGACTCAGTGCCCCCTGGCTTATAGGGACTGCTGGGTATGGCCCAGCTCTAAGGGAGAGCTCTGTGCAAAAGAGGAACCTGGCAGCCTAATCCCACCCAGACTAATGAGGTGGGCCCGCACAATACACGCGTGGACATTTGGGGCTGAGGTCTTCCTGGGCAAAAATAATCAACCAGTCCTTTTGAAGTAACATAGCTAGAAGCCAACTGCCTGCTTTTTTTCCAAACTAGTCAGAGCAACCAAACGCAGATTGGGATACTATGCTCAGGTTGCACAAACCAGCCTTCTATCCAAAGCCTATTTGCTGCTTCACTTGCTTTAGGGGACAGTCTAGTGACCAAAGAAAAAACATGTCTTTCTAAAATAGCACTTGCCTGGAACGGCCAAGACCCCATGATGAGAATTATTCCAGGGAACTCTTACCAAAATATTCGATAATTTACCACCATCCCTAGCCAAGTGCTACATGTTGATGCAACAGAAGGATGGAAACAAGTACACAAAAATGGACACAATACCCAATAGCTTCACTGCCCAGAGTTGGGTTTTTAGGCTTCGCCAAGGCCCAGATTAATCATTTCTAAATGCCGCCCATGTCTGCTTCTAATTTGACCCTCACAGGAAGCCTTCAGAACAATACAGCACATTGAATAAGTTGACACAGAGGGTACACCAGCTGGCAAACCTAAGCATTATGGTAGCTAAGAGACTCACTTCTCATGGTATACAAATAAGTACCATTTTGTTTTTGCATGTTTGGTTTATGTGGTCTAGTGCAGGACATTCTCATCATTGCTTAGGATACTGAAAAACAGCACCAAGGATTCAGGAGTCTACACTGAAGTAATGCCTGGTCCAGGACACTAGCTGAACTCCATTAGGGTATCGCCAACAGTTGGTAGTAGCTCCTAGTTGTATGATAAAGCTTGTGAGACTCAGAGAAAATTAGTACCATGAGTGATTAGTAATGGCTGCAATAAATTAGGGGCAGAGAGGGGTGTAAGCAGATGAGTGGGATAGGAGAGCTGCATTCCAAGTAACAAATTTCATCAATTCTAACCAGCCCATCACCCTCGTCCCCCATTTTTACATCTTTGAAATTGAGATTCATCCTGTAATCTCACCAAGCCAGATTGTATCTTCCAAAAGTGGACACAATATTTAAAGTCTCACATGCTCTTCCAGAACCTGGCCAAGCCCCCATCAAGAAGTGGAATTTATGTCCCCTCCCCTTGAACTGGGGAGGGAGGGGGACTTTGTGACTGCCTCAACTAACGGAGTGTGGCAAAAGTGATGGTAAGTGAATGATGAAGCTAGGCCATTAAAAAATGATATTGCTTCTACTTGGCCTTCTCTTTTGGGATGCTCATCCTTGGAACCCAGCTACCACTGCTCTGAGGAAGCACATGCCATGTAGAGAGGCCCCTGGTTCTCTGGCCTGGCTGAGGTCCCAGCTGACAACTTGTAGGCCAAATGAATGCCACCTTAGAGACAGATCCTCCAGCCCTGAGTCCAACCCTCCATGCCTGACTGGTGCTGCACGGAGCACAGATAGGAAGTTTAGCGATGATTTGTGACACAGCAACAGACAACTGAAACAGTCCTTTGGTAAGCCAGGCAGCAATCATGACAGTTGTCACCACCGACACGTGGATACCAAAGCTTGCAGAGTGTCGATTAACTGAAGACAGTAGAGTAGCATGTTTCAAAGAAAGGCTGTATCACCAACATGTTTTATGGTACACAGGGCAATACTGTAAGGAAAACATGGAAAGGTGATTTAGAAGGATCAGACTCTGAATCAGGAGAAATTTGAGGCATACCATACCAAATTTATTTTATATATGTTTTCCTTTTTAAGGATGCACAAGGAAAAACATGTCTAAGTTTAAAAGAACATCTAATGAACATTAAAGAAATGCCGAGTCATAAGAAGTGTGTATGGGCTTCAGGGACAGTGTTTTCCTTTCTCAGTGGTGGAAGATCATCTTACAATCGATGACATCTTAGATTTAATGAAATGGAAGTATTTATTGTTCTTGACTTACACCTCTCTAATTACACCACCAAATACAAGTTTTCTAAGAGAGAACTTCACAAATTTTTTATTTTTCTTTGAAAATTGGAAAAAAAAAACAAAACCAAAACCCCAGCAGGTACAGGCTCTAAGTTCAATTTAATTTTCACTTCCACAATTATGTCCGCAGCAAAAATCATCTTGGGGATTTTTTAAAGGTTAATTTTCTGAATTTAATATTCCAGACTAGTGACTTTCCAAAGAACCCACAAAGTCACAGGACTCTTACATATTACAAATGTTTTAGGTGGCTCTGACTCCGGAGCTGAGGAGTGAGGGAGGGTAGGCTTAACAAAGTGAATGCCTCTGAGCGGAGCGAAAGAGCTGGTGAGCATTAAAGAAACAAAGTGAATGAAGAGGTACTTGTTAAGCATTTATAAAGCAAAGATGTGATGGTGTTGGCTTTATTGCTACTGTTAAATTAACAGAATCAAAGCATCCATAGATTTTAAAAACAAATTTATTCATAAAATATATGAAAGGATTTGACAAAAAATAAGGCTAGAAAACCCCCATAATCATATACATTTCAACATCTACTTAGCAGTCAATAACCAAAAGTCTAATTTGACTCCTGTTTTTTAAGTAAAAAGAGATCATTGTAAATATTCACTTGGTAAATAATATTTTGTTTTATGAGTTATACAGCTGAAAACAGTTACCCAAATCTAGTCTGACCCTGCCATTTTGGAATTTTTATAAAGTAATATTCTTTACAGAAACTTAACTGACACTGAAATCTCTCAAAGCATATTTATGAAGGTTAATTCACAATACTTTTAGAACTATTTTAAACCAGGTGTTATGGTAAAATATGTAACTCTGGGGATGAAGAACAAATTCAAAATACGTTTAAACATAGACAAGTATCAACTTCTTCTTAGAAATGGAGGGGAGATGAGCAGAGCTGGAGATAGTGGTGTCCCACGTGCTGCACCAAACCAGTTCCGAGTCCGGTCGCCGGAACACACCATTCGGCGTTTCATACCCAGAGAGAGGCTGGTCTGGACGTCTGCGTCCAGGGTCTGTTTTCATCAGTCAAATCCAGCTTTGTTCAGTGAGGGTCAGAGGATCCCAGGGAACATTCTAAATACTAGAAGTGTTCCTCTTAAAGGTTTCGAGTCCTAAGTCTTCAGATCAAATTTTATGGAGTTTTGTAACAATCAGCACTCTTACCATCTGATCAAATGAACTACAGATGCAGAGACCCCTTTTATCTGGACTCCAGTCCAAACTGGAAATGGGCTGGGTAGACAAGGTGACATTCTGCAGAAGGCTGACCGAGCCCGCAACTCCCATCTCTACTCCCTCAGAATCTTTCTTTGAACGCTGAACAGGGTATTCGCTGCAAACAAGACCAGAGTGGTAAGGAGAGAGATCTTAGCATTCGCCATATTGTGTTTTATACATATAGTCCAGTAACTCTATTTTTACTTCTCTGTTGATTATTGCAACTGATAAATACTTAAAGAATCTTTCTAATGTTGTGTTTTATACAAATAAAGAGACAACAATAAAGAGTGAGTATGTGTGTGTGTGTTTAAATACACACACAAAAAATCAGCATGTTGGGGTCCACTCACTCAAAAAACAGTTTCTGAATTAACTAGATGAGATGCTCTAGGAACTCTCGGGTGCTCAATAATATTTATAATTTAATTGCATTACTACCAAGGGAGACTGGCAAATGGAAATAAAGTGAACTATCATTTTACTTAAACCAAATCTCTTCTGCTGGTAGAATACTCTGACAGCGAATCTCCAAACCAATTTGAAGATTAGACTAGATATCTGTTCTGGTAGGGATTATTCATATTGAGATAAGCTTCAATTTCTAATTACATACAAGACCCCACTTTATCCAATCATCAAAAATTCTAGCTGCAAACATGTTTGCACATCACATGGACTGCAACTCTCTATGTGGATTACAAAGAAAACTGGAAGCAGTTCTTCAAGGAAGCAGCCTAAGGCGTTTGGTCACCAGGCAGCACCGTGACGTGCTGCTGCCTGGCTTAACTAAGGACATAGGCAGAGCCTAATGGGGAGTGCAGACTGGGCTGGAAGAATCAGGGAAGGATGGGCAAGACACCGGGAAAAGAGAGGTTACCGAATGGTCTGTCTACCAGGCATTCTCCAGAATTCTTAAAACTTTTCCTCTGCTTTTTCTTCTTAGAAACTATATATTCTTGATCTAACACATTCATTCTCAGTTTTTTGTCAGCTAGATCCCTAAATACCCTAACACTTGTCAAATGTAGCCCTGTTTTTCAGCCTCCCTGATAGCTTAGGAGCTAATAAACAGACATGTATTTTGCAAATGTGAAAGTCCCAGCCATACTGAAGATGGTATTTTTCTTCTTATATCATTAATCAAACTTTATTTTTGAAATATCTTTCATTTGCGGGCTTGTGTTGTTAGGTTTTTTTCCTTGAGTGATGGAGAAAGAAATACCATTCACTCTCAACTTTTATCGGGCCTTTTAAATGAGCAGCTGACCTCGTACGTGCCACCTTAGGGCACTTGGGGTTCAGGGTACAGCTACGGCTATTAGCCAGCCCACAGCACACAGCAAGCAAACTCAATGACCAGGCTTCTCCTGGACACCCATCAGGGCCCTCAGCGCTCTTCTGGTTCCTTTGTAACGACGGTATCGGAACGTGGGCAAGTGCATTATCAGGATCTAAAATTAAGAATTCCAACCCTTTTCCTATTCTCTAGAGGTAGTGTTCTAACGACCAGGTGGTAATATATCACAAAAGCCTTTGGTCACATTTTTCATATCAAAAACAGAACAAAAAAACAACAACATCAGTAAAAACCTAGAAAAACCATGGTTTTAAATCTATGAAAAGAACTATTCCTAAGCTGCATGGAAGACACAACTACAATGACAAACACATTTAGTGTGTCAAAAGAAGGTTAATATTTACTAAGTGTAAAATAAGTACATTAATTTTTTAAAAAGCTGACAAAAATAACACTTATGTAATACCATTTAATTTAAAATCATATCAAAACGAACTAAGTCAAAGGAGGAAGAAAGACAACAAAGTTCAATCCAATCCTACTTTCCGCCCACCAGTAACTTAAAAAGGAGCAATGTGCACAGGCAGAGACTTACTACTTCCAGAGGTGAAGGCTGCCGGCGCCTCCAGCTGTCAGAAAGAGCTCTCTGTTCTGTGGCAGGTGTCGGACCTGCCACACAGTTGATTTATGAGCCTAGAGAGGACGAGAGCACATAGCTAGTTTTTACGTTTATATGATAAACAAAGACTCCTAGAAGAGAAACTCTGTAAAAAAAATTTTTTTACTACTATAATTTCAACTGTTATAAAAGTAATTAAAGTATTTCTGGCACATTTCTTTGTAGGGGCTACAGAGATTTATAGGAGTCCATCACAAATTAAGGAAAGCATCCTTTTTCTTTACTGCTTTATGAAACAAAGTTCTACTGGATTAAAAAAATGTTATCAGATTAAAAGTCCATATAAGTTTATAGTACCATATAAATTATGCAAATAGATTTTACACATTTAAGTATCTCTAGCTCACTCTGAGGAAGAAGAAAAACTCAAAATGCAAAAACATATACTTCATCCTAAGGGGAAAAAAGGATACTGAATTAAAAAAAAAAAAAAACAAAGACTTAATTTTTTATAGGAGTTTCAGGTTTCTAGCAAACTGAGTGGGAACTACAAAAAGTTCCCATATATGGAATGAATTTTAACTTAAAGCTCCCAGAGCTTTATCCTTCATTTATATCATCTGACTTATCTAGTCTTCAAAATAAGAACCACAAGGACTTATAAATGGTGTTTAAGGTCATAATAAGCCAGGGTCTGTATCAGTCACATTAAACTAAAAGACAAAAATGGCAACTGGAAGGTTAACAGCTTGTTAGCACCTCGACAACAGCTAGTAAATCAGTGTTGATGGTGTAATATTCACTGCAAGGAATTTGAGAGAGAGAGATGGAGGGAGGCAGGGAGAGGGAGAGAGAGGGGGGAAGGAGGGAGGAAAGATGGAGGGAGGAAAGATCCTGTGCTTTGCAGAAACAATGAGACCAACTAGGTCTAAGTCATTCTTGGACACTTCACATTTCAGTGAGTGATTAATCTTGGCATTTGACTTAATAGTCTTGTAAAAGGATTACCATTCGCAGATTAAAATCCCATATCTCAAAATACACCCTTTAAGTGTGTAAGAGTCCGCAAGTGACTGGGTTCAAGCTGTTAAAACCCATTTCAATTTTGTTTCGTAGTTTAAACTTCTCTTTACTTCTGAAAGCTGATTAAAAAAAAACACAAAAAGCAAGAGGGGACATGACCTTTTAAAATATACTGGACGAGGGGCACCTGGGTGGCTCAGTCAGTTAAGTGTCTGCCTTCGGCTTGGGTCATGATCCCAGGGTCCTGGGATCGAGCCCCACGTCAGGCTCTCTGCTCAGAGGGGAGCCTGCTTCTCCCTCTCCCTCTGCCTGCCGCTCTGCCTACTTGTGCTCTCTCTCGCTCTCTCTCTGTCAAATAAATAAATAAAATCTTAAAAAATATATATACTGGATGAGAAATGTGTTATAATTGTATAAGGGAAAATTTAATAAAGTGCTTTATGTTGTTGATACTTAACTATATTCTGAAATAACGAAGGCAAACAATATTGCAATTTATAGCTACCTTGTTAAGAATTTAGTTCATCAGGCAGTGACAGCAATTTATATTCAGTAATAATAATAATAAACAGTAATAACAAAATAAGATGAAACAGGAAGATCTGAGAAGTACTACTGAATCCACAATGGAGGGACAGAGAGCAAGACAGTAAATTTTTATTTCCTGAGCAACTTATATATTTTAATCATATGGAAACTACAAATCTGTAACTGATCTTTACTTTCACATTGAAAGAAGCTCAGGGTCACATTCCCAACCCATCTCTGGGCAACGACAGGGTGTTTCAGCTTGAATCTTATGCAGTCCCCTTACTCCAGGCTTCATCATCTTGTTTTTTTCTTTCCTTAACCAGTATTTTCCCTGTGCTCTGCTTTCTTCATCGATTTTTGATGTTGTAATACCATATGTTTCCTTCTAAGCTACTTCAAATACTTTCGGAACAAGGCAAAGTATGTATAAATGTGTAAATGACTGACTGTATAAATAACTTTTTTGAACCTATTATGTGCCCATGATTGACGCTTTAAATAATTTCACTTAATATAGCAAACCAGAATATAAAATAAAATGTGATAAAATCACATCAGGTATATATGTTGATATGTTTTGAAAAGTATGTAATTAGATATTAACACAAATATTATATATTTATCAGAAAACACTAAGCTAGGTTTTATTGATCCAATTCTTAGCATCCGCTAGTTGTCTTGTGATTTTTCCTAAACTACCAAATAAGATTCTTAGCCAACTGAGGCCTTCATTATAATCAAGAAATCTAAAACTGATAAACTTTGGGAAAGTACTCTCTGCACAGAAAAACTTGTCAAGTTCCCACAAAAATATATTAAAAATAGCTCCCTTCATATAAAGACCTGGAAGGAACCTTGGTGACTAATTCTATTTATTAGTCTAAAACAAGCTATGAACATTCCTCTTCATAAAAGACATTTCCCTCATATTTACCTTTTCTGAAACAGAAGCAAAACCTTTCGTTGGGTGCTGTGTTCTCATATCGAAAACATGAAACTTTCCTTCCAGTGATGTAGCTACCAACTTATTCATACTTATGTCTTTTCTGTCAAACTCCAAGCTACAGACCTGAAATAGAAACTATGTATTACTGATGGCCTAATGATTATTATTCAGGAAGTTCTTTTAAACTAAGTAAAACAACTTTAAAATTATCAGCTCATGTGAAAGCATTTAAATAATCATTTTATATTTTGAGAGTCAATACATCAAATACTTTTAACTGAAAAAATTTCTTCTTGGTTCATAGGATCAACAAAACCATCTTGAGTTCCCCTGTCTGGCAGATTAATTTGGAAAGCCATATAATTTTTTACTGTTATTACATAATTATTTTATATAGTACAATCAAAGCTGATTTTAGAAAACAGGAAGGAACCACATTCTTCACTAAATGTATACAACTCAGGACCCAAAAATCTAAAAGTACTTGGAGGGTATCACTATTTCAGGCTTTCTAATATTAGCAGGAATAAAGGCCTCTTACTAGCTCATTTTAATATCACACTGCATAGCCCACAGGGGTCCACAGACAGGCCACGGGGGCTGGTAGCTCACCAGGGATTGTCATACCACATCTGAGTGTATGTTCACTTTCTGAAGAGAGAATCCATGATTTTCATTAAGTTCTCAAAGGGCTCCACAGCCCCAAAAGTTAAAAGCCATTGGGAGAGGGGCTGTACAAGAGGCGTTATTAGAGGCACTCTCCTTTCGAAGTAGGGCAGAGGTGGACAACAACATGCTCAAACTATAAAGAACCCAAATGTACATTACCCCATTTTTTATGTTTGTCTCCCACCGTAGTGACATATTTCTGAGATCAAACAGTTTGATATCTCCATTGTCATAGCCAGCACAAACAACACGTTCCTCTTGATTATAAGCATTGCCTGGAAATCAAGATACATTGCAGATCTTTAAAAATGCTCATTTAAAGGCTGCTAAAATAATGTTACAAAACTACACATATAACTTGTACCAAATAAGACCCCCCCCCCAAAAAAAAAAATCACACTAGGCAGAATCCTGTTTTGCCAATCCTGACAGGACATCAAGACTGTTAAACTGGTTATCTAATATTGTTTTTTTTTTTTAAGATTTTATTTATTTATTTGACAGAGAGACAGCCAGTGAGAGAGGGAACACAAGCAGGGGGAGTGGGAGAGGAAGAAGCAGGCTCACAGCAGAGGAGCCTGATGTGGGGCTCGATCCCATAACGCCGGGATCACGCCCTGAGCCGAAGGCAGACGCTCAACTGCTGTGCCACCCAGGCGCCCCTCTAATATTGTTTTTTAAAAAAAAGCTCATTTGCTGAGATTCTCTTCTGAAGGGGTAAGTGAAAGTGTTCAAGGGCGTCTCAGTTCAAAGCAAATGTTCTTTCTCTACCATATCTGCAAACTAACAAGTCAATTACAGCTCAAACATAGCAGGGTTTTGTAGAATAAGTACAGCTGTGCTTCTATTGCTTTCTTTGTCGGTAACTACATTTGAATGCGAATAGAAACTACCTTAAAACTCATTTATTTTGGGGCGCCTGGGTGGCACAGCGGTTAGGCGTCTGCCTTCGGCTCAGGGCGTGATCCCGGCGTTGTGGGATCGAGCCCCACATCGGGCTCCTCTGCTGTAACCCTGCTTCTTCCTCTCCCACTCCCCCTGCTTGTGTTTCCTCTCTCGCTGGCTGTCTTTCTCTGACAAATAAATAGATAAAATCTTAAAAAAAAAAAAAAAACTAAACTAAAAAGAAAACTATGTTATGCATAGAGATTTAAAAAAAAAAAAACTCATTTATTTTGCAAAATGTTGTCTGGCGTTATCTCACCTTTGCAAGGAAATCTGAAATAAGTTGTAACACACTGATATATTTTTCGTTGTATGAATGATCACACCCACAGTAAGTTTATAATCTACAGTTCACCTCATCCTGCTTGGATCCGGGGATGTTTTCTGGAGTACCTCTGACACTCATCTCTCCCCACTACACACTACCAATCTGATCTTCTTAAAACTGGTCACATCTCATCCCCACAAAAACCTTCAAGGTTTGACACTGCCTCCACACTGTCTAAACACTTCTGACTTCTTTAAGGCTACTCCTTATGCTTGACATTTCCTCCTAGTTTCAGTGGTTCAAATCCCATATATACTTGGTCTGAGGTCAAAATGTTCTTCCTCCACAGCCATCTCTCCCTCAAGATTCCTTCCATATTTATCCACACCTCTTGTGACCTTTTATCACTCCTATCCTGTACTATAATTAGTGTATATATCATGCCCTTTTTACTAAACTAGAAGGTTCTTGAAGCGAGACTAGGAATCCCTCTCACCTTTGCATGTCCACAGTATTCTGGACATACCTGACATTCATAGAAGAGTCAAATGAATGGATTGTTTTTCAAACTTAATGTCCCAAATTTAAAACTGCACTTATGTCCTCTAGATCAAAGATGGAAGGCATTAATGGACCCACAGGTAATTACTTTTAAATTATTATATCAAATTTTAGATGATGATTCTAAATACAAGTCCTGAAATTTCTCCCCAAGGTGTACATGTGCTAAATTTATATATTATTGGTCATAAAATACAAACACAGTAATTCCCATACAAGAACTTGTTTTTTTTTAAATTGGAAACCTAAAACTTTGCTCTGATTAAATAATAGTGCAATTTTTAAAATCTATGAAAGTTAAACAGTTCATGTATACTGTTAAATCACACTTTTAATGTCTGTTATCTACACAGGATTATACTAAGAAAAAGAAGAAAGAACATATAGGTTTCAAACTAAGTATGACCCATATCCTTTAGTAGCAAAAATTATTTTAATTATGGTTCTCAGTAAGAGATACTAGGGCATACATCAATTAGTCCTCAAAGTCAATATTCATTTTAAGTATAGTAACAGAAGAACAGTTATCAAATTATAACAATTCTATAATGGCATAACTATGTTCTAGAAAATAAACATCCTCTGTGTAGGGTATAATGTAAGATTTGTTAGGTCACCTTTGAGCATTTGAGACTCTGCTTTGCTCCATTAATGGCATTTTGTTCTAAACTAGGTCAACATTATCTAGTTAAACAGAAGTATATAATAGTACCAAATATTTTTGAGCACTTAATAATTTAAGCACAATTCTAAGTACTTAACATGCATTAATTCATTGAATCCTCATAACACTATTAGGTAAATTCTATTATTAGTTCCACTTTATAAATGAAGAAACTAAGGAACAGAGAAGCTTGGTAAATTGCCCACTTCATCCAGCCAAGAAGTAACAATGTGAGGATTCAAAACCTAGGCCCCAGAGGCTGACATTGACCACCATCTCTATTTGCCTCAATAAACTATCAGAATAATCCACAAAACAGACTGTAATGAGACTATTGGGAATTTCTTGAAGCACTGTGCTTTTTTACCATCTGATACCTCAAATGCAAGGTTCTTCAATAATTTACCAAATGCCACAGTCCAACAGTCTCTCTTGTTTTCTCCTTGTACAGGTTCCATATTAGCAACGGGATCATCTTTTTGTCTTGGGTCCCACACCTTCACAGTTCCTGTTGTGCATACAAGTGAGTTAGCAAAATTCAATAGTGATTGATGACGTTTTTTTCCTGCATTCTCTTCCCATGATTTCCCGTGTTTATGGCCATATTATAGATAATATAACACTTGAAAAATATTCACATATTTCTGACTTCTACTTGAGCAAGGTGTATTTAATATCAGAGATATAACCCATATGTTACTGTTGGACCTGATTTCCAAGGTAATAGATACACAGAAAAGCCAACAACTGTTCCGAAGTTATCAACAAGGTATGAGTGACAAGGGACATACAAATGTTATTCATTGAGATCATGTCTTTCTTTGAGCCTAAACCTAATGTACTACTTATTTAGAATAATATTAGTGTCATTTTAATTTTTTTCCATACTACCCATATAATCATTGGCATTTTTCTTATACAGATGTACAAACTCTAATTTTTACATTTATGATTTCTTATATGGGGTTTCAGAATACTATCTCACATACAATTAAGTTTAATTTCCCTGTGGCAATAGAGATGAGGGAAATATTAAATAAAATTAACACATATTTCTTCTCAATGCTTTTCCTTTTAATGCGAATTGCAGGACTACTAACTAATGAGAAATACACTGCCTATGAGAAATACAAATGCATTTAATAAAATGGCTAAAAGGCAAGTACTTAAGAGAGAACACGAAAAGGGCAAAAAATCCTTAAAAGAGATAATAAACTCAGGAAAAGGGGAGATATCCCACTAGATTTATCTCCAAAGATATAATAAAGTTGGTCATTAAAAAGGCTACTTTAAGGAGAAAAAAAATTCCCAAAAATGTGACAAGAGGTTATTATATTACTCTAGAGGGTTCATACAAATTGATAAGATTCATATAAAATTTGCAATAGTTAAATGAGCAAAGAACATAAACAGACGATTCACAAAGCGTTTAAAACTGATAAACAAATACAGAAAGAAGTTAACACAAATTGGAATGGACTACTATTTTTATCTATAAAATTAGGGGAAAAAAGGAAAATCAATGCTGGTAGGGTAGATTGGAAAGCCACCTCATCTGTTGTAGCTCCGAATGTTCATGGGTACTTTGGAAAGTCTGATAATAAATTTTAAAAATCATAAAATATGCTTATTCTAAAAAAGTTATATACATGACGATACTCATTCCTTCATTATTTTAAAGTCACTCTCCCAAAAACAATAACAAAAACTTAAAGCAAACTGAACGCTTATTACCAAAGACATGGTTAAGGACACCTGTGATACCTCCATAGGACAGACTATTATATAGTCATTAGAATGATAATGATGGAGGGGGCGCCTGGGTGGCACAGCGGTTGAGCGTCTGCCTTCGGCTCAGGGCGTGATCCCAGCATTACGGGATCGAGCCCCACATCAGGCTCTTCTGCTATGAGCCTGCTTCTTTCTCTCCCACTCCCCCTGCTTGTGTTCCCTCTCTCGCTGGCTGTCTCTATCTCTGTCGAATAAATAAATAAAATCTTTAAAAAAAAAAAAAAAAGAATGATAATGATGGAAACAGCAACATTTGCATATGACAAAACTCAAAATAAAAAAAGACAAAAATCATATCCACCCTGACAACTATACAAAATTATATGTAAGACTGGAAAGGAAAACAAATCTAAGGGTTACGCTACTATAGTAGATTAAATGCTATTTTTCCTTCCATATTTCATATTGTATGATTTTTTTTAAGATTTTATTTATTTATTGGACAGAGAGAGACACAGCGAGAGAAGGAACACAAGCAGGGGGAGTGGGAGAGTAAGAAGCAGGCTTCCCGCTGAGCTGGGAGCCTGATGTGGGGCTCGATCCCAGGACCCTGGGATCATGACTGAGCCACCCAGGCACCTCACTTTTATGATTTAAAAGGAATAATTGATTCTAAAACACAGACACTCGAATAACTATTAGAAAAATATGTCTCACTTTTCTTTTAAAACAATTTCCTCATGGTCTTGAGCAGCCATTAAAAATTAGCCAAACCCACTACGGTACCAAATTTTTTATGTACCCATCATGAAACTACACGTTCTAACTCCTATTACAGTCATTCAGAACATCTTTGAACACCAATAGACCTGTTCCTTGAGTCACCACAGGGTAGAAAAGTAGAGCTAGTGCCCTTGGATCTTTCTACAATGCTCAGTGGAAGGATCACAAAACTTCGATGTTCAACCAGCTGTCAACATGACAATTTTCACAAGTACTATTTCTGTTTTTTTAAAAAAGAAAGAGGGGGCGCCTGGGTGGCTCAGTCAGTTAAGCGTCCGACTCTTGATTTCGGCTCAGGTCATATCTCAGAGTCATGAGATCGAGCCCTGCGTTGGGCTCTGCACTGGGCATGGAGTCTGCTTAAGATTCTCCCTCTCTTTCCCTCTGCCCCTACCCCCCAAAAATGTGAAAAGCTGCCACCCACCTTGTATTGTCAGCTGCCTCAAAAACCTGTAAAGAAATTGTAAGTCTTTCAAAGTTCATAGGAAACTATGGTTGTTAGTAGTTGAACTAGCTCAAACTAAAATAGGAAGTCCTATGCTCCTATCTCAAAACACCCAAAAGTCTGAGGCAATTGGGGGATATGCAATTAAACTTGCCTTTTAAAAAAGTACAGTTAGGTTTAGTACTCATGGCTACTGAAGAGGATTTCCACAAGAGAAGACATATTGTTGCACAAAGATTCATTTAAAGAAAAAAATTTTTTCAAATACATAGAATACTTTAACTTACCATCTCGGCTGCCAGTCACAATTTCTGGTGCGCCTTCCCCGATTCCCAGTCCACCTACACCATCTATGGTATTTATAATTTCTTTATGGCCCTTTACAGAATATACTGGGATCTCTGGAGCTTCCAAATTCCTAGACAACAGAACACAGCTTCTTACTTACTCCACATGTCCCAAACATTGAGTCCACTACTGAAATTTAAGAACGCATACCTTATTTAGATTTTTGTTCAAAAATAAGGGTTTTGCTATGAAGGTAATATATACATTGACTTCCAGTATTTTCTCTCCACTTTAGCTTCTTTCAAGCCCTCAATGAGAACAGTCATCATTCAACTTGGAACTCTACATCCTGAGCCCACTTAGTGAATCTCAGAGATAATCCATATAGGACCTCTGCCATGACTTACCAGGTGAGTGTGCTAATAAATGCAGATTTCTGGGCTCCTCCCCAGATATAATGGATGAGGAGCCCCAAATCTGCTGACGCTTTGGTTCACTGAAGTCTAATAATCACTATTTTAAACAGAGTAAATTCAAAGTAATTCAGAAGGTTTTTCCAAAATAGGCCTTGGTAGTCTAATCTTGAGATCTTTTGGAAGGATAAAATATGAGTAGTGTTTACTTTGCATATGTTTCTTCCTTTATAATGTATTATTTTCTCACTAAATTCCATACTATTTTCATCTCATTACATATTTTTCAGTGTATCATCATGCTGGTCACAATTAACGTAAGTTTGTCTAAATCTAGGTTAGTTAAGAGAAAGGAATGCAGGAAAGGACCCACTACTATGAGTATCTGAGTCTCCCCTGGTAGAGTAACTCAAGTAGGTTATATTAGTATACCCCTTCTCCTGCCTCCCTTTTTTCTACTGGAGCTTCTAAATCACATTTAACAGGTCAGTTTTTGATAACCTACACTTTAAAAAAAAATTAATATAGCTATTCATGAAATGTAATCCCAACTTGTCACTAGGCTGAGATTTATTAGTAAAATCTCCCTAATCAAAATTTCGGATAGCTCAATCTAGTTAAAAGACAATGTTTGTGAAAGAATCACGATTAAACAGGGCTGAAATTCTACTTAAAAGAACTGTTTTACTGTTTTTACAGACTTTAAAATACTGCTTTTTATAATATGAAATTGTAAGACTTAACAATGACAGTAATACCTGTAACTATACGAGGAAACTCTATTAGGAAGACAGTCAACAGTGTCATTTTTTGCATATTCTTATACTGACATATGTTATTTTTAAAAATAACAATCAGATTGGTCTCTCCTGATTTCTTTGAAAGTATATGACACAGTTATGTAAAAATTGATGCATTCTAATAAATGCAAACTTAAGTATTAAGCAGTTAAAGCAAAGGGAATTTAAAATAGCTTCATTCTGTTTTATATTTTGATTCCAAGATAAATATGTCAGAGTAATTCAATTGCAAAGCAGCAGATACTAAGTGAGAATCAAGAAAGGTCACCTTAGAAAACATGAGGCAAAGAAGACAGTTTCTTTCTAGAACATTACTATATACTTTAAATAATTAAAATAAGAGATATTCTTAAAAAGTAATTAAGGAGGAATATCAATTCCTGCAACTTAACTTAAATACAAAGAAATAACTCTAGGTAGAACATGAAAATTGCAAACATTTGGCATAATTATGGTTTTGTTCATTCATAACAGGTTTATATTGATTTGCTCAACAGATGTGTTCCTAAAAAGTTGTGCTTAATGTTAGCTAAAGTATTAAAAAAATTTTTTTTAATGAATTGAGAGTTCTACATTAAAAAATTAAAACAAAAACTCAGTATATCATTCTGTAATGCCAATTCCAATTGTCTCATTGATATGTTAGCAATATTGAACTTTTCTGTGTTACACACATGGGGAGGAGCCCTTTATGTACACATATAAAGTATTAAATTCTAACGCCAAACAGCAGATGTGGAAATAAATACTGGTAACATTATTCAAAATATCTAAAGAAAAACAGTATTTTTAAAGGGATTTTGAATATGAAACCTAGAAATGTGTATTAAAAGACAATTCTTGCATTTTTATAAATAGTTAAAATCGAACAAGAAACATTTTAAAATTAGAATTCTCCCTTTCAGAGGAAGAGCAACAAGACTATCAAAGAAATGGCCTACCTCATGCCTTAATATTGATTAAATAATCTTACCATATATGAAGGTTTCCAGCAAAATCTCCAGTAGCTAAATATCTCTGCTGTAAAGATGTTGCACCAAATGTTCCACATTTAATGGGTTTGGCCTTTTCAATCTTGACAGAAGGGAGGGAGAGAGGATACATTATTTATGTAAGCAGCTATTTATAATTCATGATATTTATGGCTCTATTATGGGACTTAAATAAGACACATAATATAAAAAGCAATTAAAACATTTTCTGATCAAAATTATCATGCGTTTCCTCTAGTCACTTTCTTATAGTTTAAAAGTATGTAACTGTCAAAGAGAATGAGTTTTAATTTTGCTTTTCCTCTCATCTCACTAATGAGACATTCAAATTCTGACAAGTATACCATCTCCATTGGTTTGCAAATATGAAAATTTCAGCATTTAATGTGCTGTTCTTCTTTAAGATCCTCAGTAGAAATGAGAACATAATGAAGATATTATTCTTTCCAGATGGCTACAGGAACAAAAATGTTTATGTCTCTTGGAGTTTTCCCCGCAGAACCCTATAAACTGAAAATGTTTATGTCCCTATTCTCCCTGGGACCTTATCAATGCATAGAGTTTTGTCTACATATGAGTACCAAAGGCACTGCTATTGGTATGGATTAGCCAATATTTTGACATTCCTTTAAAAAGCAGCTGCTCCCGGTATTGCATATAATCACATTAGTAAAACAACTACACACCGATGTACTATTTAAGTGATGTGGCTTATGGAAATCATGTATAGACTATATCACCAAAAGGATCCTTAGAAATGATATCATATGATACCCTCCTGCCACAGGCAAAGAGCCTGAAGCATACAGCTTTTTACATTTGCCCAACTCAGGCATTCAGCATTTTTAATGAGTTCCTACTAAATGCAAATCAACAAACTAGGCAGAATAGGATACAAACATGAAGGAGACTGGCCACGCCCTCAAGGAGTTTACAATCAAAATATCAGTTGCTCTCTGACTCCTCCCACATATACCCATGCATTATGCTACTCTCATCAACTCCCACACCTCTGTGGGGCTTCCACTGATCTCCTTTAACTTCCTGATGCTTCCCATTTCTCTGCTGCCCCTGCCCACCTGACCCCACCTGCCTAGGCCACAGAAGTCCCTCCTGGAGTCTGCTGCTGCCTTCAACGGTGGGAACTCTGGGCAATGTGGAATCGGATGAGGCCGCTACCTGATGCCTGCCAACAGCATACTCTAGCCCTATATTCTCCCATTTACTGTAGGCCTCAACAGGGCAAAACTATTCCTCTTACTTAATCTCTTATAAACTGTAAGTTCTGTGTGTATAAAAGTAATATGTGTTCCCCATAAAAATTCAAACAAAACAAAAAACTGAACATCAAAAAGTGAGTTTCCCTTTGATGCTCCCCAGTAATCCCCATCCTTCTAGACCTTTTTCTACACATTTACAAGCATACATAAGGTTTGCTTTAATATAAGGAGGCCCATAATATATTTTCCTTTGACTTTTTTTTTTTTTTTGACATAACAATATTCTGGATATACTTTTTTCTCTCCACAGAGTTCTCCAGTTTCTAGGGGATTTCTTCTTGTAACCTTTCAGTTCCTGGGCCAATCTTCATCCCTCCTACTAGGTTTAGCCTGTTTCATATAATTTAAAAAATAATTTCCCCGACACTTCCAATGTTTGGCTGGGCACTTCCATATGGAGTACACATAGCAATTTTCAAAGAAAAAGAAAATAAAATTCACTTAACACAAACTATAACTAAACTTCTCTTTCATGAGTCAAAAGATATTATATGGTACAGGACTTTGGAGAATCCCAGCCTGTTGAGTCTTCTCACTGTTTGGGATCTGGAAAAATTAACAGTTACTATGTAGCCAGTTCTACAAGAAAGCATTCATAGCCTCCTTGGAACCGCCCGGTAATCAAAGGCAGCCATCTGTAAGAACATCGTTCCAAAAGACCACACTGATGAGAAGCACAAAATCACGGAATCATTTTTTTCTTTGCAATGCATATGTGGTCCGAGATAGTTCAGTTATTCAGAAAACTGATATTCGTTTTAGTTATTTTTTCAATTTTATAAGAGTCATCTTATAACGCAGAAACACCAAGAATCAAAATTTTGTCAATTTAACAAAGTAGTTTCCAACAACAGATCACTTATGCCAACGATGAAATAGACACCAACTCCTTCCTCCGCTTGCCTCACACTGGGCCTGGGTGTGCCAAGCAAGAGGTCACCAGTCATAGCTCCGACATCAGAGGTACAGGGTGAAGATGGGCCTCTCGGGTAAGCAGCAGGATGGACAGGAATATGGTTCCAGAGAGTCAGAGGATTAGGAGCTGTGGGGAGGGTGCATCACGTATTGATTTAACTCTCTAGGAAAATTCTTCTCAGAGACCTGGGAAGAGCAGTCTCCCCTTTTCTCCTCTTCTACCACCTAAAGCACTCCGCTTCCCACAATTCCACTATCCCCTGAGGTCTCTGATGGGGTATCTCTTCTTCCTAAGCCACAGAAGAGTTTTACCATAAAAGCTAACCTCTATTTTTCAGTCCCTATAGTACACACATAGTTCTTTGAAGATTTTACTGCTGGTAATAAAAAACTGGGAAGCAAAAACTTTCCTCCCTATGTGATTTCTTTATGTAACTTTCACCATTTAACCCTTTGGAGCAGAGAATCTCAAACCATGCTCCTGGAACACACTGATCTTCCGGTACTGAAATAAATTTACACACACACACACACACACACACACACTTCCCTTGTATAAATTTACACACGCGTGCGCATGCACACACAAGCTTAAAACAGCTAATGGATATGTATGTCTCAAACTTAAGTTTTCTTGGATACTTTTTTAGCTTGCCTGTTAGAAAATATTAGCAAATGTACACCAGTAAGAAAACCTAAAAATGAAGATTTAAAAATTTATGTATGGTTACTTCATGTGATATAAAGACCACAGTATGATAATGTAGCCAGATTTTTCTACTGGAAAACTCCTTCTTTGTGCAGAATTGGAACTGACTATACCCATGTTTTATGGAGTTCCAAAAACAGCACCACAATGTCCAGCCATTCTGGCACCTGAACACATCTGAGAATCCCTGCCTTAAAAGGAAGAAACCAAACTGAGAACCACTCTATTACAATAGATCCTATACTAGATATTTTCACATTTGTCATTGCACAAATTCTGAAAGTCAGTCTTTGTTGAAATATAATGGAATGAAATAAAATGCATCTACGTTTAGAGGCACAGACTCACAGGAGTGGCACCAAGGCCCGTGGTAGACAAAATGTACAAAGCTCTTTGAAATCTGGCCTTGATTCTCTGACCTTATTTCCTGCTTCTCTCCTCTCTACTACACTCCAGCCACATCTGTAGCTTTCTTTTTTGCTCTTCAGACACAACAAAGTCATTTCTACCTCAGGACATTTGCATTTACTATTACCACTGCCTGAACTGCTCTTCCCTCAGATCATGTCTTCCTTCTCCTAATTTTCAGATTCCAGTTTAAATGTCACTTCCTTTAAGAGGCTTTCCCTGCTCCTCCAATCTGAAGCGGAACCCCCAAATCACTATCACTCACCCTGTTTAACCTTCTTTATTGCATTTACCAATAAAATTATTTTATTTATTCAATTCTCTATCCCCATCCTTTCTAGAATGAGTACCACGAGAATGGGGCCTTGCCCCACCTTGTAGGGGCTCAACTTCGTTGAATCAAAGTATAAATGAATATCTATTAACCTCTCATTCCTACTGCTAGAGAGAAAGAAACCATTGCTGGAGTCCACGTTCTCATTTCTCCCACGTTTTCACATGACACACCGTATAGTTTCTGGTGTCATTTATATGCAGTGATGAAAACAGCATCCATATATTGAACACATATATCAGATACTGTTCTAGATGTTCTTCCAGACTAAGCCGTCCCTTTTCTTTCTAAAACAACTGCAAGCGAAGTATTTGAAACACTGCTTTCCGGATGAGGAAACAGGTTCAGAGGACTGGGCTCAAGGTCCCTGGAGCCAGGGAGACTCCAAGCTCTTTATACTAAACGAGGCTGCCCCCAGACCTACATGTAAATCAATTAAATAAAGTTTATTATGTAACCCCCATTCTATAAAACTGACAGTCATTAGAAGTACCAAACAAATGTTCCAACCTTGAAATGGATTGGTGAGGGAAATGGTATAGTCACGAACTGAACCTACTTTCAGATTTGTGTCCTTTGGTTTTTACCTTCATTCACATCTTTACAAGATGTAAATATATGGTATTTATGCTTCCCTCATGTTCTTTTTTTCTCCTTATACCAAAGAAAAATAAAGAGATTTATAGGTACTAGTAGTCTGTTGTGCAAGAGTCAAATCCAACTCAAAATATAAAAACATTTAAAAAACTCAAATGTACAAACACCTTATCATCTGCCTGACAGTGAGGACCGCAGTTTGCTGAGAAGGGCTGAGCTCTGCTGGCAAATGGGACTTACAGAAGCAGGGGCATTTTCTCTTTCTAAGATATTCATGGAAATCGTAACAGCTTTAAGAAGGGGCACTGGAGTGAAGCCAATTTTTTATAGTTAATAAAAAGGCTCCCTCCCTGCCTCTGTTAAATATTTTACCTTTAAAAAAAAAGATTTAAAAGAATCCAGTGGTTACTTAAATTTTTGTTAGGAAACAAACAAAACAAAAAACCTGGCTAAAAAGATTTTACAAAATGTGTTCCACAAAGAAAACTGGCATGTATTACTAACTTTTGCTGTATGACAAATCATAGATGGTCATTTTTGACCTAGCTGTTGGTTCTGTTACAATAAATGAACGTGATTAAGGAAGCCCATGATAGATAATTCTCATGAGAGCTATTTTTTCTTCTGTCTGTGGGTGGGCCTAGTACAGCTTGTCAGTATTTCCTCCTCCATATCCTGGCACTACTTTGATTAACATTAAAAGGGTTAGTCAACCAAATGGTAAGAAGCAGTGAACTCAGTGGCACAGGGGCTAAAAAAGTGGAACTTTATTTGCTTATTATTAATTTTTACAGTATAAACATCCACAACTATGATTCCATTTTTCAGGGTCACCCCTAGTCCTTTGTGCCAATTAGAGAAAGGCTGCCCTTTATAGGATGAGGAAGTCTCACACTTGTAAAGTCTGATCAGAAAGAGAGATTTCAGCTTTGCCTTGAACCCTGCAACCCTGTGTGTGGTGGAGAAAAGTGCTCAACTGTACATGACGGCCCTCACTCCCTATCTGTCCTTAGTAACAAGAGAAAGCAGCCATCAACAAAGACCCGTTGGCTCCCTTCACACATTTTTACCTTGGATGCATGGGCTTTGGAACACATGACCTGAGGTGGTTTCACAATGAAGAATCAAGTATTTCAATAATTCATCCGGCCCAATGGTAGTCAACATTGGTGCTTGTTAGAATCACCTAATTCAAGTTTTAAAAATACTGATATCCAGGCCTCACTCTAGTGTAGATGCAAGACTCGCGCCACATCAGAATTCCTTAAGGTGGGACCAACGCATGAATATTTTAAAACACACACACCAACAATAACAATGAAAACAACAACAGCAACAGAACATACTCAGCTGATCCTGATGCATAGTAAGGGTTGAGAATCACAGAGCCTGTATTAAACCTATAGCCTTTTCCACTGCACCATCACAGCCAAATGCAATCTAAGTTCTTAAAAGTGTTTTTGCATTAGTTTTTTCCTCTGTTTAGACAGGAGGCTCTTTAGAAGAAGGGATTCATCTTTCAAGTACCTTTGGTCCTTCTTTAACGTAGTATCTTGTAATAGTAGGCTGCCAATAGAGACAAAGGGAACTACTTCACTTTGTGGAACACGTGTATTCCTGAAATGTACACAAATTATATTTTATGTTAAAAAAGTACCAAGTCTGTAAGTGCTCTCTGGTGAAATCTGATGGTATCTGGTATTTGTTCCTAGTACTTACCTGTAAGTTTCTGTCTGCTATTCCAATGTTTCCCATTTGTTCAAACCCTGACGCCAGTTGATTAATGATCAATAAACCAATATTTAAATTTCCCAATTTACATCCTTTTACAGATATACATTCACTCATTCTTTTAACAAATAATTTATTGAGTGGCTGAACCTTACAAACCACACTAATTAAAGACACTCTCCTTACTCTCCAGGAGCTTACAATCTAATTAGAGATAAATGGGACACAATTATATATTTCAGCAGCGGATAATAAATACCAAAGAAATGCAGTGTAGAGAAGTTTGTGTGGGGATCAGAAAGGGATTTCCTAAATCAAATAATGTGAACTGGACCGTAAAATAGCAACAGGTACCTGGAGGCTCACTGGTGAGCAACAGAAGGCAAAAAGAATCAGCCATGTTTAGAAACTCTGAGTACCTGGCTAGAAAAGACAAACTGAACAAGAAAACTGGCACTCAAAGAAATTTAAAGTGAGATGAGATCTCAGGCTTGCCTATCAAAATTGTATTCATCCTTTATCTACCAGTTTAATGCCTATCTCATCCACGCAGACTCTCTCCACAGTTTTTAATCTCGATTTCTCAGCCTTCCCTGTAGTCTATTACAACCCTAAATACTTACGACTGATCACCCAAAATCAACGCATTTTAAAAACAACTGCAAGAATGTTAGTTAACATCATTACTCTCTAATTCTTTCACTAACGATCTTCACTAAACTTGTGAACTTGATCTTGCCACACCCAGCTAAAAGTCCTTCAGTGATGTACCATTTAAAAAGGAGTAGATCCTTTGGGCCTGGGTGCCCGGCTATTTTGGGCACGGGAATCCTTGGGGGCAGCGGGAAGCGGGACAATAAAGGTGTAAACACAGAAAGAAAAAAAAAAAAGGGAGTAGATCTTTAAATGACCTACAGATCTTGCAAAGTCTGCTCCCCTCCCTGAGCTTCCACTGACGCTGTTTCCTCTGGAAACCTCCTCCTCTACTCCTAGCTTAGCCTAGTCACCTCCACTCATCCCCAATCTGTTTTACTCTCACAGAACCATGTTCCTTTATGTTAAGAGAATTCATCTCGGTTTGTATTTATGCATTATCTGATTCTCTCTCCCACTAGAAAATAAACTCCATGAGACCGGAGACATTGTCATTCACATGCCTGGGATTACTAGGCAATCAACTGATAACCTGTTGAAAGAAAAAATGACTAAGGGGCGCCGGGGTGGCTCAGTCGGTTAGGCGGCTGCCTTTGGCTCAGGTTGCGATCTCAGGGTCCTCAGATCGAGTCCTGCATCCGGCTCTCTGCTCCACCGAGAGCCTGCTTCTCCCTCTGCCCCTACCTCTCTCTCTCGCATGAATAAAGAAAATATTTAAAAAAAAAAGAATAAATGGTTAGCCTCCTCCAATTACAGTGCAGGTATCCCGATGCCTGCCTTGTCTCTGCTTGTACGAAAGACGATTTTACTATTGCTGGGTCTATTAAAGCGACTCTCCACAAACAACTTCAACTACCTAGAAGAACCTCGAATCTAGATACGAAGTTTTAATGTCACTTCCCAGAGACCTCGCGCTGGACTGCAAGGGTGGCTGCAGGAAGGGGCCAGGAGGGAACAGATAAACCGGCCAGCCGAGAATTCAGGACTCGAACCAAAGGGTTTACGTCGGAAGTATTCCTCAATCTGCGATCACCTTCGATGGTTCCGCGCAGCTAGAGCTGTGCTTTTGGCCGACGCTGGACGAAGGCTGGGGCAAAAAGAAATGCAAACTCTCCCCACCCCCGAATCCGCACTCGCCCCCTCACCACCAGCAGAGCCTGGAACTGGGCAGTCTCGCCCGGCACCCACCTCCCGAAGCAGCTTTAGGTCTCCGTGCTGGATCTCGTACAGTTGAATAACGCCGGTGCCCCGTGCGAAGTTGCCCATGGTCACAAACTTGGCGCTGCAGGGCACCCATTTACAGTCAAATACCGTGTAGTTGAGGCCCTTCTGGATATGGGCGATGATCTGAGGCTTCTCGAAGGCCGACATGGTGCACCCAATTTCCTCTCCACCAACCAGCACACCCACTGCCTGACAAAACACTAACCGGGAGACCAGACTCCAAACATTAGCGACAGTTTCCCCCTCCCACTTGCCGTAGTCGCCCCCTGCCCCTGGCGAGTTGGATTTAGTTGTCTCAGATAAAGCCCGATGCCCTACTGAATCACGCAAGATTTTTCTCCACTAACAGCACAAACTCGCTATCGTCTTTACCTACTGCTTTACGTACATACACATATTGTTGATGGCAATTGCTTCGGCTGTGAGTGGCGGAGCCAGAGGGGCACCATAGGAATCAGGCGTATTTTCGGATGTCCTCCCCTTCCCAGCAAACACAAAACCCCCCTTCAGGTCCCCAGGGTGGGACTTCTTAGGAAACGGGGCGGAGCCCTGGAGCTGGTTGGCGGACATCGGACCCGGCGAGGCGCACCTGCGCCTGCGCCATGCAGCGGCGCACGCGTTCGAGCCGGAAGCACATGTTGGAGCTGGAGGCTCCTGGGGATGGAACCGGAGATGGAGGCGCAGAACGCTGGGGCCGAGGACGGCTTCACCCAAGTCACGCACAAGGGTGGCCGGCGGGCGAAGAAACGGCAGGCTGAGCAGCTGTCTGCCGCGGGGGACGGCGGGGATGCAGGCCGCATGGACACGGAGGAAGCCAGGCCCGCGAAGAGGCCCGTTTTTCCGCCCCTCGCCGGGGATGGATTCCTGGTACTAACAGGGACCGGGGGACAGAACGGGGCCGGGGCCAAAGGTGGGCCAAGCCGCTGATCTCTGGGTGATGTTGGAAGTGCGGGGTCTGTTCTTAAGTGACGTCCTTAGTGAAGTGACTCTCCTGAACGAAGTTTAAATCGTTCAGTTAAAGCTTCTTCTGGAAGAGCTGTCATTTTACAGCTCTATCTTCATCCCTTGATACATCTCCCGACTTGTGTGTTCTTTTATCCTAGGGTGGGAAAGAAGAAACAAGGAAAATTCCAGTCCCAGCTAACAGATACACGCCATTAAAAGAGAACTGGATGAAGATATTTACTCCTATTGTAGAACATTTGGGACTTCAGATACGGTTTAACTTGAAATCGAGGAATGTAGAAATTAGGGTAAGGAGAATGTCAACCATTTCCAAATATATTAGGGTTTCTCTCTCCTGCAGAAGTGAAAAGGCGTGAATAGACTTTCTTTAATGAGACTTACTTTGTTAAATGGTCATTATACAATTTTCTTAAAATAGTGAGTTCGAGCTTCTTGAATCTCTTCAAAATCCGCATTCAATACAAATATTAGTTGAATTCATAAGGTGGACCTAAGGTCATACCAAAATACTGGCTGTGTCTGTGCATGTATTTTATGATGTTCTGTGTTGAAATGAGACAAGGCTGAGTAAACAGGTGGTCATAAACAGAAGTATGTAAATAAGGAGTAAAAGTACGTGTGGTACACACACACACACACATATGTCTACATTTCATGGTGTCAGTTCAAAAGTTAGACAATGTTAATTGACTTTGGGTTTCCTTTTCTGGGTGCCAGTTTTATATCAGAATCAATGACCAAAATTAATTATGTCTTCCGTTTTGAGGATTCTTACACCATCATCAGGACTGGTATAGACTCATCTGCGTTGAACTAGAGTAATGGAATAAAGCATAGGGGCACTGCTTTAAATAGTTGGTAAAGTTTAAAATCTAGAACTTGGCAGTAGAACTCCTCTTTGTTCCCATTGTCACTTTCATGCGGGTTCTTGTCGTTTTGTGCCAAAACGTCTTGTTTCCTTAGAGGTTTCCCTTGCTTCAGAGCTTTAAATCGCCTCTCACCGGTCCTTCCTCTGCCAGCGCCAGATTAATTTTCCTGGACCACACTGCTTTCACTGTGGTACTCTGGTATCTTCAAAATCTCTGAACGATAAGAGTTAAGTTTTTGACTGAGCTTGCCTTTTTTTTTTATTAAAGATTTTTATTTATTTGAGAGAGAGTGAGAGCGAGAGAGGTCACAGGGGAGAAGGAGAAAAAGACTTGTCACTGAGCAGGGAGCCCGATATGGGGCTTGATTCCAGGACCCTGAGATCATGACCTGAACCAAAGGGAGACGCTTAACCAACAGAGCCATCCAGGTGCCCCTGAACTTGCCTTTTAAGTAGGAATCTAAGTCCCAAGTTCACCTCATCCCAACTCTTTGAACCTTTTTGTGGCCATATCTTTCATTTTATGGGGGGACTTTCATTTTAATCTTAAGACAGGCCTATGAAGTAATTGTCATATCACCATCCTTTAGATGTGAGGAAACTGAGTCAAAGGAGTATGTTAGAGTCATCAAAGTCATTCGCTAACAAGTGAATCTTGTTAGTCCTGAAAGGACCCTTCACTCAGATCTTTTTATTTACAAATGAGAAAACTTAGACCTGGAGCTTCTATGGGACTTGCCCAAGGTCACATACAGGATTGGAACTGGGATCTAGTTTTATCTGTGTATTAAACAACCTCGTGTATTTTGAAATTTGTCAAATATGTGGTCTCCTCAACTAAATTTGAGTCTTTGTGGGAGAATGGAAATGACAGTTTTGGAATCAGACTTGTGTCGGAATTCTCCCTTTTTCACATTTCAGTACTTCAGTTTTCTCAAATATAAAAGTTTTTATATTACTTTTAATATTCAGGGTTGACGTGAAGATTAGAGCTGTTGTGTGTAAAGCACCTTTGCCGTGCGTGTCACTTTTAGTGGCTGGGATTTTATGAATAGCAGCTGTTTCTGCAATTACCTAGTAAAGCCTTTAAGGACAGGATCCCAGCTTAAACCATTCATGGTAGTTAGTTCTGGAGTTAGTGCTTTGGGAAATATCAGCATATAATCATCATCATATTGATCAGTCCTAGTGTTTTGTTAGCATATTTTCATGTCCAGTCATAATATGAATATGTGCTGCCTTTTTTTTTTTTTAAACAGACTTGTAAAGAAACCAAGGATGTTAGTGCCCTGACAAAAGCAGCTGATTTTGTGAAAGCCTTTATTCTTGGGTTTCAGGTGGAGGTAAGTGATTTCATGGCATCTACAATAGGTGCTTAAAAACACTTAATATGAATGTTTCAGTGGATTCGGGCTTTTAAAAAATTTTTGAGTTTTCTAGGTCTGGTGAATTTTAACTTAATAGTTATTCTCAGGTATCTAAACGGAAGGGCTTCACAGCATTTATTTTTATGTTGTAGGACGCACTTGCCCTCATTAGGTTGGATGACCTCTTCCTAGAGTCTTTTGAAATTACAGATGGTGAGTATAGGGTGGTCTTTTCCTGTTAACTGTTGTGCTTTCATACTGCTGACTTTGTATTGTAGGTGACTCTTAGCTTTCTAGTAGCATCAGTTGGCCTGTATTATTAGCAGGTTTTAAAAATATATATTTTTGTATCTCTTAGTAGGGAAATTTAGTTGGTGATTTAACTTCATTACGTAGTGGGTGGTGCACTGGAATTTCCTGCCTCCTGAGGCCTTGATTCTCTCATTTAGTGAAGCCCCTAAAGGGAGACCACCTGTCAAGGGCAATAGGAAGAATCGCTGGCAAAGGAGGAAAAACCAAATTCACCATTGAGAACGTGACACGGACACGGATAGTTTTGGCTGATGTGTAAGTATCTGATCTTGACAAAGCTATTGTCCTAATTTATATTTGACCTTTTGCTGGTTTCTTCATAAAGATTGTATTTTATGCGTAATGTTGCCACTGACTCTTTGTCAGTATATGGTTCCGAATGAAATACATAGATACTTACTTTGAAAGCAGATTAAGTTAGTTGAGAAAATCTTAGGAATTCTGTTTTTCTCAGTTAGCAATAAAGGACATGTTTAGGGGCGCCTGGGTGGCTCAGTCGGTTAAGTGTCTGCCTTTGGCTCACGTCGTGGTCACAGGGTCCTGGGATCAAGCCCCACTCTGAGTTCCCTGCTCAGCGGGGAGCCTGCTTCTCCCTTTGCCCCTCCCCCCTTCATGCATGCTTGCGCGCGCTCTCTCTCTCTCAGATAAATGAATAAAATCTTAAAAAAAGTAAAGGAAATTGTTCAGAATTCTACTAAAAGAAGTTACCTGACAGGTGAAGATTTAACTAGTATCCGAGGAGATTCCTAAATCAGTAGGAGAGAGCAAGGAGTGGGTGTTTTAAATGCCATTGTGCTTTCCTTTTAAAGAAAGAAATACATGTGTATAACTTTATAAATACTTTAAGATTATATATAAAGGCCTTTCATAAAAGAACGAAGAGTATTGCACGTTGGGTGAAAAACTCGAGACCAGCTCTATGTGAACGGAAAGAAGATGACACAGGCTTAAAGTAAGGGTGCAGGAAGTCAAGCTGGGATTAGCCCTGGCGGGGGTTGAGGCTGCTGCGGTGCCAGGTGGGGGTTACTGGCAGATGGCGCGGAGATTATATAATGCCATGAAGTTGGGGAACGAAGCACTTGACTGACAGGAGGAGGGACCTGCCTGCTGCTAAACCCAGAAATAATTTTATTTAAAATCATACTATATTGGCTCTAAACTCGGGCTCACCATTTTTTAGAACCTAAATTTTAGACTCTGTTTTATACTCGAGGGATAACGATAATACCACTTTGATGGCCCTCTTACTGGAAGACAGGCTTATTATAATATTGATCTTTGTGAGGGGAGCCTAGACTTGGGAGTATGGAGCCATGAGGAAAGCATGTTTTGAACTAGACATTTTAAAATATTTTGAAATGCATACCACATTTGAAAGTATCCTAAGTAGCCTTAAAAACTTTTAATTTAGAAACCTAAAAATGTAACTGATGTGCTAATCAAAGTATGGATACTGTGATATATTAAATTTCAAGTATATTGATAAGTGTTAACATAAAATTTACTAGCTGAACTATTTTTTTTTAACTGCAGTATGATATACATACAAAAAGCATTACCTTATTTAGGTAATGCTCCTGTTCAGTGAGTTTTGGGTAAACCTATAGTCCTGTGATCCCACCTCAATCCCAGGTAATCACTGATCTGTCTGTCATGGTTATGCCTTTTCTAGAAATTTATATAAATGGAAAGATACAGGGTGCAGTCTTTGGTGTATGATTTCTTTTAATTAGCATGCTGTTTTGAGTTTCCCCAGTTCGTTGGGTATGTTAGTAATTCCTCTTTATTGCCAAGTACTATTGTAAGGTATTGCATTTTGTTTATCCATTCACATATGATGGACGTTTGGGCTGTTTTCAGTTTGGGGCTATTATGAATAATGTTGCTTTTATTGAATTACTTTTTATATCTTTTCTATTTTTCTTACAAACTGAATGACATACTACTTGAGTGTACTGTCTGGAGTGTTCAGTATAAATAGGCTAATTGGAAATCCACATGTTCGCCCGCTTACTGTGATATAACCATAGTGTGGACTCGTATGCACCTGTAAGTGTTGTTTTTGATGAGCTGCTGATAACCTGGTAAAATACAGTATGATGTGAGCACGATAAAACTCTAAAAACGATTCCAAATACATGCAGTGCATCAGATGGCAAATACTGTTGCCTGTATGTCCTGAGACCTCCATACCGTTCCAGCCACTGCCCCATCACGGTGGTAGTTTCGGCAGCAAAACTACTCACACTTCATGTATGTTCACTGTCTGTTTCCTCATCTTTCCTGCGCTACTGTCAAGAATTTTTATCAGAGTTAGACATACACATATTTGAGCAAGCCCCAAATTTATACTACCTACCTCCATTTCCTCTTCCTCAGAGGAACTAATTTCAGCTCTTTTAGGTAATTTTTAAAAATTTATCTCCATATTTTCAGACACCTTGTTTATATAGCAGCTTCATGGTTTGTTTTGTTTTTTTAGCCTCACCATTGACTTTCTAATGTGAAAGAGGAAAATTCAGCTTTTTTTCATCTGCCCCCACTTCCACCCCATATACTCAGCCCTTCTAACATCCAGTTTACTTATCCCTTCCTACGTTCCCTGTACCTTGTAGGTTTTGTTAAGACCAGCGTTCAGCATTACCTGTGTGCAGTTCCAGGGCTCAGTGTATCAACAGCGGGGCCAGGTGATAACTGTGATTACTCTGTTGTTTTCACTTGAAAAAACAATTCTTATTTATGTTTGTGTTTTCTAATTATCAGTAAAATTCAATAAAAAGCTATACACTGTTGTATGTCCTCTTGGTGTATCCAGATGCATCAAACATTTGAGAAACTTCTCCTGGAGCCTGCTTTCTCAGAAGCACGGCTACCCTGCCTGACGCCCAGTTGACATCCTGGGTTCTCCTTTCACCTTTGCCCTTTTGCTGTTTGAATCCCTTGGTTGTTGGATTCTTTTTCCTGAGTACTCCTTATGGTTCTTCTGTTTTTCTTTTTTAATTTGGTATTTGTATGTATTGCAAAATGAGCACCACAGTCAGTCTGGTTAACATCTATCACCATAGCTACAAATTTGTTTTTCTGTGTGTGAAAACTTAATTACTCTTAGCAACTTTCCATTATGTAGCACAGTATTATTGACTCTACTTGACATGCTGTACATTACATCCCCGGGACTTCTTTTCTAACTGAAGTTTGTGCTGTTTGACCCCCTTCATTCATTTTGTACACCCCCCTCCCCCCAACCTTAGTACTCCTTATTTTGGTGCCGTTTATAGTGCGGGAGCTAGCTTAGCTAGCTAACATTTTTTGAGAACTTCTCGTTCCATTTGTTGAGAACTTCCTCTTTCCTGGCCAGCTATCTAGTTCTGTTATATAAATCATGTCCATTCAGAATTTTGAAGACCTTTCTATATCCTAGCTTTCAGTGTTGCTATTGAGAGGTCTAATGCCATTTTTATACCTGATTCTTTGAGTGTCCTATCTGGCAGTTGTATTATCTTTAGTGTGTTCTGAAATTTCATCGTGCTGTGTTTTAGCGTGGGTCTATTTTTATTCATCTTACTGGGCCCTTTCAAACTAGAGACTTCATTTTCTACAATTCTCAGAAATTTTCTTGAATTACTTTGGTCTTCCTTTCTTACCCCTTCCTGTCTGGAATTCCTTTCTGTGACTCTGTGTTCCAATCCTTATATTTAGTTTTCTTAACATTGTGCCCTTGATTCATGGGTGCATGAAGATAGCTTTCTGGACCTTACTGATTTGATTCTGTTTTTGCCGTTTTCATTTTCTCTTAGTCTCCATAGTCTCCGTTTCTCTTTTTTCACTTTGCTGGTTGTAGCCTCTGTTTTTTTGTAGTAGATGCTTTCGTCAGATGCTGGTGATCCTCAGTGTGTGTGCGCCAGATGGACAGAGTGAGGCAGTAAAGAGCAGACCAGAAGCCCTGAGCTCACAGGGTCTGGGGGGGGAGGGGATGCTGGTTGACTAGGCTTCACTTAGGGTGATTGCCAGGCTGTTTCTGATGTATCTTTTAGTCTTTTGTTTTTTGGGGTTTTTTTTAGATTTTATTTATTTGTTTGAGGGAGAGAGAGAAAATATAGAGGGAGAGGGAGAAGCAGATTCCTCGCTGAGCAGAGAGTCTGATGTGGGGCTTGATCCCAGGACCCTGAGATCATGACCCAAGCTGAAGGCAGATGCTTAACCAGCTGAGCTACCCAGGCGCCCCTCTTTTAGGTCTTTTATTGAGCAGGTCAGATTCCCCCAGAGAGGCATGCTCTAGGCTCTTCGCTGCCAGACTTTGAAGCGCAGTTATGGAAGACAGTTGGAGGTCTCAGTTATTTGCTTCCCATTGCCCATCTTTAACATGGCATTCCTACCTCAGCTGTACCTGGTACCCCTGGTCCAGACACCATGTCTTTTATTTTCCAGGGAGCATCACCTCGCCTCCCCCTCCCATAATTCTGCCTGTTACAGGGGGTGGTTGCCTGATTACAGAGTGGGGAAGAAAATCTAGGCATCATCTTGAACAGATTTTGTCATTTTTGTCCCCACTTCCAGAAATGCCTAAGCCTGGATGAGAGGGTTCGGCTTGATGTTCCTACTGATAATTTTGGTGTCAGTTTACTGACATTTTGGAGGATGGGCTCAAAAAGCAAAATACTATATTGTCCATTTTGTTTGAGTCAGTCAACCAGGAATTCCCATTAGTAGGGTCTGGATGATCCTCACTGAATAGTGAAGAAATTTAGATAACCTTTAGAAGGTTTTGCAGTTGAAATCCAGATGTTTTAATTAAGTACAATGTTACTTGCATTTCTGGGTACTTAATACCAGCTCTGCCAATGTGTAATCTTGGGCAGGTTTGTTTTTGGGTTTTGTTTTTTTAACTTCTCGTAAATTTCTTTCCTCATTTATAAAATGGGAATACCATCTACGTTAATAAAACTCATGTGAGGGTTAAATGGGAACACACAAAGCCGTAGCACATAAAAAGCACTCACTTGATGGTAGCCATTATTAGCCAAGAATCTTTAAAAATTCTTGGTTTCTTAAAATTTTGTATTTCTGTTTACTGGGATATAATTTACATACCATAGAATTTCCCTTCAAAGTGATTTTTAGTGTATTTTGAGTTGTGCAGCCATCACCACCATCTATATTTAGAAATCTATCATGATTTTCCAAAGTTACGGGATTATGGGATTTAGTTAAGGAAATGATTTTGTTGCTAACTTGTCTCACATTCTCTCTTGCAGGAAAGTTCACATCCTTGGCTCTTTCCAAAACATCAAGATGGCAAGAACTGCCATTTGCAACCTCATCCTGGGTAATAATTTATTCCTTGGGTATTTTCTCTGGAAAGAAAATAGGGAATTTAGAACTCGAACCACATTTGCAAATCAGTTCAAGTTAAGCATGTTAGAGATTGCCAAATAGAAACTTTGGGGTTGGCAAACATGGGCCTAAAGAAAAAAGGAGGAATATTTTTGCTTAGATTTCATCAGTTTGCTAGGGAAAATAAAGGGTTTATGGGGTTATGTTGCTTAAATCTTTGCTGCTTTCCCCTGAAGTGCAGTGAAAAGCCATTCCAGAATAGCAAGCAGTGTGTTTTAGGTTTCAATGAAAAGAGAGCTGCTGATGACCATCAGTCAACTTAATTGACACACTTAGTCCTATTTTATTTTATTTACTTGAGAGCTAGAAAGCCTGAGCGAGTGGGAGAGGCAGAGGGAGAGGGAATCTTAAGCAGATTCTATGCTGAGTGCAGAGCCTATTGCGGGGCTCGTTCTCACGACCCTGGCATCATGACCTGAGCCAAAACCAAGAATCAGACGCTTAACCGACTGAGTCACCCAGGCACCCCAGTCCTGTTTTCAAACTGTGCGGCAAAGTCAGTTAACTTCTGGTATGAGTTACAGGGTTGTAGCTGCTTGCTCTAAATGGGATTTTCCATCAGTGCCCAGATCTGAGTGACCAGTTTCTTTTTGACATATTTACATAACTCCGTGCCTTTGATTCGTAGAATTTAAAATAATTTTGGAGACTATTTGGGTATGGTTTATGGTTCTTTTGCTGATTTAAGAGAGATCCACTGGGAAATGTGCTTTGGAGTTGCAGACTGCTTTCCATGTGTCTTCTATATATGTGAGTATATTTGTATAGATATGTTTGTTTTCCTCTGCAGGAAATCCTCCATCAAAGGTTTATGGCAATATCCGAGCCGTGGCTAGCAGAGCAGCAGATCGATTCTGATTTCAAATCAGAGACTTTTTATCTTGAATTTGGACTCTAGAGAAAAAGCCCTTGCCCTCTGCATGTGGTGATAAGAAACCATGTGAAGAATTTTTCAGTCACTTTGAGCCTCCATCGCTGCTTCTGTTCTCAGCCAGAAGCATCAATAGAAAGGTTTGATAATATTCTCATGCAGCAACTTGAGGATAATTCCTGTATCTGAATTTAGTACCATAATTATACTTACACATTAATTATATCACTTAATTTTAAATAAAAGATTTACATAGTTTATAATTTATTGGGGAAACTTGTTTAAACAGATCTGTATGAATTTATAGATTTATAACTTTTTATAAATTTGTAAACATTTCTTGTCTATGGAGTGTAATTAACAGAATCCGCTCACAAAATCGCTCTGAATCCTGACCCTTAATACTGGGTGGTATGTGGACTTTTTAGAAGCAGCAGTTTGGAGATACTGTTGTGAACAAAGGCTAATCTTTGTACCTGTTTTGTAGTTTATAAAATTAAGGACTACCTCACAAGGTTGACGTGAGGAAAGAATTTTATTTTCAAATAAGCACTCAATGGAAGTAGCCAGACCTTACCAATGTTTGGGTGAAGGTGAAATATGGTAAAAGAATGTTTTTAGAAAACCGCAATGTTCTGCAAATGGAAGCGCTTGTTTTAATTAGTGTCTGCCTATTTAAATACTCATTTGGTAAGTATTTAATGAGCAAACACTAGAGCTGGGTAGAATTCTAGACAATTGAGGCTATTGGTAGACAAGGGACAAAAAAAAATCACTGCCTTTGTAGAGTTTTCGTTTTATTTCAATAACCAGATAAGACAAGTGTACAAAATACCTAAGTAAATTCTGTCAGCAGAGGAGAAACTCTCTGGAGGAAGAAGGGAGTGGAGTAAAGGAGACACAGGTGTAGGAGTATGTTTACATGTGGTGGCCAGGAGCGTCCCTGTGGAGCCAGGACACACCTGAACAGACCTGACGGCATCAACTGTGGGGTCTCTGGTGGGGGCGACAGTACAAAGGCCCACAGCAGAAGCAAGCCCAAAGCTCCAGGAACCACAGGAGGCGAAGGCAGCTGGAAGCAGTAAAGGGTGAGTAGTAAAGCAATGAAGGGAGGGCTTTGTAGGCTGTTGTAATGATTTGTGGTTTTTAACCAGTGATAAAGCAGATTTATCTTTACTTATGGCTTCTAGCCCCAATATCAAACATAATTTATCAGGTTTTTTTTTTTTTAATCCAAAAGAGCGGAAAGACGACAACCTCATGGGGGAAAAAAAGCCCACCAAAGACCATTGTGAACACACTCAAGCAAGTTTCAAATATTTTATTTTCTTATTCATACAGTATGAAGTTTTCTAAAGATCCCACAACATGACATTTCATGCAGAAGAAAACTAAACAGTCAACATAAACCCCTCCCCCACCCACACTAAAAAAAGAAAAAAAGAAAAAAGAAAAAAAAAACCCTCATTCCCCAGTAAGGAAATAACATTTGCACTATTTTTCTGTAACGCCAGCCAAGATATGCACAAGCAAGAGAAATAGAAAGCATTTGCTAAAATATTTGTAACAAATACTTATGTACAAAAAATTCACAAAAGACTAGTTCCCCCTTGAAGCAGAGCACATGGCAGCTGACACTGGAACAGATCAAACCACTGGCTGGGCTTATAAGCCACGGACTGATCCAGAGGAAGAAAGTTACATGTAGTGGAGATTTTCAGTTTGAACATTAACATTTCCAAAGTTTGGCAACGTTATCTTTTAAAATTATGCAAATTATGTAAACAAGAGGTACATTTTAAATTGATCTACATGCAAAACTCCATGTCATGCAAGGACACCAAGCACCGGGATTTTTCTCTCACAGACAGAGCCCATGATGTGCAGCACTCAGTTGAAGGAACAGCGATGGCAGGCAGGTGTGCCCAATTTAAGATTCATTCACCTTGATTCAACCTGCCCTTTTCCACTTACAATCATAAAACCATTCTTCTAGAAAAACCTATACAGGGGAAGACTACTTTCCTAGAAAGCTAACCATAAAATGTTTTCCTCCAGCCAATAGTACCTTTGCAGAAAAGGGAAGGGATAATATCAAGTGGTGGAACATGATACGCTACTTTTATATCACACATTTAGTAAGTTAGCATCCATTACAAATATGGGCAAATCAAGAAAGAAAACCATCATGCACTCTCTATGCCTTGTGGTAAAGAATTCAGGAGGTATAAATTTGGATAAAATTTTGCTCCTCTGTGGCATACCGATCAGTAAGACTTCTTCCATTTAAATCACAAATATATGTGGGCGTTCAGATACATACATGCACATTATCACCAGTTTTTTAGATGAGCTGCAAGTCTTCTGAAACAGAAGGGAAATTTATGGTTCAAAGGTAAGTTTAATGACAAACTTTGTTTACCCACATACTGAAACGAATGAATGGATTTCCTAAGTAGTTCTGTGATTCCTTCCGGTATTACTAAGAAACATCTAAGGAAACTCGTGATTGCCTCAGATGGCTTCTGGCCTTTCCACAACTGATAACTTACACCGACTCAGGGACATTTACTAAATGTAATGGCTCCTGGTTAAAAAATAACCTCGAAGCAGCCACAAGCTCTGTGCAGTTACTATATGAACACAAGAATGAGCTCTTGGCAGGAGCACTGACTACACTTTCTCTTCAAGCAGAGATGTAGTGAAAGCTGCTCAGCAATGAGACATAGTCCCTGGAAATATATTCATAGGTATAAATAAAATTACAAACTCCTTTGTTACAAAAATGTAATTAAGGTAAATAATAGGACGTTAACAAATGCTTTGTCAATCTCTCAAAGGAGAAAGCACAGGAAAAGGAAAATAGCTGGCCTAACACCCGGCTCAAATTGTACAATTTTCTATCTATATATAAAACTGTGTGAAATAAAAGTAAGGATGTTTTATGTTCTGCTTGGCACTTTTGTACTCTATCATTTTGTTTCTGAATCAAGTAGATTAAATTAAAGCCAACCTACTACACATATAGAAAGCTACATATATCTATATATAAATATTTACATATGTATATATAGATACTTTCTTGTTATAAAAGATGAAGAAAAATAAATTAAAAAGCCAACCCCTTCCCTTTCTTCACCACATTGATATGCTCTTTTCATATTGCTGTCCTTCAGACTTTAAAGTGCTACACTGAGTTATTGAGAGAATAAGAGTTCAATAACACTTAGTTGGCTTCATGAGGCTCGTGTTGGAAAATGTGGCTTCACAGAGAAAAATACTTCCATTTAAATACACAGAGAGCATTGCTGGACGTCTTGAGCAGATCTTCAGAGATGGAGAAGAAAGCAAAAGTGTTGGGTGGTACTCTTTAAAAAAGAGTCACACATCTACCACCATCTTTTTGTGGATATCTAGGCCACCTACAACCTGCAACAGATCAGAACAAATCAAGTTGACCACATTTGAAAACTCCTTAACCAAAACTACAATTTAAAAAATACACTGTTTTCAGAAGTTGGCCTTTTTGGGGATTTTGTTTGTTTTTGAACTTTACTGCCTCCAAGTTAGAATTTTCATGGCTTCTTTCTCCCAGGATAACAGGCATTTTCTGGTGTTCTAGGACAACAGCTGGCAAACTTGAATCGCCAGAGCGTATTTTAGGCTTTTGTCGGCCACAGGTAATTTCTCTTACGTTTCCTTCTCCCACTTTTTTTTTTTTTTTTAAGATTTTATTTGAGAACATGAGTGGGGGGAGGGGCTGAGGGAGAAGGAGAAGCCGACTTCCCGCTGAGCAGGGAGCCCAATGCAGGGCTCAATCCTGGGACCTCACGAGATCATGACCTGAGCCAAAGACAGATGTTTAACTGACTCAGCCACTCAGGTGCCCCTTTCCCCCACTTGCTTAACAACACTTTAAAAATGTAAAAGACTGTTCTAAGCTCCAAGACACACAGAACAGGCCATGGGAAGGATCTGACCTACTCACAGTTTGCCAACCCCTCTTTTGTAGTTTAATATTAACAGGAGGTTAGCGTAAAAATTTATCCTCAAAATCCAAATATGGGCTTAACTGTCAGTCTATTCTAGAAGGTATTAAAAAGTACCAAATGAATAAGATTTTCTGCACATTATTCTCCCATGGGCTTGTAGACATGGAGAATTGTTACAGACACCTCAGTGAAAAATGACATGATAATCTGCAAGTATAATTACCTATATTATATTATTATTTGGAGGATAGATTTATGTACATCCTACGTAAAGAAAGTATGTACGTCATAAATGTTCACAGCTTGATGAATTTTCCCAGAGTAAACACCCAAGTAACTAGCACCCAGACCATCACCAGAACTCTTCTGCACCCCTTCCAGTGATCTCCCTCCTGCCCTACCCCCCACCCCACACACACACAGAGCCACTACTGTGACTTCAACAACCTGGATTAGTTTGAGATCTTTTTCATGTCTGACTTGTTTCACCTAATATGTTTTTGATAATCCATGTTGTTGTGTATAACCATCTGTATTATTTTTTAATTTAAACTTATTTTTAAAGTTTATTTGAAAAATAAAGCTGAAACAGCCAATTTGTGTTACAACTTCTGCTATGAAAACATCAGTTTGCTACCCTGTCCTCATTCTCTATGTCTTTTTACATAGAGATGATCATTTGGACTTTTCAGCTAATATGCAGTATTTCCCTGTAGGTCTCCAAATAACATTCCTACATTCCCTTCTCTTGGACTTATAATGCCCACAACACAAGGGAAAGATTTAGCTCTTACACACACACACACACGTCTATCTCCTACCCCATATAAGCCCCCCCTTCCAACAGTTACATCTTCATTTTGATTATGACTAATTCAGCCTTTTAATTATGACATATAAAATACTCTACAGCAAAACAGAATTGCATACTGCACATCTGTTTTGCTACAGTTAATAATTATCTTTTCCTTTACTGGGTATTCTATATATTTCAGTAATTCAGTCTCAAACTTTTGTTCTAAATACGTTCAAATATGTTATGTAATTCTATCAATTTTATTATCTTGAAATCATTCCCAGAGCTTTCCCACCTGCTGCAAGCTAGGCCTGCCATCTCTGGACCTTGCTTTCCTCCTCTCATGTTGGACCCTCTGCTTCCTAGACCCCACATTATCTTTTTTTATTTACAACCTTATAGTGGGAGCACATTTTCCAGTAGTTTCCCAAAAAGGGAAGCCTTGCATTACAGAAAATGTCTTCATTTTTCCATCTAGTTTGAGTTTGTTGAGAATTCTAGTTTGGAAATAACTGTCCCTCAGAATTGCAAAGGCAATGCTGCTCCATTGTCTTCGAGCTTCCTACTTTGCTACTGAGAAGTCAGCTGCCCTGATGATTTCTCAGGCTTTGTATAAAGCCCCTCCCCACCACCCCTCTAACCCTGGTCTTTGGAACTTTGTAGGACTGTATCTTTGTTTCCCATTTTAAAATTTCATGACATTGTGCCTAGGCCCAGAGTATTTTTTTATACTATGCTACTCAGTAATCCTTTCGGTCAGGAAACTACTTTTCGTTCATTACTTTTGTATTCATTTTTAATGACTTCCTTCCCTCCATTTTTCTCTCTGGAAATCCTAGCATTCAGGTGTTAAGACTTCCTAAAATGGATCTCTAAATTTAAATTTCCGGGGCGCCTGGGTAGCACAGCGGTTAAGCATCTGCCTTCGGCTCAGGGCGTGATCCCGGCGTTATGGGATCGAGGCCCACATCAGGCTCCTCTGCTATGAGCCTGCTTCTTTCTCTCCCACTCCCCCTGCTTGTGTTCCCTCTCTCGCTGGCTGTCTCTCTGTCGAATAAATAAATAAAATCTTTAAAAAATAAATAAATAAATAAATTTAAATTTCCAAGAACTGTATTATCCAAGCTTTGTCTTAAGGATTCAGTATATTATATCCCTGAGAATGACAGATTTTTGTTTTACTTTTAGAGGTATCAAAATGGAAATAGGCTCATCTTTATTTAATCTCCCTCCCTTTACCCTACCCTCACTCCCCAATCTATGCCTCCTGTTTCCCAGCCTAGAGACTCTACTTCACCCTCTCCAATCTCCCACCACAGGGCAGGAGAGTCTGAACAGAGTAGGAAAGGAGATCCAGTGTGCTAAATGCTGCTTAAACAGACTAAGCAATTCTGTTTTTAGCCTTGTCTTCATCCCCACTTTCACTTTTGTGCCACCAAGTCCTAAGCCTTTCAGGGATTCTGCATTATAAACCAAGTTGCTTCTCACTGACTTTCCAAGCTGACAGTTTAGAATTAATTTTTTTCTCCTGTTAAGTCAGCTTAGTGTTGAATCTGTTATCTTCCCTACGATCTCTTTGTCCTGTGGGTTCATAAACCTTTACTTTTTAATTTCACTGGAGTTTGGAAAGCAAGCAAAAAAAAAAATACAGTTCACCCTTGAACAGGGCTTGGGTATACCAACCCCCTAACGCAGTAAAAAATCCATGTATAACTTCTGACTCTCCCAAAACTTAACTACTAACAGCCCAGTGTTAACTGAAAGCCTCATCATTAACATAAAACATTCTGTATATGTATTACATACTGTACTACAATAAAGTAAGCTAGAAAAAACATTACTGAAATCATAAGACAAAAAACATGTATAATACTTAAGCGAAAAAAACCTGCACGTAAGTAGGCAAGTGTTCAAGGGTCAACTGTACATGTGTTCAGTTCAACCCCAACTTTAATCCTGTCACCAATCATTTCTATTATCTATGTATGTTAACTATTCTGAAAATTTTAAAGGAGCCAAACAAGCATGTGATCTCTTAAAGTAACTTCCCATCTCCTTTCCCTGCTATAGCTTGAGAAATCAGAATTTTTGTAAAGGACTCCATGAAGCCAGAGTTATGGGCTTGATCCATGTTCAGAAAAATGGGTTTAAACACAATTTAAGTTTCCGACACTCCTGAACTATGCTCCTCACAAACACAAAAGCCATTTATCACAAATGCTGGAAATGAATTCAAAGCGCGCTGTACGTCTTCATTGTAAATAGCATCATTTCTATACCTAAAGATGTATTTTAATTTCCTTCCACCGACAGGTGATTTATATGTAATTTTAATTTACATTTTATAATATACTAAATATAAATGAGTCTTCGTCTCTATACATCTCTTCCACATCACTCTGGGCAAGAGTTTTCCATTTTTATTTTGTTCCCTCAAGGCTTGATTTCTTCTTTCCTTCTTTTAAAAACTGGCTATTACTATCCAGGCTGGTCTTATGTCACACTCAATCTGACGCCAGTCCACAGGAGTCTCTCTGATCTTTGGCTATGAAAAGACAGACAGATGACAAACCCTTGCAGGAGTACCACCAGGCAACAGTTCAAAGTCTCAACTCTCAAGCTTAACTCTCTTCCCTTTTTTCTCTTATTTAAAATCAGTTAATTAACATATAGTGTATTACTTGTTTCAGAGGTACAGGTCAGTGATTCATCAGTCTTTTATAACACCTAGTGCTCATTACATCACGTGCCCTCCTTAATGCCCATCTCCCAGCTGCCCCACCCCCCACCTCTTCCCCTTCAGTAATCCTGTTTGTTTCCTATGATTAAGAGTCTCGTAGGGTTTGTCTCCCTCTCTAATTTTATCTTGTTTTATTTTTCCCTCCCTTCCCCTATCTAAGCTCCTGTTTTGTTTCTTAAATTCCACATATGAGTCAGATCATATGATAATTGTCTTTCTGACTGACTTATTTCACTTAGCATAATACCCTCTAGTTCCATCCACGTCTTTGGAAATGGCAAGACTTCAGGTTTTTTGATGGCTGAGTAGTGTTGCATTGTATATGTAGAACATCTTTATCCATTCATCTGTCAGTGGACATCAGGGCTCTTTCCATAGTTTGGCTATTGTTGACATTGCTGCTATAAACACTGGGGTACCCCCACACTGAAGGTGCCCCTTCATATCACTACATTTGTATCTTTGGGGTAAACACCTAGCAGTGCAATTGCTGAATCGTAGGGTAGCTCTATTTTCAACTTTTTGAGGAGCCTCCATACTGTTTTCCAGAGTGGCTGCACAAGCTTGCATTCCCACCAACAGTGTAGGAGGGTTCTCCTTTCTCAGCATCCTTGCCAGCATCTGTCATTTCCTAACTTGTTAATTTTAGTCATTCTGACCCACGTGAGGTGCATCTCCTTGTGGTTTTGATTCGTATTTCCCTGATGCCCAGTGATGTTGAGCATTTTTTCATGTGTCTTGGCCATTTGTGTGTCTTCTTTGGAGAAATGTCTGTTCATGTCTTCTACCCATTTCTTGATGGGATTATTCTTTGGGTGTTGAGTACAATAAGTTATTTATAGATTCTGGATGCTAGCCCTTTTATCTGATTAAGACATTGGCAACCATCTTCTCCCATTCTGTTGGTTATCTTTTGGTTTTGTCAATGGTTTCCTTTGCTGTGCAAAAGCTTTTTATCTTGATGAAGTCCCAATAATTCATTTTTGCTTTCGTTTCCCTTGCCTTTGGAGACATGTCTAGCAAGAAATTGCTGCGGCTGAGGTCAAAGAGATTGCTGCCTGTGTTCTCCTTCAGGATTTTGTTGTATTCCTGTCTCATATTTAGGTCTTTCATCAGTTTTGAGTCTATTTTTGTGTATGGTGTAAGGAAATGGTCCAGTTTCATTCTTCCGCATGTGGCTGTCCCATTTTCCCAACACCGTTTGTTGAAGAGACTGTCTTTTTTCCATTGGATATTCCTTCCTACTTTGTCAAAGATTAGTTGACCATAGAGTTGAGGGTCCGTTTCTGGGTTCTCTATTCTGATCTGTGTGTCTGTTTTTGTGCCAGTACACTACTGTCTTGATGATTACAGCTTTGTAATAGAGCTTGAAGTCCGGAATTGTGATGCTACTAGCTTTGGTTCTTTTTTTCAATATTCCTTTGCCTTTGCCTATTTGGGGTCTTCTCTGGTTCCATGCAAGTTTTAGGATTATTTATTCCAGCTCTGTGAAAAAAGTTGATGGTATTTTGATAGGGACTGCATAGAATGTATAAATTGCTCTAGGGAGCATAGACATTTTAACAATATTTGTCCTTCTAATCCATGAGCATGGAAAGTTTTTCCAATTCTTTGTGTCTTCCTCAATTTCTTTCATGAGTGTTCTATAGTTTATCCATTCATCCACAGATCCTTTGCCTCTTTAGTTAGATTTATTCCTAGGTATCTTATGGTTTTTGGTGCAATTGTAAATGGAATCAACTCCTTAATTTCTCTTTCTTCTGTCTCATTGTTAGCATATAAAAATGCAACTGAGTTCTGTGCATTGACTTTATATCCTGCCACTTTGCTGAATTCCTGTACGAGTTCTTTCAATTTGGGGGTGGAGTCTTTCAGGTTTTCCATATAGAGTATCACATCATCGGTGAAGAGTGGAGAGTTTGACTTCTTCTTTACCAATTTAGATGCCTTTTATTTCTTTTTGTTGTCTGATTGCTGAGGCTAGGACTTCTAGTACTGTGTTGAACAAGTACTGAGAGTGGGCATCCCTATTGTGTTACTGACCTTAAGGGAAAAGCTCTCATCCCCACTGAGAATGATATTCGCTATGGGCCTCTCATATATGGCTTTTATGATACTGAGGTATGTTCCTTCTATCCCTACACTGTGAAGAGTTTTAATCAAGAAAGGATGCTGTACTTTGTCAAATGCTTTTTCTGCGTCTATTGAGAGGATCATATGGTTCTTCTCCTTTCTTTTATTAATGTGGTGTATCATGTTGATTGATTTGCAGTAGTCGAACCACCCGTGCAGCTCAGGAAAAAATCCCACTTGGTTGTGGTGAATAGTCTTTTTAATGTACTGTTGGATCCTACTGGCTAGTATTTTGGTGAGAATTTTTGCATCCATGTCCATCAGGGATATTTGTAATTCTCCTTTTTGGTGGTGTTTCTGTCTGGTTTGGGGATCAGGGTAATGTTAGCCTCTTAGAGTTTGGAAGTTTTCCATTTCTATTTTTTGAAACAGCTTCAGAGGAACAGTTGTTAATTCTTCTTTAAATATTTGGTAGAATTTCCCTGGGAAGCTGTATGACCCTGGACTCTTGTTTGTTGGGAAGATTTGTGATTACGGCTTCAATTTCCTTGGTGGTTATGGGTCTGTTCAGGTTTTCTATTTCTTCCTGTTTCAGTTTTGTTAGTTTATACATCTCTAGGAATGCATCCATTTCTTTCAGATTGCCTAATTTGTTGGCATATAGGTGCTCTTAATATGTTCTGACAATTGTTTGTATTTCTTTGGTGTTGGCTGTGATCGCTCCTCTTTCATTCGTGATTTTACTTAGCCCTTTCTCTTTTCTTTTTGATAAGTTTGGCCAGGGGTTTATCAATCTTATTAATTCTCTCAAAGGATCAGCTCCTAGTTTTGTAGATCTGTTCTGTTCTTTTCGTTTCTATTTCACGGATTTCTGCTCTAATCTTTATTAATTCTCTTCTCCTGCTGGGTTTAGCCTTTATTTGCTGTTCTTTCTTCAGCTCCTTTAGGTATAAGGTTAGCTCGTGTATTTGAGCCCTTTCTTGTTTCTTGAGAAAGTCTTGTATTTCTATATACTTCCCTCTTAGGACTGCCTTTGCTGCATCCCAAAGGTTTTGAACAGTTATGTTTTTGTTTTCATTTGTTTCCATGAATTTTTTAAATTCTTTAATTTCCTGGTTGACTCATTTATTCTTTAGCAGGATGTGCTTTAGCCTCCACGAATTTGAGTTCCTTCTAAACGTCCTCTTGTGATTGAGTTCAAGTTTCAAAGCACTGTGATCTGAAAACATGCAGGGAATGATCCCAGTCTTCTGGTACTGGTTGAGACCTGATTTGTGACCCAGCATGTGATCTGTTCTGGAGAATGTTCCATGTGCACTAAAGAAGAATGTGTATTGTTACTTAAGGATTGAATGCTCTGAATATATCTGTGAAGTCCATCTGGTTCAGTGTGTCATTCAAAGCCCTTCTTTCCTTGTTGATCTTCTGCTTAGATGACCTGCCCATTGCAGTGAGTGGGGTGTTAAAAGTCCCCTATTATTATTGTATTATTATCAATGTGTTTCTTTAGTTTTGTTATTACTTGATTTATGTAATTGGCTGCTCCCATGTTAGGGCCATAAATATTTACGATTGTTAGATCTTGTTGTTGGATAGACCCTTTAATCATGATACAGTGTCGTTCTTCATCTATTATAGTCTTTGGTTTAAAATCTAACTTCTGATATAAAGATTGCCACCCCAGCTTTCTTTTGATGTCCATTAGCATGATAAATGGTTTTCCACCCCTCACTTTTAATCTGGAGGTGTCTTTGGGTCTAAAATTAGTCTCTTTTGAGAGCATATTGATGGGTCTTGCTTTTTTATCCACTCTTAGATACCCCGTGTCTTTTGATTGTGGCATTTAGCCCATTTACATTCAGAGTAACTACTGAAAGATACGAATTTAGTGCCATTGTAATACCTGTAAAGTCACTGTTTCTGTAGATTGTTTCCATTCCTTTTTGGTCTTTGTTACTTTTGGGCTCTGTCTTTGCTTAAAGGGAATTCTTTAATATTTCCTGTAGGGCTGGTTTAGCAATCACAACTTCTTTTAGTTTCTGTTTGTCCTGGAAGCTTTTTCTTTCTCCTTCTATTTTCAATGACAGCCTAGCTAGATATAGTATTCTTGGATGCATATTTTTCCTGTTTAGTGTCCTGAATATGTATCATGCCAGTCCTTTCTGGCCTGCCAGGTCTCTGTGGATAGGGCTGCTGCCAATCTAATGTTTCTACCATTGTAGGTTACAGACCTCTTGTCCCGAGCTGCTTTCAAGATTTTCTCTTTGTCTCTGAGATTTTTAAGTTTTACTATTAGATGTCAGGGTGTTGATCTATTTTTACTTATTTTGAGGAGGGTTCTCTGTGCCTCCTGGACTTGAATGCCTGTTTCTTTCCCCAAATTAGTTCTCAGCTATAATTTACTCCACTGTACCTTCTGCCCCCACCCACCCCAGCCTCTCTTTTTCCTCTTCTTCTGTGATCCCAAATATTCTAATATTTTTTCACTTTATGGTACCACTTAGCTCTCGAATTCTCCCCTCATGATCCAGTAGTTGTTGATCTCCCTTTATCTCAGCTTCTTTATTCTCCATCATTTGGTCTTCTATATCACTAATTCTCTTTTGCCTCATTTATCCTAGCAGTTAGAGCCTCCATTTCTTCTGGCATCTAATTAATAGCCTTTTTTATTTTGACTTGATTACAGTTTACTTCTTTTATTTCAGAAAGGGATTCTCTAGTGTCTTCTATGCTTTTTTCAAGCCCAGCTAGTATCTTTGTAATTGCTATTCTGAACTCTAGTTCCAATATCTTACTTATATCCATGCTGATTAGGTCCCTGGTAGTCAGTACTGCCTCCTGTTCTCTTTTTTGAGATGAGTTTTTCCGTCCTGTCATTCTTGCAGAAAGTGGTCACTTTTCTACTTGTAGAATTGCAGCAATTCTTTTCTTACATCTTTGGCTGAGTTCACAGGTGTTCAGAATGATTTGATAGCTATCTACCTGAATTCCTGCAACCAGACAAAACTAAGGTCTCCTACTTCTCCACCATCTTAGACTCCTCCCCCTCCTACTCAAGCTTAACTCTTCCAAAAAGACCCAGTCTGTTCTTTAAACTAGAGTACCACTCTAGTTTTTGAAACAACATGCAGACAGCATCCCCTTGAGATGAAGGGAGATACTTAGAGGATAATATGAAATTCTACTTAAATGCCAAAGTAGCAACTTTAGTCCTTACATGACACACAATCACAGTCATTTGTTTGTCCCTGTGTGGTCTAAATAAAAAATGAAAAGGAAGCGAGGAAGGAAATCTTCCTATAGAAGCATCTAGCCATAACTGAAAAATTTCAAAACATTTTTGTTATCTTTGCCTCTCTTTCTGGATTCTCTAGTGTCTCTAGCTTGCAGTTAAAACTCCTTATAATACATCAAAAGCCTAGTATCTTTGCTTTAGGGGCAAAGTAGTGAAAGAAGATGAGTGGTTGTGTTGCTGTTTGGAAACAGTGAGTGGTGACAAAACCCTGGATGTACTGAAGAAAGGCAGTGAACTGGAAGGTAAACTGTGGCCCCAGTTTCCACCTCGAGTTAGTTTCCTTAGGGCTCCCTGTAACCGCAGTCCCTGCACCTGTGGGGCCCTAACCCTACCACACAAAGAGCCAGCCATCAATAGCTTGGGAGAGGGGGAGGGGTGGAATCACCATTTACACTGCCTCACTGATGAGTCTAAGATGCATGCAGACTCCATTTCTGTTGTCCTCACGAAGCCAACCTTCTGGAACCCTGGCTGAAACTCAAGAACACATACCTTCCACAAGGTTTTCAAACATAATTATTTTTAAATAAACCTTAAGAATACACCCTGGTTGTAATTTGGGGGACTACCGACAGTAAGTAAAAGTTATTAGTACCATTCTTGTAGTGTATTATCAGATGATCACTGAGAATATGAATTCCTGAGAATAATAACTGTTAGTTATTAACAATCACAAAGAACATTTAAAAACTTTGAATAGGGGCCAGTAGACAAAATCAAATATATAAATTTCTAGGGCAAAAAATGTATAAGGAATTCTCTAGTAAGTAGTTTTGTAAATGCTTTTAAAACCTAACTGTTGGAAGAACCAGCTCTTTTGTACTTACAGCACAGAATTCTTCAAAGGATATTCTTCCATCTCCATCCTTATCTGCATTTATTATGGTTTTGTCTACAATTTGCTGTAACTGTGTATCTTTCAGATTGTTCCCCACCATCATCTTCAGCACCTGGAAGAGTTCCCCATTGGAAATATAGCCATCTTTATCCATGTCATAGATACGGAAAGCAACTAAAAAAAGAGTAAGGAAAATCAATGACAATTATAAGGCAACCACAAGTCAATACTTGAAATGAGGAAGGAAAAAAGCAACCTATCAAATATCTAGAATTAGAACCATGATGATGGCTCCTTCCCACATTTGATCATGCATCTAGGAGCAGTTAAACACAGCTGGGTAAGAGTGTGGGCTTTGCAGTCAAGAGTGCTTGGCCAAATAGCGTTCTACACATAAAATTGGGACTAGTAACAGTTTCCACCCTCCCAGGTTCTTTAGAGCAGTTTATGATGACACGTAATACATGTGAATTGCTTAGAATAGTGTCTGAAACATGGCAAAAGCTCAATAAATGATAGCAATTGCTATCACTATTATTCTCATTTATATTAAGAGCACTTACAAAGGCTATCTGCATATATCCTGTGCCTCGGAGAACTGTTAACTGAATAAAATGTCTCCAGTTAAGAGCTGAATACCTTAAAAAGGTATCAGATGTTCACTGTCATAGAGGCTGTCTACATAAACCAAAATAGTGGACCTCTGGCTAAATAAGTGTATAAACTAAGTTTACCTAATCACATTTGAACATTTCTTCACACTTTCATCAAAAAATCTTATCCAAGACACATAGTTTACATAGCTGTTTTCAGTAGAAAGAAATTGTTTTGTTTTTATCCAATTAACAAGCAACAGTGACACATTGTTTTTAATAAATACTAGTTGTAATCTCCTAAAAGGATTTTCTCCAGAATATAAAATTGCTGTTACATATATTAAGAATCTAGAATAAAAGACATCTTTTCGAATATGTTAAAAGGAGATTATAATGCAGTATAAGGTAGTAGGGACATAAGAGGGAGAATGAACTCAGTGAAGAAAAATACTTACACCTCAACTTCTGTTCCTTATCTCCTTTGACACTGAACTGAGAGACTCCCTCAATGAATTCTGAATAAGAACAGAAAGTATTTACAAATCAGAAGTTTCTATTTTTTTATGTAGAAAAATACATATCCCCACACACACACACACTCTCATATCCACAAAAGGATGTTTCCTTGCTGCAAAAGAAAATATTACTAAAGCAGTTTTAAACTGGAAATACCAAATTTGAAGCTTCAACAAACAAGGTTCTATATGTATATTTTTAATCTGAACTTGGAAGTTCTCTAAGGTTAAATCAATTTGAACAATATTATAAGGAACTCTGAGCTTACCACTAAGCGACATATTCTTCAGAATGTAACTATAAAAGGGGGGCTTTAAAAAAAAAAAAAAATCAAGCCCCATGTCAGGCTCTCTGCTCAGTGGGGAGTCGGCTTCTCCCTGTCCCTCTGTGCTGTCTCTCGCTCTCTCTCAAGCAAATAAATAAAATCTTTAAAAAATAAAAAGATCATGGGGTACCTGGCTGGCTCAGTAGGTAGCACATGCAACGTTGGTCTCAAGGTTGTAAGTCTGAGCACCCACATTGGGAGTGGAGATTACTTAAAAACAAAATCTTAAAAAAAGAAAGTATTATAAAAAGATTATATATTGTTTTGGGCTTTTTAATTTTTTCAAATTTATTTTAAGTAATCTCTACTTCCAACATGGAAATCAAACTCACAACACCTAGACCATTAGTCTCATGCTCTTCCAACTGAGCCAGCCAAGCTCCCTGATTATACAATGTTTTGCCAGAAAAAAAATAATTTTGAATTTCTGGTTCCAAAATTCAGACCCATTTAATATAAAGCCTTATGAAAATGATCGTTTTTCTACACTGCCTGCTAAACACTCATAAAATCAGCTTTAGATCCCCCTTCGCTTAAAATTCAGTCCCTGGAACACAAAATCTGTTGATGACAAATCACAGAATCAAATATAAAATTTTGTACCATGGCAAAAGCACTATTGTTTTACATAAGAATCTAGATTAACTAGGGGCACCTGGGTGGCACAGCGGTTAAGCGTCTGCCTTCGGCTCAGGGCATGATCCCGGCGTTATGGGATCGAGCCCCACATCGGGCTCCTCCACTAGGAGCCTGCTTCTTCCTCTCCCACTCCCCCTGCTTGTGTTCCCTCTCTCGCTGGCTGTCTCTATCTCTGTCAAATAAATAAATAAAATCTTTAAAAAAAAAATCTAGATTAACTAAAATAACCCTTTGTATAATGCTCACATCCTTACTACTACACTTTAATTTATATTGGTTAGTGATTAAATCTCATTCTTTAAAAAGGGTTTCTAAAAATGCAGTTCTGGGGCACCTACAGTCAGTTAAACATCTGCGTTTGGCTCAGGTCATGATCCAAGAGTCCTGGGATCGAGCCCCATGTTGGGCTCCCTGCTCAGTGGGGAGCCTGCTTCTCCCTCTCCCTCTGCCACTCCCCCTGCTTGTGTTCTCTCACTGTCTTGTTAAATAAATAAAATAAGATAAAATAAAATAATAAATAAAAATGCAGCTCTAATATTGTTTCCCTAGAGGTAAGACTGATTTTTCTAAAAACAAAGGAAAGCCTAAATTTTTTTAAAGCTTACCTTAAAGGACAATTTCATCATTTATGAAACAATAAAAGACCCTAGTTCATTAAGGTTCATATACCACAGATTTTGAGAATTTAACAATTATACAATCACCAATAAACACATTTTTAAAAAACTAAATTTATCAGACATTTTTCATACACAAAAGTGTAAGATTAGTCATAGATTACATAACTTGTTAAACTACTTTCTTACCTTTAAAGTCTACTTCTCCATTCCCATCTGTGTCAAATATATCTATTACTCGCTGTACTAAAGGATTCTGTTGTAACTCAGGCAGAGACATGAACTCTTCCACACTCAAAGATCCCGAATTGTCCAAGTCGAGCTTCTTAAATCTCTTTCCTAGCCTTTTAATTTCATCAGCATCAACTAAAAGCAAACCAAAAAAGACAGCAAGATTTACAAATGATTTTATAAAAATTATAGGGGAAAAAATCCAGCAGTTAATCAATAGTTTAATTTCTAGTTTAATTAAAGGAGTTTCATACACTATTGCTTAATTCCTTATGAGAGAGAAAGTCATAATATTTTTATTTGGTTACCTTTTTGTTTGCCTGCCCCTGCCATAACATACAACCGACTGTATACTGCACCAAGATATTATAGGATTGCAACGCTAAGCTGATCATGGAAGTCAGGTGATTCCTACAAGGCAGGCTAAATCCATCTCTGTTCTGTACCAAAATTATCTTTTCCCTATCTTTTTAAAGTTTAATTTATTTCTAATAGTTCATGGTTTGAACAGGATTCAAAATTCAAGGCCTTCCTCCTGTTCCATCTTGTAGACATCCAATTCCCCTCCTCGGAGGCAATTTCTTGAATACTCTTCCAGAGATATTCTTAGCAAGTGTGAGCAAATAAAACACAGGCCTTTACTTTTTTTAACCAAAAAAACCACAGCTAGCAAAATTCACTTTTCAATGCTTTACAGAAAAACAACTTAAGAAATGTTTGCATTAGTCTGTAATTACTCTATAAAAATTCAGTATCAGGTCTCCTAGCAGCATATATATTCTTGAAAAAGATAATTTTCTTCTAAATTACGTTACTGTTTTCATTTCTTTAAGAAATCAGACTAATTCATACAAATAATTTTAATCACTGAGCAGAATACAAGTATATTAAAAAACATAGCTTCCTAAAAAAAAATTTTTAAAAATCAACAAGTCAAATGTTACGCAGCCCAAGAGTATACACGTATTATAGCCCACAGTATTAAGAGACGGAGACTGCAAACTGTTTTTGAAAATTCAACTATATGGCATCCTCATTATAAGAACTTAAAAGTTAAAGAACAGATTTTTTAAATATAAAAATATTATCTTAAAATGGAATAAAAATTAGAATTATCTGAATGACTGAAGTACAGACTGTACAACTACCACATGCTGCTCTGATACGAAGTAGTTCATATGCAATTGGCAAAGGGAGTCGTGTCACTCAGTACAGCAATGTCACTGGTGGGGCGCCCGGGTCGCTCAGTCGTTAGGCATCTGCCTTTGGCCCAGGGTGTGATCCCAGAGTCCTGGGATCGAGTCCCACATCAGGCTCCTCCGTTGGGAGCCTGCTTCTTCCTCTCCCACTCCCCCTGCTTGTGTTCCTTTTCTCGCTGGCTGCCTCTCTCTCTGTCAAATAAATAAATAAAATCTTTTTAAAAAAATTTTAAAAAAAATGTCACTGGTGTGTAGGGACTTTTCCTAGAATGTTATGAAGGAAGGGAAAAGGACCAAGTTTTCTCAAAGAGCAAGTCTTGATAAAATAAAATCTTAAGAAAAAAGGTGAAAATAACAAATGCCTTACTTTAGAGAGCACAAGAGAAAGTATAGTGGCTTCAAGAACTTCAAGGCTTTCCAACATTGTAACGTGGTGAAAAGTACCAGTAACAAATGAACCAGGTGCAAAGATACTTCCTCATCTTTCCACTCCGCCTCTCCCCACCACCAAACCTCAAAACACAATTAACAAAGGTGACTATACCCTGCCTCATTATTTAATTTTTATAAAATTAGTTTCTGCTGAAGATGATTGTCCTCAAGGACCTTGAGGAAAATCCAAAATAGGAAGCACGAGTCCTAGTTTGAGGCTAATAAATCAATTGCTATGGTGCTTATTAATACAAATGCCAGAGGTTATTTGTGCTAAATTTCAAGATCATAATAGTATTTCTAAGTACTCTGTTACAAAGCTGCATAATGAGTGGTCTATCCAATCCATACTTTTCCCAGACATGTGATTTTTACAACATTTGAGGTGTGCAAAAATACATTTTAATATAACAGAAATGCCTTTCTTAATGATTCATCTAAACACTGCTTCCAACAGCAAAATACACACTTCATAAAAACGTCAACTGCAAAGAGCCTCTATTAAAGAGTATTCCTTCTTTAATGAACAGATGATAAAAGCAAACTGTTCAAATAAACCTTATTTTCTAATGTTCTGTGATGAAACTGGACATCCTTAATCTTGGAGAAAAAACCTTATAAAGTCCCTCAAATGCTTTTCATTTATTTATTTACATGGCTACGTGCCACCTCAGACCAGAGACCACGACTTTTCATTGTTCTTCTGTACACTGTACATAAAAGGTGCTCAATAAGTGTTTTAAATGAGTATTCTAAGAGTTTAAGATTTAAAACTTACTGATCAAAAAATGCCATCAGAATTTAGAGCAAAACTACTTATCTAATCAGATACCAGTAAGCAAATCTTTCAGAACAGTTTCTCCAAGTTCACAGATTTTGCTGAAAGCTACTCTCCTCTCTCTACATACCAAGGATGAGTTAGCTACTTTTTTCTAGTAATCTTTAGTTTTGCCTTAGTTTATAACCACAAACCAGAAAAGGTGATGAGGACGTTGAACATCTGCAAAAGGAAAGACAAGTGTCCACCAGCAGCCTCTCATTTAGCAACAGCTCTAGAGTGTATCATTAACTGCAAAGAGTAAAGGCAGAAATATAGCACCATACTACTTACCCTCAGATTCCGTTTACTAAGGCTGGGACGTAAATATCAGGTTACCGAGTCACAGTATGAAACTGAAACTGAGGTGAAGGATTATTGTTTCAATTACCTGGAAAACCCCACTAATCCAGAAGACAGCATTCCAGTCTTGACAAACGAATAAGAAATTTTAGGAATAATAAAGATAAATCATAAGCCATCAAATAAATCTTTACACTGCCATCAGTGATCTTTCTAAAAGGCACATTCAGCTAAATTGCTAGCTCTTGTGCTTACAGATCTGTAGTGGCTTCCTAATACAATCAGGATAAAAAAATCTAGAGCCCTTGACAATATTTAGCCTCAATTTAAATTTCCCCCCTCTTCCCCCATTATCTTTACCTTTGCTACAATGCTCTCGGCACAGTTGTTCAGAAAGAACGAAATTCATGCCTCCATTTCCTTATATACCCTCTATTGGAATGTCCTGCCCTGAACTCTCCACTGAGGAGACCCCTATCAATTTTTCTCTGATTAAAAAAAGAACTTAAAAGTTAAAAAAAAGGGGGGGGGGATACTAGCTGTATGTCCTGTGGTTACTAAGTATCATTAATTCATTCTCTGGCAAAGCCCTTTAAAGCAACATTTAAAACCATTTTCTGTCTTTTGCTTTAAATATCTTATGAAATACTATAAAACAGTTGATACCTATTCTGGATGAGAAGTTACAACTTTCCTCAAAGGCAAAGCAATGTGCCAGTGATCACACTTCAACAGAACTGGCTTTTTACACAGTCCCTGATGTAAGACCTGGAGGGAATGAGCTCTGTCTAATCTTCTATTCACCACCATTCTCACACATTCCTTGCAGCCAAAACTCACCCTGAGATTCTTTTAGAAACCAGTTTAATTTGAAAGAAGGCATTATCTATTCTCCAACCACCCATTTATTTCCTCCTGTCCCTTCCTTCCTGCTTGCCTAAAAATGGTAAGACACAGGCTACTTACTTAGTACTTACTATCTAGTTGAGACTAGCTGAACTGGAGGACTCTGTACCTAAATAATTACAGTATTCATAAATGGTTAGCCTAGTAGGCAATGCCATAAATATTTTTTAAAGCCAAGATCGAAGAAAGCTAGTCTTCAAAAACAAATGATAAAAATAGTTATTTTAGGTATGGAACAAAGTGATCTATTTGGTCTTTACTGTCACCAGAGAAGCAGTTATTCAGCACTTCCACTTGCCAGCCCTGCAGACCAGATGTGCTGCAGGATTAACCTTACGCTAAATATGAAACAGCATCTCCATTCTTGAAATATGGGCACTTACCAATCGCCTACAAATTAGGCACAGATCTCTGAAATAGATTAAACCCACTGTCGTGGTACCATTATATGTTTCAGATCTGCACTTAGTACAAGTTAAATATTAAAGAACAAATTCCAATTTGGAGTACCAACTTTCATTAAAGATTTTTCCTACCCCTTGGGATCATACTCCCTTAAAACAGATGGACAAGGGGAAAAAAAAACAAACCTCACCCTCTTGACTCATCTTGTGACTCAGAGATACTCGTTTTCATATGTTTTGCCAAGTTAAAACACGTTATTTTTCTACTTTTTGTAAGGATACCTTTGGAAGGACTATCACTTTTAATAGTTGAAAATGCCCACCTATTCAACCTATATTATACAGAGTACTAAAATAAAGAATCTTAGGAAGTCATATACATCACTCTCTAAAATTTAAGCAGGATACTAAAAAGTTGCATCTTTCCATCAGAGTTTATGAAATACAATGTTGTTAATATGGAACTGATGGATTGCTAACACAGAAAACACCAAATTAAACTGCTGAGACCTTACCCACATTAATGCACCCTGACTATACTCAGGGATAAAGGTGAAATCGAGACGGTTACTCATTTTAACAAGTGATTTCAGGGATCTTATTAACACACAAAATAATTAAGAATTTGCTCTAAGAGCTACAGGTAATTTTATTTTTTGCATTGATATGTGTTTTATTTTGGTTTTTCTTTTAGTTTTCAATTCCAGTACAGTTAACATAAAGTGTTTATTAGTTTCAGATGTACAATACAGTGATTCAACAATCCCATACATCACCCAGTACTCATCACAAGTGCCCTCCTTAATCCCCATCACCTATTTCTCCCAGTCCCGTACCCACTTCCCCTCTGGTAACCATCAGTTCTCTAGAGTTAAGTGTCTGTTTCTTGGTTCGGGTCTTTTTTTCCCTTTGCTCGTTTCTTAAATTCCACACGAGTGAAATCGTATGGTATTTGTTTTTCTCCGACTTACTTCTTTTAGCATTATACTCTCTGGCTCCATCCATTTTGCTGCAAATGGAAATTTCATTCTTTTTATATCGGAACAGTATTCCATTGCATATATATACCATCTCTTTATCATCTATTAATGGACACTTGGTCTCCCTTCCATAATTTAGCTATTGCAAATACTGCTGTTATAAACACAGGGGTGCACGTATCCCTTTGGTGTTTTTGTATTTTGGGGGTAGATACCCAGTAGTACGATTACTGGATTGTAGGGTTATCTCTAACCTTCTGAGGAACCTCCATGTTCTCTCACAGCGCCTGTACCAGTTTCCATTCCCCCAATAGTGCAAGAGGGCTCCTTTTTCTCCACATCCTCAATAAGGCTTATTTCTTGGTTGTTGTTGTTTTTTTATTTTAGCCATTCTGACAGATGTGAGGTGATATCTCACTGTAGTTTTGATTTGCATTTCCCTGACAATGAGTGATGTTGAGCATCCTTTCATGTGTCTATTGTCCATTTGTATGTCTTCTTTGGAGAAATGTCTGTTCATGTCTTCTGCCCATTTTTAACTGAATTATTTGTTTTGGGGGCGTTGAGTTCTATCAGTTCTTCATGTATTCTGGATACTAACCCTTTATCCGATATGTCACTTGCAAACATCTTCTCCCATTCCGTAGATTGCCTTTTAGTTTTATTTCCTTTGGTATGCGGAAGCTTTTTATTTTGATGAAGTCCCAAGAGTTTATTTTTGCTTTTGTTTCCCTTGCCTCAGAAGATATATCTAGAAAAATGCTGCTACAGCTCATGTCAGAGAAATTACTGCCTGTGCATTCTCTTCTAGAATGTTTATGGTTTCAGGTCTCACATTTAGGTCTTTAATCCATTTTGAATTTATTCTTATGTATGGTTTAAGAAGGTGGTCTAATTTCATTCTTGCCCATGTAGCTGTCCAGTTTTCCCAACAACATATATTGAAGAGAGCTACAGTAAATTTTAATAAATACTGTCAACTGGACATATTAGTACTAGAGTTAATATACTACTAAGAGAAAGCTGCATATTCATTCATCACTCTCTCAGATAAAGAAACAACCATCTCCCTTCATATTTTTTTCTCATTTAGAAAAAAGGAATAAAAGAGATTCCAAAATAGTATTATATAGAAGGCATGTAGGTGTCTCTAGCTGCTATAGCATTAATATTATTACTACATGCACTCCAAGCTGCTACTCCACTGTTAGGGTTAAAAGAAAAACAACTTTGAAGTCTAAGCTCTTCTAAGTGATTCTGAGATTTCTCAGAATGAAAAGAAATAAGCAGAATGGTAGAAAAATAAACTTTCCATGAACTTCAGGCAATTCCCAATAATTGTGTAGCAGTCAACAGAAACAAGACTATTCCTCCTTAAGGAAACTCTTTCAAATAGCTAATTTATAAATAATTTACTGTTGATCTATTAATCATCTAAGAACAAAAAGTCTTTTCAAATCCTTTTAGCAGTAGTAATATTTTGGAAGAAACAACTAAATGTCATGTGGAATCCTGTTTAGAATCCTGGAAAAGAAAACTTTCAGATGTCACCAGTTTTTTCACTAAAATATGCAGTTTAACAGTATTGTACCAATGCTGATTTCTTGATTTTGGTAACTGTACTATGGTTTAGTAAAACATTAACATTAGAGGAAGCTAGATGAGAGATATCTGGGAACTCTATTATTTTTGAGACTTTTTCATAATTTTTTAAAAATAATTTCTCCTTAGTCTCCTCTAATTTATGACAACTATTATTTTTTCTCTTGTCTTGAAACTTTTAATCCAATATTTTGTAAAATGTCCCTGAGCTTGAGCTTTCATGTTGGTGTTTTCTCACGATTAGAATGAATTTGGACATTTGGGGCAAGAATACCATAGAAATGATGTGTCCTTATCAGCACGCGGTTATCAAAGGATTCACAACGTCAGTGTGTTTTTGCTAGTGATGTTAATATTGATCACTTGACCAAGGTGGTGTCTGTCAGATTTCAACATTATAAATCAACTACCTTTCCCTTGGTATCAAAAAATATCAGGGAAAGGGGGTGGGGGGGCAGTAACTTTGAGACTATGCAAAAATCCTATTCCTCCTAAAACTGTGACCTAATTTTAGCATCCATAGGTGAATCCTGTGTGCAAGACCTTATTACTACGGTATTTTTTCCCCCTCTTCCTACATTGAAATGTTCCTATTTAAGAAAAAATTAAAAACCGTCCCTTCTCCCTATTTATTTCATATAACAGCATGGATTCACAGATATTTATTTTACTCTATAGGTTAAAATCCAATAATGTCATTACTTGTTAATCAAATTTTTCCTGCTTTGTTTAGGTACTTACTATCTCAGGTTGGCTTCTGTGTGACCTATCAACAATCCCCACTTTGAGCACCTCCTTAATTTCTGGCACCATAAAATATTCCAGCCTCATCCACACTATACATGATATTTCCAAGAAGAGATTCCCCTATGTATTTTGTATGGCAGGATATTTAGAACTATATTATAGAATGAAAACTATTAAGAAAGATTACTGTAATAAGGAATCTCAGAATTTCTGTCTTAGACATATTTTGGAAAGAGCCATCAGGCATGACAAAATTTCTTATGAAGAAACATGTACTGAATGACTCTTATAAAGACTATCACAAGAATAAAGCATTACAGTGTTATCAATACAAGGCACTGGGAAGTTTCTCAACATAAAAGTTTGATTTTAAAGTTTTAAAGTCTTCTGTAAAATATATCTCCTACAAAGGTAATGAGTAATGTACTTTCATGTTACCCCAAATAAGATGCAAAAACCACCAGAGGGCGCAGCAGAGATAGTCACAGATAAAACCTCCATAAGCAGTTCCCAAAAAACCCCCAAATTCTGTAATGACCTTGTGTATAGACAGTTTAACATTTATATTCTGCAAGGAACTGTTTGACAACAAATAACCCTACCAATGGGGCGCCTAGGTGGCTCAGTCGTTAAGCATCTGCTTTCGGCTCGGCTCATGATCCCAGCGTCCTGGGATCAAGCCCCCCATCGGGCTCCCTGCTCAGCGGGAAGCCTGCTTCTCCCTCTCCCACTCCCCCTGTTTGTGTTCCCTCTCTCCCTGTGTCTCCCTCTGTCAAATAAATAAAATCTTGGGGGAAAAAAAACCTACCAATATCACAAGAGAAATGAAAAAGTATTTTATGAAATATGAACAACACACAGTCACACAAATTTGTGCTGTCTTTTCTTACAACGAAAAACTTTCATCCATTTAAAAGGTCTAGATTTTAGGGGCATATCACAATTTTCTAATGCAAGACGCAATGTGTACTTTTGGTGTTTCTAGATTGTAATTTTTATATAATTTTAAAACAAAGTAGGGGACGCGTGGTGGCTCAGTTGGTTAAGTAAGCATCTGCCTTCGGCTCAGGTCACGATCCCAGAGTCCTGGAATCAAGTCCCACGTTGGGCACCCTGCTCAGCGGGGAGTCTGCTTCTCCCTCTCCCTCTGACCCTCTCCCCTGCTCACGCTCTCACTCACTCTCTCTCAAATGAATAAAAATCTTTTTAAGAAAATGAATTGTCAAATATGCAAAAAGCTAGACATCAGCACCAAGAATTACCAAGTTGTAAAATACTAATAAGAAATTTTAAGCCAACTTTGAGAAATAACCAATGTTCCAAAAATATATTATTAAAAACATAGTTCTATAGATTTTGACAAATGTAAACAACTCTGTAAGTAAACATCACTACAATCAAGATAAAAGCATATTTCCATCATCCCAAAATGCTCCCCTGAGCCCTTCAGCAATCAATCATGTCCCCACCACCAATTGCAGGTAACCACTGTTTTGCTTTCTATTAACTAATTACGTCTAGAATTTCATATAAATGGGATCATAAAAGATGTACTCTTATATCTACTTTTTCTCATCTAGTTTTTTTACATTAATTCAAGTTGTCTTGTATGTCAATAGTTTGTTCCTTTTTATTGCAGAATAGTACAGTCCACTGTATGGATATACACTTTTTTTAATGCATTCATCAGTTACTAGACATACCTATTGTTTCCTGTTTGGGACTATTAGGAATAAAGCTGCCAAGAACATTCACAAATTCTTTTTGCAAACAAATGTTTTCCCGGACTTGCTATGTCACACGGGGTAAGCATATGTTCAATTTTCAGAAACAGTCAAAAAGTTTTCCAGAGTGGTGTACCATTTTACACTCTCATCACCAGTGCGGGAGAACTACAGGAGCTCCACGTCCTTGTCAACATGCGGCACTGTCAGTCTTTGTAAGTGCGGCCATCCTAGCGGGTGGCAGCAGCGTGCAGTTTGAATCTGCACATCTCTGAGGACTAGTGATCCTGAGCATCTTTTTCATGTGATTACTGTCAAATTCATCTATCTTCGTTTGTGAAGTGACTGTTCAAATCTTTTACCCTTTTAAAAACTGGGTTGTCTCAAAGAGTTGTGAAATTCTGTCTCTATACTGACTGATCCAAGTCCTCTGTCAGGTGCAGGTATTTCAAGTAGTTTCTCCCAGTCTGTAAGCTGCCTTTTCAGAGGTGTCTTTTAAAGACCAAAAATGTGGGGCGCCTGGGTGGCTCAGTTGGTTGAGCATCTGACTCTTGATTTCAGCTCAGATCATGATCCTGGGGTCACGGGACCGGGCCCTGCGTCGGGCTCCACACTCAGCGCAGAGTCTGCTTTAGGATTCTCTCTCTCTCCCTCTCCCGCTGCCCCTCACCCCTGCTTGTGCTCAATAAATAAAATCATACACAGCAAAAATATTCAATTTTGACAAAATCCATTTTTCTTTTATGATTCATGTTTTATGTGTACTAAAAATCTTTGTCTATCCTGGTTGTGAAGATTTTCTCCTATGTTTTCTTCTAGAAGTTCCATAGTTTTAGCTTTTACGTTTAAATCTATGACCCATGTAATTTTTTGTATATGGTATAAGGGTAGAGGCAAATTTTTATTCCATATAAAAATATAGTTATATTTTGTTGAAAAGTATCCCTTACAATGGTATCTTTGACACATTTGTGAAAAATCAACTCTACAGGGGTGCCTGGACGGCTCAGTCAGTTGAGTGTCCAACTCTAGATTTTGGCTCAGGTCATGATCTCAGGGTTCGGAGATAAAGCCTTGGGTCAGGTTCCACGCTCAGCACGGAGTCAGCTTGAGACTCTCTCCCCTCTACCCCTCCCACTTGTGCTCTCTCAAATAAATACACAAATCTTTCAAAAAAATCAGCTATACAAATCAACATATTGTACACCTTAAATTTACATGTTATACTGACACAATGCCAACTATATTTCAATTAAATAAAAATTAGAAACCAAATTACATATTTACCAGTGAAGGTACATATGTGTGTGTGTGTGTGTGTATATGTTTGTATGTATGTATTTATATGGATCTATACCCTCTACTCTGTTACCTTGATTTGTCTATCTTATGCCAATACGTTTTATAGTAAATCTTTAAAACAGGGAGCACTGTCCTCATACTTTGCTCTTTTTCAAAATTGTTCTAAGACTTGTACATTTCCATATGGAACTGACAATTAGTTTGGTAATTTTTACAAAAAGCCTGCTGAGAATCTGCTAACGACTGACTTGAATCTATAAATCAGTCTGAGTAGAAATGATGCCCTAACAGTATCAAGTCTTCCAATCTATGAATGTGGTTATCTCTATTTACTGAGGTCTTTTTAAGTTTCTCTTAGTAATGTTTTATAGTTACGCATACAAATCTTACATATATTAGGCTAAATTTTTACATGAATAGTTCATGTTTTTTATTCTTTATAAATGGTATTTCTGTCAATTTCATTTTAATTATTGTGATTAAACTTCCACTGATTTTTGCATACTGTCCTTGTATCCTACAATATTGCCAAATTCACTTATTTCTAGTAACTCAGGATTTGCTATACACACAATGATATCATCTGAAAATAAAGACTATTTTTTACTCCTTCCTTCCTAATCTGAATGTATTTTATTTCTTTTTCTGGACTTAATGTATTGACCAGGACCTCTACTACAATTTTGACTACATTTGGTCAGAGTGAAAAACTATGCCTTTTTCCCAATCTTAGGTGGGAAGCATTCAGTCTTTCTCATTAAGTATGATGTTCAGTCTTTCATCATTAAGTATGATGAGAGTTTTATAGATGCTTTATCGAAGCTAGGAAGTTCCTTTCTCTTCCTAATTTGCTAAAAGTATTTACCACTGAACTCTGTCAAAGATTTTGCTACCTCTATTGATAAAATCATGGTTTTTTCCTCTTATTCTGTCTGCACAGTAAATTATATTGTTTTTTATTTAAAAATCATACTCTGAGGATAAATTCCATTTGGTCATGTTTTGTTGTCCTTTTTACATATTGCTGGATTTAATTTACAAACATTGAAAGATTTTTGCATTACATTCATGGTGAATGTTGGTCTATAGTTGTCTCTATAATGTCTTTGATACTGCTAATGTGTAATGCTAGCTTCTATTTTCCGAAGTAATCTAGATTTTGATTTTTTTTTCCATTAAATGTTTGCTATAATTTACCAGTAAAGCCATGTGGCTTGGTCTCTTTGTGGAAAGATTTTTAAATAAGAATTCAGTTTCATTAACAAATAAGATTCTATTAAGATTTTCTACTGCTTTTGTGTCAGTTCTTTTGTTTTTGAAGAAATTTTTCCATTTATTTTAAGGTGTAGAATTTACTGGCATAAAATTCTTCGTAATATTCCCTTGTTATCTTTTACATATGGGATCTGTAATGATTTCAGTTCTTTTATTACTGATATTGGTAATTGTGTTTTCTTTCTTCTAGAATGTTCCTTCAAAATGTGAATGCTGTATGTTCCACTGACTTCTTCCTACCTTATATAAAAGGCATGGCCAAAAATGATCCATCACACCGGAACTCATTCATTTTTGGATGTTGTCCAAAAATGTCAAAATAAGCTGCACAGTTGCAGTAATCTTAAAATTCTTTCTTAAAATTGTTTTCAGAGCTAACTGAGCATCAGAAGAAAATTTGTCGTAGAAAAGCCATGTAATGTAAACTGTTCAAAGAAACCTTGGAGATGAGAAAATTAAGATGAGGAAACAGGCCCAGTGAGTTAAGTAAGTTGCTTAATGCTATAAAACTTGATGGCAAAGCTGAATGACAGGACTTCTTGAAATGCTTTCTGATCTAATTTCTCTTCCTGTGTTAGTTCCATGTGAACAGTTAGTATAAAAGCTTAGGCTAAGAGATATTGGACACTGCTGTTCCTCAAACTGCATTTTTGGGCTAAGTGTGGAGAGAAGGGAATAATAAGAATGTTCTCACTCCAGACACAGAAAAATCAAACACCTAATTCTGAGGCGTTCCCCAACTTATACATTACTGGTTTTTCTACTGACGGTGTTTGTATTGATGTTGTTTTTCTCCTTTGGGTTTATCTACATTGTGGTTCTAATCAAAATAGGCAATAAGCTACTGAAAAAGCATATATTTATAAGACATAATATTTATAAGATCATAAAAACACGAGTTTCCTCAATGTTATTAATAACAATGGCTTAAAAGCCACACTTTTTTTTTTAAACCTAAGTGTACACGGTGTAGGTAACATATCTTATTCAAAAGATACAGCTCTTAAAGATTTCCATTGTTTTGTAAGTCAAATCCAACCCCATCCCATTACACATCATATTCTCCAGGTTTTCCTCTTATTTTTATCTGTTGCTATGTTCTGTTGCATTTAAACACTTAGCTGCACTTTTCTTTAGTTCTATACCACTCCCCATCCCAAACTCACCCCCAAGATACGGTATTTTCACAAAAGAACGCATATTTAAGAGCCTTCTTTTACTTTCAACACCAATTATTCAAGACTTACTTGTGGCTATTCCAGAGTTCAATCTGGTTTATCAATAATGTGACACTACATATGCAGGGTTTGTTTGTTTTTTTCTTATTGACTTGCCTTTTACGTTAAGAAATTCTGGAAGGGAGGAAGGGAAGGAAGGAGAGGAAGGTAGGTGCTAGCACACAACTTATATATAATGGCTTTTCTTTCTTCTTGAAGACATTCTTCACAGATAATTCTAGCTTCTTGCTCTAATTTGTACCAATTGTTTTCTAGGCCACTGCCATAGCTGTTAGCCTTTTCTCTAAGACACCTTTTCACTGGTGTCTTAGAGATTTGGTTTCTTGGATCTCACTTCATCTTCTTTAACTTCTATTTCATTTTTCTGGGTACATATTCAAGAACTTAAGAACGGTAAATTTCCCAAGTCCTTAAATTTCTGAAAATGTCTTTAATTTGATCTCATACGTGAATAATCATTTAAACTGGTATCAAATTCTGGGTTTAGGAATTCAGAACTTTGAATAAATTGCTCCACAGCTTTCTAATATCTACTGCTGGAGCTAAGAAATCCAATGCCAACAGACTCTATTCTTTTTAGGCAATTTTTTTCCCTGTCTAGCAGCTTTTAGGACTTTCTTTCTACTCTTGCAATTTTAAAATTACAAAAGAAGTTGAAACTAAATGTTGATCTTTTTTCATCTAAACTTCTTGATTATCAGAATGCTCTTTCAATCAGAAGATTTGATTTTACAGGTGAGGAAAATTATCTACTATTTCACTGATTAGCTTTGCTTCTATTTTATCTATTACATTTCTTGAAATTTACTCTAGGCAGATATTACTTGCTGTATTTGTGCCCCAAATCTCTTTTTTTGTACATTTTTCCTTACCCTTTGCTCTAACATTCTGAAGGAGATCCAAGAATTCATCATACTTTTCCTACCTGGTTGGCTAAGCTTTTTCACCAGCTAAAGTAACTGATTTCTGCATACCAGCTACAAAATTATTCAGATTCTGGTAGACCATCACATTACTACATGTCACGTACCTCACTGTTAAAACCTCAAATTTGTAAGTGCTACCATACCAAAACTGGATAGTCTAGCACCTCACTTTTTCTTCAGACTACCTGCCCCCCCCAAAAAAAAATTTAGAACCTAGAGGACAATCCACAATTTTTTAAAAAAGTTATCTGTAACACAAAACAAGGTAACAACTCAAAACCCAGTTGTTCAAGCCATACACTATACTTTAGAAAACTTTTCATCCTTCTCTCCATTATTCAGCTCTAAAGTTTTACTCAAAGAAAGCAGAATATAAGTAATTCTCAGTGGACTAGGTAAAATAGAGTTCAGGATCACTAAATTACTAAGTAAATGGTAAATCATGGCTGGTAGATTAAGAAACATGAACTATGTGATATATTTACGAATATTTTAATCAAAGTAACAAATGTAAAAGTCAATTTCAAAGTTAATGACAAAAGTTTTTTTAATGCTAAATAGTATTGTAGAAATAAAATGTTTTTTTTTTTTAAAAAAAAAAAAGATTTTATTTGAGAGACAGAGTATGTGTGTGAGAGAGGGGGAGCGCAAGCTTGAGCAGAAGGGGGAGAAGCAGACCACCCGGCACGACGCAGGGCTCAATTCCAGGACCCTGGGATCATGAGCTGAGCCAAAGGCAGACGCTTATCCGACTGAGCCACCCAGGCACCCCTACAGGAATAAAATGTTTTGAAACATTTTGACCTGTACACATTCAAACTACATTTTTGTTGATATTAAAAAGGTTTCCTCTGAAGATTTCTGAGATGATGAATAAAGGTTTGGGAGTCAACCAGAAATCACTCTTTAGAACACAATATTTAAAAATCGAATGGGGGGGAGGCGCCTGGGTGACTCAGTCAGTTAGGCACCCAACTTTTGATTTCAGCTCAGGTCATGATCTCAGGGTCATGAGATTGAACCCTGCGTCAGGCTCTGTGCTTAGCAGGCAGTCTGCTTGAGATTGTCTCTCCCTCCTCTGTCCCTCCCCCCACTCATGGGTACGCTCTCTCTAAAATAAATAAAATCTTCAAAATAAATGAATCCTGAATGGAATTAAGCTAGTCCATATAAGAAAGGGAAAAGAGGAATGCAGAAATAAAAGAGGAAATTAAATTCACCTTAGATTAACTTCTTCTCTGGAAGTTTGTTTTCATAACAAAAAAAACCCTAGATCTAAAGAATATGAATACGTAAACTTCCCTGAGTCTGATTGAGAGCAGAAATTAACAGCACAAAGTAAAGTCTCTACACTTTCAAGTCACCTGTAAATACTCAAACCAGAAACAAATTGCCTGAATACGAGACTGTTTACTCACAATGAGAGCACTGTCCTAAAGGCTAATTAGGTCTTCAGGGTTTCTACAGATAGTTCTTTATGCAAAACGACATGCCTTCAGGGTCTGCCAAGCTCTTCTTAAGTCACCTTCTAGTGAAGCAAAATTGAGAAATAAAGATTTCTTGGGGTGCCTGGGTGGCTCAGTCGGTTGGGCATCTGACTCTTGATTTTGGCTCAGGTCATAATCTTGGGGTTGTGGGATAGAGCCCCACATCAGACTTCGCTCCATGCAGAGTCTGTTTGGGATTCTCTCTCCCTCTCCCTTTGCCCCTCTCCCCTGCTCATGTTCTCTACCTCTAAAATAAATAGGGGCACCTGGGTAGCACAGTCATTAAGCATCTGCCTTCGGCTCAGGGCGTGATCCCAGCATTCTGGGATCAAGTCCCACATCAGGCTCCTCCGCTAGGAGCCTGCTTCTTCCTCTCCCACTCCCCCTGCTTGTGATCCCTCTCTCGCTGGCTGTCTCTCTGTGTCAAATAAATAAATAAAATCTTTTAAAAAATAAATAAATAAATAAAACTTAGGGAAAAAAATAAAATTAATTAATTTAAAAAAAAAAAAAGATCTGTCTTTCATCTACATTCAGTCTACAAAATAAGCCAGACCTAAGTTTACCAATTTTATCAGAAACATTCAGAATTATACTGGTTTTATCAACAGTAAAAATTAGCTGAATCTGAGCTTTCACTCAAACTTCCAACTATTCCCCCATTTAGTCCTCTGCTTAAACTACCTAAAGTAGTATCTTGCACTAGCCACTTTTCCAAGTTATCATGCCAACTTATAACTAAATTCTCAACTTTGAGCAAATCACCCCAACAGAGTATATATACATTTCCTAGTCCAGCCAGGTTAGCCAACAGACAACAAAGTCACAATGGCCTAGAATACTTTAACACAGTAAGAAGTGAACATGGAATTGAGAGACAAAAATGAGGAGGAGGAGGAAGAGTAGGATGGGAAAAGAATACCTATCTATGTATTGGACAAGCCCAGTTTTACCTAAAATCATTCTATAAACATAAATGTAACATTAACCTTGTAAAACCTACGTAAGAAAGGCAATTAAAAACATGACTCTCAAGCATGACTACTTGAGATCAACTCATGGTTTTGTTGCTTTACCTGCTGCTGTGTGGCCTTAAGCCTATGTTACTGAAGGTCCCTCTACCTCCTGTTTTCTCATCTATACAACAGGGAAAGTAAACCTCTTTCATGAGGCTATTGTAAGGATTAAAAAGATTAATGTATGTGAAGTGCTTAGAATGGTGCCTGGCACATGTTAAATGCCATGTAAGTATTTGTTGTGATTATTTATGAAAATAAATGGAGTGACTGGTAACTACTGAGTTTTACCAAAGGTAAAGCCTTTAAAATTATCCAAGTAGTTGTCTATTACTCCAGCTATGAGCTCCTAATAGCTTTTTCAGTCAACAACTATTTATTCAGCATTTGCTTTATGCCAGGCATTGCACTTATGCTTCTACTGTCAATGCCTTAACTCCTTTATTGGTGAAAATGTCCTTAAACAGCCTCTTGTTATTATTAAAGCTTGCTGTGTTGCATACCATACTTAGCTATAAATCAAGTATTTATCCTTGATACTATTCTTAGTTATTTCCCTCTCCTTTTTCCCATTCATTAAAAAAAACCTGTTAGTAATGGAAAATTTCAGACACATACAATAGTTTAATGAATCAAATAGTTTAATGAATTCCATATACCTATCATCCAGCTTCAACCAGCTTCAATTAACACATGAGAAATCTTATTTTATTTACACACCCATTTCAATTATTTTACACCAAATCCCAGACATACCATTTCCTTGTAATTGACCAGTATTTCTCTCTAAAATAATTCTTTTTAAAACATCACAATATTACTTGAAAAAAATATTAATAAATTAATAATTAACTCCTTGATATTAAATAATCGTGCTCCAATTTCCCCAAGCAGCACAAATGACTTTACAGGTTTTCTGAATCCTGCCTGATTTGGCAAAGAGGCAATGTGTCAATAAACTGAAGGTGACCTTAAGAGTAACAGCTTCATTACAGTAGTAAGAGATGAAAGCCAGAATGCTAGCAGACCAAGAGATTAGCAGAAATAAGGAAACAGAGATAACTATATATGCTCTTTTTTTTGAGAAGCTCAAGCATGAGAAAAAGTGAAAGGTACGTGCAGGATCAGAATCACAGCATAGGTGGTTATATGTGTAAACTGAAGAGAGATGAAGAGGCTGAAGACATAGAAGACACAGGACAAAAACAGAGAAACAAAATAAGGTCCTAGAAATGAAGTTAAAAGCACAAGAGGCTGACCCTGAACAGAGAGCTATAACACAAATTCTGACACTGATGGAAGGAGTTCGTGAAGTATGAATGGGACTGGGAAAATCAGCAGGCAGGGGTGGAAGGTGCAAGTGGAGGCATGTGAAGGCTAACACAAAATGTTTCCAGTTTTCTTAAGAATCAGGAGAGAAAGCACTAATTAAAAGCAGAGTACTGGAAGGATTATGTAGGGGATTTGGATAGAATGTTGAAGAACTGGATGGAATTTAAGGAGATTTGGGGGAAAAAAACCCACAACAAATGGACCAGACAGGTAAAGAATTAATTAGCATTCAAATCTTATTCAGTTTTCAAAGCCATTTTCAAGCATCACCCCTTCCACGAAGTTTTGTTTTCTTTTCTTTTTTTTTTGAAAGAGAGAGGGAGAGAGAGAATCTTAAGCAGGTTCCACACCCAGAACGGAGCCAGGCAAAGGGCTTGATCTCACTATCAGGACCCTGAGATCATGACCTGAGTGGAAAGAGTTAGATGCTTAACTGACTGAGTCACCCAGGCGCCCCTCCATGAAGTTTTTCTTAATGTCCTTAACCAAAAGTAATTGTCCCTCCTTAGACCCTTTGTTTTTATTTCTCATAATGGTTTACTTGTACTGTAATAATTTCTCCCCATAGCCAGGCTGTAAGCACTTTGTGGGTGCTTATCTGTTTATCACAGAGCCAAAGACAATACCTTACAGGATATAATTTAGATTCTTCTTACCTTTTTAAAAAGCACGCTTTTAAATACTAAAACAACAAAACAGAAACTACTTGAAGAGTTAAGAAGACCACTCAAGGCAAAGACAATTCCATAAGGCCTCAGTAAGAACATAGAATTGAGGTGCGTCTTGGAGGGAAGAGAAGGCATGACATCATTTTACCTGAACAGGGAAGTATAAATAGTGAAGTGCCTCAAGGATTAGTTGTAACATCTTATCTATAATAGTAGCTATTCACAGACAACAATAAGCTCTTCCAATAGTGAAGAGGTGTCTTAAACGAGCAAAAAAAAGTTTACTGCAACATGTGGGTAGGGGCAAAGTAGTGGTTTTAATGTGGACAGGTTCACTTTGGGGAAATGCATCCAAATCGTGTATAAAATTGATAAAAGCACATTTTATTATAGTGAACCAAAGAGGGAACAGAAAAATCCAGATAAGATTCATAGCTGGTTGAACAATCACTGACAAGTACAGATCTTTAGTGACAAGGCTCAACAGCTTCAAAGAAGCATAAATGAAGTCCTCAGAAAGAAGACTGAGTTCTGATGATAAAACTGAAAGGGGCAGCTTTAAGAGTGTATGAAATCTACTTCAGATACTTACCACCCATTTTTTAAAAACAGAATGGCCTTTGCCATTCTGGATATGCGTACCCTTAGGGACCTCTTTCCTTGGCAAAGAAACAAAAACTAACTTTCTAAGACCTCTTTCCTGTTGTAATCCCAACAGCCAATCCCAACTCTATTTGCAGTCTGAAGCCCAGCTAATTACAGATTTCCAGACCTCCTTTTTGCCCACTAGCAACTGGAGAAATAATTGTGTCACATGTTCAAACTAAACACTAAGTGGCAAGGCACGATTTTGAGCAGAATCCTTTCAATTCTAAAGCAACTGACACAGTAACTGCGCCAGAGACAAGAATTATAGATCTAGATTAACACCCGGGCACCAGTATGGAACTACTCTCATCTTGATCATATTTCAGAGGTAGGTCAGACACTGACAGAAGTGACAGTTCTCCAATCCAGAAGACCACAACAGTCTGTAACAGGGTTCAGTATACTTTTTCTGTAACGGGCTAGGTAGTAAATATTTTAGCTTTGTGTCCCATATGGTCTCTGTTACAACTATTCAATTCTGCCACTGTCACATGAAAACAGCCACAGGCACTATGTAAGCAAATGGGCACAGCTGTATTCCAACAAAAATTTATTAACAGAAACTAACGGCAGGCAGTAGTTTACCAACCCCTATGTTTACCAAAACATAGGGAAATAGGCCAATAAGCCAAATAAGTCATAATTAGGTTTGGCTTTGATCAATATGCTGATGTAACAATTTATCCCCATGTTTAAAATAGAAACATACATACACCTACATATGATCATAATTACACAAGAAATTCATTTTAAAAAGCCTGGGAGGAAAGAGTGAAATAAAATGTAAACAGGAGTTGGGATGGCAGAATTACAGGTAACTGGTCTTAGAGCATGACCATTTAAAAATTTTTTTTAATTACAGAAGTCACAAAATGTAAGATAAAATAATAATTTCAGCTTATTATAACAGCTATAAAGAAAATAAACAGGGTACTTACTATTCATGATAGAGAGAAATCTAAGCAGCAGAGAGAGAGAGAACATCTCCCAACAGGTGATATTTATGCTGACACCCGAATAACAACAAAGTCAGTCAAATAAAGAGCTGACAGAACAGCATTCTACCCAGAGCTCATAAGCAAGCAAAGATGCTGAGGAGAATGAAACGGACACGCGTTTTGGGAAAAGAAAGGAGACCAACGAAACATAAAGAGCAACTGGGAAAATGGTTTTAGCAAGACACAAAGGAAGTGACACTTCATTGCAAGGTAAGATGTCTCCGAACAAGGAAGAACCAGCTGCATCAAACAGGGACAGAAAGGGCAAGGAAGATTCAGAATGGTTTAGGGATTCTGGGATCTCATGATGGCATCTAAATTTATCAAAGGTCCCTATTCCAATTCTAAAGATCTCTCCCTTACCCAATCATAGCCCTTCCACACAAGAGACTTTATGATTTTTATTTAATCTCCCTGGTCCTCTGACTGATCCTTAAATCAAGAATTTCTAAAACTGTCATTTTCTTTCCTTATGTTCTCCAGTACAGTCAGAAATAACCAGACCAACCACACTTTTTACACTCTTCATTCCCCTGAGAAACATATTTTGCAATAGCTACTTGGTCTATGGAAGGTTTGCCTTCAACAAACATTTTTTGTTACCAAAGGATAAATAAATCAGCTGTTTACTTGAAACTCTGTTCATCTGAAAGACTTCTGTTGGGTTGCTCCACTGAGATTCGAGGGTTGATTTGTAACTACAGCATAGTGCAGATAATATAGAGCAGCTCTATTAAAAAAAACTTCCCTACTCTGATAACTTAAAAAGACTTTAAGTCAAATTCATTACCCACTTTAAATAGTTAAGGACTAACTTTGCTATCCACAGAGAGATATATAGAGGGGTACGATTTATATACATACATAGGTATGTGTAAATAAAGAAATTCTTGATAACAAGAATATCTGACTTACAGTGTGAGCACATTTCCAAAGGATAACTTGCCTCATTTCCCTGGAGAAAAGAAATAAATAATAATTAGTCACAAAATTGGCACAAATTTCTTTAAAAGGTTAAATACTTTGAGTCACAAAACATAGGGAAATAAGTAAAAAACCAAAGTAGCTAAATTAGTTTTTTGATATGAAAAAAATTATACAATATGACAGAAAGAGCTCTTGAATCAAACAGGCCTGAGCCATGTGACTTACACAAACATTTGAGTAAAATTTATTTTAAATATTTTTAATGCCCTAAATATGTTGTATACCAGATTGTAACACACTGGAGACTATCAAGGCTCTAACTGAATTCAATTTGGGACAGAGCTCAGAAAAAGCTTCTCCTGCCACCTCTATTTAAATGAACAGTTTCCTGAGACTGTAAAGCTCTTTAAAAAGAAAAAACCAAAAACATTTATAACTGCGCTGATGATGAGGGAAGAGAAGGCAAGCTGAGGACAAAGCAGAAACTGACACCCCGTAACCCCCCCCCAACCATGGGATGTACCTGACATTCCTCAGGCACTCCTGGCTGCCCTAAAGGACAAAGAAATAGTTAACCTATAGATACCACAATCCTGCAAGACTTAAGTCTCCCTCAGTTTACGAAAGTCTTAGCAGTTTACAAGAACAAAGCATTTCTACCAATAACCTAGCTTCCGGAAGGGAATGTAGATACAATTAAATGTCCTTATAATCTGCAGCCTCCATGAAGTTCCCAACTATCTTCATGTTAATGCCTTACTAGAGGGGTAAACAACCTTAACTTGACAATGGCAAGGCCTCCGGTATCCTGTTAAGTCTTCTTTAACATATGAAAGACCTTTCTCAACCTCCCTTTTTCCTTACCTTCCCCCAACCCCATAGTATATAATCAGCCACCCCTCACAACCCGGAGCAGCAGCTCTTTCTGCCCACGGGTCCTGTCCCCGTGTTTTAATAAACCACCAATTTTGCACCAAAGACGCCTCAAGAATTCTCTCCTGGTCGTCGGCTCCGGACTCCACCCCACTGAACCTCACGTATATTCCCCGACCTCATCACTGATAGGCCAATTCAAGTTTTTTTCTTGAGAAGTTTTATTTCATGTATAAACTCCACATTGATATAATTTATCCGAATTCCTGATTTATAAAATATATAAAACAACCCATCTGTTTTCTATACAGGATTCCATTTGAATCTATTTAAGGAAAAAAGAGCTCTAGAAAAACTACAGACCTGGCCCAAAGCCTACATTTAATAATTCTTAATGAACTGAGCCCAGGGAGGTCAAGTACCTGGTGGATGATCACACCATTTGATTAGTAATAAAACCAGGAGTAGTTCTAAATCTAAAACGGTAAAAACTCCAAGTACAACAGACTCACATGAGGTAAAAATCACGAAGATCTTTTAAAAAGTCTACAGAATTTAGGGGCACCTGGGTGGCTCAATCGGTTAAGCATCCAAATCTTGATTTCAGCTCAGGTCATGATCTCAGGGTTGTGGAGTCAAGCCCTGCATCCGGCTCAATGTAGAGTCTCCTTGTCCCTCTCTCCCTGCTACTCCCCACTCCCATCTCTAAAATAAATACATAAAATCTTAAAAAAAAAAAAAAAGTCTACAGAATCTAAAATAATGTAAATTGAGCTTTTAAAATTTAGTGATAAAATCAGAATAGCATGCATCCTATGTTCATTCCATTTACCTAATCTTGACCCCATCTAGCAATGTGTACAATAGGATTAACATATGACTATACTTAAAAGAGCCTAAGAAATTTTTGATTACAGCCTGAAAAAAACATTTTAATCTGGCTCTTTAGCTTTTAAACTCCTAAAAGTATCTTATACTATGTAAATTTGAGGTTTAACAAAGGTTACCAGTAAATTAGCATCGTCAATTCTTATGTCACCAATAATTAGTCTTTCCCTTGAAAATTATAGCAAATAACTGCAATTTTCCAGAACTGGTTAATTCTAGGCTACTTTAAATTTCAAATATATATTAAAATAGAAGAAATAGCAAAAATTAATAAAACTGGATAGTAATGACCAGAGATGGAGTTCTTGCTTATTCCGCCCCTTACTTGAGTCAAGATTCTTACCATGATTATCTTTTACCGCCTCACATATTTCATGCCTAAATTCTTAAAATACGCTTTTTAAAATTATTTTTTATTTTTTAAGATTTTATCTATTTATTTGACAGAGAGCAAGCGAGCAAGCACCAGCAGGGGGAGCGGCAGGCAGAGGGAGAGGGAAAGGGAGAAGCAGACTCCCTGCCACGCAGAGAGCCCAGTGCGGGTCCAATCCCAGGACCCCAGGATCATGACCTGAGCCAAGGTAGACGCTTAAACGACTAAGCCACCCAGGCGCCCCTTAAAATACATTAAAAAAAAAAAATCTCACTCTACCCCAAGAATAAGTATGTTTCTTGAGAGGCTCTCAAAAGAATACAATAATACTTTGGATTGTCATTCTGAGTTGGGTTGGGTGTTTCTGTTTGGTTTGTTTTGGTTTGGGTTTTTTTGACAATAATGATTATAATTGTCTTAAAAATGAGGGCACAGGGCACCCGGCTGGTTCAATCAGTAAAACATGTGACTCTTGATCTCAGGGTCCTGAGTTCAAGCCCTACAATGGGTGTAGAGATTACTTAAGTAAATAAATAAAACTTGAGGGCAAAAAGGTTATACAGTATTTCAGGGAGAACTCTGAAACTAGGTCCTTGTTTCTTCAACCCACTGACCTTTATAATGTTATCAATTCTTCATAAATGATACCATCCATCCTCTATCTATATCATTCCCAGCTAGCCAGCATCCACAAAACCCAAGGACCAGGCCAGCTGGAGCCCTTCGGTGCTTATCCACTAACAATGAATGCCTCATCTGTCTTCCTTACAACCCATATATCCAAAAGATTACTTCAACCTCAACCTGTCTAATCTTGTGCCCAGCAAAAATATCTTTCAAATATTAAGGCAAAATGCTTTCCCCAGATAACCAAAAACTAAAAGAATTAAGCTCCAATACACATGCACTATAAGAAATGTCACAAGAAAATTCTTTGGGCAAAAGAAAAATTATAATAAATGGAAATTTGGATCTAGACCAAGATATGAAGATCACCAGAAATGGTAAACATGTTATGTAAATAGAAAACACTTTTTTCTCATTTTTAATTGTCTTTAAAATATAACTAACACAAACATAATAAAAATGTATTCTGGGGTGTGTAACGTGTACTACAGAAGTAAAATGTATGACAAGAGCAGCACAAATGTAAGACAGAAAAATGATGTATGTTGTCAAGATCATACACTATGAGGGAAACATTATAATGTTACTTGAAAGTAGAGCATAATGTCAAAAATGTATATTATAAACCCTAGAGCAATCACTTTCTAATAAAAAGATAAATAAAATGGTATCATAAAGAATACTCAATCCAAAAGGAGGCAGATAAATAGGAAAAAAAGAAACAAATACCAAATGTGGAAAAAATTTGAAGTAAAATAGCAGGATGGCGGATTTAAATCCAAACATTCTGAGAAGGATACAATGTTAAGTTTATCACTTTAACAACTACAGTTAAAAAGATGCAACTGTAGGGGCGCCTGGATGGCTCAACTGGTTGAGCATCCAACTCTTGATTTTGGCTCAGGTCACAATCTCGGGGTCCTGGGACTGAGCCCCACGTCAGGATCCCCGCTCAGCAGGAAGTCTGCTTCTCTCTCCCGCTCCCTCTGCCCCTGCCCCTTGCTCACACACGCACGCAGGAGGTCTCTCTCTCTAAAATAAATATTGAAAAAAAGAAGATGCAACCGTATGCTATCTACAAGAAGCCTACTTTAAAAAGAGGTTAGAGCTAGGTGAGCCCTTCACCCTTCACTGGAATCTGATGCTATCTCTAGGTAGATGGTGTCAGAATTGAGCTGAATTATAGGATGTCCAGCTGATGTCCAGAAATTGGTGGATATGTGAGGAACTACCACCACCACACTATAATTAGGTCTACAAACACACACACAGGAACACAGTTTCAAGATAAATGAAATCAAACACTTAAAGAAGGGAAAGGCAAACAATCATTTTGGAGATTTTAATATTTCCTTCACAGTAAGTAATAGAAAACAAGAACAACAACAAAAAATCAACAACATGCTATCAACCAACATGTCCTAAACCAGCAGAATATTCTTTTCCAATGCACGTGGAACAATCACAGAGACATTATTCTGAGCCTTAAAAAGTCTCAATAAACTCGAAAGGTCTAAAATCATACGGAATATATCCTCTCATTAGGATGTAATTAAACTAGAAAGGTATTTGGGAATATTCAAATCTGGAAACAAAGCACAATTCTAAATAATAACCCATGAGTCACAGAGGAAATGACAAGAGAAATCAGAAAATATTTGAATAAAATGAAAACAGAACCTATCAGAATTGACGGGATACAGGTTAAGCAGTGTTTTTGAGGAAAATGCTGTTACAAGAGAAGGTCCAAAACACAATGATCTGTTCCCCAAGTAAAAAGCTAGAAAAAGAGTAAGTTAAACCTAAAGCAAGAAAAAACAAGAAAAAAACTGAGAAATTAATAAAATAGAAGTGGATAAACAGAAGAAAAATAAATAAAGACAAAAACCCATTTTTTGAAAAGGTCAATAAGTAAAACCCCAGGCAAATCAACACAAATTCTATGGACATCAAAAGAAAAATAAAGGAATTTTCTAAACAAAGTTATAAAAACAAATTTTATAATTCAGATGAACGGACAAGTTTCTTGTAAGACAGTATATGACAAGACAGACTCAAGATAAAAGAGAAAAGCTGAACACCTCTACAGCTGTTACAATACACTGAATTTGAGTTTAAAACTTTCCTAGAAAGAAAACTACAGACCTGGATGGCTTCACTGGTTGATTTGATCATATATTCGAAGTAAAAAACATACCAACCCTACACAAATTCTTTCAGAAAGCAGAGGGGAAAGGAATATAGTTCTTAACTCAGTCAATGAGGCCAATACTACCCTCATACCAAAATCAGGCAGTAACTTTATAAAAAAGAAAACTGTATGCCCATACTTCATGACAATGGATGCAAAAAGCTGTAACATTTGAGCAAATCCAGAATCAAATTTTAAAAAAATAAAATTTCATGACCAACTGAGGACCTATCCCAGCAATGTAAGGTTGGCTTAATATTCCAAATCAATGTGATTCACTACACTAACTGACTAAAAAAGAAAAAACATACGATCATCTCAAAAAATACAATAAAAGCATCTGACAAATTTCAACACCTACTCACGAAAATAAGAACCACAATCCAGCAAGCAAAGGTTCTTCCTCAATCTATAAAGGCTATCTACAAAAAACCTAGAGCTAACGTCATACTTAACCTGGTGAAAGACTAAATGCCTTCTCCCTCAGATCAGGAACAAGATAAGATATCTGCACCAGCGCAATCAGGCAAGAGAGAAGAAATAAAAGGCATAGCATACAGATTGGAAAGAGGAAGTTAAACTGCCTTTACTTGCAGATAACATGACTATGTATGAACATAAATGCTAAACAAACTACAAGACTATCAGAACTAATAAATTAATGAAGCAAAGTCCCCCAATACCAGGTGTATACAAAAACCAAATGCATTTCCACATAGCTCTAACTCAGCAGCCACACAATCTGAAAAAGAAGGAACAATGTTGAAGGAGTTACACTACCTGACTTAAAGAATTATTATAAAGCTAGAGTTGTTAACAGAGTGATCCTGGTGTAAGACTAGACATAAAGATCAATGCAGCAGATAAAATGTAAAGCACACATACACAAAGTTCAGTGTTTTTGACAAAGGTGTCCAGGTAGTTCAATAGGGGAAAAAAAACAACAAATGATGCTAAAACAAATGAGTATCAACATTAAAAAAAGGAAAAGACAAAACACTTGAGTAGATATTTTATAACAAAAGATACAGACACAGCAAATAAGATGAAAAGATACTTCACATCATTAGACATCAGCAAAATGCAAATTAAAACTACAATTAGATACCACAATACTTGCAACTAGTATATATATGCCTACAATTTAAAAACTGACATACCAAATGTTGCTGAAAATGTAGAACAAATCGTTATGTGCTGGGCAGATTCTAAGACGGCCCCCTCTGAAACTCCCAGTCCTAGGTACACAAACGTCCGTTACCAGTTATTCAAATACGGTTCTAGGTACCGGCTCAACAGGATTTTGCACCGTAATTAAGGTTCCACATCAGCTGACCTCAGGATAACATTATTAGGGTGGGTCTGTTCTAATCATAAGCGCCTTTTAAAAGCAAAGAGGGGAAGTCAGAGATTCAACCCATGAGAAGAATTCAAGATTAGGGAGCGCACCACATGCCACTGAGTGCAGGCAGCTTCTAAGGGCTGAGTGTAGGCTCCAGCTGGCAGTGAACAAGGAAACAGAGATCTCAAGCCTACAACAGCAAGAAACTGAATTTGGCCAACAACCTAAATGAGCCTGGGAACAGATTCTCCCCCAAAACCTCCAGACAAGAGCTCACTCTGGCCAACACCTGGATTTCAGTCTTTTGATTCCCTCAAGAGAGACCCCATTTGAACTTCTGACTTACAGAAATAACTATGTGCTGTTTTAAGCCACTAAGTTAGAGGTAATTTGTAACACAGCAACAGAAATTAACACGCAGACATATAGTATATGTGGCTAAAAGTAAAAATGTTGACATAATGTGTTGGTGAAGATATGGAGCAAATGAAATTTTTATACGTTGCTGGTGTGAACCCCAAATGACACAGCCATTCTGGAAGAGTTTGACGGATTCTTAATATAAGTTTAATAGAACATCCAGAAATGAAAACATGTCCATGCAAAGATTTGTACACATGTCCACAGAAACTCTGTTAACAGCCCAAATAAGAAACAATCTAAATGTCCATCAACTGTCAAATGGATAAACTGTGGTATATATCCAGACAATGGAGTACTACTCAAGGAAAAGACAACTGATACACCCAACAACAGAAATGAATCTCAAAAGCAGTAAGTGAAAGAGGCCAGATACAAAAGGTTACACGCTGCATGATTCCACTTATAAGTACTAGAAGAGGCAAACTAGAGTTACCAAAAGATCAGGGGTTGCCAAGGGTTAAGAGGGTCAATGAAAAGGGGTACCAGTAACATTTTAGGGTGACAGAAATGTTCTACACATCTTGATTGCGGTGGTGCTTACAAAACTATACATTTGTCAAGACACATTAACTATACACTTAAAATTGGTTAATTTTATTATATGTAAGTTACACCTCAATAAAGCTGATTTTTTTTTCAATTTGTGTGAGAGCATGCGTGCATGCATGCACAATCAGGTGGGGGGGGAGGGAGCGAGAGGGAGAGAGAGAGAGACAGAGAGACAGAGACAGAGAGACAGAGAGAGAGAGAATCTCAAGCAGATTCCCCACTGAGTGTGGAGCCCCACACAGGGCTTAATCTCACAGCTCATGAGATCACAACCTGAGCCGAAACCAAGAGTTGGACGCCCAACTAACTGTGCAACCCAGGTGCCCCTAAAGCTTATTTTCATTTTTTTTTTTTAAGATTTTATTTACTTATTTGACAGAGATAGAGACAGCCAGCGAGAGAGGGAACACAAGCAGGGGGAGTGGGAGAGGAAGAAGCAGGCTTCCAACGGAGGAGCCTGATGTGGGGGCTTGATCCCAGAACTCTGGGATCACGCCCCGAGCCGAAGGCAGACGCTTAACGACTGAGCCACCCAGGCGCCCCTAAAGCTTATTTTTTTAAAAAACTCAGCAGGAGTCTCAAATAAAATGGAACTGCTTCATAAATCCCCTTTTTTTATTTGAAATATCTCATCAATTTCTTTAAAATAATAAATTTCCTGTCATACTATTATTCACAGTTCAAGTATATGGACTTTTGTTTTTATAACCCACATACTCATTTCAAGGTAGCAAATTACGTATTTTTTAGATTAATTTTACAATATCCTGAGAAACCAGAAACTTACAGTAATCTTGATCCTTATAATTTTTTCATTCTTTACTTAATCCACTCCTCAGATCTTAAATTCCATGAAGGCAGTAACTGTTTTATTATCTTTTGATATCTCTCGCCAGATTTAACATTGTCCTAAATTTATGCAAGGAAGTATTTTATAGGTGCATGTAAAAATCCAGATAGCCTTAAGGAACTTGGTTTAAGTGGCATGTTAAGCATCAATGTATTACACAATATACTGAGATTAAGGACATATTAAGAGATTCGATAAAGGGGGCGCCTGGGTGGCACAGCGGTTGAGCGTCTGCCTTCGGCTCAGGGCGTGATCCCGGTGTTATGGGATCGAGCCCCACATCAGGCTCCTCCGCTATGAGCCTGCTTCTTCCTCTCCCACTCCCCCTGCTTGTGTTCCCTCTCTCGCTGGCTGTCTCTCTCTCTCTCTGTTGAATAAATAAATTTAAAAAAAAAAAGATTCGATAAAGAACTTTAGATTTCTGCTTTCCTTAATGCTCACTTTTCATGAGTATCTATTAAGCATCTGGATCTCTATACACTTTAAATAAGCAAGCAGTACTCTAATACGTAAGTAACATTTATAGTTCCCAAGAAGAGCCTATAACCAAATAAGACAATGTTGTCACCTCTTAATGTCTCCTAAAGATAAATGTCTACATATTCTGACAGCAGGCCCTTTGAAAATAGCCTAAACTTTATAGTATGCATTTATAAAATTTATTTTTATTCTCTCACATCCAGACCTTTCAAGATCAAAGTAACTCTAAACAAAACGAGATAAAAGAGCTCCAAAAATACTTTCATTTCTTTGCCAGAAAATTTCTTTAGAAAGTATATTCCTGTTCCTCCTGATTTAATGTATAGTATATCAAAATTGATAATCATAAAAGGTAACCTTTAAAAATACCAAATAATATGGATTTGAAAAAAAAGTTAGAATCCAAATGTCTTCATCTGCTGAAAGACAAAGTTTGCCAACTTCCCACAGTTAATGTTAATTTTCATAAGGAAATCAATTTCTACAGTGAAATCACTGACCATCTTAATAACTGTTCTAGGACAGAAATCCCTACTCTCGGAAGTATAAAACAAGATGTGAAACTGTGGATGGGTAAATCTGGGTGAAAGGAAGTGAAAAGATCAAAGGACAGAAGTAGACTTTGGAGGACAAGTCTCTGTATAAAGCTGAGTTCACAAGTACCCCTACCTCTAGACACTGACTTCTCCATACAGGAAATAAGAAAGGTTGACTAGATGATTTCAAGGGGTCCTTCCAGCTGTATTGTTTGTTTGTTTGTTTTACTACTAATGAAGATGCTAGACATATTTAAACATAGAAGGGGAGGGAGGGAGAAAGGGAAAGAGAACACAGGGATGGAATGTCAAGAAACTCCTTAAAGCAAAGCATACTGTTGGTCCCGGAGACAAAAGTTTCCCAAATAGAGTACACTTAACTTTGTATTTTGTTTTTTTGTAGGCCAGCACAACAATCAGTATGAGAAAAGAAAAGGCAAAGGCACCTGGGTGGCTCAGTTAAGCATCTGCCTTTGGCTCAGGTCATGCATGATCCCAGGGTCCTGGTTCAAGCCCCCCACAACAGGTTCCCTGCTCAGAGGGGAGCCTGCTTCTCCCTCTCCCTCCGGATCCCCTGCAAATAGGGAGGGTTTTTTTTCTCGCCTTATTCCAGGGGGTAGAACTTCCATCACTATGTTGAAAGAGTGGTGAGAGCAGATCATTACCTTAATGATCTTATAGGAAAAGCATTCAGTCTTTGCCATTAAGTATAATGTCACCTATCAGTTTTTATAGATATTCCTTACCCAACTGAGTTAGTTCCTCCTATATATTTTTATTTTTTTAAAGAAACTACCAATGGGTCCTGAATTTTAATTAAATGCCTTTTTCCATCAATTTATGTGATAATGTGATTTTTCTTTAGCTGTTAATACAGTGGATTGTTTATATTGAATTTCAAAGAGTGAACCAGCTGTGAATCCCTGCAGTGAGACATATTTGGTAATGGTATTCAATTTTTTTTCCCATACTGCTTAACTCTTTTTACTATTTTCTTAAAATTTTTGCATTACACTGACATGAGAAATTTGATAGTTTTTGTACTGTTTTTGGGGGTGTATCAAGGTAATGGGGCCTATTCAAATTATCTATTTCAGATTGGGTGAAGGGTGGTAGTATGTATTTTTCAAGGAACTGGTCCATTACATCAAAGTTGTCAAAATTATGTATGAGCTGTTCATTGTATCTCCATATTATCTTTTCCATGTTTGATGGGTCTATGGTGATTCTCTACACATCATTCCTGATAATTTGTTTCTTCTTGTAATCCTCCCAGTTTTGCCAGAGGTTTGTCAATCTATGGATCTTTCTGAAGAACCAGCTCTTTATTTCATTGACTTTCTGGTTTTTGTCTTCAATTCCACTGATTTCTGCTTTTATCTTTATTTCCTTCTTCTTTGCTTTGGGTAGATTTTGCTTCTTTTTTTTTTTTTAAAGATTTTATTTACTTACTTGAGAGGGAGCAAGAGTCATAGTGAGAGACCACAGAGGGAGAGGGAGAAGCAGACTCCCTGCTGAGCTGTAAGCCCAACGTGGGGCTAGATCCCAGGACCCCAGGATCATGACCTGAGCCGAAGGCAGACGCTAAACCAACTGAGCCACCCAGGCACCCCTTGATTTTGCTTTTTTTCTTCTTCAGGTTCTTAAGATGGGAGCTCAAGATTATTTACACTTTTTTTTTCTCTTTTCTAATATGTGCACTTAGTGCTATAAGTTTCCTTCTCAGCACTGCTTTACCTACATCCCAATGGGTTGTATTCTTTTTTTTTTTTTTTAAGATTTATTTATTTGAGAGAGAGAGAGACAGCACAAGCAGGGGCAGGTGCGGAGGGAGAAATAGGCTCCCCACTGACGAAGGAGCCCAATGTGGGACTCAATACCAGGACCCCAAGATCATGACCTGAGCCGAAGGCAGATAACTTAACCAACTGAGCCACCCAGACGCCCTCAATGGATTGTATTCTTAATGTTTTTTCTCTACAGTTAATTCTCCAGTGTGTGAAACAGATAAAATACTTATTAATAAATATTTTTGAATTATCACTGAAATATATATGCTTTTATTATTTATAAAATCCCTTTTTGTAATTTCTTTGAAAAAATGTACTAAGTTCCAAACAACTGTTATATGAACTTTAAACACAGCCCATTTGCCAATTCATCTTCCTCTTTATGCCAACCCAAAATTCTTCCAGGACTGAAACTGAGTACATGTCCAAAAAGTTAAGAATGGTATCTTACAAAGTGTTTGACACACTGTAAGCAATTAATGAAAAGAAGGATTTAAGAATAAGATTTCAGGGGCGCCTGGGTAGCGCAGTCGTTAAAGCGTCTGCCTTCAGCTCAGGGCGTGATCCCAGCGTTATGGGATCGAGTCCCACATCAGGCTCCTCCGCTGTGAGCCTGCTTCTTCCTCTCCCACTCCCCCTGCTGTGTTCCCTCTCTCGCTGCCTGTCTGTCACATAAATAAATAAAAAAATCTTAAAAAAAAAAATAAAAGAATAAGATTTCATTCCCAAAGGTGTAAGACACCTCTCAAGAAACAGATATGCGAAAAAAGCTTTATTAAAGCAGAGATCTTTCTCAAAGTATAGGTTTGCAAAAACAAAAACCTGCTGGCTCTTTTCATCTGGTTTTCCTTCTAACAAAGACATTTTCATCAAATTAAGGCAATTCTTTACATAAAGGCCCAATATCCTCAGACACTTCAGATGCACCAACTTAAATTTCAATAACTACCTTAGTTCAAACTAGACATGCAATACACTAAGTGTTACTGTCTAGTTCTTACGGATTTTTTTAAAGGCAAAAGCTGAGAAAGAAATCTTTAATGAAAGTTTTGTAAATATAGACATGTATGGAAAAAAGGAACGTTCACTGAATACAAAAAAAAAAAATGATTCAGATTTATGTGCTGAGCACTCTTTTAGAGACTTTACATACATTATCTCTCACCTTCCAAACAATCTTCTGGGTAAATAGGGGTGTCAAGGTTAAGCAACTTGCACAAGGTCACACAGCTGGTAGTGGCAGAGACAAATTTGAACTCACGCTAATATAATTCCCATAATATTCTCACCAATATATGACAAGGCTACATCCTTTCTGTATTATAAGAAAAGTGGTAAATTACCGAAACGATTTTCCTCTCATCTTGGAACACATTAGTTTAAGTGACTTGTCACTGCCAACTTACACTGGCACAGTGTTGTTCATGTATCTAACATTGCAGTCTCAATCATAAAATTATGACAACAGCGTGTGAGATAGGTGGGGACAACTGAGAAGAGGAGTAAAGGGATGGAAAATATAAAACACTATTACATGGAAATTGTCCAAAAACCTGGAAGGAACAATATTAATTTGGTACTGTATTTTAATTTAAAAACATGTATTATCCCTAACAAAAGAGAAAACTCTAAAAGCATAGCATTTTCAGTAATTAAGAAAATAATCTCAGAACAGAGGTAATAAAATCCTAGTAGCGGCACACTCCTGAATGATGTCTTTGAGACCACCCTGACTATGGCCAAAGTAAATAGCTGAAATATAAAGTACAGGTTAGTCAAATGAAAGGTCAAGAAACACTAAAGCAAAGATGTACATAAACACCTGAAGTGATGGGAGACCCTAGAGGGAAAATCTGACATAGGTACTAAATTTTAAACAAAAAACTGGAGTACCCAGAGAGATGTTAGGTGATAACAATTCAAAGATATAAAGGAAGATAGTCAGAAGAAAATGAGTTTGCATGAGAATTAAGAACGATCAGGGGTCAGCAAACTATGGTCCCAGGCCATATCAGGCCTACCATCTCTTGGGGTTTGGTTTTTGGTTTTTTTAGTGACATCTTTTTTTTTAATTGAGACATCACTGACATGTATTAGTTTCAGCTGTATGTGATTCAATATTTGTATATATTGTGAAATGGTCACCACAGTAAGTCTAGTTCACATCAGTAACCATAACACAATCACAAAATTTGTGTGTGATGACAACTTCTAACATCTACTCTTACCAACCTTCAAATAGGCAAAACAACTATAGTCACCATGCTGTATTATCTCATGACTTACTTTATAACTAAAGTTTGTACCTTTTGACCACCTTCACCCATTTCACCCACCCATCATCTCTCGCCTCTGGCAACTACCAATCTATTCTCTGTATCTATGAATTCAGTTTTTAGTTTTGTTTTTAAGATTCCAGAAGTGAGACCATATAGTATTTGTCTTTCTCTTAATTTCACTTAGCATAATGCCCTCAAGACCTAACCCCATTGTTGCAGATGGCAATATTTCCTTCTTTTTTTATGACTGAATAATATTCCATTGTATATATACATACCATATTTTCTTCATTCATTCACTCATCCATTGATGGACATTTAGGCTGCTTCCATGTCTTGGCTACTGTAAATAAGGCTACAATGAACATAAGAGTGCATACATCTTTTAGTGTTTTAATTTCCTTCAGATAAATACCCAGAAGTAGAAATTGCTGGATTATATAGTTCTATTTCTAATTTTCTGAAGAAACTTCATGCTGTTTTCTACAATGGCTGCACCAATTTATATTCCCACCAACAGTGCGCAAGGGTTCCCTTTTCTCCACATCCTTGCCAACCCTTGTTATCTGACTTTTTGATAACAGCCATTCTAACAGGAATGAGGTGACAGCTATGGTTTTAATTTGCATTTCCCTGATCATTAGTGATATTACAGATCTTTTCATATACATGTTTGGCTACCTGTATGTCTTCTTTGGAAAAATAACTATACAGATCCTCTATTTTTTAAAACTGGATTGTCGTTTTGCTATTGAGCTGTAGGGCTCTTTATATATTGTAGGTAATAATCCCTTATCAGATATATGATTTATAAATATTTTTCCCATTCAGTAGGTTTCTTTTTCATTTTGTTGATGGTTTCCTCTGCTTTGCAGGCGCTTTTTAGTTTGATGTAGTCCTACTTGTTTATTTTTGCTTTTGTTGCCTTTGCTTTTGGTGTTAAATCCAAAAAATCATCACCGAGACAGATGTTAAGGATCTTACTGCCTAAATTTTCTTCCATTTTATGATTTTAGGTCTTACGTTCAAGTCTTCAATCCATTTTGAGTTGATTTTCTGTATGGTATAAGACAGTGGTCCAGTTTCCCAAACATCATTTATTGAAGAGACCATCCTCACCTCACTATACTTTGTTCCTTTGTCATAAATTAATTGCCCACATATATGTGTGGGTTTATTTCTGGGCTCTCTATTCTATTCCACTGATCTATGTGTTTGCTGTTATGCCAATGCCATACTGTTTTGATTACTATAGCTTTGTAAGGGTTTGGTTTTTTAAAATAGTTAGCTTTATATTGAAATATAATTCACATCCCATACAATTAATCCATCAGAAGTGGATGGTTTTTAGTACATTCAGAGTTTGGCCGCTATTACCACAATCAAATTCCTCACAGCCACTCCCCATCTCCCTGGCTCACCCACCGTTCTACCTTCTATTTCTACTATTTGTTTATTCTGGATGTCACATATAAATGCAATCAGACAGTATGTGTTCCTCTGTAACTGGTTTCTTTTACTTAAAATATTTTCAAGGTTCATCCACACAGTATAGCAAGAATCAGTAATTTTTTAATTGCCAAATGATATTTTGTTGTATGGATATACCACATTTTATTTAATCTGTGCACATTTGGACTGTTTCCTCTTTTTCTGGCTATTATAAATAATGCCATATAAACATTCATTGTCAAGTTCTTCATTTCATTTCTTATAAGTATATAGTTAGGAATGGGTATATAGATTAGGTTATATAACTTAAATTATATAGCAACTCTGTGTTTAACATGCTGAAGAACTGTTTCCTAAAGCAGCTACAACATTTACATACCCACCAGCAATGTTACAAGGATTCTGATCTCTCCTTATCTTCAACAACACTCATCTGGTCTTTCTGGTTATAGCTATGCTAGTGAGTATGAAGTGGTAGCTCTCTGTGGTTTTGATTTGCATTTCCCTAATGATATTGAGCCTCTTTTCATGTGCTTATTGGATATTTGTTTATCTTCTCTGGAGAAATGTCTGCTCATATCTTTTGCTCATTTTTCACTGGATTGTTTTTTATTGCTGAATTTTAAGAATTCTTTATATACTCTAGAAAGAAGTCTCTAATCTATGATTTGTACAAATTTTATCCCATTCTGTGGGCTGTCTTTTCATTTCCTTGGTATGCTTTGAAGCATAAAAGTTAATTTGTATGATGTTCAATTTATCTTTTTCTTTTGATGTTTGTGCTTTCAGAAATAATTCATCACCTGCACTTATACACTAAGGTTTTTCTGCAACACGACCATGCTCATCTGTTTGTGTATTATCTATAGCTGCTTCAAGCGACAACGAAAGAGTTTAGTAGTTGCAAAAGACAGTAGGTCCACAAAGCTTAAAATATTTACTGCCTGGCCTTTTACAGAAATAGTTTTCCAACTCCTTCCTTCACCTGAAGGGATTGCAAGGCAAATGATATCCTTTGGAAGGAAGCAGAGACTTTTGGTTATGGTAAACTAGGTACAGAAAACATTTCTGTGAAAAGGCTGACAACACAGGGTTATAGCTACATACTGGTGAGGCAAGAAATACAGTGTAACATCAAAAACCAGATATAATTTTCACTGCCTACAATCCCATCAGTAATCACTGACTTCTGTTCAGAATACCAAATAAATTACTGAAGTGGTTTTTACTACATAAGGCCTAGCCTCTGGTCACAGAAGGTAAGCTAGGGACAGTTTATAAAAACTGCCTTAAGGGAAGGTGGTCAAAAGGTACAAACTTCCAGTAATAAGAGAAATAAGTATTAGGGATGTAATGTACAACACTGAGGACTAGAGCGAACACTGCTATTTGATACACAGGAAAATTATTAAGAGTTCCCATCACAAGGAGAAAAAAATGTTTCTTCTCCTCTTTTTATTGTATTTCTATGAGACGATGGATGTTAAATAAACCTATTATTGTGTCAGTCATTTCACAATATACGTGAATCAAACCATTATGTTGTATGGCTTAAACTTATACTGATATATGTCAATTCTTTCTCAATAAAAAGGGGGGCTTGTGCAGGGGTAGGATGCACTTAACTGCCAGAGTAAGAAATTTGGTCTTTCTCTGGTATGCAAGAAACATGGAAAGACAATGGACCTTAAGAAATAACCTGTAATGAGACTTGCAATCTAATAAAAAGAGACACTTGAGTTGGTGCTCCCCACTTTTCTTCAGGTAGGTGCTGGTGTCTGAAATTGTGGCGGCCCTCTTCAGACAAGTGCAGCTTTAATATAAACTGGACCTATGTCCCTGAGGAAACCAGATGAACTGTGAACCACTCTGTGACTCTCTGATTCTAGGCTTCTCATTTTATGAACTAATTTCCTTATTATTTAGGCCACGTTTAGTTGGGTGGGTATTCTGTAACTTAAAGCCCAACACTCAGATACATTTTCCACTTTGTTAATGAGTTTATTACTGCACAGAGAGCTACACAGAAATCAGAATGAAATGATTATGAAACCCAGATCTGCCAAAAAAAAAAATGGCACACTAGTTTTTCATACACTGATTTTTAAAAATTTAAACAGCGGGGCAGCTGGGTGGCTCAGTTAAGCATCCAACTCTTGGTTTCAGTTCAGGTCATGATCTCAGAGTCCAAATTCAGCCCCGAGCTGGGTTGTGCACTGGGCGTGGAGCCTGCTTACAATTCTCTCTCTCTCCCTCTCCCCCTCCACCACTCCCCTGCATTCTCTAAAATTAAATTAAATTAAATTAAATTAAAAAATAAAAATTTAAACAGCATTTTGCATTTTATCAAGCATCTTCGGTAATTACCTTACTCAATACCCAGAAGAACTCTGAATCAGTCAGTCTGGTGGCCATTTTACAAATACGTATTTGTGTGGGTGTGTGTATACATTCAGCAAACTCCATTATAGGTCTTCCAATTCTCTAACCCATGCATGTTCCCACCACATCATATTCTATCTCACAGCATCAAGCAAAATTCACTGAAAGCAACATAACAAAATGATTACAGTATTCTCTCAGCACTTAACTGTTTGACATTATCTAATAGTAACGTGACCCAAATGAATAATAAAATGTCCAAATAGCTGCTACATGTCAAGTTCAAACTGGGCAAGCAGAGTGATCAGAAGAAATCTAGCACCTCATAATAGCTCTATTGAAACATATATTAGTGTGTATATATGTACATGTACATATATATTATATATGCTTTATTGTATTTTAATTTTATATATATATACATATGCATACACATACACACCCACACTATATTATAATTTTTTCTTCCATATGCCTAATTCAGTCTATTCTGTGAAGTCTCTGGGAGTCTTTTTTTCTTTCATCTTTGTACCTAAGTTTGACATGTGTAGTAGGCAAACATAAATGTTTGTTAAATTAAGAAATCAAAGATTTAGAATAACAGTCTCACTTTATCAGCTGTTCTAGAATATAGTACAAAAATATTATGATAAATCAGCTTAAGTAAATAAAAATGTTATTTACAATTTCTGAGTTCCCTTTATTTATGAAAAAGTCTACTTAACCACTTAACAAATGAAATAACATTCTCACATGCAACTGACAACTTACTCAGATATGTTTAAAAAAATCCTGAAGCATAAAAGAAGTCCTATGACTTTTAGAATCAATAGTTTCCTTTCCAGTAGCTTTCCCATTGTGCTAATGCACTTGAGCTTTCTAATTGCTTATTCATAGGACTTTCAGACACCTCCCTAGCCCTAGAAGATAAATATAACCCAGCTGCACCTTTGCTGACTTCCCAAGCCAGCAGGAAAGTATCTACTTATACCTATCCATCATTTACATTTATATTCCATGAGAGATACGATGGGAACTGGCTTTACAAAGATGAATGAAAATGCATCCCCTGCTTTAGAGGGGCCCACAAGTTAGGGAGGAAATTAAACACAATGAAATATGGTATGTATATTATGAAAGTTATTTCCAGGGGCGCCTGGGTGGCACAGCGGTTAAGCATCTGCCTTCGGCTCAGGGCATGATCCCGGCGATCTGGGATCAAGTCCCACATCAGGCTCTTCTGCTATGAGCCTGCTTCTTCCTCTCCCACTCCCCTTGCTTGTGTTCCCTCTCTCGCTGGCTGTCTCCATCTCTGTCAAATAAATAAAATCTTAAAAAAAAAAAAAAAGAAAGTTATTTCCAAATAGCCATTAATTGGGAGGGAGTTGGGAAAGTTTTCACAGAATGCCACCGGAACAGGATCTTGATGTTTGCCAGACAAAGGAGAAGCACAGTGCAGATGGAAGAAAAACTAAAAACAAAAGCACCAATAAGTTAAAAAAAAGAAAAAGAATGAGGCACTTGAGAACCAAGTAGTCTGACTTGGTTACAGCATAAAGATAGCTAGAAATAAGGATCAGAACATGAGAGTCATGCGAAGGAATTTAAATTTTTTTAAGTTTTTTTTTTAAGATTTTATTTATTTATTTGACACAGAGGGAGAGAGTACAAGCAGGGGAAGCGGCAGGGAAAGGGAGAAGCAGGCTCCCCGCTGAGCAGGGAGCTTGATGTGAGGCTTGATCCCAGGACCCTGAGATCATGACCTGAGCCAAAGGCAGATGCTTAACTGACTGAGCCACCCAGGCGCCCCAGCGATGTAAATTTTTAATATAAGATGTAGCACTGACTTTCAAGTAAGGCAGTGACATGGGTTTCCTGTTCAGAAGAAAAACTCTAGCAGCAATATGAAAGACAGAAGGAAGAAACGGGAGGCAAAAAGAGCAAAGCATTAAGGAGGCTATGGAAATGGTCCGCAGGAGATCTAAATGAAACTTTAACAATGCCAGGGGCAATACGGATAAAGCAGCAAGAGGTACTAGGGGATCTAAAAGGGAAGACCGTTTGCTATAACATGGTATTTATGTTCCTGAAAAAACTTCATGCTCTTAAAACTACACATTAAAAATAACATGGCTTGGGGCGCCTGGCTGGCTGTTGGTTGAGCATGATACTCTTGATCTCCTTATCTCGGAGTCCTGAGTTCAAGCCCCACACTGGGCATAAACCTTACTTTAAAAATAAATAAATAAATAACATGACTTAGGGAAAACAGAGTTGGAAGCAGACACTATAAACCTATGCAGAGTACTAACACCACCAACAAAAATCCTATTAAGTATAGTTAAAGATGTGCTAACTAATAAGTATGGGACTTTTTAAAGGTACAGATGAAAGTAACAGAAAAAAGGGATATTTGGAACTAAAGCTATAGAAACAAAAGAAATGTGCACAAAAATCTGAGGGAATTATGCAATAAATTCCTGAGTCAAGAGGAAGAATGGGTTATAGGGATAGTACACAGTACTGCTGTTCCTCAGTAGCTCCCCACTTTGAGCTGCTAGTGGTTTTGGATTCAGCTGCCACCACTTAACAGCAAGCAGCATTAATATGCTGGGAACATTGTAAATACATTATCCTCTTTACCAGTAGTACATGAACCAAAATGGAATTCCTCAAAAGCCCCTCTATTAGTGAGCCTCCCACCCCCACACCAGGTCAGGCCACGTATTCCTACGCTACACTCTTTCAGTACAGGATGCAACTGATGACTGCTTAAGATGTACACAGTAGTAAAGGGGAGAAAAAGGCATACCTGGTTTCCAGATAGGAGTGAATGAATAGACACTTTCTAGGAAGAAAAATTAGGGAATAATGGAAGCATGAATAGGAAGACAATAATGAAGGTGGTTTTAGTTATGATGAGTTGAGGTGACTGACAGACACCCTCATTTAGACAAATATCCTGTAAGCGGTCAGATCCATGGACTGGAGCAGAAAAGAATGATGCCAGCTGGAAGTATGAATCATCAGAACATAGGAGATGATGAAACTCGGGGAATAAACAAAGAATTTATGCATTCACTCAATTCACTCATTCAACAAATGTTTATTAAATTCCTGGATTATGGAGGGGTCTATGCTGGCAGCTGGCATAACACAGGAACACTGTCTGACCTGGCATGGGGGTGGGAGGCTCAGTTACTTCCTTGAGGGACTTTTGAACCATTCCCAACATAGCCTATGCAAAAGGCTCTAATGGTAGCATAAACAGATGGCAGAATAAACCTAGCATACAATACTGAATAAAACGCTAACAAGACCAAGTTGCTAGAGTATAGAGAAAAAGCAGGAAGATGGTGAAAGAAGCTAAAGTAAACAACGAGAAGAACCTACAGAGTCCATGCATTATGTTAAGGTGATGTTAATCCTGTAACATATAGGATTTTAAATGGGAAAGTGATACAATCAATATTTAAGAGGGCCTTGGACCAAACCCAGATGAGAAGCTAGCAACAAAGATTAAAAATGGTCAGCGATGCGGAACAGCGACTAGCAGAAAATGTCACAGAAGCCAAAAAAGGAAAGAACTCTAAGGGTTTCCAACAAGTTCCAACATTACAAAGAAGTCAAGTAAGAAGAATGAAGAACCAAATACATTTAATGAGTACCAACTGGATTTCTGGACACTCTCTACCGTCACCACAATCTGAGGTGTTCTTATTCCCACTTTACACTACTAAATATGGTCAAGAGTTTATTGTATTTGTTCAAGGTCACATAGCTAATGAATGGCAGAACCAAAATCTAAATTCAAATCTTTACGACTCCAAAGCTCCTGCTGGTATCAAGATTACTGCCAACACAATAACTTTCAGTGAATTGCAGATACAATAATCATTCTGGACCAGTGCTATCTAATAACAATGTCTGCTCTGTACTGACAGAAATGTTCTGTATTTGCACGAATGCAGGAACCACTAAACACGAGGAGCCACGAAGCACTTGTAATGTAGCTACTGTGGCTGAAAAACTGAATTTATAATTTTATTTAATTTTAATTCATTTTAATTAAAATTTAAACAATCACATGTGGCTACTGAATTGTACACCACAGATCTAGACTGTAGTGGACTGAAAACAAGAAAATGAGTAAATAAAGAGTCAAGAAGTTTGATGGTAGGGGCGCCTGGGTGGCTCAGTCGTTAAGCGTCTGCCTTCGGCTCAGGGCGTGATCCCAGGGTCCTGGGATCAAGCCCCGCATCAGGCTCCCTGCTCTGCTGGGAGCCTGCTTCTTCCTCTCCCACTCCCCCTGCTTGTGTTCCCTCTCTCACTGGCTCTCTCTGTCAAATAAATAAATAAAATCTTCAAAAAAAAAAAAAAAAAGAAGTTTGATGGGAAAGATAGAATGACAGCCAGACAAGAAGGCAGAGTTTAAGCAATCTGCTTGTTCATAAATTCATTTTTTACTTGAAAAAGATTACTATGAGTTAGTTTGTAATTCATAAAGTTATATTTGTTAGGAAAACAGCTGCAACACAAATAGATATAAAATCACGACTTCCCTTATTACCTCCTAGCACTTGTTTTTCCTGATATTCCAATTTCTATTAAAGATTGCCTTACAAGTAAATAATACGACAGGATGCCAGCTTACTGCACGCCTATAATAGAAGATTCCTTCTGGCATCACACTCAGGCAAATATGATAAAAAAATGAGCCCTGAAACTAGACAGATTAAGGATTAATAAAACTGCTAACAGCTCCATTAAGGCCAAGAGTAAAGATTTGATCTTTTCTGTAAATTGCTATGCTTCACTGTCTTGTACTTAGGTTTTAAATTGCGTATCTAATTCTCACACACAAATAAAAATGAAAATACTCTGTATTATTTACAAAGGACAAAAGAGAACTGGTTAAGAGTACGGGTAAGTTTAATAATGCTACCAAGCAAGTCAAAGTGTCATCTCACTTACAGAAATGTTTTTTGGGATAGCAACAGATTATTACATGGCCCTCCCTATGATACCCCTAATAAAGGGCTTTAACTAACAAAACAAAATTCTGAGGAAGGAACTAATCTGTAAGAACCTACGAACTTTTGAATTTTCAGTGCTAAATTTTAAAAGATTTCCTATAGAAATCTTCAAATGTCTAAAAAATTTTTATAATACAAGATTTAAAAAATCAAAGACAAACACAGAAACATATCTTAGTCTTAGCTCATTTCAAAATTTATTCCTGTGCCAGATCTATGCATTAGCTGTCAACTCATGACCACAAAAAAGGATATGGGAATTCAAGGAGAAAATTCAGAAAAGGAGAGTAGATGTGAGCTGTTGAATAAAAGGTTTATTTGGAAGTATAAAAGTGAGGAAGTAATTTTAATCTGACAACCCTGAAACAGAATAGATGCTTTATAGACCACACTTTGGAGATCATTTTCTCTTTTTAAGAAATTGTTATCCACTTAGTTAATGCTTAATAAGGTGATAAAAGGAAAAAATAAGTACAAAAAAATGCTGTAATAAAATATTTTCTTGGGGGCCCGGCTGGCTCAGTCAGTAAAGCATGAGGCTCTTGATCTCAGGGTTATGAACTCAAGCCCCACACTGGATGGAGAAATTACTTAAAAAATTTTTTTTCTCTTAAAAGTAACTTTGTAAAATACTGTCATAGTTAGAACCTTGTTAAAATACCAAACTCAATCATTACAAAATCGCTACCTGATTAAAAAATTATGCTGAACTGTTGAGTCATGCTTATAATGAAATACAGTTAAAAACCTTGGAATAAAACTAATTGTAATGAGTCAACTAGAGCATGGTATTGTTAAAATCTCTTTAAATTTGACCTTTGTAATCTTTCAAATAAATTACTTAAAGAATAAATCCATACACTGCCACACGTTTTTAAAAAAGGAAAAAAAAGGAAGAAAAAATACACGAACACCAAAAAAACCTCCCTTTTGTTAAAAGTACACAAGAGACTCAACAGTGATCAACACAAGAAAAAGGGGTGCCCTGAAAAGGCTCACTTGCCATTTTATACCTTTTGGTACAATCTGAATTTTTAAGCAAATGTATCAATAGTGTCTTCAGAACTTTAAAAAAAAATTAAGAATATCAATCTACAACTAGATGTTCCCCTTACATAAAACCCGAACTCAGAAAATGGGTTTTTTTAGACCTATGTAACTTCATCAGAAGTTATTAAAACAAAGACTGACAAAGTATTAACCTCTTTTCTTGTTAATACTCCTGTTTCTTAGGATTCATTCCCTAGGTCACTGACCCACTGGTGCTCTCTCCTGGGTCCACTTACTATTTAATAACATTTACCTAATACCCTATTAACTGCAATATCAAATACCCCAAAATCAGTATTATAATTCTTTTCCATACTCCTCACCCTCAATCTCACCCCATTTGCCTCAGCCTTTAATCTCAACTTCAGATGATCTTGCCTCAAGCTATCTCGAATTACTGAGAGAATTTAGGCCACCTTGCAAGAACTCCATTAAAACGTATCTGTTGCCATGGCCTACTCACCTCAGTGATTTTTTCCCCTCTCTTTGGATGTCCCTTCTTTCCCTTTATCCATCTTCTTTCTGCCACTTCTAGGACTCATTCCATTAATTATCCTTTCTTACAGCTCCCTCGCCTGGCTTCTCTTCTAATTCTAAATAATACCAATATCTAGGTGCCTGAGAGGCTTGTTTGGTTAGGTGTCTGCCTTTGGCTCGGGTCGTGGTCCTGTGATTGAGCCCCGGGTCTCAGGCTCCCTGCTCAGCAGGGAGTCTGCTTCTCCCTGTCTCTCCTTTCGGGCTTGTGCTCTCTCACTCACTCACTCTCTGAAATAAATGAAATGAAAAGAATACCAACATTTGCCATCCTAAATAGAACTCATCCCAACTGTAAACCACTGAAGTTAACTTTTCTCTGTGCTTTTCTTCATAAATGTCTCAGAAAAGGAACCGACACTCATTGCCTACACTGTCTCACCAGCACTCCTTTATTCCACTTACTCATTCACAGATTTCTTCTTCAAACACAAGTACTTAATATCTGGTATATCCCACCTATTTGTAATAGAACAATGAAAAGACAAAGACAAGGCCTCTGCATTCTCAGAGTTTACACTCCCTTGCAATCTTATTTTCATTACCTAGGATTTAAGTGAAATTACTGTTTTAAAGATTACGACCTCTATAACAGATTTCATTTTTATCTCCTTCCCTCTCATGTTAATGGATGAAAAAAAAAAATCTTATTGCTTAGGGAGAGTCATATTTCCTCCTACCTCCTTGGGGAACCTCAAACTATTAATAATTCCATCTTTTCCCTTTGAATCCTCAACCACACTCCCTCTTTCCAGGCTATGACTTTTACCCCAAAATAAATTCTTCCTCAAACCTAAACTCCATAGCTTTTGTCTTGTCTCCTTCTACTCAAAGCTTTAAAGAACAGTCTATACTCAATGTCTGGCCACCCGTTTATCCTTCAACTCACTGCATCCTGGCTTTCCTTGTTACCAGTACAAAATCGTGTTTTCTTGTACTGTTGCCAGGGTCACCAGAACTCTCCTGATGCCTCTAAGATACTTTTAAGGTCTTCCCTTTCCTGATCTCTGCAATATCTAGGCACTGCTGACTCCTTCAAATCTGACATCACTCTACTAATTTTCCAACTCTCTGTGGCAATTTATTCTCAAACAACCTTCACAGATTCCTCATCCTCTATCTACCTCTTAAATGCAGTGCTTAGGGTTTACCCTCTTCTCATTTTATATTCTTTCTCCATAGGATTTCATCTAGTTTCATGGCTTCAACTACTACCTAATAGACCTGCACAGACAATGCTCAAATCTTTAATCCCAGCCCAGATTTCTCTTCTGAGCTCCAGATATAGAAAGCCAATTACTTGTTGACCACTGCCACCTAGATGACACATGATTACTTTTTTTTTTTTAACATTTTATTTATTTACTCCAAAGAGAGAGTGGGGCAGGGTGGGGCAGGAAGGGCAGAGGGCAAGGAAAAGAAAGAAGCAGGCTCCCAGTTGAGCTGGGAGCCCCACACAGGGCTTCATCCCAGGACCCTGGGATCACGACCTGAGTCAAAGGCAGACATTTAACCAACTGAGTCACCCAGGCACTCTGGCCCACAACTACTTTAAATTCAACATGTCCAAAACAGAAATCAACATTACTCCCTCATATCTCCTTTTCCTATACCTCCTAGACAGAGAAAGTGCATTTCTGAAAAGATCCCAGATGATGCTGATGCAGCCAGTTCGGGATTCACATACTGAGAATCACTGCTCTAATATATTGCCTCTTCCTACCTTCAGGCTATCAGGTCTCTTCTATTCTAGGCCACGATATCTATGCAGCAAGCAGCGTTAATACTTCACAGTATTATCCTACTGAACTTACAGAATCTTGCAACATAGCATTCCAAGTATTAATTACCAAATGATGAGAGAATGCTAGAGATAATACAACAGTCATCCCAGCAAACTGGAAGTTTCTTGAGGACAGGACATTTCTTATATCCCTAGAACTGAATCTTACCCAAGTAGGTGCTCAATAAGTATCTGCTGAATGGATGGCACAATCATCTGTCCAGTCACCCAAGCCAGAAGCCACACAGGGTGGCTTTTCTTCCCCACAATCCAACAATCACCAAGTCCTATCTTCTAACTCCCAGAATGTGTCTCATACCTGGTCTCTCCTATTCATTTGCACTGTTCCTACGGTCTTTTAAGTCCTTACTGCTCACATGAATTACTGTAGCGATTTCTCAGTTGGCCCCCATACCTATATTCATTTATCCTATTTTATTATCCAGATGGCCACCAGACTGATCTCTCTAAATAAGTAAATGAGACACTGTCATTCTCCTGCTTAAAAATAATAGTTTCCCACTGGTTTAGGAAGAAAAAATGTTAACTCCTGCATATGATATGCAAACTCCTCTATGATCTTGCCTCATTTAACTGACCACCCTCTTTCTTCTTTCCACCCTAACCCTCTATCCTCCAGGTATGCTGAACAGGCTTGTGTATCTTATGCCTCTATGGCTTTAAACATAAAGCTCTCTATCTAGACCACCTTTCTCATTGGCTAAATACTCATCCTTTTAAAACTCAGCTCAGCCCCTTCCCTGCCACCGCCAGAGTTGTACAGAGGCAGAGGCTTGGGTGCAGTCAAGATTTGGCTATACTCGTCATCCACCGCCATCGCCGAGGAAGGCACTGCTGCTGAAGGTGTAATGGACGTTAATACTGCTTTAGAGGTGCTGAAGACTGCCCTCACCTGCAATGGCCCAGCACATGGAACGTGCAAAACTACCAAAGCCTTAGACAACCACCAAGCCCATCTTTGTGTGCTTGCATCCAACTGTGATGAGCCTGTGTATGTCAGGTTGGTGGAGCCCTTTGTGCTGAACACCAAATCAACTTCATCAAGGTTGATGACAAGAAATTAGGTGAATGGGTAGGCCTCTGTAAAACTGACAGAGATGGAAAACCCTGTAGGGACGCCTGGGTGGCTCAGTCGTGGAGCGTCTGCCTTCGGCTCAGGGCGTGATCCCAGGGCCCTGGGATCAAGCCCCGCATCAGGCTCCTCCGCTGGGAGCCTGCTTCTTCCTCTCCCACTCCCCCTGCCTGTGTTCCCTTTCTCGCCGGCTGTCTCTATCCCTGTCAAATCAATCAATCAATCAATCAATCAATAAAAGGAAAACCCTGTAAAGTGGCTGGTTGCAGTTGTGTGGTGGTTAAGGGATATGGCAAAGAATCTCAGGCAAAGGATGTCATCGAGGAATACTTCAAATGCAAGAAATGAATAAAAAATTTGGTTCTTGTTTAAAAGACAAAAAAGGACTCAGCTCAGATACCATCTATCTCTTCACGAAGCTTTCTCGGAGTGACAATCGTCTCCCTGCCCCATCCTCACCCCAGTTTGGATTAAGCCTCTCCCCTACCATGTACCTTTTTCTTTTCTTTTTTTTAAGATTTTAAAGTATTCTCTACACCCAACATGGGGCTTGAACCCACAACCCCAAGATCAAGAGTCACGTGCTCCGATGACTGAACCAGCCAGGCACCCCTCCCCTGCTAAGTACTCTTAAGCACCCCACGTTCAGTTTGTGAATAGCACACATCACAATGCATAGTTGTCCTGTTCACTTGATTAAGTTCCTTGGAAATTATAAATGTGTCTTATGTTTGTACAATGTGAGGTATGTTAACAGATACTCAACTAAGATTTAAATAAATACATTCCTTGCTAGTCTCTAAATAGTGGCTCTCAAAATATACTCAAAATTTAGCATGTATCAGCATTACATGGAGAAGTTATAAAATCTAGACTGCATGCCCCATCGCTAGAGTCCTGGATTCAGCTGGTCCAGGGTAGGACCTGACCAGTTCCCAAGTGATGCTGACACTGTTGGTTCAAGTTATCAGCGCTCCAAATATGTTTTCTCATCCTATCTCCAGGATTTAAAAAGTCTTTTCCTAGATGCCTCCAACTCTGCTTTCTACAATCCTAATAACCTTTTCAGACCCAACTCAATTTTCACCTCCTTCATAAAACTTTCCCTAATCCCAGATGAAACTGATCGTGCTCTTTGCTCAATTTCTATCAGGCTTTGGATGCATTATTCATATAACTCGGACTAACGTTTTTCATACCTACTAGCATTTGTCTAATGTTCTAAACTTAAATGAAGATAGGAAATTTGCCTTAATCATTTTAATATCCTCAACAAACAAGCACAGTAACTAACCAGTGAACAGCAGACAAAATCTACCAGTATTTGTGATATGAATGAATCCCTGTTGCTTGACCAGACTCTGGGTCCACGGTCTGACTCACTTAATCCTCCTGGCCCGAGCTGACTTCCTTATACTGCCTTGTCCTTTTGCGTGCCTTACTATCTATTACAGATGCCTGATCTACCCACGGTTACCTGTCCCTCACATTGCTTGCCTTGCTGACTGACCCTCAGTCAGCTTCTCTACCTCGCATCTATGCCTTTTTAATTTTCTCATCCACTATGGGACATAATGAGCAGAGAAATTTTCTCCTCATGACTAATGTGAATTTTAATTCTGCTGGCCATAAGAGAGGTTGCTTACTTTGTTGTTGCTATACAGCCTTTGTCACAGAATCTGAACTAAAATACATTCTGTGTAACTCCCGAGTGCAGGTATCACGGACAGCAACAAATGTTTTAAGTTATATTTACAGATTGTAAAAATAATTTTTTTTAAAGATTGTGTTATTTACTTAAGAGAGAGAGATGGAGCACACGCACAAGCAGGGGGAGGGGCAGAGGTACAGGGAAAAGCAGGCTCCCCACTGAGCAGGGAGCCCAACCGACTGAGCCACCCAGGCGCCCCAGATTGTAGAAATAATTTTAATAAAAAGTCTAAAAACACAAAGACATGAAAAGGTCATTTATAAAATTAAAGGTTTTCCTAAGAACAAATTTAAAAGAAAAGCCAGTGGGGTGCCTGGGTAGCGCAGTCGTTAAAGCGTCTGCCTTCGGCTCAGGGCGTGATCCCAGCGTACTGGGATCGAGTCCCACATCAGGCTCCTCCGCTGTGAGCCTGCTTCTTCCTCTCCCACTCCCTCTGCTGTGTTCCCTCTCTCGCTGGCTGTCTCTCTGTCACATAAATAAATAAAATCTTTAAAAAAATAAATAAAAAATAAAAAAAAATAGGGGCGCCTGGGTGGCACAGCGGTTAAGCGTCTGCCTTCGGCTCAGGGCGTGATCCCGGCGTTATGGGATCAAGCCCCACATCAGGCTCCTCCGCTATGAGCCTGCTTCTTCCTCTCCCACTCCCCCTGCTTGTGTTCCCTCTCTCGCTGGCTCTCTCTCTCTCTCTCTCTCTCTGCCGAATAAATAAATAAAATCTTTAAAAATAAATAAATAAATACATACATAAATAAATAAATAAATAGAAAAGAAAAGCCAGTTACTTACACACTGTATTCATATACTCATCCAATATAAAATCCTATCTTTAAATTACCCTAAGTACATGTTAAAAACTATTTCTAATGCATGAAAAGTTAACTAAGTTTCCTGGGGCACCTGCATGGCTCAGTCGGTTAAGTGTCTGCCTTTGGCTCGGGTCCTGATCTCAGGGTCCTAGGATCCAGCCCCGCACTGGGCTCCCTGCCCAGCAGGGAGTCTGCTTCTCCCTCTTCCTCTGCCCCTCCCCTCCCCTCATATTCTCTCTCTAATAAATAAACAAATAAATAAAATCTTAAAAAAAAAAGTTTACTAAGTTTCTAAAAATGCCCCTACAGGGGTGACTGGGTGGTTCAGTCAGTTAAGCATCTGCCTTTGGCTCAGGTCATGATTCCAACTGGGATCCAGCCCCACATAGGGCTTCCTGCTCAGCAGGGAGTCTGCTGCTGCTTCTCACTCTCCCTCTGCGTTCTCTATCTCTCTGTCTCAAATAGTCTTTAAAAATAAATCAATAAATAAAATTTTTAAAAAATAAAATAAAAATACCCCTACAAAATTTACTCCTCCAAAAATGACTGAGACTTTTCAATCACACAGACCTACAAAAACACTCTTCTGTTTGATCATTTTATTCTTTTTCTGCATGTCAATAACACTGAACTACTCTAAAACACAGATGCCTACCTAGAGGGAAAAAAAAATATGAAGAAATCTATTTATTCACTTTAGTAAACATACACTATTTTATCAGACAACTGACCATGGGCGGGCAGGCATTTCTAGAAGCTCAGTACTCAGGTGTGTGTGTATGTAGTATCTTCATCCCACCTGGATGCTCAGCAGTTTAAAATTCAAAAAGAGGTGAAGGGAAGGAAAGACTTAACTCTCAGGAAAAAAAAAAAAAAACTACTTTTAACATGGCAACTAAAATAAATAGCTGTCAGAAAAGATTGTTAGTAATTTCAATCCCATCTTTTTGCTTTCCCCTTACTTGAATTAATCAGTGATATTCACAATTCATAAATTACAACCCAGTGACAAAATTGTCAATATGGTCATGATAGTTATAAAGTTTTCTAAAAGGGAGTGAAAATTTTCAGAATTTCATGCTCAATTAACTAGAAATATGAACCAGATCACTTCAAAGCCCAAATTATTTAAGTTAATATCTTATATAGCAGAGTTGACCAATAGGTATGGTCTTGATACTTTCAAATCAGTGCTGCATTCAACAGACCAAAATAATTCTAAAGCTGGAGAGTCACTGTCACAACAAATTAACCAGGTCCTGAAATGGTATTGAGAGAATGATAGAAAAAGAACCGAGAGTAAATTAGAAAATAACTGGGGAAAAAAAAAAAAAATGGAAAGAGGGAAATAACCAAGAAGGGAACAGTATCAAAAGGTAAATCTTACAGTATTTTTTTAAGATAAGAAAACACTGAGTACCAGGAAGGTAAATTTAAGAGCTAAAACAGCATTTCCCAAATTCAATCTGTTGGTCAAAAAACAGGGGGAGAGGAAGGTCCTGAGGGGACACAGTACAGGAAAGGAAAAAAAACAACAACAACACTTGGAAACCAGCTCATTCTGACATATAACACATAAGCAACAAAAGGCTGGATCATTACTCCTCACAACGTGTTGTTTACAAATGCTGGAAAAAACATTCACTGCACTGATCAAAGATCTTCAAGATTCTGACCTTCAAGTAAAATACATGTATAAGGAAGTGGCATTAAAGCACTAAAGTGCAATTCATAACTCCAAAACACTAGGCCAACAAAAAGACTGCACTATGAATGGCCTTGATCTAAGCTGTTAGCCTGGAAAAACCTAAGTTTTGTAACTTGGGGGCCAAAGTTGTCTTTGAGCTGCCTCCCCAGTTGGGAGGGAAAAACTTCCTCTATATATCAAACTCACTAATCATTTAACTCTGCTCCTAATTTGGATTTTAAGTACACTGATAAGTGCACTTAATCATTTGTCCTGTATTTTAAATAAAAGCTGACTGACTTACTTGAATTTTCTAGTTTAATTTTGTTCTTAATTGAACAATTTGTTCCGAATTGATTTTAAGTTGCAGTCAACAGACTTTCTCTCTTCGCTAATCCACCACTCTATTTTGAAACACTTAAATTCTACATACAGGATGAAATACAATCCAAGAAATTACCCAACGTCAAACAATCGGTCTAAAAATCTTCTGACGACTGTTGGAAGACTTCTAGAAAAAGCCTAACAACCAAATCATATGCCTGAGTATTTGATACATATGGAAAAGCACTGCAAACTTTTTCTACTACGTATACAATTCGTGACTGCAAAGAGGAAACTGCAGAGGCTACCCAGAGCGAGAGAACCGGTAAGGTAACAGGCTAAAAGGGCGTCGTTGATTTCTTGGCTACAGCGACAGAGGCGGGAGACACACCCCTAGCGTCGGTTTGAAACACTACAGCAATGAATTCTACCTAGGGATTAATGTGAGGGTAAGGAAAGACAAATTTAAATCGCCATGATTCAAAAACAACCACAAGAGACAGACACTTACGAAGGTAACAAAGAAAACGAAAAGCCCTTGACAGTAAGGAAGCATTGAAAACAAGTATCCCCATTTATCAAAGACCGAGTTAGACTACGTTTTCAGGAATATACACCTTGGAGCTTTCCGGTTCGCCAATGCAAAGAGAAAAGCAGCAGCGAAAGGAACCCCATAAGGTTGCAAACAGCACCAAAATATTAACAGGAGAGGGAGAAGTAAGTGGCAGGATTCCTGGGAGGGCTCACTGCTTGAAAATGGAGTGGGAAAAGAACAGCTCTGGAGAGAAAGTGAGTCTTATATAAAAAGCCATTTACCACGTATTATTTCCCCCCAGGATTCTGGAATATGCCTGAACTTGAAGTAGAGTCTGGGGGTGAAAGGGGGGCTCCACGTGGAGGAGGGTCCGGAAAGAAGTAATGCAGAGCGACGAGCGGCCAGGACCAGGACGACGGCCGGGGAGGAGGGGGTCGAGGCCTGGGCGGACTCCCGGCGGGCGCGGGGGGAGGGAGCGGAGGGGCGCCCCGCAGAGGCCCGGGGGCTGGCGCGGGGGCCCAGCCGTCCTGTCAAGCAGTCGGCCCACCGCCTCCGCCCGCCGCCAACGCACCCGGGCAGCTGAGGGCTCTCTCGGACCCGCCGCTGCCCCAGCCCGGCCGGGTCTCTCGAATTTTCCGCTGGGGGAAGCCGGCCGGGGGCAGTGGGGCTCGCCCCCGCCTCCGCCCCCGCCCCTGGAAGCGGCAGGAGGAGGAGGGATGGTGCATTGGGGAAGCAAAGGTCTCACCATTTTGCTCGGCGGTCGGCGGCTCGCGCGGGAGGAGGAGAGTGTCGGCGTTCAGAAGGGTTCCCGCAGGAAGCGGCGGCGGCGGCGGCGGCCCAGCTACGCCGGGCTGGGGCGGCTGCGGCCCTCGGGACGCCCGCGGGGGAGGGGGTGCAGACTGGGGGAGGGGAGGCGGTGCTTCAGGGCCCGCGCCGGCCGGGTGACTGGGCACACGGGAGCGGGCGGGGAAGAAGAGAAATTAAGGTCGAGATTCGGAGACAGAGCGGGAGGAGAGACGTCGAGAAAGGGAAAAGACAGAGAGGAAAGGGAGAAGGGGGAGAGGGGGCCAGGCGGCTCGGGAGCTGCAGACTAGCGCTCGCGCCGAAGCCGTGACGGACTCACTGCAGTGGCTCCCGCTGACCCGCAACCTCAAGGCACGAAAAAGGGGGAGGGCGAGAGAGGGAGGGGAAAGCGGAGCGCAGCGGGGCGGAGGGCGGGGGCGCGCGCGGAGCCGGCGGGGGGCGGGGCTTCCGCGAGCGGCGCACATCCGGGAACCCGAGCGCCGGCTCCGAGGCGGCAGCCGGGGTGCTCTGGCGAGCTCTGGTTGGGGATCGCGTAGCGCGCGACCACGTTCTCCCCACCGTGGGCCGCCCCTTGCGTGCGGTGCGCGGAGGGTGGGAGAGCGGCGACAGGGACGGGGGCGCGGACGTCGGTGACGTCGCGTGGCGGAGCCCTTCCTGTCATGTGGCTGGAGGCGGGCAGGTGGGGGGGGAAGGCTGGGTTGGGAGGAGGAGAGGAAATGCGAGGGTGCAGTGAGAGGGAGGAAATGCGAGGGGTGCCCGAGCTCCGGGCGAAGGCGTACTTGGATCCAGGAGTAGGGGGAGGAGCAGCAGATGAGCGGCATTAAGGTGTCAGAGCCACCCAGACAGTGCACCAAAAAAACAAAAACAAAAAAAGAGGAAGATCCAAGCCCTGGAGCTAGAAGGGAATCCGTTTACTCTGGAGGTTTGGTATCTTTGCATCAGTGTACCGAGTTGGACCCACTACAGAATTGCTCGGCGCATCTAGACTGTTGTCACCCCGGTGCAGCACCGGCAGGCCCACACCCCAGTATGAGCTGGCAGGGTCAGGAGACAGTTTGGAAAGACAGGGAAGAAGAGCCAAAGCTGGTTACAGCTTGAGGCTTGAGCCACAAAACAGCTGAGTGGAAGGACTGCTTCCCACTCCCGCAAAGACTTCCTCACCCAGTTCTGTATTTTCCTTAAACCCTCCAAGCTGCCGTTTGACGGGGTGCCCAGTGTTTGTTTTTGAAACACATTCGAAGATGATTGCCCACTTATCCCTTTAGTAGGGCTATATCTACTTTGGTGGCAATTACCATTCGCAGAAAATTTAGACTGTAATGGGAAATGGAATACAGAAGAGCTTGAGGAAAGTAATGGGGAGGGGGGAGCCGAGGGGAGAGGTGTGATAAGAATAGTGAAGAAAATATTTTGCAACTATTTTAACCACTTATTCCTTTTCAAATTCTTGATAATCTTGAGGTTTATGTGTATGAAAGAGAGGCAGAAAATGTTTTCTGAGTGGTCAGAAACTCCTTTTTGACAAATAGTAGTTTTATAAAAAAAACCATAGTGTTTTTAAAGGCAGTCTTGACACTTCTCACGCAAGAGTGTTATTCTTTGTTGTAATTATTTTTCCATGGTAAGCGTGCATCTTTTCTAAGAGGCTCGATGACATGCCCTAGGTCTTTCTCTCCCTCTCTCTGTTTTTCTAAGAACTTTGTGTGTCCAGATGAATAAAGAGAAGTAACTAAAACATAAGAAATTGTCTCATACAGTGAATGCATCAAGAAAAGGCCAAGAAATGACACTTCTTCTTCCACTATTTAAGTTTCTTTTATATGTTGCTATTTAGATACTAATATGTTTTAAAACAGGGAAAAGTCCCTAAGCTAAATGTGTGTCATTTATGGTTTTTAGGCATATTATTTTTAGTTTATCATAAAATTAAGATATGCTCATTTTTTTTAAGTAGTATATAAAAAAAAATTCCTCCGCCTTAACTCCACTTTTTAATCACTGTAACTGCATTCGCGTGTGTGTTCTTTGGACACACTCAATGCAAATCAAATTATCATTTTGACTGAGGATTAAATACCAAGAAAGAATTTGACTTACATGGGATGCATTGATTTAAAGTAATCCATAGTTTTCTGAAAATTTGAACCAATTTAGACTACCATCATTCAACAAGTATGTACTGTGAACGTGAATCAGAAATTCAAAAGCTAGGCTGTGAAAGATTGGTTAGCCTCTGTTACTGACCAAAACGAGATACAAGGGCGAAGTCTATTTGGTCCTTATCCTACCAATCTCCCAAATACACCATTTACATTCTCTCAGCCTTGTGTATACTGCATAAAATACAGGCATGTAGCAGGTTGCATCTCTGACACTGAAACTAATTAGTCTATTCTGAATCCATTGAGAGAGGTAAACCTAAAATGCACCTTTAATACACAGGTTTTTGCCCTAAGGTTCAAAAAAGAAAGTATGATAGTCATTCCCCTGGTCTCTTCCATTAAGTTTTGGTGTAAAGCTTAGTATGGGAGGGGCAGGTACCAAATAGTCCTGCAGCAAGTATACATGTTTTTAGATAATTTAGATAAGCGAAAGACAAAGGACATAGCTAAAAAGTAGATCTTTTTCCTGGAAAACTTAGCAACCAAAAGAGGATTGTTGGGGAGTTTTATGTCAGGTAAGGGAGGGAGACACACTTAAGACATCCCAGTTACAAGAACAGTAACAGCTATGCATGAGGTAATGAGAAGTACTAATGGCAGAGGAAGGGGTAAATGTGAAAGACAGGAAGCAAAAATGCACTGACTATGCAACTTAGGGGATGCAGGGAACAAGGAAAGGAAGAAGTAAAAGATGACCCATTTTAGTTTGGATGACAGAAAATAATGATGTCTTTGAAAGAAACAAATCAGGACAAGTTTGGGTGCTGAGTGGAGAAAGATGAGTTTGGATTTAAGAATGCTGAATTGCTGATGAGAAATCCCAGTGGAAGCATCTGGGTAGGAGTTGGAAGTGGAGGTTAGGAGGGAGTAGAGATGTGGAAATCAACTTCAAAACAGGATGAAAGTAAAATCTTTAAATTTTCTCTTATTTAGAGAAAGAAAGAAAGGATGCAACGATAGTAACTAAACTGCTAAGCAGAAAGCAAATTAAAGAGAAAGAAAGTTATGGGGCGCCTGGGTAGCGCAGTCGTTGAAGCGTCTGCCTTCGGCTCAGGGCGTGATCTCGGCGTACCGGGATCGAGTCCCACATCGGGCTCCTCTGCTATGAGCCTGCTTCTTCCTCTCCCTCTCCCCCTGCTGTGTTCCCTCTCTCGCTGGCTGTCTCTCTGTCACATAAATAAATAAAATCTTTAAAAAAAAAAATAAAATAAAGAGAAAGAAAGTTTTAAGATAGAGTAAGGTTTATAGTCCCATTCGACCACAGACAGCCTTAGGCTTCAGTGTCTCCACAATTATCTTTAAGAAGTTAGAAATGTCACAGGAAATCTTATGTGTAGACCCTCCAGATCATTGTGATATCCAGAAATCCGCCTTATTCTTAAAGGACTGGTCACTGTCACTTATTCATATATAAGATTTAAAAGTGACAGAAGAAACCAATTACCACTCCTGTAGTTGTTTAAGATATTCCAGTGTAGTATTACCCCGAAGTGTCCACACTTTTATTCATGATTATACTGACTAATGTCAACTAGAGACCATGTTTAATTTTATGCTCTTATACATAGTAAGAAAATGCCAATAAAAAAAGAGAGTCAATTAAAACTACTTGAAAGTAATGTCTGTTCCTTTGTAGTACATGTTTATTGTTAATGCAGATTTAGAGGAAATGTCCCCCTCCTCTCCTCCTAGATAAAACATATATGTCCCAGTTCAAGAATCCCAGACTTAAGAATATTTTGTACCTTTTTGCCACCTCGCTTCATACCACAAAATTCTCTTTCGATGGGCATGAGGTTGCCTGGAGAATAGATCACGTTCTTTCCCAGAATCCTCTTTTGTACCAAGGAAAGAGCAGGGTTGCCAGCTCACCCCTTGCCCAAGGGTGTGGTTGAGGAAAGGTTCCTCAGCACCTGAGATAGCAGGGAAGTGGTTCCTTCCCTTCTTGCTAAGCAGCAGAGATTTGAGCCAAGGATTCTGAATTCCATTTTGGAAACTCATTTCTCCATAGAAACCATTTTACAAAGAGTTTTGTAAACAATGGCCTTTCTGCAAAAGCCTATTTAAATTATACTGTAGCTGAAACTCTGTATTTGCTATTAAAAACATAAGGGTAGAAGAACAATGCTCTTCAAAAGATATAGCTTTATGAATTAATGAGTTTGGGGAAAATGTATACCAATTACTAGATGGCATTTTTAAAATTTTAAGCGTAAGTACTTTAAATTATGGATTGTGTGCAACTTTTCTAATTCTCCCAAGAATCAATAACACTGCATTTGTTCACAATAATATCCTCTGCCATTTTGTCTTCAGATGAAACACAAATCAGAAATATTTTAAAATTTGGACAGGTTTCCCAAAATTATGTGATTAATTGGTTGTATGAGTTATTTTTATATTATATACTGAGCCAAAAAGAACAGGGGAAAAAAGTCTTTGTGAAATGTATTCCTAAAGCTCTCGAATCCACATCTAAATCTGTGTGTGTTGGAGGAATATCGTACAGTGCTGTTAGAGGCAGTCTGTTAACACTCTTTATATAATGAGCAATTCTTTTTCTGTGCTGATAATTTTTCCATATGATCAGTACATTACAATTGGGTAGTTATCTGCATAAAGATGAATGTTGAAGCATGAGCTAAAGGACAGAAATCAGAGAGCATAGAAGCAATAGAGCAGAACCAAAGGCAGAACCAAAGGTAGCATCTGCTTTTAAGTGCTGGAAGGAGAAAGAAGTGACAGAAAAGATAATGGACTAGGCTCAGGACAGGAGATCCAGCAAGGATGCCCAACAAGATGAAGGAGAGGAGTTCAAGATGAAAAGGATAGTCCCGCAACTGTGAAAGAGGACCAAAACAGTTGGAAAAGTTTGGGCACTTGGTATACACCTGAACGTTTCCATTGAGATGTCCTAGATTATGTCTTGAAATAGTGTTTCTGAATTAGAAGTCGCATTTGTTTCTTTGGTCTCTCACACTTCAAAGTGAGTACCAAGAAAAAGCTGTATATTTTAATTTTGGTAGTATTTCCACTTTACACATTTTAAAAGTATTTACTGTATAGCATTAACCTGAACGGTATTTACCTAAGCATAACAGAAAATAGGATTTAAATATAAAATGGACATATTGGGGCGCCTGGGTGGCTCAGTCGGTTAAGTGTCCACCTTTGGCTCAAGTCATGATCTCGGGTCCTGGGATTAAGCTTCTCCCTCTGCCTGCGGCTCCCCCTGCTTGTGCTCAATCTCTCTCTCTGTCAAGTAAATAAATAAAATCTTTAAAAAAATAAAAATTTAAATAAATAAAAGGGACATATTGTGACACTAAAGAAGACCTGTTTTTCATACTTATTAACACATTTATGTACTTACACATTCACAAATATCTACATGTGCTCCACACATGAGATAGCGTGTAAAGTCCAGAGTAAGACCCTAGTTCTAATCCCACCTCTGGGTCCAGTCCATTTCTGTATGAGTTTTGGATAGTTCATTTAAGTCTAAGTCTGCACTGTCTAATATGGTAACCACTAGCCACTTGTGGCCATTTAAATTTAAATTAATTAAAATTGAATAAAATTTGACTTCAGTTTTTCTGTCTTATTAGCTACATCTAAAATGCTTGATAACTGCATACCTGGTGGCTGCCATATTGGACATCATAAAAAGTTCTCTTGGACAGCACTCATCTAAATCCTTTACCTGAAATTGTTCATCACTGACCACAAATATAATATTTGTTTATTATGAGGGTAAGAAAATGTTAAATGTAACAAACTAACTGAAACTATATTATGTGTCATTAGTATTTGACATATAATTGACACTAAAAATAAACCAGAAAAGTATATTTGAACAAATAAAAATAGGCTGATGCCAGAAAAAAAAAATTGTGTATGTGTGTATGTTAGAGAGACTGAAAAATGATAAATTCAAAGTACTGTCAATACTTTTACTGACAAAATGTATATATTCTGTACTAAAATATTTAATCTAGTGTTTTAAGCATCAAACAATATATTACAACAAACAAAAAATTTTAATTTATAAAAATATTATTAGCAACTGCATAGAATTAATAATTTATTTTGTTTTCACTAATGATTTTTTCTTACTATAATTCAAATTCCACATTTTATCCATGCCATTAATAAAAATTTCAAGTACCAATCAGTACAATTCTAAAATGCAGAGAATGTAGTAAAGGATAAAGTATTAATCCTGCCATCTTACAAAGATTCTTAAGAGATCTTTAATAAATAAAGAATTAAGGTTTCAGTTTTATGGTCCATCTAAAAATAACAATCCTTACTGCCGATCACACCTTGAGCATGCAACATATTGAATCTAGTTCTTTCAATTGTCAGGGTTTTTCTCAGGGAATTTTCATGGTAGACTGTGACTTCCAAAGTAAAGGAAATGAATAAACTGGCAAAAGAAGGTTGGTTTGGCATTCAATAGCCATTCGTTAATTTAACTCATGGGATATTTGAAAAGCTATACACTCAGAATCCAGCTAACCCCTAGCAAAGGAAACAATGTTTTACAGATTATAACCCATGGGTACTAGGGATTAGTTGGTTTTAGATGGTAAACCTCAGAGGTCCCCACTGACTTCTCTTGTGAGTGAGGAGGCAATGCAATGCCATTACATTGCCATTAAATTGTGGTTAAACCCTAACTAGGGCATAACTTAGAATGGCATTTTCTAGGGGCGCCTGGGTGGCACAGCGGTTGAGCGTCTGCCTTCGGCTCAGGGCGTGATCCCGGCGTTGTGGGATCGGGCCCCATATCGGGCTCCTCCGCTGGGGGCCTGCTTCTTCCTCTCCCACTCCCCTGCTTGTGTTCCCTCTCTCGCTGGCTGTCTCTATCTCTGTTGAATAAATAAATAAAATCTTAAAAAAAAAAAAAAAAAAGAATGGCATTTTCTAGATGGGGGTGTGGAGAGAGTGGGGAACACTGAGGCTAAATATTAGGCATTAGTAACTGGTCCTTTACATCCATTGTTTCCATTAGAGGGAACTACTCTGAACATTCCACTTTTGAACAAGCCTTTTCTATCTTTTGCCTGGCTCTGAGCACTGGGTAATTTTTAGTGACATAAATGCTTAACTCTAAGGGACTCTTGGGGGAAAACCACTGGATCATTAACATGGTTATTATAGAAAATGTTTTAAATACAGAAAAGTACAAAGAAAGGAAAATCATCTGTAATCATACCACCAAGAGATAATCATTGCTTATATTTGGATGTCTATCCAATCTTTTTTGTGTATATATACAGAAAAAATTTTTTATATATATTTATGTATATTATTTACATAATTAGGATCTACTGTTTCATAAGGTACTTTTTCACTTTATAGTTGGTAATGTTTCCCACATCTGTAAATATTCTTCAAGAATATGATTTTTAGTTTTTATATATTCAATAATATTAATGTATCCCATAGTTTATTTAACAAATCTCCTATGACTTAATTTTGAATATGGTTGTTTTCAGTTTTTTCCTATTATAGACAATAGCATATTAAACATCTTTGCAAATCTTTGGGCAAATCTCTGATTTAAAAAAAAATACATTCATTGTAGTGAAATTATAAAAGCAAAGAATATGAAAATGGTAAAGATCTTTAAAATATATATATTGTGAGATTACTCTCAAGAAAGTTTGTACCATTATAGACTTCCACCGGCCTTGCACATTTCCCAACAGCTGTACAAACTATGTGTTGACATTTCTTTTAAATGTAGATTTTTTTTAAAAACTGGCACCTCATTGTAATTTGCATTTTTTGGTTTACTGGTAATATTGAACATTTTTCTTAAGTTTTGACCTTTCAACTCAAATAATATGTTCCCCTGACTTACCTGTTCATTGCCCACTTTTGAGGGGAGGATTTATTATTTTTAGTGATTTATAACAACTCTTCGTATATGAAGAATATGATCCCCTTCTCATGTGTTATGATGATTTCCTCCAAGCTTGTAGTTTGATTTTTGATTCTGCTTGTACTTTCAAAGTTTATCTTCCTGTTCTGTATTTGGAAGAAAATATAACGTAAAGATGGTAACAAGAGAGTTCATATCCTTACTATATAAATATCCTTCTAGGTAATTATGAACTATTTTTTCATATTGTTAATCTATCTCTTCTATGTCGAACATTAAGTGTGTGTGTATAAGTATACATACATACATATTTATATATATTCAGTGATTAGATTTGAAGGTAAAATATCTAGGAAATTACCACCCACTTTTTCCATACAAAGTATGAGTTAATTAAGCCTGTCTTGACAGTGGCTATACTCCTTTTTATTGAATAGCTAGTCCAACTCATTCAAAACTTCGTTTGACTTAAAAAATAAGCAAAACTGGGGCACCTGGGTGGCTCAGTTGTTTGAGCATCCAACTCTTGGTTTCTGCTCTGGTCATGATCTCGGGGTTGTGAGATCAGTGAGATCAAGGCCCTTGTTGGGCTCTGCGCTCATCAGGGAGTCTGCTTCTGCTCTCCCTCTCCCTCTGCTCCCCCTCTCCATGCACCCTCTCCAAAATAATGGACAAGTCTTAAAAAAAAAAAAAAAAAAAAGCAAAACTGATCTGTCAGTCATATTCTTTAATGAAGAGGCAAGTAATGTATGCAAATCCTGCATTAAGACCGTATAATGAACTACATATACAACTCAAAAATCTTCAGAGCTGAAAATACTATTTTCTGAAAATGTCATATGAGCTAGGATCTACTCCTAGATTATTGTATTATTTTGTTGTAATTTTTATATGGTTATAATTTCGTATTATATTGTTATGATTTTGTTTACTTTATAATTTTGTACCAATTGCATGCATAGCCCATATAATGTAGATAGTTATAAAATGTTCTGTGTGATAACATTGCTTTACAATTATTCTCCATCAGAGTTTCTACACTACTCACAAAATTTTATATCATATCATTCTTTCTCTCCATGGTATCTTAACTGATAGAAAATTAAGCTAGCCCATTATTTGTACATAAAAGTTACTATAGCATAGTTCTTCTACATCTATATTTTATGAGTATATTAAAACAATTTGCTTCAACAAAAATAACATCATAGCTATTTTGGATAGTTAATCTTCATTCTGTTTTTTTGCTGGAATGAGCTCTTTCTCATGTGATATTTTAAATTAGAAATATCTTTTTTAAAAATTGCCTGGTTATATCAAGTTTTCCTTGTAATGATTAAAATTATCATAGGAAATTTGGTTTTTTCAGGGCAAACTTGTTAGAATCAATTTTAAAATACTCACTAGCATATTCTCTATAATGGTCTTCTTCCAGGAAATATAAGAGTAACCAAAAAGGCATATTTTGAAGAAAAATACTTGTGGAAATAAATATATACAGTACAATGTTGTAAATTGTGAATATTCAGTAAATGAGCCATGACTGCATATTCAAGACTGTATCACTAAAATTAATCAGTATGCTTTTTAAAATAATTTGCTCTTCTGAAAAGAGTTTATAAACATGTAGAAGATATGCAAAATTTATAATGTTGTAAATAGAACTTGTTAGTTCTGCATAATTGGCAAATTGCGCTAGTGCTAAAATTCTCAAGGCCACAGCTGGAAATTGCAATGTAGACATATTTTATGCCTTTTATTAGAATGAGGAAGGTTATTGGATTTCTAAGAAAATATTTTACTTACAAATTGTATGTTTTTGACTAAGGATGAAATGTTTCGTAAATGTTTTCCTCAGTGAATTCTATATGTTCTAACATTTAAACCTGGTTTTGGAGGCCCAGAACCATGATCTCCTGGTGCTCCAAGGGTGTGGATTTGAGAGTAAGAACTTCAGAGTAAGGGGTTGAGATCATCAGAACAGTCTCAGAGATTCAGATCAGCTAGTGGTTGAGATCCGCGCGTTCTTGTGACAGAGTAAACAGGCTTTGGACAGCCAGGGGCTGCAGGATGTTTCGATGGTGGTGGGGGAAAGATTGAGGCACTGTAAACAGTTGAGTTTAAGAACTTTGAACCCCAGGAGAGCCGTTCAGTACCAGCATTGGTGGAGAAGTGTTGAGGAACCTGAGCTTGGCTGGTTAGCAGGTCATGAAGAATCGTAGGTATGGCTGAAAGAGCATGAGAGTGAGTATGAATAGTTATAAAGACATAATTTTAAGCACTTTGAACCTGTACCATATTTTTAATTCCTCTCAGTTGACTGAAAATCATTTTGTGGATCTAAGAAGAGAGGACATTAAGTGTTGGGCCTGGAAGTAGAACTCAGGTCTGTGTGACTCCAGAGCTTGAGCTTTTCATCAACATGTTATACTGCTATTTGGTGCATAACTGTGGTGTGTGTGTGCGTATGTGTGCACGCACGTGTGCACACTCTCCCTTATATTTTTAATTTTCTTTTTAAAATAAACATAGGATGTTGACACTGTTTTGTAACTGTTTCCCTCATCGACTATTGTATTCATGTAACACTTTAGGCTTTGGAGAGCTCTGGTAACAATGGTTCCAGGTGTATAACCTTAAGCCTGAGAATCATATTTAAATAAAAACCGATTCTCTCCATAAAGAACGGTCCCAGAAGGCCATACTAAATCTACCAATGACTCGCACCATTCATCTGTCAGATAGCGAGCCCAGAAGCAGTGATGAGAAAAAAGGCAATGACTTTGTAAAATTTTTCTGACTTTGTAAAAACAATCAAATCATGGAGACATCCATGACAACAGACTCACCAACTTTTTCTCGCTCGGAATGTTTTGGGCTAGTGTGTAAAAATAGCAGAAATGTAATCTTCTCCACCATTTTCTCAATTAGTGTTTCTACTCATTAGCTAATAATTGTAACAGTAAACTTTTAAAACACTACAACTTTGTTTATACAGTAAATAAATGTGTTTCCAAGATACACAGGAAGCAGATATGTGAAGTAAGAAAGTTCATTTTTAAACTACCTTTTAAAAATACCAATTATGTTCCACTATGGAGAAACATGTAGTCCTCCACAATAATGTTTTATTATTCTTTTTAAGATTTTATTTATTTATTTGAGAGAGAAAGGGAGAGAGAGAGAGTGCCGGGGGTGGGGGTGGGGGAGACAATCCCAGGACCTGGAGATCATGACCTGAGCAGACACTCAACTGACTGAGCCACCCAGGCGCCCCGATATTTTATTATTCTATTTCATAGTTGAAGTTTGTGATTATATTAAATCAGATAGTTGGTGTTACTAACAGGGAGGCTGGCAAATCACATCCAGGTCCTTAAGTTTTGTCCAGTGTTTTGCTCTGTATTTTCTCAGTCCTTTAACAGGAGCAAACTAGCCTTTCCGTCTAATTCCTCTACTGTATGAACAGAGCAATCCAATTTGGGGGTACCTGTCCATTAGTAGGGCATAAATATCGTTAATATGAACTTGAATTAAAAATGGCTTTTTAAAAAAGAATAAAAATAGAAAGTGTGCCTCTCAAGATCACAGTCCTTGTGTGGGATGCATTTCCTCATCTCTGGCATGAGGGATTTTAGAATAGATGAAGGCGAAGCACCATCCCTTTCAGCTCTACAGATCTATGCTTCTATTGTTTCTAACAGACATTATGAAACTTGCCGGAGCAAAACCAGGCAAGCTGCCATGACGGTCTCTGAGAGGCACACAGAGGCGCCTCTTCATTTCTTGGGTTCAGCAGCTAATTCCCTTCAGAATCTCCTTTCAATCTGCTGGTTCCAGAACTGGGGTCTGCCACCTTCAACCTGGATCACGTGGATCAAGGTCAGAGAGAATAGGGCTTTCTTATTCAAAATATACACGTGAAAATAAATTTTAAAAATTAAGCTAGGGAATACACTAATGTAAAAAAGTTCCCAGGACAACATGTATTTCCAAGGGAAGGAGCAAACATCATATAAAGACATTATCAAAGGGGCACCTGGGTGGCTCAGTCAGTTAAGCGTCTGCCTTCGGCTCAGATCTTGATCTCAGGGTCCTGAGATCGAGCCTGGTGTAGGGCTCCCTGCTCAGCGGGAAGCCTGCTTCTCCTTCTCCCTCCGCCTGTCGTCCTCTGCTCTTGCTCTCTCTCACTCTCTCTCTTTCTCAAATAAATAAATAAAATCTTAAATAAAAAAGAAAAATCATCAAATATTGCTTCAACACAAATCAATTCACACTCCTGGGACAAAGACCAAATCGCCAAACACTGTTCAAAGACGTCTTTTGCCATTTTAAAAGATCCTTATTTCTGCCCTGTTGCAGCTAATAAAATACTTTCAGGGGCCTTTTTAAAAGAAGGAAGTCCACAAGTAGACAGTAATGTTCCAAGAGATTCTTTGGCATAGAAATAACTTACACTGCCCAGAATTGTAGAAGAAAAAGTGATAAGTGGAAAAGAAAATGGTTTTAAAAATACTTAGGAAGAAAGGTCTTCCAAAATAGCAAGCACAAAAGAAGAATTGCTTAACATTTCATAATCACTGAATGTATTTAAAGACTCTGTTGTCTGTCCTTACTTAAGACCACATTTCTATTTTTTAAAAACTCCAAATACCTAATTTATTCATATTTATTTTTCCTGCATTAAATTATTATGTAACGAAACTGTTTCCTGAAGATTCCGTCAGCAACACAAAGTGCCAGTAAGTGCATGGTACAACACACTATAGTATAAATTGTATTTCATCTACACTATCGAAAATAAATCAAATCCACCACGTAATACCCAATCTGGAATCTAACTTCTCTGTGGTGGAATTAGGTGTGTTTCGATTCCGGGTAATTGATTAGGTCTAATCACCAGAATAGAAAGCGTCTAATTTGCCAGCAGTCAATATTATAATGGGGGCACACCAGTGAAAGGTAGCACTGGAATTAAAGCACAGACTGGAATGTTAATTCACCCACATTCTGCCTACTAGCCTGGTTCTCCTCCTGAGCTCTCCCCCATGGATCTTTTGCATGAAGAGCTCTCTTTGAAGCTGTGAGAGTTTCATGCGTGGGAAATCAGGAGAATCAAAGCTGCTTTCCACAAAAGCATATGGTTGGGAGTCCAGAGGATGCAGAAAAATACTACATATTAGTAGTCTCCCTGTGGGGAGCTCATCTGAGTTATGAGACCCTCACATTTTGCATTCCTTGTGCCTCGGGTATTTAAATTGCTGGCCTCAGTCCTATAGCCCCAGGGTTTGTTTTCACATTCAGTTCCCTTGGATTTTTTTTTTTTAACCTACTTTGACAAAAAAAGAGGGAGCAAAATAGGAAAAGAAGGCAGGGGCGGGGAAAGAATAAATCATTATGCAGCTCTCAACCTCCACAGGGAAACAGCAGTACAAACCCACAGATCCAGAATTGTCAAGCAATGGGGCTGTTTGTTTACAAGTCACAGAATCAGTTATGTAACTAGAAGTTAAGGAAATCGAGTGAGCATTTGAAGAGGAGCAAAGACTGATACTTTTTGAATCAGTCAAGAGACTCCTCTCTGAAATAGATTCATATAGACTTTCTGTCTACGTATTTTTAGTCACTTTATGAATTTAGTTTTTGAGTTTTATTGTATCAGAAGTATGGTGTGTCTATGTAGATAATGACCACTCATTTTTATCATTAATTGTAGATACCTAGAAATACTTTCTCACCATGGCAGTTGCTAAAGCATTTATAAGGGAAATTGGAATAGCTTTTTACCTGCTGATCTCAAATTCCTCTGTCTGATTTAGTAGGAGAATGTGTTATATGACAATAGATCAGTTCTAATTTCTTTCCACTCCTCACTCCATAATTTTTTTTAATTGGTTGGTTGCTTTATTTATTTATTTATTGCTTAAGTTCTGGGACCATATAATGTTTATAAAATGAAGACCTTTAATATATTCCCATGTAAATAATATTTTTTTTGATCTGAAACTTTGTAAAAATTTTAACTCTAAGGAAAAATGTTAGAAAATGAAATTATTCAAGTAGGCGATTTTATTGGGCTCTAATAAATTTTATAAATGATTTAAATTACTCTCAACAAATCTCTTAAGAAAGTTTTTATGATTTTTTTAATACCTGCATTTATATTTAATATATTCTTTTTTTAAAAGATTTTATTTATGTATTTGTCAGAAAGAGAGAGAGCACATAAGCAGGGGGAGCAGCAGGCAGAGGCAGAGGAAGAAGCAGACTCCCCACTGAGCAGGGAGCCCCATCCCAGGACCCGATCCCAGGACCCCGTGATCATGACCTGAGCTGAAGGCAGATGCTTCACCAACTGAACAACCCAGGCGTCCCAATATTTAATTTTCTAGAAATATGTATTTCCCTGACAATGTATAGCCAGATTTCAGTGCTAAAAGAGAATATAGTCTGATAGCAAACTAAACTCAAACTGAAGTTTCGGTCAATATGTTGATGGGACATTGTTTTCTTTCTCATTTAGCTAACTTGTTCTTCAAATTGGGTCAGTTTAGTGTTATATGTTACTCCCTACGGAAAATCCTAGGGGAATTGTTGGAGAAGAATTATGTTTTTCACCAGGCAGACAAAAGCTGAATTCATCCCCTTAGGGAACCTTCTCAGGGTGTTTTCTGCTAATGGTGCCAGAGCCCCATGACCAGAGGGAGCTGCACAGCTGAGACGTGGTACCCAGAGGGCTGCTCAGCTCTTGCACCTGTCGTAATAGACACCGAGAATAGGGACTATGTCCAAGTTCATCTTTTAAGGTGTATGTATTTTGTTTGTGTCTAATGTGAGTCTTGGCATAGAGCAGGATATTTGGTGACCTATATCCTTCTACTTAAGGTAGAAGTAGGGCTGACCCGACTCACTGTCTAGAGATGAGAAGAGTGCAACCAAGGACAATAGAAGCCCTATGCTCATTGGTGATGTTCCCATAAATATGTGTTCTTAGCCCAGGAGCATCACGAAGCCTCTGTAGTTGGGGGTTAGATACTTACCAGCTTAGAACAATGATGTGAGTTTGAAAAGGTCACTCCGTCTATTTACGTATCAGTGAATATTAAACAGAGGAATATGAGTCCAAATGGAAGGACGAAGATGGATATCAACTTAAGACTGACTTCTCTCAATTGCTATTCAAGTTTTTAGGTATTTCTGGACCTTAAGACCATATCATTCCACTAAAAAGCAACAAAGATGATTTATGCAACCTGTGTGGAGGTAAATTGTATGAACAAAATTTTGTACATATTCATACTTGTATGGGTTACTAATCACTGTTCACAGATAGTGGTAGTGTGCAGATGTGCCTACGATTTTTAAAATTATCTTTATCTTGGGGCACCTGGGTGGCTCTATTGGTTAAGTGTCCAACTCTTGATTTCAGCTCAGGTAGTGATCTCAGGGTTGTGGGATCGAGCCCGGTGTCAGGCTCTGCGCTTCACACAGTTTGCCTGGGATTCTTTCCGTCTCTCCCTCTGCCCCTCCCCCTGCTCATGCTCTCTCTTCTCTCTCTAAATAAATAAATAAAATCTTTTAAAAAATAAATAAATAAAATAAAACTATCTTTATCTTGTCTTGCCTGCTGTCCAAAGGCATAAGAAAATACAGCATTATCATTTAAAATAACCACAATTATAATAATACTTTACCAATAATACCGTAATTTAAATAATGAGCTTAACCTTTCAGAGCACCCTTAAGTATATGAGGAAATTTATACATTATTAGAGTTCATTATTACTTACATACATTTCCCTGAGATGTGAAATGGCATCATGTCTCATAAGATGAAGATGGAATGGGTTTTAGACCTTTACTTTATTTAGACAGTATACTTCATTTCTGTATGTATATTATACTTCAGTACAAAGCTTAAAAGGCTCTGAAAATATAACATGCATTTTAATTGGTATAAAAAATTACTGGAACTGAGTGAACTAAGAAAGGATATATATAGCTACTGTTTTTTCAATATGCATTTATAAAAGCGGGGGGCCCTGGGTGGTTCAGTTGGTTGGGCAGCTGCCTGCAGCTCAGGTCATGATCCCAGAGTCCTGGGATCGAGCCCCACATCAGGCTTCCTGCTCACCAGGGAGCCTCCTTCTCCATCACCCTCTGCCTTTCCTCGTTGCTCATGTTCTTTCTCTCTCTCTCAAATAAATAAATAAAATCTAAAAAATAAATTTATCAAAGTGTCTTTTTAAAGGGATTGTAAAGTACCTATCCTTCGAAAACAACTTCAAAAATAACTGCTGATTTGGGCTTTCTGGGATTGGGACTGAAGATCCATTAGAATGTCTTAGTTTAAGTTTTAAGTTCAGAGAAAGGATGGGGACAGAAAGAAGAAGAAATGCCTGTTTGCACAGGGTAGGGCAGCTTTCGGTATTTCTTGGAGATGGTTGTTTGAGGTAGTGGAAAGAGAATGGGCTGTGTCGTCCGATGATGCGGGTTCCAACCCCCCACTCTGTTACCTAAACTCACCAAGCCATCGCTTCCTTATCTATAAAACGAGAGTGTTGTTTTGCAGAACAGGTGCTCAATGCTATTACTGCAGGCAGAGGACATCAACCAAATGACTTCTTGAGGTTCTTTTAAGTGCTACAATTAAATAATTGTAAAATAGATGAACCCATTCCCCTCGAAGAGTGAATGGTTGAAAACACAAGCCAAGATGGCAGGATAGGCTATTAAAATGGCCTTTGTAAAACCTCCTTCCTTTGGCTTTTATCAGCTCTAAATGAAAGCTACTCTATTCATAGCCTAAAGCAATATTTTCACCTCAGGAAAATAATTGTTCCTAGGAAAGCCAAAATGTTCCTATGCTTAATCCTACTGTTTGAAGTATAAAGATTTGTTACATTTTTTTTGCCTGAATTGAAAAACCAAGAACTGTTTTAAATACTTTAAGCAACGATCAAGTGCTTATAAATTATAAGTTATGAATCACTTGAGGACCTTAATGTAGCACATTATAAATATTAATTAATTCTTACCAACACCTCTGCAGTAAAAGCATTATTATCCCTCTTCCCCTTTTACCAGGCAGGAAGATGAAATGTCCATGAGACAAAGCAATTCACCCTGGGGATGTGTGGAAGAAGTTGCCAAGCCAGAAAAGGGAACCAAGGAGGTTGGAATTGGAGCCCTATGTGTTTACAATGTAAGAAGAGACTCATTCCAGGACACCTGGCAGGCTCCGATGGTAGAACATGTAACTCTTGATTTCGGGCTTGTGAGTTCGAGCCCCATGTTGGGTATAGAGATGACTTAAACGAAAAAAATCTTAAAAGAAAAAAAAAAGGCGAGAAAAAAGAAGAGACTCGTTCCTCACATATAAAAACCTTTCTACTTCTCTTTAGATTGATATAGTTGTGGGGGTGGGGTGGTTTGTGTGTCCTACTGAGACCTTCAAAAATGTTAGCTCTTTGTTTCCAGGCACTGTTATCACAAATTATTTGTTGATAATGCTAACACCTCAATCTTTTAGATCTAAACTTACCTAGCAAGCTTCAAATTGTTACTGTAAGTGGATTAAAAATGGAATTTAATAACGATGAAGACCAAAAGCAAAAAGGGAAATGAAAGATTTTCCTCTTTAGCAGATAAATTACTTACTTGTTTATTGTGGTTTTACTTTCACATTTTTGTCTGAACAAATGTAACTTGTAAGGTAATCTAGAAATTATTTTGTGATCTCTTTCCCTGTGCCAATCCTTTGATGTATAGAAGGCACTCAATAAAAGCTTATTGGCTGAAATACAATTCCTAATTATAAATTGACCAGTGGGGGCACCTGGGTAGCACAGCAGTTAAGCATCTGCCTTCGGCTCAGGGCGTGATCCCGGCGTTATGGGATCGAGCCCCACATCAGGCTCCTCCGCTATGAGCCTGCTTCTTCCTCTCCCACTCCCCCTGCTTGTGTTCCCTCTCTCGCTGGCTGTCTCTATCTCTGTCGAATAAATAAATAAAATCTTTAAAAAAATAAAAATAAAAAATAAATTGACCAGTGACTAGTATAGAATATTGCCTAATAGGTAACACAATGTATAAACAACTTCACTCACTCAAACATTCAGTTAGTATAGCACATTTACTCCTTTAACCAACTTATGTGTGATTAGAAGAATCTCAGGAATGAGCTAGAATTAGCTATCATTGACTTCAACTCTTTTAGCTTTGGTAAATAAACACCTAGTGCTATTTCTTCCTCAAAAGCTAAAAGTTTGACAACAGGAGTATGATTTATGATTTAAAAAAAAAAACAGAAAAAGATTGAATTGACGAGCCAGCATAACATAGATTTGTCCAAATTTTATTTTCCAAAAAATCACTTATCCTAGCCAAGAATAAATGCTAGAGGCTGCTTGACTTTCAGAACTGGGTAGTATGAAAAATAGAATTCTCCATCATGGAGTAGTTTTTTTTTTTTTCCCATCATAAACTGAAATATTGGTTTATATTGCATCCATATAACTCTTTTTTGTCATTCTTTTGGAGTTGTGATGTTTAAAATAACACCTTGAAACTGTCGACTATAATGTAGAAAAATAGAATTGAATTTAGTCTTATGGGGTTGGTCTCAACTTCGAGGTACCGCAGCGTAGTTATGAAAATGAACCTTGCAAATGTTTTCCACTAGAATATTTATGGATATAGTAATTTAGTTAGTCATTCCCCAGAGTAGATTAAGACATGCCAGTAGCAGTGTCCAGTTGCAACTAGAGAAAAACATTTCTAAAAAAAACATTTAAAAAAACGTAACGAAAACCCCACTTCTGTTTTGTTTCACTTTCTGTCAAAGATTGGTACTAAGTTAAAAAGGTCCACACATTTGAGAAACTGTCTTTATGACTTTTTCTGATAGACTGCTTCCTTTCCTGTTTCTGGGTTAAAATAAGTAACTCCTGAGATTTTAATTTTAGTTTCTCATACAAGACAAAACCAATTGCACTGCTTTATATTATGTCCTGAGCCAGGAATTGAGGCCAACAGTCATGAAAAGATAACCACAGGTTGACTTTGTGTCCTTTGTAGGTTAATACCAGCAAAGAAGAGAATGAGTTGTTTACATCTTTAAAAAATAATTTCGGAAGAAAAGAGTTTTCATCTTAGCATTAACCATATTATTTCCCACTCTTTTTCTGATGAAGAATTTGGAAATATCAGTTAAGCTCTCACTGGCAGAAAAGACTGAGTTTAAGTTCATGCTAATGCCACTACTGCCATTGTTAGCTGTATATCCAACAAGATTAAAGCCCTTCACATACATTTTAAGAACCCTAGCAGAATGGGGTTCTTACAACCGGTGCATTTTAGAGGCCTTTCTAAATCATCAGTTCCATGAAATAGAGAGCAAAGAACCTAAGGAAAAAAAATTAGGCAAGATTGTTTCATTGAGCCGTCTCTTTTCCCTCTGGGGCCTATTAAGTACGATACAAACAAGGCTGCCTCTTATTTTGGTTTATTTGATGTTGCTATACACCTCTCGGGCAAGTGGAGCCAGCCCTCTAGAACTGTCTGTCTCATCTCTAACAGCTTGTTATTCATATTTTAGTTGGTTTTTTTTTTCAGTGCCTGTTTTTCAGTTCATGATGTCAGAGTATCCGATACTGATAAAATCAGCCAAAGGTAGACTGGGAATCAAGCATTTCAAAATAGGACATTAACACAGTACTGAGTATATCTCCTTCACTGGCACAATTTATGGGACATCTGGGCAGAAAAAAAAAGAAAGAAAAAAAACAACAACCCAAAAACCCAACCCTGTTCAGAAATGCCCCCTCGCCTCCCTCGCACAGTCACAATGGCCAAGAGTTACACAGAGAAGCCATTTTCCAAGCCCACGTCCTTGAGATGATGCAGGCAGAAGCCACCTGTGTCGAGATATCATCACTTGGAGTTTCTTAGTCAGGTATCACCATTTGTCTGAACACAGAGGAGGATGAAGCCAATGAGTAAAACCGTGTTTAGTTTGGCCTCATGAAATTCACGCTTGGGAAAATCTTAGGGGTAAAGAGTCTTCCTCATGTTCACACTTAACAGCCACTGTTCATAAGGGATAACCACATACATTGAAAAGAAAACACGCCTTTTAGAATTGAACTTGGACCTTGGGGATGAAGAGATCTCCCCAGCTAATAGCTGATGGGCATTGCACAGTCTTGAATTGCTCCCTGCTGACCTGACATCATTGAATTTGGAGAGGCAGAGCCAGGTTCATCCAGGGGTAGCGAGAAGAAAACTGTTTTGAAGAAGAAAGAAAGAAAGAAAGGAAGAAAGAAAAGGAAAGAAAAGAAAAGAAAAGAGAAGAAAAGAAAAGAAAGAAAGAAAGAAAGAAGGAAAGATTATAATTCAGGCTTTTAAATTAAGTCACAGAAGTCCCTACCTAATTATATCATGAAAACAAGCTCTGGCTCCAAGTTCCTAGGAAAGAGAAGGTTGTGGCAGATCTATTCTTGTTTACTACTTTCAAACAACCACATCATGCTTGATCCGTTTCTTTTTTTTTTCTTAAAATAATATAATTAGACCCACCTAAAAAAACTAGATGAAATATTTCAATTTGGAAACCAATTTTCATTTAATTCTTAAGGATTCATGGAAAAGGGAAACAGATGGTAAAAGTTATCTTGGCCCATAGAGAATTACAAACCTTGAGTTATATCCCATCGCTAACCTTCTTGACTCCAAATGTGAACCAGAGGCCAGCCAGGCACTGAAACATCAAAGTATTGAGAAACCTTTGTGGGTAGACCATCATAGAAAGTGCTGAGGGGAGACAAAAAGCAACTGAAAAACATAATTCTTGCCTTTAAAAATGTATAAGGCAAGATGTCAGTACAAATCACGTGGACAACTTTACATTTACTTTCTTGCCTTGAACTTTTCTCTCCCCTTTGCCGAAGATAGTGAACTAAGGGGTAAGAGGAGGGGGGATAGTTGAGATCCTCGGTAATCTACCAAATGGGGCTGTAAACAGATCTCTGAACAATCAGTGCCCTTAACTATTTTCAGAAAAGGTTAGGGATTAAGAGGACAAACTTTGAAGATTGATAAATCTGAGCCTGCCACTTGAACCTTCCCAACTCTCTGTTTTCGTATCTGTAAAATGGGAGCAATGGTGCTATTTTACAGTGTGGTTGAGGAAATCAAGATAAAGTACATGAAGGATTTAGCACAGGGCTTGGCAAATAGCAAGAGCTCAAACGAACAGTAGTCTTTATTATTATTAATAACGGATAGTGGCTAATATCTATTTGATATATAATGCTGTTGGTATGGAATGTTCCTGACTTCCCCTCTGGTATTTATCAGTGGCTCAACTGGGTAAGCAGGGAGTGTCAAGTACAACTGCATAACCTTGGTCACTTTCTTCTTGGGCTTGAGCCAAAGGCTGGCTGAGCATACTGTCCCTGCTGGAAGGGTCCAGTAGGGGTTGGGAGTAAGAAGGTGGAAGAATCACAGCTGGTCTAGTGAGGATGACAACCAGGAGTATGCTGCCTCAGCCAAGACAGAGCTGCTGCAGACACCTCTTGGCTTTGCAACCTTTGAGACTGAGTCGCTTTGCGCCAGCTTGGTCTCACTGGTATTCTGAAGACAGCACATGAGTGTTTTCACTGCGTCCTGCCAAGCTATGGTAACTCCAGGACTGGGAGTCTCAGGTGCTTGTTTGGGGGATGAAACACTGTTTCAGAGCAAAGGACAACAAATTCAGAACACTCCATGATACGAGAGGAGATATGCCCTGCTTACAAGGGGGAAAAGCCCCCATAAACCGAAATCACAATTACTGCATTATCGTGGGACATAGAATAAGCAGCAGCATTTCTGTCTCCTGCCCACATCAGTTGAGGCAGTGGAGGATGTGACTGCGCGGGAGAACTAAGGGTAAGTGGATGAAAAGAAAGGCCTACTTCTCGGAATTAGGAAGCCTCAGGTCAAGGGTGACATCACAGAAAAGAGTTAAATTATTTTTATGCCTCTGATTAAAATTTGGCTTGGGAATATTGTTAGAGTGGAGAGCTTGAGATAAATCTGCATATATGTGAACCAAACTGTGTACAACTTACGCTGATGCAGGAAGGACATTTTTTTACTTGAAAATATTTGGATGCAAAGGAAATAGAAAATCTTTTACCTCATCTCCAAAGGGGGACTAAAAGGGAAGTTGGGGACCCTTGAGCCCTAAGTTCTGAGAATATATGCTAATTATAATGGGTGAAGTAATTTGTCTCACTCTTTACTGTGAAGAAGTTAGACCCCGGGGCGCCTGGGTGGTTCAGTCAATAAGCGGCTGCCTTCACTCAGGGCGTGATCCTGGGGTCCTGGGATCGAGCCCCGCATCAGGCTCCTCCACTGGGAGCCTGCTAATTCCTCTCCCATTCCCCCTGCTTGTATTCCCTCTCTCGCTGGCTGTCTCTCTCTCTGTCCAATAAATAAATATAAAAATCTTAAAAAAAAAAAAAAAAAGTCAGACCCCTGTGGTGTGCGGGTGTCATGGACGAGCGCAGGAAGCGGCCAGGCCGTCCAGTCTGTCCTGCCGCTAGTACCACCTAGTGGCCACCAAGAAGATGTGTCAGCATCTTGGATCTTGCAACAAATGGCTTGGAAAAGTCACAAAAGCATACATCTACAAAACTCATTGTCGAAAACAACTTGAAAATGCACGGGAATTCAGAACAAATTGTCAAGGTTCCCTCCGTTCCCTCTCCCAGTCCCACTTGTCTTCCTTATTAATAGTAACCTGCTATGCACTTCTTCAAATCCCAACCTCTGTCGGTCTTTCTCCTTCTTTTTGTCTGTCTTCCTGACTCTCTCTTTGTCTTACTCCCTGCATTTAGTTTTAAAAAATACAGAAATGGAGGGGCGCCTGGGTGGCTCCGTCATTTGGGAGGCTGCCTTCGGCTCAGGTCATGATTTCAGGGTTCTGGGATGGAGTCCCGTGTCTGTTGGGCTCTCTGCTCAGCAGGGAGTCCGCTTCTCCCGCTATGCTCTCCCTCCTTCCCCCCCTCTCGCGCTCTCTCTTAAGTAAATAAATAAATAAATAAACAAACAAATAAATAAATAAAATCTTGAAAGAAAATAAACTGGCAATGGGCAGGCTGCCTCCCCGCAGCCTCCTCTCCTTCATTCTCATAGTCCGTTAACCCCACCTCAGAAACCTCCCGGTCTGCACGGGCCAGTGTCCCGGTTTACCTTCCTCCCTCCTCAGCACTGCAGATGCTTCCTTCTGTAGTCCTCTCCCTGCCTCCAAGCTGCCAAACAGGGAGATCACTCTGTAACACACATGTCATCCTGTCATTTTCCACTTAGAAAAATTGCTGCAGCTCTCATTTTCTGCAGAGCAAAGCCTAAACCGTTTGCATGTATGCAAGGCTCCTCACAGCCTGGTCCCAACCTGTGCCTCTTTTCTCCTCCACTATTCCCTACACTCTAGCCACACAGAATCCCTTGGTCCAGAGTGGATCACCGGCCTTTATATGCAAATACCCTGCAATTCCTTCTCTATGCCTGAAACGTGCTTTTTCTCCTGTCTTCCTGATTAGAGTCTACTAATTTGTCAAGAGGCATCTCAAATACCGCCCATGAAGTTGCCTTCAACTCCTGCAGGCTCCTCCCCTATCCTTTCGTGTGTTTTATATCCCCTTCAGTAAAGCATTTTACATTATGTTGCAATTACCTGGCGATGAGCACTTTGAGTACTTATTGTAGTACCCTCACCATTTCCTATCCCACAGAGTAGCTGGTAACACGAATGTTTGTCCAATGGGTAAATGAACATTAAAGAGAAGAGTGAATAGACCCAGTGGTTTCTAAACTTTACTGTGATAAGGATCGTCTAAGGTGCTTACTAAAATGCAGATGCTTTGGATTTACTCTCAGAGAATCTACCTTAGTTGACAGGTCTGCAGAAGGTAGGGTTCAGGAATCTACATTTTAACAAGCACCCCAGATAGTTCTGATGGCCTGTGAGAAGAAGCCCTCCCTTAGATTGCAAAGCAAATAATCTGAAAAAGCAAAGAAAAAGCAAAGCACATTTGTTCCTCGAGATGGCATACGCTGAAGAATGTGCTTACGCCCATAAGAGATCCCTTGAGGTGACTATTCTCCCGAGGTGTTTGCACTCCTGGAATAAATAGATAGCAGTCTCAGTTTGAGAAAACCACAGTGCAGTGAATTCTGTGAAGACCCGAAAGAAGCATCAAGCTTTACGTACAAGGGCTGGACTGTTTCTTTCCCAGAACAATTGTCAGGTCCCATATGTTTGTTTTGTTAGAATAGTCACTATTTAGCCAGACCCAAGCTGTTTTCATTAATATATTGCATTTGTATTAAGCTTCTCTGTGGATGTTCTCCAAGCATTTTAGCAGCTTTAAGCCTGTCTTCCCTCATTCCCTGAGGGAGGAACAAGCACAAGTTCACGCCAACTCGTTAGAGCCATTGCTCAAGAACAGCTCCTGGGGCACCAGATGCGGGCAAGAGGGAGAGAGTGGGATAATCCTCACCCCACCCTCTGCTCGCTCTCATTTCCCCCACCCACCCTTCCAAATGCTCACTGGCGTCTTCAGCAGGTGGCTCCCACCCCTGCCTTCAAGTCTGCTCGGAAATTTCCCTCCCCAGATAGATAAGCTGCAAAAAGATTCCCAGGTTCTAGATACTGCAGGACTGCCAAAGAACACATGCACCAAAGTGAAGACTTCCTACAACTAAATGCCAGGATTTTGTAGAGATGGCCGCAGATGTCCCTCGGAAGCAGAGCACCACTTCTCCCAGCGGTCCCGGGGCTCCAACGTCGCCACAGGGCTCTGCCTGGACTTGCCCTGACTCCTCATTCCCGTGACTTTCCTTCTGGTGAACCCCTCTCAGCGCTACAGATTCTTGATTTCCTCAGATCCAATGAAGCTAAACACATCGAATCAACCCAGTTTCTGATTTAGGTACTTTCCTGATTCCATATTTGCTAGGTTCTGTCTTCTCGACCATTACCTTCTTGGCATGCCCACTTTTTTTTTTTTTTTAAGATTTATATATTTATTTTAGAGAAAAAGAGAGAGAGAGCAGGAGGGGAGGGGCAGAGGGAGAGAGAAACTCAAGCACAGATGTGGGGCTCTCTCTCACGACCCTGAGATGACAACCTGAGCTGAAACCAAGAGTCGGCTGTTCAGTGTTTGAAGACTTGTCATTCAGGGTTGGATTACATCTACAGGGTGAGGATAAATTCCTGTAATCCCAAGTGCTGAATGGGTTCTTGGGTGGTCTTCCCAGGCAGCCTGGCTGAGCTATTCCCTTTTACCCTGGCAAACAAGAGCTACTCAGCTTCAGGAAAACATCCCTACCCTGAATGGAAACCTGATGATGATTTAAAGTTACGTCCATCACACCCATTACTTTGGATATAACTTATATGAATCCGAAGTCATCAGGCTGCAGCCATGCAAATTCTAAAATGTCTCAGTGTGGTCTTTTCATTAAAGTTCAAGGTGTAATTATCTAGATTTGGGAAAATAAGTGCCCAGTGTGCATGCATGTGAGCGCGCACACACACACACACACACACACACACACACACACACACACATCTACTCCACAACAAAATAAAAGCCTAAAGAATAAACTGAGAAAAATCAAGATTCTGACTGGGTTTTGAGCTGAAGAAATGGGAAAAAAGTATTTTAGAATTTTTTTTTTAATCAGAGAAAGTGACTGATAAAGGCAGGGAAAAACCCAGCTCTTTCAGCTTTGAAAAATTCACAGAGCTCCTATGTTTGATGGGCTTATTGAATTTTTGGAACATTCAAAAAATATTTTTCTCAAATAATTTGACATTTAAAATTCTGCTTCAGGCAATGAGGAAGGGTGCCACTAACACCGTTGTTACCTCATGGGCAATGTCCTTTCTAGGAATGACTTTCTCAGTATGAGGGAAACAGGTTCTGGGGCTGTCAGACAGCAACAGTTTGCGGACTTCCAGAGGAGGGTGTGTGAGCTGGAGTCATTGGGTTTTCATTCTGCCTCTTCCATTCACACTAGCTATGTGACCTTGGGCAGGCAGCCTAACTTCTCTGAGCTTAATATCCTCATTTTAACAATGGAAATCATATACACTTTATAGGGTAGTTGGGGGATTTAATGAGATAGTATATAAAAAATGTCTGCCCTACAACAAACACTTCATGATTGCGATATTTGCCTTTCCTTTCCCCATTTAATCCATCCCACTACCTCCAGAGCCCCACCTAAACTAGCTCAGAGTTTATCTTATTTTTTTAAGTCCATGAGAGAAAAAAAGAGGGTTTAATCAGTTTCCTAATTCATTCCATGACTTCAAATTTTCCCTGGCAGGAAATGACATTTTAGAACTACTTTAAAACAATTACCTTTCTTTTTGGAGTAGTTTCACTTTAGGATCCTCAGTAGAAAAGGAGAGTGGCTGGTCAGGGCTCCTCAGCTGTAGATGAGAAGTCTAAATTACACTGTCATAATATTCAACCCCAGATCCTAGTAGTGTCTTATGATAGTTTCTCATTCATCCAAATCAAAGGAAAAAAGATGGATTCATACAGCATGGAAGGGTGGATGAATGGAAGGATGGATAGACAAGTGATAAAGCAAATATCGCCAATTGTTAACTGTGAAATCGAGGTGGTGGGTATGTGGCTGTTTGTTGTACAGTTCTCTCAACTGTTCTGTGTATGTCAACATTTTCACATTAAAAGGTTGGAGAGAAAAGTTTATTTCTTACTTATGCTACAGGTCCAAGAAAGGTTGCCTAGGATTTTACTCCATATCTTCTCATGCTAGGATGCAGGATGATGGATCATCTTGAACGTGGCTGGTTGCCATGGCAAAGGGAAAGAGAGCGCTGTTGGGTATCACACAGACAGCTGGATATTTTGGGTTGCAAACGACAGAGTCACTTCTGCTCACAATTTACTGGTCTGAGCAACACTCACATGGCTTTAGGCAGCCACGGAGGTGCACTGCTATCATGTGCTTAAACAGGGGAAGGCTGGAAACCTCTGGTGGGCAGCACACATGATCACCCTGCCATAAATAAACTCCTTAAAAGAGCTACCCATCTTAGTACCACCATCACTAGCAATACTAACATTAAAAGGCATATTCAGGGGCGCCTGGGTAGCGCAGTCGTTAAAGCGTCTGCCTTCGGCTCGGGCCGTGATCCTGGCGTACCGGGATCGAGTCCCACATCAGGCTCCTCTGCTGTGAGCCTGCTTCTTCCTCTCCCACTCCCCCTGCTGTGTTCCCTCTCTCGCTGGCTGTCTCTCTCTGTCAAATAAATAAATAAAATCTTAAAAAAAAAAAAAAGGCATATTCACTTAAATCAATGTCAGTACAAGAATTCAGAAGCTTTTTTCTTTCTCATCAGCTTTCCTTCTTTTAGAGGGAGCAGAATTAACCCCCTAAGTGTTAATACATTCCAAACTTCTCACTGGCTGGTTTTTCAGCCAGTCAGCCAGCCAGCCAGCTAGCTCTTTCTAGAATCTCATCACCTTTTTATTGAAGCAGCTCATTTTCACTGAGTCAGTAAGAATACATGGAAGCCGTCCAGAGAACTTAAGAAAAGCAGAAGTTGGATGACGCTTTGCAGAAATGGAGTAAAAAAAAAAAAGGGTAAAATATTTGAGTAAACAAGATTTCAAAAGTATTCTTGACTCAACATTTTAGAGGAGTCAGGAACAACTTCATAGCGGGGGTGACATTTAAACTGGCACTTGAGGGCATTGCTAGGTAGAAAATGGAGTGGAGCATTCCAAGCAGAGGGAACAGGCTGTACAGTGGCAAGGAAACTGTTCTGACTTGGTATATCTGAAGGAGAAGCAGAAGAATCTAGAATGCCTGGGTGGGACCAAAAGTATTGTCCGATTTTTCACCCGTTAGCAAATGGGAATGGAACACCGTACTTATTGAGGAAGAATTGTCGTGTCCTCTCTAGTGCACTTATAGTACTTAGTATAACTTTAAAGAGAAAAGGTCATCTCTAAGACATTTGCTGTATGGAGTGCCATAGATCGCTTTTTTTCTTTTTTAAAATTTTACTTATTTATTTGAGAGAGAGAAAGAGCACACAAGCAGGGGGAGGGGCAGAGGGAGACTGACACGGGGCTGGATCTTGTAGGACTGCAAGATCATGACCTGAGCCAAAGGCAGCCACTTAACCGACTGAGCCACCAGGTGCCCCAAGTGCCATAGATTTCTATACTGAGTACTGAGTTTCGAGAAATTGCATACTTCTATTTCTTGGCAGTAATTTTTAAGTCTCATACATATTATGAGATATAGAAGATATATTATATAATATATATTTAAGAGAGTCATAGTTATTTTCTTTGTGAAAAGGGATTGATTTAATAGGCTGCAAACAAATTTAGGCAAAACCACCAAGTTAAAAAAACAAACACTGTAAGAGTGTGGGCACATAACAAAATCATTTTGAATGAAATGTGTCAGGAGGAAGGAGATGGGGAGAAGAGAAAGAGGCTTTGCATGTGATGTGTTATTCAATCCTAACACACTCTTTTTCTTTTTTTTTTTTTAAGGGGTGCCTGGGTGGCTCAGTCGTTAAGTGTCTGCCTTTGGCTCAGGGCCTGATCCCAGGATCCTGGGATCGAGCCCCGCATCCGGCTCCCTGCTCCGTGGGAAGCCTGCTTCTCTCTCTCACACTCCCCTTGCTCGTGTTCCCTCTCTCGCTGGCTATCTCGCTCTGTCAAATAAATAAATAAAAACGACTGAGCCACCCAGGCGTCCCCTAACACACTTTGTGATGGGGGTATTATTGTCACCATTTCATAAACGAGAAACTGAGGATCAAAGAAAGGAGATCACTATAAAATTAGCTGATTAAGTTTGCGCCTTAATTTTCAGCAGCTGACACAAAATTTTCCTCTGTAAAATGGAGATATGACAAGCGCTGCCTACCTCGCGGAATGTTAGAAGGAGTAAAAGAAATAACAAGTAGAACTTGAGACATCATTCTTGAACTTTACCAGATTTTAAGTTATCTGATGCTGTCCTAAGTTTCCATGTTATTCAAAACTGGGTCTTCCTGGGGTGTCTGGGTGGCTCAGTCCGTTAAGTGGCTGTCTTCAGCTCAGGTCATGATCCCAGAGTCCTGGGGCTCCCTGCTTGGCCGGGAGCCTGCTTCTCCCTCTCTCTGCCTGCCACTCTGCCTACTTGTGCTGTCAAATAAATAAATAAAATCTTAAAATAACAACAACAACAACTGGGTCTTCCTAAAAGAAACTTTATGAAGCCTGTTTGTGGAGAATTTCTTTTCCTGGCTTATCTTAAAATACACTACTAAGCTATTGACTTTTAAATAATTACAATATTGTCTATACATGTGGGTTTTTTTTTTGTTTGTTTGTTTTTGTTTTTTTGGTAAAAAATAGAGCACAAACTTTGGCCACTACTCCACATCCATGTCAGGAATATCCTAGAAGATGGAATTTTATCCCTTAAATACCTTCAGGTTTTCTTTTGACATTTTTAATGATTTTGTTTGAAAATGTATTTTGCCCTTTTAAACAAGATGTACTGAATAATGCCGTGTGCCAGTCAATGACACTATAATAGCGATGTAATGGGACAGATTTGGCTACACTTGTGGTGAATGTAGCCTAATGTATAAACTGCCAGATCACCAAGTCTTACGTCTGAAACTCATGTAACATTTGTGTGCCAACTATACTAGATAAAAAAAGGGTAATAAATTAGGAAAATAAGGTTATGTGTCAGACACCATTTTAAGGATTTTACATGATTTATTTAATCCTCACAACCATGCCATAAGGTAAACACTGTTTTTAACTCCATTTTCTAAATGAGAAAAATGGAGCCAAGAGATATTAAGTGACTTGCCTAAGGTCTTACAGTTGAGCCAGGATTTGATGTAGGGGATTGGGCTTCAGAATCTGAACTCTTAAACACAGAGTCATGATGCTACATTTCTGAAGATAACGGGTCATCTTTCTAAATAAATCAGGGTAATGATTGTGTATACCAATTTTAATTTGATGTCTACAGAAACTACTGCAGTCTAGCACAGGGTTGTAGCCCTATGCTGTAGGGATGTCCCTATCTATATACTTTTTTTTTTAAGATTTTATTTATTTGACACAGAGAGAGACCACAAGCAGGCAGAGTGAGAAGCAGGAGAAGCAGACTCCCCCGCTGAGCAGGGAGCCCAATGTGGGGCTCGATCCCAGGTCCCTGGGATCCTGACCTGAGCCGAAGGCAGATACTTAACCAACTGAGCCTCTCAGGTGCCCCTCCATTATACTTTTTGACATTCTCTAAGTGCTTTTTTCTTCGTCCTCTCTGTGAAAGAAAGATTATTTGCAGCGTATCTACTCCTACAAATTGCCCTCTTTCCTCCAATTATCCTGCTGCTGATTTCCTAAAAGTCAGACACCAGATCACCGTATTTGTTAGAACTGTCTCTGAAGTAGGAGTTGTGAGGTCTTGAGAGAAGACCCAACCAAGCCTTTAGTGAATGGGCTTTGTGACATCTGTGACAGGGATCTTTATTTTTTGGCGTGTTTCTGTTCTCAACCGTGATCCAGATAGTTTGGTTGGCTGGGTAAGTGACCTCTCGGTAAGTGAGGTGTCACAAAATATAAATTCAAGGCATTTCTACTCTTCCACCTGTTCAAAAGTGTTTTTAGTCATCATCATAATTAGAAGGATGGCCTAGTTCCCCAAGCTTCTGGGTAGCCATCTGATGCTTAGAAGTACAGAGACGTGGCTACAACTTGTATAAAAATAGCCCTTCCAGATGGCTGAGGGGCAAAGTTACGACTCAGCAGCTTGATAGAGCTGAGCACTCACATTTTGGAGTAGGAGGAGAGCTATGCGAGAAGTAGCCAGAGAGGCTGGGCTGGAGTCCAATCATAAGTAGAACAGTAGATGCCAGGAGAGATCACTTAACGTGGTAGATTAGCTGTTAAGATTTCCTGTTTACTTCAGCTCCGTCTCGTCCCCACCTCCCTTGATTCAACCTTACCTCTTAGCCCAAGGAAAATACACACACTTAAAAAAAAAAAAAAAAAAGGAGTGAGGAGTAGAGGTATAAACCTTCAATCTTAAAAGGCTTTAGAATTCTGTTAGCCTGACTCCTTGTTTTAGACGCAAGCAACCCAGGACAGACAAAGGTGGTGACCGCTTAGGCTGGACCAGCATGTCTGTGGGACTGAGAGGCTCCAGCTTCTGTCTGGAGCTCATCTGTCCGCTCTTTGGGGGGACGCTGGGTGCAGTTACATCATGCCACGTTTCCCCAGCTCTGCTTTGAGTCAGTCCAAACTCAAAAATTAAAGCCTCTAATTAAAAAAAAAAAAAAAAAAGGGAAACTGCCGAAGCTGATATTGCTTCCATCCCTCGGAACAAATACTAAAACTGACAGATGACTCACTAGCTTGAAACCTCGTTTCACAAATGAAAATATTTACTAACCAGATGCTTCAAGAGATTAAAATATATAGTTTTCATATTTTGCCACCATCTAATAAGCCTGCCTAGCTATTCGATATTCTGGAAGAAAACTCAAGCCTCTGTCTGTAGTAAATCCATTGCTTATGTCAATGTCGGTAGCATTCATTGAATATTGGTTTTTAAAATACAGTAATTAGGAGTGGATTCATGCTTATATTTAGCAGCCGTTGTAATAGACACTATTATTTTTGACAAACAGAGGAATTGAGAAATGGACTGTTCTCTTTCAACACTGCAGGATGAGCCCAAATCCAAGGCATTGCTGTGCCCTGCTGGCAGTTCGGCCTCATTACAGGTAAGGGGCTCAGGGGGCACAGGGTTTGCCCCCGGCCTTGTGAAGGCGGTCCTCCAGGAAACTCTTTACAACACTCGCCCTCACCCAGCATGTACGCACATGAAGCTGCTTCGCACGTAGCGGAAAAGCAAATTCCCAACTAACTTCTCCCGACGCAACAGGGTCTGTGCTTTCCAAGTGAACGCAACAACACCACTGCAGGGTCGTATGCTACTTTTCCAGAGAAAAGGTCTTTCCTTCCTAGGGAATGTGTCCTCAGACTGCACGGAGTAAGGGATTCGTGCCACATGACTTGCCGTGCTCCAGGAGGAGGCAAGGAGCTCTCCATCCCAGTGTCCAGTCCCTGTTACGACAGCATGTCCTCAGGCGGCTCAGCCACATAGCCCGCTGATGGGAGCGGTCGTCTCGGGAGGAGGCACAGAGAGAAGTAGGGGCAAGCAGTTTTTGATTGTCCACCAAGTGCCCGGGTCTCTGCTGGCCTTGTGAGAGCTGGCTGGAGTGCGCCTGTGAAATGGTCGAAGCCGATCTCTGATGGCGTGTGCCGGTTCTCCTACAGGTCTATCCTCTGCGCCCTGCAATGTTCCTGGAGACCTGAATGCGGCTGGCCTGGAGCAGAGGTCCACAGGCTCGACAGATATTGCCCAAATGAAGAAGAGGAGTCAGGGCATGATTTTCCATACCTTTATTAAGAAATATCAAAAGTTCATTACAGTTCCATACACAGTTTTACAAAGTTCAAGTGAAGGGGAGCGTAGGGGTGCCATCATACGCGCGTTGGAACACTACCGTAGCTTGCCAAAAAGGTAGCCCTACAACTTCTGTCACTTGTTTAACAGTGGACCCCAACCGTGCCTTTTCCCATTTCTACTAGGCCACAACATGATACCTTACGTTACTTGAAAGAGTTTTAACGTGTTATAAATACTTCTTAAATATTTGCCCTTTTATTTTGTCATTACTGTTCCCTGAAGAAGCTGAGCTGCTTATACCAAGCACAACGTCTGATCCCACTCACTGCTGCGAGGCTTACATTTTCGCCAAGCCCGCCTTGAGCGCTGGGTAACGCTGCAAGTCACATGTTACCATACTACACTCGGGAGAGAACCCACACACGTTGTAATTTTGTTTTATTTAGCATTTAACAAGAAAAAGGGGGAATCACTCAACGTGGAAACAAAACACCACAGTCATTCAGTGGAATGGTTAAGAATGGGATATGTCTGCCAATTCCACTGAGCTCCTCACAAGCGGTCAACGGCATGACCAGGAACAAGTGGATGCAGGAACACCAACACGGAACACAGCAAGGGGTCTTCTCGGGGATGGTACATCACAATCTTTTATGTCAGGGACATGGCATCAGAAGGGAATTACACTGTCCAAATAATCGGGGCCAGTGGGTCATCGGCACCCGATGGGAAAGAGCAACGGTGTCGTGTGCCTTGTGAAGGCTTGTGCTGGGTTATCTGAAAGTAGGTTTTTGAAGAGATTGTCCAGCAACATCAGAAAGAGCCAACCTCAGAGGAAGGACTCCTTGTTCACCCACATGAGGCTGCGTGTCTCATTGGGCTTGCATTCATACTCGATGACAGAGAAGGGGCTTCCCCACTGGCAGTGATCTCGCTTGTGGTAATTGTAGAACTTGACTTGCCATACCGTCTCGAAGGTCCCAATGTCAGTGAACTGAAGGAAGAGAAACACACACCATAAAACCTCCTTCTGCCACGAACAACAGATAAGAGCTCAGGTTAGGGAAAGAGATCCTGCATAATCCAGGGTCAACAGTCAAGACTCTTTTCGTCTGCAAGGTTTAGGCCTTTAACTTTAATGAACTATGTCCCTTTATTATGTGAGCTATTTTCCTGAAAAGCTGTCCGTAAGCCATTTTTTTTCTCCATAAAATCTGATTCCCATTGTACAAGTGGCATTTGCTGTCATACTGTCTTTAATAAACATAACTCCCCAAATTTATCTGTTCTCCAAATTTAATTATTGGAAATCTCAGACTTTCAGAGCTTGCCATGAAGGGGGAGTTAGGAACAGAAGAGAAGGAATAGTGTTTGAGGATTATCTTTTGGTGTCTATTTCAAAAGACCGTTGTACAAAATAACATATGCACAGAATCACTAAACATAAGACACAATTGCCCTTTCGTCAATAATTTCACTTCCAGGGAAAAATATTTTCTTAGAAGCATTTGATTGTTAAAGTCCCTACTATAACTTTTAAAAATACTGTTGAGCGTTTATAAGTCAGGAATCCATGTCCCTGTCTCAGGCTTCGATTGTACGTTATCCAGAACCCTATTTAAGTACCTACCATGTGCTTTGCACACATAAAAATTTGTATGAGGTATGATTCTTGCCCTCAAGAAGTTTGCATTCTACTTCCAGAAAGTAGGCCTTGCGGATCACTGCATAGAACTCTCCTGAGCCCTAAGCTCGCAATTCCCATGTAGCTGAGAAGAGGGCATAGAATACCCTAGGGGCCCCTTGGGCAGGTGCTCAAGTGGCCTGCAGGGTAGCCTGACCCTGCTACTGCCTCCTGGAGCTATTTAGGGGATCTGGCATTAAACAGCATGATGCCTGTCGTTATTTTCTCCTCTGACCCTCTCCTGTCATGGGAGGGGACAGGGACTGACTTGGCAGCATTCTTAGACTTGTCAGGAGCCAGAAGACATGGAGGGGGGCAGGGCAGTGAGCAACAGGAGCCCAGTGTTTGAGGCTGCTACGGGGGGGGGGGGTGATCAGGTGCTTCCCAGATGGCTTTCCAAGATGCTCTCAAAATTATATCCTGCACCATTGCCTCATCCTGCTAATTTGATCCCAAAACAAGGTTTGGCTTTCCTTTGGGAAATGTGCCTGACTCGAAACACTGGGTGATATACCTAGAGTCCCCAACTCTTTCCCCAGGTAAGAAAAGAAAATATCCTTTTCTAGAGTCGCATGGCTTAAGAGTCTAGAGACCTATATAAGTAGACAGTAGCTTTATTCACTATAGCTTCAGACTGGGATTAAACCAATGTTTCAGTGCTCGCTTGGTGATAGACAAGTGTTAGTACGCCTGACGTTATGGCATTTTACTCAACAATGAAAAGAAACGTACCGATCCAGGCAGCAACAAGGATGGATCTCAAAGATGTGCTGAGCAAAATAATCCAGACCGCAAAGAACACATACACTGTATGATTCCATTTAAATAAAACTCACACATCCATCTATTCATCTATCTATCTATCTATCTATCTATCTATCTATCTATCTATCTATCTATGCTGACAGGAAGCAGGAAGCGTCTATGGTTACTTAGAGCCTGGGGTGGGAGGAAGGGATTAATGATGGATGAAAATGTGGAAGAGGAACTTTTTTGGGGGAAATGTTTTACATCTTGACCAGGGTGGTGGTTACATGAAAAGGAAAAAAAAAAAAAAAGGCTAACATCTGAACAATCTTCAGATGTAGTATTATTAGTAATTAAAGAAATACAACCTTTGAGAGAGGTATTATTCATCTACCACCGTGGCAAAAATGTCTAAATACCAGAAGCAATTTAAGCATCCAACTTCAGGAAAACAGAATGAAAATGGTGGCATATCTATATGATGGGTCTATATAACCATTACACAGGAATTTAGGGTTTTAAATGATGAGAGAAAATGCTTCGAACAATGTCAACAAGAGGGATTAAAACAATTTAGATACAGTGTGAGTGTAAGGTTATAAAATAAGACAAATAGAAAAATTGAGAATGAAAAAATATTAACAATAAAGCTTCAAAGCAAAGGAATTGAGTGTTTTTCTATCTTTTCTACTTGGATTTTCTGCAATAAATGTTACTTTTATAATCCCAAATAATGTTTTAAATGGTGAAATGGATTTATCGTCCCTAAACAACTAACACAGATATGTCTCTAATCCTAGGGATTTTATTAATTCTATCAAGGATACACATATGCTAATGAAAAGATTACAATTTTGTTGACAGTAGGGTAGTGGTGGGAAGAATAAACCGAAAACTCATTTTATAAATCAGCAAGATTTTTGAAGAGGGCTGCTGCTACTGCTGATTTGACCAGCACAGCGCACTGCATATTTTAAGAGCAACTGAATTACATTAAGCTATAAAAATATTTTACAAACACTGGTTAATTTTTGCAGAAAGCACCTTGGGACTATGCTAGGTAAGTGGGGGATCAAGGCCTTTCTTGAAATAGTTATAAATAAAAGTTGGTTGTAAAAACAAAGATGATTAGGACCACAGGCAAGGAAAACCTTAAGACACGACACTGTGTCTGAATAACCTTAAAATTAAGAAAGTCTCAATGTCATAGTGACGTAGCAAACAAAAGCAGAAGAAAAATTATTAAATTTCCTTACTACTCACAGCCCATTGACAAGTCCTTGAAACAGGCAGAGTGACATTCCCCTAGGAAATCAGCTGCCTCAATGTTAATACTTTGCTAAGGGCAAAAGGCAATCTTACGCTGGACCCCCAGGATCCTGTAAGTCTACTTTAACATGTAAAAATTTCTTGGGGCGCCTGGGTGGCATAGCGGTTGGGCGTCTGCCTTCGGCTCAGGGCGTGATCCCGGCGTTGTGGGATCGAGCCCCACATCAGGCTCCTCCGCTAGGAGCCTGCTTCTTCCTCTCCCACTCCCCCTGCTTGTGTTCCCTCTCTCGCTGGCTGTCTCTATGTCTGTCAAATAAAAAAACAAAAACAAAAACAAAAAAAACCAAAATATTAAAAATTGCTTAGGAAACTTTCTTTATCTCTATCCCCCAAGATACATGTTGGCAATTATCTTCTAAGCCACCCACCGATACATATCTGAAGAGCCTCATGACTGAGTTTTTACTAAACAGTAATAAATGACCCTTTCTTAAAAATCGCTAACCCCCTAGATCCTGGAAACCTTGTTTCCAAAATACCTGGGAGGCTCCCACTATCCCTAACCCCTCCCAACTTGAGAGTATATAATGGGTCACGTCTCATGACCCCAGTGTAAGTCTTTCTGCCCATGGATCCTGCCCCCATGCTTTAATACCCCCCCCTTTTTTTTTTTTACCAAAGACGTCTCAAGAATTCTTTCTTGGCCTTCAGTTTCGAACCCTAACATCTTTCCTCCATCGACAGTTCTCAGTGACACAGGAGACCAGTGTAGAAATCTGCTGACAGCCAACAGTCAGAGCTAAAGATATGGAACGTTCAGGTGCTTCTATTTTAGTTTTTTTTCTCTTTTACTAATGTTGGGTCCAAGGTCATGCTGTAGTTCACTGCTGCTAACTATGCGTATATTTTCCCATGCCTTAGTTCTAACTTCCCATTAGCCTTCTTCCTGTTCTTTCTTCTGGAGTTCTATTTCCAGGATGCCTCACCACCTAGCTCAGAATTTCTTCTTCGCTGATGGAGGAGCAGATGGGGTCTTGAAAGCTGACATTCTTCTTAAAGAACAGAAGCAACTACACAGGCTCTCTGCTCCCTCCCAACCCATCTGTGCCTTCCAAGGAAAACTTAGCCAGGCAGGCTCCCTGGGTGATGCAATTCACACACAGGTAGGATTCTGTGCATTTGCATAGCATCTTTATTTTATACAGTACCTTACATATGCCATTCTACTTTGGAGTTTTGACTAGTTTTAGCTTCTCCATTTCACAGATGGAAGAACTAAGATTCAGAGAGGTTAAGTGACGGCCCTAGGTCTAGACCATGCAGCTAGCTAATGATGGGAGGTCAAGAACTTAGGTTTCCTGGTGCGCCTGGGTGGTGCAGTCGTTAAGCGCCTGCCCTTCGGCTCAGGGTGTGATCCCAGCGTTCTGGGATGGAGCCCCACATCAGGCTCCCCCGCTAGGAGCCTGCTTCTTCCTCTCCCACTCCCCCTGCTTGTGTTCCCTCTCTCGCTGGCTGGCTGTCTCTGTCAAATAAATAAAATCTTAAAAAAAAAAAAAAAAGAACTTAGGTTTCCTAATTCCTATCCAAAAACTATTATCACCATACCAAACTGCTTCTAGAAGCAAATGAGTTCAGGGTTAATGAACAGTTTTTCTGTTTTTCTCCGAGTGAGAACATATATGGATTGTCTCGTGAATACTTTAGGACACTACTATGCACTGAATGTGTGTATCTCCCCAAAATTCATATGTTGAAGCCTAAATCCCCAATGTCATGGTATTTGGGGGTGGGGCCTTTCAGAAGAAATTACATCAAGAGGGTGGAGCCCTCACGAATGGGACTGGTGTCCTTGTAAAAACAGAGGGGAGAGGGATGATCTCTATGCTCTTTTTCATGTGAGGATACAGCCAAGAAGGCAGCTGTTTGAACCAGCAAAAGGGCTCTCATCAGACACTGAATCTGCTAGAACCTTGGTCTTGGACTTCTAGGCTCCAGAACTGTGAAGAATAAATGTTTGTTGTTTAAGCCAGTCTATGGTTTTCTAAAATTGAGGCTCCACTATAGACCTGGACATATTGTTCCCCAGAGTGTCTGTACAAGTTGCAAACTTAGGGATGTTTTTATTTTACAACGGATATGGAAGAGAATCATCCGATTTCAAAGAGAGGGGATTCATCCATCGTCTTCAGTAACAGGGAATCTGAGAAGTTTGTGTTAAATAAATTCTATGGTTGGGCCACCTGGGTGGCTCAGTTGGTTAAATATCTGCCTTCAGCTCCGGTCATGATCTCAGGGTCCTGGGATCGAGCCCCACATTGGGCTCACTGTTCAGCGGGGAGTCTGCCTCTCCCCCCCACTCCGCTCATGCTCTCTCTCTCTCTCACAAATAAATAAAATATTTTTAAAAATAATTTATTTCTGGGGCGCCTGGGTGGCACAGCAGTTAAGCGTCTGCCTTCGGCTCAGGGCGTGATCCCAGCGTTATGGGATCGAGCCCCACATCAGGCTCCTCCGCTATGAGCCTGCTTCTTCCTCTCCCACTCCCCCTGCTTGTGTTCCCTCTCTCACTGGCTGTCTCTATCTCTGTCAAATAAATAAATAAAATCTTTAAAAAATAAATAAATAAATAAATAAATAAATAAATAAATAAATAATTTCTATGGTCTTACAACCGGTTGTCCTAGAATCACTAGAGAACTTCTCACCACTCACCATGCCACTAGAGACATAGGAAATTCACCAAGAATAAGGTCACTGAGAATTCCATTGACTTAAGAGCTCAGAACGACCTTATTATACTGATAGAAACACAATGTTACTTCATTGGTAAACAAATTCAGTATAATAACCATCTGTGACTTTTAGTGTGGCATGACCCAGGAATTCCTACCAGATTCCAAGCCTCTCTTACTCCTCTACTGCTTCAAGTTTTTTTAGTAAATACATGTTTTCCATTTCTCTTAGTTGAATAGTTAGGACCAAAAGTTCTGGAAGTTATAAAGTATATTTAACTTTACAAGAAACTGTCCAACTTTTCCTAAGGGATTGCACCATTTTACATTCCCACCAGCAACGAGAATTTTAGCTGCTCTCTGTCCTCGCCAACACTTGGCACTGCCAGCCCAGTCTAGTGGTAAAGAAGAAAAAAGATAATAAAGAGCAGAAATCAATAGAATAGAAAGAAAAAAACCATAAGGAAAGAATCTAGAGAAAAAAATAATGTAAAGAAAATTTTAAAAGTAATGAAACCCAGATCTGGCTTTTTGAAAAGTTCTTAAAAATTGATAAACCCCGGCGGCACCTATTTGGCTCAGTCAGTACAGCACGCAACTCTTAATGTCAGGGTCATGAGTTAGCCGCACAGTGGGTGTGGAGCGTACTTAAAAAAAATTTTAAAAAAATTGATAAACCCCTAGAAAAACTGAGCAAGAAAAAGAAGACAAATTACCAATATCAGGAATGAAAGAGATGCTATCACTATGGATCCCAAAGACCTGAAATTGGGAACTTTATACCAATACAGTTAATGAAATGGACTAATTCCTTGAAAGATACAAACTATTGGTAGACCTCCATCTACTAAGGAAATCGTATTCATAGTTAAAAATCCTCCCCGAAAGAAAATTTCAGGCCCAAATGGCTTCACTGATAAATTCAGACATTTAAGGGAAAAATACCAATTCAACATAAATTCTTTCAGGCAATGGAGGAAGGAACACTTCTCAATTCATTTTATGAAGCCAATGTCAACATCAAGACTTGGCAAAGATATTAGAAGTCAAGGAAAATTGCAGACAAAAATCCCTCATGGGCTTATGCATAAAATTTGCTTTTAATTTTTTTTAAAAGATTTTATTTATTTATTTTGACAGAGAGAGACAGCCAGCGAGAGAGGGAACACAAACAGGGGGAGTGGGAGAGGAAGAAGCAGGCTCCTAGCAGAGAAGCCTGATGTGGGGCTCGATCCCAGAATGCCGGGATCACGCCCTGAGCCGAAGGCAGACGCTTAACGACTGTGCCACCCAGGCGCCCCTGCTTTTAATTTTTATTTGCTTGAATTAGTAAATCAAATCCGACAATAGGCTTCTACAACAGTACCAAGAGAGTTTTATCCTTGGAACTCAAGGATGGTTTAAGATTTTAAAAATCCTTGTCATTCACCATATTAACAAAAATAAAGGAGAAAAGCCATTATCATCATATCCATGGATGCAGAAAAAGCATTTGGTAATTCAGCATCCATTCAGGATAAAAACTCTCAGCAAACTAGGAACAGAAAGAAAGTCCTTCAATCTGATTAAGGAGCATCAAGAAAAAACCTATAGTTAGCATCGCCCTTAATGATAAGACTGAGTTCTTTCCCTATAAGATGGGAAATAAGGCCAGAACATCAGCTCTTCCTATTCCTTCAGCACTGTGTTGAAGGTCCTAGCTAGTACCTTAAGGTAAAAGAGAAGTAAAGGGAAAGTAAAGCTATTTCTATTTACAGATGAACAACTGTTTGCAGAAAATACTAAGCAATCTAATAAAAAGCTACTGAAATTAAAGCAAACTTAGCAAGTTTGTAAGATACAATATCAATTTATAAAAATTACTGTATTTCATAAAGAAATACACTAGCACAGAACAGCTGGTATTATTTTTTAATATTTTACCAATTTTGTAGGTGAAAATTGGCATTGCACTATTTGCATTTTTTTTTTTTTACCAGTAGTGACATTAAGCCATTTAAAGATATATTTATTGGTTATTTGTATTTCTTCTTCTGTGAATTGCCTATTTATTTTTACTTATTTTCCCATTTCCCACAACCTATTGTTATTTTTTCCTCATTGGTTTCTAAGACTTCTTTGTATATTGTTACAGATCTTGCCAAATGATTCCATAGAACTGACACAAAGGCACACCTTTTCTATTTGGGAGGACACACACATGAGGCTACCTACCTCTGCACACGCAGCCCCCTAACAAGCTCGCGTAGCTCCCTACCTTATTCCGCCTAACTCCCACCAGTCTCCCCCTGAAGACGGCTGACATAAGGCGAACCACGGAATGAGTCGTGCAGACAGAATCTCCACCTGGACTCTCTCTTCCGAGGGACTGAATGGGACATCAGTCACATTAAGGTACCAGTCAACATTGCTTCTGAAATGGGGGTTGCGAGCTTTTAGAGCTAGGGAATTCACTCCTGCCACCAGGCCCTCTGGAATTATCTGAATAAAGAGATCACTGCCATCAACCTATGTCAGATATCATTGGACAACTGCCTGACTTCAGCTTCGGTGGGCAGTAAAGGTTTGTGGAATGTCACTGCAGTCAGCAAGCCAAGGCCACACGGGCAGTGGCTGAAAATCAAGGAAACATAGCCTAGGAGACTGTGCACGTTACGAATAAGTTTTTCATCAATTGTTACTTGCCTTTTAATTAAAATTCTCTTAATGAAAATTTATTTTTATTTATTTATTTATTTTTTTAAAGATTTTTTAAATTTATTTATTCGACAGAGATAGAGACAGCCAGCGAGAGAGGGAACACAAGCAGGGGGAGTGGGAGAGGAAGAAGCAGGCTCATAGCAGAAGAGCCTGATGTGGGGCTCGATCCCACAACGCCGGGACCACGCCCTGAGCCGAAGGCAGACGCTTAACCGCTGTGCCACCCAGGCGCCCCTCTTAATGAAAATTTATTTTAACTTTATGCTGTTTGACAGAAATTTTATAGTGCATGTAAGCAAAGCTTTCAATTTGTAGCTTTGGATATCTTCTATTTTAGGTTTAATTCTTTTCATTTCAATTTTTTATTTTTTTAAAAAATTTTATTATTTTTTTTAGAGAGAGAGAGAGTGCATGCGCATGAGTGGGGAGGGGGAAGAAGGGAGAAGCAGGCTGAGCAGGGAGCCTGATGTGGGGCTTGATCCCAGGACCCTGGGATTATGACCTGAGCTGAAGGCAGACACTTAACCAACTGAACCACCCAGGCGCCCCTTCATTTCAATTTTTTAAAAAGTTGACTTTTTAAAGTTAACCCCTTGATCCATCTGAAATATATTTTAGAGTATGGTATCAGGAAAGAATAACACTGACATTTCCCCCCAGTAGCCAATAATCCCACCATTATTTATCCAATGATTTAAAAATAAAAAGAAATCCTTTGAAGTAACTTTACACTCCTAAGAAACTGCTCTTGTATACCCTTAATTCAGCTTCCCTTACTGGATTCCCTTACTTAATTGGATTACTTGGACATTTCAAGACTTCCTTGTTGTCTCAAACTGTGGTTGTGTCTGTAATTCACAAAAGTCATAAAATCGGTTAAAGGCTATATGAGGCTTTCATTACTAGAATGAAATTTGAATTTAACATTAGAACTGCTGACTTGATCAGGAAACCTTCTCTAACTTCTATTGTCTTCCTTCGAATCAGCCTGTACAGATAAGATAAAAATACATGGCTAATGCTCATACCAAAAGCCATGTGATCGTTGTTGGAAAAATCAACTATCAATCACTTGCTTCTTTCAGATGTGTACATTATATGTAAGAATCTAGGCTTTACTATGGGGACTCATAAAATGCTAATACCATCTTAAATCCTTTGTAAGATGATGTACAGTATAAATATACAAATCAAGTTTGAATGAGGGGAAGTTAACAAAATCTAAAATTACAGAAAAAAAATCAAAATAGACTGTTAACTCTATGGAAAAAATAACTTTCTCAAATTTAAATATAAGAAATCTGGGGCGCCTGTGTGGCTCAGTTGTTAAGCATCTGCCTTCGGCTCGGGGCATGATCCTGGGGTCCTGGGATCAAGCCCCACATCAGGCTCCTCCGCTGGGAGCCTGCTTCTCCCTCTCGCACTCCCCTGCCTGTGTTCCCTCCCTCACTGGCTGTCTCTGTGTCAAATAAATAAAATCTTTTAAAAAAAAATTTAAATATAAGAAATCATAAAGGAAAGTGAAAGATTTAAATGTAATTAGGTTTCTACACAATGGAAAATGTAAGCAAAGCAATACTGAAAGAAATAGGACAGATATGAGAGATTTTTAAAAAATCTTTACTAGGGCTCTGATTTTTTAAAATTTTATTTATTTGAGAGAGAGAGGAAAAGAGTGCATCAGTTTATGCACACAAGTGGGGGGGAGGGGCAGAGGATGAGGGGGAGAGAGAATCTCAAGCAGGCTCCGCCGCTGAGTGCTGAGACAGGCGTGGGGCTCAATCCCAGGACCCAGAGATCATGACCTGCGCCGAAATTAGGAGTTGGAGGCTTAACCAACTGAGCCACCCAGGCGCCCCTAGGACTGATTTTTAAAAAATCATCTTTGATAGAAATATTAACATGAAAGAACCAGTTTACACACACAAAAATAAAATTAAATTGTTGAAATGTCCATTCTTGTAAATGATAGTGAAAAGTAAACTAGGACATTTATTTTTTAAAGTGATTCTCAATGATGTCATAATTATAGCAAAGCCACCAGACTTCTATATTGCTGGTAACATTGTAAAATGGTACATACAACACTTAAAAAAAAAAAAAAAACCTGAAATGGCTGAATGTGGGAACAGCCATAAAATTCATTCCTATTTGGAGCCCCCGGGTGGCTCAGTCAGTTAAGCATCTGTCTTCAGCTCAGGTCATGATCACAGGGTCCTAGATCGAGCCCCGTGTCGGGCTCCCTGCTCAGCAGAGAGCCGGCTTCTCCTGCTCCCTCTGTCCCTCCCCTCTCACGTGTGCTTGTGCTCACTCTCTAATAAATAAAATCTTTAAAAAAATTCATTCCTCTGACCAAATAATTTTACTCCTGTTGAAGTAGTAGCACAGAATTACTCATTACAGCACTTTCCATCATGAGAACAATTGACATATCTAATATCTGGGGAGTACTCTAATCATTATGATACAGCACAATAGTCTTATGTTGCTATTAAAACAAGGAATATGTACAATGTTGGACAATTACATAATCAAATGGTTGCAACTATAAAATATATATGTAGAATGTAATCTGAAAATGAACTGAGTCAAAATGTAGGGATAACTGTTGCTTCAAAAATTTGCTCAAATTTCTGAAACTTGTGTTATTTCACATTTTTTTTAAAGATCACGCAAATCCCTTGAGATGCTGGAATGTACTCCCAGTCCTCCTCTCTGTATCTGTGCCCAATAAAAATGAATCCTACAAGGACTTGTTGGCCTTCAGTCCTATTTGGTGTGTTCCTAAATGACAGTATTTGAGAATCTGACTTTCTTCGTCACATAACTGGTGTCATTCCCTTAAGGGTAAATCTGTCATCCTTATACCGTGTTAGAGCTGAAAGGGGCCTCGAGATCAGGTAGGGCGTGGAATACACCCGTGCTGCTCCAGCTTTACCTTGAGCCAGTCTCCGTCTCACTCTCTGCTCCACCCACATTGGGCTTCTCTCCTTCATTACAACGCATTACTCTCTCCCCCAGCTCTTGACCTCTGTAACTCCTCTTTCCTCAAGTGTTCCCTCTTCTCCCAATGCTCATTTATAGTTTATTGTTTTCTCAAGAAAACCATCCTCAAAATCTTGGATTAGAAGAACACCCTTGGTATATGCTACAAGGGCACCCCTATTTTTTTTTTTTACTACACTTTGTATAATAGTAATTATTTACTTTATTATTGATAATCACATATAAAGTATGTTTTCCTTCTCTGGATTAGAAGCCCCGTGAAGCCAGGAATATCTATTTTGTTCATTAATCCTCTTCCAGTGCCTGATAGGTAAGAAATCCCCATATATTTGTTGATGAATCAAGCAAATAAAAAAATTAATAAAATAGAAATCGAAAAATCCTAAATAAAATATTAGCATATTGAATTTAGTGATATGTTTTAAAAAATACATAACATTTAAGTAGAGTTTATTTTAGGAAATAAAGATTAGTGTATTATATGATTATTACATTAATGTATCAAAAGAGATCAATTATCTCCACAGATAGGAAAAGGAATTAGATAAAATTCAACACATCTCCCAATTTAAAAAAATGTCTCGGGGCACCTGGGTGGCTCAGTCAGTTAAGCGTCTGCCTTAGGCTCAGGTCATGATCTCGGGGTCCTGGAATCAAGCCCCACATTGGGCTCCCTCCTCGACAGGGAGTCTTCTTCTCCCTTTCCCCCTCCCCACCGTTAGTGCTTGCTTGCTCTCTCTCAAATAAATAAAATCTTTAAAAAAAAAAAAGTCTCTTAGTGAGCTAGAGAAAGGAGGTTTTAACATGATAAATATTTAAAACTAACATTGTATCTAACAGTGAAACCCTGAAGACAAGGATACCGCTTACCACCATTAGTGAGCAACATTATTCTAGAAACATTAGCCAATACAGTAAGGCTAGAAAGAAGATTCAGAAAATGATAATTGTATGTAGGTAATGACTGCCAATCTGAAAAACTTAAGATTAAATGAAAAATTTTAGTAAGAAAGTTCAGTAAGGTGACCAGTTACAAAATCCATGAACACACTGTAAAAGCAATACGTTTAAACAATGCAGTATTAGTATAATAGATCAATGGAATAGATTAGAAAGCATAGAAAGAGATTCCGTTTTCTTGCCATATAAGAAATTACTTTGAAACTGACCATTGAAGAAGCATGGATTATATGTATATATGTGTAATTAACATATTATGGACAAATAGATTCCAATATGAAACTATGGATTAAAATAATATTTCATAATTTCATGATATTTCCTTTTATTTTTTAAGGGGAGATACTGATTGTTTTCTTTTCCATGATTTCCATCTGCCCCGATGTCCCCATGCAGGTCTTACCGGCATCGTGATCTGGATGGGTTGCCGTTCTCCACTCTTGGTTGGGGCCACACCTTCTGTGTCATATGTGCCCGTATAAACAATTCTGTCCCCATCAGGCTCTTTAGACTTCAGCTCCAGTGGAACAACCACACCACCAATGGAAATGTTCCTGCAATGGACTGGAGTTGGCTATATAGGATAGGAATTAACTTAGGTACCCTGTCCTGGTCGGGACCATAACCCTAGGCAGGAATCCTACAAGGTTTGGCTAAAGGAGACATCTGGTAGGGTAGAAAGTTCTGAAAAGTCAGGAAGCTTGAGTTGTCCAACTTACCAGTCATGTGACCCTCCACCATCTACTTAATCTGTCTCTGGACTGCCGTTAGTATTCTCATCCAGAACACCTGTACAAGCCTGAGATGAATTCTCTCAGTCCTCCTCTATGGTTTCTTATAGAAACTAGTTACCCATACCCAGCCTCATCCCAAATTTAGAATTTAGAATTCAATGTGGTCAGGTATGGTGTGGGCACTGGTAAATTTTAAGGTTCTCTAGGTGATTCTAATGTGCAGGTAGGGTTGAGAACCACTGAATTAGTTCTTTAATGATTTTTTTTTTCTGTTCCAACAATCAGAGATCCCATGATTTGGGGTACACAAAGCCAACCACACAACCAGAAATTCTCACCGGCATCATTCCTTTTGTGTTAAGGTAGTGATTCTCAAGGGATAGTCCCTGGACCAGCCGTGTCAGTATCACCTGCTCAAATATTAGAAAACAAATTTTTAAGCCCTACCCCAGGCATAGTAAACTGGAAACTAGAGTGTGGGGCTCAGCCATCTGTGTTTTAACAAGCGTTTTAGGTGATTCTGACAGACACATTTAGGAACTACTGGGTTAGGGCAATGAAAAACCCTTGATAAAATTAAAGCGTAAATAGAAAAAATAGTTCTGTCATTAACACAAATTCATTTTAGATTAGTTAAAAAAAAATAGAGAACCACCTTGAAGAAAATGGGATCTGGAACAGATAACTTGGGAGAAGAGGTTGCCAGGAAAGAAGGGAAAAGTCTGGATTATATGGAGATGCACAGAACGCTGGGAAATGTGAAGGTAACCAGGGCATGGAGCTGTGGGGGTCGGCGACAAGCAGGTGGACCAGGAGCAGTAGAAACCACCCCGTGTGGTTCTAGGTCCTTGAATTAGGGCCTGACACCTAGAAGGCCAACACAAGTTTATTGAATTAATGACTACAGATGGAGACTGCAGCTATAAAATGTATCTGGTGGACTCAAAGCCCTTCCACGCCCCGCTTGCACATTAGACTTCACACAATGCTTAGGTGGAAGCTGAGAGATTAAGGACTCCATCCCTAGAAACTTCTCTATCAGCTATGGCACCCTTCCGCCCTGACTTTCTAGCCAGAAGTCCAGTGGGTGCAGCAAACTGTGGTAGCAGGGAAGAGATAATCTCTGCCACAAATAAACCATGAAACATCCTTTTGTTGCAAGGATGTGGTGAATCCCAGGCACCATCACCAGGATGAACAAACAATTCATGAGAAAATGAAAAACACCCGGCGAGGAAAACGGTGAGGCTAGGCCTAAGCAGGGGAGGCTGTGCTCCGACTGGTGGCTGCTCCTCCAGCCCCCGGGTCTCCAGCCACGTCAGGGTGGATGGATGCTCGAGCATCCCTTAGGGAGCCCCAATAAACTACCTCACCCCCGCCTTTACACCTCATTCCTCAGCCTTTCTCCCTCCTTTGGCCTCGCGGTTGGCAGAACCCCGCGGGACGCCAGGACTGGGGAGAGGAGGGCGGGATTGCGGCAGGTGAACCACCCGGGTCGCCTGGGGATACGCCGAGGGCTGGGCAGAAGGGATGAAAAATTTACAGGAAAACAACCCCCCGCACCCCTCTCCCCGCCAACCCTGGCTTCCAGACGCTGTTTTAAACACCCCTCCGCGAGATGGGTGGAAGGAACCGTGAATAGGGCAAGACAAGCGTAAAACAGAGGAGGGGACCAAAAGGAGCAGGGAACTGCCCTCTTCCCCCCCATCCCTGGGCGGCTGGGCACGACGCGAGGCCAGAGGGGCCGGGGAGAGGCTCAGGCTGTCCCGGGGGCCTTGGTCCTCCGCGCGGACCCCAAGGTGGGGCTGGGCAGCCCCGGAGCGCGCGCTTACTCACTCGACCTGCAGCGTGGTGGGCTTAATCTTCACCTCCACCTTGTAGGAGGAGCCGGTGAGCAGCTTGATGGTACGGTTCTGGCCGAAGCGCTGCCCGTCCACCTTGAAGAAGACCGGGCCGTCGTTGGGCTGGATGCGCAGCGCGATGGAGAGGCGCACGAGACCCGGCAGGTCCCCCATGGCTGGGCGCGGAGCTAGCAGAGCAGCTCCGCGGGGCGGAGGACTGCGCGGTCTGCGACCGAGCGGCTGGAGCGCGGTGGGCGGAGAGGAAGCGCGGGGCGGGAGAGGGAGGTGGCGGAGGGGAGGCTGCAGCTAGGAGCCCGCGCCGTCACGGCCGTTCGCCCAGGCTTTTGAGGACCAGCTGGGGAGGCCGTGGCCTTCCGCCCCACTCGGCAGGGAAGCGCGCCCGGGAGATGGCTCCGAGGCCCCAAGCTTCTCCATCCCCCGCCCCCGTGCTGCGCCCTCCGCGCCCTGATGGGTTTGCTCCGGCCCGCAGGCCCGGGGCAGATCCGCGCAGCTGGGGGCGAGAGAGTTAATCCTGCTTACGCACCACAATCCCCTTCAGCTGGGGAAGAGGACAGTTAGGCTCCTCCTAGAGCCGCGCGGGGCGGGCGGAGGAGAGGATTGGGAGGTAGGAGGTACTGGGGTACTGGGGTTAAGCGACACTACACCAAGGACCCATATCTCGCAATCTAGATACTAAGGGATGTGGACACCATTGCTCGAGAATCGGGCCCCAGCCAGGCAGGAGGCTGAGAGGCGAAAGGGAGACGGGAAACGGGGCAGGAAACCGCTAGCCAGTGATTTAAATTTCAGGAAATAAGAGTCTTTCCAAAGCTTGGGGGAAATGGCCGAGGGAAGGCGCAATTCCATCTAGTGTGACCTGAAAGCTACACTGGATTAGAAACGTGTGCAAGAAAAAGAAAAAGAAAATAACCAATACATATTCAAGGAACTGCCCCTTCTTGTAGGTGTGCGTTTCTATTATGCATATTCCTGTCTCAAGAATGGCACGGCGTAATGAGTCACGTATATTTACACAGATCTTGAAAGGTGAGCTATTAACCCTGTGAAAGGTAACTGGCTTGTGTCTAAGGCATAGCTGGTGGACAACGGCCAAGAGGAGGGATTGGTCACAAGATTATTGGCAGGGTACCCTTTGAGACACGGCAGAATTTAGATTTGCATAATAGCGTGATTAGAGCGTCTCCACGGGAGAAGTCGGTTGACAGCTCGTGATTTCGGAAGCAAGAGGAGACCATGGCTGTTAGGGTTCTACTGGGAACGGCTTCACAAAGTGGAGTGAACACCTGCTTCAGCACCTCCTAGGTGGATAGTATTCAGAGTCAGTGAGCACACCTGGGGAGTGGAGAAGCTGGTTAGTGAGGACAAATGGGTGGGGAGGGGTCTGGATGGCAGTTTTTATTCAATTAGATTAGTATTGCTTTTCTTCAGCAATACCATCAACTCGAAAACGATGTTTCCTACATGATTCTACAAAAATACATCAGATTTAACTCTCATTTCTGAATTGTTTTCAGTATCCCCTATACTACTCTTTGAATAAATACTGCAGGCTGCAGAGTTTTGTGTAATTGTTTGCTTCTCTACATTGATAAATTTGCAGACCACACCATAGTCGTTAACATTAAATAAAATCCCTTTAAAAAACCTGATATATATATTCCTTACATAAAATGTATTTTGGCTCCCCAGTAAGATTTGGGGGCAGGAGCTCTTCTTTAGATCACCCAATAATGTCTACCATAGTGTCTTCTGCAAAGGGACCCATCCAATATTTGTGTTTATCCAAGTTGTTCAGACTTCACGAGAAGGGAGGGAATAAGGCTGGAGGGAATGACTTGAAAATGTTCCTTGGCACAGAGGAAGTAGTTTGTGTAGTATTTAAGCCCAGAAGCCTTACATTCAGACTTGTAAAAATCCTCACTCTATCACCTTGCCAGTTGTGTGACCTTGGGCAAATTTCATAACCTCTTGGAAACAGTTTTCTCATCTGTAAAAGAGGTGGAGGAAAGCAGATGCTATACCTCTGATAAGGTTGTTGGGATAGTCAAATGAGATGATGCACTTTCCAGTGCCTGACTCTGATATTAGCTATTATTATTAAGTGGGGGAAAATACAAATGGTCAATAAACATATGTCAGGATGCTCAACCATCTCTAGTAGGAAACCCAGAGGAATGTAAGACCAAGACAGGAATATCAAACTTTTTTTTTGTCTATCAGCTTGGTAGAATTTTCAAAAACTTAAAATTCAGTATTGGTAAAGATGTAGGGAAATCCGCACTGTCATAAGTTGGTGGAAGAATATAATTGCTACAACCTTTTAATAGAAAGAATGTAATGAATTTATTAAGAGTTAAACCATAAATGGGGTGCTTGGCTGGCTCAGGTAGAGCATGCAACTTGATCTCGGGGTTGTGAGTTCAAGCCCCATGTTGGGTGTAGAGATTACTTAAAAAATAAATTAAAATTTTTTAAAAATTAAAAAAATTAAACCATATATGTATACACATATTTTTTGTACTGCTGAGTCAACAATCCTACTTTTAAAACCAATCCTTCAGAAAAAATAAAGGCATTATTACATTGGATATATGTAATTTGGGTGTTAATTGCAGCATTGATGGTAAAAATCAAAACAAAACATAAACTGAATTTCAACCAATAAATACATGGCTGAATAAATTCTTATATACCCATGGTATCAGATTTATGCCACTGTTAATATAATAAATTATATGTTGTATTGGCAAACACATGCTAAAGCTGTTAATGATAAAAGCAGGGGGGCTACGAAGCAGCAGACTGTGGCAGGCTGAGGGCAAGCACTTTGTTTTATGTGTTGCTGTATCCCAGCCTGCACAGAACAGTGTGTGCACATAGTAGGTGTGCCATAAATATTTGTTGAATTGAATTTCTGTCCTTGTTTTAAACGTGTTCATATATAAATTCTCCCATATCATGAAATGTAATGAGATCCATGTGATTTATCTGGAGTAATGTAAACTGAAAAAAAATCTAATTGCAGATAATAGCTATAGTATGATGGTATTTCAAAACACTAAAAATTTTAAAACCATATGTATACATGTGTATATGTTTTCATTAGCCCTTTTTTAAAAAATTAGAAGGTACATAGCAAACGTAATTTTGGTTACTCTGGTGGATAGGGAATGGAAAGAGGGTGATTCTCTTTTGAAATTATTTTAAAGTCTTTTTGGAAATTTTACTTTTTTCCTCCACTTTTTGTTCAGCAATCCCAGTCTCAAGTCAGCTTCCATCTGTGTATTGAAAAGAGTGTTGGATGTGGGATAAGATGACTTCAGTTTGAACGCTGGCTCAGCCACTAATTGGTTTCTTTATGCAAAGCACTTAAAATCTTTGCATTTCAATTTTCATTATGTGTAAAATGGGAAATAAAATACATCCTTCCCAATGCTGTGAGAATTAAACAAGAAGATGGAAAGCATTTGAAAAAATAAATTACTTTTCAAATATGAGGTGTGATGGATGCTGGGCAACATGCATTAGGGATAACATTTTGAGAATGATAAAATGCAACTTCTTAAAATGGAATTAAGTAAAAGTAATTGGAAATTTCCCTATACTGATACTAATGTGTAAAGAATATGGGGATGCAGTATAATGGATCTGTGTTTGTATCCCAGTTCCGCTGATTATGGGCTGGTGACCTTGAACATGCCAAGCTGCTTCTGAGACCCCCAGGTTTTTCACTTGTTCAGTGATAATAGTAACATATATGATGCTCCTAGGGCCCAATGAGATTATATAAAACATGCAAGAATATCAGTCACATATAGATAATAAATTATAGATATTTTTGTTTGTTTGAAAATCTATTAGTGTATTTTTAAGGTCTCTAGTGTTATTATCTCAAATTGGTGTCCTAAAACATTGTCTATCAACAGGGCAACTGTTATTACTATTCTTTTGGAAACTGGTAAATTTAGCCCAAGTGAATGGTGCGCACAGTAGAGGAATCAAGCCAACAACTTTCCATGTTCACTGTCCATTCTCTGTGCTGAATTCATATTACAGACTTCAGAAAGCAATCAGCGTATGACACAAGACGTAGCTCTGTGTGTGTGTGTGTGTATGTGCGTGTGTATAAACACGTAAGTACCTATAACATCCAATCTCAGTGCTCTTAGCTACTTGCTTTTCCATTTAATCTACATTCAGGTACAGTTTAACATCTGCAGGAGCTCTTTCTCTCTTTTTAAAAAAATCAGTGTCAGTAATTTATGATGTTCCAGACGCCTCTTCTCCTGCCTCAGATTGACTTCGCATCGGAGATCTCAACTAGTTTACTGTCCATTTTATTGGGATTTCCTCTCCTAGTTTCATTTGCTAGACTTGAAGGCAAAGCCATTCTCCTAGACCAGTTCTGAAGAATCCAGGTCCTACGTGAGACCCGAAGGATTTTGTAGCCATGGTGATGAGCAGCGGCCTACTGTTTGCTAGACTCTTGGGGGAATCTGGTTACTTTCTTACGCAGTTGCTGTGCAGACTCGCTCAGTGATGGTCTTGCTCGCATTTGTTCTGGACCAGTATAGCATAAGAATTTACATCCAAATAAAACTTTTGTTATTCCTGCCATGGATGTTATCTGGGAACAACCAGAACAATGGTACTTACTTTTCTTCACAAATATAAATAAATATTCGATTAAAACTAGATTTCATAGAGATGGCTTTCTATTTTTTCTATACAGACTTTAAAAAAACAATTGTGGTTAAAATAGGCATAATGTAAAATTGACCATTTTAGCCAGTTATAAAAGTGTACGGTTCAGGGGCGCCTGGGTGGCACAGCGGTTAAGCATCTGCCATCTGCTCAGAGCGTGATCCCTGCGTTGTGGGATCGAGCCCCACATCAGGCTCCTCCGCTATGAGCCTGTTTCTTCCTCTTCCACTCCCCCTGCTTGTGTTCCCTCTCTCGCTGGCTGTTTCTATCTCTGTCAAATAAATAAATAAAATCTTAAAAAAAAAAGTGTACGGTTCTGTGGCATTAAGTACCTTCATCATTGTGCAACCATCACCAACATCCATCTCCAGAAGGTTTTTATCTTCCCCATTCAAACTCTGCGCTGGTGAAACACTAAGTTCTTATCCTCCCCTCCCCCAAGCCCCTGGAATGTTATTCCTTTGCATCTCTGCATTCCTTGTTCTTTCTCTCCATTCAGGCCCCTGATCAAATGTTTGCTCATTAGAGAGTCCTGAATTTAGCCCCCATGCTGTCCCCTACTTTACTATTTTTTTTCAGAACATTTGTCAGCACCTGGAATTCTAAAATATACATTTACTTGTCTACTTGTACGCTGTTTCCTCCACCAGCATATAAATACCTTTAGCGCAAGGATTCTATCCTATTTACAACCTTATTCCCAGTACCTAGAACTGAGCCCAGCAAGTAATATGTGCTTAATGTTTGTTGAATGAATATTCGTGAATGAATCAGTGAATGAATTAATTTTTCAGAATTATTAGTAATGAACCCACCCAGCGAGGCCCAAGTCAAGTCTTGCCTTCTCCTTAAAGCTGTTACTGACTAGCCCAGTCCTCACCAATACTCACTTCCTTTGAAGTCTTAGAGCAATCACAATATCGTCAGCTAACAACTAACTGGAATATTGGGAGCAAAGGCAGACTGCAAGAGGAGAAGATGAAATTCATAAAATAGAATTAGTCAAAATCTAATACAAGATGAATATGATATTTAGAGTACATCCAATATTTTTTAATTTATTTACTTATTTATTAAATAGAATCCACGCCCCGCGTGGAGTCCAACGCAAAACTTGAACTCACGACGCTGAGATCAAGACCTGATTGAGGATCAAGAGTTGGAAGCTTAACTGACTGAGGCACCCAGGCGCCCCAAGAGTACATCTATTATTTTACAGCAATATTTTTTGATTTACAGATTCCTTCCAAAAGTGAAGGTTATGCAACTACTTTTAGGGTCACAGAATGTTATATACATTGTTTGACCAAGAAATGGTCCAACATTCTTCTGTGTTCTCAAATAACACAACAAAGCCCATGAAATAGGAGTTTATCGTTGAGCAAACTGTCTTTTTAGGGATCTACACTTTCTACCCATAGTCTGAAGTATTGGTCACAATTTTATTTTTGCTCTCTGCTTCCCTCCCCCACCATTCTCCATCCTCACACTGAACCACCTCACATAGCTCTCATTTCCATGTTCACAAACAAGGTTTCCACGTACTATATTCAAGCCATTGTTCCTTTCCATTTTCTTCAATATACTCTCTGAAAAACTCTTGGCATTGTAACAATACAATACCCAACAAAAAGACAGTGAAGCTGTCTTCTGTCCCTAGACTGCAAAAAAATTTAGTTCAATGCAGAACAAACCAGAGCAGGGCATTCACTGAGTCTCCTGTGATGGGCTCAAATTATCACCATATATTCCCTACCAGTGGGAGCACTTTTTAAAAATGGCCCCTCCCTTTTTATCAGTCTGTTTAATGCAAGTGACAAGGATGGAAATTGCTTAATCTTTTCCCCTCTTCCCATTTTTCCATTTGTTCAAATATATTGAAATTTTCTTCAATGTTAGGATGCTGAGATTTTGATTACTAAGGTTATTGAATAATACTTAAACTTGTAGATGTTCAGCAAGAGAGTGTAGCTCAGATTTTCGTAGAACAATGGCAGAATGTCTGGCTATGTCACAATATTATGGATTGTATCTGATTGGAGAGGGGTTTAATGCTTACCCTATGATTATAATTAATAGATGTCTTTTAACATGCAAGTATTTGGACAATTCTAATAATTTTTTTCACAAATGGAATATTGCTTTTTATTTTCTTATTTATTTATTTTTAAAATCTTTAAAATTTTTTATTATTTTTAAATTTTTAAATAAATAGAATATTGCTTTTTATTTTCTTATTTATTTTTAAATTTTAAACTTAAATTTAAATTATATTTTTTTTAGGCTCCATGGCCAGTGTGGAACCTTACATTGGGCTTGAACTCACAACCATGAGATCAAGACCTGACCGGAGATCAAGAATCGACACTTAACCAATTGAGTCACTCAGGTGCCCCAGAATATTGCTTTTTACATGCTCTTTAGCTAAAGTCCACTTAATACATGACCAGTAACTGATTACTGTAATAATTATGTTTTTATGCTCTCTTACATAATCCTCTAATTTTTTTTTACATGTCTTGTGTTTCAGGCAGACTGTAATTGCCTATTCTTTTATTTACACCATGACACGTAGCACAGTTGAATTAGGATTAATTTGCAAGTGATCACAAGTAAAGGAACCCAATTCTAACCGGCTTAGGTAAAGACCGACTGGGTATTTTATGAAACAAAAGGAAGAGTATGGAGCAGCACATAGACGAGGGAGAGTATCAGCTGGACCTCAGAAATAACTAGAAATAGAACCTTTAGAGCCAAATGGTTGGAGAGAGAGAGACAGAAAATCATTATCCAAAAGAAGCAGTGCTGTTTCCTAAAGAAGGACCAGTGAAGGTACTGGTCAGACAAAAGAACAAATAAAAACAAAAATAAATGCTGGAGGAGGAATTCGAGCTGAGATGGTCCAAGTCTGGTGCCTGAACTCTGAGGACAATGCCCGGCAAGCCCATCACCACTGAAAGCCCTCATCAGCCCTTGTCACTAGACCCTGTCTAATTCTGTAGAAGACATAGCTATGGAGTTCAAAGACCAGACGGGAATTTTTAATGGTCTCTTGAAGTTTATTCTACATTTAGATTCTCTGATTAATTAAGAAACAACTTGAATAAGGGAAGTTAGAACAACTGGGTATTTCACACTTCTCGAACCCCACCTTCCTTCCCCTTATGCGTTCCCATGACCACATGCTCAGATGCCTGAAACCCCCTCACACCGAAACAGAAGGTAGAGAAGGGATCCGCGGACATTAAGAAATTTCCATGCCCTGAAGTCACAAAATACAATGAGATGATTTCTTGCTAATGCTGACTGGCCTAGCACCAAGCTTCTGTGAGGATCATGTGATTGTCTTGGCAGAGGGAGCATTATTATTATTTTTTTGCTTTTCCTGCCTTATGTTCTATAAAATGTCATCTTGAATAATACAGGACCTTTAATACTGAGGAGTGAGAGCGGAAGAGACTGCATTATACGGAAAATCAGGTGACCGAAAAGCAGCACAATTCTCAAAGACAGAACTGTCACTTAAAGTGCAATATACTGTCTGAAAAGAAACTGGAATATGTGAGAAGGAGAAACGAGGAGTCCTAGAAGTAGGTTAGGGAGCAGCAAATTAACTTTTATTTATTTATTTTTTTATTGAGAGGGAAAAATGCTATTAAACTACTAGATTCAGAAAATCCAACCAGTATTTTAGGGAAAAGAATGAGCAGGGAACTGTTCCTCTCTTTTTACTATTTCCATATGTGACACACAGACATTCCAAAGGCTAGAGTTAAGTCTCAGTTTCAGGGAGTGTCTGAGTGCAGCAGGGTTCATGGACTGGGCACCCAGACAAGGGGTTGGGTTTTGAATCAGAGCAGAGGGGGCCTGAGAGCAGCACTACAGGAGGGGTTAGTGTCAGGAACCCAACAGATCTTGGTCATGTAGACCCTGTTTACTTATCTATGGGTGCATAAAAAATGACCCCAAAACCCGGCAGCTGAAAACAATACACATTTATTATCTTACAGTTTCTGGGGGGTCGGGAGTTCAGGAGGGTTATGCTGGATGATTTTGGTGCAGAGTCTCTCATGAGGTTCCATTCAAGCCATTAGGCAAGGTTGCAGGGTGTGCTTCTAAATTCACTCCCATGGGTGGGGTCAGGAGCCCTCAGTTCCTCTCTGACTGTTGGCTGGAGGCTTCGGTTCCTTGCCGTGTGAGCCTCACCACACAACATGGCAGATTCCCAGAGAGAGAGTGAGAGTGAGCGAGAAAGCATCCAAGACAGAAATCACAGTCTTTAGAACTTCATCTTGAACGTGACATACTGTCACTTATACCGTATGCTCTTGTCACACAGGAGGGGGAACCACAAGGGGTCACTACCAGGAGGTGAATACCACTGGGGGCCAACTTGGAGCTAGGTACCACAGATACAAAAGTATTTATTAAGTCTGGTCTCCCTGGGAAATGTCAGGTTAAATCTGAAATCTTCCTAATAAGGAAGCCCAAAAGCATATACATGTTTTTGTTTGAACAAATAGCATTTTTTGGGGGGCAGTCACTATGCTACAAATATTTAAAACATGGATCAGCAAACAATAGCCTTGGGCCAAATTTGAGTCTGCCTATTTTTGTATAGCTTGTGAACTAAGAATGGCTTTACATTTTTAAGTGGTTGGGAAAAAAAGAAAAAAAAATAATTGTATTTAATGATGTGAAAATTGCATGATTCAAATTTCAGTGTCCATAAATGAAGTTCTATTGGAATACATAGATGGATGTGTGTGTGTGTGTGTGTGTGTGTGTGTGTGTGTGTGTGTGTGTGTATGGGGGGAGGCAACTACCTAGAAGGTAGTTTGATATAGTGCATTTTGCCTATCCAAAAATATAATATAGTAGACAAGGTTTCCCAAATGTATTTTGACTGCCATAACCCTTTCCTCAAAACTAGTATACTCTACGATACTAATACTATGGGTGTTCCCAGAAGTATTGAGAAATACTGCATCAGATACACGTCTGAGGATAGTGCCTCTTAGGTCTCATGTGTTGAGGGTATAGAACAGATTCACACCATCTACCATTAATTTTTAAAAGAAGCAGAATCAACCTTCGTTTTGCTCTAATTGTGTGTAATGTACTTTGGGAGATTCTGGCCTCCTGCCCTGTGTGGACTGCCTCTTCTCTCTCCTCCAGATGGCCCAGCCGTCTCTGGTGGGGCAAGGGGCAGGAAGAGCATGGAGGCAGCAGACAGCCACATTCCTTAGCAGCTGATGCCTGCTCGGGAAATCCACTAGGAGAATGAGAATCAGGCCGTGATTTCTTTCTCACAGCCGTGGCATTAGGTGTGGGAGCAACACAAATCCATTAACACTTGGCTGTGACGACAGAGGAGAGAGAGAGAGAGAAAACAACAGGTGGTGCAGTGGTTTGAACACTTCCTTCTATTCGCCCTGCTTTTACGTTACCAGAACCACCCTGTACTCATTTTTACTGTCTATTTGGCTCTGCCCCAGTCCGTGCAACCTTAGCGCAATCGCTGAATACAGTGCTTCATGCTGGCCGACACCCAGGAAAAAAAGTAGTTTGGGGATGAGTCAGGCAATGGCCACGTCCTGAGGAGACTGTGATTTCTATTGCTGGGGGCTGACAGCCACCAAGGTTACCGTCGTTCTGAGGCCTGGGTGTTCTGCTTGAATTATGGGAGCTCTCTAGTATCCTTCTAACAAATAGTTTTTACTGTTTAAGTAAGTGAACGGTAGCACAATTTGCCACCCCAAAATATGCCACAACATTTTGGCATAATGATTAATTTCAGCCGGAAGCAACAGAGAAGAGCCCATACAAGGAAAGCTCTCTGTCCTCTCCCCATTTGCCTAACACAGCAGGACATACATTTGTAAAGATGAAACCTCTTCCTCTCTCTACAGGGTAGGTCAGGAGTTAATTACTGAGACCACTCTAGGAACTTAGCAACCAAGAGATGGCACCCAAGGAATCCACACAACAAACCAAACTGAAAATTGTTCTCTTCTAAGGTACTATGATAAACCCAAGCTCTAACCCCATCTTTGAGCTGCTCACCACTGGGTACTCCATGGGGTAAGTGTGATGTACATGTTAATAAACCTCTATTTTTCTCTTGTCTATGTGTCTTTTGTCAGTCTATTTTGCAAGGCTCTAGCCAACGAACATAGGATGGGTAGAAGAAAAAGAAAAATTTCCTACCCCACATAAGTCAGAGTCGGTTTTCCTTCCCGGTGGGAGGGGAGACAGTATAGTCAGAGGATGTACACTAAGGTTTTAATAGTAATTGGATTTTAAAAAATGTTTCTTGCCTATATTTCCTATAATGAATCATGAATATGTATTACTTCTATGATAGAAGTGGAAGGATAATCAAGTTATTTTTGCAAACAGGATCAGAGATAGAAGTGGGTCCTGGGATGTACTGCTTACCACAACTGAGCCCTTAGCATAGATCTGATTTTTCTGGAAGTTAAGGAAAAAAGTTGAGACAGGAAACATATGGGTTATTTAGTTTGATAAAAAGAAGCAAACATATTTTTCTAAAGAGACAAGGTTTTTCCTGGCAGTGAATATAGGGAGAAATTTTTTAAGTGTGTGGGTTCTTGTGTAAGGTACACTGAGTAATTTAATAGATATCATGAAATGCGGTTTTGCAGAAGACAGAATGTTCTTCAAGTACATTTTTTTATATTACTATGCACTATAAACTAAGAGGCTAACCTCAAATCTTAACACAGTGAAGACATTTCTGCAACAGGGCAAAATAATAAGATCGAGATAAGTTTAATTGTCCAGATACTACTTGATGGAGGTAATAGACCCTGGCTCTCACTCTCACCTACCTCCAAGTCACGTTTAGAATTTCATTACCTTGGGGCGCCTGGGTGGCACAGTGGTTAAGCATCTGCCTTTGGCTCAGGGCGTGATCCCGGCGTTATGGGATCAAGCCCCACATCAGGCTCTTCCGCTATGAGCCTGCTTCTTCTCCCACTCCCCCTGCTTGTGTTCCCTCTCTCGCTGGCTGTCTCTATCTCTGTCGAATAAATAAATAAAATCTTAAAAAAAAAAAAAGAAGAAGAATGGGATTTGGATCTACTTTGGATGTGGTAATGAAATTCTTTTTTTTTTTTTTTAAGATTTTATTTATTTATTCGACAGAGATAGAGACAGCCAGCGAGAGAGGGAACACAAGCAGGGGGAGTGGGGGAGGAAGAAGCAGGCTTCCATCAGAGGAGCCTGATGTGGGGCTCGATCCCAGAACGCCGGGATCACGCCCTGAGCCAAAGGCAAACGCCTAACGACTGAGCCACCCAGGGGCCCCCAAATCACATTATTCTTAACAATGGATATGTTTATGGTTAGTTTCTCACATTTCTCACCAAACAGGGAAACTTAATAAAACTCATTCAGTCGAGTTTGTTCCTCTTCCCCAGTTACCCTTTTCTCTTCTCCAAATCCCTGTAATTCCTCTGTGAGGTCCAGGTACAGCTTTTGTTCTCAGCTGAGGACAATCTAATTCCTGCCTATCTTATTCAATAAAGCAAAAGCCTGGTTGGTTCATGGAATAACTGCCGTTTATTATTCTCAAACAGGACCCTTACTGCCTTACCAACCTACCACAAAATAACATCTGAAGGACTTCTGCTTTTGATATGATGTTGGACCAGATAGTTTTGAGAGAGTCTTCCTCTTACAAAACACCTAGAACTCACATAAAGCACAACTTTTATTACATTGCTTTTATCACAGCAAGTAGGGAATTTTCCGAAGGAAAAAAAACAACGAAAATCCAATGAATCTCAGTGCCTCAGAGAAGGTAGAGTTGAACAGGACCAAATGAAATTGCACTATCAGCCCTGCAATCCAGAAACTAAGTTCTTAGGCCAGTGGCAAGATGGAGGGGGGAGGACGGAGGAGTGAGCCTGGGCCTCCTCCTGCTCCAAATATGGGCTAAAAGCAGTTGTGGATTTGTAGCAGTCCCTGGCTCCTGGAAGAAGTGAATAGAAATCATATCCGGAGGAAGCATGCTCAACTTGGCCCACACACGTTTCACCAGATGAATATCAACCAAATATCTGACAATCAAAGATCAACAAAACCCCATAGATTTAAAGAATGAGATTCCACACAAACCATAAACAGCCAGCTTAGACCATGAACTTCAACTATTAGAATATCAGATAGGAAATAAAAAATGGCTATGGATGAAATGTTTAAAAACTCAAAAAATGAAATCACAAAGATGACCTAGGTCAAAAGAAGCTGTAAAATATACTCGGGGAGCTATGAAAAAGAATTCAAACCTTATCTACAGAGAAGACTGGGTAACAGCAATCTATTTCCAAAAAGTACCATAGGTTTTGGGAAAGAATTAAATATCCATCAGCAATAGAACAGATACATTTTGGACAAGAGAATGCCATACTTCAATGAAAATGAACAAATTGAGCTATACGCAATAATAGAAATGCATCTCTCAATGCTAAACCCAAAAAACCCAAAAAACCACCACAATAAAAAAAACCAACCCAACACGATCCTCAGGAGTACAAATAGGATTCTACATAGTTCCAAAATACGCATAATTGAGCTAGAGTCATCAAAATAGTTTGGCATTGGCATACAGGCAGATATGTAAACTGTGGGATAGAAGAGAGACTCCAGAAATGAACCCTTGCATATATGGTCAAATGATTTTCAACACGGTGCCAAAACCCTTCAGTAGGGGAAAGGACAGTTGTTTTCAACAAATGATGCTGAGAAAAACAGAATAGCCATATGGAAAAGAATGAAGTGGGACCTTTAACCTACAGCATATACAAAAAATAACTGAAAATGGATCAAAGACCTAAATATAAGACCTAGAACTATAAAACTCTTAGAAGAAAACATAGGGGAAAAACTTCATTACATTGGTTATGGCAATGATTTTTTTGGTTATGATGCCAAAAGCATAGGCGATAAAAGTAAAATTAGGTAAATTGGACTACCTCAAAGTTAAAACCTTCTCTGCATGAAAGGACACAATCAACAGAATGACAAGGCAACCTATGAAAAGGGAGAAAATGAGAATCAGATTTCTGATAAGGGGTTAATATTCAGGATATGTAAAGAACTTCAACTCAATAACAAAACCCCCCAGATAACTTCATTAAAAAATGGGCAAAGAATTTGAATAGACATTTCTCCACAGAAGACATGCAAATGGCCAACAAGCGCCTGAAAAGATGCTGAACATCACTAATCATTAGGGAAATGCGCATTAAAACCACAACACAATATCACCTCACCTCCGTTAAGATGATTGTTACCAAAAGAAAAAAAACCAAAACCAAAACACCCCGAAAAACCCCAAACCAAAAAAACAAAATAGCAAGTGTTGAAGAGGGTTGGAGAAATGAGAACTGTGCACTGTTTGTGGGAAGGTACAATGGACAGCTGCTCTGGTAAACAGTACGGTGTTTCCACAAAAAATTAAAAATAGAATTACCATATGATTCAGCAATACCACTTGTGGATATACCCCCAAAAGAACTGAAAGAAGGGTCTTGAAGGAATGATTGTACAGTCATGTTCATAGCAGCAATATCCACAATCCCCCAAAGGTGGAAGCAACCCCAGTGTCCACAACGGGTGAATGGACACACGAAACGTGGTCTGTATATGCAGTGGGATATTATGCAGACTTAAAAAGGAAGGAAATTCGGACACGTGCTACAACATGGGTGAAACTTGAAGACCTGCAATGTGAGATAAGCTAGTCACAGAAAGACAAAATACTGTATGATTTCACTTATATGAAGTATCTAAAGTTAGTCAAACTCACAGAAACGGAAATTATGGTGATTGCCAGGGACTTTGGGGGAAGGGGGAATGGCAGTTATTTAATAAGTATGAAGTTTCGGGTTCGCAAGATGAAAAGTTCTGGAGATCTGTTGTGCAACGATGTTAATGTACTTAACATCACAGAGCTGTACACTTTAAAATGATTACGGTGGAAAAATTTGTGTTATGTGAATTTTACCGCAATTAAAACATTTAAAAAACAGGCAAAATTGCTGTGCTGTTTAGAAATACACTCCTCTGTGTGCATTTATGTGTGCACATAAATTACAATGGACACCCAGAAAATGATTACCACGCAGTCGAATAGTTGTGATCTCAGTGGGGAGGGAGAAATAGATGAAGGGGAAGGGCGTATGGAGGTGGGTAGGCTAGGCTGCCTGGAATATTCTATTTCTTTTTTTTTTTTTAATGATTTTTTATCATATTGTGTTAGTCACCATACAGTACATCCCCGGATTCCGATGCAAAGTTCGATGCTTCAGGAATATTCTATTTCTTGACATGGGTGATTGTTACACTTATATTTACTTCATAATTTTTCTTTAAACTGCTTATATGTTTTATGTATACATAAAAGTCCTATAATGTGTTTTATGTATACATATGTTTTATGTATACATATGTTTTATGTATACATGTGTATACATATGTTTTATGTATACATAAAAGTCCTATAATGTGTTGGCAGGGCTGAGGGGTTTTTTTTTTTTTGTTGTTGTTGTTGTTTTCTGATAGCTCCAGGGGAAAATCTTTCCTTGCCGTTTTTTAGCTTCTAGAGATGACTTGCATTCCTGGGTCATGGCTTCAACTTCTGTCTTCAAGGCCAGCAGCATAGCATCTTGCAATCTCTCTGCTTCTGTCATCATATTGTCTTTTCCTGACTCTGACCCTCCTGTCTCCCTATTATAAGAAAACTTGTAATTACACGGGGCCCAATTAGATAATCCCCAATAGTCTCCCCATCTCAAGATCCTGAATTTAATCATATTAAAAGCCTCTTTTGCTGTTTAAGGTAACATATGCACAAATCCCGGGGGTTAGGATGTGGGCATCTTTGGGGGGTCATTGTTTAGCCTACTGCAAAATGTTTATTGGTTTTTTTTTGGTCTTGGGTTGTTAGTTTTTTCATTATGGAGTTTTGAGACTTCTTCATATATTCTAGATAATGTGATCTGCAAATATTTTCTTCCAATCTATGCCTTGTCTTTTTGATTTCTTCATGGTATTTTTTTTTTTAAGGAGAAAGTTGTTAATTTAAAAAAATTCCAATTCATCAATTTGTTTTTCTTATGGATCATGAATTTACTGTTGTATCTAAGAAATCTTTGCCCAACTTAAGGCCACAACATATTTTGCCTCTTTTTCTTCTGCAAGTTTTCTAGTTTTACGTTTTGCATTTAGAGACATTATACACTTCAAGTTAATTCTTGCATAAGGTGTGAGGCATGTGTCTTTTTTAGGACTTTAAGTCTCGAATGAATAATGCAAAGATTAAAATACAGTTCGAATTCAGTGGTGGAAGTGGTGGTTCATGGTGTACATTCTGGAGTAACAGCAGCCTCTTGGCTGTGTTCCGGCCAGAGTACCCTTGATTTCTCTCCTCAAGTACCACAAGGTAACCATGCTGTAGATAAAAGTTGTATTTGTGTTCAACAAAACACAAACGATATCCCCAAATGACATCAACAACAAACAAAAACACCTTCCTTAAAAACCAGTTTGAGATGACACGTGCCCTTTTATCTACCATATTGAAAAATGTGCAAATAGAGGTTTTATTATAGGTACCGAACAAGAGTAAGACTGATTTATGTTGCACTGTTTATTTGAGAAGTTATGTGAGGAAACCTGAACGGAACAGTATAATTTTTATTTATCCCGATGGTATTAGATTGACATACAGATTGACGTCCTAGAATATTGCTTGTTTGGCCCACCCCTTCGTGCAGATCTCTGTTTAGGTGTCTCTTCTCAGGTTTCCATAAGGGAAAGAGATTTCCCCCTTTTTATTATAGTCTAATATGACGTTCCTATTTGGTTGAAATTTGGGAGAGGAGGGGGATGGCATATGGGTTTTCAAAACACTCTGGACCTTTAAATGCTTTCACATGATTTCTTTGTTTACCTTTGCCTTTATGCTGTTGTTCGTTCTGTTTATTTTATAACGGACATACAGGTTTACATGGATACTTTCTGAATGAGCACTCACAAATGCTCAATGCTCCAGGATCAGAGATGGGACACTATGGGCCTTGGCACTAGGTCGATCTGGGTTTCAATCCACGCTTTGGCACTTACTAGGCTTTAGAGAGTTTCCTAGTCTCTCTGAGCCTCAGTTTTCCCTTCTGCAAAATGGACATAATGATACCTTCCTAGGATGCCCAGACTCTGTGCTTTATAAACACAGCTCTGTAGAGGAGGCCATCGAAGGTGGAGAGGAGGCTGAATTTACATTCCTGGAACATTGACTGGAGAGAGCTCCGAGCTGGGTCCTGAGAGACCAATAGGCTGCTTTCTCTGACTTTGGCTTTTCACTGTGACAAAGCACGCGCCCCTCCCCCACTGCCTGTCTTTGCTGTTACCATAGCAATCCAGGTTCTATTTAGTCAGAGTTTGTGGCAGGACAGATCGGTTTTGTGATTTGTGAAATCTCACTCTCTAAAATAGGGACCAAACAGCCACAGAAGCAGTAACTACGCGGCGTGGGGCAGAACTTCTGCCACCTGTCACAGTAGGGAGAGAGCCTGTTGCTAGCCTGGCTCTGCGGGATATCAGGAGGGCCGGTACCTGAACTGATCCAATACAGTGTTTGAGAACTGCCCTTCATCCTTCAGCTTCCCTTCCTAGCAGTTTCTTTTTTTACTCTGCCTGCTTTCATATTCGGCCATCAAACCCCTGCTCTCAGATCATTGGTTGTTATGAACTTGACACGGAAGTTATTAATGGACATTAAACAGAGTTTCTTATCACTGACTTCAGAAAAGTTTTCGTTATGGGAATTTTCAAACATAAAAAAGCAGGTAGTATTCCTCACCCAATTTCAATAATTATCAGTTCATGACCAGTGTTTATTCTCATGCAATTTCACTTTCACCCATATATTTTTTTTAAAGATTTTTAATTTATTTATTTGACAGAGATAGACAGCCAGCGAGAGAGGGAACACAAGCCAGAGGAGTGGGAGAGGAAGAAGCAGGCTCCCAGCGGAGGAGCCCGATGCAGGGTTCGATCCCAGAACGCCGGGATCACGCCCTGAGCCAAAGGCAGACGCCTAACGACTGCACTACCCGGGCGCCCCGCCCTCACCCATATTTTTGAAGCGAATTTCAGAAATTATATCACTTAGTCCACGAATATTTCAATAGAACTTCTAAAAGACAAGGATTGGTGTTGTTGCTAGTGTGTGTGTGTGTGTGTGTGTGTGTGTGTGTGTGTGTGTGTGTGTCTTTAACATGACCACAATATCATTTCAATTGACCTTGGAATTAGTCTTTAGCACTCTTGGGGAAGTATGAAGGACAAAATTATTGACTTACACCTCTTCCCATGAAGGTTTAACTCTAACAAGAATGTCCCTCCTCTCATAAGGAGCTAGAAATTCAAACAGCAGAAACAACTATTTTCAGACAGTGGACAGCAGGTAGCAGAGACTGTGAAACTTGAGAGAAGGGAAATAATCAAGACGAGCCCTCTGATTGTCTCCGCTGACTGTCTGAAGCCATTTCCAGGCCGTGGAGCAGGCAGGAGAACTGAAACAGAGCCTAGTAGCCCCACGGAACTGAGGAGCAGAGACGAGAGGGAGGGGAGACTGGCTAGAATTTGCAAGGCAGGTTGTTCGTGGGGAGAGATGGAACGGAGAGATTGAGAATGCTCTAGATATCTGCAGAGCAGTCCGCTTGGACCTTTGGCTAACTACTGATCTGTGCAGGTATGGGAGCAAAATTCTACAAGGTCAGGAAAGAAAGCTGTGGGTTGATTCCTTCCCAGCAGTAGGGCTGGGAATAGTTTGCATTGCTGCCAGCCAGAGTGGGAAGACCTTACAGTATTTGCAGCCTGTTTGTTGGACTTCACCTTGGACGTTGTGGAAACAAACTGTTAACGGGGTAAAATCTATAGAAGACGTATGTAGATAAATATTGTCCAGTATAGGCCCCTGATACAGAACCCATGTTGTGATAACCAGTTGGCAGAGTCTCCTATTAAATCATAGGATAATTCTGAGGGGTAGAAAGATAAGCAGTGTGATCCATCTTTTAAGTTTCTTTCTTATTAATTTTTAACAGTTCTTGGATTATCTGTAAGCCTCTCCTTATCTGTTCCACTTATTACATAGGGAATGGAGAAAATGTATTTTTCTTTATGTATATGTATATTTAAGTTGTTATGAAAGTTATTTAATTATGATCAGAAAGCTTAATATAAACTCCTTATAATGCAAGCTATTAATTTTTTAGCATCCCTTACTTCAAAACCTATTGATTGATTTTCAACAGCTTCATAGGGAAGATGAATGTGATTAATTACCTTAGGCTACATTATTTTCCAACCTCTCTCTCCTGATGGGATGAGTAGAGGTCCATGCCCAACATCTGCCTATCTACTGCACACCTCGTCCACTCTTCTGGAATGTCTGCTGGGTAATATTCCAGTCCAAAATCATTGCCTATGATATACAATCTCGATTAATCATTTATAGGTTTACATATATGATAAAGCAGACCAACAACTGTTTTCCAATAAAAACCTTTATTTTTTTTTATTTTTTCAAAGATTTTATTGATTTATTTGGAAGAGAGCAAAGGCAATCACAGAGTGAGAGGGAGAAGCAGACTCGCTGCTGAGCGGTGAGCCCGACAAGGAGCTCGGACCCAGGACCCTGAGATCACGACCTGAGTCGAAGGCAGACGCTTAACTGACTGAGCCACCCAGGCGCCCCCAATAAAAACCTTTAAAGAAATCCTGTAACTACCAAACGTAGAAGAGCACTGACTTATTGAGGTGCGAATTACTTGTGCCTTTGACCAGACTTAGCCTGTGCCAGTGGAAGCAGTACTACCTTTTTACACAAACGGTAATGTGCAGTGTTACCGCTGTGCACCTTGATTTTTCACTTAACAATATTCATGCTTCCATTCACTTATCATTTAAATCTTATTTACAGAGTTGCTCGTGTGTCCCAAGTCCTGTACTGGATGCGGGGATGCAGCCTGCGTTCTGGTGCACTGTCCTCCCTCCGGGAATAATTCCAGGTTCAGACTAGCAAGGCAGCTAGTAGGACTCAGTCGGACCAAGACTAGCATGAAGTTTACTGCGGAGACCGAAACAGGTCCGGAAAAACAGCACGTGAAGCGTATTTGGTCTTCGCATTGGGAGTTCAAACATCGTTTCCATGAGCGAGGTCAAGGTATGTGTGATTTATTCGGAAACAGAGAGGGTACTGCCCTAGTTCCCCACCTGCCTATATAATTCCAGTTACAGCCCCAAGGCTCGAGGGCCGGTTTGCAGCTCTCCCAGTCAACAGGACAGATAACCAACTTGTGGTATCCACATTTACACAGGAAGTGGCGCCGTGAGAAGGCAAACCGGGATCAGCTCCCCAAGAGCGCCTGCTTCTTGCCCTTTCCTCACACACACACCCTCGCGGGGGAGATGGTCAAAACAAACATGCGGATCCTAAGGACGGCATTGGTGTTATTGTGACCAAGGGAGGAGAAAGAAATAGAGGATGGTGGAAGATACAGCTTTGTACCTTAGTGAGGGGAGCCCTCGTATATTTGTTATTTGCATGCAAGTAAATATAGCCAAGGCTTTTTGCTCAGAAGCAGATTTTCTGGGTCAAAGAATATGTGCTTTCTGTCACTTTGATGACCGTTGCCAAATTTCCTTCTGTCGACTTTGTTCTACTTAATACTCCCCCCAGCCATATGCCTATTTCCCTGCCCCTTCATCAACAGAGCGTGATCCGGGTTTTGAATCTGAGCCGTTGGATACGTAGACAATATTATCTCGTTCCTTTGTGCGTTCCTTTTATTATGAATGGGTTCACACATTTTTCATAAGCTTAGGAATCATTTGGCCTCCCTTTTCTTTTTTCTTTCTTTTTTTTTTTTTAAAGATTTTATTTATTTATTTGACAGAGACAGCCAGTTAGAGAGGGAACACAAGCAGGGGGAGTGGGAGACGAAGAAGCAGGCTCCCAGTGGAGGAGCCTGATGTGGGACTCGATCCCGGAATGCCAGGATCACGCCCTGAGCCAAAGGCAGACGCTTAATGACTGTGCCACCCAGGTGCCCCATGGCCTCCCTTTTCTATGAGCTGTTGGTTCATATTCTTTATCCATTTTCTTTTCTTTTTCTTTCTTTTTTTTTTTTTTAAAGATTTTATTTATTCATTCGACGGAGTTAGAGACAGCCAGCGAGAGAGGGAACACAAGCAGGGGGAGTGGGAGAGGAAGAAGAGGCTCATAGCGGAGGAGCCTGATGTGGGGCTCGATCCCAGATCGCCGGGATCACGTCCTGAGCTGAAGGCAGACGCTTAACCGCTGTGCCACCCAGGCGCCCCTCTTTATCCATTTTCTGTTTTTATCTTATTTTTTATGTGAATTCTTAGTACACTAGGGAAACGAGGTTTTTGTCTGTGATTGTATCATCACTTATTTTCAGTTTGACATTTGTCTTTTTGATTTGTTTGTGGTCTTTTTCTCATACGTAATTTTTTAAAAAAGATTTTATTTATTTATTTGACAGAGAGAGAGACAGCCAGCAAGAGAGGGAACAACGCAGACAAGGGGAGTGGGAGAGGAAGAAGCAGGCTCCCAGCGGAGGAGCCTGATGCGGGGCTCGATCCCAGGACTCTGGGATCACACCCTGAGTCAAAGGCAGATGCTTAACGACTGAGCCACCCAGGCGCCCCTCATATGTAAATTTTAACTTCTATGTAATTTAATCTATCAATCTCTTATGGCATCCCCATTATGGGATTATAAAAATAATTTTATCTCATCTTTTCTGATAAAGCTTTCCTGAAATTTTAAATATTTATATTTTTGATCCATCTGAAATTTATTTTGATATAAGCTGTGAGATGTCGAATCCAAATTTATCTGTTTTCTTTCCCATAGGCTATCCATTACACCACCATTTATTGAATAATAACTTCATAATATTTCAGAGTATATGTATCTGCTAATAATTACACCTAGAATATACACACTTTAGGCCTTTGCCAAAGACTATAATGTCCAACTTTTTGCTGCTCAACTTTTATCTTGAGCACTGTGATGAAAAATGATTTGTAGGGAGAACTGTTCAAAGGATATTCATCTGAGGGGCGCCTGGGTGGCTCAGTTGGTTAAGTGTTTCTTCTGCTCAGGTCATGATCTCAGGGCCCTGGGATCGAGCCCCGGATTGGGCTCCCTGCTCAGCAGGGAGTCTGCTTCTCCCTCTCCCTCTGCCCCTCCCCTCGCTCATGCTCTTGCTCTTGCTCACGTGCACTCTCTCTCTCTCAAAGGAATAAATAAGAAATCTTTTGAAAAAAGGATATTCATCTAAGATTTTATATATATGTGTGTGTGTGTTTGTGCTTGTTTGCTTATTTATTTATTTTTTTATTTATCTCAGGTTTTATTTCTGGATTAAGATAGATGATTAGAAAGTTATATATATAGGGGCGCCTGGGTGGCGCAGTTGTTAAGCGTCTGCCTTCGGCTCAGGGCGTGATCCCGGTGTTATGGGATCGAGCCCCACGTCGGGCTCCTCCGCTGGGAGCCTGCTTCTTCCTCTCCCACTCCCCCTGCCTGTGTTCCCTCTCTCGCTGGCTGTCTCTCTCTGTCAAATTACTAAATAAAATCTTAAAAAAAAAAAAAGAAAGTTATATATATATAATATATAAATATATATAAATAACATATATATAAATATACATAAATAACTATATATATATTGTTTAAACACCCTTCAGAAGAGAAGTCTTTTTTTTTTTTTTTTTAAAGATCTTATTTATTTGTCAGAGAGAGAGCACACAAGCAGGGGGAGCAGCAGGCAGAGGCAGAGGGAGAAGCAGGCTCCCCATTGAGCAAGGATCCCAATGCAGGGCTCAATCCCAGGACCCTGGGATCATGACCTGAGCTGAAGGCAGTCATTTAACTGACTGAGACACCCAGGTGTCCCAAGAGACACCTTTTTCAAGTTGAGTGTATATTTCCTTACCTCAGATTTGTCAAGAGATTTTTAAGAAATTGCTATACGAAATCCAAGATTGCGTTTATTGTAGGGATATTTTATTTATTGGTGTCTATATAAAAATACACAGTGAGCTTTTTTTTTTAAAGAACAAAAAATCAAGGAAGCTTTATTTCACTTGTGGAAATGGTGGCTCTCTTTGGGGGTTGATGTGAATTTAATTGATTTATCTTGGCTGCCATGCACCACAGACTAGAGGTGACCACATGCCAGGTATTGTGTGGAGCTTGCAGGTTCTGGAATGAGACCGACCTGGACCAAATCCCAGCCCATTCTCTCTATGAACGCAGGTGACGTGGGTAAGTCATTCCACTTCTCCGTGCTGGCCGCCCCGTCTGTAAGATAAGGTGATAGTAATATCTCCCTGGTTAAAGTGGGAGGATTAAATGAGTTTAAAATTAAGGATTTAGCACAGCGCAAAGACAAAGTAAACATTTAATAAATGTAAGCTCTTATTGTTGTGGATTCACGATGATCAAGGTGTTAAAAAGAACGCCATTTTTAAAACAATTGACAACATTTGGAAAATTAACCCGAGCCTTAGATGTGCTGACATTTGTCCCTCTCATAAGAGGTGAGTCATTTCTCTTTTGTTATCGTTCTTGATAGCTTACAAGCCAGGGAGCTTGAAAATATCCTAGAAACTCTGGGCTTGAAAAAGATCAAACTACCCCAAACCAACCAACCAAATATGAGCGAATCCTACTTATTTCATAGAATTATAGAATCTAGGTGTTGGAAAAGAATTTAGGTGTTGTCTAATCCAGCTTCCCTTCCTGGAGTTACTTGGTAAATATTTTGGTAAACCCGATTTTACCTTTTCTTCCCTACAAGTGAGACTAAGTTATCTTTTAAAGAAATGGGAAGTCTGTTTGAATCAGGATGAAATATATATATATATATATATATAATTTCTGAACTTTAAAGTGTCAAAATATTTTCAGAACCAAGTCATGATCAGCTATTTCATTTGGTTTAAATTCCGTTGGGAAAAGAGTTTCCTCCACCTTTTATGGGACGTCCGCTGCGAGAGGGTGCGCGACGTCGCCGCTGCAGGTGCTCTTCCCGGGTACCCCACCGTGTCCCGCGCAGGCAGGCGGTCATCAGCCACCACTGTCGCTGCTGCAGACAAGACGTTGTGCTGACCTAGAAATAACAGCTCGGAGCTGATGATGTCAGTAACTTTTAAAATAGCTTGTTTAAACATCTCTTCAGTGACCTCAGCTCCACTTAATGCCACTTAGCTCATCTGGAATTGGGCAGGAAATGTAAGAAGGATGGGCGACAGCTGGACCTCCAAGCCCAGCTGTATCTTCAGAAGCCTGTTTTAGGAAAGCACTTGTTTGAACAAGTTGAAGATTGAAGACACCCTTGGTGTCAGTGACCGTGATGCAGATACAGAAACTGCGTGTCCCCAGTCCCGCGAGTCTGGGGGAAAATCTGGCTCACGCGGCAGTTGCACAGCTGTGCACTGACCGTCTGTGATGGGGGGCTCTGACCCCCTTCCCTGGGCCCCTGTGTAATTAGAAGATTCTGCCAGAGATAGCTCACGTGGACTCATGGACATGGCCTGTCAGTTACTGTGGATTTCTCCTGTTGGCCCTCCTTAGATTCTCTCCTGCAACCCCTGCGGCCACTGCAGCCCGCGATGCCTGACATCAAGGACGCTGCTGTCTGCTCCGTGAGCACGTCTCCTGTGGCAGAGCCCAGCTGAGGGTGGTGCTGCGGCCAAGTGCGGATGGGCCAGAGCTCCTGAAAAGCTGTGCTCAATCTTCTGGAACCTTCCGTGCGCTAAAACTATACCAAAGCAGTGGGTACTTTGGCATTCATTAATGCCATTCCTCTGTTAATTGGACACCAAAGCTATGCTATAAAATCTCCAACATGCTGTCCCTATAACTATTGAGATATTTATGACATGCCCTTGTTAAAAATGTGGCAGTTTATTCCTCAGCACCTAGGTCATCACAGGACTCCACCCCTTTGCAGCCTAATAAAAATTCCACGTTCGCTATATAAAAATTAGCACATAAAGTCTCCAACTGGTTTGTGTCCTGCTTTTCCCACTCATGCCTACTGAATGCCATTAATATTATTCTACTTATGCTTCATAAATCAGTTAACCAAGCTTTTATTCTTGCATATTTAGATACCTCCCCCCAACGTCTCATTATTATAAACCGTACTGCAAAGAGCACCCTCATGGCTAGTCCCTACGCTCCCTCCCTCCCAGCCGTCATTATTTCCTTAGGAGGGAATATTCTAATTATTGAGTCAAAGGGGTTGTGTTTTGTAAGGATTTGATACACAGTATCTAGCTGCCCACTCAAATGGTGGGACTGATTTACATTCCCGCCATACTCTTGACAACTCTGGGTAAATTATTAAAATAAATGCTTACTGAATTTAAACAAAATTACTCTAGTAATACATGCACATTGCAACATGTTCAAACAACACAGAAGTGATTAAAATATGAGGCGAAAGCCCTCTCTCTTACTTCCACTTGGTGAAACATTTGGTAGTGCGTTGGTAGTTTTGTGTGTACCTTTCCAGACACTCTTGTGTCTGTGCCTGTGGAAGGATGCAGTGCTGAGACTTTGCCATCCACCTGCTCTGACGTAATGAAAATCAGCCGATGGAAATACAAAATCACTGGTTTTAATGGAAAACATTAATTCACCCTCTTTCATTCCCCTGCTTATTTCAGTCTTTTCTGGACTTTTTGACATGTTTAAAAGCTCATTTTTTTTTGATAATCCAAAAAATCCACCAGTATATTTATGAGTACATTAGAATTGGAATAATCTCTAAGGAATGCCATCTATTTCCCCAAACCAGGAAAAGGAAATTTGTTGTGTTTATTGTAATATTTGCATACTATGGAGTATTGAGAAAACAGTTAGAAATTTGTTGAGAATTTTTCTGTTGTGGTCTAGAGTTGGGAACAAAGGCTCATACTGTAGCCCATTTATCAGATTAAATGGAGTTCCATCTTTCAGATTGGGGGTCAAAAAACCCCCAAACAAAAAACAGCCCTTGGGCTAAATTGAGCTTGCCACCTTTTTTTGTATGGCCTGTAAGCTAACAATGGCTTTTACTTTTTTTTCTTAAAGATTTTATTTATTTATTTGAGAGAGAGCACAGAGGGAGAGGGAGAGGGAGAAGCAGACTCCCCGCTGAGCAGAGAGCCCGATTTCGGGCTCGATCCCCAGACCCCTGAGATCATGGTCCGAGCCAACACTTAATGGACTGAGCCACCCAGCCGCTCCTGCCTTTTACATATTTTAATAGTTGAGAAAAATCAGAAGAAGAATGACATTTTGTGACCCATGAAAATGATATGAAACTCAATTTTAGTGTCCGCAAATAAACTTTTATTGGGACACATCCACACTCATTCATTTACATATTGTCTATGGTGGCTTTTGTGCTACAACAGTGGAGCTGAATAATTGTGACAGAGATTGTATGACTCTTAGAGCTGGAAACATTTACTATCTGGTCATAGTACACAGAAAGAGTGTATTGTGCCCTAATTAAGATTTTCAAATGAAAAATAGATTAAATTTCATTACTAAGCAGACAAATCTGTTTATTAATGTATTAATTTAAAGATGCATGATCTCATGATAGATTCTAGAGAGGAATCAGACATTTGAGGTGCAGACCACAAATGAAATCTTGTAGAATGAGTGGACACCTATTTTTTTTAGAAGGATCAATGATCCCCTCTGGGATAAGCAAGTGTGGAAAGTATATGATCCTTGGGGGTATGTAATTAATCTGTCTCACAACATGGATTTAAATTTTGGGCGGTACTAGCACGTTGCTCTCCACAGAGACTTTGGCTAATTTCTATTTTCCCTAAGAGTATATGGTAGCGCCTTCTTGCTCTCACCAATATGAAAAAGATTTTAAGTCAGAGGGCAACATAGGGCATATCCTAATTGTTTTAAGCTGCATTTCTTTTATTACAATTGAGATGGGCACTTTTTTCTTTATTAGTAACTTATGCTTATTTTGTAAAATGCCTTTTCATATCTTTTGATCATTTTCCCCCTTGAACTTTCTTCTTCTGCTTCTTCTGTTAGATTTGTAGGAGTTCTTCCTATGTTATGAATAGTAATTTTTTGAATTTTATATTTATTCCAAATATTTTTTTCAGGTTGTCATTTTGCTTTAACATTATTTTTGTTTTTCTTTAAAGATTTTATTTATTTATTTGAGAGAGAGAGAGAAAATGCACACAGGGGAGGGGCAGAGGGAGAGGGAGCCCTACGCGGTGCTCGATCCCAGGACCCTGAGATCATGACTTCAACTTAAAAAAAAAAAGAATATTAACAAAAAAAAAACAAACCCTAATATTATCTAATATTTAGTAAGCACTTACTGTGTACCAGACACTCATCTAAAAGCTATAGATAAATGACCTCATTTACTTCTCATAGCAAGTTTATGATGTGGGGACTCATTACCCTAGTGTTACAAACAAGGAAATTGAGTTACAAAGAAGCCAAGTGACTTGCCCAAGATCACACGGGTAGGAAATAGTGGAGCTAGGATTAGAGCTCAGGCAGCTGGCGGGGGGGGTGGTCAGTCGTGGTGCACCTGCCATGCAGGGGCACCGAGTGCTGATTGGGGGCTGTGCCAGCAAAGCAAGACCTAGTTCAGGGCTGACCCAAGTGAGCTATGGACCTGGGGCAACTGAATGAGTAAGGCTACTCATGATGAGTCTGCTTGAAAGACATCTGCATAGTACGGCATCTTTCATGGTCCCTTAGATTATTGTGAAAAGCAGAATTTTCCAAATTAAGTTCTAATGATGTGCGAAAATGAGGAATTAAGGCACAGTGCCTAATAGACTCTCCCCTCCCCCCAAGCACAGGAGCTAAGGCAGCTGTCCCAGATGTTCTATGGAGGGAGGTCTGATGATGTATCTTTCACCATATACATGTTTTCCTTAGACCCTGGAGAGATCAGAAAGTCCAGCCTAGCAAATAGGATGGGAGGAGGAGCTAGGACAAGGTGAGAAGCTGATCATTAATCTTCCTCTTTCATTCCAGGTTTCAAACCAGGGGGGAGGAAATACTGTAAAATAACAAAAGGGTGTTTGGAGTATTTTATATTACACTGGGCTAGACTTAGATGATCATTAGACTGTTTGGATTTTTTTCTAAAACTAGGAGTTCTTGGGAAATATGTAGAACCTGCCCAAGATTTCATCCAAGAGGCTGAGAAAGAGCTGTCAGAGTGCGGAGCGCTGAGAAAAAAAGAGGGGCTCTGTGATAGCACCTAAGCCCAACTTCTTCAAGAATGTGTTCCATTTGCAGGTAACGCTTTTCGCATCTACTGATTTTTCTGTTTACTTTTTGTCCTTAAAAAGAGGGATCTGTATATTTGAAAGTTAAGTTGGATGAGTTCTGTTCCTGTTCATAAAATTCAAGCCCAAATAAAGGAAGTAGGGAACATTCAGATTTAATATTATTTTGTTTTGAAAGACTAGAGCCCTGGGGGTGCCTGGGTGGCTCAGTCGGTGAAGTGTCAGACTCCGGATTTTGGCTCAGGTCATGATCTCAGGGTTGCGAGTTCGAGCCCTGCATCAGCTCCATGCTCAGTGGGAAGTCCGCTTGAGATCCTTTCTCTTCCTTTCCCTCTGCCCCTCCCCCTGCTCAAGCTCTTTCTCTTTCTCTCCCTCTTCCTTTCTCTCAAATAAATGAATAAATCTTTGAAAGACCAGAGACAGCAGCCAGGAGGTGAAAGTGGGGTTGCTTCCCCAAATTCTGTTTGTGTTGCTGCTGGCAGTTTTCTGGGAGAACTCCCCAGGACTGCGGGTAGCCTAGAGAGTGCCATTGTGTAAATTAGCACAGGCACCTCTCTGGGCAGAGCAACTCCACGACCACAGTGCTTACCTGAGGAGGGTACGATTATACAAAGGAAAAAGGGGGCCTTTCTCCAGGGCAACCTTAACTTGTGCTGAAGTGCAGGGCTTGGGGGCTGGTCAGATACGTGGATTGTCTCCATGGCTGGCTCCCATTGTGCAGCAAACAGACCGCACAGTGTTCCGTAAGCCTGCAGCTCCCCTCAGCTCCCCCTTTCGTTGGCCTAACTGCCCTCATTCGCTGGCAGCAATAGTGTTGTCCCTCTCCTCCTTCAGCTGCTCCCCTCTTGCTCAAGGTGTGAGCTGGCAGCAAGTGCCTAGCTGTGCCAGTCCACACTCTCGGTTTGTGGCCCTACTCTGAATGTTCTAGTGGGACTGGTGTGGGTCCATCTGCTTCCAGCTTTCAGCAGTCCACACCTCCAACAGCTTGTGCTCTCAGCTTTGGCCGTAGTGGTGGGATTCTCCTGGGGATCTATCCTCTTAGTTTTTGGTTGTGATCGGTGGTATAATGCCTTTATTTAATAATATCTTTAAAAATATGAATTTTGAGTGCTTTCCCTCTTGAGACAACTAGAGAATTATACACTGCATTAAAATCCTAAACTTAACCAAGGCACACTCTTTAAAAAGAGGTCTTCTGTACCTCCCTAATCCTCGGAGGGAGAGGAAGAACTGACAGAACACTTCCCACTGCAAAAACAGTTCTTACTGATTTAAAGCCTTTTTTTTTGTACTGAGGTATAATTGACATATTAGTTTCAGGTGTACAACATAACGATTCAATATTTGTACTTTTTGAGAAATGATCACCACAATAAGTCTAGTTACCATCCATTGCCATACATGATTACAAAACATTTTTTCCTTGTCATGAGAACTTTGAACATGTTTTCTCTTAACAACTTGCAACTATGCGATACAGTAGTATAAACTATAGTCTCCACACCGTGTATTATATCTCCAGGAATTTCTTCTTTTTTAATAGCTGGAAGTTTGTATCTTTTGACTTACTTCCCCCATTTCACACCATCCAGCACTCACACCTCTGGCAACCATGAATCTTTCTCTGTGTCTATGAGCTTGGCTTTTGTTTTTTTTTTTAAGATTTCATAGATAACTGAGATCATATGGTATTTGTCTTTCTCTGATTTATTTCACTTAACATAATACCCTCGAAGTCTATTCATGTTGTCACAAATAGCAGGATTTCATTCTTTTTTTATGACTGACTAGTGTCTCACTGTATATATGTGTGACCATGCCTTCTTCATCTGTTCTTCCGTTGATGGACACTCAGGTTGTTCCCATACCCTAGCTAGTGTCAGTAATGCTGCAGTGAACGTGGGGATGCAAATACCTCTTCAAGTTAGTGAATTTAAAGCCTTTCTGAACAAATGGAATGTGAACATAACTATACGGAAATTGTCGTGTTGGAATCTCCATCTCACTTTACCAAAATTAAGAAGGTGGAGATGAGTTAACCAATATCTGTACATTAGTATTAACTAAAGTCCATACTTTGAAAGATTTACTTAGGCTTTTCATAATGTGCTTTCTGTGTTCTGGATCCCAGCCAGGATCTCCCATTTCATTTAGTTGTCATGTCTCCTTAGGCTCCTCGTAGCCGTGATAGTTCCTCAAACTTTCCCTTTTTTGATGACCTTGACAGTTTTAAGGAGTGCTGACCAGGTATTTAGTAGAATGTTCCACGACTGAGGTTTATCTAATGTTTTTCCCATGATTAGGTATCAAGGGTACGTACTCTCAATCTGACTTATCGCTGTTGTTATTGACTTTTGATCACCTGGCTAAGGTAGTGTTTGTCAGCTTTCTCCACCATAAAATCCCTCTTTTTTCCTCTTTCCATACCGTACTCCTTGAAAGGAATTCACTGTAAGCAGCCCACAATTAAGGAGTAGAGCTAGATGCTCCGATTCTTTGAGGGGACGGTATTTACATAAACTATTTAGAATTCCTGGAATAGATTTATGTATTCTCCCTCATTTATGTATTTATTCAACCATTTCTTTACCTATTTTATGCCTTGAGATATATATAACCCAATACTACTTTACTTATTTTGTGGCTCAAATTGTTTCAGCTTTGGCCATTGGAATCTCTTCCAGTTGGCTCCTGTGTCCCTTTGACATAATCCATCATTTTGGTTTTACTTTCTGTTTTTTAATTAAACAAATTTTTTTCAGTGCTTCCTTCCTTACTTCGTTTTTTTCAGAGCGCTGCAAGATGCTCCAGGCTCATCTTGTATGTTTCCTGCTCCAGTCCTAGAATCATCTATTTCTCCAAGGAGCCCGGTTCCTGTTATTGGAGAATAGTACAACAGTTCTGGGCACTGTGTGTGTCTCAGTCAGTTTAGGATGCTGTAAAAACTGCCAGAGACTGGGTGGCTTATAAACAGCGGACATTTCTCACAGTTCTGGGGCCTGAATGTCTAAGATCGGCATGCCAGCGTAGTTGGGTTCCTGTGAGAGCCTTCTCCGGGTCGCAGATGGCTGTCTTCTCATTTTATCCTCATATGGCTGCAGAGAGAGAAAGCAAGCTCTCTGTCTTTTATAAGGGCACTGACCCCCTTCATAAGGGCTCCACCTTCATGACCTAATTATCTTTTAAAGGCCCCACTTCCTAATACCGTCACATTGGGGACTAGGATTTCAACATATGAATTTTGGGGAACACAACTATTTGGCCCATACCATTATGCCCATTGCTACTGGGGTGTGGCTGCTTCTAGGCCCTCTAGGCTGACAATGCAAGGAAATGTCTGTGTGGAAATACTTTCTTTGAAGCAAATGGGCATATGTATGTTCACACTTTTATATTTCTTTTAGCATTTCCACATAAATTTTGTGTATTGGTGTCTGTTGGGAAAGAGTTGCTCAATAATGTGGGCGTGGTTCCCCATCTTGAGATGAAGGCCCATTGGGTACCAACTAGATATTTTCTAGCGGGGTTTAAACGAATTAAAAACTTAAGGCTTTCCTTTTGTTGGGAGATAATTCTCCACGGATCTCTTATATTTCTCTACAACTTGCAGGAAGAGGCATTATCTTTTCCCGGATGTTTGTATAGTGAATAGCATTGAAAGCTAGAGATAGTGTATTCCTCAAGAGCCAAGGGCAGATTTAATCAGTATAATCGAGATAACATGGCAACCTACTGAATGCAAATCATATATCTCATATGCGGTTAATATCCAAAATATGTAAATAACTCATACAACTCAATAGCAAAAAACCAAACGATCCGATTAAAAAATGGGCAGAGGATATGAATAGACATTTTTCTAAAGACATACAGATGGCCGGCAAATACCTGAATAGATGCCCAATGTCACTAATCATCAGGGCAATGCAAATCAAAACCATAATGAGATATCACTTCACACCTGTGAGAATGGCTATTATCAAAAAGACAAGAAATAACAAGTGTTGGCAAGAATGTAGAGAAAAGGGAATGCTTGTGCACCATTGGTGGGAGCGTAAATTGGTGCAGCCACTGTGGAAAACAGTATGGAGTTTCCTCAAAAAATTAAAAAGAGAACTGCCATATGATCCAGCAATTCCACTTCTGGGTATTTATCCAAGGAAAATGAAACCACCAATTTTTAAGGTATTTGCATCCTCGTGTTCATTGCAGCATTACTTATAATAACCAAAACATAGAAACAACCTAAATGCCCACTGATGGATGAATGAATAAAGAAAATGTAATATATATGTAGAGTGGAATATTATTCAGCCATAAAAAGGATGAAATCTTACCATTTGCCACATGAATGGTCCTTGAGGGCAGTATGCCAAGTGAAATAAATCAGGCAGGAAACGATAAATATCAATCTAAAAAAAATCTAAATACCAATCTAAAAAACCCGTACAAAACAACATAAAAACACTGAGCTCACGGATATAGAGAACAAATTGGTGGTTGCCTGAGGCAGGGTTAGGGTGGGTGAAATGGGTGAAGAGGTCAAAAGGAACAAATTTCCAGTTATAAAATGAATAAGTCGTGCAAATGTAACGCACAGCATGTTGGTTATAGTTAATAATATTGTGTTGCGTATTTGAAAGTAGTTAGGAGAGTGATCTGGAAAGTTCTTGTCAAAAGGAAAAAAATTTGTAACTATGTATGGTGACAAATACTAACTGAATTTATTGTAGTGATCATTTTATATGGAGTAAAGAAATGTTAAAATCAGTTTTCAAAGGGGCAAAAACCTGGCTTATTTTAGTGGGGGTAGGGTGGGGGGTGGAGTGGAATAGAGTCTATTGAAGCTCCATCAGACAGAATGTATTTGCATGTTTATAGACAGGAATTATTTGCGTTGCTACCCATTATCCACAATTTACAGAGTTGTAAAATAATTCAAATACAAAAAAAAAAAAAAAAAGCACAAATTCCATAGAACATGATGACCTGGAACGTGTGCTGTAAATGATGCAGTTTTCCACTGGAGATATGCAGTAGTCTTTTTTGCTTACTCCAAAGTCTTAAATTTTCCTTACACAGATACAGTGTCCTACAAGCATGTCTCCAAGGTACAAGTCACATGTGAGAATTAAAAGGAGGACAGAAAGAGATTTAAAAAAGTAATCCTAGGGGCGCCTGGGTGGCACAGCGGTTAGGCCTCTGCCTTCAGCTGAGGGCGTGATCCCCGCGTTATGAGATCGAGCCCCACATCAGGCTCCTCCGCTGGGAGCCTGCTTCCTCCTCTCCCACTCCCCCTGCTTGTGTTCCCTCTCTCGCTGGCTGTCTCTATCTCTGTCAAATAAATAAATAAAATCTTTAAAAAAAAAAAGTAATCCTAGACACACGTACATGAAAAAGATATTGGAAGAGGTTGTAATTATTTGATCTGGGAATGGGATCTGACGGAGCTGAAGAGCATTTGCTCAAACCGTGAAGAGAAGTCCTAAATACGTCATTGATCCGACAGTTCCTCTACTGACCACTAGGTGTTGCTAACCAGGCACGATGACCTGCGGCAGGAGGAGGAGAAGCCCGAGAGGCAGCATGGAATCCATCCGTCCCACATTCAGCTGATCAACAAATCTGGGGCGCTCTTGGTGGCAAGACATTTTTAGCTAGTCCAACACCTGGCACATGGTAACCATTAAACACATATTTCTTGAAATAAATTATTCAGAACGCAGAGGCATCCGAATGATAAGACCTTTCCTGTGTAAGGGTTCTTCAAGGCCTCTCGTCATGTTAGGACAAAGAGAGAAGACACTATAAATTAGAAGTCGCTTGATGAATTAAACAAAAGGAGATCAACTTAGCCATGAAATGAGACTTAGTAAATCCATGAACTATTTCCGTTGCCTATTCGAACACAACCATAGCAAAAATACTTGTTTCAATGCAGACATGGCAAATCATCCCTTTATTGTTTCTGTTTCACTCAGATGCCATCAAATGTTGATTCTTCTACTCCTACTCCCCCCAGTTTTTGAATAATTTTGGTGCAATGACAAACCAATGGCAAGCCATCTATAACTGTCAGTAATCTGCATTAGCGAAAAGTGAGAAACAGAGGGGCAGTCACCGCAGGTTAGACACGGAGCTGAAGGAAGGAGGAGAGCGAATCGGGAGGCTCTTAGAAAACCCCAAGAGCAGATCTTCCTGCTCCCGACTTTCCTGCTTCCTCAGATGCCTTCTGCGGACATCAGTTGGTATTGCCTGCCTAGGGACCTTCCACACTCCTACTGTGAACAGAGCCTCGGTTTTCCTCGAGGGATGAGCCCTGTCGCGATGGGCTGTCCGTTCGCAGGTGGCGGAGAGGTAAGCACGAAGCCAAGCTAGGCCAGTCAAAGGCTCAATCCCTGGAACTTGTACAACCTGAAACCCACTGGTTTTTTAGCTTGGTGTCTCAAAGAGACCATTCATTAGTTCTCGTTTCCTGGAACCCCACAGTTGCCCTGGTTTCTGTTTTTCCAAAGATTTAGTTTTCACTTTTTCTTCAAGTCTGTGAGCCACCCCATATCCTTCCAGTAATTTAGCTAGAGTTGGTTTCCGTTGACTGTAGCCAGAGAATGGTGACTGGTAGAATGAAGAAAGGGAGCTAATAAAATAATGCAGTCCTGTGATTACTTCCGTAACCTCTGTCGAACTTATCATTGAAAAAGATCAGCCCTAAGTTAATGGATACTCCCTGAAAATGGGGAATATGACGTTTATGAACATTTACTTTGTTCCAGACACTTTTAAAAACACTCACACATATTATCTCATTTAATCTTCAGAATGACTCAATTGAATAGATGTTACTATGCCCATTTTGCAGATGAGAAAACCGAGGCATAGAGTGATTAAATAACCTGCCCATTTTCACGTGGCCATATTCACATTCCCAAAGTTTCTTCTATAGAATACCAGTTTTTCAGGATTGTGTTAATTTCCTGGGGCCACTCTAACAAAGTACCACAAACAGAGCTTAAAACAACAGAATTTATTGTCTCACAGTTCCGAAGACTGGAAGTCTGAAATCAAGGTGCTGGTAGGACCATGCTCTCTATGGCTGCTCTAGGGGGAGAATCCTTGCTTGCCTTTTCCAGCTTCTGGTATTTGCCAGCAATCCTTGGCATCCCTGGCTTACAGACCTATCACTCCGATCTCTGTGTCTGCTGTCACATGGCTGTCTTCACTCTTCTTATAAGAACACTAGTCATATTGAATCAAGGGTTCATCTACTCCAGTATTACTCATCTTAACTAATGACAACTATTTACAAATAAGGTCACATTCTAAGGTACTGGGGGTTAGGACTTCTTTTGGGGGGAACACAATTTAACCCATAACACGAATGGTAATAAAAATTGTTCAGAAAGGTATTCTGTAGCCAAGTGAGTTTGGGAAACACAGGATTGAACACCATTCCAGTAGGATTCTTTGCTGCAGTACTTTGGGGAGGGTCTTTAATTTGTTCATCTGAAGGGGAGTCACAAAGTTGGGACTATTACGGACAATTTCTCAAACATGTTTCATGTGGACTTCCTTTTATAGGTCTACTGTGGGCTACCGTTCTGTGTGACACCCAGCTTTCAGGCTAGATGTGAGGCAGCAGACGCAGTGAGGTCCCTCCCTACACTTCTGGATTCACCTCTTAACCTGCTGTGTGACCTTGAGACAACTGCTTTCTTCTCTGAGCCTGAGTTTCCTTATACCGAAGAAAAAGACAATATCATTTCCCCATGGGTTTCTTGTAAGAACTAAACAAAATGAGGTTTTCTTGCTCATTTTCCACTTCCTTTCACTGTTTTCTTCCCTCCCCCCCTTTAGGAGAATGTTTTTGTTTATAGTAATAAAAATTTACCTGGGGTAGATATCAACCCAACTGCACTCTTAGTAAGTCTCCCATGTTAGCAAAGAATGGGTTGTTTCTCTCTGCAGTTCCTCATTCTGGTCTCCCACCCCAGTGAGGGGAAGAGGATGTGATCATGCGATCGCCAGCAGATGGGAAATTGTGAAAGGGACCTCGCTCTAGAAAAGCAGCCCACAACTGCCTCAGCTCTCAGAGGAGGCTGAACTTCTAACAGGACTTGTCTGAGAGTGGACTCGGCTGTCTGTCCATCCGACATGGAGCCAAAACGGATCAGGGAGGGCTACCTTGTGAAGAGGGTAAGCGGCAGTGCCACTGACAAGGGTATCACTGAAGTTAGGGTTGGGGAGGATTGGTGCCCAGCTTTGGACTCTCTAGCCACTCACTCTAGGAATGTTTTGTGCTGAACTTATTGGGCTGACCCAGGAGAGCATGACGACCTACAGAGTGTTGGGAGGGAAGCCAGCACACGTTCCACTGCATTCTGTTTCTTAAAGGTGAACTAACCCAGCTCAGGCATCGGCACAGCTTGATCTTGTGGGACTGCGAATTCTAGACTCCAGGGTCTGGATGGTGGGGGCCTCAGCAAAATCTAAATCATGATTTAGAGCGTTTTTGTCACGTCCCGCATGTGTATATTATGCTAGAAGACTCACACTCTTCTGCTATAGAGGTTACTCAAAGAGATTATTCCTTTGTTTCTTAAATTCCCCTCCTTTATTTATTTATGTATGTATTTACTTACTTACTTATGGAGGAGAGGAAAAAGAAAACGATTAAAACGCAGATATAGGGACACAGTAACTGTACCTTATTTCTCGGGCCATCTTCTAAAACTTGGTGCATAAAAAACCTTATCTTTTTCTTCAGTTGGGCTCGAATCTCTTCATTCACCATTCTGAGTGAATTCGTCTGCTGTACCGCTAAGAGAGTAGGAAGTAATTTTAAAGATTAGGGAGCAGGGACACAAGTTTACTCAAAAATGCTTGGTCTCACTGGTATGACATCAAAAAATTGAATTTTCTTAGCACTGCTTGTTTTTCTCCAAATGCTGGGTGTGTGCCATGTCATTGTGTGAATCACACACAGGGCTGGTTGGCATCCTGTGGGCAACAGCTCTGTGACGGTCATGTGAGCCAGCCTGCTTCTCCCTCTCCCTCTGCCTCTCCCCCAGCTTGTGCTCCTTCTCTCTCTCACACTCTCTTTCTCAAATAAATAAATAAATTAATTAAAAAAAATAAATTTGGAAGGGACTTTAGATCACCTGGCCTCATTCCCCCATTTCCAGGAGAGGAAACTGAGACCAGGAAGCTGGGTGACTGCCCAAGGTCACATGGCTGTGACAGTTGACATCAGAAACGCACTTGCTTGCTTTGGTTTCTGACTCATGGTGCTGAACTCTGTCCAGTACACCAGGATTTTCTTAGAGCAGTGTAACGTGGGTTAGGGTTTGTCATGTCTTTGTGGCAGCGAGTGTTGTAAGTGGGTGCTGGACAATAAAGGAGCCCACAGCCCATGTGCTCTTTAGCTGGCATAGCATCTCTAGCTATTTTGAAACACCCTTTGGAAAAGATACACATATGTATACACGGGGGTGCATGTGGATTCCTTGCAATAGATACGAACACTCTCTTGGAATGTTGAGTAATAATTAATGCTGGCATTTCTTTCCTGATTGCTTGGGCTAGTATCCAGAGAAGAGCAAGTGAATGGAAACATTTTGCAGTGAAAATTGCTGTTCTGAAGTTTGTATGTTCACATTTTAAACTCCATAAATTATAAAAAATATAGAAGACTAAATCTCTAATAGTGAGACTGCCCCACTAGAAAAATGGGGATGAAGGTTAGGTTTGTCAAGCTTACAGATTTATGTTAATAGCTTTTGTTTATTTTATTTTATTTTATTTTATTTTATTTTATTTATTTATTTATTAGATTTTTATTTATTTATTGACAGAGAGAGAGACAGCCAGTGAGGGAGGGAACACAAGCAGGGGGAGTGAGAGAGGAAGAAGCAGGCTCCCAGCGGAGGAGCCCGACATGGGGCTCGATCCCAGGATCCCAAGATCACGCCCTGAGCTGAAGGCAGATGCTCAACGACTGAGCCACCCAGGTGCCCCTAATAGTTTTTAATCAGTGAGAGTAATTCTCTCAGATTATGGCCTCTAAAAGCCAATTTAGAAAATGTACCTAGAAAAAAAGCATGGCGAAATTTCATATTGATATTTCCAGTTTCCATCTTCCTAATTTTCATGTCTATAATTTATATCTTCCATAATTTTTGCATTTTTCTCTGGGACCTTTTGAACAGTATTTGTTGTAATGTGTTAAGAGCCTCTAATTTATCACTTTGAAGGCATGCCTGATTGAGAACTGTTCCCTTAGTTGGCTACGGAACTACACCTGAGGCCAGAATTTCCCAGTAATGTTTGTAGATGTTAAGTTTCTTTCAGTTACCTCCTACATATGGATTAAACAATATGTCAGGAACCCAGCGCATAGTACGTGCTATATACGTGACCATGATTATTTATATTGGTATTGACGTACACTTCAGTAGTTAAGGGTCCGTTTCTACATGCTGACAGGGGTCTGTACTGGTGCCTGGGTTGGTTTTCAAGTTAATAGTGAAGAAAGGACCATGGAAATCTGTCTCTGGCAAGGCTGTTAGATGCCTTGACTATGGTTATTGATGTTAGAGCATGACAAGCAATAATATATGAATGTCCCTTCATTTACTTTTTTCTCTTATGCAGTTTAAGATACCTGGGTAGTAATAAAGAGTATATATATATATTTTTTTTAAGATTTTATTTACTTATTTGACAGAGATAGAGACAGCCAGCAAGAGAGGGAACACAAGCAGGGGGAGTGGGAGAGGAAGAAGCAGGCTCATAGCGGAGGAGCCCGATGTGGGGCTCGATCCCATAACTCTGGGATCGCGCCCTGAGCCGAAGGCAGACGCTTAACCGCTGTGCCACCCAGGCGCCCCTAAAGAGTACCTTTTCTCCTATGTCTTGTTTTGTGAAATAACTTTATTGGAGATAAGATGTTTTGGGTGGCAAAATACAACATTAGAAATGCTGGTGCAAGGATTTTGCCAAGTCAGAAATCTTGGGGTCAACAGTCAATGGCATTGACTATGAAATGTTCCTGATTTTCTTCTGTGCAAGATAACTACACACATTCTACAATTCCAGTTTCTTCCTTTACCTCCTGCCTAAGGTCTTTAAACAGAAATGATGGTTAGAGAAGGAGGGAAAATACATGATTCGTTCACTTTGCAATTTTTTCATTCTTAAAAAACCTAGATCTCCTTGCCCCAGAGTCTCGTCACTTTTGAGTTCAAGGAAAAAAAAAAAGAGCACTTCCAGCTGACCATACAGCCACTAACCACTGTACGACCACGATCTCATTCAATCCGAATCACCGTCTGTGATAGTGTCCTTATCGTCATCTCACAAGATGAGAAAACGGAGGCGCAGAGAGACTGTATGACTTGCCCACAGTCAAACTGCTGATAAGTGGATGACCTGGCGTTCAAATTCAGACTTGCCTAACTAAGGGCAAAGCCCACAATCCCCTTGATCCCAGTTAGCATTCTAAAAGGCAGGCTTATCCAAGGCAGCAAAAGGGAGGTTAGACAGAGCTAGAGTGGAGCCCGGACAAGTTGTACTGCGACCGAGATTGGGTTAGTAAACTCAACCTCCCTCTCTCTGATTAGGGGTTAATTCCAGCCAATAAACCTAGACATCTTTTGGATGTCCTTGAAACCATACTATTGATTTGAATATGTTTATAATCAATCATAGCTTAAAAAAAAGAGAGAGAGTGGAGCAGTTTCCACGTAACAAACAAGCTAGACTCCACCAAATCATGTCCCAAATCAACCTCATTCCTAGAGGTTTCTGGAGCAAACTGCTGTTGACAGATTGACAACCAACCAGCAGGCACTTCGCTCAGCAGGGAGGATCCAAAGAGCGGCTTTGGGCTTGGGGTGGTCTGTGAGGCTGGGCGGAAGCACAGGAACTGGGGTGATGGGAAAGAGAAGGACGGGGGTGCTTGGGCAGGAAAGAAAAGGGCTGCAGAAAGCTGAGGTGGAAGGAAGAAAGCTTCGCATGCAAGAGAGCTGGAGAGTCAGGAGTCCCAGCCCAGGAATTGTTTCACACAGCGGACCTTGTCTTCTGGACACACTACCGTGAAACAATTCCAGGCAATTTGCATCATAGTAGCTAACAGAGGGGGGTCCTTACCCTGCAGCAAAGACAGATCGAGGCATTGAATGTGTTAAGGCATTTGATATTTGTAACAACTCCACAAAGTGGGTGCAACTATTGTCCTTGCTTTTCAGAAGAAGCTGAGGGACAAGAGAGGCAAAGGGCCTTGCCCAAGGTCACACAGCTATTAAGTGGCAGAGCTGTTCTGCAACTCAGCAGTGTGGCCTCAATGTCATGAGGAACCATGCCTAACTGTGTTACCTGTGGCCTCCATGAGCTCCTTTGCAGTGATTTTCTTCTCAGAGCACTGTTGCTGTGGTGGGTGGTGCCCAGGACAACCTTCACACTACTGCCTACAAACTGAAATCTTACCTGTCTATGTGGTTACCATTATTTGAGCACCTCTTATAAGCTAGCCTCTGTGCTAAGCCCTTTCGCATATTATCTCATTTAATCTCCCTTAAGTGTGTTATCTCATTTCATCTTTGCGACAGCGGGAAGTAGGTGCTTTCTTACTTTCATTTTACAGGTGAGGAGAGAAATGTTTGGAAAAATTAACTTGGCTGAGGTCGCACAGCCCGAAGAGGCCAAGTTGAGATTTGAATGGGAAGCCCTGAGACTCCAGAAATCACTCTGTTGAGCACCTGGTGCTGTTTCTCTATTGCTCACCTCATATGCTTTTATTGAGAAATTGCCCAATTTAGAAGGGTGTACTTAAGTAAAAGATATGCTCCTGAACAGAATAGTTTCTTTCCTTGCCTTCAAAGAACTTCAATTGGTACAAAATGACCATTTATCTGAGATGTTATACAAGGGATTTCATGGAACAGTTTGGAAAAGTAGATGATGCAATTTTTGAGGTAGCAGAAACCAGGACTCTAATACAACAGCAACTTAAAATAACATGTCCCGTGGTCATGGGAGGATAGACGATACAGTTCTGCTTTAGTTAGGTACGTAGTTTTGCTCGTAACACGATTTCCTTTGAATTCCAACTACGTGGCAACGTATGAAAAGAGAAGTCTGAGGGGAAGGGGAAGGAAGTTAAAGGAGGTGGCTGCACTCTGTGGGAGGTGTCTGGGAGGGGTTCGCAACACCAGATTCAAATTGCCCCAACCCACAGCCCTGAGTTGTGGCTTCTTCCAGCGAAGCTATGCAAAGCTACACAGCAAACATGCCTCAGTGTGCGCGTTGGTCCCGCTGAGCTGGGGCTGCCCATCCAGGCTGCTCTCTCCCCCGTTCGGGTGGGGACAGTTTAGGCGGAGACCGCCTCTTGGTCCATTTTATACCCCAACCCCCAGGCCAGTGTCTGAAGCATAGGAGCTGTTTTATCACAATGTGTTCAATGAACATGTCTCAAAGAAAGAAATTTGCCAGAAATAGACCCAAGAAATCAGGGCTTCGTATTATAGTAACTTTTAAACTATTAGAGAACATTTCCAATGGAGTATTCAGTTATAGATGACCTGTTAAATGTTTTCAAGATGTATTTATTCTTGGCTTGTAGGTGACTCCCAAGGTTTGGCAGGGCATTGTAAGTAGAGGACTCAAGGGTTAGAAAGGACAATAGGTTTTTTGGAATAGATACTTTGGAATTGAGTATTTAAATAAGTATTTCATTGACCTTTCCCATCATGGCTTACATTTCTTTTACTAATTCACTAACAAGCATGCTGGAATACCTCTTGTGACAGGGAACTCACTTGTTTAAATTTCTCCCTTAAGTTATGCAGCAAACTGTTTTTTTGTTTTTTTTTTTTCCCGAAACTCCACGTTTTGGGCTTCCAAACAGTCTATGAGAATGTTTCACACCTTTGAAAACAGTCCTCATCTGCTCTGCCTGTCCCCTTTTGGGCCAAAACCTCATTGCTTCTCCCAATAATTCTCCAAGAGAGAGATGCCAACTTGTCACCCTCTTTTGAACAGGCCCCAGTTATCTGCAGCTTTGAGGTTTCCTGAACTCAAGGTCATTCTCCAGGTGCACTTATGAGCACAGAATTACAGGGAATAAAGCCTATTTGTTGGGTGCTCACTGTGTTCTAGACATTCCCCTAAGCAATTTACATGGAGCATTTTATTTAATCTCCCAATACCGCTAAGAAATAGATAATAGCATTATCCCTGTTAGTCAGATGTAGAAAGTGAGGTTTAAAAACTTGCTCAAGGCCACATGACTAGAATGTGGTAGAGCTGGGATTTGAGCCTGGGCTATTCCGCTCCAGATCCATGGTCACCTACTGGCTATACTCCATTTAAAGTTAGAATATTACTTTCATCACTTTAGAGCCTATGCTTCTGCTTATATAGCCTGCAATGACTTGAATTTTTTTGACAGCCACATCGAACTGCTGACTCACAGAGCTCCTTTTTTTTTTTTCACATGCCCATTTCCCCAAATCTTCACCAATACATTTTATACATCTTTTGAAAATTTTTATTAAATAACAAGATTATATCTAGTTTAATTTTAATTTGCATTTCTTTGAATACTATTGAAGCACTGCATTTTCATGTTTATTCAATCCAGGCTTTTCCTCTTCTGAGAATTACCCATGCATATTGTTTGCCCATTTAAAAAATTTAATATATTTAAAAAATATATTAAAAATATTAACCTTTAATTATATGAGAATATGTTATACCTATCCACACACATTCATATTTGCTTTTTGGTTGTTGTAGGATTTTTTTAAATGTATAGAAATGTAGTTTTTTATATGGTCAAATGTCTTGTCCTTTAAGATTTTTTCCTTTGGTGTCATGCATTGCCAGACTCTTGCGCACTAAAGTATATCAGTACCCAGGATGATGAACTGTTGTTTGCCCAGAAATTTTAAGTCTGACTCAATACCTAAAACCTGCCCATTGTGACATGAAATTGTTTAGGTTTTGGCCTATAATGGGAAAAAACAGACATATACTCTATATATGTATGAAATCATAAAATTTATCTATAAAATCATGATATAATATGATTAAGGTATGTTTTATGATTATTTATATGATTATTTTTACTTGATTATATAAACAAGTCCCTATGTTTATGATTATGTTATATACATTATGTATTATACATTTATGATATATCTATGCTTGTATATATATTTAAGTTTATACATACGGCTAAGAGGCCTAAAATTTTTCATTTAGAATCCAGAATTATTCACAGTTATGTAAGAACAGAAATGAAGATGGCATCTGAGGGAAAATGGAAAGAGCATAAAATTGAGAATCGGGAGACCTGGATTCTGGTGACAGTCCACATTAACTGGGCAGGTGGACTAGGCCCAGTCACTTGGCTGGGCCTCAACATACTTCCCTGTGTAACTAGTGGTGGTAGATGATCCTGAAAGCCTTTCGGGCACGGACGCTCCGTGATCGCGCTCCCAGGTGTGCTGTTGAATGGGCACCAAGAAGCCTGGGGATGGAAGAGGTAGATATGGGGGTGGCTGAGGAGAGGCGCTGTCAGGTTACCCCAGCGAGCAGCCGCAGAAACAGCTGAGAGGAGAGAGATCACACACAGCTTCACCACCCTAACCTAAGTCACCACTACCAAGCCTGGAAGAAAAGTTTCAACTTTATAAATGGTCAGATATCTCTTGTTTCCTGGAACTTCGGCCTCCTCACTCTGCATAATGCGCCTGAATCCCAGATGGCACATTCTCCTCTGAGTGAGCTGACAGAGTCCCTAAGGCTACATTTGAATTAGGAAAGCCCAAACTCATTTTGAACACTTGGCTCTGGAATAGCTTTATTTTAATCATCTAGAGAAGGAATGCAGTACTGGCTGACCTCTCCCAGTTTATCCCCGCTCCAGGGTCAGAAGCCCTGAGTCTGGCCTTTATAAATCTTGATAGGCCTGAGGTAGGATATAAAATTTTGGACTTGAATGACATTTTTGCAGTCATCCAGCGCAACTTCTTAACTCCCACTTCTGGGAATATATTCTTGATTATTTTTAGTTATTTTGCTTTTTTATTAAATAGATTTCCCATATTTCTCTAAAAGTACATCCCAGTTTTGATATATAGTAAAGCCATGGGTTGTTCATTTATTTATTAATTTTTCTCAATTATTTTGGAAAATTTCAAACCCATAGAGAAATAGGAAAAACAGTAGATTACCTAGATTAATCAACTGTTAACACACGGATGCATTTGCTTTCTCTCTCCCTACCTCTGTATGTCTATATGAACACACACATTTTTTTTTTTAAAGATTTTATTTATTTATTTGACAGAGAGAGACAGCCAGCGAGAGAGGGAACACAGCAGGGGGAGTGGGAGAGGAAGAAGCAGGCTCATAGCAGAGGAGCCTGATGCGGGGCTCGATCCCAGATCGCCGGGATCACGCCCTGAGCCGAAGGCAGACGCTTAACCGCTGTGCCACCCAGGCGCCCCTGCACACACACATATTTTTAAGCTGAGATCTTCGAGAATAAGTTGCAGGCATCATGTTACCTCACATCTAAATACTTCAACATATATCTTCTAAGAATTAGGACATTCTCCACAATTTTCCAAATTGTGTGGACCATTTTGCGCTCCTGCCAGCCATGTACGGAAATTCCAGTTACCATCCTTGCCAAACCTTCTCTTCTTAATCTTTTTAATTTTAAATACTCTCATGGCACGTGTGTAGAGATATCTCATTTGGTTTTAATCTGCATTTCCCTGGTGAAAAATGATTTTGAACACCTTTTCAGAGGCTTTTTGGATGTCCTCTTTAGTAAGAAGTCTCTTTCAGTCTTTTGCCCACTTAAAAAATAGATAGTCATTTTCTTACTGATTTGCAGCAGTTCTTTATATTCTGAATAGGAGTTTCTCTCAGATAGATGTAAAACAGAAAGGCATTATTATTTCATGTGTTGGCATGGGGTCTGACATTGCCTATTTTTTAAATAGATAAATAATCCAGTATAAGTATGGATACTTATTCTGTCTGTGCTGAAAAGAGATAGTGTGTTCTAATTTAAAATTATTTTTTTCAGTAACTAAAACAAAGGAAACACTTGGACAAGCAAAATGATAGTCCCGCAAGTTTTTATCTTCATTGCATAGTCTTCCTTCTGGGCAACTGGACCTTTATTTAGAAGCTCTTTGTATTTTAAGATAAGCAGCAGGATCTGCTGGGAACTGGATGATAATTGTTTTGTGGTAGTTATGACAAGGTGACACCATGGGTTCAAAGATGAGAAGCAAAGAACCTCTTCCTTTTCTAAAGTCCTCCCAAAATATAAACAAGAAAGATACTTTCTTGCTAGAGTCAGAATAGTTAATTTATTGCTACAAGTGTGGTTGGCATTTACCCCAACTGAAAACATTTTTTTTTAAAGATTTTATTTATTCATTTGACAGAGAGAGACAGCCAGCGAGAAAGGGAACACAGCAGGGGGAGTGGGAGTGGAAGAAGCAGGCTCCCAGCGGAGGAGCCCGATGTGGGGCTCGATCCCAGAACGCTGGGATCACGCCCTGAGCCGAAGGCAGATGCTTAACGACTGCGCCCCCCAGGCGCCCCCCAACTGAAAACATTTTAAATAAGGATTTTGCTAAGGCCACATTGACATGGATAGTCTCACTCTGTCGTTATAGGGCATTTTGCAAGTGATTTTCATACAACTTATCCATGCTCATACACAAGGCTGCTCTCTGAATTTCTTCCTGATGTTCATATTCAGATAAAATCCGATTAGACCAAAGGATGGAAGTAACTGCAGCTAGCATGCCATCACTTGCGGCTTCCATGCCCATGCTCCAAACAGCTACTGGATTATGACACTTTTCCAGTGAGTCTGGCCTCAGGTATTGGCTACTATTTGGTCTGAATTGGCCCTTGAGATGTATTTGCAATCCCTGAGTGGAATGAACACAGTGGGCAGAGCTGGGAGCAGAAAATAAACCACAGAAAGCCAGCCCGAAATGCACACGGAGGAGAATAGAGAGCCATACCATATTCCCTTGGTAATTGCCCATGGGAAGCTTAACATCTCTGCTTATAGATGTATATACAGGTTATCTTAAAAAATTTTTTTTTTAAATTTCCATCTGAACGGCAGTGTCCTTCTCCCCTGAAGGCTGCTTTCCTACCAGCCTCGTCATACAAATGTGCACCACCGGCATCCACACTGGCCAAAGCTAGGCCATCTGCCAAGTTATGCACCATCCATAGAATGGTTTTAGAAGACGTTGTTGCACAGCTCTCTTTGTTGTCATTATAGGGGAGTGTGTTCAACACCTGGAAACCCATGTGGGTTGTACTGTTAGAAGATGGAATTGAATTCTATAAGAAGAAAAGTGACAACAGCCCCAAAGGAATGATTCCCCTGAAAGGAAGTACACTGACCAGCCCTTGTCAAGACTTTGGCAAAAGGATGGTGAGTCAGCATCACTAGCCACAGTGGGTGTCTTGTCGTGCACTGACCTTTAAGCCTGTGCGTAGCCTACAGTGTGAATGGTGCTCCCTGGCTCTGTCCCTCTCACCACCACCCACGCTCCACCGCGGGCACTTGGGTTTCTGTTGGCCAAGCACTTCCAGAATGGGGTTGACTCAACTGTTGTGCTTCATGAGGGATCTCAGCCCTTTGAAAAGAATCATTCCTAATGGGATACCTTTCGGTTTTTAGTTTGTGTTTAAGATCACTACGACCAAACAGCAGGACCACTTCTTCCAGGCAGCCTTTCTGGAGGAGAGAGATGCCTGGGTTCGGGACATCAAGAAGGCCATTAAATGCATTGAAGGAGGTCAAAAGTTTGCAAGGAAGTCCACCAGGAGGTCCATTCGACTGCCAGAAACCGTTGACTTAGGGTGATTTTCTGTGTTTGCTTCACTCCACCCCCTCCTCATCCCCGCTCCCCACCCCACCTCCCCGCTATGGAGATCTCACAACAGATCCTGCTGCAAGGCTTGCTTTGGTCACCTCTGAAGGCTGTATCCACTCTTCCAAGCTGCGACTGGCACTTGGTATACCGAGCTGTTTTCATGAATCTGAAGGAGTGATCACAGCCTCTCCAAGGCCTAGCAGCTGAGGAGAGGAGGCTAATGGAGTATGAATTCCCTCATTTTGGGTAACCTTGTCAGAGGCAGAGAGAGGGAGAAAGAGAGAATGCATAATTGTATTTATGAAAAAGCATAATAACTTAGTCTTGAAAGTAAGGTTCAGGATCTCTAGATAGGTAGAAAAAGGCAGGGGCTATGTATCAAAGCAGGAAAGGTTTCAAGTTCAAGTTCATGCATTTACACAGCCTACAAGAGCCAGTCAAGGTGAACACCCATTCTGGGCAGAAGCCGTTGATGCCATGACTCGGATTAATGGTCTCTTGTATTGGCTGGTTTGGAATCGCAGGTGATAGTTGTTTCCTAAAGATTTTCAGAGGCTTACAGGTAAATTCAGCACCTGCCAGGGGTTTGGAGCAAGGTTTCTTCCTTCCTGCATGCTTCACATCTCCTACCACATGAGCCTTTTTCCCTGGAGTCTCTTCACTTCTCGTAGTTTTGTTTTTTATGTTGAACATATCCTGAAACAGGAGCCCTGCCAAGAAGAATTCTATGTTGGTTGCTTAACATGTTCAACAAAGATTTTGTTTACAAAATGGGGAGGGCTGGTGGGAGGGGACTGAAAAAAACCCTTCTGTAAGCCCAACACAGGTCTTAGCATATCACAGGGATTTAATAAAGTTTGCACCTTGAGCTTAGTGACAATAAGCCCCTTCCCTCACTGAGAAAGCTTTTTGGTGAAGACCCAAGAGGCAGTGCCCAGTCCAGCTGTAGGTGCTGGGAGGGGTTCTCAAGTGACCATGTTTCTGGCCACAGCTGTCCATGCTAAGTGGGAATGATGCTTGTGCTCCTTGGAACCACAGGATACATGAAAGTGGCCTTCTGTGTTGTGGTCTGCAATTTCTGTGATAAGGCCATCTTTAATGTATTACTTCAAGTACAAAAATGAGACCTTGCCATCTCTCATAATTTCTAGAATAAGAGAAAAGCTTAGTCGAAATATTCACTTTCTTGGAGGCAATTATCAACAACAGATCGTCTCTTGAAGGACACTTAAAGAACTGAGACACAAGGATTGAGGACAATTAAAGATCTAGAATGTGTATGGACAATTGGCCCTGAGAACCTCTCATCTTGGTACCTAACTGGGGTGACTCTCTACCTCGGGCACTAGGAGTCAAATCACCAAAGAGCTTAATGAATGTAAGAGACATTAAGTACCTTCCTAGTATATTTTGCTCAATGCTGTACAAGCCACAGTGTCACCCAAATATGAACCCAGCCCTTTACTTATGATCCAGTGGAGAGACTAGGTTCAGGGGCCACCTGAGGATGGGGGAAGCCTGTGGTCATGGCCAGCCTTTCCAAGGTGGTGACTCCCAGAGAGGACTCACCATTCTGAAAGGCTCCTCACTCACCTGTTTGTTTTGAACTCCGCACAGTGCCTTGTATCTGTCCATGAAAGATACGGAGAAAGGAATAAAAGAACTGAATCTAGAGAAGGACAAGAAGATTTTTAATCACTGCTTCACAGGTAAAAGATCTTCCAAGTCTGAAATGGGGCACCATGGGAAGGCAATATGTAGTTCTCACTCAGCCTTGAGTGCGGGAGGGGGTGTGATGGCTGGTGGGTGAATGGGGTCATAGAACACAGATTGGTGAACATGAGAATTGAACTTTCCCAGGGTGGAAACAGAAAGGAAGGTGGAAAAGAACTCTGTTGTTCAAGCTAAAGTTTTGGAAGTTCAAGCTAATCAATCAACAGGTTTCTGCCTTATCCCCATACCCCAAATAAATGGCATTATGTTGAAATAGACACAGAACTAAACAAGAGAATAAACAGGAATCAAGGCATACAATGTAAGATTTAAGTGACAATACTAGAGATGTCTGAGGTTGCGCAGGGTCAGGCAGTAAGTGCCATGAGTTTAGGTAGACGGCATAGATGTTAAAAACACGTTCTTTGGAGCCAGACTGCCTTAGTTCAAATCCTGGCTCTGCCTCTCACTTGCTGTAAAACCTTAGCCGTCCTGTGCTTCACTTTCCTTGTCTATAAAATGGGTTAATCTCAGTGCACCTACTTTATAGGCTTAGCTGTAATGTGTTTTGGACTGTGCGGAGTACGCACTAAATACCATATGGTGTGAGCTGTCAGTGTGGTTGTTATAATTAAGAGGTCACATGTCTGCACAGACAAGGCTGAGTTCAGAAAAGAGAAAGAACTCGGGAGGTTGTTGTTGAGATGAACAGAAGTAGGAGCCTAAATTTTACCCAAAGAGATGGGTGGCATTTCATTAAGTATGGTGAGGACAAAGTTATGGGGCAGAGATAACCAGAACACACATCCAGAAGAAGAAAATGACCAGCTTGGTAGAGCTAATGGCTCATTTGGGGGCTAAATGGGACATGCAGTCTGGGGCTAGGTTGTCGGAGCTGGGCATGCCTTACTTATGGTGACAGAAGAGTTCAAGAGAGCAAAACTCTGAGAAGATACAACAGATGTAGAATATGAGGGGCTATGCAATCAACAGAAAATTCATGAAAATGGTTCAGGTCAAAGCCAGGAAGGTGGAGGTGTGATCTGCAGTAGGAGGGTGATATTCCAAGGGAATCAGCCTCAGAAAGTTCATGTTGTAGCCTAAGAGCATCAGAAAAGTCAGGGCTGAAAGTTGGGACCAAGATACCAAGCTGTGGGCCGCGATAGATAAGGGAAACTGACAAGAGCAAGGCATCCTCTAGCAAAGGAAGAGGTTCTGAAATAGGTCTGGGCACAAGGTCCAGGCCATACTTATTCCCTGTGTAACATGTTGCTGAGTCCCAGAGTATAGGGCTAGAACTTCTGAAGTCTTGTTCACCGAAGGTCAGGGTGGGTTCTAAAAATTCAGGTGGGGTCAAGTTTTCCTGTGGGACCCTGGTGGTCTCAGTGGAGAAACAAGACTATGGCAGAGACTGGGACTCAGGCACTGCTGACAAGTGATGGAGGACCTTGAATGTTGGGTGACAGGGAGATGGAACTTGTCCTTCCAACTTCAGCATGCCTGGCTGAGCAAATACGGACTCTAGGGTTAGAACACGAGTGAAGGGCCATTAATGGTGTAACTCAGGCCTAAGGTCATTTAAACTCTCTGGGCCTTAATTTTCTCATTCTTAAATGAGGTCTGTAATTACTGGCCTAACTCTTTTATAGGGTAACTGAGGATTAAGAGCAGAAATGCAGTATTAGTTTATCCTTCTACAAAAGAAAAGTGGGTATGAAACTCATAGAAGTCTCACTAGCCAACTCTTGTTTCAAAGATAGTCTATGCTATTGCTCTTGCTTTGATGACCCGGAACTTGTTTCCTATTATGTTGGCTCCCTGGTTGTTTACCTTTGTACAGAATATGCCATTTTCTGTACAAGGCTTTGTTGTAGCCTGCTAATAATCCAATTGATGGGTCAATTTCTTTTTATCCTCTTCGCAAGCCTCTCATGAGGCAGAAGTTTGATTAGATGACTTCTCAAGGTCACTGCTAGACCCTGCAAGTGACATGATCAAATTTTAATTTAGGACCATACATGTCTGATCATGTGATTATTTTTTTAAAGATTTTATTTATTTGACAGAGAGAGACACAGCAAGAGAGGGAACACAAGTAGGGGGAGTGGGAGAGGGAGAAGCAGGCCCCCCACCGAGCAGGGAGCCCGATGTGGGGCTCAATCCCAGAACCCTGGGATCATGACCTGAGCTGAAGGCAGACGCTTAACGACTGAGCCACCCAGGCACCTCTGAACATGTGATTTTCTGCTTAAAAATTTGCAATGGTTCTTCATTGCCAAATTTCTTAATATGACATCAAAGCTCTCCCACTCACCTTGTGCCTTCCTCTTTCTCTTATTTCACCTTCGTTTCACCAGCGCTGCCCTCTGCACCCCCAAAGGGGCTGCTTCATGCCTGTGGGCCTTCGTGCCCATGCTGCTGCTCCCTCAGCCTGTGTTGGCTCCCGGCAGCCCCCGTTTCACATGCTTGGCAAACATTTACTCATGTTTTAAGCCTGAGCCCTGTGCTACTTCCTTTATGAATCTTCTCCCGAGAGTGCATGCCAGCCCCCCTACCCTACCAGCCCTTTCCACACCTTCCTGCAGATTTGACCCAGTAGCCCCACTGCACTGCATTGACCCACGGCAGGACGCTTGTTACTGTCCTTAAGTATATCGCATCTCTTCCTTTCAGATTCCCCGAGGGAGTGGCCCCAATATCCGTCACAGCACTTAGCACCCAGTAGAGGCTCAAGTGTCTGTTCATTAATGGAATAAATGAGTGAGTTAGTAAAACCTATTTCTTGGACGCATGCATCTCTCCTTAAGGAGCATGTAGATGCTTTTAAAAACCTTCCACAGGGTACCTTTTGTTTCCAAATATCTATCCCACTGATTTCATTTTTCCTTCTTGGAATAACAGGGAACGCGGGACAAGTCAGACACATGGGGGCTCTGGAGCTCTTCAGGGGTGACTGTCAGTGGCTTGTTCTTTGGTGCTTTGGTAAGGAGCGTTAACCTGCCTTCTGATGGTCCCATCCAGGTAACTGTGTCATCGATTGGCTGGTGTCCAATAAGTCTGTTCGGAATCGCCAGGAAGGCCTCATGATTGCCTCCTCGCTGCTCGGTGAAGGGTACCTGCAGCCCGCTGGGGAACTGTCCAAGAATGCAGCGGATGGAACTGCTGAAAACCCTTTCCTGGACAACGCTGATGCCTTCTATTACTTTGTAAGTGAGAAATGCTACCCACTTACTCTTCCCGTAATGGGGGTTGCCCTACACAGATTCCAGGTTGACTTTAATTCATATCCGCATGTGTGAAAGAAAGAACCCAGCCCTGTGGAGAGTAGTGAGATGTCTCTGACTTGTCCTTCTCTGCAATGCCTGCTCTATCCAGTGAACCGGTTTAAAGAAAAATGTTGTTTACTTGAATAGTTTTTCAAATTGACTTTGAAAACTTTATTCTTCTTCTAAGCAATAATTCATTTATAAAAACTTACTAGGCCCTAGTACATTCTAGGCACTCCCCTAGACAAAGGAGATATAGCAGTGAAAAAAAAAATGGGCCAAAATTGTGTCCCTCAGGGAGCTTCTTTTCTAGAGGGAAATCTGTAAAATCACAATGTGCTAGTTGTATTTTTCCAAATATATATTATAATACACTACTCTTAACACTAAATGTGTTCATCCAGATCCCCTTCTCCAATCATCTTGCTTCTCTCCCATGTATGCTTACCAAGATTGGGAAACACTACATTGCACAATATGGACCTAATCTTGTGCCATATGAGAAAGCCAGGAGCTGTGGGTTTCTAGGGGGATTTTGGCAGTTTTGTTTCAATGTGGGGGCCGAGTGCAAAAGTTAGGAAGCTACTTAAGAGAACCACCTTCTTACAAAAATGAAGTGAATATCCCCAAGAGAGTTTCATTTCACTTTGGGGGAAGTTCCACTGTCAGTTTGTTTTTTTATTTCCCCCAGACCTTTGATCTGGTTGTTTATAGCCATTTAAATGTGGGATTCTAAAAATACCCACCAGAACAGCTCTTCTTCCTCTGTATGATTCATTACCTGCTTATAGCTGAGCAAGTCCCAGTTCCCTCTTGACCTCAGAACATGAGGCTGGATGGACCCATCATGCTCTTGGTCTTCTCAAAGTAGAAGGGCTAAGTAGTAAAGGTCATAATGGAGATTGTGCCATGCAGTGGCTTATAAATGAGCCAACTCTGCTTTCAAGGACGTGGCCATGAAGGGCCAAGAGAAGAAAGGCTTTGGGCAAGGAAGAAATATGCTGAGCTAGACTTAGAATATGGCTTGGGAATCCAAGAAAATGAAAGGATTGACAAGGTCTCACTTGAGTGGAAATGAGAGAGCCTCTAGCAACAAGAAACAAGCAGCTAGAGACAAGAAATGCGGAGGGGAAATGAGCTCACCAAGGAAGACCTTTAACGTGTAGGTTGGGGTATGAACCACAGTAGGAAGGAGAAAAGGAGCCTACTCCAGTGGCTGGAGGGGAGAGAGAGAAAGGGAAAGATACAAGTAGCCATCTGCCTAAGAGTGGTAGACAAACTTGCTGGTTTCCCAACAGCCAGACAGCGGGTTCTTCTGTGAAGAGAATTCCAGTGATGATGATGTTATTCTGAAAGAAGAATTCAGAGGGGTCATTATCAAGCAGGGGTGTTTACTGAAGCAGGTGAGTGGCCATCACTCTTCCCTTCTCGTCTTTTCCCCCTTACCAAGTCCTTTTAACTTCTATGTTACCAAATGGTATTTGTTCTGTTTGTCCAATACTCAACAAGAAAATGAACCCCGCAGAGTGAAAGACAAAAAAAGCTAAGGAGACTATCAAAGTGGCATTAGGACAGGAGGACTGGGGCGGGTAGAGCCCAAGATGTACCTTGAAATGGGGGAAACTCTTCTTTTATCAGTATAGTGGGGGCAAAGAGAAGTTTCAAGAAAAATATTGACCTTTTCATTAGCTGGAAAAAATCAATTGGCTAAAAGGTGCCATCCAGAGGACAGAGATGTTTCATGAGAGAAGTACTTCCCCTTGCCTATCCCTCCTTTTTGCAAAGTGACCAGAAAACAGGAACAAGCCACACTCAGGAGAGGATCACGTACCACTGAAAGCAAGGAAGTCGTGTTCCAGACCGTGGGTAGGACATGGGGAGACCAAATCCAGGGCACGCCTGAAGCCATCTCTGAGGAGCCGTAGTGGACAAAGGTCCAACCCAGTCAGACGGCATGCACTCCGTCCTGGGGGCGGGGGCAGGTCAGGAGCAGTTAGATGACAGGTCTCCACAGGCACAGGCCGCTGTCCGTCGGGGAGGCAATGGCCGGGGAGGACTGAAGAGCTCTGGTTGGTTACCAGATGCCAAGACACAGAACGTCAAGAGGTAAGAGAATGCAAGAGCTGGGGCGGAGTGAGGAAGCCAGGGCCAGCACCCGGTAGAGGAAAAAGCAGCAGGAAGACATGGGAATATTCAGGGGGAGAAAGCTGATACTAGCATATGGTGTCCTGGAAACCAAAGCTGCTTTCTGAAGCCAAGGTTTTACTTTCCTGGCTGTGCCGCGAGCTGTCTTCAAGGCACTGCTTAGTTTATGAAGTATAGGACTGAGATTTAACTTTCCTCATAAGAGGACCCTGAACTTTCAGGGTGAAGAGGAAAGAGCCAAAGTTGAGCCTCTATTGACATTTAAAAAGAGCTCTGGACTCATTGAGATGAGGTGTAGGTAGGGATTTTGAGTTTCACTGAGGAAGAAGTGAGGCATTAATGTGAAACACTGATCTTAACATCGGGTTTTGAGAGAACAGGGTCCTAAGAGATAATACAGCAAAGACTGAGAAAGAATTAATTCACAGATGATTCTAACAACTTTTATGACAGCGTGACCACTGACTAGATTAAAAGGAATGTATAGGCACAGGGCGAACCTTCGATAGGGAAGGTTCTGACAATTGTCTGTGAGCAGTTTGCCCACTGATAGCGCCCTCTGGTTCTACCAAACGTTCCTGTGTTCCTGGCTCTTTGATTACAGGTGCTGGAAGGTGGTTGTTAAGACAAGGCGAACTTGGGAAGGAATTTCATTATCTCCTTATTTTGTTGATTCAATCTATAGTTCTATCTTGTTATCAGTTGTGACTTTCCTTGACTTAGTTGATCTGACAAGAGTTAGTCGAGAGTGGGGCCCTGAGAAAACTGAACATGAAGGTTGGAAAGGGTAGACAAAGTCTGGGCCGGACTGAAGTCAAATCTGGGCAAAGCACCCCAATGGGTGCCCTAGGGGGGGGTCCAAAAAATTGGCTGAGGGTAATGGTTCTCTGAGTGTGTGTTGAAGATACTAGGGACTTGAAGTAGGCTTACTTCTGTGTGTTTCTTCACCTTCCTTTACTTGGCTTTTGATAGGTACAATTTAGCCTTAGCTAGCCCAGTTGGTACGTATTTTAATCCTCCAGGGAGCTGTTAAAATTGCACCCCAGGCCAATTAAATCAGTCTCTGGATTTTACAGCTCTGCAAGTGATTCTAAACCATGGAGCTAGCCTTTTTCTTAAAAGTGAATTTATCCTATTATAAAATACCACTGTTTAAATAGCCATCCCTCAGCCTCCTCTTAACATGAAAACGGAAACCTATGTGTGTTCAGGAGTTTTGTTCACTTACAACTTTCTTTCCTCTACTTTTAGGGGTGGGAGAGGGAACAGAAACCTCTTCTATTTTGATTGATGCCCCCCCCTTAATGTTTCCAACCTCTTAGCTCAGTGGTTTATAACCTGGTTCATATCAGAATCACCCGAGGGAATTAAAAATTTTCTTCAAGTGTCACAAAGCTCAACCACTCTGTGTCTGCTGCTGGAAACTAGCCAGGGTTAACGTGCATAGAAGGCTTCTCATGACAAAGGACACCTGTGTCCCACACCTCACAGGTGGGAAGTAGCTGTGTCCAACTGGAGGTCAGCACCCCCCCTGCCCCGCATTCTTCCCACTTTTCCCATCCCAGAGGAAATAATTCTACTTGGGAGATGAAGCAAGTTTGAGGAGGAATGATAGTGAATTATATTCAATATAATCCCTTTAACATAACTCGTTCTGTTGTGACAATGAATAAAACATCTAATTTCTCAACCATGTGTAGGTTTTTTGATGAGGAGGGACAACGTATTATATGTGTTTTTCTCCCATCTGTTGAACAGTTCAGCATCCTTGGTCTATAATAGATAATAAATCTTTGTAGATCAAATGAAATCGAATATAAGTAGCTGGAAGGTCAGCAACAATTCTTAAAAACCCCAGGCATGCACACATTCCTTCCAATGCCCCAGGAAATACTCATTAAATGAAGGATGGCCAGATACCCACCTACTAACATTAAACTTTTCAATGTGTCGATTGTGATGTCGGTGAGGGCTTCAAGGCAGTAGGTAGCTGGCCAGGGTTGGCTGATTTCACATCCTCCCGTGACCTTCCTCTTCCACGATTCCTAAGAACTTGTTATTCACCCAGGGCTGGCACGAGAGATCCTGAAATGTGTGTCCACAGGTCAGGAGGAAATGGTGTCAGGCAGAAACTTTCGTATTCTCATCTTATGGGCAACATTAGCTAAGGCAAAGAGCAAGAATTCATAAAAAGAATTTTAGAAATCGATGTTTTGCAAAAGCCATTTGACTCTGTTCTCCCATATGACTCCATAGGGTTCCTGGCTTCATCCCTTAGGCAAGTGAAAACCTCTTTGGAGATGAGCTCCTTGACCAAATGCTTGGCCGAATAACTTAGACCCATTCTTGAAAGCTCCCTTTAAACTCCTTTGACCTAGTATTACGAAGGAGGCACTGTTTGCTAAAACCATAAATGTTCCACTGTTTTCTATATAAGCACAATGAAAAATATTGGAGAATTTGTATATATGTCTTTCAATATGTGGTGCTTTAGAATTTACAAATAATATGCTTCATATTGGCAAGGTAGAAACTATATATCTTCTAATCTAATATATATATATATATATATATATATATATATATATATGAAATCTAAAAAAATATATTTTTTGCTAGTGGAGATATTTAAGTCATTTGAACTTTTCATGGGAAATAATGAATATATTCATATATATTCATTATATATACATATATATATTTTTTGCTAGTGGAGATATTTAAGTCTTTTAAACTTTTCATGGGAAATAATGAAATCAGGTTTACCATGACATTTTTAAAATTTGTTATAAGCTAATTGAAGAAACTGGGTAATTCATGGCAATTACAAACAGTCATGAAGCAGCTTCTGGGGTGAGATTCTCTATGCCAGGCACAGGGCTGGGTATTGGAGGAACAAAGATAAACAAGACACAAATCCTGTCCTCCAAAGTCACTGTCTCAATGACATCACTCCGTTGCAAAAGCCCAGGTCCTATTCGCTTTCATCATGTCTGTCACAGGGCCGATTCCTTCCCATTTCCGTTGCTGCTACCTGACGTTAGTTCCTCGTACTTCTATGTGTGGATTGTTGCAATCATTTCCTAATGACCTTCTTTTTACCTTATTATCTTCCCCCTGGCTTATCTTTGACCTAGCCAGCTGGACCGTCCTATAGATGGTCGCCATGTTAATCTTCCTAAAATGTGATTGTAATCTTTCCACCTCTGACTCAGAAGCTATCAGCAATGACCTTCACCTCGTATTTTAAGTCTCTTTCCACTTTCTCAAATTTTCCTCTGCTGTTCCTCATGAACCCTGTGTTCTAGCCAGAGTGGTCTTATTCACCAATGTCTGCATACGCCTGGTGTGTTTCCACTGCTGCTTTTTTGTTGTCAAGTCTTCCCACCCACCTCTTTCTCACCCATCTGATTCCTGTGTGTCCTCTGTGGATAAGTTCAGATCTTCATGAGGTTCTCTTTGACGCCCCAATCCCACATTTAATTCCCTTGAAATCCATTATCCATACCAATTAGATTCGGACATTTGTTATTTTATATTTCCACATAGGTTATAAACTCTTTGAAGAATAGGGCTATGTCTTAATCTCTTTATATTCCCCGTATTACCCAATAACATACAATATATGTACCTTGTATATAGTACCATCTTCTGTAATACTAATATAATACTAAAGCTGGAAGACAATCTTAGAAGTAATTAGTCCATGGGGCACCTGGGTGGCTCAGTCAGTTAAGCGTCTGACTCTTGGTTTTGGCTCAGGTCGTGATCTTGGGATCTTGGGATGGAGCTCCGAGTTGAGCCCCAAGTTGGGCTCTGCACTCAGGTGGAGTCCACTTGTCCCTCTCCTTCTGCTCCTCCTCCTGCGTGCACTCTCTCTCTCTGTCATAAATAAATAAAATCTTTGAAAACAAAAAGAAATAATCCATAATATCACAATATTCAGATTGTTCACTGGCCCTAGTGTCATGTCCCTGACAAAGACCTGGGTTGGGCCCCGGTTCTCCTGGAATTGATATTTCACCTTTTCTTTTTTCCTTTTTTCAACTCAAAAAAGACTTATTATGTAGATACTATGTGTACAGAGTCATGCCAAGTACTCATCATTCCTCTTCTTATGTTGATCCTGGATACAGGGGCACAGGAGGAAAAACTGGAAAGTGAGGAAGTTCATTCTGAGAGAAGACCCTGCCTACCTGCACTATTATGACCCAGCCGGGGTGAGACTGTGGTCCACAAACCCATCGCACTCAAAGCCTCGGCTGCATCCGCTCTCTGGGCCTCCCAGTCTCCTTTCTGCTTGGTTTCTCTCACCATTTTCTCTTTACCTTCCCACTCCTTTTTCTCCTGCCCTCCTCTTCCTTTTCCTCTCCCCTCTCACGGTGAAGATGGGAGGTCTTAGGCTTTGGGACCAGCATAAGCTCAAGGATGAAAGAAAATATCGCTATATTGTCATTTATTTGGTCAACTCAACATAATTTTTTTTTTGGTCCCAATGTGACATTTTTGGAGGAATTCAACCAGTCCAATTCATTGTTCTTATTTTAATATGCAAGAAAGTGATAATTCCTCCTCTGGGCCCATTTGGATGAGAGCATTGAGTAAGTCCAGCCATTTGGGCTGTTGGCTATTCAGAAGAGGGCCTTTTCCTTAATAAAATGAGCCAACTCTAAAGTGTAAAGACAGCTCTATCTGGGTTGGGTCCTCAGCCTCTGCTTGCAGTGCAGGACTCTTTGATTCCATCCTGCGAGGGTTATGTTTCTGTGTCAGTTGTGTGGGAGCCGGAGAGCTCTGGAAACGTGCAGTGATTCTCTCATGGGACATGGTGATGCGGTCTCTTCACCTGCGCTGTCCTTTCTTCCAGAATGGAAACTCAGATTGACTCAAGTCTCGTTGCCCAGCCTCCCCGAGTAAAGTGGGGCGTGGAGGCTCTGGAAGGGGTTTTCTTCAATCTCCTTCTGCTCTTACCCATTTGGGGTGCCCTAATCTATACCAGAGAGAGTCTGTGTGGCTTTTGTGCCAACAGGATAAGGCATATTCATACACTGGAAACATAACGAAAGACTCCTCTCTTCTCTAGGGGGAAGATCCTCTGGGAGCAATTCACTTGAGAGGCTGCGTAGTGACTTCAGTGGAGAGCAACCCAGATGGTAAGAATGAATTTTTGCTTGAGAGAGGTGTGTCGAGCGGCTTCATTCCCGCACCTGGGCGTCCTGAGCCAACAGCAATCGATCGCTCACTTAATCAATCAGGCCAAGCATGAATGAATTTCTGCCTGAACACCTGGGAGACGCCAAGAGTTATTTTCTCCCAGATGCTTCCCTAGCTCTTTGGGCCTTGGAGAAGAGGAGTGGCTTTCTAGATGCCTTGAGTAAATCCTTGAGCAACGTTGAGAAAAACTTAGCCCTCGGAACTGGCTGAAATGGAGAGACTTATTACCTCCTGACGCCTGTAATTAAGCCATGACATTCCTTAAAGGGGACCTTTGACACATCCAGACCAGGAAATGTCCCACAGCAAAAGGGGCATTTGTGCAGTGAGGCAGGGTAGTGAGTGGAAGGTGCCCCTGGCTTATAGTGACGTCTGTGCCAGTCGGTGAGTGGCATGGTCTTGGGTGACTCACCTAATGAACCTGGGCCTTAGCTCCTCCTCTGGAATGAGGGGTCACACCAGTGACCTCTGGCTCCCAGATCACAAGTCGGTAATGTGCTGCGTGGAATAGCATGCTGGTGTCGGCTGCCTCCACAGGTGCGGGAGTGAGGGGGATCCCAGCGGAGAGGGGGTTTAGACAGCCCGGCCCTGGTTTTGCCATGTCATTTTGGGGTTGTGATGTTACAGAGGCTGACGGGAAAACACTACAGCTGCAAAAGCTAGATTTTCACTACTCCTGGATCTGCTCACTGTCCTCTCCTCATAGAATGATGATTTTTGATTTGGTGTGGTTGTTTTAGGTCTCGTCACACTCTCGGCCAGGTTATTATATTTCCATCTTTCAGCAGAGACTCTAACTTAGCCCATGATAAAAACAAGTTGAGGCTATGCTGGTGGTACTGGAAGTGCATCTGGGTTTTCGGTTTTGTTTTTCATTCTAGTATATTAGAGTCAGCTCTTGGTTCATATTATGAGCAGAGGAAATGTGCTCCTTAGACACAGTCGGTGTGCAAAAGTGAGAAATTTAGTTTGCTTGTAAACTATAAAAGCAAATGTTTGTCCTTGAGTATTTTACTTATTTCTCAAGCACACAAACTCACACACATGCACAGACTCATACTATGTGCCGATCTATATAAATACTATATATATATAATTATACAATAAATACATATGATCAAACAATGATGGTAAGTTTGAAAACCACATATTTAATTTTTTTAGAACGCTAAAAAAATTAAAATTGCAATCCTTGCAAAAGGCGGATGAACTGGGCGGCCTTTCCGGTGCACGTGCGCTGTCATTCACTCTCTTTTTCAGCAGTCAGGAAGAGTGAAGAGGAGAACCTCTTCGAGATCATCACTGCTGATGAAGTTCATTATTTCTTGCAAGCGGCCACCCCCAAGGAGCGCACTGAGTGGATCAAAGCCATCCAGGTGGCCTCCCGGACTGGGAAGTGAGAATATTTCTGCAGCTCATCGTCGCTCTCCTAAGGGTACCCCACGGATAAGCTCGGTCCGGGACTGTCCACTTCTGGTGACACATCAATGAGAAAGGGCCCAGGGTTGGGAAATTTTTGTCTGCAGAGGTTCTGAATGTAGCTAACCACATGCTGTGTCCTGTTCACCTGCGCCGACCACATTGCTCACTGAAGCCTCTCTGTGTCCCCCAAGCAGATGTAACAAGCTGTGTGGCCTGGCCTCACTGCTTCATCTCTCCAGGCCCGAGCTTCAAAACCAAAAGCCCTGGGATTCTAATACCCATGGAAGTGAAAGTGTCTCTAGTCCCCAGTAAGTGCGTGCCGCTCTTAGGCTCCATCTTGGCCTTTGGATCCCGACACATTCTTCCCTTTAAATCTGTCCCTAATCGGTACTAAGGGGACTAGGCATAAACCTCTTGTTCTCATTTGCCACCTTCTCTTGCTCTTGGCCATTAGATCACGTATCATGAAGGAGAACTTTCTTCTTCCTTCCTCACTCAGACCAGAAACTTCCTCATAGCCACTGCCCCAGGGTTGGCTTTTAGGTTGAAGCCTTCTATCACTTACTACAGCCTGGAAAGTTCTATCTTCTGGGAAAATGACCCAAGGAAGCCAGGAATAGCCGAGGGTCTTTTCCGTGCCCTGAAGCCATCCAGAGCAGGCATATTCCCCTCTCACTTGAGGCTGATCTGAGATGGGTGTATCTTTGTCCCTTTCTGGAGCATTTCTCTATCATTGATTGTAATTAGGAGGGGGAACTCCAAATCTTTGAGGTTCTGTTTCGATTGAATGTTTGCAGGAAAAAGTGGTCAGATGGGTTCCCTCCATGGGTTTCTTTCTTGGGTGAAGGGCTTGGGGGGGCTGGCTGGCTGATATATCCCCCCACCCAGTTCCAGCGGCTGCAGGGGCTGGACTGAAGGCTGGCAGACTGGATGATGGGCTTATACAAAGCACTGAGATGACTTAAGTCTAGACAGAACTCATGGAGGTGGCCGTCCACACTGCAGCGCCTCCAATTCCACGGTCAGCGATACTCTGGTTGTCCTGAGCTTTAGGCCCAAGCTGTAGCTGCTCTTGCTTGGCCTCTGCAGGGCCTCACGAACCCATTACCAACCAGAGTGATCTGACTTAGATTCAAATTGGGTACCTGTTTTCAACCTTCGACCCTGTCCACCAACTAGTGATTCTACCCCCAATTTGAGAAAAACCCCAGGTATGTGTGTGAAGGTGCATTTTTTCAGTTTCAGATTTCTAACTTTAAGGCTCTAGTGAGAAAAGGAGAGCAGAAAATTCTTCCTGATTTTATCACCTCCTCTCTTTCCCTCCCCCCATTGCACATAATACCCATGAGGCTATTCCTACTCCCAGATTGTTTTCTTAATGGACTAGGGGTAAAAGATTACCTTTCCTCTGATTCTTTAGTAAGCTCTCTTCTTAGATCATGCGCAATAGTTTTTCTATATTCAGTGTTAAAAATATTTATTAATATGGAGTCAACTTTATGTTTTGAAATAAACATGACCACGTTTAGCGTCTCTTTGGTGTGATGGTTCTGAAGTTTTGCTTCCCATTGATGACTCTCTTGTCCTACAACCCACTTTCGCTTCCTGAGGATAATACCATCTCTCATCTCTCAAATGATCTCAATGACTTTAGGACATTTTTTAAAAAACAAAATCAGTCTATTCCAGGGAATAATACAAATATGGGGACAATAAAAAATAAGTATCACTAATTTTTAATTCACAAGACCTTGATTATAATGTTCGGGCAAGCACAAGCATCTTTCAGTGGCCATTAACTATTAAGGATACAGAAAACTATTTACATTAGGGGAAAATAAGTTTCCCACTGAAGGGCTGCTATAAATGGTTGAGCGGAATGTGCACTGTTCTACTCCAGAAGACACTATTCATGTTGTAGGTTAGGTGACTGTCACTCCTTGGGATTTGCATTATATCATCTGCAAATGTGTACCCAGCAGTATGCAGAGAATTCAAAGTGTCATTATGGCTTCCTAACATGGGTAGTTGATCCTTCCTGCTGAAATGAAAGTGTCACTTGTCAAAGTGGATATTTAGAGTTCAGGCATAGATGCTGTGTCTGAATCTATTTGGTTAAGAAATCATGCTCAGGTCCTTTCAGGCATAGTAATAGGAAAATCCTCATGAGACCGAACCCCAGGCTGACGGACATTTCCCTCAGTGAGGTGGATGCAGGAATTTACAAACCGTCTATTCCATTTGGAGAACATTTAAAGATGGAAAGAAAGGCTGCTCAGTATCTACCCAGGATTCCAATTTAGAGTGGGAGAAAAATAAATTGTAAAATAATCAATTGTGGAAGAAAAAAAGTATATATAAAGGGAAGGAAACATCTTCTTGTCTCATGTGACTGGCAGCAAGTTAGAAAAATAAAGCATTCGATCTGAAAAATCTAACACCCTTTTGGGAAAAAAACAGAAAGATGCATTGTAAGGTAAGAATCTTATATGCACGTGGAGAATACAGTCGTGATTTAAGATGTGAAGTGTCTCTTGTAGACACACACAGACACATACACACATACAGTGGCTGAAGTTCTACCAGCAGAGGCTGGCTTTCAAAATGAGGAGCTTGCTTCAATTAAAATAATGAGCCATTTCCCAGGGCTCTGATGCCTAGTGGTGGACATTAGAAAAAGCTAAGGGGCGCCTGGGTGGCTCAGTGGCTTAAGTGTCTGACTGCCGATTTCAGCTCAGGTCATGATCTCAGGGTGGTGAAACTGAGCCCCGCATCGGGCTCTGCACTCACTGCGGAGTCTGCTTGAGATTCTCTCTCTTCCTCTCCCTCTGCCCCTCCCCCGCTCTCTCTTTCTCTCTAAATAAATAAATAAATAAATAAATAAATAAATAAATAAAATCTTAAAAAAGAACACACAGAAAGGGGCGCCTGGGTGGTGCAGTCGTTAAGCGTCTGCCTTCGGCTCAGGGCGTGATCCCGGCGTTCTGGGATCGAGCCCCACATCAGGCTCCTCCGCTGGGAGCCTGCTTCTTCCTCTCCCACTCCCCCTGCTTGTGTTCCCTCTCTTGCTGGCTGTCTCTCTCTCTGTCAAATAAATAAATAAAATCTTAAAAAACAACAACAACAACAAAAACACAGAAAAAGGTAAACAGAGCATTGACATCACGTCCTTTGGACTTTGTGCGAAGTCTACCGTGGACAAAACCCCCCTGTTGCCACCCCACATCAGCTTTAGGGTAAAAGAAAACCGCAAATGGAATTATTTAAGATTTCAGGTTCTATTTTGTGTCCTTCTCTGAAAATGAAGAGTTTCAAAACTCTGTGGGGTGGATTAGGGGAAATCGTAGAGAAAAGGGTGGGAGAAAGAGAAAGATAGGAGATGCCTGCTTTGAAAAATAAACTTAGCTTGAAGTGATAGCCCTCAGTGGTTTGGGCTCAGTTTCAGGACACAGGAAAGGTAAAATTTAGACACCACTGGAGGAGAGAAATGAGGATGGGATGAGTGTTTATGAGCTGTGCTAAGTGTCCGGAAAAATGCACTCGGGTGTTTATTGGGAGGTTTATGTGTTACGGCGGGAAACGCAGTGGTCCTGGAGCCCAGGACCTGTGTTTGCATGCCCAGTCTGTGACTTTCTGCATTTGCAACATGTCTGAGTTAACAGCTTGTTTAGGCCTGCGACAAGAATCATGACGTCCTTCTTACAGGCTGTTGTTGGGACTAACTGAAATCACAGCTGTGGGTCACCTGGCACGGAGTGTGGGCACTCAACAAATCTTCGTTTCCTTTCCTTCTGAGCCCTCTGCCATGGAAGCTGTTCACGGTCGTCAGGCTTGGAAGGCTCTGCAGCAGTGGGTTTCAGCTTTGGGTCAATGTCACAAGGGGCTGTGGATTCTTTCACTGAACACCTGCCTGAGCCTCAGATTCGGGGATTCTGACTTCAGATGTGTGCAGAGGGAGCTCTAAGTTTGCACTTCTACTTTTTTTTAAGTAGATGGGTAATTTTTGTCAACATTAAGGTTTAAAACTACCAGTAAACTCTGAATCCCCGCTGCCTAGACATGGCAGGCACTAGCCCAGGGTGAAGGCCCTTCACAAACTGGCCCCCGCTTATTCCCTACCAGATTTTTCCTTTCCTGCCTTCTCTTCCAGACATACTGTCCCATCACTGGTCCTTGGGACCACCATCACACCGCTGTAACCGCCTCTTGTGGGCACCCTTCCAAGGCCTAGGGCATTCTGTTTGGTGTCTCTTACTCTTCCTGCAAGTTGCAACTTAATGTTTTTGCTGTTCCTTCTCTCTTTGTACTTGCCTCCACTTCAGGTAGACCCTAAGCCTCTGAATTTCTCTCCCATCTATTCGTACCATCTAGTCATGTACCATGCTGGTTGATGTTATTAACCATCCTTCCTGTTTGAGGGTTTGTGGTCTTTGGGGGCAGAAAAGTGTTTGTTTTTTCAGTGCCCGCCTAACACCTAGTTCAAGTGCTCGTGCTGACAGGTGCTCTATAAATAGCTGGTTAGTAAATGAAGTCATGGCTAGTCACAGTCAGAAGGCTCCTGTACGCTGACTTGACCTTAGAGAGATCACTGCAGCTATGACAGCAAACTCTTCCGGTCGCTCTCCTGTCACCCACCATTCTGAGTACTTGCAGATAGAAACTGGGTTAACGTTCATAACAACTCTGGGAGATCTATGCCATGTTATTTCCATTTAATGGAAGAAGAACTTGTGGCACAGAGGGGTGAAGTGACTTGTCCCAGGTCACATCGCTAGGAATTGTCACAATGGGAGTTCTGGCCCAGTTTGGCCCCAGAGTTCAAGCTCTTCATCCCCTCTTTAAATTTCCCCTTTATAATACGGGACAGAGTTTAATCAGTGCTGACCCTGAGCGCCAGGAACTTTGTACATACACACAATTTCCCCCCCTTAATTTATACAACGGTGATGAGGCAAGGCAGCTTTATGCCCACTTGCCAAGGAAGAAAACACGTTTGGTCAAATTGCCCAAGACCCCTGGGCCAGTGGCCTCACAAGAGTCCCATCAGGGCCGAATGGCTTCTGAATTCACGTGCTTCTGTGCTCTGCTCTGTCACGGCGGGTATATTTGGCTCTTACCACCTTTTGGCTCTCTGTCGGGTTGAGGCAGGAACACCCTGTTACTGCACCCACCACTCCGGCTAGGTCAGCTGCACTAACATTTCCTGTCAGGCCGGGCCACAGCCAGCCACCACACTGGGCTCTAGGCTTTTGTTCGTTTAAAGGAAAACCTCCAGGGTCAGATACAGCAATAGAAATATCTCTGCCCTGCTGATATTGGTTTCAAGGTTTCTGAGGAGTCTGTGCTCTAACACATATATGTATATAGGTATGTGTATATTCATGTACGTGTATACACACTTGTGCACTCGTACATGTGCTTAAAACTTTTAAAACCTTGGGGCCCCTGGGTGGCACAGTCGGTTAAGTGTCCGACTCTTGGCTTCGGCTGGGGTCGTGAGATCAAGCCCCGCAACACGCTCCACGCTCAGTGTGGAGTCTGCTAAGTGTCTCCCTCTCCCTCTGTCCCTCCATGCTCTTTCTCCCTCTAAAATAAACAAACAAACAAACAAATAAATAAATCTTTTTAAAAAAGAAAACCTAACTTTGCTGATAGCATTGGATGTATGCACAGGAAAAAAACCCCCAACCTTGGAAAAGGGTGGCCAAAAGCCAGTTCTGCAACCCTTCACGCTTCTTTCATCTGGAAGGTCTGAAAGAGTTGAAGAGATCTGTTGGCAATTAGGAAGATTGTTTCTTTGGGGAAAGCAATTGCAAAGCAAAGGAATTTTCCTTTTCCCCCCCATGGGGGTGGTGTGCTGGGACTTCCCTTCATCCTAAATAGACTGTGAAGGGCTTCAAGAAGGTTCTGACCTTGACCTGTACCCAGTGGAATCTGTGTAGCCCAGAGGCTGGTGGTAGATCATGGCTGGAAAAAGCTTAAAGGCCGGAGGCTGTGGTTCACAGGTGCCCTGGTGGCAGAGGCAAGGAGAGGGGGCTGCACCGGAAATGGCCTGTGCTCCTAGATTGCTGGGGCAAAGATGCCTGCGTGTTTCCCAGTGTGGGCCCCAAGGGAGAGAGGGCTGTGTAGGCTTTAAGAAATCTTGCCAAAGAAGATTGCCTGAACAGGGGGGATATGAGCTTGACAGAAATGGACCATCGGATTCCGAGAGGCTGAAGGGCAAATTGTAGGCGCAGCACCGCGGGAAGTGCATCCTAATGTTGTTGGGGTGGGGGGGTGGTGTCTCTGGAAATCAACCAGAACCTCCTTGAAGAGGCAGTTTTGAACTTGAGCAAGGTAAGAGGAGACCAACCAGGTACCAGTGAAGTGAAACCTTTCTCATTCCTTGCCTCCCCGCTCCTCACGGGACTTCTGGAGGAGCTGAAGGGAGCCGAGGGCAGAGGCACAGGGCAGGGAAATGGCGAGGCCTTTACCATGTGCGCACCCTTTCCCTCGACAGACCTCTCCAGCCTCACAGGCCTGATCTGTGGGGAACAGACTCCCTAACCCTAAATGGGGTTCAGAGTATTACAAGGAATGCTACATTTTAATTACTCAGTTGAAATGGTTTTGTGACTTGAAATGACTGAGGACTTTTTATTACTTCAGAGAGACTGGAAAATATGATGGCACCTGCCTGAGGGTCCGTCCCAGGGTGGGAAAGATCCAGCTCCACAGAACTGATTCGAACGGATTGGGGGAGGAAAAAAATAAAGGCTTATTCTGATTGCCTCCTAGGAGTCTAGTTTTTCAACATAATGGTTACAGTAGGTATTGTTGGGACAGGGAGCTATTATTCATGGGGGCCTATGTGACAGTCCTGGGGGCTGCTCAGGGCACAGTCCCAGCTCCCTCCCAGGGACATGGCTGGATAGCACTTCCCGGCCCTTGGGATTGGGTGTCTCCATGTGACCAGTTTTGCAATGAGCATTTCATTGTAGCTTTACCACCCTCCTGAGCTCTCTTTTCTCTGTCAATGTCCAGATCCACCGTGCAGCCACTGTGTGGCCCCTGAGCACTTGAAAGTGGCTAGTCCCAACTGAGATGTGCTGTTAGTATGGAAGACATCCCAGATTTCCAAGGCTTCGTACCAAAAAAATGCTTGTAAGTACTTAATATAAGTAATATAGAGGGTTTTAGTATAAAATATTAATATATTTTTAAATTTATTGCTTGTTGAAAAGATATTTTGAATAAAGTGGGTAGAGTAAAAGATATTATTAAAATAATTTCATTATTTCTTTTTACTGTTTAAAATATGACTATTAAAAAATTTAAAATTATACATGTGGCTCACATTTGTAGCTTACGTTATGTCTTTATTGGATAATGTGGTTGCACAGAGTAGTTCTTCCATCAGTCTGGATGGTTCCTAAAGTGAGGATGTCAAAAACATGGAGCATATCCTACTGTCAATTCACGATGGACGTACAATGTGAGCAAGAAATACATGTTTGCTGTTTCAAGCCCCTGGGGCTTGGGGTTGTTTGTTTTGCAGTATTAAGGCCCTCACCGTCCTGATTGAGTCAACGTGGAAAAAAAGGCAGCAGAAGTGAACCTCGTTAATACTCTATCTCTGAAATCTCCACGAATGTCTATTTTGCTTTTTTAGACACCTCAACTCCATGACCAACAACCAGAAATATCAGAATCTTTTAGGGTTTTCCTTATCCTTTTAAATGGACTCTGTTCTGGTAGTAATTCAGAAGAGGAACGGCAGATCTCGTATCACTGTGGATTTTTTATTTTTTGTCCATGTCTTGACACTCAAGGAAGATAGCTTTCTGGTTGTCTTGTCTTTGCAAATGAGGCCAACATATGGCCAGAAGACTCATGCCCCAGTTTGGTCATTTGCTTCCTGTCACAGTGACCCTTGGATAAAGGCTTGTAGGTAAGCCTCCCTTCCTGTTTCTCTTGCTCCCTGGGCCTCTACAAAGTGTTCACGTTAGGGTTTTACAAGCGCATTCCGAGAACAGTGTGAAGGGTATATGGAGCTGGACATCTCCGGAAGAATAGTGGCAGTCAAACCTATTGTCATAATCCAGGGAAGACACGACAGAGTCACACCAGTGAGGGTGAGGCCGGTGAGACTCCATTTCAATCACCAGTCGAACAAATATTTACAGAAGGGACACTATACATAAGAAACTGTGCCAGGATAAGACGTGGCTAAGCCTTACTCTCTGCCCTCAGAGGGCTCTTAAGCTGATGTCTTCAACATCTTGTGATTGCTGAGTGCTATGATGCGCGAAGAAGGGGAAATGGGCTATGCAGTGAAGCCTTCCTAGAAATGCTGACAACTGAGCAAAGGTTTTTTTTTTTTTTTTTTTTTTTTTGTTAATGAAGTCTTGAAGGATGAGTCGGCAAAGAGGGTAGGAGAAAGATTTGAAAGATATTTAGGGGAAAGAATCAACAGGAAGAAGGAATCTCAGATGCTTTACAGTTTATGACTTAGCACCTGGAAGATGGTCACTTCATTGACGAGTATAAGGAATAAAAGAACAGCCTAGTTGGTAGAAAAAAACAATGCACTTAGATCAAAAACCAAAACCAAAACTGAGTTTAGAATTCTAGTTAGGAATCTAGGAGTGACTGCTCACTGGTGATCAGGGGATCTACAGGATTGGAGCAAAGAAGAAAGGTCAAAGGTTTTAGATTTTGGAGTCAAGAGCTTGTGTGTGGGGTATTTGAAACGATATTAATAGATGAGAACACGCAGGGAGAGCAAGTGTCTGTGCATTCATTCTCTCACACGTCCAGTATCTACTGAGTCCACAATGTGGTACATGAAGAAATGTGAGTTCAACCTGGGTAAATCGTACTTTTGAAAAGAGCAGGAGTGTACTTTTCTTTCAGGAAATGTGATTGTTCAGGGGTGCCTGGGTGGCACAGCGGTTAAGCGTCTGCCTTCGGCTCAGGGCGTGATCCCAGCGTTATGGGATCGAGCCCCACATCAGGCTCCTCCGCTAGGAGCCTGCTTCTTCCTCTCCCACTCCCCCTGCTTGTGTTCCCTCTCTCGCTGGCTGTCTCTATCTCTGTCAAATAAATAAATAAAATCTTTAAAAAAAAAAAAAAAGAAATGTGATTGTTCAGGGGAGGTGATCCATAGCTGATGATTAGATGGGATAGAGCACCAAGAGAACACTTTTTAAGGATGAAAGAGACTTTCTGGGGTTGAAACTTCAGTTGAATTTTACCTACATTTGGAAAAAAGCTTTTCATCAACGAGAGAAATATAACAAAAATTTCAGTTGATTGTACACATAGCTGTTAATATTAAAATTCGCAGAAGTTTCAATCATATTTATTAATGTAATTGTTTACTTCTTCCATCTGTTATCTGATTCTTCTGGCCTGCAAACAATGAATCTAGCAGTCTTAGGCTTCCAAAGAAGTTGATTGGACAAACTAATTGATCATTTCCTGAGGGCTTATGCAGACACAAAAGAGTCAAGACTCGATCATGCCCCCCTGGGACTTCGCATCTGTTTATAAAGATTAACGCCCATGAGCTGCACAGACGATCACTGTGATGAGATTATACTTCCATTTGTAGAAAATCTCTTAAAAAGTAAGAAAGTGGAAACATTGAGGAAAGTCTAGAAAACTAACTGGAGGCTCTATTTGTGCCAAATGTAAAGCTAATGAATTTGAGCTTTCGCTTTTTCCTTGTAGGCAATGGGAGCCATTTATTAAAAGGGGCCAGGACAGAGGGAGCTTATAGGACAGTGACTCAAGGGACAGGGTTATCAGTTGGGGACTATTGTGGTTTATCTGTATGGGAGGTAATAATGTGTAGGTAGCAGAGAGAAGGATGAGCACAACTATTTCAAAGGAAGAATCTACAGATCGTGCTCACTAAATAAGATGGTGAGTTAAAGGCACGCGGGGAGGACTGTAGTGTCTTGATCCTCTGAGGACAGCAGTTCCTTCACAGAAAAAAGAAAGTCACAGAGCGAGGGCAGGTTTGGGACATGAGTTTGAAAATAAGGAGGGGAGATGCAGGGATCTGCTTAGACTCCCGAACCAAGAAGTAAGAGCTGAGGTCTAAGGAGACATATTCACCAAAAGCGGATATGTGGAATTAAGACATCATTACAGCTTCATCTCAAACCACTGGGAAGAACCGTGGTGGCAATTCGGAGCAGGAAGAGGAGCCAGCAAAGGGATTGACAAAGATGTGGTTTATAGATGACTGTCGGAAGCCTAGGGAGAAGGGCGATTCTACAAGAAAAAGGAAGTGGTCAAAAGTGTCAAATGCGTACAGCTTAAGGAGGCTGAGGCCTCAAAAAGTCAGTTGCGTTTGGTGATTAAAGCACCATAGTGACCTTCAAGGGAACAGTTTCAGAAGGAGGTCAAGGGGAAAAGTCACAGCACAGAGACAATGGGGCGGGAAGGTGTGAAAGGGGGAAGCAGTGGTTGCAGACTATTCATTCTAGAAGTTTGTTACAGTGAATTATAGAGTAGAGAACCGGTTTGTAGCTTCCAGGAATAATAGAAAACTCATTTATTTATTTGTTCAATAGGACCATTTTTATCAGAGCCCACTACCTGCTTGTTCACTGCTAGGTGAATAAGGCGGGCATGTTATGAAATAAGCACATTCCCGTCTATGTAAAGAAAAAGCGCATAGGTCCTGAAGCAGGATTGAGTGCATACTCAAGGAACAAAAAGGAAAATGTGTCTGGTGCTTGATAAACTACAGGAAAAGTGATGAGAGACATCCAAGAGGCACAGGGAAGGACTTCGGATTTTATTCTACATGCAAGAGGACAAACAGCCTAGTGGATTTTAAACAAGGAAGTGACATGATCAGATTTACAACTTTCAAATTCTCTTTGGCCGCTTTGTGAAGAATGGCTGGTGGAAGAAAGCAAGAGTTCAAGCTTGGACACGTGAGAAGCTGCGGAGTAATTCCGGCAAGGGGTAAGCCTGGCTTAGACTGGGTAACCTTGAAAATGGAGAGAAGGGGTCAGATTTGGGGAATGTGTTGGTGGTAGAATTACAATAGGATGTGCTAAATGATGTTGAACATAAGAGGAAAAGACCAATGAAGGGTGATTTCTAGGTTTTTGGCCTGAGGGACTGCATAAACAGTAAAATCAATTGCTGACACGGGAAGACTAGAGGAGGCGCAGATGTGGGGCGTGGTAGGGAGTAGGGGTCAGGGGTTTCGTTGTGCTCATATGTGATGAGTTTTGAGTCATCCAGGTGGAGGTGGGGTTCAGAGGAGTGGCTAGAACCACATGAAAGATTTTTCCCCTAGTGAAGGACTGTGCATTTGTAAGCCATAGATGGAGGGCAGGAATACGCTAGAGAGAAGAGAGGAGGAAAATGAGGAAGGAGGGTTTTGGAGAGGGCGAGGAAGGATTGGATCACGGGGCCAGACAGAGGGTTGCCAGGGAAAGCAGGAGGGACTCCACTGATGCAGAAAAGGACATACAGATGCATGTAGCTATAGAGTCCTTGAGAGTTTGATGGGAGAGAGAAGACAGAGCTTAGGCTGAATGCCTTCTGACATCTCTCTCTGAAGTGAGTGATAAAGCCTCCTGCTCAGTGGGAAGAATAGTTGGAGCCCGAGGACAGAGGAGGTTTGGAGTAGACATTTTGGAGACTCAGTTGAGAGTAGAGAGCATCAGTCTTGATGTAGTGCAAGGAGTGAGAAACGCCCTTGACATCCGCCAGAGTCCTTAGTGACCCTAAGGCAAGGACGAGGAACCCCAAGGGAACAAGTCAGGCTGGGGTGGTGGCTCCGGCTGTAGGAGCAGGGCTTGTGTGGGATATGGAAGGGCGCCAGTGTTCTGCATGGGGCTAAAGGGTTAGGTTCCTGCTGTGGCCGAAAGGCTGGGTATGTTTGCAGCAGCATAGAGATGTGGAAGTGCAACTAGAAGTGGGATCCCCAGACCACAACGGCAACATCCCCTGGGAGTCTGTTCCAGGAAGCTGGGGTTCCAACCCAGATCTCTGAGTCAGACCGTGAAGTTTAACTAGATCCCTGGGTGATGTCCTCTGTATGTCAACATTTGTAGTGAGCTGTTCTAGGGAATGAGGCTTTCAAAGGTTATACACTTTTAAAAATAAGAATGGTGCATTTCTGCCAAAGACCCGAGGATCTTTCTTACAGATTAATTTAATACATTGTACTTTTTATATATCTTTATGTTTTCCTGATTTTAAAAAAGCATTACACTTGTTTCAGAAGCGGAAGTATGGGCATGTTCAAAGAGACTAACGTTCAGCCACATTCTTAGGGCCTGTTTCAGTAATAGAAGGAACTGCGTGGACTCCCGAAGGAGTATCATAAGGAAGGGCTGGGAGGCTCTCCTGGAGTTCAGTCTCCCCCAGGGAGTTATCAATGGGATGCAGTTTAGCAACAGAGCATTTAATCCTGGTTCGATGAAGTAACTTCAGCCAGTTACTTAACTTAGCCTCTGTCTCTCTATCAGCGAAATGGGTATATAAATACTACTACATAGGGTTAACATGAGGATGACACTAAAAGTTTATGTAAATACCCGAGGACAGTTCCTGGCACATAATAAAAGCTCGAGAGGTTATTACTATATATGAAGATTGTACTAGGGTGAGAAATCACAAAGCAAAGCAAACTTTTAATGCATATAATATACAAGTTCTCCTGCTTGGTGGTCTTTGGGCCACTTCAGGTACAGACCACCGTTTTGAAGATCCTTACCAGCGTTCAGGAGAAGAATCCCGGCGGCTGAGGAGACGAGATACACTCCCAATCTGAGGCAAACAGGGATTGGAAGCCGAGGCCTGCGCCAAGGGGGACAAGGGGATGTGAAGGCTTTGATGCGGGGAATTAAGAGCAACACAGCAGAAGTCCCGGTCCTGGGATGGAATACAAGTTTCTCCCGGGGCTCCTTCCACTTTTTACTTGGTGTGATGCCTTTTCTTTTTGTTCCGTAAGTCTCCGGCAGCAATGCGATCGCTTTTGCTGATAACAGCTGCAATCAACATGATACAAACCAGGAAATAAATGTATGCCCCCAACTGGCCCTGGCTGGGGGGTAAGCAATTTAGATATCCCTCACTTGCTCATTGTGGCTTTCCCACATGATTAAGCACTGATGAAACGCTATGGCACACGTTCAGCGTAATGGTGCGGAGGGGTATGTGAGATGTTTAATTTCCCATGTGGCGCGTACAGGGTTGAAGGAGTGCAGACTTTCTAATGCACCGAGTATGCCCCTCTTTTTGAAAGTTCCCCTAACTACAGCAACAATGTATCTACGTGTGCGGGAATAATGAAGAACCCTGGTCTTGCTTCTTCAACATCTTTTGTCTTTCCTGGGGGATGAGCGGGGGACTGAAGTTATTTTATGAACAGATTTGTTTGCAAGGGCAAAGATGGTACAGTTTGGGCGGCACAGTGTTAACCATGTCTGCAATTCTGGGGAAAAATGCGCGCTATCGTTTATTTCTCGAAGAGTGACACGTGTGATATTGGAGGGTCCTCGGATTTAATAAAATAACAGCCCTTTACAGACTAGGTAGCCTGGGCCAGGCACTGTGCTAAGGGCCGAGCAAGCATTGTTTCATTTCAACCTCATCCTAACCCTGTGAGGTAGTTCCTTTTATTACCCCCATTTTACAGCTGAGGACACTGAGGCTCACGAGGGTGAAATAAATTAGCCAAGCTTACATGACTAGAATAGCAGAGATGGGATTCGAACCCCGATTTTGCCCTTTTAATCAATGTGACATGTTGTCTTCTATTCCTCACACTTTTCCTCCGGGCGTCATTTGAATACCTTGCTACATTTAGCATCTGCTGTATCAGGAATTCTCCAGCCTTCCACGGTTACCTTTTCTTGTAGCATCCAAACAAAATGACTCTATTCCTGTATACCTGGATACCTGGGAAATCTGACAAACTCACCAATTTTTCCAAAACTTCTGAAGGGTAGAGGAGAAGACTTACATTCTTTCACCCCTTCTCATTCTGAATTCTTCCTCCTATCCTCGTTCTCACTGCCCACCCCTGACATGAAGCAGTTACAGTTCACTCTTTATATATAGCCTCATGCTACACGTGCACACGGCTCTTCCTCCCTTATTCTCCCGAAAACCACTCCTCCAAAGGGAGAACATGTCAGCTGGGTTCTCTGGAAAGCGGATACTGAGACAGAATTAGGAGTGGAAGGCATTTATTGAGAAGAGGGGCAGGGGTAGTAATCCCATGCAAGATAAAAGAAAAAGGAAGTGGAGTTGGGTAGAGAAAGCCTCAGACTGTGATGCTGATCTGATGGGGGTGGCCTCAGAAGACAGTGACAAAGGGTAATCCTCCCAATGGACAGAGGTCTGAGTTTGTGTGGAAGAAAAGGTGGTCCGGGATGATAATCTATATGGACTCATGAAGTGGCAAATGGACTAAAAAGAAAAAGATCATAGACAAGAAGGGCTGGGGTAGTAGTGTATGGACATAATGAAAGTGGGCCTCAAGTATGAAGGTATTTGTATCATTTGTTAATACCCCACGAAAAGCGTTCACCCTAAAAGTTGGCCAGTTGATGTTAATGAGTCCTCGGTCTGCTACAGAACCGGCACGACAGGCCCACGAATAGAGTGGTCACAGTGGCAGAGACGGCAGCAATGCATAGTGCCGACGGTATAGACCTCCACTTTCCAAGGCTCATCTAGCTACTGCCACCTCTGAATGCCCAACCTGTCAGCAACACAGACCAATGCTGAGCTCCCTGTATGGCATTATTCTTCAAGGAGACCAACCAGCCACTCAGCAAGTTGACTACATTGAACACCCTCCATCCTGGAAGGGCCAATGATTTATTCTCATAGGAATAAACATCAATTTTGGGTGTGAATTTTCCTTTCCTGTCCACAGAGTCCTCAGCCAGCATCACTATCCCAGGGTTTATAGAGCGCCCCACCTAAGGCATGGGATCCTATACGGCGTAGCATTCAAACAGCCGACCCGCTTCACGATGAGGGAGGTGAGGAAATGAGCCCATTACCATGGGATCCATTACTCATACGACATACTATGTCATCCAGAAGCTTCTGGGGTGATAGAATGTTGGAACAGCCTACTGAAAGCACAGCCACAGTGACAGTTCAGAGCAATACTCTGCAAACAGTGGGACCACCATCAAGGATGTAGTGTATCAACTGAATCAGAGACCTTGATGTGACATTGTGTCTGAGAACCAATGGCTGGAAGCAGGAGTAGCCTCACTTACTATCATGCCCAATAACGCACCAGATGACTTTGGGCTCCTGGTCCTTGCAATTCTGGACTCTGCGAGTTAGAGGTCCTCATCCCCAGGGAGTGCATTCTGCCTAGAGGACTAAACTGCAAGTTATTGTTGCCACCTGGGCATTCAAATTCCTTGTGTCATGGGACCCGCAGGCGAGAAGTGGAGTCACTAACTTCAAACAGAATTGGTATGTATTTTTTGAAAGAAGCCTTTCCTGTATTTCAGAAAGTGTCCTTACATATCTTACTTTTAAATTTCCTTAGTGTCTAGTTAATTTTTAAATGAACTCTATCTGATTCTACAGCTTTGGCTCAACTGAACATAAAATTCCTTTCTTGCCCAATAAAACTTAGCACTTGCTAATGAAAACATTGGTTTTCAAAACTATTATCTCTAAAGTGGGTATCAAAGCCTAGTTTGGAACTAAAAGCCGAACATTGTTTCCTTTTTTTGGTAGCTGGGTTCTGCTCACCCCTCTGAAGAGACTAAGGGAGCAACAAATTGCCAGGAATAAAAAGCACTTCTGATAATATTTCGAATTGTTACCCTGCATAGATTCATCTCGTGAATATTGCATGAAAGGAACCAGCCCCTAAGAATACGTACTGCATGATTTCATTTATGTGGTGTTTAAGATCCAGCAAAATTAATGTTTTTAAAAGTCAGAATATGGATTACTTTGGGGGGCATGGGATATAATCTGGGAAATTGCAGGAGGGAACCTTGTAGGATGCTGGAATGTTCTATAACTTGATCTAGGAGCTGTGGATTAATATGAAGAATGCTAACCTGTTACCTGTAAGTTTTACGCACATTTGTGTGGCTATCATTATGCATTCATGCGTCGGTGCTAAATGTTCTCTCTCTCCATGTGAACGTTTCTTCAGGGCTCACAGTCTTATCATGAATTGGAAAAAATATCTTTCCAGTTAATTCCCTCCCACATTCTCTATATCCTCACTCTTCATTTGCATTTGCCTTTGGGGGCTGGTTTCGTGTCTTTGTCAAGTGAGTCAGCAAGGATGCAAATGTCCCCTTACTTGATTTGTTTCCTGTGTTTCAGCATCATACTGAAGCAAAGGTGCCAGGGACGCTCTTCCAAAGTCCACACTGTCTGTGTGTATGGTGCACACAGGAGAAGGCGTCCACTTACATTTTCTACTCCATCTGGGCACCTGGATGTCAACTACAAATACTAATTGGTTGGATGCATTGTGTACTTTCTCTTACTAAGCCTGGAGTTTTTTTTAAAACTGAGATTTCTAAAATCAGTAAAAGGGCTAGTTAAAAAGTGAAGCCTCAAAATAAAATGTGGCAATTATAGTTTATTAAAGAGTTCACTTAGGCAAATTATCATTTAAAACACTATGGATGTATTGCTATGAGCTAAATCCGGCCCCATTGCTTAATACCCAGACAGTTCTATGCTCTGCTTATACGTTGCTGCACAACGTGGTAGCAGCAATTGAATGACTTGATTCTGCAAAATGTGGAAGAGATTGCTTGAAATGTGAAAACAAAACAAAGCAACCAACTTGTTTTATGTGATTTAAAAAAAAAAAAATCCCTGCCTTAGATAACCGGCAAGATCAGATCAAAGACTTGGTCATTTGCCTGACATTTCAACACATCATACTGAATATAACCTTGCATGGGCATTTATAGGTGGTGACATAAACATATCACATGTAATCTACTCATTCTCAGTGAAATTGTGTCAAGGAAATTCAACTGGTGGAAAATAATCTGACCCACTTTGCTACACTGAAGTCAGTTTCCAAAAATAGAAATCATGGTATGAAGTATAATTGTGAAGCTAAGAGCTAAATTTCAAAAAGTTCTCTGACTTCAACTTTATGAAAACGAGCTAAGATTATTCTTTTTACCATCTAACTGAGTATTGACAGTGGGGAAAATTGCTACAAAGGAAAGTTACTAAATGCGGTTAAACAAGAGCATTAAAAAAAAGAAATCAAGTGATTTCAGAGGAGCAGAATTTTACAAATATCTTAAGAATGGCTAGTCGAGGTATAAAAACCATGGTGCAAAGATTGTATCCATATTTCGAAGTACCTATGTTTGTGATCCTCTGATTTCATTATGAATAAAAATAATTATCTCTCTGACCTACATGATTTAAGACTAAATTCTGCATTACAAACTTTAACAAAAAATACAAGCCTGGCAGTGACAGCTTAGTGAGGAAGAAAACGCATGATATTTTAGTTCCAAATTAAAGAAGCAACCAATTAAAAAAGGAAAATGTAAGAGTGATATTTAGAGAACAGTATAATTGTGCCTTTCCAAGTGTATAACCATTTTCTTGGTTAGCCTTGGAGGAGATCTGGATCTGTTACAGAAGCGATGTGAGAGCAAGAATAAAGTAATACTCCTCCTTTGACATTCTTTGGGTTTTACAGCAAGACGATATGCTTGAAACCCAGTTAATGGGGTGAGAGAAAGGGCTTACGTTTTTCTAAGTCTTGCAAACTGAGATCATAGAGTTAATGTAGAGAAGAGACTCTCTCTGGGACAACCAGGTGGAAAGGCTAGAGCGCAGAAAGGGGAGGTGGTGGTCGACATCTGCCCATTCTAGTTCTGGGTTTGTGGGAAAAGGCAGAGAGAAAGAATCAGGAGGAATAGAAGTGTGTTGTCATTGTCCATCTTCGGCCCTTGGTGTAGAGAATGGGAAGAGTCAGATAAATTGAAGGGATGGTGGCTTTCCCTGCTCACAGTTGGAGATTCTGAAAGGGACTCTTGGGTAGAGGCTCCATGCCAATGTGAGTGAACCAGCATAGCCAAGAAAGCTGTTGGGCATGGGCAGGAAGAGAGCAGCTCTCATTTAGACACCAAGCCTCTCGTGGTTCCATACTGAGAGCCCGGGGGCTTGTCATCATGACTGCCATAGATAGGATCATCACAGCAGAATTGAAGGGGGAGCTACTGACTATGAAACCAATGGAGGACCTGGAGGAGAGTCTGGTCTATAGCCAAGCAAGGATTAAGGATAAATATTAGAGCTAAATAAAAAAGGATAAAATATACACTGTAAAGTCAAGAATAGATACGGTGAAAAGTAAAAACAAAGCTAAACTAAGCTAAAGGACAAATACAGAGAATAAAAATAGAGAGGTGTCAAAAGACTAAAGTGGGAAGTGCATAAAATCAAAATGTTAAACCTTGCTAAATTTAACTCCAAATCCCCAAGTATTTGCGGAATGAAGGTCAGGAAGAATTAGCTTCCATTACTTAAAAAGAAACAAAGCTGACAAGTCATATGAGTTACTCAAAGTGATCTCTCAGAGTGACCTCTGGGCTTAGGTAATTCCCAGGGGTTAGGGTCCCCGGCAGAGCTTCCTGAGGGCAGAGATGGCCTAAACTGCCAAGGTCTGCAGTCTCTTAAGTGGCTCTTTATTGCCAACAGCAGGCCTGTTCATCAACAGAAGGATTCAGCCTGGAGCATCACTGCTAACTAGTGTTAATAATTCTATTGCTTTATCTCTGTTCTTATTTGGTACTGCACAAAAGTGTGTAATATGGAAAATACCAGAGGGATAATATATCTTGAGTATTAATGTATTATTAAATGCCTTCTGCCACTTTAGCTACAAAAGAGATATACTCCATGCTGAGATTGGCAGAAAAAACAGTCCAATCACTCAGAAGACTCCCCCCCCCCACCAGGATAGTTTTCTCTTTTCTCCTTGTGGAAAACTCCCCCAGCTAAGGTAAGGTTAAAAAACTATCCTCCTGAGACTCAGAATAGTCAAAACAATCTTAAAAAAAGAACAAAGTTAGAGGACTTACACTTCCTGACAGCACTTAATGCAAAGCTACAGTAATCAAGAAAAAGGGGTACTGGAGTAAGAATAGATAGTTCAGTGGAATAGAATTGAGAGTCCAGAATGAACTCATATAGCTATAGTCAAGTGATTTTCAACAAGGGTGCCAAAATCATTCAATGAGGAAGGAACAGTTTTTTCAACAAATAGTGCTGGGACAAGTAGAGAGCTGCATGCAAAAGAATGAAGCCCTACCTCACACCATTTATAAAAAATGGACTCAAATGAAAAGAATAGGCAAATCTATGGGGACAGAAAGTAGATAAGCAGTAGCTGAGGCAGGGAAAGGGGATATGGGGAGATGGGACATGACTGCTGATTTTCATAACAGTTCCATGCGATGAATCCTTTTGTAATCATATTACAGATGAAAATCTAAGACATGGATAACCTGCACACACAGTTAATAAGGGGAAGATACAGGAATGGACTATCTCCAATGGTTGTTGGAAAGGTATCTTGTGCATAGTGAGCACTCACCTTAGGGTAGCAATTATTATCTATAGGCATTAATCTTGAGTGGTGACTTTTATATCAGAAATATACTGTACTTTAGGCAGGTCAGTAAAGTAGAATAAAAAACTAAGTGATATGAGATAAAATTATACATTATACTTGAGCATATTTTGGTTTCCATTTTGAGATTATGGATATTATATACATAATAAAATATATATAGTAGTCCATATATATGTATATAATGTATACATATATATGTAGTCCATAATGTATATAATGTAGTATATATTATATATATGTAGTATATATGTAGTGTATATATATATACATATATATGTATATATGTAGTATATACATATATATATACTATATATATGTAGTATATATATGTAGTCCATAATGTATATAATGTAGTATATATAGTAGTCCATAAATGTATATAATGTAGTCCAAGAAATGGATTTCAAAATTTACAAGTGATAGGTTTATTTGTAAATGAAATGGAATCTTGCACATGAACTTTGATTACCTTGTTCAACTACTTAAGGCCCCTGGCTCACCTTTTCTGCCCAAATGAGTTTCAAAGGGAAACTAAAAACATAATTCTAGAGGAGTCTTCAACTCTCATGAATTCCTTTTATAGTCTCTTCATATAAAAGACTAGAATTTATTAACAATGTGGTAAAAGGGTGAGAAACTTCTTGACACCTAAAAACTGTTAAACCATAAATATCTAATTCTAGTCTTGGATGTGACAACCTCAGAGCTCACATCCGTTACTTCAGTAGAATATACTCACACGAACAGCCCAACATCATAGAACTACAGTATCCATGGACACTGGGCTGAAAATTTGGAGAACATATGAAAAATGAAGTAATACCCCTATGTAAAAACATCTGCACAGAATCATGACGTGGACATACTTCTGTGGGGAAAAAAACTGCAAAATTGAATTCATATGTTCTTTATTGTGCTTGTGGAAATCAAGATAGAAACCTGCTGGGGAGTCAGGACAGGAATGAAGGGAAGAGTGGGATGAGAATTCTTTTCGTTGGAGTGTTCTATTCCCTGACATCTTAACTTTCTAGCTAGAAAAACTCTTTGTCATTTTTTAGTTATACCCAGTGTTCTCTTCTGGGAAAGGCCCAGAAGATGGGCAGGACTAGTTTCAGTTCTGTCATTTGCAACAAAAAGGTTGGTACAAATTCTGACTTCTGAGATTTTCCAATCAGCTAACATGGCTGAAATGAGAAACTGTCCTCTCACACACAAGCACTTTGTTAGAGTTTCAATGGAAACATTGCTCCCTCTACTGGCGGCTAATTAGCATCTACCAAGTCTCAAGGATGGTGTAGCAGAAGGAGCTTCTGGGCTGGTCCTGGGGTCAGGGTCCCTTCCTCCAGGTACAAGCTGCTTGACCTCACTCAAGTTACTTTGCTTCGATGAATCTCAATTTTTGCATCTTTTAAATACTAATGCTAAAACACTAGCTTTCAAGACTATTTGATGAGTAAATGGCTATGTAAAAGTTAATCAATGGAAGATATTATTATAAGACAATTTTGGGGAAGAAAGCTAGCTTGTTCATCTAGTTTCTCAAGGTTGTAAAACATGAGGTTCAATGTTGGTTTCCTGGATCTGAGAAAACATGCATGTGTTATATCACCTAAGAAACTATTGTTACAGCATGTAGAATAATAACATATTTGTAAAGTTCTTAAACATTCTCAGGTGAAAATGTCTAACTTAAATCATAGATGTCCAACAGTCCTTTTATAAAATTCAATAACCATTGCTAATAAAAGTATTAGATAAAATACAAATTAATGGATGCTCCTTTAATGTGATTAATACAATATATATAATATATATTATAAATTATGTAAGTATTATATATTGTCCTTTAACATTATGTATAATATATATAACATTATATATAACGTTATATATGTATAACACATATACATATATACATATGGGAGAGAAAGAGAGGGATTGTTGAAATAAAAGAACACTGAAGGTAACCCAGTGAAGGTAAGGAACAAGGCAAAAATTTTTGTCCACAATCTCCATTACTATTTCACATTGTACTGGATACATTAGTCAGTATACTCATTCAAGAGAAAAAAAAAATAGAGGCATAAGAATTGAAGAAGAAGGGACGCCTGGGTGGCTCAGTTGTTGGGCATCTGCCTTTGGCTCAGGGCCTGATCCCAGGGTCCTGGGATCGAGCCCCATATCAGGCTCCTCTGCTGGGAGCCTGCTTCTTCCTCTCCCACTCCCCCTGCTTGTGTTCCCTCTCTCGTTGGCTGTCTCTCTCTCTGTCAAATAAATAAGTAAAATCTTAAAAAAAAAAAAATTGGAGAAGTAAAATTCCACTTGCAGGTAATATGACAATATATCTGGAAAACCCAATAGAATCAACAATAACCCCAATATGAACAAAAGAATTCAGTAGTTAGCAGGCTACAAAATCAAGGTACAAAAATCAATAGTGTGTGTGTGTGCGCGTGTAATGATAATCAATTAGAAGATAAAGGAAGAGAAAATCCCATTTATAATAACATAGAAATAAAAATACTTGGAAATAAGCTTAAAAAGAAATGTGCAAAACTCATATGAGGAAAAATTTAAAACAGTCCTGAAAGACAAGCGGAAATATTACTTGGTCTTGGATCACTTGACATCATCGAGATATAAATAATTCCTTATGTAACACTACTCCAGTAAAATTTCAACAAGCATTTTTCCTGAAACCAGAAAATTGATTCTAAAGTTCACATGGCAAAAAAACCCCACCCCAAACATACATGCATACATAGGAAAACCTGGGAGGGGGGTAGAAGGATAAATGAAGAGAGATAACTCTAATAAATACTAAAACACCATAAATTCTCCATAATTTAAAGAGTATGGCATGAATAAATGGTCAGATCTGGAACATAACTGATTCAGAAATAGAACCAAGTCAAAGAAAAAAACTATGATATGAATAAAATGGCAACTCAAATCCCTGGGGAAAAGACAGACTTGTTAATAAACAGTATTAGGACAATGGCATGGCCATTTGAAAAAAATAATTTTGGATCCATAACATACATTCTGCTTTAGGAAAAACTCCAAACGGAAAAAGTAAGTACATAGTAAGCCTTCTAGTACTAGAAGAAAACTAAGTGAATTTATTTATAATTTTGTTGTCAGAAAACCTTTTAAAATATGCTCATCATTCAGAAAAAATAGTAGAGAAGATCAACAAATTTGACTACATTGATAAGAAGGTTTATGAAAAAAACTCTACAAGCAAAATCAAAAGATAAGTGACAAACTGGGAAAAATATAATTGCAACATATATCATAGATAAAGCTCTAACTTTCCTTTTTTATAAAGCATTCAAAAACTGAGACAGGCAAAAATTCATACACATAAAAAACGTAAGTGCCTTTAAGCCTATAAACTTCATTATGACAAGAGAAAAGCAAATTAAATCCTCAGGGAAAAAGTTCTTCCAACTTTACTGTATGTTTGAAAAGTTCATAATAAGTGAGTAGAAAAGCTACATTGAGATATCATTTCTCACTATCAGATTGGCAAGCATTCACAAGCTTGAAAGCACACTTTTCTGCAATCAATTGAGTGAAATTTGGGCCTGAGCTGGGTATTAGATGATATCATTATTGTACGAAGCTTGTATTTCCTGGGTGTGAGTATTGTGTTGTGGTTATGTAGGAGTGTGTGTGCATGTCCTTGGGGAATATTTACTACAGTATTTATGGATAAAATACCATGAGACTTTCAAACCTGCTTTCAAATACATCAGCTCAACAAAAGTGATGTGTTTTATTGTCGACCAGTGATTCTTAATCAGGGACATTTGGCAATATCTGGAGACATTTTTGGTTATTATACCTTAGGAAGGAGGTTACTGGCACCTCTAATGAGTGGAGGCCAGAGATACTGTTAAACACCCAGCAAGGTACAAGAAAGCTCCCTAAACTACTCCAAATATCAATAGTGCCAAGGTTTAGAAACCTTGTATAGACAGAGATAAAGCAAATGTGGTTACAGTTGGGTAATCTAGGTGTTCATACAATTATACTATTCTTTCAACTTTTCTGTAAGTTTGAAAATTTTCAAGACAAAATATTTAGAGAAAAAGTAAATTTTAAAAATATATAATTAGGGGCATCTGGGTGGCTCAGTCGGTTCGGTGTCTGCTTTTGGCTTGGGTTATGTACCCAGGGTCCTTGGATCAAGCCCCACATCCCGTCTCCCTGCTCAGTGGGGAGCCTGCTTCTCCCTCTTCTGCTCCCTCTGCTTGTGCTCTCTCTCTGGCTCTCTCTCCCTCTCTGTCAAATAAATAAAAAAATTTTTTAAAATATTTAAAATATATATATAATCAAAGGAGTCTAGGAGAGAAAAAGGAAGTTGCATTGATAAAACAATAAGCCACGCATCGGAAGACAATGGTAAAAGTCCTTTTTTTTTAAATTAACCTGAGAATAAAGACAGAAAATTCTGCCTAGTCTACTCATTAGCAATAAAACCACAGGCACCACTTTAAGTTGAGAGATTTTCAAATGTGATTTTGGGGAAGCTTCTTTTATGATTATATATATATATATATTTTTCAATATTTATTGTTTTTTAAAGTAGCCTCCACACCCAATATGGGGCTTAAGCTCATGACCCCAAGATCAGGAGTCACATGCTTTGTGGACTGAGCCAGCCAGGTGCCCATCTATTTTTTTTTAACTAGGCTCTCACTGTGTGATGATCAGATACGTAACTTTGTCATATTAAAACTAAATTGAAATGAGCAAATTGGGAAACTAGCAGCCAGTTTCTTCCATACAGAGCTCAGAAGACCCACAGCTGAAAAAGGAGTCCCAGAAAATAGCTACTAAAAAAATGTTTCCCTGACAACTTAATATTTATGGTAACATAGTGTAATTGGAGTGGTTTGCAAAGCTTCTGTTTTATCTGATTTTATCACCCATCCTGCTCTGATTGGGCAGGGATTAGGAGGTGTTGGAAAATGCAAAATGGATTTACTAAAAAAGTGGGTTTCATTTACGGCAGGGCTGAAGATAAGGATACTGGGCTTACGTGAGACCTGACTTGCATCCCTTGCTTTGCACTATTACTTTCTTCCGTGTCGTTCAGTCCCTGCCTCTCTTTGTAGTCCTTACTCCTTCTTCCTTGCCGGGCATTGTTATATTGCACAGAGATGGTGTTTGGTAACATTTCTTACTGTACTTTCTAGCCCCAATAATTCTTTTCTCTACAGCCCCGCAAGCCTGCTCATTTTTTACTGGAGGCAGACAGTGCGTAAGACCAGCTGTAGAGGCTCCAGGCGATGTACCCCCCCCCCCCAGAGGGCTCCCCCTGTCCTCTGCTAGGTGGAGGGGTTTGCGCACCTTCATCAAATTAGGGATGTAGCTGAATTGAGGCTGGAGCCCTTTTTGTAAGACCCTCCAGGGGCTTAAAGTTGAGAATCTGGTCTGTTCCCCTGGGCTGCTGTGTCTGGTGGGTCCTCAGCTCTGATCACGGTCTTCTCAGCAGAGTGAGACGGTGGGAAATTCCACTCTGCTTCCCAAAGGCTCTCCCTGCTTAGCTTCTTGGCCTCCAATTCAGCAGAGATTCAGAATTTGGCAAATGTCTTAAGAAACCTAGCCATGTGTCAGACTTCGTTCTCCACCCGTCCCTTCTGGTGAGCTCTCAAGTCAGTACCCCCACCCCTGAGACCCCCCACAGCTCTGCTCCCTCACCAAGGCCCTCCTCTGTCTTGACAGAGCCCAGATTCTCAGTTATTTGCATCATATCAGAAATTGCCAAATGCTTCCACGGAAAAGAAAACTGCAGAGTATCAGCTTACCTTTCCAGGTCCATCCTTCTCCAGAATCTTGGTCTCTCTAGCCCTGGTTGCCGAGGCAGCTCTCCAATGCCTTTAAGTAGATGTTTTCTCTTTTTTTATGGTTTTTCTACTTATTTGAGGCAGAATTTCTCTCGTATATCCTTACTGTCTTTTGTTGTTTTTCTATCAATTGCTGACAGTGTGATAAAATCTCCCACTGTAATTATGGATTCTTTGACTTCATCTTATAGTTAAATTTTATTTCCATATGTGCATGCTGTGTTATTAAATTCATCGATTGAAGCACCCAGGCACCCCTGTGTTATTAAATTCATATAAATAGAAAAAAATTAATCTTCATGATGAATTGGGTTTTTTTCCTTGTATAGTTTTGTAAAAAATCTCTAGTAATGCATTTTCCCTTAAAGTTTAATTTGTCTGATATTGGGCATACCAACTTTCTTTTTGTTGCTGTTTGCACAGTATGTAATTTTCCATCTTTTTACTTTAAACTTTTATGTATCCTTATGTTTTGACATATATCTTATAAAATGCATATAGTTTTTAAAAATGTAGTCTGGGGGCGCCTGGGTGGCACAGCGGTTAAGCCTCTGCCTTCGGCTCAGGGCATGGTGCCGGTGTTCTGGGATCGAGCCCCGCATCAGGCTCTTCTGCTATGAGCCTGCTTCTTCCTCTCCCACTCCCCCTGCTTGTGTTCCCTCTCTCGCTGGCTGTCTCTATCTCTGTCAAATTAAAAAAAAAAATGTAGTCTGGTCTCTTTATCTTTTCATTAGAGCATTTAGTGTACTTACTTATATTAACTGTAATTACAGATATATTTGGGTTGAAATTTCCCATTTTCTTACTACTTATTTTTTATTTCTTCTGCTTGTTCTATGTTACTATCTCTGTCTTCCCTTGTGTTCATCGATTTTTTTAAAAAAAATTATTCCATTTTACCTTGGTAGTTACATATTAGCTTGGTAGCTATATATTTCTTTACAATTCCTCCAGGGTTTACCATAGAGATTACTTCACATACCCGTTACTTTCCAAAGCAGAACATTAATTGGCTTTTTTACTTTCTTCTCAGACAATGCAATAAATTTGAATTTTAATCCCATTTATGTCCTCCCTACTTAAATGTCATTGTTATCCTATATTTTAATTCACTCTGTATTTCATTATTGTCTCATGCTTGCTATTCATTGAGATTTAGCCCCATATTTACCACTTTTCTTGCTCTCTAGTGTTTCCTATACTTGAACCAGATGAAATCTGGGAACATATTCCTTTTATCTTTTGAATAGAAGTCTGTTCATGAAGAATTCTCTCAAGGTTTTGTGTTCCTGAGCATGTCTTTGCTTCACCTTCTTTCTTGAGAAGTATTTCCTCTGGGTACAGAATTTCAGGTTGGTGGTTTGCTTCTTCTGAAAGTTTCTTTGAAGATAACATTTCTTTGTTCTTGTTAAGAAAAATAAATCATTCAATTTAATTATTGCTCATCTACAGGTGGTTTTTCCTCTTTCTTTGGCTGCTTTCATTTTTTTCTTGGTCTTTAATTTTTAGCAGATATACTGTGTTACAGTTTAGCGAGTATATGATTTATTTATCATGTTTGCAGATAGTATGGCTTCTTGAATCTATGACTTGAGGTTTCTCATCAGTTTTAGAAAGTTCGAAGCTGTCACCGCTTCAAAATTGCCTCTGCTTCATTGTATCCCCCCTGTGTATTCTTGGACTCTAAGTACACATACCGTAGACCTTCTGACTTCATTAATATTTTCCCACTGTCCTCTCTTCTGTATTTTTCATTCTTTTTTTTGCCTTACTTTGTTCTGGGTATTTTCTTTGCTCCTGTCTTCAGATTCATGAATGCTTTCCCCTCTCTTCAGCTGGGTTTAATCTGCAGACCGCTTGTTTAACATTGCTTCTTTAATACGTCATTCTTTCTGGTTGTAAAATTCCTATTTGGCTCTTTATCTTATTTTCAGTCCTTTTGTTGAAATTTTCAGCCTATCTTTTATCTCACTGATTACCTCAAGCTTTGTTATTTTGGAGGCTTCATCTGATAACTCCAACTGTGGGTTTTTTTCTATTGTGTCTGTTTTTATTCATGTTGTCATGACTCCTTATTTATATGTGTCTGTATGTGCGTATGCATCAGACACTAATTTTAAAAAATGTTGCCAGACATAATGTGAAGCCTATAATGTTGATCTCTTTCTCCAGGGAGGACTTTTTTTTGCTTCTGCCAGGTGTCTAGGGCGTTATTATTCTGGGATCCTCACATGCCAGTTTCAGAGATGAGGTGTTTTGAAAGTGCATGATTCTCTTGTGAGATTTTATGTACTTCCAGGCCACTCCCTTTCCTAGGGTGCAGTCCTTCTGGGTCCCAAACTATAAGAGGGAAATTACTAAGGAGAGGGTTTCCTCATTACCCTACTCTTCGTAAGTCTTAGATTCCACTCATTGTCCTCATAGTCTTGAAAGACTTTCAGAATCTATTTAATCTCTCAGTTGCTCTTGCAGAAATTGGCAAATGCTCCATGGCAAGATTAATCTTAATCATGGGGTTACCTCTCTGGTTCTCTTTATTTTTCCAGAAACTGGTCCAATATTTCTTTACTATCTTGTTAGCTCTATGATGTCTTCAGGTAGAGTAAATTTTTTGCTCGAGGTTTTCAAGTTGTCCTAAGTAGGAAGGCTTAGAATTAACTGTTTTACTATTAGCAGAAATGTTAAGTTTTATATATCTAATATTGATTTCCTTTGATTTTTCTAGATATTTGTATGGGAGGTGTTCCCTGTTAGTTTTAGTCCTTCGTGTTGCTTCAATGTAAGGACTAAGTGTCAAAATTATAAAAGGCTATATACTCTAGTGGTTAAAAACTTGGTCTCTGAAATCAAAGAGATTTGGGCTTAAATAGTGGCTTTACATCTTACATTGATATTTAGATTTACTGAAAAATAACTTGAAGATGATTTCCTCTGTTCTTTGAAAGTCTAATTATGAAAATCAAGTAAGAAAATGTCATAAAGCATTTAGCATAGGGTTAGTCAAAGGGGAATACTCTAGAAACAGGTTCTTGAAAAAAGAAATTTTGACTCTATGGGAAAATATCCCTTTGAATGGAGAGATTTGATGATTACCACCTCAATCAAATAATCAGACTTACTTTGTCACACAGTAAAACAATCAGACGTTATGTGCTTTTTAATGTGGTACATTAAGAAGCCTATTACCTCTACCTATATATAATTGCTAAATATGTTTTCCCTGAATCAAATAATGAAGAGATGATTAGACAAATCATTTACAGAACATTCTATAAGAAAACCAGCCTGAATTCTTAAAAAAAAACCCAACAAGTCAATATTCTGAAAAACAAAACCGAAGGCAGAGGAATGCTTCTGGTTAAAAGAGATCAAGGGGACATAAAAAATGATATGCACTTGTAAACCTTGTTTGGATCCTGAATTGGAAAAAAATCAATATATTTCGGGGGCCATTAAGAAAAGTTAAACAGGGATTGTAAATTAGATTATATTATTGAATCAATATAAAAATTTTAGATGCGATAATGGTATTGCATATAGGAGAAGGTACTTATTCTTAGGAGATGCATGTTGAAGTATTTACGGGTAAAGCATCGTCATGTCTGCAACTTAGTTTCCAATGCTTCAGCAAAAATAAATAATAAATAAAAGAAGTGTGGAAATGTTAACAGCTGTTATATCTAGGTGACATATACAAAAGATTTTTTTTGTCATACATTTTTACTTTTCTGTGTGTTTGAAATTTTTCAAAATAAAAAGTTGGAGGAACATTCTTGGCTTTTTCATTCAAGTTGCTCAATCTACATTTTTAATTCATTCAATAAAAATTTATTGAGCACTTACTACATGTTACATACTCATAGGTGCTGGGGAGTGGTGATGAACTAGATAGATAAGATCATTCTCTAATTTTCAGTTTCCTCATCCATAGAAAGGATGTAGAGTAATAGTATCCCCTATATAAGCACTATGCTTGGTTCAGAGTAGGCACTCAATAAATGTTGGCTATTATAATCAATCAACTTTCTCCATTGTTGATCTAATTTCATCTATTTGATGATTTTGGTCTTTCAATTCTACTGTAAATAAAAATGTGTGCTCTTTCATCTTATGTATTATTCTTCCCATGATGTTCCTACTCACCTTATTTTTGTTAATATTATTAGGGCATTTGAAGTTTTGGAGAGAAGATATTATATGAAATCAAAGCAAAGATGAAATTAAAATGGTTAGGGGTATATTTTTCAAATTAGGCTTTTATTTACTTGAGTATTCTAAGGTCTAAAGTTTATATTCATATAGATTTTATTGATGATATGTCCTGGCCTAAGATTGGGTTATAGACTAGAAGGAAACTAAAGAAAGGTTTTTAAATTAAAAAAATACTAGATCTTGAACTGATTAAATATTGAATAACAATGGAAACTCCTTAATATTCTATGCCAACAAGCTTGCCTCTGTAACAAACTGTGTCTATGTAACATGTTGTTTTATCTATGAGTAAGAGCACTCCCTCCCTCCATTCTTCTCCACCCACTCATGTTCTCAGATGCTAATGGCTTGGTCTGATAAATGTACAGTTCCTTCTAAGCCCATACCATAAAATTTATCATTAAGTTCCCAAACTTTCCTTTCTGTGTAGAATGTGATCATGGCTTATAACTTATTATATAAAATAATTTTAATGCTATAGTACTAAAAACAACCAAACTCAAGATTACTCATATAACTTGCAAAATAATACTTAAAACTCATTGGGGTGACCCAATAATTAAAAATAAGTGATACTTTTGGGTTAAGTTTACTTTCAAGTGTTTATTCCAAAACATAAAACAAAACATTTCTGTTTTCCTATTTCCCTCTTACAGCTTTTGAGAAGACTAAAACAATTATTCATATATTTGCATTAATAGTAAGCATTCCATCTACCTTATGGGTTGTACATAGCATTTCAGTACAGTCTTGTCCACCAACAATATAGCAAATTATTTTTATTATACCATCTGGGTAGGATTAAAATAAATAATAAAGAAATAATTTAACAAATCTTTATGGAATACCTACTATATTCCAGGTTTGGGGAACATAAAAATAAATAAATGGTCCCTGCCTTCAAGAAGCTCACAGTCTAAAGGGGGAGACAGACAAATAAAACAGACAATTTAATGTAGTAGACAGCTTTATGAGTGGTATGTACAAAGAACTACGGGAACTCTACTGAAGGTCACTTAATCTAGAATGGTACAATCTAGAGATTGTTTCCAGGTCAAGAGGGTAAGATTTATACAAGAGTTTGCCAAGATGAGAGTTAGGTGGGTGGGAAGATGAGAGGAATTCCTCTCGAAGGGATTGTCAACTAGTCCTAGAGACTGCACTGCCTGATCTTCAAGGCCCCTTCCAGCTGATCCTCACCTGCTTGATCCAACAAGGGGAATGTGTATAGACTGAGGCATCTTTCTGATACTGTGTCTATTTGTTAAATACGGGTTTCCCGGATTCTTCTTTTTTGTGCTATAGAGCACAATTTAAGAAGAAAATGTCATACTAACTAAAATGTTTTGTAGACACTTTTTACTATGGTGCTGACCACAGAATTCAGAATGAACAATCTGGTATAGTAAGTACTATACCATCTACTTTTAAGAAAAAGAGAACAAAAGTTAAACTGAAGGTTCCTGGAGAGCTATAAACTTAAACAAGTCAGATATATAGGGTTCTCTAAAATAATATACAGATTTTTTTCTTTTAAATGTGAGGAAAACAAAAAGGATCAAGTCCTTTGCCTTGTACTATCTACGAGTAGTACACTAGATGGTGCTATTAGGCTGTTAGAAAGAAAGCTTTTGCCAAGGAAAACAGTGTTGGCAGTTCAAGTGTTTGGAAACTTTCCATGTGTCCCTGAGAACAGTTTCAGGTTTGTAGGCAAGTAATGGGAATCTTAGTCCCACAAGTTTTAGCCTTCCGGTCAGGTTAATTTTAAACTAAATCACAAGGTTAACACATTTTAAGATGGGGTCAGTGTTTGACAATTCAATCTGATTCCACTGAAATGGACATTTTAAAGTTATTGAAATACAAATGTATTAAACTCTACATTTAAACGTACTGTGATTAATTTCATTTAGGTAGTCTTCCTTTAGGTAGTGATGTCTACTTCCAGTTATGAGCCTAATTGTGTCTACTACTGAATGAATCTCTAATCAGTTTCTTCAAATGGTTTCCTGAAGTTTTGAATTACTTACTATTCAGTGGAAAATACCAATCAAACTCTCTTGTCATTAAAGTACTGCAATATGCTGATACAAATACATGAAGCAATACAGTTTGAGATCACTCAATCAGTATTGTATTTCCTACATAGACAACATTTCATGATTTTTCCACCTTAAAATAAAACCAGAAAAATTTTTATGAAGGTGCAGAATAAAAACAAAGTTTGACTTTCATAATATTTTCTCCTTAGCTTTCTTTTAAATGTTAAACATTAAAATGGTAAACAAAAAAAATGAACCTAAGAGTCATTTTAGTTTCAAAGTCTCAAAGTTACAAGATCTTTGTAATTTTTCGGCTTATCTTTCCAGTTCTGCTTCTAGAATTTCCCCCCATGTATCTACATCCATTGGGTACATGATCTTTTCTGGTAGGCTCAGAGGAGAACATATGTTGCTGTATCTGCCACTTAGCCATTCGTGTTTCACTTTACTCTTCTGGTAATTCCTCAGCAGTATTACCTGAAAAGGTAAATCATCATGTTAAAGGATGTAGTAGGTGGTTGGTCAGTGAGTTTGTCTAAAACTAGAGGAGCTGACTGACAGGGCTGAAAAGAAGGTTAAGTATTTACACTGGTAAACACATATACTAATAAATATGTGGTGTGGGGGGGGCATATGTACATGTGTACGTATGCAAAGTGAGCCACAGAGTTTGCTGTGAGTTTTGGATATGCCTAAAGAAGAATATGCCTAAACTGAGGATTCAAAAAAAATATAAAAGGGTAGATGGGATGGTGTGGTTTGCAGGAAAAGAATAATAATTCAACTTCAACTCCAAAAGCCAACACACTCTGTATGCCTCTCTGGCTACGAAATCCTACCTCCTCATGCAGAAGGTAGAGTTGGCTCAGACCTACCACTATATTGTCAAGAACACTGCAGACTACAAAGACTAAACTTACTCTCCAGGAATATCCACTTTCTAGATCATCGTCTATTTCTCTTTGGCACACAGCTCTTAGAGTCAAGCAATGAGGTTTCCACAAGGAGTCACTGTTTCTTACTGTGTTATTCCAGCTCCTGCAGGTTACTGAAGCCCTGCACAAACTCTGAATGTCTAGCTGACTGAAAATTTTAAAAGTAACTTCTGGTGGCAGCAGTTCAACAAAGTTATTTTGACTCTCTTTTTTTTCCTTCTCAGCATCCACAGAATTCAATTCTATGCCAGAAACTCTTGAATTATTGTTCCTCTTGGAGTTTTTCTGCATAGCTTGATGTTTTAGCAAATTATCCTCATTTGTAACCTAAAAGGCAAAGTTTAAACATGCTCAGTCTCTTCAGATCAGACTATAGAACCTACTCTGAGCCAGATACTTTCTGGGTGTGATTTAAAGAATCTTAACTTTCCTGACTTGAGTTTTTCGATCTGTAAAATGGGGCCACTGATGCAGTTTCTCCTGTGTGTTCTTACGAGGGTTAATAGGGATTATGTGTAAAGTATCTGGCTTCACATCTGAATTGCACATGGGAGGCACTCAACACATGTTACTTTGCTTCTTTTTAAATGTTTTTAGTAAATGGGTTTGTTTCTAAACATTTATTTTTCTGCTCCCAAAGAACATTATCTAAAAAAGAGAAGTGGTTCTTCACAGACTATAATTTGAGTTTAGTAGTAGAAACAACTATTGTGGGAACATATTTGATTCCAAGCATTTGCTGAAAATACTTCTGAAAATGTGTATGATTCGATTCTCTTAAACTCCTAAATGCTTGTCTGTGGGAACTGATGCCTTGTCAGTAAGTTCTTCATCTACAATTTGTGACTTAATCATAAACCTGATGGACTTTGTAGTTTATATAATTATTTGTCTGTACCTAATGGGTAGGTGCTCACAACTGACATAAATACTATCTAAAAATGGACAAGAGGATGAAGTACAGGTTATAATGACACAAAGTCTCAAATATTCAGTTCAGTTATAAGATTGGTGTTTTAGAAATGGCCTCTTGAAGCTATCCTACGTGCATAATTATGAACTAAGAACAGTGGTCATTGAGGTCATAAGGCAACAGTAACCAACAACTATAAACAATGTTTATAATTCAGCGAGGCACAGCATATAATTAAAGATGGGTAGGCTTCCAAAATCAGTTGAAAGCACGGAGCTATTTTTGCATATATAGACAGCTCATATTAGTTAAAATCTGTTTATTCCATGTTGCACTTCCTTTTATAATGGGGGGTATGTCACAGTGCAGGAGGAGGGATTTCTTAAATACTTCTTTTTAACTCAGCTAATGATTATTCCCCTTTCTAGACATGTTACTCACCTATGTTTCTGGACTTGCCAAGGCCACAGTTGCTCCCATTCATTTGGTTGTTTATGATCCGAATTAGCTATGGTGGTTAGAATTCTAATGTCTCTGTTCAACAGAGGACTTCCTCTCGAAGTTTTGGGGAAGTAAGAAAGAAAACTGATAGAAACAAATTCATGAGTCAAGAGCAAGTTTTTGCCACGCAACTCATCTCTCTCACCATCAATACAAACCAAGCCAAACTACCATATTGTTGGGGGAAAAAATCTCATATTAAGAGAACATTACCGTGCATTTAAACGTTTGTTACTTTTCCCAGAATCTCAACGGGGAATAAAATGCGTCCTCGTTCCGGTTCTTCTCCAGGAGGCAAATGAATTTTTTGAATTTAACAAGTGGGGGTGCCTTGGTGAGGTTCTTAAACTCCCACTAGCCATCTTTTAAGTCCAGTTTTGCCTGGATACCTGGAAAACTATCCCTCTTCTGCCCCTTCTTTATGAACTAAACTTTGCTGAATTACCCCTCTAGTTAGGTAGGAGCTCGCCCCCTTTCAGGTGTCACAGGGAGGGAGGGATAGGGAGGCAGCGCAGACCAACCCCGAAGATCGGATGGAATGACTCTACATCCCACTGAGCCACCCTCCTTGAGGGTCTCGCGCAGTCCGGGTCCAAAGAACGTGAAGCAATGACAAATAGGCGACAAATAACAACCGTCAGCGCCGACTGTCACCGCAGTTCCAGGGGGCTGAGCAGAGGCTGAGCCGTCCAGACCTCAGCTGGAAGGGAAGACCCTCCTACCTCCAGTGCCGCGGTAGCCCCTCCGGCGAATTAAATCCTTTGGAATTCGAATCCTTCGCCATAGTCCCTCCAGTCCCGCCCACTGTAGCCCCGCCTTGCTGACTCGGATTTCGCACAGGCGTAGAGAGGAGCGCGCCTTGCCTTTTGGGAATAGTAGTTTTACCAGGGCGCCTTATTTCAGCCAGAGAGGAGAAGGAGGCGCCACGGACTACAAGGTCCGGCATCCTCCACGGCGGGTGGGCGGTGAGAAAGGGCGGGGGGGTGGTTAACCCGGGCTTTTAAAAAATAATTTTGAGGCATAGTGTTGGAGGAATCCCGGCGCGCGTCACTGGCCGGAGAGGGGAGGCGGGACTCCGGACGCAGAGCTGGGGCCTCGGCTGCGCGAGGCCTGGAGACGCTCGAGCGGAGCCTGTGCTCCCCCTCCCCCTGCGTTTTTCTGAGGGCCTGCTTAGGCCCCGCGCGTGTCCATGGAAGGCGGAAACGGCTGCGGGGACCGTCTCCTTGAGAAGGGGTGTAGTCCTCGCCGCCATGTCCGGGGGCTTCGAGCTGCAGCCGCAGGACGGCGGCCCCCGGGTGGCCCTGGCGCCCGGGGAGACGGTGATCGGCCGCGGGCCGCTGCTGGGAGTAAGTGTGTCAGGGGGCTCTGCCGGACCTGGAGAGCCGTGCGAGGTCCTCGCTGTTTCCTGAAGCCCTGCTCCCCGTTTCTGGCTTCCCCACCACGCCGGCCCTGCATGACTGGATTTTAGAAGTTTGGGAGCAGCACGTTTTTCAGTCAACTTTAATCAACTCACAAACGTTTCCTTATGTTGCCTTTAAAAAGCACTGACTTGTATTGTCATTATTACAGTCTTAGCCAGAGGTCGGTAAACTCTGTCCCTGAGTCCAAATCCAGTCTGTTTTTGTATGGGCCCTCGTACTAAGAATGGTTCTTAAGTTTCAAAATGTGAAGTGTAAACGAACAAAAAGCCTCCTAGCCTTTCAGGGAGAATAATTGGCCCAAGGGTTGAGGATATTGTCTCTTAGCATGAAAAGCTGCAGTATTTATAGTAGAATCTGGCCCTTTACAGGAAAGTTTGCCAACCTCTAAACTTATCTTTCCTAGATAATTTCTTTTAAGCTTTCGGCCTCTTGTCGGACTGCATGAGCCTTACTTTTATTGTAATAGTCTTTTTCAGTAATATCAGCTAACTCTTATGTAGTGTGTAATGTTCCTGGCGGTGATCTAAGGACTTTACCTATACCAACTTTTTAACCCATTCAAAATCCTGTGAGTTAGGTGCTCTTATTATCTTCATTGTTCAGATGAGACAATGGAGCCATAGAGTGGTTATTTAGAGGGCACACATAAGATTTAGGACACATAATGCACTAAGCTATATATTCTCCACCCTTTTTAGGATGTTTAGGAGTTAGAAAATTTTCCTGTTGCATTTTGGAATTTCATAGGTCTCTACCTAAAACATATATTGTTGTTTTAACAGCGTATCTTGTTTAGTGCCTACTTTGTGCAGTACGTTTGCAGATGGTAGCACTGTGGGTTACAAAGATGAATGAGATGTGGGTCTCTGCCATCTGGGATTTTTCTCTTGGGCTCTGGAGATAAACCTGTCAGTGAGCTAATACCAGAGAGTAGAGAGGTGGACTGTTATCCTAGCTTACCTCAAGTGTCAAAGTGGAACCATTGGTATTAGCCTTAGGACCCTTCTCTGAGAGGAAAAGGAGTGGTAGTTGGGGGTTCCCACATGGAGGTCAGTCCTGAAGCGGTGTGTGTATATGTGTTTTTGTGCATATATGTATATGCTGTAAGGTTATTGAGAAAGTTGAAGTTTATGTGCTGTTTATTTTTTTACGGGACAAATAATTACTTAAATGTTTAGATAACATTCTGTTACTTTTCTCCATAGTTTGTTAACTTATACAAACATTTGAGAAAACTGCCTGAGAGGTTTCTCCCCCCCTTTTGCCCCCCCCCCCCCCCGGTATATGAAATTTTACAGAGTATGTGCTTCATCTAGAAATCTTATGTCTGGTGATAATTGAGTTTTGATTTACTTAACAAATTGTATCACCAGTACAGAGTGCTGTGGATCTGGTTAAAAGATCAATGAATTTTAGGCCTATGTTTTATAAACATGGGAATAAGTTACAGACGCTTTCGTTGTTTATAGCTTGATCTTTGTATTATAGGCTTGCTAATGTGAGATGAACCAACTTGATTTCTGTCAAGATGGTAAGGAGTAGAAAGGAGTAGAAAGTCTTATCTGGTCAGAATTTTGCTTCTCCTTTTCAAATAATCATTCAGTGATGAGATTCTCTTATCCAAGTTTGATAGATATTAGAAGTGGTTATGAGCAGTGCCCTAAATGTGTTGAATTAAGAATTTGAAGAAATAAAAAATCAGCCTGTGGTTTTTAAGATTTTGGAACTGACATGTTTCTTTCTTTGCAGTGGCTTAACTCAACGTGAGGGGGGTGCCTGGGTTGGCTCAGTCCGTTAAGCGTTTGCCTTCTGCTCAGGTCTGATCTCAGGGTCTTGGGATCGAGCCCTGCCAGGCTCCCTGCTCAGTGGGAGGTCTGCTGCTTCCTCTCCCTCTGTGTCCCCGGCTCCCTCCCAAATAAATAAATAAAATCTTAAAACAACTCAACATGAGGGTACTGTTTCAAACAGCAGCAATTCCAGTGAGGCTTTTTTTGTAGTGTGAGAGAGCAAAGACAGTTAAAGTAGGAAAATTCAGGAAGTTCATTGTAAATTATTCATAATATAATGATTAATTAGTAATATGTGATGATTAATAATAATGATTAATAATAATGATGATTTTGGAACCCACTTAACAAGTCATGTTTTTTGTAGACAAGTTTCACAAGCCTTCGTGACCGTACAAGCATAAAGGTTTATAATTCCAATGTGTAAAATGGGCTTGGTGGTGAAACAATTTGATAAGAATGTCTTTATGTCTTTACAGTGTTTATAAGAAAACACTTATAGATAACAGAGCAAAGTGAAATTTAATTTTCTTGTGCCATTTGCTTTAGTGGGAGTCATCAGTGAACCCAAAGTCTTTGTTTACTTTACTAGGTTGTAATTCTGTTTTATGATCTACACCAATTAAAGGTTTTACAGCAGAATGAATCTCCATGGAATTATCCTGGGTGAAAACAGCCAATCCCAAAGGTTACATATGAATTTTTTTTTTAAAGATTTTATTTATTTATTTGACATAGAGAGAGACAGCCAGCGAGAGAGGGAACACAAGCAGGGGGAGTGGGAGAGGGAGAAGCAGGCTCTCAGCGGAGGAGCCTGATGTGGGGCTCGATCCCAGAACGCAGGAATCACGCCCTGAGCCAAAAGCAGACGCTTAACGACTGAGCCACCCAAGTGCCCCATGAATTTTTTTTTTTAAAGATTTTATTTATTTATTTGACAGAGAGACAGCGGGAGAGGGAACACAAGCAGGGGGAGTGGGAGAGGGAGAAGCAGGCTTCCCGCTGAGCAGGGAGCCCGATGTGGGGGGGGGGTCTGCGGGACTCGATCCCAGAATGCTGGGATCATGACCTGAGCTGAAGGCAGACGCTTAACGACTGAGCCACCCAGGCGCCCCTGAATTTATTTACGCGTTATTGAAATGACAAATTATAAACATGGAGAACAGATTGGTGGTTGCCAGGAGTTAAAAGAAGGGAAAGGAATAGGAGGAAATTGTTATGGCTATAACACAGCAGCATGAGGGATTTTTGTGGTAATGGAAATGTTTTGTATCTTGACTGTATCAATATCAATATCTGGTTGGGATACTGTATTATAGTGTTGTAAGATGTTACCACTGGGGAAAATGGGATATGGTAGAAGAGATTTTTCTGTATTGTATCATCCAATTATTTGTGAACCTACAATTATCTTAAATAAAAAATTTACTTTTAAAAAAGGACTTATAGTACAGCATCTCAAGGAACCTTTAAGCCAAATTATTTGCTTTATGGTTTTTCTTAAATAAAGCTGATTATACTCTTTTTAAAAAGCTGGTTATACTCTTAAATGAAAACTACTATTTCTGATTTCAGATTTTCCTTTTCCTGTTTTGGTAGGGATTATTTGACACATTTCTTTCTGATCTTTTTCCTCCAAGGAAGTAGGACAACGTAGCTATCTAGTTAGTCTTCCTAATGGCAGGTATAATGGAATTGACTGCTTTAACTGAAAAGAGGAGAGGCCCTCAGTTGTGGGTGGAGATAGTCAGGGGCTGTAGTATAGACTCTTTCCTGGCATCAGTTCACCACTTGTAAGAATGCTGTAAGTGTCCTACAAAGTTTACACAAGGTAACCAGTAACTACTCTGGCCTGGCAACTCTGTATTATTTCTGCTTGTTGCAGAAGCTTGCTGGGTGTTCTGGACTGCTGATCTTACCTGGTCCCTAGGGATGTGCCAAGCACTCCTAGCTGCTAGATATCCTCCTCTTCCCGTCCCCCCCCGCAACCACCTTCATTATTGAGCCTAGTACAGTGCCTGGCACATGGTAGGCCTTCAAAGCACATGATCTCTTCCTTTTACATGTCTCTGCTTTTCATTCTTCCAACCCTCAGGAAGAGCCTACTTGTAACTTAGGTGTGAAAAGAATATAGAATTTTGAAGTGAATTTAAGCATAGTGCTACCAACAGCTAAAGTGTGCGGAGCAACATTGATGATGGATTAAATGTTAGCCTTTTTCTATTTTATTGACTAATAGTTTAGTAAATTCATAAAATAGTTGAATATATATCAGAATGGAGGGATGAAAGAGAAATAAGTTATTACTCTCAAAAAACAGTTTCATAGGTATGAGAGACAGAAAACGGGTAACTAAACAGTGGTTGCAACCTCAAATGGGGACTGGAGCCAGGGAGGCACCTTGAGTGAGTGAAATCAGGGGGAGTAAGAAGAACAGGATTGATGGTAAATAAATCACAGCAGTGTTATAGATGACAACCGCCTCAGTTTTGGGAAGGCCACGAGGAAAGCAGTCCGTAATGTGGTCCCTGCTATCCACCCCCATGCCTACCTGGTAACAGTGCCCTATTGTTATTTTCAGGAGTAGTGAGAAATCTGGATTTTTAGACATAACCTCTGACTTTTGAAAGGTCACATTAATTAAAAGTTTTATTTCAGTATCATGAGCTGATCAGAAAAGGATGTTCCATGGTACAGAGAGGTATAGGAAGGAACCCTCAGTTAAGATGAGGGGTCAGGGAAGATTTCATGAACTCAGTGATGTTGAGCTGACTTTGAAGTGTCTGGACAGTTAGAAGTTTGGTAGGTAGAGAGGGAAAGACCCTTAAGCTAATTGGGTGTATGAGGATGTTTCCTGGCTCTGCGATGGAAAGTGTATGACATACTGCATACTGGATAAGGGCTGACTAGGCTTGTGGGATAATCACATGACATCACTTTCCCCTTTAACTTTTACAGACATTGCTTTTATATAGGATGCATCTTTCTCTTTTAAAATAGGCTTTATTTTACTGAGCAGTTTTAGATTCATGGCAGAATTGATTGCGAAGTACAGAGAGTTTCCATATGCACCTCTGCCTCTCCCCCTACACACACACACGCACACATACACACACACACACACACAACCTCCCTTGCTATCAACACCTTGTACCACAGTGGTATATTCAGTGAACTTATATTGACTTGTCTTTATCATCCAAAGTCCATAGTTTAACACCAAGGTTCACTCTTGGTGCACATTCTGTGGGTTTTAACAAATGTGTAATGACACATATAAACTATTATAGTATCACACAGAATAGTTTCATTGCCCTAAAAATCCTCTGTGTTCTGTCCTTTCTTCCTTTCCCAACCTTTGGCAACTACTGAACTTTTTACTGTCTCCATAGCTTTACCTTTTCCAGAATATTATATAGTTGGAATTACACAGTATGTATATGTAGACTTTTTTTAGATTGGTTTCTTTCTTTCTTTCTTTCTTTTTTTAAGGTTTTATTTATTTGAGAAAGAGAGCAGAAGCAGGGGCAGAGGGGGAAGAGGTAAAGGGAGAAGCAGACTCCCTGCTGAGCAGGGAGCCCAACGCGGGGCTCAATCCCAGGACCTTGGCATCATGACCTAAGCCAAAGGCAGATGCTTAACCGACTGAACCACTCAGGCACCCCTAGATTTGTTTCTTTCAATTAGTAATGTGTGTTTAAGATTCCTCCATGTCTTCTCATGGCTTTCTAGTGATGAGTAATAGTCCATTTCTGAATGTTCCACAGTTTATCCATTTACCTACTGAAGGATATCTCGTTTACTCTAAAGTTCTGGCAATTATGAATAAAGCTGTTATGAACATCCACGTGCAAGTTTTTGTGTACACATAAGTTTTCAGTTCATTTGGGTAAAAATACCAAGGAGCTCAATTGCTGGATCATATGGGAAGAGTGTGTTTAGTTTTGTAAGAAGCTGCAACTGTCTTTCAATGTGGGTATACCATTTTGCATTTCCATCATCAGTGAATGATTTCCTGTTGTTCCACAGTCTCACCAGCATTTTGTGTGGTCAGTGATTTGAGTTTTGGCCATTCTGATAGGTGTATAGTGAATTACTTTTCATATGTGTATTTATTCATATGTATTTCATATGTATTTATTTCTAAATCAGTCACTAGTCTAAACTGTCTCCCAGGTACTGCTCAGCCTGAATATGCCATCTTCTCACATGCCTCCATACCTCTGTTTGAGTTCCTTCCTCTGGTAATTTGATTCCGTAGGTAACATCTGGGTATCTGTATTTTTTAAAACTCTGAAGATGATTCTGTTGCGAAATCAGAATTGGAAACCACTTCTAGACACACTAAGAATGCTTGTCACAGAATAATTCTTTCAGAAATGTCTGCTGAACTGAATTAAATAACTATTCAGAAACATTAATTTACCAAAGTCCCACGTGGGGATTTAAACCCAATTTTGTCTTCCTAAATTCTGCTTCTGTTTTTACTCATTATGTTGCCTCTGTCATAATGTATTCATGATAAGGATGATTCTCATATTTGTATAGCATTCACTTTGCAAGTAGCATTGCAAGCCAAACAGGTTGGGTGAGTTGAGATTTCAGTGGCATCAAGTCAGCACAGTTCTGTTATATTGGCTAATAATTCAGCAACCTTAACTTAGGAGCTCAGAAGGTATTGGATTTTACTTTTTAAAATCTAAGTGATCCATATTTCATCAGTATTGTGTATTAAATAGATGTTTATGAGGTAGCCTGATAACCTAACTAATATTATACCATTAGTCTTACGGGAAAGTATTTCACAAGTTTCAAAGACCGTTTTACATCCAGTATATTAATAACCTTTTGAAGAGAGCTTACTGGAATCTGTCTAGAGAGCCTCTGTCGAAAATCCAGTATGTTTCCTCAAACTTGCCCTTTGTTAGTATAATGAACTTTGGTACATTCCAAGTGCAATAATATTAAACACTTTGTATCAACTAACTTTTGCCCTGTTTAGGTAATGAGGTTATGACAGAGTCTCGGTGTTGATTAAGCTCTGGAGTGCGTCCTCAATCTGATAACTGGAAAGCACTCTGATAAGAAAATTTTATGGTTTGTCAACTGGGTTACATCCAGTCTCCCATCCAAGTACTAACCAGGCCCCACCCTGCTTAGCTTCTGCGATCAGATGCAATCGGGTGTGTTCAGGGTGGTGTGGCCGCAGACTACAGTAACTAGTCTCTACTTAATTCAAGTCTTAATTTTAGATTTTCTTTATTTGCCACACACAAGTTTGAGGAAAATATTTTATGCAAATTATGTCTGAAATAGATCCTGTGCTTCTTTAGGTTTATGCATTTTCTCATAATAGAGGCTCAAATCCCATACTAGAGGGTTTTTTATTTTTCTCTACCACAAAAGTTTGAATTTGTCACTTTTTTATTTGTCTGTTGTTGATAGAGCAAACCAGATAATCTTGTGTGACAGCACTGTTATAAAGTATTTTATGCACGAAAATTTTTATTATCTTAGTCTTTCATGTGTTATGTAATTTTATTAGAAAAAACTGATCTTGCCTCTTCTCTGTTTGTTTATTTTTATAGGAGCCAGGCTACATGGGGACATTGTATTTAGGAGATATATTTACTCATCTGTGATATTCAGAAATTTCTCTAGGGAAACATTTTATCGATACAAAAGTGATATACAAAAACAGAGTCCTGTCCCCATTCGAGAAGCAATATGAAGAATTCAAGTAAAAAGGGTTGGTTTATTCTGTGTTATCTGAAGAAGAATTGCTATCATTTTATCTGTTGTTAACAAAGGATAGGCTTGGGTGCCTGGGTGGCTCAGTTGGTTAAGCGTCTGCCTTTAGCTCAGGTCAGGATCCCAGGGTACTGGGATCGAACCCCACATCGGGCTCCCTGCTCAGTGTCCCTGCTCCCTGTCCCTCTGCCTGCCGCTCCCCCTGCTTATGCTCTCTCTCTTTCTCCATCAAAGAAATAAATAAAATATTAGAAAAAAGCAAAGGATAAGGGTGATTTCAGCATTACCTGTTAGCCTGTGTATTCTTCAGCTCCTACCATATGCTATGCAATTTTTTTAATATTAAAAAAAATTCTTGGGCTTGAATGTTCAATTTGGTTAGCTTTTCTGTTTTCTAATATTCCTTCTCTGACTAGCTGAACATAAAGGAATTTATTATTAGATGTCCAGTGTCAGTATAATGGTTGTTGGAGTAAAGAATATTAATCATAATTGGTTTTGGCTACAGGTAACAGATATGTGACAAGCAGCAGCTTAATCAAATTTTCTTTTGTAAGAGAATATTAATCATGATTGGTTTTGGCTTAATCAAATTTTCTTTTGTAAGAGAATATTAATCATAATTGGTTTTAGCTACAGGTAACAGAAATGTGACAAACAGCAGCTTAATCAAATTTTCTTGTGTAAGAGAATCTCAGGGGCAGTCAGTCCAGGGCCGGTGCAGATACTCAAGGAATGGGCTCTTCTGCTCTCCTCCTTTTTCATCCTTTGCAGGTGACTTTCATACCTGCAGTCATGAGATGGCTGCTGTACCTTGAAGTGTCCCATTTACACAGTAAGAAAAGAGAAAGGCAGAGGACAAAAAAAAGTCCATGCCAGTTGAGCCTGTTCCTGGTTATCACGAAGACAATAATCTTTCCAGAAGTTCCACTGTTTTAAAATGTAGATTTTGTTGTTTTGCTCAGGAATGGTGAGGCCAACAGATCAGAAGATGATTGGCATTGGAAAGATAATTTATTACTCACAGTTACCAAGAGAAAGGAGGGCACACAGTGCCATGCGGGGCCTCATGAGATTGGTTGAAGGCAGAAGGCAGAGCTAGGGGAACTGCAAGAAAGCCTTTCCAGTGGTTTTCTCAGCAATGGATGGGCAAGGCAAAGTAAGCAGGTGTAGGATGGTCTAGTTCGAATAATTTTATGGGGCTCTGAGCTGTAGGGGCTGCCTCTAGTTGTCTGATGCCTAGCCCTTGGGTGACTGGGGCAGCCTAAGAGCCAGGTAAAGCCATCTTTGGGAGTACAGGCTTCGGATTGGTTAGTTTGCATATGAAAGGTATACTTGCCGGTGAGTCATGTACTGTCTCTAAGAAGCCCAGAACCCTGGGAGAGGTAGTCTTTCCTTAGTCCAGGATGCCAAATATCAAAACATTAGATGTGGAAACTAGAAGATGTGGTTAATACACTCTCTTATATCCTTTGCTAGAACTTGTCATTTGGCCATCCATAGCTACAGGGAATTCTGGGCATTCGGATATTTTTGAATGGGTACATTGTTATCCTAGATAAAACTGGAATAAATATTAGTATGGAAGAAGAAATTAATAGCTATTGATTAAGCAACTAGTAGCATCTGGTGCACAATGTCACATGTGAAGAAATGGCATCTAAAAGTGTAGGTGTAGTTTAAATCTGAAGTTGCAAATTCAAATGCTTGCAGAGGCCAGGTATGCAATAGTGAAGTGTGCTCAGTGGAAGATTATAGGGAGTGCTGGGGACTATGGTGAGATGGAAGGTACATATACTTTTCAAAGCGAACCAGTTTGTGGTGCCTAGTCTAAAACAAAGAGGTCAAAAAAAATAATAGAAAGAGACTTATTAATTTTACTGAAATGACTGTAAATAAAATTATACGTCATTTATGTTGTTTAACAATCATATACTACATTTTCTAGGTTATTTATTTTTAGAGAGCACGCATGTGTGTGTGCGAGCAGGGGTGAGGCATAGGGAGAGGGAGAGAGAGAATAATCTTTTTTTTTTTCTTAAGATTTTATTTATTTTTTCTACAGAGATAGAGACAGCCAGCGAAAGAGGGAACACAAGCAGGGGGAGTGGGAGAGGAAGAAGCAGGCTCATAGCAGAGGAGCCTGATGTGGGGCTCGATCCCATAACGCTGGGATCACGCCCTGAGCCGAAGGCAGACGCTTAACTGCTGTGCCACTCAGGTGCCCCGAGAGAGAATAATCTTAAGCAGGCTCCACACGCATCGAGGAGCCAGATGCTAAGCCCTATGCGGGGCTCAGTCTCACAACTGAGGTCATGACCTGAGCCGAAATCAAGAGTCTGAGGCCTAACCAGCCAAGCCACCCAGGCGCCTTGAAATTGTTGATGATGTTGTGTGGTCACTTTGGGAAGGTGGTGTCTGTCGGACTCCCTTTGTGAGTAATTTGTGCAATTATACTTTGAGACTTCAGGAATATTCTTTTTCCCAGCAAGCACTCACCTGAAAGTTAACATCCATCAATCCTTTACTGAGTCAATTATTATACTGGTAGTTACAAAATAGTGATTTTCTGGTTCGATCATTTCTTCTTCATTAGTTGGCATTCTTTTATGAATGAGAGCTCTTCCTCCCAGACCTAGCCCCAGCCCCTTTCTTGAGTTCAGTATGAACTCATGGATTATTTCGTATTTAAAGTGTATTGTATTCCATTATTATCATTATTCATATTGATGCCCAAATTGTTCCCAATTTTGCTGGGCCATTGAACTGCTGGATGTGTGATATATTTTCATTATTTCCCAATCAAGTGTGACTATTTTGAGGAGTGATATTATCTCTGCCCCACTACTCCTAGCTTCTCACTCCCTCTTTTTTGCCTCCCGGTTGTCACTTGACTTTCTGTTTCAGCATTTGGTTGCATTCGGTGTTTCTTTCCCCTCTTACATGTAGAGTTAAGTCTGTGGTCATCTCTGTCTCCTAGTTGTGCTTTAGATGTGGATATAGGTGGGTTTATTTGTTCTATTTGTTGATCTCTGATTTTTTATATGGTGCAATTAGTAGTTAGGTGGCTACAGTTATTTGATAGGAAATTGGAATTCCTCTATTTTAACTCTTTTTATGGCTTTCTAAGATGTGAAATGTCTCACTTTCAAATGAAGTTTTCATTTAGACAGGGTAATCAGTAAGTAAACTCAGGTTAGTATTTAGTACCTTTTGAAGTATGTTATGCCGTTTGTCCCTAGTCTCAATAGCTTCTAGCCAGTGCAGTCTTTTTGAGTCTTTGGGTTTCTTTACTTTTCTATAGCTTTTGTCTTTCCACTTGCAGACCAACAGCAGTCGTTTTTCTCCCTTGTCAATGCACCACCTACTAAGCACTATCCACTTTATTGTCTACTGTGAGTAGAGAATTGGGAATTCAGACGAGATTGGGTGCATTCAGGCATGGCCATAGACTTGGGAATTCAGATAACACATCTTGTTAGACTTGGGTATGACATTAGAATAAATAGGACCAAATGAAAACCTGAAGACTTTCTGGGGCTCTAATTAGGGCTTGATTTTCTCAGAATGTCTGTTTGCTTATTAAATAATCATTCTACCTTATTTCCAGTTCTTTAGTATGTTCTAATTTAAACAGTTAAGCTGATGGTAAATAATCTAAAAAATTCTATTTTATGTAATGATAATAAGGGAGGCAATACAATGTTAAAAGGAAGACTGTCTCTAGAATCAGATTCCTTCTGTTCCAGTCCTGGTCCCACTGCTTATTGTCTATGGAACTTTAAGTAGTTGCTTAACCCCTCCGTACTTGCATTTCTCACTTATAAAATAAAGATGATAGTGTCTTCTCTAGCTTTTGTGAAGATTAAAAAAGATAATACATGATAAATAAGATAAATTTAGTAATTTAATAATAATAAATAGAATAGCTCCTTGGTCTTGATAAATAATTGCTATTACAGTTAATATAGTAGTAAGAATATGTGGATATTTACTCTGCACAAGGAACAGTCGTCTCTCTTTAATAAAGCAGGTCATCAGATCTTTAGAGTAATCTATTCATGACCTAGCCTCCACATACCCTCTACCTTCTACCCACCCCGCACCCATCCTGAAATTAAAATAAGCTCTAATGATAATTTGTTAAAACTTTAAGCTTCCTGCAGAGAGTACATGAATTATTATTTTGTAACTTACTCATTATTTAGAGGTATAGTTTAAAAGGCACTATTCTAGCTACATGCCCAAATAATATTTATTTTAAAACTCTTTAAAAAACACCTTTTTTTTGGTATACTGTAGAAATGTACAGCTTGCCCTGAAGTTACATTGTTGTGGAATGATATGTCCACTAGAGGTCATGTTATGCTTTCATATATTTTTTTCACGCTCCTGTCAGGAAAGCCTACTTCAAAGAAAGACTGAGATAAGAAAAGTCTGTTATTGCTTCCTGCAAAAATATGGTTTGAAAAAGAAAGAAACCCAAGCTGGACTGTTACAGGAACCATCATTGCATGCCATGGTTTTATATTTGACGGTCTGATGCTCAGTTGGTTAGAAAATCAGTTTGTATTACGGAAGTAAGCAATGAGATCATACTACCCAAGTTAGAATGAGAAGCTTCTTACTCCCTGACACAGAGTAATTTTCTTTTCTTGAAACTATTTCTGAATGATTATATGCAGGTAAAGAATCATATATGACAATTTCCCCCACATATTTATTTTTATTAATGAGTATGGATTTGGAGTGCTACCTGCTTGAGGAGTGGCCTGCACAAGTTACTTCAGTTCTTTAGACTTTCAGTTTCCAAATTTGTAAAATGTGAATAATAGCTATGGCAGTATTATGGTGAATCTCAACATTTAAGTGACATTTCTATGCAAATGATAAAATCTATGCACATGGTAAAGTGGGTTATCAGGTAACTGCTGTTTTTGGCCCACAAGGCACACGATAGGAACCTCCAAATTCCTTCTCTCCTTTCTGATAGAATAGATTATTAGTTTATATTTACTTTTCTGAACTAGCATTGTGGCCAACAGTGTATATATTTTAAATGGGCCACTTTTAAGATACTTTAGAGAATGTTCTAAAAATTAAACGTAGCTGTCGCAAATACACATACATGGCATTCATTCTGCTGTGAGACTGGGTTAATTGAATTAGGCATTGCTGTAGTCTGTTTTTACTGATAATTTTGGTCCTGAGGTGGATAACATCAGAGTTGAAGTGATAGATACTAAGGTGATCAAGAGATGGGCCAAATAATTACTGTGTTAAGTAAAGTTTGTGCTTAAAATGTTTTCATTATGTATCTGCCACAAATAAGAAAGGCAGTCTTAACTGTTGTGTTTGTAGCCTTGAAGGGAAGGCTCATTTGGGAATTTCAGCATTTAAAGTGCAAATGATTTTTAAACTTTGGTATGCAGAAGTGCTTGTGAGCATAAGTAGAACATTGTTGGCTCAAAACAGGAAGCAAATATATTCATTATATGTTATTATATGATATTAATATGTGTATATATTGTATTATACACACACATATATAAATTATAATCTCTTCTTCTCTGTAAATATTTGGTTTTCATCACTCCCCCTCCCACCTTCCCGTTCTCTTACTACTGCTGATGGCCCTAGGGCTCCAGTTCAGGTCTGCCTGACCCTAAAACTTGTAGTCACCCCTTGATGTTTACCAGAGTGCTGCTCTTTAAATCCTTCTGTCATCATCACATACTATGTATTTCTTGTATTTGAAAGGTTTCCCAATAAGTACACAATATATAGATTTATTTCTCATTTTATGAATTTTATTGATAAGAATCCCCACAAAATGTCTATCTTGAATGGAAACTATCATGAAAGGTTTTGGGACGTGTTCGATTCCAAGTTTGGGTCTCTGCTCTGCCATTTATTCTTCTTATGATCTTGGTCATGTCCCTTAATCTCTGAGTTGTTTCATTATCTGTTCAATGAGGACAATCATTTTAATACACAGTTGCTGAGTGACTGTTTCATATCTAACCTACTAATTTCAGAAACATTGCTATGGGTTTGTGTGGTTGTTACTATTGTTTTTTATGGAGGTAGCTGTGTTTGAAATGTTTATTTTTTCCCCCCTGTAGATAACAGACAAGAGAGTGTCCAGAAGACATGCAATTCTTGAGGTGGTCGGTGGTCAGCTTCGAATCAAACCGGTATATATGTTACTCATGACTTGTTTTAACTTTTTGCCTCTTACCTTTTCCCAGCTCCTGATTAAAGTGGCTTATTTTCTAAGGTTATGGAAATAGTGAATGTCAGAATATATCCTTCTTATTTCCAGAGTATAATTGGGAGATAAAGATCTAAACTATCTAAAGTATTTATTTTCCTGTAAGGCTGTGCTACATTTACCTACTTAGAATTGTAGTGAAAGGGGACTACCAGTTCATGAATACGTTACGACTGGATATTACAAATAAGATTCTATAACTTTATAATGGTTTGTTTTGAGGGGCTGAGGTAGTGACCGAAGTCTCTTAAATGTTACAGGGTTGTATTTTAATAGATTTCTATACCTCTGTGTGTAGAATTGAATATTTCTAAAATTTAGACCTTGTTCAACTTTAGGGTTGCATAAATAATTTTAATTTGAAAGTTCTTGTTGAGGGCTAAAATTTTACTTGCTTGCTTTATAGTTTAAGCACTGATGTATTGTAGGGATATCAGATTCTGAGGATGTACTATATTATTATTCCTTTCCATTTGCACAACGTGTTGTATAGGAGAATGAAATACGTGTATGAGGGTCCATCTGTTTTGGACTAGATGCTGTGGCAGTAAAATTATTATGGAATGAAATTCATTAATTTGTAACATTTTAAAACCTATATGTATTTTCATCTTATACAACTGCCTTTGGTATCATTCGTTCTTTCTTTTACACATAAAGTACTTTTATTATCCTATATATATTTTTTAAAGATTTTATTTATTTATTCGACAGAGATAGAGACAGCCAGCGAGAGAGGGAACACAAGCAGGGGGAGTGGGAGAGGAAGAAGCAGGCTCATAGCGGAAGAGCCTGATGTGGGGCTCGATCCCATAACACCGGGATCACGCCCTGAGCCGAAGGCAGACGCTTAACCGCTGTGCCACCCAGGCGCCCCTATTATCCTATATTGAACTGTTTCCAAATTTGAGAAGTATCCTTTTAATTCTAGTATTGGAAAAGTTTTGAGTAAAGCTGAATTTACCCCATCTCAACATTGAATACTTTAAAAAAGGTTTGTGTATCATTCCGCATTGTCTTCGTGTCTTGAAAAGTGCTGATATCTATAGTCACCTCTCCTGTGAGAGCCCCTTTATTTACCATCAGCTCTTCATCTCTGAATCCTCTCCAACTATCCTCCTCTTAGATGAGACTTACTAGATCATAAGCTTGTTGAGTATAGGAACACTGACCCATCTTTGTATCTTTCGTATCTGACATAATGCTGAGCACATAGTAGGTGCTTAATTCATATTTATGAATGTATGAATAAATGCTGCAGTGAGAACGATACATGACACTTCTAAAGTGGAGATATCATGAATTAAAAAAAAATTATGTTATTCCTAGAACCTAATTTCTTTTTTTAAAAGATTTTATTTATTTATTTATCTGACAGAGAAAGAAAGAGAGCACAAGCAGGGGGAGCGGGAGAGGGAGAAGCAGGCTCCCCACTGAGCAAGGAGTCCAATGTGGGACTCCATCCCAGGACCCTCGGATCATGACCTGAGCCAAAGGCAGATGCTTAACCAACCGAGCCACTCAGGCTCCCCCTCCAGCACCTAATTTCTAAAACCATTTCAATGACCAACTATGGCCTAAAATAAACAAGTTTATTTTTGTTGTTACTGAAGCACATTAAGGAAGAGAATATAGGAATCTCTAACTTCCCATCCTGCCTTTTCTGATAGAGCATATCATTACTTTATATTTACTTTTTTTCAAAATAGTAATTATGGAAAATAATACATGTGTCTCTTAAAGTGGAATACCTACAACTTAATACTACAGTATTTAGATTTACTACTCTATCATTCATGTTAATGAAATGAAGAACTTCTAGTGAGTCCTTACTTTTTGGAAAAGTGTAACATCTAAATAGTCCTTGATGATTAGATTTCTAGTTATTTTTGATACCAAAGCCGTGAATATCAGCCCCTGCAAGTAGGTTTATAGACTTTCTAGATTTGCATTACTAGGATTCAAATCCTACTATGTACATATATCACAGAAAATAAATCAATAAGCCAAGAGTATTGTTTATGGAACTTATAAAGACAGATCCTTGATTAATACTTGTAATTCCTGATTTTTTGAAGCTTTACTTTTTTTTTTAAAAGATTTTTTATTCATTTATTTGACAGAGAGAGAGACAACCAGCGAGAGAGGGAACACAGCAGGAGGAGTGGGAGAGGAAGAAGCAGGCTCCCAGCGGAGGAGCGTGATGTGGGGCTCGATCCCAGAACGCCGGGATCACGCCCTGAGCCGAAGGCAGACGCTTAACGACTGAGCCACCCAGGCGCCCCTGAAGCTTTACTTTTGTTTCAAATAACCTCTGAAAAATTTGTTGTAGCAGAAGAGTTGTAGACAATGATATGATCCATTTTGAGAACTCAGTACATTTATTTGTAAGCAAATCAGTCAACTGAATTGTGAACAATTGAATAACTATTAGATTTTCTTTTTACATTCTTGTTTACTCAGTGCTAAGAAGATACCCTTCTTAAAACAAAAGTTACATGGCATTAAATTTTTTATGTATCAAAAGTAGGCCATTTGGGAAACCATCATTTTTACTAATGCATAAATTTTGAAAAACTTACTTATATTTTTTCTCAGTGTTAATCAAGGACATTTATATTTTAAAAACTAGAATGTTTTCCAAATTGGCTTAATAAAGATGCTTAACTTTTCATTCAAATATAGACACAACCCCAATTAAGCATCTGCCTTCGGCTCAGGTCATGATCTTCTGCTTTCCTCTCCGCCTGCTTGAGCTCTGTCTGTCTGTCAAACAAATAAATAAAATCTAAAAAAAGCCCAATTAAATTAAGAACCTTTGCTTATCAAAAATTATAATGAAAATGAAAAATGTAACAGGAAGAAGTTATTTAAAATACATATAATTGACAAAAGAATGATATCTAAAATATATAGCAAATGCCTTCAACCAATGTGAAAAAGATAAATAGTCCAATAGAAAAATGGGCTGAAGACTTGAGTGGCATGTTCTGGAATTGGAAATCTGACTGCTTAGTAAACATGAAAAAAGGTGCTCAGCCCTCTTATTAAGTAGAGAAATGTAAGTGGGGGCGCCTGGGTGGCTCAGTGGTTAAGCATCTGCCTTTGGCTCAGGGCGTGATCCCAGAGTCCTGGGGTCGAGCCCCACATCAGGCTCCTCTGCTGGGAGCCCGCTTCTTCCTCTCCCACTCCCCCTGCTTGTGTTCCCTCTCTTGCTGGCTGTCTCTCTCTCTGTCAAATAAATAAATAAAAAATCTTTAAAAAAAAAAAAGAGAAATGTAAGTGAAACTGCAATGAGATACTAATGCCCAACAGATTGCAAAAGTGAAAAGTCTAACAATTTCAGGTGTTGATGAGGATGTAGAACAAGAAGAATAGTTATAAAGTTTGGGTGGGAGCTTAAATGTTGCAGTCACTTTGGAGAATAGCTTGACAGTATTTCCTAAAGATTGAGGCATGCATCCCTTACAAGCCAGATCTCACACACATATATGTACCAATAGATGTGAACAAGAACCTGAAGAGCAAAATTGCTTGTATCATAGCAAAAAACTAGACACAACATAGATTTCCATCAACAATGGAATTGATAAATATATTGTGATATATTCATTTAATGAAATATCCTACAACAGTGAAGACAAATTATAGTGAAAGCATGAAAAATATGGATTGGAGTCAGGAACATGATAATGATAAAAGCAAACTTGGAAGAATATATACAGTATAAAATTAAATTAAAATTAAGAAACTTAATTAAAATTAATTAAGTTAATTAAAATTAATATTAAAAATTCTACAAAATAAACATTGTATTCATTGTCATAAGCTTAGGTGGTAAAACCATAAAGAAAAATTTCCTACAGAAGTGATAAACACAACAATTGGTATAATAACCTGAGGGAACTGAGAAGAGACTAGGATAGGGAAAGGCTCAAAAGGGACATCAAAAGTTAATATACTTTTTCTGAAACTACTGTGTGTTGGGTCCACACATAATGTCTAACATGTATTATGTTTTCAAAAAATTATAATGGAATCCTTATGACATGAAAAAGGCGTAGAGAATAGTACAGTGTGACGCAGCTCTTTCTGTAATGCCAAACTACCAAACGTTGGAAGACATGAAAAAGTGTATTTATATTTAAGGAAATGTCCAACTCTAGTACTAGAATTTGATGGTTCTTGTAGAACAATATTTCATTGGGTTTTGAATTTTATTCCATGAATTATTTACACCATACCAGTTGAAGGAAAACTGCTTCTTGGACTTGGTGATGTATGTATAGGTCCTTTGCTTTATGTAATGCTTGATTTCTTGTTTATGTTAATGTAGTTTCAACAAAAAGGCCTATCTCCTTGAAATAGATATATTTATTTACTCAGCTGCTTACTTAGTTGTACCTTCCAGATGCGATTTAGAGAAATTTAGAAAAATTCTAAACAGACTTTAATTGTGAATAGAAATGTTAAGGTCTTGAAAATAATGAGATAGATGAGTGACTTCTAATTCATTTTACCTTAATGTGTGCTAAATATCATTTACTCTCTGTTCTCTAATCAGTCACAAATAAATTGATCTGCTAAAGCAGCTTGTATATATACAACTGTGATACAATTTTGAGAGAAGTTTTATTTTAAAAAGTTTTTGTAAAATTATTTAAATGAATTAGAGCAAATGTTTTGTTACAATCCCTTCTGTAGGCTGTGTCCTCCAAATTATGTTTAAATGATTAAATATTTTTCTGCTTTCCTTCAAATTAGAAATCCAATCAAATAGAAATGTAGCTTTGACAATGATAGATGAATGCGATTAGGGCATTTACTAATTTGTACTTTTAAATTGGATGAATTTGTCTTTTTTTCTCTAATATTTCCTTTTAAAAAAGGCTCTAGCTCTCAGCAGTTCTTGGAAATAATGCATGAGGAGATAATGTTAGCTCATGAGGAGATGATGTTAGCTTTTTTGTGTGTCATTTAAATTTAATCTACTGTCTGGTATCAGCAGGGAGAAAATGTTTTATAAAAGCAAAGCGACAGTGTTGTCTGTAAATGACTGCATCACCAGTGGTTAGTTATGTCTTCTGGGTAAATTCGTAGTTGTCAATGCTTTTATTTCATTTTAAGAAAATCTTACTCTTTTTGGTTTTTGGATGATTGAGGGAGTAGTTTTATAACCACATATAAATTGTAAAAGATTAGATATGTTTTTTGCCACTTGTTGTTAATCCTCAAAATATTCATCTTTGGGTGACTGTGTTTTTTCTTTGGCGCAATAAAATTTCCGAGTTATGATTGTTTTTCTTCCTATGAAATTATGATTGTACTTGGAAAATAGCTATAAAATACTACAGTAGCTCTTCCACAGCTTATTCTTAAAAAAAAAAAAGGAAGAATAACAAGAAGAACAAGAAAGAAAGAAAAAAGAATGCTTTCCAAATTGAAAAAAAGAAAACATTGAAAATAAGTGGAACTTTTTGAGGTGGTACACATCAATCTTTTAATGTTTATGATAATTATAAGAGAAAGCTGTGGAAAACTGATTTGTATTTTTGTTCCATTTCTTCAGGGATAATACATCCTTTGCACCACTTCTAAAATCATAGCATAATGTATGCACTTATAATCCTATGGATATGTTAAAAGGCACTTCCCAAAACTATGCTTCTCATATAGGTGGCTCATACCTATTATTCACTGTGAGTTTGGGTTTGCCAGTATTTTGCTTGTCCTTATCTGCTTTTAGAATCAAAGTTAACTTAGCCTTATTGAAGGAACTAGAGAACTTTCCATCTTTTTCTGGTCTCAAGAAGACTTTGAATATTCAGAAAAGTTTTAAATTCATTTAGGTCTTGTTTGGAGAGAGATTAGAAATATTTTTAATTACTGATTGGATTTTTAAAATATAGGTCTAATTCAAAAAGACACACACACACTCTTTTTTTTTTTTTTTTTTGTCAAGTCAGTTTGGTGTATATTCTTTAAGATCATTGTCAATTTTGGCCATATTTACAAATCCATTGCCATGAAGTATTTGTAGTATTCTACCAGGCTTTATGTGTTCTATGTCATTGTTTTCATTCCAAAATTTGTGCGTGGATCTTCTCCCTTTTTGTTTATTAATATTACTAGATTTTTGTCTACTTTATAACTTTTAAAAAAACTACCCTTTGTTTTGAACTTCATGTCTGTGTGGCTTTTTAGTTGAAGTGTATATAGTTGCTTTTGTTTTTGTTACTTTATAGAGGAAGAAGGGGCAGGGGGGCAAAGAAAGAAGGAGAGAGAGAATCTGAAGTAGGCTCCAGGCCCAGCATGGAGTCCAGCACAGGGCTTGATCTCATGACTCAGAGATCATGACTCAAGCCAAAATCAAGAGTCAGGTGTTTAACTGACCGAGCCATCCAGGCATCCTGAATTAAAAATAGTTTGACATAGCTTTTAAAAACTTACTCGATAAGTAATATTTCTTTAGGTTTAAGTTATAGGATCAAATATTAGGTTAGTTACAGGAATGTCATTTTTGCTCTTGGTTCTGGAATCCCTTGTATGAACAGTTTTAGGAAAAAGATGATGGTGGACCACATACATTGATTTACTTTCTCTTTGGATTTGCTAAATACCTAATATTTCACCACTTAAAATTTAAATGTTAAGTACATTTAACTGAATAAAAAGTACTGAAAATGAATGTTTCTTTGACTTTGGGTTTGTGATGCCTTATTAAAGGAATGTATTTAGTTTCCTTTTTTAAAAAGTATTTTACCTTTTCTACTTTTAGAATATTATGCCTTTGTATTTAACATCTTGGCCTTCGAAGATTTAGGACTATTGTTATTTAATGTTGTTTAGAGATTCGTCTGATTCTTTAAAATACTTACGAATAAGAGCATAGTCTTATCTTAGTCTATTAGAAGCAAACCTCATTTATAGAATATTCAAGGTTCAGACAGAAGCTCTGGATATTTCTGTCCCGACTCTTGTCCCTCCTGCTACTCAGCATTCCTGACTTTGATGATTGTGGTATACTCAGGGAAGGGGAGGCTTCACTTAAAAGTCCGAGGAATAACAGGGGACAGTTTCCAAGCCCAGTCGTGTGCACAAGCTCAGAACCTGGTGGTTTATCATGGCTCGAACACTCTAGCCATGAGCCAGAGCTACTCTTGAGAGAGAATTTAGGGATGGTTGATAGCGTGATGAAAGGTTTCTAAACATTAAGTTTAAATTACAGATTTGGGGGGCACCTGGGTGGCACAGCGGTTAAGCGTCTGCCTTCGGCTCAGGGCGTGATCCCGGCGTTATGGGATCGAGCCCCACATCAGGCTCCTCTGCTGTGAGCCTGCTTCTTCCTCTCCCACTCCCCCTGCTTGTGTTCCCTCTCTCGCTGGCTGTCTCTATCTCTGTCAAATAAATAAATAAAATCTTTAAAAAAATAGGGGCGACTGGGTGGCACAGCGGTTAAGCGTCTGCCTTCGGCTCAGGGCGTGATCCCGGCGTTGTGGGATCGAGCCCCACATCAGGCTCCTCTGCTGGGAGCCTGCTTCTTCCTCTCCCACTCCCCCTGCTTGTGTTCCCTCTCTCGCTGGCTGTCTCTCTCTCTGTCGAATAAATAAATAAAATCTTTAAAAAATAATAATAATAAATAAATAAATTATAGCTTGATTTTAAAAAATCAAACATTCACAGTTCTTTTCAGCAATATGATATTACATAAATATGGTATTCCATTGCATGTCCATTCTTATGAAGTCTTGTGTGTAGTTTGTAAAATAAGTCTGACCTATAAAATAATTGCCTACCAAATTTGTATAGTCTCTGTTTTTAATTTCTATTTCTACTCTTTATCTCCAAATTTTATTTCACTCCTTTCTTTTAACAGATTTAAAGGAAATAGAATGGTTTCAATCACAGATACACACAGGAAGGATTTATGGCCAGATCCTCATGAAATTAAGTTGCCAGAACTGGATAGATTATATTCATTATAGCTTTCAACATTGTCTTTTTTTTTTTTTTTTAATTTGGGCATGTAGGCAGCAATGCTTATTTTTTATTGGCAGTTTTTGTTTTAATGCTCCCTTTTCTATATTAGTCTATGTTAGAAAACTCCTAGGTGAGGAGGAAAAACAATCGAAACAAGCTATGTTGTTTGCTTGAGAGATTTGATCAAAGTCTCTCTTCCTATAATATCTCATTTTTTAATCATAGTGAGAATTTACTAGAGGAAAATAAGTATAAAAGAAGCTAGCCATTTCCAAGGGATTAGTGAAGTATGGATATGAAAGTTGGGTGACTCAGTTTCCATACTGAGAATTATTTTTCATGTTTCTCTTTCCAATGTTTGAACCTCTTAAGCAAAGCAGAAATATCTTTAGCCAGTTAATTGATAACTTTGCCTTTTCTTTTGATTCCTACAGAAGTAGGAGGTATATTTTAGCTCTTTTTCCTTTTTTTTTTTTTTTTATTAAAGATTTTATTTATTTATTCGACAGAGATAGAGACAGCCAGCGAGAGAGGGAACACAAGCAGGGGGAGTGGGAGAGGAAGAAGCAGGCTCATAGCGGAGGAGCCTGACATGGGGCTCGATCCCAGAACGCGGGATCACGCCCTGAGCCAAAGGCAGACGCTTAACCGCTGTGCCACCCAGGCGCCCCTCTTTTTCCTTTTTTATGTATAGATAATAATTATTGTACTTATAAATGCCAGATTTATTAGACTTTTAAGTCTGAGTTTGTAATGAAATTGTTTCGATACTCAAATTTTGAATCAGTTCGTGTGTAGTGGTACTTTTCTCATAATTTAGAATTACATCACTGTATTTTTTTTTTTATTTGTTAGATACACACAAATCCATGTTTTTATCAGTCTTCCGAGAAGAGCCAGCTCCTACCATTGAAGAGAAATCTATGGCGCTGGTTGAATCCTGGAGACAGTTTTTCTTTGCTAGTCGACAAATACATTTTCTGTGTTTTCTCTACACACTCTGAAACAGAAATGGAATGTACTTTAAGGTAAGATTGCCTGATGAAATGAGATTAAGTAATGGCAATTGTAACCTAGGGGCACCTGGGTGGCTCAGTCAGTTAAGCGCCTGTCTTCAGCTAAGGTCATGATCCCAGGGTCCTGGGATCAAGCCCCATGTCGAGCTCCTTGTTCAGTGGGACGTCTGCTTCTCCCTCTCCCTCAGCCATTCCCCCTGCTTATGCTCTCTCTCTGTCAAGTAAATAAAATAATCTTAAAAAAATTTTTTTAAATAAAAAATTTTAAAAAATGGTAATTGTAACCTAATTCCTCAGCCATCCACAAATGCTTCAGTAAAAACCATTCTAGGATTAAACTATGTTGGCAGTAAAGGAATTGCATGGGGTGTGGGTGGTGTATGTGTTTATGTGTGTTTCTCTAGAAAACATTTGACATTGGAAACCTACACCTCAATAGCGATTGCTCGCATATGTGGTGTCTTTTACCATTGTGTTCAGAATGTATTGTCCATTTAATAGTAACAAGGAGAGGTAATTTGAAACCAACTACATTTTCTTAATATATTCTTTTAGCTTTTTAAATTTTATTAAGGTATTAATCCTTCTGGCTTAGACTACACTCATATAACTCCTCTTATAAAAATGACAGAAAATACAGAATTGGGAAACAGATGTTTACAATAAACATCTAATGTAAAGTTAATATTAATACACTAGTTTTGTTGAGGCAGTCCTTAGCAGATTATTTGCCACTGTTTCAACTTTTAAATTATAGTCTACGTAAACTGGACTTATAGGAGTAGATGGACAAATGTATACAGAATGTGTTCTGTGATTACAGTAGTATTAAATTAATAAAGAGTGACAATAGGGGTGCCTGGCTGGCTCAATTGGTAGAGCATGCGACTTTTGATCTTGGGGTTGTGAGTTCGAGCTCCATGTTGGGCATAGAGGTTACTTAAAAAAAACCAATAACGATAAAATAGAAAAATCTCCCAAAATTTGAAATTAAACAGCACACTTCTAAATAACTCTTAGGTTGAAGAGAGTCACAAGGGAAATTAGAAAACATTTTGAACAAAATAATACTGAAAACAACATAAACATTTGTGAGATGAAGCTAAACTATTCTTAGAGGGAAATTTATATTAAAAGCCTGTATTAGAAGAGAAGAAAGCTATAAAACCAATGATTTATGTTTCTACTTTAAGAAGATAGGCAGAAGGGGCAAATTAATCCCAAAGCAGACAGGAAAAAAAATAAGACTAGAAATCAGTGACATAGAAAACAGACAAATAACAAAGAAAGTGAACAAAGCCAAAAGTTGGTTCTTTGAAAAGATTAATTAAATTGGTAAACTTAAAACGGTTTACCAAGAAACAAACAAACAAAATGAAAAAACACAAATTATCAATATCAGGAATGGAGGAGAGTGTATCAGTAGTGATTTTACAGACCTTAAAAGAATAATGAAGAAATATTATTTAAATCTTTATGCCAGCAAACTTGATAGCCTAAATGAATGGATACATTCTTGGGAAACCATAATTTACCAAAACTAATATGGGAAGAAATAGAAAATTAGGTGAATTTTATATTAAAGAAATTGAGGTCACAATTTAAGAATTTTCCATAAGGAACTTCACTAGTGAATTCTATTAACTTTCAAGAAAAAAATAATACCAACATTGTGTCTTTTTTCCCCAAATAGAAGAAGAAACTTTCATAATCCTCATACCAAAATCAGACAGTAGCATTAAAAGAAAACTAGACCAATATGCTCATAAAAAATACTTATAAGTCAAATCCAGCAATTTGTAGAAAGGGTAATACACTATAACCAAGTGGAATTTGTCTGAGGAATGCAAGGTGGATTTATGAGATAAAAATCAATCCAATTTGCTATAGCAGATTGAAGAATTGTCATTTCAATAGATGCATAAAAATAGTTTTGACAAAATTCAACACCTGTTTGTGATTAAAAAAAAACAACACCTCTGAGAAATCTAGAAAAAGAAGGAAACTTCCTTTCTATCAAAAACATACTTAACAGTCAAGTTTTAGAAGTTCTCTCCCTAAGATTGGGAACAAAACAAAGATGCCATTTAGTACAACTTCTTCTTCTTTTTTTTTTTTTTAAAGATTTTATTTGTTTATTTGACAGAGAGAGACAGCCAGAGAGAGAGGTATCACAAGCAGGGGGAGTGGGAGAGGGAAGAAGCAGGCTCATAGCGGAGCAGGGAGCCCGATGCAGGGCTCGATGCAGGGCTCGATCCCAGAACCCCAGGATCACGCCCTGAGCCGAAGGCAGACGCTTAACGACTGAGCCACCCAGGTGCCCCCATTTTGTACAACTTCTATTCCACACTTACTGGAGGTCCTAGCCAGTCCAGGAAGGCAGGACAAAGAAGTAAAATCCCTCAGATATTTGCTGATGACCATTGTGGATTTAGAAAATCCTGAGGTATCTACCTAAGAAGCAAGGCACAAAACAGTTCCTGTTGTGTTATGACGTTTAGATTATGTTCTATAATAAGCAAACGAATCTGTAGTGATAGAAATCCAGTCAGTGGTTATTTCCAGGGACACAGGAGAGCTTTCTGTGGTGATGGACATATTCTGCGTCGCAATAAGGGTGTAGGTTACATGGATGTATGCATTTGTCAAAACTGACCAAATTGTGTGCTTCAGATCTGTGTATTTCAGTAATTATAAATCACATCTACAATTTTTCAAACTAGTAAATGAAAAGAAATTATGTGAGGAAATGGTTTTTGATTTCAGTTAAATGAAATTCAGTAACTGTTGCTTGCAACTTTACATATATCTTCCTTTTTTTTTCTCTTATCACCCATGTAGAAAGAATGTTCTTTTTAACCGCTGTTGAAATGAGGAATATAAAGAACTAATTTTTTTGTTACAGTAAATTTCCACAGTGGAATTATATAGTTTTTTTTTTTTAAATCAGGAAAACATTGCACATTTGTATAAAACCATTTAGAGTATTATATGTCAACTTTATATTTTTAAAAATTTTATTTATATCCATTCAGACAAGCTTGTCCCGTTAATGTGAAAGACCAGTGTTGTACCTTAAATAAATGAGATCGTGGGATGACTGAATTTTGAGTGTTTTTAGTATTGGTAAAAGTAAGAATATAACCCACTTCAGCAGCACTGTACTTTTTTTTTTTTTTAAGATTATTTATTTATTTATTTGACAGAGATAGAGACAGCCAGTGAGAGAGGGAACACAAGCAGGGGAAGTGGGAGAGGAAGAAGAGGCTCATAGCAGAGGAGCCTGATGTGGGGCTCGATCCCATAACGCTGGGATCACGCCCTGAGCCGAAGGCAGACGCTTAACCGCTGTGCCACCCAGGCGCCCCCAGCACTGTACTTTTTAAGGCTATTTTGAGTCATATTATCTGGTGTACTGTTGCTGTGAAGCTATGTATTGAAAGAGGTAGTAAATAATTTGCATATGTTTTGGTAATTGTGTGCCTGGGTTAGGGTAACCAAATTAATTGTGTTATTTTATATTTTAAAAACCTATGTGCTTTGTGGCAGTGGTTGGGTCCCTGATGCCATTATAAATTTTTTCTTCCAACCCGTTGTGAATATAAGAAAGATTTGAACAACAAAACAACAACAGTAAAACCTGAGAAAACAAAGCTTGCCGTTTCTTTCGCTTTTCATTTTACTCATGTCATAATGTTTTCATGTAGTAGATAGATTCTGTATAAGAAGTCCCATTTATAATCTACTCCATGGGAGCGTATGGGTCTGTTCACATAGCTCTCATCAGTTTGTTCATTTCTCACTCTTTTCTGTATATTCTCTCACAGTATTTCTGTGAAATTATTCTGCTAGAAATACCAAAACCCATACTTTTTTGAGAAGTCGAAGTAAGAGAAAACCAAATTTAAAAAAATGAAAGTTTTATATTTTAGTTAATTAAATTATGGCATATTTCATTCAGAAGCACTAACATTAATTATGCATTCTTATTGCCTCCCTAACAGTGGGTGCTCCTTAAGTGTTGGGTTCTTGGATACATGAATGAAATATTGTATAACATTTTGTTTTTGTATCTGAATTTTGTATCTGAATTTCACTGATGAAGAAGTACAACATTGTCTCCCTAGGGAGATTATTTCCTTTAAGACACTGCTGAGAAAAGTATAGTATACCTTATGTCATACAAAGTTTTTTTTTTAAATTGTTAAAGTTCTTAATTTTTAGGTTTCATATAAAAAGCTAATTTTAATCACTTTGATTTTGAACAAAACAATAAAGTTATGAAAATACCATTACAGTATGATAATATGCGTGTTTATAATTCATTTATGATTTTTAAAACTTATTTCTAGATCCAGTTCATTTATGTTAGTAGCATATTTTATATTAAAAATAAAAAATATTTATATTTAAATTTAATTTGGATTATATTTTTAAGAAATAGCTTAATTGCTAAAATAGTCTTTAAAAAGAAGAAAAGTGTTTTCTGCACTATCCAGGGAGGGGCCCCTATGGTGTTGTTCTGCATGAATGCTCTACGGTCTACGTAGCACCCCCCAAAGCCACCAGAACAAGCTTCCTGCTGGAGTGAGGAATTCGTGTCATAACTTAAAGGGAAACTTGCACAACGTTTGGAGCGCTTGATGTCCCGCAAATGAAGGAGGAGGATGTCCTCAAATTCTTTGCATCAGGAACCCACTTTGTTGGCACCAACCTTGACTTCCAAATGGAGCAGTGTATCTAAAAAGGAAAAGTGATGGCATCTACATCATAAATCCGAATAGAACCTGGGAAGAGCTTCTGCTGGCAGCTTGTGCCATTGTTGCCATTGAAAACCCGGTTGATGTCAGTGTCGTTTCATCCAGGAATACTGCCCAGCGAGCTGTGCTAAAGTTTGCTGCTACAACTGGAGCCATTCCTATTGCTGGCTGCTTCACTCCGGAAACCTTCACTAACCAGATCCAGGCAGCTTCTGGTGATTACTGATCCCCTCACAGAGGCATCTTATGTTAACCTGCCTACCATCACTCCATGTAAGACAGACTCTCCTCTGCACTATGTGGACATTGCCATCCCTTGCAACAAGGGAGCTCAATAGTGGGTCTGATGTGGTGGATGCTAGCGCGGAAGTTCTGTGTGTACATGGTACCATTTCCTGTGAACACCCTTGGGCGGTCATGCCTGATCTCTACTTCTACAGAGATCCTCAAGAGATTGAAAAGGAAGAGCAGGCTGTTGCTGAAAAAGCTATGACCAGTGAGGGATTTCAGGGTGAAAGGACAGCTCCAGCTCCTGAGTTCACTACTGCTCAACAAGAAGTGCAGACTGGTCTGAAGGCGTGCAGGTGCCCTCTGTGTCTACTCAGCAGTTCCCTGCTGAAGACTAGAGCGCTCAGCTCGCCACTGAAGATTGTCGCAGCTCCCACTTCTCAGGCCACTGAATGGGTAGGAACAACCCCTGAGTGGTCTTAAGATGCTCTTTCACAAAAACAAACAAAATGGAAATAAGGTTGATGAAAAATAAATAGTTTCTAAAAGTTGAAAAAAAAAAAAAAGAGTTGGAGGATTCACACTTCCCAGTTTCAAAACCTACTACAAGGCTACAGTAATGAAGACAGTGTGGTACTAGCACGAAGAAAGATCAGTGAAATAGAATTGAGGGTCCGGAAATAAAGTCCTTCCATTATGGCCAACTGATTTTTGACAAGAATGCCAAGACAATTAAATGGGAGAAACAATAGTCTTTTCAACAAATGGTGTTAGGACAACTGGATATCCACTTGCAAATACCTCATACCATATAAAAATGGACTTAAAATAGATCAGAGACCTAAATATTAGAGCTAAAACTGTGAAGTTAGGAAAAAATACAGGTATAAATCTTTGTGATTTTGGATTAGGCAGTGATTTCTTAGGTAAAACACCAAAAGCATAGAAGGTGGTACAAATGGAATTATATGATGTCCAGCCTTTTGTGTTTGGCTTCTTCGAGATTCATCCATGTTGTTGTATATATCAGTGGATTATTCCTTTTTATTTCTGAGTAGTATTTCCATTTATATTTTCAAATGTTCAAAAAAGTACATTTGTTGGATTGTCTCTATGTATATGTAATGAATAATCATCAACTTTGGATGATCTTACTGCACTTTGCAGCAGGTGGGAGGTAGTTGGTTCTGCTAGTATGTTCTACACGTGACCATGGATGTTCCTGTGTCAGAACAGTTAGCTTCCGATTGGACTGCAGGTTTGGGGAGATTTTGCAAAAGGCTGTACTGGCCAGAACTCCAGTAGCAGCTACGTGTGAACATGACATCAGGATTTTATTTTTTTCTTCAAAAGCTTCTCTGGTACTCTTGCAGTTTGCATTTTCTCTTTGGGTGCCGGGTGGCGATCTTAACTTTTATGGGCTATCTGGACAAATACTGAGTCAGTACCTAGCTCTTAAGCCTTAAGAGAGGTGGCTGCTACCCATCTCATAAATAGCTAGTGGTTTCTAGGCTGATCACTTGAAGAGATAAATGTATTTTATGCTGATACAATGAGCAGAAGATGAAGAACATATTTTAGTCTATATATTTTATTGTACTATGCTAATCATCTGCTTTTTTGTCTTGCTAAGGCCAAGAAAAGGAGCACAATTCATTAGTTAGAGGTACTTGGGAGAATCACATTTATAATGACATAATATAATAGGAGTGCTTTAAATGATTTTTTAATTTTATTTTATAGAAATAGTCAGATGCTTGATGAAGGTAATATACTGAACGAAACACCAAAATCTTTCTCAGTTAACTCACCTGATGAGACAACTGGTGCCCCACAGCTGGAAAGAAGCACAGAAATAGCTAAGACCCAAACCACTTCTGCAAATAGTGAGGTGAGAAATTTAAGATCTCATCCATTTGTAACATATTCCTTATTTCAAGGAGAGAAAAGACAACTGAAATTATCCATATCATGACAGTGTTACTGGCATTGCTGTTTTTAGGGTAAGCTCTACAGGATATCACACTAGTCCACCGTGACAACTAATAGAGAGAAAATTTCTTTCTTTGAGAATTTGAGTAATTCAGTCCATACTTGCAGATAGGTTTTTAATGGTAGTTTCCTGCAAAGTAAATAATTCCACGATTTCATTAAGGCTGCATGATTATTTTTAGTAATTAATATATAGGTGCCTTCTTAGTGTTTCCTAGGTGAATGTAGAGACCTCAGTAAGCAACAGTCAAACCCTGCACAGAGGAGAAGAATCCTTCCAGCATGGATGTTAACAGAAAATCTCAGTGATCAAAACCGTTCGGCACCAGTCAGCAGTGGTACGGGTAGGTTTTGTTTCAAAAACATTAAGCAGAATTTGGAAGTTTTTCTGAACAAATGGAGATAGACTAGTGGTTGTGTAAGTGTATTATTTAGCCTAACATTTTTTTAGACGTGTACATGAAGTCTAACTTAAAACAAGCTATTATGTTATGTCATTTATCATACACTATCCTGCTAATTACCTTTTGATTTATGTGCTGGACTTATTTTACTGTCAATTTTCAAACATACCTGTTGGTGTCATGTCAGTGATAAAAGGTCGGTACAATTAGAACTTTCTGAATTAATGTAATTAAATAAAAAACTGCCAGGCACACACTGTTATGTGCTGGAGGAGTCACAGAAGAGGACCACTGTCATGGCGGATACCACAGTGATTTATGTCAGCTGCTGGGCATTCCCATTGATTCAAGATTATGAAAATATTTACTGCATTGTCTTAGTCTTTTCTGTGCAACTTTGTAGCCATCTCAGGTTTAGTTTTTGTTGACTGCTTGTTTTCTTTTATGTGGGTCACATTTTCCTGTTTATTCTCAGGTTTAGTAACTTTCTATGGTATATGGGGTGTTATGAATGCTATATTGTAGAGATTTTTTATTTTATGTTCCTCCGAGTAAATATTTTTTTGTTTTAATAGTGATCGATTTGGCTTAATAGGCAATTTATTCGGGCCCTGACCTCTGTTTCCCCTGTTGTGGTCGGCAGCCACAGCCTCTGCTTAGTCCTAGCAGCTTCCGGCTGCTGCTTTTCCTCCCCCGTGTGGCTCAGCAGCCAGTGAAGGACTTGGGGCAGTTTTATATGTAAATTTTGGTTCAATTTGAGGCTTCCTTCCTCCCAGCATTTTATCCCCAACTTCCCACCTGCTCCAGTAAGCCTCAAAGTGTGTTCTCTGACCAGTTAAACCAGTAAGGATTGGGAAATGCCCTGGGTGGGTGGGAGGAGCGGGGAGCCACAAATTCACAAACCTCACAGGTTATACTTAATTTTTCCAGTTCTCCCTTTTCCATCACTCTGCAGTGCCTTCAGATAGTTGTTTTTTTTTTTTTTTAATATTTTGTCCAAAATTTACAGTGGTTTTATTTGGGATGATTAGTTCAGTCACAATACTCTGCCATTTTACCCTGAGCATAATTGAATATGTACTCTAGTTGAACGTTAGTGCTCTCACGGCTTTTCATATTCGGCATAGTGGTCATAGACACAGTCTCAAGATTTTGGTCACATACGTTATATACAAAATATTCCTTATTTAATTCTAGTTTGGAATTTAGTAGGATCAGAGCGGCCTCTTGGGAAAAGTAGGTTATATATTATACATTGTGAGAGATGTAATCTGGAGAATTTTCATGTATAAACCCAAGATTTCCTGGTAAGAGTTTTATTCCAATATAGTGGTTTTCAATGCCCCACCACCCATCATTACATGTGTAACATTTTTATCAGTACCATTTCTCATTAAGCGTGGTAATTCCTCAATCTGCAGGAAGAAAATGGGGAGTGGTGCATGGTCGTGAGAGGGGGCAGGCACTTTCTCTCAGTAGACCAGTTTCTCTAGTGTAGAAAGAATATCTTTAATTGACAAAAAATTGGACCAATGTCAACTGCCTTCCTGCAAGCAAATCCTTTTCTTTCAAAGTTGTTCTGCATGGTGACTGCTTCTGTGCTACCACCATCAGATTGGTTATAATCGCCCGAAATACATTTTACTTCAAATTAAAAATAACTATTAACTTTCACTAGCCAGATGTACCATGTAAAATATGAAGCAACTTTTTGAGTACTTCACCTTAAAAATGCAAAGGATAACAATCTGCCATTGACTTGGACAAGAATATTATATAATACACGGTGTACTTAAAATGCTAAAGCTTCAAAATAAGATAGAAAAGTCTTTGGATTCTGGCATGTCTTCTTTCTCATAAGCAGACTTTGGGGATACTTGTAAGAGCAAACTTAGGTTACAGGATTCCTTTAGAGACAGAAAGAGTTAGAAGTAACACGTAGGACAGTTTAGTACTTGAATCCAGCTAATTAGAAATCAAACTAATTTGACTTCTTCTGCCATGTACATTATTAGTAGTGTTGTTTCATTTGTTTGTTTAAGTAATAAATCATCCAGGTCAATAGACCATTGCTAGAGATTTTAAAAAATCAATTTCTAGGATGCATTTCGGACTCATTTAGAAGTAGGTTACTTTCTTATGTCTTTTGCAGCTTTAGTACTATACTTTGTTCATTGGTATCTATTTAGATTATCTGATGAACTTGATATTTTAGAAACTTTTGTGTCCTTAAGTACAGAACAGATAACATGAACTGATGTTAAATGACTTATCCAGGATCATGTAATAAAGGCCAGAGCCATAATTGAGACCTAGCTCTGTCTGACTTTAACGCCCATGCGCTGAGCCGTGTCACTATACAGCTGCCTAAACTTACCCCTTCTATGTTGTGGTGTTTTTATTCTTTTCTGTTTTAATATGCCATTGCATTCTCTTCTAGATCTTTTCTCAGTTTAACTGTTGGTTTAATCCTTAAATGTATCTGAATATTTGCTGTGATCAGGCTGTCCTTTTTGTTTTTCAGCCAATATAGTTCTAGTTTATTTTCTGGGTCCCCAGATACTAGCCCTTGGATGTTAATCATGAGTTTCTAAGGCCTGGGCTAAAATTTTCTCCATGTCCCTTAGTGATTTGCAAGTGAATATATTTGGGCATGGGCTTTCAGAGCTTCTGTTCTCTTCTCTTGGCTTCCAGTCATCTCTGTTCCCTTAGCCTTCTAGGCTTTAGGACAAGTCATAATTCCTGGGCTATGACATTCCTGCTAGATTGCAAAAGCTTTTAAATTTTTAAATCATTCTACTCTGTAGTACGCTTCTTCTCCCATCTTCTAACCCTCCAACATGGAGACATGAAAAGTGACACATGCTGAAAAAGATTAAAGTAGTCCCCAAATCATTTGGTTTGCATTTAATTTTGTACTCTGAATATTTTCCAGACGACCACTCAATACAGACGATAAATGTTGAACTAACATTCTATTAATTTGACTGTAGCTTGAATTTTACTTAAAGTGCTAGTTATTCTGTTTACTTTATTTCCAGCAACGCTGCTAAATTATCTGATTAATTCTAATAGTTTTTAAGTCTCCCAATTATCTAGCTCTACAGTCGTATCTACAAAATTACGATAATGCTGGGTCTTCTACTCTATCTGCTGCCTTTAAATTTTTTTATTTCATGAACTAGACCCTATAAATTTTAATTAAAAATGGATAAAATTGGCATCTCTATCTTCTTCCCAATTTTAATAAGGATTCTATTAGTATTTCAGCATTAAAATGATTGGTATTCAGTTCTGATACTCTGATCATATTTAGGATGTTTTCTTTTTTCTTTTTCTTATTTTTCCTTCAGTAATAACTATTGAATTCTTTGACAAATTTTTTTGGTATAGTTGTAGTCCTGCAAAGGGGCAGGTGGGCGTGGAGGTAGGGGAGGGCATAGGCAAGCAGTGGGGTGGGGGCGGGGCTGAAAAAAAAAAGGAAAAAAAGAAGTAGTCCTGCATTTTCATGTGTCAGTGTAATTAGTGATGTTGGTAGATTTTCTAATGTACCATGCTTGGGTTCCTGGAATAAGTCTAATTTGTCATGATGAGTTATTATTTTTAAGCTCTGTTAGATCAGAGTTGCTGATACTTAGTTTAGAACATTTGTGTCTGTATTCATAAATGTCGTTAGTATTTTCTTCCATGTGTGCCATCTATGTCAGATTTTAGCGTTGAGCTCTGTGGGTATTGTATACAATGAATTAGGAGATTTTCCCATATATGCTCAAAGACAGTTTGAATAACAAGAGTACCTGTTCCTTTAGAGAATCTTTTTATATCACAGTCTGGGCCTGGTTCCTACTTTTAGTAGTTGATAGTTCTAACATAGGAATAGGTAAGTTAGACTAGTAAAAAAATGAATGAAATACCCAGAAACAGATCAAATTAACATACAGTCAATATATTAAAAATTATCAGTTCAAATTGATAGGGAAAGGATGCATTTTTTTTTTAAAGATTTTATTTATTTATTCGACAGAGATAGAGACAGCCAGAGAGAGAGGGAACACAAGCAGGGGGAGTGGGAGAGGAAGAAGCAGGCTCATAGTGGAAGAGCCTGATGTGGGGCTCGATCCCACAACGCCAGGATCACGCCCTGAGCCGAAGGCAGACGCTTAACTGCTGTGCCACCCAGGCGCCCCGGAAAGGATGCATTATTATTATAAATGATGTTGGGAAAATTAGCTTTCCATTTGAAAGAAAATAATATTAGAGCAGTACCTCATATCATATTCTTAAATTTTTATTGAATCAATAATCTTAATGTAGAAATTAAAACTACTAATGCATTTAAAGAAAATATGGGAACAACATTTTTATTACTTCTGGGAGGCTTTCTTAAGGTGATAGGGAGCCTGGAACCACCAGGGAAAAATTGACAGGTGCATTCAGGTTAAAAATGAAAAAAAACTGTGCGCAGAAGACACTATAAACAAAGCCAGAGGCAAGTAGCAGACTGACAAACCTACTGGGAGATATTGTCTGTCACACCTATAAAACACAGAAGGTTAATACTTGTTTACTTAGTAACAAAAAGGAAGATAAAACTGAGAAATTTTGGATATAGTACTTGACATGCTACAGAAGAATATATACTACAGGCATTAAATATATGACTACTTTGCCAGTCTTTCTTACATATTTAAATATACAACACTCTTTGATCTACAAATTCTAATTCTACGTATTTATCCCACAAAAATAATAGCATTTATAGTTTTAGTTCTGTGTGTGCTTGCATATATGTATTTGTAGGTATATTTGGTTAACCTTAGCAAGTTGGGAAGGATACGCTTCAAATTGTTAATATAACTGTTAGGGTGGTTCTTTTGGAGGATAAAGTTAGATGAATGTAATTGTAATGACGTGTGTATAGTTGAGCTATCTATCATTCATATATTGTTAGTGTAATAACTCATATAAGTAAATGCAACTAGTCATATTAAAAATAAAGTGATTTGTTTTAACAGATTTTCTTTTATATTGCAGTCATTTAACTGTACCTGTTCTGGATTTAGAAAAATATTTGATATGCGGATTTGAAGATTGTTGTGAACTAATTAAGCTATTTATGTTCTTTACTCTAGAGCATTTTTACAACACTATCAAAATGGCTTCTTCCTATGCAAAAAGAAATTAGCTCTGGTCCTTGGAAGAGAACTTGGAATTTTGAAGAATATTTTAAATATTTATTTTTAATTTTGTGATTTTTTAAAAAAAGATTTATTTATTTTAGAGAGAGTGTGAGAGAGCGTGCTCAAGGAGGGGAGCAGAGGGAGAGAATTTCAAGCAGACTCTGCTGAGCTCAGAGCCCGAGCTGGGGTTCAATCTCATGACCCAGAGATCATGACCCAAGCCCAAACCAAGAATCTGATGCTTAACTGACTGAGCCACCCAGGCACCCCTAATTTTATGATTTTATGTACATGTGCGACACTTGGAATATGGTAAACTGCCATTTGGGCAGATGCTTTGTCTTACTTAATTTACATTTTTAGTTCTTAGTATAGTAAGCAGTACCATTAGTTGATTATTTCTCTTGATTTGACTAATTCATATCTGTTGTAGCATTTGGACATTTGCTGCATGAAGCTGTATAGTCCTGACAGTTTCTAAAATGATATGAAATCTTCCTAATTGAGATTCGAAGCAAATATTTAAGTAATTTAGGCAAAGTTTAGTTATTGAATAGTTTATTCTTAACTTTCTTATGTAAATACAATCTGTTTATATTGGTTCCGTTGGTTTTCCTGTTAAATAATATGGACAGTATTTCTTTCCTGACTTTAATGAAGGACTGTTATTTCAGACTACTTGAATATCCTTTAGTGCAGATCTGAGCAGCCCACAGCCCATGAGCCAAATCCCGCACGCTGTCTGTTTTTGTCAGTAAGGTGTTACTAAAACACAGCTGTGCTCATCCCTGTATGTATTGCCTATGGCTGCTTTTGCGCCACAAAGAGAGTTGGGTAGTTGTGACAGACACTATATGGCCAACAGAACTTAAAATATTTACGCTCTGGCTTTTTATAGAAAAATTTGCCAAACCTTGCTTTAGAACATTAGTGACTATGGATTGCCTTACATACCTATATTCAGGCTCTCAAGAGACTCTTTGGACCAGTTCTGTTTCACAGTTCATTTAGTTAAACATTTATTGAGCACCAGTTTTATGCTAGACACATTTCTAGGTGCTGGAGACACTGGGAGGGAACAGTGAATAAGACACATAAAGTTTCTGTTCTCGTGAGGTTGTCATTTGAATGTAGGGGAGACAGATAATTAAACATGAAGATTGTCCTCTTAAAAAGAGTAGATTTTTTTCTGATTAGAGGGATCATGGATTTATTCACAAAATATAATACTGACTTAGGTTTGCCAAATATGTTGAACCTTGGGTAAATATTATATGGGGTACAGTGTCCATTGTTATTGAGACTTGTTTTCTAAATTGGTAAAGTTTGTGGAGGTGACTCTCACTTTTGGGTTATTTTGGGTTCTTAATCTGTTATTAAGTTGCATTCCTCACTGTGGATGTTAGGGGCTCAATAATTGTATGTCAAATTCATTGGATGCTATATGTTAAATTCCTGTTAGAGAAATTGAGTGCTAAAATAAAAAATATATATTTAACACATATCAAGTATTCCGCTATATACTTTATATATTGCACCTTGTTTACTCCTAGTAACCCTATGAGTTATTACTATAATTCCCTTCTTTGGGATGATGAAACCAGAGTTCAGAGAGGCAAGGTGAAGCAGTTCAAGGATGGCACCTGTTCATATTAGCATCTTGGCCTGGCTCTCTCCAGGGCTGGAGCTCCTGGCCAAAGTGCTGCTTAATACTATTTTGAGATTTGCAAATAAGTGTTTTCAAGTTGGCATTAATCTAAATGGAACTTTACTTTTAATTGCCCTTTTATCCTTTTTCTTCTTTCTTTCTTTTAATGGATTATTGACATTTGATACAGGAGATAATTTTTTTCTTCTTTTTCATTGTGTGTTGAAGATAATAATATAATCCAGGGAAGTGGAAAAGACGGAATCTGCAAAGATGAAACTCAAGTAAACATAACACAGCAAGGAAGAAAGCGATTAATTTCATCAGGAAGTTCAGAAAGTACATCAGCAGAACAAGACACAGGGAAAAAGTGCAAAAATGCTGATCAGGAAGAGTCTATCATTTCATCCAAGGTGATTTTTAAAAAGAATTTATTATTTGGGGGTGCCACGCTGGCTCAGTTGGTAGAGTGTGTTTCTTGATCTGGGGGTTGTGGGTTTAAGCCCCACATTGGATGTAGAAATTACTTAAAAATAAAATCGTAAAAAAAATATTATTTGATCATTTGTTTTCTTCATCAAGTATTCTAGATAAGAATTAATTATATGTTGTATACAGCAAGGAAAAACCAAAAGTTCTTTATTACTGAGCTTATGACGATAAAAACTAGCTCAGATTTTTTTGGCTTACTAAAATTAATATGGTACTTGCTTTGTAGAAAACAAATCTATTTAATTTAGAAGTTTTCAGACTGGAAAAAAAGTGGAGACCACTTGACTGTTTGTAATTGGTTCCTCCATTCTGAAAACCTGGTTTCTTTTATGTTATCAGTCATTCTCAAGACTACATGTAACCACCTTTTTCTTGGTACCTGTGAAGAACAACTGATAGGCTAGTTCTTACTAGCCTGTTGCAGGATTACTTCTGGGCTAATTTACAGTATTTGGAAAACTTCTCTTTCCTCTTTCAGTTTTTGCTAACTCACTAGAATGGTTTGGCTGACTTAAGCATTCTTTAACACTGGGTACTTAATGAAAATAGGGCCTATTATTGGATGCCTTTAAAAAAAGAGAATTAGAGAGAAAGAGAGCAAATGAGTGAGCAAGCCTAGGGCAGAAAGGTCAAGTATTTTTCCTCTTCAGAGAGGGGTGGCTTTAGGTAATAGTTTTCATGATCATTACAGACCTATGGCTAAGCTCCATGGGTCTTCATCTTTTTAGTGTCAGTTGGGAGCCAAAGGAGCTGGATTGGTTTTAGAATAGTGTACACTGGGATGCTTGAAATGCTGTCAGCTCTTCCGGAGCGTTGGGCCTTTTAGTACTCACTTTGCTCCTGCCTCCTCTCCCATTAGAAAAGATCTAGCTTCTCGCTGGCTCCTTTCTTCTAGGTGGGGAAGTGGGGTTTGATTCCTATAGGGTCAACTCCTTTGCTTACTTATGGAGTCAGGTATAATAAATGAAAACAAAACATTTTCTGACTCACATGTATTGACCATAAAAAGTTACTGAGATAAAAGTTGTTTAACTTTGAGCCCTAATATGCTCTATTCTCTATGACTTAATATGACTGATTTTTTCTTTTTTTCAAAAAAGAAGTTTTTGTTTTTGTTTTGTTTTGTTTTCAGAAGAAAATCTGTAGTATACATATTTTGCTATGTTTATCCGAACCCATTACCCAAGTTTGGCAATGACAAGTAAAACTTAAGAAACACTTTTCTTAATTGATAGATTGCAGAGAGGAGCAGTAAATAGACTCAAGATATTGGAGATATTTGTGAGATTTTGATGACACACAGATTAGACTGCCTACAATTTTGTGACTCTCCTAATGTCTGGTCATGAAGATAATTGCTCTGAAATTGTCCATAATATTTCTCATTAATTCTCTTACATCTTTCTGCAGCTCCTTATGGGTTATGTAATTGTCCAGTTTGGGAGTGAACATGAGGGTGCTTGAATCTACTAACTTTAAAGAAATAATCTACATAATTTACATAATCTAATTAGGTCTCTGTTATAAACGACAGAAGGAAGCCTAACTGAAACAACTTAAGCAAATAGTGTTATAAAGCGTATTAACTGTTGCTGGGAAGCCAGCTACCCTAACATTTGGTAACTTAACAATGTTTTATTCTTACAATGCTATGGGTTGGCTGGGCTCAGTTGGCCATTTCTTTTGTGACACCTTTTTGGTGTTGAGCTGTGCTGCATTCAATTGGGAACTCAGCAGAGGCTGGAGCATCCGAAATGCCTTCACTCGCACGAATAGTGTCTCCACAAGGGTTGATCGAATGGCTGGTGGCTGGCTGGGCCTCCCTTTCTCCATGTAACCAGTAAATTGTCTAGGCCGAACATCTTCACCTGACAGCTAGATTCCAGTGGTGTCAAAGTAGAAGCAACTATTCTCTTAAGGCCTAGGATTGGAACTGGTACAGTGTTATTTCTGCTGCATTCTTTTGGCCAGAGCAAGTTACCAGGCCAGTCTAGACTCAAGGGGAGGGGATAGGAACTCCACTGCTTGATGGCAGGAGTAATTTGTGTAAAAAGGGATGGGAGGAATTGTTGGCAGTCATCTCTGATGACTATCACACCAAGATAGAGGAATAATTCAATGTCCAGAATGGAAAGGAAAACAACAGAAACTATAGATCATAAAGACCAGCTGGGACAAGGAACTTAATCAAAATCATGTTGGTCTGTGGTTTTTCCATTTTCGGCTCTCAAATCATCCTTCACTGCTGATGGCGGGCTTGCTTCACATTATGTACAGCATGGTTACTGGTAGCTCAAGGCTCATGTCATCTCGTTTTTCAACTTAAGAGGAAAAATTAGAGTTTCTCTGTGGTTGCTTCTGTGGTAAGTTCTAAGGACTTGGATCATGAAATCTCCACTTAGACCATTCATAGTGCTCAGAGAGATGAAGTAGCATCATTACCCCTTTCTGGGTCATGTATACACCCATTTATTAGACAGATGGAGGAAAGGGGGTCTAGAAAGAAAGAAATAGTAGGTATTGTAGTATTTTTTGGGCAGGGGGATACTATAGTTAGATCTGGATAAATTCAGAGAAGGCAGAAACTGGTAGTTTTTAAGTTGGTCGAGATCAACCTAACAAATGAGGTTTGGAATGGTTGGGAACACTTGGGATATACCATGAGGTGAAAGAGCAGATGTAAGGAAGAAGGGACTTCCAGAATTTCATGCATCTAGAGGGGGTTCTCTTGTTTTGACTTGGCCTCTATTGAGCAATCAGGTGTCAAGGTGATCAGTTAGGACAGAGCCAAATTGAAAGTAACTCAAGCTTTTCTTCACTTAGTGCTACAGTACAAGCAAAAGGGGAAATGACTTGTTGGCTCCCCAGTGTTCCATTTTGTCCCATGGAACAGCACTTGGCAAGAGTCAGCAGCACAGGTGTGGAGAATCCTCTAACTACTGAGGTGCCCTGGACCAAAGGCTTTTGCTTCTTTCTAGACAAGGATGAGGAGAAGAGGAAGAGCTAGGAGTGAAAAGATACTGAGTCAAAGTACAGAAAAGTGCCTCAGCCAAAGCCCCCTGTAGGGAGATCTAGTGAAGATCCCTGGGAAGGGCCTAAGCCAGTTGCGCCCCCCTCCTCCATACCTACCAGAGAGGCCTCTGGATGGAGGCACCTGGGCTAGGAATGCACCATAAGCATGGCTGGTCCAGTGAAGCTTGAGTCCTTGATTGCAACTCCCTCTAGAAAACTGTAACACACTGGCTGTGGACCATGTCTGATGTGGGGAGGGCAGCTTCCCCTGTGAGGCCTGCCAGCCAAAGTGTTTGTGATTGTCTAAGCTTGGGCCTGAAGGATCATATATAGGATTTTGGCCTAGAGCCAGACTCCTCAGTCTGTACCTTGCTGTGCTGACTACTGTTCCACATAAGTTTCAGACCAACCAAGAGGCCTGAGTGTCCTCCAGCCAGCTGCTGTCTGTTCCTTTTAATCTGAGTTAGAGTCCCTACCTTGAAATCCCATCTGCTTTTCTGTTTGTTTGCGGTTTTTTTGACTGTATAGCATTTTATTTTATTTGTTTTCCTTTTTTAAAATTTAAATTCAATTAACAGACAGTGTATTATTAGTTTCAGAGGCAGAGTTCAGTGATTCATCAGTCTTATATAATACCCAGTGCTCATTACACCATGTGCCCTCCTTAATGTCCATCACCCAGCTACCCCAACCCCCCTCCCCTCCAGCAACCCTTAGTTTGTTTCCTGTGATTAGGAGTCTCTTGGGGTACCTGGGTGGCTCAGTCAGTTAAGCATCTGCCTTCAGCTTAGGTCATGATCTCAGGGTCCTGGGATCGAGCCCCGCATTGGTCTCCCTGCTCAGCGGGGAGTCTGCTTCTGCCTCTCATTCTCCCTCTATGCTCTCTCTCTTTAAAATCTTAAAAGAAAAAAGAGTTTCTTATGGTTTGTCTCCCTCTCTGATTTCATCTTGTTTTGTTTTTCCCTCCCTTCTCCAATGATCCCCTGTTTTGTTTCTTAAATTCCACATATTAGTGAGATCATATGATAATTGTCTTTCTCTGATTGACTTATTTCGCTTAGCATAATACCCTCTAGTTCCATCCACGATGTTGGAAATGGCAAGATGTCTTTTTTTGATGGCTGAGTAGTATTCCACTATGTATATATAACACAATTCTTTATCCATTCATCTGTTGATGGACATCTGGGCTCTTTCCATAGTTTGGCTATTGTGGACATTGCCGCTATAAACATTGGGGTGCAAGTGCCCCTTTGGATCACTACATTTGTATCTTTGGGGTAAATACCTATTAGTTTAATTGCTAGGTCATAGGGCAGTTCTATTTTTAACTTTTTGAGGAACCTCCATACTATTTTCCAGAGTGGGTGCACCAGCTTGCATTCCCACCAACAGTGTAGGAGGGTTCTCCTTTCTCAGCATCCTTGCCAGCATCTGTCGTTTCCTAACTTGTTAATTTTAGTCATTCTGACCCGTGTGAGGTGGTATCTCCTTGTGGTTTTGATTTGTATTTCCCTGATCCCTAGTGATGTCGAGCATTTTTTCGTGTTTGTTGGCCATTTGTATGTCTTCTTTGGAGAAATGTCTGTTCGTGTCTTCTGCCCATTTCTTGATGGGATTATTTGTTCTTTGGGTATTGAGTTTGATAAGTTCTTTATAGATTTTGGATACTAGCCCTTTATCTGATAAGACATTTGCAAATATCTTCTCCCATTTTGTTGGTTGTCTTTTGGTTTTGTCGATTGTTTCCTCTGCTGTGCAAAAGCTTTTTATCTTTTTTTTTTTTAAAGACTTTATTTATTTATTTGACAGAGATAGAGACAGCCAGTGAGAGAGGGAACACAACCAGGGGGAGTGGGAGAGGAAGAAGCAGGCTCATAGCGGAAGAGCCTGATGTGGGGCTCGATCCCATAACACAGGGATCACGCCCTGAGCCGAAGGCAGACGCTTAACCACTGTGTCACCCAGGCGCCCCAAAAGCTTTTTATCTTGATGAAGTCCCAATAGTTGATTTTTGCCTTTGTTTCCCTTGCCTTTGGAGACGTGTCTAGCAAGAAGTTGCTGTGGGCAAGGTCACAGAGGTTATTGCCTGTGTTCTCCTTTAGGATTTTGTTGGATTCGTGTCTTACATTTAGGTCTTTCATCCATTTTGAGTATTTTTGTGTATGACGTAAGGAAATGGTCTAGTTTCCTTCTTCTACTTGTGGCTGTCCCATTTTCCCAACACCATTTGTTGAAGAGACTTTTTTCCATTGGATATTCTCTCCTGCTTTGTTAAAGATTAGTTGACCATAGAGTTGAGGGACCATTTCTGGATTCTCTATTATGTTCCATTGATCTATGTGTCTGTTTTTGTGCCAGTACTGTACTGTCTTCATGATTACAGCTTTGTAATAGATCTTGAAGTCCAGAATTATGATGCCGCCAGCTTTGGTTTTCTTTTTCAACATTCCTTTGGCTATTCAGAGTCTTTTCTGGTTCCGTACAAATTTTAGGATTATTTATTCCAGCTCTGTGAAAAAAGTTGATGGTATTTTGATGGGGATTGCATTGAATGTATACATTACTCTACGAATCATAGACATTTTAACAATATTTGTCCTTCCAATCCATGAGCATGGAATGTTTGTCCAATTATTTGTGTCTTCCTTAATTTCTTTCATGAGTGTTCTATAGTTTTCTGAGTATAGATCCTTTGCCTCTTCCTAGATATCTTATAGTTTTTGGTGCAATTATAAATTGGATTGATTCTTTAATTTCTCTTTCTTCTGTCTCATTGTTAGTGTATAGAAATGCAACTGATTTCTGTGCATTGATTTTATATCCTGCCACTTTGGTGAATTCCTTTACGAGTTCTTTCAATTTGGGGGTGGATCCTTTTGGGTTTTCCACATAGAGTATCACATCATTGGTGAAGAGTGAGAGTTTGATTCTTTGCCAATTAGGATGCCTTTTATTTCTTTTTGTTGTCTGATTGCTGAGGCTAGGACTTCTGGTACTGTATTGAACAACAGTGGTAATAGTGGACATCCCTGTCGTGTTCCTGACCTTAGGGGAAAAGCTCTCAGTTTTTCCCCATTGAGAATGATATTCACTGTGGGTTTTTCATATATGGCTTTTATGATATTGAGGTATGTTCCCTCTATCCCTACACTGTGAAAGGTTTTAATCAAGAAAGGACGTTGTACTTTGTTAAATGCATTTTCTGCATCTATTGAGAGGATCATATGGTTCTTGTCCTTTCATTTATTAATGTAGTATGTAACATTGATTGATTTGTGGATGTTGAACCACCCTTGCAGCCCAGGAAGAAATCCCACTTGTTCGTGGTGAATAATCCTTTTAAGGTACTGTTGGATCCTATTGGCTAGTATCTTGGTGAGAATTTTTGCAGCCATGTTCATCAGGGATATTGGTCTGTAATTCTCCTTTTTGGTGGGGTCTTTATCTGGTTTGGGGATCAAGGTGAGCTGAGAGCCCACTCCTGGGCTCACTCTTTGCAGCTGGCTTCCCCGCTCTGATGCCTGGGGACTCTGCCACACTCAGGCACCCCCATTCTTTCTGTGACCCTGGGGATCCTGAGACCACACTGTCCCCCCTAGGATTCTGTCCCATTTCATCACCTGAACGCCTTTCTGGCAGGGATGTCCCTCATAGGAGCAGACTTCTGAAAGTTCCAATTTTGCACTCCGCTGCTATGTCACTTCCTGGTAGTCAGCTTACGGAAACTCCCTCCCCTTGCTGTTTATCTTCCCATATATCACCTCAGATTCACTTCTCCGTACCTTCTACCTTGCAGAAAGTGATCACTTTTCTATTTGTAGAATTGCGGCAATTCTTTTCTTAGATCACTGGTTGACTTCACAGGTGTTCAGAATGATTTGATAGCTATCTAGCTGAATTCCTGGGACCAGACAAAACTAAGGTCTCCTACTCCTCTGCCATCTTGGAAAATTAATCTTGCTTTTCTGTTTTGATAGGCTTGACTAGACATTGTAGAAGGTGGCCCATTAAGCTAACAATTTATAATAATGTAATCTTTTTTTTTTTTTTTAAAGATTTTATTTATTTATTCGACAGAGATGGAGACAGCCAGCGAGAGAGGGAACACAAGCAGGGGGAGTGGGAGAGGAAGAAGCAGGCTCCCAGCAGAGGAGCCTGATGTGGGGCTCGATCCCAGAACGCTGGGATTACGCCCTGAGCTGAAGGCAGACGCTTAACCGCTGTGCCACCCAGGCGCCCCTATAATAATGTAATCTTATCTCCATTTCCACCCCCCTGTGTTTGTCTGACCCAAATCTAAATTTAATATTTAAGTCTTTGGGTATTTATATTAATATGCCCTTACTTGAGCCTTGGGACTGATTGTAGTAGGTGATATGGCAGGTGGAATGATCTTGACCTCTAGTTCTAGCTACAGGGGTCATGAGTCCCTAAGTCACAGTGGGAGTCTTAGCTAGTTAACCCTGAGCTGCCCAGAAGTCCATTCAGGTGGTAAGATATTAAAGAGATGCAAAGAGGAGAAAAATACCCAATTTAGAGTATCCTGAAGATGAAGGCTATTCTGTCTTATCAGAGTGCTATAGTGATTTATTTGGTAAAACCAATAATTTGGCAAGTGTTTATCTCAGGCAGTATAAATCTAAACAACTGATTGTAGAGTGTCCTGTACCCTATTGGTTGTTTGGATGTACCATTTTTTTCTTCCAACTGAAAGACTGCAAACAGGGCTATTCCGAAAGATTTTTTTTTTTTAAGTCATCCAGAATATCAAAAGGCCTAGGTGTTCAATAAAGTTTTTAAGGCATTACCAAAAAGGTGGTTTATTCCTGAAGGCTGGTTGGGGGTGGGGTGATGTTTTGAAGAGTATCTTCATCGTCTTGAGCACACTAGATACCTTGGCTTGGCTAGTGTATGTTACATTATTGTTTGGTGGAAGGTGTATATTTGAGGAGTGGGGAAGGATGCTTGTTTAATCTCTTCGAAGGAGATTTTTGTGTTAGATGTTGGAAGATGGCTGGCATGCTAGCAAATGGGGTTAGTGAGGAGGAGAACTGTCAGTGAGCAGCACCGTGTGAGCAGAGGCATAGAGGCGGGAAAATGTGTGTGGCCCATGGATGTACGTCCGCACTGGAGTGTTGTTTAGGGGCGCCTGGGTGGCTCAGTAGGTTAAGCGTCCGACTCTTGATTTCAGCTCAGGTCATGATCTCAAGGTTGTGGGATCAAGCCCAGTGTAGGGCTTTGGCTGGGCATGAAACCTGCTGAGGATTCTCTCTCTCCCCCTCCCTTTTCTCTCCCTCTCCCAACTCCCATGCACACACACACACGCTCTTTCTCAAGAAAAAAAAATCAGGGCTAAGGAGAGAGTTCTCTTAGATCTGTGTTATTTGGAAGCAAACTTGCCAACAGTGCATTTAGAGTATAGGAGTATATGGAGGTGGAGGCTTTGGCAGCGAGAGCCATTTCCAGTTTTGCTGCCTGCGCTGTATGTATATGCAGCTGTGCTAATAATTGCCGACGTGAGTGCGCTGGCTGTTCTCTGTATGCACGTGCCTGCCATGAAGTCTTACTCGTATTTCTTCATGAAAATAGCAGGGGAGATGAAGAATATAACTCCTGTTGCACAGCCATCTCTTAAGGCTGTATGCCCCAGAGCTCCGCAGTATTGGTTTCCTACATCAAAGAATCCTGCATCCTTTGCTTTTCTGATTGGCTATTTATTTATTTATTTAAATATTTTATTTATTTATTTGACAGAGAGAGAGACAGCAAGAGAGGGAACACAAGCAAGGGAGTGTGAGAGGGAGAAGCAGGTTTCCTGCTGAGCAGGGAGCCCGTTGCGGGGCTCTCTCCCAGGATCCTGAGATCATGACCTGAGCCGAAGGCAGATGCTTAACGGCTGAGCCACCCAGGTGCCCCTGATTGGCTATTTACTACCATTTATGGCATGTCTGTCATCAGCCCCACAGAAACATCTTTTCATTCATTCATTTATTCAGCAAGCATTCATTAAACAAGTAGTAGTGATATAATGGCATTGATAATGCTATCAACTAAAACAACTTACACACACACACACACACACACACACACGCACAACCATTTATTGAACTCTTATTATGGGCTAGACCCACAACTAAGATATACTTATTTAATTTTTAGAAAATTCTGGAAAGTTGATTGATAATATCCCCAGTTTACCGATCAAGAGACCTGAGACTCTGAGAGTTGGAGTCAACTTGTTCAAAGTCAAAAGTTAGGAAATAGCTGAACTAATATTCAAGATATGATTTTTTTTTAACTTCAAAGATCATTCTAATAATCATTACACACAAGCAGTCTTTCTGTTACATGCAAGGCAGTGTGTTAGATCTGGGATAAAATGTGAATAAGAGCTGATTAGGAGCTCATAGTCCTGTGGGGAACATGATTCAAAACCATGAAATAGTGTTGAGACCACATTGATTTTTCTGGGGGTTTTGGGGGCTGCCTAAGCCAACTCCTAGGGATGGGATCCTCAAAGAACTGATCTGAACTGAATCTTAACAGAAGAGGAGTAGGCATGAACCAGGGGCAGAAGATGTAGAAGAAGGAATCCATCCAGGTAGATGGGCAGGAAGGACAGGAGCAGAGGAGGTTACAGACAGCATGCTGGGAGCTATTGTTCTTAGAATTCATGGTGTAAAGCCAGGCGAGGACGGAGCTGGCAGTGGAGACCAGTTCTAGAGGGAGGACTTTGAAAGGATTTTGGCCACAGAGTTAATCCTGGAAGCTCTTTAGAGGAGAGATGGAAGGAGAACAAAATAAAAGACAGAGGAATGAGAGAGGAAATGACATCTCAGTCAAGAATTAAAGAGAATCTGATCCAGGTTGGTGGCATTGAGGATGGCACAGAGGCATTAGGTCAGAGAGATATTTAAGAAACAAAACTGCAGAACTTGTGGCTTGGATCTGAGCAGAGTGAGGGAAAAGAATGAGTGAAAGATAGACTTCCAAGTTTCTGGCCAGAATGAATGGAGAAGTTGTGTTGGCAGAAACTTTGGTACAGAATACAGGGGGATGATTTCAGTTTTCACATTTTGAGTTTGAGGTGCATAGGATATTAAGGAAGAAATGTCTATGTAAGTTTGAAGGTCAAGAGTGAAGGTGGGGCTGGAGGTTGGGATTTTTTAATTGTTAGTATGTGGGTGCTAGTGAGACTAATGCAGGACTTTTAAGGCAACTTATTAGTACAGACATTCTTTCCAGGAGCAGCAAATTACTTCAGTGAACTTGTATTGGGCAGAAGTTCTGTAGCCTGTCCCTTGTGGTACATTAAAACTTCAGATGGCTCAAGGGCAAGGGAGGGCTTGCTGGGCAAGTTAACAGTTTAATAATCTTAATAGTACATTCCAGCCATTACCAAGCAGCAAGGTCACCTTACACCAGCTACATGCTCCTTGATCCCTGAGGCCTCTAGCATATATTTTTATAGTATAGAGAACCCCGTTTCTCTATCATGAATCTTCAGCCTCCCACATTTCATTCTTCACCTTTTCATCTAGGCGGTGTGGGTGCTTATAAAATATGGACCTCTCTGCCTTTCTCCTGCTTCTTCCAAGTACAGAGAACCTTCCATCTTTTCTGTTCCCTCACTTGCCAGTTCAGTGACTTGCTCTGGCTCATGAGCTTTGTAATTGGCACAGGACAAATTTATGTCTCAGCAAACTTACAAATTACTGCATGTAATGGATTTTTGGGATCCTTTATAAATAATTGAAACCATGAATGTTAAATTCTTGAATGCCAAGGGTCTAGTGAGTATCAATATTTCATGAAGTTCCATAAAGGACATTATGAATTCCAGCTTTTGTGCCTCTTAAAATATATTTGAGAACACCTGATCCATAGTATTGATGTCTGTGACTTTATCATTCCTTTCTCTTTTAGAATAAATAGTGTATTAAACATATTCTTTGTGAAGATTTTAAAAAACAGTAGAGGGAGTTGAAATAATGTTAAACATTTCTTATCTTTTATTTTATTTGGTCTTTTTTCTATTTTTTTTAAATGGTAAAAAAAAGGCATGCTGTTATCAAAAAATAGAATGTTAGAGCTGGTGGAGTATAAAGTGGAAACCTTGATTTGCCTTATCCTTCAATCCCATTGGCCTTACTAATATTTTCTTTGTACCCTTCTAAACCTTTTTATTTGAATTTATACAAGTAAACACACACATAGGCAGACAGGGATTTTTTTAGAAGCTAAATAGAATCATAGTGTTTATATATATATATATATATATATATATATATATATATATATATATAATTCTTGTTTGATTAATAAAGTTCTTATATGTAGAGAGAGATCTATTCATTTTCAACCTTTGCATAGTGTTTCATGGTAAGAATGGATTCTAATTTATTTAACTGCTTCCCTAGTTGTGTCTCTTTTTTCCTTATAATAATTGATAGGATGTTGAGTGGGATTTTTTTTTTACCCTATTATCCCCAAACTGCTTGTGAGGCCCAAAGCTGGGGACAAAAGTACTAAGTATAAGTATCTCATGATTGAAAGGAGCCCCCAGCAGTGAGAATCAAGCCTTTCCCTGTGAGGCTTATAGAAAGGTATTAGAAGGGTTCGCCATCCTACCCCCAGGCTTTATACAAAGAAACCTTAGAGGGCAGAAGATTTTAAGGTTCGGGGGAGTGCTCTGTTTCTGGGGAGATGTTATGTTCTCTCTCTTTAAAACCAAGAGAGAGGCACTCTAAGACAATTCACTGTGGAGTTTAGAGATGCCAACAGGAACAAGAGACTGGCATTTTATTGGACATTTGCTTTGCCAGGGGATTGCTAACCTGCCCTGTTTCTACCTAAACAGGGAAAAAGAAAATTGGTGAGTTGACCCAGTGAAGAACTGCCAAGAGGTGAGGTGGGTCAGGATTGCCCCATTCCCACCTCAGAGTTCCAGTCCCTGGCACGTGTCAGTTGGTCCTATGGTGGAGGGAGATGAGATTGGGGTGTAATTGAGCAGCTTGGGAGAAAAGAGTATGTGTTTTAGAGAGGTGTGGCATGAATATCACCAGCTGAGGGTTAGCTCCCAGAGGTAGCCAAATTGTTTTTCCCATAGGTTGTTTATTACTGTACAAAAACAGAGTAAGAACTAGGTTCCTTTTGCAAGGTCTTTAGTCAGTTTGGATAGCCTTTTAAAGTTATATACTAGTTTCTTTAAAAAGAAAAGACTATCAGGTATACCTGCTTAGCTCAATTGGTTAAGCATCTGCCTTCGGCTCAGGTCATGAGCTCAGGGTCCTGGAACTGAGCCCCACTTTGGGCTCCTTGCTCAGCAGGGAGTCTGCTTCTCCCTCTCCCTCTCCTTCTGCCCTTACCGCCCCCACCCCCGGCTCGTGCGCTCTCTCTGTCTCTCAGAGAAAGAAAGAGAAAAGAAAAGACTATCAAAACATTTAAGTAATTAGTCCCAAAGAAGTCATGCTAATTACTATCTTCTCAGGAAATGTGAGCCATTGAATATTAAGTGGTATCAAAACCAGCTTTCCCCAGATGGCAGCCAGCATACATAAGTCCTTGGTTATAAATGGGTTTGAACCTTCATGTATACCTGTTATGTTGTCATCACATCCTAGTAGTGGTTACCAGGAGGACTGAGGTTTATCTGAGCTATGTTTCCATTCCACAGGAAGTTAAGTAATTAAGAAGTCATTTTTATTTTTTATTTTATTTTTATTTTTAAAGATTTTGTTTATTTGACAGAGAGAGACACCGTGAGAAAGGGAACACAAGCAGGGGGAGTGGGAGAGGGAGAAGCAGGCTCCCCGCTGAGCAAGGAGCCTGATGTGGGGCTCGATCCCAGGACCCTGGGATCATGATCTGAGCTGAAGGCAGACACTTAACGACCGAACCACCCAGGCGCCCAGAAATCATTTTTAATAGGATATGAATAGGCTTACTGTTTGTCCTGGTGGCAAGTACATATTAAAAAGATTCTGCAGTGCTAATGAGAATGTTTACCTGGCTCAAAACACCTTTTTGGTTAAACTGAAACTTTTATTCAGACCACTCCAAAGGAATCATATTTATTTCCTGAGTTTATCATAACACAGCTTCATCCAAGTTTTTCTGTGTGAGGGAGGAGCAATTTTACCATTCAGCTAAAGAGAAAAAGTCATGATTATATTTAGAGGGTAGAAATAAAGTATTGCAGTAACAGAAATTATAAAGACAGTGCAAGTTAAGAGCATGACACTTATTGAATGGGAAGTTTAAAAGACTAGTAGTTTTTTGGGGGAAAGATTATATTCAAATGGAAGCGAAGTTGTATTCTCTTATGTTACATTTGTATATTTCTGGTTCTTTTTCAGGGAATGTTTGATGTGATTGTAAAGGTTTGATTCAGGTGTATATTTTCTTTTTTTTCTTCTTTTCTTTTTTAAAGATTTTCTTTTCTTAAAGTAATCTCTATACCCTGTGTGGGGCTAGAACTCACAGCCCCGAGATCAAGAGTCACATGCTGTTCTGACTGAGCCAGGAAGCTCCCCTGTATATTCCTTTTCTAATAACTATAGATTGTTTTAAAGTTACCAAATTACACACATGGAAAATGGCATTTTTAATAACTTTAAAATGTGAATCTTAAAGTTTTAAAAATACATATATTGAATGAATCTTGCAGTTTCATGCCTTTTTGCTTAAGTTTACGTATTTCTTTTAAAACATATTTCATTTATTTCTAATATCTTTTTTCTGATTTGTCTTTGTAGGTAGTGCCAAAGTCATGTTCTGCAATCATGTTAAGTAATGCAGAGGCGAATGATATGAAGGCTAGGACACAGAGAAGTGAAATCCCAATAGAGGAACTTGGTAAGGTTCCTGAACATAAAAGTATTGTGAAAGGAACACGAAGTAAAGAAAGCGAGGTGATGAGCTGTTCTGAGAGTCACCTGGGTGCCCAGGACAAGTCCTTCCATGAGGACTCTCAAGGATCTCCTCCTGAGGCCAGCTCTGATCTCTCCAATTCTGAAACTTTGCATGCAAAGGCAACTGACTCAGTTGCACAAAGTTCTGAAGAAAACAAAATCAAGAGGACATCCTGCATGTATGGGGCAAACTGCTACAGGTAAAATGAAATTACAGGAATTCCGTTATTTCCATAGCAGGTGGCTATGTAGTATATGTGTATTAAAAGCCTAGTAAAACACATTGGCCTAAAGGTTAGGAGCTTTATCATGTTTGTACTGGTTTACACTTTCTCAGTATTTAGTCCTGCAAATCTTGCTAGAGGCTTTCAAGATAAAGTGGGGGAATTAAATGTGTCATATGTAGACATGCTGATTAAGCAAGGACATGAACTAGGGAATCCAGACTTGAGAATTGAATCACCCAGACCTAAATGTCTGCTTATTTAATGTCTTATTTAGATATTAGAAAGATTAGAAAGATATTAGAAAGATAAATAGTTGTAGTATATAACTCAAGAGAATTGTAAGTTGTGGTTAAGGCATCTTACTATCCTTGTGCTTTTCCTTTATATTTTTCTAATTGTGCTTTTGAATCACCATGATGCTTCTGTTTTGCTACCATGAGAGTTCTGTACCAGCCAGATGTCATGAGCTCTATTTTTAACAATGTAGCACATTGGTTCAATTTTGGAATACTTAGATGTGGATTGCTTGGTTTCCTGCTATATCCTATTAATTATTTTTTGTAGTATATCTAGACCTCTAGTATACCCTATTAATTATTTTTTCTGACAGTATATTTGCCACCCTCATAGGAAGAATCCTGTTCATTTTCAACACTTCAGTCACCCTGGTGATAGCGATTATGGAGGTGTACAAGTCATGTGTCAGGATGAGGCTGATGACCGGCCTGAATGTCCCTATGGAGCATCTTGTTATAGGTATGTACCCCTGAAATGATAGGTTGTCCTCCTTTTCTCTTTAACCTCAGTTGTGTATTCAGAAGAAATTGCAGGCAACTTCTCACTTCAAGCCTTTTAGTCTTTATACTTCTATAGATAGTAGGTTTTCATTTTGTTAATAGGATTATAATGTTTCTTTTAGATAATTATAAATTGTTAAATTTATTAACCTTGTAAATGCCTGAAAGTATTCCTCATTTCTAACTTTCTAAAATGCAAATCAGATAACTGAAAAGCTGTTGATGCTACCCCATCGTACAATCTATCCAGACTCCTCAGCGTGACATAAATCAGTTCAGGATGTTATCTCTACTTTCCTCAAGTGCTACCACTCTGCCATTTTTGCCAACACATGAAACTTGATCCTAAAAGAAGAGCACCTTCTCTTTCCTTTCATAGCATCTTTTTCCTGTCTGTATCATGCATAGTAGAATTTGTCTTACGAGACTGGAATGCCATCTCCTCTAGACAGTAACTTACTGTCAAGAAACTTTCTTTCTTTTTTTTTTTTTTTTTTAAAGATTTTATTTATTTATTTGACAGAGATAGAGACAGCCAGCGAGAGACTGAACACAAGCAGGGGGAGTGGGAGAGGAAGAAGCAGGCTCATAGCGGAAGAGCCTGATGTGGGGCTCGATCCCATAACGCTGGGATCACGCCCTGAGCCGAAGGCAGACGCTTAACTGCTGTGCCACCCAGGCGCCCCTGTCAAGAAACTTTCTTGACAGCAAGGACTGTTTTATCCTTGTATTTGCAACTTTGTTTAATGAATGAATGAACTTGAAATAAATCAAACTACCAAGGAAAGAAGTGATTCCAATCTTAGAGAGCTTTAATTCCAGACAGCCATCTTTCTTAGATAAATTTGGAACAGTTTACTGAACCTACTGGTCTGTTCGAAGTTGTCACTATTTCTATGATTGTGGTTTTCAATAAGAAGGCAGGATAATCATCTGACATTGGAAAGAAAAATCGAAAACCTTGTGCCTTATTATTTGAAAATTGCTATGTTTCATTCCAGGAGAACATCTTATAGACCTATGCATATGCAGGTGACATATTCATGAAAAAGGAGCATTGCAGGCATTGATAAAAGTATAAATTTTTAAAATTAATTTTATTGAGGTAAGGATATCTATCTGGAGAAGGAAATTTGGAACCCTATATCACACCATAGTCAAAAACTGGATTCCAGATGGATCATAGAACTAAATGTGAAAGGAAAAAAAAAAAATAAAGCTTTAAAGATCTGTATAAGAACATTATTTCATGGGGCGCCTGGGTGGCTCAGTCGTTAAGCGTCTGCCTTCAGCTCAGGGCGTGGTCCCAGCGTTCTGGGATAGAGCCCCATATCAGGCTCCTCCGCTGGGAGCCTGCTTCTTCCTCTCCCACTCCCCCTGCTTGTGTTCCCTCTCTCGCTTGCTGTTTCTCTCTCTGTCAAATAAATAAATAAAATCTTAAAAAAAACAAAAACAAACATTATTTCATGATCCCAGACTAGGTATTGTTTTCTAGAACAAGATATAAAAAGCAATCACTAATATGGAAAACATTTAATTATTTGACTACATTAAAATTAAGATTTTTTTATACATCAGTAGGCACTATTGAGAGAGTGAAGATAAACTACAAAGTGAGAAAAAAAAAATTGCAACCACATAACTGACAGTAAACATATATCCAGAATACAGAAAGAAGACATACGAATTGCTATTGTTTTTCTCTTAGTGACATGTACAGGCTTTTTGTCCAAAGGGAAATGGTGAATTTCCTTATGGTGAATAAACTTAAGAAAAAATACTCAGTATCATGATTAATTAGGAAAATTTCACACACACACACACCCTTGATGTAACTAATTCCTTGTTCCCGTTTATTCATTCAACAAAATTTTCCAAAGAATCATCAAATGCCAAGTACTGATGAAGCAATGTTGAGTGAGATTACTTGTAGAACAAATGTGAATCTCTATCTCTCTCTATCTTTTTAGAATAAAACAGCCTTTCACAGCTCGTGGCACAATGGCCATGTACCTTTTCATTTTTAGGGAATATTTTAGGGAACTTTTGTAATGCAGAATTTTATACATCTACATAAGTGGGGGAAATGTAGAACAAGTGCCAATGAAGACATAACTCATTGTCAAATCTTGGCCAATATTGTTTCGTCTATACTTCCCTCTCTTCCATCTACTACCTCTATGCCTAGATTATTTTGAAGTAAACCCTTGATATTGTATCTTTTTATCCCATCTTATTCATAGGTATCTTAGGGTATATCACTGAAAGATAAAGACTTTCTAAAAATATACTATGACACCATTATTAAATAAATATCACTTAGATACTGTCAGGTATCCCAATCCTCTTACAGTTAATTACTTATTTTCTTTCTTTCTTTCTTTTAAATTTTTTTTTCTTTGAATTAGGATCCACTTAAGATCCATATATGGCAAAAGGTGGCCATGTTTCTTAAGTTATTTAATCAATAGGTTCCTCTTCATTTTTTTTCCCTTGCAATGTATTTGTTGAAGAAAGTGACCATTTGTTCTGAGGAGTGTCTGATTGTCTGGATTTTGCTGACTGCATTATCAAATTATGATTCAGTATGTTCTATGTTTCCTAATAATTGGTAGTTTGCTAGAGACCTGATCAGATATCAGTTCCAAAACTTATAAAAGTTATCTGGTCCTATGAATATCATGTCCCTCTTAGTCTCTAAAATGCTTCCTGCTGTAAAGTCTGCTTTGTCTAATATTTACAAATGTTTAGAAATTGCTCTAGGTATTATTGATTCATAATTTAGTTTCATTGTAGTCATATAACATTTTTTAGAGTTTAAAATTTATTGAGATTTGGTTTTGGTCCAGCAGATGGTCTATTTTTGTCGGACATACTATGTGCACTGAAATATATATTCTGTGATTTGGGGGAATAAGGTTTTGTAAGAGTCAATTTGGGCAGATAGTTTTAGGGTTGTTCATAAATTATCTTTGCTGATTTTTTCTGCAGTTGTTCTATTAGTTACTGAGAAAAGAATGTGAGAATCTCCACTGTAATAAAACCACTATAAGGTTTGTCTATTCTCGTAATTCTGTCAATTTTTCTTAATGCACCAGCTGTGGTCTGTTCTCAGTGGAAAAGCCATAAAAATGGGAAACTCGCTCAGAGCTGCTCCCTTTTTCCATGTGTGGACTCTCTGCTGATTTCTGCCTGCTTTTGGTAGCTATCCATTTCCTTAAGATGATTGTTTTTATACTTTTAACAGAGTGTAATTGTTACCTGTGGGAGGTTTGGTCTGATATGATCTCCTCTGTCATTACCAGAAATAGAGCTCCTATTTTGCGTGATATAATACAGCTGCTCCACCTTTTGTTGGTTAGTGTTTGTGTGCTAATATTTTTCATCCTTCTATTTTCAACCTCTGTCCTTATATTTAAAGCATGTCTCTTACAAATGGCATATAACCGGTTCACTGATTTTATTTTTAATCCAGCCTGCTTTTTCAGTGGATTGTTTACTCCAATTACATTTAATACAATCACTGATATTTTAAAGTTTAATTTTGCCATTTTGCTACTATCGTTTTCTATTTGTCCCATATATTCCTTGTCCCTTTATTTGTTTTCTGACCTCTTTTGGATCAAATGTTTTTCATTCCATTTTTTCTCCTCCATTAACTTTTTAGTTATATATTCTTTTTTTTTCAGTAGTTGTATTTGATTTTAATAGACATCACTGACATGTAACAGTCTACTGTACAGTTGGTTCTTTTACCACTTCTGAAACAGAACAGTAATCTTATATCAGTTTAAGTCCATTTACTTCCTCCTCTGCCCTTTTTAAAAAATATTGCTGTCATATATTTTTACTTTTACACATGTTAACTTGTATGGCATTGCTATTATTTTCTTAGATTTTAAGCATCAGCATTGTCTTATATTTATTGACACATTTATTGTTTTGGGTGGCCTTCTTTTATTTCTGAAGTTTTATTCTTTCATCTGGAGTCATTTTCTTAGGCTTAGGAACTTCTTTTAGTATTTCTTTAGTGAAAATCTTATGGGAAAGGATTCTTTCATCTTTTGCATGTCTGAATATGTCCAGATTGATTGATTGATTGATGGCTCTTTTCACTGGGTATAGAATTCTAGCTTGGCAACTTTGCTTTTTTTCCCATCACTTTAAAGATGTTCCATTGACTCATGCAGCCATAGTTTCTGTTGAAAATTACTTGTTTGTCTTACTGTTGCTTTGAAATTAACATGCCTTTCCTCTGGCCATTTTTAAGATTTTTATCATTGCTTTTTTTTTTTTTTTTAAGTAAACTCTACCCTCAACGTGGGGCTCAAACTCACACCCCCAAGATTAAGAGTCTCATGTTCTACCAATTGAGCCAGCCAGGCGCCCCTCATTGCTTTTACTTTCAACAGTTTAACTAACATGTGTTTAGGCATGAGTTTTTTGACATTCTTCCTGTTTGGGGTTCACTGAGCTTTTTTGCAGATTGTGGTTTTTGTTAGTTTGAAGAGATCGCTTTGCTATTATCTCATCTCTCAGATATTGTTCTGCCCCATTCTATCTCTTCCCTCATTCTTCTATTAAAATTAACCATGTTAAGTCTTTTGACCATGTCCCATATGTCTCTTATACATTGTTTTATTCTTTCCATTCTTTTTTTTTTTTTTTTTTTTTACCTCTGTGCCTCAGTTTGGACATTTGCTGTTGCTTGTCTTAGAGCTTAGTAATTCTGTCTTCTCATGTGTCTAGGCTGCTGATAAACCTATCCACAGAGTTCATAATTTCAGATACTGTGTTTTATGTATGTTATCTTCCACCAGTGAGCCCCCCCCCCACCTTGTTTGGCAGATAGGGGCTAGTCATCTCTGTCCAGTCAGAGATTTGGATAAGTAATGCCTAGGTTATTACTTTAATAAAACCCAATCTGCCTTTGGTTTGTCCATGTTCCTTTGACATGACTTGTCTAGATTTTTGACAGAAAAGCAGGTCTCTCTCTTCTTGTCTCTTCCCTTTGGATAGTCTGAGCTTAGCCAATTAGGCTACTTCCCCTGCCTCCTAAAATATGGCACATTTCTTGAGAGGAGACTAGTTATGTGTTTGTTGCAGATCCTTTCTCCCTAGTGGGACTTCATCTCTGAAACATGACATAAATTAGAGATTTTACCATTTTGAAGTTTCACACACAGACCTTAAACCTCTCATATTCCCCAGGAACTCAGCAGATATTTTGTGGAAAGAATCAGCCTTGTGTTTAGGGTTCTTTTAGTTTTCAAATTGTCATGACAACCGCACGAGACCGTGAAAAGCTCTACAGGTTTCTCTTTCCTCAACTAGAGTTCCTCCAGGTGACTCAAATCTTATTCTTCAGCCCACACCAAGAATTGGCAAGGAACTCTAGCAAAGAAAACAGCCAGTGATTGTCAGCTAACGTAGAAAGGGCTTTTTCTTTGTGGAATTTTAGATAATCCAAATTTCTCATTACTCCCACAATTCTGTCATAAAAACAGGTTTCACAGTTTATCAGGGTTTTTTCCTAGTTGTTAAGATATTGGCCTGCCATTATGTCCTGTGTCCTTCCCAGAAGCAAAATCCAAATGTGCTTATTCTTGAGAAGAATGAATGTAAAATACAAAACCTTCCTAAGAATAATCAAATGTCAATACTGTCAAAATAATGTCAAAAATTGCTGCCTCCATGTCGTCAGTCTCTTCAAGAGAGGTGAGAGTAGTGAGTAGTCAAGAGAAATTACTCCAATGCCAGTGACCCACATATGCTAATAGAAACTTTCAGATCTAGATCTAAATATATTTACATATACATAAAGTGTATTTTTTTCATCTGTTGAGCTGCTTGGTGTCTTGGTTGAACTTGGAGATGAAATCTGGAGATTTTTTCCTTTGTTAATTTTAATTACAGTTCAGAGAGACTCTTGGAGAATGTTAAATATGTTCGGTTACTCTGACTACTGTTTTACAAATAAAGGAACGGGAACAAGAAAGGTTAATGAATTGCCTAAGATTCTAAAGCCAGTGAGATGAAAACCAAGTCTCTTCCCTCCTCCATTCCAACATTTCTCTGTGGCAGGGCCTGACTCCACCATTGTTATTCATGGCTGGCTGGCTGGCTTGCTTTCCTTCCTTCCTTTCTTTCTTTCTTTATTAAGATTTTATTTATTTATTTGAGAGAGAGAGCACTAGCATGGAGGAGGGGCAGAGGGAAAGGAAGAAGCAGACTTCCCCCTGAGCAGGGAGCCTGATGGGGGGCTCAATCCCAGGACCTGGAGATCATGACCTGAGCCAAAGGTAGACGCTTCACTGACTGAGCCACCCAGACACCCTTATTCATGGTTTTCTAAAGTATTAACAGTATTTGTTTTTTATTCAAATGGCAAAGTTAATATTTTGGAGTTTAAAAAAAAAAAAGCTCTAAATGAGTTACTTTGAAGAAATTGTGAATTTTTCAGATCATCAAAACAATAGAAGAAACCTTAGTTATGGAAGCATGATATGTATTTATATACCCTTTCTGGACATACTATTATTATTATTTAGGCAAAAAACATCTAGTAGATATGTCATTGATCATAATATAACATCACTTTAATTTTAGCAATTTACTCTTTAACAATCTTGATTTGCAAGAATATATCATCTTTTAAAAAAGATTTTATTTGAGAGAAGGAGAGAGAGCAAGCATGAATGTGTGCACTATGCAAGCAGTGGGAGGGGCAGAAGCAGACTCCCCACTGAGCAAGGAGCCCACAGTGGGCTCCATCCCAGGATGCAGAATGGGTTGGAAGGTGGGTAGCTTTTAGAGGATAAAGAATAAAGAACAAGGAAGAGAAAAATAGAAAATATCTGATTAGCTGGGGCCACAGAGTCAACCTTATTTGAGGTGAGAAAAAACAAAGAAGTAAGTATAGAGCCCAGAGTTGGTGTGGTATTTGGGGATTGGCAGACTGGATATATTGTGTTTTTGGTCAAATAGAGCATTTATAGGGACTTGAAAATTATCTAAGTGTTGGTTTACTGACATGGCACCCTAGGCAGGAGTGACTCCATCTTGGGACAAGATTTTTATTGCTATAGTGCTAGAATATAAGCCTACTGTATCAGGATGATAAAATGTTCTAATTTGGTTTGCTTAAAAGCAAGTTTTTGTGTAAATGCATGCTAGATTTTTCCTATAGCCACAGAAGAAAAACATTGAAGTCTTGCAGATCATAAAATAACCCACAAAAATCAGCCAGAGATTATTATATTTACAAAAGTAAAAATATATATATATATTCTAAAAGTAGAGCTGTGATAAACCTGTTTTCCATCATGGTTGACACATTTGGAAGGGAGATGAAATTTATGGCTGAAACATTTTTGTTTGCTTTTTATCTTTGAAAATTTGCCTATACAAAACAGGATAAGAATTATTCTCAAGTAAAAACAGTCTCTCAAGTGAAATACTGAGTTGTTTTTTTGTGTTTGCTTTTTTGTTTGTTTTTTGGGGTTTTTTTGCTTTCCGGTTTTACCTTCTAATCCCTTGAATGTGTGCAACTCAGTTTCTCTTTTCGAAATATATAGATGATCTCAACTGTGTACAATACACTAAATAATCTCAGTTTTTTACTACGTCAGCTACCTAAATTTATATGATATTGTATTGTATTTCCAAGTATTGCCGTCTATGGTCAAAGCTTTTATCATGATAGAACAAATATGAAAACACCAAAGTACACATATATGGATATATTTCATTTTCGGCCATTCATTCCCATGAGTAAAACAGAAAAACAGATATGAATCACATATTAAATGCATACTATAGTAAAAATAAAGATTCCTAAAACCCGTTTAAGAGGTTGATGTTTAAAAAAGGTATTTAATTCTTAAATTTTATTCTTTTCTAGATTACAGGCATTACTAAAATTTTCTGACATTATACTTTTTTAAGCCTCACAAAATTAAATCAACCTGAAAAAATGGTAATATGAAAGAACTAGTTAATGTTGTCATTTTAAGTATCTTCCCATTAATAAATCTGATTTATTCCTTTTGTGCCGTACACTATAGTCTATCCGAAGACTTGCTCAGTTTAATGAATTTGATTAGCTTAAGGTACTTGTCTGAATTAGAACATTAGATACTTAATGTCTAATATAACCCAGTGATTGCTGTGCCTGCCTCTGACTCATTCACTTCCTCTGGTGTGTAATAGGATTTTATTCAGTGCATTACTCCTGTTCTTGTTTGTTAAATTAGACACTAACTTTAGAATATGTATACACTAAAATGAATGGAATCCATCTTCAACCATTTTAGTATAAAAATGTAAAGTCAAACTCACATACATTGCCTCGGACTTAAAAACTTAAGGCAGGTATGTATTATGCAAATTAAAATGTTGGTGCCTTGATGTTTTTTGGAAGCCAATGACCTACTTTTTATTTGTTTAATTATAATACCTTCTAAGAGGGATGACGTAAGGAAGTGTATTAGTTATCAACTGTAAGGGCTCTCACTGTAATGAATCTGCAACGTGATCTGTATAGTTGAAAGAACACAGTGTTTTACAGCAAGCATAATTCATTTTTTAAAAAGTGTATTTGATAGTAAGTAAATTCATTATCTTTCATTATTTGCTGATCCAAATTTATAGCTATGATCTAAAATTTTTCGCTATTTCCTTTTTTATTTTTGTATTTATTTATATTTTTTATTTAGGGAGAGAGAGTGCATACGCATGTGCACATGAGTCAGCGGGGGTGGAGAAGGAGAGGGAGAGAGAGAAGCTCAAGCAGGCTCCATGCCCAGGTTGGAGCCCAACATGGGGCTTGATCTCAGGACCCTGAGATCATAACCTGAGCTGAAACCAAGAGTCAGTTACTCAGTCGACTGAGCCACCCAGGCACCTCTCCTCTTTTATTTTTTGAAAAGTGTTCCAAATTATTGCAATATTATCTTAATTGATCATATGTGCAGATGCACACTTCAAACCAGAAGGTACTGATTTTTGGGAGCTGTTTCATAAAAATTAGGAATGTGTGTTTAACTTTAATCCACATTATTGTATTTGAGGCAAAAAGGCTTTAATAGGGAAACTGTAGTTGTCTGGTAGTTGAAATTCCCAGAATCAATCATGTGAGGCCATCAATCATTTTTTTTTTAAAGATTTTATTTGTTTATTTATTTATCAGAGAGAGAGCAAGAGAGCGAGAGAGCACAAGCAGGGGAAGTGGCAGGCAGAGGGAGAAGCAGCTCCCCGCTGAGCAGGGAGCCTGATGTGGGGCTTAATCCCAGGACCTGGGATCATGACCTAAGCCGAAGGCAGATACTTAACCAACTGAGCCACCCAAGTGTCCCAGTCATTTTATTTATAGTTAAGAGTAACCAAAGTTGTTAGAATCTTAATCCATTTTTATAGGTCTGCATATAGAGGAAGTAGCCTATCATTGTCTGCCATGATTGCAGTTCTTTAATCATGTGTAAGAATATCATCTTAGAAGAACTTATCTTAGACTACATACACAGGCTTACCTATGCGGTTTTACATAAGACTTGGCTATAATTTTTTTTAAACTTCATTTAGAAATAGTAGTAAGGGGGGCGCCTGGGTAGCGCAGTCGTTAAGCGTCTGCTTTCGGCTCAGGGCGTGATCCCGCGATTCCGGGATCGAGTCCCACATTGGGCTCCTCCGGTGGGAGCCTGCTTCTTCCTCTCCCACTCCCCTGCTGTGTTCCCTCTCTCACTGGCTATCTCTCTGTCACATAAATAGATAAAATCTTTAAAAAAAAAAAAAAAGAAATAGTAGTAACGACATCAATTATGTTTATGTAGCCTTGAAAAAAATGTATTGGAATGTCTTTTATGGTTTTGTTTTTCTTACTCCTTTATTTGCATATTTGAATATGCATCTATTTTCATAATGAGAAATTTGATTATTTTTGTTACGTTTAGTATTAATTGCATGTATAAAAGAAGTTTCAGAGTTCTTTTGGCATGGATAGTAAATGTAATGATGTTCAATTAACAAATTGGCTACTTTCTATTATCTTATGCTGGTTTACTCTTTTATTATTTAATAAAGACCATATTTACTAAGTCTTCTTTTTCCTCTAAAATTTGAAACTTAGATATTTGATAACATAGGATTCATGTTTTTGCTTTAGGTTTTAAAATAGATGTTGAGGGGCGCCTGGGTGGCATAGCGGTTAAGCGTCTGCCTTCGGCTCAGGGCGTGATCCCGGCGTTACGGGATCGAGCCCCACATCAGGCTCCTCCGCTATGAGCCTGCTTCTTCCTCTCCCACTCCCCCTACTTGTGTTCCCTCTCTCTCTGGCTGTCTCTATCTCTGTCGAATAAATAAATAAAATCTTTAAAAAAAAATAAAATAAAATAGATGTTGACTTTCAAAAATGCAAGATAAATTATTTTGTGATAAAAACAAAAATATAGTATGATCGCTTATTTACCGAGCAAATATTGAGCATCCAACATGCTAGTCACTATTATAGCTGATGTAAAATAGTACTTCAGGTTCACTTAAAATTTTGGGTGTTAAGTTTTGGTATTAAGTTACTAAATCTTTGGAATTAAACAAAAATAAAAAGTATGATTCTGTTCTTGTTACCATTGCCTAGTTAATCCTTAGGTAGCTCTTTATGGTAGAGAGATAATGTGTTTTTAAGTCGGCAGCCTTGGCTTCTAGATGGTTGTACTGACTCTGTAGCATGACTTTGCTTGTCATTTGATTTTCCTGGGCTTCAATTCCTCATGAAAACATGGGAAACGCAGAGATTGGATCATTTGTGTTTCAGGGTCCTACACTCATAATGGCAATATCCAGGGCAGAGAGCAATTTATTCATGTCCATAAAGCCAGACTGGTTATATTCCTGGCCTATTCTTCCTTAGCCTTCTTTGCTGCCTCCTCTTTTTCCCTACCTGTAATGATCACCGAGCCACAGGGCTCAGCTCCCGGAGTGAGGCCCTTCTCTATTCTGTTCTTATTCCTGAGGGCATCTGATTCAATTAAGTGGTTCCAGACTCATACACTTGGTTGTAAAATAGGTAATTCAAACTTAATACATCTGAAACAGAACTCTGTATTTTTCTCATGAAAACAGCTTTTTCCCAAGTGTTCTCCCCTGTGTAAATGACTTCACCATTCACACAGTGTTTAGGCCCCAAACCTAGAAAGAGCCTTGATTTTTCTCTTTTCTTCACATCACTCATTCAGTAGTCCTTGCCATTTCATCCTTGAAAATATATTAGGACCCTGACCACTTCTCTCTTCCCTTACCTCTACCATTTTAGTCATAACCACTACCTCTTACCTCTGAAGTACTGCAGGAGCTTCTTAACTGATACCCTTGTTTTTCCTCTTGCCCTCCTGTGATTCATTTTCTGTAAGCAACCAGAATAATTCTCTAAAATTAAGTGGTATCATGTTTTCTTAAAATCTCCCAATACTTTCCCACAAAATTCCATTCCATAGCTTACAAGTCCTTCTCTGACTTCATTTCCTACTGTTTTATTTCTCATTCATTCTCTTTGAGCTGTACAAATCTGTGTGTTTTTCCAAATACTGTAGCTTGTTTCCTACCTCTGGGCCTTAGCAAATTTATAGACATTTTCTATTTCCTCTTCCTGGAGTGTTCTTCCTTCGGATATGTATTTATTCTAATACCAATATCATTAAAATCAGAATTTTTTTTGAAAATGTGTATTTTAAAATATAACAGCTCCTGAAACCCTGGTGTGGTTATGGGTATATAGTTTTATGTTTAGAAACCCAAGATTACCATTAATAATTATTAGTATTGTAAAAAAAAAAAAAACTCAGAAAGGATTTTGAGGCCTGCTAAGTTACAGAAAATGCCATTTGTGAAAAAAATGGATGTAAATCTTCTATGAATGAACTCTGAGTAAGTATTTCCATTCATTATTATGAAAAAGTCCTGGGTAGAATTTGGCATTATCCTTGAAAGTTATTTCAAATGCTTATATGCCCCCAAAGAGCTGCACAGAACTGCCACTTAGCCTTAACCCAGGGTTATATGAAAAAGACATTCTGCCTTGTTATGAAATGACTGATTTTTGAAAATGAGATATGCACAGGTGAATGTTAGAAAATATGCCATAGGGATGCCTGGGTGGCTCAGTCGGTTAAGCGTTTGCCTTCAGCTCAGGTCATGATCCAGACGTCCTAGGATCAAGTCCTGCATCAGGCTCCCTGGTCAGCAGGGAGTCTGCTTCTCCTTCTTCCTGCCTCTCCCCCTGCTTGTGCGCACGTGCTCTCTCCCTCTCTCTGTCTCTGACAAATAAAAAATCTTAAAAAAAAAGAAAATATTCCATAAATATGTGACGTATGATGGGGAAAATATTCAATCGTAATAAAATGTATTATTAAAAACAAAATTCAGTTATTTAGTATTAATTGGCAATTACTTATTTTGCCGTATTTTATTATTTAATAGACTTTTTTAATTTATTTTTTTTCAGTCCACATGCACTTTTTAATTGGCAATTACTTTTACTGGCACACAGAGTTTCCAAACATAGTTGGCTATCTTAAAGTAAAATTAATTTCTGTTTCTATAAAAATAGCTGACACATGGAATATACTTAATAGCCCACAAGTGCTTATACGTATTACTTCATTTAACCCTTGGAACAACCCTGTGTGAGCTAAGCAGTATTATCCCTGCTTCACAGATGAATAAATGGTGACTTGGTTTATAGGACTTGCCATGAATCACACAACCAGTAAAAGGTATAGTTTGAATTCATAATCAGCTCTTCTGATCCTGAAACCTGAGCCCCTTCCATAGCAATGCCAGTGATCCAAAGTTCAACCAGCCAGATGAGAACAGATCCAAGACATAGTGGCATCTGTCTCTTAAGCATTTGTGAAGGACTCTGTGTTCCTTGCATGATTGATTGACTAGAGCTAAGTGTCTGGCCAGTCAGTATCTCAGGAACCTGACTGCAATGGAGTCTGCTTAATATGATTGTTACATTTTCACTGTTTCCTGGGGAAGTAATATGAATTGTTAATGGCAGGAAATTCTAACATGTTTTAGTCTTAGGTTTGCATAAAAAGATTCAGTGAGTACTTTGATTATTAACTTTGTAAGTGTAAATACAAAGCAGTTTCAGAACATTGGCAGTCTTTTCAACCTAATGAGAATAGGCATTCTCTGGCATATTTCCAGTAGAAAAACTGCCTTTCAAAGGATAGCGTTCAAAGGATGGTTCTGAAAACATCAGGATCTGTGGATTAGGATTACTATAAAAATATTAAGTGTTAACATGAACTCAAAAACACTTATTACCAGTCTAGAAATTACTAGAAACTGCTTTTTGTGCTCCAGCCAATGAGAATTTTAAACTTCAGTTTGTATTGAAAATATTGACAATATTTTGTCAAGTTCCTTTCAACAGTTATTTTAAGAAATAATAGTAAAGTTAGCAAAAACAGTTTCTTTTTTTTCTTATTAAATAGGAAAATATAAAATATTCCACCATTTTGGAAACTCATGTAAAGCTTAATTAAAAAAAACTTTTTACCTTAAAAAAAATCTCCATTCTAATAGATAAATGTGTTAGAACTAACAGATGAATGCTGCCTTGTGAAAGGTGCTATAAAAGATGTTAAAAGTTGCAGGGAAAACTCCATGGCTTCTAGTTCTAGTGGCTCATTTGACAGGATAGAAATAATACACACACACACACACATATTTGTGTTGAAAATTTAGATGACACTATAAGAAATTATGTAGTGAGTACCAAGTAGTAGATACGGACAATATATTCTAGAGCTGTGTCCCAGTGATTATCAGAATTGCCTTCCTAAAGGAGGTATGATTTAAACTTAGGCAGTATATAGTAGGAAGAATATTCTTGGCAAAAAGGCTGTGAGCAAGTACCTACTGATGGCAAAGAATCAAAAACCACTCTCCCGGAGTAGAAACGAAGGCTTGGAACTGCAAATAAAGATTGGAACTGAGATTATGGGGCACCTTGAAGAAGGACATAATTTAAGAATTTAAGATTCAGAATACTGATTTTTTTAAAAACATTTAAATTGCTACATAAACAAAATGTGTCTAAAATTTATCTTTATTTCGAGTATGTGCTTTTGCATGTGATATATTTTCTTTTCTTTTCTGGCTCATTTTCCTATTGAAGTCTGTCTATTCTGAGAGTTATACTTATCAACAAAGAAAATATACTTGGAAATACATCCTAAAGTTCATAAACAGAAAACTTTTGAACTTGTCACAGAAGGTATTTTTTCTTCATTTTCAAGCAAAAACTGTACTGATAATAATACTTTTGTTTAAAATTGGAAATTTGGCCTCTAAATGTGGAAAAGTACCAAATCGACTAGTTTCATCTGGTTTCCATTACAGTCTTACACTTGTCTTTTTTTTTTTTTATTTTAAGATTTTGTTTATTCACTTGACACAGAGAGAGCACAAGCAGAAGGAGCAGCAGGCAGAGCTAAAAGCAGGCTCCCTGCCAAGCCGGGAGCCTGATGTGGGGCTCAGTCCCAGGACCCTGGGATCACGACCTGAGCCAAAGGCAGATGCTTAACTGACTGAGCCACCCAGGACCCCTACACTTGTCTTTTTATGAAAATAGCAAGTTCTTCTAGGATAGGATGGAAACTATTATCAGAGCCTCAAAGAAACACTCCCCCTCCTCTAAGGCGGATGAAGATCTGTCCATGGAGCTGAAAATTTTTTCCTTTTCTGAGTACAAAATTTCAAAATACACTTTACTACTCTTCCTTTTGGGAATATATAGGTGTAAAACTTTTTTCCTTATCTTTTATTCTGAAGTGGTTTCCCTTTTTCTTAGGCAGTATTATACAGGTGGGGTTTGTGAGCGCCATTGTGGATGTGTTTCAAGATAATAGAGAAGGGGGATCACCTTCTGCAACCTTAAGGTTGAATCAGTACCCCCTCCCTCACCCCATTTGCCTTTAAAAACTGTTATTCTCACTTTCAGTCTCTCTGGTGCTGACATCTGTTATCAGCAGTCTTTTAACTGGTATTTGATGTATAAACTACTTGAGTCTCTGTTACAAACTCCTTGGTTCCATTTCTGTACTTTTTTTTTCTTTTTTGAGTGTAGTTGACACACAATGTTACATTCGTTTCAGGTGTACAACATAGTGATTCAACAAGTTTATATATTATGCTGTGCTGACCACAAGTGTGTCTACCATCTGTCACCATACAAGCTATTACAATATCCTTGACTATATTCCCTATGTTGTGCCTTTTATTCCTGTGACTTAATCATTCCGTAGCCAGAAGCCTGTATTTCCCACTCTCCTTCACCCATTTTCCCCATCCTCCCACTCTCCTCCCTTCTGGCAACCATCAGTTTGTTCTCTGTATTTGCAGGTCTGATTCTGCTTTTGTTTGTTTGTTTATTCCTTTGGGTTTTTTCAGATTCTACATATGAGTGAAATCATACAGTATTTGTCTTTCTCAATCTGACTTATTTCATTTAGCATAATATCCTCTAGGGCTTTCCATGTTGTTGCAAATGGCACGATCTCATCCTTTTTTATGGCTATATAATATTACACACAGACACACAGACACACACACACACACACACACACACACACACCCATATCTTCCTTATTCATTTGTTTATTGATGGACTCATAGGTTACTTCCATATCTTGGCAATTATAAATAAAGCTACAGTAAACAAAGGGGTTTATATATCCTTTCAAATTAGTGGTGTTTTTTTTTTTTTAAGATTTTATTTGTTTATTTGAAAGAGAGAGAGACAGCCAGTGAAAAAGGGAACACAAGCAGGGGGAGTGGGAGAGGAAGAAGCAGGCTCCTGCTGAGCGGGGAGCCCGATGCAGGGCTTGATCCTAGGACCCTGAGATCATGCCCTGAGCGGGGAGCCCGATGCAGGGCTTGATCCTAGGACCCTGAGATCATGCCCTGAGCTGAAGGCAGACGCTTAACGACTGAGCCACCCAGGCGCCCCATGTTTTTGTTTTCTTTGGGTAAATATCCAGTGGTACAATTATTGGATCATATGGTATTTTTATTTTTAATTTTTTAGGAACTTCCATGCTGTTTTCCACAGTGGCTGTACCAATTCACATTTCCACCAACAGTGCACAAAAGTTCCTTTTTCTCCACATCCTCACCAACACTTGTTATTTGTTTTGTTGATTTTAGCCATTCTGACAGGTGTAAGATGATATCTCATTGTGGATTTGACTTGCAGTTGCTTGATGATTAGTGATGGTGAGCATCTTTTCATGGTCTGTTGGCCATGTCTTCACTGGAAAAATTCTATTCAGGTCCTCTGTCTATTTCTGTACTTAATTTTAAAGACGGACATTCACTTACTTGAGACTTTCTAAAAGCAGCTTTTGAAAGAGGCTTTAGTAGCAAACAATTAAGACCATATTTAACTGTTCAATATATTTTTTCTTAATTATTAAGGGCAAAGTGGGGAAAGTTAGGACTGCTTGGAACCTAAAAAAATACATATATTAAAAAGAAGGAGAAAAAGGTTTTAAATCTCAGAAGACTATAACTAGTAATGATAATAACAACAATGTGGCATCTGTATGGAATTGTTAACACTTGAAGAATCTCAGCAAAGGTATATGGAATTTCAGTGTACCAATCTTGCTACTTTTCAGTAGGTTTGGCATTTTTTTCAAAACAAAGAGCTAGCGGTGTATTTAATTTTACCATACTCACACAAAAAAGATTTTTTAAAAGGTTACCAAAAATACTCTCAAATGACCAACAGTCTTTTTCTAGGTTATCGATGAAGAATGACTTTGGTATTAATGTCCCTCTTGTTTCTGTTCCTCCTCCCCTGACGTCCAGCATTAATTGCATTTTCATAAAGACTGAATTAAACAAGTCAGTGAGCTGGGCTGGCATGTTTAGTCTTCCCATAGATTATCCCTGTGGCTTTGTTCATGTGCAGTTCTCTTGGCCACATTGAAGTTGTCCAGTTTCTTTCTCTCAACTTTGAAGTGTCTTTTCCATTAAAAGGTCAGATTTGGGTTAATTATCCCAAATACACAATCTTTTGTAGAATCTTTTTTCCACTTTTCAAAACTGTTGAGTTATGGCCCTAATTAACAGTGTGGTTGCAGTCTTGTACTGTGTGTTAATGCTCGCAGAATACGAAAAGTGATCCCCAAAAGAAGAGATATTTGCAATAAGAAATGTCACTGATACCTGACATAGAGCCTGACGTGTAATTAGTGCCGCATGACCATTTACTGAACCAATGATGGATGTGTCAGTGGCTAACATTAATTACAACCTATCCTGCCCTTAGACTAAGGACTTGCTCTGTATTCTTCACAAATCTTCGCAACAGCGTCGTATGAGCTGTGTACCTCAGCACATACCTATTGTCAATGTACCCCAGCTCTCCTGTGTTAATCCCCCAAGAGGGGTACCCATCAAGTGGGTCATGATCGACCAGTTACTACTTTGGATTTTTGCTGCCTGAGCAGTTTTGCATTATCTGGAGAATGTCATTCATATATACACACACACACACACATACACATATACATACATTATATATGACATATATGTCATATATATATGGCATGTCCCAACATTCATTTAATAAAATAATAGAAGAGATCATAGGTACATATAATCAAAAATAGATATCCAAACAGTAGTTTCTATTTGACTTTGGAATATGTCATATAAATTTCTCAATGCAAATTGACTTTTCTGTTTTCTCCTAACAATTGGGGATTTTTAGAGACATGACTTAGATGCTTTTGTCTTGGATTCAAGAAGACTGTAAAAAAAGTATCCTTTTAGACATTACAAACACATACATACACATTTTTGATATTTTGTGTTCTGTGTTTTTTACACTATTATACATTGTATTTTTATATATGTGATAAATGGCATTGACATTTTAGAAATACAATATGTTATATTTTGGGAATATGATATATTGTACTTCATCTCATACTGTTTTTCTCCATAAGTCATGAGGGAAAAACTTTTGTCTGGTTCACCAGTATATCTTTGCATCTAGAAATATTCCTGGCATGTAATAGGCACTTAGTAAATGTTGTAACTAAAAAGCAAATGCTTTGGGGGCGTATGGGTGGCTCAAGTCGGTTAAGCGTCTGTCTTTGGCTCAGGTCTTAATTCCAGGGTCCTGGGATCGAGCCCCATGTCGGGCTCCCTGCTTAGTGGGGAGCCTGCTTCTCCCTCTCCCTCTGCCTTTCCCCTGGCTCATGCTCTCTCTCACTCAAATAAATAAATTTTTAAAAATAAAAAAAAAAAGCAGATGCTTTGTACAGATGGTGACTATAGTTAACAACAACAACAAAATGCTTTTCAATAACAGGCTTATTGGACCTAATTTTATTTGTAGGTTAGTGAGTGTTCTAGTTTATTTTTTGTTGTTGTTGTTCTAGTTTAATTTAAATAGTCCTACTAATTTTTAGTGATTGGAAAACTAGATCTTATTTTTGGTTTCTCCTTTTTTTTTTTAGGAAGAATCCCCAGCACAAGATAGAATACAGACATAGTGCACTTCCAGGTAAGTAATTTTACTCCAGGAAACAAAATGAAATCTTCGAATGAGTCTCTTGTTAAACCTACGTACAATTTCCAGTTTTGTGAATTTTTTTATGTCTGCTTCTATGAATTTTCTGATTTTAATGATTTTTCTTAGATTAAAAAAAGTTGTAAATTTTTTATATACCAAATGTTTTCTACACTCATTGCACAATATATAGTTATCCTTGTATCTTTTAGAATTCTTTCGTTGGCCAGTATCCGAAAACAAAATCTCAAACTAGCCTAAGTGATAATGAGAACTTACTGACTTCTTTAAGTGAAAAATCCAGAAGTGGTGATGAATTTAGACAAGATTTACTGTTTTGACTCATTAGTAATGTCAATAATGTCACCAGTGACCCAATTTCCTTTCATCATTCTGTCTTTAGAGGAGTCATTATCATCCTAAGACTGGCTCTTCCCCCCACAAAGGGACTATATGCATCCTTATTCAGCACCCATGTTTACATCTCAGGAGAGAGAGGATGAACAGCTTTAGTTCTCACTATTCCTAGGAAAAATCATGAAATTCACTTCTTTTACTGGTTTAGATCATATTCTTACTCTTGAATGAATCACAAGGACTACTGATGAGCTTGTACCACCCCTGGAACTAGGGTAGGGTCACCTTCTCCAGAACCACAGAGATCCCTGACAGAAACTAAAGTTTTGGGGGAAAGAGAGGGAGGGAGGACAGATACCAGAGAAGAAACCATCAAATGTCCTTCGGTCCTAGGTGGAGGCATCCATTCTGCCTTCTCTTTCCCTGGTTCCAAACCCAAATATTTTTTACCTTTAACAAATTCTGGCTTCTCCATATCATTTACATAATGCAGAGGCCAGTTTGGCACACAATATTTCTGCCCACAGAATGAGAGAAGAAAATGCATATTCTGCAGGCTGTGACCACACGTACATGCATGTGCATGAACACAACCCCCTTGTAACCAAGTGACAAAAATAAGGAATTTCACCGTAAGCGAATTCCATTTTAAATTTCTCATTGAAACACACTTTTGTGCTTTAGTACTTCAGACACAACTCATTTTATCTGAGCTAATAGGTTATAGAGGTTATATGTTACGGGTTATTACTTTTTTTTACTGGGGCTGTATCTAATGATACAGCATTTCTGGTGGTTAAATAAACTTTTTTTACCGGGAGTCATGTAATGTATGTTGATTAAAGCATATTTTATTGGCAAAGTTTAACACTGTCCCATGAAAATGCATTTGACACATCTGTATCTTTATAAAAATAAGAACCATTTTCCTAAAAACGATCAGTGTGCATCAGATGGCATAGTTTAATCCGAGTTTTCTTTGAAAAGTCTTTTTGAATTATCATTAGGGAATCTTCTCAAGGAAGAACATATTTTTACAACTAACTTCTTTGAAGAAAAGGTTTTCATTTCATTGGAAAGCCAGTTTTTATAAAAGTGTAGATATTTTTAAGCAACATTTAATTTAATTTTTAAAAAAAGATTTTATTTATTTGTCAGAGAGAGAGAGACAGAGAGAGAGCATGCGCACAAGCAGGGGAAGCAGCAGACAGAGGGAGAAGCAGACTCCCTGCTGAGCAGGGAGCCCAACACGGACTCAATCCCAAGAACCTGGGATCATGACCTGAGCTGAAGGCAGACGCTTAACCTACTGAGCCACCCAGGCATCCCAATATTTAATTTTATATTTTTAATCTACTTTCAAGGGTTGTTATGTGGTGATACTGTCAGAACACTCTTCATAGTCTAAAACTTATAAATTACGGTGTCTGGAGTATTTCCAATCTTAAATTAAATGTTGGGGTCTCATTATATTTCTTAATTTAGAGATATCTAACCTGAATTCTAATGTCCTTGTTTTTCTCATCTCCCGAATCCTTGAGGTTTAACATCACCCATGATCTTTATCTCATTTATATAAATTTATTATACACTTACTGGTTCATTTATTATATCTTCCAAGTGAGCAGAGTTAACTGAGATCTGTGAGAACCAGCTCTGGGTGTATATGCTTGTGGCAAGACAGTCTAAAATCTCTGAGGAAAGGGAAGAAGCACTTTCTGCTGGGGCTTATCAGGGTAGACCATGATATAGGAATTAAAGCTAAGTTGGTCTTTAAGGTGGTTGGATTTAAATCATTTTTGTTTCTTAGCTTTGTGGTCGGTAGGTAGAAGATACCCCGTACAAAGTGAGTAATAGATCAGTGAAGGATATTGAGGTAGAAAATGCTTGTAAGTGGTGTGTGGAGTTAGAAAGTGGATCGGTTTAACTAACATGGAGAGTGTCTGTAGTTACCGTGGACGAGACTAAAAGGATGTATCAAGGCCAGATTACAGACGCTCTTGAAAACTAGACCAAAGATGTGGGTGCCTTGGCATGTCATGATGAGGCAGTATTTTATCCAAATCAAGTTGGTGACATTGCACCACCTGAGTTAGAGTGGGGGAGGATTTCTGGGTATTAGGCGGTTGAATAAAGGGCCAGAGCTAGGGTGGCCACCACGAGAATGGAAAGATAGGATTGGATACAAGTGAGATTTTGAAGGAAAAATCAGTCAGATTTGCCAACTAATGGGATGACATAAAGGAAATAAGGATGACTCAGAATTATAATACTATTTATCAGGAGACCAGGGATGACATTTACAGAGTGTAGAGATCAGGAGGAAAAGCCAGGTAGTTGCTGTTGTTGTTTTTAATTTAAACATCTTGAATTTGAGGTGGGGTATCATAACTACACAATGAGACAATAAAATTTAATATGATACCAATGTTAAAATAACTGCATTAAACTCTTACTATTTAACTTTTTTTTTTTTTAAAGATTTTATTTATTTATGTGACAGAGAGACAGCCAGCGAGAGAGGGAACACAGCAGGGGTGTGGGAGAGGAAGAAGCAGGCTCCCAGTGGAGGAGCCCGATGTGGGACTCGATCCTGGTACACCGGGATCACGCCCTGAGCCGAAGGCAGACGCTTAACGACTGCGCTACCCAGGCACCCCTTACTATTTAACTTTTGATTTGTAGCACTCCTAAAACATTTCTGTCTACAGAGTTCTTCCACACACGTAACAATTTATGTAGTGTATTTTTTTTTGTAGGTTTAACTGCTGTCATCTATTAAGCTTCTTATGTATCTAATTTGTTTAAAATTTCACTAACTTTCCACACTTTTTTTTTAGAGTGCTGTGGTTTTGTCACGAAATACTGAATGCAGGAGTAATCAATGCCAGGAAAATTTTGTTTTATACTTTCTTAGCTACCTTACCTGTTGACCATATTCAAAAAAAATTATCATCAGCATTTTATTATCTGATTATTGGAGTCATTCTGGCTTTTATTATTATGTGATATGCATTATTCTAGGCTACTGGTACCATCCATGGCTGAAAATTTAGAATGATCTACTGATAGCTATTTTAATATTTCTCTAGTTCTGCAATTGTATGCATACATTTGCTTATATATACTTTTCTTCCAGAAGTAGAACCCAAAAGTTCTAGAAAGCTATTATGGAAATTAATGGAACTTAAATGAGATTCTATAAACTGCTGCTTAGTGTGGGGAAAGTGGAGAGATTTGGGAATACAAAAAAGGCTGTTGTTTTAAACACGTTAAAAAGGTTTGTTACTTTTCTAAAGGTGGTTCTTTTCCATGATGGAAGTCCAGTGTTAACCATCAGTTTTTTAAAAATAAGTGACCACCTATTTCTCCTGTGCTGTTTTGTGCAGTCAAACTGTCAGTCCATCCCTTCATTTCATATACTTCGCTGTTTGGTAGAGAAAATGAAGATTCCTACTTTGGCCTTAAAATTAGAACTTTGGAGTCAGAAAGATTTTTGAAGTAATTTAATCAACATTTTTTGACTCATAGATAAAAACATAAATTCCATTAAGCCATTAAATTAAGTGACTTGTTCATTGTTTATGGGCTTGTTTATGACCTAGATCTTTGGGCTTCTACTCCCCAGTCTATCCTCTCTCTTAAACCACAGCTGCTTTTTAGAGACTTTTTGTTGGATGAGGGGGATGGACAACCACATAAAAACAGCAATCACTAGCAGCAAGAAACTTCTAGGTGAAGATAGAGGAAAAAAACTTACTTCATCTGAGCTCACCTTAATTTGGAAGAAACAAGCACACTTCTGATTTCTTAGACACACTCAAGAATTACATTTCAGGGGTGTCTGGGTGGCTTAATCGGTTAAGCATCAGACTCTTGATTTAGGTTCAGGTCATGATTTCAGGGCTGTGAGATCCAGCCCCGTGTCAGGCTCCTCCTCAGCTCGGTGCTGGGCATTGAGCCTGCTTAAGATTTCTCTCTCTCCCTTCACCCCTACCCCTGCACACACACACACACACACTCTCTCTCTCCCCCTCTAAAAAAAAATTATATTTCAAATCAGTTAGTCATTATATAAGAAAATGTTATGTGTAGGCACTTATTTTTTCAAAATTGCAATTATGCTATTTAATTCTGTGGAAATTACAAAAAAATAACACTATAAAAATTATGTTTTGTTATTGAGTAAAAAAAAATTAAACAGCTCCTGCTGTTTCTCCTTTTATTATTTTTGCACTTTAATAAGCTTTTCGCCAACCACAACATTATCTGTACAATACTGGAGTCTTGGCTTGTGGTCGTCTCTGATGGGATTCCTCATGAATGTTGCCTGGTTCTCTAACCAGCAAGCTTCCTTGTATGAGCTTTCTTTGAAATTTTTATATAACAAACAGTGCTACTAGCAAGGTTTGTGTGAATTTTACTAGTTTTGTCACTTTAAATCCAGATGTTCATACTATATGTTTCAGCTTGCCCAGTTAGAGAATATACGCGTGGGTTTTTTTTTTCCCCCTTGCTTTCAGTTCTTCACATCCCTTTTGCATAAAAACTTAATTGTATGCCAAAGACAGGCATTTTATTGCTGGGTTAGGTGCTAGCCATATTTAGTTCAGAAGCTTGCTTCCTGAGTTTATTCCCATGATCAGGAAATCATGTAATGATTCAGATCAAGTATGCTTATTCAAAGCATTTTCCAAGTAAGTCAATTTTCACTATCTGAATAACCCAGTTACGCTGAAAGGCAGAAACAGTTATTTTTCTAAAAACACCTTCAGCAGTTAAAAAAAAAAAAAGTAGGGGTGCCTGGGTGGCACAGCGGTTAAGCGTCTGTCTTCGGCTCAGGGCGTGATCCCGGCGTTATGGGATCGAGTCCCACATCAGGCTCCTCTGCTATGAGCCTGCTTCTTCCTCTCCCACTTCCCCTGCTTGTGTTCCCTCTCTTGCTGGCTGTTTCTATCTCTGTCAAATAAATAAATAAAATCTTAAAAAAAAAAAAAGTAAACTCCCATCTAAATGGCATTTACATTGTGGAATATTTAAAGTCACTAATTGAATTTGCTGAAGAGGATCCATTGTGATTGATTCCAGAAAGATAATTACATGTCAGCATTCACTACCCTGTTAAGAAGTGTCCACATGGTGCTGTTAACACAGGACAGAGAGCTGACTTTGCCTTTGTCATGAGTTGGCCCGTCAGGTGCTTTTACTTAAAGCACAAAATACTTGTTCATGTGAAGTAAAATGGATGAAATCTGACTACCAACTACATGGAGTTCTGTTATGGATGGTTTCTTTTAGATTCTGAACCTCCTATTTAAAAGAATCATATGAATGTGATGTTTATGTAAATGAGGATTTGATAGATATAAACAATTATTTGATGATACAAATAGCATGATTTTATTGCTCAAGAAATAAGCCTGCCTCGTAAGTTGCTAAAGATTTCCAGGGTTCATTGAAACGTAAAGCCCCTTCATTAGCAGGATTTAGATAAAAGTCTTTAGTGTAATTCATTATATTGACAGGCTAGTGATTAAAAGTGTAGGTTATAAGAAAGGTTTCTGTAAAACTAAAGGTGTTCAGCAGCTGATCTGTAAATTGTTCATTTGTTCATCCAGTCATATATTTAACAAATATATATATATATATATATTGTCTTCTATGTGTTAGGCATTGTTGTAGGAGCTGAGGATACAATAGTGCAAAGCGTCATCCTCGTAGAATTTTACAAAGGTGGGCAGTAAACAACTGCATGTAAACAAGTATATGACGTCATATAGTGATAACTGCTAAGAAGAAAAAGTTGTGTAAGAGGACAGAATGGCATGGGTGTGTGTGGTGGAGGACAGGTGCCATTTCAGATAGGATGGTGAAAGGACTCTGATAATTTGACATTAGAGCAGAGGCTTGAAGGAGAGAGCAAGACAGGTGATTATCTGAGGGAAGAATATGCCAGGCAAGGGGAATGGTGACTCCAAAAGCCCTGGAGATCATCCTGCCTGTCCTATTCAAGGAGCAGTAGAAAAAGGGTAGACATGAAACAGAGAATAAGGAAGGAGTGGCAGATGAGATCAGGAAAGCTAGCAGTGGACCAGTTGTGTAGGGTCTTAGAGGCCAGGACCTACAAGTCAGGACTTCAGATTTAATTCAGAGTGAGATAGAAAGCTATTAGAAGGTTTTCTGGCTTCTCTATGGAGAACAGACAAGAGTGGAAGCAAGAAACCAGTTAGGTGAACATTGGAATTGACTGAAAAAAGAAGATGATGGGGGGGTGCCTGAATGGTTTGATCGGTTAAGCGTCTGCCTTCGGCTCGGGTCATGATCCCAGGGTTCTGGGATCAAGCCCCACATTGGGCTCCCTGCTCAGTGGGGAGCCTGCTTTTCTCTCTCCCTCTGCTGCTCCCCCAGCTCGTGTGCTCTCTCTTGCTCGCTCTCTCTGTTAAATAAATAAATAAAATCTTTTTAAAAATTTTGAAAAAAAGGGGCACCTGGGTGGCACAGCGGTTAAGCAGCTGCCTTCGGCTCAGGGCGTGATCCCGGCGATCTGGGATCGAGCCCCACATCAGGCTCCTCCGCTGTGAGCCTGCTTCTTCCTCTCCCACTCCCCCTGCTTGTGTTCCCTCTCTCGCTGGCTGTCTCTATCTGTCAAATAAATAAATAAAATCTTTTAAAAAATTTTTTTGAAAAAAAGAAGGTGATGATATGAGGACCAGAGAATGGAGTAGATATAGTGAGAAGTGGCAGATAGTTTTTGATGGCAGAGCCAGTAGGATCTCTCGACATATTGGGTATTGGGTTTTCAGTGGAGGGTATTCAAGGATGACTCCAAGGTTTCTTGGAAGGTTGGAGAAGTGATATACTCAAGACTGGTAAGAGAATGACGAGATTTTGGTGAAGCACATCAAGAGTTGTGTTCTGGGAATATGATGTTTCAAGATGCCTGTTTGTTATGCCAAGTAGAGAGACTCCACAGGCAGTGAGATAAAGGAGTCTGGAATTCAGGTGGTGCTTAAGGCTTAGGATGTAAGACTGGAGTGTGTTAGAGAAGAGGTCCCAGCCAGAAACTTCAACACTCCAAAATTCAGAGGTTGGGAAGATGAGGAAGAGCCGGCAAAGGAGCCTGAGAAGGAACAGCCAAATAAAGCAGGAGAAGAACCTGAAGTTGTTTCAGCTTTATATATGTTTTTCTTATAAATCTGCTAGGGCAATTTCGGACTCTGAAAGGAAACACATTGCTGAGATGTCACTAGTTTTATATATGAGATACTTCCAAAGCAGAATGGCCAAAAACGGAGGTGTTGATGGTCTTCACTCCTCCCTTCTTTGCCATCTGCAAACTACCCTCAAAATGTGTTTTAAATGTTTCCCATCATACAAGTTTTATGGGAAATTGAGATTAGCTAGACATAAAACATGCCCTCAGGATGCTTACACGAGATAAGAAATGTTTACAGATAAATACAATCATAGATTTCCCTTAAGGCACTGGTGTGCTTCTTACGCGAATGAGAACTGTGCAAATCATCATGTAGCCTTTTTAGCCTTGGCTTTGGAGAAACTCAGGTAGAAACCTGATGCTCAATTTATAATAATTATGTTCAAAATGAAACATTCTGGTTTTTATGTTCTTAGTTTCTACTTTTATTTGTATTTTTTATGACCTCATTATTATAAGCTGTCTCAAATCTTCTCTGGAAATGAATGGCGATATTAAGAAAAATGTAAATGTCTGGTCTGTGAGAGTTGAGAGTACAGATAAAGTATCTTTTTTTTTTTTTGTCCTCATTTCTTCCTCCTCAAATTTCTTGAGTTTAAGTTACATCTATCTATTGCATATGAACATTTTAGGAAGAAGTTAAGTAAAGCATATACAGAAGTGCAAACAATAATTTTTTAACCCATACATGTGGTGTTCATCACAGGGACTGTCCCCTGCCATTCAGGGATTTCCAGATAAATCTTCCTGCTTGTTTCTTAAATGTTCTGCATCGTCCTAGAGTCTCTCACTGCTTATTTTATAACATGCCTGTTGCTTGCAATGGAAAGAGGATAAAACAGTGTGGGATGAGGGAAGAAGTGGATTTGGAGACCAAAGAATTCTAGTGTTATAATTCTAGTTGTATAATATTATTTAGAAATCTATAAACTCTAATGGCTGTTACCATAGTAGTCCTGATATTTTCAGTAATCACAGTCCCTGAAACGTGAACTGTAAGATCTATAAAACTAAACTTTCCAAAGTGTTTAGACTCATATTTTCTCATTTGATCACAAACATAGCGTGTTAATCCAATTGTACTGGCCTTACTGTGATAACAGACTGTCCCCAAATTTCAGTGCCTCGCAACAATAAATAGGTATATTTCTCCTTGATGTTAAGCAGCTTATTAGCTGTGGCCTTGTCCAATGTGTGTTCTCATCCTGGAATGCGGGCTGAAGGATCAGCCCCGAGCGGGACGTGAAGGAGAGCGTGGCAGAGGGAAAATGAGAGCAGCAGAACCACAGAAAAGCGCTTAAAGCTTCTCCTATTTCCACTATGTCCACCCACTTTTTTTTGACCAAGTGTGATGTCAGTGGGGCTAGTTAAATATAATCATATCACAGGGAGGGGCAGTAAATAACTGGACAAAAATATATTCTACCACCCTGAGGGTAGGGTAGCACAAATATGATTATAATATTATTAAGGAACCATTATTATGATTCTCATAGGACATTTTAGTTTCAGGAACCTCAGTAGGAAAAGTTAGAATTCTGGGGGGCACCTGGGTGGCTCAGTTGGTTAAGGGTCTGCCTTTGGCTCAGGTCATGATCCTAGGGTTCTGGGATCGAGCCCTATGCCGGGCTCCCTGCTCAGCAGGGAGTCTGCTTCTCTCTCTCCTTCTGCCTCTCCCCCAACTTGTGTGGTCTCTCTCTCCCCCTCTCAAATAAATAAATAAAATATTTTTTTTACAAAAAGGAAAAGTTAGAATTCTAACAAAAAGTAATTTTAGCCCCCTTTCTAGAATTTGTAGTGGTTAGTGATGTCTTAAGTAAAATTAATTCTTGTCAGAGAAAGACATTTTACAGTTAGCTATCTCTACTCCCGGATTTGAGTGCCAGTTGATACGTCGTGTGCCAATTTTTTTTTTCAGTGAGAAGCATATCAGATGAAGACAGTGATAATGTTGGGCAGCCCAATGAATACGACCTCAATGACAGCTTTCTAGATGATGAGGAAGAAGAGTATGAGCCGACAGATGAAGATTCTGACTGGGAACCAGGACAGGAAGACCAAGAGAAGGAAGATGTGGAAGAGCTTTTGAAAGAGGCAAAAAAGTTTATGAAAAGGAAAAAGTAACTTTTTTCTGTGGTACTATATGGCTCCCATTTATTCTTTGTGGACAAAATTCAGGTACTAAGGAGGCACTTAAGTGATAATTGTTTTCCTTCTTTTTATGGTTATGACTTTGCTTTTGACTCTTCGCAAATGAAACACTGCTCTGTCAGCCCTCGATGCAGTGGATGGGATTTGCTTTGTTGCCTTGCTTTTTCTATCCTAGTTAAAGCATCTGGAAATAGGAAGCAGACAGAGAGTTAAAGAGAAATAATTGATATTTTTCATGTACTTTGTGTGTTGATAATAAAAAGTAAAAGCCATAGGTTGCACAACACTTTGGCCTTGTTTCTTTTTTCCAAAGATTCTATCTTTATAGAATAGTAGGCAAGCAGAACCAGGCAAATTACATCATAGGTGGGAGAGCATGCCTCTTTTATTGCTATTGAAGTAATTCTTCAAGCAGAACTAGGCTTCAGAAAGTGACAGCCATCATATAATGGCTATTATTTTTCTAGTATTTCATTTACTACTTTTGTTCTTTGAAACTTAGGGAAATTAGTATAAAGTGGATGCTGAAAATATATTCAACTAAACTATAGAAATGTTCACCCTGCAGGGAATGTTATTTTGTGCCCCACAGCTGTAATTTATTCTGTCTGAATTTTAAAGTAGAAAAATCCAAGGGATTTGACAGTTTCTTTTTCAAACTAAAGTCCTACATGGTTATTTTAACTCTCAGTGTTCTGTCTTTACATTAAAAGATATAGAAATGATTTTTAACCGACATTTTCTCAGATTACATTAGTTCTTTTTTTTTTTTTTTAAGATTTTATTTATTTATTTGACAGAGAGAGAGACAGCCAGTGAGGGAGGGAACACAAGCAGGGGTGGAGTGGGAGAGGAAGAAGCAGGCTCCCAGTGGAGAAGCCTGATGTGGGGCTCGATCCCAAAACACCGGGATCACGCCCTGAGCCGAAGGCAGACGCTTAACGACTGCACCACCCAGGCGCTCCTACATTAGTTCTTTTGTCCTCAGATGAAGGCAGCAAGTTATCTGCTAGTATTCAAGATTCTGGGCTTTTATTTCAAGAAGAAACCCTTTATTCTCCAGTTTTACGAAATGTATCTCTGTTCTCAAACTACTTCAGGCCCTGTAATACTCTTCATTTTAGGTGACTTAGAATTTTTGAAATACAGTTTAGAATCTTTAATAGCAGTTGGGTGTGGGAACACCACAGTAGGCATAGTATTGAAATCATAAATCGCTAAACCGAAAGTATCCTAATATTTATCTAACACTGATATTTTCTATTCTAAGAGAATGTAGGAATTTAAATCTTAAAAGGGCAAGACAGATTTATAATTGTTTTCTTAGTGCTTTTGAATGTCTTTTGAAGTTAATTATGTAATATTAAAATTAACTTAAACTGGCCAGGACAAGATAAATATTTCTTTAGACTATTATTACCTATTATTCTGACTTTGCTTCTGTTATTTAGGAACTGATTTGTCCCTTCTAATTCCCTTTAGTCTTGGGGGTTTGACAGACCTATGAAAAAATCTTTGAACTTATTTTCATCTCTGCACTGACTCAATCCTTAAAGGGTTTTTTAATCCGCTCATAGGTTTTTCCCCAAATAATTGAAAATATGTTCACACAAAAACTTGTACACGATGTCCATAAAGGCATTATTAATAATAGTCAAAAAGCAGAGGCACCTGGGTGGCTCAGTCTGTTAAGCATCTGACTCTTGATCTCAGCTCAGGTCTTGATCTCAGGGTTGTGAGTTTGAGTCCTGTATTGGGCTCCACGCTGGGCATGGAGCCTACTTAAAAGATAAATAAATAAATATAAACAAAATTGGTATAACAAAAAGTAGAAACACCTAAATGCCTATCAGTTGATGAATGGATAAACAAAATGTGGCATATCTCTACAGCGGGATATTTTTGGCAATGAAAAAGAACTGAAGGATTGATACGTGCTTATAACATGGATTAACCTTGAAGAGGTTGTGCTAAGTGAAAGAAGCCAGCCACAAAAGGCCACATATTGTATAAACTAATTTATATGAAATATACAAAATAGGCAAATCCATAGGAAGTAGATTAGTGGTTGCCAGGGGCTGGAAGAGTCAGGGACAGGGGGTGACTGCTAATAGATACAGGGTCACTTTATGATTGTTAAAAATGTTCTAGAATTAGTGGTGATGGTTGCACAACTCTGTAAATCTACTAAAACCCACTGACTTGTACACTTTCGAAGGGCAGATTTTATGGTCTGAGGATTATGTATTTTAATAAAGCTGTTATAAAAATGAGTGCAAAAGGTGGTGACACTAGTCTTTCAGAAAGAAAAAAACATTTAATCAGAATATGTTCTTGACAATAATGTGATAGCTCATGGTTGCTTTATTTTTAGAGGGGGAGAGGGGCAGAGGGGCAGAGGGAGAGGAAAGGGAGAATCTCAAGCAGGCTCCACCCCCAGTGTGGAGCCCAACTTCAGATTTGATCTTAAAACCCTGAGATCATGACCTGGGCCGAAATCAAGAGTCAGATGCTTAACTGACTAAGCCACCCAGGTGCTCCTCATGATAGCTGTTTTTAAAGGATAGTGTGATGTGGCTTCTGTAATCATCCCGAAGACACTCTTCAGTATAATATATAAATATATATCTTTTTTTTTTTTTAAAGATTTTATTTATTTATTCGACAGAGATAGAGACAGCCAGTGAGAGAGGGAACACAAGCAGGGGGAGTGGGAGAGGAAGAAGCAGGCTCATAGCGGAAGAGCCTGATGTGGGGCTCGATCCCATAACGCTAGGATCACGCCCTGAGCTGAAGGCAGGCGCTTAACCGCTGTGCCACCCAGGCGCCCCTATAAATATATATCTTAATTGACTAGAGTGTAGCGAGCATTTGCCACTTGGAATTGGACTATATTTAAATCTGAGACTTACAAAAGAGAGGGCAAACTGACGACATTAGCTTGTCAGTGGGTTTAAGAGCAATGTTAACAAAAACTTGATTCTTTAAATAATTGCCATCCTAAACAGTGTATGGGCACCAGGTCTCCCTATCGTGGATGTTCACAGAATTTAAACTGTATCTCAGCCCAAAATTGTCACATAGACATTTCTCACCAATGTGCTGAATTCTGAAAGCAAATGTTTTTTGTTGACTTCTTGGGGGTGGGGGGGAGGTTCTGGGAACTTGGGAAGCTGAGATGTGAAGATTTTTCAGTGACACCCAGACACTGATTCTGTTTTTGCCCCAGGTTGACGATGGCCTTGTCAGTACTATTGGTTTCTAGAACTGGAAGATCCTAGTGGTTGTAAACATTAATTTCATGTCATGAAAGCAAATAGATTGTGAGCATAATTTTCCAAGGTTGGTGACATAAAGCTGAGAATAAATAGACAGTGACTGTCTTCCAATTAATGTGTGCAGAGTTCAGTGTCACCAGCACGGCCTGTGGTGGGAGGAACCTCACACTGACGTGCTGCATCCAACCCTGCTCTGCGAGACCACCTTGTTCCTATTAAGTTCTCTTTCCATAATGGGGTGTGTGTGTGTGTCTGTGCATGTATTTTCCTCCTGCCAGTCTGCAAACCATACTTACTCCATTGTGTTCTGTTGTGCCCAAGACCCTGTCTAGCACAGAACGGCATCGAATCCCTGTGTTGACGTGCTTACAATCTATTCGGGAGGTTGGCTATCTATTCACTCAGGAACAACGACATACTGTGGGGTTACAAGGGAGAAGAAGACATGGGGTCTCCAGTCACAGAGCTTACAAAGGCAATGAGGCAGTCTGTCAAATAACAGTGGGTAGAATGGGACTAGTCAGAGAAGGGAATGCTGGATTATAATCTAAATATCCCGTCTTGCTGCATACTGAAATATAGTCTCAATCTTGAGGAAAAGCCTTTGTATGATGGAGTTGGAAGCTGAACTAGTAGATTTTTTCATAGAATACAATTTTTACTTGAAAGAATGAGTAGCATGGTAGATATGCTATGCTTATTCCAATTTGAGTATTTGGCAGATGTTTCCTCAAAAATGTATGAAGCAAGCCTGTTTTTCAAGGAAAACAACCAACAGTATTTGTTGTGATTTGACTTGAGCTTTCAAGCAAAAAATAGAATTTTGGAAAAAATCTGTATTGGTCACTGTGAGCTTGATAGCTTCCCAAAGCTTTCAAAACTGTTATCATGGTAATATAAATAATGAAGTGTGTTGACATTTGGAAGAGCTGCAGAAGTGAGCAAGCCAATATTTTCTAAATGACTAGTATATGTTACAAAATCAGGCATGGGTAAAATCTATTCAAAGCGTAAGACCAATTGAATTTAATATAACAGTGTCTGTATGGTCCATTAATTTAGTTTCAGACTACATATTGTAACTAACCTTTCAGAAGCTACCATTTTTCTAATTTTTGATGATGTATCAAAAATAATATCCATAATTATCTGAAAAGCCTATTAAAATACTCCTTCCTTTCCCAAGTACTTATCTGTGTAAGGCCTACTTTTCTCCATATACTTTATTTATTTATTTATTTATTTTTTAATTTTAATGTTTTTTTATTATATTATGTTAGTCACCATACAGTACATCCCTGGTTTCTGATGTAAAGCTCGATGCTTCATTAGTTGCATGTAACACCCAGTGCACCATGCAATACGTGCCCTCCCCACCACCCATCACCAGCCTATCCCATTCCCCTACCCCCTCCCCTCTGAAGCCCTCAGTTTGTTTCTCAGAGTCCATAGTTCTCCATATACTTTAAGTAAAACAACATGAGAGTAGATCCATGAACCCGGCTATCTTCTATTAAGCTAGGCATTAGAAAGATTTATAAGAATGTAAAACAATGCCACTCAGCTCAATAAATTAAAAAAAAAGAATTGTTTTTCATAAAATACATTTTTTGTTTATTTTATTTTTTAAAAGATTTATTTATTATTTATTTGAAAGTGAGCACGAGCGGGAGGGGCAGAGAGCGAGGGAGAGAGAATCTCAAGCAGACTCCTTGCTGAGTGCAGAACCCAACACAGGGCTCAATCTCACAATCCTGAGATCATGACCTGAGCCAAAACCAAGAGTTGGACACTAACGTGACTGTGCCACCCCAGTGCCCTGGTTTGTTATTTTTAAATGAGTTAGTAAATAAATATTTTAAATTTCTCAATTATAATTTCCAAAATGGTTTGTCACTATAGATACGACCCTCATAAACAAAAGCTCTTTGGGGTCTTTAATAATCTTTATGAGTAAAAGGAGTTGTAAGGCTCAAAATTTTGAGAACCACTCCATTATATCAGTGTACCATTCAGTTAGGTTAGTTATGGTGGGATAACCCTAAAATCTCAGTGATTTAACAAAAGGAAAGTTTTCTTATGCCAAGATTTCCTGTGACTCTCTGGGGCACTGTCTTCCACATGACAACTTGACATCCCAGATTTTCAGAGGCTCCATCATCTTGTAGTTGCACTATCTGGAACCTGGGACCTTCTTAACCAGGGCTGCCAGGAGAATAGAGAAAGTGGGGGGTTAGGCCCTGCGAATCCAGTGCTGTAGACTGGAAGTGAGCTCATCACTGCTGCTCACAGGCTGTTGGCCAAAAGCAGGCACATGGCCCTGCCCACTGAAAGAGGTGCCCAGAAAAGATGAGAAGCAGATAGAGTGAACACTAGTCATGTCCACCACAATCACCAAAGGAGTGAGTAATATCAGGGAAAAGAGAGTTGGGGACAAGATCTTGAGTGTCACTATTTAAGGGATGAAAAGATAAGGTTCACTGAAGGAGTTAGAGGGAGAAGGGAATGTCAGGAACTTGCCCTCTAGCTCACAGTCTGCATCTGCTCACCTCTTCCCTGGACGTTCCCATGACCTGGCCCTTCCTGATGGGCTCCTGCCTACCTCTACTAAAGGGAGAGGTCTCTTACCCCTCCTGGTCTTCTGCCCCTCCTCCCCATCTTGCTCATTCTACCTTCAACGCTCTGGTTTTCTTCATGTTTCCGGAACTCCCCAAGCTCCCTCCTGCCCTGTGGCCTTTGTACTTCTTACCTGTGTTGGGAATGCTCTTTTTTTGGGGGGGGGGGGGAAGGGGGAATACTCTTCCCCTAGATCTTCACATGGCCACTGCCATTCACTAGTGGTCTCTACTCAAATATCACTCTGCAGGGAGCCTTCTCTGACTACTGATCTAAAATAGCCACCACCTCAAGCCCTCAACCCACCATTCTCTGTCTCTTTTCCCTGCTTTGTTTTCATAGCCCTTATTATACTACTTCATGGTCCCAGTTTTGTTTGTTTACTTGCTGCCATCCCACTTGAATATAAACTCTATTTGGGAAAGAACATTGTCTTGTTTATTTCTGCATCTTCAGTGCCAAGAACAATGTCTGCCACGGTTACAGCTACTCAACATGTATTTGTTGAATGAAAGAGTGAATGGATATTCTAGAATTTCCAGAATGCTCCAGAAAAAAAAAAAATCATGTTTATATAAGTTTCAGAGACAGTAAATACTGTTGACCCAATTTTGAAGATTTCAGCATATAGTTTTGCTTATGCAAGGCTATGCTGTGTCTCTGAGTGAGAAGCCCACTTAATCCAGCATTTCACAAACTTATATCGCCACTATACTCCTTTTTGAGCCTCACCTAATAAACATCCTATAAAATCAGAATTCCATTTGAGAAAGGCCGCTGTTGGCTATGGAAATCTGTTGAGGATATTTTACAGGGGAATGACATCTTCTGACCTCTAGGCCATCTCCTGCTCCCTCTCTTCCATTGCCCACCTCCAATTTTCTATTTTCTTTCCTAGACCAGGAGCAGAGCCCCACTCTCAGCAGTCTGAGCACCTGCAATCTGGCACTCACAGGAGAGAAAAAAGAAAAAGTCTGTCTGCTGGTGGCCACTCTGGAGATTCTTTTACCCAAAGAGCCACATGGTAACCAGCAATATAACACCCAAACGCGTCTCACATAGATCTGAGACCTCCAGTACAGCATTCTCCAATCTTGCCACAGTTCCAGCCTCCTCCCAACACCAACCTGTCCTCCTTATTGTAGGATGTGTGGGTTGGAGGACACTGCTAGGAGTGAGGTTGTATCTGCTTGCCACTGCGACCTGTTACTTTCTCCCAGAAGATCATTGTGCTGTTCCAGGGAACACTGCAGCCAGAGTCAGAGCCTGGGGAGCCCTGCTGTAGGAGACATCTCGATTACATTTCATAGACTCCCAATTTCCCCTAGACAAAGTGAAAGTCTTTGAAGACAGAGAAATGCAGGCGAGAAAGCTCCAACTCTACTCAATCTTGGCGCAGCTACAGTTCTAACATTCTGATGCTTAAGTGGGAGCCCAAAAACCACTCAATCCTGATCGAAGCCTCCCTACCAAATCCTAACTGCTTACTCTGCTTACCTCCTCTCTGCTCTGTAATCCTGCAACCGGATTATTTTACCTGCTTTGGTGGCAGTTTAAAAGTTGACCTGGAATCATGAGAAACCATGGGCATGGAAGTAGTCTCCAGATATTACTGATGCACAGTGCATGAGCAGGAAATTTTCAGCATGCATATTTCTTCATATCAAGTATTTATGTAAATATCAAGTATTTATGTAAATCCTTGCTATAAAGTATTTATATGCACCACTATATTAATATATTATATACACGATAAAACACAAACAAAATTAAAAATTTAAAAGGATGAGGTCAACTTGAAATAATCAATATTTTCTAACAGGATTCTTTTGTTTTCAGATTAACTAGGATAGAGCTATTCATCACTTTCTTTTGTCATTTAAGAAATCATCCCCATGTTTTCTTCTCTTTAAATTGAACTAAGATTTTTAAAGAAAAATCTCAAACATGCAGAAAAGTTGAAATAGTAGCAGAATGAGTATTTGCATACTCACCACCCAAATTCAATAGTAATGAACACTTTTACCATATTTGCATTATCTGTGTGTATGTGTTATAAACAAAACGATTAGAAAATAAGCTAAAATCATTATGCCCCTTCCACTATAAATACTTCAGCATGTATCTTCTACAATTGAGAACATTCTCCCTCAGAATCAAAATACAATTATCATAGCTGAGGAAATTAACAATAATTTCCTAATATTATCTAATATTCAAATTTAGTTCATAGTCACATTCCTCCAATAGTCTTAAATACATCTTTTAGAGCTTTTTTTTTTTTTTTGAAACAAGGATCAAATCAAGATTCATGCATTGCTTGTGGTAGCTAAGATTCTTTATGCTAGGTCTAGAGTGGTCCCCAGCTATCTTTTTAGAACACTGTCTTTTTTTAAGAGACAAGGTAGAATTTCCCACATTTTGTATTTATCTCATTATTTTACTGTGGTGTCATTTACCATGTTCCTCTATCCACTGTATTTCCTGTATCCTGGGAGTTAGAGTCAGAGCCTGATTAGATCCAGTAAAACGTTTTTGGCAAAAACATTGCTTCAGGAAGCACGTGTTAAGCCATCCCACTATTGGTGGGTGACACCTAATGTCTCCATGGTAAGGCGATGTTTTCTCACTTGCAAAATGTCTGTGGGATGATGCTTTTCAGGATCTATTGATGGTTCCTTACCTGAATCCATTATTACACTGGGGGGATTAGAAAATGGTGATTTCCTAATTCTTTCATTCCTTACCCATTTATTATTTTTTTTAAGATTTTATTTTTATTTATTTGATAGAGAGAGAGGGAACACAAGCAGGGGGAGTGGGAGAGGAAGAAGCAGGCTCTCAGCAGAGGAGCCTGATGTAGGGCTCGATCCCAGGACTCTGGGATCACGCCCCGAGCCGAAGGCAGACGCTTCATGACTGAGCCACCCAGGCGCCCCTCCTTTCCCATTTATTAGCTGGTATTCTACTATAAAGAAGAGATTTTCATCTACTAGAAATGAAATATAGTTCCTCTCCAAAGGTAGGATAAATGTTTCTCTAAATTTCCAGAGGAAGAAGTTAGTGAATATGAGCTTTTTCTTTCTTTTGACTTTTTAAAAAATATTTATTTAGTAGTAGCAGCAGTAGTATCTCTAGGTATTCGGAGATTTGTATTTACTTAATGTTTTATAATGAATTCGAGTCCTTAGGGGTTTTTTTCTCTACAAAATCAGAGAAAACAGACAAGCAGAAAGAACATAAAAATCACCCAGAGCTGCTTCCACCTTCAGACCATCGCTAGTAATCCCCTCTTTTGAGTGTCCTACTCCTGTTTTGCAATTGATAAATTGAAGATTAGAGAGTTTAAGCGAATTCTCCCAAGTTACAGAGTAAAAATTAGTAGTAGCGGGTGGTTCTAAGAATGCTGGCAGGTGACCGAGGACTTCTCATTCACTCTAGGTCAATAGTTCAAGAATTCCCTTCCAACCTACCAAGTCCCTTCCACCTTTTGAGGCTGCCCCTAGTTAATACTGGTGTGTTCAAGGATAGAACCGGTTCACCTGATGCCTTAACCAGTCCTCTCACACCTAAACTTATAAACAAAACGAAGTGCCAAGAGGTCTGATTTTTATCTTGTGCTTCCATCTTGCTTCAGGGCACTAATTTAAAATGGACAATGACAGATTAATACAGTGACCAGCCCTATTGAATCCCTCCTCTCAGTGAACTAAGTTCTCGTTTGCTAGATTTGCTATTTAAAAGAATGAGAACTCAGGAAATAAAATATATGCCAACTTGGTGTCATTCTTTCAGTGGCAAATCAAGTATTTCTGCAAAAGGAGTTCATGATTAAAGATGCAAGGACCTTGTCATGTTAATGTTAGCTCATTTCCTGCCTCAAAATGTCTTCCTGCCTCTGTCACTGCCAGTGACTGACAGCTGGCTTGCTAATTAAATTCAAGCAGTTGTTTGCTTTTCCTGACCTTTACTGAGAAAATGCATTTTCAGGCTCTGGACGCGAATAAAGTGCTTTAATTTGGAGAGAATAATGTGTTTGCATCATCCCAGCAATCTGTGGATCTGATTACCTGTGTTATTTCTACATTCCACTTCACAGCGGACTTCTGGAGGATGGCTGGTAGTTGCAGACACAGCGTAATGAGTGCCGAGCTTTGTCTCTCTGCGTCATGTGTCACCCCAAAGAGGGCATGTTTGTTTCTGAGGGAATGAATGAAGGCTCTAGCAGACCGCTGCTCTCAAGAGCCTCCGAAACCTATTTCATTTGAACCGCCTAAATTTTTCATATTCTGTTAAGGTCTTTGTTTACGCTGGCTCATAGGAACAAATAGTTCTCAAGTTGTAGCCTTGATTTTCTGGCCCTAACCTGCCCTTTCCTGGTTTCCTCATTGCTCCCCACCGCCCTCTACTGGGGGAGACTGGGTGGTGCAGCAGCTTTGTGCCATGCAGGGGGCTGCTGGAGGGGAGCTTCAAGGGAGTGGGCGCAACCCAGCAGGTGGGGAGCTGCCCGAGAAACAAAAATAAAAAACGGATACACTGGGCTACATAAAAATGTGAAGCAAAAAAAATTGTAAAGCTTCTGTGCATCAAAGGATATAACCAGCAAAGTGAGAAGGCACTCTCTAAAATGGAAGAAAATATCTGTTGATCCTGTATCTAATAAGAAGTGAATACTCAGAGTATATAAAGCACCTCTACAATTCTACAACAAAAAACAAATAACCTGATTAAAATATGTACAAAGGACTTGAATAGACATGTCTCCAAAGAAGATTTACAAATGGCCAACAAGCATATGAAAAGATGCCGCACATCAGTGGTCATTAGCAAAATGCAGATGGAAACCACAGGAAAATATCACCTCTCACCTACTAGGATGGCTACTTTCAAAAAACAAATAACAAAAACAAAACGCAGAAAATAAGTGTGGGTGAGGACACCAAGAAGTTGGAACCCTTGTGCACTGTTTGGTGTGAGTGTAAAATGGTGCAATTGCTGTTGAAAACGTGGTGGTTCCTCAAAAAATTAAAAATAGAATTACCATCTGATCCATCAATTTCACTTCTGGGGATTTACCCAAAGGATTGAAAGCCAGGTCTCAAAGACGTTTGGAGGCCAGCATTATGCACAATAGCCAAAAGGCAGAAGCAATCCAAATGTCTACTGACGGATGAATGGATAAACAGGATGTTGTATATATGGATAGCAGAATACTATTCCACCTTAAAGCAGTAGGAAATTCTGACACCTGCTACAATATGGATGAAACTTGGAGACATTATGCTGAGTGAAATAAGGTCGTTACAAAAAGACAAATACTCTATGATTCCACTTAGGCGAGGGAGTAGGGTAAGTCAAATTCAGAGAGACAGAGAGCAGAATGGTGGTTGCCAGAAGATGGGAAGAGGTGGAAAGTAGGCAGTTGTTGTTTGCAAAACAAAGTGAATGTGTTTAACATTACTGAAATGTACACTTAAACATGGTTAAGATGGTAAATATTATATGTATTTTGTCACAATTTAAAAAAAAGACATTCTTCTTACAAGTAGCGACATTCCACGGCACAATTAGAGAATATCAGTTAAAACTCTTACTTAAATTTTTTAGATCCTCTAGCTTTTATAGGGATAAATTTCAATATTTCTGCTTATAAGCTTTGTTTTCAGTAATTGTAATTTTCTAAAAGCTTTAAAATTTAAGCTGTTTTGGTGTGATAGTCACTGAATACTTTGAAGATCTGAAATGGTTTATACTCAAAATGCAAAGTTTAGAGGGCCTATTTAAAAGATTTTATACAACTTTAATTGACAAAGTTGTTCTTCAAAGGCACAAACATTTCTAAAATCTGATTGATAACAGAAAGTAGAGAACATTCTGCCAAGCTAAAGACATTTTTTTTTGCATTTAGCAGTAACTTAATTTTAAAAATTCTGTTATTCTATGTATATTTATAATATTTATAAAAGTTGACAACTGTAGCTCCTATGCGGTTTTGTAAAATATTGAAGTTTGAGTGTAATATTGAATTATGTGTGCAACAAAACTAATTCTGGAGATAGAATTCTGCTCCATAAGTTTATTTAATAAGAACATCGCTTTTACCACAATACTGTGCTTCATTGAAATTCTGATTACCAAGACACATGCACACACACACACCCCCCATATAATTTGTCATCAATGTTGAACTTATTACTTGAATTTATAATAACATTTACTATAATGTCAAATGTTTGCCTTTGCCAGAATGAACTTCCTAAAGCTTTACTATGAATCTGTAAATATTGAAAAAACCTGATCAAACCATTATTGGAATCAGCTCAACTGACTTTCAGTTAGAATCATGTGAAGACATCTATATAAAATGATTATATAAAATTTTTCTTGTATAAATGGAGCCAAAACTCTCATAGCTATTGCTTCCTTTGTTTGCACAGACCAAAAAACCTGAATTAAAGCGGAGTTAAGTTAACTTAGAAGACCGGTCATGTGACCTACCTCACAGCACGCAGTAAACGCACCGTCTGCATTCGGACATAGCAAATTCCGCAGCCTTCTTCAAATAATTTCTAATTCTCTTGCTGATGCTTTTCAGCAGGTATGTATCTTCTTGTTTTCACGTGGTCAGTGATATCACCACGGCCCCCCTAGTGGACATTTATCATCGACTTCCCTAAAAAAAATGAGAATAAGTATTTTCCTTTCTGTAAGTTCATTGCTACCAGGGAGACTATTACAAAAGAAATTTTAAACCCATATTGTAAATTTTTAAAACTTCCCATTTTTCTGATGTCTTCCACAAACAGGCTGTGAGCAACCTGCCCAGGTGACCAGGTGACCAGCGTGATAAGACTGATTCCTGCCACAGGTTCCCCTTCTTCTTCTTTTTCTTTTTTTTTAAGATTTTATTTATTTATTTATTTGACAGAGACAGAGACAGCCAGCGAGAGAGGGAACACAAGCAGGGGGAGTGGGAGAGGAAGAAGCAGTCTCATAGTGGAGGAGCCTGATGTGGGGCTCGATCCCGTAACGCCGGGATCACGCCCTGAGCCGAAGGCAGACGCTTAACCGCTGTGCCACCCAGGCGCCCCTTTTTCTTTTTTTGAAAGATTGTATTTATTCACTTTAGAGAGAGGGGGAGCGGCAGAGGGAGAAGCAGACGCCCCGCTGAGCAGGGAGCGGGAGCGGGGTGCACGTTGACCGCGCAGACAATAAATGGCAGCCCAGGCTGTCGGAGGCCGTCTCACGCTCTGCGCGAGGCTCCAGCCGCCCCTCTGACGCCGGAGCGCGGCCCGAACGCCGCTCACGGATGAATACACCGGTCAGTGTGCGCGGAGCTGCCGGGGCCTGCGGGGAGCGTTTTAGGCTCTGAAGCACTTCGGAGGGTCAATGTTGTTGTTTTCAGCTGCTAAATGTGGGTAATTTTTATGTGGCGATCGATAATGCATGTAATTAATGTTTACTTTGATTCCTTTAACCGACCAACCAAACCCACCCAGCTTCCATCACTGCCCAAGAAGCTTACCCGGGACAGCAGGTGATTCCTGGGCTCTGCCTCTTCAAGACCCCATGGGAGTTAGAGTTCTTTCTTTTAAGTTTGTGAACGGAAATGCTGATCTTACTCTTCCGTCTCCCATGCTGGAATGATAGGAGAACACTATGAGAAGGTGCACCAGCCTCATTTGGCTGCAAAATCAGGCCGCTGAGCCCGTGAGGCCGCAGGCCCTCCCCCGCGTGGGTGTGAACACAGGAGGCTAATGATTGCCCTGGGCCGGAGCGGCAGCCTTCAGGCCATTCCTTCCACGCACCTGCTTTTCTTTTCTTTTTTTTTTTTTTATAATGATTTTTTATTATATTATGTTAGTCACCATACAGTACATCCCCGGTTTTCGATGTAAGGCTCGATGATTCATTAGTTGTGTATAACACCCAGTGCACCATGCAATACGTGCCCTCCTTACTACCCATCACCGACCCATCCCATTCCCCCACCCCCCTCCCCTCTGAAGTCCTCAGTTTGTTTCTCATAGTCCATAGTCTCTCATGGTTCATTCCCCCTTCTGATTACGCACCTGCTTTTCTACACAAAACTCCTCCGTTTAGCTCCCTGGGAGTTAGTAGGAGTCCTGAGGAGCCTAATTCTCATAGGACCTTGACTCCACAGAGCCCATGACTCCTCTGTTCTCTTTCAGTAGAAGCTGAATGAGATTGAGGCGGTGGCGGTTAAATAAAGGGATCAAATATTTCTGGGTATGTTATTATTGATTACTGCCTAAATGTTGCCCCAAACAACAAACACTTATTTCTCTAAATTTCTGTGGGTTCAGAAATCTGGGCGTGGCTTAGCTGGGAGCCTCTGGGTTGGGATCACTGGTAAGACTTCAGTCAAGGTGTCATATGGGGCTCGGGTTGTCTCAAGGCTCACTTGTAAGCTCATTCATGTGGCTGGTGGCAGGCCTACGGTCCCCACTGGCTACTGGCCAGACATCAGTCCCTTGTCCCAAAAGCCTCTCCATAGGGCTGCTCACAATATGGCAGCTATTTGGCTCTAGACGTCAAGAAATCATGCCCACTGTGGAGCCATAGTCTTTTTTTAACCTAATCTCAGACGTGACACATATCATACTTTTGCCATATTCTATCTATTACAAGTGAGGCAGTAGGGCCAGCCCATGCTCGAGGGGAGGGGATTGCACAGGGCATGAATACTGAATGGCTGGGGTCATTGGGCGTCATCTTAGAAGCTGCCTACCACAACCTTCCTTGTTCTTTTTCAGAATTGTCATGGCTATTGTGGAGATAGACTTTAGAATCAGATTTCCAAATTCAATAAGGAATTCTTTTCAGATTTTTAATTGGAGTACACCAAATTTATAATTTAATTTGGGAACTGCTAACATACAAAATTCAGTCTCATCCAGAAACATACCAGCCCCTCTATCTATTTTGTTCTTCTTTTATGTCCTTTAGCATTTTAGTTTTCTTAATAGGCCTTGCATATTTCCTGTCACTTTTGTTTCTAAGTACTTCATAATTATTGTTGCTCTTGTGGATGGAATATTTTTTTCTTTGCATTTTCTAATTGGTTATTGCTATTGCTGTAAACACAAAAACTACTCCATTTTCCTGTGCTGATCTTTGATTAGCCCAATTTAATGGACTGTCTTTTTAGTTTTAATATTTCTTTCACATATTCTAGAGATTTTCTAGTCAAACAATGATGTCATCTGCAAACTATGGTAGCTTTGTTTGTTCTTTTTAAAAATTAAAAAAAAAGATTTTATTATATTATTTATTTGAGAGAGAGAGCACAAATGAGGGGAGGGGCAGAGGGAGAAGCAGACTACCCACTGAGCAGGGAGCCTGATTTGGGGCTCAATCCCAGGACCCTGAGATCATGACCTGACCAATGGAGCCACCCAGGCACCCCCATTCTTTTCCAATATTTGTACCTCATTAATTTTTCTCATTGTATTAAATTAGCTAGAACTTCTAGGACAGTGTTGGTAGCAGAAATGACAGCCAGAATCCTTATCTTGTTCCTGATTTTAATGGGAGTGCTTCTGATGTTTCACGATGAGGTATGGGACCTACTGCCATTATAGAAAAAAAAAAATCATGGCATTAGAATTTTATAAACAAGGGGCGCCTGGGTGGCTCAGTCAGTTAAGTGTCCAACTCTTGATTTCAGCTCAGGTTATGATCTCAGGGTCCTGAGATTGAGCCCCCTTGTTGGCTCTGCACAGAGCCTGGAGCCTGCTTGAGATTCTCTCTCTCTCTCTCAAAAAGAATTTTACAAATGAAACTTCTGTTTCTTATCTGAAGAATCGTATAGAGGGAGAAATGAAGGAAACAAGAATAATAGCTTGGTCCTTTATGCATATATATATATATATATATATATATATATATATATATATATATATATATAATGTAAGCATAATCTAAGAGCTCTTCAAGAATTGCCTGAGGGTAAGCAAGGATGAGAAGGGTCTCACGACATAAAGCAGGAAAGGTAAGACCCATGATGCTCAGAAAGGAAGATGAGAGTGGCACTTGGGTCACAATTTATAAAGGTCCTTGATAACACACGTGATATTTATCCAGGAAAGTATTTGAGAAGGCACCAGAACATCTTTTCCAAAGGAGTCAAACACTAAGCACCTATAAAGAGATCCTAGAGTTGGTCCAGGGGAGTAAAATATTAAGTAATTCTTGGAGATGTTAACATTTAGAATATGTGACATGATATTTTATTGATCACTGAATCTGCTTTCTTCTGTAAACAGGTTTCTAGTTAAATAAGTTTACTTTTATTCATAGCTTATAAAGAATTTTAAAAAGAATGGTTTTGAATTTATCATACTTTTTAGCATCTACCAAGTATATTTTTTTGGCATTCACCTATTAATGTAATGAATTACATAATATATTTCTAATATTGAACTATGCTTGTATTCTGGAATAAATCCTGCTTATGATTCTCCTGCTAATATTTATCAAAGGTTTTTGATCTTTGTTCATAAAGGCGATGGGCAAATATTTGGGGAGCTTTCCATCATCTGTTCCTCAACAATTCAATAGTTCCTCAACTTTTGCATAAATCTGGGTTTGGTCCCTTTAAAGAGGAGAACTTTACTTTCTCGTTTATCTATAATTACTGTGTTTTATACCCCTTTTGGGTCAGTTTTTGTAATTTCCATAAAATGAGACATTTCAAATGTGTAAAAATTTACTTTCACGTTATAAAAATCTCCTAGACAAGGATACGGATACCCCTTTTTTTGATGGCTAAAGCTATCCTCTACCACTGATCTGTTCATTTCCTTCAGAGGTTTCATGCCTTGGAAACTGCCTTAGTAATAGCAGGTGAAGTTCATGGTGATTTGAATGTGTATGGTGGTGGGGTTCTTTTTCTACCACTACCTGGCTGTTTCCTTTATTCTGTTTGCTTTGGTTACCTCCCTGAATCACTGACCACCAACAGGGCAGAATGGAATAGGGGAAATGTTCTAATATCAACATACCAAGATTCTCATCCTAGCTCCAGAACTTACAAGCCTCAAACACACACCATGTCGTGAACAACTCATTCCTCTCAAAATGAGAATCATTACAAAGGGGCCAGTGGCACGAGGTGGGTAAGGTAATCCATAATGATGTTTGGGCTCTTTTCTTTCCCTGATTCAAGGAACACAAGCATAAAAAACACTGGTAAGGATTGAACCCTGCCCCCGCCCCCCATTCATATGTTGAAATCCTAATTCCTAGTCCCTCAGAATGTGCCCTTATTTGGAAATAGGGCCATTGCAAATATAATTAGTTAAGATGAAGTAATGCTGGAGAAGAGTGGGCCCCTATCCAATAAGACTGGTATCCTTATTAAAAGATTTCATTCATAATGAAACATTTGGGCACAGACATGCGTACAAGGAGACCACCATGTAATGATGAAAGTAGAGTTTGGAGTGATGCTTCTACAAGCCAAAGAATGTCAAAGACTTCCAGCAAACCACCAGAGGTGGGGAGAGACAAGGAACCAGTTCTTCCTCATGGCTCTCAGCAGGAAGCAACTCTAACTACACCTTGATCTTGGATTTCAGCCTCTAAGACTTCAAGACAATACATTTCTGTTTTTTAAAGCACTCAGTTCGTGTTACTCTGTGATAGCTGCCCTAGCAAACTGATACAAGCCCTGAGCTAGATGGTGTCTCTGGGAGTATCTCTGGATACGCCAGCATTCCACGCTTCTTGTCTTTGTAAACCAGTACGGCCTATATTAATCAGCCTTTGCAGCAATGATGGTGCAATAACTCTGAAACTTGGAAGCTTAAACCAGAAACATTTCTGTTTCACTCATGGGTCTATGGCTGTGGCTCTGCTAAATGCTGCCGGGCTGGGTTGGACTTGGCTCCAAGCATGTGGGAAAGATCCAGGTCTGCTCTCTCTTCTCATTTTGGGACCAAGACTGAAGGGGGCTCCCACGCACTGCCAAGGCTTTTCTCATGGTTGTTCCCATCATCGGTCAGGACGGAGGAGGAAGTCTGGCCACACAACCATTTTGCCTCTCGAAGACCAGTTCACTTTCCGCTAGTGATTCAGGGAGGTAACCACAGCAAACTTCTTCCATATGGCCTGTCTGTGCCTCCCTGCCACCAACCCAAAGGCCCATCCATTTCCTGCCTGGGTATGACTGAGATGCAGAGGAACTGCGTAATTGTCTTGTCCTCATGGGTTCCAAGAGACCAGCTCCTGTGGGGGGATAATCTGAGGCTGGAATTCTACCAAAGCACGGTTGTTCAGCCTTCCACCCGGTTTCTTTGATACGTATACATAGACAGTACGCTAACAAACCGAGGACACCTTAGGATGTTTCACTAGTGTTCTGGCACTGAGGCGGATATTCTGAACATTTGTGACTTTATAGCCTACCCTATTTGTTAAAATATACATTAACATACGTTACTATCACATTAACGAATTCTGTGTAAGGTTATTTTAAAACACCTTATATTTAGGAAAGTATCTCTATCCAACAGCTAATAATGGCATTAGGGATAAAGGGAAATGTGACAATTTTTGCTTTCTAGATTTAATATGGTTTACATTTTTTTAAATGACAAAACATGTTACTTTTGTGATTAGACAAAACTTAAAGATACTGAAAATATATACTTCATGTACTATTCTTAATTAAACATTATATGTATATATATTCTGTGTATATGTATGTCTGTATATCCCCTTGTTCTTGAGAATAGTATTTGATTCGGGAAGGGAGAAAGAGAGATTGAGACAGAGAACAGGTGCAAGTGAGCACCAGCTCTAGTCACCCGCTGAGCTCGGGAGGGGACGGCATCGCTCAGGAAGGGCGGATGGGGAGGCCGTGGAGTCGAAGAGAAGGTGCTGCCGTACAAGGTGGCATTGCTGTCTGAGTGCCTTCAACTCTTCTCCAGCCCTGCTTACTAAGTGATGGCTTCCATTCTACTTCACCTACTGTGCAGAAAGTCCTAGGCCCTTGTCTTGGTATTTGCCCTTCCTGTCACTGCCCCCTCCCCAAATGCTCTTTAGGTTAATCAACATTAAACACATTTTCATTAGGTCGGCTGTGTTACTACATTCTGGCTTTTGGTTGGTGATAAAGTGCTTCTGGGCATTGCCATGCATACCCTTGTCTCCCACTCCCCACCACACACACACACACACACACACACACACACACACACACCCTTAAAAATGGTCGGAATATAAGACAGTATTGTAACTTATTCAATAAACCATGCAAAAGATTAACCACACATTTTTGAGGTATAATTGGAGTTCAGTCTTCTCCTGTGGGTTTCTCTCCAGGTATAGGGAGCAAAGTACTCTGACACTTGCCCTTACTTCGAATGACGTCATCTCCTTGGCCCTGTGCCTGTGTCTGTTCTGGCTGCAGCTCAGGTAACTGTCAGGCAGAACTAGAATCCGCAGAGGAGAAGATGGTTGTGTGAAATCAACGGAATCAGCCCGTATTTATTACAAAGCAACTCCAGATACAACGCAGGAGGGCTGAAGAATCTCAGAAAGCTCAAGATTCTTCCAAAGTTAGAGAGCTTGTTGAGTTCTTAAAGTGAGCTACTGATCCAATTTCAATTTTTAGTTTGTGATGTTGGCTTATTTGATAGGCAAATGGTATCTCATTGTTTTTAGTTGACATTTCCTTTTGTGAATTGCCTATTTGTGTAATCTGCTCATTATTCCTCTGAAGTACTTGTTTTTTCCCCTATTACAATGTAATAGTACTTCATATATTAAGAATCGTGACCTTTTCTTTGCAACACTTGTCATAAATATTTTCCCCTGGTTTGACATTTATCTTTTAGTTTTGTTTATGATTTTTCTTTCAAATGTTTTGAATTTTAATGTAGAAATAAATATAAATATCGATTCAGCTTTTCTTTTGGGAGATTGCCTTTTTTTTTTTTTTGGCTTAGTAAAGCCTTCACTACTCTGAAATCAGATAAATTTTTATCAATTTTTTTAAGTTTCAAATTTTTTTAATTCAACTGTTTAATCCTCCCATATTGCATTTTAGAATATAGTGTGAGATAAAGATCTAAATTAATAATTTTCCCTTTTAGTAGTTGAATCTCCTATTCATTTTTATTGATTAACTCACTCTTTTTTAATTTATGAAATGTAAAGCATAATACAAATCATATAGGTTCATTTAAAAAATTAGAATAAGGAGTAATTGAAATAAAGGGGGAAAAACTTGTATTTTCTTTCTACTCTGAGTTGAATGTTAGCAATTTGCTTTGTTTCTCCAGATATTTTCTTCAATAGATGTGTGCATGCATTTCCCCTCCAAAGGGAATCATATTGCAATATGGTATTGTAACTTGATTTTTTTCCATTCAGTAATATATCATGACTATCTTTCCATGTCAATCAATATACTTTCACGGCACTATGTCCTAATTAACTTTTCATTGAAATATACTATACATTCAGAAAAGTGCACATTTCATAAGCGTATTGCTGGATATATTCTTAGCAACAGAACATAGCCATGTAACCAGCTAAACATAAAAGAAGAAGAATATTAATGGTACCCAAAAACCCTCCAAATGGCTCCTTTCAGGGATCTCCCCTCCCTGAGAGTAATATTTACCCCTCTATCCTGACTTCTAGCAGCATAGATTCATATCACAGCGCTATTTTTGATAGCTTCATAGCGTTGTCACACATATATGTATCGTAATATGCTTGTTGTGGGTTAAATGGTGTCCTCCCAAAGGATAGGTTGAAATTCGAACCCCCAGTACCTACAAACGTAACCTCACTTGGAGATAGGGGCTTTGCGGATAAAATCAAGTTAAGATGAAGTCATTGGGGTGGGTCCTAGTCCAGGCTGACTAGTGTCCTTATGAGAGGAAAAGGCCCCACAAAGACAGAGACACACAGGGGACATGCCATGTGAGGACAGAGGCAGAGACTGGAGTGGTGCAGCTTTAAGCCAAGGACACCAAGGGTTGTTGGCCACCAGCAGAAGCTGAGGAGAGGCAAGGAAGGGATCTTCTCAGAGTCTCAGAGGCACCTGGCCCTGTCAACACCTTGATTTCAGACTTTAGCCTCTGCAACAGTGAAAGAAGGCATTTCTGTTGTTTTAAGTCACCTAGATTGAGGCACTCTGTAATGGCCGCCGTAGGAAACTAATAGATACTTAATTTTGTTGGAGTTGGGGTCTTTGTAACATTTTATTATTTTTTCATACTGTTATGAATATTCCTTCAATTTTTTTTCCTTAGAAGAAATTACAAAAGTGAACTCTTTGTATCAAAGAATGTTAATGGGGAGTATTAGTAAGACAGTGGCTATGAAACATCAAATCACGATCTTTAAGTGCTGTACTTGGTGATATAGTGGATGTGGGTGGCTTCCTTTGTAATGTGTTCTCCTTTAACTCCAGTCTCACCAGGATTCCCTAACTTGTGGGTACAGTGGACTCACATAAAGATATAACTGACTCCTGCCACCATCTGCATAAGGCAGAAAATCCCAGACCCTTATTTCTGGAAGTCTCTGGGGTGAGGGGGGCTGTCATTCAAGATCTCGCATTCTTCCCCTCCTGCCCAACCCCTCAACACATCCACCCATAAAGACTCTGGGGGCCTGGCTGTGCTATTTCTCTTGAGAGAACACCATGTTAATGGAAAGGACCCACGTCAAGGTCTCAGAAGGTGAAACAGGGTACGAGGACAGTGTGACATTCCATGTGGTATTCACTGCCTTAGAACCAGGCCATGTTTCTCAAACAAGGAGAGAAGGTCTTTCTTCCCCACTCTGTACTGGGGGCCCCAAGCCAGCACTACCAGTTTCTCAGAGTCCCATTGCCTCTAGCCTATCACCGTGGAGCTCAGTCAGGAAGACCAGCGTCTAAGGCAGATACCATGCACCAGCTCCATCCTTGTCCTCAGCTCTCCCCTCCCCCATCCCGATGTGAAATATGCCAGATTGGGGAGTTCACTGAGTTATCAGACTTCACGTCACGACATGTCTAGATCTCAAGAGTGGCCACACTTTACGCTCAAGCTCATCAGGTGCTGTCTTCTTGAACCTTCATAATATTTTAATATTAATAGGTCAAATTTCCCTGTATTACTCTTCTTTTTTCAAAAAAATTCTTAAATGTTATTACCTATTTATTCTTTCAAATAAACATAGGGATAGTTTGGTCAACCATTAAGAATTTGTTAGGAATGGTGTTAAACTAATGAAATTAATGAAAGAATTGACATCTTTGAAGTGTTTGGGCTTCCATCAAGAATGAGGTCATGTCTCTGTATCTACCTGAATCTTCCTTCACGTCTCCTCCTGAGGGATTTGGGGAAGTGGGGAGGAAGGGCAGAGAGAGTCTGAACGACCCGCTGAGTGGGCTTTCGGAAGCCCGTCAAACACTGCTGGCTTGAGTGCTGCAGAGGTAATTGGAAAAGGAAGCAGGATGGGTTCTGAGCCAGCTCTGGGTATTTTCCAGGAATCCTTGATTTTTTTCGTGGCACTGGACGAGAGTGTGTGCCAAGAGAACAAATCTGATGAAAGCAGAAAATAAGCTGATTTAGTAAATTTGCCAGCCAGGATGAACTGCGACGGGAGCCAAGGATGCATGGAGCCAAGCAGCATGGAGAGAGGGGCAAATGACAGCAGGTAGCAAGTGGGAGGTGTTGTGAGTGTGGCCGCTGGAGATGGAGGGTGGGGCCAAAAGTCAGGAGACCGGGATTCCAGTCTGGGCTCTGAAATCATCCCCCTCTGTTCCTTGGGCTAGTGGGCTTCCCTCCTAAGCATCTGCTTGCTCCTTGCTCGACCTAAGAGCGCTCACTGAATGAATTCTGAGGGCTCCTTGGCCTGAGTTTCTATGTGGTATTTCCTAGAGCCTCACAGGGGGTACATGGCTGAAAAATGCCCCAAGACATTAAAAACTTACATGTGTCAACCAAAGGATAGAAAGATAGAGTAAAATGATGAAATGAGAGTTCAGAGGACTTTTTGGATGGCTCTTGCTAGTGGAATAGGAAAGAAAAGAAATCTAAAGTAGCCTAAGGATGTTATTTAAGCATGAGGGACATCTCCAAAGAAAGTGCTTCTCAAATAAGTTGTTTAATCTTGTTTGGTGAGGGGTCGCTGGGATGGCAAATTCTCTCAGATATTGTGGCTTCTTTTGTATGTGGGATGACGCAAAGCACTTTTGCCCCTCTTGGCAGTAGACTGTAATCATAAGAAAGATTTCTGGGCTGTTGGCATCCTTGGGCTGCAAGTTTGAAGAAAAAAATTATACCATTGGAGTTCCAGATCTTGTTCTTAATTCTTTTCCTTCCTTACCCCCCCTTTAAAAACAAAAACTTTTTTTAGTGCCATATTTTGTTCTAAGCTAAGGTAACCCTGGTTTAATTCTGCCATAGAGACAAACTGTTAATATAGGGCCCTTGGTGGATGTCTGCTTCTCAGATGGAAGGGAGATCTCTTGAAGTCTTTGGCAAAAACTGACACGTAGAGATTGATTTCTCCAAGAGAGTTCCTAATATGACCTACCAGACTGTATCTACTTCCATTATTTCATTTCTTTCATGGGTGTCCTGGCCAATAAGTCATCCCAATTATGTCCTCCAACTCCAGAGGTTATGCAGGACCTCCCTACTCTGAAGCTCAAAAATGTCTTCATTGTGGCTAATATCATTACTAAACTCACACACCATTCCTTGTCAGGTCTTTGAAGGGGAAAGGAAAATTTGAAGTTTTGCATGGTAACCAGTCCCTAAGGTGGCCTCCAAATCAGTCCCCAGTGACCCCCCCCCCCTTGGTATTCACACACTTTTGTGGTTTCTTCCCACATTGTACCAGGGCTATTGTGGTTGTTGTTAGTGTTGAATAACATATAACGGAAGTGGGGGTGGGGGGGTGGGCGTCAGCTACGAAGTTGTGAAGTCACTCAGGCAGCCTACACTAGGCTCACATGATGAAGAACCAAAGTCTCCAGCAACAGCCGGGGAAAAACTGAGGCCTGACAACAACCTCATGAGTGAAACTGGGACTGACTCCTCCGTCCAGCTGAGGCTTCAGATGAGACTGCAGCCCTGACTCACAGCTTGACTCCAATCCCGTGACAGACCCCGAGCCTGGCTCCACCTAGCTGAGCCATTCCCAGCTTCCCGACTGTCAGACACTTTGTGAGATAATATATGTTTGTTGTTTTCTGGTGCTGGTTTCAGGGTAACTGAAACAGATAACTCTGTGCTTTGATTTGATTTTTGAGTAGAGATAAATAGATTCAAGAAGACATTTGCTCTATGGAATGCCCACATGTGTGTGAAATGACAAATCAGTATTTGTCTATCCTGTACCAGGCTCTGAACTAAGTCCCTGGATTCCCAGATTTATTTGATAATAAGAATCACCTGGGGTGCTCGTTTAACATACAGATTTCTAGGCCCCTTCCCTGGGTTTGGGGTGGGACCAAGGAATCAGTATGTTTAATTAGCACCCCAGAAAATTCTATCATCAGGCAAGCCTGAGAAATATTGCAAGAAAGGATTCAAAAAAGGAACGAGACATAGCCCCTCTTCAGGTAACAGTGCAAAGTGGAAAGCAAATTGGTTGGTTAAGATCTCATGGAGCAAGATAGGGAAGAATCAGAGTGATAGTAACGGTTGGCATTTATCAGGTTCCTGCTAAGCATCAGGCGTTGTGTCAAACACTTTACCTGTTTTACTGTATTTAATCCTCACAACAACCTTATGCAACAGGAGCTATTGCCATCTGTACCTTATAAATGAGAAAGGTCAGCTTTGGTTACCATATTGCCCAGGGACACACAGCTCCTGTGTAGAGAGCTAGGTGGAAAGGAGGCAGGTGGTGACTCCATATGGCATTCTCTCAACCGCTACCATGTTCCATGTCCCAGGAGACATGAGACTCAGAGAAGTGAAAGCGTTGTGACATTTGTGCAAATGACAGGAGAAGGGGTTCGGGGAAGGATAGGGGCCCTGGGAGAAGATACTGTACACAGTGCTGGAACCTGGCAGTGACTTCCCAATGTAAGCTCAACTCATTTTGTAAATGAAGAAAGGAGCTCCAGAAAGTTTATGGAACTTGCCTGAGGCTTGATAGTGGCAAAGAAGAGTAGAGATCCGGAACCTGAGTAGCCCCCTTTCCATTGTGGACAACTGGAGGTCAAACTGGGATTGACCTTGGATGCCTCGCTAATGAGCTATTCTATAGATCATTTTAACTATTTTAAGTGCACAATTCAATGACATTAAGTGCATTCATCTTCAGAACTTCCTCATCATCTCAAACAGAAACTCTATATCCACTAAACAGTAACTTCCCATCCCCCCTCCCCTGGTTCATACCATTCTACTTTCTGACTCTATGAACTTGCCTATTCCGGGCTACCTCACATATGTGGAATCATATTTGGTTTTTTTATGTCTGACTTATTTCACTTAACATGATGTTTTCAAGAGTCACCCATATTGTAGCATGAATCAATACTTCATTCCTCTCTCCCCCATTTTTTTTATTGTGGTGAAATACACATAACATTTACTATCTTAACTATCCTTAAGTGTACAGTTCAGCGAATCAGGCACACTCACATTATTGTGCGACCATCACCACCATCCATGCCCAAGATTCTTTCCATCTTGCAAAACTGAAGCTCTGTACCCATTAAACAGTCACTCCCCCTTCCCTTAACCCTCCAGCCACTGGCAACCACCATTCCACTCTGTCTCTTTGCTTTGGACTACTCTCAGTATCTCATATAAGTAGAATTCGACAGTATTTGTCTTCTTGTGACTGGCTCGTTTCACTTAGCATTATGTCCTCAAGTTTCATCCATATTGTATCATATGTCATAACTTCCTCCCTTTCGGAGGCTGACTTGTCCCGTTGATTGTATACATCACATTTTGTTTATTCATTCATCTACTGATGCATCCTTGGGCGGTTTCCACCCTTTGGCTGTGGTGAATAATGCTGCTGTGAACATGGGTGCACAAGTAGTTCTTTGAGACCCTGCTTTCAATGATTCTGGGTGTATATCCAGAAGTGAAATTGCTGATCCTATGGCGATTCCATTTTTTAACTTTTGAGGAACTGCCATACTGTTTTTCACAGTGGCTGTCTCATTTTACCTTCCCACCATCAGCACACCAGCGTTCCAATGTCTCCACATCGTCACCAACACTTGTACTTCATTATTTTTTTTAAAGATGAGAAATATTCTCAGGTATGTATATTAAAAAAACATGTATTCTCAGGTATGTATAAAAAAAAACCAAAACCTGTTCATCCGTTGATGGACATTTGGGTTGTTTCCATCTTTTGACTTATTGTGAATAATACTGCTGTGAACACTGATGTACAAGAATTTGAGTTCCTGCCTTTTTTTTTTAAGTGAAACTTCTGGATGATAGGGTATTTAACTTTTGAGAAATCTAGACTTTTGAAGGAGATCCGTGCTCTGTTAAGTTGGCTCTGGTCATCCTAGCCTTCTTCTGGACAGATACGGGTGGGCGGGGGACTCCTTCCTCTCTTCGGCATCCACACTGTCCCCAGCCCCTCACTTCACTGCTTTCGGGAAAGCAGTTCTCTGAGGCTCTGTTACACAGAAGGGCAGGCTGCGGAGCAGAGGCTGACCCTGGTGTGCAGCTGGGCTTGCCCGAGGGAGCGAGGTTTAGGTCGGTCCCTGCGACTCCAGCGAGGGCGGTGCTGTGGGCGGGAGGGGAGGCTCCTGCCGGTTCTTTGAAATCCCACCGGCTAAGCCGGCCGTGTCCGCCCTCTCCCGCGGCGGGAGCTGACCAGGTGAGCCGGCCCACAAGTCCCGGGCCCCGGGGCGGGCACAGCGGGCGGCTGGTGCTCCTGGCTCGGATCCGCGCCGAGCTCCGCGCTGAGCGCCAGCGCCCGGATACTGCCCGCGGCGGTTGTTCCGGAGCTTGAGCGCGGGGAGCGCTCGCCGCCCGGGCCCGGCTGCCTCCGGCGTGTCCTCTCCGCCAGCTGCAGTCTCTGCGTCCCCGACCCTCCCGCCCGGGCGCGACTCCCGGGTCCCCAGCCGCGCGCCTGCCCAGCGACCCCGACGTGACTAGTCCCGCCCCCCGCCCCCTCCGCCTCCCCGAAGCCGGGCCCCCAGTGCGTCCGGGAGACTTGCGGACTCGGCCCGAGCACGCCTCTTCTAATCAGCTGGACGTGCCCTGGGCTCCCCGCGGCCACCGGGGGCGGGGGCGCCAGGGCGGGGCGGGCCCGGGCCGGGGGTGGCCTTGCCTCGGGGCCCGCGTTCCTGGGATCTGCGGCGGTGGCGCGAGCGCAACTCCCTCCCGAGCCGGTAGAGAAGCCGGAGGAAAGGAGGAAGAGAGGGGACCGGTGCGGTCCCTGCGGGCCTCAGGGAGCAGCAGTTCGTGTCCTCGGGCCCGGATACAGAACCGGGACTTCGTCCGCCCGCCGGGATGCCGCAGGTACCGAGCGCTCACTCCCGGAGAGATGCTCCGAGGACCCCACGCTGCAGGCGCGGCCGCCGGGTGCAGGGGTCCTGAGTGGGGAGAAGGCTTTACAAGAGACTTGCTTTCGCGCTCATTTCCTCGCGGGAGCCGGGCTACCCGTCCCTCTGCCCTTGGAGTAGCCTTCGCGACTCCTTGGAAAAAGCTGGGAGCCCCAGAGGGCTTCTCAGCAGGGGCTGCAGAGAGGCTTCCAGTGATCCGCCGGGTCTGGCCAGGGGGCGAGCGCTCAACGCCAGGGCCCCAGGGGACACCGGGTGGGAACGGAATGGGGTTCCTCTTCAAGAGGCAAGAATACAAAAGAAGAGATCGCAGGACAATTTCTCCCGAGTGCTAAATCTCCCAACACCCCCCGCGCCTGGAGAAGTGTTTATTACCCTTTGTTTTAAAAACCTGATTTGGAGCCTTCCAGGTAGCATGCTTGGAGAGTACCCCGGGGCGGGGGGGGGGGGGGGGCGTGCCTCGGAGACACACGGGGCCTGAAAGGGGTGAGGACTATCCCACCAAGGATTGCAGCTGTACCTGTGGGGACCCCAAGACTCGGCCCCTTCTGACCTTCAGCTCACGGTTGTGCTCACACCTGACAGGGGCAAAGGGCAGGGACTGAGCGGGACAGAACTGATGGCTCAGAGGAAGGGAAAAATGTGAGAAAAATGGGGGTGAGGAGTTGGGGGAGAGAGGCAGGTAGTGGCTGGGCCTCACTGGGGCGCAGAATGACTTTACCCCGGGTCCCCCAAAGACAGGCTCTGGAGAGCTCACCAATGAGGAGTGTGGACGGCAGGCTTTCCCAGGGTACAAGGGCTGCTAGGTGTCTCCGGGTTCCAGGAGCCTCGGGTTTCCCATGCCTGCCTGCCCTCTCCGGGACATTGGACATGCTCTCCAGACCCCAGCCTTCCTACATCTCAGCAACGAGGTCTGATGTTTGCAGGGTCTGGGCTGGCCTGGGACTGCAAGCAGAGGGCAGGGGTTCCTCCTGGTTTTGGGTAGCCAGCAGTGCAGTTCCCCCCTCCCCATGTGCTGCCGTCGGTCATCTGGGTCAGGATTCCCCTCCCCTTCCTTGTGGCTGACTAAGGAGGCCTGAACACTCAATAGTAATTCTTTGCAGTCCTGGGGTGTAACACCCTCCCTCTCAAGGGAGCTCCCTGCTTTACAGATGTTATTGATCTACTGCCTGGAAGATGTTGAAACTCTGAGTGTTTAAGTCTTTACCTCAGGACACACCACCAGTCAAGGAAGGGTTTGCTCCAGAGCCCCCTCGCTAAGCCATTCCGTGATTTAGGCAGTGACTTCAACCTTGAAGCCTCTGTCTGGGGACAGGCCTTGTTAAATGCTGTGCCTGACTATAGGGTCACAGCAGACTTGGACATGGGGCAGGAGACCCAGGGAGGAGAGGGGAAAGGGGGCTGCCAGGTAGGCTTTGGGATTTTAGAGCCATGTTCTGCCAGAGGAAAGAGACCAGCTTGGGGAGCAGACAGGCTTGTCTCATAGATGGCTGATGACATTCAGAATAATTTCTTTTAAGCCACAGAACTGGACAATTTCACAAAGACTAAGTTCAAGCTGTTCGGAAGAGAAGTAGAGTTTGGAGCAGGTCACTTCCATTCTTCAACTTCCCCCACTCAACTTTGGTCCTTTGCAACATTTCAGATCTTCAATGGAGATGAAATAAATTGAGCCAGTGCCTGGTTGTGTCTATAGCAATCCAGCCCTCCCTGAATGAGTGGGTATGTGGTTTTTATTCATTTGTTTCTCTCCCTGGTTCCTTTATTTCCACTCCATCACTCAGTGTTCGTTCTGAGCAGGTGGCTCGTGGGTCTGATTGGGTTACAGGATGGTATTAAATTTGGCCAGCTCGCTCACATGTGTAGCCAACTGTTTGTATGTCTTTCAAAGGCTTAGAATGGAGCTCGGATACTCTACCCCAAGATGCCGGCAGACACATTCTAACTCATTAAAGGAGAGCTGAGTGTAAGCAGAGAGGGGAGAAGACATCAGCCTCCCACACACCACCTCAGAGGAATTCTAAGCAGGGTTGCTCAGAGCACCGCCTGGCCAGATGGAGATCACCACGGGGGTCACGGATGAGAACGCCACCAACACCTCCACCAACTTCCTTCCTGTGCTTGCCCCCCATGGAGCCCAAGCTGCTTCCTTGCCATTCAACTTCAGCTATGGTGACTATGATATGCCTTCGGATGAAGATGAGGATGTGACCAATTCCCGTACTTTCTTTGCTGCCAAGATCGTCATCGGCATGGCCCTGGCGGGCATCATGCTGGTCTGTGGCATCGGCAACTTCGTCTTCATCGCGGCCCTGGCCCGCTACAAGAAGCTGCGCAGCCTCACCAACCTGCTCATTGCCAACCTGGCCATCTCGGACTTCCTGGTGGCCGTCGTCTGCTGCCCCTTCGAGATGGACTACTACGTGGTGCGCCAGCTGTCCTGGGAGCACGGCCACGTCATGTGCGCCTCTGTCAACTACCTGCGGACCGTGTCTCTCTACGTCTCCACCAACGCCCTGCTGGCCATCGCCATCGACAGGTGAGTAAGGCGGCACAGAGACAATAGCAAAGGGGCGTTGGACTTGCCCCTTCCTGTACAGCAGGTGGGGACTGATGAGAGACATCTCTGTTCCCCACCATGCGGATGCAGGGGGGGGTCAAAGTGGGCCCATTGGCGGGATAGTAAGGAGAGTGCTAGTTTTCCAGCTGTGGGCAGACAGAGGAAGTAGAGCTCGTTAGAGCCGAGCAGTGGGAAGGCTTTGACCCCTCTGCTCTGGACATGCTCCTAGATGTACTGCTTAAGTTCTGGGGGTACACAGACAGGCATGAGGAGGTGTGGGGGACAAGTGTGAGTTCCAGGCGGGTACCTCTTGAGTCAACTGGGAAATCCTGAGGAAGATTTTCTCAAAGTACAAGCAGCCCTCCCCCAGCCCCCAACACCAGTTGATTTTAAAATAAGATTGATGATTTGTTTTGAACAAAATAGAAGAAAGAAAAAGAAAAAAACAAAAAGAAAAAAAGATAACATACTTTCACGTGTTCTTTGCTGTTGCGTAATCAGTTTGCTCCTTTGCATACATTTGCATGTGACGGTATGGAAGACCTGTTTCTGGTGATGGTAAATCAAACCAGTAAGAGCAGTCTATGCAAATCTTTCTTCTGTTGTGTGTAGTCCTTTCATTTAGGACAATCGCTTGTGCTAAGGGACCAGGGTGGTTTTGTTCCCCCAGGACAATCTTTGCAAGCCCCTCCGCCCAAGGTTTACTCTCATTTACGAAGCACCATGGTATAGTCCAGAGACAGTTGCCCGGAGGCTCAGGGCCTCCATGTACTTGGATCTGAACAGCCCGTCTCTCTCCCTGAACCCAGAGAGCCTGGAGCCCAGATGCCCTCCCAGTTTCGTGGCCTCAGGGCTCTGGTGGAGTTTAGCCTGCCCCTTGCCATCAGGACCTCCCAGGGCAGTGTTCCAGGGAAGAGCACAGCAGATAGAACCTATTTTCTGAAGCCAAAGGCAGAGCAACCAAAGATTGGATAACCTGAAAACAGGCCACTACCCAAGACAGGGAGTCAACCTGTTCTCAAGAAGAAATCTGGCTTTAAAAGCATTAAAGGTTGGGGCCTTCGTCTCCTTTCTCATGGAAGGAATGGCGAGGAGTCCCGGCTCGGTCACCTGTAGAAAGAAGGTGCTCAGAGTTTTCATCCTTGCAGAGGGCTACTTTGGCCAGGGTCCTCCACAGGAGTCTGGGAGCTCCACGCCATTTTAGCCACCCAGGAACAGACCCTGGGTGAATCAGGAAGAGGACAGTCAAGCAGAGTATCTGTCCCTAAGTCCCTTTCAGGGCTCTCCAGGAGGAGCTCCAGGAACCTTGTCTCTGACCTTTCTGAAAGTAGAGGTTGAAAACATAGAGGGTCCTTCCCTGAAGTTTCACTCCAGCAAGACATCTTTGCAGAGGGGGTGCTCTCAGCCACTAGAAGTGGGGTAGGTTAGTGCCTGCTTTGGGGCAGGCCCCTGTTTCCTGGGCGAGATCCATTTTACGATGCAGGGGCCCACTTGTGGGAAGGGGTCACACGGCAGGAGGGAGTGGCTTCAAGGGGGACAGAGGCCAGGATAAGTTAAGGGGCATGGGGTTATTCTGAACATGTAAGAGGTGATGTCTGTGTCAATCAACCCACCTCCATCTATTGCATTTTTTCACATTCGATTCCTACATTTATACCAAACTCAGCTTGTCTGAAATCCTGCAGGCATTTCTCTTGCAGTGTGCGTTTGTGTAATGCAATTTAGATACAATAAAAAGGTTCATTGCAGAACAATGCCCTGCACGTGGGACTGTTATGGCTTATGGTGGGTTTGTGATTGGAGACTTAAAGCCAGACATTGGAGGAAAGCGCTGTTGCCTACACAGGCCATCCAGGGGCCTTGGCCACCTAACGGGCTGCTCCAAGGTGTGAAGTTCCTTTACTGATGTTGTGATCTTTGCTTCAAAGTATTTGTATGTGTTTTTACCATCTAATTTCAGTTTTGTGGAACAGGACCTCATTGATTTTTTTTTTTTTTTTAAGATTTTATTTATTTATTTGACAGAGATAAAGACAGCCAGCGAGAGAGGGAACACAAGCAGGGGGAGTGGGAGAGGAAGAAGCAGGCTCATAGCAGAGGAGCCTGATGTGGGGCTTGATCCCATAACGCCGGGATCACGGCCTGAGCCGAAGGCAGACGCTTAACAGCTGTGCCACCCAGGCGCCCCAGGACCTCATTGATTTTTGACTGGCCTTGTGTGTTGTTCAGGATTTAATCAGGGAATTTCAGGTTCTATTTGGTTAGTTTGGGGCAACTCATTTTTATCTCGATCTAACAAATACACTCCAGTTATGAAAGTGCCTTTATTTTTGTTTAATGAAATTGCAGGGGTTGCGTTAGTGGTTATTCTGCCAGGATTCAGACCCCTGCTGCAGCACCTGTTAGTGGCAGGGCCCCCTGTGAGTTCTTTTTTTTTTTTTTTAAAGATTTTATTTATTTATTCGACAGAGATAGAGACAGCCAGCGAGAGAGGGAACACATGCAGGGGGAGTGGGAGAGGAAGAAGCAGGCTCATAGAAGAAGAGCCTGATGTGGGGCTCGATCCCAGATCGCCGGGATCACGCCCTGAGCCGAAGGCAGACGCTTAACCGCTGTGCCACCCAGGCACCCCATCCCCCTGTGAGTTCTTAACCATCCCTCTGCCTCAGTTTTCTCATATGTACAATGGGAATAATAAGAAAACCTAAGGTAGCGGGTTGCCTTGAGGATGAAAGGATTAAAGGAAGCAAGTATGTAATTGTTTAGAACAAGACTTAAACCAGAGTAAGCAAAAGCGAACAGTGGATCTTATAATTCTTAAATTAACCCTTCCGGGAACAACAAAACAAACCCAAGTAAACTAATGAAACTTTTCGAGTGGCTAACCTCTTCATTTTCATTGAAGTGATTGTTTTTAGGATGTGATGTTAAAAAAAAGGTAAGGCAAGGTTGCTAAGAAACGCAGCTATGAAGATACAGCGGAACAGAACTAGTTACGTTCTAGCTTCTCTGTTTCTGAGCTTGGTTCCAGGGTTCTCGTAGACAGCTACACTAGCACAACTCCGTTGTCGCGGCTCTCTCTCCCTTCCTCCAGCAAGCCTTGGTTTACAGGACCTGTCAGTGCTTACCCGCCTCACCTCCGCCCTGTTCACTCCTGCCTGGGCTCCTTGCCTCGGTTCAGTGTCTCTTGGCTCTGCCGAGCTGCCACCGCTCCTCCCCGCACAGTCTGTGCTAAACTCATTCATCCAAGCAGCGCGTCTTTGTTTTCCTTTTTGTTTTTTTAAAGATTTTTATTTATTTACTTGAGAGAGAGAGAGAGCGTGTGAGTGCACGAGCAGGGGGCAGGGGTAGTGGGAGAGAGAGAAGCAGGGTCCCCACTGAGCGGGAGCCTGATGTCGGGCTCCATCCCAGGACCCTGGGGTCGTGACCTGGGCCGAAGGCAGACTCCCAACCGACCGAGCCCCCCAGGCGCCCCCAAACAGCGGGTTTTTGTAGAGCCACTATGATGTGGCAGAGACCCGTCCAAGCACTGGGGGTACCACGGGGCAGGAGAAAAACATCTCCTCGCCTTCGTGGGGCTTTTACCCACAGGAGTGGAGAGAGATAACAGTCAGGCAAACAAACAAAAATAATTTCAGAAATGCTCTGAACAAAAAAGACAAACACTGAAAGGGACGGAGGATGGGAGCTGCTCCAGGTACGTCGTTGTCAGGAAAGTGTCGCTGAGGAGAAGGCATTTTAAGGGAACACTGAAGGAAAAAAAAAAAAAAAAAAGCCAGCCGTGTGAAGATGGGGAAAACGCATTCCACACAAAGGAAATTATCAGTGCAAAGGCCCCAAGACAGGAACAAACATGAAGTGTTCTAAGAACAGAGAAAAGGCTCCTGTGGCCTGAGGGAAGAAAGCAGGGCTGCAGCTAAATTAATCTTCTGTCTCGTACACATCTCCCCTCTCTTGCTCAAAAACCCCTACTAACTCCATTGTCTACAAAATAGGCTCAAATCCCTTCGCCTTTTATTATGATTATTGAGTCCCCAACGGCCTCTCAATCTCAGGCTAGGTAAACACATTTATGTCCTATTTTCTAAAAGAGGCTGCCATCTTTTTGAGACCTGTCACGATGGCTTGTTACATTTCTATTCATCCAGGGCCAAGCACTTGCTGAGAGTGAAGTTTTACTAAAATCCTAGGTGCCCAGAATTCACTGACAGCAAAAAGTTACAAAAGAAACTGAGTTATAAAAGTTACAAAAAGAGCTGAGCTCTCCAGGAGCTTACCATCCCGGGGAGAGGGAGGGGGATGGTGGAACTAACACTTAAGAGACAGAACATAAAGTAAAGGATAAATCCTACATGAAATTTACGGAAGGGTGACATCATTGTGTACTAGAGTAGTCAAAGGAGGCTTCATGGAGGAGGTGGACTTTTAACTGGCCTTCAGCAAATGACAATCAGGACAGGAGAGGTTTTCCACAAGGGTAGGGCAGTGTTTGCAAAAGACGTGGGAATGCTTGAGGTATGAGGTCCCTTGGGGAGGTCTGTGGGATCCTCGGGGGCAAGGAACAGAAGCAAAGTCAAAATCAGAAAGGATAGGGTCATATTCCAGAAGATCTCAAAATCTAGGTAAAGAAGTCAGACCTGATGGAGCGGGGAGCTGAAAAAGATAATCAGAGGACTCTGTCCCCCAAGGTCTGGGTTCCCTCTTCGATGTGGAGACACCTGCACTGGCCTCAGTGTGTAATGCATAGATCCCGGAGCATGTGGGACACCGGGGGACACTCCCTTCTTTACCCAGAATCCAGAGGAAATAGCCAGCCGGCCTGCCCACTGACCACTCTTGTCTTCGTCTGCACGGGGCCAGCTAAGGCTTGGGTATCTGTGTTCAGTCTTAGGAAGCACAAATGCTGTCCTGTGAGCTCATTGATGGGGCTGACTGGCCCGAGGAGCGGGTTCTGAATTCCCTGATCATCTCATGAATGGCCTAGAAGCTGCTGCAAGCATCATCTCCATGGTTTGATCTGGGGCTGGGTCCTCGGGAATGGAGGGAGCCCAAATACACTTTGCTTAATCACCCAGCCCACCATCATCACGTAGTCACTGCCTGGATGTTTCTTTGTCCAGCAGCCTTCATTCTTTGTGCTCTGGGCAATGTTGGCTCTAAGTGGATCTGGACCTGAGCCATTATACTGGTAGACACATAGGGCAAGCCAAGGGCATATGCGTAGGTACGGAAAAGTTGCTGCCAGTTGCCCGACCCCTTGGAACATTGATAGGTAGAAACCGACTGTGATAGAGAGAAAAGAGAAAAAGGATGGCAGGATTCTGCTAGGATGCCCGGAGGGTAGGAAGAAGGGGTGTTGCTTGCTCTGATAGGAAAGGGAGGGGGACAAGAGGGGGATTGGAGACCCAACTGGATTCGGAGCGAGATATGGTTGGGTCTGCATCATGGTTGTGTCGGTTTCTAGCTGTGTGGCCTTTTGGCAGGTTATTTAACTTCTCCAAATCTCAGCTTGCTCATTTGTGAACTGGCCATCTTTGTTCTCTTACCTATTCAATACACTTGGGGATATGTAATGAGAAAGTGCATTTAAAAATGCTCTGTATGGGCGCCTGGGTGGTTCAGTCAGTTAAGCGTCTGCTTTCGGCTCAGGTCATGACCCTGGGGTCCGGGGATCGAGTCCCGCATCGGCTCCCTGTTCAGCAGGGAGTCTGCTTCTGCCACTCCCCCTGCTTGTTCTCTCTCTCAAATAAATAAATAAAGTCTTTAAGAAAATGCTCTGTGAATTGTAAGCTGCTTTACGAACAGAAGCAGGTATTACTATGCTAGAGTTCCGGAGTTGTGATCTTAGCACAGCCGAGGCTGCTGGCAATCCTTGAAACAGTTTTGCAATTTTCCTTTTGGTAAATGTATTGGGAGGGCCTCTTGCACAGCTCCTAGTGCTGACCCTGGGGATGGAGTCGGGGTGAAGGCCGAGAGAGCCAGGATGGGATAAACATCCGATGGGGAGTCCCAGGTTACCCTGAAGATTAATTTTGATGTGAAGATAAAGAGATCCAATAAAACAGACAGTAGCAGAGAACTTGAAAATGAAGTATTTGCCAATAACAGGTAAAAAAAAAATTGCTACTTATACAGAATAGCTCTGAAAAAAATACATTTTAGGTTGCTAACCATTTCTTGTAAATTAGAAGCCTATGATTGTTTATATGCAGTTGGTGCCAGCAGACCGGGTCTGAGGACCCAGAGAGGGTCCCGCAGGACCAGCCAAGAGGGTCCCTGGCTGCACGCTGGATAGAAAGCAAACACAAGCCAGCACAAGGTGAAAGCAGTTTACCGAAGGTTTAGAGAGAGTGCAGGGACAGAGTGGGAGACTCAGAAAGGAAAGGAGAAAATCTCTCCTTTGTTCGAGGTCTGGGGTTTTTCTTGGGGACTGTGGTCTAGTATACGTGTCCTCCCAGGCATCCAGGAACTGGTTAGAACAAAGACCAGGGCCCACATGTTACTCCTTGGAGCCGGGGGTCTTCGCGTTGAGATGTCTGGAGCTGGTGGTCTGGAATATGCATATGATGGCTTCGTCGGGTCATTCTCACCTGGTCTTTCCTTAGGTGGTATCTATTCTAAAGAAATCATTAACTCCTTGTCCCTTCCAAGGGGACATATACTTTTGGCATTATGAGGCGTGTGTAACGTGGGGGTGCAGTTCCCAGCAAGAACAGAAGCAGGAAAAGGAGCAAAGAGCAGATTTTTATGGAGTCCTATAGTTGCCCTATCTCACAGTGTCTAACGAGCCGCGCAGTATCTCTGTGAGGCTGGCGAGGCAGGTGATATTCCCATGCTACAGATGAGTAAGTTGAGCCCACAGGGCTAAGAAAAATGACTCAAATTCACTTATCAAGTATGTGGCAAAGCTGGAATTAGATTCTTGGTCTTCTGACTCCTAGGTCGGCATCCTCTCCTGCTTGTTCATTGAAAAAAAACACTCTGACCTTGAAACATCACAGAGACTGAGGAAGTTGCCATTGAGAAAGGAAGGGATAGAAGTATATAGTGAAAATCCATATAGTATAGAAATATTCTTTGACGGAGTAATCACTAGAACATGGTGGGACAGATAAAGAGGGAGGGAGCGAGTGAGAGCAAAGATACTAACTCTTAGTGTTTGTTACGAATCCGAGCGAGTTTGGTGCACTCTGTATAGTGGGAGCACTGCCGTCCTTATGAAGGGCCCATACACGTGCATTGACAGGCTCATTGCCAACAGTCCCATTCCACCTTCAGTGCCCGGAAGATTGGCCAGAGTGACAGGGACTGTTGCCGGTGGCAGAGCACTCAAGCAGCCAGCTGGGTGTACAGAGAGCGGACCCAACCCATCAACGTCATCTCGCATCTCCACAAGAGAGCAGCAATCTCACGCCCGCGAACTCTCCAAATGACACTCGGTGTTGGCTGCCTGTGTTTGGGGGAAGAGGGACACAAACGGCAGGAATATAATCAGAAAAAAAAATAGGAACGAACTTCTTCTTCCAATCAAAATCCCAAGAACGATGACCTCAAAGGGATTGGTTTCAAAGGAAATAGAGTCAGTCTGGCTTTCCCTCAGGCTTCTCTCACATTTGCTCTTGGCTCTACCTGGGATAAGCCAGGGACACGTGAGAATGTGTTTATTTCCAGCATTGTTTAGCCATTCCCGCCCACTTCACTCTCCATCTTGCTCCTTCTCCAACTTCTACCCCCTGCCAGACACAGAAAGTCTTCCAGGAAACCAGAGCTCTCTGGGAAGGAGGCTTTCATACCACACAAATGACTCACATCCCCCAGAAAGTGCTCTCTCTTCGTTCCTGGACCACTATGGCAATAGCAGTGTGGTTTTTGGGGAAAGAACAAAAGCAATATCTTTTACTGTCTGGTGCTTTGTGGTTAAAAAAATACATTCATATATATTCTTGATTGATTTTTCACATCAACCATGAGATAGGGTTAAATGTTTTCTATCAAGGGTCCTGGGGTATATGACTTTGAGAGAGTCATTCATCTGTCTCCAGGCTCCATTTTTACACCTGAAATATAAGGTACATGGTCACGCGCTCTTCCGTCACCTTTGCATATAGAGCAATACTTTTAAAAATGTGGAATGAAGACAAAACTTTGCCTACTGCTTCCACCGGAAAGGGCAAGTTCTCCCGACACTCTTTGGAATTATCAGGCCCTCTTAGCTCTAAACGGTGGGGTTATCAGGATGAATGGCCCTGGAAACAGGAAGGACCTGGGAACAGTGCCAGGCCAGAAACCAATGGGAGGCATTACTACCACATTTAATAATAGTTACCATTTATTGAGTATATATCATATTTAAAACTGTGCCAAAAAATTGCGTACACATTGGCACAACCAAGCAACTTAACTTTTGCAGGTAAGAGAACTGAGATTCAGTGAGATTAAACGAAACCTGCCCGAGTTTGCAGCAGCTAGGAAGGGGTAGAACTGGGGTGTGCTCTCAAGCCTGCTTTTCTTGAGAGCCCACATCGTTTTTTCTCGTCCACACCTACCATTCGGTCGCACCTTCTAATGTTGCCCAAACAATATCATCACCCAGAACGTCCTCGTCACCGTGCTTGACCCTATTTCTGTCCTTGTTCTAGATACCTGGCCATTGTCCACCCGCTGAGACCCAGGATGAAGTATCAAACGGCCACTGGCTTGATCGCCTTGGTGTGGGTGGTGTCGGTCCTCATCGCCATCCCGTCGGCCTACTTCACCACGGAGACCGTCCTGTTCATCGTCAAGAGCCAGGAGAAGATCTTCTGCGGCCAGATCTGGCCGGTGGACCAGCAGCTCTACTACAAGTCCTACTTCCTCTTCATCTTCGGCATCGAGTTCGTGGGCCCCGTGGTCACCATGACCCTGTGCTACGCCCGGATCTCCCGCGAGCTCTGGTTCAAGGCGGTGCCGGGCTTCCAGACGGAGCAGATCCGGAAGCGGCTGCGCTGCCGCCGGAAGACGGTGCTGGTGCTCATGGGGATCCTCACGGCCTACGTGCTGTGCTGGGCGCCCTTCTACGGCTTCACCATCGTGCGCGACTTCTTCCCCGCCGTGTTCGTCAAGGAGAAGCACTACCTCACGGCCTTCTACGTGGTCGAGTGCATCGCCATGAGCAACAGCGTGATCAACACGCTGTGCTTCGTGACCGTCAAGAACAACACTGTCAAGTACTTCAAGAAGATCGTGCTGCTGCACTGGAAGTCTTCCCACAAAGGCAGTAAGTCCAGCGCAGACCTGGATCTGAAAACCACGGGGCTGCCGGCCACCGAGGAGGTGGACTGCATCCGACTGAAATAACCTGCTGGACCCTTCCAAGTTTAAACAAAGACAGAGCCTGGGGACGCTGACCGGTGTCCTGGGATACACACCATCAACGAGAACCCTTGGTTTGCTGCAGAGGGCAGAGTGAACGCCGTGTTCCAGGAGCTCAGAATTTCTAAAACTGATGTGACTAGATACCAGCCCCAGGGGCCAACATTCACTGAATGGCTAATTTGCGCAGAGTCGGCACTGGTGAAACCCATATGTGTTGACAACATTTAACTGGCAGAAAGAAATTGGGATCAAGCCAAGAAAAATTTTGGGGTGCAGAGAGCCTGAAATGAGAGGCTTTCCAGAAGGGAACCCAAGTAGGAGTCTAGGACTGTGGTACATGTGTTTGTAGGGTGATGGGGTCCCTGACCATCTCAGCTACTCATCAGATACTGATGTAGCCCATCTCTAGAATTGTCCTTAGGCTTGAGTTTACTCTTGACATTTGTGGGGTTGGAACAAGAATACAAAACAGGCTCCTGGTTCTTTCTTCAACCCTTCTATTCTCATCTCTGGTCCTGACTCTCACTGTGAGGAGCCTTACGTGCATGCACATAGACACCCAACTTTGTATGGGCCAGTTCTGGCCAAAACCTCCTCCTCAGCACTGCTCCACGGCTACCCCTTGGGTTTCTGGCTGTGGCCATACATGGTGACGGTCATCATCATCAGAAGCCACATAGACCCTGGAAGCCATTTGGTCAAGGTATTAAGGGGTTCTGGGTATCTTGACTTGCTCCAGGGAAGGCCTAGGCTCAGGATGAGTATGTTCTCTTGGCTCCATGGACTTCTCATCCCAAAGGGAGAAGTGCAAATGGCAGACCTCTGAGAGCCTGGGAGGCTCAGGGCAGGAGCTCAGATTTTCTAGGTCAAAGGATGATACTGCTTCTACCTCTCAGTTATTCTGGCTTGGACCAATTAGGATTCCCCTTAAGTCCTTCTTTTCTTCCTTCTCTTGTATCCATGCTTATGAAACATTGAGTCTTTGAAAGTAGACACAACACCTCATGGATATGGCGGTCAGCCATTCTCCATTTCCACCAGCTCTCACCCTCACTGTTACGATTTGAGGGCAAGATGTGTCTGTTACGAGTGCCTGAAACCCATCACAGTTATTAATCCTTTGGAATAAGACTTGCTTTTCTTTTAAAATGGATGTACTCTTGGGACAGATAACCCACCATATTTCCACTCCTCAGTGTAAATGAAGCCATGTGATCTGGTGGCAGGTGGTGAAGGTTGGTGATACAGCCCTGAGCACCCAGGAAAGACAGGGACATACGAATGGGTGGTGGGCGCCCAGTGAGATTCAGTGACTCCACAGGCTTATTGAGGGTGCACCCTCATTGCTTGGTGTTTCAAATTTTGGAACTTGGACTTGTGGAACCAGAAGATCTGATCCAGCCTTGGCTCTGTCGCTTGTGTGACCCTTGGTAAAGCTTCTCAAAGGGGACAAAGATAATACCTGTGATATCTCCTGACGAGGTGGTTGTGAAGAACCAGTGAGTTAATATGTGGGTAAACTCTTTCCAGCCACACGAGTAAACAAAGGAATGGATCAATAATGCATGTAGTGTGCCTGACAAGGAAGAACTTGTCACCTTGGCTTATGTTTCTAGAAACCTTACCATTTCCCCCTTTGCATTATTCTTTGTGTGAATTATTCCTTTGCCTCTCTTAGCCGTGCTATAAGTGTTTTGTTCCTAACAACATGCTGGTACAACAAGGCAGTGAAATTTGGTGGCAAAAGTATAACAGGAAATGGCAGAGTGTCTCCAGTCAGAAGGTGAGTTCAGGGTTTCAGGAATTTCAGAATCACAGTATCTTAATAATTGTGGAAGTGTTGACCATGTTCCTGTGCCTGTTCCCAGCCAGCATGAGTCTGGGCAATGTGATACTGTTTCTGAATCTTTTTTTTTACTCTCCTGAGTATGTATTCCTAAAGAGCAGACGTGTCCTTTTCTTCTCAAATAATTCTAGAGCAGCGCATTTCTAAGGCTATTTAACTGACACTTGTATGGTGTTTCCCCTCCAAATACAGTCAACTCTTTATTTTTGGCAGCAAAGTTCATTTTTTAAATAGTTACTGTATTTCCCTGGAAGACACATTCAAAACCATATTTATTTCTTCCTATTGACCATCCAGCAGACTTATTCTACATTGCAATTGGAATACTCTCAGAGAATGAAAACTGATTAAACTATTAGCCCAAATCCAACATGCCCTGGAAGGCAATTCTTATTTCTTATAAAATTACATATCACATTCTAAAATCGGGAACGTTAGCTTTGGACCAAAAAATAATAAAAGGACATAATTTGTTGTTCTGTTCACCTTTTCCATTGAAACGCTAAGCAAGAATCGACTATTAAGTAGGAGATTTTTATGTGTGACAACCAAACTTCTTTTTGCTTTTCAGCCTAGAATATATCAACTTTTCACTTACTTAACCGTCTGTATTATTTTTAGATGTTGTGTCTATTCGTGATTTTACAGTGAATGAAAGTGTTGTGTTGTGATCAAGCGAAATAAAGAATTGTACATATATAATCACAGACCGTAGTGTGCCTATAATTTTCATCCCTCCTCTCCACCCTCTCCTCAGTTCTGGTGTGGTGCTTCTTTCAGTGAGCACTGAATACAGGCTGATTCCATGATCACAGCAATTGTGAGAACGGAGCTAACTCCTACTCCTTTTGCCTTCGAACTTCTCTTCTCTGTCCTAAAGAGATTTCTCTGATTTATGTCTGCTTCCTATAAGTCTGCTCTGGTAAAACTATTAATGCTTTTTAGCATCTGAATGCCAAGACTTGAAATCTGAGGACCCGTTTATGCCTCTTACATAAGCTCAGGCTAACCCTTTGAATAGGCTTAATGTCTGCACATGCGAAATGAACCGGGAGATGAACGTAAGATTCCACACCATGTTCAGATGAGTGGCTGACTCACTGAACTGAGTGGTGGTCTGCCCAGCTGATGTTCTCTCCAAAAGCTGAGGGGAAGCCCAGCAAGGTCCCACTGGTGCTTATGTGTTTCTTTGCTGTTCTCCACACACTTCCGATATGCAAAGAGATGTGCACATCTTCATATACACAAGGATAAAGATGTGATTTTGTAAAATCAAACCATTTCCTTAACTAAAGCAAAACAGAAGGGCAGATTTACAACAAAGCTTTTGGAAATTTTGCCTAATGATTACACATTTTAAAAATAATTTCTTAAAGACATTAAAACGGGGGCGCTTGGGTGGCCTGATGTTTAAGCATCTGTCTTCGGCTCAGGTCATGATCTTGGGGTCCTGGGATCGAGCCCCGTGTTGGGCTCCCTGCTCAGTGGGGAGTCTGCTTCTCCCTCTATCTCTCTGCCCCCAACCTCTGGATTGTGCTTTCTCTCTCACTCACTCTCTCTCTCTCTCTCAAATAAATAAATTTTTTTTTTTAAAAAGATACTAAAACATGGCAAGGTGGCAGTCACCATGGCAAGCCCTCAAGCACGAAACAAGTTCTGTGCTTATGGAAAAGCATGCTGAAGAATTTGTGAGATAGCCAGAAAATTCTAAATATGAATCCTGTTTCTTGAAAAATCTGATACACTTTGGAATGGATCCACAAAGAATGAATCCAATTCTCCTGCCTGGAGCGTAAGTGAGAATATTAAATTCATTTTACGGTTGGTGAAGCTGAACCCCAGACTGGAGAAGAGAGGTTCAAGTTCTCATAGCTGGTCACCATGACAGCCAGGGTTAGATGCCAAGGCCCCCAAGGCTGGGTCCAGGGTTTTTCTACCACAGCCTTCATGGGTGCAGGAAACATCAATTTTGGAAGGGAAGGATCTTTCCCAAGAATCCTTCAGGTGATTAGTCAGCCCCTTCTCTGGAGACCCTTAAGGAGTTAAGCAGAAACATTCCTGGTTCCTTTGCAAACCAGATTTAGCTCATCTTATTCCCGGGAACTCACAGCACAGACAGGGAGATCAGGAGATTTTAAGGGAAGAACTGCTAAAAGACGTTTACTGCTGCTCTTTCTTTACGTTGCCCACTTGAGGGTGCCTGGGAATATAAAAGGAAAGATACAGGGCTGTTCACGAGAGCCGCCGCCCTGCCCCAGCAAAGCACAAGAGAGAAGCCATGCTTTGCTGAACGTCAGAGCCAGAGGGCAGGCTTCTGTGTTCAGGAGGGTTCCTTGGCATCAGACGCCTACCTCCTGCTGCTGCCGGTGAGGACAGAGATGTGGAAGTTTTTTGGATGAGAGGGGACTTGAACTGGGTGAGTGGGGTGTAGAGAAGCAAGAGGGCGAATACTCCATAGGAGAAGAGATATGTCTGTTTCACCTGCTCCTGGAAACAGAAATTGATTTTTTCCGGGGGTGGGATCTGGGGGGGGGGGGGAGTAGGCGTCTCACACAACGAAGGGATTGTCATCCCTGGAACAGGCAACCGAAAAACCGAAAAACACAGGGACATCCGGAGAGAGAGAAACTAGCCTCATGAAACAGGTCTGTAGGATGGGGTGGGGGATGTCGCTCGCGATTAGGAAGAGAATCAGTGAAGGGCTTTGGAAGGGGAAGCTGTTGAACAGAAATTTGGCTGACTTGAAAACTAGCAGCCAGGAGCATCTTCCATGTGTCGGGGCTGATCCAAGCAGGGCACAGGAATGTCTCAGACCGTCCTCACAGCCGCCCTCCCCCATAGGGCGAACGGCACTCATTTACAGATGAGGAAATTGAGTCTCAACTCAGAGGGGTTGCGCAGGGTCACACGAGGAGTGAATGAAGCTCGGAGATTTGAACCCAAACCCACGCTTTTGATCTCACTGTGTTGCAACCTCTAAATAGTTTTCCTCAGCCTTCCTTGTGCTTTCTAGAAAGCCAGATGAATGCCTCTCTCCTTGAGGGCAAACATGAAGTGATAAATCATCTCCTAAACTAACTAGATTTGTCTCAAAAACTGAAAATAGCACCCTTCCACCTTTATTTTTCCTTCTATGAAAAGTCTTGTTCACTCTCGACAGCAGATCCTAACACGGCGATCCTTAGCGTTTGGTGTAAAGGGCGCATCTGGCATCCAGTGGGTTATAGCCCCTTCTCAGAATAATGTTTCAAATTTATTGAGTAAAAGACATAGGAATGCCAAAGAAATGAATGATATTGAAATGCGATTAAAATGTTTTAAAAGTTTATGATATAATTGTATAAATCTTTATATCAAATTTCTTTATATTAAATCTTTATTTAATGCCTTAAATAATAAGATTAGCATCCGGGCTAACAACTACCATAATTTTGAGGTAGTGATGAATGTGAATGAGTTTTTAGGTCTTTCCCCAAACTGCAATGTGACATAAAATATCTGTGATCTCTCCTGGGGACAGTTTCAGGGACTGCTAAGACCAGAGTGGCTTGCTGTCTGTGTCATAATGGCGGGAAAGGCTTAAGCTTGGTCACAGGTTAGTGAGAATAGCAATGAATTTTTTTCATCCATGTTCCTAGCTCTTGAACTGGTTAAGAAGACCTTCCTGAGGGACGCCAAGGCAAGCACAGGCTGGAGTGGGTCCTGGTAGAAATGGAGATTGCAGGGAGAGGCACACACATTTAAATGGAATTAAATCACTAGCTCTCCACTGGGCGCTCTTCTTGTGAAGACACCTCGGTAGGCATTGTGGTTCACTGACCCCCTGCCCTGTGCTTTCTCGGTGGCTCCAATCCCCATCCCTGTGGCAGGTTCTTCTAAGAAACCAGACAAGGTCTCTCTTTATAACCTGGAGATTCAGGACTCTTTTACACAATTATTTAACGAACATTTATTGTCCGAGGTTGTGGTGTTACAAAAATGAATGACCCAATGCTAGCTCTTGTCCCTTAACGATCCGACTTAAGGAGATAGGACGTTTTGGTTGTTGGGAAGCACAAGGAAAAGTCCTATAAAAGCAGCATTGCAGATTTACTTATCAAGTTGACTGCTTTGCTCGCTTTTATTACTTTCTGTTATTATATTATTTTGTTGCTGCTTTCCTCATTTTAATTTTGTTGGTCTTTTCATACCTTCTTGAATTGAACATACACGTGTTTTTATTATTTTTTGTGTCACTTTAAGGGAGTGAGTTTCGTTTGAACAGAGCTTTGCTCTTGTTTGGACATATAGAACATATTTAGCTCCGAAATACGTCTTTTTATTTCATCATATTTAGAATATGTATCTCTTGGGTCATGGCTTCCATATTCTCCTTATGTATTTAAAATTCCCAGCATTTGTTGATTTCTTTTCTTTCCCATGATATTAATTTCTTTCAGAGTAGACTATTCATTTTTCTTTTGCAGACTCTAGTCTTTTCTTTTTTCTTCGCTTTCTTCTTTCCTTTCTTCCCACTCCGTTTCTTTTTTGCATAATTGTATACAGCTTTACTATTGCTTCTTTTCATTGTACTCACCTTGGACAATACACTTGATATTAAATCTGGTTCTAAGGTGAATATTTATATAGGTATCTCTCTCTCTCTCTCTCTCTCTCTATCTATATCTATACACAGTTGACTCTTGAACAACATGAGTTTGAACTGTGTGGGTCCACTTCTAGGCACATTTTTTTGATAAATACAGTGCAGTACTATACATTTATTCTCTCTTCCTTATTATTTTACAATAACATTTTCTTTTCTCTAGCTTACTTTCTTGTAAGAATACAGTATATAATACACACAGCATACCGGCTATGTGTTAATTGACCGTTTTTGTTACTGGTAAGGCTTCTAGTCAACAGTGTGCTATTAGCAGTGAAGTTTTTGCAGAGTCAAAGGTTACACTCGTATTCTTGAACGTGAGGGGAGTGGGGAGGGCAGGGTCAGTGCCCCTCTCCCCCGGGGTTGTTCAAGGGTCAGCTGTGTATGTTACTGTTGTTTATTTCAGTAGGTTTTATGATCCTGCGTCTCCTTCACTGTATTTCCCCGGAAGTCGAGCGTGTTTGGTAGAAGAGTGCTGTAGGAAGACGGCTAATGCTGGAAGGATGAGTGGCCGAGAGGGCTGGAATTGGAAAGACTAATAGGAGGGAACAAAACTGCAAAGGGAGAGCTGGATGCGTTGAAGGTTTGATAATGTGACTGGAGATAAGGAAGGAGGCATAGGGAGGGATGGTGCTGATAGCAAATTCAGGAGCAAGAGCTGGTTTAGGGCAGATAAGAAATTTATTACTAGTATGTTGATTTTGAGGTACCGATAAAGTATTGAGGTATTGCCACCAAGTAGTTAGAAATCCTGATGAAAAATTTAGGAGAAAATGGGAAGTTAGAGAGATGGGGCTGCCATCCACACTGAACGATCACAAAGGATCAGATTGTCAGATTAGATGCACGAATTGGAGCCCTTATTCAGTGGCCAGCTTTCCTAGTCATTTCAAGTTTCAAGAGTTCAAGAGGCTCTGGTAGAACAGGGCTTGTCTAATACAATGCAGCGACCATGCATGTCCTTCCTTGTGGTGTGAGACATAGTCTTTGCCCCCAAGTACAAGATGAGGTCTCTAAATGAGGTTTGCAGACCATGATACTGGGTGGAGAGCACTGAAGATATGAAATACCACAATTGTTTCTTAATTGTATTCTTAATCCCCTTTATTCATTTCACCCATTTCCCACCTACCTCCCCTCTGGCACAGATTCTAGTCTTATTTACTGTAAGTGATCCTGAAACAGGGATATCCTGCTAAAAGAATTTTACGGATGAGGACTCTTTCCATATAAAATCTTTAGTTGATTCCAGGAGATCCTGTAATCAACAGGCTTACATGAACATTAGACTAGGCCACCTGCCTTCTCACCTTGGGAACATCCCTCTGATTACAGGGAGAGAAATGGACCACAGACCAGCTGGTTTAACACCTTCTTCCCTTCGCATAAACTCAGTAATTGAAGTCTGGAATGGATGAAAAATTGAAAGGACAGAATCTATAGAAAAAGGTAGAATAGTCATTGAGAAAAAGAAGAGAGAGGAACCAGGAATGAAAAGAGAGAGAGATAAAGAATATTCAGAGACAAGGAATGTCTCTGAGAAGTGGCTGAGAAGTTTAGTTTCCTCTCACTCTCCAGTATTCTCTTTTTCCTTAGTAAGAGAACCAAGTTATTATTTCAGAGTGAAGACTATATTTCACACGCCCCTTGCTGCTAAAGATGATCGAGTGACCAAGTACCTACCAAGAAAACTTAAGAGGAAACTTATGAAAGTATGGAACTTACCTCAGTAAAAAGAGAAATACCTTTCTCTTGCAAAATCCTGGAGTTTGGAATGCAGATGTAATGGCTCCAGCAGCCATCTTGGACAATGAAAATAAGGTTTGTACCATAGGGATGGTTGACCAGAGACCTAGAAGGATATTGGGCCTATGGTAACTCTGGATGTCCACAGCAAAGGTGGACTGACTATCTCTACACTTCTGAGTGAGATAAAAACAAACCTCCATCTGATTTAAGTCACTGTTTAAGGAGTTCTGTTCCTACCCGGAATAGCTCAGTATTAGCTCACTCTGACTACGTTTTGTCTTCCACATAATACCCATCTTTTCTAGAAAGGTTACATTATTGAACTGCATGAAAAAGATATCAATATTCCCTAGCATATTAGTGCCTTCATAAAAATCTAATCTGAACAGTTCTAATTTACTCTCTACCACAGCTACGAGGATTTTTAATTTTTTTGTATTTGGCCTCAAGGTGCATCTTCTGTATCTAAGGCAAGTTTTTCTTTTTATGGATAAGAATTGCTTAAAGGTGGTTTCTGGCTATTGTGACATGGAATATAATACTATACTACAGTATTAATTCTGGTCAGGTATTTCTATATACTGTATTAAGTAGTTCATAAGTGTAATTTATTTAATCCTCATAACCCTATGAGGTGTGTGGTAATATTGTTCCTGAGGGTCACTTGTCTAGTAAGTAGTCAGCCTGCTGTTCAAAACCAGGCGGATTTGATTTAATTTTTTAAAAAATATTTTATTTATTTATTTGACAGAGAGAGACACAGTGAGAGAAGGAACACCAGCAGGGGAGTGGGAGAGGGAGAAGCAGGCTTTCCGCTGAGCAGGGAGCCTGATGCGGGGCTCGATCCCAGGACCCTGGGATCATGACCTGAGCCGAAGGCAGACACCTAATGACTGAGCCACCCAGGCGCCCCTGATTTGATTTCAGAGCATGAGATCAGTAGGCTACATGTATGGGGTCTCTTCTACCTTTGTATTTAAAGTGACAAGGCCACAGATTGGAAGGGACTCCTCTGATTTATATCAAGATGGAACTACCCTATCTCTTCTTTTCTTTATCCCCTCTATATCTACTAACGTACAGAGGAGTGTTTGAGGACAAGGACTCTACCTTTTAGTTCCATTGTAATGAGAATTCTATCGAAGCACCCAAAGTTTCCGTGTTTTTGCCCTTGACCCCAAAGCTAAAAGGCAACAGGTAGGCAGTGGATCTGATGGATCTGTCGGCTTCCATACACTGTTAAGACCCCAAACTGGTCACCAAGATGGGAGTTCTGAGGCTATGGATGGTAGAGACGTGAGCACCCATGACTCTCTCAGAATTAGGGTTTCTGAAACGTTCATATCAAAGAGCTAAAATTAATAGATGGTTTGTTTGGAGTAGGCTTGCAGAAACCCAGCATTAGAACAGTTCTCGGTAGAAGGCATTCACATGTATTCCTATAGCTCTTTGACCTTTTTATTTAGGAAGTAGGCTGACAAAAGTCTTCCATGAATTTTAAGGAAGAACATTTTGAGCACGAGTAAATAGTAAATAACCTAATGAGGACATTTTGTTTTTTAACAGCATTGAAAACATTTGGGACAAAGATAGGTCATCTTCTTCTGGACATACATAGACACTTAGAGAATCCTTGAACTAGAATAGGCATCTGAATTTTTGTGTCATTATTTTTGGAATTCACCAAGATGAAATGACTAAAGACTCGTAAAATGGCAGTTTGTAAAACAAACCAGACCTCATTCTAGATGTACTTCCAGACATTTAAAGAACTTTTGAACCCTGGGGAGGTCAGGTCTTCAGATGAATGTCCTCAGGAGTCCATCAGTGTATCCATAGCAGCATATCACCAAGCCAAATAAGAACACCAGCCCCCACCGAACAGAGTGCAGTAACGTTACATTTGCTTAACCTAATTGTCATTCATTACGTTGTCACCTGTTTACAACTTAACAGAAAGTCCCAACACGTGATCATCTTTCCAAGTACTACTGAGGTTCTCCGAGGAAGGTCTAGGTTTCACAAATCTCTTCTTGGTTTTTGCTCCTCACTTTAGCCGGGTTTCTTACTTCCACAGTCTGTGTCAGCTGTTGCCAGCGTTCCGTGGGCACTGCCTCTCCACAAGGGGGCGCCAGATGGCCAGCATGCTGTAGGGCCTTGCTTGCTTTTCAAAGTCCTTCAACAAGGGAGAAAGAGGAAACCCTCCCTCCTCAGAGACCAAGCTGCATGCATTTCCTTTGGCAGAATTTCCTCCTCTTGCCCACTTTTACTATTTTACTAATATTGCTGAAAACCTGAGTTTTTTCAGTCTTTCATGAGACCGATAAGTCTTAATAAGGAGCCCACCTTGTGCTCAGGAAACCCAATTTCTCTTTTTATCCCGCATGAGGTAAAGAGCAGAAGGCCCTAATGTGTGGTCTTGATAACGTGATCTTCAGTGAGTAAATACATGGGCAGAAGTATACACACACATCTACTAAAAATAAACACCTGTTTTTTTAGGGATTGCTCATAATCCACAATTAGGGTGTATCTGTTGTGGGAGGAGAGGACACTGACTAGAAGGACACAAAGAAATATCAAATTACATTATGAAAACCTAATTAATCTCAGTCTGGAGCATGAGCAGTCATGTATGGTGTCTTCTCCATGAGCAATGGACGAGAGTGGGCATTATATATACTTCATGTATATTTATATATATATATATATATATATACACACTGATATGTATCATCCATATAGTTTATACGTATCATACATAGTTTATTTTATATACTGTGGTGGGTTGAATAATGGCCCCACAGATATCGAGGTCTGAATCCCAGGAACCTGTGAATTCAGCCCTATACAACAAAAGGGACCTTGAGGACGTGATTAAGTCAAAGCTGTTGAGGTAGGAGAAGACCTTGGATTACCCAGGGAGGCCCTAAATGTCCTTGTAAGTGGGAGGCAGAGGGGAAAAAAGGTCATGTGACCATGGAAGCCAAGATTGGGGTGATGTGCTTTAAAGATGGAGAAGGGGTAACAAGGCAAGGCCACTAGAAACTGAAAAAGTCAAGGAAATAATTTCTCCCCCCTGAGCTCCCAGAGGAAACCAGCCTGCCAACACCTTGACTGTGGCCCAGTGAAACTGACTGTGGATGTCTGACCTCCAGAACCGTAAGATGACACCAAACTGTCCTTAGGACCGCTGCCTTGAGTCCACTCTGGAGACTTTAGGCTTCTACCCTACCCCTCAGCTCTGCTTCTAGAATCAGCTTAGGGGAACTCCACTGTAGGGTCTTGCTGCTTCTCAGTCCCAGGCCCTTGACTCTGGACTCCCTCCACTGTTGGATTCCAGGCTCCAGTTGCCAACCCTACACTGTCATGCCGAAGACGCCTGCCAAGTTTTCCTTGGGGGACATGGCATTTTTGGGGATTGAGATTATGATTATTTGTGGTAAAATGAGATATTTGGATTACCACTGGATTTCTTTACACTGTCCTCTCCATACTGCTTACTACAATGGAGGTATTCCAGAGGAATTGACAGTCTAAATACTCTTCTCAGAAAAGTCTCTCTCATGGTTTAAAGAAAATCCATCTCCTCCACGTCCTTATGGCTTGGAAGAGAAAGAAACCAGCTGGGAAAAGGCAGATCAGGACTGCTGATCCCCGCTTCTTCTAAAGTCTCTCTGAGCCATCATCAAGAATCACTTTCCTGGAGAGCTGAGCTCATTTGGAACTGAGACCGCTTCTGCCTTGGTGTGTTCCAGTGGAAGCATTTCCTTCATGCAGATAATAAGCAGAGGCAGCCGCTGGCTTGTTTACATGCTTAGCTAACAGAAGTGCTGTGTTTCTCCCCTTCTGTGCCTAAGGTTCTGCCAGAAGGGAGATATCTCTGGGGCTCACAGAAGAAATGTCAAGAGCAAGCTGTTCAGCCCAGATACCATGTTTGCAGCTACCCGCCTCCAAGGCTTATGGGTGTCACAAAAATTAAACCAATTTCTTTTGTTTTTTTGTCCAAACCCTTACTTTACTTTGCAGATTGAAAATCTGGGAATTTTATAAAAATAGTCATTGCAATTGGTATCATTGTTTTTACCACGTAGCATGACTCATTCATTATTTACTTAACAAATATCTATTTAATGCTTACTATGTACTAGTACCATGTAGGTTTTGGGGAGTCAAGCGTGAAAGAGACAAAATTCCAGCCCTTCTGGGGCTTATAGTCTAGATCAACCAACCAAACAAGCAAGTAAGAGCACATGCATAGACATGTAATTTCTGACAGTGGTAAGTATTATGAAAAATGTAGAGCAGAATAAAGGGTCAGCAAGTGACAATTCATGGAATGAGGCAGAAAGGGATTGGAGATAATTTAGGTTGAGAGGTCAGGGACAACTTGGTTTCTTGGAGATTTTGCTCTGCCAAGATCTGGGAGAAGAGCTTTACCAGCAGAGGGACCAGCAAGTGCAAATGCCCTGAGGTAGGAGCAAGTTTGGTGAGATGAGAAACAGCAAGAGGCTAGCATGGCTGGAATGAGTAAAGAGGAAATGACCAGAGTTGACTCTGTTGAGGAGGCTATACAATAGATCATACGGCCCCTCAAAACTGTGTGAATTTTATCTTAAATGTGAGGGGAGTTTGATGGAGAGTTTGAGTGAAGAATTATTGTGACTTTAAATTAGGATTTCAAATTAATCACTGTGCCCATCGCACTGGGCCGAGTTTGGAAGCCAGGAGACCACCTGCTAAGCTATCACTTGCTCTTCTTTCTGGAAGATTTCCATTCCACTGATTCTATTTCCACTTATGTTTCCATATTTGTAATGGCTAAGAAGAGTCTTTTTGTTCTCCTCATACTCCATTTTATAGCATTCTTGTTTCTGACATGAAATTTCTTCTCTTATATATCAGAGGATATTGTTGTTACTTTTTGAAGTCCTATTTTCTCTGAATTGTCTCTATTGCTAACAAGTGTGTTTTATTTTGTTTACTTATTATTACTTTTTTGGCTTAGTGGTTAACAGCATTGATTCAAGCCAGATACCCTGGTTAAAATAAAGTTTTCCCACTTACTAGCTGGGTGAACATGGGCAAGTTACTTAATGTCTTTATGCCTCAGATTCTTCATTTTTCAATGGAGATAATAATAGTATTAACTCAAATGCTGGTTGTCAGGATTAAATGAGTAATTGCGTAGAAAGTACTTAGAACGGTGTCTCGCTCCTGTATGGGCTCAATCAGGGTCAGCTCTTACTTTTTCTATTTGGTTTGGTCTACCTGTTCTTTCAGATGCTTTCCTCACATGTCTGGGGATTCTTGCCTCTCTGTTTAAACTCAAGACTCTGAACAGCCTCAGGAGACCTGATTTGATCAAGTCGAGCAGATTTTTCTTTGTGATTTCAACAGCCAAGGGCAAAGAGCCCACTCTGGTCTCCAGCTTGTTGTTAAAGCCTGAGAGAACTTGGAAAGTTCTGCTCCCATCCTTCCCACCTTCTTACATGAGGCTGTCATCTGTCTGTGGGAGAGCAAGGAGAGTTTCTTATTCTCCCTCACAGTAGGCTAATACCTAAGGGAGGCATCCCATTCTCCTATGTCAGTTTTCATGAAGAGGATAAAATTCCCCTGCACGTAGGAGTCACATGATAGATAATTCCTCTCAGGAAGAAAATCCAACAGACAATGTGTATAAGAAGACAAAACGGTACAATGAAATACAGGGGATAAGTTTGGGGAAATGGAATCAGTGGTAACCCAGCCAGTGCCAGGATCAAATAAAGCACATTAAGAAGAGAAGATGGGTGCTCCAGCAGGATGGGCCGGGGGCGGCGTGGAGGAGGAGAAATTATTTGGAAAGTTTTATCTGCCGAAGATTTTATAATTTTGGATTGTGAATATTCTAACTATGAGAGAGAAGTTCTTGCAATAATATGTCTCAAAAAGCTTAACTCTTGGGGGCGCCTGTGTGGCACAGCGGTTAAGCGTCTGCCTTCGGCTCAGGGCGTGATCCCGGTGTTATGGGATCGATCCCCACATCAGGCTCTTCCGCTATGAGCCTGCTTCTTCCTCTCCCACTCCTCCTGCTTGTGTTCCCTCTCTCGCTGGCTGTCTCTGTCGAATAAATAAATAAAATCTTTAAAAAAAAAAAAAGCTTAACTCTTGATTCTGCTGTGATTCAGAACAACAGATACCATATCTCCCTGCCAGCTCCAAAAACACTTGCGCACAACCCTGGCTAAGATCACCCCTGGTTCATAATGACTTGCAAGAACCAACTATCAAAAAGATACTGCAACAACTGTATACCTCAATGGAACCTCAAGTGTCCTCTCTCCATAGAAACGAAAGTTCATTTCAGATGGGTCAAAGACTTGAAAATATTAGCAAGAACTATAAGGATTCCAGAAGAAAACAGATTATCTTCAAAATCTTGGGGGCAGAAACAGATTTACTAGGACATGAAAACTATAACGAAAAATGTAAAAAATTCAGTTCATCAAAATTAAATATTTCTGCACCTTGGAAGTCACCTTTAAGGAAATAAACAGGCAAGCCACAGCCTGAGAGAAAATATTTGCAAAACATACATCTGACGAGGGCTTGGATGCAAAATATATAAAGAACTCCCAAAAATTAACAATAAAATGACAAACAGCCCAATTAAAAATGGCAAAAGGCTTGAACGGATACTTCATAAAAGATACAGACGGTTAATAGGCATGTGGGAAGGTTCTCAACGTCATTAGCTATTAGAAAAATGTAAAATAAAACCAGCCGATGCCAAGTCCCCCCAACTAAAATGGCTAAGATACAAATACTGGCAATACTCTGCGGTAGAAAGAATGTGGAGGGCCAGCAACTCTTGGGCATTGCTAGTGGGAATGCGAATTGACACACTCCACCCCCGAAGCTGCTGGCTTCTGGGTCCTTCTCTATAGCTTCCTGTAGAAATGATCCCTCTAACCACCCCCACCGCCACATTCTGGACCACCAAGCATGGAGAGCACACAGCTGGATATGCGTGTTGAGCCCCAACACTACCACACAAAAGGAAAGGATGTCTTAGTTACTGTGTGTTTGCTAGAAAAATACGAAATTTCCATGAAAAACTAACCCATTTAAAGAGAAGCTATGACTGCACTGTCTTTCACCATTGACTCCATTTTCTCCCTTTTCAAACTGCACTGTGATCTCTTCATTTCTGAATCTCCAGAACCTAGTACAGTTCCCAGACTATAATGAGGCACAATAACAATGGGTTTGGTCACTTTCATGTGGGAACCACATAAATGGCAGGAAATAAATTGGTTAGAAATGTCACCTGTTTGTATTATTCAGTTAGTCAAAAATATTTATGGAGCTATTATTTTCTGCTTATTGATTTATGATTATTATTTTTTATTTCTTTTTTCCTTTCTCCCCTCCTTTTCAAATTTTTTATTTACATTCTAGTTAGTTACACAGTGTAATAGTGGTCTCAGTAGTAGAATTCAGTGCCTCGTCACTTACGTGTAATACCCGGTGCTCATTATAGCAAGTGCCCTCCTAACACCCATCACCCATTTCAGCTTATTAATTTTAAAAAAACCTTGGGGGGCGCCTGGGTAGCGCAGTCGTTAAGCGTCTGCCTTCGGCTCAGGGCATGATCCCGGCATTCTGGGATCGAGTCCCACATCAGGCTCCTCCGCTATGAGCCTGCTTTTCCTCTCCCACTCCCCTGCTTGTGTTCCCTCTCTCGCTGGCTGATTCTCTCTCTCTCTGTCAAATAAATAAATAAAATCTTTAAAATAAAATAAAATAAAATAAAATAAAATAAAATAAAATAAAATAAAATAAACCTTGGGCTGTTGGAAGAAAAACCACATATCTGCCATCTCTTAGCTACCAACCAGAGCAGAATCAGTAATTAGAAGAAATGTGTTTTATGTGAAATTTTATACTCACATTGACACTGTAACTGTAGCTTAAATTGACATCACATTCTAAATAAGGGACTAGGTAATTCTTGTATGAAATGTAAGTCTGGTATGAAAATTAACTGCTTATCAATAACACTTCCAGGGAGCCATTTCCTTCCAAGGGGCCATTTGATTTGCATTCTGGGTCACTGCTGAGAAATTTAGGCCATAAAATTCCTCTATTCCATGTGACTTGTATTACTTCAAGTTTCAGAGTTGGAACTGACCTTAGGGACCACTTGGTCCAATCCCCCCTTTTTCAATTGAGGAAACGCTCCAGGGAGGTTAACCCCAGGCGAAGACCACACAGCTAGGTGAGACTTGGGATACCAATCTGGTCTTGCAACTTCTTGTTCATTGTTTTTCCTTTACCTCAAGTAGATAAGAAGATAAATCCTGGGAATGGCTTATTTTGGGGGGCTGGGGGGACCCAGGGTCAGCTTTGGGGAGAGTAGGTTTATTACAGAGCTTTCCAGAAGCCCTGTTTCTCAGAAGCCAAGCTATGCATCTTCTTTCCTCCTTTGCATGTTTAGGTCAAGGGGTGGGAAAGGGGTGCTGGATATTAAAGGGTCTGGAGAGAATGAAGTTCAGCAACTTATTTCACAGAAAAGGAACTGAAACAGAAGTTAAGCAACCTTCTTCTTTTTTTTAAAGCAACCATCTGCACCCTCTTTCTTAGTGAGAGCTAATTCCGTTCAAGATGATTTTGAATATTGTATTTAGTCATGATCTCTGGGCTCTGGGCTTTATTGTCCTGAGGCTTTCATTTTACTGATTGATAAAGCAGAAAAACAGAGACGTGGTGTGCTCTGATGAGAATTCTGGCAGGAAATGAGATGGCCATTACCACTTGTGGCTCTCCTCTTTCTCTCTCTGCAAAGCTCCTTTTGAAATCTCCTTGTGTTGCCTTCCCATCGAGTAATTTAGCAGGGCTTCGTTTAAATTGTGTTCATCTGCATTTACTCTCATAATGAGGAAGTAGATTCCCAACCGGACTGGAACCAAGGCTGTGGTTACTTTGTGCCTTCTGCACTGTGTCCATTCCCTGGGGCCTGAGCCCATCATCAGTCAGAGTAGGAGCAGAGAAGGATGGGACTGGCAGGAGCAGGCCATGGGTTAAAGGAATAGCATAACTTGTGTCCTGAAGCCGTGTCTGTCTTCAATGTTTGTGAGCTCCTGTTAGCACTGCAGTATTATCATGAGGCACAATACAGCAAGTCCCTTGGTTCAAAGGTATTGTAAGGCCTTATAACTATTAACCAAGCTAACGAGTTACTATTTTAAAATCTGGATATTGCATTTTAATTCCAAACAGATATTCGATCATTTTTTTAAGATTTTATTTATTTATTAGAGAGAGAGAAAGCACAAGCAGGGGAATCAGCAGGGAGAGGGAGAAACAGGCTCCCCACTGAGCGAGGAGCCCTATGTGGGACTTGATCCCAGGACCCTGGGATCATGACCTGGACGGAAGGCAGATGCTTAACCAACGGAGCCACCTAGGCATCCCAATCATTTGCAGGATTGTTATAGGGGTAGAACCTTCTGGAATTGACATCAGAATGACTAAAATGAAAAGGTCCTTGTGATCACTCATCCTAACACATAGTAATTATAAGCTGAAGGTCAGTCAGTAAGACATGCTTCTCAGGCTCCAAAGGAGTACAAGTAGATGTTCACAGGGACCTATGTTGTTCCCAACACATCTGCCTTGGCCTGGGCTCTGCTATGCAGGTAAAGAAAATTTCATTCACTGTACCGAGACCCCCAGGAGTAGACCATCTGGGGAGAGAAGCCAGTTCTGCAATGTTGCTGAGTTTGAGGAAGGTCTCTAATTGATTCAGGTGCTTAGCTGAGGACACAGCTTTCCAGAAAGTGATGTTCTCTCTGCACGTGGCCTGTGAGCCCTTAGCCAGGCTTTCACCAGCAGGAATGAGCTAGTGAGCCAGATTCCCTGTCAATAGCTGGGGCAGAAGGGTCTCACCCTAGTTTCTCCTGAAGAGCTGGCCTGAAAAATTTTTGTCTAGGAGGAGATGATGGCTCTGGACAGTTGCATAAATAAGCTATTGAAATTTGAGGGACAAAGAGCAAATAATAGAGGTGACCAGACCTTCACTGGGTCATTGGTATGTGTGGCTTAGGCCACTCAAGGTCTCTGGGACCCCTTGCTCAGTGATTTCACTTCAGTCCTCACAGTTCCAAGAATTCTCATGCTCTAGGTTAAGGCTTTTGTTACTGTGGCCCCTTCTGTTATTTTTCAACAAAATCCCTTACCCAGATATAAAAGAAGTGGAGGGGTGTTTCTTCCCTCCCATTTTCCTTGTATAATACAGATGAAATCAAATAACACATATGCACTCATGAACTTTGATCCTCCCTCTGAGCCTCTTCTTGCTCATAAGGAACATTCTGGAAATTCTAGCATTGTTGACTTAGTATTTTTCCTTTGACCACACTCCTCCTACTCTCCTTCTCCTCCCTTTATTCTTGCTCCCTCCCCTCCTCCCCATGGTCATTTTTATTATTATGAGGATCCAGTTTCTTAGAGAACAGAAGAAGAGTTGGCTAGACAACTTATAATGGAAATGAAAGGAAAAAAGCCATAAATCTAAGAATGAGGTGAAGTGCTAGAACAACCCAGTAGGACAGATATCAGAGTTTTAAGTTGGGAGCAGAGTATGGGAGGCAAAATGTTCCCAGGGAGTATCTCCCATGTACATGGAAGATATTGAGGACGGAAGAGCTGAAGAGAGAGGGTGCTTAGATGTTTGAGTCTGGGGGCGCCTGGGGGGCTCAGTCATTTAAGCATCTGCCTTCCGCTCAGGTCATGGTCCCAGGGTCCTGGGATAGATTCCCTCATCGGGCTCCTTGCTCAGCGGGGAGCCTGCTTCTCCCTCGCTCTCTGCAGCTCCCCCTGCTTGTTCTCTCTCTCTCTCTCTCTGTGTCAAATAAATTAATAAAATCTTTTTTAAAAAAAGATGCTTGAATCTGGATTAAGAAGGCTCCTCAAGAGATGGAACAATATTTAAATTAACTTGAATTTGTTTCTAATGACTAGTTGTTTCTCTTTGAATTAGGTGGTATTTTTGGAGTTTGGTCCATGGGTTGGGAGCAATTGTATCAACGGTCTTCAAAAAAGAAAAACATAGTGAACCCGTCTTTGCACCAAGTGCAGAAACCCTGTCTGAAGAGAGAAGGGACACGTCTTTCAGTGACCCACTAGAAGGGTGGCCAGTGTCTTTGTGCGCTGGCCTCACCTCGTGTCCCCAGAGCCACTCGTCTTTGGGAGCTGGGAAAACTGCTGCAGGGAACCGTGCTTCATGGCTGCTGATGACACTCTGCCAACTGTACGGGAGCAGCCCCTGGCCAAGAACCAACTCACGCCATCGTCAGCCCGTCCCTCCCCACCCAGCTCCTCTCCTGATGGTGCTCAGAGACAGCAGGAAGTCAAGTCCTCACTGAACCCAGAGAGTCAATTAATCTGATAGAATGCAAGAGAAGAAAAATACCAAAGAACCGAATAAAAATTTCAAAATATACTTAGAAAACCTGATTTAGCTGAAAAGAAAACCCACAGTTGTAGTTGAATATTTCAACACTTCACCCTTAGGAATGGATGGAACAGTAAGTACGGATATAGAATATTTGAACGAAGGCATCCCCTACTTTTACCTAGTTAATAAGGGTAGAAAAATCCCTCCCAAAACAGAACACACATGCAGGTGCACATTGATCACGCATAAAAATAGGCAATATTCACAAGAAACTTAGAAGAATTTTATTTATATAAAGTGTACTCTCTGAACAAGCTGAACTTAAACTAGAAATTAAAAAAGTAGAAACATAACTGAACCATCCTCAGATAACTGATAATTAAACAATACACTTTAACCCACGAATGAAAGAAGAAGTCACAAAGGAAATTGGAAAATATTTTGCACTGAATGAAAATAGAACACAGCAGTAAAAGCAGTGCTTAGGGGGAAACGTATAGCATTAAATGCTTATTCTGGAAAAAAGGATAAAAAGTCTTAAATAGATCACTTAAGCCTCCATCTTAAGAGACTAGAAAAAGAAGAGTAAATGTAATAATAATAAGAAATAATAAAAAGTAGGAATTAATAAAAATAAGAGCAGATGTTAATAAAACAGAAAACAAAAATACAATAGAGAAAAATCAATGAAAAGCAATAAAACAGTATCTTGTTGTGTAAAGGCACAAAAGTCACCCTGACATTCTCATCTGGGCTCTGATGTGACTTATCCATCATAAGCAGACCTTGACAGATGTTTAATTTTATTACTATTCTTTCTGACTCTCTCCCTAGGGGATCAGTCACACCCAGGGCAGCTAATTTAGTTGCTGGAAGGTGATACCTCCCCTCTGTGTGCCAGTCAGTTCGGGATCAGTGTCCCTGCACAATACCGGCCGAGAGGAATCCGACCTTGACAAATCTTAACCACGGAATGACCTGAGAGATGGTCCTGGGTGGCCACATTTAGTGATCAGCTTTAAAACTTACCTAACATACAAACTTAGTTTTCAAAGATTTCCTTTTAGAGGGATGATGTGTAAAACTTGCCTATTTTATATTCCACTAATGGGCTCACAGCATTCCAAACTTCTCATGTCCAGAACAGACCTTTGGATCTCCTCTCCACTCATCCCCAGCTCGTTTTGGCTCCCAGTCGTCACCACCTTAGTAAGGGACATTAGTAAACACCTGTTGCCTGCTGTAAGAAAGAGGACACCAACTTGCTTTCTCCTCCTTCTTCATCTGCCTCTTTTAATCCAACAGCAAGACCTGTGTCTCCCATTTCCGGTATAGATCTGGGATCTGTTTCTCCATGCCCGCTGCCACCGCTGTGGTCCAAGCCACCATGATCTGTCCCCTGAGCTAGGGCAAAAGCCCAATAGCTTCCTCTGTGGACGTTTCACATCCCTCCTTGTCTTCTTCCAGTCTGTTTCCTTCACAGCAGCCAGAGTGGTCTTTTAAGCACACAAATCAGGTCAGGATACTCTCTGCTTAAATCCCTGCGTGGCTACACAAGGCACTTACAAATACCTGAAACTTCTATTTAGGCTCAACAAAGTCCTGAATGGTCTGACGTTTACTCATATCTCCAAACCGATCTCAATCTGCTCTCCCTCTAGCCAACTGTGTGCCAATATCGTTGGCCTTTTCTTCTCTTCCTGAAGCATGTCAAGTGACCGTCCAGGGACTTTGCAATCCCCTTCTCTGCCAGGAATATGCTCTCAGCCACCATACCAACTGCCTCGATAGTACCGTCTTCCGGCTGAGCGTCAGCTCTTCCGGGGAGCATTCCTGACCCTTGTAAGTAGGTTAGTTTCCCTCCCACCCTCATCACCACCCTTTCATTTCCCTGCATGGGCCCCCTCCTCACGGGGTTAATAAGTTCCTTGACAGTGGAAGTTCACACCCATTTTGCCCGCCATTATATAGGCGGCATCTAGCCAAGTATGTGGAAACCAGCAGTTGTTCAGTAAAGACTTCAGGGCCTTCGCGCCTGTTGTTTCCTGTGTTGAAGAACATCTTCACAAGTCCTGCTCCTTCAGGTCTGTTCCCTGGGCTCTGCTCACCAGTCACCCCCTCACAGAGGCCTCCCCTGACCACAGTGTAAGCCTTCTCGCCATACCCGCCCACCGCTCTCTTTTCCTTAGTTAAGCGTTCATTATCTTCCTTCTTACCACCTGATGTTGTGTGAATGCCATTGTTTATTTACTTGTTGGTTGTCCCTCTTCCCCTAGGGAATGTGACCCCACAAAGGCAGTGACTTTGCTTAGTGCTGTACCCCCAGCATGGAAAACAGTGCCTAGAACGCAGGAGACACTTCATAGATATTTATTGAGTGAATGCTACAGAAAGCCAGGCAAGGTCATGCTAAATTCCATAATGAAATGGTGGTGAAGATTAGAAAACGATTTGGCACCGAGGTCCAATTAAACCTTCAGCATTTAGGGATTTAAACACCTTCCCTTGCCTCCTGACTCCATCCCTGTGCTGTAAGATGAGCAAAGAAAATGATCCAGAGTGTTGGTCTCCTTAAATCTTTCTAGTACCCAGTGTATTTTCACTTCACTTTGACAGCTTTGTGTGAGCTGTGCGTTTATCTTTTAGCTGCTGGGAAGCAAAGAGAAAGTGAATGGAAGAAGGAACATTTCAATGAGTAAACGGGAGCATTCTCAGTGGAGGCTTGAAGGTGTCCATCACCCCTCCCCTTGGAGAGTCACAAATGGCTTGCAAAGCTTTGTTGACGTGATAAAGAAGAGTCTCCCAAATCTGGTGCATGACAGAGCTACAGTGTATCCGTAATAAAAATGTATGTTTTACAAAAGATATGTCTCTGAAAAACCCAGAGAGCTTTATCTATATTTATCTCAGGACTCCTTCTCGCAGTCGTAGAACCTAAATCATTTCAATGTATCTGTATTGGTATTTTTCAGAGAGTCACTCACTGGGGGTTAAATTTGAGTGCTTGTGCGTTGTGCCGTTAATGGAGTCCTTACAGATATTTTGGGTTAATATTTGTCAAAACTGAAAGATTATTTTCAATAATCAAGGAGTGTATCTTAAAGATGTTAATCTACTTTTTGAAAACATTTTCTGATTTAAAAATTATAGTTTTATGTGTAAATATATAAAATGTGTGTATAAGCATGCATATAGATATATAAATATATATACATATAAACATATATATACATGTATACCCACACAGAGACACACACAAATCAATAGTAAAACACTGTTGTAACAAGTCAACACACTTGTGGTTATGAAACTAGATTGTAAAACACCTATTAACCTGCTTTGTAAAGAACGAAGAGTTATAGGAAAGTATTACATTATGTGTGCATAATATTTTCTTAGAACAAATTGTGTGTTTTGTTCTGTTGTCTTGTGTGTACTTTGACTGACCCATGATTATTTAGTACAAATTTTGAGTTATTTCCTTTGGTGGGACATAACCAAGACCACGCAATTTGTAATGTGTCCGGCCAAGGTCATGGATAGAGCCTACAGCCCTGACACCATTTTTCTTCCCTGTCATCATGTGCAAAGAATAGCATGAACATCTGGGGAGGTGTGACCCTTCTGTCATTGAGTGGTTGCTCACCAGCTTCAGAAGGAATGCACCGATATTAGCAAAACCCTTAAGAAGAAGAAATGAGGAAATCAAAGATGAGACAGTAGAAAGGCTCAGAAACGCGAGTGCGTGCAATGCTGAATGCCTCTCTGAATTGCTATATTCATTCCTGAAAATCTTTCAAGAGGATAGAAACTGAAAAAAAGAGAGAGAGAGAGAGTGGAATTTGGGGGTTTTGACCCGATCGAGCAAGGCTATAGGTGCCATTTAAATAACCAAGCATATTGGGTCAGGTTAATATGCAGATTCTTCCCCTGAAGCCTGTAAAGCAGATACAAATTTGAACTGTAGGAGCCAGAATACACACAGTAAATATAAAAAATATTTAAAAATATATAAAATATTTTAAATATTTTTAAATTGTTGATATTTAAATATATATATAAAATATAAAAATATATAAATATAAAAATATTTTTTAAATATATAAAAGTATGTAAAGAACTTTTAGGACCTGTGGTTCCTAATCAAGAGGTTCAACAGAATCACCTGGGATTCTTTTTTCAGAATAAGCAGGCCTGGGCCCCCTCTCAGGCTTACTTCTTTGTAAGGTAGGCTTGGAGAATCAGCATTTTAGTGTGGACTCGCCATTGGGTTGGCCCCTCTTCTGTTTTCATCATTTGGAGCACTGGGTTCCTTGAAAAGATTTTCCCAGTCGATGTGGCCCTAAGTTCCCTATGGGCTCGTGGCTCCCATTTGGCGGGAAGTTGGCCGCCACCTGTGCGCCCCATAGGATCTGGCAGCGAGAGGATGGATGGTTTTCTGAGAGGCCAGCAGAGGGAGCTGAGAAACAAATTTTCCTCTGGCCACGTATTCGTTCCTGTGGCTACGGAGGCAGACAAACAGGTACTTTTTCTCTATCAGATGATAATTTGGAGCAAATTAAATCAAGATCCTAAGATCCTGAAATTTGGCAAATGAGTGTGCCTGGCATTTCACCCCACTTTCCTCCCGGAGCCCGCCGTGTGGTCCTTGTCCCACGAGTAACACCCCATGTGCCAAAGTAGAAATCCTTGCTGTCTTATCCTCTTGGGGAGGGAGACGAAGTCCGCGCAATCACATCGGACTCCGGGTTACAAGACAAAACCACCAATACATTCTCTTGTATTTTTTTTTCCTAATTGGTTAAAGAATCGCTTTCCTTAGGGTGATAGTGTTATTCTTTTTGAGAGATGCCTTTTTGAAAGGCCTGACGCCAAGCTCTTCCATTTGATCCATAAAGGAAACAGCTAATTACTGGAGACAGGTAGCATGAGGCTGATTTTATGCTAGGTCTGCCCATGAGTCAAACAGGTAATTTATAAATGAAAAGGAGAATCAGCCACAGAAAGGGAGGAAAACATAATAATTGGACCTAGCTTTACAATTGCAAAGAGAAATAGAGATACTTAAGGAAAAAAAAAAGATGAAACCCGAATTGTAAAAGAAATGTGCTGATGAATGGAATCCTTTCAGTTCCTGAGCAAATGGGATAATAACAATAAGTTTGTACTAGTGGCAGAACTTCGGATTATTTCCTGGGTATTGGTGGGAAATGATGACCAGAACTAAATGGAACATAAGTATTATTTGAATCAGAGTCCTTATTCTTCAGATGATGAATGAAATAATGATTTTTTGAATGAATCAGCCTAAAAACAGCTAGAGGGCCTTTTTCCCCCCTTTCTTTCTTTTTCTTTCTTTTCTTTTCTTTTTTCTTTTCTTTTCTTTCTTTATTCATTCACTCAGAGAGACATCTGCAATGGCCCAGATCTGGCTTTTCTGGTTTCTGTGGAGATAAATGGCAGCCTAGGAGCTCTCAGAGTTGTTCTACCTGAAGGTTCTACCTGAAGGACTCAGTTTTTGGCCTATAGCTCCCCACCCAAGTGGCTCTGGACACTGCTAGCCCACCGCCTCTCCCAGAAAGTTGTCTCTGAGTGACAGCTCCTTCTGAGGAGGTCAGAGCTCCTAGGTACCTGGCAGCTTCACAAGGTTGAAATATTTGCTCCCTGACATGAGCTTAGTGGCCTTTTCTAGTTCTTATATAACTGGGTGTCACCTGGGGGCTGACCTGCCCCTGGAAACATAGGTGAAATATCTTCAACACTCTCATAACTGGGCCTACGGAAGGTGAAAACCCTCTCCCTCAGGAAGACCAACCTTATGTTATTCTCTGAGTGTTCTTGACCTTCTGTTTCTTCCTAGGTTATCTGGATCGTCCCATGTCAAACGTGAAACATAGCTGCTTTAGTTCCCACCATAAAATATCACTCACATAGCATGGGTAAGACTCCTAGCTGAAGAGGATCCTGGGAAAATATGGAGGATGTGCAGATGAACTCAACATAAAGCCCACCCCTCTCAATGGTACCATTTTTCTCTCTTCCTCCTCCCGGTTCTCCCCTGGATTTTCTGAGGAGGTCCGACAGTTTCTCCCCTTATTTTCAGAGCATTTCAGTCTTTTTCTCTTGAGTCTTGGTGCTGGCCTTCATGGAGGTCTGTGCTGGTGGTGGTGGTGGTGATGGCGGTGGCCTGGGGAGGAGCAGAGGTGAGCTTTTCCCTACATTCTTGTCAAATTATTTTCCAAAAAGGAAGAGTGCCATTCTTAAGACAAATTTTGGTGCAAACCATGGGTTAATAGTTTATCAACCTTATTATGATGATTTTAACTCAATTACTGGTATCTTTGAAAGATAACCACTTCCATGTTCATGAAGCTCGATTCCCAATCTTGATCTTCATAGGTACATAGAAATGCCTGGTTGGAGTAAGGAAGAAAGTTGAGACTATTTAGTAGGAAAAACGTGCACTATAAAAGTGTTCTTATTAAAGAATTATCACTCAATAACACCAATGAAAAGAAAAAATCCAACCAATTCAGATGGGCACATACACAAAATAAAATATATCATCACTTCCTTCCTTCCCCCTCCTCTCCTACCTGCTTCCCTGAGGTAGCCACTTGTGACCATTTCTGTTTTTAGTTCTTCTGTTGGTTATAATCATAACTTCCCTGAATGAGAGGGATGACTAAGCTTTGAGCATGAGGCTGGGCTGTGTGCACCAGGCTTAACTTGAAACACGTGGGCAGGAAGTCACGTTAGAACCACTCAAAATGCCGAAACAGGATGGGCCCTTTCACTGTTGGTTGTCTCCTCAAATCTAGTGATTCTTAAACCAGCACCATCAGCATCATCTGGGAGCTCGGCAAAAATGCAAACTCCCCAACCTACCACGGGACTCACTGAATCAGAACCTTTGGGGTGGTGCCCAGAAATTGGTTCTTGTTCGCCAGGCCATTCTGATGCCCACTCAAGTTTAAGAAGTCCTGCTCTGAGTCAACCACAGAAATTCCATTCCTCTTGATAGTGACTGGTTTAGGGGTGGGCATGTGACCCTGTTCTGGCTAATGAGAGGTCGTAGGAGGTTAGTTCGGGGGGGGGGCTTCTGGGAAAAGAGCTCTTGCTCTTAGAAAAGAGGCATGGAGGAGTGGGAACCATCCTCCGTCCTTGCGCCGGATGTTGTTATGTCTTGGGGGGAGGATGAAAGGGCTGCTGGCACCTTGTGGTCATGGGTGAGCTGACACGCTGAGCAGGGCACCAAAGATGCAAAGAATCTGCAGGCTGATGTCCTGATGTCCTAGAGTCCCGAAATGAGCTACCCTGGAACCATCCTACCCTGGACTTGTTGTGCGAATAGGGGAGGAGAAGGGGCAGGAAAACGAATCTACACCACCATTTCTTCCATAGGCATCTGTTCATTTTCATACCCTTCATCCCTGAGCGCCCCCCCCCCCCCCCCGTTCTTTGCAGCTTTATCTGGAGCATGTTCTGAGCTGATGTCCCTTTTGCCCAATGTTTATTCCTCAGTGTACTTCTACCCAATAACTGTCTTCCAGAGATTCATGAGAACCCTGGTCCCGCTGATCGTCTCCTATGCCCTCCATTCTTCTTTCTCTGTCGTTACTGTCATGTAGATGGGATTTGGGGAGGGCAGAGAGAGAGAGGAATATGCTTAGTTTGCCTATTTGCATCAGAAGGCCCAGTCTGTTTGTTTGCTTTTATTGAGATGTGGCGCCCATAGAGAAAGAGGAGAGCTGTTCAGTGAGGTCTCCTCTAGAACGTCCATGGAACCCTTGTGGGACACACACCGATGCCATGGCAATTATTCTTAACCCTTATACGTTGTGGCTTCTCCCCAAATGTGGATTCTTCAAGACAGACAGGAATAGTGCAGTGAAGCAGCATGGCGGTGAAGAAAGCCAGCAGCGCTCCTGAGCTTGCCTTTGGTTGCTTCCCCCCTCCCCCAGAGCTTGGGTCCACATCCTTCCCTCCCAAAAAGTAACTCAGAAGCTGTGGAATATGGATCCCTTTCCCGTCATAATTCTATAAAACTGAAGTTTCAATTGTCCAGCACATGATGATTGAGGATGTATATATAGTTTTATTCCAACTCTCAACCGCATGATGTCATCTTGAGGTAGCACTTACATTGGTGAGAAACCACCATGGGGTCTCCAGGGCCATCTCAGATAGGCATCTGTACTCTACTTTATAGAGTTTTCTGACCTAGACTTCCTTCAGCCCGATGTGGTTTTGCCACAGCTGATATTTCACTTTACTCTTTGACCCTAGTTCGTCAAATAAGATGTGTGATTCTCTCTTTAAATGTCAGAATGTGACATTCTGTTTGTTTATAAGTAGTTGCCTTACGTGTATTCCTGACTGCTTCTCTTAGAGTTCAATCTATGCTAAACAATCGGTCTTACGCTGTTTCTAATCAGGGACCCTGTGAAGGGTAAGGCTTGACAGAGGCACCATGATCTGGCATGATCGTGGTGAGGTTTCCACTGGTTCTAGAACCGAGTCAATTCACTCCTTTCTTTTTGGGCTTCAGATTCTTCTTCTGAGAAAGACAGAGATTAATCACAGCCTCTGACAGGTTTGTGGTGCTGAGGCTTGACAGGGGTGGTAGGTAACAACTGCAGTGTTGTGTAAGTAAAACCAAAGGTCTGAAGCATAAGCAAGTACACGGTCACCACCACCGAGAGTGGTAGCAGCCACTTGACCTTCAATTTTTCACCTAAAAACCAGATGCATATCCTCATAGCTTTTCTTGTTTACGTGTTTGTTATGTATAATGCACTCATAGGACAATTTTGGTTTCTTTAAGATGGAGTGAAAATTTGAAGGCATATTTTAAAACATTGTAAGTGCAAAGAGTTTTAGGACTCCCCCCTTCTCTTACCCACATGTGATTTGACATCTTTTATAGTGATACACATTTTCTCTTTCCAAATCCATTAACTGAATTTTCATAGAAAGAGCTCTGTGTTTTTTATTTGCACTCATATTTTATCAGTTGAAGTAATCAACTTCATTAATTATAATTAAAAGAGTAGGTACAGCTTGTATTACCCTGGGATGCATTTGCTTGGGAACAGATCCAACCAAGATAATATGTACAGTTCAGTTGGTGGGAGTGAAAGTGAATGATGTACCAACAGTCATGAGCACTCCGCAGACCCTGGGCACCCATCAAGGAATTCCACAAAGGACTGGATACACTTGGGAAATCGGTTAAGGGCAAGTCCATTAATAGAGGCTCTTGTGTGCCCAACAAATGTGTTCCCTTCAAAGCGATCCTCTAGAGCCTGGCTACTCAAACTGTGGTCTGGGGACCAGCTGCACAGCATCATCTGGAACGTGTTAGAAATGCAGAATCTCAGGCCTCACCCCAGGCCTCCTGAGTCAGAATCTTCATTTTGACAAGAACTCAAATGATTCAAAATCACAGGGAAGTCTAAGAATCACTACTCTAGGGTCTGCTTTAGGGCTTCTGTTCTTCCCACTCCTTACACTCTCTCCTTGGTGAGCTCATCTACTTTTGAACCTGGTACAAAATAGGTATGGCATAAATATGTGATACTCCTGTTCTGAAAAAATGAGAGAAGTTGTTTTGTTGGAAATTGCCTCCAGAGCCAACTTACGGGCCACCCAAGAAAATAAGTTTTATAACCTTTGTATGAGTTTCTGCTTGCTATTGTAATAAGTTACCACAATCTCAGTGGCTTACAACAACACGGACTTGTTCTTAGATAGTACTGGAGGTCAGAACTCCAATATTGGTCTTTCTGGGCTAGAGTCAAGGCGTCAGCAGGATGAGCTCCCTCTGAAGACACTGAGGGGAGCTCTGTCTCCTTACCTTTTCCAGTTTCTAAAGGTCATCTGCATTCTTTGGCTCGTGGCCTCTCTTCCTTCCTTCCTTCCTTCCTTCCTTCCTTCCTTCCTTCCTTCCTTCCTTTCTTTCTTTCTTTCTTTCTTTCTTTCTTTCTTTCTTTCTTTCTTTCTTTCTTTCTTTCTGATTTTATTTATTTATGAGAGAGAGAGAGAAAGAGAAAGCGAGAGAGCAGGGGGACGAGCAGAGGGAGAGAGACAAGGAGACATACCCACTAAGCAGGAGCCCGAAGTGGGGCTGGATCCCAGGACTCTGAGATCATGACCTGAGCCAACACCAAGGGTCAGCTGCCCAACCAGCTGAGCCACCCAGGCACCCCTCATGGCCCCTTTCTTACCTTATTCCATACTTCACATCAATCTCCCCCTGCTTCCTTCTGATAAGGCCCCTGTGCTTACACTGGACCCACCTGGACAATCCAAGATACTGTCCTCATCTCAAGATCTTTGACTTAATCACATCTGCGAAACCCCTTTACCCTTTCTCAAGTTCTGCAGATTAGGATGTGAACATCTGGGGCGCCTGGGTGGCTTAGTCATTAAGCGTCTGCCTTCGGCTCAGGGTGTGATCCCAGGGTCCTGGGATCGAGCCCCGCATCGGGCTCCCTGCTCCACTGGGAGCCTGCTTCTTCCTCTCCCACTCCCCCTGCTTGTGTTCCCTCTCTCGCCGTCTCTCTCTCTGTCAAATAAATAAATAAATAAATAAATAAATAAATAAATAAATAAAATCTTTAAAAAAAAAAAAGGATGTGAACATCTTTAGGGGGCCATTATTCAGCCTTTTACAACCTGGTTGTCAAATCTTGTTTAAAAGAAATTTAGCATTATCATCATTGCTATTTAACAATGCCTGCTATGTGGCAGGAGCTTTCCATACGGAGAGCCTAATCTTCACAAGCACAGCCCACAGTAGCTATCATCAACCTGTCCTTGTAGACGAGCAGCCTGGGGTTCAGAAATCACAATGGGATGGAGCAGGGATGCCTCCCATGAATCCAGGTTTATTGAGCACCTCTTGCCTCCTGGCTCATGTCACCAACATAATCACCTGATTTATTTCCAAACGTAGCATGCGTGATGTCCGACAGCCCAGGTTGTCCGGTTACCTGTTATGTCCGTTGATCTAAAGTCCATGGTTATTTGGAGAAGGGATCTTTAAATGTAAGGCAGAGACCAAAGTGATGGTTTTGGTGGAAAGCCCTAGCAACTTGCTGTGCACTATCAGCTGACCGATCAGGGCTCATTTCTAGAAATCACACACCCAGACAGGGAGGGTCCTCATCTTTAAAATCAAGGAGTCAGCAGAAATACTGCCCCTTGGCAGGAGGTGGTTTCAGAGATGCCCCTTGGACGAGCTTCTATGACAAATTGTGGCTCAAACTTTTGCTAGAGCAGAGGATGAAGCTGGGTCAGAACAGAGATCACAGACACGGAAATATTTCAAGTAATTTTTTTTTTTTTTAATGATACTAACTCTTCTGCTTGCCCTGGAAGCTCTGCTATGGGCAGAGATCAAATTCCCCTCAATTATGCGGTCATAATCACTCTGTTATTGGAATCATTCAAAAGAGCATGTTGTTGGTGCAAAAGGACCACAGCGCTCCTTCAAAATTTCCCCACCTCTCAGATTCAGATGCTTTTTAGCAAGGTGAGCAAAATCTATGTGGTTTTAAAATGTGTAGGCTATTTTTTTAAAAGATTATTTATTTATTTATGTGACAGAGAGATAGCTAGCGAGAGAGGGAACACAAGCAGGGGGAGTGGGAGAGGAAGAAGCAGGCTCCTAGCTGAGGAGCCTGATGTGGGACTCGATCTCGGAACACCGGGATCACACCCTGAGCCGAAGGCAGACGCTTAACGACTGCGCTACCCAGGTGCCCGGTGTAGGCTATTTTTGATATGATACGTCCCCAAACCCCACAAGATGTTTTGGAATATTTGAAGGTGATCGTGATAGACTCCTCTGCTTGACCAGTATTATCTTTCTAGAAGGAAATACATTTTTATAGAAATTCAGCTATGCTCACTGATGGGATTGAATGGAGAAATGTTTAAGACACCCTCAGACTCCAAAGTCTTGTTCTTTTTTTCCTCATTCTTTTTTCCTTCCTCATGGTCATGAAGCTTCTTGGTAACAACTTTAACTGATACCAACTTTACATTAACATCGCAGATAGTTATGTCTCAAATGAAAATGTGTACAAGTCTTAATGACACTGGCTACTTAAAACTTCATAAACAAAACTTTTTTTTGAACAACAGGTAAAGCATGGTGACTCCTTTTATGAAACTGACGAAAACTCATTTCCTCTTTTTGCCATAAGAACTAATAATCAGAAATTAATTCCTTGCTTTATTTTGAATTTTATACTTTATTTCAAGGGTTATATTATATATTTTCTGACCATTAAGATTTGCAACAATGCAGCGCCCCTGGGTGGCTCAGTCAGTTAGGCATCTGCCTTCGGCTCAGGTCATGATCCCAGGGTCCTGGCATGGAGCCCTGCCTTACGCTCCTTGGTCAGCGGGGAGCTTGCTTCTCCCTCCCCTGCTCCCTCTGCTTGTGTTCTCTCTCTCTCTCAATCTCTGTCAAATAAATAAATAAAATCTTTAAAAAAAAGATTTGTAACAACTCTTGAACAAAATACAGATTTCTGACTTGGCCCTTAAGCAAATTGCCTTGCCGGTCCATGCCTCAGTTTTCTTATCTGTAAAATGGATGAACAATACTTGCCCTATTTACGTGAGGGGAAAATGGATTTGCAATGGGTATGGAAGTCCAAGTGTTCTCTCTGCCAGTGTGGAATTACTTTAAAGTGAAGTTATATGCTCGCACTGACTCTTCTCTTGCCCCGGGGGGTCTGGCTTTCATGAAGTCATGTGAAATGCAGCTTCAAGGGCTCTTTGTGAAATTATTCAACGTGAACTGTGGGTTTCGTATCTTTGGTGGAATCAGCTGCCTTTGTCACTTCCTGTTCTGGCAGCGCCCTGCTGAGCATCTCGTGATCTCAGGAGTGTAGAAGCCGGCTGGCAGAGCAGTCCAGGCATGGCTTAGAAATACCGTTTTCAGACTGTTGGCTCAGATGTCCTCGCAGCGAATCCCCAGGCAGACAGAAGACTGCAGGGGTGACTGTCTTCAGCTTGGATCCCATTCCCTGTTCTGGGCATGAGGATTGAACTCTCCTTTCCCACCTACCTCTCTCCACAACACCACTTCCTTCCTCCCAGTAGGTCCAGGTTGATAGAACTGGGTGTGTCATTGTGTGCACATGTGCGGGCGGCTGGGCGGGCGAGAAGGGGCCCTGGAAACCACACCACGGGGTTGTGGTCCGGAATGGGCCTCCATCGTCAGCAGCTCAGCGCCACAGGGCTGTGTGGACGGACGGCGGCCTCCCTCACGCCTTTCCATGCCCCTCCCCAGCTGGCCTGAGACGGCTTTGCAGCCTCATGAGCCTTTGAAACAGGAAAGGGCAGGCCCCTCCTAGACCCCGGCTTGAAGCAGATGGAGCATATCTTGACTTGTTAACTTTCAGCTTACCTTCTTATGAAGTCACACGAAATGCAGCTTCAAGGGACACCTCATCTCACCCGTGGACATTATCTTCTTTTCTAACATTTATTAAGAGCTCGCTACATGCCAGACACCATGTTGAGGATTTTCCATGTGTAATCTTATCTGATCTTCTCGTCAGTTCTATGAGATAGACATAATTCCCTTCATTTAGCCTATGAGAAGAGTAGAGCCCAGAGAGGTCAGTCAGCCTGAGCACGGTCACACAGGTAGACAGCGGAGGAAGTAGGAATCAAACCCAGGAGGCTGGCTCCCCTAATGCTTCTCACCCCAGCTCGGGCTCCTGAACTCCCTGACCCTTCCACATCACTGCGGGCGCACGAGCGCTCAGGGACAGCTTTGTAAAACACTGTGAAGGACTCAGGGCAAACACAAGCACGTTTTACTAGGTGTCGACACCCTCGGGCTGGCCGTTGCCAGGCACAAGGTTTTCCCCAGTCTGGAGAGTGGCCTGGGTGGGCCTGGATGCACACGGGCCTGTACGCCAGCAAAGGGGCGCTACCTCCTCTTTGCTCTCTCTTCTGGTGGGGCAGCTGTGACAGTGGCTGTGCTTGGCTCTCAGGCTGGCCATTCCGGGGCTCATTTAGATGCATTGGCTGTGGTTGATAAGGAGCGTGGAACAGCCAGCGAATTGCACGATGCCGGACGTCCTGGCAGGCAGTGGTCATAAGTGGGGTTCCCTGTAGGCAGAGATTCCCAGCAGATGACAAAGGAGGTCATTTATAATCTGTCTGTGGCCATCCACTTGGGAGAGGTGAGAGGGGGATCTTCCTGCCCTGAGAATGGGTTCAAGAAAGCGGAGCCCTCTATTTGGAAGCAGGGAGCATATAACGTTAATCTGCTGGTTGGGGCCCAGGCTAGAGCATCAGGGATTAACCCCGTTCACCCAGCTGACAAGCAGGGCTTCTCAGTGTCCGACAGATTCCTGTGGCTCTTCCCGGTCCTTGGTGGCTGTCTCCTCACCTCGAGCAGGCAACCTGCCGGCCTCTGTGGCCTGCCGTGGCGCTACTCCAGTGGCTGCTACAGCCGAAGCCTCCTTGGGGTTTGTCACTCCCAATGCTTGTTGCAGAAATGGTCCCTGCTATGGAGCACAAGTCTACACTCGCAGCTGAGAGGAGGCGGCCCTGGGTACCGGCTGAGCCCCCACCCGTGGTCCCAGTCCGCATGAGTGAGGCGCCGAGCCTTCTATGGCGGAGCGCGCTGAGGTGCAGTGAGTGCTGGCCCACGAGGCCTGGATAGGGGATCAACGGAGTCCTTCAGGGCGGAAGATTGAAGGACAGGGTGACCTCCACCTCTCCGGGCCAGAAAAAACCCTGAGAGGGCGGGTCACTGGCCCTCAGGACGGTTGGTGTCTGGTGGTCACGTCGTCGGCTGTGGACCAAAAGAGCCTGAGAAGGAGGGTCCCTCAGAACCGCTGAGCTGTGGGTGACATGTAGGGGGAGCGGGAGCCGCGGGCTGCGGCAGTCAACCCTCGGCTTCTCCTCATGAATGTGAAGGACCAGGGGAAAAATGGGACCAATGGCATTCGCTGGGACAGAGCAGTTACCGTCCAGTTACACTCTGAGGCCTTGTGGGGAAAGAAAACTGGACTCTTTAAGGCCCACAGCACGCGAATCTTTAGACGGACTCTATGCAGTTGAGTAAAGCCAGACAACCTGCACAAGGGGGTTCATGCAGGGCCTTTTATGGCAGAATAAGGTTTCTAGACTGGCTGGTCAGTGGGGGTGACACACCCGCCCTCCTGTGGAGCCAGACTCCCAGTGAACAAGTCCACATACCTGTGTGGGGTATGTAGCTTCCCAGAGACCCTGGATGCAAAGTTGAACAGCCCTGCTAAGACCACAGGGGTCATGAAGGCTCAGCCTTACGTACTGTTGTAAGATCCCAGACAGGATGGGAGCAACTCCCAGGTGTCTACTCAGGAAAGAGTTAGGAGATGAGGGGTAGAGGAAGCTCAGAAAGGGAAAGTGGGTGCCTGCCATGACAGCCCCTCACCAAATCAAGATGGTTACCAGCTTTTCGATAGATGAGACATGGAGGAGTATCTAATTCTTAAACCAGGGGAAAATACTGAAAGTCTGAAAGGGAAAGCCAGGCTCAGCAGGGTCGGAGGAGAACTGGGGCAAATGCACATGAGTGCTGTCTCCCCGGGCACTTGTCCTGGCTGGCCTGCACAAGGCAATGGGCTCGTGTTCAAGGCCAGGGGGACAAACCTGGGCTTGAGAGCCTGTAGGCAGCCACTTCGGTGTCTGTGCTGCGGCTGCTGGTTGGTCATTCAGGGTGACAGGTGTTCTGGGGGGCTGACCACACTGGGCCTCTTGGGCAGCCTGTTCAGGCCTGTCCCTACTCCAGGACCAGCTCAAAACAGAAAGCCAGGGGGCCATCCCCAATCCTGGAAGGGCCTTTGGAAAATTATAGGAAGGAGCTACATCTATTGGGAACCCGCTTGCGGCAGTTTGTAATCACTGGGAGAGAGTACAAAGGGGTAGATGTGAACCTAGAGCAGTTATGATAAGGAGTGTGACCGTCCAGAACATGGTCAAGGAGGAAGACGGGCAACAACGGCTTCCTTCTTGCATTAGGGTTCCCTCTAGGGATCAGTGAGCAAGCCCCCCCCCCCTAGGTTCCAAGGGCTTGGAGGGAAAGGAAGGGGACCTGAATCTCGGCATCTTGACCATATCAATGTAATTTTGGGATCTTTTGTGAGCTGAGTGCTTTGGAAATGCAGATGCATGGGCTTGCTGAGGGGGCTGTCGCAAGGCCTAGACCCCTCTACCACAGGGAGACTCCTGGAGCCTTGAGCGTGGAGATCTGAGGGATGGGAAGTGGGTGGGAGAAGCTGTGCCTCCACCGCCTTGCTCACCTGGCCTTCTTGGCCCAGGTCATCCTGCTGGTTGTTCTGACCTCCCATCCGGGAGGTTAGTGCCTGGATCTGCAGGGCACTTTTAAACGTGCCTGAGTGTGGGGGAGGAGGAGGAGACAGACTCACCACTGCCATAGTCTGGGACGGACACAAACTGAACATATCGGTGTGCCTTGGGTGATTTTACTAACACACTGGCTGGTCCCTGGAGTCACGTGTGGTGGCAGGATGGGGACGCCCAGATCCCCACAGAGCTCATTGCTCCAGTGAGATGAATAACTCGGCCCACTTTGGCAGAAGTGAAAGACCCCAGTTGGTTGGGCAGGGACACTTTCAACCCTGGCAAGTGGGTGGGGTGGGGTCAATAATCACCCTCTTCCTAATCCAGATACAACAGGCTCTGCACCTGATCGATGAGCTGCTGGGCTCAAGGAGCAGGGCTGCGAGCTGGGCAGGACTGTCCACTGAGTGACCTAAGGAGCTGGGGGTTGGCTTCCTCCTGCCGGTGGGGAAGGTTGAGACCCTCGTGGCCTCGACTTCCCACCGTATTGGGGCCCCCAATTATCCAGGTGTTAGGTTGCTGACATGCCTCCCAAGTTCCCTAAACATCTGGCCTGTGATTTAGTCTGCTTGACATCCCAGCCTATTGTGTCGGTGTCTCCCGGCTAAAACCTCTCTCACGCTAGCCCCACGAAAAAGGAGAATGACACTGGGTAGCTACCTCCTCTCGGTCGTGTTAGGCTTGCTTCCACCTGTGGTGAGGCTCTTGCACTCACTCTTCCTTGTTCTGGAAGGTTCTTCCATCCATATTTACTTGGCTCAATCCTCACTCTCCTTAGATCTTTACTTAAAAGTCGTCCACTTAATGAAGGCTTTACTCGCCGGCTCTTTCAAACTGCAGTCACCCCTCCCGAAACCTGCGTCTTCTCTCACTTCCCACGACATATTTACTTTTCTGCACAGCACTCACCACCAACTAGCTTGTTACACTTCTTTCATTGATTTATTCATTGTGTGCATGTCTGTCTCCTCTCACATAAGCTTCACCAAACCAGACATTTTTGTCTCTCTTGCTTTTGGCTACGTTCTCTGCACCGAGGACTGTGCCTGGTACATTACAGGTGAACAATTCATTTGCTATTTATTGACTGACTACGTGGCAGGAAACAGAGTGGGCCTCTCACAATGAGCCCTATGAAAGCCTTGTGTTTGCACGTCGAAAGCAGTCAAATATCAGCAACTTCATGTGGTTCAACCAAATATGTAACCTGTAACTGGCCCAAAGGAGGTGTTATGTGGGGGAGCATTTCCCCCGATTTGCTTTGTATGCTCCACTTCAAAAACTTCAGGGTCCGTTTATAATCCCGTGGTTATACATTTCCCCTTTTAGATAGACATTCGTCTCTGTTAACCCCACGACCCAGGGAACAGTCTTCCTCTTGCTAGAGCACTGGCAGTGACAATGGCTGCCTTGGCCTTCAGAGCTAGAAATATCTCTCTTTTTCCTTCTTTCTTTGGCTATGGGAAAAAGTAAGGGTTAGTGGACTATCAAACTGTGACCAGACATCAGAACCAACACCAGGACCTTGGCAGAGATGAGATCAGTCACAGGCCTGTCCCCCTCATTGCTCAGGCCCCAGAGGAGCCAGGCTCTGAGCCGAGACGCCTGTAACTGGTCCCCCGAACTCAGAGTGTTCAGAGCACAGAAGTCTCTTCCTCTGCCAGGGTTTTTTGTTACTGCCTTTGTTTTCTGTTTTCCCATATGGCCAAGGGAAAGGGAAGCAAATTTCGAACTCGTGCCTTCTAAATTCAGCTTTCTTAGAGATATAGACTCCTCACCTCCATATGAAAAACATCTTTCTTTTTGGGGTCTGCAAATGCCACGCTCCAGGGCACATATCCTGGGGAATCGGCCACAAGTACCAGCCGTGGCCGTGCGCCTGACACCCATTAGCAGCAGCCAGAAGTGAGCGGCTCGGCGAGCCCTCTGCGTGGGCCCCACGCCAGCACCCGCGGGAGCCATGCGGGGAATAGAAGCAAGAGAAACTGGGGGGCTCACATCCACAAAGAAACACGTTTTCTCCCAACTGTTGGGACCTCAGACTTTTTTCCTTCCCACTTTTGAATGAGACACCGGTGGGTACCACGGATTACATTTTTTCTTCTTCAGTCTGTTCTAAGGAAAACAGCAGGACACACGTGCCTACCAATGATACCTGTCCCTGCGTCTGGGGAACGGACGGGTTTTGGACCTGTGTGAGGAGGGTCAGCCTCTGCCCGTCATCTTGTGGGCATTGCTGACTGCATTGCTGACTGTCTCAGGAAGCCAGAAACATGCATTCCCATGTGAATCTCCTGTTTAAGATGAATTCTGATAAAGAAAAAAAACCCTGTGTGAACAGACAGGGGAAGGGGTGTCCAAAAAATGGGTGCCCTAAGCAGGGGACTTTTAGGGCAGTACACACGCCTCTGTAGGATACCATGATGACAGACACATGTCATTACACATTTGTCAAACCCATAGAATGTACGACACCAAGAATGAGTCCTAATGTAAACTCGGAACCTTAGTTAGTAATAATGTATTCATATTGGCTCATCAATTATAACAAATGCACCACACTAATGCAAGATGTTACTAAGAGGGGAAATTCAGAGTGTGCGGCGGGGTTGAGGGGGGAGGGTGGTGTATGGGAACTCTGCTTTCCATTCAATTTTTCTGTAGACCTAAACATGCTGAAAAAATAAAGTCTATTAATTAAAAAAAAGGGTGCTCTACTCAAATTGTCAGGATACGCTCATTAAGATGCAGTCTTTTAAAGTTTTTATTTAAATTCCAGTTAGTTAACATACAGTGTAATGCTAGTTTCAGGCATACAGTTTAGTGATTCGACACTTCCATACACTATCTGGTGCTCATCACAAGTGCATTTCTCTTTAGCACAGCGTCCTGCAGGCTTTCTGACCAAGCCATCCAGTTCAGTTTCAAGACTCATGGAAAAGCTCACAGGAAGTGGGGGTTTCTTAGGCCACCACTGGGGAAAAGGGGGAAGGGCTTGGATAGAAGTTCAAATCCTTTAAGAAGATGGGGTGGGACGGAGTGGGGATGGTGGGGCTTTTGCAAGCGGGTGGTGTAATCAATCGAAATGCAGAACCTGGCAGGTTCTACAGCAAGGAGGAAATTCCCCGTGGATGAGGTGGGATTATCATCAGCAGGGGTCGTGGGGACCCGCCATGCGGGTAGGGATTGGAAGTGGTCCAACTAAGGGGAGGAGTGTTTAGCACAGACATTATTTAGAATTACAAGGCGTGGTGATGATATTTAAAAGTAGGTGGCTTTAAGTTTTGTTATACTTTTAAGATTCTCTACAGACAATGCACTCAGCTGCCTGATCAGGCCCTTCCCATTGCTTTCCCTTCTTCTCCCACTGCACACTCACCACTGAAAAACGAAGACATTAGATTCAAGGAACTGCCACCATGGTCAAGGCAAGCAACTCTTCAAGGACTGTGGGAGACAGGTGTGAGGGAGCCCAATCCTCAGCTACCTCTTCATATTCCAAGAGTTTTTTTGGTTAAATAGTAAAATGGAAAGTCCCTTCTATTTAAGCTCCAACACGAGGAGGCTCAAGATTCATCTTTGCTCACATCCCTCCCCCAATATACAATTAGTTCTGTTAAAAACAGCATCAGCAACATCATTTGGGTAGCACTAGCAACAAAGTTCCTCTTTGATCTTGGGAAGGAGAAACTTACAGATCGTAGGGAACCGTCCTACCGCACAAGGACCCCAGCCCAGAGAAACCTCCCTGGCTTTGTCTCATGAACAGAGACCTCCTGACAAAGGTGGGCACTCGGGCTGTGACTCTCCTGGAGTCTACTCGGGTGATCGAACTGTGGAGAATCCAGAAAACTGAACCCCCCTTCTCTGCCGTCCGTTTCTCTGATGCTGATCCGTGAGGCAGCTGGTGTATTGTTCTTCCATATCCTCCGGGCGTTGTTAGGAATCCTTGCAAAAATCAACAGCTGCAATCGTAATGATGAGGTTGATGGTAACAACCACAACCTGAAGCATGCAATGGGGAGAGACAGGGAGACATCTGATGGCAAGTGGGTCTCTGAGCAAATCTAATCGCTGCCGGGAAGGTGTGACTGCTTTTTTATGCAGAGCTTGAAAATTCCAGACAGCCAGGCAGGGGGCAGGGGAACGTGACACTTCATTTGGAGCAGAAGTACATAGAAAAGAGACAGCTGGAAATTTGGGATGATATTTAGCACAATGCATATCAGTTTTCCCTAAGGAGGGACTTAAAGAAAACAAAACAACATAGAATGTAAGTCAAAATTGGAGGCTTAAGTTTCAGCTGAATGCAGTCCTTATAGAAATGCAGATTGCCTGCTACATCTCTGGATATTTCAAGAAGCAGAATGCAGGTTTTGGAAAACCAAACCAGCCAATAAGCACACAGAAAGATGCTCAACATCATTGGCCAACAGAGCAACGCAAGTCAAACCCACAATGGCGTACCACTTACTACCCGCTAGAATGGCTAAGATCAGGAGGACTGACAATAACAAGAGGTGGGGAGGATGTGGAAGAAATGGAGCCCTCCTACATGGCTGAAGGGAATGTAAAATGGTGCAACCACTTTGGAAAATGTTCTGGCAGTTCCTCAAAAGTTTTGAGTCACCATATGACCCGGCAATTCCACTTCTAGGTACATACCCGAGAGAAACAAAAGCATACGTTCGCATAAGAGCTTGTACATGAATGTTTATAATGGCATTATTCATAATACCCAAAAGTGGAAACAGTCCGAATGTCCATCAACTATTGAATAGATAAAGTGTGTTACATCTATACAATGGAATATTAATTGGCCATCAAAAGAAATAAGGTTCTGACACCTGCTACCACATGGATGAACCTTGAAAACATTATGCTAAGTGAAAGAAGTCAGTCACTAAATGTCTCATATTATACGATCCCAGTTATATGAAACGTCTAGAATAGGCAAATATACAGAGACAGAAGATAGACCAGGGTTTGCCCAGGGCTGGGTTGGGGGGAATGCGAAGGAGCTGCTGATGTACGGTATGGGGATTCTTGGGGGGGGGCAATAAAAATATTCTAAAATTGATTGTGGCCATGGGTGCACAACTCTGTGAATATACTAAAAATCACTGAATTGTACACTGCAGATGTGTGAACTCTGTGTTATGTAAATCATATTTCAATAAAGCTATTTAAAAAACAAAACCAGTGAGATGAAGCACACACATGAGAGACTGTCTCAAAATGCAGAGGATTAGTAATCCAGGTGACAAAATGAAAGACAAGGGGGCAACAAAGTGGAGGGTTAGCATGCAGATAACCGGAGGGTTTGAAGGAGCCAGGAACCTGAAAGTCACAAATAAAGATTTAAGAACCCGCCCCACCCCCCTCATCTGCTGATTCTTTGCAAAATCACTCAGACGCACAGACACCTAGATGTTTCTGACCCCTACAAATGGGCCGCAAGCACATTAAAAAATAACTTGAGTTGCACTATTTTGTGAAGGATTGTTTGCTTGAACAGTTGGCAATGGTTTGTTTTGTTTTTGAAATAAAAATGCCAGCTGTTAGTGAGGCCAGGAACTCGCCCTCTCATAGAGCCCTGATGGATTTAAGTAAAACCTCCCAGAGGACAGTTTAGACAGACATATCAAGTCTTAACGTTTTCTCATCTGCTTTCCCAGCATTTCCACCTCCAAGAATCCACCTATGGGTGGAGGGGGGTTGGGGAGGGAATGGATTTCCCCAGACATTTAGCTACGGGAATATTATGAAAATGTGTATACATCTCACATTTTGCTCTCACTGTAATTACAGACTATGAGGCCATGAATGATGTTTTGGGAAAACGTTTAATAAGATGGGTTTTGCTTTGTTTCATTTTTGTCAAGGGAAGATAACAGCTTGGAAAACAACTACACACTAATTTTTAAATTAAAAATACATATACACACATTATATATACACATAAACATAAAAAGAGTGTTAGAGATTGAGATGGGAAAATTGTCCTTACACATTAAATGGTTAACAGCGATTTTTGAGTTCTTTTTAAAAAATATTTTATTTATGTATTTGTCAGAGAGAGAGAGAGTGCGAGCACAAGCAGGGGGAGCAGCAGACAGAGGGAGAAGCAGGCTCCCCCCTGAGCAAGGAGCTCCACGCGGGACTCGATCCCAAGACCCTGGGATCATGACCTGAGTGGAAGGCAGATACTTAACCAACTGAGCCACCCAGGCGTCCTGATTTTTGGGTTCTTTATGCTTATTGGAATCTTCTCTGAAGATCAGGCATGGACTACTGTAATGGTAAAAAGAACAATGAAGAGGATGTTTAGAAAAGCTCTCCAAAGACCGTGACCTCAGAGTGCAGTCCGATCCCTCAGGCCGCACATCAGGCCTGGGTCCAGCAGGCCCGGCCCCTCCGCCCCCTCCGTCCGGCTCCCGCTCTGGCCTTACCCTGGAGCTCCATGCCCGGGACTTCCCTGAGAACCGGCCTGTGCTCTAGCAGCCGTCCCCTGTTTCATCTGCCCGGATGTCCTCCTCCTGCTCCCCCGCCTTGCTTCACGCCCGGCTGCTCTCCCCTGGGTCACCTTTCCTGGGAGGCCGTCTCCGGCCACCCAAGCCGAGCCCCCCGTTTCCTGCGGTCACCCGAGCCTGTGCGTGCGCTCCTTTTATACCTCGAACAGCACTGCCGTTATGTGTACGCTTCTCTCTTTTCATTGAGTCATTGGGGGGTTAGGCCAGGATCTTAATCATCCTTGTTTACTCAGCATCCAGCCCCATCCTGGATAAATGTTTATGGAGTGAATAAGTGAACGAATGAATGCATGTGTCTCCTGAGCTCTAGGCTCAGGACAGCTGTGCTCCAGGGGCCCACAGGTCTCCGACTGCAATATACCCCAAACTCAGCCCACTGGCTTCTCGCTGGAGTAACTGTCCCCCGGCTTGTCATCAGCAACCCTCGTCGTTTTGGCGCGCTCTCTGACTTCGTGATCGGAGCTCCATCCGCCTCCCGGGACTGGAGCCAGGACCATGCACATCTCTTTTCTTCCCACAGAAATTCCCCTGGGTAGTCAATCCCGCCACCAGAATGGCTCTTGCCTCTTTTTCCCTACTTTGCCTGCACACTGCCGCTGACCTCTCTCTCTCCCTGGCTCTCACCTGGCTATCTGCCGCAGCCCCTCGTCCTGACCCCAATAACAATGTCTACATGGCTACTCTTTCCTCCAGGGTAAAGCCAAAACTCTTTACCGAGACTTACCGGGGCCCATCCCCAATCAAGCCATCTCTTCATCTCTCCTCCCTCCCTACCCCTTTCATCCTTTTCCGGAGCAATCTGATGAGTTCTTTCCTACCTCTCTGTCTCTTGAATGCCCTTTGTTTTGTCTGGAAGCCTTTCCCAACCCTCTTGCCTCCCTAAGTCATTCATCAAGCTTTCATGTAAAAGACATTTCCCCCAGGAAGCCTTCCTTCACTCCCCAAGTTCTTATCAGGCACCTCAGATAGAAACTCCCATAGCTTCTGACATGACCCTTCTCATGCTGTATTTAACATTTCTCTCTCCACAAACTGTTGAGAGCAGAAACATGAAAGCAGAAACAAAGTCTGCTTGTTCATGGACATTCCTCCAAAGTCTAGCAAAAATGAAGTCCTTACTCAAGAAATGGTTAATATTCAGGAAGCAAATAGATGAATGGATTTTTGCTTTTGTTTTTGCTACTGCAGATGCTGATTTGAACTTTGCGGCCAGACAGGACATCCAGTTCTTCGTTCCCCGAAGGTCAGGAAAAAGGAGAGCAGCCCCGCTGCAGACTGTAGCTCTCTAACCCTGCCCAGCAGCTGGCTGACCCAGAGTGGGCTCCCCAGAGGGAAGGCTGCTGGTCTGGGCCTTTCCAGGGGTGCTTTTCATCTGATTGCCTTTCCAAGCATTCACACCGAACTTCCCCATCAGTCATGAGTTTTTCCAAGACTTATAGGAACCTACCCTAAAGAGCAAAGAAAGTTCTCTGTATGTTTCTAAGTGCTAACTTCAAAATATTTTCAGAGTTCCTGAGTTAAAGGTCCCAAGACTGGAACTTTGGATCATGGCAACTTCCCTGTGGAGACGCTGCTGGGCTGGGGCTCAGGATGCTTATCCATCGCCTCTCCCCTCCAAGTCAAGATGGAGAAAAGAGCGGTGGTGTTTGGCAGTAATGCAGAATTGGGGCTCCAAAGTCTCCGGTAGGCTGAGTCAGCCTCAAAGGAACCCAGCACCCCTGGGGAAGTCGGAGGGTAGCTGGGTGAACTGGGTCAGTGTGATGGATTGGACTCTTGATCAGCAAATAATCACTCCCTTCTCCCCTCCCCCACCACCTCAGGGCTGTGTGTACTTCCTGCCGCCCCGCCTTTGGACTTGGCCATGTGAGGTGTGTTGGCCACTGGAATGTGAGCAGACATGATGCAAGTCGAGGCTGGAAGTATGTGTATGTGGTTCTTCCATCCTACGCTCCTTTCATCCACAATGGGGACATGCCTCAGGTCACCATCGCTCCTTCAGCTTGGTGCCCTGAATATAAGTTTTGGACATGATTTGTTTGAGATGGTTGTTAGCTATCTAAGCATGATTTGGGGCTTGGGGTTGTCTGGGCTAAAGACCTACACTGGCACGACCAGCAGAGGCATGGCACTTAGCCCTGAGGCAGATGAACTCACCAAGGTGTGCGTGCGGATGGAAAAGAAGTCCACTGAGCGAGTCTTGGTTTCCTCCAATCTCGAGAAGGAACCAGCAAGGAAACCGAGAGGGAGCAGCTGGAAAGGCAGGCAGATGACCAGGCCAGTGAGGGCTCCTGGGAGGGAGGCAGAGAGAGAGCTCAGAGCTGGAGAGAGTGGTCTGTGTGTCCACAGCAGCGGGGAGAGCACTGAGCTGACAGGCAGAACTGACAGTGGTTTAGTGACAGGGATGCTGTCGATGTCCTTGATCAGAATATTTTCCATAAAATCCTGAGGGCAGAAATATCAACAGAACAGATTCAGGAGAGAGTAATAGGACAAGCATTTGCAAGCGTAGACAATTCTTACCAAAATGTTGCTCCAAAATGAAGAAAAGAAACGGGGCTGTAGCAGAAGGAGGAAGTGGAATTTAGAAAAAAAAATTTATTTTTAAACAAGCTTGAATGCTGATGGAATGATCCAATTGAGAGAAGGAATTGATTCAGATGGAGGAGTGATAGGGGTGCCTGGGTGGCTCAGTCTGTCCGACTCTTGGTTTCGGCTGAGGTCATGATCTCAGGGTCATGAGATCGAGCCCTGGGTTGGGCTCTGCGCTCCGTGTGGAGTCTGTTTGAGATTCTCTCTCTCCCTCTGCCCCTTTCCCTGCTCATGCTCTCTCTAAATAAATAAATAAAATCTTTAAAAAATAATTGAAAAAAAGATGGCAGAGTGATAACATGGTTCATCCATTGTGACTAGGAGAAGACTGAGTGTGTGGGCTTAACATGTAGGACTTAGATACAGTAGTCGGAGCTTGCAGACATTCTCTTCCAGTTGTACCAACTTTTCTTTTCTTTTTTTTTTTTAAAGATTTTATTTATTTATTTGACAGAGATAGAGATAGCCAGAGAGAGAGGGAACACAAGCAGGGGGAGTAGGAGAGGAAGAAGCAGGCTCATAGCGGAGGAGCCTGATGTGGGGCTCGATCCCAGAATGCCGGGATCACGCCCTAAGCCGAAGGCAGACGCTTAACTGCTGTGCCACCCAGGCGCCCCTGTACCAACTTTTCTCAATAAAACAGGAAGTCAGGTCACCAACAGAGAATGAGCATATGTGAGGTGAAGAAGAAAGTATGACAGAGTCATCCAGGAGGGTTGAAGAATGCACGGACCAAGGACGTGTAGCTTGCAGGCGGGCGAGCGGTGACTCTTGTGAGCACTTTTGCCTACTGTCTAATAAAGCCTCACAACAGACATATGAAGTAGGGCCTATTATTTGCCTCATTTACAGATGAGGACATTGAAACACAGAGTGGTCAAGAAACTTGTCCAAAGTCACACAGCAAGAAAGTGATGGGACCAGGATTTGTATACAGGCCATCTGGCTCTGGACTCAAATCCTTAATCATTAGATTAGGCTGACCCTGTTAAACATATGGAAGCCTGTCACAGAGCTGAACTAAATGAAATAAAGGTTGAGTTAACATTCGTGGTACAGCCACCGTGGGTCAAGCTCTGTACTAGATGCCTTCATAACTCTTTGCAGTCATGGTTATTACTGACCTCATTTTACTGCTTGAGGACATTGAGGCCCAGAGAGATTCAGTTGTTTGTGAAAAGCTGCAGAGCTAGGAGGTGGAAGGCCTGCGTTTTGAACCCACATCCTCTGATTCCTAAACTCATACCCTGTCCACACGCCAGAGAACCACTAAAACATGTGAATGGGGCTACCCGGCTAAAGCTAGCTTAGTGCTACCTACACCAGAGCCCTCGCCACACGAGGCTTTATCCCGAGCAGGTGGGGAACTTACTGTTCGGTCTTAATAGCAGGGAGAATTTAAAAGAAGGAAGCTTTGGGGGGAGGGATGCAGGTTGTCTCACTGACCATTTTTGGATGCTTGATCCACTCGGTTGGGAGGAAGGCTTAGAGGTATATGTGGGTGTCTTGGAATTTTGTATTTCTTTTTCTTTTGATCGAAGCTATAGCCTTATATCAGAAAAGCACTCATTCTACTTATACAAGCATTTCCAAAAACCGTTTTCTCAAGAAAGAGTGCTCATAATGCATCATCTACACCGAACAGCCACCCACTTCCTCAAATGCAAGGAAGCAGACAGTTAAAAAAAAAAAAAAAAGCCGAGAGGCCGCAGTTGTTTATCACGACCTCGCCTCAGTGAGGCCCGAGATTCTTTCGAACGGGAGCTCTGCTTCTCGTGACGCAGAGCGAAGTATCAACCGGGATAGTTCTGGTAAAACCGAAAGCAAGAAAAAGCAAGGTGCACACTTCAGGAAGTACCAGCCCCCGTGGGACTGTTGGAGGCCTTGGGGGGATTTGGGCGCCAACCCCAAGTGACAGACAGATGGATGGACCTTTCTTCTGAAAGAAAGGAGGACACATGCTGGCAAAGCAACCTCAAACCCAAGATTGCTTGTGAAGAAGTCATCAAGGGGAACACACACACAAAACCTAGAGGGAAAGATCGGAAAAGCGAGAAAGGCGGGAATCGAGACAGACTTGTCGCTTCAGCAGCTACTCACCCGAAGCGGGAGCAAAATGTCCCTGAAGTTGCCAAGAAACTGGGATTTCAACCTGAAAGTGGAGGCTGGGAAAATAGGTACGGCCAATGTCTTTTTGTTGCCCTTGGGGTCTCATACTTGAGCACCCACCATTTGCATGTTGGTCTGCAGGGAGCTTCATCTACTTAAAAATGGATCTCTCAGCAAATCTGAGTTTGGGGGAAATTTGCATTCAAGTTGGTATGTTGGCTCAAAGTTCCCAAACACCGGGAGGGGGTTCTTTTCTGTTGGGAGGTGGTGTTGGAATGGAGCTCGCCGGTGCGTGATGGGCAGAGACTGCAATGGGGTACTTCAGGTGGGCTAGGGCTACAGATCACACACAAACCTGAGAGTTTTTCTCTATTTTTCACGAGCAAAAAGTAAACAATGAAGACCAGACAGGATTGTAGAGACAGTTGAAGATGTAATAGGACCCTTTTAGTTAAAAGGACAGAATAGAAGGGAATCTTAGTGATGTTGAAAAAGAGGAATGCATTGTAGATTAATTTAGGGACGATGGTATGTTTTCTGAGATATTCTGGCTTTTAATCCATACCTCTTCTTATTAATGATGATTGTGATACACTGGTTTTAATCTGCTATATAACTGTCATCAGGAGTTTCTTTATATGGGTTTCTTCTATTACGAAGTCCATCACAGTCATTAGGGGGAGAGCAGTTGGGCTGAAACGGATTTCCCTGTGTTTTACACTCACACCTGCACAGTGAGCCAACTTCCTTGACGTTAGATAAGTGGGGAGGTGTTTCATATGGTTTGGAAAAGTTTTGCTTGGAACCAGGTTTAGACGTGGTCTTCTACCGGTGGTTAATGTGTTCCCAAAATAAGTGGTCCACTGCAGAGCCACGTAACGAAGGGTTAATGATGTAGGTCTGAGAAGAGATTTGAAAAAAAAATCGAGGGTAATCAGAGAAGCTATTAATCTTGGTGTCCAGGGAGGACTCGTGGTCCCTAATCAAGCTAGGAATCATTGCATGCTGAGGTTGGTTCTGAGACTAGCTAGTGTGCATACCTCTTACATAAGCAAGAGATTTTTCTCCTAGTTAGCGTTGATACCAGTGTACTTGACAAATGGTCATTTTATGATATGCCGTAAAAATTAGTTTTTAGAAGTAAAACTTCTATGGTTTTGTTCCTTTTTAAGTGTCCCGCTTCTATCTACATGGGGTCATTCTACCCTCTCGCCATCTGTGTTTGAACAGGTCTTACTCTCCTGTTTAAAAATAGGAAACATGAGATTAATGATTAATTGATTAAATGGTTAAATGATTTTTTTTCCCCAGGGATATAGGAAATGACCACATTAGAGCTCAGGTCTGCATGTTCTCTCAGACCTGGGATTAGGTTGGGCAAATGTCATGATTTTACCAATGTTTATTAAATCATGGTCCTATGGAGAGCCTATATGACAGTCACCTCAAGTACCTGCTAAAAATGCAGGTCCCTGGGCATTATCCTGAATTGTGCAATCAGACCATCTGGAGGGGGGCTCATGCCCCTGCAATTGAACAAGCACCCCTCCCTCCATCGCATCTGATGAAGAAGGCCTGCTGTAGGGGCTGTGGTCTATGTTAGTGAACTCAAAGAGCTACCATTCATCCAGCATAGAGCATAGTGTCTGGTCCTGGTGGGCACACAATAAACATTTGTTGACTAAATGAATGATTGACTATAAGCAGATGATATTGTTTAGTATTATTTAATGAAAAAAAATAATTACATCATGAAATATAAAGAAGCCCTTCTCATTATCCATGTCATTTACAAGTTTGTCACCCCAAGAGATTGGACTGCAGCCAGAATATCTTTCATGAGTGTCATGCTGATGAGAATTCAGATCACAAGCTCAGTTCTCCTAGGAGAGAGAGTCACTGACTCAGCCACAGGACCCCGGTCCCCTCTCCAGCATCCTGTGTCCATGTCCAACCATAAGAACTGGCTTAGCGGTGTATCAAAGAATCCCACAGCTATTAAGAAGACATGTGGAATTGGCAGTCATGTCAGGGGAGTCAATGACCAGCCTGCATAGTGAGGAGTAGATCAGGGTTTCTCAACCTGGCCACTGTTGGTATTTTGGGCTGGATAATTCTTAGTGATGGGGGCTCTCCTGTGCATTAGAGGATGTTAGCAGCATCCTTGGCCTCTCCCCATTAGATGACGCTGGCACTCTCCTACTACCACCAGTTACGAGAACCAAAAGTGTCTCCAGACATTGCCCAACGTCTGGGGAGAGACATCTGCCTGAGTTGAGAACCACTGGAGTAGATGATCATCCCAAAGAGTGTGGAACCCGAGTATTACCTCACGATTCACTGCCTGGGTCAATTTTCAAGAGACTCTTCGTAAGCTCTAACTTTAGTGGGATGAACAGTAGCCTAGGGTGAATACCAGAGCCAGCACCTGCTTAGGGAATAGCAAGGCTCTGACACATTACATGACCGAAGAGGGCATCTCAGCTCTTTCTTTTTGCCAGCTGTGCTTCCAATTTCCCCTAAATCTTGTAAGTGTGGAGCTTGGGCTGGAGTGAAAGTGAAAGTCTGTGAGAGTGGGGGAGGGGATCCCCAGTGCACTTCCATCTCAGAGAGCTGAGGGTGGAGTGTGGGGGGATGGTGTGGGGACTGGCTGGCAGGGCTGACCAGAGACCACCTGCATGGGCCCGACAGTGCTGGGAGAATGTGACCCGGGCCAGCCTGCATCTGCCTGGTGATCTTAGTGGACCACCCTGGAGGAGAGGGGAATGGAGAGAAAACAGATTTGACTTCAGGCGGAGCCCAGAGCACGCATTTCTTTGATCCTTTATCATCTTCTATTTAGTCCAACAGTGAAAACATGACCACCTTCCACTGCTTTCATGCACTGTCCGTCAAATCTCCTTTTCCACGTATTCATCCTTCTCACTGAATCGGAAGCTTCAGAGGGCGGGTTCCCAGGCTCAGCATCTTCTCTTGCACGCAGTTGGGGGTCTGGCACATTCGGCGCCCAGCGCCCAGCGTGCAGAGGGCCTTGACCGTCCTGGGAAAGCCCCCTGGGCCACCCGTATTGCCTTCAGTCTCAGGTCCACCTTATTTTGTCCTCAGTTTCCCCAAGTCCAAATGGGAAGCAGACACTAGAGAGCATATGGGCTCTGAGACTCATAATGAAAGGAACTGCGGACCTGGTGTGCTAATGTTCCTTTTCCTCTTTGAAATTTAATGTTGAAATCAGAAACAATTGAGAAACAAAATGTCATTATTCTAGTCTCCCAAGTAGTAAAGGGTATAATGACAATGGTGGGGCTTCTTTTCCTTACTTGATTTTTTTTTCTGTTTGATAAATCATTATTTGTCTGATATAGTTTGTCTAGTTCGGCCCTTTAGAAAACCAGAGGAGAGGGAATGAAAACATTTGTTCCTTAAGACTGTTGTAACTAGACCCAGTTTATAAAACCTAAGGTTTTATGCAACGAAGGTTCTTATTCTTGTTAAAAGAAGTCAGATTTGAAAGTATAGTTTTAGATAAATAGATGCATCAATAGATCCCCAGATACACAGAGAATTCATGTATAAAGCAGTCGTATGAATCAATAAAAGTGATAAAAATAATAAACAACATGAATAGGAATTTTACAGAAGAGGAATGATACCACCGTAAACCTATGGAAATATGCTTAATTGCAAAATCAAGAAATGTAAGTTAAAAGCACGACAAACTCGTTGTCACCCACCAAATTGGCTAAAATGAAAGTCTGACAACACCAAGTGTCCTTGGACACGGAACAAAAGGAACTCTCTCGTACATGGAAGACACAACCATTTTTGAAAAACAATTCGGCACGGCTCAGTGAGATTGACGATGCCTCAGCCCTCCCGAGCCACTGTTCTCGCGGAGATGGTCCTCTGGAGAAGCGGCTGTGCATGTGAACCCCAAGAGAGGCTCGAGGGTTCTGTGGTAGCGCTGCTCGTAATAACAGGGGACAGGAAGCAAGCCAAATGCCCACCAGTAACAGGTGGAAAAAGAAACATTCCATTTTTATTAAATGGAATGCTGCATAAGACCAAAAAAGAAATTACAGTTAACAACTTTAAATGAGATTGAATAGCAAAAACATAAACTTTGGAGGAAAAGGAAAGGCACAGAAGACCAAAATGGGAGTCATGTACAATAAGGTTAAAAACTCTACCTGTGCGGGGACACACTGTAAGGAAAAGCAAGGAACTGACTAATATAAAATTCAGGGTGATAGTTACTTCCAGAAGGAAAACGAGGGAAATGCATTTGGGAAGCTTCAAAGGTGCTTAACCACAGTGGTAGGTACATGAGAGTGGATTTTATTATTGTAAGTAAAATGAAGAAAGAAACATGTACATAAGCCCTCAAAAGTCATAGTAGTTAACTACGGGTGGAAGGTTTGTGGGTGAGATATACCTACACACATGTATGATAGTAATGAATAATAATATTATTTATTTAATAAATTTATTTATTTAATAGATATTTAATAATAATTATTATTATAATTATTATTATTTTGTGCACTCCTTAATCCCCATCACCTATTTCACCCACCGTCCCTCCCTGCCCCTTCTGGTAACCATCAGTTTGTTCTCTATAGTTAAGAGTCTGTTTCTTGATTTGTATCTCTTTCTCTCTCTCTTATTTTTTCCCTTTGCTCGTTTGTTTTGTTTCTTAATTTCTACATATGAGTGAAATCATATGGTGTTTGTCTCTCTCTGACTGACTTATTTCACTCAGCATAATACTCTTCAGCTCCATCCATGTTGTTGCAAATGGTGAGGTTTCATTCTGTTTTTTGGCTGAATGATATATTCCATTATATATATGTATACCACTTCTTCTTTATCCACTCATCAATTGATGGTCACTTGGGCTGCTTCCATATCTCAGCTATTGTAAATAATGCTGCTATAAACATAGGGGTGCATGTATCCCTTTGAATTAGTGCTCTTGTATTCTTTGGGTAAATACCCAGAAGTGTGACTACTGGATTGTAGAGTCGTTCTATTTTTAACTTTCTGAAGCATCTCCATACTGTTTTCCACAATGGCTGAACCAGTTTGCAATCCCACCAACAGCGCAGTAGGATTGCCCTTTTCCCACATCCTGGCTAACACCTGTTGTTTCTTGTGTTTTGATTTTAGCTGTTCTGACAGGTGTGAGGTGATCTCTCATTGTAGTTTTGATTTGCGTTTCGCTGATGGTGAGTGATGCTGAGCATCTTTTCCTGTGTTTGTTGGCCGTCTGTATGTCTTCCTCAGAAAATTGTCTGTTCATGTCTTTTGCCCATTTTTAAATTGGATTATTTGTTTTCTGGGTGTTGAGTTTTATAAATTCTTTATATATTTTGGATACTAACCCTTTTTTAGATATGTCATTTATAAATGTCTTCTCCCATTCTGTAGGTTGCCTTTTAGTTTTGTTGATTGTTTCCTTCATTGTGCAGATTTTTATTTTGATGAAGTTCCAATAGTTTATTTTTGCTTTTGTTTCCCTTGCCTCAGGAGACATATCTAGAAAGAAGTTGCTATGGTCGATATCAAAGAGATTACTGCCTATGTTCTCTTTTAGGACTTTTATGGTTTCAGGTCTCACATTTAGGTCTTTAATCCATTTTGAATTTATTTTGGTGTATGGTGTCAGTTCCATTCCAGTTTCATTCTTTTACATACAGCTGTCCTGTTTTCTAAAACCATTTGTTGAAGAGACTACTTCCCATTGGATATTCTTTTCTGCTTTGTCAAAGATTAATTGGCCATATAATTGTGGGTTCATTTCTGGATTTTCTGTTCTGTTCCATTGATCTGTGTGTCTATTTTTGTGCCAGTACCATACTGTTTTGATTACTACCGCTTTGTAATATAACTTGAAGTCTGGAATTGTGATGCCTCTGGCTTTGCTTTTCTTTTTCAAGACTGCTTTGGCTATTCAGGGACTTTTGTGGCTCCAAACAAATTTCAGGATTCTTTGTTCTTGTTCTGTGAAAAATGCTGTTGGTATTTTGGTAAGGATTGTATTATTATGTTATAAATGTTTTCCAGGCTTCCTGTGATGAACAAGTATTGTGTTATTAAAAATATCTAAAACTAGGGGCACCTGGGTGGCTCAGTCGAGTAAACGTCTGCCCTCGGCTCCGGTCATGATCCCAGGGTCCTGAGATAGAGCCCCAAGTCATGCTCCCTGCTCCGCAAGGGAGTCTGCTTCTCCCTTTCCCTCTTCCCCTGCTTGTGCTCTCTCACTCACTCACTCTTTCTCAAATAAATAAAATCTTCTAAAACATACCTACAGCTAAAACAGATTCCAAAGTGCTCAGTCAAGCGTGCTGGCATAAGCTATTACAGGCACACGCGTTCTTTGGTGATCTGTAGCCGGCTCCAAAGCCTTCATCTGACTGCACAGGTTGGAACAAGCCAGGACCCACAGCTGATTATCTGCAGACTTTCTGCACCTTTAGACCCAGGACAGAGGGTTTTCTTGGAAGAACTACATGGTCCCAAAGTCACCAGGCCTCCTTGTTTGAGCATATTTCTCATTTTATATGAACACAGAAATGCTGGTTCCCCAGGTTGGGAATCCCAAGACTGTGAAGCCCATGGTGAGCTGGTCTGTTTGGCATTCAGCTTTGGTGAAGGCTTGCTTTCTTTTATTTTTAAATGATTTCATTAATTTATTTGAGAGAGAGAAAGCGAGCACGAGCAGGGGAAGGGGCAAGGGAGAGGGACAAGCAGGCTCCCCGCTGAGCGGGTAGCTTGACACGGGGCTCGATCCCAGGACCCTGAGATCATGACCTGAGCCGAAGGCAGACGCTTAACAACTGAGCCACCCAGGCGCCCTGGTTTATTCCTTGTTCAAGCAAAAATGCCCGCCCTATGTTGTCATCAACTTACCTTTAGGCATAAATTAAATTCTTTCCACAAGGTGCGCATCTCCTGCTGCCCAGGCCGAGAGCCTCCTGGCCATTTGGGGAAGAGAGACTGACGCTATTCTAAACAGCAGCAGAGTGAGGGTCAACTTGAGTGGCGACGGGGAGACAAGATCTTGTTTTCTGCTCACTCATTGACCAAGTCCTCCCTGCAGAGGCCAGGCAAGGTTGATTTAGCGTCTGGACTTGTGTTAGATTGGCAACCAAAGTAGGCTTGGATTGGCGGAGGTGAGCTCAGGGGCTTGGTGCGTGTATCTCGGAAAATGGGTCTTGAGTGAGGTACCCCATGGTCCTCGCATGGTACACAGCCAGGTGTCTTCCAGTCCCTGTAATACTGCCGTCTCTGGCTCACAATTTATAAGCATCTGCACAGACTGTCCGGTGGGGAACCATGTGGAGACTCCGCCCGTCCACTTCAGAGCTGGAGTGTGGTCCTTTGCGTAAGGAATGTGCTTTTTGGGGTTTTGGAAAGCTCCTGGGAAAGACTGAGAAGCATAAGCTGGTGATGATGACCCTTCATACACAAGGTGCTTGAAAGGAAAAAAGTATGAGCTCTCATGAAGCAGCACCGTGGCTGGCTAACTGGATGCACGAGAAGGGAGTGTGTGAAGAGCTGACGTGCAGCCCCAGCTGTAGCCACAGCGGTTACGACCCACTGGCAACGGTGAAGAACGGGGGGCAACACCAGGGGACATCCATGGGGAGGCACAGGCCAATCGAGGGATTCCTTCCAGGAGATGGTATGTAAATTTTGTAGAGTTCCCAGACAGGAACTGAGATATGGAAGTTACAAAAAGAGAAAATAATTTACATTTCTTGTTTTATGCTTTACTTGTCACCATGTTTCTCCTTGAATTTTTTCCCCCTTTGATCATTTTCTAAAAATCCACATATCACTTTACACACACATAACACAATTATACCCATAGATCTGGTAGCCAAATACAAAGACAGTCCTGCTCTCTGCTCCTGCACGGCTTACGGGCTTGTGGGGCACAGACAAGGAGACAATTGTAAGACAAGACAAGACCTTTGATGAGAACAGCCATGAGAGCCCGAGGAGGGGACCGTGGAATTCTGGTCCAGCCGCCTCCCGCCATCGCTATCATTCTTTTCTTTAGGACATAGATGTGTGCTTTCTTTAGTGAGTCCCAGCCTTGTCATCTTTCTCGGGCTGGCTTTCCTGTACTTCGTTTCTGTTTCTTTGGAGAAGAAATTTTGTAATTTTGTACAGCTCCTCCTGGCGAAGGGATTCATCTCAAAGCCCTTAGGATCTGGCCCTGCTCACCGGCCCACGTGTCCCCTGCATCCCTGCTTCCCCAGGCACACACGCACACTCATACGCCAGGCCTCGGCTGCATCTGACCTTTCTCAGCTCCCTGCTCTTTCTCATCTGCCTGGAGCCCTCCCTACTCAGGGCTCCCTTTCTACAACCCAATTCGACCTATGCTTTGGTCACAGCGTGGACATCTTGCCCTCTTGGAGACTCTAAGTCTGCAAATCACACTGGAAGGAGAGTAAAATAACCCTTTCTCAAGCTGCTTAATTAGAGAGGTTTATACCTTAAAGACTGTGGCCCTCCTATGACGTGAGCACCGTGAATGTTCCCGAACTTCTGTATATGTGTCAACTCCACCAACCTATGGCTTTTGAACCACAGAAACTTGTCCTGTTCCAAAATATGCAACACCGGTGCTCTGGGCCTCCCTGGAGAGAACAAACTCGAACTGCCTGTAAAAACCATGTATGGGACGAATTGCTCATTGGCTTTTCTCCACAGGAGTGTAGGCGGGTAAGAGGGTGTGCGGTAGAGAGAGGAATTCACGTGCTTAAGAGCCTTCTGCTAATTTGCTGTGAATCCCAGGGCAAGTTGCTTAATTATCAAATAGGGTAATAGCACATATGCTGAGAGGAAAAACATATTTCGTGCACACAGCACGTTTAGGTGTTCAGCAAACACCTGTTTCCTTTCTTTATAGATCTCATTTCCAGCTCAGATCAAACTAGACGCTGTACTTGGACTTCATGACCTTGGCACCCTCACAGAATGGGCTCACTGAGTTATGCTTCCATATTACACGCTCGGATTTGTCTTTACTGCAAGTAATGACTTCATGAAATTCACCCCTGATTTGTGCAGTAAAATGAGAACAAGGAATGGACAATGCCATTGACGCCCATGTGAAGCTCTGTGTGAGAAAACTCAGTGAGAATTTGGCGTTTGAAAATACGCTGTCTCCTTGGAGGGACTGGTGCGCTTTCTCCTTTCTGCAAGGTTGTGCAAGTCCCTGTGTCTCTCTTTTTGTCTTGGCTGCCAGGAAGCTCAGAGCTAAACTGACGCTCGATCACAACTTTTACCCATTCCCTTCACACATGCATGTTTTCCTTTGTCTTTGATATAAATTTATGTCTTCATTGCAAATGAGTTTTCTGTTTGAATATGAAAAGCCAATTAAGCCCTTGAGGAAAGGAGCGTAATTATTGGCAACATTTAGCACACAATTCCTCCTCTATGCTGTGGCTAGGTTTCCCACTTCTCAGTGGCAACTGGGCATGATAATTTTTTAAAGAGTGGAGTTCAAAGAATGTCAGTGCTAAGAAGGAGGTTTTTTTAAGTTTATAAATAAAAATGCAATTCTATGACCGCTTATATTCTTTCCCTGGAGTTGAATGAAATGATGGCATCCTCAGGACATTGGGGCCAGTCATTTCTCTCATTCATTCATAAAACGTGTATTTGCAGACTTCGATATGATAGGTCCTTTTCAGGGAGCATTATCAGTGTTGTACTCCTCACGCTGATAACACACGCTACCCACACCTCCATCTTTCTAAAAAAAGTGTTTTCAACGTTGGTGCCACCACATTTTCTCCATAAACTGTGAGGTGTCAGTCACCAGGACTGTGACTGACTCAGGTGACAGCTGCTTCACTTCCTTGCTTCCTCCTTATGCTACCCGCCCACCCCCCAAATGTGCACACACAGATCTTAGTTCCAGATGGGGCTGGTGATTCTCTACTGCTGGAACCCTGGCCTGTGGCTTCTGAACCATTCGTGTGCTTCCTTGTTGGTTTGGGAATTTCAAAGTGAAAGAGGAAGTGCTATGGTTTAGAGTTTAAGGCTGTGTAGAATTCTCTTAATATTTTATAAGAACGCTATGAAGATGACAAAAAGAATTTTCTGATAAAGTCCGAACGTGCTATAATAAAAGGAGCCAGCTGTAGATGTGGTACGGTAGTTTGAAAGCTAGCTTTGGAGTCAGACTGCCTGAATTTGATCCCGCCATCACGGATCGCCCACGATGGGACTTTGAGCCTCCGTTTCTTCATCTGTAAAATGGGCACAATCGTAGTGCTAAGCAATACGGCTATGGTGAGGATTCAAGGACGTGATCTTTGTAAAACCCTTAGTGTAATAGCAAGCACTGGTGTGTGCTGTATAATATCAGTTGTCACCATCACTGCGTGAGCATTACGACACTGTCGATACGCTATCAACTCCTTCTAACGGGTCAGCGCTGAAAGCCACAGCCAGCAGTGCTCGGGTTCGGTTTGTTTGGTCCAGTTTAGTTCTTCTATCTTTTCTTTAGACAAATGGTCTCTGTAACATCTGCTGATCCACTTTCCTGCCCAGTGTCGGTCCCTGTCCCACCACAATCGAGCTGGGCTGCTGCTGACAAGCCATCTCTTGTCTCTCCTTTTATCTCTAATCTTGGAATGTGCAGTCCTTCCTTATTTTCAAATAGCTTCTTTTTTTTTCTGTTTTCTTTCTTCTTGTTTTTTTTTTTTAAAGATTTTATTTTAGAGAGACATAGAGTGTGAGAGGGGGAGGGGCAGAGGGAGAGGGAGAGACAATCTCAAGCCGACTCCAAGCCGAGCATGGAGCCTGACGCAGGACTTGATCCCAAGACCCCGAGATCACGACCCGAGCCAAAATCTAGAGCCGGCTGCTTAACCGACTGAGCCACCCAGGTGCCTCTCTTCTTGCCTTTCTTTTTCTTCTTTGTCATTTCTTTCCTAAATCAGTAAAATACCTGAGTTATAACTTTCTGGGAAAGCTTAACAGGGAGCTTGTGGTAAGTTCCTTGCAGAACACGCCAGCTGCAGAAATGTCACTGTCCCCATGCTGTTGTGGGAGGAGAAGTCCCTCAGACTTCCCTTCCTTTGGGGAGGAAAAGAGTGACTCTGGGCTGTGCACGGCCTGGGAGACCCTCCCCCATTACTGAGGAAACACTTCCTCCAGAGCTGCTAACCTCTGCCACTGTCACGTGTACCTATGGCCGCTGAGTGAGGTTGGAAGCTGTGTGTCTGGGCCTTACTGGAGTCCGTGTTGGGTGTCAGTGATCAGTTACATGTGGGTTACAGGAGCAGCAGGCCAGTTTTTCCGGTTTACTGTAAGAATCTTACTCTTGTGGCCTCCCATTCATTTTCAGATCATTATTTTTCGGTCTAATTATGAGGAAACGGCAGGACCTTCAGAATGAGGCTCCCATTTTCCCTTGGCCTCAGTTCTGCTGTTGCAACCCCAGGGTTTTTGTGTGTGCGTTCTTCCCCTCTGATATCCTTCTGCATCGTACTCTGTGTGCTCGGTTATTTAGAACTCGGAAACCCATTTTGCCGCTGGGGGAAAAATCTCACCACGAACACCACCCAGAGTTATGAGGATAACAGGGACAGAATATAGTTGTCACCTTCTCAGCCAAGGCTCTTTGTGCTGTGTCCTGCCACCCACTTGCCTTCTCTTCATTCAGCAGCGACCTCCCTGTGAGCCATTCTGAGTTCTCCCACTCAGCTAGGGTGACCAGCTGTCCTGATTTGCCTGGAACTCAGGAGTTCCTGAGTTATGAGACTTTCAGTATGAAAACCAGGAAAGTCGCCCCGCTCCTGGTGTTCAGTCTGAGAAAATAAGGTATTTTGAGAACATCGTGAGAGGTGCTCTGTATATCTATAGAATAGAATTTCTGTGAGGTCACACAGTTTAGGGTAAAATAAAATTATAGGAAAATTTCTTTAAACCTTGACTTGTCCTTTTTTTTTTTTTTTTAGTGTCCATGGTCAGAAGGAGCCCCTCCAAATTCTTTCTTCACCCTATCTGCATCTAATATATTAGCTTCCTCTACCCGTTTTTATGAAATTTTTATTCTTGCTCATACTTTCTCTGGAAGGATTGGGAGCCTCACCTGTCAGCCATGTCACAGGGTACTTCCTTCCAGAATCAGCCCCCAAATCCCTGTCCTGCGGAATCTCTATATCTGCCCCCTAGGTTTGCCATTCTACTTTCTGGATTTTCTTTTTGGGTCTACTCCTCCCACCCCCAGCACCACGGCCACCACCCCTCTCCTCCTGGAAGGCTTCCTGAACTGCCCAAATGAATTAGTCCCTCCTGTTCTGTGAAATTGCACCACTTTGCTCATTTTCCTTCTATTCTGGTTAAGACATATTTATTGGACACCTACTATGTGCTGGGCACTTTACTGGACTCGGGATGTAAGAAGATGAAAAAGACTAAGGTCTTGACCTCAAGTAGCTCACAGTCTCAATGGGGAGACACTCAGAGGGAAGCAGGGCTTTCCCACTAAAGAATCAGAAGTTCCTAAGGGAAGTAACTACGATCGTGAAATTTATTTTTTTAAAGATTTTAGTTATTTATTTGAGAGCTAGAGAGAGAGAGAGAGAGAGAAAGGTAGAGTATGAGCAGGGGGAGGAGGAGCAGCAGGCAGAGGGAGAAGCAAACTCCCCGCTGAGCAGGGAGCCTGATGCAGAACTCGATTCCAGGACCCTGGGTTCATGACCTAAGTCAAAGGCAGACTCTTAAACCTACTGAGCCACTCAGGCGCCCGCGATTTTGAAATTTAAAAAGCTTGTGTAACTAAAACTTCCTTGCCCCACTTGATCCACAGCCCTTAAATATCTACAAGGGGCAAGTTTTCACTTGGCAATTCAAATTACTGTCTTCCAAGAAGAGACAAATCATTTCCGATCCCAGGCTGCTATTCTGACTGATCGCCAGTAGAGGGCGCCCGCAGACGGTGTAGTTGCATTTCTTTTTTAATTATAATAATTTTTTATTATGTATGTTAGTCACCATACAGTACATCCTTAGTTTTTGATGTAGTGTTCCATGATTCATTATTTGCGTATAACACCCAGTGCTCCATGCAATATGTGCCCTCCTTAATACCCATCACCGGTCTATCCCAGTCCCCCACCCCCCTCCCCTCTGAAGCCCTCAGTTTGTAGTCGCATTTCTACCCGCACACTTGGTTTCTATTGTTTCTCTCCAGAAAGCCCTGGATTTTAACCAGTCTCTGGGCAGCACAGTGTTGTCTTTATATCGTATCCTTCTGGGGCCTGAAATACCCAGCATTATAATGAAAGCAAATGATATTTTAGTCCCTTTCGTGTCTTCACAGATAAAAAAGTGAGGTTCCAGATAAAAAGTGTTTCTTGAAAGAAAAAAACCCCACAAATCAATTCGAGTTAACTAAGAAGCCAGACCTGAGTGTAGCTAGGGGGGGGGGGCGGGGGGGTTAAGAACACAGCCCTTGATGTCAAATAAACCCAGATTAAACGTCCAGCTCAGTCTTGGGTCACCTGTTTGACTTTGGGTGAGTAGCTTTAATCTCCCTGTGCCTCAGTTTTTTCATCTGAAAAATGGGTGCAGTAGTGCTGCTCACTTAGAGACCTGTTATAAGAATCAAATAATGTGTGTTCACGTCACTTGGCAACGAGCTGTGTTTTTATTATTAGTTGTGTCTCTCCTTTGACGGCCTCATCTCCGATAATACTTCCTCCACCCAGCTCGGCCGCTCCTAGTCATAAGTAAACTGTGCCATCCCCTACAACTGTACCATCCCTGAGAGCCCGCTTTCAGGCTTCCCGTGCGGTGGTGCCCAGTTCACCCTTCAGTAATCCTCTGGCCTCAATGAGCTACCATCCCATTGGTTCTACCACTTTTTCACTATTCGTCACCCATGTTGACCTCCTTACCATAGATTCCTCGTTCTGGCGAGCTAGCACTGCTAAGCAGATGCCCTTGAGCTCCCCCGCCTCTCTCCCACTGTCATCACCACGTCCCCGTCCCCACTGTCATCACCACGTCCCCAACGACCCCCCTTCTGGGTGCCTGTACCTAGGCAGCATGTCTTGCTGAGTCTACTGAGATGGTCTGCTAACCAGCCTTCCTGCCTCAACTCTTGTCCTGTATCTTCTATTCTCCGCACGGCGGCCAGACTCAGTATCTTCACAGAGAAATCAGGTTATGTCATGTCTTCTAGGAAACCTTCCGTATCCGTAGAATGAACTTCAATCCAGGGATCCCTGCCTGTGGGATCTGAACCCCGCCCCTCTCTCCCCACCCATCTGCCACTCCTGGGCTCTTCTCACGCTGCCCTTCAGCCAAGCCCACCTTCCAGTTCCTTCAACACGGATGCTCGAGGTTATTGCAAGGCCTGTTGGCTGCTGTCTCGGAAACATGCTTCCCTGGGTCTCACCATGGTCTTTCCTCTACCCCATTCAGTTTCAGTTCAAATATCGGCTCTCCGAAAAGCTCTTTCCTGACCACAGTATCTAATATGGCCCCCTGCTCCAGCCTGTCTTTTTCCCGATATCTGATTTTATTTTCTTCATCCTTTTTATACCTGAAATGATATTTGTTTGTGTGTCTGTGGCCTCCAACCCCCGCTAGACCATAAGCTTCCTGAAGGCAGAGCTTCGTCTGTTTCGCTCCCTTTGACATTACCGCTGCCGACAACAGTGCCTGACATACACACAGCTGCTGCCGAAGGATTTTTGTGGGCTAGCTGGGGACTGGCTGGGGGCCCGCTGGCTTCCTTCCATCCCCGTGAATTGAAGAAAGTCAAAATAAGACCAATGCATGTTCTTTGCTGCGCTCGTGGTTGTTGAACAGCAGTTTGGTCCCGAGGGGCAGTTCTGACTTTCTTGTGGAGAAAGAGGGAGAACTTTTGGTTTCTGCAGCTAATTGGGACAGCATTCCCGTATTCTCGAGAGAGATCACAGGGCTCAGACTGCCGAGGAGGGTCACAAGGGTTACTTCTTGCCTCTATAATCAATCTTCTTGATGACTGAGACTAAAGTGTGGCCAACAAGCTCCTTCCCCTCAGACTCAGGGACCTGGGGAGCCATGTTCACCAGCCTGCCTCCTTCTTCTTCTCTTTAAGTGGACGCTGGTTCTCCTCGTTAGCATCCAGGGAGCTCCTCACTCGGGCGCAAGGCAGCTTCACTCAGGAAATGCAAATATTAGAGTTGTGTATCTGTGTTGTCATACAGTCGGTTAGTGCAGTAGCTGGCTGAGCTACGGAGCAAGGATGAGCAAGGCAGGGGGAAAGGAAGGAAGACAGAGCGTAGGAGAGACGTCCTAGTCTCCTGTACCACGCCCAGCTAGCCCTTCCGTGGCTCCTTCCAAGGAGCAGAATCATCAGTCCAGAGGTCTTCCATTCTAGCCGTCTCTCTCCACGCACCCCCTGCTCCACCCTCCCTGCTCTACAAGTGGCCAAGGTCCCCTCCTGAGGGCTGGCTGTGTGGACACGTGACCTGTGTGGGTGCACACGGCCCCCTGCTCCCAGAGTCCTGAGGGTGCTTTAGTGCTTTGCTCTTGCCATCTTGAAAGTCAATAATTTTTTTAAAAGATTTATTTATTTATTTGAGAGAGAGAGAGACTGAGATGGGGAAGGGGACAGAGGGAGAAGGAGAGAGAGAATCCCCAAGCAGATTCCCCGCTGAACATGGAATCTGACATGGGGCTCGATCTCATGACCCTGAGATTGTGACCTGAGCCAAAATCAAGAGTTAAATGCTTAACCGACTGGGCCCCCCCAGGTACCCCAAAAGTCAGTCATTTTTGAACAAAGGGCCACACATTTTCATTCTGCACTGGGCCCTGCAAATAACTTAGTTACGTCCTTCCACTTTGCAATCTGGAAACTGGGTCATCTCTGAGCCCACCCTTGACCTCAGGACCTCTTGCTCCTCCAAGTCGTGCCCATCAGTCTGCTGGTTCTACCTCCTGCCTGTATCGCAAATCTGTCCACTTGTCTTCTCTCCGTTTCAGACCCAGATGATACTGCAAGCCTCCTAAGCATTGTCCAGCCTCTGGTTTTCACATCTTTCACTCCTTCCCCGTGAGCTCCCTAGTGCCTGCATGTGTCCCTAGTTTCAGTGATCACAGCAATCACCCCACAGCTCACGGAAGCCACATGCAGGGGGCACCCAGCTCAGGAATGGAGGCCCCCCTACACGTCCTCTAAATCCCGGCTCTGCAGGCGTGGCTGCTGGTCGCAATTGCCCGGGGAGGTCTTAAAACATTTTGCTAGGTTCCCCTCCAGAGATACTGATTTAAGTGGCAGAGGTGTGGTCTAGGTATTTGGACTATTTATTATAAGCTCCTAAGGGACTAGCTACACGGCAAAGATTGGGATCTATCCACGAGTGCTTCCAAAGGGCAGGACCAGCGGACGCTTCACCTGCTGGAAGTGTGCACGGCCTGTCTAGTGTCCCAGGAGGATGTGCTTTTGCAGTACCATTGCAGACTCAGAAACTGTAGGCCGCTTCTCTTTCCATGACTTTCACCTGTACACAGTGTTGCTTCTATCCCGAAAGGGATTAAGGAATGCTTGTCCTCAGTTAGAGCCCAGAGAGGGTGTGGGGCTCGCTCATACCCACCTGGGTGAGTTGGGGTGCTGGCCTCATCCCAGCCAGTCTTCCCACTCCCAGCTTGGGCCTCACCGGTGCTCTGCCGGGGACCCTGGACAGAAACCAGAGGGAATGGGGAAAGCCCGGAGAACTGAGATATGAGCACAGGGAGCCAATGTTAAGGGGAAGGATACACAGCATGAATAAATACGGCTAAAGAGTCATATGGGCATTTGACACATTCTAGAAGACAGTACGAGGCCTCAGATCCTTCAATGAGCATAGATTTACCCCTGACATTCTCCCTTTCTGTTTCAAATGACTTCAGAGTGGCTTATGGTTATACATTTAATACCCAGCTAACGTCTTTCTCAGGCCTGTATTTGGTGCCCTTCCCTTTATGTCCTGGATTGGCTTCAGTAAGCTCACAATCTTCCCAAAGTTGCAAAAAAAGAAAAAAAATTATGTGTACATGCAGATTTTCAAAGGGATCTGCGCTCTTATAAAGGCTAAACCCACTGCTTTATGTTTCCAAGCACAGCAAAGCATTCAGTAAGGAACTCTGCGATCCTCAGCTGTAATGTGGTGGGCAGATGACTCCCATCCTCGGCCGGCCCCTCCTGCCCAAGAGTCTTTTCTGGGTGTTGCATGTAGAGAGATGTGGAGAAACAGATAAGGCTGACTGGGAAAACATCACATGGGTTCCCCAGTCCACAGCCTCCTCCTGACCCAGGCTTCCGGGCCTGGGGCAATAGGAGGGTGCCAACAACTGGGAAATTTCTAGAATTACAGGTCCTGGCCGGCCACAGAGCCGCATCCCGCCTGTTTCGAAGCTAACCGTGGCCACCAGAGGGCAGCACGCACCGCCAGGGCCGGGATGGCTCCGCGGGCGCCGCCAGACCCCTCAAGCGGCCGCTGGTAAACCGAGCGGGTTCCTGGCGGCCATTTCGTTCGTTTCAAAATAACGTGACCCTGTGGAGCTGATGATTGACTTTCAGACCCCACGTATTGTGTTGGAGCAGGGATTTACCGTACTTTCTGATATCTCACTTGGTCCCTCTGTCATAAGGAGTAGGTAGCAAAGTGACCCCCCACAACCAGACAGCTCTAAGGTGTAACTTGGAACAGCCATAAATATGCAGAACTCACTAAGGCGCAAGCAATCAGCGATGCAAACTGGGAAACATCCGTTCTGTGGCAGTTTAAAAATTGCAAACTATTCTTCAAGACAGGACAGAAAAAAAAAAAAAAAAGAAAAATTATGAATTCCATTTGAAGGCAAGACCTGCCATTTCCGCTTCCAAGTGACCTGAGGCCCCCAGTCATTTATTTAACTGAAGGCTTCTGGAGGCTAGGTGGCATTATTATCACTTTCCTGATAAATATAATAGGCCTCCCTGGGACTGTTTCCCAGCTCCCCTCTCTCCGAGCACTTCCAAAACAATCTCCATGGGTGGCACAGCCTTGGCCTTTGTAACCCTGCCCCTTGGTCAGAACTGACAGGAACAGGATGAACAGCTGACTGAAGCTGTGTCTGTTTGGTTTTCTCTCAGTCTGAGGCTCATAGAGAATGGGCATTTGGAACTGAGCCTTGCAAATCACAGGGCGCTAGGAGGGAAGCCTGTGAGCTCTATGAAGAGCTCAAAACTCGTAAGATCTACCTTGATTTCTACTCATCCTGAGCCATGATTTTTTCCCTGAAATTTCCTTAAGCTTTTGTTTCAAAATAAGGTTATCCTTAAAAAATTATATATACATGCACACACACGCTTTATTTATAGATGCGTGTGCGTATCTATATTTATATCTGCCTCAGCACTATTGCCATTTGGGGCTAGACAGCTCTTTGTCGTGGGGGCTGTCTCATGTATGGCGTGTAGCAGCATCCCTGGCCAATATCCACTTGATGTTAGTAGTACCCCTCCTCATTGTGACAAAAATATCTCTAGACATTGCCAAATATCCCCTGGGGGGTAAAACTGTCCCCACTTGAAAAGCACTGATGGATTGATCTATCTATGTATCTCTCTATCTAACTTAAACCAGTTTGATTCAGAATCTGTTTCTTACAGCCGAAAAATTGTGGACTGAGACACTGAAGAAACATGGGAGAAGTTCTGTGAACTGCCCAAATCTGAACACAGCAAGTTAGCAGCAGAACCAGGACTAGATATTAGGTCTCCTGAACATTACCCAGTGGACTACCTACTGCTTTCCACAAGAGAACTTCCTTGCAGGGTCTCTAACCCCACCAACTTACCTACCCTCGTGCCTTCCCTTACGCTAAACCCCCAGTACCACCGGAATGAAGAGGTTATGTATATGGAAGGAAACACCCCTGGCTTATTTCCTTATTTGTTTGGGACGCCAAAATGAAGACTCTGGAGGAGGGTCATGTTCAAACTGCCTTTACAGAAGGGTGGGCTTGTTGCTGGGGATGCCATGTCATGACCTTCCCTAGTGCCCATGACAGAGATAAGCTCAATGAAGGGCACTACCGCCAACCCTGGGAACCTGATCCCTTACCATCCTGAGAGATTTAGCTTGACGTGTTAATCTTCCCCACATTCCCATGTTTTCTGAGGCCACTCACCTCACCTAAGCCACTGTGAATGGTAGAAATAACTGTTTTTTTCCATTCAGAACTCACATTAGCTATGGAAACTTTTGAAGGTCAGGAGGAGGTGAGAATGCCAAATAGTTCTGTGTAACAAGCATGCAACAAATTTGAGCAGATGAAAAGGATTATTTTGAAATTGACATCTAGTAAAATTTATTCATTGTGGTCTGCGATTATACGAGCTTTGGCCAATGCCCGGAGTCCTGTGACAACCACCGTAATCAGGATAAAAAGAGTTCCATCATCGAAAAGAATGTCCTCCTACTCTCTCTTCTTAATCAACTCTTCTTTACCAACCCTAAGGCCTGGGCAACCACTCATCTGTTCTCTGTCCCTATAGTTTTGCTTTTTCCAAAATGTCTTATAAATAGAATCATGCAGTATGGAGCCTTTGGAGTCCGAGTTCTTTTACTCAGCAGAATGCATAAGATTCATTCCTGTTACTGCTTGTCTCAATAGTTTTGTTTTTATTGCCGAGTAGTATTCCATTGCATGGATGTGGCCATTTGTCAGGTGAAAGACATTAGAGTTGCTCCTAGTTTTTGGAGATGATAAACAAGCTGTTTTAAATGTGTGCTATGGGTTTTGGTATGAACAAAGGCTCTCATATCTCTTGGGTAAACTTCAAGTAGTGGGACTGCTGGGTCATATGATAAATGTATGTTTAACTTTGTAAGAAACTGCCAAATTTTTTTCTGAAGCAGCTGAACCATTTTGTGTTCCCATCAGCCATGAATGAAGATTCTAGTTGTTTCTCATCCTTATCAGTCCCTGAAATTGTTCGTTTGTTTTAAAATTTTATTTTTTTACAGGTACTCTTGTATGTTCGTAGTGGCATCTCGTTGTGGTTTTACTTTTATGTTTATCTAATGACTAAGGACGTTTAGCATCTTTTTACTTGGTAAAGTGTCTGCTCAAACATTTCGCCCACTTTAAAAACCAGCTTGTTTGCTTTCTAATTGTTGAGTTTTAAGAGTTCTTTGTATCTTCTTGATACAACTCCTTGGTCAGGTATGTGATTTGCAAATGTTTTCTCCCCATCTGTGGCTTGATTGTCATTCTTTTAGTGCCTTTCATGGAGAAAAAGGTTTTAATTTTGATGAAGTCCAGTGTCAAATTGTTCTTTTCTAGATTGTGTTTTTGATGTCAAGAGTTGTTTTTGATGATCTCAATCCAGAATATTCTGTGGATATCAAATATGTTTCATAAATATTATGGACTCTTTGAGTTTCTCATTTGGCTCCTGCCTGCAAAGGTCCGCAGAGTTTTCTTTCATTTTTCTTCTCCAGCACTGCCCACGTGAACACACCCACACACTTAAGCATTGCAAACACAGATTTCCTGTGTCACTTGGAACCCTCAGCCCACCCTTTCCAGGCTTCCTCCCAAAGATCACAAAAGTCACATTTTCCAAAGTGATTTTTTTATCAGGCAGGGGAAAGTGCTGGAAGATTGGAATGGACCATGCTATTTTTATGGCCGAACACTCCAGAATGTCATTCTGGATCCCCTTTCTCAAAATTATGCAAGTAGAAATGGTATTCTGGAAACTCATTTCCTACCTTTCACCCCCCGGCCCCAAACACATCCATCCCTGGTGTAACAAAGTCATGCTACAGATCAACGGACTTTAATGTTCGATCAACTAGTTATGATTATCTATTTGTTTTTTGAAACATCTTCCCATATATTCAAAGGAACAGAAGTTTTCAGGGGCTGCTCTTAAGTCCGGGTACAGTGTCCTCCAAGTTCGGTCCAATGCGAAGCCTGCCATTTCGCAGTTGCTCCAATACGGGAATGCCAGGAAAGGGGGGGAGGGTGGAGTTAAAGCACAGAAGAGGAAAAATATGATTCATTCCTGAGCACACGAAGTAAGCCCTTTCTTCCATTTTTTTATTCCACATTAAAATCTTCACCACTTCTTTTCTAAATGTACCCCTTGCTGGTTTATTAGAAGACATGTTTGTTATTTTATGCTCAATGAATCTCCTGGTAGTGCTTACCTTGAGTTTAGTGAAATTCTTGTCTTAAAACAAACCCAACCCAAACATCACAAGTTATTTTTCATCTTGAAAAGGTCTCTTACCCTATAAGATGTGCCAGGCCAGGGGGCCTCAGAATTGGGAGCGAATCCTGCATGTCATGGTGTCAGTCACCGAGTCACCCATTCATGGTTCCCCTTCTTCCACTTCCTGTTTGTCCGTTGGTGCTTCCTGCTTTATCGGCTTCGGCACCCAGAACCTCAAAACTTAGTTCGTCTTTCAGTGACCAAAGTGGCTAAAAGCAAACAAATGGATAAAGGAAAAAGAAAGAATGACATTCGTCTAGTTCTTCCGTGGGCAACAAAAGACTTGGTATAGAGGCTGTGAGAACCGTCAAGTGTGGCCAACCACAAAGGGACATATCAGGGCAGAGGTCTGTGTCTGACCACCAAGAAAGCTCGGGTCAGAAAGAAGCACTACAGGGGCTCACAGGTGCATACAAAATAAATCCTAACATTTTTGTGAGGACCTTGGGCAATGAAAGGGAAACCCCCCCGCTAAAACATGTTGTTTTCAGACAGCTGATAAAATTTGACGGCTTTGAAGAGGAAACAGAAGTGCAGGGTGTCGGTGGCAGAATCACAGGGGAAATTCTGCCTTCTGCAAGGCCTCCCTCGAGTACTGTGAAGCACGGCCTGAAAGGGGTAGAAACGCTGATAAAGGACATCATTTTAGAAAACAGTGAAATCTCCAACATTCCTCACAAGTCAGCAGCTCGAAGGAAGACGTTGACATTGATGTTTTTCTGTTTGGTTGTATTTCATAAATTTTAGAATGATTTCTCCTTCAAACCCTAAAATGTTTTTTTTACCAGCATTGCACAATATCACAGCAATGGAAATTTTCACCCATTCGACAGCCCTCAATTATAGGACACACTTTGGTAGAAGTACACGCTTACGTAGATGTACAGAAATTTTCTGCTGTGTCATTTACTGTTCCTTTGACATGCCTCCCCGCACAACATCATTTTCCCTTATACAGCCCAAAAGCGAACACTTGATCTGATTCCCAACAGTGTAGGCGTCTTCCAATCTTCAGTAGTTGACTTTTCAGGAACACAGAATATTCTTTCAATCCCCTGTATGTATATGCATTCTTTATCACCTAAGAAATATTCTCCCATTCTCGACAGTTGACTTTCTCGTATGAATCAGTATTGAACTTTATCAAGTGTAAGTTCACAATCTTTTGAAAACATATGGTTTTTTGGTTCCTGGACCTATTGATGTAATAAACCATTATGAAACTATTAGAATGATTTTTCTTTTTTTTTATTATGATATGTTAGTGACCATACAGTATATCCTTAGTTTTTGGTGTAGTGTTCCATGATTCATTGTTTGCGTAGAACCCTCAGTGCATCAAGCAATATGTGCCCTCCTTAATACCCATCACTGGCCTATGCCAGTCCCCAATGCCCTTCCCCTCTGAAGCCCTCAGTTTGTTTCCCAGAGTCCAGTCTCTCATGGTTCATTCCCCCTTCTGTTTACCCCCCCCTTCATTCTTCCCTTCCTTCTCCTGCCGATCTCCCTGCTATTCCTTATGTTCCACAAATGAGTGAAACCATATGATAATTGTCTTTCTCTGCTTGAATTATTTCACTTAGCATAATCGCCTCCAGTCCCGTCCACATTGCTGCAAATGTTGGGTAATCGTTTTTTCTGATGGCTGAGTAATATTCCATCGTATATATGGACCACATCTTCTTTATCCATTTGTCTGTTGAAGGGCATCTCGGCTCCTTCCACAGTTTGGCTATTGTGGACAATGCTGCTATGAACATTGGGGAGCATATGGCCCTTCTCTTCACTATGTCTGTATCTTTGGGGTAAATACCCAGTAGTGCAATAGCTGGGTCATAGGGTAGCTCTATTTTTAACTTTTTGAGGGACCTCCACACTGTTTTCCAAATCCCACAACCACACGTCATCAGAATGACAAGGAGGAGGAACCCCCAACAAAGGAAAGAAACAGAGACTGTGGCCTCCGCCACAGAACTAATAAAACAGTTTTTCTAATGTTTATGTATTTTTACATTCCTGAAATATTCTAGACCCTTGGGATACATGAGTGACAAAAACTTTGTGGAGTCTGTGGTCAATTTAAAATGATTTCTACAAAACGAGTTAGGAACAATTTCTTATTTTTCTATGCAGAGACCGTTCTGCTTTTCAGTACTTCCGTGTGTGTGTTCGTGTGTTTGTGTGTATGACCATTAAATATGTACAGTTCTTGATCTTTCCTTTTATAGCTCTACTGAGGTGCATGTTTTTAGGGTACAATGCCATGAAATTTTTTCATTGTAAGCATACAATTCAATGATTTTCGGGAAATTTATAATGTGGTGCAGTAATCACCACAAACCTGTTTTAAAATGCTTCCCAGAAAGTTTCCTCCTGCCCATTTACAGCCATTCCCTGCCCTCACCCCAGCCCCAGACAACCATGATCTGCGCTCTGTCTCTATGGCATTGCCATATCTGGGTATTTCTCATATACGGACTTGGAACGTGCCGTCTGATGCATTCCGTGTCTGTCACTGAGCATGACGTCTCTGAGGTTCGCTGTGTGGGAGCAAGCGTCCGTGCTTCATTGATTCCTTTTTGCCTTTGAGTAGTGTTGCATTCCGTGGATGGACCGCTTTGTGTTTATTGTGTTTATCCATCCCTAGCTAATGGACTCTGGATTGCTTCCAGCTTGACCATGAAGAATAATGTTGCGGGCAACATTTGCATCCGAGAAAGTTTTGCCTCTACTTCTCATGAATTGATTCTTAGAAGTGGAATTGCTGGGCACTAGGGTAAGCTTACGTGTAACTTTTTCAAAAGCATCCAGTGTGGGGACGGTAGCTCCCCTTCTGAAGAGTTTCCTTTTTTTCTCTTTATGGTGGCTCCAGAGGGGTTGGAAAAGTGTCCCCTCCTCTCACTGGTCCAGTGACCCCGTTTAAGAGCCAACAGAACAGGGCCACCAATTTCCTCTGGGCAGACTTTGAGCATCTGGGGTAAGCTGGAGATGACATGGCCCCGCCAGGCTTCTGTTCTCTGAGCGCTTGCAGAAGTGGCTCTTGGGGTGTCCATTGTTCCCCATCGCCAGCGCTGCTGCTCCCCTCTTCGGAGCTGGTGCAGATTCTTCCTGGGACTTTGCCCTCTGGGCGGGCGGCTCTTCCTCCACCGACACTGCATTGCAGGCTGGTCCGCCCTGCTTTCCTCCATCGTACAGAAATCCTCCTCCCCCTGGAGAGCATGCAGGTAGCATTCTTCTTTACTTTTACTTTCATTTCACATTTTCCCAGATTCTTACTAAAGTGATTTTTTTGTCATTTCAATGGAAATTTGGAAAGAGGTCTGTTACGCCATGGGGTTAAACCACCTGAAATTCTAGGTGGTTCTTCCTTCCTGAGCTCCCTCAGAGCATCCCCTTGTGTTCCCTCTGGCATCCCCGCTGCCCTTTTCTCTCTTCCCAAGGACTGCCCCTGTGTAGCCCCAAAGATCGCGTTCAGGTTCTATGGTTTTGATGACGTCTTGGCTGGCAGCTTCAAGCAATACTGATGCCCCTCCTTCCCTGAGCTCTTTCTCTTTTTTTCTTTCCCAAATAATGAATCTCTCATTCCTGCTGCCCTTCTCTCTACTTGTAAATTCTGGATACATTATGGTCTTAGTAGAAACTGCCAGTGTACAGAGAATAGAAGAATTTGGGGGCCGAGGAGGACCTTAGCAAGCATCTTGTTAAACCACCAAGCGTCTTGTTAAACCACTTCATTGTATATATGTAGCAGCAGAAGTTCTTGTTAGTGATAATACTAATAAAGCAAATCTATGCCCGCTTTACATTTCAGAAGGGATCATTCATACATTGTATCCTGCTGGCAAACAATCCCATGAGGCAGGACAGGGTGGGGTGTCCAGGATGACATCACCAGAGCTCCTGAAATGCTCTGTTTCAGAACTTCTGGAATTTGCTTTCGTTTAGATTATGTAAATTCTTTTTAAGATTGGGACAGATTCTCCTTACTAATTTCTCTTTCTTGACTCACTTACTTTACTCTTAAAATCTTTACTTCGGGAGACTCAGGCTGAAGGTCACTGAAGAGAAAGCTAACAGAGCTGTTACAAATAATATTCGTTGTTGTTTTATAAAAAAAAAATGAGAGCAAAGAGAAGACAGAAAGACTACTCATATGCGCACCTCTCAGGAAAATAATCTTTAACCCCACGCCAGTCTGGTGTGAATCTTGCTATTACGTTTTTCTGTGTTATACCACATTTGTATGGACGATTTGCCAATGGTACTTTGTGCATATAGGGGTGTGAACGTGTATTTTTTTTTTTTAACAAGATGGAGTTGCCTTGTATGTACTCTTTTGGAATAAGTAATTTTTAACCCAGCTACATAAATTTAACACTTTCCCATGTCATTGTGATCCAACAAAGCATCATCTTTGAGTCTACGCAGTATTTGACTTTATAGGAATCCCATGCTGCATTCAACCGATTCCATGTTTTTGGACATGGAGGGCTTTACATTTTTTTTTATTTTTATTTTTTTAAAGATTTTATTTGTTTATGTGACAGACAGCCAGCGAGAGAGGGAACACAGCAGGGGGAGTGGGAGAGGAAGAAGCAGGCTCCCAGTGGAGGAGCCCGATGTGGGACTCGATCCCGGAACGCCAGGATCACGCCCTGAGCCAAAGGCAGACGCTTAACGACTGCGCTACCCAGGCGCCCCTTTACATTTTTTAAACAATAGTACTGTAACGAACATCCTTATAAATAAACAAGAGGCAAACATTATGATCTCCTTAACCAAATCACTGGAAGTTTTCTTTGGTTGAAAGAGCATGGGTGTGTTTGCAGTCTTTGATGTAGAAGGCCTGGTTTAGAGTCGGAGAGATGTGTGCAGAACACGATGGGTCCGTAATATTTGGGAGCCGAGCTATTGCTCCAGAAGAAATCGACCACACAGACTGTTGCTCTGTCAGCCCTTGAGTAATAGTCACAGTGGCTTTTGTCTTTGTACCTCCCACCCGTATTATCACTGGGACTCCTCAGGGGATCTTCTGTGGCCTAATAGTGAAATTCACAAGCGCTCTACCCAGGCGCATGCCAAACCATCTGTGTTTCATTAAAACCGCACAGAATACGTCTTTTGCCAAATCCATTTTTTCCTAATCAGTTAAATAAATGCATTGCTAGAGGCCCATGTTCTTGATATAGAACTGGAGTCCTGCCTGAGTTGACAAACTGAGACCTGGTGCACCTAAGATAGGATTACAACGCAAATCAAGCAGCTGAAAGATGCTTTGTAGGTTAATCAGAAAAAATTTAGGGTTGGAAATGCATTCAAGATGGTTTATTTTCATCCTTTGATTTCATACATGAGGAAATGAAGGCTCAGAAAGTTCCAGAGAATCACACCCTGGTTTGTGTCTGAGCTGCAACTTGAACCCGGGTCTCGTGAAGCCCAGTCAGATACACCTTCCACTGCACTATGCTACCTGCCTCTCTAATAGGGGCCAGGGGAGCTAAGGTCAAGTGGGCCAGCTACCATGCAGCCGGGGAAGCCTACGGACTACCACTTTCTCTGACTTCTGTCATTGCCGGCACCAATAATCAGTCACTCCCTTTTCCCCACTGAGCCTGTACTAGGTCTCAGACATCCCAGACAGTCCCCCCAGTTAGCAGGAATTGTCAAACAAGACGGAGCCTTCTTGCCTTCCTTGCCACAGCTGTTTTTCAAGGTGGGGCTGTCCATTCCTCTTTCTCCTACGCTGGGGAAGTGTGTGTGTGTGTGTGCGTGTGTGTGCACGCACGCACGTGCACTGATACACGTGTACAAACACACATACACAGATCATCGCCACCACTAACAGTTTGGGTAAAAGTTGACTTTACAGGAAATACTATCCATAACTGGGAGCATCAGGGGTCCCTCAGTTCTTCGCCTTCATTAAGTGATAAAGTCAGAGCACGGGGGAACAGAGGGGCAGGATGTGTCCGGGAAGGACGTGTCCGTGTGTGGTGGAACGTCTGGGTAGTATCATTCTGCTGTGCTCAGAGGAATAGCTAACAGGTCTGGAAAGGCAGGCCTGGGAAAATGAGCAAGTTGGAGTTCAGGCCAATAGTTGATGTGTGAAAAAAAAGAAGCTATAGAACGTATTTTAAAAAACTTAATAGAATCTTGAAAAAGATTTTTTTATTACATACACATTTCAAACACCAGTATGGAGGGTAAGTCTAATGAACCCCCACGTATATCCGCTACTGAAATTAAACAGTTACTGACATTTTGTCACATTTGCTTTAGCTACCCCTTTTCTTTCTTCTTTTCTTTTCTTTGCTGAGACATTTTAAAGCAAATCCTTGATGTTCTTTTATTCCTCAACCTTAAGTACGCTTCTCGAAAACATGGGCATTTTGCTTCCTAACCACATTGACGGATCACACCTAGCAAAACTCATGAATAATTTATTGGTATCATCTCTCCCCTACCCATAATCCAATAGCCTCAGTTTTTAACAGAATCTTTTTATCAGGTTGTAGAATAAGAGAACGAGATCATGACTTGTAGGCCAGGCCCATCCCACTGCAAGGACTGTTCGTCGTTCACACTCTTAGTAGGATTGTAAGGTTAAAAATCACTATTCCTAAAGACTGGGGGAAGGCTGTAGGAGCAGAATGGAGTGACGTCTGTGGGACGGGTAGCCTTGTGCTTGGTCATGGGGGCCAGTCTTGAGCATTGCCCCTGCTGGACCGCTGCTGTGAAGCACCTGGGGCCCCAGAATTCATCCGGGCTTACAAAATGCAAATACATCACGCATTCGAATGCATTATTTATTTCTGAATGCCAGTGACTAAGCAAAACCTCTTAACTAGAAAAAATGACTAGCGGTGACAATGGAAGGGTCACTTCTTCTCCCAAGGCCCTTCTTGCTTTAGCACACCACGTGAGCACCAAGCAGAGCCTCCTGGGCTAACTGTCCCACGGTCCTACGTGATGCAAAGCCCTCCCTTGCCTGATGTCTGGGAAGGCAATTAGCGTCCATACACAAACAGCCGCGTCGTCAACCCAAGCTACGTTTACCACCCAATTGCCAAATCTCCACTTCACCTTGTGCTGAGGAAGAGGCAGCCCGGGCAGTGCTGAGTAGGAAGCATTCACAATTCTGCAAGCTTCTTGTTATTACACTTGGCTTCCTGTTATGCAAAGATAGACGAAGGGGGGCCCTGAAGTGTTGCAACTGATGGAGACAAGCACCCAGAAGAGGCAAGTGTGCTCTAAATTCCTAAGAAACGCACAAGTCCCAAAACGTGGACACCACAGGGGTGGCCCTGGAAAGGCGCCCTTGGCCGAGAGAATTTGTAAGCACAGAAGACCTTGCAAGCCCAAGAAACAGGAAGCGATTCTCTCCCCTCTTTGCCCCATCTCCGCCCCCGTTCTCTCTCTCTCTCTCTCTTTCCCTCTCTGACACCCCTACCCTGCTCTAGTCTCACACACTCTCTCTCTCCTTTATATTGCTACTGAGACCACATTTTTAACCTCTTCCTGCAAAAGACAGTGATCTGGGCTAAGTGTCTTTCCAAAACAGAATTTGCTCTTCTAGGCCGAAATGTTTGTCAAACAATGACGGGCATTTCTACAGGCTAGAGACCACAGGAAAATTCAACCTGCTCAGTTCCTGGGTATGGAGGCAGGCCTTCGGAGGACGACTTTTAGATAGCTTTTTGAATGGGGTTATGTAAATTTGTCTCATGGGTGAGTGTCCTGGGGAAGCCCGTGTGATTTAACTTCAGGGGCACAGAGCACTCCACCCTTGGCTGCCCTCAGTCTTACGGCTTGTTGTTTTTAGCAGGTGGCAAGGTTTTTCATACTAAAATTAGAAATGAAACTTAGAATTCAAAGAAAAATCCAGGAGAGTAATCACAGGATACATTTCTCCTAAAGTTTAAACGCCAGGTTTTGAAAGTGAAAAGATTTTAAAAGTTCCCCACGTCCCTGAATGGAGAGCAGTTTGCATTGGAAAAGAGAAAAGGAATAAAGGAAGTGAGCCTGGAGGTGCTGAAGTTAAAGGACATAACTTTCTTCTAGGAGGGCCATGTTCCCACAGTCTGGCAACTGGACAGGCAGGTCTGCGTTCATGTGTGTGTGCGAGCGCGTGCGTGCGTACAGGGTATAGGGAAGGCTGTACAGATCCCTGTTCATCAGGGAGACAGTGATGACGGGGGTGGGGCGCTGCTGTTTTGCCCAGGCTCCCCAGCAGCCCCATCCTTAGCCTGGGTGGGCCGCCAGCCACAGGCTGTGGTGTGGGCCTGAGTGCTGGGCTGGCCTGGGTTAGCTCCTCCCTCCCACACCTTGGCCGCATTGGGCTTTGGTCAGAATCCTTAGGTCTCTTCTAATGAGGCTTGGGCAGAGTGCTGGTAAGACATGGCAGGACTACCTAATATGTCCATTTTCCTGTCGGGGTGTCAGCACAGCCTCAGTGATGGGCTTGAGGTTTCCGTACCATTTTTTTACTGTTTTTTTTTCAAGATCTATTGAGGCTTGCAGAGCCTACAGTGGACAGGAAAAGTAGCACAAAATTGTCTATGCATAGTATGGAGGTAAAATGGATAGAGGCTGAAGCAGGTGTCTCAGGTGATGGGTTGGGAATAGTGGCTTTGGTCCTTTGCCCAGAGGAAGGGGAGTACCGTCTCTCCTTCACTTCCCACTTACTGTCTGACCCTGGCAACTATTATTCCCAATTTAGGCGCCTGTCTCTGCCTCTAGAATACATGCTTCTCTGTGGGCGCTGGAGCCTAGGTAGGGGTATTGGGCTTTGAAAACAGATTTCTGGCAGTAAAACTGAGCAAATCATTTCGCTTCCGTGAGCTTCAGCTCCTTGTCTGTAAGATGGAGATGACCTTGTCTGTAAGACAGATATGGTGCTTCCCATAAAGGGTCCATGTGAGCATTAAATGAAACTAGATTTATAAAGAGTTTGCATTGTGGCTGGCACATGATAAATATTCAACAAATATATCACTATTGACGTGCATTATGATTAGATCAGGGGTTATATCTTCTGTTGGCCACTCTGCTTGAGCGGGCACATGTGAACATGCCTAGAAATCCCATGAATAGGTAAACTGGCCAATATTTGTTGCATTTATGCAATATCTGAGAGAGGCTTGCATTTCATTTTAAATTGTTGATTTTATTCATTTAACAAATATTTATTAGGAAACTTCAATTGGCCAGATGCTCTTTGAGAAGGTGTGTTTAGATTGGTGAAGAAATTAGTGGAACTCCCTGCCCCTGGGACCCTACTTTTTGATGGTTGAGCTTCCATTCCACTTTCATCAGTGCTACTCTTTTCTCATTCTGATTTTGCCAGAAAGAAAACCTCAACTAGATGCTTATCTCTTTTTTAACACTTTGTGATTCATGACTGATTATGAATCCCCCTATTTTATACAAAAAGAGTATGACAGGGCTGAGGTCATCAAGAAATAGGGCTGACATTGGGGCAACCGTTGGAAACAGGGGTGGTAGAATGCATTTTTTATGCCGGGGTGCACAGTAAATACTTGAAACCTCACAAGTGTCAAGTTCACTAATCTAGAGGGTTTCCTCTATTTTTTCAAACCTTGCCCATTACCCAGCAGTATGCCCTGCACATAAGAAATGCCCGATTAATTTTTCTGATTGGTTAAAAAAGGTAAGAGAAAGACTAGTTTTTTTTGGTTAAAAATCCATGTTATGAATCTTTTATTTGAACATTATTCGACATTATTTTCTCTCTATAACTCTCCCTCTCTCTCTCTCTCTCTCTCTCTCTCTCTTTCTCTCAGGCACACATGCACACATATCTCTCTCTCTTTTCTTCATTCCTCCTGGTTAACTTTTCTGAGCCAGACACTATGAGGGTGCTCAAGATATAAAATGGGTAAGACATGGTCATTCTTGCTCTCAAGAACCTCTTTACAGCTCTAGGAACTTATCACCTGCAGGCATGCAATAAAAGCACAAAGAAGTTTATTCCTGAGGCCATGGGCTTTTAGCCCACTTTTCGAGTCAAGTATACCCTTCTGAGAGAAAAAACTGAGATCAGAGATTCAAACACTCCTTTAAAAAGAATGTCTTGCTTTTGAATGGTGCTTTATATCCTTAAATGACCTCTTGCCGAACATGGAAGTTTGTATAAGTGTGCACTGTACAAGGGCCTTGGTGCTCCTGTCATCAAGATATTACCCTGGCGTGTGGCTGCATCCATCCATCCAGAGGCAGAGGAAACTATTTCTCCACTCAAAGGCCCCATGTGGTCCCCAAGGTTAGCTCCTGGCCCAGAGATGGATCTTTGCTTGGCACAGGATGACAGCCTCTCTCCTCTGATTTTGCCCTTCCAGGTAGCAGCCCCTTCTCCATCCCCAAACTCTTGGTGATAATGGATTTTCTTGCTACACTTCCATTTTCCCATATTTAGACCTACTGCAAGCTCTCTTTAAGGTCCTGAGGAAAATAGTAACATCTTCCATCTCATATCTAAGTTTCTCTCCATAGTCTCAAGTTAAAAATTCCTGCCTCTGTTCTGGTGTTCCATGCACCCAGCCTTTTCTTTGGTTTCTGAACATCTGTTGTGTTACTTTTCAGATCTGAGATTTTCACAGCACTCCCATATCCTGGCTTTCTCACTTGCACCTCTCCCTCTGATCTCTTCCTTAATCCCCAGGCCTTACCTGGCAACACCAGAGCTCTGGTGAAGTCTACAGCTCTTGGTCCAGCTTGACAACTAACCAGGCCCAGAACTGGATTCCCCTGCCTGTTCAAACCCACTGTGTCCTCTGAGCTCCTTCCCTGCCTCTACGAAGAGGTCCCCCAGACCCAAGAACTATTTGAGGACAGGGTTGCCTCTAGTTGACCTTACATCGAAGAGCCAGACATGGGTCCTGGTGCACACCATGCACTCAGCCAACGTATGGATGGAGAAGGCTGCCTTACTTGAGGCCACCCCAAGTCTCACACAAGTCTTCGCCTCCCACTCCTCCTTGTCTGGTGGTTCCCCTCACAACCGCCTCCCCTATTGTGTCCTTCTCCACTACCACCACCCAAACGAGGCCTCTGGATTTGCACCTGGAATGTTGTACAATGTCCAGCTAGTCTTCTCTTTTTCCTTTTCTCCCTCTCTCTCCCTCCTTTCATCCCTTCTCTCTTTCGTCTCTTCTGTCTGTTCTCTCATTTAACATAAAATCGAGTCCATTTTAATAATAATAGCCTCCTTTCATGCCCACGTTCTAAGAAACAGACAGTGGCTTGGGCCTTTCCACTTATCATCATTCATTTGTATAGACTAGCCGCCCACAAGGTACATATCATTATCACAACTTCACAGAGGAGGAAACCGACCCTCAGAGATAGAACGTGACTCACCCAATGCTACATACATAGAAGCCTGTGCCTTACTTCACCCTGCCTTCTCTTTCAGGCACTGTGTTAGCTGCTGGGAATACAAGGGTGAGCAAGGCCAAAGGCAGACCCCCTTTCTCTCCTTCGAGCCTATGTGAAGTGGGAAGACAGAGTAAGGGAAAGGACCAGACAGGATGAGAAGGGCTCTGATGGACGTGTCCCCAGTTGAGGGAACAGAGCCCAGGGAGTGGCTGAGTCTGGCTGGGCTAGGAAGGCTTCTCATGGAAGATGTGGCTTGAAGTAAGTCTTGAAGGATGAACAAGAGCTTTCAAGAGGTCAAACTGGGGGTGGGTGGGGCGAATGTTCCAGCAGAGAGGATAGCGTGTTGTCATGAAGGAAGGGCAGTATGCGCATATAGAAAGAGTGGGAAATGCAGGAGGGAAACTGCAAGACTGTGAACCCCTGGTAGGGAGTTTAGCCTGCATCTTTTACTGATGAAGATGCTGGAGGATCATGGGAGGCTTTGAGAGTAACGTGATCAGATTTGTGTTTTAGAAGGACCATGTCATAGACAATGTCACCAATGGACTGGAGGTGAGACTGCGTAGAAGAGACACATAAGGGAACTTTTGGGGAAATCCAAGGGAAGAACAGAAGGGCCCACAAAAGCAGGGAGGTGGGTGGGTAGAGAGGAAGGCTGGACCTGAGAAAGAGCTGTTGATTGTGGTGACTGTGGAATGGGGCAGCTTTCTGGTTTGCTTATTGGCTGGGAAGACATCCCTCACAGCACATCATGGAGATCTTTGAAGGTAAAGCAGGTTTGGGTGTGTTTGTGGGTGTAAGGTGAAGGGAATGATGCAGGGGGAAGGGAAACTGCAACAGGGTGACCTTGAGATTCCCATCAAAGTATGTGCAGGCAGTTAGACAGACGGGTCTGCAGCTCAGGAGGGGGTTTCTGGGGGTGAAGCACGTAATTTCTACTCCCTTTTCAAAGCCATTTAAACATAGTTCCCAGACAAATGCACCATTTATATCAACATATTGAGAAAATACCCAGCTTTGGATGAACCATTAGCATCTCACCCATACATTCGGAACCATCAAAAATAGAATCTAAACTGAAGTGGAGCTGAGAGCAGATAGAAGAAATATCTCAAAAGTAGACCCTAGAAGATTTTGTGATTGATTATTTTGGGGGTTAGGGGTCAGAAGATGGGAAGATGAAGAAAGGAAGTGATAATGCTTCCCAAGCTGACTTCTCTTTTTATACTTCTTTTTTTTTTTTCAAATAAATCTTAATAGATTTGCTCTAATCTATCCAAAACACATCAATATTCATCAGTAGGAAAATTATGAGATATTTCACATTCCTTTTTCTTTTTCATACCAAGTCTTTTTTTTTTTTTATGTTATGTTAGTCACCATACAGAACATCATTAGCTTTTGATGTAATGTTCCACGATTCATTGTTTGCGTATAACACCCGGTGCTCCATGCAATACAAGCCCTCCTTAATACCCTTCACCGGGCTAGCCCATCCTCCCCACTCCCCTCCCCTCTAAAACCCTCAGTTTGTTTCCCGGAGTCCATAGTCTTCTGTTTATACTTCTATCTTGAATTTTCTGTTGCTCTAACTTGGGTCAGAGAGTAGCTAACTTCTACGGCAGAAACAGAATCCTCTGGGCATGTGGCACTTCTTCCATTTCTCTTCTTTTCTTTCTGGTGCCCTCCCAGACTGCAGACTAAAACTTAGCATACACGCTACTATTATGGAACTCATCTATATTTCCTCATGGGCCTCCCTTGCCAGGGTACAGGAAGTGGGTCTGTATTACCTCTCAGATCAAGGCTGAGCTCCTCGCTCTGCCCCCTGAAGCCACTTCTTCTCAGGGACCTCTAGCCTGATTTTCTATTTGATGAAATGCTGCCCCACCCTTTATAACCCATTTTTGTCTCATGCTTAGTAACGATAACACTCTGATTCTGGGAAGTGCTGACCAATAGAACTTTCTGTGATGGTGGAAACGTTCTCTCTCTGTGGTGTCCAGTCCTATAGCCATGAGCCACACAGGGCTACTGAGCACTTGTAATGTAGCTGGTGTGACTGAGGAACTAAATTTAATATATTTTAATTCTACATTTACATAGCCACTCATAGCAAGTGGTTAATCTGTGGGACAACACAGTCCGAGGGGCTTCTTCCTTCTCTCTCTACTAAAGTCAGGGTGGGTTTCTGACTTTACTGAGGCCCTCACTTCCCACTTCCCCAGAGTGTTCTGTAAACGCTTAGCAACTGCCTTCTGACTTCCTGCCGTGCCTGGTTTGCCTGCAGCCCCCTCTCCAGCCCGCAGCCTGGCTCCGATCTCCTTCCCACAGGGCTGGGAGCGTGCACTCAGCGTGCAGTGACTGGCTCACAAGTGAAGCTTATCACAGTTATTATTTTCATTATGAGAAACAGCTCCATTAATAGTAACAGATTTCTTTGTTTACTTTATCTGGGAACAAGTCACACCCACAAAGAAGAGAGACTGTTCAAAGGAACTAACAAGGAAACTTAGCCAAAAACAAGTCAAACTCAAAGCCCACCACGCTTCCTTCCCTGATGTTTGAAGCATCTCAGGATAGGTCTGACTGATGAGCAACGCCGAAGGCCAAGGTGGGAGATGATTCTGACGTGGACAGAAAGCTCCCCTGCTTAGTCACTGGCTCTCTGGAGGCCCAGCTGTCACCTCCCCAGTGTTTGGGGCTAATTCTAGCAGTGTGGAGGCTTGTACTGAGCAATCCACCCTCCAACTTGTAAGCATGACCCAGTGTGTATAGTCAAACCACCCACAATGAGGATGATAACATGTACTCAAGAAGCGTTGGGTGGATGTATGGGTGAATGGTATCATTTCTGGAATATAAAAGATGGTTAGTCAAGGCCTTGACCATATTCAGGCAGATGAGGTAGCTGCCTACCAGTCATAAGGGCGTCCAAGACCCTCTTGGCCAGGTCTGAGAACATGAGATCCTCGTACCTCCTCTTGCCTTTGCCAGGCCATTCTGTAATACACAGATGTTTCTAGAGGAGGCTTTGTTTTTGTGTATTTGTTTTTGTCATCATTTTTGCCACAACAGACCACACACATTTCACAGAACTAACCACAGAATAATATCCCAGCAATCAAGTTCCAGGCTGAGTTCATTCTCTTCAATCTATAGTGTCTTTTTGGCTTCTGTTTCCCCCATCCTGTTTCTTCAGTGCTGTTGGAGATCTTTAATTTTTTCCTATCATGGTTCTAACAATTTCTCTGGGTCTCTGGGTGTGGCTCAGGAGGCCTGAGTCCTCATAACCATAACCTCATAACTGTGTGGCATCTGCTTGTTTCTCTCCTTTCCCGGGCTGGCTTCACTTGGTGGCATCACCCCAGAAGCCAAGTGAAGCTTCCTCATTATGGCCCTGTTTGGAGGGTAGCCCTCCCTCCCTACTCTGATGCTGCTTCTGGAGAATGGCTGGGCTATGCTGAGGAGAACACTCCTGAATTTGCCAGAATGCCTCACTTTTCCATTTTCTCTAAAGACTGTGGGTGCGAAGCATTCTTTTTCATTTCTGCCTCCTATCTGTCCTCTTCCTAGGACAGATAGGAGTCTTCACAAGTTACGGTCTCTGATCTAGAGAGACACAGAGCTGTACACAGTTCTTCAAATTCCTTCCTCCCATTGTATTCCTGTCAAGACCCTCCTATCGTTCCTTTAGATATACAGCCTTAGAGTACGTGACTAGGATCAGTGTGGCTGTTGTTTGAGCTACAGGTGGAAGATTGTGAAGACAGCTGTTAATTGAGGAGCAAGATCTAAGATAAAATTCTTAACTGGGGTGCCAGGACACACGGATATAAAGCAAACGCTTTGCAAGCATGCTGCCAAATTGTCATCAAAATGTCAAATTACTTTTTACTACAACCGAGATTACGCACTGTCGTGATGATGTCTGCCCAAGAAGAGGTTGAACCAAGTATGCCTTGTCCCCCGGTGTCCAACATAGTATGACCTCTCCAGTCCCTGGTGGGAGGTGAGGGGTGACTACAAGCTATAAGGGATGTGACAGGAGCATAGGCTCCTTGTGAGGATCAAGGGAGCAGAGTCGTCTTCAGACAGTCATATAGGACCGAAGGATAAAACACATAAATAGTGGTAACTCTGAATATAATTAGTCTGTGATGCCGTATAAAATTCTGGTATTTCAAAGAATGCCATGAACAGAAAGAAAGGTTGAAAACCATAGGCCTACAAGGAGATAGAAAGGAATCAAAAGCAAGGGGAAAGGTTGTCGATTCAATGCATTAAAGATAGGAGAGAAGGAAGAGAGGAAGCTTAATGATGGAGTGACATCTGGAAATGCACAGGGAAGTTTAGGAAGCTCTCAGAGATGATCTTCAACTTTGTAGTGGAAGCAATACCACCTGATGATAAAATGAACGAGTACCTTTTGCTGACCTTGGAGTAGTTATATATCCAAGTTATACATGTTTATATATGTTAGCTTGTTTAATCTCCACAATGATCCCATAGAGTAGGGACTGTTATCACCCAGTTTAACAAGCCAGGAAACTGAGGCTCAAAGAAGTTGTGTACTGGACTCAGGGGTCTAAAAGCCAGGAAAGGAAGAACTGGTCTCCAACCAGGCTGGGAGAAACTGGTCAAAGTAAAGTTGGCTGCGTTCACCTGCATCACGAATGTTCCAGAGACCCACAAAAGCTGAACAAAGGGGCTGTAAGACAGAGACTTCTTCCAGCAAGGACAGGAATGCAGGCACTGGGGTGTGTGTGTGTGTGTGACAGCACATAATCAGGGTTGGCACTCTGATGTGGCACTGTAGAACTGGCCGGGAAAGAAAGGAGGTGGGGCTCAGAGGACATATCCAGCCAGACCACAGGCTTGAGGACCGGCTGCTGTGGAGGGAAGGAAAGGAGACAGTTACCCTGGCTGGGAGTTACCCTGGGGACGGGCTGTGGACTCCTGGACCTGATCCAGTGACAGCAGCTGCGTGGTGTGCAAACATGAGGGTCTGGATTCAAATTCCCCTTCTGTGTTCTGCCGGCGGCTTCGTGTTCCATTGCCGTCCTTGTGCGTCGTCAGCGCAGGGAAGGACCCACCCGACTGATCCCGTGGGAGGAAGGCAGCTACAGGGAGGCAGGCCCCTGGTCGAGCATACAGGGCTGTGAACACTTTCGGAGGGCTGGGGCCAGCGCGGCAATGGATGACACTGGGCAGGAGCACTCAGGTGGGGCCAGCTTCCCGCACGCGGCGGGCGTGGCGCGGCCGGGGTCTCGGGGTCCGTGGGGGGGGGGCGGGGGGGGGGGGGAGGCCCGGGCCGCTGGAGCTCCTGCTCTGGGGGCGGTGGCCGGCGGCTTCCGGCGGCCTCTGCAGCTGCCTCGGGCTGCCCGAGCCCTCGGAGCGGGCACTGTTTTCTCTTTCTCTTGTCAGATACCGACTCCCACGCAGGAAAAAGGAAGCACCTTTTGTCAGATGCTGCGGCCACTTCCTCTTCAGAAGGCTCCAGCCAGCCTCTTTCTCTGCAGAATGACGGGGCCGGCGCCGGGCGCCGGACTGCTTGTGCTTCGGGCCCCCGGCTGTCGCCGGCTTCCCGGTCCCTGGCCGGCCCGCGCCCGGCGCTGGCCGCTCGGCTGCCTCTCGGGCGCTCGGGGCCTCGTCCCTCCGGCCGGCCTGGCCCCCTGAGCCGGGCCCTGCTGGGGCGCAGCCAGCTTCTCGGCCCTCTGGGGCTTCCTCTGTGGCCTCGGCGCCCCCCGCGCGCCGCTCCATGTCCCTCAGCCAGCCTGCCTGTCTGTTCCTCTCCATAGCTCGGTCCCGGAGCGTGATGACCGGCGAGCAGATGGCCGCGCTCCACCAGCCCACCGCCCCCAACCCGCTGGAGAGACCCATCAAGATGGGCTGGCTGAAGAAGCAGAGGTCCATCGTGAAGAACTGGCAGCAGAGATACTTCGTGCTGCGCGCGCAGCAGCTCTACTACTACAAGGACGAGGAGGACACGAAGCCGCAGGTACCGGCCGGACTGTTGGTCCCCACTGGGGGACACCCGCAGGCCTTCTCCCTAGGACTAGATGCGTGTGGGTCGGAGAGGCGTTCCTTCTCTCCTTTCCACCAGGGTTTAGATACATAAACTGAGTCTCAGAGAACACAGGGTGATCCTCCTGGGCTAATCTTCGAGGGGAGCACTGCGGAGCTTCCTAAACTCAGGCCTTAAGTCAAGGCTGGTGACACGGTCTTGATGGTGACGCTGAGCGTGAGGGCTCAGAGACAGCGGACTTGCCTTCAGGCAAATTGATTTGTCCGGCTGACATTTACTGAGCATCTATTATGTACCAGACATTGTTCTGTGTACTTAAAATCAACCAGTGAGTAAAACAGATAAAAATCCCTGCCTGTGGAACTTAGAAGGTAAGGGGACAGACAGAAAATAATAAATAAGGAGAGTATGTGGTTTGTTAAAAAATGACGTGTTCCATGAGATTAAAAAAAAAAAAAAAAGAACGGGTTAAGGGGAGATCAAGCGTTTGGGGAGGTAATATGATTTTACAAAAGGTGGTCGGTGTGATTAAGGAGTAGAGGCAGTTAACCAGGTGGATCTCAGACGAAAGAGCACTTCATGCCGAGAGGAAGGCCGTTGCAAAGGTGCGATGGTGGAGCATGTCTGCTGCACGCTGAGAATACCCAGGAGGTATTCTCCTTGTGTGGGACCAACAGAGCTAGGGAATGAGTGGACCAAAGGGCATGGGGTCAGAGAGAGGAGGGCGGGGTCTAGGATCACAGGGCAGATAGCAAAGAAGAAGACCACTGTAAGGACTTGAGGGTTTATGCTGAGGGCTGTGGGGAGGCATTGCAAGGTTCCCAGCAGAAAGGGGACATTCTTTGGCTTACGCTGTAAAAAGATGGCTCTGGCTACAGTGTTCAAAATAGATTCAGGGCCAGAGGAAGGAGGCGCGAGGGTAATCTAGGGGAGAGGTTATGTTGTTCAGAATGTCATTGGGGGTTGTGGGCTGGAGGAAAGTGATCGGGTTCCTGGTATACTTTCAAAGTACAGCAAACAGGATTTCCAGATGGAGTCCTAAATCTTGGGACTAGTGATTCCTCGTGGCCATGACGGTGCATGAAAGTGAAAGGGTGTGTTATTAACATTACCTTGGGGCCTCAGGTGTAGACTGCGTGTCTTGGAGCAACCAGGACTACTGGCCACCCCATCTAGAGCTCATGTCTGTGGAGGTGGAAGAGTGAGCTTGGCCGGAAGGAACTTATTAGGGAAGACAGACTCTAGAATCTTCTGCATCCAGAAAAAAAGCCCCCAGAAGAGTAAGGATATTGGGGGTGGATGGCAGGGTATGCAAAGAAACAAGGCAGCCATTTTGGAAGAGGACAGGTCTCTTGAAGAACAGGCTTGGGAATCTGCGGCACATCAGCAGCACCTGGTTAACCAGGCCTCCACTTGAGTGTCTGTCTCTGCAAAGGCTAGAGAAGGGCCAGAGACCCCACCACAGCCTGGGTTCTGGCTCAGTGACCTGTACATGGTAACCAGACTTCCTTTAACTTTATGAACAGCCCAGACCCTATCAGAGCCCAGCAATCATAGGCTAGGATGGTGGTGACTGGTGCAGGAGAAGCCGATGCAGCAAGTCTTCCCATCTGCAGAGTGAGGGAGGTGGCATTATCAGCAGGAAGAACAGCTCAGTGGGTCTGCTTCCACGAGGTGTAGATGGTAAGAGGTACAGTATGTCCAAGCTTGTGTTCTTTCCCTGGCTCTTCTGCCAGGAAACTGGCCAGGTAACTATTTAATTTTTCTGGACTCCTCTTTCCTCTTTTGTAAAATGAGACAATCATATCTGGCCTGCACTTATCACAAGGTCAAATGATATGAAGCATGTGTAAAAAAAATGTTTTGGGAAAGCATAAACTGTTGTCAAAGGTTAAATAAATTATTGGAGGTCCTAGCTTCTCTCCTTTGCTTCTGAAGGAGGAAACTCAAAATCCTTCCAGGGATACAGTAGCCTGGGATAATTAGGCAAAGCTTCTTCTAGGATGAAAGTATGTTTTTTTTTTTTAAAGGAAATCTATTAATATAATAGATCAGTTCAATAGGTTGAGATCAATAAGTCAAATAAGGAAAAACTGCACAACCCCTAAATTGTGGCCATCTGATAAAATCCAATACTCATTTCAGATATAAAATGTTTTTAAAAAAGCTTTTAGGGATGAAATGATAATGTATTAGAAAGAAGACTTCACTGTATATAGATATGGATACTTTGATGACAAAAGCTGTATGTGTGCCTGGTAGGAAATTGGAAGATGTGGAAGAACACAAAGCAGAAAATGTAAACCATCCCATTAGCAAGAAATAGGCACCTGAATTCTCACTTCTTCCAGTTCTTTCTGTACACACACATTTAGAAACTCATCTATTCTATATGCAAATTAGTATAATATTCTTTAATTTAAAAATTAACAATAAGTCATGAATTATTATTATTATTACTGAATATTCTTTTATAATGTAATTATTAATGGTGGAGGATAATCTACCCTATAGATATTCTATAATTTATTTAACTAATTTTCTGATGAAAATTAGTAGAGAATTTGGGCTGATATTTTTATATTATTATTACAAATAAGAGTTAAATGGGCATCCTTGTAGACTTTTTATCTATCCATAATTATTTCTTTAAGATAAAGGAAATCTCTTAAAAATAAAGCATTTTTTTAATGCTATTGTTTAACATTGTTTTGGGATTCATAGACATTGCAAACATCTAGAAAGGATATGAAAGTTACAGACACGAGCTAAATTCTTGGGGAAAAAGAAAAGCATATTTCTATGCTATGTTTCACACCATTCATGATTCTGGATGGACTAATGGCTTACAAGTAAAAAAAAAAAAAGTGAGTTCATGAAAGTCCTAGAAGAAAATTTGGTTATCTGCATAATCTTTGGAAAGCAGGTGTCTTTCAAGCATAGTATAAGCGACAAAGACAGCACAAGGGAAAGGCTAATTTAATTACATAAATAAAAATATTTGTATGTGAAATCATAAAGTGAAAAGGCAAATAATAAGAAGGAAAATATTGTATATGTGCATATGGTAAACAAATATTCCTCATATTTAAAGTATTCTTTCAAACCTATGAAAAAAGTCCGAATAGCTCAATAGAAAAGTGAGGAAATGATGCAAATGGACAATTTACCAAAAAATGTAATCGCCAATACATGTATATAAAAAAGTTTAGTCTCGGTAGGCATTAAAGACATACAATGTAATCTAATGAGACATCACTGTCCCCTTATCAAATTAGCAAAGCTTTTCTAGAAATTTCGGTGTCAGTAAGGACAGGAAATAGGAATTCTAATGCACAGCTGATGGAAATGAAACTCTGTACCACCTTTCTGGAGGGTAATACATGCTTTTAAAAATGCAAACTCTTTGACCCTGCATTTCTAATTCTAGGAATTTAACCAAAGTGGCTGTTTAAGAGAGAGAGAGCACAGGCTTGTTTAAGAGAGAGAGAGCACAGGCTTGGCGGGCTGGGTACAGAGGGAGAAGCAGACTTCCTGCTGAGCAGGGAGCCCAACGCAGGGCTGGATCCCAGGACACCGAGATTCGACCCGAACCAAAGGCAGTTGCTTAACCGACTGAGCCACCCAGTTGCCCGAAGACTGATGTAGATAATTTAATTTACCTGAACAGATTTTCACTACAGTATTGTTTATAATAGTGATGTTAAAAATGATGCCCAGAGGTAGGGGCTAAGTTATTATCAAGGAACTTCTATATACTACCACAATAGAATACAATTCTGCTGTTATGCCCTAAATCAATACTCTTTGAAATAGTAAGATATCCATAATATTGTTTTGAAAACAAAAGAAAAATGGCCAGTTTACAACAGAGGATGATATATCTAACTAATCCCATTGTTGAGGGAAAAACTAATGAATGTGAATTTATGGGAAAACGGCTGGGAGAGAAATACAAAGACCTGTTAATAGTGGTTATCTCTTCTGAACATTGGAGTTTCAGACAATTTTTAATTTTCTTCTTTTTTGTTCATTTTGCAATTTTTCTATGTTATAAATTAGCTGTAAACTCAAAAAGAACATGCACAATTCTATCCCTTAAAAAAAAAAAATCTCAGACAGAAACTCCAGTGATCTTGGAGCAGTCAGGTGAAAAAGGCCCTCATGTACACTGATGATATGCATATAAGCTGGTGCAAACTTTCTAGAAAGCCATCTGGCCAGATTTCTAAGAGCCAAAAAAGTATCATACGCTTACACCAAGTCATTTTATTTTATTTATTTTATTTATTTTATTTTTAAAAGATTTTATTTATTTATTTTGACAGAAAGAGACAGCCAGAGAGAGAGAGGGAACACAAGCAGGGGGAGTGGGAGAGGAAGAAGCAGGCTCCTAGAGGAGAAGCCTGATGTGGGGCTTGATCCCAGAACGCTGGGATCACGCCCTGAGCCGAAGGCAGACGCTTAACGACTGCGCCACCCAGGCGCCCCGAGTCATTTTATTTTTAGGAAGTTATCCAAGAGAAATAAGATACATGCAGTGCTGTTTATAATGAGAAACTTTGAACTTAATGTCCAACAAAGGAGAATGATTAAACAGATGATGGAACCCTCTCTGATGGACTCCTGTGCCTGCTTCCCGGGCAGCTTGGGGATGGACAGAAAGCAGTCTGTGCATTTTTTTCCCCTGAGGTCTCAGCAGGGTCTCTCCAGCTTTAATAGTATAATGCTCTGGAAATCTTTGATTTAGCTTGATATAAGTCATTCCAAAAGGTTCTTTGCCAGGGAAATTGTTTAAACCAGGACCTCAGCAAACTGCCCTCGAGTCCCTGCTGCAATGATGGTTCTGGACAATCCTAGCTTCGTTGTTCCCTTGTCTCATCTCCCTGCTTTTCTGGGACGTTACCGCAGGTGGCTGGCTGTCAGCGGCAGGGAAGTGTTTCACAAATGACTCTCTGGTGGCCGAGCTGATCGTGAGGCAGCATTAGCCAATTTCCGTGGTGTGAATACCCCAGCATGGCTGCTCCCGACATGACATCACTGAAGACAGAGTTGAGAAGAGATGTGCCAAGCACAGTGTTCTAGAGCATTTTAACCACACGAATAGAACAGGTGTAAATAACCACATGAACAGAAGTAACAGTAAAATATAGTAAATAAATAGGAAGTGATGAACTCCAAGTATTATTACCTTTATTCTTAATATAAAATATTAAACACATTATATTAAAATGTAATTTAACTTTTGATAACGGCTGTGTTGAACAACTGGCTCACATTGCTCCTGAAAACATGACCGTTCATTCTCGAGAGCCACTGTACGTGGGCTCTAGCCTCCCACCGACAAGGCTGTTTGCCCTGCTTCATTGCGGTAGGACGTGGGGCCTCCTTCTTCCTTCTTCGTACAGAGTCCACTTGCAGTGTGGGGGAAAGTGGCAACTTGCGCCTTCCCTGTCCAGAGCCATTCCCCCCTCCCCATCAGCGTCCCCGCCCCCCGCTACTGTCTCTCTTATGGCTTCCCACTCTCCTCTTCATTTATGACGGTTCAAGACTCTTGCGCTCAAGATGAGCTTACAAGGGCTTGCAAGTGTGTCTTTTATGTCTTGGTGTGAATAAGTTTAACTCTGATGGTTACTTCTTCCCCCAAAGTAAGTGGGACTTGAAAGTAAACCCTTACTTGTCATTCTGAAATCCCCCTGACTGGGGTTTGAATCATAGCATTCTTATTGACTAGCACTGTGATCTTGGATCAGCTAGTTAACCTCTCCTCTGACCCTTACTTCCTCATGTCTCCAGGGGGGGAAAATAACAGTCAGTCCTTCAGAGAGTTCTTATGAAGATTTAATGTGATGATATATTCAGGGCATTTAGCACCGAGCCTGGCACCTAGTAACTGCTCCATAAATGGTACTTATGTATTTTGCATTTCATTTTTACCGTGTTTGGATGAACGTGATTTGGGCATATCAAATAAGAGAGGTCTTTAGGAGAGGCAGACACCTCTGAAATTGTACTTTCCTCTTCTTCTGCCAGGCAGTGCTCCTTCTCGTCTAAAAGTAACATGGCTTTTTATTCTGGTGCCATAACTCAGGCAAAGAAGCCCAGCTGCACAATCTCAGGGTCATTTTTTTCCCCCGAGGCCACTGGTATTATTTAAAGATGATGAGGACGATGTAGGTTTGAGGTTATTCCCAAGTAATGAAATTAGAGAAATGTAGAAAAATGAAGAATTCCCTTATATAGATAAATACTTCTCTTTTTTTCCCTCCTTCCTCCTTCCACTCTGCCCCCTTCACCTCTTCTCCTCCTCCTCCTTTTCTTCTTTTTCTTCTACTCTTTTTCTTACTCGGTCTTAAACATTTTTATTTCTAGACTCTTAAGAAGCATTTATTCTTTTATGCTCCTGAGCTGATCTGAGAGTTCATTAAGACTCTTGCCCTTATACTCTCAAAAGTTCAGAAATAACAGAAGTAAAACCAAAGAATCGCCAAAGTAGTAATTAGTAAAAATTTATTGTGCATGCACCAAAAAGACAGTTTGCGAACTAGAAACGCTTAAACCAAAAACGTGGAGTGAGGCTCAGGGATATATTGTTATAAAGCAGCATTCTAAGTGAGAAAGCAGTGACTGTTTATTCTTTATCATGATTGGTTATAATGTGAGAATTTCCTTAGGGGAGCCTGGGTGGCTTAGTCAGTTAAGCGTCCAGCTCTTGATTTCGGTTCAGGTCATGCTCTCAGGGTTGTGAGATCCAGTCCTGCTCAGTGCAGAGCTGCTTCAGATTCTCTCTCTCCCTCTCTCTCTGCCTCTCTCCAATGCTCACCCACATTTCCTTAAATGATAGGAAACGAGTCAGTGATTACGGTTCAAGGTTTGCTTATGATTTCCAGAGGCATAAGCAAGAAATGATGCAGGTCAAGTGTGTCTCGCAAAGTAAGCGAAATTGAGCTTGGTGTCACTAAACTGGTTTCGTTTGCTCAGGGAATTGTCAAGGCTGCCTCTCTGTTTTTGATGTTAATGGATTTTCTGATGCCAATCCACTTCACGGACGCTCTATTCTAAAGACACATACGTTTACTTAGCTAGAATCAGACACGCTATCTGTCGCGGCCAGTGAGATGGACATTCAGACAAGCCAACTCTAGGACAAATAAGCTATGTCCCTTGGTGCAGTCGCTTAGACTTCCACAGTATCGATTTCCTCTTCTGCAACGTAGAAGGGGCCATGTCGCCAGGCTTATGGTACGGAGCTGTTGTGGGGATCTAATGAGATATTGCATGTGATGGTGCACGTCAGTGCTAAGGCACTGAGCACATACGTGGAAGAAGTGACTGATAACACATTCACATGTAAGAGGTCACATAGCCTTCTGCATTCTCACTCTCTTCCATGGATCCAGGATCCTCCTGCCTACTTCCGGGGACACGAGGCTGATGGGTCCCCACCACCTCAGCTTTAACTCACTTCTGAGATGAATTACCATTCTGTCACTTACTAGCTCTGTGACATTAGGCAGATTATAATACCTTTCTGATTCCCGGGTTCCTCACTTGTAAATGTGCATGACACCTGGCTGGGAGGATTGTTGGAAGGACTAAATGGATAACATATTCAACGTGCTTAGCAAAGGGACAGACCCTTGAAATGTGCCGCTCAGCAGCTCTTGCTGCTACTAAGAGCTCTATCTTCTTGAATGGCTGGCTCCCTGTGGTTCAGCCCCAGTGGAATCTCTGGCAGCCGGGCAGGTAGACTGTCCACCATACGACCTCTGCAAGGCATACCAGTCTCTGCCCTGCTTGCAAATATCAGATGTCTGGTTTGGCCAGGAAGTCAGGTCCTTGGAAAAGGGGGAAGAGGCGAGTGTTGCTGACGGCATCCTCTTCCCTCACTCTTCTGTCAGGACCTTGTTCTTTCCTCTCTAGGCACCTCGCTTGCTCTCAGATAGCTGTTGCTTAATCTGGCAGAGGCTTGAACAGCAGAAGGGCCCCACTCAAAACTGGGATGCTAGCTTGTCATGTTCCTCCCCACCTACCTATCTTCCTCCTTCATCCCATCATTATCCAGTCTATCCTTCAACTTAATTTTAGGTGACAAAATCGCTGCGTATTTATGGGGCTAACTTCTGATCTTTCAGGGTTGCATGTACCTACCCGGAAGCACGATCAAGGAGATCGCCACGAACCCAGAAGAGGCGGGGAAGTTTGTCTTTGAAGTCATTCCAGGTAGGCGACAAAAGTGGGGACAGAGGTACATTACCCTCCCGTTTACTTCTGGATGCCAGTGTCAGCCCGCTAACCAACCAACCGCGGAAGAATGCACCGTCGTTCTGTATGTAGCCGGTGAACCTACACCAGTTCATCAGCTAGCAGGCCAACTAAGTGGGTGCGCGCTCGCGGCAGCCCTGTAAGCCCCTCGTGCACGCGTGCTTGGTGTCAGGCATTCCGCCGGGCGCTGGCACGCTGCTCTGCAAAGCACAGCATCCCTGCTCACTAAAAAGAGCTTGGTTTCCGAAGCTGAGTGGGACATGAAAATGAACAGTTACAGTGCACACTGAGCGATGTGAAATCGCTGCGCTGGTAGGTCAAAAATGGTCCACAGTCAACCGTCACACAGGGTGCGACGCGACCTAATAAGAAAGGACAGCCGCGAATTACGGAGCACTTAGCACGTGTCAGGTGCCGAAAGTCCTCTACTGCGCATGTTAGCAGCACCCCAGAGGATGCTTCTGCCCAGGCAAGAGCTCCCTTCCTCGAGTGCGTCTGGGGCAAGGGGAGTTTCAAGGGGAATTTGGGTTTGTGTGAGTCTAGCACACTGAAGCTGCTTCTCCTTGTCTCCTGCTCCTTTGCCAGCCCCAGTCCCGCCAGGAACTCCAGAGCTGCTGGTCTGGTGGTGCAGCCAGGCTGCTGCTGCCGCCTCGCTGACACAGCAGGGGAGGCCACCAGTCCCCTGGGCGAGCGCCCCTTCCCTGAACCCCTTCCTTACCCCTCGCACAAGGCAGCATGCACATGAGAAATGACAGAGAAGGCAATGTAGTCAAGAGCTTAGAGTGCCTGGTCTGGAGCTAGCTTGCCCTGCTCCGAATCCTGGCCCTGCCACTTTCTGTTTGTGCAACGATGATCAAGTTATTTCATTTCTTCCTGCCTCTGTTTCTTTATCTGTGAAATGGGGACAATGATGAGAATAGTGAGGATGAAAGAAAGAAATCGATTTGGCACATTTGGTATAGTGACTGATAACATAGTTAGTGCCATGTAGAGGTTTCATATTTGGGGATAACTAGGGGAAATTATAATGTAGAAATCAATCCTAAAACTGGCTACTACTATAGAAAACAAAGAAAAACAATTTTTTTTTTTTTTTTTAAAGTTCAGCTCTTCCAGGTGGCCTCCTTCCTAGTGGGCACTCCTTTGCTTTTTTTATCTGATGTTCTGTCCATCTCTCTTCCTCCTCAAAGGAAGAGGTTATTTTTTAGTCTCTCCTCTCTGAGAAGACCCCACCTCCTTCCCCACAAGATTCTTCTAGTCCTAGGACCCCTTTCCCAGCACAGTTTAAGGGATGCAACAGTCCATGGTAACATGTGTCCCAAAGCCTGAATTTTCCGCCAAGGGCAATCCTACTGAGAGGCCTGGCTGAAGATCACTGTGGGCTTTGCACCAAAAGCCCAATACCCCTGAAGATTGCTCTGCTGCAGTATCTCATTATCACTTACACTTGCTTACACTTACACGTCTCATAAGAACAAACAGCAATTCTAAAGCAATTATAAGGTAGGGAACCATTTTCCTAAAGGTTTCCTAAAAGAACCATCATTCTCAAGTCTTCATCCAACTTAAAGTGAGGCAAGCCTTTGTATTATGATGTAGAGACTTTTTTAGTTCCTCTTTTGGTCATGCTCTTATGCAAGATGATTCTCAGGGACCGATGTTGGCAGAGGAAATGGTCTTCCTAACCAGGGCCCTCTCTCTGTGATCACTGGTGTTATAACATTGCACAAAAGACAGAGAGAAGAATTTCATTATACTCATGCTATGTTTTTCTTTATTTGGAGCAGGAAAAAATTTAGAACAAGCTTCCCTCTCCCTACTTATAGCACAATAACTCTCTGTTGTTCAACCCAAAGGAAGTCGTCAGGGGTATAGAGAGTTATTCCTTTTGTTGCATTTAATTCTGACACTGCCTTGTGAGATGTCACAACAGATTTATTGAGTACCTGCTATGAGCCAGGAACTATTGTAGGAACTGGGAATCCAGAAAAGAACAAGCCTGCGTGCAGCTCACAGTCTAAAGGGGGAGACTGACAACTGACTGCTTATGATGGAATAAGCCCAGTGGAAAAAAATTAAAGCAAAGAAAGAGAGAAAAAATTGTGGTCGATGTGGGGATAGTGGCAGGTCACTTACCTTTTTATTTTTTATTTTTTTACTTTTTAAAAAACATTTTATTTATTTGAGAGAGAGAGAGACAGAGATAGTGAGAGAGAGCATGAGTAGGGGGGTGGAGAGGGAGAAGCAGGCTTCCCCCTGAGCAGGGAACCTGATGTGGGGGCTCGATCCCAGGACTCTGGGATTATGACCTGAGCTGAAGGCAAACCCTTAACCAACTGAGCCACCCAGGCACCCCTCACTTACCATTTTAAATAGAGCAGGCACTCTCATGTGCCCAACATTAGTTGTTTTATAGGGCAGCAAAAGATTTTCCAATTCCCTTTGCTTTTTGATCTCTTGAACCTATCTAATACCATGGAAGTTCATCGTCTTTACCCTTCATTGGGTCATCTGCTCTTTTGACCAGAAGGGTCAGTCCATCGAAGCCCTGGCTGTTCAGGAGCATCCTGAGAGCTGGGTGTTTCTCAATGGAGTTGAGGGACAAAATTAATGGCAAAACTGAAAGATTTCCCAGAAGTCAGGGTAAGCTGAAAAGACGTGTTTTTGATAATACAACAGACTGGAGAATAGGCATGGTGGAGAAGGGTGCCAGATAAATTTTGACCAATGTCAAATTGGAAGCAATAGGGGCCAGTGGCAATTATTGGGAGAAAGAACAGGGGCCTTGCTTTGAGTCTGGTGGTATCTTACTGCGTGCCAATAGGCAGGTCTCTTTGCATCTCTGGACTTGAGTTCCATTAGCCGTAGAGTGGAAATGATACTACAGCCCATTCTATTTCAAAGGGATATCATGATTCCTACAGGATTCTTTAGTTCTACTCTGACCACTTTTCACTTCCCATTTTACTTCTGGAAACACCTAGCTCTCAGGAATGGTCAGGGCCTCCGTGGACTGATCCTTCTGGTCAGAGGAGCTGATGACCCAATGATAAGATGGATTCAGAGTTGGGTTGTCCCAAAGCATAAAAGAACGTGGTGATATTGATGCAGGTTCAAGAGATCAGAACCAAAGGGAATTTGAAAATCTTTTGTTGCCCTGCAAGGAAATATGGGTTTGGGCACAACGGAGGTGCTAGAACAAACTCTTTTTGAGAGAAAGGCCCTGACATTGTGAGAAGAATGGGTTGGTGTTTACACAGACACTTTGACATTTCATAGCCTCTTGTAATTGAAAGGGATCGCTGTTATGTTGTCCTTCCTAAGGCCTACGTTTGATGCTTTCCTTCTCCCTCTCTTCTCCTTCTCTGTCCCGATTTTCCTTTTTGTCATTTTCTTTCATTCTTTCTCTTGGCATCCTCTCCCTGTTCCACCCCCTTGTCATTTCCTCCACCCTTTTGTCTGATAACACAAACCCAGGAAACATTACATATGTCTGTCCATAATCCTGGGTTTAGAGTGCTAATGGTAATGAAAGTCCTAACAAACTTCATTTGTCCATCAACTATGTATTGAGAACCTCCCGTTTACAATGTCTTGTGCAGGTAGGAGAGTAGAAACTCTGAAGAGGAAGTACTGATTGTGTGAGAAAGGCACCCACGTGCTCCTTGTCCCTCTCTCCTAAGTCGCTCTTACCCTCCCCACCCCAACAGCTGAGCTCACGAGTAGCATAGGAAAATATCTGTAATGGTGTGATGGACTAAAGTCTTCAAAATTGTGTGGGCTGAGCCTGCCTCCCCTAACACCGACGCTGCCCGTTGAACTTCTCTTCCTTTCTGGTAGGAAATGTCTTCTCTCCCCAACAGGAGCAGTTCTCAGCCCAAGACATTCCAATTGCAAACCACGGGTGCTCAATGGTTTATCTATAGAATCAGAGTTTCGGGTGCATAGGTATTTGGTTCCCTTGAGGATAAGTAGATAATGCTTTTGTGCTGTTTGACTGGTTGATTAATTGCACCAAGAGAGCAGCTGAAGTTCAGCTTGCCTTCGCTTCCCTTTGTCCCGGCCGCTTCATTAATATTACTTCTTCCTCCAGCCTCATGGGACCAGAGTCGCGCAGGACAGGACTCCTATGTCCTCATGGCCAGCTCTCAGGCGGAGATGGAGGAGTGGGTTAAATTCCTTAGGAGAGTCGCTGGCACACCCTCTGGAGGTAAGGACTCTGCAGGCTTTCCTGGCCATGTGTCTGTGATAACTCGAAGACGGGGAGTTAGGAGCTCCAGACACGATCTCTCCTTGAACAGTGTTCAAGGGAGACCATGAGAGGACAACTCTGAGGCCATGCTCAATGCCAAGCATCTAGCTTCCCTCCCTGCATGACCTCAAAGAGCCAACTTTCGGTTAGCTGGGCGCACTGCAGCCCTTTGCACCTCAGCGGCAAATGTGTGTGATGCCCTGAAGCACCAACATTCTGCAGCACCAGGAGTCTGCCCGGTTATGGGGTCGTGGGGCCTGAGAGGGTGGTGGCAAGATCTATGCCTAAAGCTGGGGGGGGGGGGAGGGGGCTGATCAGCACAGGAAAGTGAAGTGGCTGGCCAGAACTGGGGTGGTCAGACTGGGGAGAGGTTCAGGAACTGTGTCCAGCTCACAGGTTCTCAGTGAATTCAGGGTGAGCACTTTTCTGGGTTCCATGACTCAAGTGTTCGAGTTTTCTGGCAACCCTGGTGTTAGGCCCACACTAGAGGAGAAACTGCTGTGAAAAAATATCAGCAATTAACCCAGTGTCCACAAGAGCCAAAATATGGAAGAAGCCCAGTTGTTCATCAACAGAAGATGTGGTATATATATAGTATATTCTATTGTATGTATATATACATACAATGGAATATTACTTAGCCATCAAAAAGCATGAAATCTTGTCGTTTGCAACAACATGGATGGAACTAGAGGGTATTATGATAAGCGAAAAAAGTCAGTCAGAGAAAGAGAAATACCATATGATTTCACTCACATGTAGAATTTAAGAAAAAAAAAAGCAGATGAACATAGGGGAAGAGAAGGAAAAATAAAATAAGACGAAAACAGAGAGGGAGACAAACCGTAAGAGACTCTTAATTCTAGGAAACAAACTGAGGGTCGCTGGAGGGGAGGTTGGTGGGGGTGATGGGGTAACTGGGTGATGGGCATTAAGGAGGGCACGTGATATAATGACCACTGGGTGTTATATGTAAGTGATGGATCACTAAATTCTAACCCCTGACACTAATAATACACTATATGTTAGCTAAATTGAATTTAAATAAGACATTAAAAAAAAACCCCAAAGCCATCTGCAATTAACAAACAGGTGAATCCAGTATGTGTTTTTTCCTTTCTTAAAAATATGAAGAACTGATACAGGCGATCTCAAGTGACCACTTTCCTTCAACTTTTTAGGAATGCACTTTGGGTCAGCTCCAGGATAACTGTATATAATTATTTATCAACTGTGCTGCCTGTTATTTTGGAAGTCATGTTGGGGGGGAGGGCTTTTACAGCTCAAATATTAAATATTTATTAGATTGCCCAATGGTTTCTTTAAAAATTATGAACACCATAATAATTTTGTGGAAATTTGAAAAAATATAGGAAAATAATCACCCCTAAAACCACCAAAGGCATTTTTATGTTTTTCTTCCAGGTGGTATTCATATATACATTTCTTTCTTTCTTTTTTTCAAAATGACAAGCATGGAATATATACAATTGAATACCTTTTATTTGATAGCTATGTTATATTGATTCATTTCCGGGATTGTTTGGTTACAAAAAATAGAAATCGCATGCAGTGATGTTCGGCAACAAAGAGGGATTTGCTGGGTTGGTGCAGCAGCTGTTCAAAGAGACCAAGGGAGAATTGCCAAGAGGCCTGGGGCCAAGAACTGGACCGTCGGCCCAGAGCTTATCCTGTCAGTTTCTCTGGGGCCGCGCAGCTTCGCATTCCGCTTTTCTCTGCATGCCTGCCTGTGTTTGCGTAGTTAGCAGTGCTCCGGTGCTTACTCGTGGCCCCACAGAGCTGTGCCAGCCCCAGCTTTCCCGTACCTCTCTCTCAAGCACAGCAGAGGCTGAGCTCAGCCTCCGCACCCCATTCCACACTCCTGAGAAAGGAGATCTACCCGGCTCAGCTGGGGTCAGGAGACCACTTGCAGACTCCGGAGCTGAGGCAAGGAGGCAGTTGTGTAGCCTGGGACCTGCCTAGCGTGGGGGCTGGGAGAAAAGAAGTTACAGGTGGGGGACACCCAAACTCGAGTGCCTGCCACAGCCATCCTGAGCAGCCCATCCTATTACAGAAAGAGGAGCATGGTTTCATTCACCGTTTCCCAGTTCCTAAACACTTTCTTTTTTTGCTGTGCTAATCACCAAGATGAGGTCTTGATTGATTAAAGCTCTCTTCTACGCCATTCAGCCTGGATCAGCTTAGCTGTGACCCTCCTTATTGCCCCGGATTGTGAGGTCGTGAGCCCTGGTCGATGTTCCCTGCTTCCCCTCCCCCGCCCCCTGCTGTCCAGCGCTTTAGGCAGCGTGCATTGACAAGAGACGTGGACGTTGCCTAAGCATGCACGTATTCTGAGTCAAAATGCGGTCCCGCACTGTGAATAGCCTCTGTGCCTTATATGGTGCTCGGCTCAGCCTTGCCACGGTGAGCTGCTGTACGGGGTCCTACTCCACGTGGGGATTTCTTCCTTCCCCATCTCACCACCTGAGAAGCAAGTCAAGCATAAATCCTGCCGGCAGGGGAAAGTCCGAGGGACGAGAAATAAGAGTGCAGCGTATTTATTTATTCAAAGACCAGGATTTGTCTCTAAAGGGACATTTCAGAAGTTTCTAAAGCCTCTCGTTGAATCTGATGCTAGATCTCAGATGAGAAGGCCTTTTAAGACAACAGAGTCCAGTCTGAGGCCACAAGGCAAGCCAGACATTTGTTCTTCCTGTTTGTAAGTCAGGAAACTTCTGTCCTGAGGAAGTAGATGATTAGTCCAAGGGGCCCAGCTGCCGAGGAGTGGGGCCAGGGCCCCCGCCTCTGTAGGCAGCTCTTGTCACAGCATGGCCCCACTCGGAAGGTGCCCCTGAGCCGGGCCCACTAGATCTGCAGGGCATGCCCCTCAAACACTGGAAAGTCCCTGAGACGTGTTGCCGCTGCCTCTTTCCAGCCCTTCCTGAAGCTTTCTATGGCTTTTCCCACCCAGAATCTGCTCTCTTCTCGTCACCTCCACTACCACCATCCTGGCTGAGGCACCCCACTGTCTTGTCTGAATTACAGCGCTGGTCCCGAAACCAACTCTTTTGCTTTTCCCTGGACACCCAACGCACGTTCCTGCCTCAGGCACGTTGCTGTGTGCTCTGCCTGGAATCCTCTTTCCCTGGGTAGCTGTGTGGCTTGGTACTCTGCTTTTTTTACAGGTCCTTGCTTAAACATCACCTCAGTGAGCCCTCCCTGGTCATCCCATTTGACACTGAATCCCTCCCTTGCCCTACCCCTGGCCCTCCCTGGCCCTCTGTCCTGCTTCATCTTTCTTCTTAGTACTGCCCTCTTAGACCTTGCTATATATTTCACTCATTTGTTCGTAGTTGGTCTCCCCTGGCTAGAAGGAAACCTTCAATCTACGTGGCAGGAATTTCTCTCTCTGTTTTGTTCAGTGCTGTATCCCACAATCTAAACAGCGTCTGGCACAGCAGACATGAAGGAACAGCCTTCTCTTCCCCTGGTGGTCCTGGGTTCCGCTCCCGTAGGCTCTCCTCTCTGTTCAGTGACGATCAGCTTACCTGGGAAATTATTTGGAAAATGGGTTGCTGCCTCTAGAATGATCTTGCTCCAAGCGTATTAATGGTGAGCTTTGGTGAAAGTCTTTATGGTTTGTAGACCCCTTAGAGAATCTGATAAAGGCTGTGGAAACTCTCCCCAGAAAAATGTTCAGACAGAACAATTTTGTGTTCAACTGCATTCAACTGCAGACGCCTGTAATCCCTTTGTGTTACCCAGGCAGTGAGTCCAAACTATGTTTTAGAAGTCACTCTTGTGACAGTTTTGCAGAGCTAAGGCCCTTCTTGCCCCAGTCTCTTTTCTGGCCCCGTTTCTGCCTTGACAAGAAAGAAGGCCCACGTAGTTCTCACGACACACCCAGCTTTTCTCCCTTGGCTCTGCCTGCCTCGTAGCTGGCTCTGCACCTTCCTCTCACCTTGTCCCAATCTGGGACCATTTCCAGTGTATCTCCTCACATCCCAGAAATTCTTGAACACCAGCTAGACGTGCAACAATTTAACTCAATTCTGACGCCATCTACCCAGAGATAGTATCAGATTGCACAGGCAAAGGGCCTGCAAGGCGTCTCTGCTTCCATGCATTTCAGGTGCCAATTTCAAGTCCAGATTGGCACCTGTGCTTCTGACCCAATGGCTATTGATTGGAGGTTCCAATGACCCCTTCCCTGGGTTCAATTAATTTGCTAGAGGGGCTCACAGAACTGAGGAAGCCAGTTTACTTATTAGATCGCCAGTTTATTATAAAAGGCTATAACTCAGGAATAGCCAAATGGAAGACGTGCATGGAGCAAGGTGTGGTTAAAGCCTCTCCAGGATACCAGTCTCCCCCAAATCTTCAGGTATCCATCAAGCCAGAAATTCTCCAAACCCCATATCCTTTTGGGTTTTACGGAGGCTTTATTGCATCTGCATGACTGATTAAATCATTGACTTTTCCTGACTGATCTCAATCTCCAGCTCCTCCCCCCTCCCTGGGAGTCAGTGGGTGGGACTGAAAGTTCGAACCCTGTAATCACTAGGTTGGTTAGGGTTAATTAGCCCCTATCCTAGGTGCTTTTAAAAACTCACTTCATTAACATAACAAAAGATACCTTTATCTCTCTCAGCACAGCAGATTCCAAGAGTTTTAGAAGCTCCCTGCCAGGAAATGGGTGAAAGACCAAAAATGTATTTTTTATGGTAAATCACAATGTCACACCTTGGAAAGCAGCACCATGGAGTGCCTTGGTGTTCTAGTCTTTTCATGCCTAGCCAGCCCATTTATCTCTTTTCTACACTATTCTTTCGTGAGGGCCTGGCTGGAAAGGATAGATTAATTTTTTCCCACAAGTTCTGGATGCAATTCCAAGTGTTCCTGATTTAAGTAGAAGAAAAGGAAGGGAGGTGATCACATCTGGACTTCAAGTGACTTGTCCCTTTTTCTCTAAGCCACGCCTTCCCTTCCCCGAGTTGGAGGGCTCTGTGTTCCCTGGATCCCCACCCTGAAGCCAAGTGTCTGTCCCACTCCCAGGGAGCAGGCAGCATTGCAAAATGCTAATTGGTTGGAACCTGCTTTGCCCTCTTGCCCTGGAGGCAGGCCTCTGTTTCTCAGGCCACTGCTGGGTACATAAGCGCTGCACTAAGTTGTGCACAGTTTCCTCTGACCGACCTGGTTGTAAGGCCCGGGCCAGGTCCCATGTTTTAAGCATCTTTGTATGTTGGCCTAGGCGTAGAGTATAGAAACAGTGCACTGTTACATGCCTTGGGTTCCTTTTTCTTCCTCTTCTTTCCTAAGTTGTCCGCATCCTTCTGGACACGATTTCACCATCTATAGCAGAGTTTAGCCTGTGGGAGTGTGCTATCTCTGTGATTCATTGTTATTCCACGTGTTCTAATTCTTTTCCTCTAGCCAAACTGGACATGAAGAAGGATGGGTTTTTTTCTTTCTTTCTTTTTTTCTTTTACTGTCGCCCCAAAAGGATGATTTTTACTTATTTTCAGGAATCCCCCTCTCCCCAGATCCCAACACAAGACAGATACTTTTTATTTTTAAGATTTATTTATATTATTTGAGAGAGAGAGAGTACGAGCAGGGAGAGGGGCAGAGGGAGAGAGAGAGAATCTCCAGCAGACTCCTGGATGAGCATGGAGCCTGACATGGGGCTCAATTCCACAAGCCTGAGCTAAACTTAGAGTCGAATGCTCAACCGACTGAGCCACACAGGTGCCCCAAGACAGATCCTTATTTATTCATTTACTCAACAAATACTTCTTGAGCATGCGCCAAGCACTGTGCTAACCCTGGGGTTATGCCAGTGAGAAAAGGACTAAGTCCCCTCTTCAAGGAGCTCACAGTCTAATAGAAGACACAGACCTGAATCGAGCACCACACCATAACACGGCAACTGGGAAAAATACCAGGAAGGAAGAACCCGTCATGCACAGTGGGGAAAAATGTCTTTGTCAAGAAGTTTAGAGAAAGCTTCCCTGAACTAGTGATGATTCAGCTTAAACGTGCAGGGTCCGTAGAGGCTAACTCGGCAGAAGAGGGAGAAGAGGAACAGTATCTCAGCCCGAGGAATAGCGTACACCAAGGTCCTATGCCAGAAAGAACAGGCTCTGGAGTGAGAAGAAGGCGAAGACAGTGGACATAGCCTTGCTAAAGCTGTTGGTCTTCATTCAAAGGTGGCTTGGATGAGGGGGGTGGCGGTGAAGGTGGAGAAAAGGAAGCAGGTGTGCACAACGTTTCAGAGGTAACATTGCCATGACATGGGAGTGAATTCGACATGGAAGGAGAACGTGGTGTCGATCGAGTCCTCGAGTCCCAGCCTATGAGTGAATGGTGGGATGAACATTTTTTGGCAGCATCCCATGACTCCTCCTGGCAATCCTTCCCTCCTCCTGCCTGTCCCCTCGTGATGCAGGGACTCCATTTCAAGGCTCCTGGGCATGTCTGGCAGGGTTGCCGCACTATTTGCTAAACCCTTCTCGACGGGAGGGGGAAATCGTCTCAGTTTACCCCATAACCCACCTCCAAGATCATTCTCTCTGAAGACTGAGCTACATGCAAGTCGGAAAGCATTTCCAGAGAAGGGTGGGCTGGCTTCATCAACACTAAGTGAAGTCCTGTGTTCCTGCCAGACACTTTGATATATGGAGCAATGCTGGTAAGGGCTTGTGTGTGGGATTTTTTTTTTTTTTTAACCCACCTCCAATCTATCCCTTGAATGGCAGTTGACAATTAGCTGCTAAGTAAAAGGAGGCACTTATTTTTATTGCGGACCCTGACAGCTTTATGTTCACTCTTTAAAAGCCAAGACTCATGTGTGTAAAGGTGAGTGGGGAGGGGAAGTGGTGTGGGAAGAAGGAAGGGAGGGCCAGGGGCAGGTGCGGACAGATCCCATGATTTCCGTGCTGGAGTCAGAACCTGAGCAGTATTTACAAGCATGTGCTGATCTGGAAGCAAGAGAGGATGGTTCTTCCAGGGTGGAGAGGAGGGAAGGGCTGAGGCTGGCCCGGCAGAGGCTGTGATTCCTCGGCCCCCACCATGCCTCATATTCTTAGGGTGCCGCGGTGGGACCTGGGCTGTGGCTTTTCTGCCCTGGCACTGCTCTCTTGCTGGAATTTCAGGACGAAAACCCCCAAGCTCCAAAAGAAAGGTATTTTTTTCCTATTTTGTGATTCAATTCTAAAAGGCACTCTGCCCAGCTCCCCTTCCTTCTCCTGCAGAGATGGGGACGTTCCTGGAACTGAGCCGCTGGGAAGCAGGTACCGGTGCTGGGTCACAGGGCCAGTGGGAAAGAGGGTACAGCGGCGGGGTGGGCCATCCTGGGGACCTGGGAGGGACCAGAGGCAGGCTGGGGAGGGACTCTTGTCTTGAACCCAGGGTGTCTGTGTGATGAGGAAGGGAGGATGAGGTTAGAAAGGAGGTGACAGATAATTCTTCCACTTTCACTTCCCCAGAGCAACACAGTGTCCTGGGGCTGCCTAGCAGATCTGAGGAGGAAGCTTAGAAGTAAAGGGGGGAGGATGGCCCACAGGCAGAGACTAGGCAGCTGCCTACCCCTTTCTTCTTCCTCTTAGACTTAGTGATTTCTGAAATTTCACCTAGACAGTTGTATTCCACTGGCTTTAAACAAGAGAGATCAAACTATTGAATTTAGATTCACGGGGTAAATATGACAGTGGACAAATTCCTAATCTAAGTCTCAGTTTATCCATCTGTAAAATGGAACAATAATGTCTATTTTTGTAAGGTTCTTATGAGGACTAAGCGAGAGCACACATGAAAGCTTCTAGGGCACTTCTTCATAAAATTAGCTTAATTAATTAAATGTGTGAATAATTAGAATTATTAAATTATGTATTATAATTAATCAATTCAGATTTGTACCCATTAGGATGGCAATGCCTCTGTTAATAGTGACTGATCCAAAGTGAGGAGCAATTCTGAGTGATTGGCTGGCTGGCCAAGGGCGGGAAGAACAGGGGCACTAGTTCCTTGAAGGAGTGGGTACATCCCAGGAGGCAAGTTGCTGATGGGGGAGCCTGGTGGAGAATGGTCTTCAAGGGCCTCCCACCCACTGTCTGCTGTCTTCCTCTTTCCCTCGTTTCCTTGGGGTCTAGGCTCTGTTGTGTCCTCCTGGGATCAAAGGGTGGTGATCAGGACTGAGAAGTCAGAGGTAGGTGCCACTCAGGATTGGGTCTTTGGAGTTCCAGGAAGGTTTTCTACTCTAGACTTCTCATATGTGATCAGAGATGGAGAGGGCCAAAGCCCGACTGAAACAAGCTGAAGACAACCGGGATGCTCTTTCTCTCCTGTGGGTCTTGAGGTCTCTAGAGCCTGCAGTGGCCACTTCTTGTTGGAAGGAAGAGCTCTGACTGATTTCGAGTCAGGAGGTGTGCAGTTGAGTGTCTTCATATGAGTAATATGAAAGCAGTGGGAGTGCTAAGAAGCACACGAGGATGGGGGAAGGAAGGGCCAGCACACTCCAGCATTTAGAGGGCAGGGAGAAAAGGAGGACTCATCCGAGGAGGCTGAGGAAGTGTGGCCTATGAGATAAATCAAGAACCACGTGGGAGTGCCAAAAGCCATGTGAAAAGTGTCTCAAGAAGGAGTGATTTGCTCTGTCACATGGTGCTGATAGAGCAGTGAAGAGGAAGACTGAGAATTTGACTCCTCAGTTTTAAAAATGTGAAGGCCATTGATCTCCTTGACAAGAGCAAGTTTGGAGAAGTGCTGATCAGAGCACTTTCAGGAGAGAAGGGGAGGAGGACGAGAGGAATGGGAGACCACCGGGGACAGCTTTTCGAGGACTGGCCCATCATGTGCCAGGCTCTGTGCCAGGAAATAAAAATAGATGGTGAACCAGACGGGCTGTCTACCTTTGAGGAGCCCACAGTCCAGTAGAAGAGAGACATTTTTAAAACTAAGCTACACGAGAAGTGGTAGGATAGAGCTACCTATAGGGAGTTCTGTGAGGACAGAGGGAGGGACCAGTTCCCTCTGAGAAGACAGTTGGAACTTCTGCTGCTGGAAAATCAGGCTCCCAGGTGGGGAGAGGGAGGAAGGGTATTAGCTCCAGAGTTTTCAAAAGCAAAGACCTTTTTTCATTCTTTTTATCATAATCTCTAGCTACCAAAGAGGCTGGCCCACAGCAGTTGCTCAGTTTGCATTTGCTGAATGATTTTGTGAATTCCAGTGGAAGGCGTTTACAAAAAACAGAGCTGCAAAAGAAACCATCACAACAATTTTGACGTTAGCAGCAAGGACAGAGAAGAGAGATGGTTTCGTTTGGAAAGCGTTGATTGGTTTGGAGGGAAAGAGGGTGTTGCAGACAATCCCAACACTTACACTTTAGCTGATGAGGTTTGTTGAGTGCAGGCACCTTGTGTTGATGGCTCTGTATTCTCCATGCCTAGGAAAGTGCCTGATGCTTGACTGCTTGAGTGACAGAATGCTATTGCCTGGGGAGAAGGCTACAGGATAAGCAGTGATTTGGGAGTGTTGGGGGTGGGATGAGAGTGAGATTGGAGAAGACACTGGGAGAGCTGCCATTAGACATTGGAGGGGAAAGGATGGGTAGATAGATAGATCGATTGATCTGGACCAGACATGTGGATTTACAAGTTTGTGGGTGATAGCCAAATGTATGGAATCATAGGAACTTTGCCAAAGAGAATGTCTAGAGGGAGGAGACAACTGAGCTGGAATGCCGGGAAGTGACACACTGAAGGAGCAGGTGGAGGAGGAAGCACAGTATAGAGACTGCGGAGGAGCCGGCAGGACGATGGGAATGGAATGAGAGTAGATGGTTTTGTCATCTACTGTAGGGAGAAAGTCTTGATGAGGAAGGAGAATCAATAGCATCAAGAGTCTTCAGGGAAGCCCAGCAGGGTATGGAATGAACCTAGGCTATGTCTGGCCATTAGGAGGGCACCAGAAATTTTACTGAGTGGATTGGATGGAAAGAGGCAGGCTGATGAAACCAGACTGGGATGGGTTGAGAGGCTGAGAGGTTGATAAGTGAAGAAGTAGAGGCTGTGAAGATGGAAATAGACATGTTCTTTCATGAATATACTGATGAAGAGAAGGAAGGCAAGCAGTGGTCATTTGAGAGCTGGGGCAGGAAGTTATTGTTTAATAAGTTAGCAGACTTAGACTCACTTGGGCTCTTTTGATTGAAAACAGGAAAGTTTAAGATATAAAAGCGACGGAGTGAAGTCCTGGAAGAGGTGCGAAAGGATGGAGCCCCCAGGCTGAAAAGGCAACATCTTAGAGGAAAGCACAGTGTCCTTTTCTTCCTCTGAGAGAAGACAGACAGACAGAGGAGGAGGGACCAGAAAGGCAGCGACTGGGGATGAGAGAGTCATCATGACGTCCTCCACTTAGGGAGAGAAGGGAAAGAGGAGCCAAGGTCATCTGCTGAGACAGAGAAGGGAAGGAAGGGGTGGTGAGTGCAAGGCGAATGGGGAAGATTTGGAACCAAGGTTTTACAGAGAGCGGGAACATAACCTTCTATGATATGGAATGCTGTGTTCCTGGGAGCTCTGGTGACCAGATGAAGGTGTGGAGAGGGTACTGGGAGTCAGCCGAGCCAGTGGGAAGTGGGTTTACTGGTGAGAGTGGCACCCCAATGACTGACTGTGGAGCCTGGGAGGGATAGAGGATGAGCGCAGGATGAGGCTGAGAGGCTGTGATGGTGAGAAAAATTATAGGACTTGCTACCCAAAGGGTTGTAAGAAGGAGCTGGATTTCAAGTCACCTGCAAAGAGAGCATCTGCCTCTGGACCTCAGGAATGGAGTTCCCATTTGACAGCTCTGGAATTTCCACATCCATCCCCACATTGTGCTTGGGATATGGTTCCCTATCGGGGTCCAGGGGGCCCCTTGAGCCTGAGTTTCAGCTGCTCTGAAACACATCTGCCTCCCCCTTTGAGGTGCCCCTCAAGGGGTTTTTACAAATGCCATGTGGTCTATGTTTTAAGTCAGATTATTTCAATCATTTCCTTCCATATCTATTCATCTCCTTTCACAGACCTATAGGAACCAAATTCTGTGCTGCTGTTGACATTCTCTAATTGTTTCTCATTATATTGCATGTTGTCATTTCATTTTCATAACTCGAGTGTAAGTTTATTGAAAGCAAGAACCATATCCTATGTTTTCTTGTCCGTATTATCCATTCCACATGGCCTGTTGCTGGCACGCAATGAATGTTAAGGTGAGGCTGAACTCTTCATGGAGGAGATCTCTACTCGTATTTAAACTAAAGAAATGCCACGGTTATCATTAATCATGGAAAGCACTTGCTTAAAGATGAAATAATTCTTTAAGTAATTCAGCAAAACACACTGTCTATCTACCTTGTGCCAGGCCCCATGCTGACTACTGGGGATGAAAAGAGAGCATCCCCATACTCCCAGCATTGGGGAACATAGTCACGCAGAGGGTCTGGATACATACAAGTAATTACCATACAGCGTCAGAAGGGATTGGGATGTAAGGAATACAGGTACACAAAGTAGGGACAGAGTGTCTCAGGCTGGGGTCAAGGAAAGCTTGGCAGACGTGATATTTGAGTCAAGCCCAGGAAGAAAAATAGAATTCCAGCAGACAAAGAAGGAGAGATGAACAGACTGGGCAATGAGAAGACCATCCAAGGGCATGAAGACTAAAGAGTGCTGTGGGTTTTGGGAACATCAGGGTGGGGTGCCTTGGGGAGCATGAGCTGAAGTCAGGCTAGAGAGGTAGGTGGGGGTCAGACCGAATGCCAGCCCAAGCAATGCCAGCCCCAACTTTCAAACTTCAGCCACAAAATATTTAATCAAACAGTCTCACTGAAATACAGTAAGTAAAACAGACAAGAGCCCAGCAGATCTGGTGGGGAGTAGAGAGAGTACAGAGAGCCCCCCCACTGCCCCATGCTCAGCTCCTCCTAGATTCACTGCCCTCACTTCCCAGCACCCAGTGTGATGAGGGAGGGGCTGCAGAGGAAGCCTCTAGGACTTTGAGGGGTAATTTGGAAAATGCTATTGTGACAATTGGGGAAGAAGGGGATGACTATTAAGAACAGGGTTGAGGGGCAGGGGAGTGTGCTTAGGTAAATTGGAGGCGGTTTAGAAAGGTTAGCAGCAGGAGAGCTTTGACCATGTGGGAAGAGAACAGACCACAGCTGTCATAAGTGAGAGAGTAGTCTAGCTTGGCTTAGGGCAGCGGGTGGGAGTGCAGGGAATGCATAGATTCGAGAGCTTTGTACAGCTCTTTACAGGTGGAATCCACATTAATAAGAGACTAGGTACAGGGGACCAGCCAAAGAGGGAACCATGGGGAAAACCAAAGGATTTTGGGAAGCAGTGTCCTGGCAATTGAAATGGTCTGTCCTAATTATGACAGACGGAAAATCAGGCAGGACAGAGCTGAAGCCATGACTTGTCTTCTGAGCCTCCAGGAACCAAAGGGCCTGGGGGCCTGGTGGGAGAATGGGTAGTCGATGACTGTCCTGATTTAACAACTAACCTTGTTATACCACTAGGGTGGGGAAATTAGAGAGCCAAGTACTGACAGGGCCGGGTTAGAGCTGGTCCACACATGCTTTGCTGGAGGCAGTGTAATTTGGAAAAATATTTTTGGACAACAATTTGCATACCATTGAGTCATAAAAATGTTCAAACCACTTGACCTAGTAATTCTACATGTGGGAATTTGCCCTAAGGAACTAGTTCAAAAGAGTGAAAAGCCTATGTTCACCTATCCAATTGTTAATTAATTCATTAAGCAATTAATTAGAAATTATACATTGCACCGAATATAGCCCAGGAACTCTGTTAGGTGGATAAGCATGTTCACCGTGGCAATTTTTAAAATAATAAAACATATGGGGTGCCTGGGTGGCTCGGTCAGTTGGGTGTCCAACTCTGGATTTAGGCTCAGTTCTTGATCCCGGGTCCTAGGATCAAGCCCCGCGTCGGGCTCCTCGCTCAACAGGGAATCTGATTGAGGATTCTCCCTCTCCCTCTGCTCCTCCTCCCGCTCATACTCTCTTTCTCTAATAGATAAATATATCTTAAAAAAATAAATATAGCAAAGCGTAGTAAAACCATCTAAATTATTAAAAATGCCGCACCGGTTTAATACAGTAGGAGACATCTGTGCAATAGAATGTGATATTTTGATGCTGTATAACACGAGCAGAATTCAAAACTGCCTCCTTGCTGCTGTGGTTAAGAGTACATTCTCTTCAGTTTGCTGCCTGGGCTTGAATTCTGACTACCATGCCCTGGCACCTGACCTTGGCAAGCTCACTAGTGCCTCTAAGGCTCAGTGTCTTTAGTAGTAAGGTGAGTATAACAATTCTGCTACCTCATAGGGTTGCTGTTAAGATGAAATGAGAACAGGTGTGCAAAGTGCTTAGCACAATTTCTAGCCCACCACAGGTACTCAGGAAAAGCGAGTTGTTATTCTAAATATGTAAAAATGTGGGGTAAGAGAAAAAGACGGACAGAGACTGCCCCAATTGTATAGCCCCGGGAAATATTATGGGTGACGTGTCTCCTACATTTTGTCTAGTACCATGGCACTAAAACTTGGGGTTATAGGCAACACAAGCAAATCTAGAAAGAGGGAAAGCACTTTGACCTATCCATTCACCCAGTGGAAGTCAGACTGATGTGCAGGTCCCGTTTTTCTCTCACCAGCTGTGTTTGGCCAGCGTTTGGATGAGACCGTGGCCTATGAGCAGAAATTCGGCCCCCACCTGGTGCCCATCCTGGTGGAGAAGTGTGCAGAGTTCATCCTCCAGCACGGCCTCAACGAAGAGGGCATCTTCCGACTGCCTGGGCAGGACAACCTGGTGAAGCAGCTCAGAGATGCTTTTGATGCCGGGGAGCGGCCCTCCTTTGACAGGTACGCTGTCCTCGCCACGCCCTCCCCCTGCCTCACTCAGGTAGGAGAAGCTCTCTCTGCCAGCTGAGCTATAGGACTCGCAGAGATACCCCCAGGCCATGGCTGGCAATAAAGAGAGCCTTTTGTTTTGCTGATCGCTTATGTGAGGAATGATGTGAACTAGAAGTAGGGCCTTGCTGAGCAGTCAAGAAACCATTTTGGATGTAGCCGAAGGGGAAGTGCCGTGGCAGGAGGGGAGGAAGACGGGACCTAGCTCGAGGCCCACACTGCCGGGCTGATGAGGACTGTGGAAGAGCCGAGCTGGCTGAACAAACAGACTCAGTGTGATGGAGAACGTACCATAGCTATACCCAAGGGCTCCGATGTTCTTCCTCAGCTTTCCAGAAATGGCCAGGACTTCCTGTTAGTTTGGGAGACCACTAGTGTCCACCTCTGAACTTAGTTCTGATCGTTTTCAGAGAGAGTACGTACTGATGTCTTAGCAGACTGGCGTCCCCCCGCATCTCCCCTGTGGAGGTTGCCCAGGTTTGGTTGGGGCATATCAGCTGTGGCGACATTTCTTCTCACCGTCGCCTACCCACCCCACCTCCTCCAGCTACCCCGCCGAGGCTTTCGCTGTGCCACAGTCAGCTAGTTCAGCCTCCGCCCCGATGTGGGACTTTCTCCACCTATTGTGCAATGTTCGCCCTGGTTGCCTGTGTGTGCTTGTCCTGCTGGCAAGAAAGAGCCATTGTTCTTTCCAAATCAGCAGCCCATAAATCAAGATTTGGTGAGACAGGCCTCAACTCTATCCAGTTTCCTAAAGTTAAAATTCCCCCAAGAAGTTATTTAGGACCTAGGAACAGGGCTGATCCTGGGAAAATCATGAACAGCTAAGTGCCATTAGCTCCCTCTCCCCACCATCCACCCCGGTCACCAGCGACGCCCATTCTCCCTCTGAAGCATCTCTGATACCATCTGCTCTCTCCATTCTCACAGCCACTGTCTGAGTGTGGACCACTGCATGTCTGTCTTTGCTGCCGTTGGCATGCAGTAGGTTAACTTACCAAGGGTGCTGTATTTTTACAGGAAAGCCGTGGGTGGAGTTGTTACCAGAACTATAACAGGTTATGGGCATCGAATTTACGGACCTCTCAGCAGCACTATAAATTGCATTTCAGTATCAGGCACCTGTTCAATTAAGCTCACCACTTTTATATTCTGTTTTCTTCTTATGTTTTTAATTAGCTTTGAGTTGATCAGAAGATACAGGTGGGTTGTTGCTAAAGCAATGTGAACAGTCAGCCAGGAGGAATAGAGGTGATGGCAGGGGCTCGTCAGATACTTGCCCTAGGCTTGATTTTATGTACCTATAAAGTCAACCTGGGTGGTGGAGTCATAGTCTTTGATTCCCGTGAAATATTTGGGGCTGGAAAAAGGAAAGTTACACGGCTTGTCATGACCTCTCCACCCCCAGAACTAAGAAGTGGAGTTTATACACCTAGAAATAGGAGGGGTCGCCTGGAGCTCTTCAGAGGCCTCCCAGGGCCGATTCTTGGGTCTATGTGATCCTTGTGGGTAGTCATCTAGACCTACATTGGTCATATGTGTGGTTAGAAATCCCCCAAATTGTCTCACTGGAATGAAGAGAAACAAAGGAGCTTTTATTTGGTAGATTCCAGTGCAGCTGTATCGGATTCTCATTAAACATATACATATACATTTTAAAATCTCTTTGTTGAGTTTCTGCTGGGCTGGATACTATCCGGCCACAAAACTAATATGCTTCTGATACCTATATTTCTGTGAGAAACATACAGATGTGCCATATTTTAAGGTCAGTGCTACCAGGGGAGGATTGGCAGAGCCATCGGTGGTGCCTGGGCTTGTCTCTGGTGGATCAGGTATTGAACTCAGAAGTCACCTGGCTCCCGATTTGCCCTTAGTCCTTGACTTAAAAAAAAAAAAATCATTTAAAGATGTTTCATTGGGTTGAAGGAATAGCAAACTCAGGAAAAATCATGCTGGAAATTTAGACTATAACAGTGACAACTGATTTGTCCCCGTTATGGTGGGGGCACAGACATTAAACCAAAAATTAACAGAAATAATAGTATAATTTCCATTGTGTTAGGTGTTAAAATGGAAAGCTAGATGGTACTATGAGAACATAAAACAGGAGCCTCTTTTTTAAAAAGATTTATTTATTTATTAGAGCGGTGGAGGGACAGGGGGAGAGAGAGGCTTAAGCAGACTCTGCATTGAGGCTTGATCTCACAACCCTGAGATAACGACCTGAGCCAAAACCAAGAGTGGGATGCTTAGTGGACTGCACCACCCCGGCACCCCAGAACAGGAGCCTTTTGACATAGTGTGGTGGATTTAGGGAGGCCCCCAAGAAGAAATCACATTTATACTCAGACACATTAAGCAGGCATGAAGAGTTAGGCAGGACAAGCAGCATTATCTCCCCCCGATAAAATGAATCAGGAAGCTTTCTCTGGTTTTAAATGTTCCAAGATGATTTACACAGATAATTGTGTTTTTGGGTTATAACTTTGAAGCATCTACACTATATCAGTGGTTATAATCCTTTCTTTTTTCTAATGTTGGATATTTTTGCTGTCGTAGTTTCTTCTGATGGAAATAGCTAGTAGCTTGTGATTTTTGTTGTTGTCATTTGTCTTCAAAAGATTCTTCTCTTTTTTTTAAGATTTTATGTATTTATTTGACAGAGAGAGAGACAGCCAGTGAGAGAGGGAACACAAGCAGGGGGAGTGGGAGAGGAAGAAGCAGGCTCCCAGGGGAGGAGCCTGATGTGGGGCTCGATCCCATAACGCCGGGATCACGCCCTGAGCCGAAGGCAGATGCTTAACCGCTGTGCCACCCAGGCGCCCCTGTTTTTTTAAATCTATCATCGATACTGTCTTTCTTATTTCAAATTGTTGTTTGCAACATTTGTTGCTTGGGTGTATTTTGTGTGTTGGGGGCTGTTCCAGGCAGTGGACAGTACGTCAGAGAATGGAACCGTGGAGGCAGGAGGCCAGATAGGAAGCTGGGGCAGGATCCCGGCCAAAGGCTATTACCTTCTGAAACAGAGCAGTGTAGTGGGGGGCAGGACTTAAAGAGAGCCACGTGACATTTGAATAGAATTGAGGGCCTTGGGGAGCGTAATTGGATGTGGGGTGAGGGAGAGGCCCTGGATTCTGACTAAGACCAACGACAAGGTTGCAATGCTGGGGCTGGAGGAGAAGCCACTCTGGGACTTAGGAGAACATGTGTCAGCTGGTTGTTGTTCTGTCATTTTCTTAGGAACTTCTCATGTATTTTGACAAGAGGGCTTTGCCCAGGAATATTTTTAGGCAGTGACTCAGCAGGGAAGGCTTTTCTAGAACGCCCACCTTAAGTGAATGGTTCCCACCCCCCATTTCCTGAGGTAGCCCTGGAGCACAGTCAGGGCTCTGTGCCAGTTCACGTTCTCGCTTTGAGGCAGAGAGCTCACCGGCTGCAAAGGGGGAGCCTTTTCAGGAGACAGCTCTGAACATTGGCTATCAGAAACAAACAAGCATGAGAGACTATGGACTCTGAGAAACAAACTGAGGGCTTCAGAGGGGAAGGGGGTGGGGGAATGGGATAGGCTGGTGATGGGTAGTAAGGAGGGCACGTATTGCATGGTGCACTGGGTGTTATATGCAACTAATGAATCATGGAACTTTACATCAAAAACCAGGGATGTACTGTATGGTGACTAACATAATATAATAAAAAAATATAATAATAATAATAAAAAAGAAACAAAGCGAAAAACTTCTTAGGACATCAAGGCAGAGCTTTACAGTTGAGTCCTGATGTTCTTGCGTCTGCTCCCTCCACTGCCTCCGTCCTCCTCCTCTGCCCAAACCGACCCCTCCTGTCCCTTCTCCAGGAGGCACTTCTCCAGGCAATTCTATATTTCCCACCGCTGAAACTGAGGAGACACTCACACGGTCTGAGCCCCTTGCCACATCATAGCTTTTCAAAGTAGCACCCGGACAGTTGCTCAAGACCAGTTCTTTTTGACATGAAGTCAATCAATACGAAGTAAATGATTTCTTCACTAATGAACGTCAAGCATATGGCAGAGTCAGACTTACTTTCTCTTCCAGAGGTGCAGACCAGATGCCACAGCTCTATAAACCCGGGGTCAGCGGACGCTGATGAAGGGCCACGCACGAAACGCTGAGGCTTTGCGGCTGCGGCTGCTCCGCTCTTAGCAGAGTCACAGCGCCAAATCGGCCAACGACGATGCAAGAAGGATGCCCATGACTGTATTCCTGTAACACTGTGTGGAGGAGGAAATTCAAATTTCATATTGTCACGGGCCGTGAAATAGGCTTCTTTTGAGTTTTGTTCCCAACCATTTTAAAATGTAAAATCCGTTCTTCGCTCAGAGGCTGTACAAATACAAGCAGTGGGCCAGACTTGACTCCTGGGCCGTGGTTTGCCTGCTCCTGCTGTAAGCTGGAGAAGCTGAACTGGAAAACCCGAGCCTCCTTCAGTGAACAGGCGGTCGTCTGAATGCCGTGGGTCTGCAGCAGGACCTCTGCTCCCCACCCTCCGGGCTGATACCTGTGCTCCCTTCCCCACGCTGTAACTCCTTGCTGCTCTTCTGATCTTGTCCCCATGGCTCCCCAACCCTGCACTGGGGGTCCCTTTCCCATAATTCCATACAATCCCAGCTGCTGGCCTTCCTTGTCATGGTACTAAACTCACCATATTGTAAGGACTTGGTAACGTGGGAGTCCGCACAGCTCTGGGGCTCAGTGAGGCCAGGTGTCCCGTGTATCGCTCCGGTTCACTGCTGAAATTGCAGTGCTCGACCTGGTATCTTGTACCTGGTAGCTTCTCTCAATGCTGACTGTTTGAATGCATGATTGTGTAAATATTATGCATGAATCCCAGAAATGTTTTAAGCTCTCTGAGGGTTTAAAGAGATCACGGACCATGGATATAAATGAGTTAGCACATGAAAAATTAGAGACTAAGTAGAGAACGCAAAATTGTGAGGTACTAAGTGACTTGGAGAAAAAAGAAAGAGACGAAGACAAAAATAATTTAATAAGATTAATGAAAAGGTCGACCTTGAACTTACCTTTGATGTAGTGGGTGGAAGAGTTAAAGAAAGAAGTGTTGGGGGACATTTTTCCAGAAGATTAGCAAAGGTGTTTTGTTTGGATACATCTTTATCAGACTCTACTCCTTTGTGAAACTCCCTTTTGGAACCTGGGATTCTATTCGGTGGATCACCAAGGGGAAGGTGAGGAATGTTCTGGAGTTTCACTTTCAAAGAATATTGCTTTTTTTTTTTTTTTTTTTGCAGAGAGACAGACGTGCACACAGTGGCCTCCCTGTTAAAGCTCTACCTCCGAGACCTCCCGGAGCCCGTGGTTCCCTGGAGCCAGTATGAGGGGTTCCTGCTCTGCGGGCAGCTCATGAATGCAGATGAGGCCAAGGTTTGTATCTCATTAGAATTAGTTGTCCTGCTGCAGAAGAAGGTGATGATGACTGAACGCTATTCTGGTGGGCAAGCAAGTGGGTCAGGGGATCCATACCTTTGAGAGAGATATTTTGTCAAACTGGAACTTGGTCAGCAACAAAAGGCAATTGAAGCCAATCATAGTGACAGCCTTGCTGGGACGTAACAATCCAATGCAGAACTATCATTGACTACACCCAAGTCACTTTAAAATTAATAAGAGAAAGAGGAAGCTTCTGAGAAGGGTTTCAAGCAATATGGCCTCGCTGAGACCCTGTGGGACACAAGGAGAGGCTGTCGAGGTCCGGTGAGAGGCAAGAATGTTCTAGTTCCACGGTGAATGAATGTCAGGCATGGGCATACAAGGACTGCATGTGCCAGAGAAAGGAAGGACAAGGAGTTTTCTTTATTCTTTTCCGCTGCAGCTGCTTACGGGGCTGTGCTCAGTGTCTGCGGCTGCGTGCTTGTTAGAGTGCACACGTTTGCCGGCAGGATTTGTGATCTTACGTAAATTATTTCCTGAAAGGTCTTAAAGTCAGCAGTCGCCACACTGGAGTCATGTTAATTAAACAAACCAGCCAACAAAAGAAACCAGGAAAACCCATCTAACAACTATAAAACCTTCGTGGTTTTTAACCAGGATTTGCAAAACCAAATGCCTGAGGAATACGTTTATGTTATACTGCTAACAATTGGGGTCTAACTCCCCACTTTGGGGGCGTTAGTTCTTAGCACTACTTTGTTAAACCTCTCTTTGGCAAAGTGGTGCATGGAAAAGCTTACGGTGAAGACCTGGATTTAACTTTGATTTTGCCTTTAGGCAAATTAAGCATTTTCGACAAGAGTTTACTTACTTAGAGCAACAGAACATTCTGTAACGGTAGAACCGGTACATAGTTGCATCGATCAGGATGACAACCACTAACCGCACATGGTTATTGGGCCTTGAAATGTGGCCGGTTCAGCTGGAGAAGCAAATTCCGAATTTTATTTTATTTTATTATTTAAATAGTCACATGTGTCAAGTAGCTGTTGTACTGGACAGCACAAACGGAGGCAAATTTCGTAATAACAGCTGCTATACTTAGGATTGTTTTGAGAACAAGGGATAAGAGGTAGGTGAGTGATATTTTTAAATTATTGGTTTAAGGAGAGGTGTATTCTCTGTTTTAGAATTTGTTATATAGTATACCCCAGAACATAATAATTGTATTTATCTATCTATCTATCTATATCTATCTATATCTATATCTATATCTATATCTATATCTATATCTATATCTATATCTATATCTATCTATCTATCTATCTATATATATATATATATATATATATCAGGTTATTATCATTTTTAAACAACAGAACGATAGTACCCTGGACCTGGTAGAAAGCATAGCTGTGAGAACATGTCTCCTGACTCAGGATGAAGAGCCCATGATTTAAGTGGATCCTGGTACAAGAAAAGCAGTGATTTTGTATTTCAACATTAGGAAACGAAAGGGAGGATACAGATGCTGCTAACACGCTGGAAGCAGTTTGGCTATTTTCTGCCACAAAAGTTAGGCTGTGTGATCTCGTATAGATCTTCCTCAGCAGCATAAGGCAAATGCAGACACTCATGGCGACAGCCTTCCTGGGATGTAACAGTCCAATGAAGAACGGGACTAGAATCAAATACTCCAAGCCACTTTAAAATTAGTAGCTGAGTGTATGATTTGGGGCAGGATTTATGAACTTTTTTGTGGGGGGTGAGACGAGGACATGACAAGTCTTAATTAATATAAGCATATCAGCTCACCTTTGTCAAAATAATAACACTTTAAGGAATGAGGTGTAAAAGTTGGCTAAAAAGACGAGTGTTTCACGCAACCTCTCACCCCCCAGCTCCAGGGAAAGCCAAGGAGGTACAGGGACGCAGATCTGACAATAAGAGTCTCACCCCTGAACTTCCCCACTTAGGACCCACTTCTCCCAACTTCCTCCATCTCAACATATTTGAGTTTCTAATCTGTGGTAATGCACATCCGGGCAGGGCAGAGGGACGACGGCCTCCCTCATGGGTGAAAACGTGGCTGGGGTGGTAGCTGGGAGCCCTGAGTCTACAGCAACCTCTGCGAAGAATTCACTCGTTAAACTGAAGAGGAGGGAATCCCACTATGAAGCGGGCATTCTGGATACAGAGGGTTTGCCCCAAGTCACTGCATGCACGCTCACAGGCCGTAGGGTGCGTTTTCTCCAGGACGAGCTGCTCAGAGTTGAGGGAACCTGCATGTCTCATGTTAACTGGCGCGCTTTCCCAATCATGATGTTACCGGCAGTGACTACAGACCCTACAGGCAGCTGCGGGTAGAAAGAGCTAAGAAAAGCTCTCTGTCCTTCCTCTCCCTGGCACATGCATTCCTTGTACGACAGTCTAGGGAGCTAGAACATTCTGACCTTTACCTGCCCCACCACCCCCTGGATTAGTCAGCCTGTCTTGTGTCCCAGCAGGTCTCAGCAAGGCCCTATTGCCTAAAACCCTTCTTAGAAGCTTCCTTCTTCTCTCAATACTGATTTTTTTTCCTTCTCTTGGGGTATTCGGTTTTAAATACCAAATGGCTTGGGGTATTCGGTTACGATCCAGTTCTTTACTGGAGCGTTACATCTCAGGCATTCACTAAGCAAACAGTTATTATATGAGGTGTCAAATCGCCCTTGCCTTAGAGTAGCTCTGAGTTGGGGAAGAGGGTATGATTAGAGACAAATTAAAAAAATGTGCTGTAAAAAAAAAACCCGTGAGCCTCTCCATACTATTTCTTGCAGCTTCCTGTGAATTTATAATTATTTCAAAGTAAAAAGCTTTTTTAAAAAAACACCAGAACTGTGGCAACAGGAGTGACTGCCCGTGCCGCTCTGCACAGATCACCGATCATGTCCCCTACGTTCCAGAGTCTCCTTGCCGGCGAATGAGCAGGCTCGTTTACGGTGTAAAATCTCTTCCCAGGCTCAGCAGGAGTTGGTGAAGCAGCTGTCCATCCTTCCGCGAGATAACTATAATCTCCTGAGCTACATATGCCGGTAAGAGTCCCCTGGCACCCGTTTCCAGCCGCATCAGAAGGCAGCCCCCGGTTAGAGGAGGAAAGAGTGTCTCTGTGAACTCAGAGCTTCTGGTCCAGACCTTGGGTAGGTCAGCTGTATTCACACAGCACTGAAGTAGTTCCCTTTATCCGCAAGATAATTTAAAGGATCCACTGAAAGTCTGATTGGCACACAAAGTGAACATGCCTCCTCCCTCAGGCCTGCCCCCGTGCTGCCCAGAGTCCTGGGACATGCAGTAACACCCAGAATCCTTACAACGTTTCTAGAATTATCTCCCACCTTCTCAACTCTGGGGCTATAACTTAGTGCCCTGGAGACATTCATGGCACCATGTAACGTATAGATTGACCCAGGTCTGTCTGAGCTGGGCGCCTGGATCTCTATGCCAGACAGAGCTGAAATTTATCTTCTTTTTAAAAAATAATTTGTTGTAGTTTCCATGTTATAAAAGTGATACATGCTTGATGTGGAAACCAGGAAAATACAACATACTATAAAAAAGAAATAAGGAGAATACACAATGGGTATTAAGGAGGGCACATATTGCATGGAGCACTGGGTGTTATACGCAAACAATGAATCATGGAACACTACATCAAAAACTAAGGATGTGGTGACTAACATAACATAATAAAAAAAATAATAATACACAATGTCCTCACTCAGAAAAATCACTATTACTGCTTGGTCATGTTTCCTTCTGGATGTTTTTTGAATTTCTATGAAAGATCTTTACATACATCAATATAAATATAGGGGAACAATTCTTTGTATATATTTGTATCCTGCTGGTTTTGGCTTAATATTATATTGTGAGCATTTCCCTATGTCATAAAATAGGATTATAAATAACTCTGTAATATTCCATAATGTTTCCTCATTTGAAAACATCACCATTTGTTTGATAATTTCTATGTATTTGGAATTTTAAGTCGCTTCAGCCTGTCCATTTAAAAATGGGTTTTGGAGAAGGTATTTAGAAGTTCCTTCACTGGTATTTTCAGTTTTCTTTTTCTGTGTGTGTGTGTGTGTGTGTGTGTGTTTATAAGGAAGCTGAGAGGTACATGCCTCCAATGGATGGAATTATAGTAAAAATTCATTGCTGAGTTGTTGAGCACCCACTGAAAATTTGGGACGCTGGGTGCTGTAATTGGAGGATGAGAGCAAAGAGGCACCGTGGATTCCCTTCTGTGACATCTCCTCATGATAAAGTTTCCGTCTCTGGAAACTTGGGTGGGTTGAGTGCTGAGAATCCTAGAGATAAGCCTATAAAGTCGGGATGAGGGGTAGTCACATACCCATTTGAGTTTTTCTGGTTTCCTCTTAGCTCCCTGAACCGGAACCTACCTCCTGCTGAAGGGGTGCCCTATCCCAAGCCCCCACACCACCCCCAGCAGCATGGCAGACCCCTCCTGGTTTCTCTTCCTCTTTGATCTTGAATCTTCAGGGTGAAGCTAAACTCATGTGGGCCCATTCCCGAGACTAGAAGGAAGGAGATGGGATCCATCTTTGAGGTCTCATTGGTACCTGGAAGTGTACCTTCTGGCAACTTCCTATTTCCTACTATGGGATTTCCTGGCTGCCCACAGGTTCCTACATGAAATCCAGCTCAACTGTGGTGTTAACAAGATGAGCGTGGATAACCTGGCTACCGTGATTGGTGTGAATCTCATCAGGTCGAAAGTCGAAGACCCTGCTGTGATCATGAGAGGTACAGCTGGTCCTGTGGGGAAGGCAGGTGCAGAGGAAGTGACAGCAATTACCTAGCTACCAAAGTGCATTGCAATTTGCCAAGCATTTTCCGTTGGTTACCTTGCCCCAACTGTGAAATAGCCCTGTGAAAGGAGCAAGGCAGAAGTTATGTCCATTTTCCAGATCACAGCAGAGCAGAGAGGTTAAAAATTGACCCGATGGTCACACAGTACAATAGGCTAGCAAAAAACAGTATTTCTTAGTCTTTTATGACTTTTAAATACTCTTAGCCAGAGAAAGCAAGTTTCCAAGAAAGTGGAGAAAGCAAGGTTAATTTTATAAGACAACTCATAAGAAAAGGTTACTTATAAAGTTGTGTTGAAAAGGCTTCTGTGGCTGTGTCTTGGTTCAGTGAGCAAAAGTCCTGGCATAGAGTACTGATGTCTGCCATGGATTTGGAAAAGCAGTATGCCTGGCACATATTTACTATGCGTGCAATAAGAGATCAGATGACATACTGAGGACCATATCAGGGGAGAAAGATGTCTCCATTTTCTCTACTATTATATTGCCTATTTTCTGATCAAGACTGACCCACAGGACTGTATAAGCTGAAAATAACCCTCTTTCACCCTACTCCCATATCCTTCTTCTCTCCCTTCCCTTTCACCACAAATCTCCTACCTCAAGCAATTTAGAAGGGTCCCATGAGAAGCAAAATGAGGTCCTCTTGGGCCCTGTGGTTTTAGAGCCAAGCTTAGAGACATCCCATGGGTGGAGATCCTGAGGACTGCCCACCTCTTGCCGTGGTCCAGCTCTACAGATCTCTTTCTTCTTTCAGGGACTCCTCAAATCCAAAGAGTGATGACCATGATGATCAGAGACCATGAAGTTCTCTTCCCCAAGTCCAAGGATGTACCCCTGTCACCCCCTGCTCAGAAAAATGACCCTAAGAAACCTCCAGTAGCTCGAAGCTCTGTGGGCTGGGATGCCACCGAAGACCCTCCAATTTCTAGGACAGATAGCTTCAGTAACACGGTAAGATGCAGAGAACCTTCTTCCTTCCATCTGACTCTTCCTTTAGTCCAAGTCATTCCATGTAGGAGCTCGTCTAGGGTGTCAATTTGAGGAGTTTTAGATGATGCCATGACAGTGGGCACAGATGGTACAGACCCATTGGAATGCATCTTGAAAGCCTGGCCTCTTTCAAAATCTAATCTCTGTTGGCATTCTGGAGGTGGGGTTAGTGACACGTGTGCCAGTCTCCTAATGACTGAGCAATGGGAGTCCTCACTAAAGCCCACTCTAATAGGGAAGCCTTTCCGAACACAGTCCAGGAAAGTTCAATAGGGGAAATTATATATCACATTGTAAGTGTTTGAGTGAGAGTTGTTGAAAATTCCGGGTGAAAGTCCAGAGACAACTGGTTTCCTGCTAACCCGTGAAACGTGATTTCTTTCTCAGAGTATGTGATGTGTTCATGTAATATTTCTCATTCCCTGATAAGCTGTCTCAGCAATGTCACCCCCCTCATTTGTACTGAAGGGTTGGCGCTCACGTTCCCAATGTCAAAAAACTCTGCAATCTCTGAAATGTAGACTAGTTGAGGCCAGTAATTTACAAAGCTCAAGTATTTTTATATATTTATAGAGACAAATATTTAAAAAAACATGAACTTTATGTAGCAGCTTGATTCTTTGTGTGTGACCAAGAGATGAATTTAAAATTTCTGGTTGACCCAGTAATGTAAGTTGTCTATAGTACTGTTCGTCCTGAGGATAATTAAGAAAGTATTGAAAAAAAGGTAGGCAGTGGTTATGATTTTTCTTAGGTGATGTCTGTACACAATGCATTTTACCAACACTCGCAAATTAAATTAATATTTAGAAATTTTCATACTTCATATAATGAAATCTTATTAGCGGTCCTTGAGAGTAGACATCGTTATGCTTATTTGACAGGTTTCTACTATTTATTTTAACAGTGCGGGCAGCTATGGTCAGGCACTGTGCTGGGAAACGTAAGTCGCCTCTGGGGTCCTCACCATAACTGGGCAGAATTTGTTGTCCACATTTTATCGTTCAGGAGCTGAGTCTCAGGGAGGTTGACCAGCTGGCCCAAGGTGGCAGCACTAGGACGCTACAGGATGAGATTTAGCTCTAGTTCTCACCTCGAGGCCCCAGTGCTTCTGATTCCAGGTGGGGTTGTGGAAGCAGGTGATTAGCTAGAGTGATTAGAAGGAGAGCTTGAGCCTTGATTTCCTCATTCTTTTTCTTCTTTTTTTCTTTTTAATTTAAAAATATATATACATGGTTCAAAAAAGTTAAAATGAGAAAAAGATATACATTGAGAAATCCTGCTCCCTCTGCTATCTCCATCCACCCCATCCTTCCCCGCGTTCATTAGTTTCATACTTACCCGTCCAGTGTTCTTTTATGCAAATATAAATAGATATGAATGTAAATTATTTATTTTTTACACGGTAAAATTCTCTTGCTCTCTCTCTAAACACACATACACACAGACAGGCGTGCACATGCACACACACATACACACACGCTACTCTTTATCTTACATTTTTCCATATAAGATTATATCTTGGAGACTTTTTTATGTCAATACATGGACAGGCCTCTCATCTGACCAGGTTGATTTCATTCCTTTGTACAACAAACAAGGCTGCAATGAATAGCCTTGACCATGCTTCATTTTATACTCAGGTAGATGTATTTCTGGGATAAATTCCCAGAATTGGGATTGCTGAGTCAGAGGGTAAGTAGATTTGTGTGTAATTTTTACTAAAATTGTCAAATAGAGGTTGTGCCATTTTGTACTTCCACCAGCAATGCCCAAAAGAGCCTGTTTCATTACAGTTTCACTAGCAAAATGTGTTTTCAAATTTAGGAAGGTGTCTTATCTGATAGGTGAAAACTGGTATTTCACTAATTTATTTTTATTTATTTATTTTTTTTGAGAGAGAGTGAGCACATAAGTGCATATGTGAGGGGGGTGGGCCAACAGAGGGAGAGGGAGAGAGAATCTTAAGCTGGGCATGGAGCCCAGGTGGGGCTTGATCTCAGGACCTGAGCCGAAATCAAGAGTTGGACACTTAACTGACTGAGCCACCCCGGTACCCTGATATTTCAGTAATTTTAATTTGGGTTTGGGTTTCTTTAATAATGAGAGAAGCTGAACACCTTTTCTTATGTGTAAGGGCTTGTTGCATTTTTCTTTTCCTCTGTGGACCATCTGGTCCTGTCCTTTGTCCATATTTTTGTTGGTCTTTTTCTTCTCAATTTGTATGAACTTTATACATGAGAGAGTAGCTCGTTGTCTGTGATATGTATGGCAGATATTTTTGCTGTTTTGTCATTTCTTTTTTGATTTTATATATGGTGATTTCTCTGTTTTATTTTTGTTCTTTTTTATTTGGGGGGTCACGGAAACCCATGTAGGTTGAATTTATAGAACTTGTATTTTATGGCTTTTGGATTTTGAGTTCTAGTTGGAAGTCCTCCTTGTCCTCAAGCTATGGAAGAATCCTAGTTTAAGACTCTCTTACCACTAATAGAAAATTGATTTTTAGAGCATGAGTTAGTTCCCTTTCAGTGCAATATCATTTTGAAAAAACAGCACACAGATAATCAATAATGTGACGAATTAAGAGGTGGTCTTCTAATTAAGAGTTTCATGGGTGTGCAGCCAGGAGATTCTTTCAAGTTGCTAATCCTTATCCTGGGGACCTGACACACAGGAAAAAACCCATGTGACATCCGTGACCATTTCTTTCTAGACCAGCGACTCAGACACAACCAGCCCCACTGGACAACGGCCGAGCGATGGGTGTCTGGAAGAGAGCAATAAAGCCCCCAGGGAAAAGCTTGGAGATTGGAAGCTTCAGTCACGAAAAAGGACTCAGACACTCCCCAATCGGAAATGCTTCTTGACGTCAGCATTTCAAGGTGCCAACAGCAGCAAAGTGGAGATCTTTAAAAATGAGTTCTGGTCACCTTCTTCAGAGGGAAAGGCCGGGGAAGGGCACAGGAGAACGATGTCTCAAGGTGTGCCCCCCTGTCCCGACTCCCAGCGGACTTCCACCTATGATAACGTTCCTGCCCCGCCTGGGACCCCTGAGAATGAGGCCGCCTCCATCTCTTCCCACGCTTGTGACTCCAAGAGAGAAACTCTTGCCAGCCCCCAGTCTGAAACCGGGCCTGGAAAAAAGAACTCTGGAGAAGAGGAACTTGAATCCTTGCAGAGGGTGGTCCAGGAGCTGCGAAAGGAAATAGAAACACAGAAGCAAATGTATGAGGAACAGATTAAAAAGTAAGTCACCTGCAGAGGGGCCTCGGGCAGCCCCTCGGCTTCCATTTTCAGAAGGAACAGGGAAATTGTTCTCCTCTGCCAAAGAAGTGATATTTGAAACCTCGGGTTTAGAGAATACAGTAATCTCTAGCAGTTGGGCTTAACTGAGGAAAGGGGTAAAGGGAATGATGAGAGGACTACATTAGTGAAAACTCTGAGTTTTAGGTTAAACTCATGAAAAGTTAAGTATGTAGTTTATGCAGCTTAAGCGACTCTTTCCAAATAGTGGTTCTTTAAGGATCGACGTGCTCTAAAAATTAAGAGGAACTTGAAATTTTTTTCATATTAATGTGATTCATCCCTTCTGAAAATATTTATTGAGCACGTGCTGTGTGCCACATACCATCCCAGCTGCTGGGGAATGGCACTGAACAAAGCAGACAAAGTCCTTGTGCTTATAGAACTTTCCTTCTAGCAGGAACAGACAGACAATATATATACGGGTAATTAAACTATATGCATGTCAGATGGTGGAACATGCTATGGGGGAGATAAAGCAGGACAGGAGGTTGGGGGGCTCAAGAAGGGGGTTCCTATGTTAGATAGGGTGGTCAGGAAGCCTTCACTGAGATGGTGGCATTAAAGCAAAGGCCTGAAGAGAAGAGGGAATGAGTCAGGCCCACCTATGGGAGAAGAGCAGGCCAGGTAAGGAGAAGCGAAGGTGCAGAGGGCACGGAAGGGAGCAGGTCTGGTATGTTCACGCGTGGGAAGAGTGGTGGTAAGCTGGAGCAGTGGGGAATAGTCGATAGGGGAGAGGACAGACGAGGGCAGGGGGCCTTGCCAGCCACCTTCAATCCTGTGTGAGGCAGAGCTTCTGTTCAGATCTACTTGACTAAAACTTCACCCAATCACTGGCTTCCACTGAGCCAGACCCCCGGGGGGTGAAGGGAAGGCTAGTGCGGAAGCCATTGCCACAATTTTCATGTATATCCTTAAGGTGTTTGGACACAAAGTGCTCTCTTGGGGAGATAAACTATTTTCTTAAAATCTTGTCCACACCACTGACTTTTCATGAGCGTAAAGCTCAGTCCAGCTTAGCCCATGTGAACACTAATCATGACGTAGTACAATGTGAACTAGTGGGGTTTTCAAATTATGGCTACTTTTTCAGTCCATTAAGGCTCAGGTACAGGAAAGGAAGACTTTTCTGAGCCCTCGTTCTTGGTTTCCTCCACAGAGGGCTGCCCATCTAAAAGCAAAATTGGGTCCTTTGTCTAAGCCCGTCTAAAAGCAAAATTAGGTCCTTTGTCTAAGAACCTGAGCTCAGTCATTTGTAGGACCACAACACTCATGTGCCATCTTGTCTGTGACGGAAGCAGCCCCAGAGATGTTTCCCAGTGCACTCTCACGGGAATGTCAGTGACAGGGAAAGACCCAGCTGCCATGGAGGGCCATCCGTCCTGAATGGAATCAAGTCCTCTGAATTCACCCATCAGAGGGGTCCTCCATCCTCAGCAGAGAGAGGAGAATTCACAGTCCATAGCGCCTGCTCTGAGCTTTGTGTTTCAGACACACCCTCTCACGTAATCCCCACAGCAATGCTGTAAAATAGACAACATCCCCATTTTACAGAAGAAATGGGGGCTCAGGAAGCATAAAAAGATTCCTCAGGAGGCACACAACTAATCTTCAGGAGGGCTGGGATTTGAACCTGGGTCAGTCAGGCTCCTGAGGCCACCCAGATTCTACCTCTCCACCGGAATCAGTGGTCAAAATCTAGCAGTGGTCTCTCAGTTGAGATTTCTCCCAAAGCAAGAGGGCAGCAAGAGTCAACTTGGAGAAGAAAACTGGATTTGTAATGAGAGGGCCAGAAGGAATGAGACTCATTTAGCTGTAGGAAGAAATAGGCAGGGGAAGGCAAGCGCCAGAGAATGAGCCAAAGCACCCGAAAGACAGAAGCCAGACTGGCCTCAAAAGGGAGCTTGAGTTTCTATTAAAAAAAATAGTCCAGTTGGGGAGGGAGGCACCGGGCAGGGAGGCAGCACCTCACAGAATGAAATTCTGAAGCCAATTTCCAATCATGCAATCTCCCCACAGTCCTGAAATTTCCTCTTTGGGCTTAAAAATGGCATTGTACCCTCATTCCTGGGAGTTAATGCAGCACAGCCTGGCAGAGCAGGGAGCACCTGGGGCCAGACTAAGATTTGGGCTAGTAACAGGGAAACTTCTGGGAATTCAGAAACCCAACAGATTCTTCTTTTTTTTTTTTATAATTTTTATTTTGTTATATCAGTCACCATACAGTACATCCCCAGTTTTTGATGCAATGTTCCACGATTCATTATTTGCATATAACACCCAGTGCACCATGCAATACATACCCTCCTTACTACCCATCACCGGCCTAGTCTGATCCCCCAACCCCCTCCCCTCTGAAGCCCTCAGTTTGTTTCCCAGAGTCCACAGTCTCTCTTGGTTCATTCCCCCTTCCCAACAGATTCCTCACCTGAAGTGAGGGTGGGGCGGCCAGGGCCTCTTGCTCTCAAAGGGCAGTTCCGAAACTTCTCCAAATCTCCACCCCTAGGGGGCCTTAATAAGAGAAGGCACCAGTCCTCCCCCTGGAAGCAGGGTGGGCAGGCACTCATGTGTGCGAAGGTGTTGGGATTCTGGAATATGGGGCTTCAGCAGTCAGTCAACATTTCTGTTGAGCAAGACATGTGCAAGGGGCTGTGGAGGTGAAAAAATATATATATTAGAAGTGGTTCCTTCTTTCAAAGACTTTATTATCTGGTGGAAGATACAAAACATAGAACGACATGAAAAACGACAACACAAAAGTTGTCACAAGATCATGTTAAATGACAAAAGAGGGGCTCAGACATGCCCTGGGAATTCAGTTTTCCTGAGAAGTCTGCATGTGGTGGGTGGAACAGGAGGTATAAGCTGGATATAGGACTTGTGATGTAGGAAGAAAAAGGACAGAGCATGTGAGCAAGGGTGAAGGGAGAGTCTAGACGTCATACCCTGTTCTTTCATTCTGTTATTTCCTTCCTTGTAGCCTTGAGAAGGAAAATTATGACGTCTGGGCCAAGGTGGTGAGACTCAATGAAGAACTGGAGAAGGAGAAGAAGAAATCTGCAGCCTTGGAAATCAGTCTCCGCAATGTGGAGCGCTCCCGGGAGGATGTTGAGAGGAGGAACAAGACCCTGGAAGAAGAAGTCAAAGAATTTGTCAAATCGATGAAAGAACCCAAGGCCGATGCTTGAGGGTCTCACGTACACCATGAAGACAGCCCGCAAGGCCCACCCAACACGCTCCCTTTCTCGGTGCTACCTGATGACTGGAAAGCAAAATTACTCCCTAGGAGGGAGAAGACATTTGTGGGGGGAAACATCACTTTTCCCAGTAAAATAAATCGATGGAATTTGCAGGAAGATGAGGGTGAGCAGGGACATGTGGGGACATCTATGACCCTTGTGGCTGTATTCAAAAGGATTGCATTATTCCACGGTCATCTCAGGCCGAGTGAAAGGGAACCTTCCGTGGGCTGGGTGATTACATCCAATGGAGACATTTGAAGGAGGACACATCCCAGGACCCTGGCAACAGGCTGGCCCCAACCAAGGCTGGACTGAGGCATTAGTTCTTTTTTTCTCTTTGTGGAACAATTCATCTAGTCAGATGGCCTCACAGTGTCCTTGAGACACAGGGGCAGAAAATGACATTTAGCTTTCTTGTACTCACCTGTGGTGAGCTGTGCTGTGGGGTGGGGGGGGGGGCTGCACCTGCTGACCAGAGCCCCATTCTGTAACCCCCTTCCATGATGCACATTCCCTAGGGGCTGGAAACTCAAGATTATTATTAGACGAAGACAAAAGAAGGAATAAACTTTGTATTTATGAAGGCAAAATTGATGAGAAAAGCCTCTTCAAATAAAGCAAAAAAAAAAAAAAAAGGCAGTGCTGTTGGTAATGCTTACAGACACCTTTATGAGCCTTAGTAAAGGTGCCCCTTCCTTGAGGCAGACGCACTCCTCTCCGGGCACACGGCATGGTGAGCAGGGCCTGGCCTGGGTTCCAGTCCCGACCTGCCTTTCCATGGCCACAGTTGTATACGGCTGGCCTGTGAACAGAGGCCTTCTCCACATGATGGGACTTCCTTAGAGGCTGGCTGGGGGTTAGATAGAAAAAGTCATGATAATATTTTTTCTGTTTCACCAAAATGCAAGTGATTTCACTCTAGAGAGGGACCAGAGGCACTGGAGGGCAGCTGGGAGAGGAGCCCTCCCGGCAGACAGCTGACTTCTCCTCCTACAGGAAGGCAGCCTAGCAGAGGGCCCTGGTGAGGCCCCACGCCTCGCTAGGTAGGAGAGTGGAGTCTTTCACGGTTTTTGTCATTGTCCGAGTTAGGTGGTCTCCAAGCTCTTTTGACTATGTACCCCATCAGTAGAAAATACTTGAGCAGACACCCCCCAATAGATTTCTTTACTTATAAATTATATACATGTTCCACTACATGGCTGTATCACATATATCCTAAAACACACACGGGACAGACATTGAATAAGGATGAGACCGAAACACATATAAATAGGTGCTCTCCAAGGTGCCGTCCGCTCTGGAGGCCACTGGCCCGATTTCCCAGGAGGCGTTACCCGTGCTTGGCTTACAGACGTTATCCCATTGCTGCCACGCACGTACTTGGACTCCTGAAGCCGCCTGGCTTCCTCAGAGGTCTGAGATCGATGGTCACCGTGCTGAGAGTTGAGATTTCCCAGCACGTGTTTCCTCCATTATTCCTTTTTCCTCTTGTGTTTTCTCACTTTTTCTCCTCTTCTCTTTGTTTTCGTCACTCTGGTTATTTCCCCCCCTGCCTGTGGCCATGACACGTTACCCACAGAGCAAAAGGTACAGATGGGAGGGTCAGTGTGGCTCAGGCCTGCTACTCAGGCCCTGCAGCCACCAGACTGCTGGAGAGCGGGGGCGAGACCTAGCACATTCTCTCAGAGACCTGCTTGTAGAAGACTGGGGGGTGGGGGAGGGGGTGATTTGGTGCATCCTTTAAGTAAAGCCATAAGATATTTTATTTCCTGGGGCTTACTTGTTTTCTAATTACAGAATAGCAAACATGGAGACACTTGTTGAATACCTAATTTACACGGACGAGAGTCTCGTTCTGCCACGGGTGGATTCCTCACACTGACTCTTGAGGTGCTGAGACAGAGCTGAGGATGGAAGTAGCCGGCTTCATAACTCTCAAGGGGACATTTGCTTGAAGGTGCGAAGAGGAGGACTTGAGGTCTCTGTTTGGAAGTCGGTGTTGCAGACCTTGCTGGGCCTCGGAGCAAGCGCTCAGGCTGAGTAGAAGGGCTGCATCTGAATTTCAAGCTCGTCCTGGTCAAGGGATGCCTCTTGTTCTATTCCTTCCACCAGGACTGCGAGATAACAGACCGGCCGCTCCAGCCTTGGAAGCCGGAGTGTCCGTTCCTCTTCATGACCAAGAGGGGGACCCGGCTGGCTGAAGTTGCCCTTCTTCCTCCTGTGCCACTGTCCATAGAAGGAGAACACAAGCAACAGGAGTTTTTCTAGTATCCTAGGCCCTGTGAGTGCAAGGAAGGGCCCGCGAAGATCTGGGGTCTGAGGCCACTGGCCTCAGTGCCCCAAAGGCTACAGGAGTGGGGAGGACAGGGCAGCTGTAGACCTCAGCGGGACCAAGAAGCCGGTCTTTGGAAAGCAGCTCCCAGAGACTGACCTAGGTCATCAGTGTCCTGTTAGCTCCCACCTTTAGCTCTCCCAGAGGCAGGATCTACTATATCTGCCTTTTTCCAGCCACCCGCCCCCTCTTCACCTTACCTCCCTTCCACCTGCACAGATAATGAGACACTAAAAAGGGTCTGCAGCATGCACTTGAAAACCCCGGGCCTTCTTCCCTACCAACATTTGTCATTTACCTCACAGCCTCAAGTCTGGCACATGTCACCCATTTTCTCTCAAGTTTGAGGCAGAGCTGAGGGTTTTTCCAGTAAGTCTGTGCACCGGATAGGACATTTTGTAGTAGGGGACTGGCTGAGAAGATTCCTGTCGTTGTCCGTTTGGGCAGCTCTGACAAAATACCACAGACCGGTGCCTTGTGACAACAGATATTTATTTCTCACAGTTCCAGATGCTGGAAGTCTGGGAGCAGGGTCGAGTGAGGGCCGTCTTTGGGCTTGCAGATTCTTAGTGTGTCCCCCATGGTGGAGGGGCTCGAGATCTCTGCGGTGTTTCTTTTCCGTCACTGACCCCGTTGATGAGGGCTCCACCGTAATGACCTAGACGCCTCCTAAAGCCGTCGTCTCCCGGGCTTGGAATTTCTACATATGGACTGGGGGTGGGGTCGCAAACACACAGAAAGCAGCAATTCCCTTGCACGGAATTTTGGTCACAGTTTGAGGCCTGGAGTGTGACATTCCCCACGCAGAGCTTGTGCAGAGGATATAAGCACCAACGCTTTTTGCTGTGGTTCTGATCGATTCCTTCAGCCCTGCTCAGCAGCCCAATCCATTTTTAAATGCACAAAGCAGGGGACTCCGAGGCAGCTCGAGGCTGCCCAGACGGGCGGACAAGGAGCACCATGGCACAGCAGCTGTTGGACGGGCTCCCGGGGCTCAAGACAGGAGGATGTGCGCACGCTGACATCGTGTAAACTTCCACATTCCGCCACTTCCTTTGCAGATATCATCAGTGGTCAGGCCGTGCGCTTGCCGGGGAGCAGAGAGATCACTGACAGGCCGCCCCTGCAATTCAAACGAGCTGCCTCTACAAGACCTGCACACAAGCTCTCATCCTGCTGGACGAGGGCCCGAGGATGGAGGTCTCGCTCCTGCTGGAGGAGGCCAGGCTGGCGTTTGGCCGGCAGCAGAAGAGCTGGAGCTGGAGGGCCCGTGGGGCAGCAGGCTTCCCTGGGCGACTTCACTCCCTCATTCCCAGGAAAGAGCAGAGAGCACGGACGCACAGCTGCACCTTTCCTCTGATGTTCGAACACGATCTTAGAATCATAGAATGACAGCACTGGAAAACACCCATGAACTTATCTAATCTAATCTGTTCATTTGATGGATAGGGAAACTGACGCCTGAGGACAAGCTGAACTGCCAGTCCTCACACAACAATGTGGAAGAGGGTTAAAGGTAGGGGACTTTCCAGCTCCTCTAGCCGGCTATCTAGTGATTCTTGACTTCTATCCACGGGTTCTTTCCCCCAGGCCATGGCCACAGGGTGAAACCCACTGAGCGTCACTTGCTGAGTACGTCTGGAATAGAGCTCCAGCCCGCCTCTTGCTCACAACCAAAGCTTGGCTAATAGGATGCCATTTTCCGCTTACTTTATATTACTGATGCTGTTTTGAGATGGTGCTTCTCAGTCTTGGCCGCGCTACAGAATTACCTGAAGGGGATTTTTTTAAAATTCAGACGCTCAAATCTCACCCCCTGCCAACTGAATCAGAATTTTGGGGGGTGGAGTCTAAGAACTTTTTTCCTTAGAAACAACTTCCAGTTAATTCTAATATGCAGACAGAATTGTTAACATCGTTCTAAAACTGCTAAGTTCGGCTCAAGTCATGACTAATGATAATATTAAATCTATCTACTCTTTTTTTTTAAAAAAGATTTTATTTATTCATCTGAGAGAGAGAGAGCATGCACGAGCAGGGGGATGGGGGGTGGGGGAAGGCACAGAGAAAGAGGGAGAAGCAGACTCCCCACTGAGCAAGGAGCCAATGCAGGGGTTGACCCTAGGACCCTGAGATCATAACCTGAGCTAGAGGCAGATGCTTAATCAACTAGCACCCCCCTTTGTTTAATGATTTTTTACCTACTCCTTTTTTTCTATCCCCAGTCAACACAACTGCACATTCTCTGTCCTCCCTACTTGCTGATTTATCTTGTGTTCACTCATTTAGGATAAGAGATGCTTAAGAAATTGAAAATGGATCTATGTTATATACCCATTTTTCAGACAAGGAAAACTGAGCCCAAAGATGTTATCAAAAAATCTCAATCAACAGTCGCTTAGACATGAGCAAATTCAAGGAGCCTGAGATTTGTTTAATATATGGGAATGCTCTCAGCTTGCTTTAAGAAAGTCAGCACTTGAGGGCTTGATTTAAAGAGTCTCAAGAACAGCTCTGACTAAAACCATCTTCCTTTCAAACTCATAGTGGATTGAGAAATCTCCATCAGGAACCTTTGGGAAATTAACCATGAATGTGCTGTATCTGGGAGACAGCAATGAAGTCTCTGGTAATCAGTAATACCGTCTTTCTGTCGGTTACCTGGTTCCAAGCTGTATAATGAAAGAATGCGAGCCTGGGTGGGTGGAGGTAGGTCAAGAGTGTGGGATGTCCCCAAGGAATGGTGTGGTGTGGGGGCACAGGGCATACAGTCTGAGGCAGGGTGTGGGGACAGGGCCCTAAAAGGGGAAAGGGGGATTTAGGTAACAGGATGGAAAGCTGGTTTGCCCTCCAGAAAACCTGACAACTGGTCAAAGCTGGCACTCGGACTTCCTTTTCTGCTCTCTCTTCCTGATTGGCAGCGTCACGAACAGCGTAACAGTCACTACCACTTGTGAGCAACAAGTACTATCGGCTTTCTGTCAGGCACTGTGCCAAGCATTCCATACATGACATCTCCTTTAAATCTTAAATAGAGTCTTTGGATTCGGTGCTACTCTACCTATTTCAGAGATGTGGAAATTGAGGTTTCAACACAGCAGAGCTAGGAGCCGAGTCTGTCCCCTCTGTTCAATGCTATATGGGCCTTGCCCTCATGTGGGGAAGGAGCGCAGCATAGAAAGCTATCTCTAAGTAGTGATGAACTAAAACAAAATTTCCAAGGCTTCTTCTTTTTTTTTTTTTTTTTATAAAGAATACTGGTGCAGGTCCAGGAAAGAACCATTAATTTTGGGGGCACCTGGGTGGCTCAGTCGTTAAGCGTCTGCCTTTGGCTCAGGGCGTGATCCCGGATCCCTGGGATCGAGCCCCACACCGGGCTCATCTGCTGGAAGCCTGCTTCTTCCTCTCCCACTCCCCCTGCTTGTGTTCCCTCTCTCGCTGGCTGTCTCTCTCTGTCAAATAAATAAATAAAATCTTTTTTTTAAAAAAAACCACTAATTTTGCTCTGATTCAGAGTCTAAGTAGAGAAATACCAGGATGCCTTCCCCACGCCCCGAGTCACAGCCTGCCTGCTTGTCCTGAGGGTGGCTGGGGGCCACGTACCACACCAGGCCCTCGCCCAGTATACGTTCAGGGTCCCATGTCATGAGCTGTTCACCGGAAAGGTCTCTTGGGAGTAACTCCAGGATCAGGGTCTCCCAAGAGTCTCTGGCTCCACGGTGCGGAGGGGTGAGTGTCTAAGACCTCTTTGCTGGCTTTCATGTATTCTTCACTCTCTTTCCACTTAGAAACAACTTTTCTCCTTCCATGAGCCTAGAAGGGCCCTCAAGTGGGCTTATTGGATAGCTTTGAAGGATATACTGCCAGTGAGTCCCTTAAGAGAGAGAAAAAACCCTCTTCCTATTCCATGTAGAAACCTTAGGGATTCTATGTGAATGGGGTCATGTTGTTGGGAGGAAATAGGGACACAATTCCCCATCCTTTCCTCATCTTAAGATGTGTCAAGTTAAATATAGGCTCTGCTGTGTGCATGTTTACAGGCTAAAAGAGCCCGTTCTGGCCGGAGGCTTGCAGCTTCTGAGTATAAAGCACTGGAATGTCTTCAGCTTGCTTCGCATGGTCTGATTGCTTCCAAAGCCCTCCAGTGAATCAGTGAGCAGAGCCAAGTATCAGTACGTGACTCCTCGGGAAACAGGGCCCATCTCATGATGCATCTACTCGGACTTGCCCTCTGCCTCTTGCATCTTATCATTACTGATTTTCAGCTAAGATACAAAAGCCTTATTTCCCTTTGAAGTCACTCCTTCCTGGCTGTGAGAGGGCAATGGTTTGCCTGTCGGCGTCCTTTTAGGGAAAGAGCTGGGGGAACACGTGGCCTGGCTCAGCTGCCTGGGGAGACATCAGACACATTCTGTGGGAACTTGAACTTGATCACCAGGAAGCAGGTGGTCTGGATTAGGTACTGTGTCTATTTTGGGGCTGGATAGTACCTTCAATGGGAAACCAACCCATCAGAAAAAGCCCACACCACGCTCTGCCATCCTGAGTTTACTTACCTGTTGAAATGCTGGTTATTTATTAATGCAAAACTCAGACCCTCAGAATTCCAGCCACCACTTTCATTAAGATTTTCTTACGTTGGATTTCATAGACTCCGTTGAAGTCAAGCAGGTGCACATCAGTTGTTTGGCTTGCTATTCATGCTACTTGCTTAGTCACTGACGGTCACTCTTGTGTGTCTTTGTTGCTCTTCTGAGAGTATTGGAATCTATCTCCCAAAGAATTTGAGGGTTACTGGAGAAACAAAATACTTGAAAATCACACAGCATCTGGCAGTGGCCATGCCAGTCTTGAGAAAGCTGACCCCTATGCAGTGACCACCTGGACAGTTGTGTTGCCAATGATATCTTTACTTAGCACAAGCTCAGCTGCACCCAAAATATAGCAAAATGTTGCAACACTGAGTCTTCCTAGTGCCTTGAGTGTTCTAGAAGAACTACATTTGAATAAGGACATAAAAAAAATACACTTGTTGCGTGCTTTCTATTCCCTAAACATGATATACTCTGCTTTCCTGCAATATCGCATTTAATTCTCACAGCAAGCTCTGAGGTGGTTGCCAGCATTACCGCTGTTGTACAGATGAGGGAACGGAGGCTTTGAGAGGTTAGGTAATTTGCTCAGACACATAGTTAATATCTTATTTCTGAGAGATATTTTTTTCATTTGAATACTTTTGAAATTAGCATGTCCAATGTGTGTTTTTCCCAACACAACCAAGCAATTAACTCAATTCTGACACTATCTGGCAGCGTCAGACCCCATAGGTTAAGGGTTCCGTCCTACAGCAATGCCCCCTGCCCCAAACACTCCAGATACCAATCGAGATCTGTGCTTCTGACCAAAAAAATCTGGCTATAGATCAGAAGTTCTCTCCACCCCTCCTCGGGTTTGATTAATTTGCTAGAGTGGCTCACAGAATTCAGGACACATTTTACTTGTTAGATCGCTGGTTTATTATAAAATGATGTAACTCAGAAATAGGCAGATGAAGAGGTGCATAGGGCAAAATATGGGGAGAGGGGCTCGGAGCTTTCCTGGGACACATGTTCACGTGTTCAGCAACCTGGAAGCTTTTCAAACCCTGTTCCTTGGTGTTTTTATGGAGGCTTCATTACAAAGACACGGTTGATTAAGTCACTGGCCTTTGGTGATTAAACTCAGTCTCCAGCCCTTTTCCCCTCCCCGGGTAATGATGAGACCAAAGGTATGGACCACTGACTCAGCCCTAGTGATTGCTATCCGTCTTCTTTCCCAGCATTCCCATTTAAATCATGATTTTTATTTTTCATCTAGCATATAGTTTAATTCCTATAATTTAAATGCATGTGTAAAATTAAAAGTAATAATTATCATAATAGCAATAATCACTAACATTTACTGGGCGCTGAATATCGCCTGCCAGACTGTTCTAAGTGCTTTATTTGTATTAACTGAGTTAATCCTAACAAATCTCCCACAGCTAGATAGCAGTATCCCCTTTTCACAGCAGAGTAATTTGCTTCTGCTTTTGCTCCTGCCTTTGACTGTGGCTCTGCTAATTGTCTCCCGTTTAAAGGAAAACATTTTTCTGACAGTTTCTAGGGTTAGAGATGGAGCTGGGGCAGGTTTAGGGCAATGCTAACACTTCAAAAAATCTCCAGTAATTGGGTGAAATGCTCATGTGACAAATTGGCTTTTGACAAATTAGTCTGCTTTCACATATTAATAGCCAAGCCGGCCAACTGGAAACAGATTTACTAGAAACCAGAGTGGAGTGAGTAGGGAGGGGACAGCATAAGTAAGTTCACAGCTGACGGGGACAGTTGCACTGAGTAACAAGGCAAGGCAGAGACCTCATCCTGGACCACTGAACTGAAGGTCTGGCCAGGGGGCGTTGGGTGGGGCAGTGGTTAGAAACCCCAAAGACAAGATCAGAAGGGGACCCCCACACTCTGCCCTCGGTGCTGTGTTCCCTGTCTGCTCACCCAGGGGAAGGGGGACGTTTCCTCCACATGGAGGTACAGCCAGCACACTAAGCCCAGTGCCACCCCATAGTGGGCAGTATTCCGCTCACGCCAAGGAGCCATAGGCTGCCAGGGGGACTCTTCGACAGATGGTCTCCGTGGAGCAGAAATAGCGGCGTAGCACGGTGAGAATGAGGAAGGTCAGGCACGCCACCCTTGTGACAAGTAACTGAGTAAAAACTCAGAGACAGAGGGGTTAAGAGGATTCTCAGATTTCAAGAGATTTCCCAAGAAGTCCATCTTAAGATAGCTCTTTATTAGTAGATGAAGCTATTATTATTATTACTTATGGCAAATGAGAAGCTCTTTTTATAGATAAAAGACTTAATATTGGAGCGCCTGGGTGTCTCAGTTGGTTAAGCGTCTGCCTTGGGCTCGGGTCATGATCGCAGGGTCCTGGGATCGAGTCCCGAGTAGGGCTCCCTGCTCAGTGGGGAGTCTGCTTCTCCCTGTCCCTCTGCCCCTCCCCCTCCGCTTGTGCTCTGTCTCTCCCACTCTCTCTCTCGAATAAATAAATAAAATATAAAAAATTTTAATATCAAAAAGATGTAATAACGTAGAGAACAAGTAGGCTGAAACTCCCCATTCTAAAATGACTCCCTTTTGCTAGTCTAGGTGGTGGATGGTACTGGTCAAATTTAAACAGGAGCATTATCTCAGGGAATTGTTCCAAGGTTGTAATTATTTACCTCAAGGTGTAAAAACTTCTCGCAGCACTACCACACCACTCTGCCTTATAAGCCTTTGCCGGCCCACAGCACAAGCTCAAGTACCTTCACTCGGTGTGGGGGGCATTCAGAGAATGTGGGACCTGCGCACATGCCACCCTTATGCATGCATACACCCTTGGTCCCAGTGTTCCCCCGGGAGCCGCCATGTCAGCTCACCACCTTCCTCCGCCAGCTTGGCTGCCTTTCTGCAGAGCCCAGGACGACTGCCAAGACCATGTTGCCACTGAAACCGGCAGTCAGCTGCTTTAAGGGTGTCTCTTCTATTCACATTTGGATGCCATTCATTTGACTGGCAGCGTCGGTGTCCTCCATGATCACCCTGTGAGACATCACCGTCCTCAGCTGTGACCTGGGATAACGGTGACGGACCTGTGCTACTCACCACACAAGAAGAGTCATATGAATGGGGAGGAAGGCACAATTCAGCTCATAATACTTGGTAACATTTCTGAAGTATCATCACTTAGGTCTCCAATGAAGAGGGATCCTTATCTTTCAGAATCTCTTCTGCGAATCAGTACAAATTGTAATATCTTCGTCACTAGAAACCGTGGGTTATTGCTGCATTTTGTTTTAAATTTTCTATCCCTGAAGAGCAATAGGATCGGAACTCTAAAATCTTGCTGACCCCTGGGTACTGTGAGAAGGACGCCGGATGGGGGTCAAGAAACCGGGCTTTACATGATGAGAAAGAGCATTTTTATCAAATTGTTTATTAAACTATAATTATTATTAATATTTTTAGTAGTTAGCTGTAATGAGGCAGTATCGAACTTAACCCAGGAACCCTGAATGCTGAACTTATTCTCACTCAGTTGTTTACTGTGGTGGGTTTGTGGGGATATGCCAGACAATAGCACATTCTTTATTGTTACAAAGGTTTCGTCCAAACTACAGTTTAATCCCCCAGGGACCTGGGCTGGACCTCATGGCAGCTCCAGGCCCTTTGCACGTGGGCTAGAGGCGGGTTTGCAGCCCGTACCCCGGCAAGGCTGAGCGGCCTCCTTGGCCCCTTCTTGTGCCTGCTCACTACCCCTGCCAATCTCACCACTCTGACACTGAGGAAAAGCAGACTTAGGAAGAAGCATCAACCAGGAAAGGAGCGGAGGGAAGCACTCTTCTTAATCCCCGAGAGGAGCTTTTCTAAGACTCCCCAGCAGCCCCACCTATCTCCCTGCTGGTGGAAGACAGGAGTAGCCTAGTTGCGTGTGTGTGCGTGTGCGTGTGTGTGTGTGTGTGTGTAAACTTCACATCTTGATTCTGAACAGTCCTCAGAAAAAGAAGGGAAGAGGGGAGGCGGGGAGGTGGTGGTCGGGAGGAGGTGATTCATTACACTTTCCTCCTAGTAGCCGAGGCTTTGGGGGTCAATAATGAAGAAGCATTCATAAAAGCCTGGAGACATCCATTGTTCCCTGAAGGTCCATAGAAAACTGCCAATATTTGGGAAAATGTCCCCATACAAGTGAAGAGGGCATTTTTGAATGTTTCTTGTGACCATCAGCTTACCTGTTAAGCTCAGAGTGAGCAAGGCAAGAAAGAAGGGCAAGTGGAACAATGTTGGTGTCCCTCTCCTGCCACTAGTGGGAGCTCTAGATTCACGCCGCTCCATCACCCCAAGGATGGGCTAGAACTCGGGGTGAGGATATTTTGGTGGGACTGGCACTAGGGGCTGAGAGACTGAGGTCAAAACTACCCCTTGCAGTGTTATCTTCTGGGAGTCATTACTTCACACAACTAGTTAGGTAAGAGAGACGTGGGGCCTTGCCCCGCTGACACATTGTGAGTTTAAAAACTATAGTTCAGGGGTGCCTGGGTGGTTCAGTTGGTTAAGTGTCTGCCTTTGGCTCAGGTCATGATCCCGGGGTCCTGGGATTGAGCTCCACAATGGCTCCCTGCTCAGCGGGGAGCCTGAATCTCCCTCTTTCTCTGCCTGCCACTCCCCCCGCTGTGCTCTTTCTCTCTCTCAAATAAATAAATAAACTCTTTAAAAAATAAAAATAAAATAAAAACTACAGTTACAGAGATGAGGGCCAGGGTCCAGTGTACAGAGGCCCAAGATGCCAGATAGCCTGCTTCCGGGTTGTAAGCTTAACCTGTCCAGGACTGGGACGAAAGACATCCATCCGAAGAGGCCCAGACACACACCCTGGCCGACCAGCAGGATTTATAGCAAAAGCCTTGTGGAAATAAGGTGATTTTTCTTGGAGAGTCCCCTCTGAATATCTTTCCTGAGAACCGGGGACAAGGCGATGATGCTGAGGTAAGTATGGGCATCCTTGACCCCACCAGATGCGTCTCATTAAGGCTGACGTTGTTATTTTTAACTCCCCAGTCCTAGCCATACCGATTTTCTTCTCTGTCCAAGTCATTGTTTAGGAAGGACAGTGCTGAGTACAACTATAGGTTTGCAGCTGCCAAAGGAAACACCTGCTGAGAACCGAATGAGGAGAGATTCTTCTCTCGGGCCTAAGAACAAGGCCCAGCCAAGAATGCGCTGGTTTCACTTCCCCGCACGTAGTTTATAATAATGCATTTTTTGGTAAGATTCTTTGATTAATGTTGGTCTCATCCACTAACCTCTAAGAATCATGGGGCACAGGCTGTGTCCATCTGATTCATGCATCGGATCCGGGGATGGGCAGACTTCTTGGCGCTCAGCCGCCGGGCGATCCAACTGGTAGTTCCCAAACTGTGTGCCGAGGCACCCTGCCCCAGGAGCTGCCACAAAGCCAGAGGGCACCGCAGTATTTTACCTTTCTGAGGGAAACACAGCGATCCTCAACATCCACGAGACCCAGAGCAGACTACCAGCTGGAGAGAGAGCGCAGCTTCCACGTTAGATCATCTGCATTCCTTTCAATGACATCAGACCTTTGGAAATTTGGCTTTTGGCTGTTGCTGTGACAACATGCACAAGTTGCACAAAATCCATGTGGAACGGGAAACAAGAGTGGCGGGTGCAAGGTTATGCCAAGGTTTGGGAAAGCATGCAGTGCCCAGCGAGAGCCCAGCCTGCCAAGTAACTGTGGCGAAAAAAAAGTAACATGAAAAATAGTATTGTTTTTGTTTCGATGTATGTGCCATTTTTTTTTTTCTGAACAGCAGCTTAATTATTAAGTAAGTAAGTAAATAAATAAATGCTTCCTGGATTGTTCGGACTTAGCCACCCAGTAAATGGTGTCATCAGATAATTCTTCTGGCCCAGGGACATGGAGAACCGCTTACTGAGGAAGCAAGAGCGGCATGAACGGAGGGGTGGGAGCCTCTGGCTTCGTCCGCAATGCTGGACTGACTGATGGCCTCAGGATCGCAGATCTGTGCCTGGTCACTCTACCTACAAGATAATTCAAAACGAATAAAAAGGCACTGGGGGAGAAAAGGAGTCACTGAGCTTTGTCCTCACAGAGAAGAGAGTTCTGCCACGGAGCTCTCGTCTTGAGCAACTCACGGTTTATTGAACCTTACCTCCTAGCCAGGCCCTAAGCTTTCATTTCTTTATGAAACGAATCCCCTCTGCAGTCTTTGGAGGGTGATTATTGCTTGTATTTGCACAGGGGGAAAGAAGCACAAAGATAGCACGGGGTAGACGCAAGGCTCAAGAGCTGGTGTGCTTTCTACCGACACCCATTCTCTTAATCATCGTCATCACCGTAATGATGCTGATGAATTTTGATCGTTGATCATGATTCGCCATCATTTTAACTCGTTATATTTTTATTACTGTTGCCAAAATGCAAGCTTTAACAGTACATTAGATGTTGTATGAACAATTTACACAGATTATTCCATTTAATCAGAAAACCTTAAGAAGGAGACGTTATTAGGACAGTGACTCCTATTTCGCTATATAATAACACATAAGCAAACAATCAGTGAAGGAGGGTGGGCCAGGCCACACGCTTAGCCTAGCGTCTCGCTGCAGTTGCAGGTGCGACCAAGTTTTGAATTCAGACTGAGTGTGCTCTGTGCTAACACTACTGGCCAAATAGGGAGGGCTTCTGGAGAAAACTTGGTTACCAGACAGGGAAATTACTTAGAGGCAAGTAATAGCCACCAATGTCAAATGCAGGAGGTAACCAAGTAAGACTCATTAAATTCCGGTGTTTTGATGTCATTCTCTGTGCGGCAGTCCCGAATGAGCTGGAAGTTTCAAGAAATGTGTAGGCAAAGGAAGCCAAAGTTCTCTTCTTAAGAGTCGGTGGCTCTTTTCAGAGGAGCGGTAAAGCCATCTGGGAGCACATGGGCCTCTCAGCACCAGGGCACTTCACCTACGTAGAGACTTCATTGCTTGAATTCACTGTAGGGTGATTTGTACGGACGCGACCAGGTGAGAGCCGTGGCCTGGGCATCCGGGGGATCCTCATCCTGCCTTCTTCCACCACCTGCAGGACCTGAATGACAGCTACGCCAAGAAAAAAATGCATAGAGAAAGAAAAGATCGTGTCTTGTCTACTCCATGGTGACAAACAATATTTCTCTTTACTGAAAGGAATATTGAGGAAACAATATTTTCCAATTTTTCATCCCCACCTGGATAGGTAAGTGGAGGCGGGAACGTTAATCGATGGGTCTGGAGCACCGGCCGGGAGCAAGCCTCACACACGTCCCAACACGGCCCTGCTCTAAAACCTAGAATGGAATGCCCAAGGATGCTTCCAGCAATTTCAAAAGGAAGGGTTTTTAGAGAAAATGTGCTTTGTCTCAAAGCCCTGAAGAACCAGTAGTCTCCAAGAAGTATGTAGCCCTTGTCACTGGCAGACACCATCCCACCGAAAAAGCCTTTTGCATCATTTCCACCTAAACACGTGTGTGTGTGTGTGTGTGTGTGTGTGTGTGTGTGTGTGTGTGTGATGTTAATGATACTAATCAGCACGAAATAAGAGTTTTCCACAACAACAAAAAATACAGAGAATTCGCTTTTGGAAAGATAAGCAGTAATGCAGCTCTGGATTGAATTTTAGGTATTTTTTGACTATCGTGTATATGCCAGACATGTTAGTATTCATTCTAGGCAATATTTTTGGAACACCTAGTGGAAGCCAGTGTCTGTGATGGAGACGAGAAAGCAAGGTCCTTGCCCTTATCCGAGAGTCCTTCTAGAGGGAGAGAGAGACAGGTACTAGAAAGCTAACAAATAAAAAACACTGCAGATGATGATTAACACGATAAAAGAAGCAAATAGGAAGAGCTGGGTTTTCAGAGTGAACCCTAAGAAGGGCGTTCTGGCAAAGGAAGCAGCAAAGACAATGTTCCTGGTAGGCATGGGATGCAATTATTAAAAACACAGTCCTCTTACACTGTTGGCGGGAATGCAAGTTGGTACAGCCACTTCGGAAAACAGTGTGGAGGTCCCTCAAAAAGTTAAAAATAGAGCTACCCTATGACCCAGCAATTGCACTACTGGGTATTTACCCCAAAGATACGGGTGTAGTGAAGAGAAGGGCCATATGCACCCAAATGTTCATAGCAGCATTGTCCACAATAGCCAAACTGTGGAAGGAGCTGAGATGCCCTTCAACAGATGACTGGACTAAGAAGATGTGGTCCACATATACAATGGAATATTACTCAGCCATCGGAAAGAAAGATTACCCAACATTTGCAGCAACATGGACGAGATTGGAGGAGATTATGCTAAGTGAAATAAGTCAAGCAGAGAAAGACAGTTATCATATGGTTTCACTCATTTATGGAACATAAGAAATAGCAGGGAGATCGGTAGGAGAAGGAAGGGAAGAATGAAGGCGGGATAAACAGAAGGGGGAATGAACCACGAGAGACTGTGGACTCTGGGAGACAAACTGAGGGCTTCAGAGGGGAGGGGGGTGGGGGATTGGGATAGGCCGGTGATGGGTAGTAAGGAGGGCACGTATTGCATAGAGCACTGGGGGTTATATGCAAATAATGAATCATGGAACAATACATCAAAAACTAAGGATGTACTGTATGGTGACTAACATAACATAATACAAAATTTTTAGAAAAATAAAAAATAAAATAAAATAAAAATTAAAAAATACAAATAAAAACACAGTCCTGTAAATAGACTTTTCCAGATCAACAGGACAAGTGCTGTAGTGGTAATGCGTGCTGGCTGCTGATAGGACACATAAAAAAGAAGAACCCAACACCAAATGTGGGGGAGCCACTTGGGGAAGATGACACTTGAGTGGTAGTCTTATGGTGGGTAAGTTAAGGGTGGTTCCAGTCAGAGAAGATGTCACATGCAAAGCAGAGCCATCAGTTAATTCAGAAACCAGCCATCAATCCAGCTGGATGGTTCTAGGTCCCAGAAGGGGCTAGACAGGATTGGATTGAAATAAAGGTGAGAGTATTTTATGCTAGTTATTCAAAGTTCACAGCTCTGAAGGGACCCATTAAGTATTGTATGCCCTTAGTACCCAGCTCAGACTTTTAAAAATTGGGCACTGTGCAAATTGGTGCAAATCTGGAATTTCAGGACTTTATTTTCCCTTTTTGCTAATGACCTGGTGCCAGCCAGTTTCTCATCTCTTTCTTTCTTTGACTCCATTGTCATCTCTATTTATTCTGTCTGTGGTGAGGCAGCTGGAAAAGCCACATAGTCAGATGAGGAATTTTGGGGAATATATTATTACCTTAAGTAAGTCCAAGAACAAGTGCAATCAGTGAAAATGAGGAAGAGAAAGAGCTGGAAGAGTGGACAACTGGCTGAGTGGCCAGAGGGGCAGACCAAGCAGAATCCCTTACAAAATAAGAACCAAATACATCTATTTCTGTCTGCCCATGTCACACATTACAGATCTACCTTGTTTGACATCTGTTTCTAAAAAATAGTTCTCAAGAGTCCATTTTTCTATCAAGATTGGCAAATGCCCACGTATTTCTGTTACATTTTCATGGTTGTATTCCACCTCCTAATACATCACCAGCAGAGTTGAGCCTGATAGTGCTGAAACCCCTGCCTCCTCTGTGTCATATTCCAGGATGAATATTTAACTGGGGCTGGGTCAAGTTCCATGGCTTGACCTGACTCTCCCACTGAGGCTGCCACAGTCACTGCCCTACTTGATCCAAAGGTCCCAGGCATAACGGTCATTTATCAAGAGAGAAGATGTAAAGGTCCCTACCCTGGGATTTTGGGTAGAGGACCAGGTAGTTGACTATGAACAGAAGAGCCTTCCAGTGGTAACTGGTAGTTTTCCAGTAGAGGTCTGTAGCCCTGACCTTTCTCCCATCTCCACATTCATGTTTCTAACTGCTGGACACACCCATTGCAGCAGTGGGGGTCTCACACTCAAGATTTTCAGACCACAGCTCTTGGTGTTCCCCTACAGACATCCTTCTCTCCTTCATCATTCTTAGTTAATATGTCTCCAGCCAGTCATCCCAGCTACAAAACACTGAATTTTGGGGGTTCACCACACCCTGATCTCTGTTCCCAGCACATCCATTTCCTCACCAAGCTTAGGTGATTCTTTCTCAAAATATCTCTTGAATTCATCCTCTCCACTCCTCAAGTCCTTGCCGGACTCCCTCTCTACCTCCAATAGTTCTCAACTGGGAAATAGGACAATCTTGGGCATCAGTGACGGTGGTGAAAGAGATGACCTAATAGCCTGAGTCACAGGGAGTGGCCACTGGGTCTTAAGAGTCAGTGACTTCCATCTGTTTTAGCTTCTGCAACTGGGGCAGCAGGAGACACTGTCTAGGATCTGGTATGAAGTGAGCTGCTGATATTCTGGCAAGCCTAGCACCACTGCTTCTGGATCGGAGCAGGATAAGCCAGACATCTTCATTCACTATACGCTTAGCTTAGGAAATTCAATTCTGTTTCTCTTAAACACTATTTATTGAGTACCTACCATGTTCTAGGTTCTGGTCAAGGCATCAGAGATATCAGGCATTGAGTAAGATCAACATGGACCACGCCTCACGTAGGAAACTGACAGTGTAGCTGGGAAGACAGACACGAATCAAGGGTGTTGAATGCTACAAAGGAGGAGGGCAGGTTTCAATAAAGCATAAAACTGGAGGATTTCACCCAGTCTAGGGGTTCAGAGAAGCCTTCCCTGGGAATATGGTAAGAAAAGGTCAAAGATTACACAGTTAGGTGGAAAGAGGAGGAATTGTGTCCAAGAGAGACAAGCAAAGGAGGCAATTTTTTTATGCATCTAATTTCAAAATACATTAGATTTCAGTAACATACCAAAAGATTTTCAGATACGCACATGGCCACAATCTAGCTGCTTCTTTGAGACACCTGGTTTTAGCATCACTATGGTGTTCTCAGATATTTCCACTGACATATCTCTAAGGCCATTGTAAGCTACAGTTTTTGATAAAGTATCATATTTTATTTCCAACATTCATTCAACAAATATCGATCGATGGCGCACTAGGCCAGGTGCTGTACTGGGAGCTGAGGAGCAGGCGATACCTGGGATGTGAATGGTGGCACGTGTGGTATGAAGATTGTTTATGTATTGGCCAGAGGGTAAAACTGACTCTCCAGGAGGATACCCCAAGTTGTATCCTGTTACTTTTGTGTACATTGTGCACATAGCTCAGCTCCAGGGGAGCACGTGGACCCCAATGTCAAGAACCCTGGAGTAATTCTTAGAAAGGGTTGTGTTTGGGGGCGCCTGGGTGGCACAGCGGTTAAGCGCCTGCCTTCGGCTCAGGGCGTGATCCTGGCGTTCCGGGATCGAGTCCCACATCAGGCTCCTCCGCTATGAGCCTGCTTCTTCCTCTCCCACTCCCCCTGCTTGTGTTCCCTCTCTCGCTGGCTGTCTCTCTCTCTGTCAAATAAATAAATAAAATCTTAAAAAAAAAAAAAAAAAAAAAAGAAAGGGTTGTGTTTGGGGAGCTCTTGGCTCAGTCCTGCTATGAAAGTGATTTCTGATCCAGGAAGTTTCCATGTCAAACATAACAGAGTTCAACTAGATGAATTCTGAAGCCATTTCTAGCTCAACAAATATATAAATTTATACATCTGCAGAGTTGGAAGAGACTCTAAATTGGATGGATCTTGCCCATCAAGTACTTAAATTGGTCATTAGTAGAATCTTGAGGAAAGAGTAGCTAAGTGTCTGGGCACTTAGGAACAGACATGAGAAACACAGACTGAGAAGCTCTACTAGAGAGTGTTTATTCAGAGACAAACAGACACAAACATACAGAAGCATTGCTGTGAGATCACCTTCCCCTTATCTCCGCAATGCTGACGGAGTACACACATCCGTCAGAACTCTCAGAACTCCATGAGTCAGCCGGAAGTCAGGTCACAAATAGGGCCGCAGTTAACCCAAGAGGTAGGTGTCTTTGCTTTCTTATCCCCCCGCCACCCTCATTTCTCTGGTGATGTGAAAGTGTAAATTCTCGGGAGCCCAGGGGGAGGTTCTGCAAAGAGCAGAGTCCAAAAGTAACTCAATCTCTGTTTTTCTGGAGGAGGAAGAGGAAGGCGATCCGACCTCCAGGATTCCCCTCCCAACCTTTTCCAAACGCTCACTGTGGAAAAGTTCTGGAGAGGTGGTCTTCCTTTTAAATCTGGAATTTTCTTCTCACTGGTCATTTGCAAATCTAAAAATCTCGGGAGTTCCATTTTGGCCTGTTTCTGTGGCACTTTCGTTGCAAACAGAGACAATTTCAAATCAGCCCCGTTTAAAAGCGTGTGTTCCAATCCCTCAAAACTCTGGTGTGCAGGCTTTGTTGGGCTTTGGGAAATTTCTTTGCTTTTACTTAGAATGCACATCAGGAAAGCAGCCTGAGAGCTGTTCCCTGAAACCATCCAGGGTTATAAACATGGTGTTTTCCCCTCTTAAAACCAACTGCACATGTGCTCACATAAAAGTATGATGAAGTCAGTTTTATATTCAGCTTTCTGGGAGAAGAACGGAAAAATGTAACAGGGAAAGGTGAACAAAACGTCAAAGGGGCCCAAAATTTTCAGCAGAGGGGAGTTGGGCTTCCTGCCTCTACTTAGTAACACTATTGGCTGACATTTATTGCTTCTTTATCCACTGGCACTTCGTATGTGTTCGCACGGTTGATTCTCACGGTAAGTCCATACGGTAGATGCTTTCATTTTTCTCTCTCAGCAAATGAGGGAACAGAGACATGGAGGGGCGAAGTAAGAGGCAGGCAGGCTGGCTCTAGCACTGAGGATTTTAGCTCCTAGGACACACTGCCCCTTCAGGAGCACTGGAGGAGATAATGCTAAGTGAAATAAGTCAGAGAAAGACAATTATGATTTCTCTCATCTATGGAACATAAGAACTAGGATGATCGGTAGGGGAAGAAAGGGATAAAGAAAGGGGGGGTAATCAGAAGGGGGAATGAAGCATGAGAGACTATGGACTATGAGAAACAAGCTGAGGGCCTCAGAGGGGAGGAGGGTGGGGGAATGGGATAGACCGGTGATGGGTAGTAAGGAGGGCACGTATTGCATGGTGCACTGGGTGTTATACACAACTAATGAATCATTGAACTTTACATCGGAAACCGGGGATGTACTGTATGGTGACTAACATAATATAATAAAAAACATTAAAAGAAAAAAAAAAAGAAAGGAGGCACAGCTGGCTGGGATGTTTTCATGGCTGTCTGTAGGTTCTCCAGACTTTGGTAGTCTAGGGAACTCTTCTCTTAGCTCTCTCTTCCCACACCTCAGGTCAGCTGCACAAGTGGATATGCAGAGCACTGTCCACTATTAAAGATGTTACGAACTCTTCGTTTGTAAAAATGTGGCAGGAGAATGTGGATTTTTTTTTCCTTCCCCTACGTCCCCTTCCCGCCTCTGCTCTCGCTCTTCTAATCGTGCTACCTTCAATGTCACCAGACCAAAATGGTCATGAACATTCGTTCAAGTGAGATCTATTTAAAATAGATGTGTATATACACACACACACACACACACACTCACACAGGCACCCACTCATGCACACAGATATACACAAAGAAAAGGAGAAATTCAAAATATGTTCACTTATTTTAGGTCATTTTCTCACTTTTTAACAGAGTTGGTTTCAGAATTAAAAGGAAACTTAAAAGTTGCTTTAGTCCAATAGATGGCAACTGGAGGCAATATCGCCCCCTAGAGGGTTCTCTCCAGGGTTCTGGGTGTGTTACAAGGACTGAAGATGGGGTACAACTTGTGTTTAGTGGGGGAGACAGAGATGTTAACTATCCCATAGCACAAAGGACAGTCCTTCACAGTAACACATTTTTCTGCCCTTGTATGCCAATGATGCCTCACTAATAAACCCCGACTCGAGTTCCAAACTTCCATTTTAAAACAGAGAACCAGCCGTAGAAAGGTGAGGAAACTTTCTAAAGATCACTCAACTAGCTTGTAGCACTATATATAGTAGATCTATATAGTTCTGGAAAAGGGCTCTTTCTGGTACACCAGAGGGTCCGTAGAGGTCAAAACCATTTTCTCAACAATCCAAGATACTTGCTTTTATCATTTTTATTCTCTCAGGGAAGGTACAATGCAGTTTTCCAGAAGCTTCTTGATGTGTGATGATGTGTATGTATAATGAAGTGTGTCAACATTTAGAAGATCTGGGAACAGGTATTTTCCAAATGTCGAATGCATGATGTTATAGAATCATTCTTAGGTAAAATATTCATTAAAAGTGCAAGAAGACCTCTAGTTATGGAATAAATAAGTCACAGAAATGAAAGGTACAACATACGGGATATGGCCAGTGCTATGGTAATGGCGTTGGTGGTAACAGACGGTTGCTCTGCTGTGGTGAGCACAGCAGAACAGAGAGAGATGTTGAATCACTCTCTCATACATCTGAAACTAATGTAACATTGTGTATCAATTATACTCAAAAAATATTTTTTAAAATAGAAGAAACAATCCCTGCCGACACCTTGATTCTTGGCTTCTGGCATCCAGAACTGTGAGACCAAACAAAGTGCAAAAAGGTCGATGGATTCTAATGTAACTAAGTACAGAGTTCATTCATACGATTTAAGATTCCACTTTGCCACTAACATTTAAGAAACTATCATTCACTGAGTTCTAGTATTGTATCAAAGAATATCCACAGTTATCTGAACTGGCTATTGAAATATGTTTTCCTTTTTTAACTGCAAATTTGTAGGAGGTCAAATTTTCTTCATCTCTTCAACCCAAACAACATATTGCAATGGATTGAATGCAGACGCATATAGGACAATCCAGTTGTCTTTAAGTAAGCCAGACATTGAAGAGTTCTGTGAAATTGTAAAGCGATGCCAATCTTCTCTTCACTTTTGTTTTGGAAAATATATTTGTTATTCACAAAATATGTTAGTTTATATTAACGTGCAATGAGTTTATTCATTTTAAAGTGGATTAATAAATATATATTTAAATAGTCTCAGTTAAAAATATAATAACTATAAGTAGTAAATACAGTAAATATAAATAGATATAACCCACATAAAGTTCTTTGGGATCTCCAGTAATTTTAAGGATGCAAAAGGGGTCTTGAGGACAAAACATTTGAGAACTGCTGCCCCACATCATATCCTTTTGACTGAATCTGATTCTCCTGGGTAAGACCAGACCCTTTTTCAAAAGTTATTCCTCCAATGATTCTGATGTAGCCTGAGAACTATTGGACTAGAATGCCTCTTTGGTGGAGAAAGTCCCATTCCAATGTTGAGCTGTAGGAACGAACGATGCCAGGATCAAGGGCAGGCCTTAACAGGCTCCTGGGGACTCTAAAGATGCCGTGGACTTTGCATCACCAAGGAGTAGATGTAAACCTTCCAGCTCTGGGGTGGGGGGTGCTGTGTGGCAAGGAATCTCCCAACCCAATTCCTGATTCTTCTTAACTAAGAGAAGCAGCAGAGAGAATGAGCCTCAACAGGGACAGTCCCAGTTCTGGACACAAGTGCTAGAGCTCTGGGCTTGGTAGGACAAGTCAGAGACCCGGTCAGGGGGATTGTGACTCTCCCTGTGTTCCAACTAATCTCGGGACCAAAGAGGTAGGTTGTGGGCCACATCTGGCTCAAAGAGACACATTATGTGTACTTCGCAGAATGTAGACACTTTCTGGAATCAGATGGAAGCATTCAAAAAATTTGAAATTCCAGATTTCTAGCTCGTTTTAAGAATTGGAAGATCTGGCACACGTGGGCCTAAACTCTACCGTGGCGACAATTGTCTGGACCTGCACCGGGGCTGCTGCCAACAGGGGGAACCTAAGCCCTCCGCAGTCTGCAGGCCACCTCACTGCATTACTCGCCCGGCCCCGGGAGTCGCCACCCCTGTTCTAGATAGCTCAGAGAGAAGGGTGGGATCATTCGGTGACCTATGGAGAAGACAAGGCGCAGGGCTCTCCCAGGGTCTGTCCTGTACTTGTCCAGACTAACGAGATGGCCACGCAAACTCAGGGTGGCCTAGCAGAGTCTGAAATCTGGCCCTGGGACTTGAAGTTGATCTAATTTGCCTGGGTGCAAGGGTTAGAGGCCAGCAATTTGATCTTTCTATTGCCGATTTTAAGTGGTTGTGCTAGTAATAGCCCTAGTCATAGCTCTAAAGGGCTCAAGTCAGCTGTGTGTGATTGACTCACAGCATCTTCTCTGTGAATGTAAGAGCTCAGAGAAACCAGTATTCTCCATTTGGTGCCTTTTTGACATCACTCGTGCGATCATGAAAAGAGCGGTTATATTGACTCCCTTCATATCCTCCATAGAGAAATCTCTTGCTCTGTTGCTTCATTTTCATATTTGTCTTCGTTCGTCAATCCAGTTAAGAAAGGCCACCTCCTCAAGTGTCAGCTGTGGATCCAAAAACATCTACCAAAGATAAGCCGTTGTCATGGCAAAAAACAACAAACCTACAGGTGATGGATCACGGGACGTGCTTACTGTACTTGCCCTGGGAATCCACACTGCCTCCAACCGTCTCTTAACTCCACATACAGCTTTTCAACACCGTGCTCCTGGATTGTTTCAAAAGCACTTTGCTTCTCACTTTGCAGCTCCTCGAGCCGGTGGCATCCAACCTCACTACGCAGATCTGTACTTGCTGAATAATATTGCTTGGCAGTATTCATTTGTTAAAATCTGGCTTTTGTTCAAATACGTTCATAAAACTTTGGAAAATATAGAAGATCGTCTATTAGGATCTGGAATGTTTTGTGTTCTGCTCATGAAAAACAGCAACAACAACAACACAAGTATTGAGGCACATCTTAGGATAAAGGTTCACTAAAAACATCTTGGTTGCATGTCAGGTTAAATCCTGACATAAGAAGTTGGAGTACCTAGGTCTTAATGATTAATTCTTCCACTGACTAATTAGTTGACTTCAGTTGGGTTACTTAATTTTTCTGTTATTCCTTTGTCCAAACAGCAAGATTTACAAATCAGAATTTTAGAATCTAATAAACAAACAGAACCAAGAGAGGTCTACAGCTATTGCTTAAACATGGTGCTTCGCCGTGTTGAGTCGTCAAGTTTTTAAAACCTATCACAAGTGGACCCAAGTTAGGAAAAAAGTTTTCCTATTAAGGAAATATTTTCCATGCCTACACGTATTCACAGTGTGATTTTGTGACTATGAATCCATTTGGACTGTATCTGCATTTTGGAATTCAGGGGAGGGGAAGAACGCCCACCCTACCCTTGAAGTGGGTTAAGAGTTGCTTCAAACTGTGCCCTGCAGAGAGCTTGACATGCATTTCCTATGTTTGGGGGGAGGAAGATCAAAGACTCAAGTTTGAGCCCCACGCAGGAAATCCAAGCTCAGGAGCCAAGCTGCTGACCTGCTCTGCTGGAGGAGTGAAGAACAGAAGTTACTGTTGAGCAGGGACAAGCTGGCTGTCTTGGTGTTAGTGGGGCAAGGAATGCAGCCGTATCCCATGGACCCATGAAGGACAGTGCACAGAAGAGAGGGAATCAGCTTAGAGATTTCTTAGGTTCCTTAGATGCGAGTGAAGAGAGTTTTCAAGGATGTCTGAAAATCATCAACATACCTCCCTTCAGAAGATGGGTCTAATTCCCATCCTGTTGATCATGAGCTGGCCTTAGTGGCTCACTCCTACCAAATAGAACATGGAGGAAAGGTGCCTAGTTAATAAAAGACAAAACAACTTCTGCCTCACTATCACTCTTAGGACAGGTACTCTGGAAATCTTCTGCCACCGTATTAAGAGGGCCAGTTACCCTGAGCCAGCCATGTAAAGAGCAGAGAAGAGAGAGACTCAAGGAACGCCTGACCAGGTTCCACACTTGTGAGCCATTGCTCCGAGTGCTGTTCGGGTATGGTTTGTTCCACGGGGACCGGTAATGGGAACATCCAGTAAGAATGCCTTAAGGCGTGATGGACTATTAGCACAGAAGAACCGGGGTCAACTCCTGGTTCCCTGGGCGTTGAAGGAGGAGGAAGCAAACCAGCTCCCAGGTCACAGGAACTACAGACTGAGAGGCAATTACAAACTTGGAGGTTTCTGAAGAGCTTACAAGAGAAAGTGAGGCTTTCAAATTCTTCCAGGCCCAGTGTGAAATTGGCTTATTATGGTCTGAGTCAGGAAAAAACATTCCTATTCCATCAACCTCCTCTTCTTTGTTTGGCTGTTTCATGAAGCTCAGCCAACATTCCCCTGCTGAAAAAACATTTTCATAATTTTGAGATGGAGAAACCATTTCTAAGCATGATGCACAAAACCAAGAAGTCATAAAGGAAAAGAATAAAATAAATAAATATGTAAATAAAACATAAATATAAGTAAAAATGTAAATAAATGTAAATAAAAATGTAAAATGTTTGAACAACAAAACACAGTATTTTTGAAATGTTAAAAGAGGAACAACAAACAGGAAAACTCGACAGCGTGTAACAAAGGATTAATTGCACGCCATAGATACGGCATAACATATGCCAACAAATCAGTTAAGAGAGTATGAACAATGGGTCAAAGATAGGAAGTCTATTGATAGAATAAAGAGAATTAGTCAAGAAATATAAGCAAATACATTCAAACCCACCAATCATTACAGAAATAAATTTAAATGTGTTCCTATTTATCGTGCTTCGCATGTGTACTGGTTTCCTAGGGCCACTGGCACAGAGTACCACACACTGGGTGGCTTGAAAAACAGAAATTGTCTCGTGCTTGTGGAAACTAGAAGTCTGAGATCAAGGGGTTGGCAAGCTTGGTTCCTTCTGCGGGCTGTGATACGAGATCTTGTCCACGCCTCTGCTAGTTGCCAGTGGTCGCTGACAGTCACTGGACTTGGCTTGAAGACACACCGTGCTGACCTCCGCCTTTATCTTCACATGGTCTTCACCCCGTGGTGATGTCTGTCTCTCCGTTCAAATCTACCTTTTTTATAAAGACATCAATCATGTTGGGTTAGGGCCTGCCCTACTGACCTCATCTTAACTGACTACCTCTTTGAAGACCACACTCTGAGGTACTGGGGGTTTGGGCTTCGACTTGTGAACTTGGGGGACACAATTCAACAAAAGCAGCATCCATTAAGAAAAGCGATAGTGGCGACTATTGGGAAGCGTGGAGAAACTGTACTCTTGTATACAGCTGATAGAGTAGAAATTATAACATTTTGGAGAGGAACTTGCTAGTATCTCTCAGAATGATATATTCTGAATGTGCATGTCCTTTTCTCCAGCAATTTCACTTTTATGAATAGAACAAAATCTAAAACAGGCAAAGTCAATATGAAAAAGAGAACCTTTAAAGGTAAGACTTTTGGGGAGCCTGGGTGGCTGAATCGGTTAAGCGTTGGACTCTTCATTTTGGCTCAGGTCATGATCTCAGGGTTGTGAGCTTGGGCTCCATGCTCAGCGGGGAGTCTGCCTGAGAGTCTCCCTCCTCTCCCTCTACCCCTCCCCTGCTTCTCTCTCTCAAATAAATAAATAAATCTTTAAAAAATATACAGGTAGGATTTTCAGGGGAAGGGGGAGGATGATGTGTTAGGTAATGTTACTGTTTTCAGTATAGCTGGTATCATGGGCAAGTAGATTTCAACCTCCAATCTCAAAGCTGTTCTTCAACCACGAACCCTGCTGGGCTTGATCTGTGATCCTCTGGATAACCCATGTGGGAACGGAAGGATGGCTACTTTATTTTCCTCTTGCTCTTTCCACTCCTGTAACCAGCCAAGCACTAGCTGACTCAGGTTGCCACATTTAGCAAATAAATGCACAGGACACCCGACTCAGCTTGAATTTCAGATAAGCAATGAACATGTTTTTAGTATAAATATGTCCCATGCGGTATTTGAGACATGCTTATACCAAACAAGTTATTCATTGCTTATCTTAGATTCAAATTTAACTGGACATCTGTATTTTCTCCAGCAATCTGATACCTGGCTCCAAACCCCACGAAGCAGGTGTGCCTGACCTGGGGGAGCTAGGATGCTGTGACACGATTCCACTATCTGTCCCTTATTCGGGCATGGTCTCAGTTACACTTTTGCAGGACCTTTATAAAAACAAAAACCAAACCATGTGACAGTCGCAGCAAAAGCTGTACCAGGAGCTGGTCTCATGTAAATATTATGTTAATTAAAACAGATGGGTCTTATAGCATAAACAAAACAACCGCAGGGGGCTGGTTTTTGTTCTGTCTGGGCTCCTTAATATAGTAACTCAGTTCCCATCTTGTTAGCACTCTTTCCTTATCAAGCATTGAACTGGGGTATAAGGAAGTTTAAATTACCAGTGATTGGAGGTCCGTTTTCTAAACACTTGAAACAGATGGTTTATTGCCTGGAAAGCATGCCTCTTTTCGGGGAGTGGAGTGTTGAGCTTGGTTATTTCAGGAAAATGTTTTGTTGTAGTGCACGTACTGACGTCAGGTTAGCCGCACTGATGAAGTGCGCCCCCCCCCCCCGCCCCCCTCGCTCTGTTCCTTCCATTGAGTTTGCTTACTGGGCAAAGGTCTCATTTTTAGTGCGGTCTGCTTGCTTCTTTAACATTGCCTTGGGCAAAAGCCCACTTACTCCTCCTGTACAAAATTGAAAAAGAGCAATAACTTCTGAAAAAGAGCAATAACCATGCAGAAGGTTTTTGAAAATAAATGTCATTTCAGAGCCTACAATTGATCAAGTTGGACACCCTCCCAACTGAGCTGCAGTGAGCCTAACAAAAAGATAATTTCTTTTTTGGCCATTTTTTAGCGATCTAGGATCCTGTCCAGGATCACATGTTCCGCTTAGGTGTCACATCTTTTTCGTCTTTTTTCACCTAGAACAGTTTCTCAATCTGTCTCTGCCTTTCATGGATGTTTTTGAAGAGTGTACAGTCTAGTTATTTTGTAGCGTGTCCTTCTAATGGGTTCGTGTGATGGTCTTGCATTCGGGGTCAGGTTAGGTTATGCATTTTAGGCAGGAATACTCATAAGGTGTTAGCACCGATTTTCTAGCACTGTTTCCATGCGGTGCGAGAGAGTTGGCCCTGTGTCCTGTGAGTGAAACTTTTCTACCAAATCCTGACGTGAACATGGTGCTTCCTGCCTCCCACCAAGAATCTTAATTTGAACTGAATGACCTTAATTTTTTGTAAGATTCTCAGAATCACATTTAAGAGTAAGAATGGATTGAGGTGTCCATGGGTTTTGGGGCTTCCTTCTCAGAACGAGATGGGCACTTTGGATCTGTGCTAACGGTCTGAGGAAGGTTAAGAGAGGGCGGGAACTGGTTCTTGTAAACTGACAGTTCGGCAGAGTGAGTTGGAGATAATCGCATAATCCATTTATAACCACCCAAGTTAACAAGCTCTCACCTTCTCCAAATAGGCCCCTTATTTACAAATAGTCACTTCTGGTGCAAAAGTGGGCTCCCGTCCATGTAACCGGAGTCACATGCAGCCCATCTCCTGGCATTATTTTCCTGCAACACCCCCAAGACCAATTCACATTAAGAACACTATCAGAAACTGTATTCAATGCATAATCCAAGCTCTGAAAATAATGTTTTCTCTCACTCTGTAAACCCACTACCCCCCAAAATAACTTGTAGCCGTGTCTCCCCCAGTTCGATTCCAGGCTGTCTCAGTAGATAAAAAACTCCTAGAATAATGGTGTCTGCTCCTGTGCCACCATGCTTGGGTCAGACCACAAGTGGAGAATAGGTCCAGGCATCACACTGTGAGAGACAACCACAAGTGGAATTATTTACAGAACAGAATGAATAGGTTGCTGAAGAATTCAAAATCAAGTCAGAAGAATGGCTCTCCAGGCCTTTTTAGTCCAGCCCCGTCTCACACCCCATCTTGGTTTCTCAGCTCCCTTTCCTTCACGACTAGAACTCTTGTCTTGGCCTTGTTAGTTCTCCTGATCCTGAGGGCCAAGGGCTGCTCTCTTTGCTGACGCTCTTGCCAGATAAAGCCTGTCAGCCGGGACATCAGAGGATTTTCCCCAAAAGAAGTACACAATGATTGTCCAATAGAAGGAATTTTAGTTCACCTGGCTCTGTCTCTATGCCCTTCAAATCCCACAGTCTGCCATAGAAATGAACTTCCTGCCAGAACAGGCAGCAGGGTCTGTCTGTCCACCAGGCCCACTACCCACTCAGGGGTTAGGTCTGGTCCAGGAGCAGACCTTCTATGTGTTTCCATCTGGCTGAGGGAGCTCGCTGCGTCTGGCTGTGTGCTCAGAGGCACACCATTGCAGGAAATGGGAACGGTGGGTCCAGAAGGACAAGAGAGCTATTCACGTGCTGAGGGGCTTTCATAAAGATGGATTTCATGTGTATGTGCTGCCCCAAGACCTGTGAACCGGGAAGTTATGAGGGACAGGAGGAGACACTTCAACTTCATAAAAGGAAGAGCTCCTCATAACTTTCTGCTTACCTTTGTCTCTCCTGCAGTGACTTATGCGCATAGTGACCTAGGCCACTGGTTAACTGAGTACAATCGAGGCAGAACCCCCTACAACTGTAACAGGTGCCTTAAGAAGGGGGGGCACTCCCTTCTCTTTACTAGTATTTGCAGAAAAGATTAAAAGTACTTTGGTGGGTTGCTGGGGGCAGTTACTCATGTTTACAAGTCCTTTCTAGCCTGAGATTCTATGAGGTTCAATCATCCAATTTCCGGGACACTTCGTCTGAATGTGCTTCCCAAAGTGATCTTTCATCTGCATCATTCTAAATTTGAAGAAGAAATATGTCTTGGTTACGGACCAAGAAGAGCTCATTTCATTTTCTTGCAATGTCTCCGGCATTCTTGGGATTTACAGAAAGTTGTGGGAAGTGGGAGAGCCACGTAACAGAAGCTCACTCTCTGGTTTAGAAGCTAAAGCCCAGACGCTGTTTCTTCAGGCCACGTTCTACTGATAGAGCAGGAAGGTTTAGTCCTCTTGGATTTACTGTGAGATGAAAATGTAAAAAAAAAAAGGGGGGGGCGGGGGCGATAGGAGTCGGGGGGAGTGCAGAAGACGTTTCACCCTAAGGAAAAATAAGTCACAAGCAACTATCGTCAAAATAACATTTTATTTAACACGATGACTCTGAACGTGCACATCTGGTTGACGAACACAGTGTGAAATACCCCACCTCCCGGGTAGTCTAGTCGTCACTACGGAAATGTGGACACGATGATGAATGCGCTTTACACACGAGCAGAGATGCGCACGCGCGCTGCGGTGGTTGCGCGTGACTGTGGTTCAGCGGTTCCCGCGCCTGCGGAGCTTTGTCAGGGGGGCGGGAGCGCGTGCCCCTGCCCAGTGCCACCAAGCCAGACACACACAAAACGAGTGCTCGCGTGTGAGACAAGCATGCCCAGCACGACAACGGTCATTCCTACATGAGGTTGTGGACGGACGGATACATTTCCACACCCAGAAACACCTTCTGTTTTTATGCCGCCGGTGTACGGCATTATAGATTGTCCTTCCACCTAATGTGTGCAGTCAAATGTCCTTGTTGGGAGTGAGCACACACGCGGACTTACAGCCGTGTTCCCTTTTCACTAGAACTGCAAAGGCGAGGTACGGCCCACAGTGATCCTGCGAAAACGTCCACCAGCCTTTGAAAAGGCAGCATCCCTTCCGCGTTACAGACAACTTGTAAATGGCTTTGCCGCAAAGCTTCTGGGCGTTACAGGCTGTGGATGGGTCCAGTGAGAAGTAATATGTAAAATCCTGTCTGCGGAAATCTGTTTTACTTGAAGACTATAGATTCCAAACAAAACCAAAACATTTACTAACAGTTCTGGGGAAAGTATTTAGCATTAATGTCTTGGGCCTAAAAATTACACACAAGGAAAGAATTAGGCATTTTGAGGCTGACTCCCTTGGGAGTCACTTAATTAACATTTTTAAAACATTTATAGAGTAATTGGTCTAATTACAAGTGGATTTGTCCAACTGCATCTCTGAATTGGTGGTCAGGGAAGGCAACCATTATAGTCAGGAGGAAGCACCTAGTTTGGGGAATGAAAAGCCCCAATTAAACTCTGCCTCCACTCACTGACCCGCAATCACAGCCCCTCACGGCTTGACAGTATTTGCCTCTCACAGAAAAATGACAACATATTGGTTAAATATTTTCTGGAACGCCTACACTTCAGTGAAAACTACACTATCCAGTTAAAACTATACTATTTACAAATGAGTAAATATGCCAAGGGGCTCACAACATGCTTACAGGACACAAATACACAATGTGATGGCAAGCTTATTGCGAAGTCCTCTCAAAGTAACAGGAAATATTGAGGCAAAAAGAAGAAAATACAGGCCATAAATTGTAAAGGAGCCGTATTCTGAGGAAGCATTATTTGAAAAGCGCTATTTTATCCAAGAGGGAATCACAAACATTAAAAATAAAATATTTGATATTCTACAATATATTACAAAAATAAATATATCCACCAATAAATAAGAAGAAGCCTAGAAACTTTCACATGAATATTTTGGTTGTTGGCTGTCGAAGTCCCTCTGCTACAATCCTCCTCGAGAGTCATTTAGGTGTATCAACTTCAGTGATAATTCTTCCATAAAAGAGTAAAAAAGACTGGTGTGGGATGCAGCTGGGGTCTACAACCAGAGAGGACATTTAGTGACTCCTACTTCCTAAGGATGTGACAGTTTTCTAGCTTTGCATTAACACGGTGGTGGAGGAGAGGTGCAGACACGCTGCAAGGGGCCTGATGGGAGCAGGGGTCTCCTATTAATGGTTTCTGCCTTTGCCTTTCTTGATGAAAGAAAATGCAACGAGCAACACTTGAAGAACCAATATGTGGCTTTCCATAGCGAAGAAGCAAATCATAGAAATGATGCTTATGTTTGTCCTGTAGTCTAAGGACAAACATCTGGGAGACACACCCTAATCACTGACAGCCTAGATCTTCACATGCCATTAACAGAAGAGCGATTGTTAAGTGCTTGCCCCAAGTTTTTCACCAAAACCTGGCTGCGCTGGCAGACAGCACGCAGAAAGCAGGGCCTGGCACATCCTAGTGTTCTAACGTCAGCGTGCTAATAGCAGCGGGGTGCCAGGGCCTGCACACCTGTCTCCTGAGGGCAGCCTGCTCCGTTTTCAGGAATTTTGCAAGCCGCTCGGTATCACATGGGTAGTTTGAAAGAGGCTCTGGTGAGAGTATTTACACCACTGAAATCTACAAATCAAGATGGCTGGCGGTAAAGCAGTTACTGGCACATCACTGTCATATACATTTTATCCAGAAAGAAGATTTTGATGTTGATCTAACCAGAACTATCCTGCTCAGCTGAGGTTTTACTTTGTGTCTATTATAGACAGTGTCCTTTAGAAAGGAGAAGCGGTAGCATAGGGTAACAGTGTACAGTGTGTACTATGGATATAAAGGACACGCCACACCCCACTGAGGGCTCTGAGCGCGGCTTTCCAAAGCCAGTTATACACACAGACATACTCTCTCTCTCTCATGCACGCGTGCACACCATTTTATATGGAGGCTCTTTCATAAATGAATAATTCTGAGTTGCATGGCCATCTCAAATTGTGCATCACTGTATACTCATGGAGGGTCAAAACTGCACTTTTCTGGGGCAGTGAATTCCCAGGATCTGCCCTCTGGACACCAGTGGACAGTAGATGTACAGAGCAGATGTCCAAATTAGGCAAAATGTCCTTCAAATAGCTTCCCTTACCTCTATTTTCTAGTGCAATATGAGTTTATAACCCCAAGAGGTTTGTGAAAGGGAGGCTGATGGTTTCCCAGGGTAAAAAAAATGCAAGACTTCTTAAGGAAGCATTCAACGGGGTGAGTGGGGGACAATGTACTGGAAACTGCATTCCTAGAAGTGCGAACCGTCAGTGTTGGATGCCTGGAGAAGTCAAAACAGCTTGAGAACTGCACCGTTCTGGTTCTTCCCGCACAAAGCCCACGATCTTGCATGGATGGGGGTGCTGGGGGTGCTAAGATCAAAGCCAGGGTCTCCATGTCCTTCTAACTAGCCAACTGCCGGCAGACCCGTCAGATCATCCCCATCAGGAACGATTTCCAGTCCCTTAGTCTTGGCCGGTTCCAAAGTGGGAAGACCGCAGAATGGGAGGATCGGGAAGCCTACAGGGTTTCTACGATGGGGCAAACCTGATTTCAAAATTCAGGCTTAGCTTTGGAATCATTTGCTTGCGTGTCTATTTATTAATTCATTTATTTAGAGGTATCCTTTTGGACCCTGTTTTTCTGGTTTTTTTTCCTTATACTTAAGTATTCTTCATAAGCAAAATGTTCCACAAAGAATCTTACTAGAATAAAATCAAATTAAATATTGGGAGGAAATCTAGAAATTACAGCACTACCTCCACTCACTCTCACAGCAAGTGCTTTCAGGTGGTTCCTCCCAACCCACAGCAAGGGCGCTGAAGGCCAGTGAAGACCGGGGACATAGGAATGAGAGGATATGAGGAACTGGGGCAAGAGAGCAAGAGGGAAGGAGAGAGGTGGAAAGAAGAAAAAGCAGAGGTGCAGAGGCAAGGGGGAAATAGTAAGAACTGAAGCAAAATATTAAGAAGAGCCCAACAGACAGATCCTTTCTGGTCTTCCTCCTCTTGGTCTTGGGTAATTTTATTTTGTCCAGAAGATTTAACTCTCCAGTTAAAACTGCTTATAATTTTATACACGTGTCCTAGGATAGCATCTGAATCCTTCCCCTCCTCTCCTGTGAGCACTCTCCCACCTCCTCTACCCGCTGCAGCAGTCAAGGCCGGCACACTCTGTCTTGCTTGCGATCCTGTTATCTCAGGAACATCCCGAATCCTGTTTTCATTTCTTGACCGGGTGCTGCGGTCCAGAGCACAGTGGTGCGCTCTGTGGGCTCATCCTTTGCTATGGTAGATTCAGGCCACTGCCTCTCGAAACCATCTGGTTTCTGTATCAAATAACCTCTCCCCTCAAACAGGCAGCGTCCTTTACCTGGTCCTGCTGCTCTGAGCAGTGGCACAAACTCAACTGATAAATGCTACACTTGCATATCCAATGGCATTTAGGAAATGTAATACTTCCCAGGAGGGTGAGATTCTCGGTGCTAATTATCTTGACATAAATCCTACTCAGAGAAGAGTTGACCGAGAACGTACCACTGGTTTTTTAATATATACACGTCTGACTGAGTCATGCACACACGTGAATACAATCTACCTCTACCAAACCAGAGGGGTTTTATAAGCTTATCTATGTACACATATACATACACAAATATCTACCATCTGACGTGCTGTTTCTGCTTAAGGCTTGTTGTTCTCAAACTGACATAGAGGACCATTAGGGGGGCTTGCCACTTGCTATTGGAAATGTCATTGCCGGGAAATGGCAAGTCCAAAGAAAAACAGACTGGAAGGGAAGAGACTGTATTAGCAAAATATGCATTTCGTACAACAAACTGACCTGCCCATTTCCCTAAGGCAGCAAGCCTCTATGATCTGTACACGCGTATTAAATAATCTCATTAAATAGGAACACAAAATATACACATTTACAGTTATTAAATAAGCCCAGGACTCCTCTTCTATCTACAGCCGCATTCGGAGACTGCCATGCCTTCATATTTGAACTTGTAGGTGACGACGCCCTTGTCTAGATAGAGGATGGAGATGGGCTCTAGCTTGGTGGGCACACAGCAGGCTTTGGAAGCCTTTTGGGAATTCTTGAGGTGGACCAAGGCCTGGATAATCGCATGTTTTGTGGGTGTGAGATGCTCTGCCAGGGGGTAGTTGCAAACCCCGCGGCATTCGTAGGCTTCGTATCCAGGTGGGGCGATGATCCAAGAGTCCCAGCCAATCTCCTTGAAGTCGATGTAGAGCGGGGTCCTCTTGCAGTAGTTGCCTTTAGCGTTCCTTCTGATGCGGGCAGTGGAGTCATAGATGATGTTTGACCTCATCTGCAGCAAAGCTTCTTCTCCCGGCCCACTGGAATAACCGTCCAGGCCCAAGCTGTCAAACTCGAGAAGCTGCTCGTGGTCGATCATTTCATTCAGTTCCTCCTTCTGCTCCTTCTCGCTGCTTTGGTCATCAGAAAACACGACAAGCAAGGGGACATGCTTATTCCGGGCACTGGTGTCTATTTCCAGTTGTCCCCTACTCGCATCCTCGGTTCCGTCGTGTCTGCTCTCGATGTGGACCTCCAGCTGGTGGGTGGATGAGCCCGACTTTTGCCAACGTCTAATGGCATCCGTGACATCAAAAGTCTCCCACTCACTGTTGGTTCCATAGATCTCCCCCGACACCAAGACCAGCATGCTTCTTCCACCCTCAGTGTCCCCTCTGCTCTCTAGTACCTCAAAAATGGTAATTTTCCTGTCTACTCCTTCATACATCATGCGATCTCTTTGTACCAGTGTGTACAACCTGAGTTCGGCCATGAGAACCTCTTCATGGTGAGGAATGGACACATTGAAGAGGAGAGGGTATTTTCGGAGCCCATTGAAACTGGCTGGCTGCGAAAACAGATCTTGGGGGGGGGGCGGAGAAAAGACAAAAATCAGATTCATAGTGTGTCACAAAGAAAAACAGATGCTTATTTATGCAATAAGAGGGCCTGTCTGTGCGGGAAGCTTGAGACAGAGAAATGAGGGTGATGACCGAAGAAAACAGATGCAATGTTAGCCTTCTCCGATAGAAAATACTGAAAGGTCAACGGTAGAATGCTAAACTGACTTAAGCTGCCAAGACTAAGATGGAAAGTGGTTGCCTAAGGAATGGGAGAGCACTCTCCCAGCCTTGCTTGCATAGCTTATCAGCCACAGAATTACAGAGCTGGGAGGGACCCTGGAGATTGTGCAAGCAAGCCCCCAATTATCCTAACCAGTAAAAAGCCGTCAATGGAACATGGGGTGGTTGTCGTTTTTGGAAGCTTTTCAGGGATGAGCGCTTCATGGCTTCTCATATTTGCATTCATAATGGGTGAAGATTCCCCACATGGTTGGCTGAGCACTGGTCTTCCTCAAAGGCCTCCATGTAGATCAGGGGTTTGTAAACTATAGCCCATGGGCCATACTGGGCCTGCCACCTATTTCTGGAAATAAAGGATCAGGGGAACACGGCCTGGCCCATTGCACTACAATGTCAGATTTGGTCCACTCATGGCCCACAAAACCTAAAATGCTTACTATCTGTCTGACCCTTTACAGAAGAGTTTCCTGACTCCTCCTCTAGGCACCAAAGTCTGACAAGGTCAACAAGCTAGGCATAAACCAAGGGGGTCACTGAGGTTGAATTTTGGGTGTGTGGACTTCGACAAGGTGGAATGGGAGAAAATGAACCTTGGAATAGATTGGTTGCTATAGTCTTGTACCCTTAACAACTGGCATGGAGGTTGGCACTAAGAATCACTCAGAATGTTCATGAAATGAGTTGTTAAAGGTTCTTTAGTCTCAGAAGCACACCTCCAGATATTATCACGTTGACTTCCTGAGAATTTTATAGGAGCCCCAAACTCCTGTACACTTGCCCCACGTAATACATGACTGCAGAATATCCCTGAAGGCATCTGCCATCCATCAACGGGTTCCACACACCAGAGTGCTAGGGACCACCAATGGAGGGGGTCTCTATCACCTTTGGCAGTGTTTTCCCAACTGTATACCCAATTCATTATTTTACTAGGGTCCCTGTTCCAGGTTGTACTCTTTCATATTTTTCTTCAACTTTATATGATTATTTTTATACTTAATATCTCTTTTAGGCCTGTCTTAAGCAACAACACTCATGAAATGAGGGGATTGAGGGGATTGTCATGTGGATTTTTTTCTGACCCACATTAATGAAAATATATAATAATTTCACATGACTCACAGCTTTCTCTGTGAAGCGTACCACTTAAAATCATCTCATACACTGCCAGTGGGAACTACTGTTCAATGAGATGAATTCAAACTCTCTAGCATGACTCTGAAAACTACGACCAGGCCTCAACCTCTTAATCTAATCATAGTTCCCATTCATCCCCTATAGCGCATGGAACATTGTAATTGAACAATTGATATTTGTTGGAAGGTTCAAGAAATTGTAAACCATCCTATTTGGAGTAGACCGATGTTGTCACCATTTTCCCAAACACTCCTTCGCCTTGCTATATACTGCACCTCTGGAGATGTGTTTCTGACGTGGCAAGCCTTCTCCCCTCCCCACCTCTCTAGCTGTGAGCCCTCCTTGTGAGATGTTCCCTTCTTCACCTCCCTATGAAGTTCACTGCCTTCTGGGTCACTTGAATATTTACTCTTTTTTTTAAAGTTTTTATTTAAATTCTAGTTAGTTAACATATAGTGCAATATTGGCTTCAGGAGTAGGATTTAGTGATTCCAATATTTACGCTCTGTATCTCGCCTTTGAGCTTTGCCATTTACATCCTTACATTTCAGTTTTCTTTTTATGAATGGGTCTTCCCAACCAGATTGCCATCATGCTGGCAGGTAGCCCAGCTTAAGCTCCTTCTACGCCTCCAAGCTACCACGATGTCTTAAACAGAGGCAATGTTTTCAAAATGTTGACTAGTTGATGATTCTGGACATCAAATCAAATTGATTTATGGGCATGGCATAGGTCCTTAACACATCAATTAACTTGGGAGTTGTCCCCTCGTATGAGAATAGAGAGACTTGACTCTCCTTGGACAGGGAGCATGAGAAGACCAAAAATAGGGGAGTAGACTAGTCACTCCATCCACGAGAAAAGTGTAGAATAAAAGCTCATGGTAGTGGGAGGAAGGAATTAATTACAAAGGAGCCCAAGGAGACTTTTGGTGGTGGTGAATGTGTTCACTATCTTGATTGTGGTAATGGTTTCAGAGGATGTTTCTATGTGCCAAGACCTGTCAAATTATACACTTCAAATATGTGCAGTTTACTGTATGTCAATTATACTTGAATAAAGCTGTTAAAAAAATAAGCTCACTCTGCATGGGCAAACATACAAAGTTGTAGATGGAAGTGTTGCATTCTAGGCAAGGGAACTGATGTTCGCTGAGTGTATTTAAACGTGCCAGTGTTTTGCAAACACTGTTTCGTTTAGTTCTTACAATGACTATTTATTGCCATTGTGTTAATTTTACATCAGAAGAAATCAAGCTTCCACGCAGAGGACGGACTTCCCCAAGACGACAAAGCGAGGTCAGAAGTGGTGGGAATTAAAGTCGTGTTTTTTCTACTTTAGAGGTGCATTTGTTTTCCCTAGATCAGTTCGATTTGGAGGAGGGTTTTTTTGGTTTTGGTTTTGGGGGGCAGGGCGAGTTTGGTCTTTGTCTCCTAGGCGGCTGCACTGTGCAGACCCAAAGAGTCGAAAGAGAGAGGAACAGCCACTAGAGCCAGCCCAGTGCAGGACTGACGCCCTCAGAGCTGTGCGTTCCACCGCAGACCGGTAGATGTGCGGGCAGCAGGGGTGTCCACAGACGGATCCCCTCCTGATTTCGCTGGTCTCCAATAATAAGAGCCTCTGTAAACTCCACTTCCTGACCTGCAGCATGCAAATCCTCTACAGGAGAAGTGAAAACTAAAAAAAACTTCTGTTTTCTCTAGGGATGTGAACACTTTCCCACCCACGCTCCGAGCCAGGCACCCAGGGCTCAGTGCTCAGAAGTGCCAGGAAGGGTTCCCATGGAATGAGGCTATTTATTTTCCATTCAGACTCACCCCCAAAAGGAATCTGTAATTTCAGTTTGCCGTTTCCATTATGTTACTAAATGTTACTGAGTAACATTTCCAATGTGTTACTAAATACCTAAAATTTTGGCAGCTATCTACATTTTAAAGGCAAATGGTGTCTTCAGGACTGATCAATACCCACTCCACGTTTCCTCTAATGCCTACAATTTAAGGAATTCCTTAGTAATAACTAATGTTTGCTCAGCAATTCATCGTAAATGCAGTGCTTTCTTACCTTTTTGAAATCGCTCAGTTGTGTTACATAGCTATATTACCCCCAATTTACAGATGAGAAAATTGAGGTTCAGAGAAATTAAGCTAATTATCCACAACTACTCAGTCAACCCTGGCTCAAAATTCCAAATCCTAAGCTATTTCTTCGCTACCCGCCTTTCTGCTTTTAAGAACAGCTGGCCAACATCAATCAAAACCCTCTTTTGTATCTGGTTAATGACAATGGTAAATATTAAAGAATTCATTTCTTTGGACCCAGATCTTTTACTATGCATATTAATTAATATATATTAATATATAAATAATATATAATGTTAATATATATATTAATATATATATACATATGTGTGTGTGTGTATGTATTTTTTGCCTCCTGGCACCACAGTCAATAGAAGACTGACTTACTAGGTCATACATTTAGTCCCTGAATAAAGCTGGGGGAGCTGACATCGTTTTCCTGCTGATATTTAAAGCTTGCGCATTGCTATTCATGAAGACACTGAAATAAGCTGGATCCTTAACTGGGCCGTGCATACTTCCTGGACATTACAAACAGTGATTCAAGGATGGACACATCACACAAACACAACGATACTTTAGGAAGAACCTCTAAAATTCAAATTTTCATCCTGTCTGAAAATTTCTTAAATAAGGTCAGAAAATGGAAACACATTCAAAGTTTGAGTGAAGTACAAGTCATGACTTTTGGTTTTTGTCTATTTTCACTCTAAGTAGAAGCTGACAAATTTTTTTAGTCAATTAAAAGACAAATGGAAACTGAGACCTATTTGGAAAATGACAAAGGTATAGTAGTAACCCAACAGTAATTTCTTGTTATTACTTGCGGTTCAAATTTAAAAATTTTAAAGACTAAATTATGATGTCAGAACGGTAGACACTTCATGACTTTGGATTAAAAGATATTCTTTAGTACCTTTTAATAACATTTGGGAAATGACCATGAAAATGGTATAGACCAAAATGAGCATTGTTTTTGAGTATCTGTGTAGATACACCCTTACACAGACGTATCCACCCTTATCTATATTATTTCTGTGCCCTGTAAATTATCGCTTCTTGAAAAAAATCCAAGCCAAATTTCATCAATAAAATGTAAACTCACCTTCGTTCTTAAAACTCCTAATGATGTTGGCAGAGGGCATGGCGGTCCGATCTGTGGCAAATTTGTTGTAGAGCTCCAGCATGTACTCCGGGGGGTCCACCTTGGCTGAATTCTGCGAGGGGATGTCAGATAGGTTCAGTGTCTTGAGAAATTCATTTTTCATGCTCTGCAGCAATGTGTTAAAGTCGACCCCATCTTGCTCTGAGAAGACATCGTCGAAGAGGGGCATATCTTCTTCCAGAGGCGACTGCTCCAGGCTCATGATGGGGCTGCCAGAAACCGAATGAGCCACCAAGCAGAAGAGAGCGCACAGCTGCAGGGCCAGAGAACCCATGACTCTGCTCAAGCCCCCAGGCCAACCCAGGAAGGTTTAGCTCTCCTGGGCTCTAAGTGGCAGTTTTATCTTGTGGAGAGTTAATGTCTCGTGTCACTGGAGACAAGTTTGGAAACTCTTCGCCTCTCTCCCCCTCCCCCCCACCACTCTTCCTCTGCCCCCAAAAGTCAGGTTGCAGTAATTGGATAACAAAATCCCCTCTAGGGGCCTAGCCTTTCTTATCTCCCTAGTGTAAACTTGTGCACCAGATTTTGTTTCTATCTCGCGATCCTTTTTTCTTTTAATGAGCATTTTATAAACATTTCCACATTCTGACACTGCCTAAGAGATAGGACAATTTTCTCCTTGCAGAAGCTCTGCTTCTCTTCCTTTCAATTCACTTCCTTTTGGCAGGAATGCCTGAATTCTGCTTTTATGTGGTTCGCTTTCACACATGCATAGAATAGATACGAAGAATCCACGCCATACACACCAGCGGGACCACGCATTAACTCAAGTGCTGGGGTTTCCATCTTCGTATCAGCAGTGCTGAAGAAAGACCAAATACCCAACACCTCCAAGTGAAGTTGATAGATATAAATGCATTTCCATAAATTTCTAGAAGCTTACATTTTTAGAAACAGGGAAGTATAAACTTCGTGGTCAAGGGCCTTTTTCATACAGATCTGATCTGGCTAAGTGGCTTTTGAAAAATAGGGTGAGTGTGTAATTATAATAGCAACTCAAATTTATTAGGTGCTTTCCTATAAACAGGCGTTGTGCTGTGCGCTTTACATCTATCACCAAATGTGCTCCCTACAATAACCCCATTATTATGCCCATCGCACATATGGGTCACGAAGGGTCCATAACTTGCCAGGGGTCACAGAGCCGCAACGTGGTAGAGTCGGGATTTGAACCTAGGCATTCCGACGCTTATGAAAAGGAAAAAACAATCAGACTTTGAAACCAGTGTTCCCGGAGACGGAGGCAAGGGCAGAGATGCTGCAAAGCTAAGTCCCAGCCTCGCCCTTCCCCAGAGTCTACGGTCCGGAGGCAATGATTTACGGCTGGGTGTGGAGCTCAGGTCCTTCCCCCAGGTGTTGAGTTACCGGGATGACAAAATCTCTGCCCATTCTGTCTTTATGGCTACATCAAATGGATCAGGTGCCTCCAGGTAAAAATTTGGCAAACCACTGCAGCAGCCCCTGGCCGAGAACTTACGTTAAGGATATAATAGGAAAACATGTTTGCGACCTTGCGGGCTTCAGTGTCAATGTCAGAGCCAAGCGACCGGGAACGATCGGCTGGCATACCGGCCGGGAACATCAGCTCGCCCAGCGGCCAGGAACGCTCGGCCTGCCCACCGGCGGGGAACTCGAGGCTCGTCCAACAGTTGGGAACGCCCAGCTCGTTCAGGGCAGAACACTGCTGATTGCTCTTGACAATAGCCCGCAGGGTCCATAGAAACATGTTTAAGAATAGGCCCCACTTGCTAAACGTTACATCATCTGATCCCCTGACCTTCCCCGTGATGTACCACTATCCTGTGACCTTCCCCGTGATGTACTACTATTCTCTAGGATGTAATGCGGATCACTCCCTTGATTGTTTTTGATTGTGATTGTTTTTGATTGTTGCCAATAAATACGCGAAGTTGCAGCTGTTCGGGGCCATCGCACTCGTGGTGGTCGTCCCCTGCACCCATGCTCTTTTTCGCAAGCTAACCTGTCTATGCCTCCTCCTTCTCCCGAACCAACGGGGCGTGGCAACGTGGGCGGGGCCGCGGCGCTGCGGGCGGGGCCGTGGCAAACCACATTATTGGGCAGATGAAAAATGCCAAATGCCTTTGTCTGAGAAACAGTGTTGAAATTGATTGTGTGTCTGGTTTAAGGAAGAAGAACCAGGGGCGCCTGGGTAGCGCAGTCGTTAAGCGTCTGCCTTCAGCTCAGGGCGTGATCCCCGTGTTCCAGCATCGAGTCCCACATCGGGCTCCTCCGCTGGGAGCCTGCTTCTTCCTCTCCCACTCCCCCTGCTGTGTTCCCTCTCTCGCTGGCTATCTCTGTCAAATAAATAAATAAATAATCTTAAAAAAAAAAAAAGAAAGAAAGAAAGAAAAAAGAACCAAGTTCATCTCACTTTGCAGCCCCAGTTAGTGGTGGTGGCGGCTTGGCTAGTTGTGATGGTCCTGTGGATGACTGCAGGGAGTGCATCCTCCCGAGAGGCAGTGGGACTAGTGTCTCCTGACTTGTTCAGTGCACTGCCTGTGCAATTCGGGTGCCCAGCACTGTGTTCGGGAGGCTGTGTCTCGGTATTTGGCACGCTGGAATACTCTCTCAGTTTCTGAGTTATATTTTCCAACGTTTGCCCCGATTAGGTTAGCTACAGTATCTTCACTAGCCTTTTTCCTGTAAGCCCGCTACAGAACCGTCTTCTGATTCTTTCCTCCCCTAAAATGTAAGTTTACAATGGTTTTTTTGAACTACTGTAGAAAGACTTGGATTTTGAGGAAAAGTCTCTCCTCACAATTGTCCCTTTATTTAGTAGCTGTTGATTTTGATTCAGTGCTGTCTTGGTGAGAGCTCCTGCTCCTACCGTAAAAAGATAGTTGTAGACTGAAAATAGATTGTACCCTAACAGGTCCACAAGTGAGTGAGTCCCACCCGTCCTGCGGGTGGGCTTTACGGTGAGGTTCCTGACAGCATACCAGCAGGCTTGTATCGTGTCCTGCATCAAAACAAGCACCCGTTTCTCTTCACACACACACAGATGTCAACGCACACTCCAAAACTCTGAATGGCAGGCATGTGCGTGTAACTGCCACAGGACAGCCGAGTAAGTGGAGGCACTTACAGCCGGGGCGCACGGGCTTCACGGGTCAGGAAGAGGCACGGACGTCCCGCCTTGCCGAGTTCCAGCTCTTCCCATTCTAGGGCGGGAGATGGGCGATTGAGATTTACACCCTGGACTTGGTGTTAGAGGAACTGTTGGGGTTGAATATTTGGACTGGTCTCTGCATCATAAATGTGTGTATTTTGGCTGAATTAAAGATAAAATAGGAAAATGTCTATAATCATATCTCAATGCCTATGACTTCTTGAAATGCAAGGTCCTTAAGCCCCACACATGCGCTGGCGTGGAGGAGGAAGGAGATTGGGCTCCGAGCACGGAGGAAGGGGGAAGAAGCTTCCACCCTGTTCTAGCCCTAGGATACCTTGCATTTCACCTGCAGTCTCTAGCCCCATGACTTTACCTAGAAGCTTTTCCAGATGGCTCTCATCTGACTTTAAAAGATCCAAATATCTCCACACTCTTTTCCCAATCTCGATTTTCTGGACACAATCGATTCCACTCATTTGGGATGTGTTACAATTCATTTAGAGTGGACAGAAGATGACTATTTAGCTGAGCCAAAGATGAAAGACATGTCTAGATATTTTAAGTGAACCCCCACGGGTGGAAAGTGAAATAGTAACTACATATCACGCTTTTCAATCCTACTGCAAAATGCTCCCAAGTCTCTGCTTTACAAAGTTTGGGGCCAACTTTTGAGACTAGTTCTAATAGCTGTACATACCTAAAGGATCTGACTGAACTGCCTTGGATTCTCGAGGGGATCTGCGATCCCGGGAAGGCTGAATCCTTTGGACAACACCCGTGTGAATTCTGCTTTGCCGGTTAGGACCAAACAGCTCCTGAATAAATGTGATCAACAAAATTCTCCAGGCTAACCAAAGGTCAGTGAAGTTAGGAGGGCTTTGAACGTGACTCCAGGGCTTTGGAACCACTTGCACCTTGGACCCCACTTCAGAAGAACGACACTGCTTTTGCTAACGACTCAGGAATTTTCAGGACTTTGAGGTATCCCTTCTCAAACCAGGTATGATAATAATAATATCTAGTAAGCTATATAGCAGGTCCCAGCCAATCAAAACAGATTATGAGCTAGAGTGCCCGAGTGAGATCCCAGAAACCTCAAGAGGCACTTACCGAGCTCTAGATCCTGGGGAGGGTGGGGTGGGATGCTGGGGGCGGGGCTTGGGCAGCAGCGATTTACCAGTCTGTATGGGAATGTTTCGATATTTTAGCCTACACATTACTACACATTACTGCTGTACGATGTATAACAGGTGAATGCAAGTATCGCCTCAAATTCCTAAGCCAGAGCTCTGCAAGCTGCATGCTGTCAGCAGCTGCTAACTCCGCATGAGGACGGAGAGCCTGCACATTTTACTCCCTTGCCTGTTACTAGAATCTGCTCTCTGGCTGCCCTCTTGCTCTCCAGCCCAGATCTCGCCCGCCGTACCCAGACCTAGGCAACCATGTGGGCTGCCTCTGCCCCTCAGATGGCTCGGAGAGCTCCTGCCCTTCTCCTCTGATAGCATCTGCCCCAGCACCTCCTCCAAGCTGCCTCCATAGTCACATTTCTCATCAATCCAGATTTCAGAGCCTGCATTATCAGTCGGGGAAGCGTCCCCTTACCTCTTCTGACCCCCCAACATTTAGGTTGCTACTTACCTGAGGCTTATCAGTCGGCCAAGTGGTTCTCACACAGCAACACACAGGGGCCATCTTCTCAACTCAGCTCCCCCAACGTCTGCGATTTACCTCTTTCCTTCTGTAACCTTCCACATGGACTCTTCATTCGCCAAGGAGGCCTCTCGTGTGAATTCTCATCAATAATTAGGCTAGCAATAAAAAAATTCAGGCCTTTGTCTTTCCTTCAAGATTTCTTGTGCGCACCTACTATGTGCCAGGGACTGTTCAAAAACAAAACCTGAAGAAAATGGACCAAACCCGTGACCTTGTAGAGGTTACTTTCCAGCTGGGAGAAGAGAGACAACAAACAAATATACAAATAAAGGGCTGTTGGGTGGTGATCAAGACTGCGGAAAAAACACATCAAAGTAAGGGGATAAGAAATGCCAAGGGCAAGGGGTTGCTGTTTCACTGTCAAGGCCAGGGAAGGCCCCCCAGGTGGAGATGAGGGCACCAGCCATGCAGGCCCACGAAGGAAGAGCGTTGCAGGCAGAGAGAAGAGCTGCGCAAAGACTCCGAAGGGACAACAGGTTTGCGAGGTGTAAGCATCAGTGAGAAGGTCAGGGCGGTTAGTAAAGTCAAGTGAGGGGCGAGTTATAGAAGACGAGGTCTAAGGGTAAGAAGGGGCTGGACCAATTGCGAAGTCATGGATTTTTTTTTTTTTAATAGTCATACAATACAGATACGCAACTTTGCTTTTTCCTTTCTGTCACTGACTGTTCCATCTTAAGGGTGTTTCATGTTGCCATGTGGTCTTCACAACCATTAATCTATTAATACATTTGCTAACTTCAAATGTGAGTCTGAAAAAGAGAAACCGTGAAGTGGCCAAATACTGTTTATTCTCCGTAGAACGCCCCGCGCTCAGAGGCCCGTGGAAAGTAATAGTCTGTGCCACGTCACCTCTTGCCTGGATTGTGGTAATAGGCTCCTAACTGCTTCTGTCCTCACCTCCCAGCAGTTTAGTCTCAGCCTGGCACCTAGATCCTGATATGACATCGTCTCATCACTCCTTTCCTCACTCAGAGAAAAAGGCAACGGTCTTACAAAAGCCCTCATGGCCCTCCATTACCTCTCTGGGGTCCTTGCCTCCTGCTAACTCCACGCCGGCCCCGGTGGCCTCCCTGGTATTGTTTAAACACCTCATGCGTGTTCTTGCTTTAGGGCCTTTGCTTCAAAGGCTCCTCTGCCTGAAACAACCTTCCCCCTCCCCCCACATAGGCCCTCTCACCCCCTTCAAGTCCTTGTTCAGAAGGAACCTCCTCCAGGAAGCCTGCCCTGAACACCCGATTCAAAATGGCAGCTTGCCAAGCAATCTTAAACCTACTTACCTGCTCGAACGTTTCTTACCACCTCCCAACATAAGATACAATTTATTAATATAGTTTGTACATGGTTTTCTGTCTGACTTTCTCTGCCACCCACTCCTTATTCCTTGGCAAGACCACATGCTCCACATGGTCAAGAATCCTGGTTTTGTTCACCGATTTATTATAAGTGCCTAGGGTTTTACCTGGAGCATAGTAGTTAATACATAGTCATTGAAGGAATAAATCATAGCAAACATTCAAATATTCTCTTCCTTAGATTACTTACAGTGATGTCATAAAAGCACAAATGCCACTTAAAATAAATATCCATTATTAAAGTCGGCACGCATTTTCCTGAGACCCACTCTCTGTATCTAGATGAGTTTTTATACCATGGTACACCTCTCATCTAAAACTTCACAAAAAATTAATTTATTATTCTAAAATCTTATTATCATATACACAAAAGGTTTGTATAAAGTATTTAAAAAAGTGTGAAGAAAATAATAAAAGTGATATAACCGTGTATCCACCACCCAGTTTAAAAGTGGAAAAAGCCAGTCACCTTTAAAACCTACAGTGAGGGGCGCCTGGGTGGCTCAGTCAGTTAAGTGTCCACCTTCAGCTCAGGTCATGACCCAGGGTCCTGGGATCGAGCCCTGTGTCAGGCTCCCTGCTCAGCGGGGAGTCTGCTTCTCCTTCTCCCTCTAACCCTCCCCCTGCTTGTGCTATCTCTGTTTCTCTCTCTCAAATAAATAGGTAAAATCTTAAAAAAAAAAAACAAAACCCTACAGTGAAACACTTCCCAATGTGTCTCCTTCTCAGCAGATGTGATTACCAGACCGAATTTTCTGCTAATCAATCTGTTACATTTTTATGATTTACTACATACGAACAAATCCCTAAAAATACAAAGTTTAGTTTTGCCTATGTTAGCTTACATAGAAATCGAACCACCTCTAAGTTCTCTTGTATGACTTGATGTTTGTGCTCAACGGGATGTTTTTTGATGCACGTAGGTCCGTGTATGTAGCTGTGGTTCGTTGATTTCCACCATTGCATAGTCATGAGTTTTATAAATATATAAAGATTTTATTTGTCCATCACACTGTTGATAGACACTTGGATTGTTTCTTTTTTCCCCATTCCATACTGTGCCACTATGAAAAATCTCATTGCCAAAGTGTTTTCCCAAATGATTTTCCCAGTTCTGTTTCTCACAGGAGGAGTTCTGTTGTTCCCCATCCTTGCCAACACATGTGTTGGTTAACTTCAAGGACTCCGATTGAGGCTTAGGGGCTCTCTCTTCTGTTGCTCTCCCCATTCACTCCTGGCGTCTGCAACAGAGCATGAGATCGTCTTCTGGACGAAAGGCAGAGTTTGAGTTGAGAAGCAAGCACTTATTTAAAATATTGTGTTGGCTCCCACAGTTCTATGATGAATGATTCAACCCGTGTAAATCATGATACCCAGGAGCAAAAAATGTTATTGAGGGACAGGAAAGGAGACTTACATAAATGTAGCAACATTCCAAGTTCATGAATAAGAAGACAATGTAATAAAGTTGTCAATATTCCCTAAATCACTACATAGTGTCAATCAAATTTCAATCACAAGCCTAACAGGACTTTAAATAGAACTTGAAAAGATAGCCCTAATTTTTAAATGTAGGAGCAAAGGGTTAAGAATAGCTAACATACTCTTGGAGAATTCGAGGAGAGACTTTTCTTACCAAACATTAAAATCCATTAAAAATCAGCAATAATGGGGGCACCTTGGTGGCTCAGTTGTTAAGCCTCTGCCTTTGGCTCAGGGCGTGATCCCAGAACGAGCCCCGCATCGGGCTCCCTGCTCTGCTGGGAGCCTGCTTCTTCCTCTCCCACTCTCCCTGCTTGTGTTCCTTCTCTCACTGGCTGTCTCTCTCTGTCAAATAAATAAATAAAATCTTTAAAAAAAATCAGCAGTAATGAAGATGGTGTTGCATTGTTATAGAAATAGATCAAAACAGAAAAGAGTCTGGCAAAAGACTCACAAATAGGAAAAAATAATATACATAATGGCTGGCATTTTGCAGGTAAGTGGGAAAAATATCAGTGATTTGATAAATGGTGCTGGGATCATTTATTGGAAATATTGATAGCCTACTTCACTCTTTATGCAAAAATAAAATCCAGTTGGATTAAGGCCTTGTTATGAAAGAACAATTTTGGACCTTGTCTTGGTGCTCCAGAGGCCTTGGGGAGAGGTTCTGGGAGAAGGGTGCCTTTCCTCCTAGGAGCTAGTACCCCATTGGCGACCTCCAACTCTTGGAAATAACAAGAAGATAAATGGTTATCTTATCCTCCTTTGCTCAAAAAAGGAGAAAAGACAGCCCCACATTTAGAAGAAGTATATAAATTGATATTACCCATCAAATATTACCCATCTTTGTCTCCAAAGAGACAAAATGTTATTATGATTATCAGCTCAAAAAAAGGCTTCACCAAGAATTTCTTAGAATAGTGAGTTCCCCAATTATATTTTACATTGAGTTTTTTCTCCTTTCAGAAACACATTTATTCATGGAGCGAGGCAAGCTTTTGCATGTTTCAGAAGATTACATTAACTGTATCTTAAGTAACGTTTTCATAGTTCTCTGAAGCTAACAAAATCTTTTTTTGGCATGTGCTTCTTAAGTAGTAAATGCTAAAAATGAAAACGCCCGCTGACCTAGGAGATCCTGCGAGTGGCATAGACTGTCCATCAGCGTGCTCTTGGGATCACTCGAGGTGTTTGACAGCTGCGCTAAGCAACCATCCAGGGTGCAAAGACAAAGACGTAAACCCAGCCAGGGCGCTCTGCCACCACACTGAGATAAGTCAAGCCCTTTAACACCAGAGGCTGCTAAGGGTTTATTCCACACTCTCAGCGAGATAAGCTGCCATTCACGCCTCACAAGACACTCAGATCTGGAAAGCAGCTCAGAGGAAAAACTAAGAGATGTGAATAAGTCTAATTATTTCGGGGAAGGAAATTAGTAGATTTCTGGTTGTTTGGACTCCAGTTCCATGAAGAACCATGAAAAGCATGTCTGCCGGGCTTTCCAAACACGGTAATGTGGAACAGGGGAGAGGAATAACCCCAGGGTCCTTCATTAAAGTCGCATTGCGTGTCAGCCATTTGCCCCCATGATCCGAGCCTCATTTTGTTACGGTGGCATGTGCTTCCCCATTTTACAGATGAAACTGAGGTCCAAATGATTAAATGAATCCCCCTGAGGTCATAGACATTGGAGATTGGAGAAACTTGGATTTCAACTCACTACTCCCTCCAGGTTGTCCAAACGGGCTGATGGTCCATATGGTTGGGCTCTGAAAAGGTGGACAAGACATGATATGAAACCTTGACTGCATGGTTATATGCATAAATCAGGTATAGAGTGCTGGACTTCTCTGTACTAGCTGTTAATGTGGTTTCCCTGAAGTCTGAGTGCACACTTTAATGTTTTTAGCTGTCCTAGGGTGGTTCCAACTTCAAACGTTCTGTCCTCTTTCCCCAGGACAAGCAAAATATGAGTCTCCCTCCCTTTTTTTTTCACTAAGAAAGTGTGGTGAGGCACCTGGGTGGCTCAGTCGTTACGGGGCTGCCTTCGGCTCAGGTCAGGATCCCAGGGTCCTGGGATCGAGCCCTGCATCGGGCTCCCTGCTCAGCGGGAAGCCAGCTTCTCCCTCTCCCACTCCCCCTGCTTGTGTTCCCTCTCTCGCTGTGTCTCTCTCTGTCAAATAAAATCTTCAAAAAAAAAAAAAAAGAATGAAAAGAAAGAAAGAAAAGAAAACGTGGTCACGTTGTCTGTAGAATTCAGCATACATACATTTTGTACACACATTCCCTCTTTGAGATCACCACCAGGACCTTCCCTAGACAGCTGCGAGGTCAGGGCAAACACACTCATGATAGTGAACTTGGAAAGTGACTAGTGTAAGATGATGGATACCTGGAAGAAAAAAAACAAACATGGTTTTATTTAAAAAGATTCATTTCCACCAAACCATTTTGTGAATCTCAGTGTCCTAGTCTGAGAATGCATGACCATATGGAATGTTACAAAAGTAACCCCTTACTCACCAGTTTCAGGAGCCACCGAGGCAAATCCTAGAGCTGAGAATCGTTGCCTCTCCAAGTGGGAAGGAACACCAGAGGTCAGCCCAGCTGGCCTCAGACACTCTGCAGGAAGAGAGAAGGAAGGAGAGAGCAATCACTGAGACCCCCTTATCAATGGGCAGCCACTCTTCTGAATACTTTCACTTGACAAGTTCAGAAGGTTGCGTGCCAGAGGGCTTCTTGGAGAAGGTCTTCCGTATCAGAGTGATAGCCTGAGTATGTTGTGACAGCACCGTTGCTGGGCAGCATGCATTTCCTCGTGAAATCACAGTCTGCATGTGACCCATCTTCATTAAATGTCATGCATACAACAAAGGAAAAAAGAAACTTGAAGCCACAAATAATTTTTGGACTTAGGTAATGTTGGAACAGCAAATCTATTTATGGAATCAAACTTCTGGTTTCAAAAAGAAAGGGGATGGTCACTTCTGCCTTAAAAGGCTTCATTACCCCCAAGAAAATGTCTTTTCGTTATTTCCCTTCAATGGAAAAAGGTCAGGTTACAGAGTCAAGTTCCAACCTAATCATATGATGTCATAAGACAGCAATTCTGTTTAAACAATCTTTACAAAGCAATGTGAATATATGACTGGAAAAATGACAAAGTGAATTTTAGATAAGTACCTTCAATGAAGCATGTTCTGGTACAATTTACTTGGTGTGGAGGTCCAGGAGACCAAAGCCATTGATATGGTTGTTCGCATGCTGTCCAAAATTATTATTAGTGAGCTATCTATCAAGGCTTTGTGTTTCGGACTTGTTGGTTAATTACCTCTGGGGATTTTGTGCAGTTGGGATTGATAACAGCATCTATAAGGAATTCTAGTGAAGGATAACAACAGAATTCTTTAAATAGCCAACCAGACAGCTAGATGGAGTTTGGCTAGATGAATAATAGAAAATTGTAGGACTTTTTAAAGGAGATTTCTCCCGTCACCTGATTCTGACACTCTTACCACACAGCAATCATCGACTTAGCTAACATGAAACACAGGAGTAATAAAGCCAAGTGACCAATTTGTGATAAAAAAGATCCCAAAATATGCAGACCCAAGCTGTTATTCCAGGCACAAGAATGGTCATTCTCTGTTGCATGGTTAACATACTTGCGAGTTCTATCAGCTTCCCTGAGATAAGGTTAGAATGCCTGTCTTCTTGAATACCACGGACAACTTGAGGGCAGAGGCTCTATTCCATTCATTTATCCTTAGAACCTAGTATGAAGCTTGGCACAACCTTTGAGGAAGGTCTCTGTAGATGCATTCTAACCCCTAAAAGCACTTATATCTCTTCCCTCTTGCCATCATCTTCTGTCCTGCCCTACTACTCTCCTATAGCTACCTACTTTCCTTCCTAAGGGGTCTCTTTGGAAAATATTGAGGTTCTCTTCTTGACCATTTCTTTATGGATTGAGTGTCTTAGTCATACTGGCCGGGGTTGGACTCATGGGAATTCTGGTCCTCCAAGTATCAGGTGGGTGAGACCCGAAGGGTCTGGGCATCCTCTAATTAGGAGGGCACATCCTTCCCAACCCCCGACTCCCTTCCCTAGGTCTTCAAGATGAAAGTCTCTGGACTCCTTTTTGTTCTTAATGTGTTTTCTATATAGTCATTTTTCTTCTCCAATGGATTGGATTGTGATCCAAAGGGAGACAAGGAGACTGTGCTGCCCCCGAAGCTTTGAACCTGCAGAGAAAAGGCATTCCTCTGCCTGGTCCAGTCCAGCTCTCTGGGAGACTATATTAGGTTTGGGGCAAAATCCTCATGGAAATAAAATTATTTTGGTTGGAGCATCCCCCTGCTCCATAAATGTTGCTCTCTGGAACTTGCGATGGTGACATCAGGCAGCTCTCTGAGGAGTCAGGAATCTTGAGCCCCAGCCAGAGGCAACTTATCATGGCTAATAAGTCATCATTCACCACCAGCACTAGAACAAATGTTTATTAAGCACCTACACCGTGTAACGCACAGTGGCACGAGGCTGGCCACACTGACAGACATTACAATAACAATAAGAGGCTGCTATTTATTTAGGTCCTTCTCTGTGCCCGGCATTGAGTCCCATGCTTTATGTTCATTCTCTCATCCAATGGTCCTCCAAACCCTATGATCAAGGTGCTATCATCATCTCCATTTTACGGATGAAGAATCTGGTCGGAGGGCCGGGAAGAGGAAGATCTAAGATCAACACCAGCTATGTTGGGTCGCAAAGCCCAGGCACTCCCTTCAACACCGCATCCCCCAAGAGGGAGTGACTGGATAGAGGGACGCAGGTGACAAAGACAGCACAGCCGGGAGAAGGAGGAGAAGTCATAGAGAGAGGAACATTGTCTATGACAGAGGGAGAGAGGAAAAGATGGAGGCAGCTATAGCCACATGTGAGGTGGTAGAAGTTAGAGAATTTCATCCTTAAAAGCCTCCATTTCCTCCCAGAAGTGAGAGGCAATGTCATCTGGTGTGTGAGATGAGTGTAAGGACAGGGGTGACGATGGTGACGATGAGAATAATAATAACAATAATAGAAAATATAGAGTCCACCGTGTGTCTAACAATACTCTAATTTCTTTACGTGAGTGATTTGTTTTCATTCTCACAATTCCAAAAGACAGGCATCATTTTGCATTCCAGGAAACCGAGGCTCAAAGAGATGGTATAATAGACCTACCGTGGAACACGTACCAGGTGGTGGAACCGGGACTTTAACCCAGACAGTCTGCCTCCAGAGCCCAAGTCGCTGAGGGGAAAGTGAGAAGCCTTGTGGGGACACATGGAAAGATAACTCTTCACTTAATTTTCACTTTAAAGATAAAAATTGGAACAGTAGTGGTCTGAGAGTTGGCGTGGGGGGGCAATTCTTCCCGTAGCACACTTGACCTGAAAACGGGACAGCAAGGCCACCAGTTGTCAAGGAGGTAGCTGACCCTGAAGTTCAAGAGACAAATGACTTGTGGAGTTGCCACAAGGATGCCACGTCATATACGTGTGAAGCATTTTAGGTTCCAAAATTTTGACTCAGTGAACAATACAGTTCAACACCTATGCTAACCCCAATCTTCATGACCATCACTAAAACATATCATTTCCCTCCATCAGATATAGTAAAATATAACAGCAATTTCAAGCAACCTCTATAGACTCTTAACTGGTCCATACAAGTAAGACCACAGCCATTTCCATTTTTACTAAAGCCAACTGCACTTTGAATTTCAGTAATGCTGTAAACTTCGGGAGTGAGCTGGGCCTGCAGAACCCCAGGGACGGCAGCAAATACTGTGGGCTGCTGTGAGAGGGTGCATGCCCTCACCTCAGGGCTCGAGGCGGCCCTCAGGGGAAATAGCCAGTGTTCAGCCCTGAGAAGCGGGTGGGGGAGGGCCGCTGGGAGGGAGGATGGCAAGGGCCGGAGGCCTGGGGAGAAGGCTTCTCTGGGGAGGAGATAAAGATGGGCTCCTGCTTTATTTCCTTGACTACTTGCTCTTCTTTACTTGGTATGGAGCCAATGAGAGGTTAATTTCCCAATAGAATGTTCTTCTTTCAGGGCTGGATTCTTGCAGATCACTCAAGCGTAGTATTAATTAAATTAATGGACACCTCAAGTAAGAATTGGTAAAACGCTTTAACACGACCTTCACTTTTCTTCTTTTTTTTGAACCAGTATTGCTGCCGTTCCTCTGCGTCCATGTGCTCCTCCCCTTCCCTTCCAGCCAATGTCCCATGGCTCCCACCCAAGGTCACAGACTCCCGTGGCCTGCACACACTGGCACACTGCTTTCTGTGCTCCGCGGAAGGAAACTTCTGCAGGGCCTCAGGCCCTCTGTGGGGTGCTCAACGAGCACACGGCTTCCAGGCCTTCTCCTTTCACAGGTGTGTACGCGGTGATGCTGACGGTGTCGTGGTCCTCCCATGTCAGCTGTTAATTAAATCTGCAAATTTCTACGTTTTTTTATTCCTAGGCAATTCCTTTGAAACTGTGAAGATTTTATTTTCACCTTCGTGGCTGGAAAACACAATTTAAAATGTATTGCCCAGAGTCAGACACAATTTAGCCTAAGGACTTCTTGCTGTTTCAAGTGTAACTCTGTGGTCAGAAAACCTTGATCTTTGCTCTGATCAGGCAATTTTCTTAATCCCTCAAAGCCTTACTTTTGTCATCAATTAATAAGGGGAAATGGTGCTGGGAAATAATAAGGCCTGGTTCTAGTCCTTGTTATTACGAACGTAGAGATCAGTTCAGCTCCACGCTTCGAAACTATTCTCCCCTTTTAGGTAAATCTTGTTTCAAAATGTAATATCTTGTCTATCTTTTATCATGTCCTAAGTTATGAATCAAATCCTTTTGAAAACTTGGAAATTATTTTAAATGATTAAATGAATACACAGTTAACTCTTTTATTTAATGAGAAGGTGTCATTCATTGGAATGGCCCATTTCATTTATGCCAGCTAATGTAGCTACTAGAATATTCCACACAAGAGAAGCTCAAACCCCGAACTCCAATCAGGTCTCCATTTTGTGTCGTAAACATGAAAAAAGTCAGTGAAAAGTGCAGTCTGCACACCCAGGAGAAATGTGTTGTGTCTGCCAGCCTGTCCTCTCGTGGCTGCGTGGGTGTGAATGATACGACCAGAGTCAACAGAGGTAAGGTGAAGGAGTCAGGGTATGAGACCTCCACAACCTTTACAGTATGGGCTTAGGAGTCATTTATTTGCTGTGACCCCTCTCCCTCCTACCTTCTTTCCTTCCTCCATTTTATCCTTCTTTTTTTCCTTCTCTTACCTCCTTCCATCTTCCCTCCCTTCCTTCCTAAATATATGGTTTGAGTGTTTGGGGTTGTTAAACTGGTTGTAAAACAGTACTCCCCACCCATTTCCATGTCATTGGACCCTCACAGTCACCCTGTGGAATAAGTAGGACAGACAAAATCATCTTCTTTATATAAACAGGGAAACCAAGATGCCAAAAGATGAAATGACCCTTCCCAGATAAAACCCTTGTCAAAGACCTCTTACAGTGACCCTGAAAGTCAAGAGTGAGGGCTCACAGTTACACTGGGTCTAAACTAAGGAGAACAAGGAACTAGGCAGGGATTTTTTTTTTTTTTGTAAGTAAAAAAATGTGCTGGGCAGCATCAGAACAATAAATTTAGTAGGTTGGTTAATGGTTTTAGTAACTTCAGACACTTGCTATAGGTTTCAATATTCTATAGAATGTTTGCTGACAGTAGTTTAACACTTGGAATCAGGCAAAACTAGGCACAATGACATCCAATCTCCCTCATATATACAACACCTGACTTTCCTCTACGTCAATCTACAAACAGTTCTCTATGTCTCATGTAAGCCCGAACATAAGGTAGTTCCCCTGTTTTTCTAATGAAAGATGAAAAAAGCGTAGACTGGGGGGAAGGCATCTTGAATACATATCTTTTAAGAACATAGATGAAACTGTCCAATGCTTCCTTGTTATTTCATTTAATAATTTTAATGTGCATATGTTTAAAGTGTTACAGAAAATAAAACACGAGTTTAAAATTGTTTCCATTTTCACATTTTTCAAAATTGCATTCAAACTCTCTGCAGGAATCTTCAATGTCAGTGTCATCACGTGAGCCATTTTGGGGGTCATTTAGCACTGGTCTGCGACCACCCCCTGAGACACCGGCAACGTCAGCCTGCCCCTAGAAAACCGATCCCAAATATGAATTTGGGTAACACTGGCTGTTAGTCATTTTTTCCCTATGCTGTATGTTTATGAGCTGCCTCAGTAACCTCTTATTTTATTGGTTTTTAAGCAGATCTTTAAAAGGTTTCTTTTTTTTTTCCTTCTAACATTCAACGGTTGCAATTGGGAAGCATGCTTCCAGGAATAATGACAAAATTTGGGTTAATTTCTTTGCCTCTGTTTTTAAAAACTGAATTCAAACAGACAGACCTCAATAAATATCCATCTGAGGCCATTGCACTGTCCAAGCAGTATTTCATGGGTCAAAAGAAAGTGACTGTTGAGACAGTCACTGCAGCACGAGGCTTTGTGAGGGCTCAGGATTTCAGTCGCCCTTTCAGAGCAGCTGACATTTAGACCTCTGAATTGGGATTATTTCAGAATGGACCATGTATGGGGGAAAAGGTGGATAATGACAGTCATTCCAGGGAAGGCAGAAAGGAGGATCTCGATTGGAAACTAATTTTAGTTATCCTGCCCATGCTCAAGCCCCTGTCACCCTCCTCTGTATCTCTCCGCTCCCTGAATGGCTCTCTCGTGTAGCAGGCAATGCGTGATGGCATTTATGGGCATCTTCGCGACGCTCTTCCCAGAATGCTTTGAAAGAACTCAGCATTGCCCTTTGGTACCAATGACTTACGAGAACGACCTGTAGCATTCCATTGCCCAAAGAGCATTGATAGATGTCAGAACTCTGAAATAGCCACAGGAGCAGTTGCCAGCACGCATCTTGCGAGCAGAACTTATAGAGTGATGGATTACGATGCCAGAACTTGGGGAAAGTGTACTCATCACAAGATGGAGTCAAGTGGTTCACACATTGGTGTTTTATCAGTTGTTGACCGTTGTTAGTAAACGCAGACGTATCCTACCAAGCAGATCGCCTCTGCCCCCAAACTGCCTGAATCACTGATGCAGTAAAAAAAAAAAACCTCTTTAATGTCGGGGCTTGAACTCACAACCCTGAGATCAAGACGTGAGCCGAGATCAAGAGTTGAATGCTTGATGGACTGAGCCACCCAGGTGCCCGGATGCTGTAGAACTCTGACTACAATGTATTAGTCAAGATGGGACCCATTCATAGTCCACCTATCTCTTCTACTGACATTTCATATGACTACTCAATCTCCATGGGCATGTATCTCATCTCTTAACTAGTTTATGGTTGGGTCCTGGGACTGTCTGAGGCCTTCTGGAAAGAGAAGAGCTTACCATGGAAACAACAGTCTTGTCCAACAGGTTGAAGATTCTTGGTAGTGATCAGAGATTACTCCCTAAAGGGGAATTGAATGGAGCGTTTTTCAGAACCTCTGGAAACAAAATCAGATGGAGGTGGTGCCCAATAGGAGACATTACAGTGTGAGGGGACAATGATCTGTACCCTTTGGAATATAAAAGAAAGATAAAGAAGGGTTTCCATTACTTGGGCATTTTTTATTAGCATTCATCATTCCTTTGTCCACCTTCCAATTTTGTTAAGCACACACTACACACCAGACACTTGGCTAAGAACTTCTCTATTACTTAGCCATTACTTTCTCTCCGATTCCGTTAGTATTTTCTTTAGTACAATTATTTAGAGCATAGTCTTTTTGGGTCACAGCGTTTTTTGTGTATCATGCAATAAGAACTTGAACTGATCACTGGAACTTTCTGAGACTCTGTTTTCTCATCTATAAAATGGAGGTCAAGGGGTGCCTGGTTGACTCAGTCAGTGGAGGATGCAACTCGTGATCTCAGTGTTGTGAGTTCAAGACCCATGTTGGGTGTAGAGATTACTTAAAAAATAAAATCTTAAAAATAAACAAACAAACAAACAAACAAATAAATAAATAAATAAAATGGAGAGCAAAACACTCCCTACCTTGTGGGGTTGTTGTGAGACTAAATAAGATTATGCCTATAAAACAGTTTAAGCCCAACGTGGGTGAATGGTAAGTATTCACTATCACTGTTTAGTGCAAGTTTTTCATTTTCTATTAGATTGAGCCATTTGAAACTGCCATTTTTGTATGTCAAAAATAGTAGAATGTTGGTAACTTTATATGGTTCAACTTCATGTATGGTGTGTTTCCTAGAAGGACTTATGTTGGTTGTCATTACAGTTGAGGAAACTAATGTCCTAAACAGTGTAAATAAGGAAAGGACTATGTTATCCAAAGACTGGAGGTCTTTTACAAGTTCGTTTCTAATTGTAAGTTTATTTCATTCAGGATTACACTTCTTTGTACAACTGAGCACTCAAGGCTCTCTACATAGGAGATGATTAATAAATATTAGAGTAATGAATTTATATATATAAAATACATGAGCTTTAGGAAACAGGGAACTACTTTTTTTAAAAAAAATCACCTTATTTCTGGAGCGCCTCAGTGGCCCAGTGGGTTAAGCATCCAACTCTAAATTTCAGCTCAGGTCATGATCTCAAGGTTGTGAGATCAAGCCACTCTTAAGATTCTCTCTCCCTCTGCCCCTCCTTGTCCCTCCCCTGCTCTCTCTTTCTCTCTTTCTCTCCCTCTAAATAAATTAGAAAAAAGATTTCTTGACTTAAAAAAAAATCACCCTATTTCTTTGGTTATAAAACTCCATTTCTGATACCTAAGATCAAGTTGACACAATCATTTCAAAAACATGAATAAAGTGAATATTTCTGATTTGAGTTGACCTGGTTGAGTTTGGGAATTAGATCTATCATATAGAAACCATTTCACTGCAATCCAGTGATTCCTGATGAAAAATAAGGCCGTGCAAACCACAGCATGGAAATGGGTGTTAGGGTAAGGGTGAGGATTGCAGTCATATCTCTACTCCTCTCCAAGAAAGAAAGAAAGAAAGAAAGAAAGAAAGAAAGAAAGAAAGAAAGAAAGAAAGAAAGAAAGAAAGAAAGAAAGAAAGAAAGAAAGAAAGAAAGAAAGAAAGAAAGAAAGAAAGAAAGAAAGAAAGAAGAAGAAAAAGAAAAAGAAAAAGAAAAAGAAAGAAAAGAGATCCCAGATCAGAAATAAAAGAAGCTAGGGATGAGGGCACCATACAAAATCAAAGGAAGCTTAGGTTCTCCACGCCTCAACCCACAAGCTAAGCAGCTTTCCTGCTAGGTCTAAAATCACCCATAATACGAAATGCAACTTTGGTCCCTGGTTTTGGTCCAGAGGAAACAGTAAAGTAATGACTGGTTTCTTTGATGTGTGATCCCTGGATGTACTCTCAGGTGAGTTCCAGTGAAAGGCAAATTTAATATATAAATGTGAATTTAAAATATACATTAGGAGGGTGTTTGCAAACCTATAGAGACAGAAAGTAGATTAGTGGTTACAAGGGGATGGGTGGAGGTGAGGACAGCTAAAGGGTGTGAGGTTTCTTTTTGTGGTGTTGGAAAGGTTCTGAAGTTGCATAGCTCTGTGACTTTCCTAAAAAGCACTGGATTATACACTTTCAGTGGGTGAGTGATATCGTACGTGAATTGTATCTCAATGGAACTCTTTAAAAAAGCAAAGGAAAAAGTGGAAGAGAAATGTATTTTACAAACCTCTACCTCTAGCATGAAGATATATAACCTTGGTAAGCATTTTGGTGTGCAAGTCTTCTAGACTTTTTGCCACGCTCTAAGACCTGTTTAGTAGCCTGTCTTTTTAAACTTAACAACGTAATTTGCATATTTTTATGCCAATGTACATTGACATCATCTCATTAAATGGCTGCATAAGACTCCATTTATTTACATATACCTACATTCGCTTAGCCAATATCTTATGATTCAATATTTAGCTTGTTTCCTCTTCTTTTCTTTACTAGTCACATACTTCTTTGCACCTACAAAAATTAACAAGGAGAATCTCTGATAAACAGACCGACGAACCCATAACACGTCAGTGGCACAAGCAGAAAAGTTGACTTTTTTCTTGCTTTTCATGCAGAGCACACGTATAAACATGGTCTCTATGATACAGAAACACTTAACTGCACGCCGGGCACAGGGCTTTGTGCTGCCGATGTTACAGATCACACTCCTCTCTCTCTAGCTCAGCCTTGAATTACCACTTCATGGGCAATATTTCTAATTCCTCTTAGGTAATAATTCAAGATAATAGCTTATCTTACACCAGACAGTAGTTCATTTCCTACGGCATATTTTGCTCTCATAGCCTACACCGCAGAATCCAAGACTGTTAGTGCCCACAAATCACCCATCACAGCCCTACATCATTATACTGTAGATATGAAACCGTAGGCAGAAAGACGTTTAATGCCTTTTCCCAGATGACTTGGTCAGTCTCTAACAGAGCTGAGATTTGAACCCAACTCTTTGAAAGGGCAGAGCATGTCCACCATGTCCCATGGGCATCCCACAGCTAATTCCTGCTCTGTGAGATCTCCCCTGCAACTGCCTGGCTCTAGAACCCCCCTCCTGGTCAACCGGTGGTGTGAGAATAGAAGCTGGATCTGAAACAAAATTCTCTTTTTTCCACCGCTAATTACAGTTAGAAATCGGGAGAAGGCTATCTGTTAATGCAATTAACACTAAGATGTGAATGATAAGAGGTTTAATCTTCCAGGGAACATGCATATTTTAAAAGAGAAGTCACCAATGATAATGCTTTTTGCCTGCTTGTAGCCCTTGGCCATGTACAAAGCACTTTCATATTGAACCGAAGAACAGGAGGAGAGCTATTGTACAGATGGACTGATCCGAGGCTCAGCGGACACCGATCTTCCCTCACTTAACCCAAAGCTCTTTCCACTCACCAATTATCCAAATGAATGGTTGGGATGCCTGTCAGGGTATTTTTGAGCAGTCTACACTTTCCCTTCCTCCAACAAGAATAGGAGTCAACCACCTGGCTCTTTCCTTGTGAAAATGTGCTCCCCCAACCCCACTGCTAAGTGGAGAACTCTGGGCTCCTCTGACAGCTGTTACAGACTTAGATGATAGACCGTTTCTGTATCTCCCCAGGGTTTGCGCTCTTTGTAAAGTTCACCAAGGAGCCCAGAGGCATTGCTAACTATGCTTATTTACAATTCAGCTTTAGTGGAGGCCAGGTTGAAAGATTCAAGGGAAATGGATACGAAATGTTAAAAAAAAAAAAAAAAAAAAAGATGGATTTTGTATTTCTTGAAAACAGTTAGTGCCCAGGGAAGCAAGAGCTCCCCCTAAGCCTCTCTGCATTCTTCCCCACGACCCCGGCCGCCACTTGCTGCCTGCCTGAGGATCGCTCCCTTTCCATCACGGGGAATCATCCGCCCTGACACGTCCTGGGCTCTGCTTCTCCTTCCAGCCTTTCAGCACCAAGTATTGGACACACATTCCTTGAGAGGCTGCGGGCTGCTGCCCCGTGCGACAAGCGGCGGCGCAGAGCAGATGAACGGCACAGTCCAGCACGAGTGGCGGAACGGGTTATCACAGATCAAATTCCTGCAGCAGTCACTTCCTCTCCTTATCAGGGAATCGGGGCTTTTTATGAGGGATGGGCTGGACGGACGCCCTTGCTGTGCACCAGCAGTCCTAAAACGCATGACTTCTCGGCAATGCGATCTGGGAGGGAGCGCTCAGCCGTGCTCAGAGTGGATGCTTCTAAAGAGGGAGACCCAGCCAGCCTGGGGCCATTTGCCCTTGCACTTACTCACCCACGAACAACGAACAACGCCGACCGAATGCCTGCATTTGCCAGACCCGGCTGGGCACAGTGGAGACGACAGTGAGGCCACTGTAAGGGGATCTAGGGACGATGAGGTTTTTCTCGCAAGACTGACACTCAGCAGTTCACAGTCTGTCTCCTGGCCTCCCTGAATGGGCTGTGCAAGCAAGATTAGAACCCAGAGCCCAATCCCGCTAAGCATACTTCCCACCCTCCCAGAAACACCCCTCCCCACCAAGCCCAAAGGACAAATCGCAGAGAGAGAGTGTCACGGGTCTTTATTCACAAACTGTTTTTATCGTTTCTGGGTTAGGTCATCACAGCTTGTTGAGGCTGTCCTTGAACAAAGATGATCTCCTCGGGAACACTTTTTTGGTGTAAAATTATCAGGGTGTCATTCTCCAGATTGATTCCTTTCAACTCCAAGCCAGTTCAAGTACGCACCATTACAAATATTCAAATAATACAGTGTTAAGGTGGAAGAGCTCCCTCTCCTTTATCCTGCAGAAAATAAGTGTGCTATTTCTGGTGTCTTTCCTTCCCTTCCTGAACAATTTCTTCCTAAATCCATTAGGTGTGGTCCAGCAAAGCAGGCATCCATGCCAGAGAGGGTGGAGAGAGGAGGGAAGCGTAGTAGCCCAGAGCCGGGAGTCTGGGTCTGAGTGGGGTGTGGGGAGGTGGGGGCATCCCACCAGGGAAGGGGTGCCGGTGGCTTTGGGGAAACTGGTTCCTGCAGGATGACTGAGCAAATAAATTAAGTGTATTAAGGATAGCAGGAGCCAGGTCCCTCACTGTCAGAGAAGGGATTTACAAATATGGAAAGTAAAAAGCTATTAAAATGAACTCTGTGGATTAAATTTAAAATGGAGGTATTGTTATGAACTATGGTTTTTTCAATAGATGTAGATGTGGATATGTATGACATAGGATTGATGTGGATGATTAAGAAATTATCCATATCTATAGGACCAAAATGTGACACATTTACATCTGTCTATGTCTCCATCTATTTCTACGCACATATGAATATTTCCAGCTATGTGTAGACGTACATATCCTCCCTACTCTGACCACTGAGAACACCCAAGGGCAGAGACACTGAAATAGCGCTGAGCGCAGCTGGGGCTCAGCTCTGGCCTCCCGAGTACCATCCTCCAGTAAAAGGACCCAGTGTCCCTTGAAGAAATGCCTCCAGGACTGGAGCAGGGAAATGACCAGAATGAGCCTACTCCAAAGACAATAAATAAGTGCTCAAGGAATGATGGGGTGCTCAAAAGGGAATGGAAACCAGTGTGCAGCACTCCCTCTGGCCACACTGGAGAGAATTTGAGCATCCAGTAAGTCAAGATGGTGATGGAGTGCAGCCCATTGAATAAAATAGGGAACTGAAAGCCCATACAATAGCAACAAACAAATGAATGAATGAATAGAATAGTCAATGAGAAGTGGAATATTTACATAGTTCCCAAGTGTCTCTCAATGGCAACCTCATTAAGTATAAAGGGAAAGAGAGTAACTACAGGGGAAGAGCTTGGCAGAGGCCACCTTAATCAGAGAGCACGGTGAGCGTGGTGAGCACAGACTCAAGCGCCACCTGACGGGATGCGATGAGGAGAACACAGCGTCACGGAAGTGACGTATACCCCGGATCGAACCATAAGGAAACATCAAGTAAATGTAATGAGGGATGCTCTACACAATGACCGGTCCGTAACCTTCAAACATGTCAAAGTCAATAAGTGAAGGAAAGACTGAGGAATTGTTCCAAATGACAAAAAAACATGAAGACTCATGACAACTAAATGTAATCTGTGATTCTAAATGGGGTTCTTTTTCTATAAAGAACCTAAATGAGACAGTTGGCAAAAGGTGATTGAGGGCTTGGGGTTAGACGATACCAATGTACCAATGTTCATTTCTTGATTTTGATGGTTATACCGTGTTTATGTAAGGAAAAAACTCCTGGTTGTAGGAAATACAAAAAAGGCTTCACTGCTAACGGGCATCAGAGTGGCAATTTACACTCAAATCGGTCAGGAAAACAAAGTTCGTTTTTCTCTACTTTCAACTTTTGTATAACTTTTTAATTGTGTCAAGATAAAACTAAATAAATAACGTGGAACTGGTACTCCTCTGTGAACAACATGAAGGAAGCCTTCTGCTCTGCCTCATTTTCCTTAGTCACATCGTCACGTGAACACCATTGTTCCCACCAACGGAGACCATCAAAATGGGATGTGAATTTGTTGATCAATCTTGTGTTATTACTTGGAACAATAAAAGCCCCTAAGTGGTGAGTATTACAGTATTTACCTTTTCAACAAAGATGTTTCAGTTGGCCAACCACTACTTACTTTTTAAAACTAGACATCTCAACCAAAGCTAACTAGCTCTGGTTCTCAGGTTTTGTCTCAATACAGGTAAATAAATCTGAATAGACCTCTTGGTTGGGAGGTAATGATCAGCATGGGAACAGGGTGGAGCCCGTTGGCTCCCTGAGAATCTTTTTCTCTATGGCAGATGGCAGTGAAAATCTGTGCTCTGTGTGTGTGCGCGCTCAGGGTCGTGGTAGCGGGGTGGTGGGGAGGCCCCGCAATGGCCTGCATTTGATCCTGCCTTCTATAGCTCTACATTCTCAAATCTCTTTCCACATGCAAAGTACAGAGCAGCTCTCAGACTCAATTTCTGAGTTTTACCACACGGTATTATCATTTTACGATACTAAATTTTATAACACAACTGTGTAGCACGGGTAATAGGATCAGTTATGGAATCAGATTTCAAGCAAGCTATAAAAATTCTCTGAGTCTCAGTTTGCTCATCCTTAAATGAATACTAATAAGCTCACTTCACATAGCTGGTGTAAGAATTACACGAGATAATATATGACAAGAGGTTAGCATGCAGTTGAACCCATAGGAATCATGCAATGAATTGTCACAGTTATTATTATTTGGTTTGGAAGGAGGCACAGAAACAATAGGCCTTCAATGAGTCACACGACCTCTCTAGTTCTCATTTTTCAACATGAAACATATATTTAGTGCTAGTGAAAGCTATTGTCCTCTCCCAATGGAACAGCCTACACTGATAGTTTTGGTGGCTTGGGGTGGAGGGTGCCACGGAGTGGTCTATTTCCACCACCCTTCAGTCTTCCTGAGTTAGTTCCTCAGAGGGAGGGAAGTGTTATTGCTGAGGGAGGTAGACGACATGAATGGATTTTCTAACTGAATGGACCTGGGCCAAGAGGTGTAGACCAGGGGTGCATTCTAGTATGTCTTTAGCCAGAGATTGAGTCCCTATTTTGAGTATTAAGGTAGTTTGCTGAGGGATGTCATGGGAAGTCAGACAAATGATGACTCCTGAGTTTTTACACATCACAAACAGTAGCCCTATGTTATCCTGCATGGGCAGGTCCTTCTCTCTTGCAGTCAGGATAATAACAGCTTCCTCACATCATCTTTAGCTTGCCAGGCTGTCCCCTCTAGTGTTTCTGGATGGCCCACAGATCCCCCAGGAACAGCCTTGGGGACGTTACTGAAGCTATATGATTATATGGGGAAACAGAGTGGGACCACACAAATGCTGTATATTGGAGTCTTGGGGGCAAATATACAATACCACGGTCTCCTAGTTCAGATATGAGAATTAGACACAGGTACAGATAGAGAGGTTGAAATATCTTTTCATTAATGAAAGCTGGGTTGGTTTAGGTGTTTTCTCACAAGACTTCTTAATATTTTGCCAGCCAACTCACTGGCCCCGGGGGACACCATAGGCCAACTCCATAGTGCCTGTCCCTGGGAGTTACCACACAGCTGCGAGCAGTGCTGACTCCCTGTAGACAGACAGAGCCTGACAGGAGCCTGGAAAGAGCAATCTACCTATGCCAGCCCCTCTCCCTCGTAACCAATCAGATAAGGCATATCTCCTCGTCTAGAAAGGAGGCTGGAGGGTCTTTACTATATTGCTTCACTCCCACAGAATGGAAGAAATGGCCTCCCCTCTCGGCAAACATGAGGAGCGGAGTTAGTCCTTGTGCCTACCACCATGCTGCAGGAATAAACAACCCCCAAAGCTGACAACAAAAGTGTATTTCTTGCTCATAATACATGCCCATTGTATGTCGGCTGCATATCTACTTGTCATCTTCACTCTGGGACCAGGAGGGACAGAGTAGCCTCTGTTTAGAATGCCACTATTGCTTGTGGCCGAAGGAAAGGGAATGTGCTGGAACAAATGCTGGCTCCTAAAACTACTGCCTAGGAGTGACACATCCTCTTTCCATTGACATTCACCGGCCAAAACAACAGGGGCAAGTCTGACATCAATGGAGCAAGGAGAGAAAATGCTTCCTTCCATCCCAGGGAAAGGCAGTCGACATTTGGAACAATAATACGGTCTCCTATACTTCCTTACACTGAGATAAGGGGAGATCTGGCTGGGCAAGCACAAAATGGCATCAATAAATTCTGCCGTGATAAGAAAAGTAGAACAGTTCTACGGTGACAGGTAATTAGCTGGTGACCTATCCTGGAAGTGTATCTACTACTATATGAACAACTAGTCTGTAGGTCATGGGCAATGAATTGCTAATTGTGAAGGACCTTGAGCAGGACTTTCCAAAACCAGGACATAAACTAGAGATAAAGGTTGGGTACCAAGTCACATGGGAATCCTGGGGGTAGAAGATAGGGGTGGAGGAATACCACACTAACGAGAAGGAGTTGCAATGGGGGATTTGGGCAAGGAGATAAGATGGACCTTCTTTATAAGGACAGTCATGGGAGAGTATTGAATACTGAGTGGCTACGTTGGCTCTATGATACAAAGTACAGGTATCTTAGGACGTTGGAGATGGGCAAGGCATACGGCTGTTGTCCAGAGCCTCCTTGACCCTTGAGTAGGGACACAGGTGGAGGTGCACAGGCCACAGCCACCAAAAATGTCCACAGACCACACGCAAGGGGTTGAATGGACAGCAGTGGCCATGCAGGGAGGTGACCTGACCCAGGAGAAACACTCGGGTGTGGGTCTCCTGCCCTAATAGCTCCAAACTTCCTTTTCCTCCTCCAGGGGCCAGGCCATTCCCTGATTCACTCAGCACATTTTCCAGCACTACTGCTGCCAGGCATAGGGTAAACTGGAGCCCAGAAGAGAGGGGGGAAAGGCCTTTTCTATCGCTTTGTTTGCTTCCACTTGCCTACGGTACTTGGCGAAGTGACGCTAAGATTTTGACCACAGGGCTGATGGCCCTGCATGCGTTCTTCTGCTACTGCTTTGGATTTTAGTTTCCATTTATTTTGTATTCCTTTCAGACACTGTGGAGAAGGGAAATCTGAAATCTGCAGTGGGATGCAGTGGAAAGAGCAGTCGGCTTGCTGGGGTAGGATGTGGGCTCTTCAGGCTACAGAAGCCTGGCTGCAGAGCCTAGAGAAGCCATTTCACTTCTCTGGGCTTCATTTTTCATCTATAAAATGGGGAAACATCACTGTTCCAAGGGAAATAATAGAAGGGAAATTTCTGAAAGCTAAACAGAGTAAGCATAAGGTATTCCATACAGAGAATTCCAACCTCGTTCCGTCCAGCGCACTCATCCTCCTCTGTGAGTCTCCTATCAGGCATCTCAGGATGGGACCGAGCTTCACCATCTTGTCCCTACACCCACCTTGTGGCTGCTTTGTAAACGGCATGCTCCAGGGAAGGGATGGGAAGCAGGAGAAAGAAGAAAATGACAAATTTGCAAATAGAAAATTATTTGTTCATTCTTCCCAAAAATTCAATGCATTGCTAATCAAAAGCTCTTGAGAAGGTGATTCCAAATTCATAGGGAAGACTGAACAGGAAAGAACAGTCAAGACAAATGTGAAGAACAGCAATAAGGAGAAGGAGAAAAATAAATTAGCAAGCTATAGTTCTAAAAACTGCTGTCGTCACAAGAGCAAGCAAATGCATCAATGTAATGCAATGAAAAGTCTGGAAGCACATCCGCATATATAGGAATTCAACGTGCAGTCAGGATACTATTTCAAATCAGTAGGGAGCGAATTCAATAAATGGGATTGGAACAACTGACTGTCCATTAAAACCTTAGTCACACATTCATAAAACTAAATCCTACATGGATTATAGGTCAATACCTACAAAAGTATTAAAGGGAACTATGTTAGAGGTACAAAAGGCTTTTAAACAAAAATTTTGAAAACACGCAAAACTAAGCCTTAACTAAACAACTGACAAAATGATTACATCGAAATAAGAAAATTCTGTGCAATAAAAGACCATAAACAAAGTTAAAAGGATAAGTGAACTCTGAGAGAAGAATTCTGCAACAAAGGAATAGTAGTATATCAAGAAACTCCTGTCAATTAATGTTTTAAATGACCCAACGGAAGAAAGCAAAGTGGATTTTTTAAAAAAGTGTAAGCAATTTATAGAAGAAAAGCAAATGACCCATAAACTTATGAAAAGAAGTAAATATTCACGGATAATCTGAGAAATGCGAAGTAAAACAATCATCATGTCCTTTTGACCAACCTGACTGGCAAAAATTGAAACCATTGCTTGTAACTGTCAGAGAGAACCCGAGAAAGGACATTCTCATTCTCTGCTGGCGACTAAAGGAATTAGTCAATAAACCTTGTTCTATCTGTATTACCCACGGATGCAAAAGGGTGGACGAGATCTCGGTGTATGACATAATACAGTGTCCAGACATACTGAGTGAAAACCATGTTGAAACAAAATACATACCGTATGATACTATTTATGCGAAGCATAGAAACACACTACAGATTTTCCCCGGATGTGGGTGGGCGTGCGTGTATGTGTGCATCCGTGTGCACATGTGTGCGTCCGTGTGCACACACAAACGAAGTCCACCAAACAAACGATGCTGGTCACCTTTGGGAAGGAGATTGGGATTGAGGCGCTGGTCAAAAGGGACTTTAGTTTCAACGTTCGTGTTTTAATAGGCTGTCTAGTTTGTGTACTTAGAGATTTATTTAAAGATGAAAGTGATAACGTGACAGGTGGTATTTTCCAAGGATGGCGACAGTCATAACTCCAAGTCCCCTCGCTCTTGACAGTGTGATCATGCCACCCCCAACCAGCTTCCAAATGATAGAGCCAGCATCCCGAGCCAGGCTGGTGACATCCAAGCTGAGCTTGCAACCACTATCGAGCCCCGCTTGAGTAATTAAGCCTCACAAAAATCCCACAAGGTAATATTGCTGGTGTCCCCATTTTACAGAAGAGCAAGCTAAAACTCATTCAGGAGCCACAGAGAGCAAGCAACATAAAAAAAGGAATAGGAAAAAATCATATGGAAAATATTCAATTATCTCATCAATAATCAAGGAAATAAAAGCAAAACAAAGATACATTGTCATACTTATTAACCCATAAAACTAAAAAAAAGATAATATTTATTGCTATGAGATTTATATGCATAAACATTATAGGTAGAAGTGCAAATTAGTACAATACTTTGGGAAATAATTTGGCGCTGTGTATGAAGAATCATAACGCATTCAAATATTTCGATTTTGATCTACGTCTGGGAATTTATCTTATGGAAATAATACAAAAGAATTAAAATGTTTTCGCACAAAGATGTTCATTGCGATATTATGCATATAATTAGGGAAAAAAGCCCTCTGTGTCCGGGGTTTATATATTACCCCCTTCTTTGTTAATCTCTTTGAATGATTAACTGAAATACATAATTACAAAAATTCAGGGCACACATTTTTTTATAGAAATTATGTCAATAGATAAATTCCCATAGGAAAATACCAGGAGGGATTACACAAGAATATCAAATTTTATGAGAGTGTTAGGATCCACTTTATTTTCCAGAAGTTTATTAATGTTCTCATCCTGTTTAAAATTTTATTTTTAAAAGGACAAAACTATGTGGATGATGCTTTTCTGTCCTAGATCACAGCTTATGTCTGACCAGTGGATCTTGCCCTACAGTTGGGCACAGAGTGGGTTTCTTCCTGCCCCCTGGGGTACGATGACCACAGCAGGCCGTGAGGTCCCCGGGGCCATCCAGGAGTTCAAGTCACTGCCTCGGTGCCCACGGCGGGGAGTCAGGCTTGGACCGTCCACGGTCTTGCCATGAGAGTCTGGCATTCTTCATCATCTAGGCCTGTCCGTTGGCGGCTGAGGTCCTTGACAGTCGGTTAATCTGCAGTGGGGTTTAAAGCCAAAGTCTGCAATTGAATTATTCTGTTATCTAGATTGAGGATTAACACCTCTATTGATTTGATGTAGAAAATGGCTCAGAAATCCCCCTTGACAGGCTCTCTCTTTATCAAGAAACCACTCCGATCTCACCCACTTAGCAATTCGCAGTAAGTGCCCATATTAACTGAAATTAGGTAGGTCCCAATCTGCCCACTCTGTCCAACCCCAAGAGACAAGGTAGCAATAACGTAAGCCTGCCCCTCCCCAAACCACCCTCTCAACCCCCCACCCCCACCCCACAAGAGCCTGGACTGGACTGACTCTGACTTGAAGCTCATAAAACCCAGACCCCTTTTTGTAACCCTTATTAACCAGGAGATAACAAGCCTTCCAGCTCATTCTCCCAGAAGAGCTAAAAGATCCTCTGGCAGCTTCCCATTGCATAGACAATAGAAACCACGCCCTGGCCCAGCCTAAGATGCCTGCCCAGCCTGGCCCCTGGGGCCTCTCCAGTAGGCATTTCCACTTGTCCCAGCCTCTCTAGAGGGGCCAGGGTGTCCTGGTTTGCCTGACACTTTCCTTTTACCACTGAGGAAACTTCTTAGTTGCTGGCAAACCAAAATAGTGAATAGGCTGTTTCCCCCCAACGAACCCACACTCCTAACCAGCCATGCTCATGCTTCTGGAAAGTCTTAGCCCAAAAGCCACTTCTCAGAGAGGCCAGACTCCTCCCTACCATTCCCCCTGCATCTAAATTGGGTCCTCGATGTGATTCTCTCCTGACACTCTTTTCTTTTGCTTGAGGGCACTTACACTAATGATTCACACTCATTATTGAGGCCCTCCTAGGTGCTGCTATGCACTGTGTTATGAACTGGGAATAAAGCAGTAAACAATGCAGCAAAGTCCCTAACTTCACGGACCTTACACGCTGGTAGAAGAATGGGGTCTGATGACATAGGCAGCCTACATAGTATGTTAGGGTGTGATCAGTGTGACAGAGAAAAATGAAGCAGAGAAGGGGGTGGAGGGTGTCAGAGGTGGAGTTCGCAGTTTGAAATAGGGTGCCCAGGAAGGCCTAACTGAGGTTACCTCTTGATCCTAAAAGGGAGCAAAACAAGGATCCCTGGGGGAAATGTTTCAGACAGATGGAACAGAACATTCAAAGACCGTGAGCCAAGAACAGAAAAAGAAGCCAGAGTGGCTGGAGCTGAGCGGTGAGGGGAGCAGCAGGAGGGGAAGGCAGAGAGGTAATGGAGGTCTGACCCTGTAGGGCCTGGTAGGCCCCCATAATTCATGTGGCTTTTACACTGAGTGAGACAGGAAGCTATAGCTGGGTTTTGATTCGCAGAATAACATGATTTGCCTCAGGACTTCACAGGGGGCCCTCTGGCAGACACCTGTTAGGAGGCTTTCCAAATATTCTGGTGATAGATGGGGGTGGATTACACAAGAGTAGTATTCAACAATAGAGTTGAATTTATGTAACCCTGTGCGTATTTGTAAGGTAGAGGTGAAAAGATTTCCTGATAGATTGGATATGGGTGGGAAAGAAAGAAGAGTCAACAAGACTTCAGTGGCATTGACTTTAATGAGTAGAGGGTCTTCCATTTACTGAGATGAACAGGAAAGGCTGTGGGCTCCAGGCTGGTCAGGGATGGAACACCTGGAGCGTGTTGATCTTTCAGTGACTAGATATCAGGGGGAGAATTAGACAAATGAGGCTGCAGGTCAAAAGAAAGACTGGCTGGATGTAGACACTTGGGGGTTGTCAGCATATAGACTCTATTTTAAGCCATAACCCAACAGATGAATCACTAAATGAGTTCAATGTAGACAGAAAAAAAGGAAAAGTCCAAAGACTAAGGTCCAGGACACATTCACATTTTGAGGTTGGGAAAATGAAAGGGAGAAGGAATGGCCAGAATGGTGGGAAGAGTGGTGTCCTGGAGGCCCACGGAGGGAAGAAGGGGGTCCCCAGGTGTCCAGTGATGCTGCTTTGTCAAAGTAGAGAAGAGCTAAGAATTAGCTCTCGCATTTAGTGCTTGTGGAAGTCATCAGCTTCGTTAAAGGCATTTTCAGCGGAGTATTTGGGGTTAAGCCTGATGGGAGTGGACTCAAGGGGTTAAGGAGGAGACACTGTAGACCTCTCTTTCAAGGAATTTTGCTCTAAATGGAAGGAGACAAAAGGAATGGTATCTGGAGGAGAAGTGCTGTCGGGAGAGGAATTCCCTTTTTGTTTTATTTCTATCATTCTTTTATTTCCTTTGAATGTGGGAGACACAGCAGCATGTATTTCTGCTTATGGGAATAACACAGAAGAGAAGCAAAAATGGATGACGCATGGAAGAGAAATTGATGAGAGGGAAAAAAAGGGACCTGGATCAGAAGCAGAGATGGGCCTTAGGTGGGACCATGCAGAATCAATCCTTAGAAATAGGAGAGAAGTCAGAGTCCACACACACACACACACACACACACACACATGCACGCACACGGTGGTGGATGAGCAGACAGGGTGGTGGGAACATATGGAAGTTCTTTCCAGATCGCTACCATGTTCTTTTTCTTATTTTATTTTTAATTTTTTTAATTTTTAATTTTTATTTATTTATTTTTGCTTCTTTTTATTATATTATGTTAGTCACCATACAGTACATACCTAGTTTTTGATGTAAAGTTCCATGATTCATCACTGTGTATAACACCCAGTGCACCATGCAATATGTGCCCTCCTTTTTTTTTTTTTAAAAGATTTTATTTATTTATGTGACAGAGAGACAGCCAGAGAGAGAGGGAACACAAGCAGGGGGAGTGGGAGAGGAAGAAGCAGGCTCCCAGCAGAGGAGCCTGATGTGGGACTCGATCCCGGAATGCCGGGATCACGCCCTGAGCCGAAGGCAGACGCTTTAACGACTGCGCTACCCAGGCGCCCAATATGTGCCCTCCTTAATACCCATCACCAGCCTGTCCGCTACCATGTTCTTAATGAATAAGGAACAAGGTTTATTAGTCAGTGTCCAATCTGAAAAACAGGAAACATTCTCAAGCAGAGAGAACTTTAATGCAAGGAATTGGAAGAGCTGAAGATGTCAACGGGAGAGGGGGTACCTGTAAGGAGACTGTTGATTTGCTAGTAAAGCCACTGCTAAGGCTGAGGGGAGCCACCCCCTCCATTGGCACCAGAAATGCTGATTGCCTGGAGTCTGCACCTGTAAGCAGCTGCTTTACAGGAACCCAAACCAGAATGAGCTCTCCCACCTCCTGCCTTCTAATCTAGGGTCAACACATCCTCTCGGCAGAACCTAGTGATAAAGCAGCTAGCAAGAGGGTCTGGGAAATGTAGTTTTGAAACTTCCTGCTCCCTGCAATCCAGGAAAGATCTTGGGAGACCAGGAATGGAGATAAGTACCACAAACCACACAAGATCATCGTCTGAGAGTGACGATGGGAGAGAGATAGTGGACGTTTAAGGAAAGAGACAAGACATGCTATAGTTGTCTAGTAAAGAGAGGGTGTGACTGGACTTAAGAAATATAGTACAATTGCTTGTCAGTTTTAAGGGCAGACTACGGGTCAGTGAATAAGCTTTTAAAGTGAGAACCCTCAGGGTGGCCATGTGTTCTTCTCCAGCTTTGTCCTGCCCCTTGGAATAGGCAAAGATGTGGTTAATCAAGAGGTTCATTGAACCAAGAGTAGGGTGAGGGAATTGCAGCCGTATTTAAGGTGGGGTCACAATACCCGGCAGCAGAATGTAAGCTGAGTGAGTGAAGACACAGGGAGGGGCAGACGATGGACATGTGCATATGCACTAAGTTCCTATCTCCTCCATCACCGGGGTCCTTGTCATCAAAAAGCATTCTATTTAGCTCACCACTGTGTTCCTAATATCTAGAATGCTGCCTACCACCCAGTAAGAAGAAATATTTGCTGGCTAAATAAGCAATGGAACAAATGGATGAATGTGTTCAATGCTATATCCCCTTCTAGAGTGTCAGCTCTCTGAAGCAGAGACCATGTCCGACTTAATTCATCTCTGTCTCCTCAGTACGCTCATAGTGCCTGGCGCATGGCAGGCATTCAAATGTATTTGTTAAAATGAAATGAATCATTTTGAAAGGGAAGAAAAGGAAACCCAGCAAGCGGAAGCAGATTATGTCATAAAATATATAGGCAAGCTGTAGAGGACCTAGAGACTCCAGACAGGGCGGGAGGGGATGAACGGAGGCTTGGTAGTGATCACTATAAGCCAGTCGAATGCCAAGTTTAAGTTCAGTGCAAGCACACCTTACAATTCTCAATCTGTCTAAGCAAAAGGAATGAACAGGAATATGGCAGCATCAGAATAGGTGGGGGCCATTCTTTGTGCAAGACTGTGTTGATGGCAGGGGTGAGATGCGTGGAGCCTGATCCAAAGCCTAAGCTCAGGGTTTGGAACTGGGAGCTGTTGAGCAAAAGAGCCAACTTTCTCCCCCTCTGACCGCCCCAATTCTAAACCGACTCCAGGCCAAGCCGGTGTATCGTCAACTGAGCTGTCTTCTAGCATAGAGAGAGCCAAACCCAGCCCTGGTGAGCCCGCACATGCCAAGAGTGGGGGAGATCTGGTGTGGGGTGCCACAAGCACGTGCTCATTCATTCGGCCTGGAAAGGTCTGGCCCTGGACAAAATTGTGAATTTGGCAATGATGTCTCATGGACTTTTAGAATCTTGGCTCCTGGCTCCCCCGAGTCCGGTATCTATTCTCCTTAATGTGAGTTAAGTCGGTCAACACTTCCTCGCATCTCCTTCGAAACTGCTTACAGTCAGAAGAGACTTGAAATTCATGCAAAGTTAAACATCTCATTTCCCCAGTTGCCTCCAAGCTCTTTGGGGGCAAAGACCTGGTCTCATTGACCGCTGAGATCTCTGCAGCACCTGGGGCCTAACCTAGAGGAGATACACAAGGAGTGTTTGTTCGAGGAGCAAGTGAATTATGAGTTCATGACCAGGCCACCTCAACGTGGCATTCCTCCTAAGGCCCAAATTCACCCTTTGATAGCTGACATTCTAAATAACATTCCTTTCTTAGGGAAATGCAAATAAAAAACACAATGAGATAGCACCTCATAGGCTCTAGGATGGCTATAATCAAAAAATCCAAAAATAACAAGTGTCTGCGACGGTAAGGAGAAAGTGGAACCCTCATACATTGTTGGTGGGAATGTAAAATTGTCAGCTGCTGTGGAAAACAGTCTGATGGCTCCTCAAAAAGTTAGACAGAAAACGACCATATGACCCTGCAATTCCATTCCCAGGTATACACCCAAAAGAACTGAAAACAAGGACTCACACAAGGTCATGGACACACAGATTCATAGCAGCCATATTGACCATAGCCAAAAGGTAGAAACGGCCAAAATGAGTATCAATAAATGAGTAGGTAAACAAAATGTGATATATCCGTACAATGGAGTATTATCCAGTCATGAAAGGAATGAAGTACCGGTAGACATTACAACATGGATGAACCTTGAAAACATTATGCTTTGTGGAAGAATCCAGACACAAAAGGATACATATTGTATGATTTCATACATTTGAAATATGCAGAATAAGTAAATCCGTAGAGACAGAAAGCAGCTTGGTAGTTGCCAGGGGCTGAGGGGAGGGGCGGTGGAGAGTAACTGCCTAATGGGTGTGGGTTTCCTTTTGGAGTGATGAAAATGTTTTGGAACTAGATAGAAGGAGTTGTGCAACTCTACAATGTACTAACTGCCAGTGAATTCTTCACTTCAAATTGGATAATTTTATGTTATACAACTTTCACCTCAATAAAAAAAATATTAGCTCTCACTAACTACATAATAGATTATCCCAAATGTGAACACAATAAACATTTATCACATTACACAGTTTCTGAGGGTCAGGAGGGTCAGGAATACAGGAGGGCTTAGCTATGTGATTCTGGCTCAGGATCTCTTATCAGGTTTCAGTCAAGATGTTGGAAGGGGCTGCAGTCCTCCGAGGGCTTGACTGGGGCTGATGGATCTGCTTCCAAGATGGTGCCCTCACAAGATGGCTGTTGACAGGAAGCCTCTGTTTCTTGCCACATAGACCTCTCCATAACACTGCTTGAATGTCCTCACAACATAGCAGCTGGCTGCCCCCAGAGTCAGTGATCCATGAGAGCATAAAGCAGACGTTACAATGTCTTTTTTTTTTCAAAATTTTATTTATTTATTTGACAGAGAGAGACAGCGAGAGAGGGAACACAAACAAAGGGAGTGTGTGAGGAAGAAGCAGGCTTCCTGCCGAGCAGGGAGCCTGATGCGGGGCTCGATCCCAGGACCCTGGGATCATGACCTGAGCCGAAGGCAGACGCTTAACGGCTGAGCCACCCAGGTGCCCCAGAAGTTACAGTGTCTTTTATGACCTAGCCTCCACAGTCCCACGCCGTGGTTTCCACAGCATGGCATTGGTCTGGCACAGGTCAGCCTTATTTGGTGTGGGAGGGATCTATACAAAGGCTTGAGTACCGAGAAGTAAAGATTGTTGGGGGCCATGTGGAAGGCTGGTTACCACACTCCTTCTCTCATACATAAAAGGTAGTAATGAATTAATGCATCACCCACTCAGCTTGAACTTGACCACCAAAAGCGGACAGCAGAAGGCAGCTTTGGGAAAACATGGGAAACACTGCGTGTGAATAACGTTTATGTGGCAAACTGTATAGAGCCTGCCTGAGTATGTGCACAAATTACATCATGTACATGTGTTTTGATGAAAAAATGCACCTTGCAACATTTTTCTGGGAACCCAACATTTTTTGAGGGAAGTCTCTCCTAAGTAATTGGACTCTTGATCTCTGATAATGAGACACTGACTGACTCGTTACAGCATAGTGAGGGTGTTGTAAGGGAACCAGAGATAAGTGTCTTGCCCCCTCCCTTGTTTCCCAGTGTCCTTTCATTACACGTCAGCACACCGACTCCCCAGGCCCTCCTAGACCTGCCCCGCTGCCCAAGACCAAGGCCGCTCCCTTCTTTTCTCAAAAATGACAACTTTGCCAAAGTTACAGCTCTTCGAGTCCAAGCCACTCCAACAGACCAGCAGGCTTGGTTGCGTCATGTCATAAGTCAGATCCGCTGCTGCGTGCGTTCCTGAAAGTTAGAGCGATACAACTGTAGCCACATCTTAGGGGTAATACTCTTCGGACATATTCATGAAGGCAAGAGATTCAAATGCTGGCCACTTGTCGTCTGGGAAGAAAAAACAGTCAGGCGGTTTGAGGCTTTTACTTGACTAAAGAATTTGGTAATAAGAGCAGCCAACGAATCCAGTCTTGCCCAGCATTTTGACCTCTGCTAGTGTCTTGCTCAAGCCACTGCTTGCGAGAGATCACAAAAAGCAAGCATGACATATATAAGTCGGCGCTCGTACAGAACGTCGGCAAATTAGTTCCTCTTACCCGCTCCACCCCAAGATAAAATAAATATATTTCCAAAAGTGATCCGCCACCACCGGTTGGTTGATGAAAAGTTAGTAGATACTGATAAGATTGATTCCTACTGCTGACTGACACCTGAGCTGGATTTCATTAGTCACCCAAGATGTCAGCCAAATGTCCAACCCTTCATCTTTTGGAGAACAGAGGACAGCCTACAAATGTGGACTGTGGAAGAGTAAAACCCTGGACTTTTGATTTGTGCTTTTTCCAATACTCCATAGGGTCTTCTGAAAAGTTCAAGATAAAAGTGCAAAGTTAGGTGTACAATAACGATACAAGAGAATATTCTAGAGAATAAGGGGGTTGGGGTTGCTTTGAATAGATTTGATTTTCTATTCCTCTAACAGTTCCTTTTCAAGTAAATGCGCATGACAATAGTGCAAGGTTACGGTTATCGTCTGGGTATCACGAGGATGTACAGGTCCGGATTTCATGCTTTCCCCAAAACTCACTCTCCTCTCTTCCCTTCCTGTTTCCTCTCCCTGCCTCCTCCTCCTCCCCCTTCTCCTCTCTCTCTCAAATAAATAAATAAAATATAAGAAGGAAGGAAGGAAGGAAGGAAGGAAGGAAGGAAGGAAGGAAGGAAGGAGAAGGAGGGAGGGAGGGAGGAAAGAAGGAAGGAAGGAAGGAAGGAAGGAAGGAAGGAAGGAAGGAAGGAAGGAAGGAAGGAAGGAAGACTAAGAGGGACCACAGTGAGGCCCAGAGGAGAAGTCATAGGTGATCGGCTCCAGGCTGCTCCCCCAGGGAGAGCTAGCCTTCTGCATTCTTTAGTTTGTTTTTCTAAAGCTCAAGGCCCCAGATTTGAGATCCTTGAAAAGAATATCTTTCAGGAATGAGTGACTTTGGCCCAGGAATCTGCAAGAAGATGCGCCATTGTTGGTCTGGTATAGGCCCTGGGTTAAAGAGAAGGGAAATTCCCACCTGGGATAATACAGAGTCTGGAAGGAGGATGGGAAGCCTCTGGAAAGGACCTGGGGCCAGCAGCAAATTGGACAGGTCCCAGTGCTGTCATTAATTTGCTGTATGACCCTAGATCAGGCATTCACTTTACATCTCTGGGTTTCATTTCCAAATCTATGAAATGGGTGAAACCATAGTATCTCTACTTCCCCAAAATGGTTTTGCCAGCTAAAATCATTCTTCCTTATTATTCTCCCCTTCTGAAGTTTTCCCAAGTGAAGGTAAGTAGGAAATGAGAAAATAAAGAAGAAAAGATAAATATCTATTTTCTGTGGGAAAAGAGGATCTTTGAGGCAGTGGTTCTTAAAGTTTTTAAGATAAGACCCTTGAAAAATTTTGATGACAGGTTTCTCCCTGGGGAGAAACAAACTTCATCCGCAAATAAAGTTTTACATGAAATTTCAGGAAACCATTTTAGAATAATCCACAAATAGTAGGCCTAGACAAAAACCCTTGCTTTAAGAAAAGATCAGTTGTAAAAATTAACTTTGTAAAAGATGCCTATCAAGAGAGGGAGCCCTGGGATCCTGGCTGCCAATTGCCCTGGATTGAATTTTAGGAAGAAGTGGGAGCAATTAAGCCATCACACGTTGAGTAGACTTGGGTAAAGGTAAACTCAGGGTGGATACAAGAGGTAGCAAGATAATATTTGCTAGAAGGTTGTATCTGTGCAGGTAATGTAGGCCCAGAAGTGCCTGCTTTGGAGAAAATATCTGGGTCTGGGGAAACAAAAGAAAGGACAAAGACAACCTCCAGGGAAACTGAGGCAGCTAGGGAGAGCTAGCCTTCTGCATTCTTTAGTTTGTTTTCCCAGGGTCTGGGGAAACAAAAGAAAGGACAAAGACAACTTCCCGGGAAACTGAGGCAGCCAGGGAAGAGGTAAGAGTAGCAGAGTGAGGCCTGAGCAGTTAGTGTCCTAGAAGGATGGATCCCAGGTTCCGGGATGAACAGAGGGATGCCCTCATTCTCACGACTGGCCTGTGGGAGAGGGCCCCAAATTCCCGCTTTACAGCTGGAGAAACAGAAGCTCATGGAGACGGCTGACGACCACAGAGGCTGTTCAGCAGCAGAACAGGTGCTGACCATCCCCCCCCAACACCCTCCAGTCCTGCAGCGGGTGGACAAGGCCACGGGCCCCAGGAGCAGCAGGGATCTGTGTGTTCTGCTACTCCTGCTGCTGGTCCTCCCCTGGGGGGCGCGGGGCCAAGCTCTGCCCGGGGCTCCAGGGCACAGTCTACAGAACGGCCATGTGCCAGCTCTGATGGCGAGTGGGAGCCCATTAGTACTGTGACTGAGGCGGTGACATGGATCTGCTGTTTTGCTTTGAGGCCTGTTGGCTAAGCTCTTTGGCAGGATAGCCTGTGTCCTGGCCAAGAGGGACCAGGCTGCCTTCCCAACTTTGGCCGACGAGGCTCTGAACCATCAGCTCACTGTGGCCCCCTCCTTGTTTGGTGCTCTGCAACGCTGCCTCCCGCCCTGCTAGCAGGATGCTGGACACATGGGGGGACGTCAGCCTGTGCTTGGTTCCTAATGCCCACGAAATCCCACCGTCCTGCGAAGGCCCTTGTTTCATTTAAGTCAAACCGTAATTGGATGGATGAGAATTCCGTGGGAAGACATCGTTTTGATGTACCCCAAACGGGTGTGAGCTCCATGTTAGTGAGCCCAAGATGTTAAATCTAAATACTGGAGTGAACTAACGGAGTATTCGCATCCCTGTGCCATCTCCCCCTCCCCCGCCCCGCACACTCTCCAAACATACACACACATACTATCGTTGGTTGAAAATAAGCCCAGGACTGCTGAAGCTCTTTCCTTCTCCATCTCTTGAATGACAAGGGTAGTCAAATGAATTAAACATCCATAGGAAGTCCTTGGCAAATCATTGAAATCTGCTGTCATTTGTTGAAGTAACCAGGTCAGCACATTTGCTAACGTCCGTAGCAGGAGTCTCGAGGAAAAAAAATGCACTTCAGGTCACATTTAAAAAATCTTTTGTAGAATTGTTTTGTCATTTCTAAAATGGTGGTTTGTAGTGCGGGGTTTAAGTTCACCTAAAAAAACCAATTTTTTTAAAGAAACTATTCCACTCTTCTGATTTATAGCAAATAAAAACATAATATAAATGCAAAAACAATTCGAACCCATTCTATGTTATCATTAGAGATGAGAAAAGCGTTGGAGGCTAGAAAAGTTGAGAAATTAAGGGTAAAAGGAACATAGCCTGAGTCACCAGGACACTAAGGCTCATGCACAGATTTTTTTTCTAGAGTAAGGTCGCCACCTTATGGCCAGATTGGATATTGCGGCTAGAGACGAAAGGAGGGCCAAGTCTGAGTTCACAGCAATTTTTGTAAAGGGCCTCCTCCCGGTGCCCTGGAATATGTTTCTCTATTTCCCTCCTTTCTGTACCACTTCTATATACTGTCTTGCCACTTTGAAATGACACTTCTTCCAGGTTTTAAAGCATTATGCCTCCACTTGTGGCCTGACCTAACTGTATGCACTGTTCAGCCAGGAACTCAGCCAGTGTGGAATGTCCATCGAGGACATGTGCCAAGAGGTGTCCACCTACTTTCCCCAGTAGCAGAAAGAAGGTGTGTTAATAACTTGACTAGAAAGCAAAGTCCATGGGTGAGACAAAAAAACGCAGTGTGGTTTTTAGGTCATTGGCAAATTCTAATGAACGTTTTCTGGTCTGTTCCACTTCTTTGCTACGGGGTATAAAAATAAGGTAGCTTGGGATATATATATCTCTCTGGCGGTAGAGATGACTTCCTGACACCAGGGCCCATTGCGACCAAGAGGCACGCCAGCAGAGTGTGAGGAAGGCGGTGCTACCCCCCCCCCCGACGGCTCTTTCTAAGGGCCTTTCTCTGGGGTGTCCCTTGAGAATCCAGAAAGACAGTAGCACAGCACAGACTTAAGCCTTTAGGTCTGGGAGCTCATCTCCGTGTCTGGGGCTGAGATTCTATGCAAGCCTGTTGCCGTGGTGGCCCAGCCGCCACCAGGAAAACCCCTGGGGGAGATTCAGGTGAAATGAGACCTCCCAGACCTCTCTTTGGAACTGGTCTAACCCCCTTAGTGGTAACCCCCAGGCATTTCTGTCTGTTACAAATGAAGAAGGGACGTGGTCACTTAGCACTGGTGCTGTAACCGTCCACTCCTACAGCGGGGAGGGACAGAGCCAGCCGCACCCACGCACAGATCATCCCTGGCTCCTTTCACCTCAGAAACAAGAATAAAGGAGCAAGGAGTATTGTGGATACAGACAGATGTCCATAGAAGATCGTGTTGGAGTTTGACGCACTTTTTTTTTAAAGAAGGGAGGGGACGGCAGGGGCAGAGGGAAAGGGAGAGAGAGGATCTCAAGCAGGCTCTGTGCCCTGCTCAGGACCTGAGACGGGGCTCGATCTCACAACCCTGAAAGCAAGATGGGAGCTGAAATCAGGGCTCTGACACTTAGACTGAGCCACCCAGTCACCCCGTTTGGAGCCCTTTAAGAGGGTGGGACTAGGGCGGGGTGGGGTGGGAGTATGTGTGCGTGGAGTGGGAGAGCTCTGAGGGTCTCAGCATCAATCTGCAGGCGACAGAGCTGAGCCCCAGCTCTGCGGAGTAATGATGTCCTGCAGCCACCTACAGTCACGAACAGGAAAGGCCCAAGGTACACCTCTCGCTGGGCTTACACAGGGTCTGGAGGAGGAGGCCAGAACCTCTGAACCTATGCATTTGGTCACATGCAGCTTGTCGAGGATCAGGAAGGTGGGGACATGTGCATAAACACAGGGCAGAACCATCACATGTGACAGGCCAAAGCTTGGCCAACCAGAGGCCTTCCCTGGATCGCGAAGCAGGGCCTGGGCTCTCACAGCTCTGTCCCGAGAGACAGTAAGCACAGTCCTCTAGACCCAACGAGGCTTGTCGAGGGAGATTTTGGTCCTTCAGCTTACAAGCTCAATCTTTATCTTAGGAAGAATCTTCCATGCATGCACCAGGATTTCAGTCCTTTAGGTTTTGGTCCTGGGGGTACAAGCGTATAACATTAAAAAATTCCATGGGCGGGGGGGCTTAGAAACACAAGGTGCCAGCAGACTGAGTGTGGGTTGAGAGCTCTCTTTCTACAGATAAACATTCAGTCTGCAGTCCCACTGTCAATGTTTGTCTTTAGAGGTCATTCAATCCAGCATTCCATGAAATTTACCATATTTGCATCTCAAACCAGTGCCCCGGACCCAGGCATATTCCATGTTCATCAAGGCCACCAGCCTTCTGTTTAAAATAAGATCATACTAACATTAGTAACAGACTGGGTCCTCCACTTGCTTTCGAAGAGCTCAACCTTCTTGCTAAGTCCCTTGTACTAGTTTCTGAATCTCTCCGGCAGCACCTCAGAAGTGGCTAAGAATTGGCCCATTGATCTTCCAAGCAGGGAAATCTATTTCTTTTCTTTCTTTTTTTCTCCCCCACATCTCTTAGGGTGCCCGCTGTCACTGACCTCTGAGAACTGGGAGAAGGGGTCTGGGAACCCACCGCCCCAGTGCCCTCAGCTGAGCCGTTTCCACTCCCTGCTGTGTGGTGTCCAGGGCAGACACTGGCATGTCTGTCACTAGCTGGGGAGCCTTTGGGGGTCAGGGGAATATGGGCCCTCTGGGCTCCACGCAGAGATCAGGAAAGTGGGTGTCCCCCATGCTTTGGTGTCCATTATTCACATTGGGGCAGCATGTGCCCTGGTTTCTTAGATGAACTGTGCTGAGAAAAGTCCTTCCCTTCTGTCACGTCTGTGGTTTCTACTCCCAGTCCCCACTCACCACCCTAAGGCCCCCACTATGAGCCCACTGGGGACCACCGGGGACAAATCTGAGTGTGAGACCTCACGATGAACTCGGCATTGCTTCCCCCATCCAGGATTAGTGGTTGGACTGGACCATGGCCCAGCTCCTGCTTTCCTGAGCTTGAACCTCAGGCTTCTGTCCTCAGCCTCCTGCAAACAGTCACTAGGAGGGATCACCAGAAGTCCTCTGTCATTACTAAACCCCAGCTGGGACCACACAAAACGCTCCCTCCAAGAAATCACTGAGATTCTTGCTAAACTTCCACCCTTGCCCATGAGGTGCTTCTCAGAGAGAAGAGGTCCAAGACAGAGGTCAAGTGCCTGGCCTCCTTGTTTGGAAGTGACACTTCACTTGCTTCCCTTTGGGAAAACAGTCTTTTCCCTTTGCTGCCCTTCCACCCTGGCCAGTGGTGCTCCTAACTCGTGCCATCATCCTTCTTCTCTGTGGCCTAGGGAAGAACCAGCTGGCCCTGAGCCTCAGGTCTGAGGGCATGGGGGCCAACTCGCCAGCCAAGGGCAGTAATGCTTGTGTTTATTCTCTGGTTCCCTGCTCAGTCCAGGCCTTAGTTTCCCAAGGGATCATGATGGGGGCCCTTTATCCTTCTTGGGACGCACTGCTTCACCTCATCCTGCAGCCTGCCCGGAGTGGAGAGACCAGCCCCGCCATTTCCCCTGGGCCTCTAGCTAGCTATTCCTATGGGGCCTCTTCGTTGGCCTGTGTCACTTTTGGTGGTGGTTTTTCCCCAGGCTGTCCCCCTGAGCCGGTCCTCCAGGCTGTCCGTCGAGCGGAGCCGTTGCTGTCCATGGGTCCACAAGCCCCCACCTCACTCAGCCCTCTGACCTGGCTCTGGGCACGAGCAGGAGCCTTCCAGCACTGCTGGGGGCCGCCTACAGCCATGGCCGACTTGTGGCGTCCCCTAAGATGGCCACAGACTAGGTGGGTGGGCTGTATTCAATTGCGTTACAAATTTTAGAAAAATCTATAGACGTTTCTGGTGGGGTGCAACACACAGTAGGGTGCAGGATTTTCAGCACACGGCCCCATGAGTACTTACACGAGGAGACCCTTGCAGCTGTGACCTAGATGAAGATGTAGAATGTTCCCAACACCCCCAGACAGCTCCTTCGAGCGACTCCCTGGCAATGCCCACCCACACCCTGGTCCCAAGGGAGTGGAGAAGGCCAGTAGTAGAATACTCTGAGGATCTCTTGGCAAAAATCAAACACACCTGGGCAGGACCCTTGGAGTGGAGGCCAATGTCAGCCTGTTACAGGCCGGCAACGACCCCAGGAGCCTCCCTATCATGGCAACCGAATCGGGTCACACAGGAGGAAAGTGAGGGCACCAGAGGTCATTAACGAGAGAACAGGACAGTTGGCCATTGTACTCTGTGCCTAAGACCACGCCTTTATGCAGGCAGCAAAGGCAACTTTTCAGAGAAATTGGGGGGGGGGGCTGTGTCATTAAAACACGAGGGGTGAATTCTCAGGGGATGGCTTCACTAGGTCACACGCTACAGCGTGAGCAGGGGGACCCCCGCTATAGCCCGAGAGTCCTCCCTTGCGGTGAGAAGCATGCTGAGGAAATGGGCTTACCTCCTCACATGGGGTAGAGCCAGAGCCCCGGACCCCAGAAACACTGGATCCAGTTCCCACGTGAGTCCTGAGTCCCTTGCGGAAGAGCTGCTGCAGCCTCACGCATTTGCCTTGGCGCCGAGGGGGCAGCTGGGGACGGGGTCTGCACTGACAGAGGGAAGAGGGGCAGGCAGAGCCAGACGGGGGCTCCGAGTACTGGCTTTTTCTCAGTCGTTCTACGGGAAGTGCGTGGCAGCGGGTGTCTGCCGTGTGAGTGCGGGGGTGTGGTGAACCTGGAATTTCCAAAGCGGTCAAGGGGGGAGCAGAGTGCAGGCGCTGGTGCTGGGGTGGGCCCAGATCCGGGGATGTGTGTGCTGCGTGGATTAACTCCCCCTCTTCCAGGTGTATATAAAGAGAACGCAGTCACAGCCACTCCAACAGACAAACACTGACCTGTATCATGTGAATCCCGGGAAGATGGTCCCAGCTGGAGTTGCTCTAGAATGATGCAATCAAACACTAGCTCTCTCTTTCCTGAGCCTTTCCTCTCCAGGACTGTTGCCTGGTGGTCCCCAAATAGCAGATGCATGTCCCGGCATCCGCGTCCCGTCCGCGCTGAAGGAAGAATAATAGGAGAGAGCAGAGGGCGCACTTGCACGCCAGCTGAGTCTGCACTTCTTTATGGGGAAAGAAAGACCCTTCTTGGAAGCCTCATTTAGCAAACTTCCACTTAGATCTCCTCGACCAGAACTGAGGTCAGATGGCCACCCGTAGACCAGTCACAGACTGAGGAAGCCGGCATGACGTTATCCTCTTACGGGAAGCAAGATGGATGCAGCCCAGGCCTTCTCAACCTCGGCCCTCCTGGCTGCCAGTTAGCGGCCGCTCGAACAAATGGAGGTTCTGTCAGCAGAAGAGGGGGGCTGCGGAACAGAGTCTAAATGGGGAATGAGTCCTCAGTGGATTTTTTTGTCGTGTAGTATTCGAAAACTCTGACCAAAAATAGATAATGAACATCTCTTTCAAAGGTCTTACCTCTTTAGTTTCTGCCTGCTTTGGGTCACTCTCCACTGCCTCCAAACACTTATTTTTTTAATGTTTTGTCCAGGTTTGTAATTGTTATGCCAGCAGGGCTAGTCTGATATAGGCTAATTCATCATTATCAGAAGCTAGAAGTCTCCATATTTTTGTTAGTTCATCAATTTATATTTATTATGTTTGGGTTAACTGATGCTTAGACCCAAACAGTTGTCCAAACAAAGAATTTGCATAAGAAAGTGTTTGATTCATATACTCGAATCCTGGGAGTTCTGAATGAACTAATTACATTTAGTTCTACCTCAAGATGACTAAATGAGTCTATATGACGTACCATTTACTGTGAAGAATGGAACGTCATGGGAAATAAGAACCCCCATGATTCCTACAGAACCCCCTTCAGCACATTCGTGTCCTGGTCCACGTCTCCCCTCTCAGGCCAGCTGTAGTAGCCAGATCAGCTCTGCTAGCCTCCCTCATGCTTTGTTGTGTTTGCTCCAGACTTGCCCCTCCTGCATGGTGGCCTAGAGAAGGTCGATGCTTGGGCATATGATGACTTAAGAGAGTTGATGGCCCAATAAAAAAATACAGGGTAGATAAGTGGACCCCCCAAAAATGCAACTATATGCCGTCTATGAGAGACTCGCTTTAGACTTAAGGACACACATAAGCTAAAGATGAAGGGATGGACAAAGATATTCCAAGCAGATTGTAGCTAAAATAGAGTAGGGGTGGCTGTACTCAGATCAGACCAAGTAGACTGTTAGTCCAAAACTGTCACAAGTTGAGGGCCTCAGAGGGGAGGGGGTGGGGGAATGGGATAGACCGGTGATGGGTAGTAAGGAGGGCACGTATTGCATGGTGCACTGGGTGTTATACACAACTAATGAATCATCGAGCCTTTCATCGGAAACCGGGGATGTACTGTATGGTGACTAACATAATATAATAAAAAAAAAATAATAAGTGAAAGTGATAAAAAAAAAAAACTGTCACAAGAGCAAAGAAGGTCATTGCCTAATGATAAAAGGGTCAGTTCACCAGGAGGATGTAACAATTATAAATATATGTGCACTCATATCAGAGAACCTAAATATAAAATATAAACCAGGGGAGATCTGAAGAGAGAAATGGACAGCAGTACAAAGATAGCAGGAAACTTTGCTACCCCGCTTTCAATAATGGCTAGATCACCCAGGCAGAAAATCAATAAGACGACAGCAGACTTGAGTAACACTGGACCAAACGGACCTTACAGACCTATACAGAACACTCCACCCCACAACAGAATACGGATTCTTCTCAAGCTCACATGGAACATTCTCCAGGAGGGATCACCTAGTAGGCTACAAAACAAGTCTTAACAAGTTTATGAATCATTCCAAGTATCTTTTCCAACCACAATGGAGTGAAATTCGAAATCACTAACAAAAGGAAGACAAGAAAGCTCGCAAGTACATGGAAATTAGACAACACGCTCTTGACTAAAAATTGGATCCAAGAGAAGTCAGAGGGAAAATTAGAAAATATCTCAAGGCATACAAAAATGGAAACAGTTGATATCTTCCTTCCCCAGCCCTGAAGAAGGAGCTCCTTCTGAAGAAGGTTTTTTTGTTTTTGTTTTTGTTTTTTTAATAATATTTATTTTGTTATGTTAGTCACCATACAGTACATCCCCAGTTCTTGATGTAGTGTTCCATGATTCATTACTTGCATACAACACCCAGTGCACCATGCAATATGTGCCCTCCTTAATCAAGCCCAGCTCCCTCGTAACTTCCATGCGGACACATTCCTTTTAGGCATGTGCTGGCCCACTCCACCTGTTGCCCCCAACAGATATTCAGTGTGACACCAGCACTGAGTAGGGTTAACCAACTTAACGATAAAGCAGAGTCAGGGAAAGCAGAGCTCAAAGTTCTGCTTTAAAAAAGGGACTAATGTTGTAAAAATTAATGAGGACAACACAGCTCTAAGCAGTAAATTCCACAGGAGGTTGCCAATCGTAACACTCCCTCCACCCACCACACCCCACCCATCTTGGCCACGGGGAGTAAGAATGTGCCCCAGGTGATTCAATCTGGTGCCTTTCCAAAGATTCGTACATTAAAACTAACTGAAATGAAAATGAAGAGAAGGGGCGCCTGGGTGGCTCAGTCGTTAAGCGTCTGCCTTCGGCTCAGGGCGCGATCCCGGCGTTATGGGATCGAGCCCCACATCAGGCTCCTCCGCTGGGAGCCTGCTTCTTCCTCTCCCACTCCCCCTGCTTGTGTTCCCTCTCTCGCTGGCTGTCTCTCTCTCTGTCAAATAAATAAATAAAATAAAATAAATTAATTAAAAAAAAATAAAATGAAGAGAAGTCCCTTCCTCTCTGACAAAGACGCTGGGAAAATGGAGACCCTGGGCCTCACAGCGGTGGTGTTTCTATCCTCCAGGAGAAAGTTGACGCAAGATTCTGAGGCTGACACACAGAAAGGAGAGTCTGGAGTGGGAGAAGAGTCTGGCCACCTTCACACACCTCGGGCTAGCCACCCAAAGCTAGAATATCCCTATCTTTCTACAGCAACATGAGACAATAGATTCTACCCTCTTAGCCTCAGTTATTTTGATTTTGGGTGCTATCACTTGCAAACACAGGTCAAATGCAAGTACACTCTACTATCCGTTTGGCATGTTACTATACGCACTTTACCGCTGCTAGCAAATGTTGTCATGTAGATGGCTCACTTCCCCAGCAAGAAAATGATTTCCTTGACAATGGTAATTTTGCCAGCATACCTGCCCCAGTGCTGAGGACATGGTTAAGTGTTTTAAATATGTTTATTAATGGTTATTATGGAGCAGATGCTCAGTGTTAGGAATAGGAGCAGTTGGTAACAGAAATTCTTGTTAAAGGCGTTCCTCCATGTTCTGCTGACCGGTCCACAGGAGAACCAGCTGTATGATCTGGAAATGGGCCCACATTACACAACGTATTTGGCATATTGGAAATTGCTTTCCTTTTATATATTGACTTGGCGTTCCCAGTGAGTTTCTCACTCCTGTCAAGATTTTCAGTACGGTTCATCTTTCTCTGGGTGATGGGTGTTCCCCACTACCTCTCCCCTCGCTCCAAGACAAAATACATCATGATAGTATTTATTAAGGTTGAGACTAGTGCTTTGATGCGCTAAAAGAAATTTTTTAAAAGGCGTGTGACTGGCCCTCCAAGCTGGGTGCCCCGTCAGAGGGCATAGTTTCCATCACCGGAGCAGTCAAGTTGTTTGCTAAGAGAACACCAAACCCCGCCCCCGTCGGCAGGTGGAGGCCACTGCCTGCTCCTCCCAGACTGCACAAGGGGTTGTTTTTGTTTTATTTTTAATTAAAATTTTTATTTTTTTCTTTTCTTATTTAAGTATAATTAAAGTACAGCATTATATTAGCTTCAGGGGTACAATGTAATGATTCAACAATTCTACACATTTCTCGGTGCTCATCAAGACAAGTGTCCTCTGAATCCCCTTTGTTTTGGTGGGCAGGTGGGCAGCGGGTCTGGTGGAGGCCATCTGGACACCTGCACCCCGCTGACCACCCTGTGATGACTCCGCTTTATTATCTGGGAAGTTTCACACCTTATGTACTTTACTTACAATCCTGGCAAATTCTTTCCTTCTATATGTTGACGTCAACATTGTTTGGCTTCCTTTGTTGTTTACAAAAAAAGCAAACACCCAGAGATCTGTAGATACAGGATTTATGTTTTACCACTGAGTCTCAACATTAGTTGGGGCGTGGGGAAAGAACTTAATTTGGCCGCTGAGTGGAAACCAAGGGTGGGTGTCTTGGAAAGGCAACGCTGGTGGGTTGATGCCTAAACACTAACGCCTGCGCAGATGGAGATTCCAAAGATGCCCAGGAGTCCGGCCTTCGAACAGATGCCAGCACTGACATTATCTGAAAAGGAGACACATTTGTGAAGAAGGAGCATTGAGAAACACATTCTTAGAATGCAGCAAACCCATGCCTATTTGTTAATGTCTTGACTAGGTTACCCAAGTTTTTAGCTATCTTTGTATTGCAAAGGGTAATAACATGTTAGCTTAAATAAGACTGACAACTCCTAGGGGCACCTGGGAGGCTCAGTTGGTTAAGCGGTCTGCCTTCAGCTCAGGTTGTGATCCCGGGGTCCTGGGATGGAGGCCTCCCCTACCTTGGGCTCCCTGCTCAGTGGCGGGTCTGCTTCTCCCTCTCCCTCTGCACTCCCCCCACACCCTTGTGTGCTCTCTCTCTCAAATAAACAAATAAAATGTTAAAAAAAAAAAAAAAAGACTGACAGCTTCTAGAAGTGCTGTCTGGCTCTATTCGATTGATGCTCTGACATCCTGTGTTGGTGACCGGCCTGTGCTTTTACTCTAAGTACTAATGACCCTACTAAAAGAAAAATACCTTAAAAATTTTTTCTAGACAGTAAAAATGTGATAAATGCTCATTATTTTCTTTTGTATCTTACCTTCCACTACTCTGGGGAATTTATCTTGTTACATTCGCCATCTGTGGCTTGGCCGCTCTTTCCCTCTGGCCACTCTCCCATATTTGGAAACTTTGTATAAAAATACCAGTAATGACTGCAGTGATATATGCTAGCTGGACGACTCGAGGCTTTATTCCCTGTCGACCAGTGCACTTTGCTTGCTCTTTCTTAGACTCATTCTATCCTAGATTCTGAAAATAGTTTTTAAAACTTTTTTGAAAAATAATTGACAAATGAATTTGTATGTATTTCCAGCAAACACCGTGATAATTTGATACACACACATTGTAGAATGATTACCAAGACCAAGAGAACACATTCATCACCTCACACAGTTCACGTGGGTAATTCTTGTGTGTGTGTGTGTGTGTGTGTGTGTGTGTGTGTGTGTGTAAGAATGCTTAGGATCTCCTCTCCACCACTTTCATGTACACAATACCGTGTTATTAACGCCCGTCAGCACGAGGCACAGCAGGAAATCCAATCGGTTTTCCTCGGCACCCAGGACATCCTAAAATTTCATCGTCTTTGTTAACCCATCAACTTCTCCACCAAGCGTGTGCACAGTTAGCAGAGAGTTTCATTCATTTCGGTATCTCCCTCACGCTGAGCACGATTTCCACACCCGGTAGGTATTTAGTTCCCCAAGTCAAGGGAAAGGAGTCATGTTTCACGTCTACCTGTATTTCTCACCCCCCCCCCCAGCACAGGGCCCCGTACAGGGGAGCTTTCAGAAAATATTTGGTGACGGAATAATTTACTGGTACTCACCTAACTTGTCAACCACTTCCCCCTTGTACAGGGGCACATGACTGCAGAGCTGCCTGATGGGGGAGCCGAACAGGAACCAGTCTGCGTGTATCATCAGAGACTGTAGCGGGTTATACTTGACCCAGAAGTATTTGTCAGAGTACATGTTCTTCATAGCCTAGAGCAGTAGAAGAGAGGGGGAGGGGATAAAGTAGGCTGACATAACCTGATGTCCCTTATTCGAAACTGACTTTTTCATATTATTAAGCAGAAGGCCATCAGGAATCTCAAGATACTATCTCCTTCTGAGCACTTGGTCTGCAGGGAAGCCTCGTTATTACCCATGTTATTTCACTGCTGGTGACAGTGACACCCGGGAGGGTGAATCCCACAGCAGGGGTGGCACAGATGGGAAGTTACAGGGAGAGAATGAAACACCAGTCCCGAGCCCCGAGCCGTGTTTGTTTATTCTCGCCATCCCGTATTGTTTCTTTACACCTTTGTGTTGTGGACGATTATGACTTCACTCGTTTTTCTGCCAGTCACTATTTCTGAGAGCCCTGCTGTTCAGTCCTTTCCAGAAAAGCACTGGAATTGATTATAAGTTCTTGGCTTGGGAGCTGAATGGTAGAAATGAAGCTAAAGGATGTATTCCTGCTCCCAAAAACAATAAAGGAGAAAACACTTTAACAGGTGGAGAGTACATACCCACGGTAAGATGTAATATTGTGATCTTCCCCCTTACCCGCTTCTTTCCTCCGTAGGTACCAGTTTTCCCCGGCAAAGGAAAGGGAATGGGTAAGGTTACCGCAGAATCACCTGTTTCTCGTAGATGTATCGTTTTAGTTCTTCCAGAGCGGGGATGGCCTTATGGTCCATCTTCAGGATGTAGCAGGCTCTTCGGGAAAGCACCCGGGATGCGATGTAGCCCTGAGGCAGCAAGAGTGCAGTTACTGGCCCTCCTGGTTCCCCAGGTTGGGAACTGGTGGGGAGGACGTTTGAGCCTCATTGCGGAAAGCCTCAAGCGTGCGCAGTGAGTGCACGTGACCACTTTTCAACTCGCGATCCATTCTTTTTTTTATAATAATTTTTTATTATATTATGTTAGTCATCATACAGTACATCCCTAGTTTTCAATGTAAAGTTCCATGATTCATTACTTGCGTATAACCCCCAGTGCACCATGCAATATGTGCCCTCCTTAATACCCATCACCGGTCTATCCCAATCCCCCACCCCCCTCCCCTCTGAAGCCCTCAGTTTGTTTCCCAGAGTCCATAGTCTCTCATGGTTCATTCCCCATTCTGTTTACGCCCCCCTTTCTTCTTCCCTTTCTTCTCCTACCGATCTTCCTACTTCTTATGTTCCATAGATGAGTGAAACCGTATGAGAATTGTCTTTCTCTGGCTGACTTATTTCACTTAGCGATCCATTCTCTCCGTTTGCCTTTTTTACATCATAGTTTTACTTTTTGGCTCGTTGTTTCCTTCTCTGAAGTTGTACAAACCCATGATTTGTGCCCCACTTTTCATATTTTGTAACCAGTGCCTGTAGTTTGGGGTTTGAACAATTAAGAAGCAGCAGCTGTCTGTCTCCTTCTATTGATTTCGTTCTGCGTTTTCCTCAATTTGGGGTAAATACAGTATTCTTTAGAACTATGCTTTCCAATATGTTCATTACTAGCCACATGTGTTACTTAAATTTAAATTTAAATTAAGTAAAACTTAAAATGTACTTCCTCTGTCACACAGTTCACGTGCTCAGTAGCCACAAGCGGCCAGTAGCTTCTCTGTTGGAAAATACAGATACAGAGCATTTCCACCATCGTAGAAATTTCTACTGGACAGTGCTGCCTGAGAAACTCTCTTTCACATACACACTCACCCTCACCGCCAACACACACGCATTTCATCTATTCTTCTCTCCTTTACTGTCTTCTTTCCATCCTTTCTCCACCTCAAACCCAAGCTCGCTGGACAGGGCTGGGTTGGAGGAAGGTGGGATCGAAACAGCAATGGTGGGTGAGTCCCATGGAGCCAAACGGAACTGGAGGCCACTTCACCTTCATCCTGAATGGAATTTTCTCTATAGAATTCCCAATAATTATATAGTCTGCGAGGCTGTATGTCATACAAACACTCTTCTAGTTCCTATTTTTCAATTCTCACAAATTGCCAGTTCCTAAAATTCAAAAATAGCCTGAGGCAAAGCCTGATGGCAATGGAAGGGGCTTAAACTGAGTCCTCACCACTCTGGGTTTTTTTAAAGACACTTTGGGGATTTCCTTGAAATCTGCTTTAAAAAACAATTTCAGTGCAACTTCCTTTAAAAATGTATCTTTCGAAGATTCTATGCTTTCAGATGCGTCCTAGAACTCCTGATGCCAATGGGGAGGAGACATGTGAGGGGGTTCCTACAAGAATAGGAGACAGAAAGTGCGTTCAAATGTCCAGTGACATGGACTACAACCTATTTCTATCCACAAGGCGTAGCTCTGTTCCACGGTAAAAGCAGCCTCCTAATCAGGTGGAACAAATAGAAAACAAACAGATAAATGGATAAAGGACCAAATAACTTTTCTGAGCAGTTTTCTGAGACTTATTGGTAATACCAGTAACTGAAACTTAGAGAGTCTGGAGTTTTTGGTTAGCATACTTTCCTTCCTCCAGACGAAGTATGATTTACTGCATATCCTACTTACATAGTTGAATGGGTATAGTTGTTCTGGATTTCTGCTATTCTGTGATTGTTTATTCCCTAATCGCTCTTCTTTTTGCATGAGTTTTTGTATTAGAAGCCCTAATTCATTCATTTATTCATTCAGCAAATAATTTTTGAGAGCCTGTGTGCCAGGCTATGCTCTAGGTTTTGGTCCACTCTTCTAGAGACTTTCTGAGCCTGTAGTGAGACAATCATCATGATGCTTCCAATTGTCACCTCAAAAGGTCAAGCAGACGTGTATGTTTCCTCTCACACTTTTTTCTTAGAAATGGTTTTGTTTGGGGAAGCCTGGGTGGCTCAGTCGGTTTAATGTCCTACTCTTGCTTTCAGCTCAGGTCCTGATCTCAGGGTCTTGAGATCGAGCCCCCAGTTGGACTCTGAGCTCACGTCAGCGTGTGCTTGAGGTTCTTTCTCTTCCTCTCCCTTTGCCCCTCCCTCTCCTCGAGAGTACATGCTCTCTCTCTCTCTCTTTCTCTCTAAAATAAATAAAATCTTTTTTTTAAAAAAAGGGGGGAGAAGCAAAAGTAAGGAAATTCTGAGAGAAGTGCAAGGATAGTTCTTAGAATTCAAATGTATGGTAAACGGCTGCCCCTTCACCCTAGAGAAGCCCAGTCTTGAAGAATATAAAAATTGCCTTGCTGCTTACATGTTTATAGTCAAAAATCGTGGTAGAGGAACATGATCCTGCATGGATGTTAACGATGGCGGTATTTTTTTCATTGTCAATTGTCACTGTCTCCTGAAGATTGCCACCATTGCTGTTCGGGCTGATGATATTATAAACCTGGATTAGCAAGAAAGACATAATGTTTTTTTCCATAAGTCAGCTGCACCGGAAAGGCGAACTTCCCGACAAAATACAGCCCTCCGCTCACTATGAACAAGAGATCGGAGCCTGAAACTTCCTCACTGGCATCCCGGACCAAAAACCCAAGCTAAAATAAGAATGTGGCAGTCTTCTTCACGGTTTACTGTATTATATACGGGAGAACGAAATGGCATCACAGGAGAAATGGCATCGACCACATTTTAAAGCAATGGGTTGCATTTTTAAAGGCATTGCAGTTAGAAAGAAATGCCAACCTTATGGTTTCCATTATTGGTTATGTCTGGGATTCCATCCCAAATAGGGCACATGGGCTTTCTACAGTCCTCCAGATAAATGATCTTGTATCTTCCTTTTCCCCTCCCAATAACTCCAAGGTATAAAGTCCATAGCGAGCGGACTTACCTCGTATCCATGAGATTGTGTCCCAAAGATGGCCAGTGCCAGAAATACCACCTGAAAAACAAACCAGTTGCATCCATTCTCTAGCTGGCAGTCATTGAGGGTGGGGACTTAAGGAGACACCGGACAGGACAAGCACAAGTATCTCAGAAAATATACACCTCGAGACACAGGTGGGTGGTCATGGGCGGTCAACAGTCCATTTCCAAGATGTGAAACACACATTCCTCATTTGACAGGTATTTATTGACTTCATGCTATTTGTCAGACACCAGATTCTACCTTTATGCCCCATTCCCGAGCCTTCCCAACATCATAATCCTCTAGGCAGCACGGGTTCTTATGCCAGAAACGACTTGGAGCAGGTGAACCAGGTGAGCAGGGAAGAAGGACTCATTTACTACGAGAACACCCTGGTGTGACTCACAGTGGATCTGGATTACAGGAGTGAAGTTGTGTCTTATGGTTTAAAAAAATGTGTTTAATTCCTTGAGACCGAGAGGGTAAAACAGACTTAAAATGGATTCATGGTGATAGAGATACAAAGGATTCCCAGGGAAACTATGAAAAGAGGATGCTTGAAGGCGTGGCTAACTTTTGAGGCTGACAGCAAGGAAAGCCTCTATATTCTCCTTAGTGATGCCATCAGACGAATGTTAGGCTGACGGGCCATGAGACTGACATTGACGCAGTTCTGACATTTTGCTGCAGTTGTGTTAAGAGTCTTATCTAACCGATCGATCCCAGTTTTGTGTTTTTTCTGAACATCGCCGTGTAAGGCACTGTCATTGCAAACCGCTCGTGGAGGGGCTCTGCGGGAAGGCAGATATTTTTAAGACCTGTCAGGAGGATTTTTCGACTTTCCTAACAATCATCAATAACATCTCTCTTCTGATGACTGGAGGTGGAGGGCCTGACAAAGACCCGTATGCGGATCTCCAACCTGCCTATGAGCCCCTCCACAGCCCTTCTCTGCCTCCAGGCTGGCTCTTGTAACCTCTGACACTCTTATTTTCCTCTAATACAGAGATTTGAACAGATGGGTGGAGGACTGATCACCGTAGTGATATAATTAGAGAGAGCTCAGGAAGTGTCCCCGGACCCCAAATAACCACCCACCCAAAACCATGATTAATACACCGGGGTTACAGGTTTACGTTTCAGCAACAGATCTCCTCTTGGAAAATCAAGAGACCCCTCGGAGATGGAACTCTTTAAGCCGACAATCCTGAACACCTGATGGGGGTGGCCTGGCAGGAATGCTGTGCCATGATTGCTCCTGCCAGTGGGGCCGGAGACGGGTACATTTCAAGTCTAAACCTCATTTTTATTGGCATGGGAAAATCGCATTCCTCTGTGCCTCAGTCTCCTCACCTGTAGGATGGGGGTAATACTACTCAGCTCACGGAGTTGTTGAAGTGAAAAAAATCAAAGTATTTATGTTTAGCATAGGCTCTCATATGCACTTAGAAAATGACAGCTGCTGTTATCTTTTTCAAAAAATTGCCCCTTCTCTTTTAAACAGTAAATGCAGTTGTCCCCAAATGCCTACGTTCCTTCCCAAGCTCATAATCACAAGGAATTATTATTAAAAATTCTCCAAATTAAAATTCTCTAGATGTTTCCAAAATGCTTTCTTTGCATTGTTTAGTAAATGTCTCAGAAGACAGACAATGGGGGCGACTGGGTAGCGCAGTCGTTAAAGCATCTGCCTTCGGCTCAGGGCGTGATCCTGGAGTGCCGGGATCGAATCCCACATCGGGCTCCTCCGCTGGGAGCCTGCTTCTTCCTCTCCCACTCCCCCTGCTGTGTTCCCTCTCTCGCTGGCTGTCTCTGTCAAATAAATAAATAAAATCTTTAAAAAAAAAAAAGAAGACAGACAATGGACAAATAAATATCCGACTTCATAGGTAACGCTATCCTGGCCAAAGACATTATTTAATTCAATCACAGAAGCTTTGAAGCATGCACAGTGTTCACCTAAGACTGCTGAAATCGATTTGGAATTGACTGGATTTGAACATTCCCTGCAGGAGCCAGGCAAGAGTATAAAGAAGCATAAACAAATACTCACAAGGATTTTCATTTTGCCTGATGGGAAGACGGTGCCAGAGCAAGTGAGGCTGCTGGTGCGACTTCGACCCTTTATATGAGCTTAAAGGTGTGGAAATCTCTTTCCAGAACAATTACTTTGGAAAAGGCTATGTCCATATCTCTGACAAACCCCAGCAAACTCCTTTATCGGGATTGAGACCCAATCACATAACCTGATGTCAATAAAGTTCATTAGTCAGTAGCAAAAATCTACCACTTGGTCACTCAGTAAATATTCCTTGCTTATCTGCATTATGTTGCAGTTGATTCAATTTCCACCCTTTAAAAATATTACAAGATGCTTGTTCTACACCAGCATCTTATAGACAAGCAAGGACATAGTCCTACTATCTGCCCCTGATGGTAAAGTCCTCCCTTCAGACCTGAATGGGGTCTTCAGTGTTTTTTCATGTCTGCCCTGCATTTTGAATTCTTCCACCCAAAGAATGGACATAAGACTAGAGGCGGGGGTGCCTGGGTGGCACAGCGGTTAAGCGTCTGCCTTCGGCTCAGGGCGTGATCCCGGCGTTACGGGATCGAGCCCCGCATCAGGCTCCTCCGCTATGAGCCTGCTTCTTCCTCTCCCACTCCCCCTGCTTGTGTTCCCTCTCTCGCTGGCTGTCTGTATCTCTGTCAAATAAATAAATAAAATCTTTAAAAAAAAAAAAAACTAGAGGTGAACACAGTGGCTGGGGGACCCCTATGACTTCCTTTCTTCTCCCTGTTAAAGTTGCTCCCAATTCCCAGAGATTCATGAGGAAGAAGGTCCAGAGACCACTCTGCCCCATTACCAGAGCTAACCAAATGTTTACATTAAGCATTGCCCAATACTCCGTAAAAACTATGAGTTATACATCTCTAGTTTTCCTGAAGTGCACTGAAAATTTCTCAGACTAAAAAAAAAAAAAAGGATAAAGTTGAATTTGTGTAATTTTTATAATACCACACTCAAAAATGTTTGGCTAGTGTTATGGTGGGATCATTAATTCAGAAGGCAGGGAAGTATAAAAATAAACAATATCTGTCAATGGCAAAATTGTTAACCATCGAGAATTGCTATAGTAAGCACACAAGTCACGTAAGTGACGTCCTTGTTCTCCAGCTGGAGTGACTTCCTAACCAGCAGCTTGAAAAATGGGGCTTTTCAAAAGCAGACATTGGGCAATTTGGGGGTTACCTGGTTTACCGGAATTCCCCTAACCCGGCTGGTCAGCTGGGGTGGCTGGAAAACGTGCTGCTTTATTAAGCCTTTTTGAGATGCCGGCAGCAAGAAGAATTACAGTTTTGTAGCCTGTCTACAAATATCCTCCCCTATCTGGCTCCCAGGACCCCAGAAAGCCAGCCAGCCCCCACACCTGCAGACACGAGGGCAGACAGAGCTACTACACCCTTCGCATTTCTTCCTATTGCTGTCTGCCTTCTTGTAGTGATAAAATTTGACATTCTCCTTCTTTCCCTTCTATTTCTGAGACTTCTTGACTTTTTTGTTATTTAGTTCTAACTTTGAGATTTTAGCACCCATCCTTAATTACTCACATCGCCTACAAATTCAAAAGGGGTCCTGTGTTATGAACCCAACAGAAACAAAGAACTCAGCCATCTCGGACTCATTACTGAGCATCTTTTCCAGCCCCGTATTGGTATATTTGGGCAGCGTTTTACTTTCACCTTTAAAAAATAACACAAAAATACTTAAGTTTACCATCACTAGATCATTAAATTTGTTCAAATATTTTAGCAATTTTGGGGCTAATTCTTATTTTTTATATCCCGAAAACTTAATTTTCTTTTGGCTTACATGTATCTTTTATAGTTCTTTTATTGGGAGCCACTGGTATTAATTTCTTCTCATGTTTGGAAATGTCTTTATTTTCTCCTCACTTTGGAATAGGAGCTATAGATTGACAGGTGTTTTCCTTCTAACACTTTATTATTATTATTTTTTTAAAGATTTTATTTATTTATTTATTCAACAGAGATAGAGACAGCCAGCGAGAGAGGGAACACAAGCAGGGGGAGTGGGAGAGGAAGAAGCAGGCTCATAGCGGAGGAGCCTGATGTGGGGCTCGATCCCATAACGCCGGGATCACGCCCTGAGCCGAAGGCAGACGCTTAACCGCTGTGCCACCCAGGCGCCCCTCTTCTAACACTTTAAAGATGCTACCCCATTGCCTTCTGGGCATCCACTGTTGGCTGATGTGAAACCTGCCATTAGCACGGTCACAATATTCTTGATTTGTTCTTTTCCACAGTAATATGCTGTTATATTTCTGCTATTTTGTCTCATAATTTCTTGTTCTTTTTTACAAATGTAATACCTTCCTTGATATCTTAAACACATCCTCAGTCTACCTCTGAAACTACTAATGCACTATCTTTTAATTGATTGGATGTAAATTTTTTTAAAAAAGCACATCCTTAGTTCATGTCTTTTTCTTGCTATCTTATTGTACAAACCAAATAGTAAATCCATTCCCAACTATTTATTTGGTTAGTTACATAAGTTGAAACGCATTTTAACTCATACCTTCTTTATGAGGATCTTATCTTTTTTATTATGACTCTTGCCTTTTTTTTATTATGGGGCAGTCGATGAATTCATTACCATGTCATTTATTGCCATCCTCAAGAAAGGGCTCGAAAACTGCTGTTGCAGGGGGGAGAAAGATTCTATTCTAAATGGTCCCGGGATGAGGCTAGAGTTATTTGGGCAAGCTAACATAGATCCTACCATAAGAAAAGTTAATTCTAAATTAATTTTTAAATACATATAAACATTGTATATGATGTCAAAGAAGCCAAAAAAAAACCCCAAAAAACAAAAAACAAAAAAAAAAAAAAAGAGGAAAAAACTGTAAGAAAATACAGGTTAACTTTGATCCAATTTTTGCAATGCAAAGGATTTTCTAAGCCTAAAAGTATTGGAATAAATCACAAGAGAAAAGATGTACGAGCCTCACTGAATAATATATAAAGATCGTTCGTTGTTCAAAAAAGAGTAAAGACACATTTAAAACTCAGGAAAAATACTTTTAACACATATGAGAGACAAAGAGGAATATTTTCTTTGTTTTGTGGAGAGAGAATAAACTTTCTTATTTTTTTAATCCATAAACAGACAGATGTGTATTAAAAATCTCCAGAAAGTAGTATTTTAACTTATGAAAAGTTTTTGCAAATTCACAGGAGAGTAGTGAACACATACAATGCTTTTTAAGGGGCAAAGAACCTGATTACAGGAAGAAGGGGCACTAACAGGAAATGGTGAGGAGTTGAAGCTCCAAAAACATGCCGCCTGGGTTTGAATCCCAAATTCTCTAATTTCTCACCACGTGCCTCAAAATCCTCATGAGGAAAGAAAGGAGAACAAAGGGCCTTCTTACAGCATCCCTGTGAACATGGATGAGCTCATATGTGCCACGTACTTAACAATAGTCACTGGCTCAGAGTCAGCTTGCAAGAAAACTTACCTAATATTATTGCACCATTTATTACAAGTAAAACATGTTCACACTTGTAGGTTATTAAAGAATTGCAAATTCAAGCAGATTTATTAAATTAAATATAAATGGAACAAAGATAGCTGGAAAATCCCTAATCATCTGAACATTTTTAAAACCCCTTCTAAATAAACCATGGGTTAAAGAGGTAGTCAGTCACAAGGAACTTAGAAAATGCTTTGAACTTAAGGAAGTGAAAATGCAACACGTCAGAATTTGTGGGATGCAGCTTAAAAAGAAAATTGTAGCACTGAGTACTCACACCAGAAAAAAGGAGGGGGGAAAAAAGAAAGAAAAAAGAAGGACCTCAAATAAATGATTGAAGTATTCACCTTAAGAAACCTGAAAACAAATATCAAATTAAACCTAGAGCAAGCACGTAGCAAGAAATAATAAAGATAAGAGCAGAAATAAATGACATTAAATATAGAAAAACAAGGGGAAAAAATCAATGAAAAGTGACAATGGTTTATTTAAATGATCAATCAATTGGTAAATTTCTAGTCAGACTGTTAAAAAAAAGGCATGAATTATTAATACCACTGATAAAAAGAGAACGTCAACACATCGCTGCTGATTTTATACTCATCAAAAAGATAATGAGGAAATGTTCCAAACAACTTTATGTCCAAACATTCAACATTCTAAATGAAATAGACAAAATTCTTGAAAAACACCAACTATCAAAATTTACTCAAGAAGAAATAAATATTTGGAGTGGGCCTACATCAATCAAAAAAACTGAATTTGTAGTTAAAAACTTTCCCACAAAGAAAATTACAGGACCTGATAGTGTCACAGGCAAATTCTACCATTTAAGGAAGAAATAATATCAATTCTACACAAATTCTACCAGAAAATAGGAGAGGAGAAAACACCTCCAAACTCATCCTTTGAGGCCAGTATTATCCTAATACCAAAAGTAGACAAAGATATTATGAGAAAAGAAGGTATAGACCAAAATCCTTATAAACATAGATGAAAAAAACTCCAAAAATATTAACATATTGAATATATAAAAATAATACATCATAATTGAGAGAAGTTTTTCCTGTGAACTCAAGATTCATTTAACATTTGCAAATCAATCAATGTCATTCACTGTATTGAATATAAAAAATAAGAAGCCATATTGAAAGAGCCCAGATGTCCATCGACAGATGAATGGATAAAGAAGATGGTGTGTCTATATATACAATAGAGTATTGCTCGGCCATCAGAAAGAAAGAAATCTTGCCATTTGCAATGAAGTGGATGGAACTAGAGGGTATTATGTTAAGTGAAATACGTCAGTCAGAGAAAGACAAATATCCTACGATTTCAGTCATATGTGGAATTTAAGAAAGAAAACAGATGAACATAGGGGAAGGGAGGGGAAAAATAAAATAAGATGAAAACTGAGAGGGAGACAAACCATAAGAGACTTTCAACTATAGGAAACAAACTGAGGGTTACCCCAGGGGAAGGGAGTGGGGGGATGGGTGAGTGGGTGATGGGCACTTGATGTAGTGAGCACTGGGCATTATATGCAACTGATGAATCACTGAATTCTGCCTCTGAAACTACTAATACACTATGTGATAATTAAATTGAATTTAAACTTTAAAAAATTTAAAAATAAATAAATAAAAAGCCATGTGATCATCTTGGTAGAAAAGCATTTGGCAAAATTCAGTGTACATCTAAGATAACCACTATTAACAAACCAGGAATAAAAAGGAATTTCTTCATCTTGATAAAGTTCATCTATAAAAAACCTGCAGCTAACGTCATACTTAAAGAGTCATAAAAGAAAAATTATTATGGACTTTGGGAAAGCTATTAACTTCTGCTGTTCCAAAGATACTTAAAAACCTGAAAATAAAACCACAGATTGGGAGAAAATATTTGCCAAAAAACCCCCCAAATTTGACAAAGAACTTGTATCTAGAATATATAAAGAACTTTCAAATTTAATAATAAGATAACATACATCCCAATTTTTAAAATAAGCAAAAGATTGAAAAGATGGTTTGCCAAAGAAGATGTAGAGATAACAAATAGGTACACAAAAAGTTGCTTAGCCTTACTGATAATTAGGGAAATGCAAATTAAAACCCCTCACATCTATTAGAATGGTTAAAAATAAAAAAGCAAACAAAAATGAACAACCCAAGTGTTGTCAAAGATTTAGAGCAACTAGGAATGCAAGATATTACAACCACTCTGGAAAAACATTTGGCGATTTCTCATAAAGTTTGTATAATTATCATATGACCCAGAAATCCCACTTCTAGGTGTTTACCCACGGGAAGTGAGACTACATGTACACATGAGACCCTGCAGGTGAATATTTGTAGTAGCTTTATTTGTAATCACCCAATTCAGGAAACAACCCAAATGCTTTCAGTGGGTGGATAGATAAACGGTGGTATGTTTCTATAATGAAATACTGCTTAGCAATGAGAAAGGACCAACCCACTGATACACAGCACAGATGAATCTCGGATGCATTATACTGAGTGAAAATAGCAAGAACCGAAAGACTACCTACTGTATAATTCCATTTATATGTCTTTGAAGATTTTATTTACTTGAGAGAGAGAGAGAGAGAGAGAGAAAGAGGGAGAGAGAAAGCACAGAGGGAAAAGGAGAAGCAGACTCCCTGATGAGCAGAACGCCCAACGCAGGGCTCTACCCCAGGACTCTGGGATCATGACCTGAGCCAAAGGCAGGCAATTAACTGACTGAGCCACCCAGGCGCCCCATATGACATTTTGGAAAGATAAAACTAAAAGGACAGGAAACAGTTGAGCGATTGGCAGGGTCTGGGGATGAGGGGTAGGATTGCCTATAACGGGGCACAAGGAAGTTTTTGGGAGGTGGTGGTAATGTTCTGTATTGATTTTGCTGGTGGTTTATGACTACATGCACTTGTTAGAACTCAGGATTATAGAGTCATAAGGATAAGCTTTACTTTTTATAAATTTTATCTCAATCTGATTAGGAAAGTAATATTCATTAAGTATAAAAATAGAAGCAACATTTAAAACCAAATTGAAAACAGAGAGAAATATTCAACATATACAAGAAACAGATGGTAATATCCTCAACTTATAAAATGTTTTATAAATCCACAGGGAGAAAAGTGAACACATGTAATTTTTTTTAATGGGCAATGGCCTGCTTTGTGGAAGGAAAATAATAGGAGATGGTTGAGAATTGAGATTTCTTTTTTTTTGTAATAATATTCTTTTATTATATTATGTTAGTCACCATACAGTACATCCCTGGTTTCTGATGTAAAGTTCCATGATTCATCAGTTGCGTATAACACCCAGTGCACCATGCAATACGTGCCCTCCTTACTACCCATCACCAGCCTATCCCATTCCCCCACCCCCTCCCCTCTGAAGCCCTCAGTTTGTTTCCCAGAGTCCACAGTCTCTCATGCTTCATTCCCCCTTCTGAGAATTGAGATTTCTGATACATCCTGCTTGAATTTCATTTTTTCACACAATTACTCATGGCGTGATTTTTGGCAAGTTATTTGACCTCTGTGTGCCTCAGTATCCTCGTCTGTCAATAAAAAGCATTACAATGGCTCCTCACAAGATTGCTGGGCAGATTAAATGAGGTCATTCATTTAAAACTCAGAACAGTAGCTAACACAGTAGGTTCATAATCAGTGTTATCTAAAATTAAAGTCACTGTTTATTATAAATAAAACACATTCAATCCCATTAATTATTAAGAAATTGAAAGTCAATAATTTAATAAGATACCATTTATTTCTTTTAATTAACCTAAGTTGAAGAAATTGTCTTATTCTTTTGGTAGGAGTACAAACTGAATTTTTAAAAACACTATCAGGAGGGTAATCTATTTATATGTAAAGAACCATAACAATGCTTATTCTTTTGACCAAGTAATTTTACTTTTATAATTATATCGAAGTGCATAAACAGAAATATGCACCGTATTTCATATACTAAGATGTTCAGTGCGATATTATTTATATAGAGAATTACAAGTGCATATAACACTGCAGCCATTAAACGTTCTGTTTGTGAAGAATATTTAAGGATATTTGAATGTCCATTGTATAATGAAAAGAAAAATTATAAAACTGTGTGTAAGGCATGGTTTTAATTGTATAAAAAATACCACATACTCAACATATGTATGCACATACTAAAAATCAGATTTTTTAAAAACTAGGCAACTTCTGGTTTTCGTTCCAACATATAAAGTACTTAGAAGTTATCACTCCTATCCTTGCAAGAAATAAACTAAACACTCTGAAAATCAACAAACTTCACTTGAACCTATCAGAGAATTGAAGTCACAGGGCAAACCGCCATGCCAAAATCTGAAGAGACAGGTGAACACAGAGAATCACAGCCGAAATAAGCTTGCCTAGAGCAGAAGCCACCAGAGTCAAACCGCTAGAAACACCTTTTGCAGTCTGAGTGTGGACCAGGGTGAGAGTGAATGATTCCTGAAGGCCAAAACCATTTGTGGGTTTTCACTCCAGGAACTGGTTCTCATGGTGAAAACACAAGAAAACCACCTCAGGTCTGTGTCAGGGAGAGAGGACAAGTAAACATTTTGAAATATGTCAAGAACATTCTCTACAACAAAGGCCGGATCTCCAGTAAAAAAGATCTTTCCGTAGCTTTATCTCACCTAGATGGAAAGGGGCTAATATGCAACACCTGCCTTCTCTCACCTAAGGAGGATGAGGAAGAAAAAAAGAAAAGCCAAGAAACACTTGTGAAGGTCACAGCCCAAAGACTCAGGCCCACTAAAAGATTGAGATTTATGGGGCGCCTGGGTGGCTCAGTCGTTAAGCATCTGCCTTAGGCTCAGGTCATGATCCCCGGGTCCTGGGTTCGAGCCCCACATCTGGCTCCCTCCTCAGCTGGGAGTCTGCTTCTCCCTCTCCGTCTGCCCCTCCCCCTCGCTTATGTGCGCTCTCTCCTTCTCTCTGTCAAAAAAAAGCCATTTTAATATAAAGGCACGTGTTAAAAGTAAAGGGGTGAAGAAAGATATACCACCTACTGCTAATTTAAAAAATAACTGGAGTGGGGCGCCTGGGTGGCACAGCGGTTAAGCGTCTGCCTTCGGCTCAGGGCGTGATCCCAGCATTATGGGATCGAGCCCCACATCAGGCTCCTCCACTATGAGCCTGCTTCTTCCTCTCCCACTCCCCCTGCCTCTGTTCCTTCTCTCGCTGGCTGTCTCTATCTCTGTCAAATAAATAAATAAAATCTTTAAAAAAAAATAACTGGAGTACCTGTATTATTTTTGGACAAAGCAGACTTCAGAACGAAAAAGCATTATCAGGGATAAAGAGGGGCATCACACCATGATAAAAGGGTCAATTCCTCAGGAAGATATAATGATCTTTGATAAGCATGCACCTAACAACAGAGTATAAAAATACATGAGGCAAAAACTTAAGGGAAATGCCATGAGAAATAAAGAAGCCCACTATTGTAGACTTTACTACTCCTTTTTCGGTATTGATAGATCAAACAGACATAAGATCAATAAGGATATAGATGAGCTGAACAGCACCATCAATCAATTGGGTCTAACTGACACACAGAATATTTCATTCTGCGACATCAGTATACACGTTCTTCTTAAGCTCATAGGAAACATTCACCAAGAAAGACCAGATTCTGGGCCATAAAACACGCCTTAACAACATAAAAAAACAGAATCATACTAAGTAGCAGTAGTCTACACAATGGAATTAAAGTAGAAATCAATACAGAAAGGCGACTGGAAAATCCCCGAATATTTGAAGACAAAATGATAAACTTCTACGTCACGCACAGATCAAAAGAGGCCCAAAAGTAAAAAGGAAATATGGTAAGAGGTTAACAGTGATTATTTCTGCAGAGCAAACGGACGTGTCATTTTTTTAGTATTGGGGTGATTTTCCCATACAAACCAAAAAGAAGGAGCAAACCAACAGGAGGATATTGAAATTTGAGAAAAAAAGACATTTACCTCACGGAGAAGGGTGGGAATCAGAGGTGGGAGAGGCAGGAGGTAGGACCACCCATGGGCCACGGCTCCAGGCCCCCAGTGCATCCTCCATTGTCCCATTGGATTTACTTACAAAACACAAACCCCAAAATAAAATTATTAAGATTTTCAAGATGGCAACTGCAAAGCATTAGACTCCAGTGCGGTCCTCTGAGTGTGAGCCCGTGTGACTACACTGGTCCCATGTCCGTGAGGCCAGCCCTGTCTCTCGTGTAGATTATAGGATCTTGGAGTATGAGCACTGGTTGTTTGGCAACCTTGACTCTTCTGTGGCCTTTGTGCCTCACTGGGGCATCGCGTTAGCTGAAGCATGGTGCATTGTTGGTAATTGATTATTTTTCAATATGAGAAAATGAAGAAAGGATTGTAGGCCTGGTGACCCTCTGCGAGCAGCAAATGAAAAAACTTTCCTGGCCTGGACGAGGGGAGTTGGTTCTTTATTTAAGCCCAGTGGGACCTCAGAAGAAAAGGTACATTCCAGAATAAGCCCCAGAGGATATGTTTCATTAAGCGTTTCCAGGAATTGGAGGCTGGGGCGTGGGTAGGAAAAAGAGTATATAATTGAATAAACATGAAAGTTCAGAATTCCCTGAGGCACCTCTGAATCCCCAATATCCTCATCTGAGGACGTGTCCCTCCAGAAGTGCAAAGATGACACATGCGTGTGTATTTTCTACCTGAGGTGTGGAAAAGGAAACCAGTTCAGATAAGTCACCCTGCAGAAAACTCAAGGATTCACAAAATCCCGCTTCTCGATTCAGTGGCCTTGGGGCCCGTCCCTGACTTTGGCCTTCTGTTGCTGCCAGGAAAGCTGTGGAGGCACTTCAGTGCTGGGGCCTGGGTCCTCCCAAGACCCGGGCCCCGGGTGTGGCCCCCCCAGCTGCTGCTCGGTGGTCCTCCCTGTGTGAGATCGGATTTGCAGCTTCCCCTGTTGAGTTCTGCCCTCCCCATGCCTCACTGTTGCGGGGGAAGGAGCACACCTACACACCTTCCTCGTGGGTGTTTTTACACCACTTTCTCTGAATTGCTCCAATATGAACTCTGAACACAGAATAATTGTTCTCATTTCCAAATCATCTACGAGAGAATTATAAAAGCAACATGTTACTTCACTTGGCAATTTCTATTCCTCATACGGTCGTATTTTCTCCAGCTCCCTTTTAGGATGGAAGTACTTAACCAGGTCAGATGGTCCTTCCTGATGACAAAAAGTGAAGCTATTTACCAAAATTCTCTTTATCTCTACTTTCATATATTTTACGCAAATGATGTCATCACTCAGGAGACCTTCCTTTAGCAAGATTTTTCCAAACCCTGTTTACACCCCTGTAACGCTCAAGGTTAAAGACAGATCTGAGGCATAACACAATAATATTGTATAAAGGAGGAATTTCTTCTCTTTTACCCATAGGAAATCTTGTACCTCTGGTGGCCTCTAACGGGGATCCAAAACATTTGGAAATGCACCCGGACAGACAAGCAAGCAGCAACGGAAAGGCGGAGTTATATAGGTTTTGGAAAGCAAGGATCTCTTGGAAACGACAAAAAGGAAGGGCTCACTGATGCCGCAGGAAGGAGCTTCATGCGCTTTGCTGTAGTTTGAAAAGAATTTCTTTCCTATGCAAAAACAACTATGTAATAAGCATGGCTTTTCTGGAATTGGAAGCTTTCTAGCAATGATCATTGATGTGTTATTTTACGTGGCCTTGCTGCTGTTTTTTTGGGACGTGGCATTCCTGGCCACAAGAGCAGAGGGAAGATTCGACACCACCAGCGCTGCAGCAGCCCCCGCTGCTGTAGCCACGGGGCAGACACTAGGGTCCAAGCAGCAGGCCGGTACCCCGAGACCACGGGAGCAGGCAGGAGTTTCCCACTCCCCCAGGGTGACCCAATGTGTTCAGACCTCACAGTCAACGTCTGACTCGGGGCTGTCACGAGGACTGTCTAATGGGTGTGTAGGGTGCTCAGAAAACAACAGCAAAGGCAAAGGAACTGGGAAGGAATCTCCACATGAGGGGACCTCCACACTCACGCCACTAAATTGTGGTGGACGTTGAACAGGCTGAAGGCCAGCTGAACCCTAAATTTTGGAAAATGGCGGAAGGGTTGAAGGGAAAAACAAGATTACCGAGGGCTTCCTGGATGTTAATGACGGCGAGGTCCACCCATTAACAGGTCTACACAGGAGACAGAAACTTGAAGGAGGATATTTAATGATGATGAGGCCCTGGAAGTAAACATTGTCTCCTACTCAGAGAAAAAGAAGGAAAATAAAAGTTTGTCTGTGGGGAAGCTCCAAAAGGCCCTCCAGATTTATGAGATGAGCGTATCACAGGCAGACTGCATTCCCTGTTTGTTCCGCACAACGGGAGTTCCCACCCAGCTTGACACGACAGGGTGTGGGGTAAAGTGAGGCCTTGGGCGTGTGAGCCATGAGATAAAATGATGATAAGGGTTTGCCTCTTGGCGTGGCTCAGCGTCCAGCTCTGTGATCAGGGCAGGCCCTATTTACTCATGGGCTGATTTGCCCCACACTAATCCCAGGGCACTGGGCCACACCATCTCCTGGGACTCCCTTGGTGTGTAGCCATGACCAGTGCAAGGCAGCACCTCTCTAGTTGGCTCCAAAAATCGGAATGAGTAAACATAATACGCTTTTTATTCTTCTAGCTTGAGTATCTCCTTTACGCAATTCTAATTTTTTTAAAGATTTATTTATTTATTTTGAGAGAGTGTTTGGGGGGGCAGGGCCAGGGGGAGAGGGAGAAAATCTCCAGCAGACTCCCCGCTAAGCATGGAAACCGACCTGGGGCTCAATCTCAGGACCCTGAGATCATGACCTGAGCCAAAACCAAGAGTCAGATGCCTAACCCACTGAGCCACTCAGGCGCCCCACAATTCTTATTTTTAAAATGGGCATATTGAGCATCATGTGTATGCTAGTATATTCTAGGTTCTATGGAGGTGACAAGAAATCAACATGTTCTGTCTTTCTCCCGTGGGAGGATAGGAAACATACAAAACATTGGTGGGAGAAAACAAGAGACTCGCTCACACTTCCTTAAGACTTGAGGTTGAGGTTAGGGTTGATCCCCTCGCCCCCCACCAACTCTGGCATATTCACAAATACCACACAAAGTACAAAGGACGAAGTTCTTCTGATTTTTGGAGCCACTGAAATAATATTGTATAAAGGAGGAATTTCTTCTCTTTTACCCACAGGAAATCGAAGGCCTAGAGGGCAAGAGACTCATAGAAAGAAGGAAGCGGAACAGAATGTAGGTCTTCTGGCCCCTAGTTCCAACCAGTAGGTCCCCAAATGGATTTTCACATCCAGGCTGTACCCTCAGAAGCAGCACAATTGTTTCCCTAAGGAAGGTGCCCCTCAGGGATGTTAATAGGTGTTAGGAAAAATAAATCAATAGAAAAGAAACACAACCAGGTTCTAGGGTCAATTAAAATTACGGGAATCTGGAAGAAGGAACATGACACAGATTTCTCCCCTACAGATTTCTTAGCACACTTGATATATGAATGCAAATTGCCAATCTCTAAGAGGGGCATTATTGGAACCCTATCTACATATCTATCTATCTTACAGTCTATTTCCTGGAGTATCCTCCACACCAGCATTTCACAGGCCCACTGGAAAAAAAGTCAACCTTGAATCTTTGATAAGGTCTGATATGCAAAAAGTGTGTTAGGCTGTACCCATATACCAAAGTGGCTACCCACGGCTGGGCCTAAAGGCACCATGCTGTCCCATCTTTGACTTTGCAGTGTTGTGACAGTTCCTGAAGCAGATGAAGACCTCTTCACATATGTCTTGTCCCCCACACACCCCAGGCTTATTGATCTTTTGCAGCTAAAGAGTAAGTTTGCAAGAAATTAGTGGACACATTAAAAACATGAACAAAATCTTACCACAGCTGTACTAATCCACTTACCTTTTCAAAGAGGCGTTGCTAGTGAATCAAGCTTTATAACTACATAACCCCCCTCCTAAGTTCTAATCCACACGTAAAAAAAAACAATCATGAGCTCAGAAAGGGCTCCAAAGAGGATGTTTATAAATCAGTGATAAATGAAATACAGGTTTCCTCTTCGGCAATTTGCTTTAGTAGGTTCGGCGTATGGGAGAAAGTAGAAAAAAAAAGTTCAAACTTTAATTCAACTCCAAGACTGTTTTGAGCGTTTACTTGTTAACCCAAGTGACAGTTTCTTTTCTTTTTATTTTAAATGACAGAGCTGATTTTTTTTTAAGATTTTATTTATTTATTTGACAGAGATAGAGACAGCCAGCGAGAGAGGGAACACAAGCAGGGGGAGTGGGAAAGGAAGAAGCAGGCTCCCAGCGGAGGAGCCTGATGTGGGGCTCGATCCCATAACGCCGGGATCACGCCCTGAGCCGAAGGCAGATGCTTAACCGCTGTGCCACCCAGGCGCCCCCCAAGTGACAGCTTCTACTCTCCGCTTCTGCTGATACGATTGTTTTTATTATTTTGATATAATTTCTGAAAATGAAATTATCTAGAAGTGAATGAAAGGACAGAGATTGCTTTTATAGGTCCAGGAAAAAAGAAGAAAGTCCCCCCCTGAGAGGTGGAGAAGGTGTATTGGAAGGGGTGGTATTTCAGCTGGGCCTTGACAAGTGAAAAGCAGTTCACTAATCAGAAAAGCAAGAGGGTACCACTCCAAGTGGGACGACAGTGCGCAAAGGCATAGAGGCATGAACCGTTGTGACTATTCCAGCAATTGTGGGAACGCTGGTGTAGCTGGAATATAGGAGTACAGCATGCAGTGATACAACGGGGGAGACTTTGGAGATGTTATTATAAAGGACCCTCTGTGCCATGCCAATGAGTTTAAAGTTCGTCCTTCAGGCTGCCAGTGAACGTTTCTTCGCGTGGTAGAGTCGGGTTTATTTATATGCGTACTTTAGGAAGATCACCTTAGGAAAAACGCGCTGGAATACGAGAGACCGGTGACCACGGTGATCCATCACACAGCTATTATAAAAGTTCTGGTGAAAGAAACTGTGGGCAAGACCAGAGTCGAGAGGCCCTTCTGAGACAAAATGACAAGGTTTAGTAAGTGCCTGGCTGTGGTGGTGAGAAGAAATGGCTGAAGACAGCCCCCAGCTTTCCTGGCTGCGTGCGTGGTACCCTCTGTGCTGTGCGTGGTACGTGGTACGTCTGAGATAGCTCAGGAGTGCAGAAAAGGACGCAGGTAGCTAAACCATCAGGGCGGGCTCGGGGGTTTGGGGCAAGGTAGGAAGAGGAAGCCATTGCCACATCCTTACTGGAGCTGCTATCTGCAAGGCCCGGGGTGCCCACAGTTTCTCATCTATGGTCTTGTTTGATTTTAGGGATTATTCTTCCTCTGACTCCGAGTGACACCAAGTACGTAAAGTACCCACACCCACAGCTGCGGTTGGACCAGAAGTTATCATAAATCATATTGAGTTTGATGTGATATCTTCAACTTTAACAATGACCAGTCAGCTCGGCTCTGCGTCAAAGTGCCTTTTGCCAACCGGGTCGATATTCCCAAAGGCTTCCTGGTATGCTGGATGGTGGCACAGATACAGAAAATGGAGAAAGATTAATCTTTGGCCCAACCTAGTCACACCTAGTTTGAGTAAAGCTGGGTAAGTACAAATATGAGAAGTGTTCTTGTCTGAGTTCATGCCGGCCTTCTCTTCTACTCCATTGCTTTGGTGAAGCCAAGATGAAGCTGACAGTGAGTAGATTTTTCCTTTTGAATGTGTTATCTTATGATGAGAGACTGTTAACATTCTGAGCTAAGGGGGGTCTGCTTCTTATGAAAATCTCACCATAATGGAAAATTTGTCTTAAAAAAGAATCTCCTTTCATGTCATTGAATCGTGGCGACTGTAAGCATCCCTGTGGAGAATGATAGTTATACTGGGAGCAGACAGCTGTCTGAACATTCCAGGCTCTCTTCATAAAATCACCCTCTGGTCACAAAGCAGACAGTCCCTAAGTCCTAGAAAATGTCTGATCTTTCTCCACCTTCTTGAATTCCCCTTTTGACCAAAACTCCTGAGCATGTTCAGGCAAGTTGAAAAGCTGATTATCAAATGAGATGGCTGAGAGACTTACCATCTCATTGTCTACTGTGGAATGGCTCTCCAAGTAAGAATGGCTTGCTTGAACCCTGACCATAGTCATTTATCCATGAAAACGCCTAAAGCATGAAGCCAGTGCAGCATCTCACCTGTGGCTACCGATAAAAGGCTGAGAGTGTGGCAGGTAGACCACAAAATTCCACCAACGTAACTGGTGCTGCTGTGTGTCATTTATAACAAGATGCAGAGGGGCGAGGAACCCGATGAATGTTTTCAGGCTTTAACGTACTAAGCACTATATTACAGCAGCCTCTGCCTCAGAGTGGAGTTGCAAATGTCAAATGATTATGTGATTCTGTAGAAATAGATTCTAAGAACAGCACCGCTTTAAAAAACTAAAAAAGGAGCTCCAAACCCAGGGCAGATGTGGTTCCTCCCCTGGTTCTGCCATGAGCAAGGGGTGCAATCTTAGCCAATACAATCTTGGCCACGTTACTTAACACCTTAGGCTCAATTTCCTCGTATGTGAAAGGACTGCACTGTACCAAGTAGATCTCTAAAATTTCCCCCTCCTCTCACTGTTTAGGAGACTAATTTTTACCTCCTTCTTAAGTTCTCAGGAGAAAAAGTAAGAAAATAAAAGAATTACCTTGAGTCACCAGGGCAGATCTCAGACCAGTTTGTCCCAGGCCAAGGAAATGAGAATGGGTACTCTGAATCGAGCACCTACATAAAATCTCTGAGTTCTGGTAACTGATGTCATGTACCAGTGACAAATGACTAATCCAGGTACCCTGGGACAGTGACAGACTTCCTTTCTGCCAATCACACTTGACAGCAGAACTTTCCGCCCTCTGTCTCTCAGCAGCAGTGACCAGACTGCTTACAATTTCATTGCTTTAAAAAAAAATTTTTTAGATAAAAAAAGTATTTTTTTTTAATTAGGTCTATGAAGGAAGCAAAGCATCCCAGATCAAATAAGAAAATCAAATCATTTTCGGACATAATTCTCAAATGTGTTCCTCAATATACTGATACTGCATAGTTTTTTCATAAGAGCTACATGAACAATTCTAGAACTATATATCACAAATACATGATTACTGCAAGTCATTAACCTACAATCTTACATTATCATTAAAACTTTCTATGGTTGAAAAGAATACAAAGGTCAAAGAAGAAAAGACAGACCACTCAACAGAGTGGAAAAATTAGTATTTTTTATAAGCTTGGGAAGAGAAAGAAGAAGAAATTATTTTGCCATGTGGTAGGAAACCAATGTTACTTATGATTTTTAGATTGTCTTCGCTGGACTTCTTGGAGTCTTTCTGACCCCAGCCTTTGCTTCCGCTGTAAGTATTAAACTTTTTATTTTTCTAATAAATTTTTTTAAAGATTTTATTTATTTATTTGAGAGAGAGAGAAAGACAGAGAGACCGTGAGAAAGACAGTATGAGTAGGGTGGGGAGAGGCAGAGGGAGAGGGAGAAGCAGACTCCCCACTGAGCAGAGAGCCAGATTCGGGGCTGGATCCCAGGGACCCCAGGACCATGACCTGAGCGGAAGGTAGATGCTTAACTGACTGAGCCACTCAGGTTCCCCAGTATTAAACTTTTTAAAGTGTATTACTAGAATGCATTTGCAAAGAAATGTGGTATTAAATCACTGTCAATTTTGTATAACTTTCAGGATATCAGCGTTGGAGGTAACAGCAACAGTGGTATAAGTGGCCAGCAGTCCGTGAGTGTCAACAATCAGCATAGTGTGGCTAATGTGGACAACGACAACGGCTGGGACTCCTGGAATAGCATCTGGGACTATCATACTGTAGGTAGCCAACATACGATTTCCAGTCTTTACAAATACGATGTTTCTTTCTAACAACAACAAAAATGTCTGCTAACCATAAAAGAATTAAAAATGAAGTAATTTCTAACTGTACATCAGCATAGAGTTGTAAGTCAAAGTGCCTATTTTGGTCATCCTGCTTCACCCCCTAAATATAACCCGTATTGATGTTTCCCACAATCAGTTAAAATTCAAACCAATGAACAGTAATTAGGATTCACTCTGTCCAAGGGATTGTGGGGCTGTTAGAAATATATGAATGTCCTTCTGCCTTCCCTGAAGATAGCCTCTGTAATGAGGAGAGACCTGCACAATATCACGGCTGCCTATCTCAGTCCGCCTTCAGTTTCCTTCTAAAAAGACAGAAGTGGACATTTCACAGGTAACTCAAAAAAAAAAAAAAAAGGAAATGTAAATGACAAAATTAATTGGTAAGAGAAGCAAAAAACCAAAAGCAAACAAAAACAACAGTTGGCTCTGGTTAGGAGACCCAATTCTGCAATTACTAGCTTTTTATTTAACAAACTTTGTACTTTGAAAAAGGCAATTCTGTATCATTTCAGTTTTATCATGTGATCAATTAGAAAACCAATCCCTGTCTTACCTGTCTCCTTGAAATGTTGTGGAGATCAAAGGAGAGTAAAATGTGATAGCAATTTAAAGTTAATTTCAGCAAAACAGACATGTGTGGGGTGACTCCGTGCTAAAACCTGCAGCTAGAGCAATGAATTAGACTCAAGGTCTCTGCCCTCAAGAAGCTCGTATTCCATCCTTACAAATGTTAGCAATAGATATGATTGTAAAACAGGGCCAGATCTGGTGCTCCAATCTGAGTTCATCATCATCTTGGATTTCCATTTCCCTCTGCTGGTCAAACTGATTTTTGGTAAGAAAAGCTCCTTGGGAACCTACTTCCTACTATCTACCATGTTCTTTTACAGAACTATGCTGCAACCAGATTCTTTGGCAAGAAGAAATGCATCGTGCACAGAATGAACAAGGAAGTCATGCCCTCTCTTCAAACTCTCGATGCACTGGTTAAGGAAAAGAAGGTATAAATACAAGTCTCTTTAATTTGGCGCAAGGGAGGTCTTACGAGGGCCAGTAAATAATGAGGTCCCAGTCATTTCCTCTTGACCACAGTACGTTGTAATGTGCAGCACAAAAAGGGAAGAGGAACTGGTAATTGCCTAAGAAGAGGGAGCTGCCAACCACACTCTGTGTCGTGGCTCACACCTGCCTTTGCTGCCAGAGGGGCAAAGCTCTGCTCAAGCCAGCGGGAGCTGTCTACACTTCCCCAAGTACATTTTCCCACAAGAGTTGGGTTGGGATTGTTAGATTTAGAAATAAAAATAGAGGATACCGAGTTAAGTTTGAGTTTCAGATAAACGATGGATAGTTTTTTTTAGTTTAAGTATGTCCTATGCAATCTTAGGACACAATTTTATCAAAAAATTGTTTGCTTATCTAAAATTCAAATATAACTGTGTGTCCTGTATTTTATCTGGCAACCCTGATTGGGTGGAGAGAGAAGATATATTGCTCTTTAAAATGTTTGCCTGAGTTCATATTTCTATAACTGATAAATAGGCACCTTTCATTGACCAGGTAGAGAAAATAAGCTGCATTCTCAGAAACTGATTATTATATAGCTCGGTCCAAGAAATACAAAGTGACAAAATGAGGTCCACGTTTCAGAATAAATTTAGCCGCAGACTTCTGCTTTTATGAGAAGCTAAGGTTTCACATCAGCTATATCTTTTGGGACACAGAAATTCCGAGATATACAGGGCTGATGCTGATTATGAAAAAACACTGTAGCCAAACAATACCCTCTGCTGGCCTGGTAGCCAACCCTCATTCAACAAACTGCTGGGCTGGGCACTCAGTCTCTCTCTTCCTTTCCACTCTCAGCTTCAGGGTGAAGGACCGGGAGGACCACCTCCCAAGGGCCTGATGTACTCAATCAACCCTAAAGAAGTCAATGACCTGAGCGAGTTAGGAAAACCCATTGCTAGCATGTGCAGGGGGATTCCAACGTACATGGCTGAGGAGATCGAAGGTGAGTAGCCTTTCAATGGTGCACTCCAAGCTATTGCTGTGGAACTGGCAGACTATTCTGGGGCAGCTCCACAGAAGACACTAATCTCTTGGCACTTGCTTCGTGCTTTCAGTGTGTTAAATTAGTAGCTCCTGCCGGCAGTCTTACGTGATAAGTTATTGCGATTCTCACTTTCTGGATGAGGAAACTGAGGCACAGGGAGAGGTCACAAGCCTCTTGTCTGAGTCAGTCCCAAGCATTCTGGCTTTGGATTCTGTGCTCTTCACCATTGGGAAATACTGCCTTTCAAGAGTGGATCTGGAGTTACTGCGAGACATATTTAAAGGAATGTGTGAATTGCTGAGGGAAAAGAGAATGCCAATAGAATTTATTGACTTTTTACAGCTCAATCACTTAATTTCTGCGTTATTCAAAGAATAACTTGCACAAAAACAAAGTACCCACCCACCTAATATAACAGCAACTTTCCAGACATCTGAATTGATTGATTAAATCTAGGTAGACAGATAGACAGATAGACAAATCGATCTTGAAATTAGTACATAGCTAGTTTGGACACTGTGTGACATTTAAAAAAAAAAGTCCTTGAAAAGATATTGATAACAGTTTCTTCTTTTCTTTTCACCAGGGGCAAGCCTGTTCTTTGCCAAAGAAGATTGCTTCAGTGCTGATGTATTGTGGATCCTGAACATTTCCTTCTGTGGAAAAACAGTGGAGAGTTAAAAAAAAAAAAGTCACTCTGAGTTTAGTCATGAGAATGGTCGATGCAAAAAATGTGGGTTCTGATAGTTTTTATCATGTCATTCTGAAATGTTTTCTGCTGGTTATGTTTGGCCTCTTTAAGTTTCAATAAACCTACTTAACACTAAATTCCTTATGATTCTATCTGGAGCACACAGGATCAGAAGGGCAGTGTGGCGGTGGCAAGCTGTCCGAGCGTGTTAGACCCAAGCGTTAGCCTATGTTCAGGGCCTGTCCCTTATAAAGAAGCCCTTCAGATGCTTTGGCTACTACTAACCACGGTTCCGGGAATGGATCCAAGACAATCCGACGGCTCCGAAGACGCTGCACGGTTGACGCGCCCAGTAACGTTTCAGACCAGCAAGGGCAGAAATCCACTCGCAGCGGCTTACGCCAGAGGGGGAGGGGTCACTGCAAGGATAGGGGAGTATCTAAAATAATCTTAGGGCAAGAAAAGCAAAGAGACTGGAACCAGGAACTATATTGAGATCAAGACCCAAGTCTCCTTCTCTCTCCCGGAAGCCTCTTATTCATTCTTCTCTGTTCCTCTTTAAATTCTGCTTCTCTCTTCTTTCCATCGTGCAGAGGGCTCTTTCTGCCCTCGTGGCAGAAGATGGCTGAACCAAAATATTAGCTCAACTCCCCTGTTTCTAGGTCTTTCCCACTCAAGAGGTAATGTCTAATTCTTTGGAATCCCAATTTCAATTTTTCTTGACCCTGTTTGGTTCGAGGGCCCACAACCAATCAGGTATAGGTGCAGCAATGGGGTCTTCGCTGAAGGAGAAAGATCTCAGAAAAAATAGAGACTCCAAACGTTGTGTGAGACAACATGAAACTCAGTTCTTTTTTTTTTAAATTGCTCTCATACATATTTTTTAAATCCCGATGCCATAAGAGGACATCTAATCCATTCTAATGTCTTCAGATGGGATACCCCTAAAGAGCCATAACAACGACAACAAAGAAGACATTGATTCCCACCATTTGGAAAAATGCAATATTTACCAGGTCTTATTGGGGAGCAATGATAATAATTTTCTTTATCCCGAGGCAATTTCATTGCTATTCACGTGACGTGTACTACCAGAGCCGTAGAATTTCCAAAATACCCCGAAGCCCTGAAATGTGGAAACCCATCAAAGATTAAGGCCTTACATCCTGCCCTGTCACTGTCAGTGAGAAAGAAAGAAACCTGTGATTCACAAACTGGATACAATGTCACGTAACTGACTTTTGGAAACTGATGAATTCCGTTTCTTAGAAGAATTGTCTAGCCACTATTTCAGGGTAAGAAATTAAATTCACTAGGAAGACATAGAAGTTCTAGATTATATACACCTATCAAAATATATTGCTCAGTCAGTTAAGCATCTACCTTTTGCTCAGGTCATGATCCTGAGATTCTGGGACCGAGCCCTGCATTGGGCTCCCTGCTCAGCGGGGAGTCTGCTTCTCCCTCTGCTGCTTCCCCCACTCATTCTCTCTCTCTCTCTCTCTTCCTCTCATAAATAAATTAAATCTTCAAATCTATATATAAGGAAAAATTCTAAGAATTACAGGAGAATTTAATAATCTCGCTGTTTTAGTAAAGATTTTAATACATATCTTTCAATATCTTCTAGATGAAGCAGCTAAGAATATAAAAACATTTAACACAACTAACAAGCTTATTTTAATGAACATATGTAGAACACTTCAGAATGCATATTATTCTTAAGTATGTATGGGACATTTACAAATACTGATCACATGCTAAGGCACAAATCAGATCTCAAGAAGTTTCAAATGATTGGCATCACGAAGAACACATTTTTTTGCCTTCAAGTTAATTAAGAGAACAAATATTGGCTTCTAAATAAAACAAGATAGTTGCATTTGTTTTGAAAGTAGGCAGCATATTTCTAAATAACACGAGCCAAAGAAGAATTCATGATGAAAGTGGAATGCATTTAAAGCTGGGCAATAATGAAAATACCACATATCAAAACCTTATGAGGAAAATTTATAGTCTGAAGGTTCATTTCATAAAAGAAGAAAGGTTGACAGTTGAGTCAAAAATTCAACTTCAAAACGAGGGAAAAGCATACAATATACAAAATAAAGAGGAGGGAAGAAATAATATTGACGGTATCAGAAGTTAATAAAATAGAAAAAATATACAATAGTAAGACTCAACAAAGTCAAAACTGAGTTCTTTGGAAAAGCATAAAGTTGACAAACTTCAGGTGAAAATGACCAGAAATCCCAAGAGAAATAAGTGGAATGGATCTAAAAAAATAAAACCCAAACCAAATGAATAAACAAACAAAAGCAGAATTCGATCTGTAACTACGAAGAACAAACTGAAAGATGTCAGAGGGGAGGAGGCTGGGGGATGGGCAACACGGGAGAGGGGGGAGCGGGAGGTACTGGCTTCTGGTTATGGAATGAAGAAGTGGCAGGACTAAGAGACGCAGTATAAGGAAGACAGTCAGTGATACTGTCGTAACATTGTAACGAGATAGATGGTAGCTGCACTTGTGAACAGAGCATAATATACAAACTTGTCAAATCACTAGGTTATGCACCTAATGTAACATCGTGTGTCAACTACAAATTTTTAATTTGTAGTAATTTTTAATTTAAGTAATTTTTAAGATAAATCACAGTCAATGCTAGAAACAAACAAACAAAAAGATACTCGGCTATAGATGCCACAGATACTGAGAGGTTAATAAAATGATGTTGTGAACAACTTTATAGCAATAAATTTGAAAGCTTCAGTGAATTGGATTTCTAAAGAAAGGACCTACCAAAGCTCACTCAAGAAGAAATATAGAACCTGAATAATTCTAAAATCGGTAACGGAAATGGTTCAGAAGTTTAAAAACTTTACACAAGAAAATTCCAGGCCAAGGTGGTTTTTATGCTGAGATGTAGCAAAACTTGAAAATACAGATTATTCTTATCTTATAAAACTATTCAAATGTGTGGGTGGGGGTTGGTGGGGGCCGGGGAGCGGGGGAGTACTCTCCAACACATTTCATGAGAATACTGTTAACTTGATTCCAAAACCTGTCAGGGATTGAATGAGAAAAGAAAAGTACAGGACAATCTCTGTTATGAATATTGATGCCAAATATCCTCACAAAATTATAGCAAATCAATTGAGCAAAGTGTAGAAAAGATGGAATATAGGACGACTGTGTTGGATTTTTCCTAGTAATGCAAGTTGGTTTGATATTAGGAAATTAATAATGTAATTTGCCACATTGAAAGATCAAAAGACAACAATCTTACGATGTATCTCAATAGTAACAAAATTACATAGTGAAGTTAAATATTCATTCATAATAAACAAATAATTCTCAGAAGATTTAGATTTAAGATTATCTAAAAAAAAAAAACTACTGTATCATGTAAAACAATGGAAACATTCTTCCTAAGACAAGAAATAAGACAAATGCCTGTCTTCAAAACTTCTAGAAACATTGTACTGAAAGTAAAGTATAAAATAAATAAATAAATATAAAGATTTGAAAGGGAGGAAGGAAGAAAAGTCTATCATTATGCCCAGATGACATAGTTTTCTGTGTAAAAATACAAAAAAATCTGTAGATAATTTATGGGAGTCCGAGCATTTAGAAAGGTTCCTACAGGGGTGCCTGGGTGACTCAGTCGGTTAAGTTTCCAACTCCTGATTTCAGCTCAGGTCATGATCCCAGGGTCATGGGATGGAGTACTGCTTCCGGCTCCATGCCCAGCTTAAGATTCTCTCTCTTCCTCTCCCTCTACTCCCCCCCCCCGCCCCCCGCTTGCTCTCTTCTCTCTCAAGAAAAGAAAAGAAAAGAAAAGAAAAGAAAGGAAAGGAAAGGAAAGGAAAGGAAAGGAAAGGAAAGGAAAGGAAAGGAAAGGAAAGGAAAAGAAAAGAAAAGAAAAGAAAAGAAAAGAAAAGGAAAGTTCCTGCATACAGAAAAATGGCCATCAAATATAAGCTGCATTTCTGTATCTCAGCAGCAAACATATAGAAACGTAATATTGAAATAGCATTTATAACAACAGCAAAATATACGACATAACTTGGAAAGATCAATTTATTTAATAATATTTCTTAAGTAACTTCTACAAGCATAGCACTATTGCACACACTTGAAATCCATCAGTAAATACAAATGCAAAGATCCTTGTTTCATGTAGCTAATATTTTAATTAGAGGAGGCAGATATAAATGATAAATATAATTAACACACAAGTGAACAAATACATAAATAAGCAGTAGGATATTTGGTAGGATAGTATTACGTAGTGTTATATAGTTGGGTAGAAAATGATAAATACCAAGGGGAAAATGCAGAGCAGGGTATGGGGTATCAAGAGCTCCAGGAGGCAGGAGTCAGTTTGGCATTTTTAACAGGTATGTAGGATAGGCATCATTGAAGGTGATATCGAAAGACTGAAGGAGATTAAGTAGTTAGCCATGCTAATCTTGCTGGGTGAAAAGCATAACAGGCATAGGAAACAGTGCTACCGCCTAAGGCAGACGTGTGCCTGGCATATTAAGAGCACAGCATGGAAGTCGGTGTGGCTGAAGGAGAATGAACAAAACAGAAAGTAGAAGGAGATGAGGGCAAAGAGGTAATGGGAAGCCCGATTATGAGCAGCCTTGTAGGCCATTGTGAGAAATTCAGGTATTATCCCAGGTAAAATAGGGAATTTGAGCCAAGATAGGATATGATCTTACCAAGTAATCTATTAAACAAAAGATACACCAGACTTCTCTGGAAACTTTATTGAGAGACGTTAAGGTAGACTAAGGAAGTGCAGAGAGGGCTTGTTATTATAAGGAGGTCAGCTCTCCCTCCATCTATAGATTTGATGCAATTCGAAACAAATTCCCAGCAGGTCAAGTGTGTGCAGGTGTATGTGTGGTCCGTGACAAGCGAAATTTAGCATATGCACGCAAGATCAAGTGTCCTTGATGTTTCTCATCATCTAATGAGTAGAGACACTGACTGCTCTTTGTTCTCAACTGTTTTTGCAAGGATGTCTGTATAACAAACAGCCCTGGAGGAGAGGTAGGTGGTGGGATGGGGTAACTGGGTGATGGGCATTCAGGAGGGCACATGATGTGATGAGCACTGGGTGTTATACGCAACTGATGAACTACTGAACTCTGCATCTGAAACTAATGATGTACTATATGTTGGCTAATTGAATTTAAATTAAAAAAAAGGCTTGGAAGATATAGTGTCTCTTTTTAGAACAAAAAGTAGGCATGTTCACTGTATTATAAAAGATTTGAGCCCCCGAAGCTTACCCCCACTATATGATACACCCCACTGTGTGTGCAATCTTCCTTCTGGGTCCACGTGCATTGCCCTGTGAAGTTCATGGACAAAGGACGCTGACACAAACATGTTCTTGCTCATACTACTTGCTGTGCTGTGACTAATAAAGTCCTTTGTGTCTTACTCAGGGGGCTCATGTCTCCAGTCATCATCCATGAACCTATGGCAGGTTAACTTTTCAGCTTTCAAGTAGGGTAAAATCTCAGACCCTTCTTGGAAGGGCCAAGCCCAGCCACGTTACTTCTGTAGAACAACAAAATGGGTGAACTTGACCTATCATAATTATCATAAAGACATGGTAATGAAGACGATGTGATGTGAATACTGGGATGTACAAATCTATCAGTAAAACAAGATAGAAAGCCCACAGATTCACACATCTCTAGAGGGCTGAAACAGGATGTAGACTGCATTCCAGACCTGTGAGGAAAAGATAGGTTTCTTCCACAGTGATGTTAAAATAATTAGGTAGTCATATGGAATACAAAGAAATGGGAAAATATCACCAGACCCCCTACCTTACACCATATATTTATAAATCAATTTCATGTATGTGAAAAGCCTAAATAAGAAAGGTAAAATAAGCAGCCTTAGAAGATAAGACAGAACAATACCTTCAGGACTATGGATGGAGGGAAGGATTTGCAGAAAAAGCTCTAGCCATGAAGTAAAATACTGATAAATTTCTCTGCATTAAAAATAAGAATGTCTTTTTATCCACAGACACCAAAAACAGAGTGAAAGGTGAGCCACAAACTAGTAGAGATATTTGCAACATAAATTGGATAAAAGAGTAGTACACAAATTATATAAAGAACTCCTACATACCAACAAGAAAAAGATGAATAAGTAATAGAAAAATGGACACAAATATGTTTCTAGAAGAAGAGGAAACCTTAATGTTGAGTCTAGATATGAGAAGACATTAACTTCATTCATAACAAGGAAAATGCATATTAAAACCACAGTGATAGATCATTTTATACCCAACCTTTTGGCAACTGAAAAAGTCCAATATTGGGTGCTGGAGAGGATGTGGAGTAACAGCACATGGCCAGGGTAAGCCTGAATTGGTACGACTGCTTTGGAAAACAGCTCAGTATTGTCTAATAACCTGCAGATGTGAATTTCCTATGACCCGACACTACCACTCTTAGGTATATATCCTAGAGAAATTCTTGCATATGAGCACCCAGAAACATGTCACAAGAATCTTCACAGCAGTAGTGTTTGGAACAGCAAAAAACGAAACAATCCAAATGTCTGCCAACAGAAGAATAGATAAATAAATTGTGATATGTTTACTTGGTAGAATGCTAAACATCACAAAGGGAAAACCAAATTAATCACAGCCATGCACAACACCATGGATGCCTGTCTGAAAAACAATGTTGGGCCGACACAGGGAATTGCAGAAGGAAACGTATCGTATTTACATTAAGTTGAAAAGCATACAAAACTAAGCACCACACACATTTTATTCTAGAAACACCTTCATATGTGGTTAAACTATGACTAAAGCAAGGGAATGATAACACCAAGTTCGGTATAACTGTGCACCCCCCAGAGGGAGAGAAGGGTTCATGGAGGGGCGGATGGAAGGCTTCCAAGGTAGCGGCAAAAATGTGTCCTTATTCTTTATACTCTGCCTACATTTTTAAATAGTCTTATGCACTAACTCAAGACTTAATTACAATTTTTAAAAGTTGAAAGCACAAGAAGTAAGATAACGTTATGAAGACGATAAGAGGATCGACTTGTGTGGATGGCAAGACACTGCCCTTTCATTCCAACAGAAAGCCGAGGCCTCTCATCTCTTGCTCAGCTCTGCGCCTTGTGGTTCCAAACACGCAGCCTTTGACCCGTGTCCCCAGAAGAGTAAGCGAAAATGAGCTCATTCAGCACCAGGATGCTGAGAGGTCTGCAGAGAGAAGCCGCTGTTCCTGAGCCGTGCGGGTGCCAAGCCTGTTCCCTACAAGACTCTAAATCATGGCTTGGAAGCCTGCCGTGCTGTTTCCCGTGTGCAGTTTCGTTCAGCCTTGAAGATAACCTGAGCAACTCAGACTAAACCGTGGCTTGCCCTGGATACCTCGGCCCATGGGGGTCAGCAAGAGATGCAGGGAGCGTGCAGAGCTGGCTGGCAGGGTCATCAGAAGTTTTCGTGACTTCATAACCCCAAGAGGCACCAGAGAGGAGCAGATAATTTCCTGTTACAAGCACTTGCCCATTATTTGAATATCTTTCTGGTCCTCTTCCCACCGGCACTTCTGACAAAACTAAATAGTTTAAACCAAACCTCCAGCAATGGAGCCTTCCAGAACATTAACTAATAAATGTTCACCTGAAGTCAAATTTTCCAAGGAACTTTCATATCAATAGATACACACATCTATTAGCTGATTTTTGCACTTCCCAAATTTCCAAAATAACCAATTAAGAATGCCAGGAAGTACAACCAGATCAAAGTGAAAGTACACCAGACTAGCCGGGATATCTGCAACACAAAGCTCATTTAATCATTCCTACCCAGATGTTCAAATTAGGCTTTAACCATCCTCTTTCCTGGCACTGCTTTGATCCGGAAGATTCAAATCAGATAACAAAAATCACAGCCCAGTTCCCTTAACTGAAAACATTATCAATAGCACATCTCACTTCAACTCTATGCCATCTATCTATCTATCTATCTATCTATCTATCTATCTATCTATCTATCATCTATCTATCTATCTATCTATCTATCTATCTATCTATCTATCTCTTTAACTTATTGAGCACCTCCTACATGACGGACTTTTCTAGGCACTAGACATAAAGTAGGCACTAGGGAAAAAGCAATCAAAGAGCCTATCTTTATGAAGTTTACATTCCAATGGTGGAGAAAAACAGTAAATAAATAAATACACAACATGAATAAAGATGAAAAACTGTCAAGGAGGGAAGAGAATAACATGGAGGGAGAAGAACCATCAATAGAAAATTAAGATGGGGGAGGGGTTGCTAGTTTATATTAGAGAGGCAGGTGTATAATAAAGACTTAGGCTGGTCTCTGTCCCAGGTTCCTGGAAGGTGGTTTCTAAGTGATTGGAGCATCTTTGTTATTTACAGTGGTCCTCTCGGACCACACCTGATAATTTAGGTTAATGAGATGACTCAGGATAGGAGTTGGTTATGCCAGAAAGACCAACTGTGTGATTAGAGGGCTGGGCCTGTGAGTCACATGATAACAGCCTGACGTCAGAGAAGGGGAGGGGGCTGGAGATTGAGTCACACGACCAATGATTTAATTAATCATGTCTATATAATGAATCCCCAATTAAAACCACGGACCCCAAAGCTTAAGTAAATGCCTCTGGTTGGCAGTACTTCACATCAGTGCCAGGAGGGTGACAATCTTGACTCTATGGAGAAAGGACAAAAAAAGCTTCATGTCTGGGACCCTCCCAGACCTTGCCCTATGCCTCTCCTTTTGGCCGGTTCTGATTTATATCCCATTGCTACAATAAACCTGTAACAGTAATAATGCTTTGTTGAGTTCTGAGTTGTTCTAGTGAATTATTGAATCTGTAGGGAGAGCTGTGGAATTTGTAGCCAGCTGGTCAGAAGTGAGAATGACCTTGGAGACTCTGGAACTCAGCTCATATCTGAAGTGGAGCCAGTCTTGTGGAAATGATAATATGTACACATCTGGTCATGTTGCTTTCTTTATTACATTATCTATATTCTGTTTTTCTTTCCCCCCCCTAATTTTTTTGGCTAGAACAGTAAGAGCAATGTAAAATACAAAGGGGATAGCAGATGCACTCAACTTACAGTTCCATTTTTTTCACCATTAAATAGCATGCTAGCAATCCGTTTGTCAAAGATACACTGGAAGATTAATTTTGTCTCGTTTCTGTAATATTTGTTAGATTGCTTTAACTTAGAAAAAGAAAGAAATTAATAAGATAAGCCCTAAAAAGTTTGTATCTGGAATGAACTCTCTTAAGTGATGTAGGAGAATAAAACCTTGGTCAAATAAGAAAATGTTTCTATGATATTAGCATCATTAAAAGGTCTGTTTCACAATACAGGATAAAACATTTAACTTCATCAGCAATGGGTTGCAGCTTCTAATGAATTGTTCTTACATAATTAGATTTTCCTGCTTTATAGTTAAGGTGCAAAGAATGGCTCCCTGGTCATATCTCCAAGTACCATGCTCAAACCCATCTTCCAAGATTAGCAAAATTCCAATTTTTTTCTCTCCATAGGCTTTTTGCCCTGCTGTGTTAAAAGCTGGATGTTAAAAGCTGGATACTTAAAAGAGGTGTCTTTGTTTGCTCTCACCCACCACCCACAACGGAGTCAGTGCTCAAAGCGGATCTTTCTGAAACTTGTAATTGTCAGACCTGAGGCTAAGACTGAGCTTCTAGCTTTGCCAAGTTTTGGCTCCTGGTGCGGATTCTTGCTGAAGCTGCATTATAGTTCATCCCGATGGCTTTCACAACCAACTATGTGTCATCTGAACATTGGGCTCCGCTCCAGACCAGAGAATTAGCTTGAGGGTTTCCTTATTAGTTTTCCTTCTTTTCTGTTTTATAATTTATCAAATCATACTTTTTAAAATATTATTTGTGAATTCTTATTCTCCTTTACTTATTTTGTTATTCTTTTTCTGATTCATTGAGTTGGCTAGTGAATTTATTTTTGCCATTCTTCTCTTTGTTTAATAATACAAACATTTACCATCATTAATTTCTTCCTGTGTGTAATTTGACTTCATTCCTTAATTTTGGACATATACCCTTGACATTATAGTTATTTATTTAAATAGCCAATAATTACACTTTTCACTTCCTCATTGACAAAAAATATTGTAGGACAGTATCTTGAATGCACGGTTTTTTATATGTTATTTGTTCTTCTATTATTGATTTATAGTTTTATTTCATTGTGGTAAGTGACTGTAGCCTGTGAAACTCCTACTAACTGGAATTAATAGGGGTTTTTTTTTTAAAGCCTAGGCTATGAACAATTTTTGAAAATGTTCCAGGAATATTTAAAATGAGTGTGTGTCAGCTCCAGGATTCAAAGTAGAATGCAAAGTCTACCCTTGAGTCTGGGTGGACTCGGTGGCTTGCTTCTAGTAAGTAGAGCACGGAAAAAGAAAAACAGTCACTTTACAGTGGAGGAACTTGACAGACACTGCCTTAACTAAGCGACCATGGCCAACATCACCACTCATGTTGGTATCACGTACCCTCTGGTATGATATGTCCTTCACCAGTCTGGTATTCTTCCCCCAAATCCATAAGCGCAGTATAATCATGAGACAAACCCAAACTAATGGACATTTTACAAAATACCCAGTAGCACTCTTCGAAGTTGTCAAGGTCTCTGTTTTGGTTTTTCCGGGCTGCCACAACAAATGACCACAATCTTGGTGGCTTAAAATAGCACGTGTTCCTTCTTTCATAACTTGGGAGGCTAGAAGTCTGAAACTCAAGTGTCAGCAGGGTCTCCTCCTTCCAAAGGCTGTAGGAAGAATCCTTCCTCACTTCTTCCGGCATCTGGTGGCTCCTGGTATCGCTTGGCTTGGGGCAGCTTCTCTCCAATCCCAGCCTCTGTCTTCACGTGGCCTTCCTCCTTATATTTCTATGTCTCAAATCTTCCTCTCCTTTCTCCTATTAGGATGGCAGTCATTGGATTTAGGGTCCATCCTCAATGCAAAATGATCTTATCCTGAAATCCTTAATTAGATCTGTAAAGACTCTATTTCCAAACAAAGATCACATTCACAGGCATAGGGCTTGGATATATCTTTCTGGAAGACCCTATTCACTCTACTCCAAGGAGACTGAGAAACTGTCACAGATTGCAAGAGACTAAGGAGATACGATGGCTCAATGTAATGTGGGATCTTGCATTGGATCCTGGGACAGAAAGGGGACATTAATAGAAAAACTGGTAAAATCCAAATAAATTCTGTGGGTTAATTAATAATATTGTAGCAATGTTAGTTTCTTAAATTGTTTAACATCATCTTCTTAATATTGTCTAAATACAAATTTCTATTTTGATCATTGTGCGTTGGCTATGTAAGATGTTCTTTTATATCAGAAGAAGCTAGGTGAAGAGTATAGGAACTCTCTGTACTATCTTCGTACTTCTCTATAAGTCTAAAATTATTTGGAAGGAAACATTTTTAAGTAACCAGATTAGACTATTTTATTAAAAGATAGACTCAGATTTTGTTTAAAAATCCAGGTATTAGACAAGATAAAACTAAAAGAAACACTGATATGTGGGGGGAAAATGGCTACCGTATAAAAGTACATTTTAAGTAAATAATAAAATTAGGGGCCTTAAATACGGTTGTCAAAAGAGTACAATTTAGGGCAAAATCAGTAAATAAAATAACAGGAAGTCATTTAGGATGAACTATGAAAGAAGGGAGACCTTGTCACACTCACCAGTTTTTGACAGATCAAATACACAAAAACAGAACATGAAAAACTTTCATATTTCGGGGTTTGTACCTGGACATAGAATCACCATGAAATGCAGACTCCTGTAAGTATCTGCAACAAATAGTGTGAATAATATGAGCGTCGGTGACATGATTGTTCTCAAGTGGTAAACAATTCCCGATAGAGTTCTAAACTAAGAAAGTACTGTCTTCCTTCAATTGACATGCACTCCTGAAAGTTGTGGTGCTAAGTAGTTACAAAGTAAACATCTTCATGTTTAAAACAAGTAAGTATCCAGACTCAGAAAACCATAAACAATCCCATAAAACAAGTCTTCATGGCATGTGCTGTAAGCACAACAGAACAGAGTGTCCCTCTGCCTGACTTTACTAGGAGCCCCCACAAATTTTGACAAAGTTTCCCTACTTTTTTTTTTTACTTTCTTGATGGGTTTACCTGTGAATAGCAAAGAGGAAGCCCCTTAACATGGTTGGGATGTCTCAAGTGGGCACAAGATTTTCTTTTTATGTTTTACTGCCTGAACTTACCTGGGTCTTCTAATTAATAGAATTCTTAGTTAGGGGATTACTGATGCAATTGACATACCTGTCTTCCTACCACGCTTTACTTGGTTGGCATGAATGTGAAAGCCCATCACCCTGAAATAGCTGGCAGAGCCAGGCTTTGCCCCAGAGCAACTGCTCTCCACTCCATTCTCCACCATTCTGAACATGATCTCACAAGCCTGAGATCATGACTTGAGCCAAAATCAAGAGTCTGCTCCTTAACCGACTGAGCCACCCAGGCACCCCAGAATGTGGCAATTCTTGCATTGGGATGATCTGGCCAGAGGCGGCCTCGGTTCTGGGAATGTCCACTCTTTGTCAAATGTTTTCATTACAGGCTTTGGTGGCGGTGCTGAAGTTAGCTTGAGCATTGGCCCCTTCCCTGCCCCTTCCCTGCCTAGAAAAGTTCTCATTATAACTCTGCTGTTGAAATGTCTTGCAAGCCATCTGAGTGAAATGGAAACTGGGTTTGTGGCTGCAGTCAGCTGCTCTCGGGCTGGCACGGACCCATTCCTGAGTCATTTGTACATTAAAGACTTGACTATATCTAAGTGCTCCTCATCCCGCTTTCATTTCCAACCTCCTAGATCTGGATAGTGCTCTATGTCCCATAAATGTACTGTTCAGGCAATGTTTTCTTTTCTTTGCTTGAATCATGAGCTGGTTGGTACTTACCCCAGTCTGATCCTTTATCACGGTAACCTGACCTGCCGTAACCTGTGGTAACAACAGCCTTCCGTCGTCTCTACTGCTAAAAATAACACTTGAGGCTGGAGGAGGACTTGGGAAGGAGCGTGTTCATTGGGTTCCTGCTAGCATTTCCCAGATTAATGGCACAGCTAAAACATACTCAAGTATCAAATCTCCTAATGTAAATGTTATCATTTGCTTGAGGGGATGCTCAATGCTATGATTGGACTCAGGGTGTCTGGGTTCCTAATCCCTTCCAAGGACTCCAGTATTCTGGAGATTGATTGGTTTTTCCAAGGTCCATAGAGATAAGTAAATGAGGTTTGGAAGCAACTCTTCTGCCTCTCAAACTCTATTTTTTGGATTATTTGCCCAGTTCAAAGGGAATATGAAAGAGAGAGAAACCAATAAATAGGCTTTAAATGCCCCCTTGGACCGGTACAGAAGAGGAAGTTGAGCCAACGTCAGATCCCACCAAGGCCTTGTCAAGCGGCTTTGAGGATCTGGCAAATGGCCGATAGGACCAGCACCTATGGCAAGGCTATGGTGACTCTGTAGCTGAGAGATGGGAGGGATGATCATTAGAGTTGCTGACATTTCTCTACAGGTCTTTAACTGGCTTCAGTGGACAGTGACCATATTAGCATTCACCTGAACAGACTGTAGCCAGATAATAAGAGAACAGATAATAACAATAGTAATGCAAGCCCCACATGCATTTTTAAAAATTATTTTTAATGCAAAAATAAGACAACTAAAAATTCATCCTTCTGGGTTCTTGATATCCATTAATAATATTTAGTCCAGAAATTTGCTCATCTACCAGCAATTTGATGAAGCTTGTGTTTCTTCATCTAGGCTTTCATTTGCCCTTCATGGTGCTAGGTCGTTAGGGCAGGCATCATGGTGCCCAGTTGGAAACTAGGCCTTCATGAGGTAAAGGGACTCATTCAGAGCCAGGTAAAGGGATTTTTCTCACACATTTAGTCACGTAACATCATTCATCGAGAGAGCAAGCATGGGATATGGAAAAGAGAGCTTTAATCTGTATAAATATCGAAAGCCAAGTCTTAGATGAATGCCAACTTCTCTGTTTATCCTCATTGTGTAGAGTATCAAGTGTCAGAGCGCTATAGAGTATAAGGTCTCAATCACACACACACAGAGTTATTCTTTATGAGACCAACGCCCTCCCAGGGTCTTCTGAGTCTTTTAGCTAAGCACACAAGGCAGTCAAATCAACAATGCTGTCTTTCATGCTTGAGCTCTGTAGACAGGCCCTCTCTCCTCAGCTGTTCATCTCTTCAGTGGAAATTCCTCAGAAAACAATGAGATTCAGTACAGCAGGAGCCCCCCCTCCGCCTCTGCAAAACCACACACACCCCAAGATAAAAAATGCTCAGCAGTCTCTGAGAACTTTCTACGGAAGCACTACAAAGAGGAGCCTTCCCAGTTAGATCCCTAGAAACTACTCTCCTCCAGCTCCCACCCCATGCCCACCAGGGTGGGTAGGAGTTTGGTCACGTCACCTTAGCCCATCTCCTCTAGTACCCATGTAGCAGACAGTGTGGGGGGCTGCATGAAGTCTAGCTGGATTTGAAAACTGCTCACGGCCTCAGGGGGGAAAATGAAGCTAAATAATGCCTACTGTATTACTCAACAATGACAAACCACCACAGAATCCCAGCAGCATACAATAATAAGCATTTACTTCACCCATCTATGGTCAGCTAGCTGGGAATTGGCTGACCTGGGCTGGGCTGGGCTGAACAGTTCCGCTTCCGGTTCTGAATCCAGCTGGCTCTACGGTCTGTTCCACGTGTCTCGTTCTGAGCTCCAGGTGGAAGAGGCAGCACCCCCCCTGGGAGAAATTCTTCTCAATGTGAGGACAAAAGTGCCAGGGAGCACAGCCAACCGTGCTCTCTGAAACAGTGCAAGCACATTTCAAACCCTTGTTTGCATGACATCTACTATCTTCCCAGGGGCCAAAGTAAGTCGTATGGCCAAGCCAAAAGTCAAGGAAGCACAGGGAAGGACACACGAAAAGTACAGGGAAATAATCCCCTTGTGCATTTCTCATGTGAGAGGCACTGAGAAGTTACATGGCGAAGAGCATGGATCCAGGGAACAGTGAAGACTTGGAGCTGAAAAATCAATCTGCCACACTAGTTCTGAGGGTTGCTGGAAATATTAAACGTAGTAATGTGTGCAACGCCGTTGCTGCATAGTGAGCACGCAAGGACCATTTGCTTCATTTCTTGACACATGTTCTGGGACCACCGCTGTCACGCTCTGACAGGTTTATCCAGGCTGTAGGAGATGCCTGCAATGTGGCCTCCATCAATTCCTGACCTCACTAGATAGACATGCTTTTCCTTGCTTCAAAAAGTAGAGTCTGATGTTCGCCTTTCAGATCGAAGCTGGCCTTAATGACTTCCCTTGACCCACAGAGACCAATCCGAAGTAACGTTCTGAGTCGGTGGCCGGTCTGTGTCAGAGCTATGGCTAAACATCTTCCGGATTTGATCTCTTGCCAAGAGCAGGCTGCTGTTGCCATCTGAAGACTTTGCGAAAAATGTCACGTCAAGTGTGTGATCTGTGACTCCTACGTGTGTCCCTGAACTCCGATGTGCGTATGTGATGAGTGTAATTATGACTCTTGCCAGGGGCACTGTGTGATCTGTGGAGGCCCTGGAGCCTCTGATACCTATTATTGTAAGGAGTGCACCATCCACGAGAAGGATAGAGATGGTTGCCCACAGACTGTCAATTTGGGGAGCTCTGAGACAGATCTCTCCTGTGAATGTAAAAAATATGGCCTCAGGAAGATGTGACAGGGGGGTAGCCTCTTTCTCCCACCAAGCTGCCACAGCAGCCAGAAAAGACGCCTATTACTGCCCGCACAGCAGGACTGGAGCACTGAGCCCCATCCGAGTGCCTGGTAGTGACTGGCACCGCTCCACCTTTCTTCTCCTCTTACCCAGGCACGTGGTAAGGAATGGAAAAGGAATCTTCATTCACAGAGCACTCGGGAGACTGTAGCAGAGAAAAATTGATAGATCGGGTCATGATTTTTCTTGAATTCAGAAAACAAGCCTCTCTTTTCCAAATTGATATGTTCTGTCTATACCAAAGCCTTCTGAAACAGTATTCATACCATTTCAGTCTTCTGTTTGAGAAATTGAGGAACTGACTGTGAAGCTACCACTGTGAGAAACCTATTCTTGGCAGAAGCTCTGATGACAGCTGTCCTTGATGAGACATCTGCAGTGTAGTGGGGAGCTCTCAGAACGATCAATGTGGGCATTTAATCTTGTAACACCTAGCACATGGTACCTGTTCATGTTGTTTTTCCTCTAAGAACTTGGAAACCCTTTCCTTTGCTGTTGTATTAATAAAGCAGGTGTTTCTTTTGTGGGAAGAAGAAGAAGAAGAAGAAGAAGAAGAAGAAGAAGAAGAAGAAGAAGAAGAAGAAGAAGAAGAAGAAGAAGAAGGAGAGGAAGAAGAAGAAGAAGAGGAAGAAGAAGAAGGGGAAGAAAGAAGAAGAAGAAAAGAGGAGGAAGAAGAGGAGGAGCGGGAGGGGGAGATGGAGGAAGAGAGGGAGGAAGAGAGGGGGGAGGAGGAGATGAAGAAAAAGGAGGAGGAGGAGAGGAAGAAGAGGAAGGAGAAAAGGAAGAGGAAGGGCAAGGAGAAGGAGGGGAAGGGAAAAGAGAAACAGAAAGAGAATTCTGAGGGTCAGCTATAAGAAGACTTGCTACCCCCCCCCCCGAGTCCCCTAGGAATGCTCACTCTCGAATCACTCTCTCAGAAAACCCAGTCACCAAGAAGCCCATGCCACCTGGGGAGGACACATGTACACCTGAGCCCCCAGCTGACAGCCAGCATCAACTGCCAGTCATGTGACTGGACCATCTTGATTTTCTAGCCCAGCCGATCCCTTCAGTGGCTGCAGCCCAGCGGATATCTTGCCACGACTATGTGGGAGATCCCAAAGTAGGGGTGTCCAGCTGAGCCCTAGTCAACCCACAGAACTGTGAGCCATGATAATCAATTTCTATTAACGTCGCTACATTTTGGAGTGGTTTCTTGCACAAGTAGGTGACCAGAACACGGACCAATGTTATTATCTCCGCTGGCCACTGAAGTCATGCAGGACCCTGGTGGACAGAGAATCTGCCACTTGTCAATTTTCCCTTTCATCCCCGACCCACCACAGCTCACTCCTGGTTCTCGTCCTGCCTCCTCTTTCCAGCACTGTCAAAGCCCTCTGACAGAATCTTTAGCACTAGTTCAACTCCCTCTCCCGCCATTTTACTTCAAAGACAGGGACAGAGGCCACAACGTGAGAAGTAAACAGGATTCATTTGGCAACAACTCAGAGAGAAGTGGACACACACAGCCCCTTCCCCAGGGGCTGAAAGGGGACAGCTATCCAAGTTCTGTAAGCATGGACATTTCCCTGCCACTCCTCCTACAGGAAGACCCAGCCTCAGATGGACTGAATGACCCTTAAGGCTTTCAACTAGGGGACAGACTTTGACCCCGAACATACTGCTATCTTCAAGAGGCACTCTGAAAATCTGATTCCTCAGAATTCTGCACGGACCCCTCCTGTTTTATACAAGCTCTGAGAGACACAGGCCGATGGAGAGGCACACTGGGCTCCACTGAAGGGGGGACAGCGCTAACAAGGCCCTGGGGGGTCTGGCAGCATCTCAGACTCCATCAGGCCTCACCTTTCCTGGGGTGTTCCCAGGAATCCATTGACGTTCTTGGAAGCCCAGTGCAATTAGAACACTTATTTTCAAGTGATGCTTCCCTTCTCTGCCTGTGGTCTATCTGCTCTGCGGAAGTTGTCCTACAGTCGAGAAAGCAGCAGCCCTGCGTTTGCATTCTTACGTCAGCTTACGTAAGTCAAAAGAAGAAGCTTCATCACCCACTTACCCAAACACGATACGGTCATTAAATGACTGAAAACACTGAGGTAGACTGGAAAATGACAATACAAAAACCAACATCCTGGCAGTCGAATAAAGCAATGTTGAAGTTCAGCACCTTGTTAGGCCGCGCACTGTGCTATGAATGGAATCCAGGAAGCTAGTTCCCAGGAACTCAAGTGGTGGCCGAAAATCACACAAAAAGGATTATCCTGTTTAAACTTAATCTTGCAAAACTGCTTCAATTCCTCCTCTTCCCTCTTACGGACTTTCTTGCAGACTTTCTCACCCTCTTATGGACTTCCCTCTTAGCATTCTTTCCACCATCTCAAAGGGTCACAAGGTGGAAAGAGCATAGGCAAAAAAGCATCCTAGCTCTATTACCTACAGGCACACAGATTTTTAAAGAACGGTATTTGACCTCTCTGAGCCTCGAGTTTTCACTCATGAAATGAGGTTCATAATGTCAAAATCACAGTTGTTGTGAGTATGACATGAAAGATAGCATCGGTGGCCCCCTAGTAGAACTCCCGCCATGTGCTAGTGATTTCCTTGGCCCGCGCTAACCTCTCCTTCTGTGCTGAGAATGCTGCCTTCCTCCTCACGCCAGCACCACCTCTCTTCCTGGTACCATTTTTTTCCTCCTCCTTCTTCTTCCTCCTTCTCCCTCTCTCCTTCATCCCCCCTCCCTCCCTCTCTCCCTTCCTCCCTTCCCCTTCCTTCCTTCCCTTTCTCTCCCTCCCTACCTTCCCCTTTCTTCCCTCCCCCTCTCTCCCTCCCTCTTCTCCTTGCTCCCTCTACCTCCCTCTTTCTCTCCCTCACTCTCCTTCTCCCTCCCTACCCCCTTCCCTCCCTCCCTCTCCTTCTCCCTCACTCTCCTTCCCCCTCCCAGACTATCAGCTTCTACTTTCCTTTGTTCCTTCCCCAGTCCTGAATACCAGCTAAAGCGACCTCCCAACTTAAAATAAAAAATCATACAAACAAGCAAGCACAGAACCTCCTTCAATCTTGCGGGTGGGTGAGTTTCTTTCCCACCTCCACCTCCCTTATCCCAGCTACTGCCCCTTTACAGCTTCACAGCTAACTTGTGACTAACTACGTCCACCATCTCTCCTCCAATTGACTCTTTTTCTTTCCCAAGCTATTTGATCTGTAAAGCTTACTTTTGCACTCTTATCCACATGAGTATTTTTCCTGCTTGCCATCATAACCTACATATATTCTCAATGTTTCATGTAATAAAGCACCGTGAACACTTCCTCATGTCTCACAGTCTTCATGTGTTTTATTTTTAATGGCCAAGTAATATACCATTTTGATAACGATCCAAAATTTTTTAACTTTTGAAATCATTCCAATGTTAGGCATTATTTTCCATTTTAATTACAACTCGGTGGGTTTGTGTGTGTACATACTTACTTATTTACAAATATAAAATAAACAGTAATTTATAAATACTGAAGGCAACACAAAAAATCATATACATAATCATATATACTATGTATGCCTATGATACGTATGTATATATATGGTTTTTATGTTGCTTTTTAATGTTTTATGTTGCTTCTAATATATACATATGAGATATATGTGTGTCTATGTTTTTTGTTGCTTTTGGGTTTATAAATTGCTCTGTGCTCTATTTTTCAACTTTTTCAATTTTTCAACTTTATTTTATAAATATCTCTGTGTCTGGTTATCTAGTCCATGTGATTGTTACTTTTAAAGAAAACATGGCATTACATCATGCTAATAGTCTAATAGAATGAAACAGAGTTCGCAGAATCTTTGGCAAAATCTGAAGCATCCCGTTTAAAAAATATTTTTAGTTTTTACTCAAAATAAGAAAAGCACATCATTTAAAAGTCAAATTGTCTAGAAGTCTTACAGCAATGTCCCTGTTTTTTGCACCACCAACTCCATGGCTTTCAATCCCCATCCCCTTTCAACAATTTTGCTAATTTGCTAATCTGCCATATACGCATTGCCATGTTTCCGAATGATATGCACACACTGAATCTATTTTGATTCATGAGTCTCATTCTCCACTGACTTTCTATTTCGGAGGTGAGAGTTAGCTCTCCTGTGTCAATCACAACAGATCGCTATTGAGTTCTTTCTTCCCCTTTGGCAGTATACCCTTAGGAGATCTTTTTTCTCCTCCAATCTGGATTGGCTGCACTCTAAACCATCTGCACCATCATCATCCTGGGATGTCCCTTTGCTGTCATCCTAAGAGTTCTCTTTGTCTTTACCTTGAGTTGGCACATTAGTCAGGGTTCTCCAGAGAAATAGAACCAACAGGGTATATATAGTCCATGGGCAATTCAGTTGCATATAACATATAACACCCAGTGCATATAACACCCAGTGCTCATTACATCAAGTGCCCTCCTTAATGCCCATCACCCCGTTACCCCATCCCCCCACCCACCTCCCCTCTTCCTGAGCAACCCTCAGTTTGTTTCCTATAGTTAAGAGTCTCTTAGGGTTTATCTCCCTCTCTGATTTCATCTTGTTTTATTTTTCCCTCTCTTCCCCTATGTTCATCTGTTTTGTTTCTTAAATTCCACATATGAGTGAAATCATGTGATATTTGTCTTTCTCTGATTGACTCATTTCACTTAACGTGATACCCTCTAGTTTCATTCACGTCATTGCAAATGGTAAGATTTTTTTGATGGCTGAGTAATATTCCATAGTATATACATATACCACATCTTCTTTATCCACTCCTCTCTCAACGGACACCTCAGCTCTTTCCATATTTTGGCTATTGTGGACATTGCTGTTACAACATTGGGGTGAATGTACCCCTTCGAATCACTATGTTTGAATCATCTAGATAAATGCCTAGTAGTGCAATTGCTGTTGACCTTCATTTCTTATCATTCTCTTCAGCAGCCCAGGGTGGTGTGCAAGCACACTCATAACTTCCACTTATACACTCATGGCTTCAAAGGCTCTTCAGCCTGGGCACCGTTCCTGCATGTGAGAACCACATATATAAGTGTCTCTTGGATTCTAGTGTTCCAATTATTTTTTCATAATAATTTTTTTATTATGTTATATTAGTCATCAGACAGTATATCCTTAGTTTTTGATGTAATGTTCCATGATTCATTATTTGTGTATAACACCCAGTGCGCCATGCAATACGTGCCCTCCTTACTACCCATCACCAGCCTATCTAATTTTCCAACTAAAAACGAAGCAGCAGTATCAATTAAGAGTGAAGGAGGGAATGCTGAAAACTTTGAGAGTTTGAGAAAACTACCTCAGAGAGGAAAGAAGTAACCCAACTAAAGATAATAGCAGGACATCAACATATATCTGGACTACAGCAGCAATGAAGACGAAAAAATACACTCATTGCCATTTTAATTTAACGCTAGGAGAACCTGATTTATGGGAAACTATCAAAATGTGGAAAAGATATTCCAAAAATGCTGCTATATATGCATAGAGTTTGCCAGATTTCGATGTTTTCCTTTCCTTTTTTTCCCCTCTTTTCCCACAGTCCCTGGATTAACCACATGATTAATAACAGCATTTTAAACTGATCTCATTACTTACTAAGTTTGTGATGAACCCCCTCCATACTTCAATTTTATAGTTTCTGTTTTTGAGACACCCACTTATACAGTTTTCTTATCTGCCACCTGATTTCCCTCTGCCTCTGAGCAAATCTGATTTCTAGAGGACAGTATTCTGGAAACGAGTTTTATTTCTTCCTTAGATACATAACATAGCTCTTAGATACATAACAATTACATTGGAATTTTCCTCCATTTCAACTCAAAATGATAATTCTATGCTGTAGGGGCTATTAGTCATTTTATGTGTTTATTGATTGACTTCATTACCTTTTTTTGGCTTACATTTATATTTTAAGTGCCTACATTTATGACCCTGATTAAGATTTCAGAGCAGGTTAGTCCTCAATCCTTGACAACAAATATGATTGAAAAGAAAACAAATCTGGGTAGCAGTACCATCCACGTCTTGAGCTCAACCTATTTTGGAAGGAGTCTTCTCTAGGTGCAGGAATCAGTCCTGATCCCAGGGGGCATAGAAGTCCTCTCACAACGAATGACACAGGACTTCTCCCATGTTACTTTGGCCACAGTAAGGGCAGATGTTTTCATGTTAGAGGTTCCAGGATGAGCCTGCTTCTTAAACATCTATCTTGGACACATTCAATTGAGCCTGAAAACCTATGCCAGAAAGCTAACCCAGCCTCCCAACCAGTCTTTAAGGAGTCCATGCTCAGAGGCAAACTCGTGAGATAAATGCATAATTACTAGTTGCAGCTCTTTTTACTAGTTACAACTCTGCCCCAAGCCCTTCTGCACCCTGGTGATCTATGATGGATCATGAATAGAGACCAGGATCTTGGGTATTCCTCAAGTAGCTCAGACCTTGATCTTTTTGCCATGGGATCCTCCCTAATCACTTTTGGATCTACTTAAGGAAGGAGCATCTCATTACCAGTAGGAAGAAACATTTGTCATGTCTTAACTCATTCACATCCTGGGACAACTCCAAGAGTTGTAGTTTGACAGTGCATCTCTGAAGATTCCATCATGTTTGACCTAGTTCTCCTTAGAATGTGCATGGTGGGGTAGAAGGGACATGTTGAGTTTCCTCTAAAAGATACGTTAACCAAACTGTTGAATCAATATGTATTTATGCATTTGTGTCTCCCAAGTTAATTATGCAAGGTCCACGTTTTATTCATCTTTCTATCTTCAGTGTAGGCACAGGACCTGCTCTATAGTAGGTATCCAAAAACTATTTTTGAATGAATGAACGAGTTAATAAGGAGAAATAACGAAGGTTCTTTTCTAGGGATTGTTAGATCTCAAAAAAAAAAAAACAGTATCAGAAAAAAGCTTCAATTATTATAACATTAGATCTAAAAACCAGCCTCAGAAAAAAAGCATCACTGATTATAACCATTTTCTCAAACATTTCTTTAGAGTTTAGCTCTCTAACATTCTTGGCTAACAGAAACAGCATTGCTGCCAACAGATTTTTGATAGCTCCAAAGTATGTTTTCTGTTTGTTTTCTGCATGTATCCTAGGAAATCTTCAATTCCCAGTAGTTCGTGGATGAGCTAGAATCTTCACCTTTGCATTTCTCAGAGTTCATAATGTGAATGCCCACGGTACGGAAACAGCTTTGTTCACTGGTGGTAGAAAAATCAAAACCCTGAAAGTGGTTCTTCAAAATTTATTCTTCTCATCTCTAGAAGAAATTCACCTGCAATTTTCCAGAATCCCGCAATAACAATAAAAGCCAACATTTATTGTGTGTTTCCTGAGGGCTACTCATGACATATATTATCTCATTGAAGCCATACAACTCAGTGAAGTTGGTAATATTCGTGATCCCATTTTGCAGATGGGAAGCTGTGTTATGGACAAACCATGTAATTTGTTAGTAATGTCACCCAGTTAGTAATGGCAGGACTTGCTTCGACCCAAATAGCCTGGTGTGCAATTACTCTATTAATTAGTGTCTTGTCCTGCCTAATACTCAAAACACTTTATGAGAATTAATATTAATTCTACAATAAATCTAATCAGAGATGAGTGTGTGAGGCAAGAGGGAAAAGAAATTGGCCACTGTAAGATTGTGTATGTGTGTGAAACTGTATGTGTCCCTGAAACCCCCGTATCTATTTCTGATATTTTATAGATATATGTATCTTGAAAAAGCTCCATTTGTTATTACAGAGTGAGTAAACCTCTTTGCCCTCATCTTCACGGTACCCCTTCCATATATTCCTATCCATACACATATTCACATACTTTGAGAACTACGGGTTTCTCTGGCTTGGGACTTGGACACATAGCAAAAGTGTCAAAGGAGTTATGGGCTTGACAGGCCTAGGTAGATTTCATCTGGTATCTTCAGTTATAAATTGGCCTGGGGTCTCTGAATAAAACCCTGGTATTGAATATGCTTAAATATGCCAGGTTGAGCAGAACTGGGCAGAAAAGGGCTGTAAGCGGTCTTGTGTTTAGTTTTTTGCTGGCCTTAAGTTGTCTGATATAGTCTTCCATTGGGCATTTGTAAACTCTAGGCTTGTCAAGACCCTGGACTATACTGGTCCATTTTATCCCTCTTCTGGGTTCTGGGTTGGATTGGCCTGGTTACTGATCTAGATGAAATGAAGGCTTTCTTTGTTCAGCAAGGTTTTGAGCCCTTATGAGGACCAGGAACAGATTCTTTTGAGGATATGCTGGCATGAATTATGGATTATTCTCTTGGTTGAGACCTTGTAGGAATGTGTCTTCCTTGCTGGGCTCGCTGTGTTAGGCTTTGAGTTTTGGCTAGACTCTAGCTGGATTGGGCTAAGAGTGGATGGGTGATTAAACTTCATGTTGGGCCTGGGCGTGATTTAGGAAGGATTATGATGGTCTGCAGGTTTAGCTGGGCTGCACTGTGAACCAGATTAAACAGGATCTGTCCCTGGGCTGACATTAACTAATATATGAAATTAGCTCTTTTTTTTTTTTTTCAGGGCTCTGAATTGATCAGAGTTGGGTCACAGCTGTGTTTAATAAATTCAATGTATGCATTTGGGTGGCTGTTAACAGGATTTCAAGGGAGGTCCTGGATTAAATTGAATTTCAAGTTAGTCTGGGCTGGGCTTTGGGTAGGGTTATTAATTAAATACTGGGTTCTGAAGCTTTGACTATTGCTGAGCTGAGGTTGTGAATAACCTGGCATATGAGATGTTATCAAGGTATTTGCTCTAGACTATGATTTTGCCCTTGGACTTAAAGTCATTACTAGTACCTTTGCTCTTCTTTTGACCAAAAGCCACTATTCAACCAATTCAGATTCTTTAGAAACTTTGTTGTTCTGAATGATATCCTTCTGGGAAGGAAGGGTGGCTTGACCTTTTGCAAATGGTAGTCCTATGGAGGACAAGCATGAAGGAAATCTCATGACAATGAAAAGAGATTATTTTTACTAACTGATGTTTTGCCTTAAGAAGTTATGGGGTACCATCTAAGTCCAAGAACCAGTGGGACCTACAAGAACTTGGCAAACATTGGACCTACTTGGTTGACCCCAAATTTGGTAGAAGGTGTCAGATCTCTCCATATTTTATCCCTTATTATGGACAAATATTTCTACAGAAAAAATTTCCCAAGTTTTCTTGGGTAGTCTGTGTTATCTGGAGCATTTTCCAGAACTTTCATCAAGGACCCAGACAAATGGCTAAGTGCCCACAGAGACTCTTGAAGGTTAAACGGCAATGTTACAAAGACAGGAAAAAAAATTTTTTGACAGCTTGACACATATTGGAGGTGGGGGGCAAGTATGGGACAGTCAATCACTGCAGGCTGGTAGACAGGCAGGTCATACTTAACAATTTCTATCTCAAAGAAGGAAACCTGGGAAATTCAGTTACAACAGTAATGCAGACTAAACCCTTAAGATGATCAGTCTAGTAAGAAAAACTTTCCAATCTTTTAGAGGGCAGGGCATTTGAAATTCCTGGTATCCTTAAGTATCCTGGGATCCTTCTTTATGGAATGTAAAACATTCAAACACTCACGAGTTACCCCCTTATCCCTCTCTCTTCTTGAAAGAGAAGCTTCCCATTCCTAGTAACTCAGTGCAGCCCAACACCCACCAACACTACCCCACTGGAATCTCCTTCGTGACACAATGACATGCGTCAGACCAGTGGGTTTTTCTTGGGCTTATGCTCTAGACTTCCACAGCTTGTGACACTCTGACTGCTTCTTCCTCCAAGAAACTTTCCCTTACCTTGGCTTCCAGGTTACCGTTCAAACACTTCCATGTACATGATTACCTTGCCCTCGCACTTCTCCACCTTCCGAAATTTTTATCCATAGCCCCAACATCACAATTTATATCGTTCTTCCACTGACTTGAGTTTGAGAGGCAGAGAAATTTGCTTAGGTATCTCTTAGCTGTGACATTAATCTGAGAAATGCCAGCAGGGCCCCGACGAAGACTCTCCTTCCCAAGTCCTCCTCCAGCCTCAAGTGACTGATCCCCCATTCCCATTTCCCTACATGCACTAATTATAAGGCTGCTATATCCCAACAACCAAAGGAAAATGTTGCCAGTTCAAAGAAACTCCTAACGTCTCCTCTTGCAGACTTGTTGAGCCATCATGTTCCCATTACACCAAGAGCTTCTTCTACCCCTGTTATTGACTCTGGATGTCTTTGTTCGACTGCAAAGATATGGAAAAGCAAGAGTTGCACAGTTTAGAGTATTTTAATCTCTTCCCAATTATTTTTCCTGAGAGCAGTAATTCCCAATGTGTAGGTGTCAATAGGTATTGTTTCAGGATCAAGTAAGTCTGGAAAATACAGTTACACATTTTTTTTTAAAGAAATTCTCAAAGCTTTAATGTGATAATAGGCATTTTCTAGTTATCCATTATTACGTAACAAGTTATCCTCCATATTAGAGGCTTAAAACACTAATAAACAAAAACTATCTCATAATGTCTGTGGGTTGGGAATCTGGGATTGGCTTAGCTGAGTGTTTCTGGCTTGGGGTCTCTCAGAAGACTGTTGTTAAGATGTTGACGGGGCTGCAGTCATCTGTCAGCTTGGCTGGGGCTGGAGGGTCCACTTTCAAGGTGGGCCACTCACGTGGCTGGCAAATTGTTGTTGGCTATCAGCAGGGCATCTCAGTTTCTTGCCACATGGATGCCTCCATACAGCTGCTTCAGTGACCTTTTGACAGGGCAACGGGCTCCCCAGAGCAAGTTATCCAAGAGAGCCAGAAGGAAACAACCATATCTTTTATGGCCTCGCCTCAGAAGTCGCACATCATCATTTCTGCCATTCTTCGTCAACTGCACACAAATCAATCTTAGTCACTGTGTGGGGGTGTGTTCATGCCAAGAAAGAAGGGACATTGAGGATCCTTTTGGAGGCAGGCTGGTGCAATGCTTTATGAGTCCCCCAAATTTATTTGACCACAAATTGATTGTTTAATAAGCATTCCAAGACACTAGGTTTCCATGGTACAGCTGGTGGGGGAAAACCCCATGGATGGTCACACCAGGGACTAAGTGTCTTAGAGGATCACCGACGAGGGGAAGACGTGTGTCTGGAGAAATAATGCTGGAAAATGGAGCTCTGAGGACTCCCCAGGTGGAAGATCTAGGAAGCTAAAACTGAGCTCCTGCCTGGATCCCCTCTAAAGAGGATCCCTCACTTCAGAAAGGCTAGCACAGGACTCCCCTGCGGGTCCCAAATGATTTGGAAGGTCCATATTTTTGTAAGCTGTTTGCTCCCTCTGTCCTAAATCAAAGATAGGGTGAAAAAAGTCAAAGTTCACAGGCTGAAAAGAAGAACCTCTCACAGAATCTGTAAAATCTGGAGATGGAGACCATCTAGAATGCCCCGCTGTTCCATGCCGGGAGCAACCTTTCCTTTGGGACTGTTTAGGCTATTCCAGCCACATGACTGAACCCAGCAGACTCTTTTATGATCTGTGCTAATAGTACAGTAAGGTCGCTGAGATGAGTCAGATCACAAAGGCCCCGTTCTTCCCTACTTCATTTGCACAAAGGCGTGTTTGCAAAGGTCCCAGCCCCAGGGTCAGAGCCAAGGTGCTTGGAGGAAGTAATTTTTCATCAAATGTTTGCAGCGACCTTATCAGCAGATACAGGATAGGAAAGGAGCGGGCAGGGATAAAAAGGCTAGAGAGTGAGCGGGAAGTAGGAATAGGGAAGAAATAATGGAGAGAGAAAAGGAAGGTGCATGAGAAAAACGAAGGAATAAGAAAACACGCACAGCCACACTCGCGCGAACGCCGAAGGGCGCTTTTGCCATCTTCGGCCACAAGGTGGCACCCTTTGAACTTTCTTCCCCCCCAAAAAATTGAGACAGGGGGAGGGGGCGAGAGGAGGGAGAAAAGGCAAAGCGCTCTCCCAACCAAGAACAATTTGAAAACCCACCCCACAATATTTAAAAGCTGGGACAAAGAAGCGTCAGGACGGAGCTGCTTCAACTGCAAACGTCAGCGGAGGCTCCGGAGGGGTCCGCCGCCCGAGTCAGGAGCAGCCCCTTTAAAAAAAAGCGGAGTACAGTATTGAGATTCTTGAAACCTGAAACCTAGAAACAGGATCGAAGCGGAAACCAGAAGGAAAACCTTGAACTCCTCCAGACAATTGCTTCCGGGGAGTTCCAGGAGCGCGAGGGGGAATAAAGGGCCCGCGAGCAGGGCCCCTCGGATGGCGCGTCCCTGAGGGTCCTGGCGAGTTCGAGGCGCGTGGGAAGCAGAGGACCCTACCCTCTCCCTGGGCTGCAGGTCATGGCCACCGTGGAGCAGAAAGCCCTCGGCATTGGCTTCAAGTGTCTCTCCTTGGCCACTTTTGTGCTCATCTGCGCCGGGCAAGGGGGACGCAGGGAGGAAGGGGGTCCAGCCTGCTACGGGGGATTTGACCTGTACTTCATTTTGGACAAGTAAGTGTCTCGAGTTGTTGCATCCTGGGCTCAGCTGATGATGCTCCCTGCCGGGCTGGGCTTGTTGGCGGCAGCGCTTTGGGACTGGCACGCGTCTCAAGGGACCCAGGGGGACCGCGGGGGGCGGCCGCGGCCCCGCGCTGCGCCTCTGTCGGGGAGCGCGCCTCCCCATCCTTGGCTGCCCGAGCCCGCAGGGGCGTCGCTGCTGGTTCGGGGAAAAACCTACTTTCCGCCTTGCTTTCTGTGACCGAGGAGCATGCAAGGGAGTGTGAGGATGCTGTTGACCTAACACGTTGCTGTGAATCTTTTCCATTTGCTTTAAAACCTGGCGAGAAGGGCGTGCTTTGGAGGGGTAGAACTTCCAGGCGCGGCTGGAGTGGGCTTTGAAAAGTCAGTCACGTCCTTCTACAAAAACAAAAACAAAAAAACACATGCTATCCTGCAGAATGCATTGCCTTTGTTCCTAATTATACAGCGCACGCTGACTGGGCAATTAGTGAAAATAGAAGGCGGATTTCTCAACCTAGAGGCTGTTGGGTTTTAGGCTGAGGAATTCTTTGTTGTGGGACCATCATGTGCATTGTAGAATGTTTAGCAGCACCTCTGGCCTCTCCCCAGTAAGCCTGCTCCATGCTCCCTCGCTCACCACCCCCACCCCCGCCCCAGTCCCGCATTGGCGACAACCAAAATTGTTGCCAGAAGTTGCCAAAAGTGCCCTGCGGATACATTCCCGCCCGCCCCTCCTGGGCTTGGGACCTCTGATTCAGACGGGTTCCAGTTCTTGGTAATTCCACTGGTGGGCTACCAGGGAGGTGCAGGAGCCCTGGTTTCCCTACCAAAAGGAGAGTGGCTAGGCTTCAGGTCTGTGCTCAAGGGAGAGCTGAACTCTGACCAATTAAACACTTCCCAAATCCCCTTCGATTTGCCAAGCCACAGTCATTCAAGGAAGCTTTATGCTATCTACTAAAACCCAGCTTCAACAATAAAAAGCCCCTCAGAGAAGATCCATGCTCATTAAAACTATGTGAGCTCTCTGGTGCCAGGGAGGCCCTTGCTGTTACAGTGGTGGGGAGATGAATTTCACAGACTGGAAAGTATTTGCGAGTTGGAAAAAGAGGCCTGCAAAATAAGCTGGCCAGCTAGACACCCAATGTGCTTTGCAGTTGCCCCTGGAGTTTGATTTTTCCGTAAGGGCTGTTTTGAACTCCAGATTCTTTGGATGAAAAGTGAGATCTCTTTCTTAGAGATTTATGAGAAGGTGGGTACTGAAAATATACTCCAATACTAAGAAATGGAATTTCTTTTGTTACTTCTAGTGGCTGGGAGCAATAGCTCACAGATTCAGAGACTGTCTGAAAACAGTCAGAGGTGCCCATCATGGTGCTTCCCCCCTCCCCAAAAGCCAGTTGAGCAGAACATACAGGAAGACTTGAAAAAATGGACAGAACCACCAAGTCCCTGAATGGAGTGACTCCATACTGTAGAGATAATCAGGTTCTCCCCAAATTAATTTGAATTGAATTAAACTTTTAAATCAAAGTTCTGAAAGTATTTACTTTGGTGGTGAGAGGAATTTAACAAAATGATTCAAAGTTTTTCTTAGAGAACAGAAACCTGGTAAAAAGAGGTAAAACATTTTTAGAGAAAGATAACAAAGAAATACCTGTAAATATTAAAATGTATTATAAGGCAAATTATTACACGCAGGATAGTAAAGACCAAAGAACAGGGAAACAGGACAGAAAATCTAGAAAGAAATCCAGGGACATGAAGGCATTTAGTGGAAGTTCAAGTTGGTGGGAAATTAATATGTTACTTTAAAAAATGTTTCTTGGGGCTCCTGAGTGGCTCAGTTAAGTGTCCGACTCTTGATCTCAGCTCAGGTCTTCATCTCAGGGTCTCCATGCTGGGCACGGAGCCTACTTAAAAAAAAAAGAAAAAAAGATTCTTGGATGAATGGTTGGTGTTTAACGTGGGAAAAGAAAAAAGGTTAGGTTTATGTTTTATACCACACACCAAAATAAATTCCAGAAGGTCTGAAAATTTAAATGTCTACAATGAAAGGATGAAACAACCGGAAGAAAATTTAAATGACTATTACTGTAATCTTAGGTTTAGAGCTTTTAAAACAGGATGGAAGCAATAAAGAAAACTGTGAAAATATTTATATATATTCAAATTTTCCATTTCCATAAGTGAAAATATGTCAGAGATAAAAGACAATAAAAAGTTATAAAAACTTTTGTAACATCAGTTACTCCTCAAAGATTGGCCTTAATATAGAAAAAGCAGTTTTAAAAAGATGAGCCTAGTAGAAAACAGTAAACAAAAAAAGTCAACTTCCCTAGTAATCAAAGAAGTGAAAAAATCAAACAAGATATGATTTTTATTAAGGTGGCAAAGGTTTTTTTAAAAATGACAATATTCAATATTGGCCAACTTGTGGGAGGTAGGCACCTTCATATCTCACTGAGGAAAATACAAATCTGTATAGTCTTTCTAGACTGGTGATGTCCAATGGAACTTTCTGTGATGATGCAAATGTTCTACGCCTGCTCTGGCCAGTTGGTGTCTACCAGCCCCAGGTAGCTGTTGGACACCTTGAAGAGTGGTTAGCGTAGACAAGGAAGTGAACTTCTTATTTTGTTTATTTTTAATAATTTTATTGAAACGGCCACACGTGGCTACTGTATTGGATGGTGCAGACAAGAAGGTAATTTGGCAACATGTATCAAATGCTTTAAAAAAAAAATGGGGTTCTACTTTTCAATCTAGCAATTCTATGTCCTAAAGGAAAAGTCCAAGATGGTCTCTAACAGGTGACTATAGGTGTGCTCATGGCAGTGCTGCTTATAATAATAAAGCTGAAAATTACCTATATGTCTAACAGTAGTGGATTTATTAAGTAAGGCATGCTATAGCATAGTACTGAATATGCGTGTTGTGTGTGCTCGTAGTGCACCCTTAGGTGAAAATACAAGCACCAATATTATGTACATTAAGATGCTACCTTTGTAACACACCTGTCTTTCTTGATGTACCTAATATGTGATTGTGTTTCTGGCTAGAAGAGAAGATTTTTAATTCTTTCGTGTGTGTGTTTTTCTGAACTGTCCAAGTTTTCTAGAATGAGTATATGTTACTTTTAAGATTCAACAAAAATAAGTTACTTTGAATTTTTAGAGAATTGTTTCAAGTGTGAGGGGGGGCCTCTAGCCAGCGTGCTGAGCTCCAAGCGTATGATTATAGAGGCTGCTGCTTCTTTTCTATTTAGTCCTGGAGTAAATTTCTAAATGCATCATAGGATACTCTGCGGTGCACTGGGGACCCAAACGTGTTCCAGGAAAGAACTGATGGGCGTCCCTCTGAGGGCACCTACCTTCATATTTAAGTGAACTCCTCTGACTTCTTTTAGTTGTCCTATGGCTTGAAGAGAGAGGTATTTTTGTGCTGAATGAAAAAATTGCTAGCACTTGATGGTGTGCACACTTCCAGCTTGCAGTCTCGATTCAGGTTAATGTATGAGATTGTCAGATTCCGAGCTGGGGGATGGGCCAAAACGCGGTGATTGCAAAGAGGCCCGTGGTGGTCCCTCAAGACATGGTCTTCTGTCCTAGAAAGAACCTTCTCAGACAGTGCTGTCCAGCACCCAACCACAGCAGAGTGGAAGGGGAAAGAATGCTGACTCACTTTTTCCTTGGGCATCTAAGATACTCTGGCCGGCTAGACACTGTCTACAGGCTGAAACTAAGGGGATCCCAGGGCACCTTTCTTCTCCCCAGCCCTCAACTCCCCTTTCCTCGGTGAACGGTTCTCTTCTTTTCCATGACATTAAAACTCAGCTCATTTCAGGTTTTAGCAGGATGCATCTCTGGCCTGGAGAGAACCCAGATTATACATTTAATGGAACGTCGTGTTTTCTCAACCAGGAGCAAGACTTCATAATGATAACCTAGGCTACCACAGTAACACAATAGGGCATTATTAGCGGCTTTGGCGACGGGGCTGGTGGACTGGGCTTCACAAGGCTTTATACTGATGGAATTTCATGTTCATTTAAACATGCTTTTCTGGTTACAGTCAGGAAAAGTAGATTGCTGGGAATTCAATCAGGGATTTGAAAAGTCAGATTTGGAAGGCTCTATCCAGAGAAAAACAGGCAGGAGCAGCTAGCCTCCTTGAAGTCTTCCAGGGGTCCTGTAAGATTAATGCACCCTGGTGACTGACCCACAGATATAAATGTATTTTCCTTTCTCCCAGGGCTCCTCTGTCATGATACTGTATGTTTATGTATCATGTATCGGTCTGTTTTATAGAGAACAATTAGTTACATAAAGGAACCAAGTGGATTCTCCATCATGAGTCTTGGGGAAAGGCTGGCTATATTCATCTGTGCCCAAAAGACTTCAAAAATAGATGGTGTCAATAGCAGGAGGAGTGGAAGAGACAGTGGGGTGGAGGGGACAGTAAGCACTGAATAGCTTTATTGATAGGACTTTCCAAAGCCACAGCCTGCCACCCAACATAGCCTTACATTTGCAAAGGCCCTCCCCAGGCTCGGCGTGGGTTCCTTTCCCATTAGAGCCCCTGAACTCCTCCCTCTGCTACTTCCTTTCTGTCCAGCACTAGTTTTCTCTTTCTCTTCTCGCTACACAAGGGAAGCCCATCTTGCCGCTTACCCAGAATTCCACCGTTGGCACCACAATCAGATGACCCCGTAGTGGAGATGATCTGCAGGACCTTTGCTATGTGTTATTCTCCAGGGACATAGTCATTAAACAGATGTTGGTAGCATTAGACTGGGAACTTCACCACCGGGTATGGTATCGTTTTCCTGAGAAAATACCTCTGGGTTCCCAACTACTAACTTACAAAAGAAACCTTTAGAGTCAGAACTAAATTCTCCCGACACTTAGGCATTCTCACAAGTGCCCCAAAGACAAGCTTGCTTGGTAGCTAAGGCGAGCACTAGTGTCCCTAGTTTACAGATGAAAAAACTGTTAAGCCTCTGTTCAACCCGCTGGATTAAGTGACCTGCGCAAGGACCTGGGGTTAGCTCAAGACAGAGCTGGGACGACGTCTGCTCCTGACTCCCAGCCCTCTCTTTCCACTCATTGCTGCCCTGTGTAGTTGGGTTATAATGAGAAGCACATGGCAGTTCAACTAGAGGAACTGGGTGGATTCCAGGAAGTAAAAATCCCTGCATCAGGGTTTCAGTAAATGTTGGTACATAAGGCAACCAACCTTACTTAAATGAGGAACTACCGCTCCGCTGTCGGATCAGCTAGAGTTGATTGAAAGTTTCAGGGACTCCAACCCCCTGCAGCCCACAGAGATGCTTCAGAGATCTGGGGGGTTAACTGATGGATAGGACTCTAAGGTGCATTCGGGTCATCTGATGAAGATGCCCTTAAAGGTCCAATAAATTGTTAATTTGTTCAGATTGAATCTGATGGAAAAAGGAAATTTGACTCCGTAGATGTGTTGAAATAGAGGTAGCTTGTTTTCAGGAATACTTAGGAAGGAGCTTCGAGAAATGAAATTGCAAAATTAGCTCTGAATAAGGAGACAAAAAGTCCATTACAAGATATCTTGAAAATGCTACAATAATAATTCTAAAAGGCATCTTTAAAAAAAAAAAGTTTCTCAGGGGCCAGGAATCCCTCTTTCTTTTCTTTCTTTCTTTCCTTCCTTCTTCTTTCTTTCCTTCCTTTCTTTCTTTTCTATTCTTTTTTCTTTTTCCTTCCTTCCTTTCTTCCTTCCTTCCTTCCTTCCTTCCTTCCTTCCTTCCTTCCTTCCTCTTTTTGTATTGAAATGGATTTTATGGTTGGTTTTAAATGTTTCTCCAGTTAGGTTCCAGGTTTGGAGAGGACTTATTAGACTAGGTAATAGTTGGTAGAACTGCCTACAAATTGGAAGGTTTGGCACGTGGGTCAAAAATAAAAATAAATAAGGCATAAGTGTTTTGTTTTGTATTTCTGTCTGGGTCAGCCAAGTAATTACCTCTAGTTTCCTTAGCTATGGAGACCTGGTAAAACTCAGTGTCAAACTGAGAATAGAATCCAGGAGTGTTGGAGGAAGGCGCTCGTCCTAAGATAACCTGTAATTATCTTCAAGTGCTAAAGGGCTCCCAGAGGTCCAGAAACAAACTCTGGCATCCCTTAGCAAGACTTGGCTGTCACATAAATGCAAATGGGATTTGCTTTCTGCTAATTTAGAATGTGTGTCTATTTTCGATGTGCGGCCAAGAGACTGGATTTTGCTTTTCCCAGTGATCACTCAGCAACAAAAGATACAATGGATATTTGGACATTTCCTGACATGTTTCCCAGACATGCCAGTTTCATACTGAAAAAAGTAATCAGGTTTCTTCAGTTTGGCTGATTCTTTCATTCATTTGGCATAAATACTTTCTCAATTCCAATCACAAGTGTGTACTTAATTAAAGATATGGATAATACAGTGTCGATTGCAAGCAATGTCCTGTTCTGGGAGCTGCAAGGAATATAAAAGAAGCAAGAAGCAGTCCCAGACTATTTGCTTTTTAGGTAGAAAGACGTTAGAAGGACTTGAGACAGCCACAGCTAAAGGCTCCTAGAGGATTTGGGGTAGGGGGCAAGTAAAATTGATTTTAGATCAACAATAAGTAAAAATAATAAGTAACATTTACTGAGCCCTTGCTACCTGCCAGGCACTGTGGTTAAGCGCTTTGCCTGTATTACCCCATTTAGTCTTCACAACCACATAAGGTTAGTACAGTCATGATCACCATTTGACACACGAGGAAACCGAGGTTTAGAAAGGTCAGCCAAGGTCAGTCTCAGTGGTGAAACTCAGCCTCAAACCCAAGCCACTCTGACTCACGATCTACGCACAAAGATGAAAAATATCTAAACATGCAAAAGAACGTTGAATCAATCAGGATAGGTTAAGTTATGCTGTGGTAACAAACAATCCCCCAAATCTCAGCGACTAAATGCAACAAAGGTCTAAACCTCGGTTTATAATCTCTCCCTACTCTGCATGTCGGATGGCGGTCAGCAGGGGCCCTGCTCATGGTAGTGGTTCTGGGAGCCAAGCTGGTGGAGATGCCTTCTTAACACCAGCTTCCACATCACAGCTGCAAGGGAAGAAAACGCGAGAGGGTCTCTCACTGGCGATGAAGTGCTCCAGTAGGAATTGAGGTGCATCCTTCCACTGACAACCCCGTGGTCGGAACTAGTCACTTGGCCTCCCCCTATGGAAAGAGGGTGAAAATTTTCATCTTCCCCTGTATCGAAAAGGAGGGGAAAGCCAGATATGGGTGGGCGTTAAAAACCTCTACTGCAAACCTCTAATTATACACTGCTTTGGCCTGAGTAAGCAAGAAAGGAGTAGTCCCTGAGAGAGGGCAAAGATGCATAAGACTGATGGGAAAGGGTTGGTTTTGAGCGAGATCTTGTATTTATTCATCAACCTGGGATCACTGTCAGACGTGATAGTTCAAATCCGCCTGTAAGGCAGTGACTGGCTCCTTCTCTTTTCCTCTCTCCCTATTCCTCTCACATCTTAGTGGGCAGGGAATGAAATTAGATGAAATGGAAAGCAGAAATGGAGGTTAGACAAGCTCCCCTGCCACCTTCATATGACATAAATATCTGAAAACTAAGAATCTCTTTCTCCCTAGTTTATGGAATATGAGGCAATGTGAGAGGCTGGCAAGGGAGAACATTGCAGCGGCTGAGCCAAGAGGGTGCCCGGGTATCAAGGAGCCTGATTCAAAGCTTGAATCAAACACCAGATGTGTTTCTCAGTGAGGGTGCTGTTGGCATCGTTGGTGGGACATGTTTTTCATTGTGGGGCACTGTAGGATGCTCAGCATTTCTGATCCTTACTTTGGAAATGCCATTAGCCTTCCTGGTCATTGTGATAACCAATAAATAAATGCCTCCACTTTTATTTCTGACTGCCTTGCTACAGGATAGTATCACCTAGGTTGAGAACCCCTGACCAAAAGACTGCAGGGTGGAGCAAGGCATGGCAATGGTGTTGATTCCCAGAACCCCTGGACTACATCTGAGCATTCTGTCTGGAAGAAATGAGAAGGTTTCAGTGATAAGGGCCACTGGAAATTGTAGACCTTCGCAATGAATGTATCCAACCAGTAGTTCTCAACCAAGGGCCAGATCAGAATCTGAGGAGCCTAGGGAAAGCATGTCTGACTCCGATGTGGGTCTTTCCCTCCCACAATATGTGGTAAGATTGAACAGGAAGACAAGGAGAGCTGCCCCATAATGATGGCCTTTCTCCTCTACAGTGAGGGTGTAGCTGAGGCAGCCGGCAGCTCAGAACTGGACACCAAGCAGAGTTCTTGTTTTAGACAGTGGTAGGAAAGCCCAACCTGACATGGAAAAGACAGAGCAGAGGGCAGATAGGCCACGCACTGCCCTCTAGTGTTACCAGGCCCTAGCACGTGTGCATACTTACCTAAGCCATGGTACTTGCTAGGACAATCCTTTGTTCCCTTTCTGTCAAGACCTCATGCATGAAATGTGGCCCCAGGACCTCGTGGGAATGAACCAAGGCTCAAGCACAAGGGTTAAGAGAGCCAGCTTCGAAAATCAGACATCTCCGGCTTTAAACACCAGCTCAGCCTTTTCTCTAAGCTTTGTGCCCTTGGTGAAAATTACTTAGCCTCTCTGAACCTCAGTCTTCTTATCAATAAGATAGGTATTAACATTTTTGCCTCACAGAAGTGTTGTACAGTGTTGTAAATAATATTAGATGAAAACCTTTCATGAAGCATTTGGTATGTGAGTATCCAGATGACAGACGGTTATGGTGATGATGCTGGGGGTGGTCCTGGTGGTGGCGGTAATTACCCCTGGAGAAAGGGGATGTGGTCCTCTAACAAAGAACACCTCTGTGGATTCCGAGCGGAACTGCCTGGTTAGGGGAGGGAAGACACCAATTCAACGCCGAATTTTCAAACCGTGTTAAACTTGTGGAATTACAAAATGCGCAAGAGGTCCCTGGTTCCCAAAGATTTCTCAGTTTAGTAGAAGAGACAAACTGCTGGCGAAACAGAGTCGGTGAAATTAATTTTGGTTGAGATGAGAGAGCCTTAGGAGGCTTCATACAGGAGGGAGCTTTGGATCTGGAACTTAAACATTGAGCAGGATTTTGTCAGGTGATCAAGTTAAAAAAAAAAAAAAGACATTTCTGGCAAAGGGGTAATGGACAGGAATGCAAAGTGACCCACATCCCTTGTGATGTAAGTGTGGCAGGGAAAGTGACAGGGGAAGAATCTGGCAAGAGTGGACTTTTTCATGTCAGCAATAGGTTTTGGGATTAAAGTTTTCTACAGACAAAAGTAGCAAGCTTACGAATGTGTTGTATCTCTATCTCCCTTATTCTTGTAGTAAGAATGAGGAAGAGAATAAATGAAACTGAGAGCTCTTTGGTAGTGAGGGGCTTAGGTCCTGATTTGCATGGAATGTGGGAGAGGCAAGTGTTGAGAGGGTAAGGAGTACGTTTCAGAAGGAAAGAGGGCTTGGTGTGGGTGTGTTGAGTCTGAACACGTAGGACATTTGGGTGGAGATGCTGAGTAAGCAGTTGGATTTATGCACTGGGACTGAGAATAAAGACTTGAGTGGTGTTGGCCCAAGGGTAGTAGTCAAAAATGTGGATATGAATAATAAATAGTATCGAGATAATATCAAGATAATATCAGGATTTTTTAAATGTCGAGAAGAGGTGGAGTTTAATGACAAAGATGGCCAGGGTCCAGCCTTAGAAGAATTGCTAACAAAAATGTCTTCGCCAAAGAAGAAATTCCACTAAATGGTGCTGAGAAGTTGCCAGAACATCAGAAGAGAACCAGCAAAGAATTGTACCACTGAGGCAAGGCGAGAGAATTTCAGTGGAGGGATGATCCATGGTTTCTCCCCTAATATCATCTCCCCTTCTGTTTCTAGTCTTGTGAGTGATGTCACCATAAACCCAGCCACTTAGACCAAAGATCTGGGAGTCATCCTCTTTCTCATACTGCAAGGCCAGACGATAGCTGCCCCAATGTCTCTCCTGTGATCTTCCCACATGACCCCATTCTCTGCCCCATTGGTGCCCTTCCCATTTCTCAACCAGGTCACGGAAATATTCTCTAAATTGGTCTCCTTACCTACTTTCTTTACCCTTACCTCCACCTTGTATTCTTGACAGTGGCACCAAATTGATCTTTTTTTAGAACACAAATCTAATCTTGACATCTTCCCCAAATCTTCCTAAAAGTTTTAGGATAAAATGTGAACTCCTTAGCAAGGTATTCAAGAGCCTTATTGTTCAGGCCACCATGTATTTCCCGTTTCATCTCTTACCACACCCCACTCCCCACACCCTTGTAACTTCCAACAAAACTGTACTACACGGTTGCCTGAACCAACCCATGCTCTTTCTTCCCTATAGCTAATGCCCTTCATCACCACTCCCATCTTTATAAAGGTGATGCCCTCTTACCCTTTGAAATGATCATTGGTACTTGGCCCCCTCCTATCACTAGTCGTGGGCTCCCTGTGGTGCAATAAAATTAAGAACAGTCACCTCTCTACATTACATCTTCATTCAAAATCCCTTCCTTGTTCAGAATCTCTCAACGCTAGAACAACTCATATTTCACAATAAGCAGCAGAGTAGTCGATTATCAAGAAATGGAGAATAATAACCCTTAGTGTTTGTCCTCTGGGGTCTCATTCAGTGGCCTTATCTTCTTTTCCTCAAACCCTAATGCTCGACTATATATAACTCCAATGAATAAATACCTGTAGGAACCATCTGGAACAGAGCTTTCCCAAGATCTTGATACCAAAGGATTATGATCAGAATCATAGCCATCCTGCTATCACTTCTCACATACAAGATAATGCAAATGCCAAGTTTATGGAAATCACATAGCAACTAAAAGAAAAGTGAGGTATCCTATAACTGTAACTATACACCAGTCAAAATAGTGGAAGGAAATTCAAGATGCTCTTGGAGAGCCGTAATGTAACCGCTAATCAGTAAAGGCATGGCCCAGGACATTACTGGCTTATGCTTCTTGTCCCAGCACAATTATTAATGGCTTCTTACTTTCCTCTTGAAAATGTCGGTTTGGATTTTAAATTATATGACCTTCCTGATTACTAACTCTCATAAAAGACAATATCAAAGAAACAAAAGGGGAGATCATTGAAGGCCAAACTGTTGAAGCCCCTTGTACACTTTATTCCATTAAAATGGTCAACCAGTTCGGCGCTCCTGATTCCCTTCAAGTGCCCCAAATTCAGTCCTTTCCTGGTATATCCACTCCCAAATTCCCATAACAATTTGTGGAAATTTTCTAGCACTTCTCACTATCTTAGCACCTAACTCTGTAAATTGTAATTGTGCATTTCCTGACTGCCCCATGGGGAGGCAGTGTTGCATAGGTGTTATGAGCACAGGTTTAAACACCGGAAAGGAGACTAGTAACCTAAGTGTTCAGACTAGAAGTATGGCCTCTAGGGCCAGACCACCTGTGTTCAAATTCCAACTCTACCACTAACTAGCTGCGTGTCCTTGAGCAAGTTACTTAACCTCTTTGTGCACTCAGTTTCCTCATTTGTAGAAAAGGAGATAATATTATCACGTGGGGTGGTTGTGCCTAGAACAGAATCCTATGAGCGTGTAGAAAGTACTCATGAAGTGCTACCTACTGTTACTAAATGGCGATGCATGTAAAGTGCTCAGCACAATGCCTACTGCTTAGTAAGTACTTAAGAAATATCAAGTGTTGGAATTATTAGTCTTTATAATGCAAAAGACCAACTAAGCATTCAAAAATCAGTTTGTGGAAACAATAAATATTGTGCGTTGCATTTACGCATATTATAAATACATCCAGCAAGATGAGAACTGAGAAAAGCCAGATGCTTTAGCAGAGATAAAGGCGTTGGGCATTGGTGACTTTTGAAAGTGCACTGTCAGGGCATCATAAATGATGGAACTAAAATGTAATGAGATGAGGATCTTAGTGGGAAATAAGAAAAAAGTTTGTTTATGACTTCTAAGAAGGAAGCTGAACATACACAGCTTCTCCTCCACCACCTACCCCCCTATCATCTACAACTGCTCCACCCCCCTAAAAGAGAAAGTCTTAAGGAGGCATCTGGGGGAAACCTGCATCGGGTCCAAAGACGAAGGACATTGACATTGACATGTAGCACACTTGTAAGAAATTCTACTAGAAACAAAACAGATGGACTGAGTTTGAAGGAGGTCAGCCAGGATCTACTTTCAACGCTGTTGCCAAGTTGTAGAAAACATGTAGAGGAAGATTTGGAAGGAGCCCCAAGAACAGTCCCGAATCTGGAAGTGAGTTTGAAGTAAAGAGTGGGACATAAGAGGGATGAGAACCATCTCGTTGGGGCCTTTCTGCATTGTGCAGAATAATCAGGCGGCAATAAGCCATGAAAGAGAGAGCTCATGAATGCCAGGCATCTTCAGGACAGTAGTTCTGTCCAGCATTGCTGAGTCCTCCCCATAGATGCTGGGCCTCCGGGGAAATGGCAGAGCTCTGTCTTTGATTCTGTGGATACAGTAGGGATCAAGAAAGATGTCAGGAACAACAAAATAGGAACCTGAAGTAGAGACCAGGCCAAAACCCCCTACAAATGGCAAGATGGAATGGATTCAGCCATGTCCAAAACACACACACAAAAACCTTGCAAGGATGATATTCATCTGTGGGAAATGATGAGGGTCTATTTCATTGCCTACTCTCCTCTAAGTGATGGAACTTTAGCCATCAAAACCAACTCCTTCTCCCAGATTGAGTTCTTAGAGAAGTTTATAAGTGTGAGATGAGAAAACAAACAAAAAACACAAAAAACTATTTGGGAAGCAAACACCAGACCCAGTAACACCTTCCCACATTCAAGGATGACAATAGGGCCTGTAAACTTTCAGCAACTTAAAGAAGGGATTAAGCAAAATTCCCAAGGTGGAAGAAGAACATATATACAGAAAGAATTTTCAAAGCAGAAGAGGTTAGTTTTAGCATTATATGTTTTATAATTTCAATGACATTAAATAAAATAAGAAGTTTATGAAATAGACAAAGTATGGATGAGAAGACAAGGAACCCGGAACAGTTAACAAAATACGAAATAATAGGGAAAGATGTAAAGTCACCTTAGAAGCAGTAAAGAGCAGAGCTGACAATGCAGAAAATGAAATAAACAATGGGGCGCCTGGGTAGCGCAGTCGTTAAGCGTCTGCCTCCTGCTCAGGGCGTGATCCCGGTGTTCCGGAATCGAGTCCCACATCGGGCTCCTCCACTATGAGCCTGCTTCTTCCTCTCCCACTCCCCTGCTTGTGTTCCCTCTCTCACTGGCTGTCTCTGTCACATAAATAAATAAAATCTTTAAAAAAAAAAGAAAAAGAAAGAAAAAAGAAATAAACAATGAAGGCTTTTGTTTGAGAAATTCTCCAAATTTAAGTAGGGAAATGACCTAGAAAAGTTAATGAGATCATTTTTAATTTCAAAAACAAAAGAAGAATTTTATGAAGGGAAAAGACACAGGTGACCTACAAAGGCTCTGCAACATTAAATGGTGGAGAATTTGATGGATAAATTTATGACCTAAACTGTTATATTTAGCAAAGATGTCACTTACACGTGAAAAAAAATAAAAAAACATTTTCAAACAGATACGGGTATCTTCTAAAAAGGAGAGTAAGGATAACTTTCAAGAAATTACAAAAAAAGTGAATCAAGATTTTAAAAAATCCTTAATTTAATAGTTATTAATTAAAGGAAGTGTCAGTGACCATTGAAGCCATTTAAGCAAATATATGTCTAATTAGTATCATCAGTAAATTTTCAGATGATAATGCATCTACAAGAGCATCCTGTCATGAGAAAGGAAATAAGAAGATTTTGGAGAGAAAATATGCTATTTCTGACTATTCAAATCCCCTGGAAACAATGTCCACCATACTGAATATTACGGAAAGTACATTCAGTTCATCAGAAGACAGTTTAAGAAACTTTTCTCCAAACTCAAGCAGAAAGAATACAGAGATGAAAATGACGAGACAGGAGATAAGTAATACAAAGCCTAGTAACAGGATATATACACACACACATATGCACAATAAAAAATATATACTATACAAAAATGATATACAATATATTTACAATAAAAATTCTAAGAAAAGAAAGAATGTTTAAAGGATTTACCAAATACTTAACCTAATTAATTTTTTGAAGGATTCACCACTTACACAACCTTAGATAAATCCCTACAATATAAGATTAAATAGAAATGTCTACATTCTTCCAAAAAAGAAAAATAAAATAGGTTTCCTTTCCCCCTGCAAAAAAAAAACAAGATTCAGATTGACATTAGATTTTTTTTCTTTTTAGTCTACAATATTAAATGCTCAAAAAAACCTCAATAATTATAGAGTCCTGAGTGAAATGTGATATTGAAATTCCATAACTAGTCTTTCTCAGACATACAAAAATTCAAAATGTATGCCATCCACATACCCTTACTGAAAAAAAAATCACTTGAAAATATTGACATCGAAATGGAGAATATGTTGGAAATAAAGAACAAGAAAAAGATACGGTATAGAAGAAATAGAAGTAATTGGCCCCGGAAAAGTTAGTATGAGGTTATACAGCAAAACATAAAACTTAAAGAATAGATTCTCAAAAAGTTAAAGAGAAAACTGTAAATTTTTTATACAGGATAGAAAAAAATTATACTACATTCATATAAAAAAAAATGTAGTCTGCTTTTAGCTCCCAAACTCTTCTTCCTTCCAAGTCTACCTACTGGGTAGTAGGAGGTATGGAAATCCCTAAATTTTGAACCATAGTGATAATAAGAGTCCAATAGTGGTGACTTTTAAAAAATTCCTGTAAGTGAAATGCTGGATCTTTCCAATGTTGCCCTCCCCCAGTAGAATCTGGATGTTTAAGAGGGACTAATTTCCCTTTGTGAGTAGGTCCTTTGGTTTTGGACCTGTTGGTTTTGCGGCCAGTTCTATCACAGAACAGAAAATTTCAGTAATAGACTCTTCCAGAAAACAAAACAACAACAAAAAAAAAATGAGACAGTCTCCCAATTTATTTTAGGAAGCTAGCTTATATCTGATACCAATATCTACTAAAGATGACACTTTCACATGCAAAACTTCTGACCAAGTTGAATAAAAACTTTAAATCTCAAATCAAATATCCTTAAAATAAAACTCACAGTGTAGTAAAAACATACTATACCAAGACCAAGTAAAATTTATCCTAGAAATGCAAGGGTGCCTCAATATTTAGAAAATGTATTAAGATAATCCTCATCTAATCTTGACCGCCAAAGATGCAAACCAAATTATTTTCTCAGCAGAATCTGAAAAGTCATCTCTCTGAATACTTAAGCGTTCAAAGGACAGAGAAAGTATGAATAATAATTAATGAGGTTGAAGGAGGGCACGTGATGTGATGAGCACTGGGTGTTATATGCAACTGATGAATTATTGAACACCACATCTGAAACTAGTGATGTACTATATGTTGGCTAATTGAATTTAAATAAAAAATTTAAAAAATAAAGTAATTAATGAGGTTGTTTTAATAGATATATTTTGAATCCCATATCCCACAGAGAATAAACTTTCCTTTCAAATGCCCATGAAATAATTATCAAGTTACAAAGAATGCCTCCATATATATCCCCAGGCCCAATTTTTCCAGTCCACATTCTCAGCAATAAATAACAGGAAATGAATAGCAAAAGTACAGTAAAACTTCAGCTGCCAGAAAAATATATAGATTTTTATATTATCTTGTAATGAGGAAAACTGAAAGAAAGTCACTGTCTAAGACAGAGGTTGGCAAACTACGGCTTGCAGACTGTTTTTGTAAATAAAATTGCACGGTCCCATCCCCATACTTTATTTATGTCCTCTCAATGGCTGCTGTTGTGTCACAACGGCAGATATGAGTAATTGCCATGGGGACCAGCTAGCCCCCAGAGCGTAAAATATTTAGTGTCTGGCCCTCTATAGAAAGCTTGCTCACCCCTGCGCTAAGAAAACATTTGCATCCCAATAGAAAACTGAGGAAGGGTGTTGATAGCGCAGGGTCCACTGCAGGGGCGCGGGACCTGGGGAGTCACCCAGGAGCCCACACTTAACAAAGGTCTGGCACTTAGTTTAATGCGCTGCTGTCACCATCTTGAAATTCTTAATAATTTTTGACAAAGAGGCACTCCTTTTCATTCTGCACTGGGTTCTGCAAATGATGTGGTTGGTCCTAATTGATACTCAATGTTTTTAAAAACAGAAAACCGGTGTTATACCCAAATAATGAATCATGGAACACTACATCAAAAACTAAGGATGCACTGTATGGTGACTAACATAACATAATAAAAAAATATTATAAAAAAATAAAAACAGAAAACGAACAATAAGTATGAAAAAAATCTGTGGCTTATAATTAAATACATCCAAATGAAAATTATAATGAAGATCCATTTTCATTTGTAAAACTTACAGATATTTCAGAAAGAGAAAATCCCAAGTGTTAGTGAACGGTAAGAAAAGGTGCGCTTCAGATCTTACCGCTGGGCCTTGAATAATCAGGTGGGAAGGGCGTTGCCGCGGCCACCGTGTCCTGTGGGCTCACCGTGTTCCAAGCAAGATGCTTGACACCTGAGGAACATTAAATTGAATCCTTAAAACAATCCTTAGGAGATAGATACTATTAACCCCGTTGCATAAAGGAGGAAACAGGAGTTTGAACTCACACCAGAAGTTTGAATTCACATGAGCACTCCCCAAGTCTGTGCTCATAACTGCTGTTCAGAACAGCCTCAGGAGGAAATTGTTCCACATTTATGCATAAAGAAATGCAGTAATTACAAATATATAATTACATATATAATATATAATATATATATATAATATATAATTACATAAAGAAATGCAGTAATTACAAATATATAGAAAAGCCCCTATTTTCACTCTCATTGGATATATAGAAAAGAATTTAAAGCTACTTTGTTTATCCAAGAGAGACCCTCCTGTTGGGGGCAGGTATGGGGAGGAGAACAGATAACTTTTTTTCCAAACTGGAAATCTTAACCCAGTGCAAGAATTTAAGCATCCAGTAAATATAAGTTTGAGGTTTTCCTCCCCGCCCCCCACTTCTCTCACTCACATGGCTTGCTGTGCCCTCGAGGTATACACATGGAAGGGGCCTCTGACTTCCTGGGCAGCCACAGTACTGATCAGACCCTTGTCTGGTCATGGGCACCTGGAGGTCATCCACAGATCACATTGGTGGCTTTGGCTGGTAACCTGGGGGTCTCACGTATCACATCCCACATTTCAATAATGGGAAATACCTTTTGGACAGCTAACCAATGTCTATTTTCTTGACAACTACAGCTTTGAGTTGACTTTGCACCAAACATACCAATAATTGATATCAGATCATATTTTAGGTTTTTCCTGGTGTGCGTGTGCTGGAAAAGGCAAATTAGTGGAAGTTACAGGAGTACATATTTTGCTATAATATCCTTTTGATCTGTTCCACAAGAAAAAATACAGTTTACATATATATATATATATATATATATATATATATATATATATATATATATATAAAACTTACACATAATTGACCAAAAGTTTCACATAGTATTACTTTCTGTTATAGCATGCAATCGATCCTAATATTTCTGTTCCGTTCTATTTCATTTTGTTTTTAATGTTGGCAACATCCCACCAAAATGATTTCTCAAATCACTAATAGGTTGCATTCTACAGCTTGAAAGTCATTGTTTTTACAGCCATCAGTCAGGTTGACTAAAGGGAAAATTCCTCACAAGTCAGTAGGGTGGGGCTGGGCATCCTGGGCTCGGGTCTCCGCAACAGAACCCAGAGCTCCCAAATTCAAAAGTGCAGGGCTCAATGACTTGGTTTGGGTCTGGACTGGTATCTTAAGAAGTTGGAAGAGAGACAAGAGTCAAGGTCAAGCTTTTTAAGCAGGAGGGAGTCTTGGGCAGGATTCTGGTCAGTAATAGGTGGATGAGGGCTAAGGCCTGGGCTGGGTTTAGGGCTCCAGCCAATTCAAGTGCAATGTGAGGTTAGGAGGAATGAGAGGAAGGCCAAGAGAAAAGCTGGGGAGCAGAGGGAGGAGGCAAATGAACGCTGGGCCTTTGACGGACGAACTAATTGCTTGTCCCACTTTGTGGCGCCTGAGGCTGTGCACCCTTCCAGGATTAGCTGGGGACCTGGGTGGGTCACTTAGGACATCAGTGACTTCAGCTGGGTGGGGCTAAGGAAAAGTGGGACTGACAGTTTTATAATTTCCATCGTTAGAGCAACTCTCTCTTCCAGGATTAAAAGACTCGTGGGTGAGGGTTCCAAATACAAGCTCTGTTTTCCCTTTCGTCTTATTCTAACCCATGTGCAAAAGAAGGGGGGACAATTTAAACTCAACTTGGCTCACTCGATTCTTTCTGACTCTGGTTGTGTGTGTGGCTAATGGAAAGAGCCTGTGTTTTCTAAGGAGCTTAACCACAGGGAGGTTTGGAAACTCACATAAGCACAAAAGAATGTATTTCAGAAAACAAATCAGAATGAGACTCAGAGTTCTTCTTTTGCTCCTACTCTTTGCATATTAGATCTTTGGAAGTAATTAAGCAGTAATCTGAGAGCAACGCTGGGTTCTGTGTGAAATCCTTCGCAGGAAACTCAGAATGAATGCAATGTCTCAAAAATTTATTGACTTCTGACTATGTTCCAAACACTGGAGAGAGGTCATAGAAAAACAAAAATAAGGAATTTTGGAGCCTCCCCAGCAGTTACCTTCTTGTGGAGCTAGTAGTGAGGACTGGTGGCTGTGCCATCCCATCGTCTGGGCAACCCTTCCCAAAGCCAGGTCAGAAGGTGGTGCGAGAAGGCATTGACTGTGATCTTGAGTAGACCCAGGTATATTGAATGGACCTTCAAACACAGAACTCTGTAGGACTGTATTCAGGTAGAGTTCCCAGAGGCCACTTGAATTCCAAATTTTGCTGAGACTTATACCTCTGGAACCAAGGCACAAAATTCACAAGAAGGAGCCTGAATCCTCCACGTTGTACTGATACCCAGCTAGATCACAGAAATCTTCAGGGGCTAGAATTACATTTGAGTTAAGATTTAATTGAGTCAAATATCAGGGACCTTTCACATCTGCTGATTTTCTAGAACATGGGCATTTCAGCTCTCCAAGTATAGTTTGCCTAGCAACTGTGTCTTAAAAGCAGTTTAAAAAAAAAAACATAACAGAGTCCAATGGAACATTTCCAAGTGCTACATATATCTGGACTAAGAAGTTTTTATTTCCGCCTTGGAGCTTTGGTAACAATGGCTGAGTGAGCCATTACTGCCTGAAGACAACATCAGGTCTCCATAACTGGGATTTTAAGATCGTTAACTCTTAAACGGGTTGGCATGATAAATGAGATGTTTTATATATTGTAGGGTGGTGAGAAGCTGGAATTGAATCCACGCTCTGCCACTTCGCCATCCAACACCTTACTTCTCCTGGCTGTGACCGAGAATCCACTTAGGTCCTCAGGGTTGAGAGGAAGCCACTGGTCCAAACATGGACACACCACCCTGGGTCGATTATTCTAGGAGTAGCTACTAGGGCAGATTCCAAACCAGCAAATCAGTTTGTAAGGCAAAGAGCAGGCGAGACATGCATGTTTTAATAGAAAGTCCAAACTGAGTCAAAGACCCAACATATCTATTCCTGTGGGAGAAGGACAGATGTTTGAGTGAGGTCACAGTGGATAGTTTCTGAGGCCCCATGGATGACATGTTTAGAGTTAAGGGTTAGGAAGTGTAGCTGTGGCCGGTGGGTAGTAATGAGGCAGGGGAGCAAGACTGTGGCACCAGGCAGGTAAGTCTTTTGCTCCCGCAGATTTGGGTTAAAGAAATATGAGCAGTACCCCCAACATGCTCACCTCCGTGCTAAAACCATAAGCAACTAACATGGGGCTCTTTCCTTTTCCAGGGTGTAATTTGATCTTGGGGTGGGACAGAGCGTGCGCGTGTGGGTTAAGGAGACTTAGCAACAAGGACTAGAAGGATTCCTATATTCCCCTGCTCCTTTAGTAGGTTAGGCCCCTTGGGATCCCATGGTAGTCCAGAGAAGACAAAAAGAGTTTGGTTTCCAGAATCTTAGAGGGTTATATTTACCCTCGGTGCTTAAGGGAACGGACTATGTACATCTCAAGTGTGTCCCAAAAAGGGTATATTTTAGTCAAGGCTTATATAACTCTGTAAAGAATGATCATGTATGAATATGAAACCACAGGCCTCAACAGTCTGAGGGCAATTATTGGCAGAGTTGGGATAGGAGAAGCAAGCCTGTCAATATCTCCTTACCTCCAATTTTGTCTTAAGGGTCTCATTTTATTTTCTTCTTGAGAAAATACAGTGCCTGCCCAGCAGCAAGAAGTTTTCCAGATAGATACAGACTTTTCTTAACACCCGGGAATATCTCTTGGATCTTTCTCTGTACCTAGCATCAACAAATCACATGAATTTCACCAAATTGTATACATTTTACGTGTCAGATAGAAAATAGTGAAAATGAAGTGTTTTGTGACAGTGTGGTAGTGTGAATTACCATGGAATGACCCTGTTTAAGTAAAGGAATGCAAATTGATTTGTGGCTGTTAAATAAGGCCCATCCTTGAGAACAAGGAAATGGTAACGTGAGGACTGACTCCAGACCTGTGCTCCGTAGGCAGATAGCCAAGCATAGTCCCTCAATTCTCGTTCAAGTCCCTATTTTACCGACACTTTGCCTCCTCCCCTCTCAGGACAATTCCCCCACTGCAGGGCTTCTCTGCTAATAAGAAAATCAAACTTGGGATGAAGGAGGTATGGGGCTTCCTCTCTAATCATTAAGCATCTCACACTACGCCTCAGATAGTACTTGTGCTGGTCTTGTGGACCAAACACAGCACTGCATTTCAGAGGGGGGCACAGATGACCAGTGTTCAAGGAAATCTTCTGATTCCGGTGGAAAGGAGTTGTAGAATTCTGGATTGGACTATGGCTCATCAATCATGTGGTGCCTCTTCCGAGGCACTTGCATAGCATTGGACCCTCACCAGGACCCCCAGGACAAGACCATCTGCCCCATTGCTGGAGGAAAGCAGCCAGGACCGGTCTTTGAGATTTGAAGTATACAACTGAATCCTGTCCGAAAGGATGACCAGGATTCTAATGAAAGAGGATTTCCAAAGGTTAAAAGCCCAGGGCCAGTATATGCACTTCTGGGGAGCTCTTGGGGGACTCCCAGCTGCCATTAGGTTTCATTATTGATGATTAGGTGGTCCCATTTACCAAGGAGCTGTTCTCTAGAGTCATTGACCCATCTGGGAAGGCTCCTCAGGTTCATGCAGGGTCACAGGAATTGGCTGGAGCTGTCTGAGTACCAAACCCAGAGTGTTTATCCACACGAGGGCGGAAGAGCTAGTGTCCAGCTGGCAAAAGATCAAGAGGCTTCCTTGAGCAATAGAGGCTTCTTTCCATGCTCTTCTTTCCTCCATCGAACAAACAGGTTGATGCTGGAGAGGCAAATATCCTTAAATCCCTCACAGAGGGAGCACACACAAAAAAAGTGATTACAACCCAACATCAGAGGAAAGTGACTGAGAGATGTACATGGTGCCCTGAGAGCAGGGGCAGGGCAGTGAGCCCCATCTATGTTGGTCAAAGGCAAGAGGCAGAGACTACGGTGAGTCTTAAAGAATGAGTAGGAGTTTGCCAGTGTAGACACAGAGTGTCCCAAGCAGCTGGAATATGTGTAAAGGCTGAGAGGCTAGAATGAAAGAGTTCTATTGGAAAAGGTTTATTTTTTAAGAAGAGGGGTCTCCATCCCCTCCTCACCCGGATCCCTTTCCCCATCTGCCCATCTCCTCACCCTCTATTCTGTAGGGCTCTATGCTGCTGCCACAGGAACTTGCTTGTTCTTCCCCCAAACAATTGTTTAAATATGTATTTCTCTATTTCCTAGAAGAGTTCAGTGTTTCTCAAATGCTGACTTACTATCCTTTAGGGGATTGCTTGTTCTGATCCTCGGTCTATTTTCCTATTGTTTGCCTTTTTAATATTTACTTGTACCAATTATTTACATATCCTGGACACAAATGTTTTGTCTTTTTTATTTGTTGCAGACATTTTCTTTCACTCTTTTCTTGTCTTTCCTGTTTATAGCATCTTTTTGTCATTCAGAATTGTAGATGCTTCACGTGGTCAAAATTATCCTTTTCATAAAAAACAATTCCTACTTTCTATACCCAGCTGAAGAAAGCCTTCACTAACCTGAGGACATAAACGCCTCCTATAATTTGCTCAATGGAGTTAAAGTTTTGTCTTTCCCATTAGATTTTAATACATCTAGGGTCACATTTGGTACGAGACAGTGATCCAACTGGTTTTTTCCCATTAGAAATCTATTGTCACAGCATCATTTATTAAAAGGTTAGTTCTCTGTCCTTAGTTTGAATCACCTTTTTCACTGAATAGCAAGACCCCAGGTAGATTGAGATTTGGGCTCTCTATTCCACTTCATTGGCTCCACGGTTATATTATGTATCATGCTTATGGGGTCATTATATCTGATAAGGCAAGTTTTCCAGCTTTATTATTCTTTTTCACAGGTGCCTTGATTACTTTTAGACCTTTAATCTTCATTTCATTTTTAAAGTCAGTTTTTGAGTTTTACAAAATATCCTTTCAGAATTTTTCCTAGAATTAAAAGTTATAGGTTAAGTTGGGGAAAGTGAGATAGCCCAATGATACGGAGTCTTTCACTGTATGGCTGTAACATATTGTGTCATTTTTGTTCAGGTCAGGCAGACATATCATTTCTGGATGCGGGGCAGAGAGAAGTGAATTCTCCTTATAAAGATGAAATACACTCGATCAGAATGAGAATTCTCGGGATATTGTACCATGAAAAGAAAGGCACAAAATCTATTGCACAGATTCATCTTAAATATCTATAAAATAATATGAAACAAAAGAAATAGCAACGAACAACTCTTTAGAAGTTAAAATTAAGGTCAATGAGTGCATAAAAAATAAAAGTGATCTGGAACCAGTGGAAACGGTACAAAATGTCAGAGTAGAAGGAGCAAACTCTTAACCTCAACAACTATTAGAATGACAGGCAGAAATGCAGAGCTCAGCAGACACAGACCCTCAAGTAAAAGGAAAGAGGCATCATAGCTACACAGAAGAATGGGTGAGAATAGAAAAACCTACTATGAAGTCACTGTAACAGCTTGAGTATGGGCACTGTGGAAAATACTTAGAAGCTGAATTGACGCAGTAGTAAATGGTATCAGTAAAACAGAAGTCAGTTTGAGGAAATCAAGAAGCCTTCTTCCAAATCTAAAATTCCGTAATTCCATATGTCCTAGAGAAAGTTTCCCTCTTTTCTAGGAAGAAGATTCCTTTTTGCTATAATGAAAGTCTGTATAGGTATTCTTTTTTTATTCGTTAGTAAGACTAGTTACGTTAGATTTTCTTAAATGTTGAACCATCAATACATTCCTGAAATAACCTCCACCGATTAATTAATTATTATTCTTTTAGATTCCTGCTGGATTTGTTCTGCTAATATTTTATTTAGAGATTTTGATCTATATTTACAAATGAAGTTTATTCTTTTTGAGGAGGGGGATTTTTGTGCATGTGTGTGTGTTCGGGCATCTAGTTTATGCTAATTTCATTTAAATAAATTGGAATTGTTTTCCTTCCTTAATCAGTGAATAATTTAAATAGCACAAACATAATGGTTTTCTAAAGATTTGAAATTGATCTGTGAATCCAGGTGGGCCCAGGGATTTTTTTTTTTTTTTTTTTTTTTTTTTTTTAGTGCATTAGTATGTGGAGTGGGGGTGGAAGGAGTGGAAGGTTGAGTGAAGGGAAGTTCTTTAACAAAAGTTAGTCTAAACACCTTTTCAAATAATTTACAAAGTTATAGAGGTTTCTGATAATGAATGCAGTTAATGGATAGGCTGAATGTGAAATAATAGAACATAGGTAAAGAAAAATGATACAAGGTAAAGAAAAATGAACACCTAATTAAAGTAACGTCTGCTTGTTTTCCTAGATCAGGAAGTGTGCTGCACCACTGGAATGAAATCTACTACTTTGTGGAACAGTTGGCTCATAAATTCATCAGGTGAGAAGGAATGTGTCGTGTTCTGCCATAAGTAAAACTAGCCTATGTTTGCTTTTCTACTAATTACTAGCTACTATGGGCATGCTTTTTGACAAAGGTAGACTCTCAGATCTTGGACCAGAGACTTGACTTTGTTTTCATCTTTCCACATGTTAGAATAACTTTTGGTTCTTTGTTTTCAGGAGGACCCTGATTTGGTTATAAGACCAAATTTTACCTCTGTCTTTCTTATTGGATTATATACTCTTCTAGAAGGATCATTAACATTTCTTTCACAGTGGACCACTCTAGGCCAGTTGGCTTATTTTAGTTGGACTCATATAAACAGTGTAGGGTGTAAGGTGACCGACTCATCCCAGTCTGCCCAGAACTTTCTCAGCTAGAGCACTGAAAAATCTCACATTCTGAGAGCTCTCCTCCGTCCTGAGCAGACCACCATGTTGGTCAGTCGAGCTATGTGTCCTATCAGATAGAATTCTCTGGGCATTCTTTATACCACTTTCCAAGAGAGGACAATGCAGTTTCGAACATCGTCACTATAAATGTTTCAGAACCTTGGAAGTCCTACTTCCCAGGAAGTATAGATGCCCACTAGTAAAGGAAAGAAGGTCTTTTCACCCTTCTTGGGTGCAGCCTCCAAGGGATGACACAACAGTGATAGCTTTCACGGATGTGCTTGAAGACAGTAGTCAAGGTGTTTGGTAAAATTGTTCTGATCGCTGTGAGTTCTAAGGCAGCTCCTCTTCTGTGTCATGCACCTGTAGAGTCTTCCAGCCTGTGTGAGTAATCATAAACCTCTCCTTTGAATAACGTTCTTTATCTCAGAAGACGGGTTGTCCGCTGAGACCAAAGTAATGACAGATGCATTCCCTGAGAATTCAGTTACTGGTCTCTTTCCTGCCAGCCTGATCGGAGGGAAAGGGTTAGGAGGTGTCCTCTCTGCGATGCCAAAAATTGGAAGCTGTAAGCAGGAAGCATCTAAACCCAGATGAATGGAAAAGCAGATGCTGAGAGGAGAGAGGGGGAAGGGGAGATAAGAAGCAAATACATGGGTGGTATTAGAAGCAAAATATTTGAGAGAATTGTAGAAGCTTAGAATTGAAAGCGACAACATCCCAAGTTATCGTAAGAGGTATTCGCTACCCTCAATTTAAACAGCTCTGGTGAGAAACTGCTGTCTTTGGAGGCAAACAGTCCAATAGATGGACAGTTCCAGTTTCCAGAAAAGCCTCTTTGTCATTGAGCCAACATGTCTTTTCCTATACTCTCATCCATTATAACCATTATATCCTTTGGAGTGCTATAAAACAAATCTGCCTCTAGACCCTTGACAGTATCTGCTGCGTCTCTGTTTGCTCTTCTGGTCTTCTGTTCTCTCTGAGGACTCTACTGGAAAAAGCTTTGAAGTTAGGCAGATGTGGATTTGAATCCAAGCTCCATTGTGCAACCATAGCAATTGACTTACCTTGGTTGAACCCTGGTTTCCATGTGAAAATTAAAAGACAAAACATGTGCAAACCAACTAGCCCTGCACCTGACTCAGAGTGGCCACTCAGCACTTCTCTTTTCCAGTTCATTCAGCAATTCCAGATGCCTCACTATCTGAGTAGCAAAGACACTGAGAAGTAGGGGTTGGGGCGACTTAACCCAATCCTTTCATTTTATTGACAAGGAAACTGTAGACTGGAGAAGTTGACATGATTTAATGCAGACCACGAGACACTTGCCTCGCATTGTCTCCTCTGGCCCTTCTTGGCTATGGACCCCCTCAAAGTATGTCACCAAGACATTGCAGTCATGCAAATTGTATTTTCCAAGTGCCTATAGTAGCACCAGACACACAGCACATGCTCACTCAGTATCTTCAAATAAATGGACAGATTTTGAAAAGGAATGAATGATTTATCTTTATTCATTTTAATAAATAGTCTAGGCAGCCGATACTGCAGGAGGGGGTATTCATTTAATAACAGTGGCTGATGCCAGTACAAATATTTCCATTTCTAATTTTAGTGGGATCCTTGAAATTTCAAGTTCTTTTATTTGTCTTTATTCTGACCCCCTCCCATTTTCCTAATAATGATGCTGACTCTTCACTATTTCCTTCAAGACCCCAACCCACACCTCTCACCCATCACTTTCAGCAAAGAACTTCACCTATTTCACCAAGAACCCTGGAAAGAGCAGAAAAGTGATGTCCTCAAGTTCCAGTCCTATTCTTAAAAGATGCATGCTTTCCCTTCCCATTGTCTCTGAGATTCAAATATCCCCCCTTTGAAGGTGACTCCTCCATTTTAGTCCATTTTATCCCATTGTCTCCAATCTCCTCCAGGTCTTTTTTCGCTCTTGCATTTTTCTCCATCTTTCCCCTGGTTCCATTTCCACATCAATAGACATAAACAAATGTCTCCTGCCCCGTGTATGGAAAAAAAAAAACAAACAAACCCAAAACAGAAAATAAATCTCCTAATTATGTCCGTGTATAGATACCATAGATACCTATTTCTTACTGATTTCTCACTCAGATATCTTTAAAGACTCAGTGTCTCCATATCCGTACTTTTATCACTCATTCCTTTGGCTTCCATCCCCCCCCCCCCCGCCACCTGCTGGCTCTCACCAAAGCCCCGAAGAGATGCCCCAAGAGGACAAAGACAGTGAGTGTCTTGCAGTGCTTATTCTGCTCGATACAGGAGCTTTGTTCGATTGAGAGTTTTCTCTCCTTGATATTCTCTCCTCCACTGGCTTCTGGTTTCTCCTTTCATCCCACCCACCAGAGTCGGGTCTTTGAATGTTGGTGTTGGTTCTAGCTGTGGCTCACTTCCCTTCTCACTGCTGACTGTCTTGGAACAATTCCACTCACATCAGTATGCTGAAAACTCCCAAATTAGGTCTCTCGCCAAGACTCATATACCAAATATACCAATTGCCTCTTGAAGGCCGACATTTCCCACATTTCAAATTCATTTTTTCCAGACCTGAACTCTATACAAAAGAAGCAGGATAATATGGTGCTTAAGAGCCCAAGTTCCAGAACCAGAAGCTTGGTTTTAAGCCCCAGATCCACTACTTTCCCACTCTGTGACCTTGGGGAAATTATTTTATCCTTTGGGGTCTCAATTTCCTTTCTTGGAAAATAGGAATAATAATAGTACTGGTCTCATAAAGTTGTTACAAGTTTAATGAGATAATACACACAAATCGCTTACAATAGTGCCTGGCACATAGTACGCACTTGATAAAGTTGACCGTTATTTTATTATTATGATAATTATGATGGTCATTATTATCATTTAGGACATGGTGTTTTGCTGATTAGCAGCAGTGAGGTGGTAACAGGCAGAATGGTGTCATGGACGGAGAGCCCAGGTCTGTTTCAGGATACCAATATTCAATTCGCCATGTACTGCTTGGGCTCCTACCATGTATTAAACACCGTGGTAAGCATTTCCAAAGATGCATCAGACGTCTGGTAACGAATGTAGACTTCATCCTGGAGGCAGTAGGAACCGTTGGAGATTTTATAGCAGATGAGTGCCAGGTCTAATTTATATTTTAGGAAAATAGTTCTGGAAGCAGTGGGAAGAATGAATTGGAACAAGGGATGATGTCCGGCAAGGTCACCAGCTAGGAAACAATTGCAGTGGTCAGATAGTTGAGGGCAGGTCCAAAGCTAAGAAATGGAAAAGGGGGGAAGAGTGTTGAGAAACATTGAAGGAAGTGGGGACTGTAAGATATGGAGGTCAGATCAGGGAACCTGATTGTGAAGAAACAGGTTCATGCTGTGACCGATGAAGCAGTTGGCCACCCAAAGACAGTCCCAAACGGACAATGGTCTCCTGGTGAATCCACTACACCCTGATAGGCCATCTTTTTTTTTTTTTTTTTTTTTAATGTTTGTTTTGTCTTTGTTATTTCTGCCGGTCCATCTTGAAGACAGACAGACATGTTTGGTCTTCAGCTGAGAGTAGTTCTCTCTCCCCGAGTGTGGGTTTTCCAGGGACAAAGCTCCTGAGCACCGCCATCTACAATCCCTGCTGCTGTGTTTGTGAATATTGAGAAGTGTAACTTCTTTTTTTTTTATAATAGTATTTTTTTATTATATTATGTTAGTCACCATATAGTACATCCCTGGTTCTTGATGTAAAGTTCGATGATTCATTACTTGCGTATAACACCCAGTGCACCATGCAATACGTGCCCTCCTAATACCCATCACCGGCCTATCCCATTCCCCCACCCCCCTCCCCTCTGAAGCCCTCAGTTTGTTTCTCATAGTCCATAGTCTCTCATGCTTCATTCCCCCTTCTGATTACCCCCCTTTCTTTATCCCTTTCTTCCCCTACCGATCTTCCTAGTTCTTATGTTCCATAGATAAGACAAACCGTATGATAATTGTCTTCCTCTGCTTGAGAGAAGTGTAACTTCTGAGCGGAGTGGATATTCTCGTGGCCCATCAGCACTTTCTGTCCTTAGACGATAACCTCCTTGGGAAACAAGTCAAAATTAAAAGTTGGTGATCCTGCTTTCAGAGCAAAGGGAGTTCGCAGTATGATCTTCATGGCTGATGGCATCCAGCCGCCCCAGGCTTGGCCACTCTCCATGTTGGCAGGTCCACCCAACTGCCATGGGATGTTATCAGATTTTATCAACTGGGGTCTCCCTTTTATAAACACCATGCAGACCAGTGCTCTTCTAGGGACATACCTCTTCAGACAGAGCATGGGGCCGTGATGAATTTTAGCTCTCGTACTTGTAATCTGCTCTCACTGAGCGGTGGTGTCAAATCAGAAGCAGCTTCCGGGAAGACAACGGAGGTCTTCCCGTTGGTCCACAGCTTCCAGTCTGCTGTGGGCTAAAGGCTCACAGCACGAGCTGTGTGGCCCTCTTTGGCTTGGAGGTCCTCAGCTCTGGCAGCCGTGATACACAAGGAAGGACAAGGGAGGACGACCGGAAGGAAATGGCGTTCCATAGTCTTTCTACTGGCCCTAATGGAATTTCTCTTTCTTTACAGCCCACAGCTAAGAATGTCCTTTATTGTCTTCTCTACTCGAGGAACAACCCTAATGAAGCTAACAGAAGACAGGTAAGGATGCTCCCCTTCCCTGTCTTTAAAAAGCCCACCTTTCCTTGAGTAGTTCTGGTATTGGTGCCCTGGTGCCGGCCCTGGGTGTCAGTCGTTTTAATCTTGTAGTTCTCTCTTTGCACTGAAGTCTTGAACGTTGCACATTGACCATCTGCTAGCTTACTCTGTGATGCCTGATGGTATTTCCTGATGTTGGGGAAATTCTGTAAATGACTAAATCACATTAAGGTAAAACTTACATTTGATGGGTAACTCGCTCTGCTAGCTTGGAGCAAAATGGGAACAGACCAGATTCTTGGGGGATTCTATTTTCTTTTATTTAAATTAGATTTACTTTGTGGATTAAGGTGTCAGAGATATAATAAGCATACTGTGAGAGCAGTAAGAACTTGAAATTTTATTATACTAAGGCAGGGAATAGAAAGAGAGGGTGTATGGTACCACAGAATAAAAGGAAATTTGAATCAGGTGTGGAAAGTGTTGTTGACATAAAAGGATTACTTAGACCTAGCTTAACAAAAATATTATTTTGGATTTTACCACTTACCCATGAAAACCAGGAAAAATAGAGACATGCCGTTCGTTCATAGTTAGGATGGTGTCCCAACTATTAGAAGTGGAGGTAACAGTTTTCCTGAGTTAAGGACACTTTGTCCACTTTTTACAAAGTGCTATGATGACATGAGAGAATCGCCATGGGGTGGGGGTGGGGGGGACACATGTGGGACTGTTGGCAGACTTGTGTATAGACATATAGGGAAAAGGAAAAGAGGGGTGCAAGCACGGGGAGGACAGGGAGACTTTATTCTACAGCATTCTTCTTCTAGAGAGCAGAATAGAACTAACAGGACGGAGTAAGGTTTTCTGGATTTTGCACCAACACAGCAAATCTGAGCTAGTCCCTTTTTCTCCACGTCTTTGTTTCCCATGTGTAACAAAAAGTACCGTATAGAAGTTTCCAAGTCCTGTTTCTCCCTTAGCAGTATCTTTTATTCATGCATGCCATTTGCAATACACAGAAACCCCATTTTAAAAATAAGGGGCTTCTTATTTCCTATTAACAGAAGGAGATACTGAGGCCATATGGTGTTCCCAAGGCTACCAAGCAGAAGCCACGCTAGATGCAGCCTCCACATTTTTGCCACTGTACCTTGCTGCCTTCCGTTACACAGAGAATCATAAAGCCCAGGAAAGTTGTGAGACTTCCCTTCAAAACTGGCCAAGGATTTTAAGAAGCTCTGAGAAAGTGTCTGGCTTATGGGCTGTATGGGAGACTCCTCGTCTCTCTGTCTTTACATGATGACATCCTTTATGCAGAGATGCCTTTTGTTCAGAGAAAACCCTCTCTCCCATTTTTCACATCCTCCTGCAACCCAGGCTGCCTGGTGTTGCTTCTTGCTGACTCCACTTGCCACATGCTTGAGTTTGGCCCAGAGACTTAGATCTCACATCCCGTGTGGGTATTTTGTGTGCTACTGCTCACGGCCGCTGGGAAGTGGGGAGGGCAGAGGGGGTCACGGATTTATAAACACTGTTAAAACGCCTGGGCTTTCAGACTCGTTTTGGTTATGCTAGTTCAAATTAGACATCTGAATCCGACTTGGAATCCGATGTTGTATGCCTTAACTTTACTTCTCCTAGTTTCCCGTACCAAGGAGAGGACAGAGGTTAGAATCTCCACTTCGCTGGAAGAGGCATTTAATTTTTAAGGGCTAAATATGCATCGAACAGCCAACAGGTCTTGCTAATGGCTGTATGGGATTCACGTGGTGACTGCCTGGCCTGACCTCTGGATCAGCTGGCAAAGCAGGAATGGTTTCCTGGCACACCCCCACCCTTATCAGCCTAGGGGGGAATGTGGATGAGCCTCCCCTCTCCAAAATACTTTCTCATGAGATTGGCTAAAAGAATTAGGCTTTCAGAACTTCCAAGCTGGTACTATTTCTGAAAGATATGACTTCCAGTGTTTTAGTTGGTCACAGGAATTTTTATGTTTTCTCCGTATCTCATTTGATCTTCGCAATATCCCTATAAGACAGTAAAAGATGCATTATTGTATGGATGTAGTGAGGACACCGAGTAAGTTAAAAAAAACGCGTTCAGGAGCGCCTGGGTGGCGCAGTCGTTAAGCGTCTGCCTTCGGCTCAGGGCATGATCCCGCCGTTCTGGGATCAAGCCCCACAACAGGCTCCTCCACTAGGATCCTGCTTCTTCCTCTCCCACTCCCCCTGCTTGTGCTCCCTCTCTCGCTGGCTGTCTCTCTCTGTCAAATAAATAAATAAAATCTTAAAAAAAAAAAAAACGTGTTCAAAAAATAGGACATGAATTCACAGAGAGTCTCATTTCAACGAGAGCAAAAGATTGTGGCTAAACTGAAAGAAATACTATGAAAGGAATATTTGCATCCGGCTCTTGGGATCAAATCCACATAAAGAAAACCCCAGGAAGCTTGAAGAAATAGAACAGAAAATAAATACGATGTGTTGAGATGTAATAAAGGAATTACAATCAGAATAATGATACCTACCATCCGTGTCTTTCATCTGCTTAAGCACCTTACATATCATTGCTCACGTATCCCCATATAACCATTAAACTTCGATTTCCGACAGGGTCTCATTGTTTTATATGAAATATGTCGTTTTTCACTAACTGCTTTCAAGATTTTGTTCTTTATCTTTAGCTCTCAGCAGGTTGGCTAGGATCTGTCTAGGCATGGTTTTCTTTTCTTTTTTTTTTTTTTTTTTAAGATTTTATTTATTTATGTGACAGAGAGACAGCCAGCGAGAGAGGGAACACAGCAGGGGAGAGGGAGAGGAAGAAGCAGGCTCCCAGCAGAGGAGCCTGACGCGGGGCTCGATCCCAGAACGCTGGGATCATGCCCTGAGCCGAAGGCAGACGATTAATGACTGCACTACCCAGGCGTCCCTAGGCATGGTTTTCTTTGCGTTTATCCTATTTTGGCTTTGCTGAGCTTCTTGAATCTACAAATTTGTCTTTCACCAAATTTGAGAAATTCGCAGCCCTATTTCTAAACTACTAGTCATTTTCTCCTCACCTTCTGGGATTTCAGTGACACAGATGTTAGACCTTTTGGGTTGATTCCACGTGTGCCTGAAGGTCTGCTCAATTCTTTTCCAATCTTTCCTCTTTCTGGTTTTCAGATTAGATCATTTCTATCGATCTTTGTGTTCACTGACTCCTTCCCCTGCCATCCCTATCCTGCCAGTAAGCTCACCCACTGAATTTTTTTATTGCAGATACTATGCTTTTCAGTCCTAAAATATCAATTTTGTTCTTTTTAAAATTTTATTCCTCTGCTGCAGTCACCTATCTTTCCATTTATTTCAAGCGTTTTACCTTTAGCTCATGGAGCATAGTTAAAAGATAAATATATAAATATTTAAAGATATATATAAATACAGAACATATAATAAGATATAACATATGAGATAAAAACATGGGATTAACTATATATAATATAATTATAGTAGAATATTTAGAAATATAATAGATAATACTGGTAGAAATATAGTAGAAATGTAATATATAAATACTATAAAATAAATATATAAAGCATATTTATATGCTTTAAATTCTTTTTTTTTTTTTTTAAAGATTTTATTTATTTATTCGACAGAGATAGAGACAGCGGCGAGAGAGGAACACAAGCAGGGGGAGTGGGAGAGGAAGAAGCAGGCTCATAGCAGAGGAGCCTGATGTGGGGCTCGATCCCGCAGTGCCGGGATCACGCCCTGAGCCGAAGGCAGACGCTTAACCGCTGTGCCACCCAGGCGCCCCTATATGCTTTAAATTCTTTGACAATTCCATAAGCTCAGGATTGGCATCTTAATTGCCTTCTCTCACGAGAATTGGTCACATTTCCTAGGTGCTTTGTACATCGAGTAATTTTAGAATATATCCTAGAAATTTTTAATACTAGGTTGTTCAGACTCTTGAGTCACCTTCAAATCCTCTGGAGAATATTAACAGCTTCTGACACAGCTTCGCAGAATTACTGGGATGCCCCCTTCTCTAGTTCTCTCTCCTGCAGGATTCCTCACCCACTGTGTTTCCCACTGAGGCCACCCTTTGCAAGTCTGCTAACAAGAAAAGTGGTGTTTCTCTTGGAGTTTGGCCCCTACATTGCCTTGTACAGTTGTATACTGAGGTCACCCATGGGACAAAGGCAGAAGTAATCAAAGAGAAATGAAAGTGGGGATTCTCTCCACATTCTTTGAACCCCAACGGCTCCCTTTCTCAGGGGCCTGAGATATGGTGTCCTCCCAGGCCACTACCATGTGACTGAGACCCACCCTCAAGTTAAAGCCGTGAAGGAAAAGAGGGGGGAATGTGGAATCCATCCCTGCCTGGGTTACTTCTCAGGTTTTAACTACCCTGCACAATTCATCTGCTTTGTTTGTCTTTTAGAGTCCTTAAGTGTTGGCTTTTTGATTTTGTCCAGAGTTTCTCTAATAATCACCAGGAGAGATAACCGGTAGCAAGTTTACTCCATCTTGCCTGCTATTACTTCTATTTTGTAGATAAGGGACACTGAGATCTGAGCTTAGAGAACTTGCTATGGTCAAATAACAAAAATGGGAGAATGGGTATTCTGCTTCTGGTTTCTGGGTTTGGTCCAACTCACGTGTTTTGCGTTATATCATGTTGCTCTTCCAAGATTTCTTAGCTTCATTGGTTTGCAAAACAGCTGACAAATTGTAACGCATTTTTTTTTTTTAGGTTTCTTCGTCAGCATAATAAAGGATCTAGTGTTAATTTAAGTACTATTTAGGTTACATTATGTTAGTGTTAACTCCTGCATATGATTCCCTGAGTACTCCCTGGATAGTCTATTTTCTGGTCTTACTTTAAATACTTCAGATGTTTCATCATTTTTAAATGAGATCATGTCAAGGAAGTCCAACTCTTCCTTTAAAAGCAATCAGGAATAGATATTCAATTTAATCAAATGCATTTTTGGCATCTCTTAAGATGATATTTTTTTTCTTTGACCTACTAACACAGTGAAATGCATTAAAAAGATTTTTTTAATATTGGCTCATTCTTGCATTTCTCATTATACTTGGTTGTCATATACTTTTATTTTTAATGTAGAGTTGAACTCTTTCCTGCGTTTTATTCAGAAGTTTAGCATCCGTATGCATAATTATGATTGGGCTGTTATTGTCCTTTTTACGACTACTTTTACTTACAGAATTTTTATACTTTTTTTTTTACATGTAGATCGTTACTTCTAGAAATTAGTCTGATGAAAGGTATAGGGCCAAGATCCATCCTTTTTCTCCAAGTCCTTAGCCAGTTTTTCCATCATGTGCTGAATAATCATTTCCTACCAGTTTGAAAAATTAGACTCTTTCATAGACTTAGATCCATTGCTGTGTTTTCTATTCGGATACACTGCGTTTCTGTCTGTTCCGAGCTAGGGCCACACTATTTTTATTAGTTTCAGCATCTGGAAGACCAGTCCTTCTTCACTTCTGACCTTGAGTGAAAATCCCCCTGGTTTTTAGTAGTTTGTTTGTTTGTTTGTTTTTACTACCATGGTCATTTTAAATAATTTGTTTAATGTACCACAATACTCTTGGGATTTTCACTTGAATTGTATGGGAAGTGCAGGATCGCCTTAGCAAAATGGCATTGCAGTTTTACTGGGTGTATTTCTTACCTAAGGATGTATCCCTTCATTTATGTCTTACTAAGGTTTTGTTGCTTTCTTCAAATCAGTCTCATACAGCGTTTACTAAGTTTTTTCTTGGGCATTTTTAAGTTTTCCTTCCATTGAATGAGTTTTTTCTGTTGTATTTTCCAAATTATTGGTTTCTATAATTTCTATTTTTAAAATTTATTAATTTGGGGGTGTCTGGGTGGCTCAGTTAGTTAAGCATCTGCCTTTGGCTCAGGTCATAATCCCAGGGTCCTGGGATCTAGCCCTGAAGCCAGCTCCCTGCTCAGTGGGAAGTCTGTTTCTCCCTCTCCCTCTGCCCCTCCCCCTCCGCTCCTGCTCTCTTCTCTCACTTTCTCTCTCTCTCAAATAAATAAATAAATAAATAAATAAATAAATAAATAAAATTTATTAATTTTTGTTGGTGAACTAGTATGTGATTAAATTTTATTTGTCATCCATGGGTGTTAGATAATATGTATACTTTGATGAGTAAAATGTTTTATATAAGAATTATATTGATTAAATTTATCAAATATCTTATATTTTTGTTTACTTGATCTGTGAAGACAGTGAGGTATTTTTAAAATTTTTCCACCATAACTGTTTTATGTGACTCTCCAACACACTGCTTTATGATTTATGACATATTGTTTAGTTCACATGGATTTTCATTATGGACTGTATTTCTAATCAACATAAAATCAGCTTTCTGTTACATTTCATGCTTTCTTAAGTCCTTTGTCAAAAAAATATTATGAACTTAAATTTCGAAAAATATTTTCCTGCTATATCTGTGTCCACCCATTTATTTATCTTTTACCCTTCTTTGATATTTTAATTTTCCACCAATGATTTGAAAAGTGTAATTTGAGAAAGTATGATTTCATTTTTATTCTAGCAACAGTTCCCAATAAATTTTGCTTGTCTTTATTATGGAAAGAATTAAGTAATATCATTTATTCTCCTTGATGAATTTTTAAAGAATTATTTGCATTATGTCTCATAAATACACACAGATACACATATGTATTTCCTTTTCAAGTACTGGAAAAATTTTCCTGGAAGGTGTGTGAATATTAAAATTTGTAAGGCTGAACTTGTTTGAGAATTGTTATTATTCACCTCCAGGTAAATATTTTAATTGAATATTAAGTTCTTTTCCCTGACTGTCTTTTCCCCTAAATTTACTGGAAAATGACACAATGCCAACTTGTATATATTCTATTCTCTATTGCATACAAAAAATACCAATTTAGTACATTTCTCCTTTATGAGTAGCCTGTTTTCTCCTTCTGGATACTTGTAAAAAAATTTTTCCTTATCCTTGGAATTAAAAAAAAATAAGTCAAGAGAATATATCTAGGTGTGGATTCTTTCATTGATTTTGTGTAATACTCTGTAGAGGATTTTAGCCTTTCCATCCAATAACAAGGAAATAGAAATATTTTTCTATTATTTCTTTTATTATTACTTTTCTTCTGTCCATTCCATTCTTAAATCTATGCCAAACTCTTTTTTATATTCTAAGTTCTTTTTCTTACTTTATAATTTTTATCATTTTTCTTTGAGTTCTTGAAGAATGTTTCACTCTTGTCCTGTAATTCACCAATTTTTAATTATTTTGTTTGCATTCAACTTACTGTTTGCAGCTTCTATTGAAATTTTTTATCTCACCATTTTAACCATTTTTAAGCATACAATTCAGTGGCTTTACATTGTTCAACAATCACACTACTAGCCACCTCCAGAACTTCTTCATCATCCCAAACTGGAACTGCCGCCAGTCCCTGGTAACCACTCTTCTACTTCCTGTCTTTATGGATTTGTTTATTCTAGGTACCTCAAATAAGTGGAATTAAATAATATTTGTTCTTTTGTATCTGGCTTATTTCACTTAGCATGTTTTCAGGGTCCATCCATGTTATAGCATATTTCAGAATTTCATTCCTTTTCTGAGGCAGAATAATATTCCTTTGTATGTATATACCACAATTTGTTTATTCATTCATCTGTCAATGGACATTTGGGTTATTTCCATCTTTTGGCTGTTGCGAATAATGCTGCTATGAACACTGGCATGTAAATGTCTGGTAAAGTGTCTGCTTTCAGTCCTCTGGGGCACATACCTAGAAGTGGAGTTGCTGGATAATACGGTAATTCTATGTCTAAGTTTTTGAGGGAATGCCATGTTGTTTTCCACAGTAGCTGCACCATTTTACATTGCTACCAGTGATGTACGAGGATTCAATTTCTCCACATCCTTGCTGACACTTGTTATTTTCTGGGGTTTTTTGTGTTTTGTGTGTGTGTGTGTGTGTGTTTTTTAAATAACAGTCATTCTAATGGATGTGAAATGGTATCTCATTGTGGTTTCAATTTGTATTTCCCTAATGGTTAGTGATGTTGAGCATCTTTGCATGTGCTCATTGGCACATTTGTGTATCTTTTTTAGAGAAATATCTATTCAAGTCCTTTGCCCCTTTTTTAACTAGGTTGTTTTTTATTGTAGTTGTTAAGTTCTAAGAGTTCTTTATATATTCTGGGTAGTAATCTCTTATCAGCTATATGATTTGCAAATATTTTCTCCCATTTTGTGGGTTACTTTTTCCCTCTGTTAATAGTGCCCTTTGATGAACAAAAGTTTTAATTTTGATGAGTCTAATTTATCTATTTTGTTATTTGTTGCCCATGCTTTTGGTGTCATCTTCCAAAAAATCATTGCCAAATCCAACATCATGAAGCTTTTTCTCTATGATTTTTCTAAGAACTTTCTAGTTTCAGCTCTCACATTTAGGTCCTTGATCCACTTGGAGTCAATTTTTGTATAAGGTTCTAATAGGGCCCAACTTCATTCTATTGCAAATGGAAATCCAGTTTTTCCAGCCCATCTGTTGAAAAGATTGTCTTATCCACATTAAATGGTTAACACCCTTCTTGAAAATTCTTGATTATATGCAAAGCTTTCTTTCTGGGCCCTCTATACACCTATCCTTGTCCTAGTACCACTCTGTTTGGAATAGTGTGGCTTTGTAATAAGTTTTGAAACCAGGAAGTGTGAGTCTTCCAACTGTAGTCCTTTTTCAAGAGTGTTTTGGCTATTTTGAGTCCCTTGAGATTCCATATAAATGTCAGGATACGTTTTTCTATTTCTGTCAAAAAAAAAAAGTCATTGGGGTTTTGAGAGGGATTGCATTGGATCTGTAAATCACTTTGGGTAGTATGGCCATCTTAACAATGTTAAGTCTTCTGATTCATGAACACAGGCTGTATTTTCATTTGTTTATGCTTTCTTTAATTTCTTTCATCTTCCATTTATTGTTTTCAGTGCCATTGCATTTTTTAACTGAGAGATAATACCTTTCAACCCTATGAATATTTTTCTGATCCTAAATTTTTCCTGTTGTGTATGTGTGTGGCACTCTGCTATTGTGTTAGAGATGGAATAGCTTCATCTTGAGTATGAATTACAATTGCTTCATGTGCTCCCTATTTTTTATAAGAGTTTGCTTCAAAGGGGAAGTTTTCTCAGATTTCTCAAATTGGTCCTCTTCTTCCCAACTTCTGAGACTTTCCTTAACATAGTAATTCAAAAGAGAAACAACTAAGTTTCTCAGTACTGGGATTTGAGGTGAATTCTGTCAGGGATCACAATAAATGTTTGTTGAAAATGTGAAGATCCCAGGCTAAAGACTGTGGGAAAATTTAAATGTAGTATAATTTTTGCTTGGAAAGGGTAGAGACCTAGCAAAGTGTCCAAAGTAAGGAGGAAGCTGGAGCCAAAAGAAGATGGTCAGTGTCAAGAAATGAACCCACTACCAACCCCAGACTTTTCTCCTCATGTCCTGGAATTACAGGCTGCCAGGTCCTTCCTCAGCCTGATCTCAGCAGCTATGCTTTTTGAGGAATAATCCCAAGTGTCTGACATGTGTATAGAACTCTTACCTATTTTCCAGCAGGGAAAACATTTTCCCCTATGATACTAGTTTAGCTGTTTGTTTCTATAGCATTATGATGGAGAACAGGGGGAAGTTAAAATATGATTACTGTTTTCACCTGGAAATCTTGCCTTACTTCTGACCTTTACAAGATTAAAAAACAAAGCATAACAGAACAACCAGGAGTCAAAAAATTATTATGTCTTATCCAACCCTCTCCCTGGCCTCATTTTACTGCTAAGGAAAATTATTCTCAGAGAGATTGAATTATTTGCCCAAGTTCATACAAGCTGTCAGTGGTGGGAGAATTTTTTTTAACTCACAAAATTAAAAATTTCAATCTAGTGATTTTTTTCCTATTACATTACATACTGTACCCTATTTACTGCATCTATACGCGTGCTGCCGTCTTTTGTTTCTTCTCTGGGGAATACTAAAATGAAATCAACCACTATATATGTGCACGAATGCATAAGTACACATGCTTTTCTGTCTATATACAATCTTTTATTAATGGCTTCTAATGTACCAATAACCTAAAATACTTTTCTCAACTCTAATAAGAGAAAGTTAATAATACCTACCTTGTAAGATGGTTACTAGAATTATTTATTATATGTATTACATAGATGGGGATACCGATTCAAAGAAGGCACCAAGCCGCTCTTGTAAAAGTACAAAAATTTGGATTTGAACCCAGGCATAAGGGCCCCAGTGTCCACACTTTTAATCACTATCCTATAGGGTTTCCCAGAATTTTACAATTCTATACAGTTTTTAGTTACACACAAATCCTAGCATCCACATGTCACCACCCCAAACCCTCAGACTTCTTCCAGAAAACACTTCTCTGAAAGCATATCCCCTCTACACATTTTATCTTCAGGACCTTTTAACAACTTCAGTGTGGAAACACTCCTCACAAAGAGGTAAAGGGGTGGCATCAGCATTTCACAGATGGGGTTAAGAGGTTAAGTATCTTGCCTATTGCTTAAGGAGTTGGAGTGAAAGCCAAGAATGCTTGGCTCAACCTGCTGAGTGGAAACCAAGAGACCACACTTCCCCATCCCTCTCAGTCATCGTTTGGTTGGGTTGAGAGTGTGGTTTTGCCATTAGTGTCACAGGGGAAAATGACATATTCTGAACACATTGCTTGATTCCTGGAGCAGAATGATTACAGGCTGTCATTACCAAGAGACATAGTTCTAAAAGACTTTTTTAAATTTAAAAATAACAAGAGAGAAAACGAATCTTCAGATACTTGGTGCTTGAAAGAACCTGGATTCGTTCCATTTTTAGGTGCTGTTTATTTAGATACAAGAAGATTTGATGGCAAAATTAAAAGAAATGGTGGAAAGCATGTTTTTATTCTCTTGTCCTGTTGACTGAGAGAATATCCTGGGTCTGGGTCCAAGGGAAAGTTTCTTACCTCTCTATGCCCGTTTCTTCATCTATAAAATGACTAGAATGATAGTCCCTACCTCAAAGAACTGCTGGAAGGATTAATAATGCCAGGCACGCAGTAAGTCATCAGTTCAGAGTCCCCAGCTCTCCATGGCTCACATCCCTCTCCAAAGTTTTTAACATTTGGCCTGTCTATGCCTATATAGAGGGATATAGGTAAAAAATTCTGCTTGGGCATGAGGCCAGAGAAAAGTTATTCTTCCCTTTGTGTAATGGTTCTAGCGAGACTCCTTCAGACAGACGCACACAGGCAATGTCTCTAGGGGAAGTTTGTCGAAGGGTTCCTTATATTGAGTATCAGTGATGGTAAAAAGAACCCACCTTGAAGCAATTCCGCCATTCTGGGAGCAGACTGCTTCTTGAGAGTCATGCGGTCCAGTGCTTCTCACGCTCTTCCTCTGGGGATACCCCAGTTAGGAGGAGAGAGTAAAAGTATTACTCCTGGCGTCCTCGGGTGTAGTTTGAATCGCTCATCAAAAGCAAGAAATTTCTTCAACGTCCTTTCATCTTAAAAATGCATGTGCATCTGTGTTCTATTTAATAATATACCAAGGTTTGATTTTATATAAAAATCACATTGAGTTCTTTCTCAAATTATGGAGTACAACTTATGCTCTGAAAAAAATAACACGTGTGTGTGTGTGTGTACGTGTATGTGTGTGTGTCCTGTGTCTTTGTGTACAGTACGTTGTCCTGTACCAAGTCTGGACACAGGGATGTAGTCGAGACGATACAGACTTTGGACCAGGACCAGCGTGGGTTCCAGTCTGTTACTGGTCTGCTCTGGATCTGCTTTCTCAAATGTGCGCTGGAGGCAATGACACCCCCGCGTGGTGGGGCTGTGGGGCTGTGGTAGATTAACGTAAGGAGGTGCCCAGCAGAGGCGCGGGCCGCACACGGAGCCTCAGGACCTGTTACTTCCCTTCCTCACCTGCTATCCACCTGCGGCAAGCACACACGAAGAAGAAAAACTGACAGAGCAGCACGCGGAAGCGTTCTTGTTGGGACGAAGCCAGCAGGACAAACGACAGATGGGGTCAGTGCAACTGAAGAAGGGTAGGGTGTTCAGACCTGAAGCCAAACAGCCACAACCACCTGGTTTCCGGTGGCCCCGCAAGGGCAGACCACCCCTGGTCAACACAGGCGGCTCTGCAGCCTCGCCTGCCCATCCCCTCGTGGCCCTTCGGCCTCCGCGGCCAAGCCTGAGCCCTTGAGCAGCTCTGGCGGTCTCCTCATGGCCTGCAAGTTCAGCCTCTGGCGACTCATCCCCCACAATTGTTTTTAATTATCAAATATTTCAAATGTAACAGAAGTATACTCAAAGAAGGGTAATGGACTCACTAGCCACCACCAAGCTTATGAGACAAAATGTGACAGGGATTGAGACCTCTGTGTACACTCCCCTTCTTGTTCTTCCCCAGAAACAGTCCCCATCCTGATTTGGGGTTTTCATCTTAACGGATGCTCGATATTTTTGTATCTCCGTGAGCAATATATTATATTTTTTCAGATTACGCTTTATAATAAATGGTCATATTGTACATATTTTTCTTGAACATGCTTTTTACACTTAACAGCATGGTTTTGAGACTTTCTCTGTGAAGATACATGTAGCTGTACTTGGCTCATACTTTTCCATTACATTCTATTATATTGTAATAATGTACCATCAGGTACTTCCTGTTTCTTATTCATGGACAGTTTGTTTCTAACTTTTTGCTATTATAAACAAAGTTGCAATCACTATTCTTATACCCATCTCTTGGGGGGTTAAAAGCAAGAATTTCTCTCTGATACACAACTAAGGGTGGAATTGCTAGATCTTATGGTATGTAAACGTATAACTTCACTAGGCATGATTTCCTTGTTCTCCAAAGGGGCTGCGCCAATTTTCATTCCCACCAGTGATTTTAAGAGTTCTCGTTGCCTCTCAACATCTTGGAGGATCCTCCAACTCGTCTTTTCAAACAGATCGTGCCCACCTATGGTTTGTGGGTTGGATTATCTGGTGTGAACACAGTATACCTCTGCCTGCTCCCATGACCAGCCTAATATTGCTCCAAAGTGTGGCAGGGAAGCTTTATCTTTGGAGAGAACTGTAATTTCCACCAGCTTATACTAAAGAAATGTGCTCTGACCAAACACAATATAGTTGCCTATCATCTCCCCTAGGGCTGTCTGCTTTCAGCTTCCATCCGAGGTGATTCTGGGCTCCGCGGTCTCTGTTGTGCAGGGCTTGACAGAGCACCATTCTATCCTTTGGCCCTACAAGCATTCATTGTGGTCGATAGCCCTGGGCTCAAGTACATCAACCTGACTGTTTCAGATACTACAAACACCTAGAGAGACCTAGTCCTCATCGAACTAAGAGGAGCATGAAACGGAAGGTTCTCATAGGGGAATGCTATATATTTGGGAAGCCCTGAATACAAAACCCACTTTCCACCACTCCCATCTCCTTCAGGGTATGGCTTAACTGGGGGAAAGGGTTAGTGATGGGAAAGTCTTACAAAGATTCGTTTCAAAAGCAAAGTGGTACCATGGGAAACTACATGGTGAAAACCACTGCACGAATGAGTAACCAGCCAAAACAGAGTTGTGTAAAGAAGAGCTTGTTTGGACAAATTCATCACGTTGCCCTGTGATTAAACCATCACTTCCATTCCATATGCCAGCTTAGGCTTCAACCCTTGGAAATTCCCTGATGGACTCCTCTTAGTGAACTTCACTTACTGGTCTGCACTTGACCCTGTGCCACATTGTGGACCACTCCTGTCTGCCGGTTGTGGCCTTTCCAGTTCCCAGCAGATGCTCTGTTTCTGCTCACTCTTTGGTCCCTACATAAAATCAGATGCAACATTCTAAGCTGGAAGGGAGCTGGTAGATATTAGTTCCACACCTTCATTTTTACAGTTGAGAAATCTAAAGTTGACAGCCTTAGGAAGTGACAGAATGAAGATTTAATCCAAGCCATCTTCTTCCAAAGCCCATGCTCCCTTGATTAGAATCAAAGTCATGGGAAGAATGACTTATAAAACAATGTGGGTGTTGAGAATATGGGAATGGGTTGGGGGGGTGTTGAAGGAGTTCTGGGGCCCTCTAATCTTTAGAGTTCTTAGAAGAGAAGGAAAAGTCTACACTGAAATATGAAAAAGAACAACTGATGAGGGAGATGGAGAGTGCATGCCATAATGGAAATCAAGAAAAGAAAGCATTTTATCTTGAAAAAGACACCAACTGTGTCTGATGCTATAAGAGGTTGAGTAAGATGAAGCCAGAGAGGTGACTGTTGGGTTGGCAATGTAGAGATGGTTGGAGACCAGCAGAGATGCGGAGACAAAGGTCAAAGCAGAATGGGTTAGAAGGTGAAGACTTCCAGTTTTAAGATGAGGGGTAAAGACATTTTTTACCCTTTCTGTCACAAAAAGCACTCCAAACCAGGAGAATGTGAAACAAACCACAAAGCCCATCTTTGAGGAAACTAAGCAACTCTACAAGTGAGGATAGAAAGAGGATAGAGAAGTGGCAAATGAGGTAAGAGTGTGGAGAAAAGTCAAATATCATCCTGCAGAAGGAGATGCTGAAGAGAAACAAGTCTGTAGCCTAGCAGAACCCTGGAAAAATCAAAACCTAGAGCTGTCAAATACTGCAGAAGACAAGGAAGGGCTAACAAGGTGAAAACGGGAATATTGCTTAAGAGTTTATCTGAGGATGGGGTAATCGGGTGATGGCCATTAAGGAGGGTACCTGCTGTAACGAGCACTGGGTGTTATATGCAGCTGATGAATCACTAAATTCTACCCTGAAATTAATAATACACTATATGCTAACTAACTTAAATTTAAATAAAACCAAAAAATTAAATTAAATTAAATTTTTAAAAAGAGTTTATCTGAGGAGCTGTTCAGCCTTCAGAACTACCTGCCTCCACTACATCTGAAAATTATTCCTCCAGTTCCACCAGAGAAGAGAAGTATATTCTCTGGCAAAATTAGACAAGGATGCTTTCACAGTCAGACACCAGGCATGGGAGAGTATGGGGATATCTGCATAACAAATGTGGCTGCTTCCAGCCTTCCTCCTTGTCAACTCCAGACTAACACCTAAGGAAGGAATTTGAAAGTTCCTTTTTTGTAGAAATAAATGCCTCGGGGTGGGGGAGGGGGGGAAATGTACATACACTGATATTTGAGGGTCCCCAACAAAAAAGCCTGTTGACAAAAGCTGGTCATCCGCCAGTTGGCATGCCCCACCATGCATGCACAGCTTCCAACAAGTCTTTCCATCTCGCTCATTCACTATGAACAGCCAAGATTGCTTTACATTTCAAGAAAGTCTCCACCAGGAAAGACAGGGAGGTGGGGATACAAGTACTGTTTCAAGAAGTTGTGTTGTGAAGAGAAATGCAAACAAATTGGTCCATAGCTAGAGGAAGATGTGGGGTCACAGAGGATTTATTTTTTTTAAGATGAGAGATATTAGAGTATATTTATATGCTGGTAGTCAGCTTCTAGTATTTTTTTTCCTGACTTGAAACAAATGTGTAGTCACAAATATTTAGAAAAAGTCTTTTAGTATTTCTGCTTCTGGTTAGGATGTAGAGGAATGTGAAAAACCTTCATTTCCATGGTCAAGCAGAAGAGTCCTAACGAAATAAAATCCGTATGTGTCTATGGGGTCAACAGACACACTGGAAGCACTGATGAACTGAATTAGAGAGAAACAAGCCCTTTATAGCTGAGCAGAGATTGACAGAAACTTCCATACTTGGCAATGGATATGGTTTGGGTAGGGGCAAAAGTAGGGTAGCCATGGAGAGAGACTTTTCATGGATGAGGAAAAGTCAGCTGAACCTCAGTCAATGATGTGTGCCAGAGGGATGGATTATCTGAAGAAGCCCCAAATGAAAAAGAAATCTCTGTCTGACAGTTCTCCCCCTCACCTGCACCTCTGCATTTTTTCCAAGAAAGTATCAGTGGAACAGTTGCTGAAAAGGGAAGAGAAATCGCATAATCCTATATTTGGATCATTGTGGTGCTTGGATTCTGAAGTTCTACCAGGGTTAAATGCAACAGCAAGCAAAAATGACGGAAGCTGTACCCACTTCCCTCCCAACTCAAAGACTGAAAAGACCACAAAGTCAGGGCAGGGCAGAAGTCTGAGAATTAGGCTAATAACAGGGAACATAGTCTAATTAAAGCTGTGACCCAGCCCAAGCTCAACCTAACTCAAGGAGGAATCTAAACAATCAGCCCCCACCCCACCCCCAGCTCCCAAAGATGAAAGGCTTACAAGCAAAATAAGTCAACATTGTACCTAAGTTTCCACTGCTTTTTTTTATTATATATGTATACACAATGTCTGAAACACAAATGAAAAGATAATGAGGCATGGGGAAAAAGCAGGAAAATGTGACCCATAATCAAGAAAAAACACAGTAATGGAAGCAAACCACAGATCATTCAATGGTTGGAATTACCAGACAGGGATTTAAAGCAACTATTATAAACATGTTAAAGAATTTACAGGAAAAGGTGAGTACAATAAAGACACAGGATATCAGAAAGAAAAAAAAAAAAACACAAAGAAAACTCTAAAGAACCAAGTGAAAACTATGGAACTGAAATACAATATCTATGGAAAAGGGATTGATGAACTTAAAAACAAGTTAATAGAAATGATCTAAACTGAAAGAGACAGAAAAATGACCAGGGGGCAGAGGGGAAAGATAAGCCAGCCCTTACAATTTGTGGGATAATAGCAATTGGTCTAATATATGTATAATTGGAATACTGAACGTGGCATTCTGCAGACAGATCCAGAACCTTCAAAGAACCCCAAACAGGACGAATACAAAGAAAACATCATCTAAGTGCAAAGTAGTTGAATTTCTGAAAACCAGAATAAAGAGATAATCTTAAAACCTATGGAGAAGGGAAAAGACGTATTACAAAAAGAGGAGCAACAATGAAAATCACTTACTTTTCATGAGAAAAAAAAACATGCAACCCAGAAAACAACAGATTGAGTTCCTTACAAAGATGAAAGGAAATAACTTAGAATTCAATATCCATTGAAAATATCCTTAAAATTGCAAGCAAAAATTAAGACATTTTAAGGAAAACAAAACAAAACTGAGAAAGTCATCCCCAGCAAACCTGCATTACAAAAAAAAAAAAAAAAAAAAAAGAACAACTGCTAAAGGAGTTCTTCAGGCTAAAGGAAAATGATACTAGATGTAAACTAGGTCTATAAAAAAAAGAGAAGGAGGAATAACAGAAATGATAAATATTTTCTTAATTTTGCAAAAAGATGATTGCTTAAGACATATAATAACTGCATTTTGGAGTTTATTACATATAAAAGAATATATGACAAAATAGCATAAAGGATAAGAAAGGATATATGGAAGTAGAATATTAAAGCATTCTTTCATTATATGAGAAGTGGCACAGTATTAACTTACAGTAGCCTGTGTTAAAGTGAACGATGAATACTGTAATCCGTAGAGCAACTGCTGTAGAGAGGATGTTACTATAGATTCTGCAGATGTTAAAAGATAACGAAGAAATATTATAAACAAATTATGGAAAGAAATTCAGCAATACAAAAGAAATGAATAAATATCTGTACATATTACTGTATATAAATTTTAGCTCACTATATATATATATAAATTATAGCTCACTATAGATATAGATATATATATAAATTATAGCTCACTATATATATTATATAAGATATATATAAATTATAGCTTACTATATATATTATATAAGATATATATAAATTATAGCTCACTATATATATTATATATATATATATATGCATCTATATATGGTTCAGGATGCATCTCAATATCATTAATCATGTTGGCCTATCCTTAAGTAAAGCCCAAAGAGGCTATGATTTATATACATTATAAACAAATGATTAGAGTTGGCTGTGAAACATCCAGACTCCAAAAGTAGCAATGAAAATTCTTTAATTAATCTATAATCTTTTGTTCTGTTCACTCCATGTTTTTGGTCGTCAGCATCTGGAGCCATAAGGCCATCTGGAAATGTTGTAAATGCGGCATTAGTGATAGTAAGTAGTGATGTGTGTTTACAATATAAGTTGAGGCTCCAAAGCCAACAACTGCTGGACATTTGAGAAAAATCCAATTCCACAGAATTGGAAGCTCTTTTACTAAGAGGCAAGAAGTTGACAATGTAGAGCTGATGTTGGGTTATTCTGGGGTGGTGGTGGAGATTGTTTTATAGACTGAAAATGTGGTAGACATTGCATAACCCCCAGGAGGATTTTGCTGTAGGAACATCACTAGGCTACTTAGGAGAAAAGCTTGTTGAATGAAGTGCTTCTTGACATGCTTGTGTGTGTCCATCCTTTAATGTTTCCGTCAGTAAATATTATCAAAATGTCACATCACACCCAGAATCCCAGAAAGCAACCTTTACGAAGTGTGGGAAAATTCCCAGGGCCATGGAAAGTCCAGCAGACCTTGTGACTGATTCCCCCACCCCCTACCCCTACCCCTGCAAACCAGTGCAGTGCGGGGGGCACGGTGCATGCTCAGTAAATCATTGTGGAAATGAGTGAATGGATGCATGCATCCAAGCTGGAATCGTTCATTCAACAGCAAATGATCCACCCTCTGCCCATCATTAAGTCTTGCAGGGATTGTAGAAGAAACACAGGACATGTAACCTGAAAACGCTTCACTTCTGCATAGGAACACTGGCAGACATGTGAAACCACCAAGGAAAACAGGAGACTAAATAGCAGCCTCTCCGTAGGATTCCCTGCCTCTCTCAATTCCCAGGAAGATAACATTTCATTTGGTAATAACCAAGTCCTCAGAGAGGTTCTTATCGCCCCCTTTAAAAGATCTTTCCCCCAGTTTTCTTCCATTCCTAAAAGAACATGAAAACAATCAGCCCTTATTAATAGTTCCATTGTCCCAGAATTAAAACAGACCCACCATTCCCATGAAACCATCTGTTCTGTTTGCTTCGATGTTGAGGATGCTTAGAGAAGGGGCAGGGGGCAGGGAGGGGGGTCTTAAGTCATTTCATCTTTTGACCAAGAAGGGTGGTGTATGGGGAGGTTGTGATCACTGCTTGGGACTGGTGAGTTCCTATCTTGCCAGACAGAAAGTATCAGGGAGAAAGACGTTTTCCAAAACAGCCTTTGCCTGTTCTGGTACCAAAAAAATAGAAAGCCCAAGAAAATACTTATAAAGAAAAGGAAATAGGCTTAGAGAAAACACCCCAGTTCCCAGACTTTATTTGGCAGAGAAATAATACAGTGAAGCCAAGGAACCTTTTCCACACCCCCAATATGCCTTTTTTTAACCCTCTTTTTTTAAGCTTCAGTCTTAACGTAAGATTCTAATTTTAGTGTTGCCAAAATGTCCCAAACTTTTCAACGATAACGCCGCATTTGCTTTTCTTTTTCACATTTACTTTTAATGCCCAATCTCTTCTCATCTAATTGTCAGAAATTAGCTCCCTCCTCTTTAGTGCCCGCAGCTGTTCTGGAATGTTCCATGTGCAACCTCTGTGTACTCGGGAACAAACACCCATTTTTCTACCCCAACCTCAGTCCCCTATCCCAGCCTCACCCTCTTGCGACCCTGCCACTGTCCTTTCCCTCTTGAAACTGCTGACTGGCAGGGCAATACTGCCCTCTGGCAGGTGACTGATAATGCCACCCTCTCCCTTCCCCATGGTGGCAGTGGTGAGGGACCCTGCTTTCATCTTTATTCCTCCTTCTAATGCACAGATATATCCTGTTTCTTATCACCAAACAACAGAGTTAAAATAAAACATGCCTTTTGATAGGATTTATCGAAATTCTGGGGTAATAGAGGTACAACACAGAGAATGGTTTCTAACCATCACATGGGCGCAGATCTAGGATCAATTTTCAAGTCAGCTTCCCTCCACGTGGCCAAGTGAAGCTCATCCCTGCCCCCAAGACTGACTTCTTCCCAGGATGATTAACTTCTTCAGTAAATATTTATTGAATGTTTGCTCTGTTCCAAGCACTGTCATAGGCACAGAAGATATAGTAGGGACCAAAACAGACATGGCCCAGCCCTCATGGAGTTTAGAGTCTCCAGCTGGTGAGGGGGGTAGCTTAACAAATCATTACATGATCAAATGGTATTAGTTACAAAATTGTTGGGTGCCATGAGAAAGTCTAGTTGAGGGAGTTAGTCTAAATAGGGAAGTCAAGTAAGGCTACTTTGAGCAATTGACCTTTAGGTTGGTACTGAAAGCTGGGTAAGAATTAGCCCGGTGAAGAGCTGGGCAACGGTAGCACCAGTCCACAGGCAGCAATGATGGCAGGTATGAAGGAAGTTGCTTGGAAGACCAGGGGGGCTCAAGTGAGGAGAGTGGGGGCAGAGTGGTACAGATGAGGCTGGACAGGGAGGCAGAGGAACCATCACGTATGGTCCACATGGGACGTACCAGGTCAAATTCTACTGTCCTGTTGATGGCAAAAAAAAAGTTACATAAAAGTAATAAGGACCTCATTTTGGGCCATGGAATACATGGCAAGGATTTCAGGTTTATGCCAAGTGTAATCAACTGCTATTGAAGGGTTTGGAGGAGGGGAGTGAATGGCATGTTTTGATCTGTATTTTAAGAACATTGTAACAGGGGCGCCTGGGTGGCTCAGTCATTAAGCATCTGCTTTTGGCCCAGGGCATGATCCTAGGGTCCTGGGATCGAGCCCCGCGTCAGGCTCCCTGCTCCTCTGGGAAGCCTGCTTCTTCCTCTCCCACTCCCCCTGATGTGTTCCCTCTCTTGCTGGCTGTCTCTCTCTGTCAAATAAATAAATAAATAATCTTAAAAAAAATGTTTAAGAACACTGTAACAGCTATGCGGAGAATGAATGGAAGAAGGTCAAGAGGGCAGTGAAAAGATAGCGAGTGACTGTCTTAGTGGTCTAAGCGAGAGATGATGATGTCTCCAGACCATGGCATTGGTAGAAGAGATAGAGAAGTAGTCAGTTTCATGGATGTCTAGAGCGGAACTGATGGACTCGATGACAGATTATGTAGGGGGAGCAGAAGGAGAAAGGAGAGTGAAGGTAGAGGGACCAGGAAGGCTTCCGGTTTCCGACTTGGGCAGTTGGGCACGTGGTCTGATAACTAGGCACTGGTAAGAAAAGCAGACAACAGTCAGAACATTTCCCAAAGTCTGAGTTCCTTCGTCTTAAATATTCCACATGAGAAGATCAGCAACCAGACCAGGGACAGGCTCAGGCGAACCCCTGTTCAGTTTGTCTTTTAAAACTTCCAACAACTTGGCAATCCAGACTCACCCATCAGTTTTAACAGAAGGTTAATTTTGCACTGGACTTCCTCCCCAGGCAATTGCCAGGATAAAACAGTAATGAATTTTGTTCACTCATTCAAAGAGAAACAGTTTATCATAGTGCTGGAGAAACAGGGCCTCTAGATTCAAATTCAGCCTCTGCCACTTAGTAGTCAAGGGGCTTTGGACAAGTTCCTTAGCCACTCTGTGACTCAGTTTCCTTATCTATGAAATGGATGTAACAGTATATCTACCTCAAAGAGCTTTCGAAAGATATAAGTGAATTGATTATAAGTGGTGTATTTCTTTTTTTTTAAATAATATTTTTTTATTATATTGTGTTAGTCACCATACAGTACATCCCTGGTTTCTGATGTAAAGTTCCATGATTCATTCGTTGCGTATATTGCATGGTGCACTGGGTGGTATATGCAGTGGTGTATTTCTAACAGGGGTTGGCACAGAGCGAGTACCCAGAGAGAATTAGAAATTACCATTGCTCCTCATTAATCTAGTGTTACTGAAACTTCCCGCCTCTCCAGCACGCACTGACCTATGTAAGGAGACTGCTGGGCAGAGTAGAGAGCCATTTTTGAGTCAGACCAATTTGATTTCAAGTCTCTGCTCTCCTGCTTAACGTCTCTGAACCACATTTTCTCACCTGTTGTGTGAGAGCAATAGTGCCCACCTTGACCAGTGACTGAGAACATAAAATCAGAAATCCTTGAGCAGGGCCTTAGACGTAGTGGAAGCTCACTAGATGCGAGGTTCTTTCCTTACTCAAAAGGAGCTTCCCTTCCTAATTTAAATAGTGCCCCTCCACCTCTGTCACGAAAGAGGCCTCTGTGAGAGAAAGGTCATTACAAACCCTTTCATAGGCTTACAGATTATGAATAAGCTTAATGTTTCTTCAGAAATTAACTTTTTTTGCCCCTTTGGGCACGGTATGGAGCTACTTGAAAGACAGGAATATAGATGTGGACATCTTACACCCCAGAGAGAATGGTCTACAAAGTTTCTCTTTGGTCCCCAGACCATCCACGTTTCCCATCACCAGTTGGACCCTTTCCCAGGGCCATAACCCACTTCCTCTTCCTGCCCCCCCCACCACCTTGAGCAACCGGAGTAAGAAAACACAGACACCAGCCCACAGAAAACACTCCTGGTTGTGCTGGAAAGCGTATTGCCTGAGCCTTCATTTTCAAAGCTGACTATATGGTTTCCCTTGACACGTGCGTGCGAGAGGCAGAGTTTGCTCCGGACACCTGCCCCTCCCACCTTCCGTCCTTGGGGTGGCCTTGTCCTGGGTTCTCATTACTCGCCTCTTTCTGGGTCACGTGAGCTGTTTGCATCTTGATATAAAGTTACCTGAGTTGTCGTGTCACCCCCTCCAGAGCAGTTGCATTTTAGGACTCGTTTCCAATGTAGAATGAAAACTTTGTCCTGCTAAGGGGTGGAAAACGCTTGTGAGCAGAGAGCTATTCCTGCAAAAGGGTCCTTTCACCTGAGATTCCCTACCCTCCCCTCTGGCTGACTCTGAATGGATAATGTGCTGCAAAGACATTCCTTCTAATAGGCTTTTGGGGGATCGTGGGGGTACCGTGGCAGGATCCGCACGAAAGATTAATGCGTACATCTATCCACAGCAAAGTGTGAAACGCTCTAATAAGACTAACAGGGTGTCTTTGGATTTCAGGGAACAGATCCGTCAGGGCCTAGAAGAACTCCAGAAGGTCCTGCCGGGAGGAGACACTTACATGCATGAAGGATTTGAAAGGGTAATTATAAACTGGTTTTCAACTCTAAATATAAAGTGTGACAGGGAAACATAAGGATGGCCGATGAGATAAGACACACGTAACTGAACACCCCCCAAGAGCGAGAAAATAAACACAATTTTCCCACAAGCTTGCACGCTGATAACTCTGTCCCAGAAAAGTGAATGTCCTTGCCCCTTCCGTGACACCGATAAAGGGCTTGTTAGCTAATGCTTGGCTGACTCTCATGAATCATGCCACACACCAGTCCCCGGCATTTCCAAGGTAAACTTTTCTAGATGGTGTGTGAGTGGTTGAGACAGGACGTCAGTGACTTCAGGCGTAAGGAAAACAAGTCCCAGTCTGTGGGAAGTAAGACGTGGATCCCTGTTCACAAGCACATTAGTTAAACATCACGGTAACTTTAGATGAACGGCATCCATTGACATTTGAGCAAAACCTGGGTGGGTTACCTAAAGAATCGAGACTGAGCCGGCCTACACAGCCAGCCCCAGAGCGCACTGCCCACTGTGGTATCTGGAATATTGGAATAGCACACAGTGGTTCTAGGTCTCATGTCTCTTCCGTGTGTTTTTCAGGCAAGCGAGCAGATTTATTATGAAAACAGCCAAGGTAAGACTATAGTATGAATTATCAAACTTTTTTTTCTGTTTTGGCTCCCAAAAAAAGTGCCTCAGTAATTTCATGTTACAAAAGATGAATGGGCTGTTGCCCATAATCCTCCACACTTCATCCCAAAGAAGACATGGAGAGCAAGACGACACATACCAGGTCAAATTCTACTGTCCTGTTGATGCCAAAAAAAAGTTACATAAAAGTAATGAGGAGCCCATTATGGGCCACAGTCTATAATGCCCATGAACAGCTTTGCATGTTGAATTCATTAAATTAATAAGTACTTAGAAAAGTTAGTAACTCTTGGATTTTTACGTCAGATTTAATTTTTTTTGGTCCTTCCCCAAGCTCCAGGCCTCTTCATTACTGTGATTGGATAGGATATTAAGATTAAGATACCAGTGTGGTTTAAAGTTGGCTTCATTTAAATGAAAAAAAATGTATACAATGTACTTAACATATAGAAAATATACTTCTTATAATTTTAGCTCTTGTTACTATTACTACAGTCTTTCATGGATAGCCTTTCTTTATCTGAGGCAAATCTTTTGAAAGAGATTCAGTATTACAGTGAGGATTTTTCTCCCAGGCCTGTAGAGGCGTCTTCTTCTTCTTTCCCTCTCAACTGCGACAAATAGAACAGACCCAGTATCGATAATAATGCCTGTTAATATAAACCAACCATCAGCAATGTTACTAGAAGTCTAAAAATCACTGGAAGAATTCTGGTAGGTTTTTCCAGCTGCTATAATAACTTCCACTCAGCTTGTAAATTATGATGACTATTTCTCCTTGCCCGGTTCTTCAAGGGGTAATGGGTATGGTTAACTGTGGCCTGTGAGAAGGACTCCTGAACAGCCCAGCTGGTAGAGTCCCCCCTCCCCCCCCCCCCCCCCCCCGCCGCCAGGCCTTAACCTCAGTCACTTGGACTCTTCATAGAAAATCATAGAAGTTTGATTCACTGGAGCTACTCCCAGCTGTAAGTCCAGTGACCATTCTAGCAGGCTTGGCCATTTTTTGAAGGAAGACTGAGAAACCTACAAGCAAAACCCACTCCCCCCAAAGTCTGTCCCCACAGATGCATTCTTCTTCTTAGTTCTGGAGGTGTTTCTAGTCCCGAAAGAAAAGTTGCTGGTTCTCATAATATTGACCTCGGGAGGTTGAGGTCATGAGACATCAAGCCCCAGGACTGAGAGGGGGTTTCCCTGAGTGCGGCAAGATGGATTGAGTGGGTCTGTGTTGTGTTGAGCAGGATACAGGACGGCCAGCGTCATCATTGCTTTGACCGATGGGGAACTCCATGAAGATCTCTTTTTCTATTCAGAGAGGGAGGTAAGCGATGGCCTGGCCTGTATCTAACACAGACATGGAAACAGGGCTCCTTCCTCCTCGGAAACGGGCTGCACTCTTTCTACTCAGACAACATGATAGGTGTTCTTTGTAAAACCCCCGGGGAAAATTGTGTCTCATATGTAAAAAATAATAATAACAATTCATTTTTTCAAAGTGAACACTCATGTCTTACACATGGTAGATGTTTCTCCCCTTTCAAAATATTTGCCTGTTACTCTGTGTTTTAAGGGATAAAAGTTGCTTACCATGACTTGATTGAAAGCACTATATTTATCTAGCAGTTTCGAAATAACTATATATCACTTTCAAACAAAAACATGGGTGCCGTTTTTCCTCCATTTTTGCTAAAAACAGGAGGAGGGGAAAGAATTACTTGAAATATGTAAGAGCCAGTCTTGTCAGAATGTATGAATCATTGAGATTCTCACTCCAAGAATCAAAGTTGAAAATTAACTGGTAGCAAAGTAAATTGTAATCACTCCGACAGTATTTCTCCTTCCTTTTCTTTATGTTCTCAGAAAGTACTCCTTAAAGCAAGTGAGAGAATTCTCTATAAACGAAGCTTCCAGTTTGGATCAAGAGTTTCAGAAAAAGAGGTTTATTCAGGAGTTGAAAAATAATGTTTATATTTAGGAAATCCTTTCCTTTCTAGTCTGAGATTTGAGCCACACGTATAATTGGCCCAAGAAACCAGTTCACCATTACTGACAAAGTGACAAAGGCTCCTTCGGGCCAAGTTAGAGAGAAACACAATAAGGCACAATAAGGAAAAAGACAGGCAGTGAGGAAGGAGAGCATTGCTGGCCTCTGGGGGAGATGTTAATCAGAGCATGACACTTACCTGAAGCTCTTGACTATTATTTGATTTAAATTCAGCTCCCTTGGCAAACAAGTATTCATTCATTCATTCATTCATTCATTCATTCATTCATTCATTCAGTGTTAACTGAGAGCTCAGCATGTGCTGGGCACTTTGCCTGATACTAGGGAAACAGGTGAGGAAGATACATTTGCTCCCTTCATGGTGCTTACCATGTAAGGACGTAATGATGCTTTTTGAGGCCTCTGCTGGCAAAGGGCATGAGGACATGATGGAGGTAAACACGCTACTTCTCCCCGACCCATAATTAGTACAAAAGATCATTTATAATGCGGAAACACATAAGTAAATGTGCCTGCCTGAGCATTTGGAAAGTAATATATTTCCATATACTAAAGTTGAAACTAATAATACAATGGGAATGCAGAATGGCTTATTTTGGGTGCTGAACAGCAGTCAAATAAAGTAAAAACCCTAATAAGGAAATAACTGAATATAAAATAAATGATGGATGTCAGAAGCTTAAAATATGGGTTAGTAGAAAAGAATTTTAGGTATGGCACGTACAAACTTGGAAAAATATTTGGAGTGCCGGCGCCAAGAGAAGGAGGCTTTCGGAAAAAGAAAGATAAAGCTCGAGATACATAAAGAAATGGATCTTTCCATTTTTGATAACCCTATATAAAGCCCAATTAGATGGAAAGAGTCACAGAAATTTTTACACATAAGGCTGGAGCTAGACTGTGTCTGAAAGTTTGTTTTATCCTTAAAGCAGCAAGGCATATTTTTTAAATGAAGAATAAAAAGATTTATGTTTCTGTTTCTTCTAAAATTCAATGTTTCAGAATGTTTCAGTCACATGTGCGTTTGAATACTAAAGTGAGGGGTGGAGGAGGAACACAATTCAAATCAACATGCATACACCGAGCACCTACTATGTGTTTGCTATCAATTATTTATTAAGCGCCTACTGTAAATTCCGATGATTTCCAATTTTTGTTTTCTATTCTGAAACACAGAAGAACCTGGAAATAAGATACCAGAGCATTTAATAAATCAAATATTAAAATCAAACCAAAAACCTGGATGTTATTCATTATGTTGCCCTCTTGATACTTAATTGTAGAGAAGGTTATGGGTTCACTTACTCAAATACAGACCGTAATTCCCATACCATTAAACCAGTGTATTCTGTGGGAATGAAAAAGACCTTATTCACAAAGGGTGCTGACATTTATAAGCATCTGCGTTGTTCTAGGCCTTGTATGAGGAGCTCTGCATATGTTATCTCATTGAATCCCCAAACACTTTACAGAGCAAAGCCAAACCTATGTATATGGGGTTCCAAAGGCCACATCCTTTCTATTATATGAGGCTGTTATTACAAAAGAAGAAAAGTATGTCAATAAAAAATTTTCAAAGAAATAGAATAATCATTTCCCCAGAATACTTTTTTAAGATTTTATTTATTGGGGCACCTGAGTGGCTCAGCCGTTAAGCATCTGCCTTTGGCTCGGGTCATGATCCCAGGGTCCTGGGATAGAGCCCCGCATTGGGCTCCCTGCTCAGCGGGAAGCCTGCTTCTCCCTCTCACACTCCCCTTGCTTGTGTTCCCTCTTTCACTGTGTCTCTCTGTCAAATAAATAAATAAAATCTTTTTAAAAAGATTTTATTTATTTATTCTTGGAGAGAGCAAGCAGGGAGAGGAGCAGAGGGGGAGTGAGAGGGAGGGGGACAGAATCCCAAGCAGACTCTGTGCTAAGCACGGAGCACAATGCAGGGCTCGATCTCAGGACCTGAGCAGAAATCAAGAGCTGGATTCTGAACCGACAGCCACCCAGAAGCCCCTCCAAGAATATTTAATAAACTTATCCTAGCCTCCTGTTCCCTTTCCCTCCCCTCATCTTTCAAATCCCTTCATCAAGACTTTGATGGCTCTTTCTCAACACGTCCCATTGGGCTAATCAGCCCCACGTCTCTTATCCTTGACATTAGAATGTGGTGTTTACTGGAGGGTGAGCATTCTGGGAACAGGGATTGCCTTCTCCATTGTGGTACCTGGCACATAGTAGGTGCTCAGTAAATACCTGATTGTGGAAGTTAGTCTGGTTAATCCAAAAGGAGTATATTTGCCACTTCTCTGTCTAATGTTTTTTCTCCATTGACCCAGGCTAACAGATCCCGAGATCTCGGTGCCATTGTTTACTGTGTCGGTGTGAAGGATTTCAATGAAACGCAGGTATGGATTGCCTCAGGTCTGGGAGCACTAAGCTTGTGAATGAGAGAGAACGTGTCTACTCAGTTCAGCAACACAAACACCCCTTAAATAGGTTATTTTTCCATAAACATTGAGCGAGAATTACTGGATGTGTGAGGGACGTGTAGCCAAGCCAGTGCACTTGGGGGCCGTGAACACAGACTATCCAGGCGGTATCTTCCTTGGTTGACTTTCTTGGTAGATGTTAAATTGCCAAGGTGTCAAAACAGATCTGAATAAAATAAGAAAACTTCTTGGTTGGTTGTTTGTTTTTTTTTTTTCATTTAATTTAATGAATCTAATTTTGCTTAAATGTCAAACATCCCTCTTCTCCCATTAGAAATTCAGTGCATTTTCAGTACAAAAAAATAAATACACAGTTGGCCCTTGAACAGTGCAGGGGATAGGGGTATCAGCCCCCCTGCACAGTTGAAAATCCATGGACAACTTTTGACTTCCCCAAAACTGAACTGGTAACAGCCTACTGTTGACTGGAAATAATATAAACAGTTGATTAACACATATTCTGTATGTTATACGCATTATATGCTGTATTCTTATAACGGAGTAAGCCAGACTAAAGAAAATGTTACTAAGAAGGTCATAAGGAAGAGAAAATAATTTACAGTATTGTACTGTATTTATTGAAAAAAAATCCCGTGTAGGTGGACCTGCTCAGTTCAAACCCATGTTGTTCAAGGGTCGATCATAATTGGCAAGTGGGCGAAAAATATGTACAAGAATAGATATGCAAATTGTGAAATTTTGCTAACAACCTATATAAATGTTCCTCAATGTAGTTCATCACTTCCTTTTTTTTTTGACATGGGACAATGCTTATGATATGTTATTAGGTGAATAAAATAGGGTTACAGAACAGTGGGAATATCTCAGTCCACTTTTAAAATAAATGTGTTTATTTGGGGAGGGAAAGCATGAAAGACTACGTAGTATATCAGATTAATAATAGAAAAATGATGGGTGAATGATAGGTAGGTAGATAGATAGATGAGTACCTTTTTTTCTTTTTAACACGCCTGGGTTTTCTGAAATGTCCCACTGGTTATGTGTTACTTTTGCAATCAGGGGAAGTCGTGGCTCTGACCCTGACTGTGGCAGTCACAGAGCTACAGATTTGGAGTAGAACAGTCCACACATCAGTTTCTTCTTTCTCCTGCCCTCTGCTCCGTAAAGCAGGAGGGCCAAACCAATTGCAAGGGTCCTCTCCTCAATGAGCAACTTGGGCGAAAGGTAAGGGGCTCCATTCGTTGGCCTCGCCCAACACCAAAGCTTCCATTTATTTTTAAAGTTGCTCTGAAAGGAAACCTGAGTCTATTCGGTTCGAATACAGTTGCCAACAGAAATTTGAGTGAATGGGAGAAAAATGAGCCAACGGCCTGCCCCAAATGCATAAATACATCAACCCAGGCCAAATGTTCGTCTAGCTGAGCAATCTTACCTCTGTTCCCCAGGAGAAAAGTACTAAAACAAATGTAGAAGCTGGAGCCGACCCTCCAGGGCTGCTCCAGAGAGGCCACTGGTAAGTTCATTGTTACTGAGGGCTTTTCAGTGAGGCCCACGCTCTCAGGTTCCTCTGGGTTCTAAAAGTCGATGGAGCCCGCTGGGCTCCGTTGTCTGCAGCCAAGCCTGACACATCTCCATGTGTGTTTGCTGTGTTCTCAGCTGGCCCGGATTGCGGACAGCAAGGACCACGTGTTTCCTGTGAATGACGGCTTTCAGGCTCTGCAAGGCATCATCCACTCAGTGAGTAGAACACTGCCTCTAAAACTGGACATTGGGCCCTCTCTGTCCCCGATCCACTAAAAAGTCCCCTGTCCCTCTCTCTGAGGCTGGCGTTCTCTGCTTGAGACAACAGTCCTTTGTCGACCTTTGTTACCTATCCTGTCACACTTCTCCCTCCTGCCTTCCACGCACGTTTCTTTTGTCATTCTCCTGTGCCAGTGTTACCCTACAAGGTCAATTAAAAATTGAAGGGACCCTGCTCTGGCAGCAAGCCAAACTTCAGATGGTTCCAGTTCTCCTACTGGAAACGTCAGTTGACGGTGTGCCCCTGACCTCAGGTTTTCCAACCATGACTGAATGCAAGATGCTTTCTAGAGTGCTGGCAGGCTCCATCTGTGTCTCTTGACCATCAGAGGTACTTTCGGCCAGTGGTTCTTTATCTTGGCTGCCTACTGAGGTCATCCGGAGCAGGATTTTTAAGACTTCCCAGGTGATTTTACTGGAACCACAGCTTTAGAGCAGTAGTTCCCAAATCTGAGGGATTCACTGTCCTCCAGGGTTTGCAGTCAGCCATCCCTCCTTTCCACCCCAATCTGGGTTGGATGGGACAATCCCTCAGACATGAATGGATTTTTTAGCCCCCCTTTCCTGTCAGTGAACAGGCTCGGCCTCTCTTTTCCACCGTCCACACATAGGCCAGGCCCTTGGTCTGGCGGGAACATTGGATGATGCCGGTCTTTAAAGTCCCAGCCAGAAGGCCAGTTTTTGTGCTGCACCTGTGGGGAAGTCCAGAAGCACTCTCTCCTCTACCTTTAGGTTTTGTGATTGGGCAACAATGGCCAGCAGTTTCTCCAGTGGAAGCTCACCAGGCTCCAGACTCAGGGTCCAGGAGGCAAATTCAGAGCTCAGAGGATCACTGTCCCCTTCAGATGTCAAGGGGGTCTTAATCCAGGGGTTACCAGCCAGAATCAGGATCTGCCCAGCTGCCCCATACTGACCTAGGAAACGTCCAATGTGGCTGTACGTTCATGCCCCCTCTCCCTCCCTCCAAGGTCTGCTAAGAACTCCTGCAGGGTAAGAAGAACTTTGGAGCTGGTCATCCCAGAATTTAAATGCTGGCCCAACGACTTACCATTTATAGATTCCCGGATGAGTTATCTCATTTGTTTCCTTATTTGTAAAAAGGGATTGATAGTAAGCTTACATCACCGGCCTATTTGTGGATTACAAGAGGTAACACTGGTGAAATTACCGAATATTTTTCCAAGCACATAATAGGTACTCAAGACATATGCATTACTTCCTCTTTCATTTTCCTTCCCCATCATATAATGGACATTAGTGTCAGTTTTCCCCCAGTCCTCTAGATTTTCTTGAACATACTTAAAAATCACCTGGGAACCTCGTTTACAATACCAGTTCCCAGGCCCTATCCCTAAGAGATTCTATTGCAGACAGTATAAGATGGTGCCCAGGAATCTGCACCTTTTGAATCTGTTGGTTTGGTTTTTTTTTTTGTTTTTTTTTTTTTTAATAAATACCCCAGCTGCATTTTCAGAACGTCAATATATGTGACCTTAAGTTTTCAGAATTGTGAAAAATAGGGGCGCCTGGGTAGCACAGTCGTTAAGCGTCTGCCTTCGGCTCAGGGCGTGATCCCGGCGTTCCGGGATCGAGTCCCACATCGGGCTCCTCCGCTGGGAGCCTGCTTCTTTCTCTCCCACTCCCCTGCTGTGTTCCCTCTCTCGCTGGCTCTCTGTCACATAAATAAATAAAATCTTTCAAAAAAAAGGAAAGAATTGTGAAAAATAATCTCACCTCAGGTTAGGAACTCTTACCTTAAATATGTACAGATGGTGGTCATCTTATTCAAGAGGTGTTTGTTTACAAGGATCAGAAACCAACTCAAACCACTTTCACCAGAGAGTGGAAATTATTGAGAGATAGAGAATTATCAGTCCCAATACTGGATCCCCAGGTGAGGGGCCCTTGCTCCAAATAATTTCTGGGATCAGTGTGGCATACTGACACCATAAGCAACCAGCACTGCAATAAACGTATAAACCAGTACCCAGCTGGTGCAAAACATGATTTGGGGCTGACCATGAAGCTCAGAGGTGGATTATTGCTGGAGCCTTCAGGAGAAGGTGGGACAGACCCAAATCTGTGAAAGACCCAGGAGAAGTGACAGGTAGCACCGGGGAAGTATTGAGATGACCCCAGCCCAAAAGCTGGAAAAGGGAAAAGCATAGTCCAAGGACAATAATAATAATAATAATGCCTCTCTGTCTGTGGGGAGAGTTTGGTAAAGAATCAGGAGTAATAAGAAACAAGCCTAGACATTGGTTTGGAACCAGACTGATAAGAGCCCTGAAGGGGTTTTGATTCCAACTTCGTGGGTGTAATCACGGAAACATTTGGAACATCTAACAAGTGATATTTAAGAGAAGAATCTGATGGTGGTGTCCATGGACATAGGGGGAAAGCGGGGGGATCTAGGGGCAGGAGCCTACCGCAGCGTGAGTGCAGAGTCTCGCCTGCAGATGGCTGGATTCTGAACAGGGACAACTCTTACCTGTGCAAAGCTTCTTAGGAGCCATGTGCCCACATCATTCAAGAGGCAGTTCCTACCCAAATCATGAGAATCATTTTATCTGCATAAACTGGTGTTGTCCTTGAATATTTCAACCTTAGCAACTCACCCAAGCTCGACATGAGCCCCCAGATGTTTGGAAAGCTTTTCCCACCCCCAAATGGAAATAACTCCAAAGATATTTAAGGAATTTCAGCAAAATGGTCTCCCCAAAACTGGGAAAAAAACAATAATTTGAGACTCCAGGCTGCAAACTTGAGTTGAATGATAACATTCTTATGAGCTTTTATCTGGGAGTTATGCTTGTGGTTACGATCCTTCCAACACTTGAAACCCATGTTTATGGCACTTGTTAATTCATTTGCTTGGACAGAGAAACAGGGACAAGCACGGCAGGGCTCATCTTTCTCAAGTCAGACAGAAATGATTATGGCCTGAAGTTGGCTATTTTTGAGAAGTAGGTTCATTTCTCCTCTGGATACTGCAAAGAAAGCTCTTGTTTTTCTCCCCGTGCCATCTGAAGCATCTATTCCAGCTTGTTCCCACGGATGTTGTTTTGTGGCTGGTGATTTTCTCATAATAAAACGGGACTGGGCTTAATTATCCCAAATCGGAGTACAGAGCAGCTCTCAACAAGCTCGGGTGGTTCATCAGGTTTTCAGCCCGTAACGACCTTATGTTTAAATCCCAAATCAAGGTGCGGGGGCTAATATTTGCCCTTTGATCCAGTACTCCTTGAAAACCGTACATAGTACACTCTTGCCATTGAGATACAAGTACAGCGATGGAGACCCTGGCCTGGCGGGGCTTGCAGTCTAGGGGCAGGGACACAAAAATGAGTAAATGCGTAAATATGTATAGTTAAAATTGTGATAAATGGTACAAAAGTGGCAAACAGCTACCAAGATTAAGAGTAAAGGGACTGACACAGAGCCCAGCCCCCTCTGAAGACGTGACCTGAAGAATGAAATCGAGCCACCCACTGGAAGAGCACGGATGGAACATTCTCGGCAGCGCGCGGCCCCGTGCTGGAGCGTAGCAGGGTGAAGGGAGAGCACCGCCGAAGTGGGGGTGGCAGAGAGGGCTGAGGAGGCAAGCCAAAGCTACGTCGTGTGCCTCCTGGAGGACTGTTTTCCTCGAGGGACGGCGGGAACCTATAGCCAGATACGAAGTCTGACAATAGAACAGTGATGCTTGAAATTCAGACTCTCAGGGAATCTAGAATCGCGGCACTTGAGCCGTTCCTCCTCCAGATAACGAATAAAAAAGCCCTCGGGATCAGTAGGAATGTCGGCCTGTGAGGAAGAAAAGGCACAGTGACTCGTAGAGCATCTTCCGTCCACCAGCACTTCTGCCGGGCCCTTCCGCAGCCACTCTCTCCAGAAGGTCCCATCCCGGTTCTACAGGTGAGGAAGCTGGGGTGCAGGAAGCTCAGAGAAACTGCCCAAGTCTTCCTGCTCGTAAAGGTCGAGTGGGGATTCGAACCGAGGCCTGGTTCCAGAGAGGCTGCTCTTCCCACAATACTTAGCCGTGAATGTCTGAGGAAATGGAAACCCCACGGCGTGACCAGGAGCCGGTTATCCAGGGCCTGCATTCAGCAAATCCCGGAATTCTCGGCTTCCACAAACTGGCTCCTGTGTTTGGTCTTTTCACAGGTCCCCAGCCCTCCCTACTCTAAGGGAGAAGTTCTTAGGTGTTAGATTTATATAATGTTATTTTTCATGGTGTTCTCGCCTGTTTCCCATTTTAGTCTCTCAGCAGCAGGACATAGGGAAAAGGCAGAAAGAAATCAGCAGCTGTACGGGGCACCTGGGTGGCTCAGTCAGTTAAGCGTCCGACTCTTGATTTTGGCTCAAGTCCTGATCTCAGGGTGGTGAGATCGAGCCCCATAAGGGGCTCTGAGCCCAGAACAGACTCTGCTGGAGATTCTCTCTCACCCTCTGTCCCTCCCCCTACTCCCACGTGCTTGCTCTCTCTAAATAAATAAATAAATAAATAAAATCTTAAAAAAAAAAAAAAAAGAAAGAAATCAACAGCTGTACATCACAGCTGTAATTGGGACCAAACATCGTTCCTTTATCCCAGGGAATATGATCCCATTTTAGCATCATAACAACCCTGTGATGAAAACGTTCTTAGTCCTATTTTACAGATGAAGAAACTGAACCTCAGGCAGCCTTCCCGAGAGCATGTGGTGTAAGGGGTGACTCCGGGGCCAGTGCTCTCTCCCCCCTCTATTTCCTTAGGAAGGTAAAACTAATAAGAGCTACCATTTCGTGAGTCCCGGGGTTCTAGACCCGGTGCAGATCATTTTGCAGAGGCGTCTCATCGGAGTCTCTCGACCAGCCGTTAGTGTGGGTATCGTGATCCCTTCCACAGAAGTGCATGCCGGAGGGCCAGAGATCCGCTAGCTTGTCCAAGGCCGCCGGCTAGTGAGCAGTGATCCGGAATCGACTCCACGGTACCGCTAAGGGCCACGATGGGAGTGACCATAGCTCTCTACTCAGTAGTGTGGGCAGGCCAGGAAGCAGCTCCATTTCAGAGAAGGGGGCACGGAGGACCAAAACTGTGAAATGGCTCGACGCGGTTCACATAGGTACGGCAGAGGCAAGCCAAACCCACGTGCTCTGACGGCCGGGAGCGCAGCGGGTGGGAGGAGGCGCTGTTACTACTAGGTGGGGAGCGCGTGGGCAAAGAGTGGCTTCTGCTCGACGGGTGAAGTTCTCTCGCCGGGAGAAGCTGGCAGCGTAACGCAGGCTGAAAAGAACATCCTTCCTTCCACACATGCTCAAGGACTCTACCTCTGAGGACAGAATTTCTACTTGCTTTTGCAGAATACGGTTGATAAATTATAAGGCAGACTTGGGGTGGTTGAAAGATTGTAGCCCTTAAAGCCAGTAAAACTGTAAAGGAAGAAAGTATCCCTTCGCCTTCCCTTCTTGTGGCTTCTTCGGGGAATTTCCGCTGACCACAACTGGTAAGGGTAGCGCCAGCCCTCAGGCGAAAATATGAAGCAAAGGCCCAGCAAGGCTCCTGGGTCTTTGTTTGCCTTTGCAAAAGTGCTGCAGCCAGTGAAACGGGAACCTGCGTGAGGGCTGGTTTCAGATACCACTGACATCGGTCTGCAACTTTGAATCCCAGCACTTGGCCTGGTTACCATGATGCCAACCCCTCCCCGAGCTGTCCCCACTTTGTGTGCAGTTGAGGGCGGTGCCTGGAGCCAGGCACACTGCCTATGAGAAGGAGAACCCAGCGGCTGGCACCAAAGCGTGTCCCTCTAGGAGTATTTCTTTGGAATAAATATTTCAGCCTGTGTGGGACTTCCTATTAAGCAAGGGTGAAGCAGTGCCTAGAGCATTCCGCGTGTTTGATCAACAATAAACAAGTATGAGCAAACGCGACTCTACTTGCAAGGATTTCTCACGAGTTTTGGCATGAACATCCTGGCTATCAAGGAAGCTGTAAGATCAGCGAAACTGAAGAGTAAATCTTTTCCATGGTGTACATACAATTGTTTTATTTATGAAAACCAGATTCTGTGCTTATTTCTCCCTTTCCCTCATGGGAACTGGAAGACCCATACCCCCTAGTCTGGCCCAGGCCCTAACAAAGCTATGACAAAAGGTGAAGCCCGTCTTCTATGCCTTCCCTTCCACATACTCTTCCAAGACCCCTCCAGGAACTGTTAAGGGCTGCCCTCCAATCAAAATCCTCATATTCGCACCATCCTGGAAAGTACCTGACTTTACTGAACTAACCCTCTTTCCAGAACTAGCAGAGGGGGAGGCCCAGCTCAGCAGAAGCAGCCCTCCTCTTAAGTCAGGCTTGTTTGTGATTGGCAGAAATCCCCTTCTCTTCCTTTGCCCCATCTGAATCCTGTCTCAAAGCCTGTCTGGACCTCCAGGAGGTCTTCTCCTTGGAGTCTGGCCTGGTCTGTCCACCACCTTGAACTCTCCCTGCCTTGAACCCCAGTGGCACTAATTGTTGGCCTCATTTGCTTGGCACTTGGGTCTTTTGCAGGCTCTCTGCCCTTCGTCCTGGTCAGATGCTAAACAGTGCCATCACAGACACTGCCCCTTTGTTGTATTCTTCACGTGCCTGATGCTATCTACACTTCGCATACTTACTCATGACAAAGCAGCCCAGAGAGCTGATAGGGTTCGTGACCTACACTGCATGACAAGTGGGCAGCTCCGTGGCTCTGTTTCTGGTAAAATCCCCTCCGTCCTTCCCCCACCCCCTCTTCCAAGATTGTGTCTATAAATGATGGCATTTGGGGTTCCATTCACATTAGCAGGCCTGGATACAAAACATAAACAGAACCAACTGTAGTTTCTGTAGTGAGCAGAAATTCTTTTCAAAAAACACTGGCCTCCACGATTATCAATTAGACTCAGACTCTGCAGACATTCAGGTCATTTCAACTAGGCTATTATTTCTGTTTGGCTTATTGAAGAGTCCAAATGTAATAAAAATTCCTGTAGCTGGACAAGGCTACCAGCATCACCAAGGGGCACGTTCAGTCACTCCTCAGGTCACCCCCACTCCTCCTTTCGGTTCCTCCTCCTCTCTGTGAGTCTGCGAAGACCCACTGGGAAAGCAACAGCAGAATTGAGAACAAAATCCAGTGAAACGCTGCAGGGTTCAGCTCTCAAGGAGGGCAGCTGACTTCGCCAATATTCTGGAGGTCGATAGGCTCATCTTACTAAATAAACCACGTTTCGGAGTTCACAGCTATCTGAGCTTTCCGTCTGAAAACAGGAGAGGAAAGTGGTATAGCGGGGAAAAAGTGAATTTCCTCAGTTTCAGGACTTTGTCCTATGCTCCTTCACGCCAGATTCACTGAATGCAAAACGAACTGGGGGAAGAGTTGTATTTATTTAAGTGAGCTGGGTCACCCCCCGACACATGTACCCCAGACAGAAACTTTTGCATATTTTGAGGATAAGCACTGTTGTCCAAAATTCAGCAATCCGTTTAAACTGTTTTTTGCATCTTCATTTGGGATAATATATGAGTATACATAAAATCATACATGAATCCCAAAAAGAGGAGGGTTTAATGGTAGATTTTTATTTTATTTTATTTTATTTATTTTTTTTTTTAAAGATTTTATTTATTTATTTGACAGAGACAGCCAGCGAGAGAGGGAACACAAGCAGGGGGAGTGGGAGAGGAAGAAGCAGGCTCCCAGCAGAAGAGCCTGATGTGGGGCTCGATCCCAGAACGCTGGGATCACGCCCTGAGCCGAAGGCAGACGCTTAACGACTGCGCCACCCAAGCGCCCCTAGATTTTTATTTTAAATTCAGATTTGGTAGAACTGACACGGATCTAGGATAATATCCATAGTTAACGATAGCTGTGCCTATTGGTTTAAAGTGGGGAGTGGAATTTAGTTAGGAAAGGTGACTATCTTTTTTTTTGTTTTAACACTTTGTTTTAAACACTCTGGGGAGCCTAGGTGGCTCTGTCGGCTGGACAGCCGACCCTCGGTTTCGGCTCAGGTTGTGATCACAGTGTCATGAGATCAAGCCCCTCCATGCTGGGCATGGAGCCTGCTTGGGATTCTCTCTATCCTCCCTCTATTGCTCTCCCTGCTGCTTGCACTCTCTCTTAAAAAAGAAAAAAAAAAGTATTAAATAAATAAATAAATAAATGCTTTGTTAGAAATCAAATAAAGTCAAAATTCATGGAGACAACATTGCCAGTCCTAAAGGCATAGACGAAACAGTCGTATATCTCAAGCTGTCATGTGTCTCAAGCAGTGGTCCCCAGGCTTATCCAACGTGCATTCTGCCATCGGCTGTAATAGTGTATGTGGCCTTCTGTGGGAGCCTGAGTCCCATCCCCAAGCCCAGACCTCTCCATTTTCCCAAGTAAAGGGGTCAAGGCCTTTTACAAAGCAGGCCAATCCAGATCTTAGACACGGGGACATGATACACTGACAGCATCGTTGTTTAAAAAGATAAGCCATTAAAAAAAAAGACATAAGGGTGCTGAAATAGGCCATCTGGGAAAGCTGTGCCCCAAAATGGTGGTGCTTAATAAGAAGAGGGAGGTGTTACAGGGTGCAGAATATGGCCTTGTTATTCAAAAGACCCTAAGATTGTATTTATAGAGAAAAAGGAAGGCCATAACCTAATACGCTATAATGCCAGAGTATGAAGCCGTGCAGAAAATATGCCATTTATTCATTTATTTATTCAATGAATATTTATTTAATGCCTACTATGTGCCAGGTTAGGCCTTGTGGATAGAGCGTTGGATAAAACAAATGCATTCCTCGCCTGTAGAGTTCATAGTCTCAGGAGGAAGACAGGTAATGACCAGACAATCAAAAAAATAAATATATAATCGTCAACCATGATAAGTCCTCTGAAGGATAGCGGTTTCTACTAAACTGTGGATGGGTGCAGAAATATTTCATTGGTAAAATCACCAGACCATAGGTCAGGTGGCAAAATCTATATTAGATTTGAAGGGTGACAGTGAGAGTAAGGACAGCTGCCAAGTTTTTGTCTTAGAGAACTACACAGACATAATCAGTCAATGGGTAGTTAACTAACCTTGGGCCAGCCTACCTCAAGCTCCATCTTAAAACCAGAATGTGCTCTTCATGACAATTAAGACACCAAGAAATGTGCTCTGAAAGATTTTCTGGAAGACGGGCGGAAGCAAAAAGTCCCTATACTATGAATGGTTGAAAGAGTCTGGTCTTTATTAACAGACACAAAATCTTCTAACAGGAAATGGCCAAGTAAATAAAAACCGATTGTGTATTGGGGAAGGAGGCAGGGCAATTAGGAAAAAAAATTAGGGCTGTGTACGGTAAGGGAGGGGTTTCTGATAACTCTATGTGAGTATTCACAATAATTTAAGGATTCTTGAGAAATCTCAGCAGAAACTGTGAACTTTATGAAAAAGGACACTAGAGTTTTAGAATCCAAAAAAATAAACTCTTATATACAACCTGGACTCGTCCGTAATAGATTTCACTTTAAATATATTGGATAGTTTTTATTACTTGGCAAAGTTCTTTTACATCTGCTTCTCCTCTTACTCCCCCAAAAATCTAATGAGATGAGCAAAAGTAACCATACCAGTAGCAACACATCGCATTGATACAGTCCTTTATGGATTTCAAATGTGCTTTCCCGTTTATCTTGTTTTTGAAATCTGTCCAAAAGATGACAGGAAAATATCATTAGCCATCTTTTGGGGTTTTTTTTCCAGCAAATATGATTAAGCAGGAGCCAGTGGTGGGTGATGGGATAGAAACATACATGAGCTACTGTCTCTGCCCAAGAGAAGTGGCAATCATAGTATTACCAAAAGTCATAGTAGCCACTACCATTGTCTGAGAACCGAATATGTGTCACACATTCTCCTAAGTGCCTTATTTTTTTTTAAGATTTTTATTTATTTATTTGACAGAGACAGCCAGCGAGAGAGGGAACACAAGCAGGGGGAGTGGGAGAAGAAGAAGCAGGCTCATAGCGGAGGAGCCTGATGTGGGGCTGGATCCCATAACGCCAGGATCACACCCTGAGCTGAAGGCAGATGTTTAATGACTGCACCACCCAGACACCCCTTCTAAGTGCTTTATTGCTAAGATTGTTCTGAGCATGTTTCTTGGTGCCTTGTTTTCATGAAGGGCACTTGTCGGCTGGTGGCCGAAGTGTTGTTAAATGATTGTCTACTGATGATCACACCTGTCTAGTTCTATGAGACAAAAATCTTGCCAGTTTTCCTTGATTTCACTCCCTTCCTGACTCTCCAATCCCACGTGAATTTGACCATCTAAGTCCAAATGAATTCACAAGCTGAATGTCTCTGCATTTATATGTCATTCATTCTACCTGCGAGGTCAGCGTATTTCTTATCCCCCTTTTACAGAAGAGGAAACTGAGCTTTAATAACTTGCCCAAGTCCACATGGCCGGGAAGTGGCAGGGCTCAGATTTGAACATAAATCTGTTCAGAGCCCAAATATATCTTATCTGGCTCCAGAGCCCAAGTTCTTAAGAATAATGGTTACCATGAGTGGAGAACTTACGAGGTTCTGGGTGCTGTGCTGTGGGCTCTGCCAGTATTATCTCACTTAATCTTCCCAACTCAACAACCTTATGCAGTAGGTACTGTTCTTATCCCACTTTTATAAGTGAGGATCCAGAGACTCAGAGAGGTTGTGAAACTTGCCCAAGGTCACACTGCTCATGAGGGAGTTGACCCAAGCAATTGGATTCCAGATTGCAGGCTATACTCCATATGTTAAACTGCTCCCCAAAATTAGGATTCAGAAAGGTTCAAGGACATGTCAAGGACCATAGGTCAGGTAAGTACAGAACCAGGGCCAAGACCCACTCCTCACATTGAATTATACTTGAGGCATGTGGTGGTCTTCACCCAGTCTCCATCGGAAGCCAATGTACTCTCACCTCTGACATCACCCTGACCCTGTGTGAGTCCATTCCACTCCCTCAAGTGACTTCCCCGTGCTGTATCTGTACTTCTTCCATGGCTGCCATTGCTCAAGTTGGGGACAGAACCTCTGCTTCCCTGCCCCCAACCCCCATCCGGTCTCCAGATGGTACGCTGATCTATTGTCTGCTGCAGCTCAGACAGACTGATTATAGTCTGGGCTGCTAATAACCAAGGGAACCCCCCAAATCCACCTTCTGCCATCATGACTTCCTACCTTTTGAAACCAGACATTTCAAACTAATAGAAGCCACAGTCCCAGACAAATCCTGCCCATCCCCCTCACTGATAAATTTTGCTCTATTGGCTGCAATGCATCCCTTCCAGATGTTTTAAGTTAAGATTGGGAAAGCTGTGTTTTTACTGGATTGAATCACAGTGCTTGGCTGACATTTTTTGGCCCTTCATACACTCCTTAGATTTATCAACTAATTGCAGACACTCTGAGAGAATAATACAGCATGTGTTTATTATGACAAAACCTGCTAGTGTGTCTTTGTGGTCAGAGATTCACGGGTGTTTCCTTTACCAACCCCTGGTTAAGTATGAAAGTTGGTTCAAAAACCTGGGTTCCAGGTCAGGAACTTACATGTGTGAAAATTTCATGTATGCGTTTTGATGGCGTTTGGGAATGGGGACAAGATAGATTCGATAGCTCAGTGTTTATTCTGGGATTATTTTGAAATCTTTAGTTGTGGATGATAAAATGATTCATTAAGAGATGCCAAGTGCCTGAGGAATTTTATTTGAAACATTAGAAAAATAGCTTTGTGTTGTTCCAATGCCACTGTTTACTAAGTTTCTCCATATGGGTTAATTCTGTTTCTTCCAATGTGTCCTATTTGGAGATTTGTGCCTGAGGACATGCGGAAGGGTGGTTACCTCCCTCAGTCAAGGCAGCCACTGGCTGAGGTGGCCCTTCAGGCAGCAAACTTTGTTGGGAAAGGGCGTGGACAGTCATCACGGTTCAAGTAGGACAATTGCCATCTGGAGATGAGTGCCTGCACACCAGGATTCTGGCAAGCCCTCGTCCTCAGACGTTGCTACCTACATAAGAGACCTAAAGGGCTGGATCAACCATTGGAATGGGAAGATGGAGAAGCCAGCAGGGAAACACGGATGCCCCGCATAGATCCTTGGGGTCCCTGATCCCAAGTCAGAATGACAGTGAAGGGAACTCAGGAGCTCATTGGTGATACAGCTCCCCAGGGCCAGGTGTGGGAGGACCACTCACTGTACCCGAGATGGGCACAGACTTGGGGAGTTCAGTGCATGTGTGTTCTGATGTCGGAACACGCTCTGGCACCAGTGGGGATCTGAGGCTATACCTGTGTTTGAGGTGGGGGTCGGGGGTGGCTGGGTAAACCAGGGGCCAAAGAAATAAAGCAAGCCCACTGACAAAAAGGAACAAGTTGCTCCCTACCATGGAACCATGCAGTAGCCAAAAACAAATAGAGGAATCAAAGTACGAAAGTGCCTTTTAATTGTACAAGAGCGGGAAGGAATGTCAGGACAAGTTAGCTGGAAACCTGAATTTTAGAATTGTCAAAAAAAGAAATAGTGCTTCTTACAACTTTTGGGTCTGGAGACTTCCTAAAACACATGGTTGTGAGAGAGCGTGTTTCAGTGACTACAATTCAATGTGTTGTCATCTGTCCATCAGACAAAGATTTTCTGAAGTATGTTCTTCATTTCCTTTCTCAATGCTTCTCTATGAGGACGCCCAGATTTCTCTCTGGAATGGGTAAATATTATCTCTTCTGAGAAACAGATTTGTTTTTATTCTACTGATTGAGAATCTCATAAATATTGCCTGACCTTCTTCTCATTCGCTACTAGAAAGTTTAGAACTAAATCCATGAGCCACTCCTAGTAAGGAAATAAGCTCTTCACAGTATATTTTTTTCTATGTTATTCTCATTTCTTACTTCATCTTCCCCTTATTTTTCCTTTAACCCATGTCCTCCCCTTTTGTAATTTATTGTGTCTTTCATTTGATTGTATCTTGTGGTGTCTGCGTCACTTCAGCTGGGACAAAGAAGCATATATAAATACATCAATGCAAATAAACGGGTGTTTCTCAATGCTAGAAGATGCTTTCTTCTTTTCTAGACTTTAAATGTTATAATTTCACTATTAATTCCTTCAACAAATGCCCCTTTCATAAATAGAGAAATGGTTTCCTTTAGCTCTCTGAATCATATCAATTTCCAAATTAAGTAAGGCCCAAATAAAAGATTTCATTTGCTTGGTAAATTAACTCAGTGTCCATTACTGGTTTAAAATGCTTGGATGAAATTTGAGAATTAATATTAAGCAAGACACGGGGTTCATAAATGGTGGAGAGAAGTGTACGCCCCACTAGGCAGATATCGTGCTTCGGCCCGAAGCAGCGTTGATTAACTCCCTGTGCGGTCATGGGATTAGTTCCCTGACACTCTCCTCTCAACCCTACAAGATGCTCTTCTGGAGAGAAGAGTCCATTTCCATTTAAGTAAGTCTGTCGGGGTCCAAAGAGTGAGGCACGACAAACAGCCTTCAGCATCCTCCCCCAAAACATCTTTCCAAACTTTTCTAACAAAAGGGCGAACTCTGAGTAACCTGAAAATGAGTCTCCATCATACCTCTCCAGCTTTATTATCACTCCTCTTTCTACTTTTCAAGCTCCTTTTGTTCTAGCTAAAGAGATTTATGTATGTCTACTTTCTTGGCTTTGTTCATGCCATTCCTTGCCTGGATCCCAACCTTCCCCTAACTCCTCTCCACTTGACAGAGTCCTACCCTCAGTGCCCATGGCTTCCATGAAGCCCTTCCCAGTGTACCAGCCCTCGGTGATTTTCCCTAGGAACTCCGCAGATCCTACTATCTGCCCCTTCACCCTGGCAACTACCACAATGACAAACCATTATTAATTATCTTTTCAAGTGTAACTCCCATTTCCCTAACCAGATGTTAAACCTCTCCATAACCAAGACTGGCATATCATAGACTCAATAAGTATCTGCTGAAAGAACAAATGAATGAATAATTCTTATGGTTTTGGAGACAACCAGAGGCATCTAGCACAATATTGGCTCATTAAATATTTGATGTTAATAATACTAGTAAAGATGTTATCACCCATCCACCCACTACAACATAATGTCCTTGAACCTTCCTGTCTTGGTAACTAAGCGAAACCCCTGCTTCTAATAAAATAAGCTGTGCTTTGACTTTTTGATTTCCTCTCTTTCTAGATTTTGAAGAAGTCCTGCATCGAAATTTTAGCGGCTGAACCATCCACCATATGTGCAGGAGGTAAATTAAGTGCTAAATTATCTCATACAAATGATGGTATTTTGAGTTCAAATCACATTTATTTCACTGGTGGGGAGGAGGGGAGACAGGGCAGGAAGGGGGAGGGTGGAAAGAGAATCAGAAATGGTTAAACAAATTTGCTGCTAGGGGAAAAAAGAAAAGAAAGAAGCAACATGTCAGTTGTTTGAAAAAGTCTGTCCAAATCCTCTTCTTTCATGGGAACTAATTGCGAGAGTATTTCAGAAATACTGGATTCCCACATATCACCACCAACATCCTGCTCTGAAAAGAAGTGGAGCTGATCCAGGAGAACCTGTTAAGAAAAAGAAGTGAAAAATCTTACCTTCTCAAATTAGACAAAAGAATATGACCACATGTACCCAGACCTGGGGCCTTATAAGAGATCTGGGCAGTGAGAAGCCTCAATTAGGGCTCATTAGCTCAAGCTGAACCCACCTCTTCAACCTGTATAGGTCTTTCATCTTAAAATAATTAGAAAATAGGGAAATTCCTTAATTATGCAATTACCCCCTTCATGAAGAAAACCCAGACTTGCAGTTTAGCAATGTGCAAATTACCGTGTTGCAACCTCGTAGTGAATCAGAAAGTCTAAAGACAATACAATTCCTGTCAATTCATAACATAATCAGCTCCCCTTTGCAGGGTTCTTGCAGACAGAAAGAATCTTATCTGCCGAACAGAGTACGTGGCACTTAGATGGTCAGTCAATGAATGTTGGCTGAATGTCTCGATTCATTATTGCCTCAACAAACAATGCACTGATTTTTGCCTATTTGACCCGTATTTACCTCTTTCACTTAACCATAAGAAATTAAAATCGTACCTTTGAACTGTCTAATTAAAATGAAGCAAAATCAGAAACTGAGAGCCAAAGACAGAACAAGGCCAAATAAAAACAAACTCTCCACCAACTGGACAGCAGAAAAATATCTTCCAAAATAATTCTTGAATCAAAGAGTAGTAAACCCACATCTCCTTTATGTACCCTTGAGATTTGAGACGATAAAAGCACCACATATATAAACTTGATGAATATGGTACAGAAATATTAGGGTCTGCAAGATCTGATCCTAGCAAATGCATAGCTTTTAATGCTTCTTACGAGATGGGAAAGAAAAATAAGTAATTAAGAAGTAAAAGATTCTTTTTAACTAAGGAAACACAAGAAAAAAGATTAAAATGCATTAATAAATTTAAACAGATGAAAGCAATTCAACTGATAAATGATTGCAAGAGCTATTTCTTCAGTAGAACCAATAAAATAGACAGATCTCTGGTCAATCTGATCCAAGGAAGCTTTCATTAGATATTTTTTAAATCTCTGACTTATCTGCAATACTGCATATTTTATAGGCCAGCAATAATTTCCTGTATCAGAGTAAGCTATCCAATTCTATTTCCTTTATTTTTTATGAAGAAAAAATTAATACAAGACACAAAAATGGAAGCTAGCCCTAGCTTTTGAAAAAGGCAAGCTCCCACCTCTCTTGAATGAGAATCCTAAGGATTCAAACATGCTATTTAGAGAATAACTTTACAAAGGAGAAAAGGAAACTTCCAAAAGATACCCTTACACCAGAAGTTCTTCCGTGGATTTCCCTGAAGTTCTCTTGCTGATCATTCTCGGGAGTGAGTGGCTTTCCTGAAACCCTGGCACCCATGTCATTGTCCCCAGCAGTGAACACCTGTCAGGTAGACCTGAGCATACCCACTCTGTGATTGTCACTAGGCTACTGCAAAGACCCAGGGATTTACAGGAGAGTGATTTGAAAAGCATAAACTGTTGTACAGAACAAGGTGACATTACCCCCAACATCATTGTAATGAGGACTGAAGGTCAATGTGAGAACCCTGATGTTGATAACCTATCCAGATAAGAAAACATATCCCTGTGTTTCTCTACTGAAACAAAATTGGGGGGAACACTGATAAAGTCTAGAGTACCTGCAAAATGATTAACTCAATATGTGTTGGAGGTGAAAAGAAACAGGAAGTAATGGAGTGTCCGCATTTCTAAAGTATCATGGTGGGACCCAGCCCTAGAAAAATCTGTTGAAAAAGGTGAAATTCACTTTCATCAGAAATCTTTCTTCTCGACACCCCGCCTGTCTCTGTGAATTGCATTCCTTCCTGGGCCCCCAGAGCAGCCCCTGCAGCGGAGCTCCACCCAGGCCTGCCCTGCTCTAGACACTCTGTGCCGACAATTGCATTCCCCCAAGACGGTGATCTCAGTTGGCTCTCACCGACAGCTCAGCAGCAGCCGTGGTTCTGACGGCAAACTGAGCTCCGAGAGAGGCAGCGAGATAACGCACCGGTGGACAGCAAAACTGAGCTCCAGCGCAGATCTTTATAGGTCAGGCTGCAAATAACAGGGTGAAATTTAATGGGACAAATACCAAGTGTGGAAGTGGGGTTCAAATGCCTGTTTAGGGGGACCCGACGTAGTGACCTTTCTCTCAGGGAAAAAGAAAAAACAGGGAGAAAGAGAGCTATCTTGATAGCCAACAAGAATACCTCTGAGGGGAAAAAAACGCTGATGTAATCTTGGGGTGCATCAACAGCCATCCAGTGTCCAGGTTAAGAGAACTAATCTCATGTCCTACTATTCCATGTCCAGACCATGGCTCCAAGTCCCACCTTTTAAAAATGCCACTGACAAAGGCATGCCCATAGAAGAGGTGGTGAGTCTGGAAACAATACTAAAAATTCATTCACTGACTCTTTCCCTTCCTTCCTCTCTCCCTTCCTCCCTCCCTCATATTTTCCTCCCTCCCTCCTTGCCTCCCTTTCTTCCTTCCTTCCTTCCTTTTCCCTGCTTGCTTTTCCTTTCCTTTTTTTCTTTCCTTCCATTTTTCTTTTCCTCCTAGCCTCCTTCCTTCTTTCTTCCCATCAATTCTTCGTGTCTACGATGTACCAAGCAATATGAAAAGACATGAGTACGCAAATGCAGAGAGCTGGCTCCCAACCACCCGCGAACCTCACAGCCTGCTCTGGAAGATAGTCACATGTTCCGATAAAGCACAAACCCCACATGAGGCACTGTAGCAGAGAGCTGCTCAAACAGCAGCCGGAGCGGTAATGAGATGCTGGTGGAATGAGGAAGGGCCGAAGTAACCACAGAGATTTACACACACAATGGGGACACCTCCAAGAGCATCTTCAGATACTTCCAGAATTCCCATGTGGAAAGGAATTACGATGCTTACTATGTGTAGCTTCAGGAGACCACCATGGAGAAGCTGGGGAGGAAATCAGGGAGGCAAATTTTGGCTTAACTCGTGGAATATTTACAACTAAAACTTTCCAGCAGCGGAGTGGATGGTCTGAACTCTCCGCCCTTAGAATTATGTGAGCAGTGGCCATCTGTAACCATATGCAATCCCCCTTTGGATGTTCTTTATAACTTAATGTTTCCAAAGTCTTAATTCAATTTCAGCTAAGGCATAAATGGCTGACTTTTTTTTTAATGGCAAAGAACCCAGTACACCTGGAGCTATTTTGCGTTTTAACGAAGTCTTAATGCGGAAAGGGAGTAAGGAGAGCATCTAATCTGCTCTCATCAAAAAGAGTTCATTCAATGTCCTGAGTTTAACTATTTGGAGAGAGAGCCTTCCCAGAGCTCCTCCACTGCCAGAGGTTATAAATGGGCAGCCTCCAAGCCCTCTCCGGTCCGCACACAGGTTCTTTTGGATTCACACTACCTTTAAAACAAAAATACAAAAAACACCTTAAATTTATTGCTACCATTTAAAAATCTGATTTTACCTAAAAATTCAGATTTCCCCCTTGTCTTGAAAAATCAAATCTAGCAACACTGGGCCTGCATTTATTGCAAGGTGATGATTATTGGAGACTGAGTAACTTCCCTTTTTAAAAGAAGTATGGAGGGGTGCCTGGGTGGCACAGCGGTTAAGCGTCTGCCTTCGGCTCAGGGCGTGATCCCGGCGTTATGGGATCGAGCCCCACATCAGGCTCCTCCACTATGAGCCTGCTTCTTCCTCTCCCACTCCCCCTGCTTGTGTTCCCTCTCTCGCTGGCTGTTTCTATCTCTGTCAAATAAATAAATAAAATCTTTAAAAATAAAAATAAAAGAAGCATGGACCCTTTCCAGTTCACCATACTCCCCACCATTTCCTATTACACCCCCATACCCAGGCCAAGCGTATGGTTACTATTTAGCATGGTGCTTATGTCTGTATTTACTGTATTTACATTTCCTCTTCTAAAATATGTAGGAAGTCACCTGCTGTGGGGAGAGCCTTCAGGGCACCTTTGACATTACCTGCTTTTCAAATAATTCTGCTTCTCTTTAAAAAAGTTCCTAAGTAAATATTTTTGCCGATTAGTCTCTGTCATTACGAGAGTTGCCCTCTTGTTAGACTGGCCTTGCCTCGTTTAGCTCCTCTCCAGGAAACCCGTCCTTTGCCTAAATATAATTTCCCTCTGGTCGCACTCAGTTGGCCTCAAACTGGAATCGCTCACAGTTTTCTATGTGAGCAAGTTCTCCAGGAAGGAACTAATTGGAATCACGTGTACAACCTGCCAAGTGTTCTACGCATGAGTTTGTTGCACTCCAGACACGGAAGGAGATTATATTTAGCTCCTCTCACTGTCATTCCAGAAGCAACTGTACCACTCCTACTGTGTTGCTTCTCACTGTTGGTAGTAAACCTGGGCGGGTTCGCACAAAAAGAAGGCGGTTTTAGGGCTCCTGTTTACCATTTGGCCTTAGATGCTTAAAACAGACAATTTTAGGCAACATCAAACAGTGGATTCATTTCTTTCATATTTCATTGTATTTCAAAGAGCTCATGCCCGGCCCTTAGACACCTCTGTAGAATGGCTTGTTTAATTCTCTGCTTGGTCCTTCCTTTTCATTTAAACCTGTTTCTGTTTGGAGGAGCGACTCTCACACACTGTTAGTGGAAATGTGAAATGACACAATCACTTTGGAAAACAGTCCTGACAGCTTCTTTAAGAATGAAACATACACCGATCGTCTGACCTGGCCATCCTACCTCCAGGTATTTAGCCAAGAGAAAAGGAAGTCTATGTCCAGACAGAGACTGGCACACAGATGTTTATAACGGCTTCATTTTTAATAGCCAAAAACTGTGAATAACTCAGATGTTCATCAACAGGGGATGGATAACAAATTGTGGTTTATCCATACAGTGAAGGATACTCAGCAATACAAAGGAATAGACTATGCATAAATCCCAATAATTATGGGAGAGTTTTTAAATAATTAGGCTGGGTAAGAGAAGCCAGACAAAAAATGTACTTACTGTATGATGCCACTTACATAAAATTCTAGGTCATGCAAACTAATCTTACAACAGCAGAGAGCAGGTGAGTGGCTGCGTGGGATCGGTGGTTGCATGGTCCTGGGGAGGAGCAGGAGTGAGGGGTTACAAAGGGGCACTTGGAAACTTTTGGAAGTGGTGGCTATGTTCACCATCTTGATTGTGCTATTGTCCCATGATCGTAGACGTAGGTCAAAACTGTCAAATGATACCCTTTATGTGCAAGTTATTGTATGTCAGTTTCACCTCAGTAACGCTGTTATCATTAAATAGCTAAAAGCTAAAAAGTTCTAGAATAATTTGGGCATCGGAAGGCACTTAACACGAGTCTCTATTATATTTGTATGTTCCACGTCACATTAAGCATGTGGTAAGACAGCAACTTCAAACTAACTCACAAGGTAAAACATCGGTAGCAATAATTCTACACATAAGTCTCAGGCGAACAGAGCAAAGGAGAATATACAGATGTCTCATTTTCAATACAGTGAAAAATAGGTGACCTTTATTGAGGTCATCTCAAAACTAGGTGTTCCGTATTTCAAAAAAAAAGAAAAAGAAAAGCAAAGAAATAAAAAGGAGGGAACAGAATAGGATAAGTTTATCCAACCATTCACAGACTTTCTTTTTTCTTTTTTTAATTGAGCTATAACTCATATACCATAAAATTCACCCTTTCAAAAAGTGCGATTCAGTGGTTTTTATTATATACACAAAGTTGTACAACCATAACCACTATCTAATTCCAGAATATTTTCATCACCCCCAAAAAAACCCTTATACCCATTAAGCAGTCACTCACCATTTCCCCTTCCCTCCAGCCCTGGCATCTGCCAGTTGATATTCTTTCACTATGGATTTGCTCAACTTTTCATATGGAAAGGAAATGCAGTGGAATCGTACATTTTGTGGCTTTTCGTGGCTTCTGTCCTTTGGCATAATGTTTTCAAGATTCATCCATGCCATAGCATGTGTCAGAACTGATTCCTTTCATGGGTGCATAATATTCCATTGTATGGATAGCATCTTCATCGGCTGATGGGCATTTGGGTTGTTTCTGCTTTCTCGCTATTATGAACGATGCCGTCATGAACATACATGTACAAGTTTTTGTGCAGACATACATTTTCAATTCTCTTGAGTATATAGGAATGAAATCTGTAGGTCATAAGGTAACTGTGCGTTTACCTTCTTGAGACACTGCCAAACTGCTCTACGAAACAGCTACGCCCTTTGCATTCCCAGCAGCAAGCTCTGAGGGCGCGAACTGATTCACCAACACTTGTTTGTGTGCATCTCTCTTACTACAGCCGTTCGAGTGAGCATGGAGTGATATCTCATTGTAGTTTTGGTCCACGTGTCCCTAATGACTAATGGTGTTGAGCATCTTTCTGTTCGCTAACTTGACGAAGCCTCAGAAAATAAACAAGATTAGCCCTGACCGTACATGAATAAAGGACCACCTTCTCCTTCTTCTTTATTCCGTTTCTATATCAAGATATGTCACTGATTTATTCATTCAATACTGAGACTGACTCAGCTCTGCGTTAGGCACAGTCAAAAAATTTAAAGAAACAGAAATGATGGCCTCTACCATCAGGAAGTTTAAATTGAGAGTAAATAATTGAGAACAAATTGACGAAAGAATCATAATGAACATATACCTCAAAGAATATATATCTTAAAAGACCGGATCAAGGATCATTTTCTAGTAGAAATTCCTCCCTAAAATCCCACAATCCCTAGGCACTTCTTGTAGGAGCAGTTACCCAACAGGCAAATTGCCTAAAAACACTTCGCTGTACATATTGTGAAAGGTAGGTTCAGGGCTTTCCGGATACATGGACTTAAATCATCTGTCCTGGTTCTGGTGTGTCCTGGTTCTCACTTGCTGGCAGATTCATGAGACAGAGTTTTGTTACATAACTTGTATGTGTGAAGAGCTGACATTCCAGCCAGGCTTCAGGGTCAGACGTTTGGGCTCTTCTGGAAACCAAATGTGCGCGGGAGCACAGAAACCTTACCAAACAGGATGGGAGCGCACCCGGCTCTGGTGTGCTTCCCCGAGCATCGTTGCCCCCATCTTCTCCCCAGGCCAAGGGGGTTAAATTGTTCCCTTTCCACCATGGCCACGTCATGGATTCCGGCTGTCTTTCTTTCTAAACACCCTGAGGTCAGGCCGAGCAGACATGTGGGCAGCCTTTTTTTTTTACAGAGGACTCAGCAGCTGAACTGGTAATGCTAGAACATGGTGTTAGAGAAGAGAGCTTGGCACGGGGCCTGCATTTCCAGAGTCTTGTCTCCTTCCGCTAATGTTTGAGGAAACAAGAGAAGGAGCACAGCAGTGAGGCCGAAAACATGTTGCATCAGCAAAAGTGTCCAATGGCAGATTGCTGGATGTCTAACATTCAAAATAAAAAACAAATAGTTTTCTATAGGCTTACATGAGTAAAGAAGATCCAGTAAGCTTCTTCCACGATGCTTGACACTTAATAGGATGCTTGTTGAGGCAACTGTGTCATCAGCCACATGCCTGGCAGGCTTCTAACGAAAATTATTAAGTCCATCCTTCTAAACTTAGCAATCGTGCTTATGCATATGTGAATCCTTAATATTTATAGGACTTGTGATCCTGAAAAACCACTTGCCCACGACCTTAATTACTAGAGTTCAAAACTAAGGCCGTGAACCCTCAGATACTCCCCCTTTTGCTGCTTACAAATTACATGACCTTGGGCAAGTCATTTAAAATGTCAGAATCTCAATTTCCTTATTGTTAAGGTCCTTTATACTTCTAAAAAGCATTCTGTTCTGACTTGTATTCTTTGTGGCACATACAGTGCCTCTGGGTTATCTTGCTTGGGTTTCAATTACTTGCGTCCCCATCCGGGTCAGCCCCACTCTTCTGCAAACTTGTCTAAAACTAAACTAAATAAACCTTTTAAAAATCACAACGTCAGTCTCTAAATTGACCACATGTCACAAGACAATGAGGATCCATTTCAACATAATGGCCGAGTCCTAAGGGCATGGCATTTGATGCCCGACACACCTGGATCCCAGCTGTCCCCTGACAGCTACCAGCCATGAGATCTGGGACAAATTACTGAATCTCACTCAGCTCAGTTTTCTCATTCGTACCTCCCTGGGCTGTGGTGAGGCTGAAATGACGTTGGGCATATACAAGGCTTAGCGCAGGGCTTGGCACACAGTGAGGGAGCCATTAGCATCCGGTATGATTATCTTGGCATCCGTGATCTTTAAACTCATTTCCTGGGAATGAAGGTGACTTGCAATCGTGACATTCATTACATTTTGGAAGAGTCCCATAAGCTAGTTCTCTGATTCCATTCTTCCTCCAACAACAATGTCCATTTGTATAGCAATTTATAGTTCAGGATCCAATTTCACAACTATCGCCTTTTCCCTTTCCCTTTTAGTCTATTTCTTTTTTAGATGCCACCCAGCATTACCCAAAGCCCCAATTTTTATACGCGAAAGAATGACCAAAAAAAGAGAAGAAAATAGAGCATGGACTGTTAGTTATTATCAAACTCAAGCAAGTATTTCTAAACGTTTAGCTAATAATTTAGCTGTTTTTTTTTCTTTTTGAAAGACTCTTGTAAAGGATCATTATTTTCACTCCATAAGGATTTTCTTAACCTGTATGAGTTCACCATGCATTATGCCAATGTGAAACTAACATGCAGGGCCAGAGACCTGCAAGTTATAGTCTCTCTTCTGTTTAGAGAGAAGCCAGTGCTACACGGAGGGGCCGTCGTCAGTTCAAGAAAGTGGCCACTGGATAAGCAAGATTTTGATTTGTTACTAAATACAACTATTCCCATGTAATCCTAGACCCTGCTGCTCTATGCCCGGCAGAGACAGGAGGGCCTGAAGCAGTCATCAAATAATTCCTGACCTAATGGAATGTTTTTCTAGTGGTGGAAGAAAAGACACCACCACACCTAATCCCTTGCCACACCGTTCAGGACAGACTGTGGAGGCCATAAGGCAGTGATTAAAAAAAAAAAATTAGGCACCATCGGCTCTAAAGAAATCCTTTAAGGGGACTCCAGTATGCAAAACAGACACAAGAAATGCCGAGTTGATTGGAGGAGAGGTGGAGAGCCCCCACCCCTGTGGTCCCCCAGATGCAGGGATCACAGCTTTTAACACTGCCAGGACTTGAGAGATGGGTAAGAGTTGAATGGACAGAGAAGCGGAGAACAGGGCATTCCAGGTAGGAGGAAAAGCATGGGCAAAGGCAAGAAGGTAGGAACCCAAAGACGACATCTATGCCTTCCTCGTGGGCATCTAATGAGAAGGAGGTGGGTTTCCAACCTGAACCAGCGTCCGAATATTTGAAGCCTGGTGAAACAGTTAAGAAATGCCCTGCGTCGGGGCAGATGGAAAGCGTAAGGTTAATGGACTGCAGTCCGATGACGTGACTTGTCCTTATTCCTTTCAGAATCGTTTCAAGTCGTCGTAAGAGGAAACGGCTTCCGACACGCCCGGAACGTGGACAGGGTCCTGTGCAGCTTCAAGATCAATGAGTCAGTCACACTCAGTAAGTTCTTGCGGCGTTGGGGGGTCTCCTCAGCCCGCTTTGGGGACGGCCCCAGCTCCATCCGCCAGCACGGCCGCCCACAGGGGACCGCACGGAGAAGGCCCTTCCCCTAGCTGGCCCCGCAGCTGTCCTTGTCCGCGGGGAAAGGCAGGCAGGCACTTGATTCTCAGTCTACCGACGTCGGCGCTAAGTCACTCCCTCTCTGGCCGCAGCGCTGGCACCGGGAGCTTAGAGCTTGGGAAGCTGGCTGTTCCTTGACAAAGGACTAGGTACCGTCAAGCATCAGAGTGAAAAATAGAGGGTCTAAATTTATTCATTCTGAATAAACCGAAAGGCAAACTGTTAGGCTTGCATGTGTAGACTCTGCAAGTTTCTCCAATCTGCATGATTCTTGCCTGGAGTAGCCAAGAAACTCTCATCATGGTGAATACCTGACATGAAATACAGGAATATGGAAGGAAAACGGAGTGCATTTCATGCGAAAAATGAATTATCATAACACTGGCACTTTTACAAGACATTTGTAGCAGGCACGTTCTTAATTTAAAGACATGTGTGGTTCGTGCAGCTGTCCAGGAGAGGTAGGGAAGTCTGGTTATGGGGGGGACAGATGGCCAGGAGCCCTGGTTATTATTCGCATCTGGCATCCATCACACAGATAATTATCAACTCACTATCCGCAGTGACAAACGGTAAGAATACGCTACATTTTGTGTAATGCCGTGTCCTTCTGAATGTTTCACATCTTTGTGCCACGGTAGCCGTGGGAGGTAGGAAGATCAAGGAGCACGGGGAAACACACGTTTGTTGACTCGGCAGTGACTCTGGTGTTGGCCTCCTCGTAGCCTTATGACATAGGTGCTGTCTTGCTTTTAAAAAGGAAGAATTGAGGGCTATGCCTTTTTTCCTCCTTAACCTCTTAAAACCCCCTTGAATATTTAAACAGAGATAGGCACTGGCTTCCTTACAAACATCTGGAATTCCTGGCCCTGGAGTAATTCCAAATATTTGAAACATTCAGTTCATTTTCTTGATACTTGGAAATGCTCTCGCATATCCAAAAAGTACATGCGATTTGAAATCATTTTGAGAAATCCCTGACTAGTCATAGTGTGAAGGTTGGCCTTGTGCCCTCTACCAAGGTCCTCCTCTGTCTTCCCTTTCGATTGTGATGTCGCCGAAGTACACCTGCCCTCTCTTCTTAGCCACAATCTCAAATCTAAGATCAGAAAGTCCTGAGGGTTGACCTCAAAGATGTCAAGCCTTCCAATGGAGGCTTCCCAGACAAGCGAGCCTTCAGACCCAACCCCTGTCTGAAGATGCATGGAAATGGGGTGCAGTGTTGCCATTGCCTGAAAGGTTACACGGAGAGGCTGTGTTAGCATAACATGAACTGCAGATGTGCCCTGGATTTGTTGAGTGACATTCTGAAGGCCTATTTTCCAGCCTCTCTATGAGATTTTCTTTCTTGGGAAACCCAGCTCATCCTCCTTCTCCCTCTTCTCTTCCTTTCCTAATATATACTTGCAAACACCTGCACAGTCTCTCTACCTCATTCATATTCAAAAACAAATAAAGGCCTTGGGGCAGGGATCTGGCTGAAGCCACAAGCCTAATTGTGCTTTGCTGCACGGTGCTGACAGTTTAGAGCAGAGGAAGGCAGTGCCTCAGCCATATGACATCCTGCAAGCAGCTCTCCTACACTCAAACACACCGTTATTAAAACTATTCCCAGGGGCAAATATTGTAATAAAAAAACACTGGTCCTTCATTTATGAATTCACCTCTCATTTCCATTCAGTAAATGATATGAATAAGAAACTATGAGGACAGAAGAGATGAGTATATTTTAAAAAAATACAACATAGTCAAATCTGCATTTTTCTCCCAACCTTATGGATATAACAGTCTCTATTGAGTCACCTCTGTGAAATAAAATAAATTTAGATTCCTTTACTTTTCCCATTCTCCTTTCCTATATCTAGATCCCAAGTTTTAAAACATTATCTATTTTCATTTTTATGGTATGTATTTCCTCTTTCAAGATTTTTTCCTAAATGCTGCGTTAGGTTTTATAACAGGAAGAGAATATAATGCTGTTATCGATCAGGAAAAGATTAATCAATGGCCCAGTAATGAAGGGAGGACTGTTGTAGCTCCTGCCAGTTCAAACATGATGCAGGCCCCCGAGTCTTTGGCAAATAATACAAGAGCAGATTGTATGAAACCAAAACTACACATAAAAGAACAAATTGAAGAATTAGATTTATAGTGGAAGATGCTAACATGACTTTCTAAGTCTTCAATAATAAAAAAATTTAAGATATAGACCAGATACATAGATACGTTTTTAAATGGCTAGGAAGAGCACTAAACATTTATTGTACTAACACACAAACAAAATGCCAATATATCAATGCTAAAGCATAGAAATTATTTAAATATATTCTTTGATAATAAACATAACCAGAAAATAAAAAGTGTACTTAAAATAAAAATAAAAATACCTACTTCTCTCCCATGTTCCTCGCTTTTGCTTAAAAATGAAATCAACGAATCAACCACTTAGAAATCTAAAACAATTTCTGGACTTGCATTCAATATAATAGATCCAGAAATTCTGGATGAAATATGATTTTAAAATTTGCAGGGGGCCTGGGTGGCTCAGTCAGTTGAGAGTCTGACTCTTAATTTCAGCTCAGGTTCTGATCTCAGGGTCATGGGATTGAGCCCCACATCAGGCTCCATGCTCAACACAGAGTTGGCTTGAGATTCTCCATCTCCCTGTCCCTCCATCCCACCCCCGTTCCCACTCTAAATAAACATATAAATAAAATCTCAAAAAAAGAAATTTGTAATGTGTGACCCTGCTCAAAAGAAGGAAACCCTCAGGTATAGAAAGCAAAAAAGGGAATGCAAAATCTAAGCAGGAAGCAAAGCCATGGAAGCTCTAGTCCTGGGGGTCTGCCGGCCAAGATCCCAACACTGATGCAGACATAGGACATCAGCCTGTGCAAGGCAGAGGCGAGAGCAGAGCCCCCTGCAGAAATTCAGCTCCAAAGGGCTATCCCACACGTTAACTGGGATTAGAAAAGCTTCTCAGTGACTCAAAGAAGCAGGGGAGTAAAGCTGAGATGTTATACCACCCACATGATACGGAAGCACAAGTCAGGAAATAAGCCCCAAAATGTGTCCATGACCATTCTGATTCCTGCGGCCCTGGCAGTGGCCACGCACATCTAGCCCAACATACAGCACTCCTGCAGCCAGCAACCCCCTCCGAAGAAGGGCTCACAGCACCAATGCCCAACCGTATGAAGATGGATGGAAGAAACAGGAGAAGACGGCGGAAAAAGGGACTAGAGAACAATTTGAAAGACCATGTAAATGAACACATTTAAAGTGGGTAAAGAGATCCATGAGACCAAGGGGAAGACCATTCAACAAAAGCAGATCTGCAGAAGAATCTAGTGTCACGTCTAGAGTTGAAAAAGTTTATTCGCTGAATTGCAATTTAATGGCTGGATTTAGCAGTGCGGCTAGACAGAGATGAAGATGACCTGCATGCACTGGAAAAACAGAGACCAGAAAATCCAGCCGAAGCCCCAGGGCCACATTCTTTTCACCCAAGTTTTGCAAGACTTTAAGGGACAGATGACCCATATCCAAAACATACAAAACAAACACAGAGAAAGCATCTTAATTCATTGTCTAATAATGATATCCTCTTCATTTTTTGAAAAACTAGACAAAGACACCAGAAGTAGAGAATATTTGAGATCAAGCTCATTGATGACGAACACCTAATAAAATACTGTCTAACAAAGTCCAGCAATGTAGCTAAAAAGAACCAGACAGTTTTGAAGAATGAGTGGGAATTTGTCTCTTACATAGCAAAACTTTTTTATTCCAAGAAGGTATTAAAATTCACTATCCATTCCAAATTTTTAAAACATACAGTTTTAGAAAACTAGGAATAGGATAAGGCTTTTTCAGCACACTAAATTGTGAACACGAAGGTGATATGGGAATTCAAAACTCAACATCACTGAATAGTAAATCACTACATAGAGGTATTCACTTTATAGTTAGGAAGAAAAAAACAGGACAACCTGTTTCACCATTGTTTTTTAATATTGATCTGAAAGTTCTAGCCGCCATCCAGTAGAACTTTCTGTGATGACAGAATGGTCTAGAATGGTAGCTAATGGTAGCCACAAGCTACAGGTGGCTATTGGGTATTTGAAATGTGGCTAGTGCAACTGAGGAACTGAATTTTTAATTTAATTTAATGTAAATGAAGTTTAAACTTACCTTAAATGTCAGTAGCCACTGTGACTACTGTACTGGGCAATGCCATAGGTATCTCAATAACGCAAGAAAACTAATGAGAGACCTAAGTACAGGAAAGGGGGTCAAATGTCATTACTTTAAAATGATGGTTATATCCTTCTGGAAAACTAAAGAGAATCAGGAAACTACTAGACTAATAAGAAGGTTATTAAACTGGATGATTTTGAGATAAACCACTCCCTTATAATAATCAATAGTTCTCCAGAATTCACAATGATCAATTAGAATGCATCCCAGGAGCTATAGAGCAATGACATTAAAAAATCTAGTAAGAACTAATATAACCAAACTTGTGAAGATACATAGGGGGAAGGCCAGAGAACTTGGTGAGGGATATGAAAGTATAAATAAATGGAGAAGCAGCATAGATTTATGCACAGGCCCTGGAAACAAACCACCCAGGAAGAGAATCCTGGCCTAAGCCTGTGTGACCGTGCCAAGTTATTTAGCCTCTCTATGCCTCAGTTTCTCTCTCTGTAAAATGAGGATAGCGATAACAGCACCTCTCTCATGAACTGCTTTGAGGCTTCAGTGTGGGGAGTGGGGCTTAGAACAGGGTCTGGCCCACAGTAAGCTGTCAATCATTCAATCACTGTTGGCTGCTGGTATTAATGAATAATTATGACTCTCACTATTATTAAATAGAGCAGCAACTGAGTGTTGTAAAGACCTCAGTTGTCTTCAAATTAATATTTACTTTTCAAACAATCCCAGTGAAAATTCCAATGGGACTTTTTTTTAAGCTAACAAAATAATTCTAAACTTTATATGGAAGAATAAACATTCAAGAATGGCCAAGAAAAATGTGGACACTTGCCCTAGCTGATTTTTAAGATGTACGAAAGAGCTGCAGTAATTGGTAATTGAAACAATGTATAACTGGTACCACAAAAGGCAAACTGAGCATTGGAACAGGAAAAACGAAATCCATAAACAGAGCCAAACACTTATGTGAATTTAATATCAAATAAAGTGACCTTGCTAATCAGCAGGAAAAGAATGGATTATTCCCCCCGAATGGTGTGGAGACAACTGGCTAACCACTTGGAAAAACAATTCAGTTAGATTTCTATCTCGCACCTGACATCGAAACAAATTCCAGATGAAAAATTTATATGTGAACATGAAACTATAAAAATTCTAGAAGGAAACAAAAATAAATATTTACATAATTTTCTAGTAGGGAGAGGCTTTTTAAGCCTAACACTGGAGAGAGAGAGAGAATAAAGAAAAAATTTCATAGTTTGGGTACGTATTTTTTGTTTTTCTGTTACCTCCCCCTCAAAATCTAAAGGGAAGAGAAAACTAGCAAAATTATTTAAAAAGACATGTAACAAAGAGTCAATAACCTTAATATACAGACTGCTCTTAAAATCAGTAAAAAAGAAAAAAAGAAAAAAAAAAAGAAAAAAGTGAACACATCAATGGATGAAAGCTATGAAAAGGAAATTTACAAGAACAATAGTGGTCAGCAAACATAAGGAAAATGCTTACTGTAACCAAAGACACGCAAATTGAAATAATCTATCAACCTGGCAAAGATTAACAATACAATGCCTGGTATTGGGAAAAATATAGGGGAACAGGTGTTTTCATTCATCATTGGTGGGACACCAATTCTTAAAATGAGCAACTGCTTTTATACATTTTGACCCAGAATTTCCATTTCGACTTCATCAAAAGGAAATGATTGGGAATTTTTGCAAGGACTTGGCTACAAGATGTTTATCCTGATATTGCTTATGATAACAGAAGGAAAAAGGGAGAAAGAGGGAGAGAGAGGGAGGAGGAGGAGAAGAAGAAAGGAAGGAAGGGAGGAAAGGAGGAAGGGAGGAAACCAAAACATCTAAATGGAAACAATATAAATGTTGAACAACAGATAATCTGTTACATAAATGATACTTTACCCCTATGTAATTAATGTTGTAGGAAAGAAGAACAATTGCTGATGTGGGAAAATGTTAATAATATAGTGACAAAAGTTACACACGGTACCTCCATGCTATTTCTGTTTTATACACGGACTTTTATGCAGAGAGAGAAAACAGCAAAATGTTAACAGTAGTTACCTCTGAATGAGACCACTATTAAATTTTTTTCTACCAAGTTTTCTACAATCATATGTCTCTTATGTAACAAGAAAAAAAAATAACAACAGTTGTTTAAAATTTAATTTTAAAATCCTTGTTAATTATTTACCCCTAGCGTACATCTTAAGTTTAGCATTTGCTTAGTTCTCCAATCACCAGGCTAAACTCACTCCTGGCCAAGAGGATATCTTGGAAATCTTCACACAAACTTTATTTATTCTGGCTGCACTTTTTCCTACTCCAGTATTCAACATATTGTGCCAAGAAAAGATCCACTTTCAATTGGAAATCCATTTGCAGAGAGATTAGAATGCTGAAAAGGAGACACTGGGGTATGAGCTGAGAAATGATTCATCTTAATGAACAGTAAATTAAAAATGGGCTTTTTATCAATGCAATAATGAAAAACATGCTAGACTCTCCTGGGGCTGCGTGGCAAGGTAGGAGGTATGACTATAAAACAAAGAAACTGATTTTTAACAAACTCACTAAAATTCAACTTACAGGCCGTGTGAGAAATCAGTTTCCTGGTTTTATAGGCACACTTATTTTTTGATACAAAACGTTATTTCCCAGCTTGATCTCCAGTCTTATTCACTAGGCATGGCTCTGGTTTACTTTTTGTTCACTCTCAAAGGATAAAACTTCGCCCCCTTTGAAGATATTTTTTCAAGCTGAACATGAGTCATGAAGGCAGTTCTAAGAGTTCCAAAGAGGGGCTCAGCTTCCCAAGGGGACGAAAGACAACACTCACTCAAATGCAGAAGTTCCAGTGTGTTTGTTTTTAAAAATCTGTCCGATTATCCAGAAACTATACTTCATCTTGAAAACATGTGAGCCCTGGGGCTGCAGCAGGCACCCTACGGAGATCACTGAAGGGCACCTATGACGGCAGATGGGGAGGGAAGGCAGAGGGAAGAAGACAAACTTCCCAAACAAAAGCCTATTGTTGCCTTTCTCACTGGTTAGAGTATTGCGTCTTTTGGTCAAAGGTACTTAGTGCAGTTTGGATGCATCCCTGGGGGGTTGATGTCATAAGAAGATGGTGGAAGGTCACTTTGGGCAACTCAGAATGAAGAGACATAAAGGAGCGTCTCGTCTTGCGGTGCCGAGTCAGGCTGCAGAGCAGACCCTCCTGAGAACTTCATCTAACTAATAGCAGCTACTGATTGCTGGGCCCTCCCCGTGCTCTCCCCTTCCGTCCTCACAGCACCCCAGTGAGGGACAAGTTAGTCAGGGTAAGTAGGGAACAGCAAGTTTCCGGAGACAGAAGCAATTTGGACCTTGGGTGATCCACAGGCTTTTGACTACTTCCAAAACAAGGATCCCCACATATTCTTGGGTCTCCGGATCCCAAATGCCCTCATAACCCTGATGTAAACCTCATTGGGTGCTGCTGGTTCGCATGACTCCCCTGCATTTTGTAGGCAGGAAACCTCAGCTCAGAGAGGTTTGGCTACTTGCCTGAAGTTACAGAGCACATTGGTAGGAGTCAAGACTTGAACTCAAGTTCAAGGGGAAAAAAAGCCCTGGACCGGGGAAGGAAGAGCCCAGGCTTTAGTGTGTCAGTGTATGGAGTTGACTGTGTGTTCACAAGTGAAGCATCTCTTGTGATTCCCTGACGGCCCCTTTCCCTTGAACGTCGGGAGTTTCACGTTCTCTGGCAGTGTTTCCCCTTTGCCCTGCTTTCCGAAAGAGCTCTGATTTTGCCAGGCATTTCTGAAGTGGCTCCTGCCAAGACTGTGTTAGTGCGTGTTCCCATCGTTAAGGCCCAGACAAAAATATAGTAAGTGGAAATTTACTGGATTGTTGCTTGGTCAGACAAAAGCCCCAGTAATCTGGGGTGGGATGGAAGTAAAGGGGGAATTGCCACCCCAGGGTAACTAGGTGGTAAAGATCTTCATTCTGGGGCAAAAGACCTTCTTGCAGGGGTGAGTTGACACAGCCCAAAGTTAGCTACGGCAGTGCCTGATGGCCTTGCCCTTGACCTTTGTCCCTGCTCTACCATGCATGCAGTTGCCTCCAAGTGAAAATTAGAAGCGACACATGAACTTAGCATGCACTGTGCTTCTTTGAGGCATGGTTGGAGGAGAGCCTTGCTTGTGACCTTCCTGAGACTGTCATTGCCCCAGCCCTGCCTGTCCTGATGGGGAAAGTTGGACCCCTCTACTTCTGCACCCAATGGCTAGACAGCCACAAACCCTGCTTGTCCTCATATAACTCTGCTCCTTTGTCACTCAAAGGGTTGGTGGAAGAGAAGGGAGCTGGGCCAGACTTGTGAGAACCCCAGGCAGGCTCGCAATCTATGCCCCCTCTCAAACTGACGTCCCTTAAATATTTGCTCAACACCCATTTAGAGGAAGAGTTGGATGCTGCTGAGGGAAAGGAAGCAAAGAATGCTATCTGCGGATCTCTTCTCCGTGCAATTCAGCTCTGCCCCCCAGCCTGCATACTACAGAGTTCCGTGGCATCCACAGTTACTCAAGTGTGTGCCGGGCGTCTCCTTCCCCCCTCTTCTCTGAGTTTCTATAGAGGTCTGTGTTCTTTAAAAACAGTCAGCATTGACCATCCTGATTGTGTGGAAGGCTCTAGCCATTTTGGTAGGCTTGCCCCTCCATCCCAGTTCCAAAGGTAAAAACCCTCCCAAACCTAATTGTGCACAGCTGCAAGAGTTTGTGTGTCAGGAGACACATAGCTTGCGCATGAATCCGCAATTGTCTTCAACCAAGTAAAAACAAAGCTTTAAAAAATATATTTATTCTTAGTAGATTACAGCTGTCTTGAGTGCGCCACTTACTCTGACCTCAATTTTTAAAGGCTGATGCTTTGCTTAGAAGATAATTTGTAAGTTTTATAAATGTCAACTAGTCAAGAATTTTTTTGGTGTAGATTTATTGAGAGGAGAAAATATTTTGCAAGAGTCCTGGGCCCCATTACCTTCATTTAGTTTTCCTGCAAAAAGGAAGAAAACCACCCCTATTACCTTCAGATAAAGATGAATGCCGACTACCAAGACATTATGTGCAGTATGATTCCAACTATATAACAAATAATATGCATAGAAAAAATTCTGAAATAATGTTCCCCAAAGCATTAACAGTGTTTATCACTGGAAGTTAGGATTACCAAGGATTTTCATTTCTTCTTTTTATATACTTCTCTATCTCAGACTTGTCACTTATTTCTCACATTCACTTTTCTGAATCTTATATTGCTAAATGTGTATTGCTTTTATAACTAATAAAAATAACAGAAAATATGAGCAGAAAATCATTTCATCCTGAGAAATCAAACTAATTGTGCTGAGGACCCATTCCAGAAGCCGGAGAGCCTAGAACCACAGAGGTCACACCGTGTGTGGGACTGGGGAATGTATAAGCCCACAAAAGACAATCCAAGACCAGCAAGGCTGCTGGATCCCATCCCTGCACTCCTCTGGGAATGCACTCGTGGTCCCTTGTTTTTTCCTTCCTCTCCTGGGGCGCTGACGGCATCTTGATCCTCGTGTGCACAGTGGCCAGGATAGCCCACTTCATTTTCTTCTAAGACAGCACTCAGCCTGCGCCTTATGTGGCCATTAATAGGGAAGGTGTTCTGACTCTACAGCCTTCCCGCCCCCATCAGCTCAGAACCTTGGCAGCAATCTAAGTCCCACTTCCGGAATGCCCCATTTAGTTATAAAGCTCCACCAAGCAGAGTGGCTCAGGTGCTATGCCACCCCCCACCAGGAAAATCTGAACGCATGAAAGCCTGCATAGAGGCACTCTTCCTTACTCCAACCAGGGGTCTTGCAGTGAACCTCAAGCTGTTCCTCCTTCCTCTAACCATCACTTAATAACACCTCTGAACGTTTCTGAACATTCTACCAATACCTGGGGGCTGTGGACCACCCAGTAATATCTAAAGGACCCTCTACAATGGGCAAAAAATATATATAAAGCCATGATAGACATTATACCAGGATTTCTTACCTCGATACTATCGACATTTGGGGCCAGATAATTCTTTGTTGAGGGGGAGAAGGATGCCCTGTGCTGTGTAAGGCATTTAGCACCACCTCTGGTCTCTACTCACTAAATGTCAGTAGTACTTCTCTCTCAGTATGACAACCAGAACTGTCTCAGACATTGCCACTTGTCCTGTGAGGGACAAAATCACTGCATCGGAGAACCACGGCACCATACACTTGTCCACAGGTCCTATTTGGACACCTGACTCTCTTCTTGTCATGCCTGTACCATCTAGCCCTGACAAGAACCTGGTAGGTAAGTTTGCATACATGTTCACATCTTGTGTTTTTCAGGTGCCTCAGAGACAATGAGCCTAGCAGTACCCCGCTTTAGTAATAATAGTTGACAAGTCAAGTGCTTATGAAGTGCTGAGCGCTTAATCCTATCATCTCATTAAAATTTACATCAACTTATGAAATGAGTATGATTCGCATCTGATAGGCGAGATCTCTGGGTTGCAGATAAGGTGACATAGCCAGTGGGTGACAGAGCTGTGATGGGACTCCGGCCCAGGCTCTTAATGAGCTCATTGTTTCTCCATCTTGGTCCAATCTGCCCCCAGAGAACAGGAAGGGAAACCAAAAGACTTATCCTGGATACCTGGAACCCACAGGAACTGGTAAAACAGTTATGTAGAGGCCCAGGGAACTTACCTAGAACTTGTTGGCCAGGTTCCTTGCCTGATCTCATAGTTAACGAGCCAGTGAGGGCTTCCAAGGTGACCTTGCAACAATTCCAGGCCAGGGAAGGGGTGGGTGGATGTGGGTCCTGCCTAAGGAGAAGGATGATGCTCAGCCGGGCTCTGCAACATTAAAGGCACCCCTCTGGCTTCAGCCGGCCGTGAGAGGACAGCACGGTGGCTGCGCTGAGTTCTGAGGATTATCCCCAACGCGGCCCCACCCACCTGGCTTCGCTACCGTCTCTTCCCATTCTGTTTTGACTCTTGCTTCTCGTTGCTCTGACCTCAGAACCACTATTCAGCCTTTCCAAGTAGAAGCCATTCTCTCCACTTACAGATTCTTGACTTTGTCCCCTAGAATTTAACGTCTTCTGTCAAGAAAATCCATAGGCTTGTGATCTCACCCGTTTATGAAAACCTCCCCACCCAGGGCCTGACGCATTGTACATGCCCAATGAATATTCATTTCCTTGCACTCTAAGCAATGGGCTCCATTTAGCTTTGCAGTAGGATCCCCATGTGTATGAATTATCATTGCAGGAGCCCCAGGAGGGCAATCAGCTACCTCCTTTCTGGCTGGGGCTCCAGAAAGCTCAACCCAGATGCTTTGAATTTCACTAACCTGGCGTCCTGCCGAATATCATTTTATTTCAGGTTTTTGCACAGTATTTTAAAAGCCTAACCTTTTAAAAAGCTGGTTACTTTTGAAGTCAGTGAGAAGATAGACATCCAGCCTAACTCTAGCCTCTCTGTTCTCCCTTCATTCAGACACGTTCCCAAACCAGCTGATAATTTGGTGCTGAACAGTTAGGCTTGGCTCAGGGATGCCCTGAAAATGCTCCCTAGACCCAGCAGAGATTGGGAGAAAGAGCAGGGTGAGCTCATTTAGTCCCTAACCCTCACTATTTTGTCACAGTAGGAATGTAAACTCTACTTTGGAGCTTACATCAGCTTTTGGAGGGTTCCAACAAGCTCCCCCAGATAAGACTAAAGGTTTCGCTTGTCCTTTTGACCAGAAATAAATATTTACATCAAGAAAAGATTGCCAAGGCTTGAAAAATATTTGAATTATTTAATCAGCCCTATAAAAGGATTCACTGTGATTGGTGTTTGAATTAGCTCATGAATTTTAATCCTGGTTTTATCCCAAATCCATTAGAAGTCACCAACTGCAGGGACGAATTCTGGGAATTTCTTCAATAGTCTGAAAAGAATTACATTGATCCAAGGTCAAAACCTGGGAATGTACATATTTGAGTGTATGGTTTTGGAACGTGGGTTCGTTACAGTAGATCGCTGTCTCTCAAAGAGAGACCTTACCACAGAGCTTTTCAATCCTGGTCCGCTCGCATAGGAGACATTGTTCTCCAACCCTGCCCACAGAGCATCTCAACTGCTTGCCTCCAAAGTGGCCGGGTATAAAAAGACTCGGCTCCTGGTGGACGTCAGGCTGTATCACAAAATCAGCTGTGAGAGTATGACAATGTGAAATGGCTACCTAGTTTAAGTCAACGTAATAGTTTAAATTACATCTGTAAAAAAAAAAGCTAGCTGTGTTGGGGCGCCTGGGTGGCTCAGTCGTTAAGTGTCTGCCTTCGGCTCAGGGCGTGATCCTGGCGTTATGGGATCTAGCCCCACATCAGGCTCCTCCGCTATGAGCCTGCTTCTTCCTCTCCCACTCCCCCTGCTTGTGTTCCCTCTCTCGCTGTCTGTCTCTATCTCTGTCAAATAAATAAATAAAATCTTAAAAAAAAAAAAAGCTAGCTGTGTTGACCTTGGGCAAGTCATTGCAACAAAACCTGGGTTTGAATTTCAGCTGTGCGTTTACTAGTGGGGCCACACTAATTCAATTAATGGACCCCCCTGAGCCACAGTTTCCCAAATTGTAAATCATAAATAATAGTGATGTCAAATGAGACCCTGGGTATATAGCGTTAGACAAAATCAGCATGAACAAATAGACTGAGCTGTGTATATGGATACAGACGTATGTGAGAATACAGACGTATGTGTGGGTACTCGGCCCCGCTCTGTGCACCCCATCCTCAGGAGTGCCCAGTTCGCAAGCCTAGGGTGTTTGGCAGTTTGGTGTCATGACACTCATTGGCCCCCAAATCTGGTTTAAATCAAGCTTCTGTTCGATTATCAGACTCTTGTAGACAAATGTTTTAGACTAACCTGTGTCGAGTGTATGCACCGAATTCTGAAATAGCTTTGGTAAAAGGCAAGGCAATTTATATTTACAGATCATCTAAAAATTCCCTTAACTTCTGGTTTCAAACTCTTGCCCCTCCCTAATCTTCTCCCCCTGTTGCCAACACGCCAAGTGCCGGTCTCCTCGCTCCTGGTCTCCGCCCCGCTGCCCACTCAGGGCTAACAAGCAGTGAAATGGCTGCCCAGTGACAGAGGACCTGGGACTCAGTCATCCCCGGAGTGGATTACGGGCCCACAAACATCCCAACACCGCTGGCGTTGGCAGAAGCGGCAGCAAGGTTGGCATGGCCCCGGAGCCAAACGTGGCTCAGCCAAGGAGGAAGGCTTTGTGCCCTGCTTCCCAAGAGGACGTTCCAGGAAGGAGTCAGATGATCTGAGTTATGGAAACCAAATGGCCCTCCTTTGTTTAGAGAGAGAGAGAGAGAGAGGAAAAAAAAAAGTCACTCATTTTTGTGGTAAAGTGAAAACAGTCTCCAAACCAAACAGTCCCTCTCGGAGCAGAAAATGCCAGCTCCCCAGAGCGGGCCCACGGCCCCAGAGGCCGATAAACTGATGGAAGGCAGGGTCAGTCCTGTGCTGCAGCCTCCGCAAAGCGTCCTCAGTCCTCCCAGTTAGTCTTCCTCTGCTTGCTACAGAAATATTCGGTCTGTCAGGCAGGATAGGAAAATGGAGGGAGGGGCAAGAGAAATTCTAAGTGACCTAGGCCAGTCTTGTCCCCTCACTCCTTTCCAGTTGGGCTGGAGGGCAGGGGAGGAGCTTTGCAGAGAAAGCCCTGGAAAGTGCGTGGGCGCTAACAGCCACGTGGGCACGCCGGGCCCTGGAGTCTCCCTTGTGTCCCTGCAGTGCACCCTCTCTGACTTGGATGCCCACCTCTACGTGACCAGCACTTCCCACAGCATGCAGCCCAGAGTCACGAGGCCTCCTGTGGCCAGTCTGTGGCTGCCTCGTGGCTCCGTGGGCTGGCTCCGTGGGCAGACATCTGCACTCCCAGGTATTGCTAGCGCATGTGCAGCGGGACAAGCCAGGGCCGAGAGAAAATATAGTTTCTAGTCAGCCACGCCCATCCTAAGTTCGGTTTATTCTCAAACACAAGCCTTTCCTGGAACGGAGAGGCTCTTGGCAAGGGGGGAATGATGGGGAATTCAGGTCTAGTCCTGGGCTTTGCCTCTGACTTGCTGTGCAACCGTGGGTCCCTGTCACCTCTCTGAGCCTCCATTTTGCATCTGGAAAATGAGCCCGGTGTCCTTGCCTTGCTTCATTCCACAGGGTCGCTGTGGAAGGAGGTAAAGCATGGCTCTTACCAAGAGCCGCAGCCAGACTGCCTGGGTGTGGAACCAAGCTCCCCTATGTGACGTTGGGCAAGTTTCTTCACCTCTCTGCATCTGTTCCTCACCTTTAAAATGAAGGAACAATAGCCTTCCCTGGTAGCCTTGCTAGCAGGTTCAATTTGATGATGTGTTTTATGTAAGGCACACAGAGAGCACCACCCCACAGCGTGCCCTGGGTGAGTGTCACTGGCATGAGCGTCACCATAGGCAGGGAAGTACCTCGAAAATGAAAATGCTCAGGTCAGGTGTTCTATGATCCGCCAGTGTCATCATATAAGCTTCCTAGTTTCATTCAACACACCTCCACCATTCCAGCAATGTTCCATGATCTGCAAATGTGAATTCTGCATATGAGGAGGGACCTCCAATACTTCCTGTTGCTTTCAGGACAAATCTCCAAGCCCCACCATGGCCTACAAGGCCTCGGGCATCTGGTCCTGCTGCCTTTGCTAGCCTCATTTCCAGCCACTGTCTCACTCAAATTCACCAGCCTCGTTGGCCTTCCTTTAGCTCTCAAAGGCTCTGGGCTCCTTCCTGCCCCAGGATCTTTGCAGGGCCACCTGTCCCACTCTGTGTCCTCTTCACCTGACCACAAGTCTCAGCTTATATCACCTTTCCTCAGGGAAGCATTTCCTGACCTTCCTTCTCTTTCTTTCTTTGTGCTCACCACAATTGTAGTTAAATAGTAACTTGTGTCATGTCCAGCACGTCAGCTCCTTGAGCGAGGTGCTTTCATGTGTTTTGTTCATTGCAAGGCCTAGCACAATGCCTGACACATGGAAGACATTCAAAAGGATGTATTTTTAATAAAAATGAAAGTGCTTGTGCTTAATAACTGTCTCCCCTGCAGCTCCTATAAAATCCATGAAAGCAGAGACCATGTTTCTGTTCTCAAAGCCTATGTCTCTAGCTCATAGAAGGCCTCTAATAAATATTTCTTGAGTGAATGAATGATGAACGAATGAATGACTTGGAATAACCTCCCTAACTTTTCACCACTCGAAGATCTCCCCAGCCATCAGAGAAGACTGTAATGGTCCATCATCCTCTTCCTCCTCCTTCCATGGAGACACGGTGCTTAGCACTCAGACATGTCCTCTAAGCCCCACCCCAGGTAGCTCTGCTCCTTCAGTCCAGGCACAGAGGGCACCAGACTTCCGAGTCCCCACTCAGCCAAATGTTTAGTGTCAGCCACAGTCCACTGCCATTAGAGATCAGTTTCATAACAAGTGCCGATAGCACAATGCCATCCCTCAATTACACACGTACCTCTTCCTGTCTTCTGGGGCTGGCATTTGTGTTCACAGCTTGATTCAGGGGACTCATGTTCACCTTCATATCACCCGCAGTGCCGACTGCAATGCTTCGTACAGAGCACGCACCCTTAAATGTTGCTTCACGAAGGAACACTGTATACCGACTACAGTTAGTAACTTCTCAAACCTGGGACACATTGAGTTTTTAAGGAGCTCAAAATGGAAACTTTCTAAGCTTTCCCTGGTCACCCATTGAATAAGAGCAAGAACTTCCCACCTCCAGAGTCCCCCATTCTCACACCATCATTCATGGCTACATCTGCTGAAACTTCCAAAATTATCCTTCAAGTTTTTTTTTTTTTCAAAAACCTCCAAAGTTCTTTTCCTAGCTAATAGACCTGTGTCCAAATTCCTAAGTTCTCACACAAAGAACTTAGACCAAACTTCTTCCTATACTGATCTTTTCGGATCCTACTTACCTCCTACCCTGGACTATATCTTCTGTTTGCTCTGCCATTCCTCCCGCCGGGAATGCTTCTTCCCAATCTCTCTGCCAAAGCACGTCTCAAGTTTCGTGTTCCCTGTCACCTCGCCACATCGCCCGCCTAAAGGGAGCTCTCTGTCTCCTGAAGCCAAGGGATATTTTGGCTTAGCTACTTCTTGTATGTCAGCAAGCTTTTTCTTTTTAAAAAAATTGAGATATAGTCGACAAAGAGCATTATATTAGTTTCAGATGTACGACATAGTGATTCAATATTTGTATAGAAGATAAAATGATCACTACAATAAATCTAGTTAACATCCATTACCATACGTAATTACCCATTCTTTTCTTGTGATGAGAACTTTTAAGACTTACTCTCTTAGCAACTTTCAAGTATGCAATGCAGTATTATTAGCTACGGTCACCACACTGTACATGACACCCTCATGACTTATTTGATAACTGGGAGTTGGTGCCTTTTGACCACCTTCACCCATTTCACCCATCCCCCACTCCCGTCCCCTGGCAACCACCAATCTGTTCTCTGTATCTATGAGTTCAGTTTTTTTTCTTTTTTAGATTCCACATGTAAGTGAGATCATACAATACTTATCTTTCTCTGTCTGACTTATTTCACTTAGCATAGTGTCCTCCAGGTCCATCCATGTTGTCACAAATGGCAAGACTTATTAACTTGTGTGTATACACACACACACACACACACGCACACATAGATATGCCACATTTTCTTTATCCACTCATCCACAAATGGACACTTAGGTTGCTCGCTCCATGTCTTGGCCATTATAAATAATCCTGCATCAACAAACTTTCTCCGTGAATGTGGCTTTTCTCTCGAACTGGACTCAGACCTGAAGCTCCCTGGGGACCAGTCTGATAACTTCTGGTTTCCCCTCAGTTATGCCTGGTCAATGGAAAGAGTTCAGCCTCTGTTCACCGATTGACTCAATTGGATGTATGAGGTCAGGGACTGGAATTCTAGCAGGAGAACCTTTAAGTTCATTCACTCGAGTGGATTTTATGGCTCAAGCCCAGTGTCTATTTCAGAGTTACTGCTTTTCTCATGTCTCCCAGGATTTGGTGGATGGTCTCTAGTAGTCACTGAACATGAAATTATAGAGTTGTTTCACTCTTCTTAATCCAGTCACTTCCTTTTTACAGATGAGAAGCCCTTCACTGTGGAAGATACTTACCTGCTGTGTCCAGCACCTATCTTAAAAGAAGTTGGCATGTAAGTTTCCACCAGCAGCTGAACCTCACAGCCAGGGAGGAGAGAGGAGGTAGAGGGGACAAGGGGACAAGAAAGAGTCTCTCTTCGTTGTTGTCATGCAGCCTTGTCTAGACCTCTCCAGGTAATGATGATGGTACCAGTGCTTCCGGTGAGCAAGGCACCAGGACAGATGTCTTACAAAGGGTACCTTATTTTATCCTCCCAAGCTGCCAAAGAACCAGATGCTCACGTCATCCCACTTTTACAGATGTGGAATCTATGGCTGAGAGAACTTAAGTAGCTTGCCTAAGGTCACACTGCAGTAGTGGAAGGGTCTAGTTTCCAACAAAGGTATGTCTCACTTAATCACAGCTACATTTCCCGAGCTCGCACTTCCAGAGCCCTCCCACACACAGTATCTCGCCCTGTCATCATAATTGCCCGGCTGGATGATTATCTCCTGCTTAGAGATAAAGAAACACAGAAAGGAGGTTCACAGGGGTTAAGAAGAGTGGGTTCAAGACCCCAGATTCAGACCTTCTGAGGCCAAGCTCAGTGCTCCTTCCTCTGCGCCCCTGCAGGGCACCGGGTATCTGTTGGGTGTTCGTCAGATAACACGAACTCACTTCTCTGTCAGCATGGCTGTGACAGGCTGAAGAGAGCATGGTGGCTTGGAGGAAAAAATACTCAACATGTTCATCCAACTTCTGCTTTCAATCATTTGTTCTCATTGTAAAGCCTCCAAGTCTGGTTGCCTAACACTGGCCTTTAAGTCCACTGATTCCACAAACTAACCCTGTGTCTACACCACCAAAGACAAGCAACACATAAGCTCAGGTTTCCGTGCGTCTCACAGAGATGGAAGGAGGGTAGGTCAGTCGTCCACTGCTGTACCTCCGTGACTTTGCCGGGACGGCAGCAAACCCCTCATCAGAATCAGTCACTGAGAGCCCCGGTAACGACAACAGAACATTAGGCTTAGAGCCTGACAACTTTATGCCCACAGACTCGAGCCACGTTTTGCGAATACTTCTTCCTATGACAACGTGACCGGTAAATTAAATGGTAGCAGGCTTTGCCCGTTCAATGCAATTCGCTGCCACGTACGAAGGGCTAAACGCAATGCCTTGATACACCAGCCAAGGGTATCCCGACCTCTCTCTAGAATGTTAGAGCATGCGGAGGAGCCCTAGAGGCCATCCTCCACATTTTACAAAAGAGAGCACTCAGGCCCCCAGGGAAGAGACCACAGTCCCCGGGGCAGTTAGGAGCAGAGCCTCGGGGGACCTAAGCATCGGCTCGCGGCCCACTGTTCCTTGCGCACCGAGCTGAGTGTCTCTGGCTCCCTTGTCATTGCAGGAAAGCTGCGCTTCAGGTCAGCATGAACGATGGCCTCTCTTTCATCTCCAGTTCTGTCATCATCACCACCACACGCTGTGTAAGTCATCGCCTTCCCTTTCCTGAAGGCTCTATTATCATTCTCAATTCCCTGGAAGTTTCTGGTTCTGCATTCTGTTCACAGAGCTTTGATCCCAGCCCCGCAGCGCCGGCTGTAGGCTGGATCAGGGGCGTGCTGGACCCCAGAGGGTATCAGGAAGGCCGGTGTTGGGTTTCTCCAGGTTCCCCACTTCTGTGACTGAGGGGGACACCTGAATGTACCGGCGTGTCCAGATGGTAAGACAGGGCCAGGGTCTGTGCGGTAGTGAGGGCGGATATCCGGAGGGACTGGGCCTAGGAAGAAATGTGCAGAAAGAAATTGGACGGCACACACAGAAAGCACATCTTAGGGATTTTTCCTGAAGGCAAGCAGGGCAATGGGGCAGTAACTAAAGGCTGATGTGGAATATAAGGAGAGTCATATTTAGAAAGGGAGAAATTGAGGCTTGTTTATATGACTGTGGAAATAATCCAGGAGAAAAGGGAAAATTGGTGAAGCAGGGTAGGGTTGGGGGGAGCCATGTCATAAGGGACCGTGAGATTGTATCCCACCAGCTCCTCAGACACCCCTCTCTGGGTCCTTAATAGCAGGTGGTTTTTATTTCTGGTTACACATAAAATCACCTGGTTGACTTTTTGAAAAATTACGATGCCCAGGCCTCGTGCCAGATCAACTGAAGCAAAGCCAGGAATGGGCCCTAGCTTTGGTGGCTCCAGGGCCTCCTAGGGAGGTTCTCAGGTGCGGCTATGGCGGCAGGCCTTCGGCCAGTGTAGTTGCTCCCTCCTGCTGGCAGGATCTCAGAGCTCAGCTCCTCAGAGGGCTGCCAGGGCTTAGTGGCTGTTCTACAGCCCTCAGCCCCTAACGTGAGCAGTTCCAAATTAACCTTTGTCTGAATAGTCAGGTGTTGTAACCAAATGCGTTTTTTCCATTGGGTCATTCTAAAGGCTAATGTGTTTGGCCTAATGGTCCGCTTGGATGGATACCATGGTCATGTCCTGCCTGGGCTTTGGAGGACATGTTGTTAGAGCCCCTCGGTAACGGGAGCTTGTATCCCTAGCACTGTCACAGGTGGACAAGAGATAGCAGGCATACCCTGAAGTCAGCCAAGGTCAAAATGAGTCATCTCATAAATGAGCAGGAGGTCCAGCCTCGTGGCGGACAGTTTTCCCTCTCAACTTGCCCCCTTGCACGACCACCCCTCCCCCCACGTTTCCATTCTGTGTTAGGAACAAACCGGTTTTCTTGAAAGCAGGGTAAGCCAGTGCAATGAGTATAGACAAGGGAAAAGTTTTACTTGACCAAAGTTAAGAAAGTACGGTTGTCACAGAGAAGTGTCACCACTGAGAAAGCCCGTGTCTCAGGCACCCCTCAGGGGAACATCAAATCTGGAGACCAAATACGAAAACCTTTTGGAGAAACAGTGAAATTTCTTTAAGTGGACCCTGCCTGATTCTTTTAGAAATTGACCCTTCTGGAACTTGCCAACCTGCAGGAAATGATTAAAATACCCCAAACCTAACAACTCCATTCCAGATTCCTCCCTGCTTTTGAGCGATCCAGCAGTTTGGGCCTGTATTTCTCATTATGTCTGACCGTACCACAGAGAAACAGCCATGCCCTTGAGGCCACAAGGGCATGGGGAGGAGGAAGGGAAACATCTCACCACCAAACTTGTGGTATGGTAGCTACAGGACTAGGACTATGGGTAAGTCCTGGGTCCATAAGCCAAGAAGAAAGTGTGTCCTTACTGTTGTACTGCAGAATGAAAAGAGCTTAGAGCAAAGTTCCCTCTCTATCTTTCCAACTCACTCCGGCCTCCATTCACATCTCATATCTCCCTTACCTGAGTGCCCATCGCTAAGTTTTCTGCTCACTTGACCCTTGATAAACGGCCCTTTACATCTTCTGCTTTATTGCCCTTTTCACTTGAGAATGCCGTATGTCTACAACAAAATTATGAACACCCTAAGATCTGAGATCCATGACCATTCATTCATTTATTCAGCAAATAGCCATTGATCACGTATAATGTGCCAGGCACTGTCCTGGGTCCCGGGGATACATTAGGGAACATTACAGACAAAGCTCTCTGTCTCGTGGGGAGGGGGAGAGAGAGAGAAAGCAGACAAGAAACAAGAAACATAACAAATGAATTACATACTATGTCAAAAGATAATATATGCTACGAAAAAAATAGAGCCGAGTAAGATGACTTGAGTGAGTGTAATATAAACAGATACAAGGTGACATTTAAGTAGAGACTTTTAAAGTTGGCTGTGAGGCTACTGGGAGAAGAGCATAGCAACCAGAGGGCCCCAGGACTTAGACCTCAAAACCAGAGACACTCAGTGTGTTCCAGGAAGAGCAGGAAGGCTGGTGGTCTGTTGCTGGAGGAGAGCCAGAGGCGAGCGGGGGATGGTGAGGTCATGGGGATGGAGAGCGGAGGGTCTTGTGAGAACTTTGGCTTTGGCACAGCGGAGCAACGTGAGCTGACTTAGATTTGAGAGATCACTCTGGCTGCTGGAACAGCCCGTGGGAAGCCAGGGATGGAAGGACTGTGACTGGTTAGGAGGGTTATGGCAATATTTCAGGCAAAAGATGATGATGGCTTGACTCAGCAGGGAGCAATGGAGATGAGAGAAGTCATCAGAGTTGGATATGCCATGAAGGCAAATCTGATGGATTTCCCGAAGCATTGGATGTAGGGGTTGAGAGGAGAAGCATCCAGCGTGGTCACACAGGCTTCGGCCTAAGTACTGAAAGAATGGAGTTGCCCTCAATGGACAGGGGGAAGACTGAAGGAGCACATGTGGGTGGAGAGGGAAAATCAGGAGGTCACACTGGTTGTGTGGCCTTGACCAACGTATTTAGCCCCTTGGTGTATCAATTTCCTAATCTGTAAAATTAGAATAATAATACTTTATCCCTCTCCACTGCACTGTGAATATTAAATGGAATGATAGAGGTAAGTGCTTGGTAGAAGGCCTGATAGGGAGTAAGTGCTTAATAAACATTAGCTGCTATCATAGTAGAAACTTACTCAAAATTATTGGACTAACTGGAAATCCTTTCCAGAGAGTTGGTTCCTGCTTCAGAGGTCTGTTATAATAAAAGGAGTCTTCTGAGATAAGATGGATCCCTAGGGGTCCATGTCCGTCACTCAGCCAAGCGCAGGTGATTGGAAGGAGGCAGATGAGATAGTCAAAATCAACTAGAGAAAAAAATGGGTCTATAGTCAAACATAAAATCCCAATCCCCAGCAGGACCCTCCACAGAAGCTCCAATTTAAAAGACTGAGGCCGTCCCTGGACAAAATAGAGATGCAGGTGGAATGTGTGGCCATCCAGATTATGAAGTAAGGTCTTGGACTTGCTTTTGTTTCTTCGGCAGCTGGTTTGGAGGACAAGGTTTTTAGATCAGAAGTGATCCCCTGGGTCTGAGTAAAGGGTTAGTCTTGTCGATGCCAGTCACAGCCTGCCCCGTCCATCACCTGGAACCAAAAATAATTTTAAAATATGTAGTTGAGACTTTCCTTTCCTCGCTTTATTTGGTGCCCATTTGGACAACCATGTCATAGTTTTCAAGATCCATGATGAATAGCTGTTGTCCCTGCCAGGAGCAGAAATTCCATGAAGTTTTACAGGAAAGAGTTTTTTCCATCCAAGAGCTAAAAGATTCCTATACAAATGGTAAACTTTGTGGAGCTCCAGGATTCTAGAAAATGGCCAAACATCCAAAGTCCTCTTTCCCCAGCATATGTAAATATGTCCCATCTCTACAGTCTCAACAGGCCTCCCTTTTCTTCGCCAGCCTCTAGCCACAGGGGGGGAAATCACTACTATGGTGCTGCCTTAGGAGAAATACTTAAAAGAAGTTTGTCTTTTTGAAAGCAAAGCAAGCAGATATTAGCACCTTAAAGAATTTTTCACGAAAGATGGTCTTCTTTTAGATAAATGCCTTCAAATTTTATAATTTCCCAACCAAAATGTATAAAAATCAGAGAATCGCTCAACAAGTATTTCTTGAACTCCTACTGTGTCATCAGTGTTCCATTTACATTTTACAAAGTTGTTACCCAGAAGGAGCTTAAAATCCACTTGGAGAAAGGAACTCAACAAACATATAAAGGACTATGTAAATAAAGAACCAGGTGGCGGGAGCCAGGTGTAACTGCTCTAGGATTTCAGAATGGGGAAGGAGTGAATCCAGGAAGAGACACGAGAGCTTCGTGGAGGAGACAACCCAAGTGGGGATTTGAAAAATGACAATTTCAGGTGAAGAGGCGGGAAGAGGCTGTCCACTAAAGAGAAACCAACCTGGGTAAGGACTAGATATGCCTGAGAGCACAGTTTGTTCATGGTCCGTCCCGGGAACCATAACTCTTTTTTTCTTTTCCTCTCATTTTGTTTCAGTTTCTGGTACCTTCTTAATTTGGGGCCACTTCTCAAGTTGGGAACTACTCTCCGAGGATGTACACTCTATGCCCTCAATCACCCCATATGTAGCAAGGCGCAGCAGACGCCCTTCCCTATGAACTATGATCAGGATTTGACTGATATTGGTTTCCAGTGTATTAGAGAATCGCCATCTTTGAAAAAAAAGAAAGAGACCTAAAGTTTGACATAAGGTTCTAAACTCAACACTGAATCAGTGGAGAACCCTGTCTTTCCCCCTCCTACTTTATATGAAAAACAGCCTGGCTACAAGTGGCAGCAAGGCTGAGCAAATTTGAGAGGACCCATGTCAAGTCACTGTTCAAAGAAATTCTTTTTGAATGAAAATTAAAATGCAACAAACTCAGCCCTGAGGCATCAAAACCAGAACAACGGCTGTATAACTGTAGCACGATGGAGGAACTGAGAGTACAGGACATGAGGTCAAAGCCCTAATTTCAGCTCTTAGCCCCTCCACTTTGTAGGCTGATCTTGGCCGCATTCCCCCGAGCCCGTCTCTGAGCCTGTCTTGCATGGTTGTTGCAAAGATTAAAGGCAAAGTATGCAAGGGACACGGGGTACCTGGTGGGCTGTCAAAGAACCACATCTGCTTACCAGTTTATTGACATTCGTTTTCCTTGCCAAGTAGAAGTCCAACGACCTGTCTCATTAAAAGATTTGCTGCTCGCGCCCTACAGAATATGAACAGGCAATGTTTCCCTGATTACGAGTTAGGATTCCTTTTGAGTCCATGATAAGCTTGTATTCTAGGAAGAGGCTGGGGAAAACTCTGAAGATGTTCTTTAGGATAATGAGGGGAAACCCCAGTAAATTCGGTCTGGTAGAAAGTCAAATAGGATTAGACAGCAGTTTCTTCACTATTTTTGAAAAAAGGAATTTCTTAGGAAATGAATCAAGGAAACAGGAACATTTGGGGGATACTTAAACTATTTCAAAGAATGAATTAAAACAAGTATTTACTAAAGTTTATGCATTATTACCACCTAAACCTTCCTATTATTATTTAAAATGGTCCATCACGTTGAGCACATCTGGAGGCATTTTAGCAGAGGAGGTCCCATTTCATGCAGAAGAGAAATGAACCTTCAGGAGGGGAGTTCACAACAGACTGGACTGTCCCGTGTCCCCTGAAGTAGCCACAACTGGCCGTGGTTTGGGAGTGTGGGGGTTGAACCTGCTGTCATGGGCATGAACGTGGTGTTAACTTACTTCCCAAGGATTTTTTAAAACCATTTTATCCTTCAGATGTTCATGATTTCAGACTGTTCTGTTCTGAACGGTGGTATTTTTATACTGATATGTGTTTGAAAGAGAGAAACAGAGACACCAACAATGCACAGGAGAGCCCCCACCCATGACAAGGAATTATCTAGTCCAAAATGTCAGTCATACCAGTTTGAGAAACTCTGAAGAATCAGAATTTCTTGGACAGAGCCCGGGAGTCTGCAGTCTAATAAGCTTGCCAGGTAAATCCTCAACACATTATGCTTACCTGATCCTAACTGTCCTCCAAAGTTTCCCCAAAAATCATTAAAATCTATTTAAGAAAAATGATTTATTCTTTTTTTTTTTAAATTTATTTGACAGTGATAGAGACAGCCAGTGAAAGAGGGAACACAAGCAGGGGGAATGGGAGAGGAAGAAGCAGGCTCCCAGGGGAGGAGCCTGATGCAGGGCTCGATCCCAGGACCCCGGGATCACGCCCTGAGTGGAAGGCAGACGCTTAACAACTGAGCCACCCAGGCACCCCAAAATGATTTATTCTCTTGATTCACTCCCAATCTCATTGATTTAAGAATCCCAAGATTTTAAAATCAGACCGTCTCTTTTATGTTCCTTCTTTTGGACAGTATTTTCTGGTATAAAAATAGGAATTTGCCGAAAATAATTTTAGCCCAATGTGACGAGTCTAGGGAATCTTCTCCCTTTTGTGTTGCCAGGCAATGACTATAAAACTCTCTCTCCAAATGCCCCTTCTTCACGTTCCAAGTATTCCCTTTGCTTCTGCCTCTCACTGTAAGGCTTAGTGAGCCATAGACTTGCCACTCCTTGTTTCAGGCAGAGAGAGCCCAGTTAACATCAGTATTGTTTTTGACGCTTTATGGCTGCCAATGTCTCACAAAAGAGTGGGCCTCCAGCTACCATACAGAGATAGGTTATACGTCGGACACAATCAGAGGCTTGAAGTAAAAAACAACAACACAGATACTGAAAAGAAAATTTGCCTCCCACGCACAGTGAAGCACAGGTGCTTCTTGAGGAAAGACCAAAGATTGTGTCTTGTCCACCATTGCATCCTAGCACCTGGCACAATGCCTGCACGTAGCAGTCAGCAGATAGTTGGTAACTGAATGAATGAATGAATGAATGAATGAATGAAGTCAGTTGGGTCATACTGAGATCACGATGGCACCTGCTGGTAGGAAAGAAAGGGAGCCAGAATACAGCAGGATTAGCACAGGGGCCACTGAGCTGGATAGTCCTCCAAAGAGGATGGCCAGTGACCCAATGTACACATCCAAGGAGCATGGGGAGCTTGGGCATGGTTTAAGAGGGACAAATTTGCCAGCTGAGAAACTACAACCACTGATCCCAGACAGGGCAATAGTCAAAGACTTCCTCAGAACAGCACCAGCTCCACTAGGAGCAGACTCTTGCCAGGGGTGCAGACCCGGAGAAGGGATCTAGAAATAGCCCATCCAGCTGGATCGAGATTCAGGGCAGGCCACCAGTCCACGAGGGTCCACAGCACAAGGCTGTGAGGCAGAACCATAGTGACTGCTGGGGAATCTAGTAACTGTGCTGGCTAAGCCCGAAGAACACAAAGATGTAAGACATGGGGAACAGACAGGTCTGGAAGGAATTGCAATTTCATGTGATAAGTTCTTTACTAGAGAATTGAACAATGCCTTATGAGAGCATGAAGTAGAGTTTCTGGGAAACCCGAGAGCGGAAGAGACGATACATGAACTCGGTTAGGAAGAAAGACTGGCATTTGCTAAGGGTATGGCCTGGGTAAAGGCCTGTTCGGGGCCACTGTGGCTGTGATTTGTTGGGATGGGGTATTAGGAGAACAGGTCAGAGACAAAACAACTGGGACCAATTGGAAAGGCCTTCCCTATCTGCCCCAGTTTGGAGTTTCTTTAATATTTAATGTAAACATCATACATGATGCAGTTTTCATGTTAACTTCCAATCTTTCCTCATTCAAGAAATAAACTCCTTTTATCTTCAGGAAAAAAAAAGAACCTAAGTAACTGCAGAAAAGTGATGACTTGGGGAGCATTGGCGTGGCCTGAGCTCACACTGGAATACCAGAAACTTAGGTTGTGGCGGCTCAGCCAGTCTGGATGCTGCCAGCCACGATGGAGGGTGCACTGGTCAGGGCTGGCTCCGAAGGGGGTGTGCTGGCACTCACAGACGGAGGCTGCGGTGGCTTTACCCAGGAGAGGCTACAGAGAGGGGGTAAGGACCACCTCCCAGAAGTGCCTTCAGAGTTCTGTCCTACACTCCTTCCCAGGTTCACTTTGTAAATCAGTTCAATTCTGTTACTAATTTCTTTGAAGTAACTTGGGAAGATGCGAATCCAGCCTGGTTTTGTAGTCATCAGGCTATCTAGATAAACAGACCGTTGGCATGGCTGCCCTTGCCAAAACTGCTTGAATTTCACCAGCCTGGTAGGGAATGGGTCCAGTAGCCTGTGCCGAGTGGCAATTTCACCTTCCAGAATAATAAAATATTATTGCATACTCTTCAGAAAAACGTAGAAACCAGAGAAGACGTTTTTCTTCTATTTCTTTTCCAAGGTCAACAAAACAATCCATAAATCAAAATAGGTAGCTATCTTTGGGACAGACACTTCATACCAACAGCTGTAAGCACGTGCATCTCTTCAGTAAGGAGAGATGTACAGGAAGGAGGTTGTTGGCGGAAACTGGGGCCAAATATCAGGATAAATGTGTATTAAAACAGTACTATAGGCAAAATGGTAAGGGCTCAAAGAAGAACCTCCATGCCCCCCAGAACCCACAACATAGGTGCCAAGATATAATGTACACTCCAAGAGGTATCTATTTTACCCTTTGGGGTACAAAAGACAAATATCCCACAGGCACCCAGAAATTCCTCCATCAGTTCCAAAAACTCATGAACCTCACACGGGCCTTTGGATAAGTCACTGGACACCATCAGTACACACTTTGAGGAGTGTCTACTTACTGGACCTAGTGGATTTGCCCCACTTGCCCAAGAAGGTGTTCCCCACCTTTCTGCAAGAGAGAGCTGGACAAATCATTCTAGAAATTCAGGGAGAACAAGTAGGCAGCTTATGATTTACTCAGCCCCAAACCTCTATCCCATGAGTGTCCTTTTCCCAACAAGACCTTCCCTGAACGGTTTCTCAATTCTAAGAAATGGCCCCTGGAGAAGACAAGTCCTTTCCAAACATCCAGTCGAGGAGGGCGGGACCAGGGCCCACACTCTGACTTTACCCTATAGCTTTCTTCATCCTAACATTGTTCCACTTCCTGTCCAATTCACCCCCACACCCACCTCTCTCCTTGTTCATTTAGCCGTCGTCTGTTCACATAGCCTAGAAGAATAAGAGGAGATGGGATTGGAGGGGAAATAGGAGACTGACCTTGAAGAAGGTTTAAATGACAGAAGGTGGAGTTTGGATGATGGGAAGTCATTCAAAAGAAGTGCAAAGCATTATTTTAGGAAGATGAATCCATCATTTGCATGTTCCAAGTTTATTAACAAAATAACATTAATTTGGATGCCATCGATTTATAAATTTGTTCAATTGGAAAGGAAATAGGCTCCAGTTTACCTTTACCCTATCTGAAGGGAACTTTGTACTAGAACTGGCCAACCCCCAGCCCGGGGCCTACAAGTGACTCATTAGCATTTCGTACTCAGCCCTGAAAAAGGATGGCCTTTACTTTATTATTGCTGTACTTATAAGTACTATGTCCTTTGAAAGATGTGGCTTAACAAGACACAGGGGGAAGATGAGTTGGAGAAGAAAAGTGGGAATAAACAAGGGCTCTGGAATCAGAAAATTATGGTGGCTGAAATCCTGGTCCTTAAAGAGCCGGCTTGGTACACAGTAGATATACCCAGAGTTAGTTTCCTCACCCTGATGCTGTAAGCTCTGTAAGAATCAGCACAGTGGTGTGGTTTCCGAAGAGGCTGTGACTTATGAACTAACAGAAGTATTATGTCTGTGTCTAAAGAAGTGACAGAATCTCTGAACTTGGTGGAGGTAAAATCTCATCCGAGTATTGTATGAAATACCAAGATGCTTCAAGGGAGAGCCTAGAGAAACTGAATATGTGAAAAGCATTGCCAGATACGGTAGGTTACATAGAATATTCTATGGAATTGGGACTCGGCCTGAAGACAAAGGAGGACCTGATGGCTGTTTTTAGTATTTGGAGGGCTGTCCTGAGACAGGAGTGTCTGCTTTTATTGTATGGGTCCAAGGAGTAGGGTAGGCTGATAAACAGTTTGTGGCTCAGTTTTTAAAATGGTCTATGTAATTGGCTGCTCCAGGGGGCAGTGAGCTCCCTGTTAGGGTTGTATTCAAGCACAGGCAGCTTGACGAGTTGGCAGAATTATGTAAATGCCATTCATTCCTCAGACAGGCAGCTGGACTTAGCTTTCAGACCCCTTCCAGCACTGACAGTCTGTAATTCTAAAACCAAATGTAAGCTGGTAAAGGAGTAAGGTAAACATTTTCAGTCCTATACAGTGTAACAACTGAGTTTGGCTTTTATATTCTGAAAATAAATATGAGATCCTTCTGTTGGGACACCGGAGATGGTTTGTCTTAGTGCAATTCAAATTGGCCAACCTCCACCTCACACAAAAGAGATTATACTTCAGACCAAAGTGTGCTCCTTCTGAGCTCCTTCTGAGAACAACTTGTTTCAAATAACCTCAAAACACACCTTGTAACTTAAAAACAATTGATATACTGGTCATAAATCATTCTCATCTCTTTATTAGTCGCAGTAAAGCCATACATAATTCAAAGCCTTTTTCACAATAGCTAGTATTTTTTGTTATTATTATTTTAACAGGATGACCTGTGGTTTCTCGTACTGTCATTAGAAAGGGCAAAAGACCACAGGAATATCAAAATGCAGAATTCAGATATCAAATGTTATTTGTGAACTGAAATAAAAATAGTTTGCCAATATCTCTATTTTGATAACCCTTGTATGCATAAAAATATCTTTTCAAATATGTTTTGGAGGAGTCGAGCTGATTTGTTTTTCTTGGATGTTTGAGCAATTGACTTTCAATATTTTTATCTCAAAGTATTTTAAAGAATGTTTGCCCTAAGTTTGAAATTTCCTTGTTTTCAGAATAAATAAGAAATTTTTTTTCTGAATTTATGCTCTCAAGAAACTGTGATAAACACATATAAGATGGCAATATTTATTTTTAGAAATAAAAGTTAAATCCAAATAATCCAAAACCAAGATAAATATAAAGGACCAAACTCAGCAGTTAAAAAACACAGAGACAAATTGAGTTCAAAAAAATATCACACTGTTTATGCTATTTACAATAAAAAATACATTCAATAAAATATAAGGTTGAAAATCAAAGTATGAGAAAAGTTATATCAGGAAAATACCAACAGAAAGCTAGTGTAGCTATATTAATATTAGATAAAACAAACAAACAAACAAAAAGTTATTGGTATAAAGAGGACCATTCCATAATGTTAAATGGAACACTGAACTTAGAGGGTATAATTCTAATCTGAATTTAAGGATATATCCTCAGCATATATGAAACAAATATTGACAGAATTACAAAGAGAAATTGATAGGTCCACCACCACAAGAGATTTAAATACAATTCTTTCAGTAATTAATAGATTAAGCAGCCCAAGGAAAATTAATAAAATATAAATTACTTGAATAAAGCAATTAAGCATGATCTAGTGGACACACAATGAGGCTACAGGAAAATGTTCAAAGAAGGGTCCAGAATTTTTTGGTTGCATTAAATAGGGGTTATGCAATTATAAGATTAACAAAAAAATACCATTATTTTATAAATTCCAAGACACACTTTTTGCACAATTTAACATCTCTGAAATTGGGATGTTTCAGATAATCAAAACTATAGCATCATAATTGGCCATATTTTTCCCTAATGGCTCATCAAATAATCAGTTATCCACAAGGATGCATCTTAAATTCAGAGAAATATGTCCCATCAGTCTGTACTGTGCCAAAAATAAAAGAAACATATGTTGAATAAAACTGATCGATCACCTCCTTTCCACCATCCACCCCAACCACCGTGGAAAAAGAGAACTCGAGCCTCTCTCCTTTGGAGCGTGGGGGTTCGAGAGAGGTTAGAGCTGATCACCAACCACATTGTGGCCAACTTCATGATATAGCCAGTGGTGCTATTGCAGGGCTTATCATAGTTAGGGAAACCTCACATTTTTGGAAATATCAAACAGACATCTAAACCTTTTATAAGGCAAAACAAAGTCATATTGGAAATTAGGAAATACTTAGAACTGGTCAGTTATGAAGATGCCACATAATAAAACTTGTGAATGCAGCTAAAGTGGTTCTTAGAGGGAAATCTGTAGCCTTCAATGTTTGTATTAGAAAAAAGGGAAGTTGTAAGTCAATTAGCCCAGCAGTGAATTCAGGATATTAGAGAACAGCAGAGTAAACCCCTCTAAAAAAGGGGAAGGACAAAACTATGAAAGAAAGAACAAAATAGAAAACAAGACAAATAGAGAAGTAACAAAGAAAACTACTAGTTGGGGTCAGGGGAGATGAAAACTAGACGTGTGTCTGAAGAACTGTGTTATCACTGGATGGGGGACAGGCCACACTCACCGCTGTCACAGGTTGGGGCTGTGCTGGAGGGAGACCATTAGCCAAGAGAACCAAGAAAACACATGTTAATTGAGCTGATCCCTCACCTACACCTTGGTCTTTCTTCCTACGGAAGCCTTTGTACAAAAACGAAGGTTGTAAAATACTATATAATGTTTACACGGTACTCTCTACCATCTTACCATGAGCTAGAATCCTGAGCCATGACCTAATCCTGAGCCAGGTCATATGAAACCCTCGATTTCTGAGGCTGTTGGCCCTTCCAAAGACTATGGTTTTTCAAGTTTATGGTGCTGCTTTTTCTGGCCTCTCACTTCTTGTTATTATCCATGTGTCTTCTGTTCTAGATGCCCCCTTTCTAATTTGACAGTTTAAGATATCAGATATCAGACAACCAAGCTTCTATAATTTGTATGTAAAAGAATTCCTAGTCTCTGAATAAGAACTTGAGAGAAAGTGTATGCCCTAAGTACACAAGCTTTAGTGAATGACCAGCGTGTCCATTCGTGCCTTCTCCTGGGTGTTGGAGCTGCTCTGAATGTTTGAGTCTTGGGGGTTGAGCGTTCTGGAGTAGGGAATCCAGTTGTGAGAGGCACAACTGTAGGAAGCAGTGCACAGTTTAAAGAGGGTCCAAAAAGTGTGTAGGAGTGGAGAGGGAGAGGGGGAAAGATGGGGAGAGGCAGGGAGAGAAAGCAGGAGGAGGAGGAGAAGAAGGACGGGAGTGGGGGAGAAGGAGGGGAGGAGAAAGGGAGAAGGAGGGCAGGAGTAGAAAAGGAGGGGCAAACAGTTTGAGAAATAGGACCAAAAAGAAGAGAGAGCCTCAAAGGATCTCCTTTCTGCCAACACTGAAATAATTGCCAACTCCTTAAATGGCCCCAAATTGGCAAAATCCGTAGACTAGACTATCACAGAACTGGAGGACACAGCAGCCAAACCCAGGCCATATTGTCCCGCGTGGCGATTTATGGTCACATTACACCAAATCGCAAGCGGCCCCAGGACAGCTTCTGATCAGGACATTATTTGGGACTGACATGATTTATATTGCTTGCAGCCCGAAAAAGCCAGCAAGCTCTTCCTTCTGCCTCCCACAGAGTATATAAACACCTTTGCTTTTGCAAAGCAACCAGCTTCTCACATATTCATTAGGAAATTCAGAGATCAGTGATTTAATTTATATCTCCCTAAAACAAGAGTCTGTCAGTGCGACAGGCAATATATAACTAGCATTCCTTTGCCATTACTGTGGTTGCTAGAACAGATGTTAGCTTAGTCAGGGCCCAAAGCGGTGGGCTTAATGTTTTGTTTCTTTAAAAAAAAAAAAATTAAAAAGCATTTGAATAAGTGACAACTAAAATATTCCTGGGTTTCTTTTACACACAACCCAGCGTCAGGAGAACTGCTTCCTTTGCGGGCCAAGGAAATATGAAAGGTACAGCTAAGGCAATTTCTTTTACCTTCGTTGCCCAAATTCACGGAATTGGAAAAGGTATCTAAACATTCAAGGTTTTGGGAATGTGTATAAAGGTACAAACTCAACCTAAATGAATAGCTAACGAATGCTGCTGCTGATAGAATCCAATCTGGCCGCCTCGGTTGACCTTTATCAGCTGGACTTAAAATTTGTGAATGCACTGATTCCTAATAGATAAAAATGGCTGCTGCTGATCAAACGTGTGCATTCCATACCTCCTCTCTCTAAATAAAGGGATGTCCGTCCCTACTTCTGTGCCTTTGATCACATTTCACTTTCCTTCTGGAATGCCCTCTCCTTTTCTCCACCTACCCAGATTTCACTGTGGCTTCAAGGCCTGCCAAGTGCTGCCTGGACCTGCCCCAGGCTGCCTCGCTGACCTTGGCAAGCCTCCTGAACTCTCTCTGCTCTGAGCTCAAGCGCTGTGGTCTAGCATCATTTCAAGTTTAACTCCACTTACCCTGTGCTGCTCCTTGAGCGAGCCCTGCGAATCAGTCCCGACTTTCTAACTGGACAGGGAAGACGTCTTCCAGGGGTGGAGACTGACTGTGTTCACCTTTCCGTGTCTCCTGCTGCTGACCGTGTGTTAGAAACAACAGAAAATGATTAGTTGGTTTCCAGATACTCTATAATTCAGTTTAGAGGCATAGTTTTGAGGAATCAGTCATCATGGCCACCACTGGGAAGCATCCATGTCTGTGAGGCACCAAATCACAGGCCTGGCTTCTACCTTTCCAAGTTTATAATCGAAGGCAGCAGCTAACAGTATACAGTAGGTATGCTTACTTGCTGATAATAGGTAATAGTGGTGCTGACTAATATGGGAGGGATGACTAAGAAAACCAATTAAGCCCATACATTAAATAAAGGCAAGGAGACCAGTCCCTGTAGTGAAACAAAAAATGAAAACAAGAAATTAGCCTTTCTCTTCCAGTGTCATCGTATTTGAACGTTACTAAGGAACTTTCTCTCTAATCCTATTTCAACAGCCCACTCACAGGAACTAGGCACTGTGAGTACTAATGAGCTGCATCTTGTCGGAATTATTCTCTAAAACTGGTTTTGATTAACAAGCTCTATGCATTTTACGGAGAAAGGAAAGTGCTGAATGAACCCAAGATTTACTTATTATCACCCTTACCACTGTGAGTGAGATGAAGTGTCTGTACTGGTGCAAGGTGACAAGAAGCCAAGACGAGGCTGGAAAACCTTGATACGGAGTGTCCTTCCACGACAAAGGACCTCAGAACTTGAGTTTGAGGGGGTGTGACATCAATCTCCCCTCAATTGCATACCAGTGATGGCTTATCTAAGTCCTTCTGGTTTTATTCACATAAGGCCTAAAGTCATAAGATTTATAGCAAACTAGAATTTGCACATCCGATGATGGCTGCTCCTTCAAAATATTTACCTTGGAAAGCCCTATCCTTTCTCCAAACACAGTCACAATGCCGACTATGCTGTCACTCCTGCTCTGAAATTACCACCACTTCCACGTCACGGTATGGGGATATCCTCAATAGGGAAATAGGGGAACATCACCCTCTGATTTGAAAACAACCCCTAGAAGTTGTGGGAACCAGGTCTGGTGAATGGTAGTCAAGCTGCTTGGTGAGAAGCGAAGCAGGACTAGGAAGGTGGAAGGTTTTCCTTTCGCGGCCTGTCCATTGGTTTCAGAAACAGTCCTAAGGGCTGCTTTGAGCAATGGCTGTATCATTGGAGAGTCTCCAGCATCCAAAGCCACTAAGTTTGCAGGGAATGCGATTCATGCGGATGTGGGGTTTTGCTCTGTTCGCTACAAGCACCGCCTCATTACTCTATAGGCGTACGGTTTAAAAGGAGTTCCACTAGGGCTTAGGTAATTCTCACCTAATATTTTTTCTATATTGCCTACTTTGTGGGTTAAGGAATCCAGTGTCTTCGGTGTCTATCAATTTTATTGCCATTTCTAGCCCAGATTACCTCTCAGGGAGCAGGGATGAATCCTAATGTTTGATTATGTTTTACCAACATTAATATTTGATCACCTTTAATGAGGGTGATTACATTTGCCCCTGGAAAATCCACGTGGGTTTCCCTTTCCTTGACACTGGTATGGACATCTGAGGGCCAGTGGTCTCCCAAATACCTAACCTGGGACCACCCATTAACACCATAGCTCCAGCCCAGTTAGCAGGAAACTGTTTATGGGAATCAAATCCATTCGCCTAGATCGAGCCCAGGCACATCAGCAGAAACGTGACATGGGCATAGAAGCAAGGGCAGATAGAAAGGGGAATCACAGGGCGCCTGGGTGGCACAGCGGTTAAGCATCTGCCTTCGGCTCAGGGCGTGATCCCGGCGTTATGGGATCGAGCCCCACATCAGGCTCTTCCGCTAGGAGCCTGCTTCTTCCTCTCCCACTCCCCCTGCTTGTGTTCCCTCTCTCGCTGGCTGTCTCTATCTCTGTCAAATAAATAAATAAATAAATCTTAAAAAAAAAAGAAAGAAAGAAAGAAAGGGGAATCACATCTATTGAAGGATGGCCATATGCCAGGATCTTTACATCTCTTATCTCATTAAGGATCAAATCAATCCTGGGAAGTAGGAATTATCTCAACTTCATATAGGTTCAGAAGAGGAAGTTTAAGAGAAGTTGAACAACTTATCTAAAGTCTACACATTAATATTTTAAAGTCTACATGTTCATAAGTGGAAGAGTTGGATTTAAATATCTTTTCCTGATTCCGAAGCCCAAGCTCTTTGCAGTGAGGTTAGTGAGCTGTTTACAGCGGTGGGGCCTTGGAGGGGAGGCGAGCAGCCTAGGGCGACATTGGCTTCAGTGCCCTTTCTGGCACCTACTAGCTGTAGAAAGCATTGGCCTACGAAATCCTGATTTAGCTCCATCTAATGAATACTTGAGTGACAAGTCTTTTTATGTTTGCAACACTGTTCTGTGTCTCCCTGTTACAAAGATGAGTAAAGTCAGACTTGTGCCCTCTAGGGGTTGACAGTTCAGCGAGAGAGACAAGCACATAATGATATTGTTTCTATAACATACAGAGCTCACTGATAGCGTTTTCCTGGCTGTGTTCCCCACTCAACTACAAGGTCTGTGGTCACAAAGACGATGTCCGTCTTTTATGCCGGTGCCTGTAGGGGGCCTAGCACATAGTAGGTACTCAGTAAGCAGGCAAGGTAGGCGTGAATTGGGTGTGGCCTGAGCTAAGACTTGGAAGATGAGAAACTGCTTCCCAAGCAATGAAAAGACGAAAAGGTGTTTCCGGGAGAAGAACACGAGAGAACAGCACGGCGAGGTGTGCACACGTTTACTTTTGTCAAAGCACAAAGTATAATGAGGGAGGCGGGGAGGAGAGGAGGTTGGATAAATAAGAGAGGCCTCGCTGTGAAGGGCCTCGAGCCGAGGACCCATCATGGATTCTGGGAATTTGATGGACGCTCTGAGGTTGTCATCAGAATTTGTGAGCTTCTGTGTAAATGTGAATGTGTACTTTTCTGAGCGAAGGGGTGTGTCACTTTCATCAAATTCTCAAATGTCACGAAATCGTGCAGACAATGAGGAGCTGTTAGAGCTCTCAGAACAATATGGGTAGTAAGGAGGGCACGTATTGCATGGGGCACTGGGTGTTACACGCAAGTAATGAATCATGGAACTTTACATCAAAAACCAGGGATGTACTGTATGGTGACTAACATAACATAATAAAAAATTATTATTAAAAAAAAAAGAACAAAATGTTAGATGGGTGCCTCTAGATCGCGCTGCAGAGGATGGAATTTGGGGTAGCAGGATAGTGGGGGAGAAACCAGTGAAGAGAGAGCCACCATTGTCCAGAAAAGAAATAATAAGGTTCTCACCCTAATCCACGGTGTGGAGGAAGAGTACACAGGGACAGACCCAAGAAGGGGTTAGTTTGGTAAGGAGTGCCATTGAAGGAGGAGAGGAGAACGAGCAGGCTTGAAGGGGAGAATAATGAGCTCAGCTTGAACCGTTGACTTTGAGGCATCAGTAAGAACTGCCGGACAGCTGAATGACCCTCACCATCACGCTGAAGCAGGAGGAGAGGTCTAGGCTAGAGATAAAGACGTCAGTCCTCAGTGTGGAGATGAGAGTTTGAACTCGGAAAGGCAATGAGACAGCCCGTGGAGAGTGGCCCCAAGAAACCAGCACAGACCGAGGGTCCGTCCACAGGTTGCACAACATTGCAGACATACTGCGTTGTACGCCTTGAAAGATGGTTAAAATGGCAAATGTTATTTGTATATTTTTACCATGATTTTTTGAAGTGAATTTAAAAAGTAGACATGCTTCAAGCAAAATAAAAACTGTCTACCTTTCCAAAAACAAAAACTGGATCCGTGGTCCATGCAAATATTTAAGGGACTGAATACAAGGAGCAGCCCGTGAGGAAGGTGGACGAGGGATAATCAGAGAGCAGGAAGGAGGCTCAGGAAGGTCCGGTACTCGGCACAGAGGCCGGCAGAATAGAATTCCAGTAAAATGCAGGGCGGTTTGGGTGGAGAAGTTAGATAATCGCTAAAGCTGCTTCCAGAAATAATAGAATATATAAGCTATGAGCGAGAGAGAGACTCTTGGTCTCTGGGGCTTGCCCATCCAGAACTTCTCAGCAGCAATAAAATGACTAAAATTTCAGCTTACAAAATAAAACTTGCCTGCGTTCCGCCAGTTTCGTCTGGGCAGGAAACAGAGCTCAGCCCAGCTGCTGAGGATAGTTCTGAATCCCACCTCTGAGCTCTGGAATGGGACACCTCCCAAGTGCCAGCCTGTGCCCTGGGATGGAAGAAAGCACCCTGGAGCTGAGAGGGCTGCAGCAGGGGGTGCGGGGCCCCCCTCACCTCCACGGGGTCTCTCATCTGAAGAAGACAAGTCTCTCGATCTCTGCACATTTCCCTCTCACCAGGATGGCCTCTTTGGGATTTAGAATCAGCAGGCTGCCACGAGATCGCAAGGTCATAGACCAGAGCTGCCCCTGGAGAAAGGGTCACTTGCCCTTGAGGGCTTCAAACAACCTCACTCAGTAGCAGAGAGGGAGGGCCAGGGGTCAAGGTGGAGGGAGGAGATGAAGAGGGGCCACTGGGTAGCCTCACACCATAGCAAAGCCGCCTCGCCGCGTCCTGCCGTGCCCTGTGGCGTCATTGGTCACCGACTGAATCCAGGGAAATCACACTGCCAGGTTTTAAGAAGCTCGAATGGATCACCAGCTATTTTCTTGTCATATTTTTGGCAGAGTCTGGCTAATGGCCCTTCAATGTGGCAGAATAAACCTGCTAATTCCTTCTTTCACGTTAAATGTTGAAAAGCTAGCCTAGTCTAACCACTTGAAAGGATCTGATATCTTCAGTAATTCAGTGTTAATACTTGGGATCTGCAAAACCTGGCCAAGATCGTAGAGCGACAGCAAACCCACCACCGTCAGTGAGGGATCTCAGAACCCCTCGGGTAATAACTCATGTGTGCCGTCGTGAGACCTCATTGTTACCATTACCACGGCCCATCTATATGTCTCAGAAATGAGATGCCCCAAAATGATAGGTGAACCTCACTATTGCCTGTATTATTGTAGGCTGAACACTGGCTGAGTGTGGCAGCAAATGGGCTGGAAACTGACGTCCACAATTAAATAGCTTTACCAGTCTCGTCGTGGGCATGGGGCCTGTCCAGGGAAGACTCAGCCAGCAGCCGAGTTACCCAGCAGCCGAGATCGGAGCTGCAAGCTTGCTTACTTGAATGGGTCCCTCCTAGCCGTCCTGAAACCCTGGGAGGGACCCTCATAATTTTGCATTTATATTTTTATGTTCTTTCTCTTAAAGAGGCTCCTCCAAATTACGTAAGCATCAGGCCTCCCGACAGCACCAGCTTCATATCACAAAGGACGAGAGGAGGCCCTGTGTGGGCCGGCTCACTCACAAGTTCAGTGGGAGCCAGCCTCCCTGTGGGCTGCTCCTTGGGGGCAGTGTGCTCTGGGAGGGACAGGGAGAACAGATCGCATTGTGCTTGGATCACTCTGGCCTTCTTCATTGAATGAATAAAGGGGAAGAGAAGGTCTGCACTCACAGGGTACCCTGGACATGGAAGGACACACAGGAGTGGGGAAGAATGCTCCCTTCTTAACTTAGACGCTTCACCGGCTACGTAATGAGCCATGCGGGACATGGGGCAGAATCCCAGTCCAAACCCAACTGCGAGATGCGGGATGCGGGATAGCACAGTTTCTTTAAGCTGAGCTTCGCCCAATCTCCCACTGATTCCTGTCAATGTTAGCCTCCTCTCTTTACCATGGCAACCCCCAAAACAAAACAGAAAGGAGGAGCAGTGCTGGATGCTCTATTGTCCCAAGGCCTGCCTCTCTCTCTCTCTCTCTCATCACAGTGCAAATGGGCCCAGACAAAATCCCTCCCCCTTGTGCCCTGCATCAGAAATCCAAAATTACCTACAACCTAGCAAGTAAGAGATGCTTTCATTCGTCATGTTTCCAAACCTATGCCCTTGAAAACAATGCCTCCTTGTCTTGAAAGGGAGGCCCTCGTTTGGTGAGCTGGAAACAGAAGGAATTAAAGAAAGCTCTGCTTGGCCTTCCAAGCCAGGAGCCTTTAGGAACGGTCACCCGAACAGCCATAACCTGACCGGAGGGAGGAGCAGGGCTGAGCACCGCCTGCCCTCAGATTCAAGAAAGCAGGACACTGTTCACTGAAGGAGACCGATGATTTCCACCCACCCGCCCCTGCAACTAGAAGAGACACCACCTCATTCTGCTCACTTTCCACCTGCCTTGCAGCTCTCGTCACACACCCCACAGCCCCCCACCCCCTTCCAAATTTTTTTCTAAATACAGACCCTTGTTGATTTTTTAGACTCTCTTTCACTTTTTAAATAAAACAAAAATTTAACTCATGTTGATATTTCGGCCGTCCGAGAAATAACAATGGTAGGAATCAGTCTTTGCCTATTTATCTGCTGCTTTTTTTCCCTCTGAAATCTTTTGAAAGTTTCTGAAAAATTACATGCAGGGGCTGCCTGGCAAGGGCAGGTGTCAGAGTCTGAGAGTTTGTTAAGCAAGTCAGCTTCTGCTCTCACTTCGGCTCATAAAATCAGGTCCCTACCTCAGGCTTCCCCTCCCCGGTGAGGACTCTGAGAGAGCTTGGAGTATGCTTCTGCATCAGCCTGAAGGCTGGGAGCTGCTGAAATTATGAATTCTCAGAAGCCACCTTGCCCCCTGCCATCCCCTAGCCATCCGCGACAGGGCCTGTGCAGGCACAGTTCTGTGACTGGGGCCACTGACTTAAATGGCCCCACTCAGCCCTGTGGTGTGACCACGTAGGCCTGTGCACCCTTTGCCCTGGTGAAGGGGGAGAGCAGAGACCGAGCCCACACACCTGTCCTAAGTCGGGCTGAGAGCAAGTCAGCCCATGACCCTCCTGGAATTATCCAACAATCCTAGTCTGTGGGGACTAGGCCAACAGACAGTGAGCTGGGACACAGGAGGGCAAGTTAGTGGCCAAAGCCCAAGGAGTCAAGGCAGTTGGTACCAGAGTAAAAGAGCAGAGCCAGGTCCTGGGGCACTAGGTTACGTCATGTGGGCTCTGAATCATTCCACATGCCTCCCAGCCAATGGCAGGACCGCTCCTCAGCACCCAAGGGGGTTCTTCATTTGGGGACATGGTAAAGATGCAAAAGAACTGGGGTTGAGAGTAAGTGACTCATTTCACGGATGAAGCAAATACCATTTACTAAACAGCGCCGATGCATGATACATATTCAGTGGGTTACATACGGCCATCCTTGCATGAGTTGACAATCCCGCTTCGCAAGGTTATTGGTCGAAACGCCAAGCCAAGACTGTGAGGGGAAGGCAGGCTCTGCTGTTGGTCCCCGCCCCTGTCTGACTTCACTCTGAAATACAGTCTCACCCGTGGGATGCATTGATCCACACTGGGCCGCATGGGTGAAGCTCCCTTTGGAGCAGATGTTGCCATTCCAAATACAGTCTCCTTCTCTCCCACAGCCGCTCAAGGTTTAGCCTTTAAGATGCGGGTATTTCTTAAGTGAATTTTTTTTTTAGATTTTATTTATTTATTTTAGAGAGAGAAAGCATGAGCAGGAGGGGCAGAGAGAGAGAGACAGATTCTCAGGCAGACTCCACACTGAGCCCAGAGTCCGACCTGGGGCTCGATCCCAGCACCCTGAGACCATGACCTGAGCCGAAACCAAGAGTCAGACACTTAACCGACTGAGCCATTATACTGTGACAGTTGAGTGGGAGGAGAGTGAAGTTGTAAAATCAGACTATGAAATTCAATTCCAGTTTTGCAACATTAAAATTGTGGGCCTCTAAATATGTTTGTAAGTAGTATGTGGAAAGTCTTGGGTAAGTTACATACCTTTGCTGAGTTTCCATTTCCCTTCTCTGCAAAACAGGAGGAATGATTCCTGGAAGACTGCTTTACAAAGCTCATTTAATTAAATGAGATAATGTGTATATAGCACTTTGCATAGTGCCAGGAATGTAGATAGCACACAGTAACAGTCAGCTATTATTAGTTATATTAATACTGAACACATCCATGAAAATGCAAAAGTCCCAGAAGGGTGACCCTGTACAATGTCATCCTGCGAGAACTAGACAGCATTGCGGCAGCCCTCCACCTGGGCCTCTGACCCCCAATCTTTCCCTCCTGGAGTCCATACTCTAGAATGTCGATAGCGTTTGCTTCCCGAGAAATAAATCTGAAAACTGTGCCCCGCCCCCACCCGGGTCCCTCTGGGCTCAGAATAGAAGCCATGCTCCTCGGCTGGGCTTGCATGGCTTCTGATGGTGAGGTTCCCCACCCCTTTCGCTGCCACCGCGTGCCTTGCTCTGCAGGAATGCCAACCTCCCCTCCACCCTGCAGGGCCAGAGCTCCAGCGCCACCTCCTCTCTGGCGTGCTTACCTCCCAGGCCCTCGGTTCTTAGCCCTTGCTGAGAGCAACAGCCGGCTGGTTAAACCTGTGGGGTATGGAACTGAACAGCCCAGGTTAAATTCTGGTTTCTTCCTGGGACCTAGGGCAAGTTCCTTCACCTGTCCTTGCCTCAGGATTTTAATCTATAAGGTGAGAGAAATAATATTAAATTCATCTGGTTGTTAATGAGAATTAAACGAGCTAACATAGGGAAAGCCTGTTAGTAGTTAGAAAGAACAGTGCTTGGCACTTAGTGTTTCATGTATGGTAGCTGTACGAGTAACAGTTATCGTCATCAGCATCGTCATTATCCTTATTCCACCAGAATGTAAATTCCATAATAGAGACCGTCTAACTGTTCACTACCTGACACATAACAGGTGCGGGGTATACAGCTGTTGCATCACACGCAGCCCCCTGCACATGGTTCACTGTTTATACAGCTTCCCTCGGCAGACGTGAGCACCTTGGTTCTGTCTAATCGATCTTGCATCCTTGAGGTCTGCTCAATGGGCACAGAACAGATCGTCAATAAACGTTTGTGGAATGAATACGTGAAGGACCTTCACGGGTCGCATGTATATGTTATCTCCCAGGAACACATTGGCTTCAGGTCTAAGGTTATCAAGAATTCCTGCCCTGTGTTTGATGGTGGCTCTTTCGCACTTGGTATATATGTAATGATTGTGGGAAGTGCTTGAAAAGCAGGCAGTGCATTTGGGGGCTGTATCCCAGACTGTCTCCAGAGCAGGACAAAGTCCTGCCAGGAGGTCCTGGCCCCGTGCATTCCCACTCCCCTCATTGCACCTTACCCCTTCCTGAGCCCCAAGCTGTCTCCCTAATTCCCCTCCTCCTCCCCCTGCTCCCCCTCCTCTTCTCTTCCTCCTCTTCCTCCTCCTCCTCCCCATCCTTCACCTCCTCCCTTTCCTCCCCCTCAATCCTCTTTCTCCTCCTCCTCCCCTTCCTCTTCCCCCCTCCCCCTCCTCCTCCTCCCCTTCCTCCTCCTCCTCCCCTTCCCCCTCCTCCTCCTCCTCTTCCACTACAGCCCAGGAGATCCATGGCTTGTAAGGGGCAGACCCAGCTTGGCAGGGGGGTGGGGGGGAGGCAGACATAGGTGCGTCTGTGCGTCTCAAGCCAGGGAGTCTTCCCTCAGGGCGGAAGCCTCCTCTCTCCCCTTGCCGGCCAGGTCCTTCTCCCTCCCTGTTTCGCAGGAAACCTTCTTCCAGAAGGAAGTAAAACCTTTTCCCCACAATAGCCGAGCCTTCCTGCTTCGGTTCCTCTATCTAAAGTGAAAAATAAAATCAGGAGCAGGGAGATGGAGTATAATGGGAATAAACGTAGTCTGTAGGCTTCCCTGAATTACAACTCGATACTAAAAGACTGCTGTTTTACGCGCCTCTCAGTAACGAGAACTATTTATTATTCTAAGTGCCAGCAGATTGACGGTGTGCAGCGCCCCCCATGTCCGCTGTGGTGAGGACATGGACGGAGGGTGAGGTACCGCGCAGTGCTTCGCCGCGTCTGCGTGCACCTAGCTGGCTCCTTGTGCGGCCGTCAGGGCAGTGGGGCGGCTGAGGTTGAGTGTCTCCATTCATGGCTGTGGAATGCAGGGACTGAGGGGTTAAGAGTTATCCTTGCCTGACAGTAAGTTTGGGAAACACTCCTGAGTTCTTTGCGTCCTTTCTGAGAGCACCCCTCCCTGCCATAGTTCACGCATCCTTGTTGTGGGTCCAGCGGCGGCCTCTCTGCAGGGCCACATCCACCTTCTGGGGTCTGTGCTCCCTCCCTGCCCACTGCCCAGCCCTGCACCTGCATCTGTGAGGCCGCACCTCCCGCAGGGGCAATCTGGCATTCCCAGGCCTCGGCTGGGTTGGACCACGGTGTTTAGTTCCTGGCTTTTTGGTTAAAGACGTTCCAGGGAGTAAGAGCTGCCTTTAAACCGCTTCCAGGAGCCCCCACGGAGCACTCAGAGTGGGAGTGAGTCAAGTCCCAACCCTGCCATTAACCTGCTGCACTCCCCTGAACGGGCCGCCCAACCTCGCTCCTCATCAATGGGCCGGGGGTTGGGGGGCAGTTCTGAGAACCTGATCATGCGGTCAGTGGTCTCCCCGAAGACAAAGGTCATGATGGTCACGGGTGTAATTTGGAGAGGGTCACAAGTTTCCACCCCCTTGAGCCGTGCTGTGTACCCTGTAGGTCCACTGGCCCTGGGTAAGAACCTCTGGGCCAGGCGAGCTCAGACACCAAAGCGGGGAGCCCCAAGGACAGATTTTTAAAGAACAACTTCAGTAGTTTGTCTTCTTACTACAAATTGTCTTTAAAAAAAGAAAAGACAGAGGTTTTTTAAAGAAAATCTCTGTAAACCCACAACCCGCAAAACCACTATTAATATTTTAGTAAATATTTAGTAAATTTCAGTCTTTCTCTTTCACTCCTGACATTTATCCATAAATCCACTCATTATATCAGGAATGTTTCTCCTGTCATTTCAATATTATTTGAAAACTGTGTCTACACAGTAATCAATGGCATGGTAGTTCCATAATGTATCATTAGCCATTCCTTAATTGAAAACAACATTTAGGTGTGAACATACCTGATAATTTAGGGGCCCTCAAAGTGGAATTCCCAGCTTTACTCAGAAAGAGCACCATGACAATCAGCACCTATGACGAGTTGCTCCTCAACCTGCCCCCTCCCCCAGCCCCAGAGTTGAGCCCATTTCCGCTCCCAGCAGCTGGGAGCCAGGGCAGGTGGAAGAGACTTCCATCTGCTTCTTTGAGCCGGCAGCCCTCGAACACTAACATGTTTCGAAATGGGCAAAATTTGTCTTGGGCGCCTGCCTCACCCCCCAAGTTGACAGCCACGCGATCTCACAGCAGCGTTGACTCCGCCACCGCTCCCCTTGCCTCCCCGGTTCCGTATCAGCTGCTCCTCCCTCCCCAGAATCATCTGCCCCTTATCTCATCCTGTCAACTGGCTCTAGACTCTGCCCCCTGCATCGGTCCCGGGCATCTCTGTGAACGAGTCCGGGGGAGCAGGCCGAATCCTGAGTAGAACGGTCCTGAGGGCAGTGAGGCGGTGGCCAGAACAGCAGAGCTAGAGAGCAGGAGGATGTCACCAGGCAGAGGGTGACGGGCCAGAGGCAAGGAGCAGTCACAGGCCACCTCAACGTCCAGCTGCGTGGGCAAGTGCCTGCTCTGGCCCTTGTGGGGTTGGCCCCTCAGCGTGTTGTCCAAAGCGAAGAGCAGGGCCTTCTGAAAACACAAATCCGTTTCTCGTGAGAATTGGCTATGTGGAGTGTGTTGCCCAGATGCTGGGCAGGGTTCCATCCATTTGTTTGGCGAGGCGGTGCCCTTCTCTGGCCTTGAATCTGCATATTGGCAATGGGAGGGCGGGGAGGGGGAGGCTCCAGGTGTCACGGGTCGCCCCCGTGGCCTGCCCCACTGCTGACCATCTTCTTTCTTGGCCCCACAGTCCGATGGCTCCATCCTGGCAATCGCCCTGCTGATCCTGTTCCTGCTGCTGGCCCTGGCTCTCCTCTGGTGGTTCTGGCCGCTCTGCTGCACCGTGGTAAGTGCCCCAGGTTCCTCCTCCTCACCTCTGGCCTCCAGCAGAAGGGGACACAAGCTTAACAGGACTGTGAGGAGGAGAGGTTGACAAAAAAAAAACTCTTAAAAGATGAAGGACAAATTTTGCGTTGTTTATACAATTTATACAAAGTTGGCACAAACTGACACTGCTCCATGGAACCACGAGTCGTTAGGAATCAGTATGGGTTAGGGAGTGAGGTGGCCCGTGGACACGGCCTTCAGGTAGGGCAGTCGAGGTGGCCGCTCTGGTTCCAGGGCTTAGGAAGGACCCACAGGATACTGTAAGCGATGAGTGATATTTGACATGTATCACGTACACACACACACACGTGTGTGTACACACACGTGTACACACACGCGCACACACACACACACACACGCATACACACGTGTTGAGTTGCACCAGCTGATACTCTTCAAGGCCCCTTGGCCTTAGTAGCTAGTCTGCCTGCCTGAGAGACTGCCTTTGGCCTCTTTCTTTCTAACAATCATGAGTGGAGTCTGCCTTAATTTCTTTATTTTTTAGCTAACATTTCTAGGACGCATCCACCGTGTGCCCAGCACTAGTCTAAGCACTTCTGCTACAAAATGAGTAAAAATCTGTCTCCTCCCCATCATCGTCATCAGGAGCCACCCCGTGGCTCTGGCCAATGTCTCCCCAGATAGCTTCAGGCCTGGAATAACCCACCGTCACCTGCTGCACCCAAATGAAATGTGCCTGTTTATCAATTTTTGTTCCCTGGCCCCTAGGCTAGGAAAAGTCCAAACAAAATAATATCCAAATTGAAAAAAAAAATCGCTTTCACATGCCTACTTCCAGCCCACGCCTTGCCTTTCTGCAAATCAGAGCATGCGTGGTAAAGCCCAGGTGAGTTTGAGGTGAGCCCTGTCCTGCTGCCTAGCATCTTGCATTCTCTGTATCTCCATGGAGGGGCCCGCAGGGGAGACAGTGAGCCTCTCCAGGCAAGAACTTGTCTTCATTCCCTCTCCGAGCAATCCGTGCACAGTGCAAGGGAACTCACGTCAGTGTGTGCAACCGAGCTCAGCAAGAGCCGAGCACTCACAGAGCGCTGGACTCGAGAGGGTGGGGAGAGGGCTTCGAATGACATTTTAAAGCGGTGGTAAAGGAAGGGGAGGAGAAGCTTGACCAGGATGTGGATCCATGTGGCAGGGACTTCTGGAAAGAAAAGAGGCTCTTGCACCAGCAGAGGCCCTGGGTGTTGAGGGAAAGATTGCTTCAGTGGATCCGAACACGTGTGTGCAGGAGGGACCCAGGACAGGCGCAAACCTCGGGTCAGCCAGTGCAAGCCAGACTGGATGGATTCATCCAGACTCCGCACGCCTTCTTCCCACAGCAGCCCCGGAAGCTAAGTGGTGTTTTCAGTACTTAAGCCCTCACAACCGCTTTATTTTGAGGGTAAAAAAAAAAAAACCCATGAGTCAGCCAAGGTGCTTTCTATGGTGATTTAAAAACAAGCACATTTTCAAGTCTGAAATTCTGAGGAAAAAAAACCAAACCAATGAGCCTTTGCAGTGGGCTCTTAAAGAAAGGGGTGGCCAGGGGTGGCGGTAATGGTGGCGGCTGGCCGGCCTTGAACAGCAGGTCTCCTATTGTAGTAGGCCTCACCCCACTCACCCGGTCCCCTTCATTCTCAAAAACAGGTACTTCTGGGTGGGGACGGCTAGGAACAATAGTACAGATGGAGCTAGCGCTCCATCGCTTACTAGCTGTGTGATCTTGGGCAAGTTACCTAACCTCTCTGTACCTCAGTTTCCTCAATTGTGTAAGAAAGAGAATAAGAGCACTGACCTCATGGGTAGATGGCGAAGCCTAAAAGAGTTCATGTGCATACTGCTTAGAGCAGTACCCTGCACACAGTAAATGCTGGGCAGTGTTATCAATACTAAAAACTAGTTACTATAATAGGAATATATTCCCGAATTCCATAGCATTCCATTTATACTGGTGGGAAATGTCTCTTCTTTCTAGTTTTATTGCAGTATCATTGACACACAACATTGCATAAGTTGAAGGTATACAACATAATTTGATAGATGTATCTACTGCAGAATGTTTACCATAATAAGTTTGATTAACATCCGTCATCTCACATAGTTACAAATTTTTTTCCTTGTGTTGAGAACTTTTAAGATTTACTCTCCTAGCAGTTCTTAGCAACTATCCGATATACCATACAGTCTTCTTTACTTTGGTCACCCTACTGTGCATTAACATCCCCCTTCACCCAATTCCCCCACCTCCCACCCCTCCAGCCCCACCTCTGGCAACCGCAGATATGATCTGTTTCTAGTTTTGTTTTGTTTTGTTTAAATTCCACATGTAAGTGACATCACACAGCGCTTGTCTTTCTCCGTTTGACTTATTTCACTTAGCATAACGCCCTCGAGGTGTGTCCAGGTGGTTGCAAACGGCAGGAGCTCCTTCTTTGTCCGGCTGAACACTATTCCGTTGTGTATGTGTACTGCGGTTTCTTTATCCGTTCACCCGCGACGGACACTTGGGTTGTTTCCACGTCTTGGCTAGTGTAAGTAATGCTGCAGTGAACACAGAGGTGATACTACTTCAGAATCATGATTTATTTCCTTGGAGATCTACCCAGAAGTGGGACTGCTGGATCGTATGGTAGTTCTATTTTTAATTTTTCACGGAACCTCCACGCTTCAATTTACATTCCCACCAACAGTGCACAAGGGTTCCCTTTTCTCCACATCCTCGCCAGTGTTTGTTATCTTTTGTCTTTTGATGATCGCCGACCCTTCTAACTGGTGCGAGGTGATATTTCATTGTGGTTTTAATTTCCAGGGAAATATCTCTGAATTAATGTCTTTCATTACTGGAAGCAGTGTCACCCCAGGCCAGATTGTTTTGCAATATTCAAAATATTTTTCAATGAATTTATCTGCTTAAGCCCATGTTGCTTTGGAAGGTGGCCAAAATATGTTAATGTGATCTGATTTTGTAAGTCCCAAAGGATTTCTTTACAAGGCAAGATCTTGGAGATTAATTTTCCTGTTTATGATGTCTATAAAAACTGCCCTCACCCCTATTTCTGAAAGCTGGCCAGAGCTGTGATGCTTGGTATGCCCCCAAAAAACTACTTGTTGACCACTGGCTTTCTTGAAGAGTGATGATGTCTGAGGAGACAGGATAAAGTCATGTGTTTTCTAAAGGGAGTACACAGGAAGCAGGGCAAACATCAGCTCCCTGCCCCCATACCCATCCCGGGATCCTGGTTCCGAGGATGCAAGACGTTTCTTTCCTTTGAGGGACAGCACCTCTACCCACAGTTGTGGGACTGGCAGAGGGCATCCTTGTGAATGATGGTCCTGAATCCTTCCTCTGTCACTCCCCCTGCCCTGCCGCAAGTGCAGGAAATGCCCCATGACCTGGTACGAAAGCTGCATCGTGATGAGGGCAAACAGCCAGGGAATAGAAGAGTCTCGTGACATGTGGAGTATGAGAGCTTGTCTGTGCTGCAAAGTTTTCTCCAGGAATGATGTACAAAATATTTAACAACCTTATAAGGCTCCCCACCCCAACTGAGCCAAACATTAACCCTTTCGTGGCTGGCTAAGGGGCAGGGGTAGGGGGCAGTCCACAAAATCCTGGAATAGAAGGGCGGGTACTCAGGTTGCTATGTACTGATCATAAAGAGCATTTTAAAATGTGATGACAAGTATGAGCAGACCAGGCATAGTGGGCACTATCAGGCCTGCCCTCCGCCTCAGCATCCTTGCTTCCTGCTGGCCCTGTCTGGAAGAAGAAATGTGAAGGGTGACCAGCGCTCCCCGTTGCATTTTGCCTTTCCTACAGGACCCCACTCCCATCTGGGCTTTTATCTTCCAGCTAGATGGAACCTGGGGTGACTTATTGCCCCCATAGCAGAGTAGCATCTATCAGTCATGACTGATGGAGAGAGAGAAGTAATTGGCCAGATCCTGGATCAAAACCTTTTAGTGTTTCCCAACCTGGCCCTCGGGATCCCCAGGTACACCTTTGGCTTCTGAGATTCCTACATGTATTCCCTGGCACAAAAACACCCACACTGAGGGAGACTGAGCACGCCAGACTTCTTTGCATTTTCAAAAAGGAAATCCAAGGGCCAGTATTTTACCAGAAAGAAATAAAGCCCTGCCTCAGTCCCACAAGGGGCATCACGGTACCAAGTCAGGTGCTGGCCACTCCATCTACTCATAAGTTTGGGCCAGTATTATTGAAATCTCTCAACTGAACTCAAAAAAGAAGATTAGGAAATGAAAATAAGAAGAGGCTCATTAAAAAAAGAGCTGAAATATATTAGAAGAGTAAATGTTTTGAATGGCTTGAATGTGTAGAGAAAAAAGTCAACAGTGAATCAGTGATATGAGAGCACGGAACTATTCTAGAAATTCAGGGAGTCCTGCATTTCAGACATTACATGGATGTTACATGTAATGTTTGATATGTATCACATTGCATAACAAGGGGCGCCTGGGTGGCACAGCGATTAAGCGTCTGCCTTCGGCTTAGGGCGTGATCCCGGTGTTACGGGATCGAGCCCCACATCAGGCTCCTCCGCTAAGAGCCTGCTTCTTCCTCTCCCACTCCCCCTGCTTGTGTTCCCTCTCTCGCTGGCTGTCTCTGTCAAATAAATAAATAAAATCTTTTTTTAAAAATTGCATAACAAAAGACATTTATATCCGTTTCTTAAATAAAATCATAGAAATGTGCCCGTGTTATTGGGAGGTTAATGGCATGTCAGGAACCCCAGGTGAAAAGATCTTGCCATATTTTGCCAGATGAAAAAACTCTGGAGGTTGGTTGTATAACCATGTGAATAAATTTAACACTACTGAACTATACACTTAAAAATGGTTAAGATGGTAAGTTTTAGCTTATATGTTTTTATCACTATTAGAAAGAAAACAAAAGAGATCCTGCTATAAAGTTACAATTAAACCGTGCTATTTAGGTGAGATCAAATCATTATATTTCTGTTCAAATAAGGGCAAATATTGTTATTCAGTTTGTAGGGAAAGGGTAGTGTGCATGCATCCAGAGTTTCTCCCTACAGAAGCAAAATTCTGCTCTCTTTTGTTTTTAATGCCTCTGTAGGTATCTTATGAGCAGTTTTAAAGCATGTATAAAAGCCCATGTTTAATTCACTTTATTGAGTTTCAAGAAGAGTTCAACAAATTAAGTCCCTTCGACATCTCCAGTGACAAATTGGAAGGGACCAAAATTAATCAAGAACCTGATATGCCTTCTTGAAATAAAAATAAAGTCTTCAAAAATAAAGTCTTTCCACACCTTTAAGCATAACATTTAGTCGGTAGGGCCAGACAGCCAAGCTTAACACCAGCAAAGGGATTTACTGATCGTTTGTTTAATAGAAACCCGACTGGTACGAGCAGCTGCTTAGCCATGCATCTCGGGCCTAGACTCCTCATGCTTTCTGGATCTCTTTTGAGCCTCCACCCATTCCCATCTGGACACTCCTCACTCTGCAGCTTACGAGATTATTCCTGACCGGCATACAGAGCTCTGCCAGGGCCTGCCCTCACCTCTGGAGCTCCGCACCACACAGCCCACACACCCGGTCTGTTCTCGTCTCTACCTGGCTTCGTGCCTTCCCTTGTCCCTGCCAGGCTGGCCTTGCCACTTGCCTTATAACCCAGGCACCACGAGCCCCATGCCTGCTGGGTGGAATGAGCAGACCTGAGCTGTCATTCAAGACAACTGGGTTCCAATAGATATCCCCCTCTTCACTCACAGGATCGGGCAAATCCCCTCACCTTGATTTCCTCATCTGTAAAATTTAAACGTTGGAACCATATTGCCTCTAAAGTTGCTTCTTTACATTCTTACCTCCTATAAGTGAATCTACTCCTCCCTTTCAAGATTCCCTGGCCCGTGGTTCTCAAACCTGGTTACACATCCGAACGACCTGAGGATTCTATTATGTAAGTAATCAGGGACAGCATTTCCAAACTATGTCCACAGGACAGTGGTACCTACAAGATGTGAGTAGGCATACTTCGGGCCAGGGGTATTTAGACCATGAGTTTGAAAGACACCATTAAACTAAATTGAATAACTGTCTTCACTGTAGGACACCTCCGAGCGTTTAATAAGATAATTTGTGTTGCGAATGTCCAAACCTATTTTGACCCTGGAGCCCTTCCTTAGCCTGTCCCTATCCCCCCGCCCTTCCAAATACCTATTAATGTACTGACACCTGGAAAGACATGAGTATTCTACCAAATAGTGTCTGGGAAACATAGTCCCAGAGAATGCTCAAGCAGCGGAAAGAGCAGATTCCTGAGCTCTGAGGTGTGGCCTCTTTCCTGGCCCGCTAGAACAAGATTGACATGCTGTGAACATCATCAAGCCTTCCTCGTTCCCTGGGTGCCCTGCTCAGATCCCATAGGCACAACTTGTGGCTGGAGTCGTCTTGCCCATAACCTAGGCAGACCAGACACTCCTCCCCCAAGCCTCAGGAGATCTGAATTCATGGATTGCTTTTAACTGTTTCACTTAAGAGAGTTTTGCAGTGACAGTGACATATCATCGAATGGAGAATATGCAGAGCTATTCTTTGAAGTTACCATGTGAGCCCCGGAGGCCCGATCAACTGATGTGAAAATGCCTGTCCCTCACTACTCTCATTTTAGTTACTGAGGCATTGGGAGAGGAGACTTAGAGGGCCAAAAACATTTGAAATTTGAGTCCCAGATGCAAAAAAGAAAAAAGTTGACCTCATTTCTATGACAATTTCTTGTACTACATTCTAGATCTGCACCCTTGGCACTACAGCCTCTGCTTGACTACAGTGTCCAATTACTGGATCCGGGCGGTACTTGGCCGGCACGAACCCACTCCGATCAGCTGTGAGGTTTCCGTGACATTTGTGTTGTTCGTAGAGTAGAAAGATCCACTTATCTGCTGTTAGCTAGCGTTTCATACTTCCTGGATGTCTTCCACATCAGGTTGCCCATTTTCCCTTGGCTTTTGTAATTTTAATGAGAAGAATAGTTATGATAAAGTTAGTCTAGAATTTAAAGCACAAGAGCAAGCCTCCCCTTCTACCTGTGATATTAATGCCCTTGTTAGATGGCTTTCGGAGCTCGACTGGCCTTTCTTCTCTGCACAGCTCTGTTCTGAGGGCTTCTCCTCGCACAGAACCTATGAGGCCAGGAGGCAGCTGAAGAGTCGGTGCTAAGAGATTAACCCAGAAGTCTCGGGATAAGCAGTGTTTTAAATCTAAGGCCCCAAAAAACTTTAGCCATCTAAATACAATATTTATTTGAACCAACCCCTCTGAGCATGCAAGAAACAATCATTTGTGAAAAAGAAATTACTCTTGACAGTGATACAGTGAGGACTACATAGCAAAACAAAGGGGGAAAAAAAACTCCTAGAAAAAAATGTAATAAAAGTTGTTTCAAATACATAGCCAGGCTCATAAGAGAATAGAAGACGTTTCCAGGGCCAAAATAAAGAAGGATCTGGAAATCAGACGGTTGGCTGACCCTAAAGCAGTGGCTGTCTGAGGGGCAGGAGATTTTTTGATCTCAATAACCTAGACATTTGTTTTAATAGCCTTATATAGGGATGCCTGGTGGCTCAATTGGTTAAGTGTCTGCTTTCGGCTCAGGTCACGATCCCAGGGTCTGGGATTGAGTCCTGCATCAGGCTCCTTGAAGCCTGCTTCTCCCTCTCCCTCTCCCTCTGCTCCCTCTGCCTGATGCTCCCCCTGCTTGTGCTCTCTCTCTGTCTCTCTGAGAAATAAATAAAATCTTTTTTAAGAAATAGCCTTACATAGGCCCTTCAAAGTGTGGGAGTTGAAATGGAGTCTTCTGCCTGAAGCTGGGAACTTGTGCAAAAGGATGGGCCGTGGGTCTGGGGTATGTGTGTGTGTGTGTGTGTGTGTGTGTGTGTGTGTGTGTGTGTGTCCCCTTAAAGATGCAGAACGATAACCTCTCAGTTTTAGAATGCAAATGTATCTTACTTGTGGTTCTGTAAAGTGCACACTAGGAAAAGTGGTCAGTGTGGAAGTACTTAGGAACCTGCAGAAGGAAACTCAAATCCTCTCTGGCAGGTGGAGCCCTCAGCCCTGTCCTCACAGGATTCCCTCAGGTAAATGCAATGTCCCCATGAGCTCACAATCCAAAATTACCCAAAACCCAAGGAATATTATTACTCAAGATTCCTTGAGGTTTTCCAATACATATGGAAAGCACAGAGACCAAACATTAGATAAGGAAGTCAGGCCCAGTCAGGAGTTCCTGTGTTCTCTCCACAGTTAGCAATGGCTGTTACGTACATGGAAGGTTCTCCAAATACCATCATTTCTCCTATAATATGTGTTCCTACTGCATTATGGAATTTTGGCCCCACAAAAATAACAGGACTCATGGGGGACACGAGTTGAGAGCAGCACATTGAAAACTGTGCAGTCGAATAAAACATACCACTAAAAAAATTAATAATAAACTCAATAAAAATTCCACCATTTTAAGCATCTTAAGCCCCTAATTTAAATTATGCTACAGTAAATACACCACTGTGCCTTGATTTGTAAAAATAGACACACGAAGTTTCCTGGTGCCTGTGAGTGTGATGTAGCACCGTGGCTTGGAGTTACGGAGACAGGACGGAAGGAAGGACATTCCTGGGACAAAGTGTCACGACACCAGAGGTGGATGGCTGTGACTCATTGTCTTGTTATTCCTTCTGCACCAGCTTAAAATAGGAATCCAGCTTCTGCTGTTTTGCCAGGTTCTTCTTTTCATAACAAAAAAGACTGTTGGTGTGGCTCTAAGTAAGACCGAACGCCGTGGAAGTGCTACTCTGCTGCTCGTGGCCTTAGAGCCTTTTCTTCAATCCATGGCGCACGCCTCTAACCCTCTTGAAAGCAAATGGTGGCTCCCATTCAGTTCCATGCTCCTTTCTTTTCGTTCTTCAGTGTGGCCTCTGATGAAGCTCAGTGTGGGCACCTTCACTCGCATTGGTCTCACGATGCCCCGTCTTCTCTCATCTCCTCACAAGCTTCTCCTCCACACGTGTAAGCCTCTCCTCCTTCACCCAGTCCCTGGGCTCTTATGACCAGGACACGCACTCGTGTTGAGGAGGCCATAGTAAATGCTCTCATGAGGAAAAGCACAGAGGCTCAGGAGCACGGTGTACACTGGCATTGAACCAGGGTGGATGCAAGTGAGAAAACGGATGTGGTGTGTGGGGCTTTGTTTTTCCCTCCCAGGTCACTGATGGCAGCCGGGCAACATCTCACGTTCACCCGATGCTACTCAGCGGCACCAAACATAATCCCCTCACACTTCAAAAAGGTTAATGTAATGTTATATGTTATATGATTTTTACCACACAAAAAGTTATTATATTTATATTTTATATATTTATTTATATTTATTTATATTTTATATATGTATATATATCACCTTCTCCTTTATCTCATGAAAAATCAAATTTTGAGGTAACATGATCTCACAGTTTACTGATTTTATGCCCAGTTTACCTACCACATATGAACAAATTCACGTATTACACGCCTGTATTGCAACAAAAGGGACTGTGCAGGTCAACTTCAAATTTTCAGGAAGCCTTTTTTTTTTTTTTTACAGATTTTATTTATTTATTTGACAGAGAGAGAGACAGCCAGCGAGAGAGGGAACACAAGCAGGGGGAGTGGGAGAGGAAGAAGCAGGCTTCCAGCAGAGGAGCCTGATGCAGGGCTCAATCCCAGAATGCTGGGATCACGCCCTGAGCCGAAGGCAGACGCTTAACCGCTGTGCCACCCAGGCGCCCCTAGGGAAGTCTTATCAGAAATTCAGTTTGGGACACAATGCTTGGAAAGTGGATTCTTGAACTACACGCAAGTGAATTGACTTGGAGGCTGGGGTTAGGGAATAGAATGGGGTATAGATGTGTCCAGTAAAGTACTGTAATTAATATAAATTCAGCCTATGACCCTAAAGAGAGCCTCATGATTCATCTAAGTGTCACAACCGACACTCAGCGGTTGGCACTAGTAGCGTATTAACTACTAAAGAAGCATCTATGTGGACGATCGAGAGACAGGAGATCAGCCCTGAGTCTGGTATCACCGGGATGCTTATTGGAGGGGCAGGGAAGTTTAGAATAGTGAGGGATGCTTCCTTTACATTTTCCTCCATAGGAAAGCACGCCCGTCCTTCCCAGAAATAGTGACTGAGTAACAAGCACTGGGCCACATGTCAGGAGACAAAAGCTGGCCAAGTACGCCCATGTCTTCTGGAGACTGAGGTTCAGTGCGGAAGAAAGATGCAAACACAGTTCATTGCGTTAACTGCCAAGGGTGCCGACCGTGAAGGCTAAGATCTGTGTCCCTAGCTCCCAGGGACCTGTGTGGCTGGGACTGCTTCAGGGCTGGGCCCAAGAGTCCAGGCATGGCCAGCTCTGCACACAGTGAGCACGAATGCTCACTAGAGAAAGCCAGAGAGTGCCTGCGAGCAGAGCTGCGAGTTTCCTCCAGAAACAGTTCTGTGTCTTCCCCAACACACTGCCATGGGGGCTATGGAGACCCCATAGTTCCTGACAATCACGCAGGGGACACCATAATTTTTAGACTGAGACCTTTTTGAAGCCAGTGTTTCCAATCAGCCATAAGCAACTCTCAACCGGAATGTCTGGCCTGAAGCAGCAACATGCCCCCACATATCTAGTTGAGGATAACATTGTTAGAAATAAGCTAACTCAGAATTCTCAAAGCATGGTCCATGGACCAGGAGCGGAAGCATCATGAGAATTCATTAGAAATGCAAAGACCCAGGGGCGCCTGGGTGGCTCAGTCGGTTAAGCGTCTGCCTTTGGCTCAGGTCATGATCTTGGGGTCCTGGGATCGAGCCCCACATCGGGCTCCCTGCTCAGCAGGAAGCCTGCTTCTCCCTCTCCCTGTGCTTGCTGCTCCCCCTGCTGTGCTCTCTCTGACTCTCTTTCAAATAAATAAATAAATAAAATCTTTAAAAATAAAAAATAAATAAATGGAGCATCTAGTGAGCCAGTGTGGCTACCATCTGGGAAAAGGAAGAGGCGCCTGTGTTAAAAACTGGGTAGATTGCATTCTGCATTCCATTGCACGGGGCGGCAGCAGTAAAGTTAGCAAGGGCAAACAGAGTGGCAAAGATCAGAACATACAAATTAGGAGCAAAACTTGAATACTTCTGGACGAAAAAAAAAACAAGCAAAATAAACTCACCAGGTGCTTTATTTCACCTTAACATTTTATAAAATTAATTTTTAAAGAGAGCATTAGAGAGACCTAAACAGGTGAACTTGATTCATAAATTCAGAGCAAATTTCCCAGGTATCAAAGAGGACCTGGGTATATCTGATCTTCCGACTGTGTTCATGCCACGCCAGCTCTTTCTCCACATCGTCATTACCATGTCCAATAGCCAGACTCAGGGGTGTATGCAAGACTGTAATTTGTTTTGACTCAATGAGAAGTTGCCAGTAAGACTTCAGTTTAATAAGATTCTACCTGATCTTTTCTTTCCTTTATCCAGACAACAGTCTTTGTCAAATCTGGCCCTATCTCATGTCTCTCTAAACAAACATGGCTAAAACAGATGAGAGGGGCGTAGGGGCATTTCTCCCAATTCACAGCAGAGACAGTTTCAAGAAATTCCCAGATAGCAAAGAGACACAAATAGAATTCAGAAGTCCACATTCTATCTCATTTTTCTTATCCCCTCTACCACACCAGTCCAACCATCAATGCGGAAGGATCTCTAGGGCAGTTCTCCCAAGGAAGTAAATGGTCACCTTCTGCCCATTCAAAATATCCAAGCTAAAGATGCTAGTAAGTGGAAAAGTGGTGCTGGCCTCTGGAGGAGAAGTACGAAAAATGTCCCCAGATTTACCCCCCATCCTGCCATTCAGTTCCACCATGTTATCCTATAAATATGTTCATTGAGCGGTGTTCTCCTTTTAAACATTTTATTATTAAGGAGCTCTTTGATCTTACCATCTTCTATTTTTCCCTCCTATTGGGGAAAGATCTGACGAGCCCACTCACAACAAAGAGGAATCTCCCAGAACCTTCTAAGAAGGGAAGTAAGCCAAATCAAGCCTATGCTTGGCAGTGCTCAACGCTGATTCCAGCGCATTCTAGTTAGAAATAAACACTTGCTAGTCATACTAGTTGGAAGCAAAGAACTGTTGAATTCATCTGTTAATTATAATTAAAAGTGCTACAAAAGACGCTGAGTTCTATGAGATCCCATAAAGGGGAACTTGCCTGGACTGTGAGGTCAAGGGGCGACATCTTTGAGGGAAGGTGTGTTTACTGGTGATCTCTCTGGGTTGATGAGTCAATGAGTTGGTGTTAACCTGGTTATGTGCAGGCACAGGGAAAAAGCAGGGTGGGATAGAAACCATTTAGTCTACAAGTGAGAAGCAGCAGGGTGCATGGAAGGAGCAGGAAGGTGACCAGCAGGCTGAAGTGCAGAAAGTGAAGGGGAGAGTGAAGAAGGGTGGGGTGGGAAGGTGGGGGCCACATCACGCAGGCCGGGTGGAGGTGGGGCAGTTGGCGTTTTATCCTGTGGGTCCCGGGCCCGTCTGTGTAGCAAGGCTCCAGTGGTACCGCAGGCTCGGGAGCAACACGGGGTGTTGCCCAACTGCTCTCCTAGGCATGGGCTCTGGCCCTCTGAGGGTTGGGGTGGAGATGGCTGACGTGTCCCCATGCTCAGAGCATTCCTTTGGGTGGCCCGTGTGCTGGTCTTGGCACAGGCATTTGGCTCACTCACAGACAGCCAGTCTAGCTTCATGACTTGGAATAATCATGTAATGACTTCAGCGTCGCCTGTCTGGGTCATTCTTTGAAACGCTCTCCTGCTGTCCCAAGGGAGGACTGGTAGTGGTGGAGCTTGAAGCAATAGGAAGGCTTCCTCCTCATTCCTGCTCAGTACCACCAGGCACCCAACTAGTAAGGCCAGATTACGGGTGCCTCATCCTATTTTCCTGAGGATGGTGGCATTTTTCCAGAAGCTCAGGTGCCCATTTACAGTGTGTCAGCATGGAACCTGGATTACAAATTAGTCCACCTTTGATTAATACTCGATACATTGTGTATTTTGGCATTGTCTTGTGGGTCCCCCTTGGGACATAGCTGGAATTAGAATTCAGTAAACTCAAGAAGTGACCCTGAATGACAACCACAGTTGGGTTGGTTTGAATGGTAGGCCACTTGGTGCTGCACTTCCTGGCTGATGTCACGTGCATACACATATGTGATGAGACATCCTGCTGCTGACAGCCTTGAAGTCCCTGGCCACTCTCAAGCCTCCTGACCACTGTATGAGCACCGGCCTCCTATCTTACTTGTGGAAACCACCACGCATAGTCATTAGTGTATCAGTATATGCAGGGGGTTAAATGAAACCTTCGTTAAAGGGGTAATAAAGGCAAGAGACAGAGAAAGGAGAAAAGAAAGAAAGGGAGGGGAGAATAATAATAATAATAATAATAATAATAATAATAATAGCGTGCACCATTTACTGAACACCCACTCTCTACCAGATGTTTTACAAACATTATTGCTCATCATGACTCTACAAGGTTACATCATTCCCATTTAACAGATTGGAACAGTAGAGCCCAGGGAGGTTCAAGGACTTGTCAGATCTTCACAATCAGAAAAAAGCAGGTCTGGGGTTCCCACTGGACAATGACACTATGCTTCCATGTGGTGAGGGAGGAAGCTGGCAGCGCTGTGAAGACAAGAGCCCAGCTGCTCTGCACGGAACCTCTACGTACCCAGCGTCCTTGCCATGCACACTGCCCACAGCACTTTTGTCAACATCTGTCTGTGTTTCCTCAGTATCCTGCTCTCCCTCTCACGCCCCTCCCAACCCTGCCCTAAGAGAAAAGATGCATGCCAGATTGGTGTCCCCAGCTCCTCACCTCTCCCACCAGTTTCGGGCCATTTCCTGTTTTAAAATCATCCCTGCCTCTGGGGTGATAGGAAGTCAGCATTGGACAGTAATGGCCCGCCCCAGAGTTTCCCTTAAGGAATTCGGAGCCAGTGTTGAGTGGGTGAGCAAAATCATGGCTTCATGCTTTCCAAAGACCTTCAGCAGGCTTCCCACAGTGGCCAGGAAGTGGGGGCAGATGAAACGACAGCTTGAAAGCCCTGGAGGCCTTAACCTCTGCCTCTTAATTAATTGAATACCATCCTTTTAGATGGCTGGAGTGGCTGTTTCCTGGCTGGTGTTAATACAACCTCAAGTCAGCAGCCTGTCTCAACATACAGAGATGATCTCACAGATCATGGCAGTGTGGGTGACAGCAGTGGGGATCGGAGCCCGATGAGGTCCCCAAATCATCCAATCACGGAGACATGTGTTCAGGAGGGAGAGGTGAGGAAGACCTTGATGCCTACTAGGCAGCCAGGTCAGCAGCCAGGCGAGCTCTCCAACTAGAAGAGTAAGGATCTGGTCGGCCCTGTGGGCAGGGCCTGAGCACCCAGGCCAAAGTGAGCCCGGCCAGCCCTGGCACGAGGACATCAAGAGATATAGAATGACCTTTGTATTTACCAGAATTCTCTAAGGAAAAGACTGCATGTAGGGGACCCAACATTCTTTTTTTTTTTTTTAAAGATTTTATTTATTTATTTGACAGAGATAGAGACAGCCAGCGAGAGAGGGAACACAAGCAGGGGGAGTGGGAGAGGAAGAAGCAGGCTCATAGCGGAGGAGCCTGATGTGGGGCTCGATCCCGGAACGCCGGGATCACGCCCTGAGCCGAAGGCAGACGCTTAACCGCTGTGCCACCCAGGCGCCCCAGGACCCAACATTCTAATAAGCTTGGGGTGACAGGAGGGAGCCTCGAGGGGCATGGTGGAGTCGCAGTAGATAATGGCCAAGCTGCTTTGTAAAAGGCTCTAAATTAAATTACTGCAAGGGCTTTCCTTGTATGCACGAGGCGTGCCAACTGGGGACAAGCAGGAGGAGAAGCTGCTCACGGTCACCCAACTGTCCTCCTCCCGTGTGTCATTCATCCTCTCATTGGTTAGAAGGGGTTCCAGATTGCTTTCCCGGCCCCGAGCGTCTGCATCTCTCTCTTGTTCAGCACCGATGATGGGGAAGTTGCAGAACACACTCTTATAATACTGTAATGTCAATCTTTGTACCCTTGAGAGTCAGAGCCCTAAAAGAAATCCCTGGTTACCCCTCTTTTGCTGCCCTCTGTCAAGAACTGGTCTGCCTGACCATCACACCCTCCCTCCTTGGGCAGGTACCATCTGGGGCCAGTGGCAGTTAACAAGACTGCCAACGGCCTGAGTGTGGTGCATGCCTGACTCATCTCTGCAGCACCGTCTTCTCTTCTGTTGTGCATAGTCCTTTGTCACGTGTGTAGATGTTTGGCTGGGTAGATAAATGATTTCATGCATGAATAACTGGGTGACTATATGAGTGAATACATTTGTGAGATAACTACCTGGGTAATGAGAAATGAGAGATGAAACTGTCACTTGTGGAACATTTTTTTCTCTACATAAAACAGATACAATTGAAAACACAACCTCCAGTCTGGATCAGGCTCTAACTAACTGAGCTATTCGGCCCAGAAAGACACATCATGGCATTGACTCAGCCTTTCTTGCGTGGGCCCATCACGGTGGTAATTATGGCCACACTACCAAGGCCCTTCTGGAGAACAGGCCTCTTAGAAAGCAGGTGGCTGGAGATTTCCACTGACTTGTTCTGTTTTTTTTCTTTTCAGATTATCAAGGAGGTCCCTCCACCCCCAGCTGAGGAGAGTGAGGTAAGTGACCAGAGCGGGGTGCAGCCAGATGGAGAGGGTGGTAAGGTGGAGCAGAGAGCTGGCTGGGCTGGCCCGGGACTCAGGCCCCTGAAAAGCAGAGCTAAGTCAGGCCCAGGCCCCCACTGCATCGGAGGGAGAAGGGAGGGAAGTCTTGGGTCCTTTCCAAATCAAGGATGAACAGGAACTGAACGGAACTGGCCGCCACAGACAGAAGGGTTTGGGAGGGTTTCCTACCTGCAAAGATAAAATCTGAGATGCAAACATAGATATTTTTATTTAAATTTTATTTTATATTTTATCCATACAATTTTCTCCTCTACCATAGACACTTTAGGTTTCTCTTTTCCCTGCAGAGACGTATGCTTCGTGTATGTAGATCAGGGCAAGGCTGATACATTCTCCAAACAATTAGTGATTCTAGGAACAGCCTGATGCTATAGTAGTCCATTTTTCTTTCCTTGAAAACAATGTTACCGAAAGATTTGCCAGGCAGTAATAAAAATATATTGGGGGGCTGGGGGGGGTGCCAATATCCTGACCTTGCTCTCAAATCCTCATCATTTAAAGGAAGAGAAACCGTCTTAGACTCTGCCATAAACTGGACCGCAGGCAGTTCTGGTGCAAGCATGGGCTGGGGCACAATCTGGTGGAGGCACTAAAGGCTAACGGTGAGAAGGAGCATCCCTGGGCAGGAGTGCCAGGTCAGGAGCTTTCCTCATCCTCTGATCACTCCCAGAGCAACAGGCCTCCCTGGATGCATCACTCACCAATTTAGAAGCCAGGGTACAGGTCTGAAAACTTAGTGGGATCCAAAGACATAGGGGTGAGGATTCAAGTTCATTGCCCTCAACCCCTAAAGTCTACTGTATGCAAACTGAGCATAAGCCCCTCATCACTCCTCTTCCCAATGCCGTTGTCAAGTTTCTTGCATAAGGAGAGAAGAATGATTGAATTTACCATTCCAGGGGTCTGTTATATCCTGAACCATATGCTCGTAAGCCAAGGGATTTAATAGCTGCAATCAATTAAAGCACATATTGTTGGAATGCAAACTTTCTGCCCAGAAATCAAGGGAGGAAATTACATTGCTTCGCAAAGAGGAGGGAGGGAAAAAACCCTCTTTACATCCACAAAAGCCTTTTCTTAATCCTTCAAGAGAAAGAAAGCACCGTGGCAAGTTCCACGGATTCCAGTTTGGCTGTGTTTCCCTGGTGTGCAGCTGTCTCATACACCCAGAGGAAAACAGGGCAAGAAGCTTTCGCTTGATGAAGTTGCTCTGTTTGCCCTGAGGTGAAGAATGTTCCCTCCCTTCGTTATGTTCAGTTGGAGGAGCTGCTGCCCTTTCTTCTGGTGCTGACCCTGCATTTGCCTTTGGAAGGCGACCTGGCAGCCACTGTGGTCAATATGCACCAGGGGACTTAGGTACCAGACTGTGGGGTGTGAGTTGCGCAACGCCACCTAGTTTCATTAACTATTTTCATAGAAGTCATACTTCCACGTGAAGAAGGCAGATCTGGTTTCTGAAACAGAAGGACAACCTTGGGATACTTGAGATCTAAAGGGTTGTGTTAGACATGAAGGAGCTTCTGGGCTGGCTGGGGCAGGGTGCAGGCTGCACTGATCACTTAGCATGTGTGTTGGCCCTGATAATTCCTTGGCCTGGTGAGTTAAGCAGCCCAAATCTCCTTCCTAATGTTTCAGCAGAAAAATAATAAAGAAATCTCACAGGAACAGATAACATAATTTAGCCCTACAAAGGATCTTACATAGTGCCCTGAAAATCATAGTCTGAATCTAGACTTCTAGAACCTTCTCTACTCCAGCTTTCTCCATTCAAATCCCACCAGTCCTTCAGGCACAGCTCATGTGCTACTATCTCCAGAAAACACACTGGAATTCCTCCCATCAGCACTAATCTCTCATTTCTCCCTTCTCTGCGTTCCAGGGTATTTTACTGACCTTTTCTTCTACGTCAATGTTTAAGATCATTAGCTACTTGAAGGTCAGGATCTATATCTCACTAATCTTGGACTTATCCCCAAAGAGCTTAACACAACGTCTAACACTCAATTAATGGCTCTATGAAGTCAAACACTCTGCCATATATGTGAACAAGTTCAGCATTAATTATCCAAACTTTCATCAGTTCTATAAGCCTCATATCCTAAGGGAGACAGATCTACTACTTAAATAGCCAAACGTAGAATGAACACAACTTTATAATGAGCTCTCAGTGGTCCTCTTTAAGAGGGAATATCGAAATGCATAGTTTAAAAAAGCAGGACTTTTTGAGATTTCATGCAACCAACAGTGATCCTTCTGTATAAAGAGAAGACAAAGAAAAATGACTTTTTTCAAGACCTCAGGAAAAGCAAGAAAGCTCAATTGTAACAACTAAGAGGGGTATTTCCTGGGTTGAGAGTCTTCTCTAACTGGCAGCAGAGTGAGGAATCCTTACAAAGTCTCTAGGTCCTCCGAATTATGGTCAGTGTAAGGGGGGATCCAATCATGTGGTACTTCATCTGATGGCTTAGTTCTGAGTCACCTTCCATGGACTTTGTGGCTATGCTTGTTTGGGAGGAGGAGGGATGCCTACTGAAGGCGTTGACGTGGGTGGGCATACGATTCATAAGCCCCTGGCTTTGAATAATGAACTTATTTCCAGGTTCATTATCATGCTCACTCATCCTAACCATTTCTCTGGGGCAAGAACTTTTTAGATGAGAAAACCGAGCTATGAGAAAATCATATAACTTGTCTAGGACCAGGCAAGTTGAACTGCTTCATGGCTATGTCTCCAAGGACAGCCGGAGTCGCCCCCACGCTGGAGGGCTGAAGAGCCAAGTGACTGCCAGGCATCTTTTTTCCACTGGACATTACATACACACACACACACACACACACACACACACACACACACGTATGCTCCAAGCATCAGCCCTAGAACAGGCCCAGAATTCAGTATCCTCTATTTCAGTAGTTTAAAAAAGAACATCACCACTAAAAAAGGAAATACTCTCTTCTTCATTGATGAATACAGGACAATCATGGTGCTGTCCTTAATTATTGTGTGTGCACGTGAACAGATATGATACGGGGTCATGATATGTGAAATGCAACTCCGAATGGGGCCATCTTCGCTCAGCTGGGATTTTTGGTATTTACCAAGAGAAGTGTCGTTGGACTTTTCTGACTTGTCAGTTCACTCCTAGGAATTCATCTCCAAGACTGACCTTGAGGGTGACCTCTCTGGCTTATCCCCAAAGACCTCAGATGAGACAGTACAGCCAGTTCTGCTCTGGGTTCTGCCCTCCAGAGCCTCGTGGGCCTGGGAGTGTCAGTGGCCTTGGTCCTTTACTTACGTCGTCACCCTCACAAAGCATACTCTTCTATAAATGTAGACATTCTCGGTGGCAGATTCATTCTTTTTGCTCTCTTTATTTTTTTCAAAATATAACACTGGGCTGGCAAGCCGTGGGGGCTCAGCTCCAGTTGCTTGAGTGAGTAAACGAAGGAACAGACAAATAAAGGGCCCTTGTTTGTGGAGAGATAGGGCTTCTCCTCAGGGCTGAAGATGGGTTCTCCTTCAACCAAATGGTAAATGCAACTGTCTCCTTGGACTCGATTCTGCTTCACTTACGTTCTCCTTTGTGTAGAGAGTTGCGACTGGTGCCCGCCTTGCAGTGAATTGGGGGCGGGCGGCCTAATTTGGCCCCCATAGAGCCTTGAATTCTATGGGGAATCGGGGAGTTCTTCACAGAATAGCTTCCATTCCAGCGACATTCTAAAAGAGCCGTAGAAGCAGCGGAGGACGGATGCTCTGAGCACGCAGAGCCCTGAAGGGTGAAGCGTGGAGTTGTACAAAGCCCTGGCATGATTAGGAAGATGGTGAAATTCAGTGTCTAAGGGCAGCACAGGACTAGCCCAATTATGGGCGAAACCAAACATGCGTGTCAGGCTCGGTGTTCTGGAGCTCTCTCTTCCTGGAGCAGGGCCGCCCGAGGACCAGCCGCTCAGAAGAGGCGTCTACCGTCTGAGTAATGTGCTGCCATTCGTTTTACCCACGCATCAGCCAACTAGATGTCTGAGGCCACCACATCCTTTAAGATTTAAACATAACTTCCCCTGATGGGAAACCAGCATCCCTCCCTAATCTCTGCGGTTTCTCCAAACACCACTGACTCCTCCTTCTTGCTTCAGCCATATCTCATCTTCTTCGTCTGTCAAGCACCATCTTGCAAACCTGATTCCTACATTCCCCCCCACCCCACCAAGGCACCACGGGCATAAGACCATCTACATAGGGGCTTGAAAAGGTTTAAAAGTACAGGGGTGAGTTACAGCGCAGGCCAGCATCCTTGTCATTCCTGCTCCTGGGAGGTGCCTGAGGCCCTCTGCTCAGGTGGGCCCGGGCAGTCTGCGGACAGCTCGCATCCACTCTCTCCCGCCCATCCTTTGCTGACTGCCCGCAAACCCCCCGTCCCTACTACTTTGCTCCGGCAGAGCAATTTGGCTTATCCAGTCTGTCCCTTAATAATTGCAAAGGATCTGTGTCCTGGTAGGTCTTCCTCACCCGCCACATCCTTGAAGGGCAGTGTGACGGGGGCTCCCCAATTTGATGTAGAGATTCGCTTCCGGTGCTGCTGATGTTCTTAGTGGCATTGCTGGGGACTGTGATTTTACTCCATCAGTTTGGGGCCAAATGAAAAGACACATCAAAGATTCCCTCCTCTTCTGAAGATTGCAAAACCCTCTAGTCTCTAGAATGTGTAAACAGAGCCATGGTAACTGCAGGGAAATTCTGACTCCCGCCGGTCAAACCCTGGGCCTTTGTGTTGTCTTTGCTGTTGTTTGAGTTTGGCAGGCAAGCTCGGGTCAGGGGATTACACGGCAGGCTTGGTGGAGCAGAGCGAAGCCCTGGCATTTCCTGTTGTGGGAAGGCCGGCCCCTGCTGCACATGCTCACATGCTCGACAGAGCGGAGACCAGAGCCCGCAGCTAGTCCGTGGCGGGAGGGACGACGTGAGGAAGGGCAGCTCCGGCTGCAGACAGGGGGAAGGTCCCTGGACAAGGCATCAGGGAACAGGACCAGAGCCTCGACTCTGTTCATTTCTCCGTTCATTTCTCCAGATCTGACTGTACAATGAAAAGGCTCCAGTAAATGGTCTCCAGTGTTCGTACTCCTGTTCTTTAAAAAAAAAAAAAAAAAAATCAGGAGACTCCTAAGACCATTTCAGTTCCCTGTTGAATAAATCGGCTTTAGTCCTGGAGTTTCTTATGTTCTTGGTGCTGCTATGTTCATTTTTGGGTGATATTATTTCATTTCTCTCCTTTGGAAAACTGCATGAGACCAGCCGTGAAGCCATATTTCATATATGACACACAGACACCCACCTCTAGGGATAGTTTAACCGTATGTGTAAGATACCGAAGGCTTTTGGTTTAACATCCTAAGCCTTCTGAAATTCTCTCACAGGGTAAAATACTGTGAACTGATATTGGGGCTCTTTGGTTTTATCATTTTATCATGTCTTACAGTCATAAAGCGTCAAAATGAGCAGGGACAAGGGGGGAAGGAGAAAAGTAGCATTTATTTGATAGCAGCAAATGCCTGGAAAAGCAAAACCTGAAGGACAAAACCCAGAACTTTGTTGACACTGAGAAACAAACGAGAGTAAGGTTCCCTGGGCTCAAATGCAGTTCTGCCACCCATGAGCAGGGCGACCTGAGTCCGCAAACCCGCTCTATTCCTCCTCCCTAACGTGGACGTAATAGCATCCCTACCGGGCTGCCCGCCGTGAGGTTAAAAGGTTAATGCACGTAGAGCACTTGGAAGAGTGTCTGACACATGCATGTAAAGGCTTCGTAATTCAGCTGTGGTTATTGCAAACTCGGTACCTGTTTATCGACCACCTCCTGTGTACCAGGCTCCGTACAAGACCTAGAATACAAGGGCAACAGAATCCACTCTGTGCTCAGGGCTCACAGTCCCCTGGTGAAGAAGGACAGATCTGTTTTAAAAAGACAGAGACCAACCCAAGTATCAGCTGCCAAGATGTTGCAAATCCCCCCGTCTGCTGTGATCATGTCCTTTAAGGTCTATAAAATGTTTTAAATTTTTTAAAAAGATGCCTGCCCGTCCCAAGCGCAGCAAGTCACCCAGAGAGTCTTAATGCATTAATGTGTTATCACTTTGCTGCATCATCTCTGGATCTCTGTCCTGCTGACGACTTGTCCTTGTCGGTTCCTTGCCTCCTGCATGGGATGCCCCTTTCCGCACACTGATAGAACTATCCCCACCTAGGACTCCACTCCGAGTCCTTGACTCCCTGGTACCACCAACACAGGCTGTGGGAAGCAGGCTTGTTCTGGGCAATTGCAGCCTCTTGGGCGTATTCTTCTGCTTTGCAGAGACTCCTTTTTCAGCTTCCATTTTTTTACCCAGGAGGGAAATCACTCCACCACCCTATAGTCCCTCTGTGACTGTAGATGGTGATATTTTTCTCCCCTCAACAGGAATAATTTTGGTGCCAAGATAAGGAGCAGTTTTGCTAATTATCCTTCCCTTTTCCATCCATAAAGTTACAAGTTCCTCTTGTTTTCTCCCTTCATCTTAAAGAATACAGTAAGCGCTAACTTCGGTCACTGAGCGAAGCTGCAGGCACTGAGTTAACTGCTTTATTTGAATCATTTCATCTCATTTGTTTGTAAATTCAACAGATAATTCTTAGGTACCTCCCACATGCTAGGTGCCACTCAAAAAGCTAAAAATGCAATGGTAAACATGACAAATAAACAGAAGCTTCCATGGAACCCTTACATTCCAGCCTGGAGAGACCAACAGTAAATACATATCAAGCCATGTTAGGATCCATTATGGAAACTGAAACAGATTGATGGGATGAAGAGACTGGGCCTACTGTAGAAGGATGTCCAGAGAAGGCCTCTCGAGGAGTGATAGGAAGGAGCCAGCCAGGAGAAGAGCAGGGGGGAAGCATTCCTGGGCAGGGGGACAGCTTGTGCGCAGGCCTCGAGACAGGAATGTGCTCAGTGTCTGAGGGACAGAGAGAGGGCAAGCAGGCTGGAGCGCAGGGAGGCAGAGCGTGGTAAGGAAGAAGGCTGGAGAGGTGAGCTAAGGCCAGAGCTTGCAGAGCAGAGCTGGGGTCGAGATTCTCTGCTGCCCGGTGGAGAACAGACTGTAGCCGAGCAGTTCGGCAGGGAGGCCGGCTAGGTGGCTACTATAGTATCTTGGAGAAAGTGTAGGGGACTTGGGACCAGTGGGGTGGGGTGGGGTGGGGTTGGAGGTGGGGGTGAAGAAGTCACAGATTTGGGGTCTTTTAGAAGTAAGGTCAACAGAATTTGCTGGCAAACTGAGATGAATCGGGGGAGGGACGGTGGGGGAGAGAGAAGATTCAAGAGGGGCTCCAGACAGTGGGGAAACTGGAGGAGGAGCAGTTTAAGGTGAGGATGTGGGGAGACTCCTCTTGGATGTGGTATTCTTGAGATGGTTAGTAGTCCCTTGAGAGGAGACATCAATGTCAAGTCAACGTTTGGGTTCAGAGGAGTCGGGGATGAAGAGATAAACACGCAAGTCGTCAGCACACGGATGGAATTAGATGAAATACCCTATGAAGGGGTAGAGATGCACAAGGGAACGGGTCCCAGGATTGTGCCAGCACCCAACCAGGTCGTTCTGCTTTTACCCCCACTTTACAGATAAGAAGATAAGCTCAGATGGGTAAGATGACTTGCCCCAAGGAAGGCCCCAGGGGTAACCCAGGCAGTTGACTCCCATCACTTTGCCAAAGTGGACGTGTACATAGACCAGTTGTGCTTCGCTTCCTTCACGTATGACACTCTTTCTGCAGGAAGAAGATGATGACGGTCTGCCCAAGAAAAAGTGGCCTACCGTAGATGCCTCTTACTATGGTGGGCGGGGCGTTGGAGGCATTAAAAGGATGGAGGTAAGAACACAGCTTCACGTACTCACATCAGTGTGCCAGCCACCAGATAAAACTGGTGAAAACTCATACTTGAGGTCTGATGGGGATGGGGATTACATAAGGCATCAGATGGAGAGGTGGCAGGTATACCCCTTTGACGGTGCACCCCCCTACCTCGCCCACCATTGAGTCAGAGTAGTTTGCTCATCTGCTCAAGCCCCTTGGTGGTTTCCTCTCTCACAGGAATAAAATCCGAAGTTTTTATCTGGGACTGCAGGGCCTTTGCACATGCTGTTCCCACAGCCTGGACAGTTCCTCCCCTAAACATCCATCTGCTCAGCTTGCTCTCTCTGCCCCTTCAACGCTTCCTCTTTCCCTTTTTCCACACCCTCCTCTTCCCTGGCCCTCAAAACCCAAAGGAATTGAGGGGTGGGTAGCATTCACACTACACATCACTCGTGTATGTACGACGCCCATTCTCCAGGGACTTTATTTTGTCATTTTGCTTTATCATATGTTATTTATTTTAGGTTCGTTGGGGAGAAAAGGGTTCCACAGAAGAAGGTGCTAAGTTGGAAAAGGCAAAGAATGCCAGAGTCAAGATGCCGGAGCAGGAATACGAATTCCCCGAGCCTCGGAATCTCAACAACAACATGCGGCGGCCCTCTTCCCCCCGGAAGTGGTACTCCCCAATCAAGGTGTGTCTCTCTCTCTCTACTCAGAAATCTATCATCACTCTTGACAAGACACTTACATAGGAAGATCAGACTCTTGACATGATCAAATATCCAACCAAATTCCAGATTATCACAAAGGAACACATTTCTAAAATCATGGACTTAAAAGTATAGGTATTTACTTGCTCTGTTTTGACAATATCAAGGTTGAGACTAGGCTTTTAAAAATCACCTTGGCAAACAGGTGGAATGCAAGTGGACTAGGAGTCAGGAGACGGGTAGGAACCCTAGAAGATCACCGTACATTTCTGTAATAGCTCACTTCAGTGGTAGGCAGTTCCACTAACCAAAATGGCAGCATTGCCCTTGATGCCTTATCTGTCTTCCTCTTGCCATAGCACAAGCCCATCCCCCTTTATCCAAGCCTCCTGCCAGCCTTTCAGGTGTTGGCCATGGAGCTAGGACTCACTCTTCCTGGCTGTGAGCAAAACCCCTTTTTTTCTCCACTATCCCTCTTCCCCTCCACAGCTCCAGAAAGTAAACCTCTTTGGCTTCTTAGGAAGTGTAAGCCGTAGAAGGTAGTTAATCCTTCCTGAAGGCTTCTTTTCTCTTCCTCTTGTTCTTCCTCTACATCTATAGTGCACACAGAAACTAGACCAATTCCAAGGCCACAAGTGAAAGACCCCGTGTGAGAGCCAGCTCTCGTCATGCACGGGCACACATGCACCCACACGGCCTTTACCCTTCTTCCAATGAGAGTGAAAGTAATATTCACCACTTGTTAAGTTATTTGCTAATCTTAGAGCAGCCCTTGTCCTATGAAATCAAAAGAAATAATCATTTTAAACAATGCAGTGAAATGTCATTGGTAGACGTTTCATCTCAGCCAAGCTAGCTCATGCTCCCACTAACTGTATTTTCATTTTGGTTTGCTGTGTTTAAAGCAAGGAGATTCTTTTTTAAGATAAGTCCCCCCCGCCCCCCGCCTCAGGGCAATGGCTTGAACTCTGGAAAGATGTGGGCGAAACATAGCTTGCTTGCCTAACAGCTGTTTGCTTCTAATTATTTTCTCATGCAGACCATGCAATGGCGTGCATGCGTGTGCAGACAGGAAGGAGCCAAGCAGAGTCTCTCAGATGAACAAGAAAGGGAATTTTCTATTATGTCGTTTTTAGGAATCTGTACCTTGTGACTAACATGACATACTTGGTTGTAGCCAGGTTTTCAGTTCTGTAATCTTGGATTTGGAAAGAACGTTAGTTCTGTTTGAAGATTCCAGTTTCTGCTTGAGAGCATGTTACTCCTCTGCTAACCAGTGGTTTAGGACTGAGTTTTAGGAAACAAATAGGGATAGAGAACGACTAGATTTAGAAATCTAAAAACATTCCCAACACGCACTTGGAATTAGTGTCAATTCAACAAGCATTTGTCGTGCTGGGTACTGCCCGATACTAAGCATACAGAGGTTCTCAAACCTGGGTGAGTATCAGAGTTACCCTGAGACCTTTAAAAATACAGATTCCCAGGCCTCGTGACTTAGCATCACGCAAAAAGTTTTCAAAGGCACATGGGCCATCGTCACTTGCTCACTTTTTCTTATCCAGTGAAACTCCTTCCCCCTCCCCCTGTGCCCCCTATTTAACATCCAGACTCCCTAATCCATACCCTTCTGTTGCCCCCAATTACTCTTCCTTCCAAACCCCTGCTCTTGGGCCTCCTCCTTAGTCACTGTGTTCAACTGCTGGTTCGCATAGTGTGGTCTCTGGACCAGCAGCAGCGGCATCCCCCAGGAACTTACTGGAAATGCGCATTCTCAGGCCCAACCCAGATCTACTAACTCCATGACTTTGGGGGTGGGGCCCAGCAATCTGGGATTGAACAAGCCCAGTTAAGAAATTGTCCTGAAGGCTCCAGCCAGGCTTCCCTAGGAGGCTCCCTGAAGGCAGGAATCTTGGCACTTGACCATGATCACACCTCAGAGATTTGCCAGAAGTCCCAGCAAGCAGGCCCACGTTAGAGCTCGCAGCCCCTTTTTACCACAGACCCAACTGCTGGATTCGTGTGAAGTGGTTGAGAATCTGAATGTCCAGGAAACCCCAAACATCCAGGTGGAAAAGACTTGTGATGCTGGTGGACGGGCCAAGGCCCTCAGCAGGACTGCCCTCCTCTGACCTGGGAAAGGTGACTGCCATCCTGCTGGTGGGGCAGCTCAAGCCAACGCCTGCTCAGCTCATTCTATACAAAAGCCCGCTGGTGTGACTGCCCATGCTTGAGTCTTCTCCCCACCAGATTGGACCCCTGGAGGCACCAGGGACGCCTACCTCATCTTTAGCCTGTGGTAGACAGCACTGTGCCTGGCCCAGCCAGGGACTCCAGCGTCTCTTGTTAAAGAGCTGACATGAAGGATGAAGTAGGAAACCACCCCAGAGCGCGCTGCCGGTTAGACTGTCTCCTGTGATGCACACAGATCACGCTGGCACCTTCAGTCTGAAGAAGGTGGCATTCTTCTTGCCATCTCTTTGAGGAGAGGAGAGAAAAAGAGGTCATCATATGTGTTTATGGGCTGGGTGGTTGACGGAAGGGTAGAAACAAGGAGGTTTCAGAATAGAAGCCCAGAAAGGAATTCAAAAGTAAAATTGTCTATCTCTCCAGAAGAAGGGCAGACTTGCTACAACTTCCGAGTTCATACTGTTGAACAAGTCTCATGCTCCGCGATGAGCCCCATCTTCGCCACGGTGCCTGTGGACATCACTGGGCCTTGGAAAAACATTTAGCCTCATGTAGTACCATAAACTCTGCTTCCCTGAGCCCTCTGTCTGGATTTGTCCCGGTCTTGGCAGGGAACAGAAGCACACTCAAGAGGGTTGAACTTTTGGTGAGGGCGGGGTTAAAGGAATTCACAGAGATCACCATGCGTACAGGGACTAGCAACAGTGGGAGCTCTTGCACCCCTGGGCCTAAAGGACAAGGAGAGGAGATGGCATCATTGGAGCCAGTGGCCAGGAGAGGAGGCCACCCATTGGGAGCTGTGGCCATGGAGAGGGAATCAGCAACCTAAATCTGCCCTACCCCCTGTTTTTATATGGCCCACAAACAAAGAGTGGTTTTCCTTATTTTTAAGTGGTTATGTAAGTGTCTCTATAATATCCTAGAGTTTGTCTCTTGAGCTACAAAGCCTAAAATATTTACTCTGTGGCCCTTTACAGAAAACGTTTGCAGATCCCTACCCTATAAGAACACAGCCACTGAAGAAGGCAGGGGGTCAGGGAGGGAACCAAAGGACTGAGCGCCCCCACCTCTCCCTCATCCTGCCCTCATCTCCTGTGGTACCACCGACCGACCAAACCAAAGGGAAACCCGATGGTGTTATCTGTAGAGGGCAGGCTTCTAGGGCATAGAGCTAGGAAGGCAGAGAAAGGGAGAGAGTGGATGGGCGCAGGCAGCTCAAGGAGAATGACCACCCTACTCTCTGCCCCCACTATAATAGGGACAATACTCCCACCTAGTGCGAAACTTTTAGGAGACACTGGGAAGACCCTTAGTTTCCCCAGTGAAAGTGGTCAGAATCATATACCTATTTAAATGTATTGCATTTAACTCACTTTTTTCATGCATTTTATGAAACAGATATGAGGAGCAGAGAAGCAGGTGAGTGCATTTGCTAAGCAAACCCAGTGGGGACTCATCAAGAGAAGAAGTCCACAATGGGTTTCTCCCCGCCATTCCCCAGTCTAATTTAAGGCACTGACCACAGCAGCCATACTTCACCCTTTCCTCATTCCAAGCTCATGACCAGGAAATTTTCCAATATTTGGCCTTAATTTGCCTTTGCTCAGTTTTCACCCCCTGGATTGACAGCACCCCATGCTTCTCATTAAATTGGGACTGACCATTTCAGACAAGTTAAGTAATGCCCAGATAGATGGCCTCCAGACAGATTAAAAGCAGGACTGTTTTCAGGTTTGCTGGAAGGCTTGCGGCCTCTAGAGAAACCATTTTCTCCCTCTCTAGTAGCTCCTCCACATGACTGGAAATGACAGAAACGACAGCTGAAGGACACAAGCCAGACCCCGGATGGCCAGGCAGACCGGCTGTTCTTTGCAAGACAGCCAGGCCGTGAAGGAGCAGAGTCAGCCCGTACTACTCTCAGGGCCTGGGAGGGGGTGGTCTTCTGTTCTGCTCATTTTGTACCAGGCCAGCCTTCATCCCTGGCTTAAAGCACCTTGACCTTGTAATCAAGCCGCATTGAGTCGTGAAACTGTACTGGACGGAGCTGTATGTAGCCCAGTAAACACGCCAAAGCCTGAAGTGTTGTCAGATGGGCCGCTGATGTTGAGCAGACTTTTTCTTGTTCCTCTCTGGCTACTTTTTATAATAGCTCCAAACTTTTTTTTAAACAAAGACCGAAACTCAAAAAGAGCAAAGCAAAGAGTACCCCGTGTGAGTGTGTGCACGTGTGTGTGTGTGTGAGAGAGAGAGACAGCGTGTTTCCAACGTTATTCATTCATCTATTTCTTTTGAAGAGAAGCAAGGGTCACAATATTTACCATGTATTTGAAGGTGTAAAAATTCCCGTGTTAGTCTGTAACAGCCCTATCGTTGAGCTCCCTTCAAAATTCTCAACCTCTGACTAACTTCCAAGCAGCCAAGGCAGACAAACCAGAAGAGAAGACACAGCTGTTGCCTGGCCAAAATTTAGAAAAGGAGAGAAAAGGAAGCTCAGCCACAAACCCCAGGCACCAGGATGCTTAGAGTGGTGGCCGCATAAACATTCCTGGCCCTGTCTTGTTGTTTAGGAAGGAACAAAAACTAGAGTTGACATAGATCTCTGCTTGCCTGCCTTTGTGGACTCAAAGTCTGTCTGAGCCTGAGTCTAGTTTGGGAGCGTGGAATTGGTAAATTTCTCATTTGATAGTCAAAATGTGTCAACTTCCTATGAAAGAAAGCTATACTTAAATGTCAGCTCATATATTCTGACAGGGGGTCCTGAGGGTAATGGGAAAATCTCTGTTTCAGCTTCCCAGCAGCCGTTGGGCGTTTCTCTCGGGGAGGGATCAGTGCCTTGAAATGCGCCCTACGGACAGGCCTGTGTATGATGGACACTCAAATCCGAGATAAACAGTGGAGTCAACTCAAAGGTCCCTCCCTCCCCAGACTTCGGGTAAAGCCCAAGGGCTGGTGGCGAAAATCCCCTGAGGCCTTTCATGCCCCAAAGGGATATTATCAATAACCTCATCAGCTGCTATCTTGAAATGACAGGCTGCTACCCACGTTCAGAAAAATAAAGGCTCCAACAGCCTTTGTTACACACTTCTCCTTGACCTCAGAGAGTAATTTTTTATCCTCTTCTTGGTTATAAACACACTTATTCTAAAACTTACTCCAGCTCTTGCATAAGAAGCTACCTGCTGTAGGAGCAGAACAGGTGTTGGAAGTGTCAGTTACACAGATTGTTTCCTGTGTCCCAGAGGTGGGACTCAGAACCTGCAAGTACTACTAGGACTAACTAACTAGTCTCACCTTGGCCAGAGGAGCCTAAGGACAGCAGCTCACCCGGATGAAGCCCTCCCCTGGGTGAGACATATACTGTAAGTTGGGCCCAATTCCAAACGCTTTCCATGCACTCGCTCCTTTATTTCTCACATCAACCCTCAGAAGTAGAAATTCCTACTACTCCCATTTACAGAGGGAAAAACTAAGGCACAGAGTGGTTAGATAACTTGCCTAAATTCATACTGCTAGTAAGATGTTTCTTGGTTTATTTTATTAATAGCAAAGCATCCATTCAAGCTAGCAATGAAATCCGTTATTAATCAAACAGGAGAGAGGACTGGGAGCCTGAAGGTAAAAGACCAATCAGGAAACTGTTCACAGGATGAGTGACAGGCGATGAGGGCCGGGGCCAAGGCAGGAGCCATGGAGACAGTGGGCCAGGGTGGACAGGAAGCAGTGGGAGGAGAGCTGTGACAGAGAGAATGGCCATGAGACACGGTTGAAGTTGAATATGAGGAGCTGGCCGAGGGAGAGGACGTGACAATGATTCTCTGGTGTCTGGCTTGGCCGGGGAAATGTCAGAGGTGCCAGGAACCAAACAGGGCGTACGAAAGGGGGAGCAGGTTGGGGAAAGATCTTTCAGTTTTCACTACCTGTGCTGTATCTGCGTGACAACTAAGATTTGGTAGGTTATTGGATCTGGAGTTCAAGAGAGGTCTGAGCTGAAGGTAGAATTTGTAAGCCATCAGCAGAGAGATGGTGAGAGCCCCCGAGTGGACCACTCAGCCTGAGGGAGAGGCTGGAGGAGGGGAGCACCAGGTGGAGGCTGAAAAGGACTAAGCCGAGAGGTAGGAAGGAGGAGGCAGAGGCTGGAGGCACTGAGGCCAAGGGAGAGTGTGCAGAAGGGAGAGGCCCAGTGCATGAGGTCTCAGAATCGAGCAAAAGGAGGCCCAGCAGTGGCCAAGACATTTGGCACTTGGGATCCGTGGGTGGCCTGAGTGGGTGCAGCTCTGGTGGAGTGTTGTGGCCACCAAACACTGCCAGACAGGCCAGACCACAGCGGGCTGGAGGGCGATGAGAAGTGTGGCCTGGGGGAAGTGGAGAGGGGGTTGAAGGAGCACAGAATGGAGGACCGGTGACGTTCACACTATTGGATTCTTACACTCTGCATTACGTTCTTTTCCGTCTTTCTACAGAGCCTTCCAGATGATCATTTTAATGACTTGCCCATGACCATACATAATATTTAATGGACACTTTCTTTTTTTTTTTTTTTAAAGATTTTATTTATTTATTTGACAGAGATAGAGACAGCCAGCGAGAGAGGGAACACAAGCAGGGGGAGTGGGAGAGGAAGAAGCAGGCTCATAGCAGAGGAGCCTGATGTGGGGCTCGATCCCACAACACCGGGACCACGCCCCGAGCCGAAGGCAGACGCTTAACCGCTGTGCCACCCAGGCACCCCTTAATGGACACTTTCTATGAGACGAGTATCTAAGTCCAATATCTAATTGCAGGCCTTATAACAAGTCTATAGGGTAGACGGTACCATTGTGGTCCATTTTAAAGATGAGAAAGGCGAGGCTTAGGGAAACGAACCAGCTTGCCCAGTACCGTAGACCTGGGAGGGGCAGACCCAGAATACAAACTCAGGCTGTCTGAATCGTGCTTTGTGCTAAGCATCACACTAGGGCCCACTGCCACCAGAAGGCCTGACTTACTACCGATTCTCGTGGTGTGACACATCTGCGTGGTCTCTGCTCTTATGCTCTGCGTGTAGCTTTAGCTTTAAATTTCGGCAAATATTCTTCCAGCCCCATCTTATTGTTCCTCGTGTGTGAAGCAGTTGAGTGATTAGTACACGGAACGCTGTGGGTGGGCTGATTTGCAAGGACAAATACTGGGCGTCCCCCAAAATAGGGAAAGAAAAGAGGCATTCGTCCAGGAAACCCACCTGGTTTTATCCTGAAATATAAATGCTTATCCCAAGGAACCTTAAAGGAAAACATGTAACTGATGATTGAAATGGTTTAATACAAAAACCATGCTGAACACAGCAGCAGTCCCATCCAGCTTTCTAACATCATTTCAAAATATTTTTAGAGGCTTTCGTAAACACTTTGCCAAAAGAGATGAGAAACATGACACTTAGCAAGATGAAGTTTAACCCACAAGAACTTGAGCAAGAGTTGATAGAGGTTCAAGAGCAGGCTTTTTTGTATTTGATTATAACCCACAGGAAAACAATGTCAACACATGAAGTCTTCAGGGTGATATTCTTGAATTGATGCTTCCGCTATAAAAGCTTTGTGTCAAGCAACTTGAAGGGCTCCGGACTTCCCCAGCCTTTCGGCACCATCCTGTAGAGACCAGCTGATGGCCTTCAAACATGCCTCGCTGAGACCCCGGTAGGAAGTACAGTGTGGCCCACACTGTGTGCGCGCACACAAACACCCACCGGTACCCACGCCCAGACACATTAAACTGATGCGAATTTGTCACAAAGTCATAGTGACCATCACCATGTGCAAGTGACTCGAGTATTTTCTTCCCTCTTCTATTTTATTTCTTAAACTTTCCAGTCCTAATACACAGAATTGTTTCCTGAGGACTTGAAGAGTTGCAACCCAGAGTTTAGAAACCCTACTCTAAAGGATCTAAGTTGAAGTACTCCAGCCAGAAGATGTGCACGAGGAAGAATCTACAGTTGGTATAATAGAGAGTACATGAGCTTCGGAATTACACAGCCGTGGGGTCCAATCGCACCTCTCCAACTTACAAGCTGTGTGTCTAGGCATTAGTTGTCAGTCTGACCTTCCGCTTCCTCTCCATAATCTTTTTGGACTTTGGCAGAAGACCCTTTTGAAAGCACCCAGCCCAGCAATTAGAAGCACTGAATTCATTCATGCATCCAACTAGTATTTACTGAGCACCAGATGCTCCCCTAGGAGTTAGCAAACCCAGTGACACCGCTGCTTTCCTGGAGTTGACACTCCGGTTGGCAGAGACAGACGACAGGCAAATAAACATAGACTATGTCAGGGATTAATAAGGGCCCTTGCTGCTGTAACAAGCTACCAGTAACTTAGTGACTTAAAACAACACCAATGGATTATTTTACAGTTCTGGAGGTCAGAAGCCCAAGATAGGTCTCACTGGGCTAAAATCAAGGTGAGACCAGGGCTACATCTCTTTTGGAGGCTCTAGGAGAGAATCCATTTCCTTGTCTTTTCTAGAGTCTAGAGGCTGCCCACATTCATTGGTTTCTGGCCCCCTTCCCACTCCAAAGCACCCGTTTGTTGAACCTTTCTCACAGGTATCACTCTGACTCTCCGTCTGTTGGCACAACTTCTCTGATTCTGACCTTCCTGCTCTATGAAGGATCCACACGGTTATACTTGGGTCCACCTGCATAATCCAGGATAATCTCCCCATCTCAAGATCCTTAACTTAATCACATGTGCAAAGTCCTTTTTGCCCTGGGAGTTAACGTATTAAGGGTTAATAGAGCAAAGCTAAATAAATGTCATTGTTTCCTCCTGTATTTGCAGCAGGGGAAATCAACCTCATTCAGCATGGCTAGGGAAGGAGAATGGCTAGAGGCACTAGACTCCCTTCATCACACACTGAAGACTTCAGCACTCACAGACGCACTCCTCTCAGAGTCAACCCATTGCCTACAACTCCAAAGGGGTTGTGATTTGGGGCAATCTGGGATGTTTGGTCATCTGTCCCTTGAGCCTGGGATTCCTGAACAAGTCACAGGTGCTGAGTGAGCCTAGGGGACAACGAGGGATCTGCATCCCAGGGCCTTTCATTGGTCTTGCTCCATTGACATTTCTGTTTAGTAATTTTCCTGGATTTGTCATCATTGCTTCATTCATGAACTCTGGGCATTAAGTGGGAAGAAAAAACTTTAGTGAAAGTTGAAAAGATAGACTTGTGGTGTGAGGATATGCCCAGAAATGTGGTAAAAGCAAAATCTGAGAGCCTGAATGAGCTTCTCTGTGTTTGCAGATTTGGGGCTGCCCCCAAGTCCCAGCTGTACCCTGCATGCAAATCAGGGTCTCTTCTCCTTCTACGTTCCTGCAGGCCCCTGAACTTAGGGCCCGGAGAGCCCGTTAGCCTGTTACAACCACATTGCCGGTGGTGTGTTGTTCACATGACTGAAGAAGTATGGAAAGTTCTACATGTCTGTGCTGGCAACTGCTCTGGTTTCATTTGTAATCTTAGTGCATTTGTTTTTGTTTTTGTCTTTTTCAGGGAAAACTGGATGCCTTGTGGGTCCTACTAAGGAAAGGATATGATCGTGTGTCTGTGATGCGTCCACAGCCGGGAGACACGGTAGGATTCATTAGTGGTGTCACACACACATTGTTTTTCTCTCTCCCTCTGACTTCGCTGAACTAGAATAACTCCAGATATATCCAGCTGTTATTTTATGTTGTGAAAATCAGATACTAATTCTCAAAATTCTGGTTTCTATAAGACTTTGAGTGTTGACTTGTTTTTTCTGGAAAGGATTTTGACCTAAATAAGTCGAGTTAAACTTCCTAGGACTAGAGCTTCTTAATTGATAGGTACTGTGAGTGAAAGAGACAGGGCTGGCTTGTGCCTAGGCTGTGCCAGGAGAGAGGCCTGCGGCTCCCCAGAGCAGTGGCCAGTGGTAACCAACAAGATGCCAGCCACAAGATGGGGCAAGGAAATGAGGGCCACAGAAAACTCCCACCATCTTCCAGCAGGTATTGGGCCCAACTGGTCCAAGACCTCAGGAGGGTCTTCTGACAGTCAGGGACCAAAACTGTCAGGGCCAAGCTTGGAGTGTCTCCAACTAAGAGGAGGCAGAAAGGAGGAGCCAGCCATCTGGCCCATCTTCATTCTGTCAATGAGAAAATAGAGGACAAGAGAAGCTGAGTAATTTGTTCTGTTCACACAGTAACGATGCTAGAAACAACCCCAGTTCTCCTGAAATCACACTGTTGCTCTGTCTTCTTGTAAGAGCTTGTCTCTTGTCCCTATATTTTATAAAACGAAGCTTGGGACCAATTTCTCCCTCAACTATCAGCAAACTACACCTTCCATCCACTTCTCTAGGAGTCAGACACACTAACCCAAAAGCAAAATAAAGGTGTCTGACTTGGAACTCCTTTCAAATCAGGTAAAGAACTTCTTTCTTGGCAGGAAAACTCCAGGCAAGTTACTTAACCTCTCTGAACTTCAACTTTATAAAGTAGATGACACTTTGGCTGGTTGGAGAAGGTCATGTTTGTGAAGAATTTGGTCTAGTGGTGAACACACAGTAATGCTCAACCAATGGCAAATATAATTGTGATTATTTACTTGGTGCTTTTCTACTGTCTGTGAAGGGCTGATGCAGAAATTCAAAGCATATCACAACTACTGTGTATCAGGCGTACCTGCTTGTTTACCGTGCTCGCTGTTTGACACGGGACAACTGGTAAAACACAAGAGCACAGCTATGAGGCAGGCCCCTCTTCCTTTGCACCTGGTGACAGTGGGTGGTTTGTGGCTGAGGGGATTTGGTCTAAAGTTTCCTAGCTGTGCAATTAGCTGTGTCTGCCTGCAGGTTGTGGCAGGGACAGCAGGCAAGTAGGATGTGACAGAAACCAGGTCATATAAATGTGGAGCTGACTTGGCTCTCGTGGCATATGGAATTCGTGTTTTGTCTGTGAAAGTCCATAAGAATACACTGTGATAGCAAATTTTAAGGTGCAAACTCTACAGTTAACAGAAATGAGCCCAGGCCGTAAACTTTGTACACTCGGGGTGGTACTTGACCTCATGAGTTAGACATCTGTTTTCCGTGGGAAATTAAGAAGTATTTTTTAGCACGCATGAGACTCATCTAACAGATTAAGAAAAAACAGTAAGATACCTAAACTCAGGTTCAACAGTACTATTTTTTTGTCACGGAATATGCTGGTCATGTGTGCAAGCCCGGTTCCTTCGGAGCACCTGAGAAACAGCTCCACTAAGATTTGTTACCATGCCATCCCCCACAGGGCAGTTTGGCAGAAACAAATTCGTAAGCTGAGTCAACCGGAGAAGTCGTAGGGGTTAGTGTGATGGATAAGACACAGGCATCAACACTGTTTGGCATGAAAAGGCCAAAGGGATAAATCCAGCAACAATGGAATGCAAACTGGTGGAACGTCCTCTCATGAATCACACCTCAACTGAATCTCCTGTTTGCGAATTTTGAATGAAAGTTTGTATTAACATTTGAAGATGTTCTCTACACTTTTGAGAAACACGATACCGCCTTGAATTCTCATTCTCCGATCACACTAAATAACAGATCTGAAGTACAGAAGGTCTGAGAGTTAGGATACATCTGACCATATTCTCAGTGCTGTCCCAAATGGATTATTGTCCCGCCTACTATGAAATGGGCTTTATTTATAGAAATCCTGATAAAATTTTAAGACACATAGGAGAAACAGATGCCGAGAATTGTGTCCTTGTCATCATGACGATGGCCCCAGACATCTTGATGTTTGCATGGAGTTACACGAGAAAGGTCACAGAACAGAACAGGTAGGAAGGGCACCTCAAAGCTGCCTTGTGGCAACTCAGGAAGAGTTCCCGGGGAGGGGGGCTAGGTTGTAGCTTTGTGTACGTGCTTGTTCTTTTTTGTTTTGCATAACTTCAGGAGACTCGCCACAGATCTGCATCACTGGCACGGTGATGACTCTGTACGAATTCCTCAGCACTGATTTATGGGGCTGATTTATGGGCTGACCACATTTTCCATAAACTCAAAATGACTACATCCAGGCATGTGCTTGTGAACAAGAGTCACAGGTTCTGAATTTTTCCTTTAAAACAAAAACAAAAACAAAAATCACCTAATTACATTCTCCATTACATTCTGAATTGTTTCAAACACATGTTGACCTCACAGAAACCTGGCAGTTCTTCCTTCTCCGTTCCTATCTGCCCCATCCTCCCCAGTTTAACCCACCCTGGCCGTGCAGATGCAGACAGGGCCCACCAACAGAGCCTTTGAGGCTGCCTGCTCAAAGGACTGAGTGCCTCCTGCCTCCACCACAGACTTGAGGGCTGCGGAGGCCCGAGCCCAGAGCCACACCCTTCCCTGGGACTGGCGCCCACCAACTCAGAGCTGTCCAAGCCCCAGGTCAGGGAAAACATGAATGGGACCACAGCAGGAGCCATGAGCTTCCAGTCCACCACCAGCCTGGCTTCCTTTTTCTTCTTGGGGTGGGCTCACAGTCCTATTGTTCCTTGGTATCCACCAGGAAATCCCTGGGCCAATATGCAAGAGAAAATGCCAGAAGAAACCACTTAAGTAGCAAACCAGCAACACATCTGATCCTAAAATGTAAAGAGTTCACTAAGCATGTGATACCCTTTGCTGAAACCATCCCCCTGCCTCCAGTATGTAGCTGTACTATGCTTTTTCTAAAACACATACCTCAGCATGACATTCTGAGGCTTCAGACTTGCAAAGACCAGAAAAAAGCCCCCCAAAATAGCTTGATTTAGAAAGAACCCCCTAATTTTAAACGCAGGGATGTAAGGGAACTTCAGAGATCAGGGTTCATGGAATCCAGTGGTTTTCAACCTGGTTGAAACTTGTGATCACCTGAGGAGCTTTAAAACACTGACATGGGGGTGGAGTGGGGAGAGGGGAGGAGGGCTGGGTGACTCAGTCGACTGAGTGCCCAACTCTTGGTTTTGGCTCAAGACATGATCTCGGGGTGGTGGGATCAAGCCCCGCATCAGGCTCTGTGCTCAGCGGGGAGTTTGCTGAAGATTCGCTCTCCGTCTCTCTCCCCGCCCACACTCTCTCTCTGTAAAATTAATAAATCTTAAAAAACAAAAAACTGACCCTCGGATCCCACCCCAAAGGTTTTATTTCATTGATCTGGGATGAGGTCTGTGCATTGGGATTTTAGAAGCTCCCCAGGTGGTTCTAACAGCAACTAGGGTTAAGAATCGGTGATCTGGTCCAATTCCCTATTTTTCATCCAAGATAGCATCTTCTCTTTCCTTCTCCATCAGTTTGAAGGCAACTCTCCACACTCCTTCAGAACCTGATGGCCGTGTCTCGCAGGCATAAGGGAAATAAATGGATGATTACTGTCTTCATGGGCTTTCACCAGACCCTTTCCTACCACGAAGATTAACGTTGCCTCGGGCCACTATCGTATTGTTACTGCTTAGGGGAAAAGGATGGAAAGGAAGAACTCTAACTCTGCCTCATATGGTTTTTTCTGGATGGAATTCAATTGATATATTGACCAGTCTAACCCCTCCCCAGTTGTTTTTACCTCTGCTCGGGCCATCCCCCTTCACATGCTCTGGGAGGGACCCACTAGAATTGGATGTCTTCTTTGTTTTCAGCTCTTCTGTTTCTCCCAGATCGGACATCGGGAGGCCGGTACATTCCATTACTATCAGCAAGAACAAAAAACTAAGGCACACTCAGCTTGTTTTGCAAAACTGGGCCTCCTTAACCATCAGAAGAGACCCAGGAAACACACACGTAAATGTACATAAACAATGTTTGAAACTTATCTGAAGCTCAGCCCCAGAGGTTGTGAAATCCTCTCCTGGAGCTCCAGCCCCTGGCTGCTGTCTGCGCAGCTGTTTCCAATAAGGGAGCAAGGCCGGTCACATGGGCACTGTGTGGCCGAGGCCAGAGTGAGCCGGGCAGGTTATCTCAGAGGGCAGAGCGCATGCTCAGCTCATCCTTCGAAAGCAGATGAGCCTCCTGTAACGTAAGCAACTCAGAGAAGGCTCTGTGCTCTGCCTCTCTCTCTCTTTTCCCCATTTTCCACATTCCCTGTATTACCTCTTTCTTCTTCCCTCTTTAACTTGGCTGCCTTCCCTCAAACATTCTTTGATCAAACATCTACTATGCTCCCACTGAGAACCCATCACGGAGCCAGACACTGAAGATACCAGTTAGAACAGGACTGAATTTTGGCTTCCCAGGATTGAGTGTAGGACTTGGAAGAGAAGAGAGAATCAGGCATTGTACTGACCACAGGTGGTTATGGAAGAGCAAACCCATTCACAGTCATTTGGGGAACGACGATGATCTCTATTTACAGAGCAGAAACTGAGGCTGAGGGTAGGTGATTAACTTTGCAAGGGCACACTGCTGGTAATGTGACAGGATTTTTATTCCCTTAGCGCCCATTGTTCTTGGTCATGCCGCTTCAAAGAATGAAGAGGTGGACCAGACGAAGAGGGGTGGGCAGCAAGGCAAAGTTTATTGAGCGATAGTACGAAGCTCCCAGAGACGGAGGGGACCCCAGAGGGTTGCCGTTCTGGCGTTCAAATTTAGGGGTTTTTATAAGCTCTTTTACAGAACGACCTTGAGCAAGCTGAGTGGGGGCGCCCTGCGGATTGGCTGCTAAGGGGTGCCAATCAGGACTTTGATCACGCACCTGTCTACCTACTGGGTTATTGTTCATGTGTCGACGGTCTTTTGGGCTGACATGTGGAGACGAACTGCCTCCACTTGTGATAGTGACCGATGTTTTACGGTTAGCTGTTTGGTCTCAGGATGTCTTGCAAAAGTCAGTTCTGCAGAGGCTGCTGGACGGGATGCTATCGTGGTCTCGGCTAAGCTGTCAAACAGGATGCTCGTGCGGTTTCGTCTTAGCATCCCGGCTCCCCGTTTTCTCGTTGGGGACCCTGGCCCTGACTACCCGAGTGTCCGACCAACTCCTAACAGTAAGGGGCAGATCGGGGGCTTGAATTCAAGACTATCAGATACTAGGGGTTCCTCAAGCCCTTCACGCATTCAGCAGATACTGGTTGACCATTTGCTCTGAGATGAGCACCGTGTGTGTGCGGCTGCTCACTGATTACTACGCAGTGTCCTCGCCCCTGACGACCAGGGCCAGTCACGTCTCCAAACATCGCCCGTGTGAAAGGCTGTGTGAGGGAGCGGAGCACACGAGGTGTGGGGGATGCACCCAGAAAGGGCATTTCACCAGACTGGAGTAAAAACCAGCGTCTAGGAGTGACATGCTGGGAACAGGAGAGTTGAGCAGGGAGGCTATCCTAGTGAGAAGGAAGCTAGAGCAAGCCAGCAGGGTGGGCCTCTGGCTCCTTCCAGGAGACACGAGGAGTGGGGTACGATGGAGGACAGAATGTGAGGCAGCGAGAGGAGGCCACACGGGGTGTTGGTCACGGGAGCCCACTCCGAAGCCAGTGGAGAACGGCAGCAAGTGTTGTAAGCGGGACGTGATCAGATTTGTGTTCTAGAGCAGTCCCCCTGGCTGGCGTGGAGGTGGCCGTGTCGAGGGAGGGTGAGCCGAAGCGTGGCTGGCGAGTGGGAGAGTCTGGATCTCAGAGGTGCTGAGCAAACTCAGCGACTGGATTTGGTAACTGGGTTGGAGAATGAGAGGGAAGCGTCAGGAAGGACCTCCAGAGTTTGGTGTGAGCTGGCAGTGATGCCACCAGGATGAGGGCAGGAAGGAGAGAGCTTTGGGAGGGAAGACCAGGACTTGGCCTCAGAACTTGGCAAGCTGGAGGCACCGGGGGGCATCCAGGCAGAGACGGCCAGGCACGGGGCCGGGAGGCGCTCCCTCTCGGGGGCGTGCACGTGCAGGGCTGGCACCGGCAGGGTCCTGGGAGGGAGTGCCTCTTAGAGTCTGTGCCCGAGATGCCCCACCAGCCTCGTGCTAGTCCCGGCCTGTGTCCGAGGCCGCTCTGCTTAGTGAGAGTTCTGAGCTGGAGGCCAAGATTTGGGAATCGTCAGCATGGCAGCTGTCCCTAATGTGAGGTAGAGGAGGAACCAGGGAGCCTGTGGAGACAGAGAAGAGAAATAGGTTAAGCAGTGAACCCCAAGGGTCATGTCCTACAAGCTGTGGGGGAGAAAGAAATAGGGAACAAGAAGGAAACTAAGAAAGACCAGCCAGAGAAAGAAAAGGTGCAACAGGAGAGGCTGGGGTGTTGGAAACTGAGAGAGGAAGACACATCACTGAGGAACATGGAGTCAACAGTGTCAAGTGATGTAAAATTCCGATGCAAGCCGGCAGCAACCCTCTAATTAGATTAGCACTAAGAACGTTATGGTGACTTTGGTGACCTTGGTGACCTTGGTGACCTAGGTTCAGAGGAATGATGGGGGCAGGAGGAAAGCTTCATGGAAAATGGGGGGGGGGCAAAGCAGTAGCTGCTCAGTCTAGTGGGTTCTCCCAGTGTGATCACCCTCGGTGACATTCCTGTCACCGTTTCTCGAGCTCACCAAAAATGGGTTTGCTTAGTTAATAGAGTTTTTGCCCTGTCTTATTTTTTCCTCATTCAGTCGTGATCTTACTGTATATGATTTAGTATTGAATTCTTTCATTTAATTTAATCCTATAAGCATAAGGGGGGAACAATTGTTTAAATCACTTTGGTTCCTAAGCAATTAAAACAATTAAAAATCACTGTTTCATGTGTGCTGATAAGGCATTCCTTCCTGCCTATTGGCAATTTTAAAGCAGATGCGTGTCTGCGTAAAGAAATCAACATTCCCACTTGAATTGCTCGTTGGTGAAACAACAGATCAAACCGGCTTAAGTGCCGGCATGTCCAATTTCTAACACACACCCAAACGACCTGGGGAGAATGGATAACCTGGGCATCCAGAATAAAAAGGTTAGTTGACATTCTATGGGAAGTTCACCTAGATTGTGCAGTTCTTTTTTTTTTTTTTAAGATTTTATTAAGTAATCTCTACACTCAATGTGGGGCTCGAACTCACAACCCCAAGATCAAGCGTCCCACGCTCCACCGTATGGGCCAGCAAGGCGCCGCAATCCTGCGGTTCTTCCCAGTCATTTCCCTTTCCCAGAGAAGCCTTTTGCACTTGAAACTCCTAACTTCAGTTTTCCCCTGAATTTGCTTCGTTACGTCTCTAGTAAAGTCCTCTGTTCTGACAACACTGATTGTCGAAAATAAAATGAACGGAGCAAACCCAAGAGCTGGAAATGTTTACCCCATTCGCTAAGCATGATCAACGTCAGCGAACGGCTGCTGGGGTGCCATGCAGGGCTCTGTGGAAAAAGCAGACAAGCATGAGATGTGGTCTTGACATCAGAGTAATGGACAGACTGGTTCAGGAGACAGAACACATTCCCTGGGCAGACCAAGTGAGAGCTGAAGGGACTAAGAGCAGCAGAGAAAGGGCCATCGTGGGCAGCCTGAGGGAACAGGAGGCCTCCCCAGGGACTGGGAGGACTTGCCCTGGGCGGGAGAGGCAAGTTGGGAGTTAGTCGAGCAGCCAGGGTGTGGAAGGGCTGAGGTAGCAGGTGTGCGGAGCCAGGATGCAGCCCCGGAGTGCCTGTGGCCAACAGTGAGGATTACTCCAGGCCGGAAAGGAGGGAGTACGTGGTCACCCCCACAGGCTGCAAGGTGCACATGAATGAGATTTCACCACCTTGGTGGACAGACGAAAAAGTGTGCACCTAATTCTATAACCATTGCGAGCTAATCTTCATCTGGGATAAATGTGACGGTGCCAAAGTGTATTGTATTTTAGAAATTTTTTCTAATACAAGTTTGACTAGATATTAATGGCGTTTTTAATTTACATGTACAATTGGGCCACAGGTGTCTTGTCTTAGAGAGCAGCCAGATGACAATTGTTCTACCAAAGCTCAGGAACAATCAGTCTAATGTGTTGAGAATCAGTTAACAGGCTGTTGCACTGACCCATGCGTGGATCAGAAGGCTTGAATTTAAATGGTGACACATGAATGAAAAGACAGAGATGGTTCTATCTGAAACTGGCTGCAGCATTGTGCTGAGAAAGAGATCAATGGTTTTAGCATCGGGAGGCCCAAGTTAAATCCCGGGGCTACCTTGTGGCTTCAGTTAAGCTTCTCAGCCTCACCGAGCTTCACTTTCCTCGGGCACAAAAGTGATCTAATAATCCCTACTTCTTTAGGTGTTGTCAGGATTCAATAAAATGACAAATGTAAATAATTCAAGTAGATGGGAGTTCATTTTCTTCCCTTCCTTCCCCCGGGAAATTGCAGTCGATTTCAGAGAAGTTTGTTACATCTCAGCAAGAATAAAAACTTCTCTGAATTAGTCTCTTATGTTTAAATCAGCATTGACTTAAGAGAACCAAGTTATCTACAAATTGAAGTCTTTATGTCATAGTCGATCTTTTCTTGCCCACTAGAAAATAATTTTATATTGGCTTTTTACACTGAGGATCTTCAAAATTTCTATCCGTGTCCCACACCAGCCTGGAAGTGCCCAGCGAATTTGGAGAAAACGTCCAATTTGCTGGCCACTGACTCCTGACCTTTTTAACCTTTTGTAAGAATAGATCATTTAAGAAAAAGAAAAGAAAAGCAAATTATAGGAAATGTTCCTAGAGGGTGTGATTTATTTTGGCAGAGTACCCGTCTTGGATATTTGAATTCTCAGTAGTATTTATTCGGTTCTCACCCTTGGAAATCTTTCCTTCACTGTCTCCTTGGAGAGGGACATGAGTACTTAGAATTCTTGGCTCACTTTCCTGAATTTAAAAGAGAAAAAGTTCAAGACACCCTATGTCCCCAGTGAAAACCAAACTGTACCCAAAACCTGCAAAGTTGACTATTTTCAGAGAAGTCAAACCCAAAGAGTTGATGCTGCAGAATATACCACCCTGAGTTGTTGTTGTTTTGTTTTGTTTTGTTTTGTTTTTTGTTTTTGTTTTTTTTTTTGGCACCAACTTCCTTCCCCACAGTCGGAGGTCTCTCTACATAAATGGATGTGCAAGCAGCTGGTGTGGTTGAGGGCTCTCCCCCTCCCTTCACTCCCTTCGCCTCTCTCTTCCAGTCCCCACAGTTTAACCCCCCTTTCTCCACACCAGTACACACTCACACACCCATCGTCGTCATCATCATCATTTCATAGCTTCCCTTAGGACTTTCACGTTTGAGTTGCCTCATCTCCCAAACAGCTGCAGCAACAGAAGGTCAGGTCCTGGTATCAAGTTGCAAATAGCAAACAGAGAAGTAAATCCAAGACGGGGCTGGCTGATAAGGACACCTCTGTTCAAATTCTCTGACCTCATTTTTTCCTTCCAAACAGAATCGGGATTGAGCGAGGCAGGGGTTGGTTCTAGAGTCAGAATCGCACCCAAGTACATAACATTTTAGGAAGTTCGCTACTTGGTTCAAACACGATGTTTATGTCTAGCCGCTCGGCTGCCACCAGCCTGTCCCTCCAGCTGAGGACGTTGGGAAAGATCATCTCCAGGGACAGTCTGCGACCCCGCGATAGGCCTCACTCGGTTGAGAATCCTCCTAACCCCAGCTGGTGGGGAGTTCTGCTCTGGCCCGAAGTGTGGCTTGAATTATAGATGGCAAAAGCTGACCTAGGAGATGGCCTTCCAGAATTCACAGTGTGGAGAGGAGCCAGCCTCCTGTAGGACATCCAGCACTCCCAGATACATTTTCTTATCTTCTCCCTAGCACCACCTTACTTTCCCTCCTTTTTGCATCTTAGAAAGATGAGGCTCGGATAAGAAGGCCCCTGCTCTGTTCAAGATCACAAAGGGAATTAGTGGAAGTGGCAAGACGAGACCCCTTCGCTGCCTGGCTGCCCTTCCATCCTCACCCCAGGCTGGGAGAGGAGGGTGGGGATTGTGAATGGGTTTGGTCTCTTGAAGAGAAGGTAGAAGAAGACCCAACTTTGGAAAGCAGAGAGAGCCCCTGTCACCCAATCACCTCCCTTCTGTCCTCCTACCTCTCCCACCTCCCAACACCTTTCCATTTGTATCCTGCCCAAGGTGACATAACCACTAACGCCCTCCCACACTCGCCGGCTCTCCTGCACAGTGTGCTGTCTCCCGAAGTACGTCGTGCTCTTTGCCCTTCCTGATTCCACCTCTCCCTGCCTCCCCTTACCCACCAACACCATGTGTAGGACAGAGCGCGCCCACTCATTCCCCCATCAGGTCTCAAGCCTTCTCTATAGCAGGTACCAAGCTGTGCGGCAGGGAGTTGGCATGAATGAGGGGGGGTCCCCGCCCTTGTGGGGTGTACAGCAGAGAAGACAGGAAGCCACTGAGTTGTACTTGATATGTTATGTGGAATGGCAGGGGGAGTTTGGGATTCCATGGGAGCATAGAGCAAGGAGCTAGAACCCGGACTAGAGGCTCCAGGAAGACTTAGAAAAGCAGAGCCCATTTGACTGAGACCTGAAGGATGAGCTCTCCCAGTGAAGTAAGAGATGAGCGCTTCTGGTTGGAGGAACAGCAGGTGTGAAGCCCCAGGTAGGAGAGGAACAGAAGGAGGAGGCCCAGGCTGACCTTGGAGAGAGGAAGGGGAAAGCAGTCTCACCCCCCTCCCAGCTCTGGCTTCTCCACCCTTCTGTCTGCTCCCATCTTTTGGTTGCTCAGCACGCAGCTGCAGCCCCACTTTCTCCAAGACCCTCCCCCAGCCCCAGCTCATCGTCTGGCCCCTCCTTCCACTGTGCTCACAGCTACTGCCATGCAGCTCAGCACCTTTTTAGCTTAAGGTCAATACTGACTTTCCTTCCTGAATAAGCTGTGATTTTAGGAAAGAGACCACAGCTCCTTTTTTTTTTTTTTTTTTCATTTTCTCTCATAGCCCTGAGGACGTGGCGCAGTTTGCTTTCTTGTCCCAGGAATTGTCACTTTCTGCAACCCCCAAGTGGTCACAGCTGTTTGTGAACTTTTATGATGTTCCCTATATAGACACCTGCATTTGCATTTTCCTAGTGGGCAAAGAGGCCTCAATAAACCCTCTGCTTTGTAATGAAGAGACAGTGTTCATACTGTCTTCTAGGAGCGTCTTCCAGTAAAATGAGGCTTAATAAGGGTTATTAAAACATTAGAATTTCATTACAACTTTGACTTCTTAAGAACAGTTTAGGAGAAAAAAACAACTCTCTGACTTTCCTAGTCTCACTTTACAAATTCATTCTTATGATATTTGCTTAACGTTTCCACGTTTTTCTTTTTTTTTTTTTTTGGCTAATACCATTGGGAGCAAAGTCGCGTTCAGAATCCACGATGCTAACCAGGTTAGCTCCGGGGGATGCTTACTCCTCCAGCACTCGGCCCCTCTCTGCCTTCTTGTGCTTGCTCCACACGTCTGGACTGGGTTGCCCCATTGAAGAGCATGGCCTCAGAGGGTGAAGCCTAGGCTCTGGCCGCGGTCACGGGCATACCGACTTTTCAAGGTCTCTGACTTGAATACAAGTTCTAAATGGGAGTGAATCTTGAGTCAGGTTTTCCGTATTCTCTACTGCTCACTGATGGTGATGTGTAATGGCAAATTCCTAAATGTCACAGCGTCTGGAAAATTGGACACCATAACAGACATTCACCTTTAGTGGCACAACTAATAAAAGTGAGCCCACTGGAAATTCCACAGTGGGGTCATCCCTTTTGCTACACAAGACGGTGTACCCCTTCTTTCTCTTTCTAGCAAGGAAAGTAGTTCTGATTAAGAAAGGTGCAGTTTCTTCGACATGGAGGTAGAGACAAATAGAAAGGAGACTGAGTGTCTTGGCCTTTGGTGGTGGGAGCAAGATGACCAGAGTCCCTGAAGCCATTGCTTCAGTGACCCCACCATGTCTGTAGACCTAGGAGTGCTACGTGGTTCTCCAAAGATAGCCAAGGCATCAGCAGAACGGAGGCTTGTGAACAGTAAGCACCCCTCTAAATGAGGAAAAATTCCATGAGAGCTCCCCATAGCGCATGGTCCCCCCCTGCACCCCATCAGCTGCACTAGGCTGTCCTACACCACATCCTCTGTTGGTGGCCTCTGTTGCAGATATGTTTGCTAATGGATCAAAACAGCATCTCTTAGCAAAATTGGACCTTACAGGTAATTAGCATCAAGCCAATAATCCACATGTCTGCAGTCCACACCAAGCCACTCCAAAGCAACACAGATGGAGGCTTCCGAAATGTTTAACCTGCCCACGGGAAAATTCCAGTCTCATCCAGCAGCACAGCTGTGCTTTCAGCTAGCTGCAGACTGTAACGCTGGAAGGAGTGTTCTGCCCTCAGAGGATCATCCATGGCCAGGTTTTGTTGCCTTTCCTTTATAAAATTCACCCAATCCACATCCAAACAATCCAAGACAATATAATGGATTTCTGTGTCGAAGGAGAACAATAATCTTTGGATAACTTTATTCTGTAATACTTTTCTTGCTCTCGCCAGCCCATTCTTTTGAGGACATGCTTCGTTTTAATCCATCTCCAAGCTGACTTCTTTTGTTTTTAATGGCAACAATGTGATTATTGACATTCTCTAGCTTTGTAAACCGTGGAACAAACTGTCCCTCCCTGAAGAAACACAGCTTCTCGTAAATCTTCCCCAGAAACACCAGGGTTAGAGGAGAGAAGCATGACTCGATTTTAAATGAGTAATCTTCCCAACTGTCACTTCCAGAAGGTAGACAAATGCAGAGATGATAGACAGATGCAGTTTCAACTATAGTTTTACATGCCTTTGAAAGTCCATTGAGATCAGAAGATAAAAAGTCTTTCCATGACAGGAATTTAAAGTGAAGATTATCCCTTTAGGCTCTTCACAGTCGTGGAAGAGCAGACCAGGGCCTTCGTCCATGTGCAGAAGAACAGTAAGCAACTGGGTGGGACAAGTGGAGTCCCATTTTTAAAAATTATTTGTGACCCCCTCTCTTCTCCCCCACAAATAGCAAAAGATGTTTTTAGGTCATAAACACCCCAAAAGTAGTCTAGAGCAATACCGTCCAGTAAGGCAGCCACTAGTCACATGTGGCTATTAAACACTCGAAGTGTGGCTGGTCAGAAATGAAGTGAAATGCAGGAAGTATAAAATAAACTCTGGATTTTCAAAGATGTAGTATGAAAAAAAAAGAAAACAAAATATCTTTTCAGTAATTTTTATGTCGATTACATGTTGAAATGATAACCTTCTGGACATACTGGGTTAAATAAGCTGTGTTATTAAAATGCACTCCCCTGTTTCTTTTCACTTTTCACACACGTGGCTACTAGAGAACTAAAAACTACCCATGTGGTTTGCGTCCTGTTTCTACTGGACCACACTGGTCTAGAGGACTGGCCTGGAAGACACTGGTGAGGAAAGGAATGACATGACTTCCTACAGGCGCAGAGGCCTCCAACCATTTGTATTTTGTGGACACAATGAGAATTTCAGAAATTATGAGTATCTGCCCGCCCTTCCTGGTTGTCTACTGGGTCAGCTGTGACTTTGCCTTTCTGGGCCAGTCCCTGTCCTGAACTTTGCGTGCTTAGCAGAAGTCTTGCAAACCCTGTAAGTTAGGGTTTTGTTTGCAGCAAACAAGCATTGTGCTAAACCATTCGTAGACGACCCGCTTCTGGGTTGGGGTTTCATACGTGGCAGAGCAGCTCCCTTGCGGCGATCTATTGAAAGTCAGCCCTTGATACAAGAGTTTGCAAGAAAAAAAAAAGAAAAAGGAAAAGGAAAGAAATGAAGCAAACATTTAAGGAGGTCTCTCTACTGCTTCTTTTCTCCACTATCATCATAGGGAAGAAAGGACTTGCAGCAGCTAAGCCTCTGTTCTAGGTTTGTGTACATTTATGGGATTACCTTCTCTAGCTTTGAAAAATTCCTAGAAAGCAACTAGCATCCCCATCTTACCAGCATGGAAACTGACTTGACTTGAGCAATAATGATCACGAGTACCAGCCAAGAGCCATATAATTTGCAATTACTTGTAATGCATTTTTTCCGATGACCCTTCGTTGTAGGAGTTCTCATTACCATTTTGCAGATGAGGAAATTGTCTTTACATAGGGCTCCAGCACTTAGCCTCGACAACTGATAAATGCAAAAACTAGCATTTACTCATTCAACATGTATTTACTTGTCCTTCTAAGCCCTGGTGAACCAGGGGCCATGGTGCTTTCATGGCATTTACACTCGGGGATCCCCAGCATCCTGGTGGTGTACCAGGAACTCAAGTATAGTTGTCCCCCTTGTCCGGAGGGGGGTATGTTCCAACACCCCCAATAGATGTCTGAACCCACAGAGAGTACTCCCTATATATTCTATATATACTGTGCTTTTTCCTATACTTATATCCCTATGATAAAGTTTAATTCCTAAATTAGGCACAATAAGAGATTGACAACAATAATAATAAAATAAAGCAATTATAACAATATACTGTAATAAAACTTATGTGATTGTGGTCTCCCTTCAAAACACCCTATTGTACTGTACTCACCCTTCTTGTGATGAGGGAAGTGGATAAAATGCCTGCGTGATGAGATGAAGGGAAGCGAATGGTGGAGGCGTGGTGACGTAGTGTTAGGCTACTATTGACCTTCTGTTTTTTTTTAAAGATTTTATTTATTTATTTGACAGAGAACAGCCAGCGAGAGAGGGAACACAAGCAGGGGGAGTGGGAGAGGAAGAAGCAGGCTCCTAGCGGAGGAGCCTGATGTGGGCCTCGATCCCAGTATGCTGGGATCACGTCCTGAGCCGAAGGCAGACGCTTAACGGCTGCACCACCCAGGCGCCCCCAGGCTACTACTGACCTTCTGACAATACATCAGAAGGTCTGCTTTTGGAGCGGTGGTTGACCGGAGGCGGGGAACTGAGATCATGGAACACGAAACCACAGATAAGGGGGTCTACTGGGGGATGGCAGGAGAGAAGGAGAATGGGTATCTTGCCTGCATGCTCAGAAAAGCCCTGTCCTTGGTGAGGTTGACGTTGAAGGTGAGATCTGAATGACAAGAAGGAATGGGCCATGTCAAGATCAGAGGACAAACCGCTAGTGCCAAGCCTACAAGGCTAGAGAGGGTGTGGCACGTCAGAGAAAGTCAGACGCCAGTGCCAGTCTGGAGTCATGGGAGATGGGTGGGCAGGGAGGCCAGAGAGGAAGGCTGGGGCCATGACAGGCAGGGCTTGTAAACCAGGAAAGGCATGTGGAGTTTACTCTGGGTGTATTACGAAGAGTTCGCGGTGTGGAGGAGTCATAGAGGAGGGCCATGATCTCATTCATATTCTGCAAAGACCGCCCTTGATGCCGTGGGAAGAATCCATTGTAGGAAGGCTGAAAGGAAGCTAGGAGATGAGTGAGGAGGTTGTGCCAATAGTCCTGCGTGAGAGGCAGCGGTGAAGACGGAGTGGAAGTGGCCAGGAGTGGATGGATTCTGGAAGTGTTACGGAAATCTGGGCGATAAAACTGGTTGATGGGTGCCTAATCTTTCTTTTGACCTGATTGTCCATGCAGCCCCGACCCTCAATCTTCTGCAATTCTTTTCCTAACACTCTGTGCTCTGGGAAATCTAATCCCTGCTCACCCAGTGGTGGCCTTTGGATAATGCCTGAAAACAGAATGAAACTCCAGGAGAGGCCATTGTTTATCACCCCGTTGTTTTGCTATGTTAATTCATCATCCTGCTGGGTGCTTAGCCTCTTCATTGCAGTTGGCGACCTTTAGAAACACATCCATGATGAATAATGAGGCCCTGCTATATTCCAGAATCACTTCAGTGGTAATAAAAGCAAAGTGATTCTATTGTTTCTATCTCATTTTGGGGCTAGCAGGAGACTGAGTCACTTGCACACTCACTTGCCCTGCGACCATTTGGAGACCGAAGAGCAGAAGAAAGTAATGTCATAGATGCCAGTTACCAGCAAAGGTACCAGGCGTTCTGGGGCACAGCACAGGGCAGGCACTCCTGAGTAAGGGACAGAGGCGAGGACGAAGGGAAATCGTATTTAAGAACCAGGTAGTGTGTCAAAAAGTGGTTATTTGTCTGCTGCTGATAGTAAGATGGAGAAGAGCGAGATTATGGGTGGAGGGAGCAAGCCGGAGGCCAGGGTTGGTCCAAAAGGACTGCAGAGAAGAGGTGTGACTTAAGCTTTTCCTTAAAGGATGCTCAGGCTTTGGCTAAACAAGGGAAAGCAGGGAGGATATGAGATCCAGAAGGGTTGTCTGTCAGCAAAAGCTTACACGTGCACGCATCTGTATATGTAACTCCTCCGGCCAGTGAAAACATTTTCTTGGCATGTGCATCGAGCTTTCGTTAATACCCAAGGGCAGTAAATGCTCTCGGGGGTGAGGAATGAAAACTCGCCCTTCACCTACCAACACACTCCGTCTCTTCCCAGGAAAACAAGGGGGGATCGACCGAGGTAGCGGGTGTTTGGCACATCTGCATACACTCCACACCCACCTCTCAGATGAGAGGGGAGTTTTTATTCCTTCACAGCAATGAACTTCACTCCCTCTGAAACCTTCACTGGCTCCCACTGCCTGCCCACACAGGTGTGTTTTGCTGAATGCTTATTCCACAACTGCTCATAGGAACAAATAAATTTGGAAAATGTTACAAATAACAATGTTAACTGGGGGGGGGGGGTTCTCTGCAGGACTTCAAAGATGTTTTAATAAACCAGTGTTCATTATTATCATGCAGGATTTCTCAAGCTTATGAATGCCTGATCTGTTGTTGTGGGTTTTTTTTTTTTTTTTTTTTTAGTTTTTTATTTAAATTGAATTTAGTTAACTGATTTGTTTTTATAGCGTATGGTTTGGGACTAGCACCCTATAGGAGGCACTCTGGGAAATGCTGGGCTACTCAGCATTTCCTCCATCACCCTCCACAGTCAGTTAGACCCTGCCTGCTTCTCCACAAGCCGTGACAAGGCAGACTGCCCTCTGAGGCACTGTTTCAGCTGATTGCCTTACGTATCCCCATCTCTGGAGCTTCACTGATGCTGTGTGCTGGCCCATGTTATCCTGGCCCAGCTTCTCCTTTGCTTGTAACTCAACCCAAGTCTTATCTTCTCCAGAAAGCTCTGCTGGTCCTTCCAGGACTTGGAGCTGCTTCCTGCCTGTGAACCATCATCACAGTGCTTCATGTCCCACTCATCTAGCATTTCATAACTGGTTTCTACCCTATTCTGTCTCTAGTCCCTTGCACATGCTAGATATTAAAGAAGAGGAGAAGTAGGAAGGAGCTAGAAGAAGAAGAGAAGCACAAAGAAAGAGGTCAGGGGGGAGTAGAATGGGAAGAAGGAGGGAGAGGAAGAGCAGAGAAGAGCACAGAGGTGACAAAGAGAAAGAAAGTTCCATAGGATCCTAGACATGGCACTTCCAGTGAGTGCAGGTGGGTGGGACTACTTCTGGGTAAAGAAGATCCATGAAGTTCTCCTTCTATGACCCCAGGGAGTGGATCTGGCCCCGGCCCACTTTGCTGAAGGCCAGGGCCCACTTGTAGGTCATCAGCTCTAACCAGAGGTGCCATATCTGAGAATGGCATCCACGGTGGCCTCTTAACCAACCTGTGTTCTAGAATAATACTTATTATTATTATGTGTATAATTGCACGATTAAGAAAACAGTGTATGGATCCCTTTCTTTGCTGTTTCTGTAAACAACATCGTACAGTGCGCAATACTAAATATTCAACCGAATAAATAGCCTTCAAAGTAAAAATTACATCATCCTGAAGCTATGGCTTCTACCAAAGCCAGTGCCTTCCTTTTTACACCGGAGAGCCTAAAACCCTCAGAGCAGCTTGAACTGGAGCTTAACCACTGGATTTGTAGCCCAGCGCACTCTCTACCTAGACTGTGTTAAGCTCTGCTTCCCAGGGCTGGAGCGTGTGTGATCTCTCTCTTGGCCAAATGGCCACCTGCCTGAGATGGAGACATAAGAAATATTCCCACGTCTGCTTCGTGCTTCTAACCCACACGCAAATGGCCGCCCATTTAACAAATCTGCTTTCCTAAACCAGAAGTTCTCTTCTTTACCCCGTACACGTAGAAAATGCCAAACAAGATGGCATATGTTATAAATAAGGTTAAATGGACACCTTCCGAAAGAGCCCATTCTCGGTAAGCTGTCCATCTGTTTCCATTGACTTAGTTACCTTCTGCAACAGCCAGTGGCTTTGCCAGAGTTCCGCCCTGGAAGAGCTCATCCTATGGAAGCATAGCTTGGCGGGTTTGTCAGACCCTGTCTCCAACACTCTGTTAAATGCCCAGATATATTTCTTTTATGCTTGTGCACAAATTCCATTTCAGAGTGTCAAGGCAACACCTAAATCAGTCTCCCGAATGTGGTTTGTGGAAAGAGCCTGCATGCCAAGAGGCCTGGGTTCCAGTCAACATTTCCTCTGACTTTTACAAGTTGTGAGCAGATGACCATGGCCCAGGTGCCAGCAGCCATGGGATGTGGGCGGGGGCATTGAACCCCAAGCCTAGTGGGCCAGTGTGGGGCATGGGAGAGTGGTCAGCCCAGCATCTCTGGTCCCTCCACCAGCCCTCCAGAGGACCCACAATCAGGCGGGGCTCAACCAGAGCAGGTCTGAGGCCAGAGCGAGAGCGGTCTCCACACTAATTCATAGCCAATCATGGAGGAGAAAAAGAGTTGAGTGTGTGTGAGGAACTGAGTGTAAGAGCCTTGTCCCAGAGAGCATTTCTGTGCTGTGAGGAGAAGAAGGAAAAAGGGTGCTGGAGTGCCCAGGTTCAGGGAGAGCAAGCCATCCCAGCCCTGTGGATTAGATTAGTTCCTTCTTCCCAGCACCATGTAACTGGGATTCTCTCCTTCTGAGCCCTGCTACCCCGGTATGTGGAACAACATTTGTAACATGATCAAAATAAGATTTTGTTTTGTATTTCCCTCCACCCTTGTATACTCTATTCACTGAGAGATTTTTCTCCAGCCGCCCGATACAAACTTGGCAGGGCCCAGAACTGTTCAGCCCACTCTTAGGTTTCAGGCGGGTCGACAATCAAAAACACACTCTAAATTCAGTAGTTAGAAAGTCCAATCTGAGATTAATCAAGCCCTCAAACCTGACTTAGCGTTAAATCTGCCCTCCTCCTCAGGCTGGGCCAGACTCCCCAGGAAGAGGAGGGCTGTGGGTGTCTCTGTGTTTCTCCACTCTGTTCTTCTCCTCCCATCCCCCACCACAGCTTATTGGCCACTTTCTTATATCTCCTAGGCAGGAACAGGGGAGCAGAGGTAGGGGAAAAATAGCTCCACCTTGAACTGGGACCATTAAGCTGGCTTTGCACTCTCTGGGCCCAGCATGGGCTTCATGGTGACTTGTTTCTTCCATGGGGTATTCTCTAGAGCTTCCTTCTGGATCCTCTGTCCTGCAGTTTCCTTGCCATGGGCAGAAGTCTCTTTATTCCCAGTGTTTGCTTGTGCCTGCTTCCCCTACCTCTGGATCTGGCAGTCACCTCCATCTTCTTGCTGCTCAAGTGCCTCTATCCCACTCGATGGCCTTGCACAGGACCCAAGAGGACCCCACATTAGACCTCCTTCCACACGACCACCGCTGCTCTACGGGAGACACACACCACACGTGGCCAGGCCAACCCTATCACAGCAGTCTCTACCCCCTTGCCACAGGCTGGTCCCACTTCCTCAGACATGAGAGCTCTGTGTTCTCTGGGTTCAGCCTCATTCACCTCACCACGCTTGAGGGGAAAGCCATGGATGCCTGCCCTCCCCGTGCCCCTCTACCTGGTGGGAGGGCCACTGGGGACTCCCAGCACAGCAGCAGCTCTCTCCAAGAAATACCCCTACCAATCCTCCCCAGCCTGACCCCTTTTAATATCTTCCCTCTGGCTGAGGGGGTCCAAGCCTCATGGGGCCCCTTTACAGACGTTGCCTTGGAAATCTGCTTTGGGTGATTAGGTACCTTGTCAGAATCGCTTGCACCTTGGAGCCTAGTCAAAGCTTCCATTTTAACATGCATTAGACACTTATGTCAGATTTTAATTATGTACTCGTTTAAATATAAGTCCCACGGGGGCATGAACTTCATCTGGTTGATTCGCTGCTATATATATAGGCACTTAATGAATAATTGTTGAATTAATAAATTAATTTTTAAGCAAAGTTGGCCACCTCCCCCCAGACTGTTAAGTTTTATGAGCATAGGGACTGCAATTATTTTTACTCAGTATTTACCCCCAGTGTCTAGTAGAGCGTCAGCCAATAGTAGCTGATTTAAAAAATAGTCTTGAATGAACTAATGAACCTGGTGAAAGCCCATATTTCTCCAAGCAAGCTTCATGCAGGCTCCACTGGCCCAAAGCATCTCTCCCTCCTTTCCTCAAATTCTTCACGTGGCCGCATGGCTTCAAACTCTATCAATCAGAGATCCTGTCTGCCGTTCGAGTCCTCTTTAACAACACGTGGGCTGAACGGAAGCCATTGGTCATCTACACTTAAGAAGGCAATACGCTACAAGGAACTTCCAGGAACCTAGTTGTTGGGGACCTGAGAGGGTGCTGGGGGGCACAGGGGGAGAACTCCTGAGAGAGGAGAGGCCAGCCTCGAGGTGGGGACACTTGTAGAGATTTGCCAGGAAGACTGAGGACCAGGAGGGGAAAGGCAAATGGGAAATTAAGCCGATGTTTTTTGGGGGACTGCCTTTAACACTCCCTCCTCCGGTACCATTTTTAAGAACCACTAAATTTTTAGAGCTAACAAGAATCCTAGATATCATCAGAGTCTGCAGTTTTCAGACACTTTTAAACCAAAAAGAGAACTCCTTCTTTAAATGAAATCTTACCAGAAGCCCAAATATGAAAAACAGATAAGGGAGACATCTGATTCTAGATGGGCAGTGGGCAGGAAACCAAACACACACACGCAGTTTTCCCACAGTAGTCTTGCTAGCTCCCCCTCACAATTCCTCAGTGCTCACAAAACACAGTGTGTCCTAACATGGTGTGAGACCTGTGCTTGCCCTGGATCATTATCATGTCTGCAAGGCTGGGCTCCAGAGGCCAAGAAAAAAGGAGAGTACTAGACCCAACTTCTGCTTCCCTTTGTCAAGAATCAGACCTCTTCTTCCCTCCACTTTCCAAACTCCTCATCTACTCTGTAAATGTTTGCTAAATCAAAGAAAGAGCCCTTTCATGGGGCCACTAAAGACCTCCCCAGGAGTTTAATATGACCAACAAATATTTACTAAGTGCTTGCCATATCCTTGACCCTGTGTTTGGCGCTCAGAACAAACGACCATTGTCATTGCTACGTTAGTCAACACTCTGCGTGGTGTTTGTTCGACCTTTTCTGAACCATCTAAATGGCAACTAAACACCCAGCCCACACCTGTCCATCTTTCTCTATACGTGTTGTGAGGGATCGTGTGAAACGATTTGCTGCAATGCAGATAAACCCATCTGTCAGCCCCCATCCACGAATCGAGTAGGACTTGCAAAAAAAAAAAAAATGAGGTTTGGCATGATTCACTCTCTGCAAACCTTTGCTCACAGGGATGACCACCATTTCCTGTCTTTGGAACTTATAAACCATCTGTTTAATAATCTGTTCTAGCTTCCTGCCAAGGCCTGACGTCCCTCTCATCAGTCAGCAGTTCCCACCAAAAGTGCTCAGGGCCTCAGGGCCTCCCACCCCTGCCACTGGCCAATGTCCAGGTCATAGAAATGGCTCCCTTGTCCTTCTTCATGTAACAAGACTACAATGTGTGGAGAGTTCAAGGTAGTGTCATTGTTTCTGTATCAGCCACACCAATTCAGGGCTCAGGATCGCTCAGCTGAGAGCCTACGAACAGGCTTCACAATGAAGCATGCTAGCTCTGAAATCCAGCTCTAGCACGCACGTGCGGTTGTGGGTACTTGCCCTCCCTGAACCCACAAAAGGAGCTCGCGAGAAGGTTGGAGGATTAAAAGCAATATCCTCCATGAAGTGCTTAGCACAGTGGTTGGCACATATCCTTATTGTCACTAGAAGAAAATGACCTTATCGCAGGTCAGGGGTGAGACCAGGCAAGGATCGGGCCCAGAAGGATGGCCTGTGTGGGAGGGGCATGTTCATACAATGTGTGTATTTTTCTAGGCACTAGAAAGTATACGGGAAAGACCCTCTTCTCTATAAAGCTTGGAGTCTCCTAGAGAACAAATGATGAATATATGTCTGTCCCAATTTAGTTACATGGTTGTGAATTTGCTGTTGGGGTCACACAGAAGTCCCAGAAGACCAGGCCCCAGGCTGGTTCCTGGAGCTGCTTCTCAGAATGGCCCACAGATTATCTCAGGGGCAAGTTCTTCAGGCGGCTCCGAAAGCCCCGGAGAGCTCAGTACAAGGGATCCCATGTCTTTGAGCACTCCCAAGGAGACCCGAGGAACAGGGTGGTAGGCCCCTCAGAAGAATGTCAACCCAAGATGCAAAAGCTATTATGGGTCCATGCTCCCAGCCCTCCTGGGAAACTTGCGGAAGAATCACTCCCTGCCTTTGCTGGTTACAATTAAGTTGGCAGGACTCAGCTGCAGTGGATTTGAGACGTTCTGGGTCAATTTCTAAAGCTCATTTATTTTAAAAGTGGTTGAATTAAAGGCAATAGTAATAGGTGGCAGCTGAGAATTTTTAAGTTTTATTTTCAGTTTTGGGAAAAAAAAAGAAGGTTGGGTATCCATTTATATTTTCATACTAAGGATAAGTCAATAAGGGAGATTTCATTGTGTTTGTCAGTCTAAAAAATAATCAATTCAACGTGCCATAGTCCTAGATTTAAACTGCTTAGAAAGCCCAGGAGAAGCAGCCCTCCTCCTGGGGCGGCATGAAGGTGGCCTGGGTAGGCTAGGAGCAGCAGCTGCTGGGAAGGGAGCCTGGAGCTCTACTAGGAGGGGTGGTAATTCCGGCCTTGACTGTGACCAACTTTGAGCAGGAGTCGGAAATCACAACAGGAACAAAACCACAACGGCCAGGAACCCAGCACCAACAGGGAAGCCCAGCCTGGCTTTGCAGTTGGCTGCTGTGACTTACAGCAGGAATGACAGGCTAGCAGAAAAACCAGCCTCCGGCCCACCCAGACTCGCCTCCTAACTGGGGAGGGGGCTCCCAGGGCAGAAGGGACATAACTGGTTCCCAAGGCTAGAGAGCTTGGTCTGAAAGGCCCAGGTCCAATTATAACAAGCCAGGGGCCTAACAGCTGCCCTATTTTGACATCAGGAAACCCATTTTTAGTTCTGCTAATGGTTGTAATGTACAAAGTTTATGTTTTTATTTCATGGACTTAATTAATGCTTAAAAGAATTAAACCAGTAAGGCCGAAGACCACAACTTCCTCATCCACCAGGGATGGGCTACTTTTCCCAGAGCCTGCCTCTTACCGAGAAGTCCCCAGATTCTTTATCAGGGTTCCCGTAGTCCTACTACTAGATTTGACGGGTAGTCAGAGCATGTGTAAGCAAAATGGGCTGTAGGTCCCTGCTGTGATCAGAAAACTGTGTGCGTAGGCATCTCCTCCAACTACCTACCAGAAATTCTCCAAAAGGAGAAAGACTAATCTGTTTGAAGGTCTGGAGCCTCATTACCATCCCAGTGTCCACTAGCAGGAGAAAACACACACACACACACACCATGTACCACAAACCACACACCACGGGGGAAAATTAAGGTGTCAGTTAGTCTCCCTTAACTACCTGGCAGAGTCGATCTTGTTTTTTTAATTCATTCACCATTTTTTATAGTGCTAATAACTGGATCCTTTACCATGAGCCAGGCTCTGTGCTATATGCTTGACCAGTTCATGATCTTCACGTATCACAAGACTTTCCAATTATAACTGCTTTCAGAGTGTACGAGATGACAGGTTCTCTTAGTGATTCTGATTCAGTAGGTCTAGGGTCAGGTTTTGGCATCTGTGTTTTTAACAAGGAGCCCAGGCGAAGCTTAGGTTCACGTGGCTGTCCTGGGAATCTTCTCCGTTTGTCCAACTTGCCTTTTTGATGGAGGTGCCCCCAGTTTCCCAGCAGGTATGACGTCATCACCTCAGAGCAAAACCAAGCAGGCTGGTCACCGGAGGGAGGGACGATGGCCTCCCAGTGTGGCCTGAGAATCCATTCGCTTTCCTTGGGCAGTCAGTCACACAGAAGCCTCGTGTTGACCAGGCAGTCCGAAACGCCCAGATCTTCTTCACCCAGACTGTGACTGGGCTGGGAGTCCCCTCCATCACGGTATCGATTTTCTTAAGTGGGAGACCTGGCTTTTAATACTAAATAAGGAGTAGTCTTATTTAATTTAACCTCTGGTTCCAGATCGTCCAGTTCTCCTCAGCATCCTGACTCCAGGAGTCATCAGTACGTGTGGCAGAAAGTGCTCGTGGACCCTGTGTCCATCTGAGGCAGGAGTTGAACTTGGCCACAGCCGCCTCCACCAGCAGAAGCTGGTCCAAAAGCTATCCTTTCTGTGTATTTTTTGAACAGACTTTTAGCTATTGAAAACCAAAGTAGGACTCTGTGAGGAAATTTAATGGAGAGAAACTGTCCCAAACTCTACATGGTACCTTTTTGCATCTTAATAAATCTTCAGCATTAGAGCCATGATTCAAAGAAATGGGAGGCCAACTAACTTGAAGTCTGTTCTGGTTAATATTCATGTTGTTGATGGTCCCACCTATCGAAAAGGCAAAGCTATTTAACAGAAATGTCCACAAAGAGAGCCAAGACAGTCTCATGGCTGCAAAGAAACCTTGGACCTGTGCCCTAACCCTCCCCGTCGTGGCTCAGGTTTTCCAGCCATGTGAGGGAGTGCTGATGCCCGCTGCCTTCTCCTCAGGAAGAGCTCCTGAGGGATCCGTAGACAAGGCCGCACAGGACTTTGAATTTCTGGGGCAAAATTAAGCAGTTCATTGTAGTATGGTTCCCCGAAACTGGGTTTCTTCATCTACCAAGTGTTACGATTGGTGCCTGGAATAGTAAGTAATGCTTCCATGTAGGTAAACAGACACTTGGAGGGCAGTGCTTCCCATATGATGAGGGAGCAACAAGTCAATGGGTCTGAAATCTCTAGGTCTGAGACACTAGGAAAATTACAGTTTGTATATACGACAGAAAAGGCCTCCTTGAATTATATAAAATTTACAAATTATAATAATTGCTCTTAAAGCAAGTCTGTGTATATTGTTCTTTGTTTCTTTAAAACAACTTTTCAACATGCCTCAGCTTCTGTTGAATGTACTGCTTAGAATGAATTTACGTAGCAAGCGGTTGACTCCCCTCGGATGGATGGTAAAGACAGGGTCCATTCTCTTCTCTCTGAGCAGAGACTGCAGGGGGCCAATCCTAGCTAACCAGAAAACTGAAAGATGGAGCATTGGACCCTGGGAGGTCCCTACGCTCCAATGATTCCTCTCCCCTATACCAAAGTTGTTTTGAGACTCTTAAAGAGATCATTACATCAAATACAATGGGTGATTTATTTGATATGTCCTGGGAATACAGCTTATATGAACTGTCCTAACAAAACGAAGATCTATTAAATAAAACATCATTCAAGGAATAGAGAAGATGGATGGAATGCCACAGAAAGGATTTAAACAATATTTATTCATTTATACACTGAGAAGTGGAACCACCTGGGAAGGCACAGTGTGGAGCTCTTAAATGACACTACATGTTTTTAACAGCTACTTGTTGACTAAGAGCTATAAAGAGAGTCCCCAATTACACAAGACCAGAAGCCAGTGGACGCTTTCCCCCAAAATAGTCACTTCCCACTGAAACCTACTTAAGATACCTTTCCAAAAGTATCCATACAATTTCATGCACCTAAGATACAGTAAAATCTCACATGAGGAGATAGTAGAGTCTGGGGGTTTTATTAGCCCGTGTACCCAAATGAAAGATTATTTCTTTTAAATTCTCCAGATAAAGCCCCATTTTATTCCTATATCATAATTCAACTTTAATGTGAGAGTAAAAAGGGGACCTAAAAATAAAGTAGAGGCATTCAGTGGGGTCTCAGTTCTAATCCCAGGACAGCTCATCCAGGAGAGATTGTCAGTGAGTCAATTAAATTTTGCCTGGACTCAGTTTCCCATCTAGAAGGAGAAGGTGAAGGAGAAGGTGGAGAAGAATGAGGAGGGGGAGGTGGAGAAGGAGGAGGGGGAGGTGGGGGAGGGGAGGAGGGGAAGAAGAGAAGGGGAGGAGGAAGAAGGGGAAGAAAAAGAGGAGGAAGAAGGGGAAGAAGGAGAGGAGGAAGAAGATGAATATCATCCTTGGCTCCTGTTGCATCACCCAAAATTAGGGGATCCACTGAAATGTGAAAACGGTGAAATGTGGAAACAAACAAACATATAGCCCCCAAATATTAATAGTCATGCTGTTGGAATAGTGAGCCTGGGGTTTTCTTTTGTCTTTTTTTCCATAAAAATTTTAGTGCCCTTAATTGCTTTTATTTAGTGCGAAAAGTGATAACTTAAGAAAAGAGAGAGAAAGAAGCAGATGTGCGCATTAAAGGATGATCGTAGAGCTGGATCTATGAGGTCTGAGCTAGACTCCCCGGTGGGTAGAAAAATGTTCCAGTTGATTACATCAGACTGAGGAGGTGTGAATGGTTGGTCACACCAGGACACCGTGGGTCTCTGCTGTGGTCACCTCTGCTTCCAGTACATGCAGCATCCAGCATCACCTTCACTTTCACGGCCCAGGTCTCCTGGGACACTCATTTGCGATGTCACCATCATTAAAACTCACCCTCTGGACTTCTTGTCACTCTGTGTGTCTAGTGGTCCCCCAAGGTTTTTGGACTCAGAGCTTTGGCATGAAATTCAATCTTCATTTAGTTCATTGTTTTTTTCTTTACCCAGTGACAGAGGATGATGAGGTCATGTTTTCTGGCATGCTGGCCCAAGATCTGAACCCTTAAAAGTGAAAAATATTGAGAGCTTAAAAAGCTAGTGTCCAGTATTCTTTCAATGGTCTTGAGTGGACAGTGATGTTTTCCGATGTTAATTCCAGAGTGACAGAACCGTCATTGTCCCCATCTGTCCCACTGCAAAATTATAGTCATTCTCTGTAACAGTAGCAATGAACTCTAGTAATGAACAAACGACTCTAGTAATGAACAAACTGTCCTTTCCCCCGAAGCCTATCTAGTGAGCTACTCTAATATCGGTCAGAACAACAGCTACTCTAGTATCGGTCGGGACAACAGCTACTCTAGTATCGGCCGGGACAACAGCTACTCTAGTATCGGCCGGGACAACAGCAGGCTGGAAGGGAGGAGGGAATGACCTGAAATCACTTTGATGGTGAGGAAGAGGACGACAAGGGAAAAGATGCCTATGTAGGCCAGTAAACGCCCTACTTCAAAGTTTCAGAAAATGGACTTGCATTCCATGCTTCTAGAAAGTGCCTACAGGGCCCCACCATTAACTTAGGCACTCTCTTCATGAGAACATAAGGACCGTCAGATGTCCCGGCACAATACTGCACAGCTATCGTCAGACGCAATGCCTCTCTTGGATCATATCCTACTCTTCCTTCCCAAAACATGTAGATCTGACAGCTTCGAAAGTGTCATTTTCCTCTGAAAAATGACACAAGGGGCAAAGGAGTTCAACGCTTATCCCTTTTGTGAAAGTATTCCTAAAATATTAACAACTCTGGGACCAGTCCACATTATACCATTGACTGACCTATGAACAGAAATCTCCCTGGAGATTAAACCAGTCTCTCTCCGGTCTTTGAACAAATTTGGGAAGGTGAGCTCTAGATCAAAAAGATGCAGGAAGAGCTCTTCGGTGCCCCTTCCTTCCGTTGTCTGTGATGCCCGCAGCTGAGCTAGACGAGGAGCATGCCCTTCTGTGCTCCCCTGTCGCACGTGCTCCCACCTCCTCTTCAAGTGCTCTGCCCTACACGTTCACCCTTTGCCTCCCCCCATTCCCATCCACTGTGCCGCCTTCTCAACCACCCCCAGACTTAACGACCTGGAGTGCCCTTTCCTTGGCCTCAAAAGGATGGATCATTGTGCTGGGTGCCAGCACTGAAGGGGTATCTCCCCCCCCCACCCAGGTAACATATTGGCATTTTAAGAGGGATCTCGTGAGATGCCCACAGAGGACCCCTAATGTTGAGAACGGCAGACCCGGTGGTAGACTGGACATGTCTGGGGTGGAGGGTAGGAAGAGGATGTCTCAAGGCAGACAGGTTTTGGAGTTCTATTCAGCCCACTTCCAGGGGTATCCAAGTCATAGAAGGGCAAACCAAAAGGGAGAGGCTGGGAGAAAGAGATGAGCTGAGAAAAAACAATGAGTTGAGAGAAACTAACAACGCAGGCCTCAGCTCCCTCTCCAACTTTGCAATGTGGTTTGTAACGCCATCAGACAGCTTATTTATCAAACATCTACCAACTATCTGATGCTATCCCAGAAGCTTCTTTTAGATCAAATAATGTGACAAAGTCCCGGCCCTCAAAGAAAGAATGCTGGAAAACATGGAAGGACCAGGTAGAAATCATGATGGCCAAAAAGAGGACAAGAAGTATTGCAATTGCTGTTGGGCTTTGTGCTTATTCCTTATTTTACCCCTTCAGAGAGAAGCAGAAAAGCAGAGAAGCCATGGAGAATTGTGGTGTGTCTCCACACGGCCTCACCACTGCATTCCTCTGCCTCAGTCCCAGCCACATCTCTCAGCCTCAAGAATCCTCTTCCTCAGTGAACTGGGAGGGGGTGGTAAGCATGGCAGCAGAAGGGGGAGTAGGCCAAACTACTAGCACCCCCCCCACACACATTGCAGGGTCTTTGGAGACAGAACAAAGATGGCTCTTACTCAGCATGAGGTCACCTTTCTTTCCTCTGAAGTGTCTGGATTCACAGGGTTTATTTGGGTTCTCTGCCTGAATTCACTCCGGAGCTGATCTCTGTGAGCATGCCAGGGACCCACCTGGGAAACACCCCTCCAGGTAGCCACACACACACACACACACACACACACACACACACACACACAATCTGTAACCTAGAGGCTGGTGAAATACCAAGGGTCACAGTGCAGAGGCAGAAGCATTGAGGGGAAACCATGCAAGCCTCAGAGTCAGACCAACCTAGGTCGAATCCTGTCTCCGCCATTCACTATCCGTGTGGCCCTGGGCTTAGCCTTCAAGAGCCTCCATTTCTTTGTCTTTGAAATGGGGATAGTAACACCTACAAGGTTGTGGCGAGGTTTTAGGCAGGGCTTGGATAAATCGTGGCTATTATAGTTACAACAACCCCCACCCTGTGCCCATTCGATGGGCTTTTAAGTTTGTTCACAGGATACAAATAGGATCATAACATTCACGGGGCTTAACGCAGCACTTGACAAGTGTTGCCCCATGTTCCTGGGAAGCAGGGTCTGCTTCTTCATTCCTTTATTTTACCAATCCAGACCAGAACCCCTTGGAAAACTTGCCTTTCTCACACTCCTTAGGGGTGAAGACCTCAGTGTTGTGATAGAGGCCACATCTTGGAGACCCTCATGTCCATACTCCTACTGAGTCAGGAGGCGAAGGCTCTGTTTCCTGCCGTCCACACAACCTCCCAGTCCTAAACTCTCAATCCTGCCAAATCAGGTGAGCAGGAAGATGGCTTCTACCCACGTGGCAACTTACATTCCCAGACCGCCCTTGCCACACCAGCAGATGGATTTATTTCTACAGCATAGCCTTCCTGAGTTAGATTTAAATGAAAGTAAGAGAAGAGGGGGCACAAGGCACAATAACCAAAAGCCTGGCTTGTCCATCTTTCCAAGGCAGCCTTACTCCTGTCAGGTAAACGTAAGCACCTTCTCCAGCCCATCCCCGCCCCTGTCGAGCCGGGCCTGGGAACGGCCAGTTGACTGGGGAAGACACGGAGTAGGTCATGAAGCCAGGGGAGACAAAGCTCGAGCTGGCTTCAAGGGTCTCATCAATGTGCAGGAATGGTAGAGCCCAGGGGCCAAAACAGTGTTCAAGAAGTGAGAAAAGCCAGAAGTACCAATGTAACCCGTGGGAGGAGACTGAGAAGAATTCTACAGCCAGGCCCACACAGACAACTGGGGTGACTTTTTGCTATCCTGGTAAGGGCTTTGCAACCAGAAGGGAGCATTCAAATAGACTGAAGCGAAGCGGCGGGAGCCACTCACAGTCTCTCCAAGTGGAGGTCTCTGCCGAGTCCACTTGTACTGAACAAATAAGATTAACTGGTCATTAACATCTTTTATTTACATTTAAAGTGCTGAGATCCCCACAAGCTTTGCTATATTTGATAGCCTGCCTCTTTCTAAAGGATTCAAGGTTTATGTTTTTCCTCTTAAACATTCTCCTACCCTCTCACTAAATATCAGTCTAACAAACCATTTTTTTCAGACCCTACAGAACATAGGCTCAGCCCAGCCTGGGGAGAATTATTGCAAATATTTCCTTAGCACAGCCTGAATTTGTGACGTGTTTCCAAAATGGAAAGGAGGCATTTTGATACTGGGTCATGGTCTCATTTCAGGTCCAACTCTACATGGTCTCATAATTAGGAAGAATATTGGGTCCCAGTGGAGGCCTGAAACCAATTTTGAGGTTGGATAACTTAAAATTAATGCTTTTTACTTCTAAATGAAACCCAGATTTTCAGTGCTATAAATTTTCCATTTCTGTGTCTGGCCGATCGCAAACATCAGCCTTGATATTTCAGGGTTTTGACTACTGTCTTCCTTTGGTTTTGATTTGAGAGGCACTCTGGCAGGACCATACCAGCCCCTACCTGAAGAGCAGATGAGCCCAGGAAAATTGGGAAGGCTCCTCCGAGCCAGCTGGGTAGAGGTCAGCCTATGTCAATTTGGAGCAGGTATCCAACTACATGGTAAAAATTTAAGAGGCATGCCAAAGCCCAGCCTGCTCCCAGAAGATCACCAGGACAGTCCCCCAAATGCCCAGTATTGGGGCTACTCCTTTAGAATTACACACTGTTTTCAGGAGGTTCCTTTTCGGAGTACTCTAATTTAGGTTAGAGGTTCAGCTGATCTAGAAAAGTCTAAAAATAATATAGGTTTAAACAGGATAGAACTGTTTTTCCCACACGTGTAACCCTGTGGGGAGAAGCTGTCCTGGGTCAGGATGGTGGCTTCATGCTATCGGGCACCTAGGCTTCTTCTCATGTTTCTTCATCCCTACAGTGTGGCTCTCATCTGCAGAGTCCAAAAAAGGAAAAGGGGAGGGTATGCCCCTTCCTCTTAAGGCACAGCCTGGAATTTGTACACATGGCTTTTGCTCACATCCAACCGGTCAGAATATAGGTCACATAGCCACACCTCAATGCAAAGGAGGCCACCCATCTGCACATTCACGCACCACCCTAGGTCAGGCCTTTCAGCAGTACTCACCACCTCTTGAACTGATTTATGCAAGGGAGGTTGGGAAATGTAGTCAATGCTAGATGGTCATGTACCCAGTGAAACCAGGGGTTCTCCTACTGAAGGAAGAATGTGAAAATGGATCTGGAAGATAACTAGCCACCTCTGTTACAGTGTATATTTGTGTCCATGGAAAGAAAGTCCCTATTAAGGAATAAACCTTCTAGTGGATCCAGCTCATGGATCAGATTAGAGATAAGTCACACAGAAAGCACCAAGAAGGACTGAAAGGAGAGGCACACAGGACAAGTGAGTTTTGACTGGAAAGAAGACTAGGGAAATGGGGCCCTTCTCCAGAAAGCGCAGCTGAAGAGCACTGAAATTCCAAGGAAGGAACTAGTAGAGACGTGGAAAGCTAAAAGAGAATGTGGGCGGCGGGGATGTACTGGGACCCAAAGCAAATTCTCAAATGTACGATATTACCGGTGACCAGCTCTACAAAATAGCGACACCTCTTAACGTATTTTGCCCTAGATTCATTCCAGTCTAAAAGCACATGTTGCTCAAAAGAAAGAGTTGAGAGGGGTGCCTGGGTGGCTCAGTCAGGTCATGATCCCAGGGTCCTGGGATTGAATCCCACATCGGGCTCCCCGCTCAGCGGGGTTTCTCCCTCTCCCTCCGTTTTCCCCACCCCCTCTAGTGCTCTCTCTCTCACACTATCTCTATATCTCTCTCTCAAATAAATAAATAAATCTAAAAGAAAGGAAGAAAGAGAGGGAAGGAGGGAGGAGGGAGTGAGGAAGCAAGGACGGAAGGAAGGAAAGAGGAAAGAAAGAGAAAGAAAAAGTCAAGAGTCAAACAGACCTGGATTCAAATCTCTTTTTTTTTTTTTTTTTAAAGATTTTATTTATTTATTTGACAGAGATAGAGACAGCCAGCGAGAGAGGGAACACAAGCAGGGGGAGTGGGAGAGGAAGAAGCAGGCTCCTAGCGGAGGAGCCTGATGTGGGGCTCGATCCCAGAACGCCGGGATCACACCCTGAGCCAAAGGCAGACGCTTAACCGCTGTGCCACCCAGGCGCCCCTGGATTCAAATCTCTACTCCATCAAATTCCTTTCTGTTCCAAGCCCGTACATTTTTGAATCAGGGTAATAATACTAACCACTCGTGCTATTAAAAGTGCAAAATGAGATGATGTCTATAAAAGAACTAGTACCCAGCCTGGCACAGTAGAAGCACTCAGCGAAAGGTAGGGGTGACTAGCACGAAACTTTGCTTCGTCACAAGCACCAGTCCCTCAGATCGGGAGCTTAGCCATTCAGACAGGGCCGCGGATAGGAAAATGGTACATGTGTGAGGTGCTGAGAACCTAGGGAACACATACCCATTTTGGATGCCATTCGCCGACACAATATTGTCATCTTAAAAGTAAAATTGTTCTGTTTTTAAATCAATATTCCCTCCAGTCTGGGGAAAGCACTTTGGCAGCTACAGGCAGAGGAAAAGAGCTCACTCTAAATGTGGGATTCCTCACACTGTACAAAAGAAGAAAACAAACCTTCATGCATGGGCTTCCATAAACGGAGCAGGATGAGGTTGGAGCTGTGCAACAGAGGAATAAGTAATTTCATAATTTCACATTTTGACAGCCAAGCTAAATAATGCTGTTGGCCAAAGCGAGCTCTGTCAGCTTATCTTCCGGCACCAATTTTTTAAGGCAAATACCTCAACATAAATAAAATAATGATTATATTAATGACCTTTCTAAACAGTGAGAACCATTTAACTGGGGGCATGGACAGGGCCGTGAAAATGTTCTCAAGATTGTTAACTGGGAGAGAAGCTTCTGCGTAAAATTAGTTCATCCTGGGTCAGACTCCCACTCACTCAGCAGGACCATGCCACAGTGTTTTTTTCCTAAATCTTAGAAAAGGACATTAAAGCAACATTACTGCTGAGACTCACCAAAAGGCCAATTAAAACCAGGTTCTTTGGAGAAGTCCCTGCCGCACGGCTTAGCAGGACCCACGGTGCACACCGTGGACTCGGTGCCACCAAGGAAGAGGGAATGGTCCGTACCTACGGCTGGGTTTTTAAAAAGCAAAGTTAAGAAACAATAGAGTGTGTTACACTTGGTCAGACCTTTCAGACCTACTTCCTCTTGGGGCGACAAATATTTTCAACGAATTCCACCTCTGAAGTGTGCTCTCCATGGTATCTCCACATACGTCTTCATCTTGCTTTCCTGAAACACGGTCTGAATTTTTAGAGCCAGTCCCCACTAACGGCACTCTGGACCCTTGATCACCCTTCCTGGATCTCCTTTCTCCAATTCTATTTTGCCTTTTTTTTTTTTTTAATTTGTCAGAACTAGACAGATGCAGACGACCATGCCATGGTTTTGTATATAATAATGAGACTCAAAAGAGGGTATTTAAGCATCAGAATGTGAAGGTTCCTTTGTAAAACAATTCCTTATGGAACCGTGTGGATTTGTCTTTGTCGGCTGCAGTGGCTTGTCGAACTTTAAGGGACTGTCACATCAGAACAGCAATTTGAACACATGTGTTTCACTTGACTGCAGAATCGGGCAGACTTTCTGGCTGGAGGCTACCCACCGGCAGCCTGGGACGAGGTGATATGATAGGGTGTCTCAGGCCCAGCTCACACAAGGAGGCTTGCAAGTGTGTAAATAGGCAACGTCTTCTCATTATGGCAACGTCCTTCCCAGTCCTCTCCCAGTCCGGCCTTTGCTCATCATCATAACAGCCTACATTTCATAATTAATAGTGCAGGGTGATATCAAGAAACTGAGAGGAAAATGTGTGATGGTTGCCTTTGGGGTCATATCTCTGTCTCATCCAGGGATCTCATCTTTCTCCAGGGGGCCCTCGGATTCTAGTGATGTGAAGTTCTAGCCAAGCGGGCAGTAAGCACAGATTTGGATCTTTACCAGCAACTTTGGGAAGGGTGCCAAGTTAAGAGTCAAAAAAACAGGGGAAACCTACAACAACCACCATTTTCAGCTCCACAAACCAGGAATGACCCTTCTGGACAAAGAGATGAGTTGTTGCTCGCTTCAGTATTGCTCTGTAACAAACCACTCCAAAACACAGTGGCTTCGAACAACAATTTGCTGTTTTCTCTTACAGTTCTGTGGGTTGACCAGGATCAGCTGTATAATTCTCACTTGGCATCTCTGATGAAGTTGCCGTCAGAGAGTGGCTAGGGCTGGAGTCATCAGAAGGTTGATTGGGCTAGACACTCAAGAAGGTTGCTTCCCTCACTTGTCTGTCCACCACGGTCCTCCACCTGGAGTAGGGGAGAGTAGGGCAGAGGACCATGGAGTAGCCTGGACTTCTTACCTGAAGGCTCAGGGCACCCAAACCAGGAAGCAGAAAATTCCAGGCGTTTTAATGTCAGGCTCAAAGCTAGCACGACATCACTTCCACCAGATTCCATTATTCAAAACTGTTACAAGCCAGCCCAGCGTCCGAGGGAGCGGAAAAATAGACTCCTCCTCCCCGGGGGCGTGGCCCCCGCACACTGGAGAGAAAGAATTAATGGCAGACATTTTTCCAGACAAGCTACCACCAAACAGGAAGAGAGAATTTTTTAGAACAAATGAAATTCTCTCTGCCTCGACTGCTCTGAGGGAGACCCACTCCCTGCTGCTCGTGAGTGGCCCAGTGACTAAGCAGCAAAGTAAAATTTGAGCAAATATAATTGTTTAAAATATCGAGGGGGAATAGTTAATAAACCCACACCACCCTTAGACGTAAGCAGAGCAAGCAGATCAAACAAACAAGCAAGCAATATAGGGGCTTTAATCTAATAAAAAATGTCTAGTAACTATTTATCAAACAGTGCTGCCATCAAATTGAGAATTCACATTATTTTTAAAACTTGTAAAAATTGACTATAACTTAGGCAACACAGAAAACCTGAAAAAGAAAGAAGGTATAATTTTTTACAGGCCACGAAACAAAGAAAGAAAGGAGAGGAAAGGAGAGGAGAGGGGAGGGGAGGGAAGGGAAGGGGAGGGGAAGGGAGAAAGAAAAAGGCTGGAACTTAATAAGGGATTAAACATTTTTTAAAAAGCACCTAGAAGTTTTAAAACACTCATAAATTACTGTTGAGTCTAAGAGGAAATCAAAACTACAATTATGGGATTTTAGAAAATAATGACAATTGGAACACCACAATAAAAACTTACAGGATTTGGAAAAATCATAGCCTTAAATTTTTTTCATTATTAAACAAGAAAAATGAAAATAAATGAGCTAGGTATTCAGTTAAACCTTAGAAAAGAATATGAAACAAATCTGCAGAAAGCAGAAACAAGGAATCTACGAATAAAAGAACAAATTAATGAAAATAAAGCAAAATCAGTAGAACTGAGAAATAAGTCTTAAGATTTTTTTTTTGGAAATTGTAATATCATTGGAAAATCTTTCAAAGTCAAAAAAAAGTCAGAACATGCAAATATGTATGTATATTAATGATTACAAAAGAGATATCACCACAAATAGAATTAACTGTGAGAATTTCCTTTGTGCAAAGCACAAACCTACACAAATGCTTAAAAAATCTTGATAAAATGAATGGTTTTCTAAGAAAGAATAAATTATGGAAATGAACTCACATAGGGTACAAAACCTAAATAGGTCAATACCTGTGGCAAAAACTTTTAAAGTCGTCAAAGAACTGCATTCCAGAATAGCAGTATGTCTGGAAAGATTTAGAGAGAATTTTCTCAAGCTTTTAATGAACAAATAACTCTTATGCTATTTCAAAAATATAGAATATATTAAGCTTAAAAATGAAAATCTTCCCTATTCCTTTTGTTAACATAATCTTGAAGACAAAAATAGCATACAACAAAAGAAAAGTGGCCAATCTCACATACAAAGTCGGATACAAAAATCGAAGATTAACCATTGATTCTAGAATTTTTTAGAAGCTTATTGAAGACGTATTAGGGAAAATTAAAAGTTAGATGGACTCTTAATGCCCAATAAAGACTTTAATAGCTGCATTTGGTGCTTCTTCCATGTGATAGAAAGTTATGTAATCATTGCAAATCATACTGAAAATGGCAGGGGAGAAATGGTCACAGCATATCATTTAAAAACTTTTGTACAGAACGATTCCCATTTTTGTAAATTCATGCATCACTCTGTGTGTGTGTGTATGTGTGTGTGTTGTCTGAGAGAGTTAGCACAACATGGTAACACTCTGAGTGTTAGAACTTACAATCCTTCTCTCCTTCTCTTCTTTTTCCTTCTTTTGTACATTTTCCAAATTTTCCACAAAGAAAATGTAGAACTTTGTAATCAGATATAAACAGAATTTTTTTTAAGATTTTTTATTTATTCATTGGGAGAGAGAGCGCACAAGCAGGGGGGAGGGTCAGACAGAGAGAGAAAATCAGACTGCCTGCTGAGCAGGGAGCCCTATGTGGGGCTCAATCCCAGGACCCTGGGTCATGACCTGAGCCAAAGGCAGATGCTTAACCAACGGAGCCACCCAGACACTCCGAATTTTATTCTTAAATAAGGCTTATCTCAGTAGTAATCCTTCAGAAGTCCTACGCCTGCACCTGTCCCACTAAGGATGAACCATTTTTATTTCTGCCCCTTCATTTTCCTAGTTTCCTCTTGTTACCAAATATTTCCTTTCTGCTTTCATCTTACCCTCAGTTTTGGCCTCCAAAGAAGTTATTATGGAAAGCGGGCCAGCACGTGTGTCAGCAAAATGAATCAAACAACTGCAGGAGTTGACCTGGGATCCCTTCGCATGAACAGCACATAAAAGGCAGGCTGCTGTAGGCGATTTATAGGCAGGGCACGTTTGAGGTGGAGGGAAGCAGTCAAGGACTCTGGCACCACCACGCACCACACGCCCTTCCTGTAGCCCCAGAAAAAGACAGGTGCCTTTATGCCATTTTGTCCCTATCATGGAACTGGGCCTATGAATGAATGCTGTCAAACAAAGAGCCAGAGTATGGGGGCTTCGTTTCAAAGCTGAAGTATAGGGTTCAAAGAAAGAGGAGGAAATGGGATGGCAGAAAGAAACACAAAGGGAGCAGGGGCCTGTGCATGCTGAGGAGCTTGCATATTTTCCTACAGATGGCGGGGAGGCATTGAAGAGTTTAAGCGGGAAGACAACTTTGAATGTGTGTCTATGTGTGTATAAATGCATGTATACATCTTGTATACATGTACAAACATGCATGTATATATGTATGTACATACGCATTTTCATTTCACCTGGGAACCAAAATATAACTGGAAAAGAGAAAGGCTGAAAACAGGAAGTCCAGTTTACCTAGTGGCCCAAGTTATAGAAGACTGAGTGACAGTGAAGTTGGGAGGAGTGAATGAACATGGAGGATCTTTTAGAGATAGAATCAGAATTCTGCTTCTCCCTGACTTTGCAGAAGATAGCCACCTCCCAGTTCCTACTTTGATCGTCTCTACCCAAAGGATCAATCCTAACTGACCGCCTCAGTTAGTAACTCAGTTGTAATTCCAAATTCTGAGAAGAGAGAATCTGATTGGCCTAGCTCAGGTTAGATGCTCACCTCTGGTCCAATCAACTACGGTCAAGGCCAGTGTCAGGGAATGCAAATATGGTTGCTACGGTCCATTTGGTTGTGGGATTAATTGACTGACATCTCTCTCCTCCTGTGGACTATATTTTCCAAGAGAGCGGGGACTGTTTTTGGTTGCTCATCACTGAATTCAGCGCCTTATAAGGTGTCTAGAACATAGCCGGCACTCAAAAACCATTTGTCAAAAGGATGAAGGTCCACATAACGAATGGAGAGAAACCTGCATGGGATAGAAGGCACTATTAAGTCACCTAAACCAGCCCTCCATCCATTCATTACTCATGTGTCTCATTTATCACTAGAGCACCAACTTCAGCAGCATTACGTCAATTGCCTTCAATACACCAGTGAGCTTTTGTGGTCTAGCCTAAGAACCAACCCCCACTTACAAGAGTGACTTAAGTGAGAAACTATGCTCCTAATTCTAAACAACTGACTTGAAACAAACTTTGGAAACCCCATCCATTTGTAACTCGAAAAATACCTCCAAACAAGACAATCAATGGAAGAACCGGGCTAGAGAGAAAAGGTATTTGTCAGAAGAAACTTGGCATACATGTTATTCTTTTTCCATCTGATTATTTTAGTCTTCTTCCTGTGAAATCCAATTTCCTTAAGTGACCTCTGTTCATAGGAAACTATTTGGTTTAATCTCTGGGAGCCATGGCATATTTTTAACCATCTCCAAAGGCCAGCTCCCTCTCCAATGAGCATGCCTGATACCCAAACAGATGTTTTATAACACTCAACACACATGAGCTCACCACTGGCAAGTCTTTTGCACACAATCAGCCCACAGCTCTTCTCGCATCTCCCCCGTCATGCCACAAACCCAAATTCAGGACTCAGAGGCAAGCTTGAGTTCTTAACACGGTAACCAAAGAGCAGAAGATGGAGAGTCCAATCTTGAATTTTCAACTTATTAATATTTTATAAATCTAATGATGAACCAAAAAATACGCAACACAAAGAGTTACCCGAATTCAGTTGCATAAAAAGACTCGCAAACTGGCTGTCCCCAAAGAACTCAGATTACAGTATCTGAGCAAAACTCAAAAGCCACTCAAATTTTGATGGAGTTAAAAAATGTTAGGGCTGAAAGGGCCATGGATGTCATCTACCTAGTGCAACAGCTTTATTTATCTATGAAGAAGCTTAGGCCCACAGAGAGAAAGGGACTTACTCAAGGTTTCACAATGAGTGTGTGAGTCGTAGAATGGGCGGTAGAACTCTGCCTCCCAGCCATGACCCACAGAGCAGAAGACAGAGCCACACCACCAGTATTCTGTCTCTCTTCCCCGTGGACCATCAGTGTCTGTGGTTCAAAGCTGGGAAGAAGCCGGAACCTGGTCATCGAGATCGTTCATCCATCATGACTACGCCATGATTGTTCTGAATGTGTCACATCCAACTTAGGTAAAGAGTTTTGCTGAAGAGTGGTTTCATCTGACAAATCAATCAAAAGTAACCCAAAAAAGTATTCTTAAAGATAACAGGTTAACATTTCTAGTGTGGAAATCAAGGGGAGCACATAGCATTCTTGCTGCCCCTTCCCCAAGAGCCAGAAGATAGCCCAAAGAGACCATGAGGGTGTGACTAAAGAGACCGAAATTTGCAACTGCAAGCTCACAGACCTTTGACCCTTTGAGAACCTAAACTTGCAGGGAAAAGTCTGAGGTTTCTAAGGAGGCTTGCTCCACCTCAGAAACCCTTGGGGATATAAGCAGTACTTTTTGAGCACCTACTTAAACTTAAGCCTATAAATAGCCAAGATGAGAAGACCCAGAGGCCACCTCAGAGACACTCACCCACCAGTTGGGGAGCAGTGTTGACTGAGAAGAATAGCAAATGGCATATTATCTTCTTTCGTTGAACAGATTTTTGCAGAGGGATTAGGGTGGGCCAAGTTGGACATCCTGCAATAAAAAAAACAAAAAATTAATTGAAATATGTAAGCAAGGACCAGATCACAAAGAGCTGCATATGCCATCAGAGGTATTTGGATTTTATTCTAAAGATAATGGGAAGCCATTGAAGGATTTTGAGCTGGGCATTGAATTGACCAAACTCGTGTTCTGGAAAGACCTCTTGACAGCAACATCAAGAGTTGATGGATTGTGGCCAAGAGCTATGTTGTGTGATAGCATCTACAAGTGACTCAAGAAAATATTTGCATTGTTAGTCTATATTCAGGATAATAGAGGGAAAGAGGATAAGTGCCTAAGGCAAGCACAGCTGGTTTTAATCCCACTTCTACCATTTACCGCTTTATCATCTTGGGCACCATATTTAAATAAGCCTGAGCCCTCAGTCTCATTTCTGTACAGTGAAAATAATGAGTTAAAACGATGTGCCTAGACATTTCCAATAATCCTCTCAACACTATTAGATTCAGTCAAACCAAAATGGCGCTTTCCCGCCTAGAAGAAAAGCCACCTAGCATCCTGCTAAGCCACCACTTAGCAGGAGATATTGTTGCATTTTCTTCTTAGAATTTAACCAGAGTATTTTGTTGCTAATGTGTGAAAATAATTGGCACTCGTACTTTGTAAAAGAGCAAGCCGAGGTAAACTGAGGTCAAGGCCAAATGTTGGATCTGAATCAAACCTCCCAAAAACAATACTGCAAAGAATTTAACTGGGTTGCAAAGACCAGTGTACGAACTGAGAGCTCCAGTCGTCCTAGCAACCTTTTAAGCAAACACTGGTGCAGATTTGCTGGCATATATGACACTGAGAACATCTGGCCTTTCTATTATCCTCTCACAAGCAAAAAATGATGTCGTGTAAATTGATCTTTAGGCCAATTATATGGTCTAAGTGTTACAGTGTTTGTGTTGGCTCCTCTGGTTCCAGGTTTTAAGAACTTAATTTGTAGCCACACCCCTTCCTAAAGTCCTAATTGCATCTTACTGTAACTGACCCCAGGGATTCATTTATGCCAAGTCTGCACCTTTCTTCAGGACAATATGTATGTGTGGATGCATCATCAGTCCACTGTGTGTGCAAAGCATGGTGGGAGGTCCTATAAGAATCAGTTTCAGGAGTTTTGTGCCATGGGAAGGTAGAGAGAGTGCGTAAGACAGCGGACCCTGGGGACTGCTCTGGTCACATGGTCAGTGCTACATTTTTCCCCCTCTATACCAGCTTTGTTATGGAAGCCAGGTGTGGAGCGTGGAGGCTCTAGTCTGCAGCTCACTTAGAGGGCACTAAACTAGGAGTCAGAAAACCTGATACTACCTCCAACTAGCCTTCCTACCCTAGACAAGGTCATTATTGTGTCTGAGCATCTGTTTCTCCATCTAGACTCAATTTCATTTACAAACTCCATGTGGCAGGCCGTGTTCCAAAGCCTTCATCAACATTGATTAAGTTAATCCTCATAACGACTCTAAGTGGCAGGTGGTATTATTATCCCCACCCCATGTCACGCAGTGGGGGCATGGAGGAGACTGTGAGCTTGCCCCCCACCCTGTCCTGGCTGCTTACAAAGAGCTCTGGGCTGCTGTGCTCAGCTGTCATGGACTGGGGTACCTAATGAACCATAGCCTAGTGCTCTGGAGCAGGAGATCCAGGGGTGCACCCCTGGACTATTACTGACCACAGGAAAGGGGCTTCTTGCCTCTCTCCCTCCCCACCCCACCCCATTCTTCTGTTGCCTTGGCCAAGAGGCCATGATGGCAGCTGGAGGGGCTGACCTAAGGAGCAATTTCTCCCACCTCACTCCCGTCTCCCACATCCCCAGCTGACAGACAGATGTGAGGGACCATCTTTTATTCTGTGGATCTTTTCACACCTTCTTCAAGACATCTGGGATCTTAATCTGGGTTATGAACAGATGTATTGGTAGAAGAAGGCTGGGAGCTCCTGATTTTGTCTCTGGACAAAATAGCCTCTGGTAAAAATATTAGTATTATAGTGTGTGAAATAAGTCAACAGGCCTCTGAATTAGCATGCCTCCTCTCTCAGGGAGGGAGCCGTGGGACGGCCAGCCCTGAGGAAAATCCGAAGTCATAGGGGGACTTGACCCCAGGCACCAGCAGCTCCATCTTCAGGACCAGAATTCTCCTTCATCTTCAGAGGAAATGAATCTTTTGAGGCTCTTTGTCTGACTTAGCATGTCTAGGAACAAAGGGCAAAATATGTAGTACAGTAAATCCCAACTCTGAGTTGTCCATTACAGGACTTTATCACAGATGGTAATCATTAGGACTTCAACATTCTTGAAGGAAAGAGCTTTATCCAGAATTATAAATAAACTATTCCCAAGGCTTAGATTTATAAAGCTGTGCTAAAAAACAAAATTCAACTGAATAAAATTTAAAGATCTTATTGGCTTTATTCAACAATTTGTGAATCAGGCTGCACTCCATCTAGCAAATAGAAAGGAACTCCGAGGAGCTGTACAAAATGGGAGACTTTATAGGCAGAAGGGGGCAGGGACAGGAAAGAGTGGGTTACCTCATCTTTCTTTGGGTGATGGAAGGGGCCTATCAGGCTGATTACCTCACTAATGCTGACCAGGAAATTCCACGTTGACAGGCTTAAGATTACATTTTTGGGCAAGTTTGAAACTGCAATTAGGTTATGTATTGAGTCTTGATTTGCTGACATGGGGTTTAGTACAGGTGACTCCATTTTAGACCTGTTGTCTCTCTTTTTTTTAACAGCTGTAAAAGAGGGCTGCATAGGGAGTGCCTGGATGGCTCAGTCAGTTAAGCATCTGCCTTCGGCTTAGGTCATGATCCCAGAGTTCTGGGATCGAGCCCCACATCAGGCTTCCTGCTTGGAGGGGAGTCTTGCTTCTCTCTCTCCCCCTGCTCCTTCTCTCCCCCCCCCTTTCTCAAATAAACAAAATCTTAAAAAAAAAAAAAAGAGGGCTGCTTGGACAACTGGGAATTTACAGCACCAGGTTACAAAGTCAACCTAACCTGTGAAAGCTTGGCATTGATCTGGGAGTTCTGGGCGATGCCATGAGAAGACGGGAACTTATTTCTGCATTTAGTGGGCCCCCAATCAGAACCTACCAAGGTTAGGCCCTGGTTTAATCTCATGAAATGCAAGTACAGAGGAATGGGGTGCTGGCATCTAAATATGGCATTGTATTTCCTAAACCAATAGTGCAGCAGCAGAGTGCAAAACAAGGCTGCTGCTTTCCAGAAGTTTCTCATCTGGTCAGGCAGGCAAGGCATTCACCAATCAAACAACTATGGTTTTCAGGCTTCTGTGTGTGGCATAGACTTTTAACTAGAGAACTCAGGGAGGGAAGCAAAGGATACATGGAGGCTGGAGTCATCAGGGAAAGATGTGTGGAGGGAAGGGACTGACTTAGGACTCGGATGAGTGGGGTGTGCGCACGTGAGGCAAGGTTGGCTCAGCCCCCACTGTCTCCCATAAACATGCATCGTGGCCCTGCTGTGACTCTCGGCCCAAGCCACGTCTCAAATCACACACTTCTGTCTTCTACAAGTGACTGTGGCTTAATTCCACAGACTCACCCTCTTCAGTTCCCCTCGGCCCCTCCCTCTAAAGGCCTGAAAAGGGAAATTCCAGCTTCTCTGGACATATCTCATCCAGGGCAGATGCCAGAGGATGGGCCTCCATCCTGGAGGGTGAGGCCGGGAAAAACCCACACACCAGCTCCAGCCCCGGTGTAGTGCTACATCGGATTGGGATGAGCAGGAGAGGGAGAAAGGGACAGGGCAGCCTCAAACGCATGCCCCCACCCCCCTTCTTTGGGGGCAACTTCTGCAGGCATCCAGGACACACAGTAGAGGCAAGAACAAGGTGCCCTGCAGGCCCGGGAAATTTGGAGGGGGGCTAGGACCCCACAAGGGTGGGCCACATCCTGCCCAGGCAAGGCAGGAGGGTCTGATGCCCAAAGTGAACGGAGCACAGGCACCGGAAGGAGAATGTCGTCTGTGGGGGGAGGGGGAGCAGGGCAGGCGAGACTGACTTTGAAGAGCTGAGAGGGGACACCACAAAGGAGAGGGTATGTAGGGCCGGCTGCAGATTCTGGACTTCCTAGAGGCTGCTGTAGGGGCTCTAGGTGTCTGCTCTGCATTGTCCAGTCATGTCCCCAGGAAGGGTGGGGGTGGGGGGAGCGGAATTCAGGGTCACTGCCCACTTTGCAATAACACAGCCCCAGGCTGTACTTGCTAAGAACCTAAGCGTGCTGCAGCAGGTGCCAGAGCAAGGGCAGGATAAATTTTTCGTTGACACCGCTTCGGGCAAGGCAGGGGCTCCGAGGGGGGGCTGTATTGACTGGTGTCTTGTTCACAGCAGGAGGGGGAGCTGCCTCCTTAAGTCTCTACTCGGCGCCAATGGCTGAAGGGGGCAAAAGTTGATGGGGGAGAGGCAACTGCTTGAGGGCCTCTGAGAATGACCCCCGTCGGCCACATGCGTGACAACGCAGATCACAGATGGATTCAGCTCGAATTCGAGTGCAGGAGCTCATGGTGTTAACCTGCTACTGCCTCCAGGAGTGCCACTGAAATCAGCTGAAGCAAGTTCCCTTTGTTTAAAAAATTTGGTGACACACACCACAAGCACCACCCCGCCTCCTTAGAAGACATTAGAGTGCAGCAGGAAGAATAGAGGTTCTGAAGCCTAGCTGGGATTCGAATCACCAATCGTACCTCTTCCTGGTTGTGTGGCCTTGGGAAAGAGATTTAATGTTTTTGAGACTCAGTTTCCCCATCTATGAATTAGAACATTTGGTAAGAGTTCCTGGCTGGCAAGGCTGTTGAGATGAAATCTGATGAACTCTGTACACAGCTTGACCCCATGCACCCAGTTAAGGTCCCCTCCTCTTCCTCCTCTTTGAGAGAGAGCCTCCAGGAAAATGAATTTTAACAAATAATTTTACAACACAGTAAGCCCAGAAAAAGGAAATGGGGAGTTGATTTGTTGTCAAGTTCTATTGTATGACGGTAGAGCACTGTCATAAGCATTGTGTCTGCTTTCTACATATTTCTTTCAAGCTGCCCACCGTGCCTCCCACCTGCCCTGCTGTAAACAGCAAACATCAGCTCACCGTTTCTTCTCTCTGGTTCTCTTACAGGGCCGCTGTATCAACTTCACCAGAGTCAAGAACAATCAGCCCGCTAAGTACCCCCTCAACAACGCCTACCACACCAGCTCACCGCCTCCTGCCCCCATTTACACCCCCCCACCCCCTGCTCCCCATTGCCCTCCCCCACCCCCCAGTGCTCCCACCCCTCCAATTCCATCCCCACCTTCCACCCTGCCCCCTCCTCCTCAGGCTCCACCTCCCAACAGGGCGCCACCCCCCTCCCGACCTCCTCCTAGGCCTTCTGTCTAGAACCCAAAGTTCATGCTCTGGGCTCTTAGAAACTTTGGGGAGAAGGCTCCTCTGTGGTGTTAGAATAAGTCTTTCCAGTTAGGAGAGGCTTCTGCTTTGGAAATGAGTGGTGATAAAGCCCACTGACCTTCACACACCTTAAAAATTGGTTTGTAATGCCAATACACCAGCAATTGTGATCAGCAGAAACAGAAATTTTGAAATGCCTGAAAACAAATGATGAGGCACCTACAGTCACAATTATAGCCAGCCAGCCATCACCTCTAGAAGGTTCCAGAGACAGTGAAACTGCTGGGATGCTCTTAAACGGGATTGTGTCTCATGGAGACCAATAAGAAAATCATTTCTCTGAGGGTGAAACGCAGAGTCGGATGGATGAGAAATAACATTGCTGGGTTTCTAAATGCTGCCTTCCCTCCTCCACTCCACCTCGATCACTTGACCCTGGACCCTTGGCCTAGGAACCAAGGAATCCTCACCCAAGAAGGTGAAAACCCTTGGCCTACAACTTTGGGAAAAGCTTGGGGTCCCCATTGTGGCAAGAAACTCAACATCAGACAGGTATCCAAAAGCTTGTTCGCCTGGGATTTGCAAAGGAGTAAAAACATATGCCTTATTTTCCTTTCAAATTCTCCCAGTTTCCAAGTGAGGAAGAGAGCAGGTGTTTATAGATGGAAAGAGGTATGTTGCCACGTTGCTGTGTAAGTGAAATCAGGTGTGCGCATTGACTGGCGATACTGATGAGAGCATCAGACAGTTTCTAAAACCCACAGGCCACCAGCAGCTAGAGGTGGTTGGCGTTGGCCCGACATGGTCCACTAATCAACAGACAATGGCATTGTTGAAGAGAAACCTGTTAATGATTCATGTTAAAAATCAAGATTAGGCTTCAGTTTAAATCACTTAAGGTATGAAGAAGTGACTGATCCCATTTTTCAGAGACAAATGTTGAGTTGATCTTCCCAAAATGGCATCACTAGCACCTACCATACAATCTCACTGGGATTTTTTTTTTTCCTTTCTTTCTTGGTAAAGTTGTATACCGGAGATTTCTAGGTAGAGTTGAGAGACAATGGTCCTAACATAGTAGGGAAACCATCTCCAGGTTCTTTAATTAACCGCAAAAAAAGCCATGTATGTGTAGATGCAAATGTATTTCTCCTTGGCTTTTCAACGTACTCATAAAAATAAGCTGTCAACCCAGGAGGAATATACTAGTTCTGCCTGAAATTCCCACCAGGCCTGGGATCCACCCAATTCCTCCAAGTCTTTCTGAATCTGTTGTCATCAGTAAGCCCTGGAACCACTTTCTAAACATTGGGCTTCATCACCCAGGGTGAAAACAGAGGTCCCTCCTTCACCACCCTATTCAAAATTATCTCCTTCACAGGTCTTAAAATTCCTCTCCCAAACCACTCAAAGTCTTAAATCTTATCTGGAACAAACCAGAATATAAAATAAATATAAACTTAGAGCTTTGGGTTATGGCCTCCAAAGATCCTTCAGGAACCCGTCAAGCCAGCCTGATTCTTGCACCTTACTCAGAACACAGACATAAGGACCCGGCATGCACTCCGTCAACATCAGTTCTTGTAGCCATGACAGGCATTGCTCATCAATCACAGCACTATCCATGGAGCCCAGCAATTTCTTCACAATCCTCACATCACAACTTCAAAGAGCCACCATTCATCAGTCAGAATTTGAGAGAGAGATGAGCCCTATTTTCCATCCCCACTTTAGAAGGCAGAAACAAACAAACAAAAACTAGAAAGCAGAAACACACAGGAATTGCACGGAGGAATGGGGAATCCTTGGGCATAAAAGGTACAGTCGGGGAACATAGATCTCGGCAGAGTGCCTTAGTAGGGGGACTACAGGCACTAAATCTGGAGTGCCGATGCCAAACTGACACGTCTCTAAGTGTACCTCAGACCCAGCCCTTCTCCCAGCCTGCCACTTCCAAACGCCCAGCCTTCTCATAGAGCTAAAATCAGAGATGGTTTCCAGGACTTATAAAAGCAACCTCCCTTTGCCACCTCCTCAACCTGGCCTGTATTGTCTATTCTTACAACACGAGGCTTCTTCTTTAGTATAGTCCCTCATGAGGCAGGGGCCACAATGTCTCAGCCACCTGCAGTGACATTGCTGGACTCCAGCAAACCATTCCATAGGAGAATGGGTTCCCCAGGCTCACAGCATAGAGATGTTGAGCCCATGGCAACTGTTTTGACTGCGGGCAGTACAGAACAGTCCACCCCACACCACTGCCGCCTGACTCACTGCGGCCATAAGAAAGTTCAAGCCAAGACACAGACGTTGTACAAGATGGCGGGCATCGAGTGAGAATGCAACATTCAGGATCTCAACAGCACATCAATCAGAAGCCCTGTGCAGCTTCCACGATGTCTTGGTGAACTTTCTGATGAATAGGGAACTGCAAATATATGCTGATTTAGAAGGGATTAGCAGGGTTTGTCCTTAAAACTGACTCATCATGTCATCCCTAGTCATTTAGAATTACAGTTGAGAAGGTGAAACTTCTAGACTATATGAATAAGGCAATAGGCTAGCATGGACAAAATTCTTTAACTGGTTTATAAAATATATCAGTATTTGTATCATTCCCTGTAAAAGGCAGCAGACGTACAATTGTGATCAGGAAACTGCACAAAATTAGTTTTTCAGCCCCCATGTTATTGTCCTTGTGAAGTTTTTTTTTTTTTAATAAAAGCCAACTTTTTGTTGTATATATTCGTATTCCATGTGTTAGATGGAAGCATTTCCTATCCAGTGTGAATAAAAAGAACGGTTGTAGTAAATTATTATAAAGCCAATGATATTTCATGGCAGGTTATTCTACCAAGCTGTGCTTGTTGGTTTTTCCCATGACTGTATTGCTTTTCTAAATGTACAAATAGTTACCAAAATGACGAGACCTCTGTTTGCACAGCATTAATAAGAACCTTGAGTTCCGTGGTCCTCTCCTTTGAAGACCAGCTCACAAACGGTTTCTGGCCTGGAGCTTTGCACATACTCCAGCGAGACTGTAAAAATTCTCTCTTTGACCAAGATCAAAAACAGAGCAGGTGGGCAAATTAAGTAATATACTTGGATATCTGGCCATGGGTAACTTCATTGTAAATAACACTAAAATGGGCCGAGATGTTTTTGATGTCTCATAAACACTAGCATCCAAACACTGTTAGATGAGAAAAATCCACCAAAGAACTAGAAAAAAATAATAATAATTATGAGATAGTGAGCAAGTTTCAGCCCAATGCCAATCAATAAAAACAATTAATGCTGTGTAAAATGGGTTGAATTAGCTTGCGAACTATATAAAGATATATGCAGTAAAAAGCCTGTGAACGCACACCAGACGGGAATGGGGTATTCTAGTCAGTTGCCTTCTCTAGTTATCTGAGCTCTACTATATTATCGTACTTGGATAACCAATTTAAAAGAATTAGAATATGATTTTTTTAAATACACTTAACATTAAACTCTTCTTCTAGTCCTTTCTTCTTTCTGCGATAATTCAGAAGACAGTTATGGATCTTCAGTGCGTCATTGTTCTAAAAAATCAGTTATCACCGTACCGTGCTATAGGAGACTGGGCGGAACCTGCACAATGACAAACTCTGGAAGTTGCTTCTAAAAAAAATAATAATAAACTTTCCTAAAATCATCTCTTTTACTGGTTATTTGTCTCTCTGTTACGAAAATAAAGTGTAGATTGTTCAAGTGCTTAACGTCTGATAATAAAATGTTGTTACGCAAATTAAATTGCATTTCTCAAATCATTATTGTATTTCCACTAAGCTCTTTACCGTCTTGATTACTGTTAATTTTTTCTTCAGCTGTCCAACATTCAACATACTCTTTATTTCTAGTAACAGTTTTAAAATTTCAAAAGTAATCCAAGCTCAATGAAAATAAAAAAGTAAAAAGTGGAGATAGAGAAGCACACAGAAAAAATGTCCTGGATCAGTTAGGATTGTGTCTGGCTGCCTGTCACAAGATTTGTGGCCATGACCGATTTCACTCACAGAGCAAGGACTCCAGAGGTTTGCAGCTGCTCAAGGAACCAGGCAGCCATTGGGGAGGGTATGTGTTGTAGTGAGCACTGGGTATTATATAAGACTGATGAATCACAGACCTGAACCCCTGAAACCAGTAATACGTCATATGTTAATTATAATTGAATTTAAATAAATAAATACATAAATAAAAAAACTTAAAAAAAAGGAAAGAAAGAAAAGAAACCAGGCAGTTTTACAGATCATGCGGCAGTAAATACCCTTCCTTCTATATACACTTCAAGATATTTTTCTTATATCTGCAATTCGGACACAAATCATTTTATTCTTCTTAGCAGCTTCGATTCAGCTCCTCCATTTAAATTTTTTGTAGGTAATCGAGTGTCTCTTACTAGTTACTGAGTTTGTTTTTTCACAAGTCTTTCTTGAGCCTTAAATGCATCTTAATTGGAATAAAACCAACTGCAAACAGAAAATCATGCCACTACTTTTTCCAAGTTGCAATAGTAGTTACTTTTTAATAGCCTTTGGGCACAGGTGATATTTTTAAATTACATCCTTAATCATTAAATGGTTTTGAGATAACCACCTAGCAATTTGGAAGGAAAAAGAAATCTTGGAGCCCTACCTCACTCCTTATACCAAAATTAACTTCAGCTGTATTTAATTTAAGTGTAACAAATAAAATAAGGCAAGTATTTTTTTTTTAAGATTTTATTTATTTATTTGACAGAGAGAGACCACCAGTGAGAGAGGGAACACAAGCAGGGGGAGTGGGAGAGGAAGAAGCAGGCTCATAGCGGAGGAGCCTGATGTGGGGCTCGATCCCATAACGCCAGGATCACGCCCTGAGCCAAAGGCAAACGCTTAACGACCGCGCCACCCAGGCACCCCAAATAAGGCAAGTATTAGAAGTGGAAAAAGTATTTACTCTATCATATGAAGAATTTTTAAATCCTACATATTGCTCATATTACCAACCAACTTTCTCATGAAATCACTTCAACTACCCTGAGTAACGCTCCAATGCATTAAGTTGAATAAACAGAGGAACCATCACAGAAAGCAATAAGGTCATCAATCAGGTGCTGACTGTGAACTTGAGCAGATCTACAATTTTTCATCACTAAATCCAATTTTCTGCCCTCAGATAAATGTGTTTCTCTGGAGCCTCACTTAGGCATGAACAACAAATACAACAATTTGGCCTTCTAAATACATTGCCAACAAGTGCTTACAATAACCAAGCACTGGGTTTAAAGCCATAGACCTGGCATATGCAAAACAGATGGGTTTATTCTGATTACAATTGTACTGTGTTGGCTTGAATAACCACGTCTTCATCAAATTTATACCTACCCAAATTAGAAGCCTTATAATTCCACTAGGTGTAATCGCCTCTCCTTTTTATTCAACATTCAAGTGGTCAATTATATAAATTCTTCCTTCTCTCCTAAAAGCGGGACCATTTTAATTTCCAGAGTTTGAAACTGTGCAACATCTCCTTTATTTACTTTTAAATATCATTTTACAATGTACTTATAAGGCAACAGCAACAGCTAACAAAATTCTGCCTAAGTCACCTGAGAGCTCAAAACAAAGTTCTGTTAAAAGTGTTCAATGAGGGGGGTACCTGGGTGGCTCAGTCGTTAAGCGTCTGCCTTCAGCTCAGGGCGTGATCCCAGCGTTATGGGATCGAGCCCCACATCAGGCTCCTCCACTGAAGCCTGCTTCTTTCTCTCCCACTCCCCCTGCTTGTGTTCCCTCTCTCGCTGGCACTCTCTCTCTCTGTCAAATAAATAAATAAATCTTTAAAAAAAAAAAAAGAAAGTGTTCAATAAGGGGCACCTGGGTGGCTCAGTCGGTAAAGCATCTAACTCTTAGTTTCCACTCAGGTCATGATCTCAGGCTGGAATTGAGTCCCCCACCCCCACCCCTTTGGGCTCTCACTCAGCGGGGAGTCTGCTGGATTCTGTCTCCCTTTCTGTCTCCCTCTACCCCTACCCCCCCACACACACACACGTGCTCGCACACACTCTGTCTCTAAAATAAAATAAATCATAAATTTAAAAAGATGTTCAATTACTCATGCACATTCAGTACCTGAACCAGCATCTTGAGTTACTAGTTGCTTATAAACATTAAAATAAATGGAACTCATAAAAGACATTTTCCTTTGGGTAGTGAAGTGGTTTGCATTCTTGCAAAATATTTTAAAAGTAAAGAAATGTTGGGTATGAGTGCAAAGAGTCCAGAAAACATTCGTTTTCTTCTGAAAGAGAAGTCATAAGACGAGAGACCTCTCAGCCACCCATCACTAGCCTCTTTCAAAAATGCATCCCCAAGAGCTGTGGAAAACTTACAGCCATCTAGCTTCACATTTTTTTAAACAATACAAGCACTTTGACATTCCCCTCCCTGTGAGCCGCACCCCAACTCTGCCCAAGACACAGTGCCTGTCTTTTTGCGTAGTTTTACTCTTGAAAGTATTTACTGGACACCTATAGATTCTGTAAGAAACCGACTTGAAATTAATGATAATCCGCATTTCCAACCAAGATCTTGTAGAAACACATAAATATTCCACACGAATGCAAAAAAGTGGTTCGTAGAGAAGGTGATGCAGAGGCTTTGACACGCATCTGAAATTGCAGTAACGGGCTTCTCTCGAGCTGGGGTGGATTCCAAACGGGAAGCAGCTTCTGTCTCGCCGGTGTGGCCCAGGGATTCCAAATTAGGCTCCGAAGGGTGGAAGCGAAGACAGCAGGAGATAGGAAGGTGAGAGGTGGGTTCAAGTCATCTCTTTAGGAAGATAAATTTTCTTTCCTGCTTCAATCAGGCATTTAAGTTTTTGCTACAAATATCCCTTTCTAATGCCTCAATTGACTGCCTTCTCTCCTCTCCGTGCAGACCTGGGTATAGTGATGGCCTCTCGGTGCTCACACAGACATATTGTCAGTGTCTGTGCACCACACGTTCGATTTCTGTGCCTTTGCTTCCTGGGTTTCAGTAAGACTGAACAGACTTTCAGACCCTTTTATGTTTGTATCTCCTCCAATGACGTAATCACAGCTACGAGGAATAAGACCTGCAGGGGTCCAGGAGAATTCGATTCCGGCCCACCCCTTGCTGGATACTTCCATGGACCCCACCAAAGGGACCAAAGCAAATGCTCGCTCTGAGCAGGCCCCGCCCACTCCATCTGTTACCTGCTGAGACTGTTGGTTCTCACAGCATTTCGATGCTTAGCTCAAAGTTTTTATGGTCTTTTCAATGTTTGTTTTTAGGAGATTCTCAAAAGATAAAAATAAAGATAATTATTAAGATAAAATTCTTAGAAGATAAATAAAGATAATTTATTTATTCTTGAACTGTTTGTAAAAACAAGAAGAGATCCTGTCCAGCACTACGTCCAGGATATACTTTCTTACTTCTAGTTAATAGTAATTGGTAATTGATTTTTTAAAAAATGCCTTTAATTTCCTTAGCAAGTTAGGAATAGGAAAAAAAAAAAAAAAAAGCTTCCCTACCTGATAAAAGGTATCCACCAAAAACCCAGACAAACATACTTAATGTCAAAACACACAGAGCTGGCTCAGAAGCCACTAGAAGACTTCTTTGTGAACATGCCTACAAAGGGTGCAACTTGCTCTATAGTTCTTTTAAGGTCACAAACAAAAGCTCATTCGACACTCATCAATATACAATACATAAATAAATACAATTATATCAATGCATCATGAGCAGGCTTAAAAGGACGCAGCTAGAGCTTCCCGGTGCCATTGTCACTCTGGTCCCAGCAGTGGCCTGCTTTCACTCTTGAAAGTTTACTCTACTTATCTACTCAGTTAACTCTATCTACCCATTCTGGTCTTGGCTCTCTAATTCTTGAGGCACCTGGGACAAGGGACAAGAACCGAGACATCCTGTAACACTAGGGGTATTCTCTTTAAAATAAAAAAACAAGAAAGGATTGTAGCCATCACCATTCTCATTCACCTTTGGTTCTAGCCAGCTCAATAACACAAACAAAATTACAAAGCAATTGTAAATATCAGGAAGAAAAAAAGTTGCCATTATTTTCAGACAGTATCAATGACTACCTAAAAATTCCATGAGAATCAACGTAAAACTTTTAGAACTAATAGAAGAGGCCAGTGAGCTGGTCAGGTACATCGTCAGCACCATAACCATGCCCAGTTAGAAAACTATCCATTCATAATAGAAAAAAATATAAAACTATACATGTTTATATTTGGGGAAAATATATCAATTATATGTAACCATATTATATACTTATATTTGTATATATAAATTGCATATACAAATTAACAAGAAATAAACCTACTCAAAAAAATGTACAAAATCTGTAGGAAGACAACTATACAATTTTATGAACTATCCTCAATAGATGGAGAGTGGTACTACATTCCTGAATGGGAAAACTTAATAACCCTGAAAAGGTGTCAGTTCTCTCACAAATAACCTACAAATTCAAATGAAGGCCAATAAAAAACGTAGCAAGATTTTTAAGTAATCTCCAATGCAGATTCTAAGTTTTAATTAGAAACACAGCCAGTATATGGTAATACAACAGAACAATTTTCAGCAACAGACCTGTAAATACATGGAAGTTTAGTTTATGATAACAGTGGAGTATCCACGGACTGACTCTTTAATAAAGGGCTATCTAGCTGGGGAAAGAATAAGGTGAAATTCCTATCTCTGCTGCAAGGAAAAATAGACTTCAGATGGATTCAAGAAAGGAGAATACAGGAGAAGTACTTCTACTTAATAGTGACTGGGCCCCTGAGTAGCACTCTCTGTAAATGGAAGGTTCTTATAATCTTACCAATCAGACAGGTCTCAACTCCTAGGAAAAAGCAAAAGGGTAGAGAGAAAAATGGAAGGGCGGGAGTTGTCAAGGGGAGAGTAAGGAGGAAAAAGAAAAAGGGATCTCTCACCCTCCCACTCGGGCACTACAGTAGAACACACGTTGCTGTAGCCTCTCCCCCAGTGACAATTCTACACATTTGGTGTCTGTCACATGGCAGTTAACCAATGCTGGGCAAATGAGCAAACATATCAATGCAGAATCCCAACATGTCCAAATGTTTAAGCAAATCAACAATAGACGTGGAAGCTGTATCTGAGGCGAGGTTTTCTTTCAAGAACCAGAGGTAATAAGCAAGTTCTCATTTCCCCATTGCCTTTGAGCAAATATTCAAAGCATGGGCTCTCACTGGGTGGTATTGAATGAATTCCTATAAAAATTCATTAACTTCGTCAGCTCACTGGATTGCTTTTCAATGCATACACATTCTTCCACATTCTATGTCAGTTGAGGTCAAGTCCTTTTTTTTGCAGTTGGCCTGGGAGGAAAAATAAGAGTAGATGCCAGGAACTTCGGGTAGGTGCCAGAAGGAAAAAAAAAGTGCCAGCACTGGCAGTCACCAGAAGAATCAGCTCCAATTTGCCTCGTTTGTTTATCAAACGTCCTGTCCCAGGACCAGATTCCCTGCCCTTCTCCAAATGCATAGAGCGAGACTCAACAGTTGTGTCGTGGCTCATTGAGGAAACGGAAAGAATCCAGAATCAGCAGTCAAGTGGTTGCGATCCCCGTTAAAGTATCAGTCAATGAAGCAGCTGTTTATTTGTAGATTTATGTTCTGATATTTCACAACTGCCTGAAAGGGCTTTGTTCGGTCCACAGTGAGGAGATCTCACCTCGGCTTGCTGAGCACGCGTCTGTTAAATTCAGTCTCAACTACTGTTAATGTGGTTGCCTCTAGAACAGAAACTGATACTTTCTTTTTTCCTTTTTTTTTTTTAATGAATAGATTTTATTTTTTAGAACAGTTTGAGGTTTACAGGAATACTTCCTAGATAATGTGGAGAATTCCCCCATACCCCCTCTGCCCTGCACACAGTTCTCCCAATTATTAACATCTTGCATTACTGTGGTCCATTTGTTACAACTGATAAATCAATGCTGAAGTCCGTAGTTTACATTATAGGTCGCTCTTTGTGTTACAAATGCACATGTATCCACTCTGTATCATACAGTATCATGCAGGATAGTTCCGTCACCCTAAAAATCCCGTGTTCCACCTCTTCATTCCACCTCCTCTCTCCTCTTGAACCCCCAGAAACCTCTGATATTTTGACTGTCCCCATCTCCTTGCTTTCCCAGAATACCACATAGCTGGAATCATAGTGTGTAGACTTTTCAGATTGGCCTCTTTCACTTAGCAATATGCATTTAAGCTTCTTCCATGTCTTTTCGTTGTTGATAACTCATCTTTTTATCACTGAGTCATACTCCATTGTCTGGATGTTTATCCATTCACCTACTGTAGGACACTGATGTTCACTTTCTGACTGATTTGAACAGCTCAGTGGGGTGGCTCTATGTTTTCCAAAAACTAATCTAAGATTTGTGTGCGCGCGCGTGTGTGCGTGTGTGTGTGTGCGTGCGTGTGTGTTTAAAAGACACAGGTTGGGGGAAAATGAATGTTATCCATTATTCTAACACCAAGACAAAACTTCTTAAACATCATTTACCCCCTCTCAGTCTTCTTTGATATATATGCCCATTTAAAAATATTGAAATCATACTATAAATACACTTTTTATCGTGTGTTTCTCACTTAATATAATGAAAATATGTATAACAGATACATACACCAATGTGGATAGTATGATACTCTGCCCAGATCCCCTCTTCAAGGCTGACAAATGCCATCCACGCCCCCAGTTGCTGGGAATACTAGCTGCCATCCATAGTATTTGCTATTCCCCAGTTTCACCGCGCCTTGTCTAAGGAAAATTTTGTTTCTATCACTATAAATTTACTGAGCTTCCTGAATTGAAAGTATGCATGTATGCTTCATCAATTCTGAATAATTTTCAGTCATTACCCCTTCAAAATTTGCCTCTCTTCCTCTTGCTCCTTTCCTTCCAGGGTTAGCCATATGTCAGACCATCTCAGCCTGTCCACCATGTCTCTTAGCCTGTCTTTCATATCTTCTACCTTTTTATCTCTCTGTTTTGCATTCCAGATCACTTCAGATCCATGTTCCTGTTCATGAATGTATCACCTATATCTAATTTTCTCTTTAAATAATCATTTGAGTTTTTTTAATTCCAGTTTTTATGTTTGTCTTTTATTAAAAGTCCTTTTTGGTTGGCTTTCAAATATGCCTGTTTATCTTTCATAATCGCTGTACCTTAAATTTTGAATCACCACTTTTCTTTCTTTAAATATATTAAACATGCTTAATTTATATTTTGTATCCAATAATTCCCATATCTAAAAGCTTTGCTGGCCTGATTCTGTGGTTTGTTGTTCCTGCTGATTTTTGCATATAGTGCCTTGTCTCCTTAAATGCTTTTTGACTTTGACTCTGAGCCCACATTCCTCAGAACTTAATTCATGGAAAACTCTGAGGTTTGTGTTGTGATTGCATTTCTCCAAAGAAAATTTATGTTTGCTTCTTCCAAATATCTGGAATCGTTGCCAATCCTGAACTGCTTTAAAATAAACGCTAACCTAAAGGTATTTAGAATCATGCAGGTAGCGGAAATTTGGGTTACAAACCTGAGTTAGTGCCAGCCTGTGGTTAAGAATTCTCAAGAGAAAATTTTCTCCCTTAACCCAACAGGGACAAGCAAGCTACTCCTTGCTATTCCTATTAGTAAGTCAGAGTACTTTTCTAGTTCATTCATACACTAAGCTGCCTTTTAGGGTCCCAGCTTCTTATGTTGGCTTTTGTCTCCTGTTCACGCAACCAACATGTGGTCATTAAAATGAAGGCTGGTCCTTGAAGAAATGACTGATTCCAGGATTGGTACACCAAAGAAGAACAAGATAAGACTGGAACATAGATGTACAATAAAGGTAAATAAATGATGATAGATAGATAGATAGATAGATAGATAGATAGATAGATAGATAGATTTAAGAATCTTCCTTGGAGTGCCTGGCTGACTCAGTTGGTAGAGCAAGCAACTCTTGACCTTGGAATTGTGAGTTCAAGCCTCACATTGGGTATAGAGCCTACTTTAAAAAAAAAAAATCTTTCTGGGACACCTGGGTGGCTCAGTCAGTTGAGCATCTGCCTTCAGCTCAGGTCATGATCCCAGAACCCTGGGATCGAGACCCATGTCGGGCTTCCTGCTCAGGAAGAGTCTGCTTCTCCCTCTGCCCCTCCCCCTCCCTCTGCTCATGCTCTTTCTCTCAAATAAATAAATAAAATCTTTTTTAAAAATCTTCCTTAAAACATAATGTCCACAAATAAATGCCAACTACAGAAAGAATGATATAATTAGACAATTGGCATTTTGGCAACCATGATAGCAATCATTGTTTCAAGCAAGAATGATAAAGAGATATTGAAACTGATGAGCAAAAGTATGATGAGAAACAGGATATTTATATAGTCTCAAGATATATCACCAGACATACTTAGTAATTACAAAAAGATAAATAGTGTCTTTATAATGGAGAAACTTGGCAGATCCCACCTTCAGCAAGTTTAATCGCAGATGAACAACTGATACCATGTGCTTCTGTACAGGGTGCACTGAGAAGGGCACAGCATCGCTTCTGTGATATTCTCGGAAAAATGTGTAAGCCAAATCCAATCACGAGAAAATATCAGACAAATACAAATTGAGAGAAATTCACAAAATAGCTGACCTATTCTCTTCAGAAAGAAATGTCCAAGACCAAAGAAAGAAAAAGACTGTGGAATTGTTCTAGATTAAAGGAGACTAATGAGACAAGAAAACAGATGCAGCCTGTGACCTGGGTTGGATACTGGATCTGAAGTTTTTTGTTATTATTATTATAAAGGACATTATTGGGACAACTGGAAAAAATTTGAATGAGGTCTATAGATTAACTCATAGTATGTTATTCGTGTTAACTTTATGAGTTTGATGATCGTACTATAGTCACATAAGACAATGTCCCTGTTTTTAGAGGAGGTAGACAGCTAGCTAGCTAGCTAGCTAGGCAGGCAGGACTACCAGTCAATTGGGTGTCTGCCTTCAGCTCGGGTCATGATCCCCGCGTCCTCGGATCAAGCACCACGTCGGGCTCCCTGTTTGGCGGGGAGTCTGCTTCTCCCTCTCCCTCTGTCCCTCCAATCCCCCCACTTGTGCTCTCTCTCTCACTCTGCTCTCTCTCTCTCAAATAAATAAATAAAATCTTAAAGATAGATAGCTAGATTTACACACCTATATGGACATGTAGATTACAGATCGAGATGATAATAGATATAAATACAGATACAGATATAGATAGATACAGGTATATAGAGGGGAGGAGAGAAAAAAAAACAAAGGTGGTAAAACATTAACCACATGAACACATGGGAGTCTGGGTAGAGAACATACTACAGGATCCTTTGCACCGTTGTACTATTTGGAACATTTCTGTAAATCTAAAATTATTTCAAAATGAAAGTTAAAGACATGAAAGCTGATTTGGACAGAGTCCAGAACCAAGACTGGAAGTAGGTCTGGTCCTGGTCTCAGTCTTGCCCACCTCCCAGAGTCAGGCTATGCCAGAACAGAGGAAGACTACGAACGAAGTCAGAGTCAGTGGCGCTGGAGAATGACGTGGACTGAATGAGCTAAGAGGCAAGGGACGGTGAGGGCTGCAGGCAGACATGCCACCAACACCTGGCACTTATGAACAGCATCAAAATCACAAAGATATGCTGACTACGGACAACAGATTAACAGAAGCTCTTGGAGAAACGATAGTCTGTACAATAGTTTCCAAACTATCCACTGTCTCTTATTAACTTCAGATTTCAAAAAAGAAAGAGCAAATAAATCAGTTGCAATGTAATATGAACTCATTTGATTTATTAAGACTTGTTGAAACTCTTCCAACACATGTTGGTCTCAATTCCTCTAGAACTTTACTGTCTAGTACAGTAATCATTACACCCCTGGGGCTATTCTAATTTAAATTATTTTTAAAAATGAAAGAAAATTTAAAATTCAGGTCTTCAGTCACACTAAGCCACTTTTCAAGTGCTCAGTGGCCACATGTGACTACTGACTACTGGCTACTATACTGGGCAGCCTAGATATAGAACATTTCTATCACTGCAGAAAATTCTGGGCATTCTGGAATACTGCAGAAAACACTATACATCACTTCATCACTGATGAAGATGGCTGTGATTTTTTTTTAATTTCATTTTCTTTGACTCACGGAAAATATCAGACAAAACATGAGAAAAAACCCTTCAATAAAACTCAAACATTCCACTTCCTGTAGGATTCAATATTAGGAGAGTTCTTTCTGCCAGATGGAAGAAACTCATCAAGAAGAAATGGGAGTATAAAGAACCTTGAGGAGAGCCTGGCTGGCTCAGGCAGGAGGGTGTGCAACTCTTGATCTCAGAGCTGTGAGTTCAAGCCCCAAACTGCGTGTAGAGATTACTTAAATAAAAAAAAAATTTTTTTTAATTTAAAATTATTCTAAAAAGTCCCTGTTTGTCTGAAATATTTCATAAGAAAAGAAAAGTTTAATAAATTTTAATTTAATTTAAAAATTTTAAAAAACAGGAGCCTTAAGATTGTTGCAAGCATTGTCGAGAAGATTCTGATACTCCTGTGTCCTCTGAATTTTTAGTTGATCTACATTTCCCCCCACCTTCCACACCCACCTCGGCACTGTGGAAAATATTGTTCATGTTTCATTCTTTACACAAATGGTTTGGCAAGAAATGCTTGAGCAAGACAAGCTACCAACAATAAAGCCTGTAGTATTATCTAAGGAAGTAAGGAAATTGACTTAAACACCCAGATTAGGGAGCTAAGGAGTTAGAACTCTGACTTAACAGGACTCGAAGGGAATTGTGAAACACTGAACTTGCAGAGCCTATGATCCCTTCAGGTCAGAGCTAACAAGAGCTGATTGCTCAGTGCAAGCTGAACTTAACCACCTACAATCTCCAATGGGTATCTTAAATGCACTCACATGGAATCCAGAAAAAAAAAATGCAGACTTTGATATCATTCTTGAAACACTTGAAAGCATGCAAAGTAACACCAGAGATTGTTTTTATATAGTATATATAATAAAAATACAAACATTTGCATAGTAATAATAAACATCAACTTCAAAGAGTAGTTACCTCTAAAGAGAGGGAGGAGAAAAAACTTCAGGAAGGGAGACACAGAGAGCTTCAACTGGATTTGTTCGTATTTTCTTTTAAAAATCGGATGCCGGGATGGCTTAAGGTTAAAGTCTTATAGAGCTATCATATGGTATTTTTGGAATGTTCCTGCTTGTCTGAAATACTTCATAACAGAAGTTTAATAAAATAAATTCTACTTCTCCCACTTAGTATTTGTGTGAGCCTGAGTTTCCTTTTTTTCTGGTTGCAAACAAAACCAATACAATATGTACTCGATGGGCTGTCGCGAGAAGTTCAGAAGACCCTCAAACCAATCAAGACACCTGCGCATGGGGGCGCCTGGGTGGCTCAGTCGTTAAGCGTCTGCCTTCGGCTCAGGGCGTGATCCCGCCGTTCTGGGATCGAGCCCCACATCAGGCTCCTCCACTGTGAGCCTGCTTCTTCCTCTCCCACTCCCCCTGCTTGTGTTCCCTCTCTCGCTGGCTGTCTCTATCTCTGTCAAATAAATAAATAAATAAAATCTTTAAAAAGAAAAAAAAAAAGACACCTGCGCAGAGTCCGGAAGGAGGCCTCCTCAGGAGTGGCCAGGCACGGGGATGTGAGGTGGTCCAGCCCAGCCAATCGGGCATGTGGCACGCAGTTGTCACGCTCTGCTCCAAAATAGGAGACCAGAGATGGCCCATTTTCCTTTGGACTGGAACCGATTGGAGGAATGAAGCTGGGTCCCGACGTTCCAGTTAAAACAGAAAGGAGGTTTGGATTTGTACGCCTCTCTGCTTTCTTTGGCTGGCCACGCTTACTGTTTCCACATCTGTCCTGGGGTCAGGGAAGCCAAATATGTGGATGTAAATGTACACAGTGGTTCTACACATCGGCACTTCGGGGACTCGGGTTCCACACGGCGGCTCTATAAAGGCAGCGACAGTCCACCTGAGCAGACTAGAGGCTGGAAATAGCTCAGAGAACAGAGGCCAGTTTGGAATGGTTCCCAACCCTCCCTCACCCCACCCCCACCCCCCGCTGTGGTGTCCTGGGTCACTGAACTTCAGTCAAGTGGTCTCTCTCCACCCCAACACTTCTGAATGCTATCCTCCCTTTCTTCTGTTCCCCCTGGAGTCCTCATTTCTGGGAAAACCATTCTCCATTCCTGCTTCACCACTGGCCTCCAACCCCTGCCCTTCGGCGACCTGGCTCTTCCCTGAGGCCACCTCCCTTACGGCCCTGGCCCCACACACCAACGCCGCCCAGAGGCAGTACTGGAATCTTCCTAACGTCTCCTGCCACCTCACACCACTCCACCTCTTCTCAAGGATGTCATCAACCAACTTTTTAGGCATGGTCCTCATAAATTCTGATGCTTCCCCAGACTCTGACCTTGGCTTTCTTCATACCACGTATTCTCTTCATATCCATTCCCATGATTTCAATTTTCCTGAAGAGTTAGTGACTCCTAAATCTGTACCACCAACACAGATGTCTCTCCAGCATTCCAGACCCATACTTCCAACCACTCCTGGACATGACTACCTGAATACGGTGCAGTCGCCTCCGTGGCACATCCTCTTTCTCTCCCATCTCCGAAGCATGCTTACCTTGAACACCAGTTGCTCAACCACTTAATTCGGACCCCATCTTCTCCTAACTGCCACATCTAATTAGTGACCAAGTTCTGTTGATTTTGCCTCTGGAATAAAAAATAACCTCTTCCATTGCAGCCCCGTTTCCCTTCTAACTTCATCCATTCCCTGATACATGGTGCAACCATCCCCTAATTTGCTCTCTGGCTCCCTGACGTTGGCCTTCCAAACAGGGGCTCCAGAGTGATGTCTCTAAAACACAACACTGATCATGTCACACCCCTACAATGGACAATGGAGTTCAATACGTTTCTGAAAGACAGAAAACAATACGTAAGGAGCTGGCAAGGGATGAAACAGGATGAAGGATGCTACAGCCTGCAGGACTCATGGAGGGGCTGCAGCTGAAGAGGGAGCCCCCTGCCCTGAATAGCCCCAGAGAGGCTCCTGACTCAGAAATGTCAGGTGTTAGAGAATGGGAGTAAGAGGAAGGGTTGAAAACCAGGAGATTAATGGAAAGTCTATACAGAAGAGCTGTCCCCCAACTTACATCCTGCCTCCATTTTGTGCAGAATTCCTAGCAGACCGGTATTCTCTAATCACCCCATCTCTACTCCAGACAAACAAAACAAAGGGGTTTTCCCTTTTCAGAGTAGACAATCTGGGGAAAACTAGGGTGGCCAGAGTAGGGCATTTGGAGTCTCCTTGGTAAGATTCAGCCACCTGCTCATTGTCCCTTCTTAAAGCAAAGCCTACCAGTTGAAAAGCTCCTCCCTACATGCAGACTTTTTCTATTGCCTCATCCTCGAATATAACTAAAACCTCACTAGACTTTTAAGAGAAGCCTACCTACACTGTAAAAGAGAAAGACCAATATAAACATTAAGAAATGGGTAATTCAGGAGTGCCTGGGTGGCTCAGTCAGTTAGGCATCTGCCTTTGGCTCGGGTCATGATCTCAGGGTCCTGGGATCAAGCCCCATATCAGGCTCCCTGCTCAGCTGGGAGCCTGCTTCTCCCTCTCTTGCTCTCCCTGCTTGTGTTCTCTCTCTCTCTCTCTCACTGTCAAATAAATAAATAATCTTAAAAAAAAAAAAAGAAATGGTAATTCAGAGACAAGAAGGTCTCTAACTAGGATCCTCAGTGAGATTTGTGACAATATCACATAAAATAATAACAAGATACTATGAATAAAGGGAACAATCCAAGAAGAAATTTAAAAATCATCAGAATGATTGGAAAACAAAGGTAAGAAAATCTAGCAAAGAGAATAAAAGTAAAGGAAAATGTTAAATAAAAGAAAAAAAGACAAAAGACATAGAAGACCAATCCATCTGACTGTAGAAATCCCAGGGGAAAAAAGGGACAGTATAGAAAACAGAGAAGGGGTGAAATTATTTTTTAAAAAGTACCCCAATATCCCAGAGTTGAAGAATTATTTTTTAAATCTTTTTTAAAATTTCATTTATTTATTTGAGAGAGAGAGCACGAGTGGGAGGGAGAGGCAGAGGGAGAAGCAGACTCCCCACTGACTAGGGAGCCTGATACAGAGCTCAATCCCAGGACCCTGAGATCATGACCTGAGCTGAAGGCAGCTGCCTAACTGACTGAGCCAACCAGGTGCCCCTGAAAAACTATTTTTAAAATAGTATTCCAATATCCCAGAGTTGAAGAATCTTTAGATTGAAGGGTCAACTAAATGCACTGCAAGAGAGGAAAGAGAGGAAAAGAGACAAAGAGACACATGCCACAAAATTTCAGGACCCCCAAGGATAAAAAGAATAATCCTAAAAGCTTTTAGAAAGGAAAAATAAAATTGTCTACAGGGAAACAGGAACCAGACTGGTATCAGAAATTACATCACAGATATGGGATTCTAGAAAACATTGGAACAAAGCCTTCAAATTTCTGAGAAAAATTTAGTTTCAACACAGAATTATATACCCTGCCAAACTATCACAGAATGATTAAAATTAAGATATTTTGAGACCTTTGAGGAAAGAAAACTTTACTACCTTTTTTATTAATACACTTGAGGATGTGTTTCAGAGAAAAAAAAGAGAGAGAGAGAGTGCAAAACAAGAAAGAAGAAAACACAGGATCCTGGAAACAATAGATTCAACCCAGAAGGTTAAGGATCCAGGATAAAAACTATTCAGCACAGTGAGAATCAGTCCAGATTGGAGCAAGACCACAGTGACCCCTCAGAGAATGAAAATCAATAGCTGACTATTCTTGGTTAGTTAAAAGAACTGAAGCACGTAACTCAGGAAGACAATGCAAGAAGAAAAGAAAGTCAGTTGAAAAATCCAGGAAAAAATTAAAACTGAGCAAAAAAAAAAAAAAAAGAAAAGTAATCAGTGCTCTAGTTGAATATGCAATGAAAGTATGTACATATTCATAATATAAACAATTTGTATTATTGATTTTTAACTTTTGCATCAACATATAGGCAAAGCATAAAAATTAATAATGGCTATAGTTCTGAATGTATTAGCCTTAAAAATGCAAAGGGAAAAAATACAGAGGGAAAATTGCAGATGACAAGAGATTTAAGTAAAGGAGACGTAAGCAAAGGAGAGATGTAAATGAAAAGAAGAGAAGCCAATGGGGGCCTGGGTGTTTCAGGCAGTTGAATGTCTGGCTCTTACTTTAGGCTGAGGTCATGATCTCGGGGTCTTGAGATCAAGCCCCATCTCAGGCTCCGTGTTCAGTGGGAAGTCTGCTTAAGATTCTCTCTCTCTCCCTCTCCTTCTGCTCCTTCCTCTGCCCCTCCCCATGCTCACGTACTCCCTCTCAATAAATAAATATTTTTAAAGAAAAGAACGAGGAAAAAAAAGAAGAGATGCTGTCTATAGTTGATAGAACAAGAAACAAAAAGATGACCAAAGTCTTTAAAGTTATAAAGGTAGTTAGTGAAGCAAATAAAAATAGTACTATATCACTGAGTTTAATCTTCACCTATTATTGCAAGAAGCCCCTAAATAATGTCTAAATTTAATAAATCAAGAAGTGGTAAGTAGACATTAAATAGAAGCTCTGATGAAATATGACAGATTGAATACACATGTTAGCCTCTACTAGCTCCTGAAACCCCACTACAGATACAGTAAAAAAAAAAAAAAAAGTTTGAAGGCATAAACCCTCAAAGAAAAATAAATCGAAGTGTAAAATAAATTGATTGAAGTGATGGATGCATAACTCTGTGAATATACTACATCCATTGACTTGTACACTTTAAATGGGGGAGTTGTATGGAATATTAATTGTATCTCAATACATTTGATTTTAATACAAGAGAATGGACGATGAGCAAAATAGTGACAAAATTTCAGAAATTGGACAACAGATGGATGAGGGATAAATAACCCACAGATCCTCTGAAAAACAAACAAACAAACAAACAAAAACTGTATTTCAAGACCACAATGTAGAGAGAGCCTTGAAATGATTTACACTGTGGATACCTCAAAACATCTGGGAATCAGCCATACCAGGTACTGGAAGTGGGAGTGCAGTAGGGCGAAAAAATAGGCTGACACACTGAGACTCAGTCAAACCCTTGGAAGTCCTCCTCCACGTCACACAACTGAGCAGCTGCCAATGGAGTGTTTGTTCTCCTACTAATGTAAACACAGAATACTGAGCAAACCAAAATATTAATGACGCTGTATTAGAAAGATGGGGGATGGGAAGTGCGCATTTGGTATAGTGGGGGCCAGGGTAAGTAATATGAAAGAAGGTTAAAACCTCATCTTTTTTTAACAGGAAGTCGGTAAATGACTAAAACCGAACATTCAAGAAATAGCATTGCAAGCAAATTAGTTTAGAAATGTGGAGGAAAAGATCACACTAATTGAAAGCGGTTGCTTCTGTGAAGCAGGAAAGTCGGGGGCGGTCAGGAGACTGCTTTTGTTGGAAGCATTTATTGTCCTTCCTTTTCTTAACAGCTTTATTGAGATATAATTAACATGCCATAAAGCTCTTCCATTGAAAGCACACAATTCAATGGGTTTCAGGGTATTCACAGAGTTGTGCAACCATCACCACCTTCTAATTTTAGATCATTTTCATCATCTCAAAAAGAAACTTGTGCTGCTGTTTTAAGAACAAGCCTTGTAGGACTATTTCACTCGTTAAACCATGATAAAATAAAATAATACAAAAACTAAATTTAAAAAAGAAACAAAGCCACAATTATGAGTGGTTTCCTTTGGGAAGCAGGGCTTGGGGTGGGTGGCCTGAGAGACAGGAGCTTTTCATTGTTGGTTTTCTGGAACATTGTCTGCTTTTTTATTTTAACAGTGTACACATACTGTCTTTATTTTATCATTTTCTTCAAAACTTGCAGCAATTCCTTAAGCACAATGCCAAGTGAGATCCTGTGTGAGGCAGCGTGTATTCACGCCCTTCAGAAGCCCCGTGAGGTGAGGACTGTCCCTCCGGCATCACAGCTTCAGCAGGAAGCAGCACCAAGTGGTGATTTGGGGACCATGGCTGGGCAGCATAACACCTGCGCGCTGGGGGGTCACAGACTGGAAGACAGGGCTGTCACCACAACAGAGGCGCTCAGAGATCTCTGGGGCCGGGGCCTGGGGGAGTCTGTCTTTGGTGAGGAGGCAGAGGACAGCGCCTCAGAGCACTCAAATGTGCGGCCTCCACCATCGGACTACCCAGGCCAGGGCTCGTGATGCCGGAAGCGAGCATCTACCTCCTGGGAGGAAAGAGGCACGTGGCATCTGACATCTCAGCCACGGTCTTCTCTCCCCAAAGGGCAGTTTTCACTCCTCTTGAGATTAGGTCCTTTTTAAGTTTTGCATTTTCCTAGACTTTAAAAAAAAAAAAAAAAAAAAAAAGACCAAGGAATGGTGCTGGCCACATAGGCATTGTTCTCGCCTCTGCTTTAAGCTCTGTTTCTCATCTGGCTGCTGAGAGAGGTGGCCATTACTCTGCCAGCAAACTGTCTCTGGGAAGAAAGGAATGGAAAATGTGAGGATATTTTCTTCCAAAATCCCAAAGAATCCTCACCTCAGCATAACCAATGAGGATTAGCTACACAACGAACCACACTGGAAAAAAAGAAAAACAGAGTCCTAATTCCTCAGTGCCTCATGGCATCTGAATTTATAACAAGATCTCTCTTCCTGGACCCCAAGATGTTGCCATGTAAGGGGAGGGCTTCCCAAATAGGACCAAAGGAGTGAATCTCTTCAGTGAGGACCCCTCTTGCAGGGCCCTGATGGAGAGCTAGGACTAGCCCGGAAATGACGAGGAATTTGACTTAGATTTGAAGCTGGAGGTGGTAAACTGCTCATAACCTCCAAACCCTCACCAAGCCTGCCCAGTCACGACCACCTCTCACAATACTGAGTATTGCCCAAAGTTGGTACTCACATCTTAGCAGGGCTGCCCTCCTAGTAAGGTCTCCTACTGGCTGTTTTTCTTTTTTCCCCAGTAAAAACTTACCTGTTCTATGTCCGAATCTTATAACAGGGATCTCACCCAGATGTCCTGGTTAAAAAAAATTAATGAAATAAACTTCTGGGGCACATGTGTTATAGCCCTACTGGGTTCCCAAAGGTTGCACCACTGACAACCTGGGAAACAGGGGCAGTGGGCTTTACATTTGGGGACAAGTGAGAGGTGGTCGTGACTGGGCAGGCTTGGTGAGGGTTTGGAGGTTATGAGCAGTTTACCACCTCCGGCTTCAAATCTAAATCAAATTCCTTGTCATTTCCGGGCTAGTCCTAGCTCTCCATCAGAGTATCGCAGTCTCTTCAATAAATGGTGCTGGAAAAACTGAAAAATCACATGCAGAAAAATGACATTGGACCCTTATCTTATACCACTCACAAAAATGAACTCAAAATGGACTAAAGACTTATATATAATACCTAAAACCATAAAACTCCTAGAAGAAAACATAAGGAACAGCTCCTTGGCATTGGTCTTAGTAACAATTTTTGGCTAGGACACCAAAAGCACAAGCAACAAAAGCAAAAATAAATAGGTGGAACCACATCAAACCCAAACAGTTCTGCACAGCAAAAGAAGCCATCAACAAAATGAAAAAGCAACATACAGAATGGCAGAAAAATATATTGCAAATTGCAAATTATATATCGGATAAGAAGTTAATAGCCAAAACACACAAGGAACTCATACAACTCACAGGAAACTAAAATCCAATTCAAAAATGGACAAAGGAACGGAATGGACATTTCTTTCAAAGAACACATCCAAATGACCAAGAGGTACCTGCAGAGATGCTCAGCATCCCTCATCATTGGGGGATGCGGATCAAAACCACGAGGTGTCACCTCACACCTGTTAGAAGGGCTGTTATCAAAAAGACAAGAAGCGACACATTTGCCAAGGATGTGGAGTAAAGGGAACTCCGTGCACTGTTAGTGGAAATATAAATTGATACGGCCACAATGGGAAACAATATGGAGGTTTCTCAAAAATTAAAAATAGGACTACCATATGATCCGGCATTCCCACTCTGGGTATATATCTAAAGGAAATGAAACCAGACTCTCAGAGAAATACCTCCACTCCTTGTTTATTGCAGCATATTCACAACAGCCAAAACACGGAAACAACCTAAGTGACCATCTACAAATGAATGGAGAAAAGAGATGTGGTACATATACACATGGAATATTGTTTAGTAAAGAATAAGAAAGAAGGAACTCCTGCCACTTGCAACAATACGAATGAAACTTGCATCAATGGAGCAAAGTTAGAGCAAAATCTTCGCACCCAGACCTCATGTCTTCCTCTTCCTTCCCATTCCAGTAGTAACCACTATCCTAACACTGGTATTTATCACCCCCATGCATACTATAGGACCTGAAAACATATAATATTGTTTTTCACTTTAATGTATATAAAACAGTGGCTTTTGGACTTTTCTACCATACTCAGTGTAAGAAATGTGGTTTGCATTTTGATACACATGCACGTGTACACATGTGTATACGTATCCATACATACCAGTATGTGTGCATGTGTACATAATCGGAAAGGACACTGTCATGGAAATACCTCCTGTTCAACTACTTCTAGCACATTCTGATGTTTTCTTTCTATTCTAATTTTATTTTATAATGCTGGCAGTGACCTACTAAACAGATTTCACAACTTATGGATGGGTCATAACCAACAATTTGAAAAAAGAATTAGGATGTCATTGTAATATCATCTTAGAGCTTATTTTTTCACTTCTTTTTTGAGAGTTAGAACCATTTTGACATAGGAGATCCAGTTCATCCATTTTTACCTAAGTAAACTCTATGCCCAATGTGGGGCTTGAACTCCTAACCCCAAGAGCAAAAGTCACATGCTTATTCTACTTATGGATGATTAGATTCTCTATTTTCACTATTCCGAAGTGGCCCGCAGTGAACTTCCTTACATATAAACACCAAAGCTTCTCTAGAATACATAAGTGGAGGTGAAGTTGCTTAAGTGAAACTTACATCTCTTTAACTATAACAGATACTGTAAAACTTTCCTAGAAATTGGTGTATGAATTTGCATTGCCACCAGCACTATTAAAGAGTTTCTATTTCTCCACATCCTAACCACTACTTAATGTTATTGGATTTTGCATTTTTGTCAATCTGATGTAGTGAAATTATTTATTTTATTTTGCATTCACCTCATTACTAACAATGTAAGATTCCTTTCATGTCATCATCATCCACTCAATTTTCCTTTCTATAAATTTCTAATTTTATTGTCTGTATCCTTATTATTCATTTTCAAGGCTTTTTGTATATTCTGCACATTATTTATTAACTATATTTATTGTAAATTTCTCTCATTCTCATGCAATCAAATTTATCAAACTTTTCTCTTTAACTTTTTTCCTATTTTGTCTTATTAATTTTCCGAACCCTGAAGTTATAAAGATATTTTTCTATATTTTCTTATTAAAATCTTAGTTTTAAATTCTGCATTTATATTTTAATCCAGCTAGAAATGTGTGTTTGTCTGTGTGGTGAGGTAGGAATCCCATTTTATCTGTTTTCATAGTTTGTTGTCCAAAACCAGTTTATTAAATAGTCCATTCTTTCCCTGCTGCTTTGTAATACTATCAGACATAAGCCAAATTCCTAACATACATGAGTCTGTTTCTACACTCTCTATTCTGTTTCATTGGTAGATTTCTCTATCCTTATGCCAGTATCACACTTTTAAATCACTCTATAGCTTTGTATAATTTTTTTTGATTTGGTAAGGCAAACCTCTTATTATCATCATGGTATAAGATTTTTTGGATATTTTTGGCCTTCCCTCTTTTGTTTGAATTTTTAGACCTATTTTGTCAAGTTCTATGAAAAACTCTCCTGGGAATTTTCATTACAATTGAATTAACTTTAATTCAATTTAGACAAAAAACTGGCATCTTCTATGCTACCAAGTCTTTCTATCTGTGAATATGTTATTTTGTCTCCAACCACTTTGGTCTTATTTTATGTCTTTCAATAAATTGTTTTGATTTTTTTTTAAGATTTTATTTATTTATTTGTGAGAGAGAGAGAGAACAAACAAGAGGAGCAGCAGGCAGAGGGAGAGGGAGAAGTAGACTCCCCACTGAGCAGGGAGACCAATGTGGGGCTCAATCCCAGGACCCTGGGATCATGACCTGAGCCAAAAGCAGATGCCTAACCAGCTGAGCCACCCAGGCACCCCTGTTTTGATTTTTCCATAACAGTTTTGTACTCTCTTATTATATTTATTTCTAAGGGTTCACAGTTTTTTGTTGTTGCTGCTATTATTGTAAATAATATTTTTAATTAAATTTTCTAAATTTGGGGGGCTCCTGGGTGGCTTAGTGATTAAGCATCTGCCTTCAGCTCAGGGCGAGATCCCGGTGTTCTGGGATCGAGCCCCACATCAGGCTCCTCCGCTGGGAGCCTGCTTCTTCCTCTCCCACTCCCCCTGCTTGTGTTCCCTCTCTCGCTGGCTGTCTATCTCTGTCACATAAATAAATAAAATCTTAAAAAAAATTTTTTTTTATTTTGTTACTGATGATTTTGTATATCAATCTTGTTCCCAGTGACCTTTTTTAATTCTCATTATTTCTAATATTTTGCCCATAGATTCTCATGGGTCTTCCATGTCGGCCATCATATAACCTCAAATAATAACAAGTTTGGTTGTTGTTTTTTTTTTTCATCTCCACTTTCTGCTTTTTCCTACAACCAAAACAATCCCAAGCAAGCTCAGGGTACTAGCAAGAAAGTGGACTCTACTGTCTCTAGCAATACTGTGGTGGAATGTGAGCAGGAAGAGGAGGCAAAGCTAACATCGATTCATTATCCTGATGATGGCTGATTATCAGGCATGTCCAGTTCCTAAGTTCTCTACCATGTATGCTTGAATCGAACAATTGTACAATTTTTTAAAAAACAACACACTAAAAAAAATAATAAAAATAAAAAAATAAGTAACTTTTTTTTCAATCTCATGACTCCACACAACTCCTCCATTCACTCTCTCCTACTGTATGCTCTTATGGGGCTGCTCGCAGGAACCCTGCTGTTCCAGCATTTCCAGTTCTTTCCAGTATCATGTCTTTATAACAGAAAGATTGTTTTGGTGTCCTAGGCGACCAAGCTTAGTGTCTACATTCCTAGCCTCGTGATAACCCTAATGCTAGCTAGCATACTTTACAAGAGTACACAAACCATGCTAAGCTTCAGTGGGCTGAAATATGCCAGGACAAGATGTACACCTCCCATTTTGTCTTTCCAAGTTCTGGCTTTTGGGCTTTTTTTGTGACTTTTTGGTTTTGTTTTTTTGGTGGTGGGGGGAGTGGAGTTCCAGAGGAAGTTGTTGGGTTTTTATTGTTTTGTTGGTTGATTGGTGGCAACCTATTTTCCTCAGTTTAAGCCTACTTTCTTTTTTTTTTTTTTTTTTTTGAGAGAGAGAGCAAGCATGGGGGATGGGAGAGCAGAGGGAGAGGGAGAGGGACAAGCAGACTCCTCGCTGAGTGCAGAAGCCAACACAGGGTTCAACATGGGGCTCGATCCCACGACACCGAGAGATCGTAACAGGAGCTGAAGGCAGATGCTTAACTGACTGAGCCACCCAAGCACCCCAGTCTACTTATTCTTAAATCTGAACATGAACTCAAATATATGTTTTATTATCAATGTTACTCCCATTTTTCCTCATTAGTGTTATTCTTTCATTGTGGCTTCTATATTTTCCTTTTATCTCTTTAACTGTTTAAACATCCCTATATCAATTGTCTGTTTCAGATTGTATTTCTATGATCTCAAGTTTGGATTTGCTGATCCTCCTTCTTATTGTGTCTGCAAGTTCTTGTTTATTGTGGATCTTTCAACAGGCATTTTATAATTTTTTACTGAAAGTTCATCTTCCACTGAGCTAAATCAAGCTCTCCTATGACCAGAGTGATTTTCCAACTGTTTCTGCATGTGTCCTAGCAGTAACATAACCAAGACTAACTTTTTATGTGCATTTCTTAATTTAGTATGTCCACAACTCAAAGGCAAGATACATTCAGTCTCCAGAACCTCTCAAAGCATAATGTGGGGATTTCATTTTTTCTCAAAAGGCTTTTATTTTTTCCACTCAGAACCCAGGCAGAGGCAAACTTTTCTGACATCTTCCTGATTCAATGGCTGGATTTTTTTTCCTAGTCCTCCTTTCATGGAGAGTTCAGCCCTGCAGTTGCCCCACCTTTTTTGCTTTCTTGTTCAGGCCTCCACATGGCACTGGCCCAAGGCCTTAACTCTCATCTCTGCATGGGCCCTACCCTAGCCTAATAAGAGCAGAGACAGACACACCCACACCCCTGGCTCTCTGCGGCGCCGCTCACCACTTCCGGCTATGTTTTTCCATTCCCTCTTCATTTCCAGCAACTGAACTAATTTGGTTTTTGTTTTATCCCATATTTCTACGTAGTAGGAAGGATTGCACATTAGCCCACTCTTCCTGGGTCCCCTTTTCCTTTACAGAGGCCCGGAAACCAACCAGGCCTTAAAACCTCTTATAGAGACCAGAAGCAGAGGCCGCTGGGATCTAGGGTAGATTGTACCTGCAAAGAGTATCTCCAGAATTTGGCCAGAATCTTTTTGGGAAGAAGGGGCTGGGCTTGTCTGATTACTGACTGGACAATTTCTGCTTAACAACCACCTTTCTGTTCTTGTGCTAAAACGAAATCGGAATGCTTCTTCTCTGCCAATTTCAGAGGGTGAGATCATCCTTACAAAGTCCTTGGGGAGACATTCAGTCAGGAATCTTTTACAAAAGAAACGCACGTGGCATGTGAGACTTGCTGAAGGACTGACTGTCGTCTTAAGAAACAAACCGGACAGGTCTCCTTGTTGTTGTTGTTGTTGTTGTTCTTGCTTTGGGAAGGAGGCTCCTCAAGTTTTTGTTTTTATTTTTTTAAAGAAAAATAGCAATAAACCAGGGACCTTGGCTCTTTGTGGAGGGAACACCTACCTTCATGGGTCAACAGGCTGTAGGGCCATAGCAAAGTACTCTGACCGTGTTCCAAACGATCCCTTTCAAACAGGATTGTTGTGGGAAGTCAAGAGGGAAGTCAGCAAGTATCTCAGGAAAGGAGGGTCAAGAAAAACAGACCCCAGGTTTTGAAGTCCATTACAGAGACAAACCCCTTACCAACATTCCCAGTGACGGCTTTCTGCTACATGGACACACATGTTTAAAGCCCAGTGGGCACCACATCTATGTGCCCGGGCTTGAGAATAATCAGCCCAAGACTAAATAGGTAGAAATCTCCTTCATAGAACTCCTGGGCTTTAGCCTTACTGATATCTTCCTCTCGTGGTATTTCTTTCACTCCTGTTCTTCAAAGCTCAATACCATCCTTAGAGTCAGAACTGACTCCAAGGGAAAGTTTGAGTAATCTGTCAATCCACACCTTAGTGGGAATTTAACCCAAGGTAGTATCCAACCTGAGATGCTGTCTCTTGAAAATTGTCATCTCAGTGAGATAAAAATTCACCTGAAATTATGGTGCAGTGTGAGGACTCAGATGAGGCCCTCCAACTCCAAATCCCAACCTCTTTCCAAACCTCACCACTATGCCAGAAAGAGTAGATTAGGGCCTCTTCTCTGAGCTATGAGGCCCAGGCAGGCCTGTAATCTTGAGCTTTCTCTGTCTATGGGAATTGCCGCTCTGGCCAGGCATTAGTGGTGAACACTCACAGGTTTAATTTCTACCAGCTCCTCCACTGAATACACATTCCCACCAGTCAGATCTGTCTGCTGGAGTCATAAAGAAAATAGGAATGATGAGAAAACTCACTTATTTTCTCTTAAGGAGTTCCACCTCACGGGGCAGTATCTTTGGGGAGCCATTAGCTACTTCCTTGCTATCTCTTAGGGAGATTTCAGCATCCCAGAGAAATAACCAAAGGAATTTTCCTGAAACAATTACATTCACATCAATCCAAAGCCTAATGCAGGGTGTTAATCTCATTAAGAGCCTCTTATATAAACTTGCGCATACACCAGCCACAATTTCTGCTGAAGGGTGAGCCTATGGGCCCATGTTTGTAACATTTAACCCCACAGGTGGGCCAGAGCTGATGGAACCATGAGTGGAGACCTGGCCCAGGAGAAACCAACCCCCTGGCTAGGCTGAGCCAATCAGATTCTCCCTTTCAAAAGAGAGGCCCAGAAGGTAAAAGGGGGGTAGGCCTTGCATCTGGAATTCCAGACCAGGCCAGAGTTGTGCCCTGGTGAGCTGAGCGGACTGCAGACAGAAGCAGACAGATGCCCATAGATCTGAGAGGAGGAGGCTGCATCCTCAGGTCAGCCAGAGCCAGCAAGTGAACTGAAGAGGGCTCATGTGCTTCGGCCTGCACCCAGATACCATGCTGGAACAGAGGGGGGAGGGAGGAGAAATTCTGAAGGACAAGTAATTGCCCCACAATGGCAAGAGCCCTCACAAGTACAGTGCACCCACTATTGGACGCTGTGGCAGAAGCCCTGTCAGAAGGGAGACAATGGGCAAATGCATAAAGGGTGCCCACGTGGTGAAGAGATCAGGGATCACAGAACACGCAAAAGGCCCTCTGGCTGCTCCCCCTCCTTTCATTTTTCTCCAGTGGTTTCTGGTGTCCCTCCTGACAACAGCTTTTACTAAACTTCCTCCCCAGCCCTCCCCACTTCACTTTCAGGAGGAGATCTTCCTCTTCGGTCAGTAAAAAATCAAAGCACCCAAGAGGAGGTGTGTCCATGCCCCTTGCCCTCCACAAACTCCCTGTTTCATCACCTACCCATCCTCGCTTCCTCATCAGAGGAAACATGCCTCCTCTTTACAAAGCTGAATCTTCCACATCGTGTATTGATCCTGAGGCCTTGGACACCTGGGGCCCCTCCACCCATCATCCATCTTCCATCTCTCCCTCTCTGACAGCACCTTCCTGTCTGCCTGTAATTGGGCTCCAGGGTCTCCAGCCCTGCGTTCCCCTTCCTCAATTCCAGGATTCCCTCTGGTAACTGCCTGGCTTCCCTCAGTCTCTTCATAGCTGAACTTCCTGAAGGAGTAGTCTGTACTTCCCCAAGTCTTGTTCAACCCTCAACTAACAATGGGCATCATATTTGGGAATTGGCTCTGGAGAAACAAGGAGAGCTCTCAATTGCCAAACGCTATGTCCTGGTTCCAGGCTTCCTCTGGTAACCTCTGGCACTGTGCACCATCCCCTCCATATTGGTGATGGTCCAAACTAGACATGGATGACACACGGGCTTCGTTGCCTTTCTCAAACCAGTCCAGTCCTCTGTCAGTAGTCCCTTCAGTCAGAAGGAATGGTGCGGTACACTGGGGCCAGTAACAGAGAAGAGTCACCAGAGCAAGTGTGTGTGAGAGGGAGGCCCAGCAGGAGCGGAGGCCTTGATGGAGGCTGAGAGCCTCGCAAATACACTCTCCAACTCTCCTCCTTCCCTCCTCATGTTGCTGCAGTGTGGCAGGCACTCCTCCCAGGGCTCAGGGCACCGTGCAAAGAGTGGGCGTGGAGGGTCTGGAGTGGACAGAAGGACCCAGCACGCCCTCTCCTCCCAACTCCTCTCACTTGGTTGCTGTCCCCAAACCTGGTTGTTCTCCTAATATTCTAACCACTCCTGGTCAGGCTTCACTGGCCTCTTTTCTTCCACCATCTTAGATGTCTTGTCTCAGATCCTGTCCTATTCTTTCTTCTCTTCACAAACTCTCTCTCTCCCTCTCGCTCTCTCTGTCTCTCTCTCTCCCCGCTTAAGCAATTTCATTTCCCACCAGGCAGCCACTGCAACCTCCAAGGTGGAGCTGACCCAGATCTGCATCTTCACCTCCGACCTCTCACTGACCTCTTGCTGACCTCTCATCAAATGCTCACCCCACTTGTCATCAAGCAGTTTCCTACAGGAAAAATGTGAGTGCCCCCAGCACAACACATCCAAAACAAAACTCATTGTCTTCTCACTCAGACTCTCGTCCATGTTCCCCTCTTCGTTAACTGCGGGTACCTTGATTTCTTTTCCTTTACAATCTTTTGCTACTCACAGTGTGGCCCAACACTGTGGTATGGCGGCCCCAGGGAGTGCGCTAGAAACGCAGCATCTCAGGCCCCAGCCAGGCATTTTAACAAGATGGCAGGGTGGCCAAGATTCACAGTCAAATCCAGAAGTGCTCGTTTACAGCATGTATTGAGACCGTTCCTCCTTCCACTTAACATTGTGTAAACAGGCGCCAGCCTAGAGGCTCCCCATCCAGACAGCTCTGCAGCGCCTGGAATCCGCTCTGTCCCGTCGCTGCTCTGGCCTCTGTCTTCGAGGAAGTGCCGGAAGGAGGGTGCTGTGCCAGTAAACTTCTTACTGTTGTACGAAATCCTTACCTGTCCCCTCAATCCTTCTTGCCTATGTCCTTGGAGGACTCTGAAAGTCACCCAGGTTACCCCCTTGTACGAGAGAGAGAGAGAGAGAGGGAGGGAAACGATTTGGGGTTTCCAAAATGAGAAGCCCATGTGTCTGAAAAGGTCCCAGCTGACGTTTGTCACGGACGCCATGTAGAGTACATGACGCCCCACTGAATCTTACCAGGATTTTTCTCTCTCTGAGCCTCAGTTTCCCCATCTATAAAATAAGGAGATAATACTAACTCCTTTATAATGTTTCCATAAGAACTAAAAGTGGCAAAACATGTAAAATATGCCCTCCAAAATGGAAGGTGATCAAATATTCATTGAATGAAGAAAGGAAGTTATTTAACATATCAGAGCCTCAGTTTACTCCAACCACAATGAAGAACACAATATGAAGATCACTAAACGTCGGCTCCCCAGCTCTCCTCTCTCATCCGCTCGCACAGTCCCCACGCACGCTCGCACACGTGTGCACACACGTGGGTACTCACACACACTCATACTCGCACAGGTGCACGCGCATACACACGGAACAGCCAGCAGCAACTCGGGCCGCGCTCCCCTCCCGTCTCCTGCATGGCCTGCTTCTCCCCAGATTCTCGCACGGGCTCCGCTCCAGAGCGTCTACGGGCCTGCGCACTGCTCTCCCGGCCCCCGAGCCCTCCTGCCACACCGGACACAGCGATCGTTCCAAAACACAAGCCTGAATGTTTCCCTCCTGCTTGAAAGCCTCTCATGATAGCCCAGCCAAACCCACGCTGCATGTCCAAACGCACTGCGCAGTGTTGGGCCTCTGGGCTTTCATACATCGTCCATTTTCTCTGTCAAAAATCCTCGGCTCCAAGCAACGAATTCCTACTTGTCGAGACTCAGCTTAAGGGCGGCCTCCTCTGGCTTTCCCTGCTGCCTCCCGCCAGAGGCGGCCCCTCCTCCAGGCCCTGAGCCCCCACAGCAAGGGATGCAAAGCTCTGATGTCACCTTGGCCTCCTCCCCTTAGGCTACGAGCTCCTCCAGGGCAAGGCCCACCACCCGAGACTGTGTGTTTTCCATGTCCACCCTCCCAAAGCCGTGCACAGTGGGTGCCCAGGAAGCGCTCGTTTTAAGTGCTGTGCCCAGGAGAACGTGAGGAATGCTCCAAGCCAGCCCACCCTCCGCAACCAGTCACAGTCACAGGAGCCCCCAGTTCCACCAGAAGGACCACACAGCCTCCTGTTCTCGGCGGCAAACTTTAGGCCCGGTCCCCTGAGTTGGACTTGCAGAGCTGGAGACAATCCACAGGATGAAACTTGCAAGGGGCCGATGCCCGTGTCCCCAGCGCTGCACCCAGACCGCCCCGTCCAGCCCCCGGGCCGCGCCTCCCTGCGGCTCACACACACATTTCCCTTCCACTTCCTCCGAAGCAGAAAAACAACCACCCTTTCCAAAAGGCAGGAATGTTGGGAGTTGCTTGCCCAGAAATAAAGATCCAGATTTCCTTTCCCAGCCGGAGAGATTTCTCCAGACTGGACATCACCACGTGGGCAGTGCACCCCGGACCCCCAGGACAGCGGGCCTGCCCGAGATGCCCTGCGAGTGCCGGCATCACAGGGACCCTGTGGACCAGGACACGTGAAAGGAGCAGAGTGGGATGAGAGTGGAAGCAAGTCCTGCCCACAGCACCGCTGCCTGAGGGAGAGGCCACAGTCCTCTCTCACCCTTCTCCGTACCAGGCGCCATCTCTGCAGATGCCACAGACGCGTGCAACTTCCACTAGTTCAGGGAAAGCCTGCCGCGGGCAGGTACAGTGCAAGGAGCCGGGGGAGGCTCGAAATATGACACCTGACTGAGCCTCTGCCCTCGAATATCAGTGAGTTCTGCCCTAGGCCAGGTACCAGTGTGGGTCCGAAGGAATCAGACAGCAGTTCTTGCCCTGGAGAAGTTGGCATCTCGTTGGAGGCAGAGCGGGAGGCCCATGCGTGGAAAATAAAGAACCTGACGAGGCAGGATGTAACCAGGAGCTAAACCGGGTGGCACAGACATGAAGTGCTCTGCAACTTCAGAGAAGAAATGGAAGGAGCTGTGTAGACAAGAATCGTTGGGAAGGTTCATGAAGGGGCACCTGGAAGGATGGATGGGCAAGGTGGGGAGGCATCCAGATGGGGAACAGCTCATGCAAAGGCACAGAGTATGATCTATCATGGTGCATCTGTAGCAAAGACATGGGTTTCTGCCCATTACATTGGTGATGGCTTATTTTGACTGATGATTCACTTTGCAATCAGCCCTGCCAGCCCTGCCTCCACGCAGCCTAGGAGCCTGGGCGGGTTAAGCCATCTTCCTGCCCAGCCATGCGGACAAACCACAGAGCAAAGCCAAACCACGGGGAGCTAGTCAGACAAGGAGAGGAAAGTCAGCTTGAGAACAAGCACTCTCTCCTTCTTAAAAGTCCAAGGAGGAAACCCTGTCCTTCCAATTTCTCTGCAACCTCGCCATCTGTGCTTAAAAACATCAATGTTAGTGGGAGAGACAGCTGCAGAGAACAGGGGAGAGCTGCTCAAAAGATTTGTCAGCTTATGTAACCACCCAATCTTTCATTGGGTTCACTGATCCATCAAAGTTCCCTGCAAGACGAAACGTCCTGGGCCAGGAGAGAACTCTGTAGTGGGCAGCTCCAAAAATGGCTCCCAAAGACCCCCACCTCCCGGAATTGGTGCCCTGGTGGAGCCCCTCCCCTCAAATGTGGGCTATACCTGGTTTCATACTTTTTTTAAAAAAGATTTTATTTATTCGACAGAGAGAGAGAGAGCACAAGCAGGGGGAGCAGCAGGCAGAGGGAGAAGCAGGCTCCCTGGTGAGCAAGGACCCTCATGCAAGACTCGATCCCAGGACCCTGGGATCATGACCTTCACTGACTGAGCCACCCAGGCATCCCCTGGCTTCATACTTCTAATTAGGAGAAAAGAGTCAAAAGTGATGTCACTTCTGAGATTAGAAGATGATATTTCATCTTGCTCACACTTCCGCTGCCTCCTCTAGCTTGCTTGCTCTGATGAAGCCTGCTGCCACGCTATAAGCTGCCCCACGGAGAGGCCCATGTGGCAAGAAGCTGACAGGGGCCTCTGGCGGACTGGCATCAACCAGCTGAATCCTGCCGACCACCACTGAGTGCACTTGGAAGAGGCCCCGGCGCAGCTGAGCCTAGAGACGCCACTAGCCCCGGTGGGACCTTGACTGAACCTCGAGGGGCCCTGAGCCTGAGGACCCTGTCAAGCCATTCTTGACTCACAAAAACTGCAAGATAATAAATATTGTTGTTTTGAGCCACTAAAGTTTGGGGTCATTTGTTACACAGCAACAGATAACAAATCCACCCTCCGATCTGGCCTTCGGTGGTTATTAATGAAATTGTATATGTCCCTGAGCCGATGCCCACACCTGATACAACCAGAAATGTTCCCCGAAACTAAATCTTCTCCCCCAAACTCACTGTTATCTAGCACGTCTCCCAGTAAATTTAGTACATGGTTTTCAGATGGTTCAACTTGAGAATTAATGTGTGTGTGTAGAAATGGGATGGGGGACGCAGGAAGCTTCACATTATGCCAACTCTTTCATATGTAGGCAGACTCTGGAAGTCCCTTTGGAGAAAACCCTCCTTCTCATAGGAGGCAGTGGGCCACCTGTTAGCAGAGAGCAGGGACCTCCAGACTCAGGCTGGGGTTTAGTCAACACGGCTCACAGCGGGTGTGGGCATGAGAGCGGAGCAGGACGGACGCTGGCTGACCCATCACATCCCAGGGAAGCCCCCAGTCCTGAGGAAGTGGTGTGCCAGAACTCAGGGAGGCTTGACAAAACTTTCTCCTCTCTGACATTCTGTGACAGGCAGCATTCTGGAAAATGGGAGTGCTGAGTGCCAAAGGAGAGCCCAGCTGCTTGTCCCAAACCTGGCAACATGGACAGGATGGTCTTCTCTGAAGATCTAATTGGGAAAAGACACCAAGGGCTCCAAAGAGGAACCCACCAAAAGAAAAAGAGGAAGCGGTTGTTTGTTTGCTTGTTTGTATGTTTGTTTGTTGGAGGGGAGATAATCTGGGCTGACTCGAACAAGCCAAGGGCCATAGAGGAGGCTGGTTCCCATGGGCCCGAGGGGGAGGCTGGAGCCTGTCCGGACCCTCCCATCCCCTCTGACGGGGAGCTCAGAGTTCCAGTCCCTCTGGGCCTGGCATGCAAAGCTTTGAGTGTGAGTGTGTTCTCAGAGGGCCAAAACTTGGAGCACAGTGTGGGACCTCATGAGTTCAGTTCCGAGCAGATTTGGGAGGTGAGATCTCCAAATTAAAATAACCAGAGCCTGAATAAATGGGTCTTGAAATCATGGGAGTTCAAAACTGGAGATAAGGACTTTTTTCATTGTGGTAATATATACATAACACAAAATTTACCATTTTAACCATTTTTAAGAGGACAATTCAGTAACGTAAGCACATTCACACTGTTGTGCAAACACCACCATCATCCATCTGCAGAACTCTTTTCATCTTGTAAAAACTGAACTCTGTGTCCACTAAGTGATAACTCCCCACCCCTCCGTCCCCCCAGCGCTTAGTAACTGCCCAGCCCTAGTCTCCCTTCTGTCTGTATGCATTTGCCTATTCTAAGATCTTCATAAAAGTAGACTCATATAATATTTGTACTTTTGTGTCTTTCTTTCACTTAGCATAATGTCTTCAAGGTTCATTTCTGTTGTAGCACGATGAGAACGTCATTCCTTTTCAAGATTTATTACTATTCTATTGTACATATACTGTTGATCTTTGAACAACACTGGGGGTTGGGGTACCGACCCTCAGCACAATAAAAAAAATCTGCAAATAGGGGCGCCTGGGTGACTCAGTCAGTTAAGCATCTGACTCTTGATCTCAGCTTAGGTCTTAATCTCAGCACTGTGAGTTCAAGCCCTGCCTTGGGCTCCATCTGGGTGTGGAGCCTATTTAAAAAAAAAAAAAAATTTATTTTTTTAAATCTGCATACAACTTTTACTCCCTAAAAACTTAACTACTAATAGTCTACTGGTGGCTGGAAAGCTTACTGATAACACGAACAATCAATTAACACATATTTTGTATATGTACTATATACTACATTCTTACAATAAAGTAAGCTAGAGAAAAAAATATCCAGAAAATCATAGGAGAAACTATGTTTACAGTACTGTACCATATTAATTTTAAAACTGCATAGAAGCGGACCCACTAAGTTCAAACTCATGTTGTTGGAGGGTCAACTGTATACAATATTTTGATTATCCATGCATCTGTCAATGGACATCTGGATTGCTTCCACCTTTTGGCAACTACGAATAACGTCACTATAAATACGGTTGTACGAATATCTATCTGAGTCCCTGTTCTCAATTCCCTTGGGTGTATACCTAGATAAGTAATTGCTGAATCATATGGTAATCATTTACCTAACTTTTTAAGGAACTGCCATATTACTTTCCACAACAGCTGCACCATTTTGCATTCCCATCAGCAAGGCACAAGAGTTCCAGTTTCTCCACATCCTCACCAACACTTGTGTCTGTTGTTTTTCATTGTAGCCATCCTAATGGGTATGAGGTGATATCTCTTTATGGTTTAGATTTTCGTTTCCCTGACAATGAGTGATGTTTACGATTGTTTCATGTGCTTGTTGGCCATTTGCATAGAAATTATGAATTTCTGAGTTGTAAGCAGATAGGTGCTAACGTTGTGAGTGGTGCCCACTGCTACTTTCCCATCCAGTATTCATCTTTTCTCTCTTCCCATTGCATATTCTTGTCTGCCAGTTTGTTTGTTTGTTTTCAGGTCTGTATTGTGCCTGGCTAGACGACTCACTTCCCATGACAGTCTGGTAGCTAGAAGAGGCTGTGGACCTGGTTCTGAAACAGGAGTTCTGGGGGGAATCGGAAAAAGATAGCTTTGGTGAAATGTAACACAGTCAGTCAGCATCTTCTTTTTGCCACTTTCCCATGTTCTTTGTCCTACCTGGAATGCAGATGTGACGCCTGAAGATGTGGCAGCCCTATTGCACCAGACAGAAAAGAGCCACGCATGAAGGCTAGCAAAGCAGGCATGTAAAAGTCAGCCCTGGAGTGATGGCCTGCCCCCACACTCCCTGTTCCCTGAGAAAGATGAGCCCCCTGCTTCTATCAGCCACCACTTGTTGGGTTTCTACCACATGCAGCCAAACACAATCCTAACTGACCTATCCTGGGAGTGGATCCACTCAGGTGAGTGTACAGAGGAAAGAAGACAAGAGAGGGGTGCCCTGGGAATTGCTGGGAGATGACAGAAGGCAGCAGATGAGTCACCCAGAGAAGGGACTAATGAGGAGTGATGAAATGAACGTTTTAACATGAGGTTATGAAGAAATAAACCCACAATTATATGGTCCATTAGTCTTTGACAAAGGAGATAAGAATATGCAATGGGAAGAAGTTTCTTCAACAAATGATGTTGGGAAAACTGGACAGCTACATGCAAAAGTGTGAAACTAGACCACTTTCTTACATCATGCACAAAATAAATTCAAAATGGATTGAGGATGTAAATGTGAGACCTGAGGGGCGCCTGGGTGGCACAGCGGTTAAGCGCCTGCCTTCGGCTCAGGGCGTGATCCTGGCGTTGTGGGATCGAGCCCCACATCAGGCTCCTCCACTTTGAGCCTGCTTCTTCCTCTCCCACTCCCCCTGCTTGTGTTCCCTCTCTCGCTGGCTGTCTCTATCTCTGTCAAAATAAATGGGTAAAATCTTTAAAAAAAAAAAAAAAAGTGAGACCTGAAACCAGAAACATCCTAGAAGAGAGCATAGGCAGTCATTTCTCTGACATGAGCTCTAGCAACGTTTTTCTAGATATGTCTCCTGATGCAAGGGAAACAAAAGCAAAAACAAACTATTGGGACCATAGCAAAATAAAAAGCTTCTGCACAGCAAAGGAAATAATCAACAAAACTAAAAGACAACCGCTATGAGAAAAGATACTTGCAAATGACATATCTGATAAGGGGTTAATAACCAAAATATACAAAGAATTTCTACAACTAGGGGTGCCTGGGTGGTGCAGTCGTTAAGCGTCTGCCTTTGGCTCAGGGCGTGATCCCGGCGTTCTGGGATCGAGCCCCACGTCAGGCTCCTCCGCTGGGAGCCTGCTTCTTCCTCTCCCACTCCCCCTGCTTGTGTTCCCTCTCTCGCTGGCTGTCTCTATCTCTGTCAAATAAATAAATAAGACCTTTAAAAAAAAAAAAGAATTTCTACAACTCAACACCAAAAAACACAAATAATCCAATTAGAAATGGACAGAAGACATGAATAGATATTTTTCCAAAGAAGACATACAGACAGCCAATAAACACATGAAAAGATGCTCAGCATCACTCATCATCAGGGAAATGCAAATCAAAACCACAATGAAGGGTATCTGGCTGGCTCAGTCAGTAGAGCATGCAATTCTTGATTGCAGGGTTGTAAGGCTGAGCCCCATGGTGCGTGTAGAGAGTACTTAAAAATAAAATCTTGGGGTCTGGGTGGCTCAGTCAGTTAAGCATCTGCCTTTGGCTCTGGTCTTGATCCCAGGGTCCTTGGATTGAGCCCCACGTTCAGCTCTCTGCTCAGCGGGGAGCCTGCTTCTCCTCATCCCTCTACCTGCTGTTCCCCCTGCTTGTGCCCTCTCTTTCTCTCTGTCAAATAAATACATAAAATCTTTAAAAATAAAATAAAACCTTAAAAAACAAACCCACTCACAGGGCGGCTGGGTGGCTCAGTTGGTTCAGTGTTCGACTCTTGATTTCAGCCCAAGTCATGAGCTCAGGGTTGTGAGAATGAGCCCTGCATTGGCTCTGCGTGCAGCAGAAGTCTGCTTGAAATTCTCTCTCTCCCTCCCCCTCTGCCCCAACAGCTGCTCAAGCACACACATGTGCTCACTCTCTCTCTTAAATAAACAAAGCCTTTAAAAAAGCATACACGCACACACACACACACACACACACACGAGATATCACCTCACACCTGTCAGAATGGCTAAAATAAAAATACAAGAAACAATAAGTGTTGATGAGGATGTGGAGAAAAAGGAACCCTTATACGCTATTGGTGGGAATGCAAACTGGTGAAGCCACTGTGAAAAACAGTATGGAGGTTCCCCAAAAAATCAAAAATACAACTACCATTTGATCCAGTAATTGCACAACTGGGTATTTACCCAAAGAATATGAAAACACTAATTTGAAAGGATATACGTACCTCTATGTTTACTGCAGCATTATTTTTAGTAGCCAACTATGGAAGCAGCCCAGTGTCCATCAATAGATGAATGGATGAAGAAGATGGTGTGTGTGTGTGTGTGTGTGTGTCTGTGTGTGTGTGTATTTGTGTGTATACATATATTATATGTGTGTGTGTGTATATACACACACACATACACACACACATACACAATGGAATATTACTCAGCCATAAAAAAGAACGAAATCTTGCCATTTGCACCAACATGGACAGATATAGAGGTATAATGCTAAGTCAAATAAGCCAGTCAGAGAAAGACGAATACCATACAATTTCACTCATATGTAGAATTTAAGAAACAAAACAAAAGAAAAATAAAGAGACAAACCAAGAAACAGACTCTTAAATCTAGAGAACAAACTGATGGGAGGTGGAGGGGGGGACAGGGGAAATAGGTGATGGGGATTAAGAGCGCACTTACTGTGATGAGCACTGAGCCATGTACAGAGGTGTTGAATCACTGCACTGTATACACGAAACTAATAGAACACTGTGTGTTAACTATCTTGGAATTAAAATGTTTAAAAATAAAAAACAAATAAACATGAGGTTATGATAGCAAATGAATGAAGGGAAGAAAGAGCATCAGTGAGTTAGAAGCTGAAGAAACATCCAGTAAGGGAAGCACTGGGAAGCATGAATTCAACAGAAATGGGACCCCAGGGCCTCAGAGGCATGTCGGGTTGAGGACTGATTAAGAGGAAAGGGACAGAGTGTGAGCGGTCCAACGAAGTATTTTTAAAGATGAGAAACACTTGAAGTGCCGATGGTTGGAACCAGAAGACAGGCAGGGGTTGACAGTTTAGAAGAATGAGGATCCTGCTAGCTGTCTCCTTTTTTGGTCAGTGACAGAATCCTTCAGCTGTTAACTGGACACTAGTTTCCCAGGATAGTCATGTTTCCCCGCCTCCCATATAGCTAGGTCTGGTCATCTGACTTATTTGAGCCAATACGATACCTGCCAAACTTACATGAGACATTTCAAGGTTATTTCCTTAAGGACACTTATTCCGCACATTCTCTCCCTTCCTGTTTGCTAAGAAGTTGCAGCAGCTACTTTGGACCCAAGAAAGACATCACCGACAGAGGTTGGCAGAATCGGTCCCCTGGCCTGGGTTCCTGGGTGACCTTGACATTGTAGAGTGGGGCCTCACCCGCCTTAACTGCCCACCTAGCTCTGCAGCAGAATATGAGGGAGTAAGAACGCTTCTGTCTTAGTTAAGCCACTGCATCAGGAACTCTGTGAAAGCAGCCTAGCTTCCTAACACAGATGGCAGACGAGCCTGAAGAACGGCCATCAGTGTAGGGGTGAATGAGGCCCTGTATGAATGAATGAAAGTTTGGTTTACAAATTTAAATGTATTCAGTTTAAATGTCACCTTTTATTTTGAGAGGACATCCTTCCTACATTTTTTTATATTCAAATGTACTTCCTCTTAAGCACAACAAAGGTTGAGTGAGGCCCAGGTTGGGAGGAAGGGATTGACTGTAAAGGAGCATGAGGAAACTTTCTAGGATGAGGAAGCCATTTCATATCCTGATGATGGAAGTTAGTATACAATTATTTAGAGTTATCAAAATTGCTCAAATTTTAAATGGATGAATTGTTTTGTATGCAAACAACACTGTGATTTTTAAAAAATCATTACAATGAAAAAGTGCTCCTTCTTCTATAAAAATATTAAGAAGGGGCGCCTGGGTGGCACAACGGTTAAGCGTCTGCCTTCGGCTCAGGGCGTGATGCTGGCGTTATGGGATCGAGCCCCACATCAGGCTCCTCCGCTATGAGCCTGCTTCTTCCTCTCCCGCTCCCCCTGCTTGTGTTCCCTCTCTCGCTGGCTGTCTCTATCTCTGTCGAATAAATAAATAAAATCTTTAAAAAAATATATTAAGAAAAGTAAAAATTGGTTGTCATTTTTCAAGATGTATTTGGGAACATAAAAATGAGGCAACCTTATGTGGATCCCCAAATTTTTTCAAAATTTTCAGGGCTGAAAAACTGACAAGCCTGAGAGCCCCTGTATTGGTTATCTAGAGCTGTCTAATAAATTATTCAAAAAATTAGCAGTTTATAAACACTTATTATTTCACAGTTCCTATGAGCTGGGAATCTGGATGGGCTTCCCTAGGTCCTCTGGCTCAGAGGCTCTCAATCAAGGTGTCTGCTGGGGCTGCAGTCTCATCTGAAGGCTTGACTGAGGAAGGGTTTGCTTCCAGGCTGACTCACAGGGTTGTTGGCAGGACTCAGTTCCTCTCAGGCTCTTAGACTGAGGAAATCTGTTCCTTGCTTTACGAGCCTCTCTGTAGGGCAGCTCACTGTATGGCAGCCTGCTTCTAGGAGAGCAAGTAAGTGAGGGAGCAAGAGAGGACAAGACAGAACGAGAGACTTTTTAAAGGCTGCCTCCCACAGCCATCGGTCTCAACATGGGGGAGCCAGGTTTGGCGGAACGGCAAGCCTCCTCCGGTGTGACAGGAGAAGTGGGGGGGGAGGCTGGGAGCTGCTATTCCTACCTGTGTAGTTATATGTAGTTACAGTGTCATGTTACGTAGCGTTGTTATTTGTTGGAAGCTGAGGGGGGTGGATTATTGGTTCTATTTTCTCCCGGAATTAGGGCAGCTGCCAAGAACAGAGGGCAAGGGGTACCATAGGAGGTTGAAGGGAATGGAGGGCTTTAAAATAGCTGGTGTGGGGAAAGGGGGACAGACATGAGCACAGAACCCCGTGTGGTGCTCCAGCTGGGACCTGAGCCTGGAGGCGTTAAGCCCCAGGTAAGCTACACCCTAAGGCTCCAAGCAGCCTGTGTCCAAAGGAGGAGTCCATACTGAAATCCACCCCTGAGGCAGATTTGCCTTTTTCTGAGAAAACCACCTGTGTGCAGCCAAGGCCCATACGTGATGCCCGCGGGGACGTGGGCAGCCACCAGCATCCTGAATGTGGATGTTCTGAGCAAATGTGAGTTTCCCCTGATGCTGAGGGGCTGGATTCGTGATATGCTCCACACACGGATACGGGCTATGCGGCTGCTGCTGCGCTGTGGCCCTGCGGTGCCCACCCTGTCGGGCCGTCCCTGCCGGAGGGGCTGCTGTCCCTCTCCAGAACTGGATGAGCGACCTCTCTGTCAGATGTCCTGGGAAAGGCAGATCCTCGCACAGGAAATGAGAGGATCTGAGTCCCAGGCTGCAGTGAAAAGGCATTTCCTCCAGTGTCTGGGCCTGGGGACAAAGTAAGGTCTGTCCCAAAGGTGAATTCAAGTCTCCACTCTCTCTCCTGCTTGAAGGCCTGGGTGCAGTGAGGACAGACAGGGCCCACCCTTGGGAGGAAAGAGGCTGGCCATTACCACGCTGCAGGGAGGCCCATGCTCCCGAAGACGGGCTGGTAGCCCTACAGAGCCACCGCCTCCGGTGCGGGGTTACCCAGGATGCTCTGCATCTCACTGCCTCCGCCTGTCCAGGCCGCCCGTACAGCCCTCTTCAAAACGTCAGCCTGCTCTCAGCTGCACTGCCGGGCATGAAGAGAAAAGCTTCCCCACCCTTCTGCAGGGGACAGCAGGAAAGAGAGCCAAGTCCTGTTTTCCAAGCCAGGGCAGCCTCGTACTGTTGTGATGTGGAGGCAGAACCAGGACCACCGAGATGGGCTCTTCTAGGACGGCGCGCTGAGCAAGGCTCAGGAGAGTGGAGGCTTGCTGTGGGGGTGGAGACCAGGGCCCCTGTGGGCAGTGGGCTGTGAAGTTGACTGAAACGTGGTTTGACTCTAGTAGGAAACTGCTTCAAGTCACACAATACTGGTCAAACACTGACAGGCCGATCAGGCATTGTGGGGGTCAAGGCCAAGGCTTGATTGACTCATTTGTACCTACGGGTGGGTGTGGCCAGCACTCCCTGCCTCATCTCCTAGCCCAGCTCCTCTCGGCTCAGATCAGCTCTCCCCCAGACCTTCACCAAGCCAGCTCCTCCAAGCCCACCACACAGATGAGCCCACGAGCTGGCCGCCTCAGAGGCTGCACAGCTGCCCTTCTCTCCCCCAGGGCATTGCTCACTGAGCAAGAAGCAAGCATTTGAATGAGCAGACCCAACTTCCAAATCAAGGCAGAAATCCTGCTCACCTTGGACCCTCGTTGTAGCTATAGCCAGAGACTGTAGAACTGTATAAAACTTCTGGACGTAGGAGACTCCATTTTGAAGCTCCATTTTCTTTTCCAACTAATGAACTCGAACTGGGCCAGAAGCGGCAATAGTTTTACAAGCAGTTGCTCATAAAATTTCAACAGAGCAACTGGCATTTAGATCATATGAGGACAGTAAAATTAATTAATACATACCAGGGATAGTTTCATTTGATAGCACCAATAAAATAATCAATACGATCGCCATCAGAAGCAGCCTAACTGGTCAGCACCGAATTAAAAGGAGGTTTTGTTTCTCTTCTATATCTAAATCATGTAATTACCCTTTCCTTCTTTCCCATAAAAAAATATCCTTGCTTTCCTCACATGAGATTCTGGTTACCTCAGAATCTGTGCTCCCTGAACGGCAATCCTGAGACCCCAAATAAAGGCCTTTGCTCTTTTTCAGTGTTGCCTCCTTTTCTCAGTTAATGACGACAGTGGTCTGGTCACACCACAGCCCAGGACCCTGAGGCAGACAGAGCACTTGCCTTGGGGACACCAACATTCTTTCTGGTCCCCACTGGGCTGTGGACTCAGAAATCAGCCCAGCCTAGCTGCCTGTGTTCCTTGTGCCAAAGGGGTAGCAGCCAGGGAGAAAAGCATGAGAACAATTTTAAGGAGAAAGATATTTACAGTTAGATTTCACTCTCTTGCTTTCAACACCTGAACTCGAAAGCCCCAGAAAACTGCAATTTACGATCGAATGGCAAAAGCACAACCTTCTGGCTGGGGGAGGTAGCTGTGTCAGCTTCCTGAAGGCTCTTCTCAACACCAGCTTCCTAAGGATTTAAAATGGTGGGCACGAGATGGGCTTTAGCCAGCAGCAGGGAGGAAAGACAGAGGGCATATGGGGCTTCGCACAACTGCGGGAGGGCGGTTCACGTGTAAACGCAGCGCCGAATTCAGCACACGCACCTGAGTCGGAGCCCACTTCTCTGCTGCTCCTCTTTCCCCAGGAAGCCAGGACTCCTGGATCCGGTCAAGGAGGCAGAAAGCAAGCACAGAAATCTAAAGGACAGAGAGAGACACCGCTTTCAGCCCGGGGGCCAGGGCCCTGCAGACACCAGCGCGGTTACCCCGGCCCTGACCCTGACGCAGGCTGGCCGCACCGTGCAGGCGACTAGGTCTGTGTTCAGAGCACTCCGGGGGACGTTCTGAGCTAGGAGGGGGTAGGGAGCGGGTCCAAAGCAATACGGTGCTTGCCCTGTCACTGTGGCGGGCTGGGGCCTCTGAGAAGCGCGGGTCCCCGCGACCACGGGCCCTGCGGCGTCTCCACACGCCCCCTTGTGGTCACTGCGCGCCACTGCGGCTTCTGTGGCTCGGCCGCATTGCCGGTTGTCCCGGCCACACCCGGGGGTGCGGGAGACAAAAGTATGTGGCCAGACTGGACGCCCCGTCAGCCGCCCTCCCGGAGGCAGGTCTGGGCCGCCTCAGCACCTTCCGCTCGGCCGGGTGCGTCTGGGGCTCCGGGCACAGGTGGTGGCGGCGGCGGCGGCCGCGTGGGAGGAGCCGCGGGGTGACCTCTGCCCCTCCGCTCCTGAACCCCAATCCCGGCCGGCCGGCGCCCGCGGGGCCTGAGAAGTGCCTGACGCCCGGCGGCTGCTCCCCAGTTTTCCGGGAGGAGCGGAGGGAGGCCGCGGTGGGGGTGCGCAGCGAGCGGTGACAAGGGCTCCGAGGGCTCCCCGGGGCGGCCCTGCGGTTCCGCTCCAGCCCGGGCTCCGGGCGCACCGCGCCCCGGTTCGGCCGGCGTGCTGCGCCCCGCAGGGAAGGAAAGGCCAGAAAGAGGGAGAAAGGGCCTTGCCTGGTGGCCGCATTTGTCTCCATCCTCCCGCCCGACAGCTGGGGGTCCGTGCCCGCTCGGACTGACATAGGCCGGGGAGGTACTGCCCCCTGGTGGCCTCTGGCCGTCACGGCAACTGTCTTCGTCGGCGCACCGTTCCGGGTTCCCCCAGGGAGTTTTATCCGAGCGAGCCTGTGCTTCCCCCCGCCCCGGCCCGGCCCCCTCACACCTCCCTGGGGGTGGTAGGAGAGGGTCACAATAACAGCACAAAATAGCACTTTTCTGGTTCAACCCCATCTGCAGAATTGTGGATACTGTGGATCCGGACAAGTTCCAACCAATTAGTTCAACAAATCCGAGAGGCCCCTCTGTGACATAAGCTGACCCTTTCTCTGAGCATTGCACTCCCTCTCTTCCCAGTGCTCTGTTCTGCCCCCTAACATGGCCCCTGGCCGAGGCCCTAGGGGATAAAGCTCTGCTGCTCTGTACCCTCTCAGCTCAAAGCTGCCCTTTCCCTCTCACCCTAAGTGACTTTCCTTGGGGCCCTCATGCAAATAGCCCATCAGTATTATTGCCCCGTCCCCCCACCCCTCCCCGCGGTTCCCAAATTAGAATCTCAAAACTAAAGTCCATCCTAAATTGGCAAGGCACCTTTTTTTTTTTTTCAACATTTTAAACCGACGGTACTCTCGGATACTATTTTTGACAGAGAAAGTGTTAATTGGCTATAAAGGGAAAAAGCAGAGAATGAGGACATCTGGATCCCAGCACTAGCGGTCACCAACCAAATCCGATTCTGGAGGTCTCTTTGTGCCTGGCTCGTCCCCTGTTAAAATGGCAAGGAGTGAGTGTGGAAGGCTGGAATAGTAGGACCAGTGGTGTTCATGTGGGGAAGGAGGGGAAAGGGGGTACCTGGAGAAGAAACTTGAAAAGGAGATGATGTATCAAAGGATGAGACAGGGGACATCATGGTGGTGTTTCAGGCTCACCCACTTCAGGCGCTGAGCCCTGTAGTACATGGAGGGTCTGGAACTTTGGGGTCACCGGGGAGGAGCTCATGAAGCCAGCATGCTGGCCCCGAGGAGGGGGGCATGACAGACATCCAACCCAGACCTGGCAGAAGACATGAATGGATTTGTTCTCAAAAACTTGAGCAGAACTCCTGAGGACTTTCTGAAATGCCTGTGTCATTCGGGATGTTGGGGGACACTAAGGGACCCTGAAGTTGAAGGAATACAGCTAACGGATAGACCCTGGATTGGCTGCCCCCGGGGATACCCAGGAGACATCTTCGGGGTTCATCTGGATCACGGGAATCCTGGTGCCATGCAGACATACGTCATGCACTCTGGCACCCTTGGAAGAGAACCAGCTTATTCATTAGGGAAATGCGGGAAGGGACATCAGTAGAGAAGTCTGATGCTCACGGTTGGACATGGATCCTCATGCTCCCTGCTGGCTTTGGAGACCCCAGAAGGCAGTGATGAGGCAACACCTGAAGAGACCCCCACAGGCTGCTGAGCCTCTGAACAGGTCTAGAGCCATGTCCAGATATTCAGGAGGGAGAAAAATGCAAACAGCTTGCAGAGAGAGATTCCTCATTACTCCATGTTTCTAGAAAAAGGATGCCTGAAAGCACTCTTCAAGCTCCTATCTCATACCTCAAGTATCTAGGAGGACTGAGTCTTCCTGGAGACTGTGGGGAGCAGTGTCTGATGTGCCAGAATCTGGGACCCTCTAGAGGAATGAGCATGTAAGCTGGATCCAGCCGTTCCTGAGGCCCGCCAGATTCACCCTGCCTTTCCAGGGACATGATCCAATAAATCTGCTTTTGTGCTTCAGGGCAAGAGAGTAAGATTTTTCTTTACTCATAACCAAATGAGACCTCTTACAAGAGCTTAAGACTTCACAAATGATTGGATGTGGGCTAACAAGAGGGCGACATCTCGGGCAATGGCAATATGAAGTGTGACTGATTGGGCGGGGATGAGGGGAGGCACCAGTGCTCTTAAGAGAGATGACGAAATGAGGTAGTGGGAGTACTCTGTGCTTCCGAACGCTCAGTGTGGGCCGGTCCAGTAGACTTTAGATCACGAAAGGTCTGTTCTACAGTTTCATGTGGCCGGTCAGTCTCTCTTCCAATCACTAAACACCCCTCACCCTCGCACTTCAGATCTCAGTACTTAGCACTTTGTTTTGAAGGGTATTGAGTACCTCAAGAAAACCCACACAATGATGAAATCCTACCCAAGTCCAAATGGCATGGACTAGCTACACGCAAAGAACAGAGGCCCCTGCGGATTGAGGATTATTAAATATGAAGTAGGTTTGTCAGGAAAGACCTTTGTTTATATAAACAGTAGAAGCACCACCATGGTAACCCTGCTCGGTTTGCTCTGCAGCCCAGAAAGGCCTCCTGGCCAAATTCCCGCCTCCTTTTTCGCTGCTAGCCTACATTTTTTAAAAAACATCCCCAGCCAAAATTCCATGATCTGCCTGCTTGGTTTCCAGGCCCAGAAAATATCATTTTAAAAGTGCTGGGGAACCGGTTGAGACCACTGCCAAAGCTTCTAAATGAAAGCTCATTTCTCACACACACAGTCTCACACACAAAGACACGTTCTGTTTGCCAACTACAGTATGCTTTTCCTTTTTTATGCAACCCAAGTTTCCTTGGGCCCCACAGGCCTCAGGGCCAATGAAATAACCTCAACATATGGCCGGCAATAACCCTCGTTGGCTCTGGGTTTATCTCCCACCTGCTCCCAGAGGACTCAGGCCTCCAAGGAAGTGCTGCTGAGTAAGAGGGTTCGTGCGCCACTGAACAGACCCACCGCTAGACGCAGTGTAGCCTGTCTCTGCAGCGGTCTCCGCAGGGCTCCCTTGTCACCTCTATACCCTGCCCGTCAGCCAGGCCATTTGTGTGTGGTGAAGCTGTGGACAGCCTCTTGACTTCCCTTGTGTTGTGCTCGGTGAATGTGCCCGAAACCAGGCTGCTGTACCCACTGTCTTCTTGACACTTTAAGCAGACGATGCCCCTGCTATCCAAAGAACCCAAGCACATATCCAAGGGCTGGTCCGGGTGGGGGCACCTGGCTCTTCTCCAGCAGCTAAGCTCAAAGTCATCCTGTCGAACCCACAGGAGGCTACGCAGGCCCTTACCCAAGCAGGCTTCCGGGGGAGCCCAGCCCACCGTTCAGACATGTCCAAACTCGTCTGACCCGCTAAAACCGAGTGGGGATCCTTGAATCGCCCAAGAGCAACCACGAGTGAATGCAGCAGCGACAGCCACCCTCTTGTCTGCCGCCTGAGGCAGAAGATCCAGGCCCAGGCACTGGGGAAAGGATTGCTCTGCTCCAAAGAGAAAAGTAAATTGACATCAGATCATTTTCCAACAGCTTTTCCCACTTCTTAACATTTGCCACATGGCATTCTACATTCCAGTTTCCAAAAGGACAGGAGCGTTAATAATATAAGAGAAAGAAATAAAATTAGCTGGAATCAAGAACTTAATTATTTTCAAGCATGAGACTTATGGCTGGGCCTCAAGTATGGATTTTACCCAAATGATGTTCTCGAGATACCAGGGAAACCAGATCTGCAGAGATACAGTGATGTTGCAATAAATCGAGTTAAAGTTATTAACTAAGTTTGGTCAAATGTTGGATTTTTTTTTTAACTTGTCTTGCTCTAGTTTTTACTTACTTTTAGAAGTTCTTAATATAGGATATGTAGTACCTTCTCTCTCGATTACCTACTTCCCATTCACATTTCTGGTAAATTCCACCTTCCATGTGTTACATATATTACATTTGTTACACATATTACAGGATTAAAGGTCCTTTCCTACACATCCTCTCAAGTAATAAGTGTTTAGGAGCTTCAAGGCCCCAGTTCATTCTCAACTCAGGCTTCAATTCACACATTTCCAACTCAACCCGGGGTAGGTGGGAGCCAAAAATGACTTTTAGAGAACGGCAAATTGGCCTACCCTGGTGTGTTTGAATCCAGGCATCACACCAAGAAAATGATTCCTCTGCTTAGTTCTAGCACCAGCTGAGGAGCAGGAAGAGCAGCTGAGTAACTTTCTGCATAAATCAGGCCTTTTGCATCTTTACTTTCTTCAGTGTTACAAATATTTGAACTATATTAATGATTTGATACCAATTCCAGTGTGTTTGGGGGGGGGGGATAGAGGGATTCCCCACACCACCAAGCAATTGACTCAATTTTTTTTTTTTTAAGATTTTACTTATTTGAGAGTGAGTGAGAGAGAGCACGAGAGGGGGGAGGGTTAGAGGGAGAAGCAGACTCCCCCACTGAGCAGAGAGCCCAATGCAGGAGGCTCAATCCCAGGACCCTGGGATCTTGACCTGAGCCAAAGGCAGATGCTTAACCAACCGACACCCCAGGCGCCCCGCAATTAACTCAATTCTGATGCTATCTACCCAGAGACAGCCAGATTCCACGGGGAAAGGGCTCGGTCCCACAAGACTGACCCCACTTCATGTGACAGTTTCGAGCCCAGGCTGTTACCTGTGTTTCTGACCAGACTGGCTACAAATCAGAGGTTCCCCAACACCCTCCTTGGGTTTAATTAATTTGCTAGAGCAGCTCACAGAACTCGGAGAACCCATAAACTCACTAGATAGCCAGTTTCTAACAAAAGATATTAAGGGATATGAATCAGCAGCCAGATGAAGTGATCGGTACATAGAGCCAGGGATGTAGGAAGGGGCCCGCAGCCTCCCTGCCCTCCCCCGGCACGCCGCTCTCCCTGCGCCACCCTGGGTGCGCCAACCCCGGAGGGTCTCCGGACCCCATCCTTCGTGCTTTTATGGAGGCTTCATCACAAAGCCATGATTAACTCATTCGCCATGGTGACTGGCTCAGCCTCCAGCCCCTCTCCCCTCCCTGGAAATCAAGGGATGGAACTGAAAGTTCCATTCACCTAAGCACACGGTTAGTCCCTATTCTTAGGTGACCGAGGGGCTTTCCAAAAGTCACCTCAATAACCTAACAAACGACACTTTTAGGACACTTATCACGTAGGAAATTCCAAGAATTTTAGGACTTCTATGCCAGAAACTGGACGAACAACCAAATACATATTTCTTATTATAAACCACAATACCACAATATGCAAGGTCCTTCTGCTCTTATTATTTCAGTCAGAGTCACATCTGCAGGGCACACTGTGCTCCTTTCCACACCACCATCCAAACAACAGACTTCAGGAGTTTGGCCCAGGAATATAAAGAGATAAACGGCTGCTGAACACTGTAATGAGGATAAATCTAAATGAATACTGTATAAAATAATAAAGTCTTATGAGGTTAAATAAAAATATAATTAAAATATATGTTAAAAATAACATGTTAACGTATATTAGGAAAAATAGATTAACTTTAGAATTTGATGCCTAATATACGACTATTGTAATTTCTATAGAAATCCCTAAAAGAACAGAAACAGACTGTAACATCCAAACAGAAGTGAAAAAAATGGGACGATGAAAAAATATTTAACCCAAGATGAGGCAAAAAAATAGAGAGAGGGGGAAAGAGAAACCAAACAGAGCTGGCAGGTCAAAAAGAAAGCACAAAATAAAATGACAGATAGGAATCTAAGATATGTTTTTAAATGTAAATTAACTAAATGCTCTATTTGAAAGACAAACATTTCAAACTGGGTTTTTAAAACTCCAATAATATGCTGTTTGCAAGAGTTTAAATCTAAAAAAAGAAAGGCTGAAAATCAAAAGATGAAAAATATGTATCATGCAAATATTAACCAGAAGAAAGTTGGTGTGACTATATTACTAGGTGACAAGCTGAATTTTATTTCGTTTTTTAAAGGTTTATTTATTTATTTTTATTTTATTTATTTATTTATTTTATGGAGGGAGGGAGGGAAGGGGCAAGGGAGAAGGAGAGCGAGTCCCCAAGCCGACTCCCTGCTAAGCACACAGCCTGATGTGGGTGGGGCTCGATGTCATGACCCTGAGATCAGGACCTGAGCTGAAACCAACAGTTGGCCACTTAACCAACTGGGCCACCCAGGCACCCTGACAAGCTGAATTTTAAAGTAAAAGTTTACAACTAGAGGATGAAGGGGGTTCTTTAATAAGAAAAATGTTCATCAACAACAGCTTTAAACACGCATACATCTCATTATAACATCAAAATATGTAGAGCAAATATATGAGAAGAAATCTATAAAGTTGCATGAGAAGAGATGAGAGGATTCCACCACAGCAAATGTTAACACGCCTCTCAGAACTGAATGTATGAGCAAACAAAACAACCAATGAGGGTACAGAAGATCTGACCCACACAACTGACCATCGACCCTAATGGGCCCACTGAATAGCATTCCAGCAACAGCATAATACATTCACTAAATTCAAGCACACACAGAACACCTGGAAAAAATTGACCATATACCAGACTAAAAGCAAGTATTTGAGAGATTAAAATAATTCAGAGCATGTTCTCTGACCATGTTAGATACCAGTAACAAAATGGTAACTAGAATGATATGTTTGAAAATTAAGAAACAGTTTAAGTAGCCCATGAGTCAAAGAACTCGCAATGGAAATTAGAAAAATATCTTGCACTGAGTAACCCAAATACTACACATCACAACATAAAGCAATTTGTAGAGGGAAATTTAAAGCCTAAAAATGCCGGATTGAATTTCTCCTAGGAAGGCAACATAACCCACTTCATTAACAGATTAAAGGAGGAAAATAATGTGATGTCAGTAGAAGCTTTTGATAAAACCTAAGCAGCCATACAGGATCGAAAGACAAACTCTTAGCAAACTAAGAATAGGGAAAAACAAAAAACTTCCTTAACCTGATAAAGGGTGTCTACAAAAATCTACAGCAAATATAATACCTAATGGTAAAATGTTGAAAGTCTTCCTTTGAGATTAGAAGCACGAACAAGGAAGTTCCCATTACCGTTTCTATTCAAATTGTACTGGATGTCCTGGGCAGCCAAGTAAGGCAAAAAAAAAAAAAAAAAAAAAAATTTTTTTTAATGTGTAAGGATTAGTAGGGAAGAAACAAACCCAGTATTATTCACAGGCAACATAATAGTGCACATAGAAAATATCCACTAGAAATAAGTGAATTTAGCAAAGTCATAGCAAAACAAAGTCAACATACAGAATTTCATTTTATTTTCTATACCATCCAAAAAAAAAGAGCTGGAAAATGTAAGTTTAATTTTTTATTTTTTTGTAAATTTTTTAAAAGTGACATTGATAAGAACAAAAATTATCAAGTACCTAGAAATAAATACAACAAAAGATGTGCAAGTTCTCGGAATCTGTTTCCTTGTGGCTGCTGTAATTAAATTTACCACAAATTCGGTGATTTAAAACAACGGAGATTTATTCTCTTACAGTGCTGGAGGCCAAGTGTCCAAAACCGGTATCACGGAGTTGAAATCAAGGTGTTGGTAGGGCCATGCTCCCACTGGAGACTCCAGGGAAAAATCCATTTCTTGCCTCTTCAGCTTCTGGTGGCTGCACCATTCCCAAATCGGCCTCTGGTCAAAATGCTGGACAGCTTCTTGTGCATCAAATCTCTCTCCTACTTAGCATAGTCGTCTTTATAAATTTGATTCTGTCATTTGTCATTTTGTTTTTCTCACTTAGGATAGCATGTTTGTGATTTTGGATTTTGAGCTTGTTTCTTGGAATACTGTGGGAAGGCTTTGAGGCTTACACTGAAAGTTCATTGTTCCAGAAAAGATTCAGGTTTGCTTCTCCTAGGTGCCTGAGGGCTCCATCAATTCGGGGTCACTGTGAATGACCTCTCAGATTGAGGTTTTTTAGGACAAACGGGAAAGGCCAACAGTGACACAAAACCTGCATGGGGTCTAGCTGTGGTAAGGAATTCCCGTGGGAGACTCATCCCCCATCCACCACAACCGAGGCTGAGGCCCGCCTTTTCCCTGGTCGTAACCCTCTCTGACAGACTTCCTGGGTTACTCTTTGCCAAGAATGCTTTCCATTTTGCTGACTTCCCCCCTTTCTCCAGACTGTGGCTTTGCCTCGGGCCCCCACGCACAGCCCATTAGCATTGAAAAGATCTAGCCTCCCGGAGATCAACAGACACCCCCCCCCCTCCCAGGGTTGCCATCAGAGTCAGTACTCCACGAAATGCTTTCTTACTTTTTGCTTTGGAGAATTTTTTTTTCCTTGAGTTTTCTTTTGCCTTTTCTATCCAGCATTAATTTTTCTATCTCGGGAATTTCCTCATGTTATCTCGTCTTCAATATTGCCAGAAACTCCTGCTGCCACCTTTCTACCCAAATGGGCCCCTAATTTAGGTACGAGAATGGAGAACGGAGGAGGGGTCCCAACCTAGCTAAAAGAGAGAGAAGCAGAAAGTTCTGGCCAAGAGCCACAACTACCTGGGTGCTTGCTGAGGGAAAGGGAACACAACATGGGTAACGGAAGAGAAAATGTACAAATCTGTGTGTGTGTATTGCATAGATCTACAGAAACTATGTACTCAACCAGCTGTACACATGAGGGCTTAGTAGCAACGCATGTTGTCTTTCCTTGATATATATACATTTATATAATTAATCAACCTTCCCCCCTTCTAATTACTCTTAGGACCGTATGACCTCTTTTCAAGAAAGACTTTGAGAGAGAGAGCACTAGCAGGGGGAGGAAGTAGCAGGCTCCCCGCTGAGCAGGGAGCCCGATGCAGGGCTCCATCCCAGGACCCTGGGATCACGACCTGAGCCTAAGGCAGACGCGTAACTGACTGAGCCACCCAGGCGCCCCAGACTGTATGACTTTTATATCAAGGGGGATTATGACTAAGGGAGAGAAATGAACATCACATAGGGAGAATTTGTGAAATGAATCTTCTCTTCTTGGGAAGAGGGTGTGTCTTTGTTACAACAGGGATAGCTGCAGCATCAAGCAGAACCACCATATTCCTCTTGCTCTTCTGTGGAAATTTAAATATGGATACAAGGGTTGAGTAGAGATGCCAGGTAATCCAGAGGGTGAACTGCACTGACAATATCTAAGTTCCCCCTTCTACTGGATACTTATCCACAGAGATCCAAACAGATTTCACCAGTGACAGCCGCTTTTACAGAATTTGGGAAAGAGAAGTAGAAATAAGTACTCTGCGGTGGTAAACCGCAGACAGGTTAATGGGCCTCAGGCAGCTGCTGTGGGATTCGCCAACAGCTTCCACGCGTCTTTCTGGCAGTGACCCACCCTGGTGCTACAGCAGCCGAGACCCTCAACAGTAGTGGCTCCTTGCAATTCCTACACTGGCGGATGGCACAGTGGCCTCCCTCCCCTGCCTTTCCCGAGGCCTCCTAATGGCTGTGTAAGCCCAATTCCCCATGTTAAATCCTTCCTTACTAGAAATGCCAGTCGGTAGTGATTTATGATTTCCTGATCAAACTCTAACTCAGCAAGTAAAGGCACTGAAAGAAAAAATAAATAATACTATTTAGAGTGTAACTTAAGGTCAGCAAGCATTTTATTAAGCAAGTACTACAGCAAAGTCATTGTGCTTAGACAATGAGAAATATATGTATCATTTAAGCAGAACCCATCTGTCCACAAATCCTTCTCATATTATCTATGGACCTAGAGTACCCAGGATACAGGGCAGTGCAAGGGAAGAAGGGAAAAGTAAGAATTGACTGTTACATTTTGTGAAGGGTTGTCCATTTAAATAATGATCCAAGTTTTGAGGCATCCTATTTGGGCCTCATTTAAAAAATAACCTAAGGGGCACCTGGCTGGCTCCGTTGGTGGAGCATGAGACTCTTGATCTCAGAGTCATGGGTTCAAGACCCACATGGGATGCAGAGATTACTTAAAATCTTTAAAAATAAATTAATTAAATTAAAAATAACTTAAAAATCAGCCTTATCTTCTGATAGGATTATCAACATTCTCAGAGCTGCCCTTCCCTGGTTTCATCATATTGAGCCCAAAGGAACAGAGAACCATTAACATAGATAGGAATGTCACCCTTCAAGAAGGCCAAGTTGAGGAGACCAATGTGTCTACGAGTCAGCTAGCTTTTTTCTGTTCTGGGGAACTCCAGATTCTGTCCCCTTCACTCCTGGAACCAGGCATTCATGAGACAAATATGTCTCTGCTGAGAAAATAACTCAAAGCACTTAAGTTATTAATGTTGTGTCAGTAAAGTCAATTCTGCTTTCAGAGGCCACTTCACTTAAAACATTAAAAAAAAAACCCAAAACAACAAAAAATACAAAAACCCTACACATTAAGAAGTTTTAAAGTTAATTTGTTTCTTTCAAACAAAGAAATACTTTGAACTTTAATAACAACACATGGGTCCAAGTTAATAGCCAGAACATGAGATAAAAATCTTATAAGGATTTCCCACAGTTCCTAGGTTTCTACATAGCAGCAGTAAAAGTAAATTCAATATTGGGTTTACATTTTATTAAAGGATAAATACAAAATTAAGAAAGCAAGAGATAAAAGTCAAAGCAAGTATGCTCAATATTTCAAAACAACTCTCGTACAAAGCAAATGGGGGGGGGGGAGAAGCCCCCATGAATCAACCTGGCTACCTGCATTCGAGTCTACCAGAAACTTGAATTTACTATTTCCCTTCCCTGGGAACCACAAGCCTTCATTGTCTCAGATGTTCTCCATCCCATTAGAGGAACTGTTTGAAGACCAGGCTCTCTAACAAGTCCATCTCACATTGAACTTGCCACAGAACATCTATGACTGAGGATGCCACACTGGCATCAGTGAGGACAACAAGAGGACAAGAGTGTCACCTGTAAGGGGCTGCTGGCAGAAACAAACTGTAGTGACCCTGGTACATGTGGACCTTTGTGGCCTGGATGTTGTAGGACAACCTAAAATGAATGGACAGCCACCTGTGAGTCCCCAAATTAAGAATGTATTAGCTAAGAACCATGGGGTCATTTGCCCTTTAGGTAGAATGAATCTAGAATTCTCAATGAGTATCTCCTTCTAAGACCTCACCGTATTTACCTCCACCTCAGAACACATAAAGCTGAGTGACAGAGGCAAAAATGAACTCCTAAAGACCCCCGAGGGTGTGCAACAGCTGTGAGTTCCAGGACACACCTTATTATAGGCTCTGGTTTTTAAATTGTTGGATGCTTCTAAATTACTCAGTATATTATAGAAATTAAAAGCATATGAAAACATGCCAAGAGCTTCATCCTAATGGGTATAAACAGTCTTTTTAATCTTATACAAACAGAGGTAGACTGATAAGTGAGTGGAAGGAAAGAACTGTAACTCTATCCAAAAAGCATTTCTCTAATTGTTTACAAGCTCCATTTTTTATTCCATATTTTCAACTGTACATCCATACTTCATTTTCAAAAATCTCTTGAATTATGAAAAGGAAAATACGGCTACATAACAGCATTAGGAGAAATACATATGAGAAAACACATACGTGAACATTGGGATTTAAGCTAATAAATCATGTTAAAGTTCAAAAACGTGGCCTTTCAATCTCGGAAATAATCTCTTGTACACATGCTAACCAAAAAGAGAATAATGAATTTATCTTATTACACACATACTTCCAGGGAAAGGATCAGCTGGTTAAATAACCTGTAACCTGGCAACCTGTCTGCATATTATTACAAGATTAGTTTATAGCTCCAGGACGTTTAAGCTAATAAAGTTCCTACATCATTTTTTTTCCTACATCATTTTGTAAAATGGAGAACTATTTACCTTCAGATTAATGAGAGAAACTTAACCCTTACTTCTTTTCCTCATCCAAAAAAGTCAAAGAACTTCTTTTTCTTAAATGCCACTCCAATGAAAAACAGGCCTCTAAATTTTTAGGGAAATTATTTCTTGGCCTCCAGTAAGTACTCAGTAAACACTTCTGGCCAATTGAGGAGAATTTAAAGATAACTGTTTAATAAAAGTAAAGCTGGATTTTTTGCCAAAATGTGGCCCATGGAAAAAACGATCCATGCTGTGTGGCAGCCCCAGGCTTCGCTGCAGAGCAACACAGAGATGAGAGACTGGGCTCAGTTCTACGGGAAGGCGAAACAGCACAGCTATTCATTCCAACTACCCTGGCATAACTGTCTCCTGCAGAACACAGCGAGTGCTGTAAGCACTAGGGATAGAGATTTTCGCTTGCTGTTTATAAAAGGACCCTGTAAAAGGAATCTTTGTTCTATTATTAACAGACTGCCAGATACTACAGAAACTTCAGAGTACATGCTGTCTTGCTACTCACGCATCTTAAATATCCTTCTTTTGCAACTATCAATTCACTTATGCAAAGCTGTTGATCACTGTATACACTAGAAACTTGCTAGAAACAACACATTCTCACAAAAAAATTGTAAAAGACTTGAGAAGGTATAATATCTATGGAGTATGACATCAGAAAAAGTAGAGCCTTTGTTTTATCTAATGATCCTTTCTAAAAAATTGGCAAATTAGAGTGGAGACATAAACTTTTGATTATATTTATCCAATCATCTCTTCTTTTAAGAAACAATAGTAATGAATTAACTTCTAGCATCAGAAAAGTTTACTAACAACTGAACACTGGCTACATTCTTAGTGCAATACAATCTTTAACACATCTACAAACATGTACACACTTCAAATATTGGCAAATTGCTTCAAAATGCAATTCTCAGTAAGTTTTGGTAATTTATTCACAGTTCAAGGTTTGAGTTATTGGACTTACAAGACGTGAGGGAGAAATGACCAAATGGCTCAGTAAACTACACATTTATCTTAAAGAAGAGAAAACGGAAACAAAGCAAAGATTCTAACATCTCCAGCTCACAAGCAGTATAATTTAAACAAATACCAAAAGTTTAATTTAAGCAAAAAAAAAGAAGAAGAAGAAGAAGGAGGAGGAGGAGGAGGAGGAGGAGGAGGAGGAGGAGGAGGAGGAGGAGGAGGAAGGAAAGAAAAGGAAAGAGAAAAGAAAAGAAAAAAAGACACAAAGAAATCAAACAAACAAAAAGTCAACCACAGAACATTTAAAAAGCTAACAGGATCATTTCTGGATTAATTCTGAGTACCATAAAAATGGTAATTTGAGAATTACCTAAAACATTCTCATTAGCTATTATTTATGGTAGATTCCATAACATTGATACCGAGCTATTACAGACTTACAAGTTAATCTTCCTAGTCAACTACGATTTTCATTTTAACCGTGGAAATTATTGGTTCAAAGTGAATGTTATCAGTCCTATCGGTTGTCGTGTCATAGATCTGAATTTACGGTTAACCTCATCAAGCTAGGGAAATGCTGATATATTAATAATCCTTAAATATTATGAGAAAAAACTGATGTGTTAATTCCTCTAAACTTGAGATTCTAACGCGAAGAACAAAGAAAGTAATCTGAAGTAAGTTTTCATGAAGAAGACACTCTATCTGGTAGCCTGGTAGATAAAACCCACTAAATATGCGGACATAAGGCTAAAATACCTTCCTTTACCTCGCCCTTCCATGTCTTTGGCCTTCACAAATTCCGTGTGAGCTAGGATTTCTTTGTCAACAAACACTTTTCAATGACATTGTGCTTTTTAGAAAATCACTTAAGTTGTCACATATGACAGTTAACATTAGTCTTCCCCTTTTATTGCCAGAGTATATCCTAAGTTTTTAAACAGATAAAACACTGACTCCAAAGGACTTCTTAAAATGTTTGTTAAAGCAAACATTTCAGCTGGTCTTCCTTCTTTGAAGACATTATACATAAGGGCCAAATGAACATTACCAAGGAGCTAAAAGACAAGGGCTCCTTTTCCTCCTGTCCTCATGACTGGCTTAGGCCAAGAGACGTGTATTCAGAAGGATAAGACGGCATCATCTTAGAAACAACTTTCCACAAAACTGAGAGAGAAAGTCTGTGTGAGCTCTCTTACCCCCCCCCACCTGCACACTGCCCTGTGTCCGCTCCCCTTGAGCAGTACCGATGCTTGCTTCTTTCTCCCTTGCGCACCCCACCTTTGCCGCTCCTCAGCACACCACGGATGTGCGGTCTACGCAGCCTGCGGTAACAGCTCAACCCTACAAAATGCATCTTCTACCTCTTTTGATCATTATACGCCCCTAAACTTGGACCATTATTTAACAACCCAGCTCACCCCCCTTTCCACTCCCTCACCCTGTGCCTTGCAATGATCTTATTAGTCTTCACCAGTGATAAGTCTGCCTGGGGACAAGCAGACTTTGCTTTCGACAAGATGTCCTTTCCAGTTCCTGGCACAGTGACTTGCCCATAATAGGATGCTGACACAATTACAGCCCGTTAAAAACAGTGAATGTTAATTTTCCTCTTCCCATTCACTCCTATGGCACAGGGAACTTAAAAAAAAAGACAGAAAAGCCGGCTGACTGCAAAGTAACCATCATTTACTGGGCCATGTGTGAGATGCTACCCATGATCCCAGCCTAAAAAGGGCTCATGGCTGAGGTGCGGAACTCTAAGTTACATATGAGTGAATTTAAACTTTAAATGTACTACAAGAAAGAACTTTTTATATATAAAAAAATACCTTTCTTGCAAAATCAGATATTCGTATATGTTAATATTACATTGTTTTAACTGGGCATGCCACTTTTGAGTGATTTGCCTCATTACAGTATCTTTTTTGTGTTCGTAATTAATACATAAAAGCATTTAAAAAGCACTGCATTAAATAAAGTAGGAAGCAAGAAGGGACAAGAAGGAGAAACCATGTTTATTTGGAAAATATCACTTCTTTGATCTTTAATATTGGTTTTTGATACCAGTTCAGAACTTATCCTAGCTTGAAGTGTGTGTGTGTGTGTGTGTGTGTGTGTGTGTGTGTGTGTGAGAGAGAGAGAAAGAGACAGACAGACATAGAGGAAGAGAAAAAGAGAAATTGAAAACTAATGACTGATTTCACATATTTGTTCACTTAGAATGCTGACTCAAACTTCAGACCATTAAGAAATACTACAAGCCCATACAAATCACAGACATAAAATGCTAATTTAACATAAGAAATGACACCATACACATACTAAAACTAGCAGGCCTAAACAAAATAATCTCAGAAACAATTAAAATAGATAAATATAGCTATCACAGCTATATATATAATGTAAATAGTAACCTTATTTTATTTCTAAAAACAACCAGGTTTCTAGTCTCCATCTAGTACAGTCCTTCCAAAGTACCTCAAAATATGCAAAATATTTTTCTAACCCTAGTACACAAGCAGAATTCTGTGTTCCCCTGCAGCAATAGCTATTAGAAAATCTTAACCTCACCAAGAAATTCAAACACAGAAAAAGAAAAAAGCCTGAATTTAAATAATTATGCTAAATATCTTACCTTCACAATTTAAAGGCAAAAACTTTAGAAACAGAAGGACTTCACCAAAACACAAACACACTGCCCTATAAACCCCCAAGATTTGGCCAAAAAGCCCCGTAAAGAAATTACTACTCACGACATGTGGGTGTCAAACTAATATTTTACTCTATTTTAATCTAAATTGTTAACTTCCGTTTCTGACGTAAGCCAGCTGAAGGCACCTTGATATCACTTTACTTATTGGTATCTTCTTCATTCCTAAATATATTTCAGGGGTAGAACACAGACAATACAGAAATGCCTAGGGAACACTACTATATTTGAAGCAATCCTTCACGAGCATCAGTGTAAAGCATAGAGCTTTCTCTAAACCTAGCTCAGCACATACATTTATAGTCAATGATTAGTCAAAAGACTTGCTAATCTTCCAAACTACAAAGAACTTCCAACTGGCAGGATGGTACTAGCTTTATGCAACAAAGCAGGAAAGAGTTAAAATTCACTGCAGGAAATTTTTCCTCGGGACAAAAATTAGAGAATTCTGCATATATCAGTACTGACTCAATCTCAGTAGCAACTTTGTGTGGTGATTTCAAAGAACAAGTCATTAAAAACACACACACACACACACAAAACAAAAAAACAAAAAAAAACTACAGATACAAGGAAATAAAAACCAGCTTTACAAGATGGAAAAACTAGGAGTAGGACACCCCACTTGGAGGTCCCCCATCTTTACATGAAAAATCATGTTGTCAGTTGTCCAAAGCAGCTCAAATTTAAAGTTTCTGCTATGAAATTGTACAAATACTTGCTGTTAAGAATGGAGAAAACCAATGTACTACCATACTCTAGCTTCCTACGTTAACTCGACCTCCAGATAACAAGCAACAGGTCTGAGACACTCAGGATAACTTAACTTACATAGAAATCCCACCAAGAAAAGCTTTCAGTTTTTAAGTTCTACAGTTTGATTTAAAAACAAAACACAAATTTCAAAACAAATCACAGCATCTTTTCTTTATACGTAAACTTAACAAAAACTTAATTAAATGTCCAAGCACTAGCATACATTGCCACTGGCTTTAGATATTCCAATTAAATGTACTACACTTTGTTTGGGCTGAATGAATAGAAGCACGGTGAAACAAAGGCCAGTTACTCTAAAAACACACAATCCTCCCAGATTGAAGTGAAGGGCCCAGAAATCCAACACCCAGCATCCTTTAAAGAAAATGAGAGCTAAATCTTTGTGATAACGATTCCAATATAAATTCCATTATTTAAACTCCCCACAAATTACTGGAAAAATATGAGGTAATTTCACAAAAATCACAAATTGAGTGGAATAATTATAACCGATATATAAATAAGGATTTACTAAAAAAAGGCTTCAAAGGGTGATATTTTAAATCAAGGTGTTAAATACAAAAGGTGTCTTGTGTTGCTCAATCGCCCAGAGCTGCAGATGCTCCTTATTCTACAGTTACAGATTTGGCAAGATTCCGGGGGAAATCAACCTGCAAAAGAAGCAATATTTGAAGGATTGTACAGACTGGGGGGAGAAGAGCAGTGACTCTAAAGCAAATTACTTTTGTGTATAAAACCCGAAAACAACATGTTCATCAACCACCCTAATTACAGACGACAAAAGAACTAAAATTAGAAAACAGTCAAATAATGTATCTTAAAAATCTTGAAGTGAGGAAAAAGAATTCTGAAGGAGCCGACAGAACACGGGAAATGCTTCTGCGGTCCGCTATAAAAGTGGCAGCCCAATCGGAGGTTAATGGGCCTCAGGCAGCTGCTGTGGGATTTGCCAACGGCTTCCACGCATCTTTCTAGCAGTGACCCACCCTGGTGCTACAGCAGCCGAGACCCCCAACAGTAGTGGCTCCTTGCAATTCCTACACTGGCGGATGGCACAGTGGCCTCCCTCCCCTGCCTTTCTCGAGGCCTCCTAATGGCTGTGTAAACCCAATTCCCCATGTTAAATCCTTTCTTACTAGAAATGCCAGTCGGTAGTGATTTACGATTTGCAGGACGCTGGGCTGTCATGATGACTGGGAGACTGGGAATGCTAAGTCCTGCAATGTGTGGGGGCGTCCCAAACAAAGAACTGCCAGCTACCCTGAAGGAAACAGAAAACACATGGAGATTCCCCAAGGAGGTAATCTCCAATCACAGAGCTGGCTCCAAGGTTCCTTCAGGTTCTATGGGTAAGAAAAGGTTATGAGGCAGGTAACCTATGAATTGGGCCGTGCAAATATAACAGGTGACAGATAAATATCTGAAGGATTTCTCAAAGGCTACTGCTAAAAACTGAGAAGAAAAACTACGAATGAACCAGGTAAAAAGTGAGCTCCAGATTTCTCCAGGAGCGCATCGCTTACATCATAGCCTCTCAGCACAGCAAGGTGGAAAGCCAGCAGCTGTAAGGGGATCACACTGAGAATGCCTTGTAAGCAGTCCACTGAGTGGGGCACTTTGATTGTTCTGTTTGTGTTCTTAATGGTCTCGGTATCCTCCTTATCACAAATCACAACTGGGCGTCCCTGGGAAAGAAACACACACACACACACAATCAATCAATCAACGGTAAGCAAAGGCAGAGCTGTTGCACGTGAACGTGCAAATTCTGCACCGTACATATATATGTGGCCTCACCGACTCAGAATCCTACGTGGCAACTCTGATCTCACTTGCAGCCAAGGAAACAGAAACTTGGTGGGATTCCGTAATTTGTTTAAACTCACACAACTGAGAAATACCAAGCTCAGTTACCAGACAGTAATTAATATCTTTGGGGCTTTATTATATAAAAGCCAAATGACCTGACAAAAACTCAGTTAAGCATAGCATCTATATAAACATAAACTCCGTTTCTCCTGAAATATACTTTTAAGAATATTAACTTAAAAGGGAGCAGCACACACTAAGAGATAGGACAGGATCTGGAGACTAGGACCTCAATTTTGGTCTTGGTTCTGCTTATTATGAGATCTATGAGCTGGGTCCTGTCAAACCTCTTAAGTATCTCAGATTCTTTACACATCCACCTCAACATGTTTTGTAAGCCTCCTACTGGGCACTGGTCTATCACTTTAAAATGTCATAAAATTCAAATAAGCTTTAGTGAGCCCCCGGGCCCTCCCAGAAGCCCCTAACTTACCTGCCTGGCCACCACCTGCTGAAGAGCATTCTGGCACTTGGCGTAAGTGTGATCTCTCATGATAATCATGATGACAGGCATCAGCTTATCCACCAAAGCCAGAGGGCCATGTTTCAATTCACCAGCAAGGATGCCTTCAGAGTGCATGTAAGTGATTTCTTTGATTTTCTAACAGGAAAGAACTAGATTAGTCTTCGGTCTGTTACTCAAAAACCCATTCTTACGTAAATATCACATAAAACATCTGCTGTCTGAAGTTACTATTTATCCAAAAGTATAAAAGGACCTCTGACCTGTAAATATAGGTTAATAGATGGTTATTTCTAAACTATCAACAAGTAACTGGAAGTTTGTTTCTTAAGCAACTAGAAGTTTTAAAACCACAAAAACTTTTTGAAGATTTCAGATGATCATGAATATATTCCTGTTACTCTGTAACTGTTCTTTTACTTGCCTCATGTTTACTTCAATGAAATCTCACACCTAGAGAACTTAATCTTTTATTTATTCACATTTGGACAACAAATTAACCCATGTAACTTGCTAAATCCAAATCACAGTGGTAAAATGTACTTTTCTTGATATTCACTTTTGAATGAAGTATTGTGTTGCCCTTTCTCAAGATAACCAGAGTGCATAAATATGTAGTCCCACGTATCTCATTCAATCTAAAAGTATGACTACGTACCAGGTCCTTCAGTGCACAGACTGCGATTCGAAGGGAGAAGACTTACCAGTGCCCCTTCAAGACAAGTAGCATAATGATAGCCACGGCCCATTATCAAGACTGACTTCTGATGATAAAGTTCTGTTGCCAGTTTCTGAATTTCATCATCCATGCTCAGGACTTCCTTAATCAAATCTGTTAAGAAGTAATATTAACAAAGCCTATGAGAAAAGGGCAATAAACTGAACCGAAATAATAACAATAACATATTGGTAGCAACCAACAAAAGACCAGTGTTTCTATTCTGTGATATCAGTGATGAGGGACTTTTAAATACACAGGTGCCAAAGAAGAAAGATCTTTTTGACTAAATAGCTACAAGCCACAGCTTCAAGGACAAGAAGAGACTTCACCCGTTAGCTACTCCCTCAGCAACAAATCTCTACTGTGTGAGATCTTCGTACCAGGCAGCCGCTTCAATCCAAGCATGATCTCTTTGCGTCTCTCCTGCATGGAGATCCTGTCATCACACATCATGAGGGCAAACATGACGAGGGATACAAACTGGCTGGTGTAAGCCTGGAACACCAAGAAAAGCAGCATTAGCTGCAGCTGCATTATAAGAACTCGGAATTTTTACTTTAAAAAAAGATGAAAATAAAGAATTCCCTCCCATTGGTTTTATAAATACATAGTGTCCATTTAAAAAAAACAACAACAACAACAGCGTTAGTTAACACAAAACTGATCCAGTACTCGGAAAATCTATCACTCCTCTCCTTTTCTGAACTTGAACAATGACTTAACCTTTATTTCCAAATACAACACAGAAGACCCTTATAAGGCACCAGATGCTTGCCAAATCCCTACCGCCCTCGGAAAGGAACAGAAATGTGCACAGGAAGGTGAGCAGAGCGTACATCTGCACGGGCATAACCGGACTAGGTTTTTTATATAAGTCGAAAGCCAAGCAGCGGAGGACTTTCCCTGAGGTACTTGCACTGGTTTTGTTGGTTTTTTTTTAAAAAATTGTTCTTTGCCTATTGCTTTTTCCTCACTCCCACCTTTGTTTTTTGTTTTGTTTTGTTTTCCAGTTTGGCTTAAAAAATTTCTTTTTAACCTCGATTGTAGAGAAGTGGGTAGAAATAAGAATATCATCATTCTTAGGAATAATTACATTTTAATAACACGGTATTAATAACATTTGTGAATACTGCCTCCTCATCTTTACTGCCTTTCTTCTTTCTTTAAATGGCTAAGAAAATTAATTGGTAGGCATAATTTTATAACTTGCTCTTATTCTTAATTTAATCGCAAGCACCTTCCCAAGGAAGAGTGCCTTGTTTCTTGTTTGTTAGTGTGTGGTGTGCAGTTTTGAAACCAGAGCAGTTTTTCATCTCTGTAGGTGTCAGATGGCACATCTGGTAAAGTACATTTACAGGATTCTGGTGAGAATTAAATGACACGATGTAAAGCACTTAGCATAATGCCTGACATGCAGGCTCAAAACAAACTTTCAGTGATAAAAGCTTGAACTAAGAGACATTTATTTTCCTAGGCTAGAGAACGGTGACTGTTTTAAAATGTGCAGTCAACTACCAAGACTATTTTCATTCCCATTAGCTGTATGAGAACGTGAGAGAGGAGTGTTTTGCCACATTCTCTGCAATACTGAAAATTATCTTTTTAACAAATTTTTACCATCTCCCTGCTAGACAGTGGTCTCTCACTACTACTTTATTATACATATCTTATATCTGAAAAGACTATTTTCATGTTCATTAGCCATTTATGCTTTCTCTTTTAAGAATTAACTACATTATTCTTTACTTGTTTCTGGACTTGGGGTTTTGGGGGTTTTTTGTTTAGTTGGTGTTAAAAAGGTTTTTACTGTTATGTTTTAAATACTTTTTCCCAGTTTTGGTTAAAGCTTTTATAATGGTGTTTATTAACTTAGAAGTTTTATTTTTTTAACTTTTAAGTAGTACTTTTAAGCTTAATCCTTCCATAATCAGTTAAGTATTATTAAATTTTCTTAATTCTATTGCTTTCCCTGTCCCTTTTTATTTGATTTTTTCTTTTTAGTTCATCTGAAATTGATTTTAGCGCAAGGTGTTAACTTGTGTTTTTATTCTTATAAATAGCCAATTTTCCCTCCGTTTCACCCACCCCTCTCTCTCCTGGCTTGTGACGTTTCCTGTAGCCTCAGCCCTCTGATGCCCTAGAGTCATGTTGCAGAACTGATTCTGTCCCACAGATCTGCCATTTCTTTACAGAACAATCTTCCATCCAGAAATATGGTATTTCCATCAATTCGTGGTAAAATCTTAGAAGTCTATAAAGTTATATAGTTTTCATCTATTCAACAAGTGTTTTGGAGCATCTTACGCACTGTTTGAAGTTATTTTTAAGCATTTTTATAGCTATTTGAAAACAGAATCCGCCTCCAAACAACCCCCCATATCTAAGTAGTCACTGCCAGTTTACAGGGAAAATATTTTGTATATATTTTATATAAAACCCTTCATACGAATTCTTACTCATTCTAAGAAGTCTCTCACTTGCTATGCTTAAGCTCTACAGGAGTCCGTCGTATCAATTGCAAATAAGGAGAATCTTATTTCATTCATCTCTATTATTAGTCTCCTTCTGCTTTATTGGGTTTCCTTTTCCTTTTTTTTTTTAAGATTTATTTACGGGAGAGAGAGACTGCGCACACGCACAAGGGGGTTAGGGGCAGAGAGAGAGAGGGAGAGAATCTCAAGCAGACTCCCTGCTGAGCAAAGAGCCCGAAGAGGGGCTCCATCTCAGGACCCTGAGATCACGACCTGAGCTGAGATCAAGAGTCAGGCACTCAACTGACTGACTCACCCAGGCGGCCCTGTACTAAAGTCTTTTTAACAGTAGTTCTGATACCTTTTTCATTCACCAGCCATTTAAAGAAACTAAATTTTACATTTCAGGCGTATGAGTGTTTTATTTATATTTTTATTATTAAATCACTAGGACTATTGTGGTGTGGCCAGCTACAATATTATGTGTAATTTTAATAAGAAATTTATTCTGGGTTTTCTTGTAGATTACACGCTGAATTTCTATTACTCATCTCTGAATAAGGAATCACCTCATTAGGGACTATTTTCCTGTCATAATGTGGATAATGAGCCTCCTGTATAATAAAATCACAATCTGCAAATGCTCCTGACCTTCCCAATAGTTAAATGAGACTCCCAGCAGCCAGCTGCTCATACATTCCTCCACAGCTCCTGCCCCTGTGCTACGATGTGGTCTACCAGCAGGCTGGGATATTTTCCCCATAGCACGGCGTAGATTTGCAGTCTCTTGCCTTCAGGCTAACGAGCACATCTATATTCTAAATTCCAGTCCCTTCCAGTCTACCTTTTCCTACTGACGCTTACTTTTCAATAAACCAATCACAAAACATATGATCAGGACAGGGGAAGAGGACCCAATATCTGGGACCCCTGGCATACCTAAACTGTTTCCAACTCAAACCAATCAGATGAATTCCAGTTCCTTCAGCCCATGACTAAAAATGTTATTCTACAGAGTAAAGTTTCCTTATTTGGACTAAAGACATCTCAACACTGGTTTTTAAGTATAAAAAAAGAACAGCTTTAACACACACATTTTTTCACTGTGTTTCCATTACAGCTTAATTTCCAATTTCATGTTTTTCATTTCACCTGTGTATACCAGAAATCCAATTATGAGAAAAGTAAGTTACACCTCACACTTAGAATTTACTGAGGTTTGAAAGAATTCACCAGGAAAATGTTGACTCTGAACTTCTAAACTCGATTTTACTTTATATTCAGCCAAAAAGTTATATCAGTTTATTTTTAAAAATCAACAAAAGTCAGTACTGTGGTTAAATTTTAAACACCTGCAATAACATAAAAAACTGCTAAATCTGCACACTTACACCCATCGATTCCTACAGAAATATCAAACTGTCTATGGTCTGATATTATGAGAAACTTAGTAATCTCTCTCTCTAACCCTGACAGTTTTTCAGGTGAAGCTGGGGATTTATAATCAAGATTACAGAATTCTTGGTCTAGGTCCATCACAGCCAGGGATCAGGGCCAATGATGGACTTCTTTGATCACCTATTAACATACAAACTTATATTTGCCACTCAGAAACTCTCTATGACCAAACACTATAAAACTTTCATAAACTCCAAGCCCAGAATGTCTAAGGCAGTTGAAGAAAACAATTAGAGTCCAAGAAAAATTAAGACTAAACTGCCATACTTAACTAAAATTTTTAAGGGAGCTATTTTTTAAAAGAAATTATGTACGATGTACTATGAAATATGTACTATGAAAAGATGTTTTTCTTCTTATACAAGATGTAACCATTGGAGGAAACTGGGTAAGAAATATATGGACTTCTCTGTACTATCGTTGCAACTTCCTATAAATCTACAGTTCTTTCAAAATAAAAAGATTTTTTTAAAAGGGCCTGCTTTTTTAAAAAAGAGAACGACTGCTAGAAATAACAACATGAAAAAAATCTCAAAAACATCAACGGTGAAGCCCTTGCTTCACCATGTGTTAAACAGAAGTAGCCAGATACAGAAGACATGTATTATACACTCCCATTTATAAGAAATTTCTGGAAGATGACATATATAGCAAGAGAAAGCAAATGTAGCTGCCACAGGCTGAGGCTGAGAGGTAGGAGTGGGGGTTGACTGTAAAAGGGCAAAAAGGAACTTTTTTCAAGTGCGTTAATCTTCTAAAACAGGACTGTGGTGACAGTTACACAGCCAAATTTACTAAAACTATACACCAAAAATTGGTGAATGTTGCAGTGGTGAAATTCATACCTCAATAGAGCTGAAAAAAATGTTAACGGTAGAATCTAGGTGATGGACATATGGGTGTTAATATGAAATTCCTTTAACTTCACTGTGTGCTTGAAAAATGATCCTAATAAAATGTTGAGAAGGGGTGCCTGGGTGGCTCAGCTGGTCAAGCGTTTGCCTTCGGCTCAGGTCGTGATCTCAGGGTCCTGGGATCGAGTCCCACTTTGGGCTCTCTGCTCAGTGCGGAGTCTGCTTCTCCCTCTCCCTCCGCCCCCACCCCCGCTTGTGCTCTCTAATAAATAAAAAAATTTTAAAATAAATAAAATGTTGAGAAAATTGAAGCTTTTGTGAACAGAATTAGAAGTCAAAAAATTTATACTTTCCCTGGCACTCCCAGTTCAAGAAAGATTTTTACAAAGGTAAATCAAGAGCACCCATTCAGTGGTATGGCCCCATATCCCACACATGCCACAGTGAAGCCCTTGTTTCACCATGTGTTGTGAATAAAGGGGCTTTGGAATCCCGATCCGTGATCAAAGCTGTCTGTCTGGATACTGTTCCAAAAATCCATAAGCTGCTGCTGAGGGCAGCTGGTTATTTATTCAGGCACAGAATGGAAACCCAAGCACAAACATCTTACATGTTTTAATTACCACATGGAGAAAATTCAGGTTTCAGCTTTCTGTAAATTATAGTGTTAGCAACATCAAAGTAACCAAGAAACAAAAAAACCTCAGAGATTTTACATAAGAATCACAAATTTTCCCCCCCAAAAAAAAAAAAAACAAAAAAACCCTGAGGTTCTTTAAAAGGAAAAAAATTCAAATGCGGTTCTGTGCATGTTAACATCATCCTCCACACACCCTTCATTAGAATCAAATCCACCAATATCTAAACGTCTTATTAGACAATCAGCAGAAAATATGCTTAATCCGAAAAACAGAAATGCTGAAATCATGAAGAGTAATACAATTGTGGAGAGAGAACATCTTTTGTATTTTCAGATTCCTATTTTTATTACTAATACTACATTTATGTATATTCCAATTTCAAGGAGCAAAGTGTCTCAATTGGCCTTAAAAAAAGAAAAGGTGCTTTAAGTCTCCACAGATATAGTATCCAAAGAGAAACAGATATTGTCGTATAATAGTCATTTTCATTTTTTTAAATTGGGGAATTTTATACCAAAAGTGTACACCCCCTTACAGACTTTCACAGGTAATATGCATATTTTGGCATATTTATTAGAAGCTATGAGCATATAAGTTAAAATGTCAAAGATTATTGGAATTAAGCTGGATGTTTCTAATCTGTTATTTCTCTAATTCCCTACCATACTCAATAAAAGAAGAGGACGTCAGGCTTACCATGCACCCGCCGCACCGGCAGCAGGAATGTAAGTGATGAATGGAAACAGCCAGCATGTACGTTACATACACTTGTCCCTTTCCACCTCTCAACATGGAAGTGGGACGGAACAGTAAGTGTTTTATCTGTTACTGACCGTTCAACCTTACAATAATTACAATGATTAGTAAACTATAGGAGTTCCATCAGTGCTAACGAATGAACTCTGCGGTATGGATTAGTGTGTTCCACCAGCACTATGAGTAGATAATCAAGAGAACTCGTCAGGAACTTACCTTCGTGCTGGCCACACCAATCTCGGGCCCGGCATTAATGTGGACGCCACAGTCTGTCTCCCTCGATATGGAACTGCCCACGGTGTTCGTGATCCCCACAGTGAGAGCTCCTCTCTCCTTACAGTACCGAAGACCCATCAGAGTGTCTGCTGTCTCACCTATGTAAGAAGGAAGACAAGAGGAACACACAGAGCGGTCAGCAGACACTGTTTCTTAGATGCAAAAACAAAACACTGACTACACTTTGAATAGTATCATTTGTTTTAAGCAAAATTTAAAACATGCACAAGGGGCGCCTGGGTGGCTCAACTGGTTGAGCATCCAACTCCTGCTTTCGGCTCAAGGCGTGATCTCAGGGTTCTGAGATCAAGCCCCACGTCAGGCTCCATGCTCAGCAGGGCGTCTGTTTGAGATTCTCTCTCTCTCGCTCTCTCTCTTCCCCCTCTGCCCACCCACCCGGGTTGCACATGCACTCTCTAAAATAAATAAGTCTAAAAAAAAAAAAAAAAAGAAAAACCGACAACAAAAACATGCACTTTAAAATAATAAATTTGTAAACTTTCAATAGTAAGTTCCTACTTCTTAGGATCTCCTTTCCTTCTGTCTTTGAAAATTCAGCTCCTTGAGTGTAAAATGTGTTACTTTTACTAATTCATAGAGAATTATGTAAGATCAATATAAATCTGTATTTGTCAGGTCATCTGCAATATTCGTTTATCTTTAAATATCAGTTTTTTTGCCAAGACATGCTATAACTATTAGAATGAATGACTTTCCTTTCCTTCAAGTCTTTAAAATTAGCATACCTGACTGACTAATGAAAAAGCAAACATCATCTCGAAAAACTGGCGTGTTTCTATCCAGGAAATCACTGGCAAGCTCCACCATAACAGGCAGCTCGGTCAGCTCTTCAAGAACTTGACGTGTCTGCAAAGAAAAGATGATTCGGTCATATCAACTAACTTCAAACACTTTCTCACTGGACTTCCTTCCTTGGAGTCAACGTACACTTTTCATTTTTTTCTGATTATGAAAATGATACACATGCACTGTTAGAAAATACAAACAATACTGATTAAACCATAAAAAATAATCAAAATCCCACCAGCCAGGATATAAGCACTGTTAACATTTTAGTACAAGTCTCTTTAGTTATCAATGAATGTATTCTTTTTTTTTTTTTTTTTTTTTAAAGATTTTATTTATTTATGTGACAGAGAGACAGCCAGCGAGAGAGGGAACACAGCAGGGGAGAGGGAGAGGAAGAAGCAGGCTCCCAGCCGAGGAGCCCGATGTGGGACTCGATCCCAGAACGCCAGGATCACGCCCTGAGCCGAAGGCAGACGCTTACCGACTGCGCCACCCAGGCGCCCCTCAATGAATGTATTCTTAAAAGCAAATACACCCACACAAATAAAATGTTTTGAGAAGAAAAGGCACTGTTCTGAGTTAGCTTGTGTATTATTTCTAACTTCCCAAATCCTAATCTTGAAATGACAATTCATATAATACCAGTCACTGAGAGAGTTCAAAGGAGATAACCACAGACACCTAAACACCCCATGAAAAATTAAACACTTCAAAAATACTATGTATTCATAAAGTAGTAACGTTTCCCAAAGAAAGTCAATACACTTTAGGACTCTTGTTTAAGAAAGCTCACTATTTCCAAATTTTGTAGTATGGAGAGTGAAGTAGGGGGTAGTATGCTTCTATTCAAACAGCACCCTAGCATTTCTTTTACTAATTTCCACTCTAATTCAATTCCTTTTGCTCTAAACATCAGAAAATTTAAAACAATAGAAAAAATAAACTTTTAGGCAAGAAAAATTTTAGGCCCTACAGATGCATACGTTTAGTTGTTGTGAAGACCACCTGCTTCTTTAGGCAAAGGGCCCCACCCATCTCTTGCCCCATCACTGCACTCCTCCTTCACAGGAGTGAAGAACTGTACAGGTGTCCTTTACTTCATATCCCTTTAATTTTCTTGTCCACAAAAGTAAAGTAAATGGTTTTATTCTGTAACTCCGGTTTGGCAATTTTTAACAATGTTATAACATCACTTACAGAAAGTCTTCAAAGATAAAATCTTATTTTTAACAAATCTTTTCCATTGCAGTATTTTACTTACTAATAATACATAAATAAGTTACTGACCCTAAAATACTGGACATTTTCCCTCAAACAAAAATCAAACTTTATTCCCTCATTTACAATATAAACATTACACTGGAATTCTATTCTTCGAAATAAAAAAAGAAAGATACAAATCTAGCAACTTACCAGATATTTTTAAATATACCCTGCAAAAGAAATCTCAAGGTTTATCTGTGCTAATAAATATCTTTTTCTTTCAGTGGAAGCAACTCTTTATAAATACACAGCATGACATATCTGCATTGTAAGAGACTAATATACTATCATAAGTTCTACTGTATGTCACTGTAAAAACCCAGAGACAATTAACATTTTGAAAGGCAAACTATACTTAGAATGATTTTAGCTGATTGTTCTTGTTCAGGATACATATTATATATTAAAAAAGAATGCATGCATATGTATCATTCACTTTGGACTCCACCAAAAGAAACACACACGCACGCACAAAAACTAGATAGAATTAACGACACTGTTTTGTGTGATAAACCCCAAAAGGACTTGTAATGTTTGTTAAGTATAGTAGTCTCAGCATCTACCAAAAAACAAAACAAACCTTATATTTTCTCAAATTTCATAATTAGAGAATTCTAACATAGCATATACTTTCTGCCCTAAAATTCAGGTTTAGCATTAGATGAAACATTTAATTAAATTTTTTATTTCTGAATAGAGGGCTCACTCAGTAACAACAGATCCAAGCCACCAGCGAACTGGCCAATCCCTTCATTTACATTCATGTCTTTAATTCATTCTTTTTTTCCCCATGTTTGAAACAAGCACTTTCTTAGAACTCTCCCCTTCAATACTGCCTAGACTTTCCTTTTTAGACCACGCGATCTGAGGAGTGGGTGTGTGAGAGAACTGAGATGCAAGGGCTGGACAACCATCCAGTTTCCCTCACTAGTTCCATGACTGGCTCCCACAAATACAGATCATAGATATTTTCGCCCCTAAATCACTATGTCATAAACTTTGGAATCAATTCTAGAAGTAGAAACTGAATGTGTAAGGGTCTTCTGTACTTAATGGGGAGTCGACACCAACTCCATTTGGTGTCTTCATAAGAAACTACATCTGGATCTGATCTATTGGACTAAAAGACCATCATACTCCTATGCTTCTGCACTGACAACCAACACACATCTTTGATACAGAATTTCAGCTTCCCAAAAATTAACTCAAAATGGATTAAAGACTTAAATGAAAGGCCTGAAACCAGGGACTTCCTACAAAAAAACATAGGAACAAAGTTGTTGACATGGGTCTTGATAATGATTTCTTAGATATGACACCTAAAGCACAAGCAACAAAATAAAAAATAAAAAAGTGGAATTACATCAAACCACAGCAAAAGAAACCTGAATCAACAAAGTGAAAAGTCACACTACAGAACAGGAAAAAATATCTGCAAACCATGTATCTGGTAAGGAACTAATATCCAAAACATAAAGAACTCATACAACTGGGAAAAAAAAAAAAAAACCAAATTGCCCAATTTAAAAATGGGCAAAAGACGCGAATATACATTTCCCTAAAGCCAACAGGTACATGAAAAGATGCTCAACATCACTAGTCATTAGGGAAATGCAAATTAAAACCACATGCGCTATCTCCTCATGTCTGTTAGCATAGCCATCACCAAAAAGACAAGAGATAACAAACGCTGGTGTAGATGTGGAGAAAAGGGAACCCTGTGCACCGCTGGTGGGAATGTAAATTGGTGCAGCCACCATGAAAGACACTATGGAGGATCCTCAAAAGATTAAAAATAGACCTACCATATGATCCAGCAATTCCATTTCTGGGAATACAGCCAAAGGTAAAGAACACCTAACTTGAAAACATACCTGCACCCTCATGTTCAGAGCAACATTATTCACAACAGCCAAGACACAAACAACCTAAGTGTCCATCAATTGCTGAATGGATAAAGAAGTTGTGGTGTGTACACACATACACACACACACAGAGGACTATTATTCAGCTATGAAAAATGAGGAGATCCCACCATTTGTGACAACATGGATGGGTTTTGAGGGCGTTATACTAAGTGAAATAAGTATCACAGACAAAAACAAATACTGTATGATTCACTTATATGTGGAATCTAAAAAACAAGACAAAACAAAAAGAAACTCACAGAAAAAGGGATCAGACTTGTGGTTACCAGAGGTGGGGGTGGGGGAGAGGGGATTAGAGGAAGGTGGTAAAAGGTACAAACTTCCAGTTAGAAGATAAACAAGCACAGGGGATGTAACATACAACACGACGACTACAGCAAACACTGCTGTCGGATATACAGGGGAGTTGTTAAGACGGTAAATCCTAAGAATTCTCATCACCGAGAAAAATTTCTTTCTTTTATTCTTTCCTTTTATTGTACCTCTATGAAAAGATGGATTTTAACAGAACCTATTGTGGCCATCATTTCACAATATATCTAGGCTGAAGCATCATGCTATAGGTCTTAAAGTTATACAATGACGTATGTCAATTATTTCTCAATAGAAGTAGAAAAAATTTAAATAAAATTTGTTTTAATTTAGCTTCCAAAAAAATAAAGAACAAAGTCTGACAAGAAGCAGACTTCCTTAGTTGGCAGAAATGTGCCTACCAAGTAAAATCCTGTTGAGGTTCACACATGTTACCAGCCATCTGTCTGAACCAAGAAAATAATGACAAGCAAAACCTAATGACTGCTCCTACAGAAAAACCTTCCCACTCTTTGCCTTCCACGAAGTCTACCTGTATATCTAAGGGTCTTTCTAAAGCAAATCTTCCACTGATAAATAATTCCAAGCAGCTATTAACATTTCCTCCCCCAACCTTCCTGATTTTTGTCTTAACAACATGAAAAGGTGACATCGTGTTTTAAAAAGCGTAAGTGTACATGGTGTGTCACAGACACCTTCTGATGCCCAACATCAAACAGTGAAAATCTTAAGAAGCCACTTACTGCTACACCAGCATGGTAACTTGTCCCACAGGCAATGAGGATCAAACGCCGGCACCTCTGGATCTCCTTAATGTGATCCTTCAAACCGCCCAAATTCACTGAAAGGGAAGTTTGTGAATATAATCATTTACGAAAGAACCACAGGAAACAGCTACTTTTCGCGAGTGTCCACTGCCCATCTGGGAAACAACACTACCATTTTAAAGAATTACATACGGTTTCGAAAACTAAATTAAATAGGTCACAACCTTAACTGTCCGCCCCACACCTGTAACTAACCTGACGCACCCCCCGGCAGGCCCACACCCCTACGGTTTTTATCTCACTCTACCTTGTCTGGTCATTTTTCCATTCCTCTCTTTAGATGACAATTCATCGCAAAGGCAAAACCACAGGGGCACAGACAAGAGGTGGGGAAGGGACTGACCACAAAGGGGCACAAGGAGGTGTGCAGGGCTTTGGAACTGTGCTTCATCGTGACTGCCGTGAAGGTCAGGGTTATGATCACCTGGCGGAGGTTTGTCAAAACTTAGAGAATTTTACACCAGCAATGGTGAATTTTATTATATCTGATCATATCTCTTTAAGCTATCTGGGAAAAAACTGAGTTACGTTCACTTCCCACATGAACAGTGCTCCCCCCACCCCCAGAACATTACTCTGAACACAACAGAACCCCCCTCTCCTGTCAGTCTTTCCCATCTCAGTAAATGCCACCCCCAGGCACCTGACGGCAGTGCCCCTCGACTGCTCCTGTCCCTCTCTACAGCCACCCTGAGCAGGTCCTGTAGGCACACCTTCCAAAGGGGACTCTAACGCCATCATGTAGTCCAAAATCTCCGACCCAGACCACAGCAACACTCTCCTGACAACTCTCTCTTCTATCTCCACCTCTTAGAGCCTGTCCTCCACACACAGAATAAAACCATCTCTTAGCATAATTCCTTAAAAACATTAAATGATCACAAAACCTTCCAATGAGTCTGTCCTCTTTCTGTCTCTACGGCTATTTATGGGTTCTTCTAAGGGCATCTTGTGCAGAAATACTTCAACACAAGGCTAGTTTTCTACCTGTGAGAAATTTTCATTCAACATCCATTTAGTTCTTCAGCTAATATTTCCTGGGCAGCCACCAAGTGAATATCCTGAGGCACCACGCGGCTGGTCTGAGACAGACATGCATGCCCGGGGCGGCATCATCCTGCATCTGACACACCCGCGGTCTGTCTACTCTGTCCCTGCTCTTTATTTCCCCACACTTTTTCTACCATAACTGGTTATAATATAAAACCAAGGCATGTGTTTTGCTTTTTATTTTTCTGAGTAACGTTATGTTCTCCCTTTTAAATTTCAATACTAAGAGGGTGTATTATATCTATTTTTAAAAAATCAGCAAAGTAAAAAATAAAACAACCACAAAAAGCTTCAGCAGCTTCCCAAATGACTTGGAATAAAATCTGAACTCCTTATTATGTCTTCAAGTGCCCACATGCCCTGCCAGCTGCTTAACTCTGACCTTACCTCCTCGTACTGTCCCTCCCACCCAAGCGCTGCAGCCAGACTAGCCTTCTTGCTGTTCTGCACTTGACCAAGCGCACCCCTGCCTGCAGTATTCTTCCACAGACCTCGGCAGGCATTGGAGAGGTCTGGGAAGAAAGCAAATAGTGTTAAAAGGGTGGGTTAAAGTCATGCAACGGCAAATCAGTTTGGAGATCACTCAGTATAAAAGCAGACAGACTATTGGAGAAACGTGTATTTTGGGTGATGACCAAGAATGACAGGAAGTAAGATGGGGAAATTAGCTAGCTCGGTGACAGCTATTTCCCTAAAAACTAGCAAATTCCCTACTGGCTGAGGGAGGTTTGAGGTAGTTCCGGATGGAGTCATCCAAGGTCTGAATGGATGATGCTTTCGAGAAAAGCCTAATTCTGATAAGGTAGGCCACAGCTACTAGAAGCAACAAGAGGGCGCCCTGGTGGCTCAGTTGGTTAAGCGACTGCCTTTGGCTTAGGTCATGATCCTGGGATCGAGCCCCTTCTGGGGCTCTCTGCTCAATGGGGAGTCTGCTTCTCCCTCTCCCTCTGCCCCTCCCCCCCTTTCTAATAAATAAAATCTTAAAAAAAAAAAAAAAAAAAAAGCAGCAGCAAGAGTGGCCAGAGGACAGGAGCAGAAAGGAAGCATGTTCAGGAACACGGCTGAATACGGGAGGCTAGTCTGGCTCCATAAGGACCAGCAATGTGACCTCTGGCAAGACGCTCAAACTGACAGAGCCTCAATTTCCTTATCCTAACAATAAAAAAAGATAACAGCTATCCTGTTTGTATTACAGAACTTTTATAAGGAAGGTAACACTGATAAAAGTGCTTTTTAAAATCCCGAACTTCTGAAAGTTTATCTCACTGTCTTTCCTTGTGAAATAAATCTTTTTCCTGATCTTTCTTCCACAAATACCATAGATGGCCCCTACTGCGGCTCTCCCAGTTCTTGCAGCTCAACCACCTTTAACAACCCCCTCTCCCCACACCTGCAGGTGCAGCTCCTGCTTCTCTCCTCCCCTTCCCCATCGCTTCAGCCCAGACAGGACAACATCCTAAGTGGCAACTGCATCTCGGCCTCCCGCCCATCCAGTGCACGCTGCTCAGACTGGTACCCAGTTCACTCCAGTGAAGCTCTGATCGTCCTAACTCCTAAGCCTCCTCATACCTCTGCAATTTCTGCACAAGGAGGTCTCCCCACACCCCCAACGTCAGAGCATTCAAGGACCCCTTTGGCAGCTCCTCCCATCTTCTTTCCCAGACTTACTGCTCCTCACTCCTCTTCAGGTAGTAGGTGTGGCAAACTGGACTACACAGTATTCTGCCAATAGCTGGCTGATGGCTTTCCACTATCTCCCCTTAGCTAACGCTGTTCTCTCCAACTGCAGTGCTCCTGTGTCATCTTCACCTTCCAAATCCTCGAAACTCATGCCTGCCTACTTCATGAAGCCTTCCCTGGCCCCAGAGCCCCTGCCCGCTGACACATTTATTCTTCACTCCAAATTCAACAGTGAACTTTAAACATCTCAACATTAAACTGTATTTCTAATGTCACTAATCATATTTTACCTTTCCTTAAATAACTATATATTCACCCCCCTTCTAGGTTTATGAGAACCTCAAAAAGGAGACTGTATCAGAAATAACTTCCCTATAGTCCCTACTATGTTCAGCATGGTGTTCCGAACACAGATGTTCAATTTATAATTCAGCTTCAACAAATCTCTCCTGTTGAGAAAGTCTGATGCCGCTCAGAAAAGAAAAAGATAGAGAGACAGCATTTACTCAGAGAAATCATTCTCTACCCATTAAAAGAACATGACATAAAAAGACACTTAATACTGCACATACGACACACAGATTCAGGAAGAGATTTTCACACCAGCAATTATTTCTCAAAAACGAATTAATGCCAAGAAGCTCAGCCCAAAGCTTGTTTGTGAAACTGTTTACTAAATTGGTCACAATGAGCGAGGAGTGCTCCCAAAATGGGATTTCACAATAAACAGTTTATAGACACCTTATGACCCCAGAACGTCAATCTCAAACTCATCTCTGCAAGGTGGACAAGCTCCTGTGACACAGGGTCCAGGCAGAATTTCCAGAAAGAAGACCAGGCTGCACTCTCAGCTCATCTTAAATAAGCAGGAGGGTACAGGTTATCCCAGAAGGCATTAAGCAAACAGGTGGAGAGCCTCTGGGGAAGCTGACACCTCCACTCATTTAGAAACTGAGAGAGAAAATCCAGGCTGAGCAGATACATGTAAGCTTCCCAAGGAGAGGACCAGGTCTCACTGCTCTTGGAATTGACAGTGCCCAGAACAGTCCCTGCTACATAGCAAGTGCCTAATAACGGTTTTCTGAAGCGAAAACAAGTTAAATGTTTTTAATCATACACTGGGGGACATCCCCCCCTTCCCAGGAAAATTATGCTAACACTCCTTTAACTGACAATTTTCAAATGTGACTTTCTAGCCAGTTTTCACATTTTTTATAACTACCTTAAGATATGTCGCGTACCATAAATTCACCCTTTTAAAATGTACAATCAGTGGTTTTTGGTACATTCAGAGTTGTGCAACCGTCACCACTATCTAATTTTAGAACACTTCATCACCGTCCCAAGCCCCCTAGCATCACTCTCCACCCCCATCCCCTCAGCCTCTGGCAACCATTAGTTATTATCTCCCCTTTTTTATTGCGGTCAACTATATGGAGCATAAGTTTAACATTTTAACAATTTTTAAGTGTACAGTTCGTGGCATTAAGCACATTCACACTGCTGTGCAACCATCCCTACCAACTATCCCCAGAACTTTTTCTTCTTCCCAAACTAAAACCCTGCACTCATTAAATGACTCCCTCTTCATCCCCTCTCCCTGCCCCTGGCAACCACTAATCTACCTTCTGTCTCTATATACCTAAAGATTCTAGGTGCTCCTCACATCAGTGGAGTAATACACGGAAGGGCTTGTAACCGATGACCGGGTGCCACTGGCAACTGGCAGCCACAGTTTTCTGTAAGGCTGTAAAGGACAACGAACTTTCAGGCTGCCAATGCCAACCCCCGCAGGAGGCTCCGAAACAATAATTCGTATTTAATTACCAGTATAGTCATCGAAGTTGACTCTTCCTCTCATCGTGTTCACAACGGACTCTGGCTGCTCAAAAATTTCCTTCTGCATAAATGAACTGAAGTTGCCTAAAGTAACATAAATTGTATCATTAAGAAATCCGTACCATTAAGAATCCTATCCCCTGTAACACAATCTTAGTAAACGAAACAAGAGCTCAGGCAATATAGTACAATATTCACATAGGACATTTTACCCCATGTGAAGAAAAATAAGGAGGAAAACTCACTTTATTAACTTCACACCTAAATTATGCAGTTAGAACAAAACAGAGGAAGGGGACACACTTAGGTTTAAGAGTCAGATCTAGGTTCAAATTATGGTTCTACCCTTTAACACCTAAATGGCTCTGGGGAAATTCCTTCATCTGTAAAATAAGAACAGCAACTATTTCACAGCATTGTAGCGTGGATTAATATAGGAGAGACCGGACATAGAGCAGTTATGCAATGAATGTTAGCTTTTAGCCCACCTCGACCCCATGAGAAAGGAGAATAAAAATCATGACCACAATAATCTTAACAGTTAACAACAGCAAATGTGATGTAGGCCTCACTAAGTGTGTCAGACACTGTTCTGAAAGCTCTACCTAAATTAGCTCTCTTCATCCTCAAAGCAACCTTAATGAGGTAGGTCCTATTATCCCCATTTTATATATAAGAAAACTGAAGCACAGAGAGAATAAGAGAGGAATAAGAAACAGAACACAAACTACGCCAATAAGGTATCTTAAAAATATCAAGTACTATTTAAACAATCTCTTTTTTAATGTTAGAAACAACAAACCAAGAATTAGTTTGAAGAACAACTACGTTAAGACCAGCAGATAACTCTTCCAAAGAATCATCCCTTTTCTTGGGGTTATCCCCTCACTAATCGTGTGGGAGATTTCAGTCAGCGCTGTCATCAGATTCCTACGCTACCACAGGAAGCAGCCCGTCTCCTTTCCACTAAGAACACCGGCCATAACAGGACAAAAACGTCACCCTTCATGATCTGCTGGAGCTCCATCTGGAGGGTCTGCACAGCTCGTCCAGGGTGATCTCCTGCAGTTCGTTTGATCCGATGGATAGAAAGACGGCCGTCCACCACCGCTGCAACATCATCATCTTCAAGAAAGATGACGCGATTGGTATGTTCTATGACGGCACTAGAAAATGTTCAAAGAGGCATTACAGCCAATAATCAAGGATGATTAGTACGAATAAAACTATCATTAGGACACATGGACCAAGTTTAAATACAAACTTGGGGCACCTGGGTGGCTCAGTCAGTTCAGCATCTGACTCTTGATTTTGGCTCAGGTCATGATCTCGGGGTCATGGGATCGAGCTCCTGCTCTCAGCGGGGATTCTGCTTGAGATTCTCTCTCCCCCTCTCCGCCTGCCCCTCCTCTCTCTCTAATAAATAAATAAATCTTTAAAAAATAAAATAAAAAATACAAACCTATCATCCTGCAGTATCTCTGATAATTACCTGGTTACCAAAGCCATTCTCTACAGGGCAGTGGGCGGTTACTGTGGACAATGAACAAAAGGATCTCTGTGCAGCACCGTAAACCAAATTAGATTAGATCAAATCAGAAAGCATGGCTATTTCCTCCTCATTCTATCACCAAATCCTTCAATTTTAACTCCTACATACTTCTCGGAGCCTCTCTCTATGTCCACCACCACAAACCAGTTCAAGCTACCGTCAGCTCCTGGCTGAACTACTGCAGCAACCTGCTAACTTATCCAACCACATTCCCTCCCTCCATCCGTTCTCCATTTCTGCCAAAAGGAGTATCAAAAGGTACCTCATACCAAGATTTCTCTCTCACCCAACAAACCACTTGATGGCTTTCCTTTGGCTTTTCAGAAAACAACAAAACACCTTACCATGACCCCACCTCCTTCTCCAGCATCACTCCCACCAAACTTCCTCTCTCTAGTCCAGCTACGCTCATACCCATCCCGAGCTCTCACAGACTGATCAATCTGCAGAAAATGCATGTTCTTCCCTCTACCTCTTCCCTTAACTAACTCCTAACATCTTCTCTCTCAAGTGACATTGCTTAAAGAAATTAACCCACCGGAGGGTAAGTCACCCTGTCACAAGCATTCTGTAGCTCTTGCACAGCTGGGATTCTACACCTGTATGATTAAAATGTGTCTTCTCTATTACGAAAAAGTTCCTTAAGGACAAATGTGTATGTGTGTGTACGCACACACACACACACACATCCACACACACATCCACACGAAGTGTATTTTTTTAAAGATTTTATTTTTATGGAGTAATCTCCACCCCCATCATGGAGTTCGAACGCACAACCCCGAGATCAAGAGTCACAGGATCCACCGACTGAGCCAGCCAGGTACTCCTCGGCAAGTATATTTCCTTTTTTTTTTTTTCTTAAAGATTTTATTTATTCATTTGACAGAGAGAGAGACAGCCAGCAAGAGAGGGAACACAAGCAGGGGGAGTGGGAGAGGAAGAAGCAGGCTCATAGCGGAGGAGCCCGATGTGGGGCTCGATCCCATAACGCCGGGATCACGCCCTGAGCCGAAGGCAGATGCTCAATGACTGAGCCACCCAGGCGCCCCAGTATATTTCCATTTTTACTCACCATTATCTCCTAAGCTTAGCACATGGCTTTGCTCAGAGTGTTCAATATGAACGTATGAGTGAATGACCAAAGGATGATAAGCTTCTGCAATTTCCAGTTTATTAAAGCTTCATTTCTGTAACAAACCTACTTAATGACAACAATGATGTATCCTAGCACTGACTACACTTCTGCAAAGATTAGGAAACAGTGAAGTTTCTTCTCCCACTGAGACGATGTATTCCCGGCAGTCCTAAACTACGACACTTTCTCATCTTCAGATCTCCTCACTTTTAGGCACAACAAATGACTCAAATACTTGCTGGCAACTTGAGTGATTCCACTTTATCCTCACCGCTGTTAGTATTCCATTTATAAATGCATCTAAGCATCCCACGGTGTTTCTCGCTCTAAATGTCTTAGTCTAGTACTATTTCTTTAGTAAAAGTGATTATGGCACAAATGACTTCCGAATTAAAAAAGGCAAGTATCCTTATTGGACTAAAACTACAATGGTTTAGCAAGCATACTGTAATTGGTGCGACACTAAGTCATTCTGTTCTCCAATCTAAAATCTCTCCTCCCTATAAAACCTGGGTAAGGCTCCAGAAAGAAAGGGAAAAATAATACAAGAGGTCTGAGTAAATATGCAGGAACAAGTCTCAAGGACTGTTCTCTTTTCTTGGTAAAGTGACCTACATGCTTTGAATTGAGAGAAGTATTCTTAGGACCCCATCTCCTTAGAACCCCATCTCCAAAAAGGACACCTCCATTCTCCCTGACAAAATTCTCCCACACAGGATGACTAGATATGTACAAAATGACTTGGTTTCAGTAACACGAGAAGTTTTATTAAAATACTCTAACCAACGAAGGAAGCTCACCTCGCATCAGAAGCAAAGTAATACTCCACCGCTTTTTCTTCCACAGGGAAAAGGCAAGTTGTACTGTCCACACGAGACAGATTGCAGCTTCCTTTCTTGTCCTTCCCTAGAGCACAGAGTTCACACAAATCAGCAACCGTGTAGGAAACCATGGCCGATATATAAATAGACAAAATTTTCTACAAAATCAACAAAAAACCATAGCAACACAAAATAATCTCAGCAACTTTAAGATGCTAGGTAGATCACCTTATTTCCATGCAATAAGCCAACGAGAACAAGAGACACAAGGTGTAGAGTGAAACAGCAACTATCAAAGAGAGCGTGGCAGATACGAGTGCTACGTTACAACTCTTAAAACAGAATATTTCTTTTCCAGGTAAAAGGCAAATAATTCACTAATATCACTAACTTTTTTTTAATCAAAAGTATGTATCACCTAACTTTAACTTCATACAAAACTTGATAGAGTACATAAGTTTATGTAACTAAACTTATAAAAATTACAAAAATATCAAAATTGTGCAATGAATAAAATGAAGACTAATGGCATATTAATTTTTATTATCTTATAACAAAACTTCTCTAGATTTTAACAGTAAGTCAGCAGAACAAATCAAGTTGTAGTCTACACTAAGTCTTACTTCAAAACAAAAAAAGATACTTATAACTCTCTAACCATCATATACCATGTGTGGCACCTACTGCTAAGGACTGGAAATATCATAAACCTAGAATCTCTTCTTTCTTAAAATTGGGTTTTCTTACATTTCTTTTAAGTTAGGATAAAATGTGGTCCTTCTGCAATAATAACATCCTCTAATCCTAGAACTTTAGAATTCTGGCATCTCTACTTAATTGTCAAGTCATGAATGAAGAATATTTTCCTTTTTGCTCATTCACAACAAAAGTCAAAACTGGAAAGCAAAGTGAAGTTTGACAAATTAGCCAAATATAGGGGGGGAAACGCTTTAATTAAAGACTATATAAATGTCACAGAGACAGAAAACAAAAAGCACCTTTTTCTGAGATCAGGACATTTACAGACCTTATAACTATGGACATAATGGCTAGAGGACACAATAAATATACTTGTAAAAATTCATACTGTATCTATCCTCTAAAATGCATGTCTATAAAGACTTGCTTATAATTATTCTTAGAAATGTACATCCAAAGTTCTCCACAATCGTGCTAGCATGATGTTTTAGACATGAAAATAAAACAGCTCTTTCCATCCAAATTCAATAGCAAAAAAGGTATCACACTTTAAAAAACACGTGTAAGATGACATCGTAGAAAAAATAACACTACAGAAAGAGAAAACAGATCAGTGTTTGCCAAGGCCTGGGTATGGAACAAGGGCTAACTGCAAAGCTCCAGCTGGAGGGAACGTTCAGGGAGATGGAATTGTTCTGTACTTTGTGGTGGTTATACAACTGTATGCACTTGACAAAACTCATGAAACTGCACATCAGAAAAAGTGAATTTTCCTAATGTAAAAAAAAGTGAATTAAAAAAATGTACAGAAGGATAGCCTAGCACCGATATTTTCAAAATAAATACAACCAGCTTTAGGTTATATAATGCCCTACTGGTGTCAAGTGTCACTATATTCCTTCTCCAAATATTTATTCAAGTAACAAGGTATATTATAATATCTCAAAGGATTTAAGATATCATTGCCTATTTAAATGAAAAGAACATTACCACCTATATGACTCTTACAATCTATAAAACGTTTGGCCATACATCACTTTTCTCATCTGATTTGAGTGGAACACAATCATTACCATCCCCCTTTATTTTGTCAGTAGTTACACCTGGAGAAAATCTAAAAGCCAGTCCCATGTTCTCCCCTTGATATAGCCTGTTCAAAACAGCCTCTTTTTTAAACTAAGTTTTGCTGAGCCACACATTATCTACCTACTAGGAGCTAGAGAAATAAAGGTTACTAAATTTAATTCATGATCTTAAAAAGATGTCTCATGTTAAGTTTTTCTTCTAGCTCCTTAAGACCTTAGCCACTGTTTTTCCATTTTTTTCCCTAAGAGCAGCCTACGAAAATGTACAAGGTAACATAAAAGTAATGTATACAAGAGCAGGATTCTTAACAGAAATCTGGAACTCTGGATCCAAAATTCTGTACTCTCACTGGTTAAACTAGTTTTTCTTCTGAAGCGGGAAGGAGAGGGAGAAGGAAAGAAGAAGAAATCGTAACATTTCATGACTGAAGGCTACGTACGGAACTTTCCACTTTAAAGAGCTGAAGCAGCCACTATCTAAGGAGGGACGGGTTTAGAGTCCTTTGCTAATTTTTTTTCAAGAAACCAAGAATTATACATTAATAATATGGGTTTCAATTTTCTGAATTTACCACTCCCTATCTTTTACTTGGAAAGCTTTTAATAATAAGTAAATGAAAAGAGCATGCCATTTGTTTTCTGTCTAATTATATTAATAAAATGATCCAGAATTTGTATGGCTGAAAGTCCTATAAAGAAAAATAAACTTCAAACAAACAAAAAAAAGCAAACAGAAAGATTCCAATTTCAAACAAGGCAATCAAGATGTTGAATGTAAATCTAAAAGTAAAATGTCATGCATAAAATAAAGATCTAAAATAAACATAATTTAGTGAAAAGTTAGGATAAATTAAATAACTACCACTGAATTCAATTTACAATAGCCTAGCACACAGTGCTCTTTTCCCAATCTAAATATCTTATTTATAATAATGTATCTTACATGATTTTAATTTAAAACAAAAAATTTTATAATTTTAAATCTCAGAAATTTCAAAGAAACAATTAAAAGCGGTTTTCTAAATGCCAAAAGCAGACAGACAAAATATACTCTGCAAATTAGAAAAATGTCAAAATATGTTTCCCCATAAAAAAGCACATTTTTAGAGGCCCAGCACATTCATTCACTCCAAGAACAAAGAATTAGTAAAGAATGAACAAAAGAGGGTAAGATTCCTCCCCATCCATGCACAGTGCATTTCCCACCTCTTTCTCCCTGTGATCCCCACCGTGTGAATTTTGATCCAATCTGAGTCCTAGCTAAGGATATACAACAGAAAGAAATTCTCCTCGTCAGAGAAATCACAACAACAAATCCTTTTCATGTCTAGACAGAACTATATGCTATACATGAGTGTATCTGACCAAAGAGGCATTTACTTCAATTTAATGAACACAATTCTTTGTATCTACTGCACTCAAATTTATAGTGTCCTCTTGGCATGACATAGGAAGGGTTTTTACCTGTTCTGTAGAGTATTGGAATGTGATCAGTAGAGAGCTTATGTTCACTTCGTACACCAATCAAAAGAGGGCTACCTCGTCTGTTAGTGCAAAATGAGGCAGAATTAAATCATTTTCATAAATAATGCGCAGATATAAATTTTCATGAGCCAACACTCGTCAAATAATGTTTAAATTTTCCCTCTAAGTGCAACTTCAGGTATAACAAAAGAATAACATAAACAGAATTTTTAAGAAATAGTAACAGGGGTCAGCAGACTCTGCTCCCGAGGCCAGGGCTCTCTATTTTTGTTACACAAGAGTTTTACTGGAACACAGCCATGCTCTTTCTTTTCCCTATTTTCCATGGCTGCTTTCACACTCTAACAGCGAAACAGTGGTGCTACAGAGGCCATATGGCCTGGAAAGGCTAAAATATTTACTCTCTGACCCGTTACAGAGAAGTTTGCCAATGCCTGTTCTAGAACAGTGTATCTGAAATGTTTCTTCTTAAAATGTCAAATGGAACCTTCCTTTCAATTGTACATGGAATTCTGATACATGAATGTTTAGCACGTTCTCCTTAGTCACCTTGCCTTCATATTAAAAACAGCTCTTTCTTGCCAAATACTAGGGCTTCCTGCTGTTCTAAAAAGGACGTCATGATGAGGCCTAAATACCTTCGCAAAAGTAGTGACAGCACAGTTATCTAGGCATCTGTTTAGAATATATACTTCCAAAAAATCTGGAGAAAGTTCATGTTTGGGGCCTGAAACTAGAGAATACTCAATATCCAAATTCACAAAGTAACTACGGTGTCCCACTACAGACAAAAATTCAGTTATAAATGCCAAAATAAATTTGCTTTATTAAGGGATTCTGTTAAATGGAAGAGTGGTGAAAAACAGACAAGAACATATGAAAATAAATATATTCAAACGGCATCTCTAAGAAAGGGCAAGTCTTTACAGTGAAGGGTAATCAATGTGTACAGAAAACACACTTATAATTCAAATGTTTCAAAATACATATAATTATTAGTCATTATTAAATTTGTACATACCTTGTGCCAACTGCTTGGCCAGGAAAATGAACACTTTTAAATACCAGTGCAAAAGCACCTTCCTATAAGAGGGGAAAAAATTCATTAGCAATACTTACTATAAACAATTATCAAATGTGAAATGCCTAAAACACATTGGCTTCAGCACAGAAATTTTTTGTCCACATGCTGCTCTTTGGCAGTAGGCTATAAACAAGTCTGAAATTTAGGTAGACACTTATTCCTGAGCTTTGGTGTATCCAAGACACATTTTTTAATCAAGCCCACTCCTGAAATACACTCAATAGATAACAGCTCCACAACAGACTATTCTAAAGCACTTTTGTACACATTTCTCAACAGATACATCCTATCTCCCATACTGCACATTAGAATGCAGGGAAGAGAGAATTAGAAAAGATTCCAAGCTCAATATTCAAAACCCATTCTCTGGTCCACTGATCTTACACCACTGCTAACTTCCATGCTTGGTGACCTTGATAACTAGAGATAAATATATACACAACCACAATTATTAACATGCATACGATACGACCTCCCCAACCCAACCTCCTCAGGGACCGGGCCTAAGGAAATCAAGAGTGGAAAAAAAGAGAAACAGGAGGTAGGAGAGGTTAAGGGATCACCACAGAACACAAACTGGGTTATATAATGAGTAGAAATAAGAAAAGGCTGGAAAGGCACAACACTCTGCCTTGAGTAAAGGAAAGGAACAGGCCTCTATATTCTCCATCTTCCTGACTCCTCCATTTGCTGCAGGCATCGTAAGATTTGGGTAGAGGGAAGAAGTGAGGGTTAGACCCCATCAGAAAGAAGTATAGGGCTTTTAAATGTGGAAGGTAGAGTTATGAATGGAGATGGGGGCAGATATCACGATGATTTGGACTTTTGTGGATCTCTGGCATCTCTAATCTTTAACTAGGACAATTGGGATGGGATCAAAAAGAATGCCATTTTTTTCTTGGGCTGGGAAATACTTTACTACAGTGTTATGAGGCCAAGGAAAAGTCCCCATAAGGAAAAATAAGGAGTTGACTATACTGGCTCAGAGACATGCAGACATTACCCCAGAATAAAGAGTGTGCATTTTACTGAAGCTACCTTTGTGCTAAGTTACTGACTGAAAAGAATACCTGAGTGAATAGGAAGCAAGAAAGTGATGAACTGTGTCTATTGTATACATGTTTGGGTGGTATGTATGCGTTTGTGTGTCTGTGTGCGTGTGCGTGCACATAGCTTTTGGACAAACTCCTTGACTTTGGATTATTTTTAATTCCCATGACACTAAACTATAGTAAAAGAAGTAGAATTTTAAGTGTGTGGGAAGGGAGGGAGTCAAAGAGTCTCTCAAAATTATTCAAGCTGAGTACTAATATATATAGGAAATAAAAGCCAAAAACACTTAAGAAATTAGCATAGTTTCTGCTTATCTTAATTTTAAGAGTTTGTTGTGATTAACACTGGCAATAATTATCTTTAAAAGTGTGGTTTAATACCAATTGTTGGATAACTCTCTCCACCAAGGTAGTGAAACTGATGTCTTGACTTTCCCGATTGTCATACATGTACTTAACAAGCTTGGCAATTGTCTCTGTGTCTGTTTCAGATTCAAAGTCATAGCCTTTGCTTTCCTGAAATTAGAAAGGGAAGAAAAAAAAATTTGACACATTTAAGGAAACAGTCATGAAATCCAAATCTTTTCTATAGAATTTTTTTCCTCAAAAGTTTCACTAACCAATTTCTAATATTTTTTCAACACCATACCCCATTACCCATTGTTCAAAATTCAAGTTACCATCTAATCATAGTGAACCCAAAATGTTAAGGTATTTTGTGTGATTTTGAATATACACTTAAAATTATATGAATCTATATATGCCACATACAAATTAAGAACATTTTAAATAATTAAAGTCACAAAAGTCATGAAAAGTCACAAAACAACAATGCCATAATGAGTATAATGACTTTCACAGATAATGAAATTGCACTATCCAACACAATAGTCATTAGCTATATGTGGCTATTTTTTTATTTTTTTAAAGATTTTATTTATTTATTTGTGAGAGAGAGAGAACATGAAGGGGGAGGGCAGAGGGAGAAGCAGACTCCCTGCTGAGCAGGGAGCCCGACACAGGGCTCCACGTGGGGCTCGATCCCAGGACCCTGGGATCCTGACCTGAGTGGAAGGCAGATGCTTAATGGACTGAGCCACCCAGGTGCCCCATATAAGTGGCTATTTAAATTTAAACTGATTAGGGGCACCTGGCTGGCTCAGTCAGTACAGCATGCGACTCTTGCTCTCAGGGTTGTAAGTTTGAGCCCCACGTTGGCCGTAGAGATTACTTAAAAATAAAACCTTTAAAAAAATTTTTTTTAATTTAAAAAAATAAAAATAAATTTAAACGGATTAAAATGAAATTAAATTTCAAATTTAGTTCCTCAGTCACAGCAGCTCAACAGCCACATGTGGGTATTGGCTATTATACTGGACAGCACAGATACAGGCTTCCAGCACAACAGAAATTTCAACTGGACCCCAAGAGGCACTCAGGAAGGTCATTACCACGACTATTACTATAGAGCACATGGCTATTTACGGCAGAGAAACTTCATCTAATCTGTCCTAATTCTTCTTATATATCCCAGAATCTTTTATAAATGACAAACAAGGTCTTTCACAATGCCAAAGATGTCCCCCCACCCCAAATTCCAATTTTATTTGAGCTTTGGAGTCATTTATAATAAAGTCAAATAATTATTTCCTATGCACATAAGAAACAAAAATATCTCACTGTCAACAAAGAAAAGTCCAGTAAACCACATCCCCTTGTAACCATCTCAGGAATTAGCTGATCATCCCTAGATGGTGCTGCACATTGCAACAAACCACCTCACTGCTTCCATTAGAAATTTCCCAAAGCCTCGTGTCTTTTTGGGTCACTTTACTTACCAAAAACTTTTTCAAGTCTTTGTAGTTGGTGATAATTCCATTGTGAATAACAATAAATTCTAAAAGAGATAAAAATTATTGATGACAAAAAATTATAGGTCTGGTAAACATCATAAATAGCTAGTACTGTCAGATTTTTCTCAAGTCAAAAAATTTGTGACATGCTATAATTCCAAGTATAAGCAAGTATCTTCTAGTTTTCATTATCAGACGATCCTCGGGTAGGTCAGCAGCATTATTCATGTGGTTTAGTGGAAGCGCACAGTGCCGGGGACGTGGACATAGAGGGGAAATGTAATAAACTGGGGTCTAGAGACATCAACTTCACTTGTGGCTAAACTACTAACCCAATGTCACCATACGAAAGGGGCAAACTTCCTGGGCCTGTTTCTTCATTTGCAAAACGAGAAGGCTGAATTATATAACTCTTACTCTCGCTTCTTTGTTCATTCGTTTTTATGCAGAAACATTTCCTAAGTTTAAAGTAAAAGACTTTCCAACTAGAACAATCACCTGATTTACATTAAATGAAAAAGTTAAAGAACAAGAAAAAACAGTTATTCAGATTTATAGTGAAATTTACTCAGGTGAGGTCCAGACAATTCTTAAAATGTCAGATAAATTGATGTTAAAACAGTATTCCAAGATCAAATACATATGTAGTGGGATAATTTTCATCTCTTTCGATTAAATAACTAAAAAATATAAATGCAATATTTTAAATCCAGGAGTATATAATAATAATAAAAGAAACTCGTTCATCTTAGAACATTAGAACTTCATTTTTGAAAAATGGTAAAGGAAGTGAAAAAAAAATCAAACATTAAGCAGTTAGATGTGAGGAAGTTTCTCTTTGTAGAAGTATGTGAGATAAGTGAAAAAGGAATGAGAGTATTTGACTATCACCATTTTACAAAGCCCTGAAGAAATAATTCATGTTGGCAATGATCATCTACGGACACTAATAACACAAAAAGAAAAATGCCCAAACATCACATACGTCCAGATGTAAATCAGTACCATACCAATTTACAGTGAAGAGAAGGGACAGAAACATGGTAAATGATACCATGGAATGCATACAATTAGCAAGATCTAGACTGTAGGAAAGCCTACAGGACAAACCCCACAGTGATCTGCAAGGAAAAAGGAGACAAAGGGAGAGCTTCCAAAATATCTGGGTGGAGGGGTATAGAGAAATAGAACAGATTGGGTATTAATGTTAAAGCTGGTGAGACACACACCCGGCTCTACATACTCTCTACTTGTCAATCTGTCTGAAACTTTCCAGATTAAAAAAAAATTAAAATAACAAAAACATAAGAGCCTTCATTCTTCTCCCATTATCGACCCCTCTACAATCATTCCAAAGCATGTAGAATGTGTCCATACCATTATTTTTATCAGAGCGCTGGGGATGGCTATTGACAGGATTGGGTTCTCCATGCGTTGCCCAACGTGTATGAGCTATTCCAAGGTGTACATCAAATTCTATATCCAAATCCATATCCTGTTGTTCTGAAGAATATGAAAAATTCCATTATTAAATCACACTGTAGAGATGTTAGAAGCTATATTTAAATATAATTATTACAGTGCTGCTCACCTGGAACACACAATTATTGAAACTGAAAATCAGCCATATTCAAAATAGTAATTAAAAGATTCAGGAGTTAATGCAGTTCAAATATTTAGGGCAAATGAATCCAATAACAACCAGGGAGATAAAGCAAATGTGACAAAGTACTAACAACCAGTAAAACTAGATGAAGTATATGGGTGGTTAATGCACTATTCTTTCCACTTTTCTGAAGGCTGGAAAATTTTCAACTGAAGGGTTATAGACAAAAAAAGATAATGTGACTTTTTAAAAAAAAATCTAATCTTTGCCTTGAAAAAAATTCAGTACCACTTTAAACATGTAAAAATAAATTCACATTCTCAATGCCACAAAACCTTATGAGTGCAATTTCTTTGGTCCCAGTGAATGTAAACATATCTCACAATATAAACTGCAATTATGGAGAGCTTCTTAAATCAAAGAATAGTCCTTGAGAATAGAACACCATGAAAGTATAGGGGTTATGGACGGATGTTCCTTTATCCTAAAAAGCAGGTATTCTGATTCCTTTTCCCTATAAGCTATCTCTTCTTGCTTTTTCCCAGGAAAAAATAAAAGGCAGTTCTTGTATTTACTAGTAATGCCCTCCTTCTGATTTCCTAAATATAAAATTCATTTGGCAAAGAAACCAGATAACCAAGCCTATGAGAATTAGGCCTAAATTAAGAAGAGCAAATTGCTCAGAAGTCTCAAATAGGAAAGTCCGTGCATTTAATTTAGCACAGTCTTCGTGGTTTTTACACTGGCTAATCAGACATCATTCTAACACACGAATCTGATCAAGAAATGACGCTTAAAATCCTTGAACAGATTCCCATTGCTTAAAAAGTGGTTTGCATCCCTAATTACCCATATGAATCATCTTAATCTTGGTCACAGGGATTTATAAAAAGATCCTCCAATTCTCACAAAGAGCCAGAGAGCCATTTTCTCACAAGATAAAGCCCCAGTTCCTTTCTGTGGGTACGAGGCCCTCCACCATGTGGCCCTAGCTGCCTTTACATTCCCATTCTCCCACCTCTCCCACTACCCCTCAAAGCCCTCAACACACCTTTTTTTTTTTTTTTTTTTTTTTTAATTTATTTATTCGACAGAGACAGCCAGCTAGAGAGGGAACACAAGCAGGGGGAGTGGGAGAGGAAGAAGCAGGCTCATAGCGGAAGAGCCTGATGTGGGGCTCGATCCCGCAACGCCAGGATCACGCCCTGAGCCGAAGGCAGACGCCCAACCGCTGTGCCACCCAGGCGCCCCCTTCAACACACCTTTTGCAAGTAACAACAGCCACCATTTACTGAGAGCTTATCTGAAGCTAGGGACTTAAGACTTCCCATTGCCCTATCCCTATCAGTATGACCCAAGCAACCATCAACTAAACTACTTCAACAGAATCCTGACTGGTCTCCCAATGTCCAATCTTCCCTCTGTACAATCTAGTCTTTGCACACTAACCAAATGATCCCATTAAATCATGTCAATCCCCTAATGCAAAATCTTCCAATGGCTTCACGTGGCACATGAAGTAAGATCCATCTTTCTGAAGACCCTACACGACCTGGTCCTCAGTCACCTCTCCAGCTCATCTCCTCCACTCTCCCCCTCACTTACTGTGCTCTAGCCCACCGACATTCAGCTATTAGCAGGCCACACCCACACAGAGTCTTTGCACTTGGGTGTTCCCTCCACCTAGACCGTCCCCCTTCAGATGATAATGCGTTCATTGCTTACATGTCACCTCTACCATACTTTCTCTTCATAGCACTAATCATTACCTAACATTATATATTTATTTGTTATCTGGCCCTCTCACTTAGACAGTAAGCTCCATCAGGCCAGGGAGTTTGCCTATCTTGTTCTCTGTTGTGTAACCAGGGCCTGGCACAATGGCTAGAATAAAATAAGTATTTAAGAAATATTCATTTTGTTATTGAATCTTTACAATGCTCTGTTAGGTACCATTGTCCCTATTTTACAGATAAAGAAACTGAGGCTCTAAGAGCTCGGAGAACCTGCCCTAGGTCATAACTAATAGGAAGCAGAGAGAGGATGTGACCCCAAGTCCGGCTGACTCCAGAACCAGAGATCAAAACCACAATGGCATACTTTGCTGTACTATTATAATATTTATGACATGTGTTAACCAGGCTTCTACCAGGATTTAAGTTCTACAAAAGCAACAGCTTGCCTTATTATCTTTGAATCCCAAGCACTACGCTATAGAGGGCAGTTATTCAAATTTTTGTTAGATGGCTCAATCAACCAACAGATAAAATCATCAATGTATTCTTTCCTGGCTTAACTGTGTCCTGAATAATTAAGGTGACCTGATAAATAACCTCTGAAAAAGTAAAGGATTACTGTTTATCACTACTTAACAGGCTAACACAAGCAATGAAAACATCTGACTACTTTGTTAGGCTAATTATAATTAAGCCATCCACCCCCACCCCCACCCCCTGGCCACACTGGCAATAACAAGAGTCTACAGATTGAATCCAATTCAAATTCATAGTAATTATCATACCTATTTCACTGTTGCCAAAAGAACATTATCTAATGCCTATTAAGAAAAAAATCATTGCTAGAACAATAAGCATATTTCTCACAACAAATATTTTATGTTTCATAAACTTATCATGACTCCCAATCCTTGACCCTTCCTATTCACTCTGTTACTCTTTCTAAAGCCCTCTGTTGAACCTTAACTTTAGATAACGTCCACATCCAGTTTTCTCTTCTCCCCACCCACAAACTGCCAAGCAACATCGAAGAGAGTTAGAAAATTCTGTAAATTGAGTCCATTTCAAGTTCATGGTAATCACCAAACCTATTTTACTGTGGCCACACAGGAGCATGTCCCCATGTTCCTTATTCATTAAGCCGAAAGCTCACTCAATTCTCCCAACAGCTCATGACATCTCTTCTGTTTTCCTCAAGCCTCAATCCTACTGGACAGTAACTCAATATCCCCTCTACTGAGCTTTTCCCCTTCACCTCCTAACTGCTGTACTTCGCTCTTCTTTTACCTCTGACTCCTATAAAGGCTAACTTCCTACCTGTGCCTTGACCCTTCTGAGCTGTGATCCCTCCATAATTTGCTTATTTGCATCTTCTGTCTTTCCCCCCCTCATGCACCCCTACGGCTCGTGTCCTCTGCATGCCTTTTCTTAGATGTAATCCTTCTTTTTTAAAAAAAAAAAAAAAGTTCAAACATATTTAAATTTGTTGGCAATAATAAAACACTCAAAGACCTACATCCAAAGATAACAAATGTTAATGTATAGCCATTCATGGTTTAAATTTTATGATATAAAATATTTTTAAAATCTTAAATTTTTGTTACAAATAGTATCCTTTACTGCCGACACCATGTAATGACAGCACCTACTCCTCTGTGACAGTACTTCCTCCTGTGTTTCAATTTCCTCATCTGCAAAATGAGGATGATAATATTAGCCACTTGACGGGTTATACTGAGGACTACCAAGGCACTTAGTAGAGTGCCTAGGACACAGAATGCAACAATTAATGTTAGCTATTACTATCTAAGTCAGAAGTTACCGACAACCAATCTAATGGCCTTTTCTTTGATGACTTCCTTCTCTTTTGTCTTAACAGGTCAAACACTGAAACTTATGGAGTAACAAAGTGAACACCACAAGCACCCAAATACCCATACCCAGAGTTAACAAATGTGAACATCTAACCATTTTATGCTTTCGATTTTTTTTAAGATCTAAAATAAAAGGAGGCAGTTGATGCCTCCTTTATGCCCTGGCCTCATCCCATCCCCCCCAGGGGATTCTTGAGTTGGTGGAGAGCTTTCCCACCTGTGCCTTTAAACACCCAATACACTAACATGCGTCCACAAATGCTAGTATTCTTTTCTGTTTTCTTAATCTCCCATTCTCTTACTGGTAGACATTTAGGCTGTTTCTACATTTTGCTGCAATGACTCTTGTTGTCATGTCTTCTTGTCCGTAGCTTCTTTCAAGCAGATGCCGAAGAATGGAAGCACATGGTCACAGGGTACAGACACCTCCCATTCAGACATTGCCAGCTTCCTCTTCAAAGTCATTTATCACAAATTCACTGGCAATGTCTGCGAGTTCCCATTTCTCCACTCCCTTTCTGACTTTCCTTCAGGAGGCCGCGTGTTTCAGTATGTTGATATGCCAAGATGGTGATTCTGGTTACAGTCTGCCTTCTAGTCTCCCATACTCTTCTACCAGTACTGCAGAGTAAAAGGACTACTCGCCATTCCAGCAAATTTGGCTTCCCTATTCTCATCTCTGCCCACGCTATTCTACTCAGAAGGTCCTCCTTTCCCACCTTCACTGCCCAAACGGAACCAGCAGCCTTTCCTTCCATATGCCAAGTCTCCCCAACCCCAACTCCAAGTGCGAACTAGCTCTCCCCTGAATCCTTCAGCAATTTGTTTGTTCTTGCCTATGGGACCTACTATACTCAGCCTGGTGTACAGGATGTAGTACACGGAGCAGACTGAGTATTTATAGGACAGTTATTTGGGTGCCTGCCTCATCCCTAAGCTAGTCTTACCCACAATACATGCAAAATAAGTATTGATCTAGCATGTTCAGCAAGTACTACAAAGTTAAAAGTTCTGCTTATGTGAAAAAAAAAAAGCGACTAAGCCCATCATTTTCCCCTTCTACCTGCACTCCTTTACCATGATTACAATGGCATCCATTTGAGCAGGTACATAAAAAAACCTGTTTTCTTGGTTTTGTGGAAGATTTTTTTTTTTTTAAGAGACAGAGTGTGATAGGGGCAGAGGGAGAGAAAGAATCTTAAGCAGTCTTCCACATCCAGCACGGAGCCTGATACAGGGATCGTCTCATGACCCTGAGATCATGACCTGAGCCAAAACCAAGAGTCAGACTTAACTGACTGAGCCACCCAGGTGCCCCTGTAGAAAAAGTTTTTTCAATTTTTTTTCAGTCTATTTATTTCAAAGCTTTTAAGTTTCCTGTGACAAATGAAAATGTATAAGTATAATGTTATGAACTAAATACTGAGAAGTATGTCCTCTTTAATGAGGTATGTATCTCTGGACAACTACTTTATGCCAGGGAAGAAAATCCTGAAGCAAAAACATGACACTTACCTGATTACATCAGATCTACTAAAAAGGGCAACATCTAGGCTGACTATACGTCCAAAGGAGAAGTTTACTCCAAAGTAAAGACAACTAAGTGAAGACACTAGAATAAGGGCACCACTAAAAATACCTTTTGTCCTACAAAAGGCCCTTCCTCAGGAATGGTGGTTACTTCATTTTAGGACACTGAGCTTGCTATGAACACAATGTACCTAACTAATTTCCTTTCCTAGTTAATATGGGCATTTCTGAAGCTAAGGTACATTGTCTGCTAGTAGAGACAATAACAAACTACTCTTCTTCCCTCCTCTCAACTTTAAATACCACTATACTTAAAATGGACCCCAAAATATGGGAGGAACAGGAATTTGGTAGGGAAGGGAGAAGGAAGCAAAGGGAGGGGAGGGGGGACAAAATTCAAACTAAGTACATTACTGTGAACTTCTTCATCCAGTGCCTTAACTTTCCCTTTCTTCTTAATGAGCTGGATCTTGCAGGCATTGGCTTCCCAATCCTTGTCATTGCCTCCATCAACTCCCACACCTAAATCATCAAGAGGCAGAAAAGCAAGACTTAGAAACTTACTTAGATTATCATCGTGAGCCAAAAATTTTAATTAAAAATTATTTTTTCTAATTAATTCATTTGTTCATCAATTCACATGTACTGACAACTTATTATTATATGTCAAGAAACGGGATAGCTGCTAGAAACAAAAATGAAAATACCTCAATTGTTTCCCTCAAATTTCTAACAGTCTATTCAGAAGACAGGGAAAAAATAATTACAATACAGTGTGGGTTTGGGTTATAACAAAAGTGCTACAGGTTAAAAAAAAAAAAAAAAAAAAAGTACTACAGGTTGGGTGGCAACCGGAGCACAACGGAGAAACACAAAAGGTTGGCACCCATCTCAGAAGGGGAAGAAGGAAGGAACAACAGGAAACACATTTCTCAAAATCCTACTTAAGGTCCTAAAGAATTTGACAAAGTTACCTGCAGGTACTGAAAAGCACGGGGTAGTTTCAAATCAAGAAATCATATGGCAAAAATGTTTAGAAAATTCTCTTTAGAAACAGAGTATAGACTGAAGGGGAGAAAGAGAAGAAGACACCGGCTGTCAGAAGATCTAGCTATCAGGGCGTGATCCCGGCGTTATGGGATCAAGCCCCACATCAGGCTCCTCCGCTGGGAGCCTGCTTCTCCCTCTCCCACTCCCCCTGCTTGTGTTCCCTCTCTCGCTGGCTGTCTCTCTCTGTCAAATAAATAAATAAAATCTTTAAAAAAAAAAAAAAAAAAAAAGAAGATCTAGCTATAGCAAAGCAAAAATGAGGAGGCCATGAACCAAAAGGGGGTAATGAAGACAGAGATCAGTGATACTGAGGGTAGAACTGTCTGGATGCAATGTGAAAATGCAGCCTGAGTCCGGGATACCTCCTAGGCTCACAGGACTTGTTGAATGATTGCTGAATAAAGGAACCCAGAAAGAACAGAGTGGGGAGTGTATTCAGTTCAATTCTGGACGTGCAAGTTTACAATAGCATGGTTTCTCCAGGAAGAAATTTCTAAGGGGCAGTTGGAAATACAGGTCTGCGGCTTGGGAAATATATGTGGGTTATAAGTCACCAACATATAGGAGGTTGATGAAGTCAGAGCTCACTCATGAAGACACAAAGTAAGAAAAATGGGCCTAGGAAACGATCTTGAAAAAATATTACTATTTAAGCAAAAAGTGGAAGAAAAGGAAACCTCAAAGCAGACAGAAAAGAATGAGCATGTTAGGAAGAGAATACGTGTTGTCAGAAGCCAAGGAAAGAGAATTTTAAGAACAAACGAGGGGAAGAGTTTGCTTTCTATTAACCGAGGAAGGTCATGGAAAATAAATGCCCATTACATTTGGCTATGTCAAGAGTACAGTAAAAACTTAACATAGCAAGACTGACACTGCTTCCTTAGGAAGGTCTGCTTACAAAGCTGGCTCCTGGTTGGCGTCTGGGAACTTGGATTTCAGGGCGGTTACCTAACTGATTAAGAATGGCTTATTGCACCGAACTGTTTTTGCAAACAATGTGGCTTCTGCTGAACATCTGCTTCCATTCTGGCAGTCCAGAATTTTGGTGTGTGTTAGGCAGAGGGTGTCTATGTGACTGGCCTCCAATAAAAGCGTGGGCACTGACTGTCTAATGAGCTTCTCTGACATACATTTCACACACATTGTCACAACTGTCTGGGGAATTAAGCACATACTCTCTGAATCCACTAGGAGAGAACTCTCAGAAGCTTGTGCCTCCAGACTTCGCCCCATGCACCTTTTCCCTTTGCCAATTTTGCTATGTATTCTTTTGTTGTAATAAATCACAGCTATGAGTTCAACTATATGCTGAGTCGTCCTCGGGAGTCACGGGAACCAACGGTGGTCGTGGGCACCCCGACACAGTTAAGGAAAGGAGCCAGAGTAAAACAAAGTTGACAGAAAGTTCTTTCTATTTGTTTTGTCATTTATTTAAGGTAGCAGAATCTCAGGTTACATGTATATGCCAACAGCAGAGACTCCTCGGAGAAAAAGAAGTTACAGGAAAGAAAAGAGGTAATTTATAAAGTAAGGCCTTCAAGAACTGTGTTCTACCATGAAAATGCCCCAGGTGATTTATGTTTTTACAGTAGCATTCTTAACAAAGGCAGGTATCTTTAGGAAGTAGTGTAAGTGGTAATACTATTGAAATTATATGTATAAACCCTTTAAACATGATAAAAGACAAAAATTCTTTTTAGCTTTATTCAAAACAAAATAGACATTACTAAAGAATCTAGTCAACTAAAACAAACAAAAAACCTCTTAAATCATGCAAAACCCAGAATATTTTTAAAAAGGAAATACCAGCAGAATCATATCCTCTGTACTCCAGTCTCTGAAGGCCTTTGATTAGGGTCTCCAAGATTTCTCGTCTTGTGCGAGGAACATGGTAGTTTAAGTAAGCAAATATACCTGCAAATGAACAAATATTTAATAAAAAATATGACTAATGAAGCAAAACTGACATAATTATGACAAAATCCTCATTTGCATAATTATGTCTAAGATGTGCAAAAATATGAAGTTAGAATCATCTTTAAAAAAGAAAGAAATTCTCACTTCAAATTATTTAAAGGTGGTAAAACTTTTACAAAGGGGTATTTCTCCTTAGTATAAAAGACTGAAGCAAATATGTCAAAATAAATGTTTAGCTTCTGCAGAGAAGCTTATAAGGCTAGTCACATATCTTCCATCACTGCCGCTTTGTCAAGTAAAATTTAATTTTAAAAAATTAACCAATCAACAAATTTGTGGTTTATGTCTTATGTACTGCACATTGTTTAAAGGAAAACATTTTCTGAAATAAGTATTTTAAGCAACACAGGGACCCTACAAAACTAGGCAGATGGAATAATTTTTCGTATTTCTAATGATTATGGTATCGATAACATAAAAGAATAAACATAAATAAATATTAATATGAAAAATACAACCTAAATAATTTAATAATAGGGAAAAATGGACTAAAATATTTGTATAATCCTCTTAAGGGAAAATGGCATTTGTTGAATGAATCGTTTGTTCACCACATACTACTAAAAGATAACTATTATGATAAATGTTAACACCTATTGAGAATTCATAAAAAAGGAGCATTTATTTGGAAAAGCAAAACTAGAATAAAACAACTAGTACAATGTGAATTGAACCAGAAAAGTAAACAGGCAGAACATAGGTAAAGGAAACCCACATTTTAAAAACAGCAGCATGGGGCACCTGGGTGGCTTAGTTGCTTAAGCATCTGCCTTTGGCTCAGGTCATGATCCCAGGGTCCTGGGACTGAGCCTCATGTCAGGCTCCCTGATCAACGGGGAGCCTGCTTCTTCTCCCTGTCCCCCTGCTCAGTGCATGTGCACACTCTCTCTCTCATAAATAAAATCTTAAAAAAAAAAAATACCATAAAGTCAATATCCAACAAAAAGCCATCATGTATATGACCACCATGATCGGTACAGTGCAATTTTTTCAAATAAACTATCATGCTCTTAAAAAAAAAAGGAAATCCACATTTTAACACTAAAATCCAAAACAAAATGAAAACTGTCTGAACTTTCCCAAAAAAGGCAGTATGAGATCAAACACTATAGGAATCCTGTGTTTCATTCTTTTTTTTTTTTTTTTAGATTTTATTTATTTGAGAGAGTAAGCACGGGAGTGAGTGGGGGGAGTAATGGGGAGAGAATCTTCAAGCAGACTCCCCACTGAGTGTGGAGCCCCACGAAGGGCTTGATCCCACAACCAATGAGATCACGACCTGAGCGAAAACCAAGGGTCAGTCGCTCAGCCAACTGAGCCACCCAGGTGGCCCCATTCATAAATTTGTTAAGATTTTCTAAGTTATCATGTGTCATACAAGCACGTCACCTGCAGAGCACCACGACCCTGCATGAGGGCTGCAGTTCCTGTTGTTACTGCTGTTCCTTCATAAAATATCTGCAAAATGAACTAAACTAATAACTCAACTATAAATGAAACTTCTATGTGGCTCTACACTTCCCCCCACCATGGGTCACTGGCATTTGATAAAGATTAAATGAACAAAGAAAACTATCAGTTCCAGATAAGTATTTTTATTATATCATTAAAAGACAATTCACAGAAGATGAATCTCTCCCAAAATAAGACTGTAATATAAATGCTCTAATGAAACACTGATTCTCAACTAGCCTACTCTCTACCACAGTGATGAGCACCAGCTAAATAATCTGCTAAAGGAGGATACAATTGAGCTCATTTAAAAGTCATTAAACAGAAAAACACATTACACTGTTAGGAACTGTTTGCCATCTGAGGCGCGCTCTAGGAAATCTTGAGGAGGAATTCCAGAGTTGCCAAATCCCAATAATGCAGCACAAACCAGAAAACTCGCTATTAAGTCATCTCTCTTTTTTCAAGAAATGTAATTCTGATGGTAAAAGTAAAACATATGGAGAATTAAAGATTAAATATAATAAATGAATACCAATTTTTAAAAAGTCAATTTAAATGCTGATATAAAACCAATTGTTCTTGAGACAAATTATAGACTCTACACGTTTTTTAAAAGAAAATTCTGAATGATGCAATATTAAATTCACGATTTTCAATACATGGAACTCAATAATAGCACTTTGATACTGTTTCTAACTTCAATCTCTTTGGTTTACACTGGCTTAGTGTGTGGATCTTGAGATCCTGAGTATCATTTCATGGCGAAAGAGATCCTCTAAACTAATACCCAACACCAAACAAACTTCTAAAATGGTAACTATCTGAGAAACTAATAAAATTCACACTAAACATCGGTTAGCTCATAAAGTACTCTTTCACCGAAGAAACCCTGTGAATCTTTTAACTCATGTATGTCGTCGAAGCTTTCCACCATACCACCCTGCCTCAGCGTCCCCTCTGCAAAATGACTGGGTTTGACTGAGAGGTGGTAAAATAGGTTTCACAGCAAGTACCAAGTTATTAATCGGTAGTGGCTATAGGAAATGTTGTTAAAAAGGATTCAGTGGCCCCATTTCCTGAACAGGAACGAAAGCCATGATTGACCAGCAACAGACATTACGAGGAAGTGGAAAGTGATCAGCACAAGGGCAACATATTGCCTGACATTTGAGGACATCTACGGTCCTCGCCAGCTAGGTGTTCCGTAATTTCTGAAGACTCTTCTGATTGCTTTAGAACCATTCCAGCTGAATTCTGACATTTTTTGAATAGCTATACACACTACACTTCTCTTCTGGGCCTCATTTCTTTGTTGCAACATTTACATGATTTTGTTCTGTGTACAGCGTGTCTGTCAGATTAAAATCGGAAACCTGGTGAAGAGCCTTATTACTTTCAGAGCAAGTTAACCCTTGACCACAGCTTTGAACTGCACAGGTCCATTTATGGTGTGGATTTGTCCAATAAATACAGTATAGTGCTGTAAATGTATTTTCTCTTCCTTATGATTTTCCTAGTAACATTTCCTTCTCTCTAGCTTTTGTAAGAATACAGCATATAATACATGTAACATACAAAACACGTTTTTGGTGAGCTTTGTTTATATTATTGGTGAGCTTTCCAGTCAACACACGGCTATGAGTAGTTAAGATTTTGGGGAGTCAAAAGTTATACTCGGATTTTCCACTGCAGGAAGGTGAGGGTAGGCACCCCAAACACTCTGTTGTTCAAGGGTCAATTGTATTCTGTTAAGAATAAAAGCAGAGGGGCGCCTGGGTGGCTCAGTCGTTAAGCGTCTGCCTTTGGCTCAGGGCGTGATCCCGGCGTTCTGGGATCGAGCCCCCCATCAGGCTCCTCCGCTATGAGCCTGCTTCTTCCTCTCCCACTCCCCCTGCTTGTGTTCCCTCTCTCGCTGGCTGTCTCTATCTCTGTCAAATAAATATATAAAATCTTTAAAAAAAAAAAAAAAAGAATAAAAGCAGAGTAACATAAAACTTGAGGGCTTTTTTCTGCAAAATTGCTTTATTATCATACCTAAGAAGATAATGCTAACACCACCTGTTACAATGTTCATATTTAAAATTTCCCTGGGGCACCTGGGTGGTTCAGTCGGCTAAGCGTCTGCCTTCGACTCAGGTCATGATCCCGGGGTCCTGGGATCGAGCCCCACGTTAGGCTCCCTGCTTGGTGGGGGGCCTGCTTCTCCCTCTCCCTCTGCCCACCCCCCCTCCCAGCTCATACTCGTACTCGCTCACTCTCTCACTCTCTCTCTCAAATAATAAATAAAATCTTTTTAAAAATAAATAAAATAAAATGTCCCAATTATAAAAAGTCTTTTACAGCTGATTTGTTTATTCTAGGATATAATAAAGGATCATACCTCACATTTGACTCTTATGTCTCAGAAGTCTCTTTGAATCCAGAATGGTCTCTCCCCTACTGCCCTGTTTATGCCAAGACACTGGCTTACTGGCAAGCTGAGGCCAATTTTCTTGTTGAATGTCTCATCTTCTGGCTGCGTCTAACAGTTTCCCCACAGTATAGTCTAACCAATTCTTCTATTCCTGCTATTTCCTGTAGACTGGAAGATAGATCTAAACACTTGATTGAGTTAGGTTAAAATTTGGAAGCGAGAATTATGCACAATGGGTGTATGTATTTTATATTGTCTACAGGTCCCTTATTAGTGATGTTAAGATTGTCACTGGTAGGGGCACCTGGGTGGCTCAGTTGTTAAGCATCTGCCTTCGGCTCAGGGTGTGATCCCAGAGTCCTGGGATGGAGCCCCACATCGGGCTCCACTGGGAGTCTACTTCTCCCTCTCCCACTCCCCCTGCTTGTGTTCCCTCTCTCGCTGGCTGTCTCTCTGTCAAATAAATAAATAAATAATCAAAAAAAAAAAAAAGATTGTCACTGGTAAAGACAATCAGATCATCTAGCTTATACTCTGAAAGCATCTTCAGAATACTTTTTCAGATATTGACAGGGTTGATTTTAAGATGTTCATACTCTTTTTGATCTACAAAATAATGGTGAATTTCCCAATCAGTGGCAACTTAAATTCAATAAAATATCATATATCATGTTCCAACTCAAAACCTGCCTTTTCCTTGAGAGGAAGGACTATTGCTATCTATAATCATCACTGTCATTTTTCTGGTTCACTCTTGAAACAAAGAAAAGAAAAGGAGGAACAGAGGAAGAAGTTGGAGCAACATTTCTCCCTACATAACCCGGCAGAAATTGAAAGGAAGAAAAGGACAACCTATGTAGAGAAGTTTTCTAAGATCAAAGTAACAGAGTTGGGTGAAGAAAAAACAAGGGGGAGGGGTAAACCTAAATCATCCCTGCTTAGAAAAATGAGAGATAAAGAAGAGACTGAACCTGTCAATTTTACAGACCAGTCCCTTGCCAGGACTGTTGACCCATGACCTCTAGATAGTGCACCTGCTAGGATTAGTGGGTTATGTGTATTCACAGGGTAGCTGGGAAAATATAATGGCAAATAACCAGTCTATCGGGCATGCCGGGAATGTTCACAAGGGAGGCATTCATAATGCAAAATGGTGCTTATTAGAGTAGAAATCACTAGAAGGAGACCCATTTTAGGTCTTCGACTTGTCTTCTCAAGCCTTCCATAAACAGCTCTACTTTAGGTTAACTACTAAAAGCCTAAACATCAACTCTCCACTGCTCCTGGGTAATTGCTCCAATACCACACACAGTAGCTGTATGGAGCACAGGAGTTTCCACTCCTACATCACCATGCACTTCCAGGGTGTAAGTTTTCTTATGAAAGGATATTCTTGAAGTAAATATCTCCCTAAATGATGCAGATGTTTGCACCTACAGGTATCATTCTTGGAAAACTGCAACTTAAATTCAACGACATGAAAGCACTAATGAGCACCTTGCTTAACAAAATATTCAGACATGACCTGGGTCATAGACACACTTGGCTAAAAGGCTATTCAACCTTCCTGAAATGAAAACTGAATGCAACTTAGCTGACTAATTACATTATTAAAGTTCCTATGCCTGGTTGATTTTATGTCCTTGTAAATAAGAATACTTTCACATATTTTTTCCCTTGACAACTTCAATATTTTGAGACTGCAGACATTGTAATTTATCAGTGATAAATTCCCTCTGTAAATTTTACACTTTCTGAATCAAAATCCATCTGCAATGCCACTTAACTTTCATTTTTAAATTTTTCTTATAATGCAAGTTATATTTCATTCATTAGCATCTTTAAAGATTCAAATTATACAAATGCTACAGAATAAATTGTGAAGATCTGGGGCGCCTGGCTGGCTCAGTCGGTTAGGCATCTGCCTTCAGCTCAGGTAATGATCCCAGGGTTCTGGATTGAGCACCACATGCTGAGCAGGGAGCCTGCTTCTCCTTCTCCCTCTGCCTGCTGCTCCCCCAGCCTGTGCTCTATCAAATAAAATAAATAAAACCTTTTTAAAAAAATTGTGAAAACCTCCTTTCTCTACCTCCGTACCTCTCACAGAATTGAAGCTTTCCTCTTCATCTTAACAGTACACACCCTCTTACCCTCCCTACATTGTTCCAACATGCCAGAGGCTGTTCACCCTGGAGACATGCTGTACGGATACAGCCTGGTGAGACATCTACAACCCTCTCCCACGGACTTTCAAAGGCCAGCAGAGCTCACCAGACACTGCTGGAACATCCCAGCTTTCCAAGGCACAGGCCCCTCCCTTCAGGCAAACCCACTGCAGGGTGCCTTATCCTTCCTTATAAGCTCAAAATAGAGAAACATATTTCACGCACTATTCCCTAAAGCCAGTCTCTCCGACCTGTAACTCTTGATAAGCAATTCCTCAACTTTCTAAATACAGAGCCTTTTATTACATCAAAATATTTTGAGGATCCTACACAATAGTGGGTTGAATTTTTATCATCCAGTGATCTAGAACAACTTCTATACAACTTTACAGACAATGCTTAGAGTATGAATCAATCAGTGAAAACCCATAATAACTTCACAGCTCACAGGTCAAGAACCACAGCTCTAGAACTCAACTTTTCATCTCTATCAAGGGACCTCAGTTCCACAATACTCCCTCCTCTGCTGGTATGCATGCCCTCCTCCTCAACACAAACTCAGGTTCCTCTGCCTTCATATACGCAACTTCTCTATGCTTTAAAGCCAATGCAATTAATTTCTCTCTGCAATATTAAACATGAACGACCTTCTACTTCTGCAGATTCTGTCCAAGTCAATACACTACTTTGGAACTCTTCTGCCTCTAACCACTGTTCTTTGGCCCCTTTTCCTGGAATTTTTACTTCTTCTTTCAAACCCCATAGCAATAATTCTCAACCTATTTCTGACTCCATTCACTGTTGGGTAAATGCCATCAAGGATATCTCTCGTAGTGCACTAATTCTCTACCAGCTGGCACTATTCCTCAACATAAGAGTACTGCTGCTGGGGCGCCTGGCTGGCTCAGTCCACAGGGCATGCGACTCTTGATCTTGGGGTTATTAAGTTGGGTGTAGAGATTACTTAAAAAAAAAAAAAAAAAAAAGTACTGCCCTGTTACCTGGAACACTCCTCCCCTAACTAGTCTCTGAATTTCTATTCAATTCACTTGTAGTCCATAACATAACAATGAACAAGAAATGCCTAGTAACATTCACACCTGTTGCATTCCTTGTGTTGTACCTGTGTATTCATGGTTTCCTTCAACCAGACAGCAATTCTTTGAAGGCAATTCCCTTATGTTAGTCATCTCTCCAAAGGACAAAGCACCAAGTATAAAGCCATCACTTCGAATATCTTCTAATGCTTTCTAGGTACTTGCAATGTACAGTTAAAAATTCCTAAACCACAGAAAGAGAACACTATTTTGCAGGATGCTAAATAGGGATAAGGTGAAAGAAATGTTCCATAATTAAAGGTTTAAGAAATTCTGAGTTCAAGTTAACAGGTTTATTTGTAGAACTTTCTAGAAACTTTAATCTTGCTAACTGTGAATCTCCAAAAGCAGAATTTCCCACACTTGTGTTATAAAACCCTTTCCCACCTTCTATTGCTCATAACCAGCACCTATTAACTTCTCCCTTTCCAGGAAACACAACTGAGGAAATACTTATTAAGCAATTAATTCTTTTCTTTCACAACTACTTTATATTCAGTATGATTTCCAAGGAAAGTATTGGTTTTATGATTTATCCTAGCAGCCAGTCAGCATCCCCCAATTACCTCCAAAGCTATTAGGTAGTATTATTACAAAAATCTTTTTAAGGATTCATTTCAGGATACTTTTAAATTATAAGCTCCCTTACCGCTTTTAAATATGGCATCACTTACATAAAAACTCCATTTATATGCACCATTGGACCAGAAGGGTATACCCGCTCTTCCAGGGACAATGTCTAGAGGCATTCAGAATGGTCCCATGATTGACACACCATCCTAGGCTGTCCTATAATACAGCCTCTAACAAAACTAGGCTGTCCCAAACCCCTGGTAATAGAATTGTTTACCTTTACACCAAGGAGGTTGGAAAAGCACCAAAATCCACATGTGGCATGTGCCCAGGCCAACTTTGAGGCGTTTGTGCTGTGAGACCTACAGTTCTTATGAGGTTGTCTAAGACGGAAAAAACACATCAGCAGAGACTGCGGTGATTCCATGTGTGCTGTGTCAGTGACTGGATCAAGCATGCTGTGCTTACTAAGGAGGAGAACAGTGTTTTGAACGTGTTGAAGGAACAAGCACAGAGTCAGAAAGCTAAATTTAAAAATGCAGTTTTGAGTAATAAAAAAAAATCAAAAGAAGAAAATGAACAGTATAACCCTACATTTATTAAAAAAACAAAACAGTACAATTTGTTAAAAGCTGTGGGTAGCTTAAATGACTTGCCATTCTCTCACCAAAACAAAAGGTAGTACAAATAAAAAAGGACAAAGTGTATTCTAGAGAACGAAGAATAAGAGGAAGATTAAATAAATTTGGAAAACAGGCACAACATTATTCTCCGGGAGATTCACAACACTTACTAGCCCACTAAAGGTTCCAAGAAACCCTCCAACAACAACAAAAGCCAGTTCAACACTGTTTAATCTACTGCTTCCCAAATATACTTGACCACAGAATCTTTTTTTTTTTTCCTGATTAACACATTGTCATCCCAACATAAGCTGGTAAACATTGTGACAGTTTTATCAGTATATCTGATTGGAAAAAGCATTATCACAGAATTTTCCGCCTTCATTCTTCTGCTTCAATACTGTACAGTGTTGAAACAAAATAATCTTTTAGAAAAACTTGGGATAGGCAGCAGGTAATCAGAAGGTAAACTTCTGTGGGTGGGGGATAGGTGAAATAGGTGATGGAGATTAAGGAGTGCACTTGTCCACGATGATCACTGGGTGAGGTATGGAATCCTTGAATCACTACATTGTACATCTGAACCTAAGGTAACACTGTATGTTAAATACACTGGAATTAAACTAAAATGAAAAAGAAGGTAAACCTCTAAATTTTCCTATCTAATCTCACTCCCACTCACTTCCTCTGCCTAGAAATTTTATTTCAATGACTGAAATATGGGAAGAAAATAAATACAAAGTCTTATCCTTTTAACAGTTAAGCTTCAGAATTTACATTAAAGAGGAAATAAATTCTGAACTCTATTCCTGGAATCATGCAAAACTCTGTTCTAGGCTAAAAGGACCCTGGAAATGTTTCAAATACTATTTCTTTATAACCGATGTGTTTCCTCAACAGTAAAACTCTATGGAATGGGGATGTTGGCTGTGTAAAAACTCCTACTTAACTAGTCTCCACCCCAAAGCCTCACCCTTATCCGAACCTTTCTAAAGCAAATCTGATTTTTTTCTTTTATGGTACTGTTTTTTCCTGGAACAAGATGAAGAAATGACCTGCAACCAGAAAGCCACGTACTTAACTAGGCACAGACCTCATCATTCAGGAAAAGTTAATTACCAAATGAAGCATCTTGGGGATTAACCAGTTTGCAAATTCACTACTTCACAGCTACGAACTAAATAATGTTTCTCAAAACCACTCTACTAACCAGGCACAGCAAAAGTATAACTGATCCTACAGTCAGCTCTAATCTAATAATTTCAGAAACTATTTATAGATGTTTCTGTTTTGAGTGTTTTTTTTTAATCTACTCTAAATTTAAACCTGCTCCTCACTTTCGGAAGCTGAAATTATCATGAAGTTAAATACAAGAAAAATATACACTAATGAGTACAAGCCACCTCCTGCCAGGATATTCTTGCAAAAGGCAATGAAGAGTAAGTTTCCCAGAGAGCTTCAATTCTATTACAATCCTACTTTCCTTAAAAAAGCATTCCTTCTTCCAGGTGTAAGGTTGGTTGTAAATTTCAATAAAAGCGGTAGGAATGTAATTCTTTTAAGAATTATATAGCCAAGTAAATACCTATTTCAGAGCTTATCGATCATTTCAGATATAATTCTGACAATCCTCTTTACTAAGAGTTTTAAGGAATATTAAAACTACTAAGCCCCAAAACATGGAATAAAAGGACATATGTTGTAACTGCTCTTGTAAAACATTTATTAAATGTTCATAGGTGTTTTAAATGGGTGCACATGCAGGTGATAACGCATGTTACGGTCACTTTCGGGCCTCTTCCACCACAAGATTAGGTCTAAACCCATTTACCAAGTTATTGATTAGCAATGGTTTCTGTTGAAACAGGGGGTGGCAGGAAGTAAGATCATGTGGAATGCCATTGTCGTAGCTCTAGCTATATATAGTTCTGTTTCTAATGGGCCTGCCCGAAAGAAAGCAACTAAAAATAAATATTTTTAAAAAGGTAAATCCTAGAAGAAAGGAAGTTCAAGTGATCTCACCTGATGTTCCACAGGTTGCCTCACTCACCTGACGGACTCTTTTGAAGGCAAACCGCTCCACACCTCAGTTCCCTCGGCCCTCTCTCCTTTTCCAAGACATATTATCTACATTTTGGTTCCCTTCTCCGCGTAAAACCGCCCCCTTTGGCCCCCCAGATCCACTCTAGAGCCCGCCCTCCTCTCAGGTGCCCTCCTAGGTCCACCACCCCCAACCCGCTCGCAGAGGCCAGCCTCCGCACCCCGCACCCAGACTTCACACCCTCACACTCCGGCTCCCGCCAGCGCCTCCGGCCTCGGAGGCGCCCGCACCGCACCCCAGCACCGCCCCGCAACACGCCCCCCGCCCGCAGCCCCCTTACCGCACATGATGCAGAAGGCACGGTCCGCGGGCGAGCGGAGAACGGCTGGCGAGGTCGGGAGCGCACACACGAGCCTCTGGCGCGATCGGCGAGCTTGGGGGCCGGGGTCAAGCCAACACTACTCCCTCGGGGATGCGACGGCCGAAGCAACGAAAGCCTTCTCGGCCTCCCGGGCTCGCCAGCAACTGCCGACGGGCCCCGCCCCTCGGCGCGCACCGCGCCGCCGCCGCCACCTTCCGCGGATCCCATTGGGCCTCGTCCGCGCCGCTCACGCGCAGCTCCCGCCTCCCCGTGCCGCCCCGCCCCGCCCCCGAGCGCACGCAGGCGCTGGCCTGCTGGCGGCGGAGACGTGGCACCAGCCAGCGGCCGCATCCGCTTGGGGTTCCTGGAGCCGCCCGGCCCCCGGGCGAGCAGCTGGAGGAACCACGCCGTGGGGGAGGAAGAAACTCGGTGGCTGGCAGGGAAAGATGGAACGTTAAGGAAAGAGGAGGATGGAACTGTCAGCAAAGCAAATAGCACTGGAGCACGTACCCAATGCAACCCAAGGCCCCAGGCTCCGGCACCCCCAGAAGCAGCGGAAAAAGGAGGAAGAAAGCGGGAGGCCTGAAAAGGGGGTTCTGGGGGACAAATAGACAAGTCAGGGTGGAAAAGGACATAAGGCTGGAGAAAAATTGCAAAGAAAATTGAATGAGGTAGGAGGAAAGGTACCAAAATTCTTGATCCAAAGCGCCATTCAGGTTCCTCCAGTCTTTCTGGTGACAGACAATTCAGTTCCGGGCTTAAGCTCTGTGTAATATGCTTGGCCTCTAAACGCCCTCCGCACCCCACCCCACCCCCATTCATTGCCTCCCTAACCCCCAGTTTTTTGGCAGAGGGGATTGGGAGGTGGGAGGATGTAAAGCTCAACGACACAACACTGTGCTCCTGGGCTTATGAAACTCTTCTGGCCCAGACTTCTGATGGTCCACCTGAGAAGAGGAGGAATTGCCCAGATTTGACAGCCTTACGTTTGACTCACTGACGATTAATTCTGTGAATTAATGCACCACTCCTGCCAAGAGAGACTTAATCAGAGAGAGATGATGTTTCTGAGAATTTATTATCCAAGCATTTGCTCTAGGAAGATTTAAATGCTATCTTTAGTCAAATGTAGATGGTTATCATAACTATTAATGGCTCTAGATTAGGATCAAATAAAAACTTGATTGGCATACAGAACATGGCATGGACTTCTGACCCTAGATATCTGGTCTTACCTCACACTATTGCTCTCTTCCTACCCCACCTTTCAGTCCTTTACACTCTAACAATGCTACACAGTTTCCCTACTGCGCCAACATTCTCAAATATTTTGTACATATTAGTTACTCTTCGTGGAATCCCCACCCCATCTCTACTTAAATGCTACCTCTTGGGGAAAGCCTATTCTGTCTCCCCAGACAGAATTAAGGACATGGATTAACCTCTCATTCTTTGAACTGCCCTCTTTAAATCAAGACACTTATGATATTGTGTGTGTGTGTGTGTGTGTGTGTGTGTGTATGTGTGTGTGTGTTGCCCTCCTAGGCTGTTTCTTGAGGCTAGAACAAGCCTTTGCATACCCAACACCTAGTATAAACCCTCGCCCAAAATAATGGATCAATGTTTTTGTGGAACCTGGCTGGCTCACTCAGTGAAGCATGTGATTCTTGATCTCAAGGTCATAGGTTTGAGCCCCACATTGGGGGTAGAGAGTACTTAAAAAAAATAAAAGAATAAAATCTTTTTAAAAATGTTTCTGAAGGAGTGAAAAAAGCCATATTAGTGCTTTTCAGATTTTCTTAGAGGGAAAAAAATGTCTTTTTATTACTTGCCTCAAAGAGAGGCTAGAAAAATGTTACATTTAACTAATCAAAGCATTTGTTACCTAAGAGGCCTTTAATATTTCAGGCCCTTAAGCCTAAATGACCCTACAGCAAAGTTTTAAAAAACAGTGATCTGTTTGTTAATAGACAACATATTTCTTAATTCAGGAGGCAAAAGACTGTAGATGTACATCTTAGCCTCAGAACCCTCATCTAAGAGTTTCTAGTAAGACCACAGTGATATTGCCAAGGAGTCAAGGTAACAGAAGAGAAAAGCAAGGGGTTCAATATTTTGGTTTGAGCATGAGAACTTTGGTGCTACTGCTGGCAGTTTCTTGTGGCATCATCAGGTTTGCTAGCAGTGCACAAAGGTGTTGTTCAAACATTGGACTCATACTTCGACTCCTTGGTGATTATAAATAATACTGTGGGTTCCTCATTTTTTTAGATATGCCACTGGAAGCCCAATGGTTTTCTGCCCAGCAGGATGTATGGCAAGGAGGAGGTGGAGAGAAACTTTGAAAGCCAATATTTTCCCAACCGAATCCAACAAAGAGCCCTTTGTAACTATGCTCCAGTCAAGACACTAATATGAAAGAACTCTGTTTGTCTGACCCCCATCTCTACAGAGCTTTGCCTTAGCTGGACCTTTGGGAATAGGGACTGGAGAAGAAAATAAATGGTCTGTGAAGGAAAGGGGACATTTGGGTCTAAATCAAACATTTGAAGAAATGGAAAGTTCTGAACTAACTGAACTTGAAAAAAAAAAAAAGGAATGATGGTAAGGAGGGTGTCATTCATCATCTCTTCATGTAAGTCCATTTCTCTGTTCATAGATTTGTCCTGTTAAACCTGATGGCTCTCAGTCTCTACCACACCATAGAGCCTGATGGACAGAAGGCCATTAGGGCTTCCAGCTGCCATTTCTAAGGAAAGGAAGAACCATAATTAAAATAGCTTTATAAGATTTTTAAACAGGGACACCTGGGTGGCTTAGTCAGTTGAGCCTCCAACTCTTGGTTTCAGCTCAGGTCGTGATCTCATGGGTCATGGGGTTGAGGCCCTTGTGGGACTCCCCATTCATGGGGTAGTCTGCTAAAAGATTCTCTCCCTCTGCCCCTCGCCCCACTTGTGTGTGCACTGCACACACTCTTTCTCTCTCAAATAAATGGCTAGAATCTTAAAAAAAAAAAATTTAAACATCCCCATGTTTGTGATTTTTGTTATCCCTTACCTGAATTCCAATGACAAATAGCAATAAACTTATTACAATAAAAAACCTAGATACAAACTTCCAGTTATAAGTAATAAACAGGATGGTATCCATAGTTAATAATACTGCATTGTGTGTTTGAAAGTCGCTAAGAACAGGCGGGGGGAGCGGGAGAGGGAGAAGCAGGCTCCCTGGTGAGCAGGGAGCCTGATGTGGGGCTCGATCCCAGGACCCCAGTTAGTGATGATGACCTGAGCTGAAGGCAAACACTTAACCGACTGAGCCCCCCAGGAACCCCCAAATTAAAAATTATTGACAACTTTGATAAATCCCAAAGGCATTATGTTGAGTGAAAGAGGCTAGGATCGAACGGTTACATAATATATAACTGCATTTATGACATCTTAAAAAGGCAAAACTATACTGATGGAGAACAGATCAATGGTCATCAGGGGTTAGAAGTAGAGAAAAGTGTAACTATAAGGAAAAGCAGGAAAGAATTTGGTGGGTATGAAATGTTCTGTACTCTTATTATGGTGGTAATTTCAGTAATCTATAAATGTGTTAAAATCCACAGTATTGTACACCAAAAGAAAAAAAAGTTTTTACTGCATAATTTGTAAAATAAATATAGAAAAAGCATTAAAATTTTTTCTCAATGAAGGCAACAAGATTGAGCAATAAACTGTGCAACATAATATAGTAAAAAAAAAAAAGAAGAAAGTCGCTAAGAGAGTAGATCTTAAAAAGTTTATCATAAGAAAAAAAATAGAACTATGGTGATGAGTGTAAACAAGACTTATCGTGGTGATTATTATACAATATATACATATACCAATCATTCTGTTATCCACCTGAAACTAACACAATGTTATATGTCCATTATATTTCAATTAAAAAAGAAAGGCCTATGCATAACAAGAATATGGGGAGCAGGGATACAAATGTCCCAATTTTTAGGGAGTTTTGTGGAGAAATGTACCCCAGTGGACAGAGAAGATGGTGGTAAATATCAAAGGAAGAAGAAACAGATGGAGCTACTAAGGCCTATGGGATGGAAGAAATGAACACAAGAATAAAAGTCACCCAGTCAGGCCTTCAGTGAACCCCTTTGGTTCCACCACCATCCAAATTCATCCTATACACCTTCATGCCAAAGTGACCTTTCAAAAACACAAATCTGATTGTTTCTCCCTGCTTCCAATTCAGTGGCTACCCTTCACCTGCAGGATTAAGTCCAGACTCCTATGTACACACACAGTTACCCAGGATTTCATTCTTGCCAGTTTTATCAGCATCATTTCCCACCGCTACACTCAAGTAAGCATCTTATGGTCTCGCTATACTGAACTAGTTCCCTAAGAATGGACTACAATACTTTTTCATCTTTGCATGTGCTCTTTTTTGAAAGGAAGCATTAAAAAGGTAACGAGATGTTAAATAGTTGGGGCATGACTATAGAGAACTAGTCCCACAAAATGGGATTTTAAGGGGACGACAAAGTTCCTTCGTCCAAAATCACCTCCACTCCTTACCTATCACATTGCCTAAACTCTTACCTATATTTCTATATTTAAGGCAGAATAGAATACCTCCCCATCCCCCAAGAGGTCTACAGTAAGTCATTATCATCTATTAACACTTTACAGTGACATTACATATAGAGTTAATTTTCATTTGGATACCAGGTTTGAAAAGGTCACTGAGGAAATGAGAGTTTTGATGCACATGAAGTTGATTCTGAAATCAGAAAGAAGGCAGATCTGGACAGATTGTCTTGGTTGATGATACTGGTCAAAAAGGGACAACATAAGGGCCTGTGAAATTGAGTGTGATAATGCAGAAAGAGGGGGCCAAGATATGGAAGAAGGACTCAGAAATAAGTTGGGGATGAAAGCAAACTCTGCCCTCTATAATGGTTAATTTTATGTATGAACTTGGCTGAGCCACAGTGTCCAGATATTTGGTCAAACACTATTCTGGATGTTAGTGTACTTTTGGATGAGATTAATATTTAAACCAGTGGACTCTGAGCAAAGCAGATTGCTCTGTATAATGTAGGTGGCTTTCACCCAATCAGTTGAAGACCTGAATAGAGCACAAGACTGACCCTCCTGGAGCAAGAAGGAATTAGGCAGCAAACAGCCCTTGGACTTCAACTGCAACATTGGCTCTTCCCTTGTGTCCAGTCTGACAGACCACCCTGAAGATTTTGGACTTGCCAGCCTCCATATTAATGAGACAATTCTTTGAAATAAATATAGATAGGTAGAGAGGTAGGTAGATAGATAAAATTCGTTTTGTTTCTCTGGAGAACCCTAATACATCAACTTAATGTTGATAGTACTGATTTTCTCAATGCTGAATATATGAATTTGTTCTAAATTTCTAAAGGATAGAGCTTTTAATGACAAAGAATAGAAATCCACTCAAAGTAGCTAAAGAGGGGATTTATTGGCTAATGTCATTGGAAAGGACAGGGATACAGCTTCAGGTACACCTGTATCCAGGGACACAATGTCGGAATTCCCTTTGATTCTCTCCCTGACCTTATGCACAGGGAAATGACCCTCAAACAGCTCTGGAATCACAGCTTTGTAGTTTGCAGTCCAAGTGGAGAGACGCTATTCCTCCATCCTCACTTTTCATATTCTAGGCAAGGATTCTGATTGGTCCATTGCAGACTCCTATGCCCCACTCACTCCTGTGGCAGAAGGCAGGACACTGTGATTAGACAATTTCACTAGCGTCACACAGAGTCACCAGAGGCACACAGAGTCAGCAAGAGAGCCAGCAAATTCCCCCAGCACCACGTAGACTCCTTTTCCTCAAAGGAAAGAGGAAGGTGTTGCTAAAAAAAAAATGAAGGGACACCTGGAAGACACAAACAGAAGATGCCCGCTACATCAGATGAACACAGCCTTGACTGCCCCACCAGGAAACCTCACGCTTAGGAACAAAGGATGCTGACTTCAACTAGAATTAGTGTATTCCCCTATATTCCTCTCTGGGTGCCTCCAAATGTTCCCAGCAGGCAGAACCTGGGGCAGAGTTTTCTAGCTCTGCTGGAAGGAAACTCATTCTACTGTCAAGAAATTGTCCACAAATAGGAAACCATGAGATTAACTGGTCCTATCTACTATTTCTGCTCTGTAAGATGTGATCAGAGCTGGAATGGAAGCAGACCATTCATGGAGCTGCCTAGAGCTGAAAGATGACTAGAAATGTAAGGTGACAGGAAAAAAAAATACTGTTTCCTAGTTTCTTTCAGGGGTACAAAGGCATTTCTGCATAGCCAGCAAGTGCCCTGACTGCATAGATAACTCTGCAGGGGGGAAATGGAGTATAAAGCTGAGTTTTCCCAAAGGATGTAAATTCCCACTGGAATGAAGAGCAGCTATCTTCCTATTGCTGGAAAAAGGGTGTGTGTGGGGGGGGGGGAAGGACACACATGCACATATCACTGCTTTGGCCCATTAGAGTCAGGAGCAAATAAAAGATGATAAAGACTTTGGCCCACTAGAAGGCAGCACCTATGAAGGCAAGGAACGCTCTCTCCACCATCAGGTAAGAATACTCGGGTGGGGTATATGGGTCCAATGCCCTTAAGACAAAATAGTAATAGAGTAGCAATGTGAATAGGGTCTGCAACCAGAATGCCAGGGTTCATATTTCTGGCTTTTCCACTTAAGTTGTATGGCAATGGAAAATTTACTTCTCCCTGTGCCTCATGGGGACAATAATAGTTACCGATCTCATAGGATTAAATGACTTCATAAATGCAAGGTGCTTAGAATAGTGTTTGTCACATAGTGAATGCCAATGAAAGTTTGCTATTTTTAAATATTTTGCTCCTTGTCATTCTGGATAGCGCTTCATCCTAATTCTCATTAGCAAAAAATCCTCCAAGTGCTTGGCTGACTCTTAGCCAATAATCTTAGTTTCAAATACCTACTGAAATGTCCCATGTTTATAAAGTGTTTTCAATAATACTTGAAAGATTTTATACATTTTGGGGAGCTAATTTTTGTTTTCACCAAACTAATGTGAATGATTACTTCCCTTTTTTGCAGACCATAGAGGAGAAAATTTAGTATAATTTAAAAATTCAAAAGTAAAAACTTTTACCTGATTAAACTATACCTTCTACATTAATCTTTGATTGAAAAAGTGGCTCAATTAATTTAAAAATATGTTGTTTTCATTTTAAGATTGGCATTTGGCACTGCCTGCCACAAATAAAAAAAAGCAGTATAATTAATGTACCAACTCCTCCATGATTTACCAAGGCTCTTTGTTAGAAGGCAATCAGCTTCAGGTGACAATACCTGCTCACAGAGGTTGTTCATAACAAAACAACCTCTTTCTTTCTCACATGATACTCTGAAAATGGGTGGTTCCCAGGCTAGTTCAAAAGTCAATAATGTCCTCAAAGATCCGGGTCTTGTTTCCTTCCTCTTTGCCATTCTCGATGGATTGGCTTTTCATCATGGTTTCATGTTGACTGTCATAGCCTTAGACACTAAGTTTTCACTCTACAGCATACCAAACAGGAAAGAAAGGACTTGAGGGGAAAAGAGTCTTTTTTACATAGATTAATTCACTCTCTCAGGGAAGAAACCTCTTTTAAGAACACTCCAGTAGACCCTCTCTTCCAGCTCACTGGCCAGAGCTGGGTCCTATGTCCACACCTAGACTAATGACTGGCAAAGAGAAAAGGAGTTAAAATGACTGGTTTAGATTAGTTATAATTTATCCCCTCCCTGGTCACATCACAAATGATTATTGACAGGTGGCTCAGTTGGTTAAGCGTCTGCCTTCAGCTCAGGTCATGATCCCTGGGTCCTGGGATAGAGTACCGCATCAGGCTCCTTGCTTGGCAGGGAGCCTGCTTCTCCCTCTCTCTCTCTCAAATAAATAAATAAAATCTTTAAAAAACAAAAACAAAAACAGGGGCGCCTGGGTGGCTCAGTCGTTAAGCGTCTGCCTTCGGCTCAGGGCGTGATCCCAGCGTTCTGGGATTGAGCCCCACACTGGGCTCCCTGCTCTGCTGGGAGCCTGCTTCCTCTCCCACTCCCCCTGCTTGTGTTCCCTCTCTCACTGGCTGTCTCTCTCTGTCAAATAAATAAATAAAATCTTTAAAAAAATAAAAATAAAAAAAATTTAAAAAAACAAAAACAAATGAGAATTGAAAGGGCCTCTCTCAGTAAGAAGCAGAGGTATATTACGTTGGGTAGGCAACCACTAGATTCTGTAGCACTCTGTTCAGCTCCCTGTTTCCTCCTGAACCATTTCCAGGTAAGGAATTTCACTTTACACTCAGGCCATACTTAGCTTCTTGCAGTTCCCAAATACATTTCACAGCTTCCAGATTTTGTTTACACTGCTCTGTATGCCTAGAAAGGTCTTGTTCCTCCTTGTTCCTCATGGCTGCTCCTTTTTGCAGAAAATCTTCCTGATACCTTGGCCTCTCAGTTCCGTGATTTCCTTTCTTCCAGTAATCTAATTCACCCCCCACTTCAGCCACTTACTTCATGGTTACACCTAAGACTTGTCATTAACTGCATCTCCTCCACAGTTTCAATATCCTGTAGCTTCTTAAGGGCAGGTTAATATGTCCAGTCTACAAAGCAATTCCCAGAGTCTGACCAGAATCCATCTGTAATAGCTCAGGGAACAAATTTTCAACCCCACTGTCTGGTTCTATGAACTAAAGGACAAACATACAAACTTTAAATACCAGCATTCACAAACCCTGGAGTTCTTCCTGTTTCCATCCCCCCCCCCTTTTTTTTTTTAGATGTTATTTATTTATTTGAGAGGAAGAGCAGAGTGAGAGAGCGCACGTAGAAATGGGGGAGAGGGACAAGCAGACTCCGTGCTGAGCAGGGAACCCAACGTGGGGTTGGATCCCAGGACCCTAAGATCATGACCTGAGCCGAAGGCAGACGCTTAACCGACTGAGCCACCCAGGCGCCCCTCCATTCCCTATCTTAATATTGATACTTTTGGGAACCAGAATTTCAGAAATACAATGTACCACTGCTATTTCCCTCTTTCTTATCCTGATATTGTCTGTGAACTACTATCTCTGAATTATTATAGAAAATGAGAGAGAAGGGTAATTTACTATGATGGGTATCTGAAAAAGCAGTACCTCTATGGTAGAAAGATAACTGACCAAATTTCTGGCACGGCAGAGATTATAAATCTCTGAGTCAGGAGAAGCCAGTGGAAGAAGAACCAAAGCAGTTTCCCATTTTTTTTTTTTTCAGAGATTCTGCTTCATAAAATAAAGCCTGAGCATGCTAAGGCAGCTTTTCCCTCAATTTAGCTTGCTGTGTCTTCTACCAATGGAAATTCTGCCTACATTCTGGAACTTGGTTCTTCATTGGTTTTCAGCATGATGACAGCATGATGACTACTTTTTTTTTTTTTTTGTCTTTTAGTGAGAAGTTATGTGCTACTACATGGGGGACTTCTAGCCAGATACTTTTTTTTTTTTTTTTTTAAGAGGTGGGGGGAAGAGGCAGAGGGGGAGAGAGAGAGAAAATCTTAAGCAGGCTCCACGCCAGTGCAGAGCGCAAAGTGGGGCTTGTTCTCATGACCCTGAGATCATGACCTGAGCCAAAATAAAGTGTCAGACACTTAACCTACTGAGCTACCCAGGTGCCCCTAGCCAGATACCATTTTTAAGCCACAATTGTCTAGTTTTTTAACAAGATAAAAATCCAGTAAAGACAGTTTCAAATATTTCACAAAAAGCTAAGCTACTTTAGAGTATTTTTATAAGCATTCTCCTTATTTACTTCTGCATTAAAAAAGCAAATAAATTAAATGGGGGAAAATGAACTGCTTCACACATTATGCAAAAAAAGAACCATGAGAAATAAAGAACAAACATTAAAATATCCCTGGATAAAATCCATGTGTACAGAAGATGATTCAGGATGTTATAAATAACTCATATGAGGTAAAGCAAACATGCAATATTTATATATCAGTCTCTGAAAAAAGGGCATATTTTATTAATCCTCAAGTTCCTTAGCAGATTAATAATAAAAACTTGGTATATATTATCAGTAAGTCCAACTGTTGGGCCCAAAGAAAATTCTAATTATTTTAAGGTGAGTTTGCTTCTTTTTCATCTGATTCATCATCCATAACCTAGAACCAAGAAAAAAATGAGAGAATTTAAGAATTAAGAAAAGGATTAGAAATGGCTATTTTCCTGATTATACCATTATTTGCTTACCTGAAATACTCCACTCTATACTAATGCCTGTCAATCCAATAAGAGTAAGTCTATCAACAGCCCCCAAAGCACAGGGTTTGTCTCATAACCTGGTATCATAACAACATAAAAGCAAATTTAATACTGCAAATTAATTAAGCACTGATCTCTTTTTTTTTTGTCCCATAAAAATCTTCCAGTAGCAGAGTCTCAGCTGGACATTGACTATAACAATTAATTAACTGGTATTTCCTAGCCACAAGACCAATGTAATTGACTCTTCTTGTTGTTTTTTCCAAAAACATTCTATTTACTTAAATATATTCTTAGGAGCTACACCAAACTATTATAAAAATATATATTAGAAAAATGAATCCCTAAAAAAAGTAAAGGAACAAAATACCATACTAGCAACTAATTATTTTGGTCTTACTCAGATAAAAATTCATTTTAAACATTAGAAAAAAGTGAGGACCTTCATTTCTAATAAGTTAAATTATTAGAAAAATACTAATGAATACCTGATTTAAAAATGAAAACATTAATCTTTTTTTAAAGACTTATTTACTTGAGAAAGAAAGCATCCATGGGGGGGTGAGGGAGAGAGAGTGGGGAGAGGGGCAGAGGGAGAGAATCTCAAGACTCCCAGCTGAGTGTGGAGCCCATGTCAGGCTCGATCTCATGACCCTAAGACCAGGCTTGAGCCAAAACCAAGAGTCAGACGCTTAACCAACTATACCACCCAGATGCCCCAAGATTAGTATCTTTTCATGAGTTAATATATTACTCAGAAAATAAAGAGTTGTCCTTTGGAGAGGAAAAGAGTTATATAAACTCAAGAATTTTTTCAACATACCTACTACAATTAAACATCAACTCAAGTTTATAACCTGACTACCAATTCATCACCCCACCCTGGACAAGTGAAGAAATGTTCCTTTGTAAATCCACCAAAATGTCAAGTAATGCAATTCTTTAAAGAGGTGTATAAGGCATAGATAATGAAACAAAAATAAGCTTGTTTCTTTAAAACCGGAAGAATCTGGTTCTGATCTGAGACTATCAAGGAAAAATAATTCTCCCGTTTTTTCTCTTTTGAGTTGAGTAAAAACAGATTATTTACTTCTAAGGAATTGATATTTTTATAATTAATCTCAGCGACACACAATCCTAAGAATTTTGTCAATCAATTCCTATTTTAGGCAGAACATTCCTAAATTTGGAAACATTCTTCCAAATACTTATTTTAATATGAAGAATGTATATAACATGTACAACACACAGGGCTAAGTGTTGGAAAGGAACACAAAGACCTGGATATGATGACAAGTCTCTCGAGGAACTTACCCATCAACATAGATCTGAAACAGACACACTGAAAGAGGCTTTGGACCAAAGCAGAGCCTAAGTCCAAGGAGAAGACCGAAAAGGCCTTCAAAGAGGAGATGCCATGTACTGTATGGAAAGGACAGACTTTAATACTACCCAGAGATGAGTGGTTCTCAAAGGAGCTGAGGAGCTGCCCTTTCCTTAAAGGCACAGAATGATCGGAGAGTTTTTTCAAATTTCTAATTTTCCTCCTTGATAATCTCCTTCCACAAGGCCAAGCCTCTTGGTTGAGAACTGCTGCAGAGAAGGTCACTATTACTGCTGAGAAGGTTCTGTGCTATATTCCTGAGGTACCGTGGGGCAGAAAAAAGCCACTATCAGGCTAGAACTCCGCTCAGTACTCTGTCTTACTGCACAACACAGTATGATTTCTCAGTGAGCTTCTTGCCTGGGTAAACATGGCGCAGTGGAGCTCTTCCCCTGAGGACTTCCAACTCTCACCTATAAAATTCAGGTTTTGAATCCCCTTTTCATAATTCTTCTACAACCAGAGCAGCAGTGTGACCTCTGAGTCTCCATTTCCTATGTACAAAATGGGAACGACTTACTCAATACTGTGTTGTGAGAAGATTAAAGGAGTAATATTTGTAAAAAGGCCTGGCAAGTAGTAGGTATTCATAACACTAAAGTGAATTCTAAAATAAGGAGTCTTCAAGTCTGATAACAGTTCTAACACAGAGATCCAGCCCCTGAAGAATATGTCAGGTCATAAATTTCTTCTTTTTTTCCCCACGTATTTAGTTTAATATTGAATCTCGACTGTCATATAATATTGGCATACCTGTTCTACACCCTCTACTTCCGGAATATAAAACTGCAGCATGTTCTGAATTCCATTTTTCAGAGTAATGATTGAACTGGGGCAGCTGGTACAAGAACCCTGGAGTTTCAGCTGTACAATGCCATCTTCAAAGCCTTTATAGATAACATCTCCTCCATCTTCCTGCACAGTTGGCCTGTGGTCACAGAATATTTGTGATGTATGTAAAAGAACTGAAGTTTCCATCAGAAAAATTTAAAGCAGCTCAGGGTATAGATTTTATATTGGTAAAATTCACAAAGTTAGAGCTACTTATACAATAGAGAATGAGAAATGTAGCTAGTTTCATTTGTCACTTTTAAAAAAATTCAGATAAAATACTAAAATTCATTCATACAAATATTTGCTCCACTTATTATATTTTAATCCTGCTTATTAATAGTCTTTTTAGGCATTTAAGATCTCAAATGTCCTAATAATTACAGCGATTACCTAAGTTAATACTCACTCATTTCTTCTGAATGAACAGAGGCAGACTGATATGACACATGTTGACATGTTGGCTTTTTTTTTTTCCAGGTAAACTTTGCATCGAAATAACATTAATACAGAAAAATGCATAAATCATGTATGATCAATTAAATGAATTTTTACAGTGAACACACATTTGTCCCAGGCCTAGACACAAAGCTAGCACCCTAAAAGTTCCCCTTGTGCTTTCTGGCAACCAGAGGTAACCATTTCCTAATTGCTATTACCACTGATTAGTTCTGCCTATTTTGTAACTTTGTAATTTATAAATATAAATTCCATTTAAAAAACATATAGCATTTACTCTTTTGTATTTAGCTTATTTTGCTCTTTATGAGATTCTTCCACATCATCACATAGGGCTCCAGTAAGTGAAAATGCCAGAATTTATCCCTGTTGTTGTGGACGGGCATTTGGGTTAAAGTCAGTTTTTGGCTTTTACAAACAGTGCAGCTATGAAGGTTCTTGCAGATGTCTTTTGGTGCGCATATATGACTACTGGGAATACATCTGAGCATGGGATTGCTGGATCAAGAATGTACATCCATTCCCATTTAGTAGCTACAAACAGTTGCCCTCTGCCCAGGTTTTCATACCCTAGCCTCACACCAAGAATCAGCAAAATGACCCCACAAGAAGCCTTCACGAGCTTCCCTCCTCTCCAGGATCTGTGTGCTTTGTTAGCTCGCTTCTGTTTTCAAATGAAAAAAAAATTTTATCGTATTTTATTGTATTTCTGGGAGTTCTCAACAGGACCATTGGTCTGCCACAAGCAAAAGTGGTAAGCCTGCAGTTCTCCACTCTCTTAAATTTACTCTTTATGGGCAATAGCCTGAAAAAAAGTACTTCTCTCCTCACAATCTACCCAAACACTGCTTAACTCATTTTTTTCATTTTAAGAAATTTGGTATTAGGGGCGCCTGGGTGGTGCAGTCGTTAAGCGTCTGCCTTCGGCTCAGGGCGTGATCCTGGTGTTCTGGGATCGAGCCCCACATCAGGCTCCTATGCTGGGAGCCTGCTTCTTCCTCTCCCACTTCCCCTGCTTGTGTTCCCTCTCTCGCTGGCTGTCTCTGTCAAATAAATAAATAAAATCTTAAAAAAAAAAAAGAAATTTGGTATTATAACAATGTCAAACCTAGATGGTGACTGTGAAGGATAAATTCCTTCACTATGTTTAGACAGATTGTCTTAAAAATTTTGAGTGAATATACAGAATGTATAGGCTTTAAATTCAACTGCCACAGTTACCTACTACAGTTTACATTCACTTATACTTATCAGAGGGTTTTTTTTCCTCCCAGACAACTAAAATATACTGCTCTAATGCAAATATACTGCCTCTGCAGTATATTTCGGGCAAATGATGAGCACATACCGTATTCTAGTATCTAACAATTCCTTAATCATTGCCACAACTTCATCATCTTCTTCAGATCCTAGAAACAATGACAAATAAAATACATCAATGGTAGAAATTTTATATCCATGCAAATACAAGTTTTAAAACAGGATGATTTTAAATTAATGTCTCATTAAAAAAACAATAAATGCATAGAATATGTAACTTGGTATGGTGATATAAGGGAAATGGAAATGATAGTTGGGGAGATGGAAAGATCATTTGATTCTCTAAAGAAAAACTTTTTTTTAAAGATTTGTGAGAGAGAGAGAGAGAGAGAGAGAACGCGCGTGAACACACACGCTGGAGGGAGGGGCAGAGGGAGAGGGAAAGAGAGTCTCAAGCAGATTCCTCATTGAGTGTGGAGCTTGATGCCATGACCCTGAGATCACAGACCTAAGCCAAAGCCAAGAGTGTGTCACTCAACCAACCGTGCCACCCAGGCACCCCTTGATTCTCTGAAGAAAAATTAAGGAGCACTGGTCAACTCAACACTTGGCAATAAAGGTGATGTAACTTGATCTACTAATGATGTTAGGGTTTCAATTTTTTTGGTTAATAAATTTATAAACTTTCATCATCCTCAAGGATTGAGAAATGGCAGAGAAAAAAGACTGCCTAGATACTGATGCAAAGTTTGAGACACAAAGGCACACGTACTTCAAAAGTTAAATTACATTTTTAATTTTTCAGTTTAGTGGTTTTCAAAATGACAACCATACTAAATATAAATATAAGCCTTATGGAAATTTCCAAAATGTTCTACATATCTAAACAAAAAAAATCAGTTTTTTCATTTTGCGTCATTTTTGTTTTTCTTTTACTTTATAAGGTTATATACCGATCTTCACCACTACCTTTTTATGGGTTTAAAAATTTTTTTGAGAAATTTACCTTTAGGGAAACTAAAAATACAGAAAACTCAAATTATACTTTAATACACACAAGTTCTGACAACAATGTAAAGAACAATTATCAATATTAAATTATATTAACTTTGAGTCTTTTTTAATAAAAGAAATAAAATATAATAAATCTAAAATTCTCTTATGTCGGGGTGCCTGGGTGGCTCAGTCAGTTGAGCGTTGGACTCTTGGTTTCAGCTCAGGTCACAATCTCATGGGTCATGAGATCAAGCCCACATCAGACTCCACACTCAGCAGGGAGTCTGCTTGAAGGATTCCCTCCCTCTGCCCCTCCCCCCACACATGAGCATGCTTGCTCTCTCTCAAATAAATAAATCTTTAAAAAACAAATTCTCTTATGCCAGCAAACCTAAGTTCCATTCCCCACTATCACTTCCATAAACAACCACTATCATAGTTTAGCATATATTCTTCTAGTACATTTACATTAAATTTACATGTGCAAATTTACACAGATGAGATCACATACACTGTTCTATACCTTTTGTCTATTTAATATATCTAAAAGGCCCTTCCATATCAGCATATATAGATATGCCCCAATTTTTAAAATAGGTACACAGTAATTGCATGGATTTATTTTCATTTAGCTAATTTCTCAATTATTTCAGTTGCTTCCAGTTTGTTGCTATTCCTAACAATCTGAAGCATACATGCTTCTGTGAAGTATGATCAGTGTACTTTTACAACATCTATGAGATATTCTTCACATATCTATGAGATATTTCTCACATATCTATGAGATAAATTCCTCGTGGTGGTCAATAGGCTTGCATATTTTTTAATTTGGGGAGGTGTAGTCAAAAGGCTCTACAAACATTCTATCAGTTTTATGTATATACCCACCAAGAACACATATAACGTTTGAGGTATTACTTAAACTTTGCATAAATGGTATATATGTAAGAGTACGTAAATAAATATAGCCTTTAATTTTCCTTAATCAATTAGTATTTTCTTTTATATCTTTATACACTGGTACCTCCCAAACTAGTTCATTCTTTTTACTTGCTGATATATTTTAAAACAGTTTCAATGAACACGCTTCATGTATTGTTTTGTGTACATTTACAAGCCTCATTTAGGGTATATATCTAGAAGTGGAATTATTCATCTAAAGACGACTATACAAATTTGTGTGTGTGTACATGTATACGTACAAGACATGCACAATGTCTTTATGATACTAGGGAAGGGAAAAACTTCATCAACAACAAATTATAATAGTCCCAGCTAACACTAAGCTCCATGTGCAGTCACTCTCCCAAGTGCTTTACATAAAGTCACTTATTCAAAAGGTACAAAAAGCACACATCACAAAGGAAAAGATGAATATATATGACTACATGAAAAAGAAAAACTTCTGTGCTTGCTTCAACAGCATAAATACTAAAACTGGAATGAAACAGAAGATTAACATGGCCTCTGAGCAAAGTTTACATGCAAATTCCTGAAATGTTCTGCCTTTTAAAAAACTGGAAAAAGAAAAATTTCTAAAAGACAAAAATCCTAAACATAGGGAGAAGATAAGGAATGGTTAGGGAGAAGTTATTTGCAATGAATATACCTAAGAAAGGATTAATACCCAGAATATTTTTCAAAAACTTCCTAAAGTCAATGCAAAAAGGACAACTCAATTTTTAAACAATGGGTAAAGATTATGAACAGGAAATTTACTGAAAAGAAAAATAATGGCCAGTAAACATATGAAAACCTTCAGGCTCAGTGCTAATCAAGGAACTGCCATTAAAATAGGATACCATTTACACTAAACATATTGGTTTAAAAAAAAAAAAAGTAAAAGACACTAAGTGATGATAAAGATATAAGAAAGTTCAAATTCTTATATCCTGCTAATTTGCATGTAAATTAAAACAATTTACAATAGCACAATTCTGCTTTTAGGAACATACCCTAAAGAAACTCTCCACATACACACAGAGACTTGTACAAAGACGCCCACTGCAGCAATGTTTGTAACAGAAATGAACACAAACAATTCACTTCACCATAAGGAACAAATTCATTCACTGTAGTTTATTCATATAACAGAATACTATCTAGCACTTAGTTTATTTAACTAGAACAGCATTTTTTCAAAATGGCTGTATTTCAAAATATTATGCTCAGTGAAAAAAGGCAAGTTGCATATAACACACATCATTTAAAGTTTAAAAAACCAATACCATATTTTCCCCGCAGAGACTTATACGTGTAGAAAAAGTTTAAAAACAAACCAGGTTTACATACAACTCTGGAAATAGAAAGGGGGAAAGCAATGGATGGGGGTTGTGGGGTTTTGGTTGTGTCTTTAATGTTTTATTTAAAAATGGGTCTCGAGCAATTATGGCAAAAAATTAACACCTGTTAAATCTGAGAGGAGAGCAAACTGGTATACATCATATTATTTTCTGTATGTTTGAAAATTTTTACAATTGAAAAATTCAGTTTTGTATAATATATTCAATTTATGGACAAGTTTTCAAAAATTATGGATAAAACTAGTATATGTGAAGTTTTGTTCCCTCTGGAATTGGTTCCAGATCTAAACATGGCACAATGATAAAAATCTATATCATTGTGACTTCCGAAATCAAGACAAATGTGAAGTAGAAAAGTTTTTTTAAAAAATTAAAATAAATATTAATTACCCAACACAGTACCTGCTTCTCCTGAAGATGTTTCCTCAGTAACTAAGGGTAACCCAGAAGCAAAGAAATCCATGATTGTTGCATAAATATCTGGTTTCAGTAAATTCCAGTCTAACTCTTCACTTTCCTGTAAATATTTAAAGGAAAATGCTACATTTCCAATCAAGAGCAAAGACTAATACAAAACAATACTTTGTATCTTCTAAGAATCTTCTCCTATATATATCCTATACTGTGTAACAAGCAGTCATTTCTGGAGAAGACCTGTCAGTTCCAGTCCTTAAAGGATCTGGTTTATAAGGACTTTTGGAAGATATCATCTTAGAATATTCCTCATCCATTCATCCATTCATTCATCAAACTTATGTTAAATGTGCTGTATGTACCATGCCTTGTGTAGGAGATACCACAATGATTAAAAGATACTTTTTCATGAGGTGAAGAGTGTTAAAATACTGAATGAATTCGGTGTTTAAAGAAAATGATTAAAAGACTTCCCATTCTTTTAAAGAAAACAGGATAGAGTTGCTTGATCAAATATACAGAATATCCCACAAGTATCCAAAAAATTCAACTCACATATATTACTGAAGAAATCCAATGACACACAACTGTAGAACCAAAACATGTAACATGTCTTACCTATAGTGTTGTGCTAGAGGACTTGTGGACCTCCAACAAGCCCAGTATCCTTAAGAAAGAATCCATAGGGGGCGCCTAGGTGGCAAGTGTCTGCCTTGGGCTCAGGTCATGATTCCCAGGGTCCTGGGATCGAGCCCCGCCTTGGGCTCCCTGCTCCAAGGGAAGCCTGCTTCTCCCTCTCCCTCTGCTGCTCCCCCTGCTTGTATGTGCACGCTCTCTCTCTCCCCATCAAATAAATAAATAAAATCTTTAAAAAAAAATTATTGAAAAAGAATCCGTAACTACGTCACCTCTATGTCTAGCCAACTAGTTGATTCCATTAACAAAAAAGGCACGATTATTAACTACCTAAATAGTACTAACAACCAGAAAGAGAAAGAGAAAATGTTTTCTTTATGTTTTTTAAAGGAGAGCTCTTGAGGAGGAAAAACTATTAGATGTAGTTCATTTCGATTCTCAGGAGGCTGTTAGCTAGTGGCTATAATTAAATACTATTAAAAGTGAGTCTACATGCATAAAAGGGGCTATTTTTTTTATCATGGATTAAGAACCAATTTAGGGGCGCCTGCGTTGCTCAGTCGGTTGAGCATCTAACTCTTGATTTCAGCTCAGTCATGATCTCGGGGTCCTGGGATCGAGCTCTGTGTCAGGCACCTTACTCAGTGTGGGGTCTGCTTGAGATTCTCTCTGCTCACACGCACACTCTCTCTCTCAAATAAAATCCTCTTAAAAAACCCAATTTAGACATGGTATATAGAAGAAAGATAAATGGGCACTGCTATGGATACAAGAGCAAAACTAGTGAGTTGCCTTAGTGAATGGGGATGGAAACTGGTTCTGGGTAACATTTTAATAACTTATATAGAAGATGGATCAGAGGGCTATTTTATCTTCAGTAAATAGTGCGCTCTACTGAGTAGAGAAATACTGGTAATAAAAAAAAAGAAAAATATTCTGAAGTTGTATGAATGAGAAATAAATGCAGTACATAAGCTTCAAATACATTAACTCATTTAGAAAAAAATAACTGGGGTGCCTGGCTGGCTCAGACAGTAGAGCATGTGACTCTTGATGTTGGGGTCATGAGTTAAAGCTCCACATTGGGTGTAGAGATTACTTACAAAAAAATTGGAATTATCGAAGTTCTCTCAAAGGATAGAAGAAAAGAAAACTAACCTTACCCTGCTAAAGAAATAAATTACTCACTTTAAATAAATAAATAATAAATTATGCATAAAGAAGTCTCTGAATCATCAATTACAAATCAGAAAAAGGAAACAGGCCATAGCTGAAGATATCAGGTAGATGAGATAGTCCTTAAGAAAGGTAACTGAAAGAAAACAAACCTATTCTACTTTTTAAATTTCAATATATGCCCTTAGATTATTATTTGTTATGTCATTTCACTTAAGAAAAAATAGTTGAGGGGGGGTTCCTGGGTGACTCAGTTGGTTAAACGACTGCCTTCAGCTCAGGTCATGATCTCAGGGTCCTGGGATCGAGCCCCGTGTCAGGCTCCCTGCTCTGTGGGGAGCCTGCTTCTCCTCCTCCCCCACTTGTGCTCTCTCTCTCTCTCTGTCTCTCAAATAAATAAAATCTTAAAAAAAATAGTGGGGCTGGAGAAATTCCAAAAAGAGTAATTAAATTATGAACAAGAAAGGAAATAAAAGATGACTTACCAAATCAAATCAAAGAAAAAAACAGCTCTGTAAGATATAATCACATTTTCATCTAAAAAAAATTTTTATATTCCATAGGCTGTATATAAAAGGACTACAAAAAAACTTGTTAAAATAAATAATTTGCCATTTGTAAAATGAAGACAAAAATACCTAGCTTAAATAATTAAATTAGGAAATATATGTAAAGCACTTCTGCTATCTAAATGCCAAACCAGAGATGTTGGAAATACTAAACAAGAGCTGGTCCTCCCCAATCCCTTAAAAAATATCAAGGGACGCCTGGGTAGCGTAGTCGTTAGGTGTCTGCCTTCCACTCAGGGCGTGATCCCAGCATTCCGGGATCGAGTCCCACATCGGGCTCCTCCGCTGGGAGCCTGCTTCTTCCTCTCCCACTCCCCCTGCTTGTGTTCCCTCTCTCTTGCTGGCTGTCTATCTCTGTCAAATTAAAAATAAAATCTTAAAAAAAAAATATCAAGAAAAGCAAACTGAAGAATACCAAAGACAGATCAGATGTCTCTAAGCTGGTAAACACGTGGGATCGGTCAGCATGGATTTACTCACCACAGCCCTTTTCACAAAAGCCTCTTAAAGCCTGAAAATTCAGTCTATGAAATCTTATGTCATTGTTTCCTTCTATAAAAATTTCTTCAAGTGCACACCATGTGCTGGGCATTGTTCTGGGTGAACTTAACAAGACGGGCAATCTCTAGCTTTACAGAGTTTACATTCCAATGTAGGAAAGACACATAATAAAAATAAACCAAAAAAAAAAAAGGGACTAAGTGATAAGTGCAGTGAAGACAACAAACAGGGTAATGAGCTCCTGGAGGGAGAGCCACTTCAACCGATATGGGCAAGAAAGGGCTTCTTGGGAATTTAGAGCCAATAACACTTTAAACAACAGGGAAAATCCTTTTACAATTGAGATATCTGCAAGAACAACTATGGCCACTGGGATTGCCGCCACAGAGGAAAACTCTAATTCTCCTCTACACATAGATAGCTACAAGAGCATACTGGACTATTTGTAACACGTCACTAACCCAGTCCATGCTTATCAGTCCCATCAGTGCATCAAGAACTCAGAGTAGGGGCGCCTGGGTGGCTCAGTCGTTAAGCGTCTGCCTTCGGCTCAGGGCATGATCCCGGCATTCTGGGATCGAGCCCCACATGTTCTGGGATCGAGCCCCACATCAGGCTCCTCCTCTGGGAGCCTGCTTCTTCCTCTCCCACTCCGCTGCTTGTGTTCCCTCTCTCGCTGCCTGTCTCTCTCTCTAATAAATAAATAAAATCTTAAAAAAAAAAAAAAAGAACTCAAGAGTAATCCTTTCAAATTGCTTAAAAGGAGTTACATGAAAACTTTGGATTTTTTTAAAAGATTTTATTTATTTATTTATTTGAGAAACAGAGAGTGAGCAAGCGAGACAGCACAGGCTGGAGGAGGGGGGAGAGGGAGAAGCAGGCTCCCCGCTGAGCAGAGAGCTCAACACAGGGCTCAACCCCAGGTCCCTGGGGTCATGACCTGAGCCGAAGGCAGCCGCTTAAGGGACTGAGCCACCCAGGCGCCCCGAAAACTTCGGATTTTGACACAGTATTGAACAAGTGATGAAGTTCAGTGTATACGTATCAATTAACAGACCTAAAAGTATACATACTTCAAATTTTAACAGTTCATTTCTCATTCATCTAGTAGACTTAAAAATGAAACTGCCTTTTCTAGCAGATACCTCCTCAGCTGCTGGAATGGGTAGCACAGTTAGATCGACTTTCGGACAGTTAGAGGGAACCAAATGCTGCAGAACAACACAGTCCCCTGCTCTTATCTGTGAAGTTCTCAAGTATTACAGCAGAGGTGCCACGAGGAAAGAGCCCCCTTTAAAGGAAATACACATTCACTCTGTTGGACAAATATATAAACATTGTTTGTTTGCTTCTCTTTTTACTCTATCATTTTAAATTAAGAACTAGTAAAAATATCAAAACCACCAATAAAGTCTCAATTATGAAAGAAAAAAAAAAGAATTAGTAATAATAACGCTTGGAGCTTAAATTCTAGTTCTGCCCAGATTGAGTCGCGGTCCTGCTGTGGGGCAGATACATAATCCTGGACACAATCCTGCACTTAACCCTCTGAGGCTCATGTTTTTCTCTTCTGAAAAATGAGGGATTTGGACTATAGTTAATTTCAACTTGAAAATTCTATTTAATAATTAAATTGAGAAATATGAGAAGTAAACTTAGAGATTTTTAATAACAATATGTATAAAATACATCAAGAAAGGAAATTTCAGAGAGGGATGTTGGACTTGGAAAAAAACTAAAAGAACTTCATACATTATTTTATATAATCCTATGTTTACCTTTGTAACAGTGATGAAATCTGGTCCAAAAAAGACACTTTTTACTCCTTCAATTCTAAATAACTGCCTGTGAATAAATAAAAAATAAGAGATGATAAAATGCTTTATTACAGAAAAGTTTAACCGTATACACATATACAAAGGTAGACAGAAAAGTAAAAGAATCTTTACATACCCATCACCAGCATCAACAATTCACGGCCAACAATTATCAACTCACGGGCCAATCTTGTTTCATCCTCCTACCCTACGATCTAGCAATCCCACTCTTAGGTATTTACCTAAGAGAAATGAAAACAACCTCCACAAAGATGCGTCCATGAATCTTTATAGCAGTTTTATTTATAAAAGCCAAAAAGAATATCTGGAAATCCCCATCAACTAGTGAATAACTGAACAGACGGTGTGTACCCTTACAATGCAGCACTACTCAGCAATAAGAAGAATAAACTGCTGGTACATGCGAAACCAGGGAGTACTCTCAAACCATTATGCTAAATGAAAGAAGCCATACACAAAAGACTATATGGTGGCATGTATACGAAACCCTAAAAACGTAAAACTTGGTGGCAGAAAGCTCAACAGTTACCAGGGTGATAGACGTGTTAACTAACTTTACTGTGGTAAGCATTTTGCAAGGCACATGTATATCAAATCAGCACACTGTATACCTTAAACTTATATAATATTTGACATCAGTTATATCTCAACAAAGTTGGAATTCATTGCCATGACACAAAATAGTTACCAGGGTATGGAAGTGAAGCAAGAAGATTGAATGCAAAGAGAAATGAGGGATTTCTGCAGTAATAAAAATGATCTGTATTTTTATTTTAGTGGTGGTTACAGAACTGTATGTATTTATCAAAACTCTGGACTACACACTTAAAATTGGTGAATTTCATTTCATGTACATTATACCTCAATAAAACTAATTTTTAAAATCCTCTAAGAGGAGAAGGGGAGGATTATAATTTGAAAATTCCCTACAAGGGATTCCGAAATGCATCTTCCCTTCCCAATCACTGATATGTGTAGCATACCAGAGCAATTTCCTTTTTCCCTTACCCCTTTTTAGGAATAAAAGCTGACACACTCCAAAAAAGATTACAGTTTACCTTTTCTTTGTCTATCATTGCAAGAGTGTTATTGGAATTACTATTCTGAAATTATTTAGGAATTTGTCTGAAACGATGTCATCTGGGTCCTCTAATTCAATATAATACTTACAAGAAGTTACGAGGTACTTGGTTGCATACTACGACCCAATAAACCCAAGCACATAGGTCCCCTGATTGGCTCTGTGCATCTGCACTGTTGGCAAAGCTTTTTTCTTCAAATGAAAGGACCATGCAAAAGACTCAACCTGACCTTTGGGCCATGTCATGGGAACTGCTTTAGGCAAGAGTTCTTGGGTTCTGTGCTTAAAGAAAGAAAACGCTGACAAGGAGTTTCAAACATTATTATACATGCTTTGCCATCTAGGTTACTTTCCTCGGGACAATTTCAACTTCTACAACGTCCAAAATAAAGTACAATACCCAGCACTGAACACATATCCTAAATGTAGTCTGACTTACTGAGAATACAAAGACTGTTACCTCTCTTGAGGTAAGAAACTTTTTAAAGTTTGACTTTTTTTAGTACCACATCATATCCATCATAAGGAACTAAAAAGTCAGATTCTTCCATCCCACAATTGAGCTATTCACTTAAAAAATTTCAATAATAAGCCTTAATATTTGTTCCTCTAAGATTTTATCTTACTTGCTTTAACCTATCATTTTGGCCTAATGAAACCTTTAAACATTTCTCTGAATTTTGCCATCTAACATAGAAGCAATTCCTCCCATCTGGGAAACTGATAATCTTATCATCATTAATGTCATAGATAAAGGAAAGTATTGAATAAACACGCCAACTAGAGAGATATTACCGATACCACAGAGCCCTCTTACACGTCACTAGAGACAGATTGACACTCTGCTTAAATTTGTTTGTCTTGTCCAGAAGGATAGTAAGAAATAGGTCAAATGCCTCTCTGTAGTAAGATACACTGCTGTTTATTCATTCATTCAGTTACTCATTCATTCAACAAAGATTTGAAACCTCACTGAATACATGACACTGTACTAAGCACTAGAGATACAATGATGAGCAAGACAGACAGGTCTCTGTTTTCAGGAAGCTTTACATTCTAGCTCACAGTAAAAACATTCTCCGTTAAAACAACAAAAAAAAGATTAGTTTTGCTTGACTGAAGATAATAAGTTCTGTGAATCCAGGAAACGAGCTACTTTCAAAAGACTAATTTGAAAAGGACTTTTGCCAACTGAACATCTGACAGAAATAATCTCCAACTAATCTGTAACTGAACACTCTTGCTTATTTTTATATTCTTTTAAATACACAATACATAAATTCATTCTTGACAAACTATTCATAAAAAGTGAAAAACGCCTGTTGACCACCCGTCCCTCAAATCCACAGTTATCAGATGGGTGTACATTCTTTCAGACCTTTATGTTACTGTATTTTTGTTGTTTTGTGTTTTTTGTTTTTATATAGATAATAATCATATTGTACACAGTGTTCTACAGCATGCTTTCTTCACTTAACAGTCTTATTTTTTTATTTTTAGAGGAGAGAGATATGGGGGCGGAGGGACAGAGGAAGAGGAAGAGAGAATCTTAAGCAGGCTCCACGCCCAGTGCAGAGCCTGATGCGGGGCTTGATCTCACAACCCTGAGATCATGACCTGAGCTGAAATCAAGAGTTGGACGCTTAACCAATGGAGCCACCCAGGCACCCCAACAGTGTATCTTAGAGGTCAGTCTATGACAGTAAATGAGGGTTCTCCTCATCCTTTTTTAATAGACTACGGACAAAGTTTGTTGAACTCTTCCTCCTAATGAGTATTTAGGTTGTTTCCAACTTGTTACCACTACCAACAAGGCCGCAATGAACACCCTTGTATCACCTTGTGTATGTAGATGGATGTTCTTTCAGGCAGTGTTTTTCAACTCCACTAGTAACTCGTAAAATCAATTACGTATTGACCTGGATTTTATCTAATATAATAAAACAGAATAAAGAGAATTAGAAAGAAATAAGAATGTTTTACACGATGTCAGGGTGAAAACTGTCCCACTGAATACGTGCGTGTGTATCTATCCATCTACCTATGTGTGTGTATGTACTGGGTTGTAATATAAAATGTTTCTTACTGTGGCCCATAAAAAAAGGTATGAAAAGTAAATGCTCTAAGACATATTGTGAGAAGGGGCATGTGTAGGTCAAAGGAAATGTGCATTTTTATTAATGAGAAATTTAAAAAGGAGAGTCTGGGTGGGTCAGTCGGTTAAGTGGCCAACTCTTGATCTCAGCTCAGGTCTCAATCGCAGGGTCCTGAGTTCAAGCCCCACATTGGGCTCCATGCTGAACGTGGAGCCTACTAAAAAAAACTGAATTAAAAATTAAAAAAACATTCCTGAGATAAGTGTATTTCTGGTTAAGTGTGACATATAAAACAGCTATACATAAAGAAGTAGTTACCTAAGCTTTACTTTCTAAATACCCTTGGCAATCAGTATCAGGCTTAGGTTACCAAAAATTTAAATTGATGTAGACTGACTCTAATACTTCTTATTATAAATAATTTCTCTAATTATCATTCAAGAGAAGTTCATTCCAATACTTTTATTGTTTGTCCTAGATCATCTGACATACATTTAACATATCTTTAGTGAATTTAAAAATTGTCTCTGACATGTTCTTAAAAAATCATGCCAAATCTAATAACTATTATTATTTATGGTTCTGAGTGGAATATTCTAGAAACTGCTCCATTTTGAAACATCTAAAAAAATTCAGCTATCCTCAAGAAAAAAAATGAACATGTTTTTACTGTTTTTTATGAACAGTTTTAAAGATTTAGAATGGAAATTTATCATACTATCATTTGAATGAACCTTTTTTAAAGTAAAAATATAAATTCTTATTTAGTGCTGCTATAGATCTCTCAAATACATTACTTTTCAGAGAAGGGTTTCCTAATACCAACTGTTACTTTTCTTTTATATCTTACCTGAAAAGAAAAGAAAGCATTCTTTACATTGAAAACAGTGCAGTGCACATAAAATGCAATTACTGAATGAGGCTGCCCTACCCCCAAAGTTAGTTATTTATGTTTCTTGGTGAAAGCAATGAGAAATAGTAATATACCTAGCCAGAGGGGAGCGAAATGCTGCAGCTGGTGTGGGAAAATCCATGGTCCTTGTCTCAAGAACTGGTTTTCCTGGAATAAACTTTAAACTGTTGGGATTTGGAGTATCTTGTGTTTGAATAAACATGTGTCTCACTAAAAGAGAAAAAAAAAAGAAAGAATGTTATTCCAGAAAAAACAGTAGTTAAGTTTATGGACTATGAAGTGCTCACTTTCAAAGACTCAAAAGACGTAAGAAAAAAGAAAATAAGGCCTTATTGCCCAAGTCGAAGAAATAATTTGTAAAGACAACAAAGAAGTCTGCTGATATATTTAGCATAATTGCATTGAATTTTACATTAATACTGATTAGTTTTGTTATTCAACGGACTCTAGCAATAGCCTTATTTTAACTAGGCAGGCATATCATCATCCAAGAGTCTTCAATGTATTTTATTTGGTGACTTAGTGCTAATGGCTGTCATAATCATAAATCATCATTGTGATACTAAGAACAGTAAAATGTTACCTTTTCTTCTTTCCAAAGTGCTACCATTCTTTTAAAGAGAGATAAATTAATAATAATAATAATATTTATTGTGTGAGTACTTACTACATGCCAGAGACAGGGGCTGAGTGCTTTAAATATATTTAAGCCTTTAACAACCTCATGAGGAAACCCCATTATTCTGTTTTGCAAATGAAGAAACTGAAGCTTAGAGTTAAGTAACTTGTCCAATGGTATAGACTTAGTGACGTTATAAATTACCATGTAGGTGGGAACCTATGTGAATTACTTTCTGGAATATTTTTAAATTATCTTTACAGGTTCTTCCTTTTGTTTCTTCTAAGGCCAGGAATAGATGAAGAATGAATTCATTAAGGGAATAAAGAAGAGAATCTTCAATTTCCTACCTTGCTATTATGATAACAGCTTGTAGGACAAAAGATAGTACTGGGGTTTTAACAGTCTTAAAACTATTAACCAGGTCCTGATTATTTATTACAAAAATAAACCTTCTAACCGAAACAAAATCATTCTTGTCTTAGAGCAGTACTGAAACAGATTAATTTGTTGAGCAGGTGCCATGTGCTGGGGTATGATACTGAGCACTCTCCGTGAATTACACCATTCAGTCCTTACATTCTCCCAAGGAAACACTGTTTTTATCATATTTTATAAGTGATGAAACTAGAGCTCAAAGTCACTCAGCTAGCTAAGAAACAGAGACAGGATTAAAGCCCTGCCAATTTCCCACCATGGACTTGCTTAACCGCCATACATACATACGGCCACTCCATACTTACTAGTGCTCAGCATAATAGGAAATACATTGAAAATCCGTCTTCCTATCCTGTCATAATCCTCATATCATATGTCTGAGGAAGAACAGTAAAGTATCAACAAGCAACAGTTTTATTTTAAATTAGAAAGAGATTAAATTTGGCAAAACGTAGGATTTGTATGGAAGTGATTTCTTTTTACCCATTATAAGAGATTCTAATTTCACAGCTGACAGTGGTTTTTGCACCTTGCCAAGCAGCCACCTAAATGACGTTGAGTCATTTCCTTGGTGAAGGAAAAAGTGAAACTAAACTCCCATACATTTTTTTTTTTAAGATTTTATTTATTTATTTGACAGAGATAGAGACAGCCAGCGAGAGAGGGAACACAGCAGGGGGAATGGGAGAGGAAGAAACAGGCTCATAGCGGAGGAGCCTGATGTGGGGCCCGATTCCATAACGCCGGGTTCACGCCCTGAGCCGAAGGCAGACGCTTAACCGCTGTGCCACCCAGGCGCCCCTAAACTCCCATACATTTTAAGTCACATCACTGTCCTATAAACATATCAATTGGTGACTTGGTCAACAGGAAAATCCTAAAAAACAGAAAAATTTAAAATGATAACCTCAAAGTCCAAATACTTGATTTAAAATATTTATACCTCCAAGGCACCTGGGTGGCTCAGTTGGTTCAGCATCTGACTTTGGCTCAGGTCATGATCCTAGGGTCCTAGGATGGAGCCCATGGCATAGGGCTCCCTGCTCAGTGGGGAGGTCTGCTTCTCCCTCTTCTTCTGCCCCTCCCACCCTGCTCGTGCTCTCTCTCTCACACTAATAAATAAAATCTTAAAGATAAATAAATAAATAAAATAAAATAGGTATGCCTCTAACGAATAAATTCGTCTGAAAATCTGTGTTACATGGGAACAAGTTTTCAGATGGAACATTAAAGAAAGAGCTGCCACCAATTTCTGTAAATATAAAGACAACAAGGTTCTTTTAACCTTGGATCTGACCAATCATTTCTTGAAGTCTTTCTTAATAATTTATTGGTAACCAAAATCTCCACACACATTAAGCACCTACCACAATATTTGAAGAATTAAATCCGGCATCTTTCTACTCAATCCATTTCTGTAAAACTACACATGCAAAAAGAAAAGGTTTTAGAAATACTTGAAGGTAAAAACTGTAAATGTGGGGTGTCTGGCTGGTCAGTGGGAAGAGCATGCAACTTCTGATTCAGGGTAGTGAGTTCAAGCCCCACGTTGGGTGTAGAGATTACTAAAAAAACAAATAATTTTAAAAAAACTTAAAAAAAGACTACAAATATAAAAAAAATTTAAGAGAGCATAATCTATGTATACTGTCTGAAGTAGAAAATATATGACATCATGACATAAACTTTCTCTTTTGACAATGAACAAAGCTATTTCAAAATAGTAATTTGACTAGGTATTAACAAAATCATTTCAATTATAGTCTAAGCTGGGCTTAATTAGGTATTTCAGAAATGACTCCCAGGTCCATCATCCAGAAACATGCCCCTGAAAGTGTCATAAGGGTTATAACAAAATAGAATGACCTAAAACAATTTTTCCCATTATGCTTGGTACTAATAAGTAATAGGTTAATAGGGAGGCAGAAGCTTCCCAAAAAATATACATTAATGGCGCTTAAAGTCAATATCAAAGACTAAGATCAGTGGGTTTCCAATTTGAAATACCTGATGACCACATAATTCCATTCTACAAAATTTAAAAGTCCAAGTAGCTTAACATGCTAACGCAATATTTATGCCTAAATTTTTATTCTGTGATTCAAGGAGGTAGGCAAGGTTTTCCTCTTCTTGCCCCAGTATACAGGAGAGGTAAGGTCTTTACCCTAATCCAACTCATGTGGCTAGCCAGAGTCAGCCACCTGCCAGAGTATGGCCACAAAGTGTTCAAGGTAGTGATGGAAATGGGAGAGGGCCCAAGAGCTGAATCCAAACTCTTATACCTCCATAAGCACACACAGGCAGACATTTACACACAGACACACAGAGACAATTCCCAAGGTTCCCTAACCATACGACACTGGTCACATTTCAATATTTTCAAATCCTGTCTTCATACCTACTTCCAATATTAATGAAAATAAAAGCATGTAACATCAGCAAAATCATCAATAAAGCCCATAACTAATTAATTTGAACCCCCAAAAAGAAAAATGACATTGAAAGTACTATTTTCTAAGGCCTGGATGTAAGCTAGAAATTTACTGATTTTAGGTGTATTCTTTTTTTTTTAAAACACTTTCTTTTTTTTTTTAAGATTTTATTTATTTATTCCTGAGAGAGAGAGAGAGCACGAGCAGGGAAGGAGCAGAGACAGAGGGAAAGGAAGAGGGAGAAACAGACTCCCTGCTGAGTAGGCAGCCCAATGTGGGGCTCGATCCCAGGACCCTGGGATCATGACCTGAGCCGAAGGCAGACACTTAACTGACTGAGCCATCCAGGTGCCCCTTTTAGGTGTATTAACAAAATAAGGAGGACAGCAGCTTAAAGTACATACTTTTTTTTTTAAAACAAACCCATTTGTACATTCTTTTTATAATATTTTCATTTGAGAAATCATTCCTTGAGCAATGTTCCAGAAGATGTGTTAGTCAAGATACTGAGATTTCATAAGTCTATTGGAATGATGCTTAGGATTCTTTTTTTTTTTTTTAAGATTTATTTATTTGAGAGAGGTGCACACGAGCAAGCGTGTGCGTGCGAGTGGGGGGAGAGCCAGAGGGAGAGAGAATCTCGAAAAGAATTCCCGCAGAGTGCTGAGTGAGGTGCCCAATGATGTGGAGCTCATGGGGCTTGATCCCAGGACCCTGGTGATCACGACCTGAGTTAAAACCAAGAGTTGGATGTTCAACCGACTGAGCCACCCAGGTACCCCTGTGCTCTGGATTCTTGCAATCTAATGCCAATATGTGTAAGCAAATAATTACAGTAAATGTTATGTTATGACACAAAAAAAGCTATGTTCTTTTTATGCACCTGAATAGAAAATTTACAAATTCTTATCTTTTATGATCCACCAAATTGTATTTAAGCACAGTTTCATTAGCTTCCGAAACATAATTTGTTCTAAAAGGTGAAATTTACCTGTGTTACATAAGGTTGCAGGCAATGGGAAAAGTGGTCTTTGTACAAACTGATGCAGAAGCTGTTTCTTAATGGTGTATGGATTCATCATAGGACAAAATCTACATTTAAAAACAAATAAAAATGACATTTCAAGAGATGATCTTTTAAGCTCAGTTTCTACTTCATATATATATATATATATATATATATATATAAAACAATGAAAACAATAAAGTTTAGTTTCATTCTCCATCCACATTATTTCCACTTCCTTAGGCAAGCAATATCTGCAAACAACTTAAAAACAAGACTTCAAGTGGAACTTTGTAGCCTTGATAACTGATGTACACAGGATAGCGCAACATCCAGTGTAAGAGACAAATGCAACTACATTTGTGATTTACAACCTGGATTCCCAGACTCTTAGCTATGCATGAAGGATGCAAAGAACTACCAACTGGTTTTTTTTTCTTCTTTTTAAATTTTAAAAAACTAGGTAACAGAGTCACACAGTTCGAAATTCGAAGGGAACAAAAGTAAATACTGTGAAGTCTCCCTCCCTTTTCTGTCTCTACCACCATGTTTCCCTGGAAACAGAGAATCAATACCACCTGTTTCGAAAGGTACTTCAACACTTCAAAAAATCTACTAGAAAGTGTACTATTCCCCTCCAAACTGCTAAAGAAGCCAACAATCTATATATGCTTTTTGACTGGAAACCTCTTAAGCCAGTGTTTGTAACTTTGGTTATTTCACTGTAATAGAAAAGTGCTGATTGGCTATTTTTTCATGGCTTCTATTTTTTCATGGCTTCTATTATTTTTATTATTATTATTTAAAAATAAAGGGAGAAGGGAAAAACAAATATTATTGGAAGAGGGGAAAAAAACTTCAGTAGTGAAAAATTTTAGAAATCTGATGCAAGTTACTTTAAAAATCCAGGCTACTTTTTTTTTTTTTTTTTTAAACTAGGCTCCACACCCAGCATGAAGCCCAATGCGGGGCTTGAACTCAGCACCCTGAGATCAAGACCTGAGCTGAGATCAAGAGCCAGATGCTTAACCAACTGAGCCACCCAGGCACCCCAAAATCCAGCTTACTTTAAAATATATTGCTATCATTACAATTTTCATTTCGCTAAGTCGCTGAAGAATTTTAAATATATATATGATCATTTTTAAAAACTTTCTATTTTTATCTACAAACTCACTGAGGAAAAGGAGCACCTTCATTTCTGTGACCCTCAGCAGCTAGAACGATGGCCTCAGTTCCTCGTCTCTAAAATGAATATTCACAGCTACCTCAAAGACTGGGCCAAAGAAGGACCCAGATAATCCACGTGAAGTGCTTAAATCAGTGCCACGCACTTGTGGCAAGAGTTCAATCAATGTTAGCTACCGTTATTATTATTATGTGATAGGTACCCAACAATTAATTACTGAATGAAGTTTAAGGTTTGGGGTGAAAACATTTTTATCTATAGCTCACTGCCTAAATCTTGACTACACTGGAATGTGGAAATACACTGAAGACCAGTATTCCTGTCCCTTCTGTCCAGGGAAAAGGCAACAGACTGGATGAACACGGTGACAGAGGTGCGTTTAAAGTGACAACATAGTAAATATGAGTTAAATTATTCCAGTGAGACATCTATCCAAACACAACAGAGGAGGCCAGGAGGTGACCAACAAAAAATCTTCCAGCAAACTTAATGCATTTACACTTCAGGGGCGTCATTAGCCCTAAAACTCCTTAACATTCACTAGGCAAAACCCTGTTAGGCCCTTCTGTCCCCTGGTTCAAGAAGCAAAATCAGGGTACAGCACCTACTTAAGTCATCATTCCTTTCCACCTAACCAATGGTGACAGATGTCACTGGGAGGCCAAACTCAAAGGCGGGTTGCACAGAAGGGGAAAAAAATAAGAGAACAGAGTGGGTTTCGGCGATGGGAAGGAAATCTAGGTCTGGATGCTCATCAGAGTTCCATAGCTTAGAAGCTGTGTGACCTCATACAGGTCACGTCCCCTTTCTGGGCCTACTGAGAAAATGAAGTATCTCCTCTCCCATTCTGTAGACATTCTGATTTGTGTTTAAAAAGCAGAGGGAATGCACGTGATGGAAGGGCTGGAGGGGCCACGAGATTTTAAAAACAGCTCCTCCGTGGGGTCTCTACAGCCAGTCTTTGCGGGCCTCCCCACCGTTGGGACTCAGGCGCCGGGTTTCAGAGCCTGGGACAGGGCGCTGCAGACCCCGCCCGACCTGGGGGCGCAGAGCCGCCTCATGGAGAGCCGCCCACCGCAGGGCGAAGCCCCCGACAGCGGGGACGCGGGCGGACCCGAAGGCTCGGTCAAGGGTACTACTCCCCGTCCCGTTGGGGAGGGGTGGGGACGACCGCTCTGCTAAGCCCAGCGGCACCCTGGTGCGGAGCTCCTGGCTCGTCACCTACCGCCTACGCAGCCCCGCGGCAACAGCTGCAGCTCCCCAGCCCAGCCGGGCCGCCGCTGCCATCTTAGTCCCGGCGCGCAGCAGCGGAGCACCTCTCCCCTTTCGTCGAGCGGCGGAAGCCCCGCGTAGGCGCAGGCGCAGGCCGGCCGGGAGCTGGACAGGCTCCGCGGAGAGCGTACCCTGCCGGCGGCGGGCGGCGTTGCTACGGACGAGCGAGAGGAGCCGGCTCCAGGCCGGCGGCCACCTTTGCCCACCTACACAGTAAGCCTGCGCCAGGGCGGGTGGAAGCCCCGGCGCCGCTTGCGCAGGCGCCCTCGGTAAGGCACGCGGGACTCTGCACGCACGCGGAGCCCGGCATCACCTTTCCTTCTTGATGGGTGCTGTGCTTACAGGGACCGAGGCCTGCAGGTAGAATACTGTTCCCCACCCCTAACCCTGCCACATGGCCACTTGGAGCATCCTGCTCGCGCTCCAGACCCAGCTCAATGGCTGCCTCGGAAGACTCCCTGGAGCGCCCCCATGGAAGAGTTTCCGCCTTTCTCCAGCAAGATGCCTGTCCTTCGACCATGGGGATGAGGTGGACCTGTCTTATCCTTCTGTTAAGCTGGGCTTGTAGACGCTGTCATCTTGGACCGACCCCACGGAGGACTCACCTACTCACCCTTTGCCGTATAAGCATGAGTGTTGGACTAGTTTCCAGAGCAAAGTACAAAATCCCATTAACTACTGTTCCAGAACTTTTCTTGAGTAGTCCGCTTTCTCTAGGATAAGGGTTCTCAACATGTGGACTGGGGGCAGCAATGAATGGGAACACATTGGAAAGACCAATTAGCAGGCCCCGCCTTAAACTTACTGAATCACAATCTCTGAAGGTGGGGTCTTGTAATCAGTTTGGGTTTGTTTTTGTTTGTTTTTGTCTTTTCTAAGATTTTATTTATATATTTTAGAGAGAGAAAGCATGAGCAGGGTGAGGGGCAGAGCGAGAAGCAGACTCCCTGCTGAGTAAGGAACCCAATGCACGACTGGATCCCAGGACTCCGGAGTTACGACCTGAGCCGAAGGTAGATGCAACCTACCAACTGAGCCACCCAGGCCCCCCAAGTAGTCGGTTTTAATACGACCTCCAACTAAAAATTGAGAACCTCTGCTCTAGAAGGTAAGCACAGTACTGGTTTCTGGACTAGGAACACACCTGTTGTTGGGCAGATTGAAGCCACACCCGATATAACCGTGGTGGTTGCTATGGTCCAGAGAAGTGTCTAAGGGGGCGGGTCGGCTGCAGGCCAGCTGCAGGCGTGGGCTTGGACGCTAAGCAGGCCGTGGCTCCTGAGTGCACTTTGCATGCTCGGCGCTCTTGCCTTCAGAGCCAAATGGCATAAAAAGAGTTTTAATCTTTTAAACACTTTTGATTTTAGTTTTTCACCTCCCATTCCTCAAACCACTGAAACCACACTTCTTGTGCCCCAAATTATTTCCCACCTCAGGGCCTTTGCATAAATTGCTCCCCTGTGGGGAATGCCTTTTCCCCTCTCTCTTTCTCTTTTTTTCTTTCCCCCTCTTTTTTTCTTTAATCGCTTGTATTAATTCCCCCAGGTCTGAATATAAGGTAGGGATATTCTCCCTAAATATCCTGACTTAGGGGGTCTTTCCTGACATCTCTTTTCATCCCCCAACCAAATAGTCTCCTTCATTATTCTCTCTCAACATACCTTCTCCTTTTCCTTCATAGCGCATTGTCTCAAGTTAAAATTATAGATTTGAGTATTAGTTTTTCTAATGACCATTTCCCTGCTTTATCCAAGACTTACGAGGGCATGTCTGTCTCTTTACTCTTGTACGCCAGCACCGACTGTAATACCTGGCACATAGTAGGTGCTCAGTAAGAAGTAGTTGAGTGAATGTAGTCACCTCAACCCTTTTGTCAAGTCCGATACACTCGTTCACTCTGTGTGATAACCGTGTGGATAGCAGAAAGAGAGGGCCCGGCCTCAATCACCCCTTAGCTGGTGCTATGCCAAGGGCAGGGCGTAGCATCTTATGGAGAGGACTGTGGCCATTGGCACATGAAACTGGGGTCAGCAGCCAGGTGGACAACTCAGGAACAGATGTGAAACAGCCTTCATTTTTTCCCCGAAATATACTAGAGGGAGGGTGACTCTTTAGGAAAAAGTAAAACTACTACTTGAGATATCTGGATCCATTTACGCCCCGCTTATTCCTCTATCTCCATACCACACATGTACACACACACACACACACACACACACACACACACATTCATTCACTATGATAACTGATAAACAACTGATATTTTCCCCAATACTATTTCAATAAAATGTTAGCTCTGTTTTAATTCTTGGTTAAGATTACCAGACCATGTGACATGGACCAAAAAATCATTTATTTACTCATCACCATTTATTCAATAACTATTTTTTAAGAATGAAACCTTTTCATTTGCAACGACGTGGATTGAGCTAGAGAGTATAATGCTAAGTGAAATAAATCGGAGAAAGACAAATACCATATGATCTCATTCATATGTGGAATTTAAGAAACAAAACAAGCACAGACAAAAAATAAGAGAGAGAAATCAGAAAGTAGACTCTTAATTATAGAGAACAAACTGATGTTACCAGAGGGGGGGTGGGGGGTGGGTGAAATAGGTGATGGGGATCAAGGCGTGCACTTGTCGTGATGAGCACTGGGCGAGGTATAGAATTGTTGAATCACGACGTTGTACACTTGAAACTAATATAACACTGTATGTTAACTAACTGGAACTTTTAAAAAACTTTTAACAATGATTTAGAAACTTTTTTAAATGATTTAATAATAACTTTTTAATTAATAATTAATTTTCAGAATTCATGTGTAATTAACATACAGTGTTCCATCAGTTTCAGGTGTACATGTCGGATTCAGCACTTCTGCACACTACTCAGCGCTCACCAGGGTGAGTGTACTCTTAATCCCCTTTTACCTGTTTTACCCATCTCCTCATCCACCTCCCCTCTGGCAACCACAAGTTTGTTCTCTATAATTAGGAGTCTGTTTTTTCCGTTTGTCTCTTTTTTCCTTGTCCATTTGTTTTTTTTCAATGACTATTGAGTGCTTTCTCGATAGCATGGTGCCAGGCACTCTTTGTCTTGGGGAGTGAGGCAGACAATGCTAGTTACCTTCCGGTGTTCACTTTCCCCTTCTTTACTAGCCAACACTGACTTTGCTCCAGTGGCAATGTGTTCAGTCTAAAAATAAGAATTCTCCTAGCCTCTCATGCAACTATGGCTTGTCATGGGGCACAGTTCCATCCAATAAGATTAATGTGGAAGACAGCCCCAACTGTCTGAGAAGGTTTTGCTTTCCCGCCCTCAGCACGGGCCCTTCTTCCAGCTTGCCCGGGGGCGGGAATGCTGACGAGAAGGCAGCCATGCTTCAACCATGACATCCCTGAGGCAATGAGCCAACAACCACCAGCAACCACCTTCTTTCAGACTACTGTGGCGCGAGGAAAAAAAAAAAACAGCCACAGTTTTGCTGATGCCATGGGTTAATCAGGTTTCCCGTTACTCACAAATGATCAAAATCCCTGGTACAAGGATATAAAGGTGAACAGAACAATTCGTGGTCTCAAGGAGCTCCTAGAGGAGAGACGTTGTAAGTCTGCAAAGGCAGCCCCAGAACAACATGCTCCACAAGGGCTCGCTGGTGGCCCCCTGGTGGCCAGGGCCCACGGGTGGCAGGTGGGAGAAGCGAATGAGGACATACGGGTGAGAGGAGAGCCCTAGGAAGGCTTCACGTAAGAGGAAAGTCTTGTGTTGAGTGTTGAAAGAAAAAGAAGCGTTAAGATGTTCCAGCAGTGGCTGGCAGCGCCCGTGCGGAACCGGACCACCAGCTCCAACTCCTGGTTCTGCTGCTCACTTCGTGGCCTCCCTGGACTGTGAACTGCATACAGGCACGCAAGTTTATCTTCTTGAGTTAGTTCCCAGTGCCTGGCATTTAGGAGCAGCTCAAAATAACCTTGCTGAATTGAAACCTCTCTGAAGTCCCATAGAACCGGGCACCTTCTACCATATTGTATTTCATGATTATGCTAATTATTTATAGTCGTTTACCCCCTCTAGAAAGCATACGGCACAAGGGTGCCTACATTGGTAACTGAGGTATCTCACATGCCTAGAACAGTGCCTGGCACACAGTAAGTACTCAATAAATACTTGTTGAATGAATGAGCCCTAAATTTTCTAATCTGTAAAATGTAGATAATAATATCTATCAAGGGTACCTGGGTGTTTCAGTCAGTTAAGCATCTGACTTCGGCTCGGGTTGTCATCTCAGGGTCCTGGGATCGAGTTCTGCAGTGGGCTCCTTGCAGGGTGGGAATCCTGCTTCTCCCCCCCCCCCCGCTGTGTTCTCTCTGTCTCTCTCTCAAATAAATAAATAAAATCTTAAAAATATATATCAAAAATGGTCGAGTGGATAAGAGAAAAATGTATTTCAAGTGTCTTGCACTGAACTTGTCACGTGGGTAGCTGTAACGATGCTATCATCTTCTGTAAAACTTGGAGACCCATTTCTGACACATCTATAAGCAGCAACACCTGAGGTCAGCAGCCTGGTCTGTTTTTCTCAGAACTGAGACAGGTTTGAGCATTTCTGGGGACCAGTGACAATTCCAGCAGAAAAGTGTTCACCTTAAGTACCGAAAAGCCTGCCAGGAGAGAACTGGTCCTGGGAAAGAATTCCTCTCTGGGGAAAAAGTCAGTATTCACGAATTTGGTGCAGGATCAGTGAACTCTGCTGCTCAGACTGTCTTTGGCCCAATAACTGTAGACTCTGGCTGAGGTTCAGGAAGGGGGCTTGAAACCAAGGAGACCCACAACATAAGAGGGCTGCTTTGTTAAAACATCCCAGACTGTGTGAGCCCTGAGCCCTGGGTCCTGCTGCTTTATTAACAGGCTGCAGCAGCCCCAGTCTGGACAGGGGAAGTCCAGGATGTGACACCATGGGTGCCTTGGCCTTCTGGGGCTGATCTGGCAGCAAGTGGCAGAGCAGTTGAAGTAAATATGTAAATGATAGCAGAACAGAATCTATTCCAAGCACATGTGATGCCAGGAATAGCTGGGAAGAGAGGGAGGTCATTGGAGTTTCTACGAGAAGGTGGGAAAAGAGAAACATTGTATTGTGACCCTATTTTTCCCAAGAGATCAGTTAAGGTCTCAAGAAATGTTAACCAGGTGACAACAAAGATCGTGCCTTCTAATTATCACTCTAATTACATACAGCTCTCTCCACACTCTCTTTGGTTGGTTGCCCAAGAGAAAAAAATCTCTTCCTCTTTCTTAGAAATTCTAGAATAAACATTTTAAAAGCAAAAGTCCCTGGGCGCCTGGGTGGCGCAGTTGGTTAAGCGTCCAACTCTTTGTTTTGGCTCAGGTCGTGATCTCAGGATCGTGAGACTGAGCCCCGTGTAGGGCTCCATGCTGAATGTGGAGTCTGCTTAAGACTCTGTCTCCCTTTCCTTCTGCCCCTCCCCTCTACGTTCTCTCGATCACTCTCTCAAATAAATAAATAAAAGCAAAAGGTCCTACTTTAGTATTTCCCCAAATCACTTCTTAGAACTCCTCTGCTATTTTATGCTTGAAGGCTTATACCGACAACCACCAAAACCTTGGCTTCCTTCATCACACTGCACCTGTCTGCTTTCACCTCCAAAGCCAGGAAGGAGTCCTTAGATTTGAGATCTAAGAGGACACGGGCTCATTTGGGTTTGTTGTTGTGTGTCCGTAGCCATAGGAACATCGCCTCTGGCCGTGCAGGTTGTGCCCTTACAGCCCTAGCGGCCACGGTAACGCAGGCTGCAGTGTGGATCATGACCCCTGAGGTTGTACCGCAGCATAGCCCTGTGCCACAGGGTATGGTCTGGAACTTTCCCTGTGGTTTTAGAGTTTGGGGTAAAGCCTCAAAGTCAAAGACATAGGGTGATAAGGGCTCCAACATTTTAAAGTGATTAGAGACAGCCCTGTAAGCTTCCTGAAGATGTAGAAAAACGGTGACCACCCCCTCAACCCATCCTGGCTGTATAAGACAGGCCAACTGCAAACCCAGTGTTAGGGCCGCAGGGTGCCTGTACGGGAGGGTGGTGCTGTCTCACCTGATGGGTGCAGGCTTCCTGAGCTATAGGAACTCTAGGTCTGCCTCCCCAGTTACTGGGGTAAAACATGAGGAGGGAGTCCTTGCAGTGGCCCCAGGAGATTGGGGGTGAAGCCTAAAGATAGGAGGCTGACCGAAGCATCCCACAATGGCATAGCAAAGAGGGAAGGAACTGGGGACCAGCCTGCACTTGTGGCATTTGGAGGAACAAGGATGTAAGACTTTCCCATGCAATGAGGTGATACTGCAGAAGCGAGCCAGGCTGAACTGTTCTGGAGGGCTCCCGCTCACCAGGGTCCCCAGGAGGGCAAGGGGTTCCAGCTTACCAGTGGGGTATACCACCAGCGGCAGAAGCGGAGGGGAGTGCGTTGCTGGAGTTAGAACAGGGGTCAGCAAACTTATCTGTAAAGGGCCAGAGTAAATATGTTAGTCTTCCCAACCATATGGTCTCTGTCACAACCACTCTACCCTGCCCTGACAGAGCTAAAGCAGCCGTGGGCGGTACACACGTATATGGCGTAGCTGTGTCCCAATACAACTTTGTTTATGGACACTACCGTGTTCATTTCCTATAATTTCATGTCATGAAATATTATTCTGATTTTTTTTCCAGACATGGAAAAATGGAAAAACCATTCTCTGTAGCTTGGATTTGTCCCACAGGTCATTGTTTGTCAACCCCCCAAGCTGGAGTTTTAACACCCTGGACAGGAACAGTGCAGAAATCCACAGGCTGCCCCAGCCAAGGAAGAGGACTGCTGCATGCACCCTAATCCCGATGCCCCACCTCCTGCCCCAACCTGCAGGAGGCAGGTGTAGAAGGAGGACGCTGGTCCCTGAGCCCAACCTAAGGAAAGGAGGGAAGCTCTGAGGCAGATGTGAGATGGAAGTCGTAAAGACTTGGCTGGATTTTTTAATACTTGAGAGTACTTTGGAAAGTAACCAGTAAGCGATGGGATCTGCAGGAATTTCATCAAGGAATGAGGCAGGACATTGAAGCCCTTTCCTGAACTCTTACTTACCTTACTGAACTCAGTCTATTTAAGACACTGGTTGCAGGGGCACCTGGGTGGCTCAGTCAGTTAGGTGTCTGCCTTTGGCTTGGGTCATGGTCCCAGGGTCCTGGGATCGAGCCCCATGTCGGGCTCCCTACTCAGTGGGGAGCCTGCTTCTCTTTGCCCAATTTATTATTTTTTAAGTAATTTTTTTATTTTAAAGTACTATTAGGTTTACAGAAAATTTGCGAAGACGGTGCAGACTGTTTCTGTGTGTCCCTTAACCAGTTTCCCCTGCTGAGAGCATCTTACATTATCATTATACGTTTGCCAAAACTAAGGAACCAGTGTTACTATTTATTACAGTTGAGGAGCCAACATTAACCAAACTCCACAGTTTACTTGGATTTCACTACTTTTTCTCTAATGCTCTTTTTTTGCACCAGGATCCTATCCGGATGTATTGCATTTACTTGTTGTATCTCCTAGCATCTTCTGGCCCATACCAGTTTCTGAGACTTCCCTTGTTTTTGATGCGTTTGAGAGTTTTGAAGAGTGGTGGTCAAGTATTTTATAGAATGTCCCTCAGTCAGGATTTGTATGATGTTATTCTCTTGGCTAGACTGGGGTTCTGGGTTTTGGAGAGGAAGACCATGGAGGTGACGTACCCTTCTCATCACATCATATTAAGGGTACATATCATCGACATATCACTGTTGATGTTAACCTTGATCGGCTGGCTGAGGTGCTGTTTGTGAGGTTTTCCACTTTAGTAAAGTTACTCTTGCCACCTCCCCTTTCCATACACTATTTTTTGGAAGCACAGCCAACACTCAAAGTGTGTGGAATTAAGCTCTACTTTGGAGGCAGGAGGGCCTACATAAATTACTCGAAATTCTCCTATGTGAGATACGTCTTTTCTTCCCATTTTTTCAATCACCTTTATATCAGTATGGGCTGTGTGTATTTATTTTATATTTTGTTATAATCTACTACTATGTTATTTATTTTGTTGATCTCATTGTTCCAGCTTGGACCATTGGCAGTTTTCAAGCTGGTGCATGTGTCCCTGTGGCTTTATTTATTTATTTATTTATTTAATTTTTTAGCACTTCTTTACTCTCTAGCAGTACGAGATACTCCTAGGTCACCTTGTGTATTTCCTGCCCTCAGCCACTTCTCCATGGAGTCCTGGTTCCGTCCCTTTAGAAACCAAGATCGGGGTGTTGGGTATGCTGGTTATCCATTTTCTTTTCTCTCTCTTATTCCTTCATCTCCGTCTGCTCCCTCTCTGCAGAGTGTTTCTCCTCAGCTGCTAAGATGCGACCATATCCAAGTGCTTCCCCCATGAATCCTTCTGCACCCATATCCCCCACTGGCAGGCTCCCTAGCACTCTTCATTTCCATTCAAGCTCATGACATGGTCACATTTTTTAAAAAAGATTTTATTTGTCAGAGAGGGAGAGAGAGCAAGCACAAGCAGGGGGAGCAGCAGGCAGAGGGAGAGGGAGAAGCAGGCTGTCTGCTGAGCAAGGAGCCCGGCGTGGGACTCAATCCCAGGACCCTGGGATCATGACCTGAGCTGAAGGCAGATGCTTAACCAACTGAGCCACCCAGGAACTCCTTGGCATGGTCACATTTTTATATGAATTTGAAAGTATTACATGAAAGATTAATAAAATGCCAACTCCTGTGCACAATATGAAATACATGCAAATATGAAAAACTGTCAGGTAAAGCACAACTTCAGAGCAGGCAGTCTGAGGGAGCTGTGCCATCACCACATGAGGGAGTCCAACAGACATCACTCACGCTGACTGAGCACCCAACATGGGCGCTCTCCCGAGTACAACTCCTAACAATGTATGACGGGGGCATTTAATGTTACCCCGTTTTACAGATGAAGAAACAGACTCGGAAGTTCAGTGATTTGTTCAAGGTGACACAGCTAGGAAGTGATGGACGAGGGACGTAAGCCTAAGCAGTTTGAACCCATGTTCTTCACCTCCAGTCCTCCACACGAGGTATCTGTTGCCCTTTGTCAGTAAGAACAGTGCTTTTGTCAGCTTGTCTTGGAACTTTGGCGAGTACCTTCAGTGACTAGTTTGCTACTGCTGCTGTGACAAATTCTCACAGACGTGGTGGCTTAACACAGCAAACTTCCTCTCTTATGGTCTGGAGGTCTGACACGGTCTGGTACAGGTGCAGGGAGTCTGGAGTTGGTTTTCACTGGACTAGAGTCAAGTTGTTGGCAGGACTGGTTCCTTCTAGAGGCTCTCGGGAGAATCTGTTTCCACGTCTTTTTCATCTTCTAGTGGCTACCTGTATTCTTCGGCTTCCTCCGTCTTCAAAGTAGCACTCCAGTCTTTGTGTCTGTCACCAGATGGCCACCTTCTCTGACTTCTCCTGCATCTCTCTTACAGGAAGCTGTGATGAGGTTGGGCCCACCCGGATAATCCCAAATAGTCTTCCCATTTCAAGATCCTTAATTTATTCATTGTAATTTTTTAAAGATCTTATCTATTCATTTGAGAGAGAGAGAGAAAGTGAGCACAAGCAGGGGGAGAGGCAGAGAGAGAGGGAGAAGCAGACTCCTCCCTGCTGAGTTGGGAGCCCGACACGGGGCTCGATCCCAGGACTCTCGGATCATGATCCAAGCCGAAGGCAGATGCTTAACCATCTGAGCCACCCAGGCGCCCCTCGAGATCCTTAATTTAATCACACATACTCCCTTTTGCTAGATGAGGAGTCCTTCACAGGTTCTGGGGATTATGACATGGATGTATGACATGGATAATGTCGGAGGCACTACTCAGCCCATCACAGTGACCACTGGTTGTTTTGTTTTGTTTTTAATTCACTGACATTATAATGTAATTCTCCTTACTTATCCTACCAATGTCATTAAATATTTGTTCAATGATGTTACTAGTATGAGAACTGGAGGAAAAAAACACATTCAAATCAATAATATTGGAATGCAAGTTTGATATAGTAAGATATGGAAAAGGCTGTTAGATTAAGAAAGATAAATCTTTTAAGGAAAAAACCAATATATAATGTAAAAAACAAAACAAAACTGGGGGCCAGGTTGGTGTTCTGGGGGAACAGTGGAGCTGTGGCGTGCCCTTAAGTTGTGGATTAGGAAAGGTCCTTGTATAAAATGGAACCACCTTGCTCTTAAAATATATCCTTCCTTCTCTACACCCCGCTCACTCCTCAAGTCACTGCAGTCTGCACCCACTTTACCGAAATTGCTCTTGCTGAGGTCACCTGTGGCCTCCCAACGGACAAATCCAGGTAACATTTTTCTATCTCTTTTAATTTCTCTGCTAATGGCCATCTGGACAGCTTCACTTCGACAGTCCACATGCAGGACCGGAAAGTCGTTTTGAACTTCTGCAGCTGTTTCACCCAATGTTTTTGAACACATATTTTAGTTGGGCTAATATTGATGAATTTTCATCAAGAAACTCCATTAAGCAACTCCATTAAGCCAATTAATTTTTGATCAATTTTCAATGCAATGTATTTCCATTTTGATGAAATTATTTTCATTAGGATCAGGTCTCTCTGTATGTTTTATAATGGAGACTTATTAGTCAATTTTTGGTTCATTTCAAATTTTACCAATGTATCTTCTGCTACTGAGTTCTCTTGTGGCTACTATACCTACAAAAACTCAAATTTCCTGGTCAAAATTTTGATTTACACTTTGTCAGAATTTCATCTTTTCATCAATTTTTAATGATGTGCGGTTTTAACGGATTTGAATTTTACTTGAACTGAACATTTCTACCAGTAATATTCATTATAAATGGAATAAAGGTTGACAGTTTATATTTAATTTTTTGTTCCTCCGTGAGAAAACTGTGATCAATTCCCCTCTGATAACTCAAGGTTTCTCTGAAGAGTAAAAACAGAATCTGTCCTTGAGGTCAAAGGTCCTGCTCAAAAACAGGGTGTGCCTGGGGAGATCTGGTAGAAATACTAATTTCTCCATATGTGAGTTGGGGAATTCCGTATCTAGTGATGATCTTGGTCCCAAAACCTTGGTGCTAGAGAAGTGGAACGCCTTCTATAGAGAATACTTGGACTCCTTTTGGGCCTCTGGGCTAAGCCTACATGAAAGCAGGATGAAGAATTACTTGTCTTCTTCCATATAAACTGAGATGCTAACTGAAGCCCTCTAGATCTTACTACCCCAATATAAAGAGAGGTAAGTAAACTCAAGGAAAAATTGTTAAGACGGAAGGAAAAAGATCCTGGTCTCCAAATCCAGAGGAAAGGTCTAAGTCATCTGCTCATGGCTTTTCTCTGCGTCTCACTCTGGTTCTTCCCACTTGCTTCTCAGTTGGGCGTGATCTAAGGACACCTCCTCCCTGGCTTTTCTCTTCTCAACCAGTCTCAGGGCTGGCAAAAATGAGCCACAAAAGGGTGAATGCAAACGATAGCACTGTGTGGGAGCCGGAGCTTCTGAGTGTGGCTCTCCCTGCAAGGAAGACAGAGCTAAGTTCCTGCCGCTGAGTCTGTCCACATTTGCAGAAGGCTCTGATTCCTGCGTCTATCTCAGTTGAGATAAATAATTATTCACTTGAAACAGAAAAAGCACAGGAACTTCACATTGTAGAATGAGGTGGGGCATATATTTAAAGATAGATGAATCAGATCTTAGATAAATCTTTAGAAAAAGGAGGCAACTTTGGTTTTGCTCATGTATGTTATACCAGAACCCTCTGGATCCCTGTATCTTCTTTGAACACCATTACCAGCTTGAACTCAAACCTGAACTCAGCCCTTTACCAATTCTCCCTGAATGATAGATGTCAAACTCATTAAAGCTCAAATAACACTGTTATTTTCTCAAATTTGGAGAGGAAATAAGCAGGCAGGTTCTCTCCCACACTATGGATTTTAAGATTCTTAGGTATAATTCATTTCTCCCCAAGATTTTTCCTTTGCACGTATGTGTACTTTGTGTACTTTTAAATTTTAATTCCAGCATAATGTACGTTATATTAGTTTCAGGTGTACAATATAGTGATTCAGTAATCCTGTACATTACTCAGTGCTCATCAAGGTAAACGTACTCTTGATCTTACCCTTCACCTGGTTCACCCATCCCCCCATCTACCTTCCCTCTGGTAACCACCAGTTAAGTCTCTATAGTTAAGAGTCTGGGTTTTTTTGTTGTTGTTGTTGTTTCCAGGACTTCTCTCTTTAATTTGTTATGTTAATGCTGGTCTCTCTTAATCAGGGATTTTTTTGTTTGTTTTTAAAGACTGAATACTTGGGGGGCGCCCGGGTGGCTCAGTCGTTGAGCGTCTGCCTTTGGCTCAGGGCGTGATCCCGGCATTCTGGGATCAAGCCCCGTATCAGGCTCCTCTGCTGGAAGCCTGCTTCTTCCTCTCCCACTCCCCCTGCTTGTGTTCCCTCTCTCACTGGCTGTCTCTATCTCTGTCAAATGAATAAATAAAATCTTAAAAAAAAAAAAAATAAAGACTGAATACTGGGGACGCCTGGGTGGCTCAGTCAAGCATCTGCCTTTGGCTCAGGTCATGATCTCAGGGTCTTGGGATTGAGTCCCATGTAGGGCTCTCTGCCCAATGGGGAGCCTGCTTCTTCCTCTTGCTCTGCCTGCCATTCTTCCTGCTTGTGCTCACTCACACTCTCTCTGTCAAATAAAATAAAATAAAATAAAATAAATAAATAAATAAATAAATAAATAAATAAATAAAATCTTTAAAAAGGAAGACTGAATAGTGATGCAGGTCATATTCAGATAACATCTTTTAGGGGCTCACAGTAAAGGTTACAATAGTGGGGAGCTCTGTGGTTTCCTTGGCTCAGTCCATATGGCCCTGCTGTCTTTTATTTTTTCATTTATGTCTCCGTATAACATCTAGAATGGAAATTAGGTCTCAGGAAGTAACAACACTGGCATTGGAAACCAACCAACCAGCCAACCAACCAACCAACCAACTAAACGTTGTTCTTTGAAACTTAAAGACACAAAACTAGGCTTGGTACTGTAAAAGGCACTTATGGAACCCTTTAATCCTGGGAAGATCTGACTTAAGAAATAATACAAAATATAAATCATTTACTTTTATTAGGTCCATTTTAATAAAGTGTATAAGAGTTTACAACTCAAAACAATTATTCATAAAAACTATCAGATACATACAATAGATCACACACAGAGTGCGATAACATAAATCCAATAGTCTGCAAATAAGAGGTGTCGCAAAAACTGTTAAGATTGACTTTATGAATGTCTTTTTCCCTTCCTTTCCCATGTTCACAGCCCTTGAGATCGCACGCACATACTGTTCCCTGGGGTCTGATGACCTCAGTATTCCTTACAGCTGGGTCGACTTCCTCATTCAGTCAACTCAAAATATTTTGTCAGCAGAATTCACCACTTCTCCATGGAATGAGCATGGTCCTTGGCCTTTATTTGGTTTCTGTGCCCTAACAAATGACATCAAACACTTTCTCTTTCAAAGGAACATCTTGCAGGCCTTGTGCTGTTCTGGTCACTACTGCCAGTCCAACACCACACATGAGCCAAGGCTTCAGGTCAAACCCTACTGAGTTTCATCCTTGTGGATGAGACGAGCATGCTCACTGTGGAAGCAGGCTAAGGCAATGGCTGACTTTTCCCACCTTTATCTAGAACAACTCCAGTTCTCGGAGTTGTTGGCAAATGGGACTGAATTCACTCAAGCCAATTACTACTGTGTTGACTACTGTCACCATTTGGTATTCTTTGGAGGCCTTCATAAGGAGGTCTTAACACCATGGCAGAAAGCATGGGGACACGGACACACACACACACACACACACACACCCCTCTCCATTCACAATCCTCAAACAGGAGTCTTTGGTAGACTCAAAGAATACAACTATTTTGCTATTTCAGAGTGAAAAGGCGATACATTGTCTTCTCTCACTCCCAAAGTCTCACTTTGTAACTTTGTTAAAAACCATTTCTGCAAACAAAAACAAAAACCATTTCTGCAATTCCTTGCCAAAAGTAATCAAACACGTACATACAGTTCTATCACAATGCAATGCAGATAACACTGACTTGATTTCAAGAACAAAACATTACTATAAACTCACAACAGTGTCGCCCATTCTGAGACTGCCGGGAAGTAGCTCGGACTAAATTTCTTACAGAATTACAAGTTCTGGGAATACTGGACTGAGCCACCAGTGTGCTGGTTAACAGCCATTTTTACAAGCTATTCCAGAGCCCTTTCACACCTAAACTTACCCCTGCGTTCTGGGGTACATTGGGCCTGTGTTAGATCATGGTGGAGAAATGCCTTTGGGTTGTGTCTCCAGAGTAAGGCTGGCCTTCTGCCAACCCTCCTTCATCTGTTCTTCTAATCCATAAGAAATGGGGAAGGTGAGTCATTTCATTCTTATTTGTAATTATTCCAGTGTGGTGAGATCATCATCGGTTAGGCTGAAATTTAGGAAGAAACTGTTTACAACTACAAAGGCACATAAAAATTAACATGATCATTCATCCGGTTATACCTCTCACCATCCACTTGTTGGTATGGTCATAGTCAGGCAATGTTAAGTGAGGAAATGAAGTGGGAACAGGAACAAGGAAGGTGAGCCAGGAAGACTTGCAGGAGTAGAGAAGCAGCAGGAAAAAGCTGTGTCTGGTAGTGTTTTAGTGATGGGATGTTGGCAACCACACGGGAGGCCTGTTCCCTAATAAAGATCAAGATACAAATGAGGCAGGGAGGACCAGGAAGTCAGAGAGCAAGGTGGCACCTGGGGAATCAAGATACTGCCAGTGTGGATTCTCACATCGAAGCGGAGACAGCTAGCTGTTTTCAGCAACCTAGAAGACTTATTCTGTAGCAAAAGAACACAGAAACAATTCCCAACCAGATATTCCTTTTTTTTTTATTTTCAAGCATCTCGAAATCTTTAAGTGAATTTCACAAGTTTGCAAGTGTTCTGATAGTTTATAAAAACAAAACAAGTAGTAGTTGACAAAGGCATTGAGAAATGAAGAATTTAAATTACATGATTCCATTTAAAATCTTCATGTTTACTCCATCAGGCAGGATTGGAGGATTAGAACCCAGGGGTGACTCTGGGCGTTTACAAAGTGCTTCTACCTCCTTAGAGGCTGCAGTCTTTCCAGCGGCTCTCTTATGTACCTTTTACCAAAATCATCCAAGTTCCAAATTTCTCAGATAAAACTGCATCTATGCGACCAGCAGCCATTCCAGAGTTGACTGGCATGTGTCCTCCGATTTCAATTCCAAAGACACAGCAGAGAATAACATTTTTCTTTATTAAAGGCACCCAAGTGACTCCATTTTAAGTTGTATCCTTCCTGCTGGAGAATGAGTTGGATCTCACCCTTCTGCAGTCTCCTACAAAATTTCCTATTTGATAAAACGCATACATATTATATGACCTATGTTCTGATGACTTTTCTTTATGGAAGCGAATACAGCATGATTGAATCTGTATTGTCAGATCACTCTGCTGATTAAAGTAAAACTGAAATCTGCTACTTTAGGAGTCAGTGAAATGTCCACCAAATAGTTTAAAACACGGATGTACATGTACTCTAAAACTTACTAAATAAATAATGGGCCAATAAGATGCTGGTATTTTTCTTGAAAGTTTCAAGAAATGTTGGTTGCCAGATTAAATTCAGACCTAACACAGGCACATGAACACATACACACATGTACACATACAAAAATTTCAACTCAGTAACCACTGAGCCCAAAATGAAATTGAATTTATGCTCGAGATTCCCTTAGGTCCTGCCCAGCATCTGCTTCTGCATCAAGTTTTGTTCATTCCATCTTCCAATCTAACAAGGACTGGGAGCCTGACAGGCCGTATGTGAGGTAAATATTTTCCACCACACATAATATAACTTCATTAATGCAATAGTGCCTGTTAGTCATTTAACACAGATTCTTTAAAAGAATTCATCAGTGCATGTTGTGGTTCAATGCTTTAATATCTAAATATATTCTGGCTCATTGCGTGCCACTGAAATGAAAAGTCACAAGTTCTTGCATTCCCTATCAGACGTGTAAAGCAAGTAACACATAAAACTAAAAGGTGTAGCATTTTGTTGACTATATATCTTCTTTTTCTCTTTAATGTTAACCTTTTGCAGTAGAGTTGTTGGAAACATGCATTTGCTACTAATTCGAAGCATCCTGAGCACTCCTAATTCCCTTAACACTAAATTTTCTAGAATTCCAGATTCAGAATGGCCTCTGGCAAGAATATTTTATCTTTAAATGACGAATTTACCCTATATGACCCAAAGATCAGTGCAGAATTTACTAGTTATTAGCTAATAATTAATGTAATATTGTCAAAATTTTTCATGCATCACTCAGTAAGAACGCAAGTAGTTTGCATGTTTATGTTCATTTCCTATTCAAAGAATGTATTTAGAGTCTCCACCCATCATAGGTCTTCAGTGAGAATAAAAAAGGGTTACAAGCCCATGCTTGACAAATGATTCAACGAAGTGATAAAATTGCCATGATTTTATTGATTTTACCTGGAGAGCTAAAATGGCTACTCCATTAGGAAGGAGTGATTAAATAACCAAAAGGAAAGACATTTTGCAGGGCCGTTACAGAAGTAATCCTGAATATTTGGGAGAGTGAATGAGAATGACCTTCCACTTGAAGAGTTCCTGACTTGGGGTGAGAACTCCCTCTGAATATTCCTATCCTCTTAGCTCCTGCCTTGGAGGGCTTTACTTGATAATGGCCAAGGGAAGAGGCTGGGGTGCAAAGTTCCATAGGCATTAGCCCAAACTATTTATTCAACTGGAAAGATGATTTTGCATCCACTGTTACACACACACACACACACACACACACACACACACACACACACACAAATCAGAAATAATCACAGGGAGAAAAGCAGACTCTTAGAAGGAACATTTAATATTCACCAAAGTGAAAGACTGGCATGGTCGGAACCTCAGTTGTAAAACCATCGCCAATAGCCCTGATCCGGTGCCAATTATTTATCTTTTAACGTGGGCACTTGAAATAGGTGGAGACCAAACTAGAAAGTGTCTTGAAAAGTTGCTGTCCATATTCTACCCCCAAGATTCCTGAATTTCAAATTTAAAGAGTATGACACCTAATCAACTGCAATCAGTTTGGCATTCTGGCTTAATTCTTGGATGAATTTCCAATTCTTAAATCATTAATCTGGTTTGGTAAGCAACTCTCCCGAAGTCTCCAGCTAATGGAGACATCACTGACATCGATTACAAGTCACTGGAAGCTTTCAGGTTGAAACATGGTGCTGCAGCTATTTCCATTAGGTTGAACTTCCTCAGCAGAGATCTTTCCATTGGGACACAAGTTTCACCTTAAGGCACTAATAATAAAGGGTCTGGAAACAGCTGGGAATGAGTCAGATCTTTCCAGAAATAGAAGATATTTGAAAAACACAAGTCAGTCACCTATCTGGCTTACTTCGACATCTACAGAGGATAGAGAATCGAACGATTTTCAGGGATAGCTGATTCAACTCTTTACTCTTCTCCCAAACTGACTTACATGTCTCAGATTTATTTTTCCTCAAGAGGCAGTGGAGAAAGGTAGCAAGGAATTGGAAAACAGAAACAAGTATGCAAATCTCATTTGTAGCCTAGTCTCATGACTGATTCCATGAGGACAGCATGGAGTGCTCAGACCTAAGGTTTTTAAGTACTTCAAAATATTACTAAGACCACATACCCAATGTGGGTATTGGGACAAGGTGCTCTTTTCTATTGCTCTGAGGGAAAAAGCATAATTTCTTAAGACCACATAAATGGAACTTGTTGGAGGAAATTTGGAGAAAAACATCTACTCCGTGAAACATCAGTTTAAGCAGGATTCTCCTACACCTTCCAATGAATTCAATTTTGCCACAAGACAGGACTAAATAAAAACAGGGCTCAAGTCAGTTAGGTCAGGAGACAAATGCCACTATGAGTGATTGTGGAGGTAGGCACAGTGAGACAGGATTTACCTAAAGGAGAAACGCTCCCTGCACACGCACGTGCATGCACACACACACACACACACACACACACACACACACCCCTATGCACTCATACTGATTTAAAAAGCATGGGTGTGGGAAGGCTCAACACTGTTCGACATGAGCACAGATATCTCATCTGTTCGCATTTCTACATAGGAAAGGATCTGACACAGGTTACACACCCACAAACACTCATGTGTGAGAGGCCAGCCTGGCTCGCCAAGACTCAGAAACAGATCCAGAGAATCCTCTGTAGAGCTGCTGGTTTTACAGGAATGATTAGTATCTGCAGGATTACACTTCCTCTTGATTTGCAGGATTTTTATCTTGCATTCCCTTCCATAAATATCCCCTTTGCAAGAGCATTAAATCAAGTCCTGAAGGGACTAATCTTGAGTCCTCAATGGACATGACTCAGAACAGGAACTGCGGGAAAAAAAACTTGCAGTAACATGGCCCCTTTGGGGTTGCGGTGCAGTATGTCTGGATTTAAACAGTCTTGGGGCAAAAAAAGAGAGCAGAGTTCTGGGTGGAGGTGGAGATGGAAATGCCTAGAAGTCCAGAAATCAATATAAACAAAAGAAATGAGCATAACTTAAAGGGGTTTCAACTAAGTATCACTGCAACTGAGTCTGTTGCCCGCAGAAGTTCTGCTCTGATACGTGGAACTAAAAGGTAAATAACTGGTGTATTTCTTATGAGACAGGCTCAGCTGGGAGTGACGTGGTAGGTACAGAGGCTGGGGTAAAGACAGAGGCCTGAAGGCTCAGGTATCGCTCCTAAGGTTTCTGCTTGCCCGACTTGGAAGGAAAGGGTGCTAGAGCAAACGGATCCGCAGCTGGCAGCTCCGTAGTCCTGGAGGAAAGGGAGGTGATGGAAACAGAGCCAGCTATCGACTGTTTGTTGGTCTGTGAAACAATTTTGTAGGCAGCGATGGGCTGGGCTTCTGGACTTGGCTCATCTTCTGGGCTATAGTGACGGGAATATTTGGATAAAGACTGGGGGCGGAATGGTTTGCCAGCCACCGGGCCTGAGACAGCTTCTTTCTGGGGCTGAGGTCCTTTGTTTCTGTCATTAGGAAGCCCCCCCGATTCCAGGGAGGGCCCCCTGGGAGAGATGCTGTCAAGATGGTCTGCTGCTTGCACAGAATGGGAGGGGTGGTTAGACTGCTGGACAAAAGCAGCCATGGAATACTGAGCTCGGACAGGGGCATACACTGCTCTCTCAAGGCCTGGGAGCAGAGGGACATCCTCAGTCTGACCGAGGAGACCGGCCTGCACGGGCAACTCCTGGGAGGTGCTCTGGGCAACCGTTAACTCCTCCATGCTCTTCTTCTTGGTAAACGGAGCTCTCAAGAACACGTCGGCCTCCTCTGGCTGGGAAGGAGCCACACTGCCCTTGGAGACAAACGGGGCTTTGGAGAAAATATCCATGTCATCAGCTGGAACCCTCGAGCTCCTGAAGGGGGCTGTGGCAAAAACATCTGGCTCCCCAAGACCGTCCGTGGTTGGTTGTGGGAGGGCTTGGAACTGGTTCTTTCTGCTGCTCTGGCCTGCCATTGCTTGCTCAGTAGAGACTTCTGGCTGACCGAACGGAATAGGTCCTCCCAGCTTCCCCTGGGGAGGCCTGCAGCTCTCATCCTCTTCTTCAGATTCCATGAGGAGAGGTCGAGACCCACTGCAGTCCAGCATGTCCCCCTCGAGATCAGTCCCTTCCTCTTCACTGCTGTGGAATGAACTGTTGCTTGAAGGGCCATCTCGGGCCAAGTAGTCAGATTCTAAATTGTTCTGAGTTTTCGTGCCAGGTACTCTGGAGGGGTCTGGATACAGGGGAAGGCCTTTAACACCCGCTGAGTCTTTAAAGTGCTCTACAGTTATGACAGGACAGGGATTGGGCTCTCTCTGGAGACCTAGAAAAGCACAAAATGCAGGATTAATGCACAGATCAGTTCAACTCTCCTTGGAACATTTAAAATGGTCAACCCGCGGCAGAAACATTGTGGGACCAAATAATAACGGTTGAAATGGAAAAGGAAAAACAGAAAGATAAGTCAGGCAAGGAAACGGCACACAAACTGGAACACAGGCAATCACGGTCTCACATTCCGGAACGTGACAGGCACAATGCACAGGAAAGGAGATGAAGATGTTAGGCACACAGACATTCAGCATAACTACACAGTGCTCCTACTCGCGGGGCCGAGCACTGCCACCTGCTGTACCTGGCACTGGCTCAGGATGGCATGAAAACAAACCCAGTCGCTCATCTCCACATACACCGTGGCAGGTCTGGATTATGTAGAAATATTGTCTGGGGACAAATGCAATTCAGTGTCTGACATGTGGTCATCTGCTCCACACTGCCTGAATCTGAGGACAGGTTCTCAATCCCAACCCCCACCCCCACCCCGGAAGAGCAGCAGAGCACGGCTGCTTGGTAAATGCAAGATTTAATCATAAGCACTACTCAAAGAGCACAAGAGTGCCCCAAATGCCAATTCTGAAGGCGCTTTCTAAGGGGAGGAGACATAGTCAAAATCATATTAAATAAATCACCTTCAGCAGGAGTTGCTGTGGAATTTTGTTTTCAGTCTTGTAAGTGAGCGAAGATCTCCTCTGCTTAAATGAATCTATCATAAAGTTCTTTAAGCAGAAGGAGTAAAATACACGGGTAATTACAGAAATACTTGCAAACGCTAATGTACTGGTCTACAGCTAGCCAGCTAGACATGCCTCAGGGTGCTCTGGCTTTTAAAATCAAATACACAATTATCAGAATGCAAGAGAGCTTACCTTCCAAGAAATATTAGCAGGTTAGAAGTAAGTCATTGGGCACATGTTAGCAAGAGGGCAGGAAAAAGGCATATGTAACTAAGCAAGAAGAATCCAGAGAAAGGGCGGCTGGGGGTAAAGAGATCATTTCATCATGGGGTTCCCAACCCACCAGGCATTCGGTAAAATGGTTTGGATTCTGTAGATGACTTGGAACCTCTGTACTGAGGCAACTCCGTCAACCCCTCCCCAGTTACCCTCTCCCCTTCCAGGCAAATCATTAACTGGTAGAAACTCCTGCTAACAATTACCCCCTGGCTAAGGTTTCTGCTTGAATGAAGCACACAGCACACAGCAGAAGCGGCATCAAAATCAGTTTATTGGGAAACCAGTCACTTAGAGACATTACATCATAAAGAGATGGAGAGAGAGAGATCGGAACATTTTAGAAGATACTGTACAAAAATACTATGTTCCTCGGAATGCTAGAACTCTTTAGCAGCGCCTCTTTTTAAACAGCTCTGATCTTAAATACTGTGTTCAGAAACAAAAAAAAAAGGTGGGTGTCCCCCTCATTTTCTGAGTTTGAATGCATTCAGTGAATTTCCGATTAGGAGTCTTTACGTGTACTGGTGCCAAACAGCTGAGTAGCGTTTGCAGAACATGACTTTGAAGAGGATACGTTTTCTGTTCGCGTTGCAGCTTTAGCATGTGCACCCACTGGTGATACAGAGCGTTAGTCAGCTGACGGGAAGCAAAGGAACATCTTCTCTCTTGCAGTGTGTGTGGACAGACATAATCCTAACCTCTCAGGCAAGTGTGTTGATATTAGTTCTGTTACTGTGATTCTTAGGTGGTGATGTCTGGGAGGAAATTCAAATGAAAAGGGGGGCCAAGAGGCTTCCCAAAATAAGATTTGCCAAGCAAAGAGGCATGAAAGCTCCCCTCTCCCAAGACTCCTTGAACCACTTTCTGACGAAGTTTTCAGTTGCCAAAACTAAGGCATAATTATCTTATCTTCCAAAGCCACCCCAAAAGTTGGCGTTATCATGCCGGTTCTGTGGGAGAGCAAAATATCTTCTAGGGGAAAAATGGTAAATTTAGTCAGGCCAATGACCAATTCTGGCATCATACCGATCAATAAGGAAAACCGGACTAGTTTGACTGGAGTTAGTGTTTTGGGGAAATTTAAATTGAATTCAGTCAGATCTACTTGTGTGCAGAGAATGCCAAAAAGCAGCTACCTAAAGAACCAGGGGTGCTCTGGACGCCTGCAGTGTTAGACTACATTTTGAGAACTATCAAGTACCAAGTGGAGGGGACCATATCCAGGCTGGACAGGACAGAAGAACACACTTAACCTATGTAAATTACTTAAAAAGTGGGTTCTTGGTCAACTGGAAATCTGCCAAATTAGCATATACTAGGACCTTGATGTTACATAACAGGAAAACCACACCTACAATTTTAAGAACTTTCAAAAACTCACAAGCCCAGTCACAAAAACCCTGTGACGTTGAGTCTGAAGAGGAAACTTGTTTCCTGTTCTTCAAAACGACACCAGACCTGTTTCTGTTTTTTAGCATGAATCTGCTTTCTAGGAGTGGAAAACTACATTTAAAGGACTGTCCTGAGATGGCCAAGTCTCTTAACCTCTTCATTCTTTTTCGAGAAGGTGTAGTATGACTACAGCAGAGAGCAACCACCCTTTGCAGCCCTCCCAAGCCGGGCATTCTGGAGACCAAAGAATGCTGGTGGATTTGGGGAGACACAGACATCCATACTCCCTCAGCACAAGGCACAAAGTCGTCAAGAGAGGAGGAGATTCTAAGTAACTGTAAGCAGAAGACAGACATTAAATCTTGTTGGCAGGTAGAGGTCCTTTTTGGAATAGGAGTATCTACGTTCTTGTAGGGAAAGCATGTGTTTTCAAGGGGAACAATCCTTGCATATGAAAATGGCCTTCCACTATTAGGAAAACGTGTGTGAAACAGTCTGGCTACTAGCAAAGAAGGATTTGCACTAATTTAACCTCATGTCTTGGCTCCATTCCTCTGGCAACCAATAGCGTGCGCAGCAGACGGCCTGTGACCACAGAGCTCACCAAAGCCAGCCGGTGGTTCCTGAGGAGTAGAGGCCTTCAACCCAGGACCTGGTCTCACAGGCTGCACAAGGGTCTTTCTTACCATGAAGCCTAAGTAGGCTATTTTGTTCTAATCCCCTCAAACTGGGTTAGGTCTCCTTTCATTTTGGTTTAGCACATTAAATTAAGCAAGAAGGCAAGACACCCTTCTTTCTCTTGCTCTCACGTAGGACTGTGTGCAAGGTTAAGGGTGAGCACACTTTTTGTGACTTCTACGAGGGATAACTCCGTTTTAGTCTATTTTGAGGCTCCAAATTTATGTAGATTTCAGTAAGCGTTCATATGCTTGACAGAGTAGGAAAGGAGTCCCCGAAACTCTCTGATGACTTGGCAACTTTCCTCACTAACTGCCTATTAACTTTCAAAACAACCATAAGTGCTAAATGATTTGGGGTAGGTTTACCGTGGGGATTTTATCTGATGGACACAGTGACGGGGTCATCAGAGTGCTTTCAAAAAAATCGGAATCTGAAGACTTAAATTCCGGGCTGTATATTCTTCAGTGCAATACATCACTCACAGCCAGAACTTTACTTTCCCCCATACTGTAAACGGAAATACCAGTTACAAGCAGTATCGAAGACAGAATTCTTGCCAAAAACTGAAAATGAAGACTTGGAGTACCGAGAAACCTTCTCGTACATTTAGGAATTAGAAAGCAGACTATCCCTTCCCAAGAAGGTCAGAAACGCAGCACCAACTGAAATTCACACTCTTGGAGCCAACTCAGGGGATCAAGAGATGGACATCAAATTAATCATTTCCATGACCTTTCAGCTTAGATAATAAGATTAAGGGTTTGGTTCCACCATATGCTGTGCGGTGGCATTAACACCCATGACCGGGGGACAGGGATTTGGTGGGAGCCAACATGGGCCAGCGACGCTGTGCCTCTCAAGCCAATGGAGCATTAAATGAGAGAGATTTCTCCCTGGGCATAAAACTGCTGTTGCCAACATCAAATGTTTAATTAAACTGGCCTGGGTATATTAAAGATTAAATTAGAGGAGGGTAGCTGCAAATCTGTGCTCCGTTTGCAAACCCGAGTCTAGTCATATCAAATCCAGGCTCACGGGGTTTCCTTGTCCCTGTCTACAAGGGGAAGCCTCATGGGTAACCGTGACTCGGTCTAAGTCCTCGGCAGGTGTCTGCGCTCTCCTTGTGCGCAGGTAGTGACTGTCACTCAAGAATGGGGTTAAGTCCTTTTTGAACAAGTGAGTTTTTGGCTCAGGAAAGCAGCAGCTATTATACGTGATTTACATCTGTGGACATCAGGCTCCTGTTTGAACAGATAAGTCTTTATTCCCCTGTATGTTTACATAATAAATTGTTTACAGACTTTTTTTATACAATACTTGCGTAGCAATGTTTAAATTTCATATTTTTACTACGTAAGGTAGCTTCGCATACCTCTGTTTGCTTTGTCTTCTTGGGGAGGACATGATAAAGACCTGTGGTAAATATACATCCATGTGACAAAGGGGGTGTGCAATAGGGTGGAGTAGAATGCTCACAGGAAAAAGAGTAAAGTCAGGACACTACATCAAAGTGGGAACCAAGAAAGTGTCTTCCGTTCAAGCAACCACCACCATTTGGTAACTTTGCATAAGTTAGCATTACCCAAAGAACCTCCCTCCTCCACCTTAGCGAAAGGAAACCCAGGATAAACAAAGTAGTATCTTGTTACAGATTATTTGAAAGGGAGGCCATCTGGGATTCATTCTGACTCAAGAAACCCAGTACATCCAACTTCAGGAACAGGACTAGCGTGGAAAATGAAAAGACTAACTTTGTGCTGGTAAAATTATAGTCTCTAGGGAGGAATAAAAGATAGCTTTGTATTATCTGGAGTGTTTCAGTAAAGACTTCATTTTAAATATCCCTCTGATAGTTTCTCTGTTCTGCCCAGCAGCCTCTAATTTGCTTAATTTTGTACTTTGGGCAATCCTGTCATTTTTGTCCCCAAACTCTACGTTAGTGGCTACATGATCCTGGTAATGTTAAAGCCAGAGAAAGTTAAAGACTCCTGGAAATTTAGACAATCATCATCATGGGAGACTTTACTTTGGCCCAAGGTATCTACAATGTGCTTTTATTCAGCTGAACTCAGATCCCTCCGTACTTCTGGGCTGAGGTCAACCCCAAAGGTCTTCTCCTTCCTCTAAAATTGCTGAAGGCAGACTGTTCCTGACCTAGAGAAAACTGTGTTAGTTCGAATCAAAATGTTCAATTACCTGCCAGGAGAGCAGGAAAAAAAAAAAAAGTATTATAAACAAAACTCAAATTTCATCTTGAGAAAAACAGGTTCTTTTCTTGAGTATGTTCCCCTCTACTTATTAGCAGTCCACGTTCTATAACTCTGACTCAGGAAGTGCCAAGTCCAATATCAAATGACACTGAACACAGTGACAACCTCTTTCAGAGTTTATTTTAAAATTTGCATCTTTCCATTTTCTAAACCACTAAAGACAAGTGAAATTATGGAAGTCCCCTTATTCAGAATATTAAGGAAATTAAGGCTGATTTTTGTCACTTTCCATTATAAGGTCCTCTCTTGGAATTTTCTATGGATTATTCCTTTTCCTGTCTTTAATGGTAACCATGCTTCTGGGGAGGGGGATGATTGCGTTTTTTAGAAACAGCTAAATGTGACTCAGAACCAGGAGTCATGAAAGAAGATCAAGAAAGAGAACATACTTCCAGATGCTGAAAGCAATACTAGTTAGATAATAATTCAACAGAGTTTCTTATACCTTATTACTGTCCTTGATGGTATTTCTAAGGACGGGGGTAATTTCAGAAATAACTTAAATGAAGGCACAACGCTAGAGTAAGTATGAGCCTCCCAAGTAAAACCAGATGCCTTTGAAGGGAACAACACTCAACGAGTGGCCAAAATTCTGATATGTCTGCTATAAAGAACTAATTAATTATGATCGTAGTTAGAAGTGTCCGTTTAAACCTTATCTCCTGAGTCCTGTGTTTTTAAAAATACCGGGACTTATATCTGGTGATCTAATTACCTGAATGGTGTAAGGGAAAAAAAAATTGTGATGTGTTCTGGTATAGTTACTACTCTTGCACAGTTGGACTAAAGCAAATCAGAAATATATGCTTATAGTATCTGCCCATTTTTAAGTGCCAGATCACTGATTATATATTTAAAAAGAACTGAAGTCGTCTGATACTGTTTTGCTAGAATAGGTAGGGTCATTTAAAAAAATGATATTTAGATATTTAAAAAAAAAATCTAAGTCCAAAACTGTCCAATAATGTAGGCTTCTATTCAGATAACCAAGGAAGAGCCACCTAAGTTAGTAAAGGCCCATTATAATTCTCTAAAATGTAAATACTGCTCCAGTAACAGTAAGAACTACAGAAGATAACTGAAGAACATCAGGATTATACAGATCCTTCATAGTCCTTCCAAAGCATAATACTACGTACGCAGAACTCTAGAATTCCATAAGCTTAAAGACTATCCAGTCCAAACTCATCACTGTATACATAAGGAACAACCGCTCTTAGAAGTGGAGTGCCTGCTGGCGGCTACTTGGCAGGTGACTGGCAAAGGTCAGGGAGAGATCCCAGGTGACCTGTCTTGCCCAGGCCTCTTCTCCCACGGCCTGGCCTCAGGTCCCACGCCTGTGAGATGGAGTGGATGGACTAGAGACTGGTCTCTCTGATCCTGCTTGTGGCTCAGTCTAGAGTTCCGTGTGTCTACCGATTATCAGACACTGTAGTGACTCTAGTGTCATATCAAATAAACCCTTTAGCTCAAGGATGAAGCTATAAGCTAAGGGAGGTCCCATTTACCGAGTCACTCACATGGATTCCTTAACTTAACAGAAAAATAGTTCTCCCCTTTGAAGTCTTATTCCGAAAGAATAAACCCAAGATGATTTCATGTCATTATCTCCCTCAGACTTTCTCCATCTAGTCTCTGGCTTCCAGTCTGTTCATTTTCATTAATAGTCTCCATTAAGCTTTATTGAGCCAGATGACTAGAGAATATATCTCAGTGTGATTATGGGTAATACATGAAAGGAACAATTTAGAGATATCGAATTTCTAAACTGTACTCTTCACGGTTTCAATTAAATTGAGAAACTAGATATTTCATTATATTTCTAACATGTATATGTATGAAAAAAAATCAAATTGGAAAACATAGGCATAAAACATTGTTCTTATTTAAAAATAAACATTTCCTTCATTAGTTTATACATTCTTTCTATGTCCAGGAAAAAGAATACAGTTTTGATCTTCAGTGATATTCCTGTCCATAAAGGGGCAAACCAAGTCCCGTTTTCACTGCCATCCAATCATGGAGAGCTCTTCGAGGACATCTTTTTTTATCTTCAGCAGGAAGATTGTGCCTCCCTCAATTTTGGAAATGATCCATTATCCTAACAGAGGGCTTTCCTTAGCTCATCTAGTTTCAGCTGGCAGAGGAAGTATTTAAAGTCAGAAGGAAGACTGAAAGATTCAGACTTTTCCTCCGATGCCTTTCAAAGGCTGCTCTCACATTTCTGGGGTCAAAGCTTGACCTCCAAAGTGCAGTGTTTTGCAGGCCGTGGTTGCTGCTCAACTTTTTTTTTTTTTTTCCCCTTTAAAGTGCAAAAGTGAGGAAGAAGAAACAAAAGTACTAGAGAGAGAAACAAGCAAATGAGCTTGGAATTTTATTTGTACAAATCTGATCAACTAAGAGTTTCCCCTTCTGATCATGGAAAATGGCGCTCAAGGAAGAGAACCACAGTGGGGTTCTCTGGGCCCACCTCTCTTCAAAAGGGCAATTTTATAAAATTGCTTTCTATGTAAGGAAAAAAAAATACACTTCCACGAGTAAGGACATATACAGAGGGTGACCATGAGGCATGTTGTCATGTCAGTGCAGGGTCCTTTATTTATTTTATGAACAATATTCTAAGATTAGTGAGGAACTACGCTTTGTTTTGTTTTGTTTTTTAATCTAGGAAGCCAAGGAAAACCGACTGAACATATTTCATTGGCTGCATCCTTCGATTCAAACATCAGAGAGAAAGAAAGGTAAGTAGCCAGAATCAAATTGTGCCTAGCTTGTCAGCACACTTATTTCTGATTATCTGAAAATAAACAACATGCTTATTCTACAAAGACAGAGGACCTGCTGAAAGCTTATAGCAACACACAAGTCTACTCAAAATGATTCCATATGTTACACTGTAGGGTTGCTGTGTAGTTATACAAGGGAAAGAGATCAAAACCCTGTACAGACACCTGATATCAGACTTGAAACGCCAAGTGGAAACAGAACTATTCAGCGTCTTCATTTATACACAATTTACAATATTTGATTCAAAATAAAAATCACAAGAAAAATACATCTGTTTCTGCTACAATTCCTTCCCCTCCCCCCATCCACCCCCCAGTGAAAAGTCTTCTAATAAAAGGTATCATATTACCACCGTTGTCTTGTTTTGGTCTAATTCTGAGATCCCGGCTCGGGACAGTTAACATGAAAAGGAATGGCAATACTTGGGTTTTATATAATGTACACATTTTATCCAAGGATCTCAAGTACTTGCAGTCACGTCTCCAGATCTGCGAAATCACGGTTCAATGGAAGCCAGAATGCTGGATGAATGCTGGGCAGGTTGCATGGGGTGTAAAATCCCTTGGCTAAGTCTATGATCAAACAAGGTCAAAGCTGGTTGGCTAGAGCTGGGCTCAATTTCTCTTTTCAAACATATCCCATCCGTCCGTCAGTTTTACCCTCTCTTAAGTCACACACCCATCTCCAGGCTACTGCCCAGAGTTAAGACCAACTGAAGAAGCCATGTCCTCATGATAATGCAGCAGCATAAAAAGCAAAAACAGAGAAACACATTCATCAGCATCTGGCCAAAGGAGACAGGGGTTGGGAGGATTGGTTTGGGAGGCCATTCCTAGCAAGGATGAGACAAAGGTGTCAATTCACTAGTTTCAGTTACAATTAAGCTTTGGGTGGAGTTGATTCCAGCAGAGGTGAAGCTCATGGCATCTAGCGCTTGATTTAAGATAATGCTATTGAAGAAGGGTAATGAGAAAACACATAAAACTAACAGGGAGGAACTGGCCAAGGAATATCTGGAGGGCCAAAGTGATTTTCTTTCCTTATCATTTCTACAGGAGAAGGCAAGGGGTAGGAGAGAAGGGCTAGAGGGCCCCTTATTAGCAGATTTTTAAAAAAATCATTTTTCTTATAACTCCGTAATGAAAATGTATATTACGGTGTGAAGGTTACAGAACTGCATCTGCTACTGGGTCACGGCTACAGGTCTATGAGCTGATCCACCAGCAGTAAAGACCTGGCTAGGTTGGGAAGACTGGACTCAGAGCTCCCACTGCTGTTTCTAGAGTGCCCACCTGGAAGTGGAGAGATAGGAATTCAGTACAAAACAGAGGGTTACGGTTTAGATGTGCAGAGCAAGCAAAGGAGAAAAAAAACACAAAACCAAACCCTTGAGAAGCAACAATTTACATTTGTAAACTCTTACGTGTTGATTTTTAAACCTACAAGTTAGGTATCCACCACCCCCCGCCACAACTTCAGGCACACCATGCTAGAGGCAGAACACCTTGCAAAGAGGATGCTATTTTCAAATGAATATATGTTTTGCCTGAGAACTGCTGGCTAGACCTTAACTTCCTGATAACATCGAATCATCTCCCTGACAAAGTAAAAATCAATAGTTTTTGCTTTGGGGAGAAATCAGTTTCTAAGACCACTGCAATAGAAACATGCTTTAAGAAATATATAGATGGTCCCATGGCAACTCAGTGTCTCATGGCACATTCAAATGATTCTTAATCCATCAAAGAGGAAAAAGGATGCTTCACGAATGTCCAAAAGATGCAAATGGTATCGAAGCACCATACTTAATCTCTTTGGGAAGAATATTTATTACAGATTATTGTAATCATGCCAAAAAATGTTCAGTGCTTTTTAAAAAAACATATGCCTTCCGGTTTCCACTGATGAAATTTCCACTTTATTTTTGGCTTGATAGTTTGTAAAAACCAGGATTTAGTCAAAGCATTAAATACTTTTCTTCTCTCTAAATAAACACCACAGCCAAGCTTTAAGATAACTGTATCTCCATCTGTACCTGTATCTCTGCCTTATCCTGGTTCGGCCCCAAGAACTGTCATTACCCCCGGTTTCCTTCATTAAGTGAGGAGCTTCTTCCCCTCTTGCAGTTTAGGTACATTACTATTTTGTAGTGAGCTGTGATGTCAAGCTCTTCTCTTTTCCCCATCCTCTCTTTCTTACCTTGTGGGTTTTTGGTTATCAATACAGGAATAGGGTCAAACTCATCTTCTGCCACCTTGTCCGAGCCCTCAGGGACATCAAAACCTGAGATGAGATTACTATCTTCTGCAGCTTAATACAGAATGCAAGTACACAAGCAGAAACAACAGAGGTAGAGATTAGCAAATGAGAGAACATGTAAGAGGCACAAAGTTCCCAACTATACAATCACTATTGTCGGTGAAAATGCTTATTTTCATGACTTGAAATAAAAGTAGCAAAACTGGAAAATAGGGAAACAGAAAAATAGTTTCGAGCTGGCCATGTTAAGACTTTCATAAATGATTAGGGAGAAGGGTTAGAGGATGAACTCTCTCTACCATTTCAAGACCGTTCACTGTAGTTATTGTGAGGTCTCTCTTCAGTGTCAGTAACTCGCAAAGGCCTAGGAATTAGTCATTTATCTTCCTTATTGAGCAAACAGAGGCCTGACTAATAAACAATACTGAAGACACTCAAAGCCAGGGGCAGGGAGGAGGTAATTAGTGGCTCTTTAAGAAGCAACTGCTACATACACAATATGTTAATTAACTGAATTTAAAATAAAATTTTAAAAAAAGAAGAAGCAACTGCTATATACAAAAAAACAAAATACTTCTGAAAGGACTCGCTGCCCTGTGATTAGGAAAAAAAGAGTTTCCATCAACTCTGATGCCTCAGGGAATGTTGGGGCCCAAGATCACATGCCCTGAGATTTTGAGCAGAAGTCTGTTAGAATATTCTCCTCCGTTCTGATTAAGATTACCCTCCTGGCAAGTGCTAGCTGAGCACCTATTTTGCAAGTGATGCTTCTCTGTAATTACATATGGCTGCTGACACACTCCTGCCAGATGTAATTGGTTAAACACACACTCTATAAAAACATAATCATTTTAATGCCATCGAGGGTAAAAACAAAAACTCAGCTATTACCACTGCAAACCATAAACAAATTATTTTTAGACATTTTGGGGAGGCTTCCTTCTTGAATTTCTTTCAGAACAAACTCACACTGTTCCTTTTCTATATATTTGCTCCTTCCAGAAAACCAATTTCACTACCTAAGTACAGAGAGAAGTTTAGTGAATGCCTGGGTCCAGTCAGCCAGGTGCTGTGCCTGTCACTTTCAAGAACAGCTCACTGAAGAGAAGTCAGGTCAAGCTACTTCTCTCCAGCAGCATTTCAAACAGGTATTAGCCCAGGACTAAGAAATGAGAGTGGTAGATGAGAAAGACAAATCCAGTAATCAATTATGACTCAAAATTTAAAACTTTTCTAAGTTCAGTCTCTGAAGACTGACTTTTGAGGACTTATGCCTGCTTATTGAGCCATCACTACCCAAAAACTTTAAATCAGATTTGATAAAATAATTTTCAGGCCTAGGCTAACAAGTATCATATTAATAACAACAGTCAGTCAGTGGATAGTCAACTTAACCATCCACTTGTGCTGACTCTGCCTGTAATGGAGAACATGGGACACCTGCAGTCCCGGTGACCACCAGAAAGCAATGGCCCCACCAATCTGCTGTCTGAGCCGTATCAAGCACTCTTCCCGAGAGGGATTATAACACAGTGGCTGAGAGTACAAACTCGAGTTTTCCATATGGAGGACGGGGCAAAAACACTTCACTGGCAAAGACTTTCGGTAAGGAAAATTCTCAGGAGTCATTCAGTCCTCCTTGAAGGACGCATGTGAGCCCAAGGACAGGAAAGCATTTACCTTTATGGGCTGGAGCAGAGATCGCTATGGGGGCAAACTCTTCCAGAAGGTCAGTAGTAGGGTTAGAAAGCAGGGAGCAATCAATCAGGGAATCTTCCCCGGTGAGAGAATCTGAGTCCAGATTGACAGCATCCCAGGTCAGTGATGGCATTAAATAGCACACACAATATCATGAGATTAGAGCTCAGCCTTTAAGTTACTGCACTTACATGTCATATGTACAAGCCCAGGTGGGAGAAAGAAAACCACAAGTAACATCTTAAGCCCCCGGCATTTTCATCAATAGAAACATGTATTTCTAGATTCCTCTTAACATGAACATATAAATATGGAAAATTTTTTTGCTCAGAGGTTGCTGGGTAAGCAAATATGTGCTCTGGATGCCAATAAAACTTTAGCAACTCAGTTCTCGGCAAATGCCATTTCGGAAAAAGGACTTTGCAACTCAAGAGTTTCATTTAAACTTTCTCTAAACATTCAGGGGAAAAGGTATCTAAGCTGACTAGGAGGGGGCTGTCCCTGCCTTATTATGACATGATTAAACAGCATTTTCTAGAACTCAACCAGCTCCCCATTCAAAATAAAATGATCTTGCTTCTTACTAGTCGTCTTTAAATTTGACTTGCTCCTCTGAACATATGATTTTACTTCCAGTTAAGGAACAGAAGGAAGACAAAATCCAGAGTTCAAGCATTTTAACATACAAATTGTTCTCTAGGAAAGTTTCAGAAAAGTCAAGTAAGCACAGGGAAAGGAACCATCTCACCTTCTATGTTCATTTTTTCCCCTACCTCCTTGAGTTTACTTTCACAGTTTCCAGACTTCTAATTGTTTTCTGTTCCAAGTTAGGTAATTAGACACTTTTACCAAGTTAACTATGGACTCAATAAAAATGCAGGCTATCAACTCTGGATTTATGGACAGTTAAGGAATTCTATTAAGAGTGAAGTTTTGAAATTAGGGTAAAAACAATGCTGGACCAGGGAAGATTTCAACTCTGCCTACAATTTAACAACAAAACACCTATATAGGCTAAAAGCACTGTGCTGGGACTAGAATGGCAACATCCACAGCGTGAGCTCCACTGACACCGTTAGGTAGAAAGAAGGCTCAGAAACCTTGGAGGAGTTAAGGTCATCCCTGCAGCTCGGCTGAGTTCTTTAGGGAGGACGTGGAGGGAACCTGCCACCAGTGAAAAGAATCTTGAATAAACAAATACCATAACCAGAGAAAGTCCGAGTATCACTCTACAAAGAACATGGCTCCCAAAAGTACTCTGCTCTTCAGCATGGAAAGGTATCACTGAACATCTAGAAGCTGGGGCTGTAACCATACAAAGCATCCATTCTAGGGGGAACGGACCAGTCTACACAAGAAGCCCAGGGGCACCTGCTGCAGGTGGAAAGGTGGACTTGGAGGGCCACCACAATAAACAGTCCCCGCAGTGGCAGAGACACCTGACTGACCTGTGCGGTTCGAGGTCACAGATTCCGTCTGAGATGGAAGGCGCTGGGGCACTGGGGGCTCCAGTCCTGGTATGAGACTCTCAACAGCAACATCAGCTTTTTCTTTCGTAACAGAGCATTAAGAAAGGAGAACAAAGGGTAAGGGAAAAGGAGTCAAAAGGTTCTTTAGACAAGTCTGTGAAGGCTTTCTTCTACAGGTCTCTAAAATGCCAGTCTCGGGCAAGATGGGCAGCACAAGGAGTTACTTTATTTCTGCTGTTTTGAGTACCTGGGCTTCACTGACTGAGCATGCGAGTGCAAGGTTAACCGTTCAGACTAGGCTTGGTGAGTCTCAGTTTTCACAGACACATGTAGAACACGAGCCACCCAGATTTCTTCCATGTCTGAAGACATAGACTGAAAGGCACCATAATATCTTACAGGAATTTTGTTTTTCTTAAGGGATAAACCTGGGGGCAGACATCCTCTGTGCCTCGCAAAGGCCACTAGTCCATTTCGAATCCTGCCCCCCAGTGTGGCTGGGAGGTCTTCTGCACTGTCTGACATCTTGCAGCTGAAGGCCCATCTCTCTCTAGGCTCGTGGCCTTCCTGGGTTCGAGGACGATGTGCCCTGGAGTACAGGGCCCCTGGACATCTTGTACGTCTTGCCTGCCTTGCTGTAGGAGCACAGGGCAATATCAGACTGAGCGGACCAAGCCCCTGCCTGGATTCTACTCAGGGGGCTTCACCACTGGGCAGTGTTTTCTGTTACGGATACCTGGCACAGACAGAGGCCTTCTAAGAAGAATCTGCTAAAGGTAAAGGTCCCAGCTGGAAACCAACTTCCTTCATGAAGCTTTCGTAACTAACTGTGAATTTTTCCGTTCCTCCTCATTCTTGGGAAAGTCCTTCTAGACATCTCAGGATATCAAGCAAAGCAAAAATAACAGTGTGGTGCCCCTGGGAGGCAGAGAAAACACTTCTTTTGGGGTAATAACAAATAAGATTAAAGGAGGCTTTGTGGCATTTTCCATTCCTCGGCAGGGCTATTCACTGGGGATCTGCTAACCAGTTAGCTATCATTCTTGAGACAGACACATATATCATGCAAGACTGAAGAAACAGAGATGACGACTTTACCAATCACAGCATCAGAAGTGCTACCAAAAGGGTCTGTCATAGGCAAGAGGTCAGGGAGCAGGAGAGAAGTGTCAGGAGATTTGAGTCCCTCAATTAGTTTTTCTAGGTTGGGCAGAGAGGTAAAGAGAAAGCAAAAATGCAGTGAGATATTAAAGTAAGCTGATCATTTACCGTTTTCTATGCAAACATATTTTGGGCTCAAACTTTTGTATAGATTCATCATAAAAACAAATACTGTTAGTATCTTTTACTGTTAATTAAAAATAAGCTTTCAAAGTTCAAAGTTTAAAAAATGATTATTGCCCCAGCTGAAGTAGTCACTTTGTAAGTCACTCAAGATACTGCCCTAAGTTTGTTTGTTTTAAAATTTGAGGTATAAGTATTTATGCAAAGGATAAAAAATTACTGCTTTGAAGGGAAACATGCACCCTGATGATTATAGCAGCATTATCAACAATAGCCAAACTATGGAAAGAGCCCAAATGTCCATCAACTGATGAATGGATAAAGAAGATGTGGGGGCGCCTGGGTGGCACAGCGATTAAGCGTCTGCCTTCGGCTCAGGGCGTGATCCCGGCGTTATGGGATCGAGCCCCACATCAGGCTCCTCTGCTATGAGCCTGCTTCTTCCTCTCCCACTCCCCCTGCTTGTGTTCCCTCTCTCGCTGGCTATCTCTATCTCTGTCAAATAAATAAATAAATAAAAATCTTTAAAAAAAAAAAAAAAGATGTGGTGTATACATATATACACAATGAAATATTAGTCAGCCATCAAAAAGAATGAAATCTTGACATTTGCAACAACATGGATGGAGCTAGGGAGTATTATGCTAAGTGAAGTCAGTCAGTCAGAGAAAGACAAACACCGTATGATTTCACTCCTGTGGAACTGAAGGAACAAAACAGATGAACATAGGGGGAAAAAGAGAGAGAGAAGCAAACCATAAGACAGACTCTTAACTATAGAGAACAAACGGAGGGTTGCTGGAGGGGAGGGGGAGGGGAGGGGGACGGGCTAAATGGATGATGGGTGTTAAGGAGGACAACTGTCGTGATGAGCGCTGGGGGTTGTATATAAGTGATGAGTCCCTAAATTCTACACCTGAAACTCCTATTAGACTGTATTTTAACTAACTGGAATTCAAATAAAAACTTGAAAAAAAAAACTTGAGGTATAATGTACACTGAATAAAAGTCACCAATTTCAAGTGTACACTTTGCTGAGTTCTGACAAATGTACACATTCATGTGAGCGCCACCGAAATGATATAGAACATTTCCATTACCCCCCAAATTATCCTTGTGCCTTATTCTAGTCGGTGCCTTCCTGTGACCCCCAGACCCTGGCAACAACTGGTCTGCTTTCTGTCCCTATAGCTTTGCCTTTTCTAGAATTGCCTATAAACGGACCCATACAATATGTAGTCTCTTCTGTCTCAGGTCTTCTGTTTAGCATGATGCTTTTGCGCTCCCTCCCTGTCGTGGCGTGTATCAGTAGTTTGTTCCGTTTTATTGCAGTGCAGTGCCCCACTGTATGAATGTACCACATTTCGTTGAATCGTTCACCAGCTGATAGACATTTGGTTGTTTCTGGTTTTTATCTATTAAAACAGAGCTGCCACAAACAGATGCGTTGTCTTTATGCATTCATATCCCTTCCTGGGCTTAGTTTTGAAAAATTTTTTTGGACTCGCATTTAGAAATGCTGTGTAACTCAGCAAGTGAATCGAAATATGCCGAAGCTAACTTCAACCATCATTCATTGTCTGCCAACTGAGAGCCGGTGACAAGCTGGTACCTCTAGCATTCTATGGTCAGATCTCATGAAACGCACTTATACCTGAAGATGGATTAATTTGATGTCTTCTGGCTAGGAAACAAAAGGATGTAAGAAGCCGCTGGATCTGTCGCACCTGATAACTTAATGTGTCATAAGTGCACACGTTAAAATTTCGTTATGATCTTTTCAGCCTTGATCCATCAACAACTCTCTATTTATCTTCAGCTTATTAAAAACACTGAATCATAGAATCTTACAGAAAGAAGGGAATTAAGAGCTCGACCTCCTTTTACATACAAGGAGGTGGAGGCCACATAAATTCTATAACTTGACCAGTAAAAACCTGTCAACATTTTTTTTCTATCATAGAAATACCATGCCATTAAGATAAAACTAAAATGAAAATGTTTGAGAAAAAGAAGTAACTTAATGTTCAAGTACGTGTATAGAACATTTTAACGAATCTGCATTCTTCTAAGCCATCGGGAATCAAGATAAGTAAAGACGAAATTGTTATTTGTTGAGGGACTGAAACCAAATTTTAGGTGATCTGTCATTGAAGGTAATCTGTAACTACACAGATGAAACAAAATCATGGATTTTAGTGTCCTGGCAAGATAATTTGCTTTGGTGCAAGTAACACACTGCAGAAAAAGGTATTTTTATATGTGAAATGAATTTACCGTCTTTGGAGTATATGGCACGCAGACGTCTTTCAGTTAAATGACAGTATGCTAACTTTTTCTCATTTGTACCTGATATTTGTATTGAAGAAAGGAAGAAGAAAAGAAGCTTCTCAACAGCAGGGGAAAAAACCCCAGAGTACTAGCCAAATATACAAGTGTAATCACATCAGCATTAATCTTGCATCGTGCATAATGTTTTATTAGCAGAAAAGATGTTAAAAAATATGTGACAATTTTTAGCATACCGGCAAAAATAAGATGGTTTTCTTGAAAAGTCTAAAATTTTTCATTATGCTGAACACCAGCTTTTGTTTTATTCCCAAAAAGAGCTTCTTTCACGTACAGGAAAGTATTTTCTTCTTCTACTTTAAGCACTCATACATTTGCAATCTTACAAAGCAATGGATAAAAAGTAATAACCCGAAATTACTTGCTTATCTTTCATATGGTAGTTTATCTCAGTGCAAAACCTTAGACTATCCAAATCCGGAGTCCGAATTCTAGCCTCTCCAGCGACCGGTTGCGACCATGGGGTCAGTCCTTAAACTTCTGTTCTTACCTCCTGAACTGTACAACGGAGATAGGTCCCACCACCTTTTTGTATTGGTCACTCAAGTAGCATCTCTTCTACTCCTTTCCCCATCCTCCCTGCCACAGTGGGAACCTTCTGGAGCACTCTGAACTCACTTCTCTTGCAGCCCTTACAATGGGACTGAAGACAGGGAAGGTATCTTCTTACTCTCTGTATCCCCAGTTCTCAGTTTCCTCTTGTACCCTATGTCACATCTCTGCTTCACTGGGGAGGTGGGGAGGAAGAGGAGATTAACTGGAAAGTCAGGTACTTCAGCAGGAATTGAATATTTTTATTAGCCATTAGCAAAAAAGATCATGTGAAGGGGGTAAAAAAGTACGTGTGTGCATGTGTGTGTGTGTGTGTGTGTGTGTGTGTGTGCATGTGTGTGTGCAGGCACGTGTTGTGTGGTGAGACAGACCAGGGTGGGGATGGGGTTAAGTTGGCAAATTTAGGGGGCTTATCTTCTGACCGCACCTCAAGTAACAGGCGACTCACCCAGATAATCTGTATGGTCACTCCTGCCTGAGAATCCTCGAATACTGAATATGGGAGGGGGAGCAGGGACAGAGCAGGAGCAGACAGAGAACTGGGAGTGAGAGCACAGAGCCATGGCGTAAGTAAGGGGGACAGCGTGGGCACCAGCCCACTGCCACTGCCAGCGCTCTCGAGATGACAGAAGACTCCCAGAGACTCAGTGCGGGCGCCCAGGTGCCCCTGTAACTGCAGTCGTCACTTCCATTTGTAGAGTTTAATGTCAAACATTTTCATTCATTATTCACAAAAAGACCTGGGTTTGGGAATACCGATAGAGGTGAGAAAAATGGAGACAGAGACTGTGTGACTTGCCCAAAGTCACAGATGGGACATGGTAGAGCTTGGACTTGACTTCACAGTGTCCCCCACATGCTGCCTACAGGGTCTGCCTATGTCCATCAACATAGGACAATAGGTTTTCACACAGACATGGCCTGGTGCACAATGGCCAAATTAGCAAAGACATGTTGGCCCTGGAAGGAGCCTCAGATCTTATTCGATTAGCCTTCTCATTTACAGATGGAGAAACCAGCTCCAGAAAGGTAAAGCCACCTGCCTGAGAGCTTACAGTAGGTAAGCCACAGAGCTAACTAGGACTAGGACCCAGACCTCCTCACACGAGAGATTCAGTCTCCTGGTTGAACTGAGGCTTTGATTGCTTGAAAAAGTGAAGGTCTTAGAAGAAGTCACATCTCAAGCTATTCTTTCTTGTTCATTTTTGATCACTAGAAACAAAGAACCTGAGAACAGGACGCCACGGGCGGCACAAGGAGGCTACAGGAGGCTGAGAGTTGATAAATCACGGCCTGCAGGCCTCACATGTGCATCAAGGGCTGGCCTTGCTATCACTCACGTTAAGAATTCTATCTGCTCTCTTACAGTTATATAAAGACACCCTGAGACCACGTGTCATGAAGGGGGTGGGTGGGGAACAGCGGTGCAGAGAAGAGGGTGCTGAATTTAGGAACATGTGCAGAAAGTGTTCTTTAAGATCCCAAACCTCAATCGAGTTCTCCCGGGGCGTTTCACGATTGTTGATACCTAACGAAGCCACAGAGGCCTGAGATTCAGTAGCGAGAATGGGCGGAGTTCCAGGTTTTACCCACGTGTCTTGGTATGAGATGAGAAAAGGCAGAATTCCTTGAATAAAGTGAAATGTGAGAGGAGGCAGCGTGGTCTAACAGAGAGAAGGAAATCACCAGTTGGATGTCAAACTGACTGAGCCACCCTGGTGCCTCTCAGAGTAATTTTTTGGAAAAGGAAAGAGAATGTAAACTAGCAGGATCTGAGTGTGTCCACTTCCTTAGACGTTCGTCAAGCATGAGGTGGTGGGGTTTTCCCTCTTTCCAAGCTGATGGCAGAGCTCGCAACATCTCATTGTTTCATAAATGGCTCTTTTGGGATTCATCATCATGTGGGACTTTTACAAAATATATACTTAATGGTAATTTATCTCTCCTTCTAGAATCGTCTGCTCTTATTTTCCTGTTGGTGGTATTTTCTTATCATAACCCGGTCACTATACTCAGTTCTCTCTCAAGTCTCTAGGGTTCCCAAATAAAAATGAGTCTGGTTAAGAGCATGGAAAAGCACTGAAATCACGGTGAGAGGACTAGGAAGGTGGACCCCTGGAGCAAAGTGGATGCAGAAGGAGTTGGCCTGGGCACGGAGATGGAGAGTGCATTCAAGGAGAGGATTGGGGCACCTGGGTGGCTCAGTCGGTTACACGTCTGCCTTCAGCTCGGGTCATGATCCCAGAGTCAGGGATCGAGTCCCACATCAGGCTCCCTGCTCAGCGGCGAGTCTGCTTCTCCCTCTGCTCCTCACCCCACTCTCATGCTCTCTCTTTCTCTCTCTGTCTCTCAAATAAATAAAATATTTTAAAAAATTAAAAAATTAAAAATTAAAAAAAATTTTAAAAACAAAGGAAAAGATTGTTAGTACTTTGAAAAATTAAGAGGGAACTTGGAAAAAGGATCTTTTGAGCACCCCCCCTCTCTCTCCTTTCAAGCGTAAGCCAAGTGGCACTGGGGACTAGGGGAAGAAAGGAACAGGTAGGAATTAATCCATTCCAGAGTCTTCTCTCACATTTCTCTCAAGACTTAGTTATTGAAATATCAACCACAAGGCAAGAAGGTAAGAAATCCTTTGTAAACCTGTCTAAGGTTAGATAATCAAAACTGCTTCCTGATTTGAGACTGGGATATACTCGAAGTTGTGAGTTTTCTCTCTTTCGAAATATCAAAAGAGAGGATAGGTATCTGCTTATATAGGCTAAAAAGGTTAAGGGTTTGCTCAAGGACCATTCCAGGCCCAACCAGGAATACGACCACGAGGAGTAGGGCAGGCTGAACGAACGAACACGGAAGAGCCGGATGCCAGCCCCGTCAAAAAAAGAGGATTTGGCTGCCACGGCTTTGTGGCTTTGCAAATTTACATCTTGTCTGAAGTCTTGTGATGAGAGATGCTGTTTTTAAAATCTAGTCACTTTAAATAGTTCCTATCTTGGAGAAACTAGACACTAAACTGTAACATCTGCAAGTTGGAAGCAGAAGTCAACCACTATGCCTCATTCCAACTTCATTTTAGGGAACGGAATCTGCAGAAAGAGAAACTTCCCAGAGCAAAGACACACAGATGACCAACCTTGGACTTTTTAATATCGCAAAACAGCAACTGGAAGTGAGGAAGATGCCAGGCAAACAGCTCTGAGAGGAACGCCTATCTTGACAACAAACCACTAAGAAAACACACCTTCTCTTGCCTACTTTTTAAGAGAGGATGAAGCGCCGTAAAGCAGGAGGCACAGTTTGAAAAGCTGTTGATTCTAGGAAGTGGCACTTACGGGGCAACTAATGCGTTCTTGCTTAGTCCTGTGGAATACCGGTGTGGAGAGGCCGGTATTAAGGAGGTGCTATGAAAATCTCAACTCTTCTGCTCTGCTAGTGGAAACGTAAAAAGATGTAGTTGCTATGGAAAATAATACAGTGATTCCTCAAAAAATTAAAAACAGAATTACCATAGGATCTAGCAATTCCATTTCTGGGTATATAAACCTAAAAGAATCTTGGGTCTTGAGGAGTTATCTGCATTCCCACGTTCATGAAGCATTACTCACAAGAGCCAAACTATGGAAGCAACCCAAGTGGCCAACAACAGATGAACGGAGAGACAAAATGTGGTTATGTACGTACAATGGAATATAATTCGGCCTTAAAAAGGAAGAAAATTCTGACATATGCTTCAACATGGATGAACCCTGAGGACATTAAGTTAAGTGAAATAAGCCAGTCACAAGACAAATACCAAACAATTCCACCTATATGAGTGAATTTGACTGGTAAAGCAGTCAAATTCAAAAAGACAAGAGAGTAGAATGGGGGTTGCCAGGGGCTGCGGGAGGGAGGGAAGAGTGTTATTGTTTAATAAGTAGAGAGTTTCAGTTTTGCAAGATAAAAAAGTTCTGTGGATGGATGGTGATGTTTGCAAAAAATGTGAAGGTACTAATGCCACTTAAAAATGGTAAATTTTGTGTTATATATATTTTACCAGTTTTAAAAAATAAAAGATCAAATCTTTCAGCCAATTCTCAGGGAAAATTCCCCACTCTCTTCTACCATATTTTAAATTTGGTACCACTCATAGCTTATCTGTTCTCTGACACAAATAGAAGATGAATGAGCACACAGCACATAGGCATCGATGAAATACTCTGAGACTCACAGAGCTAGGCTTCATTTGGCAGCTCTGGGAGCACACAAATGCTCATGGCTGTGACTTTTTTTTATGGTAGATTTTCTAAGAAAATCTGTTTTATGATGCTTTGGAAAATAGAAACGCTCCTTTAAGAAAACCCAAACAAGGGGCACCTGGGTGGCTCAGTCTTTAAGCGTCTGCCTTCACCTCAGGTCATGATCCCAGGGTCCTGGGATCGAGCCCCGCATCGGACTCCCTGCTCAGAGGGAAGCCTGCTTCTCCCCCTCCCACTCCCCCTGCTGGTGTTCCTTCTCTTGCTGTGTCTCTCTCTAGCCAATAAATAAATAAAAATCTTAAAAAAAAAAAAAAAAAAGGAAAACCCAAACAAATCCAATTATTCAGTCCCTGTTACCCACAGTTGAATAATCATTAAATCAAGGACGTCTACTTCAATGGCTCTCAGTTGTGCAAAGGTCAAAGGTTATAAAGCAAGTTTAATTTCTGTAAGAGAGAAATATCATTGCCTAAGACTTTATCATAAGTAGGCCTGTCCCACAGGGAATAAGGACTCAGAACCAAAGCTGTTATAACATTTCCTATCTTTATACTAATTTAAAGTTTACAAAGCAATTCCAAACACACGCTTTCATCTGAACCTCACAAGCCACTCCATAGGGTAGGTTTTAATAGCACCAATTTTGAGGAGAACTCAGAGTTTAAGTGGTTTGATCAAAATCACCAAGTTAGTATGCGGGTAGAACCCAGGTCTTTTAAGTTCAAACCCATTTGTGTATTTCCCTAAACCTTAAATTTAGCTCTGCAGTCGAAGGCTTTGTTGATCTCCACACAAGGAAACCTTCACTGCTGGGGGGCCCACGGCCACGAAAACGAGTGTCTGAGGCAGCACCTGTCACTGTAGCACTGGGGCCTCACCTCCTTCCCCAGAAAATGAGATATTACTTGACATACCCACCGGTCAGTATTCTTTGTAGGATCAAAGGAAATTATATGTGAGAACATTTTAAAAGCATAAAATAAAATGTTAAGTCATTAAAAGGCATACAGTTGTCAGGAGACTAAGACTTCATGACTCACAATCAGGAAGGTGGAGAGTGGAGGGAAGTATGTATGCAAAACAAACAAACAAACAAACAAACAAACAGACCAAAAAGCCTGGCTGGTGCCCACAGTGGGCTGGAAGCAGTGATAAACTGCTTAGGGGGGCAGGAGGTGGGGGGAGACAAACTGCCCATTTGCTAAGTTCCCAGAGACCCTAAACTTTCAGGCCTTTCTTCACTCAGACATTTCAAGACGGTAAGGAAGCACGTAGGGGAATCCTATCTATATCCTATCTACATCCTTGGATAAAGAGGCTACAGAATTGAGTGGTGCTACAGGCTGAATGTTACAGTACACACAATAGTCAGTCACAGTGGTAATATACCCTGCTCAGCCCAACTTCTGGAGGGTGCCGGGAAGGGTCGGAGCTGAAGGATCTGCTAAGCCTAGCTACTACTTCCACTCTGAGGTCTGGCAGCTTCCTGACAGTGAGCTGTGCCTTCGTTTACTCATCCTCAAAGACTGGATGGGAGGCCTGGCTGCGAGTTGGCAGAGGCACAGATGGAAGGCTGTGGAGCCACCAGTCTAATATTTGGGAGCTGGGGAAAAAATGGAGAGCAATGGGGCTGCCATAAGCCGTTTAGCCTCAGGTTTTACTTTGTTCCTTCATCCAATCTGCAAATATTCATGGAGTGCCAACTCTAAGTGCTCTAAGCACTGGAAAAGCAGTGCTGGATCAGAAAGCAAGGTCCCTCCTTCAGGACACTGACATCCTAGTGGGTAAAGACAGGTAATGAACCAATAAAAACAGATAATGCTATGAAGGCCAGAAAGTGTGACTGAGAGTGCTGTGGGACCACAATGGACCTGAGAAGACGGCATTTAAGCGGAGATCCAAATGTCGGATGACAAGAAGGAAAAGAGATGGAGGAAAAGTTTCCCAGGCAGAGTTACCAGCATGTGCAAAGGCCCTGAGGTGGGAACAAGCTTTGCCTGTTGGAGGAAAGACTGAAGAAAAGAATGCTATGAGCTCAGGTTAGAGGGGTAGCCAGAGGGGTAACCAGATTAGTTAGGGCCTTTCAGGTCATGATAAGAAGTCTGGATTTTATGCTTGGTGATATGGAAATTCACTGGAGCACAAAGGAGTGACATGTCTAATTTATGTTTTCAGATGAGTCTGGTCTGACAGATCATAGAGCAAATAAGATACACCTGTAATTCTCTATTAGAATGTTCCATTTTAATAGATTTCCCATTAAAACCAAGAGGGGCCATGGCTTAACTGGTATTAAAGTGTACACAAGTATCATTTTAGCAGGAATCCCCCAGAATGAGAGAAATATGGAGGATCAGAAGACAGGAAAGATGACAATAAGGGAGGCAGGATGGCCACCAGCTACGTATGGTGTTTCCCAGGCTCACCTTCACAGCCCTTCACAACTCATCTCTACAACCAGAAGCTGATATCCTGACCAGTTGGCGTGTGTGCCTGGCTCCTCTGCCCTGATCTGAAGGGCACCTGTGCGAGGCAGAGGACAGCTACGTGCCTGTGGACCCTCATCTCCTGGCCTGTGCCAAGAGGCCACCCTTCCAGCTTCCACAGCTCATGGGCTATCTGGGAAAGAGTAAGGCAAGAACCCTGAGGGGTGTCAGAGGGAGAATGCCTCAATAACCCCTTTTACCTGCCTGATCCCATGCCTGCCACAACAGGGAAGAAGAAGAGGCCAGTGGGCCCCAGCCTCAGTTTGCAGCCCATACCTTTCCAGTGTTCTGCTAGAAACTGGCTTGTCCAGGTGCTTCCAGGCACACCTGAACATACAACAGAGGAAAGAGCCTCTACTTGATTCCTTTCTTCCCTTTCTTTTAAGTATCTGATACCGAATCATTCCTCAGTGACCTTAGGTACTTTTGACCTACATCCAGGTACAGCAAGCTGTAACGTTACACAATACTACCAGATCAAGGCAAGTTTTTGCTTCCCCTAAGGAGGGTCAACAAATTGCCTAAAGAAATAAAAACTGTCATGGTACCCTTGCTCCCGTCTGTCTTAGTAAGTAGATGGTACAAACATCACAATCACTTCCAATCTTGAGTTCAGTCCAATACCTTTAACATTCTGGGAGAGAAGAACAACCAAGCAGATCCTATTAGTTTAAAGCCAAGAACAGGTAGGGTAAGAAGAGAATAAAAAAAAAAAAACTATCGGGAACAAAATGGTTGCAAGATGCTTCTAGAGCATTGGACCTATTTGCTTTTTCAAAAAGACTGACAGAGAAGAGAAAGGGTGGCTTTTATGTCTCACATCATGCTCCCTACCCCACCCCCAAAAGGATGAGGAGGAGAATAGGGAAAGAAATCATTGGCATCCATGAACCCCAAATAGAAAGCATCCAATTACTATTCAAAAGCTATTTCAATCAGAACACACTAACAATTTCTTACTTTTTTTTAAGACTGCTCACTTAAAAATCAGGATATGGTAGGCCTAAAGGGATATTTGAACTCATGCAGTCCAAATTACTTCACTGATGAAGAGTCAAGCCCAGAAGGTTTTCAGATAGTAGAAATGCCAGGAAGGGAACCGGAGTCTCCTGACTCAACATTCCCTTTAACTTTTATTTATAAAATAAAAGCACATTATAGGAAAACAGGAACTGGACAGAAATCACCAGTAATCCAATCATCATACTATACCCACTATCAGCATTTTGTTCCTTCTGTCACATGCTTATAGGCGCCCCCCCCAACATGTTATCATCCTATTGGACTAATGTTCCTTCTAATACACAGGCTGTTCTTGTTACCAAAAAATATTATAACAGCACCTATTATTAGGGCTTGGAATTCACATCCTTTTTATGGATGTGAATTAAACAACTCTCATGAGACCCTGGGACCTAAGCATCAAGCTGCTTAACCTCAGATCAGCTCTATTCACCTACCTGGTGCATCGGGTACTTGAAGAGGAATGAAAGGATCAGATACACTTAGAAGTGGGAGGCTAGAATCCACAGTCTGCCCTCCCTTCCTTTTTTCAGCTGGAGTTGGTTGGAGGGGAAGAAAAGGTCAAGGAGAGAAAAAAAAGAGAAAAGCAGAAAACATCAAGTAAATCTACATGAATTTATCATCTATTAACCCAACAGCTCAAATTATAGAGTAAATCTAAACTTAGAGGCAGAATAAAGAGGATGAGTGGATATAATCCAGTGTAATGGCAAAATATGTATGAGAGATATAATCCGGTCCTTGCAACATACTCAAAGATGCAACTGATGATAGAACTAGTGTATTCATACACCTGAGTTCCACTTCTTCCTTGTGTGGAAGCCTACTGTGTTCTCTTCCAGAATTCCTGTAGCAACTATTGTCCGTATCTCACACTGTAGCGTGTAAACAAACCCTGTCTGTTCTGCAATCGAACACAGACGTATAGGTGCTTCAATGTGCCCTCTACATTCCTGAGGTCACTGTATCACCAAATGTCTACTACAGCGCTAGGCAGACAGGCACAGACAGAAACAGAAATAGGCTTCTTGTCTGTTGCAAGGTTAGACAAGCCCTAACTTCTGGGTTACATCTAACATTCACTGACATTCATTCTATACTTGGCAAACTCGCAGATGTACAGAAATCTATACACCCTGTGGGATATCAGGGCTTGAAGGGGTCTTAGGATTTTCTAGCACAATTTTCTTACTTTACAGAAAAGAAAATGAAGCCCAGAAGTTAAGAGGCTAGCCAAGGGTCTACCAGCAAACCTACAGTCAGAACCCAAGCTTGCTGGTTTCTACTTTACCATTCTTTACACTGCATTTTAATACTCATTTGTTCTTTAGTTAAAATCTCATTTTGCCTTCCATAGATTTTTTTAAAAACTTTTTATTTTCAAATAATTATGAAATCATAGGTATTTGCTGTACATAGAGCCCTAGGAACCTTCAACCAGCTTCCCTCCATGGTGAGATCTTTTACAACTATAGGACAATATCACTGACACTGTTACAATACTGTAAACCAGACTTTACTCAGTTTTCACATGCGCTCACGTGTGTGTGTGTGTAGTTCTTTGCAATTAGATCCTATGTATAGGTTAGCACAGCACCACCATGACAATGATATAGAACTGTTCCATCAAACCAAAGAACCCCCTTGTTCTTCTCCTTTATAGTCATACCCACTTCTTACTCCAGTCCCTACCCCCTTGGAATCCACTAATCTGTTCTCAATCTCTATAATTTTGTCATTTTGACAAGGTTATTAAACGGGTTTTTAACTAAGCTTCTTTAAAGGTAAATGGAGGAAGAGAAGGGTAAAATCACTGCTCTTAAAATCTCTAAAATATTTTCAAATGAGACAATGAAATATATGAAAAGAAAAAGAACAAATCATAAAACTGGATATATTCATTTTTGAAAAAGTATATATACAGAAATAAATTATGGACATAAATATTTTAAAATGTCAGCAATGTTTTCCTCTTGGACTGGGATTGTGAGTTCTTTTCTCTCGTTTCTTTGGGCTTTTAGTCATTTTTTCAAAATTACACAAATGAATGTGTATCACTTAATGGGAAAATATTTTAAATAAAGAAGTACAATGTCAAATTTTAAATATCTATTCCAACATATGGACACAGTTCATCAACATTTTTGCGGCTTTCACCATTAAGATGCTTAAAATAACCCTTCTGTCATCTTCTCTGACTCATTGCCAAATTTCCTGCTTATTTCCTCCCTTGGTTGATCAGAAGGTTTAAAATCAGTGAACAGTCTGAGCTTGATTAGAAAACTTCTAGAAAATGATGCTATCCTATACTTCAAACAAATGAGGACATATTAATTTCTGGGATTTAGATATCATTTTCTTTCATTCATAAAAAATGAAAGTGTCTCACACACAAAAATTTACACCACAAATAAGAAAGAAGGAAAAATCCCAAATGTTCATTTAAAAATGGCTGGATAAGATGAAAAAACTCCGAAGATGTTTTATAATGTTCATAAAAGCTTAGTGTCACTGATTTACAAAGATTCCTGAGACATGGTTATGACTACAGCTTCTGAGCTGGGCTGCTCAGGTACGACTCTCTCTTCCGTCATTCTCCAGATGTGACCTAGGCAGGTCACTTAACCTCTTGAGGGTTGGTTTTTGGTTTTGGGGTTTTTTAAAAAAGATTTTTTATTTATTCATTTGAGAGAGAGGGAGGGAGAGAGAGCGCACACACATGAGCATGCACACAAGTGAGCACACGAGGGGGAGGGGCAGAGGGAGAGCAGACTCCCTGCTGAGCAGGGAGCTGGATGCAGGGGATGCGGGCTCGATCCCAGCACCCTGAGATCATGACCTGAGCCCAAGGCAGACACTTAACCGACTGAGCCACCCAGGCACCCCCCAAGGTCTGCTTTAAGGACCACCTGAGACAATGCATAAAAAGCACTTAACCAGTGGGCTTATTAGCATGTTGCCAGGCTCAGTATACATTCACTGTTATTGCTGTCGTAACTCTACTCAAATGTATGTTTTTTTAAGGCAGGGGCCTTTAAGTCCCTTAAAAAATACAACCACTTATGGCCTTCAAAGTGAGCATAAAGGGGGAGAAGAGGCTAAAACAAAAATCAAAACTGTTTTAAAAACAGTTCATACAGGGGCGCCTGCATGGTGCAGTCATTTGAGCATTGGACTCTTGGTTTCCGTTCAGGTTGTAGTCTTAGTTTCATGGGATCGAGCCCTGCATCAAGCTCCGTGCTCAGTGTGGAGTCTGCTTAAGGCTCTCTCTTTCTCCCTCTCCCTCTGGACCACCCCCCCTGCAACACTCTCTCTCTAAAATAAAGAAATCTTAAAAAAAAAAAAACAGTTCATATAGACAAACAACGAAACAGTGTTGAGTAGAATTATAGGCACTGAAACTGGGAGTGTGTGGAAAATGTGTAGGGATCTCTGTTGTTAACACTGGTGAATTCACGCTCCTATCCTTCAGCAAAAAGCAATTCTTTTCATTCACTCAACACTCTGTACTGAACCAAACACAATACTAAATGCTAGGGTTCAACAGCAAAGAACACTCTCCTGGAGTTTATTTCATGACCCCCTTTCCAGGGAAACTATACCCTACTCAGTACCATAGCTGGTCATCAGTATGATGTCCTATCTCAAGGACAACGGTCAATGCTTTTACATTTGGTACATTTAGTCAACATGTGGCCTATCTAACTTTAAGTACTTTAAACCAGACCAAAATATCAATAAATTTAAAAATTACATAGGTAAGACGACAAAGCTAAAAATAAAAAATTACACAAAACACTAACTTTTTAATATTAAAGGCCCCAAATAAGGCCAATGTGTATTCTAAATTAATAACAATGAGATTATCATATGAAGACTTATAGGATAGGATTAAAACTTCAGGTTTTTTCTGACAAGGGAAACACACACCTATTAGAAAGTGCTCTCAAAAAATAGTGTAATCCTCAAAAGTCAGGGTGGGGTGGGCAATTAAGAGAGAAGCAAAGAGAATATTGAAATATCTGTGGACAAGCCTTCTAAGCGGATTATAATGAGCCTCTCTCCCTACTCTCATGCTGGTTGAAAATCACTGTTATAGTGGGAGAAAAACTCTAAACACTTTCATTACATTTTTAAGAAGAATTTTTAAAAATTTTACTGTGTTCCTCTTAATATTGACAAAGCAAACCTAAGAAAAACAGGGAACTATAATAAAAAAAAAGCAAAAGTTAAAGAATTGGAAGACGGGAAAACGGCAGATTTTTATAAATCTAAGAGTTGTCTTGGAAAGATGCTAAAACAACAAATCTCTAGCTAAAGTTACCAAGAAAAAGCGAAACACAAATATAAACAATGAAAATTGATATGTATACAAAGGAAATATTATAAAAGGGTTAAATGCATTATTCTATTTTATTTCAAAAAATTTTAAACTACACATGACTTTCTGGAAAAATATTACGAAATTAGCCTCATCATGTGGCAGAAAACCTGAGAGAGGAAGTTCTGGAGCTGGAGGGTTGTTGTCCCAGCTCTGTCACTTCCGAGCTATGCGACCCTGGAAAAGAGACTAGTCTGTGCTCAGTTACCTCAGCTGTGACAAATGTGGGGATGGTACTGAGGGTCAGATGACATAATACTTGTGTAGGACAAATGACGGACTGGGGAAAATGTTTACAGTATAGGATATACGAAGAGCTCTTACAAATTAATAAAACGAAATGAACAAAGAACATAAAAAAAAAAAAGGGCAGAGGACATGAACAACACAAATCCCAGAAGAAAAACAAATGGCCAGTAAACACTGCCCTGTCTACAGCCTCTGATCTGGGCTGGGTAGGGAAATGGAGGGGAAATTACTCTCATTCACTGTTGATTAAAATAAAATTTGTATAGCATTAGCATTCTCGGAGGCCAATTTAGAAATATGCACCAAATGCCTTAAAAGACACGTCTTTTGATTTAACAATAATCTTCTAGAGGTTATCTTAAAGAAACTATAAAGGATATTATGTAATGACGGCCAAAGTTCCAATAACAAATAAATTTATGACATTAGAAAAACTACTAACACACCTAAAGAAGGCGGGAAGAAAGAATATATAAGATTAAAATTAGAAATTAATCAATAAAATTAAAAAGATCAATTTTGGAAGCATATCAAATTCCATATATACAAGGAATATATATACTCAAAACCTCCTATCAGTTGCTGAGGGAATTATAACAAGAAACCAGTGAAACCAAATTAATGTTTAGAAAAGAGGTTACTTGGTTAGATACATTAGGACAAATCCATATGAAGCAATTTAATGCAGATCTTTTAAAATTTATCTTTTAGGAGCTTCTTTAATGATGTGGGAAATGTGCCAGACTTAGTAAGAGAAAAAATTTGGTTTTAAAATAGGACTATAAGGATGTACATTAGAGTCTTAAGCTAAGGCTAAAAATTACGTACAAAACTGTGGTGATGTATTTTCGTACGGAAGAAGATCTGTAACTTTCATTACATTCACGAAGCCACCTGTGACCCTAAAAAGGTTACATGCCATTAACAGACACCAAAATGGTATCTCTGTGCTACTTCTTAATGGTGAGATTATGGGGATTTTAACTTTCTTCTCTACGCTTTTCTATAAAATACTAACTTTCATGTAATATATATGTATGATTTTCTAATTTTTAAGAAATTTTAATTGAAGTATAGTTGACTACGTGTGATTTTTATTAATAAAGGAGAAAATTAGTTTTTTACTATTACTTCTTTAATTTAAAAAAAGGTCTACTTTAAAAAGATACCTCTCTCTCCCTGTAAACACACACACACACACACACACACACACACACACACACACACACACACACACAGTTCAGTTGAATCTTGGACAGAGGATAGAACATTTAATTCTTCGAATTCTTCAAGTCCTTCCAAAGATCTAAGCAATTACAAGAGATTAACAGAGTGATGTTCTTAAATTTAGAAATATTTACTTAAAGTATGTGTGTGAACTAGAGAGAACAAATTCTGTATATTACTGACACATCATTCTGTCATTTTAATTCAGAATGATTCTAGATATTTCTTTTTCCCTATCTTTTATATTGGAAATCTTCTGAATGAAAGAAAATATACGTCAGCACCAAGATCTGGGGCTCACTGGTGTTGCCAGAGTTATCTGTGGAGCGGAAACTGTGGAGGAAACAACTGTAAGCCCTGTGCTTCAGGCATTTGCCATACTAACCGGTTCCAGAGGAAAACGAAGGAGTGGCAAAAGCATCACCTTGAGTTGGTTGAAAGCCTGGGATCAAACTCTCAGCGGAGCCTCCAAGCTTCTCAGGATGTTTGCCTAGAGGGACAAAACACCACTCAGTTGATTCCAGCAGAATCCCACGATGCACACACACACGCAGCAGGTGGAGGGCACCTTCTGAACCGACCGCTAGACTTGACTCCTTTTACTGCCTTATGGCAACACCTCAGCCACTCATAGGTCCTTGTCTAATCACTGCAATAACTGAGACAGCAGCTGAGAAAAGGAAGTTGTAAGAATCAAAGCACATCAGTTTTGCAAGATGGAAGGAGCTCTGGAGACTGGGTGCACAGCGACGTGTGTGTAGTTAACACTACTGAACTGTACGCTCGACAACGGTTAGGAAGTTCATGTTTGTGTTATATTTATTTACCACAGTTTTTAAAAAGATTTTATTCATTTATTTGAGAGAGACAGAGGGCACACACCAGAGAGAGAGAGAATGAGCAGGGGGGGTGCAGAGGGAGACGGAGAAGCAGGCTCCCCGCTGAGCAGAGAGCCCAACATGGGGCTCGATCCCAGGACTCTGGGATCATGACCTGAGCATAAGACAGACGCTTAACCCACTAAGCTACCCAGGCGCCCCTGTATATTTATCACAGTTAAAAACTTTTTCAAATAAATAAATAAATAAATAACCAACAAAAGAGATGGCTGGTGCTAGAGCCCAAAAGCTCAAGCACGTTACTCAGGCAGAATGCCTCCAGTCCTTACTTTGAATCTATTTGTTTTTATATAATTCTCCTGAGTTTGGCAATGTGTTTCCCACATTGGAAACAGTTCAGGAGAGCACATGAGAAGGGGGCGTGGGGGAAGCAGCAGTGGTGAGACGCGACGAGGGACAGACACAATGGCAGCGTTTAATGTGACAGAAGAGAGACGAGAAATTATGAAAAATAGACACAAGAATTTTAAAACGTGGGAGTCTCTTAATCAAGTGCTAAAGTATTAGAGCCTTCAATAGACCACGAAGGTATTCTGTTTATTCTAGAACAACAGCTGGCTTACCTAACAATGAAATAATTTGACATTGAGTTAGTGGTCTGTCAGAGTTAAATCCTATACCCTATTTTTTGCTTAAAAGAATAAGAAAGCAATATAAATTTTTAAAACGTATCTATAAAATGATAGTTAAAGTTAAAAGAGATTAACAAAAGTTAGAGTAAAGTTAAAAGACATGGTTAAAGTTCTTATCATTCACTCGGTTCTGATCATTCCTTTACCCCGTGCTCTTGTCTAACGCTGAGGTACTCTTTTTGAAGAATTTTCCCAGGGCGTGCTGTTGTTTTCCAAAGTGTGCTTGAGGGTCTGTGTGTATGAGTCCCACCTTTCCAAAACAGACTGTGGGTTTTTTTGTTTTGTTTTAAGTAGGCTCTACACCCAGTGTGGAGTCCAGTGCGGGGCTTGAACTCATGACTCTGAGATCAAGACCTGAGCTGAGATCAAGAGTTGGATGCTTAACCAACCAAGCCACCAAGGCGCTCCTAGACTGTGGGGTTTTGAGAGTAAAAATGGTACCTTCTATTTATTTGATCACCTCTCCACAGTCGGTCAACAGTACTACAGAACTCAGACCATAGTCCAAGATTCAAAGTTCATGTGAGGGCACACTCTCTCCTGGGTAAGCAGTTACAACTTTCTGGGACAATAAACACACAAAGGATAAGAAAACCATCACACGCCTCCAAGGAATGACCATGCTTGACAGTATCATCCTGATCTATGCTACCAAATCTTTCCTAAAACTGTCCCACTCTCCTTGCCACCGTCCGCAACAGGCTAGGAGTTCTGGCGGACGAAAAGATGTCAGTGCTCTGACATCAAAGCAATTTGCCCTCAAACTTCAAGTCAAGCCTCTGAGGGAAGGAAAGACAAAACCCTACATTTTCACACGCATGCCCCTCTAGAGTTAGGGTTTACGAATCACAGAAGGACACCAATCGCTCACCTTCCCCCAGCTTGGCAAAGTCCTTGTTCAGCAGTTCCTCAGCTGTGAGTTTGGAGAAATTGTCATCATCGAAGGGATTCCACGTAGAACCTTCTGAAGCATTAGAAACGTTTTGCTGGGAGGTCCGAGGAGAGCCTGATGGAGTGGTGGTTGCAGACCTAGGTAGGTTCCCACCCCCACGAAATGAAAAAAGTTGAAAAAGGGTCAATCTACTTTCTCTTTATTTTGAGATCAAATTGTTTTCTGAGTCAAACCATTATTTTCCGCAGTGGTTTTCTAAAAGGGCTTTCCACGGCAATTGTACAGTTTCCACAGATACTTTTATCACTGTGTGAAATAAATGTCACCCTTTCCTTCACAATCCATTATCTCCCACTACTTCTTTAATCTCTTGCTTAGATTTTTGGTCTCATCTGCAAGTCCTCTCAATCCAGAATCCCAAAGCAAACCGTTCTTAGGCTTGTGCCTCCTGTGGCGCCCACCATAACATCCACAATGACTGACCCCAGAGCGGCTAGGACTGATGCCTCTTCAGGCTGCCTCCCATCTGTCAGGATCTAGCACACGTAGAATGAAGGGCCACCATGAGTGGTCACCATCACAGTTAAGGAGAAATAAAGACAGCTATCATTATCTTGTGTTTCTAGGTATCATTGCCTAATTTTCTTCTAAAGTCTCTCTTGATGCCCTTTGCATTTAACTAACAACTTAAAGATTTTTAACTTTATAGAATCCATGGTTCCAAGAAAGCTGAGGGTCTTGAATTGCATTTTACCTAGCAAACACTCAACGCAATCTACTTTATTTCAGGCACAGAGACGGTCATTGGATTTACAATGGTTAAGACATGGTCCTTGTTGGGACGTCTGGGTGCCTCAGTCAGTTAAGCGATTGCCTTTGGCGCAGGTCATGATCTCAGGATCCTGGGATCGAGCCCCACGTCGGGCTCCCTGCTCAGCAGGGGAGCCTGCTTCTCTCTCTGCTTGCTGCTCCCCCTGCTTGTGCTCTCTCTCTCTCTCTCTCACTCTCTTTCAAATAAATAAATAAAGATCTTAAAAAAAAAAAAGACATGGTCCTTGTCTCGGAGGAATCTGCAGGCTAGTTGAGCCGGATACACAAATAAATAATGATAATATAATGTGATAAATCTCCCAAAAGGTTCAGACAAATTTATATATGACACCCAAGAGGTCAAAGAAAAGGTAACCTCTGACATGGATTTTGATGAATAAATAAGCATTTCCCAGGTGGACAAGGAGGAGAGCGGCAGTTCGGGGAGAGGGCAGAGGATGAACAGAGTGCCCACAAAGACGGAGAATGACAAGTCCACCAACGCGATACAACAGCCTTTGGTCTGTTAACCAATGAGTTCAGATATTGTCCCACTGGCAACAGGGAGCCAATGAAAGATTTTCATTAGAGAGAGAGCTGGTCAGACTAAGATTTTAAAAAATACCCTGTGGAACATGAAATGGGTGAGAGAATGGAAACAGGAAAGCAAGTATGGCATTATTTCTTAAAATCAGTATGGTCTATGTACCACAGGCAAATTCAGTTTCTTAGTAAACACAGACACACACGTACCTTTATATATATACCCACGCACATCTCTATACAGATGCAGAGAATTACACAGCAGTGGCCCACAGCAGCCCTGGCTCACAAAAGTGAAAAAGAGAAAGGGGAAGCACCACATACTTGGACTTATTGAGGCTGGCCTCAGCTGCAGCTGCCTGGAGCAGCTGGGTTGATTTGCTGGCAGGGACCCCAAAGACTGCGCTGTGGGTTACGTCACTGAGAATCCGCCTGTGCCCAGCACGTTGGGTCTTGGGGGATGACGGAGGAGTGAGAGATCCGAGTTTCTGCCCCTGGACGGCAGGAGGTGGGGTTGTTTGAACCTTTGGCTGTTGTCTTACTGGGGCTTGAATTTGCTAGGAAAAAAAAAAGGCAAGTGTTCCAAAAAGAAGGGAAAGGAAAAACAAATAGACAAGCATAATAAAAAATGCCACATGAGAGCTAACATGGGACTCAAGTGGCTGAATTTACCAGTAACACCCAGAAAGGAAAAAAACAGTTTTTGACGATGTGAGCCATAACGTCGGGACTGATGGTATGGTATTTATCTGATGCTTACACATAAGCTTCAGACTTCACCAGCAATGATACACAGAGCAACCATGCATAGTACAGCCCAGAGCGCAAGATTGTAGAAGCTACTGCTAACTCCAAAATCAAGACTGTATCCTACAGGACCGCTTTCTGCTTCTGCGGTCACGTAGGAACTCACTGAGAATGCCTCCGGCGCGCTTTAAGCAATCCACCACCACAGTCAGAAGCCGATGAAGGCACACCTCTCGCTAAACACATCTGAGCTGAAAAATTTCTGCTAAGAGACCCCTGACTCTGACATAGCTCGGACTACTGGTTAGGAATAAATTAGGATTCCACTGTGATTCATAAATGGTGGTGCTTTTCTTTTTCTTTTGTTTTGTTATTAAGGCTCTTTAATTCACTGGTAAGATGGGTCTGCGAGATTCTATTTCTGTGGCTCCCCTGGGAAAATGTACAGCATTGGGGCAGTGGGATTAACTTGTTCTCACCTTCTGTTTGGAAGTGGCACTGAAGAACCAGGCAGAGAACAGAATAAGACATAAGAAAAAAATCTGAAAAGCCCTTGATGATAATCGATCTACTAACACAAGGCTCTTGAGATTTGGGCCATTTTCAGAAGGCAGAACAAACTGTCACCACAGAAAAACAAATAGGTAGGAACATCCTTGTGGCCACGTGGTTAGACTTCAAGCATCAGCACAATCTACAAAGTGCTACGTCAGAAAGATGAACAAAAATAGTATTAAGAAGGCCACCTCATTCTTTAATTCTGTCAGTTCAGAAACAAAATGGTTCACAATATTAAAGGCCTAGCCCTTCCCTCCAGTGTCTCATTTCAGACTAAGACGTCCCTCCACGCTGTAGCTCGGCTCTCACATTCGGTGCCTTTGAAGGTAGGTCCTGAGAGAGAAAGGAGACCAGAGGGGCCAGCTACTTGGGTCAGGACGCTGCCAGCCTGAGATTTTCTGTCCCTGTATTGACACAGATGCTGAATTTTACTGAGGCAAGTTATGTGCACGTATGAGTACACAACCACTCACCAACGGAACGAATGATACAAGGCTCTAACATCAGTCAGGGTAAGGTCAGAGGGTAAAGCAGCTGAGGCATCTCTGAGGGATGCCTGGGAAGACCAGAGCTCCACCTCCACAACTTCCTTCAGGAGCCCAGGGCTGTACCTGCAACAGCCAACCCAGAGCCAGGACCCACAGAGAGAGCCAGTACCACCATGGCTTTACAGACAGAATAGATTAGCTTATTTCTTGGAGTTTAGACATTCATTGCTTTGAGAAGGGTACACTTCACTGTTGAGTCCCTTTATTTTGAAGAGTCCAGACTACTTAGAGAACATTTTCCCCTTCCTCTTAACCTATCCCCATATGCAGCATACTGACAGACACTTCCATCACGAGGACACCTCACCCCATCACAGCAATCTACTACTACAAAACCGCTCCAATCCGTTCGGCTACTCCCCATGACCACGTCAGGCAGTTTTATCTCCATTTCAAATCTAAGAATATGAGAGTCAAAAGCGACCTTAGAGAGCACAGACTCCAAGTCCCTCGCTTCACCATCATGTCTCCTCCAAAGATGGGATTAGGAAGGGGAAGGGGGGGACAGACAAACCACAGTGGAAGGAGAATCAAAGTAGACTCAGATGTCGGTCTTGCTAGAGACTGTTTTAAAGAACAAAATATATAATTATAAAAGGACTATAGTCAGATTCAGGAATGCAAGAATTACACAAAGGGGGGGGACCACCCAGACTTCCATTCCACTATCCTAATACAACTGTTTTTATCTTTTTGGTATCTTATATTTAAGTTCCTTTCCAAGTACATACTTTTCCCATAATTTCAACATTACCTCATGAGTGTTTCACATTGTTGTACACTCTATAACCATTTAATGGCTACACAGTTGGGTTCTTGAACAATTAGGTTACTTTGATTCTTCTGGCTGTTACTAATAAGGCTATAATAAACATCTACGGCATACTGCCATTTTCCTTTTGTAGATTATTGCTTTAAGATGGCTGCAGGGTATTCTTTACATTCACTCACTTGTTTGTCTAGGTAAGTCCTGCCAAGGGTCACCAGAGAAAGAGATGGGTCAAATTTGGGAAGCTCTCTGGCTCCTGGCTGAAGCAAGTTCTGCTCCTGTTTCTTTTCCATCCCCTCAAAGAACTACCCTGGAGCAAAGTGCTCAAAATATGTTTTCAGCCAAGGAGCATGGAGAAGGTTTATAATTCATTCCCGAGAGAGGGACAGCAAAGGCAAACCTTGTAAGAAATGTAGTCAATGGTTATTGATCATTTCATCCCCCTGGATGAGCATTTGTTATTATTATCCTCGAATACAGATGAGGATTCTTTGGTTCTTTCCCCAGCTCTGCTGCTATTAGTCTGTGTGTCTTGGGTAATCCCTTTCTAGCCTGGGCCTAGTTTCCAATTCCAGTAAACGCAGGGACTAAGCTAGATAATTATGATCTCAACTACCTACATCATATAATTTTTTTAAAAACTCCGTTAACAAGAGGAACCTTCGTCCGTGTTAAAAATACAGAGAGTAGCTGTCTACCACACGCCTGCGGGGAGACTGAGTTGTTTCAGAAACGAAGGTGTAAAGACACTGAACACACGCTTAGCTGAGGCTCAAAGAAGACCATCTATTTACGGCACTGCTTCCTTTCGAAGGGATGGTTTTCTGATTTAAGATGGGCGACAAGACTCTATTAGAAATCAATTCTCAGAAAGATAGTTTCTTACCTTTCCTTCATTCGTCTAGTAGTTGGACTTCCCTGGGAATAAGAGAGTAGCTGCGATGCTCTATGGGCCGGATATGTAAAATGTCTTTCTATCACCATAATACTTTCTTCACTATCACTCAGAAATATGTGAGTACAGAATTAAGAGCACTTAATACAGGCCAAACACAATGTGCCTGAGGATGCTGAAGCTGTAAGGCTCAATCAGGAGAGGAATGAGGGGTTCTGACGCTCTCGTCAGCCAGTATGTGGATGCCCAATTTCTAAACGCACAGGACGGCTCAACCAGTACTCAGCTGCTCTGGTGCCTGGAGGACTGGGTCACAGTAAATGGTCCCAGCAAGGAAGGCCCTCAAGGCCGCTACATGGTAGATTTAAATGAGGTAATGTTGTCCAAGACCAAGAATAAATAAAACCCTATCAGGACTCAGAGTAAAGGCGGGAATCCACGTAAACCTCCAGAGACTGGAAAGGCCACAAAGGTCAAACTGGCCCTTGAAGGGAAAGGGATTCACTCTAACCCTACCTAGGTCCTTGACTGCTCAACACTGGCACGGAGATAGTGAGCAGCTCTTTCTGCCACTCTAATTTTAGAGTGATAAAAAAGAACACTCATCTTCATCAGTAGCCTAGAATCGTTTTTTTTTTAAACTCTACCTTTTACAGAATACCTCATCTTGACCTCAGGCATAACAAGAAAAAAAAATCAAATATTTTAACCAGAAGCCTGGGGAAGCAGCCTCGCCCGAATGCAGGAGCCCCGCCCGGGCTCTGGGCAGCCCTCACCGCACGCTCTCCTGCTCTGGCACTCCGAGCCCTGGCCGAGCCCTCGCGGAGCCCTGGCCGAGCCTGGCCAGCTCTTACCGCCGGCTCCTGGGCCCCGGGCGTCTGCGGGGCTGCAGCGGGCGGCGCCTGTGGCTGCTGTGCCGGGGCCGCGGCGGTCTTCTGCTGCAAGGCGGCCTGCTGAGTCAGCAGCTGCTGTTGGTGCAAGCTCGTGGCCAGCTGCTGCTGCTGCTGCTGCTGCTGCTGCTGCTGTTGCTGGTAGTAGTTCTGTATCAGCTGCTGCTGAGAGCTTCCTTGCGACACCACCGGGAACTGGGAGATGGCTGGTTGCGGGGCTGCTGGGTGTACTGCCTGAAACTGAGCGGGAGAAGTGGCAAAAAGGAGGAGGGGAAGAAAGCCTGTCTCAGAACAGTATTCCACAAAAGACAAATGTCTCAGGAATAAGCAAGCCCAGTCTGAAGCCAAAGGCAAGGGAGGACCCTCGGGGCATTAAAAGAAACCTGACAGCACGTGACACCGCCAGGCTGCACCCCCTGCGCTGGGCTGCCTCCTGCACCGCGTCCTGGCTTCCGGGTGGGCTTCTATGGCAAGCCTGAGGGCATCCATCTGACCATGCACCTTGTGACTTCCCATGCTGGAGGGTAACAGAAGCTAATAAACGATCTCCCAATCACAGAAGTAATCCCTCTTGTAAAGGGATTTGGAAGCAGCGAAGATTAAAATGCTTCGCTCCATGAACAGGATGAAGCAGTAATGACACTGAAAATAACCTAAATGCTAAGCCAGCTATAAAGAGTCCATTCAAGCCCTTCTGAAAATTACTTCCCTACATCTCTCTCTTATTAGCTGTCCCACCTTTAAACATTCAAAATGTTCAGTACACTCTACCACACTTACTGATATTTTATCTTGTATTGGTAACCAATTCTTTCAAGTTATATTCTCTTATAAACTGTCTACGGATAGGGATTCCTTTTATCTGTCTGTCTACTCTGCACTGCTAAACACACACACACAGACACACACACAGACACACACACAGACACACACACACACACACACACACACACACACACACACACACACACACGTCAAACAAGGGCCTACTGATTAACAAAGGTCAAGATCTTGTCTTTGAACATCCCAAACACTGTTACTTAGTTGTAGAGGTAACTGAGGGGATACTGTTTGCCTCCTGTGGCAAAGTTTGAAGGGTTAGCAAAGAAGCAGATGTCAATAAATAGCTGCCTATTTATAACTGCAAAACGCTGGAAATGACCAAATGTTTATCAACAGGGGACACTGACTGAATAAACCATGCTATGTATCCTTAAAAGGGAATCCTCTCGAGTTGTAAACAGGAATGAGGGCTCCCTCTATATTATGGGATGGAGGGGGCAGAATTCTGCAGATTTAACTTTGAAGCTCTGTAAATGTTTTATATTTTCATAAAACAAAATTAACCCAAAAGTTGGCAGTAACTGTAAATCAAAAGCAAAATGAAACAAATAAACCTGTGTTTCAAATGGATAGCCAAACTCTCCAGAAAAGAATGAGCAAAACCTTCTAAGAACGAAAAGGGCAAAGAAATCTTACACTGTTTCCAGTACTCGTGTTGGCACTATTATCTTGAAATTATAAAGCAATTAAATGATTATGTTAATGTTTATTAATGTTATTAGGAATCAAGATTTTCAGATTAGAAAAATTCAAATATAAAATCCAAGGAGTTAAGCAAAAATCCTATAATTACAATTCTGAATTAAGAATATAAATTTAGATTCATAGTGCATATTCCATTAACAAAACAAAACAAACAAAATACATTTCCCAAGTATCCACTGAAAAGGCCTAAATACAATAACTGACCCATTAGCAAGTGAGTATCCTTAGCACCAAACTGCGGTCTCTAAATACCATTTTTAAAAGGAAATGGAGCTCCTTCAGAGAAATGGCTGTATCCAGGTCAAGGGCAGAGTAAGCCTGGAATGGCCTGTTACAATAAATAGCAAGGAAAGCATTAAAGATGGCTGGGTCACCACCAAAGACCTAGGAGCCAGTCTGAAGAGACTTCCGCTGGCCAAAGCTGGGGCAATTTAGGCATCAAAATAAAATTTCAAAAACGGCAATGTCTGGACACATTATAAAGATCCCTGAATTCATGACGATACTAAAACAAAACAAATCAAAAACCTCTGTTCACCTTTAGATGACACTAGGAAAAAACCCATTCTGAAAACTGGTAAACACAGGCAAAGAATCAAGCGTTTTTTTCTGCCTTTTCTGTGTAAACAGTACTCAGGGTCATCAAATAGTTAAGAAAAATTCTTCACAGAAAAATTCCAGCCCCTAAGTAAAGAGGGAAGGCTAGACTATCACCATCTTGCCATCCCTAATGAGTGAATGGACTTAGGAAATGATCAGCAGTTGCTGCTAAACTGATCAGGGACACTGAATGAATGGATCAGACAGCAACACCAAACTCACCGACTGATCCTAATATTGATAAGCCTTAAGAAGATATAAAGTCTCATTAGACTTTATAAGCCTCCTGAGTGATGCGACCAGAAGAACAAAGAACTATCCAACTGAATCGAATTTTGAGCAAGCCTCAAAAATGACCAGTTTACACAGGGGATGGAAGAACATATTAAATGACCGCAGGGATGCAATCAGCCAAATCCAGAAGGTGGAAAATTCTACAGGACAAGTGACCCAGTTTCTTCAAAAAATTAAATGGTGAAGGGAAAAGAAAGAGGGAGAGGGCACTATGAATAAAAGGGGACTTAAAAGATATGTCAATCATTATAAAATGAATACGTTTATAGTAAAAAATGTAGAAAAAAATATAAAAAGGTAATGGAAGAAAAAAGATTCACAACTAAATATAACATGTGGGCCTTATTTGGAACCTGATTCGAACAAGCCAACTGAAATTATGAGACATCAGGAAGAGTTAAACATTACTGGATATTTTATAATAAGAAGAAATTATTTTTAGTATGGTAATGGTACAATTGTGTTAGAAAAAAAGAGAGAGAAGAGAAAAAAAGTCCCTAAAAACACCTCTTTTGCCGAGCTTCCTCCATTAGGTGAAGAAGTCCCCGTGGCCCAAGAAAGGGGTGTGAGCGGCCCAGCGACGGGTCCACTATTCAATGCTTTCTAGTCTTTAGTTCCGGGAGAAGCAATGATGCAATGTCTAATGGCTCCCTGTCTTCCCAGGGCTTCTCAAGGAGGATACCTGTACCCACAGGACCTTTCCGCATCACTGCCCCAGATACACCAAGCAAGGGTCAGACTGAACACTTTACCTGTTGAGCCTGGGTCTGTTGCTGCTGCTGCTGCTGCTGCTGGTAAAACGTGCCCGTGGGCTGCTGGGGAGCTGGCTGCTGTTGCTGGGGAGGTTGCTGCTGCTGCTGCTGTGGCTGCTGCTTAAGGAAGAGTTGCTGCTGGTGCTGGGGTGTGGCCTGGGCTGGAGTGGGCAGAGCCTGGGCTGGAGTGGGCGGTGTCTGCTGTGGGGTGGGTGGAGCCTGTGGCTGCTTGGGCTGAGACTGTGGTAGAGGCTGGCTGGGTTGGGGCTGGGTTTTTGGTTGGGGAACACTGGCTAAAAGGCCGGGCTGATTGCTGGATCCTGTAATGAGAATAAACTTCATATAAGGGTTCAAAACTCTTCCAAACAAAAATGGCCTGCTTTCTCTTGCCAAAGAAATAAAGAGGGGGTGATAAATGGACAGATAATCCCAAGAGCTGTGTGCTTCTGTCTTTGCATCTTCTTCTTGCTAAACTATGTGCTACTTATTTTTCAAAACAAGGTTCAGTAACAAGGTTCAATGCTTGTCTCCTTCAGAAAGTCTTCCCTTATTCACCATCCCATTTAGTCAATTACTCCTCTAGTCAGCACCTGAGTATCTCCATATTCAACTGGCCTTTGATGCTACTGTATTCAAATATAATCTTTGCACTTAAACTTCAGGACAAAAGCATTCTTTGATGTTTTACATGTAAGTTACACGACCTCCAGTCTAGATGCCTGGCGATAAGTAGATGACCACCAAATTCACTAAAAGCAGCTTCCTGGTAGGGGAAGTGATGACTAAGTTCAGTTACTTGATAATTTGGGTCCTCTAAACTCAGTCATCTCATTAGAACCAGAATAACAAAAAACTGAGTGGTAACAGATACTTAAGAAGACAGAGTATTAAAGAAACAATGCCTTGGTGTCAAAAAGAGAACAGTCTTGTTTCTTTAAAGGCCAAGAGAAGAATATGAAATAAAAAGGAAGGCATGGGATGAATGGACCAAGGCACAAAATCAGGGCCAAGACTAGAAAAAATAGAGATATCAGGTTTCAGTGGTCTTGGAGGTCCCCCACAGAATCCAGTGAGAGGACTTCCCTTTTGCCAGCCACATGCCATGTAATTTCAATGCGCGCTCACCTCCTGTTCTTCAAGGCAAACCATTATTCCTTATGTGCCTCTGGGTTCCATTCCTGAAGCAAAAGTAGGCTTCCCGAGACTTCTGTTAATGTCCGGGATAACAAAGAGGTGTACCAAATTTCAAACCAACTGAGTTACTGACCTGCAGCCTGCGGTGGGGGCTGAACCGTGGCCCTCTTTCGAGGTGTCAGGGCTGGCTGGATAGGAAGGATTCCTGGGTTGGGCTGAGTCTGCCCAGCCTTAGGCCTCTGACGGGGTGCAATTGAAGTCTCTGTTGTGGGAATGGGATCTGTCAGTCTAGAAAAGGAAGGGGGGAAAACACAGATTCACATTAACGTGTGGGAGAGTGGGAGGGGGTAGACAGATAGTCTTCAGAGTACTTGATGGGTTGGCTTTCCCCTCCACGCTCATCCAAACCTTCCAGATCTGCTTAATCGACATTTGTCAAAGGGTATTCCACAGGATGTTATGTGTTACTAGATGTTACGATAAAAGGGTTGGTGGGAAAGAAGTTTTAACAAACTAATCAAAACACATCGAGCATATTTCTTTCCAGCAGAACTTTTCACGTGTGAATGTGCATGGAGAACTTTGAAGAGAGCCCTACAGAGAACGCAACGTTTCTCTAGCTTACCTGACCTTGGGACCCTTCCACCTAATACTTCCAAGAATTTCCCAGAATACACTTTAGGTGATGATGGAAAGGGGTTTGAAACAGGTGTTTTTCAATGTAGAGGGAACTCAAACTTGGTTAGAACTAGTTGTCAAAATGGTCTCTCTACAATAAAAAAAAGCACGTAAATGAGTGAATCCAAGAAGGCAACTAGAAGGAATAAGTAAAGAATTCAAGATAAAGGATTTGGGGAATATGACAGGGATCCATCTCCTCCAATACATATGTTCCCTTTCCTCTCAGGGTAATAAAATTTTTAACCATTATACACCTTAAATTTATACAATGTTATATGTAAAATATATTCTAATTAAAAAATTTAGCTGGATTTCACCCAGAGTAAAAAATCACATTGTCCAGCCTCTCTTATAATCAGGTGTGGCTATGTGTCTAAGTTCTAGCCTTACATGGGAAGGCAGACTGTTATACGGCAGTTTCCAGAAGCCTTAAGAAATAGCTAGGGTATGCCATTTGTCTCGCTTTCTCTTTGGCTATTCATTCGTCTGTTGCCTGGAATAAGGTCCGTGAGGTCATGGCTACAATCGTAGGGAAGGTAGAGTGATAAGCTTGAAGAAGCCTGGGTGTGGGGCAGAACTGCCAAATCGAATCCACATTAATATAGGGAGGACTGCTGGGTGGTCTACTCATTCCTTGTGATAACTTCCGTTCATTTAGAGCAGTCCAGGCAGCTGGCTGCCACCTAACTCAGACCAGAGTAGTGGTCTTTTGAAAACACACATTAGGGAGTATGACTGAAATTATGGCCAAAATAATAAACAAGCTTTGTGACTATTTCCAAAATATGTCTGGCATTGCCTCCATGTGCCTTCCCCATGATATATTTCCAAGGAATGTTCACTGTGGACCCTGAGACTTTCCTCTGGAATCCTTCTAGAGGGATGCTGTTGTGTGGGGTAGAAAACTTATAATATCAAAGCTATCATATTTGGGGAGGCTATAACCTGGGGAAGGAAGGTAGGAAGGAAAACAGGACAAATGCTGGAGAAAAAGAGAAAGGTGTAAGAAAAATATAGCCAATGGTGAGAAAGTTGAACAGATGTCTATAGAAACCAAATGCTAAGAATCTCCACACTGGATGGATTTCTCTCTCTCCCTCTCTCTCTTTTTTTTTTTTTAAGATTTTTTTTTTTATTTGAGAGAGAGAGAGAGTGCATGAGTAGAAAGAGGGGCAGAGAGAAAGAATCTCAAGCAGACTCTGCACTGAGCACGGAGCCCAACTCAGGGCTCGATCCCACAACCCTGAGATCATGACCTGAGCTGAAATCAAGAGTTGGACGCTCAATCAACTGAGCTACCCAGGCGCCCCCGGATGGACTTCTCTTAAGGGTAACATCTTAGGGATAAAGGAATTTGGAGTCAGAGAAAACTATATTTGAGCTTGGGTTCCTCACTAACTGTGTGATAATAGGTATGTCATTTTACCTTGTCTTAGAGCTTTGGGTTCTTTCTGTATGAAATGGAGAAAATAATACATCACGAAGCAGATGCGAACATCAAATGCATCAATGACTGTGAAACCATTTTTATAAACTGTAAAGTGCTCAAAATGTTAGTTCATATAGACTTCAATATGCTGTGAAAAAATACAGACTTTGAAGCCAGGAGATCTGGCTCTAAGTTGTCACTTCTATGTGTTTGTGGGCAAATCATTTAATGTACAGAATAGCGTATGGATGCTGGAATCACTGGTTTTTTTGTACCACATATTGATTGATTACCTTGGGCCACTTACAATTTTGAGTCTGTCTCCTCCTCTGTAAAACGAGAACAACAATGGCTCATAGATTTATTTCAAGGAAAATAAAGACATCTTGTTTATATAAAGAACCTCCTATGGTATCTGGAATACATGATGCCTCAATGAAGAGTGATTACTTTAAAAACGGAGTTAGAAAGAAAAACTTACCTCTTAGGACTGGGGAGCAAATATGGTAATGCGAATGAAATCACTGTAAATTACAGACAGTACACCTTAGGCCCAAATCTCTTGGCTGCAAGGTCTGTGTATTCTCGCAGCATTATGGAGCCATACAAACTAACAGCATGGGCACTCTACAGTTTATAGAACAGTTTCACAGTCACCGATGTTCACTATTGCCTTATGGCACAGGTACGATTCTCTTCATTTGACACAACACAGCACCACTCAGAATGGTGCCAGTTATCGTCACTGTTATAAATGCAGGGGCTTTGTGGGAATGGATCCTTGTTTAGCCTCGGTACCTCCTATATTTGGGCCTAGAGTAATATGGCCAAAACCCCAAATACTCAGCTAATTAAATCAGCCTCAAAAGCAATTTCCAGAGGCAAGCATGGCAGACTTAGGTAAGAACAAACCACAAAGTAACAACATGAATGTAGTTTGCTAAGTTTGTGAAAAACGAAAGTCTCCTTACTTTTGAAGCCACATCAGCATTTACATTTATTCCATAAACATTTAAGAATGTTTTAAAATGTAGAAATTATTTTATCGTTCTATTAAAATTCACATATTCCCATCTAGAGTACTTCGTTGATAGTTTGTGGCTAATGTCTCCTTGCCATGGGAACATGGTAGAAAAAAGAGGTATAAACATCTCTTCGACTACCCTCAGAATTTGCCATTTGGAAGCACGGCGGCCACGAGGCTGTGCCCGGCAGACCTGCAGCTCGCAAGGGGTGCAAACACCTTGTACCCCGGCTGCTGTGCTCCTGAAATCCACTGCCATGCTCGCTCCGGGGCCATGCTTCTCACAGGCTCTCCCGGCCTTTTACCCCAGCCACAGGGATATTAAAGTAGGCCTGTTCCCGGGACATAGGGGCTCCTCTGGTAGCTGACTCTGGCTTCAGGGTTCCCTGACACCTTTGGTGAACCTTCCTTAAATTGTGTGGCAGCTTTAGGTCACTTCCACCCACTCTTCCTTCCTCTCTCTGGGTTCAAGTTACCTCGTCTTTTGATGGTTCTTCCAGCTTCCCTGGCTGCCTCCCTATTTTCTCTCATGGTCAAATAAAATCCTAGCTTCTTCAATCCTCTCTTGGCATCTGCTTCTTGGAAGACCCCAGGTTACATGGACTGTGATTAGCTAAGACCCACAGCTCTTTTGCCGTTCACGGAGTCCATGCCTTGACCAGCACTCTCTTGATGTGGTCAGGGCCACAGAAAGTAAGAAGGTAAGGGGGGTGAAGGACCAGGGTGGTGAACCAGGCTACGTGAAGACCAGGGCACCTGTGTAGGACATTCTTTTTAGCACTATTTAACACTGGCTGTTGCCTCATCTCTGAATGCCCCCGTACTTCTCCCCAAGCAAGAGAAACAGCTGAGGAGTTCTTCATTCTCTTTCAGATGTAGATCGCTGTGTTCCATTATATTTCTCCTTGCACTCCCCGGAAGAGAGCTTGCTCTCCTGCTCTGCGCAGCCTCTGGCCACGGGAGCATGACAATCACCAGGCACCCTGCCCTGCCACCGTGGCAGCTGGTGCGGGGCCTGTGCACTCGGGCAGTTCTTACCTGGCCTTTGGCTGGGTCTTTTTTGCAGCTGCCTCACTGGCTTTCACTGGCTCAGGAAGCTTTGCAGGAATGGGAGAGTTCTATAGAATTGAAAAGAAACCAAAAAAGGGACATTGCAGATTTCTTTGTAAGAGAATACCAGCATGGCTGGGCCGATAGAAATACATGTCGGGATCTCCAGGAGGAGCTGCCAAGCCCCGATGTCTACTAGAGGGAAGGGAAGTCAACCAAAGGTAGATCCCACCCGTCTCAGCCCCTCTCAGGGAGGCAGCGTATCAGAGAAGAGGACAGAGCAGCCTGCATCTGGTGTGCTCCTCCCCCCACACTCCCAACCTTCTGGACCCTCTCTTCCTACCACACAGCTTAGAGGTGGTGTTAAGAATGGAATGGGAAAGAGATGGCTGTAGCCTGTATTACTATTTAAGCTATCAGCGACCTCACAGAAGTCAGCGCTGACTAGCAGCATGCCCAGCCGGAACTCATTCTCTGTTCTATCTTGAACACTGGGAGAAAACCACAGCCACGAACCATTTGGTTGCAGTCCTGGGACCTCTCCCAGTGTGTGAGGCACCCCTCGACCCATGAGGCCAGCAGAACTCCTCCCACCTAGATTCCGCACGGGCCACCTGACACCGGCTCCAGAGAGAGCACTCCTGCTCCCAGCCACAAGACCACTGCTTAGCACTGCTGAGTGAGTACCAAATGGCTTGAGACTTGTGAAGCTGACTTTTTAAAAACTAGTTACCAATCTGAATGCTTCCAATTATATTTTAGGTTATTTAACTTTATGAATGGGAAAGTGGGGCAGCGAAAGAAAAACATGGTCATGTTAGGTTCCTGTACAAGATTCCTCATTTTAATCTGGAAAGCTGACAAATGGAATACTAGTAATAGTAAATATTTAGGCTTTTAGGAGGCACCTCCCATTTCCTCCATGTTTCCATGTGGGGAGAACTTCTGCTAGGATATCTCTCCTTGCTTCTCTTCCTCTCTCCATGCATTCCTCTCCCAAGGGAGAAGCGTAACTTATTTGACTGATAGGACTGGGAGAAAAAAGTGAGCTCGCCTGGCTCACCCGTGCCCTCCCTCCTTTAAGTGAGAGCCTGTCTCTGCAGAATCAGGTGCTCCCTGCTCAGTCACGTGGATCTAATGTTAGGGAGCCTGACTGGTCAAGCTACGTTCTCTGACTCAATCTGATTAGTAATACAGCCAATATTCTGAGTTCCATCTGAATGATTCCCACATCTGATTCGGATATAGGAGTGAAAGAGCAGTGTTATTTATCAGTACCCTCAAGTTCCAACAGTGACATCAAAAGTTCATTATTGGGAAAACTGGAAGACAATTTCAGATTAGAGCTTATTTATTATGGCATCCATTAGTAAAATATTCAAGGGAACTGGTTCACACATGAAAAATATGCTAAGACTATAAAAAGGGGGGTTGCAAGCACTGTATTCTGAAAACTGTTGAGTGCAGAGCTTAGGATTACTAAAATAGAAAACATTCCTATGGCCTGATGTGTGTGAGGAGGGTAGAGGGAAAGGAGTGTGAGTTATAGATGGCGGTGAGTAGAAGCAGAATCAAGAAAGCTCTGATGCAATAAAAGAGAAAAGGGACAAGGGGCTTATGTTCCAGTCCGTACGGGGGCAAGTTCAGAGGCCTGCTTTACCAACACTAGGTAAATACAACAGGCACAGGGCTCTTAGTGAACTGTGGAAGTTAACAAGATAGTAGTTTGGTTAATTTTCACCCAAAGTGCTCAACTCAATCCCTAGGGATTGTGTGTGTGTGTGTGTGTGTGTGTGTGTGTGTGTGTATAATTGCCTAGTTTAATAATTAAATTCTATGGGAAAATTGGATTCTCTTTATAGTAATTGCTTCATAGTTAGCTCTGCTTGAATGCCCCCTACCACACAAAACAAGGGACATCTATATTCATTAAATAGCTGGTTCACACCCCAGGAATTTTAAATGACAATCTGATAATGTTTACTCCCCCTAAAAAGCACCTTTCACATACCTGTACATTAGGAATTGGGCATTCTTTCTTGAGTAGTTTAAATGAGAAGTAGGACACCTGGTAAATATCCGGCCTTTTATCAGGGTCTGGTTCCAACATATATCCTAAGACAAACGTATGTGAACATATTTAATAATACCCTAATACTTATTACATTAGCTAGAAAACATTAATTTCTCTGTTACCAAATGATTTTTTTTCATTTCTCATAAAAGTCAAACAGTGTACATTAGCTCTTTTCCTCCCCTCTCAGAAATGGAAGCTCTAACTTCCCTAAATTTTTTAATATGCACAAGAAAGTAACAAAGTTTCTGAACTGTAACAAAGATACTTGGAGTTCACATTCTGTGGCTTGTACAACAGGGACTCAAGCAAGCTCTCATTAAAGTTACCACGTTCGGGGCGCCTGGTGGCGCAGTCGTAAAGCGTCTGCCTTCAGCTCAGGGCGTGATCCCAGCGTTAAGGGATCGAGCCCCGCATCAGGCTCCTACACTAGGAGCCTGCTTCTTCCTCTCCACTCCCCCTGCTTGTGTTCCCTCTCTCGCTGGCTGTCTCTCTCTGTCAAATTAATAAATAAAATCTTTGAAAAAAAAGGAAAAAAATTTAAAGTTACCACATTCATATTCTGGTACCTAGAAGTTACAGGCTTCTGGCTTCCTTATCTTGCTAAACAAACGATTATCCTTGATACTTATAATCAAAACTTATTTTTTCCCCTCCCTCCCTCCCCCCCTTTTTCTTTCTTTCTTTTTTAATAATCTCTACCCCCAATGTGGGGCTAGAACTCAAGACCTTGAGGATCAAGAGGCACATGTCCACCAACTGAGCCAGCCAAGTACCCCTCAAAACTCAAATTTTAAGAACTGACTTATTATTCCTTTGTTGGAAATATTAGCTGGTTTCCATTCTAAGAGAAATTATACAATAATAAATACATCTCTACTTTTACATAATCTATAGAACACTTGTTTATTTCCAGATCCTTTAAGCTTCTGCCCTTTCTGAAGCTGGAAAAATCCCCAGGAAAAGCATTTTAGTGAAGACACACAAACATACACCTGCACACATACAAACAACAAGGCAAGGCGTTACTGTTTAAGGAACCAAATGAACGGTCTGAACACCAACTGGAGGAAAGACTGACGAGGCTGCAGTCTTGCGAAGTCCTTGCAGAAGAAGGAGGGTTTGGGGGCGCCTGGGTGGCTCAGCCGGTTGAGAGTCCGACTCTGGATTTCGCCTCAGGTCATGATCTCAGGGCTGTGAGATCGAGCCCCCATGTCCGGATCCTCGCTCAGCCAGGGCTCTGCTTGAGATTTTCTCTCCCACTCCCTCTGCCCAACCCCACCCCCCTAGCTCATGTACTCTCTTTTCTCTAAGAAATAAATAAATTATAAAAAAGAAGAAGCAGGGTTTGGGCTGGTCCTTGAAGGCAGGAAAGAATTTAGTCAGTCAGGGGAAAGAGAAGAAAAAGATATTCTTGGTGAGGGAACAGTCTGGGCAAAAATGCACTTGGGAGAAAGGCAAGGGAAGGCCCCGTTGTGAGAAAATGCAGGTGCCAGAAGGACAGAACAGAGATTTCCTTGTCAGAGAACACAGGGAAATAAGGCTGGGTGGGTGGGGTGGAACCAGAGTATGAAGGGTCTTAAACGCCATGCTAAATACTTGGGCCCTACGTGGGACCATGGGCAAACCAGGACGTTTACTATGGGGACTGATGGGGGCGCTGTGTAAGACTGATCTCACGGTGAGGCGGGGCTGGACTGACTGAAGGAGGAGAGAGGCTGGTGGCCACTCCACCCCTACAGGCACGCACTGGCCCAGTGTGTATACACTACGGTGACAGTGATGAGAACAGAGAGAATGTGATGGAGACAGGACAGACTCCAAAGCACTGCTTAGAAAATGCCTGACTGTACTCTCTCTTGCGAGCCAGATCCAAAGAAAACCTTAAATTTCCACGATCTCGGCTTGAATGGTGACACCACGAATAGAAACTGAAAAAAAGAGGTGAACTGTGTATTGGCAGTAATTGGGCAAGGATAATACATTTAATTTTAGACCTGTGACTTCAGGGTGACTCTGGAATCTTCAAGTAATTTGTAAAGAAATAGGTCAGAGTTTGGGAAAGATGTCACTGTTACAGACATTTGTAAAGAGTTGTTTTTCCTAATATGAATTTGCTGTACAAATGTTAAAAAGAAAATGGATTACCAAAAACTCCTACCATTCTGGCACCAGATTTGGCCATTTCCTATATATCTTGCCAATCTCACTTATGTAGCTGAGTTCTAGAACAGATATACAGTTGTCCCTTCTTATCCGGGGGGACACACACTGAGATCCCCCGTAGAAGCCTGAAACCGCAGATAGTACTGACTCCGATATATACTCTGTTTTCTCCTATGCATACATTCTTATGATAAAGCTCAATTTATAAATTAGGTATGGTATGAGATTAGCTACCAATAATGAATAATAAAATAGAGCAATTATGACAATATGCCACAATAAAAGTTATGTGAATGTGGTCTCTCTCTCTCAAAACAACTCATTATACTGTACTCACCCTTCTGTGATGATGTGAAAGCATAAAATGCCTATGTGGTGAGATGTCGTGGGGGAATGACACAGGCATGGTGACATAACATTAGCCTACTATTGACCTTCTGACCATACATCAGAAGTAGGATCATCTGCTTCCCACTGCGGTGAAGTGTAGGTAACTAAAATCACAGAAGCAAGTCCGTGGATAAGGAGGGACTACGCTACTGCTTTACCTCTGAAAACAATCCAGCAACCATTAAATGCCATACTCTGTCTCTTTAAATACCCCTCCCCCCACTTTTTGGCTCTTAAACAGAAGAAGAAGTGGATTTACAAAATTGGCCCAGTGGGACTGGGTGGTCATCTAAAAGCTGTAACTACGTTACTGTAAGTGACCCATATTTTCTCAGCTTCGGCTTCCTCACTTGTATAATGGGGATAATTATATTTACTATATAAGATTTTAAGAATTAAGTAAGATATGAGTAAGCCCTCAACAAATGTCAGATGCTCTACCCATATCTGCTTCTATTTTTTTCAAATGCAACCCCAGGACCCAAACTGGGACCCAAACTATCCCAGGACTTATAAACCCATAATGGTTAAAATTTCGATGCTAAATCCCCTGACCAATGTGAAAAAAATGATAAAATATCTCTGTTTCACATTTTAGTACAAGGGCTTGTGCAAAGATTACTCGTTCTACCATCTGGTTGATGAACTGGTACATATGCTTGCTAGGATGATGCAGAAGAGTGGGGAATCTTAAAAAACATTTGAAACCAAGCACTGAGTTTAAATGCTTGTTATTAAAATCCAGTGATCAACCTAAAGAGAGAAAAAACCTTGTTCCACAGAGTTATACAGTCTTAATTATGTATTCACTCCAGCCAACGCATGGCAATCATTTCAATTTGAGTTGCTTCCAGTTTTGCAAAGATGAATTTCTTATCACTTGATAGGAGTCAGCTGGACTCTTTCATACTGACTGCAAGAGAACAGAGCAGCACTGTACTGCTCAAAGCACAGTTAGGATTTCTGCTCAAGTGCAAAAGAGCTTAGATTTCTAGCAAAAAGACCTAGGACTCTAACTAGAGACTGTTATATCGTCTGTGGGTGACCAACCATTACCGGCTGACTTATCTTTGCATCCAACCCATCACTCCTGCAATCCAGTCCCTCTGTCCCCCAATTTGTTCCTGGAGATAAGAATAAAAATATGGAACTAGAAACTTCAAATACTTACTAATTAGGCAGTGCATGTCTTGGGAATATCGGGAGTTATCGGGAATTGTGAAGTTTCCATCACAAATTGCCACCTGACTCTCTCCAAATGGCAAAGTGAAGTAGCATAATTTATACAACAAACATCCAAGAGCCTAAAAAAATAAAGCAGATTGCTACGAGTGGTTTATTTACCGTAACTGAGAGATATTGGCATCATCCACACTTACGAGCAGATATAAAAACTCTGTACTATTAACCTATTAGAAATTTGAATTTAGAACGCAACACCACTATTTAGCTGCTGACATACATTATTTCTGCCATCATTACCAAATTGTGCTCCAATAAGGAACAAGCATTTCAGCTAGCTTGCTCTTAAGAACTGGTAACGCATATATGAAAACCACCTAAATATTGGGCAGGTCACCTGAATGATTTTCACAGAACTCTAAAGTCATTTCTTTTGACATGCTTCATGAGGCAGTGGCTGGTCACCTGGAGTGAAGAATAACCCTGAGGGTTAGGGAGACAGTGACATGGTACAGAGACCACTCTCACAATGGCACTGTCTGCATTAGACTTGGGAATTTACGGTCAAGACTGCTGGTATCTGAGGTGCGGATAGGTTAGTTGACACCTACCCAAATGTCTGCCTTCGTAGTGATGATTTTGCCACTGTACAGGTTGACCATTTCTGGTGCTCGATAGGACAGCGTTGTGTATCTACAATCAAGAGATTTGTTTTTTGTTAAATATGTCAATGCTACAATTAAAAACCAGGGGTAGCAGAAATACTTTTTAAATACATATATATTAAATTAAAAGAGTCTAGTTCCCTGGGAGCAATCTGCAGAAGAGATTATGAAATATTAGTGCAGATAAAATGAAAAGCTGTCCTTGGTACACACCCGTGGCCCTCTAGAAGCAGTCCTTCTGTCTGAGGGCACATGGAGACCCAGACACTGAGGCACTTCAATAAACACTAAAAGCGACTTTTCTTGGGTCCTCCAATGATAAAATCTTCTCCTGCACATCCTTGTTGTCTGATTGTATATTTATACTGTATTTTCTGATTTGTTTTTAAAAACAGTAATTCCCTTCAATGTGGCTCAACTCAGATAGGCAACGCCAGCAGAGACACTGGAGAAGGGCAGAAAGTGGGGCCTGGCAGGGGTGGGAGGTGGCTGGTCTCTGCCGCTGGAAGGTGGATGAAACAACAGTTTTCCTCTTATCTCTGGCTCAGGTAAACATAGCATAAGCTCAGCTTCAAAGTGAGTGTCTTGATGTCACCAAGCCCGTGACCTACGCTGCTCCAGTCTCTAAAGCCCAGGGGGCACCATGGTTTAGCTGTCCAGCAGCGCCATGGACCAGAAGTCTTCCCGCCCCAGCTTGGCTGCCAGGGGTGGTGCAGGAAAGGAGACCGAGCATCAGGATAGAGGTATGCGTAACAGACTGCTGGTTTATTAGTAGTACTGGTGAGTGTTGTTGCCTGTGGAAAATCTAACACTCTGGACAGGAGGGGAAAATGTCTCAGCTTCTTACTGGAGCCAGAAATCTAAAGAAGCTTCTTCTCATCGAAGTCAGGGATTCAGTATCTGTAGAGACTTCACAGCCCTACTTACCATTAATTCCACTAGACTGGTGAGCTCCTTATGAACAAGGAGTACACAGCAATGTAGGATTCAGGGAAAAACAGATCCAACGGACTGATAATGTCACAGTTGTTGTGACTCCTCTTAAAAACATCACGGTCCCTCTACAGTTTGTGCACCATTCAGCTTTTTAAGGGCCATGTGACGTAAGTCAAAATATCTATGTACAGTGATCACTGGACCATTGCTTAAGTGCTGTATGATTCCTTCCTTTTGCTCTACTGATCAACACTTGTGGACCCCTTCCACATCCTCCACCTGAAATCAAACAATTCAACTGCCGACATGATGCTCTGAGACAAGGGCACCGTGACTAGCACCATGGTCTTCCCACCCTGACCCTCTCACCCATAAGCTGAAAGTACAGTTGCTGATCTGGCCATGGACAAGACTCCAAGAAAGCAGGATACGCTTACTTCTTAATCTCATCTTCTACTGCATTGACTCCCTCAGTTTGTGGATTCTGAAATTTGTTGGTGGCGCTTCCAAAGTCACACAGGACGTAGTGGCCTCGGTCATGCAAGAGGATATTTTCAACCTGAAAAACATTCCCCAACCACCCATTCCAAGATATTATTCAGTAATGCATTTGAAAATTTGATTCATAGTCATATAAATATTTTATTGCTGATAATCCCATTAATATGCACTGGAAAGTTATTCCCCTCCAAGTATCTAGACAGGAATCATCCCAAGTGAACAAAAACAAAGCACAGTAACAGGGTGAAATGAGGGTAGAGGGGGCAAACAGAGGAATTCCATAATGGGGAAGCAAGATTCCCATTTTCCTAGATTTCTAGTCACATTTCTCACTTCTACAGAAATAGTCCTAATACTTTCAAGCCTCTGTATCTTTTCTCATGTTCTTCTTTCGGTCTAGAACGCTCTCTGTGACCCCTACCTCCTTACCCAAGTACCAATATCCCATTCATCTTTCAAACTCCAGTTCAAAATGGCACCTCTTCTTTGAAGCCGCCCTCAAGGACCCACTGAGACAAATGTCACTCCTTCCCCACGGTCCTTCAGTACTTTATTCTTCCTGATGTCAATTATTTCATTTGGGCCTTATACACACATATATCAATTTCTTTACCACAATATGTTAGGATTTCTGGAATAATAAATATTTGCTGTATTTTAGATACTTCTCAAAGTGATTAAAGGCCTGTGGGCAAATGTGCAGTTTTCCTATTAAAGTATTATCTTTTTATAGATGAATTCTTAGGACAGTGAGCTAGCAGTTCCAGGTAGAAGGGAACTTGCAAATACCAGAACCTACAGAAATCTCTGATATCAAAGGACTACGCCGATGAAAGAATAACTCCAAGATGGTGGGCCCTTCTGTACTCGAGATGCAATGAGTAATTGTTGGTATAGGTGAATTGAGCTGACTAGTATGTTGGAAGACAGGCCTGGCTATGTGTGGGCAGTAAAATGGCAGCCAAAAAATCTTGTTAAGCCAGGAAGTCTGTAGTCTCCACTGTCCTCTGTCATCAGCCTTCCAAAGACTGATCACCTTAGGAAACAAAGGCAAGAGTAGACTACAAGCTCCTTCAAGACAAACACCATCTCTTAATCCTATTGGTAGTCTTCTCTACTAGGGCCTAACATAGTGCTTGCTACAGAAAATGCAGGTTGACAGGAATAAATTAAAAAACAGAAACACACTTAACACTGTGTTTGTGTGTGTGTCCATCTGTCAGAAGCGAGATAGGAGCCACCACATGCCTGGGCCTACTACTACTACTACTGGTTCGTAAAAAAAAAAAAAAAAAAAAGTCTGGTCAATTGTGAAAGTCTCTTGTTTCTATACTTGTTTCTATACTTGCTTTAGTTCTTCTGAAAATTGCGTTACATATTACAAAATTGTTTATTATATAGTCTGTATCAGCTAAATCTAATACCTAAAGCCTTTACTGCAAACCGATGCTTCTGTTTATTGTTTCTTACTCCTACTGCGTCTCACTCATGGTGTTGTTATCAGGGGTTTTGTTATTGGTGCTGCTAACTCATGTTCCTTGGAATTCATCTGTGGGAAGCCTTTGAGGACTGAATTTCAAATCTATTTTTCTTCCAGAGAGGATACGCTTTTGCACCTGGGGCACTATTAACCTATAATCACTTTAATCTAGAATTTTGGCCTTGGGATTTTTAGCCACATAGGCAGGGTGAACTATGGCTGTCAACTCTCGTGGATATGCTCTTGTTCCCCAGGGACAAGGCTGAGACAAGCAAATATTTCTACCATCTACAGCTTTTTATAAAGCTCATCAGTTTAACCTATTTACACAAAGTGACATCAAGCTATCCTGAACATATACTCACTTCAGGAATCTAAAATAATTCCAACAAAGCAATACTAATATTTCCAATCTAATTTAGAGGTTATAGACAGATCAACTACCATTTACTGAGCTTTTACAATTATGAGTATTACTGTACTCAGCACTTTACATGGATTATCCTCACAATAATATAATAATATCCCTGTTTTACAGATGCAGAGGGTGAGGCCCACAGTGATGAAGCTGGGAAGTAAACCTAGGCCATTTAACCCTAGAGAAAGACAGGTAATTAATTACCTTTCTGCCAGGGCAGGAAGCAAGTTAAAAGCGGAGCACTGCTCAAGGTGCCCAGCCACAATATCCTCCAACCGTGGTGGGTGTGATGAGTACGCCCACTGTACTGGATACAAGCTTAAGGACAGGGCTGCCTTAGTCCTTTAGGTTCAGAAAGGCCCCATAATAGGAATCTAGTCGATGAGGAGCCAGGTGTCTAATTACTACCCAGGCTGCGTTGCTCAGTGTCTCTTAACCATTCCCTGCATTGTCCGCTTTGTCCTTTGATTCAATTGCTCCCCTTGTCAAATCTTAGCCATTCTTCGAGGCCTTGCTTGAGTCATAAACCCTCAGTAAAATCTTCCGTGGCCACCCTATAAAATCTGTAGAACTTACTGTCCATGAGGGGCTGGCAAAGTAAGACCTTCAGACCAAATCAAGCTATGCCCGTTCGTCACGTATCCTCTAGTCTCTGGCTGCTGCTTTGGAGTGCCAGTGGCAGAGCCGAGCAGTTGTGACAGAGACTATATGGCTGATAAGCCTAAAGTATTTACTATCTGGTCCTTTGTAGAAGTTTGTCAGCCTCCGGTCTGTAATTATACTACACCTGTGTGTGTCCTACAATAATACCCAGTCCAGTATTTCACACGTCACGTACCCATCAATCCCTTATCAGTTAGCAGCAATCTCTTCCCCAGCATCACGTGAAACCACGCGTCTCCTATTGTATGTGCACAGACCCTTCCCAAATTAGTGTCTATACTTCCGATGCTAGAATGTATAATCTAAAAAACTGAAAAGTTAATTCACTTCAAAACACAAACTAGGTAGTTCCAGGAACCAAAATCACTAGGTTGCGGGGAGGAGGAAAACCAATCAGACAAAGACAGAATCATGATGAGGCACAACGGAAGGGTTTTGTTTTGTTTTCATCCCCCTCCACCTTAAAAACTAGGTTTGTATTTCTGGTTAGTTTCAGAGTGGCAGAACTCAGCAGTTAATACTGCATCAACCTGGTCCCCACCTCAGCTTGCCTCCTTCCCATAAAGATAACATTGTACAAAACTATATTTGCAGGGGAAAAAAAACACAGTTAAAAATGAAGGGTGCGTACAAAAGTGGACATAAAGCCAGAACTACCAATGTAGGAGAAAGCCTTACCAACATCAAAGAAATACGAATGCAGGAAGAACCATAAGCCCTGCTCTGGCCGCTCTGCAGGTTCACTGGGAGGATCACGAGGTTGCGAAGGTGAACTCACTTGGCAGCAGCCACCTCTGCACCTTCTCAGTCTGACCCTGTGACTTGGGACACCTGTGGAAACCTCCAAGATCAAGCTGACTGCTGCCCTTTGTCACCACCACCACCAACAACAATACACTTTACACAGAGCCTGGCATGCGACAACCACATTGGACTTGGAGGTCACAGGACCTCAGGGACTATTCAGATGTCTGACCCTGGACAAACCTTTAAATCTCTTTGGGTTTGTTTCTCATCTGCAAAGGAAAGCTAATAATATTTCTATCACTGCTGTTATGAAGCAAGTAACAGAAGATATGTAAAAGCAAACTATAAATCTCCCTATATAAACCTAAGAAGTTATGATTATTCATTTAATAGAGAAACACGCACAAACTCCTACTATACGCCTAGAAGGTTCTGGGTATAAGGCTGTGAACAAATCAAGGTTCATCTGCTCACGGAGCTTAGAGTCCAGTGGAAGCAAATAAGAAAGCAGGTATAGGGGCGCCTGGGTGGCACAGCGGTTTAGCATCTGCCTTAGGCTCAGGGCGTGATCCCAGCATTATGGGATCGAGCCCCGCATCAGGCTCCTCTGCTATGAGCCTGCTTCTTCCTCTCCCACTCCCCCTGCTTGTGTTCCCTCTCTCGCTGGCTGTCTCTATCTCTGTCGAATAAATAAATAAAATCTTTAAAAAAAAAAAAAAGAAAGCAGGTATAATTGCCAGGTGGTGATAAATGTTATGGGGAAAAACCCAACAGGTTAAACACACGCGACGTGAAGAGGAATGCTACAGCAAACAGCATAGCTGGAACGGTCACTGTGATGAGGTGAGCAGAGACCCAAATGGAGGGAGAAGGCGTGGACCACCCGGGGGAGGAGGTGGCTCCCAGAGGACAGCCAGCAGGATGGCACTGAGAGGGCAGCAGGCTTGAGGCATCTGAGGCACTGAGACAGGCCACTGCGGCTGGGACAGCACTCTGCTGGGCACTGGTGTGGCAAAGAACACTGAAGACAAGGGGGCTGGACATTCTCTGGACTAGTGCCCTTATGAATGGGGAAACCAGATAATGCTAGGCCTCGGGTTAGTGAAGGACTTGGGGAAGTGAAACTTGTAATAGAAGCATAGAGGCAGGAATGATGATAATAACAATAGCATCAACAACTAACAGCACTCACTATGAGCCAGACGCTGCTCCCTGCACTTTTACCCATGCTAATTTCATGAAATTCTTACAAAGCCCATTGCCCCCACTTAACAGATGAGAAAAGAAGTTACCTAACATGCCTGAGGTCACAGGGCTGGTAGGGCAGGATGTGGGCTCGGCCTGCCTGACTGCTGAGGCTACCCTTCCCCACTGCTTTGATGTGTGTTATGCAGTTACGGAATGTGGGCAGCTCAGACGGGGCGAAGGCAGCAGAAGAGAGGACCAGAGCAGCTGACAGATGGCAGACCAGGGAAGGCCCCTTGGGAGCCACTCAGCAGCAGACGAAAAGAGGTGTTTGAGGAAGGACAGCCAGTGACAGAGGAGAAGGGGGAACACGAGAGCAGGTGCAATCATCCAGGGGGAAGGTGACTAAGGCCAGGGCTAGAGTAGGGCCCAGAAGGATTAAGTGAGACTAGGAAGGTAGAGAACCAACTGGACCTTCAGACATCAACTTCTGGAAGCTCCAGAGAATTTGCAGAGTGACTTTGTTTTTGGCAAAGTTCCTTAGGATGTTAGCCTAACACTGGTTACCACTGCTTACAATCCTATAGTCTTCCAGCTCTTTGAGAGATTAATGCTGCTGACCTTACTTCCCAACCTATCGGCTTAAGAAGTTTATTAAAGTTGTCACTCCCAAACTCTGCTCATAGCTTTAGCTAAAAGATCTGGAAAGCCACCTCCTATTGACCCTTCATCTTGACATTATTCCAAACAGAGATGGCTTTCAGACATTCCAGTCACAGAATTTATTACCACTAGAAATTCTGGAGGATTAGACAAACATAGGTTTTCAAACTTAAGATTCTAAAAATGGGACAAGAATCTCCATCCTATTGTGCTTCATGAAATCAAAATCTCTTTTCTGACCAAAAAAAGAGACATTCATAACTTTTTCAGTCTGAATGCACTTATTAAATCTTAACCCTTTCTTCCCCTTTCTTACATGCCTGGACAAACAGCACAGTATAATAGAGAAAAACGAACCAACCAAAAACCAAAATGGGAGTAAAAACCCATGGCCTTTGCTCTGCTTTGATCACAGAAGTAGCTGGGCAGGTCACAGCCCTTCCGGGCAGAGGCTTCCTCACTGTTAACAGGACAGGGCTGGCTTACGTGACCTTCCCAGCTCTATGACCCCATGATCTGCAACAATCTCTTTCTTTCCTCAGAGAGATAAAAATTAAAACAAAACAAAACAGAGAAATGAGGAAAATGTTAAAGTATTTGAGGAAAAGACCTCCAATGAAGAACAGAACTTCTGTCATGGTTAGTTTTAGAACATAAGCTGCTTAAGGACAGGGACCGCTTTCAACTTATTTCCTACACAGAATCTGAAAGACCACACGCGTGGTGGGCAGGGCAAGAGGGGCTTTCCTCAGTTCTGTATGTGAACAATGCACCCCCACGTGGGGCAGCACTGGCTCAACAAGGGGATCCACAGCTGGCCTGGCCTGCACTCTTTCTCGTGTCCTACTGACTCTTACTCAAGGTGGTGCCACCTCACCAAATATAAGTCCTGCTCCGAGAAGCACCCAGAGACCAGCAACCAGCACTTCCTCTGGCCAGCAGGGGAATAAAGCACTTCTTGGCTCTGGCTACTACTGGCACTGGAGTGGCTGGACATGGAGCTCAGAGTGTCTGAGACTACGGGATGGCAAATGAGGTACGCAGGGACTTTTCATTCGGGCCTTAGGAGGCTGGCAGTGTGGCAGGCAAATGGGACTGCCCACCAAGCACGTATTAGCAGAAATAACAAAATCTCACTTGCTAACAAGAGCAGCTAGATGGCATAGAGGGGAAGCTATGGAATTTGGGAAAACTTCAATCAAAACCACCAGGAGTCAACGACTAAAACTGACTGCGCAGGGCTCTTCTGGAACAATTACAATCGAGGCCTCCTCCCAGGGGCCCCCTATTTACATTCAAGGATTTCCAAGGTAGAGGAGAAATGGCAACAGTCTCCTGAACCACTACTGGCAAGCCGGCAGCACGCCCGATGGTCTCCACTACGGAGGTAGACACAACTACAGAGTCCAATACTGTGTTGCCAGCACCACGCGACTCTCAGGAGCACCGAGGAGGGTTAAGGGGTACAGGGCTGGGGGCAAGCTGGGGAACAGAACACGGCAGCCTGTCCTCACTCATGCTGTGGCCTCTCCTCCGTTTCCACTCTGGCCATGGTCCTCTGCTAAAATATCTCACAGACTGTTCCGTGCAGTGGAGAAAGCATCTGGGGCTCCTGCTGCCTGAGCCCAAACACTGTCCTACTCCCTGTCCCCGGGCTAGACCTTGAGCTCTGTACTTCAGGCTCCCACTGTGAGCACCACAGGGCACTGATATGCTGGGACTAGGTAAATTAGGTAGGTATTATTTACAGGTACACGATGATTCATCATTGAGGCCTCATTTAATCCAGTTAAAATAAAGAAATATTTTAAGAACATGGGAACAGCATTCTCTACAAGGATGCTCAGTGGCCATCTCTGCCTCCTCCCCTTGCCCTTACCTCTATGCCCCCTTAGGCACTTGCTGTGCCAGGCGTGTGCCTGGAGATGAACACGCAAGCTCTAAAGCCTCCTTCTCCCCTTCTCTAGGAAGCCCTCGGGCTCTGCTCTCTGCCTAAAATGGCCTTCATCCTCTCTGTGACCACCCATAGCCCATGAGCCTGTGAAGTCCCACCACTTGGGAAGATTCCAACCCCCACTACCTGGTCCCCCTATCTGACCATACTGCTGTTCATCACTTTGTTCTAGAACTTTCGTGCTTCACCTGTCTCTGTTTCAAGTCTGAACATTTCATTTATATCCTCTCACCGATACTTAAACATCTTGGGGGTAGGAACCATATTATACCTGTACCACCTCCACAGAATTATGTACTCGTACTATGCTAGGCTCATAATAATTGCTGAAATGTATTCTCCCTTTTCTACGCAGAAAAAAGGGCTGACTACAGAGGGACACTGGAGAAGGCTCCCTGAGGCTTCTAAAGGTATGTACTATCTTCCCGTCAGCTAAATACTTTAGTACAGAAACACCAGTATGTATGTACCACTTTACACCAACTGTGATGGCTGAAATAAAAAAGGACAAGAGGGTTGGTGAGGATGTGGAAAAACTGGAACCCTCCTGTATTGCTGGTAGGATGTAAAATAGGACAGCCGCTCTGGAAAACAGTTTGGCAGTTCCCCCAAAAGTTAACTGTGGTTACCACATGACCCAACAATTCCACCCCTAGATGTACTTACAAGAGAACTGAAAACACATATCCACTTAAAACTAGTACACAGATGCTCATAGTAGCCTTTTCATACTATCTGAAGTAGAAACAATTCAAATGTCCATCAACTGATGACTAGAAGAACAAAATGTGGTCTCTCCACACTATGAGTATCCTGCCATAAAAAGGAATGAGGTACTGCTACATAGTGCAACACAGATGAACCCTGGCACCATGGTTAGGTGAAAGAATCAGACACAAGAGGCCACTTATTGTATGAGCCATTTATATGAAATGCGCAGGCCAGGCCACAGAAAGCAGATTAGCGGTTGCCTGGGGTTGGGGTGCGGTGGGAATGAGAGTGATTGCTGATGGATACAGGGTTTCTTTTGGGGAGATGAAATGTCTTGGAATTAGATAGTGGTGATGGTTGTACAGCCTTGTAAATATAGTAAAAGCCACTGAATTGTATACTTTGAAAGGGTGAATTTTATGGTTATAAATTACATCTCCATTTTTAAAAAAGCTAAAACGACAACAACAACAAAACACCTCGACACAGAAATGCTACTATGCTGCTATGATCCTCAAGCTTTAGAATATACAAAACCCACAGGGGGTGATTATTAAGCTATGAATTGCTGGGCTTCCCTGACACCGCCACAAAAGTTACAGCCCAACAGATTCAGTGTGGAATCCGGTACCTGCATTTAACAAGCACACCAGGGCATGCTGATCCAAAGTATTAGCTATGAAGCATGTTCCTCAAAACACAGGTATAATGAAAAGAAATTGTAATTTAGAATCAGAAGAGCAGGATTCACATCCGGGTCCTGCTCCTTCCTGGTCATATGACCTTAGTCAAGTCACGTAATGTTTCTACTCCCGAGTTTCCTTAACTATAAATGTAAAGAAGAACATCTTCCTCCAAGAGACAGTGTGTGTAAAGTGTCCGGTAGGGTACGTGGCACATAGTTGGTGTGCCATACATGCTGGTGAATCCTAACCATGTGCCAAGTCCAGGCAACAAACATTGTCAAGTGATTATATAATATGAAAGGCCCACTATAAGGAGATAGTAATTAGTAGAACAAATTTTTAAATAATCACTGGATTTTGCAAAATATGAAACAGATGTTGAAAACCAAGCATTGCTGTTTGCAAACTATTTAAATTAGTCTATCATTTTCCATGCCCCTGACAAAGTAAATTTGGGACTACATCAGGAAAAACAAAGACAACATGTATTCGGGCATTTGCTGATTATAAGAATTTCTAAAGGCTGCTTAAGTAATTTAAGTGATACCTGTACTGTACTTTCTTTTTTCTTTGCATCTTCTCTCACCAAGCAGAATATAAGAAATGTAAGGTTACCGTGCCTGTTCTCTCACATCCCCAAAGTGTCTCCCCCATTCTCGGGGCAGATGGAAAACCCTCTGTAAGAACGCACTTAATGCTACAGTGTGGCCCTCACCTTCAGGTCACGGTGGATAATGGGAGTTTTGCACTGATGCAGGCGGGCAACGGCTTCACAGGTGTCACAAAATATCTGGAGCACTTCATTCTCTGTAAAACCTGTTTGCAGGCGCTGGTTCATCAGGTTGACCACCTGGCCTCCTGCAAGGGGGCACAGAGCAAGCGAGAGCTTAGCAACGTTCAGACTCACCACTCACCCCAGACAATGAACGGTTGTCCCTGGAGGAGCAACCTGGACACGGGTCACTGGCTGAACCACAACTGCAACCCAAGTGTCTCGATTCCCAGGCCCAGATTCGTCTTCTTACAATCCAGGGCCTCTTCTAATGCCTCAAAACCAGTTTATTTTATAAAGTACTCCAGACATGAGCTGCCTTCATGACATCGTCAAGATCAATAGAATGGACAGTATGGTCCTGCTATAGCTGCTTGGTCACACTGTCTCCGTTTGCATGAGATGAGGCCACAGGTTCAACCTGCCGTATCTTTTAGTAAGAATCAGACTACACATCAGACCCCAGGAACAGGAAGAAGACAGCTTTATAGTCTGTACTTTAAGAATGGCTCAGTCTCTCTGGCTTCACTCACTACCCACTGCCGAGAATGTAGAAAGGCTACACCAGTATTTCATCTCCAGGACCAAAAGACTGATGACCTCACTTACAAAATCATCCAGATCCCTGGATGCTCCCACTGCCTTGTCTTGAAACATCTCACCGTCCAAAGAAGAATGGACAGGAAGAAACAAACTGTCAAGTCGAATTTGGTAGTATCTTTTATAAAATCAGCTAAGAGTTATTACAGAGTAGGCTGAAATTATTGGTTAACATCACATTTTGGGGATTAACAACATATTTAATTTATGGATAGTATCTAAAGTCAAGGAAAATGTCAGTGGAAGTAGGGATGATTATAAAACAGGGCACCAAACAGTGAGGCAGTGACCCAAGCTTATAAGTGACAGTTGCTTAGGCCAAAAAAGTCAAACCTCCGAACCGGTTGTATGAAGTCAACTCTGAATCAAGTCGCGCTACGGTCTGTATTTCCCAAGATAAATGCTGCTTGAAATCCCAAGCTCTCAACTACTTAACTCCACTGTTCACAGCAGCATCGTTTGAATATAGCCTTTACTGGCAATTACAGCTTGCAAGCAAGGAGAGGAAAGGTCATTTCCATTAGACGAAAAGGATTATTTTCCCCCATAACACAAGGATGGAGGTGTGGGTGGAGAAGAGAACACAGGAGGGAGGGAGTGGGGAGGCTGAATTGTTTCTTCGGTCCATCTGGAGTTGGGTCTTTGTTATGTGCCTTCATTGCTTGTTTTAAAGCATCACAAATAACACATTCATTCTCACCCTCATACATTCTCATTCATATACAAGCACCAAACCTCCCTAAAGCTAACAAAAGGGGAGTTTTGTATTATCCACCACTTCAAATTGTTCGCCATTGTAAGAATCACCCAGAGGTGACAGCAGGCTCTGGATCTTTCAGTCTCACAGTCTGCACATCTTTAAAACCAGAACAACATACATTAGGGCCCAGCGCACGTGAACTGAAATGGCCCCGGTGCCCTTGACATTCAAAGTGCCAGAGCAACGGAAGCTCAAGGTATGGGTCACATCCTTACCCCTACAGAAGTCCATGAGAATGAGCACTTCCCATACATCACCGCTGCTCACACTGTTGATACTGGAGTCAATGTAACCGACAATGTTCTTGTGCCCCGACAGGTCTCTCTATAAAGAAGAGTTGAGAAATATAGTATTAGTTACAGATACCCATAGAGACAGAATGAGCCCGTGGGTTCCATTAGCATAGATAATTTAAATGCAGATGACCTTAACCGCTACAAGAGGTAAGACTGAAGAGGAGGGTCAAGAGCAGGTTTCTAGTGGTCACTGAGATGCATGGCCAGATCTTCAGTAAACAGTTCTACACTCCTACTAAACTACAGCACTCTCCTGGATGAGATTCTAGAACCAGATGCACACAGGGTGCCTACTTGCTCACTCCATCAGTGCTCCATGTCAGCCAGGAGCAAAGACGCCCATCTCCACAAGCACTGCGGAGAGTATGAGCCAGACAGTATGAATTATTTAAACGTGTGAATTTTTAATTCAGAAAAATGAAACGGGTGGGTTTTTTTTTTCCTGGTTGTAGGTACACAAGTGAATTTAACATGACCTTTAAATGGTTTGTACTGTTTTTCTCCCTTGAAGAAATATGTGAAAAGAATAACTGCTTTACAAAGTTCTGAACAGACTTTAATGGCACCCAGACCTAAACATTTCGCTTATAATTAAGCCTTTCAAGCCAACCGAATGGAACGTAAGATGGGTCATGTTTCTAGCTCTCTGGTTGGAACTGCATATGCTCTCTCGGGACTGCTTATGGAATTCACTTAGTCAACAAATGTTTATTGAGCACTTCCTATGTGTCAGGACCCATTTAGGCACTAGAAGTTGCCTCACACCTTGGCATAGTTACTTCAACATCCAAAGATGCAAATCTTTGTAATGATGATGTTTAAAATCCAATGTCATCAAGAAGTAAGCTGGGGAAAGAAAAAGTGAGCAAGCTGGGTAAAAGGATTTTTGCACAAATATAAGATAAAAAAAACTAGTTTTAATAAATTGTTTTACTTTGTTTAAAAAAGGGGGGAGGGGAAGGGAGTGGAAACACAAGTGGTTCTGAGTCACCAGACAAACATGACAATTCAGGCCATAAAAACAGTAACTACCACTACACAAACTAGAGATTTGGCTGCTTAGAGCGACATATAAAGTCTCTTTTAATCTGAAATTATATACCAAAACAAGAAGAAATCTCATAGTAGCAAATGAATTTGCCTGAACCCTGAGCATCAAAGTTAAAATTCATTAGAACTTTCCTCTGAGGGAGTAAGAATGACTGTTGCCTCAGAAAGGTAGACAAAAATAGAAATGTGACCGCTGGAACTGACAGTGGGAAGTCACTGGAGCCCTATGCAAAAACAGTTTCAGAGAAGGGATAGGATGGGGGTGGGGGGGAAGAAATGGACTTGCAAAGAGTTGAGCACATAGAGCTGGCAACTACAGATGAGTCTTCTGGAACATTCTGTGCTCCAGAGAGGAACAGCATTGCCAGAAGGAATTCTCAGGATGAGAGAGAATCGAGCATGGGAGAGCGGAAGGAGCCAGGAGCAGAAACCTTCAGCATACAGGAGAGGACAACGGATAACTAATGGAACCAAGCCCGGCAGGAAGAAGGGGTGGGGACTGAGGGCACCGATAAAGGAACGGGTCTTAGAAAGAGGAGCAGGAAGGAAACAAGGATGGATAGGCGTATTGGTTTACAGCTGGAGAAAAGGGAACTTCAGTGAGTTCAGTTCTATTGTTCTGTTTTTGGTAGAGAACAAGACCACGTTTGCAGTACAACGGAATGTGAAAGAAGCTTGATGAGAGAAATAAAAGGCTTAGAGCAACTACTTTGGATAACAGACAAAGGCGATGATGAGGCAGAAAATGCAGTCTCTCAAGTTCCGCACAACAGAACGTGATTTCAGGGTTCATGTCGTAGAGGCCCGTTCTTCTCCCTGCTTTTTACTCTCATCACCAACTCTTCAAAAACTTGATTTCATTTACACAGTTGAGGAAGGAGGAAGAACGGGGAGAAGTTCTTGAAGCCAAAATAGAGCAGATGATCATGTTCTCCAAATGTTCGCAGGAGGAATCAAAGACTCATGTTTCCACATTAGTAATTTGTCTACATTTAACTGTTTGAAAAAGAATCAGCAACGCTACCTCTGATTTGTTTCACCCCGAGAGGAATAATAAAGAATCAGGAAGGAAAAAAAAAAAGCATTTGGTAGAGCCAAGAGGAGGTCAAGAGCTATTAGAGGACCCAAACTGGATAATTAACATCTGCAGATGGCATGCTAGAACAGGTGCCAGGCTGTTTGCTGATCAGTTCAAGCCCAAATTCCTGTTCATTTTGCCTTCTGCACAGTTCCTGAGAGACGTCCAAGCAGAAAAGATCTCCTCTTTGGAGGGAGACCATGGCACTTACTTTTAACGACTTGATGATGCAGCACATCTCAGATTTTAGAATAATACCTCACTAGTCTGCAACTGATGGAGAAGATCGATTTGAATGGCTGCGAAATGCAGAAAAGGTCAAGAGAAAAACTTGCTGCAAAGTGAGACTGACTCACACTGAGGGTGCACTGCCCAGGTCGCAGCAGCAATAGGCCAGAGGAGGCCCAAGCATTCCCTGGCCTTCGTTAAAAGCCCTGTCCAGGCTTGGAGAACAGAAATGGACACAGAGGTATGGGATAGAGCCCACACGGAATTAGAGCTCAATCACACAGGAAAAGGCAGGATATAAGGAGGACGCCTTGATGCCCTTGGCGACAACTATTATTTGGGGTACACTGAAATAAAAATCTTTGTGGTAAGTGTAAGTCAAAACCTGATTTTCAGGGGAGTGGGAAATGTTCAGTTAAATTATAGATCAGATCAGTTTATATTACATGATTTAAACAGTGATAAGTCTAAGGAGTGTGTATTGTCATTTTAAACTTAATTTTTAGACTAACATTACAGAGGACTAATAAAGTACTGACATAAACATGCTATTAGAAGACCTGCTTTATTAAGTAGATATTTTAAATTATTTGTAGTTGCCTTATTAATATATTTATCTGTTTGAAGTGCTAAAAACTTTCTTCATAAATACATGCAAAAGCTGCCATTTGAAAATCATGCCTTCAACCCAGATCTTATAGGTTATCACAAATCTCAAGTTTATCTGGGGTCCTAATTAATGACACTTGTAGCATAAAACAGTATTCTATCCCTATCTTCAAAATTCCCACAGCAAGAGGATTCCTAGTTAAGAATCTTAAGGCCTTAGGTGAGGCCTTAATCCCTAAGTACATCTATAGAAACTTTTACATATAAGTTCAGGAAAACAAAGAAGATAGCCTTCTAAAGAGCCTACCAATAACATCGCTCACCTCCGAACAGTAAAAGGAGCATGGCATATAACTAATTTCCCTAGATATTTGCTCAGGTCACCCTTCCTTGGAATGTCAGCATGATACCTGCAAATTCCCAGCACTGATAGTGCTTGCATTTGCACAGATTAAGTTTCCAAAGAAGTAATTCACCGGCTTTGACCCCATTCAAATATTCAACATTTTCGGCTTTTATAACTCAGCATTATTGCTGCTTGCTTCTGGGAACACACCACGGTTCCACAGACCCTTTTAAAAAGCAAATTTCAGCCTCTTTTTTAACTTAAAGGTGAAGGAATCCAGTTCTAAGGCCTGAAATTTGTTTATTTCTCCTACTGGTTGCTTTGTGAAAATCTTCTGCCTTACTCTTCTTTGCTCCTTTTCCCCTCAATAACTCTAAATTTCCTTTATAACTCTCTTCAAGGAATTATTCACAGGCAAAGTAAAACATTAAGTCTGGTACGGTACTGAAAAGAAACACTTGGAGATCTAGGCTGGCCCTGGTGTTCTATGAAGGCCAAAGTATCTGGGCTTCTGCTACGTAACAAGTCTCAAATACCACTCTCCTCCATACTCACATTGACTCTCCCTTTCCAGAGTCTTACTCATTAATTAATCCCGTACTTACTGAACAGATCTTTCAAGTCATCTAAAATCTGATTTAGAACAGTGCTACTCAAACTTTTATACGCATATGAATTACTTGGGGATCCTGTTTAAAAGCAGATTCTAATCCAGTAGCTCTAGGGAAAGGGCCCAGGATGCTATTCCTCAGTGGCATTTAAAGCAGCAAACACTTAGAGCAGGGCTAGGTGTGGCCCACAAAAGTGTGCTGGTTAGTAAACTGTTACCAGCCCATAGGGAGATAAGAAACTTGCTCCAGGCCATAAATCAATTAAGTAACTAAGCTGACTTGTTTCTTTTCCTAGTGATATTTTACCCACGAGGAACATAGTTCCTGGATTTACATTCAGGCACAACAACCTCTGAATAGCATCCATACGTTTATAGCCAATTGATTTTTGACAAGGGTGCCAAAACAATTCAATGAGGGAAAGATTAGTCTTTTCAAAAAATGATTTTGAGACAACTAGATTATCTACATGCAAAAGAAAAAATTTAGATCCCTACCTCATACCGTATACAAAAAATAATTCAAAATGGACTGAAGATCTAAAAATTCCCCAAAGAAAATATGCACACAAATCTTCATGGTGTTGGATTAGGTAATAGTTCTTAGATATGACACCTGAAGCACAAGCGATCAAAGAAAAAAAACAGATAAACTGCACTTCATCAAAATTTAAAAATTTTGCACTTCAAAGAACACTATTAAGAAAATGAAAGACAATGCAAAGAATGGAAAAAAAAATATTTGCAAACCATACACCTGATAAGGATCCAGGCTATATAAAGAACCCTTAAAACTCAACAATAAAAAGACAACACGATGTAAAAATTGGCAAAGGATCTGAATGGACATTTCTCCAAGAGCATACAGAAACGGCTGATAAGCACATGAAAAGATGCTTAATACCATTAATCACTTGGAAAATGCAAATCAAAACCACAATGAGGTATCACTCCAAACCACAAGGATGGCTGTAATCAAAAAATAGAAACAATAAAAAATGTTGCCAAGGATGTGGAGACTGGAACCTTTATACGTTGCTGGAAGAATACAAAATAGTGCAGCTCCTATGGAAAACAGTTTGGCATTTTTTCAAAAAGCAGAGTTGTACTTGATCAGCAATTTCATCCTTGTGTATATACCCAAGGGAAAGGAAACATAATGTTCACAGAAAAACTTGTACACAAATGTCCTCAGCAGCACTATTCATAATGCCAAAAAGTGGAAACAACCCAAATGTCCAGCAGGATAAACAAAATGTGATATACGCACATGGAATATTATGCAGCCATGAAAAGGGGAAAAGGTACTCATATATACTATCACATGGATAAATGAGGCACTCATCCATGCTACAGCATGGTTAAACCATCAACATTATGTTAAGTGAAAGAAGTCATAAGAGGCCATATATTATATTATTTCATTTATAAGAAATGTCCCGAATATACACCACAAAGTTGACTAACGGTGGCCAAAGACTGTGGCAATGGGGGCATGAGGAATGACTGCTAACAGGGATAGGTCTCCTTCAGAGATGATGGAAAAAAATGTTCTGGAATTAGATACATGGTGATGGATAAATGACCCTGTGAATATACTAAAAATCACTGAATTATATTTAAAAGGGTGAATTTTATCTTGATTTACAAAGAAAAGTAGTATGAGGAGCTAGGGAAAGACAGCCAGGGAAAGACAAAGAAAACAAGGTCCTTTAAGTAGCACTGATCTAGAGCAGTCAGGCAGCTCGAATCGTAATCCCTTCTAGAGCCTTTGGACAAGCAGTTTTCTTACAATAATGCCACTTCTTTGGACCCTCAGCCCAAATGCAGACAGCCTGTACTGTACGCTTCCTTACATCCAACTGGAAACTTCCATCTCTTGTTCCTAGACTGTCCTCTTCAGAGCAAAAAGAGTAAGACGTCTTCTCCACTTTCTAAACAATTGAAAGATTATTAATTAGGCTCTAAATATTTTCTTCTCTAGGTTAAATATATCTACTTCCATAGACATGTTTTTTGGTTGCATCACCACTTAAATGCTTCGCTTTGTCTATGTCCCTTTGACAAGAATGGCCCCAGGAAATGAATGGAATACTCCAGGTGTGGTCTGACTCATGCAGAGTAGACCAGCATCGTCACCTACTATTAATTTTATTAATGTAGCTAAAAATGGCATTTTTTTCTTTTGGCAGCTGAATTACACTACACATTCATACTGAGTTAATTGACCACTAAAATACTTAAGTCTTTTTCCATTTTACACTGCTTTAAATCTCTGCCTTCCAGAACTATGCTTGTGAAGTTGTTAAAATAAAAATTCAAGAGTATGACCTGCCTTGTTATTTCATCTCATTAGAATCAGTCCATTGCTCCATTCATACGGATCATTTTGGATCCTGATTCTATTACACAATGTAGTGGTTATATCTTCCAACTTTATATTAGATACAAAATTGATAACTGTGTCTTCTCTTTAACCAAGTTATCTGCTAAATGTAAAATAACATAAAACTAATGGTAAGCTGTAGGGCATTCTTCCTCAGAAGGTTTCCTCCAAATTAATATCAAACCACAGGTCAGATACCATTATACACAGTAGCTATTATTCCTGGCATCCAGCCTACACTATCCAACTTGCTCACAGATCTCTCATGAGTGTCCTTACCCAAATGACACAATCCATAGACCCTGGACCTAGTGCACTCAATTAAGTTTCCTATCCAGAAACCTTTCCAAAGAGGCCATGATGTTGATATGACATGGCCTGCTCTTACCCAACCTGAAAGTTTTTTGGATCCCTGCTTACTTATCCAAGGAACTACAAAACAGCTTAAAATTTTATTTTACTTCTAAAATAAGTAATATATTAACATTCAAAAAGAAAAAAAAAACGAAATTACTTTTTACTCCAGTACTCATCCCCTATAGGGAAACCTCCCTGTTTCTTTCCCTTTCTCCCATTCACCCTCCCTCCCTCTCTCCTTCTCTCTCATCCTTTCAGTGTTTTGTTCAGGCAAATCCAAACAGTATGTATTATGGATGTGTACACACACACACACACACACACACACACACACATCTTTTCTTACACAGAAAATAGCATCAAAGCATCTTTTTAAATAATCTGTTCCAGATTCTTGTCCCCCATCAAGCCTGATGTCCCTACTGTGCACAATCTACCTTCCTCTCTTGTAGGAATATGGAAACATTTTCCTCCCTCAAATCTTCTGAGATCTCTTCTGCTGAAATCAAGTCTTCAAACGTCACTGGCGGCAGCTCAGTGTCCTCACTATCAAGCTCACTGCGGATGGAATCCATCTGGGCCAGGAAACATGAACACAGAACCTGAGCGTCTGGCACAAGCTTGAGCTTGAGTTCTTATTCCTTTAAGTCTGAAGATAATTCACCTTTTCCTGCCTTTAGGTCAAGGAATCTGAAGTCCAAAACGCAACTTCCAATTGTCCGTCAGAAACCAAAATCCCTTTGGTCCATCAGGGTACACATCCCAGATGTTATCAAAGGACTCCTACCATACTCCGGTAAACGGTACACGGCATCTATCAAAATTAAACGTCTCTAGTGAGACTAGTAACCATTTCTGAGTTTGGGTAGGTGAAACAGGCACATCCTCACTCTGCTGTCAGTGCAGAGAGGATGCTGCTTCTTTGACCACTAACACGCATGTGAGAAAGCATGTTACCTCCTCCAATTCCTTTCACAGCTCTGACACTGTCTGAGAGAGGTAGGGTGTGGGTATGGCCTCTATCTGGCAGAAGTCTGAGCCTAGGAGGGTTAAAAACATCACATAGGGCTTCTGATTAAAATCGTAGGAAAAAAAATTTTTAAGTTAAGTTGAATTGCTTTCATCTCTGCTTCCTTCTAAAGCCTTAGGAAATGATGTAAAGAGTTTGTTTTTTAAAAAGCACAAACGGAAGACTTCCATTTCCAGGAAAATGGAGTAGATGTGCTCTTGCCTATTCTTCCTTCTAAGTACAACTAAATACTTTGGACACTAGTATAGATTTTAAAAAGCACAATAAGAAGGGCCTGAAATGTGGACAGAAAGCAGACTGACTAGAAACTTTGGAACCCAAGGAATGAAATGGTGGTGAGCTGCCTGAGATTTCTTTTTGTCCCATAAATCCTAGACTGGAAACTGAAGCAACTGGTAAGTTAAAAACACCAATGGGTGGAGACAAAAAAGCCCCAATAAAAGCTTGGTCTCTTTAGCCAAACCCAGGAAAAGGACAGCCTGGCAAGACAGAAACTCATAGACACTAACTACTCTTTTCCAGCCAAAAATCACAGAAAAAACTGCAGCCCCTCCCCGCAGACATGCCAGCAAAAGCCAAGTGGGAAGCCCAGACTTCCATCTTCACACACACACTATATATGTATATAACATATTAATATATAAAATATATATATATAACATGAACATATAATACATAACATATGCTATGTAATATATACACATATAATATGTCTATAACAGACATAATATATAGCTAATATATATAACATTAATTAGAATATTTAAAAGTTATACAAAGAAATGGCCAACAAGTATAGGAAAAGATGCTCAACATCACTAAACATCAGGAAAATGCAGCTCAAAATCACAAGGAGATAACACTTCATGCTTGTTAGGATGCCATTATTAAGCAAACACACACACAGACAATAACGAGTGCTGGCGAGGACGTGGAGGTATTAGAACCCTTGTGCACTGTTGGTAGGAATGTAAACTGATACAGCCACTGCGGAAAACAGAAAATTAAACATAGAATTACCATATTACTCAGGAACCCCACTTCTCAGGGTATATTCGAAAGAATTAAAAACAGGATCTTGAAGAGATACTTGCACATCCATGTTCACTGCAACATTATTCACAATAACCAAGGGGTAGAAGCAACCTAAACATCCACTAATGGATAAATGGCTGAAGAAAATGTGGCATTTATTTATAATGGAATATGACTCAACCTTAAAAAAGAAATCTTGTCATTTCTACAATATGGATGAACCATGAGGATATTATGGTAAGTGAAAAAAGCCAGTCATAGAAGGTCAAATATTATATGATTCCACTTACATGAGGTCTATAAAACAGCTAAATAAGTTCTAGAGATCTGCTGTACAACACTGTGCCAACAGTTAATAATACCGTACACTTAAAAATGGTTAAGATGCTAAATTTTAAGTTATGTGGTTTTGACCACAATTTTTAAAAGTTAGAGGAAAATTAAAATAAAATAAAAATTTAGATACTGGCTTAAAAACAAAAAGAAATCCTCAGAATTGAAAAAATAATTGCTTAGTTGATAATCTATGCAATATATCCAAATGAGTTGAAAATTTATACCCACACAAAACCTGTACACAGATGTTTATAACAGCTTTTATTCATAATTGCTAAAACTTGGAAGCAACCAAGATGTTCTTCAATAGACGAATGGATAAACTGTGAAATATCCATACAATGGAATATTATTCTGCTCTACAAAGAAATGAGCTATCAACCCATGAAAAGACATGGAAGAAACTTAAATGCCTATTAAGTGAAAGAAGCCAATCTGAAAAGGCTACACTAAATGACTGCAACTATATGATGTTCTAAAAAAGGCCAAACTATGGAGACAGTAAAATAGAAATCAGTGGTTATCAGGGGTTGGGGGATTTGGTGGGATCAACAGGCAGAGCACAGGCAATGTCTGGGGCAGTGAAACTATTCCGTATGATACTATAATGGTAGATAACATGTTATACATTTGTCAAAACCATAACACAATACCAAACTCAATGTATAATACCAAGAGTAACCTTAACATAAACTACGAACTCTAGATTATAGTGACATGCCAATATGTCAACTCCCACCTCAAGTACCCAGGAAAAGAAGAAAAAAATAAACCCCAAGCAAGCAGAAAGAAATAAATAATAAATATAAGAACAAAAATCTATGAAAGGAGAAATGGAAAAATAGAGAAAATCAATTAAACAAAGCGATGGTTCTTTCAAAACATCAAGTGGCAAACCTCTAGCAATACCAACAAAGAAAAAAAGAAATAAGTTACAAATTACCAATATCAGAAATGAATCAGGGATTTTACCACAGACCCGGCACACATCAAAGGATACGACTAACAACTAACTCTACATTGCATAAATTTGACTTAACTTAAATGAAATGGACCAATTCCTCAAAAATATAAACTATTATAACTCACCTAATATAAAATGGATAATCTGAATAACCCCATAAGTATTAAGGAAACGGATTTTGTAACTTAATAACTGCCAAAAAAGAAATCCCCAGGCCCACGTGGTTTTACTGGAGAATTCCAACTAATGCTTAATTAAAGAAGAACAAACACCAATTCTACAAAATCTTTTCCAGAAAACAGAAGAGGAGGGAACAGTTTCTAACTTTCAACTCATGTTATAAAGCCAGAATTACCCTAATACCAAAACCAGAAACAGATTAATAAACCAGACCACTGACCCTCACTACAGATGTAAAAATCCTAACCAAAATATTAACAAATAGAATTAAAAAATATATAAAAATAATTATAGACCACTATCAAGTGAGGATTATTGCAGGGATGCAAGTTTGGTTGGATATTTGAAAATGAGTCAATGTAATATACTATATGAAAGCTAGAGAAGAAAAATCACATGAACATATCAATCGATGCAGAGAAAAAAACATCTGACAAGCTTCAATACCCATTCATGATAAAAACTCTTAGAAAAATAGGAGTAGAGGGTAACTTTCTCAAATTTATTTTTTATATCTGTTTTTTAAAACTACAATTAAACTTATGCTTAATAGTGCAAATCTTCTTTCCTCCTAAGATTGGAAAGAAGGCAAGGATGTCCACTCACCATTCTTACTCAACATAGTATTGCAAATTCTAGCTGATGCAAGAATGCTAGAAAAGGAAATTAAAAGGATACAGATCAGAAAGGAAGAAATAAAACCACCTCTCTTTGCAGGTAACACAATGGTCTATGTAGAAAATCCTAAGGAATCTAGAAAAAAATTCCAGAACTAGTAAATAAATTTAGCAAGGCTATAGGATAAAAGATAAACACAGAAAAATTAATTGGTTGGGGCACCTAGGTGATAAGCTTAGTTAAGCATCCAACTCTTGATTTCAGCTCAGGTCATGATCTGGGTGTGGGATTGAGCCCTGTGCTGGGCTCTGCACTCAGCAGGGAGTCTGAGATTCTCTCTCCCTCTCCCTCTGCCCCTCCCCACACCTGCACTCGCTCTCTCTAAAATGAATGAATGAACGAATGAATGAATGAATGAAGAAAAATCCATTTGTTTTCTACATACTAGCAATAAACACATGGACACCAAAATTAAAAATCCAATACCATTTATAACCACTCAAAACAAAACCAAAAATCTATGTCTGAATCTAAGAACATGTACAAAGCCTACTTAATGTTGATGAAAAAAATCAAAGATACAAATAAATGGAGAGATGCACCATGTTCATTCACTGGAAAACTAAACAGAAAAGATGTCAATTTTCCCCAAATTCATAAACAGGTTTAATGGAATTCCTATCAAAATACTTGCAAGACATTCTGTAGATAAAGATTATTCTAAAATTTATGTGAAAAGGCAAAAAAACTAGAATAAGTAAAACAATTTTAGGAAAAGTAGAAGAAATCAGTCTGATTTCCAGACTTATTAAAAAGCTACAGTAATCAAGGTTATATGGTATTGGTAGAGGGACAGACATATAGATTAATGGGAATAGAACAAAGGAGGGTCTGGAGATGGACCCTCACAAATATCCCCAACTGATTTCTGACAAACATATTCAATGGACGAAAGATAGCCTTTCCAACAAAGGGTGCTGGAGCAAATGGATACCCAGAGGCAAAAAATGAACCTCCATGTAAGTCTCACACCTTACCTAAAAATTAACTCAAAATGGATCACAGATGTAAATATAAAATGTAAAACTGTGAAACTTTTAGGAAAAAAAGACAAAATCTTCAGAATCAAGGGGTAGGCAGAGTTCTTAGAAATGACACCAAAAATATGTTCCACGAAAAGAAAAACAGATAAACTGGACTTCATCAAAGTTAAAAACAAAACAAAACAAAAACAAACAGAAAGGTCTTAGAAATTAAAAAGCCTGATAAATAAAAAATTCAGTAGGGTGGTTGGAATGTAAAGCTGAGGAAATCTGCTGGAACGTGGAGGGGAAAAAAAACCCAAAGAAATGAAAAATAAAAGGGAGAAAACAAGAATATTAGAAAAGGAAATCACCAAATGAGACAAGCTAAAATTTCTCACAATGCAAGAAATCTCTATATTACATGGGAACACCATTTATTAATAAAAAATAAATGCACACAGCAAGGTGTATCATCAAGATATTTCATAACAGTGTAAACAAAGCAGAAACTGATAAATTTCTAAGGAGAAAAAACGGGTCACACCCAAAGGGCCGATATTAGAATGACTTCGGACTTCCTATGCACAACAATGAAAGCTAAAATACGGTACAGGAACGCTTTCAAATATCTGAATGAAATGATAACCTGAGCCAGAACTTTATATACGAGATTTCACATGTGTGAACATAAAGTAAAGACACTTCCAGGCCTGCAAGATCTCAAAAATTCACCTACCATGCATAAGGAAGCTACCACAGGATAAGCTCCACCAAAATGAGGAAGTAAAACAAAAACGAGTCAGGAAATCTAACAAAAAAGCGAGGCAAAGGGAATGACTAAGAAATTCCAAGATAAGACTGTAAATTAGGCCTAGAGAGCAACCAATCCAGATTTCACTGAGTTAGGAGACTGAGATTTTTCCAAGATAAAATGGACAGAACACATAAATGCATTTAAAAGTATTTTAAAAAATGATTTCTACAGCCTAAGGAGAGTTTGGAGTTAAACTGCTGAAGAGTACACAGAAAAAACAGATCAAAAAATTGAAAAAGATTATTAATTCCAGTGAAAAGAGAGTTATACAGAAAAGGAACAGTAATCCTAGTCCACCGGAAGATTCTGCAAGAGCAGTGTTTTCGTACATGTAAAAACTAATACTACCCTAACTAATATATTACCAAAACTTAACTGCTGTTGCCGCAGAATGGGAGATGAGCATGATTGCAGGTATTTGGGGAGAAGGGTGTGCAGGGGATGAAAGAGGGCTAAATTTTTACTTCCCATACTATATAATGCCTAAAATGGAGAAAACAATCAGGAACTAGCAATATCAGCACGTTCTTTTGAAACACATCAAATGAATCAACAAAAAGTGATTGTTCTGGGACCTTGCAGTGACAGAGGTGGGCCCCTCAGGGAATTGCCTGAAGTTTTTGGGAACAAGCTTAGTTCACCTATGTGAGTTATTTAAGTTTTGAAAAAATATGAACTCAAAACAGAACAAAATCTTTCACAGCTAATATACAGCTGGGCCAGAACGTGAACTCATGTAACTCAGTTCCCAATCAGGTGTGTTACTTTGTGAGCTCATAAGGGACCTGTGCCCTCCCAGTTCCACACCTGCCTCGCACAGAGCCAGCCCTCAAACATGTTTCTGAATGAGTGGGAGAAAGTTAAAGAATGGGATTACTTTCATAATGCCAGAAAAATGAATGAGAAGGGCATTCCAGGCAGAGGAAACAGCAGAAGCAAAGACAGGAAACAGAGTGTGTGTGAGAGAGCTCAGTGAGGCAGGGACAAGGGGAGGAGGGGCAAAGAGAAGCAGCCAGAAAACCTAGTGGCTGGTGGAGGGACATGCAGTGAGGCTGGTTGTTGGGAGCCCTGTGGCGTGAGAGTCTGCGCGCACTGGTGCCTTGCGGACAGATCCAGGTGGCCCCGTGTGTTTGATTGAGCCTTGGGGTTTTTGTTTGTGTTGCAACGATGACAGCAACACTTATTTCTCCCAGCAAATGGTTTCTTCTCAAATGGTTTCAGCTTTTTGGAATCTAAAATAGCACCAGGCTCCCTAAAATCCTGAGGTCTTTTTCAGTAACCCAACTACAGTACAGCTAGTTACTCTAAGTAGCCCGAGAGGGCAACTCCACAGGGGGGGACGGGGCAAGCAAAGCGTCATGGAATTCCTACTATGCCACCTTCACCCATTTTTTGGACTTCTTTTTGTTCTTTACGAAAGCATTAAAATCAGGGCATAAAGGAATCATCACCTCTAGGTGAATATTTGCATCTGATATTACCATTATTCATACATTCATTTCATCCGAAGTCTATTAAACATAGCTGACACTTGAACGAGTTTGAACTGTGCAACTCTAGATGCATGTTTTTTCCTTAAACACAGTATAGTACTGTAAATGTATTTTCCTTATGATTTTTTCCTTATTTTTTTTTAAGTAGGCTCCGTGTGGAGCTTGAACTCCCAACTCTGAGATCAAGACCTGAGCTGACATCAAGAGTCAGATGCTTAACCCACTGAGCCACCAAGCTGCCCCTCCTCATGATTTTCTTAATATTTTCTTTCCTCTAGCTTCCTTTATTGTAAGAATACAGTATATAATACATATAACATACAAAATATGTGTTGACTGTTCTTGGTAAAACTTGCAGTCAACGGCAGGCTACCGGTAAAGTTTTGGGGGAGTCAAAAGTAATATGAGGATTTTCAACTGTTCAGGAGTCAACACCCCAGCCCCTTGTTGTTCAAGGATCAACTGTATTTACTTTACGTCAAGCAGTCTGCTGGAATATAAAGTTCCTGATTTTAAAAAACTTCCCTTCTGATGGCAGAATTACTTATAAGATAACAAGTTAAGCAATATAATTGGTGTAAACAAAGGTATTGTGGAAACACAAAGGAATAAAAGACTATTTAAGGGTGTGCCTGGGTGGCTCAGTCAGTTAAGCCTTTGACTCTTGATTTCAACTCAGGTCATGATCTCAGAGTCATGAGATTGAGCCCTGCATTGGGCTCCACACTGGGTGTAGAGCCTGCTTAAGATTCTCTCTCCTCGGGGCACCTGGGTGGCACAGCGGTTGAGCGTCTGCCTTCAGCTCAGGGCGTGATCCCCGCGTTGCGGGATCGAGCCCCACATCAGGCTCCTCTGCTATGAGCCTGCTTCTTCCTCTCCCACTCCCCCTGCTTGTGTTCCCTCTCTCGCTGGCTGTCTCTATCCTGTCGAATAAATAAATAAAATCTTTAAAATAAAAAGATTCTCTCTCCTCCTCTCCCGTTGCCCCTCCCCCCTAGTCACACTCTCCTTCTCTCTTAAAAAAAAAGACTAAGTTTTTTAATGTATAATATCAAACAGAAGTGAAAGAGACTAACAAACTCCCACGTATCCACCGCTCTGCTTTGATCGTAACCCTTTGCCAATTTTGTTTCTCTTCTAAATCCACTCATTAACTTCAAGACATCATGTTATTTCATCTATAAATATTTCCGCATATACCTCTAACAGGAACTCTTTCTTTAAACACAGTATGTATCTGAATTGTAAAAACAAAGTTTTTAAGATGTGAGGTATAATTTCCATATAATAAAATTCACAGATCTTAAGGTACTCAGTTGAGTTCTAACACTTGTATAGCCCTGTATGACCACTACCCAAAACGTTTCTATGGCCCCGGAAGTTCCCACATGCCTCCTTCTAGTCAATTTCCCACACTCAAATGACCACTTTCTGATCTCTGTTACCACAGATCACTGTTCTTGGACTTCTATACATGGAATCATAGAGTATGTATAAGAGGTTTCTAGTCCAAAAAAAGGGAAAACCATTTCTGAAGGAAAGAACTACACATATAAAATATAAAGGTATGGAAGGGTATGTTCATGGAATGCAGAGAAGCTCAAGACAGATGAAAACCAGGGTTGGTAAATGACAGTAGACAAGACTAGAAGAGGCTCACTGGACAGCTAAGGTTTCTGGATTAAACTCCACAGTTAGTTCTGGGAATGAAGTTATGAAATAAACTTTTCCCGACGCGCAAACATTTCTCTGACCTTAAAAGTTGGTCAGTTCTCTCAATATGCTCCTTTCTCCCCAACCTTCCAGCTAAGGGTGACCAAGACGGGAGAAGCATGCTCCACCCCGTGTCTCTTCATCCTCATCTTGTGCTGAGACTCCCCTGCCATCTCAGAGAGGGAACAAGCCTCCCCAAACCCCCCAACACCTTTCTTATGAGAGGACACATTTTAGACAAGCAATCCCAAGTCTGAGGGGCAGCCTTACCATTATCTGGATTTCTCTCTTGCACACCTGGAGATCATGCTCATTGTTGACAAACATGCGTTTCAAGGCACATTTCATTCCATTGCTTGTCCTCACCAGAAACACGATAGCAAATCCACCTGTGAGGGAAACACACATACAAGCTCTTTTGAGTCGTGTTCAAAAAGTCAGTCAGATAATTACGGTGGCTGCAGCTTTGTGCTGTCACTGTTAATGGTACTGATGCCATCATCAGCTAGACCTGAGGGTGGGCCTGGCCCAGAAGGCACTCTTGGATTCAAGGGACTCAGGGATATTGCTATGGGATTGTGTGGCAAGATTCAGAAAAATTGTTCCTAAACACCTATGTCAGGAAGAAAGAAGAACAGTAATTATCTTGCAAAAAAACCTACAAATAAATAGATGAACAAACAGATGGAAGAAAAAAGAACTACATTCTAACCGCTGACCTAGGCACTTTGAGCTCTTAATTAATTCTTACTACAATCCTATGAGGCTGGGTGTTATTTTTCTCTTAAAGACTATTACCAGCTAAAGAAAACAGAGGCTCAAAGAGATTAGATTCGACCAAGAACTTAAAAAAAAAAAAAAATTAAATCCAGCACTTAACCAGAGAGGCTTGGAAATTATTTTAATAATTGTTATAATAACGTCAAATTCAAGAAGCTTTCTCTTCCTTTTCAACCCTCCTCACCCCTCCCCCAACTTAGATCTAACAATTGACCTTGAGAAGTCCTCCTGCCTTTCCTACCTCATGGGCTATGGAGAAGACACAAAATATAGATATGAAAGTGCTCCCTGCCATAGCAGACACCAGGAAAGTATAACTCAATTACTGGGCAGATGTTCTAATGTCCACACCAATCTTTCTCTTAAAGACCAAAATTCATTAACAATGTTTATATAACTCTAACAGAAATTCTTAAATGCTCTGGATTGGTTACACCTTAGCATTTCCACAGATTCTTAGAACTCCTTCCTTCGATCTCATTCCCCAAACACTGTAGAAGGTGTTCAGTGCCATTGTTAACAGGGCTTATAGACAGATAAGGTGCAGCAAAGCTGTCAAAGCTGCTGGCTTTGGGATAAGCAGCAGTTAGACTGGGCACTTAGTCCATCTGCCTGCTCATACACCATCATAATTTAGCTTGACCTATCCTGTGCATTGACCTGGGTAGCAAAAAAAAAAAAAAAAAGTTGTGAGGCTATTGTTTGCACACGGGTGATCACTAACTGATGGAGAGGAACATAGAGAGAAGTCACCAGTTTGGGAAGCTGAGCTGAGGCTCTGGTGCAATGCTGGGGCTAGCAGCCACATGCAAAACCGATACAGAGCAAAAGCAGTGACTCTAGATCTTGAGGCGGAAGACTTCAGTCCTGTTGAATCTCTCTACATCCTCTAAGGCCCCCAGGCCTTGAGCACCTGTCTGTTGATGTCCATGGCCATTTCCTGGTCACAGTGTGTATCCTTTTTCAAGTCGGCTTGGATAGGTTTCTGCAGCTTGTAACCAAAGAGAGCCTTAATCATAAAGCACTCTTGCATGTTTTCATATAATACACACATAATTCTGTGTTTACAAAAATGTTAATGGGCTCAAATGTTCCAAGTGTGCATTCTGATAATGTTTACCAGAGCCTGCATGTTTGTAGATTTCCTAGCACAACGTCCTTCTTCAGGAGTCAGGTAAACACTAAGATTTGCCATAAAGTCTTTAATTTCCACGGTCATCTTGAATCTTTGTATCTCCGTAACATTTTCCATTTTCTTGCAATACTTTACAGTCGGCTTACACTGCTCACTCGTCAATTTTAATTCTAGAAATTTACTTTAAAAATTTGTTTGAAACCCTACCATGTACTGACGAGTAGAGGTCTTATAACGCACACACACAATCTCAATTTTAAGATGTGTATTTTTTACACTGGAATTTTTAGGCTATCAGAATTTTTCTTGTAATAAATATGTACAGTGAATGCAGTAGTACTTAATCTTCTTTTCCCCAAAAAGGTACTAAATTCATGATGCGTCTTATTTTCAATCAGAATTAGAAATGCTAATATAAATTATAAAATATCTGTGTGTATTCATAATTATTTTGTAAACAGTCCAAGTGAGTATTCATTTTATAGGTATTTGAATATTTTTTAAGGATTTCATTTATTTGGGATAGAGTGCGAGAACACACACAAGCAGGGCAGAGGGGCAGAGTGAGGGAGAAGCAGATTCGCCGCTGAGCAGGGATCCCGATGTGGGACTCAATCCCAGGACCCAGAGATCAAGACCTGAGCTGAAGGCTGACATTCAACCGACTGAGCCACCCAGACGCCTCAGGTATCTGAATTAAAAAAAAAAAAAAAAAAAAAATACAGAACTACAGACTTTGCATCAGTAGTGCTTCTAGTCAGCATTAAATCTGACCATCTTGCTTTACGAGCAGAGGAAAGTGAGGCTTAGGAGTCTCCTGGCTAATTATGCAGAACCTGAAATGGTGTCACTCTGCTGACTGTCCAAACAATGTTCTTTCCACTTTACTCATCTTAGAGAAAACCTGTGTAACAGCCCCTTTAAATACGAAGGAGACATCCGACAGTGCTGTAGAACATGAGCTGGGAAGGACCATGTCTGCAGTTCTGTGATACATGGAACCACCGAAGTGGGGGCAGTCCCTTCAGAAGCAGGTTGATGACGCACCAATCCGAGATAACTGCCACCAGATGGGAGCAGTGTAGTTTTCTTTGCCAGGTAGCAAGATGACCTTTCCAGCCGAAACTGAAGAAATGTGGCATATGCCTACATCACGATCAAGCAAGCACAAAGGGCTGAGAAGAGCCAGCCAAGATTCTCAAAGCCTGTGACCATCACAGAGCTAAAGGTAAAGCAATGAGCCTGTATGCCTAACACAGATGGAACCACGTGATTTAGCTTCCATGCCCACAAAAGGGCTTATTTGCAGGTGAGAAGCATGTAAGTCAGAGCTTCTTGATCAAATTCAAAGGCTGCTAGGATGTGTCAGTTTAAAGATGTTGGTCACTATCAGTGTGCAGTTGACCAACTAGAGATGTAAGTTACTCCGTGAGAAAGAAGAGGGGTGAGAGCACCACTCAAGGTACCGCTCTAGCACAGGCCCGGGGCCGCCGTACAGACCAGGGTACGAAGATTCTCAGCCACAGCTAAGCAGAGCTCAGGCTGTTACCGAAGAAGGCAACTATAAGACTGGCAATAGAGATGCTTACTTCAGATTGAGTTGCATCCCAAGACCTTGATTAAATGGAAAAACGTAAAGCCGCGCTGGGGAGGGTTTGGACAGAGGTAAGAAAAGCTAACATGCAGCAGAGCTGTGCCAATCTGCCCACTGGTATCTGTGCCAGTCTCTCGGCCTACTTGCATTCTTTTTTGAAACGCTAAGATATTCCCTATGATTTCACTGGAATCCATTTTGGGGGAAAATTCATGAACTTATTGAATCACAAAGGGAAAAAGGATTCATTCCATTATGTGAGGTAAGCAAGTGAAATCGCCGTGATAATTTTGACACAGACACACATTAGCCCCTTAAACAGGTCGGAATATCCTTTTACTTCCACAAAGAAACATGGTTTCTCCCACTTTCCCTAAAATATATAGAGCACTCTTGGGTATTTCTCCCCCTAATTTTTTAAAATTATTTTTGCTTAAAAAACTTTTTTAAAATTCAATTTAACATATACTGCATTATTAGTTTCAGGTAGAATTTAGTGATTCATCACTTACATAGAACACCCAGTGCTCATCACAAGTGCCCTCCTTAATGCCCATCACCCACTTACCCCACCCCCACCCACCTCCCCTCCAGCAATCCTCAGTTTGTTCCCTATAGTTAAGAGTTTCTTATGGTTTATCTCCCTCTCTGTTTTTGTCTTATTTTATTTTTCCTTCCCTTCCCCTATGTTCATCTGTTTCTTAAATTCCACACGAGTGAAATCCTATGGTATCTGTCTTTCTCTGACTGACTTATTTCACTTAGCATAATACCCTCTAGTTCTGTCCACATCACTGCAAATAGCAAGATTTCATTCTTTTTGATGGCGGAGTAATAGCCCATTGTATATATATATATATATATATATATATATATATATATATATATATACCACCTCTTTCTTATTGATTCATCTGTCAATGGACATCTGTCCTCTTTCCATAGTTTGGCTATTGTGGACACTGTTGCTATAAACATTGGGGTTCAGGTGCCCCTTTGAATCACTATGCTCGTATCCTTTGGATAAATACCTAGTAATGCAATTGCTGGGTCATAGGGTAGTCCCCCTAATTTTTAATGATGTGGATGGGTACTTGTCACTCACTATGAGATTAGAGGTTTTCGTCTCTTTGGTTCCCCTCTGTATCCTCATGCCCTAGAATAGTGCCTAACATGCAGAAGGCCCTCAAAAATTAATTAACTTCCCTCTTACTGTTACTACAGAGAATAGAAAAGGCTACGGAAAGTGGTGGGGGAGGAACCATGGGAAACTGAAGCAATGGCTCATATAAAGGAACAGCCACTACACAACTCCAGGTACGCTGTGCCACGGGAACATAAGCCCAGATCTGCTAGTGTTAAAGATAAGCTGGAAACCCAAAATCGTATGTGAAATATCCAGGCAACAATCACATTTTAAATTAAAGCTGGAGAGGCTGACACTACAGAGCTAAAGGAAACACATCTGAAAGGCTGAGTCTCCTCCGTCTGATCTAGTCTAACCTCTCATCTTACTGATGGCCAGGGGAGGAAGTCTCACAGCCAGTGGTACACAAAGTGAATATATAAATAAATATATATATATATATATATATATATATATATATATATATATATATATATATATATATAGGGCTCATACACTGGTTATCACAGTTCTTGCTTCCCTTCCCTTCCCTAAAGAGGAGTTTATGGAATTTGCCCCTACCCAGCATTTGTATTTGATTTTATACTTTTTCAAAGGCATTTCAAAATAAATTATTTCATTTATATTTTCACAATAACTGAATGAGGTAGATGAACTACCCACTGTCCTCATTTTCCTGATAGGAAAGAAATGTAGAGAGATTAAGCTCCTTTTACAAAAATACACACAGCCAGTTAGTGGGAGAGTGCAGACTATATCCTTCATCTTTTTAAATGTTTTAAACCAACTTTATATACAATACAATGCACCCTTTTAAGTGTAGAGTTTGATGAGTTTTCACATCTTCATACATTATACACTACACACCATCACCTCCATCAGTCCAGGGCAGTGAACAGTTCCTTGTGCCTCTCCGCAGGCATCTGCTCCTTCCCATACTAGCTCATGTAACTTCCGATCTGCGTTCTGTCCTATGGATTAGTTTTGCTTGCTCCAGAGTAAATGGAATCATACAGTATATACTATTATGTCTGGCTTCTTCTGTATAATATTTCTGAGATTTATCCTCATTGCTACATGTATCAGTAGTTTGGTTGTTTTTTAATTGCAGACTAGTATTCTATTATATAGATATTCCACAATTAGTTTATCCACTCACCTGTTAAAGAACATTTGCAGTGTTTCTACTTTGGGCTGTTATAAATTAAACGTTCATATAGAAGTCCACTTTTTGTAGACGTAAGTATTTATTTCTCTTGAGCAAATAACTAGAAATGGAGTTGCTGGGACATATCATAAATATTCATTCAGCTTTATAAGAAACTACTAAATAGTTCTCCATAACAGTTGTACCATTTTGCACTCCCAACAGCCACACATGAGAGTTCTCGCTGTTCCACGCCCTCATCAACACTTGGTATTGTTAATCTTTTTCTTTTAGCCATTCTAGTGTATAGTGATATTTCGTTACGATTTTAATTTACATTTCTCTATAGATCCTTCAGCATTTAAACTCCTAGGATTAGCTGCTCTCCAGCACCTTCCTGATGGAAGGCTTTATTTAATAAGCACAGGATCAGAGTCACGGATGAATTACTGAGGTCACGTGGACTTCTACCTCTCAAGCAAAGAGGACAAAAGTGCTTAATTCTCTTCTGTGAGAAGCAGACAAGTGAGAATTTATATACAGAGGGAGAATTCTATCATCTCTAAAAATTTTCACCTCTGACACCAACAAGAGATCATGGGCCTCCACGTCATTTTCATGGCTGAAGCTCTTTAAGCAGAACCTCCTTGGGAGCCTAATCATGATTGTCAGCACCAGCGATGGGGCTCCTGAAAACCGACACGTATGTAGTACCTCTCCGGGCTTTGTCTCAAAGACTGAATCATGCTAGATAGTATCAGGCCCCAGGGGCTGCTCTGAATGAATTGAGACCTGACCCGCGAGGGGTGGGGGTGATAAGGTAACGGGCAAGAGAAGAAAAACACCACAGTGACTATCTCCAGAGCGTTGTGCACAGAGATGGGAAACAGCTGGGCAGACAATGAGAACGATGAGAGCCAGGACTAAGAGACAACAGAAGCCCAGCACGGGCTGAGACAGGGTTTCTGGAGCTGCTGCCAAAGAGGCTTGGGTGGATATTTAATATTGGGCATAGATCCTAGCCACAAAAAAACTTCAACCTGCTTATTTCCTATAGGTAAAAGAAATATCATTTCCTAACAGAAGTCCCAACTACACTTTCAGGAATGGCTTCCACTTGTCTGAGATGAAAGGAACCAGAGGATACTAAAATGGGGAAAACCTCGTCCGGACCCATATTCTGCTCTTGTCTTCCACTTTTCCACCCTACAAACTCTTTGTTTCCCTTTTAAAATAAGATTTAACCCAATGAAGGCTGTTGACTTGATGCAATTTCTCTTCAAATGACACAAGGAAGAGAAGATGAGCATGTAATAACCCTCAGAACCTTTTCTGAAGCATCAGACAGAGAACCCAGTAAAGTGGAATTTAGCCAGCAGATAAAACAGTATGGGCAACATGGGACAAGCTATTGGATCTCTTTGGCCTCCATTTTCTCAACTGCAGAAATTAAGATTCAACTAGTGGTTTTTAAACAGCTCCTCAGAGCCCTAGGACACAGGAGGTACTTCAGTGGCCCCGGGAGGAAAAATGACCCCATGCCAAGGTAGGACTCTGCACACAGCTTCTTTCTATCTGCTTAATATTAATTCTGAAAAAGACACTGGGGGAAAAGGGGGTGACTCTGCTTTAAAGGAGAAGAGAAAAAAGTACCCCAAAATATTCTGTAGTTTTATGTAAAAGTATTTTATAAAGAGAAAAAGACTACACCACTGCAAGTCATACAAAGGGCCCTTCCCTACACGCCTACTGCGGATATAAATACATACAGGCAGCTTCGGGGGCAGGGGCAGGGGCTGCGCCACCACATCCACTGTGCATGGAGACCATGCAGTCTTCCTTCACAGTCCGACAGGTTAGCTCCAACCCTGGCTCACGCGGGCCACGATCTCCGTGAAACCCTGTCCTCTCACCTGTCAAGGGCGGCTGATATCTCCCTCATGCTTTAGGGGAGGGTTACATGATAAGCAGAGCACCAAGCACATGAAAGGTATGTGATGGGTATAGGGTTCCATCCGTAATCCCCCCCCAAATCCTCAGTATCTGTAGGATACCTAATTTAGCATAAAGTTCTAAATCTGGAATATCTTTTTGAAATCAAGGGCATTAAATCCAAATGCTAACAGGGACCAGACAGATTGTGCAAAAGCGGGAAACTGTCCAGGTATAACACAATGTATAGACAGAGGCCAGTGACACGGACTTGCTGGCAGAAGGACCACGGGCTGGGGACTGCACCAACCAGAAGTGCACGCCCCAGCTCATAAGCAGCCACTCTTCAAATCCAGCCCATCGCCATGGAGGAAGGTGGGCTGAGGGTTACCAAGTTTTTTGACTTCCAAGAGAAGCTGGAGTTTTCTGTGAAATCTCCTGATTGACTGATTGATTTTTAAGTAGGCTCCACACCCAGCATGGAGACCAATGCAGGGCTTGAACTCATAACCCTGAGATCAAGACCTAGGCTGAGATCAAGAGTCAGACATATAACCGATTGAGTCACCCAGGTGCCCCCAAATCTCCTTATTTTTAAATTCAGGCAACAAACTTTAAAAAAACAAATCTCTTAAAACCTGTGCAGTTAAGGAAATCTATTTCCAGGTTGGGATTGAACTACAGAAACCTGCTTTGATCTTTGAGAGCCTTGTGAAGTAAGCAGGCCATGTATTACAATCTCCATTGGGCCAGATGGGAAACTGAGGCACCGAGAAAAGCCTAGGTGGCCTTAGTCCTGCTACTTAGCGGCAGGGCCAGGGCCGGAATATAGGTGTGCCAGTTCCTGGCCCTCACCTTGGTCCACTCTCTCCTGCCACCATCCCCTCCCTTTAGCAGTAAGCCATGCACAGCTAGGGAAGGTAAGGAAGGGAAAAGACACAGTGACAGGCCAGGGGCCTCTGCAGCTGACCAGGTGGGACAGAGCCCTCTGTTCAGTGAGTACCTGGGCACACGGTCGCGGTGTCTGTGAGCTCCCACAGACAGCGACAACCAAGAGGCTGACAAACTCCCATCTACTGTACATTCACATTGAAGACGACTTTGCCAAAAGTTTCAGAAAGAACAAAAATTTTCAACACTCTGTCACAGATGGCAAGGAGCACAACAAAGATTTTACGGGAGAAAAGGTCAATCTGTATCATTTGTCAACACTGATTTCAGTGGGGACTAGGAGTTTTGGGTTTTGGGTTTTTTTTTTAACATCAATCTCTCAAATTAAAAATCACCATGTGCCAGCTCCTTCTGGGGAACATGTCTAAGCAGTCCCTTCCTCAGGCAGAAAGAACACCCAGATGGGGGAAGACTAGAGATATTCAACTTTCTCCCCCTGCCCCCCATCAGGAACCGTGGGCACAAAGTCAGAGACTGGCAAACTCTGGCAGTGGTGCTGAAACGTCAACCCAACCCAGTCAGTCCACAGCCCAGGCTGAATGTGGGGCAGATGGCAACTGCCACTTCCTTTCCAGGACTGTGACTACTGGAGAGCATCCCCAGCTCAGGGGGGTTCTCTTTGGGGGTTTGGCAGGAGTCTCTTAAAAAAAGAGAGAGAGAGAGACATTTTCAGGGAAGGCACCTGGGTGCCTGGAATAAAAGGTTAGGGTTTAAGAACTCAAGCTGGCTCACACACACCAGAGGCGTGCGACGAAGTACTGCACGCAGACCCAGGGCCAGAGCACGCGGGGCCGCGTCTGTCAACAGCTAAGGCCAAGCAAGAGAGCCTTTCCGGAGCTCCCCGGCCCCACCGTCGCTGTCGCATTCCCATGGGGTCAGCAATTGGACAAAGGAGAGAGAAAGAGTAAGAGACATCATAGGGCCACGTTCTATGTTCACTTAAATCACTGAGCAGCTTCCCTGGGTCAGACCGAGCCACTTCCTGTTCTCTCTACTATAGCCCGGGTGATGATCTTTTAAAAATGGAAAGTGAGTATTATTCACCCGTGTGGAACTCCTCAGGGGCTCACGGCCCCTCTGTGAATAAAACTCCAAATGCCGCTATGGCCTGCGAGGTGCTACGTGACGGGACGTGATCTCTGGGCAGCCTCACTCGTACACCACAGCCTGCCGCTGCTCACCCTGGTCCAGCCCCAACTGCCTTCTTTCTTCCCCAGTGTTACACTCCACCCTCCCTGAAGATTTCTGTGCATGCTTCTCCCTTTGCACTATGCACTTGTGGCCTGACCAGCTCCTACCAAGCATCCTTCAGGTTTCAGTCTGTTACTTGGATGAGGCTTCCTTGATTGCCCCTGGCCTCACCCCCTTCTGATTTAAGTTAAATCCCCTGTTACACCCAGCACCCTCTACTTTTCCTTTGGGACGCATCAGGAGTGTAATTAAATACTTAGGTGGGTAATTCCTGGTTTGATGCCCTCTTCCCCTGAATTCTGTAAAGTGCACAAGATCAGGGACAATGACTGACTCACTGTGGCCTCTGTCACCCAGCACCGTGCCCACTGCATAAAAGGTACTCAGTGTTGGTTACACAATGTGTCTGCCTAGCACCATAATGGATACACCACCACCACCTCCCCCCGTCAAAAACCCCAAAACAATAGAAAACACAGCACGGTCCCAGGCTTTCAGAAGATTAAACTCTAGTTGGAGACAGAAGGGCTACATTTTGAGAAAAGGTCCCCCGGGGAAAAGGTAGTCTACCCTTATACAGAAAAGCCCTGAGTGCTCAGCCTTGCACAACTGAGGGCCGTGTGAGATGAGAGCCAACTGGACAGTTACGTCGGCAGCATGCTCATGGTGTGGCATTATGGAGAGCTGTACAGAAATCTCTGTGCTGTCACACGGTGACACTTTCTCTGTGCGCCATCCCTTCTTTTAAAAATAACACTTGAGCTGGAAATGAAAACCCTCTTCGGTGGAGAAGGAAAAGAAATCAAACACCCCCATGCTCCATCCTGCGCCACCTCTCCCCTGAACAAGTGGAGAGCCTCTTGGGCCTGAACTGTCTCACTCTCTCTAAGCCACTGGTGCCAGCAATCTTCTGATAAATGGTGTGCAAACAGAGCAGCTGAGGTCAACTCTGTGAGCCCCCAACCGCAGACATCCAAGCTCTGGCTCTAATCATTTCCGCTAGGCCCTGCTGTATGTCACTGGTCCACACTCTCCAAAGGAGAACTGGGGTTTTGGCAAAGGCAAAGGATGGCTGACATTCTCTCAGCTCCCAATTGTTAGTTCTAGAGCATTCCACCTTCACTTCGTGCTAAAGCCTTCTGTCTGAGGTTCAGGATTTCCGGATGTATGGCCCATCACTGCCATACGCCATCCCCTAGGTGTGGTCCCTCCCCCTGGACTTGTGCACCAGTTCAGTTTCCTTCCTCTCCCAACTCCTGCCATCACCTGGTTGATTTCACTGAATCCTAACAATTCTGTCCCTTAAATCTCTCCAGGATCCATCCTCTCCACTCCATCCCTGGTACTTGTTCACATTCTCCTCTTTCCTTACCAGGAGAACTAAAAGAGAGTCCTCAGTTTCTATATGCCTTGAATCTCTTTCTCTTCTAAAACTCATATCTAAGAACTCCTCTTAAAAGCATTCATTGGTTCCCCAACTCATATCTAAGAACTCCTCTTCCCCAATTCATATCTAGTAACTCCTCTTAAAAGTGTTCATTAGTTCCCCAGAGTAAAGACCAAATTCCTTACACAGCAGTATGTAAGAACCTTTGTATCTTTCATTTTATTACAAAAAATTTCAAACACACAGTGAAGTTGAGACGATCATACTTCAAATAGCCACACACCCACCACTAGAGTCTACAATGTTCTAGTATACTTGTTTTATCACATATACATCATCCATCTATGCAAATATCAACTCGTCTTATTTTTGACCCATTTCCAAGTAAGGTGCAGACCTCAGTGCACTTCATTCTGAATGCTTCAGCATGCATACCTTTAACTTGTGTCCAGAGTTCACGGTTCTCTTTTGGGGGAAGGAAGGAGGGTAGAAATAAAATCTATTTACAGTGAAATGTACAAATCTTAAGTTTATTATTGGGTGAGTTTTGATAAACACATACACTCAATGTAACCCAGACCCCTACCAAAATATTAGACCTTTCCATCACTCAGAAAATTCCCTCATACCCCTTTCCAGACAATCCCACCCTTGTATCCCCTCTAGAGACAACCACTGTTTTGACTTTTTAATCTATTGCTGGGTTTGCAGGCTTTAGAACGTCATATAAATGGAAAAATACAGTACAGGCTTGTTTTGGTGTAAGGATCTTTCACTCACCGTAATAGCTTATGTTGTTGAGTGTATCAGTGTATTAGTCTTATTGCTAACCTGTTTATCCTTTCTTTTACAGAGAAACATTGAGTTATTTCAAGTTGGGAGCTATTATAAAGGAAGCTCTATATGCATTCTTGTACAAGTCTTTTGTATCATAAAATAAATATTTCTCTGGGGTAAATCACTAACACTCAAGCGTGTAAGTGCTGGGCCACCGAGGAGGTGTATATTTAATTTTCTAAGGAACTGCCAGACCTTTCCTCAAGGTGCTGATATCATTTTATACTCCCACCAACAAGGTATGACAGCTCTAGACCCTTTTTAATTTAAAGACAGCCCTGCCTCCCCGAGCTCCAGCTCTCAACACCTCCTCCTCCACCACCACCAAGCTTTCAGAACTTGAACCTTTCTGCCACTTTATCCCCGAGAGGGTCACATGGGCTATTCCCTCCGCCTGGAATATCCTGTCCCAGTCTTCTGCTTGACAAAAGTTCACCTCTTTGGTGAAGTCCTCACTTTTCCCGACACTCACCTCCAGGCTTTCATACTAGCACACATTTGGCCATTATCTCTATTGTCACACTTATCACAACGTGTTGTGATTATCTGCCATACATGTTAATCACTTCACTAGATAGGCTGAGGCAAAGAGGGAGGCACTCTCTTCTGCCTTGGTAGAAATAACGCTTGTTACATTATCAAATTTTATGACATACTATATGATACTTTACAAAGTGTTTTTTTACATGAAGCGTACTATTTATACTTTATGATCCTTGAATGCCATCATTAAACACCACCTTAAGGACTTTGAATACTGTGAAATCACTGCGACAACATTCTACATTGTTTTCCAGGTGGGGCACTTGAGAAATGGGTCACCAAAGAAAATTAAAATGTCAAGAACTTATTCCTCTCGGAATCCTCAGGGCTAGCACAGTGCTTGGTACATGATAGATGATTAACAGATGTCTCATAAATAGCAAATCCAATAATGTTGTTTCCATGCTTATAATTCTCCGCTAGCTCTCAACCAGCTATAAGATCAAAATCCCCGTCTTAACGTGGTATGTATTCAAGACCCATCATAATCTGCAGCCCACACTGAACTGACCTGCTGGACAGCGTTTTCTGATGCCTCCATACTTCTTCCTTGCATTCTCTATCTGGATTATCTGTCTTCTGTTTCATTAGTAAACTTGTGGCTCTAAATACAAGTGGAGCTCAAACCAGAACTCCTTTGTGAACTTTCACCTCACAGAATGCCCATCCCCACATTATTTCCTTACCCTGATTATATCCCACCTGTCTACGTACCAGTCTGTCTCACTAGGACTTTATTCTTTCAGAGGACAAAGATTTTACTTTATTATTATACACTGTAAAAAACACAGTGGTCTAGCTTACTACACTCTTTGCCCCATGCTGAAATAATGATTAGATAGGTTGTATCCAGTGACCTCCTTCTCCTAGCCACACTGAACTGGACCGGGAGTGGGCAGCTGGTGTACATTCTCCCTTGAGAGCCTGAGGCAAGAAAATGGCTTCCAGTCTCGGAATGAAAAAGTCGTGGGGATAACAGATACAATATAGGGAATATAGTCAATGGTGCTGTATGGTGACAGATGTTAGCTACACTTGTGGTCAGCCTAGCATAATGTATAGGCTTGCTGAATCACTACCTTGTACACCGGAAACTAATGTAACATTGTGTGTCAGCTATCCTTCAATTAAAAAAAAAAAAAGTTCTGTTAAAAAAAAAAAAGGGCAGGAAAATGGAGCAGACACTTGGAAGAAGCTGCAATGCAAGGTTATGCGGCTCCAAGGGGAGAGTTACAGAAAAAAGAGCCATCTGAAAACCTTCCAATAGTCACAAAATCCAGCTTCACTTCCTACTATTGGGTTCTGGAAGGTTCCACCATATTTATCCAATAAATTCCTTTTTACTTAATCTAATTTGAATTAAAGTTCTGTTCCTTGACCCTGATGACCCTAAGAAACCTTGTACCAATATGACTGCAGAATACATGAGCTCTGATACAACCTAGGTTTTAATAATTTTAACCAATACGGGCTCCTTTAACAAAAAGTGTCCAGAACAGAATGTTAAAACAGTATTAAAAATTGCACTTGAAGAGTGAGAATTTTTCAGTTAAAGACAAGATTTACATTAAAATAGAACCTGCAATCATACACAAAGATCTATGGCAGAAAATGGTCAAAATCTATTTGGGAAAGGACAGCCATAGGAATTTGAACAGGGGAATATGGTCTGCATTATAACTTTTGTTGGGCTCACAGATCGGAGTCAAGGAGTGGGGGAATCCTCAGCACCCAGAACACTCATTATCTGGTAAAGCCAGGAAGATGGTTTTTACCTGGGATTATCAGAAAGCATCACCGAGAAGAGGACTTAGCTCCCCAATGAGAGGAAGCAGACAGGGTGGGATCTTTTGTACCAAGTGAAAAAAGGGCTCAGGCATGGGCAAACCTGGAGAGGCTGTCAAGAAGGTTAAGTCTCCAAAAGGATCAGGCGTACACCAGCACTGACCAAGGCACTGAATTACACTCGGGGAAAACTTCCCCTGCTTTGCTGTACAACCGAGGTCAGGACTAGAATGAGCGGACCGAGAGGCACATCCCATAGGCACAAAAAGACAAAGTTAGTTAGTATTACTGATTTTTCCTTTTGACTCAGGCTGCAGTATGGCTGGGCACAGCAATGTTAAACTGATCTATATTTTATTTTTTTTATTTTTTAGAGAGAGCACAAACTGGGGCGGGGCAGAGAGAGAGGGAGAAAGAATCTTAAGCAGGCTCCAGGCCCAGCATGGAACTCCATCTCATGACCCTGAGGTCATGACCTGAGCTGAAATCAAGAGTTGAGGCTCCCCAAACTGATCCTGTATTTTAAACTCTGATATTTTGTTCGTCATTGCTTTTTGCATTTTTATTTTTTAAATATTGCATAAAAATATTATTAAGGTTGATTACTGAGTTTTAGGGTACCCCTTAAATTCTGGACTTGAGGGAAGCACCTCACTCTAGTCTCAGCTCTACGTGAAACTACTGTCTGCACTGGAAAGAAACCTGCCCCAGGCTCCAGTGTCCACACTGTCCTTGCCCTCTACTCCCCGGCAGACTTGAGAGGTCAAGACACACCTTGGAGGGGGGGCACAGAAATTCAGTGAGAGACTCTAAAGGGAGTGGGGGCTGGAAAACAGGAAGAGAGACAGAACTGTGGAGTCCGTTTCTGGCTTTCTGCAGCAATTAAAGTGACACAGTAAAGCTCCAGGGATGGCCTACTCCCAAGCCCTCTTGGACACAGCAGAGATCAGACTTGACTCAGGCACCAAACAAACCTAAAGAAACCAAATTTCACTGAAGCTGAGATCAAGTATTAACAGCCCAGATACCAGGGATGCCTTTGGTGGCTCAGTCAGTTAAGCATCTGCCTTTGGCTCAGGTCATGATCCCAGAGTCCTGGAATCAAGTCCCACATTGGGCTCCTTGCTCTGAGGGGAGCCTGTTTCTCCCTCTGCCTGCCCCTCCCCCTGCTTGTGCATGCTCTCTCTCTCTCTCCCCAATCCCCCCCCCCCGACAAATAAAATCTTAAAAAAAAAAAAAAAAAAACCCAGATACCAAATGAGTATAAGGTCATCAACTAGATTGATAACAAGTGAGTACCAACCACAGCAGAACAGAGAAATGTAAGTTAGGGAGAAAGGTGGATCCACCAATGACAGGAATCTTCTAGTCCTCAACAAAGGGTTGAAGAAAGAAGCTACAGGGTCAGTGCAGAGCCTATGGAAAAAAAGTACCTGAAGCTTGATTAGGAAAGTGCTCACTCTTTCAGAGTCTGGACAGGCACTAGGAAAAACCAAGATGTCATAGGGTTCTAAGAGGTTTCTGCCAAACAAGGAAGGGAAGTAGATCTGAAGAACGGAGGATCCCACCCAACCTGGAAGAAGAGGAGGACAATTTGACCCAAGTATCCAGTACTACTGTTAAGGCTATAAATAAAGTTGAGGAGAAGGATGTATAGCTATTAAAATATTTAACATTTTAAAATACTAAAATGTGCACAATACAGCAAATTTAAAAAAACAAGATACAAAGTTCTAGCCTTGTTAGGAACACAATTACGTGAAAATGCATATGTGTAGTGAAAAGACTAGAAGAAAATACAACAAAGTGCTATGACTAAAACATGCAAAAACTTTCAAAGACTGAATTGCCTATGGATGGTGGGATTATAGATTATTGCTTTCATCCTTATCCTTTTCTCTATTTTCCAAATTTTTTAAAGTTTTGTTTATTCAGGGATGCCTGGGTGGCTCAGTCAGTTAAGCGTCTGCCTTCAGTTCAGGTCATGATCCCAGGGTTCTGGGATCGAGTCCCGCATCAGCTTCTTGCTCAGCGGGGAGCCTGCTTCTCCCTCTGCCTGCTGCTCCCCGTTTATGCTCTCTCTCTGACAAATAAATAAAATATTTTTTTAAAAAAAGAATTTATTTATTCATTTGGGGGGGCAGAGGGACAGGGACAGAGAGAATCCTCAAGCAAACTCCCCGCTGAGAACAGAGCCCAACACAGGACTCCATCCCATGACCCTGGGATCATGACCTAAGCCAAAAACAAGAGTCAGACGCTTAACCAACTGAGCCACCCAGGTCCCTCCAACTTTTTTTACTTTCTTAAGTTATAAAAAATTCTTTTAGTTGTCTTTAAAAAACAACTTTTTTTTTTTTTTTTTTTTTTTAGAAAAACCTGCCCTCCAAACCTGGGGAGGTGTGTTAAGAAAGTAAGTCTTCAGGCGCGCCTGGGTGGCTCAGTCGTTAAGTGTCTGCCTTCAGCTCAGGGCGTGATCCTGGAGTCCTGGGATCGAGCCCCACATCAGGTTCCTCAGCTGAGAGCCTGCTTCTTCCTCTCCCACTCCCTCTGCTTGTGTTCCCTCTCTCAATGGCTGTCTCTCTCTCTGTCAAATAAATAAATAAAATCTTTAAAAAAAAAAAAAGAAAGTAAGTCTTCAAAAAGGACCAGGAGCACACCAGCACCAACCAATGTACTAAATTACATGTGGAGAAAATTCCTTCTACTTTTGATGTAAAACCAGGGCTGGGAGTAGGGTGTGGAGAATGAGGTATCTGTCTGGGCACAAAATTTAAGGGAGTGCCAAAAAACTCAGTGATCAAAATAAATAAAATACTAACATATTTTGTAAATGAACATCCATGCAAAAAACTCACCAACAAATTTCAATTATTTTTTCAAATTTCAATTTTTTAAATAAGGACAGGATCCATATTTATTTTCCTCTGGCCTCAGGCTCCAACATGGCTGGGCACAACACTGTTACTGATCCTGTTTTTATTTAAAAGTCTGATATTTTGTTCATCATAGATACTTTGCATTAATGTGTTTCTATGCTTGGGGAGCCTGGGTGGCTCAGTCGGTTGAGAGTCAACTCTTGACTGCGGATCAGGTCATGATCTCAGGGTCCACGCACAGCACAGAGTCTGCTTGAGATTGCCTCTCCCTCTCCCTTTGCCTCTGCCTGCCTCAAATAAATAAAACCTTTCCAAAAAAAATGTGTTTCTGTGCTTACCAAAATCCTGACTGGCTAATTTCCTGGAAAATGTCTGCACCCCTCCATCGCAGCCAGGGCAGTGAGGTGGACCAGTGCCTGTCTGGTCTGACGGCAGTACTAAGTAGGAACGGAAGAGTGGTGATGGCCTTGAGAGAGCCCCATGCACTCTCCCAGGCTCCCCCGACCCAACTCCAGCCCAACCTTTCTCTCCAGTGATTTCCTGGGATCAAAATAGGAAACTCCTTTCTATTCAGAAAATATACAATACACAACGACTGACACCCCCACTCAACCATAAAAGAAGCATCAGTCCTTAACAGAATGCTACTTAAAAAATGTGTTCGTTAACAATTATGCTTGAGTTTAACGGCAGCATAGACACACGATACACACGTAAACATCTAGGAAGCAAGGGAATGACAATGAACTATAATAATAAGCTCAATTAACCACGCTTATGAGAAGTTTGTCAAGGTCTGAGTCCTCACGGTGATGGGAAGAGGCACATATGTCTAGATAAAAACGACCTCTAGAGCTCAAGGGCTCAAGAGATCAAGTCAATGATCACAGAAGCACCATCGATCAGGACAGCAGTCTGAGCAACTGCTCTAGTAAGAACACAAATACAATGGGAATATAAGGTAAAGAAACATACACACAATACAACGCTACATGGCCTGTTCTCCATCAGATCTTTCCATCTTCCAGCCACTTTATAGCACATCTGTTTAGGACACATCCAAAAATAGCACTACTGAGATTCAGCTCTGTGCCAAGCACTTTCACATGCATCATCTAATTGCATCCTCATGACAATCCTGTGAGGCAAGTATTATTATATGCATTTATCCAATGGGGAAGCACAGGTTCACTCTGTAAGCAGCAGAACCCCAATAACCCAGGCACGTGCCCAGTGCCCTGATTCTGTGCCTCACACACTCATTTCCTAAAGCCCACCTACCAGGCTTCCAAAGGCTCCCCCAGCTTATTCGACTGTGATTTTCTCATTGCCCATTCAGAGACTCAAGTCTCATTTCACCAATAAAGAAAAGCAGGATTCAGCAAAGCAAAGAATTCACTGAACTTTTCGTTATCTGACCTCTGGTACCATGCACTTAAGAGTGGGCCATTGTGCTGTCCTGAGGACCCAGGCTCCTCTGTAGAATTTACTTCCCGACTGTGAGTGAGAAATGGTGCCCTGACACTCCAATCGGGCTCCATTCTAGGTAACCCCCCCCCCCACCCGTCATAAGAAGAGCCGAGTGACAATATGGGAGACAGCCAAGAAGCGACTGTGCGCCAGCTTTCAGCACATTATCTTCTACCTTCCAGCACAGTGAAAGAGATCATTTCCCCGAGCGGCCAGCTGCCGCAGAAGCAGACTGTGGGAGGGATCTCAGCTACAAAGCTTTGGTTACACACCTTCCTTCCCGGCCCTAACCCCTCTTCTCTAGTCGGGCTGTATTCACTCCAACAGCGGGAGGCGGGTTACAATCTACCAAAGAAGGCCAGGTACTGGCAAGAGACCCCTCCTTATCCCTACCACACTTGCTTCCACAGGAGGCATAAGAGACCCAGACGAAGCGGCAGCAGATTTGGTTGGGGACTAGCACTTTAGGTTGGGGAGGGAGTGAGGACAGTGAAGATACTAATCTTATTCTTAAATTCTACTTCTTTTCACTAGCCTTGGGTATCACTTTCACCTTCACCTTCACTAAGGCACCCTGGGGAATTCAGGCTCCCTGGGCAATGTGGTCTCAGTTGGAGGGGAAGGCCTCTGTTGGGGAGGAACTCCTTGTCCTTCTTCCCTCCCACTCCCAGGGCCGTAGAGGGGATCATGGAGCCTTACCTCTCAGCTTTCCAGCAGTAACTCACTATGGCAATGTCAAGGGCTTGGGGTTTGGGATGAAGTAAAAAGCAGTTGGCATTAGACAAAATCAGACCACACACACATCCCAACAGGACTATTTAGTAAGAGTATGTGGGGTTGTGGGAACTATTTTCAGTGAAATTTTGAACCAAAAGATGCCTTTAGACTTATCTCTGAATGCTGACTATTAAGAGATGCTGACTGGTCTGAGCCTGCTTCATTGCAATTAGTGATTCAATCCTAAGGAAACCAGAGTCTCCAATGCTGAGCACGTCTAGAACCTGGCTCAGATAAGAGTTCAAGTGCAAGGAGATCCTATTCCCAGGTGAACCACCTTCCCCCCAACTCCCACTGATCTATGTAGCACAGACACCCACTTTCATTTCTAAAATTATTTGCAGGGTCAAAAGCATCATTTTAAAAATCTCAACACTGAAAGGGGCTCAACTCCTCCCTTTTCATCTCCCCAAACTACCAAGAGTTCTAGAGTCCCAGAAAGTCCTGAATCCAGCTAGTGTCCTTGACTTTCACACCACTCCTTCTTCCTAGTTACCCTCCATCAGCCAGCCTGCCTCCATCCCTCCTCCTGTCCCTGGAGCCCATCACTCCCTCACTAAGGACTTCACTCCAGAAACTGTGCCTCATCTCCTGTATCTCCAGTGGCACCTCCCTACTGCCTCTTTCCCACCAGTATTTAAACATGCTCTAGTCTCTCCGATCTTAACAAGAAAAAAGGAAAAGCAATCTCTTCGCCCACCTAACTACCACCCCTTTCTTCTCTTTTATAACCAGACATTTTTAACGTCTAATACTCTTCTCTCTGCACATTCTACCTCCCAGTCATTTAAAAGCCACCTGTCATCTGGTCTCTGCCCTCTGCACGACCCTCTCCGGGGCTCAGTCCAGTAGGTTGCTTTTCAGGTGTTGTGTCACATGCCAACCATGTTGCACTTTTCACTGGTGACACTCCTGAATCATGCACTCTTTCCACTGGGCTTCCAAAAGGAAAGGCCATTACATATTCCTACATCTCTGTCCATTTCTTAATCTCCTTTAGAATGCCTCATCTTCTTCCTGCTTCTTTTTTTTTTTTAAGATTTTATTTATTTATTTGACAGAGACAGAGACAGCCAACGAGAGAGGGAACACAAGCAGGGGGAGTGGGAGAGGAAGAAGCAGGCTCATAGCGGAGGAGCCTGATGTGGGGCTCGATCCCATAACGCCGGGATCATGCCCTGAGCCGAAGGCAGACGCTTAACCGCTGTGCCACCCAGGCGCCCCTCTTCCTGCTTCTTAAATGCTAGTGTTTCCTCAGGGTTCAGTCCTGAGTCATCTCTATTCGCTCTGTAAATGCTCCCTGGGTGAGCTCACCCATTAAGCATCCTTTAATTACATTCATAATATTGACAACTCTACCCAGAGCTCCAGACCCATACATTTTTGACTTACTCAATTAACCTGACAGACATTTCCACCTGTAATTTTCACAGGCACTCCCAAGTCAACATATTTAAAACTGAAATCAAGCCCCATCTGCCCCCCTCATACCTCCCAAGCCTCCTTTCCTGTGTTCCCTGTTACTGTGATTGTGACCACCCCCTACCCCATTTTCTATCTTCAACAACTCCCATTCCCCAATATCCGACTAATTACCAGAGCTCACTGATTTCTCTCCATCTCTCTCAAATCTTCTTATTTCTTCCCACACTCATTGCCATTGCCTTATTTCAGATCATCCTCATTCTTCCCCTAGAATGCTACAATTTATTAGTGTACTCTCCAAAAAGCTGTGGGGTATCTGCCCAACTCAGTGATTCACCTTCCTCTGGATATTCCCTCTCCTCCAGTCACATGGGACTAAAGAATAACTTCAGCTCCACCTTGTCAGAGGTGCTGGAACCAGCTGACCCAAGCTTGATCAACCAGATTCTCTCTCCCACAGAAGTGGAATTTGGTGTAAGTCTGGGAAGGCAACTTAAACTGTAAGTAAAAGTGGGAGGTATACAGTAAACCATATTGAGCCACACGAATGAATGAACAGGGTGGGTCCACATGGAAGAACGAAAAGACCAACACAGAAGCAGAAAAAAGCAGAGAGGCGAGAGAGACAGAGAGACAGAAACTCCTGAAAGCCATCTTGCTCCTGATCTCAGCCCCTTCCTGAGGGTCAGCGGCACACACGCTCCCAGGTTCCATGTCAGACTCCTCCCTACCTTGTCTCTTTATAATTTTCCTTTTTATATGTCAGCTAGTTTAAGTAGCTAACTATCATGTGCCTATAGAAAGTCTTGATTAACACTTTTGGATTAACTCACCCTTCCTCATTGGAGCTCAGCTTCCCCATCCGTAAAAGTAGAAGATGAATTAGATAAACTCTATGAGGACAGTAAACATTAACATGCTACAATTTTCAGGTAGAATATGCGAGATTTCTATATCCAGTATGTGCAAAATCGTGGACAGCCAAATGCATATTTTAGGACTGTGCTTTTTAATAACCAAGTTTTTAAAAGATGCGGAGTTGTTGTTGTTGTTTTAAGACTGATTTATTTATTTGGGGGGGTGTGAGGCAGAGAGAGAAAGAGAGACTCCTAAAGCCGACTCCCTGCTGAGAACTGAGCCTGACACAGGGCTCCATCCCAGGACCCTGAGATCATGACCTGAGCAGAAATCAAGAGTTGGGCACTTAACCGACTAAGCCACCCAGGCGCCCCTAAAAGACGCGGAGTTTAAAAACAAATAGAATATCTATTTTAACACAAAGAAAGTGTTTTATTCATGTCAATTTTCAATCGGTTTACCCTAAGTATACATTTTAAAATTGTTTCCTTTCTTAAAGCCCTAAATTAAAACATTTCTCTACTTTTTAGTAGAACTCATTTGACACTCTGCAGGTAAGCCTGTCCATTTTCAAATGGCGCAATTCAGAACATATTTAGAGAATGCTTTTCACTATTCATTCTTATATCATTGCTGAAAAAAAGATTCACCTTCAACGCCACATTGAACGTTAGTGCACTAAGTGTTCTAAAAAACAAAACCTTCCGTCCTCCCAAGAGGCTCTAGAGAAATTCTTAGGCCACTTATTAAGTATCCAATATACAAAGAACATGTTACATCACTGATATAGTACTTGGTAAATAGCTAAATGCTGATAAAGAGTCTGATTCAGTAGGCCTGGGTGGGGCCCTGAGATCTATTTTTCTGTGTGTGCCTAACTTAAACGAAGCCTACCAGTGGTTTTAGGGTAAGAGAAACAGCAAGGAAGTCTGGCCATGCTAGCTGTCTCTGTTGAGGAAAGGAAGCTAATGACTGCAAATTCCTATTCTCCTGAAAAGAACTGCCGCTGGGAAAAACAAAATATGCCATAATCCACAGCTTAAATAGCTATTCAAGATCCTACAGAGAAACCTCTTTGCCAGATGTCCGCTCCAGCTCAAGTCTGAATGCTAGGAAAGTCGGGCAAAAGAGAAAGGCTATCCCGAAGTTGTTTCAGAAACGGGGTTCAGAGACACCTGGGTGGCTCAGTCGGTTAAGCGTCTGCCTTCAGTTCAGGTCATGGTCCCAGGGTGCTGGGATTGAGTCCCGCGTTGGGCTGCTTGCTCAGTGGGGAGCATGCTTCTCCCTCTGCCTGCCGCTCCCCTGCTTGTGCTCTCTCTCTCTGACAAATAAATAAAATCTTTTAAAAAAGAGAGAGAGAGAGACATGGGGTTCAACAAGAAGCGGTGGTCAAAGGGAAGATAAGAGGCAGACTTAGGTGTAGAAATAAAGCTTTCTCCTCCAAAGTCTTGGCAAACTCCTGGAAAAAGAACACTGATGTCCAGCACCTTCAAAGTCTGCCCTGCTGCTCTGAGAACTCTGCTGTAGTGGACACCAGTGAGAGAGCCCACATCACATCCAAAGGGTTCTGTCCATAGACTGCGCTGGAATACATATCCGCTGCAGTCATGTGTGACTGTCCCCGCCACAGAACTCCTGGCAACACTTCAAATAAATCTCCACATGAGAGATACCAAGGGGCAAGAGAAAGAACAGGCTAGGAGTCAGGAGACCGAGTTCTGGTCCAAGTTCCACAAATGACAAGCTATGACCTTGAGCAAGTCACTACACTTTTCTGGGCCTCCATTTCCTTATCTGTAAAATAAAAGTATGGCATTGGATTAAAAGGACAGGAAAACATCTGACATTTAGAGCGAGGTATCTGCCATATTTTGATGATTCTTTAGGGATATGAAACACATCAAATGAGCTCCTAAATTCTATCCAGGACTTCGAATTATTATTCTTTAAAAGATAATATTGCTTTCATACTGGAGACTAGCAGTTGGGCAGTAGAAGAAAATAAATTTTAAAGAGCTCTCTGATAGGTGGGAGTAGGGGTAGGAACTGGGAAAACATTGCTTCCTTTGGGATGTTCACTTCAATCACGTGCTGATTATCTTGATATAGGCACATTTTTAAAACCTGAAGGCAAAGAGATTTTCTGTTAAGGATTCTCCTAAAGGCACACCTGGGTGGCTCAGTTAAGCGTCTCCCTTTGGCTCAGGTCATGGTCCCAGGGTCCTGGGATGGAGTCCAGCATCGGGCTCCTAGCTCAGTGGGGAGCCTGCTTCTCCCTCTGCATGCCACTCCCCCTTCTTGTGCTCTGACAAATAAAAAAGAAAAAGATTCTCCTAAACAAAGTTTAGAAAGTTTGATATTTTCAAAAGAAAAACAGAAGTTTGATATTTTCCTTGAAAGTAAGTCACTCCCTATTGTCTAGTGTACAGTGTGTCACTTCACTATCCTGGGTCTCGCCTCATGGCTCACAGTCCAAAGCCTCCTTTCCAGCTGAGCACAATACCCACTGAAGGTCCAAAGACACAGTCCCTTCACCTGCCACTTTCCTGCTATCTGTATGGTTTCTTCATTGATTCTTGGACCTACGTCCCTTCAGAGGCAACTCACTCATCAGGTGCCCTGTGCACAGTGCTTTGCATTTCAGTTCTATTACTGACTCATCCTATATTTTCAGGATCCTGGATTTAATGTTTCCATCTCTAGTAGAAACCACCCACTGAAAAAACAAAGTGGATATTTCGCTTTTTCTCCTAAATGGAGAAAAATGTCTCAGTTGTTCTCCAGGTAGACTAGAGGTATCTGGCCACATCCTGACAGTCACCTTCTCCCGACTGCCTCTCCTCTAATAAGTGGGGCCTCTTCTACAGAATAATTAACCTTCTACCAGTGTTCTTCACGCTAATGGGTAACATCTCCTTAGGAGCCCTCCAAGGCTGTTTCTACTCCTCCCCCCACAACCTACCAACCTCCTTCAAGAAAGGCAGTAGTATTTCTAGTGTTGTGTACCTACCACACACACACACACACACACACTTACATATATATATCTCCCTGAACAATCTAGCATCCTCCTTGAAAAACACAGTCAGGGAACCCTAACCAGGCAGGCGTGACTGCTAAGCAGATGGTAGGCCTCATAATTAGGTCATTACATAATACCTCTTCTCTAACCAGCTTCTCTACTTCACTCGGAGACCCTGGGTTGATGAGCTTTACACTGTGGTTACTTTAATTATAATTCACTCTTGAGAACACAGTCATACCACGTTTTGATAAAGGAAAAGAAACAGCGTAAGAGAGTGTGGGAGGGGTAAGAGTCAAATATTGCTTTTAGCTTCAGCGTTGAGTAGTCCAGACTTTTATGGATAACTCTGTCTTGGTACCTCGGTCTCACAACCCGTCACATAGACTCATGCCAAACCCCAGATGCACTGGTTCCATTAAATACACGTTACAGTACATGATTCAACTTCTACAGGATACTCCATCACATTTACGTGTCATGTCAGGCTCTCAACAACTCATCGCCAAGCTAAAGACTGCACAAGATGGTGTCCAGAAGCACGCAGCAACTGCTACTTCCGGTAAGACCCCAGGTCAGCATCAAATCAGGCTTAGTCTTTGATCTCCCAAGACCTCCAACTCTAGGCACTCAGAGATCTCGTTTACAGCCCCTCCATCCCCAAGAAATCAGAAGCCTTCCACCCTACTCGCAATGCAGCTTCCCCACGCTGGTTTTGCTTCTCCTGGAGTTAGCCACACTCCAAAAATCACTGCTCCCTTCACCCAAAATCAAAACTGCTGTTCCTGGGGTGCCTGGGCTGGCCTACGGGCTCAGTGCCTCGCCTCACCACAATTCTCAGACTATGACACCTAATGCTACCCTGCCTGGAGTCCTGTCCCAATTACTATATCCCTCCTGGACGGTTAAATCAAAGCCTCGATTTCTAAAACCTACTGAGGATATCAGAAATCAAATTGAGAGTCACTTATCCAAAAAGTAGGTCTGGACTAGAGCAAAAGCTTTACATATGATGTGGCATGTGGTCTAAGGAAAAGAGCATGGTCTCTAGGTCGGAAGGCTCTGGTTGGATTTCTAGCAACAAAACTTAACTTGTTTACATAACCTTAGCAAAGTTACTTAACTTCCGTAAGGCTCAGTTATTACCCATGTTTCTCAGGTACAGAAAACTTCTTCCCCAAGGTTACTGAGAAGCATTAAAGGAAAAAAAATGCACGGGAAAGGGTCTCGCACAGTGCTGGGCACACACACTGCCTTCCTCCTTCCCTCCCCAGTGACTGGAAAGAATGGCTCCCTGCCCTCTGCTGTGTTCACTGTCCCGAGAGGTCTGGGAAAAACTCTGAAAAGTATGCAGCCCACAAAAACACTGTAGGATGAGTCAGACGACTGTGAACTAATTAGAAAGCACAGCAAAGAGATCACGATGACCACCAAAGGGCAGGTTTTGTCCAAGCATCACATTCCTAAAATAATCATTGTGCAGCTTTTCAGGCCTTTTTCAGGTGAGACACTTAAAAATGAATCAAGAACAAAGCAGTCAACTAAAAAGCTGTGGGGCTGTGAACCTACAGCAAAATGGGTGGTTGAATACCAGGCTGGTAATGAGGCAGAAAGGCAGGCAGGAGACTTCTGGGACAGGGAGCCGTGGGCTTTGGTGGCCACTTACCACAGTGTAACAGCAACCACTTACCCAGCTTGGAGAGATCTCAAAGACGACCTGGCAATGGTAACATTCAAAAGGCTTTAAAACACCAATGAGGCCACGAAACCTAGATTCCAATTGTGGCACTGCGCTCACCAACTACGTGGCCTTTAGCTAAAAACTCTTCAAAGGCAGGGAAAGTGGGGGGTTTTTTGCATTTTTTGAATCACCTAAAATAACAAACAGACAATGCCGGGTAAGTGCTATACTGAATGAAAAAATATCTGGCTTCTGAGCTCTCTGGGCCTCAGTTTCCGCTCACAAGAAGGCAGGCGATCTTACCTCCAGGGCCACTCTAGGGCTCACATCCATGTCATCGTTCTCTCTATAGAAACATTTCTTAAGCCCAACAGCACATCACAATCACCCTGGAAGTCCCAGCCCCACAGCCAGAACCCACTGAGATTCCGAATCCTCAGGGTGGTGGGTTTGTTTTGGGGTTTTGGTGTTTTGTTTTGTTTTTCTGAAATCTCCATAGGGGAGCCTAAAAGACACAGGTGATCATAATAACTGGTGTTGGAAACTAACGAACCCTGCTTTCGAATGCAGCAATCTTTACGAAAGGAGGGAATTGAGACTAAGTCCTTACCGCCAGCCTTTCCGCCAAAATCAGCAGCTTTCCTTTTCTAAAGCAAGCTGCCTCATTCTAAGGAGCCACACTTTGTTTTCTTTTTGTTTTGTTTTTAATAATATTTTTTTTATCATATTATGTTAGTCACCATACAGTACATCCCTGGTTTTTTGATGTAAAGTTCAATGATTCATTAGTTGTGTATAACACCCAGTGCACCATGCAATACGTGCCCTCCTTACTACCCATCACCAGTCTATCCCATTCCCCCACCCTCCTCCCCTCTGAAGCCCTCAGTTTGCTTCTCAGAGTCCATAGTCTCTCATGCTTCATTCCCCCTCCTGATTACCCCCTCTTTCTTTATCCCTTTCTTCTCCTACCGATCTTCCTAGTTCTGATGTTCCATAGATGAGAGAAACCATATGATAATTGTCATTCTCTGCTTGACTTATTTCACTTAGCATTATCTCCTCCAGTGCCGTCCATGTTGCAGCAAATGTTGAGAAATCGTTCTTTTTGATAGCTGAGTAATATTCCATTGTATATATGGACCACATCTTCTTCTTTTTTTTATTATTATATTATGTTAGTCACCATACAGTACATCCCTGGTTTTTGATGTAAAGTTCGATGATTCATTAGTTGCACATAACACTCAGTGCACCATGCAGTACGTGCCCTCCTTACTACCCAACACCAGCCTATCCCATTCCCCCATCCCCCTCCCCTCTGAAGCCCTCAGTTTGTTTCTCAGAGTCCAAGTCTCTCATGCTTCATTCCCCCTTCCGATTCCCCCCCTTTCTTTATCCCTTTCTTCCCCTACTGATCTTCCTAGTTCTTATGTTCCATAGATGAGAGAAATCATATGATAATTGTCTTTCTCTGCCTGACTTATTTCACTTAGCATTATCTCCTCCAGTGCTGTCCATGTTACAGCACATCTTCTTAATCCAGTCATCTGTTGAAGGGCATCTCGGCTCCTTCCACGATTTAGCTATTGTGGACAATGCTGCTATGAACATTGGGGTGCATGTGGCCCTTCTCTTCACTACATCTGTATCTTTGGGGTAAACACCCAGTAGTGCAATGGCTGGATCATAGGGTAGCAAGGAGCCACACTTTGGAGTCAGAACTGGAGGCAAACCCCAGTGCAAGCACTCCACGGTAATGTCACCTCAGCGTATTTATAAAACAAGGAACCACCAGCTACTCCACTGAGGTGTTAATCAAGATTATAGAAGACAGTGTCACAAAGCACCTGGCACATACCCAACCGCAGAAGCAGCCAACAAATGTTCACCCCCATCTCCCCTTACCCCCTTCCTCCCTAAGTAATGTGCATTAGATGGGTGTCGGACACCGCCTGCCGTCTTCAGTAAAACTCTGGTTACAGGAGCTCTGCTGATACAAACTTTGCTCCAATTTCAATATTTGTAATGAGCATCAGTTTCTCCATTCCTTATAATAAGAAGGAACACTAAACCCATCTTCTTCTTAACTAATGACTCTTGATACGTTATAATGGTTTGTTGTAAAAGATGGCTTCTGATGATGCAAGTATCCAGAAATCCTACCGCCTGAATGGTCAAAATGAGGCCTGGTCTTGGATGGCTATGACATCCGAGCATCCATGAAACCATCCCTTGGTGCTGAGCTGTGTAATTTTATGACTCCTCAGTCCTGACACTTGTTTTATACTTGCTACCACAGCTACAGGCTTTTCCCCCCCCCACACACAAGTTTTTATGATGCTTCCATTAAACAGGCTAGTTTTATTGAGTTCTTCCACATTATTTATTTTTATCAAATGGCACACCTGAACTGTAGATCAAGGTTTACAGTTGTTAGTCCTATGCCAATACATTTTGTAGAAGAATATTTTATAAAGAGCTCAGTCAGGATCTCCAACAGAACAAATGAAGGAACAGCTACCCAAAAACGCAGCTTCTGATTTTCTGTCACTTTTTAGATGTCTTTTAAAAAAGGTGGACTCGGTCTTGAGAGACACATAAACAAATACTCATATGGTATGCAAGGGGGGCGGGAAACAGTCTCATAACCTCACCACAAAGCCATCCCTAGTGTCATCTGGTGTTAAGGGTCAGCGTACCGATGAGCAACCAGGGTTTTTGCTGAATGCTTTGGTCAAGGTCGGGGGGCACAGATCCATCAGGTTGGACAGGAGTTAAACAGTTTACTTAGAGTAGTTAACACTAGGTGGAGACCTGTCAAAGTCAGGAATAAATCAGAGAGCCCAGATAATTTGCCGACTGTACTCTGAACAGAGCAGATGATACGACTGCTGAACTCTGAAGATGGCTAATGGTCAAGTACTGAGGTACAGGGCCTAGACCTAGAAAGAATATCAGCAGGAAAAGGAAACCTAGGGGATGTGAACGGAAGAGATACACAATATTCCAGATTAAAGAAGGTAAAGGAGTGTTGGGTGCTAAGCGTCCTTGAAAGGAGAAGCACCCTCCTGGCACGACCTGCCCCAGGCACCAAGTACAGATAAGAGAGCACCTGGACTAGCCGTTCCGGCACAGGGCAGTTAGCAGCTCCTAGATGGTTTCAAGGGAGCTTCCATTTGATCTTGCAGAAGAAAGACAAGCAATATGATTTTTAAAAAACCCAAACTGTCCAACTGGTTCTGATAAAATAATCTATAAAAACTAGCTCTGCCAGGCCTTGGGAATAAGTCGAAAACCTCTTTATGACTGTTCAATGCATGGGAAAACCAACAACAGAGGTCAGACATGCAGACAAGCTGGGAACTTCATTCTCTATTCTGTGAGCTCCATCCTCTTACACCAGCAGAGCCATTCTCTGTGGTTTCCACGCTGGTTGAGGCATACTAACTTCCTGGTCACTTCAGGGCATACTGGAACCTGTCCCTAAAACACTCAGTTTTAGCTGGTATTATCACAAAGTTCTATCGGTAGCAGCAGCAATGCTAAGGATTAAAGCAGAGGACATTGGGGACTTTGGTCAGCAAATGTGCCCGAGAACAGGAAAGAGCACACCTTCCAAGAAGGCTCTATAGAGAAGCTGTTGTGTGATCACAGTCTGCACACCCACCCCCAGACTGCTATTCCGCAGTGCCTGTCCTTCCTGGAGGACAGAGCCAGGGCAGGAGTGATTCAGCACAAGCCATCCCCACTAACCTTGTACACAGCCTACTTAATATAGCAGGCTTAGATGTCTCAATACTTTAACTGGCAACACTAAGATTCTGCACCTTGCAAACATAATGGCAAATCAAAAACAGTTTTTAGGTTTGAACAATTTCTCTAGTTAGGAATCCCAATATCTAATAGATATTATCCTTGGCTTAACCAACCATTAACTGGTTAGCACTGGGTAGTCTCAACTTCTCTAAAGCTCCATTTTCACAGTTGTAAATGGGAATAATTATATCTTTTCTAACAATCTTTTTAACGATATTCGAGTTAGTAGGAAGATCGAATGAGATAAAGCATAAAAGGGATTTATTATTACACAAAAATGCGATGTCCCTTCCAATTCCCACTCCTACCTCCCCGAAAAAAAATTTACAGCTTTGTTGGAGAGATAAAACGTGAGACAATGAGCAAAAACTGTAAGCCTATGGAAAGACACATGCTAGGTGGAACTGGTAGGGAAAGTTTCTGGAGACAAATGGAAATTTGGATGGATTCTGAAGGGCTGGAAAAGATTTGGAAAGGCAAATCCATTTTGTACGTCCAGATTTTATAGAGCGTTTACTTAAACTGTAGTTCAAATATTTACACTTAAGAGGTTAACATTATAAATATCACCGCAATTTTATACTCTCAATGACTTTGAGAAATAGGTAGATTTAAGGCATAAGGTAGATAAAGAACTCAATTCAAAAGGTCACAGCAGCAAAGCAAAAAATGAAGTCCAGTTCAGTGACTTATGTTACCTGGCTCAATTAGAGCATGAAATTAATTGGAAATCAATCAAAACCAGAAAGGTCCACTGATCATCCACACCACCACCTTGATCCCACGTGAGAGACTCTGCCGTAAGCCACCAGAGCACAGAAGTACCATTCCTACAGCTCGCAGTGAACCAGGGCAGGAGAAATAAGACCACGTTTGAGGAAGAAGTCTGTGTAAATGACTTATAAATCACTTTATTCTGGAACCAAGAGGGTTACAGTTGGTTCTATATTTCAAACCACAATGACCACAAGACAGTCTAATGGGCTTAAATAGGAAAGTTGGGGCAAGATGTCATCAAGCGATCTGCTGATAACTTTCCTAACATTTTATTAATAGCTCCCAGTTACCCTCTCCTGGTTCTGCTTTCCCAAAGGGGCGGTCAATAAGAGAAGATGGGGAAGTGAGGCACAGGAACCAAGTGACTTATGGAATCCACAAACTGGGACAAAAGGAAGACTAGTCTTGCAAACTTCCTGTTTCTCCGATCTCTAGACTAGAATACAATTCTCAAGAAATGGTCCATTAGGGCATTCCATCAGCCAATGAACTAATCTCATGTCCTGCCAGTGTTTCTTGTTAGGTAGTGCCTAAACCCACTTCAAGGTCTGTCACACCAAGGCCTATTTCTCAAGAGATGGCTATTTTGCCCCCCAGAGGAAACAACTGGTAACATCTGGAGACATTTTTGGTTTGGGGGGTGGGGTAGGTTGGGTGGGGGTGGTGGCAGGACCTACCAGCATCAAGTGGGTAGAGGCCAGGAATACTGCTAATATCCTACAATGCACAAGATAGGACCCCACAACAAAAAACGATTCAGCCCTAAATGTCAATAGTGTCAAGATTGAAAAACCCTGCTCTAGGCAATGATCTATCACATACATATCCCAGAATTACAAAGCCATACCTGTTAACTCATAAATGTTGACAATGACTGTGCCGGGCAGGTGGTAACTATAAGAACTGAATATATATCTTAAAAAAAATCCATCATAGAATTTCTACAACATGTAACATAAATAGGTCACTAAAATGCTTTAAAGGATTTTACACACTTGTGCCTGTCATGGGGACAAACTTAGAGAATTTGTTTAACCTTCAAAATGAGCCTACAGATATTTAACTAACAACTTAGAAACACTCATTCACACTACATCACTAAAGAATGAGTTGTTTTGAGTTTTTCAACTCTTCCAAAGAATGCCAACATATTTCGATTTTAATTCTTTTGACAAAATTCTTTTTCAGATTTATTAAACCTATTTTGGAAGTGTAAGTCAATGAAATTCAGCCAGAAGAAAAACTAAAGGAGAAATACTGAAAATGTTCAGATCAAACTTCCATTACTTACAGATGATGTAACTGTCTCTCTGGAAAACTCAATTACATAAAAAAATAACTAATAAAAGTTAAGTAAGAAAACTAGTTATAAAACCAACACACACAAAAATCTACAGCTTTCCAAAATTAAGAGACTGACAATCCAAGAACTTGGTGAGAATATATAGCAACAGAAACTTTCACACATTGCTAGAAATAATGTAAAACTGTACAACTTCATAAAAGACCATTTTTCCAAAGTTAAATGTACACTTACCCTATGAGCCAGCAATCCTGCTCCTAAAGAAATGAAACAAACGTCCACACACAGACTTGCATGAGGATATTAACAACCAAAATTGGAAAAATCCAACTGTCTTTCAAAAGGCAAATGGAAGGGTGCCTGGGTGGCTCAGTCAGTTAAGCATCTGCCTTCAGCTCAGGTCATGATCCCAGGTCCGGGATTGAGTCCCACATCTGGCTCCTTGCTCAGCCAGGAGCCTGCTTCTCCCTCTGCCTGCCACTCCCTGCTTGTTCCTTCTTGACTTCTGACAAATAAAAATAAAATAAATTTTTAAAAAAAAAGAAAAAAGGGCAAATGGATAGGAGCACCTGGGTTGCACAGTCGATTAAGCCCCCAATTCTTGGTTTCAACTATGGTCGCGATCTTGGGGTCCTGAGATCAATTCCTGCGTCGAGCTCTGCACTCAGCATGGAGTCAGCTTGAGATTCTCTCTCCCTCTCCCTCTGCCCCTTCTGCTCGTGCTCTCCCTAACTGTCTCAAATTCTCAAATAAAAAAATGAATCTTAAAAAAAGGTGAATGGATAAATAAATTGTGGTGTGTTGATATAATGAAATACTACACAGAAATAAGAAGGTATGAACTACCTTTATATGGATACTGAGTTCATGGATGAACCTCAAAAACAAAATGTATAAAAGTAGCCGGAGAGAAAAAAAAAATGAATACATGTTAAATACCTCAATTAAAATGTAGAAATTGTCAGACTGGATAAAAAATAAAGATCCAACCATATGCTGCCTATAAGAAACCCACTTTAAATATAAAGATACAGGTAAGTTAAAGGATGGAAAAAATATGCTATGCTAACACTAATCAAAAGAAATCTGGAGAGACTATATTACTATCAGACAAAGTAGATTTCAGAGCAAAGCATATTACGGGGTCATTTCATAATCATAAAGAGGTCAATTCATCGACAGAACATACTCTTAAATGTCTACCTAATAACAGAACTTCAAAATACATGAAGCAAAAATTAACAGAACTGCAAGGAGAAATGGACAAATCTATAATAATAGTCAAAGATCCTAATATCCTTCCCTTAATAATTAATAGAACAAATAAACAGAAAAGCGATACGGATATAAAAGACTTGAAAAGGGGCGCCTGGGTGGCATAGCGGTTAAGCGTCTGCCTTCAGCTCAGGGCGTGATCCTGGCGTTGTGGGATTGAGCCCCACATCAGGCTCCTCCGCTATGAGCCTGCTTCTTCCTCTCCCACTCCCCCTGCTTGTGTTCCCTCTCTCACTGGCTGTCTCTATCTCTGTCAAATAAATAAATAAAATTTAAAAAATAAAAGGCTTGAACAACACTACCAATCAACTTGACCTAATAACCAACTTGACCTAATTGACTTTCATAGAACACTCCATTTAACAACAGAATACATTCTTTTCAAGTGCCCACAGAAGACCAAGACATGTCATATTCAATGGCCATAAAACAATTCTCAATATATTTATAGGGATTTAAATCAAACATGATCTTAAATGGAACTAAACTAGAAATCAATAACAGAAAGATGTCTGGGGAAATCCACAAATATTTGGAAACTAAATAGAACACTTCTAAATAATCTATGAGTCAAACACAGAATCAAAAGGAAAATTAGAAAGTATTTTGAACTAAATGAAAATTAAAACTAAAATTTCAATAGGTTACTTTTGTTTAGAGCTAAATTATTCGAAATTTTGGGGCACCTGGGTGGCTCAGTCATTAAGCATCTGCCTTCGGCTCAGGGCATGATCCCAGAGTCCTGGGATCGAGCCCCGCGTCAGGCTTCCTGCTCCGCCGGGAGCCTGCTTCTTCCTTCCCACTCCCCCTGCTTGTGTTCCCTCTCTCGCTGGCTGTCTCTCTGTCAAATAAATAAATAAAATCTTTAAATAAATAAATAAATAAATAAATCTAAATTTCATCTAGGGAAAAAAGATAACTAGAATACTGAAATTGTCAAATGGTGGGTGGGGATGGGGTGAAGCTGGTCTTACCAGACATAAAAAATTTTAAAACATGTAATTTAGATATAAAATTATAAAATGTGATTGTTTTAACAACAAACAGAAAAGTGCAAAGACCTCAAGAATGTGTAAGAATTTAATATATACGGGAATTATCCAATAAAAACTGTTGGTACTAGTCACTGGGGTGTGGGGTGGGGGGGCGAAGAGAGCGGGGAGAATTCAAGTCAATTCCCTCTATCACTCAAATACCAAAACAAACTCTAGATTGACTAATTAGGTGTCACAAACTCAAATGTCCTTAAGGATCATGTAGGTAAAATAAAATGTTCAAATCTAAATATGTGAGGTTTAAGACAAGTGGGAGTTTTGAGGACTGGGGCAAATCAGAAGATAATGACAACTTTATTTTTATTTTTTAAAGATTTTTTATTTATTTATTTGACAGAGATAGACAGCCAGTGAGAGAGGGAACACAAGCAGGGGGAGTGGGAGAGGAAGAAGCAGGCTCCCAGCGGAGAAGCCCAATGTGGGACTCGATCCCGGAACGCCGGGATCACACCCTGAGCCAAAGGCAGATGCCTAACGACTGCGCTACCCAGGCGCCCCGATAATGACAACTTTTAAAAACACTATACTGGGGGGAAAAATTAACAAAAAATCCCCACCTCTTCTAGAGGTGAAATTCAGGCTATTAAATAAAAATGTTTTCAATTTCTGATTTAAATGTAAAAACTGAAACTACAACAGTACTAAAATAAAGTTAAGGTGGTACTATAACCTTGAAGTAGAGAAAATTTTTTTACAAATATAGTATGAAAGGAGTAACCAAAATTGAATGGATTTTCCCTCATTAAATTTTGAAACTTACAGGTGCCTGGATGGCTGAGTCAGTTAAGCACCTGCCTTCAGTTCAGGTCACGTACCAGGGTCCTGGGATGGAGCCCCAGATCAGGCTCCCTGCTCAGTGGGAAGTCTGCTTCTCCCTCTGCTCCTCCCCCCGGTTTCTGCTTTCTCTCTCTTGCTTTCTCTCTCAAATAAATAAATAAAATCTTTAAAAAAAAATTTTTTTTTTGAAACTTACATGTGGCAAACAAAACACACCAAAAAAGTTAAAGACAACTGAAAAAAATTTTACCATAAAAAAGTTACACACGAGGCGCCTGGGTGGCACAGCGGTTAAGCGGCTGCCTTCGGCTCAGGGCGTGATCCCGGCGTTCTGGGATCGAGCCCCGCATCAGGCTCCTCTGCTATGAGCCTGCTTCTTCCTCTCCCACTCCCCCTGCTTGTGTTCCCTCTCTCCCTGGCTGTCTCTATCTCTGTCGAATAAATAAATAAAATCTTAAAAAAAAAAAAAGTTACACAAAAATCAATACATCCGATCCTGAGATCACAAATTTGGGTTATGAGAATCAGACTCACTTAACACCTCTTCTTAAATTATGAGACTTTTCTTCTCCTTCATGAGGACTGATTCAGATTTTGTATACTCCATGAGTAGGTGTCTTAAGACAAAAGTTACCATGCTTGTGCACTATGTTAAGTTCTTCTTGTAAAGAACAATATTTCATTAGTTTATAAACCATAATCATCTCATGCATCACATTCCCTAAAATGCATTTTTTCTAATTGACTTCTTTAGCTTTTACTGCCCTGTTGGCATTTTTTTTTTTTGCATTAAAGACAGAATTACATAAACATTGATTTAGAAGAATTATAACATCAAATATTGGCAGGAATACAATGAAGAGGGCACTTAAATATAGTGACAGAAATGCAATTTGACAATATACATTGGAAGCCTTTAGAAAGTACATATCTATTAATCTGATAATTCTCCTGGAACTTTATCCTGATGAAATGTACAGTTATGTATATTTAAAAATGCTTTATGCAGTGTTAATAACCAATCTTGGAAACCTAAATATTTGACAATGGGAAATTAACTAGATTATGGCATATCCGCACCCCTTCAAAAATGAACATCTATACTCATATATGGGAAAATGTTGACACTATATTGTTGAGCAAAGAAAAGCGGGCTTCACAGTAGTAATACAGTTAACATTACTAAACTGTAACACTTAAAAACAGTTAAGAGGGTAAATTTTACATTATGTGTTTTTTACCACAACTTTTAAAAGAAAAAAGAGAACAAAAGCAGCCCTCAAGTTGTCACACACAAATCTGGCATAAATATCTATCATATAATATATATTTCCTATATAACATAGATATATGTTATTATATATATTTCTATTTATACACAGAAAAAGGCTAGAGAGCTAAATACTAATATGCTGAGTAGTTTATAGATGATAAGATGTGGGCTGTTTTTAATATTTTTTCTTTTATGTTTCTGAATATTTACAATTAATATGAATTAGTTATGGTAGAAGTTTTCCAGATAAGCTATTATTCATATCCAGATGTCCCCAAATTGCATACTGGATACAAGTCTACCTTTTATCGTTAACTGGTGAAATCACTACAAATATTAATTACCTGTTTTGTACTCAACCCCAGACTGCCCTCAGAAGCTACTGGAATATGTAATACTACTTCTCTCACTCATTTAGTATCCCAGACTACAATGCTTTTAACTCCTCTGTCAGCTTTTATGCTTTTGTCTCTTACTTAGTGGCTCCTGTCATTTCTCACCGCTGCCAGGATGCTGTCTTTCTCTATTTTAATTTATCCCTTTTAATTTAGTAGTAAACCTAAAGTTTAAGAGCTCATTAATAAAAAAGAGAAAGAATAAAAAGACCAAGGGAGGGCATCGTCTCTCTTCTAAGGTACAAATTAGAGGAGGCTTTTGTGAGAGATTTCTGACACCCAAAAAATTTTCTTTGGGAAAGGGAGGTAAGGCAGTGGTATATTTCTAAAGTCGAATCTGTTTTAGCCCAGCCACTCAATTGTCCTCCACCATGGCACGCATGCTCAGTGACATTCACAAATAAGACATACACTTCTGGACATCCAGGGGGCTCACGTAAGGGCTAGCTCAAGTCTGAACATCCTGTGGGCTGTCTAACTCCTAAATGGTAAAAGCTGTAGCTTTTGGCACTCAAGAAAAGTCAAACCTTGAGGGACAGTCAGGTTATTGAGGGGATAACCTTGAATTTATTCAGGTGTCCATATATGAATGTGCTTCAAAACAAATTATTTAAAATGCAGTGTTTTATATTTAACAACATGACAGAGGTGTGTGGTGACACCATGGCAGAGAGCTGTGTTTTCAAGGTCATGGCTATCAGGAATGTGAGTGCTGAATACCATGTCCAGTTAATCATATCTTACCTCATTGATGTCTCACGAATAGAAGTCACCAGCTTTACCCAAAAGGACCCTGGTGAGGTCAGAAACCTACAAATGCTGAGAAACTGTGCTCATAAAAAGGGTGAGGTAACCTGCTGAGTAAGTGTGTGTGTTTAAGGCGGGAAAGCAGCTTCCTCGTAACAATATTGACCCAAAGAAACCAACTTTCTTTGTTTCAACATGCAATCTAACCTCTAGTTCAACTGAAAAACTGGAAGGCACCATAACCGGAGACCAGAAGCAGAGATATGGCTATTACGAATGCCCGCAAACTAGCATAGAGACAACTAGCCTGTGCCTTCCGGATATTCCTGGTGCTAGAAGTCCACCAAAGGGAAGTACCACCACCTTGCCTCCCCATCCTACTTCTCAGCTTCTGGTTGAGACATGTGCTAGAAAGGATGGATTCCTATCCTTTGTGTGGAAGCTCCACATTCTTACCCAATGTGCCTTTTCTCATAATATCCTTGCCTCCCAATCTTATCATTTGGGGCTCATTTTCCCCAAGAAGTCTGCCTTGGTTATTTTTTGCTTCACTCACCTCTCTTTTAACTTCTACAGCATCTAATTGTAAGAACTAGTAATTAATTATATACCACCTAGTATTTTAAACATTTCTTCATATTATACTTCCTACCATGTGCTAGACTCTTAACATACTGAAAACTGGCTCCTGTGTCTCCCACAATAGCAGCTTCAGCACAGCACAGGATATGTGACTGGGCTCAGAAGACAGTTATCTGATTAGAAAGGCCCCGTAGTCAGAAACAATGCTCATTCACAAGTGACTCAACACATAAGCATTTTACTCCGGCCTCCAACTGACAGCATCTTAATCAGAAGCCATGATAAGGGGTCAAAGACCGAACAGAGCCATAGGTCAAAGAGCCAAGGGCACTGGTTGGATGGATCTTGGGCCCTGGGTGACCAAACCAGGAGCCCAAAGGTTATAGGTTACAGCCAAACACTATTCTCAAGAGTGTGACTAAAGTTAAATTAACATACATAAAGACAAAATTCGAAGACCAAAGGCCGTGGTTTACAAAAATGTGGCTGAGCTGCCTAATAGACTGAATGCGTCCCTTTCTCCTGGCTTCACTTTAGCTCCAAGGGAAGCAAGTCTGTATTCACTTTCAGCATCCTTGCTTGTGGCCTCAAAAGATATTTTGCATGCTACAAATTACTGAAAGTTGGGTGAGGAACAGGGTATTTATAGTCTTAAAGTACTATACCGGAAAATACTTATTAACTATAAAGTAAAAAATAGTATCTGGCACATAGCATTTATCCAGGTGATTAAAGTTCATCACCAGTGGCAGGACAAATAGACATCACATGTCTCTTGACAGGATGCACTGAGAGGCACAATGACACTCCGGTATTCCAGCCAATAATACATAACCTGTATCTAATCATAGGAAACATCAGACTTACCAAATTAAGGGACATCTTACAAAAAGAAACTGATCTGTACTCTAAAAAAATCAAGGTCATGAAAGACAAAGCAAGATTGAAGAGCTGGCCCAGATTAGAAAAGATTTAAGAGACAACTAAATACAATGTTTCATCCTGAATTAGTTCCTGGACTGGGGGGAAATGTTCTTTTGTTATAAAGGACGTTGGTGGGATAACTGGTAAAATCTGAATAATTACATAACAGTATTATATCAAAGTTAATCTTCCGATTTTGACAACTGTATAGTGTTTTGTTTTGTTTTTTAAAGAAAATAAACATTGGAGTACTCAGGGGAAAGGGGACATTATACCTGTAACTGTCAGACAGTTCAGAAAAAAATGTGTATATAGATAGAATGAAAAGCAAATGTAGCAAAACCTTGGCTTTTGGTGAATATGGGTAAAGGGTATGTGGGACTTTTGTACTATTTTTGAACTATTTCTGTAACTCTGAATTATTTCAAAATCTGAGGAAGAAAGAAAAAGGAAGGGAAGGGAAGGGAAGGGAAGGGAAGAGAAGGGAAGGGAAGGGAAGGGAAGGGAAGGGAAGGGAAGGGAAGGAAAGGAACACACAGATGGTTATGGTATGTTTAAGACTGAGCCTTCTGATCACAGAGCCCTGGGTTCTAAGACTGGTGTTTGTCCTTTGACGTGGGCAGCAATGATGAACTGGATGAGCACAGACCTTTGGAGCTCGCGGATCTGGGTGCTCATCACTGTGCCTTGCACGAACTAAGCTTAAAATAAATGATGGTATTTATTATTTCAAATTTAAAAAGAAAACAAAAATATAGAAGGCTTCCACATTTATTTTATGGGAACAAGTAAGTAATTTTATGGGGCAAGAAAGTATAGCCATATTACCAAAACTCTGGCATTAAATGTAGGAAAAAGAAAACTACAGATTACCTATTTATAAATAAAGGTGCAGAGATAGTCAATAAAATGCTAGCAAATGGAATCTGGCAGTATGTTAAAATAATAGACCAAAAATCAAGTTCTTTCAGAGAGGGATGGATGGATGAATGAATATCAAGAAATCCATTAAAATAATTAATCAGTTATAGGAGTCAAAAAAGAAAAAGGCTTATAAATTCAATAAAGAGAAATCCTCAGTATTTGAACATCTTTTCCAGATTTTTAAGTGTTTCTTTTCCACTGGGAATATTTGTAACTCTTCTGATTATAAAAGTAATTACAATTATTGCAAAATTTTTCAAGTAATGCAAAAGCAAGTAAAGTAGAAAGTTTTCTGCCTAGTCCATGATAATGTGGAGTAAGTAGTAAGTCCTTCCAGTTTGTGAAAGTGTATTTATAAGTAGATAGATAGCAAGCCGCTGAACAAGAAAACAAAAGAGGAGAGAGAGAAAACCCCATTCTGAGAATAAAAGGAAGACTCTGCCCCCACCAATTACTCTATTAGAACTAGGGGCTCTCAAAAAGCACACAGCTGATAAAACAGAATCCACCAGAGCGTGCGCCTCCCTCTCCACCACCCTCCCCCCTCCTGCCCGACCAATCACCAGCGATCCAGGCGGTAGCAGTCTACCTGTGAGTCCCCTCAGAGAAGCTCCCACCACAGATAGGTCCTCACCACTCAGATCCTAGCCAGCCTCAGTTATCAATGTGTTCTGTGCAGAAAGAGAGGAGGATGAAAAAAAGTTGTTTTTTAATTTAAAAAGAGAACATTCAGGTATAACATTTAAAAGTACAGAAGGAAAAATTAGAAGAATTAAGGGACTCTTGTATAGTAGAACCCACGCTAAAATCATCGTCTTCATCACCATCTGCTTTGGGCACTACACAGTGTAAAAGTGTATCATTCAGAGCACACTTGTGTTTCAATTCTCTGGTGTTTCAGGGGCAGGCAATAGTTTTTCAGGATTCAGACAACACACGTCATCATTCAAGTAAGTAATGGACAGAAGAGGAAGCGGGCAGGCAAGAGGAAGCCCGATTCACCGATGCTATTCTCTATCTGTGGCCAGAAAATACGGCATTTCCCAACAATACAGGGCCCAGCATCCAACAGGAAGCATACCCACTCCTAATTCCAAATAACTTGCCCTGCAAAAGGTAAAGAGCCTTCTGGAACCAGGGAAGTTAAAGAGTCTGACCTCATCCCTTCAGAACAGCCAGAGCTCAAGGTTACAGTAACTTAACTCCCCAGTATTATTTTGACCAACCTTCATAAAAACAAAAGCTGCCACTGATACACTTCAATGCCCGGCCACTGCACCAGAGAAGCAGATATTAAAAATTAATCCAGCTGGCAAAGCACTGTCCAATGTCAGGCAGCTCTACGTATGAGAACAGAGCTCTGAGTAGGCCTGGACTGAAGGCTGATCTTTTATTGTCAGGAACTTCTACAATTTAGATTGTGGCCTCTTTCATCTCCTAATGTGTCTAATTCTGGTTGGTTAGCTCTGCTAACCAAACTTCCATTTGGCCTCACTACTTTCTCGATTCTTCCACTCTCGTCACTGCTCATCTCCTTCTCTAGGGCTCACCACCTCCAAACACAGGTTCCTAACTCACCTTCCTCTCGTCATGCCCTTCCACAGTATCCACAGTTTTGCCACAGAAGGGCAAAACTGACATATTAGCAAAGTGCCAGCCATCACCTCTATTCTGGAGTATACGGTGACAGGAGTGGGATTTCACTAGATGGGGAAGAAAGTAAGGGATGGTCCAGGCCGAGGCCAGACTTAAAAAACACGCTGAGGGTGGATAATTGAGGAAGCAGTGAGTGGTCCAGGTGGATGCAGCTTAACGTCTACCACATCTCTACCTCTAGGGGCTGCTTCTCCCAAGCGCTACACACCAGCTACACACCAGGCTCTCCACGTGGGGCTCTTCGGATACCACAAACCTGTGCTGGCCTAAACCTTTCTCCTCCTCTTCTCTAAATCTTGGCTAACAGAGCCACCATGGGTTCAGTTAAACTCAAAATCTCAGTCATCTCAGACTCTTCCCTCTCCGTCCAAGCACAGTACACCAACAACTGGCACTGATACTATTCCAAAGTGGTCGTGAAGCTGGGTCCCCACTCTCAGTTCCTACTACCGTTAACCGTAGCTGTGTCTTTCACCTGGACGACTGCAGAACCCAGTGTGTGCTACCCAAACCCCCCCTCTTCCCTGAATCCGCTCAGTCACTGTGTCACTATGAAGCCTTCCCCACCACCGGCAGTTTGTCGGCTTCCCTTGCTCTCATATTGCTCTGTACCTGTCCTTACCAGTACAAAACCAGCATGCAGTATGAGCATGATTTAAAACATGTCTGTCTCCTCCCCTCAACAAGTTCCTCAAGGGCAGACACCAAGTTTTACAGCTTCCCCAGCATCTCACATAGTATCTCAACATAGCATTTCACAATAAAATATTATTAAATAAAAACTCTAATCAGCCTCCCTGCTCCAGCTTCTCCTTCATCAAGTTTTCCTTCTTAGGCATTTTTTTCTAACTTTCTATTTCAAAATAATTACAGATTCATTGGAAGTTGGAAAAATAGTACAGAGAGGACCCATCTACCCTTCACCCAGTTTCCCCCAATGGTAACATGCTTACATAACTATAGTACAATATCAAAACCAGGAAACTGACGCTGACGCAATCTTCAGACCTTACCAGATTTTACCTTATATGCACGTGTACGTATAGGTGTGGCTCTATGTAAACTTACCACATGTACAGATTTATGTAACCACTGCCACAATCAAGATACAGAATGGTCCCATCACTACAATGATCCTTGTGCTGCCTCTTTACAGTCAACTCACCCTCCTCCCCACCTTCCCCCCACCCCACCCTTGACTCCAACCCTAATTCCTGACAACAATTAATATGTTCTCTATCTCCATAACTGACATTCTTAGCAGTGTCCCGCTGCCTACAGAATAAAGTTTATAGATCTCAGCATGGCATTCATGATGTGGTCTGGATCTGCTGTTCCAGCATATTCCTTACCTCCACTCCCATAAACTCACTATTCCAGCAAGAGAAGACAATGCACTCCCTAGGAACACGCTTCACACTTTCCTGCCTTTGTATCTTTGCTCATGTTGTTCCTATGCCTATACGTTCCCACCCTGGTTTTTCCACTCAGAAAAACCATCTCTAAAGGCTCAGCTCAAATGTCATATTTATAAAAAGCTCTTCCTGACCTCCAACGTCCCGAAGCAACTGACTTTTCCCTTCTCTGTGATCCCTCTGTTACAGCACTCAGAGCACAGAATTGTTGTGTGTCCATGTCTTCCCCACTTTACCACAATCCAGCAAACACAGGGGTATGTATTATTCATTTCTGTCTTCACAAGACCCAGTGGTTTGGTTTCAACCGACTTTCACAAATCCTTCCTTTGTGCTATCGGTCACTAGTTGCACTTAGTGCTGGAGACACAAAAATAAATATGCTTATAAGGGGCTAATGAGCTGCTACCCCAGCGCCTGGCTCGCTGAGGATACACACCAGAAACTTCTGGAATGAGTGAATCCTGAAAATCTGCAGGTCCCTTGAAAACACTTTAAAGACACAATGACCTAAGTAGAAATACATTAGTCATGGATACTGATGCTGCTGAGGGACACAGAAGCCACACTCACTGGTCATTCAACAAATGCTTTGAGTGACTACTACATGTCAGGCACTTTTCAAGGTACTAGGGACACAGCAGTCAACAAAACTGATAAAAATATCTGTCCTCACGGATTTTTCTTTTCAAGTACAGTGAGACAGGAAATAAAATACATACTTAAATTTAAAAGTAGGTTACAGATTGTGGTATGGAGTGCTTTGCAGAAACAGAAAACAAGAAGGTTGACAGGGGGTTATAAATGTTGAGGGGAAGGTGGACAATTTTAAATCAATGGTCAGTGAAGGACTCCCTGAAATGACATTTGAACAAAACCATGAAGGAGACAAAGGGAGCATGCTATGGGGCTACTTAGGAGGAAGAACGTCCCAGACAGAGGGAAAAGCAGGCGGAAGCATATCAAACATATTCAAGGACTAGCAAGAAGGCTCATGGACACAGAAGGACTTTGCCTTGATTACTGATGACACTTTATGTAACTCTTTATCCCTTTCTACCTGTATGTCTTTCCCATGTTATTTGGCAACTCTTTCCTACTCCCACAAGCACCCAAATAGCACTCGGGGGTAAAATAATTTATCAAATACAGATAACCAACTACTCCCAGCTACCAGGATGCAAAACATACTGGATGTGGATGTGGCCATCAAAAGGTAAGAATGCATCATCAAAGCCTTCTAGATTAGATCTATACTAAAGTCAACCCATTTCTAAATTCAGTAATTCTTCTTTAAAATACTGATATTTTCCCAGGGTGCCTGGGTGGCTACTCTTGATCTCAGCTCAACTCAGGTCTTGATCTCAGCGTTGTGAGTTTAAGCCCTGCATGGGCTCCCAGCCTACTTAAAAAAAAAAAAAAAAAAAAAAAAAAAAATTTCCCTGAATCATCAGAGTAATACAGGAGAAACTCTCTCTTCTACAATTCAATTAGGCCAATGATTGAAATCATTAACAGTGTGGGTATAGCCGAGACTAGCCCCTGACCACTCAGTCTGTTGTGAGCAGAGCAGTCCTGTGTTTTACAAAAGGAATGGGGGGAGCCTGTTAATCCCATCAGGTGGCTTAGTGGAGAGAACATCTATCTTACAGAACATCTGGGCAAGATGGTAACAGGAGGACAGGTGTCTCCTGCCCCCAGTTTCCTTTAAAATAAACTAAAGAAACACAAAAATGAGAGCTAGAAACCAGGAAGAATGCCATCCCACCTGCCCAGAACTTTGAGGAATTTCTGCTAGATACACTCAAGATGGAGCAGGACCAAAGAAAGGCCAGCAAGCTTTCTATGGAGAAACAAGTATTCTGGCACTAAATGCAGGCAGCAGGCAGCAGGCAGCAGAACACACAAGGGGGCAAGCACGGCACACAGAGCTGCTACAGCACTGGTCAAGGCCCACACCAAAGGGACTCTTCTCAGAGCCTTGAGCCAGCAGTCTCCCACCCACCTCTCGCCTAGGCCACCAAGTCTGGCAGAGGGAGTGGCACTAAAGAACTGGAAGTGGCATGGGCAGCCCCCACATAAATTCAATCAACCTAAAATTTCCCCTTGTTTCTTCACTCGGATATGAAGAAGTCAGACAGACAGACAGTTATCTCAGTAAGAATCCTTCTCTCATGAGATGATGGTGATGGTTGCGAAACTTTGTTCGGAATAAGATTTAAGGAATCAATGTAACTATGTTACTCAGTAAGCTGTCACTTAAAAAGGAATTTCTAAACCAGGAAAGACTGGTAACTAAAACTGTGAATGCCAATTTAAATAGTAATAGAGGAAAGGAACACCAAATTGAGGGCTACAGAAAATCAAATTAGTAAAGTAAAACTTAAATTCCTCAAGAACTCAGAGGAGAAGTTAAAAAAGATAAAAATGAGGCAGGGATTAATTTTAAAAGTACAGGACAGGGAAAGAGCACAGCATGTTAAAAGCCTGGGCTCAACAAAAAACTGTGAAAACCAATAAATTCATTAAAGTTGCAGGATACAACCAACATGCAAAAATCAGTTGCAGTTCTGTACACTAGTGATGAGCGATGCAAGAAGTATATTCAGAGGGGCGCCTGGGTGGCTCAGTCGTTGAGCGTCTGCCTTTGGCTCAGGGCGTGATCCTGGCATTATGGGATCGAGCCCCACATCAGGCTCCTCCACTGGGAGCCTGCTTCTTCCTCTCCCACTCCCCCTGCTTGTGTTCCCTCTCTTGCTGGCTGTCTCTCTCTGTCAAATAAATAAATAAAATCTTAAAAAAAAAAGAAAAGAAGTATATTAAGAAAACAATCCCATTTACGATAGCATCAAAAAGAATAAAGTACTTAGGAACAAACTAAACCTAAACAGTCCAGGGGGTTAAAGACTTGTACTCTGAAAACAACAAAACAATTCTGAAGAAAATTAAAGACACAAATAAATGGAAAGACATTCCATGTACATGGATTGGAAGACTTAATATTGTCCTCTAACAGACCTTCACAGGGGAAAATCCATACTACCAAAACAATCTATAGATTCAATGCAACCCTCATCAAAATCCCAGTAAAACAGAAAGATCCATCCTAAAATTCATAAGAAACCTCAAGAGACTCTGAAGAGCCAAAATAATCTTCAAAGAGAACAAAGCTGGAGGTCTCACACTTTCAGATCTCAAACTTAACTACAAATATGGTAATCAAGACAGTGTGATACTGGCATAAAGACAGATATAGAGATCAATGAAATAGATTAGAAAGCCAGAAATAAATTTTCACATATATAGTCAATTTTTTGACAAGGGTGTCAGACAATTCAAGGGGGAAATGACAGACTCTTCAACAAATGGTATTGGGAAAACTGGGATGCACAAGGAAAAAAAAGAAAGAAAGAAAAAAAAAAAGGGAGACCCTTACAACATACATAAAAATTAACTCGAAATGGAACAAAGATCTAAACATAAGAGCTCAAACTATAAAACTCTCAGAAGAAATCATAAAGGAAAAGCTTCATGAAAATGGACTGGGCACTGATATCTTGGATATGACATCAAATGCCAAAAGGAAAGATAAACGGGACTACATCAAAATTAAAGAGGTTTTTGTTTGTTTGTTTGTTTTGCATCAAATGATACTATCAACAGTATGAAAAGGCAACTCTCAGAATGGGACACAATTTTTTTTTTAAAGATTTTATTTATTTATTTGACAGAGAGAGCGAGAGAGGAAACACAAGCAGGGGGAGTGAGAGACGGAGAAACAGGCTTCCCACTGAGCAGGGAGCCCGATGTGGGGCTCGATCCCAGGACCCTGGCTGGGATCATGACCCAAGCCAAAGGCAGATACCCAACGACTGAGTCACCCAGGTGCCCTTTTTTTTTTTTAAAAGAGAATGGGACACAATGGGACACAAATTTGTCTGATTAGGAGTTAATATCCAGAATATATAAAGTACTCCTATGACTCTACAACAAAAAAACAAACAACCTTATTACAAAATGGACAAGCGACTTGAATAGACATCTCTCCAAAGAAGGCACATGAGAAGATGCTCAACATCACCAATCTTTTGGGAAATTTGAATCAAAACCACAACGACCTACTACTTCACACCCAGTGGGACGGCCATTAAAAAACAGAAACAGAAACACCACACACACACACACACACACACACACACAGAGACACAGAGAGAAAGAGAGAGAGAGAGAGAGAGAGAAAATGCAAGTATTAGCAAGGATGTGGGGAAACTGGAACTTCGTGAATTATTAGTGGGAATGTAAAAGGTGCGGCTGTTGTGAAAAACAGTATGGTGAGTCCTCAAAAAACAACACAGAATTGTCACTGGACCCAGCAACCCACTTCTGGGTATTTACGACAAAGGAGTAAAAGCAAGGACTTGAACAGATACTTGTACACCCATATTCACAGTGGCCTTACTCACAATAGTCAAAAGAGAAGCAAGCCAAGTGTCCATCAACAGATGAATGAAGAAACAAAATGTAAATATGTACAATGGATATTGTTGAGCCTTAAAAAGGAAATTCTGACACATGCTACAAAATGGATGAAACTTGAAGACATTATGCTAAGTGAAATAAGCTGGACACAAAAGGGCAAACATTGTATGATTCCACTTCTATGCCGTACCTAAAGCAGTCAAACTCAGACAGAAAGAGGAATGGCGGCTGCCAGCGGCTAGGGAGGGCAATAGGAAGTTAGGACTTAATGCCTATAGACTTCAGTTGTGGAGACGGATGGTGGCGACGGTTGTACCACACAGGGAATGTACTTAATGCCACAGAACTGTATACTTAAAAATGGTTAAAATATTTTACAGTATGTATCTTTTACAACTGAGAGAGAGGAAAAAAAAAAGCCTTGGGCTTAGGGTCAGCAGTCCCTTTACCCACAGATAACTCTGTGGCCTTGGGCAAGTTGCTTAACCTCTCTGACATAAAATGAGGTAATACCAGCACCTACTCCATAGGGCTGAGATAATCCCAGTAAAGTAGTCACCACAGAAACACTAAAAGTTACCTCCTATGATGATGATGATGATGATGATGACGATGATGATGATGATGATGATGGTGGTGGTGATGATGACGACGACTAAGATTATGAGGGTGACACAGCTGACTCCCAGGACTTTGGCCAGAAAAGGGCTGTAACTGTATTTCTGAATCACTATCTAGGGAAGGGTGTTTTCATTTTTGTTTGGTATTTTACTGATTAAGATCCCTTCACCCTTGCCCCTTCACCATTCAACTCTTCTAGGATTGAACTACATCCTGTATCATTTTTACCCAGCAAGTCTCAATGTTGCCTCAGGAGACAGGACATTCCTTGGAAAAATTAAGAACTGGCACCTTCGTCCTAAAGCGGAAGATGCTCCAGTTTATAAAAAGCAACTCGGTGATAATCTCCACATCAGGCAAAGACTTCAGATCCTGTGTGTCCTCCACTCTGCCTACAATGTCAACTTTATAGATTTGCCCATGTTTTTGTCAATCTTGAAGCTTTATTTGGAGAAGTGCTGACTAGGCTTCAGACCTTTAGGAGGATTATTATCCTTAGGGGAGATGTGCATTTAGCCATATATGATGGCCCAAGTTCTAGATGGGGCAGGGGATGGCAGGGACGGGGGAGGAAATCAAATAGAAGTGGGTGATTCAAGGTCTCAGGAGGCCCATCCCCTCCCCAAGTCCAATGGCTCCCTGTAAGAAAAGTATTCTTGTCAAGGAAAGTGAGATGCAAATATCTGAAGGCACATGCCTTGTGCAGTCCCAGTAGCTCCTAGAATCACATGCCCAATCATGTGGCCAAAGATCAAGACCCTAGGAAGGAAGGTCACCGCAAGGTTCCAGCACCATCATCTGCTGAGTCAGTTCAGAAGACAAGAAGCAAAGAGTTACTTAATAAGCTTTAAAATTACCAACACACATACTTCTGTTTCACTTACCATTCGTGATGGGGACAGAAAAAATACCAAAGGAAAGCAAAATACCAGCAAAAACACCTGGCAAGGAAGGAAAGAGAAAAAAGGAAGAGCGCATGGAAGGAAGACAGACATAGGGTCACAAGGAGATAGGTTCAGTAGATGTGGGGCGAGGTCTAATAAACTACCTCAGGTGAAGCCAGGCTTAGTCAGGCTCCCCCAGTCCTTTCCTCTGGTGGAGCTGGCATTTCAAGCTAAGAGCTTCTAAGGAGGGTAACAGCAATATTGCAGCAAAATATGCCCCTTGCCACTCACCTTGTCTCCTCCTCTCCCAATCAGAAAAAAAAAAAAAAAAAAAAAGGCTTTCCTGTACTCCCAGAACCTTGTCTCCTTCACCCTTATACTGGGATGAATGGTGACCCATGTCCTAACGCCAGAAACCTATAAATGTGACCTTATTTGGAAAAAGGGTCTTGGCAATGTAATTAAGTGAAAGATCTCAAAATCAGATAGTCTTGGATTATACTGGTAGGCCCTAAATCCAGTGATAAGTGTCCTTAGACCAAGACACTCAGAGGAGAGACACAAAGAGAAGAGAAGGTCATGTGAAGATGGGGGCAGAGACTGGAGTGATGCCACTACAAGCGAAGGAGCCCCAGGAGCCCCCAGGAGCTGCAAGAGGCAAGCAGGGGTCCTCCGCTGGAGACTTGAGAGGGGGAGAATGGCCCTGCTGACATCCTGATTGCAGGTTCGGGGACTCCAGCACAGTGAGAAGGTAAAGTCTCTGTTGTGGTCATTAGCCACAGCAGCCCTAAAAAAATAATATGACCCCAAGCACGGGAGAAAAAAAGACAAACACTTTGCTGTACTCCTTCCTCATGGGCACTATCAAAAGTCTTCCTTCTGGGGAAGCTTCACTTACATAGTGTACCAAGGAAATTTCATGTCCATTGGTACTGTGCTTTCCACGTGGACTTGGACCTTGGCTTAGCCACGGCCCAGGGACTTCACAGAGGAAGAGGCTCCACACGCCAAAACGATTCAGTCCCGCCAGGCACCCAGCCCACCTCATCTCGCTTGGACTCTGATCCTTACAGGAGACACAGATGGGGGGGAGGAAGGTACGCAGTTTTGCTTTCAAACCAACTCAAAAGCAAATATGATCGTCCCATCTACCTGGCTCAAAAGATAAAAGACCACAATGGAAGATGTTTTAGGAACCAGCCTAGAGAGTTTCTAAAGGGATCTGAAACACAGGATTTTCCCAGTGGACTACAGGACAGAGACAAATGCCACAGCCCCAGTCCTTCCTCCCCATCCTCCTCACTGCTGGGTCTTGTATTTCTCTTCATTTATTTTCTTCCCTGTGTCTTTCACACTATGACTATGTCCGTATATGAAAGGAACTACACACACAGTAGAAACCAATAAATTGTGACAGTCAAGTCTGACATAGTAGCTACACCTCCTTTACTTTCTGCTAAAATCACTTCCAGGATTTGACAACCTAATGGTGGGAGGTCAATAATGTCTTCCTCCTTAGGGCTTATACCTGTCCTGCTCATCAAAATTTAAGCAATGTTCACCCTCATGAGCAGGGCCTCAAAATATATTGGTCAAATGACCGGTTTGTATCATCAGCTAAAATATCAAAATGGTAAATTTTATGTTATGTATATTTTACCACAATAAAAAAAAATTTTTTTTAAACCACAATGAGATACTACGTCACACCTACTAGAGTGGGTATTATCAAAAAATAAAATAACAAGTGTTGGCAAGGATGTGGAGTAATTGGAACCCTTACCGGGAGGAATGTAAAATTATTCAGCTGCTGTGGAAAACAATTTAGAGTTCCTCAAAAAGCTAAATGTAGAATTACCATATGACCCAGCAATTCCACTCCTGGGTAGATACCCAAAATAACTGAAAAATAACTTTGTTTATCAAACAAAAGCCTATACACAAATCTTCATAGCTACATTATTCATAATAGCCAAACACAGAAAACAACCCAAATATCCACCAATGGATGAATGGATAAACAAACTGTGATACAGCTAATAATTTTGAGGAATATTATAGCAATGGAATATTACTCAAGCATAAAAAGGGATGGAGTACAGATACATACCACAACATGAATGAACCTCAAAATTATTATGCTAAGTGAAAGAAGCCAGTCACAAAAGACAGTCACATACTGTATGATTCCATTTATATGAAATATCCGGAATAGGTAAATCCATAGAGACGGAAAGCCAATCGGTGGCTTCCAGTGGCTGGGGGAGGAAATGGAGAGTAACTACTTAATGGGAACCAGTTTCCTTTTAGGGTGATGTGAAAAGACTTTGGAACTAGATGGAGGAGGTGGTTGTACAACCATGTGAATACACTAAATGCAAATGAACTGTTCATTTTTAAACGACCGTATGTTATATGAATTTCACTTCAATAAAAAAAGAATAAAAAGGTGAAATAAATCCAACTTTGCCATCTAACCACAGACTTCAAAGTAAATAACGTATTTAAAACATTTGTTTTAATGACTTAACTAGTCATCAGGGTTTCTTAACCCGAGCACTTTTGACTTGGGGCTGGGTGAATAATTCCCTGTCGCAAGGGGCCGTCCTGTGCACTGCAGGACCAGCTCGGCAGCATCCCTGGCCTCTACCCATTTGATGCCAGTAGCACACATACATACCACTCGCCAAGTTGTGACAACCTAAAATGTCCCCGGACATTGCCAAATGTCCCTTGGCAGACAAAATAGCCCCCGATTAAGAACCACTGGTCTAAATGGAAAAAGGGCTCTCCCAGCAATTACTAAGAATTTGTTCTTTTTCAATCCCCTGTCAACCTGCCAATGTGACTCACTGTTTCCTGCCAACCCTACCTGCCACAAATGACCTATCTCTGAACTTCTGGCACCTGATTATAATGTCCTTTCTTCTAATCCCAAATTCCCCCAAACCACTCACGAGTGCCCCAGATATGCTGCTTTCTGCCTGCCAGGCCAGAGATTACCCAGTACCCCTTACAGGTTCCCAGTGCCCGGCTCCAGGTCCCCATGAGCACCCGCGGGACAGAAGAGCATCCTGAAGGTTCAGGTCAGGGAAAAAGCAAACCTACCAGTTTTACAAGTAGGACTGAACCTTCCTGTGTCTAGGCCCTCATCCCCCAATCTCAGTAGCTAATTAAAGAACAATGAAAGTCCCACCCATCATCCCATCCCCAAACAGGCTGATAGGTGAAATGAGAAGTAGAAAGCCCCATCCCTAGAAGATAGGATTAAATTTTCAAAAAGTTCAATTATCTCTACCTTTGGGGGACACAATCAATTGAGGCCTAGTTGTTTTGACATTAATCTTTCAGAAAACCCGAAAACCCTGAAAGGAGAAATGCATTCTAATTCCATCTGAACCTGTGTAGCCTTGGACAGGTCATTTAGTCCTCTGGGCACAGTTTTCTCCTTTGCAAAATGTGTGAGTCAGGCTGTTTGAATTCTAAGTTTAATGCATTAATTCAATACCTGCTAAGTATCTCTATCTATTAAGCATATATGAAAGGTGAGTGGAAACCTAACCACACCCTTTAGGAGCCCAAGTTGGGTCAGGGGTAGGTGGAGAACGGCTTAGACGACGAAGAGATAAATAAACACAGTTAAGATGGAACAAAAGGTAAAGAGGTGTGTGCCAAGAGCTTAAGTGTATGAAAGAACAAATGCTAGGAACAACTAACCACATGTAAAATAAGTCAACAGGTATTCCCAGGAGCACCCTTGATCTGTGCAGGAGGTGAGGTGAGGAGCTTGAAGTTGTAGGGGTGTGGAGGAGGCAGCATTTAATAGAGACTTCTCGAGCTAACTATTCTGGTTCTTGAATAACTGTAAATAGGCAAGATACCATGTCTAACTCACAAATTGAGCATTTTTGCTGACAAAGACCTTTTCCTTTATCTAGAGGCTGGCAAAGACTCAGGGAGAAGTGGTCCTTCATCACTCAGCAACCTCTGAGGTAAAAGGCTCCCAGAAGAGTTAATCATTAGTCCAGTGTAACGAAAGAGAACCAAGAGGCAACCAACCTGATCAGCAGGGCCTGAAAGTTAAAGGTGAGCAGAAAGTCCCAGCAATCCATAAAATACAAAAGGTAAATTCAAAACCACATACTGAGGATATCGCTACAAAGCTAAGACCCAAGGGAGAATTTTGTAAAATTTATAAAAATACACTTAAATACAAGTAAATATAACTGAAAGGAAAGTTTATTCCTTTTAATAATCAGAGGAAACACAAAGCTGTCAAATAAATGCCATAAACAACACCTGAACTCCTAACTTGGCCAAAAGATATGTCATCCAAATTGCTCTGGCCTGCTTCTGCTCCAGCCAACATGGTTTGCATCACCAGCCCTCCCCGGCCAGATTTTCCTACACCTCGCCAACCTCAGGGCAGGAGGTCAGAATCTTCCTTGCTCTCTTAAATTAATTTCAGATCATTACTGCCTCCACCTTCCACTCTCATGTAAAAAAAAAAAAAAAAAAATCCCTGCCCCTCTGAGCTCATGCCACCTGGCTCCCACAGCTTCTATCCTGCCTTGCTTTTATCTCCAACCTCCTACTCATTTCCCCAAATTCACTGAAGACTTTGGCATCCTGGCTTCCTCTCTGCCATAACTCTTGCCACCATCTTGGATGGTTTCAAAATCTACAAGGATGATTTACTCCTATTATTAGCCTCTAAATTTCTTCACTACAAAGGCTTTGGTCTTTTCAAACACCTACATCCATGGCCACACCTCAGACATTGTCAACATAAATCTTAAATGTCAATTGTTCACTTTCTGACACACCTTCCAACCCTTCCAGTCTCCCCTGCCTTCACTGTGGCCTGATCTGTTCTTCAAACTCATCCGTCCTCCAGGCTCTCTTTCCATTTTCTCACATCAACCAACCTGCTCTTTAGATGGTCTTCTCTTCTGATTCTTTTTTTTTTTTTTTAAGATTTTTATTTATTTATTTACCTGACAGAGAGAGAGTGTGTGTGAGAGAGCGCACAAGCAGGGGGAACAGGAGGCAGAGGGAGAAGCAGGCTCCTCGCTGAGCAAGGAGCCTGATGGCGGGACTCAATCCCAGGACCCTATGATCATGACCTGAGCTGAAGGCAGATTATTTCACTGACTAAGCCACCCTGGCACCGCCTTCTCTCCTGATTCTTGCCCCATGGTTGACAATGTGGACTGCTCCTTTGATTCCTTTGCACCCCTGGCTTCCCATCACATCTACCCAACCCGGAATCAATGCTAAATCCACCTACTTGGCTCCTAACCCCAATCTCCTGAGTTCTACCAGAGAAAAATCACACAGTCTTGCAAAACTGTATCACTATCAATTCATGGTCTTCATCCTGGCCTGCATCCTTTACTTGTCCTTGAATAGCTCCCACTCCTATTCCTCTTAATGACTAGCCTAAATCCTCAGGAGTCACCTCAGCCCCATACTCACCACTACCCTCAGCAGACAACCTTGCCTCCTTATTCCCCAAAAGTGAGGGTACCTGTCATGACTACCTTCAAATTCCTATCTCCCCCACACAACCCCAGCCCTCCCATTACAAACTGAATTCTGTTTACACTGATTCATTTATCTCTTCCTGTCTCTGAGGGCGAAATGTCCTCCTCCTTTTCCAAGGACCAGCCTCAATCCCATTCATTCATTCAGCAATTTAATCAACAAATATTTACTAAGCCTATCCTGTGACAGCCTGTGAACAAGACAAGAAGCTTACATTCTAATGAAGGGAGACAATCGACAAGTAAATAAGTAAATTACAGAGCATACAGACAGAAGGAAAAAGAATAAGGAGAGCTGGGAAAAATGGAGGGTTGTAATTTTTAACAGAATAGTCAGAGAAGGACTCTCTGAGAAAGTGAAATTTAAGCAAAACAGGTGGGGGAAAGCAAGCTTTGGGGCTACCTAGAGGAAGACCATTGTAGGCAGAAGGAACAGAAACCCTGAGGCAGTGGCATGAACTTACCCTGCTTTCACTAGCTACAAGGAGGCCAGGGTAGATAGAGTACAATATCCAAACAGAAGAGTAGTAAAATAGGAGAGAAGTGACTATGGGCCAGAGAAGAGCATTTTCTAGGCCCACCTCAGGATTTGCAGTTTTAACTTTCAGTGCGACGGGCAGTCACTAGGATCTTTCTGAGCGGAGGAGTCACATGAAATGATCTGCATTTTAAAGGATCATTCTGGCTACAGTGAGGAGATTAGACTGAAGAGGCTCAGGGAGAAGTGGAGACCGATGAAGAAGCAGCTGGTGTAATCCAGGCCAATGACAGCTTGACCCAGGGAGACAGCAGGTAAGGAAGTTAGAAGTGGTTGGGTGTGGGGATAAATTGTGAATGGCAAACAGAGTTTTCTGACAAGCTAGATGAGAAGTAAGAGGTTTGGGGCCTGAGAATATGGAAAGACCCAACTGGCTCACTGGAGGAAATGTTTTTGACCTGAGTAACTGAAAGGATAGAGTTGAAATTCAAAAAGATGAAGATGTCATCTCCTCCAGTCTCTTCTGGAACCTCACTCGAATAGGCAACTGCCCTTACTTTTCTTTTAATCTCCCTCTCTCTCCCCCTCTGCCTCCTCATGCCTTCCTATTAGCCTAATCATATACCCAAACACCTCACCACCTAGCTACCATACAATCTGTCCTTTTCTTTTCTTACTCACTTCCTGAAGAAATAGTGCAACCTTTGGGGCACGCACCATCAACCCACTACTCTACTCTTCTGAAACCACTCTTGTGGAGGCCAGTGGCATCCCACCGTCCACACCGGAGGACATTTTCCAGTCTTCATCCTACCTGACCACTCTGGGGCATCTAATACTCTTCTAGAGTCCAATTTCCTACCTCTGTAGGGTTCCATGTGTGTGAAGACACTGCAGTCTACTGATTCTCCTCAAACCTCTCTGGATATTCTTTCTCAGTCTCCTTAAAGGGCTTTCCTTACCAAGCTATCATTTAAATCTTCTTAAACCTCAATTCCATTCTCAGCCCACTGGTCTTCTCACTCTTGACTTTTTTTTTTTTTTTTAAGATTTTTTTATTTATTTATTTGACAGAGATAGACAGCCAGTGAGAGAAGGAACACAAGCAGGGGGAGTGGGAGAGGAAGAAGCAGGCTCCCAGCGGAGGAGCCCGATGTGGGACTCGATCCCGGAACGCCCGGATCTCACCCTGAGCCGAAGGCAGACGCCAAACGACTGCGCTACCCAGGCGCCCCTCACTCTTGACTTTTCAAACTTGAGTACAAGTATCTCCGCATGGACAACTCCAAACAAATCAATTTCGTAATATTCAACTTCCCTAGGTACTCTTTCCTAAATGATTTGCCTAAGTTCCCCAAAGCCCTTATCCCACTTTACCAGAAATAAATAAGAAAGCAACATTTGTAAAAAGGCACGCCTTCACCCAATTCTCACTGTGATGCATCCACCAGAGTGTGAAAAACACCACAGTTCGACATAGAAAATCCATAGGGTTTCTTAAATTTCTCTGACATATATTTTTGTAAAGGATGCAGCATGGATTTAGAAATGTGATACACTGGGGCACCTGGGTGGCTCAGTCGGTTGAGTGTCCAACTGATTTTGGGTCAGGTCATGATCTCAGGGTTGTGGGATCGAGCCCTGCATCGGGCTTGGCACTGGGCATGGAGCCTGCTTGGGATTCTCTCTTCCTCTCCCCCTTCCCCCCGAAAGAAAAGAAAAGAAAAGAAAAGAAAAGAAAAGAAAAGAAAAGAAAAGAAAAGAAAAGAAAAGAAAGAAGAGGAAAGGAAGGAAAGAAAGAGGAAGGAAGGAAAGAAAGAGGAAGGAAGGAAAGAAGGAAAGGAAGGGAGGGAGGGGGTAGGGGATGTACGAGTCCACGTTGGGATGTTCTGAATTCAGGTATATCATAGAGTAGAGTAGTAGGAGTAAAGACAATTTTAACAGACCCTAAATTAGATGGGCAGAAGCCCTGGCAGAAGCTCAGCGGAACCCCTGTCAACCCACAGAATCATGAGAAATTATAAACCATTGTTGTTTTAAGCCCCTGGGGTTGTACACAACAGCAGAAAACCCAAACACACCAAACACAGGGCAAACTGATCATATCCAACCCATCATCTCCCTCATTAAACCTGCGTCTTCCCTCTTTCCACCCTCTTCCTGAGTAACACAGCTCAGCTAGTGCCGCTGCTGTCTCGTGCCCTGCGCACTCAGTTAGAAGCCTGGACTCGTTCTCCATTCCATACCTCTCTTTCAACCTCTAAATCCAATCAAGCACCAAGTCCTGACTCTATGAACCTCCTAAATACTTGTCTGCATTCTTCTCTGTTCCTATTTGTGTTCTGCCACTTAGACCCTCACTGCCTTTAACCTGGATCGTGGCAACAGCCTCCCAGATGCTCTAGACTCCGCTCCTCCCCGTCATTCACAATCTGACTAAACTGCGAATCTGATCATGCATCCCCTCCTAAAACTCCCGCTGGCTTCCCTATTGCTCCAAAGATAAACCAGACTCACGGGGTCTCTGTGATCTAGGCCCTATATTTCTCCTCAGGCCTTTCCAAGTATGACTTCAGACAGAAATCATAAAGGAAAAGATTGACATATCTGATTGCCCAAGAATTAAAAATATCTGCAAAACCCCACTTTAACAGAAAGTAAATGACAAAATAGGGGGAAAAGGCCGCAATGCATATGTGTGTGTGAAAGGATTAACATCTTCAATATGTGAAGAACTTCTGTAAATTGTTAAGGAAGATGAACACTCTAACAGGAATATGAGCAAAGAAACAAACAAAAAAAGCACCACAGAAGAAACACAAAGGACAGATAAAAAGACATACAGACAGACGGAAAGAAACAAAGAGAACATGTTCAACCTCAAAAAGAAGATACATTTCTGGGACACTTGGGTGGCTCAGTCAGTTAAGCATCTGACTCTTGATTTTGGCTCAGGTCATGATCTCAGGGTCCTGAAATCAAGCCCTGTGTCGGGCTCCTCACTCAGCAGGGAGTCTGCTTGGGATTTTCTCTGCCCCTCCCCACCCCCCCACACTCTCTCTCTCAAATAAATAAATAAATCTTAAAGAAAAAAAAAAGACACACTTCTTATGGAAGTATGTATTGGGTTTTTTTTGGTTTTGGGTTTTTTAAATTTTTTATTATGTTATGTTAGTAGAAGTATGTATTGGTTTAATCTTTCTGGAGGCTATTTTATCATACATATCAAAAGTGAAAATATGCCTATCTTTTGATCCAGCCATTTCACATTCAGAAATTTATTCTAAGGAAGTAACAGAACAAGTACCCAAAGGCCTGAAAAATACTCATTGCAGTTGTTTCGTAATAGCTATAAATAACCTAAATGGCTAATAGGAGATTGGCTAAATAAATCACAACACATCCATACAATGGACTAAAACTGATGATGCAGACATTTAACACAAAAAGATGGTTAGGATATACTGCTAAGTGAGAAAGCAGATTACAGAGAATGATGTGAAGTGTATTCTTATTTTTATAAAAATACACAAGTCTGGAAGGCACACCAAAACATTAACAATGGTGATCTATAAGGATTATGGGTAATATTTTTTTTTTAAGATTTTTTTTTTTTCACTGAATCTCTACACCCCACGTGGGGCTTGAACTTGCAACCTCAAGATCAAGAGTCACAGGTTCTACAGACTGAACTAGCCAGATGCCCTAATATTTTCTTTCTTTGTCTAACTTTATCTTCTAACTATTCTACTATCTCTACGGATTAACTTATATAAAAAAATATTTTATGAGGGACGCCTGGCTGACTCAGAGGGGTATAGAGATTACTTAAATTAAAAAAAAAAAACTTAAAAACATATTTTATGACTTCATGATTGCTTTCTTCCATATCAACCACACATCATATATGGAACTACCATTCATTTCATTGTTTCAAGTCTTCCAGCCCCCAACACAGCCCTTACTGAGATACATACATATACAGCATTGAGCAGTGAGTTCATAATCCTGGAAACTTCTCTGTGGTTTCAAATAAATGAAAATTGAATGACTGAGATAATATTATAACAGTGCCTAGAACACTGCCTTACACTGCAAGTGTGGAGAAGGGCCTTCTGTGTATGAGAAGGGTGGGTGGGAGACAGGACGAGAAGGGATAGAAAGTGAGAAGGAAAATGGAAATAGGTTAGGTCCCTACACTTTGATAATCAACTTTTCAGACAAATGCTTCCAAGCACATTCAATTATAAGAACTATCAAATGGTAACTCGTTAACTCTTCAGAACTCAACCTTTCTGGAACATGAGGCATAAAAAAAAAAACTAATTTCTGTGCCAACAGGAGACAAAGTCCATGCTCAGCAGCTCCTGTACTTTAATCACAGACAAGACCCTCCAACTCTCACTCACAGCCTCTTTACCATTGCACACGGTTCTAATAGGCTTAGTCATCTGGTTTCCCAGTCCGCTGCAAATTAAAAGCCGCAACTCAAAGAGTCACTAATTCAGGAAGGCACACGGATGGCAGCGAGAAGTGATAAGGGATAGACTCTGGAGAAAGGAACCAGAAAACACAATAAAGCACAAACATGAAGTTCCACAAGCAGTGCAAGCCAGGAGCGGTTTACTCAGGAGCAAACCGTCTTACTCATACCAAGCAAAGATCCTAACAGATCTAATAACAACGCATTTGAGAAATAAAAGAATGGTGAGGTGTCAGACTTGGAAAGTAATGTCACCATCATGTCATCCTCGTTTTACAGACAAGGACCGGATGGACAGGGTTGGGAAGTAAGCTGTCCAGAGTATAGGGCATGGTGGTCACCAGACAGGTTCCGATCAGGCGTACTTTCTACCTACATCACGCTGCCTCCATGACACATAATCTAGAAGACAGGAAATATATAATTTGTTTCAGAAAAAGTCCTATCCAAAATAGTACATTTTCAAAACTGATAAACCCTCAGGGGTCAGGACACCTGTCTTCCCAGATGAGTCATCTCACGTGGCCTTTCCAAATGACCAGGCAGGCCACTCCTCTATTCATCCTGTCAGTCCTTTTCTTCATAACCCTAAGGAATTTCTCCCCATCCTACCTTACTCTCTGTAAACCCCCAATTCAAATTCCACCTCATAGCATTCGATAGAAAACAAAAGCCAGGAGGCATAAAGAAAAAAAAAAAAGAAAGAAAGAAAGAAAGAAAGAAAGAAAGAAAGAAAGAAAGACAGACAGACAAAAGCCATGAAGAAGAACTCCCTCAACCTGTCAAACCTCACCAATTTCTTATCTTCTGTACCCATTCTTTCTGCTGTGTCCTTCCAAGCCAGTGAATGAAGTACCCCTTCTCTTGTCCAAAGTCCTCTCCTGCACCTGAGTTCAGGATTCTATCCATGACCTGTCATCAACTCCTCAGTCCAATTCCATCAGTAATCCCCCCTCTGCTCTATTTCCAACCCCTTTCTTTTTACTGGCTATTTCTTCTGTTTAATGTACTCAAGACTCTTCCACCATTAAAAATAATAATAAATTCCTCCGTGACTCAGCATTCAACTGACTTCCCATTCACTCGTATCACTGCCTCCTGACTCCACTCCACTGCTCCACTTAAACTGCTCTAACAAAGGTCATGAATAATCTCCATATTTCCAAACCCAAAAACATTCTTCCATCCTTATCACGACCTTTCTGATTTCTAACACTCCAAAGTATCTACACTCTCCTCCTTTTAAATCTACTTAGTATTCATTTCCATCACTTAGTATGTCCTGGTTCTTCATCTATATCTCCAATCATTCTGCCTCCTTCATCTGCTCATTCGTTCCTTCAACTGGTTTTCACTGAGCTCCTCAGATGTGTCAGGCACTACACAGGGCACTGGGGATATGCAATGAACCGGTCAGTCAAGGTGTCTGCTTTCATGAAGGTCATGTTCCTGTGGAGCGAGATAAACAAGCAACAATCAGCTGATACAGGCTACCTGGCAAAATAAAACATGGTTTTTATACTGGATGTGAAGTTCCTTATACTGGATGGTGAAGGAAGGTGTCTCTGAAGTAAGATCTATGTGAGGTCTGAATGGCAAGAAGTCAGCCATGGAAAGATCAGGAAGAAGAACATTCCAGGCATTAAAGACCTAAATATGAGACCTGAAACCATTAAACACCTAGAAGAAAACATGCGCAGTAATTTCTTTGACATCAGTTGCAGCAATATTTTTTCTAGATACATCTCCTAAGGCAAGTGAAACACAAGCAAAAATAAACTATTGGGACTACACCAAAATAAAAAGCTTTTGTGTTGTTTGGTACAAAACAAAAAGATAGCCTACTAAATGAGAGAAGGTATTTGTAAATGATATGTCTGCTAAGGAGTTAATATCCAAAATACATAAAGATCTTATATAACTCGACACCAAAAAATCCCAAATAATCCAAGTAAAAAATGGGCAGAGGACCTGAATAGACATTTTTCCAAAGACAAACACAGATGGCCAAGAGACACATGAAAATATGCTTAAAAAAAAAAAAAAAAGATGCTCAACATCACTAATCATCAGGAAAATGCAAATCAAAACCACAATGAGAGTTCACCTTATACCTGTCAGAATGGTTAAAATAAAAATAAAAAATAATTTTAAAAAAGAGTAACAAATGCTGGCAAGGATATGGAGAAAAAGAAACCTTTGTGCACTGTTGGTGGGAATGTAAATTGGTGCAGCCACTGTGGAAAACAGACTGCAGTTTCCACGAAAAATTAAAAAAAGAAATACCGTGTGATCCAATTCCACTACGGGGTACTTACTCGAAGAAAACAAAAACACTAGTTCAAAAAGATAGATGCACCCCCCCCCCCCGTTTAGTGCAACATTACTTATAACAGCCAAGATATGGAAGCAGCCCAAGTGTCCATCAATAGATGAATGGATAAAGAAGATGTGGCATATATATAAAATGTAGTATTACTCTGCCATAGAAAAAATGAGATCTTGCCATTTGCAACAACACGATGGACCTAGAGGGTATTATGCTAAGTGAAGTAAGTCAGAGAAAGACCAATACTGCATGATCTCACTTATACAGGGGAATCTAAAAAACAAAACAAACGAACAAAGAAACAAACAAAAAAACAGACTTTGAAATACAAAGAGCAAGCTGGTAGTTGCCAGACGGGAGGTGGAGGGGGTGAAATAGATAAAGGGGATCAAGAGGTATAAACTTCCAGTTATAAAATAAACAAATCACAAAGATGAGGAGGACAGCATAGGAAATATAGTCAATAACGTTGCTGGGTGACAGATGGTGACTACACTTATTATGATGAGCACTGAGTAACATACAGAATTGTTCAATCACTAAGTTGTATACCTGAAACTAATTTAACACTGTATTTAAATGATACTTCAATAAAAATTACTTAATTTTAAAAATAGATTTTAATATATTTTTCTATGCAAGTATCTGTCCCCCTCCTTCCCTCATTCACTTTCCTTATTTCACTCCTTCTTTTTGTATTTCCTTTGTTCTTTTCTTCTTTCCTCCACCCTTCATTTCTTCCTTCCTAGCTTAAAAAAAAAAAAGAACATTCCAGGCAAAAGAACCAGCTAAGCCTAAGATACCAATGAGAAAACAATGTAAAATGCTCGAGAAAGAGATAAAGGGGAATGGCTGTGGCTAAAGATCACACAGGATTTTGGTGAAGAGACAGAAGCTCCTGCAGGGATTTGCAGGTCAGAGCGAGGAGTTTGGATTCTACTCCAGGTGTGCTCCTCTTCCTCTACCTACCCGTAAGCCACTTCTCTCTTTTTCCACATAGTCTCCTTGTGAGATCTCATTCCATTTCACTTTTCATTAATATCATGTGGTTACAGGACAACACTCACCAAAACTTTCTTTAAAATCCAGGCCAGCCCTATCCGCCAGCATCCTGAACCATACCCACACTCGGATTTTCACTGGTGCTTCATGCTAAACAGTCTCAAACTAAAGTCATTCTCTTTCCCTCATACACTGTACTTTCTTCATTTTGTTGACACCATTATCAACCCAGTCACTTAAGCCGGAAGCCCAAGCTTCAACCTAGCTTCCTCTCACCTCCAACATCTAATTATGAACACTGATTTTTCAAGTTTAAGGGAGAGCTACAGAAGAAGGTAAACAGAAAAGGAATGGAATCTTTTGCCTCCACTAACAATGACACCTCCCAGTATGGCTCATGTGGAAGCCAAGGTTAACAACCCATCTCAGGAATGTTGTCTTAGTCCCAGCTACACAAGTATAACACTTCAACCTAATCAACCCACACCACTGTCCCTCTCAGTCTCAACAGAAACTACAGAACTTAAAAATCATTTTTTCCAGTTAGAAGATATCTCTAAGACCACCCAGTGATCTCCGTATTTATATAAGGAAAAACACGCTCACGGAAGGGAAGTCATGTGTCCCAGATTACTGAGAAAGAGACTACACAATCTACTTCCTTTACCTTGTATAGTTGTTCACTCATATGAGGTGAACCTCGAATCAGAACTTGAATATATAGACTTGGACGTTATTCTATCATATCACCTTAAAATCACTCCAAAATTGCTGGGTGAGCCACTTAAATGACCCATTTTATATTGTTAACATACCATAACATAATAATAGTCTAAAACCATGTTTTTAAAAGAGAAAGACAGACTTCATTTTCTGAGAAAGTCTGCATTATCCCAAATTAACTCTGTTCAAGTGAATTCTCATCATTGGTCAGAGAGCCACTGACATCTGATCTTTCAACAAGGTCACAGAACTCACAGGGCAAAGCACTGGGCAAGATTTACTGATGATCCCCGTTTTCACTGCTTCTCTCTGAAAGTACCAAGAACAGGGAGAAATACGTGTCTGTCTGTGTTCTAAGAGCTACATACAGCGATCAATTTTAGGTACCACCTCTCTAGAATCAATTTACAGCAGAGCTGCTAGTGCCGTATTTATGAACCTTTTAAAAACCATATTCTCGGGCACCTGGGTGACACAGTCGGTTAAACACCCAACTCTTGGTTTCAGTTCAGATCATGATCTCAGGGTCCTGGGATTGAGCCCGGCATCGGGCTCTGCACTCAGCGTGGAGTCTGCTTGAGATTCTCTCTCTCCCTCTCCCTCTGCCCTTCCCGCTTCTGCCGTTTCCCTCTCTAAATAAATAAATAAATAAATAAATAAATAAATAAAATATTCCAAAAACAAAACAAAACCATATTTTCTTTGATAAACATAAAAGTCTCCTGGCCTCCCTTCCCTCGACCTCTCAGAACTACACCATACCTCTTCAGAGCGTACACCACCAGTCCCCATTCTCTTTGAGGTCCCACCTTTCCTAGCTGGACCTGGGGTTAGTCTGTGTTTTTTCAAATTACATACTCCTTTCCTATCTGTCCTTTGCTCCCATGCTCACTACCCTAAATATGTTGAGAATCACTGTCCTAATTTACCACAGGCCAACAACCACCATGAGCTAGAAAATTAATGCATACCGCACTTAAAGACAAATTTTAGTTACTTCTGAGTTTTTGATACTTGACCTAATCTTCTCCATCTTCACAATATAGACTGAAATAGTTTTAGAGTTCCTTTATATATTTAAGATATTTATACTTTGTATAAATACTTTTGTATTTATCTACTCTTTGTATCTCTACTTTTGAGATTGATAGATTTAGGTATCCATAATTGAATACAACCAATAAAGAGAGTTATGTGATTTTCTGTAAGGTGTTCTACTTTGGTTTGAATTGTTATTTTTCAACTTTATCAAAAACCTACAAGATTTGATAGCTCTTATCATTGTAATAATGTCCCAAACCTACTATATTACTGGAATAGGAATAGGGAGGTCTGGGGGCCCCTGGGTGGCACAGCGGTTAAGCGTCTGCCTTTGGCTCAGGGCGTGATCCCGGCGTTCTGGGATCGAGCCCCACATCAGGCTCCTCCGCTCTGAGCCTGCTTCTTCCTCTCCCACTCCCCCTGCTTGTGTTCCCTCTCTCCCTGGCTGTCTCTATCTCTGTCAAATAAATAAATAAAAAATCTTTAAAAAAAAAAAAAAGGAATAGGGAGGTCTGTATATCCCACATTTGCCTACCCAGTAAATCTGAATTAGTATTGATTTACTGCATTATTTCTTCAGTTAATTTATTCTCCAGTACCCACTGTTGCATTGTTCAAATGTAAGAGTTCTGGATACAAAAGAAGCCTAAGGTTTACACTCTGCCTTCTAAGAATTATCTAACACTAGAAAGTAGAAACAAATGAGCAGATAAATAGCAAAGCAAAACTTTGAGCTTATAAGCCCCAACAGTCAACAAAGGCAGCAAGAATGACAAGCAACCACAGCACAGAAGGAGAGACGGATCGACTACAAGGAGGTTAGGTGGGATTAAGATAGGTGGGCAAGGCAGGGAGGGGATCCCAGGTAGAGGGAGCACTATGAGTGAAGCGCTGGAAAGAACTAAATCCGTAGTACAAGGGAGAGGAGGAGGGCACAGGCCTGAACGAAGCAGATAACCTGTGTTAGAGTGTTAAGAATTTGAAGCTGGAGAGGCAGCTGGGATCAGACGTTCCTCAGGGGCAGAGAGGACCTTCATACTAATAATAACATGACAGGTTGAGGAAATTTTTCCAACACGCGGGTGGCTTTCAAGCAGGAAAAAAAAAAATCAAACCACAATATTTATCCGAGATTCTTTCTCTTCTCCTTTTTCCTCATCTATATCTATCTATCTATCTATCTATCTATCTATCTATCTATCTATCTCCAGAGTATAACATTCATTTAAATAGTTTGAGTTCCTTTATAGAGTTAAGATACTTGTAACTCATATTTCTACTTTTGAGATTGACAGATATATATGTATGTGTGTGTGTGTGTGTGTGTGTGTGTATCTCCAAGACACTAACTTCACCAGGTTACACACACAGCAAAACAAATACTGCCTAATAAAGACAAAATTCATGCACGCCAATACTAAGTTACCATTTATAGACTGCTAACTATACGCTAGGCACTATGGTAAGCACTTTGCATAATTTCATCTAATCCTTAAAACCACCCATAGTATTATCTATATTTTATAAATGAAGCCAGGATCTTCACTGCCCAACATCACAGGTCCAGGATTCAGGCCAAGGGCTGCCTAGCTCCAATTACCGGGCTTTTAAACCACCGCACATGGGGCTAACCTCTGAAGTCTTCTCCTAAGGAGAACACCACAGTGCTTCCATTATTCCGGGGTACAAGGGAGGAAAGACAGTACCGGATAGCAGGTACTGAGTTACCCCTTCTGGTCAAACCAAGATTATTCCATAGCCAAAAGGTCAGATGGAATTATTTCTCCATCTGATCCTAATCCCTACCACCAAGATGCCCAGGCTTCTAAAAACATTAGAGGACAAAGATCTGAGGAACAGGGCTAGGCAAGGGGAAATTAAACAAATCTAACAAACCGGTCGGATAATCAGCACTTCCTGAACCAACAAGTTTCACTGACCAGAGAAAATGATGAGTTGGGGGAACTGCAGGAGACTTGCCACCTCTGTAAATGTTGCTTAAGCCCCAATCCTCCAAGAGGGGCCCAACTGATGAGGCCAGAGTCCTCTTCTTTTTTCTTGTTCCCAAAGGGTAATAAAGTCTCCATTTTGTTCTCAAATTCATGCTCTGTACCAGAGGGACAATAATCTCTCTCTCACCCTAAAGGTCCCAGTACAATAGCCGTAAGAATCCTCAAAAACAGGCAGCAAACAAAATTACATGGCATTATATTGCTTTCCCCAGGATTCAAGTCCTAGATGAAAGGCATCATTATTTAAGATCATTATAATTACAAATGATAATCTAACATCAATGCTATGCTTGGCCTTCTATGATAATAATATAGGGATGCCATAAACTCTTTCATCCAATTATCTCTCGGCTCTTCAGAAATCATGAATAACAAAGCTTCAGTTGGCATTGCCATCCACTGTCTGCCAAGGTTAACTCAGAGCCCAAGGAGAAAACTGACCAGTTCAGGCTGATTCACTCACAGCAGGTCCCGAATGAAACTCCAGATTTTCTCTTTAAACTTTGTTCCAACTTGAGGAATTCGCCATCTGCAAAGGTTTAAGTCTCACTCATAAGAAGGACTCCTCTTTCCTAACAACTGTCCATAACTCAAAAGAAGAACTGAGATTGTTTAAACTGTACATAATACACTAAAAATAAAGATAGCAGACTAGTAATACTAAAGATACTGGAGGGGGGAGAAGGAGGCACAAAATACCGCAGCCAGGATTGCTAAGCGATTTGAAATCACATGGAATGAAAAGGCTTTTTTACTTAGGGTATAAGCACAGAACATATGATTTATTTATGTAGGCAATTTTATTCTTCAAAAGAAACCAAAAATGTTGCAATACTCACTTCAACTTTGCTAAGAATATAACATATGCAAACGTGCAGAACTAGACGTGTTCCCTAAAACAAGGTTACTCGAAGAAGGGGTTCCAGAGAAGACTCCATTAAGAACAATCCACCTTCACAAAATGTTTCCTAACCATTGCAGTCCTCACTGATCTCCTTCCCCTCAACACCTCCAGAATTCAGAGACTACACCACACACCCTGTTGTAGGGTGCTTTTGTTTCATGTGTATTACCCACATTATGTCAACAAGGACGGCAGGAGCCAAATCTTCCATTATTTCTCTGTATGCCACAGCATCTTAGAGCTGAAAATACCACAAATGCTCAGTAACCCTTGCTACTCCTGGCTGGCAGGGCAAGCTCTCTCTTCTGCACTCTGCATTATACCTATACCCTCCTGTTTCATGGTCACAACATCCCTACAGAGGCAGGAAAGACATTTATTACAAATTAGGAACCAGTGGCTGACACTGGTTAAATGATTTCCCCAAAGCTACACCGGCAAACGGTTGTCAAAGAACTTGAACCCAGTATCCCTAATTGCAAGTGCTAGACCCTTCCTGAAAATTCTTCTTTGTACAAAGGATTATCAACATCTTCTCTCACAACATTCTGATTTTTAATAACCCTTCCCAATTGAACCTCCCTATAAGCAATTCAAGTCAGAAAATGCTTCCACAATACTTTGGGGTTGCTCAGATATAAGCCATGAGAATATAAAGAGAATTGTCTAAAGTTCATAATCCCTATTCAGCCAGTGGTAGAGTAGAGTTACAACTCCCTTGGCCAGAGCCTGCAAAGACTTACCATTCTGTCTCCTGCAGTTCACTGGTTTATTTCTGGAAGTAGCCATTTTATACAGAAAATGACAAAGATTTTTAACCATAACAGGTTAAACAGAAAGACTACAGCTCATTGATTCTGAGAAAATGAATTTAAAAATGAAGTGATTCGCCTGAAGTCAGATTAGACCCTTCCGAGCCATCCCTGACTCCTCTCTCTTTCCCCACAATGGTCAACATGTCATGTTGCGCCACCCTGGCACTACTGACATTTTGGGCTGGATAATTTTTTGTTGTGGCGGGAAGGGAGGGCTACTGGGTTCGCTGTAGGATGCTTATTAGCAGCATCTGTGGCCTATACCCCCTAGATGCCAGTATTACCTCCCACCTTGTAACAATCACAAATGTCTCCAGACATTACTAAATGTCACCTGGGGATAACTGCTCTTGGTTGAGAGCCACTGCTCTAGACCAGTGGTCTCCAAACACAGGTACACAAAACAATCCACTGGGGTAGAAAAAGACACAGATGAGACTCTACCTATATTAATTTCCATCTTAAAAAATAAGATTTTATCTTTATTAATACTTACTAGATGGCCCAACACTAGTGCTCCCTTCCAGTCTCTATGTCAGTCCTGGGTCTCATATGAATCTGATGGAATAATGAGGAAAGAACGGAAGCTCCACAGCACGAGCGGACACAGACTGAGATGTACTACAGTTCACGGGCTTGGTTAGGTGGATTTACTGATCACATTTGTTTTATGTGAATTAATCCTCATAAAGCAAACAAGGGGCTTAAGAAGATTCCTGCAAAGATACCTTAAAGATAACATAAGCATACACGAACAACAAAAATATGGCAGTGCCTCATTTCTATTCCTGGTGTACTTTTCTTTCTTTCTTTTTTTAAGATTTTATTTATTTATTTGACAGAAACATAGAGAGAGGGAGCACAAGCAGGGGGAGCAGCAGGCAGAGGGAGAGGGAGAAGCAGGCTCCCCGCTGAGCAAGGAGCCCGATGTGGGGCTCGATCCCAGGACCCTGGGATCATGACCTGAGCCAAAGGCAGATGCTTAACCAACTGAGCCACCCAGGCGTCCCTCCTGGTGTACTTTCCATCAGTCACATTACAATGTAGAAACAATTAAAATCTAGTAAGATATGACAAGAAATTCACCAAAACCTATCCAGATGACTTAAAATACAGATTTGCCTCTACTATCATAAATGATGAACTTCATTTTAAGTATACTGTGCCTTCAGATATCAGCTAATGACAGCAGGACATGCATATAATGTATAAACAAACAAGCATACATATAACAAAGGGATTAAATGTTTAACTGATAGTGCCATTCTACGCAAAAAGTTTAGGGACCACTGCTCTAAACCAACACTAATAGAACTTTCTGTGATGATGAAATATTTTCTATCTGTGCTGTCCAAAATTGTAGGTCCTAGCCACATGTGGCTATTAAGCAACTTTAAAGTGGCTAGTGTGCCTGAAGAATTAAAGTTGAATTTTAATTTTGATAATTTAAATTTAAACAGCCATCTGTGGCTATGGCTACTTTATTGGACAGCATAGCCCTGGACCACTAACAGATTATGCTATCTCAAAACATAAAGCTCCCAGCAAGCAGTGCACTTCCCTGCTTTTTGTCTTTGCCCATGTTCTTCTCTCCGCCTTGAAAGTTCTCTCTTGTCCATCTATGGTAAGTTCTTATTTTTGAAGACCTACCTCAAATATCGCCTTTCTTTAGCTTTCCCTGACAGCTCCTGACCCGACAAAATTAATTCTGCCTCATGTCTGTTCCCCTCCCCCTTTTATAACCGTCCACTCCAGCCCTGGGAGCTACCGGCTCATGCATCTGAAGTTCTAACACTGGAGTTCCTCAAAGCAGAGTCTTATTGATCACTGGCTCACGCCCAGCACATAGTAAGCGCTCGGTAATGGTTACTGGATACAGCAACGAATGAACCAACAAACCTTGAGCCCCCCAGTTAGACGGCAGTGCTCCTTCCACCACACCAAAAAAATGGCTCCAGAAAAGCAGCCTGAAGGCTACTCTTTGCTACTTCACAGTGCCAGATGCTACTTCGATAGACAATACCATTTCCATTATTATCACTGTTGGGCTCTTTCAGATGCAGATGTCACAGTTATTTCTTAAGCAGGCTCAGAAAGCATTTATCCTGTGAAGAGCACAAAATGAAGGTACGCGGTGGTGTTAGTCCCCTCTCTGAGGGGTCACCTTTCAAATACTGCAATGACTGCTCTGATGCAGTCATATTTCACATGTCCCGGATGAACGTTTATCAAGCTTTTCCTGTGTACTCTCCATGCAGTCTTAGCTACTGAGGTACAAATGGACGCCTCCCCTCATAACCTCCCACTCAAAACCCATGTGAAACTTTATCATCTCTCATTAAATGAGTGTGACTTTGTTGGAAAGACCAAAGGAAAGGCTTTGACCATGCAATTGCTTATTCTGGATTTCATTTCTGAATTCTAGATTTGGCTATATTTAGCAAAGCTATAACCGTCATCGTGCCCGAAGCCAGGAAGAAGACACCATTCACAAACCACCCCCTGAAAATCTGCAGTTGCCACTAAAAAACCAGACTTCCCAGCAGGCAAAGACATCTGAAGTGGGAGGGATCAAACTGGTGTTTGCGTCAGAGAAGACCTCAGGTGCTTAGAGCCAACCTCTCTGCCTGGCACTAAAGCTCTCCATAACCTTACTGCCTCTTCTTTTCTCTCCAACATACCTTCTGCTCTGGTCACATATCCTCACTCTCTCCCACGTCCACTCCTTTCTGTAACACTGGTCATCCCACTCCCCCACCTGCTTCTCCTTCAAGCTGCTTGCCTCTCACTGAACCTTCAGGACCGCTCCCCTGCCCCCAAACACTATTCCCTCCCTTGCCCCACAATTAGCATAGGGCTGAGGCACAGAGGGTAGCAATGCACACTGGAGAGCTATTCAACAGTTACTCGAAAGACCCAGGGCCACTGAAGAAAGCAAGCACCAAGTGAACAGCCAGGGAACAAACGTACCTTCTTCTACCATTCCATGTCCTTCCTTCCTTGCTTTTGAAAGGGAAACTTGTACTAACCCAGATGATAGCACTAGACTAGTCAGTATCCCTAAACTCATCATACTGTTTCACCACTCCACATTTGCATATGCTACTCTCTCTGCTGGGAAGGCCTTGGGTAACCCTCATCTGGACCATCTGCTGGGCAATTTCCATTCCTGTTCAAACCACACTTCATCTATAAACCCCGGCCCTTAGGCCCTTTCTCTTTATCACCTCATAACATCTCGTTATCATCTACTGTATACCAAGGGCCATGCCAAGTGCTGGACACTGATCTTAGGGTTATTTGTTGGTCTATGAGCTCCTTAAGAGCCAGGCCCACATCCTATTCATCTTAGTAATTCTGGAATCTAATGCAGTGCCTACCACAAAGAAGGCCTAACAAACATTCACTAAATGAATACATGTGTGCTGTATATCAATACAAACACGATGTAATTATAGGCTACATGTATGTGTACACAGACATAACATACATGTACACATGTTTGTTTTAGGTGTTTAAAACTACCTTGTGATGTTGGAAGGAAAAATTGTCAGTTTACTAGTATGGAAACTCACTCACTAGTTCTCATTAAATCTAGACCTGGATTCCTTCAGTGGAAGTAAGGAAACTGCTCTGATGGCGTACGCGGTCTACCTCATATAGAACTGACACAGTTCTGGAAAGTGGTCTTGGACACAGCAGGTATTCAACAAACATTTACTGTTTAAAGCTTGGATGTAGGGGCGCCTGGGTGGCACAGCGGTTAAGCGTCTGCCTTCGGCTCAGGGCGTGATCCTGGCGTTATGGGATCGAGCCCCACATCAGGCTCCTCTGCTAGGAGCCTGCTTCTTCCTCTCCCACTCCCCCTGCTTGTGTTCCCTCTTTCGCTGGCTGTCTCTATCTCTGTCAAATAAATAAATAAAATCATTAAAAAAATAAAATAAAATAAAAGCAAAAAAAATAAAAAAAATAAAGCTTGGATGTAAGTCCTCATATAGCTAAGGACGTACAACAAAAGCACAGCTCTCTAGTCCTTCTCTGAGCATTGCTCCAATTTTCCCATTGAGCTCATTCCAGAAGCTTAAACCAAATCTTCCCTTGACATCACATGCCCACGACCTCAGACATGATTAGGAAGTCATCATGGCATCCTCACTAAGGAAGCCAGAGAAAATAACCTCCTCTGCACCCAGCCTGGAGACAGCCATATCCCTCTGAACTCGTGGTCTAGAGCCTTCACTTCCCCCAAACAAGCCCCAACGCACTAGTTAGTGAAAGCAGGCGAGCAGGGCTGATGCTGATGGAGACACGGCAGCCCACGCATTCTCCTGTCTTACTTCAGCACCTCTTCCTCGGTGTTCTTGCATTCCTCACTATAAAGCATAGACTGATACCCACATTAGAGAAACAGGGATGACAGGTGGGATGTGTCCTCAAGAGTCTGTGTTTAAAGCCCGCTCTCCCCAAACTGCCTGGTTACTGCCCTGGAAACTCGATGCACAATCCTTATCATCCTTGGACAACTGTCGCTGGAACTGGTGGTTACATCCACACCTGGGGACTCAAAGAGAAGAGGGTGCAGGAAGGAACATGGTTACGCAAAACATCTGTTGACCCTTCAAGGAGCCAGTGAGGCTTCTGCAGAGAAATATCTGACTCTGTCCACCCACAATGGGGAAAAGGATTGCTGCAGATTGCTGTGGCCAAACTAACCTTCCCATTCCCCTCCACTCCCCCTTAAGTACATATAGGATATAACGTTGCTGGCAAATAATGACTACCACTCATTGAACACCTGAAAATGTTAAATAATTCACATACATTGCCTCACTTGATCTTCACCACCACTCCATGGGATAGGGATTCTCCAACTTTAGCTTGCATCAGAATCTCTCCAGGAATCTGTTAAAGCCCCTCCCTCATGGTTTATGGGGTGAGGCCTAATTTGCATTTCCTACAAGCTTCCGTGTGATGCTGAGGCTGCTGATCCAGGACTCCACACTTTTAAGAACCACTGCCACAGGGAAACAGATTCAAAAGAGATTTGAAATGTCTTATCCAAGGTTTCACAACTAGTAAAGAACAGACGCAGAATTCGAACCTAGATCTGCCTGACTCTGCAGACAGTGCTGGTAACCATGCTGTACTATATTTGTGAATATTTGCCTCATCTTACCAACTACACTGGCAGCTCCTTAAAGGCAGACATCACCCTTTAGACCTCCCTGTTATCCCTCTCAGAACTTAGTGGTTTAGTAGGTGCTACATAAATACTTTGTATACAGACTCCTACATAGCTATATACTTCTATGAGCCACAAATTCAAACTCACTTACAGTCAAAGACTATAAAGAGGGCAATATCAGCAGACCCAGTTTTACACGAGACTCTCTCCTGCTGCTCTGAGTCTTGGTCCAGGCTGTCTCCACACCTGGATAACTCCTACTCATTCTTTGGTCAGTCACTTCCTGCAGAAAGCAATTCTTGGCTCTCTAAAACTGGGGGCCACTGCACCCTAAGCTTATCTCCATGATAGCACATATCACTCTATTCTAACTGACTGTTTTCCATCTCTCAACGTAGTTTACAAACGATAGCAGCTAGTTTTATGTCATATCCCCAGGGCCAAGCACAGTGCTTGGCACATCATAAATACTCCATAACTGCTTGTTGAATGAATAAATGAATGCAGAGCTGCAAGCCCTAAGTTCCACATAAAAATACCATAATGCATGATGTGCAGTTTTCAGGGATGAATTCCAGGGAAGAGGAGGACAGCCTAGATAACAAAGACCAATTTTACCTTTTCTCTTCCCCATCATTCAGACTCTGAGAACAGGCACTGCTTAGGGTAGCACCAACTACACAATGAGACAATATCCCAGCTGAACAAAATGCTCCTGGGCTATAAGGTCAGCAGAAGCCATTCAAAGAAGGAAAGAGCTCTGCGTCCCCTCATCCCTCCTGATTTCTCTCTCACATACTCCTTCCCCATCCCACTGCAGTTAAGGGCTTTAGCACAGGGATGAAAGACACAGATCAGACTCAAGGGTGCGGATCTGGCAGCGGGCACAGAAGCATCTCCCATCCTGCACCAAAGCCCACAAGGAAAGATCCAGAGGGACAGTGACTCAGGCCCCGGATTAAATCCAGCTAGAACAGGGCTAAGAATGGAAAAGAGCAAGAATTGCACAAGGACATTCATTATCAGATCTTTTTTTTTTTTTTTAGTGTTTTTAAAGTAAAGGCTTCCACCCTAACCCCAGAAAAATGGGCCCAAGTTGAACCCAGTACTTGCACAAGCTGAGAGCCAAACACAGCTTCTTCCTCTCAACCCACCCGCCTGCAACACTCACCATGACGGGCATCTCCCAGGCCCAGGTTAGGACCTTTGCTTCAACCTTAGCTTGCAAAAGGGCTCCTTCTCCAGCTAATAAACTGTCCCCCTAAAACCACCATGTTGCAGTAACAGAAGCCTCCCCCTTCCCCCATCCCCTCTCAGCCGATAACACAACCTACAGCATGTTGGCCCCATCCAATTAGTTTGAAGAGCTTCATGCCAAGGAAATTGCTGCTTTTATTAAAAATAAAAGCACACAAGGCAGGCAATGGGCTGTGAAAAGTATGAGTCTAGCATAATTATGAAGGTCGAGGTTAAGGTTACCAAAAGATACATGCAAAGATTTCCAGAAAGCCTCAGGGATAAAAATATATATTTACATATCTATAGATATACAGATGAACACACATGGAGAGAATTTACACAGCAGATCTAAATAACATCTCCAATAGAAGAAAAACAAAAATCAGATGCCATTCTCAAGTAATTCTTTTGGCTAAAAAATAAAAATAAAAACTAAAACAGGAGGAAGAGGGGCCTAGCAGACTGGTTTCAAAATAACCACATTTATCACATGTAATTTCTGTTATCTTGGCTACATCCTGGGGACCTGATTACAGTTGGGTCAGGAAACAAAACTAGTCAAATCCACCAAGAGCCTTGGCTCTTAGAAAGACATATTCCCATTCTCTGAAAATCCTCTCTTCTTCAAATGCCTGCTCCAGGGAGTGGGAAAGTTGGGCAGAAGGAGAAAACCCTCTCTCTTCTTAAAGCTACTCCATCTCCACCCTTCAGCCCTCACATCACAATTTCAAGTTTAAGGAGGATGACAAGCCTAGCACCCTACATCTGACGTGAAGCTTTACACTTTCACACATACGTTTTCTCATCTGATCCTTATAATTCAGTGAGGCAGACAAGAATTGGCTTGCCAATTTTTTAAAAAATAATAAAATAAAAGGCCACTCGGTAAACAATTTCCAGCAACGTCCTTCCACCCCACAAGCCCTGTCACTTTCAAATCTCAGTTTTAAATTTCTCAAGGACAATGATTCACTGAGCAAGGGAAGGGGGAAGGGAGGGTCAATTGGTCAAAACCCATTCATACACTGAACAACTAGAAACCAGTCTTGCTGCATCAGCATAAGATTTTAATTCACGGCGCACTGAAAGAGTCCCACCATACCTTCCGCCAACACCTCGTCCACAGTGACCTGCTGTCGCCCAATGCCAAAGACCCTTCCGATGTAGCCACTGCCCAGGCCCGAGGTGCTGCCCCCACCTCCGCTGGAGCCGGAGCCCAGGCCAGAGCCGCCCTGCTCTCGCCGGGAGTCGAAAAACTTCTTCATCTTGCGAATAGGAAGCAGTAAAGCAAAATACCGACGGTTTCTGGATTTTTTTTTTTTTTTTTTTTAAGAAAACAAGAGATCCAAGGATTTCTTCTCGGATTTCAGCTCGGAGAGGAGCCACCCGAATCCGGCCGTGGGGGTGGGGGCTGAGGGAGGATGCCTATAGGAATATGCGTGTCAATCGCGCCGCGGTCCCCTCCTCCTCAAGAGAGCGATTCGTGTAAGTTTAAACCTGTGATGACAGAAGAGAGAGAGGATGAATCAGTAACACACTTACGAATTCAACCGCTGAGTCCTAGAGAGAGCAAAAGCCATCATCCCAGGGAAACGCTTCATGCATTTTCCTAGCGAGAAAAACCCTGGGGCGGAAAACCCGGCAGAGCCCGGGACCCCCGTGCCTGCGGCTCGGAAAAAGGAAGGATTCGGCCGCCTCGGGTAGCGCCGACCCAGCCGGGCACTGCCTCCCCCTCCTCCTGGGTCTCCCCGCCGCCCCGAGAGGCAGCATCCCAGCGGCACCCACTTGAGACGGCTCGGCGGCTGGCGCCCAGCTACCAGCCCTGCAACATTGTCACGGCCGCCGGGCCGGCCTGCGACGCGGAGAGGAGGCGGCGCTGCAGCGAGAGCCGGGGCCCCGTTCGGCGCCCGCCCGCCCGCCAGCTGATCCCCGGAGCGCCCAGCGGAGACTGACCCGCCGCCCCTCCCCCGCGCGCGCTCCCGCCCGGCTCCATCCACCCAACCAGGAAGTGAACCGCCGCCGGAAGTGCCTCTCGGGACGGCGCGGCGACGGGCGGAGGCCCTCCTGTTGCTGCCGCTCAGTCGCGACAGACGAGAAGGAGTCGTCGGAGAGAAGGGGACCCGGGAGGGGGGTGTCTCAGAGTGGAGAGAGTTTTGGAAAAGAACTTTTATCGCCCGATGGCACCCGCATGGCACCATGGGAAAGGTAGTTCGGCGCAACTCAGCGGCTGGACTACAACTCCCAGAATGCCCCCTGAAGGAGCGAGCGAGGTGGCTGCGGTGGCCTCCTTGGCCTCGAAGGTGGTTAATGGGGTGGTGCATTTGTGGGGATTCGGTTATTTAAACACATCCGGTAAAGAGACGACCAAGGACTAGGAAACTGATGCATGTTCCACCCTTTTGGAGCCATCTTATTTGCGGCTTGACCTCCCTGCACAAGGGATTCTGGGGGTTGTTGTTTCCAAAAGGATTGAGGCTGACACCTGAAGGACGCGGCTTAACCTCTTAGCCTCAAGCCTGTCCTGCGGGGCTTACCGACGTCACCTGGGCAGAAAGTGGAAGACAAGGGGTGGTCGGGAGAATTTTGCTGGCAGTTGGTACAAGGCCACACCCAAACGCCAACCCTAAGTAAAACCTGTGCCCTTCTGCCCGCAACCTCAAAAGCTGTTTTGCTCCCAGTTGTTATGAGAACTGCTCAGCAGTCAGCTCTGAGCTAGGCGCTGTGAGAAAGCTTAACAAGACAGTGTTTCGTCTGGGAATCTACAGGCGAGACTTGAACCCGAGAAACTTAAGGGGTGTGTGCGGGGCAGATCCTAGGGTACCAGCAGATCCAAATCGTTGTCTCTGATCCCAAACTTCAGGACTCGGCTGCCGACGGTGACGCTTAATTCTTTCCCCTTTGCTGATGCTATGGGTGGGCCTGACCTTCACAAATCCCCTCACAAAGAACCCAAGGCTGACCTTCTGTTATTTCTTTTTCACTTCAAGATTTCCTCCTTGATGTTTATTTTACCCTGATACCGCCTGAGTGCCAAAGTCCACAACGTGATTTTCATCAGTCAAATGCAGAAGATTTGGAAGGCCGGTTAGTACCCTTCTCCATCCCTAGGTTTCCTGATGGATGATGCTGAAAGTAGTTCCAAATCCCTGCCCCCCCCGCAAAAAAATCTATGATTTTTCTAACCACCTGAATATAGGTTATTTCTCACCACCACCAGCTCTCCCTAATTCTGTGATAGGGCTCTTGGTTTGTATTTCATCCCAGAACTTTTTCAACAGGCATTTGAGAAGAGGCCAGAGAGGTACTCCAGGGGAAAAAATGGTTCTTGCCTTCTCTAATCTGAATGTTGAACTGAGCCCTGAACTGCTGCTTCTCCTTCCTCTTTTCCTTCTCCCTCTCTTCCTCCTCCTTCCCCCCCCCCCCCCATCTTTTTTCAAGGAGTGCCTTTGTAGTTAAGCTTCCTGTGTAGAGACAGCATTTTTTCTTCCAGAGGGAGTCAATGTTGTCACCTCAGTTCACAAATTCATGCAGCCACCTCCAGGGTGGAATGCAGCGCCTGCTAAAACATTCCCTCAAAGGAAGCCCACGGAGGCATGTTCTCTGCACTTTCCTTAAAAGGCTAGATTTTCTCTTAAGGAAGTTTGGAATAGACCTTAAAATAGATGGGAAAGCTCATTTGGAATTAGATTCATTGACCTCCATCTTTATCTACATCTGTTGATCTTGACTGACTTTTTTGAAGTTCTGTTGGGTCCTAGAATCTGTTGCTATCTCAGTTTTTACTTTTCTAGACATTCCTGTTACCAGACGAGGCCAGACTTATGCAAATCCCAACTCTCACTTCTGAGGAACAAAAACTTGTTTTTATGTGATAGGATTAAGGCAGCTAACAAGCATCCACCTGATGCTTTGAGGAGGTTTTTTTTTTAAAAGAAGCAAAAGAAAGAAAAAACATTGGATTGGAAAGAAAAAACATCCAGGAACACTGGATTTCTTGCTTTCCATTCTTTCAGAGACTAATAAGTATAATGACAAAACTCCAGTTTTTAATCCTTTACATATAATAAATTATTTGATCCTCATAACCACCCTATGAAATAAGGTAATAGTAATTGTACTCATTTTGTAAATGGGGGATCTGAAGCATAGAGATAAACAAGTTGTCCAAAGTCACACAGATAGTGACTGGCAAAGCCAGTGCTCAAACCCAGACTTTTTGGCTTTAGAGCCCAGTGTTTAACTAGCTACACTGAACTACCTACTTAGAAAGAACAAATATAAACTGATTAAAATACTAGAAAATAGTTAGAAACATATCTGCAAGCAGCAAGGGACCAGAAGACAGGAAATCTCTGCCACTCCATAGCTGTGCCCTAGACCACTTAGATCTCTGGACCTATTTTCTCAGCCATAAAACCAGTGCTCTCTTACAACTCTTAATAATTTTCTTGTTGCTGAGTGCAAAATAATCACAGACCAGCCACCATCATCCCAAAACTCCTACTACACTTACTTTCTGTGTGATTTGTCCCACCCTTCGTTGTGTTCCTATTCAACTTTTCATGTATATTGTCATCTCAAGTACTCAGAGTAAGGAACAGTCTTCTACTTATCTCCTTGAGCATTCAATACAAAAGCTATAGTGTGTGTCCTTTGCCAGTATGTAAATACGCCAAATAATTGACTTCAAATTAAATGTGACATAGAACAGAGCAATCTGAATAAGGTGGAAAAATTGATTTGAAGTATTCTGGACTAGGTGAGCCTTTGAACTTAGTCTAGGAGATACTATGGATAAATACCTAATCAAAGAGAAGGGGAGGGCGCCTGGGTGACTCGGTAAGTTAAGCAGCCGACTCTTGATTTTGGCTCAGGTCATGATCTCAGGGTTGTGAGATCAGGCTCTGCGCTGGGCATGGAGCCTACTTAAGATTCTCTCTCTCCCTCTCCTCCCCCCACCACCCCGTAAAAAAAAAGAGAGAGAGAGAAGGGGGAAAAAAAGTGACATTTAGTGAGTATTTTCCATATGCCAGTTACTGTATTAAGCACTTAACATATTATCTTGTTTAATCCTCCTGTATGCATCTCTGCAAAATAGATACTATTATCTATTATATTAAGGTAGATACTATTATCCTATTATCCCCAATTTTATAGATGAACAGTGAATATTTTGTTAGTAGCAGAGGGATGTGCATGGTTTGTTGGGAGAAAATGATTTGCCCTGTGGTGTGGCTAACTCGTGTCACGGTAAACCCAGTTATGGCAATGTGTGATGCACCCTTAGAGAAAATCAAAGAAAAGGGGACCAACATGAATTAACTACCTTACCTAAGGCCCACACTGTGTTGGGTATTTAATCATATCATTCAGTCTTCATAATACACCTATGAGGGGTGTATTACCCTTAATTTTGTCAATGTGGAAACAGGCTGAGCGGGGTTAATGTATGTCAACTATGGCTACACAGAGCCTGTAAAGGACAGAGGCAGACCTGACTGACCTCAAAACCCTCGTCATTTTCAACTACACCATGTAGCCATTCTATATTGCCAGCTTTTAGTCCACTGGAATTTACTAGAAACACGGATTATCAGGCCCCACTCAGATCATTAACTATTTGATTACTAAATAACGAACTAATCAAATGCATCACTTAAGGGGGAGAGCCATATACTTTTTTACTCCACTTTTGGTTTAACATTTTAAAAAACCTTTTTTAAATGTAAATATTTTTCCTGCTCTTCCGAGATGTAATTGACATATTTGTCATTGTTGTATTTTCTCCAGGACTAAAAATGGTACACAGAGATACAGTTTTCAGAAATTTATTTTCAGGGGTGCCTGGGTGGCACAGCGGTTAAGCGTCTGCCTTCGGCTCAGGGCGTGATCCCGGCGTTATGGGATCGAGCCCCACATCAGGCTCCTCCGCTATGAACCTGCTTCTTCCTCTCCCACTCCCCCTGCTTGTGTTTCCTCTCTCACTGGCTGTCTCTCTCTGTCAAAATAAATAAATAAAATCTTTTAAAAAAATAAATAATAAATAAAAAAATAAATAAAAGTGAGTAAAATATGATCATCCTTTCAAGGAATTTAAAATATCCTGTAAAATAAGTGTATTAAATGAGAGAGGGAACTAAAAATAGTAAGAAAGGCACAATCATAGTAAAAACAGCTAGAAGGTATTTAGGTAGGGGCGGGAGCAGCAATCCCCTTTCACCAACCATCCAGGTAATTCTGATTCATATTCAAGTTTGAGAACCACTGTTTAGCAGAAGGGAAATTACAACGACCATTTTCCTTTTTTAACAAGAACATTTATTGTTCTTGTTTTCTGGTTAGAAAAGTAATTACATAATCATTGAAGAAAGTAGTATAAAGAATAAAAGTCAACTCAGTAAAAATCACTCAGAGATAACTACTATTGGCTTTTTTTTTTTTTTTTTGCATTGACTATTTTCATGAATCTCAAAATTTCAAGGACCTCTCAGCATATCCAGTCCAACAGCCTATTGGAGGTCTAAATCCCCTTTCTCTTTTTAGTTGCCCTATAAATCTTTCAGCTACTCCTTCTGCTGTGTTCTGCTACTTACTGTTACTGCAGATCTTTGAATGTACCTCCATTATAGCCTTGGTTAACCTGTTTATCCCTTCAGGATTACATCACACTCATCTTTCTGTCCTTTGCAGTGGACTCACACATACATAGTGGGTGCTCAATAAATATTTTTAACAAATGAGTTAGTGATTTAATGAAAAAAATCTATACTGAAACATATTTAATGCTTCTTATCAGGGTCCTAATTAGATTGAGCTCTAATAGTCTCATTAACCACAGAAATGTTCTTTTAGAAGAATTCCTTTGTCACAAAAGTTTCTAGACCTGAAAGTTTGATGATCAGTAAATCTCAAAGGATTAATAAAGAAAAGGTACAGGATATTCAGTCCTCCCTAACGCTATGAAAGGCACCCGAGATGCTCTAGGTCACTCATTTCCACCTTCTCCTGCAGTTTATTTTGATGTCACTAGTTGAATATCAATTTACCCTGAGTTTTCATTCTCTTTCAGTAACTACCCCATTTTTCTCCACCTTTTTCCAGCAAAGCACATCAGTGCAGTTGTCTATCGTTGTCATCTCTATTAGTTCTCCACGTTACTGTGTCCAATAAACAGCTCTAGGTCCTTTTTTTTAAATTTGATTTATTTAAACAAACAGACAAAAAAACCCAATTCACCCATTTCTCCCACCCATCAGTCCCTGACTCTGGCACCCATCAATCTGTTCTCTGTACCTATAGGCTTAATATATGCATTTTTTAGATTCCACATATAAGAGAGATCATATGGTATTTGACTTTTTCTGACTTACTTCACTTAGCATGATGCCTTCTAGGTCCATCCATGTTGTTACAAATAGCAAGATCTCATTCTTTTCTATGGCTGAGTAATATTCCATTATATATATATGTAATACATATTTTTATGTTTCAGTTATTAGTAATATGCCATTATATATATAGTAATATTCCACTATATATATATGTGTATATATATGTATATATGTATATATATATGTATATATATGTATATATATGTATATATATGTATATATATATGTATATATATGTATATATATGTATATATATGTATATATATGTATGTATATATATGTATATATATATATATGCCACAATTTCTTTATCCATTCATCCACTGATGGACAGTTAGCTTGTTTCCATATCTTGGCTATTGTAAATAATGCTGTAATGAACATGGGGATGCAGATATCTGTTTGAGTTAGTGGTTTTGTTACCTTTAGATAAATACCCAGAGGTAAAATTGCTGGATCATATGGTAGTTTTATTTTTAATATTTTTGAGGAACCATCATACTGTTTTCCATAGTGTCAACACCAATTACATTCCCACCAGCAGTGCACAAGAGTTCCCTTTTCTCCACACCCTCACCAACATTTGTTATTTCTTGTCTTTTTGATACTAGTCATTCTAACAGGTGTGAGATGATATCTCATTGTGGTTTTGATTGGCATTTCCCTAGTGATTAATAATATAGAGCATCTTTTTATGTACCTATTGTTATCTGTATGGTTTTTTTTTAAATGTCTGTTCACATCTTCTGCCATCTTTTTTTTTTTTTAAAGATTTTTATTTTATTTATTTGACAGAGAGAAAGACAGCCAGCGAGAGAGGGAACACAAGCAGGGGGAGTGGGAGAGGAAGAAGCAGGCTCCCAGCGGAAGAGCCTGACGTGGGGCTCGATCCCAGAACACCGGGATCATGACCTGAGCCAAAGGCAGACGCTTAACGACTGAGCCACCCGGGTGCCCCTCTTCTGCCATCTTTTAATTGGATTGTTCAAGGGGTTTTTTGCTATTGAGTTGTATGAGTTCTTTATGTTTCAGTTATTAGCCCAATATCAGATATATGATTTACAAACATTTTTGCCCATTCAGTAGGTTGCCTTTTCATCTTGTTGATGGTTTCCTTTGTTGTGCAGAAGCTTTTTAGTTTGGTGTTTATTTTTGTTCTTGTTGCTTTTGGTATTAGATTTTAAAAAATCATCTTCAAGACCTGTGTCCAGGAGCTTACTACCTGTGTTTTCTTCTAGTTTTATGGTTTCAGGTTCAAGTCTTTAATCTATCTTGAGGTGATTTTTGTGTACAATGTAACATAGTGGTCCATTTTCATTCTTATGCATATGGCCGTCCAGTTTTTCCAGCACCATTTCTTGAAGAGATTGTTTTTTCCCCATTGCATATTCTTGGCTTCTTTGTCTTACTAATTGACCATATATTCAGGGGTTTATTTCTGGGCTCTCTCTTCTGTTACATTGATATATTTGTTTTAGCTCAGTACCATACTGTTTTAATTAATATAGCTTTGTAACATAGTTTGAAATTAGGGAGCATGATGCTTTTGTTCTTTCTCAAGATTGCTTTGGCTATTTGGGGTCTTTTATGGTTCCATACAAATTTTAGGGTTTTTTGTTCTATTTATATGAAATATACCATTGGTATTTTGTTAGGGATCTCACTGAGTCTGTAGATTGCTTTGGGTAGTATAGATATTTTTACAATATTCTTCCAATCCATGAGCATGGAATGTCTTTCCATTTATTTCTGCTATTTTGATCAATTTCCTTTTAGCATTTTTTTCAGTATATAAATACAGTTGGGTTTTTTTTTTACCATATTAGATCCCATTGCATATTTGATCCATTCTATTATTTTTTTCATTTAATAATTTCCCACTTCATTATATATTCTCCGGAAACATTATTTTAGTGGATGCTTAATAATCAGTTCTTTACTGTTGAATATTTTATCATTTTATTTTAAAATTTTAATGTTTTACATGTATATTTCATACATTTACATTACATTTACATGTATATAATTTTCGTGTGTGTATATATATACATATATATATATATTTAATTATGTTTCCTCCAGGAAAGTTATACTAATTTGTTCTCCACTGTTGATTCAGTTAACGTATATTTATTAAACACCTACCATGGGTTACATACACACCAGAAATTTTATTGCAATGAACAAAATAAATACACTCTTTGCTCTCAAGGAGCTTTTCGTCTTAAAAGAAGACATTCAGTCCGGGCACCTGGATAGCTCAGTCAGTTAAGCGTCCAACTCTGGATTTCAGCTCAGGTCATGATCTCAGGGTTGTGAGATGGCTCCCATGTACTTGGTGTGGAGTCTGCTTAATATTCTCTTCCTCTACCCCTCCCTGATCATGTGTACTCTCTCTCTCTCTTTCTCTCTAAAAAACAAACAAAAAACACTGAGTCTGTACAGTTAAAAGAGAAATCTATCCCATTGATAGGTAGAGATGGTGCTCATTGTTTTAAATTGTCGTTGTTTAACTTAGTGAGCTTGGGTACTTTTAATTGACAGGGACTCTATCCTTAGCCAAACACGAGCCAGGCTCCTCTGAGTCCTCTTTTGACTAGATCTTGACCTTGGGCTCTGTGCTTGGCCCACTTAGTTCAGTCTTAGCAAGAATCCTGCTGAGTCAGTTTAGCAAAAATCCCCCACCCTTCATATCTGATCACTTTTGATATCTGATCCCCCATTCTATGTATCCTATCACCTTGGCTTGCCTTCAGTGAGAATCCTATTGAGTCTGTCTAGCAAGAATCCCCCTAGCTTGATGTTTCTCCTCTTGATATTTCTCCTTAGGAATTTTCTGTCCACTGACCCCCACCCTTGGCTGTAAGTCTCCACCTACCCTGGTTGTATCTGGACTTGAGCTCCATCTCTCTCCCTTACTCAAAAACCCTCATTGCAATAGTTCCTCTTGAATAAAATCTTCCTTACTGTCTTTGACAAGTGTCAGGAAATTTTTTTCTTTAACACCATGTTCATTACTTCATTCATTAGTTGTTTCGTTAAGTACCTGTTACATGCCAAAACTATGCTAGTGTTACAGGATTTCTTTGACTTCAGTGCCTGAGGTTCTTGGTCACACAGATTTGAAGAATGAAGAGGTAGACCAGACGAAGAGTGGTGGGCAGCAAAGCAAAGTTTATTGAGTGATAGTACAAAGTTTATTCAGTAATAGTACAAAGCTCCCAAAGAGGGAGGGGACCCGAGAAGGTTGCCACCAAGAAATTTGTAAGTCTAGGGATTTTTATGGGCTTGTTGATGGTCTGTTTTAATCTGATTAACGCTCTGTGCCCTGTCATCTGATCAGGTTTTTTGTCATCTATCACCATCTATCTATCATGTGGGAAGAGGTGGAAGTTGGCATAAAATCCTTTTAAGAGTGGTTCCCTCATAGGGCAGGGCCTCTTGTCCCTGCCTACCCTTCTTCCAACTATCCTTCATCACTAGGAGCTGGAAAAAATGATAAATAAGGTAGATGTATTCCTTCCCTTACAGAGTTTATAGTCTAATACTCATTGGATATGTATATTTCTTCATTTTAAAATTAGATCCCTTTCCGTTTTCCTGTTGGAGTATTTCTTCTTCTAAAGAGTTGATTTGAAAATGCTTTTTATTCAACTAAATCAGTTTATTTAATATTGAGCTCCTCCAATGTGCAAGGCACTGTTCTAGGCACAGGGAAGATGATATGGAACAAGATAAATAAGGTTTCTCCTTATAAGAGAGTTTACACTGGGGTCAGGTGAGAACACAATAAACAAACAAGTCAAGGAAAATGTTAGTTAGTGATGAATGCCATACAGATAATTAGACTAGGGTGATGTGATAGAGTACCTGTGTGACTACTTTAGACTGGATGTTCAACTCTTTTTTTTTTTTAAAAGATTTTATTTATTTATTCGACAGAGATAGAGACAGCCAGCGAGAGAGGGAACACAAGCAGGGGGAGTGGGAGAGGAAGAAGCAGGCTCATAGCGGAGGAGCCTGATGTGGGGCTCGATCCCAGAACGCCGGGATCACGCCCTGAGCCGAAGGCAGACGCTTAACCGCTGTGCCACCCAGGCGCCCCTGAATGTTCAACTCTTTATATATTAACGACATTAATTAAAACCATTGTCACATAAATGGAAAGCCCTTTTTCCCACTTTGATCTTAGGCTTTTTTTTTTTTGATGGCTAATTTTTAAAACTGTTTTTCTAGTTATGATAATACATAATCATTTTGTAAAATTTGGAAATAATTAGAAAAGCAGAAAGAAGAAAATAGAAATAATTGATCTTATTATTCACAAGTAAACCCTACAACAGTTAGGAAGATATCCTTCCTATCATTTTCAAAATGCATATATATTACCAAAGAACATGTGTATAATAGTTTTAGTTTATAGAGAATATATTGCATTACAGCCTGCTTTTTCCACTATGTGCAAGGACCTCTAACAGGCACTGAAAATTTTTCAAATGATAAAATAATAAGCAAAAACAGACATGAGACTTGCATATTTTAAAAATCATAAATTTTTCAGTTTAGCTTGGGCAGAGTAGGCAAGAAGACAGTTAAGATATAAATGTTAATCAAATAAATGTAAAATTTGAAGATAGAAGTTTTATCTCATTAACCACTGTATCCTCAGCACATAAAATAGTGCTGGTGAATCAGTGGTTTATTTTCATTCATTTGTATTTTTCATTCTCTCATGAGTGTAAAAATACTCTCTCTGTTATTATATCCATTTCTCTTTCTAATTTTGTATATTTATTTTTTTCTCCCATTTAATTTGATCAGAACAACTGTTGTCCGTATTTTCAAAGAAATTGCTATTCGATTTTTAAAAATCAACTGTGGAGATTTTTCTAATTCATTATTTTCTGCTTTTATTTGTATTTTGTTTTTCCTTTGGCTTTACTTTGTTTTATTTTGTTATGGTTCTAATTATTCAGACAAATACTTGGTTTATTTGCTTTTTTCTTATTTCAAAATAAAACCATTTAAAGCTAAGCCTTTCACTCAGTCAATATAGCTTTCACATGTCACAGAAGTTTTCACTTTTCTCTATCATTATTTAATATTCTAATTATAATAAATAAATAAATACTCTTATTATATTTTACAGTGTTTAGTCCCTCTTTGTCCCAAGGTTATTTAAAATCATGTTCACTCTTTTGTCTTATTTTTGTTTTGTTTTTAAGATCTTAGAATAAGGGACTCCTGGGTGGTTCAGTCGGTTAAGCATCTGCCTTTGGCTCAAGTCATGATCCTAGGGTCCTGGGATCGAATCCCGCATCACGCTCCTTGCTTAGCAAGGAGCCTGCTTCTCCCCCTGCCTGCCACTCCCCCTGCTTGTGCTCTCTCTCTGACAAATAAATAAATAAAATCTTAAAAAAAAAAAAGAACTTGGAATAATATGAATAGTGATTGAAAGCATAGGCTCTGGAGTCAAACTACGGGATTTGAATCCCAGCTCTGTCATTTACTAACTGTGTAAGTCAAGGTGCAATCAGAAAAATAGAAACCACACTATTTCAAACAGAGTATTGGGGCTCCTGGGTGACTCACTCAGTTAAGTGTCTGCCCTCAGATCAGGTCATGATCTCAGGGTCCTGGGATCAAGCCCCACATCGGGCTCTCCGCTCAGTGGGGAGTCTGCTTCTCCCTCCCACTCTACCTCTGTGCACTCTCTCTCTCTCTCCCCCCCATCTCATGCGTGCGCGCTCTCAAATAAAAAAAAAATCTTTAAAAAAATAATTTCACTTCAAAAGACTCTTTAATGCCGGGAATTGGTTACACAAATGTTGGAAGACTAAAAGGAAAAAACAAGAAACAGAGGTAACCAAAGATTGATAACTGCAGGAAAAAGCTTCCACTTTTAGGGCTGTAAGAAAAAAGGGAGAAGTCATTTCCAGAACGTTGGAGCTCAGAGGAGAGACCCTGTAGTGGTGGTGCTCAGATCTTTGAGGGGAAATTGTCAGCTGGTGCTTGAACTTCAGAGGAGGAGAGGATTCCCTACCCCACCCCTGCTGAAATACCTCTGCAGGGGTGAAGCAGGATTCCTGCTGGGGGGGCCCAAAGAACCTGGGAACTAGAGCCAATTTGCTGCTGATGGTGGAACGACACTGACAGTACTGGAAGACAGGAAGGACGGATCTTCTGTCCTACTCCCTCCCTACAGTCTTCTTCTAATGCCTCTTATTAGCAGAAACAGGGAGCCAGCTGTCAAGGAAGTTTGGGAAATGGGAATTGCAGAGTTCCAGCCTTGGGATCTCAGCATAGAACAGTTTAATAGCCAGTATACTAGCTGTGTGACTTTAGGCAAATTACTTAATTCCCCCATGCCTCAGTTTCCTCATATGTAAAATGGACATAATGATGGTACTTACCATCATTGAGCTATTCTAAGAATTAAATGAGATAATTCATGTAAAGCATTTAGACTAGAGCCTATCACTTTATAAATATGTTAGCTGTTTTTATTATGAAATTATTATTCTATCTTTCAATAATTTTTCACATTTGAATTGCTTTAAACCACAATTATAAAACTATATTGATTAAATTCTTTGTTTGCCTTATTATAATGCCTCTAGAGAGTTCTTTAATACCATGATCTTTGAGATTTTTGAGTTATCTCTCAAACAGGTGGAATATATCATCATGCAGTTTTCTTCTACAAAGATATGAGGATGATGTGCTTTTAAAGATACTGTGAATGTCTCTTTGTTGTCTTTACAAGTTAAAGAGAAGATACATTGGCTAACTATAGAATTCCTGGATGTAATTTTTTCCTTCAAATCTTTAGAAATTTCTCCATTGTCCTCTAATGTTTATTATTGAGGAAAAGTCTAAAACCTTCTCTATTTTTGTTCCTTTGTAATAAATTTTACTGTAGGATTCTTTTTTTTTTTTTTTAAGATTTTATTTATTTATTTGACAGAGACAGCCAGCGAGAGAGGGAACACAAGCAGGGGGAGTGCGAGAGAAAGAAGCAGGCTCCCAGCGGAGGAGCCTGATGTGGGGCTCGATCCCATAATGCTGGGATCACGCCCTGAGCCGAAGGCAGACGCTTAACAACTGCGCCACTCAGGCGCCTCTACTGTAGAATTCTTTATCCTTAAAATTCAAAACTTACAGGGGTACGTCTAGGTAATAGTTTCTTTTATTTTTTTATTTTTTTTTAAAGATTTCATTTATTTATTTGACAGAGAGAGAAAGCACACAAGCAGGGGACCAGGAGAGGGAGAAGCAGGCTCCCCACTGAGCAGGGAGCCCAATGTGGGACTCCATCCCAGGACCCTGGATCTTGACCTGAGCTGAAGGCAGCCGCTTAACCGACTGAGCTACCCAGGCGTCCCTAGGTAATAGTTTCTTTTAATTAACTGTTCCTATAGATTCAGGTGTTTTTTCACCTCAGGGAAGTTGTCTTCTCTTATATATTGAAATACAATCTTTGATTATTTGCTTTAACTTTTTTTAAGTTTTCATTTATATCAAAGTTATATATGACATAGCTTAAAGAGTTAAAAGAGTTCCCTCTGGTTCGTTGTGAAGAATAGCAGTCTCCTACCCACTTTCCTCCTGTTTCTCCCTTCCAGAAAGTAATTATTTTCACCTTTCTTGGTTGATTGTTTTGGTCTTTAACTCTTTGTATTTAAATAATATGCCTTTATTGCTACTTTTAGATTTTTTACTTTTGGTCATAATCTATTGATTTCCCATTGTGGTAGAAATTAACTTTGCTTCCTTTTTTCTCTAGCATCCACCACGTTCAGTTACCCTTCCCACGTCCATCTTGTAATTTACCTATATCATCGTTTTGGTTAGATTAGTAGTCAGTGTTCACATTATCATTAATAAGTAAACATTATTCACACTGGAGCCACGTGGTATGATTATTTCTTTTCTTTTGTCACGGAACATTTTAGTTTTCCTGGAGTTAATAGCTGTTTTCTTTTTTTATTTCTTTAGTTTTCTATAGACTTTTTGCTAATTCAACTCCAAGTTCTTACCAGCTGTCAAGGTGATCATTCACTTTGGTATTGTATCAATTCCGTCTTTCTATATAAATCTTTCTAGGAGTCTTCTATCAGTTTGGCCTACGTGCCCTCTGGGCCTGATATGCAATTGACATCCTCTGATTCACCATCATCTTGGGAATTCCCTTTGCCCTCCTCCTGTGTTGGAACCTCTGTTTTCTGTATCCCACGTCTTCTTATTTTGATAAAAATTACCCTCTTATTTTGGTAAGAATTATCCTCAGTACCTTCTCTAGAATAGTATACAGAGGATAAATGTTTTGAAAAATACCATGTCTGCCATGTTTTTGTTCTACTCTAATACTTGGTTATTTGGTTAGTATGCAATTCTAGGATAGAAATAATTTTTTGCAGAATTTTTAAGGCATTACTCTATTATCTTCTAGCTTTCAGGGTTATTCTTAGGCAGTATAAAGCCATTATGATAACTGACTCTTTGAATGTGAATCTTTCTCTCTCTGTGTCTTTCTTTTTTTCTTTCTCTCTCACTATTTATAGGATATTCTGTTTGTCCCAGTATTATTCTAGAAGTACATATCCTGCAGTTCTGGAAATTTCTCTTAAATTATCTCACCGATGATTTTTACCCATCTCTTTTCTTCTATTTTTCTTTTGTAATTTTCTATTTTCCATCTCTCTGTTTTAAAACATGGTCTTTGTTTTATTTTGCTTAGTATTTTCTCACCTTTGTCTTCTAATTCTTCCACTGAATATTTGAAATATTTATATTTTTAATTTCAAGAACTCTTATTCTTTTTTTTTTTTAAGATTTTATTTATTTATTTGACAGAGAAAGACAGCTAGCGAGAGAGGGAACACAAGCAAGGGGAGTGGGAGAGGAAGAAGCAGGCTCCTAGAAGAGAAGCCTGATGTGAGGCTCGATCCCAGAACGCTGGGATCACGCCCTGAGCCGAAGGCAGACACTTAACGACTGCGCCACCCAGGCGCCCCAAGAACTCTTATTCTTTAATCATTTCTTTTTATATGACTCTGTTCTTATTTCATGAATATAAAACCTCCTTGAGGATTAACAATTTTTTGTTTGTTTTCCTTACATGGTCTCTGTTTCCATCAAGCTGCCTTTTTCTATTTATTTGGCTGACTTGGTCTCTTTGTTTCCTATCAAGACTTTCCTTAACATGTGACAATCCTTGGCTGTGTTTTCAGATTTAAGACTGGGCATTTGAAAAGATGACTAGAAACCGAGTGCTCAGCGGGGGTTTGTTGACTATAAGCAGCACTACAGGGTAAACCTCTGAAGTTTGTTTCTTTTTTTTTTTATGTATTTTATTATTATTATTTATTTAAAGACTTTATTTACTTATTTAAGATAGAGTGAGAGAAGGAGAGAGATCATGAGCAGGAAGGAAGGGTGGAGGGAGAAGCAGACTCCTCGCTGAGCAGGGAGCCCAAAGTGAGGCTGGATCCCAGGACCCTGGGATCCTGACCTGAGCCGAAGACAGGCGCTTAACCGACTGAGCCACCCAGGCGCCCTTGAAGTTCATTTCTTTAGACCTAAGCTGGTCATATTTTCTGGGGAGAAACTGTTTTGGAGAACCCAGTTAAGGGAGAGACCAAGGGGAGCTAGCATGCAGTGTACAATTCCTTAATCTTCTCAGCATCAGTGCTATATTTTGGTTTGCCAGAGGAGATACCCTGTTTTACTCTTTTCAGAGAAAAACCGTTAGTGTTTTGCCAGGGCTGGAGAGGGCAGTCACCTGGCCATTCAGACTCAGGGAGGAGATCTGGCCTGCTTCTAAATTTTCAGCCAATTCTTCTATAGGTACCTTTTGCAAACAACTCCTAAGCCTTTTGGAGACTCAGTAGTATACATGAGGTTTATTCTGAGCTTTCTCCCCTGCTGCCTTTGGATGAGCCCTTCCCTGGTCTGCTAAATATTTACTCTTTTATTCTCCCTCTTCCAAAAGTTTAGTGCTGTTGTCCCCTGTACTTTTTTTCTTGCCTTTGTGGGTATATGCCCCTAAAATCTCATCTTCTCTTTGGAACGACTATGTACATGTCAGATCTTCATTCTCTGTCCTTTGAGTCTGTGGTGTCATCTCTCATGATCATCATGCCTTTTTCATTTCCTCTACTTTGTAAAGTTTGCCCTCCATACCATTTAGCTTCTTACTGTGTCTAATGTAGCTTTAGATTCTGCATTTTAGTTTCCTTAGAAATGCCCTTTACTTTATCTGCCTTCCTTTGATTCTTCCCTACCTGACTGCCGGTTCCCCCTTTCCATCTTCATTTGTGCCTCATCTATCACCTCTTGTGTGTGTGTGTGTGTGTGTGTGTGTGTGTGTGTGTGTGTGTCCACTTTTTTGAATTTTCATTGCAAATATAAAGTAGATGCTTTTTAAAGAAATTGCTTTTAGTAAATCTTGTTCAAAAGGTAGCCTTCTTCAACATCTTGAGTACTGAGTTTTGCTTTTTTATGCTGTAGAATCTTTTCATAAACCTATGAGAATTCTTTTCCCCTATTTAATTATTCTAGATAAGCAGTGTTGTTACGAGTCTTAATATTTTTCTGAGTCACTTAAGGAATTTCAGTGGGTCATTGGGGAAGCTAATGGACATCTAGCCAGATGCCTTCTTAAATTGGGACTCAGCCTTCTCACTTTGGAAATTTGTTGTAGTGACTGAAATGGGCACATTAAAGAATTGAACTAAGATGTGCTTGTTATAAGTAATGTAAAATGTAAACTGAGGCTCCTGAAATGGTCAGAGAGCACAGTATGAATGTCCCTGGCCCATCCTTAGTGAGGCATGTATTCTTAGATCTTTTTGCCATCCATCCATATCCTCTTAGTTGGATTTTGAAGGTGTACAGTATATGTCTAGGGAACAACAAGGAAGCTACCCCCTCATCCACATGAGTGTTCAATCTAGGACTCTGGGTCTAACTACTTTAGCACTGTTCGCTGAACAAACACTCAGCAAATACCCACAATAAGGATATACTCCTAGAAGTCTTATTCTGACTGCTTAGAATTGTAATACTCAAAGTATGGTCTGTAGACTAGTGCCAGTCCTTCAACTCTTCCTTACAGGTCCACAATGAAATAAGGCTATAAATTGAGAATAAACATTTATAATAATAAGTTCCATACAATTTACAGTACAATTGAAACACTTTGGAAATGAAAGGGGGATATGATTCTGCACCCCTAATTCTAGTATTCTAGTATTTCCCCACACTGCTGATTCTCTGACACGAGCTGGGTATCCTGCAATTTTCCACAATTCTGATACTACCTACCTGGAGATAGCATCAGGTCCCACAGGTTAAGGGCTCAGTCCTACAAGACTGCCCACCCCTTCAGATGCTAATCACAAGCCCAGGTTGCTTCCTGGGCTTCTGACTGACTGATTATAAATTGGAGGTTACAATGACCCCCTTCCTGGGTTCCATTAATATGCTAGATGGGTTCACAGAACTCAGAGAAACATTTTACTTACTAGGTCACCAGTTTATTATCAAGGAATATAACTGAGGAATAGCCAGATGGAAGAGATATATGGGGCAAGGTACTTGGGAAGGGGCACAGAGCTTCCATGCTCTCTCCCAGCCGCTCTCATGGCATCTTCACGTGTTTACCAATACAGAAGCTCTCCGAACCCCCTCCTTTTAGGTTTTTATGGAGGCTTCATTACATAGGCATGGTTGATTAAATCATTGACCATTGGGAATTTTTCAACCTCTAGCCCTACCTAATCCATCCCAGGAGGTAGAGGGAGGAGAATACTGAAAGTTCCAACCCTTCAATCACATAGTTGGTTCCCCTGGCATCCAGCCCCAATCCTTAGGTACTTTCCGAAAGTCATCTTACTGACATAAACTCAGGTGTGGTTGAAAAAGTTTTGTTATGAATAAAGAGACCTTTATTACTCTTTTTATGTTGTTGTTGTTGTTGTTGTTTTTAAGACAGAGAGGAGGGTGGGATCAAGGGAGAGGGAGAGAGAGAATCTTAAGCAGGCCCGTGTCCAGTCTAGAGCCCCCATGGGGGCTTAATCTCAGGACCCCAAGATCATGACCTGAGCTGAAATCAAGAATGGACACTTAACTGACTAAGCCACTCAGGCAGCCCACAGGTCTATCACTCTTATCACTTAGGAAATTCCAAGGGTTTTAGGAGCTCTGTGACAGAAGCAGGGAGGAAAGACCAAATATATATTTCTTATTATAAATCACAATATCACAGGGGACTATTAATAGTTATGCCAGGACAATAGACATCAACTGTACCTTCCAGGAAGACTAGAACATGGTTACTTCATCCTTAGAATTTACTAGTGATAGAGCCCTGTGGTGGACATACCTATCGAATTACCTCCTAAGCCTTTCTTTTCCTGAGTGTAATATACCCTAATTCCCAAATCCCAGGCCCCATACACTGAAAAGATAGCTTTGCAATGACACTTGAACCCCTTGTGCCTACCACTTCCTAAACCATTCCTGGAAACTGACATAATTAGACACTGTGTCTTGACCACTTGGCCCAAGCAGAGACTTTAACCAGTGACTGTCCTTCCACAAAAGAGTATCTTCGAGGGCCAGGCTCCAATCCTCAGCCATACCTCAATGAAGAGTCTTAAAATATCATTCATGGTCATGATCTTTGAAGAAACTATTGAATGCTGCATTGACCTCAATTCAAGTGCCTCTCAGCAAATATTTTCCAAATAGTTCCTTTTGCCAGTGGACTTGATTTAATAAGAGGAAATCTATGATCTTTCAGATAGGCCTCCAAGAACTATCATACATTACTTGGGAACTATTACAGTGGTCTTCAAGTGTTTTCACTGACATCATTAAGTTCATTTTTTTTTAATCCTGTATTCCTTCATACATTTTTTTAACCTGATTTTTAAAAAATTTTTAAAGTAATCTCTGTACCCGACGTGGGGCTCAAACTCACCACCCCAAGATCAAGAGTTGCATGCTCTACAGACTGAGCCAGCCAGGTGCCCCTCCTTCATACGTTTTAAAGTTGACATATAAAAGTTTTCATCTTAAGTTTAAATAATTACAAAGGATGTCACTATGGCATCTTAAAAATACTGTCATTTAAAAATAAAACTGTTCAGGCGTGCCTGGGTGGCTCAGTCGGTTAAGTGTCTGCCTTCGGCTCAGGTCATGATCCCAGGGTCCTGGGATTGAACCCTCCATCAGGCTCCCTGATCAGCGGGGAGTCTACTTCTCCTTCTCCCAGTGCCCCTCCCCCCTGCTCATGCTGTCGTACTCTCTCTCAAATAAATAAAATCTTTAAAAAAATAAAAATAGAACTGTTCCGTCACTCTTTCCAATGTATGCAATGGAGACTAAATACCACACATTCTATGGAATATAAGTACTCACCAGCATCCATTTATAAATACTTAAATTCTTCTTCTACAGCTAGGAATTTCACATGATTCCTTTTTCTTCTGGAACACATATTTCTAATTCCTCCACAGAATTTTATCCTAAAGTAATAGAATTATATGCTTGAAATTTTTTCATTGATTGTATCATTATATTTCTCTACAACAAAATAAACTTAAGTTTTTAATTTCCTGTAAGTAAAAATCTCTAAGTATTTAAAAAATTCCTTCTGGTTAACTGTTTATTTGTCATGACAGTTATTAGCTTTATACAGTTGATTGAAACAACAAATGTGATACAAATTTTGATAAATTGTTAAAAAGCAAAAATATATTGGGAAGGCATTTCTTCACAAGATGAATGCGGCTTTTTAAAATTTAGTTCATTAATCCCGTCAGTTCTATGCCTATTTTTTATTTTTATAGATACAAGCACTGGGAAAACTTTCTTAATACATAAATGGATGGGACTTGAAGGAGTTTTCCTTTAGCCCTATCACTATTCTTTGTACTCCTGAGATATACACACAAAAAAATTCAGAGGGATCTACTCTCAAAAATTACTTTTGGGGCACCTGGGTGGCACAGTGGTTGAACGTCTGCCTTCGGCTCAAGGCGTGATCCGGCGTTATGGGATCGAGCCCCACATCGGGCTCCTCCGCTATGAGCCTGCTTCTTCCTCTCCCACTCCCCCTGCTTGTGTTCCCTCTCTCATTGGCTGTCTCTATCTCTGTCGAATAAATAAATAAAATCTTTTTAAAAAATTACTTTTAACAGTATATCAGCTTTAACTTAATTGATCCTCTTAAATTTGATCAAAAGCAGAAAAATGAAAACTACCACTTGCAGAAATTTGTTACCCAGGTACTGCAGCCATCTTCTTCCTCTGCTTCTGGGAAATATATTAAAAAGGCTTTACCAAGATTTAGCACAGGACTGCTGTTCTTTCCCTCAGAGGTATCTCATTTAACCCAATATTCTCAAAAAGGTTTAAGAAAATAGAACTAATGTTAACTTCAAAGCACCCTTGTGTATTTCTTAATAAAATGCTATTTTTATTAGGTGATTTAAATGTATTTTTGCCAAAACTGTGGAGATAGATTTTACTCATTTAACTTATAAAAGTGTCACATAATCTAATTTATCTAGAAAAACCAGTCCTCTTACTCAAACTACCAGGTAAATCAAACTTGCTTTGTGAGAAAAGTCTAGTTTCTTTTTTCCCCCAACTTTATTTTCAATACAAATATGTGGTTAAATGTTTCAAGAAAGATTATAAAACACTAAGAAGTAAATTACAGATAGTATCTAACAACATTATTAAAAGCAATTTTGATTAAAATAATATAGATCTGGGATGCCTAGGTGGCTCCGTTAGTTAAGCGTCCAACTCTTGACAATCTCCGAGTTGTGAGAATGAGCCCCGCATAGGGCTCCATGCTAGGTATGGAGCCTGCTTGAGAGTCTCTCTCTCCCTCTTTGTGCCCCTCCCCCCTTTCTCTCCCTGTCTAAAATAATAATAATAATAATAATAATAATAATAATATAGGTCTACTATAACTGGCTTTTACATTTTATGTTATGAAACAAGATAAAAAGAATATGCTATTTCTTTGTTATTTTGAAATAATGAACTAAAATGTATAGCTAAATTTGTAAGTAAGTCACTTACTAAGCAAGGAGTATGATAAAAGGTACTGCATGCTTTTTGTTAAATGTGTGGAATGTATGAAATAAAAGCATTGGCTTTTTAGAATAAGAATCATGTAAAAAAAATCAGAAATAGCCCTGTTAACTCTTTAGATATCATGTTCAAACTTTCCCTGTGTATTTAATAAAAGAGAAAGGACAAACTAAAAACTAATTGGTCTGCCAGCTAGCGTATACTTTAATTTTCTGTTTTTAACAGGAAAAAGAAAATATTAAGCATTTAATTGGATGAAATAAATATTTCATTATATTATTTATAAAATAGATTTTAATTTATGGATTCATACTGAATTTTTTAAAAATTAAGTAAGCTTTTTCATCAAAAGTCATATAGTAGTAGTCCCAGAAAACACTCAACTTACATTTAGAAGAGTCAATGTCCCAAGCCTGTCCTGCTTATTCAGTATGAAGATGCCTTTCTTTCCAGCTAATGATGTATCCTAAGGATGAGTTTTAAGAGTAGCCTTAAAGAATTGCTTATGTTTAAAAAGTTCCTTATAGCCCTCAGTATTTTTCACCAACACTTTCTTTGTTCTTCCCTCATGGGGCTCCTCCTAAAAAGTGATGCCTCCTTAGACAATGGTGGGGTGTGGATAGAAGAGGCAAAGTCATTAAAAAAAATTGACATTACTCCCCCAGACTCACACTGAATTAGGCACGTCCCAACACAAACAAAATATTCCATTTCTAACCTCGCTTCACCCTTAACAGAATTAAGTATAAGATACAGAGCCTTAAAGAATGGTTTTGATGACTTGATTAGTAATTATAAGATGCTTCCCAGAAACCAGTATTTCCCATCGTCCTTTTGTTTGGCTGTCTGGAGGGTTTTGCACAGGGAGGTAAATGGTGACGGGTATGCCTGCCTTTTTGTAAAGTGAGTGAGGGCAATTTTGAAAGGAATGGTGGGAGAGGGTCAACACCCACCTTTATCACAGATGAGTCAATTTTAGGATATAATTCATATGAAAATAGAAACATCTTGAGTTAATTCCCCTAATATCATATGCCCATGACCCCCTTTGCCTTCCAATGTATGCATTCTCCCTCAACATTCCCACATAGTTACTATCCTCCTAAGACATTTTTCAAAAAATTTAGAAAGTAATAGGTGGTGGTGGTTCTGGAAACACGGAGCATCTCCCATTACAAATACTTAGAATTGCTGGATAAAATATAAGAAAAAGTCTTTAAATATACAGCTGAGCTTGCAAAAAAGAAGGAGAAATCTGCAGATGACAGAAAGGAAGCAGGGACTGAAGTCTGAGAGAAACGGTTCCAGCTACCATTGCAATTTCTGGGGGTATGAAGGGGTGGAGGGAGTTGCCATAAGCTAGGGACTTAGATTTTAAGGCATATTCAAGAATTAAGGATGTGCTCTTAGACTTGCTCCAAATAGGAACTTGGAACAGTAATCTCTATGAGAAGCTAGAACTCTCAAAGGGTGTCACCCTCAGTGAAAGGGTAGTAAAAAAAAGAAAATCTCACCAGCTCAGGGAGATAACAAGAAAATATATATTTCTTTGCCCATACACTGGGTAAGAAGAAAATTTTCCACTGAAACATTGAAAACCCAGGCCTGCATTGGTTTTGGCTTTGACTTAATAGTACCCTTGTAGTCAGGAATCCCTAAATTAAGAAATTAACAGATTGATCCCAGGTCAGTGAAAAACCCTGAGGCACTTATAGGAACAAATGTAAAACCATTCTGGAAGGATGCTTCTTCACCTCAGGTCACCCAGGCAAAAAACAGTTTTATAATGAAAAACCATAAAACACATAAAGAAATCAACTATGAGCTTAGTCAGGAGACACAAAACAGAAGGATTAGAGGCCTCAAATCTAGAAATATTAGATTGTCAATCCAAAAGAATATAAAATGAATATGCTTAAAATTAGACATAAAAGAGATCAAAACCGTAAGATTAAGGGAAAGACCATATGAAGAAACAACAGATGGATATGGGGAACCACCAAAAAGAGAATTTAGAAATGGAAGACATAATCCTAGAAAGTTAAAACAAATGGTTAAACAGCAGATTAGACACAATGGAAGAGAAAGTACTAATTAACTAGAAGCTAAATCTGAGAATCTTACACAGAAGTCAGCAAAAAAAGATGAAAAATATGAATGAAAAGTTGAGACATGGAGAAAAGGAGCATCCTTATTTTTCATATTTTTTTATTTAAATTCAATTAACATATAGTATATTGTTAGTTTCAGAGGTCGAGTTCAGTGATTCATCAGTCTTATATAACACCCAGTGCTCATTATATCCCATGCCCTCCTTAATGTCCATCACCCAATTACCCTACCCACCCACCCCCCTGTCCCCCAGCAATCCCTCCCAGCAATCCTCAGTTTGTTTCCTCTAGTTAAGAGTCTCTCATGGTTTGTCTCCCCCTCTGATTTCTTTCCATTCTGTTTTCCTTCCCTTCCCCTATGATCCTCTGTTTTGTTTCTTAAATTCCACATGAGTGAGATCATATGATAATTGCCTTTCTCTGATTGACTTATTTCACGTAGCATAATACCCCCTAGTTCCATCCACGTTGTTGCAAATGGCAAGATTTCTTTCTTTCTCTTTCTTTTTTTCTTTCTTTCTTTCTTTCTTTCTTTCTTTCTTTCTTTCTTTCTCTTTTTTTGATGTTTGAGTAGTATTCCATTGTATATACCACATCTTCTTTATCCATTCATCTGTTGATGGACATCTGGGCTCTTTCCATAGTTTGGCTATTGTGGACATTGCTGCTATAAACATTGGGGTGCAGGTGACCCTTCAGATCACTACATTTGTATCTTTGGGATAAATCCTTAGTAGTGCAATTGCTGGAACGTAGGGTAGCTCTATTTTCAACTTTTCGAGGAACCTCCTACTGGTTTCCAGAGTGGCTACACCAGCTTACATTCCCACCAACAGTGTAAGAGGGTTCCCTTTTCTCGACATCCTCGCCAACATCTGTAGTTTCCTGACTTGTTAATTTAATTAATTCTGTTAATTTAGTTAGTTTCCTAACTTGTTAATTTTAGCCATTCTGACTGGTGTGAGGTGGTATTGTGGTTTTGATTTGTATTTCCCTGATGTCCAGTGATGTTGAGCATTTTTTCATGTGTCTGTTGGCCATTTGTATGTCTTCTTTAGAGAAATGTCTGTTCATATCTTCTGCTTGGATTTCTTGATTGGATTATTTGTTCTTTGGGTGTTGAGTTTGATAAGTTCTTTACAGGTTTTGGATACTAGCCCTTTATCGATAAGACATTTGCAAATATCCTCTCCCATTCTGTCGGTTGTCTTTTGGTTTTGTCAACTGTTTCCTTTGCTGTGCAAAAGCTTTTTATCTTGATGAAGTCCCAGTAGGTCAATTTTGCCTTTGTTTCCCTTGCCTTTAGAGACGTGTCTAGCAAGAAGTTGCTGCAGCCGAGGTCACAGAGGTTGCTGCCTGTGTTCTCCTCTAGGATTTTGGTGGATTCCTGTCTCACATTTAGGTCTTTCATCCATTTTGAGTCTATTTTTGTGTATGGTGTAAGAAAATTATGAAGTTTCATTCTTTCGCATGTGGCTGTCCAATTTTCCCAACATCATTTGTTGAAGAGACTGTCTTTTTTCTATTGGATATTCTTTTCTGTTTTGTCGAAGATTAGTTAACCATAGATTTGAGGGTCCATTTCTGGGTTCTGTATTCTGTTCCAAGGACAAACTAATTTAAAAATGTGCATTTGGGGGCACCTGGGTGGCTTAGTTGGTTGAGCGTCCGACTTGATTTCAGCTCACGTCATGATCTCAGAGTGGTGGGATCAAGTCCTGCATCGGGGTCTGCACTGACAATGGAGCCTGCTTAAAAATCTTTCTCCCTCTTCCTCTGCCCCTCCCCCAATGCTCTGTCTCTCTCTCTCTCTAAATCAATCTTAAAAAATAAAAAAATAAAATGTGCATAAGATCTGAATTGTTATTTCTTCAAAGAAGATACACAAATGACTAATAAATGCATAAAGGATGTTCACATCATTAATTATTAGAGAAATGCAAATAACACCACAAAGAGATAGCACTTCACACCTATTAGAATGGCTGTAATAAATGAGAGAAACAATAACAAGTGTTGGCAAAGACATGGAGGAATTAGAACCCTCATCCACTGCTGGTAGGAATGTAAAATGTGCAGCCAGTGAAAAACAGTCTAGCAATTACAAAAGGTTAAACATAGCATTACCATATAACAGCAATCCCACTCCTACTTATATACTCAAGAGAAATAAAAGTAAAATATATATATCTATACAAAAATATACATGAATGTTCATAGAAGCATTATTTTATCTTATATTACATATAATATATATAATATATTATCATATATTATAGTACATAACAATATATAACTATGTAATATATACTGTATATAGTAATGTACTATAATATATATGATGATATATATATAGTATAATAGTTTATATTATATAAATTAGAATATATTAGTATATTATATTAGCCCAAAGGTGGAAACAACTCAATGTCCATCATCTGACAAATAAATAAGGAAAATAGGGTATAATCCATACAATAGAATATTACTCAGCCATAAAAAGGAATGAAGTATTGACACTACAACATGGATGAACCTTTAAAGCATTATGTTAATTAAGTGAAGCCAGTCACAAAAGACCACATACTGATTCAATTTATGTGAAATATCCAGAATAAGCAATTCTATAGAGGCAGAAAGTAGATTAGCGGTTTCCTAGGGCTGCAGTAACTGGAGAGGGCGGTTGGAAGGAAGTGGGGAGTGGCTGCTAATAGATACAGGATTTCTTTTTGGAGTGTTGAAACGTTCTAAAATTAATTGTGGTAATGCTTGCACAACTCTGCAAATATACTAAAAACCACTGAATTGTACATTTTAAATAGGTGAACTGTGTCCTGTGTGAATACCTCAATAAAGCTGTTGAAAAACAAAGTCCCATAAAAGTGTTACAGACTAAGATTTAGTCTAATTTAAGAAGTACTCCGGCTTATTCTTAGGGAAAGGGACAGAATATTCTGTGATGCAATGTCTGGAGATATGGTGGCAAAATTTATATGAACTCTCCTTTTTGTCTCTTGGCTTTCTCCACTCTATACAGCATATTAGTTTTTCTTTGTGGTGTCAGTTATCCGTTGACACAATAATCTGACGACAAACCACCGGAAGACTTGCTCTCGCTGAGCACAAGTCTATGGTAGCTGAGCCATTAGCTGATCTTGCATTGATCTTGGCTGGGCTCTCCCACAGGGTGGAGGTTGGCTGGCTGTTTTCTGGACTAGGATGGACTCTGCTTTTCTTCATTTGTCTCTTACATCCCTCAGATGGACAAGCCGGGGCAAGTTCTCATGCTGGGGCAGAGATTGAAAAGTGACCACGCTCAGGGCACAAAAGAGCAAGCAGAAATGCACAGGTGCTTTCCAAGCCCGTGCTCATTCACATCTGTTAACATTCCATTTGCCTCAGTAAGTTACAGGGCTGAACCCAGAGTTAGAGGGAGAAGGGCTTACAAAGTTACAAGGCAAAGCATATGGAGATGGAGACAAGGAGCCCGTAATTGGGCCATTAATATAATATATAGTTGTGTTTATAAGTTTTTGCTTATCTGTTTAACAAACTCAACATAGTTTATTTTATATTGTGAATTTAGTCTTGAAGTAAAGAATTACCTCTGGAAGTAAAATTTCTTCTATTGTTATGTGTTATCGCAGAAGTATAAGGAATGAAGAAATTATAGCCAAGTAAAATGAGCATAAGGAAATATGACCATTCCCCCTACCTATAGAGAGGGTCTCTCTTGATGTATATTCTTTCAGGGCCCTTCCTCTTTCTCCAGTAAAAGGTATATATTCATTATAAGTTTTTTGGAGAAACTAAAATTAAGTATTTAACTTTTTATGAAATATGCACTTTCTTTTTTTCTCCCTTGCACTCATTTTTGTCAAGGGGCTTATTGCACAAAACAAAAGTGTCACCAAACAACATAAAGAATAGTATATTATCACCATAAAATGAACGGCAAAATCACTATAACAAGAGTGTCCAGTCTACCCTCTGTACTCTGTTGCAGCGCTGTTCAGCTTCTATTTCCTGTGCACAGTCTGCATAATCTCACCTCGAATTTCCCACGTTTACCACTGACGGGTGGCCCAGCAGGCCTGGCACTGCTGCATGGTATACCAAATAATCAGCGGGGGAGGGGGGCAGCAACATCTAATACTTCTGTGTCTAATACTTCTAATACTTCTGTGTCCACCGCCCAAGATCACAAGGAGTTCACTGTCCTTGCCTTATTTGTTCAGTAACTGCCCAGCATGTTGTTCTTGAAAGGGAATTAATAGGTCTCTTAACTCTGGAAAGGGTTGGAAAAAGACATACAGATTATTGCTGGTTATATTTCAATTTTAACCGTGAGTCACAGCGAGAGTTCTGTTTGCTGCATATGTGTCTCACAGGCTAGAGATGGCAGAAGCTGAAACACAAAGTGGAGGTTTACCAAGCTCATTCCAGCGTATTGTGATGCAACTAGTAATAATGGTATGTGGTTTTCAAAAATGATAAATCTGAGACAAATGCGAAACTGGTTGGCAGCTGGACACCACAGTAAGCCTGAAGCATTGTTGCTCTAATGATAAAGCTGTAGAAATTAAGACAGTGCAGTGTGGGCACAGGGATAGACAATCAGACCATTGGCAGAATCAAGAGACCAGAAACTGACCTACAGGACGCCTGGTATATACGATAGATCTATAGGGAAAGAGTAAATGGTATTGAAAATTTTGGTTATCTATGGAAAAAAAAATGAATGTGGACCTTTACCTTACACCAGTCGTAAAAATAAATTCAGAATGTACTCAAATGTGAAGGGCAAATATTTAAAATATTTAGGAAAAAAATAAAAGAGCAGAAGAGCTTTATGACTTTGGGGTGGGAAAGAATTCCTTAAATGAGCCCAAAAAAATTTTAAGGAAAAAAATTGATAAATTTAACTATATTAAAATCAATAACTTCTTTTTTCTTTTTTTTAAATAATTTTTATTTTGTTATATTAGTTACCATACAGTACATCCCCAGTTTTTGATGCAATGTTCCATGATTCATTATTTGTGTATAACACACAGTGCACCATGCAATATATGCCCTCCTTAATACCCATCACTGGCCTATCCCAATCCCCCACCCAAAATCAATAACTTCTGTTCATAAAAAGACACCATAAAGAGAGTAAAAGAGAAGCTACAAACTCAAGATATCTGCAACTCAAGTAACAGAGGTTTAGGATCCAGAATATGTAAAGAATTCTTATGAGTCAATAAGAAAAAGAAAACACAATAGAAAAATACACAAAAAGACATGACAAAACATTTAAAAATATAAATTGTCTGGGGCTCCTGGGTGGCTCAGTTGTTGAGCATCTGCCTTCGGCTCAGGTTGTGATCCCAGCATCCTAGGATCGAGCCCCACATCAGGCTCCCTGCTTGGTGGGAAGCCTGCTTCTCCTGCTCCCACTCCCCCTTGCTTGTGTTCCCTCTCTCACTGTCTCTCTCTCTGTCAAATAAATAAATAAAATATTTTTAAGATATAATAAATAAATATAAATTGTCATTCAGGACACAAAAAGATGATTGACCTCATTCATAATCAGGGACATGCAACACAAAACCACAGGAAGATATTTTATCATAGCTATCAGATTGGCACAAAATTAAAACATCAAAACCCACCAAGTGTTCATGAAGATGGAGAGCAGCTAGAACACTCATTCACTGTTGTTGAGACTGACAAGTTTAAAAACATTTTGCTATTTTCTGCTAAAGGTCCACAAACATTACGACTTAGTGATTCAACCTTATGGTTATACGTCCTAGAGAAACTTTTGCACATGTGTGCCATAAGACATGTGGAGAATGATCTGAAAGTGTTGTTTATAATAAACAAAAACAATCGGGAGCAACCTGTTGTTTATAGATTGGAGATAAATTGTGGAATATTCATGAACTGCAGTTACATGGCTCAACATGATTGAATATAAAACATACTACTGTGCAAAAAAAAAAAAAGTCTCCATGAAATAAAGACCAGTTTAATTTCATTTTTATAAATATATGCATTTCAAAAAATATTTTTGAAATGAAAAAAAATTAACACCACTTTCAGAATAATAGTTACCCATGGGGATAGAAGGAAGGAAATGGATTTAGGAAGAGATTAATCAACTGTTTCAACTGTGTTATGACTTTATTTCTTTGTAAAATCTGAAACAACTGTGGGAACATGCAAAGATTTGATAAAGCTGGTAGTGGCTACATGTTATTTAGTGTGTTATGTTATTTTTTTTTTCTATGCAGTCAATTGGTAGACATAATAAAAATGTTTTCCAAAGACAAACATGCAAAGGAAAAAAGTGCTGCCATGCTGCTTCCCTCAGTGGAGGCTGACTTCGGCACCATCTCTCTCCTTTGCTCGTCCTAGCACCAAACAGGACTGAGCTGGGAGGGCCCTTCTGGGATTCTACCTCCCTGCAGGCTAAGGCATAAGGGTGGACTGCATCTGGCCTACCTTGATATTCCTTGCTCTGAATTGTTCCCAAGGGTAGCCAGTAGGGCTTAGGGGCTGAAGGGAAACTGGCTCTCCAGCATGCTTTTTACACCGTGTGCCTGGCACAAAGGAGGTGTCCAAGATGTATTTGTTGAGTCCACCCAAGCATTGTCAGCACTTCGGTGAGCTGCTGGTAGGACGTGAAAATAGCTACACGATGAAGTGGTGTTCACTAGCGTCTGTCGAGTTGCCTACCTCTGCCAGCACTCTAGCTAGCATTCTCCGGGAAACCTGGCCCACTTGCAGGACGCTGACAGCAGGTATTCAGAATTTTTAGGATTTGGGCTTAATTTCAGATAAGCAGGACAATCTGGGCTCTACGCCAATGAGAAGCAGATTCTGCTGTCTTTTCCTGCCTTTTTCCTATTTCCAGCCAAGTTCTTACACCCATCCATCCATATAAAACTTTCTTGTTCAGAAAGTCATCTGAGTAACTGGCAGAGCACCATCTCAGAGTTTTCTATTTTTATCCCTGTGTGTAATCAATGGGAACATAGTGTGACAGAAATGGAGAATTATGAATTGATAAGAACAAACTATTGACACTTGTTTTTGTTCCTGGGCAAGCTAACAAAAGAAAATGTACCTCATGTGCAGAAGTATAATGGACATTTTATGGGTCAGCCTTTCTACAAATATACCCAGTGATTTCTGTGTCTATTTTCAGGAAGGAAAAAAAATACATATGCTTTCAACATTCACACTGGTTAGGCTTGGAAAAAGTTTTCACAAGAGCTGATTTTTAGAAACATTAAGATATAAGATACTATCAGCCCTCTCTCCTCTAAATGATTGACCTGTGAATTCAATATCTGTTTTCTACCATCCTCTTATAATCAAAACGATTTGTTCTCTAACTTGATAACATTCCTGATATTTTCGCATTTCAAAAATTGTAGCACTCTAAAAATAAACTATTTTTATTTTCCATGGTCTTCCTTTCCAGTCTTTCTCCACACAGAGGTATTCCTTTTACATAGTGGAATCACAGAGTATAGATTTGTCTGCTATTTCATTTAGGTGTATAATGTAACTTCAAAATAAAATGGCACATGAGCCTCATGACTTTATAGTCATGCTGACAATACACTATCGCATATACATTCACATAAGATAGATAAAAATGTGTATATTTTTAAGTATCTAGAATGCGTTTTATTGTATGAAAATATTACCTTCATTTAAAAAACACTGAGATTTTTTTAAGTTGACTTTTTGAAACTAGCAGTGTTCTCAACCAAGATAGAGAAGAGATTTATTTAGGGCTTAAAACTAAATAAAGTTGAAGTACTTAGAATAGTCCACCATAGGGATAGAAGGTAGAATGGTGGTTACCAGGAGCCGGGAGTAGAGGGGAATTGGGGAGCTATTGTTTAATGGGAGTTTCAGTTTGGGAAGATGAAAGAGTTCTAGAGGCTGATGGTGGTGATGGTCGTACAACCATGTGAATGCACTCAACGCCACTGAACTTTAAAACGCTTAAAATGGTAGATTTTATGTTTGCATATTTTAATGCAGTAAAGAATGATTTTTAAAAAACGAAACAAAGTTAATTACCAAGTAATAACATCTGCTGCCTCATATTCATTTTGAAAATGTGATACTATGTAAATAATACATTAATGTTAAAATGCATTGAGTTTCAGGATGGTAGGTTCAGAAACAAATGAATAAAGGAATTTCACCTCAAAATTAAAAATTAAACTTAACAGATGTGGTTTGTAGATTAATGAGAATTGAAGGAGACTTTGAAATTGTGGGAGGCCCAGAACTGGTAATTAGTTCACTTGTTTGAAATCTTAGTCTGTTCAGGCTGCTATAACAAACTGCCCAAGTCTGGCTGGCTTACAAACAACATAAATTTGTATCTCACAGTCCCGGAGGCTAGAAGGTGCCAGCATGGTCAAGTGAGGGCTCTCTTCTGGGTCACAAACTTCTCATTGTGTCCTCATATGACAAATGCTAACAGCATCTCTGAGGGGTCTCATTTATAAGGCACTTATCTGAGTGCCCGGGTGGCTCAGTGGGTTAAGCATCTGCCTTCGGCTCTGGTCATGATACCAGGATCTTAGCATCAAGTCCCACACTGAGCTCCCTGCTCGGTGGGGAGTCAGCTTCTCCCTCTGCGCCCCCCCCCCCCCCGCCTTGCTCATGCTCTCTTTCTCCCTCTCTAAAAAATAATTAATAATCTTAAAAAATATGTAAATAAGGCACTAATCCCATTCCCCAGGGCTCCACCCTTATGACCTAATCACCTCCCAAAGGCCCCACCTCCAAATACCATCACATTGCAAGCCAGGATTTCAATGTATGAATTTTGGGGGGACAAAAACATTCAGTCTGTAACAAAGTCTCACACCTAGTTGAATGACAGAGATGTGAAAATCCAGGCAATTTTTACTAAATAGTAAAAAGTGATTAAGCTATTTAATACTGTTATGGATTCAGATTTTTAGATGTTATGTTTTATTATGTTTGAATTTGTATTTAAATTCATTAAATATGTATTAGCTCCTACATTTTGTTAAAAATTATTTTTCTGGCTATAAGAGAATATATGATCCTTGTAGAAAATTTAGAAAATAAGAAAAGTATATACAAATTTTAAATCACCCATACTCCCACCTCTAATAGGTACTTGTTAATATTTTGATGTATTTTTTTTTCCAGGCTGTTTTGTATATGGAGCTGAAATGACTATACATAAAATTTTTCACTCAATACTATATGTCTGTAACTAGTTATTAAAGTTTCTTTCTAAACATAATTTTAAATGTCTTCAGAGTATTCTAATTATGGCTGCATCATACTTTGCTTAATCATTCTTTGATTGCTGGACATTTGAGCCATTTACAACTTTTATTATAAATAATGTGATCTACTTTATGTATAAAGACTTTATCTGCATTTCAAATTATTATTTAGGAGAGAGTTCTAGAAGTAGAATTACTAAGTAAAGATTATAAATATTTTTAAGATACTTAGTTTCTGTTAAGCTGTAACTTACTTGTAAGCCATTTTAAGTGTTATTTGTCAATTGTTAGTTGCCTATTTTTCTATTGTAAATTACTGTCCTTATTGGTTTATATGAGCTCTTTATGTATTAGTATGTTAATCCTTTGTCATATTTGCTATAGCTATTTTGCAGGTTGTTTCTTATTTTTAATTTTTCTTTATGATATTTTACATATCTATGTTGTCAAAACTATTGAGTTTTTCTTCACAATTCATCCTTGCTTTTCGGAATGTTTAATTTTGTTAATGGCTCAGTAATAATAAAGGTACATCTTATAGGGCTGACACTCACTGTTTCCATACACTATTTCAAGCTTTTGCAGTAGGAACAACCAAACCAGATTCTTGTGCAAATGTGTTACTTTACATAACTTTGTATTTTTTACATAACAGTTCTTTTGAAGCTTAAAAAAGTTCCTTCTCAACAACCTATATTTTCATCCATATGGAATTGACTAAGTATATGGAACAAACAAAATGCAGTGGAAAACTAAGGAGTCCTTAAAAAGTCATGCAATATAGCTGTATTTAGTGACACATAAAGATGTTAATGACATTATTGAGGAGGAAGGAAGAATATAATACAGGAAATAAAGAACATGCCACTCATGTAAAATTAAAACATATATATACACAGGAAAATGTCTGGAGAGACTTTACCAACAATCTGCCAGTGTTTATTTCTAGATCATGAGTCTTCAGGTGATTTTTATTATCTTCTTTGTGCTTTTCTGATTTGTTTCAACATTTCATAGTGAGCATGAATCATTTTACTAAAACAACCAGTTTATTTTTAAAAGCACGAACAAAACTCTTTTCACATAGAGAGGGATAATAATATTTACCTGTTTTTTCCCTGGCCTTTAACTAAATATGTAGACACATAAATAATACTTTTCCTTAGCATTTCAGCAATTTCTACGCATGGGTCAAATATACACACATATCAATAAATACATTTTCCAAGAAACTTGGGACTTCTAAATACTGGATAAAAGTTCTGAGCAAAAAGAACTCTTCGGTGAGCTATTCTAATCTGAGACCTTCCTACTGCATAACTCTCTGGATGATGTCATACAACCTCTTCCTGCATCTGGGAATGTTTCCAGTGGCTACACGTGGGAGCTTCCCGTTTTTGTTCTAAGTGAGTGATGTTTACTGGAAATGAAGGTGCACTAGCAAGATCTCAGTTCAGATAGCTTTGTGGGGGCAGGAAAGAAGGATTGTGAGATGAATTTGGCCAAAAACTTTTACTTTCTCCCTTGTCATTATCTTGTTGTGATAGGTTGACTTACTTTTGTTTTGAAACTACCTCTTGTGAAAAACCTAAGAGGAATGATATGGGCTGTCTTCCTACCCTACCTCCTCCTTCTTCTCTCCCTACCCCCTACCAAGACTAAACTCAAATCTTTCTTCCCCACCCCTCCATACAAAACCTGTACCCCCATGTCAAGTACAGAGAGTAGATGGTGGTCGCCAAGAACCCACAGATAAGATAGTTGGATATTTCTCTTAGATCTAAAAGGGACTTACAACAATAATTAGATGTGAACAAGAAAGGCAAAGGGATTTGTCCAAGATTGCACAGTTGATGAGTGTCAGAACAAAGTGGAAAACCTTGGTTTCACATTCTTAGTTCAGGGCCTCCGGTTAAAACCCATAAACATTGTTAACATTTTTTGGAACTGTGCATAAGGGCAACTTAGAGAGTTCCATGTAAAAGAATGTGGTATAACAAGAGTTGATTATATTAAGAGGTTGTTTTATTTTTTATTTATTTTTTTTTAAAGATTTTATTTTATTTATTCAACAGAGAGAGAGACAGCCAGCAAGAGAGGGAACACAGGCAGGGGGAGTGGGAGAGGAAGACGCAGGCTCATAGCGGAAGAGCCTGATGTGGGGCTCGATCCCATAACGCTGGGATCACGCCCTGAGCCAAAGGCAGACGCTCAACCGCTGTGCCACCCAGGCGCCCCTAAGAGGTTGTTTTATGTTAAAGATCAGCTCAGTAAAATTAAAGAAGAAAAACACCTAAATATACGGAGTTCTTCCCTATTTGCAGGTCCCCTTAATTGTGATTTTGTGATATCAGAGCTATCTACAGTTTTTTTTTCTTTGTCAGAAAACTTAAAGATGAAAAATTCTCCAGACCCAATTAATTAAAAATGTCAAGACTAATATACACAATGCTGCACTTTAGGAGATGGGGAGCTTGTTGCAAATTCAAACAAGGATGTGATTTCACAACTTCTGAAAGGTCATGAATCTCTTCTCAAATATCTATCCTACTGTCATACCTGTGCTGGGATATCCATGGGACACATTTGTACGTTTCAGAAATGCTAAAGCTGCAAATAAGCTCAAGTTTTTCCAAAACAACAATTTTCTATTATGGCTGCCATTTGGGTCTTCCATTCCTTTTAGGAAAGTTTGAGGAATAACTTCAAGTAAAGGACAGAACTTGCAGCTTGGGGCCCACTGTCAATGGGAGAATACAGAGAAAACAGAGCTCTTCCATTTTCTTTTGTTTCTGACTTTCAGGGCAAGGACATTTCTTCTCCACATGGAATGAGTAAGGTGAGGAGAAATAGAAAAATGGAATGAACCTTGGTAACAGAAGATGGAAGCCCAAGATGGAGTAATGTGGAAAGGCCCAGAGCTGCTCCAAGTGAGTTCCAGCCCCCAACTTTGAGGAATAATGTCTTAGGACCCTGAGAAAAAGTTATTATGGGATCACCAAACAATTGTCAGTGATCTTTTGGGCATTATGGAGAATACGAGAGGTATCAAAAGACTAGAGACAGTGCAATATTCTAATTTTCAGAAAGAGAAGCCAGAGCCAGAGAAATTGTAGACAGTTGTCTACAACTTCAGTCTCAGGCAAGACTCAACAAGGGGTTACTAGAGGAACAGTTTCAGGCACTAAGTGAAGAAGGAATGATTAAGACTCAGAATGAATTCACTAAGGACAAGCCAAGACTGGTTTATCAACTTCCTTCTTCAACAAAGCTATGAGCCCTGTAGCTCTGGGAAAGCCTATATCTTGAGAGTATTTTGTCATTGGTTGGATAATTAATGAGCTTTTTCATGATATTCTTTTGGAAAAGAGGGAGAAATATGAATTGTTGGACTCTAGCGTACTGAATGAATTAGCGACCAGTTGATTATATTCACAAGGTGCTGACTAACGAATTGATACCAAACTACAAGGAAGTATATAATGATGAGTCCTAGGGCTGTGTCCTTCACCTGCCCCTCATAAATACTTTCATAATAAATATACAGAAGGTGCTCATCAAATTTATAGGTCACCTGAAGTTAGAGGTATGGTGACTACTTGGATGACAGAATGAGAATCAGTGACTTGAATCTACAAGGATGAATTTAAAAGCAATTAAGATGAGATCTTAAGGAACTAATTGTATCGGTAGGAATGGCTTTACTTGCTTTAGCAGTAGCTAAGAGCTTTAGCCCGATTTGAGTCAGAAATGTAATGTGCTTGCCAAAAAAGCCCTAAGATTTTAAGCTGTATCTAGTGATGTGGTGGTAAGTGTGGAACAACTGGCTCTTGGGAGGAAAAAAGCACCTTGATTCATAGCACTTGCCAGTTTCTGTCATGTAATTACTTCCGTCATGGCCAGTTTCAAGCTCTCAACGTCATGTCACCGAACACAGTTTGGAGGAGATTCGCAGTAGCACACCATTATATAGTATCCTCACCCCACAAATACAATAAATGTAAATAAGCTCAAGAAAAGAGTTAATAGTAATATGCAGTAAAATAATGAGGAAGTGATGCGTTTCAAGTATTTATTACCTTTGTGGGTTTTTTCCTTTTTTTTTTTTCCGAGTGTTTATTTAAATTCAAGTTAGTTAACATATAACATAGTATTGGTTTCAGGAATGAAATTTAGTGATTCATCACTTACATATAATACCCAGTGCTCGACACAACAAGTGCCCTCCTTAATGCCTATCACCCATTTAGCCCGTCCACCCACCCCTACCCCCTCCAACAACCCTGTTTGTTCTCTGTAGTTAAGAGTCTCCTATGGTTTACCTCTCTCTGTTTTTATCTTATTATTCCTTTCCTTCCGTCCCCCTATGTTCATCTGGGTTATATTTTTAACTTTTTTTTTAAAGATTTTATTTATTTATTTGTCAGAGGGAGAAACAGGCTCCCTTCTGAGCAGGGAGCCCAATGTGGGACTCGATCCCACGACCCTGGGATCATGACCCGAGCGGAAGGCAGACACTTAACTGACTGAGCCAACCCAGGCGTCCCTGTTCATCTGTTTTGTTTCTTAAATTTATTACCTTTGTTTTTAATAAAATATATGTATTGTACGTTTATGTAATTTAACTTTTAATTATGGCTGTGTTTAACAATTGGCTCAAAGAATTCTTGAAAATTTAACATTCAGCTCTTGGAACTTTGTGTACCCAGGCTTCAGCCCATAGTAACAAGAAATACGCAACTGGAGCAAGGGAGGCGATAGCCCTGTTGTTCTCTGCAATTGTCAGGCCACACCCAGATCACTTCATTCCAGAACACATAACTTACAAGTCAAACTGTTCTGAGATCAGAGCAGAGCAGCCAGGATGGCAGGGGACCAAAGTCATGGGTCTGTGGAACAGTGGTCAGAGTTAGGGCTGGAGCTCAAAGGCCCTGCATATGGGGTTAGGGTGGGAGGAACAGGTGAAGGCTTGTTTTCAAATATTTGAGGGACTGTTGTGTGAGGAGGGTCTAGGCCTAGAATATATGGGTAAAAGAAAAGATACAGGGAGACAGATTTCTGCTCAATATAAGAAAGAATAAGTAAATAGATGAATGAATGAATGAATGAATGAATGAATGAATGAATGAATGAAATATATAAGGAAGAACTTTCAAAGCTGTCACAGGGGAATGGGTTGAGGATAACCCTGCAGAAAGTGGGCAACAACCTTTAGGGGCACTGTAGGAAGGAATAGAGTCTCCCTGAAGTCTGTGATTTCCTGATTTTTGATCCGCTGCTCTTTCTAGGTACATGCAAAGAGGCATCCCCCACTCCTGACTTTGCTTGGCTCATATTAGAAGGCTGGTACAGGGGTGCCTGGGTGGTTCAGTCAGTTAAGCATCCAGCTCTTGATTTCGGGTCAGATTGTGATCTCAGAGTCGTGAGATCGAGCCCCAAGTGGGGCTCGGCACTCAGCACAGAGTCTGATAGAGATTCTCTCTCCCTCTTCTTCTGTCCCTCCCCCCAAGTAAGTAAGTAAGTAAGCAAATAAATAAATAAAGTCTTTTTTTAAAAAAGAAGGGTGGTACAGTGCACTTTAAAAAGACTTTTTATTAGGGAAAATCAAATATTAAAAAGTAGAAAGAATAATATCATGACTACATCACTATGTTTCTACAATTATCAATCTGTGTCTGATCTTTATGATCTATACCCACACCCACACTCACATCCTTGGTGGAGAAACAAAACCCTGACATCACCTCACTGCTTCCATGAATACTTTGGTATGTTCTCTAAAATATAAGGACTCTGAAAATATACCCAACAATACCTATATCACACTTAAGAAATTATTATTGATTCCATAATATCATCTAAAATCCAGTCAGTGTTTAAATTTTATGAATTGTCTCATGAATTTTTTTATTCGAATTTACTCAAATGGGGATCTAACTAAGGTCTACACATTGCAATTGGTTGATGTGTTTCTTAAGTTTCTCTCAATCCATAGGTTTTCCTTTCATTATTTTTTTCCCCTTTCAATTCATTTATTGAAGGTGCTGTGCTGAGTCATCTGTCCTTGAGACTTTTCCAATCTGGATTTTTCTGACCACATTATCATGATGTGTGTAACGTGTTCCTCTATCCCCTGTATTTCCTGTGATTAGATCCATGTTTGATTTGGAGGGGGAGGAACATTTCATGGATGGTATTGTATGTTTCTCATTAGGGAACAATGTATGGCTCTCTTTTGCTATGTCAGCAGCCACCAATATGTGTCTAGGCCCATTGATTCATTAGGAGTTGCAAATGGTGATATTCCAATTCTATCACTCCTTCGTTTATTATTTGGAGTACTTCTATAAAGAGAAATATCTTTTCCTCAACTATTTGTACCCTGAAATACAGGCTACACAGGAAATGTAAGATGAATGCTTATTTACTATTTTTCAAAATGATGAACTGGTTTCCTGGCATCTGCCAAGGAAATGCCAGAGTTGGCATTTGCCAAAGTTGACCAGTGAGGTATTCGATTTTTTTTTCATGTGTCCTATGGTATAGTTATTTCCTGACTTGCTTTATTTTTTTAATTTTAATTCCAGTATAGTTAATGTCCAGTGTTACGTTAGTCTCAGGTGTACAATATGGTAGCTCAACAATTCCATACATTTCTCCATGCTCATCATGATAAGTGTACTCTTATTTTTTTAGATTTTATTTATCTATTTGACAGAGAGAGTGAGAGAGAGAGCACAAGCAGGGGAAGCGGCAGGCAGAGGGAGAGGCAGGAAGCCTGACTCAGGACTCCGGGATCATGACCCGAGCCAAAGGCAGACGCTTAACTGACTGAACCACCCAGGCACCCAATAAGTACTTTTAATCCCCTTCATCTATATCACCCATCCCCCTGCCTACCTCCCCACCTTCCATCTTCCTGGAAGTCGATATTTGATTTTAAGTATCATTATGAACTCATGGATTTTTTTAATGTATTTCAATCCATTGCTATTCTTATTAATATTCAATTTGTGCCATCTTTGGGTAGTGGGGGTTTATTCATGTTGGCTCCCAAGTCTTTTTAACATGATCTTAGTAATTTTCTTGATTTCTAGTATGACAAGTTTCCTTATTTTCCAGGCTTAGTTCATATATTTTCTGCCTCAGCTCTGAAATCAGCCATTTCTCCAAGGGCTCCAATTCTTTTTAATGGGAAACGAGATTCAGAGACAATAATCTGGGCTCTCGGGTTGTCAGGCCACTGAGTTGATCATAGTTTCTAGGCCATTTCAGTAAAAAGAGTTAGGAAATACTTTTTTTCTCCTCCCCTTCCTCTCCTCCACCTTTTTCAAGAGAAAATACATAGTGAGTTCATAGGACATTTTCAAACAGAACTACAAGATGCTTTCTGAACTTCACCAGTGTTGCATTTATATTTTCTTTCTCTCTTATCAAAAATCCCAATTCTCAAAGACATCAGCACAGTTACTTATTTGCTTTATTTCACAGTAAACATGCAACTGTCTTACATTAACTGTTCCAATACTACTAGCAGTAGTAGGATTACTGAAATCCATTTAATGTTGTTATGTAGCTATTTTTATTTTTAGGGCTTAACATAAGTAACAGTGGAAATCAAATGGAAGCCACTGGTGTAGCTTCTTCCCTTGTGTTTATTCCACAGATTCAGAGTGTACATTTCAGCTCACTTGTTTCATTTTTATTTTGGCTTTTAGGAACTACTTTTTAATTTTTGTATTATAAAATTATGTAAAATGTTTACAAGTGTCTAAAGTCAAATCTACAATCCCAGCTGCATTCAGAGGAGTGTGTCTTCTACTCCGGTCCTCTCCACCTTGTTCCTTCTCTTCCACGTAGATGATCTTTTTTAAAAACCAAGTTTTATGGTTTATTCTTTCACTTAAAAAAAAGGAGCAAATGCTCTCATAGATTGAATACTCCCTCCTTAGATAAAACAGGAGTGTTCTATAGATACTTTTTTCTACCTTGCTTTGTTTTCACTGTGTATGCCCAGGATTGCTCCCTCTAGTCCTCATTTGTTTTTGCAGCTGTGTAGTACTCCGTTGTGGGAATCGAGCACAGGGTTTGTTACTTGAATGTTAGACACATTTAATCAAAATTAAAATTTAAAGCATCGTAACATGGAACATGGTCTGCTGAGATAAAATTTAGGCACCCCTTGAAATTTGCCCTCAGTTTGTCCCTCCCACCTGTTTAGAAGGCCTGTGCTATTTGTCCGGTTCCAATACCCTTTTCCCTGGGACACTCTCTAGCCTGAGCAAATGTCCTATATTTTTCAAACAATTCTCTCAGGCATCTAAATTAAGCCTTTTTTTTTTTTTTTTCGGTCCATCCCCTTAAAACCCTGCTCTTTTTGAGGTGGCAATGCATGCTGAGGAGTTCATTTAAAAATAACTCCTGCAAAAGCTTTACCCACCTAATGAGTCACCTCTCCTCCGTGTACCATGAGGCCTCGACTTTAGATGCGCATATATCAAGGCATCACTGGTTGCTTTATTAAGTACCATGTTTTAGTTGGTAGAGCTTTAGTATTGCTTATAAAACAAACAAAGCAACCCACAATTGAAAGTATCCTGGGACCTTGTTGGGCACAAACACCCTGTAACCGATAAATAACAATAATGGTAAATCGTATGTTCATATGAATGCCGGGGATGGAGGATGTGGCAGCAGTTTTTCTTGCCTTTTCATATGGCAAGGTTTTTTTTTTTCGTTTTGTTTTTGTTTGTTTGTTTGCTTGTTTGCCTTATGTGGGTAACAGAAATCCAACTTTTACAAATACTCTGCCCCGGAAAACCACCACTTCCTGGGATAGTCTTTGCATTGAAAAACAGATGACCCACCACAGGATAAAGATGAGAGTTTATTCTGGAGACAGAAGAGAAGAGGGAACCAGAATAAAAAGTATAGGCTCAAGGTTAGAATAAGAGAAACCTCTGGGGGCGCCTGGGTGGCTCAGTCGTTAAGCATCTGCCTTCAGCTCAGGGCATGATCCCGGAGTTCTGGGAGAGAGCCCCACGTCAGGCTCTCCTGCTGGGAGCCTGCTTCTTCCTCTCCCACTCCCCCTGCTTGTGTTCCTTCTCTCGCTGGCTGTCTCTCTCTCTGTCAAATAAACAAAATAAATCTTTAAAAAAAATAAGAGAAACCTTGGTAATTTTATACACACACACCCCCCCCCCACACACACACGCACACAACTATAAGGTATTTCATCAGATCCAGCCACCGACCCCTGGAAGCTGCCACTGAAATCCAGAGACCTGTAGAGTACAATCTGGAAAGGCCTGGGGTGGAGGGTCTGGGGTAATCCTCCTGAGCTGTCCAGACCTCACACTAGAAGGACAGAAGTTAGCAGAATGGCAACAGAGAGCAGGGCCAGAGCTGTTTGGCCACTGTGGCTGAGCTTCCTGGCATACGTAGACCTTGAAGGGAAGTGGGATTAGTTACTATCTAGTAACTTATTTTTCTTAAGAAAAGCCCAGGCTATTATCTCAGATGGAACCACTATAAGGAGAACTATATATAGAACTCTGAATTTAAAAATATAAATTTGCAGGACACCGGGTGGCTCAGTCGCTTAAGCATCTGCCTTCAGCTCAGGTCATGATCCCAGGGTCCTGGGATCAAGTCCCGCATCGGGCTCCCTGCTCATAAGGGAACCTGCCTCTCCCTCTGCCTGCCGCTCCTGCTTGTGCTTTCTCTCTCTCTGACAAATAAATAAATAAAATCTTTAAAAAACTAATAAAAATATAAATTTGGGCATGATAATTTGCATTATGCAATTTACTATAACATTTATAAAGGCAAGGAATTTAGACCTAGAAATGTCTCAGAAAAATTAGTGCTTTAGGCCTGGAAGCATTTATACATTCCGTGCACTTAGCTTAGAATTCCCTTTCCCCGTATCTTCTCATCCTAATAAACTCCTGCTCATTCTTTAAGACCCAACTCAGTGTTACTTCCTCTCTGTGCTCCCATAACACTTAGTATATGTCTCTCATAACAGTATCATATGGTATTACAATTATTTGTCTATTGCGTGTTTTCTACTATGAGTTCTTTTGAAGGAAGAGCCTGTTCTTTGCACCTTAGTGTCTGGCCAAGTGCCTGGCATAAAAAATACTGAATATTTATTAAGTAATCATAGAGACCAACTTAGGACCAACTAATCCTCTAAGTATAAGAAACTGAGACCCAAAAAGTTTCTTTAAATTCAGTAATGCAGTAAGTATCTGCTGAGTATCTACCACGTGCCTAGTTGTATAAGGCTGAATGTCTTTGGTGTATTTTAAATGTGATTCAAAATATACTTTATTTCTGTTTGTCCATAGATCGAAAGATAAATGCTAGAACTTTATAAGTCCTCACAGAAAGATTAAGATATATTCAGAATTGGTTTACATCGATGTATTATATTCTAAGTGAGCATTACCCAAGAACACCGTCTGCAGAATGCTCCCTTAATTGTGTGTGTGTGTGACTGTGAAAGAGAGAGAGGGAGGGGGGCAGGTCAAATGCCCAATTTAAGAAACACTGGGTTAAATTAAGTAGTTTCTTCCCTGAACTTTCTTTTTTTTTTTTTAAGATTTTATTTATTTATTCGACAGAGCGACACAGCGAGAGAGGGAACACAAGCAAGGGGAATGTGCGAGAGAGAAGCAGACTTCCCGCCAAGCAGGGAGCCCGATGCAGGGCTCGATCCCAGGACCCTGGGATCAAACCTGAGCCGAAGGCAGACGCTTAATAGCGAAGCCACCCAGGCGCCCCTCCCCACACTTTCAACATACTTAATAGTAATTAGTTAAATCTCTAAGAACAGCATCTAATTTGTAGTGTTTCGCAGATTCATTTGGCTAAGATACTCCCCTCTTTGTTGTTGTGCTTATTAATATACTCCAGAAATGGTGTTCTGGGAAGCACAGAGTTGGTAAATGGACCTGTTCTTCAAAATGTGCTCACCCTGTTTAGTGAGGACTTCAAAGGAAAACAGGAGCCGGAGTCAAAGGGCTGCTGATAAAGGTCTGGGATAGAGGGCAGAGGGCGGAAGGCAGCTGGAGCAGAAGGGAAGGCTTGGAGGAGAGGCAGTGGCAGGGAGACCGGGAAGGTAGCTGGTCCTGTCTAGGGTCTGTCAGTGGGGGGAGGGGCCACAAGCCAACATCAGAGAAGCTGTTTTCTTGCTAAGCTCTGTGAAGCATTTGGGGCACAAGCAGATGGACTCTGGGGCAAGATGTAAGATGTATCACAAAAAGAGCCAAGAGCACTCCTACAGGAACATGCAGCATGACATCAGCCCTCTGGGGACTCCAGAGGACGCAGGCACCCTTCCTGTAGCTCCCCAAGAGCTGCCATGCATCCCAACCATGGTGTCTATCTGTGGGGGCAGGAAAGGAAGGAAATGCAGTGGCACAAAGCAGGTGACCAGGTGATTTCATCAAATCTGTTAAACCCACAACCCGGGGAGCTGCTGGACAGAATTTGGGTTGATTTTAACAAGAGTGTGTAGCAACGGGGAGCAAAAGTAGATGGAAGCAGAGCCAGGGAACAGGATTGGCTCCCTAATTTTCAAGGCCTAGTGCAGAATGAAAATGTGGGCCCCTTGTTTTTACATGAAGAATTTCATGAAAGGATGCGGTGTGTGTGTGTGTGTATACACACACACATACACGTACACACAATGGAGTATTACTCAGCCATCAAAAAGAATGAAATCTTGCCATTTGCAATGACGTGGATGGAACTAGAGGATATGATGCTAAGTGAAATAGGTCAGAGAAAGACAAATACTATATGATCTCACTCATGTGGAATTTAAGAAACAAAACAGATGAACATAGGGGAAGGGAAGGAAAAATAAAATAAGATGAACATTGAGAGGGAGGCAAACCATAAGAGACACTGAACTATCAGAAACAAACTGAGGGTTGCTGGAGGGGAGGGGGGTCAGGGGATGGGGTAACTGGGTGACGGACATTAAGGAGGGCACTTGATGGAATGAGAACTGGGTGTTATATGCAACTGATGAACCACTAAATTCTACCTCTGAAACTAATAATGTAAAAAAAAATTTTTTTAAAGAATTTCCTGACATGACGGCCACAGCAGGGAGTTAACAAGCGCAGGAACCGTCTGAGTGTGGAGCCTATGCAACGGCATAGGTTGCCTGACCACAAAGCTGACCCTGCCAGAGAGTTATCACTGGTCCTGTGACCCCCATTTGAATCCTCTGGCCAATGTAGCCTGGAGAAACCAGGTTACACATGTGTTCTATGGAAGGTAGATTTCCTTCTCTCAAGATACTCGATTATCATAGAAACCCTATTTACCAGCCGTACTGGGTAAGCTTAACTTTGCTGCAAGATAAATCTATGTACACATTAAATTTCAGGAACATATTTAATGCAAAAATCCACGCACATCCAAGATACTCCCATATATAGTTCTCACACCACAAACAATATCCTTTTTTCTCATGGCCAAGAATAAAGACAGCTTTGCAGCTGCATAGCAGAAATGTGTAACCTTTGACTTTGTCCTGGGGTTAAATACCAGTATTTAGTTGGTGCTGAGGCAGCACTCAGCACCGTGCTGAGTTCTCTCAAAACGAAAAACAAACTCAGGTGGAAAATCTGGGCAAGCAATGTCATTTGCTATTTTTGGAGGTGGGGGAGAGAAAGAAAGTTGTGGAAAGTGTTATAACAAACAGCATAGGGCAGCACACCGTGAGTGTGAAATAAAACAACACCCGCATGCTCTTCTTGTTGATTGGATGGAAGCCATGAAGTTAAGGAGAAACTATCCGGGGAGAGCTGGTATCCTCTTTTGAGAGGCCACTGGCCTCTCAAACAATGGAATGAAAGCATGACTCACCTCACCCTGTAAGATTAATCTCCAACTAACCAGCAATCCTATCTCTGAGATCATTCAAAATGTCCCCTGGGGAAACAGTGAATACAAGGGCACATGAGGACCAGACCCCCCAGGGATCCACTTAGCACTGAATGCTTTGGAATTGAAGAGCTGTCCTTCATCTCCCCCAACCACCTCCTTCGCAGCTGCCTTCCACAGCCTTCCGCCTGCCTCTCCCCACTGTCTCTCCACAGAGAGCTCGCTTGGCTAAGAGGACAGGCTCAAGCAGAGTAAGCCGTGAGGTGCAGTTAGTGGGAGAGGAGAAGGAGTCCTGGAGGGCCTGGGAGCCGAAGCTGTCGCCTGTAGGATGGCTCCTAGGGACAAACTGAGTTGTAGGCTCTGACCAGGTAGGTCAGGGCAGGACTGGGCAATGGGCAAGCATGACTATTTATTGTCCATAATACAGATGGTCCAGACTTACGATGGTTCACCAGTGATTTTTTTTTAAGATTTTATTTATTTGAGAGAGAGGAATGCATGAGTAGAGGGGAGGGGCAAAGGAAGAGGGAGAAGCAGACTTCCCACTGAGCAGGGAGCCCAATGTGGGACTCGACCCCAAGACCCCAAGATCACAACCCAAGCCGAAGGCAGAGGCTTAACGGACTGAGCCACCCAGGTGCCCCTCAAGGAACAATTTTTTTATTTTTCAATTTTACCATGGTGCAAAAGTGGTACACAGTCAGTAGAAACCCTACTGAATTTCGAATTTTCCTGGGCTAGTAATAGGCAGTAGGGTCCTCTCTCATGACACTGGGCAGTAGCAGCAAGACACAGCTCCCAATCAGCTACACAATTACAAGGGTCAACAACCCATACACTTCCCGCCATTCTATACCCACACAACCATCCTATGTTTCACTTTCAGTACAGTAGTCAATAAATTTCATGAGATATTCAATACTTTATTATAAAATAGGCTTTGTGTTTGATAATTTTGCCCAACAGTAGGCTAATGTAAGGGTTCTGAGCACGTTTAAGTTAGGCTAAGCTATGATGTTGAGTAGGTTACATGTATTAAATGCATTTTTACTTAGGATATTTTCAATTTATGATGGGTTCTTTGGGACAGAACCCTACCGTAAGTTGAGGAAGGTCTGCACATTGAAGGACCTGAAGCCCAAGGAGGTCAAGAGAGTAAGTGGTCATATTGGAATCAACTCTAGTCCTTGTCACTCTAGGACTCATGCTCTTTCTGCCATATCGAGCTTTATCCCTGCTTCTCAACACTGTAATGTAAACTACAAATGCTCAGCAAGGGGTGGTTTCGAGTTGTAATTTCAATTAAGAGTGGGAAGAAAAGATAAAAAGAAACTAGATTTGTTTTTGTGACTTGAAGTATTGAGAGAAGGAATCAGCATCCTTCAAAAGGAAATAAGAAGATAAAGAGAGAAAGGAGGGGGGAAATGCTAAACAACAAAGTCTGGAAAATACACTGTGCTGATATCTTAAAGAGAATGAATTAAAGGAAAGACTCTGGGGGTGGGGAAGAACCTCCAGATTAAGATATGTCTAAGATATACATTATGAGTGAAGAGGAGAGTGTGAAGTTTGGTTTTTTGTTATGTTATGTTATGTTATGTTATGTTATGTTATGTTATGTTATGTTATGTTATGTCAGCATATAGTACATCGTTAGTATTTGATGTAGTGTTCCATGATTCATTGTTTCCATATAACACCCAGTGCTCTGTGCAATATGTGCCCTCCTTAATACCCATCACTGGGCTATCCCAATCCCCCACCCACCTCCCCTCTGAAGCTCTCAGTTTGTTTCCCAGAGTCCATAGTCTCTCATGGTTTGTCTCCCTCTCTGATTTCTCCCCCTTCATTTTTCCCTTCCTTCTCCTAATGTCCTCCATGCTATTCCTTATGTTCCACAAATAAGTGAAACCATATGATAATTTTCTTTCTCTGCTTGACTTCTTTCACTTAGCATAATATCCTCCAGTTCCATCCATGTTGATGCAAATGTTGGGTAATCATCCTTTCTGATGGCTGAGTAATATTCCATTTACATATGGATCACATCTTCTTTATCCATTCGTCTGTTGAACTGCATCTCGGCTCCTTCTACGGTTTGGCTATTGTGGACAATGCTGCTATGAACATTGGGGTGCATATGGCCCTTCTTCTCACTACATCTGTATCTTTGGGGTAAATACCCAGTAGTGCAATTGCTGGGTCATAAGGTAGCTCTATTTTTAAGTTTTTGAGGAACCTCCACACTGTTTTCCAAAGTGGCTGTACCAACTTGCTTTCCCACCAACAGTGTAGGAGGGTTCCCCTTTCTCCACAACCTCTCCAACATTTGTTGTTTCCTGCCTTGTCCATTTTTGCCATTCTAACTGGTGGTATCTCAATGTGGTTTTGATTTGAATTTCCCTGATGGCTAATGATGTTGAAGATTTTTTCATGTGTCTATTGGCCATTTGTATGTTTTCTTTGGAGAAATGTCGGTTCATTTCTTCTGCCCATCTTTTGACTTGGGTGTTGAGTTTGAGAAGTTCTTTATACATCGTGGATACCCGCCCTTATCTGTAGTGTCATTTGTAAATATCTTCTCCCATTCTGTGGGTCACCTCTTTGTTTTCTTGACTGTTTCCTTTGCTGAGCACAAGCTTTTAATCTTGATGAAGTCCGAAAAGTTCATTTTCACTTTTGTTTCCTTTGCCTTTGGAGACTTGTCTTGAAAGAAGTTGCTAAAGTTCTTTGCTGAGACTTGAACTGGTAGTGAGAATGGGGTGGGGGTGGTTAGAGGGTCAGGGGGTCCAAAGTTCATCTTCATTTCATAGAATTGCACAGGAAGTTGGTCACCAAGCTGGGACTAAACTTTGGTCTGCGGGCTCAGGGGTCCAGGACTCTACTCTGCTCACCCTGAGAAGGGAGCTAAGGACCAAAGACGTGGAAAACCTTCTGTGAAAAGTTACAGGTCACCCATACACAAACAGCTACAGGCTTACCAGTTGCAGCGACACATGACACTACTAAAAACCAAGAGAGGAAAAGAGGTACAGGGTTGAGATGCTGGGAACAGAGTGTCAGGACTGCAGCGTGGAGGCTTTCAAAGCAAGAGCATCAGTCACGACCAAGAAAAATGTATTTTTTGGAGAGGTATTGAACTTTGAGTACATGCTGTGCATGTACCAGGTACAAGGAGAGCTACAAAAAGTTCGAGGCAGCACTTCCAAAGACGTCCTGACGCAGCATCTAAGAGCCACACGCAAGGTGGTGGTTGAATTTAGGCAGGGAAGTGAGCACCGGGGAAGAATGGAAGGAAAGAGGGAAAAACAGAAGAAAGGTGTAGATAAAGTAACATTTAACGTTATGATTTTGAAATTTGACCTTTTTAATAAGGATGCTTAGATAAGATACTCAAATGGAAGTGCATCTGGTAAACCATATGCCGAGGCTCAGCATCTGAGTACAAAATGTTACATTTCCTTTATACTTAGAAAAACCAAAAAGGAATACATTCCAATGGGGGAAAAATCCAAACACTACCAAAAGGTTTGACATGACGTCTTACTGTCACCACCACCATCATTATTCCTCTCTCCCTTATTAATAATTTATTTGTAACTGCAGCAAACCATTTTATGGTTATATAAAAATTATCATGAATATGCACAGAGCACACACATTTTTAAAAATGTGTCTACATGGGCCACACGATACACACTCTCCGGAACTCCGTTGCCTTGATTACACAGTAACGTATTTCAGAACTCAGTTCACCTTTTCGAAATTTTTTTTTTTTAAGATTTTATTTATTTATTTGACAGAGAGAGACAGCCAGCGAGAGAGGGAACACAAGCAGGGGGGAGTGGGAGAGGAAGAAGCAGGCTCCTAGCAGAGAAGCCTGCTGTGGGGCTCAATCCCAGAATGCTGGGATCACGCCCTGAGCCGAAGGCAGACGCTTAACGACTGCACCACCCAGGCACCCCAGCCTTTTCAAAATTTCTGCAGGGCTGTTGTATCATTTCGCCATTATTCATTTAACCAACTTACTACTGTTGGACATTCAGGTTGTTTGAAATTTTTGGTGTTACAATGGGAACGAAATACTTGGCATATTTTTACTTTCTAACATAAGGTAAATGTTTGAAAGTGTAATTGCTGAGTCAAGGGGTATGTGTTTTTTTCCCCATTTTTTTAAAATTGCGGTAAAATACATGTAATGTAGGGGCGCCTGGGTGGCACAGCGGTTAAGCGTCTGCCTTCGGCTCAGGGCGTGATCCCGGCGTTATGGGATCGAGCCCCACGTCAGGCTCTTCTGCTGTGAGCCTGCTTCTTCCTCTCCCACTCCCCCTGCTTGTGTTCCCTCTCTCACTGGCTGTCTCTCTCTCTGTCAAATAAATAAATAAAATCTTTAACAACAACAAAAAAAATACATGTAATGTAGAATTTACTGTCTTAAAGACTAAGTGTATATAGTTCAGTTCAGTGGTATTAAGTACATTCATACTGTTCTGCAGACATCACCATCATCTGTTTCCAGAACTCTTTCCATCTTGCAAAACTGAAGCTCTTTACCCATCAAAAGATAACTCTCACCCATAAATACCGAGAATACACTGATGGTTGCCAGAGAGGAGAGGGATGGAAGGATGGCGAAATGGGTGAAGGGGAGTGGGAGACAAGACTTCCAATTAGGAAATGAATAAGTCATGAGGACGAAAGCACAGCACAGGGAATAGAGTCAAAGTTTTATAATCGCATTGCATGGTGACAGATGGGAGCTGCACTTGTGAGCACAGCATAAGGTATAGAGAAGCTGAATCACTATGTTGTACACCTGAAACTAGCATAACATTGTGTGTCAACTCTCCTTCAGTGAAACCAGCCAACAAACAAAGCAGCAACTCTACGACCCCCTGCCTCCAGCCCCTAGCAATCACCATTCTACTTTCAATCTCTATGATTTTGACTATTCTAGGTTAAGTGGAATCACAGCATTTGTCTTTTGTGTCTGGCTTCCTTCACTTAGTATCGTGTCTTCAAGGTCTATCCATGTTGTCTCATATGGCAGAATTTCCTTCATTTCTAAGGCTGAATAATATTCTATGTACAGCGGTATGTATTTTTAACATGTTGACATATCTTATGAAATTGTCTTTTTAATAGGTGGTACCAATCTACACTCCCACCGTAGTGGACAGTCCAACTGTCTCCTCCTATACCAATATTGCTTTTCTTTTCTTTTAAAGATTTTATTTATTTATTTATTTGACAGAGAGAGAGACACAGTGAGGGAGGGAACACAAGCAGGAGGAGTGGGACAGGGAGAAGCAGGCTTCCCACTGAGCAGGGAGCCCGATGCGGGGCTCGATCCCAGGAGCCTGGGACCATGACCTGAGCCAAAGGCAGATGCTTAACAACTGAGCCACCCAGGCGCCCCCCAATATTGCTTTTCATCAAACCTGTCAGGTTTGCTGGTTTGCCAGGTGGGAAATGACATGTTATTATTGCTTTCCTTTGCATGTATGAGTATGGTTGACTTCATCATGTTTTCACAAGTTTATTGGCTATTTTGTTTCTTTTGCTTTGTGCTGCCTATTGATATTTCCACCTACCTTTTTCATTTGGGTTGTCTTTTTCATAGTGACTTTTATGAGATCTTTACAAATTATGGAATTAGCCCTTTTTAATATCTTATGCTGTAAATATTTGTTTCCAGTTCATCTTTGAAAATTTGGACATAGGCTTTTTTCTTGCTGTTTATTTTTTACTTTTTATTGTGGAAAAATCAAACATAAAAAAGCAGAGAGAAGAGTATCCCATGTACTCATTACCAAGCTTCACCCCCCCAAATTATTTTGAAGCAGATCCCAGACATCGTCTCATTTCATCCACAAGTATTTCCGCATGTATCTTTAAAGATAAAACCTTTTAAAAAACAACTATAATACTGTTACCACATATATGTGGCTTTTTAACATAAAAACCAGTTTCTGTGCAAATTCATCAGTCATTTTTATTTGACTTCTGGGATTTGTGTCATGCTCAGTAATGTCTTTATGACAAGATTACAAATGAATTCAGCAATGTTTTCTTCTATCATTTTTTTTAAACCCAAAAACCATTTAGTAAGTTTAAAATGATTATCCAGGGCATGCAGAGTCCTAAGGTCTTGGGAAAAGGCAGAATAATAGAATAGTCAGAGGCAAGAGAGGTTAATCCCTTTTCTACCTTTCTCACCTACAAACTGTAACATCTGCTTCTAAAAAGCCCCTTTCAGACCCAGCTCCAGTGTCTCTGAGCTAACTACTGGGGTCAGAGTCCCCCTCTGGCCTCTCCAGCCTCTGGGTTCTTTCTTCTTCTCCTTCTTTTTCTTATTCTCCAAATACGAGTTTTATTGAAGTATAATTGACCTACTAGTAAGTTCACTGTTTAAAAGCGTACAATGCGTGGTTTTTAGTGTTTCCAAAGTTGTGCAACCATTGCCACTAATTTTAGAGCTTTTTCTTTACCCTCAAAGAAACCTCATATACATCAAGCAGTCATTCCCCATTTCCCTGTCTCCCCAGCCACTGGCAAATCAGTAATCTACTTTCTGTCTCTATGGATTCCCAGGACATTTCCTATACATGGAATCATATACTATGTGGCCTTTTGTATCTGGCTTCTTTATTGCTAGTACCTTTATAGTTCCATTTTAACATTTTATTACTTTCCTTTGGGAATTTACTTTGATGAAAAGAGTGGGGTTATACAGCTTAATTTTTTTCCCAAATAGTCCCAACACTGTTTTTTTTCTTAAGATTTTATTTATTTATTTGACAGAGAGACAGCCAGCGAGAGAGGGAACACAAGCAGGGGGAGCGGGAGAGGAAGAAGCAGGCTCATAGTGGAGGAGCCTGATGTGGGGCTCGATCCCGTAACGCCGGGATCACGCCCTGAGCCGAAGGCAGGCGCTCAACCACTGTGCCACCCAGGCGCCCCCCAACACTGTTTTTTAAAAATAATCCATCTTTCCTCTCATGGACTGGAAATGTCACCATTATCATCTACTAAAATCTCATGTGTATTTCAGTCTATTTCTGGATTTTCTATTTTATTCCATTGATCTGTTTACATTTTTTCTAGAACCGAACTTTTTAATTCTTGTAACTTTAAAATGCATTTAAATGTCTAATCTGACCACCCTCTTCCCAATATCTTTCTGTTCAGATTTTTATTGCTACAAATAAACCCAATGTTAGTTTTTTAATGTTTAAATTTTTTTAACACTTTTATTGAGATCACATTGCATTTATAGATTAATTTAGCGAGAATTAATATCCCTTAATTACTTTGTAATTCTTGTAACTTTAAAATGCATTTAAATGTCTAATCTGACCACCCTCTTCCCAATATCTTTCTGTTCAGATTTTTATTGCTACAAATAAACCCAATGTTAGTTTTTTAATGTTTAAATTTTTTTAACACTTTTATTGAGATCACATTGCATTTATAGATTAATTTAGCGAGAATTAATATCCCTTAATATCCCTTAATTAATTAAAATCCCTTAATATCACATTTTCTTTACTGAGGTCCTGCCTATTTCTGGTTAAGTTCATCTTCAGGTAAATTGGTGGTAGTATTGCTATTGCAAATGAGATTTTTTCTCCCATTGTATTTGCTAACATTGTATCAATTTTGCACATTAACTGTACAAAAAGCAACTGACCACTTCAATAAATTCTTGTATAATTTCGTTCCAGTTAGCTCTCGCTGCATAACAAACCACCCCAAAATTTAGTAGCTTCAAATAACAAGCATGTGTTATTTCTCACATCTCTGTGGGTCAACTGGTTGTTCTGGTCTAGGCCGGCTCTGTTTATCTCTTCAATTGACACCTTAGCTAACATAGGTAGCTGGGATGGTTTCAATCCTATATATATTTAGTAGTTGGTTCTGTCAGCTGGGGCTGTGGGGTGACTTAACCACATGTCTCTCACCATCCAGCGGGCTAACGTGGGCTCAATTCAAAAGTAGTGGTTTCACCAAAGATACAAATCTAATGATCTGAAGAGACACATGCACCCCAATGTTTATAGTAACAATGTTCACAGTAGTCAAACTATGGAAAGAGCTGAGACGTCCATCAACAGATGAATGGATAAAGATGTGAGATATATATATATATATATATATATACATACACATATACATATACACACAATGGAATATTACTCAGCCATCAGGAAGGATGAATACTTACCATTTACGTCGATGTGGATAGAGCTGGAGGCTATTATGCTGAGTGAAATAAGTCAGTCAAAGAAAGACAATTATCATATGGTTTCACTCATATGTGGAATATAAGAAACGGTGCAGAGGATCATAGGGGAAGGGAGGGAAAACAGAATGGAAAGAAATCAGAGAGGGAGACAAACCATGAGAGACTCTTAACTATGGGAGACAAACTGTGGGTTACTGGAGGGGAGGTGAGTGAGGTGATGGGGTAATTCGGTGCATTAAGGAGGACACGTGATGTGATAAGAACTGGGTGTTATATGCAACTGATGAATTACTGAATTCTACATCTGAAACTAATGATGTACTATTATATGTTGGCTAATTGAATTTAAATTTTTTTTAAAAAGAGTAGTGGTTTTTGAATTCCTTAAAATGGTTAAAAAAGAGGGCAAGTTCTGGGGCACCTGGGTGGCACAGTGGTTAAGCGTCTGCCTTCAGCTCAGGGCGTGATCCCGGCGTTATGGGATCAAGCCCCGCATCAGGCTCCTCTGCTATGAGCCTGCTTCTTCCTCTCCCACTCCCCCTGCTTGTGTTCCCTCTCTCGCTGGCTGTCTCTATCTATGTCGAATAAATAAATAAAATCTTTAAAAAAAAAAAAAAAGAGAGGGCAAGTTCCATTGCATAAGCACTTTGCAAGTTTCTGCTTGCTTCATGTTTACTAATGTCCCATTATCCTAAGAAAGTCAATGGTCCAACTCAGAGTCAAAGTGTGGGGAAATAACTCCACCTCTGAGAAGAACTGCAAAATAGTATAGCCGTTCTTGCAATTTCCTTCAGCTTTCTAGTATTTCCTTGGCCTATTCTCTTCAAGTTTCTAGTTGTTCTTTTTTTTTTTTTTTTTAACTAGGCTCCATGCCCAACGTGGGGCTTGAACTCACAACCCTGAGATCAAGGATTGAATGCTCTACTGACTGAGCCAGCCAGGTGCCCCTCTAGTTATTCTCTGATATTATTTCAAATAATAAATCTTTCTTACCTTAAATGGCACTTTACCTCAGGGCACCTGGGTGGCTCAGTCAGTTAAGCAACTGACTCTTGTCTTCAGCTCAGGTCATGATCTCACGGTCATGAAATGGAGCCACACGTCAGGCTCCACTCTGAGCTGGCCTGCTTAAGATGCTCTCTCTTAATGCTCTTTACCTCTTAAATTCTTTCCTTACTTAATTATACTGGTTAGGATTTTCAGAACATTATCAAGGTATGGAATCTTCTTCCTTACTTTAATGGAAATTAAAGCATGATGCCAGATTTTTATGATGGCAAAAAAAATCTAGCTCTTCCTAGGATACTAAGATGTTCTGGGTTTTATTTTGATCTCAGTTTAATCAGGAATGGATGTTCGATTTTGCTAAGTGGCATTTCTTTCTGAGATGATTGTATTTTTTTCTCCTTTGATCTGTTAATATCGGGGCATATTAAAACAAATCCCCGAAATGAACCATACTTGCATTTCTGGCATGACACTTGCTTGAGGTGTGTTTTTTGTTATAGCGGGTGTAGAAGAATTATGTTTCAGTGGATCTGCCTATTCTGGAAATTTCATATAAACAATCATACAATTTGTGGCCTTTTGTGTATGGCTCCTTTCACTTAGCATAATGTTTTCAAGGTTCCATGTATCAATACGTCATTCTTTTTCATGGCTGAATCATATCTCGTAAATGGTAATAATACCCCATTTATGTGTGGTATGGATGTATACTTCTGTGTCATCTCCTGAGTGAATGATCATATGATCTTCCTCTTTTATTTTGCTTTTCCAGTGGATTGCATTCTAGATATTCTGGTGTTGAAACATCTTTTCATTCCTGGGATAAATCTTGCATGGGCATAATTATTATTCTGTTAATGAATTGCAAGATTTAACTGACTAGTACAGTTGACCCTTGAACAACAAGTGAATGAAGGTTGCTGACCCCTGTGCAGTTGAAAATCTGCACATAATTTTTGATTCCCAAAAAACTTAAGTTAATTACTAATATAGCTTACTGTTAAGTGGAAACCTCACCAATAACATAAACAGTTTATTAACACATATTGTGAATGTTGTATGTATTATATGTTGTATTCCTTCAATAAAGTAAGGTAGAGAAAAGAAAATGTGATTAAGGAAATCATAAGGAAGAGAAAATACGTTTACAGTACTGTATGTATATTTACTGAAAACAATTCCTATATAAGTGGACCCATGCAGTTCAAACCCATATTGTTCAAGGGTCAGCTGTACTTTATTAGAATACTGGAATCTTTTTATAAGTAAGCTTAACTTGTGTTTTTAATTTCTTCTGCTTTTCTTATTTAGTTCTGTTATGAGATTATGCTTGCACAGGAATAGTTGTATAAAATAGGAAATATTTGTTCCTCGAAAGTTTCTTAGAATCTAAGTATAAAATCACAGGATCTGGTTCCTCTTAGGAAGTAAATCTTTGGCTACCATCTTCTATGGTTATTGGCTACTCGATTTGTCTGTATCTTCCTGGGCCCATCTGATGCACAAACCATAAAGTTTACAAAACAACTTGATGACTTGTCACAAAGCAACATCCAGGTCAAGAGTTAACAGAATTGCCAATGCTCCAGAAATCCCCAAAGTGATTGCTCCTAATCACTACTCCTTTTCTTTTCAAAGATAATTACTACCTTAACTTCTGTGATAACTATTTTCTCGCTTTTCTTTATATGAAACCCTAAATAGTAATTTTTTACCTGTATTTAACTTTATATAAAGTGGAATTATGCCATATATATTCCTGTGGATCTAGCCTCTTTTATTCAACAATATATTTTTAAGATTCATACAGGTTACTATGTGTAGCTCATGTTTTTCTTTTACTTTGTTTAATAGCATTTTATTGTATGAATATACCACTATTTCTATATTCATTCTTCTGTAGGTAGACTTTGAGGCAGTTTCCAGTTTGAGATAATTACAAATAGAGCTGCCATGATCATTCTTATATGTGTCTTGTAGACAATATGTACACGTATTTTTGTTGGGTATAGTTCCTATAAATGATGTTGTTATTTATAAGTTACATAAGTTATATATAGCTTCAATTTTATTAGATACTATAATCTACACTTCTCTAGCAGCATATGAACATATTCCTTGCCCACATCCTCACCAACACTTGGTAGGTTTGATCTTTTAATTTTAGCCATTCTGGTGGGTATATAATGATGTCTGGTTATAGTTTTTATTTGCATTACTAGTGATTAAGCATCTTTTCATATGTCGATTATCCATTGGATATCCATTTTTTCCCCCAAGAATATCTGTTCAAGTCTTTTGCCCATTTTTCTTTTGGGTTGACTGTCATTTTCTTATTGCTTTGTAGAATTTCTTCATGTATTCCATACTTAAGCTCTTTGTAGGTGATAGTTGTTGCGAATATCTTCTCCATGTTCCAATTTTTTAATGAATAGAAGTTCTTAATACTAATATTAAATTTAAATGTTAAATAAATGTCAAATTTATCCATCTTTTTCTTTATGATTAGATCTTTTGAGTCCTGTTTAAAAAAATCTTTCCACGGGGGGTGCCTGGGTGGCACAGCGGTTAAGCGTCTGCCTTCGGCTCAGGGCGTGATCCCGGCGTTCTGGGATCGAGCCCCACATCAGGCTCCTCTGCTATGAGCCTGCTTCTTCCTCTCCCACTCCCCCTGCTTGTGTTCCCTCTCTCGCTGGTTGTCTCTATCTCTGTTGAATAAATAAATAAAATATTTTTTTAAAAAAATCTTTCCACGCTGCCTGGGTGGCACAGTCAGTTGAATGGCTGACTCTTGATTTCGGCTCAGGTGATGATCTCACGATTGTGATATCAAGGCCCATGTAGGGCTCTGCACTGAGTGCGGAGCCTGCTTAGGATTCTCTCTTCCTCCCCCTCTCCCCCAACCCCACCTACCACTGTCACACACGAATGCACACTCTCTCTCTCTGAAAAAAAAATTTTTTTAATAAATGTAAATAAATAAATAATTCTGAAAAATCTTTCCTTACCTTTAATGAAGTTTTAAATTTTAATGTACTCAAATATATCAATCTTTTTCTTTATGGCTAGTACTTACTAAGTAATCTTTCCCTACCTGAAGTCATGAAACTTTAGTTTTATATCACCCTCTAGAAGCTTTATTTTACCTTTTACATTTTTGTCAATGATACATCTAGAATGAATTTTTATGTATGATGTAAGGTAAGGGTCATGTTTTCCCTCATAATTATCCAGTTGTCCCAGTGCCATGTATTGAAAGTTATCTTTTCTTTACTGCTTTGCAGTGCCTTTTTTTTTTTTTTTTGCAGTGCCTTTTTTGTCATAAATAAACTATCCATATACACATGGATCTCTTTCCAGATTTATATTCTATTCCACTGGTCAATATGTCCATCCTTGTGCCAAAATTATTTATAGCACATGTAAATATCCAGTAGAGGAAGTCCTCCCACTTTGTTCTTCTTCAGGATTGTGTGGGTTATTCTTGGCCCTTTGCATTTCCATTTTATCAAGCTTCAAAGAAAAAAATCTTAGTTAGATTTTGTTGGCTAACAAATTAAAAAAAAAAAAAAAACCTCTACTGGCTCTTCTGAGTAATCATTTGAATGCTATTTCTTGGTTTCATGGATGACTCATCAGCCAACATACATACTGTGCCTACCTTAAGTAAAGTAATTGACTGGGTTCAAAAATATCTCTGCTATCAGCTGAATCACTGACCTTCTCAAGATATTTTACCTGAGGAAATTGCCTTCTTCTGAGAGTAATCCCTATAGGGACCTCTGAGTTCCTTCCTCTCAATAAACCCAGTAGTAAATGTACTTTCTTTCCAGTCTTCATAAGATAACAAATAACTTCAGAGCTAGAAATGAAAATGAGTAAAAGGTTACAAATGATTTGCAGGCTAAGAATTCACAGATGCAAAATTTATCTACAAAGTTCCGATTCCAAGTCTGACCTTTCTCAGTCCAGAGACCTGTTTGCTTCCGTTCTCCCTTCTTTTGTCCATTTCATCTTTCCCTCCTGTCCATCCTCTTCTTAGCTCCAATATCTTCTTCAACCCAAGCCTTTTCTCTTTGCCCACACTGCTTTCCCTCCAGCTGTCTGAGTCTGTGTCTCTTTGGTCTCATTCTCTATTGACTGAAACACAGATATTCTCTCTTCTAAATATTAAAGTCATATCTGACTTCTCAAGGTCTCCCCAAGTCATTGAACACAAGCTTAGGAGCTTCTGCATATTTTCGAGCACATACTTGGGGAGCCCATGGCAGCCTTGCTAGGTACTTCACAGTTCTGAATCCCATTTTAGATGGAAAGAACTGCCTGGAGTTCAAGGACAGAGCTGGAATTATAGTTCAAAGCTTTTGGGTGGTCTGTTAAGGATTTAACTAACTCACTTGGTTCCTAATATCACAAAATAGCACTAGTATCACAAATCATGCCACAGTTCACGTGAACCTGTAAAGGAAGCATCAACCACTGCTTTAACCATGTACTTTTTTATGAGATGCTTTTCCTTTTTTAACTAAGACATGCCTACTGTATAAATCTTGAAAAATATAGAAAAGTGGGCACCTGGGTGGCTCAGTTGACTAAGTGTCTGCCTTTGGCTCAGGTCGTGATCCCGGGGTCCTGGGATTGAGTCCTGCATGGGGCTCCTTGCTCAGGAGCCTGCCTGCCACTCCCCCTACTTGTGCGCTCTCTCTCTTTCTCTCTCTGACAAATAAATAAATACAAATCTTAAAAAAATACAGAAAAGTATAGAAAATTTAAACCCCAGCCGTAATCTTACCTCTTAGATATTATCATTCTTATTATTTCAGCATATACTTCAGGCTTAATGCATGACTGATATTAGACATAATTTTATTTTCCACTTAAAATTATATCAAAAGCAGGTTTACAAATCCTTAAATTTTAAAAATTAAGTGACTGTAAAATATTCCTTTGACTCATAAAGAAGTGGACAGTCTCCCTTTTGTTAGATTGTAACGTGTTTCCAGTTTCATCATAATTGTAAATAACATTGATAGGAAAACCTTGTTCATGACTCTTTGAATTTTAGGTTATTTCTGTAGGCAAAATATGTATCTGATAAAGGACTTATATCCAGAATATGTGAAGAACTCTTACAAAATCAATAATAAGAAAACAAATAACCCAATGTTTAAATGGGCAAAGAATGTGGACAATTCACCAAAGAAGTTATACTGAAGGCAAATAAGCACATTCTGCAAGTATGTTCAACAACTTTAGCATCTGGGAAATATAAATTAAAAGGACAATAAGGTAATACTACACATCCACAAAAATGGCTAAAATTTTAAAAACTGACAGTACAAAGTGTTGACAATGATATGGAGCAACTGGAAGTCTCATATATATATTACTGGTGGGAACGAAAATGATGCACCCTCTTTGGAAAACAGTTTATTCATGTTTTATAAGGTTAAACTACACTTACCATCCATCCCAATAATTCTCTTCCTAGAAATGAAACTTCCCAAGAGAAGTGAAAATATATGCCCGCACAAAGACCTATATGTGAATATTCATAGCATTTCATTCATAACAACCCCAAACTGAAAACAATGCAAATGTCCATCAACAGGTGAATGGATAAACAAACAATTGCGATGTTTCTGTACGGTGCAATATTTCTCAGCAATAAAAATGGATGAGCTGCCAATAGATGCAACAATATAGACAAGCCTCAAAAGCAGTAGGCTGAGAAAAGAAGCCAGATACAAAAATCTACCTACCATTTAATGCCATTTATATGACATCCTAAGAAAGGCAAAACTATGGTGATAGAAAGAAAACTTTCTGGAGTGATGAAACTATTTTATATCTTGATTATAGTGGTGGTTATATGACTGCATACATTTGTTAAAAATGCGTTAAACCGTACTCTTAAAATGGGTGAGGTTTTGTCCTATGTAAATTATATCTTGATAAAGCAGATTTTAAAAATAAGGAATGATTTGAGTTGCTTTTTTTTTTTTTTTAACTTGGGCAGCTGACCTAAAGTGGAACCTGAGAACAGATTGGGGAATTCAGAGAAAGAAGTAGGACTTGAGTGCAGTGGATGGTGTCAGGATAATGACTTCTGGTTTTGGAAGTGTTAATGAGGTTGAGTTAATAAGGGCACAGAGAGAGAAAAGAGACCTATAGAAATGAGAAGGAAAAAAATCTGAATTCAGTAAAAAAGGAAAAAGCATGAAATTGAGAAAAGGAAAGACTTAGTTTTTGTACATAGGCTTTTTTGTGTTGCCTATTTTTGTCTCAATTTATTTTCATTTCTTTATTCTTTATTCTCTTGGTCTTTCCTTTTCCTGGGGTGTGTGTGTGTCAGGTGTGTGTGGGGGGTGTCACACACCATGTGTTACCATTCTGTGCTTCCAAAGTCTGTCTCCCTCTAAACACACATACATGCATGTGTACACACGCACACACACACACCCTAAAAATACAACCAAATGAGAACAGTAGGAGGAAAAAGTAAACCAAGAAGACAAGAAGGTAAAGAAGTTTGGCACCTGCCTAACAGACATTAGTAGGGAGGATTCACTCTTGGTCCTTTACATTCTATGGAGAAGAGCAATAGAAAAAAAGTACCAAGTTATTTAAACCAGCTTACTGACTTTTTAAACTCTGGGTAGGAAAATAGCTTTAATAGCTCCATTAGGACCTGGGCCAAGGACTTTTCCTTTGGATTTGTAGTGAATAATTAAAGGTTAATGGTGGCATTTTTCTTTCAGACTAGGGGAGGCAACCATACCAGTCATGATCCTAATTGAATCCAACTGGGAAACTCTAGAAAAATGTAACAAATTTGCAATGGTTAAAATGTTCTGGACCTTTTCATCTGTATCCATAAAAGGCAATGAAGCTGTATTTTTATTTCCATCCTATGAATGAGGAAGTTGAAATTCAGAAAAGCCATGGGATCTACTGACTCCCTCAAGAAGAAGAACCAAAAGACAGATGTTAGGGGCAGGATCTCCAGTTTGGCATTTTTAAAGGTGTTTTTTGTGGGTTGTTTTGTTTTGTTTTGTTTTGTTTGAGAGAGGCAGGGGAGGGGCAGAGGGAGTGAAGAGAGAGAATCTTAAGCAGGCTGCATGCCCAGCACAGAGCATGATGCAGAGCTCGATCTCATGACCCTGAGATTGTGACCTGAGTTGAAATAAAAAGTCAGATGCTTAACCCACTGAGCTACCCGGGTGCCTCAGGCATTTTGTTTTTAGATGTGCCTGGAAGAGGCAGCCAAGAGAGCTTCTTGGGCTGTTGAGGCCTGAGTTCTGTAGGAATTGTCAGGATATCACCTAGATCTCTCCCTATTGCTGTAGACCACTACCACTGTTCAGTACAGTAGCTCAGAGAAAGTGAGGGTAGGACTCTTTGGGGCCCATCAAGATTCTCTGAGAAAAGTGAAGAACAGAGTGGCCCGGCTTCTGCCCCGAAAACTTACCATGATACTTCTCATTCCAACTTTACTCCACTTTACACAACACCAGCTAGAGAGTGTGCAAGCTGGGTTGTGAACCCAAATTCTGTCTTACTTCAAAGCCTCGCTCTCAACCACCATACTCTGCGGCCTCCTGTTCTTTTCTAACATTCCCAGTATAGATGAGGTAAAAAGGAAAAAGAAAGGAAGGAAGGATGGTAGGAGGACACCCCCTATTTCCATTTCATTTGTTTCCATGAAGAACTTTCCAGTCGGCTTTCTAGGAGGGAAGCACAGCTTGTGCTCTCTCCTGCCTCTGTCACTCATTCTCCCCAAGGAAGGAAACATTTACCTGAAGGAGACTGGGAAAAGGTCACTCTTAACACACATAGTGTATGTAGATAAATGTTTAGCAACCAGCTTTGGGACAGGGGTGGAGCCCTGACTTGCAGCTAATCCTCCATTGTTTTCTCTTCTTCCCTGAAAGCATCACGTGTGTCCCCTCTCCTCCTGGGGCACCTAACTCTTCAAAGAGTTTAGGGCTTTGAAGAGTTTAGGCTTCCTCTCCCCCCCCACCCACCCACCAAACAAATTAAAAGAAAGAGTTTCAGCAGCTTTTGCTTTCTGCCCTACAGCACAGACTTCACCTGAGAAAGGAACACAAGGGCCTGGCTGCTTGCCTTGAACAGAAGAAAGGGAAATTTTAACATAGAATGAACAAGACCCCACTTCAAAGAAATTTTACTTTCCACTGCTCTGTCTTCTACTAAAGAATAGGGTATAGGCAGTCTTCCGTCCTCATCTTTGTCCCAAATGAGGTCCCAGTGACAGCAGTGCCTGGTGGGTGACATCTCTCCAAGTTTTTTAAGACATCTGGGCCTAGATTCTGAGCATGTTTCTGACCTGGGCTGAGGTCAGGCTGAATATGTGAGAACGTTGTGATTGGCAGCCCCCCTCAAATCCCATAGACCGGGGAATTGACTTTCTCTAAAGGAGGGGAGTATTCTGTTTCCAGGGGAAAGGGAGGATGCTGTGAGAACCAAAGGCACCCACCACAGGACTTCAGATACTCGTGAGTCGGTAGAATATAAGCACCTACGCCTGACCATCACAACAGGAGGAAACATAAGAAGACTGGACCCTGAGGCTGGACTGGGGGCATGTGACCGAGACCCCTCACAACACTCGAGCCTTCTCCAGAGCCAGCCTGCTGTCCATAGTGTGTCCACTGCTGGGTCCACTGCCACCCCTGTGGGCACAGGCTTTATCGAATATTAGGATTTTATCTCCTGGGACTCAGGCAGGGCTGAAAGGCTGGCCGGGCTCCCACTGAACTTCCTGTGTTGTCCACTTAGTTTGTATGCATGGGAGAGTGTTTACACTGGGCCAGATCCCAGAACTGAGACATAATTTGTGATGAGATGCCCTGGGAGGGCAACCGTGGTTCAGCCTGGGCCCAAGCAATAGCTGGGCACTCATGTGCAGAGGTGCCTGAGTCAGGTGGTAGGGCGCTGTGCCTGCTTGGGGTCTAGGTTCAGAACTATAGCCCTTGGATTTCCCAGGGCTTGTGCGCAGCGCCCCCTGCTGACCAATTTTGGTTAACCTTGTGTCTTTGAATCCCTGGTAATTCTATTCGTGAAATCTAATTCAGGGCCCTCCGGGATAACACAGTAAAATCAAGTAATGGCTATGAAGGTGCTTTGGAGAGTCAAAAAAAAAAAAAAAAAAAAAAAAGACTGTAAAAAATGCAGTGAACCATTATTATAAAGCCAAGATTGAGAAAAACAGAACTAAATGACTCCTTTATCCTCAAAACTTGCCTTATCCTGCATGCTTTCTCACTAATGTTTTGGATGCAAACAAATAGTAATGGGCTGAATTGTGCCTCCCCCCCCCCAAATTCACATGTTGAAGTCCTGACCTCCAGTACCTCAGAAAGTGACTGTGTTTGGAGATAGGGCCTTTAAAGGGATGACTAAGTTAAAATGAGGTCGTTAGGGTGAGCCCTAATTCAATATGACAGGTGTCCTTACAACAGGAGGAAGTTAGGACACAGACACACAGAGAAGGAAAACCATGGGAAGACAGGAGCAGCCATCTACAAGCCAAAGAGAAAGCCTGCAGATGAAACCCACCCTGCCGACGTCTTGATCTCAGACTTTTAGCCTCCAGAACTGTAAAAAATAAATTCCTGTTGTTCAAGCCACATAGTCTGTGGTACTCGTTATAGCAGCCCTAGCAAATGGATCCACCAGCCTCTGAGCCCTGCTATTGTAGCTGAGTTTTGTTGTACCTAAGGCAAGGTCCTGCCTAAAGTAATTCATGGCCTAGAAGGAGGAGATAGACAAATACAGACAGTTGAGTGTTACAAGTATTATTAATATTGATACCATCTATGTGCCCGATACTTTACCTATGTTGTCTTTAATCCTCACAGCTACCCTAAAATATTGTATAGATGAGAAAATAAAGGCACAACGAGGCTTAAAACATTCTCAAGGTCACATAGTCATTATAAAACCAATAGCTGAATCTATATCTAACTCAAAAGTCTGTTTTGTCCCCTGTTGGTCCCTCTGCCTCTGCACAGAGGACAACGGGAACACAAAAAGAGTGGGAGGGAGGAGAAGGTGGTTGTAGTAAACATCGGTGGTCTACTCTTTTCCTGATAACAGCACTCTTTTTTATTGGAGAAGGGCTCCCCAACAAAAGGAGTACACATTCTCCCTTCCCTGGTTAAGAGGAACAGTCCAAGACCTGGCCAATCATAACTTTTGCCCTCCAGCCACGGGTCAATGGCTGGGTACCTGTCTACAGGCTAGGTAATCTTAGTTTCTCCCATAACTGTTATAAGCTGAAACCAGGGGAAAGAAGACTTCTTTCTTCCCTGGGGTGACCAAAGTGTACATAAGCCTGGAATTCCCTTGACCACATTTTCCCTTAACAAGAGAGAATGAAATCAACTCATAAGAAGAAGCCAGAATACGTGTGTATGTAGACGGAGACAGAGAGAGCTATAACAGCATCGTCTGAGTGTCTGGATCCAGCCATTCCCGAGGCTGCCTCCGTACAGTCCTTACTTATATGAGTTAATATAACTGAAGCCAGTCTGTGTTGGGTTGCTGTCCCTCAGAATCCAGAGTCCTGAGAAGTATAGTACTGGTCAAAAAAAATTTTCATAGATGAAGTGACACAAGAAAGAAGGGGGTTCACCAGAAAGATAAGAGCAGAAGAGTGGCAGAGGTTAAGGAGTGGAATAGCAGCTACACTTGGAACCGCAAGCAGCCCAATATGGCTAGAGCTGAGACACGTAGGATGGCTAGAGAGGTGGGCAGGAGCCACATCAGCAAAGGCCTGAGTGCCCTGCTGAGATAATTTGGTCTTTATATGAGGTCAGTGAGGAGCTGCCCAAGAGTTTTAAGCAGTGGTGTGACATGATCAAACCTGGGTTTCAGCAGGTTACTCAGGAGATGAATCTGAGAGAATACAACAGGAGGCAGTTTCAAAAGTGGCTGCTACAGGAATCCAGGTGAGAGATCCAGGTGGAAAATGGCTCCCAAGTTCTTGGCTTAGCCATTGGCTGGAGGGGAGGATAGGGACAAAAAGAATTGCATTTTGGTCATTTCAAGGTTGAAGTGTCTGTGAGACATTTAAGTGGACTTCTCCAGTTGGTTTATTAAAAGAGGTGCCTGAATGGAGATTTTTTTAAAATTGTATTTATTTATTTGAGAGAGAGAGAGAGTGAGTGCATGCAGGAGTGGGAGAGGGGGAAGGGCAGAAGGAGAGAGAGAAGCAGACTCCCTCCTGAGCAGGGAGCTTCTTGGGGGGCTCAATCCCAGGACCCCAAGGTCATGCCCTGAGTCACCCAGGTGCCCCCTGAGTGGAGATTAAAAGAAAAATTTTTTGAATCATTAATTCAACCATTTGCTGCATGCCTACCACTGGCCAGGCACTGTGCTGAGAATAATATGGTCAAATCTCTGCTCCCCCAGGATTACACTCTGGCAAAAACAAAACAGATAATAAACAAGTAAACAAATAAAGAAACAAGGTAAGTGCTTGATAGACAATAAAGCAGTGTTATGTGGCAGAGGCCACGGAGTAGGGGCCTCTATTAGTTTGGGTGGCCGGCTGGTAGGGGGTGCGGAAGCCCTGAGGGTGATAGAGGCAGCCACAAGATGAGTATTCTCACATTCATGCGAATATGAACATGCCCATTAAAAAGTTCCATCCATGGGGCTCCTGGTGGCTCAGTCGGTTACATGTCTGCCTTCGGCTCAGGTCATGATCCCGGGCTTCTGGGATCGAACCCTGCATTGGGCTCCCTGCTCAGCGGGGAGTCAGCTTGTCCCTCTGCCCCTCCCCCGCTCATTCTCTCTCTCTCTCTCTCTCTCTCTCATTCTCTCTCAAAAAAAAAAAAAAAGTTCCATCCATTTTGCAAAGTTGCCTTCTTTGCCCCGCCGTGCCCTCGAGACTGGCCATGACAACATGGGGAGAGGCTTCAGTGTGGAAAGCCAAGGCTGGCGCTTGGGAGACGCCCACCAGCGCTCCTTTCTAATTACCCAGTGCCTTTTATCCCACATTCACAAAGCCCATCCTGGCATCCACTGTGGCAGGCCCGGGTCACTGACATAGGCAGTGGCTTTTGATCATTATCCCTGCGTCGTAAATAGGGGCAACAAAGGCCTCAGTTTACAGAGCATCAGCCAAAATTATTTTCTGAGTCAAAGGAGCTTACTTTGGGTTGAACCAAGAAACACCTGACGTCTGGTCCTTCTATTTTCCTGGAATTGCCAGGCACTACATCTTTCTATTACAGCTGTTTTCTCTTTTACTCCACGCATCTGACTAAAAACTTAGTTTTTCCTCAAGGACCCTGAAGTCACGTTGCTGTATCCTACCTACACCAGGCCTGTTACCCAAGCCAATTGGCTTTTCTCCCCAGAACACTCTTTAAATTGAAGTGCTACATAAAATCCTAACTTAACAATATAACTTATTTCCTTTCTTAGGGCCCTTAGTATGATGGCATAATTTGCATTACACTTAAAGACACAAATTTTAAATGTACAGTTCAGTGAGTTTGTATACCAATGTTTAACTGCTACCTCATTTAGAACATAGAGAATATTTGTAATCCTCGTAAAAAGACAAATAACCTAATTTTTAAATGGGCAAAGGACTTGAATAGACATTTCCCTAAAGGAGATTAGACAAATGGCCTATAAACTCAACATCGTTACTTTTTAGGAAAATGCAAATGAAAACCATTTGAGATACCACTCCACACACACGTGTCTAGAATAAAAAAAAAAAAAGGAAAATAACAAATATTGGCTAGGATGTGGAGAAACTGGAACCTTTGCACCTTGCTGTTAGGACTCTAAAATGTTGCAGCTGCTGTGGGAAACAATTTGGCAGCTCCTCAAAAAGTTAAACAGAGAGTTACAACATGGCCTAGCAATTCCACTCCTAGGTATATACTTGAGAGAATTGAAAACATCTGTCCATACAAAAACTTACACATAAATGTTCACAGCAGCATTCACATTAGCCAAAAAGTGAAAACAACCCCAATGTCCATAATCTGAGGAATGGATAAATAAAATGTAACCTATCCATATAATGGAGTATTATTCAGCCATAAAAAGGAATGAAGTATTCATACATACTACAAAATGGGTGGTCCTTGAAAACAATATGCTAAACAAAAAAAGCCAGAAACAAAAGGCCACATATTATAATACTTCATTTATAAAATGTCTAGAGTAAGCAAATCCATGGAGACAGACTATAAATTAGTGGTTCAGGGGGTGGGAAAAAGGAAAGAATGGGGGGTGACTGCTAATGGGTAAGGAGGTTCTTTTTGGGATGATGAAAATGTTCTAGAATTAGATAGTGGCAGTGGTTGCATGACCTTGGGGCTATACTAAAAACCATTTAGGGGGTGCCTGGGTGGCTCAGTCATTTAAGCGTCTGACTCTTGATTTTGGCTCAGGTCATAATCTCAGGGTCCTGAGATCAAGCCCCACATGGAGCCTAAGATTCTCTCTCTCCCTCGCCCTCTGCCCCTCCCCCCTGCCTCTCTAAAAAAAAAACCAAACACCCATTTAATTGTACACTTTAAAAGGGTGAATTTAATGGCGTGTGAATTATATATCAGTTTAAAAAGTTTAAATTTGGGCAACCCTCTTGGGTCCCCTCCCTCCTTGAGAGCTTTGTACTATCACTTTGCTATCACTCAGTAAACTTTACTTTGTTTCCCATAAAAAAACTTTTTAAAAATAAGAAGTTTAAATTTAGGGGGTGCCTGGGTGGCTCAGTCAGTTAAGCATCTGACTCTTGATTTTAGCTCAGGTCATGATCCCAGGGTTGTGGAATCAAGACTCACCACGGAGTCTCCTTGAGATTCTCCCTTTCTCCCTCTGCCCCTCTCCCCACTCCTGCTCTCTCTCTCTGTCTCTCTAAATAAAATCTTTAAAAATAAATAAAAAGCTAAGATTTTTGCACTTCAAAAGACATCATTAAGAAAATGCAAATACAAGGTAGATTGGGAGAAAATATTTACAAATCATATATCTGATAAAGGACTAGTATCCAGAACACACAAAGAACTCCTACCACATAATAATAAGACAAACAATCCAATAGAAAATAGGCAAAAGACTTGAGTAAACAGTTAATCAGAGAAGATATTCAAATGGCTAATAAGCATATGCAGAAATCATCAACATCATTAATCACTATGGAAATGAAAGTTAATAAGACTGAGAACTACAGACTCACTAGAATGCCTATAAGTAAGAAGACCGAAAATAAGCGTTGGTGAGATTGTAGAGCAATTGGAACTCTCAGACATTCCTGGAGAATATAAAATGAGAGTTACTTGGGAAAAGTTTGGCAGTTTCTTCAGTTAAATATAAATACAACCTAACAATTCCACTTCTATGTATGTATCCAAGAGAAATGAAAATACATGCCCCAAAAAACACTGATTCACAAATATTCACAGCGGCATTATTCATAATGGCCTCAAATTGGAAACAACCCAAATGTCCATCAACTGATGAATAAACAGTGTAGTTTATCTACACAATAATATATATCTTAGCAATAAAAAGGAAGAAGTTACTGATGCATGCCACAAATGCATGAACTTCAAAAATATCATGCTAAGGAAAGAAGACAACGTATTGCATGATTCCATTTATATGAAATTTCTAGAAAAGGCAGAACCATAGAGACAGAAAGCAAATCAGTGGTTGCCTGAGGCTGATGGCAAGAGTAGGAACCGACCATATGGACAAGAGGGAACTTTTTGGGATGCTTGAAGTGTTCTAAAAGTGGGTTATGGTGATGGCTGCACAACAGTATAAATTTACTTAAAAATCAATGAACTATTAACAAAAAAGAACCACCACAACAAAAACAAGGAAATGGACCCAGGAAAGCTTTGGGATAAAGGTAATATCCTTTTTCTTGGCTTGGATGGTAGGTGGTTATTTGGGTGTGTTCACTTGATGATAATCCATGCCCTTATATATATATTTCTCAAATGTATGATTTATTCCTTTTACTGTATACATGTCATTTTTTAATTTAAGAAAGTTTAAAATAGGGTCACCTGGGTGGCTCAGTCATTAAGCTTCTGCCTTCGGCTCAGGGTGTGATCCCTGGGTCCTGGGATCGAGCCCCACATCAGGCTCCATGCTCCGCTGGAGGCCTGCCTCTTCCTCTCCCACTCCTCCTGCTTGTGTTCCCTCTCTCGCTGGCTGTCTCTCTCTCTCTCTCTGTTAAATAAATGAATAAAATCTTTAAAACAAAAAGAAAGTTTAAAATAAAAAATTAACCATTCAGACAGTCTGAGCAATTTATTGATGAAAGAAAAATTAGAGTGAAGTTCAATGTATTGCTGCTGGCTGCGGGGCCTGACTTGTGCTCTCATAAACTGCCCACACTACCCATTCTACCCATAAATTAACATTAATACATTTTCCACCCATGGTTCTACTTACCCTTCTCTCAGGGATCATCTCACTACATGTTTTGGTTTATTTCCATACCTGTTCTGAATCCTATAAGATCAGAGGAGAGGCAGATGCTTCTTACACAGATGCTTTTGTTTTTGTTTTTTAGATATAACTTGTAGACAGTAGAGTGGGCACCTCTTATGTGCACAGCAAGGTGAATTTTTACACATGTATACACCTGGGTAACCATTACCTTGATAGAGCATATTTCCAACACTCCAGAAGCTCCTTTGTGCCCCTCGGCAGATCCCACTAAGTGTAAGCACTGAATACCCAGACCCACCAAGTATGACATCCTGACTCCTGTCATCACAGATCACTTTTACCTGTTTCTGAACTTCATGTGTGGGTCCGGACATGTTTGTGTCTGATGTCTTTCATTCAACATTATGTCTGTGAGAGTCACCCATGCTGCTGAACTGTGCCAGTGGTTGCCTCTTCTTCCTTATCGTGGGACTCTGTCACAATTTCCTTTAAAAAAAATTGTATTTGTTCATTTGAGAGAGAGAGAAAGAAAGAGAGAGAGCGAGCTGGGGGAGGTGCAGAGGGAAGGGACAAGCAGACTCCACACTGAGCACAGAGCTGAATGCAATCACACGACCCTGAAATCATAACCTGAGCTGAAATCAAGAGTCAGACGCTTAACCAACTGAGCCACCCACACGCCCCTCAATTTACTTTTGATGGACATTACGTTTTTCTAGTTTTTGGCTTCACAAATAAAGTGTGCATATTTTCTGGTGGATTTCTGTTGTCACCTAATGGTATTTACACTAGGTTTTATTTTATTTTATTTTTTTATTTTATTTACCAGGTTTTAATAAAGTAAGGTGCAACATCCAGATCAGAGTAGGTCCAAGCATTTGGACTTACAGTCCCTGATCTCTATCGTGCAAGGGTAACACCAACAGGCTATGAATGCTGGTAATTTTGAAAACAGAAAGTAATACCCATTTCACGTCTATAGGAGATCTAAATAAGGAGGAGCCTGTGAAGACCCCAGCACAAATTGAAATCTGTCATGTCTTTTCTCAGCTAGAGTGAGCCCAACCTTCTGCTCAGCCTTCATAATTACTAATGGTTTTAGAGAATTGAGGAATTCTCAAAGAACTATAAACTATTCATTGATTATATAAAGGATCTATTGCAATTAATAGTTTTTTTTTCTGGAGAGTGATAAGAGGAGAAAAAGGGAGGGACAAAGAAAATGGATTTAATCATGACTCTGAGGTATTGGTCAGTCCTAGAGAAAATTGTAAAGTAGGTTAGGTGCCTTTAAGGAGGCACCACCCATGCTTTTCTCTTCTTTGGAATATATTCTTCCCTGTGAGCCCTTTCTTCCAAAGCCACGGTCCTCAAAATGCCCTGGACTTGGTACCTCATTCAACCTACTCATCTTAGGTGATGCATAAACTCTGAATCTGCCTGCAGCCCTACGGCAGATGCCCTTGGGCTTTCTACCAGGTGACGGGCAATCTGAGAAACTTACTTACCATCTGTGTGATCCCTTCCCTCTAGGATGTTTTAGTAGGAGTCATCTAGGAAGAAAGCTGGAATTAAAAGGAGCTGTTTTAATGGTGGAAAATCTGTCTGGGGATAAGCTCTCAGGGGAGCCACAGGGCTGTGTCTCTAGCTAGCTAGGTCAGGCATAGCTCAGCAGGTCCTGCATTTCATTGCAGATGTTTGGTTTGGAAAGTGACTTGGCTATTTGGCTTCTAGAGTCCTTTCTCGCCATGGGGCTCCTCTGTGGGAGGACAGAGCTCATCAATCACATTCCCCAAATGTCAGGATGCTGCTGTGTGACCCCAGAAGAACCTTGCTTCCCATCTACGTAACAGAAGCAAGGACTCTACATTTGTTGGATACAAGTGTGAACTGTGGGGCAAAGGTCCTCCCTGATGGTTAGAGTTCCCAAGAAAGGTAACTGTTGGGAGATAAATTGCAATATAAATGTCACCCCCATCCTCTGTTGTTATTTCACCCTTCCTTCTTCTCTTTCCTACAGTCTCTTACGAGACTCTTGGGGGATGTAATTCACCAGCCAGAAACTAAATTAGATTTAACTTTCTCAATTAGATGCTATTTCAGCTATGTTAAACCAGTACTTGAGAGGCTAAGCCAGAACATGAGAGCCCTGGAAAGGGGTCCAAGAATCATTCAGGTTCGGACTTGTAGAATTATTACTTTCACTTTCTAGAACCCGCCACACCTTTGTTTAACTATAAAACTTAGATCTGCTGCCCTCTTTGCCCGAAATTCCCTCTTTTTCATCAGGCCTATCCAACACACGCACACACGCACACAGAGCACACACACAGAGCACGGAGTGGCTTCTGCTTGTCCCTCAGGACTCAAATTAGGCACTATCTCTTTAGTAAAGTTTTCTCTGATATCCCAAGTCAGAGCTAGCTGCCCTTTCCCCCACCCCTGTGGGGTGTTTCTTTTTTTTTTTTTTTAAGATTTCATTTATTTATTTGATGGAGAGAGACACAGCCAGCGAGAGAGGGAACACAAGCAGGAGGAGTGGGAGAGGAAGAAGCAGGCTCCCAATGGAGCAGGGAGCCCGATGCAGGGCTTGATCCCAGGACCCCGGAACCATGCCCTGGGCTGAAGGCAGACGCTTAACAACTGAGCCACCCAAGCACCCCCTGTACACAGTTTTCTTTCTTTTCTTTTCTTTTTTAACATTTTATTTATTTATTTGACAGAGAGACAGTGAGAGAGGGAACACAAGCAGGGGGAGTGGGAGAGGAAGAAGCAGGCTCCCGGGGGAGGAGCTTGATGTAGGGCTCGATCCCAGAACGCTGGGATCACGCCCTGAGCCAAGGCAGATACTTAATGACTGCGCCACCCAGGCACCCCTGTACACAGTTTTCTAATCATTGATGGATTTTCCAGCCTTAACCAATTGGCAGTAAGTTCCCTAATTGTCAGTATAGACCCAATATGCCAGGTACACAGTAAATACTAGTGTCGTTAAATGAATAAATAGATTGTTACGGCTACTGTTGTACTCGGACTCTCATTCTGGTTAAGAATGAGCCTCCTCCCCAAATAACCAACCAGCTTAGAGAATACTTTTTGAAAATGTAATTCAATTATACTCACTTCAATTCAGAATTTGCTTCATATACTCAAGGCTTGGCCGTAGAGGATAGGAAAGAGGGAAAATAGCAGTACTAATTGTCATCTCTGCCTTCAAGAAGCTTTCCATCTTTTTGCAGATGGCAGTGGTGTTGGGCTCCTCCCTACACCACTTCAGATCCTCTCACCCTCCCTCCCTCCGACAGTGCCCAGGTGACCACTCTCATACAGGATCCTCCAGTTGCCCATGTCCAAAGGCTCTTGGGTGAAAGAGTACATCATGGAAGTTCAGAGATTCAGTGTAACTGAAAAATAGCGCATTCATAGCGGGGAGGAGCACAGGTAATGGGAAGAGATGAGGCTGGAAGGCTCAGCAGGGGTCAAGTCCCAAAGGACCTCCCGACCACACAAAGTAATTTATCCTGATGTCAAGGAGCAGCCCTAGGAGGGTTCTGAGCAGAGAAGTGACTTGATCAGATTTATGTTTTAAAAAGATTCTTCTTGCTACAGAGTGAAACACTAACCAGGGGACGACAAAGCTGGAGGCAGGACGTCTGCTTGGCAATTACATGTCAATCCTGATGCACATGGGAATCACCTGGGGGGGGGGCTTAAAGATAAATATCGAGAGGTGGGACCCAGATATCGCTTCTTTTTCCTTCCAGCTCCCCAGTCATTCTCATATACAGCCAGTGTCGAGAACCACTGCAGTAGAGGTACCAGAAGATGTCCAGCAGGGCCGGAGAAGAGAGGGCCATGGACCAAGGCAGGAGAAACAGGCAAGGAGAGAGATGAGGGCCCTGTGCCCTGTGGGTTGTGTCCAGTCTGTGCCGTTTTCTCAGATTCACACTCATTTCAGCCCATCTGGCTTTTAAGTTTAAATCCGTTGCACAGAGGTTTTTAGGGCAGTGAAACTATTCTGTATGGTACAATCGTGGATACATGTCCTTACCCATTTGTCCGAACCCTTAGAACGTACAACACCCAGAGGGACCCTGAATGTAAACTATAGCCTCTGGATGATATTGCTCTGTCCACGTAGGCTCATCAACTGTAACAAATACAGCACTCTGGTCGGGGATGGTGATAGTAGGGGATGCTGTGCATGAGTGAGGACAGGAAGTAAATGAGAAATTTCTATACCTTCCTCTCAATTTTCCTGTGAACCTGAAACTGCTCTAAAAAGTAGTCTAATGGAGCACCTGGGTGGCTCAGTCGGTTAAGCATCAGGCTCGATTTCGGCTCAGTTCATGATTTCAGGTTTGTGAGATGGAGCGCGGCCTCCAGCTCCACACTGAGCAGGGAGTCTGCTTGAGCTTCTGTCTCTCCCTCAACCCTCCCCCACCCCTGGCTCACACGTGCTCTCTCTCACTCTCTCTCTAAAGTAAATCAATCAATCTTTTAAGAGTGAAGTCTATTAAAACTATGTCAAATTCACACAAAATATCCAAATTTCTGCTTCTCTAAGAAGTTCGAAGATCTGGCCACACTGGGTCTGTGTGCCCCCAGGTGGTACGCATACCCCACGCCCCCATGGTGCCCACCACTGTCAGTTCCCACCACTGTAGCTCAGTGTCCTTGCTGTTTCAGCTCACGCCCTGCCAGCTTACCCATTTACGTTCATTGTCTAGTGCCTATCAGGATTGGAGTTGAGAATTTAAGAGCCAGACTCTACAGGGTGGGTAAACTTGGTAAGGAATTTATTTATTTATTTATTTTACCTTGGGAGCAGTGTGAAGCCCTCGAAATGTTTTACACAGAGCAATAACATGATCAAATATGCAAAATTAAAAGGTCAGCCTGGATTGTTTAAATTCCAAATACAGGAACTATTTTACTGGTTAATGAAGACAAATCAAGACACCTCAGCCTCCCCAGCTCTTTTACAGAAAAACCTTTATTACATTCCTATAATCAATTTTCAGTAAGAATGGATCATTTTCGCCAATGATTTGTCCAAAATAATAGGCAAAATAACAAGATAGGTTGAAAATAGAGCTGAGCTAGAAGGCAAAAGATCTGGATTTAAGTGACTTTGACACTGAGCTTCTCACCTTGGCTGTCCTCCTCTGGAATATGAAAATAATAAATGTAAAAAATTATCACAATTCAATTGTTTATCAAACTCATACCCCTTCCTACTGTGTTTGGCCTGTGCTAGGCCTGGGGATATAAAAATGAATGGGACAACCCTTAGGGGTCTATAGTCTACTGGAACTACCAATGATATAAAGAGGTAATCATATGTATATGCCCCAAAGAATTAAAAACAAAAATTTGAACACATGCTTATATGCCAATGTTCATAGCAGCATTATGCACAATAAGCAAAAGGTAGAAACAACCCAAGTATTCATCAACAGATGAGTGGGTAATCAAAATGTGGTAGGGACATACAAAGGAATATTATTCTGCCATGAAAAGGAAGGAAGTTCTGATACATGGGTAAACCTTGAAAACATGCTAAGTAAGACACAAAAGAACAAATAGTGTATGGTTTTATTTGTATGAAGCATCTAGAATAGGCATAGAGATAGAAAGTAGGTGAGAAGTTACCAGGGGCTGGAGGTGAGGGTGGGACTGGAGACTTATTGCTTAATGGGTACAGAGTTTCCATTTGAGGTGGTAAAAATTTTTGGAAATAGTAGTGATGGTGGCACAACATTGCATATTTAATTAATATCACTGAATTGCACACTTAAAAATGGTTAAAATGGCAAGTTTTGTGTTACATATATTTTAGTACAACAAGGAATGAATGAATAAATGAATGATTAAATAAATAAGTAAATAAGTCAGAGTTTGGGATGCCTAGGTGGCTCAGTGGGTTAAGTGTCTGCTTTTGGCTCAGGTCATGATACCAAGGTCCTGGGATGGAGTCCTGAGTTGGGCTTCTTGCTCAGCGGGGAGCCTGCTTCTCCCTCTGCCTGCCACTCCCTCTGCTTGTGCTCTCTCTCTCTGACAAATAAATACATTTTTTAAAAAAATCTTTAAAACAAATAAGTCAGCGTTCAACTAAAGACATCAGAAGAACAACAGGGTAAATCTAAAGAGTATAATAAAAGAAATAATAAAAATAAAAGCAAAAATGAAAGAACTAGAAAACAAACAATAAAGTCAACAAAGAAAAAGCTGATTCAGAGGGAGGGGAAGATAATAAAATACACATAAGCACATAAAATAGAAGTAATTCTATTGTGATAAATGCTAAAAGAGATGCAGTATGAAGAAAGTCCTAATTGCAAGGTGAAGTAGGAGAAGGCTTCAGAAAGATGCGCTTATGGAATTAAGTGGATTTAAGTGGCTTTGACACTGAACCTCTCACCTTGGCTGTCCTCCTCTGGCATATGGAAATAATACAACCAGATTCTCCTACATGCTCCCCAGGGTCATTGTGAAGATCAAATTTTAAAAATATGGTAAATGCTTTGTAAACTGCCAGGTGATTCATAAATGTAAAAAATTACCACAATTCAATTATTTATCAAACTCGTGAACTCAGGAAAGAAGAGTAGAGGTGTTCTGGGGCACAGAACCCAGCTGCGGGGTGTGTGTGTGTGTGTGTGTGTGTGTCTGTGTGTCTGTGTGTCTGTGTGTCTGTGTCTGTGTGTCTGTGTCTGCTGGGCAGAGGGACTCTTGTTCTAATCACCACTATATCCCCTTCCTAGCCCAGTGTCTCAAACCAGGGTGTTTAACAGAAGTTTGCTAAATGAATAAACGTCTCCCTGTCGTATTCTACAATGTGTGTTTGATCCGTCCATGGATTTTAAAGTGTAACATTTCCTAAGCCCTTTATCCATCACTTTTGGATCTGTGCAATTCCATGCTATAATCTTTCATGACAAAGCAATGTGATGCTATTCTCCTCAGAGGCTCCCAACCTTTTCTTTGTTTCATATCAAGTGAGGCCTTCAACACCTAGGCCTGAATAGAAAGCTAAAATTGACAGTGACTGTTGAAAAGAAAACTGAAATTCAAGTGGCTGCCCAAGTATCTTAAGGATACATATGATGGTGGGATCTGCCTATCTTCTGCCCCAGTTTTTAGGTATTGGTGTTTGCTTTGGGCATTTGAGGGGCCAAGAAAAGCTACTGTTGCTGCATCGGGGCTGCAGTGCATGGTTGTACAGGTTGCCCGCTGCACAAGAGCTCCTGGCAGACGTAGGGAGGTGGGCTGAAATATAGCCTATTTTCCACTTACCAAGCCATACACTCTGGGGCTTCGTCCACCCAGATGAAAGAAGCCTTTTTTTATTTGGCTCAGATGTGTCAGTGAGTATGGGCAAATTGCAGCCCTGTTGTCCCTGTCCACCTGGGCTGCCCTGGTGGAGAGAAGGGTCAGTGCCTGAGAGTCTCCCATCTGTCCTTTCAAAAGAGCTCCCTCAATTCTCTTCAGCTTCAAAGCATCTTTTCAGAAGATCTTTTCAAGTCCTTTGGTGGAAGACTAACCCATCACTGGCAATCCACAGACGGAGAATTATCCTCTGCCAGGAGACCTTCAGAGTTCTGTAAAAAGGCAAAGCTAAGCTCACTTCCCCACGCCACTTTTGGCCTTATGACTGTCCTGCCACTAGATGGCAACCTCCCCCAGTTACTGGAAGCCGACTTTTCTGAGGACTAAACTGGGGAAGCAGAAAGCTTGGAGGCAGGGCTGCCTACGTAGAAAGGACTTAAGTTTGATCCCAGCTTTCTTAGTATGTGATTTGGAAATATGTTATCATCCTTCATGCAATTTTATTAAATTGAATAACAGTTTTACAGCACTCATCTAGTTCATATGGAGCTAATTCTTCTCTTCTTCATCTGATTCTGTTTCAATCTGCAGATGTTTAAATTCAGGAGACACAGGTCAAGCTACAGAGAACTAGTACTTGTAGAAAATACTAGAAGGCCTTATTAATAACAAAATGGGCGGGGGGTGGTGTGCCTGGGTGGCACAGTTGGTTAAGTGTCTGACTTTGGCTCAGGTCATGATTTCAGGGTCCTGGAATCTACTCTCTGTGAGCAAGTTGGGCTCCACGCTCAGTGGGGAGTCTGCTTGTCCCTCTCCCCCTCCTCTGCCCCTCCCCCTGCTTGTGCTCTCTCTCTCATATAAATAAAATCTTTAAAAAAAACCATAATGGGGTATTGGTTAAATAAATTCTGACTCCAGGCAACCAATAGCCATTAATGATTTTTAACATTCTTCTTTTTTAGTTGGGGCATAATTTATATAACACTTGAAGGTACAATTTTTAAGTGTACAGTTCAGTGAGTTGTAATATATGTGCACACCAGTGTAACCACCACCCCAATTAGGACACAGAACCTTTCCATCACAGTGGTAAGTTCTCTTGTCTGCCTTCAAGTCAATCCTAATGACCTGAAGGAGGCTCAAGGCCCAGAGGAATACAAACAGTGGGTTGAGTAGGGAGTCTGTGTGGCTTTGGGGATAATGCACACTGTAAGAAGCTAATAATTACTCACAGCCTTGTGCTTTTGTGTTTTCCTGGTAAAGTCAAGCAACCATTTATTTTTAAGAAAGAAATGACATTTTAAGAATCAGTTCCTTTTACTGAGCATTTTAGTAACATAATTTTCTTCCAAAGATGAAAATGCACAAAGTTCTCAAAAATATGTTAAGTCATTGCTTCACGATTTGGTTCTTGTGAAGTTCTTTTACTTTGCAGTTGTTAGGCTGTCCCTGAGAAAGTGATCAAAATCATTCAGTGAGACCATTGCTTTGTTTTGAAAATACTTTTTCCTTAAGAATCAATCAAAGCATTCTTCCATCCAGGGGTTGAATTCATTTATTAGCCTGCACTAGGATTGCCTTTATTGCTATGCTAGAGAAATGCAGCAACTTCTACTAAAAGATGATTTCCTTATTGTTGACTTCTTATGGAAGCATAACACACATGCAGAAAAGTGCACAGCTCAATGAATTGGCATAAAAATGAACACACCCATGTAATCAGCACCCAGATCAAGTAACAACTACCAGAACCCTAGCAGGCCTTCTAGTAACTCCTGAGGTAACCACTACCTTGACTTCTAAGAATACGGAAGACGGGCGCCTGGGAGGCTCAGTCCATTAAGCGTCTGCCTTCGGCTCAGGTCATGATCCCGGGGTCCTGGGCTCAACAGGGGAGTCTGCTCCTCCCTCTCCCTCTGCCACTCGTGCTCTCTCACTTGCTCACTCACTCTCTCTCTCTCAAATGAATAAATAAAATCTTTACAGGAGCATAGATGACTTTTACCTGCTTCTGAACTCTCCGTAATAGAATCGTATATTAGTTGCTGTTTTATACCTGGCTTCCGTCTCTCAACATTGATATTGTTGAGTTGTAATTGTTTCTTTCTCTTGCTGTGTCATAGTCCCTTGTGCTGTCGTTGCACCATTTACTTCTCCATTCCGTATGGACGGTCATGTAAATTGTTTCCAGTTATTGGCTGTTACAAATAGCCAATGAGAATTTCTAAAAAATATCTCTCAATGAACATTACTTACATATTGCTGGGGTCTACATTTGTTCAGCTTGAATCGATGCTGCCAAAGTGTTTCCCAGTGTGGTTGTACTAATTATACTCCTACCAACAATGTATGAGGATAGTAGTTGCTCCATTTTGACAACATTTGATATAACTAATCTTTATCATTTTAGATATTCTGGTATGCACAGTGGTATCTCGCCAGGGCTTTAATTTGCTTATCTTAATAGGTAAAGTCGAGCACTTTTTTCATGCTACATATTGGTTATTTGGATATCTGCTTTTGTGAAGTGTCTGTTCAAGTCTTTTGCCAATTTTCTGTAACTTACTTAACATAAATTTTTAATTTTTTCTTTCTTCTTAACTTTCCATTATGAAACAATTTCAGACTTTTGCAAAAATAGTACCAAACAATCCCATATTCCCCTTCATCTAACTTCGTATCTCCCTATCTTGACTATAGCCCACTTATCAAAATCAAGAAATTAACATTACTCATCCACAGGCCTTATTAAAGTGTCATCAGTTGTCTCTCTAATGTCTTTTTCCAGAGCAGGATTCAATCCAGAATTACACATTGCCCTTAGTTGTCATGTCATCTTGGTCTCCATTAACCTGGAATCCTCCTTTAGTCTTTGTCTTCGATGCCCTTACCACTTTGGAAGAGTATTGACCGGTTATTTTGTAAAATGCCCTCGATTTGCATTTGTCTGATTCTGTTCCCTCGGGATTAAATTCGGGTTATGCATCTTTGAAGGAGTGATGTTGTATTCTCCGTGCATGGTAGCAGGAGGAACATGATGTCAGTATATCTTATCAGTGGTGATGTCAGCCTTGATCACTCGGTGAGGCTGGTGTCTCCACTTTAAAGTTACTATTTTTCCCTCTGTCGTTAGTAAATATCTAGTAATGCAGTAGGTACATACTCTGTTTCGTTTGCTCCACAATGGTTTTAATTTATAGTATTCACTTGTGTCTTCTTCTAAAAGCTTTCTTGTTTTTCCTTTCGTCTTTGGATCTACAATCCATCTGCAATTGATTCTCTTTTGGGTAAGTGTCAAGATTTATTATTTTCCCATATGATATAAAATTGTCCTAGCACCATTTATGGAAAGTCTATCCTTTGTTATAAATCAAGTGACTATATGGGTGAAGGTCTCTTTCTGCCCTCTCTTGTTATGTTGGTTCATTTGTCTATCTTTGTGTGACTACCATACTAACGTAGGAGCCATATTATCAACTCTTGTTATCTTTATATTTCTGGCTTTGAACTCTTTTCAAGATAGACTTACCTATTTTTGGCCTTTTGCATTTCAGCTTAAATTTCAGAATCCGTTTGTCAATTTCCACATAAACCCTCTGATAGGATGATTTGGATTGTGTTGAATCTATGGATTGTTTTGGAAGCATTACATATTTACAATATTGAATCTTCAAATTATGAACATAGTACTTCCCTCCATTTAATTAGATCTTTATTTCCCTTCATAATGTTTTACTGTTTTCAGGGTAGTGGTCTTGCATAGCTTTCACTGATTTATTCCTAAATATTTGATGTTTAACAATTTTTGAACTATGGAACTTCATGAGAAGAGAATAGCATAGAGCAGTGGTTCTCAGTGGGAGGTGACTTTGCTCCCAGGACAACTCTGGCAGTGTCTAGAGACATTTTTGTTTGTCACACTGGGAGACATCTCTTGGGTGAAAGCCAGGGATGCTGTTTAACATCCTACTATGCCCAGGTCAGCCTCCCACAATGAAAAATAATACAGCTGAAATGTCAGTAATGCCACTCTGAGGAAACTTCAGTATAGAGTTAAGAATTTCAAAAACAAAAGCCATTTGATATAGTCATTTTTTATACATTGTTTAGGGATTTTTGTATGTCATATAAGTAGCGATCTATAGTGACATTTTCATCATATTAAAGTTATTCTTTTCTCCTGGGGTATGACTAAAGCTTGGCATTTTCAGGATTTTATTTTTTAAAAAAGGTGTTATAATTGTTGGGAGATAATTCTTCATGGGTTTTGGGTTTTCTGAGCAAAACACATAGACCATTTTGTTCAAGGATGTTTGCATAACAGACAGCCTTGGAAACAGAAAGACAGAGGTTCCCTGTAGAGAGTTGGAGACATCTCTCCCTGGAGATATTCCAGGGTAATAAAGCTAGAGACCTTGCCCTTCCTTCCCTGGAGATTATTTGCTTACATTTTAGTGTAATAAAAGATAATACCTCTCTCTAGGGGGATAAACAGGTTTGTTAGCAGTCCCCTTATAAGATTAGGGGTTTCCTAGGCTCCCCGTCCCTCAGTATGCCCGGTATCCACCTCAGCCTACCCCTGCATGCCCCCCATGGGACTGGGAGGCAAGATGGAGCCCATGCTGCCTGCTGTGCTGTGAGTAATAGAACTATCTAAATCTATCTGGCCTTGTGTCTCTTTACTGGCTGAATCTATAGATTCCATATCTTGGCTATTGTAAATAATGCTGCAATGCACGTGGGGTGCATTTATCTTTTCAAATTAGGAAACACAGGTTTTCCACATGAGAATCCCTCTTACAAACTTTTCATAGATTTTTTTTTTTTAAAGCAAGCCTAATACACTGCTGTGACTTGTGACTGGGATGCCCTGTAATATAATTTTTTTTTTAAGCAAGCCTAATACACTGCTGTGACTTGTGACTGGGATGCCCTGCAATATAACCTCAGGAATCATTGGATTCTGTGGTGCCCCAATGGGTTTATGCCTGAAGAAGCACTAGTTGCCTGGCAGAAAGACGGAGGAGAAGAGATGGGGCACTGCCATTCTTGTTGCAATAAGCCTTGCAGAACTATTTGCCTCTTAAAATTCTGTGCATTTGCAACTTTGATTAAAATAAATATAATTCTGTGCATTTGCAACTTTGATTAAAATAAAAGCTATCTTTTTAAAAATGATGTAGATGGGCTGAATAAAATGGACACAACTAAAAATGGAATGAATGAACATGTAAGATTAATCCTAAAGAGTCTCTCAAACTCAGAGCTAAAGGACTAAAGCAAAAACAAAAACAAAAAGAAACAAAAACAACCAATGAAAGAAAAGTTAAGTGACATGGAAGATAAGGTCAAAAATTCCTATAGCATCAAACAAATTCCAGATCAAAAGAATGGAGATAATGAAAGAGAGATAATATAAAAGAAGAGCACTTCTGAATTCAGAAAGAGTCAAGTCTAAGAGTGCTAACCAGGACTAGAGAAACAAGTCCTACTCCTAAATGCATAGGGAAAGGGGGAAAAATCTTAAATTTTTCTAGTGAGAAAAACTATGTTACCTACAAAGGAACAAGAATCAGTTTAATATCAGATTTTCCGTTAATACCAGTGGATGGTAGGAGACAACGGAGAAATATCTTTGAGGATGGTGTCAAAGTTAGTTTCCTTTAGAGCCCTCAAACATGGCATTTATATATATATTAGATGGTAGCAAATACTACTGATTGAGGAAGGGAGTGATTGGTTAAAAGTTTTATTACTGAGAGGCACCTGGGTGGCTCAGTTGGTTAGGTGTCTGCCTTTGGCTCAGGTCAGGATCCCAGGGTCCTGGGTGGAGCTCCATATCAGACTGCCTGCTCAGCAGGGAGTCTGTTTTCCTTCTCCCTATGCCCCTCCCCCTCAGCTCATGCTCTGTCTCTCACTTTTTCTCTCAAATAAATAAATAAAATATTTTTTTAAAAGTTTCATTATTGAATTTTAACTTTATTTGGCTGTGATCAGAAAAATAGCAAACACTAATATAGAGCTTACAATGAGCCAAGAACTCTTAAAAATTTACATATATTAAGTCATTCAATCCTTATTACACCTATGAGGTAGGTACTATCATTATTCCCATTTACAGATGAGAAAACTGAAGCATAGAAAAGACTAGTGACTCTCTTTTGGTCTCCAGCTAAGAAATGGCAGAGCTGAGATTCAAACCCTGTTTTTAGTTTGGAATTTAATGAGGATTTCCTTCCAAATAAATATTCTGTTAGTTTTTGTAAATATTCAGTAGATGGCTGAAAAGAAGGTGCTTTCTCTGTAGAATATGGAGCCCAGTTTGGCTCATAACTATTCTACTTCATTAAAATATTGTTCAGATTACTGCTATATTTTTTGGTTTATCTGTCAAAGTCATAGCAGAGACCATTTAAAATTTATTTCTGCTAGGAGCCTGGGTGACTCAGTTGGTTGTGTCCAACTCTTTTTTTTTTTTTTTAAGATTTTATTTATTTATTTGACAGAGATAGAGACAGACAGCGAGAGAGGAAACACAAGCAGGGGGAGTGGGAGAGGAAGAAGCAGGCTCACAGCGGAAGAGCCCGATGTGGGGCTCGATCCCACAATGCCGGGACCACGCCCTGAGCCGAAGGCAGACGCCCAACCGCTGTGCCACTCACGCACCCCGGTTGTGTCCAACTCTTGATTTCAGCTCAGGTCATGATCTCAGGGTCCTGCGATAGTGGATCCCCCAGTTGGGCTCCACGTTCAGCAGGGAGCTTGCTTGGGATTCTCTACCTCTCCCTCTGCCCCTCCCCCTGCTCACATGCTCTCTCTCTGTCTCTCTTCCTCTCTCAAATAAATACATAAAATCCTTAAAAAATTATTTCTTCTTCATATTGTAAAAAAATTTTTTTAAGTTTCTTCTGCCTCTTAGATGCTATGTTTTTATTTCTGTGTTCTGGAATTTTTTCATAGTTCTATGTACTTTTTTATGCTTACTCATCCTTGAATGTTAAAAGTTTTATGTATGCTTTGCATTTGTTCCCAAACAGGATGAGCTAATTCTTCTTGGCTCCCTGCCTGTCTATTTGGATGCTGTTAGAATCTTTTTCTCATATCTAAAGCCGAAGGATTGGTTACCTTCTGGCAGCCTGAGAAGATTGTGGAGGGAGCCAGCTGGCAAGGATTGTCACCCCTGCAAGATCTCTTCCCAGTGTTTTACAAAGCTACTGTCCCTGGGGGCCAAAGGTTATTTGGCCTTTGTCCTTGCCTCCTTCCTAGCAAACAGCCAGACTGAATATCAGAGAGGAGCTTGCCATTCAGAGTAAAAATTCTCCCTTTTTGCCTTAGGCCACTTCAATAAGTCTTGGGAAGGGAGAGTCAGAAGACTGGGCTAACCCCGCACTCCTCTCTGGAAGTGTTTTGGTTATCTATTGCTCTATGACGTAACCCCAGCAATCACTTACTATTGTTACCTCTCCTGATTCTGGTGAGCGCCTGGGCTCAGCCAGGTGGTTCTCATGCAGGGTCTCTCAGTTGGCTTCCGTGAGACAGAGAAGATAAGGGAGTCATCTCAAAGGCTTTTTCATCCACATGTCTGGCTGGCACTGGGACTGGGGAAGTTCAAACTTCTGGGGTTGGAACATGGGGCTTCTCTGCGTCTCTCTCTATCTTGGTGTGCTCTGTCCATGTGCTCTCTGCAGCATGGTGGCTTCGGGGCAGATCTACTTACTACACAGCCACTCGAGGCTCCACAGGCGTTTGTTCTGAGCAAGAGAATGAGACAGAAGCTGTGTCACCTTTTAAGACCCAGCCTCGAAAGCCACATAGTGCGTTACTTTTGTTGTGCAGTCCCAGAAGCTCACCCAAGGAGCCCATTCAATTTCAAAGAGGCCATCTCTTGACTAAGGGTGAGGGAGGTAGGGTTTTGGAAGAACATGTGTAACTAAATACATTGTTGTGACCAATTTTGAAAAATACACTCTGTCACAGGAAGTTTGATACAATTTTGTTGAATTAATAAATGACCATATACCATCAATAATAACACTTACTGATGCCTACTGTATGCGAGTATCTAATCGATAGAGCTGTTGTGAGGATTTATTTATTAAAACTGTATATCTAAAGTACTTGAATAGTGACTGGCATGTAGTCAGTGCTTCTGTGGATGTTAGCTACACTCTACAGTTACAGAGAATTAGAAATCAATAACGATAGTGTCCACTGACCGCTCCTCCCTGCCATTCCGTTTCGGTTGTCCGTTCTACTGATGAAGTACAGGTGAGGTTCAGTGGGGTGAGGTCCAGAGCCGACGACCGAGAAAGAATTCTTGAGACGTCTTTGGTGCAGAATGGTGGTTTATTAAAGCACGGGGACAGGACCCGTGGGCAGAAAGAGATACTGCCCTGAGGTTGTGAGGAATGGCCTATTTTATACCCTCAAGTGGGGAGGGGGCTAGGGCTAGTGTAAGTCTCTAAGGAATTTTGGGAGCAAGGTCTCCAGGACCTTGAGGGAGCTAGCTACTGTTGGGAAAGGGTCATTTATTACTGTCTAATAAAACCTCAGTCATGAGACCCTTCAGATGTATATCGGTGGGCCATAATGCTTGGGGATGATTGCCAATACGTATCTTGGGGGGTTAGAGATAAAGGAAGTTTCCAAAGGAATTTTTATACGTTAAAGTAGACTTACAGGATCTAAAGTAGACTTACAGGGTCTTAGCGGAGGGGAGGGGGTCAAGCTAGGACTGCCTTTTGCCCTTAGCCAAGTATTAACATCGAGGCAGCTGAATTCCCAGAGGAATGTCACGGTGCCTGTTTCAAGGACTTGTCAATGGGCTGTAGGTAGCAAGGACTTTCTTTGTCCTTCAGAGCAGCTAGGAGTGCCTGAGGAACGTTGCATACATCCAGGGGTGGGGGATTACAGGGTGCCAGCTTCTGCTCAGTTTGTCTTCTGTTCCCTCATCACTACTATTCAATAACTTAAAAAAATCTTCTTGGTTTACGTACTTGTTTCAATGGAACATACCATCTGAAAGCTTCTTAAGAAAAGGTACACGGAAGATCAACTTTTTGAAATCTTGCATGTCTGACAATATCTTTATTTACCCCTAAACTTGACCAATAGCTTGAGTGGCTATGAGAATCTATGTTGGAAATAATTGTCTCTCGGAATCGTAAAGGCATTATTCAGTGGTCTTTCAGTTTGATGTGTTGCTATGGAGAAATCTGATGCCATTCTGGTTCTTGATCCTTTGTATTGTAGGGGCCAATGGCAGGTTGCTCCAAGATGGGCTGCTTTGGCGTGAACATTATTTTGAGTTAAAAGCAATCAAAACCCAGATGATTTAAGAAAAGCTCTTTACCTTCCCCTCAGCTGCCTGCCTGTACCAGGAAGAGAGCTATTAACGGATTCCTTTTTACCTAAGAAACTTACCTACATAATAGGGCAACTTTTGTTTTCCAAACATCTCCTCTCACCTTCCTGCTAATGGTCTTTCTCCCCTTTATATCTTAAGACCCCACCCCTCTTCTTAGCTCATAGAAGTGTCATGTAGCCTCACTGTCTTTGGAATTCCCATGTCTGTGTGGATTTCCTGTATTTATGCTATTAAATTTGACTTTCTCCTGTTAATGTGCCTCATGTTGATTTGATTCTTATTCCTGCTAAAGGGACCTTGAAAGGCAGAGGAAATTCTCCGCCCGCCCCCACCACCCCCCAACAGCATGCAACCTCATTTTTCCCTCTGGGTGCTTGTAGGATCTTCTTTATTTCCCTGGTCTTCTGAAATGTTATCATGATATACCTTGATGTGATTCTGTTTTTGTCCATTGTGCTGGGCTCAATGAGCACTTTCAGTGTGGAAACTCAATTTGTAAGCAGGAAGAATTAGGGGTCTTCAGAAATAGACAGACATAGATTTCTCAATATCAGAAAAGTCATTTTAGTCCCCCTACCATCTTGTGAAAGATCATAAGATCAAACAGCCACTATTAGGCCAGGAGATAAACCTAATCATATCAGGGACAATAAATCAGTGGTAAAACTCCCAGAGCTGGGGCGCCTGGGTGGTGCAGTCGTTAAGTGTCTGCCTTTGGCTCAGGGCATGATCCCGGCGTTCTGGGATCGAGCCCCACATCAGGCTTCTGCGCTAGGAGCCTGCTTCTTCCTCTCCCACTCCCCCTGCTTGTGTTCCCTCTCTCGCTGGCCGTCTCTCTCTGTCAAATAAATAAATAAAATCTTAAAAAAAAAAAAACAAACTCCCAGAGCTAATTTAAAAGTGAAGATTGACCTCTTATAATTCTTGAATTATCTTTGCAGGATCTTAAACTTCTTTGAGTACTCTGATACCAGACCAACTGGAACCAGAGAATTGATGACACTGACCCTTGCCAACCCTTGTGACTTTGACCTGGACTCTATTACCTTTTTTTTTTTTTTTAATTTAAATTCAACTAGCCAACTTATAGTACATCATTCGTTTCAGATGTTGGACTCTGTTTCCTTAAGATAACTTTTACCCAAATTCCCTGCCTAATTCCTCATTGCACAAGCCCTTTCATGAGAATGTATGAGCCCTTAACTTAAAACTTCCCCCATTGTTCTGGGAGACACTACTTTGGGAAATATCCACCTGGTGTTCTCCTTTACATGTTGCAAGTAAAACACTTCCTTTTCCTGGTCTTTGGCTTGGTTGTGTCTTTTAGCTCGACACTCACCAAGAGGCAAAGCCAGTTTGGGGTAGCAATATCCTGTAGTTCCAACAATATATAATTGGATTATTTAATTGATTTCTTCTCTGTTTCCCAGATGTCTTGGGCTGGCTTTCAAATGTTCTTATCTCTTTCTCTCCTTTTTGCCTTTTGTCTCTACATCCTAGGATATTTCCTTAACTTAGTCTTCCTACCACTGTACTGAGTTTTTCATTTCTGCTACCATATTTTTAATTTACAAGAGCTCTGTTTGGTTCTCTGAGTGTTCGTTTTTTAGAGACTCTGTTCTATTTTTATTCTAATTCTTTTTATTTCTCAAAGGAAATTGATAATACATTTTTAAAAGTTTCCCTCTTTCCACATACTCTGTTTCTTTGAAGTTTCTTTTTTCCTGTTCTGATTTATGTCAGATCCTTCCCTTAAATTCTAATGACTTTCAGCTGTCTGTTCTTATTTACGAGTGTCAGATTTAGCAAAACAAAACAGGACACATAGTTAAATTTGAATTTTGGATAAATAATTTTTAGTATAAGTGTATCCTGTGCAATATTTAGGACATACTTACAGCATATAAATATTCTATGCTTTAGTAAAGAATTATTTATTGTTTATCTGGAATTCCATTTAACTAGGTGTCCTCTATTTTATCTAGCAATCCTAAAAGTGAGATCTTAAATGCTGCCTGGAGGCTTCGTGCAGGTGGATAGGACTTCACTAGGATAAGTTCACTAAAGGGTTGCTCTAGTTTCATTGAGTACCTGATGACAGTCTCTTTAGGTCTTTACTCTCCCCAAAGAAGAATATTCCAAACCCCATGTTCTGGCTGCCAATGTTAGAGAAACCACATAAGGAAGAATACTGACCAATTCAATATTCATCATATTAAGTTTCATATAGATCTTCAATTTCAGTACAATTTCCCTTGCTAAGTGTGGCCACTGTTTAAATAGAAAACCACAGGCCCAAAATGGCGTCACTTGGGATGAGGCCCCAAGTCATTAAACCAAGACTTAATACATAACCTGACTGCAGTTTCACAACCCCCCCCCCACCAACCCCCAGGAATGTAACCTTTAACCAGTCATGGAATTTCCCTATCAGCACTAGGAAATTTACTGATAGACCTCTTCTGTTCCCCTTAAGAGGTCAACCTTGTCTAAAACAATGGATTCTTGGCTAATAATTTCCTTTTTTCCACTCTCCCCCTACCTTTAACAACCTTTCCTTTTCTGTAGCCCTTTGGAGTTCTCTATTTGCTAGACAAGATGCTCCCTGATTCATGAATCAATTAATAAAGGCAATTAGAACTTTAAAATTTATTTGGCTGAGTTTTTGTTATTTAACACTGCAGATTTTTTGTTAGTCCCCCCCATTCAGGGATGGAGCTTAATTCCTCTTCCCTTGAATCTGGGTTGGCCTTAGTGACTTGCATGACCTACAGGATATAACGGAAATAACATTCAGGGGCTTCTAAGCTAGGTAATAAGAAGCCTAGTAACGTCTGCCCTGGATCTCCTGGAGCATCCTTTCTGGGAGCCTGAGGCTCCGTGTAGGAAATGCAACTCCCCTGAAACTGCCATGTGGCGAGAGCATGCTTAGTTAGATGCTCTGGTGGCCAGTGCCAGCTGAGACCAGCCTCCCAGCTCACCTTGCCATGGTACCAGACTCTCGAGTGAGTCCTCCAGACTGGCCTATCTGCCAATTGAATACCACTCAGTGACCTTTGATCTTCGTTGATGTTGTGTGTGGAACAGAGAATCGTCCAGCCAAGCTTTGTCCAAATTCTAATCAACAAAATCATGAGGTACGATGAAATGATGGTTGTTTTACGTCACCAAGTTTTGAGGTACTTTGTGAGGGAGACTTAAATAACCAGAACAACTTGACTATACCCAGTATGCCCCATTCAGGAGATCCTCTGCTTTATGCCCTCCAGAGAATATGTTTTTCCATCTTTTGCCAAAGTGGGGGAGGGGCAGTGGCAGCAGTGCAGTCCTGGGGATTCTGCAGCCTTAGAAAAAATTTGCTGTTTTTACTCTTAAGCATATCACCACTTTCAGAAGCACCTGGTGTAGCAAGACCTGGGGTCCTGAGAAATGTTGCCATATTACATTGCTGCTTTTTTTTTTTTTAAGATTTTATTTATTTATTCGACAGAGATAGAGACAGCCAGCTAGAGAGGGAACACAAGCAGGGGGAATGGGAGAGGAAGAAGCAGGCTCATAGCGGAAGAGCCTGATGTGGGGCTCGATCCCGTAACGCCGGGATCACACCCTGAGCCGAAGGCAGACGCCCAACCGCTGTGCCACCCAGGCGCCCCTACATTGCTTCTTGGCTCGACCTACTCTGGGCTCAGGAATTCCCTTTGCTCAGGTCTGCTAAGCCAATGATCACATGCCTATCTGCTTTCCAGCTTACAAAATTTCATTTTTTTCCTCTCTTGTTACCTCATTCTTGTAGAGATTAAAAAAAAAATAATCTGCTCTTGTTTTAGGATTTCAAGAGATAGCTGAGGCAAATGCATGTGTTCATTCCGCTATCTTTAACGGCTCCTTTGAGTCTTTAATTTCAACAATGATACTAATTTTTTTAATACTCTGTCTTAGATCAGGCTCCCTAGAAGCAGAGCCAGAGATGGAGATTCTGATGTGAGTGCCTTACTTAGCAAGGGCTCATTGTCGGGAGAAGCCTGTATTTGAGACCAGCAGGGGAGTGCAAAGGAAGAAGCAGAGAACAGGTGTGGTTTCTACCGAGATTTAGCTCCAGTCTAAGCGCACGGGAGCTCTGCAATAGAAGGGGTGTCACAAACGTATTCCTGGCCTTTGTACCCCAGAAAGTTAGCTTTGAACTGTGGCTCCCCAGCCTGCTGTGAGGGCAGTTATGGGAGATTTTGTTTCCTCTAGGTTAGTTCATAAACTGAAGCTCAGAAACTTTTAAGTTATCAAAGCAGAGAAAAGGGGCAGAACGAGGTCTAGAATCTAAACCAGTCTGATCCTAAAGCCCATGTTCTTAACCATGTCAAACCACCTCCTTTTGCTACATCTTAATGACATGATTTAATATTACCTCTCCAGCTTTGAGGGTGTAATGGCCACTTGGATTTTGTTCTATTGGATAGCAAACACACGCCCCAAAGCTACCTACCCTCTGTTAAATAAAATCCGAATTTGCCAGTAGACTCAGGATTTATTCTGCAAGCACCAAGCATCTACTATGTGCTGGACACGATAGTAGGCGTGTGTGCAAAGCCGACCTAGACTCGGTGGGTGCCTTCAAAAGGCCACCGTCACTCGGGGAGGCAGAAACGAACGCATGAAAACTGTTTTACAGGGCGTGAACGCGGCTCCCCCGCCGAACCTAGGGGCTACCGACCGGTACCAAACCCTGGTAATTCACTGGGGAGGAGAGAAAGATCTGCGGCTGCTCCGAACTCCTATTCCCAAAGGTTTCCCCAAGGAAAGGGAATTCCGTTTTCCTCAAGGGAGATGTGGAACTACTGGGAACTTTTGGGGGTATTTGTTTTAATGTCTAAGAGGGAAACAATGTAGTGATTTCACTTCCCACTGCTCTGGCCGCAGACTGGACGAGAGAAAGTGCAGTTTCCCGGGGAGGAAGCGGTGATTCGCCGCGGGACTCCCGGCCTCCGCGGGCGCAGGACGGGTGCGGGAGAGGCTCGCGCCTCCGGAGAGTCCAACTGCTCCGAGCCTGCGGAGGCAGGCGCGGGGCTGGGCGGTGCCGGGCAAGCGGTGCTATCCCGGCGGGCGACGAGGCCGCGGAGCCTGGACCGCGGGCCCGGTCCCCGACGGGCGCAGCCCCAGGTTTGGGGGCGAGGCTGGTCCCCAGATAGGCGCCAGGTGCGGCGGGCTCGGCCGCGGGCCCCAGGTGCGCTTCGCCCCCCTAACCCCGCCCGGACGATTTTCCGGTCCCGTGTGCAGAGGAACAACCAGGAACTCGGACTCAGTCTCCACCCCAAAGTGGGGCGGGTCCGCCCGGGATAAGACCCGCTGCCAGGCCCCGGGAAGGGTGTGATCTGAGCGGCCGTCCGGGACAAGCGCAACTTCGTCTCGGCACAAGCGGTAAGGGGGCCCCGGGCCGGGGGTCCTGGGCTCGGGGAGGAGGGCGCAGTAGCCTCGGGGAGCCTCGCGGGGACAGCCCTGCGCCGCGCCCAGGAGGGGGGTGCCCGCCGCCGGCCTGCGGGCGGGGCTTGGGCGGCCACTGGGTGGAGCGGGCGCCGGCGGCCGGGGGTTTGCTCGAAGAGGGCCAGGCGCAGGCTGGTATGCACCGGCACCGTCCAGAAGGAGCAGTTTATACAGCTCAGAATGTAGACGGGTCAGAGACCACAGCAGTTTTCTGTTGAGTTCATGTGCCAAGAACTGTGCTGGCTTCGGGCATTAACAAGAAAGGATTGAGTTAATACTCCCTGCAAATGACTCAATCTAATACCTAAGTTTTCTTTTTAATTCTTTCTTTACTCCTTTAAGAAACTTACTCCCTTTCCCTAGTTTCTTACCCTTTCTCTCCTCATGTATCTAATGCCCTCAGCAGAATGTCTGGCTGGCACATGGGAATCCATTATTATGAGATCCATGACTTGAGTCTGCCAGTGGCACAGCCTCACTCTTTTGTCTTGGCTTTGACTAGCGGGAGACTTCGGGGCCAAAGAGGCTATTGCTTTTCAACAGTCTGCCCCACTGTAAGTGCTCCCTGGGTGATGCAAGTCTGTGAGCTGTGCTGAGTAACCCACACCTTTCATGACAAGTGGGCGTCTGCTCTCTCCAGCTGACAGTGGGAAGAATGGATAGGGTCTCTCCGTCCAAATTATCCATCCCACCTCCTCCTTACATTGCTGGTAACACTTCTGATAGCCAAACCCCTAGCTCTTTTCTGACCAGGGAATTCTCAGATGACATGGAGGTGGAAGAGCAAGCAGGAGAGGAAGGGAACAGGAGTGAGATGGGTAATCACAGCCACCCAAGACCTGCTTCCCTCCCAGAACCCAGCCCTATCTGGTCAAGGCCAGATCCCTTAGATTCAACTCAGGCCAGATTTCTGTTGGTTTGAGGGAACACACACACGCACACACACACACACACACACACACACGCACATAACTATTACATCAAGGGCGTTTATGAATTTCCCCCTTAAATATTTTTACATTTCGCTAGGGATAATTTTTCTCTGAAAACAAGTTAGAGAGTAACATGCACAGTCAACAGTCACATTGAATCACACCAGCCCACAGCATCTGAAGAATGAGCCCTTTGGCCATCCTCAGACTCCTGTCCTTTGGCCCATTTCTTTACGTCTAGCCACGCATTTGCTTTCCCTGTTTGGATCCTCTGCTTGTCCAGGAAGCCCACTCCTCCTCAGCAGTGAGTGCCAGGCACCGCCAGGAAATACCTGAAGCTTCAGAATAAGCCAAGGGCCTGGAGGGTCCATTTTGCCTCAATCTTTGAGATTAAACACATTTTTTATGCTAAAACAACCAGATATATTTTGGAGTAGAATTCAGAATTTATACCTTTTTCATATAAAAGAAGAAACTTAACATTTTTTTTTTTGCTTGGGCTTTGCGCTGTGATTTAGCCCAAACCTAGCCCTTGAGGGTTTGTTTTCACTGCAGTTCCGGCTACTATGGGGGCAGTTTGATGGGTGCCGCCATGTCTTACCTGGAGGGACGTTGAGTAACAGTCGTCCTTGGTTACTCATTTAATCGTTGTTTCAACTTGAGGTAGGTTTCCTAACCTTGTCTTATAGATGAGGTGGGTGTGGGGACACATGTTAATGGCCCTATATTCTGGAGGGGCTTGGCATGTGGACCAGCGAATAAACTCACTCCTTGTGGTGTTGGGCAGAGCTGGGTTGGATGGTGGGTTCTGCTGGATGTAAGGTGTGGCTTTTGAAACCCCTGGGCTGGGTAGACTTGGAGATGGAGAACTTTCTCAGCAGTGGTGTCTAGGCAGGGGCCTTGTGGCCCCCCCTTTGGATGGGGCTGTGAAGGGTAAAAGGTTTAACTAAGATGACCTCCAAAGCCATAGCTTCTCCCCTTCAGGGTACATCAGAATTCTTCAGGAAGCTTGTACAACATGTAGATTCTTGCCCCCACTCCCCCCCCAGATTCTCATCCAGTATGATAGGGTTGGGCCCAGGAAAATGCATATTTAATAGGTTCCCTGGATGATTGCAATTCAGATGTTTCTTGGACCTTGTTTTGAGAAACTAAGCTTTAGAAACACTTCTATGAATATATGCATGCTTGATAAATTGAGTAAAGCATTAACAAAAACATGGGACTTCAGGGAACTTGGGCCTGTCGTTATGCTGTAAATAATGTGGTAAAAGCTGATACTGGCCCCATTGTCAAGGACAGCTCTTTAGTGTACCTATCACATCAAATTCACCCCATAGTTTTACAGTGCTCGACACCCCTAGACCAAATAGAGAGTCTAAACCAAAGGGGTTTTATGTTTAAGCTTATTTGAACCTGAGATGGATTACTATATTAAGAATAATTTACCTAGCAATTTAAGATTTGTAAGGCCTGTTGCTTGTTTTATTGGGAGTAGCTTGTTGGTGTTCAGTTGTGTCTGAACTGGACTAAGAACTTTTGCTAAGGGAACCTGAATCACCACCTTTGAAGTATTCTTTTTAAAGGTTCAAGATGCTTGAGGTCAGTAAATTGCCAGATAGCTTCTTGGTCCAGATTGCTAGACATAAGAACCTGAGTGAATGTTTTCACCAGAATGAACCACAATCAGCAGGAAGGATAAATTGCGGCTCTAGGCCAGACTATAAATTGCTCTGGAAAAGACCTTCACCAATCCCACCTCCCCATCATTAACCCTTTAAGGCCTACAGCATGAGCGGCCTGACTTGTAACAGAGCAGGAGGTCCCAGGAGTGGCCTTTTGTCAGGTCACTAGAAAGACTTCCCTGCCCAGTCGCTGTGGATTCATTTCTCTGGGCTAAGGCTCTCATTTCCCCTGCACTCCCCTCCCTAGAGGTCATGTTAAATTATTACCAGAAAGTAACACAGAAGGGCTGGTTTGTGAGTGGGAACAGGTTCTCCTGATTTATGTGTACTTGAGTCATCTCTCCTGGATGAGGTCCTTAATAGGTAAAACCCCGGTAGTATAATCAGTACCCAGCATCTTCCCTCTCACTCCTCTTCAGGGGTCTCAGAAAGGCATTTTCTGGGTCTGGCCTCACTTCAACTTCTGCTGTCGATGCTTTTAGATGCTATACAAGAATCCATTGACTCAGTAGTTCTCATCCTTTTTAGTTACAGACCCTTTTGAGAATCTCAAAATTTGACATATTTGACATTGTTCATACAGTTTCATGGGGTTTATGGACACCTGTCTAAACCCAATCATGGATACCTAGCAGGTACATATAGAATTGCCCTGAAACTTGGCAGTTTGTCAAAATTTAAAAACAGATTTGCCTTTGTTCTAGCAATTTGAATTCTGAATTTATCATAAAGATATACTTGGATATGTGTGTAAAGGCATGTGTACAATGATATATATAGTCTTGTTTATAGCAGCAAAAGATTGGAAATGAACTAAATATCTATGACCAAGGGGCTGGTTAAATTATGGAACATCCATTCAGTGCAGTACTATGCAGCTGTTAAAAAGCGATGCAGGTTGGGGGCGCCTGGGTGGCGCAGCGGTTAAGCGTCTGCCTTTGGCTCAGGGCGTGATCCCAGCGTTCTGGGATCGAGCCCCATGTCAGGCTCCTCCGCTGGGAGCCTGTTTCTTCCTCTCCCACTCCCCCTGCTTGTGTTCCCTCTCTCACTGGCTGTCTCTCTCTCTCTGTCAAATAAATAAATAAAATCTTAAAAAAAAAAAAAAAAAGCAATGCAGGTTGACCGAAACAGATAAAGAATGATATCAGAGAATCTTTTTAAAAAACATTAAAAAAAAAGTAAAATATAAGTTTGCATAGGATTCTACTACTTTTTCATAAGAATAATGGAGACTGTAGTCTATATGCTTGTTAATGCATTAAATATTTCTTTTTTTTTTTTTAAGATTTTATTTATTTATTTGACAGAGAGAGAGACAGCCAGCGAGAGAGGGAACACAAGCAGGGGGAGTGGGAGAGGAAGAAGCAGGCTCATAGCAGAGGAGCCTGATGTGGGGCTCGATCCCAGAACGCCGGGATCACGCCCTGAGCCGAAGGCAGACGCTTAACGACTGTGCCACCCAGGCGCCCCAATGCATTAAATATTTCTGATAGTATACATAAGACAATTACAACAGTGGTTGCCAAAACAAGTTAGAGAGGTAAAGTTCATCCAGACTTATCACTTTATATCTTTTTGTATTATTTGAATTTTTAAAATCATATTCACATATTATCAATTTTTTTAAAAAGGGAGTTATCACCTACCCATTTAACATTGCTTGTGAAGAGGGAGAATGAAGTAGAAATGAAAAATAAATGTATATTATCAAATTTTCCAACCTCAAAATTAATACGTGATCATATATTTTCTTATTTGTATACAAAGAGCCAATCTGCAATTATGCTTCAGTCTCCAGTGAGATATAATAGCAATCACTCGTTCTTGTCATACATTTCAATTGGGCTAATTTTTCCTTTGGCTACACTCCAGCTAGTTCCAAAAAGAATGTAAGGTGCCTTGAACTGCATGGTGGAAAAGCTCTGTATTTATGTGATCTGATCAGTTCCATGTGTTTTTAGCTGCAGAAGCAGAGACAGGAGTCGATGGGATAAGTCCCAGCCTGTAGACTAGATAGACCTGCTAGGGCAGGGCCCTAGGGCAGAGTCCCAGCAGTGGTATCGGATCTTGGGCACTGAGGGGCCTGGCCTTGGCTTCAGAGCCTGCCCCCCACCCCTTCAGCCAGACTGTGTCTTAGTCAATGAGGCTTCTGGCAACGCATGTTGGAGCCTCCATGTCACAGATATTAATAGCTAATGTTCACCAGTGTTTCCTAGGAGCCTCACCCTGTGCCAAACAACTGGCATGTTGTTTATTAAACTTTCATCCGTAATATGTGGGTGCTACCAATATCATCCCCGTTGTATAAGTGAGGAAACTGAGGCACAAAGGGGTTCAGTAATTTGCTGGAGGCCACATGCTGAGTGCAGGTGGTAGAGTCAGGATTTGAATTTGGCAGTCTGATTCAACAGCCTGTGCTCTACCACTCTGTTGTACTATATAATGGGTTAGGAACGGGGAATCGGGGGCGCCTGGGTGGCTCAGTCGTTGGGCGTCTGCCTTCGGCTCAGGGCGTGATCCCGGGGTACTGGGATCGAGCCCCGCATTGGGCTCCTCGGTTGGGAGCCTGCTTCTTCCTCTCCCACTCCCCCTGCTTGTGTTCCCTCTCTCGCTGGCTGTCTCTCTCTCTGTCAAATAAATAAATAAAATCTTTAAAAGAAAAAAAAAAAAAACGGGGAATCGGCCTGAAAAGGCAGGACTGGGGGATTAAGCACTGTGGGGCTGGACTCTTTCAGAGGGGAAGAGACAGAACCTGTGTCCATACCACTTGTCTAAGATGAACTCGACACTGACCTGGGTCATTCTGGATATCCAGGGGGTCCCACATGATAGGTGAGTGAGGAGTGCAGCAGATACACACCAAGACAGTGTGCTGCTCTTGATTCCGTAGGCCCACCCAGGTGGTAGCAAGACTTGGGGCAGCCTTTAAAGGCAGGAGAGACAGCCCAGCACTTTGGGGAAGGGTCTTCAGGTGCTAGGCAGGATGCCAGCAGCCCCTGCCAAATGGATACAGGTTCACCCATTTGTCATATAATGTGACAGGCACTAGAGATTGAAAGATAAAACATACTTCCGCTATGAGCCTGCTTCTTCCTCTCCCACTCCCCCTGCTTGTGTTCTCTCTCTCATTGGCTGTCTCTATCTCTGTCAAATAAATAAATAAAATCTTGGGGAAAAAAAAAAAAGAAAGATAAAACATACAGACCCTCTCCTCAGGGAGATAAACAAGCAAATCAGTAATTCAAAACTCACAGGACTGCGTGATAGTTGATTTGATACACTTTGCCCGGACTGCCATTGAACAATAGAGGAGGTGCACCTCACTCCATCCTGGTGGTCACAGAAGGCTTCCTGGAGGTGGGAGAGGAGAAAGGTTTGTGTACAGGCACAGGGATGACAGAGCAAGACCATTATTCACTGGAGGTGTGGCCTGTTGATCAGAGCAGGGCTAGTCCCAGATGGAAGAATGGGAGGGCCCTCAGAAATGAAGGTCATTCTGTAGGCCTGTGGGGGACAGAACCAGTCTTGGGGGACAGGTCCTAGAGGGTCCACAGTCAGAACTACTGTCCTGGATTGTAGAGCCTCGTTTTCTTTTGCATCTGCTCTAGTGCGTAGCACATTTATCTAATAAATATTTTTTTAATAAAACGGAAGTGCTGGGCACCAGGAAGGAAATCAAGGCAGAGATTTAACCTTGGAGAAACAAGACCCCTACACCTGGCCAACCCTTCAAGGTTCAACATGGTCGTAGTCTCCTTCCCGGTTTGACTTAATCTGAGTGAGGGGCCTCTCTAGTATGCGTGCTGCTCTTTCTCTGTGATTCCCCCGTCAAGGGAATGTTCACGCCTTATTGTGTCTGATTCCATGATTCCAGGCCTGGGCCACCCCCTCAGCGGACAGGAACTACACAGCCCCCGTCCCCTGGCCTGGCACATAGTGTGTGTTACTATGTGTGCTGAATGAATGTATGATTCCCATGGCCTGGAATATGAGTCCAGCGTCTAAGCTCAACCTGCCACAAAATGACCCATTCCTGAAAATTACCTTTCCAGAACTTTGTCTTCCACCGCTCTCTTCGGGGTCTAAAGCTCCAGCCCCACTCCAAACAAAGTATTTTCCAAATCATAGCTGAAGCTTCATTTTTTTTTAATGTTTTTTTATTATATTATGTTAGTCACCATACAGCACATCCCTGGTTTCTGATGTAAAGTTCGATGATTCATTAGTTGCGTATAACACCCAGTGCACCATGCCCTCCTTACTACCCAACACCAGTCTATCCCATTCCCCCACCCCCCTCCCCTCTGAAGCCCTCAGTTTGTTTCTCAGAGTCCATAGTCTCTCATGCTTCATTACCCCTTCTGATTACCCCCCCTTTCTTTATCCCTTTCTTCCCCTTCCGATCTTCCTAGTTCTATTATGTTCCATAGATGAGAGAAATCATATGATAATTGTCTTTCTCTGCTTGACTTATTTCACTTAGCATTATGTCCTCCAGTGCCATCCATGTTGCAGCAAATGTTGAGAAATCGTTCTTTTTGATAGCTGAGTAATATTCCATTGTATATATGGACCACAACTTCTTAATCCAGTCATCTGTTGAAGGGCATCTCGGTTCCTTCCACAATGTAGCTATTGTGGACAATCCGAAGCTTCATTTTTACCATTCTCTCTCTGCCAGCAAGACCTTTCACGATTGAAATCCTATCTGTCATTGGAAGCAAATGAGGACATTTGACGTGGGGTGGGGTGGGGTGGGGGCGGGGAGCTTTGTCTGTCTTCTCCCACCCTGCAACTGGGACGATACTTAGCACCTGTTAGCTTGCATGCTCCCTGATAGCAAGATACTGTTTCCTCCATCTTTGTTTCTGTCACAGTGCTTGGTACCTGATGAGGCAAAATCAATATTTAAGTAAGGACTACGAGTGGCTGCACACATGGTGAGCGGCAGTTTTGGGACTGGGGCCTCATGCAGGGACCGCCTGAGTGAGAATCAGGGCCTGGAACAGGATGTGAGGGGAATCCGCAGGGGTGCTTATTGAAAATGGATTCAGTAAGGTCTTTGGACCCCACCCAGGATTTACTGATCCAGGTTCCAGAGTACAGCACCCCTAAAATCCGTATTTCTAAACACTCCCCAGGTGCTTTTTGTGCACACTGGAATTTGACAATTTTACCTAGATACCGTGTTAGGTGTTTTACGGTCTGTATTATTATTAGGATACTTTTAAAACCATAGCTACAAACACGGTGTCCTGATATCATCCAAGGCCAGGAGAGAGGAGATTGGCAGGCTAACTTTGTCTTTCTAATCTGGGGGGAGTCTTGTCCGAGGCCTCTTGGTAGACTTGTTCTTATTTCTCGTTGGCCTAAAGTGGGTTACTTGGCCACTTAAAACCATTTGTTGCCATTGGAATGGGGTCACCTCAGACCAATCATTATTTCTTCCCGGGATGAGTCCTACCTTCCTGGTTTTCCAAGCCCAACCACAAAACTCATGAAAGTTGTCTTAATGAGGAAGGAAGGTATGATGGGGATTGACATAACTACTAATTCTCTCAGAAATTCTGCACGATAGTCACTACCATGTCAGTTATATGCCAGAATAGACTAGCCGTGTTCAGTGCGGTTAAATCTGGAGGGCAGAGCAGAGACTGGAGTTCGGCCCTTGTTCTGGATTCCCAGCCTGCTGTGTCCAGCGTGGAATGATCTCCGTTACAGCCTCTGCCAGCATGTGGGAAGAGAATTGAATTCAGAGTTTCACAGATATAAATAACAGATCAGGTTTGCCAGGAGTAATGCATGTTTGCAGTGAATGGTTTTGAGAACTCTACTGTTTAAATCATCTTTGCTGAACACATTTCCTGAGTCATATTTATACACATATTTTTTAAAGTTATGACTCTCCCCGTGAATATAGTTTTTCCTGTTTTTTACCCCCATTCCCTTACATCATACTTGATGTATGATCATGAATGGGAATCTACACTTAGGAATGACCACGGAGCATTTTGAGGACCTTTTTGCGCATCCGTAGTTGAAATCTAGAATCATTACTGTAGAGCAGTAGTTCTCAAATTTGAGATTGCGTCAGAATCACCTGGTGGGCTTCTTTCAAACCAAATTACTGGGCCCTGACCTCAGAGTTTTGTAGGTGTGGTGTTGGGCCCAAGAATGTGTACTTTTAACAAGTGCCCATTATATGGTGACGTTGGTCTGGAAACCACACTTTCATAAACACTGAGTTGTATGAACTTCTTTTAGGTTGAAATACTGGTCTGCTGTTTATTGAAAAGATAAACATAATCATGCACACGGCACATTCTACCCTTTCCAGGTTCTCTTGAACTCCCTATTATAGCTGCCCTGGGGCCTCCCTACCTGGGCTATGATTTGGGGAGACTGGATTCCCTGAGTTTTCTGTGCTTTGGTGACTCTATGGAAGGCTTATTCCTTGGAACTGAGAGGGTGGAGTGACATCCAAGCACCCCCTCCAGGCCAGACGTGGTTGTGAAATAACTGAGACACACAAGTGGAGCTATGATACAGTTCCACATACGAGATACTTATTAGCCAAATTCAGAGACAAGAAGTAGAATGATGGTTAGCAGGGGCTCAGGTAAGGGAGAAATGGGGAGTTATTATTGAATGGGTACAGAGTTTCTGTTTGGGATGATGGAAGAGTTCTGAAAATGGATTGTGGGGATGGTTGCATGACATCGTGAATGTGATTAATTCCACCGAATTGGGGCTTAGTGAGTTGAATGTCTGACTCTTGGTTTCGGCTTTGGTCGTGGTGTTGGGGTCATGGGATCTAGCCCCACATCGGGCTCCCCGCTCAGCAGGGAGTCTGCTTCTCTCTCTCTCTCTCTCTCCACCCCTCCCGCTCGTGCTCTCTCTCTCAAATAAATAAATAAATCTCTAAAAAAAAAAATACCACTGAATTATATGCTTAAAACTGGCTAAAATGGTTAACTTTGTTATGTATATTTTATTACAGTTTGAAAAAAATCTTGCTTTCTTTACTGTTCTGTCTCCCAGTGGTATGCTGGAGCTTCCTTATATCAGCTTATTAGAAGTGATTGTTACATTTTCAGTGGTTTGGGGACCCGATTCAATTCAATTATATGAACTTAGTAAATAAATTAAATACAATATAATGTGTACTACTGCCTACCTATTCCTGGTTCTAAGTTCAGTGACATCAGATTGGTAATTTGAAATCAGTCATGTTGGAAATATTTATGTCAAAGAAATGGTTACAAATCAGGGTTTTCTTTCTTTGGAGAGCCAACTGTTAAGTTTATCAGCAAACTTCTGGTCTTACCATGTCTTTTTTTTTTTTTTTTAAGATTTTGTTTATTTATGTGAGAGAGAGAGAGAAAGAGAACCAGCCAAGCAGGGGGAACAGCAGGCAGAGAGAGAAGCAGACTCCCTGCTGAACAAGGAGTCTGACGCGGGACTTGATCCCGGGACTCTGGGATCATGACCTGAGCCAAAGGCAAATGCTTAACCGCCTGAGCCACCCAGGTGTCCCTGGTCTTTCCATGTCTTACTGGTGGGGCAGGGTTGGAGTAAGTTTGTACGAATAAAGCACTGGCTCTTGGGATCTTCCAGGGAAACTTTGTTAAACTGAATTCTAGCCCTTTCCAAACAGCTGTGCCTTTGAGTGTTTTTGGGTGCCTAGAAAAGAAGAGGTTGTGGCTAAGTTTAGTGGGTGGGAAACAAAATGAGTCATATGGTAAATGAGTTACTTTAACATCGTGGGCAAGAATTTCCTCAACTGGAACTGAAAAGGGGTGGGAGAGAAACTAATAGAAATAAAATAAAGTGATTGTGCGAGCAATGGGAAAGGGATACTTTTAAAGCAAGTTTTTATTATGGACATTTCCCAACATATACCCAACTGAGAGAATAGTAAAATGAACCTCTATGTATTTATCCATCACCCAGCTCAACAGTTATTAATATTTCACCAAAAAAAGAGACTTTGCAACTATTAAAGTAATAAGAGGGAGGAGTACAAAGGGAAAGATGGCCAGATATGATTGAAAATTTTTCTTCCAAATTTTGGCTGTACTGAATTAAAAGGATGATATAAATTGGTAAAATACTTAATAATACATTTTAGACATGAAGTATTGTATTTTATACCATAGGAAGAATTTCTATAAATTTTAGTAAAACATCAAGATGCTAAAAATGGGTGAAAAATGCAAACAGATAGTAAATACACAAAGAAGGACAGGAGTTGAAAAAAGGGAGTCAGTGTTCCTACTACTAATTTTAAAAAGCAAGTTAAACCAATAATAAGATTTAGTATTTCACTGAATATGAATACTGAATAAGATTCAGTATCCATAAAGCAAGCAAGCTTATGGCTGGCTGGGGTTTGGATGTCCTTGTAAATTTGGAGGACAACTGGAAATATCCATAAGTATCAGATATCACAAGAAATACGTCAAAAGAAGAATAAAATATCTTACAAAGCTAATTATAAAGATTGTAGCCATGCTCTTAAAAAACCTGAACAGTCAATAGTAGGGACATCGACTAAATTATAATATACCAATATAATGGAAGAGTATAATTTTAGTACAGTGACCTATATAGTGAACGCGTGGAGTATGAAAAATTAAGAGGAAAGAGTAGAACACAAAATCATATACATACTGTGATTACAACCAAAAGACTGGCACAAATAGAAATAGCAGTAGATGGTAAGTTTATATTGTTTTAAAATGTCCTTCTCAGGCCTTAAAGTTGATTAAATAATTTACAAAATAAAATGAAAGAGGGAAATAGGGGATTGCTTAAAGCCTCAGTCTCTACAGTTCTCTGAAAGTTAATCTTTTCCATTCATTGGCAGTGGAAAGATCCATAATTTTCAGCATTGCAATGGAAAATCTTACTTCTACCCACATTCTGCTGGGTTTAGGAAACAAGTTTATCAGCTCACACAGGCAATTTAATAACAGCTGAAGGGGAAGGAGAGGTTCACAGTGACAGGTAAAAGTAACACTAACTGCCCTGTTTTGTTACCCACCATAAAATCCTGAGGTTGTGAAAACAGAAATAAAATTATAATAAATAAACCAAATAATAAATTTTAATATATAAATCATATTAAATTATAATTTAATTTAAATTTACCAAATTTAAATTTCTGTTGCTAAAACAGAAATAAAATTATAATAAATAAATCAAGTAATAAATTCTGTCATTTATTATTATTAAACATTTATTGTGTTTAATATTCAAAAATAAATAAAGGTTATTTTTAAAAAGCTAGCCAGTATTTTCTGTTTTATCCTTCCTGTGATATTTCCTGAGGTGGTAATACTAAATTTTTTATGATCTCTGCAGATAGTCTCCATTTCTTTTAGAAGGATTCCTGCTGGAGGATTCTATTTTTATGAAAACAAAACAAAACAAAAAAACCCACAGAAAACAATTAGTTGAAACCAAACAGTAGTGAAAAGAAAGATATTTAGATATGATTTGGTAAGCCCTCTTAAATACATATGTATGGGGACGCCTGGGTGGCTCAATCGGTTAAGTGTCTGCCTTCAGCTCAGGTCATGATCCCGGGGTTCTGGGATCGAGTCCCACATTGGGCTCCCTGCTCAGTGGGGAGTCTGCTTCTCCCTCTGCCTCTGCTACTCCCCCTGCTTGGGCTCTCTCTCTCTCTCACAAATAAATAAATAAAATCTTAAAAAAATAATAATAATAAATAAATAAATAAATAAATAAATAAATATATACATACGTATGTTTTACAAATCTAAAATGTCTCGTCACTTGATAAATAAACGGAGGGAAAGGACGGTCATAGAAAATTAACCTAGGCCCTGAGTACAGAATATTTAAGCCAAACTCTTTAGTCTTAAAGGACTTCTCGATATTGGTAAGCTAGTCATTTTTCCCTTCCTATTAATTAATTAATTAATTGTAAAGATTTTATTTATTTGTTTGTTTGTTATTTATTTATTTGAGAGAGAGAGAGCACACCAGCGGGGAGAGGGACAAAGGGAGGACAAGCAGACTGCCCACTGAGCGGGGAGCCTGACCCAGGGCTCCATCCCAGGACCCTGAGATCGTGACCTGAGCCTAAGGCAGACCCTTAACTGAGTGAGCCTCCCAGGCCTCCCCCTTTCTTATTTAGAATGTGTGTTATTTTGCAAATAGTGAGGGTGCCCGCTAGTTCCCTCAACTTTTCTTCTGAACAACTAAGCGGATTATTTCCAGGACTAGACTTTCCCTTTAAATATTCTGAGGCCTAATTCCTTTTCTCTTCATAGCATTTTGTCCTAGGCCACGTTGTGTTTTTCTTTCTTTTTTTTTAACAGATGGGGAAATGAAAGCACTAAGAAGATGAGCACATTTTTTTTGAGATTTAAAAGAAATCATCTGGTCATTCACATAAAGTGTTTAGAATAGCATCTGACACATAGTAAAATAAGTGCTCAGCAATCGCTATAATCATTATTATGAAACAAGGCCAAGTATGTCGAGAGCAGTGGTATGCAACAGAAAGATAGGGCAAGGCACAAATGTAAGTTTGAATTATGTAGTAGTCACATTTTATTTTATTTTTTTATTTTTTTCCCTTTATTATTTTTTATTTTTATTTTTTATTTGACAGAGATAGAGACAGCCAGCGAGAGAGGGAACACAAGCAGGGGGAGTGGGAGAGGAAGAAGCAGGCTCCCAGAGGAGGATCCTGATGTGGGGCTTGATCCCGAAACGCCGGGATCACGCCCTGAGCCAAAGGCAGACGCTTAACGACTGAGCCACCCAGCGCCCCAGTAGTCACATTTTAAAAAGTAAAAAGAGACAGGTGAAATGAACTTTCGTAATATAAGTTTACATTTTACCCAGTAGATCCATACTTATTTTTTTACTGTCATTAGTTCATGTCTTTTATTAACCTCCATACAATTTCTTGTCTTCAGGTTTGTTGAAGCAGTAGGTCAGACGTTTGCCACAATAGTGTCTGTCAGGGGCACCTGGGTGGCTCAGTCGGTGAAGCGTCTGCCTTCAGCTCTGGTCATGATGCCCGGGGTCCTGGGATCTTTAAAAATGATCTTTAAAAATAATAATCATAATTCTGTCTGTCAAAGTAGCTAGCCGTAAACACTTAAGCACCATATTCATCTGAAGGACATTTCCAACGAAGGCAACGATTTTGCCATTTTCATCCACCTTATAGTATTTCAAGACTTTAACTTCTTCCTCTTATGTTTATTCTCCTTGGGAGTGGTGTAAGACTTCTTCCTTTTCTCAGCACCACCATGAAGTCTCAACACAAGGTGAAGAGTGAACTCCTTTAGAATGTAGTCAGAGTATGTCCATATTCCAGTTGCTTGCCAGTGAAGATCAGGGTCCACTGATCAGGAGGAATTCCTTTCTTATCCTGGATCTCGTTATATTTTCTATTGTATCTGAGGATTCGACCTTGAGAATGATGGTCTTCTCCATAAGGCTGCCCAAAAATCTGCATCCTGGGGCGCCTGGGTGGCTCAGTGGTTAAGCATCTGCATTCGGCTCAGGGCGTGATCCCAGGTGCTGGGATCGAGCCCCACATCAGGCTCCTCCGCTATGAGCCTGCTTCTTCCTCTCCCACTCCCCCTGCTTGTGTTCCCTCTCTCGCTGGCTGTCTCTCTCTCTGTCAAATAAATAAATAAAGTCTTAAAAAAAAAAAATCTGCATCTTGGCAGCTGTTCCACCTGAGGCTGAGGAAAAGGAAGAGAAGGGTCAGACCTGGGGACACGGGAGAGGGTATCGGGTGGGCTGTGGGCCGGAGAGCAGCTGAAGAGCACACACTCCCATACTTATTTTTTTTTAACTAAAAAATAATTTGTTATAATTAAAATAAGAATTTTAAGATTTTAAAATTTAAATTTCTTAAATTTAATTTAAAAATCTTAAAAACTTAATTTAAATTTTTAAAAATATTTTATTTATTTATTTATTTGACAGAGAGAGCACAAGCAAGGCAGAGGGAGTGGGAGAAGCAGACTCCTTGTGGAGAAGGGAGTCTGATTCAGGGCTTAATCCAGGACCCTGTCTGAGCCAAAGGCAGATGCCCAACGGATTGAGCCACCCAGGCACCCCTAGAAGAATTTAAACTTAATTACAAATTATAATTTACATAAGTATCACTGTAACTGGTGCTATCTATAAGACATTCAAATAAGCACATGAAAAAAGTTGCATCAGTGCAAAGAAAAATATCCAAAGTGAGCAAATCTGTTGACACCAACTAGATGGGTGGCGGGATTAGGTATAACAGTAGAAAAGATGCAACGTGCACAGCGGGTGTACTCACTGCAGGGGTTAGAGTGAAGTACAGCCTGACAAAAACATAAAAGTTGTGTGTTATGGAAGAACAGTTCATACTGCATCGATTTTCAAATTTAAATTTAATTAAAATTAAAATTTAAAGCTCAGTTTCTCAGTTGCACTGGCTGAATTTCAGTTGCTCAGCAGCCACACATGGCTTGGTGGCTACGGCATTGTACAGGGGCAGGTGTAGAGGCCGTGACTCTCAGAACACAGGGTGGGTGAACAGAACGCCTTAGCCCCACCCAGCACACCTTTTTGTGTGGGCATCAGCTTTAAGCAGGTGGCAAAGTTGTTGGTACAGTGCCTGGTCCAGTTCCCAGTTTCTAGCTCGTTTTCTCTTTATTCTTCTCTGCTTCTCTGAGGTGGTATCTTTTCCTACGCCCAGTGCTGGCTCTCTGAGCTATAGATATGTAATATGTATTTATTATAATTCTAAATACATTATAAATTATAATTTATGTTATGTAGAATTATAATTTGTTATATATTTTTATAAATGCTATGTTATATATATGTTATATATTTATATGTTATATATGTTATATACGTTATATATAATTGTTATATGTGTTATATGTTACATGTTATATATGTTATATATAATTATATATGTTATAATGTATGTTATATATATAATATATAAAGTGTATATACATAAAATATACTTCCCAGCATGCCTTTCTGCCAAGGTTTTCTCATTGGTCACATTCTCCTGCATCCATTTGGCCACCACAGTATCCATCCCAACACCTCTTTGCTGGCTTGGGGGTGAGTAGGGCGAGTAATGGATCCACCTCGCAGCTCCTCAGCTCCGATGGGTGGGTGGAATGAGGTTTTCTGGATGGATCCCCTTAACAGACAGAGCTGATGGGGAGGTACCACCCATCTCCCCACCATCATGCACGGGCCCACATACACACATTCACTCTCCATCTCTTAACGTAGTTTCAGTTCCTCTCAGCTGCTGACTATAATCTCACGTCAGTCCTGGTCTTTTCAGTTTTGTCACAAGTTTCTTCTTGGGCATCCCCATGCCTTCGTCAGGTTTCTAATGAAAAATTGAGAGAGGCTGCATCAGAAACAGCAAGTTCCCTATGTGAGTCAGAAATCCACCATGAAAGAATTTTAACAGTTCTGTTTTTGTATTCTTCTGCCAGGGTCAGCTTGAATTCTGGCGAGATTTGGAAATAGAGCCCCGCCTTGGCCCACTGAGGGAATGGCTGCTCCACGGGGGAGGGGGAGATGCCCACACAGCTAGAACTTGCATATTTGCCAGGCATGGGAGGTGGCAGGAGAAAATGTGACATTTAAGAGAGCACTGTTTATTTTCTGCTCACTTCCAGATCTCCAAGGTTGGGCCAGCGTAAATCTACAAAGGAAAACTCAGCTGCTTTTCCTGTTCATCTGGGAAGAGAGTTTGTTTTCTTCCCTCCTGGGCAAACAGAAGCGGTGGTGTTGAGGGGGGCCTGGGTGGCTCAGGTGGTTAAGCAGCCCGCTCTGATTTCAGCTCCGGTCGTGATCTCAGGGTCCTGGGATCCGGCCCTGTCGGGCTTGTCCAAGCTCAGCAGGGAATCTGCTTGAGATTCTCTCTCTCTGCCCCTCCCCCTACCCCACCACCACCCCCCCCACACACATGCGCTCTCTCAAATAAATAAACCTTAAAAAAAAAAGAAGTGGTGGTGTTGAGAAGGAAAGGACTGGGCTGCATCATACCTGTGTTTCTACCTACAGGTAAATGAAACTAGCTGGACAACAGGGAGCCTGGCTGCATGTTTGGTTTCTCACTAACTCACTGCAGATCTCTTCCTTCCTGTGCTCCGGTTTCTCATTCAGATCCAGGCTGTCTGTTCCCTTCCTGCATCACAAGGATTTTGTAAAGAAAGCTGGAGTGGATTTTACTTTCTCTGGGAAGCCGTAGGAGAGAAAGACTAGATGCTAGATTCAGGGGTCTCTTTTCTGATAAGGCGCTTCTCTCGCTTTGTTCCTAAGAGTCATGCTTGCTGACGCAAGAGAAGATGTCAAGACCTTGGAATCTGGGTCTTGGGACATGGCAGCCTGTAGTTGGTGATTCATAAGGAGAGGCTGGGGTGACCCAAGTGCAGATGGACACATGAAAGCATGATGCTGGAACAAACTAGAACTGGGGATCAGTGCAGTAGCTTGTAATCCGTTACTTGGAGTTTCTGCATTTGATGCTCACTGGCCTGGAATAGTTTACTTGTGGTATTTCTGAAGAAGGAGCATGGAATGAAATGACCTATCACATTTCCTTGAGGGCCTCTGATTTTAACATAACTTCGAAAATGGGTCAGTAAACATGATGTAACCTGTGGCAAAGCCTCATCATGAGAGACAGATTTTCTCTTTAAATAATTGTTGTACCTGAGGCGACGTGGTTTGACCCATGATGCTGTGGAATGTTGGGTTCGCTGAGTTGCGTTTTGACTTAAAAGTAGATATTGCTCAATGAAGGATAACAGCAATGTGCTTCCCCTAAGAGGCCACTATCAACCTACAAAGCTGAGACCTTGACCTCTTAAGCCATATAGATGTGTATTATTTTATTGAGGTATAATTTACATACAATAAAATGCACAGATCTTAACGTGGTTAGTTTGGTGAGGGTTTTTTTTTTTTAAGGAGTTCACATTTAAAAAAAAAAAACTATTCTAAAAAATTGTGGTAAAATACACCTAGGATAAAATTTACCATCTTAACCATTTTTTAGTGTATGGTCGAGTGGCACGAAGCACATTTACAGTGTTTTGCAGCCATCCGCACCGTCTAATCACAGAACTCTTTCCATGTTGTACTTCTTCCACCCCCTGGCACGGCCATTCCACTCTCTGTCTTCTGAATCTGACTTCTCTGAGTGGAATTATACAGTATCTGTGACTTTTGTGACTAGCTTACGTCACTTAGCACAGTGTCTTCAAGGTTCATCCACGTTGTAGCATATGTCAACATTCCTTACTCTTCAAGGCTGAATAATATTCCGTCGTATGCGTGTATGTACCAGATCTTGTTTATCCATCCGTCAATCGACACGTGGGTTGTCCATGGTTCCACCTTTTGGCTTTTGTGAATAATACCATTGTGAACATGGGTGTACAAATATCTCTCCAAGCCCTGGCTTTCAGTTCTTTTGAAAGAATATATATGTATACAGAAGTGTATATGCCTAGAATATATATCCAGAAGTGGAATTGCTGAATCAAATAGTAATTATTCAATTTTTCTTTTTTTGAGGAACTGCCATGCTGATTTTCATAGTGGCTGTACTATTTTACATTCCTACCAGCAGTACGCAAGTGTTCCACTTTCTCCACATCTTCCCTGACACCTTTATTTTCTCTGTGTGTGTGTATGTGTGTGTGTGTGTGTGTCCATAGTAGCCAACCTAATGGGTGTGAGGTGAGTTTAGTAAGTTTTGAAGAATGCATGTAACTGGGTACTACTACCCCGAAGTCAAGATAAAGAACATTTCTATCACCACCTAAAGTGCCCTCTCTCTACAGTTAGTATCCCCTCTGCCTCATCATCACCTCCAACCCCTGGAAAGTGGGGGCCCAGGATGGAAATCCGGTGAGCAGACTCCAGGGAAGGTGCTGTCTTAGAATTCAGACATGGACGATGATCTTTTTAAAAAAAATGTTTAAATTTTTAAAATTTTTAAAATTTATTTTTAAATTTAAATTCAATTAATTAACATAAAATGCACTATTAGTTTCAGAGGTAGAGGTCAGTGATTCATCAGTCTTATATAATTCCCAGTGCTCATTCCATCACCCTCCTTAATGTCCATCACCTAGTTACCCCTTCCTCCAGCCCCCTCCCCTCCAGCAACGCTCCATTTGTTTCCTATGATTAAGAATCTCATGATTTGTCTCCCTCTCTGATTTCATCTTGTTTTATTTTTCGCTTCCTTCCTCTGTGATCCTCTGTTTTGTTTCTTAAATTCCACATCTGAGTGAGATCATATGATAATTGTCTTTCTCTGACTTATTTTGCTCAGCATAATCCCCTCTAGTTCCATCCATGTTGTTGCAAATAGCAAGGTTCTGTTTTTTGATGGCTGAGTAATATTCCGTTGTGTGTGTGTGTGTGTGTGTGTGTGTGTACATATAGATACACCACCTGTTCTTTATCCATTCATCTGTTGACAGACATCTGGACCCTTTCCATAGTTTGGCTATTGTGGACATTGCTGCTATAAACTTGGGGTGCAAGTGCCCCTTCAGATCACTACATTTGTTTCTTCGGGGTAGATACCTAGTAGTGTGAGGACAATGGTCTTGTCAGAGGACAGACACACACAGACTTGGTGGCCAGAGGAACCATACGGGAAGTCTGGTTTGACGTGTTGGTAGGTGTGAAAGCCTGAACTCTGTACTCCACAGATGTTTTTAATACAGGTGGAGTTGGTAACCCACACCTTAAACAACTCACAGAACAGGTAATGCTAGAATATATAGATGTGGCAGACAAAGGTTACCTGGAGAGAATAGTAATAGAATAGTTAACATTTGTTGAGTACATAATGCATGCACTATTCTAAGTACTTAGTATGATGCAATAACTGCCTTAATCTTTGCAACAACTTATAAAGTAACAGTTGTTATTAATTCCATGTTACCGATGAGGAAACTGAAGTACAGAGAAATAATAACTTGCCCCAAATCATACAGCTACAAGTGTGTATAGGAGAGTTATAAACCCCAGTGGTTGGGCTCCAGGCTCCAGCCATGTTGTTATGGAGGAAGGATGACATGGTCTTTGAGGGAGGAGTTCCCACCATCACATGAAATTAGCAGCTAGACCATGAGGTTGGCTGCACCACACTCAGGTGTGGACCTTCCTGTTGCTGATTCCCATTAGAAGGATGGCATGGATTCTCCCATCCTCGTGGGAGCCTGTGCTGCCCACGATGCTGGCATCGGCCATACCTCAGGTCAAACAAGAGAACCCACCACATTATTACCATGCACATGACCCAGAGGGCAGAACCAGCACTTTCCTGTCAACAGGCATCCCATCTGCAAAATGAAGGGCTGGGCATTCTCTGAAGTCTTCTCTACCCTGACAGTCCTACACTGGCAGAAATGAGCTCTTTCTGGAGGCAAGTGTTTCCCCCATTTCTACTCCTGCTTTCTTAGGGCATTGACATCTCAACCTTGGAATTGCTCTCTCACCTGTGCTTTGTTGGACGTTGTGATCTGAAATCGGGGAGTAGCAACCCCGGAAGACCAAAAGAATACTTCTGAGTCTAGAGGGTCACTGCCATAGCACAGAGCGTAAGCAACTGCCATCTAGGCCTTGCGAAAACATCATGGCTGTGCCAAACCCATCTTAGGCTTTGAATGAAAGCCCGTAATGTTTTTGGTTCATAGCATAAGCCAGACGAGCTATTTCTGGCATTCCTTCTTTCTCCCCCTAGAAAGTGGTATACACTGGATAGTCTTAGTATTGCTGGCATTAAGATACATATAACCAAGTGGTGTCATGATTCTAACCTCCTCTGAGACTCGATTTAGACTGCCCCGAGAGCATGAGGCATCAGTCAGTCTCTGAAGCAGGCTGCACTCTGTGGGCGCTGATGTATTACAGTTGGATCCGCCATGACCCACCCCTTCCCCAGCGTACTCAGCTCAGGATGCTGGATCCTGATATGGGGGGTGGGCAGGATGGGCACAGAATGTGCCTGGATGGAATCCTTATGTCTCTTCCTGGGGATGACACTACCCTGACCGTGTGTCTGCTCCAAAAAACATTATCACGGAGCTGTGTCGTGGTGTTCTTGCACCGGAAAGGCTGGGCGGCTGAACTAGAGCAGGGGCATGTGGGTTAGATATGTGCTTTCTCTTCATGGGGCACCTGGGTGGCTCAGTCGGTTGGGCATCCGGTTCTTGGTTTCAGCTCAGGCTGTGATCTCATGGGTGGTGGGATTGGCCCCAATGGCCCCGTGTGGGGCTCCCTGCTGATGGGGAGTCTGCTTGAAAGAGTCTCTCCCTCTACCCCACCCACCACTTGCTGGCTCATGCTCTCTCTCTCTCAGATAAATAAATCTTAAAAAAAGAAAAATGAAATGTGCTTTCTCTTCAGAGAGCCAGTAGTCTTGTATTCAACACTTTTGGTTGGAAGCTGTCTGCCAAAGTGTGGCCAGTTTCCACTAGGTAAGTCTGGGAGAGGAGTATTTTTGTCGTGGTTTTGTTTTGTTTGATTTTGTTTCTCACCCAGCTTGTTAAAGATATGAAGAACAAGAATGCATCTAGCTCAGCAAAAATGTGACAATTTACGGTATTTATTCCAGTATTACTCTAAGAGCTCCTGGCATTGTAACCTGCCTGTATACACATGGACATATGCATGCATTTGGCTTGGTGTAACATAAAGGTCTCTAGAGTCAGGCAGACCTGTGAAAAAACAGCTCCTACCACCTACTACTGGAGTGACCTTGGGCACTATGCTTAACTTTTCTAAACTTTTATTATCAGACCTCATTCACTGGACAGTGGAAGGGCAAAACGATACCGTATGGATAAAAGCATCTAGGCACTCAGTACAACGAAGTGGTCAATAAATATTTACCTACAAATAAGGTCTCTCTAGCTCCAGTGTACAGAGCAAGGAATACAAGGCTAGCTTTCCCGATGCTAAGCTACCCAGCAGCAGCAGAGCCTGTTGGAGGATGAGCCCCATAACCAGAGGGAGGATGACTACCATTTGGGAAGATTTGGTCCTTGCAATGGGAAGAAAGTTCAATGGAGTTATCTCTAGCAGCCTCCAAGATCGATCGATTGATTGATTGATTTGATTTGATTTATTTATTTGTCAGAGGGAGAGAGCACAAGCAGGGGGAGCAGCAGGCAGAGGGAGAAGCAGGCTCCCCGCTGAGCAAGGAGCCTGATGTAGGACTTGATCCCAAGACCCTGGGATCATGACCTGAGCCAAAGACAGATGCTTAACCGACTGAGCCACCCAGGTGTCCCCAAGATTTCTTTTTTAAATGATAGACTACTCTTGAACAGATATAACATAGCAGATATCTCTGCATAAGGGTAGATAGGTGGAAATTAAGGTATGCTTTTTAGCACCTAAAATGGTACCTGGCGTGGGGCAGGCATTCTGATCCTGTTTGTTGAATGAAAGAATGAACAAATGTGCATGAAACAGTGAAACTATCCTATCAGTCCCATGATTGTGAGCGATAATCAGCATTACCAGTACATCAGCTTCTTGTTTCTATGGTCACTGTCCTGAGAAGAGGGGAATCCAAATGGTTTCTTTGCAATTAAGAAGCATAAGAGTTAAACAAAACAAAACAAAACACTGCTACCAACAAAAGACCAGCCGATGAGAATGCCACGGGTCTGCAGTCCACACGTGGTACTGGGAGTTGCTCAGATAACAAAAAGAGCATCACTTAGGAAAACCCGAAGAACTATTCTGTGCAAGCTGCATACAGTAGCCAGAGAAACAAGGGAGGGTAGCTACACATTTACAAAGCTTATCAGAATATGCTTTGATTGTGCCGCTACTCGAAGCTTGTGCCTGGGGAAACCGAGGTATTATGTGAAGTACAGAGACATCCAGCAAGGTGAGTGTTGAACTGAGAGGACGGCCCCAGCCCCTGGCTCAGCAAGCATTTAGACCACCTCAGCTGTCTTTTTATTTTTCTAATCTTATCTCTTGATATAATAGAGAACTCACCACAGCCAGTTTTCATTATTATATCATGCAGCTGATTTGCAAAATGGCGGTAATAGTTGTGACTATGAAGGTTATTGGGTAGATTAACTAAGATAATGTGGAGGAGTACTTAATGTACCTTCCCCCTGCCTTTTTGACAAAGGAGTCATTGGAGTAGAGAAAAGGCTTTAGTAGACTTTGGCATGATGTGGAAATAACAGAGAAGTAGTGGGGATGTTTTAAATTGTATGTGAAACGCATGTTTTAAAATTATTTGTGGATTGAAATTATTATTGTGCCCCACCATGCTGTGAATAAGTGGCTAAAATTTGGACCAAAGACTGTCAATAAGCTGTTTGCTACGACGTGTGGGGTTACAATAGATTTTTCCCCAAGATTCTTAGCCCTCAGGTTTCCAAATTTGTCAGCCTTCCTTTGGCGTACACACTTTGCCTTTGATTAAATGTTTGAAAATGCTTATTTCTCCAGACTCAAACCCCATCACAGCAACAAAACTTCCTTTTCGTTTTGAAGGATCTAAGCTCCAAGGAAAAAGGGTTGCATTCATTTTCCTATTTCATAGACAGTTTTGAAAGCCTTTGGTGCTTGGGCGGGGCCCGGGCGCACCCTCCACAAATCCACAGGCTGGAAGTTTAAATTTGTCATCCTGTGAGATGTAAAATGAAACCCCGTACCAAAGAAAAATGGTGAGTGACTCACTCACATGTGATCTTCCAGGGAAGGGAGGGATTCAGCAAGACTGTGCCACAAGGACAGCGAATCCCTTCCTAATGAGCTTCCTGGTTGCCCCTCCTGGGACCTGGGTCAACGTCATGAATCCGAATGGAGGCCACCAAGTTAGGGTGGGATCTCAAGGGAGCATCCAGTACTGGGGTGAATTCAGTGCCACCTCCAGCAGGACCAGAGAAGTGGCATTCATGGGCACACTAAGAAGGGGTTCAGCTCTCAGGGACAGGGTCATGTTTACAGGCTCACCACACATGCCCTCAAATGCAAACACACACATGCTGATAATATCTTTATTACATTGAGAAATATATGGGGTGCCTGGGTGGCTCAGTCGGTTAAGCATCTGCCTTCGGCTCAGGTCGTGATCCCAGGGTCCTGGGATCGAGTCCTGCATCTGGCTCCCTGTTCATCGGGAAGTCGGCTTCTCCCTCTCAACCCCCCTCCCTGCTCATGTACACCTTGCGTGTGCTCTCTCTGTCTCTCAAATAAATAAATAAAATCTTAAAAAAAAAAAAGGAATGTAATCATTACTGAGACAAAAATCCTTGTGCTCCCGTACTTTGGAGACAGGCCCATGTGGGAAGCCGAACTCTAGTCCAGGGGTTGCTTGGCAATCGCGGAATCAGAACAAAGGGTCTTAAGATAACACAGCTGTGGGAAGTATCTGATCCTGGACCATTGGATCTAGAGCCAAGCCACCCTTTCCTTAACCGGGCTTTGATGAATATTTCAAAAGTGAGCCTCTCTGAGGATTTTGTGTGGAGCTTGCACGGTGTCTTTCTTTAAATATGCTGATACTTTGAGCAAACTGGCCTTAGGTCAGGAGCCATTCTTTCTCGTTGAAATGAATTTGCATATCTTTGTTTTGATGGTTACTTGCTGATTTTGCTAGGCTAATGCGCAGGAAACAATCTAATTTGCCTGTTTTCCAAATTCTGGCTGAGTGGGAAGGAATCCACCACACTGTTACCTCCTGGTACGACCTCCTGAAATACTGCATGAAATCAGAGGTCCTTGTACCTTGTATCTGCCGTAAGGACGTAAGGAACTTTCCACTTGAGGTATTTCTAGCAGTGTTACAATAGGGCAGTTTGTGGAATGGTGTAAAAATGATCCTTTTGCACACCCAAGAAGAAAGCAATATGGATCTGTTATCGACATATCTCATTTTTCTTTGTAAATCCATCATAAATTACTTACAGAAAGTTTTTGTAATCTTTTCTGCAATAAGTTGAACTTATTTATAACTTAGTATTCCCTATGTAACTGCTTTTAGGATAGGTCTCTTATGTTATATTCCCAGCTCTCTTTCAGTTGCTCTACAACTATGTCTTAAAATTTTCAGGAGCCCTATTGTGAGCCCTGGTTGTAGAGTTCAGATATTATAAAGAAGTTGCAGTCCCGTCCCTCCCCACCTCCCGCCCCGACTGCATAACCCATAGATTTTTTTAGTGCTAACATATGGGCCCTTCAGTCTTCTTCTTCTTGTCTTCAAGGCCTGATGCTTTTAAGGTCATTCGAGCCATGCCTAAACCTGGGTGGGTTTGCCTCTTTCCTAAAACTGAGGCACAGTTGCGAATTATTTTGCCCCACCTGTGAGCAGCCAAAGACACTTCTGAAACCCCAACACAAAGTCTGAGTCATTATGAACCTGGTGATACTGTTGAGTTTCTGGACTTGTAGGTTGGCCTTCAGAGAGAAAGAGTGAATGAATCAAGGAAGCTGAGGCAGAAAAGGTTCCTATAAAGAGTCCTTGGCTCTTCAGGCTGGAGAACGTGGGAGGACTTTGAGAGGTTGAGCTTCCAGAAGAAGGGCGTGGCAATCTTTGGGAGCTGATCATTTTGTGCAGTTAAGAAGAGGCCTCTGGCAATTCTGTTCCAGGGGGTGGTCTGAGTGATTCCTTCCCCTCCTTTCCACTCCCCACCCATCCTTGCCTCGAGTTCCTCACACCTTAGTAGGTGCCAGACACGCTGCCAGTAATGTATTATCTGATATCTGATGACAGAATCAAGGGGTACCATTTCCTGTATTCATTTCTATGATCTGTTGAGAAACCTGTTTCGTGCTAGTAAATAACAAATATACAACAGCTGTCTCTATATAAATGGACTTAAGCTGTGTGCTGTCCAAGTTTCAAAATAGATTTTCTGGCTAAAAGCACCCTGTGTTCAAGTATGATACATTTTTTTCCCTTTAGTAAATTATTTCTAGCTCATTGAATAATGACTCTCAGTATTTCCAGAAGGTTTTGCTCAAGCATTTTTTTTTTTTCCACTTCTTGATATGGTCAATAGGCTTGGAAGTGTTTATGTTGAAGACTGGCTTTGGGGGAGGTGTTTCCCTTCCCTGCCTCCTTACTTGCTGTCATCTACAGCAGCTCCCCTTTATCTGTGGGGTATACGTTCCCAGAGCCCCAACAGATGCCTGAAACCACAGGTAGTATGGAACCCTATTCATGCTGTTTCTTCCTATACATACATGCCTATGATAAAGTTTGATTTATAAATTAGGCGCCGTAAGAATATAAGATTAACAAGAACTAATAATAAAACAATCCTAATGATATAATAAAAGTTACATGAATGTGGTCTCTCTCTCAAAATATCTTACTGTACTGTAGTTACCCTCCCCCCTCCTTTTTTAAAGATTTATTTACTTGAGAGAGCGCGAGCGAGAGAGAGGGCGAGCGAGAAAGATCATGAGCGGGGGGGGGGGGGGGGACCCTGAGATCATGGCCTGAGCTGAAGGCAGACGCTTAACTGACTGAGCCACCCAGGCACCCCAGCAGTTACCCTTCTTCTTGTGATGATATGAGATGACCCTTCTTCTGGTGATGAGATGGCTGTGTGATGGGATGAAGGAGGTGAATGATAAAGGTGTTGTGAAGTAGCCTTAGGCTACCGTTGACCTGATTTCAGAAGGAGAATCACGGCTTCTCGATCACAGTTGACCGAAACCGCAGATAAGGGAGGATTACCATATTCCAAAACTATGTGAAAACAAAGAGAGGGCCCTTGCTCCTTAAAGCTGGGTCTGCTAGGTTGTCCACCGATTAGCAGAAACTCCATCCAACTCACATATAAATTATACCGAATGAGGGATATTGGCGCATTTTGATCATTCATATGATGTGAAACAGGGCCTCCAGACAAAGTCATGGCTAAGTCCTCAAAGAGCCCTGCTTTTGGCTTTTCCTAGCACATTCTGGCCAAATGAGAAACACCCCTTCCTGCCCCCACAGATAGCCTTGACCCTACTCCAACCCCATCTCATGCTATTCTGATCCTTGTTCACGATGCTATTGTTGATTCCTCAAGCGCAGTGAATTCATTGCTGCCTCAGGGCCTTTGCATTATCTGTTCCTTCTACCTATAATAGTTCTCCTCCAGCACTTTGAATAGCTAGCCTCTTCTCATGGGTCTTAGCTCAGATGTCTTCTTAGCACCCTGTCCAGGCTCGCTCCTTCCCAGTGACCTGATCACGTCATCCTCTACCCCAGGATTCAGCAAATTTTTTCTGTGAAGGGCCAGATACTAAATATCTTCAGCTCTGCGACCCATATAATCTGTGACAACCATTCAGTTCTGCTGTTGTAGCACAAAAGCAGCTATAGATAATATGTAAACAAATGGGTATAACCAGGCTCCAATGAGTCCTTATTTATGAACACTGAGATTTGAATTTTATATAACGTTCACATGTCATGAAATATTCTTTTGACTTTTTGCCAACCGTTGAAAATACAAAAACTATTCTTAACTTGTAGGCCATACAAAAAACAGGATTTGGCCCGTGGGCTGTAGTTTGCTGATCCCTGTTCTATAGCATTGTCCTGTTGTATTTTCATCTTACTGATATCTGAAATAATCTTATTTACTTATTTGTTTCTTTGTTGTCTGCCTTTCCTGGTAGACTGTAAGCTCCTTGAAGTCCTATTCTTTGTCTTACCCACTGTGTTATCTCTGTCGATTAGAACAGTGCCTGGAATATAGAGGTACTTTATGAATATTGGGTGATTGAATAAATCCATACAGGCCGTGAGCCACTAAATCCAGTAAAGAATTTCTCCCAAGTATTTCCTATATATATCCTGTTCCAGGCGCCACACCCCACCCAGGTCTCTGCCTCTGCCTGTGTGTTCCTTAGTGCTTTCTCAAGCCTTCCTGACCCCCTGTCTCTCATTCCTGTCTGTTCTGTAGAATAGTGTCTTGTGGAAGGAAGCATGTCTTTTGTTATATCATTTGTCTGCAAAAACCAAAAGGTTTCTACTATTTTCCCATTACCTACACTGTCAAGTCACATGCCTCAGCTGGGCATACCCGGCCTTGCCTATCAGTTCCCTACCTGCTTTTCCAGCGTTATCTCTGAGCCTTCCTGGAATGAGCCCTCTGCCCGGCAGCCTCCTCTCCTTGTCCCTGAGGCCACTGCACATTCCCACCTTTGCTCAGGCTGGGCCCCAGAACAAGTTGACATTCCCCTCAGGAAGGGATTGAACCCCCTGTGTGGTTACAAGACAAGTCTGCAGTGGGTGATGGGAGACAAGGAAGAATGGAGCTGAGCCTCAGGAGAGCTGGAAGATGAAATGAATGTGAGCAGACTGACACAATCAGTAATGAAGTGGAAAGGATTTAGTTATTCTCGGGGTACAATTGAAAAGTGCTGCTTGGTAGGGTGACCTAGGCCAGTGCTTTTCAAACTACTGTGCAGACAAATGTTGGGGGACTCTTGTTAAAATGCAGATTCTGGCAGTAGGTCTGGGATGGGGGGGGTTCTGAGACTGCTCCCGGGGGGGGGGGGGTCTGAGACTGCTCCCAGGGGATGCCCAGGCTTCTGGTTCCAGGATGATTCTTTCGAGTATCAAGGAGCTAACAAAATAGTTAGGAAAGCAGCCTTTTCTGTAGGACTCAGATATGGCAACAGGAAGTCTGTTGGCCTGTCCCTCAGAGGTCTGCCTGTCTGTCATGAGACCCAAGAGTCCTGGCCCAGAGTCAAGGCATTCCTTGCATTATGAATGACCGAATACATGTGTGATGATCAAGCATCCTTGCTGAAGAGAACGGAGGACAAAGCTGAGTGTGGAAGGCTGCAGCTTTGAGGGAAGAAGCACCTGCACATCCCGAGATGGTGGCAGGGAAAGTCGTCATCTGGAAATGATAGGTCTATCGTTTGGCTTGCCGCCGGGTGTCCTCACGCACGTACACGCGCGCATGCGCACACACGCACGCGCAGTGCGCGGACTGCGGTGCCGCACTTTTCCCCACCGCAGTTGCTTTCTCTTTCTTCCCCAAGGAGCCACCTCTTCTGCTCCACTAGAGCTTACTGTTCAGAATCCATGTTTGCCTTGAGTACAAGTACCGTACTTCATCCCAACAAACGATAGGAATCATTTCTGTAATGTGTATGTCCAAACAGAAGAGCAGGTCAGAAAGTATTTTGTCGCAGTCATAAACTGGCTTGCTTGAGCAGTTTCTCTTTAATTATTAACCCGGCCTTTGTATCTTTGGCTAATCAATAGCTGGCCTTTCGATGACAGTGGGTATTATTTCCTAATTATTTAACTTCTGCAAACTACAAGTTATCCTGATTAATGATTTTAATGACAGATCTCTCATCACAATAATTTCCTTTCTGCTTTTATCACAGAGGAACTTCTGCTCGGTGACTGAACTCTGATCCTGGTAACAGAAAGAGTCCTGGCCATGGTAAGTCGGGGAGTGCCTGGCCCCACCTGGTGCCAGCCACGGGGAGGTACGGGATGTGTATTCAGGGACTGTTGACTTTACAGAGAATTGTTAGCTTACTGGAGGGGAGAGAGGAGGAAATAAATGAAAAGGTAGTTTCTTTTTTTCTTTTTTTTTCAAGCACCATTTTAATTTCTTTCAGGGGCGGTGAGTAACTTGACCCTGAATATTAACTCAAAAAGAGAATCCTTTGAATCCTTCCAATATCCAGAGATACAAAAATAAGTTGTAGTTTTCTCTCTGAGGGAGTACTTACATGTTCATTGTAGAAATTCCGGGCAAATGGAAAGGAAAAACTAAAAATCCCACAGGTCCTACCATTGGGAGACAAGTGCCGTCCACATTTTGGTGTAACATCATTTCAGGCTCGTCAAGAAGGGTGTTTTTAGCCATATGGGCTTGTCATCTGCCTCCTGTTTCTGGCCGTGACCAGACTCCTCAGAGCTCGATTATCTGATCTTTGGGACAGGCAGGGAATTGGATCCCTTTGGGAGTTCCATAAAGTTCAGTGTTGACGTGGAAGCTGAGCCTCTTAGCTGCAAACAGGCTCTACCTGAGGCTGGCCATCTGCTCTCCTTCTTCCACCCAAATAAGGTATCTGAACAGGCAGGTGATTCTGATCCCTGGTCTTCTTGGAAGGAATAATAGAAATAGAATCTTATACCCGGAGAGGAACCAGAGATCCTTCCAGCCCTAAATGGCCTCCTCTAGGAAGATGGAGGTGTAAACTATGTTGAATGAATATTAATATACTCTTAACATTGTCTTGCATTAGATATTCTAGAATTTTCTTTATCATCCGTGACAGTCAAAACCTTACTCGTATCTACCCTAAATCTCCATGCTTTATTTTAAAATTCATTTCTTCTTGATTCTCCCTGGACACAGAGTACATTTATTCCGAAATGTTTACAGGGTCCCAGCTTTGTGCCAGATACAGTATTTGGCTCTGGGGACTCAAAATTAATGGGACAGTCTTCTGGTCTGCAATAAGCTCACAGACTTCCTACATGTGAAGCCTATAACCTAGTGACCCTTTACTGTGCTCTCCGCTTGAGGAAAATTACCTTAGTTGCTCTCATCTCTCCTCCTAGTACCTGTTTTTCCTTCATCACTGTTATTTAGTGGACAGATAAAGGACATTTTTAAAGGGTAGGAAAAAACACATAGTAGTCACAATATTGTAATTCCCAATTGTTTTCCATCATTTTATTTTAGATCCTGCTCACATGTATAATGATTTTTAAACAGTAGTAACACAAGCATAAATAACAGTTATATATTCACCCTAATCTTTGCTTTGCTAACACGTTAATACTATATTTTGTGGCATATTAAAATTATTTATTCTAGATGGTGGAGTTATGGGTGTGTTGATTTTCCTCTTCTTTTTTTTTAAATTTTCCAGATCTCTATAATGACCATATGATACATTTCTAAAAAGAAAACATGTTTTAAAAGCTACTGTATTCAAATATTTACAATATTTTTAAAATAGGTGTTTAATTTACATATAGTGAAATGCACTGCTCTTAAGGTTACTGGTAGATGAGTTTTGACAAACCTGTGGACCATGTAACCTACTCCTCTATCAAGATAGAACATTTCCTCACTCCGGGAAGTTCCTTTACGCCTCTTTCAGGTCAGTCCCTTCCCTGCTCCCCACTCCACCCCAGAAATACACCACTATTCTGATTGTCATTACCATAGACTAGTTTTGCCTATTCTGGAACATCCTATCAATGGAACCATAGAGTATGTACTCGTGTGTGTCTGGCTTTTTTCGCTGAGCATTATATTTTTGGCAATCTGTCCATGTTGCTGTGAGTATCTGCGGTTTGTTCCTTCATGCCTTTTTCTTGCTGATTAGTATTTGTTGAGGAGTGTCATCAAAAAAGATGTGACCACTGACTGACCAGTGAGCTGGACCTGCACAGTTGAAGGCTCCTCACTCCGGCCCCCCGGCTTTGGAATACGGGGTGCTTACCTTCCCTGCTCCATCATCTTGAGACGGTGATATGGGGTTGGAGACAGCTGCACGGTATATACGACTGAGCCCATTTAGGGCCTCTTTATAAACTTTGAAGATTTTGAGCATGAGTCCAGGGATCAATTTGTCTTGCTGCCAGCTCAAGACGAGCCTTGTATGTAAGTTCCCTTTGCCATTGTTAAAATCACCACCTACCGACATGGAGCGGCTTATCTCTCTTGAGTCTCCCTGTGCCCTCCGCCTATGGGGGTCGGCTTCAGATGACGCCAGAAAAGCCCCTGAGGGGGTTGTGGACCTACAGTATTCCATTGTATCGGATTCCAACTTTTGACATTTATTATCTTCCTGATTATTTTAATACCTGAATAATATTTCATCAATAGTGATCTAACACCTATGTCTAGCCATTCATTTTTGTAATTCTTCCCTACAACCTCCCTGTTTGCTTTGCCTGCTGCCACAAGCAGCCTTCCTGGGACAGGATCCCCTGCCTTCCCAGAACGGATAACGGTACATTACACCCTGGAATTTGATCGATATGGTTACTGTAGGCCTACCAGGAACAAGTTTCCTGAGCTTATCTTTTTCCTGGAAGAAAGAGTTACTGACAATGTTAATGGATAAGCTGAAACATCTTTGCAAATCCCTCCATCGATTCGTCGTGTTAGATATTAATTTCAATCCCACAATAACATCCCTCAGCAATGCAGTTTGTGTTAAAGTCGAATGCAGCGTTTGGGCACCATCCAAAATTTTGCAGTAAAGCTCCAAAAGAATCCTGTGAAACATTTCACTCAGAAAGCTGTCTCATAGTGGAGCCAACGGCTGAGTTAGGCCGTGTTGGAATTTTGACAGCAAGCCACCAGTGTGCTTATTACTTACTACTGATGCATAGTAGAAGAAAAGAATGGAAGTACCTGTGTTAATTTCCTAGGGCTGCCAGAACAAAGTCCCACAAACTGGGTGGCTTAAAATAATAGAAACTCGTTGTCTCACAGTTCTGGAGGCCAGAACTCCAAAATCAAGGTGTTGGCCGGGTCAGGATCCCTCTGCAACCTGTAGTTGGCTCCTTCCTTGCGTCTTCCTAGCTTCTGGGGGTTTGCTGGCAGTCCTAGGCTTACCTGCAGTCTCGGCCTTCAGCGTCATGTCCTGTTGTCCCTGTATGTCTGTGTCTTCGCGTGGTGTCTTTCAAGGACACCAATTCTATTGGATTAAGGGCTCACCCTACTCCAGAATGACCTCATTGTAATGTAATTAATTACATCTGTTTCTTTCCTCTTCAGCTCTTTCACCCTCGTCTAGTATCATATCCGTGGGGCTTGTCCCAGGTTCTCATCTGGTCTCTGCCTCTCTCTTCAGCAGTATGAGAGATCTTTTTAACATGTAAATCAGATCACACCCCTTCATCCCCTTGCTTAAAACCTGCCAGTGGCTTCCCATTGCACATAGGACAGACGAATAACCCCTTACACCATTGAGGGCTGCCTTGTTCTGGCCTCAGCCCACCTCTCTGATTTCTTTCTTCCTTTTTCATTTTTGAAACTTTTATTATGGAAAAGTGTAAACATGTAGGAAAGTAAACCAAGTATTAAAAAGAACCCCTGTGTGCCTACCAATAATTATTAACTCATGGTCAGTCTTGTTTTTTCTTTATCTCCACTTACTTCCCCCGACCTGTGTTATTTTGAAGCAAATTCTGGACATCTTATCCTCTCCTCTGTAAACCCTTTCAATCTATATAAGATCAAAACTGTTAAAAATAAAATATAACCACAGTACCATTATCATACCTAAAAATGTTAATGCTGATTCCTTAATGTCATCAAATACCAAGTCAGTGTTGAGATTTCCAGTTGTCTCATAACTCAGTTTTTTAGTGTTGATTTAGGATCCAAATTATGACTATTGATATGCCTTTTTAAATCTCTTTTAAGCTATTATTCCTCCCCACCATCTCTCTCTTTTCTTATTCCCTTTGCAATTGATTTGTGGATGAACCCAGCTCATTCACCAAATAGTGTTTCTCACAGTCTGGATTTTGCTGATTACAGCCATGTGCTGTGGGTTGACATTTCCCTCTCTCTCCTATTTTCTGTATTGGTATTTGGGCCAGGGGCTTGATGGGATTCAGGTTTGATGTGTTCCTTTCTCGGGGGTCGGGGTGGGGGGGGACAAGATTACTGCACAGGTGGTAGTGGAATTTAGCTTACCACTGTCCTCCTTGCCCACACCAACTTGGGCCACCCTGGCCTCTGTCCTGCTCCTCGAATACAAGCTAGTTCCAGCCTCAGGCCCTTTGCCTTGCCTGTTTCCTCTGCCTGTAACACCACCACTGCCCCACCCCGCAACCCCCTATATTTGCCTGTCCAGGCTGCTTTATGTCATTTATGTCATTCAGATCTTAGCCTAAATGTCACCACTCAGAGCGGCCGCTCCGGGACCTCTCTGTCTGCTCCCTAGCACTTCCCATCACCGGACACCATGTATGTATTCATTCGTTGGCTTGTTTACGGTCTGCCTCCTCCTTAACCAGAGCATCAGCCCCATGGGAGCAAGAGCCTCATCTCTCGTGCTCACTGCCGAATCCCCAGCAGCCAGAAGAACGTCTGGCCCACAGTAGGTGCTCAGCATCTGTGCTGTGTGCTGAAGGAGACGCTCAGTCACATCTTTTCTCTATGTGCTCAGGCCGCCAAAGGAGGCACCATCAAAGCTGCTTCGGGATTCAGTGCCACTGAAGATGCCCAGACCCTGAGGAAGGCCATGAAGGGGCTTGGTAAGCGTCCTGCGGAGGGGAGGGTGCCCTGTGTGTTGTGCATCACGGAGTCACACAGAGGGTGCTGTGTCCACTGAGCAGGTCTCTAAGAAAATACAGTGGGAAGAAATTGGCTTTTAAGACAAATTAGACGGGAGGGTATTCATTAGTCCCTTTACTTACAGAATTGACATTTAATGCGCTCATTCTGGATTTCTCCATTTAAATCTGTTTTGCATGAGAACATTATGAATCTATATGTAAAATTTCAGAAATGTATCTGTTTTCCAGTTCGTGCTATATGTGTATAGTGCCATAGGGTTTACAAAGCACTTTCACAGATATTATTTTGATGGGTGTGTACACAACAGCCCAGCAATGTAGTGAAAGCAGCGGCTGCTCTTGTTATTTTTCAACCCATTTCATGGATGTGAAACTGAGACCCAGGGAAGTAAAGTCACATAGTAAGTGGAACTGAGCCATGAGTCACACTCAGCGGGCAAAGGCCTCTGGTGGGCGTAGTCACGCGGGCGTGCTCTGGCGGCTCTTGCCTGGGTGAACCTTTGGCCAGAGAAGTGCCCTTAGTTCGTAGCTGCTATTTATAATCTCCTTGTGATTTGGATAACAACATTTGATCATGAAGCCTTATTTCCCAATTTTTCTCCCCCCAAAGAGCTCGTTTTACTTAGCCCCAATGTTACTAGCAGCAAACACGACAAGAACAGTAACAGACAACAGCTTGTTCTGCTGCTGCGAAGTTGGGATTTAGGGAGGTTAGCTAACTTGCCCAGCATCTCAGAGCTGGTAGGTGTTAGAGTCAGGATTCTAGGCAATTCCAGGCAGTCAGACCCAGGCAGTATGACTCCAGAGCTGGAGTTTAAGTCCCCCTGTCCTGCTGCCCACCTCTGAACGGAACATTGTTCTGAATCGATACGTCCTTCTCCTCATTTTCCCTTTTTCATAAATGAGATGGAAAATGTGCTTGGCCCACTCTATTTTCATGTTCTCCTACTTCTTTGGTATAGAATCTTTGGCAAGAATCCCGTAATTCAGAATGTGGGCCACATGGCATTCAGAATGTGGGCCACATGGCATTCAGAATTCTCAAAATAAAAGTCAGGAGACATTTGACAACCAGTTCTTCTTGTCATGTCCACTGTGTGGGGATCAATGTGAGACAGACAGGTGGAGGAGACAAGGATTATAAAACCTAGTTCAACGGGTCTACGGAGGCTAGATGGGTAAGGCGTGCACCGAAATAACTACAATAATGTGATAATAGCTATCAGAATATGATAGTGATAGGAGGGCCACAAATAAGTTCCCATTAGGTTCAGACAAGAGATCACATTTAATTTGGGGGCATCAGGCCAAACTTTTCAGAGGATACAGAATTGAGATGGGCTTTGCGAGATAAGTTGTTTCAATAGAGATAAGAGAGAACGCATTTCAGGTGAATGGGATAGCATGAGCAAAGGCACGGGACGACTGTGAGCATTGTCCCGTTTTCTAGTTTAGCTGAGGCCTAGGGAAGTCACGGTAAATCCGTGGAAAGGTGGCTTGCAGCAGGAGGTATTTAGAAAGCAGGAGTTGGCTGGTACCAAAGGGAGCTCCTGGGGTTGCTACTGAGAAGGCCACCTGTAGAATCACAGACATGTGGGGGATGGCCCAAAGGCATTGGCCAGGAGACCAGTGCCACAATCATGACCTTCTATGGAGTGGCTAGAGGGACATACAAACCCGTTCACTGGAATGAAGGAGGTCGGGAGAAAGGAGTGCAGTACAGTTGGACCGAGTACAATAATTCAGGAGCTAGGTCTGTGAATTTGGCTGCCTGGTATCCTTTCGTGTGGATATTTACAGCAGTGAATGGGATATTGTAGAACGTCTCAAATGCCAGACTGCTGTTCCTGGAGTAAATCTAGCAGACGGTGGGGGCGGGGGGGGGGGCATTGTGTGTTCCTGAGTCAGGGAGGGACAGACACTCCGAGAGTTTTTCTTTTTAGGAAAATGAATCTGGCAAGACTGGAAAGACCAATTAGGAGATAAGAATACCAGTTAACAGACATTACATGTGTCTAAGTCCCTAAAATCCTGAATTGGAGTAGTAGTGGTAGGAATCAAAGAGGGGATGGATGCAAAAAAGATTTTTAGAGTTAGATTCTGTATGCCTTGGCAGGAAATTTGAATGTGGAGGATGAGAGAGGGTTAAAAAAAAAATCTATTTTGAAGGTTCAAACCTGACTGACTGAACGAAAGGATGGTGCCTTTTATAGAAACGGGGGTGAGGGAAGATGGATCGTCCCCCACTGAGAGTTCTGAAGGAGAACAGGAAGGTTGTAGATAGATACCTCTTTCTTTCTTTCTTTCTTTCTTTCTTTCTTTCTTTTTTTTTTTTAAGAGAACAGAAAGTAGGTCCCTAACATATGTAAACAAAGTTCTATAGCTTCTTCCCTACAGCTCACACTTTTCTGGATCTCGAATCTTACAAAGAATAACTATGGTAAATCTAGATTTTTTTTCATTTCTCTTTGAAATATCCCAATAGAATCTCTTTTGTAGTCCCTCACAATTCCCCATACAGATTAAACAACGAGAAAGGAGAAAACTCAACTCACCAGGTATATGTGAACATCCAGCTATTACTAAGACAAGGGACCTATTTTGGAAAAATCAGAATAAAGCTCCCCCTGGTCAGAGTTGGTGCAAGAAACAGGCAAACAAATTTTAGGACATTTAAAATTTGTAATTCTCATGAAGTTCTGGTAGGATCTTGCACAGTGGGAATTCGTCAGCAGTTTTCAAAAGGGAACAACGCTCTGAGGTCAGGAAAGATAGCTTGGAAATGAAAAACGCATTTATGGATCTCAAAGCGCAGTGCAAGCAGTGAGCAGCCCGTTAAAACCCTGCAGGTGCCCGGTGAAATGGGTGAAGGGGATTGAGAGTACCCTAGTGGTGAGCACTGAACAGTGTGCAGAATCGCTGAATCACTGGATTATACACCTCAAACTAACACAATACTGTTCATTAATTATACTGAAATTAAGGAAAAAAACCCTGCAAAGTGCAGAGTGAATTAAGAGTCTGAATTGTTGCAAGACTCAGAGGAAATGATAGCAAGATTAAAAATGAGGAGGGGGCACCTGGGTGGCTCAGTCGGTTAAGCGTCTGCCTTCGGCTCAGGTCGTGATCTCAGGGTCCTGGGATCAAGCCCCACTTTGGGCGCTCTCTCAGCAGGGAGTCTGCTTCTCCCTTTCCCTCCTCTGCCATTCTTGCTCTCTCTCTCAAATACAGAAATAAAGTATTTTTTTTAAGATTTTATTAATTTGAGAGAGAGAGATAGCGAGAGAGAGAGAGCATGAGCCAGGGGGAGGGGGGCGCAGAGGGGCGTGGGGAGAAGGAGAAGCAGGCTTCCCGACGAGCAGGGAGCCCGATGTGGGACTTGATCCCAGGACCCCCGGACCCCAGGATCATGACCTGAGCCGAAGGCAGCTGCTTAACCAACTGAGCCACTCAGGCGCCCCCAGAAATAAAATCTTTTAAAAAAATGAGGCAAGAAAAAGCAAGAACATAGAAGATACGGAAGAACCAAAAGACATGAAAAGAATTGCAGAGGAGGGGTAAAGCAGAATCCCAGTGAGCATTTAGTGAATATTTAGTCACTGCGGGGCCTTGTGTTAAGGAATTCACTCACTTGTTTTATTGAACACTTGCAGCAGCCCTGTGAGGGAAAGTGCTATGACCACTCACATTCATGGATAAGGAAGCTAATGTTCAGAGAAGTTAGCTTTTTTGTTCAGTGCTTAACAGTTGATTAAAGGAGAGGCTAGGACTCATATCTAGTGTCTGGTTCCTGAAAAAATAGGCAGACCTACTGAACAAGGACCTCTTAAAAGGTCTCTGCATGTGTTGGGGTAACGCTAATGTCCTCGGGGGAACCTGTTTCCTCACTCCTCTCTCAAATCCCCTCGCTCACTGTCCCCGCTCTCCGCCAGGCACCGACGAAGATGCCATCATCAGCGTCCTCGCCTACCGCAACACGGCCCAGCGCCAGGAAATCAGGACGGCCTACAAGACCACCATCGGCAGGGTAGGCCACAGCCTCTCTGGTTCCAGGGGCTGACGAAGAATCTGTCAGGCGGCAGGGAGGCCGGGGTCTCTTCCCGAGCTAGATTCCTGAAGTGGCCCTGTGTTTTCAGAAGCCGGTCCTTGCCCTGTTTAAAGATGCTCTTGAAAGAAAACGGCTTTGGCATGTTCCTTCCACTGTCCTTAGCCTGAAGTGATTTCTGGGAGCTCTTGGTGTCTTCCCGCCCAGCTCCTTGCAGGGACTCGGCCGCTCATGGGCGCCGCCTGCCCACCTTGTGAGCGCCAGGCGGGGCTGAGCTTCCAGCACTGTCTCCCTGATCCTGGTCAGGCTGCCTTGAGGCCACTGTGCATGAAGCAGTATTTATATCTAGTTCGTTTTAAACAGGCTCTCCTAGGATTTGCAGGCTTCTCCGACTCTTCCACATAAACCCGTTTGTTGCATATATTCATTCCTTTGACGATCCTCAGTGGTGGGCCACCCTCTCAAATTCTAGAAGGGGGGGCCAGTGTGTTTGTGAACATGTCTATCATTTGTTTATACATTCAGAGGGTGTTCACTCACCCCTTCTGGTCTGAATCGTGCACCCCTCAGGGACCCTCTTTCAAACTCTGTTTTCAGCATTTCACTTACCAGAGCCATTCCACTCAGGCTTCCCTCATCACTGAAAACCTGTCTGTGTGATTAGCAAGAATCTTTTTATTGAGGAAACATTATCAATGAGTGTTTCAGGTCTCGGAGTACAGTCACTCTGGTAAATGTTTCTGTCCTCGAGACACCTTACAGCTAGTCCGACTGTAGCTGCTTCTCGAAGCCTGGCACTAAAGCGCTGGCTGGGACAGAGCTGGCGTGGTGATTGCCCAGTGCATCTGCGTGCCACCTTTGGCTGGGACCCCAGCGAGGAATGGGATTTTTCACAGCTCAGACTGTCTTTTGGGCATTTGAACCCTTCTCCGTCCCAAAGACACTTAATGAGCACAGATCAGTGTGAACATGCATGTGATGTGTGAACTGGAATATTCAGCCTCAGTACGAAGCTAATCTGATGGCAGTTTGTTAAGATGCCCAGCATTAATGGATCGAGCACTAATTTGTTTATTCATGCAATATGTGTGGATTTGACATAAAACTGTGCACGAGAGATTGAAATACGGGGGCTGTGCAGTCAGGTTGTGAGAATCCGAGATCTGTCTTGAGCAGTATGTCAGCTTCTTAGCTTGCTTGATCTGAAGCAGGTTCCTAAACTCCCTGACCTGTTCTAGGAGGAGATGTGAATAAACTTCTTTAGAATGTGGTCCTTTGTCCAAGGAATTACATTTCTTTTAGGAATTGAGTCTTAAGAAGTAATCGTGGAAGGGGCGCCTGGGTGGCACAGCGGTTAAGCGTCTGCCTTCGGCTCAGGGCGTGATCCCGGCGTTATGGGATCGAGCCCCACGTCAGGCTCCTCCGCTGTGAGCCTGCTTCTTCCTCTCCTACTCCCCCTGCTTGTGTTCCCTCTCTCGCTGGCTGTCTCTATCTCTTTCAAATAAATAAATAAAATCTTAAAAAAAAAAGAAAAAAGAAGTAATCGTGGATGACCACAAAGGTACAGCTAAATGCTTGGTATGCGTTCACGGTACAAAAATAGGAACAGGGGAGCGATGAAAGAAATTGTGTTGCATCTACTATATGTAGAAATTCCAGCAGCTGTTAAAAATGTCATAGGTGATTACTGACTTGGAAATATATTCAAAGTACATTGCTAAGTGAGTGAAGACATTTAAGTCTGTGTCTACAAACTTTTTGCTCTCAAGACCCTTTTACACTCTTAACTTTTTTGTTTTTGTGGATTATATCTATTGATATTTGCCGTATTAGAAATTAAAACCGAGGCATTTAAAAATATATTTTTGTTAACTTATTTAAAAAACAATAAACACATTACATGTTAATATAAACAACACTTTATGAATAGTAGCTATGTATAAAAACATTTAGTGAGAAAATTGTCATTGCTTTACATTTTGTAAAGTTCTTTAATGCCTGGCTTAATGGAGGACAGTTGGATTCTCATATCTGCTTCTGCACTGTTCGTGGTGGTGCATGGTTTTGTTGAAGTATAGGAAGAAAATCTGGTCTCATACAGATACGTAGTTGAAAAGGGGGCATTTTATTTTATTTATTTAATTTTTAAAATTTTATTTATTTATTTGACAGAGAGAGAGACAGTCAGAGAGAGAGGGAACGCAAGCAGGGGGAGTGGGAGAGGAAGAAGCAGGCTCCCAGCAGAGCAGGGAGCCCGATGCGGGGCTCGATCCCAGGACTCTGGGATCTCGCCGTGAGCCAAAGGCAGACGCTTAACCGCTGTGCCACCCAGGTGCCCCGGAAAGGGGGCATTTTAAAAGCCTTTTAACATAATTGTAGAAATGTAGATGTGTCCAGTAGCCTTTGCAAAATTCCACTGTACAATTGTGAGAGCATGACAGTGAAAAGACAACATCTTTGTGTTATCACGAAGAGAGCTCTGATCTTGCAGGCCTCCTGAAAGGGTCCAGAGACGCCATTCATCCCTGGCCCACACTTTGAGAGCGGCTGGTTTAAGTTAGCGTGGCAGCTACTTGGAGCCCCTTGCTTGCTTTGCAGGACCTGATAGACGACTTGAAGTCAGAACTGAGCGGCAACTTCGAGCGGGTGATCGTGGGGATGATGACGCCCACCGTGCTGTACGACGTGCAGGAGCTGCGAAGGGCCATGAAGGTGTGTGGCCCTCCTCGCCTGCAGCTGCTGATCGGCTTCCTCAAGAGAGTGACGAAAGCCTTGTGAGGGTGGGGAGGGTGAGGCACAGGACAGAGATTCCCCCTCGTTGATGACAGTGCGGAAACATGACATTACATTCCAGCAATTGTAACTTAAGAGTTGTGTTCTCCCAAGTGATGCAATCATTTGCTCTGTGCTGTGGCTCTGGAGGGACTGGTGATGGTTGTGCCTGTGGTGCAACTGCAGGAACTTTCTGTGTTAGCTGCTTTTGAGATGTGAAACTTTATGGCCAACACCGTGGCGCCAGAACTGGCCGAAGGGGTTCTTGGCGTCCCTCAGTGCTAGACCCACTCTGCTCTAGTCCAGGGTCTGCCAGTTTTGAATGACCAGCTCCGAAATTCAAATACAGTTACCCTCCCCAACCATGTCTGTAAACAGCCTTGTGGAAGGTTCTGGGAAAGCAAAGAGGTAACAGTCTTTGCCAGAAGATTCTGCCCTTCAAAGGAGAAGTACAGGGGCAGTCAAGGAAAGATTAAGCCCCCCCCCCCCCGAGGGGAGACACTGTCCATAACCTGGCACAGCAACCATCCAATAGAAACAGCCCATAAGTGTTTGTTATTACTAAAAACAATTACGGTAAACGCATTGGAATTTGAGCAGGACAGTTAAAATTAGCAAAGCCTATTGCTAGAACTGGGTGGGTTGTCTTTATTCTCTGTGGATTCCTGGGTATATGCCTCTATGTCTGGGATTCAACATTGTAGACTGGCTCCTAACTCCCTCTCCTCTGGGTTTCGTGTGCAGGGAGCTGGCACGGATGAGGGCTGCCTGATTGAGATCCTGGCCTCCCGGACGCCCGAGGAGATCCGGCGCATAAACCAGACCTACCAGCTTCGTACGTAGCACCCTCAGTGGCCCACTGAGGCTTCACTGTGGTTTGACAAGTAAACTAGCAGCGGGTCATTACCTACCGATGAAACTCCTCATAGCAACACTGACCATGAGGGATCCTCAGGTCCAGGCTTTGCTTTCAGGCAGATCCCTGTCTAGGGAAGTGACAGTCTGTTGGCTTCTCAAGACTTCTCTGCTTAAGATGCCACTCCGCTGAAGCCACCCAGTGTAGTGTTTTATGACCCCGAAAGTTGGAAGGTTGTTCCTTATTATCAAACAGAGAATCAAACGTGTTTGTTCGAAAGTGGTGGTCCCAATGAATCTTAGCACTCCAGGGAATGGCCTGGAGGGGCTATCTAGCCCCACTTCTTAACTTCCAGGTGGAACTGTATGTCCTCCAGCCATCTCAGAAGGATAGACATTTACTCCCCTCTTAGAAATCTCCAGAGGATGATGCTTACGAAGAGCCTTTCAAATATGCCTTTTTGCCCTAAGAAGGCAATTAAAAAAAAAAAAAAAAAGCACAAAGCTTTAGATCCTACAGTGCTTATTTGGTATTGTTCATATTAGCGAAAAATGTCCCGCAGTAGCAGATTGGCTAACCAGAATACGGTGTACCCACACAATGAAGTATTATATAGTCACCAAAATGTATATTGAAGGATATTATTAAAGTCCACGAAGTGGGTTATGGTGGAGTTTTGTGGGGGGTTTTCCTCCTCCATTTTATTTAAGAACACAAAACAGAGTTTTTTGGTAAGTGTTCAGAGCAGGAGATACTAGACCTTGGGAGCTTGGTTCAAGCACTCAGATCCCCATGTCTGATCAGTCTAGGTTTTCGAACCCTAAGGGGCTGTGGAGGGTTGGAGCTTCTCTGGGGGAAACTCTCAAGGGAGTGTCACGGCAAAGAAGGCACGTGCTAGAATTTGGGCCTGACAGCCCCCGGCAGGTTCCCAGACACAGGTTCAGAAACTCTGCTCAGTTTTCCTTTCCATGTGCCAGTCAACCGTCACTGTTCTCTGTGTCACTGAGAACCGTGGTGAGGACAGAGCCCTGGACAGAGGGAGGATTGCAGCCCCAGGCTTCTCGACCTCCCATGTTAAGGAACAGGAACGTCTGTTCCCTCTGTAATGACAACCTAAGCTTACCTTGACCATTTTATCAGAGTTCAGTTTTTGAAAAACTGTGTGCAGGGTGGAAGCCCTCCAGGGGAGCTGCTTCAGTAAACTGGCTAATCCTGGGGCGGGCAGACGGCTCTGGAGCAGGACGCAGTGCTGGGCAGGACTCTCTTCTAATGAAGCTAATTTCGTTCTCTTGCCAGAATATGGGCGGAGCCTTGAAGATGACATTCGCTCCGACACTTCATTCATGTTCCAGAGGGTGCTGGTGTCTCTGTCCGCCGTGAGTCGCTCCATCTGTGGGCTGCTTCTGACGGGGGTTGGGTTCTGTTGGGGCGCTCACTCCATAGCATCTTTTCCAGCCTTTCTCATCCTTTCATCTTCCCAAACGTGAATATGCCCCAGGTGTTGTTCTTGGGCCTCGCTGTTGTTTTCCTCGTCTTTCTTGTGGAGACTCTGGCTAGTCACGCATACCCGTTTATTCAGATTTATATATACAATTACCTAATACATGCCAGATACCCTTGCTACTCAGCGCATTAAGACAGCTTCTAGGCTTTACAAGTTTATATTGTCATAAAGGAATATATCAGGTACACAGGTAGCCATAATAAAGGCAGGAAGAGTGCCCAAGGAGAGGAACAGAGTAGAAGGAAGGTTCAAGGAGAGAGTCTGGTAGCAGAAACAAAGAAAAGCCTTCGTGACAGAGGTGCTGGTTCGGAGAGGACCTGGAGGGTTGCTAGGATTTCAGGAGGCAGAGGTGTTGGTGGGCACATCACAGGCAGGAAGAACAGCCAGGAAGAGGCAGGGAGGCAGGAAACATGGGGTATGGGGTGTGTTCCAGGAACAACTGACTGAGCAGTTGGCAGGTAATTCTAGGAGCAAGGCGGAAGGATGAACTGGGATCCCTTGTTGGGAGAGCAGTAGGGAGCCACTGAGGGTTTGGGAATGCTGGAGTGACCTGCGTTTTCAGAAGAGTAATGTAATAGTGATGTGTAAGATCAGTTGAACTGGAGGCTGGGAGTGCGGGTAGGAAGTTACCTCAGTATTCCAGATGAGAAATAAAGCGGGACTGGGCTAGCGTGGGGGCAGGGCCACCAGAAAAGAGAAGATGCATACATGAGACATTTCACATGACTTCCCAATTTTGTCTTTATCCCGATCTCCTTCCTGAGTAGAAGACTCTCATTTCTCACTGCTTTTTAAGGTGCTTCTTCAAATGGGGCCTACTAACCTAAACCTGAACTCATTCCGCCCCCCCCCCCGCCACCCCCCAAACCAGCTCATCTTCCTGACTTGCCTGTTCCTGTTAATACTGCTGCCCTTCTTCCAACAAAGCAGGACCCTGGAAATCATCTCCAACCCCACCTCTCCTTTGTCTCTGATACTTAATAATGCCAGCCTGCTTTTCTTATTTTCTGCCCATTTTGTTCTTCGCCTCTGAGATTTAGCATTCTGCCAAGCTATGCCTAGACCATAGAATATTGAGACAGCATAGCAATAAAAATAGTCTAACAAACCAGAGGAAAGTCACCAGTTTTGTCGCTCCTTAGCATTCCTCCAAGGCTTCAACCCAGCCCTCCCCGGGAGCTGGTGTCAGCAAGGGATGGGGCATTCTCACATGGTCCTTAAGCCTCACCGCTGGTCCTAGACTCTTGATTCTCTTCTGTTCCCAGCCACTCTTTGGCAGAATTGATCAATGTAGATTTGCCAGTTAGGAAGGCCTTGGTCAGCTAGGAAGGCGTAGGAGTGGGGGGTTGGCGCAGGGGAGGAGACAGCAGTGGAGGGGGCAGTCAGCAGGCGGTGTAGCTCTCCTTCCCCTTCTACTGACAGAGACACCCAGGCAGCATTCAGGAACCGCTGGCTCTGTGATTGGTAATGTTCTCTAGGCATAAATTAGAGCCACAGGAGTAATGGAAACACACTCAAAGGACATCTGTCATCCCTCCCTAGGCTGGAAGTGTGACCCCTGTTGGCATTCTGCCTAATTACCATGTCCTTGGGTTCCCAGCCATCCTCCTCCGCCCCCCATCTTCATGGATACTGTCTCATTCTCTTTGCTTTGTTTTTCTCAGGGTGGCAGGGACGAAGGAAACTATCTGGATGATGCTCTCATGAGACAGGATGCTCAGGTTAGTAGAACTGCAGTTTCTCTCTTTTCTTTTGCCAGTAAGGCCTTAGTTGGTGGGCCCCCTCATATATTTCACTGTATATTGGCCAAGCTGGGGTATGTTCTATTTAAAAAAAAAAAAAAAAAAGATTCCCACAGATGACCTTTAATAGCAGAAATTTCTTGCAAAAATATTCCTGGGGCTTGGGGTGACACAGGACATCATCATATAAGCATCCCCGGGTTCTTGCCATTGGGACCATGGTACAGCCACCCCAGAGAACCACGGAGTGTCTTCTGAATCACTTGGAGGTGAAGGGACCTGCCTTTGCTTTATTTACCTTGCATTTTTACTTCCCCAGAGAGAAAGTTTGATAGAACCTGTGTAAAACAACTTGGCACAGTGCGTACCCTATTGGGTAAAATTAATATCAAACCCCAAGAGGCAGTTGTTTCCCTGGTGCTCAGCCCACTGATGGCTGCCCTGGCACCAACCCCCAATTCATTTACTTTGGCCATATAACACTAAGAATAATAGCTAATAAAAAGTGGGTCCTTGGGGCGCCTGGGTGGCACAGCAGTTAAGCGTCTGCCTTCGGCTCAAGGCATGATCCTGGCGTTATGGGATCGAGCCCCACGTCAGGCTCCTCTGCTATGAGCCTGCTTCTTCCTCTCCCACTCCCCCTGCTTGTGTTCCCTCTCTCGCTGGCTGTCTCTATCTCTGTCAAATAAATAAATAAAATCTTAAAAAAAAAAAAAGTGGGTCCTTACCGGACACCAAACAGTGTTGTGAGCTCTTGACATGAAGTATGTCGTTGAATCCTTGCAATAACTCAGTGAACCATGTACTGCGCTTCCCATTTTATGGACAAGGAAATTGAGGCTTACAGAAGTCCAGTTCCTTGCTCAAGTTCACCGGTATACATGGCAGAACTAGGATTTGAACCTAGACAGTTTGGATCTAGACCCTGTACTCTTAACCAGTGTATAACCATTAGGGAAGGCTTGGTCCCATTCAGTATGTGAGGTTATGAACCACTCTGGCTTCTGCAGGAAAGAACCTGTTGCTTTCACGAGAAGGGAGGGGGTAAATGTGTCACAAGAGTTCTGAGGATACAGGGTGGCCCATCCCATACTGGAGAAATGGGGAATTGCCTTTAATCCAGAAGCTTTGAGGAGGGAGGAGGTATTGAAAACATTGCAACTCTTGGGTGCTTATGTGAATTTTAGTTACCTCAAGGACAGCATTTTTGGATACGTTGGAAGGAGCCTCCAAAGCCCAGGTGAATCTCAAATTAAGTGAAGAGTTAGTGAGCAATTTATTCCTGAGACAGTATACCCACCATCAGTTTCTGGTGGGTCTCCTAGGGACCAGGCATTGCATTAACTACCTTACACTTTTTCCTTGCAACACATCAGTGAAGTAGATATTATTACTTCGTATGCTTTAGAGATTAAGAAACTGAAGCAGAGATTTAAATAACTGGTCCTAGATCACATAGCTGGTGGAATTGGGTTCTTTGGATCCAGGTCTGTCTGATTCTTTAAAACCATGCAAGTCAATGAACAAATGTTGGGGGGGGTGCTCTTCAAGGAGGATGGTTCCCCTTGGGAGTGATCAGGGTGGAAAGGGGCTTCCAAATAAGTTTGGGCTGGGGAAGTTGGACAGAGGGAGCAGAGCTCAGAGTAGGTTTTTCTGGATCCTTTCAAGTCTCACCAAGAGGTGAGGAATTTGAGAACAACTGCAGCTGAGATTTCAGCTCTTACAGGATAAAACAGGAGGAAAACCTCGTCAGCCTTTGCTCGGTGACTTGTATCAGCAGCAAGGGGAGTGTTTGCAAACACTGGGTACTATAGCTTGATTTTGACGATCAGGACAGGTGGAATTAGGTAACGGTTACTTATAAAAGGTAGAAATCTTAAAATATAGAGGCTATTATCCAACAAGTGGAATTGTAGCTGTTCTTGGGATGAAACTTGCACCAAAGGACATAATCAGGAGCCCTCAGAATTCCTACTTTAGAAAGAAACTTGTGATATATTAAAATTACATTAAAAATGCCCTTGAGAGCTTTGGCTAGATGATACATTTTGATTCCCTTCTTCTGAAAAACAAACAAACCAGCAAATATTTTAAAAAAATAGGGAAAATCTGCAGCAACACTGGAAACTATAGAAGAGGGCCATTAAAATACCAGATGGGCAGTGAACCTGGGCCAACGACTCAGGAAGGACATTTCTGCCCCAGAAAAGAGGCTAATCCCCCCCCAACCCCAAGCTGGAAGCAGGCACAGTGGCTTCATGCAAACTGGAAGAAATTCCTCAGAGAACTCCTGTCTCGGCTGCCCTCCGTGGATGAGCAACTGGTGCTCCTGCTTGAAATCCATCCAAGTAAAAAGCAAGGCGCTCCGAGAAGAACCCACTCACCTTGTTTTGGAGGGAAAAGCCATATCCGGATAGGCTGCTCATCGTTTAAGAATGAAAGAGCATGAGAAGCCACAAGTGCCTCAGCTCAAACACCATGTGGCCTGTGAACACACAGAAGCAGGGAGGGGGGAGGCAAACGTGGCCACACTGTAAGGAAGATGCAGATTTCAGATGGAGAGAAAAACAGACTTCAATTAAACAAGAGCTAAAAAAAAAAAAAAGAGAGAAAATAACATGAATATGGAGCCGAATGAAAAGCGAGAAGAGATAAAAGGAGCTCTAGAGGGGCTCACGAGAAATGAGCTTCGACGGAAATCTGAATTTTACAGCTTATTACTTTACTACTTAGATGAAGCCTCTGTGCCCCCTGAGCTTTAAAATTCCATGGTTCTCTGAACTGACTCTAAAGCAGTGAGGAAATGAGACAAAGAAGCAAAGAAGGAGGAGATGGAGGCAAGCCCAAGCAGTAACAAAATGTGTCAAATAAGGGCATTTTGAGAAATTTGACAAGCCAGCTGCTGATTATAAACAGTAGGGCTTTAAAAACAAATGTTTTTAATAAAATACACGTAACATAAAATTTGCCATCTTGACTATTTTTCAGTATACAGTTCAGTAGCGTTAACTCTGCACATTCTTGTACAGCCCATCTCCAGAACTTTCTCACCTTGCAGAACTGAAACTCTATACCCATTAAACATCTCATTTCCCCCTCCCCCCAGCCACTGACAACCACAATTCGTCTTCCTGTTTCTAGACGTTTGACCCCCCTAGATGCCTCATACAAGTAAATCACACAGTATTCCTGTCTGTGTAACTGGCTTATTTCACTTAGCATAGTGGCCTCAGGGTTCTTCCCTGCTGTAGCATGTGTCGGAAGTCCCCTCCTTTGTTAGGCTGCATAGTACTCCATCGCATGCATACACCCACATTTTGCTTATCCATCATGTGTCAGTGGATGGGTGGGTTGCTTCTGCCTTTTGGCTATTGTGAATACTGCTGCTATGAACATGGTATACAAATATCTCTGTAAGATCTAGTTTCAGTTCTTTTTGGGTGTATACTCAGAAGTAGTGTCGTTAGATCCTATGGTAATTCTATTTTTAATTTTTTCAGGAACAGCCATACTGTTTTCTACAGCAGCTGCTTCCTTCTCCCTTCCCATCAACTGCACAGGGTTCCGGTTTCTCTACATCCTCACCAACACTTGCTATTCTGTTTGTTTTTTTTTAAGTAGCAATGCAGCGATATGAATAATAGTTTTGATTTATCAATAATGCAGTTAAAGCAATCAGAATTTCTTATAGCCCTACCTGTTTGGAATATAAGCAATTCCTAATGGGTCCTGGTCCTACCGTGAGACCTTCCGTAGCCTCAAGCAAATCACAGATCATTCCCGAGCAGTGTTGTCCAGTAGAACTTTCTGTGATGCTAAAAATGTTTACATTGGCACTGTCTAGTATGGGTAGCCACTAGTTAATTTTATTAATTAAATTAAATTAAAAATTTAACTCCTCAGTCATACTAGCCAACATGTGGCCACTGAGTACTTTAAATATAGCTAGTATGACTGAGGAGTTGAATTTTTTTTTTTTAAAGATTTTATTTATTTGACAGAGACAGCCAGCGAGAGAGGGAACACAAGCAGGGGGAGTGGGAGAGGAAGAAGCAAGCTCCTAGCAGAAGAGCCTGATGTGGGGCTTGATCCCATAACGCCGGGATCACGCCCTGAGCCGAAGGCAGACGCTTAACGGCTGCGCCACCCAGGTGCCCCTGAGGAGTTGAATTTTTAATTTAAATTAATTTTAGTTAAAATGTAAATAGCCACGTTTGGTTGGTGGCTACTACACAGAACGCCTAGTCTAGGGCATTCCGTTTAGCTCTTAAGATAGAACAATGTGGGACACCTGGCTGGCTCGGTGGAGCATGTGACTCTTGGTCTCGGGGGTGTGAGTTCAAGCCCCACGTGGGGTGTAGAGACTACTTAAAAATAAAATATTAAAAAAAAAAAGAAAAAGATGGAACCATGTAGTCCATATATAGGGAGCTGCTGGTGCTTGCCCCGACTCTCCCATTAGTCTTTTTTGGGGGGAAGGGGCAGAGGGAGAGAGAGAATCCTAAGCAGTCTCCACGCCTAGCACGGAGCTGAGGTGGGGCTCACTCTCAAGACCTTGAGATCATGACCTGAGCTGAAATCAAGGATCGGATGCTTAACCGATGAGCCACCCAGGCACCCCAAGGTCCCATTAGTTTTATACCTAAGGAAAAATCTCGAGTCGTTGCCACTTACCGCAGACAGCCCTCCCACACCCATCAGCAACAAAATAAAACAAAGCCAGCTCAGCTCTTTGACGTTCTGGAAATATTTGCATGTTTCCTGGCACCTTCTCTGTGATGGTTTAAACTTGTGCTTTGTTTGGCTCTCAGGACCTGTATGAGGCTGGAGAGAAGAAGTGGGGGACAGACGAGGTGAAATTTCTAACTGTTCTCTGTTCCCGGAACCGAAATCATCTGTTGCATGGTAAGGCACTTGCCTCATCTTCCAAAGAAACTGAAAGATGATGAAAACCGTATTGTCCATAATTAATTGAGAATTTCCCCCCTTTACTCGTACGAAGAACAGATTGTACTGAACTGTCTTCGATGTTTTACATGTATGAGCGCAACGATGTGCGAGGGCCAGTTTCTTTTTGTCTTTTTTAAAGATTTTATTTATTTGAGAGAGAGAGGACAAGTGAGGGGGAGGAGCAGAGGGAAAGAGAGGGAAAAGCAGACTCTCCACTGAGCAGGGAGCCCAACGCGGGGTTCAGTCCTGGAACCCCGGGATCATGACCTGGGTTGAAAGCAGATGCTTAACCGACTGAGCCACCCAGGTGCCCCCTGAAAGACTAATTATGAATAATTAGCAGATATACAACATATTCATAGGAGTTTGGCATTTCTGTTTGTAGGAAACCAACCTTCACGGTCAGTCCTTTTTCTGAAGCAGCCCATTTAATTTTAGTTACATAAGAAAAAATCTTCAGTACATCAGTGAGCAATAAAATAAAATTGTTGGTTGACATTTATTGCTATTTAATATCCAAGTTGTAAAGCTAATAGAAGTGATTTCTTTAGGGAGTATGTTGTATAAGATAAATAGTGGATAATTTCACATTTTATTTCCTGTGTGTAATGTTTCTAATTTGCTTCTGATAATGCTTAGTCTTTGTAATGTGCTTTTAACTTCTTTGGGGAAAAAATTTGTAGCACATTTTGTCGTCGGGTTTATTTTCTTCTTGTAAACAGCAGTAAGGGTTTAATAAGATATTTCATCTTTTATGTAAGCTCTTTAGGTCTTTATGTTGCATCATAATTTTATAAACCCACCATGCCTTATAATCGCACACAATTTACAAAACCTCTGGGAAATTTGAGAAGAATGAGTTTGGTAAATTGAAAACATAAAGTAATTGAAAATTACAGCACATTTGGAAGTTGCATTTATTTCAGATATTCCACAGTGACTAAAAATAGGTGATTACACCTGTTAATAAATGTCATGGGCTATCGTCAGATGCACTAACTTCTGACTCAGATCCTTATTTCTTTGCTTTCCCTTCCTTGCCAGATGGCTAATTACATATATCTCCCCCTGGTGGTATCTTCCAAGAATTGCAGGTCCTCAAAAATTGTACATAACTAACAATTTTCACTTGTAGGCACAAGTCAGTTGTTGGCAAGTTATAAAATATCTGCTTGTAAACCACTGGAAGGAAATCTAAGCACTATATGGATAAAAATAAACTTCATAATTTTCTTACCAACCAACAATAATAGTGAGGTTTCAAATAACTAAAGTTTTAATTGTCTTCTAGGTGCAGTGCTAAGCATATTAAATATTTTTTTTATTATTATTTGACAGAGAGAGAGAGCACAAGCAGGGGGAGTGACAAGCAGAGGGAGAAGCAGGTTCCCTACTGAGCAGGGAGCCCGAGGACCCTGAGATCCCAGGACCTCAGTCCCAGGACCCTGAGATCATGACCTGAGCCGAAGGCAGAAGCTTAACCAATTGAGCCATCCAGGCGCCCCCAGTCTAAGCATATTATAAGCATTGGTTGTTGCAACATCCCATTGGAGCAGTCATTATTTCCCCCATTTTACAGTGGAGAAAATTGAGGCTTAGAAAATGTGTCAATTAGATCTTTTGATTCTAAGCGATAGACACAGACTCCAACTTAAGTAAGAAGAAGAAATAATACAGAATGGGACAAGAGGGAATATGGAAAATACTGGTGGTTCATTGAATTGAAGGAAGAGCCGAACATTTCCAGGAAGTACAGAAATCAAGCAGATCTGGGGATCTCAGTGGAAGGGAGTCACATATTTTATTTGTAAGGCAGAGTTTCCAAAAGTCTGGTCTTCATTGAAAATGCTGATTCTTGAACCCCTACTTCAGACCGGCTGACTTCGAATCCCTGGAAGTGACATCCAGGAAGTTTCCTAGGTTTCCCAGGTGATTCTTATGTTCTCTAGGGTTAAAGATGACTCTGCTTTTGGCCATCCCCACGATCTGCTCAATTTAAAAATCCCCAGTGGGGTAAGACTGGCTCTGGTCCAGTGAACTGCCCACTCACTTGGTAGAGCTTATGGTGTATGTTGAGGGGCAGGGGTGTCCCTGGATTGACAGACCTGTGAGAATCACCGTGATGGGGCCTGGGGCAGCACCCCAAAGAAAGCAATGTTAAGAAGATAAAACAAATATCCACTCTAAGAAGGCTCCAGAAGGAGGCAGTGAGAGGAAAATAGGTTCATCACATTCAAATATACTTGGCAAAAGGTGAAAAAAATTAATTATGTTACAGTCTATTAAAAAATGCAACCATCTGTTATCAAATGTGATTGAGTATTGAAGGGGCTGAATTGCTCTAGTTTTGATGAGCCAAAGGAAGATGAACAAACAGGTGATTGCCAAGGCCAAAATTACAAAAAGACAAGTTCTACTCATTAAGGGAACAATGACAAAAGAAAGCAACTCTCTCCAGACATTATCTCCATTTTATGTGTGAGAAAGCAGGGTCCCAAATAAGGGAAAGGACTTGCCTGATATCCTCCAAGAGGCACAATATTCCTTCATCCTCCCCTAGCATCCATTCTACTTGCCACATGCCTCCCGGGTTCTCACTGACATTGCTAACTAATTTCCTCTTGATGTATGCCAAAGAATAAAGCGTGAGCTCTAGAAAGACGCTCATTCTCTCTGTAAATTTAGTTTCCTCTATTCTTTATTATTTATAATTCCACTTTGTTACTGTTCACAGTGTTTGATGAATACAAAAGGATATCACAGAAGGATATCGAGCAGAGTATTAAATCTGAAACATCTGGTAGCTTTGAAGACGCTCTGCTGGCCATAGGTAAGCTGGTAGGGGGTGGGGAGGGGAGAAACAAGTGTTTACAGACTTTCCTCCTTACCAGTTTGTTGTCGTGGAGATACAGTTTTTTGTTTTCAGGGATTAAAAAAAAATGTTTAAATCACTTATAATAAGATACAGAATTTTAAACAAAAAGTATTATATATGATCTGATTATTATTGTATTATGTAGTTTTATATATATATATATTTTTTTTTAAAGATTTTATTTATTTGACAGAGATAGAGATAGCCAGTGAGAGAGGGAACACAAGCAGGGGGAGTGGGAGAGGAAGAAGCAGGCTCCTAGCAGAAGAGCCTGATGTGGGGCTTGATCCCATAACGCCGGGATCACGCCCTGAGCCGAAGGCAGACGCTTAACCGCTGTGCCACCCAGGTGCCCCTGTAGTTTTATATATTTTACATCCTCTGTGCCTTTACATCTCAGTATACTGGAAAGATAATCCCATATTAGCTGCATCTTGCAAGTCTATGAATGGTTAGAACTAATACCAGTTTCGTATGGTACAGATAGTAATCATTTTGAAACTATCCTGCCTTTTGCTTTAATTGCCTTTATTATTTCTCCAATTAATTACTTTATTAATTACTTCTCCATGGCCTATGTTCATAAAACATTGTTTTGCTAAAATTTTTCCGACAAACCAATCGAGAGATATTATTTCATACCTCGTAGAGACAGAGGGAACAAGTATAATTTTTTTCACATAGATTTTATCTGTAATTTTGTTATTTCCTTTTTTTTTATCTCTTTAACAGTCAAGTGCATGAGGAACAAATCTGCATATTTTGCTGAAAGGCTTTATAAATCTATGAAGGTAAATGGCCTCATTTTTAGCATCCGAATGACTCCAACATGTCTTATGTCCGCCTTCATGTTTATTTCTATTTCCCACACAAATTAACCAAAATCAGCCTGAGATTTTCAGTTCAATTCATCAGATACTTCGCTGAGTGCCTGCTAGTAATACGAGGTAATATTTCTTGAGTCCCTGTAACATGTGATCACTGTTCCTAATGCTGTATACATACGGATTAATTTTATCCCTACAACAGCTGTATGGGGCAGGTACTGTTATTAACCCCCATTTTACAGATGAGAAAACTGAGACTTAGGGAGGTATGCAGTTTGCCCAAGGTCCTCAGTGAGGATGTAACGGAGCAGGGATGCAAACACTGGCAGTCTGGGTTCAGAACCCAAGCTCCTAACCACGCATTGTACTCTGTGCACAGACACCCTTGCTGGGAACCATGGGAGGTGCAGGAGAGATCAAAAGGTAGGAAGGGGAAGGCAGGTATGGGCAGAACACCAATAAGAACAAAATAGAATGTAAGACAGTAGTTGAGGACCCAAATATATAAGAACACAGAAAGAAGAGTATTTTTTTTTCAATATTTGTTGAGGGGGTGAGGATCAGAAAAGACTCTATAAAGAAGTTGGTATCTGTGAGCAGGACCTTAGGGAAGTTTTACATTGGGGGGGATTTCATATGGTAGGAAGGCTGGGAAAGCTGGGGAGGGAAGGAGGACGTTCACGGGGAGGAGTCACTGCAGGCGAGGCAGCAGGCTGAGAATGCAGAGTATGTCTCCAGTGGCAGGGAGCGGTCATCTCTGGTCAGAGCACAGAACGTTGGAAAGCCTTGAACGCTGTGGTGAGGAGCAGTATTCCACGGGCTTTCTAAGGTTGTGGTGCAAAGGCCATCATCAGGAGAGCCATGCAGAGCTTTGCCTTGATAAGCTAAAGAAGAGCGCTGTCTGAAAACCAGCATGGATCTTCTTGTCTTCCTTAGGGCTTGGGCACCGATGATGACACCCTCATCAGAGTTATGGTTTCTCGAGCAGAGATTGATATGATGGATATCCGGCAAAACTTCAAGAGACTCTATGGAAAGTCTCTATACTCCTTCATCAAGGTAGGTCACGAGAGCCCGGCCTTGGCCCAGGGGAAAGCTCTGAGGAAAGAAAGGGGTTCTAATCTGGGCATTCAGACACTTCTTAGCTGCTCCCTGGCAGATAGCATCCCCTTTAAAGATGGTACTCTAATGCAGGTATTTCCGGTTTCTCTCCTTTCACACAGATGTTTAAATCTCTGCCAGGTTAAAAGCTGGAAATGTTTGGCTTCTAAATATAGTAATTATTTCATGTTGACCCCAGACAGAGAAAGAATATATTTTAATGAATACTTCTAACAATGCAGTTTCCTTGTCTACCTGCTTACAGTGAAAGGTACACAACTCAGTCGGTCAACCAATCGGTGGGTCATCCCACCCGGGCCAGCTGAGGTCTGCTGAAAACACGCGAAAGCATATTAGTTACCCTGGATTACTGCCTTTCTTTACCTGACAGCACACTTCCAGGAGTCCTAACTTGGCACAGGGGTGAAGAGAAATGACTCACATCCCTCAAAACCCTTCATTACTGGGATTTTGCTTCCTGAGGAAGCTGGAAGGGTCTCCTGACTATGAAGCCAAGACCCACTTCCCTAGAAACCGGTGCTGCCTGCACAATAAACTTCAAATCAGGATTTGTTCCATGAATTAAATATTCTGAACCCAACACATAGCTTGCAGAGTATAATTATGAGGTGATTTGAGCTGCTGAGCTTGTTACTATGTATACAGGCATTTAGGAACTTGTTTCCATTTCTGGATGGCCTATGAGGTACCTTTATTTTGCAGAGCTGAAATACAGCTAGCTGGAAGTAAAATACTTTAAAGATTCAAAGATGACCATAAGGGGAAAATATATTTCTACTATATAACATAGAGTTAATATCCCTATATGGAGAGCTTCTACAAATCACTAAGAAAAAGGAGAAAAATCCAAAAAGAAAACATGCACTTACTTCACGAAAGATGAAACACTAACAGACAATAAATGTATAGAATGTTTAATACCAGTAATATACAGTGAATTGCAAGTAAAAACAAATCACCATCTTTCACCTCATACCTTAACAAAGTTTAGAGAGATCATAACCAGCACTGAGAAGGGCTTGGAGAAAATTCACCATCTCTTATGGAAGGACTGTAAACTGGTCTAACCTTTCTGGGAGGCAACTTGGCAATAAATGTTTGTTGTTGTTGCTGTTGTTGTTGTTTTAAGATTTATTTATTTGAGAGAGAGCACAAGTGCGCAAGTAGGGGGAGGGGCAGAAGGGGAGAGAGAGAGAGAAGCAGACTCCCTGCTGAGCTCAGACCCTGATTCAGGGTTCAATCTCAGGACCCCGAGATCATGACCTGAGCTGAAATCAAGAGTCAGACCCTTAACTGACTGAGCCTCCCAGGCGCCCCAGCAATAAATGTTTAAAAAATAAACCATACCACTTACTTAGCTATTACAGGTTTAGGAATTTCTTCAGAGAAAATAACAAAATAAAAGTGCTCTAATCCACAGAACGGGAGAAAATATTTGCAAGTCATATTTAGTAAGGGTTTACTAGCCAGAATATATAAAATGTTCCTGCAACTCAACAAAAAGACAAACAACCCAATTTAAAAATGATAAAGGATTCGAATAGACATTTCTCCAAGGAAGATGAACAGATGGCCAATAAGCACATGAAAAGATGCTCAACATCATTAATCATTAGGGAAATGCAAATCAAACCACAATGACATACCACTTCATACCTACTAGGATGACTATAATTTTTAAAAACAAAAACAGAAAATAACAAATGTTGGGGAGGATGAATGAAATGAAATTGAAACCTTAGTGCATTGCTGGTGTGGATGTAAAATGGTACAGACACTGTGAAAAACAGTCTGCCACTTCCTCAAAGAGTTACACATAAAAAAAAAAAATTAAACATAGAATTACCAAATGACCCAGCAATTCCACTCCCAGGTATATACTCAAAAGAAATGAAAATGGGGCTCTAACAGATACTTGTACACATTAATAATGTAAACATTATTCATAATAGCAAAGGTGGAAACAACCTAAGCATCCAGCAACAGCTGAACGGATGAACAAAATGAGGGAGATATATATATATATATCTCCATCAGAATGAAATTCTGATACATGGATGTACCTTTGGAACATGCTAAGTGGACTAAACCAGACACAAAAGGACAAATATTATGTGAAAACACATAGTATGATTCTATGTACTTACACAAAATATTTAGAATAGGTAAATTCATAGAGACAGAAAGTAGATTAGAGGTTACCAGGGGCTAGGGGGAGAAAGGAAGTGGTGGGTTATTGGTTAGTGGTTACACAGTTGGGGAGATGAAAAGGTTTTGGAAATAGACAGTTACACAACAATGTGAATGTGGCACTGAATTGTACGCTTTAAATGGTTAAAATGGCAAATTTTGTTATAGATATATTCTACCGTAATAAAAGAGATTTATGAAAGAATTTGAATAAAATCATTTCACGAAAGGTGGAAAATGTCAACTAATTATTATATTTTATCATAGTTTTATTTATATTTATATTACTTTATGTTATTTATATTTGTATAAATTATATGGTATGTACTTATGGTACATAATTCACTATATATTATTATTTTTGTTAACCAATAGGGGATGACTCAAATAAATTATGGAAAATTTATACGATGTAATACTATACAGGCACTAAAATGATGGGGTACAAAAATATTGACTGGCTCAGGCAACATCACTATAAATATATTTACATTATATGTTTGTATATATATAAATACGTAAATATGTATGTGTACACACACAACACTGGAAAAGATTAAAAATAAAGAATACATTGCCCATTTAATAACAGTTGTCAGAAGGACCAGAACAGATATATAAAATATGTCAATAATAGAAAAAATGACAGGGATGCCTGGATAGCTCTGGGTTAAGTGTCTACCTTCAGCTCAAGTCATGATCCCAGGATCCTGGGATCAAGTCCGGAGACGGGCCTCTGCTCAGTGGAGAGCCTGCTTCTCCCTCTGCCTGCTGCTCCCCCTGCTTGTCACTCTCTCTCTCTGACAAATAAAATCTTAAAAAAAAAAAAAAAAAGATAGAAGGGATACATGGGTGGCTCAGTTGGTTAAGCATCTGCCTTCGGCTCACGACATGATCCCAGGGTCCTGGGATCGAGTCCTGCATCAGGTTCCCTGCTCAGCTGGGAGACTGCTTCTCCCTCTGTATGCTGTTCCCCCTGCTGTGTGCGTGCTCTCTGACAAATAGATAAATAAAATCTTTAAAAAAGGAAAAAAAGACAGAAGTAAGACAAAAATGTAAGTTATAAATAAGCCCTCAGGTTATATAAAAATGTAAAATTCTAGTCTGTGCTGTTTATGAGGAACAACTAAACCACAGTGACATGTAAGCAGCTTAAAATAAAGGCAGCTTACATTTGACAATATAAAAAAGAAAGCAGGGATTACACTATCAGGAAAAAGAAGAATTTAAAGAGAAAAAGCATTAAATAGGAAAAAATGGATCACTTTATATTAAGAAAGGCAGCTATTCACAACAAAGATTAAACTGTCATGAAATGTTAGGTGCCAAATAAGTATTGCATTCAACTCTATAAATAAGAAATCTGAAGCTCTGAAAGAAGACATAGATGGTAATAGTATGCCAGATAGAGTTTAACAAACACATTCTTATTCTTCGGAAGATTGATGAGGCAAAGCATAAAGAAGGATACATTACGATTTATTTTAATAGCTATATATTAAATTTTGAATCCTATAGACAGAGATTTGCGCTTCCATTTATTTATTTATTTATTCTTTTTTTAAAGATTTTATTTATTTGAGAGAGAGAGCACAAGCAGGGGGAGGGGCAGAGAGAGAGGGAGAAGCAGGCTCCCCGCTGAGCAGGCAGCCCGATGTGGGGTCCATCTCAGGATCCTGGGATTGTGACCTGAGCTGAAGGCAGATGCTTAACTGACTGAGCCACCCAGGCACCCCATCTTTCTTTTTTTTTTTTTTTTTAAGATATATTTACTTGATTTAGAGAGACAGTGCAGGAGGGAGGGACAGAGGGAGAGGGAGAGAGAGAATCTCAAGCTGACTCCCGCTGTGCATGGAGCCCAATGCTGGGCTTTGTCTCACAACTGTGAGATCATGACCTGAGCGGAAATCAAGAGTTGGACTCTTAACTATCCCAGCCACCCCGGTGCCCCGAGATTCCTCTTTTCTCATGCCTATGAAGCACAAACAAAAATTGGTCTATTAGACCATAAACAATTATATGTAGAAATTATAGCACTTTCTGGAAGGCTGTTTTGCAACACGTATTGAAAGACTTAAGAAAATACATGATCACTAATCTGATAATTCCCATTTTATGAAAACTTACCCCTATGAAATCATCAAGAAATGCACAAAAATTTAACTATAATTGCTTATTGCAGCAGTGTTTATAATAGTGAAAAACTGGAAACAACAAATATGTAACAATGGGGGAGGGTGATCAAATAAATTATTTTACCTATATACGATGGAATTGCTTTTAACCATTAAAGAATGATGTTGTAGAAGAATATTTAATAAATAGGGAAGTAATCCACATTACGTAAAAAAAGCAGAATACAGAACACCGTAGCCCACACAGGAATCTATACACATAGAAAGAAATCTGGAAGGATATGCACACCAAAATGTTAAGAATAGTAATCTCTGGATGGTGGAATTAGGACTTTTATGTTCTTCTTTTAGGTGTTTTTTTTTTTTTTAAGATTTTATTTATTTATTTGACAAGAGAGTGAGCACAAGTAAGGGAGAGCAGCAGGCAGAGGGAGGGGGAGAAGCAGGCTCCCCACTGAGCAGGAAGCCCAACTCGGGGCTCAGTCCGAGGACCCTGAGATCATGACCTGAGCCGAAAGCAGACAATGACTGAGCCACCCAGGTGCCCTTTCCTTTAGGTCTTTATTCTCTACATTGAACATGTATTATTTTTGCAATAAAAAAATAGCAGGTGTTATTTTTTAAAAATACCTCTCTGAGCAAAAGCCAGACAAGATTGAAAAAGTTTAACACAGGGGGCGTTTGGGTGGCGCAGTCGTTAAGTGTCTGCCTTCGGCTCAGGGCGTGATCCCAGCGTTCTGGGATCGAGCCCCACATCAGGCTCTTCTGCTGGGAGCCTGCTTCTTCCTCTCCCACTCCCCCTGCTTGTGTTCCCTCTCTCGCTGGCTGTCTCTGTCAAATAAATAAATAAAATCTTTTAAAAAAAAAGAAAAAGTTAACACAGATGACTCTGAGCTGTGTATTCCATGTCGAAACCTATTTATCTGACTGTACCTTTGCTTTGCTTGCCCCCAGGGAGACACATCTGGAGACTACAGGAAGGTACTGCTCATCCTCTGTGGAGGAGATGATTAAAATACAATACAAGAAGGATAGGAGGATTCCCAACACTTTGGATTTTTTTTAAGTTCATTTTTCTACACTGCTATTAGCATTATCTCAGAATGCTTATTTCCAATTAAAACGCCTACAGATGCTTCCTAGGGTATAGACTGACTGTATTATTATTCATCTGTAATTACTCACTATGATGCTTTAAAGCTGTACTTGCATTTCAAAGCTTATAAAACCTAAAAGGAGATTTAAAATTAGAAATAAAAATGTACTCCATGTTTTTAACAGATCTCTTCTTTGTGTTTCACAGAAATTGGAATATATTAAATTTATTTCATGGTTTTGATGAAAAACTATTAAAGTGAAAGACTGAAAGACTGTCCTAAAATCACTCTGCTTCCCTAAGTCTATTTTCAAAGTGGCTAGTAATTTCTTGATTTGAAATTGTGAGCATCTAGTTTATAAGAATATCCAATTTGCTGTTTCACCTGGTCAAACTTTGAAGATATCCAATAATCTGCTTGGTTTAGATTTTGTCTATACTCTTAGTTGATCTCTACAAAAGTTTGCATGGGAGACTTCCTTCCTCACATCTTATATTAAGATTATTTACTTTCTCCAGGTTGAAGTATACCCAAATCAGCCACTTACCTGAACAAATTAAATTCTTTGTGTGGTTATACAGATCATATATGTGTGGTTAACAAACATAAATGCTGAACATTCCACAATATTATGGTTAATATCTTAATCTAGCTGGAAGATGAATGGAAGAAAATTAAGTGTCCAACTAGGTATTATTTTGGTGATGGTGTACTGTTCTGAATTTACTTTTACTTAAAGGAATTTTTTTGTGCTAAAAATAATTTTTAAAATATTTTTCAATTTTGTTGATTTGTACTAATTTACATTTGCATTGTGTCTTTCAACTCTAGAATTATTCTGAAGTTGTACTTGATTTTATTCAAAAGTTCAGTTTGTATACAACATGGAAAAATAATTTCAATAAAACATGGTGTCTTTAAAATGAGGTATATTCTTTCTGTAATTGACTTTTCCACGGTCTTTAAAAAAACGTGTGTCATTTAGCTTCTGTTAGAAACTACAACATTAAGAAAAAATAATATATTTAGTCACATATACCAAACACTACTTAATGGTATAAAATAACGTATTAATTTATTCTCCGAAAATGAGTGATGCTTTCTGTTCTACCAAGTAGAACATTTGTAGTAAGTAAGAATAATTGCCTTCTTTGTTCATTCTATAATATCTGTTGTATTTTGATGGATGAAATATAAAGGGTTTTTTTTTTCAATTTGTTTTTACTTGCCTATTGTAAATGCTTGAGTTATTGGTGAAGGCTATTTGTATGAATACTTAGTCATTCCCATTAATTATAGGAAACAGTACCGCTGCTTTGATACCTACCTAGAAAAGTATGGAATCTCCAACTTTATTTGGCTTTGGAAGCATTACAAATTTTTGGTATTTTATCTTTAAATTATATAGTTAACTTAGCCAAAATTTTAATACAAATTGCATTTGCTGACTGAAAGCAGGATAAGGCCACCTTGGAGGAATGTTTTTTTATTGTCAAAAACAAGCATGACTCTGGAATATAATTATGAGGCAACTTTGTTTTTCTCTCCCACTGTTCATCTACATTTATTCATGGGCCTATCTCTTCTCCTGGCTTTAGATGGAAATACAGATAGAGGATAGAGCTGGGTCTTTTCTGGTCACTGTTAGGTTTTAAAAAGTCCTACTTTGCATCCCTTAAGGTCATTGTAGTAATTAATATGTCTAGTCAAAATTCCAAACTTGATTTACAGTTGAAGCTTCTTCCCTTGTTTAGCTCTGGCCTATTGCCAGCAGGAATAAAGAATATGGTGGACTTCTCTTCTTTCTCCACCTCATTTCTTCCACACGCCCAGCCTTCCACCCCAGCCCACACTTAGCCAGGGTTGTAGCAGGAGGGAGAGTAAGGGGAAGCAGGGAAGTCCTTACCTGACTGCTCGTGCTGCGGTGGTACAGGGTCAGCACTGTGTACCATTGACAGTTACTTAACACTGATTCTTAGGGGCATTCTCCTGGGTTCCTTTATCAATCCCGTCACCAGGGAACCACTCGTCTTCTGTTCCTTTGGCAAGGCAAATGTATTCTCCTTTTCCAGCCCCTAGGAAACTTGGTGATACCCTCAGGTGCTCTTTGCTGAAGTCAGTTTGTCCTTCCACCCAGACCTCTAGGACAGAATCTAAGATGATCCCATGCTGGCTGTCTTCTGGTGGCCCACACTTGTTCCGTGGGAAACACTTGCACATCTTTTGTGCTGACAAATTCTGGGCATGACTGATGCCCTTGCTGCCATTCCTCTGTCCCTCTCCTCCCCATCCCCCACCAGGCTGCCTCAGTCAGCCTCTCCCCATTCAAATTTCTCAGGGATGAGTCAGACGCCAGTCCACTGGGGCCCCAACTACACATAGTGCTGATGGGAGTATAAACTGGTGCACTCTTTTCAGAGAACAATTTGGCAATAGTTAATAAAGTTGTAAAGCTCCTAGGAAATCCACTTCTAGGAGTCTATTTGGTGAATCTTTGCACATGGTGTTCATTGCTACTCTATAAGAACATTAAAGTAGGGGGCGCCTGGGTGGCACAGCGGTTAAGCGTCTGCCTTCAGCTCAGGGCGTGATCCCGGCGTTCTGGGTTCGAGCCCCACATCAGGCTCCTCTGCTATGAGCCTGCTTCTTCCTCTCCCACTCCCACTGCTTGTGTTCTCTCTCTCGCTGGCTGTCTCTATCTCTGTTAAATAAATAAATAAAATCTTTAAAAAAAAAAAAAACATTAAAGTAGAAACAACCTTACTCCCTCAAAGGTAAACAAATTGTGGGTTAGTGACACAATCAGCAGTGAAAATTAACTGGAGATTTGTCAACTAGATAAGTCTTAAAAGTATCATTTTGAGAACGGAGAAAGGTGCAGAATGATAGGTACACTATGATTCCATTTAATTATATGCCTAAATGTTCTCAAGAACATGTATTACTTATGGGTATAAGAACATGTATGGGAAAAATGATACACACTATTCTCAGGATGGTGGTTACAATGGAGGGAGAGAGAGACTGAGATGGAGGGTGAACTCGTTCTATATTCTATTTAAAAGAATGAATCAAAGAATTTTAATTTTAAATTATCATACTTGTGGTGGGTCCATAGGTGTTTATCGTATTACTCTGAGTAATTTATTGTAAATACTTTATTTACAAAGTAGCCGAAGGGAGTCAGGGAGTGAAAGTCGGCTGCCCGGAGTCCATAGCAACTGCTGTACACTTCAGGCAGACAGCTGTAAATTTTGCTTGGGCCTCCAGAAGGCACTGTAAGCCCTGCCAGTCCCGGTACCAGACCCTACCCAGACGTTCCATTGCCGCTAGGAGGGAAGCTAAGGAGTGCAGGGAACATTTGCCACAACCCGGCTAGAGCAGCAGAAGGCTGATGTTTAAGAAACACAAAGGCCTAGCAAACTCCACATTGTAGGTCCTCCTCCTCCCCGAGGAAGCCATGCCAAATCTCCGCAAAGCGTGATCCCAGCAAATGGTGAGCTCTTCTAAGGAAGAACCCAAACTGCGCCGTCCTTTTAGCCCCTTGCCTGGCACAGAGCCTACTAGGTATCCGGAACTCAAGGAACCTTTGCAAAAAGAATCAATGAGGCGCAACTCCCGGTCGAGCCAATACAATGAGGTGTGTAAAGTAACGCTAAAATCTAGGTTGGCCCCAAAGCTCACGGTAGTGTGAGACCCAGGCCGACCGCAGGCCAGCAATCACCCAAGCGCCTAAGCTATTCCCAGTTCCAGCCCGCGTCCCTTTCAGTGCAGGCTCCACCTACCAAGCACACTCGTCTTTCCCCGCCTCTTCCGGAGGCTCGCCGCGCGCACGCGCCCTCCGGTCCACGCTTTGTTGCGAAAGCGAGGGGACGAGGTCCTGCGGTCCCGGCGCGCCGCGCGGCTAGACGCGGCGGGCGGGGCGGAGGATGGAGGCGGTAGCGTCCGCTGCAACGGTTGGGGCTGCGCGTGAGAAGGTGGCGGTGTAAGCAGCCGGGCTGGGTGGAGGCCGGCAGCGGCCGGGCCATGGCGGGAGACGGTCTCCGTTGGGCTCCCTGAGGTGCGCTCCCTGAAGTCCCGGGGAGCCGTGGTCCATGGGCTCGCTGAGCAGTCGAGTGCTGCGCCACCCGGGGCGAGCCCGAGCCCACCAGGAGCCGGGTTCTGGGGCGGGGGGCTCGACTCGCAGGCCGGAGACTGGCGGCGATGCGGCCGGCCACGGCTTCTGTTACTGCCCGGGCAGCCGCAAGCGCAAGCGGAGCAGTGGGGCCTTCTGTTACTGTCACCCCGACTCCGAGACAGACGAGGATGAGGAGGAAGGGGACGAGCAGCAGCGGCTTCTCAACACCCCGCGCAGGTACGTGGAGGGACGCGCCCGCACCTGTTGGGCGATTCCAGGGCTGCGCCTGGGGACATGCCGGGGGCCGGGTGCTCTTCGGGGTACGGTGCTCCCCAGCGGGTGAGGAGCCGACGTGCCCTTGACCGGGAAACGTGGGAGCCAGCCGGATGCTGAGCGGATGGGGAGCGCCTTGGGAGACGCCTGGCGTTCTGGATTATAAACCACAGACGCTGCCCGAGTGGTATTACAGCTCCAAGATGAGACTGGCAAACGCCAAGCCAGAGCTTGTGCCTCATTAAACCTTAGACTGGAACGGCTGGCTGGCCTTCCTAATACACCTTTGTCCTCTCTGAGTGGGTGGCAGGAGAATGAGTTGTTTTGCATCCGGTTACCTTAAGGGGCACCCCTACTGTCGTCCTCCAGTGTAAAGGGAAGTGATTGCTTACGCGAGGAGTTCTCCTTAACTGTAAAGGTGAAGTTTATCAATAGTGTACATTTGTTCCTTACTTGGAACAAAGTCTTTCAAGTCTCTAGTACTTGAACGTTGACTGTGGATGTGTGTGTGTAAGTCAGTGCTGCAGCTTAACCTTTTTTTGAAAGAGTTGAAAAACAGGATGTTTACTTGTGAATTAGAAAATTAGAACGTAGTTTATGCGTAGAATGTTTTCACATAAAGCAATCTCGTTGCTTTTTTTTTTTTTTAAAGATCATCATTGGGTTCACATAAATGTAATTTTTTAAATGAAACTTTGAAAAAAGATGTAAAAACTTTGCTACACAAGTGTAACTTACTTATCGTAAAAAGTATTATGGATAACCTCTGTTAATAGTTTGGTATCTAAAAATCTTTCATACAGTTTTATGCAGGAATGCTTGTATTTATTTACAAAAATGGACACCACCGCCCCGCTCCCCCCCCCCCCCCGTCACCCCTACCACATTTGTGGAGAGTCAGTCTAGTATAAAGAACTCAGATTCTGACTTCTAGTCTGGATTCTGTGCTTAATAGCCTTAATTCCTCATGAGTAAAATGGTGATGCTAATACTTACCTTTTAGGGTTTGAAAAATACTAGATTGTGTATAATGCACAGTGCCTGGTGTTGAAGCACTCAGTAAATATTATGTCTCTTTGATAAATTGGCCCCCTTTATTATTACAAAATGTCTCTCTTTATCCCTGGTAATATTTCCACTATTACTTTCTTTTGATAAGTGTTTAAAAGGTATAGTTTTTCCATTGTTTCCTTTTTTACCTGTATCTTTATAATAGGTATCTTGTAGAGAGCGTATAGTTCAGCTAGCTTTTTTTTAATCCATTAGGATAATCTCTGCCTATTAATTATTATTTAGACCACTTATATTTAATGCCATTTTTGAAATCTATGTCAGGGTCCATCCAAAAGAGAAACTATGCCGTAATTAAACCGGGAAAAATTTAATACAACCATTATTAGCAAGTAATGGGGAAATAACTACTGAAGGTAAACTACTAAGGTAAAGAGATCTCTAAAAATATACAGGAATAGAGCATATAAGAGTGCAATCACAACTTCTCAGACTGAGACAGAATACCCAAGGAAGGAACAAATTTGGAATATAGCCATCTTTCCCCAACTGAGATTCAGATACTGGAGGTGGTGTGGCCATAGCCCATACTAGATGGTAGAGAAGTTTACTGAGATGTGGTAGGCTAAGGCGGGCAAGCAGGCAGCTGCCATTGGGATGCCAAAAAACTTGCTTGGAGCCTGTCTGGCCCACAAAGCCAAAAATATTTACTGCCCAGACCTTTACAGAAAAGCTTTGCCAACCCCTGAACTACATGAATGGCCTAGAATGGAAAGTCTTTAAAGCAAACCCTTATTAGAAAATACATTGAGAATTTAGTATGTTTTGTATCCGTGGAAGAGACCTGGCTATTCAGCCCAGCATGGATGAAGGGTGCAAGAAAATATTAAGACCTAGAAATTTGTGTGTTGGCATCAGTTATGCTCTCTGAGGTTGTCTGATGTGCTCTCCCACCTCAACCAACTACTCCATTAAAAGCTTTGGCTTCCGTGCCCACCTTCCACTTCATTCACACCTTTTGACAACTGTATTTTTTACTTTTACATTAATGTAACTTAAAACTCAGCTGTTCTGCAACCAGATCTTGGGTGTTTGCTGTGCCTAGACTGTCTTTAAATTTTGAAACCTAGTAAACAATATTTGTTGTTAGAACTATGTAAATACTGTTCACTGCAAAGTCAAGTAGTGTGCTAAGATTATAAATGATACTTCCAGGGTGCAATGTCACAACTCCTTGTTCTTCTATTGGTGAAATTTTCTAACCTCAAATTTAAGTACAATCGTTTTTCTCATTCCATCAAGTGCTCAAAGTCCAGCCCTGTTTTCATTTGCATCTTATTGCAATAGTTCCCTTTTTTGTATTGCTTTTTTATTTTCCTAGAGTTTTCTAACTGCCTTCCCCCTCCTCACCATTGACAAAAGAATACTATTCCTTCATTATATATTCAGGTTTTCTTATCTTTCCAAACACATTTTCATGGTGTCCTCCAAACCCAAGACACCACCCCCCCTCCCCCCCTGCTCCTGGATCCCTTCATCTTCCTGTTCCATTCTGGATCCATTGCTCTCCAGGTCTGCACTTACCCTGGGACTTAATTTTACCACATCTCTAGGATTGGATCTACTGTTTTTTGTAGCCTGGGTCTTTTTCTCTCTCACCCATTTTAGAGAACTGCATCCTCATGTATTTTCCTCAGAAAGGGTGCAAACGGAGGTAACTTGTGCTTATCTAAATGTAAATTTAGTCTTTCACTTTATTCACCCTTTGGTATGGAACTCTAAAATAACTTCATATCCTTGTTGATATTACTTCGTTGTCTTGTAGCCTACAGTGTTGATGAAAAATAGGATGCTGGTCTAATTCTCTTTTCTTCGTAGGTGACCTTTCTTCCCTCTGGAAATTTTGGAATTTTTTTCTTTGGTATTTTGGAATTTAACTAGAATGTGCTTAAGTGTGGGTTTTTAAATTGCCTCAGCACTTGGTTGATCCTTACAATCTGGAGACTAGTTTGGAGAAATTTTCTTCCATTAATTTCTCCCCTGATTTCCCTTTTCCTGTTATTTTTGTTTTCTCTTTTTGGATTCCTCTTAACCAGATTTTGGATTTCTTGGAATGTACCTCTTTCTCTTTTCTTTTTTTCCTTTTTAGGTCTTTTTCACTTTATGTTCTGGGAAATTTCCTTAACTTTCTCAATCAGCCTCTGTTTTGGCTTTGTAATTTCAGTAACCGTGTTTTTAGTCTCTAAGAGCTCTTTTTTCCCTTGTTTCCTTTATTATAGTATCCTGTTGTTTTATAAATGTAATAATCTCAGATATCTAGATATACTAATTTTAGAGTGTTTTAAGTTTTCTTCCCCTTGAATTAATATATTTCCTCTGGGGCCAGTTTCTCTCTTTTTAATAGTCTTTAATGCTCCTAATTCTCTTCATGTTGGGTCATCCTTGGTTGTCTGTTTATATTTAAGAACGACTAACGTGTGTGTGTGTGTGTGTGTGTGTGTTTTAATTGAGTAAATAGATCTATTTCTACTAAGCCTTCCCTTTAAGTAAGAAGACTGACTACTAAATTGGGTGTGGGTGGGGCATGCTTTGTTTTAGAGCAGAGATTCCCAAACTTTTTTTGTTCACAGCACCCTTAGTGTCTCAGTAATTTTTTTTCATGGTACCTCTGGTCCTAAAGAAATATCTCATAGTTAGATTCAAACTACTGCTTAGTAGTAGTAGATAGCATGGTATCTGAAAGATGCTCCTGAGTTTGGTGTGGTGCTCCAGGTGCTTTGACATGTAGTTTGGGGACCATGATTCAGGGTGAATGGGTTAACAGCTCACAGGCTACAAATTCCTCAAATACCAGAATGAGGATTGCTTTGTCTGGGGTGCCAACGCCTTCCTGATAGATTTGTCCACTCCTTCCTAGAACAGCCTTGGAATCTTTATGCCTGAGTTATCTCTCTTCTGGCTCTCTCTATTCTGTGTTCATACATTGTGGAAGAGGCCATTAGGGGAACATGTTTCCCCATTTTCAGCCTCACTTTTTGCCTTTTGTTTCTCCTGAGACTCTTCCCCTCAACCCACACAGGCTTCTGAAGGGCAGATGGGCTTCAACCTGCATCCTAGACCTTCATGATGTATTCCGGGCTGTGGCTTCTGCTGCTCTTTTCTATTACATTTTATTTTCTAACTTCCAGATCCATCAAATTCTCGTCAGGTGATAAGCCCACCCTTACTTTCTGCTGTTGCGGGCTTAATCCTTTCTGTACTTTTAATCTTTTGATGTGATTTGGGGATGGTGCCATCAGAAACTGGAAACTATATTGTCCCATTTATTTCTTACAGTAACCCAATAAAGTGATTACTACTAATATCCTCTTTATATCTGGGGTAACTGAGGGACTCAAACCCAAGTCTCTCCACCACCAAAGCATGTGCTATTTTTACTGTCTGTTGGGAAGACGTGGCAAACACACTGGTTCAAGACATCATCTGAAACAATTACTTCATTTTTTAAAAGATTAAAAATTTTTAACTACCAAGAAAACTTGTCAGGATTGGCCAGGAATATAAAAAGGTATTTATCGGCCTCTGCCTAGGGCTTTTCTTATTCATTGTACCATCTTGGAACAATGATTATCAAACTTAAAAAAGTATATAATTAATCTTTTAAATGAAATCTTATGCAGAAATCCCTCAGATGCACTGCTGCTTTAGCTGAAGTTAGGTGAGGATGCCCAGGGTTTATTCCTCAGCGCTCTCTGGTGGCCCCGAAGACACTTCTCCATTGAGCATAGTTGTGAAAACCTTTGATGTAAGGCTGCAAACCATTTGTCTAATGGGAAAAAAAGTTGTTTAGTTTAAGAATGATTTGGTACCAAAATAAGATTAAATGTAAATTATTCTAAAAATTACTTGGGTAGGTAAAATTTTTACTCTTGTTCTCCGTTTTGTAGTTGCATAGAAGTATCATTGCAGTTGTATTGAGAGCCTCCATAGTACTGTTCTCTAAATGAGGAAGTAAGCAAAAAGCACTGTGCTGACCTACAGGTAATTCATTTAGTTCAATAATCACAAATTGCAAAAATGGTGCACAGTGAAAGGTCACATGTACATGCTGTCCCATCTAGCCACTATTAACCCTCTTGGGAATATAGTACCCTAGAGATAACCACTGTTATTAGTTTCTTATGTGCTCATGCAAATTTGAATATAATATCCCTCTATTCCTTTTACACAATGGATAAGTTGGCTTTATTTCATAGAAATTGAACAAAAGGAGTATTTTGAGTTGTATGCAAAATCAGCAAAACATTCAGTTTTACACATATATAATATTTGCTTTTCTTTTAACAGGAAAAAATTAAAGAGTACCTCCAAATATATTTATCAAACATTATTTTTGAATGGTGAAAATAGTGACATTAAGATTTGTGCTCTAGGAGAAGAGTGGAACTTACACAAAATATATTTATGTCAAGTAAGTATTTTATTTTTCTATTTGAGTAAACAAGGTGGTTACTTAAAAATAACTCAAACTCTTTCAAGTCATGTTCTTTCTAATTGCATTTCACAGCAATCTCTTTGCATGGACAGTAGTTGTTTAAGTCCTCTCATCTCATTTCAGAGTCTTGTTTTATCAGAAATACAGCACACACTTAGTTTGGTCTAGAAGATAGATTTTTATTTTTCCTTGTCATACCAGCCCAGCAAATACCTTTTTGTCAGTTACTTCAGAAAGGTTCTTATTTTGGTGCCTTTCGTTGACAAAAGGGAAAAAAGTTAGGGGCAAAATGTCTAAAGTTAAGATTGCTAAATTTGTTTATTTTGTGTATAATTATTTAAATTGGATGAATTTAGCCAAAATGGTATTTTGTAGATATGGTTGAAAGTGAATGAAAAGTTCTTGACACTTACTCTTCTTTCCTTCTGGAAAATGCAGTTAAATTAAAGACAAGACCCAGCAAATACAGACTAATTCATTTAGCTGGTATACCTATTTGGTTTGTGTGCTGACAATATTACCATCTGCTACCCCATTTTAAAGATTCAAAACTCTCAAAATGAAAGAAAATGTTGCTCTAATGGCTCAAATATTTTACTCATTTATTCTTTCATCAAATGTATCTATTCTTTCTTCAAATCATTGTTGTAGGCACTGGGAATAGAACAGTGAACAATTCAGTTTTTATCCTATGGAGTTTATATTTTCTCTGTTCTTCACCGTTTGACAATAATCACTGGTAAGACAGTATAGTATAAGATTTTCAGTAGAAATATTTTAAAAGAACTTTTTCTATAACATTTTAATCATAATGTTTTTTATTTAAATTTTTTGAATAAGTTTACTTTGGCTTGAAGTTTATAGCTCAGGGAATATATCAGAATATCGGTCTCAACTTGAGGATAGGGTCCATATCTTTTTTTTAATCACTGGAAGCAGTTTTGTGAATTTAAGGATGAGAATGCCTCAGTGAAGGCTTTCCCTCTCAAGAGAAGCTGTATTGATTATAGTGCAAACCACATGCAAAAATATAGTAGGCCCCCTAAGGACAGAAACAATGTCTGTTTTGTTTACTGCTGTATTCACAGTGCCTTATACATACTAAGTATTCAGTAAAATTAGTTAATATTTGATCTATTCCAAAGTAATTCTAATTAGGAGAGGTACTATCTAGAAGGTAACTAAAGACTTCATCCATTCTGGTACCTTACCAAGAATTAAGGCCATTCTGGAATTTTCTGATTAGATAAAACTAAACTTTAGATTTATCCTCATTTCTGGGGATCATCCCATTTACAGCCACTAACACAGTAAGGATTCAACAGTAGGAAGGTTCTTAGTCTTCACTCCTCCTCAGTGCATGTTTATGTATTTACCTTGTGTGTTGTCGTGTTTATGAGAGTCTTAAATACATGATATATTTTCTAAGCTTGAAGGAAAACCTGTAATAGACTCAGAAATTGTTTTAACCAAGTAAAAAACTAATGTAAGGTTCAAATAATAATACAGGAATTCAGTTCAGATAGTATTTTGACATTTTCAGTTTCATTTTCCTGTAGACATGTTTGGCAATTCTTTTTCTCTTAAAATAATATGGACTTATTTTGATAGAAGAGTTGCTTGGAATTAGAAATGGGAAAATAATTTGCAAGACACAGAACGTACTGGATAATTGTTTTTTTGTTCTGTTTTTTTTTAAGTCTGGCTACTTTTCTAGTATGTTCAGTGGTTCTTGGAAAGAATCCAGCATGAATATTATTGAACTGGAGATTCCGGACCAGAATATTGATATAGAAGGTAACCCCCACCATAATTACTGTTATGCAGAATTGTAACGTAAACTTTTTATTCATTTAGTAGAAGATAAATATTTTCTTCCAATCTTGTAGGCTAGAAAAAAGCTCCATTTAACACTCCAGGGAGTCAGCTTTGTATTGATTTGCTCCATAGTTTTTATCAATTCTGTTCTATCTGTCCCTAATCTACTTAGTCATGTAGGCCTTATCAGTCTGCTTACTTATGTTTATAAGTGTATCTGCCTGGGATATGGAGGATGTAGGGTGAAGGAAGAAGAGTATGACTATTTTTAAAAATTACATAGAAAAGCTGGTAAAAAAAAAAAAAAAGAAAAGAAAAGCTGGTAAATAGTGTTTATTGATTATTCCCCATGTGTGAAGACTTTCTCTGGGAACAGTAGGATATGAATCATGTAATCGGTATCTTAGAGCTCTGAGTTCTTAGATGAGGAAGCTCAGGCCCAGAGGATTTAGGGACTTATTTTAGGTCTCAGCAGTTTAGTGCGCCTCAGTCAGCCTATAGTTCTCCTAATTCCCATTCCAGTGCTCATTCTCTGCTCCCCTCTTTGATTGCCCAAGTGTAAGTACCCAGTACTCACAACACAGGCAAAGAGGAAAGCTAAGGATATTCATAAACACACACAAGAGTGGCAGTGGAGAGAAGGAAGGACAGGCCTAGATAGCTGTGGTGGCTGGGGGAGAGTGTGGCATGGAGAAGACCAGGAGCTATTCCCCACTCCCCAGGAACGAAGCACTGAAAGCACCAGGGTTAAGATTATCATGGGGTCTGTGTACTTAATGATTGGTCTACTCAGGGTGTCTTCATAAAACTTTTTCCAAGGGTATCTTAATTCTGACCACCAGCTAATGTCAAGATTAGATGTGGAAGAATCCAGCTCTGTTAGGTAGAATAAATGGAAATTTATAACATTATTATTAAGTTAGTACCATTGATCAGTAACCATTATTAGCATTTTAATTAGTGATACTTCTCTTTTATGTACATCCTAAATTTAGACATATGTCTTAGAGTATAAAGATGGTCATTATTGTTATTTTTGTAATACCTTTATAGATATCACTGTTATTTCATTCCCCGTGTCTGCTTTTGCTTTCAGCACTGCAGGTTGCATTTGGGTCACTGTATCGAGATGATGTCTTAATAAAGCCCAGTCGAGTAATTGCCATTTTGGCAGCAGCTTGTATGTTGCAGTTGGTGAGTGTGCACATAATTCAAAGAAAGGATCACAGTTGGATCTTTGTTTCAAAGTATCTATTCTAAAAACAAAAATAAAGCTTATCATTTTACGATTTTTAAAATAAAAATGAAATGTGTAAATATGTCATTTGTGATAGTCATTTAAAATGCTTACCCCCAAAAAATACCACTAATAAAATAAAATGCTTAATGAAAACCAATTTATTATAGATGAGGGGGTCATCATGTCTGTTGTAAGGTAAATGCAGGCTATTTCAGTGTAGATACCTTAGAATTACTATAATGTAAGAATTTACTTGTCTAAGTCCATTTACAGATTTCTGTTCATTAATGATTTATCTTGACTGTTATTAAGCAGATCACTTATGATTACTAATTCATTTAGGTCATGGGTTTAAAAAACATTGAGTGCTTACTTTGTTGACTTTTTCTTAATTATGAAATAATTGTGGTAAACCACATAAAAACATATAATCCTTTGGTAGAATGACAGATTTGTTCTTTCAACAAATATATTGAGCAATGTGTCAAACTAGGCATAGGGATCTGAAGGTAAATTAAGACATAGTCCCAGCCTTCAGAGAACTCACGGTATAATGTGTGTGTGGAATGGGAGCAGGAGGGTTAATAAACAGACCCAGAGATAAAGTAAGAACTGTCCAGTATTATAGATATGATAATAAACATCCTGTAGGATTTAGTGGATGAACAGAAGGAGTGGTCAGTTCAGCTTGGTGATGCAAAGAAGGAAGTTGAGTCTTGAAAACTGAAAATGTATTTATCTTGCAAAGAAAGAAAAGGGGAAGGAAGCATTTTATAGAGTAAATTAATACTCTGAGAAGTGAAACAGTAGAGAATCAGAGAATCTGTGTGCACGTGGCTCTAGCACAGAAGTGAGAGACACATACAAGAAGCTCTAGCACATGAAAGGAAGGGTTGTAGAGAAGGTGGCAGAGGCCAGATTGTGAAAATCCCTCTATACCTTTTAAGAAGTTTAGACTTTATATGTAGGTACTTTTGGAAGATTTTTTAAAAATTTATTTATCTGAGAGAGCTTGCACGTGAGTAGGGGATGGGGCAGAGGAGAGAATCCTCAAGCAGACTCGCTGCTGAGCGCGGAGCCCCATGTGGGGCTCGATCCCATGACCCATGAGACCGTGACCTGAACCGAAACCAAGAATCGGATGCCCAACCGACAGAGCCACCCATGTGCCCCCTTTTGGAAGCTTGTAATCAGAGGAAAGACAGTGGTGTTTTAGAAAGAATACTTCAGAAATAATGTGAAGGATGTACTGAAGAAAAGAGTACGTTAGAGACAAAATCTTATTGCGGTAGTGTCTAAAGTAGGGCAGTAGCAATAAGCATGGAGAGGACAGACTGGATCACAGGAAGATTAATCAGGGATAATCCACTGGACTTGGTGACAGACAAGATGTTAAGAGGAAAGCAGAAGGGGCTGGGGGGCTAGTCTCAAATGATTTTCAGGTAAGTTTAAAATCCTAATGGAGTCAATATTGTATTATGATCTTTAGAAAAAATTAAGTTTCCTTTTCTGTGACATTTGTATAATTATTTATTTGAAGTATTAGTAAATAGCTTGCTCAATATATTTAGCTGAGATTTAATTTTTTAAATGTTGTCATCCTTTCAGTACTTATTTTCAAAAAGTATACTTTATTTTCTAACTTAAGTCCTTTTGGTTTTGTCCTAAATCTCTTTTCTGCATTATCTATGTGACTTAACTAACTAACTTAATAATATACTTGCATGATGAATATATTTCAGAAATTTAGGTAAAAAGTGACATTCTTTCCATATATTGAATAAAATTAGTTTGAAATCTTACATATAAACATTTTAGATTAATATTTCAGTGTAAATAATGTATTTGTTTTAGGTGCATCTCTTAGAAATTGAGAAGTGTTTTATACTTCAGTAAACACTTCCTGACGATTCATACTGTTTATTTGCATAGCTCCGTCCCATGGTCGACTGAGTATGTTAAAAGGTCTCCATTTAAAAAGATCAGGCAAACCAGACATAATGCTGCTTAAATTTGCAAATGTCCCAGAGAGGGGAAGAATAAAAAAAGAAAGAGAATAGCAGTATTCATCTCTACTTTACTACCTTACTGCTTTTATCCCCTCCGTTCTGTTTTTCAATTCCAAGTATTTAGTTGAATACTTGCTGGATTTTTTTTTTTTTTTCAGTATTTTTACTGGACTTAAAAATTTAGGCTTGCTGCACTTAATGAGTTTTCTTTCTTTCTTTCTTCCTTTTTTTTTTTTTTTTTTTACCTTTTAATATGTACAAGCACATATTCAGAGCTAATTTTTCCCACGTGAAATGGGCCTTTCCAGTGCTTATTTATATTTACAGGATGGTTTAATACAGCAGTGTGGTGAGACAATGAAGGAAACAATTAATGTGAAAACTGTATGTGGCTATTACACATCAGCAGGGACCTATGGATTAGATTCTGTAAAGAAAAAGTGAGTTACCTTTTTTATTTTTCCTCCCATCCCACTTGTGGGAATTTGGCTGCTTTGGTTTCTTAAAAGAATGTATAGCTATAAGAAAGAAAGAAAAAAAAAGATAGGGGACTAGAATTTTGTTATAAAAAGTCTTTTTTTTACATTTGGATGAATTAGTAAATTCCTTGAAAGTGTTGCCTTTGTAAGTGACCATGGGTGGGTTATACGTGTTTATACATGGCTTATAAAAACTCTGGTCACTCTTTACAGTGCGTTTTCTATTAATATTTTTTAAGTAGTAGGCATCATAGACATTGTATCAGTACACCTACTGGCAATGTTTTTAACTCCTGAGAATTGCAGTACCCATTTTCAAAGGTAATAGAAGTGTGCAAGCCCCTTCATAAATGATGTAACACCAACTTGAAATGAGGTTCTCTTAATTAGAAATGCCCTTATTAATATAAAGGAAATATTTCCTTAATAACTGCTGACAAAAACAACACTAAATTTTCGGTTGTTAAATTTAAAAATTTGAGCATGTTCTGGCAAGACTAATTGTTTTTATTTTAACTAAGTCCTACTAAATAAGTCATAAATACATGATATATTATTTATGTATCATGTAGTAAGAAATTCCATGTTTTAATTTCAGGTGCCTTGAATGGCTTCTGAACAATTTGATGACTCACCAGAATGTTGAACTTTTTAAGGAACTCAGGTATTTTAATTTTAAGTAACTTTATAATTAATCATCCTAAAATAATGTTTATTTGTTAAAGTATGCATGTACTTTATACAAAAATATATTACTTATGAAAAGTGAATAATTTAATGAAAGGTGTCTTGAGATCTATGAACTGAAGAAATGGCTTCACAAATCTTGTCATAAATAATATGTATATTATGTCTACTATTTTAACCAATTTTAATAGAAAAATTCATTGTGACCATTAAACTATAGAAAAATATCAAGTGTTACCTCACTTTTGCTGGGCTCTTAGAGAATCTAAAAGATTATTTAAAAACCATCTTTACCATTGCAAAATTAAGTTTTAAAGATTTTATTTTAAGTAATCACACCCAACATGGGGCTCAACTCGCAATGCTGAGATCAAGAGTCGCCGGCTCCAACTGAGCCAGCCAGGCACCCCTACAAAATTAAGTTTAAGGAGGTTGTTTTAAACTTTATGCTAGGCCTGATGAAGTTAAATTTGCAATCAGGTTGGCCTTTTGAATAGCATCTGCTTATTATGCCTTCCTGCCTTCCTTCTTTCCTTCCTTCCTGCCTTCCCGCCTTCCTTCAGCAAACACTTGCTGAATGTCCACTGTAGATGAAGGTACTCTGTGAGAGGCTGTGAAGGATATAGAGATGATGATGTCATGGTTTTTGCCCTCAACGAGATCATTCCTTTGATGTCAATTTTACTGTTTTTTTTTTCAAGGGTGGGTGGGGAAGTGGTGGAGAAAAAGATAAACATTTTTATGTTTAAATGCAATATGGAATAGAGAGAATTCAAGCTTCTTTGAGTTTTAAACATGAAATAAAAGAAGTAGTAGAAACGTTGTTTTTATGGCTATCTCCTGGATTCCTGGGTCCTTTCCTTTCCCCTGCCTTTAAGAGGTACTTTGGTAGAAAAGTTTAAGAAACATTTTTCTACCAAAAAAAATCATTACCTAATGATGTCAGGGCATAAACAAAACTCTGCGTTATGTTTGGTTTGAAAATCGTCAGGGCACCTGGGTGTCTCAGTCGGTGAAGCATCTGCCTTTGGTTCAGGTCATGATGCCAGAGTCCTAGGATCCAGCCCCACATCCAGATCCGTGCTCTGTGGGGAGCCGGCTTCTCCCTCTACCTCTGCCCGCTACTTGCCCTGCTTGTTCTCTCCATCTCTCTCTCTCTCTCTTTCTGTCAAATAAATAAATAAAATCTTTAAAAAAAATAATTAGAAACACTTTCATTTTTTTCTTTTTCACAATTTCTCATTGAGTTCTTTCAAAAAGAAGATAAATTGTAGTGGTCATCTTAAAAACCTAGATGTTCTTCTGGCTTTTTATGGCTTGACGGGGGAAAAACAGCTGGTAATGTAATTTCTACTCTAATTTTAAACTAATACATATTTCTTGATCCTACTCTTAATGAGAACATGTTTTATGACTAAGCAATTCTCTTAAGCCTCAATGTTAAAGGTTAAAGATATAGATGTTTCGGTGAATTCTGACAAGTGTCTTTTTTTTTTTTTTTTTAACAATGAATGGGCAGGAAAGGCAAAACAGGAACAGTGCCACTTTATCAGAGCATACTAAAAGTTATTTCATTGAGACTTCGTTTTAACTTGATTAATCAGCAGATCAAAGTTCTTTGTTTTCCTGTCAGTTCAAAGAAAGACCTTTCATAGTATACTCTCTGAATTAAAAGTATCCTTGTGTTCAGATAGGTTATTTCTGTCTAAGATTCTTTTTTTTTTTTGCCCCAACACGGGCAAAAATACCGATGACATTTTCTTTTCATAAGAAAGACCTAAATTTTTTAGTTCCACCAGGGTGTTTTAGCCTGTGCATGAGAATAAACTCACTACCTCTATTTTATCTTTTCTAGTATAAATGTCATGAAGCAGCTCATTGGTTCATCTAACTTATTTGTGATGCAAGTGGAGATGGATGTATACACAGCTCTTAAAAAGGTATTGACATGATATGTATGTAAGGACATCACCTCAGCATTACTTATAATAGTGAAAAACTGAAAACAGCTCGTGTCCAGTGATAAAGAAATGGTGTAAATATAAGAAATGTAAAAGGAAATATGCCAAAATGTTAAAAAAAAAAAAAACTTTGTTTAGGGATTTGCTATCATGAGTGATTTTAATTTCATTCCTTATGCTTGTCAACCTTAAAAGTACAATAGCCAGTTATTTTACCAGCAAAATGGATTTATTTGGGAATAGTAGAACAATTGGAATTTGGGACATGTAAGCTACGACAAACCATAGGCAAGTCCAGACCTCAAAGGAGATGAAGATTACATTATCGAGGAAAAAGAGGAAGTTGGAAGTGGCTGCTTTGAATGAAAGCGTGTTGGAGGAAAGCTAGAGTTCCTTGTTGTCTGAGTTGTGGTATCTTCTTATTGGCTGAACTTGTTGCTAGGCAAGAAGAAATTCTTCCTTTCTCCTGTTAGAGTAGTAAAGTTGGCTTCTTCCTGTTGGGAATGCAGGTACCTCTCTTACTGTTGGGTCTGCAGTTGACAAGTGGTAGGCCATGAGAGCGCCTGTCCTATTTCCTTTGTTTGGTTTTAATACTTTTCTATCCTAGGAATATGTTTCTTTTTTTCTCAGATTTTTTTCAAAAACAAGCATGATGTTGTTATGTTATTTACATAATCAGAAATGTTAAATAATATGGTTTTCAGAAATGTTTTCGAAGTTGAATTAATGACTTTATGATGAAATTTTCACTTTTTCTAGAAAATGGTGAAATTCTTTAAAGACCTTATTTACACTTCAGGCATATGTGTCATTTCAAACTTTTGAAAGGTTTTAACATTTTTAATTTTGTTTTCACAACTCTGAAGAGACAAATCAGCTATCATTCTTGTTCTATAGATGATAGGACTTAGGACTTAGAACTTTTACAGTTACCAAGTGGCAGACTTGAGGTAGAACCCAGATTTGTGAGCCCTAGTCCATTGCTTTTCCTACTGAATAATTTTTCCTTTAGCCTTTTGTCCCCAGCAACAGAGTCTCCATTTAACACAGCTTTGAAATCTGAGAATGAGACACCTTCTAAGTTATATCATTGGAATTGCTTATTTTGTGGTAGAGATGAGATTCTATTACTGTTCTTTTTTTTTTCAAGGAAGTTTAGTAACTGAGTTATGTAATCATTGAAGGAAGGGTAGACAGGCCATTTCTGTCTCTGAGCCAGTGGTAGCATTCATTGTTTCCTATTGTTGTAATTGCTTTTATGCCGGGAATGGTAAGCGCTCACTGTGTGCCAAGCACTATTCAAAGTAGACATAATAACTCTTTTAATGTTCTATGAGGTATCATGTTCATTTTATAAATGAAGAAATTAAGGCCCAGAGAAATTAGGTAATTTGCCCAGCTGTTAATTGGCAGGACCAGGATTTAAAAGTCCATACCCCCTAACTACTCTGTATATTGTCTTAACAGTAATAAAACAATAAGAAACTCTTTTTCCCTTGTTTAATAAATTATTATTAAATAATCTATTAAATTATTATTAAATAATTAAGATTATTTTTATAACCTTACACAACATTTAGCAAAATTGAGTTAATTGATGAGTAGAATAAATTAGTGTAAAATTACTAATGTAATATATATATCAAACATTTACCATTTTGTGTAACTGTACTGCATTTGAGGTCATAAATACTTTTCGGGAATTCATTTATTATTTATTAATTTATTATTTATTATAATTTATTTATTCTTTATGTTTTAGTTTTTATCATTGGACCACAAGTAAAAGCCATGATGAGCGGGAGGGAGGGCAAAGAGAGAGGGAGTGAGGGAGAGAGAGAATCTTAAGCAGGCTCCATGCAGCATGGAGCCCAATGCAGGACTCAGTCTCCCAACCCTGAGATCATGACCTGAGCCAAAATCAAGAGTCAGATGCTTAACCGACTGAGCCACCCAGGTGCCCCAAAGCCATGATGAATTTAAAGCATGTAAGCATGTCATATAATAGTTCTACTTCTTTCAGTTGCATGTACAGGAAATTAAATTTTTAGATATTATGTTTTAAGGTGGAAACAGTTTGAATGTAAAATTGTAACATGATGAAATCTTGTAATTTTTTTCTTAAATTTACTTTTTTAACCTAGTGGATGTTTCTTCAACTTGTGCCTTCGTGGAATGGATCTTTAAAACAGCTTTTGACTGAAACAGATGTCTGGTTTTCTAAGAGGAGAAAAGGTATACCTGAAATTTTTATTGAGAACTTGTTTTGGGGGCCTTAATAAATAAATTTTAAAAATTTATTAAAATCAGGGCCTAACTTACTTGTAGACCTAGAGAATTTTAGATCTGGTGAGGACCTTCAGCAGTTTTAATTCAGCCCCTAATTTAAATTGAGAAAAGTAAAGCTGGATAAGAAAAATGCCTTGCCAAGTATTAACTGAACTATTACTCCTTGAACTAGCACCGTAGTTTGATCCCCTGAACTATTGCCTTTCCCATTTTATCAACGGCAGGTCTTGGTGATTATGTTTGTCTTTTGTTTGACCACATTGAATTTCCCCTAACACATTAACCCCATCTATCAGGCAACAGTTCTTAACACGGGGGGCCCATCTACAGGCTTCAGGGTATTGCTAACCCCCAAAATTATATGCAGAACTTTATACATATGTATGTGTTGCATGTATTTTGCAAGGTGAGAACTTCATATCTTTTGTCAGATTCTCAGAGAAGACTGATCTAAAATTCTTTAAGATCAGCTGCCATTAAATTCTTTCTTATTGGGGTAGAGGTGGAACATGCAATGTATCTCTTTTGTACTTTGCCAGAACAGATAATAGGCAAAAAATTTTAGGTACAAAGAAGTGGATAAATCATAATCCTTATTAGTTCATGATTTTCTTAGTCCAAGGTCATTTTTGGTCCATGCATAGCCACCTTTTTTGCTTATTTTTAATAATATATTGAGCCCCCACAAACAAATCTTCAAGTACTAGAACATTAGTAACTTCAGTCTACTCCTATGCTTCTCTCCTGTTGTGTGTCTCTGACTTTCCCAACCACTCTCTTGAATTTTGTGTTTATTATTCCCTTAAAAAAATGTTATTGCATTGTGCATGTAGGTCTTAATATACATAACATAGAGGTATGCTAGTAAGCTGGTCTTTGAAAAAATAATCCCTGGCTCTCAGCGTCTTAATAATTTCCATGATATAAATTCTCCCAGTGTGGCCAATTCCAGGCTACCAATATGATGTCATTGACACTGAATGCAGAGTTGAGAAGAAATGCACACCATCAGCTCCTATAAGCCAGGGCAAGCCATCTCCAGCACACCACAGGACAATATATCATTTGATTTTAGTTGTTGTTGAACTGTTTCAATACATGTGTTGCAAATCAATGGCTATAGTGTCTATCTTATTTTGTATTTTAATAGAGAATTAATATATTAACTAGTAGTGTTTATCACATGTAGCTAAAGCATAAATTAGATGAATCCCAAGGGACAAATCCATGTCCTTTGTATCTTATGAAGACTCTTGAGTTTGGCATTTGAGCTCTGGACTACCGCTGGAGTGTTCAGTCCCTGGGAAAAGGGTTTCTGGAGAGATACCATAACCCTAACTACCATTCTCAAGCCTTCTTTTCCCAAACCTTGCTGCACTGCTCCAAACCCCAGAAACTAGGTATACAACTGAATTCCCAGTCCGAAGGCCACTTGGGACCAAAGTTAATTTCCTGGGGCTACTTCTTAAATCTCTTCAAGTTTTAATCCATACGCCACAGGTTTATATAATCTTTGAAAACTAGCTTATTTGTATTCTAATTGACATACGTGTGTGTGTGTGTGTGTGTGTGTGTGTGTGTGTGTGTGTGTGTGTGTGTGTGTCCCTGCCCATAAAAACATTTAGGAATAAAATAAATAGATTTGAAAAGAATGCCTATTGAATTTAAACTGTTTTTTAATAGATTTTGAAGGTATGACCTTCCTTGAAACTGAACAAGGAAAACCATTTGTGTCAGTATTCAGACATTTAAGGTTACAGTATATTATCAGTGATTTGGCCTCTGCAAGAATTATTGAACAAGATTCTCTAGTACCTTCAGGTAAGAGAACATGACGAAATTATGATTTTAAGTGATATCTTTCTGATTATATTAGTAATATGTGACATAGAAAAGAGTAAAAAGAGGGGTACCTGGGAGGCTCAGTCAGTTTAGTGCCTGCCTTCGGCTCAGGTCATGATCCCGGGACCCTGGGATCCAGCCCTGCGTCAGGCTCCCATTGGGAGCCTGCTTCTCCCTCTCCCTCTGCCTCTCCCCTCCGCTGGTGCCATCTGTCTCTCCCAAATACATAAATAAAACCTTTAAAAAAAAAAAAAAGAAAGAGAATAGAAATTACCCTTAATCCTAGTAAGATATACATTTTTGTACCAAAGTGGAATCATACTACATAGGTAATTTTCTGTGTTCACATTCTATATTGAGTATTTTCCCCCATCATTAAGCACTATCTGGACTATTTAAATGACTCTAGTTTTCTGTGATACAGTTTTGTTTTGTTTTTTTAAGTATGAGGAAAAAGAAACTAATCCCATCTTCTAGAATGAACATCTTGGTGAATTTCTTCTAGTCCTTTTTATTAATATGTATACATTAAAATAAAAACAAAAGTATAATATGTACCAAGTTTATATATTAATATGGATATTCTTTAATTTGATTAAGTAGTACACTATTTTAGACCAGACTTTTTTTTTTTTTAAATAGGCTATATGCAGTTTATTAATATGCAAAATGAGTCTGTTTCATTTTCTGAGATGCTTCACTAGACCCAACTTGACTTTCCCTTCTGTTATTTTTTTCTGGATTTTTTACGTCTAGACCAGACTTTTAAAAATGAGTTTTAAAGTATTTGAAGTATACTTATACTTCAGTTGGATTGGGAATAAATAAAAGCAGAAAGATAAATATGGTACTAAGCCAATTCTACCTATATTATTAATAATTTTTTTAACTAAAATTTCTAGACTTGTGGAAAAAATGATATGCTTATTAAAGGAAAAAATATAACTTTTATTCCATTTAGAATGAATTAAAATCTCTTTTTAATATGTTACCTAAATCTAATATGCCAAAATTATTATTTTTTTAAAGATTTATTTATTTTAGAGAGAGATACCAAGCTAGAGGGGCAGAGGGAGAGGCGGAGAGAATCTCAGGGCTGACTTTGCACAGAGTGCCAAGGCGGGGCTCTATCTCACAACCCTGGGATTACAGCCTGAGCCGAAACCAAGAGTTGGATGCTTAACGCCACGCAGGCACCCCCCAAAATTATTTTTTGAGTATGCATAATTTTTCTGATAATTTACCTCCCATTAATTAGTTGTTATTTTTAGATAATTTAATAAAACAATTTATTCAGTTTTCTATAAAAGTTACATAAAAACTGAAAATATTACTCTAGGTATGTTTGTCACAAATATTAATATGAGCTATGAAAAAGAAACTATTAAATGGAAGAATCCGCTTTTAACTAAAGATTTAAATCCTAATTTAAATGCATGTCGTCTGGGGCGCCTGGGTGGCTCAGTGGGTTAAGCATCTGCTTTCGGCTCAGGTCATGATCCCAGGGTCCTGGGATCGAACCCCACATTGGGCTCCCTGCTCAGTAAAGAGCCTGCTTCTCCCTCTCCCTCAGTTGCTCCCCCTGCTTGTACTCTGTCTCTCTCTCTGTCAAATAAATAAATAAATAAATAAATAAATAAATAAATAAATAAAATCTTTAAAAAAAAATGCATGTAATCTAAGTAGAGTCTATCCTAAAGCAAAGCAAAATAGTGTTTACCACACTAAAAATCATTAAGCCGTATTGTTATAGCATATTTATAAAATATAAACTACCAGCTTTATTTGTTGCTATTTTAAACTTGAGTTTAGCAATGGTAACAGTTTTATCAAGTTCTTAAAATTTTTAAATGCTTTATGTTTTCCTATATTTATTATTATTTTTTTATGTTTATTTATGTTTATATTTTAGAATGGCTGTCTTCAGTGTACAAACAGCAGTGGCTCGCTATGCTCCGGGCAGAACAAGACAGTGAGGTGGGGTAAGTATGTTAGATCATAGCATTGTTCATAAAAAACAAACAAACCGAAAACAATGTAACTTCTGTGGATGTTTAAATGCATTTATTATATTGAAAGATCAAGAGATGTTAGAGAAAAGACCATTAATCAACTTTTATTCTTATATTTCTGTAACTTTATCAATATTATTAATAATCTTTCTGGTCAATTAATGGAATGTTTGAATAGTCATTTGCTGTGTTTGTAAAAATTGAGTCATTCATAAACTGTATTTCACCTAGTGTTGTATAAGGATTTTCTTTGAGCATACCAAAATATTACTTGAAATAATGCTTTCACAAAGCATGATTTTCATACTTACATACAGGTAAAGCTGATTTTCTTATTTGTGGTAGTAGTATGAAATTCTAATTCTTATTAATTAGCTAATAAGTGTTTTGAAGACCTTTGAGTCTGAAATGAATTAACATAATCCAGTTATAGACGCCTACCCCAGAAACATGACCCCCCCCCAAAAAAATATTTCTGTGCATTTTTCGCTTGAAGGGAAAGCAGATCATCTGTTCTTTCAGTGTGCTTTGCAGTTCACAGAAGTACTTCCACATTTATTATTTGGTCTGTATACTGGCTCCTTGGTATAGGCTGTGTGAGGAGACAATGCATCTGAGAGTGTATATGGAAGAAGCCTTAAGTTTGACCTTTTTTTGCCCCTGATCTCTTTTAACCCATGTTTATACACCAAAAAACTTGCTAAAATATATGACCTGGTTATGTTAATATCCAAACAGTGACTGTATGGAAGTGTTATACAAACTCATAGTAGTGATTAGGAGGTTATTATCCAGGATTCTTGGTTTCTACTTTATTTATAATTTATGTTCCATCTTTTTCCAAATATATTCACAGCATACTTATCCACAAATACAGTAAGATTGTTGAAGTAGAAATAATAACAAATCAAAAAGCAAAAAAACCCCAGAAAGTTAATTATTTAATGGAATTCAGATTCAAAGCATTTGTAATATATGAAATATTTTCAAAATCATCCTCATTCTTTTGTATATTCAGTTTTTAGATGTTAGGTGTTCTTATTTTTCAAGATTTTCCTCATCTGCATCTTTACTGAATTGAACATAGAATCTGACCTAAGAGACTGAGCTGGACTAAGTGGGTTTCCTCCCCTCAGAAGTGTCTGTATGACTGTAGCACCCCAACTTTCATAGACACTCAGCGTCTGCTCACTGCTGCAGGTCTACTAAAGCGAGGAAGACAGTGTATTTCCTGGATGTTAGGTTATAATCCGTTAAAGTCTACCTTCGTGCTTTTCTACATTGCCGACACGGTTATCTTTCTGAAGCAGGAATAGAATTGTGTCACTCCCCTGCTTAAATATGTCCAGGAATTTGATGATAGGGACTATTGTTATTCTTTATGTGTGATATAAACATTTTTTTAAATTCCTCATCCTTAAGAAATTCATACTGGACTATTTACAGATTAAAGGATATGTCTGGAGGATTAGCCTCAAAATGATCGGTCAGGAGGGTTATGGGGAGAAGTGGGTTTGGAATAAAACTAAAACAAGATTATTGAAGCTAGATGGTGAGAAAATTTAGCTCATTATACTATTTTATCTACTTTTAGGTATGAAATTTTTTGTAATAAAAAATGTAAAAGTAACAGAACTAATGCCTGGGAACTCTCTACTATCTACAGGAAAAGTTGGAACTCTTATTAGCATAGCCTGGGGGGGCCCATCCACAGTCCATCCTAAATGTCTTTCACTTCATCCCCTCTCATGCTCATTTTAGGCTCTAGCTGTACTAAATTCTTCATACATTTGGTATTCTTTCACGTTCCAGATTCTTTTTACCTACTATACCTTCTACCTGGAATGCCCTTCATCTGCATAGAATCCACCCCTGACCTCTACCCCAACAAACTCCCACTCAGGCACAAATAATACCTCCTCTGTGATGATCTCTCTGTAATCACAGGCAGTAAATCTGCCTTCTCCATGCTCCTAACGTCCCGACTCTCTCCACAATATTGTAATTATTACTTACAGGTCTAGTTCTCTACTAGACTGAACTCTTGGGTGTCGAGGACATGTTTTATGAGTGTTACATACATTTACTTGTTTTTCATATATTGTATTTCAGGATTTTAATTTGATGATGATGATGTCCCCAGTATCTAGGCACTTCATAAATGTTGTATATGGTGAATATGTCGTATTACTTTTATCATTTGGAATTCCAAACTAATAATAATGCATTTTTCTGTTATAACTTGAAATAACAGTGTTTTTCTTGGTTGATTAAGGTTTTTAACGTAGGGAACCAAGTAAAGATCACTTGATAAAATTCTCCAGCTGTTTCTCTTAAATACTGAGTTTGTGTGGTTGTACTATGTAAAAAATGGCTTGGCTGTGAAAGCAGTAATGTCCAATGGTAGATGATACTAAGTCACATCTTAAATAATGGATTTTAACTGATTTTACTTCGTAGTTAGACTTTTAAATGTTTTATTTTCTTGATGAGCACAATTTCTCATAGACATTTTTTTCTTCTTCTCTGGTTTGGCTGAGCCCTAATAAAAAGTATTCTAGAAGTCAGGGCAATAAGTGACACATTGAAGTTAATTTTTTTTTTTTTTTTAAGCAAAGGCAATGGGCTAGATTTAATCAATGCATTATTTTATGTATAACACAAATAGGTATTTTTAAATCTATAATCAGGTTTTTCTATTCTTTTAAACTTAACAATTCTTTTAAACTATTAGTTGCCTATTTTCTATGAGATTTCACATCTTATGTATATTTCTAGGCCTCAAGAAATCAATAAAGAAGAACTAGAGGGAAATAGCATGAGGTGTGGTAGAAAGCTTGCCAAAGATGGGGAAGTAAGTATGGGTTTTGACTCTTAATATTCTCATTCAAATTGTTGTACTATTAGTGCAAAATACACTTTCAGTAACAATCATGACACCTGCCACACCTCAGAAGAGCTTTTTTGGTAGTTTCTATAGCATGATCTGCTGGACAGGGAGTTAGGTGCTCCGTTGTGTTGCATGAGACTGTTAAACTTTTCGTGTCCAGCTAAGAGATAGAAGAAGATCCCTCTGCAATCCAGAAATTAAGATAAGAAAGAAATTATATGGAGCTATTACATAGTCTTAAAAGTGATTCTTTCTATTTTATAGTTACCTTAAATCAAAGACATTCAAATCCTTTGATAGCTACCCACATTTAGACTTCTATTTTTCATTACCACCATATATAAATGTATATAAGTGAAACAAAGTATTTTGAAACAATACTTACTGTTGCTATATCCAAAGGTCCTATTTTTTATTTAATTTTTTTAAAAAAGCTTACTGTGACTCATTAAATTGATTTTAATGGGACATGAACTACATTTTTAAAAATCCCACTCTAATTGTAATTTTCATCTTAAAAAATAAGTCAGCCTGGGGTGCCTGGGTGGTTCAGTCAGTTAAGTGTCCAACTCTTTTGATTTCAGCTTAGGTCACGATCTCAGTGAGATCAGTCCCCTCATCAGACTCATGCACTGGGCATGGAGACTGCTTAAGGTTCTCTCTCTCCTCTCCTTCTGCTCCTCCCCCTCTAAAAAAATAATAATAATCCAGCCTAATTTAGATAACCACTCAGTTATTTTTCTTCTAAATTTTCCCTCAATTTAACTTTTTTGATTTTAGAAGTTATGTTTGCATTCGTAATTGTGATAAATGTTAGCAGTGTCTGAAAGGGGAATAGGTAGGTGTCTTCTTTATTCCTCAGTCTTCCTTGTTGCTGCTTCCACAACTTGTTCCTCCCTCATCCCTCATTGAACCACAGCTCCTTCTACTACGCCACTCACGACCCTTATTGTAGCCATCATTCACTGGGCTATCTGTATTTATCACTGTTCCTGTTATCAGTCTTGGTGATTTCAGTGTCTCTGTTCTCTAACCTTTCTCCCCACAGTGATCTTATGCTCTGCCCTACCTCCAGCACCTATTTTCTGGTGGCATATCCTCAGTTTTTGCTTCACTAAATAATGCACCCCCTTCAGAATCGCCATTTCAAGCATACCATTTTCAGACTCCACTACTGTTATCTTTCTAGCACTCTCTTTCTAGAACCTGGGCTCCCAACAATTTTTTAACTCCACTGGGATGTACAATACATTGTTGTTATTACCTTTTCCCGTTACTCTCTCACCACGTCTCTGCTTCTTTCTTTACCTGACTTATATTTTATGTTCCATCTTAAAATTGGTCCCTGGCTAATACTCTTAACTTCCCTTTTTACTCTGTCAAGCTCAGCTGGCTAAACTCCAATTCTTACTAAATCCTGACTTACCATGCACTCCATGCCTGCTTCCAAACAGATCGATATGACTAAAGAAAAACAGTGTACCCCACCAGGGGTCACTTGAATGTTTGTAACTGTAAACTTCAAACAGGTGCTGCATGGGGCTCCTCCAGCATTTCATCCTGCCACTCTTTGAGTACCTCTCATACCTTCTTTAAGAGGGGCAGTGCTACCACCCTCATTCTTACCTGATGACATTGTTTCTTTCATCACTCAGAAAATAAAAGCAACAGGAAGAGAATGTACACATCCTCCTACCAAACAGTTCTGCCAGTCTGACTGCGGCTGTAGCTGTGTGCTATGCTTTTCCTCTTATTAGAATGGATGAACCATCTGCTTGTGTCCTAGTCCGTTCCCTCCCCTCATAAAAAACTCCATCCCTTCTCACCTATTCAGAAGCTTTGTTCCTGCAGTTATCACCTCCCTGTCCTGCATCATCAGTTTTTCTCTTCTACTGGGTCATTCTCATTGAGCATATATCATACCATACCGCCACCCATCTGGAACCACACCCCGACCCCACATTCTTCTCTAGCTACCACTCCCATTTCTGTGCATCTCTTTTAAGCAAAAAACTCATTGAAAAAGTTGCTCAGGTTTGTCTATACTTCTGTTTTCCAATGCTCTCTTGAATTCACTCCAATTCATTCATCCCGGTAAACTCCACTGAGACTGCCATGCTAGTGTCACCAGTGATTTCCACATTGCCAAGTCAGGTAGTTTTTAGTCTTCCAGAAGTTCTTGGCAACATGACATATCTGCACTAACTCTTTCTTAGAGATTTTCTCCATTTGACTTCCAGGATAGCGTATTCTGCTGGTTTTCTTCCCAATTCATTGGCTATTCCTTCTAAGTCTTTGCCTAGAACCTTCTCTTTCTCAGCAGATGTTGGTATGACTTAGAGGTTCAGTACTTGAACTTCTTCCCTGTCGAAGCTCACGCCAAAGTGATCTCATCTAGTTCCCATGACTTCACACTGATGACTTCTAACTCCAGATTCACATATCCAGCTACTCACTTGACATCTTTCTTAGAATCCTAGTAGCATCTTGAATAAAATAGTCCCAGCGGAACTCTTTGATTTTCATCCCCAAACTTTCTCCTTTCCAGGTAATTCTCTAACCCATAAATGGCCCCTCTGTTACTCCATTGAAAAGCTCCAAACTTTGGATTCTTCTTTCTTAAATACCACACCTGGTGTTCATGAGGAATTCTGCCAGGCTGTACTTGTGAAATCTATTCTTAGCATGTCTGCCACTACCACCCAAGTCCAAGCCAGCATTATCTCTTGCCTGGACTACGGTAGTAGCCTCATAACTGCTCTCCCTGTTTTCACTCTTGCTCTTCTATGTGTTGTTTTCCATACAACAGCCACAGTCATCTTTTTAAAATGCAAGTTAGATGATGTTACTTCCTTTCCTAAAACTTTCCATCAGCTTCTTACTGCACTTAGAAGAAATGCATGCTCTTCCTTGCTGTGGACTCCTAGGCCCTACGTTTTCTGACCCCTGACTGACTCTCTGACCTTATCCGCATCTTCTGTCGACCCATGTCACTGCCCTAGCCACATAGCCCTTCTTGCTGTTCCTCAGATATACCAAGCATGTTTTTTTATCTCCAGAGCTTTGTACTTGCTGTTCTCTTTGCCTAAGTTGCTCTTTCCCCAGATAGTTACTGGTCTGCTCCTTAGTTGACTCAGGGCCCGGCTCACCTAGTATCTCCTTGGACAGACTTTCCCTGACCACCTGTCTGAACCAGCAGGCTCCCCAGCTGAGGCCCCCCTTTTCTATCCTGTCACTCTATCCTGACATTCTATTCTGTTTTGTTCTCTTACATGCCATTCTATCTATTCCTTCCACACAAACATACACACATATTAAAATAAACATTTTACCAGGGCAGAAACTTACTGTTCTTCAGTGCCTAGAACAGTACTTGGCACATAATATGTGCTCAAGAAATACCTTTGCGCTATTAAATTAGTGTTGTAATTCACTATACCATATCAGCTTGCTTAATAATCCATTAACTATTAGGTGATAGATTAAACAAATTTGTGAACCTCATGATGGTATTTAAAATAATTCATGGGCGCCTGGGTGGCACAGTCGTTAAGCGTCTGCCTTCAGCTCAGGGCGTGATCCTGGTGCTCTGGGATCGAGCCCCACATCAGGCTCCTCAGCTGGGGGCCTGCTTCTTCCTCTCCCACTCCCCCTGCTTGTGTTCCCTCTCTCGCTGGCTGTCTCTCTCTCTGTCAAATAAATAAATAAAATCTTTTAAAAAAATAAAATAATTCAGTTATGGGGTGCCTCGCTGACTCAGAAGAGCATGCAACTCTTGATCTTGGGTTCATAAGCCCCACGTTGGGTGTAGAGATTACTAAATAAATTTTAAAAAATAAATAAAGTAACACTGTGTATCTGTTGGCTAGTTATTTAAGGAACTTAGAATCTTTTTAAAGCAAGGTGGATTTTAATGGGGTCTTACTACCTCCTTATAGCCTCCTAGCGCCCTGAGCTCTACATCCTTAGTGGTGCAGTGAAAAGCCATATTACTTAGCATAGAATTATGGTGTGGAGACATAGCAAAACAGATCGTGAAGAGATATATTGGGAAAGTACCTTAAAGAATGGTGATCATAAAGGCTGCTTTTCTGGCTTTGAAATATAACTGTACCCATGTGGTAGACCTTTATATAGATTCACAGATATAGTCTGTGTGGTAAGCCTTAAGGGAAAGGTACCCAAGAGAGAGAAATATTTGGAATGAGTTAAAGAAAGAAAAGACATTTTGAATTTTTTATTTTTGATTTACTAGTATGACAAACTGAAGTAAATCTTTCTCTTTTCTATTTCTTAGTACTGCTGGCGGTGGACAGGTTTTAACTTCGGCTTTGACCTGCTCGTAACTTATACCAACCGATACATCATTTTCAAACGCAATACACTGAATCAGCCATGTAGTGGATCTGTCAGTTTACAACCTCGAAGGAGCATAGCATTTAGGTAGGATGAAATTTCCCTGTCCCACTCCTCCTCACTCCAGAAAAAATACAAGAAATAAAATAAAACCTGTTACTTCATGCCAACAGTAGTAGAGTTTTGGTAAGATATAGTATATATGAAAGTGCAAGGAAATATTAAGGTTCTGTTCCTGTGAAATGTTAGTAATAATCAAAATCAAAAAGCCTGGATCTGGTATGTCAGAAAGAATAGGCTGGAATATGAATGATAGAAGATTGATAATAGGCTTGAAGCTGTTGCCTTGCTGCTGTTCTTGCAAATTAAAGGTCCAGAATGGAAAGACTGCAAGGTATTTCTCTAGGAAAACATATCTGGTATTGTATTTTACTTTCTGTGGGATTTCATATGTCCAGCTTTGCCTGATAGTTTTGCTGGCTATCTTTCTGGAGAGGATGCTGACAAATTGGAAAATAGCTTAATGGCAGATTTTTTATTTTATTTTATTTTATTTTTTTTAAAGATTTTATTTATTTATTTGACAGAGAGAGAGACAGCCAGTGAGAGAGGGAACACAAGCAGGGGGAGTGGGAGAGGAAGAAGCAGGCTTCCAGCAGAGGAGCCTGATGTGGGGCTCGATCCCATAACGCCGGGATCACGCCCTGAGCCGAAGGCAGACGCTTAACCGCTGTGCCACCCAGGCGCCCCTAATGGCAGATTTTTTAAGTCATATATTTATACTTACCTTAAACCATATGCAAAAATTAACTCCAAATGGATCAGAGACCTAAACATAAGAGCTGAAACTATAAAACAACTCTTGGAAGAAAACATAGGGGAAAAGTTTCTTGACGTTGGATTTGGCAATGATTTCTTCAATATGACACCAAAGCATAGGCAACAAAAGAAAAAAATAAATTGGACTTAATCAAAATTAAAAGCTCTTATGTATCAAAGGATACTATCACAAGAGTAAAAAGGCAACCTAGAGAATGGGAGAAAATATTTACTAACCATGTATCTGAAAAGGAGCTAATATCCAGACTATCTAGAGAACTGCTAAAACTCCACAGAAAGACAAACAGCCTCATTCAAACATGGGCAGCAGACTTAAATAAACATTTCTCCAGAGAAGATATGCAGATGGTGAATAAGCGTCTTTTCAAGCATGAAAAGATGCTCAACATCCCTAATCATCAGAGAAACGCAAATCAAAGTCACAGTGAGATACCACCTCAAACCCGTTAGGAGGGTTATTGTCAAAAACAAAACAAAAAGTGTTGATGAGGATGTGAAGAAATTGGACCTTTGTGCATTGCTGGTGAGAATGTAAAATGGTGTATCCTTTGTGGAGAATGAAATGGCGGGTGTTTCCTCAAAAAATTAAACATAGAATTACCATGTGATCCAGCAATTCCTCTTCTGGGTAATTACCCAAAAGCATTGTAAGGAGGGACTGGTACAGATATTATTAGTACATTCATTTTCACAGCAGCTTTATTTACAATGGCCAGAAAGTGGAAGCAACCCAAGTGTCCATCAAAGATGTCCATGTAGATGTTGTCCATACCTACAATGGGATTTTATTTAGCCTTGAAATGGAAGGAAATTCTTACACATGCACCAACATGAATCTTGACGACATTATGTTAAGTGACACAAGCCGGTCACAAAAGAATAGGTACTGTATGATTCCACTCACATGAGGTACCTGGAGTAGACAAGATCGTAGAGAAAGTAGAATGGTGATTGTCAGGGGCCAAGTGGGGGGAAATGGGGAATTCGTGTTCACCGGGTACAGAGTTTCAGATGGGAAGATGAAAAAGTTCTGGAGATGGATGGCAGTGATGATTGCAGAACAGTGTGACTGTATGTAATGCTGAGAACTATACACTTAGAAATGGTTAAAATGGTAAATTTTATGTATATTCTACCACAGGAAAGACATTTATAAGTTATTTTATATCCCAGTATGTATAATAGCTCAAGCTTACAAATCTCTAAGGGGATCAGTTTAGAATTTGAAGAGACTTTTTAAAATCTTTTATCAAATAAAAGAGTATGAAGAGAAAAGTAAATATTAAAGTGAGGGAGGGCTTGTTTGAATTAATCTGTGGTAAAAAAAATCATATGTTTAGGGACGCCTGGCTGGCTCAGTGGGTGGAGCATGCAACTCCTGATCTTGGGGTTGTGGGTTTGAGCCCCACTTTGGGTGCAGAGATTACTTAAAGTCTTAAAAAAAAAATCATACATTTATCTGTATTGTTTTTTTAATCCTAGGTTACGTTTAGCCTCTTTTGACAGTAGTGGAAAACTAATATGTAGCAGAACAACTGGCTATCAGATACTTACACTTGAAAAGGACCAGGTATGTTTGATTACTTTTGTGTTGTTTGGTAATAGTATCTGTCTTTTGAATCCTCTTTTGAAAGTTCTTAAGTAGAATTAACATCTGATTTAAAGATTGGTTTAAAAGTTTTTTAAAGGTAGAGATGGAAATACCATGTTCGCGTATGCATAACTTACCCCCATTTTATTACAAGTGTAACTAAGACAAAAAAAGAAAAAAGGCAACAAAGTTTGATTTGAGGGGCAGAGAAAAGCTGATAATAGGGAAATAATTGTTTATCCTGAATAACTTCTTCAAAAAGTTATGAATCTTGATTGCTTTATCCGTTGCGCTCATAAATGCGTTTACTTACAGATTAACAGCGAACACCTTAAAGATGATCCAGTATGTCTGCATAACTCCTGAATATTAAGAGAGCATGATCCTCTCGCACAATAGATTTCTAAAGTAGCAAGCATCTGTAATGTTCCCCAAACTCTCTCTAAATCCATTTGTTTCTTCATACATCACATGCATGCGGAAGTTTCAAAATGTCATGAAAGGGAAGTAAATCATTTTCAAAAAGTAATATGAGAGCTGTTAAAATATTAACGAAGCTTAGGGGCACCTGGGGGGCTCAGTTGGTTAAGCACCTTCAGCTCAGGTCATGATCCCAGGGTCCTGGAATCAACCCCTGCCTTGGGCTCCCTGCTCCGAGGGAAGCCTGCTTCTCCCTCTCCCTCTACCTGCTGCTCCCCCTGCTCGTGCTCACTGGCATATGCGCTCTCATGCACGCTCTCTTGCTTTCTCTCTCAGATAAATAAATACATAAATAATCTTTAAAAAAATATTAAGGACGTTTACTTCTGTTAAAACTAACCACCATTCCAAGGGACATACTGTTTTAATAAAGGGTTCAGAGCCTATAGTTCACATAAATTATTAGAAGTTAGCCGTTTTCTTCAGACTGAAGAGCCTCTTAACAGAACATCAGCATTTAGCACTGCAGGGAACCTTGGAGTGATAGTTCTGACCTCACATAGCTTGTATGAGAACTCCTTTAACAACATTCTGACGGAGGATCCTCCACTTGTTGTTGCAATTCTAGCAACAGAGAGTGGACTCTCTCACATGGTAGGTAGTATTTGAGAAGGTATATATACCTTATATAATAAGAAAAGTTCAAATCTGCCTTCAGTAGAACTCTCTTGGTCCCCCTGGCACCCTCTGGAGCTTCATGAACAATGATTATCTTTACTTTCTATCTGGAACTTCTTAAAAAATACTGTCATGGCTCAAAGCAGCCAGAGATTTTAAAACACCAGGCCAAGATAATAGTTGTATTTCAGGGGTTTCTTGAGTTGTTCATTCAGCAAACATTTGAGTCCCTGCTGTGTGCTAGGTTTTCTGCCACCCAGGCGCCCCTGATTTTTGTGTATTTTATAGCTATCACAGGACTGTACCGTCAAATGAAGGATCTCAGCAATGTGGAAGAAGGATTAGAGACACAGTAATAGGTGAAAGATGATTTAGAAGCTATTGCTATAATCCAGATAAAGCATGAAAACCTTAACTTAAGAAGGTAGCAATGGGGGTGAAGAAATGTTGATGGGTTCTGGAAATAAAGCGGTGCAGTTGATAGAATTTGGTGCCTAATTGTGTGAAGGTGAGAGAGTAAAGTTAGTTCCCAGGGATGCCTGGGTGGCTCAGTCAGTTAAGTGTCTGCCTTTGGCTCAGGTCATGATCCCAGGGATCTGGGATTGAATCCCGCTCAGCGGGGAGCCTGCTTCTCCGTCTGCTGCTCCCCCTGCTTGTGTGCTCTCTCTCTCTGACAAATAAATAAATAAAATCTTTTTAAAAAAATAGTTTCTAGTATTCTGACTTGGGCAACTTGATTTATAGTAGTTTTCCTTTGATTTGACTTATAGGAAGGAAAGTGAACATGACAAAATGCGGGTGAAAAGATGATGAATTCAGTTTAAGCCATATTTAATTTGAGGGCATTGAGATGAAAGTGTGATGGGTGGGGGATAAATGGGTCTGGGGTTTACAAGCAATGCCTGGGCTGGAAATAATGACTGGATGAGATAGCCTCTAGGAAATGTGTAGAGACTCTAACAAGACAGAAACCTAGGGGACACTGGTATTTGAGGGGTGGGCAAGAAAAGTAACCTGGTGAGACATTGAAGAGCTGGGATGGGGAGTCAAAGCCAGATTGCAAGAGTGAAAGTATAGATGGCCCATAAAGAAGAGGTAGTAGCCAGTAGCTGCTGGTTTGAATTGGAGTTGCTTTATGTCTAAGTGAAGATTTCCAGTAGAGAGTTAGATGTATAGGTCCTGGAATTTAGACCTAGATGAAGAATGTGGGGAAGTAATAGAGCTCTAGGACATAGGTGGTGAGCCTCAGAGAAGCAGGGATTTGTAAATGAAGATGGAGAAGTAACAGTCTGGAAGTAGAAATGGAAACATAGGAAGATGCCACCACTCTGTCTGATGCTGTGATCTGTGGGCTTCTCAGCTTTCACCCTGTAGTGGAAGAAAGAAAATGGAAATTTATGGTGCTTCAGTGCAAACATAGATGTAAATTGAGCCCTCGGGCGGAGTTAAGGGTTTAGTAAAGCTATGATTAAATCTGTCTAGTTTGGGGCTAGGGATTGGGAATTAATACAACCTAATATTCAGAAATCATTGTGTCCTTTCAGCTCTCAAGTAACGTCCACATGGCTCTGCTCTTTTCCAAAAGTTGGCACTTAGACCTACCCTCACCCCCAGCCCTAACTATATTGAAAAACTAGAATCTTCCTTGGAGTTTTGTTTTGTTGTAGCTCTGAATCGTGGTTTTTATCATCAAATAAACATATTATCAAAGCATATGTCCTCAACAAATTTAGTAAGTATGCCTTCACCTGGGTTGTAGCCGTAAGCTTTGTCTAGGCCAGGGTGTCTCAGGCATCTCAAGACCAACTATGTTTGACATCATTCCTTTCTGCTAACCCTGTTAGTACCGTCAGGCTAGGTGATCGGCTCACTTGACCCATCATCTCACCCATCTTGTTCACGAACATTTTTTTTTAAAAACGCCACTTTCCCTGATTTGGGATATATGGAGATATCGTGTGTGTGTGTGTGTGTGTGTGTGTGTGTGTGTGTGTGTGTGTGTGTGTGTTCCTTACCTTCTTGATCCAGTTTATTTGGCTTTCCCCCCAATACAGAAGCTATGTCCAGTTAAGCCTACATCAGTAATTCAAGTGTTCCAGTGTGTTCGTCTCTCTTCATTGGAAGAGTATCATCCTTAGTAAAAATTAAACACTCAAGGCTTAAACAGTGTTTAATAGTATGTTCTTCAAAATGTATAAAATAAGGCAAAACTAATGTATAGTACTGCAGAGAGTGTATCTAAGTATTCAAAAAGGAGAAGTTGCAGTGCTGCTCCTTTTACTCTGAAGACTCACTCCGTTCACCAAATGCTGTTGGCACAGGGTTCCACGTGGAGGTGTGTAGAATGAGAGATGGTTGTGTTTGTGCTTCTTGGATACAGGAGCAGCTTCTGTCTCTGTGAGATTTCAAGGCATTCTCATGTGTTCTGATGTAACTGAGCCCGAAATTGATTTTACATGATAATGTATTTTACATTCCAAGAGACAAATAATATGTTTGCATTAGAGACAGTGGAAAATCTTAGACAAGAGTGGGAACGTGGGAACCATGCTTGTTGGTGCTAATAATGGCTTCCCACCTTCTTCCCATTTATTTGCTATACCTAAAGGCCATCAAGAGATGAATCCAAAATGCTATATATTTCTCGACTATATCTGTTCCTAAGATACGTAGGTACTCGATAGAAATTTTTCAATAATGAAGATAATGACCACTACGGAGTACTTCATATGTGGCTGGCTTTGCTGAGTCCTCTGTGTGCATTGTCTCATTTAATCCTCACTATAATCGTGTGAGGTGGGTATTTTTATTTATTTTACAGTAAGGAAACTGCAGTTGACAAGTCATTGACTTGCCCAGTGCCACAGCTAGTAGATGGGAGTTTCAAGGTTAGAATAGTGCCTTTGAGGCTTCAGATGCAAGCTCTTAACCACTGTATGATCTCCTTCAGTTTACTCAGTTCAACAGTTTGGTTTTCTGTTTTCTGTTTGTCTTGTCATTAAAGCTACAAATTTGTTTTATAGGAACAAGTAGTGATGAACTTGGACAGCAGGCTTCTGATCTTCCCTTTATACATCTGCTGTAACTTCCTGTATATATCACCAGAAAAAAGAAGTGAAAACAATTGTCATCCAGAAAATCCAGAAAACTGAGGATCTCATCAGCTGGAAACAGTAGCACTTTGAAAACTTTTTCGGCCAGCTTTAATTTAATGGCCCTACTGATATTCACATCTAAGGTGACTAACAATGACAAAGGCCTTATGAACTGTACAGATAATACAGAAGACTATTCTTATGCTCATTACATTTCTATGCATATGTGAAAAAAACGTTTTAAAGCCAAGAGAATATCTGTCAAACCATTTCTGTTATAAAGATGTTGACTCGTGCTTTTAATTTTTAAGCATCAGTAGAAAATCGCTGTAGGTAATTTCACATGGCAGCCTAATATAGATTTAATTTTTTGTTTAAACTCGGATCCTGCCTAATGTTAGTGAATGTCAGTTATCTATCTGTAAATTTATTTTTATTTGGCTAAAAGAATGCTTAAGGAACAATTCGAATGGCTAATTATAAATGCTCTTTCAGTTGGTGCGTTTAAATCTGTCCTTTAATTTTTTCAACTGCTCTTTATGATTCCTCCTCATATTCTGATATCCCTCCAAGTTGTGCTTGTTTTTAGTCATTAAATACTTTTTTGTGGTTTTGGAGACTAAGGTGGGGGACTTTTTATTTAACGTAAGCATTTTCATGCTATTTTATTTTGCTTTTAATTTAGCTTTCTTAGTATTTTTAACAAAATCAGCTTTAGACTTTCAAATGAACTTGAATGGGGGAGAAAATCAGTTTGAACCTGAGGATATTTCTTTGCCTTACATGGTCTTTTTTTTGACATGCTGTACTTTATTCTTAGGTCGTGGATTATTTATGTACCAAATATTACACCTTAAACATTTTCATATTCTCTCATCTTCAGAATTATTTATTTCAAATTTTGGTTGGGAATCCTATTTCCTACTTAAGCTCAGGACCTTATAACCTCTGAATTGAGTGCCTTTGAGTTACACATGCTAATAGAAATTTCATAGTATATGTAAATAAGGTTGGAGGATCTCATATAGAAGCTTACAATAAAGCATTAATGTAAAAATAGAACTTATTTTTGTCAAAAAGGGGATGTACACTTGTCATGATTTATATGTTTGCTTCTTGTGTTAACTGCTATTTTGCAAATAGCCATGCTCATCTTCCTTCCAGAGTAAATGCTTTTTGTGGTTAATATATATTTTTAGTATGTTTTAAAAATTGGGAATCATTTTTATGTATCTGTACAAATAATAAATACCCATTTGGAAAAAATAAATAAGCTCTTATATAAAATGGACAAAAAAAACTTAGTTGAAAACAATTTTTTTTCTTTCTAGTTAGATTTAACTTTTGGAATTTAATAGTTTTTCTTCCCCAGTAATAGGGTCCATAGCTTCATAAATTGCTTTTCTCCTTTCAAAATTCATCCTCTTTGACTTAAAGGAACCTTTTAAATGCCTCCCCCCACCCCCCAAACTGTAACTTAAATGTTTTAAATACAATAATTTAGCTTATCAAGAGGCTGCTTTTCTTATTTTTATATTTGGCTATAATTATATCTTTCATGAGATGCTTTTTTTCTGTCTTTTTCTAGCATCAGAGGTTCCTTGCTAAAAAATATAAATAACAAGCTTAATTTGAATTATGTGATTAATTGACTTTTTAGAAATCTTGGGAGTAAAGAGAAAGTTTGAGTGTATCAGTGAGTAAAATTAACTATTTCATCTCATTATATAAATTAACCAAATTTGAATTATCTATGGTTCCTGTCTTTTGGTTCTTCCTAGCCAAATTGCTTACGTCATCCACAAATAATAGCTACTTCTTCAATCACAAGTAGGTTGTGTTCTCATCTGAGAAATTGGTACTTGTCAGCTAATGATAGTAGAGATCTGCTTTTGTTTTTATTTCCTTCTCATTCTTTTCAGCAGGAATATTTTCCATTAAGTATTAATAGTGTCAGCTGAATTATCATATAAACCATTATATATGAAAGCTTTTATGTTTGTCTGCCTTTGCCATATAGCCATCGCCAACTCTTTTCTTTAAGCTAATTTTTTAAGGCTAGAAAACGGTATTTACCCATTAACAATTATTATCAGTAACTTGGTTATTAGTATCAGTTAATTTGGTTATCAGTAAAGAAGAGGTCCTTAGGAGAAAATATTCTGGAGTCTCATGCTAAATTATTAAAGAGGAATATGAACATACCTTTTTTTTTTTTTTTTAATGAATTTGCCTTGAAACTTAGCAAGGTACAGGCAAAATTAAATGAAAAGTCACTAGCTTTTAATTAAGTGTTCAGTGGCTAACATTTTATCACATTTTAAGTCTTTCAATGGGATTACCATTATATATGAATGATTTTCAATATCAAGTGCAAAAGTGAGGTTACCTAGGGTCACTGTGGCTATTTTTTTAAGTTTTTATGTAAATTCAAGGTAGTTAACATATAGTGTAGTACTGGTTTCAGGAGTAGAATTTAGCGATTCATCACTTAGATATGTAACACCCAGTGCTCATCCCATTTTTAAGGGCTTGAACTCAAGACCCTGAAATCAAGACCTGAGCTGAGATCAAGAGTCAGCCGCTTAACTGACTGAGCCACCCAGGAGTCCTTGTGGCTATTTAAATTTAAGTTAATTAAGATTAAATAAAAGTTAAAATTTACTTCCTCAGTCATACTAGGCACATTGTACTTAGTAACCACATGTAACTAGTGGCTACAGTATTGGACAGTGCAAATAGAGAATATTTCCATCGTTGCAGAAAGTTCTGTTGAACAGTTGGTCCAGAACACTGAACTGTTAATGTTGAAACTATGTCAAAAGTTACATTTCCTTAAAGATGAACCCATGTTAATAATAGATAATAGAGCCCGTGGTGCCAATGGTAGATCAAGTACTTGAAATAATAATGTTGATTCATAATTTCAAGTGATGTGGACCTAAAAAACAAAAGACATAGTACAGTTCCTCCTTAGCCAGAGACTTTGACATTTTTCCCAGGGTCCAGCTGCAGGGGTATAAAAGCAAAAAGCCTCAAACATCATCAACCACTGTTAACTAGAGGTCAGACTGCATCTAATTTAGCGGGGAGATTACTGACTCAACAGCATGCTCCCACATGTAATGATAAAGTAAGATACTTTTGTAAAAGGTGGTGGTATTTTAAAAAATAGGACTAGCAAAGTAAAACAAAGTTTAACCAAGGCTAGAGAATAGTACATTTGCAGACAATCACAGATTGTTAATGTTGGTTCTTATGTAAGGTATATATATACTTTAAATACAGTTTGCCTTTATTGAAAAACTATTGTTTGGTTGGGGAGGGAACTTAAAAACAAGTGTGATCACAAGTGCTGACCCATCCCACTTGAATTCCATTAAAATGGAATAAGGGTACCTCAAACTATTCATCAGAAATATAAAGGATTTTCTTCCAGATGCAGTGCTGAAAGATATACAGTGCTGGATAACCTACATCCTGAGAGAAAGCAATTTGATCAGTAAGTAAGGAAGCCTTAGCAGAACTCAATTTCTGTCCCACATTTTAAAGGGGAAGGAGACCTCTGGAGACACACAATTTCTTTTCCCAGAGAAGGTTTAATCTCCTTTAGGCAATTTATTCATTTGGTTTTTCCCTTTCTCTTCTGTATCTTTTTTTTCTCTATACTGACTCATTCACACCAATATTTAAATGTGCTTAGGGAGAAAGACAACTATCACATGATTTCTCTCATCTATGGAACATAAGAACTAGGATGATGGGTAGGGGAAGAAAGGGATAAAGAAAGGGGGGGGGTAATCAGAAGGGGGAATGAAACATGAGAGACTATGGACTATGAGAAACAAACTGAGGGCCTCAGAGGGGAGGGGGGTGGGGGAATGGGATAGACCGGTGATGGGTAGTAAGGAGGGCACGTATTGCATGGTGCACTGGGGGTTATACACAACTAATGAATCATCGAGCCTTACATCAGAAACCGGGGATGTACTGTATGGTGACTAACATAATATAATAAAAAATAAAAAAAAAAGAAAGAAAGATTATGTATAAAGCATGCCTAGTAAAGATATGAGGTGCTCAATAAAAGAGGTAGCTGGTTCCAGGAAAAATAAATAAATAAATAAATGTGCTTAGGTTTCTCACATCTTTGAAAAACCTTCAAACATTTACCTCCACCCACTGCCGAATTTTGCCCTGCATCAGTTAAACATCTCATAAGGGTTCTCCAAATTCTGTCTCCACTTCCAAACCCATGCACAACTCGACTCCACTAAAACTTCTGAATCAAAAAAGACTTTGTTGCTAAATTATATAGGTTAGATGTGTTTTTTTCATTCTTTTTAACTAACGCTTAAAATTTACCACCTTATCCTCCTTAAAAAGCAGCCTTCTCTTAAACTTCTCTGACATCACACTCACCCAGTTCATTCTGTTTCTCTGCGCAGCCCTTAGTCTCCTTCTGGTGACTCATCTTAGTCTCCTCTGGCTGTCTCCAGGACCTTTTCTGTGTGAAGCTTGCACCAGGGGATATCATGCACTCAGATGGCTTCAAATGAACATCCGTATTCCGATTATTTTTTTAAAAGATTTTATTTATTTGAGAGAGAGAGAGCATGAGCACGGGGGAGGGACGGAGGAAGAAGCAGACTCCCTGCTGAGCAGGGAGCCCAACATAGGGCTCCATCCCAGGGCCCCGGGATCATGACCTGACCTGAGGGCAGATGCTTAACCGAATGAGCCACCCAGGCGCCCCTCTGATTATTTATTTTTCTGTAGTTCCAGCCTGGATCTTTCTAATGACCTTCAGATACACATCTAGTTGGCATCTCCTCCTGAGTGTTCAAAGTGGAACCTCAGATTAGCATGTCCAGATCTGAACATCATCTTTCTGAATTTATCATATATGCCTTATCTTAGCAAGTGATGCTACCATCTAGCTATCCAGTTTAACAAGCCAGAAACCTGGATGTCATTCTTGAACCTTCTAATCCCCTCATCATCTGCATCCAAAAATCACCAAGTTTTCCCTATTTTAGCAACTATTTCTCAAACTCAGCCACTTTCCACCTTACCTACTGATACCATTCTAGTACGTGCCGCTGTAAGTTCCAATCTGGATTATTTTACCAGTTTCCTTTTATAACCCCCCCTAGTCAAGTATCCACATCAAGTGTTCTCTGAATAAACTCAAATCTGATTCCCTCCCATCCTTAAAAACCCTCAAAAACTCCCTAATGCCTTTGCCTCAGGATAACTCTTTACCATAGTTTACAAGCCTATTCCAGCCTTTATATTTCCTCTCCCTTGCCTCTGACCCTCACACATTCAGGCTCCTCTACCTGGTCAATCTCTTCCATCTCTCCCTACAACTGCCACCCCATTTCTCCTGGCTAATTTCTACACCTTCTTAAGGTCTTGTTTGGACATTATTTCCTCTTAGAAACTTCTTGACAATCCTCCCCCTCGAAACCAGTTAGGGACCTGTCCTGTGCCCTCACAATAATCTAATTCTTCCCCTTTCAATGCACTGGCACGCTGTTTACTTGTGTGTTTCCCTCGCTGGACTGCAAGCTACTCAAGAGCGGACTTGTGTCTTTTTCACTGATTAATCCTCTGGTATATAGGTGTGCAATAAAGGTTTGTGTGAAAACTGTTAGTCATGCCTTTTTATTTATTTTTTGATGTTTTGTCATCCTTGCTGAGACTGCCCTTCCCAGGGCTAACTGTTCCTAGATACAGCAAATGTCTCTCTTTCTAGCCAATAAAAGCCCAAACCCTCCAACCACCTTCTTTATCAAACTTTCACAAGCCAAGGCCATATTGCTCTGCTCTAACGACCCCAGGGCCAGGTACCAAACAACTCAGGATAGCCCCTACGTCCCAAAGCCCACTGAAATTTTTCTAACTAATCTCAAATCTCTTAGCTCAGGGCACCTGGGTGGCTCAGTCAGTTAAGCGTCCAATTCGATTTTGGCTCAGGTCATGATGTCAGTGTTGTGAGATGCGTCAGGCTCAGCTGGGTGTTAGGCACCAAGCCTGCCTGAGATTCTCCCTCTCCCTCTCCCTCTCTAAAAAACAAACAAAACCTCTTATACTTACCCTGTCTCTGCTATTCCTGCCTGAAAACACAATAAAGGCTCTCACCGATGCTTTTCCCTTGCTCCTGGCTCCTGACCCACCCTAGTGCTTCCCTGTGTGGACAGAAACTTTGTGTATTCTATGTCTAGAATTGGTTTGGTATAAAATATTTTATGCATGTGGGCAAGAACTGGAAAGGAAAATGGGAAAATGAGAACTGTCTTGGGGCAGAGGGTATACAGCTTTTTCCAGACCCTTATATAATATCAAGTAGCACATTTTAAAGCCCATCGTGGACACAGAAGATGGGGAAGCCACCGGGAAAGTGAGGTTAGAGGAGCGGAGGTGAGAACTCTGTTCTCACCAGAATCTTGTTACCAAAGTGGCAGGGTTTTTGGTTTTGGGGTGGTTGTGTTTTTTTTTTCTACTCAATACCATTTGCCAAATAACGAAACAGTATTTGAGGGCAAGTAGGTAATGTATTCAATAGCTAGAGAATAGAGACGGGGAGCTCATGCTCTAAAGGCACCTTTTTCCTATTAGGTCTCATGTCAGGGTTTTATGTGGTTAAGGTAATTAACGGGCTGGTAAGCAAGCGTACCTCGGGGCTTTTGGGGGGAGAGGAGACTTCTCAGAATGAGAGTGCCAATTCTTTTCTTCCCTTAAATCGGTGCAGTCAGATCTATCACGGCACCGGTAGCTGTGTTTTTTGTTACTACAATTAGATAACAATGATCCGGAGGCCATGTGGAGGGTTAGCACGGCGGCTGAACTGGACCAAACGGGTGGAAAACTGGGTCATGTGGGGCTTGTTTGGAGTCTATGGCTTCTGGTATCTGGCTGTAGTTTCTGGTGGCAAGCAGCATCTGCAAGCAGGACCCGAAACCTGGGCTATGTGGCTTGTATGGAGCTTGTTACAGAGTCTCTGGTGACAATGTCTGGTCTCGGAAGTGCTGGCACCCGGGCAGCCTGCACGATTCTAGGCAGGGTCAGTGCAGCCTCCCTTCTTTAGAAGCCGGAACCCCCTCCCTTCTTTAGAAGCCGGAACCCTCCGGAGTCTTTTCTACGTTTTCCAGTCGGCGGTGAAAGCTCAGTACCCGGCCTTCCCGGAAGTTGTTGCACAGTCGTTTCCGGGGCAGGGTGAGATAGAGGAAGATTCCGAATGGGTCGCAGCCGCAGCCGCTCCCCACGGAGGGGTGAGTCCAGAGGGAATTTGGCTGGTCTGGGGCTTAGTCGGAGGTGTGGCCCCTTCCTTTTCCTCACCCCATGTACGAGCGCAGCAGAGAGAAGGGCCCTTTTCGCCTGCGGAGAAGAGTGGAGTTGGATGCGGGGGAGGGGGGAGGGAGAAGACCTGAGCCCGGTACTCTTCAGCCCTCCGGTTTGAAGGCAGTTTTCCCTTCTCTAAGTTTCGTGGACTCTTTGTCAGCCTCATACAGTAACTTGTTATACTTGTGACTGAGGGATTTAGAATCAGACCATGGTTCCCTCACTTAATTTCTGGTGGCCTTGTGCAAGTCATCCAGCCCTTCTGAGACCGAATTCCCGTAATTAGACATTGCGGGGTAGTACCACCTATCTTTAAAAACTGATGTGAGAATTAATGTCACATTCCATAACACTGAGCATGTGGTAATGGCTAGTTCTTGAATGCTCAATGTTAGTTTCCTTACCGGTTTATATAATAGGAAAATCGATATTTAGAATTTTGCGTCCGGGAGCTCACCTTGTAATATCTTCTGGCACCCACCCCCGTAAATGAGGCAGTGGGATGTAAAGAACAGGACTTCGATAAAGAGATCTAACTTAGACCCTCGATTCTTCCTCCTTTGGTTAGTTTTTATCACCTTCCACTAGTCAAGACTTGATTTTTTAAAAAGTTGAATGAGGCCACGATCCACATACGGTTATTGAGCACTTAAAATGTGCTCAATCAGAATTAGGAAATGCTGTGTAAGTGTAGAATACACTCCAGGTTTCCTATTAAATACCAAAAAAAGTAATATCTCAGTGATTTTTATATCGAGTACATGGCAAAATGTTAATAGTTGGAATATATCGGGTCAAATAACAATGTTAAAATTAATTCTACCTGTGTCTTTTTACTTTTTTTAATATGACTACTAGAAATGGCTGGCATTATATTTCCATCGGACGGCGCAGCTCTAGATATTTGAGGTAATATTTTGCCTCCGCAAAAAGATTTTGTGTGTTTGTATTAGAGCGCAGGCGGTCCCGGTCCACATCCCGTGAGCGAGAACGCAGGCGCCGAGAAAGGTCCCGGTCCCGGGAGAGAGATCGGCGAAGGAGCCGCTCTCGATCCCCGCACAGAAGACGTTCCAGGTGAGTGCAGAAAAAAAAACAAAAACAAAAAAACCCAGAAGTTTTACCACAAGTCGCAAAGAAACTAGTCGCTGCCCTTAATTTTGTTTTTATCACAAGGTATTTACAGGTTCCTGAAATAAGGGAAACTTAAGCCCACCTTATTTTAGACCCAACATTTCCATTGGTAAAATGAGGTTAATCACACTCTCTATGCTGTAGAGTTGCCTTGAGGAGGAAATAAGAAATAATACATGAAAAACACTAGCGTGGTGCTTGGCAGGAGTAGAAAATAAGGGTTTTGTATTTTGGGGGTTTTTTTGGTTTTTGTTTTTAAGATTTCATCTTCATAAGTAATCTCTATGCCCAACGTGGGGCTCCAACTCACAATCCTGAGTTCAGGAGTCACATGCTCCACAGACTGAGCCAGCCAGGTGCCCCTGTTTTGTTTTTACTAACTTTTTGGTGATGAGGGTTTACTCAAATATAAAAACAAGAATGTGAGATCTTGAAAGAACCCTAGAAATTGACTCTTGATTCTTAGTATCAGTTGCTGTTTAAGTCAACTTTCTGTGTATTTGTAATTGTTAGAAACTTTTATTTTTCTGCCTTACAAAAAATTTTTTTAGCCCTAGCTGTACTGAGACTGATGATTAAAGCAACAAATTATGTCTTTGTTTCTGTTTTTTGTTTTTTAACAGTCAGGGCCTAGGCAGAACCTTCTTCCTTGTTCTGCTATTGGGAATGGACTCCTGGTTCTCTGGAGCCTGGCTTTTGTTCAGCCTTTACCTTTTAGGAGCGCATGTATATCTTTGCCAGTCAACACAAGTCACCAGTTATGTCTCTGCTTCTGATATCTTTACTTATTAAATATTAGATCCCCAAGACGACATAGATCCACATCTCCTTCTCCTTCTCGACTGAAAGAAAGAAGAGATGAGGAAAAGAAAGAAACAAAAGAAACAAAGAGCAAAGAACGCCAGATTACTGGTAATGTTATTAGATAAATAACTGTAGGAAAAATACAGCCTGTTCATTTAACTTTAGTCATGATAAAATTATAAAAGTATAATTTGGGGACATTTAAATATTAAATTTTTTATAGCGTTCATTGCGTATGGTTTTGAAATTTTGTTGTCATTGTACCTTAGTGAGTTGCTGGTTATCCGTGGTGCTCTGGATATAAGGACAGTTAAAAACATGAGAATATTCTATTTTGGAAGTACCTTCAAAACTAGTGTAGTATCTGATATTAAAAGTGGTCCTGCCCAAAGGCTCCAAGCATGTCCTTTTAAGCAGTCTCTTCTGATGGAGGATGGAGAGCATATTCCCTCCATGCATCGTAAGTTACATTGTGTCCAAACTGAAGAGGAATTTTTTCCAATTTCCAAGTCTTTAGCTGATTGTTTTGTGTGTTCTCTGCTGCCGAGGTGGAATAACAGTTTTTCTTTAAAAGATTTTATGTATTTTTTTGAGAGAGAGATAGTAAGCGAGAACACGAGGAGAGAGGAGAGAAGAGGGGAGAGGCAGAAGTAGACTCCCCGCCGAGTAGGGAGCCCAATGTGGGGCTCAATCCCAGGACCCTGGGACCATGACCTGAGCCAAAGACAGATGCTTACTCAGCTGAACCATCCAGGAGTCCTGGAGTAACTATTAATCTATTGCCAGCTCTTTTTATACAGGTCATGTCCCATGTCGTTGTCCCCCACCCCTGAGTACAGAAGTAGAGCTTTCCTATGAAACCTTTCCTCAGCTGAAATGGCATAAAGCAAGAGTATCCCATGCTTTCTGAAAATTTGTGGTACACTACTTTGCTTTTACAAAAGACCTACATTAGTACAGTAATTGCTTTTTTCTTAAAAGTAAAAATCCTCTTCAGATTTCTTTTGGTTAGCAAAAAAAGTACTAATGTACGTCTTTTTTTTTTTTTTTTTTAAAGATTTATTTTGAGAGAGAGAGAGGGCGCTCAAGCGAGCACAAGCGGGGAGGGGCTGAGGGAGAGGGAGAAAGAATCTGAAGCAAACTCCACACTGAGCACAGAGCCCAACATGGAGCTCAGTCCCACAACTACGAGATCATGACCTGAGCCAAAACCAAGGATTGGACGCTTAACTGACTAAGCCACCCAGGTGCCCCTAACGTAGGTCTTTTCTAAAAGCAAAGTGGTGTACCTCAAGCTTTGGGAAGGTGGGATGCCAATACATAAAATGATGGAGTTTAAAATTTTTTTTTATTTTTGTGTTGTTTTTTGCAGAGGAAGACTTAGAGGGCAAAACAGAGGAAGAAATAGAAATGATGAAGTTAATGGGATTTGCCTCTTTTGACTCCACGAAAGTAAGTAGAACACATAGCCAGTTAAAATTCTGATTTTTTTAATTAATCCATTATTACTGTCACATTTTTCCATATTCTTTTACAATTGCTTGTAATGTCTTCCATTCATACAAGTTTTTTCCTTTAGAATACATGAAGTGTCTGTGTGAAGGGCATTGAGAACACAGAGAAGGAAGCACTGAGCTGCCATTAGAATTCAGGGAGTGTCTGCCTGATGTTTAAGTTTGATTTTCAAGGTGATCAGATGAAGAGGAGGAAGATCATTTGAAGAAGAGGGAAGAGCTCATGAAAATGCCATGTAGGCATGAAGGAGCATAGTGTATTGCGGGAATTTCAAATTCAGTGACTGGTAAAAGGGTACTGATGGACTAGTGGCTAAGAACGAGGCTAGAAAGCAGGATAGGAGGCAAATTGTGGAAGCTTTTGATACTCTTAGCCATGCTAAGGAATTTAGAGTTGATTCGTTAGGCGTTGAGGAGAGGAAGCAATGATTTTTAAGCAGGATCATATGTGCATTTAGAAAGATGAGCCAGGACAACATGGAGAACAGATGGGAGACAGGTTAGATTGGAGGCAGGGAGAACTGCTGGGTCATGCAAGTGAAAGATGACGAAGGCCTGAACTGAGGCCAGAATATTGAGTCCACTCAGGAGCCAGAGTTGGTGGTAGTGATGGTGGTAGAAGTGGGAGTGAGTAGTCAGTGATGACTCCTCCAAAATGACAGGCTGAAAGACGGGGGAATAGGGTTAACCAAGAAGAGGTTCTGGTAAGGGGAAGTGCTGTTAAACAAGAATGAAATTCAGCTGCAGAGAAAGATAACATTGGGTAGCTGTATACATATCTCATAGCTCAGAAGGGGGGATATTGGAAAGTGAATGCCTGATCATAATAGTGCAGAGAATAAGGAAGTTGGGAAGGAAAAAGAGGAGGATTTGTGGAGAAGAAGATGAAGAGAAGGGATTATTGGTGGGGGGGAGTAGAAAGAGATAGGAAGATGGGATAGAGAAATGGGGGAGGGGAGATGGAGAGAGGATGTGGAAAGAGAGAAGGGATAGAGGGAGCTAGTAAGAATGGAGAGGGAGAGTATGTGTGGAAAGAATATATATTCTCTTTAAGAATATGGTTTAAAAACAGTGTCTAGAATTTTAAGTCCATTTAGTTTTGTAAATGGTATTGAGATTTTTAAGAAAAGCTGTCAAAAATAATCCACTTCGGGGCGCCTGGGTGGCACAGCGGTTAAGCGTCTGCCTTTGGCTCAGGGCGTGATCCTGGCGTTATGAGATCGAGCCCCACATCAGGCTCCTCCGCTATGAGCCTGCTTCTTCCTCTCCCACTCCCCCTGCTTGTGTTCCCTCTCTCGCTGGCTGTCTCTATCTCTGTCAAATAAATAAATAAAATCTTTAAAAAATAATAATAATAATCCACTTCCCCTAACCTTGTAAATGGAATGGGGTAATCTCAAATGCTGTAAAAGTTTCTTACTGATGGTTGTGATTGTGTAGGGCTCACATGTTTTTACAATGACAGTGTATAACCTAAGAGGAATACTGAGGCATGACTGTTTTGAGGTATGAAAATTATGAGTCTTGTTCTCACAAATGGTTATATACCCCATTTTGGAATTTAATGCAGTTTATGTATCAGTTTTCTTCCTTGAGTACACCAAATCCTTATTTGTCTTTCCAAAGAATATTTTATAAGTGAAATGGTTTATTAATATGTACACTGGGTGAACAAAAATATCTCCAGAGTAAAGCAACTATAATTTTACTGTTTTTAGAAGAATAGGGAGGGAACCCATCAGAATTATTTTGGGGGGTGGAGCTGGGCAGTGGGTTTACTATTGCCTGATGTTAAGTTTGAAATTCTGAGAATCAGGTGTAAAAATGGAGCCATACTTTTATTTTTTTTTTTAAGATTTTATTTATTTATTTGACAGAGATAGAGACAGCCAGCGAGAGAGGGAACACAAGCAGGGGAAGTGGGAGAGGAAGAAGCAGGCTCATAGCAGAAGATCCTGATGTGGGGCTCGATCCCAGAACGCCGGGATCATGCCCTGAGCCAAAGGCATACGCTTAACCGCTCTGCCACGCAGGTGCCCATGGAGCCATACTTTTAACTGTAGTCTGTGCTGAAGGTGTTTGTTTGTAAAGGAAGAAAATAGGTGAGAATTCATAGATCCCGTAAAAATTAAGGAGTACCATGAGAACAAATGATGTCAGTTGTTTTCTTAAGGACATCTACAAGGATGTTAATTTAGTTTGTATGCAGTTGGCTTCATGGCCATTAGTTATAAAGCCGCTCGGTTCATTTGCTTTTCAGTAATGTGTATCTTGTGATATTTCGTCATAGATCTGTGGTGGTACCTTTTCATGTGCCAATGTAGTCACTTATTTTCTCTTCCATTTTCACATTCTAGAACATTTCAAAGTTTGGTTATGTTTATTAATGGATAATTTTCTATTTCAGCCTGTAAATCAAAACAGGCTAATAATATATAATTCTGCAAATAGTTTTAAAAAACCAATAATCCTTTAGGAATTGAACTTAATAAAGTGGTTAGCATCATTTACTTTTTTTTCTGAGCCAGTCTTTCCAAATCATGTCTACTTCCTATTCTTGGGAGGGCAAAATTATACACTTCAAGTAATTTACCCAGTATTCTACTCTCTGCTCCCCCCCACAATGTAGTGAAAACAGGAATAGAAAAGTAAGACCACATACATCTTTTTTTTTAAAGATTTTCATTTTTGGAGCAAGTGCGAGCAGGGGGAGGGTCAAAGGGAGAGAGAGAAAATCTTCAGCAGACCCTCTGCTGAGCTCGGAGCCTGACACAGGGCTCAATCCCACAACCTCCAGATCATGACCTGAGCTGAAATCAAGGTCAGACATTTGACCAACTGAGCCACCCAGGTGCCCCCAAATATATTTATTTTAGCTCCACCTCAAATATGTACCTTACCTGTGCATGCCTTTAGGGTAGTGGATAAGAATCCTTTTTTTACCCTAACACAGATATCTATGCAGATAGGGTATACTCCCATGAGTAATAATGGGGGAGGGAGGGAGGGAATTGGAGGTCACGTGTGTGTGTGTGTGAGAGAGAGAGAGAGAGAGAGAGAGAGAGATGGCATTAATCGGTGGAGTTCATATATTTAACAGTCATTTTCTGAGCACCTGCAAGTTCAGTGGCTTAGGATGTGAGAATGCAAAGGTGACTCACATCCATATCCCTCCATCAAGAAGCTTTCAGTCTTGGGGAAATAACATCATGTATATACATTATGATAATGCAAGGTACAAAATGGAAAGTATTATGAGGGAAGCACAGTTAACATTCTGTGGAGGGGTAGAGGGTGCTTTCCGGCAGCTGAACCACTTGAATTTGCCCTTGAATGATGGATAAGACCAGATGGTTCTTTGATGGGGGTTGAGAAGGCGGTTTAGACATGAGGAGTAGCAAATGATGAATTAACTTGGCCAAATCAAAAGACCCGTAAAGGAATTAGTGAAAAAGAGGGTAGATGCCACATAAGAAAAGCTAAAATAAAAGAGACACGTAACAGTAGCATCTGTTATTCTGTATTCTGATTTTTTTAAAGATTTATTTATTTTAGAGAGGGGAGGTTGGGAGAGGGGCAGAGGGAGAGAGAATCCCAAGTAGACCCCCAGCTGAGTGTGGAGCCCCATGCAGTGCTCCGTCTCACTACCCTGAGGTCATGACCTGAGCCGAAACCAAGAGTCGTATCCTCAATCGACTGAGCTACCCAGGCACCCCTGTATTCTCATTCTTGGTTTAAAAATCAAAATTTCAAGGACTGTGCAAGAAATGAGATCTAGGGGCGCCTGGGTGGCACAGCGGTTAAGCGTCTGCCTTTGGCTCAGGGCGTGATCCCGGCGTTGTGGGATCGAGCCCCACATCAGGCTCCTCTGCTGTGAGCCTGCTTCTTCCTCTCCCACTCCCCCTGCTTGTGTTCCCTCTCTCGCTGGCTGTCTCTATCTCTGTCAAATAAATAAATAAAATCTTTAAAAAAAAAAAAAAAGAAATGAGATCTGAATGAATGGTGACTATTCTAGCTGTGGTTTGCGAATGCTATGAGCTAAGGTCATAAGTTAAATTTTTCTAGAGAAAATAACTGGTATTTGGTTTCAAAGAATTTTTGGACTAAAAAAGGTTAGGATCTACTACCCTATTTATCTGCATGCCTTGCACATAAATATATATACCAATTCATACCATGAATGTTTGTTGGCTTGAATATTTGAATATGTTAGATTATGTGTGACTGTAAAAATGGGAACAGAGTTGTAATACTTGGGAGTTCATGGAATATCATCAGTATCTGAAAATTCTCTCATTGGGCTTCCTCATTCTTAAATTGCCATTTAAGTATGTCTATAGGATCTAGCTCTTTGATCAAGGCATTTAATATATCTTTCCCATTTTTTATATTTGTTTATTGCTTTTCTCTAGGGGAAAAAGGTGGATGGCTCTGTAAATGCCTATGCCATAAATGTGTCTCAGAAGAGGAAGTACAGGTATGCTTAGCCCCCATAATGTTTGAACTAATGATATAAATTAGGTGCTTGGGAAAGAATTTATTTATGAGATAGTTGTGTTTGTAGGAAATGTAGCGGTTCCCATATAGTCCCTTGTTTTGATCTTCTTTGCTTATATTCTGGTGTGTTAAAATAATTTCCAATTTACATGTGAACTAATAACTATTATAGAGAAGGGTAGTTGGCTTAAATCTTTTAAAGCTCAACAGAGTTCTTTCTTCAAAACAGCATAATTTCAAGTCTTTAGGCTTTAATTCCATTACATTATGGGTTTAAATTAGATCCATCCTGAATTATTTACCTAGAGTGATTGTGTAAGGATTTCAACTGTAAATATATTTTTCTGTTAAGCATATTAAGTATAAGTATATTAAGGCATATTTTATTAATACCACAGAAAAAACCTGAAATCTCAGTAAATTCCTAATGAATTGGAAAGTCAAGACGTCTTCAAACATGCCTTTCTGTCAGCTTTTACCACTGATAAAAGACTAATAATCCAATTAATTTAGAATATGTATAATGTGATCTGAGAATGCTGTGAGTTAAGGTGAGGACCAGAATCATCATTAACAGTCCTTTGTAAAATTATTTTCAAAGAAAGTCTTACAAGGAGAACTAGTACAATATGTGATCGGATTTACTTGATGAGTACCTATTTTAGAGCTCTTCTCTATTTCCTTATTGTTACCTATGAATATGGATTTTCAGCTTTTTTTTAAGTCTGTAGAATCTTTCCAAATAATTTAGAAAGCATATTTCCATACTTCTATTTGGATTTTAAAGAAATCCGAAAGGCTTTAGGTTATTTTGAAAGTGAAATAGTATTTTTAATGTGCATTAAATAACCATGAATACTTTTTACCCTAGTTTTTGCCAATTAAAAATGGTTTATATAATTATTTTTTTATAAGAAGAGTCCAGAATTTTTTTTTAATAAACAATGAGTTTTCTCTTCTCATCATAGGCAGTACATGAATCGAAAAGGCGGATTCAACAGACCTTTGGATTTCATTGCATGAGAATTGAAATGTTAAAGAATGATTTTTTTCCCCCTTGTTCAGAAGAGTGGATTTTGTATCTCATATTTAATATGCATAAAAAACAGGATCACAGTCCTTTCTCCTTATAAAGTAAGAAAATTTTATTTATGACGTATGCAGTTCACTTACCCTGACTCACAAAAAGGAAAGTTAAATACTGCACTTTTTTTCTTTTAGGAAGTATCATTTGGGGCAATCATCAGCCTCATTTTTTTGTTCTTATTATTGTGGAAGCTGTATATGTTTTCTTCTTGGAAGCTCGTTAGGACTTTTTAAGACACATAAAAGTAATTTGGATGTAAGTTTCTCAAATAAAGCAATATTTCTGCCCTTTTGTATTTGATAAATATTTGTATTGCTATAAAAAATGTCCCCCTACACCGTTTTTTTTCTACATAGGTTTAGATTTCATTACTAATTTATAAATAACTGGATTTTTGTATCTTCTGTAGCTTTTTCCCCCAAATATTTCCCCCATTTAGTGTTTTTCCCCATTTTAAAAGCAATATATACATATTATATAAAAACTTGGAGAAACCAAAAAGTGAAAAGAAAAGCCAAAAATCACCTATAATCTACCCCCAGAAACAATCAATAGTTTGGTATATATCTTTCCAGCCTCCCATGATGTATATTTATTGCCCCCACTCATTATATTAGAATTTATATGCTGTTCTCTTTTGCTAATCTTTTTTCTCCCATGTGCTGTGAACAGTTTTTAATACTCTTTTACATGTTCTTTAGAAACTTAACTTTTAGTTAAGTTTAGCTACTTGGTTGTACCATAATTTATTAACTAATCTTTTATTAGCAAACATTGGCTTCCCTCCCATGACTTGCTGTTTTAATTACAACCGTGAGTAGTATCTCTGTTACATATGTCTTTTTGTACTTGTTGCATTATTTCCTCAGGTTCCATTCTTAGATGTGGCATTGCTGGGTGAGATAAAGGGGTGTGTGTACGTGTCTTAAGGCTTTTGATACATGTATGGCCAGAAGGGTAACAACTAACTCTCACCAGTAAAGTGTGAGCATTCTGATTTCATATATGTGAACCAATGTCAGGTGTAATACTTTTTTTTAATTTCTCATCTGGTGCGTAAAATAGCATTCGGTTTTAATTTGTTCAATTTCTAAGGATGATGAACATTTAAAAAATGTGTTAGCCATATATATATATTCTTGTGAAATGCTAATTCCAAGTCTTGGATCCACTTGTCTTTTGGCAAGCTTTTCTTTTTCTTAGTTGAGGGAAGCCTTTTTTATATTGAAGATAACAACCACTACTCATTCTGTTTCATATCTTGCTGATATTTGAGGCTCTGTGGTTAGATTTTATTTTACTTTATTTTTGAGTAAGTAATACACATGGAACACAATTCAGACAGAATAAAGGATATATAGTGAAAGCTAATTGTGCATCCTTTCAGAGATATTCCATATATACACAAACATATATGTGTACATGTCTTTATTATTCAAATGTAAGCAGACTCTACACACTATTCACCTATCCTTTTTTTATTTACTAGTACATCTTAATGATTGTTTCTTTTTCTTTTTTTTTTTTTTAAAGATTTTATTTATTTATTTGACAGAGATAGAGACAGCCAGTGAGAGAGGGAACACAAGCAGGGGGAGTGGGAGAGGAAGAAGCAGGCTCATAGCAGAGGAGCCTGATGTGGGGCTCGATCCCATAACGCCGGGATCACGCCCTGCACCGAAGGCAGACGCCTAACCGCTGTGCCACCCAGGCGCCCCTTCTTTTCTTTTCTTTTTTTTTTTTTTTAATGGTTTTTTATTATATTATGTTAGTCACCATACAACTTCTTTTCTTTTTTTTTAAGTAGGCTTCACACCTAGCATGGAGTCCAGTGCAGGGCTTGAACTCACAGCCCTGAGATCAAGACCTGAGCTGAGATCAAGAGTCATACAGTTAACCAACGGATGTACCCAAGTGCCCCGAGATTGTTTCTTATCAGTACATGTAATACTGTCTCTATTTATTAAGGGCAGCAGTTACAGTTCATTAAAGGATGGACTGTAAGTTAATAGTCCTTATTGATGGGCACTCATTTTTTTTAAGTCTTTTGCTATTTTTAAAAATTTGGGGGCACCTGGCTGGCTCATTCATTGGAACATGTGACTCTTGATCTCGGGGTTATGAATTAGAGCCCCACATTAGGTATAGAGATTACTTTAAAAAAAGAATTCTACAATCACTATCCTTATATGTAAATGATTTTACAAGCATTTTTAGCTGGATTTTAAATCCTTATTGCATCTGAGTTTGGCCACCTATTGTAGTTCTTTAGAAACTTTCCTGGCAGATTCATTTCCTGTAAAGAAGAGAAGAGTGGTGTGACTGCATTGCGTAATAATACAGTGCACAGAGCACCTTGGTTTATTTAAGCCGTATGAGACAGAGCAGGTACTATTATCTCCATTTCCCAGACGAAAAAGCTGAGGCTATTCAGACCGTAAAAGCAGAAGATAGTGGGATTTATGCTACATCAGCTGCACAACTTGTAGTACCCATTGCACAAGTGTCACTGCCCCCAGGTGACATTATTTTGCTTGGCGTTTTTGCCAACTGAGGTGTGTGTCTCTAAATTATCCAGATAAGGTCTATTCTGACCACATTTGTGCACACTTAAGAAAGGCAGATCCAACTGTGGTTTTAATAAGGAAGCTAAAACTTCTGGGATAATATAGTCAAGATCAAATTATAGATTTTTGGATTGTCATTTTAGTGTGGTGTTAATAGAGATTTGACTCAAGATCCTCAAAGCAGCATACTTTGTAAAGAAATATTGTGAGAATACCTTGTAGGTCAGTAGGTTTGCTCTCCATGAGCTAACACCAAGAAATGAAGAGGAAGACATCTGAAAAGCCAGAGATAAGACACATACGATCCTAAAGGAAGTCCTGTTTTTGTTTGTTAATTTTTTAAAGATTTTTAATTTATTTTAAGAGATAGAGCATGAGCAAGGGAGAGGAGCAGAGGGAGAGGGCGAAGCAGACTCTGCTGAGTGCGGAGCCCAACACAGGGCTCAATCTCACGACTCTGAGATCATGACCTGAGCCAAAATCAAGAGTCGGATGCTGAACCGACTGAGCCACCCAGGCGCCCTGGGAAGTCCTGGTTTAAAGGAAGTTTTATCCATCAGATCATCTGATTCCGTAAGAACAAATATGGAGCATCTTTGTCTTCCTCTAATAAGCTGCTATGTCTCAAATGTAAATTGTACCGTATCTTCTAAGTATCTAAATGTTGGAGTGCTCTGGGGCTTCATTCCTGGACTCTCCATTCTCTTCCTTAGTGAGTCTTCAGTGTGACTTCAGACATCTTCTGCCATGGCTCTCAAATTTATACTTCCAGCCTGGCCATTTTACTGAATTGCAGACTTGTGCAATTGTGCAATTATGTGCCTAGATTATTAGGCACCTCAAAGTTAAGGTTGGCTGAATTGTCATTTCCCTGCCCAATCTTCTCTGACGCTTTCCCCATCTCAGTAAATGACCCATCCTTTCACTCCTTTGCTCAGACCAAAATCTTTAGGGTCATTCTTGACTCCTCTTTTTCTCATACCCCACATTCATTAGCAAACTTTTTGGCTCTGACCTCAGAGTATATTTTGAATCCAACTGCTGCTTTTTTTCCCCAGGTTTACTGAGGTATAATTGACATATAAAATTTTAAGATATCTAAAGTATACATCATGGTGATTTGATAGACATTGAATCTCTGACCACTTACCTCCTAGACTAACATAAGTCATCTCTCTTGCTTGGACTGCTGCAGTAGCCTCTCTTGCTGCCTTAGTTTACTCTCCACCCAGCAGCATAGGTGAACCTTTTAAAATGTGCATCAGGTCATGATTTCAGCTCAGGTCATGATCTCAGTGTCATGAGATCGAGTCCAGCATCAGGCTCCACGCTGCAGAGTCTGCTTGGAATTCTCTCTTTCCCTCTGTCATTCCCCCCCCCCCGCCCCCATGCACTCTCTCTCACTCTCTCTCTCTCACTAAAATAAATAAATCTTTTTAAAAATGGAATAAAGTACAGTCCTTACTGTAGTGTTCAACCCTGTGCAGTCTGAACTCTGGCTTCCCACGGTTTCACCCCCTTCGCTGCTGCCTTTAGCCATGCTGCTAACTTTGCTGTTCCTTGAGAACATGTGTGAATCTACCTCAAGAGTCTTCCCACTTGCTCTTCCTTCTGGAATGTTCCATTCTCCCCGACTTCCACCCCGATTTGCATGGGTAGCTTTATGTCTCTGCTCAAAATAAGGTCATTCCTGACCATCCTACTCAAAATAGCAACCCTACTTCCCTCTCTGTGCCTTTACCCTGCTTCACTTATTTTAACATTTAAATTGAGATAAAATTCACACACCATAAAATTCACCCTTTTACAGTGGTACCATTTCAGTGGGTTTTAGTATATTCAGTTATTTTTTTTTAATATGTTATTTATTTATGTGAGAGAGAAAGAGAGCATGAGCGGGGAGGAGGGGGAGAAGCAGACTCCTCACTGAGCAGGGAGCCGGACGCAGGGCTCGATCCCAGGACCCCGGGATCATGACCCCAGCCAAAGGCAGATGCTTAACTGACAGAGCCACCCAGGCACCCCTCAGTTTTGTTTTGTTTTTAAGATTTTATTTATTTATTTGAGAGAGAGCACAAACAGAAGGAGGGGCTGAGGGAGAGGGAGAAGCAGGCTCCCCGCTGAGCAGGGAGCCTGATGCGGGGCTCGATCCTAGGACCCTGGGACCATGACCTGATGCCCCTAGTATATTTAGTATATTCAGTTATATATCACCACTATCTAATTCCGAAATACTCTCATCACTCCAAAGAGACCCCATACCCAGTTAACAGTCACTCTTCATCCCTCCCTGCCACCCTCATTCCCCACCCCTGAAACCACTAATGTACATTTTGTCTCTAAAGATGTTCCTATTCTAGACGTTTCATATAAATAGAATCATACAGTATGTGGCCTTTTATATCTGGCTTCTTTCACTTAATATAATGTTTTCAAGGTTTGTTCATATTGTAGCATGTGTCAGTACTTCGTTCCTTTTTTATGGTCAATTAATATTCTGTGAATCTAACACATTTATATAATTCATCAGTTGATGGGCATTTGTATTTCACTTTCTGGCATTTATAAAGAATGCTATGAACATTAGTATACAAGTTTTTGTATGAACATATTTTCAGTTCTCTTGGGTATGTAACTAGGAGTGGAATTGCTGGCTCATACATTAATGTTTGACTTTTTGAGGCACTGTCAAACTGTCTTCAAAACCAGCTGCACTATTTTACATTCCCACCAGCATATGTGAAGCTTCCAGTTTCTTCATACGGTCTGCAAAGTTTCCTTTTCCTAATAGCAGTTATCACTGCCTGACATACTGTGTACATGTACTACAATCTGGTTCTTACACTAGACGTCCAGCTCTGAGAACTGGGGCTTCTGTCTTGTTTCATACTGTAGCCCCAGCACCACACAGTGCCTGGCACAGAGTAAAGCACCCAAAAACATCTGCTCAGTCCATGAAGATAGTTCAGTAACCTTTTTTTCACTTAACCACTTCCTTGATCTTTATGTTAACCTTTAGTTACCCAAGTAATAAATGGACACATTTTTTCCTGTAAAAATCTTAAAACATCATGACAAAGCTAAACCCCTTTTGAACAGTACCCACAGTCCTGGTCCTATTACCCCTTCTTCACTTTGAATCCTCCGCAGTGTATCCTTCCAGACCTTTGCCTGTGTACCTATGTATGTCACAAAGTTGCAAAGGAGCAAAGTACATGGTTTGGGCTTTTTTTTTTTTTTCCCCATAAACAATATGTTATAGGAACATTTTACAGCTTATTTACTCAATACTACCTTGGAGATCTTTCCATGCCAATATATATACCTCTCCTTTTTTAACTGCTACCATAGTGTTTTCTGGAATGTACTACCACTGGTTGTTTAGCTATTGCTCTGTTTTTAAAATCACAAATACTCGAGTAACTCATTTTTGGAAAGCAGCATTTTTAAAGGTTTTTAAAGCTTATATCATGATACTAGATCACCCAGTAATACCATGATAACAGAGCATCCAAAGTAGCCACAAAGAAGAGGATTAATATTAGGAAGTAGCAAATTTCAGTCCTGATTCTTATACTTCAAAGAATAAAATCAATTCCTCAGAAACATATAAAACAAAATTCATTTTAATGTCATAGTGGTTAGCTGTCAAGCTCAGTTACAAATAGGGTTTTTTTTTTAATTCCTACAGTTTGGAACTTTTTAGACATTTAAGGATTTTAATACAATAGTAGTCTTCCTGCCATGAGGGATTCACTGAAGAGGCCTCTCTCTATCACAATTCCCATAGCATTTAATGAACCTGCCATTTGGCATTGGCATTTATATGCCTTCCTGGAACATAAGCCCCGCAGAGGAAGGAGGCTGGGTCTTAGCCTTCTAAAAGATGCAGTAAAGATTATCTAACAAGTATAGTATCTTCTGCGTTTATGCTTCCCCATTTTCAGCATTTTCTTCCTCCTTCCCAATTCTATTAGTTTATCTTGATGCCTGCTTGAAAATGTGAACTATTTTTGGACAGCCCATATTCATGCATAACTTTTTATTTAAAATTCTGGTCACAGAGTTTAGGTTCAAACATTCTGAAATTCCCATTTTTTATTTTTGGGTTCGTGCCTAGTGGTCAGTGCTTTTATAATGCCTTTGAGGCACTAGGTGCTATACTTTGTTTTAGGATTTTTCTTTCTTAAAAACCTGTACTTTTAGATTATCTTAACTAGACATTGTGTACATTTGTGTAAAATAATTCCTAGAAAAACAAAACAAAATCATTGTTTTATACTACTTGATCTCCAGTAGATGGCACCAAATACCCTTTAAAATTCATGATACCAATTCCTAGTTGGTGTTACTGGCTAATTGATAATTTCTTGCACCACCACCACCAGGGAATAGAAAGGGTCCATTCTTTCATCTAATTCTGTGATTGTTATATAACTTAGTATTTTATCCATGGTTTAAGATAAAACCGTTGGTGGGCACCTGGCTGGCACAGTTGGAAAAGCATGCAACTTTTGATCTTGGGATTGTAAGTTCAAGTCCCATGTTGGATGTAGATATTACTTAAGGATAAAATCTTTAAAAAAAATTTTTTTTAAAGATAAACCCTTTGGTATTTGAATTATTAATTTGCTATTTCTGATCACCTTTTTTCCTTTTTATGTAGTGATTTTCAATCACATTGATTCAAGGGGAAGGATCATGGTATTGAAATAAGACTGGGCTAAAAAAAGTTGAGGATAAGAGAGAAAGAATAAAGAAATATGCTGAATGTTCGTGATAAAATCACAGAAATATAAAAGTATGTAAAATCAGATTTAAGATAACGAAGTGTTTTTACTGTTGTCAGTTTTGGTACTTCAGTAGAATTGTATTCATTTCCTTATGACTTTCAAATTTTTTTTTACAAATAACTTGCAATTAAAAAACGCTCATTAAATGGGGCACCTGGGTGGCTCAGTCGGGTAAGTGTCTGCCTTTGGCTCAGGTCATGATCTCAGGGTCTTGGGATCAAGTCCCACATGGAGCTCCTTGCTCAGCCAGGAGTCCGCTTCTCCCTCTCCCTCTGCCCCTCCCCCCACTCCTGTATTATATCTCTTAAATAAATAAATGAAATATAAAAAAAAACTTGTTAGAAATGTTATATGTAGTAATAATTACATTGTAAACTGGTTGTAAAAGGGGTTTTTTTTTAACAGCCAGGTTTTGAAGTTTACTTTTGATTAATGGATAATCATATAGACCTTCATTTGGAATATTAAACAAACCTGTCTTAATTTTAAAAAAAGTTATATCCCCATTCTCCTTTCTGACTCTTCGCGCTTTCTTGAAAACCTTTATCTTCAGTGTATTAGCTTTCATAAAGAATAACCTTTTAGATTGAATTAACCATTAAAACCAGAAAATGTTTCCTATATGTCAGGCATGGTTTACATTTATTCTACTTGTTCATTCTGTTGACTTTAATTTTAATGAATTTGTCAACCACTAAAAAGGTCACATTTAAAAAATTCCCATCATGATTACATTTACATGTTTTTCTTTCCCCCCAGTGTTTGAGTGTCAGTGTTTGTGACTCAGTCTGGAAATCTATTTCTTAACTCTTGTTCAAGGCAGTAGCGTGAGCTCTAGGCGAAACAGATCAAGGTTCAGTATCCATCTCTGGCTAAATGGATGACAAGGAAAGTCATTTAGCTTCTCTGGGCCTGTTTCCTCGTGTTCAGAATGTAATTATCCCATCTAATGGGGTTATACTGAGGATTAGTGATAATGCAGGTGATACATAGTAAGCTATTATTTTCACATATTGCCAACAGTAAACTTTTTTAAAAAGCTTTATGAAGTATGTTAAAGCTTACCAAGACATTTTTTTTCCTCCTTTTTAAAATGGAGACATCAGTATATTAACAATGAAACTTGGTTCTCAAGATAGCTAGCTTTCATCTAAAAAATCTTGATAGGTTTAGGAAATAATCCTTAAATTTTTAGTTCTATATATTTTATATTGGTACCACCCCCCACACAAACACCATTTATAGACTTGAACAGAGGAATAATTTTTTTTTAATGTTTTCATCTAGAATTAAAAGGGAAGGAAAGACCCTGAACGAGATTTAGGTCAAAGAATCTGAGGATTCAACGCCATTCTGTAGGTGCAGTCATTTTTTGAGCTTTTAAAGCACCCCCTCGCGTGAGGGAGTGAGTATACCTGCACTTGGGGTAGGGGTGGGGAGTGCCTTTAGAGACGCGCAGTTCTGTAAACAGCCTCCCGATTCCACCGCTTTGAGAGAGAAAAAACGCTGGGCGGCGAGCGTTCAACGCGAGCCAAGCTTTTTCCTTCAAGCCCCACAGCCACGTGGCGCCCGCGAGAGCCCCGGGCCCACCAGGTTGCCGGCACTGCTCTCCCTTCAGGCGGATTTGCGGCGGGGCCCACAGGCGCCCAGGTCCCGGAAAGCCTGGAACCTCTGGGACCGTGGCCGCCAGACCAAGGGCTCCGGCCCGGTACCCGAGCGGGACAGAGCGCCCAGGCGACGCGCGGTGTCAGCCTTCCACTCGAGGGATACCCGGCAGGCCCTCGGAACTTTTCCCCGGGGACAGGTCCAGGCAACAGGTCCGAGGCGGGGTCGGGATGTGCGGGATGGAACCGAGCTCCGCGGCGGCCGATGAATCAGCGCCGGCGCCCTGGTCAGCCCTCCCAGCCAATGCCAGATCAGGGGAGGAGTAGCGGTGCCGCTGATCACCAGCCACTCAGGGCTCGCTGGGCCCGGAGGAAGGTGACGTCATCGTAGCTGGGAGGTTTCAGCCGGCTGCACCAATGGGAGATAGGCAAAGTGGCTCGCTTTCTGTAGCTCTGGGCCAATACTAACAAAGCAAAAGGGGGTTGTCGGTATAGAACCAATGGAAAACAGGGGAGGAGCACGAGGCGGAGTTGCGAATCCTGTCGCCAATTGGAAAGAGGGGGTGGAGCCCGGGCCTTGTCAAGCGTGACCAACCAGAGACAGGAGCGGACTCTAGGGGGCGGGGACATAACGCTTTTCCCCAATCGGACAAGGCCAGGGGTGGGGCATTCTTTAGGGTGCCCAATGAGGAACGCAGCCGAAGCGGGCCTGTCAAGAGAAGGGCCTGGGGGCGGGGGGATGGTGAGTCGGAGATAAACACTCCGCGGCGGTGGCGGCTGCTGCTCTTCTTCGGGTTCTGTCACGGTGTCGGCGGTGCCCAGCTCACCGGACCCCCCTCCCGCTTCCGGCGAGCGTGGTCGCCAGAGAGGCTCTCCCAACCCTGCTCTGCGGGGTCCACAGCAGGGTGCGGGTGTCCGGCGGCGGCGGCGAGCCCGTGGGCAGTGGGGGTTGGTCCCGCGGCTCCGGCCCCCGGTGCAGAATGGCGGCGGCGGTTCGGATGAACATCCAGATGCTGCTGGAGGCGGCTGACTACCTGGAGCGGCGGGAGAGAGGTGCACGGGGACGGGAGGGGTCCGTCCCGAGCCGAGGCCAGGGGCTCTGAGGAGCCGGGCCGCGGGGTAGGGGCGCCCAGCCGCTCTGGGGGTGGTTGGAGGCTCAGAGAGCGCGACCGCGAGCGCTCCCAACCCCTCCAGCTCTCCCCACGCGCGGTCCGAAGGAAGGCCGCCGCTGCCCTAAAGGCAATGAATGAGGGTGGAAAAGGGGCCTCTGCCCCCCGGAGTCCCGAGCGCCGTCCCCCACCGCAGAGCGAGTGGGGTGCTCGGGGTCCCCCCCGGCCAGGCCCTTGGCTTACCTCACCCGGGCTGGTCCCGACCGGCCCCCAAGTGGGCCCAGCTGGAGGAGCAGCGATTCCCCGAGCCCCCCCTTCCCCTCCCTCTGGGTGCCGGGTGTTTGCCCCGGACCGTCGCCCGAGGCTGGTTCCACTTAAAGCACGCCAACCTGCTGGATGTTGCCAATGGGGAACCCAAGCTCCATGAGCTTAGCGACTTGCTGTGTCTTTCTCAACAATGAGCAGCTGGAATGCTCCTTACACCTGCTCCGAACTGAGGGTATTCACACAATTTAAAAAAACAATCATTGTTCTAAGAATTCCACCTTGCATCGTTTGTTTAACACGATATTCTTTTAATGAAAAATAAAATTTAAGAAGGAAATACTGTGGAGGGGAGAGAGTATTGAATGTTCTAGGCTCATTCATTAACTGGATCCTTCGGTTTTCTAGAAGCTGAACATGGTTATGCCTCCATGTTACCATACAATAACAAGGACAGAGATGCCTTAAAACGGAGGAACAAATCCAAGAAGAATAACAGCAGTAGCAGGTAATTTGGTAAATATTTCTTTTTTTTTTAGATTATACTGCAGATGATACAAACTGCAGAATGGAAGTTGCCTGTTGTGATTATAACCCAGTAAATACATTAAGTAGCAATCATGATTCAGTAAGGCACACATGGTCTTAAGCCATTGGAGGAAGCAGCCCTTCTGTTTGGGTTGAGGGGACAGAAAAGAGAAATGGAAATGGTTTACATTTCTTTATGAACTTTTTAACTTAATTTTGCTCTTTTTCCCTTTTGGAACAAAAATCTGTGGAAACTTCCAGTGAGATTAGTAACAATGACAATATGTTGCCTTCAGAAGTTGCAGATTCAGGGCAGATTTTTGTAATTGAAAATGCTGGACATTATCCATTTCTTTTGCTTTTCATAGTGAAGATTTTATTAACATGTTAAAGTCTGATTTAGCATAGGTGGTAGGATTTCATATTTCACATGTAAATGAAATGCAGTGATTTGTCTCATAATCTGTTACATCTACTTATAATGGCAAAGAGGAATGATCAAGGTTAAAACCTGCTTTTTTGATGATGGAGGATTAATATTAAAATATTAGTATGCCACAAGCCTTTTGTTAGCCTTATAGTTCTTAAAATCTGTGAATTTCACTGGGAAGTGTATGGTTAATGGTCAGTGAAATCACATTAAAACCCTGAGTATAGATCCTGGTACTTCTGAGTACTCTATCAATGCTACACCCCCTTTCCCCTTCTTTGCCCTTAAAATAAAAGTTAGCTAGGAAATCTGTTAGGTCTATTTACTTACACCTTTCATTCCAGTAAACTAAAGTCATTCACATTTTCTTCACTGACTTAGAATCCTTATTCCTCCCTGCAAGTAACTATATTTGGTTAGCCTCTGTGGCATAACACAGACCACTAAAAGCCAGGAGGTCCCACTTAAACCTAAAACTCACTTGTTCTTGCTGCTGCTTCTGTCCTTGATTCATCCCATTGTTACTTAGCGTTAGTAGAACCACAGGATGTGAGCAGCACACATGTGCTGAGCTCTTGAATAAGAAGGCACGTGAGGGATGAACCTGGTAATTAACTACCCCGTGGGTTTTTCTTTCCCTCCCATCTTTCACATTACCTGAAGGTGGTAGCTAATAGATCTGTGTGTGGGTATTAAGGGCCTGTAAGAAGAATGTCAGTACTGACTTGTATTATGCAGTGGTATAAACAATTTATAGTTGTGTTGCATTTTGGTTGGAAGAACTTTGAAGCCTTTTGGTTTATTTTTCCTGAAAAAGGTAGTCCGTTTGTTGCTTTTATTCTTGCCCATTCATGATTTGGGAGGAATTGTCCACCTTACTAGTCAAGGCTTAATCCTTAGCACTTTATTTTTCCCTAAGTTTCACAGGAAAGTTGAAGGAGGTTCAGTGGTGGGGAGAGGAAGAGAAAGGGATGTTGAAAGAGAAGTAGGCTGGTCCCCAAAGGTGATTAGGAAAGAAAAATAATGATAGTTGAGAACTGCAAGCCAAGAAACAGATTCTTTCTCTTTAATATCCAGTGTCGTTATGGAAAAAATCGCTGCAACTTCTGAGTTTTGGAAGAGCTTTCTTCTGTTAATGGGCTTGGTTTGCTTTCCATGGTTACAGACCAGAGGCTATCACAGTTTCCCATATTCTTGACTAATAGTGAATTAGTGTAATATCCTCAGTGGTGCAAGGATCTCTGAGAGACCATGATTAAACCTGAAGATGACACCAAGCAAACATGAAGCAAGAGCAGGTTGTTTTGTTTAAATGTGATCACTTCCTTCATGCCCGATTTGGAATGACCCTTACCTGAGCACTGAGACATCGCCCCAGAGAATGCAGTTTGACCCCCTTAATTTGAATTAGACTTCTCTTCAAGGCCATGTATGGTCAGGATTTTGAACTGAGGTAAGGGCGATGGAGAGATTACTGCTGGTTTACATAACCACTGAATGATAGTTTATTCTTGTTAATTCAGGTTGAAATGCTGTGCTCTTTTCTTGTAGAGTCAGGGGGCTACTTTTCCCTGGACATTAAAAAAAAAAAAAAGATTTAGCCACATATCCAACTTATTGGGGACTAAAAATGCAGATCTTAATCCAGTTTCTCTAGTTGTTTAAAAAACAAAAACAAATGAAATTGTGAATACTGATTGTTTCAGAATCATCCAGAGAACTACTGGAATACAGGGAGGTGGAATCTTTTTTTCTTTCCTACTGATTTTTGAAATCAGTTACTAATTATTTAGAACTGAAATTCAGAGTTTTTAAAGGTATATTTTGTTAAATTGTAGAGCAGGCTTTGGCACTCATGAAAGAGGAAGTTCAGGACCTGCCACCTAGCTCTTTTATACAACAGTGGCTATATAGCTGAGCTGACTAGAGAATCTTTTTGAACCTAAGAACGTTTCCCATTTTCATACACTCTGTAATTTGGCTTAGTTATCTTTTTTTGTGAAAATATGTATACATATATTCTTTTTTAAGTAGGTTCCATGCCCAGCATGGAGCTCAGTGTGGGGCTTGAACTCATGACCCTGAGATCAAGACCTGAACTGAGATCAAGAGTCAGAAGCTTAATTGACTAAGCCACCCAGGCGCCCCTTGTTAGAATATATTTTTTTAATGGTGACATTTGACCTTTACCAGCGATTCCAGAGTTATCAAATCTTTTCAGTAACCACATGGAAAATAATTTTGACACAGGTATCTATGTATTCTTATAATGCTTTAATTAAAAATATAAATGTTTACCCATTAACAGAGTTGGCAAGCAATCTCTGACCGTTATTGAAAAGGCTTATTTTCATTAAAGACAAACTCAGTTTCAGTCACCCAAATGCACTTCAGTAATGCTTTAGCAATTAGATGTGCGTCCCCTTGTAAAAATCACAATGTGTTCAGTACTCTTAAGTAATCAAATAAGATCTGTAGTTTCCAAAACTATTCAAAGTCTGGAAGGAGTTGTCCTTCCTACGGAATTTCTTAAGAAATTTATCTTGGGGATTCAGAATTTTTCTTGTATGTATCTTCAAAGAATCCAGAAATTTTTGATAAGAGTGCCCTGTGTGCTATTTTCTCTAGCCCGAGATTATGTTCTTTTCAAACATCCACCTTCTTTCCTCCACCACCTTCCTGGGATGGTCCTTGCCTACAGTTAAACAGGGAAATACTGACCAGCTGCTATCATATACTTTCATCCATTTAAAAAACCTGTCAGACTTTGAACTTGTTATTCCGTGTTAAAACTAAAATGCCACGTGCTTTAAAGCCAAAGGTTTGTAGTGCAGGCCTGCCTCTTGTTAACTGTGATAGCCTGCCGGCCATTGCAGGAAGTAAACCTTCAGAAAAATGTAAGTGAAGGAGGCTGAGGGAAAACCAAGTGAATCAATGTAAAGCTTTTAAGTTAACCAATTTTGAGGTCCTTTACCTAGAAAACAAATATTCTAAAACTTAAAATACTGTCATTATTTTCTTGGTTCTCCTCGTTAATAAAAATTGGTGTCCCAAGAGCCTTGTGGAAGAGAAATTTTATTGCTGGATTGGAAATTTCTCATTCCAAGTCTCCACCCCCCCCACACACGCCCTCACCGCCCTTCTCTGTTATGAACGAACGTGGTGGTGGTTGCCCCTCTGAGATAAATGAGCGGCAGAGCGTTCGCGGAGGTCCTGTTTCTCCATGATTACTGTGAGAATTTCTCTATAGGCCCAGGAAGGTTCTGGCCTGAGCCAGGGAGTTACCTCCTGAACTGGTTAGATTCCAGAGAATTTCCATTAAGAAAGGTCAAGATTCAGCTCCTTTATAATGCTGGGAGGTTCCTCAAGTTTATAATTAGGGAGGAGTTGTGTGGGGAAGACACTGTAGTGACCATATTGACCGACTTCGTGTGACTTTGGTGGAAACCTGTCCATAAATTCTTAGACCAGGCCTTATATTCAAGGTCAGCTATAAACACTTTAATAATAGGATTTCACATCCACCACAGCTTTCCTCCAAGGCTCTCTAATCACTTTTACAGTTGCTACCTCATTGATCTACGTGTGTTCAGTAGATAATTGGCAATTATTTTTACTCCCATTTTACAGAGGGGTTAACCAAGGACAAGATGGTAAAGAATTTTATTTCTTCTACAGTACCAGTCAGTGGCAAAGCTAGACTTCCCATTTCATCCTAACTGGCATTAACCAGTCTGTATCGTCTTTATGTTGAGCTAAGTCTTAGAAGCCCCTTCCTGGACTCATTTGGTTGCTGTTGACCAGTGGTGTTTTTCAGGAGGTCGTACATGATCAAATAATTACGTCAGGGAGTAGAAAGATTGAGGGAAGAGGAATTATTTTTATCCACTTAAAATTGTATCCTATTGTTAAGCAACTTAGCATAAAATTTTGGCATATCTACTACACCTAGAAAAAACTGCAGGACTAGGAGGGGATGCCACCTCCACTCTTCTACCCTCAGCCTGAAGAAAGCGTCAGTATTCTATCACCCGAACTCACGTCACATGGCGCAGCTGTTTTTCTCTTCGTATAAATAGACCCCTTTTATTTCCTTTCTTAAAATGGATTGCATTTCCACTAGGGATTGCATGCCTCTTAAGTTTGTCACTTCTCCTCGAACTCTCTTTTACATATTTACATTTATCTAACTCCTCAAAGGAACTCATTTCTTTAGCAGCCCACTGAGTTTTTCCTCCCTTTCTGTTTTCTCTTCTACCAACTTTGGAGAAAAAGAAGTTAAAATAATTGCATGGTGTTGAAGTAGTCCTTTAAGACAAGAAGAATCTTACTCTTTTCGTATTGTTCCCTCTTTCAGATCAACTCACAATGAGATGGAGAAGAATAGGTGAGTGGGGGATTTGGGGAATGGGATGGGGGTCTTTTTTTGATGTATCCTCTGGTCTTGGAGACTTGGATGCTTTTCTTGGTTCTTCCACAAGTAGCACTTGATGTCAGAGTTTCCTCAGGCCGTCGAAGCAGCACTGCCCCTAAATCACTTAGGTAGATGGAGGGCTCGCAGGTTCCAGAGAGCGCACCCTCACCCCTCACCCCTCACTCCTGCAACCTGCTCCTCCTGCAGGAGTGCCTTTCTGGGTGACTGTCTCACAGGCCAAAGCATTTTAGGTCATGAGCAGTGCTTCCACAAATAGTGTTTTTTTTTTTTTAAATTACATGCAACTGAATATAATTGGTGGTTCTGTCTTAAATCATGTACACACCCAGATATATATAAATACACATACATATGTGTGTGTATTTACAGTTTACTTGTGAATAAAGATTCTCAAAATTCAGGCAAATATATGCATAGCACAAATTAGAGACAGTGATTCACTAGAGGAGGCCTGCCACCCTCCCTGGGATCCATCTGGCTGAGCCTGAGTTGATCTCTCTCACCTGGATTGCCTCTTGCTGTTTGCTTAAATCTTTATTTTCTAAATCCAGCTTGCTCCTCCTTCAACGATGTAGCCTAGTGGTTCTGGACTCGGGTTGTACGTTAGAGTCACTTGCGAAGTTTTTATTTTGATGTTTTTTAAAAATATTTTTGTATTAAATTACCCACCTTTGTAACAAATTTTATTTCTGCCAATTTTATAAAATAACTTACAGAAATCTTCAAGTATATGAGAATGAACAGTGTAATCAAGTCCTGTGTGTCCATTACCCAGCTTCAACAATTATCAACATTTTGTCAGTCTTGTATAATCAAAACTACCCCTCTCTATGGAGTATTTTAAAGTAAATCTTTTATCTCTAATAAAGACTTTTTTTAAAAACATAACCACTTGCTTTCACCATGCTGGGGGAAAAATTAATAGTAATTCCTTGCGGAGCTTAAAAAAAAAAAAAAAGGAACGAAACCAATGCCCATACCTCACCCCTAGCAATTCTGATTTAATTGGTTTGGGTTGAGACTCTGCCTGGTAGTTTTTTAAAAGCTCCCCAGGTGATTCTCATGGGCGGCCAGGGCTGAGAACCACTGAACGAGCTTCATTCTGGGCTCTGAGCTCCCATCAGCGTGAAGTACAGGCTACCCATTCAGACTGAGCGGCTTTCTCGGTGCCCTGCACGAACCAGACGATGATGTGTAATGATGGCTCTGTAAATCCATATGGGCATTTCACGCAAACCTTCTTTGAAGAGGGCGTCTGACTCTGAAAGTCGGGATCTGAATGACACGGTTCGCGGTGAAAGGGCAGACTGACTTACTAGGAAGGAGAATGTTGGAACGGGGCGAGCATTAGCGTGACTCCGCCAAGGAGTTGTATGTGTGCTAGGGCCTCGTGGCACACGGGCTTCCCCCCGTCCCCCTTCTTCCCTTTTAATTTCTCTGTGATTGTGACTGTGTTTGAAGTCAGAGCTTCCTTTATGCTTTAGGGATTTACTTATCATGAATTGGGAACTCAAAAGTGTCTTTTAAGGCGGAAAGATAGATGCGGCCTCTCTTTCTCATCTTTAGGTTCTTTCTCAACTTTCTGCCTTTGGGGTGAACTGGGTAAACTCTTTCTGCTGAAAAGTCTTCTAGTTCTCCTCCCCCACCTTACTTAGGCATTTATTTTTTTTATTCCATTAGGCACTCATTTTTCTTATAAAAATTTTACCTCTTCTGGGGCGCCTGGGTGGCACAGCGGTTAAGCGTCTGCCTTCGGCTCAGGGCGTGATCCCGGCGTTGTGGGATCGAGCCCCACATCAGGCTCTTCTGCTATGAGCCTGCTTCTTCCTCTCCTACTCCCCCTGCTTGTGTTCCCTCTCTCGCTGGCTGTCTCTCTCTTTGTCAAATAAATAAATAAAATCTTTAAAAAAAAATTTTTTTTTTAACCTCTTCAGGTAAGGGCTCTTGTACTTACTACTTTATGCCTCTTACCTCTGCAAGAATGCCACACAATGCCAGTTTTACCTTGTAGCAGTTCAGGGGTGGGTTGTTGTTGTTTTGCCTACAGTGTCTCAAGAACTTGTGCTCAGTACTAGGTATTACATGAGTTCACACTGGGGGTATTAAATCAGCATGGTCCCCATCCTAGAGAAATGTGGTTTGTCTAATGGGAAAGATGCAGAGACAGCTTCAGTGAGTACACTGTGTCCTCAGATTGAGGTATACATGAGAGGCTATGGAGGCAAAGAATCTAGAAAACTGGATTTGGAGTCCCCACTGGGTAAGCTGCTTTTAATTCAGACTGCTTCCATGTGACCAGTCAACTTTTGCTCGCTGAAGAGTTATCTAGTTTCCTTATTCTTTCTTTTTCGGAATTTGGTCTTTTAAGCTCTTGATAATTCTTTCTCTAGTCCAGAGCATGTGAACAGAAAAGAAGGAAGTAAAGACTTAAATTTCTTAATTTAACCAAACATTGGTTGCTGCAGTCCAGGGGAGGAACTTAAAGTTGTCCGGCTCTTCTCCCGTTATGAGTGTAGATGCTTAAGAATCTTCGGGTTTTGTAGGGGCGCCTGGGTGGCACAGCGGTTAAGCGTCTGCCTTCGGCTCAGGGCGTGATCCCAGCGTTGTGGGATCGAGCCCCACATCAGGCTCCTCCGCTATGAGCCTGCTTCTTCCTCTCCCACTCCCCCTGCTTGTGTTCCCTCTCTCTCTGGCTGTCTCTATCTCTGTCGAATAAATAAATAAAATCTTAAAAAAAAAAAAAAAAAGAATCTTCGGGTTTTGAAGCCAGTTGAACAGCTGCTCTTGTAGTCTCCTGGTTTTAGTAGTTGATTCCTATAAAAGAATCCCGCTTTGCTAAGTGCATATATATTTTAGCCATTTTTTACATTAAAACATCACATAAAAAGATTGACATGGCTCTTAAAAAACAAAACAAAAACTTAGGAAAAGAACTTCTAACAATGGGAATTTGCTTTCCTCTTTGATATTGCAGAGTTGATTATACTTGGGTTACATTTTTAAACAGAAACCTTTTCTGTGGAACTTTAGAGATTCTGAGTAATTGGTGTTCATCAGGACTCCGCTCTGAGGACAATATACTCAACACTACCACTTTGATATCCTTGGTGCTGGTAGGAAAATACCCCACCTCCACCATTCTAGAAGGCTTGTATCTTCCATTCTCTAGATTGGGCATTTATGGAGTACTGAAGATGCTGTGTCCTAGGTGCTGGAAATACAGAGCCCGATGAAGCCCAAGCCCCTGGGGTAGAGGGTTCAGTTTATCAGTATAGATTGCGTCTATCACTCAGCCTGTGCTTCTCTGAACTGTAACTAGTTTTTGTGGGTCTAGCCTCCTAAGGAAACACTTTAAGTGAGTGTGTGGTTTTTCTTTTCAAAACTAATCTTATAGGGGCGCCTGGGTGGCTCATTCGGTTAAGCATCTGCCTTCAGCTCAGGTCATGATCCCAGGGTCCTGGGATCTAGCCCTGCATGCATCAGGCTCTCTGCTCAGGGACAAGTCTGCTTCTCCCACTCCCTTTGTAATCTCTCTCTCAAATAAAAATCTTTTAAATAAATAAATAAATAAATAAATAACAATCTTACAGAAAATTTTGAGAAATCTAGACAGTCTTTCTGAAAACAATTTAAATCATCCATAATTCTAGCTGCCAGAGGACAGCAGTGGAACTTTGAAGTGTATCTCCACAGTTGTTAACTTAAAAATATAGTTTAGTGTAGAAAATGGGAAGTTCCAAAAAGCACAGAAATATAAAAATCACCTGTTACAGTTCTTGCAGCAGTAACAGCTGCTAACATTCCTGCGAAGTTCTGTATCCATCTAGACCTTTGTGCATGCTTTTTTAAAATCAACATGGGATCACCTAGTAAATGATTTCTATCGTCTTTTCAAGCTACATTATGAATATTTTCCAGTGTCCTTAAGTCTCCTTTTCTAACGTTACTTTTAGTGAATGCCCAGTATTACTTCCTATGGATGTACCGTAACTCACATAACCAGTCCCGTTTTAGGTTCTTCCCAGTATTTGGCTAACATAAACAATACTTCTGGGGCACCTGGGTGGCTCAGTCACCTAAGCATCTGCCTTCAGCTCATGTCATGATCCCGGGGTCCTAGGGTCAAGTCCCACGTTGGGCTCCCTGCTTGGCGGGGAATCTGCTTCTCCCTCTGCCCCTCCTCCTACTTGTTCTCTCACTCTCTCTCTCTCAAATAAAATCTTTGTACACACACACACACACACACACAAACACACAAAAACCAATACTTCCTTAAACTACCTTGTAGATAAATCTCTGTCCAACACCGTAATTCTATCCTTAGGGTAAATTTATAGTTGTGGAAATAATGATATACACATGGTTACAGTTTTCGATATTGACTGCTGGATTGCCCACCAGGCAGGTTATAGGCTGTATTTTCCATATACCTTCACAAGGTGATATTATAATTTAAGACCTTTATGAATTTGATACCTAAAAAACAAAACCAGCAACTTGTTTTAATTTGCATTTCTTACATTATTAGCACAAATAATTTTATCTTTGTGTGTTTGTATTGCCTGTTAATAACCTCTGCCCAGCTTTCTACTTGGGTGTTTTGGGTTTTTTTCCTTATTTTGAAAAGATTATATACTATGAAAGATCTGTATGAAAGAGATTGCCCCTTTGAGTATCCTATTATTGTCCAGTTTATCATTTCCTTTAATAGAATCCATTTTCTCTCACTGTTTGAACTTGCTGCCTCTACTGTATTTTAAATTCTTGTTCATGGCTAAGTCTGTTTCTAGACTGGTTCTTCTGTTCCACTGATCATCTGCGCTGCTCTTCCTGCGCCAGTGAACACTGTGTCAGTCTTTGAGGTTTTATCATGCACTTCAAGATCTGGTAAAGCAAATCCTATTCCTCCCTTCTTTTTTAATTTTACCATGTTGTTAGCTATTTTCACTAGTTTATTTTTCTCTATGACTTGTATAGTCAATCCATCTCCCCAGCCTCCAAATCCTTTTGGGATTTTCAAAATGAAAATTTAATAATTTCAGTATAAATTAGCCATTAAAAGTTCATGTCCATGTATTAGCTCTTTCCCTCCAGGATTTGGTCTGTGACTTCATTCAGATCAGTTTTCTTTCTCTGAAGTTCTATAGTGTTCCCTGTACATCTTGCATATTTCTTTTAAAAGGTATTCCTGTATTTATATATTTTTAAATCACTGTTGTATTCCCATTGTAATTAATTCTTCTCGGAGTATAGGAAATTTTTTTAATCTTGTTATTATATGGCTTTGTTGATCATTCTCCTGTCTTCCTTCTCTTAGCTGGGAATTCCTCTGGTGTGAATGCCCTTCAGCCAATGGAGGCTGAGTGAATGCATATAAGCTGCAGCTGGGGGGGCGGGGGTCAGGAGTCAGGTGCTAGAATGGACTTTTTTTTTTTTTTTTTTTCCAAAAGAAGGCTCTGGCATCTTCTTTAATAATAGACACTCATTTTTCTGGAATGGTACATATGCAGGCCTTGCTGGAATTAGGCAGCTGGTCTAGAGAGATTACCTCTGATAGAGTCTTCTGACCCCCTGACAAAAGATTTTTGTGCGTGCTCTGTGGGGAGGACTCAGCAGCCTGATCTAAGCTGTTATTTTCATTTGGTCTAACAGTATTTCAGAGGCATCTGGTCTGGTACGAGAAACCACTGCAGTCAGGTCTCTTCTGGCAGGATATTCCAATTCATTGCAGGTCTCTTTCGTTATTTTGGCTTTTCAAGTGGCCAAGCTGCTTCTGTCGGAAGAGGGTAGGGGTGTAACTTTTGCATTGGGCCCGAGTTGTGGTAGACGTTGCACCACTCTTACTGTTTCTGAACTTTCTTGACCACATTCAGACTTCACTGTAGGGTGTTGTAACAAATCCGCATTGCTTTGTTGCCACATGGGGCTGAGGGCATGACTGGTTCTTACGAAGAAGGGATGCAGCTATCAGTGTGCAAATCTGGCCTACGTGGATGGTGTGGAGGAACACGCAGATGTGTACCACCAGAATCTGTCTGTCTTGGACTGTACCTCTTGGATAGATGGCATCTGCCCTTGGAAAAACTGGGAGAAAAGACAAAGCCAAATTCCAGTCACTGCTGGAGCAGTGGGGGCACTGCCTGACTTTATCATAGACCTTAATAGTCAAAGGTGGGAAAGCTGGCAAGCACCAACCATCCCATGTATTGTGTGCATTTTTTTAAATTGGGCTCTAGAAAGGAAATATTAATGAATATACTATGTATTTCATTCATTTCATTCATAGAGAAGTGATCTTATAACTTCAAAATGTAGCCACCGTGAAATGCTATTTCTGCCTTGTTCATGGAGTGGCCTGTTCCCGTGCAGCTAGCGTATAGAACTACGTCTGGATCTTTTATAAAGATTATTATCACAAATCTTCGGAACTTTCCAAGGTTCCAGTTAAGTGGGTGATAATGATGCATCTGGCAGTTATTTGTGAAGAGATTAGGGAAAGGAGGAGAGTATTTTTTTCCCTCAAAGCATGACTTGTAGTCTTCACCTGGACCTTTTGCTTAACCTGGTAAGGCTCTTTCCTCAAACCCAAATCTGGAGGAAGTATCTCTTGTGACCTGTAATCACTTTTAGGGAGTAATTTTTGACCCTGTGAGATGATTTGTTGCTTCTTACTCTGTGCTAAACCTGTTTTTCTCACTATACAGCTCATACGTGACATATCTGAAAGTTTTATTAAACCTCCAATTATCCTGTAGAATCTATGAAGCTATTTAATTGGCTAAGTCTGTGCCCACACAAAGCTAGGAAGTAAGATGGTGAAACTTCAGAGTTAAATAGGCTATTGTTTATTGTTTGCTTTTTTCCTCTTTGGTGAAGAATCTGAAGCCCAGTTTTAATGAAAAGTAGTACTCAGCAAGGTCTTGTGTGCCTTGTTTGTTAGGTGGGGCTTTTCTCAAAGAGAAGGGACATGGATTGCCAAGATGCCACATTCTACTCTCAGGTCAGCATCTGCAGATATATTATTTCTAGGCTCCAGTGGGTTAACACGAAATAAAAGTCTTGGTCTTTCCCATTACTTGGTAATGAAAGTTGGATACATAGGAAGTGTGCTGTGTGTGAATGAATGAAGAAATGAATGTGATCTGTTTGGAAAGGGAAAAAACAGGTTCTGATGGTCTATGAAAGCTTCACAACCTTTTAAGTCAAACAAGATATGGGTGAGGGAAAAGAAGGAATAGGTTTGGTAGAGGGCAAAGGTGAGCCTGTTCTAGAACTTTCAGTGAGAGCTGCCAACTGTCATAGTCTGAAGGTAGCTCAGATCAATAATTCTGCAATAATTTATGTTTGATCTCTAACTGAATATTAAGCTCCAAGGCAGGGACTTGATGGTGCTCAGCATGGTATCCTAGTGCCTGTGAAAGTAGCAGTGCACAGTAATCCTCCTCGGAGAGGCAGGCGGAGGAAGTGACTGGAAGACCAGAGTGTATGTTTCCACATTTCCACCTGTGAGCTTAATTACTTATCTGCCCCCTTCACTGGCTGCCATCCTGTACACTCTGCTCTGACCTTCTCATTCTTCTTTGTGTCCTACACTTTCTTGTGAAAGGAGGGTGTTCAGTTACACCTTCAGTTAAAAAGTAATCTCTGACAGCAGTGCCTCCTCACACACGCTTGATTGGATACCGTTCCCACTCGTGACCACGTTCAAGTCAGGAAGACCTTTTGGGGGAACCTAGCAAATTCAGGAGCACTGTCTACAGATGGCACAGTCTACCTGTAGTCTTGCTTCCCAGTTTATGCCCCAATTGGCAAGTCTGCCGGCCTGAGAGGGAGAGAGACACGGATAGACTAGAGGGAGCTTAAGTCCGGAGGCAGAAACAAGAAGAGCAGCATTCAGGCTGAGGAGAGCGCCGGCCAGCCCACGGGCCTTCGTCAGTGCCAACGCTCCGGGAGGAGGAGGGGTGCCTCAGGCAGCCCGGAGACTCCATCGATGACTTCCTTTCACTTGGATGCTTAGTTTTCCATAATTCATGACTGACACGACTTAAGGAAAACTAACAACAGGACGGTGTGGTATCAAAATATATTTTATAGCTAAATCTTAGATTGCAGTGTTGTCTCTGCTGTATGTTAAATTCGTACCTATTCTTCAGTCTGTTTCTGGGAATTTTTTTATTCTGTTCACTTGATTTGTCTGCCCATTCCTGTATTAGTGGATAGTTTTTTAATTAAAGCTTTATAATACAATTTTTTATCTGGTATAGCACATTCCTCATTCTTCTTTTTCAAAAATCTGGCAATCCCGTATACATGTACTCTTCTACATGGAGTTTGGACTAATTTCCCAGCATTAAGAAGAACACTTGGGATTTTTATCCTGGAATTATGTTAAATTTGTAGACAAACTTGGATAACACCGGCATCTTTGCTTTTAGGTTTCACATCTAGGAAGGTGCTACTTTTTCCCATTTGCTCAGATTTTCTTCTGTCTCTCAGCAAAGTTTTCTAGTTTCCTTCCTAGAGATCCTTCCTAAGCCGTCTTAAGTTTATTCCCAAATATGCTATCCTTCTTGCTGTTGGAGAGAGATTTTAGGTGCTTTGGATATAGAGAGCACATCCAGAGCTGTGCTTGGACTTCCAAGGTCAGTATGTGCCCCTGGCTTTTCCTGGGGCTGTGGCAGTGCAGCCGGGGCAGGGAGGATCGGGTGCCCTTCAGATGCTTCCCTCTCAGCCTTGGGCTCCCTTCTAGCCAAGACTCTCCGTGATGTGTGGCCAAGAAGGAGTCTTGTCTTTTGCATGCATTAGCTTTACAAGATCCTTGTTAAGTTTTTGAATTTTTTTAATCCCAGTATAGTTAATATAGTGTAATATTAGCTTCACGTGTACAGTATAGTGATGCCACACTTCACATATTGCCCAGTGTGCGTCCCAAGTGCCCTCCTTAATCCCCCCACCCACCTCCCGTCTGGTAACCATGGGTTTGTTCTCTATAGTTAAGAGACTGGTTCTTGGTTTGCCTCTTTTTTTCTTTTTTCCCCTTTGCTCATTTGTTTTGTTTCTTAAATTCCACATATAAGTGAAATCATATGGTATTTGTCTTTCCCTGACTGACTTCATTTAGCATTATACTCTCTAGCTCCATCCATGTCGTTGCAAATGGCAAGATTTCATTCTTACAGCTGAGTAATACTATGTTGGGTATATATTTATACCACATCTTCTTTATCCATCCATCTATCCACGGACACTTGAGCTGCTTCCATACTTCAGCTGTTGTAAATCTGCTTATAAACACAGGGGTGCATGTATCCCTTTGAATTAGTGTTTAGTTGTTTTGCTCTAGTAGTGCGATTACTGGATCATAGGGTAGTTCTATTTTTAACTTTCCGAGGAACCTCCAGACTGTTTTCCACTGTGGCTGTACCAGTTTGCATTCCCACCAACAATGTAAGAGGGTTCCTTTTTCTCCACATCCTCGCCCCCACTTGTGTTTTTTTATTTTAGCCATTCTGACAGGTGTGTGGTGATCTCTCATTGTGGTTTTGATCTGCATTTCCCTGATGGTGAGTGATGTTGAGTATCTTTCCATGTGTCTGTTGGCTGACTGTATGTCTTATTTGGAGAAATGTCTGTTCATGTCTTCTGACCATTTTTAATTGGATTTTATTTTTGGGTGTTGAGCTGTATCAGTTCTTTATATATTTTGGGTACTAGCCCTTTATTGGATATGGCATTTGCAGATATCTTCTCCCATTCAATAGGTTGCCTTTTAGATTCGTTGATGGTCTCCTTCACTGTCCTTGCTGATTTTTTTTAATGTAAAAAATGATACCTTAAGCATAAGCAAGATCTGTATTGCCATGGAAAATAGGTTACATTTTCCATTAAATTTTTTTAATGACAAAAGATCACTGTTTTCTTTAAGGAAGAATTGGATTTTTATCAGATAGCCTCTATCTACCTAGTGAGACACTTTGAGTTTCCTGTTGATTTTCAAAGGAATATTATAGTGCTCTACGAATCTGTTTGTTCCCGGTAATTACCGGTCTACAGAAGAAGCTAGAATGGAAAGAATAACTGCTGCCATATACAGAGCACTCCAGTCAGACCCTGGCCAGGGGCTTCCGTACCTTGTCCCATTTAATACACAGGCCCTCTGAGGTGGTGTTCCTGTCTCCTGCTGAGGAAGCTGATGCCACGTGGAGTCAAGTGATTGGCTCAAGGTCACACAGGAAGTAGGTGGCAAAGCCAGGGTCCCAAACCTTTGCTCTCACATACTGTGCCAACATTTTGGTTGTGTGGTAATGGACAGATTCAGACTATTAAAAGAACTAAAAACAAAAGTAAAATTTGAGATCCTTTTCAAAACCTTACTGAAGAAAAGCTATAGTTTGTATCTAATTTAGTTATCCCTGGTTATAGGGCACACTTGATTCTGAGCATTACTGATTATAGCTCAGATCAAAGATTGGTCTTTTTATGCTACAGTAGACCAAAGGTGTATCTGTCCATTCAGAATAATTAAAGCGCTATTTCTGAGGAGTCAGCACACAAAGTTTGTCAAAGTTCATGACCCAGGTACAAAGCAGTTGGATCAGAGCAAACAGAAGAGGCAGCTGGGAGCAGGAGGCAGCCAGGACTTGGCACAACCCTCTTCTGTGGGGGTGGGGAGCAGGGGGGCAGCTCTTGGCAACAGAAGGAGGACTGGCTGAAGAAGATGGGATGGGAGGAGGTCTAAGTAAGGATCAGACTGGGGTATTGAGTGGCCTCCTGTTAAGTACACGTGGCAGAACCTCTGCTGGTTCCCCAAGGAGGGGGAGTTAGATCTAGTTCAAAACAGGACACTGATCCCGGCCTTGAGGACCAGAGCCCTGGGCAGGGGAGTAGTCAGGACTGGGGAGGAGGAGCTGAGACAGGTGCCTGTCTTACTTGCTTTGGGTCTCGCGCTTCGTGGGTGCTCTCAAGGCTGGCTGAGGGATCCCAGATCCCAGGCGGCAGTGTGCATGTGTGTGTCTCAGGGTTGAGGAGCCTCGGGGAGGTGGTTTCCAGAGGGGTCCGTGTGCTTGTTTATCTGGTTCAGGAGTTGAATTTCACTATTACATGATAGAACTGAGGCTGCTCCACAGACCTCACCCCTCCCCTGTGCTTGGCCCAGGTACCAGCCTGGGGATGTCTGCCGGCAGGTGGGTGGGGCAGGGCAGCCGTTGGGCTGGAGCAGTGAGGTGCTGGAGGAGGCCAAGGCAGGCACTACCAAAGACAGAACTTGGCTTTGGATCGCGACAAAAATCCAGAAAAAGCTCTGGTCTTATTTTCATAGAACCAGGCCAAAAAAACACTGAATGAACATGTATTATCCTTAGCTTGAATTAGTCAAATGGCTTATTTCTAGTTTCACAACTGGAAGTGTTCTTTGGAAAAACCCACATTTGGGTAGTGAGAATTATACTTTCTGGGCTAGACTCCCTGTGTAACTAGAAATGACGATGCATGGAAAGATGACTTTATTATATTTTTATCAGTAGACAAACTTCCTAAAAAATTTACATACTCATATTTGTAGATAAACCCACATCATAAAATGACTAATAGGACACTGTTCTGAATCATGCAGTCTTTGCAGATAACAAGTAAGCTGAAAAATGTCTATATCTAATTTTTGAACTTTTTTCCCTGACTTGACAATTTGTGTATAAACTTTGGGAGAAATAATTTGGATAACTATATAAGTGACTATACTTATGGTGTTTCTAACATCTATTTTCATGACTCTTCTTGAGTATTATTATCCAAGGTGAACAGGTACATTTTACACACAGGTTCTGCTTTTCTTTTCCCTCCTGTGGTGATGGGAGGAGCAAACCTCTATGGGAGCCTTTGCTTGTGGCCATTCCAATAGACAGGGTTTCAGGGCAAGTGGAAGTCTTGTCAAAGAGTAAGGCATTTTTGTACCGTTAAATCTTCCTAGCTCAAGAGTGAATGCTGTACTCAAGTCTGTCAAGGCTTAGAGGGCCCTCGGAGAGTCTAGGACAGCTCCTTCAAGAGCTAGACAAGGAAGGAGGCTTGGAAGCAGATGAGGCAGGGGGCTCGGAAGGAGGTCTTATGCCGGCTTGTTAGATCTGCCTTGGGGGGAACATCCCAGTGTCTTGATATGAAGGGTGTGAATGGACTTCCTTGGTCACTATCATACATGTGGACCTCTTGGAGCTTTCTGAAGCGGTTTTCATCTTTTAGTCCCAACTTTTGCTAATACCGTCAAAAATTGTAAGGGGAGGGGAGGGCAAATTAAGCTTTAAGGTTGGCTCCCAGTTCAGCTGGAGGATGGCCTCCCAGGCTCCCAGGAACTCTGCTCCAGGTGGTTGTGTGAGGGTTGGGGGCATGTGTCTAAAACCCTAGGAGCCTAAGCACTGTTGAAGGTGTGGAGGTGGAGTAGAGATGGCCTGTGTCCTCCAGAAGCTTACTGTCTATTGAAGGGTCACATAACCCACTCAGCAGACATTATTTATAAGATTTTATTTATTTATTCGACAGAGATAGAGACAGCCAGCGAGAGAGGGAACACAAGCAGGGGGAGCGGGAGAGAAAAAAGCAGGCTCATAGTGGAAGAGCCTTATGTGGGGCTCGATCCCGTAACGCCGGGATCACGCCCTGAGCCCAAGGCAGACGCTTTAACCGCTGTGCCACCCAGGCGCCCCTCAGCAGACATTTATTGAGGAGGTGGGAGGGGGAGGCACTGTAGTAACTCAGCAGTGCTTAAGTGGCAGTCTAACTTTCTGAGGAGTTTGCCATGAATGAGTGGTTAGGTAGCAAATACCAAACAGTCCAGGCAGAACACTGAACTTCCCATTGACTAGTATAAACCAGTGAGGACTCAGAAAGTGGAGGAGTCGCTGTGGGTTGGAATGGCCTGCGAAGGCTTTAAGGACATGGTGGGCTGAGGCAAAAACTCTGAATTTGTCTGCTTCTCCCATTTATGGGATCTGCTAGGTTCTCGAATAAAGCACAAAGAGATGAACTGTTAATTTCCAAAACTTTAGGGACTCTGGTCAGTCTGTGACTAAAGGTTCTCGAGTGACTCCCTGTGGCTTCTGCTTCCTCGGGTCTTTCTCCCTTGCGCCTCTGTGCCCCCTCCAAGGCCCGCATGTGGTTATCTCCAGCTGTTTTGCACGCCTGTGCAGGGTAGCAATGCTGAGGATGTGCTTTTTCTTTATTTTAAAAAAAATGTACTTTTTAAATAGCAGTTGAAAAACCAAAAGATATAAATTATTCAGTAAAAATTCACTCCCTTTCCTTATCTCTGCCTGTGCCCTGATTTCTCTCTCCTTGCCGTTGTTAGTAGTTTCTTACTATTCAAGATTTTATGTCCATATAAGAAAACAATTTTCCTGTTTTGTCCAAAGATGGCATGATGGCATGGTTTCATATATTGTGAAATGAACAGCAAGAGATCCGAGAGTTCTTATCTAGTAGTAAACAGAGAACATTCTGGTTCTTTTCATAGCTGCGTAGTATTCCACTGCATAAATACACGATAATTTATTTAACCAGCTCCCTGTTGTTGGTGACTTGGGTGGTTTTGGTCTTTGCTAAAGCAAGCTATAATGAATAACCATACACGTCATTCACACGTGTACAGACTATATACGGCAGTGCTCTAGTTCTCGTAGTCCATGAATGGGAAGAGAAGTATGGGTTGAAAGGATTCAAATCCTGGCATGTTCTGTCAGGTCACATTATAACCCAGAAACCTGGAGCTAACCTGATAAATATGCCTAATAGTAGTAGTCCCTGCCCTAACACCTGTATTATAAAGATACTTGAGAAAACCCCAGTTTTGGCTTCTCCATGGCTTTCACCAGAGTTGTCCAATTTCCAAAGATGTTTATTTGGCCAGAGGTCTTTGGTGGCATTTGCCATTACTGGGCCTGGGCAACTTCCTACGCCTTTAGAATGTGTTCTTCCAGAGTGCCTTCTGGCCCACTGTGACATTCTCAATGCTACTGTGGCCTTGTTTGTGTAGGCGGGCCCATCTTCGCTTGTGCCTGGAGAAGCTGAAGGGGCTGGTTCCGCTTGGGCCCGAATCGAACCGACACACTACGTTGAGTTTATTGACAAAAGCCAAATTGCACATAAAGGTAAGTATATCCTTGGGATTCCTCTTTAGCTTTACCTGTCCAGTAAGGGTTTGTCTGTTGATGAGGGATAACAAATGCGTATCTCCAGGACAGCCCTTTTCTCTGGAGAACCCTCCAACCTGCCTCATAGATGATCCTGGGCGTCCCAAACCCAACATGTCCAGAGCCCCACTGAGTATTTCTCACCCCTGTGTAGCAGAAGGTAAAGGGCCCTCCAGTTGTCCATTTGATTAAGCCAGAAACTCAGGGTCATCCTTGCTAGCCCTTGCTCTGTAGCCATATGTATCTAAGTCCTCTCCAAGACCTAAACATTTCACAGGCCAACTCCCATTTCACCCCGCCAGCAGTTACTGCGGTGAACTCCTCGGAGGCCTCCCTGTATTCCTCTCGCTGCCTCTGAGCTAAGCTCTGTGCTTCCCAAGAATAATCCTTCCAAAGCTCAAGTCAACATGTCACCCTGTTTAAAATTCTTCAGTGGCTCAGGACAGACTGTCAGCAGGCCTGCCCCAGGCTGCATGACCTGGCCCTCACCTGCCTGGACAGCAGCATTTTGTGCCCCATGCCCTTTCAGCCCCTTGCACTTGTCATGCTCTCTTACCCCAGGGCCTTTGTACGTGCTGTTCCCCCTGTTTGGTATGCTTTCCCCTCCCTTCTTCACCTAGTTAACTTCTTGTCATCCTTCAGATCTCAACACAGGTATCACTAGTGCAGGGAAACCTTTCCTGACCTGCTTACGTCCTTCCTGCCACAGGTGGAGTTATTACTGGATCTCTCTCTCAGCACTTATCACAGTTGTCATCTGACCATGGTTTGTGTGACTGGTTGTCTCCGTTGTCGGAGGAGGGGACGAGGTCTTTATGCTCACCTTGTATCCCCAGCACCTCGCAGAGGATCTGAAACAGAGTCTGCAGGTGGCACGTAGCTTGAACAGCAGAAGGGGAGGGAGTGGAGTGGCATTCGGACTCCTGAGAGCCACAGCCAAAACTCCCTGTTTAGCATGTTTTTATAATCCTTTAGTCATTGTTGGACAACTGTCTCTTTAATTATGGTTGGTGGCCTGCATACATGACAATTCTGGAAGGAAAAAGAACCTCTGGTTAGAGCAACATAACCACAGTTAAACAGATTTATAAAAACAAGTGGTCTTCGGAAATGCGTTTAAGCTCTTATGTTGGACAATTTGGAATCAGGACTTCAAAAGACTGTTTCCTGCTACCAAACAGAAGTTAACTGAGATTTGGAATAACTCAAGTGTTGGTATAATTAGAACATGTCGCTGACTAGCCCTCCTCCTGCATGGCGGTGTTCCCGCTCCCGTCCCTCCCCGGGCTCTAGTGCAGAGAGCAGTGTTCAGGGTGTCACCACAGACAAGGGGGGGCTGCTGGCTCTTCCGCGGCGTTAGAGGGGCCACGCTCACCCCCAGAACCCCAGGGACACCACATGGCTTCTCAGGAAACCCAGCCTATTTCGCGGCTCGAGGGCAAGATGCAGCGTCCTTGCCAGTTTTGAAATCAGCCTGCGGGCTCCAACAACTACCCCTTTGACTTGTAGAAACTTGAAGATTGTGACAGAAAAGCCATTCACCAAATAGACCAGCTTCAGCGAGAGCAGCGGCACCTGAAGCGGCAGCTGGAGAAGCTGGGCCTCGAGAGGATACGGATGGACAGCATCGGCTCCACCGTCTCCTCGGAGCGCTCGGACTCCGACAGGGGTGAGCGCCGCCCGGCCTGTGTCTGTCTGGGGGCGGGGGGCGGGGTACGCGTGTGTCCCCAGAGGCAGCGCAGGGGAGGAACGGAGCCCCGGCCCGAGGGCTAGCGACGTCGAGGCAGGGGACCTCCAGTACCGAGTCCCTTTTTCCTTTTGGCACGAGGGCACCAGGCCCAGAGCAGGGCCTGCCGGGGCGGGCTGGGATGTCCCGCCCCGGCGTCCCGAAGCCCGCCTTCACCCGTGTCCCTCGTCTCCCCACAGAAGAGATCGACGTGGACGTCGAAAGCACAGACTATCTCCCGGGCGACCTGGACTGGAGCAGCAGCGTGAGCGACTCGGACGAGCGGGGGAGCACGCAGAGCCTGGGCAGCGACGAGGGCTACTCCAGCTCCAGCAGGAAGAGGATAAGGCTCCAGGACAATCACAAGACGTGTCTGGGCCTCTGAGAGCGTGGGTCACCGCGGCTGCCTCCGGAGGGCTCTGCCGGCCGCTCGGATTAGGTAGTGTCGGACCGCCACAGTCCCCTTGCACGTAAGCTTCCGTGTACCACCTTTACCAGAATCAGCTCTGTAACCGTTTTGCAGGAAGTGCTTAGGATTGTGGGTTTCTGATCGCATCCACTAGCTTCTTTCTCTCCACACAAATTCGTCTGCCAGACTGTACATTCCAATCAATTTGAAGCACCCAAGAATTCTTAGACCGAATAAGCAACTTTCACAGCTCAGCAATTTCCCCTCTTATTTACTGTCCCCGGGTAGTCTAGCCAACGTTTCTTAAAGTTTTCTGGCTATGTTAGTCACCTAGCAGAAATGTCCAAATGTGTCCTGTGCTTAGGAAACTGAAGGAAAACAGACTTTTAAAGCTGAGATCCCGATCTCAGAACTCCAAAGTAAGCTTTGAAAGCGGCATTTAAGAGCACTTCACCGTGGACCTCACCTCCCAGTGAGGAGTCAGGAATACCTCCAGAAAACACACCCTTCACACCCGCCCCGTGCTAACCCCCAACCCGCGTGTGGAGGGGAGCAGTATTTCTCACTTGCAAGTGGACGCCGTGATAGCATGTCTTTGGGGTCGCACAGCTCATACAAGTTCCAGCAGTTTGTTCTCACCAACAAGACGGTACAGTCTCTTTGTGCGCGATGTTCTTGGGGCCGCGCTGTGTACTGCTCTCCCAAGGCACGTTTTCTCCCTCAGAGTTTGTTATGCTACTTGTCTCTGGAACATTTTTTTTTCCTACCTCAGAGATAAACGAGATCTCCATTTCCCACTTAACACAGAGTGATTATGCCTTTTTTTTCACCCCCAAATAAGTGACATTTGGTCCAATTCTAATCTATTTTCCTATTTAACTCTCAGCAATAACTGAGCTCTGGCGCTAGCTGAGCTAGTGTCCATCAGTGAAAGGAAAAGTCTGCATTTCTACTCTGTTGCCCGTGAACGGGAGGGGATGGTACAGTGTTATTAGAATTCCTCTCCTTAGTTTTGGATACACCCAGAAACTTCTTTATGGAGGCTTCTGGGTAGCTAGTTTAAAAGGCTGATCTTTCTTTTTGGTTATGATTTCTCCCTAAGTGGTCTCCCACTTTGTAGCATTTTTATTTAAGCTAAAACAGAGCACATGTATATGTACATAAGACACATTAAATCTATAAATACTATTTATTCATTTTATATAAACTAATGTAATGGAAAAAATTCTTATGACTTTGTGCTTTTATAGATGTTCTAGAAACTTTGTATGTAGGTATCTACAAAATTGGTTCATTCCCCATAATATTTTTGCATTCATATTTTTGAGGCCGAGGTTTTCAGCCTCTGGCAAATCTTTTTCATTGAATTTGAACCATTTGTAAAACCTGTGACGCTGAAACAGAGTGTGTGTCACAAAGTGACGAGAACATTCCTAAAATCCACAGACGCACTGCAACCTAAGGGCTCCACGGCTGAAGCAGCGGCGAGCAGGCGGCCGCCCCAAGCTCCCGCCGCCTGCGGTCTCTGGCCCCCCAGCCTCGCCCCACCTCCAGCGCCTCCACCTTCCACGCGACTCAAAGTTCAAACGCGCTCCACGCGGAAGCTCCTTCTATACCCGAAGAGCGGTCTAAACAAAGCAAGATTACTTTTGTTTTTTCATTTTAATGATTTTCTAATGTATTAAATTTTTTAAATTGGAAGTAGTCGATTCCTAAATGATTCCAAAGTCATCTGTACTTGTTTTTGTTTTGTTCTGTTTTTTCCTGCATTTCAGCTTTGGGGGGGGGGGCAGGTGACAAAGGATTTTTTTTTAAATTGTTGGAATCTTTTCCAATGACCAGCTGAAGATTTGCACTGAACTACAACTGTATGCCTTTTGCATTTTTAAAGCCTGCTTCCTGAATTTAAGCAGAGTGACAGTGTTCAAAGAGCCAGCTCAGCCTGTAACATGTTTGAAAAGATATATCTGCACTTTGAGGTCCCTTTCGAATGCCATTCGCTAGACCTCTCAAGCGTTTTAATTGCTACGTTCAAGCGCCTCACAAGTCCAAGATGCTGGATGCCTCAAGGCATCGAAAACTCAAGACTTTGGGCAAAACTTGTGGGCTTGCATTGGGGGAGGGAAGGGAACAGAATTTGTGTTATTTGTTCGATTTAGAAATAAGGCATCTGAGAGATGCCGTTATTTTCTGTGTTTAAGTTAAACTGCATTTTTGTCTTTTCGTTGAAATATGAAATGTACTGTCCCAATATAAAACAGTCATTATTTGATCTTTGCACTGTTTGTCTGGTCCTTTTCAATTTGATTGATTGCATATATAAATGTGGAAATTGATATATTTTTAATGCACTTGTGATAAACTGACACCAGGGTTAGACTTTACTTTTCAAAGCTCGAGGTGGACCACTCAGCAAGCTAGCTAGGCCTCTCTCTAACCAAAACTGTAACCTTCAGGACCAGCAAACTCAGCCCGAGGCAGCTACTCCCCTTCCCCCCACGGCTCCCCAGCAGCCCTGACCTGCCAACCTGTCGTCGCATTCACTGATCCACCAGCGTGACTGTTCAGAGCTCTCGAGTCTGTTTGGTTGTTTTGGGTTTTTTTAAGCAAAATGAAAAACCTTTCTATGAGGGTTGTTAGGGGGGTGGGGAGGGGCAAAGCTAGAAACCCCAGCCTTTAAGACTTTGACAATTGTACGTAACTATAGATGTGTGTAAATATAGGCACATGCATATTTTTATGTCAAATTGATTTTAAAAAACAAGAAATCTATACTCTCACGGATACCATTGCAATGCAGATGGGAAAATAAGAGTATGTAGTCCAATTTCATGCAGTGAGAAAATACATCGGTGTGCTTCTGTGAACAGCCCAGAAAGCCTAGCTTTCCCCGCCTGTTGGCTTAGAACAGCAAGCGAAGCCCCCAGGGGGTTGTGTGCAGGGTTTGCTGCTGCTGAGCAGAGATCTTGAATTCTTCCAGGTGCTGCTAGTGACGCTGACTCCTGTGTCTAGTCGCAGACCTAACGCTAGTTGGTGACGCTCTTTGAATCACTTTTTTGAGCAGGACCTAAATTCCTCTCCCAGTCTGCCCCAGACTCGATTTCAGGGTTCATTCAAAATTGAGCACTGCGGTAGGGCCCTGACCCGGCCTTCGGCCACTGGAATGGCTTTCTTCTAAGGGAAGCATTTTCCTTTAACCTCCACTTTTTCTCAAAAGAAACAGAGGGTCCTTACCTGGGTTTCCTGCGGGCCTCTCTGATCCGTCCCTGAAGTGGCCAAGAGCAGATCCTGGGGTGGGGGGAAAAGAAAGTGTCAACTAGGTAGGATGGCGATGCTCAAAGTAACTGCGCTAGCGGGGTCTTGGGGGGTCGCGAGTGGGTGTTATGGACTTTTTTCTTCTTGCCTCTGCCCCATCCTTTAAAGAGAAAACTTATTTTTGAAAAGTATATACAAACACATTATTTAGGTTTTTATACCATACTGTATCGGCAAGAATACCACTTTTATTGTGCTTTATAATCTATTCCTGAATCTGTCTTTACTTGTTCCCCAAGCTTCTTTGCCTTCCTCCTTTACCTGCCCTGTGTGTTGAACCCCAGGAAGTCAACGGCTGCAAGGCGATTTCCTGCAGGTCAATCTGGGTTTTGTTTTTTCTCCTGTGTCTAAGTCTTGGATGCAGTATGCTTCCGTAGCTGGCTACTGAGTTTTCAAATCCTTTCTGGGAGAAGATGACCCGAAGACCCTTTCAGATGGGGTGGCTTTTCTCATTCAGCTCTCTGTGACTAGGGGATGTTTTGTTCTCAAAGCTGTCTGGGGACGGGGAGGGTGTGTGTGTGTGTGTGTGTGTGTGTGTGTGTGTGTGTGCAGTGTGCGGTTTATCATGATTTCTTCATTAATATTTGCTACGTGGATGATTTGCTTATATTCTTCTGAAAGAAGAAATAACTGCCTGGCACTGCTAGAGTCAGCTAGTGAATGGCTGAAGAAATTGAGTACCTTTGTCTTCTCTCAAAATCATAAAATGAGAATTAGTAAGACACCCAATTCTAAGGTTTATCCAAATTTTTAATTTTGATTTCTTACTCGATGGGGGTGGTACGTTGATGGGGCATTCTTCATTTTAGCTTTTACCCGAGAACCAAACTTGCCTTGACGCTTGTCCCTAGAATTGGTGCTCCGGGAATGTTGCTGTGAACTGTCAATGTTGGGGCCACCTCCCTAGTGGTAAACACAGCCTGAACAGGGGAGCAGCAGATGGGAGAGTATGGAATTCTGTTTCCAGATGTTTATTTCTTTATGTAAATATGAAGCCACTGTAAATCCTGTGTCAAGATCTAGAGAATGGTGCTTTTTACTGCAGCTAGCACATGCATTTTTAGAACTACTACGTGTTTTAGAGAATCTTTGCTGTGTATATGTAAACTTCTGTATTGTTCCACCGTTAACAAATAAATTATTTCATTATTAAAGTTTGGTCTTCCTGATGTTTTGTACCCTTTCATGGTTTTTACTTACAGAACTGAGTTAATTCATCAGATTTCAATGTCATGGAACGTTCACTGGCCAGAAGGTTTCGGCTCTCGGTGCTGTGATACGAGTTTTAGGTGGTGTGGCTCGGGCAGAGCTCCTGTGTCGCTCAGAGCCGATGGCCTGGGGCTGCTGCTCTCGCCTGTTCCCTGCTCCACACTCGCCCTGGGCTCGCTGGTCTCCGTGCCGGCACCCCCATGATGCTCACGCTCTGCGGGGAAAGACAGAGACGGAGTCACAGTTTAACGCCACACAGTCACTCGTGGGGTACAGTGGGGCAGGGACGTGCCATGAGAAGTCACAGTGGTGGCGGCACCGCAGGTGGGCCCTGGAGAAGGCGCGCATCTGCTAGGTTAGGAGCAGGCCTGCAGGGAAAGGGGGCAGCCCCGCAGGGCTGGGGTGTGGCGGGCAGAGCACCCGGCGGGTGATGGGACACATGCAGGGAGGACAGCCAACTGTGACGGACGCGTGCGTTTGAGAGGAGACGAGGCACCTGCTTTAGGGGGTTGGTTGTTTCACATATGAACCCACGTGGTTAATGGACATTCACTCATTTAACAAACAGGGACTGAGCCGGGCTCCCTCGTAGAGCTGAGGGACACATCTAGGGACAGAACACAAAACCCTGCCCTTCGACGCCGCGTTCTAGGGTCGCTGACTGGCTCTGGCCCCAGGCTCCCCCAGCAAGCCTCTGAGCCAGGCCCATCCCCTCCCGACTCCCCGCTCCCTCGGGAAGCACTCGTTCAGGGTCGAGAGAGACGAAAGGTGGCTTTCTCCTTCTTGACCAGTGACCTCTTATTCTTTAACCATCTAAAAACGCTGAAAGGTTTTTAGGGGGCCCTAGAAGTTACCCACGACGGTGTGCGGCCTGCGGGGCTTAGAAGAAAGCATCTTTCTGGTGCTTAACTTGGGAAAAGTAGCCTCGCCCTCCGCTTTCTCCAAAAAGCAGGGCCCGGCCGGGCCAGTCTAGGCTGTGGGACTCCAGAAGCCGCCTCCGTGGACACGCTCGGAGCCAGACCCGCCGGAGAGTGACGGGTCAGCAGCAGGGACGAGCGCCGCGCCCTGCGCTCCTGACCGTGGCCGAGGGCAGGAGGCGGGAGCGCAGGTCCCCCCCAAGTCGGCGCGCACGCAGCGCCTCCCTGACAAGACAGACCTACTCGCTTGTTCACGGCTGCCCGGCCGCGAAACCCTAATGGTCAACTCACGCCTCCGGGCTCTGCCTCCGCGAGCTGCGGCGTCAGCCCTGGGGCGGCTGCGGTCGTTATACCGTCTCGGGGCGGCGCAGGCAGAGGGAGGCGAGGTGTTCGGCCCCGGGCCCACACCCCCTTGCCTCCCCTTGGCAAGAGCTGCGTCCACCCGGAAGCAGTTTCCCCGGTTAGCATCTTTTCTTTTTAAAGCCTTTGGAGGCAGCGATCTGTTTTCTGTGAAGGGGCCTTAGGTTCCGGGTAACGAGGCGGAAACCGGGGACACACAAGACAACTGCGATTGCCAGTGCGAAGTCACCGTCCTCGCTGCCATCTTAACTCTCCTCTGTCCATTCTGAGGGACAGCCCCCGACTCGTGAGCCTCACGGGGCTCCTGGGACAACAACCCGGCGCGCTGCTGGAGGAAGTCATGCGGCTGAAGAAGTTCTTTCTCTACCACGTCTTTGGGGTTGTGGACCCAGCGGCAACATTTTATTCAACCACCATTTACCTAACACACTTCCGGAGCCTTGGAGTTCCCTTTAATCCAGTGCCGCTTGGGTGCACCTCTTAGACGTCACCCAGACCTAGACGAGGAGGGAGGCAGCAAGGCTCTCTGCCAAGAGTCTCTGGAATAGCCGCCCCTCGTTCCCACTGGGCCTTCCCGCCCATCAAGGGCACTCGGCTTCCAGTGGCCAAGGGCCCCGCAGGCAGGGGCTCCGCAGGAAGCATTGCTCAGGGCTTGGCACTGACCGAACAGACGGGAAGGCTCACTGCTGACTAGGGGTGAGCAGTTGCCCAGAGGAAAAAGCAGCTGCATGTTGGGGGCAAGGGCCGGACACGCTTTCGGCAAGACGGGAGGACAGGCTCTGCGGGGCCGCAGCTTCTGGGATCCGCCCTCACTGTGCGGGAGGGCGGCATCTCTGCTGAAGACAGGCTGAGGATTTAGTGGGACAACTGAGGCAAGAGCCAGCACAAAGCAAAGGGTGTGGCCCCAAGGCCAAGGCGGAGCTGGTGGCCTGGGGCCTCAGGGACTGGAGAGGTTCACTGAGGCCCTGAGGGAGGAGAGAGGAGGCTTTCCTAGGATGCTCTTGGCCTCACCTGGGGGCAGAGGTGAGCAGCGACACCCATGGTAGGGAGCTCTGTGTCAGGAATACGTCTACCTTCAAGGAAACCATGGGCCTGGGAGAGGAGACACCTGGGAAGGCCTAGGCGACCCAGAGGAAAAGGGACAAACACCAGCCCAACCACCCGTTAGTCACCTAGATGGCCAGGCTGGGTAACACCCAGGGGCAGTCCCCCCAACTTGCCCAGTGGCCAGGAGGGCTGGGGGACCCAAACCATCTGCTGGAAAGGTCATTTAAAAAACGTCTGACAAATTCTTGCCTTGCCGATATTCCCATCGCCCAGAAGGGAGAAGATGCCATTATCACAGAGCGCCGGCACTGGTCCTGATCGACAGTGGAACGAGAGCTCCTCAGGGGAATGCGGTGTCCTTTAGAAACCCTGGAAGGGGGTCCTGGGTGACGGTCAAGCACACGGACTCTGGTCAGCTGGACCCAAGGGCCAATGCCAGCTCCACCCTTTACACTCTGGGTGACCTGGGGCAACTGGTCTTGGGCTCCACTTTCCCATTCTGGAAAATGAGGATAATAGTATCTATTCCCGGGGCTGTTGGGGACTTTAAGTGACAGAGGGCATGGAAAGAGCCTAGCGCACTTCCTGACTTGCAGGAGCATTCAGTACATATGAGCAATCATGGTTATTTCACGAGCGCTGTCAGCAATGGAGCTTAGATTTCAGAAGACAAAATTCTAACGTTCAGAAAAGAAATCAGCCTGGAAGGGAAAATTACATGAGATGGCAGGGAAGTGTTCAAGTACATCATCCTGGCCGTGCTATCTAGACCACGAACGGCAAGCAGGAAGTGGTTAAAATGGCAGAAGGAGAGAAGAGAGGGTGACTCAGGGATGGAGTGTGGCCAAGGTGGGGAAGGGGGTGTTTGTTCAGGTGGTACCTCCCCTGGTTGCTGTTCAAAAAGTCAAATCCTCAAACCCCTCCAGCCCTGCAGGGCGGCTCCGAGGCTCTCAAGGAGAGACCGGGAAGGACAGGGCTGGCGAAGCCAGAGAGACCCTTGCTAAAATGCCTCCATTTTGCAGGCATCTCTTCAGAAGAGTGGGAGGTGCTTAGGTGCCTTTCCAACAGCAAACTCAGAATGACGGTTGCCAGAGCCCTAGCCAGTCAACAAAGATGCCACGTTTCAAGCGTAAATCACGAGGTTGTGACAATTCTCTGCAACTGTGTAATTAAAAGCTTTGGTTAACGCAGCTGCAGGGCAAGCACAGACCAGCACAGGACATAGAACAGCATGGGGCCCAGAAGAGTCATCAGTGGAGACAGATGACCAAGAGAGGACTCGGGTGAGGCACTGCTTCCTCCTCACCATGCTGACAGCCCTCAATGGTGGGCGAAACCACTTGTCAGAACTCAGAGCAGGAATCCCATTGCTTTCCCTGAAGAATGGGTGTGTGTTTCCTCAGGGAAAAAATGAATCATTAAATGGATCACCTTTCTCTTATTGCTTAGGCTGCCAGGAAGCTCAGAGCCAAATTCACACCTCACCGTTAGTAATTATGTGAGACGCTGTGGGGTGTGTGTGTGTGTGTGTGTGTGTGTGTGTGTATGTATTCAAATTCCCCCTAGTCTTTTTCTTGATCTTGATTTTTAAAATTTCTTCTATTTTAATATATGTAATTTTAGAAGTCATTTCAGATTCACCTTCGTTGAGAACAAGGAGAACACAGTTGTAAAGAGCACAGCCTTTACAAAACAAAAACAAACAAAAACAAAAACCAAACAAACAAACAAAACAACGCTCTGGTCCTTTCTTTGGCAAGCAGAGGGCAGTGAGTTTGGCTAAGCAAGGGTAAGGTAATAGGGGTCGAGAGCGTGGAAAGGGAAGGTGAGTGTGGGTTTTTTTAAGCAGTGGAAATAAACTTGCCAAAGAATAGAAGGGAGCTGCCTCAAGGCTGAAAGTAATGCCTATTTGTCTAGAGGAACTGGGGTTCCTCTGGGGGTTTCCACGGAGGCCGGAGGCAGTGGCAGAGTTGACCTGGGTCTGAGTCACCTGTCAGAAGCAGAAGGAACACCACCCCTTCTCCCCAACTCAAGAAAGTTCATCGGGTTGCAAGTGAATGAAAATACTGTTTTCACAGGACTAGCCTGGACTCTGCTCTGTTGTATAAAGAGAAAATCACTTGCAAATTTCAGTATTAATAAATTACTTGTGGTCCCTGGGGCGCCTGGGTGGCTCAGTCCATTAAGCGTCTGCCTTCGGCTCAGGCCATGACCTCGGGATCCTGGGATTCAGTCCTGCATCGGACTCCCTGCTCAGTGGGGAGTCTGCTTCTCCCTCTCCCTCTGCCACCCACTTGTGCTCTCTCTCTAAAATAAATAACATCTTTAAAAATAACTAATTAACTAACTAACTTGTGGTCCCACTGAGATTAGACTAGTGGACGCAGGTCTATCTACAAGCAGGCATCCACTGACATGAATGGGACACTGTGCCCGACCCTCTTCTGTTCAACATAAATACAATAATTCGAACTCCGGTATGGAAGGCACATTCTCTACATCTGATGACCCCAGGGTGGTAAGAGGACACCCAGATTGCCTAACAGAACCAGGATCCAAAATTTCTTGACAGCTAAAGTGAGGGGGCGTCTCAGACAAGATGCATTTTGAGAGACGAGCGCAGGCCCGTCCTTGGCTACGGACATCAGTCCCAGAGGGGAGTGCCACCTACTGCCACAGGTCAGAGAGAAAGGGGGCTCAGTGGCAAGTCTCCAGAGTGAAGGGGCCAACACAGAGCCAAGCCCCTAGGTCACGGGAAGCTGATCTCTCCCCCCGCCTTCTCCCAGGACCTTCCCACACCCCCATTATCCTTTTATTTTTTTAGAGGGGCAGAGACAGAGGGAGGGAGAGAATCTTAAGCAGGCTCCACACCCAGCCTGGAGCCCAATGTGGGGTTCAATCCCACAACCCTGAGATCACGACCGGAGGCAAAATCAAGATTCAGACGCTTAACAGACTGAGCCCCCCTTTTAAAATAGCCACCAGATCCCAGCCTTCCTCAGTGCAAAAGCTGCCCGTGCCACTCCATCTCTCAGCACAACATTAGAGCCTCTTCAGTGGCAAGTCCCCAGCTGACCTGGCCTCGGCCACCCTCCTGGACCTCAGGTCCTGCACCCTACTCCATGACTGTGCCCTGAACACCCAGGGCCTTTGCACTTGCTACTCCTTCTGCCCAGAAGGCCCTCCCTCAATACTTCCATGGTTTTCCCTCACTTCGCTCAGGTCACCTTATCCATGAGGTCCCCAGGACCCCCTCTGTACAAAACTACACATCCCTCCTCCCCTTCTACCCGCTATCCCTCCCATCCTGACTCATTTCTTCTTACCACAGGACATTCTATGTTGTTGTCTGATGTTAAAATGGGGCTCTGTAAGAACAGAGACAGAACTCTCCAGAAGAGTGCTGTCCCAGCACCTAGAACCGTACCTGGCACACAGGGTACTCAGCCATCCACACTGGTGGACGGATGCACAAGAGAGTAAATGAGTGAATACAAGCAAGAGACAGACTTCAGGCTCACAGCTGAGACAGGATGATAGAGGGCCGATGGTGAAACCCAGTGAGTGACGTGTTTATTACAAAGGAAGGACATGATCACTGGCAGAGTTGTAGCAAGGCAGGGCAGAGGGCCCCTAAAAATACCTGGACTTTAGAATTATCCACATGACTTGGTCAAAAACAAAAGCAATTTGATAGAAAACAATCTGGTTGGAACAAGTTGTGGGGGCGGGGGGGGGGGGGAAGAGGGGGACACAATTCAGCCCAAAGGACAATTTGGTCTAAAAATATAGTCCACAAATATAAGAAACAGCACAGAGGACCACAGGGGAAGAGAGGGAACACTGAATGGGAAGAAATCAGAGAGGGACACAAACCATGAGAGACTCTTGACTCTGGGAAACAAACTGAGGGTTGCTGGAGGGGAGGGGGCTGGGGAGATGGGGTAACTGGGTGATGGTGTTAAGGAGGGCACGTGACGTGATGAGCACTGGGTGTTCTATGCAACTGATGAACCACTAAACTCTACATCTGAAACTAACGACGTACTGTGTGTTGGCTAATTGAAGTAAAATAAGAATATAGTCCTATTTTTCAAAAATTGGGATTTTGATGTAGTGTGGAGATGGAGTGTATCCTTTTGTGCCTTCCCAAGTGTTTTGCTTAAATTTCAGAATAGTTTTACCCCCTTTTAAATTTCTAGTTAATATTTCCACCACCTATCTTAATTTGGTTCATTTTTAAAAATGTATGGTGAAAGGCCACGCACATAGATAAAGGTGCACAGAACATAAACGTTCTGCTTAGTGACTTGTTACACAGTAAATGCCCACATGAACACCAGTCAGGAATCGAGACACTGCTGGCCCCCACGTGTTCCCAGATGCCCTTCCGGACCCATCATCCTGGCCACCCTGCTTCTGCCGTCATCACATACCTCCCCTTGCCTCCTGAGCGTGTCGCCACACACGGTGGCTGGGTTCTGCCTGTTTTAGCAGATTGTATAAATGGAATCACAACGTCTGTGTTTGGGTCTGGCTTCTTTCGCCGGACACCATGGCTGTGAGATCTGTGTTTGTATGTGGCCGTGGTACCTTCCTCTTCTTCACTGTATGGTGAGGTTTATAACAGCAAAATGCTGAAAACGTTCTGCAGATCCAAAATAGGGCATTGGATACATAAAGTATGGAAGTTTACGAAGGAGAAAGTACTATGTAATCCTGTTTTTGCTAAAAAGGATGAAAGCAAAAACGAGAATGAGGGAGTGAAAGGATGAAGGAAAATACACCCCTATAGATGTCCCTAGAGAAAGGTCCTGGGAGAACAGGCCATGTTTGACCTCAGGAGGGTGAGTAGGTAGAAGGTTCTTCATGAAGTTTCTTCATCTATTTTTGGATTGACCTAATTTTCTGGTTTTCCTATAATGAGCACTCACTGCATTTGTAAAAACAACAATTTACTAAAAGGAATGTAAACAACGACAAATTAATCAAGTAACCAAAGGATCTGGAATTTGGGGGAGGTTTCCGGGGAGTGCTTTCTCCTAAGTTTATTCTCAGCCAATTATGTCTCTTCTACTTGTTTGGTAATTTTTATAAATTTTTAATTTTCATAAGTTGAGAAAAATGTGTCCAACCAACGTGTTCAAAAGTTTTACCAATACTCTACATACCGTTTAGCTAACCAAGGCCCGTTTGTTAAACATTTCCACTTTTCACATTCATTTCCGCCCACTCTGTCTTCCTGGCTCTATTTATAATAGATGAAAATAAATTCATTTTTACCAAATCTCTGTGCGGACTGCTCCAAAGACTGAACGGAACATTCTGAAGGAAGGCGGGCTTACACTCTAACTCAGCTCAGCCATTTACCATTTGAACAACGTCGAGCCAACGAACCTCCCCTAATGCCAATTTTCCCTTCTGTTAAATGGAGATAAAACCTACGTTCCGGGGGTTTCGTAAGACTTAGACATTGCCAGATCAGCAAACTGACTTACCTCAAGCCAGTTCCTCAGCTTGGCCCCGCTGTTGGCGGGCAGGCGTGGAGAATTCCCTGTTGGGGGGCCGCGCTGTGCATTGTGGGAGGCTGAGCTGCATCCCTGGCCTCTCTCGACCTCCTAGACGCCCGTGGCACTGCTCCCCTCCCCACCTCCTCCCTGAAATCTGTGACAACCGGAAAGGTCTTCGGACCTTGTCAAATGTTCCCTGAGGGGCAAAACCACCCGTTACCTCGGGAACTGGTCCCCCCCACCACAGAGCCTGCTTACTAGCCCGTTCGGCCTGCCCCCCGGGCCGGCGCAGACGCCCTTCCCCAGCAGACAGCCCCTTCCATCCGGTCTTATGCCTGTGCCCGTCCACAGGACGCGGGTGCACGAAAACACCAGTGGGTGGGCTTTTGCTCCAGATTCTTCCCCTGACTCTCCATTTCAGGCAAGTAATTTAGTCTTTTAGGGTTTGCTTCTGGTCCTGGGCTACAAAGCCAGCATTGCCTGGAAGTTATGGTCCTTTTCTTCCCCAACTTTTGCTCCTGCCTAAACCCATGGATGAGAATCTGTTCGAATGCCCCAGCCAGGGAGGGCTGGGCTCGGACGCATAGGAGGAGAGGAGGAAGACACGGTGGCTCGACTGGGGAGGGATGGCAGTCAGGCCTGGAGAGGACAGGCACCTACACACTGCTCAGTGGCCTCACCCTGGAGAGGTGTCAGGGCATCCCAGGGAGGGGCTGCCTGGTGTCCCTAGGAAGGCGAGGCCTGAGGCCCCGGCTGCCAGTGCTCCTGGGCAGAGAGCAGCACTGCCACGCGGCCTAAAGGGACCACGTGAGCAGGGCCACGGGCCTCTCCATGATAAAGGTGTACGGGGCATCCCTGACTTGTTGCCCCTCTCCCCACAAAGCTTCGGTGCTGCATCAGGTTCTGGGAGAGCCCCCGAAAGGACCGAGAGTGACCTTCTCTACAGCCTGGCCGAATGGGGACTCGGTTGGATGTAATTAGTTTTAGTTTTGGAAAAACATTCCGAACTGCCGTTTCCCACACATCTGTCTGTAAACTGGGGCTCGGCTGCATTACACGTGGAGAGGTCGTCACGTCACCTCCCTGCCGAAGACCCTTCCACAGCTCCCCGTGACCTAGGGATGAAGGCCCTTGGCTGCACACAGTCGGGGAATCAGGTGCTCGCCCTCCAAGCTTCTCCCAGAGCGGACCTCACTAATCCGTCACGGCCGCTCTCCGGCTGTGTCTGAACAGGTGGTACCAGAATGCTTTGCAGCATCTCCCACCAGGCATGGTTAGTAGAGAGGGAATCAAGTATTTTCTCTACTTTAGGACCTACCTCCACCACCCCCACCCCCCACATACATTCTACTGCTTCTTAAATCAGGATATACCATTGGCACATACATGGATGTTTTTTCTTTTTCCAAAAATTTGATTTTCCAAAAAATTTGTTTTCCAAAAATTTTTTTCCAAAAAACTGATTCAATTGACAATGTACTGAGACCGGATGGACACCCGTGGTAGACGCAGACCCATCACCCCCATCTCCCTGCAGAGATGAAGGATGGCCTGGGTGAAGACCGCTGCCTTGCCCAAGGTCACGGCCATCCACGGCGGTCTGCCTTGGAACACAATGCTCCCCTGCTTCAGCGCCAGACAGCTCGCCAGGATCATTTCAGCTACAGAACTTCTCATGACGCCGGCCGAGGCCCCTACTGACACTGCCTCCCTTCTCCTTCTGCCCTATCCTGCTTCCTGATCCCTAATGAACTTCACCTCCGGTCTGCTTCTCGGGGAGCCCAGCCGGTGACACGCCTTCCCAGGAGGCTAGAGGCAGGACCCTGAGCAGGATAACTGCAAAAGTCCCCGACAGCCCTGTGACTCGACAAATCCGCTGGGCCTCTGAAGCTGAATGTTCTAAGTCTACAAAGCCCCGACGGGTCTCCACGGTGTGCAATCATTGTGGAGGGTCCTCGAGAGAAAGCTCAACCTTCTTCCGTGCCGTCTGACCTACGGCTGGCCTGATGTCGCTTAGGAAGGGGCACCTGGTGAGTCAGTACAGTGCTCATTCAATCACCTGTCAAGTCTTTCAACAACTATTTATCAAGGCCCAGGTATGCATCAAGCCCGGTGGGGACAATGGGGCACAAAAGCGCTCTTTTCTGGAGCTTACGTTCTAGTGAGGAGAAACATAACCTGTTCCCCAAATTTCAGTCATTTTCATACTGCTTCCAAAATTTTTGCCTGTATGCCCATTGCCTGATCATGGTACTTCTATTTCCTCTGGCTTATGGATGGTGGATTCATGATTTTATCTACTTCAAGCCCAATGTAGGCTAAAATGTTCACAAAAGGATAAGCTATTAGTATATATTGTTAATACACATTAAAATAAACCTAAAACTTTGAAATTTTAAAAAATTGATAATGTATTTTTAATTGAGTGCATCTTAAAGCTGAAGAAATCCATCACCAATTATCTCTGGCCTTCTGGAGTCATCTCAAGAGTCATACAAGACCCTCCACACTGGCCCTCTGTCTCTCCCCACCCCCAATCACCCCGTTAGCCTGCCCCAGCCCCGCTGGTCCTTGCTCCCTTTCCTCACCCTCCTCCCTCCACTCTGCTGCTTGGAAAACAACCACTTGTCTTCAGCTTAAAGATCTGCCCTGTGGAGTCCTTCCTGGCCCCGTGCAGAGGGCAGTGGGGAGGGGACACAGCACCGGGCCACTCTAAGGCCTGGGGTTCTTTTGCAGGGCTGCCTCCTTCCTCAGACTGCAGATCCCCAGAGGGCACGGCTCATCTCACATACTTCCTAGGGCAGAAGGTGCTTTAACAGGAGCCAGGGAAGTGAGGCGGGGCAAGGCTGGCCCCAGACAAGTCCCACGGACAGCCTGTGCCTTGGAGAATTGCCCCCAGCCAGGCTTCAGGGAAGACGGCCCACAGTACCCGAGCAGTGCGAACTTGAGAGCCAATGTGTGAAGCCACAGTGAGGACCAGAACAGCTGGGTGAAGGGGCTGATCAGAGAGGCCTAGCCAGAGTTTGCCCTCCTGGCAGCCCGGCTGGCGAAGCCGCCTTCATTACCTGGATTGCTTGGCAACAGTGGACCCTGAATCGGACAGTGACTGATGGGACTAGAACGTGTGGTGGCATCAGCTGACAGCTGCTTCAGTGTCTCTTCAGTGGTGGAGGACCAGGTGGGCAGGCCAGGTCACTGCTCTGGGCCATGGAGGCTGGCCACGCCCTCAGCACTGCCACGGAGGAAGATTTATGACCTCCAGTCTGACTCCAGCTGCTCTCCTGACGAACACCATGTGTCCTCAAGACAAAGTAAAACCTTCCAACTGGCACCTAGGGCTTTACACACCTGGGAGCCTCTGCTCTCCTTAAGATGACTGCGATCTGATTTCATCATTTATTTTTCTTCTTATTTGCTGCCAAGGACCACCCACACCTGGCACTGAGTAGGTGCTTAATAACTGGTTGCTGGTCTGTTTTTCATAGGCATCGGAGTTAGCAAGTCTGAAACTACGTTCCGGGTATGCGAAGACGGAGCAAATAAAGTCACCTGCAGCTAGATTTCCCATCGGAGAAAGAAGTTGCAAAGATGGAAAGGGAGAAGGTAGATTAAACCCGATCGTCCTGGGATGGAATTGGTGGTATCAGTATGAACTCATTTTTAATACAGATAGAGATGTAGAAATACATCTAGACGAACTATGTGTTTTTCTTAGACCTGACCACACCAGTGGCCACGTAATGTAAGGACGCCCCAGTAAGAACACACCAGGTCCTGGTTTCTGAATATCGGACTCCACAAGAAGGAACGCGGGTCCTTGGAGGACCGGCTGATCCCAAGGCTAGTCCTGGGAAGATACAAGATGAACGCGGAACATCTCATGACAGAAAATAAGAAAGGGCTCAGATTATGATGGGGACATGGCCCAAGAAGATAGAAGCCAGTTTGAAGAGCTCCCAAAGCGAAATCTAAAACTGTTCGGGTGTTAAAATAATGGTAGTAACAGAGGATAACTCACTGAAGAAAGGAAGAGTCTGAGTTTACAGTGACAAATAATAAACAGGAAGGGTCGGTGGCCTGGCTGGCTCAGTCAGTTGAGTGTCCAACTCTTGATCTCAGCTCAGGTCATGATCTCGGGGTTGTGAGTTCAAGTCCTGCATTGGACTCCATGCAGGGTGTGGAGTCTACTTAAAAATAAATAATTTAAATAAGTAATAAATAGGAAGGGAGAGCTCAGAATTGAGTGCCAGCTAGTACACACAAGGAGAATTAGAAAATCACCATTGGCAGGCAAGGACTGTCAATGGATCTAGTGGGTAAGTCTGACGAGAAACAAGCTATTTATATGGTCTCACAGCAGCAACCCAGAAAACGTAACTAACATGACGGAATAGTCTGCAGTGGAGAAACGTGGCAGACACTTTGACCAACCAATGAAAGTCAACGTCACCAGTAATGGGACCAACAGGCAGCCGGTACCTGCCGATGTGTCCTGAGGAGGACACATCACTTTTCTGGGCACTCCTACCAAAAACGCATAATCTGAATCTGGTCACGAGAAAGCGTCAGGCACCCAAATGTGGAGTCACACTCTACAAAATAACTGACCTGGCCTCTTCATAAATGTCAAGGGCATGAAAGACAAAGACAAAGACAAAGCCTGAGCACTCATTCAGGTAAAGGAGGCCAGAGAGACATGGGAACTAAATGCAGCGTGTGGCTGGATTGAATGCCGGACGGGAGACAGTGGTTTCTTTTGCTCTAAAGGTCACTATTGGGATAATCAGGAAAATGTAATGAGGTGTGCAGATCAGGTAATAGTATACTGATGTTAGTTTCCCGATTTTGATCACCGTATTGCGGTTACAGAAGAGAATTCCTGGGGCGGCTGGGCGGCTCAGTTGGTTGAGCAGCTGACTCTTGATTTTGGCTCTGGTCATGATCTCAGGGTCGCTGAGAGATCTCATGCCGCTGGCTCTGCGTGGCGAGGAGTCTGCTTGTGCCTCTCCCTCTGCCCCTCCCCCCCACTCATGCTCTGTCTCTCAAATACAATCTTTAAAAAAAAAAAGTTACTATTTGGGAAACTAGGTAAAATGGATGGAAATTCTTTGTAGTGCTCTTGCAACTTTTCTGAAAGTCTGAATTTTTTTTTTAAAGGTTTTATTTATTAGAGAGCACAAGCAGCAGGAGCGGGAGGCTCTCCACTGAGCAGGAAGCCCGACGTGGGGCCCGATCTTAGGACCCGATCTTAGGACCCTGGGATCGAGACCTGAGCGAAGGCAGACGCTTAACCCAATGAGTCATCCAGGTGCCCCATATTTTTAAACTCTTGTTTTGAAATCATTTCAGGGGGCGGCTGGGTGGCTCATTGGGTTAAGTGTCTGCCTTCGGCTCAGGTCCTAATCTCAGGGTCCCAAGATCGGGCCCTGTGTCGGGCTTCCTGCTCAGTGGGGAGTCTGCTTCTCCCTCTCCCTCTGCTGCTCCCCCTGCTTGTGCTCTCAAATAAATAAGACCTTTAAAAAAAAAAGTTTAAAAACAAAATGTTTGCAGGATAAAGGCAGGGGATTTATCAAGCATAGACTGAGGAATTAAGAGCTATTCAGGATGTGGTGTTCATTATTAGAGAAGTGGGTGCCTTGTGGGAGCCATGAGCTGCCCCTTAACTAGAGGTATCCGAATGTTCTCAGCCAGAGCTTTCCAAACATTCCTGGGCATGGGAATCACCTGGAAAGGTTTTATTTTTGGTTTTTTGTTGTTGTTTTTCGCCAGCAGAAGTCTAGGTGAGGGTAGAGACTCTGCATTCCTAACAAGCTCCAGGTGACACTGGTGCTGCTTTTCTGCTGGTCCGGGTATCACCCTTTGAGGTACGAGGGGGTGAATACAGCTGGGATGCAGACCACACGTTCTCGAGCCTGGTTGAGGTCCTGCAAGCCAGGACCCTAAAGAACTGGCTTTCACTGATCTTCCCAGGTGCTTCTCCCGTGCAGCCAGGATTCAACCTTTACATTGCTGCCTCCCCCTTTCCATCATCTCAAATTGAGACCCTAAGTCTGAACACCACCCTGGCTTCCAGAGCTGCATTCTCTGCTGCTCCTGCTGTATCCATCATACGCCCAGAAGCCGGAGGAGTCTTCCTGGTCTACCATGGTTAAAACACTTGCATGCAAGTTATGGGCAAACCCTTCCGCCGGGCAACAAGCCCTCTGCGAAGTGTCCACAACCTCCTTTTCCTAGCTGCTCTCAGCGCTCCCCCCTCGATGCTCTGTTCCCAGCCCCTGCAGCCCAGGCTCCACCTTCACGCATTTGCACCTGAAAGCACCTCACAAGCACAGCGTTGGTCTCCAGTCTCACTTCCGGTTGAGAGCCACCTCTTGGTTCCCTCCTCCATGAGGGCCTGTGCTTAGGAAGTCACAGACCAACCCCCCCCCCCAAGCTGGGCCCACCCTGGGGCTCACATTCCTTCGGGGACAGGCTCCCTTCACTCAAGAGCAGCAAGGTCTCTGCAGCTGGGCCACAGGTCACCCTGTTCCCGTTCACGTAGGACAGGGCTCAGCAGCCTGCCGTGCGGCGGCAAGGGCAGAGAGGGGACAACCTGGGTGTTGCCCTGAAATTCCGGCTGGCGCCCAACTCCCCATCCCCTGTCCGCCTCCCCACCCTCCTTCCTTCAGCTCAGCATGTGCCTCAGGTCTGAAGGACCTGGAGAAAATAGGTCACAGGGAGGTGCCACCTGGGTTGTCCCCTCAGGGGAGGGTTTGGCCTAGGAGAGAAGCCACATTTGTTAGGAGCTAAAAACCAAACTTGAGAAAGGGACCTGGGAGGCACAAGGAGACCATCTCCTTCTGTAGCGTTCTCCTACCTTCTTCTCGGCTCCTCCCACCTCCATGGCCGGGCCTCTCCAGGCCTCACTTGCCCTGAAGAAGACTTCCTACCGATCCAGCACCACCCACCGCCCCCTCGAGCCGAGCCTGCTGCGGCTGATTCCTGTTAAGATGTTTGCCCAGGAATGGGCTGCAGTAATCATGAGGCAGAGGGGCTGCGCCTGGGCCTCCGTTCCCAGGAGAATCACAGCCGGCATCGGACTGGGGAGCAAGGGCCCCTGGCTCCGAGCAGCTGCGGGAGGGCCAGGCTCAAGACCCCAGAGGCTTCTGAAGAAGAAGACTCCACCGTGCCTCTGGCTCCTGCCCAGTTAGTTGTCTCTCCCTTGGGGATGTTCAGGTGGAAACTTCCAGGAGAGGCTCATTCCACCTCGTGAAAGGAAGATGTCCCCTCCCACTTCCCATCAAAAGCTCTTGAGGCTTTGTACCCTCAGTCTCCCTGCAGATCCTTTTTGGCTGTTTCCAGATACTCAGCCCTGCTGAGTTCCAAAGAGAGAGGCAGGCACTTAGAAGCAGCTATGGGGAAGACCCCTAAAAAAGATGAACACCCCATTCTCAGATCTGAGAATGTCCTCCCCACTCCATCCCGTCTCTCTAGCATCAGGCTCCATGCCCCTCCAGGAAGAAGCTGTCCTCATGATACCAGAGCCCCCACGGTCACCTCCACTTCTGCCCTCCAGACTCCCTTGGGCTGCCCCATGCAGGTCAATACTTGTGCCCTGCCCTGTCTGCCTCTGTCTCCCAGGTGGTTGTAAGAACTATTTGCCAGGCAGGTACTTTCCCACTTGTTTACAATAACCATAATTCCCAATTCCCAATCAGTACCTCACAAATAATGTTAGGGTCGCTCTTGGGTAGAAGAGGCAATTTGGATGCGAAAATATGATAGTTTGAAATGATTAGAGGAATTATGGAAGAAATAAGTAAAAATACTTGAAACTGAGGCTATCTTAGAAATCCAAGCCATACCTACAGTGCTGTGTATATATTCTCTTACAGCTCCAGGCTAATCACTCATGGAGCACTTGGATCTTCCTTCTCTTTGATGGTTTCTCCATTTTATCCAGCCGCTCACATCCATTCCATTCATCCCCAATCAACACATTACGTGGTTTTTCCATGAGTCAATTTTTATTGGTTTTTGAAGTAATGAATTATTGGCATAAGGCTCAATGAGTTTCAAAGCAAATGACAGAAGGAAACTACATCATACTGGTAGGTGGGAAGACCCAACAGGGAAGACTCCCAGAGCAGCTGTGACCCTCACCTGCAAGAGCTGGGTCTTGCTTGTGAGGACCCTGCAGCCAGGGCTCAGTTCAACTGAGAACGACTGCATGGACCTAGAGGTGACTGAGCCACATCTCGGGGATCTTAAGAGGTACCCCAGTCCTCTCTGAAAGACAGTAATTTCTAGCCTTCTTGGAACCGTCCTGCCTTAAATCTTTGCCACCAATAGCAGCCTGACCACCACAAGGACTCTTCCTCCCTCTGAGATAGCCAGCCTGTTCTCCCTCACCTGTGCCTTTTCAGATGGAAGCCTCCCTCACCAGGGACAGATGAAGGCCCCTGCAGATGGAGGAGGAGGGAGAGGAGGAGGCAAGAGTTGGTTCCAGAGTGTCGGCAGAACCCAGTGACCCCTGAGGATATTTGCCCTTCCCCTCCACTGTGGTGCGTCTTCTCACCAATGTTTGGGGGGTAAAGAAAAGGGGGCTTCTCAGTAGGAGAGCTCCTGTCCCCCCTCCCCCAAAGAGGGGTCCTCCTCTATGAGCTCCAGATCGAACTCATCTTCCAGGGACCCTCCAACAGGCAGGAGGCGGAACTTCTTCCCCTTCAGGGTGCACGTGCGATGCTCGAAGTCCAGGACAGCGTTGTGGTCCTGGAGCACATCGGTACCGATGATGGCTTCTTCGGCACTGGCATCAGCCACTAGGAACTCTGCCTTCAGCTTCAGCTTACCCAGGGACACCACTGTATCCCAGATGCCCAGAATCTTCATTTCAGCCCCATTGGCCACTTTGACCACATTCTCAAAGGGCCGCAGGGTGTCCAAGTCACCATCCGTGACCTCCTCCCACAAGCTGGGGTGGACCACAGAGACCTGGGCCCCAGAGTCTACCAGGAACCTCACAGGCACTTTGCCAATTTTCCCCTTGAGGTAGTAGCCCTTACCCATGCTGTTGGCAAAGACGATCTCCTTGGGCAAGTGGCTGCGGGTGGCCCCCAGCCCCCCGAAGGCCTTCAGGAGGGTCTCTTTCACAGCACCATAGTCTTCCTGGTCCTTGGGGCTGAGTCCACTGTAGACCTCCCGGGCATCTCCCCTGAGGGACTCTTTCAGGAACCTTAGTTTGGTGGCGTGGTCCCAGTGGTTGAGGTCGTTGATGACCTCAAAGCGGTGCAGCCAGAGGTGTGGGGCCGTACTGGTTCCATCGAAGGGCTCCGGGATGAAGACACGCTCCCGACGGCCCTCCCGGCTCCTGGCTCCACTCCCCGCCATCCCTGTGCCCTCCTCTGGAACTGTAGCAGCAAACCACGCCAAGTAGAGCAAACCGCGGAGCAGTGTCGGCGCAATCACGCTGGAGAACAAGGCCTCTCTGAGCAGTGTTGTTTGCTGCCTGTCTGGGGCAGGCAGAAGGGTCCTGCACGAACTATCTGACTGACTGCTGGGCACAGAGGCAGGCAGCTGCTATAGCCTGCTCACTCTGCAGAGCCTTTTTGATGCCTAGCCTAGGCCCCCAGGGCTCCCCATTCTCCTTTGTTCTGGAAGCCCCGCCCTTGCTCGGCCCGCCCTCCTGCCAGCATCCTGCCCAACGAGCAGGATCAGTGCCTCACCCTTCTGCATCCATCCCTGGGACTGGTACAGGCCAGCCCATGGTGCAAGAAAGTCCAGCCCCAGTCAGAGGGGACCCACTCAGGTACCCTCCCCAGCCTGTGTCCGAGAATAACAGATGAGGACACAGAGTATGTTACGACATCCCGGTGTCTGTCATCAGCTGGAGACGGAAGGGGGAGGCAAGGACCAAAGGCCCATCAGCTTCTAGCCTGGGGAAGCCCCTTTGCCCTCAACCTCAAGTGGCCACTCTGAGTGGCTAAAGAAAAGGAGCATACATTCACTATGCTCCTACTTTGTGCAAGGCCTGGGGTAGGAGTTTCTCATACATTCTAAACCAAGTATGGAATCCCATAAGATTCTCTAGAGGGGAAGATAGAGGATAGTCCCAGAATCAATAATGCCCAGAAATTGTTTTTTAAGTGAGGGGACACACACACACACAAGCATTTGCCATGCACTTGATTGCTACAGTCATTTCCCCCTCATTGATCACATCTAATTCAGAATCAGCACTTTGGGGGATGGGGGGCAGGCCTCAGCCAGAGCACCCTCATTAAGGCCCTGAAGTGGGTTGGTGCCAACCCTGAACTTCTGGGAGTGTACACCAGGACCCGGATGGGCTCCGGCTGCAGCTCCAGCTCCGGGAGGGGCCCCAACCTCTGAGCCACTGATGTTGTCTCCTCCCCTCCTGTTCCCTCTCACCTTCCAGGAACCTTCCAAGAGCCCCTTCCCCAAGCTCTATAGCCCTCCTTCTCCCCCATCCCTGCATCCATGGAAAGAGCAGCCAGGGTATCTCACTCCCTTATGTTCTGAGCAGAGGAAATGTCCGCCATGTTGGCAAAGCCAGTGGTGAGGATCTGGAAGGCTTTGGATGGAGGAAGTTGGCTGTGTGACCTCCTGCTGAGGAGTGCAAACTGCCTTAGGCCACCCCAGGGATTCCTAGATGGCAGATCTGTGAGTCCCAAGGTTGGAGCCTGACCTGGGCCTGTGCAGAGAGATTGGGGCTGTTGGGGGGACCCACTTTTATGACCTCCTTCAAATGTCACCCCCTCCACGGAACCTTCTACTTTCTTCTCACACATGTGCCCACTCCCGGCTGAGCATGTGTTGCAGTGTAATGTGCTGGTTCATTCAGAGCTCTGTCTCCTGCAATGAACCAGAGTGTGAGGTTCACATAAACAGACATGTGACTGTCTCCAGCCCCCACAGAAACTTACTCTTGGGTCAGCAGGTGTTCCGTGCCGGCCTCCAGACCTGGCTGAGTGCTGTCACCAAACAAGAGGGATTAAGACAGGAGAGTAGCAGGAACAGTGGCACACCTGCGGCTCTGGTCTGTTTTTCCTGGCCCAGAGCCTGTTTCTCATCGGTTCCCTCTACCACTCATCCCCCAGTGCCTGGCTGACTCCCACAGGACCCTGGCCCCAGTCCTGCCTCTGGACGTTCCCAGGGTCCCTGGCTATTCGGAAAGATCCTCAGTCCCTGCTGCTGTCTCAGCCCCTTCCACCTGACACAGTGAGCTAGCAGAGAGGCAGCTGGGTCAACATCTCTCATCACAGCTGCCTGACTAAGGTGGGGCCCTTGTGCCATTCCAGAAGCCCAGAGGAGGGGGAAATGGACTCACTGGGAAGGTGTCAAATGCAGGTGGGTCTCCAAGAAGATTGCACCATGAAAAACCTACACCCAGAGAAGTGGTCTGGCCACCCACAAGACCAGGAAGCCCCTTCTGCCAGTGAACTTTGTGGATAGACTCCCAACCCCTGGGATGGGCGTTGTATCCTTCTGTGGTCCAGGGAATGGACCTAGTAGTGGCTTCCTGGATACCTGGTATTCCTCACCGGGCACAGCTGGTCCCCTGGAAGTGGGAGTGTGTGAGGAGGCTGCGCGTGACTGAGGGAGGTGAGAGGCAGGGCAGCTTGTCAGCTGGCAGACTGCTAGATGCTCTAAACTGAGGCTTGTCAAACCATCGCGCGAGACATTGAGGCCGACCTCCCCACTGCTCTGGACTAGAGATAGATGGTCCCTGGGACTTGGACAGTCGCACTTGGCTGGGTTTGGTGTTTGCTTTGGCAAAGCCATTTCACATCTGTCACCTCAGCGGCATCATGTTGACCCACGAGGCCGACCAGCCAGCCTTCCTCCAGGACTGCGGCACAAGGAATATGAGCATCAGGCCCAGGCTCAGGCATTGTCCAGGGCATGGATAGTGGCATTTTGTAAATACAGGCAGGGAAGTGGGAGTCTGGGCTCAGGGAGGCACGAGGGTGGGTCCTGGGGGCTTGTGTGGTTGACGGTCTCTGGTGGGGACGGTGATCTAATGGGCAGTGAGAGCTGGTTGTTAAATGTTCAAGAGTTCTGTAAGTCAGTTCCTAAACCAGCTGGTAGCTTAGAATTGGACCTGGTGGGAGTATTGACACCACAGACATTAGCAAATTCTTTTTTCCTGGAAAGCCAGCTGGTCATCACACCCCTGCATGGGGAACTCAGTCACTCCGTCTCTCTGGGGCAGACCAAGCCCCGTGGCCGGTGATTAACAAATGTATGGAAATCTCCACTCCTGCCCAATCACGTGGGCCTAAATCCCCCTTTCTTGCCCACCCTGCCCTTTACACTTGCCCAAACAACCTTTATCCTCCTGGGCCCTTTGGCTTGAGGCAGGTGGCCCTCCTCAGAGAGGCTCTTCAGGCATTCTGCTCGTACAGTCCCATCTGGATCCCCAGACGGAAGCGCGCAGGCGTCTCACGGTTACTAGGAGAGCGGGAAGGGCTTGAGTTTAGGGAGCGGTCTCTGGCTAGGATCAGGAACATGGTGAAGTAACTTCTCAAGTTCCCTTAACCCTTGGGAGAAGCCATACCTGGAACACCCCAGAACCACTCAGGGACCTTGGAATTGTTATGCTAATCTACCATGATGGGCTAAACCAGCTGGGGCAGACCAGGTGCCACTGCCTCCTCCCAGAACGTAGGAAATCATGGTTAATTATTGACAAGTATAGGTATTGGGGCGGGAACACCCTCTTCATGACCCATCAGCATCTCCTGAGTGTGCTCAGAAGCAGGCACAGCACACTTGACTGGAAAGGAGGCAAATGAGGACAATAAACAGGAAGGACTCAGGGAGTCCCCACCCTCTACTCCCCCTCACTGAGAATCTGGGCCTGTGAGCTCTGCTGGCCCACTGTTGCCCCCAGCTCCCTGGTCCCCATCAGGGCCCCCAGGAATTGAAGCCCTCAGTGGGCAGTGGGGGGCTGTGGAGGGGACCTGGATGTCCTCAGGAGATTGTTCTGCGCAAAGAGCAGAGAGACACACACTTCATGGTGGCCGTGATGAGGTCCAGACTGAAATGTCAGGAGTATCAGGAGACGCGCAGGCCACCCGCTGCCGCTCCTCTCCAGGCTGCCTCTAGCTAGCACCCCCACTCCCCAAATCAAGGGCACCCGGGAGCTGGATGGGGAGAGCGCAGAGGGATTCAAGGACTTACCAGGGCAGCAAAGGAAGACTGAGGGGAGACAGGAGGTACACGTTCTCCATCCCGGGCAGGCTCCATGGGCACTTAGCGTGTGACATCACATGGGACTCTGCACTCAGGAAGGCTGAGCTGGCTTTGGCGTGCTGCTCTGACTGTCCTGAGAGTCCCAACAGTTTGGAACAAGGGATCCCACACTTCCATTCTGAGCCAGGCCCTATAAAGTACACAGCCGGCTTTGTCTCCACCTGATCTGACGGGGACTTCTCTCCCACACCCACATCCGCACACGCACACACCTGCCTCTTCACACCACACTCATACAGGCGTCCATGAAAACACCGTCCCTGCACACTGTACACAGCTCCTGTGCATGTAAACCCTATGCCAGCCATACAAACACAGTCACACTACGGTTCTCAGTTCAAAATGGCTATGAAATTGTGTAACTTGCATAGAATTCAGCTCCCACCTTTCATTTCACAGATGTATTTGCACACACATTTACACTGAGTATTAAAATCAGATTTATTGGAGGCACCTGCTGTTTATTAGCCTCTGGGCACACTTGTTGGCTCAGAGAACTAGGCAGGTCCCCATCACCATGGCTTACAAGCTAATGAAAACAGGATACAGATGTTTAACAGCCCGTTTTGAAGAGTTTAAGACTGACATGTATATGCAGACTGACCACGTGAAGCAATCCCAGTCACAGCCACGCCGCTCTGAAAGTGGGTCATCCTGCCCTCTGCCTCCCCCTCCGACTGTGTGGGCCACGGACATGATGCCCTCCCTTCTTACCCTCTCTGGGCACTTGCCACCACAAGCAAGGCCCTAACTGCCGGCCCCACCGTCTGTGCTGAGGCCCGGGTTCCAGGGCCAGTATGGGTGGGTGGGTGTGCAGCGTTGATGGCACGGCTCCTAGGAGCAGCGGCCACAGTTGGTTCTGGCGTTCTGCTTCAGTGGGGCATGGCATCGGGTCCTCAAGCTGAAAAGAAGGGCAAAGAGGTGAATTCTGCTCAAAAATCTAATTAAGGATTCAGATCAGAGACCAAGGGGGGCTGGTGGGCTCTGACCAAAGCAATGCATGTGGAGAAACCCACAGCACCAGCAAGTTCCCTATTCCCAAACCACAAAGCCTCAGACTACCAGCACCGCCGTTCCCAAGCAGGAAGTATCCAGTCCTCACATCAGTCATGGCCAAAGGCACTTAGCAAAGATAACTTTTCCTTAACTGGTCCCCCTCTTGGTCCCTGCCACTGCCCTGACTGAACAGGCACTTCTGCCCGTGGGGCCCTTCCCCAGCTCTCCACTGCTCCACAACCTCTTTTTGCCCATTTGGGTTGCCCTCCACCCTTCTTTACCATCCGTTCAGAACCCTTCTACCAGGAAACCACCCAGCGCAGCCCATGAGCTGAACCCACTCTGTCAGCAGGCAGCAAGATGCTTGGTGCTGATCGTGGCCCTGGAGGGTCCCAAAGGATCCAGGGGATGTTTCCAGAACAGTGATCTCAGGCCTCAAAGCTACTGCCAGTCCTCCAGGCCTGGGGTCAGGGCCACAGCCAACCAAGAGTCAGAACACATTGCTGACTAACTCCCTAGAAATCCAATAGGCCAAAAGTGGTTCTTTCCCTACCTTTATCTTTCAATCAAATATGAATATCACTTAATGTGTTCTGAAGGCCTCCCTTCTCCCCCTCCCCCGACAGGCTGGCCCTCCAAGTAGGTTCCCACCTTCTTCCCAAGCCCTGATGCCCCCACCCTAGACCAAGTCCTCATCTCTTTCTGTTCTGATTTCTGCCACCCTCCCTCTGGGCCCAGGGCTTCCACCTGGCCAGAGGAGCCTGGCAGACCCCCTCCACCTCTCCCATCTCCATGGTCCCCTTCACTTAATTAAGGGTGGGAGTGACACCCCTGAAATTTATGAAATGTTCAGGCAATCAAAATATACAGATTTGGTATTCTCCAAATACAAGTGGGTTTCTAATGACACCAGGAAACTTGGCGTAGAGCTAGACACATGGAGGACTTTGGTCCAACTTAAAATACCTCAAAGGCAGCTTTGAACTGATCCTGAAATAGTTTTAATTGCTGCTAATGATAACTGGTATTGTGAGCAATGCAAACATATAAAATAGCCTCAGAGCAGGGAACTGCTTCTTGTGAAGCCAATGCCAGCTTAGATTCACTCCTAACTTAGAGAAGACAGGGGGACAAAGTGGGGGCACCCTCCCTCTGGCATGTCAAAGTGGTGTCTTGTCTTTACCATCTGGAGGAAGTGTGGGGAGGCAGGAAAGGGAAAAAGGAAAACCAGCAGAGCCCTAACATGTATAGGAAGCCCCAAGTGATTGGTAGTAGCAGTACAAACATTTACTGAGCACCTATCGTGTGCGACACCATGCTGCCTGCTGTAAGTTAGTGTAAGGCAAGAGTATGCAGCATGGATGGGAATGGGCAATGCCAAAGAAGTGGGTTGATTCAATTCCATACATACTTCTCAAGGCCAACTGTGCCTCACGTTGAGATGAATCAGCAGGGCCCTACCCTCACAGAGCGCTCAGGTGAGCTGGGAAGACAGGCTCAGACACAGAGGCCCTGAATCCAGAGATGAGCCTGGAAGGTGGGCAAGACAGTGGTCCAAGGAGCACTGGGCGACTCATCCCACAGAAATCAACCTATATTACCCAAGAAAAACAAAAATGAAAGGAATGTTAAGGGGAAAGCTGCATGAGCACTGAAACCAAGGAATGACAGCACCCACAAACCATAGGCTTAGATCGACTGTGGTTGCTCTCTGCAGTCTCTGTGGGAGGCTTTGGGGGTGAGGGCCCTGGGACTGAGCCAGTTCATATGGACACACCAGACAGGAAGGTTTTGGGGGGCTGGGTTATTTTCTGGACAAAAAAGTCCAGTTAAAAATATGTACATAACAGCACAGAAAAAAGACTGGAAGGAAATACACCAAAACAGTGATAGTACTTATTTTGGGGCGGTAGGATCATGAATGATCTTAATTTTCTTCTATATACATTCCGAGAATATATTCTCTAATAAGGAAAACATTATTTAAAAATAAAGAAACTTGTTCTTGCAATTTCTGTAAGCTTAAAATTATTTCCAAATAAAGTTTTCAACCAGAAATATATGGGAAATTTCCCTACACATTTTTCTCAATTTTGTTGTGAATCTGAAACTTCTCTAAAAAATAAAATCTATTAAATGATTTTTGTAAAGTTTTTAAAGAGGTACTTAGAGGGGGAGGTCATACAATAACATTGACAATCATAATAATCACTGAAGGCTAATGATAGGTATAAGAGGGTTCATTTGAGTTTCCCACAACTTTCGGGTGTGTCTGAAGATTTTCCATAGTAAAAAGTAAAAAAGTAAACTAAAGCTCTGTGCCAAGACCCTCTCCAGCCTGGTCTGCCCAGTTCTAGACCCAAAGCCCGGGCAGTCTAGATGTCACCCAGTCCTGGGCGCTGCAACCACTGGTCAACCGGGACAGGCAGTCTCAGCTGTGTCTTGCTGTCTCTGCTCAGCGTCCTCTCCCAGGCCCCGCTGCAGAGATTCTCAGCTAACTCTTGCCAGCAGGACTGACCTGCACGCTGGGCCCCAGGCTCTGGGCTCGGCACACAACCCTCTTCCTCCTCAGTCCCTGCCCCATGCCATGGCAGCAACACCAGCCTTGCCCCTGGCGCACCAGAGGCGTGTAACTTCCTGCCTGGCTGCCCACCCGCCCACCCAGCTGCTTGTTGCAGGTGTCCCTGCCATATATATATATATATATATATATATATATATATATATATTTTTTTTTTTTAATGGGTTCCCCTCTCTCAGCCAAGTCAACGTGCACCAGTCTCTCACGTCTTAAAAAATAAATCCTTCCCATGGTCCAGCACCCACCTTGGTCAATGACTCCTTCTCTCCCTCCTCCCCATTGCCTAGAAGGGCTGAAGTCCAGCCTGCATTCTCTGGCCAGGCCAGCGTCCTGGGATGAGGGGCTGATCTGCCTGGAGGAAGGAGCCCACCTTTCTGATTTGCACAAAGGTGCAGCCTTGCTTCCTGCCTGCCTTACCGTGTCACCCACTCATCCCCAAAGCCCCTGGCTCCTGCCCCCCGACCCATCGCTGCACCCTTGCCCAGCACATCGGTGGCCTCCCAATGGCCACATCCTGTGGCTCCCTCAAGGAATTTGATTTTCTGAAGCATTTGCATCACTGCTTTTCCTCCTAAGTCTTTTCTGTCCCATTAGCTCCCGGGACCCAAGTTTCTGGATCTTGTGCCTCCAAAACCACTCTCCTCAGTCTCCTGTGGGCTCCCTTCTCCCCAAAGCGCCCTCCACAGCGCTCTTTCGCTCTGCACTCTCCCCAGGCTGTGCCCTGGGCCTAACCTCTCTGCTCTGCTCCAGCTGCCCACTGCCACATCCACCTACACTCACTGCTTCCATTTCTTTTTTCTATTTTATTTTTAAATTTTTTAGTAATCTCTGCACCCAACGTGGGGCTCAAACTCATGACCCCGAGATCAAGAGTCGCATGCTCTACCACCTGAGCCAGCCAGGTGCCCCTTTCAACAGTGAACTCATTATACCTTCTCCCCAGACCCTCTTGGCCCCCTGTGTTCTTTTTCTGGGCAGAAGGTACCACCACCCAGCCAGTTTCCTGAGTCAGCCACAGCTGGGGCACCCTCACCTCCTCCCTCTTCTCAGGGCCCAATCCAGTCATGGATGGGTGGCCACAGTCCGCCGGCTCCTCCTCCTGAGTCTCCCTGCCCTGCACCCCCACTGCCTTCCTTCAGGCCCAACCACTGCAGAACTGGTCCTGCAGATCTCCTCCCCATTAATCCCCTCCTCACAGCTGCCCGCGTCCTGAGACGTAAGTCTGCTCATGTCAACCTTCTGCTCAAAATGCCTCCATGGCTGCTCATCCCAAAATAAAATCTCAACCCACAACAGGGTACGTGAAGGCCTCCTCCCTAATTCATGGTCCACCTGCACCAAGTGGCTCATGGTTCCCCAGACATGATGGGCTTGCTTGTGCCTTTTCATAAGCCATTCCCCTGACCAGGCAAGCCTTCCCCACATGCCTGTTCTTCTGGAGAACCCCAACCCTTCCCATCTGAGGCACTGCCACCTCTGGGAAGTCTCCCTTAATTTCCCTGGCAGACTTAGGGGCTCCCCCCAAGCTCCCATCACAGGGACTGTAACCCTTATGCTGCCTGCAAGCTCCCAGTGGCATGACCCAGGCCCTCTTAAAGTTGGAGACACAATCTAGGCATGCAAGTCATGGTCTTTCTGACTTCGCTCATATAGTTCCCTCTGCTCATCCATAACCTGGACGTCCTCCAAACGCTGCTCACCTTCACCCTTTCCCAGGAAGCACTGCCTGCTCCTTCCTCAGCAGTCACTCTCTCCTCCGGTCTTGGACTGTCAGGCATGCTGGTGCTGTCTGTATCTGCAGAACAGCAGCATTCAAACATTTGCGTTTACTGTGAGCATAGAAAGAGCCATTTTTCATCATACACTAATACACGTATGCATTATAATACATGAAATATATAAGTAACTGAAACAAAAATGTATTTACCACATGTAAGATCATCTGGTATCTTCTAATTCACTTGCCTTTTCTTTTTTTTAATGCTGGTAGTGACACATTCAATTAAGTTCCACAAACTGGCCCCCACCCACCATTTGAAACCTCTGCTACAGCCTATGGGGATCACTAAGGGTTTCTAGCAGGGGAGCAATGGGATTAGCAGGGGGGTTAGAGGGGCGCCTGGCTGGCTCAGTTGGTGGAGCATGTGACTCTTAATTTTGGGTTTGTGAGTTTGAGCTCCACCTCGGGCATATAGATTACGAAAAGAAAAGAAAAGAAAAGAAAAGAAAAGAAAAGAAAAGAAAAGAAAAGAAAAGAAAAGAAAAGAAAAGAAAAGAAAAGAAAAGAAAAGAAAAGAAAAGAAGGGGTGTTAGAACAGTGCTTCTCAAATATTCTAAGGGGAAGGACCAATTTTGTAAGTTCCCAATCTGTCATGTACTTTATTTTTAAAAAATACAATCAAATAAATTATTAGAAAATAAAGTAACAAAGATATAAAAAAAAAAATGCAAGCCCCAATTCATTATTATGAACTTTCAGTAGACACTGTGGAGTGGCGCAGCAAGAATGTGCTGGGAGGCAGAGACCAGCCTGGGGCCACAGGCTGAGGAGGCTTTGCCAGAACTATGGCACCTGTAAGCCCTTGACAGGTGGCCACACCTACACTGCCAATCTCTGCCCTGGAGAGATTGCTATTTGCATAGTCTGAGGGGCTCTGCCATGGAGAGAAGTGCCACTGTGCAGGCTCCTGCCTTGTCAACAGAGCCTGGTGCCTGAGTTTGCATCCTGACTCAGCCACTCACCGGCTGTCGGCTCTGGATAAAGGACTTAACCTCGCCCAGCCTTGGTTTCCTCTAGGATTGTCCTGGGAGATAATACAGCAACCTTCACGGCAGGGCTTGGCCCATGGCTGGAATCTGGTTCACACCCCATCTTCTCGCCCTCATGGTTACAATTCTTTTGCTGTGGTCTCTGCTGGCTTCCTGAGTCAGCCTCATCCTCCCAGGCCTCTCCTCTGTGTCCCTCGCTGCCCACTTGGGCCAAACCTTCACCCCACCTCACCTCCTCATCCGTGTGCCTCTCACTCTCAGGACATAGCTTGCACCCTCCTTGGCAGAGGAAACAGTCGGGCCCAGCTGCTTCCCACACCAGGCCCTCTTCACTTCTACATCCTTTCTCAGAACTCTCCCTCCAGCCCAATCCCTCCACCTGAGCCTCACTCACCCGTCCCTGGTCTCTCCACTGATGGGAGCTTCTTGCCATCGATGATTCCCTCCCTCTTCTGGGAATCTTTCCAAAGAGTCCAGTCTGGTCTCTGGTCACTCCTCAGCCTAAGGCAATCTGCCCAGCGGTGCACTGGTAAATACATAACAACAGGCCCTCTGGAGAAAAGCCGTAATCATATATGACTTCATTATAAACTTTACTGACATAAAGGATGTTTAGCAATTTACAAGTAGTAATAAGATATACAGTAGTCTATACTGTAAATTGCATAGAGCAAATTGAGTGTTACAGAAAGCTTTCATTGATTTTTACCAACCACTAAATCCATAACTAACCTATAATTATAATTGACAAATGAGTGTAGTTCTAACATGAATACTGGTTGATATTTTTCTTGTGTGACTAATAAGAAAAAGTGAAACAATGATGATACATGTTGCAAGTTCACTCCTTTGTCAATGGTGTAAGCAACTTCTTTACTGAATCAGGTAATACTTTTTGAATACTGGAAGAACATCTGCTCAATTTCTCTGTGCCATTCACAACATAATAGCTATAGCCACCATATATATATTCAAAGTGCATTATTAACATTTTCTCCATAATTTTCCTAAATCTAGACAGTCACCAAAGCAATAAATCAGGCCCTGATGTGTGGTGTCTGTCAATTTCCATGGTGCAAATATTCCCACCATGGCCGATTTCAAGCTACCAATGTGATGCCACTGAATGTGGAGTTAGGGAGAAAAGCACAGTAACACCACATCATATAGTATATCCAGAGACATAACAGATACAAATAATCTTAAAGCCATAAACAATAAAATATTCTGAAATTCTTAGAAGTGATGAGTTGAGTACCTTTGTTTTTAATACAATTTTCTTAATTGTAATTTCATGTAATTTAATTTTTTAATAATAGGAAGGTTTAACTATTATCTCACAAATTTCCTGAATATTTAACATCAGCTCTCAGGAGCTAGTATCATCTGAGCACACCTGGATCTGACCCCATCCCCCCAGCTCTGCCTTGAACAGGGACCTCAAAAAGCTCTCCAAACCTGATGGCCCCTTCCAATTACATTTTTCAGGTCTTATAAGCAAAACTGAACTCCTTTTCTTGCTCTCAAATCTGCTCCTCTCCAGGCTGACATCTTGGTGAGTGGTTTCACTAGCCACACAGGAACCCAAGCCAGAAACCACAGTGTCACCATCCCACAAGCCTCACACCTCCTCTGGCTACGGGTCACAGCCATCTAAACCCCACACAAGTCCACCCCTGCTCTTTGTGCCCTGGCCTGCTCGGGCTCACACCCCCACTACCTTCTTCCCAGTTCCCCAGGGCCTGGCACTGGCCGTTCCCGCTCACCTTCCTCGAGCATCAAAAGCGCCCTCTGTGTCCTGCTCTGCTCTGTGCTGGGCAAAGTTAGGCTTCCCAGAGCCTGACAGTCGCTGTCCCTTGTCCTGTCTCTCCAGATCCATCTCTGGCGTATCCTGCACACTCAGCTTCTGCTTCAGCTACAGAACTAGCCGTAGTTCCCTTAACACACCCCATTCTCCCAAACCTCCATGCCTGGCACAGGCAATTCCCTGTCCCTGAAATTAGAATTCCTGCTTCACAAATTCTTTTTTTTTTAAAGATTTTATTTATTTATTCGACAGAGATAGAGACAGCCAGCGAGAGAGGGAACACAAGCAGGGGGAGTGGGAGAGGAAGAAGCAGGCTCACAGCAGAGGAGCCTGATGTGGGGCTCGATCCCAGAACTCCGGGATCACGCCCTGAGCCAAAGGCAGACGCTTAACCGCTGTGCCACCCAGGCGCCCCTGCTTCACAAATTCTTAGTCATTCTTTTGGACTCACCTCAAACATTATCTCCCTAGTGAACACCCCAATTCCAAGCAGAATTCATTCATTTGTTCACTCATGCATTCCTTCATTACTGATTTTTATTTATTGCTAACTATGTGCCAGATTCTATGCTAGGTATTGAGGATGCAGAAACAAGCTAGGCTCTTGGGAAGCTCTAATAGGGGAAACAGAACTAGGAAACTAGAACTAAACTGACAGACAGAGCTCTGTGGAGAGTGCTGGGCAAGAGCAGAAGGGGGATGCCCTTACAAAGCCTCCTGGGGGCTGAAACCGTTGATCTGAGCTTTGAAGGATGGGTAGGAGTTGGCTAGGTGAGGAATGTGGGAGAGTACTCCAGGAAGATAGAACAAAGGCCCTGAGGCTTGAGAATGCAGGCCACTGCATGTGATTCACTTTAGCTAGCCCTTGGGGGTCAAGAGAAGACCAAGAAGGAAAGCAAGACCAGATCTAGAGGGGTTTTAACTGGCACATGGAGAAAGCTTAAAAAATGGTGATTCTGATAGTGATGAAGGCAATGGGGAGCAGTGGAAGTCTTCCCAGTCTAGAATTACAGGCCTTGGGGCGCCTGGGTGGCTCAGTCAGTTAAGTGGCCAACTCTTGACTTCAGCTCAGGTCTTGATCTCAGGGTGGTGAGTTCAAGCCCTGCCTACTTAAAAAAAAAAAAACAGAGCTAGAGGTCTTTCGGAAAGATCAATTTGAGAAATATAATGGAGAGATATAGGGTAAGAATCAAGATGCTGGGTAATGGAACTGGCCCACTGGCTTCTCAGAGTAGCTGTCATGGCAGTTTTCCTTGGAAGCTAAGATGCCTGAACTGAGAACTGAGAAAGGAAAGGGGTGTCCTAGGTGAAGAAAAGGGATGGTGAAGTGGGATCGTGAGTGAGGCTCAGAGACACCCCATTCACCCACCAAGAGCCCAACCTGCAAACTCACCTTTCCTTCCTTGTCACAGTGCCTTCCCTCAGGTTTTTAAAGGGGCCTTGTTCCCTTTAACAGAGGGCCTTCAACCATTCTGTTCCTCTCCCTGGAGAGCTTCCTGGCCTCCTCCCCCATTCTTGAGGGAATTGGTAAGTTTGGAAAGCACCCAGAATTACTTGAGGAAAAGGATCTGTGTATAGCAGATACATTTGAATTTGCCAAGAAACTGCCACCAGCTTCACTCATTTAGAAACAGAAGCCAGGTGGTGGTTTTCTCCTTGTGGTCCCATGTCTTCACAGATAAAATGTGAGCCTTGACCTTCACTGTGCAGTGCACAAAAATAAGTGCTCCAAAACTATTTGCTGAAAGAACAGCCGGATGAAGGTAAGAGCCCGGCCAAGGCTGCATATATAATGGACGCCTGACCTTTCCCCGTGGTCAATGAATTTATTTTTGATTGGACTGAGCCAGGGTCAATTTCTAGATGGCCTCAGGGCCTCAGGCATATATGTTGGAGACTGCACACCTCAGGGCACAAAGGGTTATACCTGTTCTTGCTCAAAAATTACAGGAAATTGCTAAATGGACCAAAAGAAGAACCAGCATGCTTGCTGCTCTCTGTCTCTCCCCTGGCCCCCAGCTGTTGCCTCATGGAGGGTCAAAACAGGCAAGATAAAATCTGTCCGACTCATAGCTCCAAAAAAACAAGAGTTAGAAATGTGACCCAACCGCAGTTCTGCCCCACCCAGCCCTGTCTCTCCCCACTGTGTGGCCCAGGGACGCTCTGACCCAGGACTGGCCACCTCAGGCCTGCATCCCTGCCTGCACCAAGTTCTCCCAGCCTTCTGTTTTGAGACTCTATTCTGAGCTCTCATGAGATCCAAACCTGGGTTCATTTCCAGATAGTGGGCCCGGTTTTCATGTTCTCTAACAAAAAGTCTGGTGTAAGTCAGGGAGGGACGGAAACCCATGCTCCTCCAAGCCCTGCTTCTTGGCCCACTGGCTTCTCAGAGGCATTGCGGTAGTACTTTTCCTTAGAAGCCAGGCCCAGCCCCACAGTACCTAGCTCCCTCCGATCTGATCTTGGTGAGGCAGCAGTGTGGATGAGCGGTCTTCATCCCCATCCCAACCCCGGGAGCTGGGAGTCAACTCCAGAGCCAATGAGATAGAGTTGGGAGCCCTCACACAGGCCATGGGACCTGGAGAAGATGGATTCTCTCCTATACCACGAAGACCAACCTAGACATATCCCTGGATATAGAACACATCCTTCCTGGAACCTGACACAGGGCCTTTGCCCAGAGCTGATTGTAGATCATCATTTGTTGAATGTTCTCCAGAATTATCTGAGTGAATGAATGACTGATATTGACAATGAGTCAGGAGCCTTCAAAACCTGGACACTTCTGGGTTAAGAAAACCCCTTATCAGCCTCTTTCTTCTCACCCTGAGACCCCACCGCACCCCACCAGTGGACAGCCATGCAGACCCCCTCTCCCTCCACATTCGGAGTGTCCCAGTCAGTAAGATGGCATCTCCTTTCCACATGAGCCTGAGTTAACTCTTCTCAACACTTCATTCCCACTTCCCGCTTCGTCACTGTGCCCTGTACAAAGCACATATAGAGAGCCCTAACCCAGATCAACCTATATGAAATTGAGGACAGGAAGTGCTAGAATGGCCCCATAACACACACACACACACACACACACACTCACACACTCACACACACTCACTCACTCTGAAGAAGCACAAACTGGGCAAAATGTAAGAATTCAATTTCACCAAATCATTTTTTTAACATGGGATTTCCCAGTGTCTCAAAAGAAAATTACAGCTCCCAGACAAGCATCTATAAGTAAAAAACATAAAGACACTGGCAGCAAGCCCACTGTGGGTGGGAAATCACCAGCAAGGGGAACTCTGCTCCCCTCTAAGAGTTCTAAAATTGTTCCAGAGCCATTGTTTCTGCCCCTGCAACCAACCATACTGTAAGTTGTGTAAGATGCTGTCGAAAGAGCACAGGGCTGAAAGTCAGGAACCTCAAGTTCCAAACCCACAACTGCCCCCAAGAAGCTTTGTGACCTTGTATGAGCTCCTTAGAATCTCTGGGCTGTCCTGTTCCCACCTGTAAAATGAAAGATGGGCTTTGGATCTTCTGTCTTGGATTTCTACTATATTCACAGTGCCTGGCCCAGTGCCATCTAGGAAGGGCTTAATAAGTACAAATGAGAAGAAACAGTCCAACATGATTTCTTTTAAAAGATGTACTTATTTATTTGAGAGAGAGAGAGCATGAGCAGGGGGAGAGGAGAGGCAGAAAGACGTGGAGCCGGACGTGGGGCTTGATCTCACAACCCTGAGATCATGACCTGAGCTGAAAGCAAGAGTCCAAGACTTAACCAATTGAGCCACCCAGGCATCCCATCCAACATGATTTTTGAGTGAATATAACCTGGCTTAAGATACCATTTCCCAACAAGTTCATCAGGGAAGTTAAATAGAATGCATCTTTGGAAGATCACTAGGTCTTGGGGTTTTTCTCTTTTTCCATAGCCAATTTTTAGCCCATGGGGTGAAAAGGAGAGAAGTAGGAGTAACTCTGTGGCGACAGTGGAGGGATTGGTGGGATAGAACTACTGAGGGGGAGGCTTGCTCGTGTCAGTGTGAGCTACACCATTCCAAGCTGTCTTGGACCTGCCTCTAGGTAATGAGCCCTGCATGTGGGTGGTGATGACGGTGGCAAGTATCTGCCCAGTGAGTGGATGTAAACCCAGACGTCATCACCCCCACCCCAGCAGAAGAAGGAAGCAGGCTGGGGCACTCTCAGACCACCTTTGCATGAACACAACTAGCCATGTACCTGTCCGAGCGACTGAAGAAAGGAGGACAGCCCTCTGCAGGGTCAGCATGCAGCCAGGGTCCCTGGCCTTACATCCAAATAGCAACCCCGGAACTCTGAGGAATGCTTGCTCTCACCCCCAGAGAACCCTAGGGAGGGGGCTCTTGTGCTCCTCCCAACACTCTCTCCATCTCTTCAGGCCCCAGGGAGACACAAGTACCTGGGAGTTGCTTCGGGGAGGATTTTCCTAGACTGGTTCTAAAGATGGTCAGACAGTCTTCCCAGGACATTTGCCTTCTAGTCCCCTCTGCCTCCAGGAGGGGACACAGCCCAGTGGGCTAGAAAGCTCAGCTTCAGAATCAAGCTAGCTCTGTCCCTCACCTACCATCTGGCTGTGGGAAAGCTACTTGGCCTCTGTTTCTTCTTTCATAAAATGAAAACAGTAGGACCAACCCAACAAACAGTTATGTGGATTAAATGAGATAACGCAGAGAGAGCGCTGAGGCCAAGCCCAGAGCTAGCTCATATGCACCATGATGATTACACAGAGCTACAAAGACACTCACAGATCAGACCAACAACAGGCCTCAGGAAGTCTGTCCACAATGCTGCTAGAGGGGTCATGGTCAGGTCACGTGATAGTGACTAGGAAAGGCCAAGAATGTCAAAGTAAAAGAAAACCTCACCCCTTCCCAGGAAGTACTGACTCTAGGATGGTGAGAGTCCACGGCAGCTTTAGAGGTCATGGAACCAGCCCCTCACTGCACGGTGGAGGAAACAGGCTCAGAGACAATGTATGATATGCCTGAGAACACCCCACGGGGTTGTGACAGTATTTGGACAAAAGGACATATCTTCCCATTTCTTCTTGGTGTGGCCAGATTATTTTCTCAGGTATTAATTTGTGTTTAGATGGTTGCGTTTTTCCTTTGCCTTCTCATTCCAAGAAGGTCTGGGATCTGTCCTCTTTGAGACTCAGGACCAGACAGAAGCCACCCCTGGGCCCTTCTCTCCTTTGCATCTGTTTTCCTGAGCCTGAGCTCCTTGCAGACTCAGAGGAATGTCTTGAAGGCCACCCTGGGAGGGAGAAAATGAAAGGGGAGAGGGAAAGGGGACGTTGGGGAGTGGGAAGAGGATCCAGACTAGTGCTCTGTACCTTCAGTGAGCAGTGGGCCTCAGTGGTGGGGAGGCAGGGCCCTGGGCACAAAAGCCTCAAGCAGGGCCTGACAGCAGTCTTAGCCTCACAGGGTACCAGGGCCCATGAGAGAGAGCACAGACTATAGAAGTGCCCCTTTCCTGGGCAGCACCAGAAGCCTCCTGGATTCTTGGGTGCCCTTATTAGGAGGGGGCCTATAATGAGAGCAATAGAATTTCCTCCCCGTCAGTAAGATGGGAGTTCACGCTGGAACTGAGTTGATCTCAGGAGCATTTCTTGCCCTCCTGGGATGGTGGATTGAGAGTCATACTACCCACATAAGGCTCTACTCAGCCCCCTTCACGACAGCATTTCCTATGACTGCATCGCCCACCTGTACAGTCCTTTACAAAGTGCTCTGCAACAGTCTATTCGGTCCCTGAGATCCTGACCATTAACCAGATGAAAAAAAAGGGAGCCCAGAAAACAGAGCAGATTTGCTCAAGTTCACACAGGTAGTAAGAGAACCAGGACGAAACCCCCATTCTCTGGACTCCTGGACAATGCTCTTTACAACACGTCACTGCCGACCCTGTACCACTCTTTGTACACAGCTGGCCTCTGGGTCACTAGCAAAGCACACCTCACTGTCACCCAGGTTCCACAGACCCGGGCAGGCCTCTGCAGGAGAGACAAGGCCTGCAGGAAACATCTGGCAGGCCTCCCCTTCCTGGGTGACACTGCCTTGATGACTCTGCAGGATGCAGTGATGGCTTTCTAGATGTTTACCTGACACTGGCTGCATGTCAGCCTGAATGGAAGCTAAAGGCTTAGACGTTGACAAAAGGCCCTATCAATGATTTGGAAATAAAAAACAAAAAGTACAAGTAGTTACCAAACAGATGAGAAAAACCTGTAAACCCACTAGCCATTAAGAGACGTTCACTAACTTAAAAAATGGTCAGAGGACATGTACAGACATTTCTCCAAAGAAGACTTACAGACAGCCAAGAGACACATGAAAAGATGCTCAACATCACTCAACATCAGGGGGAAACAAATCAAAACCACAATGAGATATCACCTCAAACCTGTCAGAATGGCTAAAATAAAAAACACAGGATGTGCAGAAAAAGGAACCCTCATGCACTGTTAGTGGGAATGCAAATTGTGCGGCACTGTGGAAAACTGTATGGAGTTTCCTCAGAAAGTTTAAAATAGAACTACCCTACGATCTGGCAGTCGCCCTACTGGGTATTTACCTCAAAAATACAAGAACACTAATTCAAAGGGATACATGCACCTCCATGTTTATAGCAGCACTATTACAATAGCCAAAGTATGGAAGCAGCTCAGGTGTCCGTGGATAGATGAATGGATAAAGAAGAGGTGTTATATATATATGCAATATAATGTTACTCAGCCATAGAAAAAGAACGAAATCTTGCAATTTGCAACAACATGGATGGAGCTAGAGAGTATTATGCTAAGTGAAATAAGTCAGTCAGAGAAAGACAAATATATGATTTCAGTCATATGCAGAACTTAAGAAACAAAACAGATGAACAAAGAAAAAAAGAGACAAACCAAAGCCAGAGAACAAACTGAGGGGAGGTGGCTGGGGGGATGGGTGAAATAGGTGATGGGGATTAAGAGTGCACTTGTGATGAGCACTGAGTAATGTACAGAATTGTTGAATCACCATATTGTACACCTGAAACTAATATAACACTGTATGTTAACTATACTGGAATTAACATTTTTAAATTTTTTAATTAAAAAAAAAGAAAAAATCTAGAAAGAACAATATTTAAAAAGAGTGACAAACATTGTTTCCAAAACTGTATGTGTATTTCTAAAGCTGCCATCATTCCATTTAAATGTTCTCATTTATGAAGTGGTTTTAAAACTCTCCTGAATATATTATCTAATAACATATCCATATACTTAAAAAAATGAAAAATTAATACCTGCTAAATTGATGTTATTGCTGTTGCTACAATACCTATTAGGTTGACAAGGTCTTTCCCCTATACTATTGATGGGAATATAAATTGACACAACTTTCTTACACACACACACACACACACACACACACACACACACACCAAAAGCCTTCAAAGTATTCACATGCTTAAATACAACATGGTATCTTGGACTGAATCCTGGAATGGATTAAGGACATTAGTAAGAAAACTAATAAAAGCCAAATATAGTCTGGAGTAAAGTACCAATGCTAATTTATTAGTTTTGATGAATATACTCTGATTAGATAAGATATTAATGTTAGAGGAAGCTGTGTGAAGGGTACATGGGAACTCTCTGTACTATCTTTGTAACTTTTTGTAAATCTAAAATTATTTCAAAATGAAAGGTTTATTTTTTAAATGTTCACATTCTTTTACCCAGAAATTTCATTTCTAAGATTTTATTGTATCTCAAAACTTATCAGAGATATATGGGAGCTCCTGGCTGGCTCAATCAATAGAGCATGCAACTCTTTTTTTTTTTTTCCTAAGATTTTATTTATTTATTTGACAGAGAGAGAGACAGCCAGCGAGAGAGGGAACACAAGCAGGGGGAGTGGGAGAAGAAGAAGCAGGCTTCCTGCTGAGCAGGGAGCCCGATGGAGGGCTCGATCCCAGGACTCTGAGATCATGTCCTGAGCCAAAGGCAGACGCTTAACAACTGAGCCACCCAGGCGCCCCTGCAACTCTTTTTTTTAAAACATTTATTTATTTGAGAGAGAGTGTGTGCGAGCAGAGGGAGAAGGAGAGAATCTCAAGCAGACTCCCAGCTGAGCATGGAGCCTGATGTGAGGCTGATCCCATCACCCTGAGATCATGACCTGAGCCGGAACCAAGAATCAGACATTCAACCAAATGAGCCACCCAGGTGCCTCAAGCATGCAACTCTTGATCTCGGGGCATGAGGTCAAGCCTCATGTTTGGCATACAGCTTACCTAAAACAAAACAAAACAAAACAAAACAAAACAAAACAAAACAAAACAAAACAAAACAAAAAAACACCTAGCAGATTGAAACAAAACAACAAAAAAGAAATGCTTAGCATATTAAAAAAAACTTATCAGAGATGTAGATAGACATTTATACACAAAGATACTGCACCACGTGTGATAATCACAAAAATGTGGCAATTATCTACATGTCCAAGAATAGCAGTTAATTAAATAAGTTATAATGCATCAAATGATGATAGAATGCGGTCAAAAACAATATATAATATTTGTTGACATGGAAAATGCTTACAGTAGAAGGTAAAGTGAAAGAATTAAGACATAAACTATATTTTAAGTTCAATACAAATTTTAAGTGATGTACATAAACAAGATAAGAAATACACTAATATATTAAAGGTAGTTATTAATGGGTCATACAGAGAATCTCATTTTCTTCTGAGTATATTTGTATATATTGTAAATTTTCTACAATGAACTTTTGTTTATAATCAGAAAAGAACGTATCAAAAATCCCCAACCCACTGGAGTTCCTCAAAAATTTAAACAGAGTTACCATATGACCTAGCAATTCCATTCCTAGTATCACTAAAAAAAAGTAAAAAAAACAACCTGAGAACATATGTCCACAATAACATTTGTACATAAATATCCATAGCAATATTATTTATAATAGCCAAAAAGTAGAAACCCTCCACACGTCCAGCAGGATCAACAAAATGTGGCGTATCCATGCAATGGAATATTATTCAGCAGGAAACAGGAAAGGAGCATAGACCCAAGCTACAACATGATAAACATTATAGTAAGTGAAAGACACAAGACTCAAGAGGGCATTTGTTATAGGATTTCATTCATATGAAATGCTCGGAATAAGCAGACCCCTAGAGACAGAGAGTATAGTCTACTAGTGGTTGCTGGGAGCTGGGGGATGGGAAGCGACTACTAATGGTCCGAGGTTTCTTGTTGGGGTGATGAAAATGTTCTGCAATTAGCGACGATGGTTGCACAACCTTGTGGATACACTAAAAACCATTCAATTGTACACTTCAAAGGGTGAATTTTGTGGTTTGCGGATTATTAGATCTCAGAAAAAGAAAAGAAAAAGGAAAAAATTCCCCTGTCCAAACGCCACATCTTACTGCTTCTAACAATTTTCTTTCACAAAATCCTTTTCCTTAATTTTAAGTGATGCTCAGGCTGGTAGAGTCCGACTGCCCCCCCCAAGCCAGGCCCGTGTAGGCAGGCCGGCAGCCATCCGTTTATGTGATGGACAGACTCCTGAGAGGGTGATTGTGATTGTGAGTCTGTCCCCGTCGGTTCTTTGCACCCTCACCGCTTCATTCATCTGTCTATCCTTCTTTCCCTCCCTCCCTCAAACACTAAAGCTATACTATCCAGGGGGCCCCCACGATGAGGAGCTAATCCTTAGAGCTACCCTTTGACACTGACACTCTGCCCTTTTAAATCTCCCCTATAAAACGCAAGTTTTCTGGGATTTTGAATTTACCACCCCTGTGGGAATTAACTCATCTAACAAAGAGTAGGCTGAAAAGACAAGAGATACAGAAAGAAGCTTTAATAGGGGCAAAGGGATGGGGTAGGCTCACAGCAGGCAATAGCTCCTGGAATGGACAAGCCTTGGCAGGGTATGAGAACACTGGTACTAGGAATCTTCCAGGAGAGAGGGGAAGACAGGGGCACAAAGGCAAATATGCTGACTGATCAGTCCCAAGAAGTAGGCCTGCTTCTCTCCCTTATCGGGCCTAAGGCGGTCATCATGAAATCTTCTACCTCCGAAGTGGGACCCTTTTAGACACCCTGAGTGGATATCATTGTTGCAGTAGAATATTGGGCACAGAAAAAGGGGAGAGGAGGAAAGCAGAAAGGGCTGGCAAAGCGGGGGAGTTATTCCCTCCCCTGGCCCTGTGGAGGGCTCCATACTTAAGGACACTTGGCGATCCTCAGTACTTGGGTTTCCCATTTCTCCCAGTTGAGGCTTCTCTTCCTACTGGAAACCCAAGGTCTCCCAGCAGCCTTCCTAAGAACACATTTCTGGCAGGGCTGGGCCAAGGGTAAAGTAAAAAGAAGAGTCAGTATTGAAAAAATAAAAGTAGGAAAAAGCAAATGAAAATTTTAATGCTGGCCTGAGGTTCTTTTCTGTAGGGCGTACAGAACTTTGTAAAGAGCAGGTGAGGATTTGGGTCTGGGACTCTTGGGGAGAGCCGGGGAGGAGGCTAGGGGCCCTGGAGCAGGGTAGCCCTTTGAGTAAAGATGCCACCCTCCTGCTCAGGGCGGAGCGGGGCCAGGCTGGCCAGAGAGTGTGTTGAAATGAAAAACTGATGGAGGAATTTAAAGAAAACAGGTAAGGTAAGCAGTAGTTACATCATTTTGCACTTGAGGGCTTGCCAGGCAGGCCTACGGGAGCACCAGGGTGGGGGTGGGCGTGGTGGGGGGTGGGGAGTCTCGTGTGTGACAGTCAACAGTTCTGCCTGTCTAGCAATCTTTCCTCCATTCTTCTGGATACAGCACCTCACTTTTCTGAGGGAGAACTCCATCTCCCTCACTCCCCAGTGGGACAGTCAGCACAGGACCCAGATCAGCCCATGAGACTCTGTCTCGTATCACACAAGGAGGCTGGCATGGCCTCTACCTAAAGGCAGTCTTGCTTTTTTTGAAAACCCAGGTTCAAGTTTCCTGGTCTTCCTGAAGCCTCAGAGCCAACCCTGTCTTCAAGGCTACGAGCTGGGAGTCTTCTAATAAATAACCATTTTTGGCTTATGTTAGGCTGGACCCTCACCGATACAACATGATGCCAGCACCTGGGTGGTTCAGCTGGTTAAGCGTCTGCCTTCGGCTCAGGTTATGATCTCAGGGTTCTTGGATCAAGCCCTGTGTTGGGCTCCCTGCTCAGCGCGGTGTCTGCTTCTCCCTCTGCCTGCCCCTCCCCCTGCTCATGCATGCATACTCTTTCTGTCAAATAAATTAAAAAATCTCTAAAAAAAATTTTTTTTAAATACATAATGCCATGGTACTAATAATTCCCATTATTTACCGAGTGTCTACCATGTGCCAAGAACAGTGTGGGGCCTATCACATGCATTAACCTAATTCTCGTTCCACAGATGCAGAAAAACTAGGACTCACAAAGATTAATACCATGTCTGGGAGTTCCATATTTAAGGGAGATGAAAAGGGGATTCAGATCCACTTTGATTTAGCTTCCAAGCCCAGGCTCATTCTCTCTCTCGCCTGCCTTCCTCCCCCCCTTCCCTCCCTTCAGTCCCTTCTCTTTCTTCTCTTCCTGTTTCTTTTAAATTTGGACGTTGCGGGCAGAGAGTGGAGTTAACCAATTCCTCAGTTCCTGGCACTTGAGCACCACTGGTCCCCTCTCCTGTTTCACCACCCAAGTTTTTCCCACCTTACCATACCACCTTCCCAATGCCCAGGATCACAGCTCACATGTGATAGGGTCTGACCTCTCCCTGACAGGCACTCCAGATATTTGGGAGTCTAGATTTTGAGTTTCTTTGTTTCTTTGAGGATCAAAATCGAGTTTGACCTGAGAAACTTCTCCAGATGACTCTCCAGCACTCCCATCCAATAGCCAACCTATTAGCCTTATTATCGCCTTAGTTCTGGGCTAGAATGAGATGTGGAACTGGTAAGAAAGAGAAAGACTCAGTCTCTACCCTTAAGAAGTTTAAAATTCATACACTGGTCCACTGAACAAATACATATGGAGAACTGACCTCACAATGATAGGAAGGATGAATGTGACAGTTGTTGCCCTCTGAGAACGAAGAGTCTACTAGGGAAGAAGACAATTAAGCAATTAGACCTTTGTCACAAGTCTGTGGTAGGGGAGATGCAGCAAAGCTGGGTAGACAGAATCCAGGCCTGGGCATGACTCGGATAGTAACATTAATCCCAGAAATCATATATAAATCTATATTTGTTTCTGCTCGTTTGCCTCAGCATCATGCAACAATGGTGGGTGGAATTTCCATCACGCTTGGAGGGGAAATGTGGGATAGCCGGAATTAAAATGGAGACTATGTGGCATGCACTAAATTAAGTGCAAGGAGTCCAGAGGGACACTCAGAGAAGGAAGCAATCATCCTAGACCAGACCTGTGGAGACTGGGACCAAGGAAGTCCTGCCTATGGAGTGGGACACAGATGTCCCCACATACAGATGCCTTCACTGGAGAAAACAAACAGGGTATCTAATATAAATCCCAATCAAAAGACACCGAAGACTCTGCCCTGCGGGGGAGAGTAATGGCTGGGCTGCTTCCCACAAGGCTAATTCTCCATGGTCCAGGCTACGTGGCAGTAGGGGCAGATTAGCTAACAGTGGTGAACAGTTCTCCTGAGCAGCCCAGCTGCCCAGCAGGTAAGAAGGCAGCACTGAGAACCCTCGCCGCTGCCACCTCTGGGCAGACACAAGTGTGCTCAGGGCGGGGCGCCTGGGGGGCTCAGTCAGTGTCTGATTTGAGCTCAGGTTACGATCCCAGGGTCCTGGGATAGACTCCCACAAACAGGATCTCTGCTCAGCAGGGAGTCTGCTCCTCCCTCTCCTTCTGCCCCTCCCCCAGCTTGCATTCTCTCTCCATCACTCTCTCAAATAAATAAAATCTTAAAAATACAAGTGTGCTCAGGACAGAGTCTGTTCACCAGAGGCTGCCCCTAGAGTAGGCTGATGCCGCCCAGACCAGCAAGTTCATATGGGGACACCTAAAATGTTCCTTGAGACTTTATGTCCCCAGTCCACTGTTTCGAGCAGCAGAAAGCCCTCATTTGGAAGTGTGATGAGAGTTTTCTAGACCTCATCCAAGCAGACCCTGGGAGGTGGTTCTGACATCAGTCCCCAGCGCCTCCCCACTCAGGGCCTAGGGACCACTTGCTCCAGATGGTGAAGGACATGAAGGCCATCAGAACCCCCTCTGGGGACTTCACAGCTAGTCTCATGCTGACTTGAACACACTGACTGGGGCTCCTGCCACGTGTGTCTTTCACTGGGGGCCAGGAGAGTAGGAGGGGACTGTGAGGTCATTCAGTGGGGAAGACTCTCATCCTGCTCAAAGCTGGAGCTCAAAAGGGTTCCTCATAGGTGCAGTGTCACAACACATGCCAGGAGCACCATTCTTCCCATTCCTGCTGGCCACAGACAGTGCAGGGCTGGGCTTGGCAGGGAGGGGGGCCCGGAACGGTGGGGAAAGCCCTAGAGACGATGTGGGCCTTCCTTTGGGCCTTGACGGATAAGCCACCTTGGGTTAGGAAGAAAGAAAGTAGGAGGAATCGTGTTCCGGGGAGGGTGAATAGCCTGGACAAAGATACAGAGGTGGCAACACAGTGTTCAGTCCAGTCTGACTAAGAAGAAACCAGGAAAAGGAGTCCTGAAGAATAAAATAAGACTCTCCTCCCTACTCCCTGCCCTCTGGCAGAAGAAACCAGTGTTTCCCCAAGTGTCATATCCTTTGGGCATCTTCTGTCACTTCTATTCCCAACCCCAGGTCCAGACAGCCAAGCTCCAAGATCCACAGAAAATAAGGGTGGGCTTTCCACAGCCCTTCACTGTCTCTCTTCCTTCTTTTCCTCTGGACCTCCTGACTCTGATCTTTGCCCTGCATGTACTTTTCCTTTCATGTAAAAATAAATAATCTCTCTCAATCTGTCTCTCCCTCTCCCCTACACAAACACACACACAACACACACACACACACACACACACACACACACACACACACACCTACAGCTGCTCAAACTCCAATGGCTTCTCACTGCCCTTGGGATAAAATCCCGAATCCTTACTCGAGGCCTGCCCCATCTGGTACCTGGGCCTCCCTGGGCTGGCTCAGCCACTCCCACCCGCTCTCTCTGCTGCGTCTTGCTCCGGGCCTTCCGCACGGCGGCCTTGGCCCATGCTGCCACCTCTCCGGAGAAGGCTCCTACCAGCAGGCCGCAACTGAACCATTACTCACAGAAGCCTCCCCCTAGTCTAAACCAAGTGCCCCTCTCACTCTTTTTCATAGGACCTGTTATATCCCACCACACTGTTCATCTCACTTTCTAGAACCATTTGTCTCTGTGTTTCCTTACGTCATACCAGCTACCTACACTGGGATGATGGCTTCTCAGGTTTCATTCACCCTAATTCCCCAGAACCCGGTATACATCCTGACAAGTTGTTTTCTAAATATTCAAAAGACATCCCTCTGCCTGTAGGATGAAAACCTAAGCTCTTGACACAAAGACCTTTTCACATTTGAGCTTTGCCTGCTCTCCTGCCTCATGTGGCCCAAGTTGGCCATCCCTATCTCTGACCTCCTTAGGGACCCGGGACTCCAGCCAGACCAGGTTACTTGCCATTTTTTGAACACAATTTGCCCTTTCTCATCTTCATACTTTCCTATAAGTTTTTCTCTTGGTAGAGAGTAGCAAATTCCTATTCATTCTTCAAGGCTCATTCTGGCTCCTTCCTGGCCTCCTCCAGGCAGCATTCCCGGCCCTCCTCTCCCCTCCCTTCCCACATCTGTCTGCCCCTTTATTGCTCTCCTACCTCTCTTCTCCATTAACTCCTGAGGGCACCCTCGACTCCTCTCATCTCAAGGGCCTGTTACAGGTCCTAGCACACAGAAGGACCTCGGAGGAAACATCTTTCAGCTGAATGGCTTCTGCTCAATAACGGAAGAACATTCCAATGTTCCAGCAGACCCCCAAGCAGCATGCGCTCTGTTGTACGGCAGTAAACCCTCCCCTGCATGGGGAATTCTTTAAGCACAGGCTGTATACCCTATTCAACAGTGTTTTTCAAATTCTCTGCGATCCATTATAAACATACATAAATATCACACTAAAAACAAAAGTTTCACAAAATGATATTTACTCTTTCTTCCATGGGGTATACCCTGGTATACCTTTTGTATTTCATTATTCATAAATGCTGGTTTTAACCACTAAAAATGGGGTTTCAGGAGCCACAAATGAGTGGAGACCCACAGTCTGAAAGACTCCCATGCTAGCCAGCATGTTAGATTCCCTCATCTCCACAGTGCCACCATTTCCTCTTTGACACCAGTGCGCATTTTAGGTAACTTAGCCAATCAAAAGGGTGATTCTCCTAGAGCTGCGCAGGGACTAGAGGGGAAGGTTCTGTTGACTGGTTAACAGGTAGAAGGGCTCCCTGGTACAGCTTTCCAGAGACCTAAGGCCTCCCACTCATTCAACTCCACAAATATTTATTGAGTATCTACTACGTGCTAGGCCCTGTCCCTGTCTCTGGAGATACACCTATGAATAAGAGATTAAAAATGCCTGCCACACGGGCGCCTGGGTGGCGCAGTCGTTAAGCATCTGCCTTCGGCTCAGGGCGTGATCCCAGGGTCCTGGGATCTAGCCCCACATCAGGCTCCTCAGCTAGGAGCCCCAAAATAAAAATGCCTGCCACAATGTCAAGGAAGTGGAGAAATTGGAGCCTTCGTGCGTTGCTGGTAGGAATGTAGGTACATCCTTTATGGTAGGTGCATCCTTTATGGAAAATGGTTTACGGTTCTTCAAAAGGTTAAACATATGAGGTGCCTGGGTGGTGCAGTCGGTTGAGCAGTTGAGCGTCTGACTCTCAGTTTTCGCTCTGGTCGTGATATCGGGGTTGTGGGATCGAGTCCCGCATCAGGCTCCTCGCTCAGCATGGAGTCTGCTTAAGACTCTCTCTCCCTGGGGCACCTGGGTGGCACAGCGGTTAAGCGTCTGCCTTCGGCTCAGGGCGTGATCCCAGCGTTATGGGATCGAGCCCCTCCTCTGCTAGGAGCCTGCTTCTTCCTCTCCCACTACCCCTGCTTGTATTCCCTCTCTCGCTGGCTGTCTCTACCTCTGTTGAATAAATAAATAAAATCTTAAAAAAAAAAAAAAAAAGACTCTCTCTCCCTGCATGAGGTGCCGGGGTGGCTCAGCTGGTTAAGCATCTGCCTTCAGTTCAGGTCATGATCCCAGGATCCTGGGATCAAGCCCCTCATTGGGCTCCCTGCTCAACAGGGAGTCTGCTTCTCCCTCTGCCCCTCCCCCCACTCGTGCTTGCTCACTCTCTCTCAAATAAAAAAAATCCTTAAAATAAAAAAAACCACTCTCTCTCCCTCTCCCTCTGCCCCTCCCTCCCAATCCCACTCTGTCTCCCTCTCTCTCATAAATTAATTAATTAATCAATTAAAACATTGAATTATCACATGATCCAGCAATTCCACTTCTGGGTATATACCCAAAAGAATTATAATCAGAGACCAGAACACATACACCAATGTTCATAGTAGCATTATTCACAACAGCCAAAAACTGGAAGCAACTCAAATGTCCATCAACAGATGAGTGAATAAACAAATATGGGATGTACATACAAAGGAATATTTTCAACCTTAAAAAGGAAGGAAATTCTGACACATGCTACCACATGGATAAACCCTGAAGACATTATGCTAAATGAAATAAGGCAGACACACACAAAAAATGTTTGATCCCACTTATGAGGTACTTAAAATAGGCAAATTCACAGAGACAGAGTAGAACACTGGTTGCCAGAATCTGGAGGGAGGGAGGATGAGGTGTTACTGTTCAATGGGTACAGAGATTCAGGTCGGGGTGATGAAAAAGGTTTAGAGATGGATGGTGGTGATGGTTGCAAAACAATATGAATGTACTTAATGCCATTAAACTGCACACTCAAAAATGGTTAAAATGGTAAATTTTATGTTATCTATTTTTTACCATAATTTTTTTAAAATGTGGCACTTGGAACATATGTCCCAGAGGCACAGACTGGGAGAAGAGCTCATTAATAGAGTAGCATCATTTCTCCCCACCTCAGCACAGGAGCCATAAACTACATCTGGGTTCTGGAGAATCTGGGCGGAGTAGTAGGAGGGGGTCAGGAAACAGGAGGCATGTGCAGGTTTCCCCACCATCTCCTCACACAGAATACTTCCTTTTGTATCTGTTTTCAATTTTAAGCATGTTCAGAGGAAATTTTGTTTGGAAAAAAGAGCCCCCACATAGCTTCATCAGTTGTAACCAATGTACAGATCTGGTGGGGGATGCTGATGATGGGGACAGCTATGCATGTTTGGGTGCAAGGGCTACAGAGGAAATCTCTGTATCATCCTCTTAATTTGCTATCAACCTAAAACTGTTCTAAAAAAAAAAAATAGTTTTTAGGGGAGGAAAAGGCCACCGCTGCCTAAAAACATGTTTCTAAACTACCGCCTTCCTTCTCCAAAATGACCACTGGTTGAGAGAACTTTTCATGAAGAGTGAGCTGCCAAGGACCCCTCTGCAGGAGGGACCCCTAAGCACTTTGCAGGCAGGTGTTAGCTCTGTGAGAGTGGGGGGCCCACGAGTGGGTCCGGTCCTTCTACTAGCCCTTCCCCTGGGCTGAGGTGGCCAGTTACTGGATTTTTGGCTCCATCTCCTCCCAAGGGTAGGTTTCTCAGCCGAGTCACTTCTGGTCTTGACCAGGGTTGGGTATGGAAATGCCACCCCCCGACCCCCAATTTTGGCCTTAGAGACCTTGGCTCCAAGTCCTGGCTCTGCACTTTATAAGATATTTAACATCCAGGCTGTTTATTTCACTGTGAAATGGGGATGGCCTGACACCACCCACCTCCCAGGATATGATGTGTCCTGACGCCACCAGAGAACACACAGCACAGTGCCAGGCACCAAGGAGGCACACACAAGGAACTTTAGTGTTGGGCCCTGAAGCTCAGGAATGGTGTCGTGGGCCCCAGTTGTGGGGCGGGCCACACCCTTGAACCTACCAGGCCAGCCTGGCCAGTCCTAGCACTCGCTTGGGGTGCATTTCGTGTATAGCCACCCCTGGAACAAATAGCCAGGGAGAGCACTGGACTGACAAAGACAGCAGCCCTCAGATGCCTAAAAATGCTTTAGAGCAGAGTCACGGTTTCAGGAGCTGGTTTCCAAGGAAGGAAGCCTCTGCCTGCCACCCCCAGGAGCCCTCCCTGAAGGGCCCCACCCTGCACTGCCCTGAACTCATCCCTACCGTGACAATTTCCACACTGGGCTGTGATTTCTTGAAGACAGGTGGACTTTGCCCCAGCAGGGGTTGAGGGAGTTCCACTAACATCTCCTCTATGACTGGGTACTTCATTTCACTCCCTATGACCCCCCCACCCCACCCCCACCTCCTGCCATTTGGGGCTATTCTCAAGAGAGGCAGAATTGGAAACAAATGGAAATAGGGCACTTTTTCTTTCTCTCTTACATTAACACTCTGTGCCTCTCCCTAACAGAGGGCCTGTTTTTGCCTTGTTCATCCTCTTGCTCATACAGACTTCAATAAGGAAGCAGACAAGCAACCTTTGTGCTGTACATGCTTACTTTACAATCACTGCTAATTCTGGACTTTGCTCCTTCTGTGTATCCTGATATGGGTGTATCACACGCAAGGTACCACATACACATGAAAAAACAATAGGTTCATTAAAAATCTAAGCTCATCTGTCTTCTTTTGCTGCTGCCCACCCTTCTCCCTATAAAAATCATTTTGACTTCATCATCAGAATCTAATTTCCACTAGTTAGAATTGGGTGGTTTTTTTCTACCCCTCACATTATATTCCTACTTAAAAAAATAAAGAATTTAATTACACAGTTTCTTAGAACCACCACTTGACTAAGCCCTCCTCTACTTCTGGCCGTGGGGACACATCAGTGTGAATGGCTCTGCAAACCTCTGAAATCTTTCCAAAGACTTTTGATATTGTTATTTTAGTTTATTATTATTATTCTTTCCCATTAGAAGAAATGTTTCATCATTTTGTAATCAAACAGCATTTGCAAATATCAACAAGAGGATGTGTAATGTATTATGCATGCATACTATATAATCATCTATTGTTAAGACAGAAACCTCCTGGTGGTGTAACACATCTCCAATCCCACTGCCTTCTACTTAACGTCCCTCTCTCAGATGGTGTGGAATAAATAATCTTTGTCTCAGAAATACCTGGCTTTTCTCTTCGCTCACTGATTGGAGCACCCCTGAAGTCATTCGGGGTGACTCACAGAAGCAGATCTGGGGACCAGGTGGCCAGAGAGCCTTGAGGGGACAGGCTACCAAAGAAACAGATACCTGGCCCTGCCTCAGTGAGTGGGCCATCTTTAGGCAATGCAGTGAAAAGGGGGGAATTTGTCCTCCACCTGCCCCCTGCTACTCCTTAAAAACTCAATCCAGCCCAAAACCCAGTGGCTTTGTCCTGCCCTCTGGACATCTAGGTCACCCCACCCAGGCCTGCCATCCCCAGGGAGTGTCCATCTCAGAGTGTCCTCTCTGCATCTATCTTCAGGGCATCAGGGAGCCACTATCAGCAAGCTCTCAGATGAGAAAGTATTTACACACAAATTCACTCTGATGAACAAAGGAATCCAACTGAAATGGAAAGATTTTAGCCTGTGAAGCAGACTAGGGCTGGGTGGGGAGGACCTGCCCTGTGAACCTGAGATCAGAGCATGCCTCAAACCCATGAGGAATATGGCTAGCCTTAATCAGGATCAACTCAACAGCATCAAATTTATCCAGAATCACTGAGGTTCCAATAAAATACCTTCCCTAAAAAGTGAAACTTCGGGCATGTGGGTGGCTCCATCGGCTAAACTGCCTTTGGCTCAGGTCATGATCCCAGGGTCCTGGGATCCAGCCCCGTGTCTCATCGGGCTCCCTGCTCGGGCGGGAAGCCTGCCTCTCCCCTTACCCCTGCTTGTGCTTTCTCTCTCACTATCTCTGTCAAGTGAATGAATAAAATCTTTAAAAACAAAAACAAAACAAAAAAAAAACACCACTATCCTTTTCCAGGGCACCTGTGTGGCTCAGTGAGTTAAGTGTCTGACTTTGGCTCAGGTCATGATCTCAGGGCCCAGCATCAGGCCCCATGGGCTCCAAGCTCAGCAGGGAGTCTGCTTCTCCCTCTCTCTCTGCCCCCCAACCTTGCCCTGTGCTCACGCTGTCTCTCTGTCAAATAAGCAAAATCTTTAAAAAACAAACAGAAAACCATCCTTTTTCCACTTAAGTGGTCATTATGAGCATTCCCTATGGAACTAGACAATAATGTGATTATGTTTCGTTATTGTTCCTCTGTCCTTCCCCATGGCCTTCACTTTCCTGTCATCTACATGTCTGTCTCTAAAAACAACCTACCAGCCCCACTCTTCAGGCTGTTTCTTTTCTTCTGTAGTAGTTGGGAAATCAGATAGCCACTCTTATTAGAACAGTGTGCTAAGTATTAACAGACTTGATGCCCTCAGAAGGCTAAAACACCTGGTTTAGATGCAAGGATTTTGACATATTTCTGCAGATTCTATTTTCAATAACTTTCAGTTCAGGGCTAAAGTCCAAAGAGAGATGAGGCTTCAAGACTCAATCCCACCAGAATGTTCCTTCCATATATTTCTCATCCATTCTCTGGCTGGTAAGACGTTTCTATTATTGTGAGGCTGCATGCAGAGCTCCATGTTTTGCCCTTATTCTAGTTGTTATTCATAGCCCTGCCAGGTGAGCAGCACTGATGAGCCCCACTCGGCCCGGGAGCTTTGGAGGAGCTTCATCAAGAGGGATGAAATGTACAGCCCTGTGATACCTGACACTGAGCTGGCATCTTTCAGGTTTCTGGAGCACTTTACAGACTTCAACCTCCTGCCATAGCACTGAGACGGCATCCGTGACCATGGCCGCTTTATGGTATGACCAACTGGGCCCCTGAAAGGAGCCTCCACAGACAGAGCAGAGCACCACCAGGTGGACCACCACCAGGGGCACATGACTGCCGGTGCCATTATGCACCAGTTCTTCAAGGAACCCAGAGGGTGATGTCTAGATGGGGCCACTTGGCCTGTGTTTGCAGCTGTTCTGAGCAATGAGCTCACTCTGCGTTTTTCACCCCGTGGGTTGTGACCCATTACTGGGTTATGAAATCAGTTTAGTGGGTCACAACCAGCAATTTTCTTTAAAAAATAAGTAGAACAGAAAATATCCAAGTGCATCACATACAGCGAGGTTGTTACTTTTATTAAACGTTTGCTTCGGTTTTATATATCTGTATGTAGGTGTGTGGTGGTTGGGACATGAGACATATTTCTCAGAGGGAGTGGTGGTCAAGGAAGTTTGAAACGCAGTAATCTAACATCCATTCTGTAGCTACATCTTCCTGAGACCCATCCCTGCTACCTCCCCACCCCGGTGAGAAGTCAAAAGGAATCTGTTCAAGGTCCTAAAATTGGCCTCCCCTGGAAGGCACAGGAGTAAGGGAAGCCTTCTTGGAGGAAATGGGGCTTGCTGTGACATGAGCAGGAATAGGGAGGGGGCAGCAAGGGCAGAAGGAAAGGCATGGGCAATGTACTATGGTAAGAAAGAGTAGGGTGAACAAGGGCTGGGAAAGGCCTGTGGGGGATAGCTATTGATGCCTACATTCTTGGGGAGGTAACCTGAGGGGCTGAGGCCAGAGGAGTGGGAGAAGAAAGCTGATCTGATTCCAAAGACCCATTTTCAAAGTTACCTTTGGGGGACACTTGACGGTGGGAGAGTTGAGGGGGGTGGTGTCCAGCCTAGCGCCCCTATCTCTCAGTGATAGTGCCTGCTTTTCTTTTGTCAATTTAAATTTAACTTTTAATGAATTAAAATGAAAAATTCAGTTCCTCAGTTATACTAGCCACATTTCAAACTCTCAGTAGCCACATATGGCTCATGGCCATCATGCTGTATACCACAGAACATTCCTATCAATGCAGCAAGGGCTACTGGACAGGGGTATTCTAGAATGAGCAAATGATTAATTCATTCCAGGACTGCCTTCCCTCAGGAATCCAACAACTTCCATTATTTCTATTACACATGTAGTTCCAAATGCAAATGTCTCTGGGAGAGGTACTGGAATGACCTAAATTCTTACCAAAGAGTAACTGGTTGATATTAATGGCCTGAAGAAAGCCAGAGCCTTTGAAGCCAGCCATCATAAGCTGAGTATGTGTGACAGCATGTGGCAGGATGGAGGGATGTCAGAAGACACTGCCCTAGCTGAAAGTGCTGTCCGAGGACACTGAACAATAAAGATAAGCTCCTCTATCAGGGGACATGGAAAACTCTGAGAACTGTGAGGAAGTGACCCACAGTTATTATTAAGCTTCAAGTGAGAGTTTATTCCCCAATAGTCCTCAGCAAGGGTTATTACACATGAAATAAGCACTTCTCTATTTCTAGGGAGGTAGTAAAAAAAAGTGGACACAGGCCTTCCCAGAGGCGGATGCTTATGAACTTGGCCCTCTTCTGCCCTCAACATCTGCTCTATGACTACGTCCATGGCTCTACCTCCTTCGCACCAATGACTCCCTGAAAAACACCACAGGCCCAGGCCTAGAGACCCAAATACTAACTTGTTATATCTACCAGGAGCCTCCATCAGCAATCCCAAGAAGAATTATAACAATGTCTGGCCCACTGTACCCCTGCCCCCCTTCCTGTATTCTGGTTTCTGGCTCATCCTCCACCTGTTCACTCCATCATCCAGGTCAGCACCTATGAGTCACCCTAGCCTCCTCCCCTTCCTTCCTTTCTCCCCACCCAACGTCACCACATCTTGGCCACCTCTCCACTCTGCCATGAATCTGCCCAACTCTGACCCTCTCCAGCCATCACTATCACAGGGGCCACCCGCTGGTCTTCCTGCTTCCAGTCACGGCCACCTCCAGCCCAGTGGTTCTTAACCACAGATAAGCAACAGAATAACTTGGAGAGGTGTTTAAAATATAGATTCTGACTCAGTAGATCTGTCCAGGTTGAGCACGTGTATTTTGCAAAAGTGCCCCAGGTGATTCTGATGTGTATCCTTCATTAAGAACCACTGCCTCCTCCTCCTCCTCATTATTAATAACAACAAAAACAACAATTAACATTTTTTGTGCACTTACATGTACTGCCTCATGTAATCTTCATGACAACCTTGTGAGGTAGGAGTTATCATCTACTCCCATTTGACAACTGCTGAAACTAAGGCACAGAAGTCCCATGGCTATTGAGGGGAGGACCAGAACATGACCCACCACTCCTTACCATTCTGCTCTCTATACCACTGTATAGACTTGGCTTGAAGTGTGGCTCCCCCCTTAACACCCTTTAAATACAGTTCCAGAAGAAGATGGGAGGGGTGCCTGGGTGGCTCAGTCAGTTAAGCATCTGACTCTTGATTTCGGCTCAGGTCGTGTGATCTAACTGAACTAGCATCGAGCTCCACACTCTGCGGGAAGTCTCCTTGAGATTCTCTCTCTCCCTCTTCCCCTCCTCCCCTCCTCATGCACTCTCTTTCTCTCTAAAATAAATAAATAAATCTTAAAAAAAAAAAAAAAAAAAAGAGGGGTGCCTGAGTGGCTCAGTGCATTAAGTGTCTGCCTTCAGTTCAGGTTATGATCTCAGGGGCCTAAGATCAAGCCCCACATCGGGCTCCCTGCTCAGCTGGGAGCCTGCTTCTCCCCCTGCCTCTCCCCTTGCTCCTGCTTTCTCTCTCTGTCTATCTCAAATAAATAAATAAAATCTTTTTTTAAAAAAGAGTATCAGACTTTCAGAAAGAAAATTCTGAGAAAAATAGTGTGATGACATATACCTCACACTAGCACCTATTAAGATATATTTAAAGAAAATATGAACAAAACAGAAGGTACTGGTGTATGAACAGACAATTCACTGAACAGACCAGAGTCTCCTAGAAGACCCAGGTACACATGGAAATGTACTGTAAGAGGCAGTCAGTATTTCAGGTCAGGACGCTAAGGGTAGATGTTTGAATCATTAGTGACTAGGAAAAAGAAGTCCTTGACTCTCACAATTCACCAAAATATGACAAATTTCATCTAGATTAAGAATTAAATGTAAATTTTTTCTTTGTTTTTCCTTTTTTACTTATAAATGTAATTTTTTAAAGAAACCATTTAAGTATTAAGAACGTCTATGAACATATAACTCTGTAGCAAAAAAAACCTTTCTAAGCCGACACAAAGACAGAAATGTAGGCTTGGCCTAGAGATCCAAACACCAATGAGTTCTCTCCACCAGGAACTCCATCAACAATCCCAAGGTGAATTATAACGCTCTCCGCCCCTGTCCCCCACCCCTAACTCTTCATGTATTCTTGATTCTGGCTCATCCCCCACCTGCTCACTCTGCCATCCAGGTCAGCACCCTTGAATCAACCCAGATTCCTCCTGCTCCCTCCTCATTCCCCTCTCCCAAGGTTACCACTTCTTGGCCACTTCTCATTCTGCCTTGAATCTGTCCAGCTTAATCCTCTCCAGCCTGGCCCTGACTGAAGGCCTCATCCTGCCACCCCGTTACCAGCGCAAGGGCTGCCCATGGGCCTCTCTGCTTCTAGTCACAGCCACCGCCAGCCCAATGGATTGGAAAGCTATGAAGACCACCTTGACAGCATGGACATTTTAGATTTAGGAATGCTTAAATATGAACAAAACTAAATGGTAAATGACAATCTAGGGTAAAATATTTGTTACATAAGAAAGACAAAGAGTTAGTAGCTTGAATATATATCAAGTTCTCCTTGAAATCAAAAAGACAAAAAAGAATAAGCCACACCAAATAATAACAAAATACTGCACAAATGAAATGAAAAAAAAAAAAAAAAAGAACATACCAATAGATGGGGTACCTGGGTGGCTTAGTCATTAAGTGGCTGCCTTCAGCTCGGGTCATGATCCCAGGGTCCTGGGATCTAGTCCCATATCAGGCTCCCTGCTCAGTGGGGAGCCTGCTTCTCCCTCTGCCTGCCACTCCCCCTCCTTGTGCTCTCTCTCTCTGTCAAATAAATAAAATCTATTAAAAAAAAAAAAGAACATACCAATAGAAAACTAAAGCACATAATCAATTCTTCAAAAGAGAATTACCTATGACTAACTGGCCTGTAAAATAACAGTCCAAGGGGCGCCTGGGTGGCACAGCGGTTAAGCGTCTGCCTTCGGCTCAGGGCGTGATCCCGGCGTTATGGGATCGAGCCCCCCATCAGGCTCCTCTGCCATGAGCCTGCTTCTTCCTCTCCCACTCCCCCTGCTTGTGTTCCCTCTCTCGCTGGCTGTCTCTATCTCTGTCGAATAAATAAATAAAATATTAAAAAAAAAACAGTCCAAGTAATAAAACAATAATTTTTTTAAAAGAAAAGCAAAATAAAGCAGCAACAATAAAATACTATTTTTGCTTATCAAATTTGCAATTTAAAAAAAAAGTAGTATTCCCTAATTTTGGGAAAGATGTAGGCAAAGAGATGCTCTCATAAGACTGGTGGTTAAGAGCCTAAGTTAATCTATCCTTTCTGGAAGGCAATTGGGCAATATGAAGATCATTGAAAGTGTGCATACTTTTTATCTAGCAATTCTACTTCAAGACTATATCCTAAGGATAAAAATAAGGATGTACACAAAGTCGGTATTATTATTACTATTAGTCTTACTATTAGTCACCTAAGGGGCAATAATAAGGGATTAAATCATGGTAGGTACACACTGAAATACTAGAGATCCATAGGAAGTTTATTTATTGTCAAGGAAAACTGTTTACAATGTATTGCTAAGTATAAAAAGCAAGTCACAGAACAGTATGTATGATATGAACCCATTTATGTAATGGAATGTATGTACACATCCATATATATGCACAGAAAAAAGATCTTTAGGCATGAACCAAAATGGCAATAATACATACCTCTGACTAGTATTATTAGTATGATTTCTTGCTTCCTTCTTTATTCTTTGTGTTCCCACTTTTGAAAGAAACATGGCGGTGCGACATAGACCCCTTCCCTACCATCTGCCCGGTGGGGAGCCCTGTCCAGAATTCCCATTTGACTGTGAGCATCTACACCCCTTATGTGTGATGTATATGCTATTTCTTATGCTGCTGTTTAACTTTTCAAACCTCATCTTGTCTCTTCAATTCTCTAAACCGTGGGTAAGGTCTGTGTCTTACAGCACTTAGGACATAGCAAGTTCTTGGCAAATGGCCCAAGAAAGAACATGTCACCTCTGTGCCCATGACCCTGTGGGCTCCCTGAGCATGCACTGGTTGGCTCCACGGGTGTGGCTTTCAAGCTCAGCTCCCGGCCAGGCTTGAGGCTGCATGTTGTGGGCCACCTGTCAATCCTGTCCCACTGAAGATGCTTATTGTTACTGCTAATTATTGTTGAGTGATGGGGCTGTTTGTTTAAAGCATAGGTTACTACCCCTACACCCAGAGGCAAAGCCAATCCTATGGCATCCTATAATTAATGAACCAATAAGTATTTCCTCTGGCTTTGATCCAACAGATCCCGTTCCACTTCTTCCGCCACCCTCACCCCATTTACAACTTCCCATCTTGACTGTTGGAGGCCTCCTTTGTAAAAGCACCCCCTTCATCAAAACTGCAGGCCTAGTCGGAATAGTCCTGTGTCCCTGGTGTCCCAAGCTTGACTCACCAGCTCCTCCTTGTCCTCCTGAGTGTCCTCCTGCTTTCATATTTAAGCGACTCTGTCATCTAAGCAGTTGAGCCTATAGAATGAAAGAGCCCTAAGAGACTACTGTTGGAAGGACACAGGATTTTTTATGTAAATTCAATAAGTTAATTTTCATGGTTGTCCATAATCTCTGCAATCAGTACTCACTTTGGTTAAACTGTCTGCAGGAAAAAATATACAAAAGCCATCAGAAATGGGAGAAGTCAGAATCTGGGAGAAAAGACCAGTCAACTGCTTTTTCCCCCACTCCTTGTAAAGATATAAACAGTCCCTGGTGCTCCCAGGGTTCTAGAAGCAGCAAAGAGGGGAGAGAGGTCCTGCTGTGCTTACCATTAGCATGTGTGAGAGGCTATCTGGAGACCCAACCTAGACTGCCACCATGGGAACCTTAGACCAGGTACTTTATAGCTCCATGCCTCCGCTTCCTCATCTGCAAAATGAGATCATAATGGTGGAACCTGCCTCACATACTGGTTGTGAGGATTAAATGAGTTAATGGAGATAAAGCACTTAAAACAGTCGCAAGATACAAGTGAACAAGTCATAAGTGTTTGCCATTGTTAACAGAAGCAGGAGTCACACGAAGCAGGAGCCATGTTGGGAACTGTCTGCCCTTCTGTAGCTGACGGTTTCTCAACCTCAGCACTGTTAACATTTTGGGCTGGACAACTGTTGTGAGCAGCTGTTCTGCACATTGCAGGATGTTTAGCAGTATCCCTGGCCTCTCTCTACCCACTATATGCCCGTAGTACCCCCCAACCCTCCCACATACCAATTTGCGACAACCAAAAGTATCTCCAAACATTGCTAAATGTCCCCTGCTAGTGGGGCTGGGGCAAAATTGCCCCCTTTCAGAATCACTGATATAGTCCTATAAAAGCCACTGTCATGGGGGCACCTAGCTGACTCAGTTGAGCACTGAATCTTCTTTTTTAGAGGGGAGGGACAGAGGGAGAGGGAGAGAAAGAATCTCAAGCAGGCTCCATGCCCAGCACGGACAGATCCTGATGCAGGGCTCGATCTTGCAACCCTGAGATCATGACCTGGGCCGAAATCAAGAGTCAGATGCTCAACCTACTGAGTCACCCAGCTGCCCCTAGAGCACCTGACTCTTGATCTCAGGGTCAGGAGTTCCAGCCCCACATTAGGCGTAGAGTTTACTTTAAAGCGGGGGGCGGGGGGGGGGTCTGTGCCTGGGTGGCTCAGTTGGTTGGGTGGCTGCCTTCGGCTCAAGTCATGATCTCAGGGGTCTTGGGATCAAGCCCCACATTGGGCTCCCTGCTCAACAGGGAGTCTGCTTCTCCCTCTCTGTCCAACCCTCCCCCTGCTTGTGTACTCTCACTCTCAAATAAATAAATAAAATCTTAAAAAAAAAAAAAAAGCCACTGCTATGGAGAATCTATGCCACACACTCTGAGCAGGTATGGTATGGATCCAGGACTAAAGGTCCTACAATGGAGCCCCCTGTGATTTGATGTAGGAGCTGCAGGTGGGGAAGTAAAGAGCGGCCAGTTCTGTTTCTGTAGGTGGCTGCCATTTTCTCTCCCTGCAGATGGAATGGGAAACCAGGGCCTGCTCTAGTTGGGGGGGTAACTCACCCCTGAGAGACTAAGAGGGTACGAAGAGAAAAGGAGTCCAGGAGCTGACTCTCTGGCAGCTTGTGTCTGTGGCCTTAATTAGAGAGAGCCCTGTTGAGCCCAGAGGGAAGAAGGCCATACAGGATTCAGACCTAAAGACTTGGCCATGGCAGAAAAAATGCTCTCACCTAGTGAGGCCTCTGGGCACAGGAGCCTCTGCAGCCCCTCTGTTCTCAGGAAACAAGCAGGCTCTGCACTTGATTATGAAAAGAAACACACTAGTCTTTTCATATAATAACCTCCTGACCATTTAGCACTATTGAAGCTTAACATGCACTTATTTTGACCCAGGAGTTGCTACAAACGTATTCCATAGCTCTATTAGCACAGGTGCACAGCATCTACACAGGGCCTGGGGTGTACTAATCCAGAGTACAGGCTTGGGACCTCACTGCCCGGTTCAAATCCCAGATCTACCACCTACCAGATAGGTGACTACAGGAAAGTTATTGATCTCTTTGTGACTTAATCCCATCATTTGTGAAGCAGGGGCAATAATAGGGCCTATGTCATTGAACTATTACAAGGGTTACTGACTTACTGCATGCAGAGAATAATGTCTGTGGTCAACAAATATTAGATATTGTTACGTTCATTGTGCTCTTAACTAGTAATAGCCAAAAATTTGGACATTTATCCGATCAACTGGTTACATACATGTGGCACATCTATTCTATAGAATACTGGACATTATTAAGAGAAATGAAGTTGAACTATACCCACTTAAATAACAGAATTTATTTAATAAGATCAAATGCTAAATAAAGAATCAAATATGTTGCAGATAAGCATAGTTTGGGATTATTTGTATATAAAAAGAGCTATACAGAAATGGTTACATATCATTCTTGACTGCATAGAAAAATTTCTAGAAGAACCATCAAGAAACTGTTAGCGGGGCGCCTAAGTGGCTCAGTCCATTAAGCATCTGCCTTCAGCTCAGGTCATGATGCCAGGGTCCTGGGATGAAGCCCCACATAGGGCACCCTGCTCGGCAGAGAGCCTGCTTCTCCCTCTCCCTCTGCCTGCACTCTCTCTGTCAAATAAATAAATAAAATCTTAAAAGAAGAAGAACAAGTTGTTAGCAATTGTTATATCTAGGGAGTAGGAATAGAGAACTGGAGAACTTTTGCTTTTTCCTTTGGTACTGTTAAAATTTTCTACTATGAGCATGTATATTTTTGAAAACAATATTTTTTTAAAGATTTTATTTATTTATTTGTCAGAGAGAGAGAGCACAAGCAGGTGGAGCAGCAGGCAGGGAAAGAAGAAGGCTCCCCACTGAGCAAGGAGTCTGATGCGGGGCTTGATCCCAGGACCCTGGGATCATGACCTGAGCTGAAGGCAGACGCTAACTGACTGAGGCACCCAGGCATCCCTAATATTGTTTTTTAAAAAGAACAAGATAAATTTATATCTACTGATATGGAAACATTTTAAAGGTATATTGCAATTTTTTTTCAAAAGTGGCAGAATATGAATAGCACAAACCATAGGAATGAATCTCGGTTCACAAATTCAAGTGTGCAGGAAACCAAATTTTAGTTTCTATAGCTCAACTCAATGTTTCTGGTAAGCTTCCATTGTGCCAAAAGGAAACAATTCTAGGTGTGTCTGAGTTCTCCAGAATACCGAGAAGTGCCAGGCATGGAACAGAGGAGGTGGCTGTGAAGCTGGCTGAAGCCGTATCTAATAGCCTCTGCTGCTCTCTGCCACCCATGGGCATCCAAGAATCTTGGACGAGGCTGCCTGTGTCCCTACAGCTCGGTCCCACCAAGTGGCCACTACTCTCTGGGATCTTACTCCCGCCTGCTCAGGTGATTGGCTAGAAGGCAAGGTGGGACTCTGGAGACCCCAGATCTTTCTCCCCTGTCTCTCCTGACCTGAGTCAGTTTGGGGAGGGGAGGTCTGCAAAGAGTTGGGGGTCTTTCCATTCCAGCTGAAATCCTTCTTCCTTCTTGTTTCTAGCCAGGGTATTCAGTCTGTGCAAAAGAATCCTTTTCCTTCAATGTACTGGTCCACAAACCCTTAAGTTCTCCTAATGCATAAGCTTTTGGCACACAAAAGCCAGAGACACCTGAAACTTGATTCCATTTTCCAATCTGGGGAGCTAGCTCAGGAGGAAATGTGCTCCAAGAATGTGAGAGTGGGAAGGGGGGAAATCCAAGAGGAGGAAAGAGATTAATTTCTCAAATATTATGCCATCCACACATATGTGTAAATGCAGAGCAAAAAGTCTGAACATTCCCACCAAAGAATTAACAGAGTCTACCAGTAGGGTAAGCTTTTAAGATAGGGGAAGGGCTAAAAGGGGAGCTTTACCTTTTTATTTTATGTATTTTTTTTAAGATTTTATTTATTTATTTGACAGAGAGAGAGGCAGTGAGAGAGGGAACACAACCAGGAGGAGTGGGAGAGGGAGAAGCAGGCTTCCCGCCAAGCAGGGAGCCCGATGTGGGGCTCGATCCCAGGACCCTGGGATCATGCCCTGGGCCGAAGGCAGACGCTTAATGACTGAGCCACCCAGGCGCCCCTATTTTATGTATTTCTAAACTGCTTTTATGTTTTAATGATGAAGCTCTATTCAGTACTGCTTCTATCATCTACTATTTTAAATATATAAATACACATATTTTTTTTCCCTCCAGGCTGGAGTTGGAGGGTGATGCAGGTCACACCTGTTTGGCCCACTGAAGGGCAGAACCTTGGGGATTGTATTTGCATGAAGGGTTGAGAGACTTGTTAGGAAAGAACTCTTTCTAAGGGAAGAAGGAGACAAGCACAATGAGCTGACCCAGAGCCAAAGCTTTGCTCTGTGGAAAGGAGGAAGTAATTTGGAGCTGAAGTAGTAGTTGTGATGTACACATATCTATGGGACCAAACCTCAAGGCTCTGTAAAGCAATGGGGGTGCCAACAGCCTCACAGATCAGCTCCTACAGTGGAGCCAGCTGACCTCATGCCAACAGGAGTGTCATTGGCTCCCAGTAGGTGTGGGGTGTCTAATGGGTGCGGCAATGTCCAGCCGAACTGATAGCTCCATGGGGTGTGGCAGGGGCAAAGGGAGGTTGCAGAGTTGGAGGAGGGGAAAAGATAGCTGGGAGTAGGAGGGTGTAGCTGTCCAACCTTATCCACCAGCACATGGGAGACACACACCCTGGGGACGCCCAAAATGCTCAGGGGGTGAGGGTGTGGGAGGTAGGCAAGACCTGGAATTCTACACTGGCAGGTAGGAACAAGAGTCAGAGATACACATGGACGAGCTCTAATGATGTGATGAGTGCACAGGTGTCCAGGTGTGTGCATAGGCGGGGAGCACAGAAGAAGGAGCCACAAAGTCTACATGGGAGGGGTCAGGGAAGGTCTCCTGAGTCAACTGACGTTGGTAATTCAGGGTGGGTGGGAAGGGTGGAGGGCATGAGGAACTGAGCTGTGAGGGAGCTAGCCAGAGTCTGGGGGAACTAACCGAAAGCACCTCAGACTCAATACAGGGGAGTGGTCATTGAGGCCACGCAGATTGTGTTCCATGATAAGGAATCTGAACTTTATCCTGCTGGCAATGGTGAAGCTCGGAAGAGGGCTTTATGCAGGGAAATGAGATGAACAATTACCAGGCAAGTTTTTCACCACAACACTTCCACCACTCCTAGCTAACTCCCACCAAGTGTGTAGTCTCAGAGTGTTGCTTCCTCCAGGAAGTGTTCCCTGACCACCCCTTGGACTCCGCTAGCCCTCAGACTTGTAGAGGCTCCCAAGCACCACCCCCTCTTTTACTTCCCCCTCACGCTGTGTCTTGATTACCTGTGCCCTGTACTTTTTTCTGTCCCCTCCTACACTGTGAGTGCTGGAAGCCAAGGACTACCTCTCCTATGTTCTATGTTCTATCTCCAGCACCCCACACAGTGCCTGGCATGATAAGTATCAATATGTATTTATTTAACAGAAAACACAACAACAACAACAAAAAAGGCTGTGAGAAGATAATCTTGTAGTTTCCAGCCAGAGCTGCAGATTACAAATTAGAAAGGGGGACAGGGGGACCAGGGAGAAGGCTCATGCAATAGTTTGGTTAAGGAGTGAGGAGGGCCTGACCTGAGCGACTGGTGGTAGAACTGGAGAGCAGAAAAAGATTGAGAAAATATTTAGGAGGCAGCACTGATAGGCCTGGGTGATTAGATGAGGGAAGTGAGGGGATCAGATAAGGAGAGGAGGGCTCCTGGGCTTCTGGCTTAAGCAGTGGGTAGATGACAGGTTAACCAAGACTGGCTATTCTGGAAGAGGAGGCAACGTGTTGGGGAAGATGATGAAATCAGTTTAGACATGTTGACTTTGACATGCCTGTAGGGCATACAGGTGGAGAGGTCCCAAGGGCAGCTGGAATCATAGCACTGGAGCCTAGGACACACATCTGGACTGAAGATAGAGATTTGGGAGCTATCAGCCTACAGGTGATGGTTAAAGATCAAGGAGGGGATAAGATAACCCATGGAGCAAAGGAGGAGGGAAAATAATAAGGAGGATCCCCACCTGTAAGAGGTAGGCTGGGGGGCGGGGGAATTGGAGGGGAAGGAAACATGAGAGAGGGAGGGAGAAGTGAGCAGTATCACAAGGAAGAAGTGGCTTCAAGGACTAGTGAACAGGGTCTAACAGTGTGTAGAAAATGAGAGCTGGCCCCAGCCCCGGCTCCCCTTAACAGCTGAGAAAACTGAGGCCTAGGGATACTGAGGGGTTCAAAACCACAAACTATTATTGCCCATGATCTCACACATCGGTGGTTCTCAAATTATGATCCCTGGAGTCCTGGGGGTGCCAAAGACCCTTCCAATGTGGCCCAAGAGTTAAAAAAACATTTTTATAATAATACCAAGACTTTTTTGCCATACTCACGTAGTTGACATTTGAACTGATAATACAAAAGCAACAGTGGGTAAAACTGCTGGGGACTTAACACAAATCAGTGAAGTCATATTCCTCACCCCAGGCACTTTGGTTTAACAAAAAGGCCAGCCTCACATAAGAATGCCCATGATAGAACAACAACTTCTGATTTTTTAACATGACCCTCGGGTGCCTGGCTGCCCTGTGACTCGTGAACTCAGGGTTGTGAGATTGAGCCCCACGGTGGGTGTAGAGATTACTTAAAAATAAAATCCTAAAAAAAAAAAAAAAATGACCCATGAGTGCATCTTGTTGATAGTCTGTGCATAAAGCACTTCTGCTGCATACCAAAGTACTAGGTAAATTTATGTGATCGTTTGAATTGAGAAATGAACTACCTCCTTTGTTCATGAAACATTTTTATTAGAAAAATAACTGACACCTCCCCCCCCCCAAAAAAAGGAAAGAACAACTGACAAACTATGATTACTCGGACTTGGGCATTTGGCAGTCATTTTCTCAAAAATGAATGAAGTGAGCTTGTCACATCAAGGAAAACTGACAGTATTTTTTGTCAATGATAAAATTTGAACTGGCAAGTGAAAATTAGAATTTTAGAAAACTTGTCTCCACACCATGAGCTTCACAGCTTCCTGGCACTTAAAGACTCTGCTGATGACATCAGTGGTAATACTAAGGAATGTAATATTATGGATTGAAATGTGTCTACATTGGGCAGATCTGCATAAATCACCGACCCATTATTTTCCAAATGAGCAATGCATGATGCCACAAAATCAAGCATGAACTAAAGAACCATTCAAAGTGTAAGACAGATGAACGGAGTTTAACATAGCTGAGGATGAGAAGTTCATTAATATGGTTTCAGATCTCACATTGCGACTACCTTTCAGAAACTGCCATTTGTCCAGTTTTGGTGAAATATCAAAGATATCCACAATTATCTGAAAAGGCTATTAAAAATACTCCTACTTTTTCCATCTACAAATCTGTATGAAGCAGGTTTTTATTCAACTACTCCAACCAAAGCAACTTATCATGATAGACTGATAAAGCAGCAGATACGAAAATTCAACTGTGTTTTGTTAAGCCAGTCATTAAAGACATTTGCAAAACTGTAAAATAATGACTTTCTGAATATTTTTATTTTAGACAATACATTTTTATAAAAAGTATGTTAATATGTAAAGGATTTATTATTGTTATCTTTACATAATTAAATACTTTTAAAGTCTTTTTCTAATATTCGTTTCCCTATTTGTATTATGGTAAATATCTACAGCAACAGCCCACATAAATAAAGGTGTATAATATTTACACGCTCAATAATTTTTAAGTGTAAAAGGGTCCTGAGACCAAAATATTTGAGAACCACTAATACAGACCACCCTTTCCTGCCTCCCGGTTCTTGGAGCTTATTTCTAGGACACCCACCCCTCCCGTGCACTTCTCCGCAAATACAGAGTTACAAAACAAAATAAAAAATAAAACTGAGCTGAAGAAGAAATGAGACAGCAGGCACAGTGAGCTAAACAGAGAATAAGACCCCTTCTTTCCCTTCAAAATAATGTTCCTTTAAGGACCACGGCCTGGTAACTAACCCTGCCAGGGTAGGCTGGGTTCCTCTACAAGCCCTTCCTACTGCCCCCTGTGGGAGAAGAAAGACTGCGGGAAGAGGGCTCAGTGGGAGTTCAGGTGTCATCTCTTCACATTCAGTATCTGATTTGATACAACAGCCAATGAAGTAAGTAAGGCAGGTGGGGCCATTCTGTATTAGTCACTATTTACAAGGGAGGAAACAGAGGTCTGTGTCTTGCCTGACACCAACCAGTAAATAAAAGATTGGGGGTGGGGACAGGAGCACTGGGTTATTATCCAGGGTTCCCTCCATTGGGCACTAGCTCTAAGACGCCTCTCTTCCCCACTCAAGCCTAGAGGTCCATCATTAAAGATGCATTATTTTACTTGTAAGTTCTTCTCTTATGTTTATAAGCCACATAGATTTCTTTTTTCAATCCTCTGTTCTTTCTTTTGGGTAACTGATCTTTTTCTAATAGTTTGTAAGAAAAAGTGACCCTTTGTATTGTTTTTCAATTACAAAACTGATTTTAAAATGATGAAGAAGTGGGGTGCCTGGGTGGCTCAGTCAGTTAAGCATCCAACTTGAGCCCAGTATTGGGATTCTCTCCCTCCCTCTCCCTCGCCCCTCCCCCCACCGCGTACACCTCTCTCTCTCTCTCTCTCTCTCTAAAATAAATGAATAAATCTTTTAAAAAGTGATTAAGAAGTAAAAGTTAATGAAATAAAAGTCAGGGGCGCCTGGGTGGCTCAGTCAGTTAAGGGTCTGCCTTCGGCTCAGGTCATGATCCCAGAGTCGTGGGATTGAGTCCCACATTCTCCCTCTGCCGCTTCCCCTTCTTGTGCACGCTCTCTCTTTCTCTCCCCCTCTCTCAAGTAAATAAATAAAATCTTAAGAAAGAAAGAAAGAAAGAAAGAAAGAAAGAAAGAAAGAAAGAAAGAAAGAAAGAAAGAAAGAAAGAAAGGAAGGAAAGGCAGAAAAATAAACAATAGATATAACACAAAAGCTGGTTCTTGCAAAACAGAACTCTAACAAAACTAACCATGAAAAAAGCATGAAGCATTAAATATGCAATATTGGGAATGAAAAAGGGAAGATACTGTAGAGAAATGAAAACAAGACTATGAAAATTTTATGCTAATAATTTTTAAATTTTGAGAAATTTTATTTTATTTTTTTAAAGATTTTATTTATTTATTTCACAGAGAGAGAGGGCACGAGCGGAGGGAGGGGCAGAGGGAGAGAGGTGCAGGCTCCCCACCAATCAGAGAGCAGAGAGCCCAACCACAGCCAAAGGCAGATGCCCAACCGAGACACCCAGGTGCCCCGTCCCCAAACTCATTTCTGAGCCTGATGCTGGAATGGGATAGAGAAGGGGTCCAAGGAGTGTGATGGTGTGTGCAATAAAGGGAGGTAGTTGTCTAACTCTGAGCCCTGTTATTGGGAGCTAATGCGAGAGAACTATCCTTTATACCTTAACACTGTCTGTGGCCCAAATGAATATCCAACACACGTAAGCACTAGTGTGTCTCTAATTTGTCAGTTGGATGAAAAAAGTAAAATCTGTTAGAATGTGTTACTTTGTCTATACCAGCTTGTGACCACTAGCATTATCTCAAGCAACAGACACCAGAAGCACCACTACTACAGTGTGTGTGTGTGTGTGTGTGTGTGTGTGTGTGTGTGTGTGTGTTGGGGGTGGAAATCCATTAAATATTATAATAATGATAGGAAAGGTGATCGCCTTCAGGATGGGGATGGCCAATGTATATAACATTGCTGTGGTCAAGTTGTGAGGTCGTGGGGGATAGGAGTGGGAAGGAGACCACAACAGAAAACTGAGTTTAGACAGAAAAGGTTCCTTGGTGGGCCCTGCAATGATTTAGTCTTCAATTGACCCTAGCCCCTAATGGCCCCTAGGGGAGATGCTTCAGTGGACTCCTAACCTTGCTCAAAGCCTCAGGGGTGGGATGGGACGTAGAGGACAAATACTTACTGTGACCCATAACTTCTGCTCACTACCTGGGTCTGGAGTGGCCAGCCTGTCAAATAACAGAAAACCGATGCTGCAGTGACACTTACCACACCCAAGGCCAGGACACTTGACTAGGCATGTTCAAGTGCATTAACAGACAGGGTGGGTTAGAACAATTTAAAATCTGAACCATACCAGATGTTTGGTGGTCCTTACCAAAGTCAGCCTCTGGAGGAAAGGGCAGATAGGAATCCGCAACAGCGAACTAAAAACCTACAAGAGTAAGGAAGCGCCGAGTCACAGGCACTTCCTAGTCCAAGCTGGTATTATGATTTGAAAGGCCCTAAGGAAGGTCCCCACACCCTCCACCTATCTAGTGAAATTATGCCTCTAATCCCCAAATTAGAGTTCTCTTCCCTTCATTGTACTCCCACTAGTCTGGGCAGTGCTGGGTGAAGCCAGGACCAGTGTTACTCTGAGCTGCTGGCACTCATCCGCCCCGGTTCAGATGAAGACTCCAAGGAAGAAGTGTGATGGAAGGTAACAATGAGGACACAACTTTCTAATATTGCCTGTTACTGATTCTATTGCTGGTCTGGACTTTCAGGTCTCTCTCCCTAACCCCACCAAACCTACTTGGGTTCAATATTCGGAAACAGTAAGCTGCGTCTTCAAAGTACCCACCACTGCCTGCCACCAGAGACCTACCAAATCAGGTTGCTCAGCATGTGCTCTACGTAGGCCCAAGGGCTAGAGGTGAGTAACTCAAGACTTCCCTCTGCAGCTGCCTCTGTATCCAGGATGGAGTGAGCGACATTGGAGGTGACACAGCAGGAAGCCTGGTATATTTTGGTGTGATCTGTCAGGCCCTTAGAAGAAACCTTCCAAATATATCCCCCCACTCCAGACCCACCCGGCACCTAAAATTTCATTAGAGGGCCCTTAAAATTACTCAACAGGTTCCCAGAAAAACACAAAGATCTCTTAACTCGGGGTGAGGGTGGGGGACTAGTGAGAAGTCACATTCAAACAACAAGCCCTGGAATTCCTAGATGAGGGCCTAGGGATGGCAATCCAGTGGGAAGAGGAGTGAGGGTGGGGAAGTTGGAGGGCTGGGAGTATCTATAATAAAAGTGCATTTTCACAGCAAATACAGTTTTTAATCACATCAAAATCAATCCCGTCCCCCCTTAGTCATTTTGCCTGTCAGAGGCAGGCAAACACCCAAGAATGAGCTGAGGAATAAAGGAATTCTCCGCAGGGTCCTCTCCCTGGAGGAGACCAAGGAAGGGAGTGCAGCCTCAGGAAGGGAGTGCAGCCCCTTGGGCCAAGAACGGCAGGAAAAGAGCACAGTAAATTGTGGGCTGGATTGCCCAGTCACATGATGGGATCTCGCTGCTTCTTGTCACGTAATCTCTTTTTCCCTCCTCCTCTGGTCTCTCCCTCTCCTTCTTTCCCCTCCCTCTGCTCTGTTTTGATTTGGTTAAAATAGATGCAAACTCTGGTCTTTTCTATTTTTAATACCTAGCCATTACATAATCCACAACGTAATTGCTGACTTGAAAAACTATTGGCAAGAGTAGAAAATCCCCAGAGTTTTAAACAGGAAAAGGATTATTACTGCACAAAAGCCTTTGGCAGTTTTACTGACTGGTAAACCGTCTGTAATCGTCACTTGCCAGGGGAAGTCACATGGGCCCTGGGAAACACTCTCCCCACCTCAGCGAAAGCAGGCTGGGGGAAGGGATGAACCACAGCCTAAGCTGGAAGGAGGCTGCTTTGTGTGCCCGGGCAGGGGGCTGGGTGGGATGCCTGGAGCGCCCACTGGGCCCAGACACCAGGGCTAAAGGAGTGAGCTTCAGGTTACCTGCCCTCCCCAGGCCACCTCTTAACTGCTTTTGTTCCTTGCTAGAGAGTAAAGTCTCCAGCATCCGCCCCCCTCATCAATTTCCTGGGCCTTCATACAGCCTCCAACACACTCCTGAGCAAGCCTGAGTGAGAGTGGACTATCCCAGTTAAATATATGATTTTATTAAGACACAGGAGCAAGGAAGGCTGCTTGTTAATCACTGAGCACTGAGACCTGACCAACTCCTCTGCTTTCCATTTATTTCCAACTACCATACTATGTAATTCTTCAATAAAATGAGCTAATAAAAATAAAATAACTAGAGATCCGGTAAAGGGTTGGAAGGGGAGCAGATTTTGCCACCCCAAAATATGTCTCTTTGGCATAAGGATTTTTCTGAGCTAAAAGCAATCAAAACACAGCAAACTTAGGAAAAGCTCTTTACCTCTCCCAACTGACTAAATTTACCCTGGGAGGGGGCCTATGCCAGGACACTATACCAGAGACACCTTTTTACCTAAGAAACTTATTATCTGCACAAAAGGGCAACCTCTGTTTTCCAAACACCTCCTCTTGTGAATGGTCTTCCCTCCCTTTGCATCCCCAGACTCTTACCCCTTTCCTTAGCTCAGGATGTTATCTAAAACTTCAATTACTTGACTGCCCTTTGGGCCTCATTTTTTATGGGGCTCCCATGTATATGAAATTTGGTTTTCTCCTGCAATGTATTTTATATAATTTAATTATTAAACCAGCCAAGTACTCTAGGAATGAAGAAGGGAACATTTTCCCACCTGCCCAGGTTTCACAACCAAATCAAAATTATCTCATTAAGACCAACTGTATGCATGTTGGGGATATCACTAGTGTAGGAGATACAGAGGGGACAGGGATAGCTTTCCCTGATTTTGCCAATTCTGCCACAGCCCCAACCCCGATAATGGAGGACAGCCAGTCCAACGTGGGTACCTACAGATGACAATTCCTTCAAAAAATGTTTGCTGAGGGGCATCTGGGTGGCTCAAACGTCTGTCTCTTGGTTTCGGCTCAGGTCGTGATCTGGGGTCATGAGATTGAGCCCTGGGTAGGGCTCTGCACTCAGCAGGAAGTCTGCTGGAGATTCCTTCCCCCTCCCTCTCCCTCCCCCTCTGCTCCTCACCCCCTCACCGCTGCCAACACACACATACTCTCTCTCTAAAAAATAAAATCTTAAAAAAAATGTTTGCTGAATGCCACACATTGAACTACCTGCTATGGACGTAAGTGAACAAAATCACTGCCCTCATAGAACTGCCAGTTCAGTGAGAGAGATGGACATTAACCAAAATATTACATATCATTACAAACCATGATAAAGGCTTACGGACGGAAAAGTGTAGGGCACTAGGGGCATTTAGATCAGGGAGACCCGAGAGGTCCTGAGGGTTCCTAGAATATTACCCTAGGGACTTCAGGGTCCTTTTAATTCAGCATCTGATCTTCCTTCCCTTCCCCCTCCCTCCCTCCTTGCTTCCTGTAGTCAATATTTACTGGGTTTTTTCCTATGTACAGAGGATAACGCTAAGTCCTTTATATATATGGTCTCATTTGATTCATACAACAAACTTAGAATTCAGCACTTTAAGACAAAAGGGTCTGATGAGAAAGGCCAAACCACACTTCGTAATGAGAACTATATACAATTCGTAACATGAATTAAGACTCTACTGCCTGCAGGTGTCAAATATCCCAATCACACTTTCCAAAATAAAACAGGAAAGCCTAGACCCATGTAAACGTCCAGAGTGAGACTAGCATAAAGCATGGTTAGATCCAGGTGCTCGAAAGATGCCACCTAGGCTCCGTCTCCACCTCACAACTCAGTTTTCACCTGTGTTGGCTCCAGCACTCCCCCTGGGGTGGCAAGATGACCACTAGCAGCCTCAGAATTACGCACATTCTACAGGCTTGGCAATCCAGTTGGAAAAAAATGAGAATTCACTTCTTAATAGTTCCAGCAAGTCCAGAGTCCTAATTGACCTGGATTTGAGACCATACCAACATCAACTGCTGTTCTTTGATTGGCAGTCATGTGTCCTCCATCTAGAGCCAAGGGATGGACCTGAATCCAGTCTTAGAAGAGAGAAGGACATGGCCCCCCAAAGGAAAATCAATATGCTCTCACCTAAGAAGAGAGAAGGCATGCTAGGCTGTCAAAGCCCACTAATCACTACTGTCCTCAAAGTATGGAATTACAGTGGATTTTAAGACTATACCGTATGTTCTTCCATCAGTTGGGTGTTCCTCCCTAAGAAGTGAGCAAGAGTCCTTGTTTAGTGTGATACTGGCTGGATTTGCCCTGGTCCTACTCCAGCTGCTCAGAGACCTTGGCTTCTTGCTCTGAGGCATTTATTGGAGTCTTAATATTTGCTTAAATACTCAGAGCAGTCTCCAAGTCCCAATACTTTGTGGAAGACTGTTCTGCCTCCCTTCAACTCCCAAATGATGTGCCCTACTCAGTGCTGGTGTGACCAGCAAAGCTGCAAGTTCTCTCACTCTTTGACCAGCATCACAGGGTTTGTGATATAGGGAAGGAAGAGAATAACCAGCTCTTTGTTGGAAAGTTTTGCTTCCCTTTTGGAGTCTGAACTGAGAATGGCTTCCACTGGGCAGAAAGAAGAATATCAGGGTAGTTCCTGGAATATCTAACACACAGACCTCCATAATAAGGATCCTTGGGGGAGGATCAAGGCTAAACATTCTGTAAGAGTTATACAGCAAGCACCACAGCAATCAGATGTCAGCTGCAACCACTCTCCCTGTGGGCATGTTTTAAAATCGGCCTGGACCCCCCATCCAATGACTCTCCCACAATTTCTGCAAATTCCCAGCAGCTAATGCTCTTAACAGACTCTTTTGGCTCTGACTCCAGCTCCTGCTGGATTTTTTATGTCACTCATGGAAGCTGGTCTCTTCCTTCTGAGCTGAGCTGTCCCAGAGCTGGGACTCAGCTCCCTTTACCCATGCTTTACCAAAAAGAAAAAAATACACATACACAAACTGACTCTTTCGAGCCTGTGTCTTCATCAGACATTCCCAAAGATATGAAGAGGCAGAGGGGTTTTATATTGTTACCAAGCTTCGTGGCTCCTTCACCGTCCCCAGACACTGCTCATATTTGGGAGGTGTCTCCCCTTTGCTCAGGAAACTAAATTCCCCGTATATTATTCAGAGCAACTGAGCTCTCCATCCCCCTCCCTCTGACACCCAATGACCCATACCTGGAGTCAGCCCCACTGTGAACCATCCACTCCAGGTTCCATGCCTGACCAGCACGGAGGAACAAAAGGAAGTTTTTGAACTTCACTCTCTCAGCACCAGCATTCTGTACCGGTGAAGAGAATGGAATAATTTTTTTCCCCTATGAATATGAATTGGGCCACCCCTCTTTGGAACAGAACTGGCTGGAGTCAATTTTGGTTTTAAATACATTTCTATTATACCACTCTATGTAAACTCTCCAGCTCACAGAAAAGCCTATGTTACAAGCCTCAAACAATCCCCATACACCCATACTGGGGTCTACTAACACTAGTAATATAATTAAGGAAAGCGGTGCTTCTGTCCCAAAAGTGTTGCCTGTCTCTGAAAGACAAAGAGGTTTTTGGCCTTATGCCACCCTGTGATGGAATTCCTGTTGTTTCCAGGCTAGAGTTTTAGAGCCTCAAATTCCAGTGAAATAGATAAAACTAAGCTACCTGCTTCAAGGTCTCCTTTCACCTAGGTTGGTGGGGGCCTGAGACTAAGATTAAAACCGGCTGAGAGTCTTCTCCAAAGAAGAGGCAAGGACAAATGCAAGAAGCAGGTTTCCTCTCAAGACTCAGGCTGGCTCTAAGTCTTGCCTTCCTGGGCCAATCAGGTAATGTTCCTTTTTCTTCCAAGGGAAGGAACGACATAGCCTTCCAACCAGAGGAGGTCTCAGCCCCTTCCACTGCATCACAGGCGGGAGGCAGAGAGGCTCTACAAGCGTGTGAATACCAAAATGTAGCAAATCCTAGGGAAAAAGAATTCTGAGCTTTGAATTCCTTTGTTCCTCACAGGAAGAAGTATAACTGTAGATACCAGGGCCCACTAGCCTCCTTCAGGAATTTTTTTAGTTTCTGGAAAGGGAAAGGTAGTGAGAAGTCTCTAAATTCTTCTCAGAGGCTAAGATTTAAAATACTAGATCAATCTTTTACATAAGGGGAAGACAAAAGTTGACATTTCATTCATTAATGTTGTAATTAGAAGAATAAAACCTTAAATATTTTTTAATCTAAAGGAATCCTTTATAAAATTCAAAACAGAATAAATACATCCAAATCAAATAGGAATGTTTTAAAAAAAATAAATGGGAACATTCTATTCATATTCCTCTGCACCTTGCTCCTTTCACTAATACAGAAAGTTAACTTCAAAGTTTTCACAGCTGGAGCACCTGAATGGCTCAGTTGGTTAAGTGTCTGACTCTTGATTTCAGCTCAGGTCATGATCTCCGGGTTGGGAGATCGAGCCCTGCACTGGGCATGTAGCCTGCTTAAGATTCTCTCTCTCTGCTGCCCACCCCAGCCTGCTCATGGACATGTGTGCTCTCTCAAAAGAAAACAAAAAAGTCTTCACAGCCACATAGTATTTCATAGTCCCCTATTCATGGATATTTACCAAGACAGTGAATATTCCTATCCAGAGAAGTCTGTGCTCAGTTCCTAAATGAAATTCCAGTTTCATCTGGAATGGATAAAATGGATAAGCAATTTTTTAGATGAAATTACAGTCCGCCCTGTTGTGTCTCACCTATTGTATTCTTACCCATTTTCTATTGGGTCTGTTTTTTTCCTTATTGATTTATAGAAACCCTTTATAGATTATAGATATTAATTCATCACCTACTACATATATTGCAAAAATTTTCTCCCATTCTGTTGGCTGTCTTCTAACTTCGTTTATAATGACTTTTGCCAGACAGAAGTTCCTCATTTTTATGTGGCAAACCCAGTTAAAAACGATTCGGAAAGTACTGTCACGGGAGCAGCACAACCTGAGCTCTGAGCCACGTGGCCTCTTCTGCTGGGGGCCACACAATCTTGCTTGGGTTCCTGTGATGAAATGACTGATTAGGCAATCATTTTCTGAGCTATTCACATCTGGTCAGGGAGGTGGTATAAATGAATCAAGTAAAGAAGGAGCAAAAAGAATTGTAAAGACTTTGCTTGTTTGTTTCCAGCTATTTGGAGGCTCTTTCTTAAATGTTTGGAATCATGTTCTAACAATGTCAAAAGAATCCTGAACCATTAAAAACCCAAAAACATCTTTACAAACAATAATCTGAGTATTTCCAGACTCTTTCAAACTGTGTGGCCTTTAGGGCATTATTTGCTGTCACTGTGGAAGGAAAAGTAAATTCCAGACCCCACAGGAATAGAAAGCCTCAAAAGTCTATTGACTTGTAGAGTTTTAAGCTTTAAGAAACCTTCACAGTTTCCCTTCAGCCTCTTACAGATTAGCACTGACTCAATCTGATCCTGAACAGTTCAAAAAAAAACCCTCATGGCCGAATGGGATTTTCCCTGCTAAGAGTACTTCGTCCCTATTCCTGCAAACTCTGCCTAAAGGCGCAGTACTTTGTGGAGGTTGTCCCACTCAGCCAGAATATCTCTCCTCCCCCCACTCCACAGTATTTAGGCACACACTGCAAAAAATAGGCCTAAAAGATGGTTCTGGCCTCCTTCCCCCTAGGTGAAACCTGGCACTCCCTGAGAAACTTGGTTCTGGGCAATGAAGATTCTGCCATAAAATCATTCTTCAGTTCCCAGTGGTACCAAGAAGAAAAACAGATGGTCTGTCTCAATGTGGCTTCAAGTCATTATTCCTACCACCTTACAAAAAATCCTTTCTTTGCCAACGTCTATACCAAACAACTACACTCCTCCTCACTGCTGTCAGCTACTGACCTCTTGGTCATCAAGACCTTTGGCCCCTTGATCACAGTGTGCCTTTACACTCCAAGTTAGACCTTTTGCCTGGTCATGGCCTCCTATATCCTTCTATATTTCTACCTCTCCTTGTCTTTACTTCTACAGTTTCATTCTTCAACTTTATTGAGATTTCCAGCTCCTTGACACCTACAACCATCATTTTGCTGCCTATTAGTCCTCCTGTGGAGTCACTCCTTTTCTCTAACCACCTTGACAACAACCACTTAGCTAGCAATATTCTGAACTCCTCTTACTCCAAGTCTTCCACTTGGATCACAAAACACAGCCCCTATTTGAATACAAAAGTCCTCTGCTTTAATCGTCAATTGCTGAACACTGCTAAAATAACGATTAAGTAACGAGGGCTGCTCCTCCTCTAGAAAGTCATCATCTCCAACATTACCTGGGCCTTCAGCACCACTCAGCTATTCACCTACGTGTCTTCAGATCACACTATTATCTCAACAGTTTTTAAAGGTTGTTTTCTTGGGGCGCCTGGGTGGCACAGCGGTTAAGCGTCTGCCTTCGGCTCAGGGTGTGATCCCGGTGTTATGGGATCGAGCCCCACATCAGGCTCTTCCGCTATGAGCCTGCTTCCTCCTCTCCCACTCCCCCTGCTTGTGTTCCCTCTCTCCCTGGCTGTCTCTATCTCTGTTGAATAAATAAAATCTTAAAAAAAAAAAAGCATTAAATGTTTTCTTTTTTTTTTTTTTTTAAGATTTTATTTATTTGACCGAGAGAGAGAATATAAGCAGGGGGAGCAGCAGGGAGAGGGAGAAACAGGCTCCCACTGAGCAGAGAGCCTGACGTGGGGCTCCATCCCACCTGGGATCATGACCGGAGCCAAAGGCAGACACTTAACCAACTGAGCCACCCAGGCGCCCCAGTTCAACAGCTTTTAAAAACCATGTCACTGTCCCCACTATCCCACCTGCTCCCAGGAGATGACTTCGATTTCTGTTCAGAGAAAACAAAGCCCAATAGAAGGAAACTCCAACTTTCTGTCTCCCCCAAATGTTCACAAATCCCTCTGTCCCATCATATCCCTCGCCACTGTCAAATAAGACTTGAAAACGCTCAACAGACTGCTAGGAAAAGGTAGGAAAGCTATAAATGGTGGTGATGGTGGTGATGGAGTTAAATTCAGTGGTAGTCTTTGTCTTCTGCTCAGTTCAAGTTTCATTTCTCCGCCAGTGTTTAGGATACAGTAGACCCTTTCCCCCAGAGGCCCTGCTCAATTTTATTTCTCTTTTTATCTTCAACTTCTCCCTCTTAACTAGCTCTTTCCCCTACAGCACAAGGACATGCTCCAATCTCAAAAAAATAAATAACCCTCCCTAGGCCATGTGATGCCCCTTCACTAACTGCCCTCACTTCCTAAACAAGCTTCTTGTAAGAGTGGTCTCTCTGCCCATAAGAGTGGACTGCTCTTACTTGCCAAAGGTCTGTGCTTTGGAAAATTGCTTTAGAGATTAGCAAAGAAGCATAGTGAAAGGAAATACATTATGTTTCTATTAATTCAGTTTTAATAATATAGATTAAAATAAATTTTATTAATATAAATGAGACTAGATTTATCTTTGTATCAATACTCTGACTAGAGTATAAGCAAAATTATTTAAAGTGTTCTTTAAAACAAAGAAATCTGTTTTCCCTAAACTATCCTGATTCTCTAGATCCAGAAATTAGAAACAATCTCTCCTCTGAGTTCCCACAGCATTGGTCTATATCTGTCATACCCTACTACTTTATCTTGAGTTAGTTAATACATATTTGAAAAATGAAGAGAATTTACAAGTACCTATTATAGATCAGATAATTCTAATCAACCTAATCGACTAATTAAATTAGGCCCCTAAAGAATGTCTACTGACATTTTGCTAACGTAATATAAGGCTTTTTTCACACACGGAATTTAATAAAGTTACATTCAGTCACTCCTATAATTTAAGTTTTCACTCACTTAAATGTACCTTGCAAAGTTTCAAATACTGAGGTATTACCATGTCGTTTTGGGTTCAATCCGAAAGGACTGAGGTAAAAGTCAGTGAGGCAGGAATTACCCAACCCAAGGGTTGTGAGCAGGGCATTCAAGGGGAAGGAATGTATTTTTCCACCCCCTCACCTAAAAAATACCCCAAGAAATGCTTCTCCCGGAGGGACTGAGACTTCCTCTCACACAATGTCTGCTCTCCTCTGCTTCAATTCCTTTCAGGTAATCTGAGCATCAGCTCCTCAACAAAGGCACAGCTTTGCCCTTGTTGGACCTCCCAAAGTTTGCTCATACCTGAAACAAGGAAGTTTGCCTAGAAAACCTCAAAAGTTTTTTTTGTTTTTGTTTTTTAAGTAGGCTCCACGCCCAGTGTGGACCCTAAGATCAAGACCTGAGCTAAAATCAAGAGTGGGATGCTTAGCCAATTGAGTCACCCAGGTGCCCCTCAAAGGTTTTTTGATGTAAATAACTGCATGCTACTTACAGTGTGAAAATCGAATTTTATTTTGAAAAGCAGGTTCAATTTTGAAGATCAGGTTAAAGAAACCTGGTGGTACATCCTTTTGTGATACTGAAGAATCGTCATATTCCAACCACCCCCAAGAGAACTGTTAGATCATCTACATGAGACCAGTAATTCTCCTAAAGCAGGACACAGAGATTGGTATCAGGAGCTTCATCCGAAGCACTGACATTCTTGCCCCCCACAGTCCCTCTGAAGAAGCCAGTCCTTAAATCTTTATTGAGGCAGAATTATGGGCTTACAGCACCGTGCTAAGGGTAAAAAGTGGCCAGGAATGCACGCCAGGAAACACAGGGCAGGGCCAGGTGACAGGCTCCAGTCCCTCTGGAGCCAGAGCCAGAACCTCCCAGTTTGCTTTGCCCTCGCAGAGGGTGTAATTTCCAGCTGGGCTAAAAATCGCCAATGGCACACAGCCAGAGGGCAAGGCCCGGCTGGGTAAGCAAAAGCCAGCGATGAGCCAGAGAGGCTCCTGATTTAGAATCCAAGCAGTAAAGAAGAAGGGTGGTGGAGAGCCTCCCACAGAGGACTTATAAAGTAGCTGCCCTCTTTGGGTAAGATCCAGGTTGCCAATAGGAAATCTCTTACCTCCATGGGCCTCCTCACTTGTTCTAGAGACTTTCTCAGCAGCCTGATCTTTTTAGAAGGAGAGAGATCATGTGACTGGGATTCAAGTGACACCAGCTTACTGATTTTGGAAACATCCCTCCTCTGTGGAGTCACCAGCTCACAGAGCAGAAACTTCCCATGGTACTTGTTTCCTCTCTCCCTGATATAAAATCAAATGATAAGACTAGTCCCCAAACCACCAAAGTCAAACTATAGTACAAAGATTGTTCTATACAGCTCAACATGCCTCAGAGATAAAGATTCCTTCAGTCTTTTCCTTCCTCATTCATTCAACCACAGTTTTCTTTTTTCTTTTTTTTAGATTTTTTATTTATTTATTTGACAGAGAGAGAGAGAGCACAAGCAGGGAGAATGGGAGAGGAAGAAGCAGACCCCCCCCCCCCCCACTGAGCAGGGAGCCCAATGCAGGGCTTGATCCCAGGACCCCAGGATCATGACCCAAGCTGAAGGCAGACACTCAACTGACTGAGCCACCCAGGCGCCCCCCTACCACAGTTTTCTGACTGCCCACATGCTCCAAGCACTGGGCAGCAAGAATGCCTTGCAGAATTCTTAGCAGATACCACTCTAGCAATTGCCCAAGAACCTCTCTAAAGTGGACCCTGTTGGTTCAGAATTTCTGACAGGAGACGACTGCTTTTTGTGTTTATACTATCAGAATAGGTTAGCTAAAATATTTAATTGCATAAATAAGATTGTCAGTCAGAAAACTGAAGTAACTTGAGACTGCGATTTTCTACTGATTAGAGCAGGTCCTCTTAGGGTCTTGACTAGTTAGTGCATACGTGCATAAGTGAATTAACATGTGATTCCAAAGCTAAACAAACTTAATGACTTCACAAACACTTCTGCAAAGACGACATCCAAATGGCCAACAGACACATGAAAAAGTGCTCCACATCACTCGGCATCAGGGAAATACAAACCAAAACCACAAGATACCACCTCACACCAGTCAGAATGGCTAAAATTAACAAGTCAGGAAATGACAGATGTTGGTGAGGACTGGAGAAAGGGGAGACCTCCTACACTGTTGGGAATGCAAGCTGGCGCAGCCACTCTGGAAAACAGTATGGAGGTTCCTCAAAAAGTTGAAAACAGAGCTACCCTACAACCCAGTAATTGCACTACTGGGTATTTACCCCAAAGATACAAATGCAGTAATCCAAAGAGGCATGTGCACCCCAATGTTTATAGCAGCAGTGTCCACAATAGCCAAACTATGGAAAGAGCCCAGATGTCCATCAGCAGATGAACGGATAAAGAAGACGTGGTGTATATATATATACAATGGAGTATTATGCAGCAAAATGAAATCTTGCCATTTGCAACGACTTGGATGGAACTAGAGAGTATTATGCTAAGTGAAATAATTCAATCAGAGAAAGACAATTATCATATGATCTCACTGATATGTGGAATTTGAGAAACAAGGCAGAGGATCATGGGGGAAGAGAGGAAAAAATGAAACGGGACGAAACCAAAGAGGGAGACAAACCATAAGAGACTCTTAATCTCAGGAAACAAACTAAGGGTTGCTGGAGTGGATGCGGGTGGGAGGGATGGGGTGGCTGGGTGATGGACACTGGGGAGGGTATGTGCTATGGTGAGTGCTGTGAATTGTGTAAGACTGATGAATCACAGACCTGTGCCCCTGAAACAAATAATACATTATATGTTAATTAAAAAAAATTTTTTTTTCATGTAATTAAATCAGACAAGCCCTTCCCTCATGGGTCTAAGTCAATATGCTCCTACTGTATTGCTTTCAAAAAAATAAAGCCAGAATTCAATAAACTACTAAGCCACCACACTAACTCTACTGTAACCAAATTGGCCAACCTGACTTCCAAAACACCTCAAGCTATTTATGAACAGATTAGGACTGTTTTTTTCCCTTAAATCAACAGAACATCCCACATTCTCTGGCTTAAAGGAATGTCAGGACCTACAAGGGCCAGAGGACAGGACAGTGACTGTGAGTAGCATGGTGTCTTCCCTGGCTCTCTTCTTCCTTCCACCTCTTCACTGTGGGTATCCTTAGCTCCAGGCTGCTGCTTTTGCTCTAGTCTTTTCCTCCTTGGAAAATTCATCTTGAAGAAATGGAAAGTGAAGAAATGAGAAACGGAATTTGAGGTCTGAATACCTGAATCTAGGTCCTAATTCTACTATCTGATTGAGATTTAGTGTCCATACAAAAGAAGAAAAAAAATAATGCACAGCATACAGGACTATGTTAGCCACATCACTATACAATGGCCTTCTTAAATTGCAGAGTGATCTTGAAATAATGTTGTGGCTATTGTTTTATTATGGTGATTACTGCCCACTCCTGCCTGTCCTCAAGCTCTACTCTCAGGTTCCAGTTGCGATCACTGCCACACACTCCTCTCCAGGACCTGTCAAGACTACCAACAAGAAAGGGAGGACCAAGATAAGACCAGCTCTCCCCTAAATATCTCAATGGTGTCAAATCTAGAGTCCCACTCTTACTTATTGCCTCTACTTTAGAAGTACCTTTTCCTCTAAATGGGAATTCCCAGTCTACAGAATACTTCCTTTTGGAGGTAACTCTGGCCCTTCAAATTCAACTCCAAGAAACAAATTTACCTCCCCTTTCCAGAAGAGTGGTTCTCCTTTCCAGTTACGCCCTTTCTATCATGACAAGTCATTTTCCAACTTCACAGGATAGACACACACTTTGGCATAATATAACAATGGTTTCAGCCCACCCACCACCATCAAGTCAGAATCCATTTCCTATTTTTTTTAAGATTTTATTTTTCAAATAATCTACACCCAACATGGGGTTTGAACCTAACAACCCTGAAATCAAGAGTTGCGTGTTCTATCAACTGAGCCAGCCAGGTGCCCCTCCTATTTTTTTAAATGTTTTCTTTTTTTCCTGAATCAAAAAAGATAATTTCTGTTAACAATGTCTTGTGTGATTTTTTTTAAGATTTATTTTTATTTATTTGATGGGGGGTAGGGGCAAAGGGAGAGAATCTTCAAACAGACTTCCCTCTGAGCACAGAGCGTGACACAGGACTCGATCCCATAACCCATGAGATCATCACCTGAGCTGAAACCAAGAGTTGGACATTCAACCAACTGAGCCATCCAGGTGCCCCTGCTATATGATTTTTTAAAATATATACACATAGCTATGGCTGTATTTATTTATTTATTGTCCATATGCTATATATTTTTTCATGTATATATTATAGCCATCTTTATGTGTCAATAATTATAGATTTCCTTCATTTATCATTGTATGGATTTACCAGTTTATTTGGCCAATCCCCTATTGATGGCCATTTTGATTGCTTTATAACTTCTGTAGTGACAAATATCCTCATAAATATATCTTTGTACATTGCCCTGGGGATAAATACCTAGAAGTCAGATTGCTGGTTTAAGAATGTGTGTACTTCAGGGGCACCCCATTCGCTCAGTTAAGCATCTGACTTTGGCTCAGGTCATGATCTCAGGATCCTGGGATTGAGCCCTGCATCAGGTCACCCTGCTCAGTGGGGAGTGTGCTTGTTTCTCTGCTTCTCTCCCCACTCATGCTCTCTATCTCTCTCAAATAAATAAATAAAATCTTTAAAAAAAAAAGTGTACTTCAAATTTGATACATATTACCAAATAGAACTTCAGAGAGACTGTATAAATTTAAATTCCCAGAGTATGAGTTCCTGTTTCTTCAAATTCTCACCAGCAATAAATATTATTTTTAATATTTGTCAATCTAACAGTTGAAAATGATGTCTCATTTCTATTTGTGTTTTCTAGATTATAAGGTAAACACCCTTTTTCTATGGGTTTTACAGGTCATTAGTATTTATTCTTCTATGACTTTGGCCCATTTTCTTTTTGTTTTTGCTTTTTTTCTATTGATTTATAAGAGCTTTGTGCACACTGATATATGTCGAAAACTCTTTTTTTTTTAAAGTTTTATTTGAGAGAGAGGATGCAAGAAAGAACAGGAACAGTGTGGAGGGGCACAAGGAGAGGGGGAAGCAAACTCCCCACTGAGCAGGGACCCTGATGCGAGGCTCCATCCCAGGATCCCAGAATCATAACCCCAGCCAAAGGTAGCTGCTTAACCAGCTGAGCCACCCAGGTGCCCCCAAAAAACTCTTCTTAACCAGTTTCTCATCTACTTTTTGTTTATGGTGTTTGTTTTCCTTTTTTTTTTTTTTTTTTTTTTTAGCTAATACATTACACTTTTTCCTTTATAGTTCCTGCCTTGGATGCCATACTAAAATAACTATTCTCAGGGTGCCTGGGTGGCTCAGTCCGTTGGGCATCTGCCTTTGGCTCGGATCATGGTCTGAGTCCTGGGATCAAGCCCCGTGTTAGGCTCCCTGCTCAGTAAGGAGTCCGCTTCTCCCTTTCTCCCTGCCCCTCCCTCCTACTCACGCTCTCTCTCTCAAATAAATAAAATCTTTAAAAAAATAAAATATAAAATAACTACATTCTAGTACACTTATTACTTTAGTTTTTATGTTAAAAACCTTTAATCCATCTAGAATATATTTTGTTAGAAGGTGAGAGGAGGGATTTTTTTTTTTAACGGTTAGACATTTACCCTAAACACTATCCTTTCCTACTAAAACTGAGATCTGTTTCTGGACTTTCTAATCAATTCTGAGCTCTGCTCAACCAACAAAAATTCTTATTTCCAGGGCACCTGGGTGGCTCGTCTGGTTAAGCATCAGCCTTCGGCTCAGGTCGCAACCCTGGGATCAAGCCCCCTGTCGGGCTCCCTGCTCAGTGGGGAGCCTGCTTCTCCCTCTGCCTGCCATCCCCCTGCTTGTGCTCTCTGTCAAATAATGAATTAAAAATAATCTCTGTCAAATAAATGAATTAAAAAAATCTTTTTAAAAATTCTTATTTTCAGTTGGAATAATTTTTTCATTGCCCACAACAGGTTTTATGTAGACTGCTGCCTATATACACACTACTGCCCTTGCCTGGAACATCCTCTTACCTTCCCTCCACAGATCCTTCAAAGCAAAACCACTTCTGAGGTAAGCAGTAGTAAGCTGGGGTACCTGGGTCGCTCAGTTGGCAGAGTGTGCAACTCCTTATCTCAAGGTCATGAGTTCAAGCCTCACGTTGGGTGCAGGGCTTACTTTAAAAAAAGAAAGAAGAAAAAGTAGTAAATGCTATTTAAAGCAAGAAATGTGGGCACCTGGGTGGCTCAGTTGGTTAACCATCTGCCTTCGGTCAGGTTATGATCCCCAAGTCCTGCTCTGGGCTCCCTGCTCAGCTTGGAGTCTGCTTTCCCTCTCCCTATGCCCCTCCTCCCAGCTTGTGCACTTGCTTGTGCTCTCTCTTTCTCAAATAAATAAAAATCTTAAAAAAATAAAAAAGAAACAAGAAATGCCTTTTTAAAAAATATTTATTTGAGAGAGAGAGCAAGAGAGAGAGAGAGACCACATGGGTAGGAGGGGCAGAGGGCGAGGGAGAGAGAATTTCAAGCAGACGGCACATTGAGCTTGGAGCCTGACACGGGGCTCGATCTCAGACCCTGAGCTCATGACCCTGAGCTCATGACCTAAGATCATGACCTGAGCTGAAACCAAGAATCAGATATTTAACCAACTGTGCCACCCAGGCGCCCCAAACAAGAAATGCTTTCAAAGGAAAGAATAATGTGAAAGAACATATCAAAGCTTCTACAAATACTTGTGTGGCTAAAGAAGTGGATGAACTTTTTACTCAGTAGACCCATTCCAGTGGGCTTTGGACATACAGAGTAAAGTTTGGAAGAGAGAGTAGAATTCAATTGCTTTGCATAATAGAGTAAGAAGTATCTGGAATGCTTAGTGGCAACAGAGTTAGGAAGGTTTGCAGAGGAAAGATAAGATTATAAGAGGCCAAACCAATCACATGGGTGATATGAATAATGATGGATCCCTAATGGAGAGGTAAACAAAAAAAAAGGAGGAGGGATAGCTGGTATCAGAATTTAAGTTGCTTGCTTTGTGGCAATGTAAAACACTCTCCATTACCCTAAATCTTTAATAAAGTCTGCTATACACACAAAGGATTTAGCTGGGAGATATGAGTTCTACATCTGGGTGAATGTGGATAGAAAGAGAACAGCATACTTGAAATGGTAAGACCATCTATAATATGAACTAATTTAGTAGAATCAAGAGCTCAAAATTAGAATGACCATAAATACATGAGCTCCAAGGAATTTGAAGAATCTGGGTGAAGGAATCAGACTCTCTACAAGCTGTAGAATGACACTTTGAGCCAAATTTTTAAGGGAAAAGATGGTTCCAGCTAACTAATGGGTTACAATAGGATACTCAATCCTCAGAAACTTTTAAAGGACCAAACTACATGAGGTTCTGTGGTGATTTACAGAAGAAACCACTGGGGGAGGTGCCAATTACTCTGCTTGCACAAAAAATAAGCTGAGGATTATACCCCATCCCTTCCCCATTCCACATGCTCCTGTAGAGGTGTTCTGGTCCCTATCCTTAGCGTGTCCTCGGTCAACTCTCATCTCTTCCATGAAGCTTTCTCCCAAGGTTTTAGCTCTCAGATGATTCCTTTCCAAAACTTCCATTTTACCTAGAATCTGAACTGCAGTGTAACCTTCAATCGTTCTTTTTTTTTTCCTATTTGTTAACTTCTCTATTGAATTCAACTATAGACATCTTGTAGACAAGAACCCCAGCAAGACAGAAACAAAGAGAGAGAAAGAGTGTGCTCATACACAAGTGAGGGAGGGTAGGAGGAAGGGACATTCTAAACATCTTACAGTACAGTCAGAGCCTTCTTAATTCCTGGTGGGGAAATAGTGGAAGACAGCGATGCAGAAGCAAGTTTACTAATGACCTTGAATGGTGATGCTCCTAAGAACCAAGGAGGAATAGGAATAGAAAGGAATAGGAGAATAGGGGAAGAGGATGGCATAATGAAAAATATAATTTGGCTTGAGACATGCTGAGTTTGAAATACCTAAGAGCCACCCAGGTTATGATGGTAATAGAGTTTGGCCATCATGAGTCTGGAATGCAGAAGAGAGATTTAGGTTGGAGAGGGAGATTTAAGAGTTTCTGACATATCAGTGGTAGCCAAAACCATAAGCACAGGTGATATCACCCAGGGACAGTATATAGACGGAGGAGAGAAGGAGGCTAAGGATAGAATCTTATGTAGGCTTCCTTCATGCAGGAAGCCTGCTGGGGAAAACAAGCCTTCTACAGTTATAGGAAGTTATAGTTAACACATTTATATAGTTATGTGCCAACTAATACTTATAACAGATGACCAAATAACTGGCTCTATTGAAGACCTCTAAATGCCCATTTCAAGCCTTCTTTCAATCTTCCTGTAAGTGAGTTTGCTCCCTGATCTTCAGTTAAAACTGTGGCATTTCAGAGGAAGTGGCAGGAATGGACAAGGGCCCTGGACCAAGGCCTCTGGGGTGGGGCCTGTGGGTAGAGGATGCTAATTACTGGATGAACATCATACCCAAGGGCAGGATCAAAGCTAAATCTTTGCATATAGTTTGTTTCACGATTAGCTCATCCAACTCAGTTAAGATTGGCCAACCGAAGATCTCATTCATGACAGTAAAGACACATACATACATCAGGGTCTCAAAGGGACCTAAAATTTCTTAATCAGGAGTCTTAGAGACATCTGTCCACTTCAAGTGGTCTTTTCCTGGCTATCCTGGTTGAGAATGGCATACAGAAGAAGTGACTAGTTTCCTCTTTGGTACCAGCTCTGCCAGCTGGAGCTCCTGGCACTTGGTCACCCACCCTGCCAGATTTAAATGATCTCCACCTGAAAGACTGCCCTGCCTGCAGTGCATGCGTTTTTCTCCACTGAAGGGTTGAAAGAAATAATAGTCTAGACTACCCATGAGCTGTAAAAGAGGGATTTCATAGGCAAAGCAGAAAATTTACAATGCCATAATTATTCCATAAGAATGAGCTCCATTCCACTTGGCACTGATCCCGTATGTGAAGTCAAAACCCTGAACTAGCAGTGAGACTTGAGACGGATGTTGAGATGAATACTTCCAGAGTGAGATGGAAGGGGTGCTCAGGAGTGCTAGAGAAATCCTGGAAGAAGTCAAACTTGGGGAAAGCAGCCTCAGAGAGGTCTCCTTCCTTGGATCCAGAAGCTGATGATGGCATCACCCCATTCACTACTTCCTGTTTTAACTGGAGGAAAAAGGAAGAAGATCTGAATGTGGGAGAAAGAATGTAGAATCCCTACCTCTTCCCCACCACAGAGCTACACTCCAGATCAGAGCTGTCCTTATGCAGAGGACACACAGTTAGGTAGTCAAACACATGATGTGATTCCACTCAATAGCCAGCCATTTGTTGAATGAAGAGCACCAAGAGATATTTCCTACCTCCAAATAGTGCTTTTTCACTGACTGTCACATTACCTTCACCTGGAATTCCTCCAATTTGATGTCCATTTCTTTAGGATAAGCCCTCATACTTTCCAAAACTATGCTCCAGCAAACACCATATTCTGCGAAATTTTAATATTCCTTCAAAAAAAAAATGGTTCTCTAGTTAAATACATTTGGAAAATGTTATATTCTCTATCTCCCTTTTGAAGCTTTATAAATGCATATTAAAAGCTGTTTTTGAGGGGGCGCCTGGGTGGCTCAGTCATTAAGCGTCTGCCTTAGGCTCAGAGCACGATCCTGGAGTCCTGGGATCGAGCCCCGCCTCCGGCTCCTCCACTGGGAGCCTGCTTCTTCCTCTCCCACTCCCCCTGCTTGTGTTCCCTCTCTCCCTGGATGTCTCTCTCTCTGTCAAATAAATAAATAAAATCTTTAAAAAAAAATTAAAAAATTAAATTAAAAATAAAAGCTGTTTCTGAGGCAGAGGCATTTGGAGAACTAGCATGAAATTCAGGACAGGCCCCAACTAAGCTAAGAAGCTTGTTCCAGAAGTACAGCTGAACAGACTAGCATGACATCAAATTAGCCCAAAGAGTAGGAGGCAGAGTTCAGGATAGTCAAAAACTGGGAGATCTGTGCATGGGCAAGACTCTACCCACAGAAGCCTAGATGCAAGAAAAGTCTCTAGTGGGGTGCGGGTGGGGAAGAAAAGTCTCTAGTATCAGAGAAGGGACCTGGCCTGGGAGAGGCTGGAAAGCAAAAGCCCCAGGCTCTGGTGAGGGGTTGACAGCAGAGTTATAGACCTAGACAAGGCTAGGGGGTCCAAGCAGAGCACTGAACAGAGCTTGAGCCTCTCAGGAAAAAGCCAAAATAAAGGTGAGATAGAAGAGAGGCAGAGAGTAATGGACAGAGCTGTCACTCACAGTATAGTACACCTATCCAGGAGTCCCTCCCTGCTGGGGGCACTGGCTCCAAAATCCTGGCGATCAGCAGATCTAGCTACATCACTAGACCTTCTGTATGGGGCTATGATGGTTGGGGAGAGATGAAGGGATATACTACATCTAGAAACTCCACAGAGTTGTACTAATTCCACTAAAGAGGGAGGTCCAGACCCTGGCAAACTTCAGGAGGTGAGGGGTGGAGACCATTCCTAGAATAGCCTTCTAGGGAAATGTGCTAGAAGGAACCCAGAGGTCTGAATGAAACCAAAAGTCTGAGTCCAAACAAAATGCTCTAGACTTAGGGTAGGAACATGGACACAGTAAAAGTTCAAGCCTGAAGGTGAAGGGCATCCATGAACCCAACTGCGAGGAGCTGGAAAAGGCACTGAGATTTGAGTTGCTTCTGTCAAAGGCTCCCTGGGGGAGAAAAGATGTGAGAATTCAGATCACAAAGGCTGTTTGAAAGCAGTGCTAGATGAAAGATGATGAACAGTCAACTAGAAAGGCTCTTTTTGGAGGAATTCAGGCCAAAAAAGTTGTAGCTCTGAATCACAGGTGCTATTCTGGCAGCCTCTGGATTAGCTATTTTGGCTCCACAAAGTTAGCGGACAAGGGAGAACTGCCCCTTTGCATGGACACCCCAAATGCTTTGTCATTGCTCTTGACATGGTGTATTTTGCTTTCTGGTAAAGCCCTATCTCAGCACAGCACATTGGGAAATCAAGACCAGAAGTTGTCTGTGACCAGTGGCTTCTGAGGAAGTGCCCTGCCCATGTTGTCATCAGCAGCCTCTTTTGCGCCACCATTTTACATCACTTCTGGGAAGCTGCCTCCCACTTCCTAAGATCTGTGCCGGTCTTGTCTGAGGACATCACAGCAAACCACAGACCCAAAGATCCTACACTCCTTGTTACAGTCTGCCTGTCAGCTGTTCTCCAAACATCATCATGCCTGAATAGCCAGCATGTTCATGGGAAGTCTCTCCACCCAACACCCCCTCGTGGAATCATAAGCCTCCATCCCCATCACCTTCAGCTGCTTGTCTTCTCAGTCAAAACTGTAAAGAAAACAAGGTGTTTCTTTAGGGACCCAACTTCTCTTTTCAGGGCCTTTATCTCAAACTCAATAGTGTCTCCTTCCTTTCCCTACGACTAGGGCAGAGTGCCCTTTCCTCTCTGTCCCTGCCTTAGTCCAGTTCTCAGAAATCAATCACAGCCACTCATTCACACCTCCACTTACATGACCAAAATGCTTCACAATCAGACCCCTTCCTGGACTCTCATTTTCAATAGTGTCTCAAAGACTTAAATCAAGGGAAATAAATTTCACTTGTGGAATTCCAAGCACTAGCAAAGAGCTGAAGCAAGTCTTCGAGCAGCAGCACACATTCTTGGTGCCCCTGAAACTCTACCTCTTGATAGTCCAGCCTTGTCTCTTCTTATTCCATCACCTGACACACTCAAGCTGTCTCCTCTGCCAGCCCAGAGGCCAGGCTCTCCTGGACCTGGGCCAGCACCCAGTGCCATCTGGTCTCCCTTAGAAAGGCAAAAGAGAGACACCTCTTGTTTACTCAGTAATAATTCACTGTAATAGTCACATAACAGGTGTCACCAGCTCCAGTACATACAGTAAGGACACACCACACCCTCACCTCTGCCCCCATCATGGCTTACTCCTTGGGACAACAAATTTTATTTGGAGAATAGGACAGGGCCTCTTAAGCAGTACACCAGAGTTACCAGTGGTGTTTTGACACTTGTGGATTACACTGCAATGAAAACTTCGAGGTAAAGAACAAAGGCTTTTTTTAAATCCTCCCCTAGAGCCGATTGGTATCCTTCCCACATATGTTGTTGCAGCATCTCTATATATAGAGCCTAGCATTCTATAAACACGATGCTCTGGCTGAACACGCCTCAACGAGTAAAACTGTGAGGCAGAAGATGTCATCTCTCCATCTTCTCTTCTTTCCTTAAAATCTTGTCAGAGACAGAAGAGCTCTGTGAAAACAGCATGGGCTTTGGAACTGGACAGACCTGAGGAGAAATAAATCCTAGCTCAGCCTTTTATTAGCTGTCTGACCTTGGGCAAGTTACGTAACTTCTTTGACTTTGAGCTTGCCCGTGTGCAAAAGGGAAGATGATACTTTATTGGTTTCCATTATGATAATTAAATAAGAAAATACATGAAAAGCATCTAATACATGCCTGGCTCTCCAAGGATAGGAGTTTGTTCTCCCCCATCTGGCTTATCGTGCACCTGGTGCCCTAATGTTACTCTCTGGCTGTCCAAGGCCAAGGTGTGTGCCCCACACAAACCTAACCTTCTTTTCCTAAACCCTATCAAAGTTCCCATCCCTTAGAAGAACTGATCAGGGGTGCCTGGGTAGCTCCATCAGTTAAGCATCTGACTCTTGATTTCGGCTCTGGTCATGATCTCTGGGTCCTAGGATCAAGCCGCACATCAGGCTCCCTGCTCAGCAAGGGGTCTGCTTGTCTCCCTCTCCCTGCTCATGCACTCTCTCAATGAATAAGTCTTTAAAAAAAAAAAAAAAAAAAGAACTGATCTAATCACACCACTAAAAGGAAAGCAATTCTGATTAAATGAATTCAAGTAAAATGTGTATGATATTAATCCTATATTAATTCTGTGGGGGAGGGGGAGGATTTCTACATTAAAAAAGGAAAGCTAGACAGGTACCTGGCTGGCTCAGTGCACATGCAACTCTTAATCTCAGGGTTGTGAGTTTGAGCCCCACACTGCGTTCAGAGATTACGTAATAAAAACCTTTTTAAAAATTTAAAAATTAGGGGTGTCTGGGTGGCTCGGTTGGTTAACCATCGGACTCTTGATTTCAGCTCAGGTCATGATCTCAGGGTGGTGAGATGCAGCCCCGAGTTGGGCCCCTTGCTCATCATAGAATCTACTTGAGATTTTCTCTCTTCCTTTCTCTCTGCCTCTCCCCTCACTCGCTCTCACTCTCTCTCTCTAAATAAAATCTTTGTAAAAATTGTAAAAAGAACTAGATATTCGAATGAAAGAAAAGACACCTAATCATGAGGTTCCCCTAGATCATAGGGGACCAATGTCAGCCTCTCTCTCCACAGGCATGGCCCACATCACTCTCTGTGCTGAAGATGAACCATCAGAGCTATAGGACCACAGCTCAGATTGCCGAATATCACACCTCAAATCAACAGGTCCAGAAAAGAACTTGGGAGCCTTGGCTACCGCATCTGCTCTGGCCAGCACACACCACTTCCTTAGCCAAGAAGTTACAGTGCTGCTTTTTTTCCTAGGAGGTTTCCAACACTATTTTAAGCTCTTTGAAATGAAACAGCAACAGATTTGATTACGGTCACAGCCTTGGAATAGCCTGTAGGAGGCCTGGGCTCTACACTTCCAGAATCATACCTTGCTTCTCTGAATGGTTTCAACAAAGCCAGATTAATACAGGTGGCAGAGTGGGACTACATCTTAACTTCTCAGTGATCCAGGAAAGAGGACCACAGGAACATTTCTGGACTTTCCACATATAGGATCACAGAAGCAGATTATTACAACTAAAAATGGCCCAAGTGTAATCACTTGGCACAATGTGCTATGCTGACTATAAATCACAATTCAGCATGGAAGTTCTCTAAGGTACTCTTTAGCAGTGTGCGTGCTCTACTTGACTTTCTTGGCAAGCCCCCAGGGAGCCCAGGGAACTTAGCCTAGGCTGGGGTCTCAAGAGCCAGACGCCCCTCTGGGGTCAAAGGGACTGGATGGCAACTTTAGCAGATGGAATAAAGAGGAAGTGAAGGTGAAGTCAAGGGGAGAAAAGGATTGGTCCAGGCAGGATTATCCAAAAGCATGGGCTTAGAGAACTGGCAAAGCAGAGACAGTAATAGCAAATGTTTTAAATTATACTTATCTAATTAGTCACCATGGTAAAAAACAGAATTTTGCTCTATTTTCTTTATACTTCACTGGATTTCCTTATACTGATTTTGTGTTTGTTTTTGAAATACATACTGAGGGCTGAAATTTGAGGGACAACATAATCTTTCTATTGCTTAGGCCTCTGAAGTTCTTAATCTGGTCCTTAGCTTTATCAAGAAGCAAGGAAAACCAGGATTCCAAAGCTTCAAGGCCAATATTCAATTTTTCATTCAATAAATATTTCTTGAGGGGCTAGAGAAGTGTCAGGTCTTTGCTCAATCCTGGGATACAGCAGCAAACAAAACAAATATGGTTCCTGAGTCCCTGGAGCTCAGTCTAGTGAGAGTTGTTAAGAATAAGAGCAGGACTGGGGCGCCTGGGTGGCTTAGTGGGTTGAGCGTCCGACTTATGGTTTCAGCTCAGGTCATGATCTCGGGGTTGTGGGATCGAGCCCCACCTAAGGCTCCGTGTTCAGTGCAGAGTCTGCTTGTCCCTCTCCATCTTCTCCTCCCTCTGCTTGCACTTTCTGTCACTTGTCCTTCTCCCTCTTCTCCTCCCCCTGTTCCTGCTTTCTCTCGCTCTCTCAAATAAATAAAAATCAGAGCAGGATCCAAAGCAAAAGGTTCGTATTGGAAAGTAGGCAAGATTCTGCAGCCAGCAATGGGATGCAGAGGGAGGAGATCCCTTCTGGGATGCCAGCAAAAGAGGTCATGGGCAAACAAGGAGCTGTTTAGGGGGATGGGCTGGGTCAGATAATATCCTTATCCGCCCCCCACTCACTTTGGCAGAGAAGAGAGCCACAGGGATGTGTTGGGTTTATCAAGAACAGGTGACCGGGGCCCTCAGAGTCAATGCAGCCATGACGCTGCTCCTTCTCTGCTCACAGCCATGAACTGTGATATGTGCCATGTGAGCTGTGTGTGACATTCTGAAGCTCCAAAACAAAAAGACTTGAGTTGTCTACTGACAGGAATTCTAGGAAGGATAGCAGGCCAGAAACGCAAAGCATAAAAATAACTGCCAGAAGCAGCTGAGTGACCCTCTCCACAAGTGTCACCCACGTTTCTCTGACATTGCATGGAAATGAAAAACAAAAACCTGATTTCACCTGGAGGTGTGGGGCCACAAAGCAACCTGCTGAAATAATCAGGCTACAGCCAGAAGCCTCTGAGAGGAGTTTCTCCTTTAGGGCATGAAATGGGCAAGAATGGGGAAAGGCTGTGGCCTGCTGTGTTAGAGAAGGAGCCTTCCAGGAGCTCAGTCCCAGCACTACCAGAAGGTGTGACGGGCATGGTGAAGATGCAGAGCTGACAACAGCAACATGAGGAACTTCAGAGTAAGTGCCCCGCCAGCAGAGCAGTGGCCTAGACAGATCTCAAAGTATCTGATCTCTCTGGGCCTGTTTCCTTATCTGAAAATGGAGATAATAAAAGAGCAGGTGTTGGTTTCCTAGGGCTGCTATAACAAACACTACAAAGTGGGTGGCTTCAAACAAAAGACATTTATTCTCTCACAGTTCTGGAAGTTAGAAGTCCAAATTCAAGGTTTCGGCAGGGCCATGCTCCCTGTGAAGACTCCAGGGGAGAATCTTTCTTTGCCTCTTCCAGCTTCTGATGGTTGCCAGTAATTCTTGACATTCCCTGGTTTGTGGCAGCACAACTCCAATCTCTGCTTCCATCTTCGCATCGACGTCTTCCCTCTATATATCTCCCTCTTCATATAAGAACACCAGTCACTGGATTAGGGCCCATCCTAATCCACTATGACTTTATCTTAACTTGATTACATCTACAAGGATCCTATTTCCAAATAAGATCACATTCATAGGTTCTGGGCGGACATGAATTTTGGGGAGGACACTATTCAATCCAGTACAGAGCACCAATCTCATAAAAACTTTATATATGTAAGGTGCTTGGAACAGTTGCTGACACATTAACATATGGCAGTAAGAGTCAGCTACCCTTCTTCGACGTCTTTGGCAGATGACAGCTGCCATGGGATATATGAACGCTCTGTTATATAGGAATGGCTCTCCCTCCACCATGAGTCAGAGGGAAGAACCTGATGGGACGAGAGTGCCAAAAAGAGCTGATGAGGGCACAAGTAGAACACAGTGTGTTCATTACCATTCAATACCCCCTCATCAATACCCTACTAATAGGCTAGAGTGAGGAAATATCCACTACAATCACTTCATTTGTTTTTTAAAAACACAGAACTTATCATTCCAAACTAACAAAGGCCCCTTCAAAGCAGTCCTCAAGCTAAGATCCATTTAGAAGATCCTCAAGCTCCAGAGAACAGGCAGCGGAGAAGCTACACTAGTGAATGCAGCAGTTCAAGGCTTAGTCAGGCTGTGAGTTCTGATCCCAAACTGCTTTACACAGCATATTCATCCCACAGCTTAGCAACTGAGTGACTGAGTCCAAACACGAAACTCATTCTCTGAGATGGAGATCCTCTAACTCTAGGATATCTTACTTTCAGATTAGGGGAGGGGAGAAAAGATTAAAGGCTCCTAGTCTTTCTTCTTTAATAAATAGGTCTGGGACAGTACACAACTGAAAAGAAACAGAGCTAGATCTCAACTGCTATCTTCGTATCAAATAAATTCCAGATGGATCAAAGACTTAACGATTAAATTTAAAGATTTAAATGTCCACATGTGCACACGCACACACAAACACACCAAGTACTCAAAGAGAATGAGTATTTTTTACATTTTTGAGGTAGGGAGACATGCCTTTTCTAAATACTGGCCTAGCAGCAGGAAAAACTCTAAGAAAAAAGATGATTTTGACTACCTAAAAATGTAAAGCTTCCCAAAAGAAAAAAATTGCATAAATACAGTCAAAAGATAAATGACAAACTAGGAACAATTCTGCACTATATATTATAGTCAACACTTTACCTCTTATAAGTTATTAAGAAAATATTACTGGAAAATATGTAAAAGATATTAATAGGTGACTCAAAAAAATATATAAATGTCCAAAATACATTTGAAAAGATGTTCAATCTTTAATATAAAAAAAATATTAAGTTGTACTTATTGAGTGACATGTCTCCATTACTATTTGAAGCATTTTACGTACATTGACTTATTCTTCCTGAAACAGGTGCTATCACTACGCTTACCTTATCAAAGATGAAACTGAGAAAGACATAAATTAAATGACTTACCCAAAGTCACACAGTAAGTGCGTGAGTCAGAATTCAGGCCCCAGCAGGCTGGCTCCAGAGTCACATACCATATCATATCACATCTATCAGTCACATTCTCAACTACCATATTACAGTGACAAGACCACTTTTCACCTGTCAGATGGGGAAGATGAAAAACATACAACCCAGTATTACTGACAATGTAGGCAATCTCATGTGCTATTGGTAGAAGTTAACATTCTTAAGGATAGTTGGTTCCATGAATCAACATTGTAAGTGTGCATATCCCTTAACTGAGCCATTCTATTTCTTAGAATTTATCCTAAGGAAATAAGCAGACAAGTGTACAAAGATTATATACAGGGTGTTTATCACAGAATGTACATAATAATAAAATACTGCAAATAGGGGCACCTGGCTGGCTCAGTCAATAGAGTATGCAACTCTTGATCTCAGGGTCCTGAGTTTGAGCCCCACATTGGGTGCAGAGATTACTTTAAAAAAATACTGCAAATAAAAAGTCCAACAAATACACCAAAAGTCCAACAAGTTCATTCATTCAACAAATATTTATTGAACACCAACTGTGTACCAGGAACTGTCCTACGTAACAGCTAGAGAGCAGTGAATAAAAAAGAAGAAAAAAAGGGGCGCCTGGGTGGCTCAGTCATTAAGCGTCTGCCTTTGGCTCAGGGCATGATCCCGGCGTTAAGGAATCGAGCCCCGCATCAGGCTCCTCTGCTATGAGCCTGCTTCTTCCTCTCCCACTCCCCCTGCTTGTGTTCCCTCTCTTGCTGGCTGTCTCTCTCTCTCTGTCAAATAAATAAATAAAATCTTAAAAAAAAAAAGAAGAAAAAAAATCTCTGTCTTCATGGAGTTTACATTCTAGCGAAGGTGTTGGGCAATAAACAAATTAGAAAAGTATATAGTATATCAGGTGGTGTTAAATGCTATAGACAAAAATAGAGGAAAGAAGGGAGATAAGAAAGAAAGAGGGTTTGCTACAATTTTAAATAAGGGAGTCAGGGAAGGCCCCACAGATAACAGATAAGATAAACAGATTAAATATTAAAGAATAAAAAGCATTATGGTACATCCACACATTGAAATATAATTTACCCATTTATTCTACATGCATTTACATAATAAGGTGTCTACAACATCGCTGTGTCTCTCTCTCTGTCAAATAAATAAATAAAAATCTTTAAAAAATAAATAAATAAAGGTGTCTACAACAAACTACAGAATGAGAAAAGATTCTCACCACACACACACAAAGCAGGGGACTATGTCAGGTGATGGATGTGTTAACCATATTATGATAACAATTTAAAAATATATGTGTTTCAAATCACATTGTACACCCTAAACTTACACAATGTTATATGTCAATTATATCTCAATAAAGCAGGGGGAAAGGTGAATAAAGATTACAAAATGGTATAAAGAAGAAAAATGGTATTAAGATACGATTCCATTGATATGAAATTACATGTGTATATATGCTTATGCTTTAAATGGGATAGAGGAACAGCACAGAAAGAACTTGACAATACCAACCAAGGGTCCAGGCTGACTGCCAGACAAGTGGTACTGGCAACCTTTTACTCATCCTTCTCCCCACACCTACACTTTCATTTATTTATTTTGTTGGGGGGGAGGGCAGAGGGAAAGGGAGAGAAAATCCCAAACAGGCTCCACACCCTGAGATCATGACCTGAGCTGAAATCAAGAGTCAGACACCCAACCAAATGAGCCACCCAGGCACCCCTACACTTTGTTCCAGAAAGGATTTAAGGACCACAAATCCACCTACCCCTACAAGTTCTTTAACTCTCCCCTTCCTTCCTCACCCTTCTCCCTTCTCTTTCCAGATGCCAGGCCAGTGATAGGAGAAAAGGACAAAAGCTTAAGATCAAGGCAACCTGAAGGGGCCCAAGAAGGATGGAGGGAAACCTCTATACACCTGGATGGGATTCCTTATTTCAGCACACGGGAAACAGATCCTGGGACGCACACTTCCGCCTTGCAGATCTGTAAGATTTGAAGCAGGGCTGGGACACCTGGGTGGCTCCGATGGTTGGGCGTCTGCCTTTGGCTCAGGTCATGATCTCCAGGTCCTGGGATTGAGTCCCATGTCGAGCTCCCAGCTCGGCAGGGGGTCTGCTTCTCCCTCTCCCTCTGCTGCTCCCACTGCCTGTGCTCTCTCTCTCTCAAATGAATAAATACAATCTCAAAAAAAAAAAAAAAAAGACTTAAAGCAAAGCTATCTAATTCAGATTCCGTGTTTCACCTCCTACTAAACCCCAAACGGCTTGCAGGGAAGCCAGGGGTAAGACTGACTCTCAAAGGGAAGTGACAAGCCACAGTAGGCTGGTGTGTGCACACAAGTGCCTACATCTTCCTAGGAGCAGAAAATGACACAGAACTGAGCTCATTTTATTCCCTACTTTATCCCTTCCTCCATAGCTACACCCAACAAGCTATCCTGGCTAAGTTAAACTCATGTCCAATCCTATACACTCGCCACCTTGCATGACTCCCCTAGAGACTCACAGCCTTCCCCAGTAAGATTCTCAAGTCTAGGTCCCTACCAAGAACGTTGCCCAAGGTGACGTTTTCAATCTGGGGTAAGGTTTTGAGTAATCTGGTGGACAGGGTCCAGATATATTTGCTGCCAAATATGTGGAAGCCAATTACACCTCTTGCCTGAGCATAAAGCTGCCAACAAGGAATTGGCAACTTCCCAAAGGTGGAATCCATGTTGCTATCCCCTATTTAGCCTGAGAGTAGGAGGCACGTGAACAGAGGCAGGGGACCTAAGGAAAGACTTAACAGTTTCAAAATATTTCTCACATACTCTCTGTCACCTCTTGGATACCAACAATACACAAGGCCCAGTGTTAAGAGTTTTCATATATTCTCACCAAAAATGACAAATCACTTCAATCAAACATTCATACCACATGCTACTAAATTTAGGAAGTCTAGGGCACGCACAGGTCCAGTTGACCAACTGACAGTTGAATACCCAAGCTTGAAATTAGGAATAGGTCAGAAATCTGAGATTCTCCTCAGGGTTGCAACACAGAAGTCTCATTACACACCATTAGGTCAACAGCCTTCATGCCCCATTCCAGCTTCTGCTCCTTCCTGGGCTTTCAGCAAGGAACATACCTCCAACACATACACACACACATACATACATACATACATACACACACACACACACACCCCAAATCCTCCAACACACTTAGTATACAAGTGGAAGAAATTCTTTACTAGTAAAGAGAACAAGATGAGTCAGAGAAAATCCAAAAGCATCATCTCTTTGACAGGGGAGCCTCTTCCCTTCTCTCCACCTCTCTCTTATCATCCTTGAATATGTAGCTACTGAGCAACTTCTATTATGCTGTTACTGTAAGATATAATCATAAGATATGCCTCCCACCTTTAAGAATTTACTCCATTTGGAAAAACAAAATCAACACACAGGAAACATGTTATAAAAGGGAGCTCCAAGATTTCTAGTGCATGAACAGGAAGAACAGAGATAGACAAATAGTGGGGTAACCTGACATACACAGGTATCTTCAATTTCAAACACAATCTCCCCTTTTTTTGTTCCATTCTCAGGAGAGATGTGTTTCACTTCAAGAAAAATGTCATATACAAAAATTCAAATATATTAAGTTAGGGATCATTCACTAGACAAAAAGGATCTTCCTTCTTCCTCTTTCCTGTGAAGTTTAGCGAGATACAACTTAATGCCTCCACGGCCCGTCATTGTTCACACACACACACGCGCGCACACACACACACACCCCACACATACAGACACACACATTCAACTTTTCAGGATCACATTTATAGGGTAAAGCAAAGTACTTAAAAATTTTATAAAACTTGGGGTGTCTGGGTGGCTCAGCAGTTAAGCATCCAACTCTTGATCTCCGTTCAGGTCATTATCTCAGAGTCATGAGACTGAACCCCACACTGGGCTCTGTGTGCTCAGTGGGGAGTCTGCTAGAGATTCTCTCCTTCCCCTCTCCCCCTCCCCCTCCCCCACTTTCTATCTCGCACACATGCACATTGTCTCTCTCAAATAAATAAATCTTTAAAAACAAAACAAAAACAAAAACAAAAACAAAACAAGCAAGAGGTAATCTGGGTATAATAAGTAAATAGAATCCTCCCCCTTTTTCACACAAACACCAATAGTAGTATGCCACAAACACTTTTCTGCACTTTGCCTTAGTTTTCTCTTAATAACAGATCTTAGAGATCATTCCCTATCAGGGTGTGAGTGTGTATGTGCCTGTACGTCTCACTCTTTTTAACAGCTACATAATATGGCAATATTCACTACAATTTATTAAACTAGTATCTTTTTTTTTAAGATTTTATTTATGGGGCACCTGACAAATAAATAAATAAAATCTTAACAAAGTTCCAGAAAGATTTGACAGAGAGAGAGAGCACAAGCAGGGGGAGCAGCAGGCAGAGGGAAAAGCAGGCTCCCTGCTTAGCAGGGAGCCTGATGTGGGACTCGATTCCAGGACCCCGAGATCATGACCCGAGCCGAAGGCAGACGCTTAACTGACTGAGCCACCCAGGCATCCCTATTCAACTAGTATCTTAATGATATATAGTAAGATGTATTTTTAAGCAAAATATGTTAAAGACTATGCACACCAATTTTGCATATTTTTCCCTCAACAAAAATGTTCAGATTTAACTCTTTATATATCCTCCAAGCAACTATTAATGATCATTGATACTTGCTTTGGTTTGAATTTAATAGTGTTTCATCTTGACTTATTTCTACTACGGTATATGTTGACTGTGTCATTGTCACACCAAAGATGATCAAGGAAACACATGAAATACATATTGTCCCCTGAATATTCTGGTCACCCTTTACTCCATCATCTTTATAAATAGCTTGTTAATAGTGTATCTTTTACTGTGTTTAACTATAAGGAAGTGTTAAGACAAATAAACTACACACACACACACACATACACACTCTTTCATTACCCAATTAAAAAGCAAAAAACATCTCTTTCACTTCGGTGTCCCTGGGTCTGCTGTTCGGTTTCTTTTATTTTATTTTATTTTTTTTTAAGATTTTATTTATTTATTTGACAGAGACAGCCAGCGAGAGAGGGAACACAAGCAGGAGGAGTGGGAGAGGAAGAAGCAGGCTCACAGCAGAGGAGCCTGATGTGGGGCTCGATCCCAGAACGCCGGTATCACGCCCTGAGCCGAAGGCAGACGCTTAACCGCTGTGCCACCCAGGTGCCCCTGTTCAGTTTCTTTTAGATCACAGCAAGGTAGAATGAGTGAGGGCTCTACAGACACATTGGGATTGGAATCTCAGTTCTGCCATTTCCAAGTTAAACCACCTCTCAGAGCTTCTGGCTTATCATCTATAAACCAAGGGCAATACCACCTATCTCTCATATAGCTGAAATCACTACACAGGGAAAGAAGTCCGTTCAAGAGAACCAAAGTGCTGTCTCTATTGAACCAGCACTGCCTGGGGAAGTCAAAGACTTGCTTAGAGAAGTGGACAAGGACAAGAAAAAAAATCTGACCAGCTGATGAGAGAAAGGGTGCTTCCAGCAGAGGCCACAACACATGAAAGGGTGAGAGTTGTGCAAGGCCACAAAGTACCCACACAGCTACTGATGAGAAGGTGAAAAATAATTTATAGTCAAAAAATACTTCCTGAGTGACTCTACGCACTAAAGATACAACCATGAGCAAGAAGGCCCCTACCTTCATGGAACTTAGATTATAAGTTATAATCTAATAGGAGAGAAAGACAAACTACTAAGAAGCAGTAAGTGGTCTAAAGCAAATGAGGTACGAAGATAAGAAGTAACATGGAGTTGCTTTGTACAGAACGGGCAGAAAAGACTTCTAAGAGGAGATAATGTTTAACTGACACTTAAAAGTAAGGGATCATTAATAAGGTGAAGAGCAGGGTAAAGACACGAGTTTTAGGCAGAGGCTATAGCACTACAAAGGCTCTGAAACCAGAGAGTAGAAGAGGAGATCAGGAACTACACGCAGATGAGGGTGTCACAGGAGATGAGAGAAGGGCTTGGGATAAGACTTGAGAAAAAGGCAGGGACCAGATCTTCCTCGATCTTATAGGCCACAATTTGGGCCAAATTCTGTAAGACTGTTTATTCCAATCTAAGACAGTTGGACTTGATCATATAGGTAACAGGAACGTAACAGAGGACTTGAAAAGGAGAGTTGGGTTGTCTTACAGGAGGATAGTGGCAGCTGTGTAAAGGATGGCCACAACCTGGCATGAAGACAGCTTGGGAACCAAATAAAGACCACCTACACTAGGACAGGGTCAGTGTGCACAGGAAAAGAGATGCACCCTAGAGAAAATCTGCAGTACAACCGGTAGCCTTCAGGGTCCACGTTCTAGCCTGTTTTCTGAGTCCAAAGTCAAAGCTTCCTGTAAATCCCAGAGTTACTGACCTGCCACGGGTTAGTCATAAGGCCCTGTACAGCTTATCTGGCTCTACATGTACTGTGGCAACGAGATGAGGCGCTGGTACATAGAGACGGTTATCCGTTATTCCCACTCCATGACAGACTAAGTTTCCTAGGACCTTTAAATCCAAGTAAAGGGTTCAAATCCTCTTTCTTTCCCTTTAGGGATGGGAGGTCAGCGGAGTCCTCTATGCCAGTTTCTCCAAATATGGTCTGTAGATGATGACTGTAGTCAGAGTCATCTGGGAGGCCAATCAAAATGCAGATTCCTGATTACCACCTTATACCTACTGAATCAGAAAAGCTAGGGAGCAGAGGTCGGGAATTTGCGTTTTACTTTATTTTTTTATTTTTTTAAGTAAGGTCTACACCCAACGTGGGGCTCAAACTCACAACCCCAAGATAAGGAGTCACATGCTCTTCTGACTGAGCCAGTCAGGCATCACCAGGAATCTGCATTTTAAGTAAGTATCCAGCACGCCCCTCTTTTGCCCCCATAGGTATTTCTGATGCATTAAAGCTTCAAAATCATAGTTTTACAAACAGGACTAATGGAGGAGGGCCCTCACTTGAAGTTGGCTGACAATGTCAAAATTAGGGCACTATGTAGAACCAAGAATCAAGCTGGACATGGAGTAATCTAGAAAGAGGAGTCAGAATGTATTATGAAATTTGAAACAGAAAATAGAAGGCAAGGACATCAGAGCAGAAAATAGAAGGCAGGACATCAGAGCATGAGGCTTAGGGAAAAGAGGAGTCAAAGACAGGGAGCATTCTTGAGGGAATCACTAACTACGGCCATATCTGGCTCTCTTAGGCTGGTTTCCCAGCAGAGCCCTAGGAGGAGAGTGCAGATGCCTTGCTTCATGGAGGCAACATGACTGGGCTTAGACTGCCCAAGACGTGCACACAATCAGTCTATCCAACCTTCAAAGGAGAATATACCTCTCTTCAGTAAGTACTGTTCCTATCCCCATGATTTCCCCTCACCAAGCACCCATCAGGATGCCAATTACCAGTCAGTCTATAGAAGACCTCCAGGCCACACAGAAAAATATACAGAACACCTCTAAGGACTAATGACAGGCACCACTTACCAAGATTCTCTACTTGGCACATTAAAGCACCCTAACGCTGCCATAAATTCAAGGACCATTCCAGGTCAGAAACTTTGAAGCCCACTGCCCATACACCTTCAGATCCTACATCTATCCACATCCAGCCAGTCTTCCACTACTCCCACTATGCCTCGCTGATAGAATCCCACCCTATATTTTACACTATGTCCCTCCCCAAAATTCAGACAGAAATCCACAGACCGAGTGAGGCTAGGCAGAGTCCTGAATTCCCTGGGCTGCTGAGGCCAGCTCCTACGCATGGTTTGGTGGGAGGAGGTACAGCCCGAGGGAGTGCTCACCCTACCTGAAGGGAATATCCTCAGCCTACCTAAGAGGAGCACCAGGATTGCTATAGGCTTCTATACAGGAAACTTTTTCAAAAATTAGCTAGTTAAACCTGGTATGTTTAAAAGGGAGCAGAATTTGAAGTGTGAGGAAAGGTACAGTAGGATTTCTGAGGATTTGGCTTTCAGATAATTAACACATAAAATACAAAGTAATACGCAATCTAGCTCAAACCTTTATATGTCAACTACCTGATCCTTCTTCTAATCCAAAAGCTGGCTCCACACTAAAGAGGTAAGAATGCCAAAAGATGATTTAAGTAATCCCCAAGATTATTTATGGCCCTAATCGTGAACTGCTTGCCCTATCCTTTCTTACGCTCCACCCATTATCCAGATTCTCTAGGTTTCTGACTTAATGATTCAGCTTCCTGTTTCATCTTTGCCTCACCTTATCCCTAAGGCCTTTTGCTTCCTTCCTTGCTTAGAATTCCACTCCACTCTCAGTTATTCTGCCATCAGCCACTCAGAGTAAATAACCTGCCTACCCAGATCCCCAACTTTTATCCTCAGCACTCATGCCCCATTCATGGGCAAGTCCTCTGCCAGGTACACTAATTTTTATGAATATGCTCAGGGAGAGACAAGTGTATTCGATGATTCATTTCAAGCATGTTAGATAGTTCATCCAGGCAAACACTGGAATCACCAAAGATGGAAAAAGGAGAATGACAATGAGCCAGGGCCAAATGACTAGATCTTACCCTGACATTCAAAAGCGCACCTTCTTAGCCCTCAGCTGGTACTCTGGGTAGTCCTACCCAGCACCCCACCTCAAGAGATGCTTCCAGCTCACAGCAGTTACAACTAAGAATAAATGGTGAGCAAGACATAGGCCTTTGCCCAACAAAACTTACCATCTAGTGAGGGAGACAGATAATTACAGTATGTATAATCAAAGGTAATGCATGTAGAGCTGTAAGACTAAGAAGGGCAGTCAAGTGAGGTTACACCTAAGCTGAAACTTGAAGGCTGAATAGGAGATACCTAGGCAGTGGCTGGGTACTTGAGGAAAAGTGTTCTAAGTAGAGGGAACAGCATATGCAAAGGTCTTGCAGCAAGAAAACACATCTGAAGAGATGGGATGAGCTGGGGGATGGAGAGGCCAAAGCAGAAGGTGTCCTGAACCAGAAGATGCTACAAAGACCAAAAAGGGCCTCATAAGACATATGAAACTGATTTATAATTCACTTAACAAGTATTCATTGAGTATCTACAATGTACCAGACATTGTTATACATAGTAGAAATAAAACAGTGAATAAAACAGACAACATCCCTGTTCTCAGAGAATTTAATTCTACTTAGAGGAGACCAGAGGTGCCTGGTTGGCTCAGTCAGTAAAGCATGTGACTTTTTTTTTTTTTTTTAAGATTTTATTTATTTATTTGACAGAGAGAGAGACAGCCTGCGAGAGAAGGAACACAAGCAGGGGGAGTGGGAGAGGAAGAAGTAGGCTTCCAGAGCTCCCAGCAGAGCAGGGAGCCTGATGCAGGGCTCGATCCCAGGATCCTGGGATCACGCCCTGAGCTGAAGGTAGACACTTAATGACTGAGCCACCCAGGCACCCCATAAAGCATGTGACTCTTGATTTGAGGCTGGATATGCAGCCTACTCAAAAAAATAAATAAATAAAAATTAATTGGAGGAGACTATATAAACAAATACATGAATAAACTAGAAAAATATCACATATTAATAAGTACTATGGAAAGAATTAAAATAGGTGATATGATAGAAAGGATATGGGTGGCTACTTTAGAATAATTAGGTGGTCAGGGGAAGGTCTCTCTGAGGAGAGGACATTTAAAAACAGATCTCTCAGGGCACCAGGGTGGCTCAGTCAGTTAAGCATCTACCTTTGGCTCAGGTCATGATCCCAGGTCCTGGGATGGAGCTACTTCGGGCTCACTGCTAAGTGGGGAGGCTGCTTCTCCCTCTCCCGCTGCTGCTACCCCTGCTTGTGTGTTCTGTCAAATAAATAACATCTTTAGGAAAAATAAAAAACAAAAATAAAAACATATATCTTAAAACAAAACAAAACAAAACAACAACAAACCCTCAAAAAACAATCATTCAAAGATCAAAGGAAAAAGCATTCTAGGTGGGGGTGACAATTCATGTAGAAGTCCAATGGCAAGATCACTGAAGTTTTTTAAGCAGGAAAGTTAGACCATGATCATTCATCTATATTATAAAGATCACTCTGGCTGCAATGTGCAGAGTAGAATGAAGGTGGGGAAGGATAAAATCAAGACTGGAGGAAGAGATGAAAATGTATTATATACACTAAGGTGAGAAGAACCCAACAACAAGGATGACGACGATGATGATGACAAGGACCACCACCGCTCATGTACACTTACTGGGGACCGATCTATTTTTTTAAGCATTTTACGTGTAATTCATTTATTTAATACTCACAAGTACTCTATTTTATAAGTCATAAAACTAAGATACAGGGTAGTGGCATTGAAGAAGGAAAGAAAGCAACTGGATCCAAGAAACACTAGGGAAGAAAAGTTCCAGTGACAGGCTGGTTGCTGGCTGTGGGAGAGGAAGCGAAGTCGGACAATGACTACAAGCCTTTGGGCTAATAACTGCGTGTCGGTTACCATGTGGCAGGACACTGGATGAGGAGCAAGTAGGGAAGAGCGGGAGGCTGCATGGTGGCGAGTATGTAAAACAACCCCATGATGCTGGTCACATGAGCAGCTGGACACTGTGGTCTGGAGAAAGATGTGAGCATCATCCATACGTAGATGGTTAAGTGGAGCTGTCAGAAAGGTTGAGATCACCTAGGAAGAGTATGAGAAAAGAAAAAAAAAGGCCTAGGAATAGAATGCTGACACTTAAAACACAACAAGAATCCTTTATTTAAAAAAAAAAAAAAAGGAAATACCTTAATAGCTCTCAATAGGAAAATAACTAAATACAGCAAATCTACACTATAAAATATTATACAGTAGCTGAAATCAATGAGAAATATCTTTATGTACCAATATGAAATATTGTTAAGGCACCTTACTGAATCAAAGAAATACCAAAATGATCCATAAAATGTGACCCTGTTTGTATAAATAAATAAGACACAAAAGTAATACTTTTCTGGGTTCATACATACTTATGTAAACACACAGAAAAAAGTCTGGTATGTACAAATGCCAAACACTAACAGGTTACCACCTCTGAGGAATACAAAACTAACTGAAATGGGTGTGGGGAGAGCAGGAGAATTCAAAATATCTACAGATTTTAATTTTTTTTAGATTATATTACTACATTCCCTATAACATTAAAGATCAGTTTTCCAAAAAATAATGGGAATCTCAGGGCACCTGGCTGGCTCAGTTCGTAGAGCATGTGATTCTTGACCTCAGGGTCGTGAGTTTGAGCCCCCACCTTGGGCACAGAGCTTACTTAATATAATAATAACAGGAATCTTTGTCCCCTCAGTTTTGCTGTGAACCTAAAACTGTTCTAAAAAATCTAATTTTTTTTTAAATGGGAGCCTACAAATGGGAGAAAAGAGGGAGCCTACAAAGGATATCTTTTGCTTCAGATGCTAAATTTTCTCTGTCTCTTCCACCCCCAGTGGCCTTGGTGTTCAGATCTTAAGGCTTCCTATCTATTAACACGAAGCTGCCTAATTCCATGTCTACCCTGAATCACTAGACCCAGGCCAAGCCTGACCACCAATCCTAGCCTGGGCCAGAGTCCCAGGAGGAGAGGTCAGACACCAAAGTCTTAAACAAACATGGGAGAATGAGGGTCACCTGACTGGCTCAGTCAGTAGAGCATATGACTCTTGATCTCAGGGTTGTGAGTTTGAGCCCCATATTGAGTTCAGAGATTACTTAAAAATAAAATCTTAAAAAAAAAAAAAAAAAACACCATGCCAACCTCAAGGACAGGGACCAGGTGGCCTTGCTGGCCAGTAAAAGTCTCAATGGAGAAAAGGTACTTGAAGGTCTACAAGTAGCTTTGCAGTACTGAGGGATGTGGCTGAGGGACAATCAGGCAAAATCAGGGGGAAGTGGTATGGGGTGAGTTAGAGAGCCAGTACTGCTTATAAAGATTCCAAGTGAAGTGCTGTAGTATAGTGGAAACCAGTTTCACAACACGGGAGAGGGGAAGCCAAATTCTGTGAAGGGGTTGGGGGCACGTAATGGGGGTATGTGTGTCTAGGGTTATCTAGAGGAGTCACTTCACTCAAAGCAGCAATTCCAGGAGGCACAGTATAAACGTTTTGGAGCAACAGAAAGAAGCCAAGGACTTGGCTCCTTCCTGAAAAGAAAGGAGGTTCTAAAAAGGAAGAGAAAGGACACTGAAACAATGTGTTTCCTTCTTCAGTAAACCAAAGGCAGCAAGATCATGGCAGATCTCTGATGACTGTACTCTTAACTTTCGACTGTCCAAGGATGAAAGACAACATATTTGGTCTACATGTTTTCCTGGTTACCCAAAGAAATAGCACTACCTGGGCCTTACCCAACAGCTGATTCACCATCAATTAGTCTATATCACAGCCTGCTGAGCCTTACACTTCACACAGTCACATACCAGACTCTAGAAAAAAACAACCTGGTGTGAGCTGTCAAAGTCCTCTCGGTACCTGACCTCACCCTCTGGGTAGGTTTCATTTCAAAACTGAAAGGGACTGAGAGCTGGGGAAATCCAAAGATCAACAGAGCCAGAACAGGTGGTTCCCAGCAGAAAAGGGTCCCAGGCTGGAACTCAAAACAGAAACCAGACCACTGATAAGACAGTTTATGATGTCTGTCTCCAAGCCTTCAGATACTTACACGTTTTCCAATATTTACAACAGGGCATGACCATGCTTATCCAACTCCTGACAATTAGATATCTAATTCTCCAAGTGTTCAATCAACTTCCTGGCTTTATTATGTTTTAGAGCTCTGGGGTAACTCTAGTAACTGGGATACCTTGTGAATTTTATAGTCCTTCAAATGGACCACATCTTTTTTTAAAGATTCTATCTATCTATTTATCCTAGGGGGAGGGAGGGGCAGAGGAGGAGGAAGAAAGACAGGGAGAAAATCCCAAGCAGACTCTGTAAAGTGGGGCTTGATCCCATGACCCTGAGATCACGACCCAAGCAAAAACCAAGAGTCACACACCCAAGTGACTGAGCCACTCAGGCACCCCAAATGGGCCACATTTTAATTGTAATGAACTTTATCATCTCTTCCTCCTTCTTCATCTCCCCATGAACCCTCAGCAAAATTCCTGTCTCACTAAAAAATTTCCACGTTTTTCATGATGGCCCTCTCAACAGAGCAATAGTCAATACAATGAAAGTCTAATTCATCAAAGAAATCAACTTATTTGCTTGAGGTTCACTATTAACTAGCTGAGAGACCTTGAGCAAGGCACTTACCCTTTCTGGACTTGGTTTCTTCATCTGTAAAGTAAGGAGGTTGGAAACAGATGGAAGGAAAGCAATAAAACTTCCTTGAACTATGAAAAGACAAACTTTCAAGTCTAAACAGTTCAGCAAGTGGCAAGGAGAGTTATTTTAAAAAGACACACCTAGGGACATCTGGGTAGCTCAGTCGTTAAGCGTCTGTTTTCAGCTCAGGTCATGATCCCAGGGTCTTGGGATGGAGCCCTGCATCAGGCTCCTTGCTCAGCAGGGAGCCTGCTTCTCATAGATAAAGTCTTAAAAAAAAAAAAGACACACACCTAAAGCATATCAAGATGAAATGCTAAGCAGGAAGAAAAAATTTACAAACTTCCAAAGAGAAAGAACAGGTAATTACTTACAAAGGAAAAAGAATCCTATTGACACTGGACTTCCCATCTGTATCACTAGAAACTGAAGACAATAGAAAGCTGCATATAGACTTTGTAGTGACTAGAACTACTATTTGAGAATCCTAAACCCAGCCAAGACATCATTCCTACATTATGGTAAAATTCAGGAGTACCTGGCTGGCTCAGTTGGCAGAACATGCGACTCTTGATGTCAGGGTTGTAAGTCTGAGCCCCACATTGGGTGCAGAGATTACCTGAGAATAAACTCTTGGGGCACCTGGGTGGCTCAGTTGGTTAAGCGTCCAACTCTTGATTTCAGCTGGGGTCATGATCTCGGGACCGTGAGACTGAGCCCCACTTAGGGCTCTGAGCTCTGCTTGTCCCTCTCCTTCCTCTCACTTGTGTGGACACGCATTCCCTCCCCCCACTTAAAATGGATAAATAACATCTTAAGAAAAAATAAAAAATAAACTCTTACTATACACACACACACACACACACATGTATCTACACGCACACAATTGGACATATAAGGACCCTGAAAGTACCATCCATGCCCCTTTTCTAAGAAAATCACTCAGAGAAAGAAACATCCTATTCAAATTAATATTTAAAACTGGAGCAAAGCTGGGAAAGATAAAGTGTACACAAGGCATGTTTTCCCTCCCCCAAAAAAGACCTTTTAATGAGGTTGTACGAGATGACTTCTGATGCCCTTTCCAAGTATAAACAGAAACTGTCCTGTACACAACCATCCCTGGAAGTCTGGGTTTGTGAGTTGTTCATCACCTAGTGGCCTGAAGAAGTAAATGCAGTTTTGTCAAATGCCCGGATAAACTTCCAGCCATTTTGTGAGCTCTGACAGCATGTAGCTCTGACAGTCTAATGTTCTAGAGATTACAAGAGTACGAGACTGCAAACCCTCCAGACTCATATACAATTGTAGAGACTGAGCTCACTATCCATTCATTCTCCAAAGATGTGGAAAGGGCCCATATTTTGTGCCTAACCATAAGAAGTGAAGCATAGATTGTTGTTGCAAGGCTGTACTTGCAAAGCGGTAAAAAACAGAGATTGCTTTTGTGCAGACCAATCCAAACTGAAAGCAAGTTTAGATGCTATGAGAAAACTGCAAAATGCCTTATAAATAGGAAGAGTGTATTCAAACATTCACAAGACTGGCATGTGAAAGATGGATTATATTTACCCTGTATGGTTCCAGGGAATAGGCCTAAAACTGATGAGAAGTCATCTTAATTAGATTTCAATTCAAAACAAGAAATAATAACTTACCAAAGAGAGCTGTTCAACATATAATGGGATTCCTCAAGAAGTGATGAGCTCCCCAGCAATGGAAGCATTCAAAAAGAACTTGGGTGATCATGTGTCAGGGGGATAATGGAATGCATTCCTGTAACTGAATGGCAGACAGGAGACAAGGAGATTGACTGTTACCTCAAAGGCCCTTTCCAACTCCAAGAGTCTATCATTCTAAATAAAACAAAAAACAAACATCACTAATAGAGTCCTCCCTCTGCTTTTTTTTTTTTTTTTTTTTTTTAATTCCAACCAGGCAGTACAACACAGGGGGCTGGATACCACTTTCCACTTGAGTAACTATAGACAAATTCTTTAACTCTATTTGCCTCACTTTTTTTTTTTTTTTTTTTGGTTTGACAGAGAGAGAGACAGCCAGCAAGAGAGGGAACACAAGCAGGAGGGAGTGGGAGAGGAAGAAGCAGGCTCCCAGCAGAGGAGCCTGATGTGGGGCTCGATCCCAGAACGCCAGGATCACGCCCAGAGCCGAAGGCAGACGCTCAACGACTGAGCCACCCAGGCGCCCAGCCTCACTTTCATTATCTGTAAATTTAGAACAGTACTTATCTCATAAGATTACTATGAAGATTAGGTAGCAAACTTCTTAACAAAGTAGTAACATACAGAAAGTGTATAAAACTAGGAGCTTGTAAAGGAAAGGTACCTGGAGGGGGGAGGGGCGGGCAGGGGAGGGTGGAAAGTGAAACCTAAATGTGCTGCTTGTTTTAGTTATCTGTACCCAGCTCTCAATCAAAGCATTCCTGACTGTTGCTGGCCAGAGGCTAGGTTCCCTAGGCAACAAGCCTCAAAAAAGAGCCCAGACTTACCTTCTTCAGGAAGGCAGTATTCTGTCCTGAAATCTGGCATTCTCCCTTGCACAAAGCAGGATCCCTAAAACCTCACAAATACTACCACTCCAAAATCAAGGAGCTGAGCACTTCAAATGATCAATCAGAACATCAGAGTTAGAAGGGATCTCAGAGACCACCTAGAGCAACCCTTTTGTTTAATGAATGAGGACAATGAGGCTGAGAAAAGTGAAGTCCTGGATGCGGCAAGTTGATGACAAGGTTAAGATCACAGGCCTCCTTATTTCTAGCCCAGTAGTCGAAAGCTTCCCATTTTTCAGATGGGAAAAATAGGACTGGCCCTACAAAGCCAACTGCCCCATACTATGTACTTTAGACAGATAAGAAAAGAACAGAAACGGTAGAGCGTAGAGGCTAAAAATGTGGACTCTAGAGCCAGATCGCATATTCAAATCCCAGCACTGACTATGTGAGTTTAAAGCATGTTTCCTAACCTCTTTGTTTCTACAAAATGGGGATAAGAGTGACCACCTTATAGGGTTACATTAAGGAATAGATCAGATAACCCATGTCAAATGCATGGCACATAAAGTGCTCAATGTATATACACTGCTCTGCTTCCCATCATTACCAGTTGTAATGGAAACACAATCGTAGTAACAAAAGAGACAGGAGAAGCTCTTACTTAGGCCCAAAAGCAGTAAGATTCAGCTCCATTTCCTGGCCTCAGCCAGGGAACACTCAACCCCTCAGCAGAAGACCATAAATGACCCATCGCTCTTTCATTTCTTTGGATCTAGGGAAGAATCACTCAGAGAATAACCAGTACATGCCATGGTGATAAGATGCTTAAGATCACAAATAAAGTTTATGTAGGTCTGAACCCAGGTGTGACCTTCAGATCTATGCTCACCTCAAGTTCGAAAAATGCAGTTCATGTCCAATCTTTTCTCTTCAATCCATGATGGTGGTACGGTATAATGGTAAGAAAACAAGAGCACTGGACAGAGTGCCTGGCTGGCTCAGTTGGTAGAGCATGAAACTCTTGATGTCAGGGTAGTGAGTTCTAGTCCCATGTTGGGTGTGGAGCCTATTCAAAAAAAAAAAAAAAAAAGGAAAGGAGGAAAGAAGGAACAAGAGCCCTGGAGTTTGACTTCCCAGGAGCAACTTACTGTTCTATCATTTATTGGCTATATCATTTAGGCATACCTTACCTCTAAGCCTCTGCCTCTCCATCTGCTTTAATTATTGTAACAGTGACATTTAGTGAGCACTTTCTATGTGCCAAGCACTATGCTAAGCGCTTTACATGGCTTATATCATTTAACCATCACAACCTTATGAGGCAGGTACTACTACCCTCATTTTATAAGTAAGGAAAAAGAGACAGTTTTCTAATTCAAAGCCATACAGCTAGTTACTTACAAAGCTGAGAAGTCAGGGCAGGAAGCCTGACCCCAGAGTCTATGCTTCTTACTCCTATACTGCTCTATCTCTCACAGCACCAGCCTTCGTGTGATAGCTATGCTATTAAAATAACACAATCTACATAAAGTACCTGGTTCATCAGTTAGCCATTACTATTATTGCTGTTATTATTATCATCAATCCCTTTGAGCCTCTTCAAATACTACTTCCTGAGTTCCAACTTCACTTAAAGGAAATGGTTGTTTGCCTATATCTACAGACCAGCTCAATGGGCAGCCTGAGGTGGGGTTCTAGTATTTCACTGCCCTCATAATACAGAAGCATCTGGGTAGAAAGACAAGGAAGTATTTTCTAAAAACCTCCTAGTCTAAAGCAGCTCTATCTGTCCATGGGTCCTGTCCCCACGCTTTAATAAAATCAACTTTTTGCACAAAACAAAAAAACAAACAAAATAACCCTACTCTATTAAAAAACAATATAGGAACATCTTTGTTTTTAAAAATAAAATCTTAATTACTCTCGCTAGAAAAGAAACATAGCCATGTTAAAAAATTTTTTCAAGGGGCGCCTGGGTGGCTCAGTCAGTTGAGCATCCAACTCTTGATTTCAGCTCAGGTCCTTATCTCAGAGGTGCGGGATCAAGCCCCACGCTTGATTGGGCCTCATACTTGATTGGGCCCCATAACTCAGTAGGGAGTCCGCTTGAGATCTTCTCTCTGCCCTTCCCTTCTCCCCTGTGTACACTCTCAATCCTGCTGTTTCTCTCTAAAATAAACAAATCTTTAAAAAAAATTTTTTTTTCAAAATAGAAATATACACTATTCACTTAAAAAAAGAAATTGTCCTCGGGGCGCCTGGGTGGCTCAGTCGGTTAAGCATCCAACTCTTGACTTTGGCTCAGGTCATAATTTCAGGATCGTGAGATCAAGCCTCATGTCGGGCTCCATGCTGGGTGTGGAGTCTGCTTAAGATTCTCTCTGTCTCCTTCTCCCTCTGCCCCCCGCAAAAAGAAAAGAAATTGTCCTCTCTTTCCCCTTTCCACTCCCCCATTTTCAAAATGTCTTTATTTTAGTCATTTAATCCTCACAAGAAGATATCTCCATTTGACAAGTGCAGAAACTGAGGTTTTGAGAGGTTCAAGACCAAATAGCTAGGATGTGGGTGACCAGGGTTTCTGGAAAAGAATTTTCAGATATGGAGAAAGGTAAAGACAGTAAACTCCTTCACTTATCCTGAGAAGAAGTGGCTATGATAAAGGGTTCCTAGAAGATATCTAAATGAACCAAGACTGTTAACAGGATTTTAAAGAAACTCCTGCTCTAATAAGACAAGACCAAAAAGAAACTGTAACTCGAAAAGCCAGTAACGCAGTGAGCTATCAGCAATCCTGCCCTCCCAGGAACAGTTCAAATTATCAATAAGCCTGACAAAGGAGGACTTCATCTCTGAAGAGATCCGTACCCTTGCAAACCAGTCCTTACCTCCCTAATTCCAAAATGATGTATCACTTTATCTTGTTAGAGAGCACAACACTATTCAGGTCAAAATAAACATTTTTTAGACTGAGTCATTTGAAGGCAGAAACAATATGTTATTCATACAGATCTTTTCTTCATTATCTGGTACACAACCCCTATACACTCAATACATTTTTGTTTAAAATTTGAAAAACGTATTCATTCAACTCTCATGTGCTAGGCACGAACTATTCTAGGAGATGGGATATAGCAACAATCAAAACAAAGTTCAAGCTATCATGAAATTTACACGCGAGTAGCAGGTGAACAATAATAAACTACAGTCGAGTCCCTAGAATAGTGCCTGGCACATAGTAGGCATTCCTCAATAAATATATCAATAATGAATGAATGAAGAGTACATCAAACAGTAATAAGTTCTGTGGAGAAAAATAAAGTAGGGAAAGGGAAGAGCGAAGGCAGAGGGCAGGAGATGGCTTTTACTTTAAATAGGTTGGCCAAGGAATGCTTCACAAACCAGATGACAGAACAGAAACCTAAAGGAGGTTAAGACAGGAGCCATACTGGTAACCGGAAGAAGTGTTCCAGGCAGAGAATACAACTACAGAAGTCCAAGGCTTGGCATGCTGGAGCAACTGCAAGGAGACCAATGTGTCCAGAGCACAAGGGGAAAGTGGTCAAAGATGAGGTCAGAGCAGCCTGGAAAGGGTGTTGCTGAATATCCTTTGTAGCCTCCCAGACCACTGTAAGGACTTTAATTTTTAACATGGGTGGAACCCAGAGGACAGTTTTCAGCAGAGGAGTGGCATGATTTGATATACGCTTAACAGGATTACTCCGGTCACTGTTCAGATTAGACCAAGGGAAGACCACTTAGAAGTCTGTTTCAAAGGTAGCAGGGGAGGTGGTGAGAAGTGTTCAAATCCTGGATGTTTTTTAAGATACAGCTTATAGGACCTGCTAGTGGACTGGATGAGGAAAGTAAGAAAAAGAAAAGAACAGTCGGGGCGCCTGGGTGGCTCAGTCGGTTAAGCATCAGCCTTTGGCTCAGGTCATGATCCCAGGGTCCTGGGATCGAGCCCCACGGCAGGCTTCCTGCTCAATGGGGAGCCACTTCTCCCTCTACCTGCCACTCCCCCTGCCTGTGCTCTCTCGCTCTCTCTGTGTCAAATAAATAAAATCTTAAAAAATGAAAAGAAAAAGAACAGAGTCAAGGGAGAGTCCTCCATATATTCAATACAACTAAAATGGGGAGGAATTGGCAGAGGTACACATTTGAAGATTTATTTATTTACTTGAGAGAGAGAGAGCGCACGCGTGAGTGCAGGAAGGGATACGGGGAGAGAATCCTCAAGCAGAATCCCCACTGAGCACGGAGCCTGATGCGGGGCTTCATCTCATGACCTGGGATCATAATCTGAGCTGAAACCAAGAGCCAGATGCTCAAACGCCTGAGCCAACCAGAAGCCTCCAGAGGTACATTTTTGAGAGAAGTTTCAATATTAATTTGCTGAATATGTTAAGCTCAAGAAGCTATTAAATAACCAAGTGGAGATGGTATCCTGTAGGCAGTTAGATATGAGAGTCTTAAGTACAGGGGAAGACATCCAAGCTGATCATATACACTTGAGAAGTGTCAAGGTACAAATGGTATTTAAAATCTTGAAAGAGAGCACCTAGGGAATGAGTGTAAACGGAGAAGAGATGCCTGGACTCATTTGAGTACTCCATCATTAGAGGCTGAGAAGATTAGGAGGATTCAAAAGGGCGCTGGGGATGAGGAGCCAAAAAAGGGGGATGGGGTTGAGAAGGAGGGGCCAGTGAGGCAGGGGGGAAATCAAGGGAGTGGCATCCTGGAAGCCAAATGAAACTAATGTGCAAGGAGGGAGTGTCAGGTGCTACAGAGAGGTCAAGATGACTGAGAAATGACCACTGAATCTGTGTGCTATTTTTTAAGCACGTTCTTCCCCATTCCACATAGTACTTTTTTTCCTTTAATCCAGGTAAAATCCCAGTATTGTCCAATGAATACACATAAGGTTTTTATTTAATGCAGCTATAACCATGTCTCAAAAAAACAAAAATCAACGTGCTTAATCCGGACACAACAGATTTTACACAGCAAATAATGCTGAACAAATGCTTTGTCTGGTTGAATTAACTGTGTCTCTGAAACAAAGTTCTCAACTAAGTCTTGCTTGTGCTCAGTAGGTGGGCTCAGAGAAATGAGCTATTTAAATGTATTTCTTTTGTTCTGCCATAAAGTAGCAATTATTCTTGAACTCTTTTCCCTCCTCCCTAACTCAAACATCCCATCCAGCTAAACAAAGACCCTAAATTTCCATACACACCCCCTTTGAAAACAAAGCAGAACACAATCAAATCCAAAACTTGGATAAGAAAGGGATATGCTATGCTCTATACCTTCTTTCCTTTACTGCACAGAGGATTACCAATCATTTGCTAATTCAAAAACTGCTTTATTTACATTTTCTCCTTGGAATCTCTAGACCAGAAGTACAATTTTTTTTTTAAGATCTTATTTATTTCTTTGAGAGAGAGACAGCCAGCGAGAGAGGGAACACAGGCAGGGGGAGTGAGGGAGAAAGAAGCAGGCTCCTAGCGGAGAAGCCTGATGTGGGGCTCGATCCCTTAACGCCGGGATCACACCCTGAGCCAAGGCAGACTCTTAACGACTGAGCCACCCAGGCGCCCCCAGAAGTACAGTTTCTAATGTCTTCATCTTAAAAGAGAATTACTGCTACAAAGTAAGACTTGAACTTTCTGTGCTCTAGTAAAGCATAATCGAGTTTCAATAATGTACACTTCTGAAGCAGTAGAACAATAATCACCAAAACCTGGATCATGCAAACATCCTTCATACCTTTTGGAAATGCCTTCAACTTCTGAATGGACTGTGCACTGTCGGCCTTTAGGCCTTTGCTTCCCTTCTCAAGAGTTAACCTTTCCTGCCCTCCACCTTGCAATTTCTCAACTTGGGACTCAGCCTGAGTGCCAACTTCTCTAGGTAGCTTTTCTGGATCCCCTCCAAGGATGAATCAAGGACCCTCTTCTAAGCCCATAGCATCCTCTGCCTATTTATCTCCTAATACATTGATGTAGTGTACTGCCAGTCTGTTTACTTGTCAGTGTCCCTCTCCAGATCATAAACATCTTGAGGGCAAGGACAGGATCTCACTCATTTTTGTATCCTTAGTGTTTGGGAACTATCAAGCAATCAGTAAGTATTTGCTGACTGGGGTGCCTGGCTGGCTAGGTCAGTAGAGCATGAGACTCTTGATCTCAGGGTCCTGAGTTCAAGTCGCACGCTGGGAGTTAACTTTAAAAATAAATTAAGAGAAGAAAAAAGTATTTGCTGCCGGAATGAATAAAATAAAATATGACTTGGAACTAACATAACAAAAAAAAAATTAAATTAAAAAAAAAGATAAAATATGACTTGGAATACTTTATGTGATTTTTTTTTTTTTTTTAAGATTTGATTTATTTATTTGACAGAGACAGCCAGTGAGAGAGAGAACACAAGCAGGGGGAGTAGGAGAGGAAGAAGCAGGCTCCTAGCAGAGGAGCCTGATGTGGGGCTCGATCCCAGAACGCTGGGATCACGCCCTGAGCCGAAGGCAGACGCTTATCAACTGTGCCACCCAGGCGCCCCTGTGTGATCTTTTTAGCACATTTTCCTTGATAAACCAATTGAACTGAGGCTAATACTAAAAATACTGGCATCTTAACTACATCCCCAGCTGATAGCAAAAACAAAGAAATTTTCCCTACCAGACACTGGGAAGAGAGGATAAAAAGAGACATGGTGCTCAGGAGTTCTCATATCAGCTGCTCTTTTTTGGTGCAAAACAGCAGCCTATGCTTCCTACACAACACGAGGAGCAAACGGACCTCTGAACTGTCGTCTTCACATCCCTTCCACCGATCCTGTGTTCTCCTCTTCCCTCTGCCCTAGCCTTTTCCCTTTCCTTTTCTTACCTTTTTTCCTTCCTTATTTTCTGTACTTTGCATTTGCACTCTGTTCTCATTTTCCCTTTAACTTTTCTCTGCACTCCCTTCTCCATGCCTTATTTCAGTCAGAGTAACCCTGGGGAACCCATGGGCATTACTTTCCCCAACTAGGAGAACTTAGAACAAAAATGTTGTTGTATCTCCCTGGGCACTTCTGTAAAGCACACCAATATATTTCTTATGTTTCTGAGGAAACCCAGTAATAACCCCATAGCAGCAGCACAAGATCATCAGCATATGAGATTAATATTATTACTCTTGTTACTATCCACAAAATGTGTAAGAAATATTTCTTACGCTGGGGCATCTGGGTGGCTCAGTCAGTTAGGCATCTGACTCTAAGTTTCGGCTCAGGTCATGATCTCAGGGTCATGAGATTGAGCCCCTGAGTTGGCTCTGCACTCAGCACGGAGTCTGAAGACTCTCTCTCTCTCTGTCCCCACCCCCTGCCTCTCTCTCATGCATGGACATGCTCCCTCTCACTCTCTAAAATAAATAAATAAATCTTTAAAAAAAAAAAAAAAAGTAGTGGGATGCCCAGATGGCTTAGTTGGTTAAGAATCTGCCTTCAGGGGCACCTGAGTGGCTTAGTCAGTTAAGTGTCTCCCTTTCAGCTCAGGACATAATCCCAGGGTCCTGGAATTGACCCCTGCATCAGGCTCCCTGCTCAGTGGAGAGCCTGCTTCTCCTTCTCCCACTCCCCGTGTTTGTGCCTTCTCTCTCTCTGTTAAATAAATAAATAAAAATCTTAAAAAAAAAAAAAAAAGAAAGAAAGAAAAGAAAAGATGGGGCGCCCAGGTGGCTCACTCGTTAAGCGTCTGCCTTCGGCTCAGGTCATGATCCCAGGGTGCTGGGATCGAGCCCCATGTTGGGCTCCCCGCTCGGCGGGGGGCCTGCTTCTCCCTCTCCCGCTTTCCCTGCTTCTGTTCTCTCTCTCACTGTCTCTCTCTGTCAAATAAATAAATAAATAAAATATTTTTAAAAAAATAAAAATAGAAAAGAAAGAAAGAAGAAAAGAAAAGAAAAAAAAGAAAAGAAAAGAAAAGAGAATCTGCTTTCGGCTCAGGTCATGATCTCAGGGTCCTGGGATCGAGCCCTGCATTGGGCTCCCTGCTCAACGGGGAGTCTGCTTCTCCCTCTCCATCTGCCCGTCTCCATCACTCGTGCTCTCAAATAAATAAAATATTAAACAAACAAACAAACAAAAAGACAAGTAGTAATTAAAAAAATAAATAAAGTATAGGGGCGCCTGGGTGGCTCAATTGGTTAAGCATCTGCCTTCAGCTCAGGTCATGATCTCAGGGTCCTGGGATCGAGCCCCACATTGGACTCTCTGCTCAGTGAGGAGTCCACTTCTCCCTCTCACTGTCCCTCTGTGTTCTCCCACTTTTTCTCTCTCAAATAAAATCTTTTAAATTAATTAATTAATTAAAGTGGTAAATATCATTAAAAACACACACATATATTTCTTAGGCTATACTCTGTAGTATCCCAGAAAGTGATAGGGTCAAGGCCCTCTCAATTTACTACAATTTCAAATAAAAGAAAAATGTGAAGCTAATTCTGAAGGTGTAAGAGAAAAATCATACTTTTTGAAAAAATGCTACATGTTGGTAGGGCAAATTTAAAAAGCTATAGTATGGGGCGCCTGGGTGGCACAGCGGTTAAGTGTCTGCCTTCGGCTCAGAGCGTGATCCCGGCATTATGGGATCGAGCCCCACATCAGGCTCCTCCGCTCTGAGCCTGCTTCCTCCTCTCCCACTCCCCCTGCTTGTGTTCCCTCTCTCGCTGGCTGTCTCTCTCTGTCAAATAAATAAATAAAATCTTTAAAAAAATAAATAAATAAATAAAAATAAATAAATAAATAAATAAAAAGCTATAGTATACTTGCTAGACCGGGTAGATTAGGAGGAAAAAATGTGGTCCCTGCCTCCAGCGTCTCCAGAGGAATAATTCCCACCACTTCCCACACCCATAAATGTAAACATTAGAGAAAAAGAGCAAAGAGGTTTTCTTAAACCAAAAAAATCTGGAACCTAACATAAGTGGACTGGTTGCTCTGGGACAGAAGAATAAAGAATGGATTGAAAGCTTTTTGAGTTAAAGATAAAATTATTCCATGTGTCAAAGCATCAGAAGCCAAGAAGAGGAACAAGACACAATAGTCAAGAGGCCCAGCTCAGGTTCTGACAAGCTATGTCACCTTGGGCAAGTCACTTCATCCTTCTGATCCATACATAGCTCTTCCATAAAATAGGCATAATAATACTTTCCTGGCAAAGTTGTCTGTGATGATTAAGTAACGTAAAATCACTTCAAAATATTTCACATAACATGCCAATGTTAAATAAAAGGGAGCAAAAATCCTTCCTCTGAACAGAATATAAATCCTGTGGTTCAATTTCCGAAGTCTAGGCCTGACTCACCTTCACCACCTCGTTAAATTCCTTAACTAACCTGCAGTCATTCAAATGGGAGAAGAGTCAGGCATGAGGCTCCAGGGGTGGGGCAGTGACTATTTAGTCAATTGTTCCATATCTCAGTGGCTTCATCTGTAAAATGGGTGGTGTGGAATTCACTCATATATCCACAAGATAGTGCAGGTCTCGGGAAGGGAGTGGAGAATTTACCATAAGTGAGTAAAGTGTTTACATAATCTTCCCCCCCTCCAGAGATAAAGAACAAAGATCATCAAATATCATCACTGCCTAGACAGAAGACATCATTTAATCTCTTGTTTTACAGATGGGAAAACCAAAGCCAGTCTTGGATTGGGTTGTAAACATCTCAAAGCTAGACAGTGGCAGAGCTGGGGCTAGGGGCCAGAGACACAGGTTCCTAAGTCCAGTGCCCTCTTTACCAGATTTCCGGGTCACACACAGCACCTGTAGTCTGTACAACACACTATCAACACCAAGACACATTCCAATTACAATTTAATCAACAGCTAAATGTGGCCTATAGGGGCAGAGAGGGCTGTAGGACTCTGGGGGAAACAGAGAGGCTGAGAGCTGGGAAGGGGAAGTCTTTGTTGGGGGTTGGGGGGAGTTTAGTAGAATCCTAGAGGTACTCAGATGAGAAAAAATTAATGGAAAATTTCAGGCAAAAAAGTTTAAAATAGGCAGCCTTGGGAAGAAAGACCCAATGTATACATCTTCTTTAGGGAAAAGAAGTATGTGGCAGGGGAGCCTGGGTGGCGCAGTCGTTAGGCGTCTGCCTTCAGCTCAGGGCGTGATCCCGGCGTTCCGGGATCGAGCCCCACATCAGGCTTCTCCGCTGGGAGCCTGCTTCTTCCTCTCCCACTCCCCCTGCTGTATTCCCTCTCTCGCTGGCTGTTTCTCTCTGTCAAATTAATAAATAAAATCTTTAAAAAAAAAAAAAAAAGAAGTATGTGGCAGATTTAGGGGACCAGAGTAGTTTTATTTTATTTATTTATTTTTTAAAGATTTTATTTATTTATTTGACAGAGAGAGACAGCCAGCGAGAGAGGGAACACAAGCAGGGGGAGTGGGAGAGAAAGAAGCAGGCCTCCCAGCGGAGGAGCCCGATGTGGGGATCGATCCCAGAGCACCGGGATCACGCCCTGAGCCAAAGGCAGACACTTAACGACTGAGCCACCCAGGCGCCCCCAGAGTAGTTTTAATTCCTAATTATACATAATTCCCAATTATACATAATTTCTCTTTTTGTCTCCTGAGTTTTTAACATTTACTAATAATTTTAATTCCCTAAACAATTCTGCCTCCTCTATAAGACAAGGCCCTCTGCGGAGACCACAACTTTTTTTTTTTTTTTAAGATTTTATTTATTTATTTTACAGAGAGAGAGGCAGTGAGAGAGGGAACACAAGCAGGGGAAGTGGGAGAGGGAGAAGCAGGCTTCCCACTGAGCAGGGAGCCTGATGGGGGGCTCAATCCCAGGACCCTGGGATCATGACCTGAGCCGAAGGCAGACGCTTAATGACTGAGCCACCCAGCTGCCCCCAGACACCGCATCTTGCATAGTGGTATATATACAGACTCTGGATTCAGATCGCCTAGATTCAAATCCCTATTTTACTGTTTAATTGTGCCTTAGACAAAAATCCTTCACCTCTCTGTATCTCTGCAAAATGGAAATTAACATCACCCCCATATCAGGAGGTTTTGTGAGGATTAAATGTGTACATTAATCGTTTTGGTCACAACCTAACAATGGGTTTCTCATTTTAGTTTTGATGTGCCTTTTTATTTCATGTAATTACCAGAGCACACTGCATATAGTAAGACTACGTATTGTTTCAAAAAGATTTTGTTTTATATACATGCACATACATGAGTTATTTTGTAAAATTTAGCTCTTATGGTGGTTTGCTTTTAAAACTGTTGGCGCACTTGGCTGGCTGACTCAGTGGAATATGCAATCTTGATCTTGGGGTTGGGAGTTCGAGTCCCACGTTGGGTGTAGAGATTACTTAAAAATAAAATCTTTAAAATAAAAAAATATAAGAGCCACTGAATTATCATACAGAATAAAGCTTCAAACAGTGCCTGGCAAATTAAGCACTTAATGCTATTACTGTCATTGTTGCTCTTATGTACCCACCTACCAAAGTTGTTTGTAGAATTACACAAAGTACTGCAAAAGCACTTCAGAAACCATGATATAGGACATTAACGTAAGTAAAAAGAAGCAAAAAGCCCTTCTCTCCATCTCTAACACCCACACATGTAGAGCCCTATTCAGGCACATATTCCTTCTTTGACCTACAAGTTATTTGTTACATTAAACTGAAGAGTTCACAGACTATGACTTACCTAACACTGTCATGCTCTGTCAATATTTGCAGAGAAATGGAGACTTGGCGCCAAAGTAAAATTATGTATTTTTACTTGGTTGGGACATTGGGGTGAGGAAGGCGGAAGTCATGCCCACGGATGGCTTAAGGAATAAGTGAGTCACACAGGGAAACTGCTTGCTCCCACAGAGCCACGTAGATTTAAATGCGCCGCAGACAAGGCTGGACTGACAGATGCTTCAGCCTTTGGGCAGGGCTGAATCATGTCCCCCTCCCTATTGTCACCCAAACACCTCATTTAAAAAAAAATAGCATTTGCGCCTCTTACAGGTATAGCTCACACCAGGAAAAACTGGGAATCCCCAAACAAACAGTGGGTGACTATGCACCAAAAGTTTACCTGAGGGGTTCCTTTAAATGACAAGCTCACTTAAACACTCGAATAGCACCTGAATTCTAAAATCATGACTTACAGAAAAATTTGAAAATGTGCTCACCAATAAGGAAATCAGAAGGTCTGGATTCCATCCTCCACAGTGTGACCTTGAATTAGTCACTTCACATCTCTGGGCCTAAGTGAATTCGTCTGTTAAAAAAAAAAAAACAAAGAGGTAACACCTACCTCAGATCATTGTAAAAATTAAAGATAGTAAGCAGTAAAATGCTAGTACAGCATCTGGCACTGGTAAATGCACAATAACATCTGTCTCTGTCCCTCCACACTAAAAGTTAACACCAGTTGTGGGTAAACTGAGGTTCACCAGCCAGCTGACCTCTGAAAAAGGTCACTGGTATCTGAATTGCTTCATGGACATTTTTTTTTTTTTAAGTTGTTTTAGAAGACCATTTCTTGGTCTCTCCAGCACACCAACCTGTGCTAAAAGTCTAGGAAATCAGTAACTTCCCATCTCATTTCTTAAAGCAGCAATTCCTAAATGCTTCGGTACTGGGGGCCCAAATTATCCACTGGTACTGCCCCCCATTACTCATTATTAAATTTAAAACTAACGAGACTCAGTATTATGCCTACATTTCAGTTATAAACGTTTCCATTTTAAATTAACAGGGGAAATGCATTAAAATTCGGCAGCCGAGGTTTGGACCAGGGTGGTCAGAGCACTCGCTGCGAGGGGAAGGCTCCAGCCAACACGCACGGGGTTGGGGAGGGGGGGCCATTCTGGAGCTTTCGGGTCGACCCGGTCGACCCCAATTTCTCGTTGGCGACGAATCCAGGCCACGTGCCGCCATTTTGTGTTCTGGAAACATGGCGGCCACCCCGTGGGGAAGGAAGGGGGGCGGAGGGACCGCCACGTTAGCCGCTTTCCTTTAAGGATCCTGAAGCACGTTGCGCACACGTCTGTGTGCCTTTTCTGTCTGGTTTAGCCGAAGGGAAGAGAAAGGGATAGAAGCAAACGTATACGAGCCACCCAAGCGACCTTTCTTTAGCGAGAGGAACGTGCAGTGGCGAACCGGCAAGAAAGGCCTTCCAAGATGGCGGTGCCCGACAAGGGCCGTCCCCGAAGAGAGCGGGGCGCGGCATCTGCACCAAGGGGGGAAATGGGAAGGGCAGAAGCGGGAGCTTAAACGGCGTGGGGAAAACCGCAAGAACGCCCCACAGCACTACTCGGCACCCCTAAATAAATGCGGCCCCCAAGAGGCACACCATTGTCTTAAATGTCTGACGAGACTGCCACGACTAAAACGACACTAGGAGGTGGGGTTTCTGCAGGTTCAACCGAAAGAAACTTGTAAAATGCAAACAAAGCATTATGTAAATGGACGCCATTCTTTTTTTTATGGCCGTGTTTCCAGCACTTCCCAGAAATCATCAGCAGAGCCGCAACTCGGGCGGCAGGGGTGGGTTTCGGTCTTTCTCTTCACCGGCCGCCGCTGGGGGACCGGGGTAGGGGTGGGGGCTGGCGCGGGGCGCCCGGGCACCGGGGACGAAGGGGCCCCACGTGCCTGCTCGCGCGCCCTCGCGCGCGCGCACCCACCCCGCAAGCCTCGCCTCGCCGCCCCTCCCCCCCGGAAGACCGCGGTTGCCCCTCCCGTCTCCCCACACCCTCGCGCACGCGCTCTAGCCTCCTCACGCGCACGTTTTAAATCCGCGGCGTCCCAGCTGCCGCCTGCAGTTACCGCCGGGGCTGCCCGTGTCGCTCCGCTTCCAAACTCGTTTTGTAAGGCGGGAAAATAATGTGTCATACCCATTCGCAACGCTAACATTTCCAAACATTTGCCAGTGCCGCTAGAGTTAATAAAATGCATATCGGTTTTAAAACTTTGCCGGGCTCACAGCGTCTGCACATCGGGGCTTTATTTGCAATGCTAGGCTGTTAAAAAATTTTTTTAAAACTACCATGTGGAGGTTGGCGCAATCTTGTGACCTAAAAAAGACGGGTCCTCATTTTTTTTCAAGGGGTCCTGCGCGGCAAGCACTTCCGGGGTCAGAGGGTACGCGGGGTTGAAAGCGGGCTTCCCGCCCCGCCCAGACCGCCGAGGCTGCCGCCGGAGTCGCCACCGCCGCGCCCTCGCCCACCCGCCCGCCCGCCGCTCCCGGCCCCGCTCGCCCCCTCCGCCGCCGCCGCCCGCCCCTGCGACGACGCCGCGGCCTCCCGCCCGCGCCCGCTCGCTCCCGCGGCCCTCGCTCGCCTCGCGCCGGCAGTTTTGGGCCTACATCTCCCCTCCCCCCGCCAGCCACCAAAGACTTGACCACGTAACGAGCCCAACTCCCCCGAACGCCGCCCGCCGCTCGCCATGGATGCCGGTGTGACTGAAAGTGGACTAAATGTGACTCTCACCATTCGGCTGCTTATGCACGGAAAGGAAGTAGGAAGCATCATTGGGAAGAAAGGGGAGTCGGTTAAGAGGATCCGCGAGGAGAGTGGCGCGCGGATCAACATCTCGGAGGGGAATTGTCCGGAGAGAATCATCACTCTGACCGGCCCTACCAATGCCATCTTTAAGGCCTTCGCTATGATCATCGACAAGCTGGAAGAAGATATCAATAGCTCCATGACCAACAGCACGGCGGCCAGCAGGCCCCCGGTCACCCTGAGGCTGGTGGTGCCGGCCACCCAGTGCGGCTCCCTGATTGGGAAAGGCGGATGTAAGATCAAAGAGATCCGCGAGAGTACGGGGGCCCAGGTCCAGGTGGCGGGGGATATGCTGCCCAACTCCACCGAGCGGGCCATCACCATTGCTGGCGTGCCGCAGTCTGTCACCGAGTGTGTCAAGCAGATCTGCCTGGTCATGCTGGAGACGCTCTCCCAGTCTCCGCAAGGGAGAGTCATGACCATTCCGTACCAGCCCATGCCGGCCAGCTCTCCAGTCATCTGCGCGGGCGGCCAAGATCGGTGCAGCGACGCTGCGGGCTACCCCCATGCCACCCATGACCTGGAGGGACCACCTCTAGATGCCTACTCGATTCAAGGACAACACACCATTTCTCCGCTCGATCTGGCCAAGCTGAACCAGGTGGCAAGACAACAGTCTCACTTTGCCATGATGCACGGCGGGACCGGATTCGCCGGAATTGACTCCAGCTCTCCAGAGGTGAAAGGCTATTGGGCAAGTTTGGATGCATCTACTCAAACCACCCATGAACTCACCATTCCAAATAACTTAATTGGCTGCATAATCGGGCGCCAAGGCGCCAACATTAATGAGATCCGCCAGATGTCCGGGGCCCAGATCAAAATTGCCAATCCAGTGGAAGGCTCCTCTGGTAGGCAGGTTACTATCACTGGTTCTGCTGCCAGTATTAGTCTGGCCCAATATCTAATTAATGCCAGGCTTTCCTCCGAGAAGGGCATGGGGTGCAGCTAGAACAGTGTAGGTTCACTTACAACCCCTTTCTGCTGTTTTCCCATGATCCAACTGTGTAATTTCTGGTCAGTGATTCCAGGTTTTAAATAATTTGTAAGTGTTCAGTTTCTACACAACTTTATCATCCGCTAAGAATTTAAAAATCACATTCTCTGTTCAGCTGTTAATGCTGGGATCCATATTTAGTTTTATAAGCTTTTCCCTGTTTTTAGTTTTGTTTTGGGTTTTTGGCTCATGAATTTTATTTCTGTTTGTCAATAAGAAATGTAAGAGTGGAATGTTAATAAATTTCAGTTTAGTTCTGTAATGTCAAGAATTTAAAAATTAAAAAATGGATTGGTTAAAAAATGCTTCATATTTGAAAAAGCTGGGAACTACTATCTTAAACTCTTTGTTGGTGGTTTTTTTTTTTCCCTTCCCTTTTAGCGTTAGGCCTTTGTAGGGAGAAGGGTGGGCCCATCCTTGGTTTTCTCTCTAGCCCTTTTCACCTATTGGTAAGATTCCATTCCCCTTCTGTCCCAACAAAGGAACACGGCAGGCTGGGCCTGCTTTGGGATATTTGCAGACGGAGGGACTCTCCCGGAGAGTGACATCCCTCCAGCCAAGTTCCAGAGAGAGGCCTCTGCCCATTTCTCTGGTAGAAAACAAGGGTTTTTTGAGCTGGAAAAAGTAGTCCATTCGGTAGGAACTCTAATGAATGGCAGTGTGTCCTCCCGTCCAGCCAGCCCCACCCCCCAACCCAATCTCACAGGGGAAACTTAGCCAGGAACAAAAAAAATGTTCTAAGGTGGGAGGAGCCTGGGGGGAGACCCGGAGCAGAGGTGGGGGAGGGAAAAGAACTGGGCTGGGGCTGAAGGGAGGGGCTGAGGTGGGGGGAAGGGAAAGGGTCAAGGGTGGGTTTGAGGATTGGGAAGAGGGCAGGGGTGGTAATAGGATGGAGGGGTCTTGGGCACCGGGACTGAATGGGGGATGGTACCAGTGGGGTGCACGTGGCAAGCATGCACCTGTGGCAAGCAGCCTGTCAGAGGATGTTATTACACCTGCCAAGTGGTGAATCCAGAAACAAAAGAGGCCCAGCTTGTAATTCTTCAGCTGTGTGCAATGTTAGAGAAATCATGGTACCAGGAAATAATCCTGCCAAAATGGGGCAGCCCTCACAGGCAGGAATGTAGCTAGATGCATTAACTGTAGCTTAAGAGAGTGGTGGTAAAAATGCAGATTCCTGGGCCCCGCCCCCAAATCTAATCAGAAGACTGCATTTTTAACAAAACCCCAAAAGATTTTTAGATTTAAGTGCCACTGATTATCTTCACCAGTGGATTAGGAAGATCTTGCTGTGAAGGCCTAATAACCTCATGTCCACACCAGCCAGTGGGACTAGACTGCACTTCAGGAGAGAAGAAAAATTCTCTACGATTAGGCAAAGACAGAAACGGCAATACGAGACAATGGACAATTAGATGCCAAAAGAGCTTTTTAGTTCAAACCCCAGGCACTGTGGGAGATCACTAACAGCAAAGAGAAATTCCTGTGGGAGGGGAGTATCACACACAATAAATATCTGTTGAGGCTTATTCTCTACAGGATATCTGCCTTTTTCTGAGGTACAGACCTGGTTCCAAGAGTCTCTGGAGGTAAGACTGGGGTCTACCATGCACTTCACACCCACAGTGAAGTCAGGCAGTCGGTCACTGAAAGGAACCCAAATTCTGGACCTGAGTTCAAATGTGAGTTCTCCCTCTTACTTGTGGCCTTGGGCAAATTATTTAACCTTTGTAACATGGAGGTGTTTTAAAAGTACACATCTCTTGGGCTTGTGAAAAAAATAATAAGCTGGTATGTAAAGCAGAACAGTGCTTACAACCTAGTAAACTTTAATATACTTAGATTGCAAAAAGCCAAAGATCCATTTCTGTCCACAGTGTCTTTGGACAGAAAAGACATTTAAAAGAGAACAAAGCAGTGTGTACTAAATGACAAGCTGAGAGAGGACAGTTGGACTGAGGGGCCAGGACAGGTAAGGGAGGACCTAGTGAAGACCCAGACCCATTGTCTTCTGGAGAGAAAGCATAAACCAGGTAGCATGAAGTAGTGCAGGAGTGAATAATTAAGTCGAACCCTCAAACTCAGGCCAAATGATTTTTGAGGAGTCCTTAAAATTCGCTGGGTGAAGTGGTTCAAATGCCCTATAAAAAGTAGACCTCAAATTGTCCTCAACCCCTTCCCCCTCTCACCTTTTCAAAGGCAAAGCTGGCGAGAATTTGTAAAATAATGAGTTAAGCAGCAAGGCATAGGATGAAAGGCAACTTGGATGAAGCCTGGAAGAGCAGTTAAAAAACAGCCTCAAGCAGATTCTAGTGAGAGGCTGGGCAGTAGTATCACTGGGAGTACAGGTAGAAAGGAGCCAATGGAAGGGAGATCGAAACGGAGTGTGGAGGCCAGAGAAAGAAGGAAGGGACCAATGAATTCAGACATGGTGATGTGACTATTTGCAGGGAGAAATATTCAACAAGTAGCTAGAAAGAGACAAACTGAAGGGAAGTCAGAGCCACAGGGAGACAGTGAACCAGAGGAAGGGGCTAGAGATTGAGCCTTAGGGTAATGGACCTAGTCTCCTCGTTCACCATGGTAACTCTAGTGCCGGTCACCATAACATATTAGCAGGGGCTCAATAAATATCTGTACAATGAATATAGAAGTAGCCAATGAAGAAGGAAGAGTCAAAACAGCAGGAGAAAAACCTGGATAGTGCCCTTGAGAGGAGTCAAGGAGGAAAGTTTCAAAGCTGACAAAGGACAATGATGCTACAGAGAGGTTTCACAGAATTGACTGAACATTTACCTTGTGCAAAATACTCTGAACTAAAATTTGATGTTTTGGTACAACTGGAAGGTGTGTAGTAGCTAATTATAGGTAAAGCACAGTATGTGACAAAAAGAGGGAAGGGGAGATGGAGGAAGCCACAAAATCAACCGAGGCTAAAACAGCCTTGAATGCCATAATAAAGGGTTTGAGCTTTATCCTGAAAACCAGTGGGCTTCAAAAATTTTCTTTAAGTGCACCCCTTCAGTAAGAAGTCTTTAGCATATACACTATTACATGTTTGTTTATAAATTACATACATGTACTTTAGTCATGCTTACTTATAAACTATATACAAGCATAACTCTCAATATTATGTTAGAGAACAAAAAATTTAGAGGCACCTGGGTGGCTCAGTCGGTTAAGCATCTGCCTTTGGCTCAGGTCATGATCCCGGGGTTCTGGGATCGAGTCCTGCATCCAGTTCCCTGTTCAGCAGGAAGTCTGCTTCTCCCTCTCAGCCCCCCTCCGTGCTTGTGTGCACCTTACGTGTGCTCGCTCTCTCTCAAATAAAATCTAAAAAAAGGAAAACAAAAAATTTAAACATTAACAGTTAAGATAAACAAATTACTAATTTCTAATAGCTTTTTTGTTGCTTTTTTTCTCTTTAATTCCTTCCACCCAATCATTTTCGGAGACCACTTTAAGAGGATACTGGGGAAGACACTTCCAAAATCATGGGTATCCTTGGGGAGCAGAATTTCAGAAGAGTGATGTAAGGAAGCCAGATTATATCAGGAGAGGACGGCCTGGGGGTAAGGAAGTGGAGACACGTGCGTAGATGGCTCAAATGCTTGAGGGTCCAAAGGAGAGAGAAAAATAGGACAATAACTTGAGTGGGGGAGACTGGAGAAAAGATTTTGGTAGGGAGGACTGTTCTTTTTGAAAGGAACTTCACTAAAGGCAGATAATAAGGAACCAATAGGAAGTTGAAAATAAAAGCTAGGTAAGAAAGGACTATGGAGGGGCGCCTGGGTGGCGCAGTCGTTAAGCGTCTGCCTTCGGTTCAGGGGCTCCTCTGCTAAGAGCCTGCTTCTTCCTCTCCCACTCCCCCTGCTTGTGTTCCCTCTCTCGCTGGCTGTCTCTGTCAAATAAATAAATAAAAATCTTTTTAAAAAAAATTTTTTTAATAAATAAAATTTAAAAAAAAAGAAAGGACTATGGAGGGGCGCCTGGTTGGCTCAGTCAGGAGTGTGTTACTCTTGATCTTAGGGTCGTGGGTTTGAATCCCACATTGGGTGTGGAGATTACTGAAATGTTTGATTTGCTGGTTTTGGGGTGTGTGTGTGTGTGTGTGTGTGTGTGTGTGTGTGTGTGTTTAAGTAGACCCCGCACCCAGCATGGAGTCCAATGCCAGGCTTGAACTCATGACCCCGAGATCGAGACCTGAGGTGAGATCCAGAGTCCGACACTTAACTGACTAAGCTACCCCAGGTGCCCCAAGATTACTTAAATAAATAAAACTTAAAAAAAAGATGATAAAAACAAGGATTATGGATAGAAGAGGATCTTGGAGCAGTGACTATCAGATGCCAAGCCAGTTTGACTCTTAGAATTTAATTCATTTTGTTCCCTTTTCAATCAGGACTTACATTTCAGGACCCTTCTCTCTTTGGGGCAGCTTGAGCATGCCCCAGCCTCTTCTGGATTGAGGACTAGAAATCGATAAGCCCCTCTGCAGTTGCCATATTTCCTTCCCCAGCCCCATTCCGGCCACCAGCTGTTACACCACAACCACTGCCACAGTCAAGAAGACCGAACAGGTCGACAAGCACCTGTTGTGTCATAGCCGCAGGAGTTGTCCCACATGTTTGGAGGGCTAGTCTTCCCCCAACCCCCGGTCCCCTCTCTCGCCCCACTCAACATACATGTACCCCACCACCATGCGCCCCACCCCAGCCAGCAGTTTGGGCATGAATCACCACTCTTGGGATCACCGTGAGAGCAGCTACTGTCACCTGGACAGTAACCAGTGTTTGTTAAGAGCTTGAGGTTTTTTTGTTTTGTTTTGTTTTTAAAAAAAAGCTTGAGGTTTGTGAGTTGAAGCCACCTCACTCCCTGCTACTCTTGGCTACCCTTAGTAGTGAGCCACATACTGTCCAGCATCACTGGGCCTGTCACCTCCTGCCAATGAGACAGCACCTAGCCAGACATATAAATAGGCAGTTACCACCAGAGAAGCCTTTCACTGCCAAGTTCTCTGGCCACCTTGCGTGGCCTGGCCACCTGAGGGGCCTTCCTAAAATTCCAATCTGACCACATCATTCCCCTACTTAAAGGCCATCAAGTCCCTCCTCCACTCGTGGTCTACAAGAGAAAATCCAAACTTCTCAGCATAGCTCATGGACGCTTCAGGATCTGTTCCCACCAGCCTCACCAGTGCAAGCAAGGCTCGCCAGTCTCTTGTCTCTCTCCTCAGCCTCCCATACAGAATGACTTGTCGTTCCCCAGTGTCATTCTGTTTGGGTATCCTTGCACCCGGGAAATAACGGTTTCTTCATAATTCTGACCCCGGCTGTCCTCTTTGTTACCTGCCTGGGGTTCTGAGACACCTAACTGGGGCTCCTGCCCTTGGACATCAACATTCTAAGAGGAAAATTATACTCTGCTGAGGGTCAGGAGAGCTGAGTTCTAGTCCTGGCTTTGGCATCAACTCCGTGGGTGATCTTGGACAAGCTTTCTGGGTCTTTCTGGGTCTCGGTCTTCCATCTGGGAAGAATGAATAAGATAATATCCACGATTCTCTGGCTGCCTTGGGAAATAATACTGCCTTTGTGCGCACACATCCCTGCTTTTGCCTCCTGCCACAGGGCGGACTTCTGACACACAGACCTTCTGTAAACACTCTCAGACCGAAAAACAGAAGTTAACAAAAAAACTGGCTGCAGCTGGGCATTTTGGGTAACCACTCATAGGAGCTTGACTGAAGAGGAAGCAGAAGGAAGGAACTACCAGGAAGATTTACTCTGAATATCCCAGAAGGTGCTGTCACCTTTAGATATTATGGGGAGGAGGTAAGGACAGTAGAGAGGAAAACAAAGGGTACACACAAGAGAAGGCTATATATAGACAGGATTAGTCCCCTAGGCAGACCCAAGTCCCCTTCTCCTCTTTTAAGAGTAAGGGCTTTATGAGAGGGCTCTGGCTCTCCCTGAGCGCTTCCTGGACCCATGTCTACTAAAATAGGGAGAGGGTGGCTATAGCTGTTGCCCTTCTCCCGGCGGCAAATGAGTACTTCAGACATCTGCCAGCAGGCTAAGTACACCTCGGTGGGGGTGGAGGTACTTTAGTGACAGCAAACACACTAGCCCATTAGTCACTCTTGGGTGGTGGAAGAAATCAAATTAGTTATTCCCTGAGCAGTTCAACCACAGTGAGAAGATATACCTTTTTACACCTACCCCCATGCACGTGAAAACCTGGGCCTTCTTTTGTTAGTTCCCCTCTACTTCAAAAAGCATTTTCTAGGGGCACCTGGCTGGCTCAGTCAGATGAGCATGTGACTCTTGATCTCAGGGTCATAAACTTGAGCCCCACGTTGGGTGTAGAGATTACTAAAAAAATAAAATAGGGGGCCTGGGTGGCTCAGCTGGTTAAGTAACTGCCTTCAGCTCAGGTCATGAGACTGGAGTCCCGGGATCGAGTCCAGCATCTGGCTCCCTGCTCAGCAGGGAGTCTGCTTCTCCCTCTGACCCGCCCCTCCTCTCATGCTCTCTCTCAAAGAAATAAATAAAATCTTTAAAAACAAAAAACAAAATAAATTAAAAAATGCATTTTCTATTGTGTGCCAGTTATACTTCGATTAAAAAATAAATTTTTAATTTTTCTTTTCAAGATCTTATTTATTTGAGAGACAGAGCATAAGCGGGGGAAGGGGCTGAGAAAGAAGGAGAGGAAGAAGCAGATTCCCCACTGAGCGGGGAGACCCCAGGACCCCGAGATCACGACCTGAGCCAAAGTCAGACACATAACCGACTGAGCCACCCAGGCACCCCAAAAAATAAAATAAATTTTAAAAGCATGTTCTGGGATTGCTCAACGTGCCCTTAAAGGAGCCTTCTCTCACTGGATCCCCACAGGACCTTAGTGAAGTCGGATGTCATCATTCCCCAGCCTGGAATCAGCCACACCAAGCAACATCTCCAGGACTGGCTAACATTTATCAAAAGCTTACTATATGCAGGGCACCTGGATGGCTCAGTCGGTTAAGTGTCTGACTCGATCTCAAAGCAGAGCTTGATCTCAGGGTCTTGATCTCACTGTCATGAGCTGGAGCCCAACATTGGGTTTCACACTGGATGCAGAGCCTACTTAAAAAAAAAAAAAAAAGGCTTACTATATGCAAAGCACTGTTCCAAGTACTTTAAATGAATTAAGTCTGAATCTACAGGATCCTATACGGTAAATATTTTGATGCCATTTTACAGCTAAGAAACAGGCACATGGCAAGTAGGTGATCTGTCCAACGTTACAGAGCCAGTCAGCCGCAGAGCCAGTATTTGCACCCAAGCAATGTGACTCCCAAGCTGCCAGAAGGCTAGAAAATTTTCCCCCCAAGCTGCTTTCTTAATCACTATTCTGGACTGTCCCACCAGGGCAGAAAAACTGCCCCTAGGAGAGTCTAAATGGACAGATAGTCTGCGCGTTATTTTGTCTTCGATAACTTTTATTGCCCAATTTCCCATTAAGATGGCAAAACGTTTTATAAAATGTACGTGAGTATGTAATACATATGAAAATCCATGCTATTGGGGCGCCTGGGTGGCTTAGTCAGTTAAGTGTCTATTTTCAGTTCAGGTCATGATCCCGGGGTCCTGGCATTGAGTCCCACGCTAGGCTCCTTGCTCCCTCTCCCTCTGCCTGCCGCTCCCCCTGCTTCTGCTCCCCCTGCTTCTGCTCTCTGTCAAATAAATAAATAAAATCTTAAAAAAAGGAAAGGAAAGAAAAGAAAGAAATCCATGCTGTTAACATCCTCTATTTGTTTGATATACTACTCTTTTAAAGTAGCATATATACGCTACTCATTTTAAAATGGGATTGTACTCATTTCTCTAAAAAAAAATAAAACGAGGTCATACTCTACAGACTAATTTGTATGTTATTTTTCTTTGTATTAATTTGAGGTATCATTTAGATACCATAAAATGCACCATTTCGAAGTGTGAATTTAGTGGTAGTATATTCACAAAGTTGTGCAATCATCACCACTGTCTTTTGCCAGACATTGTTATCACCTCAAAAAGAAACCCATACCCCTTACCAGTCACCCCTCATTCCTCACCCGCTCCATCCCACCCAGTCCTGGCAACCAATAATCTACTTTCTGACTCTAGGGATTTGCTTGTCCAGCCATCTCATGTAAGTAGAATGATACAATATGTGGCCTTTGTTGACTGACTTCTTCCACTTAGCACCACGTTTTCAAGGTTCATCCATGTAGTAACATGTATCAGTACTTCGTTCCTTTTTTTGGCTGAATATACCCCATTGTTTAACTAGACCACATTTCGTTTATCCATTCATCAGTTAATACACATTTGGGGTGTGGGGCACCTGGGTGGCGCAGCGGTTAAGCATCTGCCTTCGGCTCAGGGCGTGATCCCGGAGTTATGGGATCGAGCCCCACATCAGGCTCCTCCACTATGAGCCTGCTTCTTCCTCTCCCACTCCCCCTGCTTGTGTTCCCTCTCTCACTGGCTGTCTCTGTCTCTGTCGAATAAATAAATAAAATCTTAAAAAAAAAAAAAGTACACATTTGGGTTGTTTCCATTTTTTGGCTATTATGAATAATGCTGTTATGAACTTGTATACAAGTTCTTCTGTGGACATATGTTTTCATTTCACTTGGGTATATACCTAGGAGTGAAATTGTCGGGTCATATGGTAACTCTTTGTTTAACTTTTGAGGAACGGCCAAACTGTTTTCTACCATGGCAATACCATTTTGTATTCCCACCATCAGAGTATGAGGTTTCCAATTTTTCTACCTTCTTGCTAAAGCTCTTTTTTTTTTTTTTTTTTTTCTGGTAGTCATCCTGCTGGGCATGCAGTGGTACCTCATTTTGGTTTTGATTTGCATTTCCCTTATGATTTTCATTTCATTCACTGAGCATCTTTTCTTGTGCTTATTTGGTCATTTGAATATCTTCTTTGGAGAAATGTCTATTCAAATATGCCCATTTTAAATATTGGGTTATTTTTCTTTTTATTGTTGATTTGTAAGAGTTCTTTATATATTCTGTATACTAGATTCTTATCTGAGAGATGATTGCAAATATTTTCTCCCATTCTGTGGGCTGTCTCTTAATTTTTCTTTTCTTTTTTTTTTTTTTTTTTTTGTCTCTTCACTTTCTTGATGGTTTCCTTTGAACCACAAAAGTTTCTAATGCCGGTGAAGTCTAGTTCATCTATTTTGTCTTTGGTTGTTGAGCTTCTGGTGTGATAGCTAAGAAACCACTGCTTAATCTAAGGTCATGAAGAGTTATGCTAATGTGTTCTTCTTATAGTTCCAGCTCTTACATTATAAAATTCAAAACATAAGGATAAATCTTAATGACCTGGATTTAGGTCTTTGATCCATTTCGAGTTAATTTTTATATTTGGTCTAAGTAGAGGTCCAAATTAACTGTACTGCATATGGATGGCCAGTTGTCCCAGCATGGTTTGTTGAAAAACCTATTCTTCCACTATATCCTATTTTTTTCATTATTTCCTATTTTTTAACTTAATAAATCATGAACATTTTTACTACAATAAACACTATTTCATAGTAGCATTTTTTATTAGCCATATGTACTCCATTACACTGATGTAATTTTTTTAACCAATCTCCTATCTAGACATTTAAGTTGTTTTTACATTTTCTGTTTTAAATAATACAGCAGTGACTATACTTACAACAATATCTTGAGATACGTCTCTGATTATTTTTCAGGAAATATTCAAAAAAGGAAAGGCTGATTTTTTTTTTTTTTATACTTCTCACTTCAGTAACTCTCATCACCCAGAGGTGAAGACCCTTTGCTCTTCTTTGCTCCTGCTTTTGTTGGTCCTTCAAGATAATCACAAATCCTTATCAGTGTTCCTTAGGCACACGATGCGTACAAGGGGTCTTACTGAACCTGGGAGGATCTGTTTACGGGAAAGACCTGATATGCTAATTTGCGTGTTCGACGAGTTCCGCTAAACATAGCCTAAGGGGCAATGCCTACATCTCTCAGATCACAAGGTGGCTGTTTGGGCTAGGAAAGTTTCGGGAAGGCAACTCCCCGTGGACTGCAATGGCAGAGTGGTCACGCAGGCTTCGGCCTTCCGAAGGCCTACGCCCCTCTCCGAAAACTTCTCTGCCCTCTGCGGCCTCCATATTATGTTTTAGCAAGCCAGGTATTATGGCTGATTTCATGCCCTACATTAACCCCAACAATGTTGAAACTTTTTTTTCATGATTTTTGTAATTTATATTTTTCTTGTATAAATTGCCTCAGTATCTCCTTTGCCCATTTTCTTCCTGAGATGGGCATCTTTTATCTTAATGATTGTAAGAGCACTCTTTATATTGAGGATATTAGCCCTTCGTCAGGAACATTGAAAATATTCTTGATGTGCAATAGCTTTTAAAATTATTATTTTTATATAAAAATACTGTCTATTTTTTTGAGTAAACTCTACCCCCAATGTGGGGCCGAAAGCCAGGACCCTAAGGCATGTCCTACCGACTCAGCCAGCCAGGCACCCCCTCCCCAGCATCAGTATTTTTACTGGTTTTATCCTTTCCTTTTGCCCAATGCAAAGTCAAATAAATTGTCCTCTCATTTCCTACCAGTAGTGTGTGAATGTGCTCGTTTGGCCCAGGAAGACATCAGGATGTGCCTGATTAGCATTTTTATAGTATTAATAAAATCTTCCTATTTTTATTCTATTGATTATTAGAGTATTATACAATGAGAGTGAAATCACATGTGAGTCAGAACGAAGATGATCTTTGATGTCACAGTCCCAGGACAGTTCCCAACCAAATGTCCTTGGGAGAAAACTGCCAACCCAGAACAAGGTGACAATGGTAGGCTTTATCGTTTGTGTGACATGAGGTGGGTCTCACCTGCTTAGAAGGCTGGAGACTTGTGAGTCTTCTGTTCCCCACATGAGCCAACTCGTGTGGGTGGGCCTCCTGGCCTCATGCCAACATTGTGGTGCCCAGCAGGGGGCTGTCTCATCGTATCCTGAGGAGGGGCCAGTTTATACCCAAAATTTTAGCAAGGGATTTGCTTATCCAAGAAGTTAAAGCTTTTTTAGAGGACAATAGCCTAAGCACTCATGACCCATTTCTTAGGAAGAGACATTTTAAAATAAGAAAAGGAAACTAGAACTAAACAGTCTGACAGGATATTCTAGCTAACCACAAATTTACAGAATTATAGTTTAGCTACAGAGATCTTTCGCAACTTTTCTCAGATCTCCCCAGTAAGTACTACCTTTAATAACTTGACTGCTCTCTGAAAAAACTAATCAGAAACCATTACAAGGTAGATTTTGTGTCCAAGGTGACTAGGCCCCATTAGCTGGAATTTTCTCAATATTGTTTCCCACATTCTTTACCACACTAGAGATTTTTCTTTGCCAGTTTGGCAGGTGAAAAAAAAAAAAAAGGCACAGCACTGTGTTAATTTTCATTCCTTAGATTACTGGTGAGTATAATAAAAATCTTATGTTTCTCAGCTGTTTGCATTTCTCCTTTGGTGAGTAACCTATTAACATCTTTTTCACTCTTTTCTATTGGTTGTCTTCATATTTTGCTTATTGATTGAAGACCTCATTATATAGCAAGATATTAACTCTTCATCAGATATACTGCTTTTTTTTTCTTAATTTGCCAGTTTCTTCTTTTCTTTTCTTTCTTTCTTTTTTTTTTTTTTTTTGAAGTAGGCTCCACACCCAGCGTGGAGCCCAACATGGAGCCCAATGTGGGGCTTGAACTCACCACCCTGAGATCAAGACCCAAGCTGAGATCAAGAGGCAGACATTCAACTAACTGAGCCACGCAGGTGCCTTGCCAGTTTCCTTTTAACTTCTGCTCTACAGAAGTTCCTAATGATTAAGTAGCTAAACCTATCAATCTTTAACTTTGTGGTTTCTGTCTTTAAGCGTCACGCTTGGGAAGTCCTTCCCTCACCACAATAATTACTTTTTAAAATTGTTCTTTCTTCTAGTATTTTATGTTTTCATTTTTTACATTTAAATCTAATCCATCTGAAATTTATTTTGGTATATATGATAGGAAAAGCTAATGATTTTTCCCTGCAATTGCTAGCTAGTTGTCCCAATGATATTTATTAAATAATCCAGGAATGGCAAATATGTAGTCTGAGTGTAGTCTCCCCCTCCCGGGCCCCTGGAAGACATTTCTAATCAAACACAGAACTCCTCGAAAAGCCTAGATGAGGCCTCACAGCCCTCCTAGAACTTCAGGCAGCCACCTCCAACCTGTGAGATGTGGCATCAACATGAAACTTCTTGTCATTCCTTAGACGAATCCATCCTTTTCCCCATTGATGCAAAAGGCCTTTATTAGATAATATATTCTGTTTTATTCTATACTTTCCTTTCCGTTTTATCGATGGGCCTGTCTTTTCCTGTGCTAGCTCCACCCCGCTGGTACTGCATCTATGGACTAAACCGTAACAACTGGTAACACAAGCCTTAGCCCTTTTGCAACATTTTCTTGATGATTTTCTCTCCTCTAAACTTCTAACTAGGGACACCTGGGTGGCTCAGTCAGTTAAGTGTCTGCCTTCGGCTTGGGTCATGATTCCAGGGTCCTGGGATGGAGTCCCACATCGAGCTCCTTGCTCGGTGGGGAGCCTGCCTCCCTCCTGCCCCTCCCCCTGTTTGTGCTCTCTCTCTCTGATAAATAAATAAAATCTTTTTAAAAATAAACTTCTGACTAAATTTATTGCACCAAAGAACATCCAAAATAAGTTAATTTAGATTCATATTAGATTTTCCAATCTAGATACATAGTATTTCTTTCCATTTGTAAAGATTCCCTTTATGTCTCAGAATGGTTTAATTTTGAGAGGTCATACACATTGCTGGTGAAGTTTATTCCTAGAGATTTTGTATTTGTGGTGGCTATTCTAAGTGGGATTTTTTAAATATAATATCTAAATATATATATTTAAATATCTAACTTATTATAGAATATAAACTTCATGAGAGCAAAGACCACACATCTTTTGTTCATAACTGTAGCCCTAGAGCTTAAGAAACATTGTAGGCTCTCAATAAAAGTTTTTAAATGAAGGAATAATGGCATAAAGCAATGCCACTTCTTAGTGTGTCACTAATTTGTAACAGGCAACCCTGCAAAATTCTTTTATTAATTGTATTAAAAGTGATACTCTGGAATTTTCCACATCTGCAAATATTGATAATTGCCGTCATTCCAATATGTATTGCTTTTATTTATTTGTCTCAGAAGACTTACTGAATAGATTTTTTTTTTTAAAGATTTTATTTATTTATGTGACAGGGACAGCCAGCAGAGAGGGAACACAGCAGGGGAGTGGGAGAGGAAGAAGCAGGCTCATAGCGGAGGAGCCCGATGTGGGACTCGATCCCGTAACGCCGGGATCACGCCCTGAGCCGAAGGCAGATGCTTAACGACTGCGCTACCCAGGCGCCCCTGAATAGATTTTTCTATTCAAATTTCTATTGTTCTTTCAGAACAATTCTAAATAACAGTGATAGCAGTGAGCATCTTTTGGTGTTCCTAACTTTTATAGTAATACTTTTAGTGCTTCACTGTTAAGTGTGATGACTATAGGAAGAGCAAATTTGATGCGAAGAATACAGTGGGTTCCATGTTGGACTTGTTCAGAGGGGTATTAGTGTGAAGCTGTCTGACAGACAGCTGGGCATACAAGAAATCTGGGCTAGACACAAAGATTTGAGGGTTAACATCATACAGGCAATAGCTGAAGCCTTGGGTTAGAGAAATTTGCATGGAGAGAAGGCCAAGGATGGAACTGGGGAATGCCAAGCTCAAGGCTGAGCAGAGGAAGAGGAAACCATCAAGGGATGAATGGAAATCAGTAAAGAGAAGAGTAATGGGGAACCAAAGACGGGTTTCAAGGAAGATGAATTGATGAACACAGGCAAAGAGTAAAGAGGGGGAAGATGGAAAACAGGCCAAGAATTTAGCATCTAGGTCACCGATGACCTTAGTGAGTATGAGGTGTGCAAGTGTTGTGATGGGGCTGAAGTTACCTGCAGTGGGTTGAGGGGAGGTGACAAAGTACAAGCTGTCATAAGGACTCCTTCAAGAAGCACAGCAGGGAAGAGAAGCCAAGAGATGAAGTACTAGGGGCGCCTGGGTGGCACAGTCGTTAAGCGTCTGCCTTCGGCTCAGGGCGTGATCCTGGCGTTATGGGACCGAGCCCCACATCAGGCTCCTCCGCTGGGAGCCTGCTTCTTCCTCTCCCACTCCCCCTGCTTGTGCTCTGTCTCTCGCTGGCTGTCTCTCTCTCTCTCTCTGTGTGTCAAATAAATAAATAAAATCTTAAAAAAAAAAAAAAGAGAGATGAGGTACTAAACTGAAAGGGAGACAGAATTGAGGAAGGATTTGGATTTTTGCAGGTAGTAGTGGCACGAAGCTGCTTATAAGAAGAAAAGGAAAAGACAGAAAGACTAAAAGTTTGAGCAACAGGGGGAAAACCTAACCAAGCAAAGCACAAAGGGTGTGGAAGGGATGGGCTCCCATTTAAGACTCTGTTAGTCTTGATCTCTGCTTTCTCTCAAGTAGGTGGGAAGGATGTTAAGATGGGTGCGGATTGGTGTCTCTGGAGAAAATTTCCCATACTCTGGTTTCTCTTCAGATCGCATAAATCTTTCGCCTTTTACTAAAGATTTCCGTGGAGAAAATTTCCCACTTCTGTCCTTTCTCAACCAGACTTGCAGAAGTAGGAGGCTGGAGCCCTGAGAGCAGGGGAGGTGTGGAATCACTGCCCTTGGGCCCAGCTGACTAGGGAGGACTGCAGGGCTGCTAGGCAGAGATTAGGTTTCCGGCTGAATCCGGAAATTATAAATCCACCTGGTCAGAGTAAAGGCCCTGAAAGCGTCTGATTTCATCAGTCCGATTTTTGTCCTGCGCATCAGACATTTTAAAAGCTGCCCCAGTGATTCTAATGGGCAGCCATAGGTGAAAACTGCTGGCCATTTGTGCATCCAGAGGCTGAATCTCCCCCCCGGGTGGGAGGACCAGGAGAGGCTCTGGTGCTCTGGCTCAAGCAGCAGGTTCCCGTGGGGGCTGAGGACATCCCCCCAGTCACAGGAGGACCAATTCCTGCCTTGCTCTGCTCTTCGCTGAGGATCTGAATTTTTCTCCAACCTCCTGCCTTAAGCTCAACCACAGACAGCTTCCCTAACAGACCCAGAGAGCCCTGGAATAGCAGTGGAGGGCCAGGTTCAAGGATATGATAGTAATTATGGCAAACAATACGCTTTTCCGCTTAAGAACCACGCCTTCGGCTTGGTTCCCTGCGTGTGCGTGTGAATGTGCGCGTGCGTGTGTCTGTTCTGGGCTGCCTATTCAACTGCAAAACAAAAGCGGCTCTGAGACTGGAGCGAAGGTTTAACGAGTGACCACGATGACTCATGCTGCTCGGCTGCCAGGGCCACGGGCGCTGCCACCCCCATTGGGGCGGGGCCTGGGTGGGAAGGCTCACAGGTACAGAGGCTCCTGGGAACTTCCCGCCCTGCCTCTGGGCAGAAGGCCTTTTTGTTTTTTTTTTTTGTAAAAATTCAGACAGAAAATGTAACTTTCCTTTTACGGCTACAAACTTCCTCGTGTCAGCAGGCGAGCTGAAGCAAGGATGAGCCCAATGGATCTTGCGAAGGCACAGGGCTGTTCACACAGATTGGGGTTTACTGTAGTAGGCTACAAACCGGGGCCTTTTTCAAAATGGGCTCAGGTTGGAACACCAGGCCTGGGCAGAGCACGGATGCCCCTACGAGCAGGGATCAGGAGACAGGACCAACCCAGAGGAGCACGTTTAATGGAAACTTACAACCTGCCGGTGTGGGGACATGCAGGAAACAACGAACCCCTGATGTCCCAATACGCAGCCACTTGTCACCAGCACGTGGCTGCTGAGCACGTGAGATGTGCGTGGTCTGAATTAAGATGTAAAATACCCCGCCAGATTTCAAAGACTTAGTATGGGGAGAAAAGCATAGAATAGCTCCTTAATAACTTATTAATACTGTCTTACACTGACTACATGTTGAAACAATAATATTCGGATGTACTGAGTTAAGTAAACTGTGTTATTGAAATTGATTTCATCTGTTTCATTTTACTTTTTAAAATACGGCTGCTTGGGGCGCCTGGGTGGCTCAGTCGGTGAAGCATCTGCCTTTTGCTCAGGTCATGATCCCAGGGTCCTGGAATCCAGCCGGCGGCCGGGTTTCCTTCTCAGCAGGGAGCCTGCTTCTGCCTCTGCCTGCTGTTCCCCCTGCTTGTGCTCTCTGTCAAATACGTAAATAAAATCTTAAAAAATAAACAAATGAGTAAATACAATAAAATATGGCTGCTAGAAAATTTGAAATTACATCTGTGGCTTCCATGATGTTTCTCTTGGAGAATGCTACTCTATGCCCATCAACAAACAAACTTTTATTGGACACCTACTTTGCTCAAGGAAGGATGAAGGTACAAAGCCATATATAATAATAATAATAATAATAATAATAATAAATAATAATAATAATAATAATAGCTCCAGGTTTTTACAAGGTTGACTACTTGCCAGGCACTTTGCACTGATTCAGTAACTTGCCCTAGGTAAGAAAGTAAGTCAGCGTCCAGAACCCCCATTATTATTATTATTACTTTTTTTTATATTTTATTTATTTGAGAGAGAGCAAGAGCACGCAAATGGGTAGAGGGACACAGGGAGAAGGAGAGAAAGAATCTCAAGCAGACTCCGCGCTGAGTGCGGAGCCTGACGTGGGGCTCAATCTCACGACCCTAAGATCATGACCCCAGCCAAAATCAAGAGTTGGATGCTTAACCAACTGAGCCACCCAGGCACCCCTAGAACCCGCATTATTAACCAGTTGGCCAAACTGCCTCCCTGGTGGCAAGGACATTGGTGTCTAGTTGGGGTGCACTGCAGATACATGCCCTGACTCAGTAAAGGAGCTGTTACATGGCAGAGGACACCCAAGTTAAAAACCCACCCTCAGGAACATACATTTTAAATGTTTTTTAATGCTATTGAAACACACAGCAATCTGCATTCTCTTTCCCAATTTCTCTTTCTTTCTTTCTTTCTTTCTAAGCCTTTAAGTAATCTTTATCCACTCAGCCAGCCCTTTCCCTTTTTCCCTCCCAACCGTCTTTCTTTTTTTTCTTTTCTTTTTTCTTTCCTTTTCTTCTTTCTTTCTCTCTCTCTTTCTTTCTTTCAAGGGGGGGGGGAGGGGTAGAGGGAGAGAGGGAACCTTAAGTAGGCTCCACGCCCAACTCCGAGCCCTAGGCCAGACTGGATCTCACATGACCTGAGATCAGGAGTCTGACGTTTAAGTGACTGAGGCACCTAGGCGCCCTAACCGCTTTCCCAATTTCTTGTACAAAGATCGCCTAACTTTTGGGGGCATGCTGGTTGGAGTAAGGATGCAACCTCAGGATGTCACTCTCCACCTAGGCTGCCCAGTGCAATCACCTGGGGAGCTTTGAAAAATCCTGATGCCTCACCTATATCCTCAGACATTCTTTTGTAATTGGTCTGGTTGGGGGCTCGCGCTTTGGTATTTTTAAAAGCTGCCCAGGTGCAACCAGGGATGAGAATCACTGGAATGAAAAATTAACTGGTCTAATAGAGACTGAATCCCCCAGCCTCAGGCTCCCTCATTTGCCCTCTCCCAGTTCATTCTACCTTTCTATCATAACCAGCTGAAGCTGGCCAGTGTTCCAAACTCATGACAAGGGGTTGCCAGAGTGAACAGACCCACTACAAGGAAGGCAGGGGGCCAGGACCATAGAGTTTCGTTTCTTTTTTCTTCCTTTCCTTTCCCTTCCTTTTTCCTTTCCTTTTCTTTCTTTTTCTTTCTTTCCTTCCTTCCTTCCTTTTTTCTTTCTTTCTTTCTTTCTTTCTTTCTTTCCTTTTCTTTTTTCTTTTCTTTTCTTTTCTTTCTTTTTTTGGATTTATTTATTTATTTGAGAAAGTGCATGCATAGGGGGAAGACCAGAGAGAGAGGGAGAGAAGCAGACTCCCGCTGAGGGTGGAGCCTGATTCAGGATTCAGGGCTCAATCCCACAACCCTGAGATTAAAACCTGAGCCAAAATCAAGAGTAAGCTGTTCAACCACTTAACCTACTGAGCCACCCAGGTGACCCAGGGCTATAGAGTTTCTTAAAGGCTGAGAATTTTGGCCTGAGGTCTTTCTGAATTGTTGCATTTTATTGCTACTTTAGGGCACATTCTGTTTTTATTAATCTCTCAAGTTTTATTTATTAATAAACCTATACCCACATACACACATGCTAGTGGATGAAACCAACTGGGGATTGTGGAAAGTATACTGGATTTAAAAGCCAAGAGCACTTGAAATGAGCAGTAAATAAACCATAGAGATTCAATGCACAGTATGGTGAATATAGACAACAATATCGTATTATAATCATCAAACTTACTAAGCGACTAGAACTTAATGATTCCAACCACTAAAAAGGAAGGATAATTACGTATCATGATAGGGGTGCTAATTATTGCTGTAATGGCAATCATATTACAATATATAAATGTATCCAATTAAAATGCTATACACCTTAAATTTACACAATGCTACATATAAAATATTTTTCAATTAAAAAAAGAAAGCCAAGAGCACGTCTCTAGGTCTGGTCTGACACTCTGAGATCTCAGTTTCCCCATCTGTAAAACAGGTGGGTTGGCCTTGACAGACCTAAGGCCCCTTCCAGCACAGACATTCCAGGATTCTCTATTGAGGTCAGACTCTGCCCCAGATTTTGTGTCTGATCCCACAGTCAGAGAACGAGGCTGGTTTGCTTGTCCGTGCAGATCCAGCTCTGCCAGCCACAATGGAGACTTCACCTTCACAGAAATTTCCATCTGCAGTCTCTCGGCAGATTTGCCTATCCTCATCCTCCCCACCCCCATCCGTCCTCATGGAAATCAGCCTGGGAAATCAGATCTTGGAGAAACTTTGATCTCTTTATCTGAAGACACAAAGATAGCATTGCAAAGCCTGCTGCTGGTGTGGAGGTGGCATCGTTAGGAATGCTTCACATTTTTCTAGCAAATTTCATTCCTACTATATTCTCAGAGGAGGGACTTTCCTCCAGCAGGGCTGGGGGGGCGGGGTGGGGGGGGACGGGGGAAGGCGGGACTGGCAATGGAACAAGAGGAAAAACACAACCGGGTGGGAGTCGTCTTTGAAAGGAAATATCAGCAAAGTCTGATATGCAGAGTTTTGAAAAATCCTTCATACTGTACTTAGTCACATAGCCCACCTGGGATGGGGCTATGAACTTGGCTCTGTCACTGTGTAATTTTAAAAAGACCCTTCGTGTTTCCAAGCCATCCAGTGCAACAGGCTTCTGACACAACCCCCAGTCCCATTTCACATCCCTCCAGCCTACCATCTGTCTGCACCGCCGCCCTCGCTGGCTCTGACATGCACACATCTGACCGCCCTAGTCCCCAGTCTAAGATCAGACTCCAGTTCCACTACCACCCCACGGCCTTGGTTACCTGCAGGAAAAAAAATAAAATGCGAACTCTTCTCCATGTCACTTGAAGTCCTTCAACATCTGGCCCCAGGCTACTTTTTTTTTTTTTTTTTTAAGATTTTATGTTTATTCGGGGCGCCTGCGTGGCTCAGTCCTTAAGCGTCTGCCTTCGGCTCAGGGCGTGATCCCAGCGTTCTGGGATCGAGCCCCGCATCAGGCTCCTCCGCTGGGAGCCTGCTTCTTCCTCTCCTACTCCCCCTGCTTGTGTTCCCTCTCTTGCTGGCTGTCTCTCTGTGTCAAATAAATAAATAAAATCTTAAAAAAAAAAAAAAGATTTTATGTTTATTTGACAGAGAGAGAGAGAGAGTGCACAAGCAGGGGGAGCGGCAGACAAAGGGAGAAGCAGGCTCCCGTCGAGCCCAATGCAGGACTCGATCCCAGGACCCTGGGATCATAACCTGAGCCAAAGGCAGACACTTAACCAACTGAGCGGCCCAGGCACCCATACATTTTTAAATCTCATCACCTGCAGACCTGTGTTTCTCTCCTGCCCTCCAGCCCACTGTCCTATAGTACTGTGTGTCATGTCCACTTCTGGACAACCATGAGCCCCACTGGGAAGAATGGTAGCTTGGTCACCCTGGCTGTGTCCGTCCAGCACCCACCCTAGCTCCTGGGACACAGGCTCAGTAAAGATTTGATGCCTGAATGACAAAGAAACGGGCAACCATGTAAATTAAGGCCCTTGGATTGGGTGATTCCTAAATTATCTTCCAGCACTAACTTTTTTTTAAAGATTTTATTTATTCATTTGAGAGGAGAGAGAGAGAGCACAAGCTTGGGGGGGAGGAGCAGAGGGAGAAGCAGACTTCCTGCTGAGCAGGGAGCCAGACCCCAGGACCCCAAGATCATGACCCTAGCCCCAAGGCAGACACCCAACCCAATGAGCCACCCAGGCACTCCCAGCACTAACTTCTGAGGGCTGTTATCCTGCACAGAGCTCAAAACTGCTTAGAACTTGACCCAGTTTGTACTAAGTCACAGTCATACTAACAGTTTCTATTCCAGAAAAATAGAGACAAGCAGTCTGACAAAGGGTTTAAAGTTTTGTGTTTAAAGTTTTTAGTGACGTATAGGGGTGCCTGGGTGGCGCAGTCGTTAAGCGTCTGCCTTTGGCTCAGGGCGGGATCCCAGAGCTCTGGGATCCAGCCCCACATCAGGCTCCTCCACTGAGAGCCTGCTTCTTCCTCTCCCACTCCCCCTGCTTGTGTTCCCTCTCTCCCTGGCTGTCTCTCTCTGTCAAATAAATAAATAAAATCTTAAAAAAAAAAAAAAAAGGTGCATAGTAGAATACTGTATGGAATAGTTAAATGTCATTATATCTGTAACTTACTTTAAAACAGTTCAGTTAAAAAAAAAGTTTTTAGTGACGTATAAATATTTTCAGTAAATTTTTAGTAAGCCACATAGATTAAATTACAATGCAAGTAAATTTTTTCAATCACATTAAGAGAAGACCATCTTATAGTTGCACAACAGCACAGATGGAATTGATGACACTGAACTGCACACCTAAATATGGTTAAGATGGTACATGCTATGTTACATGTATTTTACCACAATTTTTTTAAAAAGGACCATTCTCAATGTGCAGTTGCTACCATCGCACCCCTAACCCTTCTGTCCAGTGAGATTCAAGGTGAACTAACAAAAACCACTCTGAGTAAACCCCTTTCTTACTTTGAAAAGAAAACCCTTTTTTTAAACTTAATTTTATTTACATTCACTTAATTAACATAAAGTGTATTATTAATTTCAGAGGTAGAGTTCAGTGATTCATCAGTCTTAAATAACACCCAGTGCTCATTACGTCATATGCCCTCCTTAATGCCCATCACCCAGTTACCCCGTCCCCTCACCCCCCTCTTTTTTTTTTTAAGTTTATTAGTAGTAGTAGTAACAGTAGTAGTAATCTCTACACCCTACTTTGGGCTCGAACTTACAACCCCGAGATCAAGAGTCACATGCTCCATCACCTTGGAGCCAGGTGCGCCTTAAATCCTTTATTCTTAAAGAAGAGGAAGAAAGAGATTCCTGGTTTAATAAAATGTTCAAATATAATGATACCTAAGGTATCTTAATATCACTAATTTCCAGAAGCTACAACTGTCATGCAGCCCAGGTCTAGGAAATAAGCAAAAATGTACCCTGAGTGACCACAATAAATATCACTCAACTAATTAAAGAACATATTTTATGAGGTAGGTGATCTACATTTCATAGTCAAGAAAATTCAGACTCAGGGGCGCCTGGGTGGCACAGCGGTTAAGCGTCTGCCTCCGGCTCAGGGCGTGATCCCGGCGTTATGGGATCGAGCCCCACATCAGGCTCCTCCGCTATGAGCCTGCTTCTTCCTCTCCCACTCCCCCTGCGTGTGTTCCCTCTTTCGCTGGCTGTCTCTATCTCTGTCCAATAAATAAATAAAATCTTTAAAAAAAAAAAAAAGAAAATTAAGACTCAGAAGGGTAATGCCTAAATTTATACTGCTGGCCAGTTAAAGAATCAAGATTCAAAACTACCCTGGGTGTGGAAAGAGTTAAAAAAGAAAAACACCGGGGCGCCTGGGTGGCACAGAGGTTGAGCGTCTGCCTTCGGCTCAGGGCGTTATGGGATCGAGCCCCACATCAGGCTCCTCCTCTGGGAGCCTGCTTCTTCCTCTCCCACTCCCCTGCTTGTGTTCCCTCTCTCACTGGCTGTAATAAATAAATAAAATCTTTAAAAAAAAAAAAAAAAAAAAAAAAAGAAAAACACCCAAAGTCCACGCTCTTTCCATCTCACCATGCCTCTTTACTCCTTGGGTGCCATGATCTTTATAAAGGTTTTCTTGTTTGGCTTGGTTTGGTTTTCGTTTTGATTTTTTTTTTTTTTTTTTATAATTTGGACTACCTGATCCCAATGGGACTTTACTGGTGGCTCAGAGAACTGAACCAAAGGCAGAGCTACCAAACAGGACCAGACCGGCAGGAACTGGGCAGCTGGGGGACCTTCTCTCTAGAATGCAGTGCTTCATGTGATGCAGCCCCACACTTGCCAAGCTCAGAGACTCTCTGTTCAGGTTTCAAATTCCCAGGGGACAGAATCTAGTTTGCCTGCCTGGGTTAGGTGTCTACAGCCCTATCAGTTTGCTCTGCCCAGGGAAACAGAGTCCTGGATCCCAGACATGGCCACTGGGGCTCATCTTAAGTTGGCTCTTCTCAGAGAAGAGCGAGGGGAATCCCTGATGACCAAGCAGACCCTCAGATGTGTCCCCAGCAGGACATTTTCTGGAGGAGGGGAGAAGGGAACAGGGGTGCCCTCTCACCAGGAAAAGCCCCTATAGAAGTGTCCTGAGCTATAAATTCAGCCTTAAACTACATATAGTTCCATTCACAGTTTCACTGTTACCCAGGTTTGCAAACTTAAACTTTGGCAGCATATCTGCAGGTATGACCCCAGGGATTCCCTAAAAGTGTTAAAACTCATCTTAACTGCACCAACGTGGCTACTAAGAAGCTTGTCTTCCAAAGGCACCTTTGGGTGTTTAGCGGGTCAGAGGGCAGCTAAGAGCAGGGAGAAAGAAAGCATACAATCCAGAAAGCTCAGAGCTGCCTGGGAGGCAGGCTGTGTTCACTCTCCAGGAACCCATGAGGCTGCTCTAAAAGAGAAAATTAAAATGTATACCATGCATTTGGCTCCATTAACTGTGCATTTAGGCTCACTGCATAGAAACTTGCCCATGCACAGCCAGTCCTAACAAGCAATAACCAGAAGTGCCTGGCCTAAATTCTCAAACTCATTTAAGGCTATTAGAACCATTAGCTCTAACTCAAGTTCAGCTATAGGCACAAATCACTAACCAAATTAAATGACCAGCAGTTCAGCCAGCATTTCAAAGTCAGGAAGGCCTGTGTGTGAGTCAACAGCAGCAGCCACCCCCATAGCATAGCACCTTACTGCTATTTCAATTGTATTTCTCTGCATCCCTGAGGAAGCTGCTATTATTATAACCATCTATAGATAAGAAAAGCGAGGCACGGGGGAGTTCTGACTTGACCTAGAACAGAACGTTGGGAAATCCCAGACAGAACGGGGACTTGATTTCAGGTCTTCTGACCCAAATCCCAAGCTGTTGTATCTTATAAGGACTTTCTAATGGATTCATCACCTCTTTATTCCCTTTACGTTCTCAGCCTTCTGTCAGAGCACATTACTGAATGATTCTCCACCTTTACGTGGAGGGGCTGGTTTCTCCATGCCAGTCTAAATGCACATGCGAAGAATGCACTGGATTAGTTTCTCTGCCCAAGAAAATTGTGTCACCCTTTTCTTGGGCTCTAATTGCAAGAACAGCTGAGCTGGAGCAGATCCGGTTGACCATTTGTTGCCAAATCCCGGATTACGTGGTAGACAAGAGGAGTTTTCTAGGACTACGTTTAACGGAGTATATAGTTAGGCTGAGGATTTCAGGACCATGGCACTAGAAAGAACCTTATTCTAAACCTCAGGACTGAAATCCCACACCAGAGTTTTTTGCTTTTGCCTGTTAGATGTCAATCAAAGCTTAGTTCAGCCTCAGTGCTTGTACACAGGTCTTCAGGGCTCCTCTGTGGCTTGATGATGGGCCTCTCCATCACCCTCCTAGAGCAGAACATGAATGCAAGTGGCATCGAAGTGGGTAAGATCCGGGGAAAGAGAAAAATCAGCCTCTTCATGGTTTGGATCTGTGTTTTGCAAACTCTGGGTCAAGACTCCATTAATGTGTTGTTAAATCAATTCACTGGGTCAAGATCAACACTTTTTTTAAAAATGAAATAAAACATAATTAATCAAACAGGAAATATCAGACTATATCACATGCAGTTAGGGTAATATTTCACGAAATATTTTAAAATAATTATTTTAAATAAATATTTTTGTGTGTAGTGGTTTGTAACATAAACTGTATTTTTTACTATAAATCACAGGAAAAAAGTTTGAAAGCCACTGGTAGGTGGATTGAGAGCTGGAATGTCTAGGTTTATAATCCTCTCCAGTTAATATGAGGTCTCAGCTGTCAGGGAATATCATGGGGGCTATTTAAAACTTGCCACTTAGAAGCACGAAACCAAAACCAAAAGCTGCAGAGAAAAAGATTTAGAAACCTGTAAATATTTCTAAATTTTCTTTTTTTATAAGATTTTATTTATTCATTTATTTATTTATTTGAGAGAGAGAGAGCGAGCATGCGCAGGAGCGGAGGAAGCGGCAAAGGGGGAGGGAGAGGGAGGATTCCACACTAAGCCCCCATTGGGGACCGTGGGGATCGATCCCACAACCCCAAGATCACAACCCTGGCTGAAACTGAGTTGAAAGCTTAACTGTCTGAGCTACCCAGGCACCCCTATTTCTAAATTTTCTATGTTAAAAAGTGCAAAACAGAATTGAAAGGTGAAAAACAAACTGAAAAAAAAAATACTTGCACACACATTTCAAATAGTAAATTTGTTTTTTAATTATTTTATTCTTAAGTAATCACTATATCCAACATGGGGCTCGAACTTACAACCCCAAGATCAGGAGTTGCATGCTCCACCAACTGAGCCAGCCAGGCACCCCATAAATATTCTTTTTTTTTTTTTTTCCTTAAGATTTACTTATTTGAGAGAGAGCGAGCAAGCATGGAGTGGGGGGGAGGGGCAGAGGGAGAGGGAAAGGAGGAATCGCAAGGAGACTCCCTACTGAGCACAGAGCCTGATCTCATGACCCTGAGATCATCACCAGAGCCATGATCAAGAGTCGGACATTCAGGGGCGCCTGGGTGGCTCAGTCATTAAGCGTCTGCCTTCGGCTCAGGCTGTGATCCTAGGGTCCTGGGATCGAGCCCCACATCAGGCTCCCTGCTCTGCTGGGAGCCTGCTTCTTCCTCTCCCACTCCCTCTGCTTGTGTTCCCTCTCTCACTGGCTGTCTCCATCTCTGTCAAATAAATGAATGAATGAATGAATGAATGAATACATAAATAAATAATCTTTAAAAAAAATGAGGGTTATAAATCAGGAGAAAGAGCCTAATATCCCAATAGAAGAGAAAAAAGCAGAGGCAAGCCATTTTTTAAAAGGGAAATTAATTAACTAATTAACTAATTAAAAAGGGAAATAAATAAAAAGATGTCCAGCTTCACCGATGTCAATTAAGACAAGATAAAATTTTTTCACCTCCCAGTGTTTCTTAAATACCCAGTTTTGCCAGGATGTAAAAACATAAAAGGCATCATATACTAGCTGATGGGACTATAATTAGATAAACTGGAGGAAAATTTTCCAATACATATCAGAAGCCTTGAAAATCATGTACTCTTTGGCTCAATAATTCCTCTTCAAATAATTTATCTCAAGGAAACAATCATGGGTGTGTTCAAGGTTGCCTACAATAGTAAAAACTTGGAAAACATCTTACTGTCCAACAATAGGAATGTTTTGATCTCCTTTGTGTAAAAAAGCATAATGAATAAATAAACATGTAAGAGTTCCCTAGCAAAGTCTGGCCTGCACCTTGCGTTTGAGTCATTTGTGGGGTAGAAAGCCTGGTATAGCTCCTTGGGAGTTCATTTTCCTGAGCTGGTAGGTGAAGACAGGAGGAAGGAGGAGCTTGGGGAACACAGGCTTGGGGGTGGGGAAAGGCAGACAATGGGACTGTTGAGTATCGGGAGAGAGGTTTGAGACAGTTGTAGAAAAGCTTTCTTCAAGAGAGGCTTTGTGAGTTTTTAAATCGGGGAGGGGCCAGGGATTACAAAACAGGTATCATAGGTGTGGAGGTAAAAAGTGTCCGGGAGAAAAGGAAAGCAGAAGAAAGAGAGTGTAGCAAATGTGGGAGATAGGGAAACTTTGCAGGTTTATTTGGGGTGGTCAGGGAAGACCCCTCTGATGGGTTGCCATTTCTTAAGAGACCTGAAGGAAAGATGAGAACTACCAAAGGAGTCTGGGCAGAGGGAACATCAAGAGCAAAGGCCTAGAGGCAGCAACATGCTTGCTGTGCTTAAAGAACAGCAAAGAAGCAGTGCGGTTGGAGTACGGTGAGCAAAGCACAAAGCGTTGAGAGTAGAAGACAAGGTCAATGAAGTAGCTAGGTCAGGTCTTGTAGGGCATTGTGACCATTCTAAGGATCTGCCTTTTACTCTGAGATGGGGAGCCATGGGGGGATTTTGAGTAGGGAAAAGACATGGCCTAATTTATGTTTTTAAAGGATCACTCTGGGGATGCCTGGGTGGCTCAGTCAGTTACGCGTCTGCTTTTGGCTCTGGTCGTGATCTCGGGGTCCTGGGATCCAGTCCTGCGTCAGGCTCCTTGCTCCGGGGGAGTCTGCTTCTCCCTCTCCCTGCCACTCCCCCTGCTTGTGCTCTCTCTCTCTGACTGACTGGTAAGTAAATAAGTAAGTAAGTAAGTAAGTAAATAAATTAATAATAATAAAAGAATCACTCTGGAAAGTGCAATGTAGAGAACAGACTCAGGAGTCAGGTGTAGGGCCTGAAGATAGGAAATGGAGGCTAGGTAGGAGGCTGCAGCAACAATCCAGGCAGAAGGGGCATCTGGGTGGCTCAGTCAGTTGAGCATCCAACTCTTGGTTTCAGCTCAGGTCATGATCTCAGCTCTGTGCTCAACATGGAGTCTGCTGGAGATTCTCTCTCCCTCTCCCTCTGCTCCTTCCCTGCTTATTCTCTCTCAAATAAATAAATAAAATCAAAAGAAAGAAAGAAAGAAAGAAAGAAAGAAAGAAAGAAAGAAAGAAAGAAAGAAAGAAAGAAAGAAAGAAAGAAAGAAAGAAAGAAAGAAAGAAAGAAAGAAAGAAAGAAAGAAAGAAAGAAAGAAAGAAAGAAAGAAAAGGAAAGGAGGAAGAAAGAAAGAAAGAAAAAGAAAGATCGATCGATCCAGGCAGACGGCAGTGGCTAGGACCAGAACGACTGCAGAGGAGCTGGTAAGAAGGGTTTAGATACTGGATATATTTGAAGGTAAGCTGGTAGGATTTGCTAACAGATGGCGTGAGCTGTGTGTGTGGGGGTGGGTGTGCGTGGGCTCTGGGATCCCACCTTATTCCAGTGCATCAGATTCTCTACAGATAGTTCATAGTATTTCTTAAAGCTCCCCAGGCGAGAGGCGCCTGGCTGGCTCAGTCAGTGGAGCATGTGACTCTTGATCTTGGGGTTGTGGGTTTGAGCCCCATGTTGGATGTAGAGATTACTTAAAAATAAAAAATCTTGGGGCACCTGGGTGGCTCAGTCGTAAAGCGTCTTCAGCTCAGGGCGTGATCCCGGTGTTCTGGGATCAAGCCCCACATCGGGCTCCTCCACTGGAAGCCTGCTTCTTCCTCTCCCACTCCCCCTGCTTGTGTTCCCTCTCTCAATGGTTGTCTCTCTCTCTGTCAAATAAATAAATAAAATCTTAAAAAAAAAAATCTTAAAAACAAAACAACAACAACAAAAGTCCCCAGGAAATTCTAATGTGCAACCAAGGTTGAGAACCACTGCTCTAGGTTGGTAGGGTTATAGGAAACATTTATTCTTTTTCTTACATTTACTTCCCACACTTTCTACAATAAAAATTGTAATAAAGAGGGGAAAAATATATTTTTTTAAGATTTTATTTCTTTATTTATTTGACAGAGAGAGAGAGGCAGCGAGAGAGGGAACACAAGCACGGAGAAGCAGGCTTCCCCGTGAGCAGGGAGCCTAATGCGGGTCTCAATCCTGAACGCTGGGACCCCGACCTGAGCCGAAGGCAGACCCTTAACGACTGAGCCACCCAGGCGCCCCAAGAGGGGAAAAAGTATTTTAAACAAAACATCTCCCTTCCCCCACCCTGGGATATTAATAAGAAAATAACCATACAGCTTTATATTAATGATCGTATCTCCACTTGCCAAATCCTTACCATCCTTCCATGGTCAGCATAAATGCTACCTTCTCTCTGGAGTCCCTTGAGCTTCCCCAACCGCCTGATGGCTCATTTTTTGTCCATTCCTGTGGCCCATGGCCCCTCATTTTGGAACTTAGTTCTTCCAGTGTTTGTGCTTTGAGTCTTCTTTTTGGGTGGAGGGGGCCTTTCCTGTAAACCCACTCTGGAAATTGTCAAAGCCCTGAGATATTCTATTCATCTGAAGTCCACAGTCCAGTTGGGAGAAATGGTGCAGAAAACCTGGAACATGAGATCATGGGGACACAGAGGCAGGCCAAAGGCTGTCCCCTGGATCTGGGACAGGCTGTGGGTTCCTCTGAGGCACTAGCCTTCTGGTTCCTCCGTCCTGAATCCTTACTCTTGGGAGGCAAGGAGTGAGCTATTTGTGTAAGAGTCAGGCTCTGGAATGTGTCCCAAGTTCTCTGGCACCAGGTGCCGTGTTTGGAGGCCTAATAAAAGCTTTGGAGAGTGGTGGGAAAGCCTCTTCCTCTCTTACACCTCTCTGCATAAACACTACTTAGTATCCAGCTTTTAAAGAAAACTTCTATGTTATAGGGATGCCTGGCTGGCTTAGTCAGTGGAACACATGACTCTAGATCTTGGGATTGTGAGTTTGAGCCCTATGTTGGGTGCAGAGATCACTTTTTTTAGGATTTTATTTATTTAAGAAAAAAGATTTTATTTGTTTGATAGAAAGAGAGGGAACACAAGCAGGAGAGTGGGAGAGAGAGAAGCAAGTTTCCCGCAGAGCAGGGAGCCCAATGCAGGGCTCAATCCCAAGGCTTGATCCCAGGGCCCTTGGATCATGACCTGAGCCAAAGGCAGATGCCTAACAATTGAGCCACCCAAGCGGTCCTAGAGATCACTTTTTTAAAAAACAACAAAAAAGGGACGCCTGGGTGGCTCAGTTGGTTAAGTGTCTGCCTTCAGCTCAAGTCATGATCCCAGGGTCCTGGGATCCAGTCCTGCATTGGGCTCCTTGCTCAGTGGGGAGCCTGCTTCTCCCTCTGCCTGTTGCTCCCCCTGCTTGTGCTCTCTCTGACAAATAAATAAAATCTTTAAAAAACAATAATAAAAAAACAAAAAATAACACTGTTATGTTATATTATGGCTAGTTACCCACGTCATTAAATGTTGCTCAAAAATATAATTCTGATGACCACTTATTCTCATTAACCATAATTTGATCATTCCCCCATTGTTCAAAATTTAGATTACTGCTAGCTTTTACTACTATATGTAATACTACCTGGTAACTGGTCTAAAAGGAATAATTAAAATGCAGTCCCCAAATTTTCAGACTTCAGCTAAGAGGAAAAACCCATTTTCCATAGTTTTTCCTACCTTTTTTTTTTTTTAATTCTGTTTTGGGAAGGCAGTCACAGTTGCCAGCATCAGAATAACATTTATCTTTATTATTTTTATCTACATCGGCAGATAGCGTTACAGTTCACAAAGCACTTTCTCATATATTACCTACTCTAATCAACATGACACGCCATAAAATAGGTTATTAGTCCCGTTTTACATTCAAGGAAATTGAGGTTTAGAAAGGGTGTATGACATGTTCAAAGTGACACAATTATTTAGTGTCAGAACTGGAACTTGGGCACAGGTCCTGGGAATCCCCAAACCATATCCACCACTATGTACCAAGTCATATGCTAGGGGTCGTGGGAGAGAGGTGGATGGCCGAAGAAGGAGCAGTATGGAATAACTCTCCAAGGTAGAGTGGTTAGTGCCATCAGTGAGGCACAAAATACGAGTTAAGGGCTATAGACAGCAGCCTTGCAATGACAAAGGAGTTCTCATTTGCGTACAGTGCTGAAAGCTTCTCAAGCAAAACGGACGACTAAAAGTCAGGTCTTCAAGAATAAGCAGGATCTGGGTACTCGGAATACGGAGGGCTTTCCAGAGGTGCAGTGAAAGAGAAGGGATAGTATGACTGGTTAAGAAAAGGCCAGCCCAAGGTGGGGGGTGGGGGTGGGCACGGGGACACAGAATTGCAACTGTAGCCTCACAGAGACTAGAGCCAGAAAGGCCTCAGAGATCATCCGTGAGGAAACAAACACAGAGCTATGTGCTGAAGTTCATACCAAGCCAGAAAGAGCAGGGTCGGGGTTCTACCCTGGCCTCTGGTTGCCCCGGCCAGGGCTCCTTCCCCACAATAACCTTTATCAATCTCTCAAAGCCAAGGGCCCATTTCCGTGCATTGGTATTTGCTATGGAGTATAGGATCAACAACCATGGGCAAGATGAGATATCAACACCAGACCGCATGAGGGGACAGCCAGGAGGCCACTGCAGTGGCTTGGCAAGGTGACAGATGAGGCCCAGAGAAGGCAGAGTCAGAGGAACAAAGAGGAGGGACTGGAGAAGTAAATACGGCAAAGGTTGCACTGTTGGGCCCGGTGGCACCTGATCAGATAAGAGAGGAAGCACACAGGAAGGGACTAGAGTGGTTTCCAGGCCCTGAGAGAAAGCAGCTTCAGTGGTGTGAGAAGGGCAGAAGGGGAGGATGGGGTAGAAGTTGGTGAGGAGCCAGAGAGAGCAGGTGGACTTCCAAGAAGTTCTGCGCCAGTGCAGAGCAGTCTGCACCTCTGCGGCTGTTTGTGAAATACACACACACACCGCTAGAACTCTCCTGGAAAAATACACAAGCGCTATCAGTCTTGGCCCGGAGGTGGGGGGCGGGGCGGGGGGGGGGGGAAGCGGTAGCAGACAAGGGTCGGCTGGCTCTCCCCTTTAGATTCCATCTTTGGATTATGAGCCATGGGCATATAAAAATCGAATAGCAAACTAATCAGCAGCAGTCTTCAAGTTGTGTAGTAAATGTTAGGAGAGAAATAGGGCAATAACAGAAAGGAGTGGCAGGTTCTTTTCTCCTGAGGGCACCTTCGCGGGATGAAATTGAAAATGCGAGGGGGAGGGGTGGGGTGGAACAGGGCCCGGAGTGGGAGGAGAGAGCGCCGAGGGCCCAGAGGAAGCTCTCGGTGCAAGGGAGGAGAAAGGGCCTTCTGTAGCAGCGGGTGGAAATGGTGAGGAGGCGGCGAGGAAAATGGAGAGGGCGCTGCGGGGATTCGATCCGGGCTTAACGCGGGTGTTGACGTAGTGATATTTACCCGGGTCGGACCTGCAGAATGCTCGTGGGCCCGAGGAGAACGCGCTCTCAGACCTTACTGGTGTGCACGGGAATTGTTCCGGCGTTGGGGGCCGTGTGTTCAAGGCGGTGGCGCCGTTGGTGGTGGTGAAACCCAAGCAAACAAAGGGGAAGGGCACGAACAACAGAACTGTTACAGGAGCTGAGGCGCCTTCCCGCCGTGGATTAATATTCGGCCGTTTAGTAGAGTGAACCTGCTGGGACTTGGGGTTTCCACGGTGTGCTAGAAAAGCAAGATGCCTGTGGCGTAGGTTGTGTGATGCCATTTTGGAAAACAAGGAACACCGCGTGTGTGCGTGCTGTGTGTGTGAGTGTGGTTTTACGTGAGCATGGGGAAAATTACAGAAGTATATACTGGCTGGCTAAACCTGGGATGGTGGAAGAAGAGGAAGAGAGGAGGGGAAATCCTAAATCTTGCAGGGTAAAAGGAGCAAGTGCAAAATAAAAACAAAAAACCACCTAGTGCCCCAGGCTCGGAGGGAGAGACTGCAAGGCGGGGAAGATGCTGGCGCAGGCCGAGCGGCACGGGACTGGCCAATTCACTGCCGGCGGCTACTTCCAGTTCGTGGACATCCGCGCGCCGTGCGCACTCGGTGCGGGGTTCCCCCGAGCTCTTTGTTAACGGAGGGTCGGGGTAGAAAGGAGCTCGCGAGGGGGCAGGCGGCCGTTGCCCGCCCCGCCGCCGGCTGCCCAGGTCGTGTCCCGCGCCGCAGCCGGCACTCCCCGGCCTGGGCCGCCCCGCGCCCCTCTCCGCCGGACTGCTGCTGCCGCCCATCCACACAAAGACGCGGGCGCCCGGCACGCACCACCTGCGGACTTTCCGTCTGCGACCCCTCTCCCTGACGCTGCTTCGCTCCCGTGGCCCCCACTCCCTCGTCTCTCCTCGCAGCAGCCATTTGCTCCCCGCCTCCCCCACAGCTATGGGTAATCTCTGATCTACATTGCTTCTACGAATTTGCCCATTCTAGATTATCTCATGGAATTGGAATCCTACAATATTTGTCCTTTTTTATCAGGCTTATTTTGTTTAGCGTAACGTTGACAGGGTTCTTCCATGTTGTAATATGTAGGAGTTCCATTTTTATGATTATTGTACATAAAAGGCACATAAAATTTACCAAATTGAAGTGAACGGTTCAGTAGCACTAAGTACCTTCACATGGTTGTGCAACCATGGCCACTATCCATCTCCAGGATGTTTCCAACATCCCAAGCTTAAACAATAATTGCCCCCAACTCCTGGCAACCACTATCCTACTTTCTGTGAATTTGGGGTCATCACCTTTGTATTTGCAAAGACTCTATTCCCTCTTTAGGAGGTTGTGGGGGACAAAGCCATGCACTGGAGAATATCTAGATATGGATGACAAGGTGGGAAAACCTGGTCAAACGAGAAACGGTGGAGGGAACTGAGAATGTTCAAGAAAGTGAGGTCCTGGGATGATTTTAGGTCAACAAAACTGGAGGTTTTAGTTTAACAACAAATTTAAAAGCCAAGAGAAAGATAACCACAAAAGACTCAAGGGACCATGAAGACTGCCTTCACCCATGTGAAGAACAGCAGTGTAGGAAAGTGGTTAGAACTGTTCTAGTTTCGTATTTAAAATGTTCTAGTAGCTACATTAAAAAAAATAAAAATAAACACGAAAATACTTAGCCCCATGTGTTCAAAATATTGTTTCAACATGTAATCAACTTAAAATTAATAATGAGACATCTATCTCCCATTCTTTCTTTCATACTTGGTCTTTCAAACCAGGCTAGTGACATTTCAAGTGCTCAACAGCCATTTATCGCCACGGTTTTGGACAGTGCAGGGATGGAATATGGGACATGGGTGTCGGACAGTTTGGGATCAAGACCCATATTCCATTCCTTACTAGGCTGTGTGATTAGGCAAATTACTCTCTCTTATCTCTGTTTCTTCACTTCTAAAGTGGAAAGACAACAGTATCCGCTCTGTAGACTGTGAGGATTAATGGCACCTGAAGCATTTAATACATGCTCACTAAACATTGATGATTATTAGTGATAAGTAAGGTTATTATTAATTTGAAATAATGAGATTTTGTTATTACTGTTAGTATGACCTCATTCATTTCCATGAGATGATGTGGCTTGGAGACATTCCAGAGGCACAAAGTTAAAAGATAAAGGACAAACTGGGAAAACCTATTTGCAACACATACAACAAACAAAATGTTATTTTTGATATGTAGGAAGTACTTGCAAATAAATAAGAAAATGAGGAATATGAATGGGAAATTTAAAAAAGACGACAAACATCTGAAGTGATTTCTTTTTTTAAAGGAAGACCCTTTTGAGGTTCAACTTTCCTAAGAATTGAATTGAAATAAACATGAGATCATTGTTGAGTAATAAATTGCCAACAACCAGAATTTTTTGGCACCTAATAATGAACAAAGTGCGAAGAGATCAAATCTCTTTTCAAATCAAGATTTTCTGAAGCTTTGATAGATCTGATTCCAAATTATCAGGATAATTTGAAGCTCTTGCTTCAAGAGGGTACTACCTAGACAGACTTTTTTATCCACCACTTTCCTCTTCCAAATGAAGCTGGACAGCCAACACACACACGTCGCAAGTTTGATTTTTTCCTTATCACATGTGCATTCACTTCACATTTGCTTTGCTAATAGTCTTTTGCCACTAGTGTTGACATTTCACATGGCTTGAAATAGCTCCAACATTGTTCCAAATTTGGGCAGGGCTAACTTACATTTTTACTTAAGCCATAATACCCCCAGAATATTCTTGGATTTCTTCTGGCTAATTCCTTTGGCCTAATCTGCCAGCAGGGTCAGCTACGTAACTTGTGGGGCTCGGTGTAAAATGAAAATGTGGGGCCCCCTTTCTCATAAAAGAAAGGGAAGAGGTTTTTCCTCTTCTACTGCAGTTGTTCTCTCAGTCTCATGGTGTTTTTAATTTGCTATTTATTGTTGTGCTCTCAAGTACAGGGAAACTTGAGGGCTAAGTATAGACCCCCACAGGTGCCAGGTGCTGGGGCCCTGCCCTGAGACAGTGTCCATTTCCCAATCTGGGAAAACTTGATCTGATGGAGGTGGAGGGTGGGGACTCATCAGACAGATCTAAGTCCTTAGTCTTCTGTTCCCTGTATTGTGCTGTACAGTGGTGCCTTGAGACAAAAGATGCCTCACAGTACTGCCATCTCAAAGGGAGGGAGGGTTAGAGGGTTAACAGGAAACAGAGAAAAAAACCACATTGATTCGGAGATCAAAATACTATCCCTGCATGTGCATCAGTGCCTGAGAGCTGGGTTAATGAGTCAGCCCCCTGAGAGCTGATCCAGTCTGTGTGTGTTAGTAAACCAGATCTTGAGCCAGGCAAGGTTGAGGGCCAGCCAGACTAAGCTTTGAGGTGAGCTGACACCATACGGATCTCTGTGCGTGGCCAGCCATTCTTACCACAGTGACCCCATTCTGTCTCCCTGCATGTACTTCTAGAAAGTTCCTAGACTGTTCAGGGGTCTGAATGGGAGAGAGGATGTGGTTAGTTAGAGACCAGAGGTGGGGTCTCACCCTATGCAGCTCCCTTCCTTTGAACCCTGTTTTATTGCACCACAAAATGCCTCTCTTCAGCGGCACTTCAGGCCCCTGCCCTGGGAAGGAAAACCTATAGCCTTCTGTACATTCGGAGAAGGATACTTAACAAGCCAGTGCTAAGAATGGCTTTAAAGTTCAGGGATCAATCTGCCCTACTCCATGTAAGGCCAGATTCTATACATGGGTATTCCCTTACTCCCTCACTCACTGGAAATCCAGCATTAAAAGAAACCAACACAGGGGCACCTGGTGGCTAAGTCAGTTAAGCATCCAACTCTTGATTTTGGCTCAGGTCATGATTTCAGGAATTCGAGTTCAAGCCCCATGTCAGGCTCCGCTCTGGGCATGGAGCCTGCTTGGGATTCTCTCTCCCTCTCCCATTGCCCCTCCACCACTCCTCCATTAAAAAAAAAAAAAAAAAAAAAACAAGAATGAAAAGGAACCAACCAACACAGGTCTTTCACCTTAGTCAGGCAAAGGATGAGAAATAGTTCTTTACTAAGTCAGAGGGAAGGGCCCAGCACCCAAACACTGGTAACTACATGAGCCAACAGAAGAGGGCTGGAGCAAGGCGGGAGAGCACCAGGCCAGCTAATTTGGTGTCCTTTCCAACAGCAGCCACCTCAGTGTCTTTAGAGCCCATCTCTTCCCTGGGAGAGGTCCCTTCTGTTTGGTGGTTGTGGTCACCCTCTGCCCAAACCAGGACCATGATCCTATGACCACTTGAGCTTGTGAAAAAGAAGAGTGAGAAAGTGGAGGCCATTTTCCTGTCAGCAGCATTTATATTATTAACCATATTCTTCTGAAAATCTGAAAATCCTCTTTGTCCCCCCCCTTTAATATACTATCTCTCTTCTGATTCATTCATTTGTTCACTCAATCAGCAAACATTCATTAAGTGTCTGCTGTATGCCAGGCATAGTAATGGATGCAGGGGACCCTGTGGGACAGCTAGTCTCTGCCTTCAGGTTTGTCACTCACGAAGGATCTCCCTCACTTCCCCCTTTTCTTCCTCTCAGTTCTCACAGATGACATTTCCCAAGGAGGCTTTTTCCTTTGGTCCTTTTCCTTTCTCCTGCATGTCCTCCCCTCCCATAACTCTAATACCAACACACTGCAAAACTCCCTTAAGTCCTACTCCAGTTTAAAACTTGCTCCTAACCTCTAGAACTGATTTTCCAACAGCTGACCAGTTATCTCTACGGTGATGGCCCACTAGTAACTCAGAAAGGTCCAAAAAACCAATTCATCAACTTCCCATCACCCTCACCCCATCCTGCCTCACTCCTCCTCCTGACCACCTTATCCTCCTGACTTCAATGCTTATGTCAACAGAAACACTCTTTTCCCACGTATCCAGGATAAAAAGTTCGGTGTGTTTGACTCCTCGCCCATGCCTCTGCCCCTCCATTGACAATCGATAGTCAACTTCTATAGATTCTACGGTCGTGCTGCGTCCCACAGATGTGTCTTCATTTCCATTCCCACCACCTCCCTGGCTGAGTGTCTCCTAGACTGCTGAACAGCCTCCTACCTGGTTTCTTTGGTCTAACTTTTCCTCTTTTTAATGCGGAGCTCCCAACATGCCATTTTCTTGCCTGAAAGTCTCAGGGGTTCATCACTGTCACCAGAATAAAATGCAGAATCCCTAACCTGACATGGAAGACCTCATCAAAACAGCCCTGTCCTTTCCCACATTTTCTCTTTTTCCTGAACACAGACCCTGAGTTTTAGCCACAGGGCACCACTATATTCTCCTCCTTTGCTCATGCTATTTGTTCCACCTAGCATGCTTCTCTAACTCCTATTTCTCCCAGCCCACATCAAAGCCCAACCCAAATCTTTCCTATTCCACAAAGCCTTCTATTCTCCCAAATAGTTGCAATTTTTTCTTCTCTAAAGAACCACAGCCCTTGATGTGTACCTCTCTCACTTACCTTGTTTTGTCTTACCTCTCCTAGTGAATTGTAAACTTGAAGGCAAGGAGACTTGATTTCCTTCCCATGGCTGAAATCTCCCAGAGCCTAGCACAGAGCCTTATATACAGTAACAACAAAATGAAGCAGAAAGAGCAAGAAGTTAGAATGAGAAGCCCTGGGTACGGTCAAACTTTGGTTGCCTAACATAAGCTTTCTCAGCCTGCTTCCTTATCTGCTATTTCCTACCTCATAGGGTTTACTGTACATCACATATATGTGTGAAACTCCTTATAGATAGCAAAAATAACCCACATTATTTAGTGAATAATACTTAATTCATTGAAACGGAAAAGGTTGAGGGGAGTCATAGAGGGAGTGTGGGAAGATATTCAAGAGTAAGAAAGCACAGTGATGAATGCTATCAAGGAGGGCTGCTTCTATGTTGTCTAAAGATTCCCCCTCCAATTGTACCTGGTTCTACGATGGAGAGAAAGTAATCAGGCCCACCCTCAGCATTTTCAGGGCTTGAGAAAAGAGTCCAAATGGAGGCCCATATATCATATGCCACATACTTTCGTAACAACAAAATTGCAAAATGTGAGTGAAACTATGGTTTTTATATGGCTGAAAGTTTGAAAAAATACCAAAGTTGACTGAATTTAATCACTTTTACATTATGTCAGGATGCACTGCTGATAGACACATAATATATAATGAGTAATGAAGACACACATAATTCTTAAATTATCATACATGCCACTAAATTATTTTTCTTGTATTCATTTGGCAAAATCTCTAATGATGTGGTAAAATATACATGGGTTTTGAAGACTCACTACAAAAATAATCATTAATAATTTTTGTATTGATTACAAAATGAAATAATATTTTGGATACATTGACTTAAAAAATATTACTAAAATTAATTTTACCTATTCCATATTCCTTATAAGATAGAGCTACTACAGAACATTTAAAATTATATATGTAGCTTGCATCAATTTCTATTGCATAGCACTGACCTAAGGATTAAAAATTAAAATGTGATTGTGCTTGAAGTATATAAAATTTGAATAACTCATAAGAATGTAAATGTAAACCATCAAAAAATTAAAAGTTATTTTCATGTTTTCACAAATTATATTTCTTCTAAGACATTTAAAAGTATCTACTAAAGAGCATGTGACTCCATCTCAGGGTTGTGAGTTTGAGCCCCACGTTGGGCATAAAGATTACTTTAAAAAAATAAAAATTACTCTGGGAAACAAACTGAGGGCTTCAGAGGGGAAGAGGCTGGGGGATTCGGATAGGCCGGTGATGGGTATTAAGGAGGGCACGTATTGCATGGTGCACTGAGTGTTATACACGAATAATGAATCATGGAACATTATATCAAAAACTAAGGATATACTGTATGGTGACTAACATAACATAATAAAAGATTATTATTAAAATAAATAAATAAATAAAAATTAAAAATATCTACTAAAATTAAAAGGCAAAATATAAATATTAATGAATATAAAACATTAATTTCCTTTTTTTTGAATTTTTTAAAGTTTAAATTCAATTAATTAACATATATTATTAGTTTCAGAGGTAGAGGTCAGTGATTCATCAGTCTTCTGTAACACCCAGTGCTCATTACATCACATGCCGTCCTTAATGTCCATCACCCAGTTACCCCATCCCCCACCCACCACCCCTCCAGCAACCCTCAGTGTGCTCCCTATGATTAAGTCTCTTATGGTTTGTCTCTCTCTCTGATTTCGTCTTGTTTTATTTTTTCCTCTCTTCCCCTATGATCCTCTGTTTTGTTTCTTAAATTCCACGTATGAGTGAGATCATATGATAATTGTCTTTCTCTGGCTGACTTATTTCGCTTAGCGTAATACCCTCTAGTTCCATCCATGTCGTTGCAAATGGCAATATTTCATTTTTTTGATGGCCGAATTATAAAACATTTAAATAAATCCAAAATTTTGTTTAGTTTTTTAAAAGCTTAAACATAATGACATATTTCTATAAAATCAGAACAGTTTATAATTCTAGGGTTCAATATATTTCTAATTTACAAAAAATCATGCATGTTGCAGATATGTAAATTTAAGAATAATACGAGTCTTGGGGCACCTGGGTGGCTCAGTCCGTTAAGCCTCTGCCTTTGGCTCAGGTCATGATCCCAGGGTCCTGGGATCAAGTCCTGCATCAGACTCCTTGCTCAATGGGGAGCCTGCTTCCTCCTCTGCCTGCTGCTCCCCCTGCTTGTGCTCTCTCTCTCTGACAAATAAATGAATAAATCCTTAAAAAAAATGAGTCTTTTAATATTGAAAAAGGCCATTTCCTCAGCTGTTATGTGAAATGCTGTGAATATTCACTAATTCACGAGTACCTCTGAAATCACAAAGTAAAACACAAAGAAATTTAATGTTCTACACTAATGGGAAGCCATACTTTATTTTGCAAGAATTTGTTTTAACTCTGGTATCCTATGCTGAAAATAGCCCCCCACAGATGGCCATATTCTAATCCCCAGGACCCGTGAATATGTTACCTGCAAAAGTGACTTTGCAGGTGGGATTAAGGATCTTTAACTGGGGAGAATATCTGTGTGGACCCAATGTAACCACAAGGATCCTAAGAGGGAAGGCAAGAAGGTTGGAGGGCAGAAAAGAAAGTGATTGGAAGGTGCTACATCACTGGATTTGAAGATGGAGGATGGGGCCATAAGCTAAGGAATACAAGTGGCCTCTAGAAGCTAGAAAAGACAAGGAAGCAGATTCTGCCCTAGGGCTTCCAGGAGGAATGCAGACCTGCTGACACCTTGATTTTAGGACTTATGATCTCCAGAACTGTAAGATAATACATTGGTGTTCTTTTAGGCCACTAAATTTATGGTTACAACAGCAAGAGAAAACTAAGTGACACCTGCTGAGAATTATTATTTTATGTGTTTGTGACATGTGGAGCCCTGTAAAGTATAGGTTCCAGAGTAGGGACCTCTCTTGCTTGGTTCTAAGCCCTAAAAGTATCAGGGCAGTAGACAGGGCAAAATAAAGCAGGAAAGAATGAATTAATTGCTTTTTTATATTTTTTAAGCTCTGATCTAGTATCAAATGTAGAATCAAAACCAATTGATAGAAAAACCTCTTTTTTTTTAGGGGGAGGAGGGGCTGAGGGAGAGGGAGAGAGAATCTCAAGCTGACTTTGCACTGAGCACAGAGCCTGAGGTGAGGCTCGATCTTAGACCCTGAGATCATGACCTGAGCTGAAATCAAGAGTCGGATGCTTAACTGACAGAGCCACCCAGGGGGTCTGAAAACCTCTTCTTTTTTTTTTTTTTAAGACTTTTATTTATTTGTCAGAGAGAGAGAACACAAGCAGGGGGAGCAGCAGAGGGAGGGGGAGAAGCAGACTCCCCGCTGAGCAAGGAGCCCGACATGGGACTCAATCCCAGGACCCTGGGATCATGACCTGAGTGGAAGACAATTGCTCAACCAACTGAGCCACCCAGGCATCCCTGAAAACCTCTTTTTTGATGGTTAGAAAGTCATATAATTTCTTGTTACAAAAGTTTGGAAACCAATAGTCTGATTATACTTAATGGAGTGATTCTAGAGTTACTCCGTTGAAGTCCAGTCCAGAACAAAGAAAGAATGCTATTTCATTTATCTCTTTATTAATTTATTTTAAATATTTTATTTATTGGTTAAGAGAGAAAGCACAGCAGGGGGAGCGGCAGGCAGAGGGAGTAGCAGACTTCCTGCTGAGCAAGGAGCCTAATTTGGGACTCAATCCCAGGACCCTGGATCATGACCTGAGCCAAAGGCAGATGCTTAACGGAGTAAGCCACCCAGGCATCCCTCATTTATTTTTTAAGACCTTTTTTTTTCTATTTTTTAAAAAAGATTTTATTTACTTGAGAGAGAGAGAGAGAGACTGCGCGCACAAATGGGGAGGAGGGCCAGAGGGAAAGAGGGAGAAGCAGACTCCCTGCTGAGCATGGAGCCCAGGAACCTGAGATCATTACCTGAGTGGAAGAAAGACACTTAACGTGACTGACCCTCCCAGGTGCCCCAAGACTTTATTTTTAGGTAATCTCTACATCCAACATGGGGCTTGAATTTACACCCTGCCCCGCCACCCCGGCCCCTCTGGCCTGAGATCAAGAGTCGCATGCTCTACCAACTGAGCCACCCAGGTGCCCCGAATGCTCACTATTTTAAAACATTGTTGGGCTCCATGCTGGGCATCCTAGTTAAAAATAAATAAATAAATAAATAAATAAATAAATAAATAAATAAATAAATCATTCTAGAAATTTTAACTACTAAAAACAAGAAAAAGAAATGAGAGCTCTAGATATTTGAGAGAAGACAAAAGTTTCAATATCCACAGATGGTATGCTACTTTACCTAAAAACACAAGAAAATATTCTGAAAAAAAATACAAGAATTAATAGGCACATTCATAATATATATATCACAATTACAACATAGCTACACAATAAATATACACAAAATGATAGGTTTTCCACATGCTAATAATACAGTTAGAAAATATAATGGTAGGGGTGCCTGAGTGGCTTAGCTGGTTAAGCGTCTGACTTTGGTGCAGGTCATGATCTTGGAGCCCTGCGTCAGGCCTCCACTCAGTAGGGAGTCTGCCTGTCCCTCTCCCTCTGCCCCCCACCCCTGCTCGTGCTCTAATAAATAAATAAAATCTTAAAAAATAAAAATAACGGAACACCTGGGTGGCACAGCAGTTGGGCGTCTGCCTTCGGCTCAGGGCGTGGTCCCGGCGTTATGGAATCCAGCCCCACGTCAGGCTCCTCCGCTGTGAGCCTGCTTCTTCCTCTCCCACTCCCCCTGCTTGTGTTCCCTCTCTCGCTGGCTGTCTGTATCTCTGTCAAATAAATAAATAAAATCTTTAAAAATAAATAAATAAATAAATAAATAAATAAATAAAAATAAGAAAATAAAACAATTATCTCATAAAAAAAGAAAATATAACGGTAAAAAAAGCCCTTATATGAGAAACATGCAGAGCCTATGTGGTCTTTACCTAAAGGCCTAAAAGGATAACTAGACAAACATTATGATTTGCATGGAAAAACTAAATATTATTCGTGTGTGTGTGTGTGTGTATGTGTGTGCTTCCAACGCCACCAAGCACTTCTCTAATTCTCAGTGTCCATTGGTTGGGCCTCCTACAATTCAATTCAATTCTGACATCATCCACATGGAGACAGCATCAGATCTCACAGCTTAAGGGTTCAGTCCCACAAGACTTGCTCCCACTTCAGATGCCAATCACAAATCCAGGTTGTAACCTGTGCTTCTGAACCACAGGCTAGATATTGGAAGTTCCCAGGACACCCTCCCTCCAGTTCGATTAATTTGCTAGAACGGGTCAGAGAACTCAGGAAACCGGTTTGCCTACTAGATAACCACTTTATCACAAATGATATTAAAGGATAAGAATGAATAGCCAGATAAAGAGATACTTAGGGTAAGGTCCAAAAGGGTCTGGAGCTTAGGGTATGTCACCCTCTTGATAAGTGAGGCATTCTGGTTAATTAACCTGGAAGCTCTCCAAATCCTATCCTTTTTTATGGAGACTTCATTACATAGATATGACTGATTATATCATTGGCCATTGGCAACTGATTCAACCTCTAATCCCTCTCCAAACCTCTAACAAAATGGTTGGTGTCCCTGGCAACCAATTCTCATCCTTAGGTGCTTTCCAAAAGTCACCTCATTAACACAAACTCCAATGCCATTGAAAGGGGTTTGTTTTTCACTCTTTTTTTTTTTTTTAAAGATTTTATTTATTTATTCGACAGAGATAGAGACAGCCAGCGAGAGAGGGTACACAAGCAGGGGGAGTGGGAGAGGAAGAAGCAGGCTCATAGCAGAAGAGCCTGATGTGGGGCTCGATCCTATAACGCCAGGATCACGCCCTGAGCCGAAGGCAGACGCTTAACCGCTGTGCCACCCAGGCGTCCCTGTTTTTCACTCTCTTTTTTTTTTTTTTTTTTTTAAAGATTTTATTTATTTATTTGACAGAGATAGAGACAGCCAGCGAGAGAGGGAACACAAGCAGGGGGAGTGGGAGAGGAAGCAGCAGGCTCATAGCAGAGGAGCCTGATGTGGGGCTCGATCCCATAACGCCGGGATCATGCCCTGAGCTGAAGGCAGACGCCCAACCGCTGTGCCACCCAGGCGCCCCATGCCACCCAGGCGCCCCCTGTTTTTCACTCTTAACACGAAATTTCAAGGGTTTTAGAAATGGATAAAGACCAAATATATATCTCTTATTATAAATCACAATTATAAAGATGTCAATTATTCCATGTGGTGAACTGAAGAATGGTCCCTCCAAACGATATCCATGTCTAAATCTCTGGGATGTATAAATGTTACCTTACTTGGAAAAAAGGTCCTTGTAGAAGTAATTAAATTAAGGATTTTTAAATGAGGAGACTTTCCTGGAATATCCGAGTGAGTTGTAAATGCCATCAAAGGTGCCTTTATAACAGAGAGGCAGAGGAGATTAGACACAGAAGAGGGGATAATGTGACCATAGAAGCTGGAGTGATGCAGCCAGTAGTCAAGGATGCTAGGCAGCCACCAGAAGAGGTAATTAATGGAATGTCCTGTAGAGCCTCTGGATTGAGCGCGGCCCTACCAACACTTGGATTTCAGCCAAGTGACACCGATTTCAGATTTCTGGCCTCTGGAGCTGTAAGAGAATAAATTTCTGTTGTTTTAAGCCATCAAATTTAAGCTGTCATTTGTTACAGCAGACACAGTAAACTAATACATCACCAAATGGATGTATAAATTAGATACAACTCAATTTTCCATTTCACTTCCATTTTTTAGAATTTGACAAAGTTATTCTAAAATTATGAAAGAAAAAAACCATAAGAATGGCCAAGACAAAAAAAAAAAAAAAAGGCCAAAACATTCTTGAAAAACAGAACTGTAATGAAAAGGACTTGTACCACTACATATTTAAATGTATTTTAATGAAATTGTGATACTATATAAGTATAAAGAAGCCAGCTCACAGAATAAAGTCTAAAATCAAATCTACTTATACATTTATAAAGATTTAGAATATGATTAAAATAGTAATTCGAGGGGCGCATAGGTGGCTCAATCAGTTGAGCATCTGCCTTCGGCTCGGGTCATGATCCCAGAGTCCCGGGATCGAGCCCCACGTCAGGCACCCTGCTCAGCGGGGAGTCTGCTTCTCCCTCTCCCTCTGTCCCTCCTCCTGCTTGTGCTCTCTCAAATAAGTGAATAAAATCTTTAAAAATAAATAAATAAAAATAAAATAGTAATTTGAATTGCTAGGGTAAAGACGGCTTACTCAATAAAGAAGGTTGGGCTAACCATTTGTGAAAAGGAAATTTAGATTACTTACTTTATATAATGTATCAAAATTAATTCCAGAAAAATTAAATATTTATGTATAAAAATGTCTACCCAGAGAGAATTGTTAATAAATTACTGTATATCTGTATATCATGGTAAGATAAAATATTATATAGTCATTTAAAACAATGGGAAAAATATTTTAGGACATGAAGAGATGATTGCAATGCACTGTTAACTAAAGAAGACAGGTACAAAATAGCACGTATAGTACCATTCCATTGAGAATTCGTTAGATGCACCTTTGGTTAGAGAAATGACTAGAAAGACACAGATCAAAAGTTAGCAGTAATTTTCTGAGTGATAAGATTATAAGCAATTTATATTTTTACTTATCTGGACTTTTAAAAACAACAAACATGCACTCCTTCTTTAAAAAAAAATGTATTTAAATGAATATGATTGCTCTATTTCAGTAGGAACAATCAAAATATCTTCTTTTTCAAGAATATGTTCTAGTATGTCCAGATGCAAGATGTATTGTTTTTACTGCACACCTACTATCTCTCAAGTTCATTATGTATTATGTTATTTAATCTTTTGCAGCAATGTATGGGACAGGTAATAAAAATATAAAATAATTCCCATTTTACAAATAAGGCAATGAGGCCCAAAGTCAATCATCTAGTTAACATCAGGACTGGGATTTGAAAGCACATCTGTCTTTAAAGTCCATGCCCTAATTTGTAATTTGAAATAACCTAAATATCCCTCAGTGGGAACCAGTTAAATTATAGCATAACCATATCCTGTAAAACTGTATAGCCATAAAAATAAAAAAGACAATGCTCTCTATGTTACTGATAAAGAAATGTTTCGAAAATACAGTGTTAGTGGGGTGGGACCCCAACAAGGTGCAGAAAATGTGTATAACACGGTACCATTAAAGATAAAATGGAATAAACAGGAGTATATCTTTGTTCTAGCTTGTATATACATAAAAACAACATTAGAGGGATCAGCAAAAACCTAACTACAGGTTTATCTATTTGAGGTGGGGGAAATGAGCAGGTGGGGCACGGGAACAGGACAGAGACTTTTCATTCTATCTTTTTATATTTTTTTAGTTTTGAGTGATGTAGATGAATTACCTATTCAAAAAGTAACCACATATAAACATTTTAAAAGCAAAATAACATAAAACAAAGCTCCTGCCATTTCTACCCTCCCGCACCCCTCAGACTGCCTTGGAGGGCAGTCCACATCTCCTTCTCAATGAGACATGCAGGGCAGCCTCTGGACTCCTCCAGTGGCTCTAACAACAGCATCAGCACACAGCCCAGGGGAGACTGCCCTGCCAGCAAGCAGCGCCAGGCCAACCACACTCTCTTTCCTTATCCCTGACTTAGAAAAATAAAACCAGTAGGCAAATCCACTTGTCAGCATTTCTGAAGCCAGCTGTTAACCAATCCTCTTCTTGCCCTTTACTCTCTTTTCTTCCTTTTTCCAGAAAAACCTGGAAAGCTCTGCAAAACTTTGCAAAATGCTTTAGTAGCTCTGGCGGCCTTGTTTTCCTTCTCTCCTTTGGCCTGTGTCATCCTCACAGGCAAGGACTGCAGTCTGACTTCCTGCCAGCTCGCCCTGCTGGGTTCATCTCAGTGCCTTAAAAAAATCTGTATTTTCCTAAACCTACAGACCTCAAATTAGAGGTCATTTTGTACAACTCCCCACCCAAAGTAGAACATTCCAGTTGTAAAATTTAGCAGAGTAAATATATTTGGTTTAAAAACACAATCCCTTGGTTTCACTTTGTCTAGCCAATCAACTCGAGTGACAGCCCTCATAAAGTATCTGCTCTTGCTAAGGATCCCACAGGGCAGGTCTATTTGTGTGTGGAGTCTAACAGTGCAGAGAGCCCCAGTAAATTTCCATTTAGTAATTCCATGACCGTTAATCGACACCTAATATGTATCCATGGCTATCTGAGGCCCTGTGCTGGGGACAGAAACGAACATGAGACCCAGCTCCTGCCACATCTCTAACAACCCTGTTAGGACACCGTCAGCTCGTACATGTGTCTGGACTCATTAGTTTTGTTCGTTCGTTCGTTCCTTCCTTTCTTTCTTAAAAGATTTTATTTATTTATTTGACACAGAGAGACAGCCAGAGAGAGAGGGAACACAAGCAGGGGGAGGGGGAGAGGAAGAAGCAGGCTCCTAGCGGAGGAGCCTGATGTGGGGCTCGATCCCAGAGCACCGGGATCACGCCCTGAGCTGAAGGCAGACACTTAACGACTGCGCTACCCAGGCATCCCTAGTTTTGTTCTTTAAATCCATTTGCAAGGTATCAATTATATCATTGAGTTGTGGACGTTTTCATGGTTAGCTGTGTGTATCAGAAATAAGATTTATAGGAATGGCTTTCTCCTGCCTCTCCCTTTTTTAATGTTTTGGGGAAATAGCTTTTATATTGCAAAGATCACAACCAGAGGTCAAACTTTAGGTAATGTCATCCACGTAAGATTCACTAACCTTTCAGAGTGTTAATTTAGTCATCACAGTGTCATAGCTTTGAGTTTCCAGCTTTCATTGGCTAGAATTCTTTTGCTAATGTGCAGGAAATTTGAGATGTATGTATGCCAGATGTATTCAATGAAAGGTTCTGAAGTCAAATGGGAATCTAAAAGCAAGTCATTCTTTCGCTGAGCTTGGCAGGGATTCAGGAATCTAGAACCATACCACATACCCCTGGAGGATGCTGGGCCAGAACACTGCCATCGAGCATTGTTAAATTTGCTAGGAACGCGGAGCAGAAGGCCCCATGCACTTCATGCCCGCTCCTTATTACACATGTACAGCATCACCAAGAGTGATACCACGAGATTCACTCTGCATTAGTTTATTCTCAGAGGAAAATCCCAACCAGGTTGAGGATAATGAGCACCACAGATTATAAAAAGCAGCAAGAAGCTACTGCACCATTGTGGCTTCCATATATTCACACAGAACACATCAGCAAGAAGAAGGCGTATTATATTACTCAGGTTTCCTGTCAGGACATCCTGGCTTGGAACAGTTTTCGTCACTGAAAAATATAAGATAACCAACAGATGCGAAACTGCCAGATTGTGTCCTTGAGGCTCTCAGAAATCTGTCAGCTTGCAAGGAGAACTCAAACACAGGTATGAAAATCACCCATTCCAATTACTGAGAGGTAGCTTTTTGGGGTTTTTGTTTTGTTTTCCAGGGAAGAAGAGCATGGAGAATATGGGGACATGAACTGATGCAAGGAAAGCCTCATGCACAGATTCTGAGCAGACAGGGCCCTGTCTTAAACAGCCTTGGACCAAATTTGTAAGATTTGACAGACTTGGGGTACAAGCCTTACCACATAAAGTGGTAGGTGAAACCAGGATTGTAAATTACTGAGCCAAGTTCAGCTACCAGCCTCACCTCCACCCCATTTCCCCAGCTTCAAAGAGACTGTAGGTGACGACACACTCTGAAGTCTTGCAGGTTGGCGTAGACTTTGGAGGACCTGCTGTACATCGCCTTGTTCCAGTGGGTACTACCTGTTAACACTAGTACTCATACTGTCTTTCTTTGAGTCAACCACAACTTCTACTTCCTTCTAGTCTGTCTTCAGAATACCAGTATTTTTGCATTCCAATTTCATTTCTGGCACCAAGCAGTACAATGAACTTCATAGTTCTGAAATTCTTGGTTCAGAAAAATAGTGCCGTGGAGCACAAGGTGGGCAGGTTTCACTCTCACTCACACCCGCACCTGTGAACAGGGAACCTTCTGAGGAAACACATGTGGTCTCAGCATATTCCACAGCCACGTGGCCACCCATCTCAAGGCCTGCCTTCCTCTCCTCCCCATTCCCCAGTCTCCACCCCCTGGGCAGGAAAAGTAGCTGAGAAGGAGCTTCTTTAGCTCTTTCCTCTTCCCTGCTTAGCTCTATTACCAACACTTTCCTTAGAACCATAGTTTTTAAATTTAGGGGTCTAGGAAACAATTCCATTTTCCTCTGTCTTCACACCTGGCTTTTCTGGCTTTCAGAAGAAAATGCTCCACTCAGAGATCTTGACTTATTTCTTCCCAGGCAGTGAGTCATATTCACAAACTTTATCTCCTTGGTCACAACCTGATCAGCTTCCAACTCACAGAAAATGACCAAAGACTGTGTGTCCAGGGATGCCTGGGTGACTCAGGTCATGATCCCAGGGTCCTGGGATCCTGTCTGCATCAGACCCCTTGCTCAGCGGGGAGCCTGCTTTTCCCTCCGCCTGATGCTCCCCCTGCTTGTGCTCTCTCTCTCTCTCTGGCAAATGAAAATAAAATCTTTAAAAAAATAAAAACAAACAAAACAAAGACTGTGTCCCTTGTACCTCTATATTAACTTGCACATAATTCATTTAAAATTGGTAGGAAAACATCTCAGCATATCCTCCTACCTCCCCATCCCTTGTTTTAATTTTCTCCGTACCACATCCGACATACTATACCATCCTTCCTTCCTCCTTCCCTCTCCTTTCCTTCCTTCCTTTCATAGCCTTTCTCTCTCTCTCTCCTCACTGGACTATTAACTTTTCGAAGGTAGGGCTTCTGTTTGGTTTGTTTATTTCTGTATCCATAGGACCCAGCTCGGTGCCTGGCACATGGTAATCAATAAATGTTGAATAAACAAATTGTTAACAAACACTTGATTTTTCATTTGTTTTCTCTGAGGCCCACCACTCCCTCTCCTGCCACGACATTTTTCCTTCGGCTTAACCGCTAAGGGATCAGATGACTGTGTATTTTACATCAGGCCTGGAGGGGAACTTCACTAAAGTGGCGGTGGGTACTTCTTCTCCACCTCTGATACTTCCATCTGCTGAAGTCACATCCATTTAGCAAGTCTTATCGACCTTCCTGGGACACCATCATTTAATCTCCCACAGTAATCTCACCTTCCTCCAAATCCATGGCACTCAATGCCTCTAACACTCAACTACAATTTAGCACTTCCTACCTTGTGCTCATAATTTTCCTGGAGGTGACTGCAACAGGAAGGTCAACAATTAAGACAAGGGTAGTATTTCCTTGGCAAAGCTGGCTTCCGACCCTTGCTCCCCCACCTCCTACCCTTTTCCCACAGGTCCCCACAAGGGAGTACTTAACTCGCTGAACTAAAACAAGAACCCAGATCTGGGTCTTATACTTTCAGGGTGGCCCATTGCAAGGGGACCCATCTCTCAAACACCTATTAACTAAGCTCACACAGAGCCAAGGGACATATAAACCAAATGCCCATCAGTGCATGGATTCACAAGAAGAATAGCAGACATTCTAAGGGACTGGAATGCTTTAATTGAGGCGACTGGCTGACCTTTCCCCATGGTCTAAAAATTGCTTGGTAAATGTGGAACTTAGGGGGCACCGGGATGGCTCAGTCGGTTAAGTGTCTGCCTTCGGTTCAGGTCATGATCCCAGGGTCCTGAGATTGAGACCCAAAATCAGGCTCCCTGCTCATCAGGCAATCTGCTTCTCCTTCTGCCCCTTCCCCTGCTCTGCTTTCTTTCTCAAATAAATAAATCTTTTTTAAAAATGTGGGACTTAGAACAAAAGTAACTAACGTGAAGTCACATCTCTCCTTTAGGGCAAGGCCTCTCTTCCCTGCTACAAGAGCAGTCTGACCAAAGAAATCATGGAGCTCAAGTGCCCTTAGTCAAGACCCGCCCTGCCCTTCTAGTGCTGGGGCTTACTGCTATGCTTCCAAGGATGGCTAAACCCCTTGCGTTCAGGTATCCAAAATACTTTATAACACAATTGATTAGACTTAACCTAACTTACAACCACTTTTCAGCCCGCCCTTCCTGAGACTGCTCTGAGTCATCTGATCAGTGTTCAGGGTATCCTCAAACTTTCAGGCAATAAATTTACAACTTCAAGGTTTACTTTCCTGGTTAGCTAGTTATCCATTCCATCTGATTTTACTGGGCTAAAGGCAAACTTATTTCCTGTCACTTAGGTGTGCAGGCTGTATTAGGCAAAACAGAAGATATTTCTCCAACTAGACTATAAGCACCTGTCTTAATAGGTTTCAAGAAAATGTCTATGAGTCAGGACAGAAAGGACTGCTTTGGCAGCAAAGAGGAAGAAAAAAATACCGCCTAGTCAAAGCGGCCCTGGGTCAAGTAGCCTTGTCTGCTCTCTTGAGCAGAAACTACCTGCCTTGCTCAAAACCAAGGTTTTTTTTTTAAGGACCTACTCCAAAATACCTGAGTCCTATTACCTTGCCTTATTCTGGGAATTTTTTAATCTTTTGCACTAGCCAAGTTCAAGACTTAAAAAAAATGAAACTGGAAAGGGGACCTCTGCCTTTGTTGCCTTTCTCTTGTCTCTTGCAGTTCCACATATAGCCTCAGCAGTGGTATGGGATTCCATTCTCACAACATAATACAGAGAACACAGCCATCCCTGAGGTACACTGGATCCAAATTTTCAGGCACCACATTTCTGCCTTTTGCGTTGCTGACTGGCAAATGAGCAATGGTTTGTACAAGTAGCAGGTGCAAGGAGAGGTGGCTCCTGCCAGACAGTGCTAAAAAAAGGCCCAAGTCTGATATACAGGAGTCCTTCCATTAACACATCCATGACTAAGGCAAAGTGGGGGGGAAGCTGCCCCTTTTCTGCCTTTTGGAGCCACAAATGTTGCCCTTTATCTGTCACTTGAACTGGTTTCGCTTTCATACAAATGGCAGGGGTGGCCAGGGAGTGGGGACATGGAAGTGAAGCCCACAGTGTAATATGTCTTCACTCATACCCTTTAGGATGGTCCTGAGCATCAGACACCCTAGAGAAAGGCTGACCAGGCACTGCCTCTTTCTTGCCAGGCCATGCAACCAAACCTTAGTATGGTCTCCAAGCACACTGGCTCTACCATATCCTTGCTGTTAGTTGTGAGGCATGTTATTTAACCTGCTGAACCACACTTTCCTCTTCTATATAAAGGGATGATAATTCCACCTAGCTCACAGGACAGGTTGTGGAAATCAAACGAGATGGTAACTTGTGTGAAAAACCTAATACAGTCTGTGACACATGCTAAATAAGCACTTCGGGGTGCATTCGTTTTCCTCCTTCCAAGAGATAGTGTTGCCTTCTGTTTACTCAGACCAGCCTCGTATAAGCTACTGGAGGCTCGCATGTCCCCAGGGATCAGGCCATCCCAGGAAAAAGGACTTGGCCACAGCAATGTAACATGAGATGAAAGATTCTGAGAAGGCACGGCAACAAGAGAAAGACAACTGAAGGGGGCCCCAAGGCAGTGTGGGCCCTAGACACGGCTTCCAGCAGGAAATCCTGTGGTTCCTCATTAAGTAGTTTCAGAGGGGCTAGGGCCCAGGCAAAATTCCAGTAACCACCCCTCCCTAAATTCTGATTAGGCCCCACGTTCACACTGGGCAGGCTGTGAAGCTCATACTAAGAAAAGGGAAGCTCTGCCTCTTAAAAACCGGTACACGGAACTACACAAAGTCTTACAAGAGCACCCAGGGATTAATGCTAGACCCGGTGGCAAAAAGTGGAAACTAATTTTTAAATTTTGACTGATCATCATCTACCCTTGCCAGGGGCAGCCTAATAGATCCGTTAAGTGAATGGTAGGATCTGTATTTTAGAAAGGACAAAACCGACATTCGGAGGTAGCTGAATGACTCGCTCAACGAAAACAGTAAGCGGCGGGCCCGGATTCAAACCCACGTCTCTCTGCCCCGCTGCCAGGACCAGCCCGAACTAGGACTGGCCAATACGAGGAGGCGGGGGAGGAGGACAGCGTGAGCCGCGGCGGGGAGGGAGCGGCTACGCCTTCCCCAAAGAGCCGCGCGGTCCGCAGCTGGGGTGCGGCCCGGCCCCACGTGCCCAAGTCCACTCCGCTGCCCCGAGGACGCGCCGGTCGCAGCGCGGGCTCGGACCCGCCCGTAGGAGGGTGCCAGAAAGTCGGTGCCCAGCCCAAAGTTGGGTCTAAAGGCGCCCGGGACACCCGGGGCACGTCTGAGGGCGGCCAGGGCCGAAGAACGACCTCGGAAGGGCCCCGCGGCGGGCCCTGCGCCGCTCCCCGTCCAGCCCGCCTCGTCAGCACCTTTCCAGCCGCCCGGCCTCACAGTGGGTCACGAGGCGGGCGTGGCTCAGTCAGCCGGCGCGCGGCGCCACCTCCCCCCTTCTCCCTCCCGACCCGCGCCACGTCCCCGGCCCCGCCCCCGAGGGCCACGCGGGGAACCCCAGTGTCGTCACCACCCTCCTGCACACTCGCCTTCCCGCGCTCTCCAGAAAAGACGCGAAGGTGGTGACGTGTCCCGGGCGCCAGCGAGGCTGCGCAGAAGCCGTCGGCAACAGAACGTGCTGTGGCGCCGCCTGGTGGAAGAAAGAGCTGCCAAACCGGCCGGAAGCGGCTGCGCGGGCGGGAGGAGAACGTGCCTGACGTCATCTCGCGGGGGAGGGGGCAGGGGGTGGCCGCCGCGTGACTAGCCCCCGCCTGCGGCGCCGGGGCGTCTTTTTCTTTCTCTTGAACCTTTCTGTGGAGTGTGCAGTCATCTTTAAGCCCACTCTTTTAAGGGTATAACCTTGCCTTTTTCGAACTTATCAAAGTAATATTGTTCGTCATAGAAAATTTGAAAAAAAAGGGGGAAAGATAGGAACAAAATGAATACCAGCATCACACACACCCCTTCATACTTACTTCCAGCCTTTCTGTTACATCAAACAAAAAAGCAACGTTCGAGTCTCAAAGCTGTTAGAAAAAAACGGTAGAAGAGGAAGAGAGAAGTGCAAACAATAGGCTAGTATTTAATGAGGATTTCCCACACACTATCTTATTTAGTATGCACACCATCCGGATGAGGACACCGGATCGTAGGGCTGAGTAACTCGCCCAAGGTCGCCCAGTTAATAGCGGGTGGCGGAGTCAGGGTTTGAACCCAGGGCTTAAAATCTGAAACTTAAGATGGTGTGGAGAGATCAATGAAAAAGTGGTACTGGGGAGAATGGAGAAAAAGCGCGCAGGGAGTGTGTGTGGTTACAGACTTTATATTTCTGTAACTGTTGAGTTGGAACCCGTTCGGAGGCAGACTAGTGCCTATCCGTTGGAGCAACCTCGTGGGAGCGTGCCATATAGCAGCTCACACAACACATTGCCTTGAAGCACTTAGGTGCATGTTAGCTAGTGCTCTAGCAGCCGCCACTGATTGCTAGTGTCACCGACCTCCAGGACTGCCCTCTTCCATTAGTGGCAGTGAGCGGTGGGAGTCCCAGTACCAAGTCAGGCATTAGGTCTTGCTACTCAAAGTGCAGCCTGGAGTCCAGCTGCATCTCTGCAGTCCTGTACTGTCGGCATCCAGGTTGATGACACAAATGCAGAATCTTGGACCGCACCCTAGAACTGAATTGGAATATGCATTCTAACTAGATCCCTGGGTGATCCCTATGCATGTTAAAGCACTATTGTAAAACAAGGCATCCTGCTCCCTTGGTGAGGCAGGTGGGGTGGTAGAAAGATGTGAAGGGAGCTTGCAGAGCTGAGTGGTGGGAGGGCAGGCAGACAGGGAGGAAGGTCGGTAAGGAGGGTTAAAATAAGATCCAAGGGGTGCCTGGTTGGCTCAGTCGGTGGAGCCTGCAACTCTTGATCTTGGGGTTTTAAGTTCGAGCCTCAAGCTGGGTGTAGAGATTACTTAAAAACAAAAAAACAAAAAACCCAACCTTTTTTAAAAAGCCTCCAATAAGGAGTATCAGAAAACATCACAAAATGCAAAGGAAGAAAACTTAGGAAATCAGAATCTGGGAGATAAAAAAAGAAAAAGAGAAATAGGTTAAGGGGTAAGGTTTTTCTCTGTGGTTGGTTTTCCTGTGTTATATGCGACTCATACTTGAGAGGGTCCAGGTCATTCAAAGCGCCGGAGGAGGGCAGTCTGCCCATTCTCTCACCTTCAGCAGATACTGTGGGATTTCCCTGGATTATCTTAGCAGAGGGCAAGTTCTAGGCTCTGACAGGGGAGAACCAGACGCTAACAGAACAGTGCATCTTAGATGACACACCTAGGTTGCATTCTGTAGGTAGCCAGAGCTGGGAGGCACCTACTCACGCAGGAGGCTGGGGTGTGTGTGCATGTGTGTGCACATGTGGGCTGGAGGGAAGCTGCAGGTTATTGGCAGACTGGACAGAACAGGAATCAGTGAAAGACAGGACCGACTTCTGTGACTGGGAATTGCTGGGCCCAGAAGGCCACAGGGCTGATGACATCTGGTACCTTGAGAGAGCCAGGTGGCAGGCCTACAGACCTTCACTTAGGTGGGTAGTTCTTGGAGTCAGATTTTCAGGAGGTCTCTGAGTGACCTATTACTCTTCTAAGCTACAATCTGCTGAGATGACAGCATTCTGGTAGAAGCAGGGACACGATAGGTTAGAACCAAAGTGTTCTAGATGGAGGAGCAGCGGGTTGTTCTCATGATGCCCACAACATTAGGGACGCAGCCAGCTTGCCTGGAGAAGTTAAGGCGGTATCTTAGACCTGTTAATACACTCAGTCTGAGGATCATCAGTCTGTGCAGTAGACAGGCGGCTACGTGAACATGGAGGATTTTGAGCTGTTGACTCCAGAATACAAATGGTGGCTGCAGTGTTGAAAGGCAGCAGCTGAACAAGCCATCTCCCAGAGATGGAGATTCCTACGACTAATGGAGGAGGTATACAATGGAGAGCAGGTGCGAGCGTGGTTGGGTCGGGAGGCAGGTGGGTGCAGGGTTTGCAGATCCTCTTCTGGTGGGAGTCTCTAGGATCACTCTGTAGTGGTAGTGTGGGGTCAGTCTGAAGTGAGGTCAATGCTGGTGGCGTCCCAGAGGGGTCTGAATGTTGAGAGTGGGTGCAGCAGTCCAACTGATTGGTACTCGTGGGCCCGTAGTTGACCTGTTAGAGAGGGTGTCAAGTCATAAAACAGGGTCACCGTAACTCTGAACCCCATTCCAGATTTTGATGGGCTGTGATGGTGGGCTGGGGTGGTCCTGGGTGAAGACCTTAGCACTTGAGTGTGCACTTCTTTGGGTGGATCATTTGTCCCAGCCACCTGTTTTATGGCCTCTATGGTTCTTCTCGTCCCTGTGGCTATACAGTCAAGTACTGCTAGACCCAGGCATTGTCTGTCACTCACAGATCTGTTTTGGTCAAAAAGCTGTGACTACTGTCCTCAAAGTACTCAGGTTGAAGGGTTTCTTGAACGGGCCAACCAGTATGTTTCCTTAGGTATTCTTCCTTGTCAGGAAGGCTCTGCTTCACCTAATTTTAATTTCTCTTTATATCTATACAAACCCTTTCTCCCTTAAAGCCCAGTGCAAGTTCTAAGTTCTCTGTGGACTTCTCCGGAGTCTCTTCAAGGAATTCCACCACCGTCTAAAGCATTTGTGAGCTCTCCACACAAGCCATCCCCTCAACCACACAGGACTGACACTTAATTTGCCTACCCGTCTCCCCTTTGTAGGGGGCCAGCTCCCCCTTTTACCAAAAATGCCAATCAGAGTCTTTCGTCTGGGTCTTTGCCCTTTGGAGGAGAGACAGAGCAGAGCGGCCAGTCCTGTGCTAGTGTGGAGGTGGAAGTCATACTTTCAGGCATCTCGTGAGCCAGAATTCTGGCCCAAAACCCCAGGAGAGACAGGGATGTGTCACATGCATGAGGGCTCCAGGGTTCTGGAGGCCTAGTCACACCCCAGTGCCACCCCAGAATGGCTGTCCAGCCCTATTTTAGAGTCCATGAACCAGTCATTCATTACAGTTTTTGCCTGAGCTGGTTAGAGTTGGGTTTTTGTTACTTGCAGTCAAAAGAAAACCAAGAGCCTCCTTTGTATGGATTTTTCTTGTGTTCTCAAGGACAATGGATTACAAGGAATTTATATCAAAGCAACATGACAAAGTAGAAAGAACATGTCCTTTGCAATAAAAGGAAACATTATTTTTAATGCTGTTTCCACCAAGATAACCTCAGAGAGGCTCTTTAACTTAAAAAAAGGGTAATGCCTAAATTCAAAGAATAATGAGGACTAAATGAGAAAAATGATTGGGAATGTAAATGAGAGTGCCTGGCACATAGTAGGCATATAGGAAATGTTCATTCCCTTCTTTTCTCCTTGAAGGCAGGCTTCCACTTCTGTGTCTTTCAGTATCTCCATTCCGCGATCAATAAATTCAGCAATAGGAATTGAATCTTACTGGCTATTAAACTTTTTCGAGAATAAAGAAGGAAATAAATATGAATGAAATAAGCAATTGAAGCATTAGTTTGAGATGTCAATATTCCCTTGACACACGGACCTCTTTTTCCTATTTCACTATTACTTAAATCTCCCCAATGGTTTATAATTTTATAATCAGGCCAACATGAGATATACTTTGGAAAAACTAGTGACACTGTGCTTTATTTGAGAACAGGATAAAAGGGCATGACTGGAACTCTGTCAGGATGGTCCTTAACATTCTGCCCTAACCAGGGTATTATTAACTTTCCAACACTGTTAGTGTAAGGCAGAGTGCTGCTAACTTCTTAGAGAATTAGAAAAAGGTTGAAACAAACTCAAAATAGGAGTCCTTTAAGAAGGAAAGTGAGCTAGCTGGTTTCCTTTTTGTTCCTTTAAAATTCTAGCCAGACATATCACCCGATTTATAATGAAGACTGTACACAGCAGCACCAAAAGGCCATTTACAAGAAGAGTTTTTCTTCAACAGAATCCACTCGAATGCGCTGAGAAATTGCATCTTAGCTAAGAGCAGTTCACTAAGGAATGGGGCCATCTAAATGCCTAACTAGTATTTAAAATTGTCAAGGGGTGGGGATGTGCAAATTTAGCAGCAAAAGACTGTTTTGTTTTGCCTCAAGGGAAAGTGATGGTGGTCAGAGGGGCCAGTTCCAAGGGCTGGTCCAGTGGTGGCCGCTGGTCTTGGTACTCCGCAACATGCCCATTTCGGTGGTGACCATACTCAAACTTGATCCGCAGCTCGCCAATCTTGGACTGGGGAAGGATATCTGGGATCCACTCAATAATGAAAGGTGTTGGCTCCTTTTGATCTGGGGAAGTGTTGCCTGAAGACAAGAAAAAAAAAGAAAGAAAGAAACACTGATTAGTATCATTCCAAAATTTGAGGCTGGACAGATGTTACTCTGTTCAGGAATAAAAAAAAGAAGAAAAAAAAAAAAAAACTAAGACAAGAAGAATCAAGGGAAGTTTGAAAAGTGATTACTGGTATATCTATCCAAAAGAAAATTTCAGGGAGGGCGCCTGAGTGGTTCAGTCGGCTAAGTGTCTGCCTTCGGCTCAGGTCGTGATCCCAGTGTCCTGGGATTGAGCCCCATGTCAGGCTCCCTGCTCAGTGGGAAGTCTGCTTCTCCCTCTGCCTTTCCCTCTTGCTCCTGCTCTCTCTCAAACAAACAAACAAATAAATAAAATCTTTAGGAAAAAAAGAAAAACTCAGGTTAAAGAATGCTCTTGAAAAAAATATAAAACACTAGCAGAATTAAAAATAATACAGTATAGGGGGTCGCCTGGGTGGCTCAGTCGTTGAGCGTCTGCCTTCGGCTCAGGTCATGATCCCAGTGTTCTGGCATCGAGCCCCACATCGGGCTCCCTGCTCAACGGGAAGCCTGCTTCTTCCTCTCCCACTCCCCCTGCTTGTGTTCCCTCTTTCACTGCCTCTCTCTCTGTCAAATAAATAAATAAAATCTTTAAAAATAATAATAATAATACAGTATAGGGACGCCTGGGTGGCTCAGACAGTTGGGCATCTGCCTTCGGCTCAGGTCATGATCCTAGGGTCCTGGAATCGAGCCCCACATCGGGCTCCCTGCTTGGCGGGAAGCCTGCTTCTCCCTCTCCCACTCCCCCTGCTTGTGTTCCCTCTCTCGCTACCTCTCTCTCTGACAAATAAATAGATAAAATCTTTTTTCCCCCCATTTTCTTTTCTTTTCTTTTTTTTTTAAGATTTTATTTATTTATTTGACAGAGAGAGAGGTAGCGAGAGCCAAGCAGGGAGCCTGATGTGGAGCTCGATTCCAGGACCCTGGGATCATGACCTGAGCCGAAGGCAGACACTTAACGACTGAGCCACCCATACCCAGGCACCCCTAAATAAATAAAATCTTTAAAAATAAATAAATAAAAATAATATAGTATAGCTTTCAAAACTATGGGGCACCTGGCTGGCTCAGTCAGTACGTGTGCACATTTTGACCTTGGGGTCGTGAGTTCAAGCCTGATGTTGGGCACAGTGCTCACTTTAAAAAAAAAAAAGGAAAGAAATTTTGACACATGCTCCAACATGGATGAACCTAAGGACGTTATGCTGACCGAAATAAGCCAGTCAGAGAAAAGACAAATACTGTATGATTTTACTTAGATGAGGTACCTAAAGTAGTCAAATTAATAAACAGCAAGTAGAATGGTGGTTGCCAGGGACCAGGGGAGTTACTGTTTAATGGGTACCGTTTCCATGGAGGAAGACAAAAAAGTTCTGGAGGTGGATGGTGGTGACGGCTGCACAATGTAAATGTACTTAATTGTACTGAATGCCTGAGAACCATACATACACTTAGAAAAGTTTTATATTATGTATGTTTTATAACAAAAAAGTTAAAAAATAGGGGCACCTGGGTGGCTCAGTCATTAAGCGTCTGCCTTCGGCTCAGGGCATGATCCTGTAATTCTGGGATCGAGCCCCGCATCAGGCTCCTCCGCTGGGAGCCTGCTTCTTCCTCTCCCACTCCCCCTGCTTGTGTTCCCTCTCTCGCTGTGTCTCTCTCTATCAAATAAATAAATAAAATCTTAAAAAAAAAGTTAAAAAATAATGTTGAAGATAGGGAAAACTGTTCATGGTATATTTTTATGTTAAAAAAGCAGCTGAGGTATGATCCCATGTTTTATAAATTCTTTTCATGCACAGAAGAGAGTAGATACTAAAATCTACTGGTGATGTCTTCTATGGTACATGGGATTATAGGTGGTTTATTTTTCTCTTTGATGCTTTATAATGAAATCTATGATTTCTCTATAATGAACATGTGTTACTTTTATTCTATTCTTTTTTTTTTTTTTTAAGGTTTTATGTATTTATTTGTCAGAGAGAGAGAGACAGAGCACAAGCAGGGGGAGCAGCAGGCAGAGGGAGAAGCAGGCTCCCCGCTCAGCAAGGAGCCCAATGCTGGACTTGATCCCAGGATGCTGAGATCATGACCTGAGTTGAAGGCAGGCGCTTAACCCACTGAGCCACCCAGGCATCCCACTTTTATTTTATTCTATTTATTTTTAAAGACTTTATTTTTAAGTCATCTCTACACCCAACATGGGACATGTGCTCCACCAACTGAGCCAGCTAGATGCCCCCTGTCATTTAATTAATTAATTACTTTTTTGGAGAGAGAGAGAAAGAGCCTGTGCAGAAGCAGGGGGTAAGGAGGGGTAGACAGAGAGAGAGAGAGAGAGAATCTCAAGCAGGTTCCAAGTCTAGCACAGAGCCTGACACCGGGCCCCATCTCACGATCCTGAGATCATGACCTGAGCCGAAATCAAGAGTCAGACGCTTAACCGACTGAGCCACCCAGGCGCCCCTGTAATTTTATTTTAAAAGCACTGTTTCAAAAGACATAAAACACTTTGCTCCATAATGGCCTTTACAAGATGAATGACTGTGTCTTCTTTGTTTAAGGTCAAGATGCAAAGTCTAGGGCAGTGCAAAGCACAAGGCTGACCCTCCGAGGAAGATGCACTATTGGAAACACAATTTCACTTACCAACTTTGAGAAAAGTTTTTAGTTCCAAGGGTCGCAGCACGGGTTGCTTTTCTATACGACCATAGGTTTCTGCTATGCTCTCTACTTCCACTTTAGGGCATTTAAACAGCTCGTAAGTCCCGTCGCGGTTCTGGATAAAACTCCGAGTGATTTCCAAGGGCATCTGGACACAGAGACAATACCAAGAAAGGTGAGAAAGGAGAAACTTAAAGTAGACAAACATCTGGATGACAACACATCTTTCACTAATTCTTTTTTGTTCAGTACACTCCAATTAATTACAACTTCCTCTTGTATTTTCAAGTAAATACTGTCGACAAATCTGCCTTTTCTCCTTTACATCATTCATGGCTTTCCTTTTTCTTCTGTAACTTTAAGGTGAACCCCAGCCAAAGTGCATATGAACTGAACCCCTAACATCTTCACGGCTATCCAATGGCTACGGGCATGGACTTGCTCTCAAATCAGTTTTATTCCTTCCCCTGCTGCTCTGCTAGCATCATTCTTCTAAATGCTCCACTGACAGCACCTACAGCAGACCTCACACCTTGCATGCTTCACACCGTCCTTAGGACGGAGCCAGACAGAACTTGAACTGGTCTTTGCCACTAAACAGCAGGGTGAGCTTCTCATGGCCTGTTTCTCATCTGCAAAATACAGTTAATACCAACGCATGGTTGTGAGTTTGAATGAGGTGATGCAGGTAAGTAATGCCCAGCCGACAGACACTCCATGATTCTTAGCTCTCTTCCCTCACCTAACGCTGCCTCCCTGAACCCCTGCTCCAGGCCAGAAGCTGTCTCTGTGACATTTGACATTTAAAGAAGTTTCTCAAGTGTTTTTAGTGCTAACACAAGCCTTTTCAAGGGTTCACAAGTAAGTTCTATAGCTACCCAACAACTTATTCTTTTTCTGAATGTAACAATGCCTTCCAATCAAGCTAATCTTAATGTATCAAATCACACTATGCTGAATTTTCTACAATATTCCATTACTGTAGGAAGGGGAAAACCTCAAATTTTCAGGATCTGCTTGAAAAAGAAAATGTTTAAAAATGTCTACTATTTCCCTTGCAAAAAAGAACACAAATTAATTAAGGGTCATTTCTCTAATGAAGACTAGATTGCAGTTTGCAGAGAAGCATTTAACTGTGCTGTGTTCATTGACTTTACAAATAGTATATCATCTCAAATTATTTATATACTTTCTAGCTCCCTGCCAGTTGATCTAGGGCTCCCCATAGCTAGTAGGGGTTCATTATTTAATTTATAAGAAAAATGATCTCTGTTTTTTGATCCCAAAGGCAAGGAAAAGGAATATTCCAACTTAAGATACTTTTTCAAGCCATAGGAAATAACCATTAAAATCACAGTCAGCACCATACAGCCATGAATATTTCTGAATAATCTCTTAGTATGAGAAAAAGAAATTCTCTTTGGTGCCTGTAACTCAAGGAACTGGTGCAAACATACTTCTTGCACTTGCTTCTCTCTCTTCCCCTCTTTGCCCTCCTATTGTAGAAATATCCTCTTACCTCCGGGGTATCTAAGATTTGTTTAACTTGCAGGATATTAGTGATATGCCAGGTATACTTGGAAAAGGTCCCCAGTGGCAAGGCATCTTTCCGAACAAAAGCTTCAATGTAAAAAGGGAACAAGATTAGACTACCAAAAAATAACATTCTCTTTCACTGTATTTGTTATCCAGTTTCTAGAAAGTTCAGTGCAGTGCTATCCTCTCCTTATAGAATCTCAGCACTTTGAAAACGAAATTCTAGAGGCAAATCTGTAATAGGTTTGGAGAAATGTGACAATAAATGATATGGATTTCTGCTCAATAAAGTCTCTGACGCTTCTTTGAGACGCTATTTGTTTTTGCTACCTTAGAGACTTATTTCTTTGTCTGGTACAGCCACACACACTGGATTCCATTATAAGACAGCCTCTTACAATCTCTTACAACTTTAGATATATCAGAAGTCAAATTATAGTTCTTAAAAGGATTGTACGGAGTCTAAGCCAGTTAACGTGGTTGCCACTCTATTGCCTTGTCTGCAGGATTACAAAGGGTTTCACCAAAGCGCCTGCAAAAATAGCGAAAGGATGTATTAAAATTAATGTATTAGAAGACCTAAGTTTAACGTGAAAGAAAGAATCAACGCTGCCTCAGATAGATAAGCTGTGAAGACAAAGATTTTTATGGCCCTAAACAGTGATTCACAGCTCGTACTATTCAAAGAATTAGACCTCAAATAGTCCCTGTCATATCCTCAAATAACTACTAACTAAAGAAATAGCGTCAATTTCCAGCTGTTGTTACTCTTGGGCTATTTGCCACTGAGCCATCCTTTCCTCCTCCTTTTCTCCCCCTTATTTCCTTACAGTACCGAGTAAGTATCTTGATATTTCTAGTAGAAGATATAATAGAAAACCAAGACATATGCACAATAATGTAACTCTAATAAAGGGTTCCAAGCCCAAGAATTACTCTACAAATAAAATCTTCCTTCATCAAAAATTGGGAATCATGGGGGCGCCTGGGTGGCACAGCGGTTAAGCGCCTGCCTTCGGCTCAGGGCGTGATCCCAGTGTTATGGGATCGAGCCCCACATCGGGCTCCTCCGCTATGAGCCTGCTTCTTCCTCTCCCACTCCCCCTGCTTGTGTTCCCTCTCTCACTGGCTGTCTCTATCTCTGTTGAATAGATAAATAAAATCTTTAAAAAAAAAAAATTGGGAATCATGAAAATCAAATTTTTGTTTTTGACACATACTTCAATATGCTTCCAAGAAGCCAGCCCAAGTAATGATTGGAGCTTGCAATGCTTTTTGGAATGGGTTTATATCTAAAAAATATCAAACTTCAGGGCGCCTGGGTGGCTCAATCAGCCAAGCATCTACCTTCGGCTCAGGTCATGATCTCGGGGTCCTGGGATCGAGCCCCACATTGGACTCCCTGGTCAGTGGGGAGGCTGCTTGTCCCTCTCCCTCTGCCCCTCCCCGCCCTGCTCATGCTCTCTCTCTCCCAAATAAATAAAATCTTCAAAATAAATAAAATAAATAAAAAACATCAAACTTCTTGGTGGGCACCGTTATTGCACCTCATTATTCGTTTACCAAGTTTGTGCTTTCTGAGTCTTTCCATTACCTTTTACTGGAATAAGTGTGGGGCCTTCAGGAGGGTGATCGTTACTCCACAGCTGACTGGCTTCATGCCCTGAGTATGTGACTCAACGTCCCAATCCTGAAAATCTCACACGGTTTTTCTAAACAAGGTTCTTTAAAGTCAAGACATCTACTGCTATTCCTGAGGGAAAAAATCCCGTACCTGTGGTGGAGTTGGGAAGCCGTTTCTTTGCGCTTCCTATAGATATCCTTTGTTGCAGGGCGTCGAAAAAGGACTGAGGAATGTGGAAGACCAGTGGCTCTGGTTTGCCTACAGCAAATAAGAAGAAACTCGTTTGGAGAAACTCAGTGGGCTTTCTGACGTGTAGGGAGAAGCGCAAGGAACGAAACTGGGTGGCAATAGTAACGAAAACTGCCACGGAGGCTGCTTTATACGGAGGCAAAAAGAAGCCTTTGATTGGCCTTTATGAGTCAAGCACGGTCACCAGCCCTACTCTTGATCCCTCCCCATTGTAACAAATACAGCAGACCCTTGTCATCCACCAAAGAGGACTCTTCAAATCCTATGTTTTGTAAACACCACCACAGCCCAGACTTTTCCCTTAAAGAGTATCTGAAATGAGATGAGAACAATGAGGGTGAACTGAGAAGGTAAACTTGATTCAATCCCGCTCACTGTCCCCAGGCATTTGCTATGTGCATTCATGTCCAAGCGAAGTAAGGGCAAGCACCCACTGAGATGGTCTGGGCCATGAGTGCCACAGACCCCAAAGTCAGGACACTGTTGATCCAATAAGCATTGGCCTTTCTCTTTGAATATGATCCCAAAGCAGGCAAAATGTTTGAAAATATTTAACAAACCTCTTAAAGCAACTTGCAAGACACAAGGGTCAACAAAAAGTCAGCAGAAAGAGTGTTCAGGGGAGGGGTCAGAAGAGTTCAGATTTTTCCTTAAAAACTGTCCAAGAGTGGGGGGTGTCTGGCTGGCTCAGTGGGTAGAGCATGAAACTCCGGATCTCAGGGTCATAAGTTCAAGTTCCACATTGGGTGTAGAGCTTACATAAAAAACAAAAAACAACAAAAAAAGCCAGGGCGCTTATGTGGTTCAGTCGGTTGGGCGTCTGGCTCTTGGCTTTGGCTCAGGTCATGATCCTGGGGCCATGGGATCGAGCCCCACATCAGGCTCCACGCTTGGCAGGATGTCTGCTTGGGATTCTCTTTCCTTCTGCCCCTCTGCAACCCCCTCTCTATAATAAATGGATGAACCTTTAAAAAACAAAACACAAAAAACTGCCCAAGAGGCTAGCCCCAACAGAGGGGAAACATCCAGGACCACTACCTGCCTGGATATAACTTAGAGTGGCTCTTAGGGATGTCTGGGTGGCTCAGTCAGTTGAGCCTCCGCCTTGTGATTTGGGCTCAGGTCATGATCTCAGGGTCCTCCGATGGAGCCCCCTGTTGGGCTCCATGCACAGCGCAGTGTCTGCTTAAGCCTCCCTCCTTCTCCCTCTGCCCCTCCCCCCTGCTCGCTCTCTCACTCTCTCCCTACATTAAATAAATAAATCGTAAAACAAGAACAAAAACAGAATAGAACTACCATTTGCAATGACACGGATGGAGCCAGAGAGTAAGTATAATGATAAGTAAGTCGGTCAGAGAAGACAAATACCATATGACTTTATTCATATGTGGAATTAAGAGACAAAACAAATGAACAAAGGGAAAAAAAGAAGAGAGAAACCAAGAACCAGTCTCTTAACAACAGAGAACAAAGAGATGGTCACCAGACGGGAGGTGGGTTGGGGGATGGGGGAGCTAGGTGATGGGGATATAAGAAGTACACTTGTGATGAGTACTGGGTGAGGTATGGAATCGCTGAATCGCTATACTGTACACCTGAAACTAATACAACACTGTATGCTAACTATACTAGAACTAAAATAAAAACTTAATTAAAAAAAACCCAGAATAGAACTACAACACAACTACTTTAATTTCTCCTCCTTTCCGCAATAGCCACATTAGGTGACCAGTACTTACCATCAAATTGATAGTGCATGGTTTGATGGATGCGTTCTGTGACACTGGCCAGCCAGTCTTGGAAGGATAAGGTCACTTGGGCCTCATCTAACAGCTGACCACAGGCTAGGAAAAACAAACAAAAACTTTTCAGTAACTTTTATCTTTTTTTATAGAAACAGCAGTTAGCTGAAGTTTGAAAAAGCTGCGGATTTTGTACAGAAAAGGGCAATAAGATGAAATTCAAAGAAATTTAGATACATTAAGTGAAATGGAAGATTCTAGGTGTTTGTTTGTTTGTTTGTTTGTTTTTAAGAATCCTTCTAGAAAAAAAGAAGTGAAAAACTGTGGAGATACATGGGTTTAAGATTATTAACCACAGTAAGTTTGCAGCCTTTCAACATTAAACTGGAAATTGAAGGGGCGCCTGGCTGCCTCAGTTGGAAGAGCATGTGACTCTTGATCTTGGGGCTGTGAATTCAAGCCCCATGTTGGGTACAGAGATTACTTAAAAATAAAATCTTTGGGGGGGCGCCTGGGTGGTGCAGTCGGTTTTGGCTCTTGGTTTTGGCTCAGGTCCTGATCTCAGGGTCATGACATCAAACCCCACTTCGGGCTCTGCGCTCAGCTTGGAGTCTGCCCGAGACTCTTTCTCCCTCTCCCCCTCCTCCCTGCTCTTTCGCTCTCTCTCATAAATAAATAAATCTTTAAAAAAATAAAATCTTTGAAAAACAAAAAAAAACTTTGAAAAAAGTCAACTGCGAATTGAAGAATGGCCTTGTATAATGGCTGCTTTAGAGATCTATAAATCAGGAGATGATGATGTCATAGCTACTATTCATTTGAAACTAAATTCTCATTAGGTAAATGTATATAGTGATAATTTGGATGAAAAGCTATTTTATTCTATTTTATTTTTTCTTTGCACCAAAGGAAGTGATGAAAATTTGTTAAAAATCTTCTAACTGGGGTGCCTGGTGGCTCAGTTGGTTAAGCATCTGACTTCAGCTCAGGTCATGGTCTCAGGGTCCTGGGACAGAGCCCTGTATCAGGCTCCTTACTGAGAGGGGAGTCTGCTTGTCCCTCTCCCTCCGCCACTTCCCCCACTCATGCTCTCTCCCTCTCTCTTAAGTGAATAAAATCTTAAAAAAAACAAAAACCTTCTACCTGATATTTTTTAAAGTTCAAGTCATATATATATATATATATATATATATACACACACACACATATATATATATATATTTTAAGATTTTATTTATTTGAGAGAGAGACAGAAATAGTGACAGAGATAGAGAGCACAAGTGGTGAGGAGAGGGAGAAGCAGACTCCCTGCTGAGCAGGGAATCCAACTGGGGCTCGATCCCAGGACCCTGGAATCATGACCCGAGCTGAAGGCAGCTGCTTAACTGACTGAGCCACCTAGCACTCCCTACCTGATATTTTTGATCACACTCCCTGACCTTCCAAAAACAGTTATTCCTGGAATGTGTAACTTCTTAATTAATTGGTTAATTATGATTAGGTCTTGTATTAGTTCCTATTTATGTACTGGTCTTATCTTCAAAACCAGAGTATGAGAGCAGGGATGATATCTGGTTTTTAATCACCCAGCCATAATATATGAGAGTTAAGAAAATGTTGATTTCCAGGGGCGCCTGGTGGCACAGCGGTTGAGCGTCTGCCTTCGGCTCAGGGCGTGATCCTGGCGTTCTGGAATAGAGCCCCACATCAGGCTCCTCCGCTATGAGCCTGCTTCTTCCTCTCCCACTCCCCCTGCTTGTGTTCCCTCTCTCGCTGGCTGTTTCTTTTTTTTTTTTTTTAAAGATTTTATTTATTTATTTGACAGAGATAGAGACAGCCAGCGAGAGAGGGAACACAAGCAGGGGGAGTGGGAGAGGAAGAAGCAGGCTCACAGCAGAGGAGCCTGATGCGGGGCTCGATCCCACAACGCCGGGATCACGCCCTGAGCCAAAGGCAGACGCTCAACCGCTGTACCACCCAGGCGCCCCTCGCTGGCTGTTTCTATCTCTGTCGAATAAATAAGTAAAATCTTTAAAAAAAAAAAAAAAGAAAATGTTGATTTCCAAATGTACAAATTTAATTATTCTGATGAGAAAAGTAAATATATAAGTTATGTTCAAATTAAGTCATTTTGTCTCATACGTTCAAAATGATACCCATGCTACTGTTTTTAGGTATGTTTTCAAAATTAATTTTTTTTAACACATGTTGACTTTTATTTTATTTACTTATTTTTTTTTTTTTAAAGATTTTGTTTGTCAGAGAGAGAGAGAGCGTGCACAAGCAGGGGGAGCTGCAGGCAGAGAGAAGCACGCTCTGCTGAGCAGAGAGCCCCATGTGGGAATCAATCCCAGGACCCTGGGATCATAACCTGAGCGGAAGGCAGACACTTAGCCACCCAGGTGCCCCTATTTACTTATTATTTTTTAAAGTAATCTCTACGCCCAACGTGGGGCTCAAACTCACGACCCTGAGATCGAGTTGCACGCTCTACTGACTGAGCCAGCCAGGTGCCCCCAAACGTAGAACTTTGGAGAAGAGATTATATTTGTCTTTCTCAACAAATATTTATTACTGCATAACTGTAAAATATGTTTCTTCTTCAACTCTGAGGCTCCATGCCAACTGCATGTGGGTAAAAAGCAACAAAAGGAAAATATCCTACAGAACATGTGCTGCCAAAACACGAAGTAATTTTTGCTGCATTTGTTATTTAAAAGAACACGATTTGGCTTTGAGTGGGATTGGAAACCAGTGGAACAGAACAGACCTCAGCCTCAGTGCCTGGTCGTGTTTATCTTAGCCCTCTTTGGGGGATAACATGCAACATTTCTTTCCATATATATTCCTTTGGGCTTCTTTAGGAAGATCTCCCACCTCCTTAGCGTTCCCTGGGGAAGGGAAACTTACCCTGCCTTTTTAATGAAGAAGCAACCACAGGTTTTTTCAGGCCACTTTTCCTTAGATGACTGCTCACTGCATCCTGAGGCAGTAGTGAACTGTTCGTCTGCGCACCTAAACCACAAATCATTAGTGTTTAATAACACATCTGCAGAGCAGAAATTGATCCAGTATTAATTTCTGAAGAGTCTAAAACCTAAAACATCTTTGTTAATTTCTAAGTTAGCTTCAGCTTCTAGAAAGAATTAGCATTACACTTTATACATAACATTTTAAGTTTTATATGCTCTTTACAGAAAATCGGGGTGTGGGACCTACAAGTGAAAAGAAGAAAAAAATTCACCCACTGTTCCCACCTCTCAGAAAATCACTATCAATTTTCTGGTGAGCTATTGTCTGTGTGTGTGTGTGTGTTTGTGTGTGTGTGTATGAATAGTTGATTTTACTGATTTTGTGATTTTAAGTAACTGTGATTATATCAGGATTGCCAAATTTAGCAAAAAAATTCTGAATTTCAAATAAATACTTTTTTAAATATAAGAATGTTCCAAATATTGCATGGGACATACTTATACTAAAATTACTTATTGTTTGTATGAAACTCAAATTTAACTGAGCATTGTTTCTTACCTGAGTTATCTAAACATTTCTTTATAATAATTCTTTTTTTTTTTTAAGATTTTATTTATTTGGGGCACCTGGGTGGCACAGCGGTTAAGCGTCTGCCTTCGGCTCAGGGCATGATCCTGGCGTTATGGGATCGAGCCCCACATCAGGCTCTTCCCCTATGAGCCTGCTTCTTCCTCTCCCACTCCCCCTGCTTGTGTTCCCTCTCTCACTGGCTGTCTCTATCTCTGTCAAATAAAAAAATAATAATAATAAAAAATAAAAAATCTTAAAAAAAAAAAAGATTTTATTTATTTATTTGACAGAGAGAGCCAGTGAGAGAGGGAACACAAGCAAGGGGAGTGGGAGAAGAAGAAGCAGGCTCCCAGCGGAGCAGGGAGCCTGATGCAGGGCTCAATCCCAGGACCCTGGGATGACGCCCTGAGCCAAAGGCAGATGCTTAACGACTGGCCACCCAGGGGCACCTATAATAATTCTTCTTTTTTTTTTAAAGATTTATTTATTTTAGAGAAAAAGAGTGTGTGTGCGTGCATGAGGAGGGGGAAGGGTGGACAGAAAGGGAGAGAGAATTTCCAGCAGACTCTGCGCTGAGCATGAAGTGGGGTTCCTGCGGGGCTTGATCCCAGGACCCTGAGATCACCACCTGAGCCAAAACCAAGACCTAGACACTCAGTTGACTGAGCCATCCAGGCACCCCTATAATAATTCTTTATAATAATTTTTATAATTCTTTATAATAGTTTTTAAAAAGATTTTATTTATTTGAGAGTGAGCAAGTGAGAGAGAGAGCACAAACAGGGGGAGAGGCAGGTAGAGGGAGAAGCAGACTCCCCACTGAGCAGGGAGCCTGATGTGGGGCTCCATTCCAGGACTCTGGGATCATGACCTGAGCCCAAGACAGGCGCTTCACCGACTGAGTCACCCAGGCGCCCTTTTAATAATAATTTTTAATGGCTACCTGATATTCTATCAAGTAGCTTTATCATGGCTTATTTAACTATCCCTAGAGGTTGGCCCTTGTTTCTAATTTTTCAATATTATAAATATCTGTAAAATGAATATCTGTGGACAAAATGTTTTTCCTGTATCAAGGATTATTTTCTTATAAAAGATTATTTATAATCCCCCTGCTTACACATGTATACACACTCACTCTCTCTCTCTCTAAAATAAAAAGGGGTGCCTGTGCAGTCGATTGAGCGTCTGCCTTCAGCTCAGGTCATGATCTTGGGGTCCTGGGATCAAGCCCCGAGTTGGGCTCCCTGCTCAGTGGGGGTCTCCTTCTCCCTCTCTCTTTCCCTCTGTGCTCTCTCTCTCTCAAGTAAATAAATGAAATCTTTAAAAAAATAAAAATAAAAATGAAAGAAATAAAGCTAAACAATAAATTAATCAATCTTAAAAAAACCAAATTATTTAGAATCAGGTCTATTGAGTCAAAGGATCAGAACTTTCTTTTTGGGGGTGCCTGGGTGGCTCAGTCGGTTAAGCGTCTGCCTTCGGCTCAGGTCATGATCCCAGGGTCCTAGGACAGAGCCGAAGGTCAGGCTTCCTCCTTAGTAGAGAGTTTGCGTCTTCCTCTCCCTCTGCCTCTCCCACTTGCTTGTGCTCGCTCTCTCTCCCTCTCTCAAATAAATAAAATCTTTAAAAAAAAAAAAGAACTTTTTTTTTGAATTTCAGGTTTTCTTAGGAAAGACTAATAAGTAAACATGTAACAACAATCTCTGCTCTATATTGCTGTCAGAATTACTTCTTAAAAACAGAAATGCCCATGTCACTTTGTTCCTCCACCTTTCTCCAACATCCCACCACCAAAACTCCTGTATATGACAATCTGACCCACCTCTAAAAATACTCTACCCACAAAAATGTTTACCCACAGGTGTGGACTGGAATATTTTTCTTTTGTTTAGAGTCTAGGTCTTTTAATACTTATTTATTAGAACAGTATTTTCATATTGATTATTTTGCTACTTAACCGACACTGGTACTCTTACATTAAAAGAGAAAAAATATATATATGGTGCCACATATTGAAAATGAAGTTAAGAAACTATACTCTTAAATTAGTTTGGAAAATATAATTAACCATTGTCACAAATTTTTAAAAACACTCTATGGATGAAAACTTCATAACACTGTCCTAAGGCAGATTAAGGTGTAAGACTAGTCCAAATGTTTAAGGGCTAAACAACATATACAATAATAAAAGTAGAGTCTGGTTGGATCTTATACTTATGCCAAAAGAACCAACTGTACAAAGAATCATCAATGGAGGATAAAACTTTTTTCGGGGAAAAAAAATAACAAATATTATTTTTGTATTTGCTAAGATTCAGTGAAACATGTAAAATACAGTAAAACAATCTCTAAAGACAACACCACCAAATAACCCAAACAGCTTCTCACCAGGTACTTCCTCCTTCTTCCTCTTCTTTGGCTTAGAGGCAGTGGACTCACAGGCCGTTACTGTCGATTCTGAATGGCAACCTAACTGGGGCACAATAACCTCTTTAAGACCTAAAATACAACAGATTTCTTAATTATTAATACCATCCAAGAGTAAGTACGGGCCCCTGCCTAGAGAAAAATGAATTTATAAAAAATAAATTATGGAGTGATCGCCTGCTTTAAAATAATTTCCTTTAAAGAACTCCCCAAGACATAGGTTTATGTTCATGGAACATTAGCATGATAAAAGACTTTACAGAGAAATAAAACTAAAAAGTTGGAAGCTACTGCCAACTAAAGATCATTAAGAAATGAAAATAAATCTGGATGCCTGGGTGGCTTAGTCAGTTAAGCAGCTGCCATGAGCTCAGGTCATAATCCCAGGGTCCTGGGATCGAGTCCCACATCGGGCTCCTCGCTCAGCGGACAGCCTGCTTCTCCCTCTGCCTGCAGCTCCCCCTGCTTGTTCTTCCTCTCTCACAAACAAATGAATGAAATCTTACAAAAAAAAAAAAAAAGAAATGAAAATAAAAAGCACCTACAAGATAAACTCTGTTAAAAACCACAACAAAAGACTTGCTGTACAGTCTTTAAAGATCTTTTGAGCAGGTACTAGCTTCCCTCATTTTCAAAGATAAGAAACAAGCAAGCAACCCAAAATAAAAGGGTTTTTTTTGTTTGTTTGTTTATTCTTTGTTTTTATTAACATAGGGCATCTGTGAAAAAGTGGAAAAAAAAAAAAAGCAAAGCTAACTTTTCCTAGATTCATTGTCTCTGTGAAAATGCCCAAGTCTCTTGATCATTAATTTCAACCAACCAACCAACCAACCAACCAACCAACCAACCAACCAACCAATCAACCAACCAACCAACCAACCTTTATGCAAGTGTGCTGACTGGGATTAAAAGAAGGAAGGCTTTTCATTTGAATTATCTAGCAACTGCTTCTGAAGGTTGCTAGGACAATCTCCAAATGCCATCAGTGGGACTCTTTCATTGCCATTTTAGAAAAACAGAGTAACTGTGTCAACACACCACCTACCGCTGGAATCAAAATTTAGGAAGTCTGAGAATTCCTGAGCCAATGTCTCGTCACTGGCAAAGGCACAGATGCAAGCAAAGAAATGAATACATCTCTGGGCCACCTCCTCCTTGGAGGCGTTGGACTTGTGTGATTTCAGAGCCTGGCAGGAGCAGAAGAACCGGCGCTCGGGCAAGCTTTTGGCACTGATTTTCTGCACAAAGGATGTATGCAAATACCCCAAACTGTGCTTCTGGCTTGCCTTGCACTTCACCACCAAAATGTTTTTAGTAATCCTCTGTACGAGGGGACCTGTGGGTTCCGTGGCCAGCTGCCAGATGGTCTGCTTGGTTTCTGGGGGGGCCTGCATTGCATTCAGGACCGAGCTTTTCAGAGTCAGAGGGGTGGCTTCTGCCTGGCAGTTCACCGCCAGCTTGATGTGCTGACACTGATTTTCCACTACACCCTGGGTGGCAGCTTTCAGGCATGAGGGCACGTAACACCGTCCAGAGCTCAGCTGAGTGATGATTGTCCCGTCCACCGTCTGGATTGTCGTCTCTGACACGCCTAGCTCCACAAAGCATCGGTGATCAGGGCCCCGGTCTCTTTGCCGCACCGAGTAAACCTGTAGATCAGAGCCTGTGATGATTTTGACGGCTTCGACGCTAGGCTGCTTCCGTGCACCATAGCGGAATATGGTTCCACACGTCTTGTTCTTGCAGCTCAGCCCCCGGGTTCCATTGTATGTGCCGCATCGGGGACACTTTCTGATTCCCCTCAATGTGGCCTTCCCCAAATCAGACAAGAAAGCTGGGACTTTAGTCCTCAGAGAGTTGGGTTCCATTTCTCAAAGGCCCTAGAAAAAGCAATAAGCCCATCGGCATGAATATACATTCATACACATACATACACAAAGTTAAAATCAATTATGATATTTCGTACAGAAAGTAAAACGTAAAGAGGTTAGCTACCATTTTCAAATTGTACCCTCAAACAGAACATTCACTTAAGCCATCAAACAGAAGTGAAGGAACCCTGGCCTTTCATATCATTATATATTTTTAAAATCCTAATGTAATAACTAAAGCATTTCTCTAGGCTCAATATGGTCTTACACAACAACCTAGATTAGGTAACCTAATTTTTACATGCACAGATGTTTAATTTGAACAAGAACTGGAGAACGGGAAAGATGAGTTCTTTCCTTTCCAACAGTCCCCACAAAACCCAGCCCAATCCTACCTGAACCAGCTGCCAGAGCTTCTGGAAAACAGTGTAACCTGAACTCGGAAGACGTGGAAGGTGTTTCATTCGTTTGTGATGATCATAGAGGACAGGCAAAGACATAATCATTTGCAGAGTAAATGATACTGTTTAACCCAAAGTCTTTTGAAGTTTGAACTCTATGGTGTAACAATGCAGACATTCTGCCCCCTCCTTCTTGGCCAGCCAATGGCAAAGATCCTGCCTGGTGTTCCAGAGTCAAAGAAGATTCCCACTGCCCTAAGTGGAGATCTTGGAAATCTATAAATAAAACAACAAAAAATATTAAGGTTATAAAGATAGTATGATTCTCTCTTCTAAAAATGGGAATCTAAATCTTCCGCAGATACTTGAAAAATATTTGACAGAAAGTGTGATGGAAATGGTTGTTTTGTACCTCCAACTTAAAGCAGGTGAAACAGTGCTAATGTCATCACATGCCGAGTTGTCAAGAACACCGAGAGCCATGACATATAACTGGCCAGGTACTCATCCCTCCTAATAGTAATGCAGTATATTTTAGAGTGCTTTAAGCTTTTCAAACTGCTTTTACATTATTTCATTTGAACCTCACAATACTAGCATCTCATTTAAGCCAAACAACCACCACCTTTCACACAAAAATTAAAAAGTTAAGTAACCTGGGGTGCCTGGCTGGCTCAGTAAGTAGAGCATGTGACTTTTAATTTTGGGATCGTGGGTGTGAGCCCCACACTTGGCATAAAGAATACTTAAAAAAAAAAAAACAACAATAAAATTCTAAAAAAAATTTGAGGGGCGCCTGGGTGGCTCAGTTGGTTAAGCGTCCGACTCTTGGTTTTGGCTCAGGTCATGATCTCAGGGTCTGAGATCAACCCCCAAGTTGGACTCTGTGCTCAGTCAGGAGTCTGCTTGAGATTCTCTCTCCCCCTCTCCCTCCTCCTGCTCATGCTCTCTCTCTAAAATAAATAAATAAATCTCTAAAAAAAAAATTGACATTAAAAAAAAGTAACTTGCCTGAGGTCACCCAGCAAAATCAGCAATGTGGTTTCCAGTGTCTGCTAAGAAGAGTGTGAATCTCTGCTTTTGATTTCCCCTCCAATATTATGAAATTTTCAAACATAGGGTACCTGGGTAGCTCAGATGGTTAAGCGTCTGCATTCGGCCCAGGTCATGATCTCCAGGTCCTGGAATCGAGCCCCATGTCAGGCTCCTTGCTCAGCGAGGAGTCTGCTTCTCCCTCTGTCTCTCCCTGCTGCTCATGCGCTCTGTCTCTCTCTTTCTCAAATGAATAAAAATCTTAAAAAAAAAAGAAAAATTTCAAACATATAAAAAAACAATTCTACAGTGAACTTCCACATGCCCACCCACTAGATTCTACAACTAACATTTTACTTTATTTGCTTTATTACATATCTATTTATTCTTTTTTCCATCCATCAATCCCTCTTTTATTGCGTTTCAAAGTAATTTTTTAAAACATTTTATTTATTTGAGAGAGAGAGAGAGAGAGCGCACACACGAGTGGGGGAGAGGGGCAGAGGGGAGAAGCAGACTCCCTGCTGAGCAGGAAGCCTGACTCGGGGCTCAATCCCAGGACCCTGAGATCATGACCTGAACCACTTAACTGACTAAGCCACCCAGACGCCCCATCATTTCAAAGAAATTTGCAGGCACCAATTCAGCACTCATATTATTAACTAAAGTTCAACTATTTTAAAAAGATTTAATTTTTTAAGATTTTATTTTTTTATTTTTAAGTAATCTCTACACCCAACATGGGGCTTGAACTCACAACCCCAAGATCAAGAGTCACATGCTCTACAGACTGAGCCAACCAGGAACCCCAAAGTTTGATATATTTTTTAAGATAATCTGCTTGTGATGTTGAAATAGGCTGTTAGTATTGCTCTTGCCCCCTGACCCCAAAGGATGATCTTGATAAAATATTTTCCCTCCACATATTCTACAATCTATTTGTAAATCAACAAATTGTAAAACATCTAAGAATGCTCACCTTTTCACTGGTGCTATGAATTAATCTCCCAACTGTACTATTTGTTGAGCATCCACTACGTGAATAAAGTTTTGTGAAATATGATCTATTGCAGGATTTTTTCATCTTGGCACTACTACCATTTAGGGTTGGATAATTCTTTGTTGTGGGGAACTGTCCTATACACTGTAGAATGTTTGGTAGCCTCCCTGGTCTCTACCCACTAGATGCCAGTAGTAGTCAACTCTTCCTCCCCAAGCTGTTAAAAAAATAAAGATGTCTCCAGATATTGCTGGATGTCCTCTCGGGGGGCTAAATCACCCATTAAAACCCCCTGACCTAGAGACAGTAGCCTGTTAACACAGCATTTCCTTTCCAGGTCAATAAACTGCTTTAGTAGGTAATTTCATTCAGCCACACATGGGTTCTTAGAAGAGAATATTGTTCCAAAGTCAAAACATGAAAGATTTAGTTTGCCCTTTACCACCAATTATCTCTGTGACCAAGTTTCAGTTCTGAGCTTCAGGGTGTTTTTCATTTACAAAACAGAAAAAAAAAATATACATATGTATGTGAAATACATATATGTGAAAGAGCTTAACAAAAAGTAATTTTAAAAATTCATTGATGATGATTCCTTAACATATCATTAAAGTAGAAAAAAACAACTTTGCTCATTAAGGGAGGAACTGGTTTGCCAATTACCACGGTGAAGCCTTAAGGTGCCATAGTTTCAGCATCATCATAGGAATTCCACTTTTTCCTTTTATTTTTTATTTTACTTTTTTGATTATTCTCTGTAGAGGGCAATTTGTTAGTATCTTTCAAAATTACAAATGCACATTTAATTTTAATTTTGGGATAATTTTAGATTTATAGAAAAGATAAAAAGTCATACAGACATTCCCGTATACCCTCACCCTTTCCCAATTTTTTTTTTAAAGATTTTATTTGTTTATTTGACAGAGACAGAGACAGCCAGTGACAGAGGGAACACAAGCAGGGGGAGTGGGAGAGGAAGAAGCAGGCTCATACCGGAGCAGGGAGCCAGATGAGGGGCTTGATCCCAGGACCCTGGGATCACGCCCTGAGCCAAAGGCAGATGCTTAACGACTAAGCCACCCAGGCGCCCCCCAAATGTTAACATTTTACCTAACCATGAGACATTTGTCAAAACTAAGGTTTTAACACTGGTACAATACTACTAACTCTACTGTATACAGACTTTATTTGGATTTCACCAGTTTCCCCACTAATGGCACTTAAAAAAAAACCTTTCTTTTAAAAAAGACTTTATTTATTTGAGAGAGTGAGAGTGCATAAGAGAGAGCACAAGTGTAGGGGGTGGCAGAGAGAGAGGCAGACTCCTGCTGAGCAGGGAGCCCATGCAGGTGATCCCAGGACCCCTGGATCATGACAAGAGTGACAGCTACTGAGCCACCCATGTGCCCAAGAATAAACTTTTTTTAAAGATTTTTAATGGGGTGCCTGGGTGGCTCAGTCAGTTAAGTGTCTGACTCTTCGTTTTGGCTCAGGTCATGATCCTGGGGTTGTGAGATCGAGCCCAGCATCAGGCTGCTGTTCAGCAGGGAGTCTGCTTGAGATTCTCTCCCTCTGCCCCTTCCCTCCCCTTGTGCATGCATGTGCGTGCTCTCTAAAATCAATCAATCAATCAATCAAAAATATTTTATTTTTAGGCAATCTCTACACCTAATGTGGGGCTCAAACTCACAACCCCGAGATCAAGAGTCACATGCTCTACTGACTGAGCCAGTCAGGCACCCCAAGAATAAACTTTTTGTTTTTTGTTTTAGAATAATTTCACATTCTCAGAAAAGTTGCAAAGATAGAATACAGAGGGGGCTCCTGGGTGGCTCAGTTGGTTAAGCGTCTGCCTTTGGCTCAGGTCATGATCTCAGGGTCCTGGGATCGAGCCCCACAGTGGACTCCCCTGCTCAGGGGGGAAATATGCTTGTCCCTCTTCCCCACCCCCTGCTCGTTCATTCTCTCTCTTTCTCTCTCTCAAAAGAATAAATACAATCTTAAAAAAAAAAAAGAAAAAAGAGAGTTTCCAGATACCTTTCACTCAGTTTCCCCTAATGTTAACATCATATACTACCATGGGACATTCTTCAAAACGAAGAAACCAATACTGGTGCATTATAATTAACTAAACTAGACTTTGTCCTTTTTTCTGTTGCAATCCAAGATACCATATTGCATTTAATTGTCATGTCTTCTTAGTCTTCTTGGATCTATAAGTTTGCCTTATCTTGTTTTTCATAATCTTGATAATTCTGAAGAGTCAGAGGTATTTTATACAGTGTCCCTCAATTTGGGCTTATCTGACGTTTTCTCTAAATATTTTTTTTTAGATTTATCTATTTATTTTAGAGAGAGAGTGCACGAGTGGGGGAAAGGGGCAGAGGGAGAGAATCCTCAAGTGGACTCCCCGATGAGCATGGAGCCCAAATGCCAGCAGATTCCAAGACCCATGAGATCATGACCTGAGCTGAAACCAAGAGTCAGATGCTCAACTGACTAAGCTATCCAGGTGCCCCTCTGCATTTCTTTTCACACAGTAATTCCACTAGTAAGAATTTACCTTACAGATATTCTTCCACATGTGGAATGTGGGATTCATAAGGCTATTCACTGAAGCATTTTTGTAACAGCAAAACATTAGAAACAACCTAATGTCCATCAAGAAGGAACTGGTTGAATTAATTATGGTGTATCCATATAATGGAATAATTTCCAAAAATAAAATAAATAAAATAAAATAAAATAAAATAAAATAAAATAAAATACTTGTACAGCTATTTAAAAAAAGACTGAGTAAGTTCTTTATGTATTGATCTTTCAGATCTTTAAGAAATGTTAAATGGAAAAGCAAGGTACAGAACAGCCAAGTATAATATGCTGTCAACTGTGTTTTTGTTTTTAAGAAGCCTCTTTGGATGCCTGGGTGGCTCAGTCAGTTAAGCGTCTGCCTTCAGCTCAGGTCATGATCCCAGAGTCCTGGGATCGAGTCTCCCATCAGGCTCTCTGCTTAGTGGGGAGCCTGCTTCTCACCGTCCCCCCTGCTTGTACTCGCTCTCTCAAATAAATAAATAAAATCTTAAAAAAAAAAGAGAGAGAGAGAGAGAAACCTCTTTATTGAGGTATATTTTACAGACCACAAAATTCACCCATTTTACGTACAGGATTCAATGATAGTCATTACATTTGTGGAGTTGGGCATCCACCACTCTAATCTAGTTTGAGAACACTTCTAGCACCCTCAAAAGATCCCTCTGGCCGTTCACAGTCAATTACCATTCCCATCCCCAGGCAATCACTAATCTGTTTTCTTGTCTGTATAGATTTAGCTTTTTTGAACATTGCGTATAGATGGAATCATACAGTCTGTGGTATTTTATGTCTGGCTTCTTTCACACAACGTGCTGTTTTCAAGGTTCAACCATATTGTAACATGTATCAGTATTTCATTATCTAAATTGCTGAAAAGCATTCCATCCAATGGATATATCATTTTGTTTATCCACTCACCAGCAGACAGATAACTGTTCTGTTTCCAATTTTTGGCTATTATGGACATGCGGCTGAGAACATTAACATGCATTTCTCTTCATTTCTCTTAGGTATCTAGATACCCAGAAGTGGAATTGCAGGGTCATATGGTTTACCTTTAATTTTTTTTTTTAATATTTTATTTATTTATTTATTTGACAGAGATAGAGACAGCCAGCGAGAGAGGGAACACAAGCAGGGGGGGTGGGAGAGAAAGAAGCAGGCTCATAGCGGAGGAGCCTGATGTGGGGCTCGATCCCATAACACCGGGATCACGCCCTGAGCCGAAGGCAGACGCTTAACCGCTGTGCCACCCAGGCGCCCCTACCTTTAACTTTTTAAGAAACCATCAAATTGTTTTCCAAAAAGTTTTATAGTCATACCAGCAATGTAGGAGGGCTCATGTTTCTCTACTTCCTGGCCAACATGTGTTATATTGTCTTCTTTATTATAGCCATTGGATTATAGGTGTAAAGTGGTACCTCACTGTGCTTTTAACTTGCATTTCTCTAACGAATAATGATGTTGAGCAACATATTACATGCTTATTTAGACATATCTGTCTCTTCAGGGAAATACGATTCAAATATTTCACCCATTTTAAAATTAAGAATTTGATGTTATGTGAATTATATTTCAATAAAGCTTTTTAAAAAGATGGGGGCGCCTGGGTGGCATAGCGGTTAAGCGTCTGCCTTCGGCTCAGGGCGTGATCCCGGCGTTGTCGGATCGAGCCCCACATCAGGCTCTTCCGCCATGAGCCTGCTTCTTCCTCTCCCGCTCCCCCTGCTTGTGTTCCCTCTCTCACTGGCTGTCTCTGTCTCTGTTGAATAAATAAATAAAATCTTAAAAAAAAAAAAAAGATTTTATTATTTATTTATTTACCTATTTACCTATTTATTTATTTATTTATTTATTTATGAGAGAGAGGAGGGTTAGAGAGGGAGGGAGGGGACAAGCAGACTCCATGCTGAGTGCAGAGTCCAACACTAGGCCCCATCCCACAACTCAGAGATCAAATACCTGAGCCGAAACCAGGAGTTGGACACTTAACTGACTGAGCCACCCAGGCAATCCTAATAAAGCAGTCATTAAAAGGGGCACCTGGCTGGTCTGGTTGGTGGAGCTTGTGACTCTTGATCTTGGGGTTGTGAGTTTGAGCCCCACACTGGGTATAGAGATTACTTTAAAAAATCAAATTTTTTAAAAAAGGTGTCATTAAAAATAGAGGGAAAACATTTGGAATGCAAATGCTAAAGAACTAATTTTTTTAAAAACAAGAGCTTTTCACAAATCAATAAGAAAAAAACAAACCCACTAGAAAAATGAGCAAAGAGCATGAAAAGACGGCTTGTGAAAAATAAGAAACAAAAATGATTTTAAACATCCAAAATTCTATCTTACAATAAGCAAGAGGCAAATTAAAACAAGATAATACTATGGCAAAATGACAAAAAAAGATAAATGTTATTACTGTGTTCACGAAGATGTGGAGAAACAGGCACGGCACCTGGGTGGTGGGGATGTAAACTGCAACATCGTCTTTAAAGGGATGTAAATAAAATAAATGCACAACAGATACTTTAACTTAGCAATTCCACTTCTAAGACTTCATGAGTTCTCCTCTCACGTGTACCCATGTACAAGGGTACCCCATGCAAAGCTGTCCAGAACTGCCCAAGAATGCAAACAGTCTAAGAGCTGACTAAAAAACTTATGGTACAGGCATACAATATGCTACTGTAAAGCCACCAAATAGAATCAGATAGATCTATATGTACTGATAAGGAAGACATATCAAGATATACTGTGGGATGAAAAAAGTCACTTCGTGTAGGATACTCTTGGTTTTAAAAAGAAAAAAGAAGGGATACACACACACGTCTATGGTCTCAGAAGTGACTTTAGGACTTGGGAAATAGTAGGAGGGAGACTTACATTTCACTGTTTTATACTACGGCATTCTATCGATTCTATATTGCAAGCATTTACAAACAATTAACACAACTTGTAAAGAACCTGTATTTGCCAAAGAAAATGAAAACACTAATTTGAAAACATATATGCACTCCTGTGTCCACTGCAGTATTATTTACAATAGACAAGATATGGCAACAACCTAAGTGTCTACTGATGGATGAACGGATAAACATTTGGGGGGGGTGTGCACATTTAAATGGAATATTATACTGGAATACACCATGGAATACTACTCAGACATAAAAGAGAAGGAAATCTTGCCATTTGCAAGGATGTGGATGGACCTCCAAGATATTATGCTAAGTGAAATAAGACAGAGAAAGACAAATACCATATGATTTCACTTGTATGTGGAATCTAAAAAAACAAAACAAAGCAAGACTTATACATACAGAAAACAGACTGATGATTGCCAGAGGGGAGCGGAGGGTGGGAGGGTAGGAGAAATGGGTGAAGGGGGTCAAAAGGTACAAACTTCCAGATATAAAATAAGTCATGGGAATGTAACGTCCTGCACAATGACTAAAGTAGATAATATCATATTGCATATTTGAAAGCTGCCAAGAGAGTAAATCCTAAAAGTTCTCATCACAAGGAAAAAAACCTTTTTTTTTTTTGTAACTTTGTATGGTGACTGACAAGTACACTTATTGTGGTGATCACTTCACAGTGTATACAAATACTGAATTAGGTGGTACACCTGAAACTAGTATGTTACACGTCAATTTTACCTCAACTTAAAAAAAAAAAAAAGGTAAGAAAAGAACCTGTATTTGAATCCTGCCTAAAAAATCCAAGTTTACAATACAGCCTCCTCAGCAAGATGGTGTAAACGGGCTGATGCTGGGAGAGCTAACCCAGGAATGCTTCCTGGAAGTGGTGCGTTTTAATCCAGGTACCGTTCAGCTGTAGAGCTGTACAGTTTGGTGGATGCTGTTTAATGCTTGCGAAGCAACAGTAACTGAAGGGAACGAATGATTACCATGAATAAAACATAAAACTTGCTAACTTTTACTGAGTACAAGTAAGCCCTTCCCATGCATTTACTCAGGTACTGCTCACCATGATCCAGTAAAGTGGGTACTATTTACCACCTTAGAGTTGAAGAAATTGGCTCAAAGACGGTAGTGATTGGATGAATGTCTCACAGCCAGCAACCAGATAATCTAACATGAGTTTGTAGTTTACAGGATTCCTTGGCAAACCACAAGTAAAAGTAAGGGACATGCCTAGAAGCCAGGCCTCCCGATTCCTAGGTTTCCATTAGCCCTGAGCTGTCTCGGAATAGCGGAAAAGGACCGCCGTGGCCCTGCGGACGCGAGTCTGGGAATCCGACCTGGCTTCCGGGACCCGGCCCACCCCCAGAAGCACCACTCTGGGACCTGCTTCCCGGCATCCTCCCCGCGCGACGGCTCACTTCCGGTTCTAAGTAGGCCCAAGAAAAGCATCACCTGGCCGGCACCCTGCTCCCTGGCCAGGCTCTCCGCTGGGATTCCCGGCTCTACGCCCTCGTCGCACTGCTGCCCCCGCCTTCGGGCAACACGGCCCCCTTACCTGCCCTGCGCTCCACCCCCCCGCGGCCCCAGGCCCCCAAGCTGATGACCGCCCTCACCTCCTCTCTCTTCGCCTGCCGCGGCCTTTTACAAACGCGGCCAAACTGTTCGCTGTAACGACCGTCGTTATTGGTCAGGGCCGCCCACGCGCGGCGAATACCCGCCCACTTGGCTCGCCTTGTCTGATGGGAGTTGTAGTTTCCTCCTGTAGGCGGCTAAGAATTGCGGCGGAACGCAGCTGTGGCGTCTGCTCTAACCCCGCGGCTGTAATGCACAGGTTCTTCCGTGCGGCCGGAGCGCTTCCGGAAGACAGTGCTGGGACAAAAGGCATCGATAGGGTTCTGGCGCTGATCGTGACTGTTTCAGCCCTGAGAGAGCACTGTTTCTGCGTAGAATTCATTGGTTATCCGAGCAAAAATCGTCATAAATTATCTGCATTGTTAGCAGATGTTGGCTGTGATTTAGCGTTTTGTCAAGGGAAGTCTTGTCCACCGAAGTATTCGCTGTTTGTAAAACTTGTGTGTTTATATCAAGTTATCTTTTTCTGCCTTTACATTCTGACGTACTACTTGAACGTTTACCTTTATAATGACTTGAAATCGGCTTACCGTGTGTTTTAATTTTGGTCCTTAGAATCACACAGAATAAATCTCAATACTCTTCCTTCATGGTTGAAGGTAACTTCTGAGTGCAATGTGTTAAGGATGAGGCCAGTGTGTGTTGGAAAATTCTGGAATGAGATTTCCTGCAGCTTTGGCCTTGATTCTATTACTTAGTAGGGGTGACACTGTGGGCGGGTTGCCTAAAAACGTGTCTTCTCATCTGTTAATAAGAGAAAGGGTCCTTTCCAGGACTCTGGTTTGCTATGTTGTTTCTCAAACTGGAGGTAAGGGGAGAGCAGCACACTTTTCCACGAGATTTTTTCCAATTTTGTGTTTCCACTTTGATTGTAAGGTGTTTTTGTTTTGTTTTTTAAAGATTTTATTTACTGGGGCGCCTGGGTGGCTCAGTCGTTAAGGGTCTGCCTTCGGCTCAGGGCATGATCCTGGCGTTCTGGGATCGAGCCCCACATCGGGCTACTCCTCTGGGAGCCTGCTTCTTCCTCTCCCCCTTCCCCTGCTTGTGTTCCCTCTCTCACTGGCTATCTCTCTCTCTGCCAAATAAATAAAATCTTTTTTAAAAAAGATTTTATTTATTTATTTGACAGAGATAGCACAAAACGGGGGAGCTGCAGAAGAGGGAGAAGCAGGCTCCCTGCTGAGCAAAGAGCCCAATAAGGGGCTGGATCCCAGGACCCTGGGATCACTACCAGAGCTGAACGAAGCCATTTAACCAACTGGGCCACCCAGGTGCCCCTCGATTATGTTTCTAAAATGATCATTATATCCTGGGTCATCTGTATGATCACCTATTAATACTGTAGGGCTTCAATGCCTGAGTGTGTTTATGATTGTGCCGGTACCAACTAATTCTCTAAAGCAATTGTTCTTCAACTTGGAGTGCTGCTACAGGCATCTGGTGAATAGATGCCATGGATGTTATTGAAGATCCCAAAGGGCACCTGGCTGACTCAGTCAGTAGAGCCTGCGACTCTTGATCTCAGGGGTTGTTGGTTGGAGCCCCAGGTTGGGTGTAGAGATTACTTAAAATCTTAAAAAAAAAAAAAAAAAAAGGAAAAAAGATCCTACAATACACAGGACAGTCCTCACAACAAAGAATTATCTGACCTAAAATGTCAGTAGTGCCAAAGTTGAGAGACCCTGTGTTAGCAAGTGGGGAGGATTCCTACTAACTGATAAAAATAAAAGTCGAATCAAGAAATGGACAGAATATGAACAATTATGTCACAGAAAAGAAATACAAATAGCCAATTATCATGGAAAAACTGATTAACTTTACTTGGACTGGTGTAATACAATTAAAGAGATCATTTTACATGCATGAGGTTGCTGCAAAAATTAAAACTCAACAATCAGCAGTTGGTAAAGGTGGGAGGAATTAAGTACTTTCTGACATCATTGGTTAGAGTGTAAAATGGTAGTCTTTTAGGAGGGCTACTTAATACTATTTTTACAATTCATGTTTCTTTCACCCATCCTTTAATTTTTTTTTTCTTTGTAAAGATTTTATTTATTTGCCAGAGAGAGAGTGTGAGAGTACAAGCGGTGAGAGTGGCAGGCAGAGGGAGAAGCAGGCTCCCCGCTGAGCAAGGAGCCTGATGTGGGACTCAATCCCATAGGATCATGACCTGAGCTGAAGGCAGACAGACGCTTAACTGACTGAGCCACCCAGGTGTCCCCCATCCTTCAATTTCTGTGTATCCTAGAGAAACAGTATATACCCGCACAAAAACACATTCTTTAATGGTAGTTCCTACTTTTTATATAAAAAGGAGATGAGTATTTTTTGTTGTATACTTACAGATGGTTGAATGGTGGGGTTGTTTTTGGGTGGTCATTTACTTTTGTAATTTATTCATAGTTTATTGTATTGAGATTTATTGCTTTCTTAAACCCATCTCCTCTCTCTCTTTCCTTCTCTCTATAGCCAAATGAACAGGAAGCCCATCTGCACGAACTAGAACTAAACTGTTCTCACCTCCCACTCCTTAACCCACTGTAGTCCACACTCTGCACCCACTACCTCACTGAAAATGCTCATTTTAAAGGTACTTCCTTATTGCTAAACCCAGTGGAGTTTTTCTTTTCACACTTCTTGTATTTTTCCTTCCTGCAGTATTTGACTTGACTACTACTCTTTCCTTGAAGCTTTTCCTCCTTGATTTCTGCAACATCAAGGACCCCCTGTATTTTTCCCACTCATCAGGCAGCTCCTTCTCAGTTTCCGTTGCAAGTTTCTCTGCCTCTGCCTCTGCCTCCTTAAACACTGATGGACCTGAGTTTTTCTCACTTTAGCATCCCTCTGGGTGATTTCCATTCCATGGATTTCGAATTATCCCCTAAATGCTGATGACTGTCATCTCTATATTCAGCCTGGATCTCCCTTCTAAATTCCTTATCATTACCTACTGGTTATTTCTGATTGTCACTCATGTCCAAGCTGCATGATGAAGGCTGGAACTCCTCTCCTGCCCTCTAACTAGCCTCTAGCCTCACCCTCACAAACTACGCCTTTGCCTTTTCCCACCCCAGTAACTAGCCCCACCATCCATCTGCTTGCTCAAGCCAGGAGCCTGGGAGATACCTTGATTAAACACAAATTAGATCAATGGATCCCTTGGACTTTTAGGATAAAAAAAGTTCAAATTACTTGGCATCGTATAAAGAATTGGCCCTGATTCGGTCTTTTAGTTTTAGCTCTTATCACCTCACACCTAGTACTCTAGTTGGTCGTACCATCAGCACATGGTAGAAAAGCCATTTGGTCAAAATCAAATTGTACAAGATAACAGTTTAATTGATTAAATTCAACAAATATATATTGAGCACCTATTATTTAGCAGGTACTGGACATATACAGTGTTGAAGATGGTTGCCAGCTTTTGGTTTAGTGAAGAACACAAGTTTTTTTGTTTATTTTGAAGAACACAAGTTTTAAAAATATAATCATACAAATAATTACCAGTTGGCCCTTGAACATGGGTTTAAACTGTGTGGGTCCACTTATACGCAGATTTTTTTCAATATGGTATAGTACTATAAATATATTTTACAACTCCTTTTTCTTTAACTTATTTGAGAGAGGGAGCACCCATGAGCATGAGCGGAGTGGGGGAGAGACAGACAGAGAAGCAGGGAGCCTGACATGGGCCTTGATCCTGGGACTCCAGGATCATGACCTGAGCCGAAGGCAGACTCTTAATTGACTGAACTACCCAGGAGCCCCGTTATGTTTTTCTTAAAATTTTTTTTCTCTAGCTTTCTTTATTGTAAGGACAGAGTATAGGGGCGCCTGGGTGGCCAGTCGGTTAAGTGTCTGACTCTTGATTTCAGCTCAGGTCTTGATCTCAGGGTTGTGAGTTCAAGCCCCACATTCGGCTCCACACTGGGTGTGAAGCCTATTTAAAAAAAAAAAAAAAAAGGTATGTAATATTTATACAAATCATGTGTTGATCAACTGTTTATATTACTGGTAAGTTTTCCAATCAACAGTAGGCTATTCATAGTTAAGTTCTGGGGAAGTCAAAGGTTATACATAGATTTTCAACTGTGCAGGGGGTTGGTGCTCCTCTATATTGTTCAAGGGTCAACTGTATTAAAAATTATGACAAATGGAATAAAGGAAAAGCTTTATAAGATGGTTTGAGAAGCTACTGACTTATGATTTAGATTGTGGGTAAAGGAATGCCTTTTAGAGGAAGTGACATTTAAGAGACCTGAAGACAAAGCAGGCAAAAGGCATTCAGGTGGCAAGGCCACATGATAGGAGTCTCAGTCCCCACCCCACCCCTCTTTGCCTTGTTTCGTCAAACATCTCTTTTGCCAGTTGGCTCAATGTTAGGGTTTGTCAATAGAGGGCACTGCGGGAACAATGGAAGGGGATAGTGATGGGAAAGTACTTCCTTTATGGGTGCTAATTCTCTTTTTATTCAGTGTGGGAGCCAGTGGCCCAGTGAGTATATGGAAGATGCATTGACGCTCCCCTCAGGGGTCTTTGGGACCTGTCCCAGCTAGCTGCATCCTCAGACTACACTCTCCCCAGCCTGCAGCTGCTTCCCTGGCAGCTTTAGCTGGAGCAGCTTACAGATGTTTCTAGAAGTGACAGATATACAGAATACCAAGTTAAACAAAAAATAATTTTTAGTGTAAGTATGCTCCATGCACTATTTCGGACTGCTTTTATTTGCTACATCTGGCGATACCAGCTGTTTTCCCACCTGGTGGACCACTGCTACAGAGCCTGTTCATGTTCTCTGGCAACAGTAGATGATGTCTATGGACAGCTATGGCCCATGCTCTCTGGCATGTTTCTTCACCAGGCTGCACGTTCTGTGGTAACCAAGTCCCCTCGGAAGAGGTCAGAATCTCAGGGCTCTCCTAAACCCCTAGTTCCTTCATTGTCCACTGTTTTGTAAGTAGTAGCTGCTTTTATTTTCACCTGCGACTTCCGGATCCCTTTAACTAACAGTCCTTGTTTTACCCCTTTTAGTAGTTAACCACCTCTTACTATTTAGCAACTATTTATATTAAAATTTCCTTTTTGGGGCACCTGGGTGGCTCAGTCAGTTAAGCTTCTGCCTTCAGCTCAGGTCATGATCCCAGGATCCGGGGATCCAGCCCAGTGTCCGAGCTCCCTGCCCAGCGGGGAGCCTGTTTCTCCCTCTCCCTCTGCTGCTCTCCCTGCTTGTGCTCTGTCAAATAAATAAATAAATAAAAATGTTAAAAAAAAATTCCTTTTCAAATTTTTAGTGTTGGTCTCTGTCTCCTGACCAAAAGTGTTTACTTATTCAAGAAACTTAGAGATGAGTGTGGAGCAGAAGGGCTTATGGGAGAGTGGAGAATGGCTTGCTATGAAGTTGGAAGATTGCACAGAAGGCAATACAGACCACATTATTTAAAGATTTTACTTTTAAGTAATCTCCACACCCAACTTGGGGCTTGAACTCACAACTCCAAGATCAAGAGTCTCATGCTCTACCCACTGAGCCAGCCAGGCACCCCCCTTATTAAAGATTTTAGATTACATCTTAAATGCAATTTGAAGCAAAGACTTTCAAGCAGGGGTGGAGGGGGTGTGTGTGTCACAATCGGATTACTTCTTTTAAAGATTCTTTTGGGCTTCTGTTTCTGTAGAAACATGTTAGCAGCCTGGTTCTGGATCTTTTCACCCCTCCTAGAAACCATAGCAAAGGAAAACATATGACCACTGACCCCACAAACACTGTATTAGGTGACACTAAGGAGGCAGAGAAAACTTACCAATTCCACATTGAGCTGTACTGGATGGGAGGCCAATAGAATGCAGTGCAGGAAGAATGGGATGAGTGGGCTGGTGGTGGCAGATCTCTCTCTGCTAATATTCACTCTGAGAAGAGCCACACTGCGTGGAACCTGCGTGAGGACTGAACAAGTGTGTGAGTGCTGGGAGCAGTAGGGAAGTAAGATGTGTGAAGTGCCCGGGGGTCTACAGGTCTTTCAGAAAGCAAGTTAGGGGATCTCCTTGAAAGGCAGGAATTAGGTCTCTTAATGTAGCAGATGAAGGAACCCAGGGAGCTGAAAGCCTTCACAGAACTTCTGGGCAAGGTCACATCCTGGGGACACCTGGGTGGCTCAGTCAGTTAAGCAACTGCCTTTGGCTCAGGTCATGATGCCAGGGTCCTGGGATCGAGCCCTGCATTGGGTCCCCTGCTCAGCAGGGAGCCTGCTTCTCTCTCTCCCTCTGCTGCTCCCCCTGCTCCTGCTCTTTCTCTCAAATAAACAAAATCTTGGGGGGGGGGGGAGTCACATCCCAAAAGAGAGAATTCACTGTGGCCAGAGGAGGGAGGTGAGAAAACTGGACGGGTTTCCTCTCCTTCATTCTCCTAACGGTTTCAAATACAAGAAAATAGAAAGGAATAAACACACACTTGTGCAGACATTCTAATTAAAAATATGAAATAGAAAAACTTACCTAGAGTTTCCTGGAGAAAACACACAAGAAAAATGTTCCCACAAAGCAGCTAAGGATAATACACCAACATTTTAATGTGAATTAAACAAAACTAATGAAGCAAATGCAGCTATGAAATACAAGAATTCCTCACACAGGTCAGGATGGCGAAAATAAAAAACACAGGAAGCAACTGTTGGTGAGAAGGTGGAGAAAAAGGAATCCCCATGAGCTGCTGATGGGAATGCAAACTGGTGCAGCCACTGTGGGAAAACAATATGGAGTTTCCTCAAAAAATTAAAAATAGAGGCGCCTGGGTGGCTCAGCCATTGAGCATCTGCCTTCGGCTCAGGTCATGATCCCAGGGTCCTGGGATCAAGCCCTGCATCGGGCTCCCTGCTCGGGGGGAAGCTTGCTTCTCCCTCTCACAGTCCCCTTGCTTGTGTTCTCTCTCTCGCTGGCTCTGTCAAATAAATAATATCTTTAAAAAAAAAATTAAAAATAGAATTACCACATGATCCAGTAATCCTACTACTAAGTATTTTCCCAAAGAATACAGAAACTTTAGTTCGAAAAATAGATAAGCCCTCCTAGGTTTACTGCAGCATTACCTACAATAGCCAAATTATGGTATTTGGCTCAAGTGCCCATCGGTAGATGAATGGATAACGATGAGGGGTTTACAAACACGCACACACACCATTACTCAGTCATGAAAAAGAATAAAATATTGCCCCTTGGAGCAATATGGGTGGATCTGCAATATAATACTAAGTGAAATAAATCAGAGACAGATGATTTGACTGTATGTCACCATATGTGATTTCACTTACATGTGGAATTTAAGAAAAACAAAGAAAAAAAGAGAAACCAAAAAAACAAACTCTTAACTACAGAGAGCAAACTGATGGTTGCCAGAGGGGAGGTGGGTGGGGTGATAGGTGAAATAGGTGAGAGGGATTAAGAGTAACTTATCTTATGAACACTGAGTAATGCATAGAACTGCAGAATCACTATATTGCACATCTGAAAGTAATAAAACGCTGTATGCTAACTCTACTGGAATTAAAAAAAACAAAAAACAAACAAAAAAAAAACAAACAAGAACTCAGGGAAGATAGGTCCCTGAAGTAAAACAGAAATTGGTTTTAATTTAGGAAACAGAAAATGACAAAACCACTTCAGAAATTAAGACTAGGGGGCACCTGGGTGGCTCAGTCAGTTGAGCGGCCAGCTCCTGGTTTCTGCTCAGGTCATCTCAGGGTCTGAGGGAGCCACACGTCAGGCTCCATGCTCAGCAGGGAGTCAGCTTGTGGATTCTGTCTCCTTCTGCCCCTCCCCTCATTCATTCTCTCTGGATCTGTCTAAAATGAATAAATCTTTAAAAAAAAAAAAAAGACTAATTTCACTTAGCATAATCTCCTCCAGCAGAGAAAGACAATTATCATATGGTTTCACTCATTTATGGAACATAAGAAATAGCAGGAAGATCGGTAGAAGGAAGGAAAGAATGAAGGGGGGGTAAACAGAAGGGAGAATGAACCATGAGACTATGGACTCTGGGAAACAGAGGGCTTCAGAGGGGAGCAGGTAGGGGACTGGGATAGGTCGGTGATGGGTATTAAGGAGGGCACATATTGCATGGTGCACTGGGTGTTATACACAAATAATGAATCATGGAACATTATATCAAAAACTAAGGATATACTGTAAGATGACTAACATAAAAAAATTATTTAAAAAATGACTAAATTAAAAGGAGCACAAGTGAGTCTGGAAACCACAGGAAGCATGTTAAGAACAGAGATTAGAAATGAGAAAAGCAAACAAAAAGATAAAAGAACTAAGAACAAATGATTGAAACAGATGATAAGCAGAGGAAATCCAACAATATTCTAAGCTGTGGAATACTACAAATATTTATTAATGTAATTCAGGAAAACTTTTTAAGTATCTTAGTACACGTACTTGGCCCAGGAAGGGAATGTTTCCCTTTTGGTAGGATGTTTTTCCCGACAATTGCCTTTTCTCACTTGCCCGATTTTCTTCTGACATTGGAGTCTTCTTATATCCTCCGCCCTCCCGTAAAATGGCTCATTCTGTAATTATCTACATAGCCCAATCTGTCAGATGATCAAGTTGAGCCCTCTGACCATCAATCTAGACTGGCTGCCCAGTTGCTTCACAGCTGTTATCCAGGACTCCCATGCTGGGTCCCATTTCTAGACACATTTTTTTTTTTTTAAAGATTTTATTTATTTGACAGAGACAGCCAGAGAGAGAGAGGGAACACAAGCAGGGGGAGTGGGAGAGGAAGAAGCAGGCTCATAGCGGAGGAGCCTGATGTGGGGCTCGATCCCGGAACTCCGGGATCACGCCCTGGGCCGAAGGCAGACGCTTAACAACTGTGCCACCCAGGCGCCCCTAGACACATTTTTTTATTTGCTCTCATTTTTGTGGAGCTTATCCAGTAACTGAGAACCAGTGAAGAGAATCTTTTAAGTTGCACATCCAAAAATGTCTTTATTCTATGGTCACCCATGAGAGTGCATATGTGTGTATAAAATACCATTGGATATATAATTCAAACTTTTGAAGACACTACCCCACAGATTCCCTAGTTTCTAGTGTTGCTGTTGAGTATTATTCTCAATTCTTTTGCTTTCTGGTAAATTTTATTCTATGGTGTCCTAAAATTTCATGGTAATGTGCCTTCCTATGGGTCTTTCATATTTATTGTGCTAATTTAATAATAGCTTTTTTTCAATCTTGAGACTCATAATTTTATCAAGGAAATTTTATTTTCTAATAAATTTCAACCACTGCTTTATTTTCTCAGTTCTCTTCCTGGAACTCCTATTGGTTGTATTTAAACCTCCTGAATTGATTCCTATTTATTTTCCCCCTCCACTTTTAATTTCTGTTCTAGAACATTTCCTTGTCTTTTAATATTCTCACTAAATGTATTCATATTTTAATTTCTTCTAACATTTTATTAGTATCCTGTTCTAATTTCTCAGAGTATCTTCTTATTATCTGAGGCTATTACAGTTCTTAGAAGTTTTTTTTGACTCTTGAGAATTGCTTTTTGTTTAGATCTTTCACAAAGTTTTCCTCAATTTCTGGTGATTTTTTTAAAAAAGATTTTATTTATTTGAGAGAGGGTGGGGGAGAGAGAGAGAAAGCATGAGCAGGGGGAGGGGCAGAGGGAGAAGCAGGCTTTCTCCTGAGCCAGGAGCTCAATGAGGGGCTCAATCCCAGGACCCTGGGATCACGACCTGAGCCAAAGGCATACACTTAACTGACTGAGCCATCCAGGTGCCCAATTTCTGGTGATCTTTAGCTGTCTTTTTTTAAAAGTGAAGCACTGAACACCTGTTTGGAAGACTTGTGTACATGGGCAGGGCCTGCGGATTGGCATTCTCCACTGTAGGGGGCTGTGGCCAGCTGGCTTCTTGGTGGGGACCCTCAAATGTCAGCATCTGTCTTTTCTTTCAAAAAAAAAGATGATGTTCATAAGATAAGTTACTCTTATTTTTTCCATATAAGGATCCTCCAAATCCTAGAGCTGAACAAGGATAAGGAGCTAGGAATCTCATTTACCTTATATTAGTAAAACTGTACTTAATCCCTTTTCCTAGCCTAGTAATCCTTGTCAGATGTCTTTTTCCTTTTTTAGTTGAATTGCTATCAGAACTTCAGCCACTTCCAACTTCAGAGGCCATAATATAACATCCTATTCAACTGAGACACATTCATATACGTTTTATTAAGGCTCCTAAATTAAAATGTGTTGTTTTGAAGGTGAACAGAAGGTAGGTTCTAAACACAACAGTCAAAATGCAGTGACAGGAAAAAATGAAACCCTCTACAAAAAAGATTTTGTCTTTATAAATCATCTTTCACTGAAGAGGTTTTTGTTTGTTTTTTTAAGTAATCTCTACACCCAAAGTGGGGTTTTGAACTCACAACCCCAAGATCAAGTGTTAGATGTTTTCTACCAACTGAGCCAGCTAGGTGCCTCTAAAGGGTTTGTTTTTTAATTCCTACAAACACACCTTACTTTTCCAATTTAACCGTAACCTCAGAAGCATCCCACAGCACTTAGTAAACCTCTCTTTGTGTATATAATCTAGTCCCTACCAACTGCCTTCTCAAATATCAACTGAACTCTTAACACATACAGAAGGAAGACAAGCAAGCACAGGGACGAAACAAGAGACTAAAACTAGAATGCGGAACTCATTTTCAACAGGGAGATAGTATCAACAAGGAAAATGAGATCCTGGTTCCATAATGAATTAAATCTACAGAATGCCAATTCTTTGTGGTATTAAATAGTAATCCAATGCAAACAGTGGTTTCTGGAATAAGGTTAAAAAAAGAAAAATCTAACAAATACCTGAGTGAATATAACAATATGGTTAGACCAAAAAGAAAAATCTTTCACACACAATAATCACTGCAAGAAGATCCCACAGGTTATAGAAAACATAAAGGAACTTTAATATCCAAACAGTCAGGGCAAAGAATACTGGATTAACGACCCATTAAGTGTGAATCACTTCAGGTTCTTTACAGTACCAGATGTATTTTATAGTAAAATCTGAATGCATATTTCAGAGAACGAAACCATTTTTAAAACTTTAATTTCCTTACCTGATAATAATACCAGTATTATTTTTAGACTAAAAAATCTTTAAATGATTTTAACAGTAGGAGTAAGATTTAAACCAAAGTTAGCAATGCTCCTGAAATGTCAATTTGTTCAGTAGTAACTTTTTGAGAAATACCACTTTCTTCTCAAAAAGTAGTTAATGTACACTTTAAGATTTGTGCAATAAGAAAATATACTGGCTAATAAAAAGTGTTACTTGAGATAGTCAAAATGAAGGAAAAACTATACTTTCACTTAAATTACTTATGCCCAAATAATTTACCCTGCAGTCCACAGATGTACAGGAAATAAAATATTTTTGAGTAAGAAAAATAATGAGGGTCCTAAAATAGAAACATAAACCAGAAGAATCTAAAAATAGCTTCCTGATATTTTATTTTTTGAGTATTTCATTTAAGCTGCTTCTGGTTGCATGCCCTGATCTGTAGAAGTTAACAAGTAAATAAAATTCCAAAGGATTTAAAAAATTAACTCATCTTCCATAAAGCAACTTTTAATGTATCAACACTTAAAAATACACAGTGACGTAATGAAACATCAGTACAACTGCATAGAATTGAGCTCCAGAGAATTATACACTTATGAGCTGTCTTTCCTGGGCTCTGGTTTACATGAATATTGGCTTTAGAGACCAGCTTAATTTGCTCCTACCTGGAAGAGACAAGGCCAGGAAACTTAAGATTTCACAGGCCTTTTCTGTTGCTAAATGCTAGGAGCTCTCTGAAGGTCTTAAAAACAACGAACCATCCAAATATGTATACTGGGGACTCTTCCCCTTTGTGAGTAAAGGAAGAAGAAAGTTTGTGACTTTCACTGAAAACAAAAACAAAAATCTCCCACAACTCTTCTAAGAGACTCTGAAATGTACTAGAAATTTCAAAACTAGAACAATGCCATCAAAGATTAAACCTCTTAAATGCTCGGAGCCACCCCAAAATAATAAAATTGGGAACTCCAGGAAAACAGGTACCAAAAGAATCAAAATAATGATTGCACTGAGGATTCTCCTCTTTGAAGGCTGTTTAAGGAGGTAGGATTTTAAGGTTTTTTTTTTTGTTTTTTTTTTTTTGTTTTTTTTTAAATCTTTTGGCCTCTGAACATTTAAAAAATGCTTTGCCCGGCTGGTCCTTCAGGCTAATTATGAAGTTCACAACAAACTCCAAGCCTGATATAGGATATTCTACAGTTTCACAGCTATCATTTGTACATTTTAAAATTAAGTTGATTTACTCTTTTTGAGTAAATGTAACTAGAAAATGGCAAATTAATATATTCCTTTACATACAACTTTGTGTCTCAAAATTCTTGAAAAACAAGAGCAGATGATTTTGTATTCAAAGACTACCAAAGTGTGTATTTGATATTCACATGCAAACAACTTAAAACCTTAGAAATCTCCTGTCAACTCTGCATGACGCCTTTAAGAAGGAAATGACATACAAAGCTTGCTAACTGTGCAAAATATTAAATTGCTTAAACATTTTACAGAATGAAAAAATACATGTAAATGTAGAAGTTGACACATGAAATTAACACGGGCTCATAAGAACTTCTCACATTTCAGAGATTTTCTTTAGTAGCAAGTTTTTGTTTTTATATTTCCTGGTACACAGCAAAGTTTATCACAGAAGATAAAAATCCTTTAAACAAATCCAAGAGGGAATTCTTGAGGCACCTTCTCATATAAAACACAAAATGAATGCAATTATCAATCCATCTGAGAAAAGTTTTCAATCTAAGTGAACATCATTTTTCCCCATTTAAGTATATTTTACAGAAATTCAATAAGGCAAGACAAATTTGTGACAAATGTAGTTACAAAAATGATGTAAACTAATAATTTATATTTTAAAACCCCAAAGGGAAAACAGTGGAGATGGGGGACAGTTCAAACAATGCCTTAAAACAAAACAAAACAAAACAAAAACCCCAAAAAACCCTAAAACAGAATTGTGCACAAGCTGAAGATTATAAAGAACTTCTAGACTCTGCACAGTTTTGGTTCTTCATTTGTTTTTAACATCTTTATATTACATGTTTTAAATCATATCAGGAATGCAAACTAGAACTGCACACTACTTTAGTGGAAAAAAGTTCAACATTGTGCAATTTTCTGCCTCTTAATTTTAAAAAAGTGGCAGCAATCCCTGCATTTGTATTTGAAACAAGGATCTGAGAAACTTTATCAAAAAAGGTAATGAAGGCAAAAATTGGCAGACATCCAGCATCTTGTTTCTTTTTAAAACAATGTGGATGATAAGTAATTTCATGATTAAAAATGAATCTTTTAAATAAATACATTGTATCTGACATTTGCACTGACTGATTTGATAAATCTTTAAGTAAACAACGGCTTTACTACACTCCCTGTAGCCTCAAGCCACTGGCTTTAGATTATGGAGTCCTTTTTCACTGGGTTTCATACCCTGCCACTCGATACCCTGCAGGCTGATTAGGCAACATGCTGCCATTCTGTCCTGGAGGTGGTTGCACTCCGTAATTTGGTCCCATCCAAGGTGCAGAAGACTGTGTCTGACTGGTAGAAAATGTGAAAGAAGCAGAGAGGAGGGGAAAATCCATTGGTTAAAATAAAATGCAATACCAAGAAAAAATAACATATACATGGAAAAAACACTTTTACTTAAGCCCAAATATAAGAGTAATGGTTAAGCCAGGGAAAGTGAAGACAAAAGCTTTTTCTCTTAAAAACAAGCATCCTCATAGGTTTAATTTGTGCAGTTTAATTTTGTTAGTTTAATATAGCTTAAAAACAAAAACAAAAACCCTGTACCTGTGAACATTTATCCCCTTTGAATTCAGAAAAAAGTCATTTCTAATCTCAGAAAGGAAAACTGTGCATCTGGGTTAGACATACATTGAACAAGCCACTATCTGAAAGAAACACGATCATTTGGCACAATAGAGACTACTACCACTTCTATTACTCAAAGAAAAAATTAAAACAATTATTAGCATATGTAAGCTCATAATATTTTTCAACATTACAAATATAAGGTTCTTTTATTTTTTTAAAGATTTTATTTTTAAGTAAACTCTACATCCAACATGGGGCGCAAACTTACAATCCCAAAATCGAGAGTCTTATGGTCTAACGGCTGAGCTAGCCAGATACCCCACAAAAACCAGATTCTTTTAAAATAAAAACTGCAAAGTATTTTTAGTTTCTTTTTCAAAAATTTAGTAAAATTTCATAACTCAAGGTGTATAAAGAAGCATCCATATAACAATGTGTGAATAAACCCTACAGCAGCGGGGGGGTGGGGTGGGGGAGAGGAAGCATTAACGAATAAAAACAACTAGCATCAAAACAACCATATCCAAGAATGGCTAAATGATCATGAGTCACGTAAAAAGCTTAGCAATTATTAAGCTCTCATTTTCTTACTTAAATATTAGTTGATTCATTACCAAGCATTACCAAAAATTCTTTTAACACTTGTTATGTCTCAGAGCAGCATATTTCCAAATTTTTAAAGAAATACACTTAAAATTATAAATTAAAAACAGCTCTAAACTAAGTCCTTGAATGGCTAAAAATTGCTTTAGACAGAGGACCACATTACCTACTAATTACTTAAAATCTCTTCCTAAATTCTTAACTTTTCAAAGGCTAATAATAAAGGAAAAAAGCAAATATGCTTACTTAAATCCCTGCTGATTCCATGCCTGGCCATACATTCCATATGCAGGTACTTGCCAACCATTAGGCATATACTGGCCAATTTGTTGTGCATTTCCATACCACTGGCCCCACTGGCCATAAGCTTGTGGATATCCAATTTGATTCTGCTATTAAGTAAAATTATAACAAGTAATTTAGTATTATTTGAAGTTATATGTATACACACAGTCCTAATGTACCACAAATATGTAGCTGTAACACATAGGGCCATCATTGCAATTAAAATAAAAAGATAAACAAGAATTTATAAGATGAATGCATTAAAAAAAAAAAAGTAAGGTTATACTGCTCTAACTACATGATGCTCTAAATGGCACACTCTTTGTAAGGCAGTAGATAATGTCCCAGTAATAAATATCAAACTCAGTACAATGTTTAAGTGTTTTATAAATTAAACTAGATAGGGAAGATAGAAAAGATTACTTATCCCTATATTCAGTTTACATAGTTTAGGATTTTCTTATTCCTATCTTGGTGCTCCGCTTATAGTTTCTTCACAGAAAGTTTTTTTTTTTTTTTTTTTTTTTTTTTTTTAAAGCGAGAGTGCAAGAATGTGCAAGGCAGGGGATATTAAACAGGCTCCACGCCCAGCACAGAGCTGACCCGGGGCTTGATTTCAGGACCCTGAGATCATGACCTGAACCGAAATCAAGAGTCAGACACAAGGCACGCCTGCATGGCTCAGTTGGTTAGCCGTCTACCTTTGGCTCGGATCATGATCCCAGGGTCCTGGGATTGAGGCCCGCATCAGGCTCCAGGAGCCTGCTTCTCCTTCTCCGCTCCCGCTCCCCCTGCTTGTGTTCCCTGTCTTTCTGTCTCCCTGTCAAATAAATAAATAAAATCTTCAAACAAACAAACAAACAAACAAAAACAGAGTAAGACGCTTCACTGATTGAGCCACCCCAGGCAGCTCCTCATAGAAATCTTTATGGGATCACATTTGAACCAGTAAAGCTGCCTGGAAAAACAAAAGCAGCAAAATCTAGAAAAAACGCCAAGACTCTAAATAAATATATTTATAGCTTTTGTTTTAACTGAGTCAAACATGCTTGTGAGTTCTCCAAATAGTATGTGAATAAATCTACCAAGTGTTAAGAAAAAAGCCTGAATACCCTGTTAGGTAAACTACCACTCTAGAAGTATAATACATGTAGGAAGAGCCCTTATATATTATCATTTTAGCTAGAAACTATTAACAAGGATTATCAATAATTTCATTTTAAAATAACCTATTTTTAGCCCAGCAATTACTGTGCAAAGTCAAGAACCTCTCACCTGCTGCACAGGATTTATCATATCAAGAGTTTCTTTGCCCCAATAGCATTTCACGACATGACCTTCAATGGTAGTTCCATTAACAGAAACGATTGCATGTGCTGCACTTTCATGGGAATTGAACCTATTGAAAAGAATATTAAGAATCACCAATATAAACTGTTTAAAGTACTTATGAATAAACCCATTTCTAAAAATCAAGCTGAGACTGAGGTAAAACAGGAACTTCACACAAAAGAATAAGATGGTGTATTTTCTTTGGTATATTTTTTTTCAAAAATCTTGTAGTTCTGGAGAAACTTCTTTTAACTGAGAATGGTTTTATTGATCTTGGGGTTTTAAGGAGGGAGCCATTAAAACATAGTGGCAAATATTGCTAAATGCTAGTGAAATTTCTATTTTTTTTACAACCAAGGTAAATTTAAAAAAAAATACTAAGTTAAATATTCAAAATGATTTTTTGGGGAAAAAGCTTTTTTAAAAAACCACCCATACCGAACAAATGAATATCCTTTATCTGGAAAGACTCGAATTTCCATTATTTGTCCAAATGGTGAAAAAGTCTGACGCATCAGTTGTTCTGTTAGACAAAAATCAAAAGAAACCACACCAAGTTATATAAAATCCTACAGACATTAAGCTTTTCAGTTAAAAAATTATAGCCTCAAAATGCCACACAGGTAAGGTTCCCATACCTGTCAGCCCAGAAGTGACACCTCCACAGTATACAGTACAGTTGCTTGGACTAGACTGATTTACAACCTCATCATATGATAGCTGTTTGGTGTTTGCTGGGGAGGGAAGAGTTTAATATTTTAAATTCATTAAATAAAATATTCAGAAAGAGAAAAGCAGCATCAACTACTGCTGTAATGGTAATTTTTACCTTGACCAAAATGCTTACATAATACATAATACATCTGATTGAGGATTAAATCTCCCCCAAGAATGTCTAAAAAATTACTCAATATTCTCTATTTAATAGGAGACTTAACATTAGAGACAATATCTTTTATTATTTAAAATTACAAAAATGAAAACTAAGTACATTTTCAACAGTAGTCTTGATTTGCTTCTCATCTATTTCTGCAATAAGTCTCCGGGAACAGCTCTAACATTTAAAATCTAGTGTATTTTTCTCCAAAATTCCACATTTCCTTTTCTTCTCCAATACACCTACACTCATATGTACTCTTTGGAGCTGGAGGCTTTCGGGTTGCCCAGTTAGTTCTGATTTGTCTTCCACCAAGCCACTGGCCACCCATCTGCTGAATGGCGTTTTCGGCATCCTGTTCCGCACATTAGAAATGACAAAGAAGCCACCATTAGTTGATGTTGAAAGACTATTAGCAGCAGAGAAAATTCAGTTGCTTTTCAAAAATGTCTACTGAATGAAAATGCTTTATAAAATACCCAACATACGATATGTTTCCTAAAATGCAATGATGCTTTTAAATTATCTTTATTTGGATATCAGACTTTGGGAATGCTAATTACCTGAAAAAAGTTCAGAGCCCCAAAGCCCTTAAGATAGCTATTATAAAGTTCATGTAATAACTCAGACTATTATGGATGAAAATCTCATTTTACACAATCCAACAAACTTGTGACAGTATTTGGTTTCTCATTCACCCAACAAGTAAACACTGAATAACTATAATGTTCTAGGCAGCCCATTAAGTGCTAGGGATTCACCGGTTCATGAGACAGACATGGTCTCTGCTGACACAGAGCTGACATTCTTTTGGGGCCACAAACTCATCACAAATTGTGGGAAATGCCATGACAGAAGCAAAAGGATGGTGGCACCTGGGTGGCTCAGTTGGTTACATGTTTGCCTTTGGCTCAGGTTATGATCCCGGGGTCCTGGGAAGGAGCCTCTGCTTGGTGGGGAGCCTGCTTCTCTCTCTGCCTGCCAATCCCTCTGCTTGTGTGCTCTCTCTCAAATACATTTAAAAAAACTTTTAAAAATCTTTAAAAAAACACAAAAGGATGACATAGAGAATATGGGCTTTGGGATCTACTTCAGACAGCATGATTAGGGAAGGTCTCTCTAAAATACATCATTTATACTGAAACTGAGAGGAATAGGAGCTAGCAAGTCAAAACCCCAGGGAAGAAAGACCCTGGTGAAGAGAAAAGCATTGTAAAGTGTGTTCCGGCAGGAAAGAGTTTGTTATGTATCTGAAAAAAGCATGTTGGGGATGCCTGGGTGGCTCAGAAGGTTAAGGGTCTGCCTTCAGCTCAGGTACAGATCCCAGAGTCCTGGGATTGAGTCCTACATCTGGCTCCCTGCTTAGTAGGGAGTCTGCTTCTCCCTCTGCCCCTCACCCTGCTTGTGTGTGCTCTCTCAAATAAATATATAAAATCTTAAACAACAGTAACAACAACAAAAAGGCATGTCAAAGACAACTAGTTTTAGTGGAATCTAGTGAGCTAAAAAAGGGTGCCTATAATAAAAAGCCAATAAAAGATTTAAAGTAAGAGACTGTCATGATCTGATTTATGTCTTAACAAGTCCATTCTTAGCACTAGGGGAAGAGAATGGTTTAGGGAGATGGGTTAGTAAGAGGAAAAAGACATTCTGAGACTAAAGCAATACCCATAGCAGTGGATATAACCTATGGAAAGATTCAACAGAGCTTTGGTAATACAAAGTAAAAGGGGAGGAAATCAAAGATAACTCCTACATTCCTTCTTGGGTATTAGGGAGGACAGTGTTAGTTAGCATTTACTGAAATGCAAAAGGAGGAAAACAGGTTTGAAGAAGAAACTAAGAACTCCATTTAAAACCCAGCAAGTTTGAGATGTCTGTAAGACATCTAAATGAAAACCACTTGTTAGTAAGTATGGAGCACAAAGAAGTAAACTGAATTGGAGATATGGACTTCAGAGTCACAAAGACAGACTAGAGAGAAAAGAAGACATCCTGAAAGAGAGCAAAACCTGAAAACTAGGTAAAAAATTACTAGCGAAGGTGCCTAAGTTGTTCCCAGTGATGAAGGAGAAACCCACAAGAGTGTACTGTTACAGAGCCAAAGTAGTAGAAATCTATGGTAAACCTGAAAAAAGTAGTGTTGATACAGAGTGACAACAAAAGCCAGCTTACAGTGGACTAAAAAGTAAATGGGGTTCAATTCTGCTTGTGTATATGTGGGCTTAATCTAGAATGAAAGAACAGGCAAATTCAAGGCTAAAGGCCATTCTTGACACACATAAAAAGGAAATGCATATTCTTAAAAAGAAAGAAACATTGTTTACCATACCTATCAGTTAGAATTCCAGGACATATTTATTGTTGTGGGTTGAATTGTGTCCCTTAAATTAACATAAAGTCCCAACTACCACCTGCTCCCAACAGTGAATGTGACCCAAACTGGAAATAGGGTCCTTATAGATGTGTTAATTAAGATGAGATCATCCTAGGGGCTCCTGGGTGGCACAGAAGGTTGAGTGTTCAACTCCTGGTTTCGGCTCAGGTTGTGATCACATGGGTTGTGGGATCAAGCCCTGAAAGGCCAGGCTCCATGCTCAGCAGAGAGTCTGCTTCAGGATTGCCTCTGCCCCCACCCTCACTCATGCATGTTCTCTCTAAAATAAAATCTTGTGGCACCTGGGTGGCTCAGTCGGTTAAGTGTCTACCTTTGGCTCAGGTCATGGTCCCAGGGTTCTGGGATCGAGCCCCACATCAGGCTCCCTGCTCAGAGGGGAGTCTGCTTCTCCCTCTGCCCCTCCCCACCCTGCTCATGCTCTCTTCTCTCAAATACATACATACATACATACATACATAAAATCTTAAAAAAAAAAAAAAAAAAAGATGAGATCATCCTGGATTAGGGTGGGCCCTAAACCCAGTATGACCCGATGACCTTATAAGAAGAATGAGAAGACAATGTGGACACATCTGGGGGGAAAAGGCCATGTGAAAAATAAGGCAGAGACTAGAATGATGTAGCTACAAGCCAAGGATACCAACAATACCAACGATTGCTGACAACGGTCAGAAACTACAAGGGAGAGTTCTTCCACAGAGCCCTGAGAGGAAGCATGGCCATGATGACAACCTCGATTCTGGACTTCTACCACCAGAACTTGAAGAGAACAAATTTCTGTTGTTTTAAGTCATTCAGCTTATGGTACTATGATACAGCAGCCCTACAAAACAAATTCAACTACTCACAAAAGAGGGAAAAAACTTTTTATGGTGTGTGTGTGTATTATTGTGAACGGGACATGAAGTGGAAGCACATGGAAACAAATCTTTTGAGAAGTTTGATTCTGAATTATGGAAGAGAAATGGGGGGGATACGTAGGAAAGGGATATGGGGTCAAGTCTGTGTGTTTAAGGTAGGCTCCATGCCCAACATGGGGCTTGATCTCACGACCCTGAGACCAAGAGTTGCATGCTCTACCAACTGAGTCAGCCAGGTACCCCAACATGCTTTTGATTAATACATAGAACATGTTTTTTGGTTGATGGGAATGATCCAGTGGAGAGGGAAAGACTGATGACAGAGGACAAGAGAACAGCAAAGAACATATTAGTCAATTCTATTTATAGAAAGAAAATGTTCAAAACACAGAAATCTATAGTAGTAGATTAATAAGAGTAGATATAGTAGTAGATTGATAGTTGCTCAGGGCTGGGGCGCCTGGGTGGGTCAGCCAGTTAAGTGTCCAACTCTTGATTTCGGCTCAGGTCATGATCTCAGGGTCATGAGATCGAGCCCTGTGTGGGGCTCTGCACTGGGCGTGGAACCTGCTTAAGATTCTCTCCCTCCTTAACCTCCCCTCAAAAAAAAAAGAAAAAAGAAAAAAAGGTTGCTCAGGGCTGAGGAAGAGAAGGTGTAGAAGGAAAAGGACGGTGACTGCCAATGCGTATGTAGTTTCTTTTTGGGGTGATGAAAATATTCTAAAATTGTGACAGCTGTGAATATCCTAAAAACAACTTAACTGTATACACGAAACAAGCAGATTTTGTGGTATGTGAATTATATCTCAATAAAGGGAAAAAAATGATTAAGCACAGGAACAAGGTCCCTGAAAAGGCAAGATAGGTAGGATCCCAGTTTTCAGTGGTTTGACCTTGCACAGAAAGGACATTTCTTCTACTGTAACAGGAAGAGGAAGGTGGTTGAAAGCTGAGGGCATTCTTGTATAGCTTCTGTTTTCTCAAAGCATGAAGGTTGTCATCTTTAGGGTGACGATGGAGAAAGGCGCGAGGAATATTTGAGGAGACAGGAGGGGGCATGAAACAATTGTAACAAAGAATGGGAACTCAAACTTACTAAAGAAACAGGTTTGCAAAGATAGTACCATGCACTCATTTAACATTTGTAACCATTAATTTAGAAGCGAAACCAGTTGAGTCAGTTCTTCTTTAGCAGTATTTCATTACTTCAGAGTAGGCAGAAAAGCTATGTTCCATCAGTACTGGAGTTTGCCTGTAGCATGCCCGACATGGGAAGAGAGGCAAGAGAGTGAAGGATAACCACAATTAGGGCTGGGGTACTTCGCCACACCAGAGTGCTGCCAATCACATAAAACAAATTTTATAGACGCTGAAATGTAAACTGAGGAAAATAAATTACTTCCTCAAAGTTAACCTACCATAGGATGGCTGTTAGGATTCAAATCCATCTCTGGTTGACACCAGGGGCCATACAGATATTCTTTGCTGACTCTATGCATTAGTGATTTTTATATAGCAGGGACCTATACACCATAATCTCAAATGGAAAAATTAGTTCCTAGTCCACAAAAGCCTATTTCCCCAACATAGCACAAAACATTAATATCCTATATATCGATCTTCCAAGGAACTCACACTAACTGTGGCTATCAACCCATTGTATGAAGTATTTTTCTACCTTTCCTAAATATTATGCTATGATTAACAGTAAAGCTCTTGAAATCAATAATTTTTATATTCTCATCTCACAGAAAAAAAAAACCCTTATAAATAGTAGATGGGATATGTACATGGCAGAGATTTTATCTTTTCACCTCTCAATATGCTTTACCATTTCCAAGTTTTTCTAATATATGGGTTTTTCCGGACCTCTTAGGCTTACTCACTTTCTTCACAAGATTTCCTTTCTTAGAAGACATTTTCACTTCATGAAAGGAAGATGAAAGCTATACTGCACAACACATTTTTTTTTTTTAAGATTTTATTTATTTACTTGAGAGAGGGAGGGAGAGAAAGCAAGAGCAGTGGGAGGAAGAGGCAGACTCCCCGTCGATCAGGAAGCCAGATGCAGGGCTTGATCCCAGAACCTGGAGATCAAGACCTGAGCCGAATGCAGACACTTAACCATCTGAGCACCTAGATGGCTCTGTACAACACATTTAAATAACTAGATCCCAGGGCACCTAGCTGGCTTAGTTAAGTGTCTGACTTTAGCTCAGGTCATGATCTGAGGGTCCTGGGATTGAGCCCCAAGTCAGGCTCCTTGCTCTATGGGGAGTCTGCTTCTCCCTCTCCCTCTGCCCCTCCCCTCCATTCATGTTCTCTCCAATCAATCAATAACAACAAGATACAATGTTACTATGTGAACAGCTGAGATAATTGCAGTGCATTCTACATTCTCTTACCCAAACTTGCAAGCCAAGTAAACATTTTTAAGGCAGACTTCTGATTTGGAAAATAAATTTTGGGTAAAATGGTTGCAAACTGTTATAGCAAATATCTCCATAGTAAGAGTTCATAGTGAAGAATAACGAGACAGTTCCAATGTAAGCAGACACAGGAACCCAGAAAAAAAAAAAGTCTGACAATATCTGGTGTTAACTACAAACACATGTATTTTTTAAAAAGCCAGAAGGAACTGGCACAATAACCAATGGTCATAAACTTCACATGAAGCCATTAAGAAATGATACAATATCTATTTCAAATATTTTGTTTATTAAAGAAAAACCTTTTTTTTTTTTTTTTAAGATTTTATTTATTTATTTGACAGAGAGAGAGAGAGAGACGGCCAGCAAGAGAGGGAACACAAGCAGGGGGAATGGGAGAGGCAGAAGCAGACTCCCAGTGGAGAAGCCTGATGCCGGGCTTGATCCCAGAACGCCGGGATCATGCCGAGCCAAAAGCAGACACTTAATGACTGAGCCACCCAGGCGCCCCAAAGAAAAACCTTTCTAAAATACATATCACACTATCAAAAACTTTTAATAGCTCATTTTAATTTTTTTTTTCTTAAAAATTTCTCTATGCCTAACATGGGGCTTGAACTCACAACTCCTGAGCCAGTCAGGCTCTCCTAATGGCTTATTTTTTAAGGCATTCTTTTTTTTCCCCCCTAAGGTATTCTTACACAAAAAGTACCCTAGTGTTTCAGTAACTCATCTTTGGCAAATGACAGTCCTAACATAGAAGCAATACACTAAAATCGAAGGTTAACGGAACCTTAGTATATACTCCAGTGCATATATATTCTCCCACCATTCACGCCTGTATTTTTGAAGTGTTATATCTCTGGCATTTAACTATTTTGAACCTTGAGTTATCACACTAAAGGAGGTAAATCATTTACTTAAACTTATAATACATTTACAAGGTTCAAACTTCAAGCAGCACAATACTGTGAGCAGCTGCCCACCATTTGCCCCTCATTTCCAACCCCCAAACAGGAAACTCTACGGCAAATTTTTTGCTTATCCCTGTGAGAGGAACACACATACCCCCCAAAAATACACAAATTTTTACACAAATGAGCCTTTTTCACTTAATTTACCACAGAAATAGTTCTATAATCAGTATCTATAGAGATTCCCCCTTCAGTAAGTACTGGCTATGGAAAGATTTCTATGGCATATATATTTTTTATATTTTAAAACAAAAGCACATGATTATGTTGTATGGAGGACATGCCAAAGATTTCATCCAGCTGACACACTGAAGATGAGGCTTTTCCTTCTGTATATACCTTACTCTCACCTATCATTTGACAAACTGGGCTATCCTTTCTTTTCTCCGCAAAACCCAGAAATTTCAAGTCCATGCAAATTGGTGTTCAGTAAATGATTGTTAAATGAAAGAAATGAGAAGACATTTTCATATAATTTCTAAGAAGTCCCCACCCATTGGAGCATTTTACTGTTTGTTTTTTGAACAGTTTATTTATTTATTTTTCAAGTAATCTTTGTACCCAACATGGGGCTTGAACTCACAACTCTGAGGTCAAGAGTCTCACGCTCTACTGACTGAGCCAGCCAGACGCCCTATCAGTTACTCTTTTCCAGGTAAATTATATATATTTGCAGGTAATATGATTTTATATTTTAAAAATTCACAAGAACCAACTGAAAATTACCATAAGAGAATTTAGTAAAATAGTATGTTAACTCATTATCAACAACTATATATATTCATATATATGAAGCAAATAGAAAACGCTATTACTTTTAAATTATCATAGAATATAAACATGGAGATAATGAATACATGAGATTTTCAATATCTACCTTTGATAATTTAAACATCTCTACTTCCTATATTCTGAAAACATTTTATCAGTACTTTGCATGCATCAGGTGCTAAATGAATGCAGAAGAAATGATCAAACAGGAGAAAAAAGATATCCTCTTGTGAAGGTGTTAATTTTCAGTGAAATGAACAAATGGCAGATGTAAGATAATTATTAAAACAAAATGAGTATCTTTAGGGGCTCCTGGATGGTTCAATCAGTTAAGCATCTGCCTTCGGCTCAGGTCATGATCTCAGCGTCCTGGGATTGAGCCCCACATCAGGCTCCCTGCTCAGCCAGGAGTCTGCTTCTCCCTCTCCCTCTGTCCTTCCACCTGCTTGTGCTCTCTCTCTCTCAAATAAATATATAAAATCATTTTTTTTAAAAGATTTTATTTATTTATTTGACAGAGATAGAGACAGCCAGCGAGAGAGGGAACACAAGCAGGGGGAGTGGGAGAGGAAGAAGCAGGCTCATAGCGGAGGAGCCTGATGTGGGGCTCGATCCCAGAACGCCGGGATCACGCCCTGAGCCGAAGGCAGACGCTTAACCGCTGTGCCACCCAGGTGCCCCTAAATACATAAAATCTTAAAAAACAAAAACAAAAACCCAAAATGAGTATCTTTGGTCCTTATTCTTAAAGCATTACACATGCACTTTTTAATTGAGCTCACCCATTTGTTGAAAAAGGAGACAAAGCCATATCCTTTAGACTTTCCTGTTGCCATGTCTTTTACCACTCTGGCATCTCTGAAATCAGAAATAATCAGAAGTTTAGGTTTGTAAACTCTCCTCTGGATATCAAGTGAGAATGTCATACACAACTCATTTTTATGTTTCATCTTCATTAAAATGAACCTTTAATGCAAATTCACCTTTTATTCTATAAAATTTATCATGTATTAGCAAATGAGGCTTAATAAACATGCAAATCAATAACTTCTTAAATATATACGTATACATTGTATAAAAACTGCCTCTCACTTCAAAAAGTTTTTAAACTTTTAAATATTAAGCATGGTAAAAGCAGCTATTCATATGAAATTACTTAACCATTTATAGGGTTCACAGGCACATTAGTGAATGGCTTTCTTTAACCATGCAATTTATAATTTTCTATTTGACACCATATACTACCTAATCATTAAAAAAATTAAAATAGAAAACTGGAAACTAAGAATAAAAAGCTGTATATTTCCTAAATTAATTAAATTATTTTGTTTTCTCAGATCAATTGACACCCCCCTTTTGGACTATGGGTAAATTTTGAGAACTTGTTGTTTTCAGAAATGCTAAGTCATTGAAGAAAAACACGAGACACACACTTTAGTTTTAAACTATATAAGAAAAGATTTTATACTGAATTTTAAAATAGCAGTCATATAAGATTGATTGGAAACTACAAGATATAAAAGCAAAATTTTAAAAAGTCAGAAAGTAAAAAAGCACGCCAACATTTATCCACTGTGAACCGTAGCTTGTAGTTAGCCAGGGCAATTCTGTCCATTCTTCAGAGATACTCTGCAAAATAACCAGAGCCCTATTATTTGAGATTGAGTAAAAAAACCCAGCCATGATAGCTAAAACTCCATACCTCAAAAAATTGGACTCAAATTGTGCTTCACAGGCAATCTGCTTTTAAGTTAGCCAGGTATGTCACAATGCTTGTTCTCTCAGGACACATGAACAAAACAGGCACTTTCACAACAAAAACCCAAGTCAGAAAGCCATGCAATATAATTTTATATTAAAGTATACATAAGCATATTTCGATCATTTTAGGAGTGATTTATCAAGTGTTTAGGGTCAAAATGACAAAGAGGTGGTGGTGAAAAGGGGAAACTAATGCAAGTCATTTCTCAATACGAAAAAATACTTATTAAATTATCGGTATGGTACACATGCATTTAATTTGGTAGCTGATTCACTTCTACACCCAAATTTGTTAGACTACCCTAAACTCAAGGAATAGAGTACAAACTGTACAAATTACGGTAAGAAAGCACTATATATTTTATACTAAATATTTTAATTGGCCACTGCTTACTGTACACCATCTATAAATTAAGTACTGTTGGAGGATCTCTACAGAGACTATCTGGCTATCAAGAGAACCTTTCAATATACATTTATCAATTTATCTCCTTTAACAAAAAAAAAAATCAGGAAATGATGCTACCAACTGAAAATGGTTCTTTTAAATTTAGAAACACTAATTCCTTGGACAGCCTAAAACTTAGACATTATACATTACCTCCACTGAAAATTATAATTCATAAATTATAAAGGCCTTACCAAAAAAATTATATACATCAATAATCATGGTTGATCATAAGAAAATCTAGACTATAATTATGATACCAACATATTTAACAAAAAGAAATTACTGATCCATGATTAAAAAGTCATTATTAAAATTGGAATGTCATTTAACTTAAACTCACTGACTGCTAAACAATCTTTATCTAATCCCAAACTAAAATCCCCATGTTTTCAGAAAAGCTACTTCAATCAAAGTCAAAGCATTTAATAAAATAGCTACTGAATCTGTTAAAATGTTAGAAAAATTTTTTCTTTTTAAAGTTAAGTTTCAGGATATGTTAGCCTTGAAATATATTTAAGTCTTACTTATTTCTGAAAGGATTCTCTAAGGAGGAAGCAGCAAAGATCTAGATCAGGGTTCTTTAATCCTTCCTTAATCCTTGTATGGTCCTGTGACTACTCTGAAAATAGGATAAAACTTACAAAGATACTCCACACCAAAATGAAAACAAACACAAATTTTGTATACAGAGATTTATAGAGCTTTTGAGAGGCCAAAGGTTAACACTTTCCAGTCTAGGAATTTGAAAGCAAGCTAACCATCATCAAAACCCTAAAACATTAAAAGGAACAATCAAGAAACTAGAACTTTATTTTCCTAATTGGTTCTCACAGACAAAGAAAAATGTTGCCTAACAGGAGAGTCCATTTATAAACCCTAATCTTTTGACTGCCTTTAAAGTTGGCCTCTACTATGGCCATTCCTTGGTCACTGTTCATTTTCGTCCTCCTACCAATGAACTACAACTCTTCAAATGAAAGCTCCCCAAATTTACCACCAATACTATTAGCATTTACTTTCCAGTCTCCTCACCTCATCTCTGCTGTTGTTATGTTCCTCAAACCAAACCAAAGCTAAAGTTTCCTTTTTACTACTCTTCTAGCTGGAACAACAATAAAAAAGCAACCAGAAACCCAAAAATTCTGTTTTCTAAATTCAACAAGTACTTCTAAGAAAATACTATAATCAACTTATTCTTACTCTATTATGGCATGCTTTTCAAAATATTAAAGTTCTTTTATGATGAATACTACCTTGGGCGAGCTACTTACGAAGGGCCTAAACTATATGATTAATAACAAATGCAAGCAAGACTGCTACACAAAATACTAAAAGGTATTATTATTAACAATAACAACAACAACAAAAGGGTAGATACCCAGGGATTAACATTTAACAACTGCTTTTTAGGTTGAATTGTTAGGTTTCTTTTTGTTAAAATATATTAACAAAAAATGCATGGTATCATAGAAGTGCCCCAAGGGTCTAAATTCCTTAGTCACAGCACAAGGTTACTAAAGATTATCACCAAGCTAAGCAAGCCACTTACATAAGAAACAGTATGTACAATAGCAAATTTGTCTCTTAAGAGCTAATGCTAACTGAAAAAGGATTTTAAAGTAACTGAAGACCAAAGATTTATCAATAGGAAAACAATCTTTGGCTATTATGGCTTAAACAGTCTCTAAACAATAAAACGAATTATATTGAAGGGTTAAAATTCATAACAGATTTTCAAATTACTTCTACATAAGCCTGTTTCTAATTAAGATCAGTTTAAATTTATCTTCTGTTACTTACGATATTCTTCCAAATGGTGCAAAAGCAGCTTTTATATCTTCAGTTGTAATTTCTGGACTGAGATCACCAACAAAGACATGGAAATGATCTTATAAGGGGAAGGAAGGGGAAGTGAAAAGAAAAATAAAATTTTAGAATTTAAAATACACTAAAATCTATTCAGTAAAATAATCTTAATTTATGGATTAAGTATAAGCAAAATACTATCCTATATCTATACAGATCCTATCAATTATACACAAAACGAATGAAGGTGATAATATAGAAAAGATTCTCTTAAAGACTGATATATCTAACTGGAAACTGACAGTTACATTTCTATTTATAGCCAATTATTATACTGGTCTAAGAAAATAAACTAATAATATATAACAAGTTTTGCAAAAAAATTATTAATGACTTAATTACCATTATAATAGTGATTATTTACATTTATCCAGTTTACCACTACATTAAGGTTTTAAAATTAAAATAAAATAGTGGTATTGTGAGTTATGTAGACTAGATTTGCCTCAGTTAAGACAATTTACTGAAGCTAGCTACATGATATACTTGGTTTAACCATATTTTGTGAAGAACAATCAAAGAAATACCTTGCATTGCAACAGTTTGATGTTAAAGTATTTGACAGTTTTCTCAAAAGCCAACAGTTTTGGTTGCCCAGACATTACACCATTCAGTTTATGTGAATCCATGTGCAAGTGAACTAAGACTGAAGGCAACAGAATGAAAACAGTAATCCCTTCACTTTATATCAGAGCCATTAAAAAAGCATTGGAGAGAAATAACGATCCCATATGTGAAGTTTGTGGTTTTTTTTTTTAAAGACAACGGTCAAAAAAAGAAACACTTTAAAAATAAAAATATTTGGATCAACACTTTAAAAGGAACACATACATCAACTTTGACAAAGTATATTTGGAAAGAAAAGTTACCCCCATTTGGCAGGCCTTAAGCAACATATTGGGTTGCCATTTGGGAAACACAGTTTCAGGAGCAACTCAAGCAATCAGAAGCTCTGGTATGAAGCACAGATCGTGACCTCAAGGAAGCAGGGTATCTTGCCCTTTAGTTGGCGGAAGTATTTCTAAGGCATCAGCTGCTACCAAGGGGGTCAGAGAGCTTGAAATAGCACCAAAGTAGTGGACAAGCCACATTTGGTCAACACTGGGAAGAAGGGGGAAAAATATTGCCAGAGAGACAAATAGAAATACGACCCCCTCCCTCCCCCCTCCCCTCAATATCAAACAAAAAAATTTCAAGTGGTTAGTGAATACCCTTTCAAGAGATTTCATTTTATGTTTAAGAAGATACAATTACCTTGTGAACGCTGTGTGCTGACAACGGTACTACCTGATGACAAAGATTAGATTTGTTCTTAAATTTATTAACACAAACACATTCAATCATATCTTAGGATAACGATCAAAACATTACTGCAAACATGTACGATGTTTATATGCTTTACAATAAAACTACTGTGTACAATAAAAACAAATGTTCAAAGAGTATAAAATATACTTACTGCTTGTATCTTTCTTTTGACTGCTGGGGGTTGTTGCCCAATTCACTTTGACTTCCTAAAAAAATGTTTCTACATTTATACGCCATAAAAATAAAGCTCAAAATCAGATATTACAAGACTTGCATCTATAAACACGTAGGAAGGTACATGGTGGAAATGAAACATTCAAGAGGATAACAGCTCTGGTCGAAGTTTCAATACTTACCTTTTAACCTACACTTACGCAAATGCTGGCAAATCCTAATCTTACATACTTCTCTGTTAACATTCAACTAACCTTTCTTATCTAAAGTAACAACCATTTCTTTCTTTTTATTCTTCCCCATTAGTATCCAAAGTTCTAGAGGTTTCATCCAAGCTTGAGTAATTCAACAAGTATTTTAGTATTTACCATGTGTGAAGCATCTTGAAGAATACCAACATAAACATGCCCTCTTAAACATTCCATCCTTTCAATATTAAATGACCTTTTGCTATAAAGTGATATAATGCTTCTAAAAGGTAATCAAATTGGGGGTGTAGGGTGACTCAGTTGGTTAAGTGTCCGACTTTTTTTTTTTAATAATGATTTTTTATTATATTATGTTAGTCACCATACAGTACATCCCCGGTTTTCGATGTAAGGCTCGATGATTCATTAGTTGTGTATAACACCCAGTGCACCATGCAATATGTGCCCTCCTTACTACCCATCACCAGCCTATCCCATTCCCCCACCCCCCTTCCCTCTGTAGCCCTCAGTTTGTTTCTCATAGTCCATAGTCTCTCATGTTTCATTCCCCCTTCTGATTACCCCCCCTTTCTTTATCCCTTAAGTGTCCGACTCTTGATTTTGACTCGGGTCACAATCTCAGGGTCCTGAGATCATGTTGGGCTCTGCACTGAACATAGAGCCTGCTTGGGATTCTCTTTCCCTCTGCCCTCCCTGCCACCCCTGCTTGTGAACAATCTCAATAGATAAATAAATAGTAAACAAAATTGTATAGAACTTAAAATTTTTCAAATCACCTTCTTTAAATATGACAGCTTACCTTACCCATTATCTTCCGCCCATTCATAGCAGCTAGTGCTGCAGCTGCATGACGATGCTCATAGAACTCCACAAAACAATATGGATCATTTCCAGCTGTCTGTTGAAGAGACACGAAAGCCAAGTTTAAGTCGTATACTCCCATTATCTTAAAATTATGTGAAGTCTTATATATTTCAAATATCAAACCAAGGAAAATGAAGGGGTCCATTCCACAAGTAAATTTTTAGATAAGGAAGTAAACATTAAAAAAAATGAACTGTTTATAAAGAACACATCTTCTTCAACAAGTTATACTATCTACTATATATAATTTAATCTTGTATTAATGATTAAGTATCCTAACTATGGATGGATGCATACAGAAGCTACACACACATTCCTCATCATAGAATCATTTCTTTATGAAATGATGTTAGTTAAGTTTGACTAGACTCTTATGCTTTCAAGTCTCAGTACTGGCTTCTAATGTTCTTTCCTCTCCCTTCCCTGTTAAATGTTACCTTTAATGCTGTAAACATACACATATCTTTGCTGCTTCTAACTTGCTAAGTAGCAGAAAGTATCAGCCAACCTTCTTAAACCTATTTCAGGCTCTGCAAACTGAAGAGGTTTTCCGGTAAACAGTTTTTAGAATAGGTTTTAGAATGTGGACTTTCTGACATCAATTTTTTGCCCATAGTCTTTTAAAAATTCTCTTTTCTGGTGTTGAGATCTGGTAAGTGCAACTTGGATGCTTTACTGTAAATTAAAGAAGCAGAAAAAACACCCCATATTTTACACCTATCTGCAAAATACAAAACGACTTTGAGTCCATTTTTTAATTCTTTCCATAAACTCCTAAACAGAATTGTTAAAATAGGAAACTACTTCAAAACTCTAAGATGAGATTAGAATAAAGAAATTACTATTTTGGTTCAAGGACGATTAATTGTTTAAAAAAGTCACTGGCAATGATTTTTAAGAATGTTAGAGTAAGGAGGCGACCACAAAATTTATAACACTGAGACAATCATTTTATTATTATTTTTTTAAAAGATTATTTATTTGACAGAGAGAGAGAGCACAGGTAGGGGGAGTGGCAAGCAGAAGGAGCCCGATGTGGGGCTTGATCCCAGGACCCTGAGATCATGACCTGAGCCAAAGGCAGACGCTTAACTGACTGAGCCACCCAGGCGCCAAGACAATCATTTCATTTTAAAAACATTAAGAGGGGCACTTGGGTGGCTTAGTCAGTTAAGCATCCTACTCACTCAGGGTCCTGGGGATCAAGCCCTGAGATGGGCTCTGTACTCTCCCCCTCACTCTCTCTCTAAATGAAATAAATTTTTAAAAATCTTAAAAAAAAATTAAAAAATATAAAAATGTTTTAAAAATTGCATAATTCAAACTAATGCTACACTTAATGGTAATTCTATTACAGAGGTCAGTGTCATCAGGCATCAGAATGTGGTTACACAAAGTAGCTTACACGTCAGCATAATCAAATGAAAAAAGAATCTTACTTAATTTGTACCCAGAAAAAACTGCACTTCTTAGATAAAAAGATCTAAGCATTCACACTATCAGCCTTTATACTCCAGAGAGTATAAAATTCGTAATTAGGAACATCAGTCCAACAGTATAAATAGACTGGAATTTAGACTTGTCTTTTTATACATACTATGATTCAGGGTTAACAGCAATTACAGATCAATGAGGCAATGTTTTTCTGTACATTAAGGTCTGATGGATGGGAACTGCCACAATGCAAGAAAAGCCTGAATCATGACATTTAAAAGTTAAAACACTTACACACACACACAAACACACACAACCAAACACTTTCACAGTATATTACTTTTTACCCAGTTTCCCAATGTAATTGTAATAACTGAATTTCCAGATTAGCCAATCAACTGACAACACATATAAAACAATTCTGATGCCTCAATGCACCTTAAAACAAGAGCCTACATATAGTTCTTATTTGCTCTAAAAATGATTAGTTCTATTCTCTTCCTCCTTTATTTATTAGTAAAATAAGTTAAACTCAGTGGCTAAGACTGACTTAAATGCACTAAAATTACTAGGAATTTAGACTGCATAAGACTACTTTTTAAAATGAATGACCCTGCAGTTTTTAATTTTTTTTTTTTTTTTTTTAGTAATTTCTTCACCCAACATGGGGCTCAAACTCATGACCTGAAGATCAAGGGTCCCATGCTCTTCCTAGTTTATCCCTGTATAAACTAATTTAAGAGTTCCTGGAAGAGGGGCACCTGGCTGGCTCAGTTGGTACAGCATGCAACTTTTGACTTCGGGGTCGTGAGTTCGAGCCCCATACTGAGGGTAGAGCATACTTAAAAAAAAAAGAGAGAGAGAGAGAGAGAGAGAGAGAGAGTTCCTGGAAGTAATGATTTAACTAATCTATTAAAAAAGAAGAAAGTTAACTAAGTAAAATACCCTTACATCCATAATCATTTTGCAGTTTTTACAAGGTCCAATCTGGCTAAAGAGCTGGAGAATTAGAGCTTCTGTCACATCTCTGGAAAGGTTGCCGACATACCTGAAACACAAAGAAAAACAACTTACCATTTTAAATTTCCTTCTTTTGCATCAGTTTCTAATGTAGCTTACTGAAAAAGAAATTTTGGGAATAGGCAGATCTCTTCCTTAAACTATACCACTGGGAACAGGTTCTAAAAGTTTGCCAAAACTTCAAAATTTCTTTCAAAGCAGATGTATGATACACTACTTGTAATTACACTGACACCACTAGTAAAGGGGAATTACGTGTGTGTGTGTGTGTGTGTGTGTGTGTGTGTGTGTGTGTGTGTGTGTGTTTAGTCAAGGTTTTGCAAATTAAACCTACTATTTCTGTAGGCTTACCTTAGGAAGATATGTTTTTTAAAAATCTCAAATCAGGGTGCCTGGGTAGCTCAGCTGGTTAAGTGTCTGCCTTTGGCTCAGGTCATGATGCCAGGGTCCTGGGATGGAGTCCCGCATCAGGATCCCTCCCTGCTCAGTGGGGAGTCTGCTTCTCCCTCTGTCCTCCCCCTCACTTGTGCAGGTGCACTCTCTCTCTCTCTCACACAAAAATAAGTATTTTTTTTTTAATTCTCGAATCATTTATACAATCAATCCTGGGAAGCTCTGCAATTATTTCTACTTCTACAGTATTACTGAGAACATTAAAATTTCCTCAATTTTTAATCCACACAATTCCCCTTACACTGTCCAATTTGGTATACTTTGGTTTACACAATAAATATATTTTTGAAAAATCGAGGGTAAATCACTTATCAGGTATTGCATATGGTCACAAAGGGATGGAAAACCTTTCCATGAATATCACTAATCAGTGGAAGTGTAGAGGGAGTAGAAGGATTCCAGGAGAGACTTTTAACAGATAATATGCCTTGGTGACTAACATATTCCATTAGTATAAATAGTGTATTACAAAACCACATGATCAGGATAATCTGTTTTAAAGAGCTTATAAATTTTCAAAATGGGATTTTGAAATGAGATTACTTCTAGACCTGTTAAGAGTTGGAGGTTTATCACCTTTTTTTTTAAGTAGGCCCCATGCCCAATGTAGGGCCTGAGCTCACCACCCTCAGATCAAGTCTAATCTCTACCAACTGAGCCACCCAGGCACCCCTGAGGTTTATCGCTTCTGAAATCAGAATGTAGTCTCCCAACAACCACAGTTTCCCATTTTTCTGCCAAGAATCCTGCAGAGAATGTGATAAAAGGTATGGACTTTCTCCCCAGAAAAATAAACATTCACACATGCCTGAAAATATGGATCCAATTCCTTCCTTCCACTTACCCATGCAAAAGACATATACTGAGTGCTTTCTATGAAGGCACTGGAATAGGTTAAAATGGCAAAGGGAGAAGGGATAAGTCTTAAGGAACAATGAACAATGTTTAAAGATCAGGTAGAAAATGATACTCAAAAATCAACTGCAGGGCGCCTGGGTGGCTCAGCTGGCTGGGCGACTGTGTTCGGCTCAGGTCATGATCCTAGAGTCCCAGGATGGAGTCCTGCATTGAGTCCCTCATCCAGCTCCCTGCTCGGCAGGGAGTCTGCTTCTCCCTCTGACCCTCACCCCTCTTGTGCTAACAACCAAACAAAATCTTAAAAAAAAAAAAAAAAAATCAATTGCAACATCTATATACCCAACAGTTTTTCCAGTATTGGAGGCTATTATTATATCATGTCCTTATTCGGAGTATCTGTAATTAAAGGGAAAGAATTAAGCATTTATCTTGCTTTGAGTGGAAACTCCAGTGTAGCACCATCTTTTTTTTTTTTTAAGGGATAGCATAGTTTTTTTGTTTTTTAAAGATTTTACTTATTTGTCAGAAAGAGGGAGAGAGAGCGAGAGAGCATCAGCAGGGTAAGGGGCAGAGGGAGAAGCAGACTCCCTATTGAGCAGGGAGCCAGATGCGGGGCTCAATCCCAGGACCCTGGGATCATGACCTGAGCCAAAGGCAGACACTTAACCGACTGAGCCACCCAGGTGTCCCCTGTGTAGTACAATCTAATAGCTCTAGTTGATGAGGGAAAAATTCTCCTTTACAGAATAATGCTAGTCCATAAGTGTAGAGAGAATTAAAGTAGTAAACAATACGTAAGCCCTACTGAAATGATTAATTCATGCAAGAATCATTAATGGATGCAAAACAATTAGGTGAAAGGATGGTGTGAAAATGGGTATTTGCAGGGTGCCTAAGTTATTACACAGATGACTGAACAATGCAAAGGGAAAACTACCTTAAAAGAGAAAGCTTTGGCTGTTTCACCCGTGATCCAGTAATCAAACTTTAAATCATTTTATGGATGGACATTTGCATGTACAATATATATTATACAATATCGCCTATGAAGTATTCAAATAAAAATATCGCCTATGAAGTATTCAAATAAAAAAGGTCTAACTTGAATCTAATTCTAAGTTTATAGAATATTGGGGATGCCTGGGTGGCTCGGTTGGTTAAGCACCTGCCTATGGCTCAGGTCATGATCCCAGGGTCCTGGGATCCAGTTCCGCATCGGGCTCCTTGCTCAGTGCAGAGCCTGCTTCTCCCTCTCCCTCTGCCCCTCCCCCTGCTTGTGTGCACATGTGTGCAGACATTCTCTAATAAATAAAATCTTAAAAAAGTTTATAGAATATCGGGCATATAAAACAATTATACAAATTCAGATGTGGAATATTATGTAAGACAACTTGATCTCTTAAAAAAATTGTCCTAAAAATTTTTTTAAAAAGAGAGGACTGTTCTTTTTTTTTTTTTTAATATAAGATTCTTTTTTTTTTTTTTTTAAGATTTTATTTATTTGACAGAGATAGAGACAGCCAGCGAGAGAGGGAACACAAGCAGGGGGAGTGGGAGAGGAAGAAGCAGGCTCATAGCAGAGGAGCCTGATGTGGGGCTCGATCCCATAACGCCAGGATCATGCCCTGAGCCGAAGGCAGATGCTTAACCGCTGTGCCACCCAGGCGCCCCAAAAAAGAGAGGACTGTTCTTGAAAAGAAACCTGAAAGACATTGACAACCAAATGCAATGACTAATTCTTGACTATAACCTAAATTTGGGGAGAGGAGTTAACTTTTTCTTGGAGAACTCTATAATTAATAAATGTAGAAGAAGTGAGGGAAATTACCATTAAGCCAGCACAATAATAAATGCTCCTGGTGAGATCCACCCGTGGATCTTTCAGCTGACGAAAATTTTAAGAAGAAACAGGATATGTGTAGAGTCTCAGAGTATCTCCTCTAAAACACTTAACGGCTGGTCTTAACAATGAATTGGTTGCTTTAACACATGTCCAAATCTCCCTCTATTAAGTGAAGCTTAATTTCCCTCTTCTTGAGTATAGGTTAGCCTTAGTGACTCAATTCTAATTAACAGTGTTGAAAAAAGAAAAAAAAAGGAGTCACTGTACAATGAAGAAACACTGAAACACTACCCTCTCAAGAGTGACACCGTCATGAAAGGCATCCCCTCACATATTAAAGGAGAGTAGTAAGAAGATAAGACAACTAAATGCAATGTAGTATCTTGGACTGGATCCCAGGAAAGAAAAAGAACATTAGTAGAAAAACTGGAGAAACTGGAATAAACCTTGTAGTTAATAGTACTGTACAATGTCAATTTCTTACTTTTGATAACTATACCATGGCTATGTAAGATGTCAACATTAAGGGAATCTGGGTGAAGGTTATATGAGAACTCTGTACTATCTCTACAACTGTTTCATATCTATTTTCACCTGACTCTTACGCCTATAAGAAAATCTCAGAACTGCATATGCCTAAATGAAAAAAACGGCTCTTCTGAAAATTTAATTCTAACATCTACTTTGCTAAAGCTAGATAATCTAGTGTCAAGGGGGCAGTATTTAGGAACAGAAATTTTTACTCTTTGCAAAACTGTCTAATTTTCTGAGAAATATTCTGAGTGATATTACCTACTTAAAGATAATTTTTTAAAAAGCTACTTTAAAAAGCCCTAGAATTTGTACTACTTTATAATTGTTTATCTGTTGTGACCTGTTGTGTATTGTAAGCTCCAGAAGCCTCTATCAATTCACTCTACATACACCCGTTTAGAGAAAAGCTCTTCAGGGGAAGTTTCACAAACAACTTGCTCTCAACCTTCAACACCATTACAATAAACTACAAGTAACATATATAACATTTTCGTACCAAAGAATTCAAATGACAAAATCTCTTTTCCTTCCTTGTGCAAATAAAATAATCCATTAGAGTTTTGCTTTTTACCAATAAGTTAATCATTAATAACTACCTAGTTCAAGTTTTTAGAAGCAACTTAATGTTATTACTTTCCCAATCTATTTGCTAAATATTAATCTGAGACAGCCCAAATTTGAAAACTGAAGTTTCTTTTTATAGTCACTATACTTTCAATGGAAAAATAAAAAGTTTCTTATAGTTTGTAGAATGCACTATACTTTACAAAATTCATTCTCATCTTTATGTATATATGTTTCTTTAGCTGTTCCACAGCTACATTCTATTCTGTTTTTGAAGCCAAAGGATTTCCTGTTAACAGATTTTTTACAGGTGTAGTGGATTATTTTTTGGGGGGTGCTGCCAAACATCTTCCTTCCTATTTTTAAAGAAATCCTCACTCTATGAGGCTCATTTCTCTACAGAAGCTGAAAAGGCCTGATAGGGTTTTGTAGTTTCCCTTGCATGTGATCTAGGTTAGGATGATTAGAAAAACCAGACCTGAACACAGAAGACAAAGAGAAGGCTTAAAGAAGCAGAGACCGAAAAAAATCCATTTTGGTGGCAAACAGCAGTGGAGTCCCATGTCCAGTGAAAGTGGAAGCTGTGGTATCTGGTCCTCAGTGGATGTGGCACTAACACCCTTTCTGGGGTGGTCTGTGGCTTGATAAGGACTGTGGGCCTGACAGCTGTCTCGTTTTCCTGAAAAATTTCTAAGCCAGGTTCCATAACCTTCCTGCAAATGTGGGAGTGTCCAATATCTTGTTTTTATAAATACCTTTTCTGCTTAAATTTTTTTTGCTCCTTGCATTAAAAAAAATCCCAACTGATTAAAAAAACCCTAATACTGGAGCAGTGGCAAGCCAAGTTTCCCTGTCTTGTATATTGGACCACTAAACAAAAATGTAATTTTCTTATATTTATGCAAGTTTTTATTTTTTTAATTGTTTAAAAAAAAAAACAATATTGGGGCGCTTGGGTGGCTCAGTTGGTGAAGGTCTGCCTTCGGCTCAGGTCATGATCCCAGGGTCCTAGGATCAAGCCCCCCATCAGGCTCCCTGCTCAGTGTGGAGTCTGCTTCTCCCTCTGCCTGCCACTCCCCCTGCTTGTGCTCTCTCTCTGTCAAATAAATAATAAAATCCTAAAAATCAAAACAAAACAAAACACCACATTAAAATATCCCTTTTTAGGGGCGCCTGGGTGGCTCAGTCGTTAGACGTCTGCCTTCGGCTCAGGGCGTGATCCCGGCATTATGGGATCGAGCCCCACATCAGGCTCCTCCACTGGGAGCCTGCTTCTTCCTCTCCCACTCCTCCTGCTTGTGTTCACTCTCTCTCTGTCAAATAAATAAAAAATCTTTAAAAAAAAAAAAATCTCTTTTTAGCTGTTCCATGGACTTCTTGTTAACGGCATGGATTAAAGTACCCCATGTTGATATTTATTATATCACTGCTGAGATTATGTACCAATCTTGTGCAGAACTGGAAAGTAAGGAGAGGAGTACAAGAAAATTAACTGTTGAAGCAAACAGACTCCATGGACTAAAAAATGTCTTCCTTGGGTAACTGGATAAATATGAATACAGACAGTACATTAGCTGACAATATTGTATCAATGTAGTCTCCTTAATATGACAATATTTTCATGGTTATATAAAAGAATGCCTTTGTTCTAAGGAAATATATGGTAAAGTATTTAGGCCTGAAGTGTTATGTCTTTTCAAATGGTTCATCAAAACAAGAATATACCTAAATAAGGCAAATTTGACTACTAGCAACTGGTTATTAGCACACAACTGGTATTAGCACACAAAAGGTACCTAAGTCCTCAATGTAGTATTTTTGTTACTTTTCTGGTTTTTAATTTTTCAAAATAAAAAGCTACCTGGGAAGAGTCAATGGAAAAGTCATCAATTAACCAGTTTGGAATTAACCAATGGGAAACCATCAATTACCAGTTAACCCTTGACAGTTCTGCCAGGAATAGATTTCACATCAATTTAATACATATTTTTGAAGCTGGTAACTAAGTTCTAATAGTTATAAAAATGGAATCCAAAACATTTAAAATATTCATTTTTATTAGAATAGCTCTAGAAAATTTGAGAGTAAAAATTTACAAAGCAGAATGCTGTACTAGGTTTTGAGCTGCAATCCTTGTATAAAAATGCAGAATCTGATATGAAGCTTCTGTGAAAATGAGTGAAAAGCATGAAGAGGATTCTAACTAATGATAAATTCCTAAAGAATAGAGATTTTTAGTGGGGTGCCTGGTTGGCTTAGTCAGAGGAGCATGCAACTCTTGATCTTGGGGTTGTGAGTTCGAGCCCCACGTGGGGTGTAGAGATTACTTAAACTCTCTTAAAAAAAAAAAAAAAGGAGATTTTCATTTTTACTCATACTATATATCTAGTGCTGAGAGCCCTGCCTCGAACACTTTAAGTACTCTATAGATAACTGTCAAAGAGATAACTGTATTCTCTCAGAATTACTTTTGAACATTTTCAAACTGCTTAGAAATTATCCCACTTTGCCTGAGTTACTCTAATTCAGGGGGAAAGGTGTCTTTTCCTAATTATGAAATTATGTACAACAGCAAATGGTACACCAGCATCATAACCCTACTATGATTAACAACTGTCACTTTTCTGATAGCTGAAACCGCCGTATTTCATTAGCTGGCACCTCCTTCACTTGGAGATCAGACCATATACATAAACCAGCCTGAACAAATGTATGTAATGTTATGCCCCAGGACATCCTAAGACAACCATTCCCTCAAGACTGTTCTCATTTTTACTTCTATTTCGCAACAACTTTTTATTTTTAAATATTTTATTTTTTTTAAGTAATCTTTACAGCCAAAGCGGGGCTCGAACTTAACCTGGAGATCAAGAGTCCACATGTTCTACTGACCTAGCCAGCCAGGAAACTCCAACAAACTAACATTTTAGATGGCTGATATTACGCATTTGTAAGGAAACCTACTTATTATTGACTTCATTCTCACACCCCACACCCAGTCTATAGGTAATTCCTGTTGCTCTATTTTCAAAATATACCCCAAAGCAAACCATTTCTCAAATGTCTCCAAAGTCCTGCTGAAAAGGAATTGAACACCAGCAATCTCTAACTTAATGCTGAACGCTCATCTGTGGCAAATGAAGTTATCTCCTGAGCCATTTACGTACACAGGTGATACTGAGATTCAGACTACCTTTTCCTCAAGAATGAATAAAATCTTGATTCATTGCTTGGAACTGTACCAGCTTTTAAAACAAATTTATTGATCACTTACCGTAGACTAGACACTGCTAGGAACATACTGAAAGACCCTGACTTGAAGGGTCATTAAAACAAATATTTTATATTAAAAGTAAAAACACTGATGGTAAAACAAAATATTGCTGGTAAAACTTAGTGATTTACACCTACTCATGTTTAATCAAGACTGGTTTCACTGGAAGAATGGGGAGTTCTGGTTGAGAGAAGTAGAAGGGAGATAATAGGCAGTTAGAACATGGACTACTTCGGGGAAAAGATTCTTGGATGGGGTGTTCTAGTGAAGACTACAAAGCACATTTAGCCATAAGAGTTAAAGAGTTGAGGATAGCAGAATTGCAGGATGATGAACAAAAAGGCGGATGACCCTGGGTGAGTTATTTAAACTTAGCTTTTCCTCAGCTGCAGAATAGACCCTTACTGGAGAGTTCTGATGAAGATTAAACAAGCATGTAAAGCATTTAACACAGAACCTGGCAATCATAAGCACTCAATAAGTGAATAAAATCTCCTTATTTCTCCTGCAACGGTTGGTCCCCTGTCCCCAAGCTAGTACAATTTAACTACCTGCTTTTGTAGACTGGCCTGAGAAAGGTGAGGTTGTCTTCATTATTTGATATTCCCAAATCAACATAATAAAAAGGTTAAGTTCCCAGATATTTCTGGCAGTTTCTGAAATTAAAAATTTCACAATCATGTAAGAATCTTAAATTTAAAGACATTATAAAAAATGATCAGTGCTTAATCCAATATGCTGCTGGCTGTCACACTTCTAGCAAAGAGGCAAGGGGGAAAAATGAGTTCCATAAAGCCTATGAAGCTAATTGTTTTTTAGGGAATATTAATCTATAGATATAAACTTTCAAAAAGCAAGGGACGCCCACTAAGTCTTGCATCCTATTAAAAAGACACTAAAAGTAACAGGTTATAAGATAAACTAGCAAAAAGTTTACTAATCTCTTAAGAAAAAAGTGTGACTATGTTTCTCACACAGATTAAAAACGGAAACACTTTCAGGGTGAAAAAATAATCTATTACATTTTCTTCCTAACAACTGTAACATCTAAAAAGTTGCAGAAAGAAACCTAAAATTGTATTTTTAACGCATGGAGTTCTCAAATTGCCAGTATGCTAAGAATAAAAACAAAAAGTCAGGTCAAAAACTCATTAGGCCTTTTCTTCTTTTCGAGAAAAGCAACAACGGCAAGATCACCTCTTCTGAGAATACTTTGAAAAACAAAAGAGAATGCTGTGGGGGAAGCTACACGACAAAGAAAATATCCCCAGCTGAGATCATTTAACACTAACAACTCTCAGAGGTGACTAAATCAGTTAAGGTATTTATCAACTGTTGCTTCATAAAAACTGCTCGCTCGTTCAGCAACATGTCAATCACAAAAGTAGCAAGCGATGATAAAAATGTATTATATCCACTTCCCCTCGGCTGAGAGATTTATATATACCTCCGGGTGAGATTTCCATTAAAAAAAAAAAAAGGCAGTTTCAAAATCCTTACGGCGTCGGGTTTTCGGCTATTTGATCGGGGGGGGGGGGGGAAGGGGCTACAGAAGGAAAGCCAAAGAGAGGTTAAAGAAAACTATCTGGCTTTTTTCCAGTTGGCAACTGCGAGAATAAAGTTTATCTCCTGAAAACTGAGTACCAGCGGCCTGAAGAGAAAAACTATCAACGAAAAGAAAATGAAAGGCAGAGGAAGAGTTTCTAGAGCAAATCAAAGTAAAATGAAAGAGACAATTCTAAAGATCAAAAGAGGTTAATTAAGAAGGGGGAACGGGAAAAACAGAGAAGGAAAGCATGGGACAAAAAGGAAGGTTCACCGAGTTCTGAAAAGAGGTTTGAATGAAAAAGTCTTTTCTCCAGGCCTACGACCACAAAGGGCCCGTGGCGAGGCCAAAGGCCACGCTATGGTGTAGTTAAGGTGACAGGATTAATTCAGAGGGCTGAGCCCCCTCTCCCACCACCTTGTTCTCTCAGCCCGGCGCTCCGTCCCTAAGCATCCAGGTGTGAGCTAAAGAGAAGAAACAAGCTACCGCGGCGTCCACAGAGAACAATAGGCTGGGGAGCGCGCCGAGCTGAGGCCTCCCTCCTGGACGACCACCATCCCGCCCCCCTCATCGCTGCCCCAGACTCACAGAGTCTTGGGCATCTCGTCCTCCATGGCTGCTGCTGTCGCGCCGGCGCCTCGGGGTCCAGCTCCCTACCCTTTACTACCTCCCAAATCTTTTGGGCGGCTATGGCTGCGGAATAGCGGGGTTTCTCGGCTGACCGGAGGTTACTCCGCCTCCTCCTTCCGCGGCAATTACACTAAACGGCCGGGCGCAGCGCGAACAATGAAGCCCCAATACAAGATGGCGGCGAGCCGGGAGCTTAGGAGCAGCCAGCGAAGTGACCCGAGCCGCGCAGGCGCAGAATAATCTTGCACTTTCAACCTCCTTCAATCCATAGGTTCACTTGTTGCGCAGCCGCTCTTCTAGCCGACACCAAGGATATCTCAGACTGCGCAGGCGTAAGAATTAACTCTTTCAGGAGTTGCGTAAAGTTTTTTTGTCTTCCAGTTCCAGATTCGAATGTTTCAATAGTGAATTATAATGAAATAGAAATGTTCACGGAAATTAAAAATGCTCAGTGTTTCCTGAGGAAGAAAGATTTATTAATACTGTTCAAATCACCCTGTTTTAGAGGTGGCGGAAGTGACCAAAAAAATTGCGCCGCCCGGGAATCGAACCCGGGTCGCAAGAATGGGAATCTTGCATGATACCACTACACCAGCGGCGCGCACGGCTACAGCCTTTGCTAAAATCCTTTAGAACTAAATGGAAGCAAACATTTGTTCTACGTAAGGATGTTCATGCATTCAAAAATAAAGTTTATTAAGGGTCTATAATCTGCTATTTTTTATTGATATAAGAAAGGATGTTATCAGCGGTTAAGCGTCTGCCTTGGGCTCAGGGCGTGATCCCAGCGTTCTGGGATCGAGCCCCACATCAGGCTCCTCCACTATGAGCCTGCTTCTTCCTCTCCCACTCCCCCTGCTTGTGTTCCCTCTCTCGCTGGCTGTCTCTATCTCTGTCAAATAAATAAATAAAATCTTTAAAAAAAAAAAAAAGAAAGGATGTTATCTTCTCTCATCCCAATACAGTTGAATGGCTATTCCTATTCCTTTAAGTTATTGTTCATTAAGAAGAATTTGTCTTTAGTAACCAAATTTTTGAGAGCCAGGAAAATCTTTTCAGATATTTTCATTTCCTTGGTATACTCAATGCATTTTGGAAAATATTTAAGAAATAGTTATTTAAATAGTTATGCAAATCGGTCAAAGAATCCTAAAACTAAATGAGTCAGAATATATAAAAAGTACAGTCGTCTTCGAAGGGGGTGGAAAAATTAGGACTATGAACTGTGGTTCTGTGTAATCGTGTTGCATTTTATAAATTATGTGAAATATTTTTAAACATAGGAGAATGTAAACATCCAAAACGTGATGTCCTCTTTAGTTTCTTCAGACTACACCTTAAGATTTCTATTTTTGTAATAGTCTTTAGAATCTGGGGCACGTTCTTCGATTTTAACCAAATATATCAAATATTAGTCTTTTGAGGATGAATAAGGCAAGTGTTAATAGTGGGTAAAATTTTTTTAAATAGCTTTTTGAAGTGTACAGTTTAGTGATTTTTAGTTTATTCAGAGATTTGCACCATCACTACAATCAATTTTAGAACACTTCCATCACCCCCAAAAAAGAAATTTTTATCAATTAGCAGTCACTCTCTATTGCCCATCCACCCGACTTCCTACACCCTAATCTGTCTCTGTAGATTTGCCTATTATGGGGAAACGGAATCATGCAATATGTGGTTCTTCGTGACTGGCTTTTTTCATTTAGCATTATGCTTTTATGGTTCATACAAGTTGTAGCATGTATCAATATTTCATTCTTTTTTTTTTTGCCAAATAAAACTCCATTGTATGGATATAGCACAAACCTTTATGAAAACTTCATTATTTTGTTATATAAGTTTTACTTTGTTATATATGTTACATTATATGTATATATTATATTTGTAAAACATGTAAATATATTATTTACATTAACATATATTAAATATAAATATATAAAACACATACAAATATATAATTGTAATATTTATGATATACATTAACATATATGTTATATATGGAAGTTTTAAAGTTACAAAACTAATACAGGCTCACTATCACTAGTGAAACAATATAGGGACACCTGGGTGGCTCAGTCAATTAAGCCTCTGCCTTTGGTTCCCGTTCTGGTCCCAGGGTCCTAGGATTCAGCCTGCTTCTCCCTCTGCCTGCTGCTCCCGGGACCTGCTTGTGCTCTCTCTCTCTCTGACAAATAAATAAATAAAATCCTTAAATTAAAAAAAAAAAAGTGAAACAATATAAATAAATAAGGAAAAGATTAATAATTCCCTCATTCTTCCCCTCTCGAGGTAATTAATGTTAACAGGTAGGCTTCCACATTGTGTTTTATAATCATACAAATGCAAATGTATTTAAGTATTTGGGATTTTTATTTTAAAAATGTGGTTAGTCCATGGATATTACTTTGCAACTTTCTTTGCTCACTTAAACTTACATCATAGATATTTTCCAGTTCAATACAGATCTAATTTATTGTTTTTTTGGTGGCTACAAAATAGTCCATAGAATGAATGTGCCACAGTTTATTCAATGTTAAATTGAATAATTGACCATAAATGGTATTGATGGACATTAAGTTACTTCTATTTTTGTTTTGTTTTGTTTTTCCACTACAAACAATGTTGCAATAAGCATCCTGGTACATATATCATTATAACTGATTCTTTTATTTCTTTAGAATAGATTCCCAAATGTGGGATTTTTGAATTAGATGGTATATCTATATATCTTAATAAATAATTGTTTTTAAAAAGTTTTTAGTCATTTACACCCCACAACATTTGAAAGTCAGTTCCAGATATCTCCATCCATTCCACCCCATTTTCTCCTGCATCAAGTTGTTAGTCTTATTAATTTTTGCTAATCTGAAAGATGAAAAATGGTATCTCTTTTAATTTGCATTTGCTTAAACTACTACTAGAACTGAGCATCTCTTCATATGTATTTCATTTTTTAAAGACTTTTTTTTTTTTTTTCAAAACAGTTTTAGGTTTACAACAAAATTGAGAGGAAGGTAGAGATTTCCCATTTACCCAATGCCCCCACATTTGCATTCAGGTATGTTTTATTTTGTTTTGTTTTGTTTTGTTTTGTTTTAGCACTGGCACTTGCTGTCTCTTTTATGAATTGCCTATTTAATATAGTCTGTATTTATATTGAGTTGTTTATGTCTTAACAATTTGTAGAGCTCTTTGTATGTTTGAATACATACCGCAATCTTGCCTGCCATATTAGTGGCAGATATTTTTCTCATGTATTTTTTTTAACTTTTAAAATTCTACCTTTTGGGGCGCCTGGGTGGCACAGCGGTTAGGCGTCTGCCTTCGGCTCAGGGCGTGATCCCGGTGTTATGGGATCGAGCCCCACATCGGGCTCCTCCGCTATGAGCCTGCTTCTTCCTCTCCCACTCCCCCTGCTTGTGTTCCCTCTCTCGCTGGCTGTCTCTATCTCTGCCTAATAAATAAATAAAAAAAAATCTTTAAAATTCTACCTTTTGCCATCTGAAAATGTTTAAGTTTTATGTAGTCAAATATGTTTATCTTTTCTTATATTGTTTCTGAATTTCCTGTCTTGCCTAACAGGGAATAAATGTTATTTAGTTTATTTTTAATAAGAAAAAAGTGAGATGTAAGGAAGTAAGAAGGTATGGAAATGAATTTTTTTCAAGGTAGTTTCAAAAAAGAAAAGAAACACGGAGCAGTGGCAGAATTATAGATTTAAGTGTTGTCAAAGATAAAGGCAGCACTAAAGTTTTACTTTTAATTGGTAATACACTATTGCAATAGGGAAGAGTCCAGTGTAATCTGAATTTAACTTCAATTGTATAGATGTGACCTGGCATTTTGAAGGGAGAATGTAGTAATATAGGGAGGGGGGTGAGCAGGGGCCCGGTAGAGTCCAGGAAGTGAAAATTACAAAACTTGAGAGAAAGGGTGGTAACTGGTGCTTATCAGACTCCTACCCTCCCACAGAGGCTATGAGACAGGGGCTCTATCTTCATGTGTTGGCTGGAATGAACAGTGAAGTCCTGGCAGCCTTGAATTTTTTTTTTTTTTGATTTTATTTATTTATTTGACAGAGAGAGACAACCAGCGAGAGAGGGAACACAGCAGGGGGAGTGGGAGAGGAAGAAGCAGGCTCCCAGCGGAAGAGCCCGATGTGGGGCTCGATCCCAGAACGCTGGGACCACGCCCTGAGCCGAAGGCAGACGCCTAACGACTGCGCCACCCAGGCGCCCCAGCCTTGAATTTTCTTAGACAGGCACTTTAAAGGTAGCTAGGATCATCCCAAGGACACAGCTCTGTGCTGTTAGAAAATGTTAGTGTTTTGTTCAAGTGTTAATAGGCCAAGGGTAAGGCCTGCCTAGTGGAGAAGATTGCTCAGAGGAGCCTGGCTGGAGTTTGGTCAAAGAGAGAACCTTAGTGAGTATTTAGTCTCCTAGGGGGGAGTCTGCTGCTTTGAACAGCACTCCTTTGTATGAATGTTTGTTATATTACCTTATTATTACTCTTCATATATATGGTAACACTTTCCCTCTATGACCTTTTTAAAAACCTTCAGTGGCAGTGTTCTTTTGAAAGGGCAAGAGTGCAGAATGAGAAAGCCTCTGACCCACCTTCCACTTTGCAAGTCCTTTACACTGTCTTTTCACTGAGTGTTCTTTCAGGAAACTCTTTCCCAAGGTTTCAGCAGCAGCAGCAGCAGTGAAAGCTTCCAAAGACGACACATGTGTCAAGGTCACTAACATGGTCCATTCTAATCAACCAACAAACATTTATTGAGGGCCTAGTTGGCTTAATGCACTAATAATTGTGTTGTGAAGATAATGTAGTCTGGAAAAAGGAAAGTAAAAGACAGAGTTTAGTTCTTTCTTTGTAATTTCTAGATATAGTGAAAAATGCGGCTTACTCTTCATCTTTTTATGTTCCTAACTAGGAGTGTTTATTTCTTGTATGATTTGCATCTTGTTCCATTAACACCACCTTCACTCCCCCTTTCTTTCTCTGCTTAACGGGCCTCCTTGCTGTTCCTCAAACATGCCAGGTATTTTCCTTACTTAGAAAGCTCTTTCCCCAGATATTTGCTTGACTCACACCCTCACTTCCTGCAAGCTTTTGCTTAGATGCTATCCTGTTCAATGAGGCCTACCCCAACCACCCTATTAAAACTGTAACCCATTCCTCATTCCTCTTATCCCACTCTGTATAACATATCATTTACTTCTTTGTTCTAATTACCATATCTCCTTCCACTAGACTATCAGTTTCATTAAAATAAATCTTTTAAAAAATCTGTTTTGTTTATTGATTTTTCTCAAGCACCTAGAACATTGCTTGCCACTTAGAAGGAACTCAGTAAATATTTGTCCAATGAATGAATGCTTTCTGCACTGTGTTTTATACACCAAGCTCAATCTTTCTTTTTATCCAACTTATTTTCCTTCTATCCACACTGTTCTTCATATTCACATACTGTTTTTGTTTTGTTTTGTTTCTTTTGGGGGGGGGTGGAAGTGGCGTATTTTACTTACAAAATGGGGTCTTATAATACCCATCACTCAGCCACTAGTTTTTCTCACATAACAATACCAGGATAGGTCCTACTTTTTCTTTTTTTTAATGCTTGCATAATATTTTACGGTGTGATACGGACACATTACTTTTATTCATATCCGCCATTACTTTCCCTTGGACCACCCCATCCCTGCTCGCCCCCATTTTCCTTTTCACCGATCACTGTTTACCCATTCATCTTAAGTCCAACAGTCTCTGGAACATAGTGGTCACTCAGTAAGCATGGGTTGCTTCACGAGTCTGGCAGCGACTTGCTGTATGCATTCTCTGACAGGGAGAGGTTGAAAGGACAGAAGAGGGCACTAGTGAAGAAGTGATGCTTCACTTGAATAGATGGGGAGTAAGGTGGAGAGCTGGGGTGAGCCTCCGCCTCTGGTGCCTCTGATGTGTCCCTGAAGTAGGGCGCGTTTCGAAGGGGCGGGACGGGCTTGGGGACCGAACCGACCAGGCTAGGAAGCTCTGGTAGGGACGCGCCGAAGTGGGGTGCGGGGGCCCGCCTTCGCTGGGGGCGGACTTGGGCGGGGCTCCGAGGGGCGAGGCCGGCTAGGGGCGGACCTGGGCGGGGCTCGGAGGATCGGGGCGGGGCGTGCGGCGCGCAGACTCGTAGAAGCCGGGGGACTGTCGGGCGCTCTTGGTGGACTGCTGCGCTCCGGGAGCCATGGGACTCGTGGCTGGGGAGCTCGTCTCGTCGCTTCTGGGGTTGTGGCTGCTGCTGTGCAGCTGGGGGTGCCCCGGGAGCGCCGAGCTGCGGGCCCCGCCGGATAAGATCGGTAGGTGACGGGGTGGGGGGAGCGGCGCGGAAGGGGTGTGGGAGCGCGCCCCGCGCCGGGCGGCCGCTACGCAGTGCACCAGGCCCCGCGGCCGCGACGGCCGCGAGGCCGCGCGCGCCGAGTCCTCCGCGCAGGACGCGGTCTTCTTAGTTCGCGACGCAGGGTCGCTGTCGGTGTCCCAGGGGCCGTGTCTTCTTGGGCTTGTCGATGTGCCCACTAGGGGAATGGTTGGTGGACAGGGTATCGGGGTGGGCGGGCGGCCGCCAAGCGTCCCTTGTGCCCCTGTCTCGGAAGCCTGGGTGTCTGGGGAGGCTGAGGACCCTCTTGCCTCCTTCCCCTGCTGCACCTTTGGGAAGCCAGTCTTCTGGCTCCTTCTGGAGCGACCTGCCGCCTCGCTCTGCGGATGACAGGCGCACGCGGTCACAGCACACTGAGCAGTGCGAACAAGCTGACCCCGTCTGCTTCCCCTGATAGGCTGGACTGGAACCCCATTCCCCTCTTCTTTACTGAGGTCGGCCTGCTCCCAGAGGCCCTAGCTTGCACAATTTCTCCACCTAGGACTACTGCACAGCGGAAATAAGCCACTCTCAAGTTTCAGTCTTGGTTTTTGCTGCGTTTGGTTTGCTTTTTTATTTCCCCTAAAGCTTTGTTTTGTGGGGACATTTGCCCATCTATATTAATGAGACAGAACAAATCTTGGCAAAAATATCGGCCACTTTATTTAAAATGCGTCCTGGAATGGCCCACCTCCTCTGTTCCCTTGCTTTGGGCACAAAGAAGGGTGTGCAGAACCAGTGGTGCCTCGACAAAGAACTATGAGAACCTTTGGGGATCTGCCCCCCCCAGTCCAATGTCGATTTGTACATTAATGTACTGCCACTTTTGTCCAAGAGCAGTGTCTGTCCAGATTTAGAGAGTCTCATCTTCAGCAACTGTCACTTGCCTCCAGCCCTCAGCTTCCCTAAATTGGTGATTTATAGCTTTGGCTAACATCTGTTATTCAAAAACAAAACTTATACAGCTGGGTGAGAAGGAAAGAAACCGTTCCTTTTTTTCTCCACCCACAGCAATTATTGGAGCTGGAATTGGTGGCACTTCAGCAGCCTATTATCTGCGGCAGAAATTTGGGAAAGATGTGAAGATTGACCTGTTTGAAAGAGGAGAGGTGGGAGGCCGTCTGGCCACAATGACTGTCCGAGGGCAAGAATATGAGGCAGGAGGTTCTGTCATCCATCCTTTAAATCTGCACATGAAGCGTTTTGTCAAGGACCTGGGTATGTAATTTGGTTGTAGAGCTAAGCAGATTTCTGTGTGACCATCCACGGGTACGTTTATCAGATAGGGAACTGAAACTTTTCTGCCTTGTTAATTGTCTTTTACAGAGAAGTTGGTAAAACAGTTTTCCTCACGTTGCTGCTAGCAATTAGTACAAGCTTAGTTAGGAGCCACTTTGCCGTAATGGGACACTAGTTATCTGTATCTTCAGTTATCTGGAATTACAGCCATGGGATGGGGGTGGGGATGGTTGCTCTTCTTAGTTCTTAAACCTCTGGGTTCATGTTGAAGAATCCAAGAATGGTTTGAGTTAGCAGAAATCTTGTGTACTCATTTTACAGCTGGGAAAATGAGGCCCAGAGGCTTTCAGTGTCTGGCTTAAAGTCACTCACACAGGTATGGGTGCAGACCTGCCTAGAACCTGGGATATCTGACTGCTTCCCTGCCAGCAGAGGAGCTGGACAGGTTGGGGAAATTCTGGCAGGCCTCTGCAGGCCCTTTGCTCAGGGAATATTGTGTAATTTTTGCCGCCTTCCAGTTATCTGAAATATCCAATTATGCAAAATAGGATTCGCACAGGAATTAAGGATGCCTTCTTTCCCTTCGGGCCTTCCACATCTCCTGTGGATGATGCTCCCTGGGCCTCTTTCCTCCATGAGCGCCAATGTATGCCTGGAGCAGTTAACGCTGCAAATATTCATGTCTGACGTTTCTGGTTTTTTGTTTTTTTAATTTTTAAAAAAGACTTTATTTATTTATTTGAGAGAGAGAGCGCATGAGCAGGAGGAAGGGCAGAGGGAGAAGCTAACGCCCCGCTAAGCGGGGAGCCCGATGTAGGGCTTGATTCCTGGACTCCAGGATCATGACCTGAGCTGAATGCAGATGCTTAACTGACTGAGCCACCCAGGCAGCCAAAATTTCTGTATTTGAATTGAATTCAGTTTGTATTCTGACATTTGCCTTTGATTTTTTAGTCTTTTTCAACTAAAAATAGCCAGTCTGATTTTGACATATCTGCATGACCCTCTGACCGATCTTTTAGAGATCTGCTTTAGGACAGTATAGTGAATGAATAGCACAGTGTTCTAAAGATAGAGCTTCTTGGGGCGCCTGGGTGGCACAGCGGTTAAGCGTCTGCCTTCGGCTCAGGGCGTGATCCCAGAGTTGTGGGATCAAGCCCCATATCAGGCTCCTCCGCTATGAGCCTGCTTCTTCCTCTCCCACTCCCCCTGCTTGTGTTCCCTCTCTCGCTGGCTGTCTCTCTCTCTGTCAAATAAATAAATAAAATCTTTAAAAAATATATATAGAGAGAGAGCTTCTTTAATATGTTTCCTGAGAACTGGGGGAAGCCCAGAGTTCACACACTTCAGAGTGTCCCCCTAGCTTCAGATGACCTTCTTTAGTTTGATCAACATAGAAACCCTGAGTTTAGCTAACCCTTTCTCTGTTTTTGCAGGTCTGTCTACTATTCAGAGCTCTGGTGGCCTAATGGGGGTGTATAACGGAGAGACTCTGGTGTTTGAGGAGAGCAGCTGGTTTATAGTTAACATGATTAAACTAATTTGGCAGTATGGATTCCAGTCCCTCCGAATGCACATGTGGGTAGAGGATATACTGGACAAGTTTATGAGGTAATTTTTTTCCCCTTCCACTTATCCTAAGACCTTTTAGTTAGATGATTTTTAGGAATTTTATTTCTTGAAACCATTCTCTACCTAACTGTAAGCCTGCTAGTCAGATTGTTAGGTAAATGGTTTGTATAAAATATGCAGAGCGTTTATCCACTTGAATATTGAAAGAGTACTTAATTTTTGCTTTTGCATATGTATTTTGGAAATGCTTATTTAGTTTTGCCACACACACTTAAATGCTCTAGAAATGTTAATGCCTCGAATTCTTATGACAGCTCTCTCAGGTACTGTTATTAGCTTTTTACCGATGTGGAAGGTGGAGGCGTAGAGGGTTCAAGTGTGCAAGAACACCCACCTAGTAAGTGGTGGAGCTGGAGTTCCCACCCAAGCATTCTGGCTCCGGAGTTCTCTCTTTTTTTAAAAGATTTTATTTATTTGAGATAGCAAGAGAAAGAGCATGAGCAGAGGGAGAGGGAGAAGCAGATTCCCTGCTGAGCAGGGAGCCTGATGAGGGGCTCAATTCCAGGACCCCAGGATCATAACCTGAGCCGAAGGTGGATGCTTAACTGACTGAGCCACCCAGGTGCCCTAGAGTTCTCACTCTTAATCTCTGTACTGTGCTGGTGTTGTATAGGTGAATGAGGTAATGTGTATAAGAGCTTGTAGAAAGGATCACAGAACTAAAATGAGACATGATGTTTCATTTAATTTAATGAATTGTGACATGATGTTTCAATGAGCCAGTAGCCTGAGGCAGAGGATCAGTTCTGTGCCCCAAGAATTTAAAGTGAGATACTGAATTCCAGCACTGTTCCAGGTAGTGAGAATACAGGTGCCACTTTTTCTTCTTTATGTTTTTCTGTATTTTCAAATATTTCTATATGTATTGCTTTGGTAATTAGGAAAAATGATATAAAATAACCAGTCTAACTTTGAAAGATGCAGCCTGTTTTTTAAGGCCATTAGCATATGCTAATTTTTATGCTGGTTTACAATTTTATGTTATGATGTTGGAGAAATTTAACTTGTAAGTGCTAATGATATTTCATTACTATGAGTTTCAGTGTAGTAAAATAATTCTTAAAAAGGTAAAATTACATGTCATATGTGACCAAGTATTGACAAGGACAGGTATAAGGATTGAGTAGGATAAATATACTCTAGTTTTTGTAACTTATGGGATTTCTCTTTTTTTTTTTAAGATTTTATTTATTTATTTGACAGAACGAGAGATAGCACACGAGTGAGCAGAAGCAGGAGGAGCAGCAGAGGGAAAGGTAGAAGCAGGCTTTCCACTTAGCAAGAAGCCTGATGTGGGGCTTGATCCCAGGACTCTGGGGGTCCTGAGCCCAAGGCAGACACTTAACTGACTAAGCCACCCAGGCGCCCCTGGGATTTCTCTTTCTAAACACCACTGTTAGGTCAATTCCTCAAACACTTTTCCATTGGGCACATTAAGGTCAGCTACAGTGCAGACTGTTTTAAAGTAGTCATTCGTTCATTTATTCATTTACCAAATGTTTACTGCCTATTACGTGCCAGGCACTATTCTGGGTCCTGAGGATGTAGAATCTAGAACATGTCTCTGTCTTCAAATAATACACATTCTAGTAGAGAGACAAGCAGTAAACCAATAACTAAGAAAATATATAGGATTTGTGTAGAGAGAGCCAGTCACTTTGTAAAGAAGGAAGGTGGCATGTTGCTGCATGCTCAGCAGGAAAATCAAGTTCAGATGGCATCAGATACAGCCCTGCCTATGTCTATAAGTTTTCTTACTGGCGGCTTGCTTGACACGTAGAGAACTGCTTTAGGAGAAATTAACAAATCACTTTTCAAGTGAATTCTGGATATTACAGAACTTTGAAATAGATGCAGTGATGGGATATATAGATAATAGTATTTTTTTGTTTAAGTAAACTCTACACCCAATGTGGGGCCTGAACTCACAACCCCAGAGATTAAGAGTTGCACACTCTAATGGACTGAGCCAGTCAGGTGCCCCAGGATTATACTATTTTTGATTTTAAAGTTTATTTTTTTAGTAATCTCTACACCCGGTGTCGGGCTTGAACTCACAACCCTGAGATAAGAGTCGCATGCTTTTTTGACTGAGTCAGCCAGGCACCCCTATTTTTGATTTTAGAAAATAGTTCCCTTACTTTATGTAATTACTGCCTCCCTCTGTCTTTGATATTTGATTAAAAAGCACTGATCCTTATGTTGTTCAAAGGGCATGCACCCTACATTTCTGTTCTTTCAATGAGTCAGGAACATAAAAATTTTATTTTGATAATTTTATCATATCCTATGAGAAAGTTGGAGAGGAGGCTCGTATTGAGCCAGCATGTGCCAGTTGTTAAAGTAGTTAAATACTGCTGGACTAGTGACATAACTGTTACCCTGTGTGTTCCCACTTCTCCCTTTCTGCCTCCTCTCCCAACCCCTTCCCCTGCCACCAGCAGGGAATCTTGTTCTAGTGCTGTCATCAGTCTACTTTCTGTTAAATGCTGTACCAGTTATTAAATAAATAAATGACCCTTGAATAATATGGGGGGGTTGGGGTGTCAATTCCTTGCAGAGTTGAAAATCTGTATGTAACTTTTGACTTCCCCAAAACCTAACTGCTAATAGCCTGTTGTTGACAGAAAGACTTACTAAGAACATGAACAGTCAATGAATACATATTTTGTGTGTTATATCTCATTCTTACAATAAAGTAAGCTGGAGAAAAGAATGTTATTAAGAAAATCATAAGGGAAGAGAAAATATATTTGTGGTACTCCACTGTATATATCTGAAAAAAACAAAAAAACAAAACAAAACCCAAGTATAAATGTATCTGCGCAGTTCAGACCTCTGTTATTCAAGGGTCAGGTGTATTTGTCATATCACCCCATGTTGGAGATACTCTGGAATATTGCAAAAGTCAGAATTGGGAACTACAGAGGTTGCCAAAGAGTAATCTGGAATAACAGATTCCCCTGCATTTCAATGAAGCAGTAGTTCTCAACCTGCTGCACACTGGAATCACATGGGAATCTTTTTTTTTTTTTTTTTAAGATTTTATTTATTTACTTGAGAGAGAGAGCACAAGTGAGCACAAGCAGGGAGAATGGCAGAGGGAGAGGGAGCCTGAAGCAGGGCTTGACCCCAGGACCCTGAGATCATGACCTGAGCTGAAGGCAGACGCTTAACTGACTGAGGTGCCCATGGACATTGGTATTTTTAAAAGTATCTCAAGTGAATCTTACCTACAAAGTTGCAAACCATTAGGTTAAAATGTGCAATTGGATAATATTTTTGAGTTTTTTTCTTTCTTTGAATGGTAATAGAAACCTAAAGCCCTTGCTCAGAGTTTTTCTCCCTATTTTCAATGTATATGACAAATCCAGTTGGGTCCCCTTCTGGAAAACTTTTGGGGGATTTGCTGACTGGCTTTGGAGAAGTACATGGTCATTTTTGTGCTTCCATTTCAGAGTGCACAGTGTGAGCGAAGGCCCATGTGACAGTAGTAAACCATGACACTTGAAAGAGGGTGATAGGCAACATCCCACACCCATGCAAGTATTTATTCATTTTTCTTGTTGGTGGAGCTACTTCGGGTGGAAATCCTGTAGCCCCTGCTGTCCATACTTTCCAGGTTAATTTCTAGTTCTGAGCAAATTTTATTTATGCAGTTCTTCTGGTTAGATGCTATTTCTTACTCCAGAGTCCAATCTCTTTTCTCAGCCCTTTCAGCAAAGCCTTCCACTAATCTCTAGTTGCCATTCATTTCTCTTTCCAAACATCCTGTAAGTGTTATATGGAGCACACCACCCACACACTTGTGTTGTTCTGTGGTATGCACAGTAATTAGAATACAGCAGCTATTCATTCAGACATTTGTTGAATTGAATCCTCTGGTTCAGTAATGTCTTTCTGTTGAGATATCTTGGTTTCTGGGTTAGGTTAAAGCTCATTCTTGTCTCTAGCCCTTAGTGTGTTTCTGAGAACATATTAGATCCTGAACATTTCTTAATCTGAGACTATAGGATTCACAGTGAAAAGGCTTTATAAATAACTTTTCTTCCTTCCAGTTACTCCTAACAAATATTTTGAGTAATTTTTTACCCTTTTCTCTTCCTCCTTTCCCAAGTCCAGTCTGTCTTTAATCCTATCAGTTTTTAAAATGTATCCAGAATTCCACCACTTCTCACCACCATGCTTCTACCACTTCGATGCAAGCCGCTATTATCTCATCTGTATTGTTGGAGTAGCTCCCTGTGGTAGGCTGAATCAAATGCCTTTCTCCCCCTGCAAGGTATCTATACCCTAATCCCTAGAACCTGTGAATGTGTTACCTTACACTGTTAAGGGACTTTGCAGATATGATTAAGTTAGGGATCTTGAAATGGGAAGATTATTCCCAATTATTTAGGTGGGCCCAGTGTAATCACGAGAGTCCTTAAAAGAGGGAGGCAGGAGGATCAGAGTGAATAGTAAGAAATGTGATGATGGAAGTAAGAGGTTGGAATGATGCTAGAAAGGTGCCACAAGCCAAGGAAAGCAGGTGATTTACAGAAACTGAAAAAAGCAAGAAAATGGATTCTTCCCTCAGAGCTTCCAGAGGGAACCAGCCTTGCAGACACCTTGACTCTAGACCAGTGAGATTGACTTTTGGATTTCTAACCTGCAAAACCATAAGATAATAAATTTGTGTTGTTTGAGCCACTTAGTTTGTGGTAATTTGTTATAATAGCAACTAGAAGCTGATATACCCCCTACCTCACCTTCCTGTTTTTGCCCTTGTGCAACCACTATGTTTTTTCAGCATAGCAGCCAAAGAGGTCTTTTAAAAATCTAAGGGTCATCATATTACTTCTCTGCTCAGGAACTTTCAGTGGCAAAATAGAGCTACCCTATGACCCAGCAATTGCACTACTAGGTATTTACCTAAAGGATACAAAAGTCCTGATTCAAAGGGGCCCACGCACCCAGTTATAGCAGCACTATCAACAATAGCCAAATTACGGGAAGAGCCTAAATGTCCATCAACAGATGAATGGACAAAGGAGATGTGGAGATACATATACACAATAGAATATTACTCCGTGATCAAAAAGAATGAAATATTGCCATTTACAACAATGTGCATAGAACTAGAGTGTATTATGCTAAGTGAAATAAGTTAGAGAAAGACAGATATCATGATTCCACTGATGTGTAATTTAAGAAACAAAACAGATAAACATAGGGGAAAGGAAGGAAAAATAAAATACGATAAAAACAGAGAGGGAGGCAAACCATTAGAGACTCTATAGTTAAGAGAACAAACTGAGGTGCCTGGGTGGTTCAGTTGGTTAAGTGTCTGCCTTCAGCTCAGGTCATGATCCTGGGATCCTGGGATCAAGTCCCACATTGGGCTCCCTGCTTCTCCCTCTGCCTGCTCTTCCCCTGCTTGTGCTTTCTCTTTCTGACAAATAAGTAAAATCTTAAAAAAAACAAAAACAAACTGAGGGTTGCTGGAGGGGAAGTGGGTTGAGGGATGGGCTAAATGGGGGATGGGTATTAAGGAAGACTTGTTGGGATGAGCACTGGGTGTTATATGTAAGTGATGAATCACTAAATTCTACTCCTGAAACCAGTGCTACACTATATGTTAACTACCTTGAGTTTAAATTAAAAATATAGGGGCGCCTGGGTGGCACAGCGGTTAAGCGTCTGCCTTCGGCTCAGGGCGTGATCCCGGCGTTATGGGATCGAGCCCCACATCAGGCTCCTCCGCTAGGAGCCTGCTTCTTCCTCTCCCACTCCCCCTGCTTGTGTTCCCTCTCTCGCTGGCTGTCTCTATCTCTGTCAAATAAATAAATAAAATCTTTAAAAAAAATATATATATATATATATAAACTTTCAGTGGCTATTTCGTGCAGAGTAACACCCAAAATCTGTACAATGGCTTGAAAGACCCGACATAGGTAATCCTATCTCCTGATTTTTTAGTTTCCTGTTTATTTTGGGCAGAATTATGCCCTACCTCCTTATAGGTTGAAGCCCTAACCCCCTGTACCTCAGAATGACTATATTTGGAGACAGGGCTTCTGATGAGGTAATTATATTAAAATGAGGCCATTAGGGTAGGCCATATTGGATGTGACTGGTGTCCTTATAAGAATAAGAGATCAGAACACGGAAGAGACACCAGGGATGTGCATGCATATAAGACGGATCATGGGAGGACACAATGAAAAGGTGACCATTGTAGGCCAAGGTGACAGTCCTCAAAAGAAACCAAAGCTGTCAATGCCATGATCTTGGATTTTTAGCCTCCAGAACTATGAGAAATGAATTTGTGTTGTTTAAGGTATTCAGTCTGTGATACCTTGTTATGGTAGCCCTAACGAACGAATGTATTGCTGATCTTCTGCCTATTTGTTCTACTCGCTATTGAAAGTGGGATAGTGGAGTCTTCAACTAGTATTGTTGTCTGTTTCTCCCTTTGGTTCTGTCAGTTTCATTTCATGTATTTGGGAACTCTGTTGTTAGATGCATGTATGTTTATAATTGTTATGACTTCCTCACGGACTGATAACCCCTTTATCATTTTTAAATGTCCTTCTTTGCCTCTGGCAGGAATTTTTGTCTTAAAGTCTATATTCTGATACTAGTGTAAGCACTCCAGCTGTCTTTGATTACTGTTTTTATGGTATATCTTTTTCCATCTTTTTACTTTCAACCTATTTGTGTGAATCTAAAGTGTGTTTCTTGTAGACAGCATATTGTTGGATCATGTTTTTGGTCCAGTCTACCACTCTCTGCCTTATGATGGCAGTGTTTAGTCCATTTTATGTTTAATATAATTACTGTGAAGGTAGGGTTTATGCCTGCTATTTTGCTATTTACTTTTTATACATCTTATGTTGCTTGTCTATCTGTTCCTCCATTATTGGCTTCTTTTGTTTTATTCATTCATCATTGATGAACATTTAGGTTTCTTCTACCTCCTGGCTATTGTGAATAATGCTGCAGTAAACATGGATGTTCAAAAAATCTCTTTGATTCTGTTTTCAGTTCTTTATGTTTACTTTATGCAATTACTTTTACCAGTGCTCACTTCTTGATGGGGATTTGAGTTTCTGTCTAGTGTACTTCAGCCTGAAGGACTTTCTCTAGTCTAATTTCTTGTAGGGAAGTTCTGCTCATAATGAATTCTGTGTTTGTGTTTAGCTGGGATTATTTCAATTTCTTTTCATTTTTGAGGGATAGTTTTGCTGGATATAGAACTCTTGGTTGATAAGACTTTTCTTTCACCATTTTGAATATGTCATCCCACTACACTCTGGCCTTCATGGTTTCTGATGAATTGAAGATCCCTTTTTCTGAGTCAGTCACCTTTTTCTTGCTGCTTTCAGTATTCTTTTTCCAGTATTATGTTTTTGGGTGTGAACTTACATTTATCCTGCTTAGATTTAGCTTCCTGGGTGTGCAGATTAATGTTTTCTTTCAAATCTGGGAAGTGTTTGGCCATTGTTTCTTCAAGTATTTTTGCCCTGCCCCCTTTTTTTTCTGCCTCTCCTACAATTCCCATTATGTGTATGTTGCTATGCTTTATGTTGTCCCACAGTTCACTGATACTCTGCTCATTTTTCTTTTCGGCCTGTTCCTCAGAGTGTATAATTTCAATTGACCTTTAAGTTCACTGATTTTTCTATTTCAGATCTGTTATTGAGCCCCTCTAGGGAATTTTAAACTTTAGATATTGTACTTTGCAGCTCCAGAATTAAAAAAAAATAGTTTGACTCTTTATTGATATTTGGTGAGACACTGTTTACATACTTGCTTTAATATTTTAAACGTGGTTTCCTCCATTTCTTTGAACATATTTATAATAGCTGATATAAAGTCTTTATCTAGTAAATCCAATAACTGTGTTTCCTCAGGGAAACTTTCTAAGACTCTTTTTTTCTTTCCTTGTTTTGGTCATTCTTTTTTTTTTTTAAGATTTTTATTTATTTATTTGACATAGAGACAGCCAGCGAGAGAGGGAGCACAAGCAGGGGGAGTGGGAGAGGAAGAAGCAGGCTCCCAGCAGAGGAGCCTGATGTGGGGCTCGATCCCAGAACGCTGGGATCACGCCCTGAGCTGAAGGCAGATGCTTAACGACTGTGCTACCCAGGTGCCCCCATTCTTTTTAAAAAGATTTTTAAAAAAATAATTAGTTAATTAGAGCAAGAGCATGGGGAAGGGCAGGGAGAGGGACAAGCAGACTCCCTTCCCTGCTGAGCAGGGAACCCGACTCAGGGCTTGATCTCAGGACCCTGAGATTGTGACCTGAGCCGAAATCAGGAGTTGGCTGATTAACTGACTGAGCCACCCAGGCACCCCAATTTTTTTTTTTTTTTTTAAATTTTAAAGTAATCTCCACACCCAATGTGCGGCTTGAACTCACAACCTCAAAATCAAGAGTCGCATGCTCTACCCGCTGAGCCAGCCAGGCGCCCCTGGGTCATACTTTGTTTCTCTGATTGTTTTATGATTTTTGTTGAAAACAGGACATTTAAAGTAACATTATATGACGACTCTGGAAATCAGATTTCCCAGCTACCCCAGATCTGTTGTTGTTGATGTTTGGTGACTTTCTGGGATTAATTCTGTGAAGTCTGTATTCTTTGTCATGCATGGTCTCTTAATTGTGTGTTGGGTGAGTTTTCAGTGCTCTGGCAGGTGGTTTACAACTCTGTCTACTTTAGCTTTTATTTCCTGCTTGCTCAAAGCCTCAGGGATAACCAGAGGTGACAGATTAGGGCCTTCTAAGGTCTTTCCTAGGCATGTGATAATCTTGTACATAATCATGGCCTTCTGGGTCACCAAGAATGTGTTTTTTCATTCCCCAGGGTTTTTTTTTTTTTTTTTTTTTTTGTCTTTTGGTCAGCCTCTTGTTAGCCCCATTTGATATCACAGCCTCAGGTAGCTGTGATTTTAAATTGCCCCTTAATTTTTTTTTTTTTTGACAGACGCCCTCAGGATGGGCTGTTTGTAAAGATCAGGCTCTGAATCAGGTCAAGTTGAGACAAGCCTCGAGGATAGAGCTTTTCAGTGAGCTGCCAGATGAGTCAAATAGTGGCACTTCCCTGGGGATAGGATGTGGAGAAGCTCCAAACCTGTCCTATCCTACCCATGGTTGCCAGGTTGTAGGTTTCACAGGTATTGTAGTTTCAAGACTGCTGGTTTTGAAGGCTACCTTGCTGGTCTGAGGGGAATGGGAATAGGGCAAGCTAACATGCCACAGGGTTCACTGTTCCTACTGCGATTCAGCCATTTCTCTTGAAAAGATACTCCTGGGACTTTGGCAAGTCTGGTTTATTTCCAGAGTTTTGAAAAAGTTGATGTTGATTTTTGCCAGTGTTCTCATTGCTTTTATGTAGATTTTCTGAGGTCCTTATTCCACCCTTCGAGAAGTTTCATCTCTCATACTGTCTCCCCCCAATACTTTTTTCTGACTATGCCTCTTCCTGCTCTCCTGGGTCTGTTTAAACTGCACTGGCCTCATTGTTCTTTGCACACACCAGGCATGCTTCTGTGAATGAGGCTTTTGCACCACTCTTACTTCTATTGAAAATATGTTCTCCTCTGGATGCTGCAGTTCTCACCTCCCTCAGGTCTTTGCTCAGATGTTACCTTCTTAGTGAGGCTTTCCTTGACCACTCTACTTATTTTTGGGGACCACCTTATTTAGAGTTGCAACTACCAACTCTAAGCCTTCTCAGTCTTCCTTTTTGATTTGCTTTCTCCTTAACATTTATCATCCTCTAAACTTATATAATTTACTCACATTAATTTTTTTTACTACTCGTTTCACCAACTAGAACACAGGATCCATTAGGGACTTTTTTCCTCTGTCGTGCTGACCACCTCTGCATCTTTAGCACCTAGAATACCTGGCTCAAAGTTAATGCTTCATAAATATTTATCAAATGAATAAATGTTAAGGGTTATACAAATGTAGTTTAAAAAGAAAAAAAAAAGAGGCCGTAAAGGAGCCTGATTAGCAGAAATTACACACCTAACTTTTTAGTAAATATGTATTCTAATGCAACTAGTATTGTAAAACAGTTAACAGTGTTCAATGAGTACATGGTTTCTGTTGTCTCACATCTAGGCCTTTACTGGAGACTTGATGGAATGGGGTTGGGTCCCAGGCAGGTGGTGGCAGGGAATAATTTCTTTATGATATTATATATGTTATTTAATTGGCTGCTGTTTTGTCTTGCTGACCATTAGCCAAAGTTCATTCTTCATTTTATGAGATATTCAGTCTATTTTCTAAAGAACTCCGTGTTTTCGTCCTCTACTTTTTCCAACTTCCTCGGGAGTAGAAACCAATTGATATGGTTGGAAGGAGTTATTTTAGTTTTTTGGGGGGCACTGATACCAATTTCTCCCACAAATATGTATTCAATGTTTTGTATACTACACTATTAGATAGTAGGTAATATTGAAATGGATGTGACATTGTCCCCTGCTCAAAAAATTTATAACTTTGAGAGAAGAAAGTTGATGTAAGATAGAGATATTTCTTTGGTACTTAGTTCTTCCTTTGTTTCATATACTTACCAGTGTATGTGCCTTACTACCTGTCCCCAGCTGTGAGCTACCTGAGGGAAAGGAATCATAGCTTTCTCATTTTTGTGTCACTTACAACTTGAAAAATTACATATTGAATTACTGCGTGGATATTCTTTTAAGTCCATGAAGTTCAGGAAAATATTAGGTGGTATTTCCTAAAAATTAATAGTTGGGCAAGACTTGCATAGGAGGTGGGGTCCTAGCTCAAAGTATATTCTAGTTGGGAGAAGAGTTAGTGTAGTGCTGGGGAGCAATATGCAGAGCACATTCAGAGATCAGTGACTGGGTCAGGTATGTTCAAGTGGAGGGTATGAGTGGTGTGTGTGGTTGAGGGCAGAGGGGGCAGCTTGTGCTTGAGCCTTTTCATGTGACTTTTAGACAAGTCCTTTTACTTGTTTCTCTGTAGTTAGAGCAAGAGTTAGACTTGATGAGTTTGGCTCTAAAATTCATTCCTTTTTTTAAAACCAGGAGTTTATTTAGTAAGTAGCAGTAAGCAAGTTGTTTTTGAGTAAGTCCATAATGACTAAAGATGTACTTTAGGGTTTCTGGGAGATTCATAAAGGTTTCAAAGAAAAGAAACTGGAAGCAGGTAGATCAGTTATTCATCTTAGTAGTTTGAATATAAATCCTGAGTTAAGAGAGATGTTTTGAAGACTGGTAAGGTTTTCTTCTTGGGTGGGAGCAGTAGAAAGAAGTGAAAAGACTGAAGTTTGAAATTAAATGAACTGAGGGTGACATGTAGGATGTTAGGAGTGAACTAACATCCCAATCCACATTTTGGCTGGGATAGGGAGTGCATAGAGAGGATCAAGCCTGGTGGAAAGATAAAATTTAATTTTATACATGTCTAACTGCTGCTGGAAGATAAAAAGGTGAATGAGACCAAGACCTAGGACAATACTCACTTCTTTAAAGGTGCTCCCAGTGACCATATTAATGCAGAAGACTATACGAAGGACAGTGTACTACCTGAGGAGGTGGGGTGGGGATAAGAGCTTCTGGGATACCTGGGGAAGATGGTGACTGAGGTGCATCTTACATGATAGGTAGAAATTCATTAGAAGGAAATATGCTAATTCCCTTCCCCTTATCTCGTTTGGTGTTTAATGGCCATTTCTCTTCTTTTCAAAAGGATCTACCGTTACCAGTCTCACGACTATGCCTTCAGCAGTGTAGAAAAGTTACTACATTCTCTAGGAGGAGACGAATTCCTTGGAATGCTTAACCGAACCCTTCTTGAAACCTTGCAGAAAGCAGGCTTCTCTGAGAAATTCCTCAATGAAATTGTTGCACCTGTCATGAGGGTCAATTATGGCCAAAGCATGAACATCAATGGTTTTGTGGGTAAGCCAAAGCTTGGAACAGTTACAGACATTAATTCACAGAGGGGCTTACCTGATGCTATGGTGGCTCCTAACTTTAGGCCGTGAGTTGGAGAAGACTTACCTTTCTCTGAAACCTCAGACACGGTTGGCAAAATTGTGTATATGTAGATCTGTGCATTTTTAGTGGGGAGAGAGTCCTTAGCTTTCACTGAGATTTTTGCCCCCAGGGACTGTCTGACAATGTCTGGAGATATTTGGAGCAGAACTCACCTAAATTGGGAAGAGAGTGGGTAGACGGCCTTTTACAGAGTCAGAATTAAAACACATTTTTTCCTACCACTGACAGGGGCGGTATCACTGTCTGGTGCTGATTCTGGCCTTTGGGCAGTAGAAGGTGGTAATAAACTTGTTTGCTCAGGGCTCCTTCAGGCGTCCAAAAGCAACCTTATATCTGGCTCAGTAATGTACATAGAGGAGAAAACAAGGACCAAGCATACAGGTGAGCCTGAAATTCTACTGTTCCTAATTTACTCTCTAGAAAATAATCGCTCAGGGAGAAAAACCACTCTTCTGTCATCTCTTAGTTCCAAATGATGGAATTATAAATTGTGTATGTTGTACCACATGGAAATATTCCCAAATGTGCTCAAGTACAGTGGCACATCTCCTTGGATTTTAAAATCATCTCATTCTTAAAAGTGTAATTCCATATTTTGTACTTATTGACAAGGTATCATTTCTATTCCAGTAGAAAACTGGCCTCAATTTAGCGCAGTTAAACGGTAAAACTCCTTTTAATTCCTTAGAATTATAACTATTTTATAATAAACTTTATAAACTATTACAATAATAAAATTATTTTTGGAAGGTGTAAAGTATAGTACACTAGGAACACTGAAATGTATGCTTCTTTCTTCTAGGAAGGCCCACAAAGATGTATGAAGTGATCTACCAAATTGGATCTGAGACCCGTTCGGACTTCTATGACATTGTCTTGGTGGCCACTCCACTGAATCGAAAAATGTCCAATATAACTTTCCTCAACTTTGATCCTCCAATTGAGGAATTCCATCAGTACTACCAACATATAGTGACAACTTTAATTAAGGGGCAATTGAATTCAACTCTTTTTAGCTCTAGAGCCTTAGACAAATTTGATCTCAGTACAATCTTAACCACTGATAATTCAGATTTGTTCATTAATAGCATTGGGATTGTGTCCTCTGTAACAGAAAATGATAATCTTCAACCATTAACAGATAGGGGATATGTTTGGAAGATCTTTTCCCAAGAAATTCTCACTAAAGAACAAATATTAAAGCTTTTTTTGTCCTATGATTATGCTGTGAAGCAGCCATGGCTTGCATATCCTCATTATAAGCCTCCAGAGAAATGCCCTTCCATCATTCTCCACGATAGACTTTACTACCTCAATGGCATAGAGTGTGCAGCAAGTGCCATGGAGATGAGTGCCATTGCCGCCCACAATGCTGCTCTTCTTGCTTATCATCGCTGGAATGGGCACACAGACATGATTGACCAAGAGGACTTATATGAGAAACTTAAAACTGAACTATGAAATAACACTATCGCTTTTTCCCCCTTCTGGTTCCAAATGAAATATCACTGGCAAAGAACACAATCTGAGCAGAGATGATTTTGAATCCGATATTTTGCCATAAATTAGTATTGTTTAACAAAAGTAATCCCAGTGAGTTATAGGAAAATACAAGTTTCTAATTAAGTGTGAAGGTTTTAACTACTGCATTTACGCCATCTCCAAAATTTCTTAATTTTTCTTTTAATATCTATCAACAGTATAGAATCACCTCGAGTTTGTTAAACATGTGGGTTCTCTAGCTCCTCTGGAGATTCTGATTCACTAGGTCTGGGGGATAAGGTGCCCTGGATTTTGAACAAAACCTCAGAGCATTTTAAGCTGAGCACTTGAGGAAGAGTTTAAAGACAAATTTTAGTAGGGGGACTAGTTCACCTGTGCTTCTCATCTGGCAGTGACCTTTAGTCAAGACAGTTAAAACTACTATGGGAACTCGTACCCTATGTCTGGCTTTAATTAATTTATACCCTGTTTCAAAGTAGATGTGCCCATGCCAGAAGCCTTGACTTTCTGAATTTTCTTTTGATTGCTTCTGTCCTGATTTTATTAGGGGTGAAATTCAAAAGCCTTAGTAGTTTAACTTTGTCACACAAAAATCCCAAGTAAAATGAAAGCAGATATAGGCTACTGATTCAAGAGATTGGCATTCTGTTACCAAATCCTCAACTGTGGAGCTCTAAAAAATATTGCTAGACCCCCATGCAACCAGATTCTGATTTAGTTACTGAGGATAGGATCTCAGCATTTTAGCTAAAAAAAAATTCCTAAGGTGCAACCTCGTTTGAGAATCACTGATGTGGGGGTTTAAGATGTCTCCAAAGGGTTTTCAGTGCCTTAAAAGTCCCAAAAACCCCTAATGCATTATTAAAGCAGATTCATTTTGTGAAGAATGCTTTCTCTCAACAAGAACTCTTGTAGTAATCTTGATAGTAAGCATTGTCGGTGTGACAAGAGAGGCACCTTAGATTACTCCAAAGCCACTGACGTTAGAGCAGGATATTCAGAATGATACCACACTTGATCAAATCCAGCATATGTTCTAACTGTTAAATGCTTCTAAAACTACTGTAGCATTCGGGGTGAGAAAACTGGTTGCTGAAACCTTGTTTTTAAGGCAATAGTTCTCAACTTTGGCTGCACATTGGAATTAACCTGTAAGATTTTAAAGCTTTTTAAATGATTCTAATATGCAGCCAAAATCAAGAACCAGTTCTACATCTATTGTATAAAGGTATCATGAATGGTTGTCCTTCTAGTCAGTCACAGTAGGACAGAAAGAATAAAAGCTTGTGAATTCTAGAAGTAACTGTAACAAAGTTTAACATGTATTGTTGGGAAAAAAAAAATAGTCCAGATTATGGCAGTAGCTACTTTAGCAAAATGGTGTAAGAAAACACTGATCCTTAGTTAAAATGATTTTTGTCTCTACCACAATTGTGAATATTAATATGCTGATAAAACTGCCAAAATATATTTGATGTAAAGGCAGGGATTAAATTTATAGTTTGTCAAAGGGTCAGCTTTTAAAAATTTTATTCTTAACAACTATGTTAAGAGGCAGTCACATTTTCCTTTTGTGGTTTTAATGAAAATATTGTAGAGAATGTAATACTGTTATGTGTGTGCTAAAGATTGATAAATAAAAACTGGTAATGAAATAGTTAACTTCTATCACTCACAGATTTGTTTTGCAATGGGATACATTATTTACTTACAAGAACACCAATTTAAAATGTTGCCATTATATCAGACCTACTCTGATTAAGTTTTCCAACAGGGCATCTGAAACTGCTTCCTCCAAGAGCAAAACAGATTATTAATGTATCAGGCATAAAGTTTAAATGGAAACAGCATTAAATAATGATTTTTTTGGGGGAAGAAAAATACTATTAGAGCCTGTTACTTCAGTAGACTACTTGATTTGTCTTTGTACAGAAGAGACTAGTAAAATTACCAGGAGTTGACTGAAAGCCAGTTCTACTCCAGTGGTTCTCCAACTTGAACAGGCATCAGAATCACCTGTAGTGCTTCTTAAAATACTGCTGGGCCTCACCCCAGAATTTTAGTGAGTTTGGAGTGGTGGATGAAAATATGCATCTGTATTAAGTTCCTCGGTGATGCTCTTGGTTTAGGAACCACACTTGGGAGAACCTGTTCTGTAATTTAGCTCTATGTGGTTGAAAAAAAATTTGTCAACATCAGTAAAGATTTAAAGAGCTGCTGGAGAGGGGAATAAAAATGTACCGAACTTGACACCAACTCTCCTTATTGTGATTAAGTTGGTTTGATTCTTCTAGCTATTCTTTGGCTGTAAACATATTCTATAAACGGGAAATTATATTTTAGAGATATATATAAAAGCTATCCATTATGTTCTGTTTTTCAAGTACCTTACCTACTCACCTCTATATACCCCATTCTCTACAGTTTTAAAGTGATTCAAGATTTGTAGGCTTTTTACCAGATTACAAAAGTGCAGGCCTAAGCATTTGCTTGGTAGGTTTCTTGAAGTTACGTTTATGATACCACCATTTGTAATGTATCTTTCATCTGAGTTTGTGTGCCATAAAATTTATGACCTAGGTGAATATATTATGGGGAGGATTATAACTACTCTCTCTACTCCACAAAGAACTATAGTACACTGGAATGTTTTTTTCTAGAGTTCTATTCTTGTATTAAAAAATTTTCTCCATTTATGTCCAAAATAAACAACTGTATCATTACTTCCTGTGTTTTACTTCAATTGCACTATACTTGGAATGTAGATGTACCTGGAAAAAATCAGTACATCAAAGCTACAAGAGTTTTGAAAATTACAGTTAATGTTTCAGAAGAAACTAGCTCAGGTTTGCAGGTTCTTTATCTTTCCAACAGAAGATGGAAAAAAGGCACCCCTGCCACGCTTTATATTTAATCATATTGATCTATATTAATGCATTAAAAATTTAAAAGAAATCAGTCTCGGGGTGCCTGGGTGGCTCAGTTGGTTAAGCATCTGCCTCTGGCTGGGGTCATGATACTAGGGTTCTGGGATGGAGCCCCACATCGGGCTCTCAGCTCAGCGGGGAGCCTGGTTCTCCCTTTCCTTCCTGCTCTCCCTGCTTGTGCTTTTTCTTTCTGTCAAATAAATAAAGTCTTAAAAAAAAATCAAAAAAACAACCAAAATCAGTCTTAAACCAGGAATAGTTCATGTTAGAAAAATTAGAATAAGAGCTAATACTCTATTTTCTATGTTCAGAATGTCTGAGAAAGCATTTTGACTATTATAAAAGTTTATTTAACAAAAAAGTTCAATATGAAAATGCACAGGACCTGATTTTTATATTGTCGTAAAACAGGTACTATGGAGAGGGAACACGTGGAAGCAGTTGATTTCTTCTCATGAACACACCCATTGTTTATACTCGTTCCAAGGCTTCTAACATGATGATACTATTGCCTCGTATTACCTAAAAAGAAAATTTGAAAAGAACACAATTTATTTGACAGACATGGATGAAAGAATTTTTACAAAATCATTAATGGTTTTTCAGTATTAAAGATCAGTTTGTGAGGCTTTTTTCAGGCCACAGGGATACTAAGGCTTTATCATGACAAGAAGCCAGTAAGCACTTTTTAACTAAGATGTATACTTTCTAGATTTAACAAGACTAACAAGTACACTTTTGAGAATGCTAAGTGTCCAATGATTCATTTCACCTTTTAAACTGCAGTACTCAAATAACATACCCATCTCTACCCCAAGGGCCAAGTGATCTGTCTGCAGCTGACAGAAGGGAAAGGAATAGGACAGGTGGGACAGGGTCTTGGAGCCTGGCACAGACAAACAGCAATAAGTATGATGAGAAGGTGGCGAAGAAGAGCAGCACGAAGAGAGAACAATGCCCTGAAAATGATGACGGGGACTGAAGGAGCCTACAGACTTTTATTCTTTCTCTAAGTTAGGGATGGAAATGAAGAAAGCTGAACAACATACTTACCTAGTTCTCAGGGTTTTAATTCCTGGCTTACTTGCAACAGATGGTGAACAACACATCTCACTGATCAAAGCATGAAAAACTAGATTTCTTTTCTGTCTCTCCCTTACATGTGTCCATTTCTGACCCTATAAAGGTCAGGGTGGCAGAGAAGTTCAGATAACTAAGATTTTCAGATCTGAGACTTTGGGGGTCATTATTAAAAAACAAAATACAGCTGTGTCATTCTCATCAACATTTTCTAGAATAGTAGGTACTGCACATGTTTTTGCTTTCTCACATTAATACATGAAGTAAGGCTAGTGGGTGGATACCTCTGCTGTGTATTAATCTTCCTCTTTTTCTCATTGTGTTTAGGCCTAATTCTTCAAATCAAACCGGAACCATCAGGTCCAGAATTCCATAGTGTTCTTTTTGTGCCTCAGTGCTAGTTTTTACAAAATGCTGCTCAGGCTTTTAGTCTTTGGAAAGGGCACAGCTATCTAATAACAAATACAAACTGAAAATGGAACTACAGAACCATAAAACTAGAAAGAACTCCTGAACTATACAGCATCTTAATACAGAATTTTTAGTACGTTCTTAGGGGAACTCTGGGGTGGAGTGAAATCTTAAAAGACAGAGGTGAGGCCACTGACAACTATGGGGATGTTTCAGAAGAGGCGAGCTGAGACATCATTAGGTAATTATCCAGCTGACAGATCCCTAATACAAACTATCTCCCCTGCCAAACACACACATTCTTTTTTTTTTTTTTTTTTTAAAGATCTATTTATTTATTTTAGAGAGCACAGGTGGGAGAGGGAGGAGTCTTAGCAGACTGTGCTGAGCATGGAACCCCATGCAGGGCTCAATCTCATGACCCTGAGATCACAACCTGAGTCAAAATCAAGAGCCAGACGTTTAACTGAAGGCATGACCCAGGCACCCCAGAACACACACATTCTTAATACTACTCTAAGTATAACAGCATTAAGTCATTTCAATGGCCTCAGTGGGTCACTGACTTGGACAAGGGAATAGCAAAGCCAATGTAATGGTCTCCTTTGCCAAACAACTTGTGAAAACAAAACCGTAACTTATCTGTTTTTCTTCCAACCTCAGAAAAACCATTCTTGAATTTTCTTTAAAATGCCTTTTTATTGTGGGCACCTAGGTGGCTCAGTCGGTTAAGCATCCGACTCGATTTCAGTTCAGGTCATGATCTCAGGGTCCTGAGATCAAGCTCTGTGTGAGCTCCACACTGGGTGTGGAGCCTGCTTAAGATTCTCTCCCTCTCCCTCTGCCCCTTCCCCTCGCTCTCTCTCAAAAATTTTTTTATTAAGGACAACTGATATGAAGATTTATTTATTACCTAGAAAGAGAGAGCACAACTGTGCAGGTGGATGGGCAGAGGGAGAGATGTAGACTCCTTGCTGAGTGGGGAGGCTGATGCAGGGCTTGACCTCATGACCTGAGCCAAACGTTTAACTGACTGAGCCACCCAGGTGCCCCCATTATTTCATTTTCTTTCTTTTTTTTTTTTTAAAGATTTTATTTTATTTATGTGACAGAGAGACAGCCAGCGAGAGAGGGAACACAGCAGGGGGAGTGGGAGAGGAAGAAGCAGGCTCCCAGCGGAGGAGCCTGACGCGGGACTCGATCCCGGAACGCCAGGATCACGCCCTGAGCCGAAAGCAGACGCTTAAACGACTGCGCTACCCAGGCACCCCCATTATTTCATTTTCAAAGCGTTAACTCAGCCGCAAGAATTATTGCCTACTAATAAACCTTTTTTTGTTCACATACAAGCATCAGATGTGGAAGGGCCAACTGCCTAACACAGTAAGCAGGTGCTCATAACCAATTTCTGTGTAAAGACTAAGCCCATTAAAATTTAGGGGGAAAATTTCGAGAAAGATCCATGATCTAGGTTCAATTCCTTCTCGGATAAAATTCCAAGAAGTGTCACGCAGTTCTCTGAAAAGTTACCTTCCCAAATTAGAACCGACTTTTATTTATTTAATCTTTTATAAAGATTCTTTATTTAATTGAGAAGCAGACACAGCAGGGAGCCAGATGTGGCGCTTGATCCCAAGACCCTGGGTTCATGACCTGAGCTGAAGGCAGATGCTTAACCAACTGAGCCACTCAGGCACCCCAGAACTGACTTTTAGATATCAAAGTCCTTCTTCAATCTTTTTAGCAAATCTCTTGAGATAAAAACTAAAAACCTAATTTACTCTAAGAATGAAGATTACTGAATTTGTAAAAGGAAAGGCTAGAGAGAAATCTTAGGGGTGTGTGTGTGGTGGTATTTAAAAACTATTTTTAAAAGAAAACTGGCGGATAATGATTTGCCCAGTTTTATTCATTTTCAACAGAAGCTCAAGGAGACTGTACCTGAAAGGAAGGTCAATGTGCATAAAACTTGGAGGGCGGGGGGGGGGGGATATGGGGTGGGAGTCTCATGTCAAGGCATTCCCTAAGCTGTTTTTCCAGCCCAGATCACTGATTTGCTTTTCAAATGAAAATGCATTTGAAAGAAGCAAAAACATACACCTTGTAAAGAGTGATTAAAAACTGTGAGGCAAAAAATAAAAATAAAAAAAAAATCAAGGCTAACCATTAGAAACTCTTAACCACCTTTTAGAGGTCTTTATGCTCAGTGATTTGCTAAAGTGAAGTTGTCCTTTTAGATTTACTTTTCCCAAGAAATTTGGGACTTACTAACTTACTGGATATATTGTCCTGTGCTGGACAAAGAATGGGATTCAAAACCTGGGTCTTGCTAACAAACAGCAAAAACTTTTTCAGTAGTCGTACCACTATGGCCTAATGAATGCAGAAATGTTTGCTCCTATAATTAACTCAGTGTTTCTGTTTTTTTCCTATTTTCTTTCATGTGAATGGCTGTCACTATGATCACCCCTTGCAACTTTTACCTTGGCCACTTTTACACTTGGGTGCGGTAAACCAGAAAATCTGGGTTAATTATACACACAAAATAAAAAAGTATGATGGTGGACTAGCAGATTTGCATCACATGGGCACTTGTTAGATAGGATCTGCATTTCAGTAAGTATCTGCATTTTAGTAAGATCTTCTGGGAACTCATAAGCATGTTAAAATTGAGCACAATGAAGGACTGTGGGCCTCTATTATAAAGCTCAAAAATGATTTCCTACAGCTATTTCAAGTCCAAGGACCTCAGAGGGTTCTGAGTAAGATTCAGATCTAACCTATAGGTAACTCAGATATTAACACAGTTGAATGACTACCATATGTTAAACTAAAAGGGAGATGAAGTCTAATCTTGCCTGTAATTTGCCTAATTTCAATTTAATCCAAGGAAGTTAACAGAAAGGAAGTTAATAGAAAGGAAGTTAATCCTTATTTCAAAATATGAAATCTCTGGGAGAAAGCTTCTATCTTTACTTACCACCATTCCAATATTGTTCTGTTGCCCACTAGTTGCCATCTCCACACATTCATCTATCACAAGATTCATAAACGGATCAAACCCCCGCAATATTCCTTGGACATGTCTGCCACCATTTAATTTCACTACAAAAAGGGAAAAAATAGTTTAATAAAACTGACCGATAAAAATAACTACTCATTAAAAATTAGGTGGAATAAAACGCAGGTACCTGAGAAATATAATCCTCTAGCCTTACATATGTCAAGTAGTGAGCTGAACATTTCACATTTACTTCCACATTTAAATTTACAAAAATCCAGGTGGGGGATGGGTGAAATAGTGGGGATTAAGGACTGCATTTGTGATGAGCACCAGGTATTGTATGGATGTGCTGAATCACTATATTGCATACCTGAAACTAATACAACTCTGTATGTTAACTATTTTGGAATTTAAAAAAAAAAGGTAAAAACAAAAATAAACTTACAAAGAATCCTATCAAGTAGAATTATCCTAACTTTTCACGAGGTAACTGAAGTATAGCGCTTCTTAAGAAACTGACTGGTTTGAGGTTATACAAGTACTGTGGGCTAGAGCTGGGATTCAAACGGAAGGTTTCTTGCCTCTGAAGCCCAGGGCTTAACCCCCATACCTTCTAGCACTGTATAGCTCAGATTTTTGGTCCTGGTCCAAGTCCTTTGTTTTTAAAGGAAAAAACGTTGATACATTTTCAAATATCACAAAATAGGAAAATCCTATTAATTTTGTCTAACTGAGGGAGGGCTTAAAGGAAATAATGAAAAGTCGAAAGTACTGTGCAATTTGTTAAATATCAGAAACTAGGTAAATAAAATTGGGTAGGATTTTCATAAACCTCCTTAATTAATGGATGTGAATTAGAGGTTCTGTGTGATTTTTTACGAAGTTGCGCCAAACATCATATACTGCCAAGACACATGTAGAAAGCAACTAATTAAAAATAAAACAAAAAACCCAAGAAACTTACATGATAATTTCTTGTCCATAAATCTGAAAAAGCAAAAAGGGGTACAAATTATATAACTGATTTAAAAATTTTAAGCATAAGCAAGCACAAAAGTAAGTACAGCCAATACAATTTGCTAAAATTGCACAACAAAAATAATGAAATTTAAAATAGTAAAAAACTTGTACTGTTGTAGAGGAGGGAATAATGAGCTACCTCATTTAGCACTTACTCAACGTAATTTGGGAAGGGGCGAAATAATAAATAAATAAAAATGAAATGGATTTAGAATATTATTAATGCACATCAAACTAAGTCTTTTTATGATGTAAATTACAAAAACATTCTTGTTGTTCAATACTGACCTAATTTTTGATGCCTAGGTTTTATTATTTTCTTAAAAAAGATTTTAAAAATTATTTTTAAGTAATCTCTACACCCAACATGAGGCTAACTCAAAACTCTGAGATCAAGAGTCTCCTGCTCCACTGACTTAGTCAGCCAGGCACCCCTTGACTGGATTTTAGGGCCATAACAGAAAAACAAAGATTTGTTTATATTGCGGTTATTACCAAAACCAAACTAAGTTGTAAGGAAACTAGAAGGTAATCAAACCATATCCAATTCAATAGCTATTTTATATTTGAGACAATAAGGAGTGTTGTTTTATTTAATATTAAGCATCACACTTAAGTGTTCAAGATATTCCTCAACACATAAGTATTTTTTAGCAAAATACTATTTTGAAGCTTTAAAAAAATCTGAATTAAACAGGGAAATCCCATCTCAGCAGGGCATTATGGGAATATTAAGCCATGTAATCAATCCAGTTTTTACCCCTTCCAGTTACAGGATAGAAAATATGAAATTTCATGCGATTTTTAATTTAGTTGAGAGGGAGCACTCGCGCATGCACAAGTGGAGGAGGAGCAAAGGGAGAGAGTATTAAGCTGACTCTCTGTTAAGCGTGGAGACTGACAGGGGGCTCCATCTCACCCCAAGAGTGGGATGCTTAAACAACTGAGTCACGCATTCGCCCCTGAAATTTCATGCAATTTTAATGTATAACATGTCATGGGAGAATCCAAAGATAAGCAAGACACAGGCCTTCGGCACCTGGGTGGTGCCCTGGTTGAGCACCTGACTTGGTTTGGCTCGGGTCACGACCTCATGGTTGTGAGACGGAGCCCCAAGTAGGGTTCTGCGCTCAGTGTGGAGTATGCTTGGCCCTATCCCTCTGCCCCTCCCCCCACGTGTACACTCTAAAATAAAATCTAAAAAAAAAAAAAAACAACCCCCCCCCAAAATATAGTATATTAATAGAATATATTATATATACAATACAGCAAATACAACACACATGAACTTATTTAACGCTTATGATGACTTTGTAACTTACATCTTGTTTTTACCACCATTTTATAGATGAGGAACTGAGGCTCAGAAAGATTAAGTAAATTGTCCAAAGTCACAGAGGAGGTGAGAAAGTTTGAGCAAATGCAAATGGCTCAGTTTGGCTGGAGAACTGGAGAACAGGGGCACTCCGTTAGCGTGTGTAATATTTGGCACTTAGATTTCAGATGGAAGAGCTTGAATGTTGTGTCAAGAAGCCTGGACTTTATCATTCAGACAGGGATAAATTATTAAGGCAGAGTCCAGTCACTGCCAAGACCACTGTGGCAGTGATTTTTAAGAGGGTGGGATGGAGAATCTGGTTAGGCCTGGGTATCTCAACCTTGGCATATTAACATCTGGAGCCAGATAGTTCTTTGTTGAGGGATGCCCAGTGCATCGTACACTATTTAGCAGCATCCCTCGCTTCTACTTACTAGATGCTTGCCAGTAGAGCCTGACTCCCTACTTCCCAGTTAATACCAACTGAGTTAATCTAAACCAGGAGGAGGGTATAAGATTAAAGATGATATTCGTGAGAAAGTAAAGGAAAAAAAAATCTGAAAGTCATTTTGGAGGCAGGTCTCAAAGGATCTCACTATACATGAAATCTAGAGATGAGAAAAATATTAAAACTAGGTTTGTCCTCTGAAATTCACATATATCTGTTAAGTAAAAAAAATATCTGTTAACAAAAAAAGGAAATCTAGGATTACAAGTAGACAATATTTTTTTTTTTAAAAGATTTTATTTATTTATTTGACAGTGAGAGAAAGAGAGCACAAGCAGGGGAAAGGGCATGCAGAGGAAGAAACAGGCTCCCCCGATGCGGGCTAGATCAGAGGACCTCCGGATCATGGCCTGCGCTGAAGGCAGACGCTTAAGACTGAGCTGAAAAATAATTAGCATTTCACCAGTTCTTGAAGAATCCAGTGAAAACTACTAAGATTTTACCAGCTCGTCAAAGAATATGTTTTAGATCAGCATTTTCAAAATAATTTCTATTTGTCTTTATGTTAAACTTATGATTAATAATTCTTTAAGGGATCCAACTAAAATATACACGGAGTTTTTGCAGAAAAAATGGCTTTGATACAGATGTGCATTTAAACGTAAAATTATTTTTTTTTAAAGATTCATTTTTTTTGAGAGCAAGAGAGCAAGCCAGCAGTAGGGAGGAGTAGAGGGAGAGGCAAACACTAAGCAGACTCCGAAGCTGAGCCGAGAGCCTGACGTGGGGCTGATCCCACTACCCTAAGATCACGACCTGTGCTGAAACCAAGAGTTGGACGCTTAACTTGTAGGTGCCCCTACACGTAAAATTATTAAATATGCTCTTTTCTCTAAGTCTGACTTCTCTATGAGGCTGGTAATAAGTGAACTATACGCAGGCCAGATGGCTGTTTCACAAATCGATTCCTGAATCAATTTTTCATACTTTTGTGCTATCCAACTACTATGTGCAGAATTCTGGCATTACATGGTATAGACGAGATAGAAAAATACTTAGGAGGCATCGAACATGTTAAGTTCAGTCAAGAGTGTTTGAGGAGGTTAAAGCTTTAAACCGGGCCTATCTAAAGTAGGATTATGCTGTTTTGAGTTGATTTCACTGGGCAGGAAAAAAAAAATCCCTAATTTTCTGATTAAAAAAATGAACGTTCTCACAACAGCTCTGCTAACAGAGGAGAGCATATGACATTCAAGTTTAACTTCAGGACAAAAAAGCAAAATAGGAATAGGATTTCTAAATTAAAGTTGAAAGAAACAGCTATGAACACGTTCTAAGATTAAGGTGGTTTTTGTCTCCTCATCTACTATCAAACACTTTCATTCCGCCCATCTTCTTAGTTCTGTATAGAATTACTCTCCAGCCACCTAATCTATAACTTAAAAGGCTATTCAAGAAGTTCAACAGGGGCGCCTGGGTGGCACAGCGGTTGAGCGTCTGCCTTCGGCTCAGGGCGTGATCCTGGCGTTGTGGGATCGAGCCCCACATCAGGCTCCTCCGCTATGAGCCTGCTTCTTCCTCTCCCACTCCCCCTGCTTGTGTTCCCTCTCTCGCTGGCTGTCTCTATCTCTGTCGAATAAATAAATACAATCTTTAAAAAAAAAAAAAAAAAAAGAAGTTCAACAAAGGATGGCATTCCAGATCTCCAAGCCAAGAAGAACGAGCGAGAGGAGTGCGTCGGGAGACGTGGGGCCGGAAAATGCACCTAGGGAGGCGAGATAGCGGGAAGAGAGGCGCCTTTTCTGCCACTGGTAACCATGCCATGCCAAGAAGGCCGAAACGAGACGTCGGCGCGGGCTTCAGGCGCCGAAGCTCAAGACCCTATCAGGTTCTCGGCGGCCTTGGGCCGGAACACGTACTCCAGGCACACTGCAGGAAATGGAGAGGATCTAAAGAACTCAAAGCACGCAAAGAAGCTGCCACTTGGACGCGGCCCTCTCACATACTCACTTTTTCAACTCGGGAGGGTGAGCTTTGCTCATGGTGTCTACTTGGCGAGCTCAAAGATGCCTCCAAACGGAATCCGTGGTGCCCTCACGCTCCCTCACGTAGGCCCGGCGCTTCGCGTCTGACGTCACCGATCCCGTCAGCCAATCAATTGCTGGCCGATTTCACCTCGCGATACTTTGGGGGCGCCTGAACTTGTCGATTGGCCTCGTGTTTCCGCTTGCGTCGCCACCGATTGGCCTAGATGGGGTTAGGGGTGGTGACAGTCGTCTTCTCAGTTCCGTTTCCTCGTTTGTAAAATTGATATGGCGGTTCGCTCTCTAGCTTCTAGGAGAAACCGGTGTATACTCTCTTCGTGCATTGCCTGGGTTGTCTTCTTCATATATACTAAATGAATATAGGCTCTGGAGGGGTGGGCCTGTGATAGTTCTTTGGCATGTATTCCTACATATTGCCACGCCAAGGGTTCCAGTAACAATTAGTGACCTCTGGACACCAGAGAAGTAGGGTGATGTGGCCTCAGTTTCTAAGAATTTGAATCTAAAAAAACGCCTAAGTGTATTCCCTAATGACAGTCTTGCAATTCTTATAACACTGCCTCCAGAACCCCACTTGATATACCTTGCTCCTATATAAAAAACGTGAAGGATCTCTAATATGAGATACTCTTCACTTGAAAATCAACTCGTGTAAAAAGTGATCTCCGACTTGTTCCCAGTTAAGTCACCCAAAAGAGGCGAATAAACATGTATGAATAAAACATAATTGGGATTACAGAAGACTTAGGCAAAAATAGTAAAACCTTGGTGATTATCTAAGTAGGGGATGATTCTCCAAAATTCAATTCATTCCTAAAGTTCAGGAATGGCTCTATTTAAATACCAGTGATAGTAGGGGCACCTGGGTGGCTCAAGGGGTTGGGTGTCTGCCTTTGGCTCAGGTCATGATCCCAGGGACCTGGGATGGAGCCCTGCATTTATTTATTTGAGAGAGGGAGCAGCAGAGGTAGAGGGAGAACAGACTCCCTGCGGAGCAGGATCCCAGGACCCCAGGATCACGACCTGAGCCGAAGGCAGAGGCTTAACCAACTGAGCCACCCAGGTGCCCCTAAATAAAATCTTTAAAAAATAAAATAAATATGAATGATAGTAAAAACTTAAACTCATCACATAGTTTGTACTCTCTGGGCACTCAAAATCCTAGACATTGCATTTTCCCAAGAGGGATCATTAATTACCCTCTCCACCTCTTGCTGTTACTGTTTAGCTGAAGCTAGAGTCCTGAAATGGATATTGAATTTTTTTTTAGCCTTACAGGTTTTTTTTTTATTAGTGGACTTCAAGTCATAGTGCTATAGCTTGCCCTCAGTTTTCCCCATTTACAATGAACCAGTCCTGCACCTGCATCATAATTCATAACTAATTTTTACTCTTCATGGCCTCTTAAGAAACTTATTTCACACACTACAAAGAAAAGCGTCCTGAGAAAGTTGTATATATTCACTACCCAGACATAAGAAACATAATAGTGGAGGAAAAACTAAACCTTATTTATTTTTTAAAACTGAGCCTCTAGGAAAATATATCATAGCCTTGAAACACCAAACACAGGCTATATTATCATTTCAAGTAGTAAGTTGGTAAAAAGACAATAAGGTCCTTATCAAAATGAAAAGGTGCTAGAGCTGGGGCAGGTACACTGCTTGCTGCAATGGCCCCAGGCAAAAGTGGTATTTGGTAATGGGGGGGTTGCCCCTCTTTTCCTTTAAAGGAATCACAGCTTACCCGAGTTGCCTACTTTTTCTCCTTTCACCTTCCTGTTGCCAAGGGATTGTCTCAATAGGGCTCTGTTTTTTCAGGGGGCAAAATAAGCAATACTGAGTTTAGGCTTTCATTCCATTCTGTTCTATAAAAACCAGGTTTTTCCAAAACCAATACTTAATAACTCTTGAAATTAAGACGACAACAGTTCCTCCTTCAATGTTCACTCCCGGATACTGGTATATAGTGCAATCAAAGCCCTCTTTCCCTTCAAGGGAGAGTGTCACTGCAAGATTGTCCTGTCGCTCTCCTGCAGATAGTCTCAGGGCCTATCAAGGCAGCCAGTGAGAGGGAAGGTCCGCTTCCCAAACCCAGTGTAACATCACCTGTCGTGTTTTTACACATCTCCTAGCTGAAGGATGTAATGTATATTTCAAGAAATGCATATCCACATCTCAATGGCCAGAAACAGATATCCATAAGAACTACTCACAGTTCTTATCCGAACTACCTCTCCCAACTCCACATCTTAAATCAACTTCATGCCTTTGTATATAAAACAAAACCAAACAAAACAAAGACCCAGAAACCTTTTTTCCTTTCTAAATTAGTGACCTTGTGGATTTTGTTTTACAGCTTATAGAAAACGATTTGGTGAGCCTTCTGGTAAACGGGAGGTTGGCAACAAACAGAAACACCTCTGCTCACACCACCAGATCACAGGCAGGTTAGAGGAACCTGCCAGCCTGTTGGTACCTCTGTACTGAGAAGAATCTGGTATCTTGGAGGGCTCTGGCTTTGTACAAGGGAGATCCCTAGAGCCAGCAGAAGCATGTGAAATTTAGGCTATCAGAAACTGTCCTGTGCCATCTCTGAACCAGATTTTAGCACCAGTTTTTTCCATTTCACTTTCTAGGGTTGAACATAAAGGAACCAGTGTCCAGAGGCAAGTGACACATGCCTCAAACTTGCTGCCATCCTTAATTTCTTCATAAACTTCACTTAAAAGACCAAAACTCCCATTTCTTTTTAAATAGAATCCTGCTGTCAGCTCCGATGTCCAATTGCAAAGACTTCTATTTCCCAATGGACAAGAGAGACTCCTTCATCTTCTTGGTCATGCTCGGGATGAGGTGCATGTGGTCATCCACACACTTGGTCACACAACTCTCCAGCTGCCGCTTCACCTGAAGCTCTTTACTTCCAGCATCTATTGAATCTTTGGCTTTGTCATTGCAATGCATGGTGCATCGGGCCAGGCGGTCCTGTGGCAAGAAGGAAGAGGGCAGAGAAGTCTGAAAGACTGGCCTCCATTTACCAAGTGCTTACCATGTGCTAGGCCCCTTGCTACATATTTTGGCTTGACATATATAATCTTGATCAATTAAAGGGACACTATAGTGCATTTAACCAAGATTATCCTGACTATTTTGAACTAGAGGGTGGCACCAGGAGGGTCCAGGCAAAGCATGACAAGAAAGCAGATGAATGACAGAATAAATTATACAGAAGCCCCCTCCAGAAAGTGGGAAATAACTAGAGGCTACTGTTGGTCAGCTACAGTTAAGACTTACAAACATTTTGATTCTTTAATATCTGTGCTTGCTACAGAAAAGCACTCAACAAATATTTATTGAGTAGCTACTATGTGTCAGGTACTCTTCTAATGTTGGGGAATACAGCAATGAGTAAACTAGATGATGTTCTTACCCTCACAGAACTTACATGCCAGTGAAGGGAGAAAAACAAAATGAGGGGAGATGTTCAAGAAGCAGTTGGATATATGAATCTGGAGATCAGGAGTGAATTTGGTTTAGAGATATGAATGAATGTAGGAGTTATCAGCCTACACATGGTATTTATAGCAGAGAATTAGATCAGAAAAAAGGACCAAGGACATGCTAGGCACTCCAATCCTCACAGGTTGGAAGGGAAAAGCAGGAAAGGAGGCCAAGAAAGGATGGCCAGGGAGAGAGGTGGAAAACCAGAGAGTGAGGTGTCTTGGTGCCCAACTGAACAAACTGTTTCAAGGAGGCAAGTGATCATTGAGACAGTGATGCAGACAGGTTGCGTAAGATGACGGATGAGACATGACCACTGGATTTAGCTCCATGGAGGGGAGTGGCCAGAGCAGTTCTGGCAGAGCGAAGAGTAAGTCTAATTGGAAAGGAGGACTAAAAAGTGAACAGAAGGAAAAAGTCATACAGCAATTCAAGAATCAAAATGTTAAAGACCTTATCGATAAAATTAGCTGTCAAAGTGAACACAAAGAAACCTGTCTGGGTTTAGGATCTTGGATAAGTTAGTCCTTCACAGTGTCAGTAATTTTGAAGAATTCCATATAGCAGAATGTAAAAATTGTATATTAGATACAATTTGTCCCAGGTGAACAGGATTTCAGGCTATGAAAAACTGGTTCAGAAGTGGGCTCTGCTGGGGCGCCTGGGTGGCACAGCGGTTAAGCGTCTGCCTTCGGCTCAGGGCGTGATCCCGGCGTTCTGGGATCGAGCCCCACGTCAGGCTCCTCGGCTGTGAGCCTGCTTCTTCCTCTCCCACTCCCCCTGCTTGTGTTCCCTCTCTCGCTGGCTGTCTCTATCTCTGTCGAATAAATAAATAAATAAATCTTAAAAAAAAAAAAAAGAAGAAGTGGGCTCTGCTTTCTCCAAGCTCCAGGAAGGTACAGTCATAGGAAGGGAATATAATGAAGTTGTGGCTACCCTGTTCTCCAGAAAGAGATATGGTGGATACCTTTTCCTCCTAGTGACCTCAGAGAGGCTTGTGAGGAAGGCATCAGTGAGTCAGTATTACTAATACTTCACATTAATGACTGTTCTTTGGTGACACAGGAGCTGCCCTCTAGGTATAGCAAACAGGGGCGGTTCTGGGTGGGCACGTCCACAACGTGATAGCAGGATATTGCTCTAATCTGCACCTCTTTATGACGAGCCTACTCCACTTATCCTGGGGATAAGTACTACTAGTTTAAGGATGAACTAATCCATGTCTTAGAAAGCTTTTACACTCTACAGTATATATATTATATTTCGTGTCTATGGGGGGGAAAGGCTCTTGATCATGAACTCCTTTTTACATCATTTTTTCTATGGGAAATACTTATAGCACTCAACCTGGGCCACAGGACTGTCACAAATGTTAAAAGAACCAAGACATTAAAGCCAAGAGTTCTGAACAAATGCTTGTAATCTCTTGCAAAAGAGCAACATCAAGGCCTGAAGTCCTCTGCTTGGGGTATTTCTCACCTGGAACTTCTCCAGTTCACTGGTCACCAGGGCCTGGGCTTGAGCCAGAGGTGCATGGCAGCGTTCAATGCACTGATGCACCTGCTGCATGGACGCCTGGCTGTCCTCACAACAGCTGGCACTGCACCGGAACATGAGGCCCTGGGGAGGGAAGGCAGAGAGAGAGGTTAGGTAGGAAGACCTCTGGGGCAGAGAGTACCATGGAGTGCCACAGAGGAGCATCTGTATTTGCACCTCTCCTAACAGACATCAAGAACCTAAAACCACAAATGGGAAAATTATCCTCGAAGCCTAGCAGCAGGTTTCATGGCCTTCTTCCTGCTTGCTCATTGGCACTTGTGGCATGGAAGGCTGGGTGGACGGAGAAGTTGGTGGTGGGTCAGATGAAGTCAAATTCTGAAAACCAGGGTTCAGAGGTCAGCAACCTAGTAATCTACTTTCCACCAGGGGGCAACCGATCCATTAATCAATGACTCAAGAAGCACCGCAGAAACCCCACGATTTGGTTAGGGAAGCTGGACCAAGAGCCACATACCACCTAGGGGATCGAAGCACAACAGCATATAAACCAGCGCTGTGTGGAGCGACATTAATACGGGCATGACAGGGCCACTGAGGAAGCCAAGCTCTTTTGCCTTTCCGGTGTTTCACCTTGGCCGTGCCCTTTCTGGGCCTCGGCCTGCTCACCTGCGGAAGGGGCAGCGCAAGACAGGAAGGCGGGGGAGGCCGAAAGCCTGACACTAAGGGCTTTCTAACGCTGCTTCTAACACCCCCTCCCCGGAGCTGGCTGGGGGGGAAGACGGCTTTGCGCGTGGGGCGGGAGCACAGATTTCATCCGCTCAGCGGGAGCTCCAGGGATTCTGAGGGTGAGAGGTGCTTCCGAAGGCGCCGCGGCGACCCCAGGGACGCCCCGACTCGAGTCTGCGGGGAGGCGGGCAGCGACGCGCGGCGGCTGCGACAAGGGAATCGCGAACTGCCGGGACTCTGCGCCATTACCCCCGCCCGCTACCTGCATCTTCCTGATGTTCTCTCTCTCCAGACTCTTCACCATGGAGTCCACCGCCTCCTGTACCCGCAGCTGCTGCATCTCCGCCATGGCGACCCCGCGCTGCACCCCCTCCGCGCCGGCGCCCACATGGAGTCCAGCGATCGGCCCGCCCCCTTGCTGCCGCCGCCAGAGTCCCCGCCACCCTTCCCCGCCCACGCCGCCGCCTGGCTTCGGAGAGGAGGAACTGCATCCCCCCGCCCCCCGCGCTTCCGCTGCGCCCTGCCTCCCCATCGGGCTCCTCCCCTCCCGGCCCCGCCCCGCACACCCTGCTAAGTCTGAGCCCCGGAGGGCTGGAGGGGGCGGTGGGACTCACTGTCTCCATTCTCTCCTCCCTCCTTCCCTGTCTTCCTTCAGTCTTAAAAAATATTTAATATGATTAACATCCAGATGAAAGCGCAGGATTTAGGTAAATAGCTCGAGGAGCTTTACCAAACCTTGCTCTTTAGCAGTCAATCTCCACCCTTTCTCCCCCTGCTCCCCCACCCTGACCCCAGGCAACCACTGATCTGCTGTTACTACAGATCAAATTTTCCCTTTCCGGAATTTCATATTTGTATGTACAGTCGACCCTTGGACAATGTGGGGTAATGTGGGATTAGGGGCCAGGACCCCCACCCCAGTGGGAAATCCTCATATAACTTTTGAATCCCCCCAAACTTAACAGTTTGCTGTTGACCAGAATTCTTACTGATAAGTCACATTAACATATTTTGCATGTTTCATGTATTATATACTATATTCTTATAATAAAGTAAGCTAGAGAAAAGAAACTATTAAGAAAATCATAAGAGAAAATACATTTATAGTACTATACTGTATTTACTGAAAAAAAATCCCTATGTAAGTGGATTGGTGCAGTTCAAACCCATGTTGTTCAGGGGTTAACTGTACTTGTGTTTTTAAGGTTGTGTCCCTCTTTTTTTTTTTTAAGATTTTATTTATTTATTTGACAGAGACAGCGAGAGAGGGAACACAAGCAAGGGGAGTGTGAGAGGGAGAAGCAGGCTTCAGGGAGCCCAACGTGGTGCTGGATCCCAGGTCCCTGGGATCATGATCTGAGCCGAAGGCAGACGCCTAACGGCTGAGCCGCCCAGGCGCCCCAAGTTTGTGTCTTTCTTACACTGCTTTAGCTACTCTCACAAGTTTTGAATATAGTATGTTTGTTCAAACATTTTCTAATTTCCATTATGAATTCTTCTTTGATTCATGGATTATTTAGAAATGCATCTCTTAATTTCCAAGCATCTGGATAGTTTTAAAATAACTTCTATCAATTGGAGAGGCGACTGCATTACGGTTAGCAAACATACTCGGTCTTTTGAAGTTGAAACTTGATTTAGGACCTCAGGAAGACTTTTCTGACTGCCTACTTCCCCACCCCATATGCTCCTCTGTCAAGCATTCTCTTAGCATCCTGTACTTACTTACCTGTGACAGTGCTCATCACTACTGCTCATTACTTGTCCTATGTTCTTTTTTTTTTCTAGATTAAAACCTCTTCGAGGACAAGGACCACATTTATCTTTTTCATCATTCTTCCTCAATTCTTTGCTTAATGTCTGGTGCGTAGTAACCCATTAGTAAAGGTTTGTCTAATGAATGAATACATTTATTTCATTATAGAAGTAATTAATCAAAAGTATTTGGAAATCAGACCAAAGCAATAATAAATAGAGAAATTAAAAATTTTAAATCCATAAATACTAGCCTACTATTTTAAATGCCATTGTTGACATTTTTCTTAAATTTTTTGGATTGAACACGATAAACATTTATTTCTCATAAATCAGCTGAAAGTCAGCTCATGCGGCAGCACCAGGATCAAGTCTAGTTCTGGTTGTTCTGCGGTCTCCAAGGGCCACACCCTCCTCCGCATGGTCTTGATTTCTTTCTTTCCAGTCCTTTTTCCTATGTGGATTTTTTTTTAAACACTGAAGTAATAGAATATATATACTTTGATATCTTGCTTTTAAATTATAAGCACTTTCATGTCATTATATACAAATAAAGGGAAATGTAGCATGTGGCTAATAATCAACGTTAAGGAGAAGACTGCAATTATAATACAAATGAAAACACTTGAGTAAGTCCTGGGATGGGGGCTGGTAAACCCCCAGATGGTGAAGCAATCCAAGAGATGAGGGGACACATCTAACTTTGTAGAACCCTAGGATGGTGACCCGAATCCAGAGAGATGAGGACTGCATGGTAGGTCCAGGTAGAGAGGGCCTCGGGAAGCCTGAGAGTATCTCTTTCCCACGGCCCAAGGTAGGAGCTACCTAATGATCTCTCAGCAGTGGGGAGAAGCACAGAGCCTGAAGGGAGAAAGGCAGAGCTGGACCTGGACAATTCTTGTCACCTTGACTTTGGACTTCTGGCCTCCAGAACAGTGAGACATTTCTGTTTGTTTTTTTTTTTTTTTTAAGATTTTTTATTTATTCATTCGACAGAGATAGAGACAGCCAGCGAGAGAGGGAACACAAGCAGGGGGAGTGGGAGAGGAAGAAGCAGGCTCATAGTAGAGGAGCCTGATGCAGGGCCCGATCCCAAAACGCCGGGATCACGCCCTGAGCCGAAGGCAGACGCTCAACCGCTGTGCCACCCAGGCGCCCTGAGACATTTCTGTTGTTTTAAGCCACCCAATTTGTTGTGCTTTGTTACAGTGGCCCTAGGAAATGAATGCACGTGTGAAATAATACTCAGCATCACTAAAAATTTAAGAAACGAACAAAAAATCCCCACAAATCAGTGTTTTTTATAGTACTGTTAAATTTGTTAGATATCAGGATAAAACCAATCGTAGGTAAGAAGGAGAGAAGGGGCGCCTGGGTGGCACATTTGGTGGACATCCAACTCTTGGTGTTGGCTCAGGTCGTGATCTCAGGATTGTGAGACAGAGCCCCGTGTTTGTGTGCGTGTATGTGGGGGGGTGTCCGTGCTCAGCAGGGGGTCTGCTTAAGACCCTTTCTCCCTCTGCCTGCCCCCCCCAACAAGCTCACATGTGCGCACACATGCTCTTTCTCTCAAATAAATAAATGTTAAAAAAAAAAGAATGAGAAGAGAAAAGAACATTCATACAAGGTGATGATGTAATGATGTGAATGGTGGTGGGGACTTCGCTGTAGGGCAGGGCTAATGGCAAAAAAGTAAGCCATAAATATATAAAAAACTCCTTGACTCAACAATTCCGTTTAAAGGAGGAACCTAGGAAAATAATGTTTGGAAAGACATGAATATGTATGTTTACTATGGCGTTTACAATAGTCATATTTGGAAACAAGTAAATGTGTAACAATAGGAAAACTGATTAAATAATTAGTAAAAGTACCATGCAATGGAGTGCCCTGCAGGCATAAAGCATAATGCCGTAGGAGTATTTTTATTGACATGAAGAAGAGATGTATGTTGTATTTGATTGGGTGAAGAAATCAAGTGACAAAGGAGTGTATATCATGATTTTATATATATGAAAGTTTGAAAAGTTACACAATAAAATGTTAAGGTTTGTTATTTATGGGCGATGGGATTGTAAACGATTATAATTTTCTTCTGAGTGTTTACATGGAGTTTCTAAGTTCTCTGCAATTAATATGTCTCTCTTGGTTATATGTAAATTCTCTCAAGTTAAAACATGTCATCATAATCAATAAGCAAGAGAGCGAGGACTGATTAGCTCATGTAATACTGCGGCTCACTCGGCAACACTTTAAAATTGTTATTTTTGCTCTTAGGTACTTCCCCCACAAAGACTTAAGGTCATGGAACTGGCCAGATATGCTATGTGGACACGAGGTTAGCATGGGCAAACTCACCACGTGGCAGCTGCTGCTGTGCATTTCTGTTTCCATCCCGACAGGTCGGCCTGTCTGTGACCGTAGCCGTGCCCAGATTGCCTTAATGACAGACAGCCTCACCCGGCTTCCCGAGCGGGTGCATTCCTTCCTCCTTGGATCACAGAACGCTCTTCTGATTCCCGAGGGTGTGGCCCGTCCTAGCTTAGTACCTGCTCGCTAAGGACCCGCCCTGACTCTCCGTGTCTTTGGTACCAACAATCTGGTTGCCACCACGGGGCTTTATTTTATTTTATTTTTCTTCTCAGCTCCTTCGACTTGAAGAAAACACCCTCCTACTCACTTCTCCTGCTGTCCTGCCCATGTAAATCCCTCTAAGGTTTAACCGAATTCTCTTTCCTCTGTTTGTAACTTTGGAAAGACAGGTGACCTGGTGTGTGGCAGGTTTAATGGAATTGCCAGAGCACACAGAATATTTCTGATAGAAGTATCCTGGTAACGTGTTTACAGTAGATAATCATGAGGAGCTGCTGTCAACCTTTCCATAGATGCGTGTGCACACACGCACATAAACACACAACTATGAAAAGAACTACAAAGTGCCCTATAATTGTTATCTTATTATCAGGGATGCTTTGGGCTCACTTTTTAAAAAATTAATTTAATTTTTATTTTTTTAAAGGTTTCCTTTATTTATTTGAGAGAGAGGGAACACAAGCAGGGGAAGTGGGAGAGGGAGAAGCAGGTTTCCCGCTGAGCAGGGAGGCCAATGGGGGGCTTGACCCCAGGACCCCGGGGAACACGAGCCAAAGGCAGACACTTAACTGACTGAGCCACCCAGGCGCCCCTGGGCTCACTTTTCACTTCGATTCTTTTGAGCATATCAATGAAGTAGAAACAAAAGTGCTAAGGACAGACATGGAAGTAGCTTTTCCCCTTAAGCAGAGATTTGTGACTAGAGCCTAAGCCTCTCAATGAGGGCAGGTCCTGCATTGTATTTTTTTGTTCCTTAGTGACCATTGACTTTCTGGAGAGAGAATGACATTTACTGAACACCTGGTATGTGCCAGGTTCCCTAATAACCACTTTGGTTCCCAAAGAGCATGTTCAAAGACATGTTGTTTCATTTCTCCAAAAATGGTGCCTTTTGGGGTTGTTCTGAGGTGCATATGAAATAACCATGTAATCGGGACTGGCATATATTCAGTAGTAAATAGTTCATTTATTCACCAAAGGTTATGTGTTAATCAGTTGACAAAAATGTGATCATAGGCTTGCAGGAATCTGGTATTTCCCTGTATTCCCTATATTTCCCCTTGTAGCAGTTCAGTATTTGCTAATTCAGCACTCATGGCAAATTTATTGAACTATGTGAATAACGAGAATAGATTATCCTTTGCCTCACCCAAGGTAGTGGACCTTCATTAGTGCCTAAGAAGGTTTGAGTGCTGAGCTGGGCAACTAGAGGACCTCTGGAGTAAGACATCCATATTCCTAGACGCTGCAGCTTGGGCCCCAGGGCAGGCCCTGCCTTGGCCTCCGGCACCTGGTTTATGAGGCTCCGAGTGGAGTTCTCTCTCCTCTGCACCCTGTTGTCCAGGCACCAGCATAACGTTCCTGCCTGCTCCGCCACGCAGCCCACAGGTGCCTGGGGAACCTTATAATTTAAGCCTTTTCAGTCTGCTGCCAAGTTTTCTTTAAGGACCACGTACTGCTTTATAAATGTAATAAGAAAAAAACACAACCCACAACCCAGAACAGAAAAGCTCCTGGGCTGAGGGCTGAGGTCCTGGGGGGCTGTCTGAGCTTCCACCCGGTGCGCAGACCATTTCTCAAGCAAGTCACTGCCTGACATGGTGCGGGTCACTGGCCCTGCCCTGCCACCTGCTAGCTCTCCGCCCCACACCCATACCCCGGGCCAATTTCTCTTTGCTTTTTGCCTAGTTTGACAAGATTAGCAAGAGCCATTCCCAAGAATGGGTACCGAATTTGACAAAATTATTTTTCTACATTTATTAAGATGATCACAGGGCTTTTCTTCCCATCAATATAATACATCGTATTAATAATATTTATAATGTAGAACTGTTCTTACATTCTCCAGCTACTTCATACTTGGTCATGATATGTAATTCCTTTCAGTACTGCTGGGCTCAACTTGCTGTTGTTTTATTTAGGATTAAAAAATACTCTTCAGAAGTGAGAGTGGCCTCGTGGGGATACAATGTACAGCCGGATGACTATAGCTGATAATACTGTATTGTATATTTGGAAGTTGCTACGTAGATCTTAAAAGTCTTCATTAGGAGAAAACAATTCTGTGACGATGTACGGTGATGGCTGTTAACTCGACTTATTGTGGTGATTGTTTTGTAAAATATACAAACATCAAAAAATGCAAATATTGAATCATTATGTTGTACAGCCGAAACTAATATAATGTTCTATGTCGATTATACCTAAATTAAAAAAAAAATGGAAAAACAAAGAAATGAGAATGGTCTATATAGCTTTTTGCCTCGTACTTTTCTTGATTTTGGATTCCACATTATGTAAGGTTATGGAATCTTTCCATTTTCTATAACTTACTCTTATTTTTATTAATTAATTTTTTAAAAAGATTTTATTTATTTATTTGAGAGAGAGAGACAGCCAGCGAGAGAGGGAACACAAGCAGGGGGAGTGGGAGAGGAAGAAGCAGGCTCCCAGCGGAGGAGCCTGATGTGGGGCTCGATCCCAGAACACCGGGATCACGCCCTGAGCCGAAGGCAGACGCCTAACGACTGAGCCACCCAGGCGCCCCTATTAATTAATTTTTTAAAAATTTATCTTATTTATTTTAGAGAGAGAGAGTGCAGGGGGGAGGGGCAGAGGGAGAAGGAGAGAGAAACACAAGCAGACTCGTGCTGAGTGTGGAGCCCAACATGGGGCTTGATCTCACAACCCTGAAATCAGACCCCAGCCAAAATCAAGAATCGGGTGCTTAACCAACTGAGCCACCCAGGCACCCCTATAACCTACATTTAAATGAGTTTTGAGGAGGATGTCTCTGTTTATATTGCACTGACTAGTCCTCGGCCAATCAGCAGTTACTGTGTCAGTGGGTAGCTGGTCTAATTATCACTAGGTCCCCAATCTTCTGTCTCTCTGCTGTGACCTGGATGGTAACTTTTTGGGGTCTTGCTTCATCTTGTGTCCTGACCCCAGGACCTATCCCATTCCTGCCTTATTTAGGGCAAACTTAGCCTTGACCACAGTCTTCCTGAGTCCCCTCAAAGATGGGCAGCTGCTCTTCTGCCCCTTGACCCCCTCCTTATTTTCCAATACCTTCCTCTTGATTCTATCCGACCCCCTTATGGCAGATGGAGTAGGTTGGGCAATCTGGTAAAACTATCAGGGCCTAGTCATCCAGAGGGGAGGCCCAGAGACCACTGCATTGTCGATCAATCCAAATCTGTTCTTACTTGGGGTGAGGAGACAATTTTTTAAACCAGAGTCAAATTCTGAGCCTTGCATGCCCACCTTGATTCTCCTGATCACAACCATCTCTCCAAGTCCAAACTCAGTCCCCCCAAAGTGTCTCCATGAACCACTGGAAGCCTAGGAGTATTCTTGAGTTTGTACATTCTATACACATTTTTAATATTGTATTTCTATTTTATTGATAATCTTAAAAAAGTACAGTCATTTCTTAGACTGCATGGATGACCAAATTTTGTGTAGATTCTCCCATGTGATTTCAGGACCCATGTTTGCATCTCTGTTTACCACCACACCAGCACTAAATCACACCCCAAAATGTCTTTTTTTTTTAAGTTATAAATTGAAGTATTTTTTTCTAACTACAGCCTTGGAGAGGCACGTAGACAAGTCTGCAAAAAGAATCTTAAGTCCTGAAAGTTTCCTCCTCCAAAGAAGTCTCCACATTCAAGTTTCGGCAGAACTGCTCTAGATTGCTCCGTCTGAAACCACTCCTCTGCCAGGGGGCGCTCCTTCGAGTGCCTGTGCTCACTTCTATGCCTTTCTAGCCCTCCCTTGCTTCATAGGTTTTTCTGCAGTGTCACCTCCTAATCTACAGCTGGAATCTGCATCAGCACCTGCTTCCAATCCATGGGCTTTGGTGTGGGTGAGTGATGGCTTGGGCAAGACCTTTGGGTACGAGGAGAACAGAAGGTCCAGAGCCCCTCCCCAAGTAGGCGCCATGGTTTTCATGTTGCATCTCCAGGTCCCGACAGCAGGGGTCACTACACGAAAAGTTATAACCAGGTGGCAGCTTTTCACCAGCTTCCTGGTGTGAAGTCAGGGGAAATCAGGGCAGCTGGGAGCCAGTTGTTTACCCCATGGGGTCTGTATAACTATGCCACTGTACACAGTGGAGCTGAATGGGTCTGACATCATCGTGGCTTCTGCCAGCATTGTCAGCAGAGAGTGGGAGTATGCTGGGCATACTAAGGACACACAGGCAAATCAGATCGATCTATTTTAGACTGTTATTTAGAAACTCTCTAGATGGTTATACAGATTAAGAAAATAATAAAATAGCCAAACAAGCCCCAGGGACCAGAACTCTGTTTTAACTACTTAACATCTTGAAAATTCCAGTAATAGCTCCAGTTCTTGTATTCTCCCCATGAATGCCAGCAGCCCACCGGTCCCTCAGGGGGCCCGGGCCCCCCTCAGGATGGAGACCAGGAGAGGTCCTTAGCATGCCTGCGAATCTTCTCTAGATCTTATTTCCTCCTGAGAGTCTGAAACAAAGAATAACTTACCACCTTGGGCAGATCATTTCCTCTTCTTGGACTCAGTTTTCCCAACCAAAAATGAGGTTAAATCGGTGTAATAAATTTCTCTTCTGTGAGGTGATCCCCCAAATCCTAAAATCAACCAAAACCAAACTCTCAACACAAGGCAGGTGTTTTTTCTTAAATGTATTTAAAAACATGCAATAGGATAGAAACACACACGCACACTGTGGTTATTATTTTGTAATAAGCTGTCTCCGAGGGGTGGTGACCCAGGCCTGGGAACAGGAGGAGGGTATGCTGCCAAGGCAGGGGTGGAGGTCTGCCGTCTGCTGGAAGATCGCTGCCCTGTCAGGCCTCTTGTAATTTCTACAGAATTTTGTCAGAGGTGGTGCTTTTTGTTCTTCGTGCAAGAAAACTGATTTAATATTTTCACTCTATTATGAGATAAAATAACATATAAATACACATTGAATCATTTTGTGTAGCATTTAACTTCCCTGTGAGACCGTTTGACTGCTTCGTTGAAGCCAAGTGACCTTGCTCGCATTCCGTCCATGGGCGATGATTAAAGTTGGTAAAGCTCTTGAGAGAGCTCTGGGTTGTAGGACCTTTAAATTCCTTTTAGGCCAGTGAATCTATATTAATAGGGATGGAATTCTGGGAATGGAAGAAGGAAAAATGTAGGAGGCCCCATCCAGTAGGAACTTAGGGATCTATCAAAGCGTGTGTATGTGTCTACGCGCTGCGTGCACAGTGCGGACGAGAGACGGACACTCAGGTACAAGGAGGCTGAAGGTAACCTCGACGGATAAGGGCTGCTCCTATCAGGAAACACCTCATGTAAAGGGCCTACCCAGGGGTCCTTCCATGGCTACACATACGCCCGACACACCCAGAAACACACTCAAATACACCCAGACACACATACATAGACACACTCAGACCCACTGAGACAGATGTGCACACACACAAACACATTCAGATATACCGACACACACGCAAACAGTTTTGTATTCTTTTATGAGAATACAGTCAGGTGCCGCCACAAGAGGAGACGGGGGAGGCTCGGGAAAACAAGGTTTAATATACTCAGAGGTAGGTCCTGGAGACAGGAAGCATGGCATGCCATACGGGGCCACATGGGAGAGACAGCAGCATGGTCAGGAGGCAGGAGCAAGGGAAGCATTTAGCCCATGGCCTTTATTGGGGTTTCCTCGGGAAAGGCAAGGCGGAACAGGGTGAACAGTTTAGGATAGGCTAGTTTGAACAATTTCGGTGGGCTCTAAGCTCTAGGGGGTGGTTCCTAGTTGCTGGAGCAGATTGGGCCATCTGGTAAAACTTGCAAGACCGGTCTGCTCGAGGTGAAGCCCAGCGACCCTTGCAAAGTTTATTAATCCAAATCTGGTCTTACTCCGGGCAGGAGGGCTTGTGTGTGTGTGTGTGTGTGTGGCTGGTTCTGGGAAGAGTAAGGCACAGGAATATTGCTTCCCCGCCAGACGGAGGAAGTGAGGCCAGGCTCTGATTGCTTAGTTTGCATATCAATGGTATGCTCCTGGCGGGGCCCCAGGGAAGGGCAGTCCATCCTCAGTAGGAAAGATTTTTAAAGATGTCAAAACATGATAATGTACTGAAAATATGTATTATAATACATCTGGGTGTGTTCTATGTATATATCTGTATATATAATATATAATAGCAACATATTTTAATATATATTACAGGACATGCCCAGATGCACGCGGAGAATCACACAAAGACACAGACATATACTAGTCCTCAGAGATATAATCTTTCTTTACTTTATTTTGCTTTTCCCTTCCTTCCTTCCTTTTTCCTTCTTTCTTTCTTTCTTTCTTTCTTTCTTTCTTTCTTTCTTTCTTCTTCCTTCCTTCCTTCTTTCTTTTCTTTCTTTCTTTCTTTCTTTCTTTCTTTCTTTCTTTCTTTCTTTTCTTTCTTTCTTCTTTTTTCTTTTTACCAATCTCTTTTTTAAAAGATGAAGGTGTTCCAGGCTTGGCCCTCCCTTTCAAGGAATCCTACGCGAGTTTTCTTGACAATCAAGGCTATTCCCAGTTACATCCATGGTGCTGGGACACCTCTCAGTATTCCGACTGGCTTAAAGGCCCTTGAATGATAAGGGAATTCATTTTCTGGGGAATTTGAATTTCAAACATGCTGCTGACAATCCTCAGTGATTTAGTAATTCTCAAACTTTAGTATGCAGATGATGCTCTGGGGGGCTGGGTTGAGATGCAGTCTTGGGCCACATTCCTCTGATACAGTAGGTTGAAAGAGAGGCTGAGGGATCTGCAGTTTTACAAGCGCTCAAGTGATTCTGATGCAGGAGTTTCATGGAGAAATGTGTCATCAAACCGTTTCAGAAATCCCATTAATGTGGGGCACCTGGCTGGCTCAGTCGTTAAGCTTCTGGCTTCGGCTCAGGTCATGATCCCAGGGTCCTGGGATGGAGCCCCGCATCGGGATCAGTGGGAAGCCTGCTTCTCCCTCTCGCACTCCCCCTCGCACTCCCCCTGCTTGTGTTCCCTCTCTCGCTGTGTCTCTCTCTGTCAAATAAATAAAATGTTTTAAAAAAAATCCCATTAATGTAACAATATTTACTGAATCAAGGTACTAAGTGTTCTAGAAAAAACATGCACAAACCACCTAGAATACACCTTTCTTGGGAATCACCTTTTTCTTGCTGTCACAAGCAGAAGGCATCTCTGCTCCTTGTTCTGGTCTGGACACCTGTAAGGTGCTTATAAGGTACTAGAATTCCCAGGTTCTTGACTCACTGCGACTACAATGGCTTCAGCGGGCTTTGGTTTTTGTAACTCCTGGGATTGCAATAATAGTCTGGCTTCTCAAAACTTTAAACATCTTCTATGAGTCATGGGAACAAATACATTTTACTTCTTGATCCAGATACAAACACACACATTTACTGAAAAAATTTTCTCAATACTTAAGCCTTCATGATTATATTTTCCATTCTGTTCTGTTCTCTTCTACTTAGTTTTTATTTAAAAAATTTTTTTAATTTATTTTTTGAAGATTTTATTTATTTATTTGAGAGAGAGCGAGAACACGAGGAGGGGGATTGTGAGAGGCAGAGGGGGAGGGACAAGCAGACTCCCCGCTGAGCAGGGAGCCCTGAGATCGTGACCTGAGCTGAAGGGTGAGCCATCCAGGCGCCCCTCTTCTACTTTGTTTTTAAAAACATACTGGTCATGATACGCTAGATTGAATTCATGACCCACTCTTCTAATGTATCTATTGCTGCATAACAAATCACCCCAAAACCAAGTGTCTTAAAACAGCACCAATAATTTTGTTACCTTGGGAGGGGCTCAGCAGGGCTGTTTCGACTTAGGTCTCTAAGTGGTGGTAGTCAGTCAGTGACCAGACCGGGTCAGGGTGGGGCCGAAGCCGCTGTCTGCTGTCTCTCACGTAGTCTCCCCATGGGCTCTCGTGGGGTTTCCTCACAGTATGGCAGCCTCAGGGCAGTTAACCGATTACATTACAGGTGGCTCAGGGTTCCAAAGCTGAGAACCAGGAAGAAGATAGATTAGTCACACAACACCACTTCTTCCGTCATCACAAGCCCACCCCAACTGCTGGACAGAGAACGGGAACTCCATCTCTCGATGGGTGGTGGAGTGACATAGTCGCATTGGAAGAAGTGCCTGGGTGATGGGAGGTACTGACGGGGCCATACCCACCTAAAGGGCAGCATTGCAATTTGAAAAACACTCCTGTAGAGGGCACTGTTGTCATGTGACATTGGATCCATTTCTCTTTGGGGGACGGGGCGGGGTGTTGGGTAGGATTTTGGGAAGAGAGAAAAAGGAATTTGAGTATTGGCAAAAGTGGAGCAGCTCATCCCTTTTGAACGGATCGTTCTTTCTGTTGCATAGAACACATGATGCTGGGGTGGGTACATATGGCCTTGTGGATACCCTCGGGGAAAGGAACCCAGCAAAGGAGGAGGGCTGCTGACCTGCGTGCAAGGCTTTAGGTCTGTGCGCATTTCCCCCAGGACCTAGCAGAAGGCCTTGCACATGATCTGCTTTGACAGTGAAGTATAAAGTGCCGCAGATCACCAGGCAGAACTCCAAGCTGTGGGTGGGACAGTGCCACCCCAACACCCTCATGCAACCCACAATTCCCAATAAAGCGTGGCTGGCACCATGCCTCTAGTACTCAGGGACTAGAAATGATGATTTGGAAGAATATTGTGAGCTTGTCCAGGGACAGTGTATAAAGTGAGAAGAGAAAGGGCCCAAGGAGAGAAAACTGAGCAACCTTGGCATTTAAAGAGAAGAGGAGGTGGCGAAGGAGACTCAGAAGGTGAGGGATGATCAGAGAGGCAGGAGGAGAACCGGGGAGCATGGTGACGGGCTGGGACAGGCTTTCCAGGAAGAGGGAGGGGCACTGAGGGTCAAGTGTGGCAGCAAAAGCACGATTTAGGAGAGACCACCAGATTTGGCAACATGGCCACTCTTGGTGACTTTTAGGAGGACATTGGCAGGAAGCCAGGTGGGCAGGACATTATCGGAGTTCAGTGGTGATGGGTGGGAGGAGTAAAGTGTAGAAACTTGAGAGGGAGACAAAGGTCAAGATTTTTTTTTTCTTTCTTTTTTTTTAATCTTGGGCAAGACAAAATTTGTGCATAGGTGGGGAAAGGAGACAGGGGAGGAGAAACCAGGCTAAAAAGGAGCGATTGATACATCTGGCCTAGAGGGGATGGGGTTCCAGGTCCAGATGGAGGGTTAGCCTTGGAAGAGCAAGGTGGCCCTTTCTTCTGAGACAGAGAGAGACAAACCGATAAAACGGGGAAGAGGTCAAGGTTGAGGGAGAAGGAGGGGTGGTCGACTGAGCTAGTTCAAGAGGCCTCCGTTTCCAGAGTGCGCAGTGAGGAAGGGGTAGTTTGGCTTGGAGGAATTTTCAGTTGGTCCGATGAGTGACAAGCCTGCTTAGTTTCAACTCACACATATTTAGGACCTACTCTGCATTAAGAGTTTTCACAGAAATTACTTTATCTTTCCAACAATATGTAAAACAGAAAGCATCCCTATTTGCAGGCTTTATCCTCGTTGGTGAGTTCCTTGCTTCACTCATGCATGAAGAGACTATGGCTGTGAGGACGCAGGGAGCGTACTTATTCCAGGTCCGTCCAAGAGCTCACAGGAGGGGTATCATCTAGCCCAGGGACCCGTGGCCAGACAAATTGCCTATTTGAGACCAGAGAGAGCAACCCCGTTTTTGTTTTGAGTGTGGAGGAAAGTGTTCTTATGACATTTGTTCAGGGTCTAGGTAAAGCGAAGAGGAGGAGCTGGTGAAGTCTGCCCTCCGGAATAAACGTGGAAGAAAAGGTCCCCTGGGGCAGGTGGATTGGTGCAGTGAAAACAGCGTGGCCCTTTCGCTCGGTTCTTCCTGGCTTTGTACTCCTCAACAAGGCGCAGAATACTGAGCCTCTGGTTCTTCATCCACCAGAAGGGGTCAATTCTCCTGACTCTATGCATTTGTGGAATGCAAAGTACCTGCAAACCCTTACCACCCCAGAGCTGCTATGTTGTTATTTTATTTTCCATTTCAGAGACAGTCAGGAGCTCCTGTCTCAACACCAGGACTGCAAGAACGTGGTAAAACTTAAGACATATTTGTGACGTATACCTATTTTTATCCTTCTTTTAAACATTCCCTCTTATCCCGTGATGATAAACAATTCTTAAACCGGAGATTCCTGGGTACTTCATCTCTGGGGAGTAACACACAAAAAGAGGTGGGGGGACAATGTCTGACTCCACCACTTGAACTGGGGAGAGCTGGGGGGAGAACCCAAGGCTAGTGTGGCTGCAGCTGCAGGGAGAGGGCTTGCTGCTGGGTGGGAAGGGGACCGGCAGTGTCCAGGAGGCGCATTCCTGCCCAGCTGAGAGCCAGACCTGCGAGGGGCTCAGGCTAGGCCGCGCACAGATCTTATGCGAAGGGAGGGCTTCCTTGCCACTTCCTGCCACTGTGCCACCTGCACTGCCCGGAGGCTGGACAGCCGCCCTGATGATTAGGTTCTGTGTTTCCTTGTCCCTCCTGCGTTTACCTTGATCACAGTATGAAGCCTTCTATGCTCGCCTTACCTGCATCGCTTACCAGGCAGGAGCTGCTCGAGCTGGGACAGGTGGGGAGATTTTGGTGGCCTCTCTCATCCGATCCGGGAACACCAAGGTCAGACCCAGTCCAGCTCTTCCTTGCCTTGCTCCGGACAAATGACCGAAACAGCTCTGTGGGTGGACGAACATAAGCCCGCAGATGGCCCTGACTGAGAGAAGTACACAACCAACCCTAGGGCCACGGGAGTGGGGCAAGAAGTAGAGGGCCACTTAGTGATTTTTACTTCGTTTATCTCGATCAGCGGACCTCTGTTTTAAGAAGCAGGGCGCTAGGGGCACCTGCCTTCGGCTCAGGGCGTGATCCCGGCGTTATGGGATCGAGCCCCACATCAGGCTCCTCCGCTATGAGCCTGCTTCTTCCTCTCCCACTCCCCCTGCTTGTGTTCCCTCTCTCGCTGGCTGTCTCTACCTCTGTCAAATAAATAAATAAAATCTTTTAAAAAAAAAAAAAAGCAGGGCGCTAAATGCTTAATGGGACTGGCTGGGCCATGGGCTGGCCACGGCTGCCTCTCTGCTTCAGGCCACGGCTCCCATTGGACAGCTCTCTCCCACAGCTGTGAGTCTCTCTGGGTTCCAGCAACCACTCCCTCCTGTTCCCCACCAGGTCTAGAGACAGTAACAGCTCCCACGATTGCTAGTGGCAGGGTTCAGCACAGGATTGCTCCTTTCCTTTCCTCCTGTTAGAAGGCAGAGGAGGGTCAGTATAGTACCCTCCAGGCTGAGAAGACTCTTTAAGACTGAAGAGCGAAGCGAGCCCCCTCCCTACTCTTGACACAGAGTTTTATTCAGGGTATCTTACTGACGGGGGAAATTGGGTGAGCAATGCAGATGGTACGTAGCTATTCTCCACCCAGTCCGGACCTTAATCCTCAGCTTTTATAGGGCAAGGGGCATGGTGGTGAGGTCACAGGGTAGTTATCTATAAAGTGGGGCCCTCTGTGCACCAGTCATCTCTACTAGTTATCTAACGTGGGGCCCTCTGTGCACCAGTCATCTCTACTAGTTATCTAAAGTAGGGCTCTCTGTGTACCAGTCATCTCCACTAGTTATCTAAAGTGGATTCTGTGTGCCACTTTAGGGAAGATCAGAACAACCCTTCCCGTGTTCTAGTCAGGGCATACATTAACCTCCACGGGGCCTGGACATGTAGCCCTGAGGGAGGTCATTGTGCGAACATGAACAAGATGGAGGGCCCAAGATGGAGTCAGTTGTCAACACTCCCACATCTGTTCACATCATTGTAATTCATCTCTTTATTATACTCTCCTCATTTATGCTGCTGGGCGTGCCCCATTTTTAAGTTCAGACTCTTCCTTTGAGTTCTTGGTGCCCCAGTCTTAGTTTCATAAACATCTTGCTTAGCTTTAGGAGTCCTGGAGGGTTCCTCAGATGTTACTGGGTTTTCCAAGAATTCCTTCCCTGAGGTCCTTCCCTGGGGGCCCTATGAACACGAGAGTGGAAGAATGAGGTTTTGTAAGTAATTATGCAGCCTCCTTATTACCCCTTTTGCCCCTTATTCCCCACCCCCCCACGAAACCCTAAAACCCTGTCTTTAGAGGGTCTTCCTCCAGAAGCCCAGGGATATGTTCTGGAATGAGAAGGTGATGAATAGGTGTTCCAGTCTTTTCTGAGGGCCCAAGCCCCTTTAGAACAAAAATCACGATAGGATACAATGTTAAGACAAAGATATCAGTTATAAAAAAAGCATACTTTATATGATTTAGATAAAGCCCCAAACCAGGTAAAACTAACTGTGGTGTTAGAAGTCAGGACACTGGGGCGCCTGGGTAGCGCCGTCGTTAAGCGTCTGCCTTCAGCTCAGGGCGTGATCCCAGCGTTCTGGGATCGAGCCCCACATCAGGCTCCTCCGCTAGTAGCCTGCTTCTTCCTCTCCCACTCCCCCTGCTTGTGTTCCCTCTCTCGCTGGCTGTCTCCCTCTGTCAAATAAATAAATAAAATCTTTAAAAAAAAAAAAAAGAAGATGAAGTCAGGGCACTGGACCATGATAGATGAATGGATAAAGAAGATGTGGTATATAATACAGATGTGTGTGTGTGTGTGTGTGTGTATATATATATATATATATTACTCAGCCATAAAAAAAATTTGCCATTTGTAACAACATGGAAAGATCTAGATGGTATAATGCTAAGTGAAATAAGTTAAAGACAAATACTATATGATTTCACTCATATGTGGAACTTAAAAAACGAAACAGGGGCGCCGGCTCACTGAGTTGGTAGAGCGTGTGACTCATGATTTTGGGGTGGTGAGTTCAAGCCCAATGTTGGACACAGAGGTTACATTAAAAAAATGAACAAAAAAGACAAAAAACAGACTCTTAAATATAGAGAACACACTGATGGTTGCCAGAGGGGAGGAGAGTAGGGGGATGGGTGAAATAGGTGAAGGGGATTAAGAGTACATTTGTTGTGACGAGCACTGACTAATGTATAGAATTATTGAATTGTACTGTATACCTGAAAATAATACTATGTTGATTATACTTGAATAAAGAAAAAAGAAGTCTGAATAGTGCTTACTGTTGAGGAGAGGGTGGAGAGCTCCTGGGAGAGGGCACAAGGGAGCTTCTAGAATGCTGATAAAGTTTTGTGTTTTCTGTTGCTAGTTGTACATACATTTGTGAAAGTTTGTGAAAATTCAAGTTGAACATTTATGGTGTGTGCACTTTATCATATGAATGCTATGCTTCAATTCAAGGTCCAAAAAATATTTATGTTATTTCCCAGAGTAACAAAAACTATGAGTCCAACAATAAGCCTAAGCAGATATGCAAAACCTTTATGGAGAGCATAAAAGACCTAAAAACACAGAAAGTGTAATGGTTAATTTTATGTGTCAATTTGGCTAGACTAGGGTACCTAGCTGTTTGGTCAAACAGAGGTCTAGATATTGCCGTGAAGGTGTTTTTAAGAGATGAGATTAACATTTAAAGCAGACTTTGAGTAAAGCGGATACTTTCCATAGTCTGAGTGGGCCTCATCCAGTCAGTTAAAGACCTTAAGAGAAGAGACAGAGGGAATGCCTGGGTGGCTCAGTTGGCATAGCGTGCAACTCCTAATCTCAGGGTCATGAGTTCAAGCCCCACATTGGGTGTAGAGCTTACTTAAAAAAAAATAAGAAAAAAAAAAAAGAAGAGACTGAGGCCCCCAGTGGAGGAAGAAATTCTGTCCTTAGGCTGCCTTAGGACTCAAGACTGCAACATTAACTCCTGCTGGAATTTCCAGCTGGCCTGCCCTGTAGACTTTGGACTTTAGATTCTCTCTCTCCTTCTCCCTCTGCCACCTGCCTCCCCCCTGCTGCCACTGCTCATGCTCTCTCTCTCTCTCTTAAAAAAAAAAAATTAAATTAAAATTACAAGTTTTGTAGAGGTTTGATTTTCTGAGGTCCCCGTTTGTATATGGAACCTTGAATTTAATGGTGAGGCATTATGAATTATAGGGAATAATGGACTATTCAATAAATATGCTGAGACTCTATGATGGCTTTCCATAGAGAAAAATAACATTAAACCCTTCTCTCATAGGCCATACAATGTAAATCCCATATAGATTAAAGACCAAATGTAGAAAAGTGTAAAACATTTATTTATTTTTAAAGATTTTATTTATTTATTTGACAGAGAGAGCCAGCAAGAGAGGGAACACAAGCAGGGGGAGTGGGAGAGGGAGAAGCAGGCTTCCCTCCGAGCAGGGAGCAAGATGCGGGGCTTGATCCCAGGACCCTGGGATCATGACTTGAGCCAAAGGCAGACGCTTAATGGCTGAGCCACCCAGGTGCCCCAAAAAGTGTAAAACTTTAAAAAGAAACACTGAAGAATATTTTTGTAGAGATAGACTTCTCAAATAAATCCGAAAACTTCCATGAACCAATCTGACAATATTAAGATTGAAAACCTGGCAAATACTAAAACATTTCATAACCAAAGTTAAAAAGATAAGCTATAGAATGAGTGAAGATGTTGCAATGCATATAACTGACAGTTAGTACCCAGGATAAATAGAGATTTGCAAATCAATAAGTAAAAGACAATCCAGCAGAAAATTGGCAATGGATATCAATGGGTGATTCATACAGAAAGGACCTGAATATCCACAAACTTATGGACAGATGCTCACACCCACCGGTAATCAGAGAAATACCCACTAGAACAAGGTAACATTTATTTAATTTAAAAAAAATTTTTTTTAAGTAGGCTCCATGCCCAAAGTGGGGCATGAACTCACGACCCTGAGATCAAGAGTCGAATGCTCTACCTGACTGAGTCAGCCAGGTGCCCCTAAAATAAGATTACATTTCATAATCATCATACCGAGAGAAAAAAAAAAAAGAAGACTGGACTACCAAGGGCTAGTGAGTATGTGGGTAAATGGGAACTCTTACATATTGCTGGTAGGAATGTAAGTTATTTCAACTGCTTTGAAGAATAATTTATCAATGTCTAGGGGAGTTGAATATATATATCTATATATTTATATTTGTATTTATATATACATTGGCCTTAAACCCAGCATTTCCACTCTTGTCCATCCCCCATAGAAACTTTCACTAGTGCACAAGAATGGCCACTGCATTTCTTTGTAGAGGGGAGAAGTGGGAACAACCTAAACATTCCTCGGGAGGTATGGGCTATATTATTTTCTCTACTTTCTCTTTGTTTGAACAGTTTCCTCCACCCCTTCCTCCTCTTCCTGTCTCTCTCTGTCTGTCTGCCTGGACCTGGTGTGGGGGGTGGGTGTGGTGGGAAGGACCCAGGATTGGGATCCGGGTAGGCAAGAAGCCCAAGGAGCATGAGTCTATGAGGAATGTGTACAGAAGCCTCTGAGGCTGGTCCTGAAAGTGGGAGAAAACGAGGTCACTGGCTAAAACCAAACCAAACCAAACAAAAAACCCAGCTTTCTAGAGATATAATTCACATACCATATCGTTAACCCATTTGAAGTATACATTTCAATGTTTTCTAGTATGCTCACAGAGTTGTGCAACCATTACCATAATCAATCCCTGGTGATTTTATTTGATTTTTTTTTTGGCTTAAAACAACAGAAATTTATGAGGCGCCTGGGTGGCTCAGTCATTAAGTGTCTGCCTTCAGCCCAGGGCATGATCCCAGGGTTCCGGGATCGAGCCCCACATCGGGCTCCCTGCTCTGCTGGGAGCCTGCTTCTTCCTCTCCCACTCCCCCTGCTTGTGTTCCCTCTCTCGCTGACTGTCTCTCTCTGTCAAATAAATAAATAAATAAAACCGTTAAAAAAATCCCAGAAATTTATTCTATTGTAGAGAGGCTGGAAGGACAACAGATATCCCTTCCAGGGCTTTTTTTTCCTTTCTTTTTTTTTTTAAGACTTAATTTTTTTTAGTGCAGTTTTAGGTTTACAATAAAATTGAGAGGCATGTAGAGATTTCCCATATATCCCTGCACTCTCTCAAGCACAGCTCCCCCATTATCAACACCACTCACCAGAGCAGTACATTTGTTAGCAAGGGTGAGCCTACCTTGACTCATCATTATCACCCGAAGTCCAGAGTTCACACTAAGGTTCACTCTTGGTGTTAGACATTCGATGGGTTTGGACAAACGTACAATGATATATACCCGGCGTTATATTATCCTACAGCGTATTTGCAGTGCCCTGAAAATTCTCTGTGCTCTGCTTGTTCATCGCTGCCCCCTCCTTTACCCCAGGCAACCCCTGATCTTTTCATTGTCTCCATAGTTTCGCCTTTCCTTCCAGAAGCTTTAAATCAGTGGAATCAATTGCAGAGAAAGAACCCAAGAACCTTCTTTTCACTCCCTGAGATTTCTGAATACTCTAAAATTATTAAACATTAGTGATTTTAGTACCGCAAAAGAGGAGATCTAGAATAATGAGCACCAGTCCAAAGAAGAACCAAAGGATGACTTAGAATGAGTGTGTACCATACCAATGCCATGCTTTAAAACAACACTGACCATTTATTATAAAGCTGCAAAGAGCCTATTGCGCTCAGGGGTGCAAATAAGCCCGGGCCAAGCTCAGCACCTATCAGTGCATGATCGTCCTGACTGACTCAGGAAAGACTGGAGGCTTGAAAGATGAATCAGACACCTTGCAGAGAGGGGAGGGCCATGGCCGCTGGCCAAGGGAGAAAGAACCTGTAGATACTGATGCCAAAGCCTTCAAAATTCCCACGGAGCAAAGTTAAAGGGAAGTCCAAGGTATGCTTGAATAAACGTAAAGAATAATTTAGAAAGAGATCAGGGGCAGACTGGTCCCATAGTTAAAGGATCTGGAGAACAGCTGACCTGAAAGCTTACAAAGGCGAGCTGAGTTTGAAAGACCAGATGGCTCACATCGCCAAGACTTCAGTGTTCTGAGGAGCCTGTGGCAGGAAGGAGAACCAGGCCTGGTTCTGTAAGACGCGGATGGCGGCTCAATGGCTTCGGTCTGGAGTAAGATCGATGAGGGGTCAACCCGGATCCCACGCGACCATTTATGTAGCACTTTGTTGGAGAGCTACTATTTCGAGATGGTGATGCCTAGGGGCATTTCGCCCTCCGATCACAAAGCCGCAGACTGAGAACCGGAAACCCCCAAGTATTGAAGTGACTTGCACATGGTTAGACTGCCCCCAGCGTTGAAGTTTGGAAGGGTTCCCAGAGATAATGCGGCTTGAGCCACACAAGCCAAAGAACAACATTGGAGGGAACACAGAAATCAAAGGATTCGGGTGGATGGCATGAAGGGTTGGTTTCACTAAAAACTGTCTTTCTTTGTTTAATCATTGACCTCGTTCTAAGGATGAGGCCTCTGTCTAGTGCTCCTTTTTGTAGAAAGGTCAGCTGGGTGGGTCAGGCAGCTGGGGAATGTGTGCTTTTCCCTGAGTTCAAGCTTCTTGACTCATAGGGTGAAATTTAGCTTTCTTATTGCCTCTCTGAAAAGGATGAGCTCATTGGTGGTGACAAGAGCAGCCCTCTGTCCTTCCTTCTCTTCTCCAAATGCTGGAAGAAGTGGGATGTGAGTTCTCAAATGTCACAGAAGCCTACAAAACGCTGACTCCCGGATGCCAGGCATAACTGGGGTTGGCTCAGAACGTGGAGACAGGGCAACATCATCATCTGCTAAGAATTCATTGTTCTGCAACTTGTCTGGGACACAATGGCAAGACGGAGGCAGGAGGGCTAGATGTGGGGCAGGGTGGGGGCAGGCAACCTGGGTGTGTCTTTGCAAACACAGCCTTCTTCTTCGGGGTGGGGAGAGAAGCAGTGCGGGATTAGTCAATGGGCCCACTGTGTGTGGTTTAGGACACCAAGAAACAGGGACACAAAACCCCCTGATAGTACAAAGCACAACAAAACATATGTCCAAAAAACCAAAAGGAAGGGAGAGCATTGGTGTAGAGAGATCTTGATAGTCACTGCTTTAAAAAAAGCATTAAAGTAGTCATGAGAAAATTCAGAATTTTGTTTAGTGTTATGTATTTGAATCACAAATGGTGGGTGGGCACCGTGACCTTTGCAGAGTCTAGGGTGCTATTTGGATTAGGAGGTCTGGATTGAAGGGTGCCAGATTCCCTTGTGGGCAGAAGGGCAGCTGATGGCTGCTGGGCGTGCTTTGAATGGCCCTGAGCAGATCCCTGACGCTTTCCAAAGGGGCTCTAGAGGGTTAGCAGTTGAAGTGGGATTAGAGATGATTTTATTTGCTTCTTTGTTCATTGTGTGTTTTCCAGATTTTCTTTGGTGTATATGTATATGCGCATATATTTTTAAAACCCTAATTTTATTAATGTAAAATCACACAATTAACGTGTTATTGCATTCTTGAACAAAATGACTACTTTATGGTAAGAGGAATCTAAGTCCCCTTTGGCCACTGTTCCTTTTGGGACTTGTTCTATGCATTCGCACACATATATAGAAACACACACATGAGAATCAGATTGCTTCGCGTGAGGGGCTTGTTTAAAAACAGAAGTGACATCGGACTGCACATTTCTTTCCTCAACTCGCATTTTTCATTCAATAACATGTCTTGGATATTATGACACATTGCTCTGCTTCCCTTTTCATTACAGCAGGCTAGTCAATAGTATGACTTTATTATAATGATTTAGCTGTTCCATTTTCATGGACATGTAGGTTGTTTCCAATTTTTCACTTTTGCAAACAACGCCCAGTCACCATCTTTAAACACGACTCCTTGGGTACAGGTACAAGGGTCTCCTCAAGGCAGATGTAGAGGAACGGTGGGTCCTAAGATTTTCAATTTCAATAGACACTGACAACTTGCCCTCCATAGGGGCTGTGATAATTGATATTCCCATTACAGTATTAAAGTATCCATTTCCCTCAACTTCGTCAACACTTGATCATAAGGAAAAAATTGCCAGTCTGATGAATGAAAAGTGATGGCTCATTGGTTTTTTTTGGCATTTCCCCGATTACCAGTGAGGCTATTTTTATTTATTTCTTCATCCTTTCCTGCATTTAATTTTTTCCTCAGGAAACATGACTACTTTCGTAATATTGAAAGGAGTTCTCTTCTTCTTTTACTCTTCCTCCTCCTTCTTGTTGTTGTTAATGCAGGCCCAAGCACATAGATGAGGACTATTGGCTCTGATTGGACCACCCAAAGTCAAATGCCCATTTCTGAGCCTATCACTGTTAGGAGACAGGAGAACCTACCACTGTGGGAAGGTAAGTGGGATTCTCCTGACTGGCTTCTTGACTGCTCTTGAAGCTGGGGATTGGGTCAATTCCACGGTCCTCATGACTACTGCTGACTAGAGGAGGGCTTTGTTCATTGTGCAATGCCCCTTTCCAGTTCTGATACTCTCTGACTGCAAGAAGTACTGACATTGTTTGCTTAATCAATGATCTTTTGGTGGAAAAGAACGGAGACCTACTCAAGCTAGATCAAGTGATAAGAGGGATTTATTTGGGGGTGGAGGGGAAAAGCAGGGGGTATCTTTCAGAACGCAAGGTGGAAAAGAGAGCTGGGCTAGGATAACTGGAATGCCGGCAGAAACAAAAGTCACTCTTTCTCTCATCCTCTCTGTTTTCCTAGGCACATCTCCCTCTTTTTGCCCTTTCATTCTGACCAAGTGCTTCCGCTCATATATCTTGTATCTGGCCTAGGCTAGCCATCTTTACTTTGATTTAATTTAATGTCTTTTCTTGCTAAGTACCCACCATCTATTTCCTAGGAGGTCTGTCTGGGTCTCCTAGTTCAACTTTTATGAGGATAAAAATATGATTGGTTTCTAGCCAGCCAATGGACTGGCTGATTTTGAGTCATGTGTTCAAACCTGATCCAATCAGACTTGTCTGCCTGAGGTGGAGGACAGACCTGCCCTGTCCAGTGTCTATGGGTGTGGCAAGTCTCATTCATTCATTCATTCATTCATTCATGAGAGAGAGCATGTTGGCACAAGTTGGGGGGGGAAGGGGCAGAAGGAGAGGGAGAAGCAGACTCCCCGCTGAGCAGGAAACCCAACGTGGGGCTGGATCCCAGGACCCTGGGATCAAGACGGAAGCCGAAAGCAGATGCTTAACGGACTGAGCCACCCAGCCGCCCCTTGGGTGTGGCAATTCTTCCAGAAACTCCAGGGGCAGGTCAGGGAGTGGAATGTGTCTCCTACAAAGGCGTGGTCTTCTAAAATCTGAAGAATTGTACTGTGTTCTAAAGTATGTAAGCAGAAGAATAACATGAGCTCCCCCCAAATGTTCCCTTTTTTCTTCCTCCTCCTTTGACCCCCAAACCCAAATCCGGAAATTTAAGTGAAGTTTATGCACAAAGATATTTTATAAGTGTTATATATAATATTGATAAGTTGAAATGGACACAATGTCTTGTACACAGAGGATGGCTAAATAAAATGTCCATTGTATGCAAATTGTGTCATAAAAGTGACATTCATAAAAATTTTAAATAACAAAGCATATGCATATTATACTATATAATAATAGTAAGTATAAAAGCATATTTGTATATATGGCAATATGTACATATGATCACAGCTATATAAATAAAAACAAACATATATATATATATATATATACACACAAACATATATATATATATATGAATGATGTGGTTGATGACTCTTCTCAGTAATGTCTGATAATAGACACTGAGCAAATATTTGCTGAGTAAGTAAATGAATCATGAATGAATCTTTAAACTGAGGGTGATTTGGTGGGGGGAGATGAAGTCAGTGGCCATTATGCTGTGGGATTCCAGCCTCTTGCCTAGAAGTTTGAGTGAGATGTGCTGATCATTGGACACGGTTTTGGGAAGCCCTGCTTGATATAGCTGACTATGCTTCCAACCCCTCAGCTTTTCCAAACCAATAATCCTCACTGGAGAAGAGAAGCTCATTTGGAGTCCCATTATCACCTTCTCAAGGCCACCACTGGTAGCCCAGGGGACCCCTTTGGCTCACTCCCGTACCCACCAGTTTGCTGACATCCAAAGTGCTGGGGACTCCAGGCTGGGGAGCTCAGTCCCCCATCTATGCCCGAGAGCAGCGGCACACCCCGTGACAGTCCCCACTATGACACAGGTCTTCCCTGTCTCAGCACTGGGCGTTTCTGCAGTTGGACTGAGGTTTTGCTAAAACCAGAGCTTTCTATCCTGAGAGAGATGAGGATGCTGAACTCTATCAGTGCAAGAGATTATAGGTGTGTGTGTGTGTGTGTGTGTGTGTGTGTGTGTGTGTGTGTGTCTGAGAATCAAATTCTGAGATCAGTAAATCTACTGAGAAGGAGTTGTCCAGTGTGTCTAACATCTACTAGTATTTGTGTTGAATCTTCTTTTGGTCACTGAACACTCTCGATCCTTCACCCTTCTAGATTTCATCTCTTTCCTCTTTTACCCAGTTTTTTTTTTTTAAGCTTTTATTTATTTATTTGACAGAGAGAGAGAAAGAGAGAACACAAGCAGGGGGAGCGGGAGAGGGAGAAGCAGACTCCCCGCTGAGCAGGGAGCCTGACATGGGACTCAGTCCCAGGACCCTGGGATCATGACCTGAGCTGAAGGCAGACGCTTAACTGACCGAGCCACCCAGACGCCCAGGATTTAACGAATATTTACTAAAGACTTAACTACGTGTCAGGCATCTTTCTTGGTGCTGGGGGCACAGTCATGGACAGAGTGGAACTGGTTCCTGCCTTAATGGACCTCACTTTCTCCCTGGGAACTCAGACAGCCTTTGAGCAGCAAGGTTCTGTGCCAGTGGTTCTCAACCTTGGCTGCTTTTTGAAATCATCTGGGAGGTTTGAAAAATACTGATGCCTGGATGCCCCTTCCAGAGACTCTAATTTGCTTGGTCTTGGGTGTGGCCTGGGCATTGAGATTTAGACAGATCCTCCCGGGGGGATCTAATGGGCAGTCAGAGTTGAGAACCCTTGGTCTGGGCAGGGGTAATAACGTGAGTAAAACCCAGAAGTGGGAAGCGCTGTGGTACCTCAGAAAGTGGTTTCTCTGGGTGGAGGGCCAATGCTAGGGCAGCAGTGGGGCTTGGGGCAGACACCGTAGGCAGGGGCTGGGCCACGCTAGGCCCTCTGGGGATGTCAAAGGTTTTGCTTTCGTGAGCTAAGAGCAACGGGAAACTACTGAAGGTTTTCAGCATGGGGCTGAGCTTGGTTTAGGAAAGATCTCTTTGGCTGCACTGAGGGGAGGTTGGAGGGGAAGACTAACACTGGGGAGACCAGAGAGACACTTGTGGACTAATGCTGGTGAGAGATAGTAGTTGCTTGTTGCCTTTTGGCTTCCCAGGAGCAAACTCTGATGGAGTTGGGTGGGCAGGACATTTATTCTTTCCTGTGGAAGGGAGGCAGGAAATCCGGAATGGGCAGAGAGAGAAGCCCAACTGCAATGCAGGTGAGGGGGAGCAAAATATGTGACCCAAAATATGCCTCTGTGGCCCATGGGTGTTTTGAGCTGAAGGTTATCAAGGCCCAGCCAACTCAGGAAGAGGTTTTTTTTTTTGCTTTTTTTTTTTTTAATTTTTTATTTTTTTTACCTCTTCCTTAACTGTCTAAAAGAATTTAGATAGAGGGGGCCTGCCTGTACCAGGAAGATAGCTAATACCAGAGATAACTTTTTATATCAGAAAGACTTATCTGCCTGGTATGGCAAACATTTATTTACCAAACATTTGCTCTTCCCATCTTCCTGTTGAATTGCCTTCCACCCCTTTGAAGTTCCAGACCCTTACCCCCTTCTCCTTAGCTCAGGAGAGCATATAAGCCTCAACTGCCTGCCTGTCTTTGAGTCTCATATCGCTGGGGTTCCTGTACATAGGAAATTAAAGTTTTTTTCTTCTGTTAATCTGTCTTATGTCAATTTAATTATTAGACCAGCCAAAGACCTTAGAAGGGAGGAAGGGAAAAGGGTTCCTCCCCTCTGCACGCATGACAAAGCTATGGCCAGGCCCCCTGGAAGGTCCGCACTGTATTTGGTCTGACAGATGTCCTTCATTAGCCCAGAAAGGCCAGGCAGTTATACCCGTGTCTCGATCAGCTTTTGGGTTCGGGCTGCCGTAGGACGGTGGCTCTCTGCGGCTAATATGGGAGCGGATAGCCGGGCAAGTGCTTTCCTGGAGAGGGGTGTGCATGGAGCCTCTCCACATCTAGCCTGCTGGAGTAGTGTGGGGGCACTGAGACAGAGACCAGAGGATGAACAGGAGTGCTAGTAGAAGGTAGAACCAGTGGGGCCAGATGATTCATTAGATTGATTAGATGTGGGAGTTCATACATTCCTTCATTTGCTCGGCAAATATTTACTGAGACCTATTATGTACCAGGCACTGTTCAAGGCACTGGGGATTCAACAGTGAACAAACAGACGAAAATCCTTATCCTTATGGAGCTCGTATTATAGTAAGGGAGACAGAATAACAAATACACGCAAGTGAAACACACAGAATGTTAGAAAGCGATACATGCTAAGATACATGCTAAGAAGAACGATCAGGAGGAGGAGGAGGATTGAAGGTGTGGGCATGGGCGTGGGTGTTGCAGTCTTAGTAGGGTGGGCAGTGAAGGCCAGATTTAAAAAATGACTTAAAAAAAAAGATTTTATTTATTTATTTGAGAGAAAGGGAGAGCAAGAGATGGAGCGTGAGAAGGGCAGAAGGAGAGGGAGAAGCAGACTCTCTGTTGAACAGGGAGCCTGACATCGGGGCTCGATCCCAGGACCCAGGGATTATGACGTGAGCTGAAGGCAGATGCTAAACTGACTGAGCCACCCAGGTGCCCCCCAAAAGCAACTTTTGAGTGAAGATATAAAGGAAGTGAGGGAGCCGGCCATGTGGATATCTGAGGAAATCACATTCTCAGTGAAGGTACAAGCACAATGCCTCTGGAACTTGAAGTGACGGAGACAATATTAATAATGAAGGTTGAATTTACGAGTATCATATCTGTAGCTGTTATATCGGGAATAGCACAAAAGTGAGGAAATATTCTTCTAGTGGTATCATGAGCAAGCCACTTTTCCTGTAAATGAAATACAACCCACATTCATGTCAGAACCACAGCCATTTGCCAAGTGCTACCTTAGGTTGTCTACCCACACAAGAGCTTGGCAAACATCAGTGACAGCCTTTGGCTTATTGATTCATTGGATCTATGGGATTTACAATAAAGAGTATTGTATATTTTACTATTATTTGTAAATTACGTACTGGACATCCCTTGTATCAGTAAAATTTATATGCCAGAGGCCATCCCACCCAAGCTGGTGGTTCAACATCTGCCACTACAACACTGGGCTGGAGAAAGATGTGGAAGGGAGCTGAGCGGTGGTGCTGGCTTTATGGATTCCTGGCCATAGGTAACGTGAGGACTGTAGCACCCAGTAAAACCGAGCTGCAACCTTCCTTCTGAGGTCTCAGATTTCTTTAATCTCCTTCCACTTTCCACTTAGAACCGTTTGAGTTCATCCAGTTCCCATGGTATCCCTTTCAGCTATCTCGCACTCGGAGTCTCTTCCTCTCTGTCTTTGGGTGGTTGAGTCTCCTGGAGAGGCTGCCTGGCAGTGGATTCCTGGGGGGTACTGGGTGGTACCCAAAGCTGCAACATATTACCACCCCAGACGCCAGCTTCTCTGGGTGAAAGGATCAGACATCTTATCTTCCTCAAGAGAGTTTAACTTTCCTGCATGTAATAAACTGATTAGTAATGCCTAATATTTATTACGTTTTTTATTTTTAATGGTAGCTGATATTTTTTGAGCAGTTCCTCTGGGTCAGGTGCTCGTCTGAGAACTTTACATGTGTTATATCTGATGCTCCCTACCACTCGTGAGGTCATTTTACAGAAGAAGAAATTAAAGCTCATAGAAATTAAGTAGCTTAAGGTCACATGTCTATTAAGGTAGAGTTTGGATTTGAACCCAAGATCTGTGTGACTTCAAAGATAGCTACTTTAAACTACTATTCTAGGGGTGCCTGGGTGGCTCAGTTGTTAAGTGTCGGCCTTTGGCTCAGGTCATGATCCTATGGTCCTGGGATCGAGCCCCACATCAGGTTCCCTCCTTGGCTGGGATCCTGCTTCTCCCTCTCCCTCTGCCTCTTGCTCCCCCTGCTTTGCTCTCTCTTTCTGTCAAATAAACAAATAAATAAATAAAATCTTAAGAAACAACAACAACAAAACTATTCTATATTGCACATGGACTCTAGCCTTATCTACGATGTAAAAGGAAAAATTTTAAAAATACACAAAAAAGTGAAAAAAAATTAATTAGTTGACATTTTTATAGAACATTACAACCTGATAAAACTGTTTTCATATACAATATCTTCCCAAGAGAGAAGGCAAATTGGGCTGCCTGAATATGTCATAGAAGGTTCATTGGAAACGTAATTAGACTATTTTCTGTGAAATAGTCTCTTTGGACTGAGCAACCTGTTTAATGAAACAAAGCCAACTTCACTGCTCTTTTCCTGTCAGTCTGATTCCCAGGAGCAAACTAACAGTGGTGGGAACTGACAGCTTTGAGGTCTCTCTCTGAATTTCCCTATCTCAGTTCTGCAACCTCGCCTTGGGCACCCCTAGGGAAAGAATACAAATATTCTGTACTTTAAAGATTTTATTTATTTATTCATTTGAGAGGAGAGAGAGCAAGCAAGTGGGGGGAGGAACAGAGGGAGAGGGACAAGCAGGTTCCCCACTGAACATGGGAGTCCGATCTTACAACCCTGAGATCATGTCCTGGGCCGAAATCAAGAGTCGGATGGTCAGCTGACTGAGCCACCCAGGTGCCCCCAAATATTCTGTGCTTTAGCCAAGTGACTTTGCATGTATGTCCTAGGGCATCGCGTAGCCCGGATCAGATAGACAAATGTCTAAAGTCTTAATCTATCATAACTTAAAATTATTTGGAGATGTGGATAGAAGTGAAGATAATGGAAGGTTATTGCCCTACTGAATTTTTCCCCCCTCCCATCCTCCCTTCCTTCCATCTTTCCTTCCTGCCTTCCTACATTCATTCTCCGGCACTCAGAAGTCCTTGGAGGTTCAAAGATGGATAAGACCTGCTTGCTACCCTTGAAAAACCCACAGCTCGGGAAACAGACAATCTAGAATTACATTACAATAATTTTATCATTTACTTTATTTTCAATTCAAAGTGGTAGAGACCAGGACACCGGTCTTTCTCCAGCAAACATGACCCAGTTGTTCCAGTTCTAGCTACAGGGAAGCTTTAAGTAAGGGCTACTCCCTGGTCCCCATCCCCCGCTTCCTCAGAGGCTGCTTGATTCCACCCTGCAGCCCCCTCAGCCCAAGGAGGGGGTGGAAGGAGGCACCGGACCAATCCTGGGTGGCATTCCTCCAGGAGGCTACAAGAAGGACCACTCTTTTAGGCTGGACCAAATGACACTTCCTGTTTCAAAGAGAAGAGGCTTATTGTCCAGAGGGCTTCAGCGGCTTGGCGCCAGCCAGTGGAAGAGGTAAATATAAAGTCAATCGAGGAATGCAACTTCACTTCCTCTCGAAATGCAAACTAGGTTTAAAAATCCCAAGGTGTGTGCTTCTGGGCACAGCTGGATTCTTTCTTCTTTCTTTCTTTCTTTCTTTCTTTTTCTTTCTTTCTTTCTTTCTTTCTTTCTTTTCTTCTTCTTTCTTTCTCTTTCTTTTTAATATTTTATTTATTTATTTGTCAGAGAGAGAGAGAGAGAGCACAAGCAGGGGGAGCAGCAGGCTCCCTGCTGAGGGACTCGATCCCAGGACTCTCAGGACGCTGGGATCATGACCTGAGCCAAGGCAGATGCTTAACTGACTGAGCCACCCAGGCCTCCCCCCCCACCCCCCAGCTGGTTTCTTGAGGTGGGCCAAAGGGAGGAAGCCGGAGAAAGGCGCTGGGTGAGTGAGAGGGTGTGTGGGTTTGGTGTGGGCAGGCCTGCTCACCTGCCAGGGCACAGGGTGAATGAATGTGTAAGAAGCAGAAAGGTTTTCTAAATCTTTGATGGCCATGGATTGCCCTCTCCTCTGTCCCTGGGCGGCACATCTCCCAGACCTGCCAATGGAGGCTCACAGTGCTGCCTTGACATTGCTAGGAGCAGAATCCTCAGGGATTGAGTTCCCAGACTGTTCTAAATCAAGGTTCATTTCACTGAGCCACAGCTCCCCAGACTTCGGCTGGGTCAGCCTAGGACCTAGCTCAGACTTTAGCTCCTATTTAAGACCAGGTGATAAGTTCCCTGGGCCAAAGGCTGTCTTCTTAATTTTATGTCTCCAGAGCTTAGCATAATGTATCTGGCACATAGGAAGTGCTTAATGAAGTTTATTTGGTTTTACAAAATAATTCAAAACTCTTTCTCTTTAAAGAACCCATACGATGTTTTTAAATGCAATAAGGATAGCTGTACAATTTTTTATGAAAAAGCTACAGGTTCTTTAAGAACATGAGGGGTGGTGTCTTAGTCTCCTCTGGCCGCCATAACAAAATGCCATAGACTGGATGACTTAAACTACAGAAATTAATTCTCTCACTGCTCTGGTGGTTGAGAATTCCAAGATCAAGGTCTAGCACTGTGGGTTTCTGATGGGGCCTCTCTTCCCAGCTGCTAGATGGCTGCTGTATTCTCACAAGGCCTTCCCTCTGAGTACAAGGAGAGAGAAAGTGCATTTGCCAGTGTCTTTTCCTATAAGAACACCAATCGTGTAGAATCAGGGCCCCACTCTTATCACCTCATTCAACCTTAATTATCTCCTAAAGGCCCCATCTCCACATACAGTCACATTGGGGGTTAGGGCTTCAACATATGAATTTTGGGGGACACAATGTAGTCCATGGCAGGTGGTACAAGTAATAAACATGAATATCGCAAGGGTAGCCCCAAATGAGAAATGGTCAGGATGAGCCCTTTCTCTCAGCAACCAGAGGTGCTGCTCTGTGCTGCTCATTCTCGCAAATCCCTTGCTCCCCAAGCCCCCTTACTGCACTTCCGTCCTCGAGTCCTCTCCATCACTCTGTGAATTAATTTTTACCCAGGCAAGAGGGAGGGAGTCACTTTCATTGTCCACAAATGGATCACACTGGATTCCATTGCTGACCCTTCCCTCCTTTCCCAGAGGCAGGGGGTCTTGGGGCAAATGGAGGGTTTGAGCTACCAGTGAACTTCACAGGGTTACCTTTACCTTTGCCTTCTCTCCTTCTCTCTGAATGGGGAAGTGGGAGGGAGCTGAGATTCGGCCTAAGAAAAGCACCTGACAAACCTACAAATACACTGTTATTAGAAAGGAAGATATAAAAGTGGGTCTAAGCAAACTCATTACCTTATTTGAGTGTTAAACTTTGTCTTTACATGGCATGTGTCTTTTTGTACCAGTGACTGACATCTGTGAAGCATGAAGTTTTGGACTGTTTTTCTGGTGTATGTAATTCTGGAAGGGTCCAGAATGTGGTTCTGGTAGGTCTCCTGATGGGGGGAAAAAAAGGCCCTGGTACTATCTCTGAGAGGGACAGGTAATAAGCATTCACTAAACTGCCTAATGAGCATCTTGGTGGAGATTAAAGGCTGGGCAGGTGTTTTTCCAGGCCATATATATAATTTAAATTTAAATCTTTATTTATTTTACACTGATTAGTCTAGAAGTTGTTTTCTTAGGAGCAAACGCGGAGCCATGCATATTTCCATTGTAAAAAAGGAAAATAAAATATCCATGAACAGCAAGAGGCCCTTCAGGTTCTTGGCCAAGTGCCAGCTCCATCCCCCCTGTGCAGGCATTGGGTCATTTATTGTCTTGCAGGTGCTGTTTGTTTCCTAATCCCTGCTCTACCTGTTTCTCAGTGTCTCAGGTCTTGCTTTGAGTATAGAATATGTTTTATATTTTCCTCTTCAAGGACTGTGTGTGTGCGTGTGCGTGCGACTATAAAAGCAGTTCACATTCACCATAAAAATGTGCCAAGTGCAGAATGACACAAAGAAAAGCAGGAACAAAACCCCCACTCACGCTCCTAGTACTTAAGCACTGAGTATGGGCAATTTCCGTTCATATTGTGTTTTATTTCTTTCCATTTGATTGTCTTTGTCTTTTTGATGTGGTTGAATCACATTGTATCTTTCACTCTTGTATCCTGTTCTCTTCCCCTGACGTTATTTCTTAAACAGTTTTCTTATCATTCAAGCCAAGAACTCTGTAAACATAATTTTTAATGGCTGACTGATGTTCCGTCTTGTAGGTAGTCACTGGATCATTCTTCAGAGGTAAAATCATGACTCTCCTACAAATGTAAAATGAGCAGTCAGAGATTCTATTTCCGTCAAGAATGAATGAGGGACCCAGAACGATGCTGCAATTGGTTCAAAGGGGAATTGGAAGAACTACACAGATACTGACAATGGGGAATGCCGGAATGAATTGACAAACAGATACTGAGCGGGTCTCTCCAGAGGGCGATAGTCGATTGCGTTCCCCTGGATACAATTTATTTGCATTTCTAAGGATACAAGGAATTTGCATTTTTATCTGTTTCTACACCTTATTCATAGACCATGAAAGGCACTTATAACCCAGTGATCTTTTTTGGCCCCCTGAAAGTCTCCTACAATTTTTCCTGGCAAGACGTAATATGATTTTACTTCGCAGTTAGGACTAGGCGCGGTGCACCTACGCGAACGCGTGTAACGGGAGGACCGGCTTTCTTCCATCTGAGAAAGATGCCGCGAGTCGCTGAGCCTCTCAGGGCCCTCAGGGACTCATCTGTGGAGTGAGGAGAGCTTGGGCGTTTCTGAAAGGTTCCTGAAGCTCTGATGTCCTCAACTCCCCCAATTACTTCAAGGCAAAGGTCCACGTGGGATGCATAGCCGTTTCTTCGTCTATCTCTACTCTTATCATTCCTTTAGTGAGATCATACAGGCAGGATATTTGATTCTAAGTCCTCATAGATTTAACATCACAGTCCATGGATTCTGAAGTTAAAACAACTTTTTTTAAAAATCAACTCTGAAATTGGGGGTTTTCTTGAGAGATGATGTCTTACGACGGCTTTTGAGCAGGTAGGTGGGAATCATGATGTGGTGACCATGGTGCGGGCATACACATGTGTTCACTTGACTGTCATTCCTGGTGGCTTGACTGGACAGCTTCTACTCTGACTTTTCAGTCAGCGAATCGTTTAAGGAAGGAATTAGAACCTTTGGTTATTGCCTGAGAACCTTTGGTTATTGTCTGAAAACCTTCTGTTAACTTCTGGAAAGATTAGCCTTAAACCTTGCAGAATGGGTGGCAGTGGCTTGGGAGATAATGAAGCTCTCTTGGAAGGAGTACTGTGTCACCAACAGTCCGGGGACCCCAGAAGAGAATACGTACGTGACAATATGTATGGACATCAAGGACTCAGAGCTGAAAAGCGATTTGGAAGGGTTGGACTCGGAATGTGAAGATAGTTTAGGAAAATCTTAATTGATTGTTTTCACTTAATTTTCCTTTCAAATGTAAGCCCAAGGGTGAAATGAGATAAAAATCCACGTTCAGTTAGTCTTCAAAAGAACCCCTCTTTCAATAAGTTCAGATACATTATCAAGAGTAGCAAAGCATTGTGTCATAGATTAATCACCATTCTTTTTGCTTTCTTCACGTACATAAAATAATGGTGCTTCTTACTGTTGATGGTGTTTTTATTTTTATTAATTTATTTTTTGAAGATTATTTATTTATTTGAGAGAGAGAGAGAGAGAGAGCACGAGTGGGGCAGGGGCGGCGGGTCAGGCAGAGGCAGAGGGAAAAACAGACTCCCCACTGAGCAGGGAGCCCTGGGACTTGATCCTGGAACTCTGGGATCACAGATCATGATCCCAGCCGAAGGCAGATGTTCAACCGAGCCACCCAGGCGCCCCTGATGGTGTTTTAAAATTGAGGAAATAGAGTAATAGCTTTACAGACAGGAGAAAGAAACATCACTGTAGAAGTAAGTAGATTACAAAATGCATTCACATTTCAAAAACATTTAAAAAAATCGAAACCAAGAAACAAACAAAAACCATGAGACTTAGAGTTGAGAAAATATGGTATTTGCCTTTGGTCAGCGGCTGGAGAAAGCACTAGAACCCGAACCTCCTCCTGCCTCATGTACAGAAGGGATTTGGTAACCCAAATAGAACAAAACAAGCAACAGTCCGAAACTGTGTATTTTTTTTCCTGATTGCAAAAGTCATACTTGTTAGAAGAATCTCAACTGATGAGGTATACCCCTGAAGCGGAGCGTTACTGAACCATGACAAGGAATGAAGTACTGATACATGCTACGCCATGAACCTAGAAAACGTGCCAAGTGAGAGAAGCCAGATACAAAAGGACAAATATTGTATGATTCCATTTATACAAAATTTAAATGCAGAATAGGCAAAATCACAGAGTCAGAAGATAGGTGAATGCCTGCCAGGGGCTGGGAGGAGGGTGAATGAGAAGTGACTGCTTAGTAAGTACGAGATTTCCTTTCAGGGTGATGAAAATGTTCTGGAACTACATAGTGGTGACAGCTGCCCAATACTGTGAACGTACTAAATGCCACCGAGATGGATGATGTGAAATGGTTAAAACGGTAAATTATATGTCATGTGTATTTTACCACGATAAAAATAGCTAAATAGCCTCCCCCAAGTAGTATTTGTTGAAAAATTTAGAAAACTCTGAATTGTAAAAAAAAGAAAAAGTGAAGGCGTATTATTGATGGAGTCTTGAGTCCCATTAGTGATCAGAGCTTGTCGCTTACTTTCTGTTGCTTTTTGTCTCACTGAACCCAAGGGCTTACTAGTGAGGCTGACAGCAACCAGATACCTGAAGGTCCTTCCTCCCTTTACAGGGCCACTTCCATCCTTGGAACGACTTCTCTGCATCCATGAGAACCACTGGGATGGGCAATCAGTTTCTCGGGGCCTTTACCAGGGTTTCTGCTGCAGCGTCCAGAAGGCTGTGAGGTGGCTCTCCCATCTGCCCCAGCCTTTCCCCACCATCCTCCATGGCTCTCCTCACATGCACGTTAGAGTACACAGGTATTCATGATGGAGAGGAAGACAAGAGCCTATGCAACTTCCCCCAGGAAACTCGAGGTGCAGTAGGAGGAGCTCCTTTCCTTGCACGAAGAGAAGTTGCTGGGCACTACCTCAGAGAAAGTGCTCTGAGGGGTAAGGGAGAGAGGACGGAGAAAGCTTCTCAGTGGCTGAGAGCTGAAAGATGTGTAGAAGTTAGACACGCGAAGTTCTGTTTTCTAAAAAAAAAAAAAAAGTTTCTGCTTAAACTTTCTCTACATTCTACCTCAGAAGTAGCAGGGCATCTTTGCTTCAGGTGCATTTTGAACAAGCAGGAGCTGGAGCTGGAGAGATGGTTCCAGGGACAGAGAAGAACTGAGGAAGGCTGGGAGACGGGGAGACCTTGGCACGCTGGAGGAGCCCAGAGGATCTCCGCCTGGCTAGGGTTGGAGTCTGTGAAGGTCCCTGGGGTGAGGGAGCTCCAAGGTCAAATCATGGAGGGGCTTTGAGGCTTTTAGTACTTCATCCTATGATCAGAGTGAACCTCCTTTTCCTTTCTTTTTTTAAAAAATATTTTATTTATTTGACAGAGAGAGAGAGAGAGCACAAGCAGAGGGAGCAGCAGGCAGAGGGAGGAGAAGCCGACACCCCACTGAGTGGGGAGCCCCAAGGGGATCATGACCTGAGCCAAAGGCAGACCCTTGAACAACTGAGCCACCAGGCACCCCTCATTTTCCCTTCTTGATACAGGAACATTTAAGAAGTCATTTTCTGGGGCCCAGATATATTATGAAGGGCAATCTGCTTTACTCAATCTATCAATTTAAATGCAAATCTCATCCAAAAACATCCTCATGGAAACAGCCAGAATGATGTTTGATCAAATATATCTGGGCATCCTGTGCCCCAGTCAAGTTGACACATAAAGCTAACCCATCGCACCAGCTATGATTTGATTTTTTTCCATTTAACTTTCAATCATTTTGGAATTGATTTTGATATATGGTGTAAAGTAAGGATCTACATTGATTTATTTTATTAATAACCAACCAACCAACCACCCCAACACTCTACATTGGTTATTCCTTTCCATTTCCATTGAACTGGGTTTCAGTTCAGTTTGTTTCAGCTGAACAGATGTTATTCCTTTGTCTTGTCTTAAAAATCTTATATATTTTTTTCTTTTATATAAAAATCTTCTAGGCTATTTTACCTCCTATATGGCCAATGTCTTGAAGAAGCAGGGAATTCTCCCTTTATGAAAAAGAAAATGAAGAAACAAACAAACGAACAACCCCCCCCCCCCCAATTTACCCTCTGGCAGGGCACCACTCTGCTAGGGCACTCCATCCATATGAAAAAGCCTAGAGAATGTGCTACAATATAACTATATAACTAGTGACTTTATTTTGCATGTTGCAGAAAAGCAAGGATCAGCATAGACTGGGTTTTGGTAGGGACATGATGGAAGAAGGGGGTTTGGCCTGGAAAAGCAAGTAGTGGGAATCTAAGAGGAACATTTGAAGAAAGGTGGAAAATAAATTTGAGGGTGAAAGTTGTAGCCTGGGAACTTGTTTGGGGATCAGTTATCAGCATACTTGCTGCCTTCATTTCTGGATCTGTGAAATGGGTCTTATTTCTCCAGCTCCCTCCTTGATGAGGGGGTGGCATAGAGAGAGGACTGAGAGAGCATTTGCGACGCATTCAGAGTTCTTTAGAGAAAAGCCAAGTGGACTACAAGGCATTTATTCATTAAGTATGAAAACCTTTTATCCCCTACCCCACCCCCCACCTGGAGACCTTGGTTATAAAGAAATAATGCAATAATTGTGTTGCAACATGGTTTTCCTCTGGTCTGTTTCTTATTCCTCTGGAGTAAGAGGCATGGACATTTAGATCTCAACTGAAGGCATTGATTGGGAGGGTTTCTCCCAGAGTTGGCCCACTCGGAAACAAGGTAATCCAAGCTAGAGGAAAAAGGCGAAACCCCCAGCTTATTAGCACACACAACACAAAGCTTTTAACTCAGATCAGAGAGTTCAGTTGGCCTTTATGTGTGAGCCTGTGAGCCGGGGGCTGGAGGCGGTTGAGTTCGGTTGGAAAGGGGATGGCAGGAATGCTCTTGCTTTTCCTCAGTCAAGAGTTTGTTGGGGTGGGAGAAGTGGGGAGGGAGAGGGAAATTTGCCAAAATGGGAAAGGAGGAGCTAGAGAAGGGCGGAGCGAGCTAGGAAGTATTTGAGAGTTATCAGGAGCCGAGGCCTCCTTTCATGGAAACCTGGCTGTTGGGTTGGTTGACGTGTTTTTCCAAACTCCAAACTCCTGTGATTCAGGACTGTAGCTTTCGTAATTATCCAAGCACTACTTTGCCCTTGTGCGTAAATGGCCAATTATCTCAAACTGTCAAAAGGGCCCAGAAGTCTCAAATAAGGATCAGTTTCCTAAAGTCAGGGAAGGAGCTGACATACTTTTAAAAAGTTCCAGACATAGATCTGGAGACAGCATGGCTTTGTGCGGGTGTATGGAAGTGTGGGGCAGGAACAGAGTTTCATTTTTTTAAAAAAACGGCTTGATTGAGATATAATTCCCATGCCACACAATTTACCCATTTAAGGTATACAATTCACCGGTCTTTAGCATACAGACGGAGTTGTGCAACCATCACCAAAGTCCATTTTAGAACATTTACCTCTTCAAAAAGAAACCCTGTGCCCTTTAGCAACCCTCCCACCCCCAACTTCCTGCCCCACCTCAGGTCTAAACAGCCATGTACTTTCTGCTGCTATAGATTTCCCTATTTTGGACTTTCATATGAATGGAATCCTGCAATATGCGGTCTTTTATGATTGGCTTCTTTCACTTGGCATAATGTTGTCAAGGTTCATCCACGTTGTACTGCGTGTCAATATTTCATTTGTTTTCATGGTTGAATAATATTCCATTGTATGATTATGCTGCTTTTGGTTTATACATTCATCAGTTCATGGACATTTGGGTTGTTTCTACCTTTTGGCGATGATAAAGAACGCTGCTGTCCGCATCCACGCCAAAGTTTCTATGTAGACAAATGTTTTCAGTTCTCTTGAGTATGTATCCAGGAGTGGCACTGCTGGCTCATATGTTAATTCTAGGTTTATCTCTTTGAGGAACTACCAGACTATTTTCCACAGTGGCTATATCATTTTATATCTTCACCAGCAACACAAAAGCATTTCAATTTCTCCATAGCCTCACAAAAACTTGTTATTATTTTTAAAAAATATTGTAGTAGCCATCCTTGTGGTTATTAAGTGGTATCTCATTATGATTTTGATTTGCATGTCCTTAATGACCAGTTTTGAGCCGACTTTTGCGTACAGTACGGGATAAGGTTCCCACTTTGTTCTTTTGCAAGTGGCTTCTAGCATCTTTGTTGGAAAGAGTGTTCTTCCCCATTGAATACTCTGGGCACACTTGTTCTTTTTGACCATATATGTATGGGTTTGTTTATGGGCTTTTATTTTTACTTCATTGGTTCATACGTCTATCCTTGTGCCAGCGTCACACTGTCTTGATTACTGTTGTTTGGTAGTAAATTTTGAAATTGGTAAATGTGAACCTTACTTCGTTCTTTTTCAAGATTATTTTGGCTATTTTGGTCCCTTGAAACTCCATATGAATTTTACAATTATCTGATCAATTTCTAGACACAAGTTAACTGAATTCTGATAGGTTCTTTCGTTGAATTTGTAGATCAGTTTGGGGAGTTTTGCAATCTTACCAATGTTAAGTCTACTGATCTGTGAACATGGGATGTTTTTCCATTTATTTAGATTCTTTCATTTCTTTCAAGACCATTTTGTAGTTTTTAGAATCGAGTATAAATTTTGCTCTTCTTTTATTAAGTTTATTCCTAAATATTTTATTCTTTTTGATATTATTGTGAATGGATTTTTCATTTCTTTTTTTCCTTTCTTCTTTTTGTTAACTAAAACAGTTGACAATTTTATTTTCACATTTCACAATACAAATGAAAATTGCTTTTTTTTTTTTTTTTTTTTTTTGGTCCCACTACTCCCCTGCAAAAACTATTCTCTCTTTGATAGGAAGGGGGGACAAGTCTTCCTGGTTATCCTGTTAGAAAACACCCAGAGTCACAGCACCTTGATCTCCTGGTGAAGTACAAGAAGTAATATAAAATGGATATAAAGAGGTTCTCCCTCTCCTTATCTGTCTGATCGAGTCATTCCTGGCTGAATGGGTACCATCATGGGACAGGTGGGAGGTCTCATCGCTGCGGGTGCAGGCATCATTGGCATGTGGCCTTCCATAGGTGGCCTCTTTCCAGGAGCGGGTCCCACTGGCATCATCCCAGGGGAGGAGGACCCATCACTGGCATCATGGGAGGGCCCCTCCATATGGGATGCTGGCATCATACCAGGGCAATGAGGACCTGGGAGACTGGGTGGGGGGGGGGAGGTGGGATCATTGCCCCTACAGGAGGAGGAGTAAAGAATGGAGTAGGAGGTATCTTTTCTTATTGAAATGCAGTGGTTGTATTGTGGATCAGGCTCTGAGCCTGCTCTTCCATCCACTTCTGATAGTAGCCTTTCACATTCTCTGGGTTTCCTACCACTGACTACAGTGTATCTTTCTCACAGATGGAGAATCATGGGTGAAGTATGTGTTGCAATAGTGACAATAAACCTTAGGTATGTTGCTTTGCAGGCCGTTGGCCACTCTGTCCCTGATTTGTTTTCTTAATTTCGGATTATTCATTGCAAGTGCATAGAAATACAATTGATGTATTTTGATCTTGTATCCTGCAATCTTGCTGACTTGGTTATTAGTTCTAATAATATTTTTTAGTGGGTTTCTTAGGATTTTTTTTTAAAGATTTTATATTTTATTTGACAGAGAGACAGCCAGCGAGAGAGGGAACACAAGCAGGGGGAGTGGGAGAGGAAGAAGCAGGCTCCCAGTGGGGGAGCCTGATGTGGGGCTCGATCCTAGAACTCCGGGATCACGCCCTGAGCTGAAGGCAGACGCTTAACGACTGCGCCACCCAGGTGCCCCTCTTAGGATTTTTTATATACAAGATCATAGTATCTATGAATAGAGATAGTGTTACTTCTTCCTTTCAGTCTGGATACTTTTTATTTCTTTTGCTTAACTTTTGTCCTAAGGAATGGTCTTAAGAGCTCAGAAAGACTAAAATGTACCGGACCAATCTCTGGAGAGAAACTTAAAATGTACCCACTGTATGCTCAGCATGCTACGTGGTGATCATGTTTGTATCCATTTATGGAAAACAAAATAAAATATGTGAACATTCATGGTGCCCTAAAAGTCTAACGGGAGTGTTCTTTTCATTCTTCTCCTCTCAGGCTAACATGTTTCCTTTTCAGTGGACACTTATTGAGAACTTCTTTTTGACATATTTTCTAGGTATCTAGGATATGGTGCTGAACAGGAGTGGCCAACACTGAGCTCAAAGTCTAATCAGGGAGATAGACAAGCCAAACTGATGATTATATACTCATGAGAACAACACATTTTATGGGAGGGATGTACAGAGTGATAAAGGGAGCATAGAAAAGGGGAAAGGGAAAAAGATTCTCAATGAAAGCAGATTGGATTGGGACATCTTGAAAAGTAGGCAAGGGACCCAAGTGTGTTTCAGATACACAAAGCCCCAACTGGTCCTCCACCAGGACCAATTCTCCAGTGATTTCTCCTTTCCTATTTGATTAGTGTGCAAATAAGAGTGTGTAGACCCCAGTGGGAGTCCTCCGAGGACCCTGAAAGAGTAAGTCAAAGAAAGGAGAAATAGAAAGAACGGTTGAGGCCAACCAGGAAGCATAAACATGACTTCCTCTTGGCTTCTTGAGAGAAATTACTCATCCTGTTATTCTTCTCTTCCCAGCAACCCTCTTCCCTTGGCCTGTCATATGACTTTGTTCTCTGGCATTCTGCTCTAGTCAGAGCAAGGGGCCTCAGTTCAAATCCTGCCTTAGGTAGCCACAAATGTCTACTTTACTTTGTTCAGTTGAACAGGCCACAAATGGACCATCAAAATGCCTGATTGTAAGGTGGCCAACCATGCTGGTTTGCTTGAGGGTATCCCAGTTTTACCATGGAAAGTCCTGCATCCTGGGAAGCCCCTCGGTCCCAGGCAAACTGGAATGGTTAATCACTCTCTCAGTATGTCTAGACAGGAGCAATCTTCAAAGGAGTTTCATTCAACATCTGAAACCAAAGGTTTTAATGTATCTGGGAGCTACTATGTTCTATTGATGATTAGCTAAGACTCTGAGGTTAAGACCTAGGATAGACTTTCAGCTCTGCCAGTTACAGTTTCCAGGCTTTGGGTCATTTATCTGTCATTCTGAGCCTCACTTTTCACATCTCATAGCACTGTTGAGAATTAATTGAGAGAATGCCTGCAAAGTGCTCGGCACAGGACCTGGAACATTGTAAGGGATTGATAAATAATCAGTACTCTTGTTCAGCGGTCAGCAAACTGAAGACAGTGGGCCAAATCCAATCAGCCTCCTGTTATTATAAATAAAGTTTTATTGGAGCTACATCCATGTGTTCACACATTGTCTGTGACTCCTTTCAAGCTATCAAGGCAGAGTTGAGTAGTTACAATAGCTGCAAAGCTTAACATAGTTTCTGGTCCTTTATAGAAATAGTTTGCTGATTCTTGCTCCTATGAATATCACCCAGGGCTGTTAAAGGAGTCCTGACCAGGAAGCCTGGGCTCCAGTGTGACAGGCACTAGCTCTGTGACTTCAGGGAGATCACCCGACTCCTCGCTTGGCATACAAGTAGATGATGTATGATAAGGCCCACCCATGTGGCCAAACTTCAGGGACCTATATTTTGAACCTATAAGATGGTTACAGAAAGAAGTTCTGTGGAAGGTGGGTGAAGTGTGCAGTGAATTCTGTCTTTGATGCCTCATTCTTGAATTCCCCAGATTTGATGAGGTGTTCCCTTCCTGAGCTGCGCCCTTTACAGGAAGTCCCAGCAGCCTTCAGAAGGGGGCGGGATGAGCAAGCTCGTCCAACCCACCTGAAAGTCTCTGTCCGTGGCTCTGGAGAAGCCAGGGGCTGTGTCCTATCCCACAGGGAGCCTGGTTTCTGGTGTGAGGAAGCGTGAATCACAACCCACTCCTACCCGGTCTACCTGCCTACAGGGGGTTGTGGAGAGTCACCCCGATTTGCTAATGGTAATTTTTAAGTGGCTCTGAGCCACCTCAGAGGTCTGCCTCTACTCTCCTGAAGTGCTGATTACAGAATCATGTCCTCTGGTTTCATAACTGGACAAAATGCACATTAACAGATAGGAAGAGAGAGGGAAAAAGGAAGAGAGAGAGAGAGAGAGAACCAGGCTCTCAAGAGATTTCCATACATAATAACTCATTACATAGGAAACTCCCACCAACTCTTTAGATGTAACTCCATTTTATAAAGAAATCTCTTTCTCCCCTTTTTTTTCTTCCCCCCATTCCAAATGCTTTCCCTCATTTGTCTCCCTAAACACTAGTTTAAGGCCTTCTCCTTTGAGAACCTACTCTGGCTAAACCAGGCCACCCATCCCTCCCTTCTCTGTGTGCTTGGAGCCTCTACCCAGCACCTCCTCACACCTGGTCTGGGTTGTTTTCTGAGAGTTCTATGGGCATTTGTCTCCCCTTCCCAGGACTGTCATTTCCACAAGGGTAGGACAGGGCTGCGCTGTCTACCTCATCTGCACGCCTTGGGGGTTTGGGCTTGCGCTCGGCACAGCAGGAGTCGGGGGGCCTGGTAGAAGGTTCTCCTCACCTGCCTCCAGCCAGTTCCAGGGCTGGGACTTCCCATCTCATCCAGGTTCTGGAGGCTACATTTAAACCTCTCCTACACCCAGATTTCCTTTCTGAATTGTTATCCTCGTAGGTGGGTTGATTCATCCTGCCCTGCTCTTTCCTTAAGGCTGTAGTACGACAGGGCTGGACTTTTTCCCTGAGTAGGATAACAACGTCAGAGCTTGGCTGGTGGCAGCATTTCCCTAATGAATTAAAAAAAAAAAAAACAACCAACTGTACTGTCACCACGGATGAGTGCTTATCTGCCTTGTTCTCTTTTTGCAGAATAATTAACATTCTGTTGCTCGGAAAGCCATGAATGTCTTGGGGATGCCTAATTGCGTTTATCTACTGGCGCTCTTCTGAGTCTCTTTACTTTGGTGTCAACTTTTATTTTGATTATATGGGTAAAAACCAACCCTTTTTAATTTTATTGTTATTTTCTTAAGTTTATTTGAGGGAAAGAGAGAGCGTGAGTGTGGAGGAGGAACAGAGGGAGAAGGACAAGCAGACTCCCCTCTGTGCATGAAGCCCGATCTCCCAAGACCTGAGCTGAAATCAGGAGTCAGACGCTCAAGGGACTGAGCCACCCTAGCGCCTCAAACCCTTTTCATTAAACTAATGTGGCTATTAATGATTACCATTCATGTTCTAGCAGAAAAAACACACAATCAAAAAATAGGGTGTTCACTTCCTGCACTTTCCTGGGCAGCGTGTGGAGTGGCCCCTGGGAACTTTGAAGGCCGCACGGACATTTCTCCTTCCCACTGAGGAGTGGGAGGTGTGGGCCAAGCTAGTCGGGATCATTCTCGCACTCACTTTTTGTTGGGCATCTGCGAAGTACTAACAGATGAGAAGACAACACTTTCCACCTGGATGATCTGTGGTCCTCACATGGACTTTGGGTGTTCTAGTTTTTCGATTCCTATACAGCACACACCTGGTTAACCAGGCTTCCTTAGAATTCACGTGTAGTTGGACACTGAGAGGAAAAATTCACTTTCTACAAAGCAAAACACATGGGAGGTGCCAGGCATGAGGAACCATTTGCTATTCCCTGAACCGGTCATACTTTCCATGGAGGCGGTGCTTTGTGCCGGGCCCATAAAACGCCCTAGGGACTGACTACGGCTGATGACCACCGTGAAGCCAAGGGGCCAATGAGCTCTGGGGTGGGACGTCACCTTACCTAATTTGGGTGTATCTCCTGTGACCGGCCTGCCCCACCGACCCTGTAACTACAAGGGAGTGTGAACGCGAAAGGTTTGGGTGGCTTTTGGCATTTTGCTTTGTGTCCAATATTATCTACTCCTTCTGACAAACGGGGGCCAAAGGGCTATTTGCTCTTAGGTAAGCAAGTAACCAAAGTTTCATCTTACAGAGATGTGCACATTTTTGGTAGACAGGCTCATTTGTAAATGGTCCAATGAGTCCAGGAAAGCTTAGAGAAGCATTTTTGGTGTTGCCTTGAACCTTCTGGTCCCAGTGCCCCAAATACGGGGCATAATTCATAACATGGCTCCCACTGCCTGCATTTTTCTTTTTTTAACCAACACACACTTCGCCCTGTGTGCTAGAACTTCTGTGCTGCCTTTATGGCCAGCTTCTTATAGAATTTAAGACTATTTTTAAGACTTAAAACAACATTTCCTACTAATTTGGGGTACTGTTTTGCTCTTTGACCTTGTGGTTTTCCAAGCACAGGCAGGCATTAGCAGATTTGCTGCAGGAAGCTGCTGCAGATGTGGGAAGAATATGAAGAAAGTGTGAAGCCAGAGGAGGAGGGGCTGCCCCACCCCTGGCTCGCCAACTTGGTATAGGTTGGCCGGGTTGGCAGTGGCCTGACCCACCTCAAGGCCTGGGGCCGTGCTCGCCTGGGCTCAGGGCAGGGCCCCAGCAGAACCTCCATCTTGTCAGTATTTGCCTCTTACTCTTTAACTCCGGCCCCAGCAGAACCCGGTTTCTCTCAGAAAGTCTTCTGTTTATTCTGTACTTGCACATGGAGATCATGGACATTGGTGAAGAGAATCCGACAGGAGGACGTGGAATGATTCAGAGAAATAGCTCCTGAAAGGGTGGCAGGTGATTCTTCAGGGAGTCCTGCAGTCCTGCTCTGGTGGCTGGATGGAGGGACTCCAGCCCCACTGTAGCTTCTAGGCCAATGTCCCATCAGACTAACCCAAATTCCCTTTGCAGAATCGGGACAACTTGCCACTAGTGTATTCAGGAGAAAACATTACTGGGTGTTAGGAGCTGAACTGGGTCTCCCCTTCCCCCCACCATTCATTTGTTGCAGTCTGACCCCCTAGTACCTCAGAAGGTGACTATATTTGGACATAGGATCTTTAAAGAGGTAATTAAGTCTAAATGAGGCTATGCAGTGGGTCCTAATCCTATATGACTGGCATCCTTAGAAGTAGCGGAGATGAGGACACAGATAGACACAGAGGGAAGATCATGTGAAGATGCGGGGAGAAGGCAGCCATCTACAAGCCAAGGAGAGAGGCCTCAGAAGAAACCAACTCTGTTGACACCTCAGTCTCAGACTTCCAGCCTCTAGAACTGTGAGAAATTAAATTTCTGTCGTTTAAGACACCTAGTCTGTGGTATTGGTTATAGCAGCCCTAGAAAACTAACACGCTGGGTCTGGTGCTCCTTATTTTTCTGGCAAGTAGGAGCTTCTTAACCAATTCCAGGTGTTCTGTGGGACTTCTCTTCTGCAGTTCTTAGTGACATTGTCCTTCTTGTCCATCAGTTTTTCTTTTTTTTTCCTTTAATTATTGAAGTCTTATTGACATACAATGTTATATTAGTTTTAGGTGTACAACATAGTGATTCGACAATTCTATAAATTACTCAGTGCTCACCACGAGATATGTAGTCACCATCTGTCACCAAACAACGTTATTATAATATTATTGACTCTATTCCCTATGTTATTCTTTTCATCTCTGTGACTTATTTATTTTATAACTGGAAGTTTGTGCCTCCTAATCCCCTTTATTTCACCTCACCCACCTCCCCTCTGGCAACCATCTGTTTGTTCTCCATATTTAAGCATCTGTTTGGGGGGTTCCTGACTGCCTCATTCGGTTAAGTGTCCGTCTCTTGATTTGGGCTTGGATCATGGTCTCAGGGTCATGAGGTCGAGCCCCATGTTGGGTTCTGAGCTGGGCACAGAGTCTGCTTGGGATTCTTTCTCTCCCTCTGCCCCTCATCTGCTGTTCATGCTGTCTCTCTCTCTAAAAAAAAAAAAGTGCTTTTGTTGTTTGTTCATTTGTTTTGTTTTGTTTTTTGGATTCCACATGTAATCTTGTCTTTCCAACCAAAAAAATTTTTTTAAAGATTTTATTTATTTATTTGAGAGAGAAAGAGAGACAGAGAGCAGGAGCAGGGGGAGACACAGAGGGGGAGGAAGAAGGATAAGTAGACTCTGCGCTGAGCACAGAGCCGGAGGAGGGGCTCAATCTCAGGACCCCAAGTTCATGACTTGAGCCAAAACCAAGAGTCAGACGCTTAACTCGATGAGCCCCCCAACGCCAATCAAATTTTAACACAGAGTTTTACCCCACTTTTTTATTCTTTGCATTCTTTTCCTCCTGCTGTGCTGGGAAAACCTGGGACCGGAGATGAAGAGACTGAAGCCAAGAACATTGTTATCAAGCTGTGTGACCTTGGGGAGGTCACAAAAGCTCCTGGGCCTCAGACTTCTGGTCTGTAAAACCAGTGGTGGAGCGGGGGCTCTTTGAAGCCCCTCCCCATCTCTGACAGATACTCCTGAGTCTGCCATTAACCTCTCATGGACACTCTAGTGAGCTCTCTCTTTTCTCAGGTTGCTGATTTCTCCCGTTCATAAAGTAGTGAGAAAATTCCTTCTTGCTAATATCTGTAAAGGAGGCCCACAGAAAGAAGGTCCTCTCAGAGCTCACATGTGCTAGTGAGAAAACCAAGAAGTATGGTTCCAATTCCTGGAGTAGACCTGAAATTCTAGAGCTGTCAGTTAAGTTCCCAGTGCTGCCTCTGACTTCCTTTGTTCAACAAGACAAGTTAATGAATTACTTTTTGTTTCAACATAGGCAGTGGTTGAGGTCAAACGTTCCTTGAAACCTGGATGATCATGGAGATGTAAAATAGTGCAAAAATGAATTAATGAGCAGTCCCGTGAACCTGGCACCTATTCCTGGAAAGCTCTGCCATTTTGGCAGCATGGCTCAGCCAATGGTTTGGTGTTGAGTCTGGGTCCAAATGAAGTAGGGCTCTTCCTCCTTTTCCCCATTCCAGCGCAGCCACTCAATCCAGCCTTGAATGCTTTGTCAGCTTATCTGCTGTAACAGGTAGAGCTCGTGTCATTCTGGCACACACCTTGAGCCCATCCTAGGGTTTATTCACCTGAAATCGGAGGCCGCTAACCATCTTCCTGATGAGTGCCCCGTGGCTTCATGTTTTGCTGTGTGCCTCTCTTTAATTCTGTGTAGCTTAATGCAGCTTCAAAAATTTAAGTATTTCCTGATCTATTCAGAACCATAAGGATACACAGTATCACATATAAAAAGACTACATGACCCAGTTGTAGACTCCAGAGAGCTTATGGTTTCCCCAGGAAGATAAGATACATACATGAAACAATCTGAGAAAAGTCAGGAGGAAAGAGCTATAGTCCCTGTTGTGCTGAACAGAGTCTTGAGTGCTCAAATGGATAATTGAGTCAGTAAGTTCCGGGACTGGTGAGAAAAGAGAGATACTGGAGATGCCGCAATTTTAGGAAAGAGAAGATGTGGGCCTTGATCTACTCTTGGCATTTTTAGAATGAGACAGGTGATACCAATTTATGTGGGCATTTCAGGTGCTGGAGGATCAGAAGAATCCCCTAGACTCTGATGGAAGTGAGACATTGGGTTGAGGGAGAGAGATCTTAGGAGAGGTAAGAATTAGTAGAGAGAAGGGCCAGCGATGGAAAGTGGACTTGAAGAAACAGCCTGTTTAATTTGGACCGTGTGAGATGGTTTCCAAGAAAACACCCATCCCCTTTCTCCATCCCATACCTTTTTCACTTTCCAGACCCTGATGTCATGACTCAGCACAGCTGCAGTTATGTATCTTTTCCTTTCCGCTTGAACCCCCTCAGCTAAAGTACCATTTTCTTGGCACCCAAAGTGGAGTGCACTGCCAGTGGAGCAGATGAGAGATTGATTTTGGACTGTCAGCCTTGATGGAAAGCTGAGGGCTACTGCATGGCTTTCTGGGAGGTGGCCATTAAAAAATGGTGTGGGGTGGGTCTTCTAAGAGGGTGGAATTTGCAAAACTCTTTTCTAAAAAAATGGGCACTGGGAGACTTTCATCCTTTCTAAATCAGTCCGGACTCTGACCCCCTTTAGATGGAGTTCCAGGGTTTATTTCCATCCAGTGGGACAGGGATGCCATTGTGGTAGGAGTTAACGTGACGGTTTACCTGGTAAGGTCTGAGGGCTCCAGAGAAGAGATGGATGCTGGATGAGGCAATGGCCCCTACCAAGGTTTTATAGGAAACTACAAATCTAACAGGAGAGAACAGATTTTCTTTTTCACCCTGACAGGACAACTACTTCCTTGGAGAATGCCAGGAGCCATTGCTAACAGGTAACTTTGTTACTTAAAATATCATCGAGAAGAATTTGGGATGGGCCTTGGTCTTTCCTAGGTGGAGGAATGGACACCTGACCTAACGAAGGTTTCATTAAGACGAAGAGGATCATTGTTTCAGGGGCCTTAGAAATGGTACCTTCCTGAAATGCTGGAATATTCCTGTAAATTGATTCACCTATGCCCATCTCCTCCCAAGACAAGTGACAGAGGGGGAAGGTAGACCCATAGAGAGAAGACCATACGTGGATGAAAACACAATTTCCTTTTACGCTGCTGCCTCCATCTGCATTATTTTGGGGCAGTTAAGGGTTGGCACGGCTGGTCACCACTTTAGTTCTGGTCTGTGATAGCATACCAGGAACAGATGACCTTTGTGGCCCAGTCAACTCAGAAAGGCAGTTTTGCTGCTTCCCAGCAAATAACTGAACAATCTGGGTCTGATAGAATTTGGGCTTGATGTCCTTTCTTGTGAAATTTTGATATAAGAGGAAAAAACAGGCAATTCACTGATTTTGTTACCTTGTGAGAGGCAGTATACGGTGGCGGTGAAGAGCATGGGCTTTGAATTCACTTGACTCATATCTTGCGTCCCTTGCTTAAGAGCTATATGCCCCACACCAAGTTCCTTCCCTTCTCCAAGCCTCAGTTCCTTCATCAGTAAGACCGGGACAATAATCCTATCTAACTAAATCCAGACCTAAAAGTTGCTTTAAGAACTGAGATAATATATGTGTGGCACATGGTGATACACCCGGTGAATGACAGCCACTAGTAATAATGATTACTTACGGAAGATTTGGATAGGGAAGATATTCGGTGGATTCAATGAGATTGGCCATTTGGCACAGAAGTTCATTCTAATACTCATTATTAAAAACAAACAGGGTCACCTGGGTAGCTCAGTCGGTTAAGTGTCTGATTCTTGATCTCAGCTCTGGTCTTGATCTCAAGGTCATGAGTTCAAGCCCGCCTTGGGCTCCACACTGGGCATGAAGCCTGCTTAAAACAAACAAACAAACAAACAAACAAACAAACAAACAAATGTCAAAAACACTGGGAAGAGATATAAATAGGACAGATGTTCTTGACTTCCTCTATGGCCATATGGCAATAACCTTTGACCACTGGGCAGCTGACTGAGGCCGGCTAGCTGGCTTTCCCTACGCCGTGACCTACCCTGTTGTCTGGCTGGTGGCTAACACAATAGGTCTGAGTTGGAAACTAAATATAGCCCCTCAAAGACTATTTACTGATCTCCTGCTATATGCCAGACACTATTGTAAGAGCTGGGGATCCAGCAGTGACCAATGTCCTTGACCTTATGGCACAAACATAGAAGTAGCTACATGTAAGCCATTAACAAGGTCATTTCTGATAGTGATAAGGGCTATGGGGACATCTTCTTTTCCTCCAGACCCATATGTGAGAGGCTTTGCCAGAGCAAAGACTCCTGCTGATGTTGAATGTGGCTTTCAAGGCCACTGGGGCTGATTCCACTGCGCCTACTTATGCACACAGAAGACTCCAGAGCAAAGCTTCTGACTTGTGAGACATGAGGGCCCCTCTGAAATACAGAGCTCCACTCAGTGCGGGAGAGCCTTGCAAAATCCTTTTTCCCTCCTCCTGGGATTATGTGAATAGGTCTTATAACCTAAAAGGCCCCTTTGCAATAAAATTCATGTTTTTAACCAACTCAGTACTTTCCTGTCTTTCCCATTTGCACAGATCTCTGTTATTTGGAAGTTTAAAAAATGTGTAGAGTCCTCGGGATTACATGTTTCTTAGTCAAACCGAAATATGTTCCCTTTTTTATTCTCCATGCAGAAAAGTATCTCTGGAAACATATACCAACCAATGCCAAATGCCTGGGAGTCAGGAAAAGTGACACCTGCCAAACTTTTAAAGTTGGATTTTCATCCAAAGTGAAAATTAGGGAGCTGGCTCTCCTGAGCTTTGGATCTGTGACACAGGAAATTGAGCGGGCCCTGAACTAGAGGTCAGGGGAGCCCAAGTTCTCTGGAAGTTATTAGTCATGTTACATTGGGCAAATTGCTGAATATCTCTGGGGCCGTTTCCGCATCTGTCAAGTGGGACAATTCATGAGCTGCTGTGGGGGTAAAATAAGGTAATGCATCTATTTGCATGATCCATCCAACACCCTGGCTTTTTTGTTCCTTGACCTCACCTCCAAAAATCTCTTTCTGCAACCCAGTTCAGCCCTCCGCTCTCATGGTTACATCCTAGGCCATACTGTCGCCCCCAACTGCTCTTATCTCTAAAATTTGGTTTCAAGGATTCCCTCCTCTGAGAATGATCTATTCTTTCGGCTCGCTGGCACCCACACTGCAGAATTCCCTGAGCCCCCCAGGACCATGCATCCACGGCCCCTATGGGGTCTGTCATTGTTCCTCTCTCCCTTTGGCCTCACTTCCCTTCTTGTCTACTCTAGAATCCGTGCTTTATCATAACCACTCCCTCTTTTCCCTGTTATTTTGGCACAATCACAACTGTAGTTGAGCCCAACTCTTCACGTTGCTGCAGCTGAACGTAATTGGGGAAAATCACACAATGGGGCAATTTTTTTTCCCATTTAAATGTCCATGACCCCTTACCTTAAATATGCATTCATCGCAGCCTAGCTACCCCATTATGTTTCCCTAGTAGGGTTGCTTTGCAATTCATCAAAGTGGCTATTTTATACTCTCTTCTCCTTTCTTAAAACTCCGCTGTCTTAAAACTGCCACTGCTGGTGAACCTTACTGCATAATTCAAAGAGAGTTGAAGGATTGGGACAGAAACACCGTCTTTCTACCATCCAATCTACCAGCCTCTCCACACCTGTATTCACATTCTCCATCTTCCTCCCACCACAGAGGGAAATCTGCCCATTTTTGCCCAGAATTCCTTCCCTTCTCAGCAACTTCACTCCTGTGGTTAACTCACCTTCTTTCACACATCCATCTTCTCTCTCCTGGATCCGTTTCCCCACGTAGAAACATGCTGTCATATCTCCACCTTAACACAAAACAACATACATTCCCTTTTGACCCTGCATCCTCCTGCCATCCCAGTTCTTTGCTCCCTGTCAGTGAGAACCTCCTAGAGAGGTGTCTACACTCCCTGCCTCCACTTGGCCACCTCACATTCGCTCTTCAGCCCACCGCTGTCTGGATTCTGCCTCTACTGTTTCACTGAAGCCGCTCTGTCTGGGTCACCGATAACCTCCATCCTCTTCCGCTGTCCTCTTACTGGACTGTTTCTCAGCATCCAACAAGATTACCTCCCTCCTCCTGCTGGAAACAGCCACCTTGTTTAGGTTCCCTGATGTGCCCTCTTCTGGTTTGCTTTTAAACCTTCTGGTAACCCCTTCCCAGTCCCCTTGGTCTCATCCGCCTATTACCCAGTGTCACCAATATGCTGACGACTTCCTAATTAATATCTTCAGCTTTGACTTCTTCATTGAACTCGATTCACATATACAAACACAAACGAGACGCCTTCACCAGGATATCTATAAGCCATCTCAAATGTTAACTTTCTAGAACAGAATTAAGGACTCCTCCCAAAACTGGTTCTTCTACAGCATTTCCTACTTTGGGTTAATTGGCTGTCTTTTCCCCTAGTCTGTGAGCTCCTTTGGGGTGCTTATTCATCGTTGTATTTTAAAAATCGTCAGTGTGTGGTAAGTGTTGGTGCTTAGCAAGTATCTGTTGAGCGAGGGGTGAAGGAAAGAAGACACGTGGTTCATCTTCAACTCCACGCCAAGGAGAAGGGAGGTCTTTGGTGTCATGGAGAGAGACATTCATCCACACTGTCCCTGGGTGAGGCAGAGACCAGGCTCTTGTTTGCCCCCTCTGGGGTGAAGGAAAGTAAGCCAGTGAGTGGCAGTTAGGATGAGACACTGTGTTTTCTCCGTTACATGAGGAGATCTCAGGTGGCAAGGACTCCTCAGCCTGGGAAACCTGTGGACCCACCTGTACACAGGTGAAGTCATTTGAGTGTGCACCTGTAAAAATGGGGTTAACCGCAGCTGGCTTCGCCATGTCTTCTTGCCTTGCTCCACCCTCGTGTGAGCTCCTGTGCTATTCCCCAAACACCTGCCTAAGGGTGGTGATCGTGTGTGTTTAGAAAAAACTCCAGAGACCAGGCCTGATTTCGGCACAAGCCTCTAGCAGGGGTTCTCAAACTTGACAGCACTTTGGGATCACCCGGGAGTTTTTGAAAGACGTGGATACCTGGGCCATCCTGGAGATTTTGCTTTAATTGGTCTGGGTGGGGACCACAGATTGGTATTTTTAAAAAAGCTCCTAAGTGATTCTAATGTGTAGCCAGTCTGAGAACCCTGTTCTAAATGGATTAGATGGAATGTTCCTTTCTTGCTCAGATGGGAAGGAAGAACCTTGTCGGCAAAGGGGTAGAGGACTGGCTGCTCTGGAGGCTTTAGTCATGGTTCCCTAACCCTACCCCCCACGCCACCTCCATCAGGAGACCCCATCAGGACTTTTCCTCCAAGATAGGGGTCAGCACACTTTTCATACAAAGGGCCAGAGAGTAAATATGTTAGGTTTCAGGGGCCATTTGGTCTGAGTCATAGCTACTTAATTTTGCTATTATAATGGGAAAACAGCCATATGCAATATGTAAATGCACAAGCACATCTGTGTTCCAAAAAACTTCATTTATGGACACTGAAATTCGCATTTCATACAATTTTCACATGTTATGAGATAGTCTTCTTTTGTTTTTGTTTTTTTTTTTCAGCTATTAACAAATGTAAAAACCATTCTTAGTTTGTGCACCATATGCAAAAAAGTGGTGGCCTGGATTTAGCCTTCCAGTTCCCTGCTCCAGGAGATGAGTGGCAGCCACACTTCACAGCTTGATAAATGGCAAATGCCTTCCCACCTTCCCCTCTCTGGGCTTTCCCATTCTCCATTGGCAATGGTCAGCAAACCAGTTCTTCCTACAAGGAGTGTCAGTCAAGAGGAGAATCCTACTTTATCCTGAAACGAGAGCTCAAGTGTATTCAAGCAGGTGATCTTTAGAAAAGATAAGGCTTAGATTTTTAGCTCTTTGAGTCATGCATTTTCTCCAAGAGCTGAGGACATTGTAGCTAGAACTTTGAACAGACACTCTTCCTTATGGAATCCTCACAGGAAGGAGGAAGCAGCAAGAGAGAAACTTTAAGTGCTGAGAGAGAGAGAGAGTAACTAGAGTCTAGTTGTCTCATTTGTTAATCCTATCTTCCCTGACCAGATTTAGAGTTTGGAGCAGACACTGTTGGATGATGCCTACCTATGTCCTACTTCTTGCTGTCCACCTTCATGTCTTCAGAGGGGCCCTGTGCCCAGCTCCACAGGGTGAACCGCAAGTAGTCTAGTTAAGAAATAGATACCAAAGAAACAGTCCCTTTTCTCCTTCTGGTTATTGTCTTGGATGTCCGTTGATGCCTGCATGTTGATGCCTGGAACTGTGGGAGCTATGTTGGGACCATGAGGCAAGTTAGTCTGAGTAGGACCCACCAAGGATGATAGAGCAGAAAAGTGGAAGCAACCTGGATTTCTGATGACATTGTTGTGCCACTGAATGAATCAACTCTGGAGCTGCCCTGTGCTGAATAAATTTCCCTATTGTTTAAAGTCATTTTTAATAGGGTTTTCTGTCTCTTACAGCTTTAAACATTAAAACTCATAGAGAGGTCTGGAATGATACATCCTCCATAGCACCCAATATGGGGCACATAATGGGTTTCTAGTTGATTAAGGGAACAATTTAAAATGCATGCATCCAATTATTATCTAGCAAAACAACTTTTGGTAAAGAAGTCCCTCTGTAAAAGGGTTGCCTTCTTCCAGCATCTCTGCAGGATAGCCAGCTGCAGCTTAGTTACTTGAAGCCTTAGTGACATATAATAATAATTAGGAGGCCCCAAGCCCGTTTCAGCTGAAGAGCGTGTAGACTATGAGCCGACCCAGGCCAGTAACCAAGGCTTTGCTGGTGAATGCAGCATCTTCTGAGAATCCCACCACTTTGAGGGAAGGACTGATAACATCAACACACAATGGATCGGTTGGATAGCTGCAGTCACCCTGGTAACAGTGGGATCTACTTTATAGTTTGACATACAGTTGAGTTCCAATTGCTTTGGCTGCCCAACAAATTACTCCAAAATGTAGTGATGTAAACTACCATTTATTATGATCACAGATTTTGTGAGTCAGGAGCTCCGGGCACAGCGGGCCTACTCACCTCGGTGGGGCAGCTTGAAGCCTGGGGCTAGAAGCATTTGAAACATCACTCACTCGCCCACTCACAGGCCTGGTGGTTGCTGCTGGGAAGATTTAAGGATCTGAGGTTCCTTTAACCTCTCTCTCCTTATCGTCTCTCTATCTGGTCTCTCTAGTAGGGCAGCTTCGGGGTAGGGGACTTCTTACATGTCAGCTCAGGACTCCAAGGTATAGATCTGGAGAGAGAGAGAGCCAGATGGAAACCATGGTGACTTTTACAACCTAGCCTCCAAAGTTATGTAGCATCAATCCTCCCCCTTCTATTGCTCAAGGAGTTCAAAGGTCTGCCCGAGTTCAAGGGGAGGGAATACAGACTCCATTTCTTGATGGAGGAGTGTCCACATTATAGGACATTGTAAGAAGAATATGTGGGATGGGATATGAACGGGTTCATGCTCCAACCTGGACATTCACCATCTCTCTAGGACCTGTGGGGATCCCAGGAGGTGAAGGCAAAGAAATAGGAAGGAGGCCCTGCTGCTGACAGCTCGGCCAGTCTGCGTCCAGATAATGAGAATGCCCGCTCTCAAACTGCTTTGTCCCCGGTGGAGCTTGGATGGGTTCTTAATAATTTAGTGAGAAAGTTCCTTCAGGTTCTTGCCTCAGAGAAAGGGATGTAGATCTCTGTAGCTCAAGACAGCTCAGGCTGAAGTCAAACCCAGAGGAAGCCCTGGTGCTTGGTGACTGGAATCTTCTATCTTTGAGCTGTTGCCACAGATTCGAGTGGTTGTCAAGAGGCCAAAAAATGAATCAACAGGCGGATGCTGCCCGTGCAGGAATTTTTAGAGTTTATGAAGCATTTCAAGCTACACGTTTTATTGACAGATCATTTTAAACAAGCATTTGAAGTTCATTTCAGCTCACTAAGCAAACTATCAGTTACTGGAAACACACAGAGATGAGCGAAGAGGAAGGTGCAAGGGAGAGGAAGCTGAGTGGTGGTGGGGCCGGACCGGGAGGGGTGAGGCAGGCGGCCGAGGCGGGGAGCCCTCCCAGTGTGCTTTTAGGAGGCGGGCGCAGACCCTGACCGTGCTTCCCATGGGGAGCAGAGAGCAGAAAGGCAAACAGATTATACCCAAGTCAAAACAATGGTACTAGAGAGAAAAAGCTGTGTGTCTTGAATGAAAAGGAAAAGGAATGTTTCTTTTTTTTATTATTTAAATTCAATTAGCCAACATATAGTACATCATTAGTAGCGTTTAGTAATTCATCAGTTGCATATAACACCCAGTGCTCATCACAGCATGTGCCTTCTTAATGCCTGTCACCCAGTCACCCCATCCCCCTAACCCCTCCCCTCCAGCAATTCTCAGTTTGTTTCCTAGAGTTGAGAGTGTCTCATGGTTTGTTTCCCTCTCTGATTTCCTCCCAGTTTTCCCTCCCTTCCTCTATGATCCTCTGCGCCGTTCCCTATGTTTCACATATGAGTGAGATGATATAACTGCCTTTCTCTGATTGACTTATTTCGCTCAGCATAATACCCTCCAGTTCCAGCCACAACGATGTAAATGGTTAAGATTTCATCCTTGTTGATGGCTGAGTAATATTCCACTGTGTATCTATATACCACATCTTTATCCATTCATCTGTCCATGGACATCTGGGCTCTTTCCATAGTTTGGCTATTGTGGACACTGCTGCTACAAACATTGGGGTGCAGGTGCCCCTTCGGATCACTACATTTGTATCTTTGGGGTAAATACCTAGTAGTGCAATTGCTGGGTCAGAGGGTAGCTCTATTTTTAACTTCTTGAGGAACCTCCATACTGTTTTCCAGAGTGGCTGCACCAGCTTGCATTCCCACCAACAGCGTAGGAGGGATCCCCTTTCTCCACACCCTCGCCAACATTTGTTGTTTCCTGACTTGTTAATTTTAGCCATTCTGACTGGCGTAAGGTGGTATCTCACTGTGGTTTTGATTTATATTTCCCTGATGCCAAGTGATGTTGCACATTTTTTCATGTGTCTGTTGGCCATGCCTTCTTTGGAGAAACGTCTGTTCATGTCTTCTGCCCATTTCTTGACTGGATTATTTGTTGAGTGTTGAGTTTGATAAGTTCTTTATAGATCTTGGATACTAGCCCTTTATTTGATATGTCATTTGCAAATATCTTCTCCCATTCAATAGGTTGCCTTTTAGTTTTGTTGATTGTTTCCTTTGTTGTGCAAAAGCTTTTTATCTTGATGAAGTCCCAGCAGTTCATTTTTGCTTTTGTTTCCCTTGCCTTTGGAGACGTGTCTAGCAAGAAGTTGCTGCGGCTGAGGTCGAAGAGGTTGCTGCCTGTGTTCTCCTCTAGGATTTTGATGGATTCCTGTCTCACATTGAGGTCTTTCATCCATTTTGAGTTTATCTTTGTGTATGGTATAAGAAAATGGACCAGTTATTCTTCTCATGTGGCTGTCCAATTTTCCCAAAACCATTTGTTGAAGAGAATGCCTGTCTTTTTTTCATTGGATATTCTTTCCTGCTTTGTCAAAGATTAGTTGACCATAGAGTTGAGGGTCCATTTCTGGGTTCTCTATTCTGTTCTATTAATCTATGTGTCTGTTTTTGTGCCAGAGGAATGTTGAAAAAGAAAACCAAAGCTGGTGGCATCACAATTCTGGACTTCAAGCTATGTTACAAAGCTGTAATCATCAAAACAGTAAGGAATGTTTCTTTCATCAACATTCTTTTATTTATTTATTTTTTATTTTTAAAGATTTTATTTATTTATTCGACAGAGATAGAGACAGCCAGCGAGAGAGGGAACACAAGCAGGGGGAGTGGGAGAGGAAGAAGCAGGCTCATAGCAGAAGAGCCTGATGTGGGGCTCGATCCCATAACGCTGGGATCATGCCCTGAGCCGAAGGCAGATGCTTAACCACTGTGCCACCCAGGCACCCCTCATCAATATTCTTTTAAACACGATAAACCCAACCCCTTTTCCTACAACTTAAGCATTGTTGCAGTGAAACCAATATCACCAAAAATCAGATACTAGTGACAAGGAAGTTTTCTGTGTCACCTGTGTAACAATATTGGAAAAAAAGAAGCAGTATAGAGGGAAAGTGAATTCCTAAAGATAAAAATGCTAAACAAATCAACTTGATCTGGCAGACCTAATTAGTCTCAAGAGAGACTGATGCTTGGGTTCAGATAAATGGGATGGGAAGCCATGTCCAGGAGGTCCTGGAAACCAACATCTGGCCCAAAAGTGATGGGCATTGTTTAGGATGTGTTGAATAGCAAGTCTTCCTAAATTAGGACCTAAGTTCAACATGCACAGAGAATTTGAAGGTAAGTGTAATTTTAAGACCGGCAGAGCTAGTCTACCGTGAAGGCCTGATGAATCTCATCTAAGGGGGAGAGCCAAAGGCCAGACCCCTGGGAATAAAGCCCTAAAACGGGAAGATCAAATGAACCTGAGTGTTCTAGTTAGAGCTGTCATAGAAGAGAGTCCAAGGTCACCCAGAGTCTGACTTGGAGGACAAGAGAGTGTTTCCCTGGATTTTGGCACTATGAACGCTCTAACAAGTTGGGGTGCAGGCCCTCACACACTTGGGTATCATCAAAAAGTGACAACAATCCTCTTCAGTCAGGATGGCTGATACCAAGGAACTCAAAAGAACAGGAGTGATGCTCCCTCAGGGACAGGGAGAGACACTGGGGGATAGGTGACCACTGAAAGCCCTGTAGAGGACAGGCTTGCCTCCAACCAGAAAGGAAGCTAAGGAGGATTACGTGGTTGTCTAGGTAGGGGTGGTTCATCCCATTATTGTGATCTCCAGCTGCGATGGCCTAAGGTCCACGGACTACGTTATTGGTATGTATATATCATCTGCTGATTTGTATAAATACACATATAACTGCTATTCCTAATTCTGTGTAATCTCTTTCTGAGGACAGGGGAGACGCTGGGCAACAACGTGCCGGCAACAGCCGGCTCTAGCTGCAGGGAGAGAGACAGCGGCGCGGTATCGTGAGCGCGTCATCTCGCACATCCCTTTGGAAGATTCCAGGGTTTTGATCTTTAAAGTCTGGCCTGAAAGAAGTCAGAATTGATGTGAGAAATCCAAGGTTTCCAAGTGTCTCTCCCTCATCTTCAACTTTCAAGAGCTAGATTATAAAGATTAAACACTCATTTGTGTTGAACAAGACTCCTCCCTTCAATATTCTAATTTGGTTTATTTCATTTGAGTGTTCCTGACTGACTTTCTGTTTAACCATCCATATTTCCTTTTTTTAAAATTTAATTTAATTAATTTATTTATTTTAGAGAGTGAGAGAGAGCAAGTGGAGAGGGGGTGGGGAGCAGAGGGAGGGGGACAAGCAGACTCTGTGTTGAGCATGGAGCTCCACTCGGGGCTTGATCTCATGGCCCTGAGATCATAACCTGAGCTAAAATCAATCGACTGAGCCACCCAGGTGCCCCTAAACCATCCATATTTGCTTTTTAAATATGAAAGAGACTTTTGATGGCTGAGAAACTTCTAGGATCCTATTCCCATAGAATGCTCCGGAGAAGGCATTAGTGAGGATAAAGAAACACCAATGGGTAGGTTTTCATTTAGCTTGGATCCTGTAGGAAAAGTGAATTGTCCTCAGAAAGCACCCCTGGGCTCTAGGCCGGGCAACAGGTCCTGGAGGAGATGACCCATCCGTTGGAGTCAGCCAGTACCTGACTCTGGACTCTCAAAGATGATTCTTATGAGGTTCTGATATGAAGACTGAAAAATAAAGGTCACCTTGGCACTGGGAAGAGTTTAGAGAGAGGATATACGGCTTAGGAATAAACAAAGGAGGGCCACCTGGGTGACTCTTGGTTTCCACTCGGTTCATGATCTCAGTGGAGCCCCAAGTCCAGCTCAGAGCTCAGTGGGGAGTCTGCTTGACATCCTCTTCCTCTGTCCCTCCCCCACTTACGCTCAATCTCTCCCTCTTCAATCAATCAATCAATCAATCAATCAATCTTAAAAGAAAAAGAATCAATAGGAGCACCTGGGTGGCTCAGTCAGCATCTGACTTCGGCTCAGGTCATGATCTCAGGGTCCTGGGATTGAGTCCTGTGTTGGGCTCCCCACTCAGCGAGGAGTCTGCTTGTCCCTCTACCCTTCCCCCTACTCGTGCTCATTCTCACTCTGTCTCTCAAATAAATAAATAGAATCTTTAAAAAAAAGGAATAAACGAAGGAATTATAGGTAGGTTTCTCCATGGTCAAGTGTAGGGATGCTCTTTTTCTTAAAAAATATTTTCATAAATTCCCACATAAAGGTAATACCCAGTTTGGGGCGCCTGGGTGGCTCAGTCGCTAAACATCTGCCTTCAGCTCAGGGCATGATCACAGAGTCCTGGGATTGAGCCCCGTATTGGGCTCCCTGCTCCGCTGGGAGCCTACTTCTTCCTCTCCCACTCCCCCTGCTTGTGTTCCCTCTCTCACTGGCTGTCTTGCTGTCAAATAAATAAAATCTTAAAAAAAAAAAAAAGGTAATACCCAGTTACATCTGTAGTGTTTTTTTAAATAGGATTCCAACAATATTTATAAAGTAATGAGGTACTTAATATGTTCCGATCATTCTTCTCAGTACATTACATATGTTAATTCTCCACCACTTGCAAGCCGTGTGACCCTGAGCAAGGACTTCAATCTCTTCGTGCCTCTGTTTTGGCATCTGTAAAATGGGTGTAGTAATTGTATCTCCCTTATAGGGTGAATGTGAGGATTAAAAAATAATGGCTACCATTTGTTGAATTCATTGAATTCTTACCACATGCCAGTTATTATTTTAAGTCCTTTACATGATGATCTCATTTAAAAAATCTGTACACATGTAAATATTTATTTTATGGAAGTAAAATTGTACAGTACATAGTACTTTGTAAGCTGTTTTTTTCATGTAGAAAAACAACTGCCACATTTTGTGTCATTAAGTATTCTTATCTCTCATAACTTTTTAAAAAAAGATTTTATTTATTTCTTTGACAGAGAAAGACAGACACAGCGAGAGAGGGAACACAAGCAGGGGGAGTGGGAGAGGGAGAAGCAGGCTTCCCGCTGAGCAGGGAGCCCGATGTGGGGCTTGATCCCAGGACCCTGGGATCATGACCTGAGCCGAAGGCAGCCGCTTAATGACTGAACCACCCAGGCGCCCCTCTCATAATTTTAATGACTTCATAGAATGCCATAATATCCATGTTATAATTTATTCAACCAATTCCCTTTCGATGTAGTTTCTAGCTTTCATCTATGAGAAACACTTTCTAAAAAAATTATTATTATTAGAAACACTTCGACGAACAACCTCATCAGTGAAAGTTCTCCCACATTCATCATGATTTCCTCAGGATAACTTTCTAGAAGAGGAATAGCTGAGTATGCATTTAGAACAATGTCTTATGCTCTTCAGGCAACTTGTTCTATTAGCAGCTCATGTAAGAGGCTCTGTGCTCCCCGCTCTCACACCATGGGTGGCCTTCTGCCTAAAATCGACAAATTGATGGTGGAAAATCTGTGTCTCCATGTCATAATAACCTATATTTCTTCAGGTTTTGGAGCTTAATCTTCCCTTGGGTCGGTCTTCACTTTGCAGTTATATTTTCACATACGCCCTACACCATTTCCTCAGGAAAATTCTTAGAAGTGGAATTGCCGAGTCAAAGGAAATACCTATTTTTTTGGCTTTTATTCTCGTGCCAAATTGCCCTCCAAGAAGGTTGTGCCAAATTACATTTCCTCAGGTAGAGTAGGGGAGTACTCATTTCCCCACACTCTAACCAACATCCGGTATTATTGCTGCTATTATTATTATATATTTACAAATTTCGTTATGCAATGTGTCAGAAGGTGGGATATAAGGGGGCAGATGTCAGCCACGGCAGGGAGCAGGGTCCCGGAGGCCACACATCTACCCTTTAGTTGCTTAATCATGGGGGTGTGAAGCAGGGTGTCAGGGCAGCCAGTGAGGCCGGGGAACACAGGGGTCTGGGCAGCAGCTCTTTATTAACTAGTCCCGAGTATTCGCTGCGTGAATGGAGAGTCAGGCCTGAGCAGCAACACCCGCTGCGTGTCCATCCTGGTCACTGCATCGCTTCCGCTATTATGAAGTTGGAATGTTTGTCTTACATTTTTTGCTCCCATTCTAGTTTTTTCTTATTGATTGGTATAAACATTTTATAGATGGACTGCCATATATATTGAAAATGGTTTCTCCAGTTTGTTATGTAACTTTTCATTTTAGTTACTTTTTTTCTCCTATGAAGAGATTTTTAACATATTTTATCTTTTTTAAAGATTTTATTTGTTTATTTGAGGGAGAGAAGGAGAGGGAGAGAGAATCTGGAGTAGACTCTGCACTGAGCACAGAGCCCGACGTGGGGCTCGATCCCACCACTGCGAGATCATGACTGAAGCTGAAACAGAGTTGGACGCTCAACTGACTGAGCCACCCAGGCGCCTGAGACTTTTAAATGTGTTTAAGATTTTATTTATTTATTTGAGAAAGAGTGAGTGAGAGAGAGAGCGAGGGCATGAGTTGGGGGAGGAACAGAAGGAGAGGGAAAGGGAGAGAATCTGGAACCCGGTGTGGGGCTTGATTCTGTGACCCAGAGATTAGGATCTGAGCCGAAATCAAGAGTCAGACGCTTAACCGACTGAGCCACTCAGGCGCATTTAAATATTTTATATGTTAGTCATATTTAATTGGTCTTTTTCTTTGTATGGTCTTTGCATTTGGTACCATGTTAATAAAGCTTTAGTTTTCACCAAGATAAAAGTAGATTTACTTTCTTTTTCATGAATTCATTTTCTACACCTAAATCTTTGTCTGTGATTTATGTCGACATATGGTATAAAGTAAGGATTGGGGCGCCTGGGTGGCGCAGTCATTAAGCATCTGCCTTTGGCTCAGGGCGTGATCCCGGCGTTCTGGGATCGAGCCCCACATCAGGCTCCTCTGCTATGAGCCTGCTTCTTCCTCTCCCACTCCCCCTGCTTGTGTTCCCTCTCTCGCTGGCTGTCTCTCTGTCAAATAAATAAATAAATAAAATATTAAAAAAAAAAAAGTAAGGGTATGGTTCTTCCTTCTGCCCCCAAAGGTTTACCCAGGTGCCTCATACCATTTACTTGAGATGATTCACAGTGACATATCTAAGTTTTGTATTTCTTGGGGCTGTTCCTGGACTTTCTATCCTGCGCTGCTGATTCGTTGCTCTGTTTCTCTACCAAACCACGTTGTGTTCAATCTTTTACTTTTGTAGCCTATTTTAATATCTGACAAGGTGAATACTAAATGAATTGCATTTTCAAATATTTCTTTGCTATTTTATCTCTGTTATCTTTCAGTTGAACTTCCAAGTCATGATGTCAAGTTTCAAGAAAAGTCCATGTGCATTTCAACTGGTATCAAAACAAACTTAGAAATTATTTTAAAGGAACTGATGCCACATCATTAATTTGACAATAGATTCTTAGAAAACCCAAACCAAATAGTATGTTACATTCCGAATTTAATGATTCTTTGAAGTCACTTTTCTCCGTGAATAGTAATCCCAGTGGCAGGCTCCCTCCCTCTCTGCATTCCCAGCATAAGCAATCAGGAAATTGATTATCTTAAATATTTGGAAGTTCTGAGGTCAAACACACTTCAGGGCTCGTTGATTCAGCCACCCAACAATGTCATCAAGGTCCCAGCTGTGTCCATCTTTCTGCTCCGCCATCCCGACTCTACCGGCTTGCCCTTCAGGCTGCTGGCAGGGGGCTGGAACAGTTCCAGAACACTGCATCCAGACACAGTGAGGTCCAGATAGAAAAGGGCTGTCTCTCAGTCTTTTTCTCAGGAAGAGGGAATTTTCTGAGAAGCTTCATGGCTTTTTTTTTTTTTCCTTTTTCATTCCAAGAATGGGGTCACCAGCTCCATCTGAAACCAATCTCTGTGGGGGAATGGAGGCCACCATAACTGTCTAAGGCTGAACAGAATGTACCCTGGAGGTGGTTGGTGGTGCTGGTTGGTCACGATTGGAGATCTTAGACCGTGAGGTCCTAGAGGATAAGCGTGAGGGGCAGTACAGAAGACCTGCCTATTAAGCTGCCTAATTTAATCAAACTCTCAGTTTCATTGCATTAATTTTATTGGAAATTAAAAATGTCTTTTGACTGGTGCATAGTCGGCATCTCATGGATAATTCTTCACAACAGGTATGACTTGATCACCCCAATCTCTCCTCGCTTTGGACATTCTAGTCTATTCTGAGGGACAGTTTAACCGAGCTGCTTTAAATGTGGCAGGAAAAGTTCTACATGACATAGCTTTCTGTGTCAGTGCTTTATCGTGATGTGGTCTGTTTTCAAAGGTGTTTTGGTTGGTAATTAGGGATACAGACCTAAGTTAAAAGCGTGAATGGCACTAAAAATGCAAACGTTCAACTGAAGTAAGAGTCAAGTGAACAAATATTTCTAAGCATTGGGTAATTTCCCATATGCATGGCAAATAACAACAGCATTCTAATTTACTTCTCTGCTTGGTAGCGGTTAGGGTTCTTTTGACATTGACAGTAAGATGATATCTTGCTTTTTCACACCATTGACATGAAAAATCCTGTATGTTGGAATGGAGGCGGAAGAATAGAGTGGTGGTTTATACCCTACGTCGGGTCACAGGATCAAACTTAAAGTCCATCCTGATAATAATTGACTGAAATTAACGGGAGGCAATTCAAGAGGGTGAGATGTTAAGTCACACTGTGTGTTAAAAAATAATCAGTATGATGGGGGGGATAACTCTTCACGGCAGTACACTTGAACAAGAGGTGAAGGGCTCTGATAACATCAAGTTGAACATGAGCTTGAAGATGCGGTGGGTAGTGGCTGGCTAACATTTTCAGATACTATTTCTACCCTGGGTATTCGCTTTACCCATTTCTACACTTAAGCAAGCAGTTTTCAGAGAGCCTAATCTTTTAGAGGAACTCAGTCTGAGGAGCTCAAAGGGAGGAGGGTAATTGAGGGCAGAGTCAGGAAGATTGGTATCCGCCCCCAAGCGAGAGATTTTTCCAGACTGACAGGGGGTGGAAGAGGTAGAGAGCAGTTGGACTGCAGAGAACGGCCGGACTCCATGCACATGGATCCTCACAAAATGTTCATTACCTCGTGTGGCACGGTCTCAGCAGGGAGTCCCTGGATCCGGACAGCCACGGGAGCAGGAGGCAGTGAGCCTCTCAGGGAACCTGTGGGGACAGATGGCTGATGACCAATGGGTCCCTCTACTCCTATCCCAGTGATACCCTGGTGCTGACTGCATAGAATCCTGGAACTCTTGACATAACACACCGAGAATACACCAAGGATAACCAAGTTAAATTTTCTGCCATCCTGCTAACAGACACATGAAAAAATGTTCAAAATCATTAGCCATCAGGGAAATTCAAATCAAAACCACACTGAGATACCACCTTACGCCAGTTAGAATGGCAAAAATAGACAAGGCAAGAAACAACAATTGTTGGAGAGGATGTGGAGAAAGGGGATCCCTCCTACATTGTTGGTGGGAATGCAAGTTGGTACAGCCACTCTGGAAAACAGTGTGGAGGTTCCTTAAAAGTTAAAAATTGAGCTACCCTATGACCCAGCCATTGCACTACTGGGTGTTTACCCCAAAGATACAGACGTAGTGAAGAGAAGGGCCATATGCACCCCAATGTTCATAGCAGCATTGTCCACAATAGCTAAATCGTGGAAGGAGCCGAGATGCCCTTCAACAGATGACTGGATTAAGAAGTTGTGGTCCATATATACAATGGAATATTACTCAGCTATCAGAAAGAACGAGTTCTCAACATTTGCTGCAACATGGACGGCACTGGAGGAGATAATGCTAAATGAAATAAGTCAAGCAGAGAAAGACAAATATCATATGATTTCTCTCATCTATGGAACATAAGAAATAGGATGATCGGTAGGGGAAGAAAGGGATAAAGAAAGGGGGGTAATCAGAAGGGGGAATGAAGCATGAGAGACTATGGACTATGAGAAACAAACTGAGGGCCTCAGAGGGGAGGGGGGTGGGGGAATGGGATAGACCGGTGATGGGTAGCAAGGAGGGCATGTATTGCATGGTGCACTGGGTGTTATACACAACTAATGAATCATCGAGCCTTACATCGGAAACCGGGGATGTACTGTATGGTGACTAACATAATATAATAAAAATCATTTAAAAAAATTTTTTCTGCCATCCCGATGGGAAGGGGGCATGGAATCTGAAACCAAGTCATAAAAAATCAAGAAGGGATACTTCTTGCACCCTTGAGCTTGGCCACCGCAGCTCATGACCTTGGGCTGAACGGACAGTAGCAGTGCAGCTATGACGTAACCCATGTCCTGTGCACTGGGACACCGCATTTCGTTCCAGGGTTTTAAGTACACAAGCCGAAGGCGGTTCTTGCCTGCTCTAGGGCATGCTCAAGATGCCCTCCCCCACCTCGCTCTCCCCCTTTCCCGGGGTGTGGCTCACAGGCAAAGAACTGAAAGGCCTTCTTGCTGGGGCCTGGCCTCTCTTTGGAGGAGGCTTGTTCTTCTCTTGTGGGGTCTGTGTGAGAAGACACTCCAGCAGCTTCTGCTGGCCTGGGAAGCTGAGAAAGCCTGAGTTGGGTTGGTTTTACTCCGACCTTTATTCTGAGCCCTGTCTTTCTCTCTGGAAAGGACTGAGTAAGTGTGGGCCTTGGGAATAAGGGCCCAGGAGGCAGCTTCCATTCGGTTTTAAGACAGGGCCTTAGGCTCACAGCTGGAGGCTCATGGCTGCACACACTTCAGTCCAGCTCACCCGGAGACCAACGAGAGCTTGGGGCAAAAGTGTTATTGAACAAGGTGATTTGAGGGAGGCTGACAGAGCAGTGTGTTCTCTGTAAGCGGGAAGACCACCATCCCTACAGACTAGCGAGCTGTTTCACTACTACGGTGTCTATGAGGGACCAGTCCCAAGGTGGAGAGTCGCCTTCCCTCAAACACATGAAGACCAATCCCATCAACCTGCATTCCTGTTCATGGCCGTTCCCACCAGAAATCTGAGACTCCCAGGGAATCTACCACCCAGAAAATCTACCTCTGCAAGGTGGCTCTGTATATTCCCAACCTGACCAATCTCCTACCTCTCTCTGCCCCCAGTGCTCCTACTATGCCTTCTAGAACTCTCGGTCTGTCACCAGAAACACTGCTTGTGACTTCAACCTGTGCTTTGAACAGAACTGGACCTTGCTTCAACCTGGCTATCTCCCGAGGACAGTGTTCTTTGGGCATCTTTCGTAAGGCCAACCAGGGTACAGAAGCTGGGTAGGGACCCTCCTTGCTCCTCATGCCACTTCTAGACAGTTTCTCCCTCTTTCTTCCTCAAAACCCTGCAGTTTCGGTGAAGCATGTGCCATCAGACTCTACTCACAGGCTGTTCCTCTTTCTTAAAGTCACTGACCCTCCTTCAGTCATTCCCCCTTCTTCACGAGGATTTCAGCTGCTGGCTCACTGTCCTTCTTTCCACTACTGCTCCTATTAGGCGTTGTTGGTGACTTAAAGCAGTCCATCTGATCTCATCGCCTTCCCCTCTCTGCCCTCTAACCAACTGGCCTCTTTGTTCTCTTCAAAAGCAAACTAGTTCCTTCCTAAGGGTCTTTGCATGGGCTGTTTTTCTATGTGTAATACACTTGCCTCATATGCTCTCATGTCTCTCCCTCACTTCATTCAGATCTTGATCTTAAGAATTAACTTACAGGTGTTGGGGCGCCTGGGTGGCGCAGTCGTTAAGCGTCTGCCTTCGGCTCAGGGCGTGATCCCGGCGTTCCGGGATCGAGTCCCACATCGGGCTCCTCCGCTGGGAGCCTGCTTCTTCCTCTCTCACTCCCCTGCTGGGTTCCCTCTCTTGCATTAATAAATAAAATCTAAAAAAAAAAAAAAAAGAATTAACTTACAAGTGAGACCTTCTTTGACCATCCTATCTAAGAGAGCTACCCATCCCCATGGCTTTTTAGTCTCTGATCCTGCTTTATTATTTTTTTCTCATAGCACTTAGATTGTATACAACATTACATTACATATTTGTTGTTTTTTGCCTGTTTCCTCTGCTAGAATGTAAGCTCAGGCGAGACAGCAGGGACTTTTCCTGTCTTCTTTTTCATTGCATCTCCAGTGCTTAAGCAGTGACTGGACATAGAAGGTATTCAATAAACCTATTTTGAATGACTACTTGAATTAAAGAGAATGATTGCTCCTGGCCTGGCCCTGCGCATAGTTTCTTTAAGAACCTTCAATGGAGGTGAGTGGCCCAGGTTCTCAAGCAAATACCACCTCATGGCAACTAGCAAGCATAACCAGGGCTGGTGAAGGGTCCTGTAGCCTGATCTGACTGAAGTCACTGAAGGCACATCTTCTGAAAAAAAGATGATTTAGGAAGGACAGGCTACTGTTTTTAAATATTAAGAAGTATCATGTGAAAGAGGGATTCGTTTCATTCGTTATTGCTCTAAAACTCTACTCTGCAAATTTTAAAAATTGTTCATCTGTATCAGTAAAATATTTTCAGCATGTTTTTAGTAAATTCATCTTTATTTCCAAATTAGATGCATATTAATCATGGATGATGACAAGTTCACGCAACTTTCTCTCTTGGGAAGAACGAATGCCCACTTCCGAGGGTAGACCACCCGCTGGGTCCCTGGGAAGGCCTCCTGCACCTGATGACAATTGGCTCTTGTTTCAGGTCCCCATGGGGGACCCCTACAGTCCTGTCCCTAGTCCTGTCTTGGAAGTCCTCTCTCCCTCGTTCTGCACGTGGCCTTATCACCTACGGTCACCTGAACACATGTCTTCCCAGGACCTGAGCGCACCTCCCCGGAACACTGTTATAGAAGGAAACACTCTCGAATGCTGAGAGCCACCCAGCAGTGGAATGTGGCGGCCTCTCAGGAAGCGTGTATTGTCTACGCACTGAGCTTGTTTCGCTCAGGCGGCATAGCTTCCTGGAAATCTGCATCCCCTGGAAATTTGGGCCAGACCAGTGTTTCTCAAAGAGTGCTGTCTGCATCCCAATCAGCTATGCATGTGAGGGTGCCTTTGCGGAGGGGCTGTTAGAAATGCAGATCTCTGGGCCTTTCACAGACTGCCCGGTCAGCATATCTTGGGGAAGGATGTAGGAATCAGCGGATTGAAGTTGAAGCCTGGCTGCCTTAAACATACTGGGATGTCCGTCCCCACTCTAGGAGTCCCGGATTCAACTAGTGCCGTTTACTAACTGGGACCAGCTGGAAGCCCTCCAGCATGTTAGTTAACTCTTTGAGCCTCTGTTCTGTCATCCTTTTTTTTTTTTTTTAAGGTTTATTTATTTGAGAGAGAGAGCACAAACGAGTACACATGAGTGAGGGGAGGGGCAGAGGGAAAGGGAGAGAAGCAGACTCCCCACTGAGCAGAAAGCCCAACTCAGGGCTCGATCTCACAACCCTGAGATCATGACCCTGAGATCATGACCTGGGCCAAAATCAAGAGTCAGATGCTTAACCGACGGAGCCACCCAGGCGCCCCTGTTTTGTCATCTTTACAACAGAAGTTAAGCTATAGTCTCTCTTAGCTCTGGAATCCCATGCCTTTCTTTTTTTCTTAAAATGTTTTATTAACATTTTTATTTTAAAAGTTGAGATAAAATTGATACATCACATTGCTTTAGTCTTAGGTGTACAACATAATGATTTGACGTTTGTATCTTGTGAGATGATTATTGGAATAAGCTCACCCATCACCACACATAGTTGCAAATTTTTCTTTCTTGTGAGGAAAGCTTTTAAGATCTACTCTCTCGGCCACTTTCAAATGCATGCTAGAGTGCTGTTAACCATAGTCACCACGCTGCGCATGACATCCCCGGGACCGTGCCTCTGTTTCCCACCTTGTCTCTTATATTTGAAGCTTTGCTTCTAGCTGGGTACACGTGAGCATGTTTAAAAACGTTTCGTTGCAGTGAAATGAAATATAGTAAGTGCTCAATAAATTTTTGTTGCTTGATAGCTTGGTTTAGGGTTAGTCAAAGGAGACCATTCAAAGCAGGAGGAAAGCCACATCTTAGAAGCCTGGAGCTTCCCAAACCTTGGCTCACTTCAGAACTTAACATGAAAGCCGTTCTTTAAGTTGTGTTTCTGAAGTGGGCTGGAGGGAGGGGCCTGACTTGCCATCACAGGACTGCTACGGGCCAGTAAACGCTCTGTTAGCCGGGCCTGCTGCCTGAAAGAGCTTTTCCCTGTGTGGCTTTATCAAAGGCCACAGGCCAGCAGCTCGCCACACAGAGCGGTTCCTGTGTGGGCACAGAGAGTCCTTGTCGGGCTGCCCCTCGGAGGAGCCACAGGGCTGGTTTCCATCCCCTACGCAGGGAGGAAGACGAAGGAGGAGAAAGGGGCCTGTGGTGTTTCTCCAGGTCCCACAAACAGCAGGCAAGACGCGCAATGTTCACGGTCACACCTAGGGATGAGGAAGACGGTGGCTCTGGCTGCAGTGTCCCCATCTACTTTGTATTTAAGATGACACTTAGGAAAGAGGAGAGCTGCATTTTTGAGTCAGGGACATTGTATGTTGCTGGAAGCCTGAGGGAGGCTCCTTTCTGCGGAGACCGACGGGGCTCCTGTCCGCCAAAGACAGCCGTTCGCAGGCAGTTTGCCTGGCTGGGCACCTGGGCTCTCTTCTCAGTTTTCCCTCCTTTTCTGGAGAGTCTGCATTCAAAACCCTCTGGGTGAGTTGGTGAGTTGTTTCTGCCGACGGCCTTGGTGAGGACCCCAGGAGAGTGACTCGGTGACTCTCGTCCCTTGCTGTCAGGGTCTGGCCTCACACAAGCCAGACTCAAGAGTCCTCAAGCTCCCGCCCCCCTCGCTTGGGCCCCTCCGTTTTCTTCCCTGAGTCCCCTGCTTACAGAGATAAACTTCCAAGATTCACCAGAGAGGTGAGGACTGGATGACATCCCAAGTGTCTTTTTCCAAACACGCTCCCCCCAGAGAAGAGAATTTGCATTAACTAAGCACCTACTATGTGTGAGGCACCCATTATATGTTTTACACGAATGCTCTCCAAACTGGGGGGTGAGATCCCTAAGGATGACCCACTGGGGAGCAGGAAGAACATACCAGAACTTCTATTTATATTTATTTTCTAATCTAAAAAACAGGAAAGAGATTAAGAACTCTTGTATTTAATGGAAACCAGCCGCTTTATGCTGGCATGTGAGGCATCTTGAGGATGGAATGGCAGTTACAACCACTCGGAAGGCTGACAGTGGCATCCTTGGGTGTTCATTTGTTCATTTCTAGCATATTGAGACAAACCGCTATGAACATGACTTATTTAGGGATTTAAAAATAATCCTCACAATTGGCAAAGCTTGGAGTTGGACCAAGTTGACCTGACCCCTGCTCGTTTTAGCCGGTGAGAGAGATGTGTAAGGGAACGATCGGTTTCATGTTGGTACAGCTCCCTTAGGGGGCCCATGTGAAGAATGGAGAGGGCCAGGGTGGGTGGTGAGACCAGTTTTGCTGGGACAGTGACGGTTTCACAGAAGGGGAAATGTTTTAGATGGCTCTAAAACATGTTCTTAAATTTGGCTGGCTATCAGAAACACCCAGAAAGGTTAAAAGAAAAGAAAAAAAAGGCTGATTTCTGGACTTCTCCCCAAACCTATGAGGTCAGTGTCTCAGTAGGGAAAACTGAGAATCCACCTGTGTTGGTCCCAACAGCTTTCCTGTAGCCAGACAGAGAGCCTGGAAGGGCCGGCGGGGCAGGGCAGGAGCTGGGACCAGCCCCAGGGGCCTCCAATTCTATGCAGCTGCAAGCTGCCCTCTGCAGCCCTGTCCCCTGGGGCTGAGCTTGGGGCCTTCTGAAGGGAAGGCCGGGGTCCTGCCTGCTACTCTGAGCACCGAACTGGGTCCAGGGACCAAGGTCCCAGGGTCAGGGCAAGAGCCTCCCAACTCCATGATCTATGCCGCACGGACTCACTTACTGCCATCTGCCCTTGGCCTGTGCTTCCAGAAAAGATTTCTTTGTCAAAACACACAACAGTGAGCCTGCTTTGCCCCAGGCTTCTGTGTCATAACTCCTTTTTTATTGGAGCAAAGAGAAGTACCACAGTATTGTTCTTCTGCTCCACGTTTTCTCATGCATCAAGAGAGCAACAAGCACTTTGTGCGAACAGAAAAGCCTGCTTTGTTGTCTGAGGACAGGGAGGTGAGAGAGCCAGGGAGGCCTTTCACAGGCCATAAAAGAGACACGCCACACAAAGCAGGCTTGAGGCGCCTGGGCAGAGGGCTTGGGAATGGGTGGGAAGAAATCATTTGCACCTGTTCACTGGCTCATCAGGGTTTCACACATTTCACTAGTAAAAGTGACCTTAGCAGGCCTGTGTCAAGGTTCTCTTGCTACCGGGAGGGTCATCCTGGGACAGCGTGGTGCAACGGTGATGTTTCTGAAAAACGGAGTGAGTTGATCAATCTGTTGAGAGCACTTCGCGGTTCTAAGACACCTTGGTGCTAAGGATGTGACAATGAGTAGTGTGCTTTCCACGGGTCCTCTCTTCCCCATGGCCTGCGAGGGGTCAAGGTGGCTGTTGTCATCATCGGCAGTGACAGAGGAGGCCACCAAGGCTCAGAGAGCCTGAGCTCGCACAGCAGAGCCAAGTTCAATTCCCAGTGCATGTGTTTTGCTTCACTCCAGTGACGTCAGAATCCATTCAGTATCGTAAGGACTTCCCTATGTTCTTGGCTTCACAAATCTGCATTTTTACGCACTGGACGTTCTTCAAGAGAGCATGAGGTCGATTCCACTGATAAGTTAGCATAACCTAAGACGTGTACATGACTTTGAGAAGCAGTCCTCTTTAACATAACTAAAATTTTCAGCAGCGCAGAATGAATAAACAAGTAGAAATTCCCCTGTCAGCTAGGTCTCTTCTCTTTCTACCTCCAGAAAAAGGCTCTTACTGGAACAGCGATTCTCAAAGTCTAGGGAGCGCGGATCACCGGAAGGGCTTGTAAACCAGATTGCCGGGCCTCACCCCTACAGCTTCTGATTCAGCTGGTCTGGGTGGGGCCTGAGAATTTGTGTTTCTAATAAATTTCCTAATAAAGCTGATGCTGCTGTACGGGGACCTCACTTTAAGAATCACTGTTTTACAGTGTTCTTATTTTTCCTATGTATATCCCTGTCGCTCTGCACGTATATACACACAGTTACTAAAAATGAACCCATTTACTTAGACTTTTGAAATTTGTTTGTTATCCTAGACTTCATTCCAACCCTATAGATTGGGGTCTACATCATTCTTTTTACTTTATTTATTTTTTAAAGATTTTATCTATTTATTTGACAGAGAGAGAGAGAGCACCCAAGCAGGGGGAGCGGCAGGCAGTGAGAGAAGCAGGCTCTCCACGGAGCGGGGAGCCCGACACGGGTCTCGATCCCAGGACCCTAGAATCATGACTTGAGCAGAAGACAGATGCTCAACGGACTGAGCCACCTGGGTACCCCTACATCATTCTTTTTAATGACTGCATAGATTTCCATTGTATGCCTGTACCATCATTTATTTAACTAGTCTCTATTGCTGAATGTTTCGATTGTTTCCATTTTTTTCCTACTACAAACAATAGTATAGCTCTTTTCATCTATCTTTACACATTTGTGCTAACAATTATGAAGGATAAATCCCCAAAAGTGGAGGAGATGGCCGACAGTGATTACGTGTCTTCAGATGTTATATGACTGTTCTAAATTATATTCCTACCAATAGAATTTGAAGAATCCTTCATCAACATCAAATATTCAGTATGATTTTTATTTTTGCTCATTGTTAGGTAAAAAATGCTATATTGTTATTTTATTTTATTTTTTTGAAGTAGGCTCCACACTGGGTGTGAATTGGACCCTGAGATCAATACCTGAGCTGAAATCAAGAGTCGATGCTTAACTGACTGAGTCACCCAGGAGCCCCTATACTGTTATTTTAATTTGCACGCCTATATTAATAAAGTTGGGCATATGTTATCGGCCAGTTGTATTTCTTTTTCTGTAATATGCCTGCTTATATCCTTTGCCTGTTTTTCAGGGAAAGGGCATTCAGAAGGGCAGAAAAATTCATGGCAATGTCTTCCCTGCATTGGGCATAGCTTGGGCTCCTGACACCTTGCTGAAGCATTTTGGAGGTACTACAGAAGAGAAACAGGAAACAACTCAACACCAAAAACACCCCCAAATAATCCGACTAAAAAATGAGTGGAGGACCTGAGCAGACATTTTGCCAGAGAAGACACCCAGACAGCCAACAGGTGTATGAAAGATGCTCAACATCACTCATCATCAGGGAACGCACATCACAACCACGGTGAGATCGCATCTTACACCTGCCAGAAGAGCTGGAGTCGAAAAGACAAGAAGTAAGCATTGGTGAGGATGTGGAGAAAAAGGAACCCTCACTCACTGTTAGTGGGAATACAAGCTGGTGTAGCCACTGTACAAAACAGTATAGAGGTTTCTCAAAAAATTGAAAATAGAATTACCATATGATCCAGCAATTCCACTACTAGGTATTTACCTAAAGAAAATGAAAACACTAATTTGAAAAGATACATGCACCCCTATGTTTATTGCAGCATTATTTACAACAGCCAAGATATGGAAGCAACTCGTGCCCATACATAGATGAATGGGTAAAGAAGATGTGGTGTGTACACACACACACACACACACACACACACACACACTGGAATATCACTCAGCCCTAAAGATGATGAGATATTGCTCTTTCTGATAACATGGGTGGATCTAGAGGGTATGATGCTGAGTGAAATAAGACAATCAGAGAAAGACAAATACCATGTGATTTCACTCATACGTGGAATTTAAGAAATAAAACAAAGAAAAAAAGAGACAAAAAACAGACTTTTAAACAAAGAGAACTGGTGGTTGCCTGAGGGGAGGTGGGCAGGGTGGGGGGAGGAGGCTGAAATAGATAAAAGGATTAAGAGGAACAACATTCCAATTCCATAATAACTACGTCACAGCGATGAAAAGTCCAGCATAGGGAACATAGTCAATAATCCTGTGATACTGTTGTTTGGTGACACACGGTGACGACACTTACTGTGGTGAGCCCCAAGTAATTCACGGGGTTGTTGAATCATGCGTACACCTGAAACCAATCTGACACTGTTATGTTACTTGTACTTCAATAGAAATACAATGAAAAAAAGAGAAACAGGAAACAAGCCACAGAAATGAGCAAACACGATTAGAGGAGTGAGTTTAGAAGATCAAAATGAACAGAGATCGTTTAGGCCAGAGAACAGAAGCCCGAAGGGGCAGTGAAAAGGAGAAAAGCCTCAAATTTCCGAGTGGTGAGTCTTTCGAGAAGGGTGGCTGATGTGTATGCTTTCTGCTGGAACGTGGGCCAACTTGAATTTCCGTAGGTGGGCTTTCTTCAGGTTAAGGAAGGTCTTTCTCATTCTAAGTGCCAGCCCTAGTCTACATTTCTATTCTCAGAGACGCGGCAACTCAACGGGAGGTAATTTTGATGCGGTTCCTTCAAATCGTGGAGCGTGGTCTTCCAAGTACCTCTGTGTTCCTTTTTTTTTTAAGCTAGAGAAATTTCAAATACAGTGGTCAGGTCAGTCTGATTTCATGTAATGTAAAGTTTGGGGCTCTTTGTACTGTAGTGTTTGGAACTGTTCCTCCAGCCTTCCCAGCAGCATGTGGCCTCAGTGCTTTTCAGGACCCATTTCTGGTGCTATGTCCTCTGCCTGGATGTTGACTCTGGCACCAGAGTCAGTAGGACAGCAGCCCGGCCCAGCAGCTGAGAGGTCCCCTCTCTCCACAGGACCTGAGCAAGTGTTTTGCATTCAGGGAGTTTCCAGGGATGGCATATAACCCAAACATCAGCCCTCCTTGTGTGTGCTCTGTCTCGGCTTCATTGCAACAGTCTTGACTCTGATCTCATTACTGGGCTCTTACCTTATTCCTCAGAAAGCATCCTCTTGTACCCAATGCAGGAGTGAACAATGCAGTAAGAGGAAGGTGCTGTCAAGACTTCGGGAGCCCCTGACTTCCCTCTCCTCTGAACAGACTTAAGAATCCAAGGTAGAAAACCTAGGCACTGTCAGCTCCTTCTGACTCCTCACCCCCACGTCCCCCCAGTGGCTAGATCCTACCAAATCTCTAAGATCTATGATCCACTTCTTCATCTTTATTATCCCTGGTTTAGTCTAAGTCCTTTCTTCCTTTCCTGAGCAAATGTATCCGTCTGGGGACGCCTGGGTGGCACAGCGGTTGAGCGTCTGCTTTCGGCTCAGGGCTTGATCCCGGTGTTATGGGATCGAGCCCCACAACAGGCTCTTCCTCTAGGAGCCTGCTTCTTCCTCTCCCACTCCCCCTGCTTGTGTTCCCTCTCTCGCTGGCTGTCTCTATCTCTGTCAAATAAATAAATAAAATCTTTTAAAAAAAATGTATCCATCTGCTGGCTTCCTCCAGTCACATCCCCCTCCTATCTATTTAATCATATATTCATTCATTCATTCATTCATTCATTCATTCATTCATTCTGATGTTCTGTGAGAATTGACTTGTCTCTGTGCCCATATTCAAGAAATGCCACAAGACTCTGAGTTATTAGTTACAAAGAAGATATCCAGGCTATCAACCCTCCTGGTTCGAAGGAGTTGGGGACCCTCCGGGGTGGGGTTTCACAGGCAGATGAACTTGAGGTGGGCCCTGAAGTGTGTGTAGGTAATGTGGAAAACTCCACGAGTCAACTGCCTACTAGTTAGTCCCCATTCTTTCTTGCTGCTGTGGTGTGATTTGTTCACCTCTATGCCCAGCGAGGCTGCTTCTGACTTCATTAAGGTCACTTTTAGTTGGGTCTTCGGTTATTAGGAGCCCAAAGTACTGTGCAGGTGGGCTGTAGCCCAGTGCAGGTGGGATGGCTCTTTCCTGGCTTGGAGTCATGAGGTCACAGGAGGTGCCATTTGTTTCTCTGATTTTCCCAAGGTCAAGCCTGCAGACTGGCCTGAGGGAGGAGACGAGGGTCAGGAGCTGGCACATGGGTCAGGGAGCTTCTTTTTCATTCTTATCTTAAGCCAGGGAGTGCCCAGCACATCCAGAAGTCAGGAGCACCCAGGCTGGGAAGGCATCTTGGCCATCCTCTAGGTCAGAGGTCAGGCAGGTGATGTAAATGAAACAGATCTGTGTTTGCACGATGAACATGGAGGAATAGCCTTCATTTTATGAAGAAAAGTGCTCCCTAGAATTTGTCCTGATGCAGATGGACCTCTTGGTTGGCTGTTCATTTTTCTTATGGGGGACGGAAAAGAAAAACAGTCTCTCCTGAAAAATAAACCACCTAACACTCAGCTTCCAGGCTGCAGGGACAATAGGCTGTGCGGGGAACGGGACTGGGCACGGAATGACCACAGGTGGCACCACATGGTTGTTGCCAGATAGGAATCCTGGAGCAGATGAGAGGTCTTCCGATTTCTCAAGAGAAGCCTGAAACACGATTTAAAAAACTAAAAAAAAAAAAGTCCCTTTGTTTCCTGCACGTGGGCGCTATAGGAATACACAGCGGGCGGCAGGGTCTGGAGAGAGAGGCATTTGGGGTTAGGAGTGCAGGGGGAGTGGGGTGAAGACGCAGGGAGATGGGGCCAGGAGCAGGGGCTTTTGAGGGACAGAAGCTGAATTGTGGTCTAGGTGAGAAACGGGCAAACGAGATCAAAGAGCACACATCGAAAATGCAGAAAAGCATAAAGAAGAAAATGAAAGTCACAATCCTGCTACACAAAAATTAAGAAAGTGAAATTAAGAAAACAGTCCCAGGGGTACCTGGGTGGCTCAGCTGGTTAAGCGTGGGACGCTGGGTTTTGGCTCAGGTCATGTTCTCAGGGTCGTGAGATCAAGCCCCACACTGGGCTCTGGGCTCAGCATGGAATCGGCCTGACATTCTCTCTCTCCCTTGCCCCTGCCTCCCCACCCCAACGCACGCATTCTCTCTCTCTAAAAAACAAAACAAAATCCCATTTATAATTGTTGCACTGAAATCAATAAAATATCTAGGAATAGACTTCACTACAGAAAAAGCCCTAATTTTTTTTTAAAGATTTTATTTTTGACAGAGAGAGAGACAGCCAGCGAGAGAGGGAACACAACAGGGGGACTGTGAGAGGAAGAAGCAGGCTCCCAGCGGAGCAGGGAGCCCGAAGCGGGGCTCGATCCCAGGACCCTGGGATCACGGCCTGAGCCGAACGCAGACGGTTAATGACTGAGCCACCCAGGCCCCCGAAAAGCCCTAATTTTTAACATTTTTCCTTATGGTCTTTTTTCCTCTTACAGTCAGTCATCTTTCCCGATGTGAGATTATAATCATTTTCCCCTCACAATTACAGTCTCTCTGCAGCCTTACTTTTGAACGGCGGTATCTCAGCGCAGTGCGGGGGGCAATGGCTCATACAACTGTACGTATTCGAATTCTGTCAGAATAAAACTGGTTGCTCTGTCTGCTCACTGAAGGGTCACCTGTCAGGCTACGGGGGTAGAAGGGCTGCAGGCCGTGCTTGGGCAGCGGCTGGCATGTAGGAAAGGATGAAAACTAGCAGAGAGAGAAATCTAGGCAGGGAGAGGGGCAAGGCTGAGCCAGTCACTGCAGATCTTTAAGTGGAGCTGAAACCAAACTTAAATCATGCCCCGAGTGTGAATCCCTTTAGGAACGTTTAATGACATAAACTGCGTGAGTATAAGCCACACATGCTCCTGGGCTCCTCGGGGGCTCCAGGAGTGGGAGGGAAGCTTGGACCTTCGCCTCCTGCTGCTATTACTCTCAGATGGCAGAGCTAGGAGCGGAAGAAAGGGTACAGCAAATCCGTGTCCAGTCTGGAAGGACGACTCCAAGTGCTGGCTAAGGAGCCATTTCTAACAGGGCTGCGAGCCCCCCCCCCCCCAGCTGTCCCCTCTGGGGCAGGTGCCCCTGGGGCCTGCTGGAGGAGAGGGGGCCAAGTGAGGAGGGCCTGCCGAGTCCCTCAGGAATGAGGCTGTCACATGCCCTCTGAGTCTCATCTTTGTGTCTGTCACCTCTCACTGCCCTCTGGTTTGGGGTGGGGGGCCCTGGCAGACACACTATACCTGCTTTGTGACTACGTGCGTCTCCCCGAGGGTGTGTTCCCGGTGTCTTGTGCAATGACGGCTGAGTCGCGGGGCACACGTCTGAATGCATTTCCCAGGCAGCTGGCGTGATGAAACCGGGCTGGCCCAGCTCCCCTGTGAACGCTTGGCTCCCCGCATCTCTACTGTGTTCCCTGACATGGTAGTGGGAACTGGTTTCAGAGAGTGTTCACAACACACCTGTGTCGAGTGAGATTCTGCTTTGTGTGTGTGTAGCACGATTCCCAGGGATCAATGAGGGGGAAACCAACAAAACAGATGTGTAATGTAGATTGTTCGTATCACTAATAATAATACAATAGCTATTTACTGAGTATTTGCTATGTGCCAGTCTTTGGGCTAAGAGCTTTAACGCATTAACTTATACAAGACCTCCCTGAGTTAGGTACAATTAATATCCTCATTAAAAAAAAAATTGTTCTGGGCCACCTGGCTGGCTCAGTTGGTTAAGTGTCTGACTCTTGATTTCGGCTCAGGTCATGATCTCAGGGTTGAGAGATCGAGCCCTGCGTTGGGCTCTGTGCTCCGCAGGGAGTCTGCTTCTCTCCCTCTCCTTCTCCCTCTGCCCCTTCCTCTCCCTCTTCACTTACCCCCCTTCCCACCGCTGCACGCTCTCTCTCTCAAATAAATACATCTTAAAAACTTCCCTGAGTTTTTTAATTAAAAGTTTATAAATTAAAAAAAATTATTATTGAAGTGTAGTTGACATACAATGCTATATTAGTTTCAGGAGCACAACAGAGTGACTCGATAATTCTATACACAATACGCACCAAGGTAAGTTACTTACCATCTGTCTCCCTGCACCAGTATTACAATATTATTAACTGTATCCCCTATGCCATGCTTTTTCATCTCTGTCACTTATTTATTTTATGACTGGCAGTTTGTGCAAAAATAGGTGAAGACGATTAAGAGGTACAAGCTTCCAGTTATAATACCCTCCTTTTAATAATGAGGAACCTGAGAGCCAGGGAAGATAAGTAAACTGCCCAAAGTCCACAGTCATGGGGCCCAGACTTAAAGACATGTCCAGGCACCTGACCATGAAAACATGTTCATAGGAATTAACTGTAAAATAAAGAAAATATTGAACTTACATCATTTATATTGTTTTATTTATCACTGTCATATATTAAGTTTTCAGGGTGTAAGTTTAAAGGAGAAGAGGAAAACTTTCCTGAGCAAGACAGGAAACCCAGTACATTGGCAGATTTGAGGATTTGCAGAAGTCATGTTTGTGACTCATTTAACATACACAGAAAACGAGCCAAAAAAAATTGCATGTAATTGACTTAGATGATGCCCCTTTTCTGAGTGCAAAATTTGGAAGACAGCTTGTACTTGGCTGGAAACTGTCTAAAATGCACACAGATAATCAATGGCAGTGTGGATGTTGATTCTAAGAATAGCAGAGAAGAAAACCTGATTCAGATGGAAGAACTGCTAAAGCTTTGGGGTCACTACAATTTGCAAACCCACGAAAGCAAACTGAATTTGCTCCAGAAACTGGAAAAAGCAGCTCACAAAAAAGGCAACAGCTGGTTCTGAGAAGTAAGTAATACCAGCGAAGAGTAAGGTCTGTGATCACCAGGGTCTCCTGATTTTCAGTGGAATGGACTTGGTGACTGCCTCGATGAAGACCGTGTGGGATGTTTCCATGCTTGTCCTGCCTGGGGTTCCACCAGATGTGGAGCTCAATGCTGCTGAGACCTCAAGCCGCAATAAGAGCAAATTGAAATCAAAGGAGGAGAAATCATTCATAGCAAACATGCTGGATAATTTGTGGTATCAAATTATGGGATCTTTAAAGATCTCTTCTCTATTTCTTTTTTAAAAAGATTTTATTTCTTTATTTTAGAGAGCAAGAGATGGAGGGGAGGGGAAGAGGGAGAGGGAGAGACTCCCCACTGACCGCAAGCCCCGTACGGGGCTCCATCCCACCACCTCAAGATCACGACCTGAGCTGAAACCAAGAGTCGGACGCCCAACTGACAGCCACCCAGGTGCCCCGAAAGTCCCTTCTGTATTTCTAAAACTGTCGTTCTAAGATGCATTTTAAAGTTGCCTGCCAATGATGAAAATTCGAAAACCACCTCAACACGCACTCAGTGAGCACTAATGTTGCATTTAGGGGGCAGTAAGATTCATTATCCGGGGTACATTTAAATGGGCCCTTACTCAGCAGTCAGATTTAAGCCTGTCTGGGTCAATGTCAACAAATAGGTAAGGGCGGTCCTCGATCAGCACCATTCAAATGTCAGTTACCACCGCATAGACTGTAGTAGCTGCCTGGACTACGACCACCCTGCTAGCTCCCTGGTCCACAGATCATTACGTAACAGACGTGCTTCGCGATCAGTGACCAATCACGGTCCTTCTCTCAAATTCTGCTAATGACTGGTTACTGCACATCCCTCATTCACTTTGCTCAGAGACAGCAAAGCATGGGTGTGTTGTCTCCCTGTCACCCACGTGACATTTTACAAAAATGGATCTTCTAAAGAACTGGCCAACAAAGATGAAAGTTCGGTGAAGAAATGAAAAACGTTAACGCTACAAGTGAGATTTGAATTGAACGTAAATGGAGCTGTAGAAGAAATCACTGATGGGAATGTTGACGCTGCTGCTATTCCAGAGCTGAAACATGCAGCTAGAGGAACCTTGTGAAGGCAAACAACCTAAATGGGGAAACTGGTTGTGATGAAAAGGATGAATACGGCCCAAAGGAAGTGACGGTAAAAAAAAAAAAAAAAAAATTCACGGTAAAAGGAAATTGCAGAGTGATTTTACAACATTGAAAGCACAGCTGATAAAAGGGCAGAAGCGGATCCAAACTGAGAGTATGACAATTTGCAATGGCAGAGAAAACATGCTTACTCAGTATAAGGTAACAAAAGGCAAGTACCGTTCAAACTACTCTCGATTAGCTGTTTACAATGAAATAACACAAATTCTCAGTTTCTAATGTTTTAAATGACAGTGTACTAAAATACTTTTTACAGTTTTTCAATTTATTTTACACTGATAACTGACGGTAAGAATTTTTAATGTTTTGACAGATTTTTAAAAGGCACAGAACAATCATTTCCCCATCGGTTATTAAGATTGCTTTGAATGGCCATTTTTATGGTCCGACACTACTGTATAAGGCAAGGACTGTCTGTAGCTGGGGACGGTGACTACTTCAGGGAAAATTAATTTTGATAAAACTAGGTGGTTGAGCATTAAACTATTTTGGAAACAATCTACATATCTAAGTGCTAAAATATTTCTTCTCCCTGCTTTCCCTCAAAAAAAAAAAAAGTTTTGTATTGTATTTGTTCATTATGCCTATTCAGGAGACCAGACTTCTAGTGAGCAGGCAGAATGTTAACAGAGAAAAGTATATCTAATTTAGAGTACTCTGTAATGAAAGCTGAGTTTGAGGAAAATTTAAAAAAAAAAAAAAAGACAGGAAATCCAGAACCAATTAAGAAAAAAGTAGACAAAATCGACTACATATAAAACAGTTTTTTAAACATGGCAGAAGACACCATAAATAAAGTCAAAAGACAACAAATATTTTGGGAAAGTATTTGTAATACAAACGACAGAAAAATAGTTAATATCACACAAAAAGATTATACAGGTTATAAGGAAAAGAAAAGCCAATTAAAAATGAATAAAAATTTTGAATAATAATTCAGAGAAGAGGAAATCCAAATAGCCAATTATCATATGACAAGATGCTCAATCTTCTTGTGAGGAAAAGTAAAATGTCATTGGCATACTTTTTCATATATCAGACCAGTAAAAGTGCAAAAGTTTTCATATATGGGGTTGATAAGGATGCAGAAAATGAACACTCATTCTATGAAGGAACTGTGAATTATTACAATTTATTTCGAAACTGTCCTGGCAATATCTATTAAAATAAAATATACACTATGGTGGACACTGTTAGTTGCCTACCCAGCATCCACAGCTTTTTTCTTCCTTTCCAATAGAATCGTAATTTTGTTTATGAAAGGATGGCGATAAATTGTAATTGATTTAAACCATCAGGACAATACTGTTCTTTTCCAGTTACTCAATTTCCCAGTCTAGCAGTAGTGTTTTAACCCACTTCTGGTCAGAAAATGTAAAGGAAAGAGTGCTGACAGATCTCTGGGAAGGCCTTAGCTTTGCTTTGCTTATTTAAGACACAAAGGTGGGTGTTACAACCTTTCCCCCTTTACCTTGAATATAAACGTGATTGATGCCTGGAGTTGTGGCAGTCATTTTGTAACCATGAGGAAGCAAGTGCGAGGACAAAATGCTAGCTAACACGCTTAGAATAGCAGAACAAAAAAACATGTGAAAGCTTGGATTCTTTAACCAATACCCATTACTACTTACCTCCAGACCTTTGTTACGTGAAAAAAACAAGCCCTTGTTTGTTTAAGTCTCTGTTAGTTGGTTTCCATTATTGATCGCCTCATATACCTCTAATTGGACGCATACATTCCTTTTGACTCAGCCATTTCTGTATGTGACTCCACCCTAGAGAAACGAAAGTACCAGTATGTAGAGATTTATGTAGAATTTATGCACAATACTGTTTTTGGAAGCAAAGAACTGAGAACAAATGGAATGTCTATCAGTAGCCAGATGGCTAAATAAAATGTAGTCTATCCATACAATAAATTGTTATACAACCATTAGAAAGAATGATCTAAAAGGAAGTCTATTGAACTTGAGGGATGTTCATGATGAATTATTAGGTAAAAAGAGCAAATCGAATAGTTAATATTTATAGTACAATCCATTATTTGTGGAAAAGATCTCCATATGTGTGTAAATGTTTGTATAATTCTACACAAGCATAGGAAAAAGGGATAAAAAATGCCTGCAGGAATGAGGGGAGAAACACATTTGAATGAAATAAGGCTGGTAGGAGAAAATAATCTGCCTTAAATATTTAAAAAAATATTTTATCTATTTATTTTAGAAAGAGTGAGAGAGAGCGCGAGAGAGTACACACACACACCTGCGTGCACGTGCATGAGCGTGAACAGGAGGAGGGGTAGAGGGAGACAGAGAGAGAGAGAGAGAATGAATCCCAACCAGATTCTGTGCTGAGCACGGAGTCCGACCCGGGGCTCGATCTCATGACCCTGAGATCATGACCTGAGCTGAAATTCAGAGTTGGTCACCCAACCAACTAAGCCACCCAGGTGCCCCAATCTGCCTTAAATATTATCAAACTTGATTTTTATTGAACTATGAAGAGAAGCATCTAACGCAGCATAAATATGCATGGTACTGGCAATTATGTTTTAAATACGGAGCTGAATAGAAGAAAATAATTTTTAAACACACAAAACATAAATTTTATTATATAATAATTTTTTTAAGTAGACTATTTTTTTTACACTTTTTCAAAGTTTTTTTTTAATTCCAGTATAGTTAACATACAGTGTTATATTAATTTCAGGTGTACAATATAGTGATTCAACAATTCCATACATTATTCAGTGCTCATCACAAGTACACTCCTTGATCCCCATCACCCATTTCACCCATCCCCTCACACACCTCTCCTCTGACAACCATCAGTTTGTTCTCTAGAGTTAAGAGTCTATTTTTTGGTTTGTCTCTTTTCCTTTATTCATTTGTTTTGTTTCTTAAATTCCACATATAAGTGAAATCATATGGTATTTGTCTTTCTCTGACTTACTTCGCTGAGCATAATACTCTCTAGCTCCATCCATGTTGTTGCAAATGGCAAGATTTCATTCTTTCTTATGGCTCAGTAATATTCCATGCTATATGTACACTACCTCTTCTTTATCCATTCATCAATCGATGGACGCTTGGGCTGCTTCCATAATTTGGCTACTGTAAATAATGTTGCAATAAACACAGGGGTGCATAGATCTTTTCAAATTAGCATTTTCATATTCTTTGGGTAAATACCGGTAGTAAAATTACTGGATCATAGGGTAGTTCTATTTTCAACTTTTTGAGGAACCTCCATATTGTTTTCCAGAGTGGCTGCGCCAGCTTGCATTCCCACCAACAGTGCATGAGGGTTCCTTTCCTCCCCATCCTTACCAACACTGTTGTTTCTTGTATTTTTGATTTTAGCCATTCTGACAGTTATGAGGGGTCTCATTGTGGTTTTGACTTGCATTCCCCTGATGATGAGTGAGGTTGAGCATCCTTCATGTGTCTGTTGGCCATCTGCATGTTCTTCTTTGGAGAAATCTCTGTTCTTCTCGTCTTCTGCCCATTTTTTAAATTGGGTTATATGTTTTTTGGGTTTTGAGTTGTATAAACTGAATAGAAGAAAATTTTTAAATTACACATTTTTGTTTTCTCATAGTTTCTTACTCCCTTTTTTTATAGAACATGAATTCCAATTTTATTTCCTTCTGTACCGAGAATTCAAAGATAGGTCTGATTTTTCCTTCTAATGATGTGATGGCAGAATTTAGTTCTGAATCTTGTACCTGGTGGTGATAGCTTTCAGAATGAAAAATATCTGTTAACAGCTTACTCCTAAACAGAAACACCGTGTTTGCACAATTAAACAAAGGAATTAGGGTGACTATCACAGGAAGACTTGCGGAGTTCTGGTGTACCAATGTCTTAGTTTTCAGGGCCAGATCTTAAAAACTCTTCATAGTTCTTTATACCATCAGTGTTAATTAAGAAAGACAACTGAGTAATGCTAATTCATTTTCACAACTTTAATGACAATGGCTCATTTACGGAATTCAATCTTCACTTCCTCAAATTAGAGTGAACTTGAGATCATCACTTTCATTACTAGAAAACTGATTTTTGTGTAGGAAAATGAACCAGGTTATTTCTTATCAAGTACGTTTCCCAAAGACATTTGAGACCATGTGGATGGGTCTTGAGAGAATTATGCTAAATGAAATAAGTCACACAGAGAAAGATAAATACTATATGATTTCACTTCTATATGAAATCTAAAAAAGCTGAACTCAGAGCAACAGAGAGTGGAACGGTGGTTGCAAGGAGCTGGGGGTGGGGGAGATGGAAGCTGTTGGTCAAAGGGTACAAACATCCAGTTATAAGAGGAGTAAGTCCTGGGGATCCGATGTACAACAGGGTGACTATAGTTAACACTACTGTATCATACACTTAAAAGTTCCTGATAGGTGAGATCGTCAATGTTCTTACTACTACAAAGATGGCCATTATGTGAGAGGACGGAGGTATTAACGACCTTCGTTGTGGTAATCATTCTGCAGTAAATACGTGTATCAAATTACCACACTGTACACTTTCAACTTACATAATGTTATAGGTCAATTATACCCCAGTAAAGCTGTGGAAGGAAAAAGAGGAAAACAGAACATTCCTGTCAGATCTACAGGGGCTGTGACAAAGTTCTTGGTAAACCACTGGTCAGAACGTGTAATGCATTCTTGCCGAGAAGCAAGGCTTCTCAGGGTAGATAGGGAAGCAGGAAGGGTCCCCACGACCTTTTGACCTGTGAGGTGTCTGACCGTAGCAGTCGATGCCAAGTGTCTTCATCTCATCCCCCGGCCCCGCAGGACCCAGGGGTCCCATAGGACATTGCTCCCCTGCCTCCAGGGACATTGCTGAGTCCATCAGTATAGCCGATGATTTTGTTACACAAAATATTACTGCGTTACCTTCCGTCCTCAGGCATCAGGCTACATGCTCGGCTATAAAGACAGAGGACGGAGGTTCTTGACCTTGAGGAGCTCATGACCTGGGGCACAGGACAACTTGGGGAGGACTTGTCACCAGACGTGGTGGCAGTGGGCTATGTAACAGAAGGGCATATACCGTGAGGCCTCTGTACGGGGGCTCCGGGCAGGCCTCAGAGAGAAAGTGAGGCGTGAGCCTTCTGTTCCAGAAGGAACAGAAGTGTGCTCTGACAGAGCAGCAGAAAACAGGCGTTTCCAGCAAAGAGAGCTGTGCCGGCAGAGAGGCGTGAAAAGGCCTGGCAGAGCCGGAGCCCAGCAAACAGCTTGCGAGTGGAGGCAGCAGACGGATGGTGACCCGCAGACAGATTTTGGTGGGGCCACAGCGTGCTTTATACATTCGAGCTGCATTTAGAAATGGAGATATTTTATGAAAAAGTCCAGATTTCCTGCTTCTCTTGGGAAAAAAAAAAAAAAGGAAAATCTGGCCACCGTGCTGCAGACCCAGGCGGAGCTGGAAGGGCGGCGTGGCGCCCCCTTCTGAAGAGGTCTGGGCACTCCAGCTCCTCACAAGGGCCGCCGCCCTCCCCAGATTCCCAGACTCGGGCATTCGCGCGTCCACCAAGCAGTCCCACTCATTTGGATTACCAGCTTCACTCCTGGAAGCATCTGAATTTCTTGCCTCTGGTTAAACATTCTTAGAAATTAAAGAGCAAGCAGGGGGAAGGATTGGCAGAGTGTTCGTGGACAGCCATCACCAGCCCCTGGGCTGAAGGGACGAGGGAAGGAAGTGGGGTGAATGAAGTGTGGTGAGGGCCCAGTCCCGGGGTGTGATTCCTGTGGAGCATGGAGGGAGTGGGGGTGCACCTCAGTTCCATCCTGGGGCCTCCCAGTGGCCATATCAGAAGCCATGGGGCAGAGAGGGCCCTGGGCAGGCTGTCCACAGGGGCACGGGGTGGACGGTGGATCTGAGAGGGCAAATCACCAGCACACCTAGGCACTTAGGGATAGAGAGACCCAGGAAAGGCCCTCTCCTGAGAGTCATTTGGGCTGTGGTCCCTCTATGGGGACCCTCCTAAGGATGGTAAAGCCACAGGCTCGAATGCCAGCAGATGGGAGGGAAGGGCTTGGGCAGGGCCTGAGATGCCCCTTCCATTACCGGGAAGCCCTGGGAGGCCACAGGACCCATAGCAGGACAAGGGGAGGATGGAGGCTCAAGTCTGGGCTCACAGACTGTTCCAGAAGGGGGCTGTGGGAAGTGGAGGCTTGAAGTGCTGGTAGCCCATGGACCCTTGGAGGGGAGGCAGTGGTTAGAATGCTGGAGGTGAACTGGACCCCAGAGGTTTTCCAGCACATGTTCTAGTCCACCAGGGGACCCTCTGTGCCCTGGTGGCGACCCAGCCTCTGCTCGATGGCTTTGGTGTTAGGGAGTCCCCTAGGCCAGGAGGAGGCTCTGGCTATGAAAAAGACCATCTCTTGAGCAGAATTTTGCCTCTGGCTCTACTCCTTGAGGCCACACTGCACAACATTCTATGTCCAAGGACAGTTTCCTCACTCAGAGGGTCCTTCGCTTCTAAAGGTCACACACTGGGAGCACGACCCTCTGATTATGGTCCTATTTGCCACTGGCTCTCTGGAAATAGTTCTCATGACACGTCCCTCTCCCCACGCCTTCTACCTTGAACTACAGGTCGGCAGAGGATAAGAGTAGAGCCTCCCTTGAACTGGACAATATATTGGTGGCATTTAGGATTGCACTAGATTTGTTTTTATTCCAAAAATCAGGCTGAGCAAGTGGGAATTTGTAAACTTTACCTCACCGGCTCCCTCAGCTAAAGAGGCTGGAGCTAGATAGACAGGCACTGGGGGCGCAGGAACACCCCAGGGTAGCACTGCCAGCAAGAAGCAGACCTGCAACCGACCCGAGTCTTCGCCCCCGGGGCCTCCTTCCACCACGGGGTCCAGAAGCTGTGCGCTCTGGTTCACTCTGCTGTGGGGTCACCTTTGAGACCAAAGGCAGGTGGGAGAGTCCCGCCGCTCCCTCTGTTCTGATGGGACAGGTTGAAATGATGCTGGCTCCGCCCAGCACAGCCCTCGGGGGAGGTCACGTTTCCAGACCTGAGGATTCCCTTTCTGGAACATGCAGGGCAGCCCAGCTCCAACGCAGTGGAGCTGCTCCTTTGTCCCGCTCTCAACTCCACTGCCCTGACCTCCCAGGAGGGGCTCCCCTGCAGGACTGGGACTTGGCCCGGAGGACTTCACACCACGGGGCAGCCTCTGGCCCTAAGGCAGCGACACAGCTGCTCACCAGGGCCTGAAGCTTCCACTGGACTAAGTGTCCCTGGAGAGAGGCTTTGCTTTGCTTTTTCTCTCTCCTGTTTCCCTTTTGGCATAAATGTCACCATGTTTTTATTCCCAGTTGCAAAATTTGGTTCCTGAAAAGCTGTCGCCCACTTGTGCATGACCTCAAGGGCTAGCCACGTGGTACTTCTTACAGGCTCCTGTTCTCACAGTTTTCTCACTTCTCTGCCCTGGATGATCCCACCTGAAAGGAGGTCCGAGACGCCATGCTTCCCTAGGGGCTACCGCCTTCTGGATCTATGGGGTACAGAAGCATGGACGGGGTGGGGGGTCGGAATGCCCCAGGTGGGGACCAGGGACTCACAGCTCCAGCCACCACACCTCTCCTATGCCACCTGCTCCCTGGGGTGTGGTGTGTTCAGAAGGCACTAGGGATTGGATTAGACTCTCCAGGAGAGATTTTAAAGACGCCCAAGCCCCACCCCGACAGATTCTATAGTTTGATTGATTGGGGGTGGGAGATGCTAGCTTCGTGGAAAAGGCATTGCTAGCCCCAGGTTGTGTGCCCACGAACATATCACTGTTTCTGAAGGTGAAAGGCTGGGACAGAAACCTCAGGGCCTGCCAGGGTAACAAGTGCAGAGAGCAAATGAGAAAGAGTGAGTTTCAGAAGATGGAGGAGGGAATGCTGGTGCTGGAATTCCTGGGGGCTACTGGGCAAAGAGCTCAGGGTTGGCAGGAGGCAAGGTGAGGTCACACACACCCCAAAATGGGGCGAGGTAGGAGGCTGGGCACGAAGAGACTAGGCAGAATGGGGTCTGAGGTTTGGGCCAACAGCATCCAAAAAGACTAGCCCGGTCAGTCCAGATCATGGATTCAAGCTGGCAACCACAAGTCACCTGGATAAATGAGGGAAGATTGGCCTGGCTTGACTCAAAGTTCATCGGCGCTTTTTCCTGGGGGGAGTCCTGCCTGCAACACCCCGGACAGTCCAGGGAAGATGGCTAGAACCAGGGGCGGCCACCCGATACTGGCTCTGGCAGAGGGGGGGCCTGGCAGGAGGGCTTGGAAATCATGGAGAAGGAGCTGGACAAGAAGAAAATCCCATGGGTTAGAAACAAGGCCTGGAGAGGTCCCTGGAGGCGGAATAGGGTCAAGGGGTGGGAGGTGTACAGGTGTCTCCTACAACCGAGTACAGGTGTCTCCCTCCCTCTCCCAAGAGGCGGGTAAAGGCCCTGCTAAGGGACAGCTACCAGGCCAGCGCACGTGGGACAAGGAGTTGCCTCGGTTTTCGTCTTCCTGCAGATCAGGCAGCTCCTAAGCCCTCCGGGGCCTGGACAACAGGCTCTCCAGGCTCGCCCTCGCTCCCGAAGCTGGGCGTCCCTTGGGGCCAAGATCTCTCGCTGTTCCGCCACCGTGTCGTCTGCATGAGCTCCTCCGAGGTGGCACGCGTGAGGTCCACACGTGGGGTAGAAACGCAGGGGCCTTAACCAGGGGATTCAAGCACAGCGAGGCTTGTAAGAACTGGGCTGACAGTTGTAGCAAGTTCCCTACAGTGAGAAACTGGGCAGTGGGGAACGGGGTGGGTGACTGAGGGTGGGGTGGGGTGGGGGGTGGACGGTCCTGTTTTTTTCCTTCAACTAGCTGAGAAATTCCAAATAAACGCAGGCCTCAAGTCACGACCGTACATTCTGCTGGCCATTAACTCGGAACACCTAAGGGGCAAACTGCGTTGCTTCACTTGCTCTGCAAGGCCTCTCTAAAGCTTTTCCTAAAAACTGTGTCCCCACACTGACTTGCCCTTCGCTGAGTCTGAGACTACAGTGGTTCTCAAACTTGAGCATGTATTGGAAGCACCTAGAAGGTGGAGGGGGCATGGGACACCTCTGGAGTAGAACAGATCTGGGATGGGGCCTAAAAATTCACATTCCTGAGAAGGTCCCAGGTGATGCTGATGCTGCCGGTCCGGGGAGCCCCCCCAAGAACCACAGCTGTTCACACACGCTCGCTCTCATACAATTTAGGCCTTCTTTGCATTTTGTCTGCGATTGGTCCAGAATTAGTTTTTACACGTCAGTCTCTCAGCCAGATCTCAATTCCTTCACGGGCAGGGACTGTGTGTTTTATATTTTCCTCTGCATCGTTTAGCCTATTGTCAGACACATGGTGGATGAACGACTAATACACTGGGAACTCCGGAGGATTCCGTTTCTTCAAGCAGACAGGGATCAACTCTGGTTAATTTTAGGATTCCCACATTTTGCAAAAGAGCATCTAATTTTTCCTCATCACTCACATGTGTGGAGAAAATTCTTAATTTGCTTTTCAGCAACATGCCAATCTCATGAAAGAAAAGCTCCAGTCTTGATTTAGGAAAAAAAAAAAAAGAGAGTTCATTCCTTCATCCTTTCAAACAAGGTACAGTACAACTGGACAACGCACGTGACTGAAAAACACAGCTGCATTTTATATGCTCACTACTCTTTAAATAAGTATAATGCAGGTATTAAGGAAAAGAACTGCTAATCACATTAACACATTACAGAAATCAAAATTAACTTATCACACAAAATAAATTAAAACATTAAATATTAACCTTTTCAGTGCAACATATACAGAAGTCAGAGTAACAAGTTCTAAAAAAAAAAAAAAGCATCGGGTTTGTTATAATAAAGATAATGAAAAGTTGAATACTTCAGTAAGTTACTACCCTAGGAAGAGGGGCTGCTTTTCAGTACTGCATGTATGTTCACCACGATCTTTCAGAGAGCCTGGTAAAATCAGCGGCTAGAGAGGACAGGTCTTATGTTCCAACACTGAGAACAAGCATTATGTGTTCGTCTTCCTTCTGCGATGTCCCCTTTGGTGCCGGGCTTTGGAATCCTCCCCCTTCCTTGGCTGAGCAGGTTGGGAGAAACCAAAGCTCAGACGCTATGGGCGGGCAGGGTCTCCTGAGTAGTGCTGGAACCTTGTCGATCCATTTCTGCCAAAACTGCCTGGAAAAGCGACTCATGGCCCAGGCACACTGAGACAACCCGGCCCTGGAAGATCTGGCTGAAGATGCCAGCTACTCTTCTCCACCTGCAGAGCAGTTTCCCAGGAAGCTCTAGAAGCACACCTCCTCCCATCTCCGCAAGCATTGGTGGCGGAGTGTCAAGCCTACTTCCTCCTTTCTTAGGAAAACGGACTCTGGGACACTGTGCCCACCTCCTCTGCTGCGACACAATGGCCAAGATCATATCCTGCTTGAGTCCATGTGTGTCAGGAGTATCTTCCGGATCAGGGTTGGCCGCTATCTTTCCATCTAGGAGAAAAGGTGTCCGGCCAGTATGCTTAGAGGCGTCACAGCCTGTCAAGCAGTGGGAGAACCTGGGCTCCACAAAATATTTGCAAGCACTCCCTCCCTTTTTTTAATGGGGGCTTTTCATTTCTCCTGAGATAGACATTGGAAGCAGCTCTGCTCCCTGTTCCCAGGTGTGCGGCTGCTGGCCAGGAAAGGCCTCCGGAACAAATCCCTAGTCATAATCCTTGGCTTTCTAGAGGCCAAGGAAACACAGGGAATCTGCAAAGATGGGTTCGAAGATGCATTTTTAAACCTCAAAAGGGGGCATTTTTACAGCTAACTCAAAACGTACCAACACCATGAAATGGCCCAGGAATCCAATGCTTGTTGGCCATCTGAACTTTTAAAGAGAAATCACCAAAGAGGCAAGGCTCTCCTATCCTGGGCATGGACAAAGGTCCATCCAGGCCTGCCTTCACCCAGCCTCTGCTTCCAGCTCTTTTCAGACCTGCTGGTTTAGCAAGAACTGCTTCCGGAGCCACTCACAGGGAGGCACACGCTCGTTCACTGCACGGTTCCCTGCACGGTTCACGGAAGGATTGCACAGGCTCGAGGAAAGGGGCGCTGGCCACCGTATCGTGAGGACTGGAGCATTCATCGTGAGGACCGAGAAGGTTCCCATCCTCCTCTCTTTTCACACCTCTGCAAAGGCTCTTGGCCGCCTGGAGACTGAACACGGGTCCTGCCCTCCGTCAGGTGAAGAAAGCCCCACACAACATTTCACATCAGTTCCTAGTCTCTAGAGGCAATCAGACCTCCGCTAGTCTCTCAAAGACTGAGGAAAGATTGTCCTAAAGTAAAAACGTGACCTTAAGTTAAAAACACACGACGCCACTGCCATCGGTCTCTCTCGCCAGACTCTCAGACTTTCAGGAGGGTCTGATGAGAGAGGGGAGTGAACACGGGGGGTCTGCAAACCCGCGTCAAGGGGACCGTGTCTGAGCAAGACGCTACAGGTGAGTCTCCGCCCGCATCCCCGCCGCTGCAGGGTGGGCGCAGGAAATGCAGCCAAAGCCTGGAGCTGCGCCGCGACACCGTGCGCCGGCCAGCTGGCGAGCAGACCCCGTTTCTGCCCCCACTGCTTCACGGGCAGCAACATCCCCTCAAAGTGCCAAAGCTAAGACACGGGTCACGCAATTGTCTCAACTGTAAGAAATAAAGAGACAATTCATCGAAACGGACAGATCGGGGAAGAAGAATTAGGGGAGGACAAAACAACCTGACAGAAATGTTAAGCCAACTTGACATATTTTAAAGGTCCCTTTTGTGATGGGTGAAGCTCGATGTGCTAATAGGTAGAAATCTCTCATTTTTCAATTATTAGTGAATAAAGAGTTCCCTCACATAAGGACTTCACGTATTATTTCACTGTTATGCTGTTCATAATTTTTAATGAACATTCCTAGGGATGAGCTCTCTGCTGTTCAGGTGGAGGGAACCAGTGTTTTCCACAGGCAAGCCCAATGGGTCACATCATACCCAGATGCCCATGAAAACAATTTCTCCTCTCAGGGGAAAGCAAGACCCACCCCGGCGGAGGTGACTTGTTAGGGTTTTTGTTAATAAAACCAGCATCCTGAATGGAAAAAGGGAAAAACAAAACAAAACAAAACCCACGAGGATATTTCTCCTAATGCTAGAAAATAAATAGGAAAGTTAAATTTCTCCTTTTAAACATAAAGCCACAAATCAACCAAGCAACAACATGGAAAGTAAATGACCAGCCCCCCTTTCATGGATGTGGCCCCAAATGCCTGTGGCTCTCTGCTTGCGCTCTCTTTCTAAACGTATGTGCTTGCAGGGAGCACCAGGAAGTTAATCCGCTTAATCAGGGAGCAGGGCAGTCCCGTGTCTGTCCCGGGTCGGTGCACGCACAGGCACTCTCTTCCTCTCTCCCCTAACAAAGCTACCAATCTCTGCGGCTGGACTGGCTACCTTTTCTACTGGAATGTATCGGGGGGCATTTCCTTGCGTTGTGTCTTAAATGGCAAGACCTCTGAGCCCCAGTCTTCGCTCTCATCAGCAACTCCTCCTCTGTTTCCATCTCTGCACCCCCGGGGGGCTCTTCCCAAGCCTTAGCTGTCCCAAAGAGGCCAGATGGTGGTAAGCAGTCAGCTAACTTCTCAGCCAGCATTACATACATCAGTAATGTAGAAGTCTGAAAAGGTTTTATGCTTTTTACATTGACTTAAGAGATTAAAAATGAAACATCATCCATCACATAAATAAGAAATTATCTCCGAGGCTGGTGACGTCTTGGGAAGGTCCTCGGTGTCGTGTGTCTGTGGAAGACGTCAGGCTGGTTGAGGGGCTCGTGGACAGAGGACATTCGTGGCTCCTCTTACACTTGGCATCTTCGTGTAACCAACAGTTACCCTTTTTTCACCTTCTTCTCCAAAAAACGGATGAGAAAAAACTCAACTACGGCAATCTCCGGGGCCGGGCAGGATGGATACCGTTGTGGGGAGATGGGCCCATGACAAAGAAACACGGCCCAGCATCTGTGACTAGCAGAAGACGACAGCACACACACCTGGGCTCCGACGCCGGCAGACGCACACACCTTAGCTAGGTAAACAGGAAGTCCACCCCTTTGCAATTCTTTTTTGAGCAGTCTTTAAACCGTGGTCCATTGACTTCTTCTCTAGGACACACCAAATAACCCCAAGCAGACAGAGTTCTCGACAGAGTTGTGAAGGAAGGCCCACAAAAGACGAAAAGCCTGCACAGGTGATCGCTGGCAGAGGAGCAAGGTCTGTCGGCTCGTCCTGAAGAAGTCCTTTCTTCCTCAGGCTGCCACAGTCTACCTGGCCAAACTCCCTCTGGGCTCTTCAGACCACTGGAAGGAAGGAGAAACAAGTTAAGTGCCACAGGCCAGCCCCCAGCCGTGCTAGGAAAACAAGCTTGGGACAGAAACTTGGAGATGCGTCAGCCAAGGTGACCGGGTTCTCTTGGGCAGCAGGCCCATGTCCAAATTCCTCCGGTTCAACCTCAGGGGCAGCAGCTTCTGAAATTGTGCTTCTGGAGCCAAAGGCAAGGCTGACAGAAAGTGAAGCGAGTCATAGCCGCAGAGAATGGGGACGCACCGTGTTGTGAGGGCCTTCGTTCAACTGGAGGAGAGTCAGGGCAGCCTGCGGTCAGTTCCCCCAGAAGGGGGGGGGGCTTGGCGGGCAGCTCCTGAGCTGGTCCCCGACTCTGGTGGCAGAATGGCTTCCCCTCAGGCCATCTAAGAATGGACCCTTTTGTTTCTCAATGGGTGGGGCTCTGAGGCATCCTCTGCGGCTCCCAGCTCCCGGGAGGGAGGCAGCATGGCCCTAGCTCCTGGCAGCTCCAGAGCCCAGCTCAGCCTGGACATCTTCCTGCCCTGCTCCCTCCCACGGTTCCTCTGGAGGTGGAGAGGTGTGCACCATCTCAGGGAGGGGGCTTCAGCCTCAGTGGCCATCTCTGGAAGGCCAGACCCATCTGAGGCGCAAAGCTAATGGCCTTCCAAATGTGGGCAGAGAAGTAACATTAATAGGAAACTTCCTCTACCTTACACGGCTCTCCTGAGGTGCACACAAATGGGACACAATCTACTATAAACTTTCTTTAAAGATTTAAACTGTTTTTCTCTTGGTTCCAAACAACAGTATAAAAACTTCATTAGCTCAGTGGATGGTCCTCTGAGGCAGCAGAAGAGAGAGGTGAGGGGGGCCTTCAGAGGCCCCGATTCTCATCCTAGCTCCCCCGTGGACTGATGGTTGGACCCAGCAGACCTTTGGCAGACTCAGTTTACCCTCATCACTCACAAATCCTCCTCCTCTTAAGGCCATTATAAGGACTCATGGATTAGCATCAAGAGCTGCGGGCCTCCGGGCCTCCTAACTGCCGGGAACAGCTCACGCACAATTACCAGGCTCCCGAAGAACAAATAAACTGCTCCTGGGCCTTCGGTGCCTCCCAGGGCCGATTGCCAAGAGGTTTAATGGACGCGTCGGAGCTCCAGCTTCCCAGGCACCCTTCTTCCTACCCTCTTCATGCAACCTTGAGCTTCTGGAATGCCAACTGTTAACTAGAGAAGGTCACCCTTGGGGGATTAGCCTGTGGTGACTGTCTCCTGTCCACTACTTCCTGAAAAGGAACTTCACATTTGTGATGGGCTCTATGGGTCACAAGAGCATTCAAGAAAAACTTGTTGGTGTGTGACTTTCCAGGCCTTGTCTGGAAAAAGGAGCCATTTGCCTCCATGAGCCCCAAGCCGGTCATGCTCAGGGCAGGACTCCTGAGACGCAGGTTTGGTCCGACTTCCAGATGCCCAGCATTCTTCATGGATATCAGTGCAAACAGTCATCAGACAATGGTAAGCTTAAAGATCACAGGATCCAAGAGCTAAAGAGTCCTGTAGACTTGTGGGCCAAATCCCTCACTTCACCGATGGGAAAGGGGAGGGGACTTTCTCAAGGGGAACAGAATGAACATCGGTTGTGTGTCTACAGTTTGTGATACGCTCTACTCGGTCCTTTATAACAGTACTCATTCAATCTGCACGTCTTTTAAACAAGAAAACGGAGGCTCAGAGAGGCCAACCAACTTGTCAAAGGCCAGACAGACCAGTCAAGATAAAAGAGCTTCCTTCTGAGTAAAACATACCTTAGGATAAACTAAACCTGACTTGGGAGGGTAAACACCCTTTTCCTGCTTCACACTCTAAGAATGTCTGCCCTGCCCTGGAGAAGGCGGTGCTTTCCTCCACCCAGTTGTGTCTCCGAGGGGAAAACGGCCCTCCTCGCTGCAGCCCCTTACCTGTTTCTGAGTGGCAGCAAGCGGTCCTTCCCTTCAGCAGGGCACTGGGCTTCTCGTGCCGGCAGATGAGAGCCTGGCACCACTCACAGTGTTTTCGGACCTGGCAGCAGCTGCGGACAGAAAACACGGGCTGGGCAGGAGCCTGGTGGGGGTGCTGGCTAGTGCCTTTGGGCTCTAAACCAGCTTCCCCGTGGAGGCCTCTGGAAGGCTGGCCGCACACAGCAGGGGGCTGAGTGCCTTGCGGTGTGGTGGCTTTTGGGGCAGATGCTGGCCCCCCGCAACAAAAGCACCTGTTGGGCCCTCAAGTACCGGCTCTGTGAGCACAGCTCCTGGCTTGTGGGGCAACCTGGCCGCCTACCCCGATGCTTTCTCCACAACACAGCAGGTGGGGAAGTCCACCAATGTAGCAATGGCCTCAGAACTGCTGTCAGAGCTGGGACAAAGCAGCCACTGCGGGCTGGCAGGGCTGTGAGGGTTTGGGGAGGGGAAGCATCCCTCAGTACTGCCAGCGGCAAAGCAGGGAACGTGGATGGGCTGAGTGGACCCATGGGAAGAATGGAAGAACAAGTCACGAATCTCCATGCCCTTGAATCTTTCCGTGGACTACCATTCTCTAGCTGTGGCAAACCCAACCTCTTGGCGAACCCGTGTTACCCGGAGCCCTGAAGCATCAAGGTCACGAGTGCTCCTGCCTCTCTCTGTGGGCAGGAAGAGACGGTGTGCAGAGTTCGCATGAAAAAAGAACCAAGGAACCCAAAAGAGAGGCAGAGAAGAAAGCACTGAGGAAGACACTGATTACGTAACACTTAGAGCTGTTTCCCATGGGATACCATGGACTTGTTTCTACCCGTTTTACCCATGACATGTGTCTAATCCATGCGTCCACACACTGGGGCTGGGCAGGGTCTTCTGGTAGACAGGAGCCCAGAAACAAATGAGAAAACAAGCCTGTTGCTGGACTTCCCTCTAGGAGCCTGGTGGCATTTCATGATCCCCACCCCAGCCCCTCTCTCTTGGCACTGTCTTGGGAAGGCTACCAGGGCCCCCAAATCTTTGGGAAGCAGAGCTGAGAAGGAGCCTGAGACCTTCCTGCCCAATACACTTCCATCCTGGGTGGCCAGAGCAGTCTGTCTCCACACGGTGCCCTCCGGAGTTGCAGAGTCCAAGATCTGGAGGGATCTAGAGGACCTGATTCCAGATCCATCATCAGAGACTGCTCTTCTGCAGTTGGCTAGCAGGGGGCTTATTCCAGTCACTTCCTAGCAAGGAGCATCCCAGGGCTATGAAACCAAGGCCTCCAGGTCGACTGGCATGGGATAAGCTGGTCCCAACCAACTCTGCCACTCAGGAGGGCCCCGTGCTCAGGCAGCCAGCAGCTTGGTTAGGGTAAGCGCTTAGTCTCTGGCTCAGGGATTCTGGACTTGGTCTCTAGCAAGGGTGGGCTGGGAAAAGACAGAGGGGAGGTGGGACTGGCTGCCTCCCTGGGAATGAGAGAGGCCATCCAGGCATCTAGACTGTCCCTGTCTCCAGAGAATCTGGCAAAATTAGCTTTTAAATCCCTCTGGAGGCGTTCGCAGGGGCACCCAGTTCTTGCTCCTGAGGCTCTGGGGCCCTCCTGGCCACAGAAACAGAGGACTATGGATGTGATGGGTGAGCACACACAACCAGACGGCCGTGAGAACTGCCCTCATGCGCGGCAGAGCCTGGGCTATGTTCCAGCCCGAACAGGGCTGCCTGTCCACCACCTTCTCCAAGACAGGTGGGAGTGGAACACATACTGCTTGAAGAGGAAGGGAAGGCCAGCTCAGTTCAACCTCATCCCTCACCACTTCACACTGGCTTGGGCCAGGAGGAGTGAAACTATGGCCACCATCAACAGGGTAGGGCTCTAAGGGGCACTCCATCCGTTGCCAGAACCAGAGGTGTGCATGTTGCCCCAACAGCAACAAACCAATAAACAAACAGGACAGAGACTCATAATTATCTGTCCAAACTCCAGACCACCTCAGAGGGCTACCGTCTGGCTTCCTTCATTGACACACAGCTGCTTCCTCCAGCCTTTGCCAGAACGGCCCATCCACTACCGTCTCTATCGTGAGTTAGTCTACACTGCGCTGACTGGGAGCCTCTAGCTCTTCTGTGAATTCCTTATGTGTAGCCAAGTAGGTATAAATTCTCAGAGGGCTTACTCTGTGAATTAGATGTCTCTCGATATTTCCAGGGACTACATCTGGCCAGGTGCTGTGAAGAGACACTAGGGCGTCTCCCTCTGTGGAGCAGTCTAGTCAGGAGATATGGGCAAGCAAATAAGTCCAAGAAAAGGGTCTCTATTGGTCTAGGGCTCAGGAAGGCTTTCTGGAAGATGCAAGATGTGTTTTGGAAGAGGAGGAGGGACAGAGAAGTGGAGAAAGGGGGAAGGGCTGCCATTAGCCCATCCAAATAGCAACCGAGACCTTTTTGGGATTTGCAAAGGGCCTTCGGCAGAGAGGAAACACTTCTGCCACTTGGCAAAGGAAGGTGGGAGCCACTGCGAGTTCACCTGGGAATACCTGCCCGTCCCCATCATAACTCCGAAGGCTCCAAACCCAACAGTGGGGAGAGAGCGTGCCCCTTTGCTTCTCCACTGGCTTCCAAAAGCATACAGACCCACTGTTGGGGACCCTCCCAGGATGCGTTCCCTTGACACGGTGTGGCTTTACCAAAGTTCTTCTCAGCTTTGCTGACACCACTCAGACACCACAACACTAAAGCACGCCGAGGTGGCCCTGTCTTCGGGGCATGCTGCAGATGGCCCTGGGAGGGGGACCTGGCCTTAGGGGCGGCACATACTTACTGTATCAGCACACACGCGATGATGAGGACAGCCAGGGCCACGATGGAGACCACCACCAAGGCGGTGATGGCCTGCTTCTTCTGGCTGGCAGCCACCACGGCCAGGAGGTCGGCATGCTCACAGCGCGCGCCCACGTACCCAGAATGGCAGCTGCGGAAGAAAGGACCGTCAGCATGCTCTGCTGACAGAGGTCTCATTCCCCCAACCCCCGCAGGGAAAGCTGGGCCAGAGCGACCCAAAGCTCTAGGAAAAGCCCCAGGGGGCCCCTCCAGCCTCTGCGACTGGAGGCAAAGGTGTCCGCAGACTCGCTCCTGCTTCCCTGCACGGGCACCTGTTGCTTGGAGCGTGAGGCACCACTGATCAGCCCGCTCGTGGGAGGAAGCCCTCCACTACTATCGTTACCGCGTCAGATGCTGAGGATAAAGGAGGCAGCAAATGTGTCGAGGACACCAAGTTCATTTTGGCAGTTCATAAAAATCCAGGTTATTTTAAAACTATTCAGAATTGGATGATGAGAGAAAGAAAACACGCTAAACCAGTGGGAGACACGGGCTGTGGTTCGCTTTTTTATGGTCTTCATCAAATTTAATTAGCCCTGCGAGCATTTATGGGGGGGGGGGCTCAGTGCACAGAGTAGTGAAGTAGGGGCCAGTGCCACCATCTGGTAAATGCAGGGCCTGGGAAGCCACCACTCTGCTTCTCATTTCCAACAACACCTGGCCTCGTTCCACTGGAAGATCAGTAAGGGCACGGAAGAGGTCACGCCCTTGAACGTGCCTGTGACCTTAAAGGTCACTACCTACACCAAGGTGATGTCACTGGTATTACTAATATCCAAAGGCTCTTCAGTAATGGCCTCCTCCTGTGTGCGGAAGGCTGATGCTGCTCACCCCCAGCCCCTCCTGGCGCCGCCACCAGGGGTTCTTGTACGACGTTCCTCAGGACTGGTTCCAGCCATAAGGAAGGGATGGTCATTTTCTGATGCAGGCATTTCTCCCCCTCCAACCATATGAGTCTGCTCAGCGGAAGACACTGCACTTATGCACGGGTCCCTTTGGCCGGGTGACTTTGTCATTGCAAAGAAAATGTTTGACCACCACTGTCTTCCCAGGTGGGGAAGCTTCCCTCCCACAGGGACTTCCGCAAGAGCAGCCTTGCATCAAACATCACACGTTGGATTTAAAGTTTTGTTTTTTTCCCCCAAGACAGGTCGACAACTAAAATTTTTTTTTTTTAGGAGTCTACCTTTTGATGGAATAGCCAGTCTGTCACCTTCACATTTAGATTAAAAGGCCTTTGAAGAGGGGCGCCTGGGTGGCGCAGCAGTTGAGCGTCTGCCTTCGGCTCAGGGAGTGATCCCAGCATTATGGGATCGAGCCCCACATCAGGCTCCTCTGCTAGGAGCCTGCTTCTTCCTCTCCCACTCCCCCTGCTTGTGCTCCCTCTCTCACTGGCTGTCTCTATCTCTGTCAAATAAATAAATAAAATCTTAAAAAAAAAAAAAAGGCCTTTGAAGAACAAGGAGAAATAAGAGGGGATTAAGGGTCCTGGTTGCCTGCTATTGTGCCAGGGGCATTACATCTGTGGTTCCCCTAAACCTGTACTACTGGGCCGCCAGACCCTAGAGGCCAGAGGGAGACTTGGGGCCACGTGATAAACACGGTCGATTTTTCTGAAGCATAGGTTTTGCTCAATGTTAACAAAAATTTAATCACTTTAATGTTAAAGGAACAGGTACGGTGTGGTTTAAGATTTGTGACAAACAGGAGATGATGCAAAACTTGCTGCTTAAGGCTTCACCCTGGGATACCAGAGCTTACAAGCTTCACGGAAGTCTTTCACGGAGCTCTTTATCCCATAGCCCACTTGTTATATACTTAAAGGTGTTTTTTAGTTTGAATTCAGGCCCTTGCTTTTCTGTTAACGGTTACTGTACATTTGACCTACGTTTTGCCTTTTAATCCTTGCACAGAAAAGTCATTTGCCTGTGCCACCGTGCTAGAAGAGAGGGACATTCACACCCAGGTCTGCTCAGCCCGGAGTCTGCGTTCCTGCAGAGCCCAGTGCCCGCGCAGCTTCCTCCCCAGGCAGTGCAGTGACGGTCTGGACGCCCGTTGGTGAAAGGTCCAGGCTGCAGAAGGGGAAGCACTCCCATTTCTGAAACGTTCCTACTCTGCTCTGCACACCCTGGGATAGAAGGGTTCTAACACCTCCCCAACCACTTGGTTCTGGGAAACTTATGGATTAACCTATCAACACTGGGGACTCCAAAAAATCCCATTTAAACAAAAGAGTGGCATCCAAGCGCTAATTACAACACATACCATTTATTGCTAAGCTCCCATATCAATCGATCTCTTTTATTGCCAACAATCACAAATCATGTGAGGTCAGGGCTGCTATTTACCTTCTTTATAGATGAGGAAACAGGGCTGGGGGGCTTCTGGGTTTAAAAACTAACGATCTCAACCAGAAAGGCTGCCTTTCTAGGGTAATGCAGATTGGTATGGGAGATACTCTGGGGTAGTGATTTCATGACAAGCTCACAAACCTCACTGCAAGAAGACAGACAGATTGCTCACTGCCCCATAAAGAGGTGTCCTTGCTGTGGGTGTGGCAAGTTGCCAAGGTTCCCCCAAACAGTGCCATCTTAACTAAGAGAGATAACCCTCTGGGCTGGGTCACCTTCTGCTGACTTTCCGTATTCTCCTTCCAGAAGAACACTCCCCATTTGTGTGCTGGCCCTTCACAACCAGCCTGGCCTCAAAACTGTCCCTGGCAGGGGTTCTAGCCCATTGGGAAAGTCTTCATATCAACAAGAATGTCTCTGTCACCTACTGTCACAGCTGTAAATACTCACATCTCAGGCTCCCTGAATTAGGGAGCCCAACGTGCTTGTGAACAAACGCTTGCCCCACGGGGCACACGGTTGCTGCCTCACAGGGGCGACTCCAGGTCACGGGCTAGGTGAGCTCTGAGGACACCGGATCTCTGCCCCAAGCAGCCCAACTATAACTGGGAGACAGAATAACCCATGGTCCAGATCCCTGGGCTTTTCCCAAGATCAAAATCTCTCTGAAAATGGGTGTTTTGAAGAAAAGGCCAAAGGACTTCTGATGAAGCCAGAGTTGAGAGCCACCATGAAGGTTTTACTAGTGACATCCACTTTGGCTGCCCCCTGGAACTGCCTGGGGAACTTGAAACATCCTGATGTCCAGGCCACACCCTGGACCAACGACATCAAAATCTCTGGGAGTCAGGCCTGTCATGAGTGTTTTTAAAGCTCCCAGATGATTCCCCTGGGCAGCCAAACTTGAGAGTCACAATTCAGACTCTTTGGCCTTGGGGTGGACGGAGGTCCTTTCTCCTCCCCAACCATCTGTGATAGTGGGGATGCTTCCCAGTTGCTTTTTTATGAGGTGGGGGAAAAGAAAAGGTTTGGTGACATAACTTTTCTTTAAAAAAAAAAAAAAACTTCCCAAGCTTCTACTGAAATTAGACTTAATTATGCTGATTATATGAGGTACAAATCACATAAGGAGGGTAAGAGTCACCTCACCTGGCTGCAAATGAATCAGGCTTGACTCAGCGGCTGTCCTCTCCTTTCCCTCAGGTAGGCCCTGGTTCCCACCTGACTGCACAGTGGAATCACCTGGGACGATGTGGAAAATGACAGGGCCAAGGTCACACCCGCAGAGATGCTCATGCGATTGGACTAGGCACCCAGGTGATTCTACTCTGCATCCAGGCCCGAGAACCACTGAGGCAGAACCATCGTCTAGGTACACAGAGTCAAGAACCAACAATTCAAAACCTGCCACGTCCCCTTCTCCTTTCTCCTTCCCTCCCTCTCTCTGGGCATGTCCCCCAGGTGGCGGCTGTAAAAATGGGCCCCCTCATATCAGGCGCAGGAGGAATGGGAGATGCTACGCCCGTTTCACAAAGGAATCTGAACGGAACTGGAGTTGTGTTATCACAAGGGGGAATGGAATATGTGTCAGGAATGAACATTTTCTTACATCATCTGACCAATTTCATCTGTCTGCAGTGGCTTTTACCAAGACCCTGGAATGCTGTTTTGTCTTCAAAATTCTGAACTGAGGCTCTGGAATTCCATTCAGCTATTTCTTCCAAAGAAGAACCAAAAAGAAAGAAGTGTACAAGGAAGAAAGGGTGTAGCACGGAAGGGAAAAGGAGGCCGGCGGAGCCGCAACAGGAGCCATCGTGGCTGGAGATGAAGGCGTGAGCTCCGGCCAGGTGGCTCCCCCAGGCCTCTCCATTTTTGTTACTCAGTCAAGACTGCTTTGCTGCTTTTCGTAGGAGTGCACTGTGGCTGTAGGCCTCTCCATTTGAACAAGAAGAATGAAATTACCCACAATGTGCCTTTCTCTCTCTCTCCTCTGCCCTCCAGTCCGGTAGACTTGCTCCATTTTCCCTGTAAGTCCCCGTTTAAGCCCTTTTCCAATTTTCAAGAAATATGATAATGCATATAGGGCTATATGCTCTTAAACGTTTTTTTCTTAAAAAACTTCTCCAACTGGAAAAGGGTTGTTTCTAAGCAAATTGGAAAGTACGTAAATTATAATAAAGCAGAAAGAAAAAATCAGCTCACACTCTTGCCAACCCCACTTCCCCCAATGGCAAATTGACATGTTTCTCTCTTTAAACTATTTCTATCTGGTTTTTGACATATATATATATATATATATATATATATATATATATATATATATATATATTACAGCTTTGCATCAATATCTCATTTCACATTTCCTCATGATGTTACTATGTCATTAGAAAATTGCCAGGTCACTTAACATGTCGTCCAGTAATACATGTACACAGTTTGTTTCACCAAACCCTTACCATTTAGGTTGTACCCAGTTTTGATATCATAAATGCTGTCAGGTGGTCACCTTAATGTACACAGCCTTGTTTGCATTTGAGATTATTTCGTCAGGATATGGTCCCACGAGAGGGCACAACATGGACAAATTGTCATGGGTTCAAATCTCATTCCTCACTTCATGCCTGTGTGACCCTCGGCAAATTACTTAACCTCTCTGTGCCACTGGTTCTGCATCTTTCAAACATGACAGTAAAACTTACAGAGCTGTTATGAGAACTGAGTTCATGTCTCGTGAAGTGTCTGACCCGAGTGCAGCGTAAGTGTTAAAAATGTAAATAAAAGGATGGGAGCATTTTTAAGGCTCTTGAGAGACGTTGTCTTTATAAACAATGACGTATTCTCTGGCAGGAGGCTAGTCCTCTCTGAGCCAAGTCTTTTGGCACAGGTCCCAAGATATGGGCTTCAACATGAGGGCCAAGGACTGAATTGATTAAGGACCCAGGACCATGGTTTTAGATATATATTTACACGAACCGGCCTTTAACACGGAGAAATTGCACAGGGCTGGGGTAGGAGTGGGTCTGAGCACAAGGACACCTGTCCTGGGCTTACATACTACTGGCCTTTTAAGAAGTGGATTCGCCAAGTCCTGTAGCCTCTCCACTTCGAGGCCTGCGGAGGAGGGAGGGGTACAGGCTTCCTCTCTGCAGCTCTGATCCCGGGGCCTCACGGACAGCCATGGGTTTGGTAGTCTACCCGACTTCCACTCCTCCCTTCGGCAGGGCCTTCCAATACCCTCCAGCCATGGCGATGGTCACCGTGTCTGGTAACCGAGCCCTCCTGCTCTGTGGGGAACGGGCTTGAATGTTCTCCAGCGCTATCTCACAGAACTGTTACAATGGTGGAAACAGTCCTATACCTGTGCTGTCCCACAGCGTAGCCACTAGCCACCTGAAGCTGCTGAGTACTGGCACTGTAGCAGGTGAGCCCTGGAAGCTAAACGTTAATGAGTTCATGTAACTGGCCCTGTGTGTCTAGTGGCTCTCATCTTGGACGGCAGCAGTGCTGCATGCATTATGGCGCCTGGGTCCTAACAATCCTGTGAAATATTAATATCCCCATTTATGGGGCTAAGCCATTGTTTGAGAGACTCAGGTCTGTCTGACCTCCAAATCCATTCACTGCTATGTTATCCTGCCTGGTGCACGGCCCTGAGTGTCTGCTTCCAGGGTGGGCAAAAGAATGCACTTTCTCCAGACATATGGATGGAATAATGTCATAACCTTTTTTTTTTTTTTTAAGATTTTTATTTATTTATTTGACAGAGATAGAGACAGCCAGCGAGAGAGGGAACACAAGCAGGGGGAGTAGGAGAGGAAGAAGCAGGCTCATAGTGGAGGAGACCGATGTGGGGCTTGATCCCATAACGCCGGGATCACGCCCTGAGCCGAAGGCAGACGCCCAACCGCTGTGCCACCCAGGCGCCCCAACTTTTTTTTTTTTTTAAAGTAAGCTCCAGGGACACCTGCGTGGCTTAGTCGGTTAAGCATCTGCCTTCGGCTCAGATCATGATCTCAGGGTCCTGGGATCAAGTCCCGCATTAGGCTCCTTGCTCAGCGGGGAGACTACTTCTCCCTCTGCCAGCCATTCCCCCTGCTTGCGCTGACAAATAAATAAAGAAAAATCTTAAAAAAAAAAAAAAAAGTAAGCTCTATGCCCAACATGGGGGTTGAACTCATGATCCCGAGATCAAGAGTCCCATGCTCTACCAACTAAGTCAGCCTGGCGCCCCAATGTCATAACTTTTTTTTTTTTTCAAATTCTAGTTCTATTTTCTTTTTTTCTCTTTTCTTTTTATTTAATGATTTTTTATTATATTATGTTAGTCACCAGACAGTACATCCCCGGTTTCCGATGTAAAGCTCGATGATTCATTACTTGCGTATAACCCCCAGTGCACCATGCAATACGTGCCCTCCTTACTACCCATCACCGGTCTATCCCATTCCCCCACCCCCCTCCCCTCTGAGGCCCTCAGTTTGTTTCTCAGAGTCCAAGTCTCTCATGGTTCATTCCCCCTTCTGATTACCCCCCCTTTCTTTCCAATGTTATAACTTAACCCTGCTACCCCACCATCCGCCTACTGCTGGGATGACAGAAGATCTACCGAAAGTGGCTCGAGCCCCAAACAGCTCCCTATCTTGATCTCTTGGGACATCCTCAGTCACATCGCAGCTTGCTGGTGGATGACAGACTCTTCTCTTTGGATGTTTGACTCTGTTCAGATCCCACTAGAACGCACCGTGGCCAGGGTCATGTGAAATGTTTTCCTTGGCTCAGCAATTTGTTTTCACACTTTGCTGTGGGGAAGTTAGGTCAGGGAGTTCAGTCACTGAAGAGCATTTTGGGCAGGTGAGAAACTTCAAACTGGTTGCCACCGGCTGATGACACTGGAACTCTTAAAATATGTCACCTGGGTGTCTTCCTTCCACTGTTTCCCTTTGTTTGAAGGCTTCTGCAGGCAGCAGATGAGCAGCCTGCTGAATCTGCCTCAGGGGGAAATGGTGTGCAAGTCCTAGCCTTGCATTTCTATGGCTTTACTGTATTTGGAAATCCCTCTCCCATTGTTTCCTGATGTGGCTGGGTTTTAGCGCTGATTTATTAAAGGAAGACACAAAATACCATCTAGGAGTTCAACTGAATGTTTAAGGATTTTGTTCATTACCTTTGGCTATTTCTAACTAGTTATATTTGTTTTCACTTTTTTTCTTTACCTCGTATTTTAGTGTGAGATGTCATTTTAGATTCTCTAGAAACCTAAAGACCGTTGTTCTTATTTAAAAAAAAACAAGCTTAAGCGTGACAGTATTTTAGAAAGAACTCCCTCTTTTTAGACTATCATCTTGGGTCACTGTGGGGTTTTCTTTATAAGGCCATGACATATATGGCCTTACCTCAAGGTATGTTGGTTTTATTGACCAGAATGTGTGTGTCAGCAACCCAAAGTCGGGCCGGTTCATACACGAGTGAGAACAGAATGTTCTGCTTTCTCTGCACGGACTCAGAGTTTCTGGTCTAGTGGGAATTAATGAATTATCACACTCTTCTAGGTACTGTAATTACAAAGGGTGTAAGGTGTGGTCCTGTCTTCACCAAGCTTACCAGCTCACATGGCAGAAGGGAGCAAAGTGGGCTGGCGTGAGGCGAGCAGAAGCGGCAACGGATGGTCAGGCCGACATCGGCTTCAGCGTTGGGGAGCAGTGGGGAGAGGTGGAAATGAGGACCAGAGAGGGCAAGCCCTGTCTGGGGATGGTGGGGCAGGCGCACCTGTATTCTAGCCAAATGGCACATTTGGGAGTTCAGGCCTGATCTGATGCTGCCATGGGTCTGTTCATTCGATAGGGCTGGGCCTCCAGGTGGAGAGTGAAACATGACTTCTAAAATGCTGACAAACTAATTAAAACTACCAAAGAACAAAGCAGACCATCATGTTCTGCCCCACAGAAAACATCCGTGGCCTGAATACCACCCCCCGGGCTGCCAAGCTCCATGGGAGAAACTGAGAGAAAGAGGGGGTAACTGCTTGCATGGCTGGGCACCCCACAAACGGACAGCCCTTCCAGACCACAAGGATGGCCCAGCTGTTTCCTGAGATCCCGCACTCAGCCTGTGGAAAGGACCTTAAGAGTCTGTGGTCAGGGCAAAGAACTTGGGAATGACCTAGATGTGTCTCTCTACATGCAGGGGGAAGATGCCAACACCCTTCTTGGAAAGGAAACAGCTTAGTGATTTGAGATGTTAAAAAGCAAAATTCAACTGAGTAAATTTTAAGATCAAATTGGCTTTATTCGGTGATTTATGAATGGGCTGTATCCCATCTAGCAGGTAGAAAGGAGTTCCGAGGAGCTGTACAAGATGGGAGACTTGTATAAGCAGAAGGGGGCGGGGACAGGGAAAGAGTAGATGACCTCATCTTTCTTTGGGGGACAGAAGGGGTCTATCAGGCGGACAACCTCACTAGAGCTGATCAGAGAAATTCCAGACTGATTGGCTAAGCATATTTCTGGGGCAGGTTGAAACTGCAATTGGGTTAGGTATTACGTTTTGGTTTGGTGATATGGGCTTAGCACAAGTGACTCCATTTTGGACCCGTTGTCTCTTTTTTTAACAGAGGAAAACTTTTTAGGGCTGAGACAGAGTGCCCTCCGGGGCAATAGCTGAGAACATGGGTTTGGGAGTTGGAATCCATCAGACTAAATCCTAAGCTCTGCCATTTACTAGCTCTGGGACTCCAGGCAAATTGCTTCCGTGAGTCGGCTCAGTTTTCTCATTTATACAAGAGCAAGAATTCCCACTTGAAAAGGGAGTTGTAAGGACTCTATGAGTCACTATATATAGAGTGCTAGGAGCCCGGTCTAGCACATAACTACAGCTTTTATTGAAAGCTTATTATTAATAGCAGTATCCATAATGTGAATGGGGGGGAGACGGTTAGTCATCCCGATTATGAAAATGCAATGGTGTCCAAGCGTGATGGACAATTAGCTCGCTGAGCCAAGAGCAGGGCTTGGGATCCAGAGTGAAGAGAACAAGAAAGCACCTGCCCCTGCTACTTTCAGAAGGCTTCCACCAGCTGATGGGGGTCTCAGCCACAGATGAGGATACTGCTTTGGCCCATCTGATGATCCAGGCTTGGGGCTATTGACTCTCACAAAATTTATACCAGCCCCTGATCTGCAAGCACCGGAGGAAGAAAAACTAAGCTGAAATCTGGTCAGAACTTGGCAAAGACTTGCCCTCTTTCTCCAAAGACGATTCTTCCAACCCATAGCTGGGTGCACTGAGCACTGCTGGAGGGGTGAATGCCTTCTGCCTGCCCCACTGAACCCTGGGCCACAGGCAAAACTTCTCTTCTGACCATCATCATCATTGTGCTTTGCATTTACGGGGCAGGGAGGGCTCAAACTCTGCAGACCCGACCTGGGGGCCTCACACGGTCCTCCGGTCAGGAAGAAGGCAGCCAGCACACTTTCCCAGGTGAGGCTTGAAGCCACCCAAGGGGCCTGCCCACATTCACACATCTGCCCCTCGGGAAGAGGAAAGCCCGGCCCACCGCTTTTTCTGCGCAAGCTCTCCAGAGCCACAGTATCTTTTGGGCTAATGCATCGGACACCCTTAGCACCGTGGTTTAAGCATTCAGCTTCAGGAGCTAGACCGTCAATGTTTGACTGTTCTGCTCTGCGACCTGGGCACGAGCTCTCAGTGCCTAACTTGTGGGGTCATAAGGAGGATTAGCAAAAGAGCATGCCTGGAATGGTGTCTGGCATGAAGCAACAAAAGTTCAATAAATGCTAGCTTTTGTTGCCATTTTAGTATCACTGAATGCAACTATGAAGTTGGACCCTATGGCATTGCTACCTTTCCACCAGTCGTGCCCTATAGAAATGGCAAATTCATATAGATGGCTGGTTTTAATTGGGGGTGGAGGGCGGATTTTGTTTCCTCCCACCCCCCAGGGGACATTTGGCAATCTGGAGACATTCTGATGGTCACCACCATAATGTGGTGCTCCCGACACCTCGTGGGTGGAGCCCAAGGCTGTCAATAACGTCCCTCAATGCGCAGCAAAGGATTACCCAGCCCCGAAGGTCAACAGTGCCGAGCTTGAGCCCGGGGCCACCTAAGAGTATTCCACGATGGACAGATTCATTTTCTTAAAACATCCCTTCCCCAAACCGACATGGCTCCCGCTGCCTGGAGAATAAAGGCTCATTTCCAAGAGGCTCCGGCCTCCAATTTGTCTCCAATCTTGTCTCCTCCTGCTGCAGTCGCAACAGGTAGCCTGTAACAGCAGGTCCTCCGACGCTCCAGGCCCGAAATAACCTCTCTACTCTCCCCACTAGGCAAACCCTAACACCTGCTCTGGGGAGCTTTCCTCAAGGGCCTTTCTTCCCCAGGCTGGCTGACCCTGGCAATCCCGGGTGGCTCTTAACTCATGTGACTCCCGGGTCCCATTCCTAGAGATGATGAGTCAGTGGGTTGGGTGGGGCTCGGCTATACTTTCAGCAGCAGCCCCAGGGGGCTCGTGCTCGGCCTGGCGTGTAAACCACTGCGCTCTGGCATGCATCTTGATTTCCAAGCTGTTCTTTGTTCTGTTACGGCTTATGTACACTACCGTTCACGCGCACTTCCAGCTTATTTTATTAGCTGTGCCGTAAAGATGCTGGAGGGCAGAGACCTCTTTTTGGAGATGCTGGCTACTCAGGGATCCAGCCCAACACCTTGCCCTCCAGAAATTCTAATGAGTGAAATACACTTGAATCCAGGACTTTTCAGACTTTGTAATAACCCAGGAGTGACCCGAGGTGCTTGTGAAAAATGCAGACCCCCCAGGCTCCAAGCCCCAGGGGTTCTGCCTCAGTAGCTTTGGGCTGGGGCCCTGGAACCTGGATTTTCACCAGCTGGGTCTGAAGCAGGTGTCCCTCAGCCTGCTGTTCTGACCCTCCTTATCCAGCTTCCGGGGTCTTGGGCATGGCTCGTGGAGGTAAATGTTCTCGTAACTGGTTGCAGGGACACCCCCAGCCCCAGAATCCCAGGACACCAGGGAACACTTACACGCACGCTGGCTTGTCTTCCTGCACCAAAAACCTGCAGGTTCCATGGAAGCAGAACTGACTGTGGGAATCTGGGCAGTCATTAAAATGGGACACCACAGCTGCGGCCACAGGCGGGTCTGCTGGGGGAGAGAAAAGACATTTGGCTCAGACCCATGGCTTACCAAGACACACCCACAGGCCCCCAACGATCAAGGAGCAGGGGTGCCCTCCTGGCCAGGATTTCTGGTTCCTCCCCACCTGTCGTCTGCAGCGCTCCCTCACTTTCTAACAGCCATTCCAGGACCAGACACACTCGCATCACGTGCTTTCTAGCAGGGCTGTATTATGTACTTACCTCGGTCAAAAACAAAATTGTCTCCCCAAAAGATTCAGTGTAATTCAAAGATACCAGGGCAACTTTAGCCACCAGGGCATATAAAGCCTATTCCCCGCGCGGCCCGATTTCACTTTTGCAAAGCGACAGTGATCATTTTTTTGAGAGAGCCTTCACAAAACTCTGTTTTAAAGGCAAGAAACCAGCTCCAGAGTACTAAATGGCCATTAAATTGATGCTGAGGAAGAACAGTTCATGATGCAGAAAGATGCACATGATACATTATTGTAAGTGAAACTGGTACATTTTCCATTTGGTCTGGATCGTATGGTTCTATTGAAATAAACAGAAATTTAGATACAAAGAAGTCTGGGAAAGCTAGACATAAAAATGGTAGCAAGATACTCTCTGGGGACAGGAGGATTAGGAACGATCCTGCCATGAAGATGACGTAAAGCCCAGAAGTCCATCCGGGAGCAGCATACACAGTACCGGGAAAGCCGGGAGCGGCGGGAAGGGCAGCAGAGTCTGGGGAAGAGACGGGTCCCCCTCACAGCCTTGGCACCGGTCACTCACAAGAGCCGGGGGTGTCACCAAACCTCTCTGGGTTTTCCTTCCTTGGCTTTCAGACGGGAATGAAAACAGCCATCCGGGAGCACCGTATGCAGCAACACATGAAAAGACCCGCTGACCGGCCCCCAGGGCATCACTTCGGATTTATTTTAATGGACTCCAACAGCCTTGTTTTGTCCAAATAACACTTGAGACCCGGTAGGTATCTATTTCCAGATGGCATGATAGATATAGTTTCCATGCTTTTTCAAAAGGTCTTCTTATGCTTGTGTTTTGGAGAGTGTGTCTTTCTCACTTTTTTTTCTTTCTTTCTTTCTTTTCTTTTTTTTTTTTTTTTGGAAAAAAGTATGCTCTTAGAGCTCTTAGTCTTTGAGAAAAAGAAGACCATTTCTTATTGTGGGGTTTTAGGCTACCACTAAATATTAAACTCACTTTCCACTCATGAATTGCTCCTAGAAGTGTCATATTTGGAAATCCTGAAATTCCAGTGGAAAAGCTGGAGGCTGAAAATTCAACAGATTCCCTGATGCAGAAGGTGAGAGACTGTTTAGTGGCCATGAGCCCGGGCTTAAGATGCAGCGAGACAGGGATCAGTCTGAATCCTGCCTCTTCCACTATTTGAACTTCTCTAGCCTGCAATTGCCTTTAGAAGATGGGGAGTCCCCCCGCCTCCTGGCTGGCTCTGAGGGCTGAAGGAGGCAAGAGTTGTCCAGTACTGTACTCACACTGTCTGGTACACACCACTCGGCTGTTAGTTCTTCCATCCCTGACAATCCCAAGACGCTAATGAATCCCCACGTGTCATAAGACCGTTATAGTACATAATCTCTCCCTCCCACCCTAACTTCAGTGTAGTGTAACAAAAAATCCGAGTGTCCTTATATACTCTCCCACATGAGGACAGGCAGAGACACCCACAGCCAGGTGGAGATGCCGGGCCGAAGCTGCCGGCCAGCCTTGCCCCCGCTGTGGCAGGTCACTGTCCCCAGCAGCCCCCAGGACATGTGGTCCCATGGTCTCAGTGGGTAACAGCAGGCCTGCAAGTCCCAGGCCTGGGTGCCTGATGAGGGGCTGGCTCGCTTGCTGATCGTGGATACCGGGATGTTGGGGCGGGACGGGTCTGCTTCAGTTCACCTAACTGGCTTCTCTGTGTTCATTAACCTTGCTGAGGAGCAAATGCAGAGAGATTAGGGGCTGAAGACTAGTGGATCTAATTTGATTCAGACCCTGAAAAAGGCTTTTGATAAGCTCCACAAAAGGCCATTTAGACCACTACCTCCACGCGGCTAGTGGGAGTCCCTTGTCAGGGTTCAGAGTTGGGCAACTCCAGTGTCTGTGGACCGGCAACTTTACCCCCCTGGAGCTCATTGGAAAGCCAATCTCACAGGCCCCACCCACCTTGGACCTACTGAATTAGGCTCTTTGGGATGGCACCCAAGATCCTGTTTGACAAGCTCTCCAGGTGATTTTTTCTTTAAGTCAGGTTTATGGAGATAGAACTGATGCAGTGTACCCGGGCCTCCAGGTGATTCTGATGCGCACTGATGGGGAGACCCAGGCTCCTGTTACACACGAGACGCATTGTTTAGAGACAAAAGACCTCTCCGAAAAGCAAAACAACAGGGGTCTTGAAAGGGACCCTTTTTGGAGCTGGTCCTCTGCCAGCTCTTCACAATCCAGGTGACTCTCAGGTCTGCAATCTGCTGACATTCTTTGAGGTCAAGTGTCAGGTCACTCGACACACACTAGAACGACTCTGGATCTGTCCTTTGGGAACGCTACTCTCCAAAACGGATGGGTAAGGGGCAGACTCAACGCCATGGTCTCAGCCTGTATTTACGGATAATCTGCCTCATCTCATAAAGGACTCAAGGAGTCTTTACAAAAATAGGTCTCATCAAAAGGGGATGCAAATGGGAAAGACGTGTGAGAGAGACAGAGGCAGAGAAGAGGACGGAGCGGGGAGAGAGGAACAAAGGGAGAGAGACAGGCAGTGCGAAAGGGAAGGCGAGATCAGGGCAAAGAAGAATAAGGATGGGGGAAAGAGCAAAGAAGCTGGGTGTCAGGCTCGTATACGCAGACACACATCAGGAAGTCACACTATGTGGCAAATGGAGCCCCACGCCTCCGAGCGCAGCCTACGCAAGGCTGCACGTGGGCCCTTAGATGGAAATGCACTTGTTCGGCACGTGCGGGGCAGGCTCGGCTTGGTCCAGGTCTACAGTCACAGAGCAACTCTTCTTCTGTGGCTGCTTCTGAAGGGCACTTTACGTGTTACGGTGGACAATATCCTCCTCGATTTCCTGGTGACGATGCAGAAGCATCCTCCAGTGTAACCCTTCTGTGTGTCACCCAGCTCACTAAGAAGCCCGAGAGCCCAGGCAATGAGGACGGTCCCTGCCATGGTCACGGGGACGGCAGCCGACGCACGTCAGAGACCAGCATGAGCACAGGCATCTGATGTAGAACTCGGGCTCTGTAATCCCACCTGCCTGATTCAGCCCGAGGCACTGACGTGCCAGGGTTGCTCGATGCCAGTCGACGATCATATCACGAAAACACTGTTTTATTTTTAAAAGCTTCTTCCTGATCACAAAAGCAATACATCGCTGTAGAAACCTTTTGTAAATGCCAATGTAAAACTAAAGAAAAGTTCCTTAGAGTATAAAGAATAAAAACACCACTTAGAGAGAATTACGTAAGTACATACTGCACACATGCACTCATGTAAACTTACTGCTTCCTTCTGTTACCGGCATTGTCCCCCCTTGATAGAATCACAAACACCTGAAAAGCAAGCCCTTTGTTCAAGCATTGGCACAGGGGGAAGTCCTGGCCCGTGACCCCAAGAAGCTCCCCGTGGGTCATGTGCAGGGCGGGTCCTGTTTCCAGCGGCACAACTGGCAGCATTGGGGGGACGTGATCTGCACTTGAGAAGTGGATGGGAAGGAGGGAACCAGACAGCGGTCCCAGCGGGGAGGCACCCTGTGGCTCTGTGCTCTCCCTGTGCCACCTCAGTGCGAGGCAGCTGCAGAATGAGGGCAGGCAGTGGGCACGCTGTCCCCCAGAGCTGCCGCACGGGCTCACGGGCTCAGGTGCCCAGGAACCCCATGTGAAGTGCGAAGCAGCCCGCAAGCGCGGGACAGTGACTGCTCTTGTCCTAGGGCTTTTAAAGATGTGTGCCTCAGACACCACGAGAATCAGCAGAGAAAACCCCAACGTTGCAGCATGGTCAGGCCAGACAGACAAGACCACTCCTGCTCACATTCCCAGCAGCTTCCCCAAGGTTCCGGAGCAAAGGGAATCTGGGGAAGGTCGGGAGGGGGAGCGGAGGGGTTCCCACTTTCTGCGTGTCTGCTATGTCCCGGGTGCTGTTCCAGTATCACCTCTCAGATCCAGGCAGGGCAGGCAGTCACGCCAGGTGGAGGATTTGCTCAGTAACTCTGATCAAAATGAGCTTTACAAGGAAACCCCCAAATTCCCAGCTTTTTCCCAGAGAATGAGTCTCTCTTTTCCCCTTCCTCCTTATCTCTCTCTCTCCCCCCCTTGTCTTTCTTTACCTTCCTCTACTCTCTCACCCTCTCACCTCATAATTTGTTTTTCTCTTCTTTCAGAAAACCCAAGGATATATCAAGTGGAGGAAGGAAAGGCCTAGATACTTAAAATGGAAAAAACCTCTTACATAGGAAAGAAAGGCAGTGAAAGCCAACAGGCAACTCCAGGGAGGGCCCCCCAGAAGTCGAGGCGGAGGGGACAGACAGCTGGCTGTGCTCCCCAGGGCTCTGGACCCTGCATATGTCTTCTCCAGGCCCCAACCCGAGTCTGATTAGTCCTCAGGGCTGACTGGAAAACTAAATGCTCCTGTTTTCGGAACACACCTCCTACCGAGCCCGCCCACAGCTGGGATTTCAAAGCTGTTCAGCTCCTGTCGCTCTGAAATTTACGAGAGCCCTCTCTGACATTGTGAAGCAAAGGGACAGACATCTCAGACACCACTGTCTCCAGGGAGGCTGTGAAAGCTTTGCCCAGAGACCACGGACCCACTTATAGGGCCCGGAGCCCAGCTCCACTCATGGGAAAAGGGTCTGGAATAGCAATCAAGGGGCATGAAAACCAGGGATTCGATTCATAGGAGGGGTGTCTCCAGCCCGGAAGGGTCAGGGAGGCAGCCATCTGGACAGTTCCCCGAGGAGCAGCATCCACACCACCAAGTGCAAACACCCCCTTTTCAGAGCAGCCCTAATTGGACGTTCTGGGATGGTTGGGGGAGGCGGCCGAAGTGGCGGCTCCTTGCTCTCTTCTCCAGATGTCCGAGGTTGCGCACACGTTTGCCCGTTGCAAAGCTTACGTCATTTATAGCCATTTCATCACTTCCTCAAATATCGTGGCTAACTTTGTGACAATTTAATAACGACGCCTGGCTTTTTAGTTGGAACTTTCAGCCAAGGTTTTTGACCTGGGACTAAATATTTTCTCTTCAGACACTACAATGGCAAAACCAACTAAAGCTTCTGGAATGTCTAGGAGCAAAGGCAGTAGATGACTTTAATGAAGATGGGAGTGAGCAAGCCGCCCCTGGTGAAGCCGGGGGACGGCACGCAGCAGAGACCTGCACTCTGATGCTCCCCGGGGCCGGGGTCCCCATCCCACCCCAGCACCGTGCTCAGTTCTGGGATGGAGGAGGTTTGCTTCGGGCCACCCTCAGGCCCATCCGACAGGGCTGGCCTTCCAAGCTCATGTGAGGCAGCGCACGAACCTACAGAATCAGCCAGCACGGGAAGGAAAGGCTGGCGCAGAGGCCTGCGTGCAGGGCGGCAGAAGTGCTAAGTCAGGGCTCAAAGAAGTCAGGGGTACAGCACGCAGATGCGCCAGATACAGAGGGCAGAGCAGAGACTCTGGCCCCTGGGGGTTGAGGGGTGAGAGCAAGAACTCTCAGAAGACTTGCGGGTGATCCTCAGGGCGAAGAGCGTGGTCCGTATTGAGTGTGGCGACGCCGCAGACCTCGACCTCACGGAGGAATGCCCCATGAAGAAAGACGACGAGGATGGGCAGTTCCTGAGGCTGTGCGCGTGGGCAGATCAGGGGGCAGCTCTGAAATGAGCAGGGGGAATGAGCAGAGCACAGACAGCAACCCCAGTCACACTTCCGGGAGGAGGACAACACCCCTCACTCCCTGGGGCTCCTGACCAGGGAGCGGGTCGGTTTTGCGGTTCTGGGGATGGATGTGTAGGATGAGATCAATACCACCATCCAGCTCGTTCGCTATTAAAGCTAAGAACGGCGAATACTTTCAAAATCACAGATAAAGCAATTTGAAAACATTTTGGCTTCAGAGCTTCAGTTTGGCTTAAGAGAGAAGGGACATTCACTTTACTCAAGCAATGAAAGGAAAAAGTTACTTTCACTAGTGCTGCGGTTCCTCCCGCGATCCACTTGAGGAGGGGACCGTGTGGGGGTGGGCGAGGGAAGGCAGTGCCATTTTGGACTATCATCCCCGCCCCCAAGACTGTCAACTTCCTGAGAGTAACTCCTATATGTAAATGCTACATATTTTTCCTATAACACAATCCCTGAACACAGATTTACTAATTCTTCAGCAATCTTTCCCAACAGTCTCATTTTGACCCAATTTGGCCTTCTTAAACTGGCTTTAGACCCTACCCACCCCTCCGCCTCCACTCAAGGGCTCGGGTACCACATCATCTCGTTAAATCTCCAGCCGCCCTTGGGGTAAGCGTTGCTAGTCCCTGTTTAGTTCAGGTAACCTTGTCAATGGACACATAGTTACGACGTGTTAGAAAGTACTAGAATTGTAATTTTATCTGCGTTCTTTATGATCTGAAGAGAATTCGAAGCTGTAGAACACAAGGATAGTCTTCAAGTCCAGGAAGAACTTTGGGAAGGCACACAGTCTAAGTCCACAAATCACATGGCAGTGAGGAAGAGCGCTTCACTTGCTAGGCCGCTTCTAGTAATCAGAAAGGAGCACTCTGGGGAGAAACAAGAGGAAGCATTACTTTGTTTCAGGGAGAAGTGGGGAAACTTCACATATGGAACTTATTTCCACAAGAAGCAGCGGCTGGGAAGCATAAATGCAAAAAAGATTTCTATACGTCCACGGACGGTGGTTAACTGAGGGGAAGCTGGAAGTGGGGTGGGAGCTGACTCACAGGATGGTACGAAGCCCCCTCACAATGTACACCCCCAACACAGCCCCAACCTCTGGGCTACGTGGTGCTCATGCCCAAAAGACCGGGAGCTTCTGGCTCAGAGCACAGTTAAAATGGACCCTTGAATTGCTTTTGCAGCTGATGTGTCTGTGTGTGTGTGTTGGGGGGTGGAATCGCTAAGGGAACACTTAAGCTAATTCGATTCCCTCTAATCATTACTCTCTTTGGGTAAAACCCAACGGGAGCATCAGATGTGATGGAACTGCATTCACAGAAAGTATGAATAAAGAAGCTGATGACATATTTTCTTTCTTTTTTTTTTTTTTAAAGATTTTATTTATTTATTCGACAGAGATAGAGACAGCCAGCGAGAGAGGGAACACAAGCAGGGGGAGTGGGAGAGGAAGAAGCAGGCTCATAGCGGAAGAGCCTGATGTGGGGCTCGATCCCAGAACGCCGGGATCACGCCCTGAGCCGAAGGCAGACGCTTAACCGCTGTGCCACCCAGGCGCCCCTGATGACATATTTTCTACTTTCCCACAAAGACACTGGGTTTTAATAACACAATGTGTGTGTGTGTGTGTGTGTGTGTGTGTGTGTGTACGTGTGATGGGAAAACAGATACACATTCAGAGAGAAAGTCATGGGTGGTATGTGGCCCCAGTGGGGTTCATCCTGTTTGTGCTTATTCCGAAGACAGAACTTGCCTCACCTTTTCCTGGTCCAACAGAGAGAAGAGAACAGACAACATGAACACAGAAGTAACTTGCTGGGTTCATATCCCACCTGAAGTACCTGGGCTCAGGTACAGTTTTGAACCCAGTGTGGATTTGCTGAGGTTAGATTATGACGATGTTAATGATGGTGATGACTCATTATTAATGGCAGCTACTGTTAATAAACGGTCTACTAACTGCAAGCACTATTGCCCAGCATTGTATCCAGAGAATTCCATTGAATCCTCACAAAAATCCTGTGAGGTAGTCATTCCCATCTCAGTCTTATTGATGAGGAAAATGAAGCCGAGGGAGGTAAAGCTTGTTCAGTGCTGCTAAGTTAGTGAATGGTAGAGCTGAATCCAGAACTCATGGTGGGCTGTCTCTAAAGCTCTTGCTCTTTCTAGTACACCATACTGTCACTTCAGAGGGCATGTGTGTGTGTGTGTGTGATAGAGAGAGAGAGAGAGAGAGACAGACAGACAGAGACAGAGCCAGAGACAGAGAGGAGGGAAAATATGAATAAGTTGAGGGTTAAGAAATCCTTAAGGGCCCCTTCTGTAGTTAAGACAACTCCTCCATTCGAAGGATAAACAAATCAGGAATTACCATGAAACATGAAATCCTCAGGACAATTTTAGAAGTAAAAGAGCTAAGAGTCCCAAGGCGAAATGGTTTTAATTAGCAAAGAGGCTTTAAGAATCTAAAATACAATCTCAGCGTAGTCATGTGAATTACAGGCTAAAACCAGAGTCTGCATACTCCTCTAATGACGTCCAGCATACATATTTCAACTTGGCCTCTGACTTGCACTCAGCCCCACCAGTAACACTACCTCCTTCCCCAAAGGGCATGAGGAAGGGAGAGGCATGTGTGAGATGCCCCAAGTAGTCCCCAAACTGCATTCTAGTTCCATTATGGATTAAAAAAAAGATGGGAATAGAAGGGGAATACACCTGACCCAGAAGATAACCCCTCCTACTGAGGAGCTCTTCCTCCTCACCACCCCGTTTCTTCAGCCCCCAGCTTGCTCCTTCTCTCCCTACCTTGGCCTTAGTAATTTTAAGCAAAAAACCAATTAAGAAAATTGCAGGTCATGATTTTGCTTTGAAGACTGAAAACCAAACCTCCCCTCTCTCTTATTATTTAATAATTTGATTTCAAAGAGACAGATCATTCCTTTCTTTCATATCTTCAAACCAGAAAGCCCCTTATTCTAATTACATCCTCTTGGGTGTCAACCAGCATTTGAAACTTCATTTCAAATTTCCATTTACAAAGTAAACAAGGATATCTATGTTTGGCTCTCATCAGTCGGCTTTGAACCAAAACGTGAATGGCTCTGGGAACTACAGCTGAGTCCTGCTGGATGGGGAATTCTGTTTCGGCTTTGTTGAAGGAACAGCCCCGTTGGAGCCCAGGGCTACCTGGCTTTACAGTCTGTGTCTCTCTGTTCTCCTCTTTATTAATATCAAAATTGTTAGGTAAAGTGGTTGGCAGGAAACCCTCAATCCACCCTTAGGAAAAAAATGCTTCCTCTTGTTGAGTCTTTGAACCATAATCGCTTCAAACCTTCCGCACTGAGTACATGTAACACTACTGGGATGATTGTTTTTCTAGAACATTCTATTCCCTCAGAACTTCTGACAGATGCCTTTTTCATTTAGTCTGCAGATGCAGTCTGGTAGATGAAGAATACTCTTCATTTTAATGAGGAAATTAAGGCAACCAGAGGTTAAATTGAAGGCAAAGCTCAACAGCCTTAAAAACACAGATGTGAATTTGTGGCTGGGAATCTGTCCCATGACAAAAATGTGACTCTTCTTTTTTCATCTGGGTGTTACAGTGATGATTTGTGATTGCCCTTAGATAAAAGCCCTTCAAGATTATATTCCAGAGGGAAGACACCTACATTTTAAAAGAGGGGTGGGATTTATGGCAATCATCTTTTTTATAATTTCCCAAATTTTATAAAATAAACATTTGAGTTTGAAAATAAACATTATTTAAAATCAAAGCCCTATGGGGCATCTGGGGGGCTCAGTCGGTTAAGCATCTGCCTTTGGCTCGGATCAGGATCCCAGGGTCCTAGGATGGAGCCCAGGGAGACTGCTTCTCCCTCTCCCTTTACCACTCCCCCTGCTTGTGCTCTCCTACTCTCTGTGAAATAAAATGTTAAAAAATAAAATAAAATCTAAGCCCTACATCCAACGCTATAAAGATAATTAAAATTTAAACAACTTTTTTATTGCTTTGCTCACAGGAGTGTAGTGTTATAGGAGACTGGCCTTAAGGAATCTAGATTGGAATCTGCGTAAGATAAATCACGTTACTGTCTCATGTTTTATCATTAAAAGTGGATAAGGTGGAAGGAGACACAAGATAAACATTTAGGGAAGATGGAGGATGCTCAGATGAAGGATATCTAGTAAAGGTTGAGTTCAGGCTTGGCCTCTAGGCATAGAAACCTTAAATGCCTCTACCATAAACAACGAACCCCAGAAAGAACATGGCCTAGGTGATCCACTCCATGTCCAACCCTACACCTATATCTTTTTTGTTGTTGTTGCTGTTTCACTTAAAAGCCAACAGCAGTGAAACTATTCTATGAAGGAGGCAGGAGATGGAAGAAAGAAAAATATACAGAGCAGAGATTCCCATGAGTTTTCCCAAAACCATGTTCCTTTCTCTGCTGGGCACAGCGACTGCCTTTCCCAGACTCTCTTTGTAGGCAGGTGTGACCATGCACGTGAGCAGAAGTCATGTGTGCTCCTCCCAGGTTTGGTCCATAAAAACTTCTGAGATCTTTTTCTTTCCTTAGCTGATGGTGAAATGGAGAGAGTTCTTCCAAGGGCATGGCGGAGGGATGAACCACAAGGTGGAAATAGCCTGGGTCCTTGACTAACTGCATGGAAAGAAGTCTGCAAGGCCAGGAACACCTGCACAGACTTTGACGTAAGCAGGAAATAAATAGCACTCAGGGCTTATCTGTTATGGCAGGGAGTGTTACTCTCAAGTCTGCACAGTGTCTGGGGGTTTCTGCACAGTGTCTGGGGGTTTCTGATGAGGGAGATATCCTCATAATAAATCATATCCTTTTCTCCCTTTCTCCCATTGTCTCTTCTGGGAACCTCACTCAAACACCAACATGTCTCATACTCAGAATCTGAAGTCAATCTGGCCCTGATGGGAAGCCTCCACTTTGAATCCCTTGCTCTTCAGCTGAAAGTAGGTCCTGTCCGTCCTCCAGCCTGGAGGGGTCACCCTCACAGATCTCTGAAAGGGTGGTAATAGTCTTTTGGGGGCTAGGAGCGACCCATCCTGGCTCTGAATGTTTATGAGATCAGCATTTGTAACTGAACAAAGCATGGATGGAGCAAAGGTTGCTTCTTCAAGGCGAAGTCTGAGAACGAAACAAAATATAGGACAGGGCTGCCACAATCAACATCAGGCAGGACCCAGCTGTTTGGACTGAAATGACACTGCTGATGTCAATTTCCTGGGATATCAAAGCGCTTTAGACAAAAATCACCAAGGCAGGCTAACACTGTAACTACTGCAAGTTCAGTCTTTGTGAGACAGAAGGCGTAAGCCCTACAATTTCTCCAAATTGCCATATCATGCAAAATCTTAAATTGATACCACTGGGAAAAAATACGTGACCACCTGACCCAGGATATCTTGATAATATCTCATCATCAGGGGCTTTTTATCTCCCCTTTAGTATTACCGGTACTGTGTCCTATGTAAAGCAACTTTTATAACAACCCCACAAAGAATTTTTATAGGTTATTTGAAAAGTAATACATGTTCATTGTAGACATTTTAGAAAATTCAAAAATCCCAGAAAAATTACTTGCCGTCTTATCACTGAGGAATAACCACTGTTTTTACAGAACATTTTACGAGTGCTTATTATTTCTAGCAATTTCCCTTGTTTTGTCCTTTGCATATGGGACTATGTTTCTTTGACTTCTTTTCTCTTGTAGCGATTTATTTATTTATTTTAAAGATTTTTATCACGCCCTGAGCCGAAGGCAGACGCTTAACAACTGCGCCACCCAGGTGCCCCTCTTGTAGTGATTTAGAATAGATGTATTTTCTTCTCAGTCTATTGATGGTGGTCTTTACATTAAAAGAATTTAACTTATTTACTCTAATTATTATTAATGTTAAGGATGAAATGTGATGTTTCATTAGCTTTTTCCTACCTCCTTCCTCTTGTCCCCAGTTACCAGTTATTATAACTTGATTTCCTATCCCTACATTATTTTTATATGTAACTTCTACTTGAATAATTAATTTTGTATTTGCTATAACTAACCTGACATGTTACTTGGACACACATTATCACTTGTTTTTCTGTCTTCCCTATTTTGGTTTTTTTTAATCTTGATACAGCTGTTTGTCTAGCCAAAGAGGATCTTTAAATATTTTTTTCCAGGAAGGGTGGCCTGCGAGGAGTATGTCTACAAATGAAATATGGTGTGTCTAGGAACATCTTTGTGTTCTCATCCAGGCTTATGGCTTTGCAAATGAATGGCAACTTGAGTCACAATCTGTAGACTCCACAGACCCCCTACTATTTCATTGTTTTAATAATGAAATTTGTTTAATTACATTGAACTTGAATAGTTTTAACATTAAGAACAAGTGTTTTTCAGCTTGAGAAAGTTCTCTTTAATTATTCCTTTGATGATTATGTCAACCTTAATTTGCTTTCTTTTCTTCTTTTGGAATCGTTATTCTGTATATTGGATCATCTAGTTCTATTTTCCAGATTTCTTTTTTCTTATTATTTTTGTTTTTTGTTCTTCTGAGTTCTGGGAGATATTTACCAGGTCATTTTTTTTTAAATTTCACTGATTTATTGTAATATCCAGTCTATTGCTCATTGGTCCACTGTAAATATTCAAAATTGGTTGTCATATTTTTTATGTCCTTGTAGCTATTTTTTTAATACCTACTTGACTAATAACCTGATATATTTCAGACTTCTAGACCAATTGTTCTTAGCTTTTAATACACAGTAGAATTTGCCTAAGTAATGGGGACACTTTTTATGGAGGTATAATTGATGTTATATTAGTTTCAGGCATACAACATAATGACTTGATGTGTATATATTGCAAAATGGTCACACAATAAGTCTAGTTAACCATCACGATCCAGTTACAATACTTTTTGAGATGAACACTTTTAAGATCTACTTCTTAGCAACTTTCAAATATGAAATACAGTATTAACTATAGTTGCCATGTTGTACATTATATCCCTATGACTTATTTTATAACTGGAAGTTTGTACCTTTTGATCCCCTCCATCCATTTTGCACGTCCTCCAACCTTTGCCTCTGGCACCACCAATCTGTTCTCTGTATCTATGAGGGTTTTTGTTTTGTTTTCCATTTTTAGATCCCACATATAAATGAGATCATATGGTATTTCTCTGTCTGACTTATCTCACTTAGCATAATGCCCTCCAGGTCCATCCATGTTGTTGCAAATGGCAGTTTTCGTTTTGTTGTGTGGCTGAATAATATTCCATTCTGTGTGTGTGTGTGTGTGTGTGTGTGTGTGTGTGTGTGTGTGTGTGTGAGATCCACTCATCTATCGACGGCACTTAGCTTTTTTCCACGTCTTAGCGATTGTAAATAACGCTGCAATGAACAGGCACACAGGTGCACGCAGAGGTTTCTCACTTACGGCTCTCCGGTATGGTTTCATTCACGCAGTGCCAATTTCAGTCTTAAAGACACAAATGAGAGATGACCCAACATGTGCTCCCATCTGTTAGAGGAGTACAGAAGTCACTGGAATTCCTCAAGAAGGTTCTTCTCATATAAGGAGTCTTTTCACATGGCCGGTAGTTTCTTTCGTCACCATCTCCACAGACCCAAATCTACACTGTTGAGTATGATGGGGAGTTAAGGTAGGTTGCACCAAAGACTGTGTGGTCCTGCTCGATATTTTAGGTCCAAATCAAGACAGAGAAGGGAAAGTTTAAATGTACTGGCTTCAAAGATCTGAGGAATCTATTGGGTAGAAGCAGGAGACTGAGCAAGCACAGCAGAGGGTTTCATCTTTGGGCAAGAAGGATTTTGACTGTTTTCTTCCCTTGTTTGCCAGGCATCCAAGCCATACCAGAAATGAGAGCTGACGGAGTTCATCACGTAGTGCAGCCCCGACTGGTGTCCTTTCTTGAGGCATCAGAAAGATCCAGGCTCACCTCCCCTAACCCCACTGCCACACAGCCTGCCCTTATCCCCAGGCCCCGGCCTTCCAAGGTTGGGCTGTTGGTGTGATTTTGCTCGTAACAGTCCCCTCACCTCCTGGAAGAGTGCTGCAGCAGGGCAGAATGAGGCCCATCTGTAGGTTCAGTGACAGAAATTCTTCAGAGCTTCTACTACTGATAGTTTCATATTCTAGTGATCACTCACTCCAATAGAACAGTACCTCACCACCCCTACCAAGCACTTAAAAAGTTTCTCCTGGAGGCTATTTAAAAAATGAGTGCATTGTCTGCTCTCCCTATGGGAATCCCCAGCAAAGTGGCAGCAAGAACTGTTGCATGCTCAAAGAGTAGACTGGTTTCTCCTGCTGGAAGCCTGAGCCTTACCTGGCCAGTATCCCTCAGAGCTGCATCCCCATCCCTCTCTTCAAGGTCTGCCAGATTCCCAGTGAGAAAAACTCAGGGCCAATGTTCCTGCCCCTTCTATGATCTAAAGGCTTTGCCTCATAAAAAGTTGGGAATTCCTAGTTTAAATCCCACAGGCTAAGTATAAACCAACCATGTTGGAACTTTGTTCTTTAAAGAAATGTTCGACGATTCCAGAAACACCAAGGTCATTTTCTCTCTGAATAGTTTCTCCAAGCCATGTTGGTTCAGGAACAAAGACCTTATATTTCAACAGAACGTTTCTTTTCTATCAAATGTAAAAGAATATGAGTAAGCCCTAAAGATCTCTCTGCCCGTTGGTTTGAATTCTGTCCCTGGAAGCCTCATCTAAACGATAGGCCTTTCATCTATCTGCAGTCAGCCACCAAATCCGAGTCTCTGTGGTGATCAAACTCCCTGTGACAGCCAGCCTCCAAGATGGCTGCCGGGATCCCCAACTCCTGGTATCTGCAGCCTTGTGATGTCCCCTCCCACACGGTCTCAGGGTGTGTGACTTCGGAGGCTAGGTCACAAAAGGCACCGTAACTCTGCCTCGAACATGCTCTCTCACTCGCCTTCTCTCTCTTCGCTCACTCTGGGGGAAGCTGCCTGCCAGCAGGCAGGACGCCCAAAGGAGGTCCATGTGGCAAGAAATGGAGGCCTCCTGCCAAAAGTTATGCGAAGGAGCCATTATCCGGCTTCCGGTCAAGCTTCCCAAAGACAGTGCAGCCCCAGTGCTAGAAGAGACCCCAAATCAGAATCTCCAGCTAAACTGCTTCTGAATTCCTGACTCGGAACTTGTGATAAATGTTTATCGATTTAGGCTGATAAATCTTGGAGTAATTTGTTATACAGCAATAAATAAACGTACACTCTAAGTTCCTATAAACTCTAAGTGAATTTAAACACTCTACCTCAGGATGGATTCTGACTTTTTTTAGTACCCATCTTAAAATAGTCCACTGTAGAGTAATGACAATAACGACACCAATAACAAAAACATTTACCAAGCGCTTTAGGGGTTGGCCTCTGTGCTAAGAGTTTTACATGTACTGTCTATAGATTAATTCTTAGAGGAACCCTGTGACATCATAGTTCTATTATTTTATCCATTTTACACATGAGGAATACAGGTATAGAGAAGTATAGGGCCTTGCCCAAAGGCATGGAGCTAGAAGAGGCTGAGAGAAAATCTAAAAACAGGCAGTGTGACCCCAGAGCCCATGCTCTAAAGCTCTGGGCGACGGGAAACAGAGTACAGTAGGAATACCATCTCCCATGATCTTATTTCTACACTAATATAACTTAATTCTCCATCAATTTTGCCAGCAGTCCTAGAATGCTATTGGGTTACATAAACTTGTGGTCAACTAAGGCCTCTAGCTTTTCTTCACACAATCTGCTGTCAAACTTGGCCTCCTACACTTCCTAATTAAATCACTCTTTTCCCCCAATTAAATCATTCTTAACCTAAATAGTGTTAAATGTGTCACTGTTCAATTTAACCTGGTTGACTGGCTTTGATCCAACGTTCTAGCAAAATACATTTTCCTTTTTGTTTTTTATTCTCTCATCTGACACGCCAGCTATCCCTGTGGGCTACCCATCATCTCTAAATGTGATAAATTTGCTTTACAGGTCTTTTTTTGATTTGTTCTTAAAATTCTTGCCAGGAGTGGGAGATGAATCCTGGTGGCTCACCTCAGACATCCCAGGTCATTATGAGTACATCAGTGAACATTTTCTGGGGATGTTCTGGCTAAAAACTTCCTACCCTTCCTAAGAGCTCCCTGGTGAACCCAGGTAGGATATGCCTGAGGGTCCACTCGTTTAAGGAGGTCCCTGTCATTGTTCTACCTTGCTGACCAGCCACCCTTCTGACTCTCATTTCTCCATTCTGTCCTATTGAATACTTCGATCTTGTCGTGTGCCTTGCTGAAATCAGACTATTTTCTTGGTAGCATGACCCTGGAAGCAGCATTTCCTTCATCGGTCCTATAATGCTAGGAAGTTAGTCTGCTCTAACTCCTTTTTCGTGGGTTCATTCAGGGGCCCAACTATTCATTCTCTGTTTGCTGCAATAATTTGGGCTAGAGTTGTCTTCAGAGAATCATCAAGTTTTATCATCCATAGGCAAAAGACTCTTCAGGTGTTTTCACTTAATGTCAAACACTTGCCTTTTTCCACCTTCTAAGCAGTTTTCACAGTTGCTACTGTCTCTTAAAAATTACCAACAGACATGGAACGATCTTTGCTACAACTTTCCTCAGTCTACTGAGGTGTAATTCATCTGTACCCTTGAAAATTAATTCATTAATAGCATTAGGTGGTCTTTTACTAAGATCGTTTCTCATTCTTCTATTTCTTATTTACTTTTATCTTCTCTATAGTTTGAAGATCCTGCTCTTTGACAGAAAATATGAACACAAAATTATAGCTAGGAGCAGTCTTTTCCTGGTTCTGCACTAACTATATTCTACCTGCCTCGAAGAATGGACTTATTCCTTCCTTTTTTACCTGTCTGTTCCCAAATAAATATCGCTTTAAAATGTCCTTGATTTGTGTGTGGCCAACAGCCATGCGGACAATCCTCAGGTTCTTCTGTCCTTCAGTTTTCCTGACATTCTCGTAAACACCTGCCGGCACCCACAGTAACACCTGCCACCCAGGAAGCACCAACATCCTCGTTCACTCAACAAAGTGTCATTCAGTCCCATTCTTTGTCATACCTCTTGGGACACGTCTTTCTTTTGATCTTCCCTGCACAGCTTATTAAGTGGTATACCAGAGAACTACATCAGAGAACCCAGATGCACGTGGGTCTTTAAATGTGGACTCCTTGTCCTTCTCAGGCACACTCTGACTATAAACTTGGAACCATTACAAGCCTTCCAACCTCTCCAGGCCATGTTCCTTTTTAGAATTCTAATCATGGGATCGCATCTGGCTTTTCTCTGAGGTTTTGTACTGCTATCCTGTAGTTGAACCATGCCCAGCGTTTCCTTCTTTCACGGTTATAAAATTCAACATGACACAGATATCAACCTGCTATCCTTTCTGGACAAAGCAGCAGGTGTCCCTGTTGTCTTCTGCATATTTTGAGGAATATCACAACCAACAGGTATGTAAAGAATTTTTCAGGTGTTCAATTTGTGGCACACTGAAATTTCCAGAAAATGTACCAATCTGAGGTTTGCTGTCAAACCACATTCTCTCCTTATGACGACTTTGGAATCAGCATCCAGCCACTATTAATTACTTGGATAATTCAACCACAGAATTGATCCATGATGATATTACTTCTGATGTTCCCGCCTTTTAATCTTGACTCAAACATACATGTCTCTGTTCTGTGTGTGCTCAACAGTTTGGGGCTGCCTGGCAAACATTTTTCTACTTCCTAACAGCACAGATTTTTTTGGGGGGAGTTATCTCTTCCATCAGGGGTTTACACTGGTTTAAGGTTACAATCGGATGCCCTATCCTCCCATATATGCTCTCTCTCTCAAATTTGAATCTTGAGAAGACAAAGAGATAGTGCAAGTGGAATTCATGCATACAACTGTGGCGTGTTGAGCGCCATCTTTGTTTGGAGATGGGTTCTGTAGTTTCCAATTCCTAGCTCCCTGGAGCCACCTTGGTTACTGTTCTTTTCCAGTTATGATTCTCCAGCTTTTTTGCTGATTTTGTGGGCTTCCAACAAGGTTGTTTTTGTTCAAGCCAGAACTGATTGAGGCAACCAAAGAACCCCAGCTGGTGTGCTCCAGAGCGAGGCACAGTCTTCCAATGATTGATTCTAAAACCGTTGCCTTCCACCAAGTCTCTGACCCACAGCATCTTGGAATCACCGACTCAATTCGTAGGAGTCATCCATTTCCATTTTCAAAAAACATTTCCCCAACAAGCCCACGAGACACAGGAGAATTAAAATTTCAAGTCTAATCTATTGGCTGCCTCCGAAGTCAGCTCGAAGTCTATAGTTACCTGAAGTCTTAAGTATTGTTTATGGTAATGCTGTGTTCTACATCATTACTGTTTTTTTCTTCACTCAGGCTCTCCCTAAGCAGATAAACATAACTTCACGGCCTCCTTTAATGTTTTATGAAATTTAAAAGTATATTCTATATTGATTGTATCTGAGAACTGAGAATCATTCAAAGGGCGGGGTGTTACTTAGTTTTCAAACTACACCTGCTACCCTCTCCATAGCATCTGGTTTTCCAGTTTTATTTGAGTCTTTCTCTCTCCTCCAAATTTCTGTTTAGGGACATACAGACCAGGTGGGTTGGCTCTTTTGCCAAACGTGTACTTATTTTCCTGTCTCTACATGCTATAGTCCATCTCCTGATGGAATCTTTATAGGCCATGGTCATAGTTCTACAGAATGTTTATATAGGCAGCAAGACCACTTTGGTGGCTGTGTTGGCCATTCCACATCATGTGTCATATGGATGGTCAAGAAAAACCAGATACCTGCTAATTAGCTGCATCAGGGCCAACACCACAGCCTTCCATAGGAAATCACAATTCCCACCATATTGTCTCCTCCTGGAATTGAGGACTCTTTGGATCTTCTATTCTCCCACGTATCAAGGTGATGGTATTTGAAAGGCAAAAGCTCACAGAGCAAGTCTCTTCATTCATGTGTCCTGAATGTATTTTTCTTAGCCTGCCAAGTCAGTAAGTCATTGCTTTCTACTCTCCAGTGAAGTGGATCTTTTCTGCGTATGCCCACCTGTGAGATATTTCATCACAATGGGGAAGGTCTATATTTTGCCTCCAGACGACATAGCAAAAATGCCCTCTGCAGACCTCGATGGCGAAACAATGAACATTCACATCTAATCCACGCCAATCCCTATGGGAAGGACCCAGGGAACAAGGGCAGGATATTTCACCTCCTTTGATCTTTGTTTGGGCACCTCCTTTCATGGTGCATTCCCTCCTGTACCAGACCCCAATCACAAGCACCTAAGTGGTCTCTCAAAAACATGTGAGTAAATCCCACCCAGATTCTTACTGTAGTTCCTTTATTCCCCCTTGTTTTAGTGACTTTTGAAATTGCCAAAGCAACGCGTCTTCAAGGCAAATAACTTGAGATAACAGCAAAGCGCAAAGAAAGATAAAACCTAAGTCACCTGTAAGCCCATCTCACGTAGATAATCACTATTAGGACGTTGAAGGATAACCTTTGTCTTTTCTTTATTCTGTGTCCCCACTTTGTCCCCAAGAGGGAATAAAATGATACTACCATGAACATTTCCCTAACTCAGTAAGTATTCTAATGCCCACTGCCAGGTAATCTTCAATGGCTGAAGCTTTCCACGGATATATTTTCTTCAGCCAATCTCCTCCTGTAGGACGCTGTGACAGCTTCCCAATGTCTCAGTTTTGTAAATAATGCAGAACTGAATACCCTTCTACAAAGATCTTTGTTCATGCACATCTGTGAGGATTTTCCTGGGAAAAGAATTAGTGTGACAAAGGAATGCTTATTTCTAAGACTTCTGAGAATGTCAAGCTGCATTCCAGTACATTTGTAACAATTCACACTCCCCTAAGGGGGAGACAAATGGTTCTTCCACCCTTCCCAACACTAGATATTATCTTCCATTTCCCTCTTGGCCAAGGTCATGCAGGTAGATGGGAGTCTCATATTGCATTTTCTTGATTACCTATGATGCCCACTGCTTTTTCCATGTGATTATTAGCATTAGTATTTCAACTCCAGTTAATTAGTTCTTTATATCTTTTGCTCATTTTTCTACTGATATGTCCTTTCCTGTTTAATTTGTAAGGAGTCTTTAAAATAAGAACTTGGTATCCTGTTACACAGATATTGCAAACGACTTGTGGTTGTATCTTCATTTTGTTTAAGCAGAAGTCACCTTGTGTTATGATTAGACGCCTTCCCTTAAGATTATATAGATATTAACCTACTTTTCCTTCTATTTTAGTTTACATTTAATTCTAAACCATCTATAATTTTAGTGTATAGTGTATACTTTATTATTTTCTGAATAGCCGACCAATTTTTCCCAATACCACTTATTACCCAGTGCATCACTTCCCTATTGATCTGAAATGGTACCTTTATCATATACTAAGTACTCCCTTTGTAGTCTGTTTCGTTCCATCGAGGTTCTGGCAATTTCTGCATGAGTACCAAACCGTTTTCTTTACATAACCTTGTACTATGGTGGACTATCTGGCAGTACAAATTTGTCATTCTCTGCCCCCAGCCCTTATTTTTTAAAAACAGATGCTCTCGTGTTTACTTTTTCCTGATGAACTTTGGGTCATTTACAAGTTTCCTCCCCCATAGCCGAATCTTTTGGAGACGGACATTTTAAATTAGCTTAGAGATGACTGGCTCATATGAATCGGAAGATTTCCTAATCACAAGCGCTAGGTTCGTCCGTTTATTCAAGTCTCTTTAGCGCATCCTGCGGGGAAGTTCCATGGAGCTCCTGCACATAACCACCGCTGCTGGATTTATTTTTTCTATGTCATACCCTCAGCTTAGTGTTAACTGTCCCTGATAGGATCTGCAAAGGCCTCCAGCCCCTCTGCCTACTGCCATAGCGTGAACTGGAGGCTGTGAGGCTGGCAATGCAAAACACTCCAAGCCGGCAGCCTGAGTCCTGGGCTGGCTAGAACCACCCACTCTTGATGACTTCGGCCACGTTGTTCCCTTCCCTGAGTCTCTGTTTACTCCTCTGTGAAATGAGTTTCCACGTATAGTCAAAGTTCCCTTCTCGTTAACATTATGATTTTACCAAGAGTGAGATGGTGGATGAGAGAACCCACCGAGGAGGATGTTGTCTCCTAGAAATTAAAACAGGATGTGATGTCTGTTATTAGTGGCATGCTTAGGTGCTGAAGGAGTCAAGAAGAGAGGGGTGTCTGCAGCTAGTTGAATCCGAGAAAGCTCGCTGGAGGAGGCGAGCTTGAATGCGGGATCTTGCGCGGCGCAGCAGACATGGGGAACCGGTGCGCCAACGCAGAGCGCATGCGCACAGTACAGGGACACAGGCCGTAGGGGGCGGGGGGAGGCAGATTAGACCTAATGCACTGGAGAGAGGGGGTATGGTGGACGCCTGACTTGAGAGGAACAATGGAGGAGTACAGAGTGCCAGCTTGTTGTCGTAGATCTGTTTCTTCCAGCTCGGTCTTGGGAGGCAGCTCCACAGAATCTCCCCACTCCACACAGAGTGCGCCTCGTGCAGAAAGTGCAGCCCAGTCCTAAGGTTTCTTTGGTTCAAAGATGGTCACAGAATCCAGGTACATGAGCTTAGGGGTCTTGGCCTTGACTCAGACCTTTCCAGGCGTTGAGGGGGCCTGGGGAGGCAGAGCAAGATGATCTTTCCTGGCCCAGGAGACATTGCACGGAGACAGGACGGGGCACGGAGACCGTCCGTGGAGGGCCCGGAATGGGAGGCTCAGGCAGGAGCTGCCCCCTTCACCCCACACCCGGGCCCCAGAGTGAGGCTCAGACAGGCCGCGCACCCAGAGCTAGGCCAGAGCGGCCGGCCCAGCAGCCCTGCGGGCACACGCGTCCCGATGCTCCGCGCTGTGCGCCTCCCTGGGCAGGTGAGCGCCTTCTCCCAGCAGCTGGTGGACAGGTGGGCGTTGGAATGCTGCTCCCAGGCACCCTGGCCTCGCTCAACCTGGCGTTTCACACACCCATTCCTTAACCTCATTCTCTGCCATTTCATTCCTCTTCCCACACAGTGTTTACTAAAATCTCTCCTCCCCACCACACTGAAGCACGGGACCAGGACTCCCTGGGCTGCCTGGGGAATGTCCCCACAACTGGGCGAGCCGCCAGAGCACAGAACACAGGTTGCCACCCTAGAGACTGCAGCACCCGGCCACCCACTCCAGGGTGAAGGACCTTGGGGGTGGCCGATGTCCTCAAGGACGAGAAAACCATCAGGCCATGTCTGAGGAAGAGGGGCTTTTCCTTTGGGGTTTGCAAATAACCAGAAAGGAAAAAAAACCCTTGCAGGAAAACGAAGAGAAAGAACCTGAATGGCTTTGCTGTTTGTTTACAAAGCAGGAGCCAGCAGTCAAGGGACAAGTGAGAACCCGTGTGTCTACAATCTGGTGTCTAGCTGCAAGTTCTACAGTGTAGGACCTTGCTGCTTGAAGCGCGGCCCACACACCAGCAGCGTTGGCAATGCCCAGGAGCTCGTTAGAAATGCAGAATCTCAGGCCCCACCCCAGACCTGCCGAATCAGAATCTGTATTTTAACCAGACCGCGCCCCCCCCCCCCAAATCCCTCAAGGCTGAAAAGTGCTTCTCTGGTACCGAGCTTCTCAATCTTGGCTGCACATGGGAACCACCTTGGAAAAGTACCCATATGTAGATCCACCCCCAGAGATTACAATTTAATTATTCTGGGGTGCAGCTGAGACAATGGGATTTTTACAAGACTCCCCAGGTGATTCTAATATGAGGCAAAATTTGCGAACCGCTGGTCTAGTATACAGGTAAACAGATTCAAAGAAGAAATTAAGAATTCTTCCTTGGACTATAAAATGGAATCCACAGAGAGCTTTGCAAACTAAGCAAATTCACTAAGAAGAAACTGAACATATCACCACTGATTTGATATGTCTCTACCACATAGCATCAATAAATGATGTCCTTAAGAAGAATTAAAAAAAGATTGAATCATACTCTTCAGTGAAGTTGAAAGATAGCACTTCCTCTCTTATCTTCTTCCCATCTTGTGACTAATAATAAAAAATCAGCGACTCCACATATGACAAATTCAAACCATGGCAAGGGGGAATATTTCTGTGCTTTAGTCTTACTGCAATAATTTGATTTTTGCATTGCACATTTCAGGTCTGATAATGCGCTTTGCTTTACGGTTACAGAAATACAGTGGAAGTTCTTGTGTTCCCTCACAGAATACAGAGTTTCCTTTTACTCACACACTCCTTTAATGTAGTTGGACATCAATCTTTCTAGCCTAAAAAGGAGGTTTTATTTCACTGCCAGGGGACAGAACTTCCAAAAAACACAAATGTCTTTCAGCATCATGTTGAGTAAATAATCAAGGGGGTATGAATTGGTCTCTCTCTGACTTCCTGCCTTATTTTGCTTTAAACTCATAAGTGAGCTATGAAAAGACATCTGCCCTAACGTTCCAGCCACTAGGTAGGACATCGGCCCCGGTGCTCCCTGCGCGTCGCACGATTATCTGGTGCTGGAGCGAGCCAACACGACGACGCATAGACGTGTCCGCGTACCAGTTAGCGCCTTCCTTTCAACTGAGTTCTTCATTAAAGTCACTCAGCAAAATATCAAGTGACTCTTGGCTCGGGTCTCCCCAGTCATGTCAGGTTTTACACATGACCTGACTACATGCAGTGGGAACTGGCATCGGAAAAAAAGGTCAGTATTCAGTACTCCAAGCCCAGGGGCAGCACAGAGTTCCCACGCCCACCGACCCACCTTTCATTTAACTCCTACAGAAGGCACTATTAGCTCCCGTGGCCCCACCACAAACCCAGGAAGTGAGAGCCGGGCCAAGGACAAGGACCTGGGGCTGCTGCACGGTGCTTCCCTGGGCTACCCGGCCCCCAGGTGTGTGGTGTCAAGAATGGCATTGGACAGGAGTCCCCTAGGACAGCCCCGCGTTGAGAGAGGCAACGGCGAGGTGTCAGGAGGGCCAGGACCAGTGCCTTTCAGTTCTGTAGCATGCAGGGGACCAAGCATCCCCCAGACTCAAGCCAAACTTTCCAGCTTGGCACGGCCCAGAAGTTCACTCCACCACGCATGTGCAGAGCAGGCCTGCTCTACTCCAGAGGGCTGCACCAAAGCCCACCTGTGCTTCCGTGAGTCCCCCTGGATTAGGAACTGGCCTAGCTGAAAATGTGGCTTTTAAAAACATGAATTCTCTTTATCTTCATGAAAATTCAAGAGGAATACAAGTGTATGCTGTGAAAAGTCTTCCTCTCACCCTGTCCCCTGCCAGCCAGGCCCCTTTCTGGAGACAGCAGAATAACAGGATTCTGTGCACAAGACTGTTGGTACCACCTTCCTTCTCAGAAGGGCTCTGCTCTGATGAGTGAATGTCCCTCTTACCTGTCCTTTGACCCCCAAGGAAAGGCTTACGCATACAACTTCTTTGCCATGTGACAAATACCATGACTCTGTCGGGTCCCTACCTTCATCCCTCGGGAACTCCCAGGGCACCGGTCCACATGGCACGGTTAAGAGTTCACAAAGCCCAGGAAATGAGTTGCACAAAGGTACATCTCCAGTATCTTACAGTGTCTGAGACCTGCAACTCTACATTTTTTTCCCCACCATATTTTACCTGAGTGGGTTATATTACCTGTGCAGGAAAACTTACTGTAGAAGAGAAAAACCATGATATTGAGAAAAACAAAGATAACTAAGAAGGACTAGAGGAAAGGAGGGAAGACTGCAGACAAAACCTTGGCCTCAACACAATAAGCGATTGAGAACGGGAAGAAGAGCCACAGAGCGTGTCTCATACTGACTGGAGCCTTCCGCAGCCTACCACGGGCCTTCACAGGCACTCAAATGTGCACGTCCTTCTCCACACCTGGCCAAGGGGGGGCCCAGGGGAGAGGATTCTGGAGCAGGAATTAATGAGTACTGTCTTGGATCCTGGTCAGTTGAGCATGGCCCTGGCATCGTCTCAGCTGGCTCATGCCTCCCTTGTGGTCAGGCACAGACAAGATGAGTAGCTTCATGTGACAGCCGTCACCCCTCTCTCTCACCACCACTAGACAAGCAGGTATTAGCTTTCCTGTTTAATAGACAAGGAGACAGCCTCAAGAGGTTAAGTGACTTGCCCAAGGTCACTCTGCTGGTTGGTACCAGAGCCATGGCAGGGACCCGAGCCTGTCTGGTTCATCAAGCCTGGGACTTTCCTCCCCTTTTTCACTGTGCTAGGCTGTTTTGTTCACCTCGATGTTCCTTGATATTCCTTCTGATTACTGAACTGCATCTGTGTAAAGTAGGGGTTTTCCATATTCCCGTGTTTAACTTCAAAACCCCAGTTCCATTTCACAACCTTTCCACACGTTGGGAACAAGTTATAACTATGACCCCCTCCTGCATGTTTCTCAATCACCAACCGTGCTTCAAATGTGCTCTGAAACACAATGGTGCCTTTCATGTAATTCCCCCATAGAAACAGCTTTACTTTTGGCGTGAATGCTAAGTTCTACCGTTTGTTCCCAATGGTGATAAGATTAATTCATTCTTATTTTTAAATGTAGTCCTGATCCTTTGTAGGCACAAACACCAGTTTGAAAACTGCATGTATAGATTGACCTTTCACATATTCAAACTCGAACAGTAATGGGTATTGATTATGGTTCCTGTACTAATGAGGAAAGAATGTACATGAGAAAACCCCTAAATGCCCACATACCAAATAATTAAACACACATACACTCTGTGGTATCAAGTGATAATTCTCACTGCTAATGTTTCCAAGCTTTCTTCGGCAGCACGTACTGGGCACCTTCCGTGGGCCAGAGGGCAGACCGCATGTGAGCAGAGAAGACTGACACCAGGCCCATTCCCATGCAGGGCCCTGCTGTGCCACTATCACCGCCAACTTCTCATTCTGTGGGTGCAAAACTCTGCAGCCATTTGGAGGAGGGGTCTGAGGAGGAGGGATCTTCCAGAAGATCCTTCAGGAGGGTCTCAGATCATCGTGGGAGACCCTGTGAGCTTGTGTGCCCAATATCAGGTTCACTTTGCTATCCTTTTGTCATGGTTCTAATGGCTTCTAAGCCCTGTGTGTGTCCTCCACAGCGCTCACTGCAATATTCCAGGCTCCTCATGCGAGAACATGCCACACACCCGGGCGCACACCCCAAAAAGGAAAATGCTAATAACAGTGTAGCCAGCTTCCAAAACAAATAAGCTAAAATCTACTCACCAGCCTCACCCATACTTATCAGTGTCCTAACAGCCACGGAGCTAATGGTGGTAAACAAATGCTTAAGGAGGAACAGAACTTTGGAGCAAGAAGCAAACCTTAGGGACGAAGAAAAGGAGATCAAGAGAGGTCGTGACCCAAACTCAGGTCTTTGAACTTCTCACCCAGGACCAGCTGATGTCTAACTCTAGCTCAAGCTTTGATTTTTTCATCTTTTCCAAATGTATCAGTTTTCACTTGCTGCTGTAACAAGTTACCACAAATTCAGCAACTTAAAATAACACAAACATATCATTTTACAGTTTTGGAGGGCAGCAATATGAATGGGCCAAAATCAAGGGGTCATCAAGGGCTGATTCCTTCTACAGACTTCTGGGGAGAATGCGTTTCCTTGTCTTTTCCTGCTTCTAGGGTTGGCCAGAATTCTTTGACTCCAATCTCCATTTCTCGATCTTCTTTCGCACTCTGATTGGGACCTTCCTGCTTCTCTCTCCTAAGGGCCCTTTGATTACAAGAGATTTACGGGGATAATCTGGGATAATCTCTCCATTTCAAAGCCTTTACCCTAATCAATCTGCAAAGTCCCTTTTGTCATGTAAAGTAACAGTCACAAATTCGGGGGCTCAGGATGTGGACATTTTTGAGGGATTGTTATTCATTCCACCACACCAAACAAAAAGAATACTCTTGTGTTTGCCCAGTCATGTGTTGTCCCTAGAAGAATATTTGCAAATTTGACAGCCCTTCTAAAATGCAAAACTGGGTAGAGGAGTAGGAAGAAACTGGTGTTCTGTTTGTACAGTTATATTCTGAGAATCAACACAAATTAGAAGTTGAGGAAATGACCACGTCTACTAGTACTATGCAAACCTAAGCAGAGGTTCAATAATAAAACTGTAAATTTGGCCCCAAATTCACAGTAACTTGGAAGATACAAACTTGAAAAACATCCATCAAAATGGAAAAACAAAACAAAACAAAACCCTCCAAACAATAGACTTTCAAATGCATCATTGCTGCTTATTTTCATGTATGCCTCATTTGACCCTCAGCCAGTGACCTGAGCACTAAATGTTTGGTGTGGTCCAGTAATATGGACACAGGCCCTGCCCATCCATTTCAAAGCAATTCTAAACCTTCCCCAGCACTTCTTACCATCTCAATGCTTGGAGTTCTCCTGGTCAATATCTCGCTGCAATGAACATCATCGTAGCTAAGACATAACTCAAATCTACCCATGCTTATTTCCTTAGGATAATTCTTAGAAGTGGCATTTCTGGGTCAACAGGTAAGCAGGGCATTTTAAAGCCTTATGACGAGTATTACCAAATGGGTCTCATACAAGTTGTAACAATTTACACACCCAACAATACAAGTGTCCAACCTTATCTACTCTGTTCACCAACACTTATTTTTATCTTTGCTAATCTGGTTAATGAAAATGATATCTCACGTTAATTTGCATTTCTTTGAAGACTAGAGAGGCTAGACACCTTTTTCAATGTCTACTGATCATAGCTGTCATTTTGTGACTTAACTATTCAAATAATTTGCTTATTCTCTTATTGGTGTGTTAAAAGTTTTGTTACTGGTTTCTAAGAGTACTTTGTTGTGAAAGATAGGCCGCCTCTTTAGGATTCACAAATATTGGCAAATATTGCCCATGGCTTTCCCGTATAGTGGGTTTTGGGGGGAGGGATTGATGGTCAGAAAATTTTAATTTTTATGTACTTATTTTCCTTTATGGTTTCAGTCTTCCATGTTCTGATTAGTTCCCTTTTTAAAAAATAGGTTACATAAATAGTCACCTGTATTTTCTTAGAGAAATTTTATACTTCCATTAAAAGGTATTCCAGGGGCGCCTGGGTGGCACAGTGGTTAAGCGTCTGCCTTCGGCTCAGGGCGTGATCCTGGCGTTATGGGATCAAGCCCCACATCAGGCTCCTCTGCTGAGAGCCTGCTTCTTCCTCTCCCACTCCCCCTGATTGTGTTCCCTCTCTCGCTGGCTGTCTCTCTCTCTGTCGAATAAATAAATAAAATCTTTAAGAAAAAAAAAAGATATTCCAATAACCTAGAACTTATTGTAAAATGTCATCAGGTTTTCCTATTAAACTTTATTTCGTTTTCAATGTTCTGACCCCAGAATCGTTTATGACCTCTCCCCCTCTTTCCCTAGGTATGTGAAATGCTACTTCGTATCACATCAAACTGTTTCTGTGTAATTGGCTCTTTTCAGGAGCTTTCCACGCTAGCTTGAATTGATTAATTCTTGTGCTGGTGTCACAGTTTTAATTAGAGCAGTTCTATATTATTTATAAATATTTGATAGGATAAAACCTTCTACCTTTCAAAACAACATTTTCTTGTGCCTTATTTATTAAGGTAAACTTTAGAAACCTTTAGTCAAATTCCCTCTTACCTATTCTGAAAGACTAGAACTCACTTAAGTTTCTAAAGTAATAATGGGAAGAACTGACAATTTTATAATATTACACTTTCCTATCGAGGCACAGGTCTCTATTTAGTCAAATTATCTCAAAAGGAAAGTTTTATGGCATTCTTCAAATAGATTCTGAACATCTTTTGAAGTCTATTCCTACATAATCCATATTTCACAACTTTTTAAAAAAGATTTATTTGAGAGAGAGAGTGCGAGTGAAAGCGCACGTGTGAGCTTGAGTGGAGGAGGGGCAGAGGGAGAAGAAGAAAGAATCTCAAGCAGACTCCCCACTAAGTGTGGAGCCCGATGACATGGGGCTTAATCCCAGGACCCTGAGTTCATGACCTGGGCCGAAATCAAGAATTGGATGCTTACCTGACTGAGCTGCCCAGGTGCCCCTGTATTTCACCACTATTTTGAAGGTGATCTTCCCCTGTATATTTTTAATTGGTTATTGATGATTTATAGGAAAACCACTGATTGTTTATTTTCTTACTTGCACCCTCCTAAATATTCTTAATATTTCTAACAGGCATTCTGGTAGTTTGTGTTTCCCAGGTATGTAATTCTATAGTTTGTAAAAGCAGCAATGTATTTCCTTTCCAACCAGAGTTTACTGAGCACCCCTGGTCAGTCCTCCAGTCTAAAACATCTGGCTGCTGTGCAGATCTTAGCAACACGGCCGAGCTGCCGCCACCCCCACACGTGAGAAACTCCGAAGCTCCTGCCGCTGGGGACGTGTTGCTACCAGAGTGTCATCAATGGTGTCTGGGGCTTGGCCCTGATTTCCGTTTGCTGCCACAATTATTTTTATTGTTTTCCAAAAATTAGACTTGAAGACGTGCCATACTTCTCAAATAAGGATCATCCAAAAATCTCCTCGCTCAAGCAGAGGTCTACAACTCTCTCCAAAATATGCTTCCATCGGAGTATTCCCTTGTTGCTACCATGTGCTTTTGCACAAAACTGTGGGAAATGACCCGTTTTCATAGGCCATGGACAAAAAGTTTTGAGCCACAAGAATAAGAAAAATACTTCTTACTAATAAATCTATCAAGGTACAGAATAAGGCAAAAATTTAGGATCGAATCCGTAGCCTCAACCCCGACGCTGGTGCACACTCTTGTAGGCGGGTAGCCGGAGATCAAATCACAGCTCTTTTTACTAACTCTGACCTTGGACAAGCCACCGAAACCCTCTGGGCCAAGCTGCCTCATATATCAATAGTGAATGTTACAAAAACGTGGTGATGGAAAGCACTAGGCCATGCTCCGTGCTCATTCCCTCACTCACTCGAATATCAAGTGTCTCCTGCGTGCCAAGCACTGTGCTGGACACTGATACACGAATGAACCAGACAGACAAGGTCACTGCCTTCAAGGAACTTAGGTCCACTGGGGGAGGCAGGCAAATGATGAGTAAACAAACAAATGAAATCATGAAATCATGACAGACAGCAGTGAGCGCTCTGGAGGACACGGACAGCAAGGTGGCAAAGAGCTGCTGTGGGAGGTCACCGTTCAGCAAGACATCTCTAAGAAGGGGAAGCAGATCTGAGATCCGAAGGACACAAAGGAGTCCAGTATGGGGGAAACTGGGCAAAGAGCACCCCAAGCAGAAGGACCAGCAAGTACCGCAGCCTAGAGACAGAGAAGGAGAGGAGGCCAGAGAGTTGGAGCAGGGAGAGGAAGAAGGATGGACCCGTGAGCTGCAGCTGGAGAGGGAGGTGGGGGCTACAGCCGGCATGGCCTCTCGGGGCCAAGATGTGCCTGGGTCTTACTCTGAAAGCACATTGCTTCTGCTGTTCTTATAACTGACGGTGACACGGGAGATACCCCATTGGGCTGCCATTTGAACCGGAAACTCAACTACACGTTCACAATCTCGTTTGCAAGAAGGGATTCCACACAGCTAGACAGAGGCTCATTTTAAGATGGCTAAGCATTTCTGTTAAATTGAGTCTCCAATATCACTTCTAGACCTAACATCACGCACAAATCAATGAAAAAAACACACCAACTGCACCTCCTACATGGGAGGTGGACATACAGCAAAGCTGCACCGGGGTCTCTGCCAACGAGGTGCTGGGCTCCTTGGGCATCTTTCTCTTTGGGCACATTGCATTCCAGCCCTGCCGACTTCTGATGAAGAGCCCATGGTGGGGACGAGGCTCAGGCTACCGGGTAGGTAGGAGGTGGGCTCCAGCTTTTGGACAGGCTGGGGTGGCCTATGATCCGATGCTGGACATATAGTCTCCACTGCCAAGGACCTCAGTGCTATTAGTCATACCACTAAGAATCATTTCAAAGGATCTTTATCACAGCTGTGTAGGCCAAGGGATTCTTTCAATCCTTTTATAAGCCCATGATTCGTATCAAATGCACAAATCTATATTTTTATAAGCAGTATTGCATTTATTTCCTGCGAGGAACTCTTGCATTGTTCTGCCTTGAAAACTGTTGGACATGAGAGGAAAAATAATTAAAAACAGCTTATTTCGGCATTAACTCTTAGCTGTGTCAATGGAAGAGAGCCAATGTGGTCTTTTTATAACTAAAGAAAACCAACTTCTGACGCAATTTCCAGGTTACAAAACACCAGTGTTTCAACAAGCTGTTTGTAAACCAGTTGGTTGGATCTCAGGATCTAACAACACTAAATATTAAACTACAGGAAACAAGATATTACAAAGAGTGGGTGAGAATGCTAGACCAACTCACCAAAGCTGTTCTGACCTATTGCATACCTTACCTCTCAAAACTGAGTGTTGTCGAATCTGCCATTCCCAACAATACTGCTACAGGACAAAGCCCTGGAGACCCACTTCCCGAGGATCTGGGTTTCCTATGCTGCTCAACCCATCCGAGAGCAGGAAAGGGCCTCCCCCAGGGCCAGGGTGCTCGTTTTCTGTCCTGCATGGGACTGGCGTGTCAGTGGAGGAATGAGCTACAGGAAGAGGTTGGAAACAGGGCTCTAGTGGGTTACAAGTCTCAGACCAAAAGGGAGAGTGAAGGGACCGGGCCTGGGAAAGGCTATGGTGGAACAAAAGCCCTGGCCTAAGGGCTAAGGGCTTGCAACAGGCCAGGGAGAAGAAAATAGAGGCAGAGAAGGAGTTTTTTTCCCTTGCTTTTCTCTCCTTTGTCACTAAGGTCTGTGGAAGGGAGGGAGAAGGGACCGGCCATTTACTGACTGGAGGAGGAGGCTGATGCAGAGGTATGGAGGACGCTTTCCTTCTTCTCCTGGCTGTGTGTGTGTGTGTGTGTGTGTGTGTGTGTGTGTGTGGTGGTAGTAGTAGTAGTAGTAGTAGTAGTAGTAGTAGTAGTAGTAGTAAATAGCATGTGTGCAGATCCTGTTTATATAAATGTCCACGCCTGCTAGTGTATAATAGTGGCCAATATTTGTTCAATACTATAACTGACAAAGATTTTCACACTTGTTTGATCTTCACTACTATTGACAGATAACACAAACTGAGGCTCGCTCAGTCAGCATCACAGTCAGGATTCAAAGCCCTTGTTCTTTTTCTTCCACCTGTAGTACATACTAGAATCCTCTACGAAGACTGAAAAAATACTGATGCTTGGATTCTCCTCCAGCCCCTGTGCATTAGGATCTCCAGGGGCGGGGCAGGGCCAGGGCATCAGTGTTTTAAAAAGTCTCCAGGTAATTTTGATGAGCAGCTAAGGTTGAGAACTCCTGTCCTTCCCAATGGTCCTCAAATTATAGCGTGAACAGGGATCACCAAGGGAGTTAAAAATGTAGGTGCCTGGACCTCACCTTCGAGATGCACGTTAAGCTTGTGTAGCAATATACACATACCTCTCCTTCTAGGCACACGGAAGGCTTGGTCTTCCTCACCCCCGGAAGTTTAGAATGGCTATGTAAGTGCTTCAGGCAATGAAACGTGAACACTGAAAAGCGACACATATCTGGGTAAAAGTGTCAATAACGAGCACTAGACCTTATACCCCCCTCGCTCCTATGAAGGTCTAATCTGAATCGTCAGTTTCCCTGGAGAGTGACCCAGGGCCCACAGTGGACTTTGAGAATTCAACTTTTGCTATTAAGGTAATGCCATCTGTCACTGCAGCACAACCTAACATTTCCTGATTGAACCTGTAGGTCTGGAGTGAAGTCTGGGGCTATTAATTTTTATAAGCATCTAGGGGATTCTCATGCTAGCGGCCTGCCGCCTCCACTTTTAGAAGTAAGCCCAATGCTGTGTTAACTTTGTGTTTCATGTCTTTTGTGTGTGTGTGTGGTTTTTTTTTTTGTTTGTTTGTTTGTTTTTACAATTTTGAGGGAGAGAGGGAGAGAGGGAGAGTGGGGGGAGGGGAAGTGGAAGAGAGAATCTCAAACAGACTCCCTGCTGAGCATGGAGCCTGACATGGGGCTCTATCTCATGACCCTGAGATCATGACATGAGCTGAAATCAAGAGTCGGATGCTTAACCAACTGAGCCACCCAGGTGCCCCGTGTTTCCGGTCTTTATACAGAAATTGGCAAGCTCAGAGAGAAAGAGGATTCATATATTTGTTCAACTTCTGATGTGCACTCACCTCTGTTAGGCATTAAGTGTTTACCTTATAAACAGATGAAGAAGACAGAGCCTCTCTGTCCTCAAAGAGCTTACCATAAAAGAGAAGGCAGCGGGGGAAATACTAAATATTTAAAAAACAAAGGGACGGAGACAGAAGAGGAATAAATTCATTTTGCCCAAAGAGAGGCAGAGCAGCTTTCTGAAAGGGGAGATGTATGGCCTAGATCGTCAAGGACAGGTCAACACTGTCCAAGCCAGAGCGTTTTCACAGGTACAGCTTTACAAGAAAGCATCAGACAGCTGGGCTGCAGCAAAATATCGGGATGAGATGGGGAGAGGGCCCGAGGGCTGGCATTCAGGGAAGGCCCCATGATGGAGGGAAGTAAAGTGAGAGGGAACCGAGGTGCCACACGGTTCTAGAACTGTGCTCTCAAGGAGAAATAAATGTGAGCCAGATAGGAGATTTTACACTTTTTTAGAAGCCACCTTGAGGTGGGGGAGAGTGAGACTGATTTGAATATTTAACCCAATAGAGTCAAGATAGTGTCTTTTCAATAAACCACCAATATAAACATTAATAAGAGAATTCTTAAAAAGAAGAATGAATAAGTAGTCTTCCAAGTCTGGTGTATATTTGATATTTTTGACACACCTAAATTTGGACTAGCCACAAGGGTTCCATAGCCACTTGTGGCTGCAGTACTGAACGTGGCCACTCTAGGCAGCTGCCAGAGGTTCCTAAAGACATACTTTTCTGGGGCACCTGGCTGACTCAGCCAATGGAGCATGCAACTCTTGATCTCGGGGTTGCGAGTTCAAGCCCCACGTTGGGTGTGAGGCTTACTTAAAAAAAGAAAACACAAAAAAACACACTTTTTTCAAGGAGGATACAGTGAGCATTGGGCACTCATTCACCTAAAAAGAAAACATGAATCAGTATCCTCCTTGTGCCAGATTTTTTTTTTTAACTACATAAGCCACTGAACAGCAATAAAAATACAGTGATATTTGAGAATATCATTGTCCCAGCCCTCTCCCCAAAACATCCTGGTTCAGGGGATTATATTTACTCACACATTGCACTCCTTAAGCTAAGTTCAACAAAGTCAGTCAATCTGCAGTATTAAGGGCAAAAACACACCTCTGAAGACTTCTTACAAGAGGAAGTATTTGGACAGCTCTGTAGTCCCAACACTCTTTACCAAGGTTGATAATTTTAACTTGAAGAGTGACCAGCAGGGAGCAAGACCTGCTCAGCTCAATGAGAACAGGCTGTCTGGTGCTGCCTCCGCTTTATCCTAATCAAAAGTGTCCTTCATCCTTTCAGGGAGGCCAGCGGGGGCACAAGGCACACCAAGGTGTACTCGGGTAACAGGAGGCCTAGACATTTCACTGCATTTCAGAATCCTTAACAAATATTAAATTCGGGGTGCCTGGGTGGCTCAGTCGGTTAAGCATCTGCTTTCTGCTCAGCTCATGATCCCAGGGTCCTGGGTTCGAGCCCTACGTCGGGCTCTTGCTCAGCGGGGAGCCTGCTTCTCCCTCTCCCTTTGCTCCTCCCCACCTGTACATGCTTTCTCTCTGTCGCTTTACTTTCTCTCAAAATAAAATCTTAAAAAAAAAAAAAAAACATTGCCTAACTTGTTGAATAATGGTCTAGAGGCCATACCCTTTTCCACGGTTCACAGATAAGAGATCCCAGATTCTGAACCAATCAGGATGCTCTAAACACATCCTCAAGCCCCCAGTCATTGCTGAAATGGTTCGGAACAGGAAGACCTTCTAGGTGGTACAGCACACATTAAAGACACCCTCCAGGGCGCCTTCTTCAGTCCCCTCAGGCAGAGCACAGCCTGTGCTTGGCCCTTCCTGACACTGCTCTATTTATAACTCTGGGGGGAAGTCATTTAATTCAAGTAACCTTTTGCCGTTCTATTGCTCCCCCCCCCTCCACACTTAAGGGCCCTGAGGGCAGGGACTGCCCCTTGTCTGTCTCTGATGCCCAGCACAGCCCTCTGCAGTCAGCCCTCACATTCAATCGCAAGGATATTAAAATATTCTTGACATCAGAATACCGACAGAAACAAAGGAAGACAGACTCAACTCGAATTGGGCCAAAGATCCCTTCAGTATGATATCCCCTTTCTCAAGGGTGCCAAAGAACTATTTTTTCTTTTTTTGAAAAGGTACGCTTTTCTTCCGTGTTTTCACCTGGATGGTTAATCCTGAGCCACTGAATCCCAACAGCTCTGGCTCCTCAATTAGGTACACTCTCAGTTTAACTGTCTAATTATTACCCTATCTTTAGGCATCTCGAACCTGTGCTCCCACTTAGATTCTTAAATCGTTTCAAGTAAAAGGGGAATTAGGAGCACACTGTTCTCATATGAATCACTATAAATAGTCCCCACATGTGATCACCAGCGTCTCCCTGAACCCTGCCCATGAAGTGAGAGCAGCCGGTTCATACTTGCAACAACAGTGTCTAAGGGCTGCCATGCAGCCGAGCAAGAATGCGAAGTCCTCAAGCAACTGACCACGCCACCTTCACTTCTGGGGTCCTGTGACATGTGCTGGGCACTTCGCACAGGAAGCCAAGACCTTCTCAACCTTCCTTTTCTCTCCTCTGGTGCCTTGGCTAGCCTCCAGCCGTTCCGCGTGGTGGCTCTCTCCCATTTCCCTCTGTTACCCCTAAATCTCCCTGCTCAGAATAGAGCGCACCAGCCCACGCTTCCCCTGTCACCGAAGGGGCAGGCTGCTTCCTCTGCGTTGGGTACTGTAGTTCGGAAAGTAAAACTGCATTTTTTGGCATCTACTGGCGTGGCAGGCTCCATAACACCACTTCGAAGCGGCCGAGTGGGGCTGCCTGACCTGCTGGTGTCAAGGGCACGCCCCTGAGCACGAAGTTGTGAGGCTGACCCTGCTGCAGCCACAGCCCTGCCCTCAAACTCTAATCACGTCCCTGCCACCAGCTGGCTCAGGCCATCTTCCTATTTCGGATACCACTTCTCACATGACTGTTCCTGCTTTCTCACTCTCTCTCTCTAAATCGAAACAAAAGGAACTTCCTATGTACCTGGCACACTTCAAATACTTTACACATGTCATCTCATTGGGTCCTCATCATGACCCTATGAAGCAGGCTTGGTGGTTGTCTCCACTCTACAGGTGGGGAAACGGAGGCACAGAGTGGTTAAGGAATTCGCCGGAGCTCAGACCCTAGGGGCCCAGTTTAGGCTTGAACCCTGGCTGTCTGGCTCTAGCCCGTACTGCCACCGGCGTGCTACCAGATTCATCTGATCTTCATTTTTAAAGATGGTATTTATTTATTTATTTGAGAGAGAGCGCATAAGAGCGCACAAGCAGCGGGAACAGCAGGCAGAGGGAGAGGGACAACAGACCCCAGGCTGAGCAGCGAGCTTGATGTAGGGCCCAATCCCAGGACCCTGAGGATCATGACTTGAGCTGAAGGCAGGTGCTTAATCAACTGAGTCACCCAGGCGTCCCCTGATCTTCATTTTTAAGCATCTCTCCATCAAGCCAAACTGAAGTAGATGAAAAAGGCATAATTCCCTCACCTGCTAATGAAAAGCTGAAATCAAGGAGAGCACAAGCTCAGAGAATAATGTGAGAACTTCTAACCTAGAAACCATCCCCACTGGACAGACAGCCCAGGCGGCTAGCAAATGGGGAGCACTGCGCAGAAGACAGGGAGGACTGAGTTTTCAGCCATGTGGACTTCGTGACCTTGGGGTCCTACAGGTTTAATCCTCTGCATTTCATAAGCCTAACAGCAGTCATTTCAGAGAAATCTATGAAAAGATTCCTTTAGGAAGCACCTATCTGACTCAATATTTGTGTACATCGTGAAACACTCACGTCAGTCTAGTGTCCCCGCTCACCAAAGTCACATAATACAAGGTTATTGACTCTGTTCCCCGTGTTGTACATTACATCCCTATAACTTACTCAGGACTGGAAGTTTGTACCTTTTGAACCCCTTCTCCCATTTTGCCTACGCCCTCCTCTTTGGCAACCACTGATCTGGTTCTCTGCATCTGAGTTTTATTTTGTTCATTTGTTTTGTTTTTTAGATTGCAGGTATAAGCGAAGTCATGCAGTACTTTCTCTGACTTACTTCACTTAGCATAATACCCTCAGGACCATCCATGTTGTTGCAAATGACAAGATTTCATTCTTTTCTCCACATCCTCACCAACACTTATTATTTCTTGTCTTTTGATGGTAGCCATTCTGACAGGTGTGAGATGATATCTCCCTGTGGCATATCACACCCTTTCGATGTTCAAACTGGGTCTTTATTCTGGAAAAGGTTGGGAAGTACTAACCTGGAGTTAAATCCCTGGGAAATTGCCTGCAGTGACAACTGCAATACGGTTATCATTGGGTTAGAGGTGCGCCTAGGTTTCTAGAGCCTCTCACTTGTGCGGGGCTGTGTTTCTCTAACAGGAGAGCCTCCCATGAAGTGCTGTGTGATTCACGATTATATTTCCATTTGTCATGCCTCAGAACACCAGGAAGAGTCATTTGTGGCAGATTTCATAGTAAGATCTAACACCTTCCACTTTCACGATTCCAAGAATGCCATCTGAGACCTACTGCGTAAGGCAAGGAGAGATGTTCATTATATCCCAAGCACCTCAAAGTCAGGATGGAAAAAGGCCCAGAAAAAGAGATTCCTAGCCAGGCTGCCAAGTGACAGCTGGGAAGAAAAATGTCCTCCTTCTGAACCCCGGGCTCCGTGGCAGCAGCATGTGCGCAGACTGAGGCCTCTGTACGTCATCTTACCCGCTTCTCCCCTTGTTCAGCGCTTTGGTATTTAGGAAACATTTGAATCAGTGCAGCCTGGTGGAAAAAGGGTCCAGATGTGAGAAATCACCTCCCACCACACATTCTGATAGAGGAGTAGGGTCATAACCTTCAAGTCAGGAAGCTAAGAGGAGAGATTCGGAAGGGCCAGCAAATCAAACAGCTGCAGAGCCCGCTGAGGAGGACCTGTGAGCCGGGCTGGATTAGAAGAGCAAGGGGCGGGGGGCGCCTGGGTGGCTCCGTCAATAAGCATCTGCCTTTGGCTCAGGTCATGATCCCAGGGTCCTGGGATCGAGCCCTGCATCGGGCTCCCTGCTCAGCGGGAAACCTGCTTCTCCCTCTCCCACTCCCCCTGGTTGTATTCCCTCTCTTGCTGTCTCTCTCTCTGTGAAATAAATAAAATCTTAAAAAAAAAAAAAAGAGCGAGGGGGCCCTTCTGTGGTAACTAACTGGACCCTCTGGGTGGTTTCCAAACTCCAAAGCTGGAGGTTTGGGCTTGGACCCTCAGAAAACAACGCTGTCGGGGTCATCATTTCATGCCTGCAAAGCTAATGAGAACGAGGATCTTTTGAGGTGGTGGGCTGAGTTCTGAGGTTGTTTGAGGCTGTTTTGCAAGCTCTCTGGGGAATGATGGGCATGAAGGAGGGCACGTGATGGGATGAGCACTGCATATTACACGCAGCTGATGAACCACTGAGCACTACATCAGAAACTAATGGTGCACTGTATGTTGGCTAACTGAATTTAAATAAAAAAACCAGAAAGTCGGTTCTGGAAGAGGAGCATATCGCAGACTCCAGAATCAGCACTGTCCAGCTGAGGAGGAGCAAGGGTTCCCAGGAAGGGACGCGTCCTCGCCCTCAGGAGAAGGCTCCGTAGCCCACAAGCTCGTGCACAACCGCCTTCCTCCCACTGGGCCTCCGCACAGCGTGGCCAAAGACAACACGCGCAGAATTCGGGGCCACGGAATCTGAGTTTCAGGTGTCCTCAGGATGGCTCTTCCGCACGCCGACACTGCCTCAGGACAGAACTGAGGCGATAAAGCAGCATGAAGACACAGGTCTCGCTTCACACTATGCACGTCACCAATAACCCAGTAAGCGAGGCGGCAGCGGCAGTTAGCACTTGGAGCGCCTACTGTATGCGCACACGGCTCCAAGAGCTTGACGCAGAAGCTCTTAATCTTCAGAAGAGCCCTACGAGCAGGTACTGCTAGATTCCTAGGTTACAAGTAGGGAAGCTGAGGTACAGAGAAGTTAAGGAGTTTACTTAAGGTCTCACAGCTAGTAAGTGGCACGGGTGGCATTTGAACTTAGCTTGTCTAGTTCCAAATACTCACATTCCAGAGACCGACCCCATGGCCCAGAAAGGCCCAACTTCTCTGTGGAAACCCAGAGGTGTCAGGCACTTTGAGTTTCTGCAAAGTAGATCAAGATCTAGGAGCCAAAGGGCTATTAGAGAAGAGTCTGGAGAAGCAACCCCAGAAGTGGGAGGTGAACTGGTGATTGTCGCATCAGGGCCCATCTTTCCGGACAGCCAGTCCCTGGAGGACCTGCCGTGCAGGGGAGCAAGGTGTGTGCTTCAAGCGGCAGGGACCAGGCAGCCCTCGAGCAGGCCGGGAGGGCAGGTCCCCGTGTTCCAGAAATAGCAGCGCCACCTGAGCCTTAGTGACCGCGGCAGTCACTGGACAAGACAGGAGTGCCTGCGCTCAACCCACACTGGCTGACAGACTTGCAGGCAGATAGCAGCGACTGCCTTTTCTTTCCTTTGAAAAATAGAGCCCCCACCCCTTTCTCCCTGACTATAGTATTAAAATATGCTCATTACCGATATGGCCAAAAACTAGAAAAGTACAAAGGAAATGAAAATCACCTCTATTCCCATTAGCCAGAGATAATTCTCTTCCCAACGTGGCCACAGCATCTGAGAGATCACCTGAACAAGGAAGACAAACCAATCTGATTCTCTCTGGAGACTAAGCAAAGAGGCACAGAGATGGGATGAGTTGGTACAGAATTCTCTTCGAGGTAGGTACAGGGTACACAATATAGCCAGAGCTGAGATCCCTACAGTCTCTCTGGCTCCTGCACACCTCACGGCCAGCCTGGGCAGCATTTCCAGGGATTCTGTGAGGCCCGATTCCTTAAAAATCAACCCCCTCTTTACCTATCCTGCTGTGTAGCTGGGTTCTGTTCTTGCAACATGGGGTGCCTGGCAGAGTCCAAAGAACAACCAGTCGCACGGAAAACCGGCCCAGCACCGTGGGCCACACTGAGCAAGATGCAATTTTTCCCCCTCAAAACAATACACGGCTTTTACTGCATCTTTAAAATACCCTAAGTCTGAGGAATCATCTGGCATGTTTCTGTAGCTGGACAACCTAGATTTTATTCATCGGCCTGCTGAACAGTTCCTTTTTCAGAAACATAGATACCATCCAAAACTTTTCTGCTATCTTTGTTTTTAACTGTTACGGCTTGCTGAATCAAAACAGGGAATTTGATACAAGTTCAATGTTGCTTCCTTCAAGAATGAACTCATCTTTCTAGGCTTGAGATACTAAATGAGCACCCTTGGCCCCTGTGGATGTATTTTTCACCCACGAAATGTTGGAGAACCACTCTCCTGAATAATGACATTGTTGGGGAAGTCAGCATACACAGACCTCATCTTGCAATGACCGCCCAGTGGAAAGCCCTTGATCCTGTTCTGTATGTGACTACAGATAGAAAGTAACAGGCTACAGTTCACACTATTTCCCCACTGTTAGTTGACCCGGAGCCTCTTGTTTTTCCCTCCAAGGAGACTGAATTCTACACTGACGTGACTGAAGTCCTCCCTCGGCAAGCTCCTCTGGGGCCCTTCACAATAACAGCGGGACCCTTCACAGAGATGCTGACGGTTTTCTGGAGTGATGGCTGGCAGTGGTCTTCACACTCGTAGTAGACGCAGAAAAAAAAAAAAAAGGGAACAAGACCCAATTTAACAAAGAATAAAAAGTGTAGGTTGGAAGTCTGAATATAGTAAAAGCAGGTGTTTTCTTCAAGGACATCCATCCTGATAGATCACGGCTTTGTCTATGTTTATGCTTTATTTTGGGATGTAAAGATCATCCATATTATCCGCTGACCCTATGCCTTCTGATGGCAGAGGCTTCTTTAATTCTCATGTGTAACCCTGGGGTACCTGGGAGGAGGCAGTACTTAATAAATGTGTGCTAAATAAATGTCCAAAACTAAAAAGTGGGAGAACAGTGTCTATTGGCCTTGATTTTTGAAAAACTCACAAGTTGTGCCACTTGCCTTGCTTCTTTCAAAGACGAATGACGGTCTCTTAACTGAGCTCAACCTAAACCAAGCTCCTGATTTACTCAATCCCATTCTCTCCTGGAAACATCAAGCCCAGTGCCCTCAGCATGCAAAACTGAGTTCGTGGGCTAGTCTGGTTTACCAGCCCATTTCTGTTTTTACCAGTTAAGCTGTGTATTTACCAAGAGGACATTTGTGTTTTGTTCCCAAACCTGTTTACGTTGGTTGTACTCATTTACGTATTTAAGTAATGTAATTACATATTACATAAACTAATGAAATATCTGTGCCTAAGCTGTTGCTTCTATTATAAGTTGAGTGTTTTGGAAAGACTTGTTAAAGGTGAATAGATGAAAAGAACTGCTTTAAATTAGAGGTGAACAAGAGAACTATAAAAATTAGGTATACGTGGAGGGGGAATGTTTAGGTCTAGAAAGATTTATGGCACTTTAAATGTCTAAGTTCTTACACTAAAGAAATCAGACCTGGAAATGATAGAGAGTGCAATACAGGTACGTTTATACAAGCAAATGGTGCAGAGTGCCAGTCGGTAGGAGTCCATTCATAACTAAAACAAGAATATCATGAATCATTCCTTGACCCTCCTTCATAAAATGTACTCTGGAATTCTCTAAGCTGTCCAATCTCATTTTTTAAAAATGTTGGCTCTGACCCACTAAAGTGATTTTGTGACTCACGGTTTGAGAAGATACTGCCTAATTTCATTGATGGGGAACTGAGGTTCAGGGGTGTTGAAGAACTCTACTAAGGTCAGACAGCTCGTGAGTCAGAATTACAAGCATGGATTCCACATCCTATGTCCTGTCTGCTACCCTGAGCAACCTTCCCTCTCATCCAGCATGGTTTCCTTTGCAAAAAGTAGAAGGTGAAATGAGGAACTAGATGACAAGGATAAATCCTAGAGAGGAAAGGAAAGAATCCCTCATTTTTTCCTGAGGCTCCACGTTCTTCCAAACATTCTCTGAAGCAAGAAAGTCCCAGCATACACAGGTGTATGCACTTTTTTCCTGTACCAAGGCATTCCCACATCTCCTGTGTTACAGACACATACTTGGAACAGTGAACCGTGTACCTGGGTAGAACACGTGAGCCTTCTAATTTTAGAATGACTTCAGCTCCACGTGGGAAAACTCCAGACAATGGAACGGGGAAGCAGTTTGCAGTTCTGAAAAGCTTTTGTTAGGTGAGACGAGCAATAAACAGATCTCTTGCTTGCTGGCAGACCCACGTTCTACCTGTTTCCCAAACAAGTAACGCCTTCAAATACTTTTCCCTCTGATCTGATTTCCCTCCTTCTGTGCACCCCCAGCCACAACTCACCCTCTCTACAGAGTTAACCCCAATATCCTCACCCAAATCTGACCACCCTCTCCCCGAGCCAGTGAGCCTGGTGACCTTCTCCATGAATACCATCACATGACATCTTAGCCATGTTCCTTCACTACCGCCTCGGAAAAGTCTCCCAGACACTCACAGAAGCAAGCCTTCAAACACTCCCCTGTTCCAGCTGGGTGGGTAGACACAGGAGAGAGGAAGGAGAAGTTCAGAGGTTTCAAGAGGCATGTAGATCGAGCCAGGCAGATGGCAGAGGGAAGCCCAGAGCCTGCTGCCAGGTGTCTGAGCAAGGGCCTCACCACACCCCTCGGCCATTACACTGAGTCTCATGAAAACATGAGAACCAGATGGGCGGCCTGGGAAATGCGCAACATTTCAGAGGGTTAAGCAAGGAGCCACCCAACAACTTAACCAGCTGCGTTCTGTCCCTTTTAAGGGGTATTAAAAGGTGCCTTTTGAAGATAGGTCATAACTCCTTCTTCGGGAGGGTGTGACAGACGTTCTAGGCTGGAGCTGCTGCCACTGTCATTCTGCCTCCAGCTAGGTTTCTCTGCAGGCTTTACAAATGAACAACCAACCAGATAAAAATTTTCTGTCTTCACCCCCACACTATTGACTCGACTCCCAAAGCAACTATTTCCTAAATCACCTACTAAGCAGTCAGCGGAGGTGGACTTAGGTCATCGTGAGGCTGACATTATGAGCTCCCATGCTATCTTTTCATCGGTGTGGTGGGCTCCCTGAGCCCAAGGATGGAGAAGGACTGCTTCTTCGTATAGTCCCCGCAACTAGAATTTTCAAACCTAAGTATAAAAGAGCATCTGACTCCAAGAGAGTGAAATACGCGGCAGTCACACTATTGCTTCCCTACCTAGAGTCCATGGCAGGCATCACCCATGCATCATGGCCATATTTCCTAAGAGCCTGAAGGCAGCCTCATAATCCCTCTCAATAAAGCCCTCCAAGCAATCTCTACCAAGTTATCAGAGTGGTCATGTGAAAAATCTTACAGGCTATTCCTGATTCGAGTCCAACAGATGAGGAGACTCAGACCCAAACGGGAGACAGATGGACAGCTTGCCCAGGGGCTCGGCAAAAAACAGACCAGCTGGACCCAATCCCCAGATTCCTGACCTCCAGCCTAAGGCGTGCGTCTCTCCAGTATCCCACTCAAAGTGGATGTCTGAAAAGCATTTACTGACAACAATAATGCCAGTTTCCTATGCCTCTGGCATAATTTACCCTTCACATTTGGGGATCTAAGAGAGGAAGACTAGAAGAAAACAATGAAACTTCAACAAGAAAGGCCAAGGGCAACTTTCAAGTAATAAGATCATGGAAATTTTTTTTTTCCAAAAGCACAAGAAAGCCACATGGGATCAGCCCCACGTTCCCTCAAGTTCATGCGCCACCCTTCACTGGCACACAGAGTTTACAATTTTCTCTCCATGCTGCTCCATTGAAACGTTAGAGCTGAATCCGGAGTGTGCCTGTGCTCCAGGACTAGCATTTAAGAATGTTTCAAACTTTCTTATGTCCATCACTGTTTCTCATTCTTGTCAACCCTTAGAGTGGAGAGACTTGCACATTCGTGGATAAAGCCTTGTATAGCTTCTGTCCTACAACAACCCATCTTTACACCCAAACGGATCGTTCTGGGATTTAGTCAGGGAGCCCAGCCACGTCCAGGGCATAAGGGGTTAGGAGGGACTCAGACGTGCAAGTCAGTGGCCCGGTCTATTAAGGAGCACACTTAACAAAAACAGTGTTCGCCCAAAAGGAAATATAAAGCAAAAGGTGAAAACATTAAAGGAAATGCAAATTAAGTGAGGTAAAACGAAACACCGAATGCGGCATCATCCACCCTCCAAATTTAAGGATCTAACAAGAAAGGATTACTGTTGCTTTTGTTGGTGTAATGAGACTACGGTTTTGTTTTTTTAAAAAAAACCCTTACCTGTGAGCTAGAAGTACCACGCACAAGTGAAATGGACTTTGCTTTAAAAATATCCCAGCAGGGGCACCTGGGTGGCTCAGTCATTAAGCGTCTGCCTTAAGCTCAGGATGTGATCCCAGTATTCTGGGATGGAGCCCTGCATCAGGCTCCTCCACTGGGAGCCTGCTTCTTCTTCTCCCACGCCCCCTGCTTGTGTTCCCTCTCTCACTGGCTCTCTCTCTCTCCAATAATAAATAAATAAAATCTTAAAAAAAAAATCCCAGCAAAGGAAGAAAATCAAAATGGTGCGAGAACAGAGGAAAGAAAAATGGCTCATGATGCTAACTGCTGAAGCTGGGTGATGGGTGTACGGGGATTGATGTTACTATTATTTCTCTTCTGTGTATAAAGATTTCCATAGTACACAGTAACAAATCGTTTTACTTATTGAATTAGGCAGGAGTTCAGTACGCAATCCAATGTTCAGGGTGGTGAGTGTGGCTGGTGGGGTGGTCCCCAGTTTGCACTGCACCCACAACAGGATTTCAGTTATGTCTGGTAGGGACAGAGTGGGGGTGGTCAAGGCCTCCCAGGGCCTGAGGAATCTTCAAGGAGAATGAAGGTCACCCTAAAGGAAGAGGAAGTTGGGCAAACAAGCCTGATTCAGTCGCAAAGCCCTAGCCCTTGGAGAGGTGGCTCTGACACCATCCCTGCCACGTAGACGGTCCCCTCGCCCAGCCCTCTCTGGACTCCTCTCTGGGTCCAGTGGGGCAGGGTGGAGAATAAGTAAAAATGCAAAGAGCTATTCCATCGACCTCTCTGGGGCCCAAGTCCCCTAGCTAAGTGACCTATCAAACAGTAAGGCAGAGGCCAGACAGGCAGCCCACTTCCCTTCTCCACAGCTCTGGGATCTCGAGGCTCCCCGGACGCTAGAAGTCGTGGCACTGCCCCCTCTCTCACCCACCACGCTGGGCTACAGAGCAGCCCTCAGGCCGTTAGAGGGTAACGTGCAACACAGTAGGGCGTGACGAGTTTGTGAAGATATATCATAAAGAGGAAGAATAAATATCAGGTACTTGTTGATGTCAGAGACATTCTCATAAAAGCAAGTCCAGAAAGATGGAAGAGAAGCTGGTCACTCGTGCAGCAAGTCATTTTGGGATGAATACAGCAGGTCTTCCCATGTTTGCTCAGGAGAGACTGGGAAACCTCCAAGGGGCCCTGGTAGGAGCCAAACCTGAGGCAAGAGGCTCAGGCAGGACACCCCTAGGCCTCTCCTGTCTGTACAAATGGATGGAGATGGGGAGGAGGGTGAACGGGCCAGGAGCACCTGGTTGCATCAGCCTCTGCCATTGCCAGATGGAAGTATCAGCTCTGCCATCGCTGCAACCTACCACCTGCGAGTGACTCAGCCAAGAACCTGGCGCTTTGCCTACTGGGTCCTGCAGTGAGGACCGGGGGGGGGGGGGCTAAGAAGGCACCTGGGGGTAAATGCATCCTAGGAAGAGAGACGGGGCAATTCTGAGACCAGCGTGGTAGAGTCACAAACCAATGCCCCCACTTCAGAACCCCAATATATTCACGTCCGAGCCCTTTGTGACGGGGGAGGTAATTAAAAAGTGGAAACTCTGGTAGGTCTTGGACCTCAGAAGCACTGCTCTCAGACGGGCACACCCTTTCGCCACACATAACTCAGAGGAAGTAAAGCATTTCCTTCTGTGGCATCGTGGGCCACCAAGTGGCTTGGACACCTTAAGGGATTAGCTGCATCAAGGATAACCGCTCCAAGGGGGAGAGTGTGGGGCCAGTGGGAGTGGCAACCTCCCCTCCAGTGTGTTTGGAGGGTGGAAGGTGTGGAAGGGGAGAAGGGCAAAGTACCAGGGACACTGTGAGCTTGTTTAGAGAATTTATGAATACATAAGAGCCACCCCCGTCCCCGCCATATGCACCTTTCTGAAATAACCAGGGACAAGCAAAGCAGCAGGGGTCCCCCGCACTAACAGGTGGGAGTACACGCCACGTCAACAAGGGAATAGCGAAACTGGCAGACTCATGCGCTGCTGGCATAAAAGTTAGCTCAATTCACTTGGAGAGCTATTTGGCAATTTGTTACAAGGGTCATAAATATATTTAGTCGTGCTCCCAGAGACATACCCTGAGGAAAGAATCCAAAAGAAGGGAAAAGCTTCTAGGCATGAAGAGGGAGCATCGCAATTGAACCTGGAGGCAACATAAATATCCAACAGAGAATGCTTCATTGAATTACACATGTCCATCTTAGTGGAACATCATGACATTTTTAAAAAGATTAATTTATTTATTTGAGGGAAACAGAGTAAGCCAGCACGCGTGGAGGGACAGAGGAAGAGAGAGAGAGAGACAGAATCTCAAGCAGACTCCCGGCTGTGTGTGGAGCCCAAAGTGGGGTGCAATCTCACAACCCTGAGATCGTGACCTGAGCCAAAACCAAGAGCTGGATGCTTAAATGCACCATCCAGGCGCCCCAAACATGACACATTAAAAGGATAAACTTCAAGACTTTCCAGCAACATGGAGAAAAGAACAACTTGAAAACTCGAGTTTAAAAAGCAGGAGTCACAACACCTGGCACGTGTTGTGAGGAGCACTGGATGTTATACGGAACTGACGAATCGTTGAACACTACACCGAAAACTAATGATTATACACTGGCTAACTAAACATAAAAAGATAAAATAAAATAGATGAAAAAATAAAAAGCAGGAATCAGGGGCGCCTGGGTGGCACAGCGGTTGAGCGTCTGCCTTCAGCTCAGGGCGTGATCCCGGCGTTGTGGGATCGAGCCCCACATCAGGCTCTTCCGCTATGAGCCTGCTTCTTCCTCTCCCACTCCCCCTGCTTGTGTTCCCTCTCTCGCTGGCTGTCTCTATCCTGTCGAATAAATAAATAAAATCTTTAAAAAAAAAAATAAATAAAAAGCGGGAATCAAAATCGTCTCCTTACCACAACTAACGGCTGTATAAAAATATGAGCGCCCCCAGACAAAGGCTAACAGCGCGCGACGTGACAGCGGACGCTTCTGCAGTATTCTGGCCAGGAGACGCTCCCCTTCCACACTTCCCAAACCTCCCAGTATGCTGATCTAGGATCTTTGAAATGAAATAAGGGAAATATTACTAGACGTGTCACAAGATAAACCATAACATAACGAAACAAAGATCACCAGGCAGAAGCAGACAAAGGGCTCGGGACCCTGGGCTCCTCTTTAGATACGTGATGGTGTGAGCTGGGAGACTGGGGTGGTCCCGAGCTCTCGGGTCCTGTAGGCTCCACTGTCCAGCACCCTTGCCCACACGGACTGTCTGGACAGAGCTGAAAGAGGACAAGCCTTCGGGGAGGGGGAGCAGCCCCCTGGGCCCTGCAACGAAGACCCCCTCAGGAGCGCAACTGGGCCCCTGGTGCGAAGGGCAGCCGGGTCGCAGGGGACAGCCCTGTGTGAGCGGAAAGGGCAGGAGCCCCACAGGAGGCTCGGAGGGCAGGCTCCACCCACCAGCCGAGGTCTGCTCCCATCCATCGCATACATCCCCCACGAGGGGACGGGACTCACCACTCAGAGCGGACGTGCTGTTCTCCAGGGCCTGGCACACAGCCAACAGGAGACCTGCGTGGGGAGAAGAGAGGAAAGGTGAGAGTCTGCTTGGCAAACTGCTTCCAGGACTTGAGGGCAGGCCCCTTGAAAGGTAAAGACCAGGCAGTTTTACGGAGAGGCCGAAAGGCAGGCCTGGCCACATAACTTGGGGGGCTCAGTGCAAAAGGAAAATGTGGGACCCCTATTCAAAAAGCAGCAAAAAAAGTGCCATTAAAGGTACTCAATATAAAGCTTTTACCTTCCTTCCATGGTCTCTCTCTACCTGTTCTGGAGTTTTTTTGTTTTTCTAATACTGTATACATTTTTTAATTGTAAAGAAACACACGTAAGATTTACTGCCGTCACCATTTTTAAGTGTGCAGTTCAGCAGCATTAAGCACATTCATGTTGTTGTGCGTGTCACGATGGCTGTTTCGCTGTGTATGCCGCCTCTCTCTGAGATGTGAGCATCCTTTTAGGCTGAGCACCGCACCTCACAGGCCACCAGCCACCGCAGGGGCGAGTGTGCAAGTGCACAGGTGACTGCCACGGCTGGTTTCCCTTCCCGCCAGCAGCTGGACAATGTGCCGTGACCCAGCCAGGGCAGGGCCATCTAGACAGGTCTTTCTTCTTCCCAAGGACTCCGACTGAGGCAGACAGCTGACCCCCAAGGGTATTACAACGTCTGTTTCTGGATGCATCGGGTACCTGGATAGGGGTAGGGGAGAGCCTTGCCCTTGTCTAGTGACCCACTGAAGAGGCCATAGAGCTGCCAGCCTGGGATGGGGACAGCTGTCACCACGCCCTGTTCCAAGAGGCCGTGAGGTGCACGCACCTAACACCAACTTTTCTTGTGTCCGGGCCCTGCCAGGGGCAGAGTGTGGCAGCGGTGAGGCAGGGAGGTGGCAGTCAGTAGGATCATGGGAGCCAAGGCTCCAAGTCCCTAGGACACACTCCGTTGTCCCACTGGACTTCACTTACGAACTACAAATTCAAAGGTAAGACTATTAAGAATTTCAAGACTGCAACCACGTGGCATTAGACCTCAGCCTCGGGGCCCATGTGAGCACGGGGACTCGGTGAGACGACAGACGCTGCACGCTCACGAAGATGCCCCTGCCAGCAGCAGATGACTTTCTGTGCCCTCCCATTACAGTACCGGAGGTTTCTGGAAACAGCAGCAAAGTTCCAATAAAGAAGGAACCTCTTGGGAGTTATGCAATCAGCATGCACTAAATTAGAATGACTTCCTAAAACTGAAATGCAGAAAGATAGCCCAGTGGCCGTGCACAGGCCGGGCCACCTATGGGTTCGCTCACACGCAGCTGGACCCCGACAGCACAGAAAACAAGCAGAGTCGTGGGCTGGTACTGCTCCACCGCACGCGACTAGCACACACTCTTGCATGCAGGTTGTGAGGGCTCCTTTCCCCCTTTCCACTCAGGGTGTAGACACGGAAGGCCTGGAGTCTCCGGGGAGAAATGTATTTGGAACAGGGAAAGCAATCAGGCTCAGGGCTTTCCTTTTGGCCTCTGAAAGAAGAAACATCACAGAAACGGCAGCCTGCTTTTCCTGGAGGTCTGGCATGGATTTCCCAAGGACCCCTACACAGCCCAGAAACCAGAGACTGAGGCTAGAGTAGGAGCAGCGGGCGAGGAGAGAAAGTGGGTGAAATCAAACGCCTTCCTCCATGCAATTTTTTCTTGCTGCTCATTTGGAAGCATGGCCCTTAAGGGTTCCTTGGAATCCACACGCCAAGCATCCGAGCGAGGCACTCCTGCCACGGCCAGATCCACATGGCCAGCTGGGGACCGGTCATGATCTGACTTTGCTGGTACTGCCACAAACCACTCCGGGCCAAAGTCAGCCAGTGACCCGTAGTAACATAGAGAACATGGGGATTCTTTGCATAACTCTGAGGAAGCACCGTTGGCCTGTCACCAACTGTCCCCGAACCAATGACTTATCTTGCCACCTCCCTCCCCGGACCCATATCCTGTCAATCAGCGAAAGCAGAGCCGGTACAGTTCCTGGTCTCCATATCAACCGCTGCTTGAGCAAAGCCAAGACAAGAAAGCAAATACTGTCCAACTGCCACCAGGACAGCGCGGAGACGGACACCGACTCTGGCGTCTGCGGACGGGCCCCTCCCCCAGCTGCGGGGCAGGTTACTTCGCCCGCTCTCTTCCTCACCAGTCAAGCTACCAGCTGCCAAGCTCACAAAGGCATTCTGGGAACTCATCAGTTTGCAAAACCACCATGTTCCACAGATGAAAGACACTGGGTGTTTTGAGCAATATGGAGAAGAATAGTTCCTTTCTATACCTGCAAAATCCCACAGTAAACAACATAATGCCCTGAGCTGCTCCCTGCGATCTTGGTTCAGGCGCAACTTCTGTTGATGAGAGGTGAGGCCTCTGCTTTCCCGAGGGTCCCAGACCAAAAGACAGGGGTCAGACCTCTTTCACTGCCCTCCCCCCCCACCAGGTGGGGGTGCCTCTTACTGGACAGGCACCAGTTCCGAGCCCAGCATTCAGGGTTTATGTGTTAGTCAGTCATGATCACCCATGATGTGGCTCCTCCCAGCCTCCCTGCCTTCTGGTCCAGCCTCCGGAAACATGTGGTTTTTACAGGCAAGGAAATGGAGGCTTACAGAGGTGAAGAATTTGCCTAAGCTCCTGCAGTCAAGTTTAAGCTCAAGGCTGTCCAAAAGCCCGTGCCCAGGACAGTGTTTCAGCATCACACCGCTCACCATCCTCTAACCATAGTCTGTCATGAAACACGGGCAGGTGTGTCTCAACAGCTACGACCCCCAAATGAGTCTGAACAATAAATTCAGCAGGCCTAGCAGCAAAGCTTGACCCCTCTGTTCTGAAGGCATCCACTGGAACTTTCTTGCTGCCTCCAGTTCCCCCCACTAGGAGCCAGGTCTGCCAAGGGGCAAGGGTGTGAACAGTCCAGACCCCCAGCTGCCTAATCTGCATAAGGCCAGGTGCCCAAATTGCCGGCCCCACGGCTGCGCTTGCAAAAGCCAGGCTGTGTGAAGGCCTTCCAGAAACCTGTGGCTCTGGTAGGCTCTGAGGCTCATCCGAAACACAGGCAATCCTTCCCTGGGGCACCTGTGTGCAGACGGTACAGCTGCCACACGCAGTGGCTCCAGGAAGAACACACACAGTTCAGATGGAGGCCTGAAGGCCACAGCCACAGGCTCCCCTCACCTGCCACGGGGCCCCACCAGTGGCCTCCCTCAAGGGCAGGAATCTCTTCCAGGCTGCTCTCGCCAGCATATTTCTGCTTAAGGAGCTCCAAAGAGGGGAATCCCTGGATCATGAACTTCAAAAAAGAAAAAAGGGGAAGTAGTGGGGGGGGGGGGCAAACCAGTGAAAGTGGCTCCCCCAACCACAGGAGTGGAAACCCAGGCCTGCCCTCAAGGGGGATAAGGGTTGCAGTGCTTGTAATTCAGCTGTTTGCAACTTAATGTTTCAAACAGAAAGAATGTCAAAAAAGAGGCTAACATATTTACCTTGTGAATTCCCAGACCGAAGCCACCATGAAACCTGTCCACTGATGTGTCAATGGTAACTGCTGTTGAGAGGTGCCAGGCCCCTATCTCCCCTGGGCCACAGAGCAGCATCCCCCCACACATCCCAGTCCCTCAGTGCAGCCCTTCACTCATGCATGGGATTGGGACACCCTCTATCCTCTCCCACCCGTCAGCCTCGTGACCACCTCCTCTGGGGACACTCAGCTCTAGTGCCCAGATCTGGGAGAAGCATCCTTAGGCCCCTGGCAACTCCAGCGGAGTTGACCTTGCCCTGCTCTGGCACCTACGACAGCCAGTATTTGCTTCCCGGCTCTGACCCAGTCACTGTTTGGATCGTTGCTCCCCCCAGAGATCCAGAGTTCCACATCTCATCCATTTTAAGTTCCCACAGGCCAGGCTGCCTGAGTGAAAGGGTAGAGGGTAGGCTGTGGTGTCACGGAGATGTGGAGGGGGTGGCGAGAGGGTTCTGTAGATCCTTCTGGATAAAGGATACCCTGGATTTAAAGGAGATGCTGAAAAAAGACCCATGGGTAAAGGAACAATGCAGGCAGGGGAGAGACGCAGAAGAGAATGTGGGTGCTGGGGGGAGGGCAGCCAGGATCCACCCCCCTTTCTCTCCTGCTGTAGTCAGGGCTGGAAGGTCATAGGGGACACAGCCTGAAGGTCATAGGGGACACAGCCTGGAGCTCAGGAAGTGGTGGGTGGTACTTAGAGTCTTACAGTTTGGCCTGAGGTTTACAGGGACACGCACAGGGCAACTGTGTGGGCACAAAAATGCGTGTGAGCAGGTCACGCAGGACCCAGGACCTACTGGTATGGCTTCTAAGGCCTCTTCCCTTATGAACTGCATTCCAATATTTAAGATTTACCTGCAAGCACAGCAGGATTTTATGTGCATAGCAAAAACTGTAATATTGTAGGACTTTATCAGTATTTTTAAATGCAAGAGGTTTTGATCCACGGGACGATGCTGGTTTCAGGGTAAGAAGTGGTTAGGAAGAAAGAAAAAGAGAACAAACGCACTGCAGGTAGGACAAGGAGGGAGTCTGGTAGGACCGGGAACTAGGAGCTTGCCCCTGGCGAGAACACCCATAAATGTCATGGCTGAAAGTAGCCACCCGCATCCCCAACACCCCTGTGTAGGGAGCATGGCCTTCACAGTCTACGGTTTCTCTCCAAGGAAGAGGTGACAATTCACATTTGTCCCTGCTTACAGAGACATAGTGACACTTGCTTCAGAGGATGTCAGGCAAAGCTGCAGAGGAATCTGTGGAAGAACTGGCCAGACAGGATTAGGAATACTCTGGGGATAGCAGGGAGAGTTTAGAAATATGTGACACGGGAATGAATCATCCTGGGCAGACGGGCTTATGGGACAGAGGGCTCTTTCTTCCACGGTCCCAGCATCTGGAACACTGCTTTTAAAACACAGGTTGGACCCTGCTACCCAAGGAGAGAGCCTTACAGAGAATTTATTTGAAAGAGTTAGTGTCCTGTAACAGGTGGCGGGTCGCAATGCACAGCAAAGAAACCAGCGATGCAGGGAGCGGGCAGCTTTTAGCTACAAACCCACAGAGGTGAGGTCCTGACCCCTTTGCCCCAACAGAGCCATGACATGCAACAAGTGAAGCAGGAAGACATTTCTATGCCAGTGGCAGGTGGTGGAGGGAAAACCACTAGGGCCTGATTGGTCTCCTGAGCTCCCTCCTGACATGATTCAGTCACAGAATTACCACAGCGGCTGACAGCTTTAAGTAACAGCTGTAACATTTGCTCGGGCACTTACTCCATGCCCTGCAGTCTCGCTCGAGAGTCAATGCAAGCTCCAGGAAGTGGATACCGTCGTGCTCCCATTTCGGAGGTAAGAAAGTAGAGGTACAGGAGATTAAGTAACCTGCCCAAGGTCACCTAGCTTATAAGTGACGGCCATTGCAAGCTCTTGTCACAAGGTCCAGTGGGCCCCACTTTGCTTCTGCTTCTCCTGTGAAGTACAAAGAACACAGACATGCTAGAAAAGACCACCGCCTCCTCCTCTCTCCTGCAGAGAAGCCGGGTATATGTTGTGACACAGGGAACACAGGCTCACAGGGAGCCCGGAGATGAGGGTCAGATGGTATGAATGGCGTCACCCTTAGCCAATCACTTCACCTCTCTCAGTCTTAGGCTGTTTATCGTTAAATGACAGAGTCGGGCCAGAATGTCTGCCAGTCCATAGAGTCCAGGCATCTATGAAGATACAGGGTTGTCCAGCCATCCAGCCAGGGACGGGGGGACACAATGGCTCCATTCCAACACTCCGTAGGTGGATCCCCACCTTGAAGAAGGATCAGACAAAGTAAAGCCTCCGTGTGCTTGTTTCAGCCAGCGAGCTTGGTTTATGGTAATTTTGTCCTTCAATTTAGCATGGCGTTTACATCAAATATCGGAAGACAGTGAGACCCAAAATTGGACCCTAAACAAGCACTTTCTTTCTTTTTTTTTTTTTTTAAAGATTTTATTTATTTATTTGACAGAGATAGAGACAGCCAGAGAGAGAGGGAACACAAGCAGGGGGAGTGGGAGAGGAAGAAGCAGGCCCATAGCAGAGGAGCCTGATGTGGGGCTCGATCCCATAACGCCGGGATCACGCCCTGAGCCGAAGGCAGACGCTTAACCGCTGTGCCACCCAGGCGCCCCTGAACAAGCACTTTCTATCTTTACGTTTTCAACACAGTCTTGATAACATACTCCAAGCTCACAACCCACGAGGGAATGCACTTGGGTCAGTGAGCTTGGGACTCTCCGCCGCCCCTCCTAATGACCCCTGGGGTGGCCGTAAGTGGCAAAGTCCACCTTGATGAGTCTAAGGCAACACCTCATGATTATGACATCATGGAGAATAAGCCAGTGTTACCTGAAGGCTCATAGGTATTTTCCATATCCATCTCAGTATATCTGCAGATGGGAAAAAGCCAAAGTATTCAGGATGAACCTTCAGGGTCAAGGAGGAAGACATGAGCAGATGGGCGTCTCGACTGCAAGGTCTACCATTTTCTAATTCTGACTCAGGGTCTGTTATGGCAGAGCAGAAAGGAGCCTTGCGCTCAGAACTGGGTTCAAATCCGAGCTCTGCCATCCCAACTGTGAGACCTTGGGTGTGTTATCTAACCTTATCGAGCCTCGGCATCCTCATTCATAAATAAGGATGACAACTCCTCACATGGCTTCGGCAAGGATTCAATGCAATAAAATGGAGTACACATAGCCAGAGAAAAATAGAATCTTCCATACGAAAGCAAAGGCAGATGAGGATGGGCTGCCAAAGTCGCCATACTGATCGCATGTTTCCACAGACGCTATGCCTCCAGCACCCTGACCACTCTCCAGAAGCCTGTACCTCAAACCATGTGTTCAAAAATAAACTCATCTCATCCCTGACCTGTTCCACCTCCTCCTGGCTTCTAGGTGGGTCTGAGGACCCGAGAGCCACTGTCTACCCCTCCCTCCCCTTTACCCCATATCCAAGCCCAGGCCTCCTCCGCAGCCTGCCTCCACATCGTCTATCTCATCCATCCCCCCCACCCCGCTGCATCCCTACTGCCAATGCCCCAGTTCAGGCCTCATCATCTCTCCTGGGCTATCACAATAGTTGCCTGACTGGTTTGCCTGCCAACAGCGTTTTTACCTTTGCTCCTGCTGCCAGGGTGAGTTTCCTGAAACACTTGCTGGACCATAGCACTTCTTTCCTCTCAACTCCCCACAGGCTTCCTGCTCACAGAACCCAGTCTCCAGTCCTGAGCAGAGATGGGAGGTACAGAACCTGGTCCCAAACCCCATTTCCACCTGCTACTCCCTCTGGACCCATGGACTCCAGCTGCCTGTCATAGTTCCCTTTTCCCTGCACACGACCTGCCCTCCCTTGGCTTGGAGCTATGGGCTCACGCGACCCGGGTCCGGACTCCAGTCCCTGTGGCTCTGTGGTACTTAACTGCCTGAGCCCTAGTTTTCCCTGCTGTAAAAAGAGCTGAAGATAGCTCTTTGCTGCACAGGGTTGTAATAAAGATTAAATGGGGGGAGGGGACCCATGGAAAACGTGTGGGATACAGAGTGGCACATAATAAACACACAATGCATGGAGCTACCACCGAGAGTTGCCGGAATATTCTGATCTCTCAGGTTGGCACGTCCCTCCCCATTCCTCCAACCGTGGAAGTCAGAATTGCCCCTCGAAGCGCCACCCAAATGTCAGAAATAATCAATTCTTCTTCAGAGCAGGCCTTATTTGATTCTGCCTTGTAATTTCGAAGTTTTCCCATCTTCTCGGTCTCCCCCTCCGGTGCGGCCAGGAACCATATGCGGCTCATCTGTACCCCCCCACCGGGCACCATGCCTCATGCCTAGTTAGGTCTTTGACGCATGTCTGTTGAACTGAGTTTCTCTAAGAGGTCACCAGCTTGAAAACCGAGTGGAGGGGTGAGTGCTGAGGGTGTGCAGATGGGGCATGGGAAAACCAGCTGATCCTCGGAATTCCTTCCTCACGTCTATGGTAGGCCCTCCAGAGACACAGCTCTAACTCCTGGTTCTCATTCTGATTTCGGCGGAGACGAACGACTCTGGAAACGTGGCACCCGGGCATGCATTCAAGTACTTGCTGAGCACGCTACACGGCCGACTCCGGCCCAGGTGCCGCAGACCGAGAAAGGCCTAAGAGTGCCTTCTCTTACAGTGTCCACAACATACCCTTCCTATGAGAAGTAATGCTCCCAGTTCCTGGCGAGCCATTCCCACTGCACTACGTGATACATGTCTGACCGCACTATCATTCCTGGGCGGTGAGGGGAGTTAAAATGTGTCTTTTTTTTTTTTTTTTTAAGATTTTACTTATTCATTTGACAGAGAGAGAGAGAGAGCGCATGCACGCACAAGCAGGGGGAGTGGCAGGCAGGGGGAAAGGGAGAAGCAGGCTCCCCGCTGAGCAGGGAGCCAGATGTGGGGCTCGACCCCAGGACCCTGAGCCGAAGGCAGACACTTAACTGACTGAGCCACCCAAGCACCCCTCTGTCTTCTATTTCAATAATGATGTGAACTAGCCTCGGTAGAGGAGAGGAGTGCGGAGTGCCATCCTTCTCTGGAGCCGGGAGGGAGTCTCCGGAACCCATATGCCAAGATGACCCTGACTTGCTTGGGCACCTGCTGACAGACTCCAGAGAGGTTCATTTTCACATGCTTAACTCATTTTGTAGGATTTTCACGAAAACTTTATGAGAAAACAGGAAGACCTGCCCTGGTGACCACAAGGAGGAGGAGACAGAGTCAAGAGGGGGCCAGCGCCGAGTGGAATGGCTTGGAGCAGCAGAGGGCCAGCCCCAGGACTGCGTGCTGAGCTCTACACGCCCAGGGGCTCTTCGAGCAAAGGCAGGACTTGCCACAGGGGTTCACAGTCTAGAGGATGAGACGCAACTGAAGCCAACACACTTACGTTCAGCAAGTTTCTCTCATGTTCCCTATTCAAGCCCTTTGCTCCCCCCAAATGCATCTACCTGGTTCAGTGTCCTAAATGTCCTCATTCTTTCTGCTGCCCCAGCCCCTTGGACCCAGCCTTCGGGGCACACTAGACCCCGACGTCCTCCACAGCACCCTCCTGACCTCTCCAGCAGGCACGCCCTCTCCTTTCGCCCTGGACACGGTCAGTCCCGTCAGCGCTGGGTGGGAGCGGGGCCCACACAGTCACTCACGTGAGCCGGCCCCATTGCGCTCCCTCTCTCGGCCCAGACCTCATCTCCCGCCATGTCTGGTTTAGGAGAACTGGTTCCGGTGTTCCTTCCCCTACCTCAAGGGGCAAATGGGAATATTTGCAAAATGCTTTGAGCTCTTTACACTCGAGATCTTAATTAATGCCCAGGACCGACACCACGTGCACAGGCATCAGAAACCATGCAGCTGCAAAAGGTGATGTGTGCCCTTCCCGGCTTCTGGAAAGGCATGCAGAAGAAGAAAGGGCTAAATCAAAAAGCCAGAGAGACCCTCTCAGGAGGATGCGGAGGCTGCCCGCTGAGATACCTTTGTTTCTGAGATCTGGTGGGTGATTTCACACCTCACACTGCCACGCAGACATCTTCCTCTTCTAACAGCCCACCCACTTCCAAGCCTCCTAGAACCGCGCGGCCACTGATTTGGTGGTCTGACAGCACCCGCTCCTCTGAAGCAAACAGCATTCAGGGACAACGTATCTTTATCAGAAGATGGGCTAACCAGGAGGCAGCAGGCATCTCCTCTGGGCAGGAATGGCCCTGGGCCCGCTCCCACCCACACGGACCGATGCTACGCCCTTTTTTGTGGGGAGGAAGCAGTCGTCTCTTGGGCAGAGCTAAAGCCTTAGCAAAGACCTGGGCCAAGGGCTGGGTACTGAGTCAAACTTCCTTTGCCAGCAGGCCTGCTCCCGCGCTGGCTGGCGGAGGGCCCTGTCCGGGCACTGCGGGGCAGCGGGGTGAGGATCACGGAGCCCTCCCGAGCCTGCTGGAGATCCCCGGGTGCTGAATCACCAACAGGCTCAACCAGGGCCGAGGTCTGCGACCGCAAGCCGCTGTGCCAAGCTGAGGCGCTCCGAAACCTTGTGCCAGCTGCCTGACACCGATTTGAGGCATCAAAGCGGCTGTGGAAAGGGCTACGCTTGACTTTCCCAGAGTCCCAGAGGAGAGAAGGAGTGGGGGAACGGGCTAGAGACCAGGCCAGGATGAAGCGGAAGATGCAGTGGTCCTACCTGCAGGGCTCAGTTCCCTCAGTACTGGGACCAGGTGGGCCGAGACCTGGCTGCCAGGAAATTCAGAAATCAAATGCCAGCTCTGGCAGTGTCCCCCAGGACCTTATAATTCCCCCCTCCCTCTCCACGGAGGCCCATGGCCATGTCTCAGTTTCCCCTGGCCTTGTGGCCCCAGAAGGTCCATCTGCCAGGCCCAGGGTCAGCAGTGGCTCGGCTTGGACCTTCGACCAGCAGAGTTAGCCTCTCAGCAGTCCCCACAGAGCCCGGCCAATCCTTCAGCTATGTCACGGCCATAGGTACACACCATTCACTGCAAGTGGCTTGGAAGGCTATGTACCAGGAGGAGATAAAAAAAAAAAACAACAAAACGCAATCCTTGAACTCTGCCCCATTTCCTCCATGCGAATAGCTTGGTGGTGACAAACTCTTCCCTTCCTGATGCTTCACTCGGGACACCCCCAGAACCACCCTGCGAAAGGCATTGCGATGCTTGGGCCAAGATAAATACCAGTGTGACTTGGAAGAATTTCAGATCGATGCAGCATCAGCCTGGGAAGGGGTGGTGGATGGAGGGGACAGCCAGCCTTGCACCAATGCTAATTACCAATGGCCAGGCCTCCATTGTGTTCTGTGTTCTCAAGGCTGGCCACAGAACACCCCTGAGGAGAACTCACTTGATCAGATGGGGGCCACTGATTGAGAAGCAGGGGCTAAACAGGGGCTAAATAGGTTCCCAGAACCACAGATTCGTAAGAGTTAAGGGGAAAACAACCTGAGGTTCTTGTAACCTTACATTTCTCAACCCCCATCACACTGCTGACTGGGAAAATGTCTACATGCTTTTCCTTGCACCCTGGAGAGGAGGGGCAGGAGGAGAGGAAGAGGGGAGAATGGGTGAGAGAGGGCCCGGGGGACAAGTGCAGGTACCAGCTGCTGAAAAGGGTCCAGACAAGGAGAAGGCAGGAGGTGCTGGGTTGACAACCTTGCATGGGGAGACCCTGAGCTGGCCACCCCTACCCTGGGGCCCTCACTGCTGGTAGTTCCCCCTAGGGGGCCTCTGGAAACTCGTGGGGTAGCTTCTGATGGTCGCAATGACTGGGGGGCACTCCTGGTATTTAGGCAGTAAGAGCAGGGATGCTAAGTTGAGGTAATGCACAGGATTTTGTCCTGCGTAAGATGCTCAGTGCACCCCCATTGAGAAATCCTGCTCCCCACCAGGGATAGTCCCTTCCAGCACAGGACATTCAGCCTCCAATTGCACATGCGCAGAAGTACCCAAACTCAGAGGAAATGGACCAAGCCGGAAGTCACGTGAATGGATGGTGGCACTCATTAGAGCCTGGTGAATGGTCTTCGAGAAGCTCGTGGGGGGCGTGGGGGGGGGTCCTGCTGATCTGCCTGCTCTCCTTTAACTGGGATGCTCCCTTCCCCCTTCGCAATTCCCTGTATTCTTATGTTCATCTGTCTCTCTGCACTAACCCGGAGCACTTGGGTTGCACGATATGAAGCCTACCTATAAAGTAACGAGACCGACAAAGCACAAACAGCACCCACTCCCAGTGTTTTACAGTCGTGGGCTTCCAAAGAGACTCCCAGAAGCCCTAAGGGGGAGGAACTGATAGAAGGAGGGATGTATTCTCGTCTCTTGGCCCACTGCCCAATTTTAGGGCCCCTGACAAATTTCCCTTGGCCAATGTGGATTCTTCCAGACGCAGGGGGCACAGCCATTCAGTGAATGCCCCCAAAGCACTCAGTCATATGGGCCAAGTCTTGTCTGCCTCCAGGACACAAACAGTAAGGAACAGGGCATGCCTGTCCCTACATTTCTGGGGTGGAGAGCATCACGTACCTTTTTGTGGTGTCAACTTAAAGCATTTTAAAGGAAGACGAAAAACCTGGGAAGACAAAGTAGCTCTTCTCTTTTTGGAAATGGGAATGGGATCTCTCCCCCCAATCTGCTCCTGCCCCTTTCCCTATTTACTTTTTTGAACTTTTGGAGGGAGAGAAGGGTAGAGAGGAGAAGCAAAAGGGAAGAGGGAACAGGGAAAAGAGGACATTTTCTACTAGGATGGTTCAGCTCAGGCAAGAATAGGAGAATGACAGAACAATGTGGGTGGCAGCCTGCACGTTTAAATCCCAGATAGGAGCGCAGTGAGAAGGGGGTCTTGATTAATATTCAGTGTATTCCCAAAGCATTGCCTAGAAAAAAAATTGGACTCCTCTTAGAAGAAGGTGGTATAGGAAGCAAAACCAGCTGGTGAGATGGTATAGCTACTTTGGTGGACAGCTGAGTGGTTTGTGGCAAAATAAAACATCAGAGAAGCACATGGTCCAGCAACAGAGTTTCTTGGTATTTACCCAAGTGATTGAAAACTTAAGTCCACAGAAAAACCCACACACGCTTTTAGTGGCTTTAGATGAATGGATAAACCGTGGTACCTCCAGACAATGGAATATTCAATACATAGTGTTAAGTGAAATAAGTCCATCAAAAGAAGCTCTAAACTGTGTGGGAGTCCACCTATAGGACATTCTAGAAAAGGTAAAACTATGGAGGCTGTAAAAAGATAGGTGGTTGCCAGCGGTTTAGGAGGAAGGCAGAGATAACTAGGGGAAGACAGGGGGCTTCTGGCGGAGCAACTTACTGTGTAAGCGGGGGATCCGGGTCACTATACATTTGTCAAAACTCCTGGAACGTACAACACAAAGAATCAGCTCTGGTGTACACTAGGGACTTCAGCTTAAATTTAGTTGGAAAAAGCGTGAACTTTTTTGGGGGGGAATACCACTTTTATTAGCAGTTTGGAATTTCTCCCCCTGAATATATGCTTGTAGGCCTAGATCTTGATTCTTTCCCGCAAGTACTGTCCATACCCCGGAACCGCACGGTCCACTCTACGGCGGTACCATACTTTCTTAAGCATTTTCCCAACGGCTGACCATCGTATTTATGATTTTAAGTAACACTGTAGTTACTATCTTTGAGCTTATAGCTACTTTTTAATGCTATTCTGATTATTACTATTTTTTAATTTGGATATAGTTGGCACACGTTACTTGAGTTTCAGGTGTACAACACAGCGATTCGGCTTTTCTATAGGTTGTGCTCTGCTCGCCACAAGTGCGGCTCCTCTTGGTCACCCCACGGCGCTCTCGATACCACTGACGGTATTCCCTGTGCTGTGTGCCCTTCATTCCCGTGACTTAGTCATTCCCTAACTGGAGCTCTGTATCTGCCCCTCCCCTTCACCCATTTTGTCCATCCCCCTGCCTCCTCCCCTCTGGCAACCATCAGTTTGTTCTCTGTATTTACATAAGGTCTGATTCTGCTGTTTGCTTGTTCATTTGTTTTGTTTTTAAAAAAAAAAAAAAAAACATTAACTTTAGTTAATAATAATGTACTAATATTGGCTCATCAATAGTAGCAATTGTACCACACTCAAGCAAGATGTTAATAGTGGGGGGATTATGTGGGTGGGGTAAGGAAGTATGTGGGAATTCTCTGTACTTTACACTCAATTTTTCCATTAAACCTGAAACTACAAAAAAAGTCTATTAAAAAAACAGCTGTGGACAATTACAACACTATGAAACAGAATTATTTTACTCTACGTTCTAAATTGTCCCATCATACTGCTTCCCTAAGATCAGGTAAAATGTCCTCCTAAGAAGGCCATGGCAGAAGCAGCTTGAATCGGACTTTTCTGGAAATGCAGAGAAGACACTGCTCAGCCTTCCACGGAGGCCCACGGATCTGGGCCTCACTCCCTGTCCATCGGCTTGGCTGAGTGTAAATACAGAGGCCAAGGCCCGCTTCCTGGCCAGGCTCTGCCATCGCTATGAATTCCAACTGGCTGAAAGCTCGGAGGCCAAGAAGTACAATTAGCTCCTTATATCATGAAGTGTGTTGTATGGGTGTGCTCGATAAATCTTTCCTGATAGCGGCTCCCTGGGAGAAGCCCTGAGCCGCTCTGGTCAGGGACTGGTTTGGGCTCCCGTGCGTCCTCAGTCTCACTCTCAAACCAAGAGCATGGCGGAGAACAGGAAGCAGAGGAGAATCCCGTTCCTTAGAGAGATAGGCCAGAGATAGGGGAGGGGAGGACTCTTCCAGTGAGAGGCTAGTAGGTACCATCAGTAATCGGAGGCCTTCAAAACAACCACAGAAATCCAGTATCTTGGTTTCAGGGCAACTGGCCTTGCTTTGGTGATTTTTGACATAAAATAGATAAAATATTGTAGACACGCTGTCTCTCAGCTGAGGACAAGTTATGAACGCAATTTTCAATCTGTTGTCAACTGGCTGTCAGCTCTGAGACTGAGGGAGCAGAATACAGGAGTTGCTAGAAGGGTGGTTTAAACCATTCCAATTTCTTGACCCTCTTGCTACATCAAAGGGTGGGCTCCCAAGTGGGTGTCAAGCACAACCTTTATCATACCAAAATGAAGCTACGGTTACAGAGAACGCTCCATCCCCGTTCCTGGTTTTTTTTTTTTTTTTATAATTCAGGCAGGAAAGGAACAAGAGAGTGCAGGGAGCCTTCTAATTATCCAACATCATCCTTCTGTAAAGACCTATAAGCAAGCTGATGAAGTCAGTGGCTTACTCCCCACCCCCAACATGGTCGTAACCTGACATTTTATTGTATGCTTATTTGCTTATTTTCTGTCTCCTTGGGACCAAGTGGGGGAGGTAAGAGTTTTTCACAGTAGGCTGTATTCTCAGTGCCAAGAACAGTGCCTGACACGTAGAGAGCTCTCAACAATACTTGAATAAATTCAGTTCCTTTTCAAGCCAAACCTGTCAGACTGTTCCAGAGCTGGTCAGGTAGTGTGAACAACAAAAGCCAACACTTGAACTCCTATTTGAGCAGGAACACTTCATAAGGACTTCATAAAATCTAGGTTCCTTCATTCTGAAATAAGAAGACACCATCAGAACTGTTCTATGGTGACAACTCTCCAAGAAATAGTTCAGACAATGGAGTGTTTTCTTCATCATGGAGGGGGGTGTGTGAGTAAATAGAGTCATCATGGTCTGAACTGGTGACATCTAATGGTGACTCGAATACACTGAGGGAACCAGTCCTGCAAATATCTACTGGGGGAAGAGCATTCAAAGCTGAAGAAACAGCAGGTGCAAAGGTACTGAGGTAGGAGTAAACTCAGCGTATTCCAGGAAGAGCAAGAAAGCTGCAGTAGGACAGTGGTGGGAAACAAGGCTGGGGAGATGCCAGGGCAGAGCTAGGAGTCTGGATTTCGTTCCAAGCTGGATAGGCACTGGCAGATTTTGAGCAGAGGAACTATGGCACCTGATGTCGGTGTTAGGAGAATCACTGGGGAGACTGAGAAGGGAAGCAGCTTTATGGAGGCAAGACTGGAAATTGGAGGAGTGGGGATAAGACCACTGCAAAAGTCCAGGTGAGAGGTGAGAGGGGTGGTGGGGGAGGCCAACAGAAGTGACCTTGGGAGGTGTGCTCCGGCCTCGTTCCTGCACGGCCCTCCTCTCTTCACCCTGTCTCTGCCTCTACTATTCCTCTGTTTTCTCTTCACCTTCTTAGGCCATGGTCAACCTTCATGGCCCATATCAAACATCAATGTCTTCGAAAACCTTTCCTGTCTACCTCAGATGGAGGACCCCATCTCCCTCAAAAAATTACAAAGCAGACAAAAGAAAAACAAACAAGAATGCAGGTCTAGAGAAACCCACTAGCAGGCTCAACACCCACAAGAGTCAAAGCCACAGAAGTCAATTTTATCTTGATCCTGATGTTCTCAAACTTCTCTCAAGAGCTTTCACTGACAGTTACCTTCCAGAGTCTGCCCAGAATCCCTGAGATCCCCCAGAATGCTACAAACTGGAATGAAGTTTCTGCCCCTGGTTATCCCCAGGCAGGTCTCAGGAATCTCTGTCCAAGATAACCGCAGGCTCACACGTGAGACACACATTCAACATCCAGGAGAAGGCAGCCTCTGGGTGGTGACAGCTGGGCTCAAGGCTTTCGGGAAGCTTACACGTTATCTAACCCTGCTCACCACAGATCCCTCCCACTCCTGCCTGCAGGCTGGACTAAAGCATCCTGGGCTCAACAGAGAAGGGCCCACAAGGAGCAAAGCAAATGAACTCACCTGGGACCCAGGACACACAAGCTGCAAATGTACAGACCAAGAGATTATTCTCTGCTCTGGGTTTCTCTGCCCTAAGTGTCCTGCCTCTGCAGCAACCTTTTATGCCCCGTGCAAGCACAGACCAGCTCTCTGCTGTCCTTCATAGCTGCCCCACCCCCCAGTGCCTGCGGGAGACACAGAGACAGTCATCCCCACTGATGCGGGTGTAGCAGTGGTGAGATGGGTGTGGGGCTGGAGCGCTAGGACAGGCCACATAACCTTGGGAACAGCGTCCTTCCCTCTAAGGAAGGTAGAAGTCAGCGTTCCTATCTGCTGCTGTGTCAGTACTATTTTGGAAGAAGGGCTAAGAAGGAAAAGGAAAAGGAGAGAGAAGAGGAGAGAGGCTCTGGGAGTAAATTATTCATCATCAATAAAAATGTATCTGTCAACCATTAAATATTAGGCATCATGCAAGGCACTGCAGAAGCTGAGAATAAGGGGAAGAGGGAAGGTGAAAGAAAAAGTCAAGAAGTAGGAACAGAAATCTCTAGATGAAACACACACACACACACACACACACACACACACACACACACGATTACTGTCAACGGAGCAAGAGGTCACCTGGAGACATCCCAGTGGTAGGACTACAAAATGAAAGTAGATTCTTCTCCCCCTGTATAAGGGAGGCAGTACCTAAGAATATCTATAGCTGTTCGTACCAATTTATCTACACCCTAAAATGGAAGGTTTTTACATAAACAAAGCCTTAGATTTTCAGAAAATTTCTGCCTGTGGAGCCTCTGAAAATAGCTCACCAGGTGATAAACAGCCCAGGTACAAACAACTGAGCCCTTTCTGAAGAGGCTAAAGTGGGGAAAACCAAGAACAGTGCACGGGTAGGTGGTTTAGAACAATCCAGACTTCTTTAATGCTTTCTAATGACCTCACTGGGCGCCTAAACACGCTTTTACACAAAAGTTAATGACTTTATCTTTAAGGCCAAACAGTGAGGCCATTCGCCCACTTCTCCGCTCGCAGAGGAGTCAGATGACATCACGGCCCCCAGAGGGCATTCTTGGCCGAGCCAGGACCAGCCTCTGCGATGAAGACCGCAGGCGCAGGAAGGGCCTCCATTCTGCACCCCAACCCTCCTCCCCGTTTGCAAGGGCGGCTGGTACCTGCCTCATTTAACGAGGCACGTTCAAGGGAAGACCCTTCTCACGTCCTAGGCCGCGGACTAGCCCGCCGCGCGGTTCGCCTCTCCGCCCGGCCTCGGACGCGCTGTCCGGCCGCAGGGCTCGCTGGCGGCCGCGGCGCTCAGACACGGCGGCTCCATCCTTGGCCTGGGAACAGTCGCCCACTGGAGCAGAGCCCTCCGCCTGCTGCGGGCGGCGCCTCCCACCCGGGAACAGAAAACAGCCGGACGGGCTTGTTCCCTGGTGAGTAGGTGAGGCACAGCTACGAGTGATTCAGCGCCTTTATTTTCTTTCCTGCCGGACAGCAGCGGGGCTCTCCCGCCCCCGGCTCGTCCTTGCTCTCACTCGGCAGCGCCATGCGCCTGGGGCTCCTCGGGGTCTGCGGTGCCCGCTGCAAGCACGAGGGCATCTGGACCCAGAGGGCCTGCTCCGTTCCAGAAGGCGAAGCCGTTCTTTCTTCTTTCTCTCCTGCTGAATGTCACAGCTCCAGAGCATCCATCGCAGGAAGAAACGCGAGATAGCGGCTGCTGGAGATGAGGTGACGCAAGCGAAGGCCAAGGGAGCGTACGGGGCAGCGGCGAGAAGCCCCGCGGAGAATACAAGCGGGCCTTCTGCTCGGAGAACAACAGCATTTTTATGAGGAGGTGCTATCTGGGTGCTCAAATCTCCGGAGATAGTTGAGTTTCCTGGCTGCCTAACACATCAACTGTGCCTCCGCCGTGGGCCAGCACGATGGGCTCGTACACAATGACCAACGGGTCAACTCTTCTGGAGGGGCTGGCGAAGCCACGGCAGTGGGGGCAGCGTGCTCTACGCCCGCCGGAGAGGTGAATGATTTGGAGTTACAAAGTAGGGAGAGAGTGTTCTAGAAAAGGATGACCAAGTAAGGTCCTTTGAAGAAGACAGTGATTTTTAAAACCTGCATTTTCTTTCCAGAAAGAGGTCTGTCATTGCAAAAGTGGTCCATCCCACTGCCTGTTTCGTGTTAATAATACATACCTGATGAAACCTTCTGTAAGCCGCAGTGGAGCAAAGTGAAGGGGCAATCACCCCTAATTTGGATGGAAACATTTCTTTTTGAGAGAGAGAGAGAGAATCTTAAGCAGGCTCCACGCCCAGCATGGAGCCTCACATGGGGCTTGATCTCACAACCCTGAGATCGTGACCTGAGCCAGAATCTAGAGTTGGAAACTTAATTGACTGAGCCACCCAGGTGCCCCAATATATGGAAACATTTTTGAGCATTTCTAGACCCAAGAAATAATCTCCAGGGCTTTTTTGATACTACAGGACACCTCTTGCTAACAGATGCACCAAATAAATAGAGATAACACACAGATGCTCACAGACACAGTTGAAACATACAAAGGCTGGACGCGGAGACGCTGAGTGTAGTTTGGGGGAATGAGCTTGGTGGGGCCACCCTTGCTGCTTGGGGTACACGCTGCCTCTCTAAAAGCTTGCCGCAACACAAATGCTGGAAGCTATTTTCACTTTTACGATTTCCCTTTATAGATTTCTTTCGGTTAGCAAAAAGAGGTACGGATGTAGGTCTTTTGTAAAAGTGAAGTGGCCCAACACAAACTTTCATGAAGGGGAGGGGGTACTTGTGGATGATGGGACAAAGGGGATGACTCCTTTACCTAATGGAGAAAAAACCCCACCTTTACTAAACGTTGACAAAATGTCCACACGATGGCCCTGCTCACACCTGAGGATCCAGATATGAAACTGTCTATTTAGGGCGGCCACCAGCCGAATGAAGGAAGTTCCTACGTACAAGCAGTGAATGCTCTTGCTGCTCTGATCTGCTGCTCCACCAAGTCAGTGGAAATGTCTGTGTGTTTTGTGGGTCGGTGTCACGGCTGAAGTGCAGGGTGAAGAGTGTTAGAGGAAGCCAGCTACTAGCGAATGTGCTAACACAGATTCTATCTTTAGTGGGGCTGTGAAGAGCGAAAGGTGTGAAAGCCAAAGTGGTAAAGACTCTGCCATCTTCTGCTATTATTTGGGGGACAGGTCGACTGGAGAGGCACAGAAGGACAGGAGGAGAAGCCAGCACTCGAGCAGAGGCCTTGGGGGCTACAGCTCACGCGTACTGTGACTTACAGGCCCATCCCTCTTTGGAGGACAGGCTGCCTGCAAAAATGGAAGAAATCCCCCTTTAAAACAAACACCTTTTAAAAAATGTACAGTAGGTGGGGGAAGGGGTAACAGGGTGATGGGTATGAAGGAGGGCACGTGGTGGAATGAGCACTGGGTGTTATATGCCGGTGAAGAATCACTGACCTCTACCTCTGAAACTAATGATGCACTATATGTTAATTAATTGAATTTAAATAAGATTAAAAAAAAAGAAAGAAAGAATATGCACGGTATAAATGCATACCAGCCTCCATGAATGAATTTGTTCTTAGAGGTGCCCCGGTCACAACAAAATATGTCAAGTAGCAGATGCCTCATGTGATGATCTGTCTCTCGAACAGCTAACTCTTGACCGGAGGAGAGAAAAAAAAGACCTGGACCACATTTGTTTCTATTTCCCAGCACTGGGAAGTGGCAACATGGCTTGTTGGCCAGTGTGACAATTACTCGCATGGCAATTACTCTCACGATGGCAAAAAACTTGAGGGAGCGGCTGTTTGCAAAGTCTGATTACATTTAGCCTACAGTCCGCGACAAAAAGGCACTTTCACACATGAACAACGCTAGGCACCTCAGCATTCACAGGCTTCTGTGAATGACACAGAGCAGCAGGACCACGAGGTCAGCAGGCAAGGGACCTGGGTTCAAATCCTGATTCTGCTACTTGCTGGCTAGGGGACCCTGGGCAAGTCAACATTTTTGTGCCTCAGTTTCCCCATCTGTAAAGTGGGGATAATCACAGTATCTCATAGGGTTGCTAGATGGGCTAAAGGAGTTTGTGTGACACATAAAACTCTTAAAGAAATTACCACCCACCAGGCACTGTTTTTAGCGATGGCCATCAGCTCCTCAGATCGGGCCCTGCCCTCTCATACTCCAAAACCCTGCTCTTGAGCTCAAGCAAGGTGCCCACCATGTACCTCATGTCATGTTGTAAAAAGAACTGTGTCTGGCTTCTGCCACAATCTGCCAAGAATCCAGGGCTTGAGGGCAAAGGCTAGGGCATGGCCCTTTTTGCATTAATATCACCAAACCCAGCAGAAGATCTGACACACATTAAGGGTTTGCTGAAGTGAACAATCCACATAGAAAATAAATCACCTGGGGCGCCTGCCTGGGCAGCACAGCGGTTAAGCATATGCCTTCGGCTCAGGGCGTGATCCCAGCGTTATGGGATCGAGCCCCGCATCAGGCTCCTCCGCTATGAGCCTGCTTCTTCCTCTCCCACTCCCCCTGCTTGTGTTCCTCTCTTGCTGGCTGTCTCTCTCTCTCTCTGTCGAATAAATAAATAAAAATCTTTAAAAAAAGAAAGAAAATAAATCACCTAAAATAAATAAATAAATAAATAAATAAATAAATAAATAAATAAATAAATAAATAAATAAATATCATCCATCATTTCAAGCTGATCAATCTTATTTTGGTTATTCCTCCCTTTGGCTCTATAGCACAGCATTAAATGAGTGAAGCAGCCAGTTTGGGTGAATTACGAACCAAATGTTACACGAGGCTTGGTTCATGAAAATCGCAACTACTGTTTGATCACTTGGACATATTCTACGTCGGATGACAGCTGAGATACTCCAAATGCCTCTGTTATTACTGTTAAAAGGAAAAATGGCCTGCCTTTTATCTGAAATCCAAAAAATCCAATGTAGTTGAAAGGACTGTTTTATTTTTCCCTCTCTTCCACAGTAGAGGAAAGAGGCACTTCACAAGAAAATAAGCTCACATTACAAAGTGAGTTGATGTTGTTTTCCTAAGAGTAAGTCTCGAACTTTCAAGTGGTTCACTGGGGCATAACCAGGCCATTTGCCAAAAACTTCTACAACCTACAGAGGATTCAACATAAGAACATACTTAAAATGATGGCCTCTATATCGGAGAAGATCCCATTATCGTGATCCTGATGGAGCACTCGTCCGGGAACGTGGAGTAATGACTTTTTTCCCCCTTCCCTCCATAAGGTAAGTTAAAATAGAGCACAGCTCTGCTACCCAAGTCAGGAAGAAAACCCTCCTCACTGGACTTCTCATTCACCGGTAAAACCTGAAGTGTTGCATCAGGTACCACGTGGGGCTGAAGAGTTTACCAGTGATGACCTTCAGGCACTGAGAGACCCAGAAATAGCTTCCAAATCATTGAAGAATGGTGAAGTGACTTTACAACCCTAATGTGTAATGTGCCTAACGACAGAACGTCAGCATATAGGAGGAAAAAAATTAATAGAACTACAAGAAGAAATAGATGAATCCACTATTATAGTCAGAGACTTGATTACCCCCATCAGAAATGGGCAGATTCATCAGCAGAAAATCAGTAAGGACATGGTTAAACTCAACAGCACCATCAAGCAACTCGATGTCACTGACATCCAGAGACGGACTACATTCAACAAGAGAATACACAGTCTTCTCAAGCTCGCACGGAATTCACCAAGACACACCATATTCTGGACCATAAAACACACCTTGACACATCTGAAAAACTAGAAATCATACAGTGTCTGCTCTCAGACCAGAATGGAGATAACCTTGAAATCAATGAACAGAAATGCAGCTGGAAAATCCCCCAAATACTGGAGATTAAACAATACACTTCTAAAGAACACATGGGTCAAAGAAGAGATCTCAAGAGCAGTTAAAAAACATTTCAAACTAAATAAAAAATGGAAATACAACTCATCGAAATTTGTGGGATGGAGCAAAAGCAGTGCTTAGAGACAAACTGATACCGTTGAATGACTATATTAGAAAAGAAGAAAAATCTAAAATCAAAAATCTTAGTTTTCATCTTGGGAAAACTTAGAAAAGCAACTTAAATCTAAAATAAGCAGAAAAATAATGAAGGTATTAGTTTTAGTTACTGTTTTTCCTACTTTAAGTATCCCAAGGTCAGTCATCTGTATGACAGTACTCCTCAAACTTTTTCGCTAGACCCCCCCCCCAATGGCAAAGAGAAGAACTCATACCTATTCTTCAAGAGTCTGGGGGCACACTCTGAAACATTCCAAAGGGAAGAAAAGAATCACAACTTATCCTTATGTCCTAAAAATTAATTCTGTTTTTTCCATCTTGCATTCTATCAACTAGTAGAGCTGAGTTTAATATAGAAAATATTATGACTTGCCAGTTAAATTCCTTTTTGATTCTTTTAATTATTCCCTACTCCAGGGAGATGTACCAGGTTTCGCCTGTGGCTCGGAGTATGCTGCTGCATACTCCAGAGTACTCCCGTGTGAGAAGTGGACGTGACAATCTACAGTCTCGGTTAACCAGAACATTACAGGGAGGACTGCAGGCCTGCCTCTGGACCCCCAACTCCTGAAAAGCACAAAGTTCCAGAAACAATAGGAACACACAGGCAGGTTCGCCATGCCTTCCAGGACAGTGAGACCCAGCACCCACCAGGCTTCAGCCAAGCTGAGGAATGAGACAGTCATCCTTTCTCCCCAGGGATTCAAACGCAGGAAGTATCCTCTCCACCACCACAAGTGTTTCTTCCTCCACTATGCCCTAGGCGGGACGGAAGTAGAAGTCTTGTCATGAAAGGGAGACGGGAACATGAATCGATATCCAACGGTAATCCACTGTCTACTTTCCTAGTTCTCAATATTTTCTGACCCCACTTCCCGGGGCAATGCCGCGTTCCCAACTCAAAAGAACGGTTCGCTATAGGATGAGCCTCGAATGAATGCAGCAGAGCAAAACCTCCACAAATAGACTCAAGCACCCCTAAGAATGTATCAAGTGACAAAAGTAGGATTTGAAATCACTGAGTAGAGAATAAGTTGTTCAACAAATGGCATAGAGTAACTGGACCGATATTTGGCAAAAAAGCAAGTTAGAGTCTTAGCTCACATCTTACACCAAAATACATTCCCAAAGAACTGAAAATTTGAAAAGTAACAATGTAAAAGTAGGAAGGGAAATGAGATATCAAAGAGGCACAACAAATACCTTTCTACCCCAAGAAGAAATCATAAAGGAATGATGAACAGATTTTAAGTCCTTAAAAGTTAAAAACAAAATACTTCTGAAAACCCAAACACAAGACATATAAATGTAACCAGCAAAATGAAGGAAATATTTTCAATATATATATATTTTTAAGGATTTTTTTATTTGAGAGAGGAGAAAGAGAGAGCACAGAGCGTGTGAGAACACGAGTGGGGGGAGGGGCAGAGAGAGGGAGAAGCAGACTCCCCGCTGAGCAAGGAGCCGATCATGGACTCAATTCCAGGACCCTGGGATCATGACCTGAGCCGAAGGCAGATGCTTAACCAACTGAGCCACCCAGGCACCCCTCAATATATCTTTTTAAAAACTGTTTACAAATCAAGAATTAAATAACCTACCCTAAACATGGTCTAAGTCACAAGAAAATAAATTCAAATACTCAAACATGGAAAAGCGTTCAATGTACCAAACTTTGGTTTTAACCAAACAAATACAAATTAAAACAATCAGATACCATTTGGGCAACACAATGAACAGAATCTAGAAAGTTATCATATTAATCATCGGCAGGCTTGCCAACAAATAGGCATTCACAATAGGTGGCAGAAAGTAATAAATCTGTACAGCTTTTCTGGAGGGCAGACTGTCAAAACATATTAAGCGTTGAAAAAGTGTCTAACTTTTGACCTACTAGCCCGTTTTTGGGGATTTAGTCATAGAAGATAATGAAAAGATAATGAAAAGCTAAATCATTAGCTGCAGGAATTTTCATTTCAGGTTTGAGTATCTGAGTTTAAGGCAATCTACATCTCTGGCCATAAAGGATGCGTAAACAATGACAGACTTGTATAATGGAAGGTGTTATAGCCACCAAAAAAAAAAAAAAAAAAAAAGATAAGTCGATAGATATGCCTGTATTTTTGCCGCAGAAATATTTTCCCTATAGACTGTAAAGTAAAAAGCAGATTTAAAAATACCAAATGCTTTTTTGTGTGAAGGGAAAAAGTGAGCATATGAATATCTGTATCCACACAGAGAAAGAGATCTGGTCGGATACTTGCTAGTTGAACCTAGTAAGAGGATGTCTCTGGGTGCTTTTTTGATTCTTCTGTTTGTAGACTCTGATTTCGATTTCACTTTGGAAAAGGAGTGAGTGGGATTTAGCCAAGGCTAGCCGAGAAGGCGCGTCTCCTGCATGGCCCACGTGGGGAGGTGGTGCCCAGAGCGTGCCCATGTTCTGTGAATGCTAAGGGGCCTGCCCAAGAAGTGTGCTTGTTTTGGGGTTTTCTTTGCATGGCAGGGGAGTGGCTGATGAGGTTTAGGGAGAGCCCAGATCCAGAGGATTCCCCATCTGTGTGGACTAGGAGTTTACCTTACCTCCCTAAATAATGCTCAGGCCTGAAGCTTGCTTTCATTCCAGTCTCAGGGGCCTATGATTCATCCCCTGAAACACTAATTATAACACCCAAGGTCTGCTATGTGCAAAGAACATCTGTCATTGTTTAAATGTGCTGGCAGGGAGTGTGCACAGCATGCAAGCCGGCCCGATGATACGCTCCTCCAATGCAAAAAACAATAACCCAGAAACTGTTCCGAGGTGAGACGTGTTCAAGCCCCGAGCCGCCAACTGAGCTCGGTGACCTAGAAGGTGAGCAGGTTAGGCCCCTCCACAGTGTATAGGCCAGCTCCTCTTAGCCCCCGCCACGGTAAAAGTTATAGGTCTTGTGCTTTTTCTTTCCACCAAAAAGCATGTTCTGTTTGTTTTTGCCCTGCTGGTTCCCAAGGCCTGGCAGAGGGAGGGGAGCGGAGTGTGTAATTGCAAACCTCTCATTTATCAGCTTCAGCCGCTTTTGTGTCACCTTATGACGTGTACCATTTAGCCGGTTAATCTCCCGCACCCCTTGGAAGTACAGTAATTACCCGGAGAAAGCCTCTGACCTGGCAAGAGAGGCTGAGAGAGCCGTAAAGGCGCATCTGTCCTTTACGGGCCCAGGAGAATGGTTTACTGACCTCATTCGTACTCAGATCAAAGGCCCTAAAGAACTCAAGCTGAAGATACGGTCTCTTTGTAAGAATCCAACATTTCCACCTAGAGGTTCTGATCTTAAAAACACAAAAATCATCCCAAAGCAAGTGAGCCAACAACAGCAAAAATCTCCCACACCAGCACTGGTTGTCTTGCGACAAACACTCCCGTCGCATCTAACGGACACAATAGGGTAGCTGGAGGTTTTTAAACTTTGTAAAGCTTAAGGAACCAACAGGGAGCTGGTCAGCAGCCTTTGCTAGAAGTTCCAATGCCATGCACCATCCCATCAGAAATGGCATTACTGTGGCAACCTGGGCACACGCAGTTGGGCAAATAAACGAGTTATTTCCCTGGGCTCCTGGGGACACTATTAAAATGAAGTCTTCCCTTGAATTTGGTTTAAGATTGAAAAGAAGGTTTTTTGGTTTTTTGTTTTTTTCCAATTATCATCAAGAAAAACAAACTTGATAATGTATTTTATTTTGGGGGGCCTAGGTGCTTACTTATTTTCCTATTTGGTAAAGTCACATTAACCGGGGCCACTGATGCAAAAGAAAACTTTAAGTTAAAAGGAGATTCTTTATAAAATCCGTGCCTAAAAATTTCGAAATCTGAATTGAATAGATTGTGAGGACAAGGACTACCAAAAATGACTCAAGAGGAGAACTTAAACTGACCACTAGCAATTTCTGTCAAGCCTTCACAGAGCCACTTACTCCCCTGATAGTTCAGCTACTCAAGAGCATTAAACAGATGGAAGGTTTTAAAATGTATTGTATAAAGTGACATAATGCTGGTATCAAAACCTAAAAAAGAAAACAAGGCCCCAAACACTTCAGAACGGATCAAACCTAGCAGCAGGCACAGAGAATAATACCACGGAGCCACGAGGGGTTCATTCCAGGAATTTAAGAATGGCTTTAACACAAGCAAGTCAATCAAAGCCCTCAAAACATTCGGGGAAAAAAAAAAAAAAAAAAAAACCTAAACCCACAACTTGTATTATCTCCCCTGCTTTAAAATACAAATCAAAATGCCAAATCTTTTAGTAAGTTATGAAGAGAAGTACATTTTATTAACGCGATAAAGTTTATTCGTATATATACACATATGTACATTTTCGTATTTATGTGTATATAAAGTTATTCTCATGTATATATAACGACAAGGTCACTCTTGCACTTAACTATTAAATACTACAAACACTATCCGTAAGTCAAGAAAAATACAAGGATATCTACTGCCTTTTTAAAAATGTTCTTGAAGTTCTAGTCAGCACTATAAGTAATAAAAGATAAAAATATTGAAAGGAAGGAGGCAAAGCTATCACTATTCAAGATTACATGTACCTGCAAGCCTAAGAGAAACTGGAGGCCTATTAGAATTAACAAGACCCATTACAAAATAAATGTATATTTTTAAAAAAGCTTTAAATGCTAGCAACACCAGTTACAATAGAGAGCAGTGGGAAATGTCTAATTCACTAAAACACAAGCTCCATGTCTTATTCTCGGCCGATTCCCCAGCATCTAGAAGCAGCCTCTGCACAGAATAGGCGCTCAATAAGTATTTGCAGAATTCATGAATGAACAAATGCACAATATGTGCAAAAATACAAAATAACAGAACCAAAATAAAATTCTACAGATTCAAGTACTTATAAGAATTTAGCATGTGATAAAAATGGAATCTCAAACTACAATAGACAGATTACTCCATAAATAGCAATTGAGACTATTAACCGGTTGGCTGTTTTTTATGAAATGTGAGTTGTACCTCACACCATACACAAGAATAAATTCTCGGTACAATAGTTCAACATGATATAGGAGACATCGGAGGGAAAAAAAAGTAAATATTTGCCTTCTCTTAGGCCAGGGAAGGTTTTCCTAACTATAGAAGTGAAAGGTAGAAAGCTTAAGGGGAAAGATTTATATTTCTAGTTTCTGCTACATAAAAATAAAAATCTGTGGCATGTCAAAAACACCATAAACAAAACAGTAAAAGACAAAGGGGGGGAACACTTGCAATAAAGTATTAATATCCTTTTTATATAAAATGTTATAAAGCTCCAAGAAAAGGATAATCAATCAATAAGAAAAAAAAAAACCTGAAAAGGTTAAGAGAGAAATAAGACGACATGGACAACAAACAAATCGAATCATCCTAACAAATGTTAAATATGCAGATTGGGCTGAGGTCTTTTTCTCCCAACTTGGCAACTGTTAAAGCTAACTGCTAGTGTTAGGGAAGATTGAGGAAAATGGCATTCATACACTGCTTGTGGGAGAAAAGGCCAATTGGTAGGAATTTATCGTAAAGCTGTGCCAAACACACACCAAAATGCCTGTCGTATTATTTATCTTCCTTGACTTTAGGCTTTGTAAATTTAATATAGGCTTGTTTTTAAAAAGTTAACCAATTCAAACCAAGGCACTGTACCATACATATGGTTCTATGCCTTTCTAAATTTAAGATTTCATGAAACCTTTATTCTTTTTAGTAGACACATAGTAAATCAATATACTGTTATATAAAAATAACTTATTTAAGGAATCTCCTCAAATAATTACAGCAATAGGTACTGGCAACTTGCTACTGTTATAAACAAAATCAACAATCACCATCCTTTACATTTTTTCTTTGCACATTTAGGCAAGTATTTACATAGGATATGCATCAAAAAGTGGAATGATGACCCAAGTTATGCCCACTTAAAATTGATAGCTACTGCCATACTGACTTCCCAAAAAGCTGTATCAACTAATATTCCCAACAGTGTGTGGGTTCTTCGTAAAAGTGAGAAATGGGAAAAATTTATATGGCCAAAAGGGCTTCAAAATGGGTTAAATTATAGTAAATATAGTCAAGAGATTACTTGCCGGCCACTAAGAAGGATGTAAATGACACTAAGAATGAATGTTAAAGAACCTAAAAATGTCCATTACGAAGGTTGTTAAGTTGCAAAAACAAATGAGTTAAACAGTGTGCGGTCATCAGAACTCACAGATGCTTTCAGAGAATATCTACCTATACTCTCATCCACAGGCTGTGTAACGAAATGTTAAGCGTGGTTATCATTAGATGGTAGAATAACAGGCCATTGAAACACTTCTCTTATGCTTTCCAGAATTTTCCAAATAGTAGAAAAAAAAAAAGTTTCTGCAATCACTAAAAAAACTAAATCCTAATCTATTTTTTTAAAAATAACAATTATTCTGAAAACTAATTGCATCCGTGTGGTTAGAATTTATATGCAACCACCCTTGGCGATCACAATGAAGAATTTTCCAGCATGAATGTTAACTATGGGGCCTAATGTTTGCCAACTGAGTCTACGCTTGGGAGAATCCAGGACCAGACACCCCAAGTGGGTCATCAAGGGCTTAGTGATCTCCTTTAAGGATCCACCTGTTCTCTAGATGGGCCAAGGGCAGAGATGAAGACCCAGGATCTCTGCCTCCAAAGAACCCTCAAACTACTAGAGAGGACAAGCACCAACCAATATCAATCCACGGCAGGACATGGAGGGACCAGAACTCTACTGCTAAGGTTCCCAGCAAGAAAAGTTAACACGTTCAAAGATTAAAACCAAAAAAGGCAAGGCATTAGTAGGCTGGTGTTCGGTGAGTTACACAAGCTTGTTACACAAAGCAGTTATATGTACATCTCTCCTTGAGGAAGTCCTGAACCATCTCTCTACAAGTACTTGAGAAATGCAAACACTAAGGTGAGCAAAACAGAGCTTTTCAAGGTAAGGAAGGGGACAACAAAAAATTAAAAGCAAAAATGCTGAGCAAAGAATTCACTTGACTGGGGAAAGACTTCATGTGAAATTGTGTTTCCTCTGACTTAAGAAGAAAACAAAAAAGGCACTAGCAAAGACATAAAATTCCATTTCAACGAACTTCCAACTTTTTCTAAGCCCAGGTGACAACTCTTTAAGTTATAACCAATTCATAATGTCTCAAAAGACTACCCAGATATATTTTTTAAATTTTTTAAAAAGATTTATTTATGAGAGGAAGAGTGCAAGCACATGTGAGTGGGGGGTGGGAGGGGCAGAGGGAAAAGATCTCAAGCGGACTCCCCAGTGAGCACGGAGCCTGATCTTTCCATGTGGGGCACCACGTGGGGCTCAATCCCAGGACCCTGAGATCATGACCTGAGCCGAAATCAAGAGTCTGTTGCTTAACAAACTGAGTTGCCCAGGTGCCCTAAGTCTACCCAGATTTTTAGAGCTCATCTAAAGGGAATGTGCCTTTTACTTGAAGAGCTCCTAAGAGATGGTTCTGGTAGCCTGGATTTTAGGCTTTCCTGATTCTATGAAAGATTTTTATACTTGACATTTCACAAGGAGAGAAAAAAGCATAACAAAACCAGAAGCCACTGTAAAGTACTCGAATTCTCTATCTAGATGCAATTTTTAAAAATATTTTATTTATTTATTTATTTAGAGAGCAAGAGTGAGTGAGTGGGAGGAGGGGCAGAGGGCGAGGGGGAGAATCTTGAGCAGACTCTGCACTGAGCACGGAGCCCAACGCAGGGCTCCATCTCATGACCCCGAGGATCACAACGTGAGCCCACCGAAATCAAGAGTCGGACACTTAACTGACTGAGCCACCCAGGTGCCCGTGGATGCAATCTTAACCATGTTAGCCTTTAGCACTATTAAATTCATACTTTAAACTGAGGTGATTAAAAATATTGGAAATGGCAACAAAACAACGGTCAATTTTTGGCAGCTCCCCAAAAAAGAAAGTGTGACATGCTTAGTGTTGGTCAGCTTAAGTTTAAAAGCAAAGGACCGCCACATTTTCCAGTGGCGAAGGTCAAGAACACTTAGGACAAGGGGCGCCTGGGTAGCGCAGTCGTTAAGCGTCTGCCTTCGGCTCAGGGCGTGATCCTGGCGTTCCAGGATCGAGTCCCACATCGGGCTCCTCGGCTGGGGGCCTGCTTCTTCCTCTCCCTCTCCCCCTGCTTGTGTTCCCTCTCTCACTGGCTGTCTGTCACATAAATAAAAAAAAAAAAATCTTTAAGAACACTTAGGACAATTAAGAGAGCTCAGCAAAAGTTCTAGCTCAGCTCGGGTCAGCAAGACAGGCTACAGAAGCACCTTTAATAATGGCCCACAGCAGCATTCATAAATGTCAGATAAAATGCAACTGGCTAAGCCAGAAGCTTCCCTAACAGCAACTGGCTGAAGAGCGGCGGTTCTCCACGTGTCCCTCTCTCCTTCCCCACCAGCGGCATAAGCCACACCTGGACGCTTGTTAGACATGCAAACTCTCCCACCCCCTGCAGGACAACCTGATTCACCAAGCCCTCCAGGTGCTGTGATTTGAGGGCACTGCTGTGGAAGGTCCTACAGAGGTCTTACGGGGGAAACCAAGCACAAGATGCCCAATTCAGTGTGTCAGGCTTGTCCCGTTTCGGCTGAGCCAAGCTCCACTTCCCATTGCCCATCCCTTTCAGTGGGCAGCCCAAAGAGTAGGACTTTGTTCAAACACACTTTCAAAAGGCCCTTAGAGATAGGTCTAATGGAAAAGTCGGCTAGTTTTCCTATGTTACCATAGTAACAGGAAGCATCATTTACTCTTGTAAGAAAGGTCCCCTTTGCAGGGGACATTGAATATTTACAGAAAGATCTCTTTATCCTAGGAAACCAAATATTGGAAAAGCAAATATGGGAAACAGCCTCTAAGGCTTCCATATACACCTTTACAGCCCATGTTCTAAGTGAACCTTCCCTAATTATGGCTGCTCAATAAGGAAAACATGTGTCCTGGGCAAACCTCCACTGTCTACTCTGAAAGACATCATTTCCATGTAATGGAGAAGAGGACTGTCTCCATTCATGCCCGCTACTGGTCCCTTGGTCCCAAATCCACAAGGACACGCACCTGTTTCATGTCTACCCATCCTTGATGACACTTAGTGTCCTAGGACCCTTCTTTAGGCTACACCCAGTCCTACTTCCGGGAGCTGCCATAAACATACCAATGATTGTTTCTGGATTATAAAATCAATTTCATTTCGTGTGTAGTTCTTTATTTGCATAGTTTATAAATAGCTTCTGTATTTACCATCTTATCTAGCTGATTCTCGTAACAACCTGTGGGGGGGGGTGCAGTTTTATTATTCCCACGAAGAAAACTGAAACAGTGGTGACTTCAATAAAGTGGCCATTGAACATTAAGGAGGAAATACAAATGTATCAAAGATTAAAGAATTCATGACATCCAAAAAGAAAATCCCAAACTTGCTTGAGTTGGTATCTGCCAAATGAGACTGACTAAAATCATTAAGTAGGTTTTTAGGTTAGGTGAAATTTCCTGGCTTAAGAAGGGTGCAGAGCTAGAAGGCAAGACAGACAAACTCTCCCAGCTACAGAATGGGCACAGCCTGCTAGGACATCGAGAATTCTATGGGGTTCAAAGTTACAAAAACAATGATGGTGACGGCGCTAAGATTTTTTCACCTCTTACTACGAGATAGGCACTGTTCTGTGTCCAATAAATATATCTAACAACTCTATTAACAGCACAATTTTACAGACGAGAAAAACAAGGCACAGACAAGCTAAGTAACTTGCCCAAGATCACACAGCTTGTCCCTGCTCACAGAGGAGGATGTGGGACTGGAGGTGCCAAGCCCCTGTGAGGTGTGCTTGGCCAGTGACAGAAATCTGACATGGAGGGCAGCCACCACAGGAACTTGGATGACGTTTCCAATGTTGCCACTTAAGCAACAGTCTCCGCACGCTCTCCGCCAAAACATCCATCCACGCTCAGGTTCCAAGTAATCAGAAGCATCAGCTGAGACTCCAAACAACCAGTTCCTTTTCAGACTGTCCCTGCGAAGGTCGGGAAGGAGGGGAGGGATCTTGGTTTTCTAGATTTGCTGATTTGCCTGGAACTGCCTTCAACTAATTTAAGAAAAATTAGAGAGGAAAGCAGCACTGGCGGAAACATGCAAATTAAAGACGCATGTGGCACTGATGAGTGCTATTTAGTAATCTAGCAGAAAGTGAGGTGGGAGGCAGAAGTTGTAGTCAATGATCAGAACGAATGGCTTTTTTTTTTTTTTAAACAAAAAAATGGTACCCTGCCTTCTTTTTCTCCGCTTTTTTTTTTTCAACTGCTTATATCTTGGAACTGTATGAGCCAGCTTTTACATACTGATCAATTTTTTTAGGTTTACACATCTTTCTCTCAAGGAAGGAAACAAAGATCAGGTTCAACCCTTAGGCAAAAAGGAAAAATAACATGATGAATACATGCAGTCTTCATGGGCAAGTGCAGTATGGGGGGCAGGGCAACTTTCAAAGGTGCCCTTAAATTTGCACACCAGCATTTCTTGCCTCTAATTTTCACCGAATAACCTAAGACCACCTTGAGATCCTAGGAGTCCTCCAGAAAACCCAATTTAAACAAGTTCTCGGATATTCCATATAATCTCTCCTTCAAGAAAAGTCCCAAAACTGGGAAAGGGGACTATAGTGACCACAGTTAGGTGACATTTCAAATCCTCGATCCTCCCACACTCTAATAATCCTGACCCAAGTACGTACTAACCGTGGGCCTTGTGTACTTTCCTTCCCTCCTCTGTAAAACGGGGATGATAATACCTTCTTCGTCATGCTGGGGTGAAAATTAAACGAATCCATGTGAAGCACTTCGAATGCCTGGTACAGAATAAGTGCTCAAATAGCATTAGCTATTATGATTACTACTGCTAGAATTTGCAAAACACACTATAAGGGCACCCGCAAACGGGAGGCTTCTGAGGTACTGGTCATGTTTTGTTGCTTAAAAAAAAAAAACAACACCTAAAATCAGAACAACCGTCAATACAAAAAACCTAAAAGGGTTTTGGGAAAAGGGCGGGGGGGGGGGGCGGGTGGAAGCCGCCCAGAATCATGCCACCTGTTGGTGAGTTTCAGGTGAGGGTACAGCTCAGAGCACTGGATTCCACTAATGGCCCGGTTCTCCCCGTTCTCAATCAGCATTTCATGGGCAGGATTACAGGCGCTCCGTGAGCCCCCTGAAACTGAACACGAACTGGGTGAGGCTGTGGCTCTGGACATTTTGGGGGGGAGGGGTTCCACAGCTCTTCTCAGGCTCCAACAAATTCTCCAGGTAGGAGTAACTTGCTTTACAGGGTTAAACTCGGGGGATATCGACTGAGGAATTCATTTCACGGAAGCTGCACCAATAAACCTGGACACCTGGGCTGTTAACCGGCGATCTCAGCACCCCAGAGGCCCGGCGCTGAGAGGGGCGAGAGCCGGCCGGCCAGCGCACTGCGCCGCACCCCTTACCACTTACATGCAGACCTGTGAACTTCACCGCGGAAAAACTCAAGGGCTCCACAGACAAGACCCAGGTTTGCCGGGTTTAACTTCCCCTCCCTTCCCCCATCTCTCGTTCCCTTCCAAGAACAAACTCAAAGGAAACTGGCAAAGCTCCGTCTAGGGTTTCACTCCTGCCCTCGGCTGACACTTCAACCGCTTCTCCCAGGGAAATTAATTAAAAGAACAATTAATGCGCGCAAAAATCCAAAACATACCCCAAAGCTCGAGAGCTCCTAAAGTTAGAAGATTGAGGGCGCCTCTGCTGATTGTGACCATCTGCCCGTCACTGCTAGGCAGGGGGTACGACCGGGACGCAGGCAAGGTCCCGCCATAGGGTCTGACGCCGGCCGCGCTCTCCGCTTCTACGCTTCCCGCCGCCCGTGTAGACGGGCTAGGTTGGAGACAGCCAGGTATGCAGGTAGGTGTGAGCAAGTGTAGGAACACACAGCCGCGGCGGATTAAAGTTCAAGCCCGTTCACACACCGCTTCCCCTTCCCCGGCCGGCGTTCTCACGCACGGGCGGCCACTCCCCGGGGAAAGCCCGGGCGCTCGACGGTCCCCCTCTTCGGAATGGGCTCCTCAAATCCCTAGTAAGCCCTCGTGACTCCCCTTGCCCCCCAGCCTCCAACCCCTGAAAAGCATGAGCCTCCCTCGACTCTCCCAGGCGGGCGCAGAAAGCCCCCGGGAAAGAGAAATGGAGGGGGGCCAGGGGAAAGCGGGGTGTCGCCGAGGGCAGGTGGCTCGGGGCGCGCAGCAGGCAGCGTACGTACCCAGCGCGAACAAGGCGAGCTGTCCAGCCGAGGGGACCATCTTACGGGCGGCGGGCAGCAGGCGCTCCAGCCTCCTGCCCTACCTGCGGTGCCCGAGTGGCGAAGCGGCGCCGCGCTGCGGGGGAAAAAGGCGCCGGCGAGGCAAGGCCAGCCCCCGGCGCGGGCGGGCGGAGGCAGGACCGAGCGCTCTCTGCTGCACTCACCCTGCTGCGCGGCCGGCCGGGCGGAAATGGGAAGGCGGTTACCGTCACCTCTCCGCCACTCGGCGACCGGGCCACGGCGGACCACCCTCCCGCCCAGATGGGGGTGCCCCCCTACGGCCACAGGCGGTGGGGGTGTGGGGCTGGGGGCGGGGACGCCGCGCGCACCGTGCAGGGCGCGGGCGCCGGGCGGGGCGGGGCGAGCGGGGAATCTCGGAGCCCCGCCGCGCGAGCCCGGCACCCAGGCGGACGGGAAGGCAGGAAGCGCCCGACTTCAGACACCACCCTCAGACCAGCGGCGCGGTGCGGCCGCCGCGGAGCTCCGGCGTCCGGGCGCGGTGGTCGCTTCCAGGCTCTGCGCGGGGGAGCGGAGCCGCGCGGGCGTCCGGCACCTGCGCGGACGGCCGCTGCGGGGGGCTCTCCCGGCAGGGACTGGGGACGCGGGCCGGAACGGGACCGGCGAGCTTTGCCCGCCGCCTGCCAACACTTGGCCCATGGAGAGGGCTCCCCAGAATCAAGAGAATTTGTTAAACCAGGTTTCCCACCCGCACCCCCATCCCGGTAGAGAATTCTCGATTCTAGGGATGCCGGCCTCCAGGGCACATTGTTAAGATCAGCGGGCTTTCATGTATCTGGCCTGGGATTAATAATGAAGACCTCTCAGGGTACCTGGGTATCCCCCATTAGTACCACCCCAGTCCACCCCACCCCACCCTGCCACAGGCAGCTGAGGCCAAGAACAGGGTAGCATGCAGCAAGGGGACCAAAGAGAGGGATGTATGGGCTGGAGCCACCTAGGTGGCTCTGTCAGGATTTATGGCTTGGACCTGGCCCCTGGTGCTGGAATTTGGGCAAGTGGAGGGGACAGAGGGAAGGCATTCTGGGTAGAGAATGGAAGACCCATAGGTTTCTTGGGGACCATCCCCAAGTTCCCTGAGGATGGCCCATCGGGGACAGTATGCCCCCAAGAAGCAGTGACCCATCTTATTCTCCAGATGTCCCAAGGTGAGGGACTAGATCTCTTCTCTTGACCCTCCAGCCTGGCTGCTGCTTAGGGGAGACCCACACTCCCTGGGTGGATGGGTGGATGGTCAGGAGGGGGGGTGGGGAATCTCTTGCTGCTTTCTTGGCCTAAAACTCAGACCCTCAGGGTTGACTTTTGTGAAGTTTTTTCATATGAGCTGAGGGGCCTCGTTTGGAAAAGGAGGCATCAGGCCTTTGGCCTCAGCATTCGGCAGGAAACACCAGTGTAGAAAGGGATTTTGTAAACAGCCTAAATTTACTCTGAGAAACCATTCCTTTCAATACATTTGTCAGAGGATACTTTGCTGTTCTTTCAACCCTTAATAATCTGCAGTGAGGGTTGTGTGGTAAGTCCTGGAGTACATCCTTTCCTGTGTCCGCACCATGCCTGCACAGGGTAAACACACACACTCTCTTTAGTAAGTGGTCCCTGACTCCCTTCAGGGCCCACCTCCTTCAGGCTGGTGTTGACCGGTTCTGGTGGCTCTTCTGTCTCCTTCCTAGACTAGCCTGCCTTGGTTACAGGAGGGAAGAAATCAGTTTTCAATGCCCTTCTCCTGTTCTCCAGGACCCCCAGCTAGGACTGGAGAATGGACCCGTCACCTTGTTCCCCGCGACGAGGCACACAGCAAGTTCACCATGGCTGAGAGCTAGCTGCCCAGGCGGGCAAGAGTCAGCTTCAGCAGTCTCCCCTTCTCTGCCCACTGCCCACACACAAAGTCGTGGGTGGGGGGAAGTAGCAGCAGAATTAAACCAATGAGCTTGTCCCCTTTAGGACTGTAACATCTTTTTAACCAAGAGATAATTTGATATCTTGTAAACTAAAGAGTACTCCAATCAAAGTGCATCGAATGCTTTGAAATCCTTAATTCTCCGCCAACATGTTCAAGAGCCCGTCCACATCTATGGTTTTATAAACCTCATAAAACTCATTCGTGTCAAACAGATAATCAGCATTTTCTTACAAAACGTGTACAACATTTTTTTAAGTAAACTGAATTGAGATAATTTTTGAACATTTATTCATAGAGCTGAGAGGAAACCTAATACCCTAAAATGCGAACACTCTGCCTTGGGTATCTTCCATGTCTCATTCAATCCTCACAACAACCTTGTGAGATAGATTCCGTCTTCCTTTTATTTGAAAATAATTGAGATCTAGAGAATTTAGTGAATACCCAGAGTCGCAAAGCCTACAAGTGGCAGAGCCCAATTCTGAAAGCAAAATGAGCTGGTTTCTAGGCTGATGTGTTGGCTTCTCTGCCCAGCTGCCTCAGTTTCCACATTTTTAGTAAGGATAACACTGAACTCACTGGTTCGATGTGAGGACTAGACACAAGAATCTATCTGTATGCTTAGCACAGTATCTGTTATCAAAACTTAGAGCTACTGTTGAAAGAAAATCTCTCTCAGTGGACATACCTTGCCCCTCTCTCAATTTCCTCGCGTTATCCTTATTTAATTATTTCCCTATCGCTTTCTTTGCTCATGCCTGCCACGTGTGTGTATGTGTGAGTGTGCCTTCCTATGGGGATAGTTTCACAGGTTCCTCAGGAGCTATGAATTTAGTTTCTCAGCCTGTGGTGTAAGAGCAATGAGGGGGGGAATTACAGGATGCAATTTAAAGTCAAGAAATCATTTTTCCTAAAGGATGGCGTGATGTTTTTGTATTTTAGCAGTATGGAATACCGTTGCTCTCTGAGCTGAGTGAAGTTCTAGCATTCTTCGCCTATAGGCATGGCAGCTGTCTCGCCAGGCCACCGAAGGTCCTGTTTCTGTGCGCCTGTGGTGCCTGATGAATGTGTGGCCTTCCCACTAGGAATACGCCTGGGCTGCCTTTGCACACACTCGCTTCAGCTGGCCTTGAGCTCAAGGACAGTCCCTTCTGTCCTACGCCAATGACAGCCTCTCCTCCCTGTGCAAACAAGAGAACTAGGTTATGCTCTACTCAGAGGCTGGTAGAATCCCACTGTCAGTTTTTCCTTTCCTTTCCTCTACATACTTATTATAGAGCATATGTTTATAGAGTCCCCTTCTTCACTGTAATCAGCCTCCCCCTCTTTCCTGATTCATCTGGGAAGTGATTGTGGGCCCACAAGCACCAGAGTCTTCCCTGAATGATTCAAGCCAGCTGAGCTTACTGTTGAGCTTGGCAATCACCCAAGATATTAGTGAGTAAATGGGGCGGACATTCTTAGGGAGGAGGCACGGCTGTGGGCCCCAGCACTGACGGGATGGCAATCCCTGCAGACAAGCTTCCAGGGCAATGACCAGAGTTGGCTTCAGGTGGCTGTGGGAACTTCCTCGGTGGCAGCAGCAGACGGGGTGCTCAGAGGATGCCTGGAAAGCAAAATGAGCTGGTTTCTAGGCTGATGTGTTGGCTTCTCTCCCCAGCTGCCTCAGTTTCCACATTTTTAGTAAGGATAATACTGAACAGGCACCAGGAAAGGGTGCCTGGCCCAATAGGATGGCAACGGTCGGATGTCATTTGTGTGTGTGTATGTGAGAGAGAGAGAGAAAGGTTTTATAAAGAACTCTGGGGAACTGTGTTTAGACAGAGTGAGGAGACCTTACTGTGTCAAGGGATTTAGGAACAGAAATCTAATCCAATGTAAGGTATTGTCCGAGTATTAGCCCCCTCTGCTACCGCAGGTATTAGTCTATTCCTTAGCTCTAGTCAAAAGAAAAATAGGAAACCTGTGCTGAATCCATTTTTACAGTTTTCATCAACAAAGTGGGCGGCATATGAAGCCGTGAGATGCATTTGCTTCGTCCCTAGGCCACCTGGGTGATTCTCACGGCCAATGTTGTCCGAAGACTGGTTTGACCTTCTGCTTAATGTCTTCCACCGCCGCCCCCCCCCCCCCCCCCCCGCCCCCAGCTCTCTAGTCTACCTTTGGAATGCACACTGAAGTTGTGTATTAAGCTTGACTCCTCCCTCCCCAAGGAATATCCCAGCATGGCCCTAATGCCCAGTAGTGAAGTCTGGAGGTTGATGGGTCCATGGGGTTCCAGGCAGTTCCAAGACATCACGGCGCTGGTCAGTGTCTAAGACTCAGAGTTACCAGCTGGCTGTTAGGACTAAAGACATCATTTTCTCATGCAGCTTGTGAACTGCCTAGATGACCAGGCTGCAGTAGAGATACCTAGAGGATTCAGCCCAGCTGACGTCAAACCATCAAGCACGTTTGGAGGCAGAAGGGCTGTGTCTTCAATCCTGTCTTTGTTGCTGTCCCCCCAGCAGCCACACCTTTCTGAGAAGATTGCTCCCAGAGTTCTTAGGAGTGTGGAGGGGAAAGTCCAAAACGGAAAGCCTAGAAATCCTTAGGCAAGTAAAACTAACAAGGTTGGAGGAAATACTGTAGTGATGATCCAGAGAGGCAACAGGGAGATGGGAAAAAGAAAGCAGAAGGAACAGAGGAAGGAGGAATTAAAGGGAAGGAGTTACAACGGAGACTCAGTGATTTGTTTTTCAATGATGGCTCAACCTGCCTGACAAACTCAAGAAATTCTCCCCAAGCTCAGAGGAAAGGACACAAGAAATTATAAGAGATAAGATTTGGGACCGAGAAAGACAAAGCAAGATATTAAAAATCTTTTTCATAGGGCGCGCAGCAAGCTGGGCAGAGAGCTGGTAGAGGAGAACCGTTCTCGTACCCTGGATGGGAGGGGTTAGTGATGACAGGAGGGGCTATACCTCTCATAGGTCTGTAAGGTGGAGCGGACTTTGTCTAAAGAGCCTACGAAAGGTGCAAGGACAGACTTCCATTCGGTGACATTTAAACCCTCACACTGAACTTCTCATCCTGCCTTTCTTCCCAACTCCCATTGAAACAGCCAAAGGAAAATAATGATAGGGGAAAATCTGTCATTGTTCAAAACTGAACAAGGATTACACCCACATACCAGACATTTCAAGGAATTTCTGTGAGACTTAATGCAGATGAAACCAGTTTGAGAGAAGGGTTTGACAACCTTCAATTCCCCTCACAGATGAGAACTGCCTCTCCAGGGAGGGACCCCCACCAGAACCCAGTAATGCTCCCAAAGTTGGACGTAACAAGGGCTGTGGGCAAAATTAATCCCAGGAAAGTCAGGAGGGGCAATCTCCTTCCTCTTGAAGCGTCCAGGAAGTGCCCAGGTACGGGGCTGCATGCAGGGCAGGGGCCCACTGGGGGGCTCACATTTGATGCCTGACATAAAAGAACATTGCTACAGGGGCAGTGGTGAGGACAGCCAAAGACTCCCAGCTAGCTTGATGTGGTTACATGCAGGGGAAAGAAACTCTTTAATATGAAGGCAACTGCTCTTTTGAAAGTCTCCACAGACAACTGGCTCTTAGTTGTCTTCTTTCATCCGTTCATTCCATGACAAGCCTGTTATGTTTGAGGCACTGAGTTAGGCACTAGGGATTCAACAATGGACAAGTAAAGTGTTCTCTGCTTTACGAAGCCACTGAGAAGAATTCAGCTTACCTCAGGAAAAAAAAAATCATCTTTGTATTTGCTATGTCGATGCCAAAGACAACAAAGCAATATGCATGGGATTTTGAGGGGGAAATGATTGTGACACAAATTTCTGTTTCTTACCAAGATATCTTAGACAAGCAGCTCTAAAAACATAAACCATTCAGACACCACCCAACTGAGAAAATAAAAAAAATGACCCCACAGAAAGTGTTCCAGCAAAGCAAATAAACTCAATAATGCAAGAGAAATAGTATAAAAGAAACGGCAGAGAATGATGAAAGCAGAACTTAGCGAGCCTAATGCCTGATGTTTAATACACTGTGGCACGCACGGTTGGATACCAGGAGGATGCGCATTTTCCTTCCCTTCCTACTAACAGAATCCCAATTTTGTGTGATTGACAGCATGCCCTGACGCAGAGGATGAAGCAAGACAATTCATTGCCCATTGTCGATGTCTGGCCTACGGCTGGGTCTGTGACTAAGCTCTGACCAATGAAATGTCAGAGACGGGGCGCCTGGGTGGCTCAGTGGGTTAAGTGCCTGACTCTTGATTTCAGCTCAGATTATGATCTCAGGGTCGTGAGATCGAGCCCCACGTCAGGCTCTGTGGTAGGCGTGAAGCCTGCTTAAGATGCTCTCTCCCTCTTGCTCTGCCCCAACCCCCCCAAAAAAAGAAATGTCAGGGAAAGTTTCCTGTCAGGCTTCTTGGGGAGGAATTGCTTCCTGATAAAGACAGACAGTGAGGTGGCCTGACCTCTCTTCCTGCCTTGAAGATGGTTGTTTAGGGATGAAGTATCTGGACTATGACATCCATCTTGTGACCACAAGGAGAAGACCAAGAGAATCTGAGAGATGCCCACATAGCACCTTGACATGGAAGAGCTGCTGAATCAAGCTGGACCTGCCTCCCACCTCCGTCCTTTCTGGACCATATAATTAAATGCCCTTAATGTCTGAGCCACAGTTATGGAGTCAGATATGTGAAGTTGAAGGTATGGTTGGAAATTTAATAAATCTATTGAAGATCATTCTTTTCTTTAAAAAATTTTTATTTCTTTATTGGAGAGGGGGCAGAGAGAGTCTCATGCAGACTCCGTGCTGAGCCCAACGCGGGGCTCAATTTCATGACCCTGAGATCATGACCTGAGCCAAAATCAAGAGTCGGGGGCTCAACCAACCATGCCCCTCAGGCTCCCCTCAAAGATAATTCTTGAAAGAAAACATATATGCATTGGTTAGGAGTTGGGATTAAGTCAAAATAATCATCTAAATCTAAAGGCGCAGGTTATTATAGAAATGGGAGGACAGGGTGGTATAGGAGAAGGGGAAATAAAAATGTGCTTATCTTGTCCTTTTTCATTGAAGAGCTACTGTAAACTTCCTCTTGGATAGATACATAAATTCATTTAGAAAAGGTAACTAGTAATAGAATAAAAATAGAATGTGTGGCATCCAAATTTCTAGAGGAGAAAAGGGAGAAGAGGTAGAGAGAGGAGAAAGGCTGAGTTAGCAAGAAATGTGGAAGCCAGAAGTCATATATATGATCAGATGGTAGAAGTAAGCATACATGTGTCTGTGTTCCCATTAAACATTAAGAGTTTTAACTCACCTTTTAAAAGACAAAATCCAACTAGAGGCTTTTAAGAAACGTACTCAACGTTGATTTAAAAAGCAAAAACAATTGCCCTATAAATGCAAATCAAAAGAAGTCCGATGAAGTAATATCATTACGAGAAAATGAAAATTGTAGCAAAAAAAAAAAAGGAATTAATCTCTAAACAGGATTATTTTGGTCAAAACGATTAGAAATATGAGGAGAACTACAAGGACAAATTCTAATCCATTTGTGTGGCAGACTGTCACATAAATGGCCCCCCACTGAAGCATATTTCCCGTTACTCACAGTCTTGGATAGTCCCCTCCCAGACTGAATCTGGGTTTGGCCATGTGTCTTGCTTGGTTCAGTGGGACTTTAGTAAACAGGATGGTACAAGTAGAGATTTAGAAACACTCTTGTGCATTACAGCTTGCTCTCCTGGAATGTTTCTGCCACCATGGGTAGGAGTGCAAGCTCGTCCGCTAGAGGATGGGAAGGCACATGGAGCAGAAACAAGCTACCGTTCCTTAACCCACCCCCATCTGGCCCACCAGTTGAATTCAGCTGTAAAAGGGAAACCAGCCAACTCACAGAATCAGGAAAACTAATAAAATGTCTTTGTTTTCAACCATAAATTTTGGGGTGGTCTGTTATGCAGCCAGAGATAATGGATATGCTTTATGAAACCTGAACATTTCTTTCTGTCCCAGGTACCTCAAAAGGGTAAAAATGAGGTGAGGTCATGATGAATTGAATAATTTATCCAATACAATGAATTTAATATCTACAGATCAAGATTTTCTATTCTGCAAATATAAATACATTCCTTTTAAATATTCTCAAAAGATATTTAAGAATCGATTGTATGCTGACCCCCAAATGAAACCTTAGTAAATTCCAAGAGAAAACTGTTTAGGCTACAGTCATTAACTGTAATACAATTAAAGTAGAACTTAATAACAAAAGGATAATTCACATACGATCACTTGGAAATGAAATTTTTTTCCTAAATTACTCTTGGATCCAAGAGAAAATTAAAATTATGTTACAAAGTAAGTGATGAAACAAAATCAAAACGTGTGGGATTCAGCCAAAGCTATGCAAAGAAAAATTTGCAGCCACAAATTTTCTTTTATTATTAAGAAATAATAAACTAAATGAAGTAACAATTTAAAATAGAAATTAAAAAAAGAAAAGTCTAAGGAAGACAGAAATACAGGGTCACAATTAAAGCACAAATTAATTAGGAAAACCAAAAATCAGAGAATGCAAGAGCATTTTTGAGGGAAAACAGTAAAAGCATGGCAAGACTAGTCATGAAGAGCGAAGAGGAAAAAACGTACAGTGTTGAGAATGAGAAGTGGGATAGAACATATGCAGAAAAGGTTTCTTGATTATAAGAATAGAGTATAACTCAATGAATTTGAAAAATCTCATTAAAATGATTCACTTTACTAGGAAGATATAAGTGCCAAATTGACTTAAGAAGTAGAAACTTGAAAAGACTAATAATCAGGAAAGAAAGGGAAAAGTTGTTAAATAATTACTTCATGAAAGGTGCCTGTTCACAGTTATAAACTGTATTTCTCTTAGCTGGATTGGGACGCTTTCCATCCTCTTTTATGTTCTGGACCATTTTAAACAGCAAGGACATTAACTTCCTCGAGGGCTAAAAGAAATATAGTAACTTTTTCTTTCTTTCTTTCTTTCTTTCTTTCTTTCTTTCTTTCTTTCTTTCTTTCTTTCTTTCTTTTCTTTCTTTCTTTCTTTCTTTCTTTCTTTCTTTCTTTCTTTCTTTTTCTTTCTTTCTCTCAATATTTTATTTATGTGTTTGAGAGAGAGAGAGAGCAAGAGAGCGCAAGCAGGGGGAGCAGCAGAGGGAGAGAGAGAAGCAGGCTCCTCATTGAGCAGGGAACCTGTCTCGGGGCTCAATCCCAGGACCTGGGATCATGACCTGAGCCAAAGACAGACACTTAACAACTGAGCCACCCAGGTGCCCCTTTCTTTCTTTCTTTCTTTCTTTCTTTCTTTCTTTCTTTCTTTCTTTCTTTCTTTCTTTCTTTCTTTTCTTTTCTTTTCTTTTCTTTCTTTCTTTCTAAAAAGATTTATTTATTTATTTTAGAGAGAAAGGGGGGCAAGGGCCGAGGGAGAGGGAGAGACAGTCTTAACCTGACTCGGTGCTGAGCACAGAGCCCAACGTGGGACTTGATTTAAAGACCTTGATATCAGGACCTGAACTGAAACCAAGAGTCAGGTGCTTAACCGACTGTACCACCCAGGCACCCCGCCCCCCAAAATCAGTCTTTCAAAGTAAAGTAACCCTGATAGCTCAGACTAACAAAAGTAGTAAAAATAAACAAGGGGGGGGGACAAACTAAAAGCCAATCTGACTTAAGAGCACAGATGAAAAAAGGTAAATAAAATGCTAGCAAGTCAAATCCAAAACATTATTTAAAACAATTTGCTATGACCAGAGCGTCTAAGCATCCAATTCTTTGATTTCAGCTCAGGTCTTGATCTCAGGGTTGTGAGTTCAAGCCCTGTGTTGGGCTCCAGGCTGGGCTTGGAGCCCACTTAAAAACAATTTACTATGACCAAGTAGCATTTGTTCTGGTAATTCAGGTATTATTTAATCAGTGTGAATAATTACATTTTAAACTGATACATGATGGACATAGAACATATTAATTTTGGCTGTAATGCTGCAATATTTGTATATAATGCAAAATGATCACCACAATAAGTCTAGTTAACATACATCCCACATATCATTACACATTTTTCCACATTTTAAAATCAAAGATAAAATACAATTGTAGTTGTGGGAAAAGTTCTTAGTTAACTAGAAACGGGCTGCTTCATTAGCATAAGGAATACCTGTGTCAAATGGGCACTGATAAAATCCTTCATTTGAAACATTAGAAGCATTCCTATTAGCAGGCAGGAAGCAAACAAGGATACTGATTAACATTCTCCATTCGGTTTGATCTGGTGGTGAAGAACTTCAAGGGTTTGGGTTCTCATTAACTTCCCCATTCTTTCTGCACTGGTTGCACTCATTCCTTCACCATCCCACAGATCTGTTACGCTCTTGGTCCCGCCCGCCCCAGGCTTATATTCTGTATTACTGACTTGTCTCTCTCTGTCCCCCAGTTTATACTATTGTGCATTATTTTAGCTTCATAATATGTTCTTACATGTATTTTAAACCACACACACATGAGGGTACCCAAACTTCCCTACAGAAAAGTTTAACAAATTAAACTCCTCGTTGTGTGGTAGGCCCCTTCCTATATTAAGTATTTTTCCCCAAGCCAAGTTAATATAAATTGTTGGTTTTGGGGTCACACATATACACTGGAGAATCTGATGAAAACGACAAAGGGTCTTTCCCACGCTCCCCAGACAGCTCTGTCTATAACTATATTCATACCTACATCTAGCTACATTCATATACCAAATTGTGCATATTATTACATGCATTTACGGGCTCTCTGTGACGCTTGTGCATGGACCCCGGGTTAAGAACAGCTGAAATAAAAATTCATCTACATTTATTCCACCACCTTTTATACTTAATTCTTTTTTTTTTTAAGATTTTATTTATTTATTCGACAGAGAGAGAGACAGCCAGCGAGAGAGGGAACACAAGCAGGGGGAGTGGGAGAGGAAGAAGCAGGCTCATAGCGGAGGAGCCTGATGTGGGGCTCGATCCCCTAACGCCAGGATCACGCCCTGAGCCGAAGGCAGATGCTTAACCGCTGTGCCACCCAGGCGCCCCTTTATACTTAATTCTTGAATCCAATTGACATATTTTGGGGGATTCTTTACGATACCAGCCTAACAGATGTCCATATGATCCAAATGTCGTCCCTTCCCCTTAAGTATGTTAATATATGTGCGTAGAGAAACAGAGGCTATAGAGATAACAACACGTCTAACCCTTATGGCTGGGTGGTTAAATGGAGTGATTCTTTGTCTGTTCTCTGCACCGATTTAAACAGTCCACAATGAACAAACTGATTTCTTTCAGAGAGGAAGGCAGTGAGGCAGTTTGGTGGGATTCGGGGTGGCTGAGAAAGAGCCACGAGAGGGTTTCTTTTTTCTTGTCACGGTAGAGACGATCACGGGGTCGGGAGAGATGAAGTTTGAACGCCAACTGTTTGCACTGCTGCACCAGCAGCAGCAGGAATCGGGCCCCATCTCTCCCTCGGGACACAGGGCCTCAGTGTGCGCTGGGTCTGTGATGGGTCCATACCGCGCTCCCCGAACAAGGGCCCTGTGTCTGCCACCGTCCGACACAAAGGACAGAGGTCCCCTGTTTACTTTGGATTAGAAACGTTCAAATGAAGGACAGCAAAAACATTTGAGTTTTCCCTCTTTTCGCTTTCTTACAAAAAAACAAATTGTAGTGAATTGGGGACTTTTTGGCATCTTCCCTGAATAAAAATCAATCAGACTAGATTGCTGAGGGACTCTTAAAGAGCTTCCCTTGTTTATTTATTTATTTATTTATTTATTTATTTATTTATTTATTTTAGATTTATGGCTTAAAAGCTAAGAAGTAGCAGTGACTGACTAGGCCCCTGAATTGTCCATTCATTTCCCAGGAAATGGGGCATTCCCAGTACCTTGGTCAGCTGGAACAAGTGACCTTTGACCTTTTGCAACAAGCCCATTCTAGGCTGGAAGCACCCACATATTCATGGCCACGCCTTGTCCCTTCCGCCTAAACTCCCACACATTGGAACGCTCTCTTCCTTGCAGATACTCATTCAAATCCCCATCTCTTGGAAAATTAGACCTACAAAACGATAGAAGTTTTATCCGGCAAAGGAGTCTTTCAATCATAACAGTCAAGCTGGTTCTACATCAAAAGACCGTCTGAGACTACAGGGAATGGGGTCTCGAAGGCCAGGAGACAGGGTCCCAATTTCATGAACTTTTGCAGGTACTGGGTTCAGATCCCAGCTCCGGCACTAATAAGCCAGAGACCACTCTCTGAACCTCTCTACTTGTCAGTTTGCTCGCCTGTAAGATGGGGATCATCATAGCACTCGGTGCAGAGTCCTCGATGGAGATGACAGGAGACGATGTGTGTGATGGGTGTACTCCGAGCCTGATGCCTAGAGCCGCTCCGCGCACGGTGTGTGACTGCTGTGACCTGCAACTGTCGTCACCTCGTAGGGGATGCACAGTTGCAGCGTTCACCCAGTTTGGGAAGATGGGGCTAAACCGGTATACATGGAGCCCTGGCAAAGCACAGCTCAGAGGGACACTGGCGTGCTGCCTGATGCCAGCTTGTTCTTGAATATTACCGTCATCTGTAACAGTGAAAGGGCGTGGACGGAGAAACCTAGCGGAGGGGCTTTGCACTCCACATCTGATCCTGCCCTCACGTCTCCGTCCTCTTCCAGCAGCGTGAGATTGCTTCCACCTGCGATGAGCGGTGACCCCACCAGGGGCGTGTGGTGTGCAAAAGAAGGGTATGGGAAGGGGAAGGTGAGACACTAATTGATATCCATGTGACCATCCCCTGCCTGGTCACCAACGTCAGGGGCCAATATCTGGAGAGACATGTTCTTGTCACATTCCAGATCTAGAGAATTCCTCAATCAGCTCTTCCAGGAATGCTCTTCGGAGATTAGCCCCTGAGGCTCTGCCACAGAGCAGGAGGACAGCTAGCCAGCCAACAAGGTGCACATTCCCACTTCTCTTTAGCCACTGAGTTGTTCCTGTTGGCCCCCAACAGGAACATGGGAAAAAAGTAAGCCAATTTTAAGATACAACTAAGATTTTAAGATATAACATAAGGATTTTAAGATATAACTAAGATACAATGGATTTTAAGACATAACTAAGATCACACAAAGAAAACTCCTAAAATTTAAGCCATTCCGGCGCACATCACACACTTTTCAGAGTTGCAGTGGAAACAAGCATTTCTTCCTAAAACAGGTAGATGAGCTAGAGCAGAAGCGACTGCTCTGAGAAATAACCAGAAAGCCAGGCAGTAATAAGTTATTTGGAGGTCCACATGTCAAATGACAAGTGCAGTTTCTCCGGCTCCAGACTAAATCCAGAACCTTCTGTTGGTTCTCCTTCCCCTCCCCTCTGCTCTATTTCAGCTTGCTCTCCTGCTGCCTTGGCCTGCCCCTTACCCTGCCCAGCTCTCCGCCGTCCTGCCAGCCTCTCCTTTCCCTCCTTCCCCTCACTCTGCCATCTCTCACCTTCCCCCCCTGTTCACCAGCAACATGAGAAACTAAGCATTCCAATGATTATTTATTTAATTCTAACAAGTAAGGTTTCAGATTTTGTCCTTAGTTTTAGGACAGTATGTTAACATTTTATTTATTTGTTTTAATTTACATTTCGTTGGCCTTTGTCCAGATGGGATTCACTTCATTTTTTCCCCTTTTAGTGTGTATGTTATTCTCCATTAACCACAACAGCAACAACAATCCTTTGACCTCTATCCCGGTCTGAAAGATACTCTATACTGTCGTTCTATTTCTTACTCTCATATAACTGGTCTCTGGTTTTTAATATTTTTTTTCTTATGAGCATTCATATAAACTTAATGGCACATGTTTGCAAATATAGGAGTAAACAGCTCAGTGGAAGTGGGTTCCTGCCCGTGACCAAGCCTTTTCCTGAGTCTTGAAACCGCATCCCAGATCTAAGAGCAAGCATGCTTCCCTATGATGTCTCTTGCCCGAGCCTTGACTTAAGTATCACTCAGATCTGGCCTGCTGGCTCTCACAGGCGTCCTGATGCAGACAGGGGTCCGCCAAGTGACCTGCTTCTCCTGTTAGGTGAGACCTTGGAATTGCCCTGGATGGGACCTCCTAGAAGGGACAGATTCTATGGTATTGCTGTTGGATCACACTGAGGAAGATAACCAACATTTCTCTCTCGTGGTGCTGCTTACAAAGAGCTCCTGAATAATTATCTCAGTTGATCCTTACCTCACGTGTGGTAAAGCTACTGACGTAGCCCTGTTTTATAGACGTATAAGCCGAGACCCAGAGAGACTGAGTGATTTGTCTAGGGTCACACAGCCAGGAAGGGTCAAGGTGAGCTTCTGAATTCTGGCCCCTGAACTCCAAGTCCAGGATGTGGCACAGAGTGGGCTCAGTAAACATTTGCTCTCCTCTTACACCTCCCATCAGTGAAACGGAAGTCATTGCTTCTCTCTTAGAAGGCCACCTCTCCAGGAGAGGGCATTACCACCACCAGGAGCCTCCGCAAAGAGGAATTAAAGACAAGATCCTCTTGTGACATGAATTATTCAGATCTCAGAATGTTCTTGGCCTCTTTGGATTTTCCCTGCCAGCTCAGTTGATGAGACTGCTGTTTTATGTAATACCTGCATGAAAAAGAAAGGAATTCCCCCATTTTTCACAGAAACAACAGCCGGGCATCGTCACCAAATACTAGAAATGTTAGCAACCAGATTCACGTGAGGACTAAGTGGCCCTCAGGAATCACATTCGACTCTCATTTGCCACCTCATCGTCTCTACGGTTTTCTGGGTAACAGAGAAAGCTTTTTCTTTTTAAATAGCAACGGGATTGGCAAAATTGGGAATGAAGAGAAAACTTGGAACCCAGTTAGAGAAGATGGAGTGTATGTAGAAGGGCTGATGGAAATGTAAAACTAGAAAGAAAAGAAAGAAAGAAAGAAAGAAAGAAAGAAAGAAAGAAAGAAAGAAGAAAGAGAAAGAAAGAAAGAAAGAAAGAAAGAAAGAAAGAAAGAAAGAAAGAAAGAAAGAAAGAAAGAAGGGAAGAAAGAAAATGTGAGACTTGGCTGCATTATTTGTGGGGGCTCAAACTGGGAAAGGTTAAATACCACAATTTTTCCATTTGTTTTGCATTTTGATTCTGAAAAGAAAGCTGGCTTTGCCCATTTTTTATTTTTAAAAACTTATAAAAAAGAGAGAGGGAGAGAGAGAAAGGAACAATAAAAAAAAAAAAACCTTTAAAACGTGACAGTCAAAAGAAGGTACTGGAGAAGCCGGTGACTAAGGGCGTGAGGAATGAGGAGCATGTCTCCCTCTGGGAGGGGCTCTACCTGCGCAGATCGCCACACACAGGAACCTCACCACCAAACACGTTCTCACATGTATGGTGGTGGTGAGTGATTTGAAAGAAATCGAAATCAGAACAAGGAAGAGTCTAGAACATGTTTAATGATTTACCTCTGTAGAGCATTCTGAACAACCTGAAATCTGGGAGACATCTCTGGATTCCTTGCCTCTTGCACAATTCAGCTGGGAAGTAAGAACCAACACCTGTTTCCTTGGGAATGTCTCCACAAGTCCCAGGAAGGTAAGAAATATCGAAACACGAGATTTAGTTGAAGTGCCCTACTCACCAAGCTATGATCACAAGCAAAAGGTCATCCTTCAAATTCATTAATAAACTTCTTACCCTTAACTATGTTCTCAGAACACACACACACTCTCTCTCTTCCTCTCTCTCACACACCCACCCCCCACACACCCTTCCACGCTACTGAGTCTAAAGCTTTCCTAGTTCACGCCTACTCCCTTTCCTGGCTCAGCCTAAATGTCACTTCCTCCAGGCAACCTCCTCTAAGTCCTCAGACACGGTCAGGGCCGCCCACGAACTCTGGTCTACCCTGCAGGCTCCTCCAGGGCACCCCTGGCATTTCCTTTGCTCCCATCTCAGGGTGTTGCATCTGCCCCCCAAGTGCAGATACGGGTGCCCCTCCGTGCTGCCTCACCCCTCACTAGGTTCTCTTGGGCTAACAAGTATCCTAGGGTAGTAAGTAGAAGGATCCCCAGAAGGATGTGGAGACCGTGGGCCTCCTGGATGTGAGTGGGAGCCAAAGTGGGCATTGGAACCATGAGGGACTGAGGCCGAAGACACTAAGGCTGCCAACTTAGGCCCTTCAGTGGGCTTTCCTGATCAAGCTTAGGAAGAGAGAGTAGAACATCCAGAAGAATGAGCCGCCACTTCAGGGATACGTGAGTCAGGATAAGAGGCAGCCGAAGTGGGAGCCATCCAGCCTGGGCAACGGGGCCCGACCCTGTTTTCCTGGATGGCATCCGCTCCAGGGTAGCAGGAATTGCCGGGGTGAACTCCATGAGCCTGGGCAAGTGGATTCTTCAGCAATATTTAATTTGACTGAGGAAAAGTAAAGGGGTCTTTTATCTAAATTCATAACTATTATACTTATCCCACAATTGTAATTATATAAAGACTTCCCAAATTGTCAGTTTTATGTCTCCCTTCTCCTGTTAGAAGCTTACATACCTGGCACAGTCTGCAGTGTGGTCGATTCTCAACACTCACGCCACGGATAAAAAAAACCCTCTTGTTGGGAACTTATACCAAAGCAAAACCATAAAACTCCCCTCACCCAACATGTTTTTGAGAAGTCTACATCGGCCCTGCAAGTCTAAAATCACACATTTCAAAAAAAGGTTTTTTGGTGTTTGGGTTTTTTTCAAGATAAGAAGAATAAAGACACTTTTACTAAGAGTGGAGGCACTTTTACTGCGTGGAGGGCTGCATTCTACGAGGTTTCAACTGATGGGAAAGGCCGTGGTCCAGTGGTGAGAAGAGTGTCTCCGGGGGAGGGGAGATAGGAAAGGGGGCCTGTTCGTGCTGAAATCAGTGCAGCGACATCTGAGGTGTATAGACAAAATCAGGTCCTATATAAACAGCTCATGGAACGTGACAAGATAATAGCATTCTCGGAGGTCTGGACTCTATTTCTCCATACCACTCATGCCCAACCAAAACCAAACAGTCCTATTTCACAGATTCTGGCAACCTGCCTCCCTCCCTAATGACACACATATAAAAATAGGTAGCCACAAAGAAGTGACTTCAAGCTTTAAATGCCATTTAGTTAGCAGTGTATGAGACAGTCTCTCCCAACTTTTTTTTTTGTGTGTGGTATTTATGAAAACAAAGAGGAAGACAAAAACTCGAAAAATACTAGAAACTTCGACCCAATCAATGGCTTAACTAGATTTAGGAAGCATTTTCATTCATTCTAAAGTGGAACACACTAGATTGGTATAAACCTATCCAGGTAAAATCGCACGCAATGGAGGTTGATAGGAAGCCAATGGCCCTACTTTTTGTTAGAGACACAGAGATCCAAGGTCTACACCAAGTAAAACGGGTGGTGGATACTCGCATGCCATGGACGCGCTGCTTTTCCAGGGTGCTGATACTACATCTGCTTGGAGGCAGCTCCTCCCAGGAAATAACCGGTCAGGAAGTGTGTGTATATGTGGGGGAGGGGTGGGAGGAAGGAGAACCAGCAATTTTGTATTATATCCTGGGAGGTGCAATATTTACCAGTTAAGCACTGCGGGCAGGGGTGGGGACAGGAAGATCCCTAATAGCAGCATACGCTATCAACTGCGGGTTAGCAGGTAACTCCTTGGGTCAGAGGAGTCGAGAATTAGGCGTGGGAATGTGCCACCTCAGGAGAATGGAACCACGTTAGGTGCTTTGCCTGCAAGAAGCTAAAATTCGGTCTGGACACTATGCACGTCAGCTCGTACTCCAGCTCTGGAGAGGAGACGCTCACCACACCGCGGGCTGGGAGCGTGGCCAAGCGCAACACGCTTACGCTCACTGATGACCAACATCTAGTCTGGACAGACCATCTTAGTTCAAGACGAGGACAAAACAAAACAAAACAAAACCCAAATCCTACTCTTTATACCTGGAAACAGGCTATATGTAAAGAATCCTAGAGATCAAGGAAAAGGAGATAGAGTTCTGAAGATTCTTGGAAACAGTCTGTCGTAGAACCAGAAGAAAATTTCAGGAAGGTTACAACTTCAGTAAAATGCAGGAAGATGTAGTATTCATTAGGGTGATCATTTAATTTCTTCTATTCAGAGTGGAAATGTGGGGGCTGTTCATAATTACAACAGTTGCAGGGCAGTAACGCTAATAAAAAGAGATGGAAACTTCGAAATAAAATTTTAGCACATAGAACCCAGAAAATGCATTTTTAAAGGACGCTACATCATGACAAACTGGGATTTATTCCAGGAATGTAAGTCTGATTTAGCATTGCAAAAATCAGTGTAATTCATGTATTAGCAGAAAAGAGAAAAAAGATTTTTTTGATAGATGAAGAAAAAGAACTTGATAAAATTGAACATGGATTAATGATCAAATTCTCAGGAAACTAGGAATAGAAGGGAACGTCTTTAATCTGGTTAAAGCGCATCTCAGAAAACTCACAGCTTCTATTATAATTGATGGTGACGTAATAAATGTTTTCCCTGTGCAACTGGAAACATGGCAGGGGTGTCCACTGTCACCACTTCTGTCCAACATGGTACCTGAAGTCTAGAGGGCAGGAGCAGAGCATACAGCTTGGAAAGAAGCAAAACTTTATTTGTAGATGGCGTGATCGTGTACGTATACGTTCAATATAACGTATAACTAGAATTAATAAGTGACTTTCAGCAAAGATGCAGAATACAGGATCAATATAAAAATCAGTTAATATGAAAATCAGTTAATTTCTAGGTACTAGCAATACATAATTTAAAATGAAGTAAATCTGGGTTCCTGGGTGGTTTAGCGGGTTAAGTGTCAGACTCTTGATTTTGGTCTCATTGTCAAGGCTCAAGGCCCGCGTCAGGTTCTAGCCTCAGTGTGGAGCCTGCTTAAGATTCTCCCTCTCCCGGGCGCCTGGGTGGCTCGGTCGTTAAGCATCTGCCTTAGGCACAGGTCATGATCCCACGGTCCTGGGATCGAGCCCCGCATCGGGCTCCCTGCTCAGCGGGAAGCCTGCTTCTCCCTCTCCCACTCCCCCTGCTTGTGTTCTCCCTCTCTCGCTGTGTCTTTCTCTGTCAAATAAACAAACTCTTTAAAAAAAAAAAAAAAAGATTCTCTCTCTCCCTCTCCCTCTTCCCACACCCCGCCCCCTTCTCACTTGCATTCTCTCTCTCTCTCTAAAAAAAAATGAAGTGAAATGACTATGCACGATAGCATCATCAGTATCAAACACTTAGAAATAAATGGAACAGAAGATGTTCAAGATCTCTCCACCGAAACCACAAAATACTGGAAAGTAAAAAAAAAAAAAAAAAAATTAAAGACCAAAATTAATGGAGAAATATACGATGCTCACAGGTCAAAACACACAATACTGTTTAGGTATCAATTCTCTCCAGATAAGATCGCTATCCCTACGCAAATTCTCCATGCTCTTACAACGTGACTTTGCTACCGCCCCATCACGCATGGAGTCTCACGTCCGTTCTTTGACTCTAGATGGTTTGTATGCCGCACGACTCCCCAGGCAGATCGTAAGTGGCAATGCAGCTTTGACCTGGATTATTGGAATACTCCCTCTTTCAGACTTCAGTTGCCATGTAAGCACTCCAGCTGCATGGAGGCGCCACGCTGTGAGGACCAAACTAGTCTATGTCAAGAGATCATGCAGAGAGGCCCTTAGACTCCATGAATACCCGGTCAGCCCCCCGCAGCTCCGGTTCCCTGGTGTCTGAGCTCCAGCCATCATCCAAGTACAACTTCATGAGACCCCAGGAGCAGAGAGCTAAGTCCTTCCTGCATTCCTGACCCCCAGGTGCAAAAGGAGAGAATAAAATGATTGTTGTTTTATGTCACTACATTGGTTGTTTTTTTAAACATTTTATTGAGCTATGATTGACATGTAAAAAGCTGTGCATCTCTAACCTACGCAGCTTGAGTTCGGGCGTAAGTATACCCCACGAAACCATCATCCTCGTCAGGGCCGTAGACATGTCCGCCACGTCCCAAAGTTTTCTCCCGCGTCTATTATTACTATTATTGTGTGTGTATGTAGTAAGAACACTTAACAGAAGATCTACTTTCTCAGCAAATTTTAAGTATGAAATACATTATTGTTATTAGAGGTACAAGCTGTGTAGTAAAGCTCTTACTTCTCTCGCGTAACTGAAGCTGGGGCTCTTTGACGATCACCTCCCCGTTGCATGCTCCCGGGTCCCTGGGAATCACCACTCCACTTCTCGCTTCTGAGTTTGACTATCCCATGTATGCAAGTGAGGTCACACCACATGTGTCCTTCTGCGTCTGGCTCGTTTCACTTAGTGTCTTCCAGGCCTATCCATGCTGTCACAAAAGGCAGACTTCCTTCTTTAAGGCGGAATCGTATTCCGCTGCATGTGTCTCAGTCTGCTTGGGCGGCTGTAACACCAGAGACTGGATCGCTTATAAACGACGGAAATTCATTTTCCACTTTGCGGAGGCTGGGAAGTCTATGATCGAGGTACAGACAGATCCTGGTCTGGTTAGGACCCATTTCCTGGTTCGTAGTTGGTGTATTTCCACTGGGTCTTCACTGGCGGAAGGGAAAAGGGAGCTTTCTTGGGCCTCTTTAAAAGGGCACTAATCCCACCTATGAGAGCTCTACCTTCATGACCAAACACGACCGGAAGGCTCCACATCCTGATGCCATCAGCTTGGGGGTTCGAGTTCAACCTACGAATTTGTGGTGGGGTGTGCACACTCACTCAGTCCACAGCAGTGTGGACCTACCACATCTTCTTTCCTATTTATCTGTCACTGCGCTTCAGGTTGTTTCCACACCTTAGCTATTCTGAACGCTGCTGCAGTGAACACTGGAGTGCAGATATCTCTTCAAGATCCTGATTTCTATTCCTGTGGGCGAATTCCCAGAAGTGAGATTGCTGGATCATATGGCAGCTCTATTTTTAATTCTTTGAGGGACCTCTGTGTTGTATTCCAGGCGGCTGTGCACCAATTTACATTTCCACCTCCACGTACCCTTGTTCACTTTTCTCCACATCCTCACGAACACTTAGCTTTTTTTTTTTTTTTTAATTAATAAAAGGCATCCTGGCAGGAGTGAGGTGATATGTCATTATGGTTTTGGTTTGTATTTCTCTGATGACCGGGGATGCTGAGCACCTTTTTCTATGCCTGTTGCCCATCTGTATCTCTTCTTTGGAGAAATGTCTATTCAGATCCATTGCCCATTTTTAAATCTGATTATTTGTTCTCTTTGTTATTGAGTTGGGGAGATCATCATCTATTTTGGATATACAGTTGCAAATATTTTCTCCCATTTTTTGGGTTGCCTTATCATTGTACTGATGATTTCCTTTGCTGTGCAGATTTTTTTCCCATATCGTCTCACTTCTTTATTTTGCTTTTGTTGCCTATAATTTTGGTGTCATATCTGAAAAATCATTGCCAAGACACATGTCACGGAGATTTTTCCTGGAGGGTCCAGTCCAAGGGGGTAACCTAGGAGGCTCCTTGAACTCACCTCCTTCCATGGACACATCACATCTCTAGCATTCATTCATTTATTCATCAGTGTGGAGTACTTATATACCAGGCACTGTTCTGGTTGCTCACTCCACAGTGGTAGAAAAAACCTCCACCAAAGTGCTGGCCTCATGTAGCTCACATTCTACTGGGCAAATGGATAATAAACTAATACATAAAATATGTGATGGCAATAAGTACTATGGATAAAATAAGACAGGGAAGAAGGAGCGAGAACAAAGGGGGTGAGTAGCTCTTTTAAAAAGTGTAGTCAGGGAAGTTTTCACTAAGAGATGACATTTGAGCAAAGGTCTAAAGGAGGTGAGGGAGTAAGCATCGCAGACATTTGGGACAGGGTGGTCCAGGGCAAGGGAAAGTCAGCGCAAAGCGCCTGCTGCAAGAGGATACTGCCCTTTATGGGGAACGACAGGAGGGCAAACGGAAGCAGGGGAGTAGTAGAGATGTAATTGATCGTGGAGCAGGCTGTGTAGGGCCCTGCGAGCCATTTTAAGGACTTTGCCCATTGTTTGAGTGAGTTGATGGGAGCCACTAGAGGTGTTAGGCAGAGGAGTGACATGACCTGATTGATATTTGAAAAGGACCACTTTGGCTGGGATGCTGAGAACTGAAGGAGGGTGCAGGAGCACGCAGGACCTCAGGCAGAAGGCTCTTGCGATGATGCGGGTGGAAGAAAAAGGTTACTTGGAACGGGGTGATACCTGTGGAGTTGGTGAGAAGGGCTTGAATTTTGGAAAAATATGGTTGATAGATAGGAATGGCAAGGTTAGCTGATGAATGTGTGAGAGGAAGAGATTTTTGGCCTGGGCAATGGGGAGTTTGGAAAAGCCATTTACCGACATGTGGAAGACAATGACAATTATGTACCAGGCGTTCTTCTAGGTGCTCAGGAACTAGACCATGTTTTTTGGGGGGAATGTCAGTTTTGGAGAAGCTAAGTTAAAGAGTGGCTATCTAAGCAAAGATGTCAAGTAAGTGGCTGAATACACGTCTGGCCGGAGGTATGAATTTTAAACCTTCCTGAAATAAGAGGTCTGCTTATTAGCTGAGATTTTGTCCTACTCATACTGAAAACAAGCAGGAAAAGGCAAATTATCATTTCCGTAATTAAAGCTTTTAGGATTAGGTGGTTTCATTTCAATCACACAGCTGTAAATAACGGATTGCCTCCATCTGGGGCTCCACCCAGGCTTCAGACCACAATTGTGTTAACCTCAACATCCACAGGAATTTCTATTGCTCTGTAGCACATTGAACTGTGATCTAGAAAAACATAAGTATCCAGTTTTTAACTAACGTGATGTCGGTGAATCAAGTCAGAGCGATAGATCCGAAGTCGAAAAATAGCCTCCAGATGAATGCATTCTGGGAAGTCACCCGTAGATGCTACAGGCCCTTGTTAGAGGCCGGGGCTCATCAAGTAAACAACCTGGGAAAGTAGTATTATTAGTCTATTTTAAAATTGTAGTATTATTAGTCTATTTTAAAATTGTAGTATTATTAGTCTATTTTAAAATTGTTTCTTTCCCTTTCTCAGACTTTTTCCCTTTTAAGAAAAAACATGATGGTCAAGGTCAAGGTCAGAGGACCTCCAGCAGCCTGTGCGGTGGTTATAATGGGTATGCCTGTGGGTGCTCTCCACTCTCAGCCTTGCTGTCTCTGGCTTTGGAAGCCTGGTTTGGGTACCAAGGGCAATGCTTGGATTTCCTGAGTATGACTGTGGCTTGTAATTAAGGGTGACCCAGATGACGATTTGGCCACCGTGGAGGTTGTGTTCTCACCTGAAACTTATGAATAATCACTTTCCACGTTGTCATCAGCACTCTGCAAACAACTTTCTCACTATTTTTTCACCTTTGCCAACTTTTAATTTGCATTTCTTCATATACTAGTGGGGTTGGTCACTTCTTAATATATTCATTGTCAGTTCCTTTTTTTTTTTTTTTTTTTGAGAGAGAGAGCACGAGTAGGGCAGACGAAGAGGGAGAGAATCCCAAGAGAGACTCCCCTCTGAGCACAGAACCTGATCCGAGTAGATCTCACAACCCCGAGATCGTGACCCCAGCTGAAACCAGGAGGCGGAAGCCTAACCCACTGAGCCACCCAGTCACCCTCACTGGTGGTTCTTATTTCTCCTTTATGTCCTGTCACTTTCAACCACAATTCTTTTTTTTTTTTCTTCCAGATTTTTATTTAAAATGTCTGGAAAGGGAAAAGGAATATGTATGCAGAGAAACTATGGGTAACTATGACAAGTGGTTTCACAGGTAGTCTACTTTTAATTATTGCTAATTTGGATACGTCATCTCGGAGAAGGAAATGTGTAGTATACGTGTTTGCAGAAGCAGAACTAATCCATCACACGCATAATGTAATGGAAGTAGTGTATGCTTGCGTATGCACGTGTGTGTATACGTGCACGTGTGCGTATAGTTGTACGTACGCATATAAATCCTGGGACTTGCAATTTCCCAGTGACTCAGTGAATTACAGAAGTTAACCCCACTGCGTTATGGCAAGTGTAGTGTAATTTTGAATTACCCACTCCCTGTTTCCTTACCATGTGCTTGACTAAAGGACGTGAATACAGCCACAGAGACGTACATCATTTTTCTTCGTATCCGCTCTGAGAAGATAAGTATAGTCAGGTCTCATTTTACACAAACATGCATCATATACTACGTTTCCACAGTCTCTTTTCCCACACTAACGTCCTTCTCACCCACTGCAGTTTAGATGGTGAAAAGAGTTCCTTTGGATTTTGCAGAAAACACAGTGGTCATTTGTATTCTCTTGTGCCAATCCCCACTCCAGGATAGGAGGAATTACTTGTTCTTATTCACTCCACAATCCCTTTCCTAGTCCCTTATCCTGGATAGAAGTAAAGATAGGGAAATTTAGATTCCTCTTTAGACTGGTTGCCTTATTTTCATTCTTTTATTTACTCTCTATTTTTTTAGATTTTATTTATTTATTTGACAGAAATTGCGCACAAGCAGTCAGAGCGGCAGAGGGAGAGGGGAAGCAGGCTCCCCACTGAGCAGAGAGCCCGACATGGGGCTCGATCCCAAGACACTGGGATCATAACCTGAGCTGAAGACAGACACTTAACCACTGAGCCACCCAGGCGCCTCTATTTATTCTCTTTTTAATATCTGAGTCCAAAATGTGCCTTAAATATTCTGTACCACAAGCCTTCTCTTTCTCCTTTCTCTGCACAAAGGACAAAAGGGGAGTCTGGCCACCAGTCACGATCAGGGGATCTCAGCCTAGTACTAACTAGGAGAGGTAAAGAGACACCTGGAGCATCTCAAAGGGGAAGTGGCAGCTCACATGTCCCAGCTGTTTATTTCTATGGAAATGTTTCACAAATTAGGCTACAGATCTCCCCATGCATCGCCTGTCAGGCACACAGCATGTTTCATATTACATGACCTCTGAGTGTCAGGTCCCTTTCTTCAGATAAACAAGAAATAAAAATTGATATTAGAGGTTGTCCTGTATTAACATGGCAATTTAATAATCCTTTATCAACCACAGTTCTTGATATGTATAGGCCATTGGTTTTGTTGCTAGTAGACCATGGGTTGAATCTGTCTACTCTGTAAGAGCCTCTGTGTTCTTTCCTGTTATAAATGGTCTCTGGATACACCTTTAGTACTTTCTTTTGAATATTTCATTTCATTTCTGGTAGTAGCAGTCTTTAAGTGTGTCCTGATGTTTTAAACAAGCTCATTTGTCAACCCTATGAATGACCACCTAGAGGAGATAAAGAAGGCTTCCTTCCAGTCTCCTCTAATATCATGCATGTGCTCCGTGAGCAGGGCTCGTGTAACCCGAGCAAGACATCCACGGTCATGGCCTTCTCTGAACGGCCTCGACAAGGTACACCTGCACGCACCGTTTAGCCTTCCCAGCTTTTGCATTTTGGATTCTGCACAGTCTTCAAAAGTGAATGCCTGAAACCAAAACACCTGACTCACTCTGCACACCTTCTTGCACCTTCTACGTATGCAATTGGACATGGTGGGTGCACGCAGGGCTGGATGGCCAGGAAATAACTAGTAGGGCCCCTGGAGGTTCCTGGAGGAAATAAAAAGCCATTTTAAGCAAAGCAATGACACCGTGTTGTCACCCGAGTGTAGGTATTTCCCAGACAACGAATAGCAAGCAATCACTAACCCTACACGCTCATTTGGAGTTTGGCTGTCTTTGTCCAATCAGGATAGCTGTAAAAAGAGTCCAGCCTTCACCACATGCCGAGCTCACAGAGCACGGCGCTGCTCCCTATTAGCCCCACCGTCTTGCTGAGGCTGGAGACACTGTTGCCCTGGTGGTCCCTAAAACAAAACTATTCTGACTGCAGGCCCCCTGATGCCACAATTTAGGTAATGGCATAAAAGAATTAATAGATAAATCCAGCATGCTCTGTAAGCTCCCTACGCTGATGTTGATGTCGACGGCTTGCTGATAGCTTGAAAGGGGGCAACTGAACACCAACCAGACCCGCCTTTGAGCCACAGCAGGAAGGATGAGTGTTGGAATCGCTGACAGGTCAGTTCTGCGTTAGACTGTTAATTTGACCACCTGGTCCTGAGAGACAGGAAAAAACGGTTGACACTTTTGAATCGTGAAGTCACTTTTTGGGCTGGGAGCTGACGCTTAGAGACGCCCTGGTAAGACATCAGCGGGGGGCCAGGGAACTTCCACCCAGTGAGTCCGTGATGAGGTCTCTCCCATGTCCCCCCTTTCTGCTGCTTAAAGCATCTGCCTCAACTGCATAAAGCTGATCTTTATCCTGATGTCCCACTTGAAAACAATTGTCCCACCATCCATCTCTGTTTCTATGCCAACAAAAGAAAGTGTATGTATAGTATGCATATATTTGTGACTATATATGTGCTTGCTGTATATATGCTTGTAAATATATATATTTCCCTTTCTTAACCGGTCTATAGAATAATATGTTTTCTGACAAACTTTAAGCAAATGTTTAAAACCTGCGGGATAGTTTTATCCCTAAACCCAAGCATAGCAGTCCAAGGGGAAGCATTAACCTCCCGATGTCCCTTCCTGCGATCAAAGCCGATTCAGCAATGCCGGATGTAGTGCTCTTGCCGAAGAGGAGAATCTGAAAACTCCAAATCAGAAGACAGCTGGAGCTTCTTAAAAACACCCTGAGTTTAGGTGCATCTTTAGATTTGTCTTTGGAAAGTGTAATCACAAGCCAGGCATTGGAAACCCTGGGAAGTCATAAGTAGTTTTAATTTTTTTAAGATTTTATTTACCTGAGAGAGAGAGCGCGCGCAAGTGCGCACAAGAGGGAGGGGCAAGAAGAACCTCAAGCCGACTCTGCGCTGAGCCTGACACGGGGCTCGATCTCACGATCCTGAGATCGGACCCGAGACCATGACCTGAGCTGAAACCAATAGTCAGACGCCCAACCGACTGTGCCACCCAGGCTCCCCAGTAGTTTGATTTTTTTTAAGTGGGCTATACTGTCCTGTAGAGAATGTGTCAAGACTATAAATTATAGTAAGCAGTTACATGGGAACACCTAAGGGTGTTTTCTTTTTTAAAGATTTTATTTATTTATTTGACACAGAGAGAGACAGCCAGCAAGAGAGGAAACACAAGCAGGGGGAGTGGGAGGGGAAGAAGCAGGCTCCCAGCGGAGGAGCCCGATGTGGGGCTCGATCCCAGAAGGCTGGGATCACGCCCCGAGCCGAAGGCAGACTCTTAACGACTGAGCCACCCAGGCGCCCCTCTAAGGGGCTTTTCTAACTGCTTTCATCAAGCAGGGATCCATCCACCTTTCCTCTGTCTCTTCCCCTTTCCTGATCCCTCTGCTCACTGTCCATATTTTCCACACACTGAACTCTGCAGCTGCTTTCCCACCAGTTGACTACTTAGAAAGCAGAACCACACTCAATGTATCTTCTGCAAATCAAAGATGGCAGACCAACCTACTCGTCTTCCTCAAACCCTTTTCTATGTTCTATTCTTTTTACCTTCACTTAATTCTTCTTTGAAGCTTTTCCCTTCTTTATGTTGGTCTGAGTTTCTGCCTTATTCTTTTCCTTCTCTCTAAAGAACTTCTTTTGACATTTATTGCCAAGCAGGTCTACTGGCAACGCATTCTCTCAAGTTTTGTTTGTCTGAGAAAGTGTTTATTTCTCCTTCATCTTTGAGGGTTAATTTCACGGCGGGTATAGAATTCTGCAGCACTTTAAATCTTTCACTGCACTTTCTCTTTGCTCGCATTGTTTCTGAAGAGAATCAAATGTAACTCTTTGTCCCTCAATCCAGAAGGTAGTTTTGGGTTTTGTTTACCCCTAGCTTCTTTCATGATTTTTTCTTCATCTTCAATTCTTCTGTAATTTGAAAATGATACGCCCAGGTATAATCTTTTTGGCACTTATTTTACTTGGTGTTTTCTTAACTTTCTGAATCTGTTATTAATTTTGGGGGAAATCTGTCATTGTTTTAAATATTTCTTCTGTTTCTTTCTGTCTTCCCCTGGTATTCTCATTACATGTATGTTACACCTTCTGTGGTTGAGTCATGTCCTTGGATGTTTTGTTCTGTTTCTTCAGCCTTTCTTCCCTTTTTCGGTTTTGTAGGATTCTACCGAGATACCCCCAAGCTCAGAGATTCTCTCCTTAGCTGTGTCCAGTGTTCACTAGTAAAGCCTATCAAAGGCAGTCTTCATTTCTGTACAATGTTTTATTTCTAGCTTTTGGGGGTTTTTGGTTCTTTCGGAAGATTTCTACTTCCGTGCTTACATTATCCTTGTGTTCTTGTATGCGGTCTCCTTTAGCCACTAGAGTTCTTAGCATATTAATCATATTTGTTTTAAATTGTTGGCCTGATAATTCCAACATCCCTCCCAGTCTGGTTCCGATGTTTGCTCTACCACTTCGGATTCTGTTTTTGTGCCTTCTGCTATGCCTTGTAGTTTTTTCTTGATAGCAGGACATAATGTACCAGGTGAAAAGAACTCCCTTTAATAACGTGGTCGTAAAGTGCAGGGGGGAGGACAAATGTTCTATAATCCTGGAATTAGGTCTGAGGCTTTTAGTGAGCCTGTGCTGTGAACTTCACAAACATTTAAAAAATGTTTTCTCTTCCTTTAGGTGGAAAAGGAGGGTAGAGTGGGCTGGCGAGGCTGGTGGAACTTTAGAATCAGATGTAAACCCCAGGGAAATAGAACCCCTTTCCTGGGCTTTATTTCCTCACCATTCACCTTTACAACACTCCCAGAAATACTTATCTGAGACTTCAGGGAGTAAAGCGCTTTCTGAGAGATAGGTTGGGTAACGGTAGTTTGGGTGAAATCTCTCACCAAGCTGGGAGGGAAAGAGACCTTGAACATCTCTGTGTAGTTTAACCATAACGGCTACAGGCTCCCTTGAAGAATGAGGATTAGGAAACATAACCCAAAACCGTTTGCGGGGGTGGGCTGGAGTGGGGAGCTGATTAAGGGATTAGCTTGATGATATTAACATGAAAGGGGGGGCACGACAGAATTAATTAGGAACACATGGCCAGAAGAGTATGCTACAGATGTATTTTTGCAGTTTAAGACTTCTGTTCTTGGTTAGAGTCAACGTGGAAAGAACTCCTCCGGGCAGAGTCATTCCTTCCGCGGCTCCTTGCTTTGCCCTACGCATTCAGCCACGGGGCGCACATCTCCGTGTCAGGACCCACACGCACAGTTACATCCTCACTAAATTCTCCCCGCCTCCACTGCATCTCCAGACACTGTGGACCCAGACGTGGGGAGGCTTTTCTTGGCCTCCAGTCGCCGTACAAAGGGCTTCTGCTTGAGAGACCCAGCACCCTCCCAGGTCAGTGCCATGTAGGACTGACATCATTCTTGAACCATCAGCGCGGGCCACAGCAAGGTCAGCGTGAAGCAAGGGCTCTGCGAACCATCTATCTGCAGGGTTCAAAGGTGGACCATGGGCCCCGTCCTCTCCTCGGGGTTGGTGACTCCCGCAAGCTGAGCTACGTCACACCCAGTGCTCATGCAGGAGCACGCCGGCCACCTTACTCAAAAGATGCTTGCAAAGCGTGTTGGTGGAGACGGCCTCGCACGGTAGCATCTAGGCAGAGTGAGGGCATGTTATTTGTTTGACCTGGAGCCCTCTGCAGTTTCTAAACCTGGGTTAGCCAGCATCCCTTAGAATGGGCCCTGAGAAAACAGGAAACACTGTGGTAAGTAGTTAAAAAAAAAAAAAAAGTATGGAGGCAAATGCTAGTGTCAAATATAATCAAGAGCTGCCCTAGCTGTAGGTCCCCGCATAGAATAGAAACCTGGGGAACAAGTAGGTAGGGAGTAGTGCAGGGCAACGACTGCCAAGGGGTGTAGGATTTCTTTTTGGGGTGATGCGAATGTTCTAAAATTAGAGTGTGGTAATAGTTGTAAAACTTTGTAAATTTACCAAAAATCACTGAATTGCACACTTATGGCATGTGAACGTTTACCACAAAAGCTGTTAAATTAAAAAAATTTAAAAAGGCAGAGCATGGAGAGCTATTCTAGATACAAAGTGTTATTTCTCCTGCAGGATGGACAAGTGCTGGGAAGCCCAGCAAAACCCAGAGGCACGTCGAACAACCGGAGAAATCCCGCTTTCTCTGACCAAGACCAGTGGGTGGAAATTCCAGGGATGCAGATCTGGCCTTGGTATCAGGAAAGGCCTTTTGATTGTTAGCAAGGCCCAACAAGAGAGAGAATTATTTTTGTGAGGTGGTGCGCTCCCTGGCCCTGGGTTCAAGCACACTGCTCTACCCAGGGAGGGGCCCAGGGACTCTGCAGTGCCCTGGGGTGACAGAGGCCTCCTAGGGGCATTTCTGGCTCTGAGGCCCAGGGATTCCACTGTTGCTATGGGGAAGCCCCTGTCCCCTCCAGGGCTCCGTTGTCCATCCAGAAGCCGGGATGGTCTTTGCCACGTTTCTCATTCACCCGGAAGGGGATGTTTGTGTACCGCCCTGAGATTTGCTGATGAAAGAGACCAGAGGGGCACAGGGACTCCCTGAAGACTTAGACTCAGGTAATAACAGGAACTCGGCAACCGACAGACTGCAATTGGGCCTCCATAATAATAGTAATTAATGTAAGAATAATAACTCCATTTTCGATTTCCTATTGCCGCTTTTGTCCTGGGCAGCTAACAAGCCACTTCTGGGGTATGACCTTATAGTAGTTCTTATGTTTGTTTGTTATGGCATTTACGGTTTTCCAAAAAATTATAAAAGTGCTATGTTGCCTATTAGCAAAGGCAGAGGGTCATGAAAGATACTATAAATTAAATGGGAATCCCACAAACCAGTGTTACCACTACTGACCTATATTTTGTTATGTTTAATTTTATAAAAATAAAAATGTGGTACACATGCTTAGTAAACTGCTTTCCGATTTAACAATATTTTGTAGTCTTTCCAGGTCACTAAGGATGCCTGTAAAGCATTATTTTTAATGCTTGCCTAGGATTGTATACAACAATATATATAAATATATTTAATCTACTCCCTGTTGTTGTAGATTTAGATTGCTTCTATTGCTTTTGCTATTGGCAATGAGATTTTTGAGGTCAAAGCCTTTTTTTGAAGTCAAAGTGCATATTTTTAATATAAATGCTCTGGAATGGACACCAGATGTTGAATTTCTGGTTCAAAAATATATAAACATTATTTGGGTTTCTGATATTTATTTCCAAATTGTCCTTCAAAGAGTTTGTTCATATTATACTCAAACTATCAGGAGACTCATTTCCTATGTCTTCCGTAATTCTACTTATTATTTTCATTATTAAATATTTACCGAACTGGTAGGTATACAATGCTATCCCATTTTTTAAAATTTGCACTTCCTGGACATTTTAAGAAACATTTATTTATTTATTTGAGCAAGAGAGAGAGAGAGTGTCCACGTGCGCACAAGCAGGAGGAGGGGCAGGAGAGGGAGAGAATCTCAAGCACACTCCGCACTGAGCACAGAGCTCACTGTGGCACTCAGCCTCACGACCCTGAGATCACGACCTGAGCCAAAATCAAGAGTCAGATGCTTAACCCACTGAGCCATCAGGCGCCCCACACTTCCTGGTCGTTATTGACCTTGACCATTTTTTTCATGTATCATTTGTTTGTCTTCTTTTGTGAATTTCATGCTCATGTTTTTTGTTCATTTTTCTCTCCCACCATTCATCTTTTCCCTATTAATTTATAAAAGCATTACATATATTATGGATATCGAATATTTGCTTCCTTTACAAATTGCAAATATTTTCCCCCCAAATTCTTATCTGCTGTTAATCTTAAGAATTTTTTATATATTTTTTATGTTGTCAAAATTTAGTGATCTAGTTCTTTTATAATTTCTGTCTTAGGTTTTTATAATTTCATTTTTTACATTTGCGTCTTTAATCTACTGGTTGTGATGCTGATTTCTTATGTGAGGCAGGAACTTCATGTTTTTACAAATGGTTAGCCATTTTACCAATTATTGAAAATTTTGTCCTTTAGTTAATTGGTTTGAAGGATTACCTTTATCATGCACTAGAATGTTATGTATATTTTTATCTGTTTCTGGACTTTCTAATGTTTTCCATCAATCTTTTTTTCCATCAAGCTTTTGTTGCTCCAAGACTATCTCAACTAATGTTATTTACAGTAATATATTGTTTAGTTGCAGATTGTATTGTCTAAGTGGGCAAATTGCTGCTTATTTCATATGAAGTTTATTTTTAGATATTTTACAATTTCTGTAACTGTGGTCATTGGGAACCTTTCTTTCCATTGGATATTTTGAGCTAGTTATTACTGATATATAGTAAAACCTTTGACTTTTTAATATATGTTTTAGAACATAATAATTAATCATTCTCCTATTAGTTCAAATATTCTATCATAGAAAGCAGAACAATAATTTATTCCAAAAGATGACAGATGAAACCTGCAGACAGAGTTTGGTATGGTACCATCACATTAGAACACATTTTCCCCTCTGAACATATTCTCTTTCTGATTATCCCACTGGAGTCTGGAAGAAACACTTATCTGGAAACTGTGTGGTATATTTTCAAAAATATACTGTTCAAAAAGATTTGCTAATATTTTATTTAGGTATTTCTCCCCTTGTACTGATAGTAGAAATTGATCTGTAATTTTTATTGTCATTTTTGCCTTCAGGGCTATGTTAGCTTTATTTTATAAGAGTTTATTTTATAAATCGGAAAGCCTTTATAGTTTTGTATTCTCTGGAGCAATTTATTTCTTTATTTTTTAAGATTTTATTTATTGATTTGAGAGAGAGAGAGAGAATGAGTGAGGGGAGAGGGGCAGAAGGAGAGACAATCTGAATAGGCTTATATCTAATAAAGAAATTGAATCAATAATTATTAACCTCCCAAAACAGAAAGCATGAAGCCCTGATGAGTTCCCTGGTGAATTCCACCAAATATTAAAGGAAGAGATTATACTAATTCTCCACAATCTCTTTCAGAGGATAGAAACAGAGGGAATACTTCCTAGTTCATTCTATAAGGCTAGTATTATCTTTTTTAGAGGGGGGAGGGGCAGTGGGAGAGGGAGAGAGAGAATCTTAAGCAGGCTCCAGGCCCAGCATACAGCCCGATGTGGGGCTTGATCTCACAACCCTGAGATCAGGACTTGAGCTGAAATCAAGAGTCGGACACTTAACCAACTGAGCCACGTAGGCATCCTATGGTCAGTATTATCTTAACACTAAAACCAGACAAAGACATTACAAGAAAACTACAGAGAAATCTCTCTCATGGACATAGATGCAAAATTTTTCAACAAAATATTAGCAAATTGAACTTAACAATACAAAAAAGAACTTTATGCCATGACCAAGTGGGATTTATTCCAGGTATGCAAGGATGGTTCAACATCCAAAAATCAATTAATGTAATCCATCACATTGACATACTAAAAAAGAAAAATTACATGGTCATATCAATAGATGTAGAAAAAGCATTTGACAAGGTCTGACACCATTCATGATAAAAACTCGTAGTAAACTAGGACTAGAGGGAAACATTTTCAACTTGATAAAGAATGTCTACAAAATCTCTACAGCTAATGTCATACTTAATGGTGAGAAACTCAAAGCTTTTCTACGAAGATTGGATACAAGACAAGGATATCCCCTCTTACTTCTCCTTTTCAACATCATCTGGAAGTCCTTGCTAATGCAATAGGCAAAATAAGATAAAAGGTATGCATATTAGGAAGGAAGAAGTAAAATGATCTTTGTTCACAGATGACATGATTCTGTATGTAGAAAATCTGAAAAGAATTGACCAAAAAACCCCTCCTGGAACTAATAAGTAATTATAGCAAGGTTGCAGGATATAAGTATATATAACACAAAAATAATATAATATACAAAAGTCAATCACTTTCCTGAATATTAGTAATGAATATGCGGAATTTGAAATTTAAAACACAATGCCATTTACATTGGCACCCCAATGTAAATAGTTTGGTATAAATCTAACAAAATACATACATGATTTATATGAGGAAAACTACAAAACTCTGATGAATGAAATCAAAGAATAACTAGATAAATGAAGAGATACTGTATGTTTATAGATATGAAGACTCAATATTATTAAGAGGTTAGGTCTTCCAAAATTCATCTATAGAGTCAAGGCAGTCCCAATAAAAATTCCAGCAAGTTATCTTGTGGGTATTGACAAACTGATTCTGAAGTTTTTATGGAGAGGCAAAAGTTTTTATGGAGAGGCAAAAGACCCAGAATAGCCAATATAATGTTGAAGAAGAACAAAGTTGGAGGACTGACACTACCCAACATTCAGCCACAGCAATCAAGATAGTGTTGTACTGGCAAAAGAAAAGGCAAATAGAGCAATAGAATAGAATAGAGAACTTGGAAATAGATCTGCATAAATATAGTCAACTGATCTTTGACAAAAAAGAAAAAGCAATACAATGGAGCAAATATAGTTTTCAACAAATGGTGCTGGAACAACTGAACATACACTTGCAAAAAAAAAAACCCTGGACATAGACCTTATACCCTTCACAAAAATTATCTCAAAATGGATCATAGGCCTAAACATAAAATTCTATATTATAAAACTCTTAGAAGATGATGGAAGAAAACCTGGTTGACCTTGGGTACAGTGAGAACCTTCTAGATACAATACCAAAGTCCTGGTCCCTGAAATAAACACTTGATAAGCAGGATTTTATTAAAATTAAAAACTGTGCTGTTGAAGACAACGTCAAGAGAATGAGAAGCTAAACCACAGACTTGGAGAAAGTATTTGGAAAAGATACATCTGATAAGGGAATGTTATCCAAAATATACAAAGAACTCTTAACACTTAATAATAAGAAAACAAACAACCCAATTTTTAAAAATGGGACAAAGCATATGACAAGATGCTCCATATCATGTGTCATCAGGGAAATGCAAATTAAAACAACAAGGAGATACCAGTACACATCTATTACAATGACCAACCTCTGGAACACGGACAACCCCAAATGCTGACAAGGATGTGGCACAACAAGAACTCTCAAATATTGCTGGTGAGAGTGCAAAGGAGCACAGCCACTTGGACGACAGTTTAGCAGTGTCTTATAAAACTAAGCATACTCTTACCATAGGATCCAGCAATCACACTCCTTGGCAATTACCCAGAGGTGTTGAAAACCTGTGTCCACATAAAAACCTGCACACAGATGTTTATAGCAGCTTAGTTCATAATTGCCAAAACTTGGAAGCAACCAAGAAGCCCTTCAGTAGATGAATGAACATCCAGACAATGGAATATTCAATGCTAAAAAATAATGAACTATCAAGCCATGAAAAGATATAGAGAAAACTTAAATGCATATGACTAAGTGAAAGAAAGCAACTGGAAAAGGCTACATACTATATGACTCCAACTATATGAAGTTCCGGAGAAGACAAAACTATGCAGGGACAGTAAAAAGATAAGTGGTTGTCAGAAGTGGGGCGGGGGAGATGAAGGAGGGAAGAATAGACGGAGCACAGATTTTCAAAGTGGTGAAAATACTCTGTAAAATGTTATAATGATGGAGTCATGTTATTATATACATTTGTCCAAACCCATAGAATGTACAATACCAAGAGTGAACCCCAAGGGGAACGATGGGCTTTAGGTGATGATGATGTATCAATGTAGGGTCATCAATTGTAATGAATGTACACTCTAGTGAGTGATGTTAATAATAGAGGGATGCTAGGCACGTGTGGGGGTAGGGGTATACAGGGAATCTCTGTGCCTTCCTCTCAATTTTACTGCAAACCTAAAACTTCTCTAAAAATTATAAAATCTTTAAAAAAGAATAGGTGCATATTAAGTTGATGTAAACTCAAAAGTATTAATAATTACACTAAACATAAATGAATTAAATATGCTATGTAAAAACTAAGATTTTCAAACTGAAAATGAAATCAAAAGCCAGTTGGGGACGGGGGGGAAGCAGAGCCTGAGACCAAGGCTCATGTATGATTGTTCATCAGAGAGTATAGACCTGGGACTGGGATAGGAGTGAGGGAAGGATAGGGAAATGAAACAGGGAAAGAAGGAGAGTCCAAACAAGGATGTGTTATCAAATGGACTTACTGCTCCAGGATGCTCAATCCAATGGACAGTCTGAACTTTATGACATGCAGCTCAGTGTCTTGCTCCTAGGAAAAGAAATGGGGAAGCATTTAACTACTTGTTCCCCCCAGCCTCGGTCAAGGGTTGCCCCAAAGGACATTAACTACTTCTTACCCTGGCTGATCAGGCAGGGTCCCAGTGGCATCCTACACTGAAAGAAGAACTAAGATCTAGAGGATTCCAAGTAGTGCCCAAGAGGTGTCCAAGAGATCCATCCTAACATGGTGACTAGAAGTTTTCTTTTATGACTTTTAAATTTCTTTAAGGATTAGTAGTGCAATCAGGCTTTCTACCTCCTATTTAGTCCATTTTGGTAACTTACACATTCCTTTGAAAATCAGCCCATTTCGTCAAGATCCTCAAGCCAGCTAGCGTAATTTTCCCCTTCCTTCCTCCCTCCCTCCCATCCTCCCTTCCTTCTTTCTTTCCTCCCTTCCTTTCTTCCTTCCTTCCTTCCTTCCTTCCTCTCTATTTTTTTTTTTACTAATCTTTTAGGTGTTATCAATTCATTTTTGTTTTAAAGAAACAAAATTGGATTGAATTATTAATGATACTTTAGTGTTTTTCAATGAATTAATTTGTGCTCTCATTGTATTAGTACTTTTTAATAGCTTTACATATATTTTATATTAAAAAAACACTTTCCTTCTGAGTCTTAAATAGTCAAACACATAGAAGCAGAGAGTAGAATGGGGGCTGGGAGGAGAGGGAATTGGGGAGGTGATGGTCAAAGGGTACAAAGTTTCAGTTATGCAAGATGACTAAGTTCTGCAGAGCTAATATACAGGACTGTGACTATAGTTAACAACACTGTACCGCATACTCGAAACACACACACAGACACACACAGACATACACAAAAAATAGAAAAGAAAAAAATGGTAACTATATGAGGTGATGGATATGTTTGATTGTGGTAATCATTTCACAATAGATATGTAAATCAAAGCATCAAGTCGCATATTTTGAATATATACAATTTTTATTTGTTAATTACGCTTAAATAAAGTTGGGGAAAAAAGAATATACAGTGAAGGCTGTTGGACAGAGGTGGGTGAGTAAAGAGATAAAATCACCCTCTCTGATTACACAGGAAACAAACAACAACAACAAAACTTTCCTTCTTGAGATGAATACTTAATTCATTATTTTCATTATTCCGTTTGAAAAGTAATAATAGCATTCTAGAATATGATTCTTTTTTAGTATGGCTTTGTCACAAACCAGAAGTTTTGAAACCTGGTGTTATTATTATGGTTATTTTCAAAACACTATTTAATTACATGTTTTATTTCCTTTATTACCCAAGGGTTATTTAGAAGAATATTGCTTAATTTCCTGGTATTTGGATTCTATTATTTAATATTTTTCTTAGTAATCCTTTGTTTTGCTGGATTATGGTCAAAGAGAGTTTACATCTAAGAATTTATTGGGATTTCTTTTATGACCTAATATATTACCTTACTTTATAAATGTCCAATGGCTATTTTATAGGAATATGAGTTAGGTTTTTGTAGACTATAAAGGTTGAAAAGCTTGTTGATTATATTATTTAATTCCTTCATTTGTGGGTCCACTCAATTAATCAAAGTGTGTAAAAGAAATGATAAATATTGAGGCGCCTGGGTGGCACAGCGGTTAAGCGTCTGCCTTCGGCTCAGGGCGTGATCCCAGCGTTCTGGGATCGAGCCCCACATCAGGCTCCTCTGCTGGGAGCCTGCTTCTTCCTCTCCCTCTCCCCTGCTTGTGCTCCCTCTCTCGCTGGCTGTCTCTATCTCTGTTGAATAAATAAATAAAATCTTAAAAAAAAAAAAGAAAAGAAAAGAAATGATAAATGTTACCATTCGGATTACAGTCCTATCAATTTCTTCTTGATTTCTCAGATTTTTATTTTTAACATTTAGATGTTATTTTATGCAGAACACAAACATTCATAAGCCTTATATCTTTTTTGTGATTTATACTCTTGTATTGATACACTATTCCAAATTTTTCTTTGATATTAATATTGTCATCCTTACCTTAGCTTTTGCTTTGCTTTGTTTGTTTTATATCTTGTCATCCTTTTACAGCAGAGCTTTACGGGTCACTTTATTTTAGGCCTGCCTTTCGTAAACAATACACATTACTCAGATTTCTGTGGAGGACATAGAAACCATCTTACGGGGCGCCTGGGTGGCACAGCGGGTAAGCGTCTGCCTTCGGCTCAGGGCGTGATCCTGGCGATCTGGGATCGAGCCCCACATCAGGCTCCCCCGCTATGAGCCTGCTTCTTCCTCTCCCACTCCCCCTGCTTGTGCTCCCTCTCTCGCTGGCTGTCTCTATCTCTGTCAAATAAATAAATAAAAATCTTAGAAAAAAAAAAAAACCATCTTACGTCTTTCAAGTGGATAGAGAGTTAAGGGAGAAAGTTGGGTGCTTATTGGAGCTTTCGGGAAAGCTGGAGGAGTGGAGGTTGATGGCCTCCCCTGGGTTATGGAGTCCAGCTTCCTACACAGGGGTCAGGAAGCTGCCATTGCTGCCACCACAGCCCCAGGGCACAGGCCTCCCCGTCTGATTTCCTTTCCTCTGTGTTAAATCCTGATGGGACTTCCTATTAGCTAAATGTAGGCCACCTACCTGGGCTCTAGTCTCCTGGGGTCTAGGGGGACAGTGTTTAGCTTTTTCAGCTCAGTTGAGAAAGACTGGCCTCACCTCCCTCTCCCCAAACCTAGGAAGGTGTCAGAGGCTGGTATTCACACTGAAGCGTCTATGCACACGCCCCTCATGGTGAAAGATGAGAGATTTCGTCCATCTCCCTCTTTCTTCTCCTTAGTCTGATCACCAGGCATGTAGTGACCGTCTTCTATGAATCAGAAGTTGCTGTGGGCACAACATATAGAAATCAAACAACTTCTGCCTTCAAGAAATGTATAGTCTGACGTGGAAAGTTAGGTCCTTAGCGGTGCTATTTTAATACCATGAGACACATGCTAGAAACATATATGTCCACAGGTGGGATCAGAGCAGTGGGAAGGGAGGCTTAGCCCAGTCTGCGTGGGAGAGGACTGAAGACGGACCTGATTTCAAGGGAGGAGTATTTTCTGGGGGGTGGGAGGCACAAGAACCCTGCAATGTGGAACCCCACGGTGCACGCGAAATAGAAGCACTCTGCTGTAACCAGCGCATGAAATGCAAGCTGGGGCCAGCACAGCTGAGGCTGGAGAGGTCAATGGAGCACTCACACTAAAGAGGGGTGACCTAAGAGAACATGGACCTCCACCAACTTGGGGCCTGGTGACTCTCTCTTTCTGGGATTTGTTGAGTCTTTGGACCCACAGACCTTCTCACTCTGCTGGATCCTGGAGACAGGGGTGGCAGAGAGCTGGCAGAGCTGCTGTAAGGGTGGCCACAGGACTGTGGCACCCCTGTTGTTCGGCTCAGCAAAAGAAGAGGGTTTCCCACAGTACAGCAGACACCAGAGAAGGTGGCTAGGCTTGAGCAGTCTTTTAGGGGAGAAAACCCCAGCTGCGTTTTCTGAGAAACAACCACCCCAGTCAGGGAAATGCCCAAGAGAGGACAGCATTGGGGTGTCTGACCCTCAGAGGCCACCAGGGCTTGTCCGTGTTACCTAGAAAAGTAACACCATCCACAGAGGGACCACTAGAGGGACCTCTTCCTTGTCTCCCCTCAGAGCTGAGGCTTGAGACTGGATGAGAGGCACCTGAGTGTTGACCCCCCCTCCCCACCCCCAACTCCGAGCTGCTGGGGCCACAACGGTAGCCTGGAGTTTTCAGTATCGGAGTAAGGCTGTTTCAGTAATTAAAAGTGGTTAAAAAAAAAAAAGTTAAAGAAAGAAAAGGAAGTTCTGGAGTTGACAAGTTGTCCGTAGGGGAGCTGCTACCCATGGGGAAAGGGCAGTGTGACATAGTACACAGTTGGAGGCTAACTGAGGACGCGGATGAGGGAGGTCGTGGCTACACAGGGTGGAACACTGCGATAATTCCTGAAGTTCTCCTGGAATCTGTTTCTCCTCCTCTTCCACCACCCCCGAAATCTTTTTCCTCTCCGTGTTTTCTCACCTAAAGCAATCTACCACGGCCATCGGTTCCTCCCCACCCACCAAACCTGTCCTGTCAGGGCCTGACCTCAGCAGGCTGAATCATACCTGCCGCACGGCTGGGGCCCAGGCCCGCGGCCCTCTTCCGGCCTCTACCCACCCAGTTCCGTCACCTTCCCTGAGGGGAGCTGCTTTCTCTTCCGCCTCCTGAACTGGATTCCCCCACAGCAATCAGGCTTCCTGAGGAAATCTCAGGTTGCCCGGGAGCCTGACCATCAGTTGTTCCTCAGTGATCTGAGCCAGCTCGGCCTGCCTTTCCACAGGGCCCTCAGCTGTGGCCTTGAATGAACTGCGGCAGAAGGCCCCAGGCCCTGACCACACGGCCTGTTCCCAGCTCCCCTTCACCGGGCCGCGCTGCGAGGAGCTCCTCTGAATTCTGGCTCATCTCCGCTCTGCCGTAGAACCTTCTAGGGCTGGCAGGCTTTCTGCCACCGCGCTGGTCTCTGTGGCTTTGTGCCCACAGGTAATTACTAGGGCAGGGCCTCACACACCCTCTTAACCTCCCCTGCTGCCAGCCTCCGGCCCACCTCCCCTGCCGCCCCGGAGCAGCTCTGACCACAGACCGGCCACATGTGGTACAGCAGGTGGTCTGCTTGATCCCTAGTCCCTCCGTGACCTCCTGCCCTCCCGAGGCCAGACAGGGGCTCTGAACATGTCCAGTCATGTCTGCCACTGACCTCCTCATCCAGGAAAGATCCCAGGCTCTGCAGACATTGTGTATTTGTATACTAATTCCCAGCCTGTGCCTTCTGACAGACTTTCTTAGACCCTCTCAGCCTCGCTTACCTGAAGCCACGCTAAGTGTGGTTCTCCATTTCACCCATCTGGGCCCTACAAGTCCATGCCCTCCCCCCATGGTCCTAATTCCGATTTCAGAATTTCCCTCTTCCTGAAGGACTTTCCAAGAATTGCACAATGGCTATCAGGCCAACCTCCACTCCCTTGTACCACGAGCATAACAACTGGATGGTCATTCTGGTCAAAGTTCTAGGGGGGTAAAAACCCAGACAAACCACCAAATATGACCTGACCATTCCAGCCTGCCTTGCAGACCATTGCTATGGTGTCATATCCAAATAAACACAAATCCCACCAAAAAAAAAAATTAATAAGTAAACGCAGTATTTACTGACGTTTTCTTCTAGAACCGGATGAAAGGTTTACGTGGCATACCATACCAAATACCCCCTGAAATCTTTTCTAAAAATTCTTCTTCTGCCCAAACTTTGATTTCTCATCAGTTTCTTATGGCAAGTAACTCCAGATCTAAGTCTCTCTGGCTTTTCCTCTGTTTCTCTGTCCCTTCATCCCTCTTTCTTTCTGCCTCACTCTGTCTTTTCCTCTCTCCTTCTGTCCTGTGTTTCATCACATCCACTTCCTTGGCCAACAAGATGAAACTGTCTTCCCTGAGGTGGCAAACCCTAGTGCAATTTTACAACCATGATATGGTCATTGGTACAGTCAAGATGCATTCCCAACACCACCGGGATCCTTCCTGTTCCCCTTTCAGAGCCGTGCGCATTCCCTCCCAGGCCCCTCTCAGGCTCCCAGCCACCACTGATCTGTCCTCCATTTCTGTGTCACTTCCAGACCATTGAAGAAATGGAATTACACGGTATGTAACATTTGGGGATCGGTTTCTTTGACTTAGCATAATTCTCTGGAGATTTGCCCAGGTTGGTGCATATGTCTGTATTAGTAATTTCTTTTCGTGTTGAGTAGCTGTCTCAGTCTGTTTGGGCCACTATCGTATTTTTTTTTTCCTTAAAGATTTTATTTATTTATTTGACAGAGATAGAGACAGCCAGCGAGAGAGGGAACACAAGCAGGGGGAGTGGGAGAGGAAGAAGCAGGCTCATAGCAGAGAAGCCTGATGTGGGGCTCGATCCCAGATCGCCGGGATCACGCCCTGAGCCGAAGGCAGACGCTTAACCGCTGTGCCACCCAGGTGCCCCCGCTATCGTATTTTTAATACCGCAGACCATTCAGCTTAGAAGCAACAGAAATTTACTTCTCCACCATTCTGGGGCCTGCAAGTCCAAGACCGAGTGCCAGCAATGGTCTTGTTCCCATGAGGCCGACTTCGTGGTCATAGCCGCAGTGCTTTCGGGCTGTGTTCTCACACAGCGGAAGGGGCTAAGCATCTCTCTGGCGCCTCTTTGATGACACTGATGACCCTCCTGACTTGAGCACCTCCCCAAAGCCCCACCTACTAATCCCCATCACCTTTGGGAGTTAGGGTTTCATGAATCTGGGGGACAGCACCATTCATACCAGGGCGGTCGTGTCCCACGGTAAGGATGCACGGCCGGTCGTCTACCCATTCCACCCGGGAAACGCATCCGCGTTGTTTGCGGTGTGCGGCTGTTACAAAAAAGCAGCTGCAAATACCTGTGTGCCCGTTTTTGTATGAACAGGAGCCATCGTTTCTCTGGGATAAACACCCAGGAGAGCAATTGTTGGGTCATATGGTAGTCGCACATTTAATTTTTAAAGAAACTGCCGCACACTTTCCCAGAGCGGCCGTATCATTTTCCATGCCCATCAGCCACGTGTCCAGTGTCTCGGCGCCCTCGCCAACATTTGGCGGTGGTACCATTTTTAAAAAAAAACGTCGCCATCGTGATAGGTACGTACCGATATCTCACTGTGGTTTGAGTTTGCATTTCCGGGACGGCGGACGAGCCTGAACATCTTTTCGGGTGTTCACTTACCGTTTGTACATCCTCTTCAACGAAATGTTTCTCCGTGTCTTTTGACCATTTTCTAACTGAATTTTTGCCTTTATTACTGTAGAGTTTTGAGAGTTCTTTATTTTAGATACTTATCTTTTGTCAGATATGTGGTTTAAAAATATTTTCTCCCGCCCTGTAGCTTGTCTTTTCATCCATTGGACAGGGTCTTTCATAGAGCAAGCATTTTTAATTTTGGTAAAGTCAAGTTTATCAACTTTGCCTTTTATGGGTTGTGATTTTGGGGTCAAATCTAAGAATTTGCCTTGGCCTAGATCTCAAAGATTTTTTCTCTTGTTTTTTTTTTTTTTTTCCTAAAAGTTTTATAGTTTTCGATTTTAGATTTAAGTTCATGATCCAGTTTTGAGTTGATTTTTATGCAAGAGGTGAGATTTAGAGAAAGGTTCTTTTTGTTTTTCTTATTATATCCAATTGTTCCAGCATCATTTGTTAAAAAGGCTATTCTTAAATTGCTTTTTTCTCTTTGTCAAAAATGAACTGGAAAAATTCACACAGATCTATTGCCATGTTCTCTGTTCTGTTTCATTGATCTGCGTGTCTAGCCTTTCATCGGTACCAGGACTGTCTTGGTTACTGTAACTATGGAAGTCTCAAAATTGGGTAGACTAATTCCTCCCACTTTCTTCTTCTTTTTTTTTTTTTTCCAAAATTGCTTGAGCTATTCTAGTTCCTTTGCCTTTCCACACAAATTTTAGAGTAATCTTGTCTGTATTTTTAAAACTCCTGCTGAGATTTTGATAGGAATCATGTTAAGCTGGTATATCAATTTGGAAAGAATCGACATCTTTACTATGTTGAGTGTTTTAATCCATAAACACATTATGTCCCTCCTACTATTTTAGATCTTCTTTGATTTCTTTCATCATTATGGTGCACTGTTCAGCACAGAAGCCTCGCACATGTTTTGTTTGATTTATATCTAAGTATTTCTTTTCTTTTTAGTGATTCTCAGTGTTCTCAATGGTAGTGCATTTTTAGTTTCAGTGTCCATGTGTTCACTGCTGGTATATAGAAATACAATTTTTATACATTTATCTTATACCCTATGATCTTGCTGGATTCACTTATTAGTTTGGGGAAGGTTTAACAATTTTTTTGTGTGTGTGTATATTCCTTAGGATTTTCTATGCGGACAATCAAGTCATCTGCAAATAGGGTCACATTTATTTTCTCTTTTCCAATTTATATGCTTTTATTTCCTTTTTTTTTAAAGATTTTTTTTTATTTATTTATTCGACAGAGATAGAGACAGCCAGCGAGAGAGGGAACACAAGCAGGGGGAGCGGGAGAGGAAGAAGCAGGCTCATAGCGGAGGAGCCTGATGTGGGGCTCGATCCCATAACGCCGGGATCACGCCCTGAGCCGAAGGCAGACGCTTAACCGCTGTGCCACCCAGGCGCCCCTATTTCCTTTTTTAATTCTGTTGCACCGGCTGGAACTTTGAGAACATGTTGAACAATAGTGGGGCAGACAGACGTCCTTGCCCTGTTCCCAATCTTTGTGGGAAAATATTCGCTCTTTAGTTCGGGTGTGTCTTGGTCTGGATTTCTTTGGGCTTACCCTGTTGGGTTCACTTAGTTTCTCGGATCTATGGGGTATGTGTCACCACATTTGGGGCCTTTTCAGCCTTCATTTCTTCGGCTGCTTTTTCAGTCCTGCCCTCTTCCTTCTCTGCTTCCAAGATTCTAATAATGCGAATGTGAGACCTTTTGTCATAGTTTCGCAGCTCCCTGAGGTTCTGCTCATTTTTTTTCCAGTTCATTCTCTTTTATTTAGATTTGCCAATTTCTATTGTTTTCTGGTCCAGATCACAGATGCTTTCCTCTGTCCTTCCATTCTGCTATTAGGACCATCCACTGGGGGTTTTACTTCGGTTACTGTATTTTTCAGTTCTACAATTTCTATCTGACTCTATCTTCTATTTTGTCGCTATGTCTTTGTCTTTTTTCATATGTTTGAAACATGTTCATAATTGCTTTTTGGGACTTTTTTATCATGGGTGCATTAAAATCTTTGTCAGATAATTCTACCAGCCTGAAATCTTGATGTTGACATAGATTGATTAAAAAAAAAATCAGTTTGAGATCTTCCCGGTTGAGAAATCAGATGACTGATTCTCAGTTAAAACCTGGATATTTTGATATTGTGTTTTGAAGCTCTGGATCTTATTCTGATCTTCTGTTTGAGCTGATTTTCTCTGAAATCACCGTGGAGGTTCCTTGGGTTCGAGGTCCCCAGCTTGTCTACCTTCTTCTCTATAACTTTCAGAGTCTTTTTTTACATTGGTTTTCCATATAATATTCACGGTTTTTAGTTGTACTTGGCAGGAAGAATATGGAAAAGTGCACTGACTCTATCTTCCCAGAAGCAGAAGTCAGGCAGGAATTTTAAAACTTTAAATTTAATGTATCTGTTCCTGTCATAAGTGGAACCAAAACAGTAAGATATTTCTTTTATGCAAAGTGTTCTAGAGGCTTTGTGGCAGGGAGACCTGAACATGACCCAAATGGAATCTAACAAATTGAAAAGTTATTGAAAAGAGATAGTAGTTGGATAGCTGGAGAGAAAGAACAAATTCTAGGAATATTTAGGAGATAACACTGACATAGGTGATTATTGGAAAGCGGGGAATGAAGGAAAGGAAGGGGTCTAGACTGTTGGGTTTAGAGCTTGGGATTTTTTTTACTTGTTTTTTTTTTTAATGTTTTTTTATTATATTATGTTAGTCACCATACACTACATCCCCGGTTTCCGATGTAAAGTTCCATGATTCATTAGTTGTGTATAACACCCAGTGCACCATGCAATACGTGCCCTCCTTACTACCCATCACCAGTCTATCCCATTCCCCCAGCCCCCTCCCCTCTGAGGCCCTCAGTTTGTTTCTCATAGTCCACAGTCTCTCATGTTTCATTCCCCCTTCTGATTACCCCCCTTTCTTTATCCCTTTCTTCCCCTACTGATCTTCCTAGTTCTTATGTTCCATAGATGAGAGAAACCATATGATTATTGTCTTTCTCTGCTTGACTTATTTACTTGGTTTTTTTTTTTTTTTTGAGAGAAAGAGAGCGTGCACAAGGTGGGGGAAGGGGGAGAGAGAGAGAGGGAAAGAGAGACTCCTAAGCAGACCCCATGCCGAGCAGGGAGCCTGACATGGGGCTGGATGCAGGGCTCCATCTCATGACCTTGACATCATGACCTGAGCCAAAATCAAGAGTCAGACGCTGAACCAGCTGAGTCACCTGGGCATTCTTACAGCTTGGGATTTTAAAAAACAAATATACTATAAGATTGGGAACACAGGAGGAGGAGCAGTTCTGGGAAAGGGGAAAAGGAAGATGGATTTTAGATGTATTGGTTTTTTGAGATGTTTACAGAGCCTCCAAGTGGAGACACCTGCCAAGCAGTTACACCCGCCAGTGGGAGGAAGTGGAGCAGAGAAGCCACGGCTGCTGCTATCTGTTTGCGTGGCCTCAGCATAACACGGTAGTAAAATGATGAGAGGGGGAGATCATGTGGTGAGAACAGAGAGGGAAGAGCAGCATGCCAAGAAGGGAACCCTGAAGAGGAGCAGTGAGAGGCAGGGGAAGAGAGGAGCGTTGTCCTGGAAACCACAAGAAGGAAACTTTGAAGACAGGAGTGATCAGTGCATCAGATTCTGCAGGAAAGGGCACAATGGGAGAAGGACAGAGCTTCCTGCTTTAGCCTTCCAGAAGGCTCGTAACCCTATCCAGAGCAGCCGCAGCAAGGTGCCAAGGCAGGAGCTTGAATGCACAGGAATAAGTGGAGGGTGCGAGGGAGGAGGGAGAGCAAGTGTAGACTCGCTTCTCAAAGGCAAGGAGAAGCTAGGGTGGGGTCTTGTACTCATTTTTTAAGGTAGGAAAGACTTCATCATTTTTATAGGAAGAAGGGAAAGAGCCAGTAGAGAAGGGGAGCCTGAAGATATGGGAAAGGGAGGCACTGGTTAGTGGACCGAGGTCCCAGAGGCAGGGAGCAAACAACAAATCAGGAATGTAGGGGAAAGGTTGGCTTTGGTGTCCAGACACCTGGTGCTCTGAGTCTGGAGGGATGGAGGTAAAGATGGTGGGGGGTGGTATTTGAATAAGTTTGTAGGCAGGAGAAAATGAAAGGAAATTGTTTGTTGGTGCCCCCCTGCCCGATTATCCTAATAAAGTGGATGATAGGTCCTCTGCCAGCATAAGAGTTAGGGGGTTGATGGAACAGGGAGCTTGGAGACAGTTCTGAGGACTTGGAAAGAGAGAAGATGCTGACCATGGACAGGAAGAGGGGACACCAGCTAGGTCTGAAGACAGCTCAGGTTGGACACATGGAAAAAGAAAGAAATGAAGAAGACAGCTTAGTGGTGGCCTCTCAATGCAGAAAAAAAAACGGGAATGTGAAAATTGGTCTGTAAGACATCCATTGGCAAATACCACTGGTGGCAGGCTTGCAGAGCTTGTGCTGTGTAATTACTGTGAAAGAGAGAAAGGCATTCCATGAATTGCGTGTATTTCACTGTTTGGGCATAGAACCAACTGAGGTCAGGTAATAATAAGCAGTCCTGCTACCAGCCTTATTCATCTCACCATCTCTTCTGCTGCCCAGACAATGCTCCTCTTTATGCCACGTGGAGGCCCGGCTGCTGTGACTGTAGGAACCCCCGCCAACTCAGCACTTGGCTGGGTGACCCGAGGGTTCTCAGGCCACAGCATCAGAGGCGGCCGGTGCCACGGACACATCCGCTGTCTTGCTCCCCACACGATGGCCATTGAAAACCCCAGGGTGGGGACGCAGTGCAGAACCTCTCTTCAGTCTGTGCAGAGCCCCAAGGAGAACGGGACTGACGTCAGCCTGAGAGGTGAAAGGCCCAGGCCCAGAGAAGGCAGGCTGTGTTCCGGGACACGACAGTTTCTATGGAGAGAAGATGTATGGCCCTCTTTCTGCTCCGCATGGCTGAGGCTGGCAGAGCAATGAACATAAGCTTGCTGAGGAGGTCATGCATTATTCAGGAGGTTGCCAAGAAAGCCCGAGATGGCAGAGGGAGAGGGAAACAAACTATATATTTTCAAGCTGGAGGCTCTGCTGTGTGACCAGATCCTACTGAGATGAAGCCCTGAGACTGGTCATCCAGACGAACCCAGGAGTGGAAGGAGCCCGGGGCGGCCTGCCTCTCCCCGGGCAGTGCACCGAGTCCTCTGTTGGTCCTCCACTGGCTGTGTCATCGCCTCCTTCCGCTAACGAAGGAACAAGAACGGGCATTTATTTAACACCTACTACGGACACATCCTGGAACAGGCCGTCCTTCATCTGCACAACCCCTGTGAAGCAGATCCGAGCTCCCCATCCACCAAGGGGCGAGCGGGGAGTCAAGCGGGTTAGGGAGATTACCGACGGCCACGCACCTGTGAGCGGTGGGGCTGCGATTCGAACGCAGGCTTCGAGACGCCGAAGCCTGTGAATACTCTGCCCGTGACATACAAAGAAATCCGCAGGTGAGGTGTTTGGTGTTTCCTTCTGCTCCGAGGGCCTATTTAGACGTCGTGAGGAGTCGCAGCTCAAGACTGAATGACCTCGGAGAGCAAGCGGGTATTTGCCCGGCGGCCGAGGGGGTGCGAGAGTCCGGCAGGCTTGGGACCGGGCGCCCCGCGTGTCTTTGAACTTACGGTGCTCACTGCCCGCAGCACCCCTTTTCACGCTTGTTCCTGCCCTGGGTCCGGTCGGGCCTAGCCGACGGGCCTCAGTCACCACGTCATGTGTACAGCCGGGAGGGGAGAGGGTGGGCTCTCCCGAGTCAAGTCAGGACGCATGGACCGACCAGGCCTGTTTCTGACTTACGCGTGTGTGCGGATCAAAGGAGTCACGACGAAGGACAACCTGCTCACGTGCACGTTGAATCGGTGACTTTTATGGAAGGGTTCACAGTTCCCGGACGTCTGCCTGGCTGCACAGCGATGCCGCCTTGCGGAGAGCAAGGGTGTACTCGAGACATCTGGGCTGAGTGGAAGTGGTTTCATCGGGTTGTGCAACCGCCCGGCCGTGGGAAGGCCCCCCGCCGGCTTTTCAGATGGGCTTCCTGCCCCCGCCGCAGTTGGGAGATGGAAGTCTCAAATCAGTTTCTATTAATAACCACGAGTGGGTGGCACGTTGGAAGTTTTTCTTCAGAAATGTTGCTCATTTTCTCAGAAAGTGAGTGTCTGTGAAGCTACTGGATCTCCTTCCCTCATCTCCAGCGCCTGGTGCTGGTCTCTGGGGCCCACGGCCTCCAGTGACCTCTCTGTGGGGCACCGGAGTGACCGTGCCCTGCAGCCTGTGTGTGACCCCTGACCATGGCTCCGGGCTGCTGACTGCTGCTTGGGCCCCTCCGCGGCCTGGACGTTCCTCAACCAGCCTCCTCCCTGCCAACGAGAACTTTCACACCCGCACCTGTCGCAGCACTCTGATTTCTTCCCTGCTTCTCTCCTCCTTGGATAACGTCCTTCCCAACCCTTTCCAGTAATGGGAACAATCCCTTAGCACAGTCAGCCATTGTAAAGCGCTGCTCCGTATGCCCACGTCTCCAGGCTCTGCACAGAGCCTTCTTTCCACCTCCCGCCTTGAACATCTTGCTCTCTGGGAAAGCTGGGGCCTGGTCGCACCAGGTGTAGCCTGGGAGGTTGAAAAATCTATCTCCAACATGACACCTGAGAAGTGCTAGATTCGTGGCTCACTGAGGCATCTTGGCAGGTGGACCTGAGAACAGTTTCCCAGGGGCATGTGCCCCCAACGTGGTGCAGGGAGGTGGGCAGGAGGGTCTGCTGACCCAAAGAGGCCCAGGCCTTGGGACGAGGAGGATTAAGGTCATATAACCCTGGCAATCGATAACCTCACTTCAGTAACGGATGCAGCTGGGAAGCAAGAGCATGTCAAGACCTCATGGACAAGCTGCCCCACAGCAGAAGCCAGTGAGGCTAGAGGACGGCCAAGGACCATTCCCACACTTCCCCTTCAAGGTCACAACCGTGTCATCTGCAAATAGAGACTTACTTCTTCCTGTCCAAGCTGGATGCAGTTTATTGAGTTTTGTTGGCTCATCTCATTGCCCTTGCTAGAGCTTCGAGTACACTCTCGAATAGAAATGGGGAGAACAGACATCCTTATCGTCTTCCTGATCTCAGTGGGAAAGCTTTCAGTCTTTCTCCGTTAAATATGTTGTTAGCTGTGGAATTTTCAAAGATGCTCTTTACCAGATTGAGGAAGTTCTTGTCTGTTCCTAGATTGTTGAATGTTTTTATCATGAAGAGTGTTGGATTTCGTCAAATGCTTTGTCTGCATCTATTGAGATAATCCTGTGAGTTTCCCCCCTTTATCCTATTAATCTGGTGTATTACACTGATTGGTTTTTGTATGTTGGACTTACCTTTCAGTCCTGGAATAAATCCATTTTATACACTGCCTGTCTCCCTGTGCAGGTGAAATCCCTTATCTCGTTAGGCCACCCTTGCTGGGTGTCAGCTGGAGGTCAGGATGACCGTGAAACTCCCCCTTCCTTAGTTAACTAAAAGGAAAGGATCCTTCTGGGGGAGGAGCCAGGCGTGAGCTACACCCGGCTAGCCACATCTGAGTTCACCCTACTCATCAGGTGTGAAACTTCTTTGGGGAATATTCTAGTAACTCAGCAGAGTGGCGTAATTAGCCTGCTCTCAGATAGCTGTCCTAGCTGGACAGTTCAGGCTGACATCACTTCTGGAAGCCAGGCAGTAAAGCTCAGGCTGTGTGGCAGCCTCCAGGTTTGCCACTCCAGCACGTGTCCGGGGAGACGAAATGGAAGTGCTGAGCCTGATACTCTGCAGGGCTCACTCCCAACAGCCAGTCTGGCCTCTGGGCATGGGACAGGGTTCCACCTGCTTCGCTATGAAACTGGCCCAGCCTGCCTGTGAACCACTGCCCCCCAGACAGGGCAGAGCATAAATAGTTGGCCTTGGGCTCACCAACATGGAATGCGTGGGGGCCTCCTTGCTTCAGGCCCCCCTGTGCTACTTGTTCTTGGAGAACTGAAGACCCAGGGAAGGAGCCCTACCCTCCTCACAGAGCTTGAGTGTTTCCCAGGTTTGAGTCCACCAAACCCTGTGGCCCCGAACCTGGGTGCCCCTACAATAAAAAGACACCCCCCCCTTCAGACATTGACTGTGGGGAATGGACTTACAGTGCAGTAGTTACTCTGAAACGTCCGTTTTGTCCGTCCATCAAATGGTGTGAGCCACTCCCTTGAATATCACATTTTCTAGAACAGAAGTTAGGAGACAGGCAGGTGAGAGGTTGTAATGTATCCATAGGGACAAGTGCGTAGGGCTCAAGACAGCAGCACCACCCTGCAATGTCCGGATGCCATAGTTGCTGGCAAAGGAGAAGGGTCCACGTCTGCTGAAAGGGGATGACTTGCCAGAGAGTTCCGGGGAAATGGGTACAGAGAGTCGTGGAACCGTTCACAGAATTCTAAATCCAGCCCCAGCGTGGTGCTTACCTTAGGTAAGTCACAGATTGGCTTAGGGCATCTGCTTTTTTACGTTTCGGAAAAGGGCTTGACGATACCTACTCCTTGGATGTGCACCCAAGTATTTAATTAATGTTTGCACATCACTTGGAGATGCAGTTGTGGGGCCCAGAGCCAAAACCAAAGCCGGGTTGTTTAGGTTGGCGGTAAAAAAGCGAAGCACTCTTTACTAATTAACACCCTATTAGTATAACAGCAAGATCCACGTAGAGTTACTCAAGATTATGTGTATTTTCATCACTTGGCTTGGGTTGGTTTCCAAGCTAAGTAAACTGGGGCTTACCTGATGGGGTGAAGTAATGAATTTACTGAAACCTCCCTTCAAGCCAAACTCAAACGACCAAGAAATATGCTAAGACGGGTCCGGGCCAGGAAATGCCAGTCAAACAGGTGCCTCTTGGGGAACTGTGATAACCAGAAACCCTGGGCAAATGTTTCCCAAACCAAAGCTCCCCTGGACTCCGGAGCACACTTCCTGGAAGGAGTGTGGGCACAGTGAGAGTGCCCTCTGCTGGCATCAAGGAGTATTTTCAGCGATTTGCCTGCTGACTTGCAGGAGTCTCCGGGAGGCGGATTGGAGAAACTTCGAGAAGTTCAGGGAATCTGATTAGGCACTCCTCCATTTTTATAATGGCAATAAAGTCCCACATAACGATTTTGAGAAAGTAAAACACACAAATACAGGCCCTGTTATAAAGTATACCTGGAGTTTAGAAGGGCACACAGGGGGCTGTTAGAAGGCGGAGGGGAAGCTGATGACGGGTGGGAGGGAGGGGGCCATGCAGCGGTGACACCTGCAGCAGATGAGAGAGGATGGGACCTGACCCACAGGTGAGGGTGTGATTCTCCGCTGGGGTCATGCGCTGTTCACCCTGTAACAGGAGGGAAGGCCGGTAGGTGGTAAGTGTCGTAGTGGGAGTGGCTGGAAGGTTTCTTTTGAATTTATCAGTGAAATGGGAAGCAAATGGATCAGCTGAGAGTGAGTTTTCAGGAGGAAGAGGGAGAAGTTTCAGTCATCTAGAAGGACAGAATGATTACACCCAGGGTGGGGGGCCTGAGTAGGACCTCCCAGCTTCAGTAAAGGAAATGCAGTCATGAATTTCAAGTGCAATCGTGGAAAGACCACTTCTGCTTAGGATGTAGAAAGCGACAATTGTCACCCATCCTAACCTATTGCACAATCACAGTTTTTCTAGAAATCAGCAGAGAGCTGAGATCACAAGGCAGCAAACTTTTTAGCCCTTTTGCCAAGAGGTCAATTGTAGGAAGCCTTGCATTTTCCTTCAGACCCCAAACTATAGGCCTCTTCTCTAAATATATTGAACTTACTTCCAGGGACCAAATAGGACTCCAGGCGGGGTCCCAGTGCCAGTGAGTAAAGCCCTCCACAAGTGCATCTGGGAAGCCCCAACTTAGGTCTGGCTATCTGCATGCGAATCCGAAAGAGCAGCGTGCCCACAGCTGAGCCCTGCCAACCCTGCAGAACTGCCAGCCAGCATACCCCCTCCAAGCCGAGACCTAGGGAGAGAAACAGCCACACCCCCACGTAAGCAAGGAAGACCCACTGGCTCTGGGGGAAAAGCAACACTGTTTCCCATTATTGAGTGGGAACTGACAATCACCAGATAGAAGACAGGCACCTGAGTATGAAACAACAAAGACACACAAAATCTAACTCAGGTTAACTCAGAGAAGAAAACATAAGAGCAACCCTCTAATTAATGTCCTCAGAGTTTTTGAGTTGTGTGGATATGAATAAGAACAAGAGCAGGGTGCTATTAAAAAGAAACAATCAGAAAATTATTTGGGAAAAAAATTAACAGAACAGTTGGAAGACAGAGTCCAAGCAATTTCCCAGAACACAGGCAAAGAGCAGGAAACCTGAGAGAAAAGTTAAAAGGCCTGAAAGTATCAATCCAGAAAGTCAATTACCTGACTCACAGACGTTCCAAAGGAAAAGCAGAGAAAGTGGATCAAAAAAATAATATACTTTCTTCCCCAAGGCTCAAAAGAAACATAATTTTCAGATTTTAAAAGTTCAAATAGTATTGACTGTCACACACATCTGTAACAAATTTCTACATCCTAAGGATGGGGTATAGCCTAAACAGGAGAGAGGGAGTGGGGCCGGGGATTGGGGGGGGTGGGGAGGCAAAGAGACATTCTTTAAAAATCAGAAATCAAGGGCACCTGGGTGGCTCAGTCGGTTGACCAGGTGACTCTTGATTTCGGCTCAGGTCATGATCTCAAGGTCCTGATCGAGGCCCAGGTGGGCCTCCACACTCAGCAGGGCATCTGCTTGAGGAGTCTCACTCTCTGCCTCCCCCTGCCGCCACCCCCCGCTCATACCCCCCCATCAAATAAATAAATAAATCTTTAAAAAAATAACAATCAGAAATCAGATTGTCATCAGGCTTCTCATCAGCAACAGGATTTTAGAAGACAATGGATCCAATTCCTTCAAAGTTCTAAGGAAAAATTATTTTGAATCTAAAATTCCAATCAAATGTGAGGCTGAGGGGCACCTGGGTGGCTCAGTCAGTTAAATGGCCGATTCTTGATTTCCTCTCAGGGCCGTGAGATCAAGCCCTGCATTGGGCTCTGTGCTCAGTGTGGAGTCTGCTTCAGATTCTCTCTTCCTTTCCCTCCAGCTTGAACTCTCTTTCTCTCTCAAATAAATAAAATCTTTTTTAAAAATGTGAGACTGAAATGAAATGTTTTCAGAAATGCAAAGCAAATGAAGTATGGCTGCCATGAAAGTGCGCCCTGTAGATCTCTGATCATGGGGACTATGATTGAGGAGGGCCCGCTTTTGTGCCTGAAATCTGTAACACGTTTGTCAGCCAGTGACTGAATGTAGCAGAGACACTGAGGCAATCCTGCTTCTAGGAGACAGGGGACTCTTCAGTGTCTCTGCCAAACCTTTCCTTTGACTCAGTGGCCGTCTAGAACACTTCTACCCCGCCTTCTCTCCCTCTCCCCATCACTCAGCATTCCACCTGCATCATGGTCTGATGGCCTTCCAGGCCTTGCCCAGCTCCTTCCCTGTCCCCTCATGCAGGTACATTTAGTCCCATCTTGGAACCCACTAACATTTAAGATGTTAACAAGGATTCAGAGAAAATTGGAGATCTGAGATGCAGACAAAAGACATCCAACATGCACATAACTGAAGAAGAAAACCAAAATAATGAACCATGAGTACTTTGTTAAATATTTGGACACGCGGAAAGGGAGTGATGGTGTATGCTCTGGTCTCTGGTATTGACAAATGCCTCCCAAAATTCTGAGCATACCCCAGAGCCCTCCTTGGTTTGAAGCCATATGATCTTGAGTTTGAATCTTGTCTCTTCCAGTTACTACAAGAGATTTCAGCAGGTTGTCTAACATCTCTCCGCCCTGTTCTTATATGGATAGTGGGCCCATGAATAACTACCACATAAGATTGCAGGGAAAATTGGCCGCCTGGGTGGCTCAGTCGGTTAGGCGTCTGCCTTTGGCTCAGGTCATGATCCCAGGGTCCTGGGACCGAGTCCTGCATTGGGCTCCCTGCTCAGTGGACAGCCTGCTTCTCCCTCCCTCTCTGTCAAATAAATAAATAAATAAATAAATAAATAAATAAAATCTTTAAAAAAATCATTAAGGATGCAGTGAAAATTATATGAGAATGGACACAGTGCCTGATACATAACAGGCAGAGTGAACAAAGATAGAATTTAACTAGAAACAAGTTGTTAGAAGAGAATCAGAGCAGATCCTTCTTTGTCTTTTGGTAACTAGGTCTTAGAGTAAATATAGTAACATTTCTCAAGCAAGACCGTGTACCGATATGGGACCAAATGTAGGGGCTTGAATCCCAGCTTTATCACTTGCTGATTGAGAAGCCTTACATAAGAGCTCCGTGCCTCAGTTTCCCCATTTGATAATAATAGTACTTATCTCTTAGGGCTGGTGTGAAAATTATATGAGTTAGTACATGTGAGTATTTAGACGACTGCCTGGATCACAGTAAATCATAAATGTTGTCTGTCATTGAGTTTGGATAATTAGTTTTGAGACCCTCTGGGTCCAGGTGCCTGATTGAAAAGAATACATGTCTAACATTTCTCCCCAGTAAAGACACTTCAAAACAAAACAAAACATAAACTCATGATGACAGGGAGACTAGAGGAGACAAGAGCTACCCAGGTTGTGATGCTGGAAAGCAGGGGATGTGCAGGAGCTGAGTTAACAGAGCCCATGAGGCTGAGTGTTCAGCTGTCCGCAGAGAACCTGAGAGTCCAGCCGGACTCCTCCACGGAACCCTTGAAGGGCTCAGAAATGGGTCACCTTGGGCGCCTTCAGAACAGGGGGTGAGGGAGGGGCTCAAATAAGAAGCTGGGGGGGGGGGGTGTGGAGAGCTGTGAAGGAGTAATTAGATTTCTTCCTTACTCCACACTCCCTGTGGCTGCCCTTTTCCCAACCTGCACCAGCCTGAAGGCTTCTCTGCAAAGAGGGAAACAAAGGCCTGTGTGCTGCCCAGAAAACAGGCTTCTGGGGCAGGGGTGAGGGGTGGACACATAGGCTCTTCCTTGGGGAATCTGCCAGCCCGAGAAGAAAGAGACTGAGTTGGACGTGCCCAGTACACAACGCTTCAGACCACCCAGGACAAGCTCCAACCTGCCACGGCCTTCCCACATTCAGGACTTCCAGTTGCTTTTTAGAGCCCAGTCTTAGTCAAGAGTAGACAGCCAAGGCTTGTCAGACATTGAGAAAGTTCTCTGGTGTAGAATAAAGAGGCCCAACAAATTAATAATGAAAGTGAATCGAGGGGTGCCGGGGTGGCTCAGTCTGTTGAGCGTCTGACTCTTGATTTTGTCTCAGGTCATGATCTCAGGGTTGTGAGATGGGCCCTATGTTGGGTTCCATGCTGGGTGTGGAGCCTGCTTGAGATTCTCTCTCCCCTCTCCCTCTGCTCCTGCTCCACCCCACCCTCTCCCTCTCTCTAAAAAAAAAAAAAAAAAAAAAAAAGTAATCTAGAGGAAATGGAATGAATGCAAGTTAGAAGAAAACCTCCTTTAAAGCTATCGTGAACACTCCTGGAGATCAGGGGAGATGACTTCTATGAAGCAAGAATTACGTGTCAGAAAACCCCGAATAACGGCAACAACAACAAAAAGCTCTTGAAAATTAAAACAGGCCGGCGGAAATGATACACGCAGTAGAAAAATCAGAGGCTAAGTAGGAAGAAATTTCCTGGAAAATGGAACAAAAGAAACAAAGAAATAGAAATTAAGAGAAGGGGGGCGCCTGGGTAGCGCAGTCGTTAAAGCGTCTGCCTTCGGCTCAGGGCGTGATCCCGGCGTACCGGGATCGAGTCCCACATCGGGCTCCTCCGCTATGAGCCTGCTTCTTCCTCTCCCACTCCCCCTGCTGTGTTCCCTCTCTCGCTGGCTGTCTCTCTGTTAAATAAATAAATAAAATCTTTAAAAAAAAAAAAAAAAAAAAAAAAAAAAAAAAAAAAAAAAAAAAAAAAAAAAAAAAAAAAAAAAAAAAAAAAAAAAAAAAAAAAAAAAAAAAAAGAAATTAAGAGAAGGGACATAAGAAATTGGGGGGTAAGTATGAAAGGTCCAAAACCTGACCAAGAGGCATTTCAAAAGAGAACAGAGGAAGTGAAGGGGACTCGGTCATGAACAGTAGTTTAAGAAAATTCCCCAGGACAGGAGAACATGACTTTCAAAGGGCCCAGTGAGAGCTTGCAAATGGACTCAAAATAAATCCACACGAAGGGCCATCATTGTGAAATTTCAGAACAAAGACAAGATCCTGCAAGCTTCCAGACAGAAAAACTAGATCACATATAAAGAATTCAAATGGCTTTGCACTTCTCAGCTGCAGCACTGGTAATGAGCTGCCAGTAGAGAAATGCCCTCTGAACTATGAAAAAGTTCCAGCCTAAAAAATCATTTCCAACTTAGAATTCTAGAGTCAGTTAGCAATCAAGGAAATGTGGGGACAGACAGAGTAAAAGACATCTTTGGGTTCAAAAACTCTACCTCCCATGTACCCCTTCTCAGGAGGCCATTGGAAGTAAAGCAAGAAAGAGAAGAACATGGGATAAAGAGGATTAATTTCAACCCAGAGAAGAAATCACTAGAAATACGGTGAAGGGAGATCCCAGAGTGACAGCCGTAGACCAGGTGACAGGGCAGGCGTATTGTCCAGATCGGAGCAGGCTCACTCAGAGGGTAGGTGTGACGCGCGTGGCCACAACCTCGACTAGGGGACCATCTTTTTAACCTGATGAAGCTCCTGGAGCATGTATCCCATTCCCACAAGCTATTAAACTACAAGTGGGAAGACGGGAAGGAAACAGAAAATCCAACCCAAAGAGAAAGGCAAAAATAAGTTCGGGGATGACGGCAAAGAGACGTCAGTCCCAGGAAGACAGCTATGCAGCAGCCTACGGACCAAAAACCGGCCCCAATAGGAGAAAGCAGGTCTTCACGAGGGGGTGGTTCCAACCCCAAAAGAAAAAAAAAAGAAAAGAAAGAAACAAATTGCTTGATGTTTGTTGACCTTGTAGAAAAATGTTCTGAGAGACTTTTGGAAGTTGTAGGGTGAGTTGACAAGTAAGAAAAATTCAGTAAATTAAAAAGCAAGGCAATTATTAACTACAGGTAAAACAAGAATTAAGAAAGGAAATGTAATCGGAGTGCACTGCAATGCTCGGCGGTGAATCATATTTGTCCTAGGCAGACAATGTAAACAGTGACTATTGATCTAAAAACTGTAATCTACACGGGGAAGAGGAGGGACAGGAAACAGAGGATGCGGATGGGGGTGTCAGAGAACTAGATCCTCATCTACGGGGAGAGGCAGTCAGTGGACTGCATCTAGAATGGATAAAGAGAAAGACAACATTGTATACTTGTTATTCAGAAACATAGCGATGAGTAAACCTGGGGAAGCAGCCGTTCGCAGCAGCAGCCTCCAGGGAGGGGACCCTGTGCAGAGCACTGAGAGCTGGCACAGGGACTCATACTGTGTCCTAAATATGCTAGCTCAGGGGCATCTGGGTGGCTTGGTCAGTTAAGTGTCTGCCTTTGGCTCAGGTCATGATCCCGGGGTCCTGGGATCGAGTCCCACATCGGGCTCCCTGCTCAGCATGGAGCCTGCTCCTCCCTCTGCCTCTGTGCTCGCATGCTCTCTCTCTCTCTCTCAAATAGAATCTTGAAAAACAAAAGCTTAGTTCAGTTTGACATTTGAAACTGTGTGCACTGCTAAAAAATTGGTTTTATAAATGGATCAATTTCTCTGAGCACCTTTGCTTGCCAACCTCGTGGCAGCCTCCGAACAGTTCTAATGGGCTCCCCTTGCCTTTGAAAGACAAGGACAACCCCTCCCTTAGAGCAGTGTCCTGCTCCCTGCCCCTCCCCCCCAAGCCTGGTGCAGAATCTACTCAGGGATAGTTAACTGAATGAATGAACTGCTTGAGTCACCTCAGAACAATCCTCAGAGCGCTGTGGGAGCTGAAGGGTTCCTCGTCTATGCCATCCCACCACCTCCGGCTGCGGAGCCCCTGACGTTTGCCAGCATTAGCTCTGGTCACATGGTCACTCAAGGAGGTGTGTATACTCATTCCCGAGGCTGCTGTCACTAAGTTCCACAAGCTGGGTGGCATTAACCAACAGAAGTTGACTCTCTCATGCTTCTGGTGGCTAGAAGTACGACATCCAGGTGTGGCCATGGCCATGCTCCTTCCAAAGGCTTGAGGGGAGTGAGGCTTGCCTTACCTCTTCTGGCTTCTGGGAGCCCCAGGAGTTCCTTGGTTGTGAAGGCCTCACTCCCATCGCTGCCTCTGTCTTCACATGGCTTTCTGTCTGTGCTGGGGGTCTTCAGGCGGACCTCATAACCTCACATCTTCTTAAAAAACACAATTACATTGGATAAAAGGCCCAACCCTACTCCAATATGACTTCGTCTTAACTACATCTGCAAGACCCTATTTCCAAATGAGGTAAGATTCTGAGGCAGTTAACGACTTGAACATACCTTTGGGGAGGGAACACAATACAACTTATAAGAGCATGGAAAACAGAATTTCTGTTCTCTAAAGCAGTTTACCACTCGGTTGCCTGCTTGCCCCTCTGCCCGAGCTGGATGGGCCGGTCCACCGGGCTCCCACCCCAGAAAGACAATTCTTCCAGTTTGCTGCGAGGAAAAACTTTAATATTACTTCAATGTGAGTCTGCATTTTAAAAGAGTCTCTTAAAAAACAAAGATTCCTTTGAGAGCTAAACAAATGGAATGACTGATTAAATGAGAGGCAGATTTTCAAACTCGGTGAAAGGCAGTGGGGGAGATATTTGAGAAAGTGTCCTTCCTGGAACCCTTCCATCACACTTCGTGAGTTTCTCCCCTCTGCTCATGAGCTCAGACGTGAAGCAGGCATGTGCGGACAGAAAGGCTCACCCTCATCTGAGAGCATAGATCTTCCCTTCTGCTTCTGCATACCCTGGGGCTCCAGCGGTGCCTGGGTGGTCGGAGAGAGCAGGTGGTAACAGAACGCTCCCCTGAGGCTCACCTTCGTCCTGTCATCTGTGGCCTGTGCCTCTCTTGCCTGCATCCAATGGCCTGTTCCTCTCCAGTTGCCTCATTGACCCCACCAGGCCCATAATGACACGGAGACAGGAGCCCAGGGTCACGGGTCTCTTTCTCACCATGGAAGAGCAAGAGTGATGGTCACACCCTTTTAGGATGACACAATCTTTGGGGCTGGAACGTGCTGTCTCTTCTTTTTTAAATCGAGACCACAGGCCTCTGTGGGTAAGGACAGGCTGTCAGGTCATGCTAGCCCTGCGGTGTTTATATTAAAAGCCACAAGAATAAATCTGATTCATGTCTTTAATGATTCAGCCTTCCTTGTAATTGTGAGGGAGGAGAAATTTTTCTCCACTTCCCCCTCCTCGCTCCCCTTCTCCCCTTAGCTGTCCTAAGTCGCACCAGTCCTTCTAAAAGCAATAGCCCACGCCTGCATGTTAACCGGTGTCAGCCTTCCAAGAAGGCTTTGCACTATTAAGAGCAAAGAGGAAAGAGGGACGCAGAGGCACCAAGCCTTTTGTACAAAGAAGGCGATTCGGAGTGGGGGGGAGGGCTTCCAGTTAGCCCACCACTACTCTGCTCAGAACTGATGTGGACAGTGGGCTTTTGTGTCGTGAGCCCCATCTGCTAGCTGGGAGGGGGATCTGGAGGTGGAGGCCCAGGGGCTGGCAAGAGCCATGGTGAGCCCAGGGCCCGGGGGCTGGCCACATGGACCAGATGTAGGGAAACCATTATGTTCTTCCACCAAAACAAATTTCAAAGGCAGTGATAAGACAAAACTGCTGGGTAATGACATGCCAGAGCTTTCTTTCATCTAAGCATCTGGAGTCTCCTGAAAGCATTAATTACATCTTCCTCTCCTCGGATGGAGGAGGAATCATGTGGTTGTCACCATGGTAGGACATCTCAGCTCACTGGGAAAGCTGAAAGCCCTGAACGGAAGCCTCCAGGAGATTGGGTTCCAGCCTTGGCCCTGTCCACAAGCGGTTCTCAGGCAAATTCTTTGACTGCAGTCTTGGTTTCATTATGTGACGAACGGGAGAAATAGTAATAATCATAATAACCTCTGGTGTGAAACACTTTTGTGAAGCCCTTGCTGGTGCTGGATATTGTGTGAGGGCTGCACCTGCTTATCTCAGGAGGCTGGTACCACCATGGAGCCCATTTTGTGGATGAGAACATCGAGGCCTGGAGGGAATGCCTGGCTTTGGGAGTAAGTAGAGATGCTGGTGCAGGAAGGCAGGTCAGCTGACTGCAAAGCCAGGGTTGCAAGGAGGATAAGAAAGTCTAATGAGACAGTATGTGGCACAGTGTTCAGGCAAGTTCCACTCTGCACGGAGGTGAAAGGCATCTCGGGACCAGAGTTCCAGGCTGGGCCTGCCATCCCGCCTCCCACCCCAGGCCACGGGCTATCGTATCACTGGGTCCTTTCTTGGGGTTGGTACTTGTGCAAGACTTAGTCAGGTCTCCAGTGGCTTGATTATGTGGGAGGAACAGCATAGAATGTCCCAGATTAAAATGTTATTTTGTTCCTTTCAAAACCCCCACAGGGCTTCTGAATCCTTTAGTCCATAAGAGCCAAACCGTTCTAGCCTTAATTAGTTCTGCAAAAGCAATTGTCAAAGTGAGAAGATAATTGAAAAATAGTATTCTGGGTGTTGCTTTCTACCCCTTCCCAAAGCTTGAGAAGCATTGTTGGATGGAGGAAAAAAAAATCGAGGAGGGATGTGAAGTGTGTCTTCTTTCAGTAATGGAAAGATGGCTGATTTTGTAATTCATGACGTGCACTCCGAATTAGTGACATCAGATTCCACAGCACCACGGCGGATTCTCGCCTGAGTGCATGTGAATAACCAGCTGGGAGAAAACTCCCCAGGACCCGCCACGCCCCCCCAGGGCCTGTCCTGGATTGTTCCTCCCCCACACAGGTTCGCTGGGCACGATCCTGGGCGCTGCAGTTACGCGGGGGGCGGGATGGGGAGACCCCTGCGGCAGTGGTGAGCCCCAGGAGTCCGCACCGGGCGCGAGTATTGGCAGACGGCCCAGGTGGAGAGTAGGCGAGGCAGGCAGAGGAACACAGGACGGCCGGGACACAGGATGACGTTCTAGAGGCCAGCAGGTGAGGCTGGCGGCGCGCTTAGGGCCAGATCCGCTTTAAGCGGTGTGGCCCACGGGGACGTGATGGCCCTTGACTATCTGAAGCAAGGATGTGAAAGAAGGGATTGGAGTCGTGTGTGCGCGGGCGCCCCCTGGAGGCCGCGGGGCAGTGCAACCAGCCGGGGGCGGCGGGGGCGGCGGGGGCGGCGGGGGCGAGGTGGGGAGACTGCCTCCCCAACCCCCGGGGGGACAGACCACAACCAACTCACTGGCGACAAGGGCCGTGTGTTCGTGTGTTCTTTTGAACCTTTGTCCAACTTTCTGCCCAAGAAACTGCTGCGTATTGAATCACGCGTGTAGTTAGTGAGAATTTAAGGCACGAAGCAAGATTTCCTCAAAAGCCGTTCGTTTCATGACTGCTGTAAGGGTCCCGGCACAAACTTGAATAGATGAAATCAAACATTTATCAAGGCATTGTTCAATCCTTTTAAAAAAAATACCATTGCTGCAGCCGTCCTTCACTTAGGGGTTCACTTGGTGACAGTCATGACAGCAGCGAACACTCAGAGAACATGTGCTCCACGTCCTGCTGTGCTCTGGGGGCTTCCAACAGGTCAGCGTGCTCGTGTTGGTGGGGACCCAGTATCTCCAGCTCACTGGTGAGGACGCTCAGCTAGTAGATGGCCGAGCTGGGACCTGAACCGCAGCAGCCCGGCTCTGGAGCCCTGCCTCGGCCACTGACCCGTCATCTCATCACCGACATGCCCAACCAGGCCAGCGTTTAGTGGCACTGCCCACGGAGCTGCAGGGGCTCCTTCAGCTGCGAGGTACATGCAAGGTTTTGTGTTTAGGCGTATTTTTCTGGAGACAGGGTCTTTGCTTTTGGCACTTCCTTGGTCTCCATCACTGAGCAGCAGTGTGGCTTTGGGCAAGCTGCGTCACCTCTAGGCTTCCGTTCCCGCATCTGTAGAACGATGAGCCGGCAGTAAACCCCGTGACCTCCATGACCTCTTGCAGCTCGGCTATGTGCTGCTCTAAGTCAGTCTGAGAACCAGCAGAGCCCCTACCATGCACGGTCCGGCTGCTGTGCTGGGCCCCGGGCTCCAGGGAAAAATAAGACCAGCCTGGGCCTCCAAGAAGCTTGTGCTCCCCAAGTGGGCCAAGAGCCATGAGGTCCAGTCTCCCTCGCTGACAGCTGGGGGCTGGGAGAGGAAAGTCTGAGGGGATAGCACCCTGATCGAACATAAAGGCAGAGCCCAAGCTGGAGCACTGGTGGCCATGGAGCCCGAGAGTGCTGGAAACATCTGCCCCCGGCTGCTGTGAGAGCAGTCTTGCGTGTGAGGCCAGCGGGCCCCCGACGAAGCCCTCAGGACAAAGCTCCTGCGGCCCTGCATGGCTCCCAGGGGTGATCTGCCACCGAGCACTGCCTCCCTTCCTCTGGGTGGCTCCCTTCCTCCGGGCGGCTTTTCAGTCTTGGTTCTTTCTCCAACACCCAGTGTTATCATTTTAGGATCTTCTCGTCCATCGGCCTGAGCCACCCGCCCCTCAGCGTCACACCTGGGCTCGTCAGGACCCCAGGTCCAGACTCTGCCCTTTGGTGCTCAGCCGTCAGCCTCCACCCGCCCTTCCTCACAATCGCAGAGGCCATCAGCCAGCAGGCCCTCCGCGTCCCTCCCTGTCCCGTCCCTCTGCCCTTCCCCTCCCAGTGTTCTCTTGACAACAAACGAGATGCCTGTGACCCCCTGGTCGGTTTAGTTCCCTGCCGGCCGACCACCCCAGCAGCTCCCCTGACAGTGTGGGTCCCAGCAGCTGCGAGCCAGCAGCAAGGGTCCCGCCCAGGACGGCTCTGCAGGGCGGTCACTCGATGCCCACCAGCTGCCTGCCGGGCAGGGCGAGGGGTTTGCCTAGGGAGCACGCTCCCCCACTGCCCCCTCAATGGCCTCTGCTCTCCGCACACCGCTAGCCTCGCCTCCCGCTCCCCCCTGACTCCCAGCAGATCCCCTTGCCTCCTGCTTCAGAGGGAACGGGTAACAGGTGCCACCGAAGAAACTCCCTCACCCACCCGCACCTCACCCTGCCTGTGTCCCTCCTCGGCAGGGGCTCCTGTGGTGGCTTTCCTTAACTTCATCTGTTTAGTTTACGTATCTATAACTTCATTAAAAAGATGGCATGCTGGAGGTGTACTTTTTCCGTTTAATATGCATTGCTAACACTCATCCGTGTGCTGCACGTACCTGCCCTTCGGCTGCTGTAACCACAAACGAATGACAAAACGGGATCCGGGATGGTGGTTACTTTCAGTGGGGCGAGGCCAAGGGCAGCATCGCGAAGGAATACATTGTAAGTTATTGTCAATAGGCTTGTTCTTACTTTGCGTGATAGTTTCACAACTGTTTCTTATAATATTAATTTAAATAAATAAGTATCTCCCATATATATGTACCTAAGATGAGAATTGCTATGAGCTGAGACATATAATTAATAATATTACATTATTACTGTGACATAATCTTTTATAAGTATATTAACCATAATCCTTACATATACTATGATGTGTATGTACATATACACAATATGTAATATATAATACATAACATGTATTATATGCTATATACTCATAAATAAAATATGTTCTATATACCATTGTTATGTATTATACAATAAATAACATACTGTATTATTTTATATGATGTTTAATCCTTAGTAACATAAAAATTATATTATCATATATAATGAGAATAAATTAAAACACCCCCCGCCCCCGTCATGTCGCCCAGCTGTCACTGTTTTTCCTTCCCTTTTCAGAATCAAAGCGTGGCCATCCTCCCTATCTGCATTTCCCTATCTTGAATCTTCCTCCTCATTCCATCCCATTCTGCCTTCTGACCTATCATCCCTCTGAAGCCGGTCTTGCCAAGGTCACCAATGGCCTCCACGTCACTGAATTCGATGGCACTTTCAGGCCTGCCTGTCACCAGCTTCTGCCACTGCTGACGACTCCCACTTCCTCGGCACGTTCTTCCCCTGGACCCCACGGGCCGCACTCTTCTGCTTCCCTCCTACTATGTCAGCTGCTCCTTCTCAGCCTCCTTTACCAGTCACCCTTCTCCGCCGTGGCTTGGGGGGTCTCCTCAAAACCTCATCTAATGCTCTTTTCTTACTCTCTCCCTTCATCCATTTCCTTGTCCTCGTCTGTCCCACAAGCTGGGTCATTGATCATTGGCAACATCTCCAGCCAGACGCCTCCTTTGAGCTCTAGATTCAAACATCTGGCTACTCCACTTGGATATCTTGGCCCTCTGCAGCGTAGCATATGCCAACACAGAGCTCATGCCCTCCTCCAGCCCAGTCCTTCTCCAGTGCTCCCTGTCTCAGCATGGGACAGGGATGGCCACCCCTGTCTCTAGAAAGTGGCCCTGGAGTGGGCAGGGGCCCTCAGCCAGGCCGATCAGAGCCCTTCCCCAGGAATTTTCTGTGCATCTCAAGGAGCATACTCCCTTGCCTCTTGCATTATGAAACTGATGGGATATGAGATGGAGGGTCCTGGAGAAAACCTGTCTGCAGCAGAGATAATTATGAGTCCAGGCAACGTTGAGTCCCAGGGCTTTAAGGGCTGGTTCCAGTCCCCAAGGCTCCTGCCCCCATTCCTGCACTACTTCTTCAGGTTGTTGGGCACTTCGATATCCATCCAGTAAACCAAACTTTTTGTTTATGTTAGTTTCTGTTAAGACCCAGGGGCACTTACAGAGTGAAGAGGCCAAGACCTTATAAATTCTCCTTGTGTCTCGATCATTGGGGTAGACTCACCCGGGTAACCTAGGTCTGTTGGCTGGCAAGAATGAGCAGGCTTCTAAGTAGTGTGGCTGGTGCCTGAGCCAAGCAAAGTCCTAGGAGCTGGCGGGGGGGTGGGGGTGGGGTACTGAGGCCTGACGCTCCACTGGACCCAGATCCCCCAGCCTCTGGTCCCTTTGGGGAACATGGTGGCTGCCTCAAGGCTTGATCTCTGTGGGGACTGGGCCAGTGTTGGAGAACCACTCAGCTGTAGACAAGCATCCCCCAGACCATGTGGGATCCATTTCCACAGCCGTGCAAGCCTCAGTGACAGTCACAATGGCAGAACTGGGTTCATGTTACTCTCTGGTTATCTTCCTAGTATTTGAATGCCACGCTTCAGACCCAGTCCCCCCAGCCTGGGTGTTAGAACACTTCTAGAGCAGCTGGCCTTTCTGCCAAAATGGTCCCATGTAGACTGAACAATGAATGGGAAGAAATTAGGAGGCGTGATGACATCCGTGCCCGAGGCTGAACTGTGGGTCACGGGTGATATTTATAGACAATACAGGGCGGCTGCGGGCGCAAGCTGGCGGCCACGTCAGCAGATGCCACTGCGAGTGGTGGCACTAATGAGCGTGGAGATGTAGAGGCTGGGATTGGAAGCCTGCAGTGTTCTCTCAGAAGGAGCCTGTGTTTGGGAGATGCCTGAAGGATAAGATGAAGGTGCCTCCCTACATGTCACCAGGAAGTAATCACCTGAAAATGCGATCTGGGGAGAATAAGCTGTAATCCCCAACCGGCTCAGCCCTGGGGGATCTGATAAAGTCAGTTTTCTGGCCCTACAAAGGGGAGAGGCAGATGGGTAGTGGACTAACCAACAATCCAGCGCTGTTTGCTGTCTGTGTTCGCCACGTTTCAGCAGCCAGGAGCGGGAGGGAGAGAACGGGAATGGTTCCATGAGAGGGTTCCTTGTCTCGCATCAAAGGAAGCAGCTCATGCAGTTTAGATGCAGTGAAGGCACAAAAGACAGCTTGGTTTCTTCCAGCCCTCATAACCTGCTAAATCAAGCAGCCATCTTAGACCGGATCTTGTCAAGTCTTTGTCTTCCCTCGTTCAAACAAAACACTTCTCACCCAAGCCCGTGGTGAGTATTCGGTTTACGGTTAATGGGAATACAGATATTGTACTGCCTTCCTGGCCCCTCCCTAGGACTTTGGGCAGCCCTACTGCCCTTAGATCTGAACAAGAGGGGCCCCTGCCCTGAGTCCTGCACTACTGAGGGTCCTGCCCTGACACTTTGTCTAGCCACACCCTCTGTGGGGGTGGAGCCAGCAGGGCCACGGGGACGAGCCCACCGAGCGCTTCCCCATGCTCTGGCTATCCAGGACCCCAGAATGCCTGCCCTAGTGTCTGTACAGGTTTTGTACAGAGTTCATATCCCCGAGGACTCACAGTGTAGCCAGAGGGCAGCGATTTGCATGGGGGTTATGGACAGAGCCTGGACACGAGGTCCAGGTGTCCACAGGTATGCCCGCAAGGCCACTTGGGGCAAGGGATGGAGCCAGCGTTTGGAAGAGAAGGGTAACAGGCCAGAGGCTAATAGTTAGAAACTGGGGAGTAGCTCTTGCCACGCTACTGTTTTCCTCTGCAGAATTCCAACTCTGAGACTTTTAAATTTGAACCTGGCCTTCGACCTCATTATGAATGTGTATTTGTGAAGGTAGGAGAATAGAACATATTTAATTTAAAATGTTTAGCTTGATTTAAAACTTTTCGATGTTTATAGTATGAAAGCCTCCAAGTGTACTCTGGGCCTGCACTTCCCAAGGTCCAGAGTGGGTATGTTGGTCAGCGGTGACCTTTGTTACCTGCTGAGACAGTAGAGGCAAAGACCCACCTCAAGAGAGGAGGGACTCCTGCTGCTTTCTAAGTCAGGATCTTTTGAGCAGATAAAACAACGGAAGCTGAGATAATCAATTTTAAATTCATTTAGAATGAATTCAAGGGTAAATGAGAGAGAGAGGGAGGGAGAGAGTCTGTGCATGTGTTTGTGTGTATGTGCATGTATTAGTTTTAAGAATAGTGGAAGCTGACCTTTAGAAGCCTGAAGGAGTGAAATTTTTATGGTGTCCTTCAGTGTACAATTGAAAATTAAAATAATCTTAAATCACCAAAAATTAGTCCCCCAAATTCTGATTTTCCGTACTGATTATTTCCTCATTTTGCAGATGAGGGAAGAGTAGCTTGGAGATGTTAAGTGACTTATCCAAGGGCACAGGATCAGGATTCAGCCCAAGCAGTGTGGCTCAGAGCTCTGGAGCCCTGTTCACTATCTTGCATGGCCTCTTGGCCAGGAGAGCAGAGCTCAGTGAGCTGGGGCCAGTGGTCAGGCTCCTCAAAAGATGGGCACTCTGGGAACCAGGCAGAGGATATTAGGTCCGTGTTAAGGGCTGCTCAGAAATCAGGTTCTTAGGTCTTAGTAAGTAAGGAGGCTCACTGCTCATCCTTGATCCCTTTGCTGGTGACAAAGGGGCTGAGTTTTATGACAACTGCTAGGGTCTATCTGCCAGAAAATGGGAGTATGGCTTGGGAGGTTTCTGCAAAGTGGAAGCAGGGAAGGGAAATGTCGCCTCCTAGTGGTCATCTTTGGTAGTGGCAGTAGGAGGTGTAGCAGTCTTCGCTTTGGGGTGGGTGATAAGACCTGGAGGCTTTCTTGCGTCCTCCCGAATGATCATTTTCTGGTGTCTTAAACATCATTCTTTCATATATCTTATCCATTTTGGGGGTTATTTTAGGCAGTATGGGAAATATAGTGTCTGTTACTCCATCTTAGCTGGGTTCCTATTGATTTTTTATTGTTTTTTTTCTGTTAAGTGATTTGGAAGCTATAATGTCTTTTAATGAAAATTATCTTTACATTTTTATAAGTCATCTCTATGTTCACAACTTTATATGTAAGTGAACCATTATTCCTATAGTAACAATTTACAAAATGAACTGATCTATTATATTCCTCTCTTCAGTAATGATAAATGTAGCGTCGTCTACCTTTCTGCTGACCCAAATGTGTGTGTGTGCCAGTAACTACTTCTTAGACAATTGCCTTAGGTTGTTAAATTAATAATAAAAAACTAGACCCAGCTGTAAATTTATGTGCTTTAATTGCTCACTACCATTTTTTAGTTCCATGTTTTCTCCATTCTTGAACTATGTACTTATATCGATTTCCCAATCAACCCAAGACATGATTGGCTTTTTTTTTCAAGTGGTGGGCTTGGGATCCTTACATGTCTAAACTCCTCTTTATGTTCTCCCCATTCATCAACAATACGGAACCTGCCATTGACTGTCTATGCCTCATTTTAAAATATGGCATTGTTTTCATCACTAAAAAATGTTTTCTTGATTTAAAATACTCCCTTTTCATGACTAGCTGATAAGTGGATATTAACAGAGATTTTCTTAACCTTCCTCCTGCTTCTCGCAGTCACTCTGCTCCACTGGGGAGCAGGTCTTCCAATCTGTCAGACTGGTCTCCTGCTTTTGAGCTGTTAAATCTTTATGACATTATTTTTCTCCATGCTTATTCTTGACAGAGTGAGATCTCTGTCAGATTGAATGTGGTTCCCGTCCGAGATGTGTGGATCCAGGTCCAAAGGCCCAAAGGAAGAGAAAAGGAAAGATTTCTATTACTGGTGGTTACGTTTTGTTAGATCAGAGAATAGTTGTGTGGTAGCAGTGGCCTCCACAATAACCTGGCTGAAAGTTTGCTTTTGCATATTTATTAGGGTAGCCAGGGTTAGCTGGGGTCCCGGCACCCTTCTCTGATGCTTGTCAGCATTCTGGTGCTGAAGCATCCCCCTCCCCGCCTCCTCACTTTGACCTCGCAAGCAGGGGTCCACAGTGTGAACCCCGGCAACCTGCGGCCGCTCTCGAAGGCAGCCCTGGAGCCCACCGCATTCCTCTGGTGTCCAGGCCCCCCTCACTGCTGTCGGCCAGCTCCCGGTTGAAGCTGGCTCCCCCTGCCTGGGCCTTCCCTCTTCCTGTCCAGGCGGTGCTCCTTCCACGTGCAGGGGATGCGGGTGGCTGGGCCCTAGGCCTTCTGTCCCGCGAGGCATGCTCTGAAGAAAGCCCTCCGCGTTTCTGGAAAGTAGAGGGCGTTCTGCGGCCGTGTCTGTATTTGGGAGGTGTGGAGGAAGAGCCCCCCCTGAGGGCTTGCAGCAGCACCTTCAACAGTAGCAAATGCTTGAAAGTGCTGTCAGCACCCTGCCTGAGCTCCTTGGCCAGAGCCGAGCTCACAGCTGTGAGATTACAGAGCTGTCGTGTTGCCGCGGGTGGGGGGGGATCACCCTGCAGTGACCTCAGGAGAAGAGACACTGATGGCCTTGGGGCAGGGCTGAACTAGGTCCGCAGGAGCCCGTGGGAGCTTCTGAGGACCTGGGTGTAGAGGCAGTGCTGGGGACACAGGCCCACCAGGAAGCAGGGGCCTAGAAGTGATTATGGAGACTGTTTTGGGGGGATTTGCTCAGGCCACTTGGTTAGTGGGGAAGTCGCGAGAAGAGCTAAGGCTTGCTTCCCTAGAAGACCTTAGTTCGAATTTGGGCTTCACCACATACTTACCCGTGGCCCACGAAAACCTCATTTCAGAGCCGGTTTCCTCATCTGTAAAGTGGGTAATAATGGGACCTCCCTTTGGGTTTTATGGGGTTCAAATGAGGTGCTATGTGTGGGCTCCTTACTTGAGTGAAGAGGAGCAGGGATCCGCTGGAATGGGCTCTTTCCTTTTCCTCCTCTTCCCTACTACCTCCATTTCCCTTTTACCTTTGGGGGGACTTCTTTTCCATTCCAGCCCGTGAAGCTGCTTCCCCATGGGGACCATCATTTGTTTTTGCAACCCCCTCCCCTACTCCAACCCATCTAAACTGATCTTCCTCCGTGAGCTGTTTGCAAATCCACATGGCTTTTCCCTTCTCAGAGGTCTACAGCATTTTGTCACCTCCCTCCCCATCAGAACTCAATTAGTCGTATGTTCAGCTTTCCATGTGTGAGGAATGGTTTCAAAGATGAGTTTCCTGTGTGGCTGGAGGTTTCCATACAAGGACCCCCCCCCCTCTGGCTTCTGCTCCCCTGGGAGCAGGGAGAACTGGGTGGCCGACAGAGATGGGTCACACACCAGGAAGCCAAGCACGGTAGATTTACTAGGATAATATCCGCAGGTGAGATAACAGCACATACATACAGAAACCCATGGGCAGAGAGATACCACCCGGCACCGCAAACACCAAAGCAGCAGGGGAGTGGGGGGGCCTCAGGAAGTGGCTTTGGAAAGTTCTCTTGAAAATCCAAGGGCAGCTTTGGTGCTCAGAGATTCAAACAGAAAACTATACAAAACCAACCCATAAATATATATATATATATATTATATATGTGTGTATATATATATATAAAATTGCAAAATAAAAGCCCAAGAAACTAATCCTCAATCTGCACAACAGTGGCTCAAGAAGTGTTAGCATAGAGAAAGGCAAAACCGTTTGTGGGGATGATGCATGATCCAGGGGGCTGGCATTTCCATAGCAGAAAGAGTATTTACATGGAACCCCTATTTGAGACTTCACAATACTAGGAAAAGCTATACACAGACAATGCATGTACAAGGGAAGACGATTGTCAGACACAGACATTTCACTGAAACCATCCACGGCTTTAGAGAACACGGCACTCTCTACCTAGACCCCCGCATGCCCAGCCAGGAGACCCCAGGCCTTGGACCTCTCCCCACGAGAGTCTTCCCCGGAGAGGGGGGAACACAGCGCCGGACTTGGCGGCTGTAGCAGAGATGGCAGGAATTTAAAGGTGGACTAGACCACGGAGATCAAGCCATCACCCACAAGGCAGGCCCAATAGGCATGGGGTGGGGTTGAAATGTGAGGGCGAGGATCCCCAAAATATAGTCCCATTTTATAAGAGATTTGATGTATTAAAATTGGCCCCTCTGTCCTTGGTCCAACTGTCGTCCTCCTTCTGATTCATTTTTAAAAAGGGAAGATCTAAAGGTTACGAGATGATCTGCTGAAGGGGAAAAGAGTTTGGGGGTTTTCTACAGTTCTCCTCCCCCCCACCCCAAACCCTCCCATCTTCTCTAAGCTGCTTAGAGGTCGGGGACTTGCCACATCACAGACGGCCTCATCCTGCTCCTTGGGAACCAGTGGATGAGATGAGAGCTAAGGAGCCACCACACCGGGAAGGCTACTGAGGACTGGCTTCCAACCACACCTGCGTCCCCTGCGTCAGTGACTGTGACCATTTCTCCTCCATCTTCAGGTCCAATTTCTCGTAGCAGTGACCCAACTTTTGGGACATCTTGAAGGCAAATGGCACCAAACATCGATTTGGCAAAACTCGAGTACGAACCAATACAAACCATCACTTCTGTATTTTTAAGAAAACCCTCAACTGGAGATGCTAATTGATCCTAAAAAGAGAAGCCTATCTACATAAAATGATGAAAGAAGGTTTCTCCACTGAGGACACCCCACCTGAAGTGCCCACGCTGATTCCTGGGTGAGGGTGGCTTCTCATGGCGAGAGGCTCAAGAGGGCTGGACGTGCCCTGGTGACGGGGCTCCACGTGTGCTCTTTTATTTCTGGCAAAAATCACGCCACATCCCAGTGGGTAGGTTGGCTAGACAGGGCATTGGGAGGTCACCACGCTACGGTGTCTGCATTTTCATCCTGTGACAGAACTGAAACTGCAACAGATAAAGAACCAAGCACCGTATTTCTTCAGAGTCCGTTCCGGCCTGTGCTGTTCATATTCAAGTGTCCCTTTTGGAACAGATGGGGAACAACTGTGGGGTGCCCCGTCCTTCCTGTGGGAACGGAGAGCATGGGTTTACTTCCTCCCTAGTTTCTTCTCAGGCTCTCTCAATGTTATTGTCTTTGAGAGTTTGCTTAGACTCAAGTGGTAAGAGAAAATACAAGGCCTGTTTCCTCTATGCTCCGAGAGTCAACAGCAGCTCCACCAACCAATTTGAGGGCTTCTGCTGACCTGCGTGAGGGAAAGGAGTAAGGACTGGATGTTTTCTCAGTCAAAAACCGACTACTCTTGGCCTGGACCTGGAACATACAATAAGCACTTGTGCCGAATATGGCCTCCACAGGCCCATGTAGGCCGTCTATCTACCCCAGTGCATACCTCCATCAAAAATCCACGCTTCTTTTTGATCTTCTCGGCTTTCTGAAGCTAATCCTGGGGGAGTGTTGGGGGAGTGGTTCTTTCAAACCCATCGCCACTAGAGAAGTGGCCTCTAAGGACAGCAGTAGCCCTGTTATGACGGTGCTGAATGACATCGGAATCACTGTCTTGCCACAGTCAGTGCCTTAGACACTGGGAGAGGATTCAAGGCTCAGTATACATAAAACCACAGTATGAGAGCAATGCTTTCCAGTGGGGTTCTTACTATACCAGGGTCCTCATCCAAATCCCTGCAAGTCCCTTAAAAAGAACTTCTCTGTCTGCAGAGGAAGAGCCCCATTTTCATTACAGGACTACTGAGGGAGGCTATTTTTTTTTAAAGACTTGAGAGAGAGAGAGAGAGCATGAGTGGGAGGGGCAGACAGAGAGGGAGAGAGAATCTCAAGCAGACTCCATACTGACTGTGGAACCCAATGCAGGGCTTGATCCCAAGACCCTGAGATCATGACCTGAGCCAAAAGCAAGAGCCAGATGCTTAACCAACTGTGCCGCCCAGGCGCCCCTTGGGGAGGTTATTTTTATCTGTGTGTAACCTGGCTGAAGTTGGACAGTTACTTGGGTCACTACAGGCCAGGAAGTTCTAATGGAGCACAGATCTGTGTTAGAGGCTTGCCGCTTGGCAAAGCTTTTTGCAAAATTTGAGAAAGTTGGTGTGGATGGTTCTCCCACATCTCTTCTGGGTGCCAGCCACCAGCACACGGAGAGGCACTGGAGCCACGTTGTCTTCTCTGTAACCATCTCTCCTTCTGCCTCCCCCCGCACCCCTGACTTTCCATGGAAACAGCCTCAAAACCTCCCCACTGCTCAGCTCAGCCATCTATAATGCTGCAGACTGGCTCACATGCTCTCATCCCTTTCTGCAGCATATCCAAGCACAGTGGCTTCACTCCTGCCTACCCACTCTGAGCTCTCCATAGATACGTTTTCTCCAGACAGACACTGGTCAAAGGTTTTGGCCAATGTTTACCCAAATCCAAAGAAAATGCCCCATCCTCTCCCTAAAGCCTGTGCTTTTCTCTGGACTTCACGTCTCCTGCAACAGCATGCAGTGCACCACCTTGGGCCTGGAGCTAAGCGTGCCACTGCTGACGCGTACAAGACAGCAAGAAATCAGCAGAGGGCCGCAGCTGCTCCCGTGGCAGTTCTGCAGTGAGACGAAACAGACCTGGAAACTGCACCAAGCATTAGCTCTTTGAATGTTTCCCTCTCCTTGTTGAAAATCTTCCCTAAGATGCCTTATCCAAAGACCTTTAGGGAAGTAAAATTCTGTGCCGGAAGCACACTGTTTGCTATAAAGGAAAACGTAGTGTAAGGCAGGCCACCTAGCATGTTTCAGTGCTGATGTTTCGGAAGGGCCTCATTAGGAGATCTCCTGGGCCTTCACTGCACTCCTCTCCAGGCCATTCTCCACCCAGCCACCAAACGGATTTTTGTACAATTCAAGCTTGATCATGACACCCTGATGCAAGCCATGAGCGGCTCCAAACCCCCTTCAGGATAAACTCTAGTTGCACACTTCTATAGGTTTCTCTCTGAGCCAGCGCTGCCCACCTCTGAAACGAAGCCCCCGCGGCCCTTACACTTCATGCTCTGGCATTACTGCATGACTCAGTTGGCCTGTTGTGGAGTTTTGTGCTTTGTGCCTTTGCACACGCCCTTCCCTCAGCACAAATATCCCACCAACCCTTTTGTCTTCCTGGAGAATTCCTCTTTGTCTGAAAACCTAACTCAATCATCACATCTTTCAGGAAAGTTTCTCTGGTCCAGAGACAATAAATCATTCCGTCCTTACGTCACCTCTGTCCCCATGCCCTTTTCGTAACTTGTCTACAAGCCTCCTCTACTTAAAAACTTCCGTGGGCAGGGACCGTGTTCTGCCTTCAGACCTGACCCATGACCCAAGCTCATGGGGTGTTCTGTTGTTGGCTGTTTTGTTCGAATGCATGAGGACGAACAAATGGGTAAGTATGAGGTGGGCGCATGGCGTAAGTTCCAAGGACGACGCTCCAGCAAGACTCTGGCGTTTTCACCTGAAAATGTCGTTGTAAAGGGAATAAAGAGAATTTGTTGAACCCGAAGAGTCAATCAACATCATCTCTGAGCTACAACCACTCAAACACAAAAAGCTCTGTCAATGGTAATCCTCTCCACTCTTCTCTTAACATTGTTTGCTGCTGCTGATTCTAGCCACAATGAGTGGTTTCTTTTAATGACGGCATAATGCCTGTGCTTCGTGGGTGCTTAACAAATACTGTGAGGGATGAAGGAATGAACGTGAAATCTATTTTTTCGAAGAAGGCATCAAAGGATTGGCTTTTAAAGGCATTTCCCACATCACGGACTTTTTCTGAGGCATTGGATGCCCCTGACCATTGGGTTGCCCATCACAAGGCCCATCAGAAAGTAGAGCAGAGTGGGGGTTGGGGTAGCAGTTAGGAACCTGCACTCGAGAGATGCAGTATTGCGTTCTCCTTAGTCATGTGTCAGCTTCCTTTCTTCTCAAGAAATAGCCCTCCTGTTCTCTGGCCCAACCAGAAGCCTCCTGCCTCTCCTTTGTCAGAGGTCCACACTGGCCTCGCCACAATCCACATTTATCAGGAGCTTAACGTGCACTGATGAGGGAGAACACAGGTAGTTTCCTGCCTTCATTTCACGTGCTGACATTACACAGTGGAGACCAGTCACAGAAACGGGTCCTGGACTAAATTAACCCCCCTTGGGGATTTCAAGTTTTCTAATCATCGTAACTGTTAAGAACAAAGGCTCTGGACTCAGACTGACCCAGGGGTCAAATCCAGGCTCTGGATCTTTCTAGCCAAGTCACCTGGAGCAAGTCGATTGTCCACTGGGGGCTCAGTTTTCTTACTGGTAATGGGAATATCTTACCCACATCACAGGATTATCGTGACAGTCAAAGGGTATAACGTATGAAAAACCTGCACAGCGTCTATATATAGAAAGTAAGTGCTCGAAAGTGAAAAACTATGATGAAGAACTTTCAAAAGTACTTTCACAATAATCAGGACAAAAAAGGAAAAACACTCTTTGAAGACACTGTGCTATAAAGAGAATAGATTGTCTATTTTTTAGGAGCCAACAATGCTCATTCATCAGTGTCCCGTGGAAGAACATGAAAAGATAGTGCTGGCATTAACAGCAACAGCCGCGGCTCTTACTAGGCCCCAGGATGGACAGGTAGTGACAGGGCAAGGACACTCAAGCTGGTTTTTCTGACAGCTGATCCAAGAGAATTAATCCTCAAGGGCTCATCTCACTCTCCTCTGCCGGACCCAGGGTGACTGAGTCGGAACCCAAAGGAGCCCAGGTCAAGGTGCCAAGGGTAAGAGGCCAGTTCCAGTCTGTGAGCCAGTGCTTCCAGGTTGGAAGGAAGGTCAGGGGACATCTGACTGCTGGACAGGAGTGAAACAGGTACAGCCACATTGCTCCATGTATCATGCAAAGCTAGAAAGGCATAGCATTTCCTGTGTTGTTTTGATCCTCCTTGTACAACCCGAAGCCAAGAGAGGATCTAAATTCCCCCCAAATTTCTGCCCTGAGCATGAGACAACTGTTCTCTAAGCTAAATTTGGTTTTAGTTTTGAAGCGCCTGAGATGCACAATTCAAATGGGCCAAGTTCCTGGCTTCTTATATTCATTCAACGGTCCCCAGTCCTGTGGCCGACTTGGCTCGCCCTTATGTCTGCCCGCTCTTACAATTCTTCATCCATCCATCATTCAGGAGGTTCCACGAAGAAAGCTCAGGGTTAGTTAGTGGTTGGGGAAGCACAAGCTAAGCCATCAGCCCTTGGGAACAAAGATTAACTTCTGGTGGAGGGGACGGGTCAATTTGTCTGGTTACTGAGAGCAGCAGGGCAGGGACCCTATGGAAAAGAGAGATTTCTAAACTGTGACAGCTCCATTAGCAGGAGACTGGATTTGCGCAAGGAAAAGGACCTTGCTCAGGGGAAATCTCGACCTGTCTGATTTGGTCTGAGACTGTGAGGGCTTGCAGCCCACTCTGGCCTTCTGCCCTGGGCTCAGATTGGTGGACAGCATCCTCACAAAGGTGGCCCACAACTAGGCAGTGTTGTGTAGTGGAAAGAGCACTGGACTGGGGGCCAGGAGACCCCAATTCTAGTGCAGGCTCTGCCACTAACTAGCTGTGTGACCTTGGGAAAGTCACCTGATTTCTCTGGGGCAATTGTAAAATGAGGGGGTGGTTGGGTAATCTCTAAGTTCCCCTTCAGAGTGTGATCCAGGGTCCTATTCTATCCCTCCTTGGCCCTGTGCTTCCAGGGACAGAGATGGGAGAAGGGAAGGGGTGGAGGGAGAGGGTGCAGATAGGAGCCCAAGGGTGCTACCAATCAGGACTCCACTTTCTCCTTCTTTTTGCTCTTCTTCAGGAAGGATGGGGTTCGGAATTTCTTCTTCTTTTTGGAGGGAGACTTGGAAGGTGAGCCCTCTGGGGACATGGGGCCGCTGGTGACCGACTCGGTTTTGTCCTTAGTGGTATCAACATCCGTGTCGGCATTGGTGGTCATCTGGCTCAAGCCTTTGCTGAGAATTTCCTCTGTGGTCTGCTCATCCTCCCTCCCGTTGACCACCACTCCTTCTGGCTGTGTTGTTTCAGGCTCTGTGGTGGCTTTGCTTGTTTCTGTCTTCTTAGCACCTTCTAGAAAAAGATCAAAAGATACGACCCATAAGATTTTGATCAGGTGAGAGTTTCCATGTGGGGTCAACAGAACCATTTCTAGGCAACTCTATAAAATAAGTCTAGGGCAACAGGAGGGACAGGCTGACATTGTAGGGGGAAAGGGTTAGGCAGGGTTCTCACCCAAACCCTGTACCCCCTTCCATGCAGTCTGCCCTGGGAACAGGCCCTTGGCAGGTCTGTTATTCTGGGCTCTTGTCTACAGATGTAAACAGGTAATGATGTCCAAAGATGGCAGGGGGCCCAGCTAGGGCCTAGTTGAGAGCTTTTTAAGGCACGAAATGAGGGGACAGATCCAGGTGAGGAGAGAGGCTGTAGGAAGGGGGAGAGCGGGAACACACACGACTCAGTGGAAGAATCTAAGACTTGTTGTAACCGGTTCAGCTGCACCAGTAAAAACATGGAAATTACATATTATAAAGCTTTTATATAAATTCCAGTTGGTTAACATGGAAATTATATGCTTTTATACCCATTTAATTTCCTATATCAGAAAGGAACTTTTGGAAAAACAGAGAGTATCTTCCCAGTAGGCACAGAGGGGAAGGCAGAGGGAGAACAGAATTCCCTGAGTGACATGGACCCCATGTTTCCAAGATAAAAGGATCAATCAAAGGAGAAGATGCCTGGTTGACCCATTCTAGTGGCCACCTGGAGGGAACCTGTTTGGATTTTGGCCACGTTCAAAGCCAGAGCTGCTCAGACCCCAGAAACTAAGCCCCCCTATTGCCCTTTCTCCCCCTTCCGACACTTCCCCTACCCTGTTTCCACTCAAGCTTTGAAATGCCTGGATGGGGAGGGAGGAGGGGAGATTAGAAAACCACAGACTCCGAAAAGTAGAAAGGTATTTGAAGATCATCTAGGTCAGCTCCTCCCCATTTTACAGAAATGAAAACTGAGTAAAGTAGTAACAGTGGCAGACCTCAATCTCCTGACACCCAGTTTTGTGTTCTTTTCACTATGTGAAACTGAGAGGAGTGTGTGAGTGTATGAGAATGTGTGTGTGCATGTGTTTGTGAGTGTGTGAGAATGTGTGTGCTTGGTGAATTTGTAAGTGTGAATTTGGGGTGAGCTGTGTGAATAAGTATGGGAGTGTGAGTGCGTGGGTGAGTGTGTGAGTTATGTTGAGTTTGTGTGTGTGCATGTGAGTTTGTGATTGAGTGTGTGGGTGTCATGTGTGAGTGTTGGTGTGTGTGAGTGAGTTGTGTGTGTAAGTGAGTTGTGTGAGATCTCACACCACAAGAAGGCACTGGGTATGCTCCACTCTATACGAATGTGAGTAATGGATGAGGTATGACTGGTATGACTTACAGAAGGCATAGGTGAGGAAAGAAGTTTTAGGAAAAACTAGGGTTCTTGACAGGGGTAAAGACTGGAGAAATGTGTGGTTACATGGAACATGGGACAGAGAGGTATAAATTTGGGGACATTGAGAATGGGCTAGTTTGACTATGGGCAAACTCTTATAATAAGTTCTTTCCTAACTTCTGAAATTCTCTGGGCAAGTCAACGTCCTCTTCCAGATGACTCTTGAGGACTGTCTCTTAGTACCCAACACCTTGGCCCCGGCTCCCATCCTTCTGTCCAGCCCATGTCCTGTCATCATCCAGCTACTAAGTTCTCTAATGCCCTTTACTCCAAAGGCTCACACTCGCCCCCCACCATGTGTCCCCATGGTCATCACCTGGCAATAATCTTGAAATCAATACACTCATCTAAACACAACTTTCTTTCTGTCCATTCTCCTCTCTTCACGTCACCAGCTAGTTGGCCTCAGCGACACTCTGGTCTGGCTCAAGCCTCCTCTGACATCTGACAATGATCTTGCCCTTCTCTAAATCTACTGCCAATATATCCATTTTACACTTCCATGTGTCATTTACCTTTTTTTTTTTTTAAGAGGACACAGTTGGGTGTGGTCCCCTCCCACAACCAATCTGGGCTGGCCCTGTGGTTCACAGTCACCAACAGAATGATGAGAAAGTGCCACTGAGCCAGTCTCAGGCTGAAGACTTAAGAAGGCCTAGAAGTTCCTGCTTTGAGAGTTTGGGGAGCGCTGAACCACTACATAATGAGGTCTGACTACCTTGATGGAAACACACATGGAGAGGCTACACCACATGGGGGGAGAGAGAGAGAGAGAGAGAGAGAGAGACAGAAGAGAAAGAAAGACCCAGCCATCCCAGTGTCCCAGCTGAGCCCAGGCTTCCAGCTCTGGCTGGAAGGCATCTGACATGAGTGCACCATCTTGGAAATTGCAGTTCAGTCAAGCTCCCAGATTACTGCAGCCGCAGCTGACATGAATGGAGCAGAACCATCCAACTGAGCCTAGTCAACCCAAGAAAAACTAATTTCTATAAAACCAGCTCTTATTATGCACCATGATTTAATAATTATCTATTGCTTCATAACAACGTCTACCCCCAAGTTTAGTGGCTTAAAACAGCAAGCCTATATTCTATCTTACAATCCCAGGAACATAGTACAGAACGGGAACTAATTGATGGAAGCACATTACAAGGCCCTTTTGTATTCATTTGCTCATTTTATCCCAATAACAATGCTATGAGTTAGGATAGGGCAAGGATTCGTGTTAGGCAGCGCCCCATTCTGCAAGGTTTTTAAGTAACTTATTTGAGATGGCGAAATCAGTAAGTGACAGAGCTGATCTTCTGATGCGGAATGCAGGGCTATTTCTTGGCAGGCACAGCCGGTGCTCCTGAGAGGTTACCTGGGGATGAAGTCAGCCGGGGCAGGGATCAGGCACCAGTCAAAGAGAAGGAGATGACAGAGATGACCAGATATGGAGGAAGAGGTTTGAAAGACTCTCCTTTAGGGAGGCTGATGGGGTAGGAGACAGATGAGGAGGGACACGGGGGTGACTCCGCACCAGAGCATTTGAGAACAGTGACTCACAGTGAAAAGCCAGCCCTGATCCAACGGGTGAGCTAAATGTGAAAGTGCACACTTTGATGGGAGTGTCAGCCCTGTCTGCCCTGAGGATCTGGGCAAGCCATTGGGCAGCATGGCCATGGCCACCCTGCCCTGCTCCACACTGGTCACCCAAGGCAGCTACAACTCTGGCCTTATCATGCGGGCTCAGCTCTGTCTGTACTTTCAGGGAAGATCTTGATTTTTCTAACAACCCAACTGCCCCTCCATGAGGGCACCGATTGGGACCAGATTGGACAAGAACTGTGCTACCAGTGGGAAGGATGTCAGAGGTGGGTAAGCAGTTATCCTACCTGTCATACGCCCCTCCGTCCACTCTCTGTCCCTCTGAACAGCAGAGGTTGCTCCAAGGGGCTTCTAGGAGCTGAAATGTAATTACTACCCCCTGTCCCACTGCTGTCATAAGCCACCTCTCCAGCTTGGATTTCCCACCTGCAGTTGGTGTGCACCCCTGAGGGATGCTGATGACATGGTTAGGCCTGGTGCTCCAAGCATCTCTATATGGCAGTAGGTCCTAAGGCCATTCAGGCTCTGGGCCATAGCCCTAGAAGAGGTCATGGGCTCCTTGGAGGGGCCATTAGGAACAGGGATGCAGATGTGCTAATGAGGGCCATAAGCACTCCCCTACAGGGAGTGCCCAGGAGCTGGCCCCACCGCCCTTTCACTGTGCACGCTTGCTGCTTCTGGGTGCTATGCCCCATGTGAGGATGAGTGTGTGTGTGTGTGTGTGTGTGTGTGTGTGTGTGTGTGTGTATGAGTCCATCCTATGTGTGTATATCTTAGAGGGAAGCCTAGCCCATGCATAGCACATGTGGAGTTGGTCATGAATTTTATAGCCAGGAAACCTCCCGAAGGCAGGGTTGCCAAAGAAAAAGCTGGGGAAAAACACATTTCTTTTGAAAAAGTCCTCCCTCCCCCATTGCAAATGTTGGAGTGAGTTAGTAAACAGCCTCTCTATACTTACTACAGAGACAAGTATTCAGAATCGGAGGAAACTCCTTTGATGAAGGCACAAATGGGAAGAGAAAGGAAGACATTGTGGAGACAGGTTGATAACACCACGATGAGACACATGAACAAAACAGTTAGGGATCATCCACTTGGAGCTCTGGCCACAAGCAGATGGGTTTCCTCTGGCAACACTGGAACTGCGCTCAAGGCGGCAATTTGCCTATGGAGGGAGCTCAGAGGTTGGGGGATTCTAGCAGCATCCACATGTGTGGTCATTCTATCCAGAACAGGAAAAATCTCAGGGGACCCAGGGAGGAATGTTCATGCCCTAGAGTGATTCCAGGAGTTCAATAAAGACACTTTTATGATCTAGGTGTTATCCACCATATGTATATTATTAATCATAATCATATTTAGATCTTACATTTAAATGTTTTTATTCTTTTATTTCTTTTATATTTTTTATTTTGCTCTTTATGTTCTCGTCTACAGCTTCCCTTATATGTATAAGAACCTTAAAAAGGGAAAATATCGGTAGTCCCATTTGACAGACAAGGAAATGAGGCACAAAGATTATCTGATTTTCTAAAATTAGCAGTTGAGTTACTATTACTTAGCAGTTGAATTGGGCCAAAACCTTAGTTCTCTAAACTAGTATCTAACAAAGTGGTTCTCAGCCTGGGCTACATACTAGATTTACCTGGAGAGATCTTAAAACTCCAGGGTACTCTTCTCTACCCCATCCCCAGACCATTTAACTGAGAACCACTGGGGGTGCTGTGGTGGGACCCAGGCCAGTGTCAGGATTTTTAAAGCTCCCCAGGTAGTTCCAATGTGTTGAGATTCCAAAGGTTGAGAATGACCTCATCAGCCTTACCTGGGAGCTTGTTGGAAATACACAGTCTCAGGTCCCACCCCAGACCTACTGCCTCAGAATCTTCATTTTCACAAGATCCTGGAAATCCCTACACACATCAAAGTCTGAGCACTAGGTTGGTGCATCTAGAAAGACCCATCAGCCAACCTAGTCTGAGTGAGAGGTGAGAAGGCTGTGTATTGATCATTAACTTACTCATTATTGCTTAGACAGGGACTTAAACGGTAAGGTGTGTTGTCACAGCTTGTGAATGAAACAAGCTTAAATTTGGAAACTCCTATTTCAGATTCCCTAGAAATGGCAGAACAGAAAGCTTTTTGGGTAGCAGGCAAGACCTGTGGAAAGGCAGGGTCCCTGGAAGGTGCCCACCTGCCCTGCCTTCCATGCAGACCCCTTTCTGAGCTGTGGAGGTGCCTCCTCCCTTCCAGCTGCTCAGCTCCACTCACCGTCTAAAGACTTGGAGGGAGAGATCACAGGGCTCTTCGTCTCCGACTTCACTGGACTCTGTGCTGGAGAAGCTGGTGCAGACTTTACAGGTGAGCCAGGCTCCTCTGCAGGGGTTTCTTTCTCTCCTGAAAATAAAGAAAACCACCTCAGGATAGGGGTCAAACAGAGCAAAGGTGGGCAGAGAGAGAACATGAAAAAAAAAATGCTTTCTTCCAGCTGGTCCCCATTTCTCCTAGCTGAAGTGAGCTGCTTCCCCCAAACTTTTTAAAATTTCTGCTACATCTGGAGGGGGGGGGAGGGAAATGGGAGGAGTCAGAATCCTATTCTGTTTCCTCTACCCAAGCACATCTGCCAGTGGAACGTTAGCCCTGATGAGGACTGCAGGCTTCCCATCCATGATTTGTTTGCATGTACCTTATTTATTATTTATCTGTTTTTCATGTTCAACCCAAATAATCCCTAGGGATATAAAGCACCACATTTTCTATCTATTTTTTCAACTGTCCCATTAGAACTCCAAGCAGCTAACAAGGGTTTTTCTAGGGCCTGCTTGTGCCCAGGAACATGGCTGACTCTGGGTGGGATGGGGGGTCGTGGACGATGACGATGGGAATGAAAGCCTAGCCTGGTGGACAAAACCAGGAGCTGAATTTGTCTGTGTCTCAGACCCCAAGTGCTCTTGAAACAAAGAAGGGACAGCTCAAAGTGAGGGGTGTGTGTGTGGAGAGGGACAGAGAGGGCTTTTAGCTGGAAGAAGGGCTTGAGATGGAAGTTCTCAGGCCATGCTAGCCAACAAGGGAAACCGTGCCAGGAAGGACAAAGAAATGAATGAGAGCATACGAGGTATCATGAATATGCATATTTGGGACTCAACACGGAGAGATGGGCTTGACTGAAGATTCTGAAATAAAGAAGGAGTAAGGAAAAGAGCAGAGGTAGCTGATGGGAGTTTTCATTGCCAGGCTAAAATGTTTATACTGGACCTGATAGATTAATAATAATTATCACTATTATAATTATCTTATCATAGCTAATGTTTATCTGACTTAAGCCACCCTTACAGGCCCTGTTCTAAGCACTGTACAAGGATTAACTCCTTTCAGCCCAGGGGAGAGGCTCAGACAAGGTCATGGCAGCACGGCAGCACTGTTAGGCACCGAGCCATGAGGACCATTACGTAAGTAATAACATTACGTTGGTAAGAATATGACTTGGTTGATGGGGCAGGAAGGGCAACCTGAGAATATGATAGAGGAGAGAGAGAAGTGAAGGCTGAATGTGAAGGCCAGGCAAGGCTAGACAGAGCTCCAAGGGCCCTGCCAGGCAGGAGGTGTGGGTCCCCGGGCCACTGGTGGGAGTGAGCCTTGCTGGTTGCTCCGCTGCCCCTCTGGGTGCTCCCAGCTCTCCCTCTACCCTGGGCGACCCGGGATTATTTACCATCAAGTTCTAGTTTCTTCCTCTCCACCTCCTTCTTGTATTCCTCCAGCTCCTGGTCAGTGAGTTGGCTGAAGGGGTTGGGCATGGTCTCCTCTGAGTCGTCTTTGGTATCTGCATCGCCCTTGGACATCAGCTGGCTCTCTGTAGACTGAAAGTTAACCACAGAGTGTGTGTTGCTCTCTGAATGCCGCAGTTGGGGCCCAGGCCCGAGCTTCCTTTCAGACTCATGTGGCTGCCAGTGGTCTTGCTAGGGGCAGCGAGGCATGCAGCTCCTTGGATACAGCTCAGGGCCTCGGGGTAGGGGTTGTTCATTCCTTCCCATGGCTACCTCACCCCCAGACCTCGGTTCTTTGCAACTGCCTGGATGAATGCAGGGAGTCCACCCTCTGCCCCGGAAATAAAATCGAAGGATGCTCCCAAGCAGAAGGAAGACACACGTTTATTGCAATCCCTCCTATGGATGCTTGCAAGCCATCACTACGCAAATACAGTCGACAGCCCAAAGTCAGTTAGTCAAAGCCAGAAAGCGAAGCGTTGGCTCAAGCCCGCTTTATGCCAGCCATTCCCCACCATGCCCTCCTCCCACCCCCCAACAGCAGCACAAGCCACAGCACACAGCAGGAAGTCAAATGCAAAACACACAATGGCTTCAGTGTTCTCTGTCCAAACTGTTAGTCCTGTTTTGCACACAGTCATAAATTTCAAGGGGCCAAGGTCCTGAATCTCGGATCTTCAACCTTCCCGTACCGCAGGTCCCTGGGGACATTGGCAAAAATCCCCGGGGGACTCCCTGGCTCCAGGGAGCTCACCAGCTGGACCTTGTGTGAGCTTCAGGAATCCTCGAACCCCCCTAGCCCATGACGAGGTCTAAAATTCAGACCCCACAGCCCTTTCTCTTAATTTGGCATCCTCATCTTGGCCTTTGAGAATGTATTGCTCCGAAGCTGAGGAGGAGTCAAAGAGCATGAAACTCAGGGGAGGTGAGCCCAGAGCAGCTGGCCCACACCACGCACTCTAGGCTGCCTTCCCTGGCCTACCAGGGTCCTCTGATGATGGGCCCATGGCCATCTTCCGAAAGAGAAGCAACATTGGTCTATCTTAAGGAATCACAGAGTTCAAAAGAGAATCCAAGACCAGGATCCCAAGAAGAGGGACTCCAAGGAGAACACTTGGTATAAATGGCAGAGTTTTAAACAGTTTTGCTCACTGTACTGAACTCTCGCCACCCCCACCCCAGTATCATGGGGTATTTCTATCTGCGGCTCCATGGCACTTTTGGCGTTCTTCATCCCGGCTAGTGGTGGTGGGTGACAATGGTGGTTAACCTTCCCACTTCCCTGCCTGGGCACCCACCTTGAGGGCTGCAGCCTGATCTAAACCATCTCCGTTTACTCTGCGGAGAGGAACAGTTACTGTATCTCGCCCCTTCTAACCGCTAAGGAATATGCTATGCCCATTGCTATCTTGCAAAGAGTAGCAACGATTTTCCACACAAGCCAGAATTCTGATCTTCACCCCTTTTGCTAAGCACTAGACAAACACTGTCCTATCTCAGGCATGGAAACAACTTTATACTTCCTAACTCTATGTGGGTTTGTGTGGGCAACTAACTGCCCCGAATGGAGCACCAGTCCTTATATACATGCCTCCCCTCTGCAAGCCCATGAGCATCTTCCCAGAGCTATGGCCTGATGATGCCATATCCACACACACACAGGCCAGAAACGCTCAGGGCAGGCAGGCCTGGAGCAGTTGGGAGCTGCCAGCCACACTCCTGTGATGCCCACTTTGCAGGATACCCGCAGAGGGCAGAGTGGATTTCCATGGGTGCATGGAAGTCAGTATCACTCCTGGGGCAGGCTGGGCTGCCGCTCCCCTGCCCAGTACCCACAGGGGGCAATTACACACTGTCCCTGGTCCTCACAGCATCCGTCCTGCAGCAAGAGCACCAGCGCCCAAGATCACAGGGGAGGGTGGGCACGAGGACTCAGGGGTCCTGCTGCCCAGCCCCAGGTACTGAAGACCCAGAAGGCAAACATGTTTCCCCTCCAGATAGGGGCAGCTTCTGCTGTACCGGGCTTCGACTCTTCTCAGCGATGACACTCGCCAGGAGCTGGGACTGAGGCCCCGCCGACTTCACGTCTTGTCGGTTTTGTTCTCGAATCTGTGTGGTAAGGGAAGGGGGAGAGTGAGTGAGCTGTGGAATGTCAGGGTGTGGAGTTTGGGACGGGGCATTCGGAGGGCATCCTGGTGTCTGGTGTGCCCTGTGACTAGGGTCTACAAAGGTCCTCCAGTGGGGTGGGGGCCTGTCTCTCCTATTTCTAACACAGTGTGTCCTCTAAGAGACAGTCGCCATGTCTGTTTCAGAGTGAATGACTGGTTTATGCAAAATACTGGCTTCTCATGAACTCTGAGGAGGTAACTGTAAGAGGTGAAGAGAGTGAAACGAGGCACAGTAGATCCTTGAGGGAGGGTCTCACATTTTACTGAAGCCCCCGAGAAATTTCTTGACTATAACAGATTCCTGGGGGGCACCCCACAACCATTGAATCAGAGTCTCTCCTTGGGGAGGGACAAGGGGACTGACCTGGGCATCTGTATTTTAAACCAGCACCGCAGAGTGTCCTTGAACCATACACTAAGTCACAGGTTTGTGAGTCTACCTGGCCTTTTGGAGGTGGTCTACCACAGCTTAAGGCTTTAACGTAACATGAGAAATGTGAGTGAATGAATTGTAAAGCAAAGGTTGAGAAAGAAATACAAAGGATTTTGAAATTTTGAAAATGAGCCGAAAGGGAAATAGCATAAAATTCATAAAAACTCAATTTGTGGGCAGGTTTCTTAGACATATCTAATGTCTCAGCAAGCACCCCTTTATGTATGAGGGTTATTTAAGACCACATAGGTATAGAGTTAACACAGTGCTTGAGTATGGCCCATAAATGGTAGTTTCTTTCCCATAAGACAGGTACATCCTGGGACCTCAGCTCATATTTGTGGGACCTGAGACAGCTCCCCACTTGAGGGTGAAGAAACAGCTCCCACCTTACCTTGTTCCGCATGTCCATCACTTCTTGGGGGTTGGTATAGAGAGGCACAAATTGGTTTGGGTTTTCGATCCGTATTGGCATGCCGCTGCTAGATTTCTCCACCTCATCAGCCTTCATCCACTGAACACACACAAGGCCAGGTGGGTAAGGCAAAGGAATAATGTCACCATGTCCTTCCCTATGGCCCACCCCTGAGATCTAGGCCAACCAGCCGACATGCAAAGTCAGCAAGCCCATACAAAGCTGTTCTCTCTTCTTGGGCCTCCTTGAGATCCGTCTCCCAGAGCAGAGATGGGGAACAAATGATCTGGATGCTAAAGAAGGCCCCCAGGTCAATAGTCAGCCATAAAGAGTGCTGGAGAGGAGGGCTCAGAACCTTGACAACCAATTTGACAAACAGGTAGCCACTTGACCTTTAGTATCAGATGACTTATTGATTTTCCATTTTATTTATTTATTTAGAGGGAGAGAGAGAGAGAAGGAGTGAGCATGTGAACTGGGGGAGAGAGAGAGGCAGAGAGAGAATATCTGACGGACTCCCCACTGAGCATGCAGAGCCCAGTGCAGGGCTCCATCTCATGACTCTGAGATCATGACCTGAGCCGAAATCAAGAGTCCAGTGCTTCACCGACGGAGCCACCCAGGCGCCCTGACTTATTAATTTTAATTTGCAGAGCTTCATTTTTTTTTTATGAAGAGCTATTCTACTTGGCTTCCAGCTACTTTAATGTTAATGAAAAATCAAATTAAGAGTTGATGTGTGTGTATGTGTACTGGGGTGTGTGTGTGAGAGAGAGAGAGAGGGAGAGAGAGACAGGGAAGAGTCGTGAGGAGGGAGAAGACAACTTAATAGAAATTAATATTCCACCCACCTCCTGGGTTTGCATCAGAGGTATCATCCAAATGTTGGGTGCCCATGAACTTCCCAGAAGCCCCCTGTATATGGGGGAGCAAGAAGCAAAAGCCAATTGCTCCTGGGTTTTGTGCTGTTGGGAGTGAGGTCCAGCCACCCCCTGGAGAAATCTGCTCCTTGGGTCCCAAAACTCAGTGCAGAGGTGCAAGAAACAGGTGATCAGAGGTTCTGTGGGCATGAGCAGCTGCTCCTAGATGCCCAATAGGAAGCCCTAAAGGGAAACTGTAATAACCAGCCCGAGGGATATTTGTTCTGTTCCCCTATTAAAGCTACTTAACCCACAGATGTAGCCAGGCACCCTCCCTCCACCCTGATCTCCTCCTTACTGTGGTCTTGGGCCGGGGGCTGCCCAGGCTCCTCTGGACCTCATCAGCCACATTGACCCGCAGGTAGGTGTTGGGCGTGTTGAGCCAACGGGTCTTCTCCTTCTGCTGCTTCTGGGCATGCTGCCGCAGGGCAGGCACCGGGGCGCCGTCCTCCTCAAACACGAAGGCTGTGACGGTGGCTGGGATCTCCACCTCACTTTTGTGTTTGGTTTTCTCTTGAACAATGGGGTAACGGTACGTGTAGCCTGTTCTGTAACCCTAAAAAGGACAGAAGCAGTACCACTTAGTGTGGGGAAAATGGCCTCCACACACATATCCCACACATTCTTTGCCCCCTTCTTTTTGAAGGACTCAGTTTAACCCCAAATCTCCATAACACAACGTAGGCCTTACTTCTCCTTTAATGTGTTTCATTTCATCCGCCTGGTCTCCCTACCTCTTCCTTCCTTCACCCCAACAAGCCCTCTGATCGGAGCTGAGAAATCCCTAGAACCTTGTGGACCAGACAGATAGGGCCCTTTACCCTAACAGTGTTCCAATTTTCCATCTACTCCAGGGGTTCTCAGCCCTGGCTGCACGCTGGGATCCCTCAGAGGCTTTAAAAATGCTGGTGGCTGCGCCCACCTCAGAGCTGCTGATTTCAACGGACAGTGGTGCGGTCTGGGCTGCAGGATTTTTAAAGCTTTCCAGCTGATTCTAACAGTCAACCCTTATTTTCTTGACTCCAAGGCTTCTAAACCATTTCCTTCTTGGAACACTGAAACCTGACTCAAAACATCCCTGTCTCCTAAGCAAGATCATGTCCTACAGAGGTAGAAATGATTCCCGCTTGTGAGGACATTCAGTCATCTGGACAGCTCCTCATGTGATTCTGTCTTGGCTTTGCCTATATTCTTCCTATTTTTTTAAACTAAAGAGGGATTAAAATATTTTTCCGATTATAAAGAAAATACAGACCTTTCTATAAAAATCAGGCAATATGGAAAAACATAAGAAAAAAGTGGGTTTTATACAAAAATCTCATCCCCAGAGATAACCACTAAAAATCTTTCTGGTCGTCTCTGAAATCATATATATATATATATATATACATATATATACACACACACACACACACACATATATATTTGTATTTATATATATATTTATATATCTGCATGTATGTAAGTATATACATAACTATAGAACATATTAATTATATATAATAGATGTATTCTATAATTATATATATGTAACAGTATGGGACCATACTGCATGAGCAACTTTACAAGCTGCTCTTCTAGTTTATTGATGTGATTTGAAGATTTTTTTCTACATTATTGAATCTATAAACACACAGAAACCTATATTTTTTTATGATTTAGTAAAAAGTAATTGATAGCACTTTGTCATTTTCAAAATATTATAAACAACCATGAAATAAGTATCTTTACACATTTTTCTTTAGGCAATTAAATGATTCTCTCCTTGAATTCCTAGAATAAAAATTCCGGGTCAAGGGGTATATATGAAAAGTTTTCATGTATTTACCATCTCCCCAAAATGTTGAGTCAATTTACACTTCTACCGATTGTGCTGGAGTTCCCAGTTCTCATCTCCCTCCCATCTGCTGAATATTGCTGAGGTTTAAAGAAAAAATCTTTGGCAATCAGAAGGGTTAAAAGTACAATCCTCTAATTTTTAAAATTATTTTTTTGATTACTAGTAAAACAAAATATTTTTAATGGCCACTTGAAACTCTACCTTTGTAAATTATTTGTGTTCTTGGTTCGTTTTCCTATTGAGATGTTTACTGTTTTCACATTGATTCATAATACCTTTTTCTACACTAAGGATATTAATTTTTTATTGTCACACATGTTGCAATATTTTCTCCATAGTTTGTCTTTTAGCTTTGTCTATGATAGGAGGGACAGTTTATAAAAATATACATTTTCAATTTTAATATAATCATATCTGTCAATATTTGTCATCATGATTTCAGACTTTCCCCACCATACTTGACAAGTTCTTTTCCAACACAAGAGCATCAAAAATATAAATCTGTTTTTTAATATCTATATGAATTTACTTTTTATGTTCAAATTTTTGATAAATCAGAAATTCATCTTGTTGAAAGGAATGATCCGCTTTATTTATTTCCCAAAGGTCTAGCAGTCAACCTTTCTCCCGCTGCTTTAAGGGATGCCTACTTGCCCTGTGTTAGATTCTCATACATTTAGGATCTATTTCTGGATTTTCTAAGCTGTCCCACTGATTGACCTGTTCATTCTACACTGGTGCTCCTCTGCTCTTCTGTTTATTTGCTGAAGGTTTTTCATGCTTTACCATGTGATGGGACACGTACCCCTAATTACCCTTCTTTTTATAGGATTTTCCTAGCCATTCTGAATTTCACTTGGAAAAACATTTTTGCCAAGTCCTTCTGCATGCCCCTATAATTGAAGGAATTACATCGAGTTTATTAATTTGGGAAAGCAACCTCTTAACCCTGTGGAATTTTCTAACCAAGAGGAAATTGTGGTTCTTTATTAAGTTTAGGTTTTCTCTGACGTCTATTGGTAAAGAATTATGGTTTTCTTTAAATCAGTTCTGCTTAATGATCTATGTTCTTTCTGCATTTGCAAAGGGGCTATTTTCTCCCATTACTATGTTTTCAAATATATTATTATATGTTAAGATGCAAAAAAAAAGCTACTAATTTTTAAATACATTTTTCATAACTGACTACTTTAAAATGGACTCATTATTTCTAATAGTTTTTCTCAGTTGACTCTTTGGGACTTTATAGGCATATAACCATACTATGTACACAGACTAGCAAGGTTGTTTCCTTTTCAGTGTTTATTTTGTTTATGTGCCTCACCCTTTAGATTGAGCTCCAATATTATTCCAAAACAATATTAAAAGGGCTGACAGCAAGAATCATTGTTTTGTTTTAAAATTTAATGGAAATACTTCCAGTGTTGTACCATGATATTGGCTCTTGTTTTGAGAAAAAAAATTATTTTAATCATGTTAAACAAGGGTCCCCCATCTTAACAGCTATTATTTTTATAAATTGATACCACATTTTTATCAAATAACTTGATATTGATTAAAATGACCAAAGGATTTTTATCCTTTGACTAATATCATGAAATATATTTAAAAGATTTATAATATTAAACCATCCTTGAATACTAGGAATGAGCCTTTGCTTGGTTATTATGCAGCATTATTCTAATGTTATGCTGGATACTACCTGCTAGTTTTCATGCAGCATTTTTCTTTCTTTTTTTTTTTTTTTAAAGATTTTATTTATTTATTTGACAGAGAGAGAGAGAGACGCAATGAGAGAGGGAACACAAGCAGGGGAGTGGGAGAGGGAGAAGCAGGCTCCCAGCGGAAGAGCCTGATGGGGGGCTTGATCCCAGAATGCCGGGATCATGCCCTGAGCCGAAGGCAGATGCTTAACGACTGAGCCACCCAGGCACCCCACATGCAGCATTTTTCATCAACTCGAAGCAAAATTGGTCTGAATGTGTTATAATTGTTATGAGTTCATGTCGCAGTTTCACTCTCTGAAACAGTTTAAATGGCATAAGAATTGTGTGTTTCTTAAAGATTTGAAAAATTCCTGTATGAAACTGTCTGGCTCTGGAGCTTTATTTAGGCCTGGATTACTTGGCACACGAATGTTAACGGGAACTGTATTTTCATTTTTCATCATTATAAAGTGACCCTCACAGTCAGCCTGGTAATAAGGTAGGGATGGTATGGAGGGACTGGAGGCAAGGAGAAAAAGGTTAATTATTGCAATGACCTGGGCACAATAAAGAGGGTCCGAGGTAGTAGCAGTGAGGAGGGGAACATGAATCAGATACAGAAACGGTCCAAGGACAGGTTTCATCCTTCACTTCTCCGAGCAATCGAAGAAGTTATGGTTTCTTCCTGCAACTAGCTCCACATCGTGCATGCTTCCCTCTTGTTCTCCAACTGTCTCCTGTTTATATGTCCTATCATCAGCTAGATTGTTTGACTTTTGTATCCTTTAAAGCCCACCCCCTAGACACATACCAGTTAACTCCTTACATGACTGATTCAATCATCACGACAAGTTATTGTTAGAATGCTGCTCACCAGAATAAAGAAATTAGAGTATTACGTGGTTTCTACACTGAAGTCACGAGATAACAAAGGCAGAACTAACTATAAAAGAGTGAACTGAGCCACAATATAAGACGGCATTGACAGCCTTTAGAACTGGGGTGGTAAAGGCCATCGTTTAAGAAAACTCAACTACTATTAGAATGACCACAGATTCTGAGTCAGTTGCCAATCAATGAGGCTTTAACATTTAACCCTGATGTTGCAGTTCTCACGCCCACCTACTGCGTCTCCCCTAACTGGTTACAGGGGGCTGAGTCTCAACGGACTGGCTGGGAAGGGCAATGGCAGGAGACTCACCAGGTTGTCCAGCATCCTCATGAGGGCCTCGAACTCGTGCTCCCCCAGCCGGCTCTTCTGCATGGGCCCGAAGGTGCTCCCTGCCCACTGCACGGAGCCCACTTCATGGGGTCGGTGCTTCTCCTGCTCCAGGAGGATGAGGTTCTCCACTCCCCCAGCGCCGGACAGGGCGGATACCTGCAGCAAAGAGCAGAAAGACCTCAGTGTGCACGCGCGTGTGTGTACACGTGTCTAGAAATGTGAGCTGTATTTGGCTTTTTCCCTCCCAGAGGAAAAGCCACTCCAAAGTTAATGGGCGTGTACCCATTTCCAGAGAAAGAGGTATTAGCAGTTTCTTTCTTAATGTTAGTTCGTAGAGACTACAGAAGAGGAGGAAGCAGCAAGTGCTAAACCTTAAGAATAATGCAATACAGAGCGCTGAAAAGTTACCTGGATACAGACCAACCTCAATTTGTGATTATTTCTGGGGAAGGTGGGGGGATAAGATCAGAAAGGGCTCCAAAGGGGACTTCAATTCTTGTCTGTAATATTTTATTTCTTCAAGAGGAAAAGATCTGAAATAAAAAGGCTTTTACTTTTTAGAGCTGAGTGGTGGTTAGTGGGTGTATATTATCCTTCTGCATCTTTCTGTGTGTTTGAAATATCTTCCCCTGCCTTTTTTTTTTTTTAAAGAAAAAAGTCACTTGAAAGAAATAGGCTGGCTTCTCAGCCAATAAAACAGGAGAGTAGACTGATGGCCTGAATGAACAGGTGCAGAGGAAGAGCTCATCTTCCGCTGTGGGATTAGTCAGTCGAGGAAACCCAGGAAAAGGAGACACCTAAAGTGCTAGTAATACACAGCCAGGCCCCGTGGAGGGGTCAGGCAGCTTCACCAACGCACTTGGAGCGTTCGCCCCACTGTCCAGGCTCCATGGCAAGGGGAGAGAACAAGTGGCTGCAGGCAATGGACTTTGAGTATTAGGGCAAAAGGTGTGTGTATACAGCAGGCGATTTTAGAATGACCCTAGAAAACATTTATTAATCTAACTAATCTCCTTATTTTCTAATTCCATGTCCATCTAATGGCACATTCTATTTACTCCCTGAATCCAGCGCTCAGATATAATTGGTTATGATTTGGCTTCCAGGGTGAGACCAGCAACAGGGAGAGATGGTGGTTTCCGAGATTTCTCGGTAGGGAGCCAGGTGTTCTGTGCTGCAATCTGATTAATATTTGATACCTCCTGTAAGCCTACTTATTACAGGAGAATGATCTGATTATATAAACTTCCAGTGCTCCAGTTTTTGCTGAAAATGAAAGGACGCAATTGAGCTGGCCGGCCAGCATAAGTCTATGAACCCGTGAGGGTCCGGCACACATCCTGGAGTGTCTTAGATTCACCAGTGTAACACATGGCTCCCGTGAGACTTCCTAGAGGTCGGCCAGGCCACTTTGCGAGGTGACCCCTGTCCCCTGTGAAGAGGAGGAAGCAAGAACACTCATTTTCTGTACGCTCTTCATCCAAGCCCCGCATCCAGTTGAAGGCTCCATTTTTATCTGGTAAAGATGGAAACTTTAATAGTCATTTATTCCATCCTTCCACCAAAGCTAAGGGTCCTTGTCCAACATCCCTGGAAGATAGTCAGCTCCATGCTTAGTGAGGCAGCCTACTATACCGTTGTCCAAATGTTCGAAGGGCTACAGTGAGGTGATACGGATTACACAGAGTGCAAATCCACCTTTTTGTTATGTTCATTCACTAGTTCTGGTTCTGGCCTCTGTTGCCATATTTTCTTTTCTTTCTTTTAAAGATTTTATTTATTTGACAGAGAGAGAGACAGCCAGCGAGAGAGGGAACATAAACGGGGGAGTGGAAGAGGAAGAAGCAGGCTCCCAGCAGAGCAGGGAGCCCGATGCGGGCCTCAACAGGGACCTGGGTTCACGCCCTGAGCCAAAGGCAGATGCTTAATGACTGAGCCACCCAGGCGCCCCTCTGTTGCCATATTTTCTAATGATGAAGTCCCTCACACCCACAGAGGCTGAGCATGTGGGAAAGCACTCTCAATGGCAGTGAATCCCAGCTGGTAGATAAATTACCTGGTTCATCCCAGATCCCCATTTGCCCAAGGCGGGGCTCCAGCCCTTGGGACCCTGGAACCCTGACTTGGAGTGCTGACTGTCAGCTGATCTTTCCTGCTGACCCTCATTTCCCCCGGAGGCAGTGCAATGTAGTGTTTAAGGACATGGACTTGGACACAGGCTGCCTGGCTTTGAATCCTGGCTCTGCCACTTCCTCACTGTGTGATTTGGGGCAGCTATTTGCCCTCTCTGTGCCTGTTTTTCTCATCTGTAAATTGAAAAAAAAAAAGTATCTACCTCATGAGCATTATTAAAGGTAATATTTGTAAAGCACCTAGAATAGCACCTGAGCATAGAGTGCCACATCAATGTTTATGATCAATAAATTCTGAGGTTTTACTATGAAAGAAACAATGTGCCCAGGGGACTAGTCATTCATGGAGGAGGGAACTGCCCACATCCTTAAAAGAGCTATGCCTCCTCCCACCTCTTTCTTCCCCTCATCAGTTTCCATGGCGATGGGTAACAGATGGAGAAGAATTGCCTGAGCTTCTTCCCATCTGCCTATAAGCAGAGCAGGGAGCTGCCTCTCTCAGCTGGGGATGACCCAGTTTCCTAGAACCCCAGACTGATAGAGAGCAATGAGAACATTGTCCCCAGGAGAATGGACTAGGCTCTTAGCCTTGAACCACTAAAATGACCACAGCCACGTTTGCTTGTTTGCCAAGGTCACTGAGGGAGAAAAGTAAGACCATGATGGAAACAGAACCTCAGTGCTGGCTGCTCAAGCAGAAATGAGCGGCCAGGGGCTACCATCCCAACAGCATCTGCAGACTGCTGGCCCCTGGGGGCGCCCATGCCCTAAACCACCCTCACCTCTGGTCTAATCTTGCCTGCTCTGCTTCCACACCCTCCAGCTTCCTTTTTCTCTCTAGAAGCCTCCCTGCTCCACAAGCTGAAAAAAAGCCACAGGAGCTTTTGTGGGGGTTATTTGCCTCCATCGCCTGATGCACTTTAACAAGGTCACGTGGAACCAGTCCTGACTGAAAAGAAAGTGACAGCAGGCAGGGCCAAGAGAAGCCGCTGGGCTGTGGGGGCCGGTGGCTGGCAGCACTGCGCTTTCATCCTCCCAGCTGCTAGGCGGCCATCCTGCCTTTGGTTAAACCGTACCGAGGCCATTTCTCAGTGCGGAGCCTGGGAGAGGTCTTCACCTCGTGGGGGGATACATGGGCATCTCTCTCCATTCATTTTCGGGCCATGCTGTCTTTGCAAAGCGGTAAGAATTATTTTCTCATGGAAACCGCCTCTTCAGAAGGAGGAGGGGAACTCATTAGAGTGCAGACAGGGGGGAAGGAAAGTGGGCATACTGGAGGCTCGGCCAGGTTCTAACATCAGTCAGGGGTCAGAGCTCAGGGCCAGCATCTGTTTGGGGCAGGGAGGCCGCCACATCAGAAAGGAACTGCCTTGATCCTGGTTCTACCCTCTCCACCTTCTGTTCTGACCAGTAGGGGGATGGGGCACTTCTAACACCTCTTCATCATTGTCTTAACAACTGTCCTCTTAACATATTCTTTTGAAAACCGCTGAGAAAGGTGCCATTTGCAGAACCTCCACTAGCAATGCTTCTGGGATTATCCCATTCTTTCCCCATCCCCCAACTCCCAAGACAAAGGCAGGCCTTCCTCCTGGGGTGCTACTCTGCCCAGACCAGCCAGGAGAGGGCAGACAGGACACCAAAAGGACTTTACAAAGAGCTGACTCATCCTGGAGCAGTTAGCCTTCCCTTCTGTCAACCGAGTCCTAAAAATACCATCAGCAACACCTCTCCTTATCTGAAAGGCCCCATCCTCAACAGGACCCCATAGGCCCCACATGTCCAGCTGAGGAAACACAGAAAGCAAGTCCCTGACCCAAAGACACATATCCCAGAGCTGGGAAGGATGGAGTCCATTCAGCTTGCAAGGCCCCCTTACTCACCCTGGACAGCTTGCCACACTGAAAGGAGCACGTGTTTGGCTTATGTAACACCACCTTGTTATCTGGCAAAACTAAAGGATTTGTGTTTTCCTATTGCTTTTCCACCAATTCCTCTAGGGGTCCCATGATCACTGACAATCCCCACCCACTCTTGACTCCATCCCTTACTCGTTAGGAGGACCTCATGATGGGCTCCCTGGATATTACGTTGGGGGTTCCCTGGTGTTCAGGCTTACCATGTCTAATTTCGCCCTTTTCTGGGCTGGACCATGTTCATGGTCTTTGCAAACTATACCCTCCAGACAAAAAAAGAAAAGACCTACCTACGACGTGGTGTCTATTTGGCATAGCTAGATGTAACAGTTATACCCCAGGTAATAGGTGAGCATGGGAAGAACTTTTATATCCCCTATTACAGTTTCTCCCACTGTCCGATTGATGGGCCTAGACAGCTCCCTGTCCTGGGCACTGACCCTCAAGAGGTGGGTACTGGTTGTTAGGCAACAGTGATAAATATTTTAAAGCTACAAAACTGATTCTAAGTGTGAAACTTTAGAAGGATAAGGTGGTGCCAAGGCAGAGAAATAGGGCAAGGCTTTTAGACGGCTGGCTCCCAGGACTCCTTAAATCATGGCCAGTGGGGCCTCCGTCAGAGCCAAACCAGGGCCCGCTCCCCAGAGGAACCTGATCACCTGTATCTCACACGCAGCCTGCAGGTGGAAGATCTTATAAAACGCCTCCTCCACGGTGTCACCGAGAGCGACCACTCCATGGTTCCTTAGCACCAGGATCTGCAGAGGAGCAAGTGGCCAATTAAAACTTCAAGCCTTTTAAACTTCAGTGAAGGAGAGATTTTTCATTTACTCCAGATCAGTTTCCATATCCAATCCCAAAGCATGCCCCCAATTCCTTGTTCATTCTCCCCATACAAATACCCCAGTGCTACCCCACATGTGATTTTAACCCTAAGCAACCTCCTTAAGAAATAGAAGATGCTTTTTAAGATGGAGACTACAGAGCTTGGTGGATTTCTTTGGGCAATACCTGGATTTTTAGGCTTTCAAGGGGTTCAAAGTCTGAAAACCTGTGTCTGTGTTAAAGCGAATGAAATTATTTTGTGTCCAATAGGAGGGTCTAACCTCAAAAGCAATCTCCTGCTCCTATGACTTAGTTGACTTGGAAATTAAAAGCCAAGGGGGTGGCTCTGCAGGAACAGGTGAGTCGTGTCACCTCTCTGGACCTCAAGTCTCCTCCCCATGAACTCAGTGAGGCCCTGGTAGCTCTAAGACCCTACACTTCTGTGAAAGAGGCCGTAGTGGCCTTCTACTCTAACTCTCTGGTTTTGCAGAAGAGGAAACAGAAGCCTAAAGAAATGGAAAGCCTCCCAGCTAATCAGGGACAGAATCGGAACTAGCACTCAGGTGTTCTCACTGTTGGTGCAACGCTTATGACTCAGCCAGGGGCAGGCAGACAAAAGGGGGCAGGGGAGAGAAACAGACATGAATTTATACTAAGAGCCTGACTCCCCAAATTTCAGATGCAGAACTGTTTCTTGGTTGGTTTTATCCTCAAGAACTCTCTGAAACCAGGTGATGCCCACCTAGCAGCAGGGACACAGACCCACGTGCTGGGTGTGTCCTTGCAGACCTGGGCTGAGGCCTAGTGGCATCATCATCACATCCTCTCTTGCTGAAAACAGCTGGAGGTTTTTCCTCTCAAGTGCCAGAGAAATGGAAAGAGATGATGACTCCGGCCTAAAAAGATTTTGCAGATAGCAAATGCCCCATCTCTGAAATTCTTGCGGCATTTCGTCGATGTGAACATCTCCTCCTTCTCCTGGCACTGCTAATGAGGCTTTAGGGAATGTTGGGAAAGAGTGGCAGGGATTTCTCCTCTGTGTCAGGGATGGGAAGACAGAGGCTCTCAGACTGGAAATGACTCAGGCAGTGAGTGCCTTTCGAGGACAGGAACAAACGTCCATCAACCTAGGCTCAGCTCCAGAACTTCCCGTACTAAACTGGCTACCTCTAACTATGACTGCAGGGAAGCAGCACTCTCCTATATTAGACTCCAGGGGAGGAGACGACAATGTGTCTATGTGAAATGAGAGTAATAAAATGTGTATCCCTGGGAATATATCCTAAGGAAATGATTGCAAGCTTATAGAGAGATTTAGCTAAAAGGATTTTCATCCTGTGTAGTTTATAGCAAGGAAAAATTCAGGGCGGGGAAACTTCCAGTGTCCAATCACAGAGGATTGTTAAGGTAAATGGTGGCATAGCCATTTATACATGAGATATAATCTAATAATTTAAAATAGTGTTTTAGAAAATATGTAATAACATACAAAGGTGTTTACTGGATATTGCTAAGGGAAAAAAGGAGAATACATTTTCTGATCCTAGTTTTCTAAATATACGTGAATATATTTGTGGAGTGTGCACCAAAATCTCAGGATAGTGGGATAAAGAGAATTTTATCTCACTTTTTTGTTTATGTGCAACTTCTTCTTTTTTTTTTTAAGATTTTATTTATTTATGTGACGGAGAGACAACCAGCGAGAGAGGGAACACAGCAGGGGGAGCGGGAGAGGAAGAAGCAGTCTCCCAGCGGAGGAGCCTGATGTGGGGCTCGATCCTGGAACGCCGGGATCATGCCCTGAGCCGAAGGCAGACGCTTAACGACTGCGCCACGCAGGCGCCCCTATGTGCAACTTCTAAACAATGTCCACTGAACACGTCACTCATGATGTAGGCCTTTGACAATCCCACCCCAGAGTGTCTTCCCAGAACAGCCGAGCAAACCTTGCAGGTGGGTCCAAGGCACTTCTGCAGGCTGATCCGATCTGCTTCCTGCTCCATCCCACCGTTGAAGTCATAATAGGCCATGTCCCCCACCAGCAGGGCATTGTGGGAGACAGGCAGGAGGCCCCACTTCATGGCTGACACCTTTAGTGAGAAAGTGGAATGGTTAGCACCTGTGGCTCCCCGACTCCATCTTTGCCCTTTCCTCCGAGTGGTACTGCCAGGCTCTACTCTGGGGACTAGTAGGGTTGGGAGCAAGCCCCCAAGAAAGGCACTGCCCTTTGACTCTGCTGCACCTGGCTGGACTCCGGCTTTCTGGCTGCTTTCTCTGCCGTCTTTCCATCACCATTTTGACAGCAGCCATGTCAATATACCTCTCTCTAAAATTGCTACAAAGAATGCTTTGAGAAAGCTAGTGCTGCTGCCCACCCCCTGCTTTTCTCTTGTGCTAGGACTCTGGAAAGAGGTAGGGGTAGCGGAGTTGGCACCAGGCTGGAACAAAGCAGGGTCCAGGGTCCTCTGAGGTGAGCTGGTAGACATCCTCAGCTTTGAGGTCAGTGCAGAAACAGGGAGGCCCACTGAGAGGCTCCATTTTACTAGTGACAGGGCAACAAGACTGCCAGGAAACAGGGTTAAAATTCATGCTTCATACTCTGCCTTTTATTAAAAGCAAAGAGCGTGGAGAGGTTTAGGAGAGCCTCTTGCTTTGTTCCCGCTTTCTGCCCCATGAGTGAGCCTGGGCTCTGCAGAAACGGACACTCAGCACAGATACATCATTCAGTCTTGGCCCAAATTCTGGAAAATCTGAGTGCTCATAATGGGTGTGCTTCACAGAAAAACCCCAGGCCAATGACAAGTCTGCTCTGCCCCTGCAGGTGTAAGGCCTGGAAGTCAGTAAGATGGGTTGAAGGTTGAGGGAACACCCAGACCTGCTTGTTGTTGCCTTTCCAGGTGACATTGCGGTGACTTAGGTACACATGGAGAAACTACCAGAGCCCCTGAGGGGACAACCTGATCCTTGAGGGTATTCCTTCTACTCTCTCTGAGTTTTCCTTGCTCCTGTTCTGCCTCACAGCCTACCCAGGGCTATGAAGAGTGGACAAGTCCAGGTTCCACCATCTTATCTTTTATCAAGATCTCTCCTCACCAGAGCCTGGGCTGGGGGTGGGGGTTGGGGCAGGCGTCAGTCTGATAGGACTGACCTAGGTGCCGTCACTTGGGTAAGTGGTGCTCGTGCGTGTAGGTAGCAGGGTGGGGGACGCAGTAGAGCAAACATTGCGTATCTCTGCCTTATGTCCCCAAACCAAGACTTCTGGGCTTGGAAAAATGGAGAGGATTAGGGTCACCACACTGGGTGTTCCCTCTCCTCACCTTGACCTGAGTTGCAGGAAATCTTTCCAGAACTGTTTTAAATAACGAGATTGCCACTATTGTGGGGGGCTTATGTCTTTCCTCAGGGAGGACCTCAGAGAAGCAGGTAGCATGGGTCTGCTGCCAGCCTCGGGGACTGAGACGCTGGCCTTCGAGCGGACACTCACGGCTGCTGTGGCCGGCGTGTGCAGGTGGATGACGCAGCGTGCGTCAGGTCTGGCTGCGTAGATGGCCGAGTGCAGGCAGAAGCCCGTGGTGTCCACTGGGAAGCAGCTGCTGCCCTTCTCCACCACCTCTCCCAGGATGTTCACCTTGATCTGGGCCAGGGAAGAGAAACTTGTGGGCAATGGCAGGCAGGGGCCCTCACGACCCTCCCCCCAGGTGGGCCACACCCGCTCACCAGGAGCCAGGGCTATGCTCGGTGTTGGGAGAAAAGGAGACCTGTTCCTGCCTTTGGTGAGTACGCAGGCTAACAGGAGATAAGGCTGATTATAATTCAGCAGGTAAAATTCTAGAGTTTCTCAAATTTTACCAGGCATAAGAATCACCTGGAGATCCTGTCAAAATGCAGATTCTCTACAAACTGGTGTGGCCACTCTGGGGAACAGTAGGGAGGTTCCTCAGAAAGTTAAAAGTAGAACTACCCTATGATCCAGCAATTGCACTACTAGGCATTTACCCAAAGGATATAAAAATACAGATCTGAAGGGGCACAATAGCCAAACTATGGAGAGAGCTGAAATTAGTCCATCGACTAATGAATGGATAAAGATGGGAGGGGTGTGTGTGTGTGTGTGTGTGTGTGTGTGTGTGTGTGTGTGTGTGAACGCCACAGACTAACTATGCGTGGGGCCAGCCAGAGCCACCAACAGTTGTATACACACACACACACACACACACACACACACACACACAGGAATATTAGCCATCAAAAAGAATGAAATCTTGCCATTTGCAATGACATGGATAGAGCTAGAGTGTATTATGCTAAATGAAAGAAGTCAGAGAAAGAAAAATACTACATAATCTCACTTATATGTGGAATTTAAGAAAGAAAACAGATGAAATATGGGAAGGGGGAAAGGAGAGAGGGATTCTTAAGAATAGAGAATAAACTGCGGGTTGATGGAAGGAGGTGGGTGGGGGAGGGGTAGATGTGTGATGGGCATAAAGGAAGGCACTTGTTGTGATAAGCACTGAGCGTTGTATGTAAGTGATGAATCACTGAATTCTACTCCTAAAACCAATATTGCACTGTATGTTAACTAAAATTTAAATTAAAAAAAAAAGCAGATTCTGATTCAGTAGACTAAGAATGGGACCCAAGAGTCTGCATTTCTGACAAGTTCCCAGGTGATACCCATGCTGCTGGTGCACAGACCACACCTTGGCTGGAGGTGCTAGAAGAGAATCAGTCACAGAATTCTCTAGAAGCAGATGGGTGGAGTATTTGATACCAATGAAAGAGGGGGATCAGAGAAGCCTTCCCAGAGGAAGGAAGAAACATCTAAGCTGAGCCTTTTTCTTGTTTTTTCACTCTTTATTTTGCATTTTTAAGCGTCATACACAAAGGTAAAGATAATAGTGTAATAAACACCCATTTACCAATCACCCAAAAGCTAGATCTTAAAGGACAGGTAGAAACTAGTCACTGGACTTATAATCTGCATTTGATGCCAAGGAGCTAGTAGGTATCATGGCTAACAATCACACACTTGTGTGTGAGTGTGTGAGTGTGTGTGTGTGTGTGTGTGTGTGTGTGTGTGTGCGCGCGTACGCACCACTGCTGATGGCTCTGGCTGGCCCCGCACACAGCAAGGCTGTGGTGTTCCCTGCTTAGCATAAACATCACCATTAGAGAAGGTCACTTTCTCTGACACAGTGGGACAAGAGACTATTCCTTACTCGTGCTTAGGCATAGACACAAATGACACTGTGCAACTGCAAAAATGTCCACCACCCCCTCCTGGCTAACAGGAGGCACTGACGCTTCTCTATCAATGGTAGCTTCAGCCTCGCTCCCCGCCCCCGCCTGCCTCGCAGAGCTGCCCTGCGCCTGACAGTGCGCCATGCAAGGCAGCACCCCTTCCTAGGACCAACCAGCGGTGCTAATGTCAGTTCGCCAGCACGCAGCTGTCAGAGTACAGTTTCTACACGGAAACCTGACTGCATCTCTCACCTGCTTACAATGCTTCAGCGGCTCTGCTCGCCCAGAAGAGTAAAGCCAAAGCACCATCACAATGCTTTCGGTGCCATTTATCAGCTGGTCCCTATCCCCTTCCCAGCCTCGCTTCCAGACACGGAATATGTGAGCCAGACACGGCCCCTCGCTGCCCTCCCACGTGCACCAGGATGTGGCATGTGCCTGGCTTTGTGTCAACTGTCCTCCTCCTGCTGAGGACACAGTTCTCTCTGTCCAGTCTCTCCTGCCTCCGCATCTAGGTGGCCCTGTGCAAGTCACTTACCTCCCTGGGCACCAGCGTCCTCTCCTGCCTGTGAAGTGGCCTTGGCAGTCCTCAAGGTCCTACCCTGCCCAGATATTCTGTGACTTGGTACACTGGCTCTTTAACTGCATACCTGGTCTCAACACGTGATTGTGTCTCAAGCCTGGCAGAGGCCCTGGGGTGGCACCCTCTGGCCTCAGATGTACAGCACAGCAGCTGCAGCCCATGCACCTAAGAACCGCTGGGCCTCTTCTGATTGTAAGAAAGCCCTTTCTACTGCTTTCCTCCTCCTGCCCAGGAATCTTTCCTGATCAAGACAAACTTCTGGAATTTTCTTCCTACTATACCTAAAAGGAGCAAGAGAACCAAAAGGGGTCCCAGAGCTATTTTTAATGGCATCGGCACTAGGCCAGTCTTGCACTGCTTTGAGACAAAGCACTGGCTGTTGTTCTAATATATTCCCCAATCCAGGAAGGCCTCCCCATTCCCAGACTTTGGGGTCCAATCCCAGCACAGAAGACCCCAGGCCCATCTCCTCCCCCTCCTCCCTCCTACTGCACTTGCTGCCTACACCTCATATTTGGTCTCATGGTTGGGTTGTGCTATGGGTATTCTGCTTTGGGGCCATGTGTCTTCTCTTCCCCACCAGACTGCAAGCTCCACGAGGGACAGAATGGCAGTAGCTAATCTGCAGATGACCTTTCACTGTAGGCTGCTGTCATTTCAATAAGCAATGGGCAGTGAGATGCCGGACTATACTTACCAGGCTGGATGCGGTGACTTCACTGCAAGAAACTCCCTTAGGGCTAATCAGGAAGTGATCCTGCTCCTTGCTGACTCTCAGCTAGAGGGAAGACACACGTTCTCAGTGGCAAGGAGACAGAAGGGTCATTTCCAAGGACACTCTGCTTGAATCCCCTCTTCCCCTGAATCCACTGCACCTAAAACTCACTCTCAAGAACCCTTCTCTCCGCCCAGCACACGAGAGATGAAGGGGACCTGGCCTTTATTTGGAACTGGGGCAAGGGACCTACAAGAGGAATCTCCCAGTGATCCAGGGTAGCCCTAGAAATAGGATCCAGGAGTTCCTAGCTCCTTATGCAGGGAAGTGGCCGCAGGGAAGCTTGTCTATTTCAGGTGACCACAGTAGTTAGAAATGTTAGAAGGGCTCAGCGCATGGCCATGCCAACGGGCAGGAGCTCTCCCTTGGGATTTTGTCAGGGTCACATGCAGTACCCACCCCACTCCCAGATGCTCTGCTCACCGTGACATAGGTGTCGCTCAGCTGGGCCCAGCCATAGAGGTCTAGGAGACGGTAGACGCTGCTGATCTTGCACCGCATGAGCCGCTCCCCCTTGGCCAGGTTCAAGGAGTCAGCTGTGTGGAGGTCATTGATGGGTGTCATCATGGAGAAGTCTGCAGGGAAACAGGGTGGGGACAGGGCAGCTCTCAGGGTCAGGGCTGCTGTCTGCCCCCCTTCTTTCCTTGCCCTAGTCATCTCTAAATTCTCAGTGGCACTACAACTGTACAAGAGACTTCCACAGGCAAGGAATCAAATATTCTTTGACCCTCATCCAGGGGGAGAAAATCCATAGAATGGATAGTTGTGCCCAAGAAGGTCTTCTGCTTATTCAGATAAAAATGGCATTGCTTTTGGTCAAAAATCATGGCAAAATTCAAACCACAGAATGAAGGATTCTCGGAATGCCAAGCTCACAATAAATCCTAAAGATGGACATTGAATAAAAGCAAGAATAAGTTACTGAGTGGAAATATAGGTATACTTCATCAGCTAGTTTTGATGAAGTAGATACTAATCATTAGACCTGCTACTGTTTATTGTTTTAAACTATACCATGTAATATAACTTTTCCTCTGCTTTGGAAACAGGGCAAATCAGAAAGCCAAGTCAGCCAGGAAGTAAATTTCTCAACTTCTTCCCACAAGTCATAAACTTCCGGAAGTCAGTGTGGCTAGCTGAAGGGCTTCAGGCTTCAGGCAGGCCATGTCTGCTCCCCTCTGGATATGCAGTCTCTTGGTTACTAATGGTTCTTTCTGGGAATTTGGGGAGTTACGGAAGGGATTTGGAAATGGGCCTAGAGGGCTTGACGGTCTTATCTTCAGGGCACAGAAGGGGTTAGGAGGTGATGTCCAGTCTATCCCATTAAAAATGATAACCGCTCCCTGCATGCCTCCGGAAGGCATGAGAGGGTGTCTGAGCCCCAGCACTTCCGATTAGTCAGTGTCTAGAAACCAATAAAAGAATCAGTAGGAAAGGGTTCTGGCTTAAAATGATGTCTGGCTGGGAGCCTCCTGATGCCGCCTCTCCCAGCATCCCGCTAAAAACTTTAATGGGTTAGATGCCCTTTAGCAGCTTCCACTGTCTCAATAAACTCACTACTACACTGTGCGATATCTGTCCTGCATCAGGTTCGCCATTAGTTATAATGATGAGAGGGTCTGCAAAGGTCAAAGTGGACCACGTGCTGTGGGGCCTACATACAGCAAGCAGAGGAAGCCTCGAAACACCCACGTCAGGAATATGCACCCCAAAAACCTGTGCTCACCAGAGGAGGGATACCTCTGGGGCATGTGTCCAGTAACCAGAGTTCACAGAGAAAGAAGTGGTCCAAAGGCTCAGCTGAACTGGCAAAAAGAACAACAACGAAATTCCAAAGTCAACAATTTCTCATTGGAATTGACCAGTCTGGGATCCCGTCCTCCTGTTTGTGCATTCCCCAGACAAGCCTCTTTCCTTCACCCCCCGCAGCAAGAAGGAAGGCATAGCAAAAGCATAAGCCTCCCGAGACAAAGCCAGGCAGGGGGAGCTATTGTTGGGAGAGGGTCTTCAGACCCAGATTTCTTTAATTCCTTCTCTTACAAATAAGTAGGAAATCCCCAGGGATGGCCAGGAGGACAGAATAGGTCTAAAAACATGCCATCTCTTCCTTTGTGTCCTTTATCAGTGTCTCCCCTCCCCCACTCTGTGGAGCTTTGCTGTAAGGATTACCCTACCAGCAGACCCAGGGTGGGAGAAGAGACCAGAAGGCTCCACGAGCATCCCAGAGCCTCTGCTCTCAGGATTTTAAGAGAAAGAATGCTTATTCTGACCAGCCTCACAAAAGTTAAGATGACTGAACGCCAGGTTTATGACTCAGATCTAACCAAGCCTTACTCAAGGGACCTAAGAAAACAGAAAAAGATGAAAACTCCCTAACCACCTCCAGGAAAGCTAAGACTGAAGGACACATGATTGCAAGAAAGAAACCAAAATAAAAACACAAAACAACCACAAAATTCTAAGGCAAATGGAGCTGAACAAAGAACAACTGCGCTTGAACTCATGACACTTGGAACTTCCCCTCTCCACATTCCCAGACTCAGATACCCTGAACATGCCCTAATCAGATTTTCAGGCATCCAACTGTCTTCCTGACAGATGCTGGTCGGTGAGGCAGTGGGAATGCTGGTCGGCTCTGTTTCTCTTTCAAAAGAAAAAGTATAAGGACAGAGACATGAAAATGATGAGAAAGAATAGGATAGCTATGAGAGACAAAGACCAGAGAGTCAGCGTACAAACAATCAGCACTGACATAGCAGAAAAAAATTTCTGAACTGAAAAACAGACCTGTGTAAATAAATTATAAGGATTTACTACATTCCAGAGGGGAAAGTCCATAAAGAGAAAAAGCCTACGATTATATGCTTCCTGGCACATTTCTGTAATACAAGGATAAGAGGGAAAAATGCACAAACATCTACCAAAAAAAATGTTGGTTACCTACAAAGGAACAAAAAACCCGGCTGGTTCAGATTTCTCTGCCATAGCAAGAGGTGCCAGAAGACAATGCTGTAAGAGGTTTACCAACAAACCACACTAAAATAAAGTAACGTGAAGCAGGTAAAAAGAAAAGAATCGTCAAAAGTATGCCCACCAAATATAAAGAAAAAATAAATGAGGTCATAATATCATCAAAGTAGAAATCAGGGAAAGCCCTATTCCTCTGGAATATTCATCCTTGGTAACAAGAAGGGAGGCAGAGCAAAAGCATACGCCCCCCTAGACAAAGCCAGACAGGAGGGGGCATGGCTGGGAGGGCCTCTGTAGCGGTCATTTTACATGAATTAAACATATAATCCGTCATGAAGCTATAGCCATAAAGGACATTTATGCTTTGAATAACATCTCATCAAGATACAAAGCAAGAGCTACCAGAAATATGAAGAAAAATGAACACTAATTAAATATACAGTGGAAGACAACACAACGCTCATTTTTTACAAAATAAAAAAAAATGAAGATACAGATTAAATACTATGCCCTGGAGATAGAGTCTATACCTATATATCATTCAAAAATGATATTATTAGGCCACAGAGACAATCTCAATAAATCCCCAACATAGATAAATAGGCCACGTTTTCCAAAAACAATGCAATCAAACCAGATGTTATAAACAAACCCTTAAAATAATACACATTCAACCACTTGGAAATGAGAAAACACACTCCCAGATAGCTCTTAGAATAAAAATAAAATCAAAACAGCAACCCAAAACTATCTAGAAATTAACAATAAAGGAAATATTATATCCAAATGCATGGGATAAGACGAAACTTACAGAGAAAAAAAATTCATAGCCTAAAACGTCTTTGTTATTGAATTAAATATGAAAATAAAGCATCCATTTTATTCTACTCTAGAAAACATAAAAATAACAAAACAAACCAAAGAAAAGTTATGGAAAAGTATTAGTGAATAGAAAAACAAGATCTATGCATTCGGAAACTAGAAAATTAGTAGAACTATATAGAAATCCAAGAACTGGCTCTTGTGAGAAGATGTATGAATAAACCAACATCTACACTGGCCATAAAAGAAAGCGGGATTACACAACACCAGGAATGAGAATGGGATGTCAGCTCACTCACAGCAGGAAGTTCAAATGATAGAAATAATATTGCAAATCACTCTAATAATTTTAAAAACCTCCACGAAATGGATTATTTATTTAAAACATATGTTCAAAATTTACTCAAGAAGCAGCAAAATAATTTTTTTTTAAACCCTAGATGAAACTGAGAAAAATAATGTTATAAAAAATGTTCCAGATCTGCATGGCTTTACAAGTAAGTAATAAACCTCCAAGGAAGAGAGACTTCCTATCTTATGTAAATGCCATCAGGACAAAGAAAAGGATGGGGATCACCTGATTCATCTTACGAAATTATAGCCTTAAAACCAATACTAAATGAGGACTGCTCAAAAAGTGAATTTCTGACCAATCTCATATATGAATATGCAAATTCTATATAAAAGTCTAGCAAATCAAATTTAGAAGAGTATTTTCAAAAGAACACATCAAGAGCAGGAATGACTGATTTCAGGAATGAAAAAAGAATTCAATGTTCAGAAATCTATTAATATAATTCATCGCATCAATAGTTCAAAGAAAGAGAAATCAATAAATGCCCAAAATGCATTTTATAAAATTCAACATCCATTTCTGAAAAGAACCCATATTGAACTAGAATAAAAAGATACTTCCTCAACATGGTAACGAACTCAGACTCTTGTGGTAAAGGATTTTTATTAAAGTCAGATACAAGACAAGGATGATTACTCTCTAATCTATTATTAAACATTTTTCTGAGGGTTCTAATGGATGTGAGAAAACTGGAAAAAGAAACCAAAGGGTAAATTTTGGAATGAAGGATTAAAAATGACCATTATTTGCAGGTTATGTGATTTTTCTATATACAAAACCCAAGAGAATTAACTGAAAAGCTGTAAGAATTTAAGAGTTCAATAAGAAGCTACTTTCCCTGGATGACAGCTATAACCAGAAAGAAAATTGAATGGAGGAAAAAAATAATTTAAAATATCAAAGTTATATAAAATTTCCAGGAAAAACTTAACAAGAAATTAGTAGGGACTATAAGAAAATAACTACTAACCTTCTCTCATGGACATTAAAAAAAAAAGTAAATAAATAGAAGACATACATCATTTCCGAAAAGCCTTAAAATTCATTTGTTCAGCCAACAAAAAGAACGATTTCTCAACATTTGCAGCAACATGGACGGGACTGGAGGAGATAATGCTAAGCGAAATAAGTCAAGCAGAGAAAGACAATTCTCATATGGTTTCACTCATTTATGGAACATAAGAAGTAGGAAGATCGGTAGGCGAAGAAAGGGAAGAAGAAGGGGGGGTGGTAGACAGAAGGGGGAATGAACCATGAGAGACTAGGGACTCTGGGAAACAAACTGAGGGCTTCAGAGGGGAGGGGGGTGGGGGAATGGGATAGACTGGTGATGGGTAGTAAGGAGGGCACGTATTGCATGGTGCACTGGGTGTTATACGCAAGTAATGAATCATGGAACTTTACATCAAAAACTAGGGATGTACTGTATGGTGACTAACATAATATAAAAAAATTATTAAAAAAATGAAAAAAAAATTTGTGCAAATATTTTTAAAACACCTACACTGTGCCAGCTACTTTTCTAAGTCCAACACACTATTCTAGGATACATCAGTGAACAAAACATACAAATATCTTTTCCCCCATGAAACTTATATTCTAATATAAAATTACAAATTTATAAATTCTCCACCAATTAATCTATTTATTTAATATAATCCCAATCAACATCCCAAAAGGGAATTTTTGAGGTATAATGGGGGGGGGCTTGACAAAATAATTCTTATTTTTAGAAATAATTAAGGGTATTTGTCCCATGGGATGATCAAACATGGGCAAGGTGTTTCTGAGTGTGCAATCAAAAGAGGAACACACAAAGGAAAGTAACAATGTATTCAATTGCATAGAAATTAAAGAGTTCTACAAGACAAAAACATCATTAACAAAAAAGGCAATGGAGAAACTGGAAAAAAAATTGCAATATACTTGACAGATAAAAGGGAAATAGCCCCACCTTAAAAGATTTGAAAATCTGTAAGAAAAGAATATGTGAGTAGGAAAATTGGCAAGGAATGTGATAGGCAATTTACTACAAAACGAAAATCATCCCAACATGTATATGAAAATATATCCAACGTCATTAGTGATCAAATAAATTCACATTAAAACACAAATAAAGTACTATTTATCACCTATCAAATTAGGAGGATGAAACGAATGGTATAATACATACTACAGATCAAGGTGGAGGAAAAGAGCCCTCTCTTGCTTTTCTGGTGGGAACATAAATTGGTTCCATCTTTGTCCAGGGTAATTTGGCATTACGCATTAATGTCTTTAAAACACGCAAATACTTTAAAGCAGCAATTCTAATTCCAGTAATTTGTCTTTAGAATATAGTGATAGAATAAATGAAAGGATTTATGGCACTGTTGTTCACAAGAGCAAAAAGTTATAAACAACCTGAAAGTCCAAAAATGGGAAACAGTCTAAAAATAAGCTATGGCATATTCAATCATGCCACAGAATAGCATACTTTCACCAAACGTTATATTATAGAATCATGTTTTATTATGTGAAAAATTAGTCAAGATATGTTAAAGCTATCAAACTTGCATGTATAATGTGATTCCATTTTTGTTTTCTTAATTTATATATGTTAAGAGAAAAAGGCTGGAAGGATACACACCAAAATATTGAAAATAGTCAATTCTTGGTTGTAAGCACACAGTACACTGATTTTAATTTCCCTTTCTTGATTATTTTCCTAATTTTTCATCATAATCCTGTATTTATGCTGTTGGAGAAAAGTATTTTTTTAAAGATTTTATTTATTTATTTGAAAGAGACAGAGATAATGACAGAGAGAGAGAGCATGAGCAGGGAGGAGAGGGAGAAGCAGGCTCCCCACTGAGCAGGGAGCCTGATGTGGGACTCGATCCCAGGACCCTGGGATCATGACCTGAGCCAAAGGCAGAAGCTCAACCGACTGAGCCACCCAGGCACCTGAGGGAAAGTATTTTTTGATGTTCATTTCTTCCAGGTTGTGGGCAGAACTTCAGAACCCAGGAAGAGGGTTTCATGCCCAGCCCTGGCTGCCTGTGGTCCTTGTCTATGGAGTCAGGTGGGTCTGTCCAGGGGGCACCAAGACACTGGCTTCAGTGGCCTCCTCCCATCCCTGCCACTCCATCTGCAAGGGAGTGGCTCCAGGGGTTTGAGAAAAGAGCAGCCTAAGTCAGGGGCTACTGCTAGCACATGAGTTTTCTTCAGTTTTGTATCGGCAGCTAGAATAACAGGGAGCAGAATCTGCACTCCCCACTCCTGGGTCCTCAGGCAGAGGCCACGAAGACACTTGGAGTTGCAAAGCTCCTCCCTTCATGCTAATCCACTTATGAAGGGATGGAGAAGTCACATAGAGGCTGCCCTGCCTCTCAGAACAATGACACCATGTCATCCTGTCCCCTCCTCCAGCAGAACCAGAAGGAGGTTTTCCCGTAAGTCACCATCCCCCTTCTATTTCTGGGCACCAGGAACAATTCTCCTGTGGGTCTTTAAATCCAGTAGCCTCAGAAGCAGAGCCAGGTACCTCTTTGGCTGTTCCCCCAGGTCGGCTAACTCAGCTGCACCACTCTCCGTAGCCTGGCAACCAACCCTCTCTTCCCCACCTCACTTCCTCCACCTCTGCTCCTGGCAGCTCCCCAGCTCCCCACGTACTCATGGAAGATGTTGGGAAGACTGCGTGGGAGGTGCTGGCCATGAAGTCCGCGATCTGCCGCAGGGCCCAGATGTTGGAGGAGTTGTTCCCCTTCTTCATCTGCTCCTGGATGAGGCCTTCCAGCTCCTCCCTGAAAGACTGAAGCAGGCCCCAAGGTGCTGGTTCCCTCCGTGGGTCTCATGTGGGAGACTGAGAACCTCTCTTCCAAGAGCCCACTCCGATCCCCTGGGTCAACTAGGCCAGGGCCACACATGGGATCCCTGGGCCTCAGAGGACATTGGGAATTCCACTGGGACCTCAGGAGCCCCCCCCCCCCAAACTGCTGTTTGGGAAGATGTCCCCTATTGTGTTCCCTTTGTCCTATGGGTAGTAATCCAGATTCCAGGTCCTTCCTGGGTCTAAGTGATATTCAAAATGTCCCTCCCACTTCCAACCCCCCCCCCCCACCTCTGGCCATCAGACATGGCAGTGTTTCACTTTAGTAATTAAGAGACATTTTAAAAAGCAGAACTGGACGAAAAAGTGTGCCACCCTCCCTGTTCATCAGCCATGCCTGTGGCTCTTCTGGACCTCAGTTTCCTCATACTGAAGGAATCAGTACTACTCTAAGCCTGGCTTTTCAGACCATAAATAAGGCATGCCTGTCCACCAGGTGGCAGCAGGAAACACTCAGGAGGAAACAGGGCGCCCCTCATGTGTTGGTCAATCTATAAAAGGACAGAAGAAACATGAACTCCTTTTGTCCCATTTCTTGCCTGAGAATAGAGTCCTATCCATCCAGGCCCCGAAACTTGGGTTGGTACTAACTCTGCCACTTCTATCACACCTCTCATCTCTCCTAGTCCCCCACTAGAGTTTTTCCATCATCCCAAAGCTTTTAGTACCTGCCATATTCCTCCGACTCCTCACACAGCGTCACCTGTCACCAAGACTTCAGGCCCATTACCTCAGTGCTCCTCTGTGAAGCCTGAGCTTTTATTGTGTGCTCTCAACCAGGGTCACACACAGCCTGCCTACATATCTTGTCTCTCCAAAGCCCAGTGGGGACTGAGGCAGAGCCCATCCTGGCAGGCACCTGGAGATGCCAGCTCCATCCTGAGCTTCCCAGCCCCTAGGATCATGTACTGTTTACTGAGGACCCCCAGCTCTACTGCCCTCACACTCCCACTGTCTCCTTCCACACTGCTCTTCCTCTCCTCATCCAGCGCCTACATCACCCTCCTACTTCAGTAGTCCATTAGGCCCATGCTTTGTTCTTCTCAATGCACCACTTGCCTCAAGGATGAGCTCTGTCTCCATGCCATGCAGGTACCAACTGACTTCAGGTCTGGGGCCATGGTAGGGTGAACATGACCTGCCCTCCCTTCCCTGCCCCATAGCCCCTTGTATCCTTCACTCTGGCCACCTCCTGGGGCTTCCAGACCCTCTTCACCTCTGCCCCATGCATGCCAATCTTATTGCCTCAACAGTGAGTTCTTTGTGGTGTTCAAAAATGGGGGCCCCAAGCCTTCCACGTGGCGCTCCCTGCTGGCCTCCGGTTTACACGAATATCCCTGTTAGTTCATTGCTGCAACTTTTGGGGAAGCCTGGAAACTGAGGCAGGGCTCCTGTCTCTCAGACCCACCCCCTCCCAGTAACAAGCAAAACCACCTGCACATAAACCAGGTTTTTGCCCTCTACCAGTGTCCGAGGAGAGAATGAAACACCCACAGGGCCAGGCCTGTCTTGCTCAGCGGGCTTAAAATTGCTACAACACTGAGCAAGCGGAAGAGGAGTTATTTATCTTTCAGATTCAGCCAGATGAATCCGCGGCGCTGCCTGCTCCCCTCCCTCCCTGCCTCCCTCCTTGCCTCCCTCCTCCTCCTCTCCCGTGCGCCTGGGGCGGACCCCACTCACGGGGCTCTCCAGGATCATGGTGACGCGCTTCTTCTGCTCCATCAGGTTGAAGTCCTGCCGCAGGTCCGCCGCGCGGCTGCGAAGGCGCAGGTACTCGGGGTCGTCCTCAGAAAAGCGGTCCAGATACTGCTGCCCCTGCGGGGGCGGCGGGGACGCAGCCTCGGGCACAGTGTCTTCACTCATTGTCCTGGTGGGCTTCTGATTCGCTCCTGGAAGACTAGAGAGAAGGGAAGAGGGAGCTCCCAGTCCGAGTACGGTTTCCTAAAGCAGAGGAGCTGGATTCGTTAGATTCACGCCGGAGGCGGCAATTCCCTGGAGGGTGTAAGCCGAGCGGTTCAAGCGCAGGGCGGCGGCAGCTGCCCATCGATAGGGGGCGCTAACACATCATCGGACCTAGTGAAAATCTGGCACACGCCCAGGGGTCCCCCACCCTTCCCTGACTCACCGGCCACACCGGGGTGGAAGGGGACAGCTCCTCCGGCGTGAGCATGACCTGCATACCTTTGGGAGCATTTCTGTGATCATACCTACCTAGTGTAAAGCTATGTATTGGGTATTAGTACTTGCTAAAGTAGTATATCTAGACCTGATCTCTGGAATGAGGACTAGGTCAGCCTTCGCAGAGTTGGGCTGGGACCCCTATTTTTCTATTCAAGCATGCTCCCCCCGCCCCAAGGCCTGATGGTGAACGAAGGAAGGTCTTCTCTTACTGTATTGGCGCCCTCCTCAAGAAGCAGCCTGCAGCTCCAGCCTCCACCTCCCAGCTGTGGGGCTTTGGCCACACCAGTCGGCTTTTGTGTGTCAGCACCACTGGGCCTTCAAATCTGGGTTCTGCCCCTTCAGTGCCCAGGGCAGCCTTACAGAGTGCTAGCTTTCTCCCTGCTGTGTGATCCCCTTCTCAGCAAAGGAAGGCAAGTGCCTTGACTGAATAAGAATTAGCTTTTTTTTTTTTTTAAGATTTTTTATTTATTTATTCGACAGAGACAGCCAGCGAGAGAGGGAACACAAGCAGGGGGAGTGGGAGAGGAAGAAGCAGGCTCCTAGTGGAGGAGCCTGACGTGGGGCTCGATCCCAGAACGCTGGGATCAAGCCCTGAGCCGAAGGCAGACACTTAACGACTGCGCCACCCAGGCGCCCCAAGAATTAGCTTTTGAACACAAGTGGAGCGATGCCAGCAAAAGGGCATTACAGGGGATCGGGACACCTGGCTTTCATCTTTAACCTGCCCTCCCTCACTTTACCTCTGTGAGCTCACATCTGCATTCCACGAGGAGGTGGAATGCTGTCTTGTTCTCTTAGAGCACTCCTGCCTCCTCCTCCTCATCTGCTCTTCCCCCTTGGCCCATTCTGTTAGCCCGAACCTTGACCTTCCTTACAGCCAGCAGTTGGTTTTGCAGGAGGCCTTGCTGGCAGCCAGTAAAGCATAGTCTTGTTGTCGGTGAGCTGTCTTTGACCTCTTCTTTCATCTTCTGTTGGGATTCTACCCTCCACCTTACAGTTCCTCTGAGTGGGGCAGGTGGGTGAAGCACTAGGTAATGGGAGAAGCGGGAATCTACCCCATTAGCCCAGAACACTCAGATGATCCTTCCTTTCCCTCTTCTTTCATTTTTCCTTCCTACCTACCTACCTTCTTTCCTTCCTTCCCTCCCTGCTTGCCCTCTCCTTTTCTTCCTTGCCCTTCCCTTCCTCCCTTTCTTCCCCCTCCCTGCTTTCCCTCCCTCCCTTTCCTCCCTTTCTTCCCTTCCTTCCTATTTTTTCCCCTTATGGGGAAGAGCAAATAGCAAATTCAAGGGAGAGCACACATACTGAGTCCCTCAGCTGATAGCCTGAACCCTTGTTCTGGAGCAGTGGTTCTTAAACTTGGGTGGATGTTGGAATCCACTGGGGAACTTTAAAATACTGATATCAGGGATTTTAATGTTATTAGTCTGGAGTGGGACATGGACATCAGGATTTTTGAAAGCTCCCTGGGTGATTCCAATAGGTAGTCTGAGTTAAAATACCACTGGCTAGATGTTAATAGTTGTACCATGTAATGGAAGGCATCCATTCCAGATGTTGGCCATTTAGCAAGCCAGCCAAAGATGGCACAAACCTCATCATCTAACACTATTGCCATGTGCCCCTTCCCATGGCTGTCCAGGCCCCATCCTCCAACTCCAGTCACCACCAGCCACCATACACTTGACCTGGGACAGCAGAAGTGCTCCAAATGCCACCACAACCTGCTTTTGCAAGTTTGCCAAACCATGACATCTCATCTTCATTCTTTCATGAATTAATCATTTCCTTATGAATGCCCAGATCTCCCCCAACCAGCATCTGTAGGTGAAATATTTGCCTGTGAGTGACAGAGTATGGAGGAGGCATCTTCTGGAAGTGGCAGCCAAAACACCCCAAAAGCAAAAAAAAAATTCTCTAAAGAAAGATTTGAAACAGATTTGGCAGGTTGCCAGAATGGCTGAAGTTGTCCTTAGTAGCATTCAAACCAGATTCTTCATAAGTGGAGAAAGAGTGATTGAGTCCATCAGGGATGCTTCCAGTGGAATTAGCTCTGCTCTTGAAGTCAGAATCTACAGTGTCATCCTCACTCTGTCATTCTCTAGCTTTGTGGGCTTGGGCAAGTAGTAATTTCCCTCTTTGGGTCTTGTTTTGCCCATCTCTAAATGAGGGAATGAACAGAATAAACTCTGGGCCCCTTCTAGCTCTACACTATATGGAGAGAAACAGATTTGTGTAGAAAATGCAGAAGGATGGAGGATCTGGGTTTCCTGGAGCAAGAGACCTTCTTCCTGCATCCTTGTCTCCCCATCTCTGGGGCCTCTCCCTCAAGACAAATGCCATATGGGCAGCTGCAAAGAACACACATGACCTACTGACATTTGCCTTGTAGGTTCAAGTCAATCCCACATGCGTGGAGCAAGTTAAGAATACTTCACCTCCACCATGCTTTCAGACAGCCTCATCCCTGCAATAATAAGCAATTATAAGGGATTGCAAGGATAAAGACAATGGGAGTACATCAGAGCTGTGCAGACATGCAGTCACCACCCAGACTCTCCTGGGCAGACAGTGCTGTAGACATTTTTCCAGAGGCACTGCTCCTTCTGTTTTAATTCTCTTTAGCACTTTTGTAGCCCCGATCTTTGATGTTATTTTAAAAACAAAACAAGCAACCTCCCAATGGGTACCATGGATATGCACATGGGGATGAGCTCCCTGTGTTCCTTATGACTCCAGGTCCCGCCAGCTCCAGAGCCACCTGAACCCTCAGCTTCTCTGGGATTAGGATCTTTTGGCCAGCACAGCCTGGCACTGAACCTTCCTGGGCTAAATCCTTTCTATTTAGATGGAAAAGGCTGGCCCTCTTTCCTTCCTCTTAGAATGGCTGCATTCCCAGGAATGAGTCTGTGAAGGCTTGAAGTAGCATTTCCCTCCCTGAAGCATGAGGAACAAAAAAACTCAGGTCCTGCTGGACAGGAGCCCACGCCACCATGCCTCCCAGGTCTGCCTTCACTTCTCAGAGCCCATCCCCTGAAGGTTACTCCAGAGATGCTTCAATGGGAATGGGGTAGAAAATGGAAGCCCTGACTCCCTCACCATGACAACGGGGTCCAGAGAAAACCACCCTTTGACTTTGTGAACCAGAGGCGTCCTTTTGTGCTCCTTCCTTTCCTTCCAAAATGTTGCAGAGGTGACCAAAGTGATGTGCAGTGCGGCTTAGTGGTTAAAAGCATGGACTCCGGAACAAGAAGATGATGAGTTCCAGTCTTAACTATGCCACTTACTAGCTGTGTGATCTTGTTGGGCAAGTTGCCTAACCTCTCTGTGCCTCAGTTTCCCCAGGTATAAAATGGGGATTGAACTATTTAACTACTTCTTTAGGCTGTTGGGAGGATTTAGATGAGTTAATGTATGTGAAGTATTTAAGACAGTGCCTGGTGTATATCAAGTGCTATTAAGCATTTGCTCTTATTATGTGTCATTTAGGGACTAGAATCATCATAGCATTAGGAACTCGAGTAATGAGAGGCTCATGATTCAACAGTAAACAGGTGCATACTCAATAACTGTAATTATATGTTGTAGTCCAAAGAACTAATTCAATCTCGAACTATATTAGCAAAAAGAACATCCAGAAAAAGAATGACAAGAATGACTAGTTCTCTGACCAGATACTGGGAACATTATCAACTTGGAGATCACAACAAAGAGGATAAGCAGGGTGGTGACCATCAGAGGCCACTGCTTGATGGGCCAGGTATGACATCATAAATAATATAGCTGGCCTTTGTCCCCCATTCCCTGCACAGAACTTCAAAAAGCCTTGGGATTTCTAAAATATCCAAAAAACATTAGGAGGGTTATTCATGATGAGCTCATTTCATGGAACCTGAATTTATGCTAATGAGGTGACTTATGGTGGGCCCTTAGATGTTTCAAGAGAGGGACTGGCCACCCAGAAAAATCACGCACATGATTAGAGGGTTGGAACTTCAGCCCCACCCCAACCATGGAGGACAGGAGGGGGAAGGGCTAGAGATTGAGTTATCAAGTGGCAGATGATTTAAACAATTATGCCTAATAGTAATAAACCCCCCATTAAAAATCTTTGGACATCAAGGCTTGGAGGAGCTTCCTGATTGGTATGCTGGGATGGTGATGCACCCAGATTCTACAAGGAGGGGGCACAGAAGCTCTGCACCAATCCCCCACCCTCCCCACACCCTGCCTATGCATTGGTTCCATCTGGCTGTTCCTGAGTTGAATCCTTTATACTAAAACTGTAATCAATGACAGTGCCTTCAGTGAGTTCTATGACTTGATATAGTAACTTAGGGACTAAAAGACAGCATGGGAACCCTCAAATTTACAGCCAAGTGAGTCAGAAGTGTGGTGGCCTGCGGACCCTACTTGTGGCTTCGGAAGTGGGGGCAGTTTTATTGGTGACCTTGCCCTTTAACTTGTGGCAGTTAACCTGTGTGCCCTTTAACTTGGCATAGTGTCAGAATTGAGCTGAACTGTAGGACACCCGGTTTGCCAGTTTTCATCAGAGAGTTGGTGACGGAACAGTACCAGGCAACTTCTATTCGTGATTTATTTTCATTCCCAGGACCACTCCATAGCGCAGATATTATTGTCGCTATTTTACAGATAAACTGAATCACGGAGAGGTTACTAACTTGCCCGAGATCACACAGATAGCAGTGGAGTCAGGATCTCAACCAGGACCATCTCTGGCTCCAGATCCTGCGTTCCTTCACCTCACTTGTCCCCAAATGTCTGTTGGGCTGCTGTGTGGAAGAGGGACTAAGCTGACTGCTTAGGGCCTCCAGGGCCAGTCCGGGGGAGCATGTTTCAGCTGAAGGTGCAATGGACACCTTTGCGCCAGCAGGAGCTGCTCGGGAATGGGAAGGTGGGACAGGTGGCCTGGTCAGGTGCGGTACTCTCTCCCCAGAATAAGGTGACTGCAGGATGCTGTAGAAGGGCTTCTGCTCCTGCCAGGGGGATTGCACTAGAGCCTTCTGAAGTCCTTCAGATTCCATGGTAGCTCTACATGTCAGCAGGATTGGGGGAGCACATGTCAATGACTCCCCCAATCCTGCTCGTGACTGGAAGCTCATCCTGGTGAGATGGACCCAACCAAAAAGTGTGCCTCATCCCCCATCACCACCAAAAACTGCCAGCAAATTACCAGGAGGCTGGACCAGCCTAGTCCCAGGCTGCTGCTTCTCAGTGCTCGGCCCGCGCACCCTGCTTCGCTCTTAGGGACGCCAACCGCATCTACGGGATTTCAAACATCTGGGTGGAAGCTGAAACACAAACAACAAATATCAGGGTCTTGTCTGCACCACCAGGACTCCTCCCCCTGTTTTTGCAGCACCATTAGGTGCTGATTTATTTTAAGGACTGCTGAGAAATTCTTTAAAATGAACTAGAAATGAAATTTTAATTTAAAAGCAAATTATGTCTATGAAAAGGTAAAGAAAGCTTCATTATCTTTACAAGTGGGACCAAAATTCTTTTCAAAGAGAGGAATAGGAAAATCTCCTCACTGAGTGCTGGCTTCGAGGACCAGAGGAGAGAAGCCATGCTACACAGTGGCAGGAGCAGGATATGGAACTCCTGCACGAGCCAGGCTGGAAGGCATTATGACCCCTTCCTGATACCACCCCCCAACACTTCACTAATAGCTACTCAACTCACAGACACTGGTGTGAGAGAATTTCAGATGCAGCCAGAGAAGTAGAACAAGCCCAGAGAATATCACGCCCCAGGACAGTGGAAGGGTTTTGGAGGTGCACAGGCCATCAGTTGGATTCAAGACAATTTCACCAAGAGTTAGCATCTTACAAACAAACTCTAAAAATCCTGGGGATCAAGGTCTTCAAAGGGTTAATCACCAAAATGTTTAAACAAACAAAACCCACAAATGATGGTTTTCCATTTTGGGCCCTCTGTTGCTCAGAGTAAGGACGTTCGTCTCGCCCTGCGCTGGCAGCATCCCCGACACCAACTCGGGTTCCCACATGGCTCTGGGGTCAGTCCCTGCCTGTCCTTCTTCACTGGCCAGTTGAGCTCCATTGCTGACCCAGCACTGCCCACAGCAGAGCATCTGGGAAGACTTACCATGGAAGGGCAGCGAGATCCATCTTGGCAGGTGTGGTGTGGCTGAGGGAGGCCAGGACACCGCGTGCCCACTAAGGCCCAGCTTCCCTCTCAGCCCAGCCAAGGTACCCTGGGCTCAGCATTTCCGTGCTGTGATGGCCCCTGAGCCCAGTCCTGATGCTCATGGCTCTAGTCAGGGACCTGGCAGTTGCTTCCATAACCTATTCTCTATGCTTTGCACGTCCAGCTGCCAGCTGGGGTCCTCCTCCCATTAGTCTTATTTTTAGCTAGAACAGGGTCATAGGCACCACTTTATGCTGCTTCTGTCCAATGCCCAGCAACCTGAAAGGCAGCTCTCCTTTCCAGGGCTGGCTAGCTCTAGTGCAGGGTTTGCTGACATATCTCTGGATGCTCTTTTTTCTGAGGGATGGCCACTGATATCCCCTAAGGACTAATAATCCTGTAGCCTCATAAGTTGTCTTACCTGAAGCACAAGCTTCTTCCCCTTCCCCAGCAGCCCGTGCCACAGAGGTATGAGGTTGTTTTATGGCCATAACCCACTAAGATTTGGATTTTCAGAGTCTGAGATATCTCTTATGTCCACTGAAAGAACTAATTTTTTTTTTTGCCCCCAGAAGTGACTTGTGCCATTCATGTAAGACAGGCATCTGTCCCCCAGATAAGTATACACTGAACACAATAATTCCCATCCCAATCTCTGTTGGTGTTGAAATTCCACTATTAGAGTTTCATTCCTTGGGTTACAGTATTATTCCCTGATTAAAATGAAAATACATCTGAGAGGCATCATAGGCAAACGTTGTAAAACATTCCCCTGTGGTACCAAAACTATCAGATCTCTGATTGCACAGTCACACTGAGCAGGGCCAGGACAGGTACCAGATCAGCAAGTCTTAATGAGAATGAGGCATGATGCCAGGGCCACTCAGAAGGGTCTAGCAACGGGAGTAGGGCTGCCATCCTGGGTGGACCTCAAGGGACCGTGGTGTGACAAGTCTCTGAGCCTGTGCCTGCTGCAGTATTGAGGCCAACATCACCATCCATTCGGCCTTTGGTTTCCCCAGCATGTGTTTCGAGAGCCTATCTTCCAACCACTCACACCCCTGGGGCAGAGCTGAGAAGCAAGGGTATTCCATATCATGAGAACAGCAGCACCCACCCCCAGGATGCTTGATATCTCCTGGGAGGCATGACACCTCAGGGCCACCTGTTCCTTGTCTCCATGTCCAGTCAAGCTGGGCTGCGAGGTGGGAAGAGTTAGGACACAGGATCCCAGCCCTAGATGGTCGCCCACTAGAGTGCGAACGTGGACAAGTCACAGACGCTCAAGGACCTTTGCTCACTCTGATGTCCCACAGCCACTTTAAAACCGGCTTGTCAGAACCAAGCCACCCTGACCCAACCACCAGAGCCTCCCTCCCCAGCCAGCCCTGTCTCCCGGACCCCAGCCCCGCCAGCCACCCCAGCAAGGGCTGCAGAAGGCAGCCCTGACTCCTCCCTTTCTCGCCCTGGGCACGTTCTCTGTCGCCAAGTTCTCTGCTTTTCTGTCCTAAATATCTCCCTACCCTACCCAGAGCACAAGGCCCTGAATCATGCCTCCATCTCACCATTCCTTTCAAGGTCTATGCACAGTCTTTCCTCTCTCAGACCCACCATCCAATCAGTGGCCAGAGCCATTGTTCTGAAAGTGCGAATCTGGTCCATGCCTGTCCCCACTCTGCTAAAAACCTACCTGTGGCTCCCATCACCTGGGGCAGCATTCCTTCACTTTTTAAAACTAATTCTTGTTCCTCTAGCCAAAATTCAGTCAAATTTAAATTTTGACAGGTATTCGTTTTACATTTATCAAATATGAGGTTTTAATTCTGAATTTGCTTTTTCAAACCAAGCACATGCTCCATGCTGGAAATTCAAACCCATCTATGCCCAATCGGAGAACTGGGGGGTACCTTGCTTTTCTCTTTGCCCACCTCCTTCCTCTTGAGGATTGCTATCCTGTAGAATGAGATCCAGGCTCTTAGCTGGCACACAAAGCCCCGTGAGTATCTCAGTGCCCACCCCCACCCTCCCCACCTCTCATGGGTATTCCAGGGCTATTCCCAGGACCTGGAAGGCACCAGGCTGGTTCCTACCTCTGTGCCTTTGTCCATGGTCATCTCTGCCTGGAGAACTCTTCCCCTCTTTTCCTTCTCCCTTCCGTTCAGGTTGTCCTCTCCTCCTGGAAGCCTTTGGCTCTCATACCACCTTCACTCACTCTTTTGTTCCGCTTACTATCTGACAGCAACAGACTATTACCATGAGCTCCTAGCAGGCAGGGCCTGTGTCTTTGGCACGCCTCTGTTCCCCATGCTCTGCCACAAGACCAGGTGCCAGGTAGATGCTGAATGAATGGGAGTTGAACTGAAACTCAACTAACAGTGCACTGCAAGTTTGGCCAGTTCCGCAAAGCAGCACTGTCCAGGTCCTGGGGTCCCAGAGGGGAGAGAGGCCCTAGGGGAGCTCATGGTACAGCGTGGGGAGACAGTTTCTAGTAAGGTGCCTGCCGATTGTTAATAGAGGTACGCAGGGTAGGTTCCCTAGTGCCCAAATCTCCATCTTTAAAACAAATTGTTCTTTTGTTTGACAACCCCCAAATAGCTGGGTCCCCTCTGGCAACCCTTCTTCTTGCCTATTTGGAAGCAGAATTCTGGCAATTGACTACAACACTTAGACTAACAAATCCAACTTCACCATAGAACATTGATTATGGGGACAGAGGAGAAAACAACAGATAGCACAGGCCACCAGCCGCAACCCCCATGGCCCTCCAAAACTCAGCCCTGCCCCTTATCTGTCTCTCTCACCTCTTCCCTCCAGCTGCCCCTCCCTGGCCCCTGGCCCAAGACCCTCGACTCTTTGCTCAGGGGAGTCCTGCGGCTCCCTCTCAGTATCTCCGGTTTGCATCCTCACACCCTTGACCCCTACTCAGGAAATACTCTAGCTGGGATTCTCCCTCCTAGGAGAGAAGCTGGGGATTGTAAATCACAAGTCATTTTCCTCCCTGTCCCACTGAAGACCAGGTATATGTAATCACTGGAGCATAAAATCATATTTCTATGGGTCGTTCCTAGCAGCTATTAAAGGAACAGAAGGTCTAGAAGGAGAGTAACAGATGACCACGTTGTGTGACTTTTTATTAGAAGCTGTTTAAGCTCCATGTGCACCTAAAAGAGGCAGGTGCCTATCTCCTGCCCCTTCAGTGGGAGGTGTCCAAATCGGAACAGTCAGAGCACCCTGAGCCCAAAATGGAAATATGCTGCAAGCGGTTGCTCCCGGCTACTCCCACCACTGCCATGGGCATGGCCTCCCCTGGGGGTGGTGGCAGCTTTGGAAAGCCCCGGGCCCCCAGCCCCACAGCACAGCATCTGCTCCAAGCCTTAGACTTGAAGTCAGAACCCAAGCTCACCGATCTCTGAGACTTCCAGAAGGGAGGGAAGGGGCAGTCTTGGCCTTGCTGCTGGTACTTTGCAAAGTAAATGGTGACTGCTGAACAACGGGTTGGACCACACCCTGCCTGGTGTATTCAGATAAAGAGAAAGCTCCCGCCTCTGCAGGGTGGGATTATGGGTGAAGCATATCATCAGCTTCTTCACACGTTTCTGAATTTCCCAAGTTCTACATTAGGTATCAACGGCTGTGACCATTTAGGACAAAAATAGTTGAAGAAAAGGAGAAGGAGAAAGGAGAGAAATGATAAGTCTCTCTCTGTCCATCTCTGGAACCCCCGAGGCAGGAAGAACCCTTTAACCCCCTGACCGCTGCAGGTCTAAAAAGTGCTCATTTCTGAGCACTTAAAATCAGTCCCATTCCCTCTCACTGGACAAGCACAATTATTTGTTGAGTATCTATTGGTGCCCAAGAGTCAGCAAGAACTGGAATTGGGCATGAGAGGAAAGATTTCCAGAAGAAATGAGATTTGGTCCCTGCCTGCTAGAGGCCCACAGTCATATTAAGGTGAAAAATATGAATACAAATAAAACTCTGTGTGTGTGTGTGCGTGTGCGTGTGTGTGTGTGTATAACAAGCATTGAACACATGCATTTCAGATCACCTCTGAAATGATGGTGTAGATCTGTATCTCTCTCTCGATTTATGTATATATCAAGATATATGTGTATATATATAGTGTGTGTGTGTGTGTGTGTGTGTGTGTGTGTGTGTATACAGGAAACTAAAAATGAATGCATGTATTCAATGTTTTTGGAACAGGAGACTGGAAACTCTGGGTCCACATTTATTTTTTTTTTTAATTTAAATTCAATTAGCCAACATGAGAGCATTTGTTCTTCAGCAGGTAAGTGAAATGTAACCCATTAGGTTAGGGTTAGGGGTTAGTTCATCATTAGTTTCAGATATAGAGTTCAGCTAATCATCAGTTGCATGGAACACATGTAACACCCAGTGCTCATCACACCACGTGCCCTCCTTCATGCCCATCACCCAGTTACCACATCCCCCTACCCAGGGTCCACATTTATGAGGACCAAAGTTCTGAATTAGATCTTGAAGGAAGACATTATTCAATCAACAAAATTCGGGCTGTTAAACCCAAATAAGTAGGGGTGTGCTGGGCCCTTCTCATCGGCGCTGCGGTGCAGGGCTCACCACCCTGGCTTATTTCAGGTGTGGAACTTGAGGCTCCAGGAAACGGAGTGACCTGGTCGGGGCTACAGAGATATTCAAGGGCAGAGCCTAGTTTGAACCCATCTGGTTCCAGAGCCTGTTCTCTCTTTTCACTTAACTGTGCATTCCTTCCCTGCATCACATGAAGGTGAGCAGATGCAAGGGGCCTGGTCAGAAGGTGGGAATGGAAATCAGCAAATAGCTAAAGCCCGAGGTCCAGACTTCATATTCTTCGAAGAGGCTGCAAGGATTAGGCCAGCCTCTTAAAGGGCTATTTCTGGCATGGGGAAACCAAAGGATATAATTCACAATCCCTCCTCTCAAAAGGCCCATGATGGAGCTTGGGGGTGGGGGGGACTCACAGAGATATCACTACAGTACTGGGGGCACAGTGCTCTAGTAGACCCTCATGAACCATGGGGTTCCAGGGAGGCCCCAACCTTGAGTCTCCAGCATTAAGCTTTAATCCACCTGTCTGATATCTCTGCTACCAATTACAAAACCATTTGTTCAATGAAGGGGAAAGAAAGGGGGATTCAGGAAGCCCAGGTGATGCAGAGACAGTGCTGAGTTAGCAGGAAGTCTGGGTTCAGCCTTCAAATACTCAGTCCCTTCAGTGAAAAGGTCAGCCAAACTTGCACACTCTGGATAAAAGCTCATCAAAAAGACTGTCTAATTGAACTGACATGTCCTCTGATACACTGTTCCACACCTCAGGCTGTCCTAGAATCCAGTCACAGATACTTTAAAGCAGTCATCTTGTCTACCTTTTACTTCTGGCAAGACTGTACCTAAGACAAGTGGAGCTATATTTTGAGAAGCTTCACCTCGGTCATGTTCAAACATAAAACAGTTGGTTCTGCTTTTTGACCTAATCTGAGAGCATTTGTTCTTCAGTAGGTAAGTGAAACGTAACCCAGTTGAACCATGTGGCAGGACTATCCTTGCTTCCATTCCCACTTCCAGCCAAGAAATCCAGGAAACAGCTCCTAGATGACATGCTCTTCTATGTCTAATAGAATGAAATGCATCCTAGGCTACAGAGGTGAAAACAAATGCTTTTTTATCACATTCAGGTCAGAACTGTTTTGTTGGCTTTTTTATTGGTTTTGTTGGGAGGGTTTTCCTCACTAACTGGGCAAAAGAGAAAATTATAAGAACACCTTCCATCTAGGACTAGAAGGGGATCTGATGCCATTCCTCCCGTCTCCAGACTAAGGAAGCTGTAAAAATTCACAACCCCAGTGACATTTGGGCCTTGCTGAGTTGGGGTGTGGGGGAGAAGACTTCATAGGCCTGGGAAGAAGGGTTGGTAAAGAAATGTGTTACAGAGTCTAAGGACTCACATGGGAAACTCTGCTGGCCTCTGGATATCCATGCGGAGATATCCCCAATGCCTGAGAAGTGATGTTCAGGCTGTCACAGAGTGTCAGGACAAAAATGGAAAAAATAGGAGGCATGCTGTTTGACCTTCTCCTCTCTGTGATCCTCCCTATGATTCTGTATGGCTGGGATTTTATTGTGAAGGTAGTAAGGGAGGAACTATTTCAACTTCTCTATATATCTGTGTGTGTGTTTGCATCAGGGACAATGCCATATGCTCACCAGACCCACTGCTTTTCTTCCTGGGTACCCAATTTCCCAGCCCCCCACCCTTCCTTCTGGCAAGGGCCATGTGGAACATAAGTCAATGGGTTATAAGCAGAAGAGATGTGCATCACCTGTAGCCCAGGCAATTAAGAGCAGAAGTGACTTCACACTCTTTCTCTTTTCTTCCCTCTCTGCTGGATATAGAGGATCCATTAGAAATTCTGGCGCCCTTGGGGATAACGCAGCCACCAAATGGAAGGAGCCATGGTGTCACTGAAGGCGGCCCACTGAGCATCTGATTGGAGAGGCTGAGGCTGCTGTTAGAGCAGACAGCCTATCCTAAACAACATAGTCACACTTTAAAAAAAAACACAAAACCTCAAGATAGTGTTCTGTTAGCTTAATCCTGATGTCTCCTTCAGATTCATCAATTATCCATATGCTGAATCTCTGTTCTCTAAATTTTTCATTTTTCATTTCTCCTCTCAGTTTTATTATTGACACTTTCTTTGCATTCTGACAGTTTGTCATTATTGCCCACTTCTCCGATGTTAATTTAGTGAACTAGTATGGTTTTCACTAGGACGGAACATATTATCTCTGCCATACTTTCCTTTACCTCCAGTTTCACCTCAGCCCCTTCCTGCTAGGCTGTTCTGACAACCTGTGGTTGTCCTCTCCTATTTCTTAGAAGCCATGTTTTTGTACTAGATAAAGGAAACCAAGTCACGTTCTGACATTTTTCTTTTGATTCCTGTAGCAGATTATTACAAGAAGCACGTGCTTCTTTGGAGTCTTCCAGATGATCTATCTTCCTCTGAAGTGTCTTTTCTCAAGACACTTCTAATTGCTTTTTCCTTCCCTTTATTCTTAAATAAGATGTAATCAAGTCCCCTAAGATACAATACACAGGGAAAATAGTTTCTAGCAAAATGTGATCAGGAAACCACATGTTTTCTGGAAATAGATGTGGTATACACACAATTAACAGTGACTTTTAATACCATGCAGCCAATTTCTGTACTAGCTGACCATAGCGATTACCTTAATAATCAGTTCACATAAGATCAAAAATACAAAAGGATGATTATCAAGGAAAACAGCTCAATCCTGCATCCAGGTTATAAAAAATGGGTACTCCTTCAATCAAACTCATTTCTAGGTGATTGGTATATTAACATCAGACCTGAGGACATAAATACTTAGGTGAATCCACAAATCTTAAAATAGGACCTCCCACTTCATAATTTCCTGAGATCCCATAAAACTGATAAGATTTAGGAAGAAGGGAATGAAAGATAAGCATCATGGCAACAACTTGAGGGCTATCAGATTCCAGAGACTCGGTTAGCTTCACTTTCAGGACATCTCCTGCTTGAAGTAATGACATGGGAGGCTAGTCACACAGGCAAGCACAAGGAAGACTTTTGATTCAGGCCTCAGAAGTGAAAGCAGAAAGATACAAGCCCAGGTATTGGTTTGATGGTGAGGGGTAAAAGTAAACATGGGCGTCACTGTATTTCTTCAAATCTAAGACATCACTGATTGACATGCTATTATTTTCAGTGTTACTAGAAAAGGGAAACCACTGCCAGTTATAATTGTAAGTCATCATTAATTGGAAGACACATCCTGATTTCAGAGATGTTGACATGTGGGGAAAATGTGTGCCTTAGAATTGATGAAGTATGGCAACCCAACTTAGAAGTTAGGTCACCAACTTTGGGATTGCTCTTCACATGCGGGTGGCAGGAAGCCAAGCTATGAGACAGGAGAAAGAGGCCACGAGGCATTAGGAGAGGCCCATGAACCCTGACTCAGAGTTTATCGGCAGAGGAGGTATGTTGGCTGCCAGTCCTGCTTCCACCAGGCAGTGACCCAATATCGGCAACAGCAAGACAGACTAATGTGCCCAACTGCCAAACATGTTTCACTCCACGCACATCCGTGTCCTTCTGAGGAAGCATCTTCCTCCTTGGTGAAAGAGGATCACGTATGTCCTAAGGCGAGACCAGACTAGGATGAGAAGGCCAAAGCTCAAAAGACACGATGAGACAAAAATGGAGATGGACCCACTGCCTGGATTTCTGATTCACTGAGTGAATGAAAACCACCCCGGCTGGAAGTGTTCTCCAGAGGGCCTAGCACATAGTAGGTGCTCAACAAGTGCTAGTTCCCATCTCTTACAGCTTCTCTTTCAGAACCCTCCCAGATCTGCCATTGAGATCTGCCCAGCATTTTCTCAATATTGGGGGTAGACAGATTTGAAGCAAACAGAGGGAAAATTAACAACTATTGAGGGGGTGGGGGGAGTGGTAAATAACTAAGTAGAAGCCCAAAGCTGTCTCACCCAGGGAGTTGGCTCCACCGTTCAGCCTTGTGGCTGGCTAAGAACCCAGACTCTGGACAGCATCAAGGGCCCAGGATCAAATCCCAGCTCTGCATCTGCCTAGCTGTGTGTACTTGGGCAAATGAATTAATTTCTCTAAACCTCTGTTTCTTGATCTGTACAATGGAGAGAGGAATAGAATCTCCTCAGAGGATTATATGAAATAAGATATGAAATAATAGGGCCTAGTAAATAATGTGGGCTCAATAAATGCCAGGTGCTACTATTAAATCATTCTTCCTGTGGTCTATTGACATTGTAACAATCGAATTTTTAAAAAATTGCAGTCTGGATTCCATCTTGCCAGCAAGCACACATCTGGGCTCACTGCCCCATCAAATGTTCTCAAGGGAATGTCAGTGCATCTGTGAAACTCAGCTTAATACAATTAGGCAGATTATAGTTGCTACTGAATTTCTGTACTAAAGACACAGGTAGATTTTTGGCTGATAGGCAGTTTTAAATGGTAGGTTCCACTTTTCCACCTGAGCAGGTAATCTGGAGAGTCCAGTGCTGTTACCATGCCCTTTGCATCACTGATGAGAATGCCTGGACTGGTTACAGGTTTTTCCAGCTAATTTCCTGACCCCCTTGACCCGGCTATTTATTATAGGCACAGAAAGCTGTGCCCAGCCATCTGACATGCTTGTGTCTTGGGAAGGAAGGACTTCTGGCCCTTCCTGGCAGTCAAGCTTAGAATTCAAAAGAAAGGGGGCGCCTGGGTGGCACAGCGGTTAAGCATCTGCCTTCGGCTCAGGGCGTGATCCCGGCGTTCTGGGATCGAGTCCCACATCAGGCTCCTCTGCTATGAGCCTGCTTCTTCCTCTCCCACTCCTCCTGCTTGTGTTCCCTCTCTCGCTGGCTGTCTCTGTCGAATAAATAAATAAAATCTTAAAAAAAAAAAGAATTCAAAAGAAAGGAGTGAGGTCTGGGAAAAATAGAAGTGGCAAAGAACTGCAGACCAAGGCAGACAATCATGAAGGGTATAAAGACAGCAAATACAGGGGGAGATCCCATTCCTCACCACTCAAAACAAAGGCATTTAAAGCAAATTAAAGTTTCACATATGGTTAGTAAACAAATGGAATGTGTGAGCCCAAGACATGATACATACTGAAAGTGTACGTAGCCATACTAAACATCCACCTAAATATCTCTTTGATAATAAATACCCATAAGCCATTTAGCCGGCACAAGCTGTCTCATGGGAAAGTGCACCTATACAGTGTTAAATGAAAAAGGCTTTGGGGTGGAATAAATAATAGCTGGGCAGGCCCCCAACCTCCATACACTATAGGGTAGGGGCAGGACAGCTGCCCACACTCCATCTTTGCCTTCTTTGTGCCCAGCCTCTCCGGGAAGTGGGACAAAGGGCCCTGATGTCATCTCTCTCCTGCACCTTTGAACCCTCTGTAATTTCAGAAACATATTACATAATTTCAGAAGCATTATTATATGGCAAACCATGCAGATTCTAACGAAGACTGCCTGCCTGATTCGTATCCTGGGTTCACTTCTACTAGCTGTGAGATTTCAGGCAAGTTACTGAACCACCCATGCCTCAGTTTCCTCATCTGTAAAGTGGGAATGGTAATTATGATAGCAATCCCAAAGGGTTGTTGCAGTCAAATGGATTCATCCATGAAAAACACATAGGACAGTATCTGTCATGGAAGACACATCCAATAATGCTGCTATTGTTTGGCGGCTGTCAGCAGTATGAGTGAATCCAAACGCCAAGCTGGACCAGCTGAGGAGGGTGAGCACCGGCGCGGCATGCAGCTTGGAAGCACGGGAATGTTCCAAGGGGGTCTGTAGGAGGTTGAACAGTGGCACCTCAAAAAATATGTCCACGTCCTTACTCCCAGAACCTGAGAATGTGACCTAATTTGGAAAATGGATCTTATACGATGACATTTAGAATCTCAAGATGAAATCATCCTAAATTATCCAGTGGGCCCCAAATCCCATTACTTATTCCTTAAGAGACACACAGACGAGATGGCCATGTGACGACAGGCAGATATGGGAGTGATGCAGCCACAGATCAAGGAACACCAGAAGCTACCAGCAGCTGGAGGAAGCGAGGAAGGATTCTCCCTTAGAACCTCTGGAGGGGGCACAGCCCTGCTGACATCTGGATTTTGCACTTCTGGCCTCCAGAACTATCTTAGGGCTACTCTGAACTTAATATGCATACGAATTGCTTGAGGAACTTGCTAATCTACAGGTTCTGATTCAGCAGGTGTGGGGTGAGACCTGAGATTCTGCATTTCTCAAAAGTTCCTAAGTGATGCCATTGCTAATGGTCCACAGACCACGCTTTTGAGTAGCGAGGGTTTAAGAGCATATTGTCACCAGCAGCACCATGATGACAAAGGGGATACCTGGAACAAAAGGACAGAAGTTATAGATCTAATCAGCCACCACACTTGGCCATTGTGACAGTAAGAGCGCCACCCCCCCCTGGAGGATAAAGAGCAGAAGCAAGTCACTGAGCTCTGGTGGCATGACTCCCTAGGCTCGGTCGATGCTTCTGAATTGAACAGCAGCTCACTGGGGCAGTACTAATGGGTTCTGACTGCTCCTGTTCATCACTCTCTAACAGGGTCAACCAAGAAGTGGTCTCATCCTTTTGGATGGGAAAAAAAAAAAAAGAAAGAAAGAAAAGAAAAGAAAAGCAAGCAAAATAAGATTTCCTTACCCCTGGCTTATGGAGGGCTAGGAATAATTCCTAGGAGAATGGAAGCTTCGGTGATAGTACTCCAGTTTCCTAATTTCAGTGAACTTGATGGAGACTTATATATCAGTACTTTTGCCCTATTGTTGTTGTTGTTGTTTTTTAAGATTTTGTTTATTTATTTTACAGAGAGAGTGGGGAGAAACAGAGAGAGAGGGACAAGCAGACTCCATGCTGAGCACGGAGCCCAATACCGGGCTCGATCCATGACCTGATCCGAAATCTAGAGTCAGATGCTTAACTGACTGAGCCATCCAGCACCCCTGCCCTATTGTTTTTATGGAGTAAAAAATGCTTGGTCCGAAAAGGGAATGAGAACTTGCCTCTAATGTAGCCTGGGCTCCTGTGTGAGTAGATATTGAGCAGCTTGGGTTGGTCAACAAGAGAGGAGAGGCCACTGGTATGTCCCAGGATGAGGGTGGAAGTGGAGTAGCCTATCCACTAAAACAGCCTAGGTTTAAGGAAAAAAAAAAAAAAAAAAAGTGGTCCGCGAAGTGCAATGTAGGAATGGGCAGCAGATGCAGATATCGCTTCTTGTTACAAAGAAAAACAAGAAGCCTTGCTGAAAAGAAAAACACAAGCCCAGTGGAGTCACTTACGCTAGGCCAAGTCACCAAACCAGGGCTTACTACCTAATCTGATTGAGGTTTCAACCTCCCCCGAGAAATGTTGTCTTAACTGGCCAGTCAGGAATTTTCTGGTCTGCGCCAGTGATGTAATCTGTCACATGGACCCTCTCCTGGTCCCAAAGGAAGATGAGGTCATTCACCTAATAAGACCCCCTGCTCTGCCCCCTAAGGGAATGTGACCTTGCCTGAAACAATCCTTTCTATTCTTTTGCTAATTGTCCTGCCCCTGTTCTGCCTATAAAACCCTACCACTTTGTACAACTCCTCCAAACTCCTATTTGCTAAATGGGATGTTGCCTGATTCATGAATCACTGAATAAAGCCAATTTGATCTTCACATTTACTCAGATGAATCTTGTTTTTAACAGCCTGAATTCTCACTACTTTCATTTCCCACGGATCTCTTTCTCCAGCGCCCCTCCTGCAATCCAATCTACGTGTATGGTTTTATCTCTAAAATCCTTCACAAAACCACCCAAGATTCCCCATTGTCTATGGCCAAGATAGCCATGAGACTTCAGAACACATACCAACTCCTATGGACTGGTGGCACTGACTTAAGGGAGCTCCAGTCCTCCTCTGCATTCAGTCTGAAAGAAGGAGATTAATTTTCTGGGTCAGCCATGGGCTCAGGGCAGGGGGAGTGGCACCAAGCCATTTCTTCCCGAACAACAGGATAAAGTCATCTTGGCTCTCAAGTTCCTCAAGCTAGCTCTTCCTCCAGTCTTCCTCTGCATGAAATGCCCACCCCCAGACAGACAGGACCACCCTCTACCCCACATCAGCCCCCAGCTCTCCTCTTCCCCTGGTCAAGGTCTTTCCATTCTCCAGCACCTAGTTCTCTCCCTCTTCCTGGCTCTGGCACCTCTCGTTTGCCACCAAACTGGCATCTTTTCCAATTACTCATCCCTGTATATGAGTCAGGACAAAAATGATTAATGCATGAGTGTTCCCAGCTTCTCCCTTCCCCACAGCCTCTTCTCCCTATACTCCAAGAAGAGCTCACCTTGCCTCATTGGGGTTTTTTTGGGCTTCAAGAAGTGAAATCAACAGGGAAGGGGGCTGGGAGAGAATAAGAGGAAGCACCTTCAAGGAAGCAGGTCTTGTGTTGAGAGAGGAGCAGCAATGTGTTCTGTGAGGGCAGCGGGCAGCAGAGAACAGTGGATTTATAGGAGTTGCTGTGGTCTACACACTCCCCATTTCATAGTCAAGAAATGCAAAACCATGAGTTATCACAAAGGGCTTCTGATTATTTAAATCTGTCTTTGAGGTCACAGAGGCGCACTCAGCCTGAACCTCATGGGACATGGCTGCATAAGTATCCCATTTATGCCTCCCCATGCTCTTTTCCCCTATGGCTTGAGGGGCCATTCCAGCGCCTGTCTGCTAGGGTCCAGGGCAGATTCCAGAGTGGCAGTGTCAGGCAGGCCCTGAAGGCTCACCCAACATCCTCACTTCACAGATACAGAGACTGAAGCCCAAAGAAAGGGGGCCAGAGCCCCTCAAATTCCACTGCAGCTAAAATGCCTGTAGAGCAGCATGTCCTGAGCTGACAGCACAGTGGGACTGCCAATAGCCCTTCCCTTCCTTCCTCCTTCAGGAGGAGGTAGCTTAGGTGAGGGGTATCAAACCAATCCAGTTTGACAGGTATTGATTGAAGACACGCTATGAAAAAGTGCTTTGTATAAAAATATGTTAAACATTCTAGAAAAGCCTGCTATGGGCACTGACCTGCTGTGAATTATTTTATGATGGGAAGCACCATTTTGCACAGACAGTAATCTTCCTTGATCATGGGTGAGACCCTGACCTCTTTGCCTTTGGGTCAGCTCTCCACTCACAGGTATGACCCCTCTCCTATCTCCTCTTTCTCATCCTCTCCCACACTTGTACCTTCCCCTTCTTCCCTCATCCACAAACACCATCCCTGAAGCTTGCCTCATCCCTGCATAGAGGCGAGTCCAGTGCAGAACATGCTAGGTGTACCTTGGGAAAGTTTGTTTCTGATGGTGGGAGTAGGGGAGTCTCATTAAAGACCACTCTGGCCTTATTGGCCTGATGTGCCCATTGGCAAACCCTCAAGGACACATTTAATGTCAGGCTCTCATTGAATGTCAGAATTACAGGGGACTCTGAAAGCAACCTGGCCTGGGTTGCTCCCAGTGATTAATTCGTCAGGCTTCCCTGCTGACCATGGCAGGCTCCATGTCAGCTGGCTTCCTGCTGGGTTGGGGGCAATAGGAGGCACCAATCCAAGATGGAGGGAAGATGCCAGGGCATTTCTTCTCTCCCTCTCTGCTTCACATGGCATCTCCTCCATGGCTCCAGTTCCCACCTGAGAGGCCCACCATGTTCCAGCTTCCACCGAGTGAGTGACCCTGGCCCCAGGGCTGGGATAACACCACCTCCCCACCTTTTCTCTCCAGCCTCCTTCCTGGAGGAAGTGACTTCCTGCTGGGGTTGATCTCTGGGCCACCTCCCTGTGACCTGTTTCACTTCCTCCATTACCTGTGTGAATGTCCTGCATTAAACGTCCTCTGCTGAGATACTTAGAGAAGTTTCTATTTTCCTTATTAGAGCCTGACTGATACACTGATACACAGCCCAACTTCCCACCTCCCTTCATCAAACCTGTGAGAAAACTGAGGCCAGGAAAGTGTGATTTGTCCAAAGAAAGACTCAGTGACACTTTGTGGTCAGTGCCTGGCCTGGGTTTCCTGGCTCTGCCTCCTCCTCTCTGCAGAAAATGTTAGGGAATGCTTGATTTTCACTTAAGCCAAAAGAGATGCAAATCATTGAGATCAACAAATTTGCAATACGTGACTTCTAAGGCATAACCACAGTCCTTTCATATGTCCTCTGGACGTGAGGAGTGATTAAAACCTTTGCTCTTAGAGATGGAGGCACATCAATTAGGGTAGCCAGGCTGTAACCACAGCCAGTCACCACAGGCTTCTGTGCCTCAGTTTCTACATCTAAGGAAACAAAGGTAACACAAAATTATCCTTTCCAGAAGCATTTAAACAGTTCTCTTAGTATTTGCAGCAAAATTCAACTCCTTAGATTTTGGACCAGATGGATTTTCAACTTTGCAAAGTAGGTTTAATTTAATAGTTATTTAAATACACCACATATTTTAAACACACAGTGCTTCTGCTAATTAACACTTCATAATTTCTCAAGAGTCCCATAGGCAATTGGTACTATTTGTAACTGGTGAAAGATTGTGTCACGAAAATGAATCCTATTTCTTTCCTGAATTGCAGCCCTGGGATAGTGCATGTGAACGATCTTGTCTCTCCCACCTCATGTAAATGAAGTGTTAGGACAAGACGAGGGTGACTCCTCTGGGGTTGGATGATAGGGACATGTGAGCAGAGCACCACCGTGGGCGCTTCAAGCTCTGATGTTCTTCCAAAGGGCCAATGAGCCAAGGTTGCTTACATAGACACACATAAGCTAAACAGTGACCTAATAAGAAGTCATGGACATATGCACAAACACACAGCACTTGTAAGGAAAAGCCAGTCAGTAGAGCAAGATGACCCCAATCTATATGAATCTGACAGACAAGGCAAACGAACCCACAGGTGCAGAGTGGGGGCTGGTGGCACTCGGCCCCCAAATCTCACCAGGCTGCCTAAACATCCTCACCCACCCCTCCGTGCCTGAAGTTCAATCATTTAGAGGTTTATTAGACTAATGTCTCCTGCCTTTAAAGGCCAGCACTCCTGGAAGAGTTGACCAAATATTTGTTAATCCCTTCCTACATCAGTGTGACCTAATGAGACAGCTGTCTTCCTGGAGCTTTGTAGACGTCAGGGGCTGATGGGTCAGGGAACAGAGGGGAACATGCAGCACTTCAGGTGATGCAATGGGAAGATGTAGGCTGCCTTACTTTATTGTTACAGGGACCCTGGGCATCTGAGGAGTCAAGGAAAGGTGTTTTTAGAGGTTGATTGGGCGCCAAAGGGGGAGGGAGGAAGGAACGTCTACTTACCCAGGGTTCTGCCTAGAATGACCCTACCTGCACCTGCTCCCACTCTCCACACCCACTACAACCTCAGGATCACTTTTTCTTTGGGGGAAGGAGGAGACATGAACAAAAGGTTACAGTGAGGCAGAAGAGACTGAGTGTAACTGGGGAAAAGCTCATTATGTGGAACTTATTTTCTGGAAATTCTAAAAATAACAAAGAACTAGAATAGGCTTTCACTTATCACTAAACGGGATGTTTAAAGAGGGAAGGGCCTTGTCTGATTGTGTTCATCGCTGTATCCTCAGCATCTAGAATAGTGCCTGAAAGATAGGAGGGGCTCAATAGGAACTAGTTGAATGAATGAGGTAGCACAGACCAACATGCAATGATGACAACTCCAGGCCCTTCCGGTGGCATTTCTGATGGCCCACTGACCATTGTGGCTGCACATCTCTCGCTGGAGTTATAGATGGGCCCTGGGGGAAAGGGAAATCCCTCTGTAGTCCCCTACAGCTACGTATGCTGAGCTCTGCAGGCTTTCTGCTGCTGCCCCGGGTCACTACCTTTATTAGGCAGCATCTGCTGAATGGCCAGCCCACATGTCACAGCAAGCAAGTGGGGCATCTTCCCTGCTGATGCCCACGACAAGAGGTAGATGGTGCACCAACCAACCTTAAACTTCTCCCAATCAGACCTTTCTGCCCTTCAATAGGCAGCAGGCTCTGCACCCATAGAGACTGAAGGGAAACTCTGTGGGGTATTTTCTGCCCTTCATTTTGCAGGCACCACAGGCAAAATGAAACTGCTGATATTCTGTCAGCCCCAATGTCCCAAGGTGATGTTTATGGCCATCTTTTCAGTCTTCCCTCCTCCTCCCTGCCATGAGGTTCAGAGGATTAAGTGCTACAGGTAGCAGATAAGAATCTAGCCAAGATTCTGTAGAAGATAGAACAAAGTAAGTAATTTCTAACCAAACCATGAAGTGGTACAAAAATATATAATAGGAGGCCTACAGATCTTTATAATTTCCAAAACCATTGTCAACCAATCAAAAACAGCACCAGGTTTAGCTGGTGGCTACCTGAAAAATATCTACAAAAGTCCAGCTTCACATGGAACCTCCTTGCAAAATTCTAGGTTCACAGTAAGTCTTCAAATTCTATCTGATTGAGCAACATTTGAATGCCGTGTACATCAGGACCAATGGAGGTCGTATACGAATAAAACAAAGCTTTCCTGACCCCTGGATAGACACTTGAACCATGTACCATACTGAGAAACCACAGCCCTAAGTGGGCACTCCAGGAGCTGTATCCTGGGGAAAGAGCCCTGGACAGAATCAAGAGCCAGAGGTCTGGTCCTAGATCTCCAACTTGCTCTGTGATCAAAGCAAGCCACTCAACATCTCTGGGCTTCTGGGCATCTGTAAAATAAAGTGTGGAGTAAGGCAGCCTCTGGAATTCCTTCCAGTACAGAGATGCTCTTTTACTGAGAGTCTGTGACTTGACTGGCTCCAGTCGTGTCTCTTCTTGGTCCATGTGGGGGAAGGGGTGAGGTGGGCTCTCCCTCTCCCTGGTCATCCTCAGCTGGCCCTCAGAGATGTAGGAAGTGTGGATGGAGAAGAGGATCTGGTGGCATCCACAGAGTAGCAAGGTCCTAGGGACAAGGAGGTTGCCTCTAAACAAAGAACTCAGCCTAGGAATTCTCCGGTAAGGGGAGCCTTTGCCTGGGGGAGTCAAAGTCTTTCCTTTGGAGAGATGAAAGGAACAAAGGAACTTGTAGAGGGCTTTCGAATGCCACAGCTCACGCCACAGCTCATCCCTTGGTTACTGAGATGGGGGGTTGGGGGGGGGGCATGCAAGCTCCTAAGTTTGAGTAATAGTGCTTTGAACTTCACAAGAGGAAAGAGTCACCAAAACATCTCATGGAAAAGGTACAGTGTTCTGGCCCCCGCTGTCTGTTCGTACATCCGTCAGAACTGGCCTTCCTCTGCTAATTAATTCCCATCTCATCAGTCACTCTTGGCACATAAGTCCTGCTCACAATTTCCCATCTAAATTACCTAGCATTCAAGAATGCTGTGCACTGACACAGACACACAGAAAGTAAGACGGATTTGAAGAAATTAGCTGCTTTTATAAGCTCAGGGTCCAAGGGCCATCTTTATCAAATCTACCACAGGCTACAATTTTGCAGATCTTTTTCCTGTGTTTTCTGGCAGCAGATGTTGCTTCTTGCAGGAGACGTGAAATCACTGCTGGCATGTCTTCTCCCCTGTGATCGTAGGCTGCTTTTTAAGGAGGCTTTAATAATGCATACAAAGGAAGAGTAGTGCATGAATTCAACACCAAACCGCTACCAAGACATGCTGCCTTGAAATCAGGCCTGGTGGGCAAAGCAAATGGATCAGCTTTTTTTTCTTTTAATTTAAATTCAATTAGCCGACATATAGTACATCATTAATTTCAGATGTAGAGTTCAGGAATTTATCAGTTGCGTATAACACCCAATGCTCATCACATCACCTGCCTTCCTTCACGCCCATTACCCAGTTACCCCATTCCCCCACGCAACTCCCCTCCAGCAACCCTCAGTTCATGTCCCATAGTTAAGAGTTGCTTGTGGTTTGTCTCCCTCTCTGATTTCTTCCCATTCAGTTTTCCCTCCCTTCCCCTATGTGCCTCTTTACTGTTCCTTATATTCCACATATGAGTAAAACTGTATGAAAATCATCTTTCTCTGGGGCGCCTGGGTGGCACAGCGGTTAAGCGTCTGCCTTCGGCTTAGGGCGTGATCCTGGCATTATGGGATCGAGCCCCACATCAGGCTCCTCTGCTATGAGCCTGCTTCTTCCTCTCCCACTCCCCCTGCTTGTGTTCCCTCTCTCGCTGGCTGTCTCTCTCTCTGTCAAATAAATAAATAAAATCTTAAAAAAAAAAAAAAAAGAAAATCATCTTTCTCTAATTGACTTATTTCACTTAGCATAATACCCTCCAGTTCCATCCAGAATGATGTAAATGGTAAGATTTCATCCTTGCTGATGGCTGGGTAAATATTCAAATGGATCAGCTTTTAGCCTGAATCTTCTGGTTTTCATCAGGAAAGGGTTTGGACCCCAAAGCTTTTTCTGAGGATGCCATATGACAAGTGCAGCTTTGAGCCAACATCAGCTTGTCGAGTGCTGATTTTCATTACCTCCCAGCTGCCTGGCCACACAAATCACTTCTAGCTAAAGAAGGAAAAAATGCTTTTCATTTAGCCGTCAAGAGTGCTAGGGCTAAGTGCATATTTGACTGACATCTTAGAACATGTTATCAAAAAGGTGTTGCAGGTCTGGTAAAATATGTCAAGAATCAGAAGCAATACAGTGGGAAGGAAGGGAAGGCTCTATGTTTGGATTGTCGATGTGTAGATTGCATAACTGATGTCACTGTGCCACCTGGGAAGTTTATAATGTTTTTAAAATACAGTAAGAGTTGGCGAGTTTTCAGAAATGGGTTGCTGCACTGATAAAGAAAGGATCTCCTTTCTTGTCCCCAAGTCCCAGTGCTTTCCACAGACACACAAAGCCCACCCCCAGGAGCAGATGAGCAGACTTCATTTTTGTTGTCAAGGAAACCAGTCTGTTCTTAGCTCTAGAATTAGAAAGCCTGGGCCTGGCCTCAGCAGTGCCTTCTGCTCACTTCTTGACAGGGCCCGCCATCTCTTCCCCACTGGGGACACTGAAGACTATGACACAAAATCACTAGCCCTGGCCAGGGGAGTGGGGGCTCCTTCCACAGCCCAAATCAACCCAGCAGACGGGTACCCAGCCCACACGGACAAATCCATGGGGGGGAGAAACAAGTTCATCCACACAAAAAGGGAGAGGACAATTGACAAGGGACAAGCGATTGACCCACATTATTGGGAATAGCTTAGGGAAGTAGGATTGACCAATGCCACCCAGCACTTCTCCCTCCAAAACATCCACCCCCACATTTCTCCAAACGGGAGAGTCTGCCCACTGGCATCCACCCATGGTTCAAACCTGGTGCTCTATCTGAGGCAGGAAGTAGGGCCCAGGGAAGCCTTTTGGGGTGAAGGGTCTGGGTAAATGTTCCCCTGTTTGGGAGGGGGCACTGGAGAGTTGGGGGTGGGACAGGGATCTGGGGAGAAGGAGAGAGGAGAACCCCAACATTATTACCACCAGGGAAGTGGGAGTCTGAGATGGGACAGAAATAGAGAAAGACAGACTGAACTGCCTGCTGGCAGCAGAGGGAGTATGATGACAGGTACCTTTGGGGATATGTTCTGTGAAAACCAAGCACAGGGAATAAATTAAAGGGGAATAAATTGAAGGGGTACATGTTAAGGACAGTCTTGCCCAGGAAACAGCCCATGTGCTTGATCCTCTGAACTCCCTGAGCCAGCATTGTCAGTACCCATTTCAGAAGTGAGCACCCTTTACCTTGCATTATGCCTATTTGGATACATGCTTTATCTGTCCTTTTGAACCAAGAGTTCTACAGATCCATTTCTGACCCAACTCTCTATCCTCCATAGCCCTGGAAGAACCACTTGCATATACGAGGCCTGATGTGGGTCTGCTGAGTTTTCATGCATACATGCTTATTCTAGACACTGTGAAATCACCTACAGAAAGTGCTCACAATTTTGAAGTGATTATGAGAAAGAATTTTAAGATTTTCAACTCTCGAGTTCAGAAAGTATTCGATTTTTACTTCCTGCAGTGCTTTATCCGACTCTCCCAATGATTACGACTGCCTTATTATAATTAGTAATACCACTGATGATGATGATGATGACCCTTGTCAGCACAGGGAAGCTACAGTGAGACACCTGACAGAGAAATGGGGAATTAAGTGTACTCTCTGAATTTAAACCCTAAGAGTGCACACAGTGCTGGGGGCAGATGGACTTAATAATTAACTGAAAGAGGAACTGAGTCCTTGTCCAGTAGGACTGGACTTTAATCTGACAGTGTCCTTGCACACCCATGTCAGTCCTGGGGGGATGGCACAGTCCCGGGGACATGGTTCCTGCAACACAAAGCTTAAAATACCTCGAATCCTTTGCTTGGATTTCTCAAGCACCAGGAAGAATAGAGTCTCCAGCAGTACTTTTTAAAATCTCCCTTTTCTTCTCCGATTCACTACACTCACACACACAGCTACCACAGGCCTTTCCCCCCAAGTCTCAACCTCCCCACTGCCCAAAACTCCTCTTGTGCCCCAGGCAGCTCTACTTTAGTCCTCCTCCTTTCCCCTCACTCTTTCTCTGACAGCCTTAACTTTATTATGCAAGTTAAACCTCATGCAATTTGTCTTTCCTTTCTCCTACCCTGCCCACCTCTCCTTCCAAGCCCTGTCTCTCTTCCCCCACTTTCCACCCCAGAAGCCAGGAGAACAGGCTTAATTAGGCAGTCATGCCTCTCCCCGTCAGGAGGGTCCCACAGGGCAAGGGAAGAAGCTGTGTACACAAACCAGAGTCTTCTTCAACTGTCAAGGGAACAGAAATGTTGAGAACAATCAGATAGATGGTAATGACTTCTGCCCCATCCCCTAAAGAAAGACAGTGTCCAGAGGAAGGAGACCTGGACGGGCATGAAGGCATAATCGAGGGTCACAGAGCAGCAGCTGGATGCTGGATTAAAGGGTGGGCCAGCTGGGCAGGAGCCCGGAGCACTAATTATCAAGCCGCACTAAAATATCCCAGCACAAGTTAACACTAGTTTATATAGGAATATACTGTCAGTTAACCACTTTTTCATACAAACAACACGCACCAGCTGAGGTTTCTATACCAGACTCCTCACATTATGGGGAAATTTAAACTGGTTCTGCTCCCACTGAGTAGACAAACTTATGACAGCTCCTTGACTGCGCTGACCTACAATTTTCAAGTATTTTTGCAAAATGCCCCTCTAGGCTTCATGATATAAGCTTAACAGTCCCCTAAGGTCTGTCACCACATTCAGCTGAAATTTCTAAACAAATAAGACAAGATAGAGTGGATGTACTGAGATAAGTTATTTAGCTTATATAATGTCTAGAACTCTTCATATGCCTTTCAAGCTGCCTAGTTCAGAAAATCTTACCAAGACTTTCTTTACTTTAGACATGTAAAGATCTATTTCTCCCCACTCTTGCTTTAAAAAAAAAAAGTTGAATGAAATATTTAAATAATATCAGGAGCGCCTGGGTGGCTCAGTCCATTAAGTGTCTGCCTTTGGCTCAGGTCATGATCCCAGGGTCCTGGGTTTGAGCCCCATACCGGGGCTCCCTGCTCAGTGGGAGTCTCCTTCTCCCTTTGCTCCTCCCCCTGCTTGTGCTCTCTCTCTCTCAAATAAATAAATAAAACCTGTAAAAAAAATACTTAAATAATATCAGCCGGAGAAAAGCAGAATCATCTAGCCTACCTAGTATGCTCATAAAGGCACAATTCAGGAGAGAAAGATCATCCCTATTTTAAAAAGGATACTTCCGGCTTGACACTATTTTGAAACATTTAATTCATCTAAGCTGTGTTCTGATTCCATCTCCCTAAGAATTCTTCTGTGATTCAGATTCTCACATCCATGTGAGCCCCAAAGAGAGCAAGTTCTGGCAAACATACCATAGATTGCCTCCGATCTTCACTACCATTCTTTAGAGTGGAAATTATTATCCCCGTTTTACAGAAAAGGAAACCGAGCCCCAGAGCATTTAAGTTTCTCAGAAACACACAGCTAATAAGTGGCTGAGCTGAACACTAGCCCTGGGTTCATCTGATTCCAAAGCCCAGTGTACCAAAAGGCATGGAATTGTTTCTATAGCTTGTTTATTTAAAAAGAAAATTAAACACTACTTGAGAGAGACTTACTTATAAATGAAAACAAAAATCTGGTCATGGATGACCAGAAATGTTTTAAATGATTACAAATATTATAAGACATTCCAATTGAGGACGGTGTCTACCTAGTGATCCATTACTCACTCTCCTCCAACTTTTCACTAAAACCCCATGTTGACTCACACACCAAATCAGATCGTAACTCATAAAGACTCCAGAAGCAAAGACTGACAATTAGACTAGAGCCAGAACAACAGATGAACATTTACTCATCACAAGACCTATGAGACTGAAAGGAGAGGCACAAATAGTGACTGACAGGCGCTTGTCTTTGTCATTTGGAGGAGAGAAAGCCCATCAGATAGAAGGTGACACCTTATTCCTCCCCCACTGCCTGCCTCCTGGCTCTGTACTCTCCAGAAAATTTAGCAACCTTCCCACTGTGATGTGGAAGCTGTTCCTTGAGTGGCCAGAGCCATTTCACACATATCATCACTGTGAACATCTCTCATGCTACATCTGTCCCAGGACTGCAGTGTTAGTCAAGCAACACGGCCAGGGACAGACATGGATTACAATACTATGTTGCAACCAGGGATTTGAAGACACAAGTAAGAAGTGACTGTAATACGATATGTGTGGGAATCAGACAAAATCTACCTCTAAGCTACTTACAAAAAGATATATGTATGTCATTCAACATGATTAATAATTATTAGCTACCCAGGAAAAAATAAATGTAAACAAACAATGGGTTATAATATTTATATCAAAGACAACAAAATTCAAGGTAAAAACCTCTAGATAAAGCAAAGATTATTTTTATATGTGAAGAGAGTAATTCCCACAATGAAAATAACATATTGAACAATTGATGTTATGCCTCAAATAACATAGTATTGGACTATATATATGCATTTTGATATATACGTATATACATATTTATTATATATACATACATATGTGTTTTATATATGTGTATACATACACGCACACACGTATCTATCAAAAAACAGTTGAGAACTGGTTAGAAAATAACAGGACCCAAATGATAATGGATGCCATTAATATACTTCTCTGTTCATAACAAATTAAAGAGGTTAAAAAAGTGAGGGGAGGGTACAAAAGCCTGAATGGGTTGATCGATTAAACTTAAATGTATCCCTTGATACTCACCTTCTCACGATACAATCTCAGGAACCAATAGGTTTGGGTGACAAGACGTATGCTGAACATTAACATTATAGAAAGCAAATCCACTGCGAGCATCAAGAGCAGGGCAAAATGCCCCTAAAACAAACAGTCCAGCAAAACGTTTCTTCATTCTAGGAGAAGCATCATTTATCTTGAGTGAGAGTGGGGGTTTTATGGTTTCTTTTGTTTTTTGTGTGTGTTTTGGGTCTAAGAATTTTTTTGATGGGCCTCTTAGGAAATGAAAAGTGAGGGGCACCTGGGTGGCTCAGATGGTTAAGTGTCTGTGTTCAGCTCAGGTCATGATCCCAGGGTCCCGGGATTGAGCCCTGCATCTGGTTCCCTGCTCAGCAGGGAGTCTGCTTCTCCCTTTCCCTCTGCCACTCCCCCAGCTTGTGCTCTCCCCTCTCTCTCGAATAAATAAATAAAACCTTTTTAAAAAATGAAAAATGAATTCCTGCCTCTGTTACTATGAAATTAGAAATATATATACTAGTCTCTGCCCCCAGTTCCTGACACACAGCTCCTAAAACCCTTGGAATTTTCTGGATTATAGGAGCATCTTTTTTTTTTTAATTTTATTTATTTATTTATTTATTTATTTATTTATTTATTTATTTATTTATTTATTTATTTGACAGAGATAGAGACAGCCAGCGAGAGAGGGAACACAAGCAGGGGGAGTGGGAGAGGAAGAAGCAGGCTCCCAGCGGAGGAGCCTGACGCAGGGCTCGATCCCACAACACCGGGATCACGCCCTGAGCCAAAGGCAGACGCTTAACCGCTGTGCCACCCAGGCACCCCTATAGGAGCATCTTTTGTTCTAACGAGGTGACTCTTGACGGGCTTTAGGATGGGGATTAGTCAGGAAGACCAAGGTATGATTAGAAGTCTAGAACTTTCAGTCCTATCTTCCATCTTCCAGCTCGGAGAGAGGAGCTGGAAATTGAGCTAATAATTGATCGTGTCTATGTGATGAAGCTGCATAAAAATCCCTAAAATACAGGATTTGGAGAGCTTCCAGGTTGGTGAATGGATCCATATGCTAGGAGAGTGGCTTACCCCAACTCCACAGGGACAGAAGTTCTGTGCTTGAAACCCTCCAGACCTCACTCTATGTACCTCTTCATCTGACTGCTCAGCCGTATCCTGTATCATATCTTCTATTAGATAATAAACCAGTCGATGTAAGTAACTCCCTAAATTCTGTGAGTTGTTCTAGCAAAATATTAAACCCAAAGAAGGGTGGGGGAACTCCTGATTTATAGCCTATCAGTCAGAAGGATGCAGAGGCCTGAGCTTGCCACTGACAACTTAAGTGCGTGTAGTCTTGTGGGACTGAGCCCTTAACCTGTTGTAGCTGATGATCACTCCAGATAGGTAGGTCAGAATTGAATTGAATTATTCTGGTATTATGGAATTGGTCAGTGTAAAAAAAAAAAAACCTACACATTTCATGTCAGAAACATTGTGGGTAAAGGAAACAAGTACCTTTTACTTATCAGCCTTGATGTGGAAGAAGATGGGGAAACAAAGGGATAAATCGCCTTGCAGAAAGAGTAACAACAACAAAAAAATCGGAAGTGGGGGGTGCCTCATGGCTCAGTCGGTGAAACATCTGCCTTTGGCTCAGGTCATGATCCTGGGGTGCTGGGATCGAGCCCCGCATCGGGCTCCCTGCTCAGCGGGGAATCTGCTTTTCCCTCTGCCACTCCCCCCACTCACACTCCCTCTCTCCCAAATAAATAAATAAAATCTTTAAAAAAAAAAAATCAGAAGTGGTGCACCAATAGCAAATGGGGAAAGATGGGAGGTGCAAGAATAGGCAGGTGCACTGGGACAAGAACATGGCAAAGAACAGGAGCCTACAGACAGAAACACACAATGAAAAATTCCCTGTAATGGAGAACAGCCAATAAGTTTCAAAAATCACTGATGCTGAATTGAATTTAAAGTTGTTTCCAGCCCTATACTATAAATACCTTCTGTGTGCCTAATCCTTTGGTTAGAAGTCTGAGATGCAGAACAGCCTTGTGTTAGTGGTGCTTTGGGAGAATAAAAGAGAAAGGACCGTGTTTAGTGAGGGCAAATGTATTAACAAAGAGGGCAGCTCCTCGGGGAGGCAAGCTGTCAAGTATGACGGACACTCCTGTTCACCAGTATGTTTCCTCTCTACTTTCGGGGATAGAAGAGGATGATAATTTCCCACCCGCTTCCAGCTCGGCACTGCCTATGTCTTCCTGTGATCAATGAAATATGAACAGAAGCTCATCTGGGAAGAAGCATTTTAGAACCCATCCTCCTGCTGCAGCCACCAGCAATTTCCAGATGGTGACAACTCCATCAGCTTAAGTCTCTAAGTAAGGGAGCCATAGGACAGGTTCCCCCACCCCTCAAAAAAAACCAACTCCAAAGACATGCAGCAGGAACAAGACATTAATCTCTATTGTGTTCATCCACCGAGGTCACGGAGGGGCTTGATACTGCAGCGTACCAGGTCATAACAGACAGTCTGAACAAGGTCATGGCCAGAAGCACCAATAATATAGACTAAGAGGAGGACCAAGAAATGCAAGTTTCCCCACCCAAAATGTCTTGGGGAATCTACGAAAGGCATGGACCTTCTTACAGTTTGTGGAATAGAGGTTTGAGCCTTTTTGATTACATATTAAATGAAAGGTAAATTGCATATAAAAAATGGGCTGGAGGTCTTAGAGACCTTTGGATTACACATTGATGGGACATTTATAAAAATTTATTACAAATCAGGACACAAAGCAATCTCCAATAAATCCTAAAAATTGAGAAAGACATATTCTCTGACCACAAAACATTAAAACTAGGTAATGCATTCTTAAGGACAAAAAACCACCACCTAGAAATCTTAAAACTCTCCCCTAAATAACATCTGTTTACAAAGGAAAACTAAACTGCAATTGCACATCATTTAGAAAACGACAAAAAGAACACTATATATCAACAATTAGTGGCTACAGCCAGAGCCACATTTAGAAACAAACTTATAGCCTTTAATGTTTTTATTAACAAGAATGAAAATAAAATAAGCATTCAACTTTAAAAGTTAGAGAGACAGGAGTGCCTGGGTAGCTCAGGTGGTTAAGCATCTGTCTTTGGCTCAGGTCATGATCCCAGGGTCCTGGGATAGAGCCAGGCTCCCTGATAATGGGGGAGTCTGTTTCTCCCTCTGCCCCTCTCCCACACGTCAGCTCGTGTGCGCACGCGCTCTCTTTCTTTCTCAAATAAATAAAATCTTTTTTTAAAAAATTAGAAAGAATAAGTTTAAGGAAAGAAGAGAATTAAGATAATAAAAATTAATGAAACAATTAAATAATCAAAGAGCTGGTTATAAATAAATAGACATATTTTTAGCAACTCCATAAAGACGACACATGAAATTGGGAATGGGACCCTATCAGTTTACAGAGGAAACAAAAATCTATGAGGACAGGAGCCAAGCCAGCCCAACCAATGGGGCTACGGGAGGTACTGAGGGGAGGGAGGAATATGTGATGTTACTCAGCGATGACCTCGTTTTGGAAAATGGCTGTTTGTGTTCAGTGTTAGCATTTAATCTGGCAACTTCCAGGGACAGTCATATCTTCAACAAGCTTCGTGCATAATGAGCCTATAAGAAGCACAATTCTCAACATAGAGAACAATCCAATTCTGCTTTGCAGTTGTTGGGAGCGAAGGGACAGATCACGGTCATGACTACTTCACGGTGCATCAGCACATATCACACGGCCCCGGATCTGGACGGTTGCCTCGCCCTAGTACCGGCTCACAAAGTACTACTAGTTATTGGAGAGGTGGAAGGGAGCCACAGTCACCAGGGGAGCAAGCTGACCCCAAGATGCAATACACGAGGACATGTTAAACTTCTGTAGGTGGTGATGATCAAGGCCTTCCCTCTCCCTTCAGGGCCGGGTCAAGACCCTCCTCCAGTTGAGTCCTTTCTTAAAATCTAACTGGGAAGCGTGGGCCCTAATGTAAACTATGGACTTTGGGTGATAATGTGTCAGTGTCGGTTCATCAATTATAACACATGCACCATTCTTATAGGGGATGTTGAGCAGGTGTGGGGACAGGGGGCATATGGAAAACTTCTGTACCTTCAGCTCGGTTTTGCTGTGAACCTAAAAATGCTCTAAAAAAATTCTATTACAAAAATCTAACTATCATTTGCAGGTCTGACTAGGCAACCATCCCTTATTGCCCTCCTTTGGCATTTACTGGCTTTCTCTCTCTCTTTTCTTTTTCTCTTCCCCTTCTTCTCCCACTTCAGACCAGTCTGACCACCCTGGAGTTAGGAGGCCAGGATCATAATCCCAGCTCCTCTACCACACGCAAACCCAGCTGTGGACTTGCAGGCAAATCAATTAACCAATTTTGACATCTCTCTAATCAATGATAAAATGAGGAAGCCGGTCTGTATTATAAGTTTTCGAACTATCCTAAGAATGCTAAGGTTCTACAGAAACGCATCAGGCATTCTATAAGCATTTGATCCCATCTGTTCTATTTGAAAGACTATAATAAGCCATGCCTTTAATATCCCTAATATAAGTATGTCTGGGACTACCAATACCTAGTGCTAATTCTTCTTCTCGATGACTTCTTTTCCTTCTGCAGATTGGAGAACTGCCTAAAATTTTTTTTTGGTGTAAAGCCTTTTCATGTCTGCTCACATGAAAATGTACCATCAAGTACATCACCAAAGAATATGCACGGGGCCCAAGAAGACACCATGAACAGCTCAGCTCCACCCATGCTTGGAGCCAACTCCCTATGTGGCAAAACTAAGTTCTGGGTGTTCCTATCTAACTTCATTTTTTTAAAAAGATTTTTTATTTATTTCAGAAAGAGAGAGCATGAGCAGGGGGGAGGAACAGAGGGAGAGGGAGCCCGATGTGGGGCTCGATCCCAGGACCCTGAGATCATGACCTGAGCCGAAGGCAGACACTTAACCCACTGAGCCACCCAGACACCCCCTTATCTAACTTTACTTATATACACTGTTTCATTTAGGGAAAGTGAAATAGTTAAACTGTTAAAAAGAGAAACGGATTGCTGGTTGAAGAGAGAGATTTTTATTTTATTTTATTTAAAGATGTTATTTATTTGGCAGAGAGAAAGAGAGAAAGCACGAGCAGGGAGGAGAGGGAGAAGCAGGCTCCCCACTGAGCAGGGAGCCTGATGTGGGGCTCAATCCCAAGACCCTGGGATCATGACCCGAGCCAAAGGCAGATAGTTAACTGACTGAGCCACCCAGGTGTCCTGAAGAGAGAGAATTTTAAAAGAAAATATGATGATGCCTGTGACCAAAGTGATCAAATTCAAGGTGAAACATCAAGCCAGACTCAACTAGTACCTAATGATCCTTCAACTCTTTCTGGTTACAGAACAACAGTGAATGAAATAGGAGGAAGACCACAAAAACTCAAAGACAAGAAAATGCAGTAGCTATTATCTGTCTTTGGAGCTCACCTTTCAGGACAAGATCCATTCAAGTGCTTGATGTGCTTTGTAGCAAACTCTGACAAAATAGCTTCAGGGTCTCTGCCATAGACCATGCATGTAGTGAGCCTAAAAATGAGGTCCTTGGCCACACTCAGTATAAAACAAACATCTTAATGTGTTTTTCATTAAGTTATGTAATATTTAAGTTTGACAGTACACGTTTATCATTGCCCATGAGGGAAAAATACATGCTCTCTTGTAAAAGTTTATTAAATCTTATGCTATGGACCCTGTTACATATGTGCTAAGTAAAAAGCCTACTTCAAAAATCTAGTACTGCAGTCAGCACAGTCCCCCCAAGAATCCAAGACTGTGCATTTCATGGCTTCACTAAGTGGGTCAAAATTATCACCACAAAGTCACATCTTATGATGAAGTAGGTTCCAAAGTCCATTAAAAAGGCCAAAATTGGTTAAAGTCAAAATACTCCTTGAACATCTCAATAGCCAGGAAGAACAGAGCAGTAGAGCATGGTTTTCTATGTACCAACCCACACAGTAAATGTGCATGTAATATGTACATTGTAAAGTCTGACCCACAAAAGAACACATGCAAAATCAAATCTGGTCATATTTTTTACTGTTTCTCTGGGAGTTGGATTCCTATGTGATACGTGCGAGCATAAGAACTTCTGCTCTACAGGAAATGATCAGAGTTTCACTGATAGAAAGGTGGGAACTTGTGGTTCTCTTTATGCTGCTTCTTGGACGTTACAATCACTCAGGTAATTTATAATGGAGAATACATGCTTTGACACACTTAATATTAATAACCAGAAGAGAAGAAAATGTTTTGTAAAATCTCAGATACATTTGCAAAATTTGGAAAGGCTTGTCAGGTTTATTTTTAAGTAAACCTGGTTTCTGAAATCTTGCCATTTGCAACGACATGGTTGGAACTAGAGGGTATTATGCTAAGCGAAATAAGTCAATCAGAGAAAGACAATCATCATATGATCTCACTCACATGTGGAATTTAAGAAACAAGACAGAGGAGCATTGAGGAAGGGAGGGAAAAATAAAACAAGACGTAATCAGAGAGGGAAAAAACCATGAGAGACTCTTAACTAAAGGAAACAAACTGAGGGCTGCTGGAGGGGACGGGAGTGAGGGAACGGGGTAACTAGGTGATGGGCTTTAAGGAAGACCTGATATAATGAGCACTGGGTGTTACATACGACTGATGAATCACTGAACTCTACCTCTGAAACTAATAATACACTATATGTTAATTGAATTTAAATTGTAAAAAAGAAGATAAAAATAAAACCTGGTTTTATTTTAAGATTTATTTATTTATTTGAGAGAGAGCGAGCAAGAGAGAGAATGAGTGGGAAGGGCGGAGGGAGAGGAAGAGAGAACCTCAAGCAGACTTTGCACTCAGGACAGAGCCTCACATGGGGTTCGATCTCTCGACCCCAAGATCACGACCTGAGCCAAAACCAAGAATCTGACACATAACCGACTGCACTACCCAGGCACCCCTTAAATAAACCTGGTTTTTAAAACCCAGGGGTAGAGACCTCCCAAAAGCGTGGTTGTAGCTTACTTAAGCCATCCTTATGCACAGCGAAGATAGCACCAGCTATTAAGAAGGAGGCAGTACCTTTCAAATCAAGGTTTTAATGTGCCAAGCAAATTAAGACATTGTCTTTAAACGCTCCCTTCTCAGAGTTCCTTGTAAATTTTGGAGAGTGAATTCCAGAATATTAGTTTTTCATTACAAAGTTTATTGCCTGTTAAAAGGTAACGTGCTGGTATAAATATTTTAAATGAAGCAAGAAATTATTTTGAGTTTATTTTTCTGACAAGAAATTTACTAGATACCTCTGAAACATAACAAGAACACCCTAGCTTGCATATCTTATTGATATTTTTAATAAATCAAATGAACTTAATTTGGCAATTTAGGGTCACAATATTATCTGCTTACACATCATTCAGCATTGAAAAATGAAAGCATTTGGACTTAACGTTCCAAACAACTTGCATTTGACTATTTTAAAACTCAGAGTAAATATCTGATGGAATAGCTAAAGAAAAATTTAATAGCTTTGTTGGATGTTTTGTAGTATTAAAAGCACACTGAGAAGAATTTTCTACCAAACACTAAAGATTTAAATTGGCTAAGTGGCTTGTTCAATCTACTCCATCCAAACTGAACACTTGGAGAAAAGAAATGAACGCTGCTGTTAGATGTTGTCAGTGATTCAATTAAGGAAAAAAGCATTCAGCATATGCTGTGCAGAAGGTAGGCTGGTGAGCAAAACCAGGCAACATCTAGCAAATGTGGAAATTACAGTTTGATGCAAGAAAGAGGCATTGAACAGTAACACAGCAACAACTGTATGTATACCTGTGATTACTTCTTATTAGGAGAGACACAACCACAACAGGAATATCTATAGTTGGAGATTCAGCCACCTGGTAAAGCAGGTTTGAGACAGCTTGCCAGGGGGAGCAACATTTGAGCGGACACTATAAGGAAGAGTAAGAGTAAACAATGAAGCAAGAAGAACAGTGTGAACAACAGAGCCCAGGGGTGGGGCACAAGTGGAAATGGGGAGACTAGTTAGAGGTCACTGCAGATGTCCAGATCGGGTGATGGGGATGATGAGGCTTGGACTCAGGGCAAGGAGAGATGGCAAAAAGTGCATGGATTTGGGAATGTTTAGGAGACAAAAAAAAAAAAAAAAAATCAAACAGGACTTGATGGTGACCTGGATGTGCCCTCTGGTTCTCTTCCTTTAGATTTTGGATCAGTTCATGGAACTGAACTTAAGATTTCAAGGGGAACTACTAAAGTGCCCCTACCCTACTCTTGCTATAGATTTGGGTTTTGTTTTACTTTGTTTTGCTTCTTATTCCCACACCCCTTTTCCAGACAGTGCCACAAAGTACAGAACTAGAGACTGAACAAATATATGCTTTGGGGAGAAGGTCTTCAGAGTATGGAAGAGGTGCTTAGATGAAATGGGGGCTGGTCTCCTCCTGAGGCACAGGCCACACCCTGAGGGTAGCACGGCATTTCTAACATCCCAGCACAAAGCAGGGAAATGCCATGTGCTGAGGGCCAGGTCCCCATCCACTGCCAGACTATGGCCTCAGAACACATCCCCCCAGGAAGATCAGCTGTCTCTGCTGACTGGGAGATTGCCTGACCCTCCCTCTTGAGAAAGCACAGCAGATGCTTTTTATATAATGTCCAATTACTCCAAGGAATGTCATCATTTTTATGATTAATCAGTGGCACACACTCAGGGACATATGTGAGATGGATATTCAAGGACAACAAAAGACCCTGCAGAGAGGAGATAAATTGAGTCCAGCATCTGTAGCCAATAGTTAGAGAAACAAATTAACTGTAGATGTATTGCATAAATATCTCTCCATGTAGATTATTGCCAAAACAAGGATTAATTTAATCTAAATTCATTGTGAAGCAAGTCTGTTTTTTAAATCTACAGGTTACGCAAATGGTGGGGAAAAGTTGTAAGTAATAAATATCCCCTTGACAGAACTCAAATAATAATGAGCTAGGGAGCCTGCAACTGCAATGACCACTTATAAAACAGCACCCAATACCAGAGTTTTGTGCTTAAAAGGATTCTCTCAAGAAGGAATCAATCAACCGGGAGTATTCCAACTTGCTTTGTAACTCAAATGTCAGTTCTTTTGTGAAGTTTTCTCTGATCTCTTGAGCAGAATTAACAGGCCTCTCCTCCGAGCCCTTATGGCACTTGTCAGCGGGTAGTGGAATTATTTATCATGGTGACTCTCCGGTGGTTCTCTTCAATTTCAGTACCTAGCATACAACTCAGCTTTCTTCTTATTCTGGGCCTTAAAGAAGATGCAAATATGAAAAGCACTGGTAATAGCAGAGCTGGCAGATGCTAAAACTAGGGAACAGTTCATGGGGCCAGGCAGTAACCCCATGCAATCATTCCTCTCACCCTCACAATGACCCTCATGAAGTAGGTCCCACCAAGATGAGTAAACGGAGCAAGAGGTGAAAAGATGTGTCCTCTAGTAAGGTAGTGAGTGAGGACAATCAGGTTTCTAATTCAGGCAACCCCACTCTTTCCTTCTGCAGACTGGGGTGAGATGGGAAAGCACTGGCCTGGGAGTCCAAGTACTTGGGGTCAAGGTCTTTATTTCGTAGTTTACTAGCTGTGTCATCCTAGGATACTCACTGAGCTCCCTGACCTTGGGATTTCCCTGCAAGCCCAGAGCTCCAGGTCTCATCCACACTCATCTCTAAGACAGCCACTGTCCCCTTAGTGGCTCGGCTTGGCTTCCCACCACTAGGTACAGCCTGTAGCTACCAGATTAGCATCTGAATCAAAAGTTTTTGCTGAGACAAGTGTTTTTGGATGGATTTCCTGGGCGTCCTTTTTTTCCCGTGTCCTTACTCATCTAAGGTTTTGGGCTAAGTACTGGAAGACAGCAAAGGTGTAGCAACTAGGCTCTGCATGCAGAGGTGGCAGCCATCTCCTATGCAGCATCACGGTCACCCTCAGACCTCCGCTGAAGCCCGAGATTGTTAAAAAGAGGACCAAGAAGTTCATCTGGCACTAGTCAGACCAATATGTCAAAATTAAGCTCAACTGACAGAAGCCCAGAGGTATTGACAATAGGGTGCACAGAACGTTCAAGAGCCAGATCTTGATACTAACATCAGGCTGGCAACAAGAAACCAAAGCACAGGCTGCCCAGTGGCTTCTGGAGGTTCCTAGCCCACAATGTCAAGGAGCTTGAAGTGCTGCTAATGTGCAACAAATCTCACTGTGCAGAGATCGCTGACAATGTCTCCTCCAAGAACACAAAGCTACTGTGGGAAGAGCAGCCCCGCTGGCCACCAGAGTCGCCAATCCCAACGCCAGGCTGCACAGTGAAGGAAATGAATAGACAGCTTATGTGCACATCGTATTTGTGTTGATAAAACCAGAAACCCCCCTCCCCAAAGGAAGGGTTTAGCAAATGGTTCCTGCACTCCAGAACTAAGAGTCCAACAATAGATTCAAACAAGGAAGCCAAGTCTAGAGATATAATCCAGGGAGGGCCTCAGGGCACGTGCTCACCCACCATGCCCCAACACAGTCACTCAGGCAAGAGAAACTCATCCTGGCTTCTGCGACGTTACTTTTCGCCTCATACCTTCTATACACATTTTGTATTCCGGGGACAGTATCTATGGGTCAGTGGCTTGGGAACCAGTTACAATTTTCAGACTGACCTTTCTGAGACATTATTCTGTGATAAACAAATCATTTCCTTTGCACTTAGGGGGATTACAAATCGAATTTTTTCTTCTGAATAGTGTGTCAACTACCAAAATAGTACAAGGGCATTTGTCCCTTTCAGCTGCTGCCTTTGGTATGAGACCAGTATAACCTGTGTTCTTTTAGAAATGTATAATGGCATAAAGCTTTAATGGTTTTTAAGAAATCTTGACATGTTTTTGCTGAAAGGAAAAACAGATGTTTTGACATCCCAGTTTGGTTACCTGCACCCAGAATGAAGGGAAGAGCTTATATACTTAGCACGGAATGGAGAATGGCCCAATCTCCATGATTGTTTCCCGCAGGCCACTAGGCCCTTATTTGCAAAGAATATTCCTGTTCTTGGTTTGATGACCTAATTGCCTTACCCTGTGGGTCCTTTCCTCCTCCTCACTATCTCCAGAGCTAAGATGAGAAACACCACATATTCAAACAGAGATCAAAAGGAAATCTTTTTTTAGAATCTATTGTATGTCTTTTTGTATCTTATTGTATCTTTCTCTTTGACATTAAGGTATGCTGTATTCTTCAGGCTAAGCTATGTTATGCTGCACTAACCAGCCTTCTTTCTCCTAGCCTGTGTGCTCTCCCTGACCACACAAAGTAAAAGAGGGAGAACCAAAAAGAGAAGGACACCCATTTGGCTCTCCTGCGATAGGGCTTCACATTGCAGGTCCTACCTGGGAATGGGGGCATGTACTTTGGAGCCCTTGGCGATTAGAATAAGTGACTGCAACAGTGATCATTGAGAACCCTGGCACTGACAAAGTTTCCTAAGTCACAAGGCAGCATCCATTATCTCTGAGAAGGTGGAAATTTGTCTTCTCACTGCTTTAAATGTTGGGCAGAAGAAATGATGATACTTCTACAATGCATTCCAAATGTGTTACTTTAAACATGGCAGCTATATATTTAAGGGATTTGGGGTCACAGAGCGGGAAGCTCAAATTCCATTAGAGCACATTAAAGAAAATGAAATTAGCTTAGGAGTGCAAGCACACATCAAGCCATTAAATAATTTAAAAGGCACTTAGGGTAGCATGGAGCCATACAAGTACAGGCACTTCAAACTTCTTGAGTTGAACTGAGCTAAAATGTTTGGTAGGATTAAACTTGGAGGCTGGTGCAAAACACCTAGCACTCTACAGGAAACACTCTCTCGTGAAGGACAATGTGGACACATCCTTAATAAGGGTGATCTCTTGGTCACTAATGTCATGGGAAATTATGTGTGTGGCCGTCACAGCCAGCTGCCTAGGCAATATCACCTCCCTTTCTTCCTTAACAGAACCTCAATGTCCAATTTGTCCAAAGTACAATGTACCCAACAAAAACCCCTGCACTTCTCAGCCTTCCCTGAAGCTGGAGGCAACTATGTACTACAGTCCTAGTCAATAATGTGCAAGCAGAAATCTGCTGGGAATTTCTGGGAAAGTTGGACTTCCTAATAGAATGCTACCCCTCCTCCCTCACCACCTCCTCCTCCTCTCTGACTAGAAGGTAGCTGGGAGATTAGAAATGGAGTACCAGGTCTGCAAACTTTCAAGAGAAAGAATACCACTTGCTGAGCATGGCACAGCAGAGAGCTAGGAGTCTGATATACTGGTACCATAATGAGCCACTGTGTCAATCCCAGACTCTGACCTCTGAACTTTCTAGGTGAGGGAAATAAATCCCTATTGGACTAAGCTACTGTGGTTGGGTTCCTTTTTCATGAGGGGAGGCAACCCTTAATCAATATAGAGACACAGACAAAAGTGTTCCCTGTCCAATAAACTTTGGAATTGGTAGGGTAAACACAGGTCCTTGTTACAGGACCTTTCTCAACCTTTTATTTTTTTATTTTTTAAAGATTTTATTTATTTATTTGACAGAGAGAGAGAGACAGCCAGCAAGAGAGGGAACACAGGCAGGGGGAGTGTGAGAGGAAGAAGCAGGCTCCCAGCAGAGGAGCCTGATGTGGGGCTTGATCCCAGGACCCTGGGATCAGGCCCCGAGCCGAAGGCAGATGCTTAATGACTGAGCCACCCAGGCGCCCCAAGAGCGTCTTGCCTCCCCATTGGGGAATCGAACCCCGGTCTCCCGCGTGACAGGCGGGGATACTCACCACTATACTAACAAAGACGGCTCAACCTTTTATATCCTAGATACCTCATGATGCTTCAAGAGAAGGGCAGAATATAGTGTCTCCCAAAGTTTCTTGACCACTGAAACTTTTATTTCATGTTATATTTCTTGAGAACAGTGTTCTACCAGATACACTTTGGAAAGCAATGCTTCAAGTGCATTTCTCTCTCTGGACTAAGAAAAAAAACATGCCTTTCTAAAGCATACAAATATAAATTCTTAGCAAAAGTTAAAACATAAAATCATTGTAATTTTGCATATTGGATTGAATGGTATCTCCCTAAAATTCATGTCTAACTGGAACCTGTGAATGCAACCTTATTTAGAAATAGAGTGTTTGTAGAAAATTAAGAAGTCATAGTGGATTAGGATGGGCCCTAAATCCACTGATGGGGGTCCTTATACGGAGAGGGTGATTTGGATATAAAGAGACACAGAGGACACTCAAGCACGAGGAGAAGCCTCTGTGATGGTGGATGCAGAGACTGAAGTGACGTGGCTGCAAGCCAAGAATACCAAGGATTGCTGGTAACCACCAGAAGGCAGGAACAGGCAAGGAAGTTTCTTCCCTTAGAGCTTCCAGAGGGAGCATGACCCTGTCAACACCTTGATTCCAGAACTATGAACAAACAAATTGGCTGTGTGAGCTATCCAGTTTATAGTATTTGTTAAGCCAGCCCTAGGAAACTAATATCCTTTGTGTCATTGTAATAAAGTTTAAATCACTGTAAATTTTCCCTCATGTCCAGGATGAGGATTAAGGATCATCATGGGTGGAAGCCTGGCTCAGCCCCATCCGTCTTCTCTACCATATTTAAGATTCTTGCAAGGAACTTATATTCTCCTTGTCTCTTTTCCTTGAAACCAAATAGCATCTTGAAAACTCTGACATTAAAAAAGGGAGCAAATGACATTTAGAAAGAAATGTCCTGAAGAACAGCTTTTCAGGAGCCCTGGATTTGCCAGTAATTATGGCCTCGCCTTGGGTCAGTGTCTTGTCTTCTCTTGGCTTTGTCTGTCTGCTCTCTCTAACTCCAGGGGTGGACTGGAAGGTCTGCATGGCCCCTTCTGCTTTGACATGCTAGAATTCCATGAGCGTTTCACATATAGGACATCTGACACACGTTCCCCAGAAACATAAAGAATGGCAGGCCCTTGCTAATGGTGGGGGCTCCTCTTGAGCTTTCCTGAGTTCATTTATATGTAAGAATCTTACTTCCAAGGATATGTGAATTGAACTAGAGAAAGGACTGCAGTGTTATGTTTGGTGTAATGTCTGCCTTGGCATATTGGAAGTTCTAAAAGAGAAGAATGGTTCTTTAGAGAAAGGTGTGATAGAAATCACTAGGGTGATGATGAATGTGTGCCTACCTTTCCCACACTTAAGAGAAACTCACACTTATAAAGCCAGGTAAATTACTCACATTATAAAAGATGTCTTTATGGGGGCCTTGGTGGCTCAGTTGGTTAAGTAACGACTCTTGGTTTTGACTCAGGTCATGATCTCAGGGTGGTGGGATAGAGCCCCTGTCGGGCTCCATACCCAGCAGGGAATCTGCTTGAAGATTCGCTCCCTCTGCCCCATCTCCCCACTCCCTCTCCCCCTATAAAATAAATAAATCTTTAAAAAAGAGATATATTTATGTCTTTATTTTACCAACAAGTTTAAAGATTTCCTTTTAAAATGAGCAGTATAACAAAGCAGTGGCTCAATCTGTTCTCCAACCTAAACGACCCCAAATCCTTGAGATTTTTCTTCATATGAACTACTTTTCCTCTACTAGATCATATAGGTTGCTTTTTCCTAACCCCTGCTACTTCCCATTATAGATTGTAAGTGTGATAACCAACACAGAGCACCATACTCTTGAAACTGATCAATGCAAATGAAGCTTAGCAAAGGAATCCATCTTGGAGCTTAAAGGTTGTGTTCTCAATGTATCCCATAGGTTACAGGAAATGCAGGAGTGAAAATAAAAGAATCCCTGCTTTGCACGAGCACACTACAAGACAATGTCTTTGTAAGGTGCATCACAATATTATAATTATCAGACATAAATATTTTTAATGTTTTAAGTGCATATAGCCCTTGCCAAAAATGGTTTGAGAAAGCTAAAGAGACTATAAATTCTGTAACACGCACACCCTTTGGACATTTGCCTATGGTTATTTGCAATGTAATTTGTACTTAGCAAGGACACAGAAACTTAAGATAATGCCTCCCTAATTCTCTAAGTATATCAATAGCCCTGTTGACTACCATATGTACAACAAAGGAGACAAATAAAGCAAAAGAATGAATTGGGTTTTTAAAGTCATAAACTGTTCATTTATATAGCATTACCTAGAAATAAGTTTTCCTCATCTAAATAATGAGATTAATAAGACCATCCTCCTTATAGGGTTGATGTGATCATTAGATTTTTAATATATATATAAATATAATTGTACAGTATTATCTTAGCTCAAACTGCCATAAGAAAATATTATAGACTAGGTAGCTTATAAACAACAGAAATTTATTTCTCACAGTTCTGGAGGCTGAAAAGTCCAAGATCAAGGCAACAGATTTGGTGTCTGGTGAGGGCCTGCTTTCTAGTTCACAGTTAGCTGTTTCCTCATTGTCCTCACATAGCAGAAGAGACAAGGGAGCTCTCTGAGGTCTCTTTTATAAAGTCATTAATCTCATTAATTGCAGAGCCTTCATGACCTAATCATCTCCAAAGTCCCCCACCTCCAAATACCATCGAATTAGTGATTAGGTTTCAATATATGAATTCTGGGAAGAAATAAACATTTGGTCTAAAGCAAATCATTAACACAGCCTGATATGTAGAAAATTCTCAATAAAAGGCAGCTACTACTATTATGATGGAGCCAAGTGAAATATTTGGGATATGTTTTAGAGGACTAAGCCAATAGAATTTGCTGATAGATTGGATGGGAAAGTGAAGAAAAGAGAGAAACCAAGGACAATTCCAAGATTTTTTGGTATGAGCGACTGGGAGGATGATACAACACAGAGAAAAGTGGGTTTGAGGAAAGAAATCAAGACTCTACTAGGATCATGTTAGGCTTGAACTGAGTTATCTGTAAGACATCCACGTAGAAACGTCAAGGAGGCAGTTGGGAATACAATCTGCAGCCTCACTGCTCAACACTGCTCAAAATAAGATCCCAAGACCAGTAGCTTCAGCATCACCTAGGAGATTGTTGGAAATGCAGAATCTTAGGCCCCACCTCTGATCAATGGAATCAGAATGTGCATTTTAATAAGATCCCCAGGTGATCCATATGCACAATGAAGTTTGAGTAGCACTAAGCTAGAATTCTGGGAGAAAAAGAGACTAGACATATCAGCATATAAACAGAGTCTAAAGCTAAGGCCTGGATGAGCTCTCCTGGGGCAGCATGTGGCCCAGGCTAGAGCCATGGGACTCTCCCACATTCAGAGGTCTGGTAGAGGTGGACAGAACCTCACAGAGAAAGAAGAGGAACAGCCAGTGAGGCAAAGGAAAACCAGGAGAGTGAAGGGTCTCAGAAGGCCAGACAACAGAATGTTTCAAGAAGAGGTCCACTGTGCTGAAAGTTGCTGATGGGTCAGTAAGATAAGAAAAGAGAAGAGGCCATTAGATTTAGCAACAAGAAGGTCATTAATGACCTTGATAAGAACAATCTCAGTAGCATAGAGAAGACAGAAGCCCATGTACAGACAATGGGGAAGAGAAAGGGAGACAGTGAGCAAGGCAATTCTTGCAAGGAGTTTTGCTGAGAACATAAAGAGAGAAATGGGGTAGTAGCTGAGATGCTTAGGTAGGAGATACTAGAGAATGCCTGAATGCCAATATGCTGCAGTAGAGAGACAGAGAGAGAGGGAGAGAGAAACAGAAGCAGACAATGCAGAGAAGAGAATGGCCAATTGCTGGAGTGGTGGTTTTGAGAAGGTGAGAGGGACTGCGGCCCAGATCCCAGACAAAGAATGGCTCCTGATTAAAGCTGGGCCACTCTGCTCATTGGTTCCGTCTCTCAATGAAATTGGAGGCACATAGCAAGATGGGGGGAGTGGAAGGAAAGGAGATTAAAAAAAAAAAAAGAGGAATGAAATACTTACTTTGGAGACTGGGAAAGTAAATGCCTCAGGATTGCCACGAGTGCAGGGTGCTTTTCTGAGATTTTTAGCCAGGCATTTAAGAAACCTCACACTTCCCTGTAACATGCTTCATTCCTCCAAAAATGTCCTGTTCTAATGTATGAGCATGAATTTTGAGAAAGTGCATCTTCTCCATCAATCGTTATTTTTCCTGTCACAGTTTATGTTGTTAAAGGTCACCATCAGCAGAGCAAGGCTAGACAAAGGGAGTCGTCTCAGAGCCACAGTAAGATGGTGATATGAAAGGACAGAAGCCTTCTGTCTCCTCCATGAGATTTATGGTTGGGGGTAATGCATGAATTAATGACATGAAGACACAAAATGTCTCAAGAGAGGAAATTTTCCTTCTCTTCTCACAAGGCACAAGAACGGCTAGGAGATCTCTCATGAGACTAGTACTTTTGTAAACAACACCAGATACTGTTAATTGCCTTTAATTGAGTTTTGAACAAGCCCAAAGGCAATAACGCCTCCTTGGTTACCCTCCTTCCTGCTTGGAAGCCAATCTCATGAACAATCCTAGAACTCTTTGCAGGATTCCCTAAATCTGCTACATAAAGCCCATTTCTGTGACCCAAAAATAAAAAATCTAAAGCCTCGCCCTCCCCTGAGCTCACTGTTCTCTCATAGCACACATCCCATATACTCGGGGCCTTGGTGCCATGTGGATAGCCTCTGTGTGCCCTACGGCCATTTACATGTACTTCCACTGCTTCAAAAACCCCATTGCCTTGGGAACCCACAGCTCCCAACTAGACAGACTTCCCATCACCCCCCTTGTGGCTATCCTCCACCACTCTCCTAGTCATTTCCCTCACTCACTGATGACTTTACCATCTTCCCCTCCTTTCTCATTCCTGATGACTTCGATATTCACACCCATGTGGTGATCCACCCAACACCCAGCCTCACATTTTCTTGGCCTCTCATGCCAATCATCTCTCTTTCCACCCCAGCCTCAGCCACCCACTCCCATAGTCATATACCCTAGAGCTTGCCATCACCAATTGGATTACCACCTCCAACATCTGGATTTCACATCCTCCTCCTTGACCATCCCCCTCCAGTCTACCTACTCTGATTCTCCAGTGTCTCCGAGACCTTCTACTCATTTTTTCACTATCTACCCCCAAAGTCCACTGTCTACCCCCAAAGTCCACTCTTCACATCCTTTCTTATCTAGCTTACATTAACTAGTCCAGCTGGGGAATAAACCCCTGCAAAGTACCTCTAACTCCTCTGTTCCTCTCTCCTCCACTGTTCTCACCTCAAAGAGCCCCACCTTTGGTCAAACACTACAAGACCTTGCTTGCAGTGTACATCTGAGTTGTTGACCCTTGCACACAGCTGTGCAAACTGGACTTATTTCAAAATTCTCTCCACACCTTTCAAATGATTTCTAAACATTACCAAACAACCTTCCCTGGTGTAGACTCTTCAAGAGGATCATTTTCCACCCTCTCATCTCTCCTCAAATCCCCACATTCTCCTCTTCTCCTCACTAGAGTGTGATCTCCTGGTTCACCGAGTCATGCCCAGCACCTGGAACAGTAGCTGCACATAGAAGGTGTGCAGTAAACACTTACTGACCAACTAACTGATATTCATAGTCAAACCATAACAAACTTACCTACCGCTGTGATAAATTATTCAGTGTTTCTAGCATACCTCAATCACATTAAACTTTTATTGCTGTAAAATGCATATAGCATAAAATGTATCATCTTAGCCATTTTTAAGTGTACCATTCACAATGTTGTGCAACCATCACCAGCATCCATCTCCAGAACCCTTTCCATCTTGTGAAACTGGAACACTATACCCCTTAAACATTAAACCGTTCAACACTTTTCCCTACCCCAAACCCTGGCCACCACCATGCTACTTTCTGTCACTATGATTTTAATGATTCTAAGCACCTCATATAAGTAAAATCATACAGTATTTGTCTTTCTGTGACTGGCTTTTTTCACTTAGTGTATGTCTTCGAGGTTCATCCATGTTGTAGTATATGTCAGAATTTTCTTCCCTTTTTTTTTTTTTTTTGAGATTTTATTCATTTGTTTGAGAGCCAGAGAACACAAGGGGCAGAGAGGCCAGAGGGAGAGGAAAAAGCAGGCTCCCCATGGAGCAAGGAAGGTGGGATCCTAGGATCCTGAGATCATGACCAGAGCGGAAGGCAGACAATTAACTGACTGGACCACCCAAGCACCCTGGAATTTTCTTCTTTTAAGCCTGAATATTATTCCATTGTATGTATATACCACATTTTCCTTACCCATTCACCCATCAATGGACACCGGAGTTGCTTCTATGTTTTAGCTATTGTGAATAAAGCTGGTATGAACATGAGTATTCAAATATCTGTTTGAGTCCCTACAGCAATCAAATTTAAATACACGTTTTCTTGAATATTTTTTATGTAACTCTCCTTTCCCTTCTGCCCAAAAATTAACAAAAGGGGTTATCTGGGCCAAACATCTATTTTAAAGAGATATTTATTGACCTAAGCATATAAAGACCAGAACTTGGAGTAAGCACATTAAAAAAAAAAAAAATGGAATCGATATTATAGCTGTCTTCTTCCATCCCTCCTTGGCTTCCTAAGTGAGTAGCTCCTCATAATACAAACCACGAAACCCTCCAGAGAAGAACTCCAGAAGCAGCCTGGGCAAGAGGGAAAGATGAGATATCCCAGCCCTGACTTCACCCCCTCCACTCCTCTGATATTACCTTCCTCTTAGGCAACTCTCCCTATACCCCCCTTAAGTGCTCCCCACACCCCCGTTATGCTTCAGCTCCCCCTTTGAGACTAAGGAAATATCCCTTCCCCTGTGTGTCTCAGAATGGCAGAAACTTGCAGACATTTAAAAGAGAAACCAAAAAAGAGATGCTGTGGCATTCAAGCTCATGAAAAGATGCTCAGAGTCATTGACATTAAGGAAATGCAAATTAAGACCACAATGAGATACTACCCCACGTCTATCATAATGGCTAGAATTAAAAACAACAACAACAAACAACTAGCGATACCAAATTTAGAGCAACTGGAACTCTAATCCGTTGCTGGTGGGGATGCAAAATGGGGTATAGTCATTTTTGGAAACGGTTTGGCAGTTTCTTATAAAGTTAAGAATATGTTTACAATACTGCAACGCAACCCCACTCCTAGGTATTTATTTACCCAAGAGAACGAAAATATACAAAAATGTATATGTCAATATGTACAGTGGCTTTATTCATGATCATCAAAAACTGGAAACAACCCAAATGTCCTTTAATGGATGGATAGCTAAACAAACTGGTACAGCTATCCAAATAAATATTACTCAGCAATCAAAAGAAATGAACTATTAATATTTGCAGCAACAAGGATTCATCTCAAAAACATTATACAAAGTGAAAGAAGTTGGACACAAAAGACTACACTGTATGATCCCATTTATAGGACATTCCAGAAAAGGTGAATCCAGATGGGTGGTTGTCAGGGGCTGTGGGTAGATGGGGAAGATTCACTACAAAGGGCACAAGGAAATCTTGTTCTATCTTGATTGTGGTAGTGGTTACATGAATGTACATATTTGCCAAAATTCACAGAACAAGGTGAATTGTAAGAAAGGTGAATTGTACTCTATGTATATTAGATCTCAGTAAGCTTAACTTTAAAAAGCACAAGCAACTAATGAATCATCGAACTTTACATCAAAAACCAGGGATGTACTGTATGGTGACTAACATAATGTAATAAAAAAAAATTAAAAAAAAAAGCACAAACAAATAAATTAAAAGGTGACCTTCTTCTGCATAATACAAGGTGTACAATACTAAATTTACCAGTAACACATATAGCATCAGAACAAATCGTTTTTAAAGAACTGGTTTCAGATCCTATAGAAGCAGCACTCTAGCCTTGAAAGAGCCCACATAGGATACAGTACCTTGCCTAGTACTCTCAGGCTCCTCTCAAGGTGCCATCTGGCAGCTGGGCATTCATTTCATCCCGTCTCTGAATAGGGCACTAAGAACCTCACTCCAAATCTACAACCACTTGGGCCCTCTGATTGGCAGAAACAAAATGACTGACATCCTGAAAGACAGAGGCCACCCTTGCTGCCTCATCCACATAGGTCAGCCATACCACCTTACGTGAGCAGAAGCAAAAACGTAAGTAACCCGTAGAACGACATACCATAGTAATTATGCAGCATGAATGGAGACCTTCTTTCTCAAATTCTGACTAACTTTAAAAGACTATTTTAGCAGGTAAAAGGTAATGGAGAACCTCAAATAGGAGAGACACTAAGATAATTCCAGATCAGCATGGAGACCTGCTCTGCAAATAGAAGCCCCACTTTCTTGGCTCTGGTCCTCATTTCCCAGAAGACTTGACCTTTCTGGGGATGTACCCACCCATCCATAAAATCCTGATGAACCCAATTCACAGCAATAAAAACAAGGCCCTTTTGCATAACTAAAGCTAGAGATCTGCTTTAAAACATTGTCGATCTAATTAAGTATTGCTTCCTGGGTGTCCCAGTTGCAGAATCTATGGATTTTTGTCCCACTATTGTAAATTAACTTAATAGATTTGTCCTTTAATGATATCTCTAGCTATTTTCATTTTGTGTTTGAAGTTGACTAATGTTTAACATCATGGTTAAGATGAAAGTCTCCGAGTTAACAAAGCAGCAAATGGTATAAAACAGTAGATATATTTAATTGTGGAAAAATTCGCAAATATGCAAAATTAGAGAGCATACTATATAATGAACCCCAAGTATCCATCATCTAGCTTCAGAGTAGACTGCAATTTTCCAGAGAGGGTCTGGGTCATGTCTCTTGTTCCAATATAATTATTAATAGCACCTCCTTTCACTCTAAAAAGTGCCAGTTTAGATATTATACCCAATCTCAACAATTATAAACTTTAGTCCATCTCAATTCACCTCAACTCCACTCATCCCCCCAAAAAAATTTGAGACAAATCATAGCCATTGATCATTTCATCCATAAATACAATAGATTTTGAAAAGCAGATTTTAATTCTTTGACATCCTTATACCTGATACATCTTCAGTTTTTTTTTAAAGATTTTATTTATTTATTTGACAGAGAGAGACAGCCATCGAGAGGGGGAATACAAGCAGGAGGGAGTGGGAGAGGAAGAAGCAGGCTCCCAGCAGAGGAGCCTGATGTGGGGCTCGATCCCGGACCGCCGGGATCACGCCCAGAGGCGAAGGCAGACGCTTAACGACTGCGCCACCCAGGCGCCCCACATCTTCAGTTCTGAACCAAGTATAACAAGTACAGGCTTCAGAGCTGGCAACAGTTTTCACAGCTTGTAACTTCAACAGTTAAGATCTATAAAGCAGGATCCCCAAAACTGTCTTCTGTCTCAGTGATCATTGCTAAGGCTAAAAAATGAAGCAATTATCTCCAAATTAGATGGAAACGTAGAGGCAACTGAAATTTCTTATGTGCTGTAACTCCAGATTTACTCTCTGAACAAAGCACCTTTGGCACCCCCAAATCCCTCCTTTTTATCCAGGTTAAAAAACAAACAAACAAACCAGCAGCCCGTCTCCCTGTGAGGACACACGGTGTTAGTTCACTAACTTTCTCTGTTAGTTCCTTACTTTCCGCATCTAAATCAAGTACTGGCAACTCTGACAGATGACCTCTGTAGCAACTGGCCAATAACTGCAGCCCAGGTTCCCCAGAGAAGTTTCTGTCTTCTCTTAACCCTCATCTTATCCTGGGCTCTTTCAAACTATTAGCCTAACTCTTCTAATTTGCCACTTGTACCTTTCTGAAGAGAAACAACTGAGCCTGTTTCAATTGTATGTAAGCTAAAAGTCATTCATCTCAGAGTGGGATACAAGAATGATTCAGTGTTTCTGCACTATCCTAGATGGGAGAAGATGTTGGAACTGAGTTGAGAGGTACCATACATATTTGAAGGCATTTTCATAATAAAGAATAACAAACTTCACAAGTGTTTAAATTTAAATCATGGGCATGCCAATAGCTTATTTTATCGCTACTATGCATGGCTTGATTGAAAACTACTGTCCTTGGCTTCTAAGTCAAGATGGCAGGCCGAATCCCACCTTTCCCTATGTTCCTCTCTCTTTCCTTGAACTCTATTACATTGACCATAAGGGAATAAAAATGCATAATCCCATAATAACAAAGTAAAAGCAGGCTGTTATCAGAGGAGAGATTTCAGCAAGTTTCTGTAGGACAAAAAGCAGATGGGGAACTGGTGACTAATGTTTGAAGCAAAAGAAGCCTCAGCCCAAATCTTAGGCAGAGGATGCTGGAGCCAAGGAGGCAGATGATCTGTGGCAGACGTAGTGAAGAGAAGGGCCATATGCACCCCAATGTTCATAGCAGCAATGTCCACAATAGCTAAATCGTGGAAGGAGCCGAGATGCCCTGCAACAGATGACTGGATTAAGAAGTTGTGGTCCATATATACAATGGAATATTACTCAGCAATCAGAAAGAACGAGTTCTCAACATTTGCTGCAACATGGACGGCACTGGAGGAGATAATGCTAAGTGAAATAAGTCAAGCAGAGAAAGACAACTATCATATGATTTCTCTCATCTATGGAACATAAGAATTAGAATGATCAGTAGGGGAAGAAAGGGATAAAGAAATGGGGGGGGTAATCAGAAGGGGGAATGAAACATGAGAGACTATGGACTATGAGAAACAAACTGAGGGCTACAGAGGGGAGGGGGGTGGGGGAATGGGATAGGTCCGTGATGGGTAGTAAGGAGGGCACATATTGCATGGTGCACTGGGTGTTATACACAACTAATGAATCATCGAGCCTTACATCGAAAACTGGGGATGTACTGTATGGTGACTAACATAATATAATAAAAAATCATTATAAAAAAAAAAAAAGATGATCTGTGGCAGAGCCCTGAAGACGTCCCAGACTCTGACATGGCAGACAAGATAAAGGGACAGGAAGAAAAAAGAGACTGGACACAGGAGCACATATTGCAGGTCTCTGTGGAGCAACAGACCCCACTCACCTCTTCTGTGCCCATTCAGAGGGACCCCCAACCAGGCACTCAGCTGTAATTACCTCCATATCTCAAAACAGTATGCAGACACTGCTGTTTCTCAGTTCATCAACTGGATCACTGGAGGGGTCTTCTTAGAGAAACTGCACACCCTTCAGGGGGTGAACTAGGGCAGCTGTGGTGGTGCTGGTGTCTCCAGGGTCATCCTGTGAGCATTTGCTATCTAGGGGCCCACGGGTTGAGATAGGTGAGCCCCTGAGAAAGATATGAAATCCTAGATTATTACTTGTGAACAATATCAACCCAGATAATGAACAGTTGAAAAATTTTCAGCTTTTAGAATTACCATAATTATACGCAAATCATAGAAACCAACTATGGCCATGGAACAGAATGAATATTTTATCAACTTTGATAATGCAAAAATAAAGGGAAGCTGGAGGGAGGGTGGAAGCAGGGCAAGGAGAAGTGGTGGTAATAGGCTTACATTACACAGAGTAGAGTCAAGTGACCCAATTAACAGTCCATGGAATGAGAAATCTGGTTTTAATAAACGCATTGTCTGGAGCCGCAGAGAGGACCAGAGAAAAAGAGTGAGGAGATGTAGCAGGCATGATGTAAATAAACTACATCCTTGACTGTCATAGCAGAAGGTCACTAGATGATGAACCAAGCTGATAAATTCAGAAGCAGCAATGTATGCATATTGAGATACAGAGGTAACTACAGCAGAATGGGAAACAGCTAAAAGCAGTTGGCCTGTCTGTGGATGAGGATTTGGGCTGGGGCAGGGATTTTTGCTTTCTGTTAGAAGCTCTTCAGTCCTATTTGATTTATTAACTATGCACATGTGTTTCCTTAAAAACAGTAAAAACCTGCGGGGGGGGGGGTGCGCAGCAGGAGAAAAAGAAAGAAAAATAATGATAGGTCTTCTGGAAATGCAAGAAAGGAAGTCTCATGCACAGTGCAGCAGGAACAAGCATGGAATGGGTTAAGCTGGATACTGCATAACTATGGTAACAGATGTAGCTAATTTGGGACACAAATGAGGGTGTTGGAAGGATCTAAGAGAAATGTGGTGCTAAGAGGGAAGAAGAATCAATTCTAAATAAAGGAATGTTGAGATAATCAGTATGGATGCTCTGCCATCTGACATGGTTAAGGAGGAAAGAACTGAATGCACCCTCACTTTTTGACTATCTTTTCACCATCAATTCTTTTAAAGATTTTATTTATTTTAGAGAGAGAGTGTGAGCATGAGTGGGGGAGGGGCAGGTGGAGGGGGAGAGAATCTCAAGCAGACTCCACACTGAGCACGGAGCCCTGATGGGGGGCTCGATCTCACGACCCTGAGATGATGACCTGAGCTGAAATCAAGAGTTGGATGCTCAACCGACTGAGCCACCGAGGTGTCCCTTTGCCATCAATTTTTTAAAAGCAAAAGTCAAGAGACTCTTATATGGGCTCCTTGCTGAGTAAAGAAAGTAAATATAATAAAATTCATACTCAATAAAATAATATGGGCTGAAAATCATTCCATTGTTAAAAGAAATTATCTTCATAAAGTCCCCCTGCATTTCAAAGTTTAATAACTTCATTTGCTCTTCAAGAAAAACAATTTATGACATTTAAATGCACATTTATTGGCTTTCCCTTCAATACACTGATTTGCAATGGAGCATATGCAGTTAAGTACTCCCTTCAAAATCCCACAGAAAATGACCAAAAGAAGAGAAAAATAGGAACAAATCTCCATCACTTCTGGTTACCAGGAAGGCTGCCATCCACTTGGCAGAACCTGTGAAGAATCGACATCTTTGCAACATCAACTCTTCCCATCCAGAAAGAGGCCATTCCATTTCTGAAGTAAATATTCATAGTTCATATGTTCTGTGAAAATGTCCACTTCATCAAGATTTTCACATGTTAGCATACAATAATGCACGGTGTTATGATTTCAAATCTCTGTTCTGCTTTTTTCCACATTTTGTTTCTAATATTGTTTTTATCTTAATCAGACTTGCTAGAAGTTTGTCTATTCTATTGGTTTTCTAAAAGAAGCAACTTGCCAGACAGAAGTGGGGGGAGGGCACATAAGGTGGAGGAAAGAGCCTGAGAAAGGGGTGGAAACTGTGGGGGAGGTGGGTAGAGGGGGCATGTCCAGGAAGATGGTGGGTGAGCCTACCTAGGGGGTGGAGTGTGAAGGAAGATGTAAAGGTAATGGCAAAGACTTTGGGTTTTATCCTGAGAGTAATGTCAAGATTCAATTTGTTTCAGAAAGATCACTGTGGATTGATGGAAGGGGTTTGAGTTCAATGTAGGCAAGAGAAGTGGGAGGCTCTGGAGGAACCTAAGGTTCTAGCTAGGAGCAGAGTGACTGATTAAACACAAGCCCAAGCAACCGAGCCCAGGCAGGATGGAAGGTAACCTCATCAACATAGGGACCAAGTTCTAGCTGGGCCTCATGGAAGCTGCCAGAACTAGAATCATTTGGCCACCTCAGGAAAACCAAGTGACTTCTTCTTTAAATTGGCTAGGGGAGTAGGGGGATGACCTATCATTGCCCTCACATCTGTTTGGGTTTTTTTTGTTTTGGGTGGTGTTTTTTTTTTTTTTTGGAGGGGGCGTCTTTTGTTTTTTTGTTTTGTCTCCTCACCCTGACTCCATTCCCTGTTTGGCCTAATACGGCCACTGGCCCTGAGATCGTAAGTCCTCATAGCTCCATGCCTTGTCCAATCAGCTGTCTGTGTAGGGGGAGGGCATGGGGTAGAGGGTGTCAATGGTCCTTAAAGCAGCCACTCACAGAAGTCAAAGGCGTTTGCCACTTGGCTTGGTATGTTTTTTCAAGGCTGGACCCAGGGAAGACCATTCCAGATATCATATGGAACACTGATACTTGCTTTCTGGCAACCACATTCTAAATACCCTAGCCTCCAGGTCCTGCCCAGGTTGCTTGTGGGGTGAGTTCCTGTGTCAGACCAAGTACACTAGAGATATTTACAGTTAGGCCAAGTGACATTTATTTACTTATATTTATTTTCAGCTGCAACTGTTGGGGATGATCAGAACTGCCCTGGTTTGAAGCTGGCTACGTTAAAACCCCATGTTATTGGGGCTCCCTCAGCACACATCAGGATTGGGGGTCCAGTTACTCAAGGTGGAAGGTGCTGATAAATTTCCTAGATCCCTTTGATTAATACCCCACCTTCCCCCTGACCACACCATAACCCACCCAGGCCTGGTGCATTGAGCCTGAGTATCATTCTAGGACTCAACTGGAAGAACATCCCTACTTCTTCTGGGGAGGCCCTTGTTGAATCATGGGCTTGTTGATGTTGGTTGGCACCATCTCTACCATATCTTCTAGAGAGTCTTGAAGAACCTGGGCCAATTATCTGTTATCCCTCTCTTCCCTGCAACTAAAATAGATCTGTCTTCCTTTGCCGGGCATATACTGGTTTTAGCACGAAATGTCCCCCATCCCAAAAAAGCCATCAGTCCTTGGCAACCAGAGCCCTAAGTAACACTGCATCAAATAAAACCGGTGTGTAATACAATACAATATAAATGCATAGGTCTATGATATATATCAAAAGGAAAGCTATCAAAAATACAATTACAGGGGCACCTGGGTGGCTCAGTCGTTAAGCATCTGCCTTTGGCTCAGGGCGTGATCCCAGGGTCCTGGGATCGAGCCCCACATCAGGCTCCCCCACTGGGAGCCTGCTTCTTCCTCTCCCACTCCCCCTGCCTGTGTTCCCTCTCTCGCTGGCTGTCAAAAAAAAAAAAAAATCTTAAAAAAAAAATTACAGTGGGAGCCTGGCATATTTCTTGAAATCTTTGACAGATCACTTAAGTACAAAGGAAACCTAAAAATAGATTTGAACAATATAATCAATAAACTTGTTTTAATCTATACAATTGAACATTGCAGTCCACAGAGAAAAGAGTTTCTTTTCACCTTATTCAATAACATCGGCAAACCTCTCATAGGTAGTTTATCATGGAAGTTAGGCCAGGACGAATCTTTGCTGGAAGCTTGCCATTCCATAGGTGCTCTTTGAGTCTGGGGGACTTTGTTGTTGTTGTAAACAGAGGCAGTTTTGGCATTACTGTCTTAAAATTCTCTCAAGCTAAAACTACGGTAATCAAGGTATATAGAGTAAAATATTAGGGCTGCAATCTCTCTTCTAGAGATTCAAAATTCTACTCCTAGCATCTTGGGTGTGTCCTTCTACACAGTTCGAAATGCTTGAACTATACAGAAATCTCTTCTGAAGAAAAAAATGTCTCATGGACCCGAGGTTGACCTACGTCACTTTTATTAAAATGTAACTTAAATAGGTACACTCATAAAGACCAGTTATAAACATCCAGGCATTGTAGCTTTTATATAACTAAAATGCCAAAATCAATTTACAAATAAATGTAACTATAAAACTTTAAAATGTCAAACTAATAAAATTAACTTCCTGCAACAGGTAATATCGTTTTGCTGGAATTAAAATGCCATTTTAGGTTTAACAACAGAAAGATATAGTCTCAGGTCTAGTTACTACATGTTATCACTATCTGAATTTTGGCTTCAATGATACTAATACAGACAACTTATAAAGCATGTGTGCAAAACAATATCAATAACCTCAAAAATGTGTTTGCTACCTTGAAGATAATTGGGTATCATAATTTAAAATGCTACTAAAAACCATCCTGAGGTGCCTATATAAATGGGTGCTATTTCATGCTAATAAAGATAGTAGTAATCACTAACATCACTGAACTTTACTGTATGCTCCAAGTCTTTCACGTGTAGTAACTCTAATCCTTGCAATATCACTATGGAATCGATACCACATATTTATCTCCATGTTATCAAAACAAGAAACTGAGGATCAGAGAGGGTGCATAACTTACCCAAGTTTCACAGCTAGTAAGTAGAAATATGAATTTGAAGTCAGACCGTCTGGCTCCACTCAATCTTTACACCAAATTACTGGTCTCATTGCTTTGGACACAAGGTAGTTATCGGGGGTTACTAAATCTGCATTAAATGTAGATCTAATGCAATTATTGCTGAAACCAGCAACAGCAGCTCTGTCATTATGTTTTCACTACCACACCTGCTGCTAATAGATTGCTGCAGCTCGGGGCATACGGAGGTGCAACTAGCACGAGAGCATCATTCCGTGCCAGCATTGTGCTGACCCCAGGAACGGTTCTTGAGTCTGACGAGCCTGTGCCCTGTGTGGACTCACCGTTCTCTCCATGTACCTCCAGTTAAACTCCTCTCTGCCTCATGACCTGATCTACCAGGCCTGCCCCTGGCTCACATGGGAAGATACAGAGGCAACTACAGGCCCCACCACTGGCTTTGGAGTTGCCATCAAGATAACCCAGAACACATTTTTATTATTATTTAAGACTATCACTGAAGTAAAACTGCTAATTTTAGAGAAGACACAGATCCCTCGAAATGTATATATCTCAGAACCCCAGTGGTCTGAGAGACCCACGAGTGATATAAGCTCACACTGAGGAAAACTTTAAAAACAGCCGTATGAAACCCTCGTTGTGTCCGACAAGAACATGACTGAAGACATCATTCCAAACATTGTCATACTTGCGAAGAGTTCCTTTCTACTCAGAATCAAGAGTTGTTGTGCTTCACTTAAGTTTTTACTTTGTGTTTTATGTTCTGGACATGTGACATTTTGTGTTTCATACTTTTCTACACAGCTCTCAGCACGATCTGTAATTATACATTCATTTACAGGATTTCCTGATGAATGTCGGCTCCTTGCATTCATCTGTAAGTGCTGTCAGGACAGAGACCATGTCAGTCCCTGCACCTTTCACAGAACCCAGCTCACAGTAGGTCCTCACTGAATGTTTGTTAAGTGAACAAATGGGTGAACGAGTCAGTGAATAAATAAAACATAGTCATGGGTTGGTCAGTTCTTCTTTTTCCATGAGATGCTGGCAAGTTTAGAGCTGGATTTGTTTACCCTTATACCAAGTATAGAGGGCCTTCCACTTATATTTTTGTATTAGCTTCATTCTTAATACCATTTTATATTTCTACCGTTAGTCTTCTTTTTTCTTTCTCATTTACTTCTAAGTTGGTCTCCCTTAAATTCCTTGGTCTTAAATTCCTTGTAGAACAAGGTAGGTGATAAATACATTTATCAGTCCTTTAAAGATACATTTAAAACCTTAGCACTAAACTCTCTCCCAACAAACATATGTGATCACCTGTAAACTCTTAAAGAATAGCTGTGATCTGCTAATTCTAGCACCATCCTAACATTTAAAGCCAATTCAGCCCAAGCCCAGAAACCCCATGTGGTGCATCATTTCAGGCAGTGTTATACATTTTGTATGTAACAAGCAGATTTCTAATAAGGATAGGCAATTGGACAAGAAAGAATGTATGGCTTCCCACAAAAATGTATGGATTTGGGATCAAAGAACAATTTATCTTTAGTGGTTCTCCAAGATATATTGAAATTACAGTAATAATAAAAGGTTTGCTATTGGGGGTGGGGAGATGAAAAGTGGACAGGGATTGGGGAAGAGGCAAGGCTGGGCAAGATCCTGGTTTATACGCATTGACAAAAGTATGATCACTTTACAGAATGAAGGTAGAACACTATAAAGCAAAAATAATAAGTGGTCTAAATCCCTCTGTAAAATCTCTAACATATACTATTCATACGCTAGTGGCCAGAGTGACTTGCAAGTCTGAAACTTCAGTTATCTGCTCTTATTCATTTAAAGCACTTTCAAATGTTGACTAATTCTCTTTTAAAATGAAACCCAATGTTTAAATCCCTTTAATGAGGCCACCCCTATTGTACAAGTTAAACATGCATCTCATGTACCTTAACTAGACCCACACACTAGATGTGAAAGGAGGTGGGTCTACCCTCTCCAATCACTTGCTCCCGCCAGGATGTCAGATCAACCCCTCCTTTGGGCTTAGTCAGAAAGCACAAAATGTCCATTTAACAAACTGAGATTTGATTTCTATTATTAATAAGGCTCATTTGAGTCAGTTGAACCTTAGACAACAAACTGCAAGAGAGAAGAGTGGGTGTAAAGAAACAGATGGGTAATAATCATGTGTCACAGATAAATGACAATTTTTAAAAGAATTTGATAGGGTGTGGGCTGGGGCTTTTCCCCCCTTCTCGTGTCTCTGTCTCTGTCTCTCTCTCTCTCTCTCCCTCCTGAGGCTTTCTCTCGGTCTTTCTTTCTCCCTCTCTTTGGCAAGGGGTGGAGATTACAGAAGAAAAGGAAGGGGGAGAAAAAGCAAGACAATAGGCTAGACAGAGCGCCTGATCGGCATCCTAAAGCAGTCTGCCCCGCCCCCACTCCCCCCAACCTAACACCTGGCAGCTCAGTAGTCATGATTTCAAAACTGGCAGACGCTGTCAGCCCCCCACCCCACCCGGCCTCTTGGACCAAGGGTGGCCTCCAACTCGGGGGGCAGGAGGGGAGAGGAGGCAGAAAAAGGAGAGGGAAGATGAAAGCTAAGAGAGGAACAGGCTGGCAAGACCTCTTGGGGACAGTGGCCTTTTTTCCCCTCCAAAGTGGTGGTGGCACAAAAATCCAAATCCACTGGGGCCCGCTCACGTGCCAGCTCCCCTGCTCCAAATGCAGGCGGCTGCCGATGCCGCACCTGCTGCCCCGCAGCTGCGGCAGAGCGCCCCGCCTTGAGCCTTGACGATGCCCGGGGGACGCGCCCAGCCCGCCAAGCACCCCGCACCGCTCCCCCGGAGGGCGGTGGCCGAGCAGGAAGGGAAGGGAGGGGCGGCCCCGGTGAGGCAACGGTTGCCACCCGCCAGCCCTGACCGAGAAGAAAGCCCCACCTGTCAGGCGTGGCGCTCGGAGCGAGTGCGTCCGACCATCCCCACGCAGAGGCCAGCGCTACTCAGCCCGGCTTTCCGAAGAACCTCCAATGTTACATCATCAACAGAAACCCTTAAGCACAAAACACACAGCCGTGGGGAAGGGCTGCATCACAGACACACACACTAGCAGACGCTCGCCAATCCGGACCAACCAGCTTGCTCACAGTGGAGGGATGCTGTAGGGGTCTTAAATTCCATTAAAAGAAACAAAACCAAGGCAAGCCACGGCGCCCATTCCCAAGACGGGCTTACCTCCTGCACAGCACCTTATCCATCCCTGGTCTTCCACTGTGGGTTGTTGTTTTGCTTTGTTGTCTTTTCTTTTGGGTGTCTGCTTAATAAATGCACCCAGCTAATCTGCAGAGCAATGTTTTCTTCCCATCCTGCAGCCCCACACTTGTCAGAGCTGCCTGGAATTCCACCAGCAACGCAGCTTCTCCGCGTCAGTGGTAATTACAGACAACAGAGGCTGCTACTCCTTGACAAAAGGCTTTCGTTCCCGCTCGTCCCTTACAGCCCTGCCGTCAGAATTAAATCCATTTCCCGCACGAGGCTGGGAGGAAATGAGAGCTCTCTTGGCCGTGCGCGCTGACAAAAGGACGCTTGGCGGCGCCCACAGCGCCCCCTCTAGCGGGCCGCTGCCCGGCTGCCCCAGGGCCGCGGTGCTGCAGTGCCCCCGCCCGCAGTGCCCGCCGCCCGCGCTGCCGCAGTCCCGCTGCCGGGCCTCGGCCCACGTCCACTCCGCCACTACCAACTGCCCGTAAGAGCCAAGAGCTAATATGAGGATTTTGTTACTAGGAAGAAAATCTGAAACGTGAGCTTCCTTAAATGATATATCCTCCCTGGGATTAAAAAAAGAAAAAAGTCCTACAGCTGGAATATTTATTGTCTGGGAAGAACATCTGCCTTTAGAAAATTAACTATTAGGGATTTTAATAGCAATTGTTGACCATTTGAATTCTGAGCCAAAATTACCCCTATCCTAATTCTGACTCCATCTTCGACTACAACAAAATTTTTGTTGTTGTGCTGCAGTCTGGGACTGTGAGCCCAGCTCCCTCCAGTTCTCATTACTTCCTCCTCTCACCCCTCTCCTCATCCCAGAGGGAACAAGTTTAGTGAATAGGGAACTGGGTAGAGAACCAGAATACTTGATGACAGTTTCAGACCTGCCATTAAATAGCTGTGTGACTTTGATGAAGTCACTTAACCTTTCTGGGCATTACTGTCTTAGTCTGTAAAATGACAGTGTACTTAAGGCATCTTCCACTTCTACTTTCTGGCAGTGTTTCTCAATATGCCCTCAGAGTAGGAATGTCAAGTGGTAGCTTGGGAGTTTAGAACCCCATAAGCTTCACCAGCTTCCCCAAATCAGTATCCACTCCAAGTGTTTTTTTTTTAAATGTTGATTGCAGGGCAAGTATGGCTTCCAGAAAAGCCCCTGGTCACTTCCCCCAACCAGATCATGGCCCATCTGCTCCTTTTAGGTTCTGGGCCACCACCGCATTTAGACACTCCCGTAAAAATCTCCTGACTCCACCACAGTGCTCCTGCAGGATCAGAATCTCTGCAGGTGAGCCTAGGAATTTTTTTTTTATTTTTTAACAAGTATCCCTAGTAATTCGGTTGCACACTGACATTTAAGAAATGCCACTCTATGTGAGCTACAACGGATGTGGAAAAAGAGAAAATGCCCACCACAACCACCCTAGAACGGACAAATATTCCATCTCAGACACCAGAGTAAGTGGTGTCTTTCTGCTCTAGCTCTTCCAACCCTTCTATCCCCCTGTCTCGACCCCCTCCTTTCCTACCCAGAGCTTCTCATTCACTCCCATTTCCCTTCCAGAATGGCTGATTCCATAAGCCCTTTCCCCATTCTCCTGTCAAAACCTGCTAGAACTATAAGCAGCTGAGCCACTGGGACCCAAGGTCTGCCTGGCCAGAACCAGGAAGTCGTGTGTTTACTGAGACACTTCAGGCGGCTCTGCATTATTGGTGCTGAGTGATGACATCTAGGGAGTCAGGTACATCTTCTCCAAAGCCCTGAGATCATAGTTATGGTGGGCCCTTTTCCGAAATAGAACCCAAAAAGGGAATAGAGAATTTTTGTTTAGTCCAGAAATAGCAGGCTTCATAAATCCCCTTAGTCATCTCCATCACTCAAAAATTTCTCTTCCTGATGTATTATTAGCTTTCTCAAACTAGTAATTGCAAACTCTTGTTGGCTCCTGCCACTGCTCTGAGGGCTTTACATGCACTTTTATTCATTTAATCCTCACAAGAACTCCATAGGACAGTACTATTATGACCCCATTTTACAGTTGAAGAGATTGACACACAGAGAGGTTAGGTAACTTGCTCAAGGTCATACAGCTAGTGGGTGGCTGCGATGGTATTCAAACTCACACAATATGGCTCCAGAGCTTATAAGCCCTACCACTACCCTGCACATGGCTTCTGGGAGGAGACAAAAAAAATTAACTTGGAAATGAAGAACTAGTACAAGACAGTGATAAAGTTGATTAGGCTGATAGCTGATACATTCTTTTCCCAAAAAAAGTGATTCTGTTCTTCTCGTCGTCAAAGTCCTAAAAAAAAATTGCATGGTGCACTGGGTGTTATACGCAAGTAATGAATCATGGAACTTTACATCAGAAACTAGGGATGTACTGTATGGTGACTAACATAAAAAAAAAAAAACTCCTAAAAAAAAATATCCTCCAGCTTCTCTTATGTGCCATCTGAATGTGTCAAGTGCTGGAAAGATTAGCGTCATCCTGTGGCTTTAGCAATTGTTCAAATATCAGATAGGAAGCAAGATTTCAATATATAAATTTCCATATTAATAGCCTATGTGGAATTTTAGTGGAAGTTCCTGAAGTTCTCACTCAATTCCAAATTCACTTTGAAATCCTACAAAAGCAACAAGAACTGCAGTTGGTTCCACAGGCTATCCTGGGAAGATCACAAGAATTCAGAGTCCCCACCACAGAAAACCCAAGATGCCTAGCCCTTAACTAGGTATAGGAAAGCATAGAAGACTCCACATCAGGCCCAGAAAATCACATTTAACTAGCCCCCAATGACCAGGTAATCTAAAATTAGATTTCCTAACTGATTTGCAATAAAGGTATTTCTAATCCCGTGGTCTCTTGACAGAAAAGGGTTTCTGGTCAGCAATAACTTATAAAGTAAGAAGATGGCAGTGTAAGAGACACCTGTGGTGCCTCCACCTCCTGGTATTCATGTCCTTGTGTAATCCCCTCCCCTTAGGTGCTGGCAGGACCTGTGACTTGCTCCTCACTGACAGAATACAGCAAAGGGGATGGGATGTCAGTTCTGTGATTGCCTTGCATAAGGTTCTTCATCTTGCTGACTTTCTTGATTACCTTCTTAGTTTGTATGCTTTGATTAATTAAATAGCAATGCTAGGAAGACCTACATAGCAAGGGACTGAAGGTGACACCTGGCCAACATCCAGCTAGAAACTGAGGTCATCAGTTCAAAAGTCCTAGAGGAAATGAACGTGGAAACAGATCCTTCACCAGTCAAGCCTTCAGCTGAGACCCTAACCCAGACCAACACCTTGATTTCTGCCTTGAAAGTGAGCTTAAAGCAGAGGACCCAGCTAAGCCATGCCCAGGTGTGACTCCTGATCCACTGAAATGGTGAGGTAATGAATGTGTTAAGTTGCTATGGTTGTGGTAATTTGTTACACAGCAATAGATAACTAATGCAGTGCCTTAGCACCCTCCAGGCACAGGCATACTTATCAATGGCCTTCCCCAGGGCATGTCAGAGGTGCTGGAGGGACTGACACCCCAGAGGACCTGCTCTCAAACAATGACCATCGGGAGTTGATGAATAGCCTGGTCCCTCATTCCTAAGTATTGGAAGGACACCTCTGAAGCATGTTGTACATAGTCTCCCAGAGTGCCTCAGCAGGACTGAGCCCCAGTGGCCCACAGCAGTAACCTGCTCAGTCATGCATCTTTCATAGTCCTCCTTTTCTTCTCTATATTACTTCCCCACTCCCCTACTGGTGGTTCCTGGGCTTGTCTCCCAAATAAACTACAAATCATGGCCTACTTTTAGGGAAATCAAATTTAAGACAAGGAGCGGGGGGCGGGGGGGGGGGGAGAAAGACAGTGCTTTCAAATCAAGACCAATGATAAATTCTAAATCTAGGTTTCCTGAATATGCCCCTCTCTGACAAGCAAAAGTATGGCCAACCCTGTGGCTGAGGACTGCTGTGGAAAGAAAAATGAACTGGGAGTCCAGGGTCTGGGGCTCCAGTCTCAGTCCTAGTGACTGTGTGGACCAAGGAAGACCTGACCCTGGGTCTCACTTCCTAGCTGTAAAGTAAGGGTAACAGCCCTTGCCCTCTGCTATGGGCTGAATTGTGCTCCCCCTACCGGCCCCCTGTCGCCAATTGCTATATCAAAGTCCTAACCTCCAGAATCTCAGAATGTGACTGTATTTGGAGATGGGGTCTTCAAATAGATAATTGAGATAAAGTAATGAGATAATTAGAAGATTAAAAAATTTGGTGATATGGATAGATCCTAATCCAATAAGACAGGTATCTTTATAAGAGGAAATATGGATACAGAGATTGCAGAGGGAAGACCATGTGAAGACATGGGGAGAAGTCAACCACCAATAACCTAGGAAAGGAAAACCAACTCTACTGACACCCTGATTTCTTGATCTCATGTAAACTTCTGTTGTTCAAGCCACTTTGTTATGGCAACCCTAGAAAACTAAGTCTCCTACCACTCAGGGTTGCTGCGCAGACAAAATAGGATACTAAGTGTAAGTACTTACAGTCTTATTACTGATCAGAATGAGACAACCAGCAGCCATAACCCTGGCCACAGAGGGAAGAGCCGCACAGGGTGGGTGGTAAAGCAGCACCCACAGCTGGTGGAGAGGCCCCAGACTCCAGAAGAAAGGCAATCCTTATTATAAAGTGGCACAGAAGTCGGCTAAATTGTGTCCTGGTGTTTTGTAGAAGGTAGAACGTACAAATGATAAAATTAGATATTTAACAGAGGAGATTTCTAAGCAAAATAGTGAAAGTGCAAATAGGGTCCTTCTTACTGCTTATAGTAAAATACAAGAGGAGAGATGAATTAAAGGAAGAAACATTAAACACAAAGGAACCAGAGCTTGAAGACTGGGAAAATTCTCATCTATATTGTAAAAAGTGAAAACGCTTGTTCTGAAGAGAGCACTAAGGGTGTGGCTGAATAACCATTTGATAAAGAGGTCATGGAATGTAACTCATGGACCTAACCAGCCATCTTAGCAGAGGCTAGGAATAGTGTTGGGTTTTTCCAGCAAAGACTGTGCTGGTTTGAATTAAAGGGGACAAAAAAAGCAGGACAGAATGAAGGAAGGATGAGACCACAAAGCTACTCAGTTGCAAACGTGTACTGCTCTTCCAGGAAAGGGAAGAATGACCCCAAAGACACTGCCATTCCAACCACAGGCCCAGGGGTCAAGTTGGTTTCCTCCTGGCTTCAGAGGGCAGGGCCACTGCGGAACTCTATGGGGTGATGCTTCCACCACAGTGGGCCTGGAAGGTAGGACACTGAGCCAAAGAGGATTTTTATAGGCTTAAGATATAATGGAATTTGCTTTGCTAGGTTTGGGAATTGCCTGGAACCCATCACTCCTTTCTTCTTTCTGATTTCTTCCCTTTGGAATGGGAATGTCTGTCTTATGCCTCCTCACCACTGTAGTTTGGAAGCACATAACTTGTCTGGTTTCACAGGCTGATGGCTGGAAGAGAATTTCACCTCAGGATGAATCATACCTCAGCTCTCACACATACATGATTTAGAGGATATTTAGATGACACTTTGAACTTCAGACTTTAGAACACATGCTGGAACAAGTTAAGACTTTTGGGGCTATTGAGATGAAATGAATGTATTTTGCATGTGTTAAGGGCATGAACTTTTGGAGTCAGGGGCCAAAAGCCATGGACTGAATTGTGTTCCCCTCCCGCCTTACAAGAGTTGTATGTTGAAGCCTAACCCCCCAGTATGACTATACTTGGAGATAGGGCTTTTGGGTGTTTGTTAGGGTTAAATGAGGTCAAAAGGTTGGGGCCCTTAATCCAATAGTATTGGTGTCCTTCTAAGAGGAAGGGAGACAAGAGTTTGCTCACTCGCGCACACACTGCTAATTCTCTCCACCCATCCCCACCCTACCATGTGAGGCCACAGAGAGAAGTCTGAAAACCAGGAAGAGCAGCCTCACCAGAAACCAAAACTCTTCTGACCTTGATCTTGGACTTCTCCGCCTCCTGAACTGTTAAACTGTTGTTTAAGCCACCCAATACAGGATTTATATTATGCCAGCCCAAGAAGACATACACATTCTGTGCCTTGGTTTCTCCACCTGTACAAAAAGGATCATCAGGTCTATCTCATAGGACTGTTACAAGAACAAGGTAACATATGGAAAGCATGGGAACAGATACAGCATATATTAAGTGCTATGTCTTTGTGAGCAATTGTTATAAAGATGAAGATTGTCTCCATGCTCAAGGTGCCTTATGGCCTTAGCTGGGTATTTAGACAGCCTTGAAAATAGTCACTGCCAGTGGCTAATGCCTACCACTCCATACTCTTCTAGCTTAAGTTTACATTCCTATTAAAGGTTAATTGCCCCAGGAAGGGTAATAGGCACTTATTCCTCAAGTGATGAAAACAGACAGAATGAAAAATATTCGATTTATGTCCTTGAAAGGATGGAATGGAAGCTGCATAGGGGTTGAGGGATAAGTGTGAAGCCTGAAGACCCTGAAATCTACTTCAAAGCATGAGATTAAGGAAAAAGAGTTGAGTAAGGCCATTTAAAGGGTAACTGGTAAACTTTGAATTATCACGATTTTTAAAGAGACTTCAGAACTTTCAAGACTGTATTTATTTGTCTCTAGAAGGTAGCCCTGGGCTGGCCTTTTCACTTTTCATATTTGGGGGAGCCTGTAACAGAGAAGAAAGTCCCTTATAAATGGCTAAACGATAAAAACAGACAGTTCCCAAAAGAACTATGTAAAAAATGTTTCATTAGTAACCAAAGCTGATTTAAACCATTTTTTACCTATTAAAATCCTATCATTTTAATAGATCCCACTCTTAGCAAGGATATAGTGAAATCAGCACTCAGAGTTGGCGGTATTATAAAGTGGCCCCATGCATCAAGTCATAGATTGTACCTACCTGTGAATCAGAACTTCCACTTCTAGGAATCTATCCTAAAAAAAGAAAGAAGGAAGAGGTAAACACATCATGCTACTTGCCATGTTTATGAGAGCAAAAAACTGAACACAACTTAAATGTCCAAAAATTAGAAAACCATTCCATTTAATGGACCATTAAAACTTGTAGAATAAGAAGAAACAGAACACACAGTGGTATATACCTGTGATTATTTCTTAATTTAGTTGTATAAGAAAAAAATTTTGGAAGCATTTTAGTATATTTCCATCAGTGGTTTTACTAAGATGGTAAGATTATTTTGGGTTTAATATTCTGAAATCTCAACTTGAAGAAAAAAACACTCATGATGAAAAACGAAGTCACTCCAATCAATCACTGTGGATAATAAAGTACTATAGTCACATGCTTTAATTCAGCTTATAAAAACACATTTACCTCTTTCCTAGTCCATTCTCATTTATATTTCAAGGGTGAGTTTTGTTAGAATGAAAGGCAGTAAAGAGTTTAACACTATTACCCATATGCCCTGATTCCATCATTCACTGACCCAGTGGATATTGGGCAAGTTCCTTAACTTCTGTTTTGTTTCCTGATGTGTAAAATGGATATAATTATACAGCACACAGTGGTCATGAAAATTAAATAAGTTAATATATATACACCACCAGGAATAGTGCCCAGCACAAAATAAGTATCAATAACTTTTCTGATCTTGATCTAGTCTTTCCACTATGTATGTGATTAAGCTAACATTTTGAGTTCCAGTTTAGCTTTAAAAGTTTCATTTAAATTTAAATTTTTTTTTCACATATCCAGAGTGTGTTAAACCTAAGAGACAAATTCAGGTATTGCTGGGTTTACCCAAAGAGTTAAAGGATAATTTGATCCTATAGCCTAGAATCTAGTGTATTATAGATCATTGTCTTAGTTTGGTTTTCAGTATTAGCCAGAAAATTCCAGGAATGTAATATTTAAGTATCAGATATGAAAACTTGAAGATTATCAATGTTGCTTTATTCTCATAGTTCATTAAAAAAAAAACAACCTACTGGCCTCATCTGAATAGTTGAAGGTCCAGGAAGAGGGTGGTCTGAGAAACCAGACTCAGCTTGCTACTCAGCCCCTCTGATAGGGTGGGCATACTACTGTTGTTGGTTGTATAGCTGCATGGTTTCACATATTATCCAATGTACCTTTCCCTCCCCCCACTGAGCCAATGCTTGGGGGTGGGAGGCAGGGAAAGAGGTAGATAGATACCAACCAGAAGCCCTCACTTACTTAGCTTCAGATTTCAGTTCCCAGCACACTAGTCTGAAAAGCAAGGCTCTCATTTGAAAGAAGCTGACTTCGTTGAAAGAGAGAATAAACATGAGGGTTCTGGTGGGCCAGAACTCAGATGGCAGCTCAGGTGAGCACAAAGCAGAGAGAAGGCAAGATATGATGTGGGAAAGATTTCCTACAACCAAAAATGGAGATGAAAGTTGAAACAGCAGGAAGTAGTTATTCAGAAGGGATAGAACTAGTTTGTAGAAGCTGGTTGATCCCTGGCGAAGAGTCTTACACCACGCCATCCTGGGCCTTGACCCAGGGATGGGGAAGAGTTACATAAGGGAACAGAACCCAATAAAGATAAAGAAGAATCTGAGGAAAGCAAGGATTTATACCCACTTCATGGGATGTAGCCTCTCACAGGAGTTTAGTGACCACATGGCTGAGGGACATCATCAAGTATGTGCCTGAGGGCAGCTGCATAGCCCATCTGGCAGTGGGAAAGTCAGGGAGACCAGAAGATGCCTGGGTTCTAAAAGGAGAAGGCCCAGTAAGCCTTGCCTAGTGAAGAGAAGCCACAGTGGGGCCATGGACATCCACAACAGATGTCAGCTCAACAAGACTGGGGGCCCAAGAACAAGCTGGGGAAATACACATGAGCATTTCCATTGTAGCCTCCATAGTCCATACGCTTTTTACTGTACCTAAACGAGGACAAGAGGATCTTCTATGGGAGCTGGCATAAGAAGCAAAAAGACCTATAGGGATTCTGAACATTAAACAGATACGGTATTTACTCAAAGAAGTATTTACCCTTAATGGGGTAAGCCAGTCTTCCCACCATCTGAGTCATAGGGTCTTACTGGGTTCTCAAAAGTAGAATTCAACATAGGAAGTTACATTTCTTCCCATCTAAATTGTGCTCATAATTGTCAGTCCTGCTTTGGTGTGTGAAAGTCCAGTCAGGACCCAGAGATCAGAACCAGTATTGTGACTATAGCCTTACCATCTCACATCTACAGGGAGAGCTGCACAGATCATATTCCAGCAAATGAGCTCCTTTATTATGAGCAGGGCTTTGGCCACCAAGGCCCATATGGTCTGTCTCTTCCCTTGGGTGCCTGATCCAACTTGTATGATGCAGGAAAACTCTACTCCTAGGTTCTTCTCACCTCAGAGCACCCCAGTGAGGCAGGTGCCCCAGGCCCATCTTCCACACTAGAAGGACACATTCTTGGGGACAAAAGTCTTCCAAAAAGGAAAGGAGTGATCCAAAGAGGACCAGAAGAATTCTCCAAAATAATCAAGTTGTATTTATAGCCCCTACCCTCCCACTGGAAGTTCTACCTTTAATACTCTGTCTTTGGAATCCATTTTATTGCTAATCCATTCTGTATAATACAGAGATTAGAACAAGCGGAGAAGGTGGAGGGTGGGAGGGCACACTGACTTCCCTCAGGGGCTAGCTACTGCGGTCCTAGTACTTGATGGCTTTCTGCTAACCCAAAGAGCAGTCTGTCTCAAGGGAGGTCAGTAGTACATCAGAGAAGTCCTGAATCTACCTTTGAGAGACCTTCTACTCAATTCTTGTAATTTTCCTCTGTATCTTTGTGGAACCAACGAGATAGGCCTTTTATAAAACTCATATAAATATTCCCTCCAGAAGTCCACTAGAATAGATGAAGACTTACTTCAATTAATTTAACCACCAGGCCCATCATAGGTCAGAGAAATATAAATTATTAGCTTTCTTGAATTATGTTCAGCTCACTGGCAGAGTTAGGAGCACATACCAGGTAGAGATCTCGTCAAATACACCAAACTTCACACACATACACTAAACCCACTTTTGTGACTGATTTAATTTTTCTGTGGGGACAGAAGATTGAGAGTTACAACAAAGGAAATCCCCCTCTCTTATTTTCATGAAGAAATTCATCTTCCCTCTAACATTCTCTTCTCATCCTGATCACAACAGGGCCTCAAGAGTCTTCCTTGGGTGCTGCTTGGATCTCTTCCTGAGTGGCTGCACCCTGGGGCACCCTCCATTGGATGTGGGCATCACCCCAAGGTTAGATGGATCCTGTCTTGTATGCTCCAGATCTCACCTTTCCAAAGTCCCAGGGAAAATAACCAGCATCCTTGTAATCACAGCACCAATCCCTAAACCTCCAAAGTTTAGAAGACACTGTAACATCCTGAGCCAACACAACCACTAGATTAGCCTTCACCCGGAGTCGCAGTATTCTTGGTCCAGGGCTTCAAACTCTAATGCCTAGACTGGTAATGCCAACAAGGGGTGGTGGGGCTGAGAAATCAGAGACCACCCACCCTATCAAAAAGAAGTTCAAGTTTTCAAAATACTCTGCTGGCTAAACCCATCAGAATATGCCCCATAGGCTACCAGTGAACACTGGGACAGACAGACGTGGTTCCCAAGGAGAAGCCTAGACCACCACACTGTGGTAGAGTTTTTGCTATCACGTGGAGCCAGCATCTGGGGGAACTATAAGATGGAAGACAGGAGATAGATGCTTCAAGGCCTTCCCAGGGTGTTAATGAATTCATCCCAGCTGGCTAGACCATCTCATTTCAGAGCTTAAAATGCTAGTAGAAGAAATATCCCCAGTGATTAATTTCATACACAGATTACCACAACCTGCCGATGGGGTAGTGGAAATCTACCACCCAGAGAGGCTTCCTTCTCTCAGAAATCCTTCCAAGGCATACTCCCAGAACAGGCTAAAATTTAGAACTGTGTGACGGCAGCACATTGAAGCCCCATAACAGGCACTTATGTTCATCCACATACTCCTTTCCAGAGCCCTTCTGACCCCAGCACAATTGGCATCTCACTCTACAACATTGAGGATGGTCTTTGTGCAGGGACATGCCTCTATAGATCACAGCCAACTCTGAACAAAATTCAGAGCCTTGCAGGATATGAAATGCCCAAGCCATAAACACAGGTGTCAAATAAAAGTAATAAACAATAGTGGGTCAGTGAACATCTTGGCACCCAAAACAGCAAAATCCTACACCTTGAAAGTCCAATTCTAAACGCGACTTGCCAGGACCTTGACATTGATCCCTATTCCTACCAAGGCCAGATGCCGTGGCTTCACACAGCTTGTGGCCCTCCCCATTTGCACACACACTTGCTGATTCAGTCCCCAAGTGAACCTGCTCTGGCCCGAGAAGTTAATCTCCATGCCTGCCATCAGCAGATTCTTATGTACTTCATTTGGGATTTTTGCCTCTCAGGAATGTTGTTGATCTTGCACAGCTTGTTCTGACCCCATCCTCAAATCCCCAAAAATGCCCATCTCTGCCAGCACCAGGATTCCACCCCTCTGATCCTCTCCTAGGGCAGGAAGAAGGGTGCAATGCCTGCACACTGAAGCTGGAGGGGGCCTGCCTCCCAGATCCTAAGCCCCTCTGTACATAGCATTTCAGTCCAACGAGTCACATCAGCTATACCCAGGTTTCCAGTTAGGGTGTCTGGCCAGGACCCTGAAACCCTATATAATCACCTGTTCAGGTAAACTGCACTGTACCCTTATGAGAATTGTTTGGCAAACAAAGGCCAGGCTGAGCTTTGTTTCCCTGGCCCCTCCCACTCCATCCTGGTTCTTGATTGTAAAATGTAAGCTTTTATAAAGTTATTAAAAGTGACTTTGAATAATTGCTCAAGCCACATGCCAATAAGGATCTTGGAGTTAAATCTATTAATAAGGAGAAAACGAACCAGAAAGATAGTCACACAGTAGGCACTTCAAAGAGAAAAAATCACTTCCCCCTCCCATCCTGAACAATTCAGTCCTAATGCTGTCAGCTCACAGTGAGGTAGGGGGATCCATGGTGGCCCTGAGTGCAGTACTGGAGGCTGAGCAGGGTGAGAATGGCATCCACACATGGAGATGGTCATGTCAGAGGATGTCAGAGACCAAGCAGATAAGGGAAGGGGCCACACAGTGGGGTGGCCCATTGCAAAGTGGTAAAGTCCAATCAGCAAGAGAGAGGCTTTGGAAGGGCAACCTGGCATGGAGAGTCAGACCCAAGCCAGGTAAGAAGGGTGCCCAGGCAGAGGGGCAGGGTAGCATGGGGAGAAGATGCCCATGCCAAATCTGGTAGGCATGCATGCATGTAGGTGACCTCACATGGTGAGCCAGAGTCCAAGCAGGGTGAGGAGATGTCCATGTGTGGGGTGAGGGATGGCCTGAGTAGAATGTCAGAGCCAGGGAGAGGGTTCTTACAGCAGGGCAGCTTGTCATGGGTGCTGTTATGGGCTGAATTATGTCCCCTCATAATTCATATGTTGAAGTCCTAACCCCCATACCTCAGAATGTAACTGTATTTGGAGATAGCGCCTTAAAAAGGGTGATTAAGGGACACTGGGTAGCTCATCGGTTAAGTGCCTGCCTTTGGCTTGGGTCATGATCCCGGGGGCCTGGGATGGAGTCCCTCATCGGGCTCCTTGCTCAGTGGGGAGCCTGCATCTCTCTCTGCCTGCCACTCCCCCTGCTTGTGCTCTCTCTCTCTCTCTGACAAATAAGTAAATAAAATCTTTTTTAAAAATGGTGATTAAGTTAAAACGAAGGGTGGGGAAATTGAGGGGAGATGGGCTAAATGGGTGATGGGTATTAAAGAGGCCACTTGTTGCGATGAGTGCTGGGTGTTGTACATAAGTGATGACTCACTGAATTCTACTCCAGAGACCAATATTGCACTATATGTTAACTAAAATTTAAATTAAGAAAAATAAAATATAATGGAGGGTGGAAACAAATCCAATATGACTGGTGTCCTTATAAGAGAAAATTGGGGCACACACACACAGAGGAAAGACCATTTGCAAGTCAAGGAGACAGGCCTCAGAAGAAACCAAATTTGCCAATGCCCTGATCTCAGATTTCCAACCCCTAGAACTTCGAGAAATAAATTTCTGTTGTTTAAACCACTTAATCTGTGTTTTGTTATGGCAGCCCTAGCAAACTAATACAGGTGCTAAAGCCCAAAAGGGGTCAAGAGCCACCATGGGGGAGCCATCACAGAGAGGAGAAGTAAGTTACACATGGGGTGTCCTTGATGAAAGATTCATTCCAGGGCTCGGGGTGGGAAAGTATATGATGTTCAAGCTCAGAACATCTTCTGCCAGAAAGGAAGTGATCAAAAAATGATAGTGACAGGTCAAGCAGAAAGGCAGTCCATTTGAAGGGGCCTTCCCTGGCCACAATGAGGACAATTTGCATAACAAAATAAATCGTGAAATACTATGATATTATGATGATAATCTACTGAATTAAATAGAAAACTATGTGTCTATCATATAAAATTATAAATGAATATAGAAACAACCAAAATGTTCTACAATTTAAAAATGGGGTACTTGGGTAGCTCAGTCAGCTAAGCATCCAATTCTTGATTTCGTCTCAGGTCATGATCTCAGGGCCGTGTGGTTGAGCCCTGCATCAGCTCTGTGCTAGGCATGGAGCCTGCTTGGGGTTCTCTCTCTCCCTCTACCTCTTTCTCTCTTTCCCTCTCCCTCCTTCTCTTAAAAAAGTTCTACAATAAGTAAATGGTTAAACTGTGACACATCCACCCCACGGGCTAATATTCAGCAATGAAAAGGGGGAACAGACTTTCAATACAACCACTGAGATGTTTTAAATGGCACTGTGCTAAGTAAAAAGCCAGAGGGGGTTAGGACTTCAACTCTAAAGAATAGCATGGAGGACATTAGGAGAAGGAAGGGAAAAATGAAGGGGGTGGAAGTCAGAGGGAGAGAAGAACCATGAGAAACTTTGGACTCTGGGAAACAAACTGAGGGTTTCAGAGGGGAAGGGGGGAAGGGGAATGGGCTAGCCTGGTAATGGGTATTAAGGAGGGCTCGTATTGCAATGAGCACTGGGTGTTCTATGCAAATAATGAATCATGGAACACTACATCAAAAACTAATGAAATATTGTATGGTGACTAACGAAACATAATAAAATTAAATTAAAATAGAATAGAACAGAATATATACTGCATGATTCCATATAGTATAGAACATTCCCCAAATGATATAGAGATCGAGAAGAGATTAGTGGTTGCCAGGGGGGTAGGGAGAGTGGAGATGTGGGGGCAGTGGGTGGGTAGCAGTCCAGAGAGCTTTATGGGGGTGGAATAGTGCTGTATCTTGCCAGGAGTGGTGATTCCACAAATCTACACATGTGGTAAAATGACAGGAAACTACAGACACATAGCACCAATATTGATTTTCTCATGGTGATATTGTGCTATAGTTACAGAAGATGTAACCATTAAGGGAAACCAAGTTAAGGGTATATGGGACTTCTCTGTACTATCTTTGTAACTTCCTGTGAATCTATAATTATTTCCAAATAAAAAGTTTCTTTTTTTTTTTAAGATTTTTATTTGTTTATTTGAGAGAGACAGAGAGCACAAGTGGGGAGGAGAGAGAGGGAGAAGCAGGTTCCCCGCTGAGCAGGGAGCCCGATGCAGGACTTGATCCTGGGACCCTGAGATCATGACCTGAGCCGAACGCAGATAGTTAACTGACTAAGCCACCCGGGTGCTCCAAAATAAAAAGTTTCATAAATATAGAATGTTTGGTGAAGAATAGGATACATAGATAGCTCCAAAGCACCTCCACACAAAACACTGATTACAAAGGGAAAAAGCTAACTTTAGAGAGGCCCAGCAGTCACTGCATTAAGCAAATGATTGAAGTGAACATATTAATAGATCAAATCAAAATGTACCCCATCCAATAGGATGCAATGAGTAGAAAATAGCATCACTTCCGTGATATCCCCGCCAAAGATTCATGTCTGAATCTAATCAGGAGGAAATAGACAAACACAAATCAAACATTCTACAAAACAACTGGCCTATAATCTTCAAAATTGTCAAGGTCATAAAAGTCATGGAAAGACCTACAAAGTGTTCCAGATAACCAGAAGCTAAAGAGAGATGACAATTAAATGCAACTCATAATTCTCAGGTGGTCCTTCTGCTAAAAAGGACATTCAGACTGTTGGTGAAAACCTGAACGGAGCCTGAGGATTTCATGGCAGTAATGCCACAACATTGACTTCCTGATTTTGACAGCTACACTGTGGTCTACAAGAGAATGTCCCCCATTTATAGGAAATGCACACTAATTAGGGGTGAAGGGGCATCAAACTGACAACTTACTCTCAAATGGGTCAGGAAAAAAGTTATTTTTACTCACAACCCTTCTATAAGTTGTTTCAGAATAAATGCTTTTATGTTAACAATAAATTATTTAGATGTCAAAGAATGAGAAACCCTTCACAAAACTGATGAAATCCTAGAACATTTCTGCAAAAATGGCACTCTTTATATTCAGGCCTGGAAAATCACACTTGGCAGAAGGTACATGCAGATCTAAAAATCTCAGAAACATGATTCTTTGTTCATTCTAAGAACTAGCACAGTCTTTCAACTAGCAATTTAACTGCATTGGCTAAAAGACGGAAATGTGTCTAACTCCCTTTTTTAAAAGAAAGTTCCGGTTAGAACTTTTCTGTGTCTTACTAGAAAATGTTGGTCCCCACTTTAAATCTACTTACTATAAACGGCCTATTTCCAGGATCAAGAATCCTTGGAAGATAAGGACATCCTGTACGTCCTTGCTGCTGGTGTTGCCAAGCATAAGGCTTTTCTGTTTCCATTCAGCTTCTAGTCCCAGTCCAGGCCCAAAAGGACTGTCAGGAAGGTGCAGCTGGGCAGCTCACCACAAGAAAGACATGGTAATACCAACCCGCTAAGGTTCAGTGAGGATTAAATGCAAGTAAGAGTCTTGTCTTAATACACAGAACATATTAAAACTAACATTACCATTATTAACAGAGAGCAGGTTCAAGGTTCAGCTCAGGCCACATCTTTGTCCTTACTTTTGTTCTCAGTCATTCCCTGTCAGCTCATATGGTAGCCATGGGAATTTTGTCTCCTAAGGGTTGACTGGCAAGGGAAGGTTTGGTTTATAGGTCAAGTGGCCAGAATATGAAAATCTAAAACAGCGTGTACAAAAGTAGAATCCTTAGAAAACAGTAATCAAGTCAGAAATGGCAGCCAAGGCCAGCCAGTCAGGAGGAAGCCTGTAATACCTCAAACCAGAATAGAGCATTATTAAGGGCCAAGTGAATGAACTCAGAACACTTGCTACGAGCAGAGCTAGGATTCCTGTGGCTTATTATTGATCACTCACCAATCAATACTGATTGCTCATGATGAGTCAGATTTAATAATGTATGTCCAAGTGAACACTGACATCCCAAACACTGCACTAGACACCTCACTGACATGACTCCATTTGAGCCTCACAATTACTTGATGTACAAGGTAGGTACAATTATCATTCCCATTCCACAGATGGGAAGACTGAAGATTAGAGAGATTCAGTAGCTCACCCAAGGTTACACAACTAGCAAGGGGTAAAACCAGCATTTGAACCCCAGTGTTTCGTCTCTAGAACCTGCACTCAACTGCTATTCGAAACTGCCTCCCACCACCAACCATCATTTGTGACTCCACAGCTCCCACCAACCCTTACATCACACTAAGCAACTTGCTTGTTACCGTATGCTGGGTTCCAGTGCCTACAAGCCTTTGTTTCTATAGCAGTCATGCTGTAGGATGGACCAAGGGGTCTCGTCAGAGTGTCAATGAGACATAGCAAGGGCAAAAAGTCTACCTTGTGGACTTGGAGAAGCAGGCTGCGACTTCTATCTAGCAGCTTCACTAGCTTGGCAAAGTAATAAGAGCTATTATAATAAACTCTTGTTTTTACTTAGAAAATGCTGCCTTCCTATAGGAAACTGAGGGTTGCAGGAGGGGAGGGGCTGGGGGATGGGGTAACTGGATGATGGGCATTAAGGAAGGCACGGGATGTAATGAGCACTGGGTGTTGCATGCAACTGACGAATCACTACACCCTACCTCTGAAATTAATAATAAACTATATGTAAATTACTTGAATTTAAAATAAAGAAAATGCTCCTTCCCACAAGGCCAACTATAAAATAGGTGTGCATGCCTGTGCACGCATGTGCATGGGGATGTGGTGTCACCACGGATCTTTATGTATGGCAACCTACTTCTTTTTCAGGAGACCTGAGTCAGAAAAACTTTTGATGAATTAATTAGGGCCATAAATAAGTAAACTTAGGTCTGTACTGGATAACTCTAGAGGGGTTGCCTTCTCCTTGAATTGCTTAACAATTAAGATGGAAACACAATAATAGATTTTCCAAACTAGCAATCTCCACTTTCCCACCTAGGTAACTTTCACAAAATGATCTTATTTCAATCATCTTTTAGCTTGGAAAATTCCACACACTTCAAGGAAAATATTTTGAGTTTTTTGACATCTATGTGGCTATTTAAGAAGAAACACATTACCAGACTCCTGGTTGGGGAGATAACTCCAGTCGTAGACATCACGCTCTGGCGACAAGTGTATGCTGACTCACCACTGCCACCATCTGCCCAGGGCCTTTCCTCCTCATTCTTCAAGCCCACAGTACAGCTGGCATGCTGGGTGATGTTTCTGGATAGATCTCTAGCCAAGGATATAGGTGGTTCAGAAGGATTGTTCCTATAGTTCTGGTGATCCGGATTTTGTCTCTAGAAACCATATTTAGTTGTCAAACAGTATAATAGGACAGTCATATTTTGAAGATTTAAGTCAATATATTTCAAAATTTTAATCAATGTAGCTTCATTTAAGTGATAAGGGCAATCTTAAGTTATTATGGATGGAAAGAAAATCATTACTCAATAGACTATATTTGTTTTTCTATAACCTTAAAATGTTGTGCAATTGGCAACTGCATTAAAAAGATTATCCCATGGAGCAGATCCTGTAGTTTATAATAAATGCAGCACAAAACAAAGCACTTCTGTTACCCATTCAAGGAAAAACTAAGGCAGCCACCAGCTCATGTGCAAACACTATGGTCATGCCACAACCCAAGCATCCAACTGGCTAACAGGACAATCCATTCCCACCCATTGGAGAATGTATCCCCTCAAGAGTCACCCAAGTAGTGGACAAGGAAAAAAATTGAAAATACCGTTATATACCTGGCCATTCCTGCCCTAAGCTTCTGGAATGATTGTGTTTCTCTACTCTCTAGTACCTGTCCTTCTCCTCTGTTCTTAAACACAATGACATCACTACTTAGAAAAGACTTTCACTGATCTAACCATTTTTCTTCTTCCATCTTTTTGATCCTTCTTTAAGGTCTCAGATTGCCAGGTTTAATGGACTTGAAGTTTGCCATCTGTGCTCTGCCTGGACTTCAGACACTCACATACACCCAACCCCCTATAAGTGGACTTCCAGCCCACTCCTATCCCACATCTCACATGCTGGGCCTCTCTGTAGCTTCTTGCACTACTTCCTTCCCTCAGATTCCCAAGATTCTCCCCTGCCCGACCTTAGGTCCTATCTTGCTTCTCCACCTCCCTGCTACCTTCTTCTCTCTGATGGCTCCTCCTTCCTCATGTCAATGGTGTCACTTAGGGCTCATTTCTAAGGCCTTCCTCTCTTTGTATCTTACCTCCTCTGATGACTAATCCACTACAGGTCTTCAAGGCTTGCCTGACCATGCAACTAGCCCATATAACTAGCCCATAGCTTCTACCGCCTAATGGACACTTCTGAGCTATGCACCCTGATAATGGTGGTGACAACTATGTGCTTCACGGTTTGCAAAGCAGGTTCAATTATTTCATCCCACCAAATGGTTGCAAACCCCATGAGACTGACATCATAACCACTGCTGAGCATTCCACCAGAGTTGTCCGTCAGGAAGGACCTGTCCAAGGCAAATGCCTCTTCCTTTCTGAGTCCTGTCTGATGGAAAACCACCACTACAGAGTGGGTTTGTGGAAGCCTCCTCTCACGTCCTAGCTATCAAGGTTCTATTAAAGATTCGGCAGTTAGGAGCTAGGTGCCCTGGGCAGTGACAGGAGGTAAGTACAAGGTAATCAGGAACTTGGCTCCAAAGCTCACATAGATCTGGATTCAAACCCCAGTCCTGATATTTCTCAGCTATGTGGCCTCTGCCTGTATTTTGGTTTCCTCCTCTATAAAACATGGATCATAACTAACTCACAGGGTTGTTACAGTCAACTGGAACATATAAGTTGTCTGGCACATGGAAAGGGCTCAGTAAGTGGTGGGTATTGTTCTTAATTCTTAAGCCTTTACCTCAGAGTCTTTGGCTCCTTCCAAAACATCACTGAGAACTTGTATGTATTCAGTTGCACCTTTCAGGATATCAACTTTGCTAGGCTTCCTGCTTTGGGGAAGAAATGGCACAAGTGCCTTCAGTTTGGCAAAACCACGGTTGAGATTTTTTATCTGGAAAACAAAAAAAACACACAGCGACATTTGTATAGATATCCCCCCCCCCCAAACCACAGAAGAGGGTTGTGAGGGCTTGTTTGTACAGCTCTCGTCTGGCTGATGAACCAAAGCAGGCACATGCCAGAGTCACCGCTCCACCAGCAGCACAGTTCCCGGCAATCGAGGAAGGAGTGGCATAAACTCAGCACTGTGGGTGAATGGGCTGGAAGGGAAGGGGGGTCTGTGTTCTTGCTGAACCCCCCGCCTCTTCCTCTTATAGCATACCCACTGTAATGTTCAGGCAGTGGGGTAGTGGCTAAAACTCTAAATCAAAACATCAGGATTTAAAACCCAGCTCTACCATGTGCTAGCTTACAAGAGTGTGTAGGATACTTCATATCACCAAACTATGGTTTGTTTATCTGCGAAGTGGAAAATACCCACCTTGTAAGCTTTTTTTGTGGTGATTAACATAATTACACATAAAACACATCCTCCTGACCTGTTGCATAGAAAGTCCTCAGTAAGTGGTACTGATAATGAATAAAATGTGCAAATACCAAGAGAGACTATGGACTCTGGGAAACAAACTGAGAGCTTGGGGAGGGGGGAATGGGATAGGCTGGTGATGGGTATTAAGGAGGGCACATATTGCATGGTGCACTGGGTGTTATAGGCAAGTAATGAATCATGGAATTTTACATCAAAAACTAGGGATGTACTGTATGGTGACTAACATAATATAATCAAAGAATATTATTATTTAAAAAAAAGAAGTGCTGCTATTTAAAAAATGTGCAAATACTTGTCTACTCAAGCACTGTGCCATCAACTCTTTAACCTCTTTCCCAGCCAAATTGAGTCAAGTGTTAGAGTCCAGAGAGTCTGTATGTTGGCAAGATTTGAAAGGCCGAATAAGGCTATTTATCTATATGTTTATAATTAATTCTCCAGGGTCTAATCCTTCAGTTCCGAAGGCCAGGAACAATGATGACCATCCCCCTAAGGGGAACTGGCTTTGGAAAAACTGGCTTCCACTACACCATAAAGCCAATATACTCATATTGATTGAGAGCCCTCTCCCACTCCAGATCAAAGTGAACAATGGATATAGTCATCTCATTACAGCAGAATATAAAGACCAATAAAAGTATGAAAATGTGGAACTTTGATAAGAGAACTACAAAACAAAATAGAAATTAGATACATTTTTCATGTGCTAAGCTGGTAATACTGTTGTTTTGTTAATCATACCCAGCATTGGAGATGAACAAAAGGAACAGTCTTCTGTCCCATAAGAAGGGATTAAAATTAGTAAACTTCTCTAGAAAGCAGTTGGGCAACTGGCATCAAAAGTTGTGAGATAGCTGCAACATGGAGGGCACTGGAGGAGATAATGCTAAGTGAAATAAGTCAAGCAGAGAAAGACAACTATCATATGATTTCTCTCATCTATGGAACATAAGAACTAGGATGATCAGTAGGGGAAGAAAGGGATAAAGAAAGGGGGGTAATCAGAAGGGGGAATGAAACATGAGAGACTATGGACTATGAGAAACAAACTGAGGGCCTCAGAGGGGAGGGGGGTGGGGGAATGGGATAGACTGGTGATGGGTAGTAAGGAGGGCACGTATTGCATGGTGCACTGGGTGTTATACGCAACTAATGAATCATCGAGCCTTACATTGGAAATCGGGGATGTACTGTATGGTGATTAACATAATATAATAAAAAATCATTAAAAAAAAAGTTGTGAGACTATATAGATCCTATGTCCCAGTAATTCCATTTCTAGCATTTTATTTGAGAGCAATTATCCGACATGAACATAAAACCAGTAAAAAGCTGCAAAAAGCATAAAGACTGGACGAATTATGGTCCATTTATATGACAGAGTACGCAGTAAAAAGCTATTCTTTGAAACTATGCTTAAGAATGAGGAAATGTCAAATCAAAACCACAATGAGATCACCTCACACTGGTCAGAATGGCTAAAATTAACAAGTCAGGAAACGACAGATGTTGGTACGGATGCAGAGAAAGGGTAACCCTCTTACACTGTTGGTGGGAATGCAAGCTGGTACAGCCACTCTGGAAAACAGTATGGAGGTTCCTCAAAAAGCTGAAAACAGAGCTATCCTACGATCCAGCAATTGCACCCCTAGGTATTTACCCCAAAGATACAAATGTCGTGATCCGAAGGGGCACCTGCACCCCAATGTTTATAACAGCAATGTCCACAATAGCCAAACTATGGAAAAAACCCAGATGTCCATCAACAGATGAATGAAGAAGATATGGTGTGTGTATACACACACACACACAATGGAACATTACTCAGCCATCAAAAAAATGAAATCTTGCCATTTGCAACGATGTGGGTGGGGCTAAAGAGTATTATGTTAAGTGAAATAAGCCAATCAGAGTAAGACAATTATTATATGATTTCACTCATGTGGAATTTAAGAAACAAAACAGAGGGGGCGCCTGGGTGGCTCAGCGGGTTAAGCATCTGCCTTCGGCTCAGGTCACGATCCCAGAGCCCTGGGATTGAGCCCCGTGTCAGGCTCCCTGCCTGGCCAGGAGTCTGCTTCTCCCTCTTCCTCTTCCCCTCTCTCCACTCATGCTATCTGTCTCTGTCTCTCTCTCAAATAAATAACTAAAATCTTAAAAACAAAACAAAACAAAAAACAGAAGAGCATAGGAGAAAGGAGGGAAAAATAAAACAAGATGAAATTAGAGAGGCCAGAGAGGGAGGGAAACCATAAGAGACTCTTAATCATAGGAAACAAACTGAGGGTTGCTGGGGGACAAGGGGGGGGGATGGGGTAACTGGGTGTTGAATAAAGAGGAGGGCAGGGGAAGTAATGAGCACTGGGTGTTACATAAGACTGATGAATCACTGAACTCTACCTTGATTAACGGAATTTTTTTTTTTTAAAAAAGAATGAGGAAATGCTTTTGATAACGTTAATTGAAAAAAATAGAAAACTGTGTACCATCTCACAATTTTATAATATATATCTGTGCACACACATAACTAGAAAAAAAAGATTTTATATATATAAGTTCATGGTAGTTGTATCTGTGTTATGGGAGTTTCTGTTCCCTAGCCATTCCTCTGTTTTTCAGGTTTACTAATTTTATCCTTGTAAAGAAGAACGAAGGTTACTAGCTTTAAAATAGAGGATAAAACCAGGACAAATTCTTTGCAGAAAGCGATTGCTTCCTGATGGAAAGGCCCATATAAAATGGAAACTACTGAATCAGAATCTTGTTCAAGGCCACATCATCACATAGATCGAAGGGTTATTTTCACAAGGGGTCTAATGCCTAGTGAAACCATGCTTTTCCACTCTTGCAGTTTCTCCAACTTCCCCTGGTCTTCTCTCACTTGGTCCTTTCTCCTCCTGCCCTTTCCCAAAGCTCCAAGCTGATTCACGGGGCTACACTTCCAAAGGGCCCCAGGCATGCAGGAACGTCCCCAGCAGAACCTCCCCCTCAAGTCCCCAGCTTGAAGGCGCGCCCTCTGCAACCACCCCCCTCCCCGCTCCCTAAGCCCGCCTGGGCTGCCGCCAAACCCCACGTTTACAGAGCAGAAGGGAGACCAGCCTGGACACGTTGGGGGCCCCGGTTCAGTTAGAAACACTAAAAGCCACCAGTAGATGTCGCTCGGACTACGGTCCACAAGACCACTGGGCGTTGTGATTCACCGCGTCCCGGCCTGCCTGGGAAATGAGACACGGACTGGAGTGGGAGTCCGGCGCACACCGGGGCACCGTGTTTCCTTACTCTAAAAAAGAGGGAAGAATAACTTCCACTGGGCCCCCTCACCCCATACTGGCTTCCAGGCAGAGATGCAGAAGGAGGGGAAGGGGCGGTGGGATTCCTTTGCGCCCCAAGCGCTCACCCAGCGCGAGCAGCTGGGAGATGGAGGCACAACTCCCGGGCGCTAATCTTTTTGAAAGCACCTGCCGAGGGGAGACATTTTTGACGTTGTCACGGGCCTCGCGTGCCTGCATCCCAGCCCCAGACCCCGCTGCAGGTGGTTAGCAGGTGAGGAGGCCATCCTAGGGTCAAAGAACGAGCAGCCGGACGAAGGAGGAGGGTAACAAGGCCCCTACCATTCTCCCAAGCTGGAGACACGAGTCAGGCCTCAGGAGGTTCGAGTCGCCTCCGAGCCCCGCGGGTGCGCGGTGAGTGGGTGCACCGGTTACTGGCCAGGTGTTTGGTGGGGAGCAGCGTGTCGTGGGGCGGCCGAGCCCGGGTGGCCTGGGGGACCCGCGCGGGGCAGGGCGCTCACCCTCTCGCGCTCCTTGGCGTTGGCCACGCGCCGCCGCTCCAGCACCAACTGGAGGTCCTCTGTCGAGGAGTAGCCTCCCGAGGGCAGCCGCTTGAGCCGGCAGATGGCGGCCAGCTGGGGCAGCGGCCCGAACTGCTCCCGCAGCACGTCCTCCAGCACCTCAGCGGGCGGGACGCCCAGGAGAGCGGGCGCTGCGTCCATGGCGGAGAGCCGCGGGGCAGGGTGGGGGGGCCCGCGCGGCCTTTCATCGCCCGCACCTGGGGCCTCACGAGGCACGGGGGCGGGGCCTGGACCACCTGTCGCTGTTCTGCCGCGGCTGATGCCAGTCGGCTGATGCCAGTCGGGTCGGGCTCTCAGGAAGACTGGCCCTTGGGGATCCGGGTTTCAGCAGCTCCGCAGGTGATTTTGGTGAATACGGGATTACAGATAGACAGCAACTGATTTTCAAATTGGGCTGCACACTGGAATCACCTGGGGAGTTGGGTTTTTCTTAATCCGCCCGCCTGGGGATTACCAGTACCAATCCCCCAAATTCTAATTTGATCAATCCAGGTTGGGGACTGAGCTTCGGGATTCATGTATACACCTGTATGCAAATATATGTATGTACATTGTATACATTTACCAGAAAGAGATGATGGCTATACACAAAACGTTTAAAAAGTTCATTTTGAAATAAATAAAAGTTGCAAGAACAGTAAGAGGTCCTGTAGCCCCTTCACCTAGATTCTCCACTTGTTAACTTTTTTCACATTTACTCCATTGCCCTCTTTCTCTATGAATATTCCCGTTTTCATTATTCTTTTTCTAAAGCATTTCCTAAGTCTTGCTTATGACCACGACATTTTAAAAGAGAAGTCTTTCATTCTGAAGGCCGTCCCTCAACTGGGGTCTGCCCAGTGTCATTTTCAAAAATGGAGCTGTCCTATTAGAGGCCTGTGTCATCGCCGGTGCCCAGAACATCAAAGGCCTCAGACCTTTCACCCCAGTCAAGATTCAGAGCAGGATCAGAAACTCTTCTAGGTATTCTTTTTTTTTTTTTTAAGACTTTATTTATTTGACAGAGAGAGAGAGAGACAGCCAGCGAGAGAGGGAACACAAGCAGGGGGAGTGGGAGAGGAAGAAGCAGGCTCTCAGCGGAGGAGTCCAATGTGGGGCTCGATCCCAGAACTCTGGGATCACGCCCTGAGCTGAAGGCAGATGCTTAACAGCTGTGCCACCCAGGCGCCCCTCTTCTAGGTATTCTAAGCAGATGCCAAGTGATTTAATTCGGGGAGTTAGTGCTTAACGCAATCACTGGGAGGGCTGGTGGAGCCCGAGGGGCTCAGTTGGAGAGCACACTACCAAAGCTGCAGTCAGGGGGCAGGAACCAGCGCTGCTGGAGCTGCCACTCAACTCCCCCAGAGCTGGGCAAGGGGCCCCCAGACACTGCTGCAGAGAAACGCCAAGTCCCCATCCCCTGGCTTGTCCACAGAAAATAAACAAAAGGACAGGGACTTGAGTTCTGCCTGATGTCCATGCTCACCAGCTCACACACCTGTTTCTAAGGAGGTCATCTTAATTGGCATCCAGAAACCTAGAAATAAGGGATTCTGGGAAACAGAATTTCAGCCTTCTTGCCTCTGCAATGCCGGGAGGCACCCTGGAAGAAGGGAAGAAGGAGGGAAGCGGGGGTGGATGGGGGTTGGAGGGGGGAGCCGATCCACTGTATCCTCCACGCTGAGACACAGAGAAACTAGCCCTTACTCTATCCTTTGCCCCAGTGGATTCACCTGATCAGTCTTTCCTGTTTCCTATCCTGGAGCCCCAGCTAAAAGGAACACTCCCCATATCTGCCTGGGTCCTTGGCAGCCCCTCGTCACACTGATCAGTTTGTGGCTCAGACACAGTTCCCTTAATCTCTATAGCTCAGTCAAAACATGAAAGAGCTGCCAAAAAAACAGCTTTAAATAAGGGAAGGCAAATGACATTTTTAAAAGGGATCAAATACTATCAAGAGACAAGTCTGTATTGCCCAGAATTCCTATGTAAATCAATTTGGCAATTTCATATTATTACCCAAATTAATATAAATTCATATTATTATTACATACTGTGTATTATCTCATCATATTCCTGGGAACTGGACTTTACTCCCATTGTACAGATGAGAAAATCAGTGCCAGAGAAGTTGAGTGACTAGCCAAGGCTGGTCAGTTTCTGAATGTCCTCTAACCCAGGGTCACTCAGCCCAGGCCCACACTTCTGGCTGGCCTGGTCCCCCAGCACACAGGCCCTGACTGCTTGCCATGCCCCATACTTCATTTCCCTTGAGGCTCCTACTCCCCCACTCCCACTGGGCACGAGCTGGGTTTACTATCTTGGCTACATCACTAGCAGAGTTAACTGTGGGTCAGGAGTGTTCTCCACCAAGAACAGAGAAAGGGAACGGACCCACAGTCTTTGTCCCCAAAAAGCTGGGGAGAGGTCAGGGACCCCCCCAGCTCAAGTCCTCATTTGAGCCAGTGTGCTCAGCAGCAGCCGGTGGCCTCCAGCTTTGACAAGATGCAGAAAGGTGCCTGACAGCCTCCTGAAAGAGTAGATGAATGGAAGCCTGGAGCCCTGCAGACCGTGGGGCCTCACAAAGAGTTGAGACTCGCAGGGCCTGAGGGTTAGTCAGGGGTCCAGGGGAAGAGCTGCTGCAGCACAGGAATTTATAGGACCGCAGGCAAGACACTCAAACCCTCTAGGCCTCCTCTTGCCATCTGTAAAGTGGAGATTGTGAGAGGACCTTCCTCAGAATTGTAGCATGGAGTCAATGAGGCCATTGGCACAATAGCAGCTAACGCTGGTATAATGGGATCCATGTGCCATGCAGTTTTCTAAGCTCATTTTATGGATTAACTTTCTTAATCTGCACAACAATCTCAAGAGAGGGGTACTCTAATTTTTTCACAGAAGAGGACATTGAGACATGAAAGGCAAGTAACCAGCTTTCCCAGCTAGACAGGAACAAAGCTATGATTGGACCCAGGCAATCTGGCCATGGAGCCTGGGTCTATAACCACCAATCACTCCCGCCTCACGTTGATTCCCACCACATTGTAAGTGATGACTACAATAGCAATGATAATATATGAACTACATAGAATGTCCAGAAACTTGGCTATTACACAGACAAGGCATAAGTGACCCAGGCAGAGGGTGTTCTGAGCGAAAGTACAGAAACTGTAATGAGAGCTGGTTGAGGAGACACTGAGGTCCAGGGCTCGGTTCTGGTGTCTCTAGCAGAGACATCAAAGGCTCGTTGGGGCTACCTTGAAGAGGGCCTGGAATCCCAATTCTGGGACCAGCTAGAATGAGAAATGCTTGTCAGATCTAAGAAGGATAACACTGCAACAAAAGCAAGGCCTTAAAAGATTCAAGAGGAAGTAGGCTACAGGCTGTTTTGGGGAGGGGAAGGGAACTGAGAGGCACAGCTGTGTGGTGGATACCCCACTGCGTGGCCCTTGTTCCTCAGGAGGAATCCTTCTTGAGGCCCAGCTAGCAGACCCCCTTCCATCCTAAGTCACCCCTCCCAAGAGTAGCCCAGGCCTCTTCACTCTTCTGTAACTCTCACTGGGGCCTGGGGCTCTCACTGGTGGTGGGTCCCTGGGCTTGGTTGGCTTTGAGCTGTAGGAATTGCTAGCAGCAGATAGAGGTAGAGCCACTTACAACTGGCCCTTAAATGCAAGAGCACCACAAAGGGAGAGGCTCTTTCCAGTAGGCGTGGTGTAGGCATATGAGGGGGTCGGACAAAGGCCCAGGCCCAAATCTGGGTATATGTTCTAAGAATTCCAGAGTATAGAGGGCTGGGGCATTCATTGGTAGAGGACACCCATACATACTATAAGCACAGGTAGATTTTTTTTTTTTTCTGAACTAGTGACTTATGTCATCCTCAAAATGCTGTGACATCTGCTTCCAGAATATGCTTACTCTCCTGACTGGGAAATTGTTCCCTGGCCCTAGAAAACCAAGCCTGGAAGGTCATTTCATGACAGCCAAGAAGTCTATGCCTTCTCCCTGTGCTAGAGTTGGGCTTTCCCCTAACTCACAATGAGCCCAGCCTCTCTCAGGTTGGGTCCTCATAAGCCAGAAGACTGGAAACCATGGCTCTGGGAGAAAAGGCTGTGGGCGTCAGGGTGTCAACAGCACACCCCATGTGGTGGCAGCTGTCACCGCCTATGTCTATTACCAATCTGTGGTCACCGAGAGTGGCAGCTATACAGGGTTCCCATAGCAGAGGCTGGGCGGGGCAGGCACTCCAGGGAAACAAGCTGACCACTTCCCCCAGGACAACTGAAGACTTCACTCTGTCTCCCCAGATGGCTCCACTCAGTCTGTAGAGAACTTAATTCTTCTGCCTTTCTGACTCTCTCTTGAGGAAATGGCAGCTTTCAGAACCTTCTCAGTAGAGAGAAAGGGCCAGCCCGGGCATGAGAATTGACCCTGGAGTGTATGTTTACCTGTCCCTGTTCCATTAGCTTTAGGCCACAGATCATGGTTGGTTAGACAGATAAAGAACAGCTAGCTTGCTACTCCAGGATGTCACCACCCCCAGGTTTCAGGCTCCAGAGGACTCTTCCTGAGGCTATGAGAAGGGGCTGGGTGTCCTAACTACCTCTCCTCTCTACTAGAATACTGGCTTGGGGGGGGGATTTTTATCTGTTTTGTTCACTTTGGGTTTGGTTTTTTTTTAAGATTTTATTATTTATTTTTTTGAGAGAGAGCAGGAGGATGGACAGAGGGAGAAGAAGAGAATCTCAAGCAGACTCAGTGCTAAGCACGGAGCCCAACATGGGGCTCCATCTCACAATCCTGAGATCACGACCTGAGCCGAAATCAGATGGATGCCCAACCGGCTGAGCCCAGGCCCCCCTGTTTCCTTCACTTTTGAATCCTGAAAACCTGGAAGAGTTCCTGGTACATGGTAGAGGCACAGTAAATAATCCTGGATTGTGTGAATATTGATAAAAGTAGAAGTCTTCAAGCAGACTTCATGGTTATGAATCTTTAGACATTAAGTTACACTGAAATGCATAAATCAAAAGCTATTACAAATATGACACGACAAGATGATAAACATAGATAAATGTTCTACACGGGAGAGTTAACACAAATCCTCCTAGAAAAATTGATGGGTTGTGTAGACAAAATATTAATGAGGATATAGAATATCTGAAAAATGAAAATCACAAGCCTAATCTAATAAATATTCCTGTGGAACATTTATTAAAAAGTGAGCAGACATGACTAGGCCACAAAGAAAATCTCAGTAAATTCCCAAAAAGTGGGACATATTAACATTGGCTCTTACCTTTTTTGCATAAGCTAGGAAAACCCTAAAACAAAGAACAGAACTACATAAAAAGAAAATAAGCCCATCCCTATATATCTATACTGCTATAGATGCAAAATACCAAGGAATAAACTGTCAGGAAATCAAATCCAGTAACATATATAAATCTAAAACAAACAAACACCCTATAAAGGTACTGGAAGAAATACAGCAAAATGTGATTTCAATCCTGCAACAGAGGAGGAGTTTCTAAGATTGGTGGAAAGCTAAGAAGCCATAAAAGAAAAGGCCAAAAGAAAAGCCAAAAGGGAAATATGAATACAAACAAATTAAAGTCCTGTTCAGCCACAGATGTCATAACAGATAGATTCCCATTCCTTGTCCTAATGGAATAACTGGACCAGTCCTTTTTCTGCCAGCAACTGGAAAACTGGACAAAATTCATGAAACAATTGGCATTGGATAACTATAACCCGAGTTCCGGGCTGGGGAAGCAGAGAGCATGAGGCCACCTGCTCCTTGGGATTCTTCCTAGAGGCTCCTTCCAGACCCCAGTGCAGGGAGGAGGGTCCCATGCAGGGTATGACAGTTTCACTAAGTGTGGAGAGAGGAAGATGGGAGTTGGGGGGAGACTGAGTGTGCTAGGATTTGGGGAGGGGCATGAAGGAAAGGGAGAGGAAGAGCTCCAGAAATCTTCATCGGGTTCCCTGTGCATGCTTGTGTAACTCCATGAGGCAGGGCAAAGAACTGCTCCAGAAATTCTCATTCTAAACTGAGCTGGCAGAAAGCCCAGTCCCTGGAAGGGGGGGATGGGGCCGCAAGAAGAGGCCAAAGCCAGAGATATGGCATCAAAAGTTAACAGTTGGGAAATGAGATGAGGCTAGACACAGGACAGGAAGAAGTTTGGGGAGTGGTTTGAAGGCCTGGCAAAATCCAGCTCCAGCCCCATCTGTAACAAAGGAAATGCAGGGAATACCTGGGATCACTATCACTTCTTGGGAATTTGTGCCCCCTGTATGAGGTCCCCGTAGTTTGTGTTAAACCTCTGCTGTTTTCCAATGAACTAACTAAACATTCATAGCTATAAAGCCCTTAAACAAAGATATGTTTATTTCAGGACAGAAGGGACATTGAGGAAGGAGACCGATTCAGGGAGAAAAGAGTGTGATGGCCATCGCAGAGACAAGCACAAAGCTTTCGTACACTCAGTCAGTATTTATTGGGGACCCGCTGTCTCACAGGCCTCTGTGGGTTGCTGAGGGGGTACAGAGGCACAGCAAGCCTTTGGCCTTGAGGAGCCCTTGATCCCACCTGGTTACTGAGATTAACATGTTTGAAGGGTTAAATGAAAGGACAGAGCAGGAAACACAAAAGGCCAAATGGAAAGCCCCAGAGAAAAAGCTGGGTTCAGAGGTTCACAGGGCGTCAGGTGGGGAGGGTCCAGAGCTGGCAGCGACGGCGACCCTTCAGATCTGGCCTGTCTCAGGCCACATGTTGGCTGATGGGCTTCTTACAGACCCAGTGATAGGGGGTGTCACAGCGCATGTCATTCCACTTCTGCTCAATATGGACACAGTCTTCCGTCTGCCCGTCCCCGTGCTGCCAGTTGTCTGGCTGATTTCTGCCCCAAAACCTGGAAACAAGAGGGCTTTATTCTGCCAGACGAAGATAGTGTCCCTACCCCCACTATGGCATAAGGAGCTGAAGTGACACGGGTCCTTCATCTCCTGGTGGCCCTGGATGGGGACGGAGCTGGGCCCAAGGGTGCTCTAAGGGTGGCTCTGCTGAGATTGTCTTTAGTTACTGAGGATCAAGGGATAGGAAGGATATCTGAAACTGTAAGCCTCCACCCCAGAATTCACATTCAGATACCTTCTGATGAAGGCAGGGCCTACAAAGGGTATAGGATAGACAAAAAACAGGGGCTCCTGGGTGGCTCAGATGGTTAAGCATCTGCCTTCGGCTCAGGTCATGATCTCCAGGTCCCAGGATCCAGCCCTGCATCGGGCTCCATGTTTAGTGGGGTGTCTGCTTCTCCCTCTCCCACTGCCACTCCACCCTCATGCATGCTCTCTCTCTCTCTCTCTCAAATGAATAAATAAAATCTTAAAAAGGATAGGTAAAAAACAAAACAAAGAACAACAGCAACAGGGAAAACACAGGAAGACCCACTCATAGGCTGCCTGCCAGTCCCAGGACCTATCCTGTTCTGATGCCCCCCGTGGAGGGGTCCACGCAAGGACCAATGTGTATACACATACCCACACACATCATACACATCATACATACACACATCACACATACATCACAGACACAATCATACGTCCACTCTGTACACACATCACACGTACACATCATACACATCATACATACACACACATCACACGTACATCACAGACACAATCATACGTCCACTCTGTACACACACATCACACATACACATCATACATACACACACATCACACATACATCACAGACACAATCATACGTCCACTCTGTACACACACATCACACATACACATCATACATACACACACATCACACGTACATCACAGACACAATCATACGTCCACTCTGTACACACACATCACACATACACATCATGCACATATATCACACACATCACACATACATCACAGACACAATCATACGTCCACTCTGTATACACACATCACACGTACACATCATGCACATATATCACACACAACACTAGCACTGACTGGGCAGGAATACACACACAAGACAAGGACAGAGAGTCTCTAGCCAGACTGTTCCTGGGGCAGCACCACACAGTGCTGGACTCACGCTATGCTCTGGGTCACACTGAATGGTGTCCCATCCACCCAGCGCCAGGAGCCCTCCTTGCCGCTGTCAGTGAGGCCAATCCAGTGGTAAGAGGTACTCGTGAACTTTATCAGATAGGCCTGTAGAGAAAAGGCAGTGTTGTTCGACCCTGTGTGAGGAGCTGGTTCTCCCAGCCATGTGGAAAAGGAGGCTGGGCTGTCCTCTCCCTGGTCCTGGGGCACGAAGCCCACTCCTCTGCAGGAGCTGGGCCCTTCCCTGCACCTTCCGTGGTCTGTCCAGGAGGGAGGGCAGGACTCAGGGCCCCTCAAAGAAAGCCCAGCCTCTCCCATGTTGACTTGATGAGGGTGGCTTCACTGAGACAAAGACCGACCTGGCCATAGTTTATTAAAGAGATGTATTTTATTTAAAAAAAAGATAGCACGTCCTTCGACAGACATACGAGAGCAGTCTCAGGAGAACCACAAAGGATGGGCAGTTCCATAAGCTGAAATGGACCAAACCCATGATGGTCCTTTGACAATAACCCTAGTAAATTCTGGTAAGGACCTTTGGCAGATGGGCCACCAGGCTCTGTATCAGCTTTGGTGGTCCTCAAACTTCTGTGTCTGGCTTTTCCAAAAAGCCTGGGTCTCCTGCTTGTGGGCCTTCCACAGCCATTGGATTCACTGACGTTAAAATCGGGATTGACAACTACAGCAGAAGCTAAAGGGAAAATGAGGGGGTGGGGAGGGAAGTTATACTCCCAACACGTTAAGGGCAGTCACCCAGCACTACCTCCCCTTGCCCTTCCTCACTGCTGACAACTGAGGGCCTCGGGGTGTCTCCCTCATTCATCAAGGACATCAAGGTTTGCTCTCAGTGCTTCTACCTCCAGAGCAAGATGCTCATGGGAACTCGGTCAACATTTGTTCCGACTGACATAAGAGACCGCAGCCCTCTGCCCGGCCCGCTGCGAGAGGAGGAAGGCGGAAGCGCCAAAGTCCCTGATCCCACACCAAGTCCATCAACACCACCCCAAGCCTGCGACTCTGACCTGCTCCTCCTCAGAAGTCACTGAGGCCAGGTGGGCTCCCTGGGACACACAGAACCGCTCAGCCTCGTGCCAAGACTTCTTGACGTGAGAAAAGTAATACAAGCTCCCGCCGTAGACATGCCAGCCTTGCAGGATCAGCTGAAGAAGTTGATCTGGAGCAAAGGTTGGGGACGAGAGAGAACCAGGGGCTGGTTGCAGATGCCCAAGAGCTGCCCTTCCTGACTGCTCCTGGGACTGGCCACTGAGGGTCACGAGCCCACACAATGCTTGATGCCCAGTGCTCCAGGGGCAAGGCCGGGGAGGCTGCACCCCCAGCCTGATACCCAGTACACCGGAAAGCAGCTCAGGACACCTGGCTCCATCCCCCCAGAGATCCTCAGATAGCTCTGCTACCCAGACAACACTTTCTTTTCCAGACTCCTGCTTTCTGGCCCCACGACCCTCTTTTGCCACTCACTGACTGCTACCACCGGACAGTCTGCTGCACCGCAGTTCCCGCCATCTCCCTAGGAGCCTTTGCGGCCATCCCACAGCGCCACTCACTTCCTTCACTTCATCTCCTTCCACGTCAGCTGCCCACACCCGGGACCATCCTCAGGACCTGCTCTACCCGACCTCCCCATTTCAAGCTCTAAAAGCTCATTCCATGAGCACAAGCCGCTTGTGCTCTCAGCTCTCTCCTCCCTCCCCACTACACACCCTGCTTTTTAACATCATCTGCACCACAGCTGCTTGAAATGGTGCCACAACAGACTCGCTCATTCATTCATTGATTCTTTTGTTCCACATCCACAGTTCAATGGTTTTTAACTGCTGTGAACCAGGGACTATTATACAAAGATCAGGAAGACATGATTCATGCCCTCAAGGAACTTACAGTCTAGTTAACAAGACAGAGGTGTAAAAAGGGCATTGAAGATGCATTTACGGAAGACCATGCACCTGTTAGAGCCGTAAAAGAGGGTATGGCCTATGTCACTTGGGCTGCACGTGGCATTCAGGAAGGACACCCCAGGTGAGATGTCACTTGAGCTGAGTCTTCAAAGACTGAGGAAGAGTTTGCCAGGTGATCAGTGCCGAGGAGAGCATCCCAGGCAGGGGGAAAAGTAGACACAAAAAGTGTAAAGGTGTGAAACAGCATGGCATGGCCTGACCTATTCAAGTGCTGGGAATGGCCTGTGCCTACGGGAGGGGAGATGGATTTAGACAGCTTCACCAGCACGATATCGACCATCTCGTGTGAAGGAGTTTGGGGTTTTTTTTTCCCTGTGAGCACTGGGAAGCCCTGAAGGGTTTTAAGAAGGATAGTACTGTGCTCAGATTTGCACTGTGCTAATATCAACCTGGCGACAGCGTGGAGACTGAACAAGAAGGCAAATCCTAACCAGGCCAGAGACACCAATTAGAACATAATTACAGGGGCGCCTGGGTGGCAAAGCGGTTAAGCGTCTGCCTTCGGCTCAGGGCGTGATCCCGGCAATCTGGGATCGAGCCCCACATCAGGCTCTTCTGCTATGAGCCTGCTTCTTCCTCTCCCACTCCCCCTGCTTGTGTTCCCTCTCTCGCTGGCTGTCTCTGTCTCTGTCAAATAAATAAAATCTTAAAAAAAAAAAGAACATAATTACAAATATCTCGGTAATGATGATGAGTGTATAAACCAGCGGTTTTCAAAATGTGGTCCTGGACCAGCAGCAGCATCACCTTGGAATTAAGTAGAAACGCAAATTCTCAAACCCACCCCAGACTGAATCTGAAATTGCTTCTTAACAGCTGGTGTTTCAACAAACCCTTCAGGTGATCCTGATGCATTCCAAAGCCAAAGAACCAGTAGTCTAAATGAGGATTGGCAAACTGCAACCTGCAAGGAGCCTCTTTTTATAAATACAGTTTTATTGGAACACAGCCACACCCTTTAGTTTATATCCATCTTTGGCTGCTTTATTGCTACAGTGGCAGAAATGCTGCAACAGAGGCTGTTCAGCCAGACGCCCAAAATACCTACTATTTGGCCCTTCAAGAAAAAGTTAAGCTAATGGTTCTCAGTCCTGACTGCCCATTAGAATGACCTAGGGAGCTTTTTAAAAAAAATTCTAATGCCCATACTGCATCCCAGACCCTCTTCCCCCCAAAAAGTCAGAGTTCTGGAGGTGGGTCCCAGTCATCAGTATATGTAAATCCCCTTGGGTGAGCCCAATGTGGCCCACAGTAGAGACACACGGGTCTCTGCTAAAGCAGTAGGTGGACATAGGAGGGCATTAGGAAGACAGCAGGGGGTACTGGAGAGGCATTAAGAAGGGCAGACGACCCGGCTTCTAACAAACCTAGAGTCTCTCTCTTTTTTTTTTAAAGATTTTATTTATGTAGTTTGAGAGAGAGAGCAGGAGCAGAGGGGAGGAGAGAGGGAGAGGGATAAGAAGACTCCCTGCTACCAGAAAAGACCCCGAATCGCCAAGGAAATGTTGAAAAAAAAAAAAAGCAAAGCTGGGGGCATCATGCTGCCTGATTTCAAGCTATACTACAAAGCTGTGATCACCAAGATGGCATGGTACTGGCACAGAAACAGACACATAGATCAATGGAACATAATAGAAAACCCAGCAATGGACCCTCGGCTCTTTGGGCAACTAATCTTTGATGAAGCAGGAAAAAACATCCAGTGGAAGAAAGACAGTCTCTTCAATAAATGGTGCTGGGAAAATTGGACAGCTACATGCAAAAGAATGAAACTTGACCACTCTCTCACACCATACATAAAGATAAACTCCAAATGGATGAAAGACCTCGATGTGAGACAGGAATCCATCAAAATCATAGAGGAGAACATAGGCTGTAACCTCTTCGACATCAGCCACAGCAACTTCTTTCATGACACGTCTCCAAAGGCAAGGGAAACAAAAGAAAAAATGAACTTTTGGGACATCATCAGGATAAAAAGTTGTTGCACAGCAAAGGAAACAGTCATCAAAACAAAGAGGAAACCCACAGAATGGGAGAAAATATTTGTAAATGAAACTATAGCTAAAAGGCTGGTATCCAAGATCTACAAAGAGCTTCTCAAACTCAATACACGAGAAACAAATAACCAAATCAAAAAACGGGCAGAAGATACGACAGACACTTTTTCAATGAAGATATACAAATGGCTAACAGACACATGGAAAGATGTTCAAAATCATTAGCCATCAGAGAAATTCAAATCAAAACCACACTGAGATACCACCTTATGCCAGTAAGAATGGCAAAAATTGACAAGGCAAGAGACAACAAATGTTGGAGAGGATGTGGAGAAAGGGGATCCCTCCTACATTGTTGGTGGGAATGCAAGTTGATACAGCCACTCTGGAAAACAGTGTGGAGGTCCCTCAAAAAGTTAAAAATAGAGCTACCCTATTACCCAGAAATTGCACTACTGGGTATTTACCCCAAAGATATGGATGTAGTGAAGATAAGGGCCATATGCACCCCAATGTTCATAGCAGCATTGTCCACAATAGCTAAATTGTGGAAGGAGCCGAGATGCCCTTCAACAGATGAATGGATAAAGACGTGGTCCATATATACAATGGAATATTACTCAACCATCAGAAAGAACTATTACCCAACATTTGCAGCAACAGGGACGGGACTGGAGGAGATTATGCTAAGTGAAATAAGTCAAGCAGAGAAAGACAATTATCATATGGTTTCACTCATTTATGGAATATAAGAAATAGGAAGATCGGTAGGAGAAGGAAGGGAAGAATGAAGGGGGGTAAACAGAAGGGGGAATGAACCATGAGAGACTATGGACTCTGGGAAACAAAGTGAGGGCTTCATAGGGGAGGGGGGTGGGAGATTGGGATAGGCCGATGATGGGTATTAAGGAGGGCACGTATTGCATGGTGCACTGGGTGTTACACACAAACAATGGATCATGGAACTTTACATCAAAAACTAATGATGTACTGTGTGGTGACTAACATAACATAATAAAAAATTTAAAGAAAAAAAAAAGAAGACTCCCCACTGAGCTGGGAGCCCAATGCGGGACCCTGAGACCATGACCTGAGACAAAGGCAGACACTTAACCGACTGAGCCACCCAGGTACCCAAGACTGGGAGTCTCTTCAGCAGCTGCTCAAACCACCCCCTCTATCACCCTTAGCAAGTGACCTCCTACTTTACCTAGGAAGAGACACCACTAAAGCTCAGCTCCCTCGGTTTCCTGTTCCCACATCTGCAAACCTGAGTGGACACCCACTGCCACACCTCCCCCTCCCAGCCTCAGAGGTTCAAGTACTTACTGTCCCACCCCTTCAAGGTCAATCCCTCAGAGGCTCGTTCCATTTGTCTCTCTGTCTCTCTCTCCTTCTCCTCCCACCTCCCTCTTCGCTGGTTCCCTTCTCCCACTCTCAGATCAAGCCTATCCTCTTAATCTAAAAAAACCCTCTCAAGGAAGTTCACCAAAATGCTAGCCGTGGGCTCATACAGAAAATGTAAAAGGTACATCAAAAACTAAGGATATACTGTATGGTGACTAACATAACATAATAAAAAAATTCTTATAAAAAAAAGAAAGGAAAAAGATAATAAATAGAAAGCAAACCAAATGGAAAAAAAAAGAAAATGTAGAGGGGCACCTGGGTGGCTCAGTCAGTTAAGTGTCCTACTCTTGGTTTCGGTTTAGGTCACAATCTCAGCGTCGCGAGATGGGGCCCCACATCAGGCTCTGTGCTCAGTGCAGTCTGATTGGGATTCTCTCTCCCTGTCCCTCTGCCCCTCCCCCTGCTTGTGCTCTCTTTCCCTCCCTCTCTCAAATAAATAAATAAATCTTTTTAAAAATGTAGAAATGTTCATGGAAATACAAGTGGTTATTTTCTCATCATTTTCTTTTTCAATATCTGCATTGTCTATAATCCATATGGAGGTTTTACAATGTCAACATCCATGATACGTGTTTTTAATCCCTCCTCTGCCATGCCATCCCCCCACCTCAGCCTCATCGCTCTCCTTCATTCCTCAGCCAAGGTCCTTGAAGGGCTCATGCACCTGATCTGTCACCCACGCCCTGCTGAGGGTGGTCTGGCCTCCAGGCCACACACTAACTCTCCACTGGAGCTTCATTCCCAATGACTTATTGATTGCCCAGAGTCAGTGGGTGCTTATTGGTTATTTTATGTGACCTCTCAGGCAGTCACCAGAACTAGCCACTTCCTTCTTGAAATTCCCTCTTCCTTGACTTCCCCAACTGCCCATCTCCTGGTTCTCCTTCTGCCTCTAAGACTGCCTTCTCTAGTAGTCTTCTTCAAAAACACCTCTTTTCATTCTTGCCTCCTGAAGGTTGACTTCTTTTTTCTGCCCTCAGCTTTCTTCCCACTAAAGCATTTTATCTCATGCAAGCCCCGCCCCCCACTCCCACTGCCACAACCAGAACCAATGTACAGAGGGCTCCCACAGCTGTGTCTGTAGCCAGGGCCTGTCCCCTACACTCCAGATGGCCTGCAGACGACAGCCACTTGAATACCCCCAAAGCATCTCAGGCTTAGCATGTCTCAATCTCGCTGCTCTTCTCCATTCTTCTATTTCCTCTCAGTATGGAGACCCATCTGGTCAGCCTTCTTGAAGCCCTCCAATAGACCCTCATCTCCTGAAGGATAAAACCCAAATTCAGACACCTTCCGCATCCATCTGGTGTCTCTCCAGGTCTGCCTAGCTTCCTAGCATAGTGACTTTCAAAGTGTAATCATCAACCCATTTGTGGGACGTATCAAGGTATTATTTTTTAAGAAGAGATTATAAAATATCAGAGTGCATCCATGTGGTGAAACTTTTGCTTTTGAAACGTGTGTGTGTGTGTGTGTGTGTGTGTGTGTGTGTGTGTGTGTGTGTGTGACACATAATTATACTGGGTCACAATATAAAATGAATTTCAGGCTTACATTCAAAACAGTTCAAAAGCCACTGTTCTGGCCCCCGCCTGCTATCCTCTCAGCCTACAACTCATCACCTGCCCTCTTGGCTATAGTCCAGTCAGATAGAACAGCCTGAGGTTTCCTGAACCTCATGGTTTCACATCTTCATGCCTGTGAACCTGCCATACTCTTACCCTACTTGTTTGGCAAATACCTACTAGTCCTTCAGGACTCAGTTCAAGGGCCATCTTCTCCACAAAGGATCTTTTGATCCTTTCTCCTCCAAAAGGTTTCTCTTCCACTCAGAAGATCCCTTTTCTATACCAGAGGACATCTACCTTGGAAGGTCCCTTCTCTCCCTTCTTTTTGCTCCTCTCCACCCCAGTTCCTAGACCTGTCTCTCACATAACACCTCTTACACCTCAGCATGCCTTCCACACATCATTCATTTCTCAAGTGTTGTTTTGTTACTCTGGCCAGATGACAACCCACTTGAGAGCAGGGACAGCTGCCTTATGCCACCTCCACCACTGCCTAGGCACATCGAGCCTATTTGGGTGGCTTCAGCCCTTCTCCAGCTCCCACCCTCCTTCCCAGGGGGATGCATGTTGAAGTAAGCAAAAGGCAGGGGCGCCTGGGTGGCTCAGTTGGTTAAGCGTCTGCCTTCGGTTCAGGTCATGATTCCAGGGGCCTGGGATCGGGCCCCACATCGGGCTCCCTGCTCTGTAGGGAGTCTGCTTCCCCCTCTGCCTGCTGCTCCCCCTGCTTGTGCTCTGTCTCTCTCTGACAAATAAATAAATAAAATCTTTAAAAAATGTTTTGAAGTAAGCAAAAGGCTGAAGGGACAGAAGACTCTACCCAACCAAGAGACTGTACCTCCCCGGCCAAGCTCTCCCATCCCACTTACTTTGGGTCCTCTGTAGCTGCTCCTGGGAACCAAGGGCCACACGGACTGTCTCCAGGCGACTCTGCTCCTCCTGGATTTTTGTAGTCAGTGTTTTGGTGTTCTCTAAATCTGCTTTTAGCCGCCGAATCTCAGCACTGGCCGTCTGCTGATTGCTCTCTAGCATCTGGAGCTTGGAACCTAAGGCCGCAGCAGCCTTCATTCCTTGTTTTAGGGTCTGTATCGCTCTGCTGGCGTTTTTCAAACAACCACTTAATACCCGAATCTTGGAATCTAAGGCACTGGCATTTTCAAGCTCCGTTTTTAATAACTGGATCTGAGCGTCTGTCTGCTCTAGACGGTTGCTTGTTACTTGGGCCTGGGCAGTGAGAGTTTCCAAATCTGTTTTTAACAAGTGAATCTCATCACCAGCCCTTTTGAAATGACCTCTTAATAACTGGATCTCAGAGCTGGTGTTGTCTAAACTGCCTCTTAGAAAAGTCTGGGTCTGGGAGTTTAAAGCATTGGCATTTTGCAGGCTTCCCTTGACCCTCTGGATCTCAGCATTGGCTCCTTCCAAACTGCTTCTTAAAACCTGATTCTGGGTCTTTAAATCATTGACACCAACCAGTTGGCCTCTCAAAACCTGGATCTGAGCGTTAGCATTCTTTAGACTACTGTTTGCCCACCGGGCCTGGGCATTTGCCATTTTCAGCCCTGCCTTCAATATCGCAATTTCAGCGTTGGCATTTCCTAAGCCTCCACTCAGCATGTGGAGACCGATGCTGGCATTTTCTAAACTGCTTTTTAAGAAACTGTGGGTCTGGGAATTTAAAGCATTTGCCTTTTCCAGATCTCCTTTTAGCTTTTGGATATCCGCACCGGCCCCCTCCATGGAGCTCTTCAACATCTGAGTCTGGAAACTCAAGGTATTGGCCTCCTTTAGAACGTCTTTTACCATCTGGATGTCAGCACTGGCATTTTCCAGATGACCACTGAGCACCTGGATCTGAGAACTGACATTGTCCACTCTGCAAGTCAACATTTGGATCTCCGTGCTCCAGGTGCTGGAATTCTCCACATGGCTTTTAAACATCTGGATAGTCTCTTGCAACGCTGCCACCCCACCAAAATGGTGGGGACCTGGAGGGAGGAAATCGAGAAGGCAGCCACAGAGGCCCATTACATAGGGAAGCATTCATTATATGGGACAACCATCGCGTTCTTACATTTTCTAAGGGAAATGTTTAAGGCACAACCCTGAGTGCTCCTCAAGCAGCCTCCTCCTCACTGCAGCCACCCAGACCCCGGGGGGTTGGGCCACCTGAGACTGTGGGCCAAAAAATAAAGGTGTACTTAGCTGTCCCCCATGAACTGAGGGACAGAAGGATTGAAATACTTGCCTGCTATAAACCAGCTACCACTAAGAGCCATGCTGGTCAGGCCTGGATTATTTTGCCATTGTAATTGAACTTGAAGGTAACTGATTATATTATGGAGAGCTGATGAAGTTTAACTCCACTGACATTGTCCACTTAGTTCAGGGAACTCATAGCCCCTTTCACCTGCGTGACCGTTCCCACCAAACCCACCTGCAGCTGCCTCTGGTCCTACAGCACCCTTTGCTCCCCCCACAAGCTAAGACCTTATCTCAGACATTCATGGTCTGAGACTCTTTAGGCCAGCCTTCTCTCAGGAACAGGGAGAAGAACCCAAGTCGGCAGGGACCCTTTCTGGAAGATTCCTGCCCTATTCCTCATGCCCTACCTAGGTAAATGTATGAGGTCTGAGCCACTATGCTGAGGTAAGGCCTCAGTGGTGGGGCCAGGGGGCTTTTGAAGGTATGAGAAGTCCAGTCAAATATTCTGCCTTGTAAGGACAGACAAATACATCAATGGAACAGAACAGAGAATCCAGAAATAGACCCACATATATATGGACAATTGATTTCCAACCGAGACACAAAAGTAATTCATGATAACCTTTTCAACAAATGGTGCTGTAACAATTGTATATCCATATGTGAAATAAAAATTAACCTCATACTTCACACCGTTACATAAAGCTTAACTCAAAATTAATCATAGACCTCAATGTAAAACCAAAAAATGCAAAATTTCCAGGAGGAAACATAGGTAAATGTCTTTGTGACCTTGGGATAGGTTTCCAGTATGAAACCAATAGTACAATCCATAAAAGAAAAAAATGACAACTTAGATTTTATTAAGATTAAACTCGTTAGAAGAATGAAAACACAAACCATTAACTGACAGAAAATATTTGCAAATTACCTGCTGATAAAGGAGCAAAAAGAGTACACACTATAGGGTCCTTTTTACATAAAACTCTGGAAAAAGCCAACTAATCTATATTACTGCAGGTAGATAGGTGGTTGCCTGGGGACGAAGAGAGGAGGGAAGAGGGAAGGATGACAAAGGGCACAAGTAAACTTCGGGGGGAGGATGATGAATATGCTCGTTACCGTCATTGTGGTGGTGGTTTCACAGGCACACACATAAGTCAAAACTCATCAGAGTGTGCGTGCGCTTTAAATATCGTACCTTATTATGTGTCAGTTACACCTCAATGAAGCTGTTTTTTAAAAAGATTGTGTCTTCTTGTGAGAAAATTGGAACCCATTCAGGGGCATAGGAGGCATCAGAGGAGAGGCTCCTCCTAGGGTCTGGGCATCTGAATGCCCCAGCTCCCCCACTCCACTCCTACCGCCCTATGGCTACTCACTGTGGGGTTCCACAGGTAACTGTCCGGTTGTGTTGTCGTCTCTGGGAATCGTGGCTGAAAACTCTTGGAAGGAGGCATATGGCTCCAATGGAGGTCTTGGCTTCTGTAGAACTGAGACACCATTCCTGGGTCAGCACACTCTCTCTGCACTAAGGCTGGGAGAACAGGCTGCCCCACCCTCGGTCAGGGTTCCAGAAGGACGGAGATGGCACCCCTCGGACTTTCCTCCATGGGCCTCAGCTCTTGGGAGACTCCCCTTGGATGGGGGGCTTGGTTGAGTTTCAGGTAAGATCTGGTTCAGGCCTGGGGCCAGAGGTAGATTGACTCTTCTGGGAGCAGAGGGTGGGCAACTCGTCCCTGTGGGACCTTTATGCAGGAAGACAGAGAGAGTCAGGTTCAGGTTCACCTAGGAGCTTACCCACAACAAAGAGAGCCACCAGAGAGGAGACAAGAGTCACAGCCATGACTGCCACGGTGGTCTGAACAAGCCTTGGCCTCCTGGGGGCTGCAGGAACCCCTGGCGCAGAGTCCAGCCCTGCAAGGGAGAAGCCAGTGTACAGGAGGACAGCATGCTGTGTGGGCCGGACAGGGTCAGTCCTCGGACTCAGTCTCCTGGACTGTCTGATGGGGATGAAAACACTGGCCATGCTTATCATGGAGATGGGAAATAAAGCACTTGGAAGCGTTCACCAGAGCTAATTGGGAGTGTGGTAGGAACACAAAGGCAAAGAGAAGACCAGAGAACCTGGAGGAGGTGCACAGGACACAGACCCCAGCACAGAGGAGGGCAACAAACAGGTAGTTTGCACGGAAGAAGAAAGGAGGGAGACGGGAATGGACAGAGCAGGAACCTGACCTCTGAGTCCGAGGGCCAGGCTTGCTCATGAACCCTGACCACAGCAGGACTCACAGCCCTTTGGGACTGTTGCCTCTCCCACAAACTGACACAGGTCAGTGCTGGAGTCTGCCTCTGCTGGGGTCAAAAAGCCCTGCATGGGTGTCCTACAAAGAGCTATGCCTATTGAGTCTGGGGGTGTGTAGGGAAAAACAGTATACAGGGAAATCCATTCTAAGGTGGAGAAACACCAGCCTGGTGCCCCTGAGGCCTTGTGGGGCCAACCCAATGTGCAGAGATGGGATTCAAAACCAGGTGCCTCTGAATTCAAAGTTCACCAGGTTGCCATCTCCAAGGGAAAGGGTCTGGGGAGGTTTCATGCAGAGACTGGGGTGTGCACCAGGCTCTCCGTCCTCACCTCACTCACCTTCAGCCCTTGCCTATTTATTCTGAAGGCTGAGACAGGGAGGAGCGAGCTCTGGCCTGCCAGGGAGGGGCTGACAAAAATGGCAAGGCTGGGGGACAAGCAAGCCAGTCGCTCAGGAGGATGGACTGACGCCTCGGTTTTCTCACCTCGGGGGCGCAGGAAGACCATCTGGTTGTCCGTGCAGAAGTGGACCCTGTCACCATTCATCTCTTCCTTTACCCTCCACCGCTGCTCCCTGCCACGGACCCCTCACCGGCTGTGCAGCGTGCCAGTAGCAGAGGGAAGTAAAGCCGAGATACTCCGGACTTATGTGCCCCTGAGTAGGAACTCCCTCCCCTGCTGATTCTGCAGAAGTCCCAGCAGGGTCCTGTCCTTCCAGACTCACAGGCGCCAGTCTGCCCTGGCCTCTCCCTCTCCTTGCCAGCATCAGCGCTGGCCCTCCCCTCAAGCCCCTCACCCCAACCTCCACTCTTCAGCAGAGTCCCCAAAGCTAGCCTCTGCACCCAAGTCACAAATACGTTTTCATGGCCACTCAGGAGGGGGTGCGGGGTCCTTCTCAGCTTTGCAGAAAAACATCCTTGTGACCTGTGGCTGACTCTGAATCCTAGCCCCAGACCCTCTCAAGTAACAGGAGGTCAGGTAAGGGAGGGAGCTGGGTCAGCGTAGCAGGTATCTACAAGTCAAAGGAAGGGCTGAGGTGACTCTTGCCCACTTAGGACCTCACAACTGACAGGGGAGGGAAGGGTCTGTGGCAGAATAAAAAGTGTATTTGATCTTTGTGCCAGTTCCTTGGAATTTCCTAAGTGATGGGACTATCTTTTATTACTCGCAAAGAGCCCCTTTTCAGCATACCTGAGTTTATGCTAATGAGGTGACTCAGGGTAGCCCCCTAGATAGTTTCAGGATGGGAGTCGATCCCAGAAAAAACAAACTCCCACCTGTCCAACTCCACCCCCACCCCCACCCCCACCCCGGACTTCCAGGTAGGAGAGGGGGCCTGGAGATGGGATTACAAAAGATTTGAGGAGTTTTCAAGGAGTTTCCTGGTTGGTGAATATATCCACTTGCCTGGAGAGTGTCACATCCCAGCTGCCCAGGAACAGGGGCTCCTCTGCTCTGGACTCTTCCAGACCTTGGTCTACGTACCTCTTCCTCTGGCTGTTCATTCGGCTGTTCATCTGTATCCTTTATCGTAAACTGTAATAGTAAGCATAGTGTTTTCCTGGGTTCTATGGGCCATTCTAGTGAATTTTCAAAGCTGAGGGCCGTCATGGGAGCCCCCCCAACTTGCAGTTGGCTGTGCAGAAGTGTGGGCTGCCTGGAGACCCCACTTGCAGGTGGCATCCAAAGTGGGGGCAACCTTGTGGGATTGCAGCCCTTCACCTGCGGGGTCTGGGCTAACTCCAAAAGTCACTGCGAGAATGGACTTGAAGTGCAGAATACCCAGTTGATGCAGAGAATTGGCTGGTGTCAGAAACAGCAGACAGGAGCCAACTTGCTCCAATTTCGCACCTCTGGCTCATTGCAACGGTGCTCCCTTGAGTTGATCGGGTTTGAGACTAACTAAAAAGAAACGGATGGCTACGCCGATGGCTGCTTTGCATTGAGCCCCTGTAATTTCCCTGCTTCAGGGGGTTCCTGCTGCTTGTGGGCCTGGACTTAGAAGACAGGGAAGTGAGGCGTCCTGGTGGAGCCACGCCAGCCCAAAGTCCCCAGCCCTCAAGGGGGTAAACAGATGAGCAGAACAATACTCCCTAAGTCAGTTCAAAGGTTAATGGCAGATTCTCATTCCTTGGTTCCCCAGCACTTCAGATGGTTATGATCTTATCAAAACGGATCACATTTTCTTTAACTCATAAAAATCTAACTACATATTTGTCCGCTTCCTCACCAGCGACCCGCTGATAAGATGTCAGTTACTACCTTGCAAATGGCTTGTGCCATCCTTCTTGTGTGGTTTCTTCCTATTTTCACTCTCCTTTTCTACACCCTGTTCCCACGGCTTTTCCCAGATCCTGGAGTCAGCCTCCCACACAGGCCCTCCAAGCCCTACGAAGCCTGTAGCCCAACTGAAATGGTGGAGAGGCTGTCCTGCAAGTGCCTTGTCCCGAGGGGGCTCGGGAGCTTCTGCCCAAGAGGGGCTTGTGTCGTGGAGGCCACTGTCACCTCAGCCAGCAGCTAGCTGAGGGCACAGCGGATATGCAGGGTGAGGAAGGGGGTGGCTGCCTATTTCCAGTTCATGAAGCCATGGCAGTGTGTGTGTGCGTGCGTGTGTGTGCGTGTGTGTGCGCACGCATGCAGAGGGTAGAGCCAGCATCCGTTGGCCTGTTACCTCCTGCCCATTGCACTCTGACCTGACAGGAAAGGACACAGGAGGAATTTGAAGGTACCCATTTCTGGAGCAGTCAACATTTCTGCCTGAGACCCCAGGAGTGTCTAGCAAACCCCTTCACCTCTGTGTGCAAGGAGAGTTGCTTGAGGTACCTCCCCAGAGGCCCAGAAGAGGCCCTAGGGTGGCAGAAGAAAAGCAAGAGTGGCTTTGGTTTCTATTTCCCCACACTCAGGAAGGGCCCCAGGCCCACTCAGGGCTGATTCTTCCTGGGGCCTGGGAAGCTGAGGGAACCTCAAAAGCAGAACTGGAAGGGTAGAGTCTGGGCCAAGGCACGGCATAGTCCTGCAGATGTGGCAGCCTCAGCCGTGACCGGCAGCATCCCCAGTCCTGCCCGCTCTTCGCTGTCCCCACTCCCCTGCCACTCCAGGTTCCCAGCTCTTATTTCTCCTGTAAGGAGACTGTGTGACAGCAGGAAACACCAGGAGGTTGCTCCATCCTTGCTGAGAGGTTTCTCTGTCCTCTGGCCAGAATAAATCAAATGGACATTTTATACATTAATATCAGAACCATTCATCCGCTGGGACCTCTAATACCTTGGTTTTTCCTGACCTACTGAAGGGCACAGGGCCACACTCCTAGAGGTGCAGACCCCTCGCTGCAGAAGCTTTCTCTCTCTCTCTCTCTCTTTTATTATTTATTTGAGAGAGAGAGTGAGAGAGACAGAGCACAAGCCAGGGGAGGGGCAGAGGAAGAAGCAGACTTCCCGCTGAGCAGGAAGCCCGATGTGGGACTCAGTCCCAGGACCCTAGGATCAGACCTGAGCTGAAAGCAGATGCTAAGTGACTGAGCCACCCAGGCGGGTGGCTGCAGAAGCTTCTCAGTCACTCATATCAACCCTTAACGACACAGGGTGGTCAGCTGTCTTCCAGGCAGCCGCGAGATCCAGCAGTTTTGATGGAAAGCGGAGACCTGCAGCCTGTAAGCTGGGGCCCTCAGCAGCTGAGAGCTGACAGTCTCCTGTCTCCTGGCCTCTCTGCCGGTCTTTGTCTTGAGAATAACCCTTCCCTCCTGCTCAGTCTGTCCAGCAGCAGGGAGGCTAAGCCCATACCCAATTCCCAGTCCCAGGAATGAGCTTGTGGCTCAACATAACCCATCTCCCGGATCTCCATTATTGCTTTAGGGATGGGCATGTCACCCCACGCTGGATTTCTGTTGGAACTGTTGGAAAGGGGACTTTGTTCCTCCGAAGCTACATAATCAAGAGCTTGTAGGCAAGGAGCCACCCAGGTCGCTACTGGGTAGACTCTGCCTGGCCCTGACGCTAAGCTGATGCAGCCCGAGGGTGGGGCTGGAAAGAGGCAGCTTCAGGGCGCGACATGAGTACCCAGCTGCACAAAGTATCCCAACGTTGCGTCCCATAGCAAATCCAACAACAGTAATAACAATCCCTCCATCACAGGCCCCGGTGCCCCATCTCACCTGGCTTCAATCTGGTTAATCTTTTGTTTTCCCTGCCTCTAGTCTTGCCCCGCTCAAGTCTTGTCACCATATTGCAGGCATAAGGATCTTTAAAAAAAAAATCAGGTATCCACATACACATTACCTCACTCCCTCAGCCAAGAGGATGCAATCACACCCCAGCTGCAGCGGCCACACACAGCACCCAGATCGTGGTTTCTAATACCATTATCCAGAAAAATGAAACCAGGGCTCTTTGGAGAAATGGCTGATTCTAGGATCAGGGCAGGACATATACACAATGAACCTGTATCTTGTTGTACCTGGAAGTAAAGAGATACTTAAAAAAAAAAAATGATGACAGGATGTCAAAAAAAGACACAGGAACCACCTGAAAGAGCTCTTACTGGCCAAAATTGGAACAATTAGAGCAAGAAAATAAAGTTGTACTGGACTACAACCCAAAGTATAAAACCCATGAATCCATACTGATAAAATAAATGTTTGAATAAATAAATAAATTTTCCCGCACAGAAAAAATCCAAATAATTTGTGTAGATACTCCATGTTCAAGAAAGTAGGGCATAACTCCCCACTCCTTAAGCGTGGGCTGCACACAGTGATTGCTACCGTCTGAATGTTCGTGTCCCCCTCCACATCTGTATGCTGAAATACTACCCCCCAATCTGATGGTATTAGGAAGTGCGGCCTTTGGGAGGGATTAGGGATTAGGGTGGAGTCCTCGTAAATGGGATTAGTGCCCTTGTGATAGAAGCCCCAAGGAACTTGCTCGCCCCTTCTCCATCTAGAAGACCACAAGACAGAAGAAATCCGTGACTGGGGGAAGGCCCTCACTCAACCATGCAGAAGGGCAGGTACCCATGAAGCGACCTCACTGGAGGAGTGAGCCCTGTATGTGGGGGTAAGTGAGTCAAGATCACAAGACCCTGACACATGAGGCACAGATTCCCAGTAAAAGTGTATCCGCACTGACTCAGGCTCTTTCTGTTTGGAAACATGACAATGGGGTGGAGGGGCGGAGCAAGTCTTGTCATAGCATCCACGGGAGCAGGACCCAGGAGGGTCAGGAGGGCTGGGCTGGATCTTCGGGGGCACCAGGAAACTCCGCAGCCAGAGTTCTTGGGCTTTCCCTCTGCTGCCCTCCCCTCTGCAGCTCAGCTACTCTCTCCTCTGCACCGTTCTCTTTTCCCTGCCAGATACACTCCCGTGGGCTCTGCCTTTCTGCCTGGTAGCTTCTGCTGATCCCTCGTTTCTGCAGGTGCCCCGTGATGGCCCTAGCAGCCCTTCTCTAAGTCAGGGACTTTCAGCTGGACTTCTCTGTCAGCTGCCTCATCCCCTGGGTATTTCTACGCCCAAATTCTTTCCCAGAGAAGTGGTCAGATTGTCCCGCTCACCTCTTCACACCAGGACCAGCCTTGTTCTGCTCACGGCCTGTTCATCCCAGTAGTGAGTGACGCAGTCAATTCAAGCTACTATATCAAGACTACTACAGACTAAGAGGCTTACACAAGGGAAACCTATTTCTCACCATTCTGGAGGCTGGGTAGTTCAAGATTAGGGTGCTGGCGGATCCAGTTCCTGCTGAGAGCCCTCCTCCCGGTTTGCAGACTGCCATCGTCTCATTGCAGACTGCCATCGTCTCATTGTAAACTCACCTGAGAGAGAAAGGCAAGCTCTCCTGTCTGTTTTCACAAGGGCACAAAGCCCATCATGAGGGCTCCACCCCCATGATCTAATTCCCTCCTAAAGGCCCCACCTCCTAACACCATCATGTTGGGGGTTAGAATTTCAACATATGAATTTTGAGGGGACACAACCATTCAGTTCATAGTAGTGAGGGAAAGATCTCCTGCCCTAAATAGTGGAACCTGTCCAAACAGAATATGGCATCTAACACTGAATGGATGAAAGTGACAGTCATTTCTAAGTCATACATCACAGTCTGGAGCAGGAGGACGTCACAATGATGCAGGGCCCCACAGGGGTGATACCCATGAGCACAGTGAACCAGCAAGGACTGTGGTAGGCAGGCACTGTCGTAACATGAAGACACAGCGGCCCTGCTTCCTGCAGGATGACGTGATTGGCTTGTTGGAAGAGCTTCCTGGGTTGGCAGGCAGGTGGGTTCGTGGAACCCAGCAGGTTGAAAGTTGGGTGGAAAGCAGCTGGTCCAGTGGATAGAGGAACTTAGCGAGGTAAGGTGACCATCTGAGGAGAACAGGCTCAAAGATGTCACAGCAGCACATGAAATGGTAGACCTTACAATACAAGTTTCAGAATCAGCTGTCCTGGTGACAAGTGCCACCTCGGGAGGAAGGCGAAGTGTGGACCAGGGCCACATGCTACTCAACATGGCAGCCCAGAGATCAGGACTAACATGGCAAGTGGGAGAGTGAAGTGGAGAGCAGTCCATTGGGACAGCTTCCTAGGAGCAGCTTATATTTAATTTCTGTATCAGCTCGTGCTATGACCAGAGAGTCAACACTGGGAAAAAATAAAATTCTCCCCTAATTTGCTGCTTGGAATTATGTTGTTCAACAAAATATTTCTTGGTGAAAATGTGGAATTTTCTCTTGCCTGTGGCAGCCACACTGACTTGCCTGTCTTCTCTGCCCTGACACAGCCACGCCCTCAGACCTCAGCAGTCTCTGGAACTGGCCCACAAATGCTCCTGCATGGATCACTGCCTGCCCATCGCTTATCCACTCCAATGGTTTAAAAATCCCATTTGTCCCATGTTTCTTCAAGCTTCCTCCTAATGCCTCTGCCCTAAGTCTGACCCCCTTGTGCCCAGAACACCACCTGCTGGTCACAGTCATTAAAGGAAGATGTCCTGTCCCCAAGACCCTACTGAGGGCCCTAATGAGGACCTAAGGAGAGGAGGGTGCTCTGCTGAGCCCACACCTGTGCTTATACCACATCCTCCCTGCTCCCCCTCTGCTCTACTGCTGGAGGGTACAGCCCCTGCCTGGATCCCTGCCTCGGCCACCGGATCAGGGTTTGGACCTGATACCCACGAACAGGGTCTTCATGAAGAGTGGGAAACATTGCCAAGTCTCCCCCTCAGGAGTAAAGCCAGGCAACAGAAGACTGTCCAGTGAACATCGGAGGGGAAAGACCACCAAGAGGGTCGTGACACTGCAGAGCTCACTCTCCTTTATTTCAATAAAAACCAGGGGTAAGTACTGCTTATATTTTGTGGCATTTCCAGGGCTGGGTCTTCTCCACCCCTTGTCATTTTTGAACCCCCAACTGTTTCCTGGGGATACCCCAGGACTTCGTGTCCAGCAGAGGAGATGGCCTTGCCGGCACGTTCACCTGTACATCGACGAATAAAATATGCTCGCAGAGGTAAAACATGCTTTACCCAGGCAGGATTTTATTCTAATGAAGTTTGCAGGTGAACTCTCTAGGGACAGAGGACCACCTGCTCTGTACCTAAAGGGCAGAGAGGAAACGCAGCCCGAAGAGGATGTGCAGGAGGGGAGGCAGAGGGGCTGGGCGGACTGCACAAGAGAACTGGACCACGGAGTTTGCTGAGTGAGGCCGAACGAGAAAGAGCGTGGATACTGATCCAGCTCTCAAGAAGACTCGTTTCCACATCAGCCCCTGACCTGACCCAGTTGCTCCCATCTCAGAGAAGAAGGGGCTCAAACGTCAGGAGATGTGGATGGAGTGGACAGTGGGGTCACAGCCTGGACAGGGTCACCAAGTGCAGAGCTCTTCCCACTGAGAACACAGCCCCCTAGACAGGCAACTGGGAATTCTGTGGGATCAACTGGAAAAGCCCTGATATCAGGAAAATAGTCTGGGTGGTCTGAAGCAACCTTCATGTGATAAATCTGAGGCTTCTCTGAAGGGACAGGGAACCCCAAGGTCCTGATCACCTTACTGAGGCAGTTGGAACTTCCAAATCCTCTCTGCCCTCCTCTCCCTTTCCAAGATCTCCCTTCCAGTCCAGCTGCCTCTATGGGGTCGGAGAATTCCCAGCCAAAGCAGATGAACTCCAGGATGCCTCTAGGACAATTTTGAAGCCAGAAAAATGAAGGTGCAAAGTCACCCTGGAATTGGAAGAAAGAGGGGCGTTTTCTCGAGTTTGACAAGCATTGGAGCTTAATGTGCGAGCTTGGAGCCAGTCCTGTCATGGTTCTGACGGGATGTAGGGCCGTTTACAGATGAAAAAGAGCTTGTTGTCACAGGAGGCATCATTCCATGACTGAAGCGAGGATGCCTTTATATTGGCACAGTGTTCATTGTTCCCAAAATTGTTGGGCTCACCTGGAATCCAGAACCTACCAAAGGGAAAAACAAAGAAAAACTTTGTTTCCAGTGAAGAAATGAATGGCTTCAATCCCAGCTATGATCCTGGGTGATAGCATCACGTTTTTGTACCCTTGCCTGAGAGGAAGGGAACTGGTGAGCTGTCAACCTCAAAACCTGCAATCACTCCCCCAAGTTAGGGCCATGCCAGCCCACTGTTCTCAAGGCCCTACGCAAACCCACATGGCAAAGCCCAAGACTTAGAACAAGGGCCCTGCTGAGGCTGGGTGGAAGGCCATGCTGCCAAACCCTAGAGGCCATGGAGAGGCCACAGATTTGTCCCCAGTCCCATGGCAATGAGTGGCAGAGAACAGGGAAGAACCACAAATCCTGTAGTCACCCCACCCATTGTGCCCTGGCCCTGGCCCAGGAAAGTCAGGCTGGGAAGGAGGCCTTGGGGCTTACCGTGCACTCAGGTCCTTGTCAAATGGAGTATTATCTACCCAGTACCAGTCCCCTTCACTCCCGGCTTTGGTCAGGCCGATCCAGTAGAAAAGTCCACCTGCCACCTTGTACAGAAATTCCTGTAGGGAAGGAGAGGGAGTGAGACACTGCCATGACTCGCAGCTGGAACATCTGTCTCTCTGGGTGTCCTTCACCAGTCCTCAGTGACAGTCCCACGGACACACCACACACACTGACCTCTCTCAAGCCCCTTCCTGTCCCTACCGAGTCCACCCTCCAAATTCTGATTTGTCTTTGCCCCACAACTAACAGATTCAGGACTCAGGCTTGTCGGCCCCTCAGGAAGCAGGCGCCGGGGCACAAGAAAGACTCAGCTAAACCCCAGAGCGGGGACCCCAGGAGAAGGGCCCAGATCATAACAACTAAATGTAGTGAGCCCTTAATATGCATCTACTCAGCTATTCTCTGAAGCAGGGACTATTATCATGTGTGTTTGAAGTTAAATAACCTACCCAGGGCTCTAGGACTAGTCAGGGACAGGGCTGGGGCTCTAGACTCTGACTCCAGAGCACACACTCTTACCTGCTCTACTAGCCCAGCTCCCAGATGAAAGGGACTCGTTCAATATTCTGCCGACCAGGTAGGAGACTTCTTGGGTTACGCAGTGTTATTAATGCTATTCACAAATGCCTTTGTTTTCTGGGCCCATGGAAAGACTGTATCTCCCTGCCCTCTCTGAAGCTGGGACTCCTGCATCATTTGCTTTGGCCAATGAAATGTGAGCAGAAGTGACGTCTGCTATTTCTGGGCAGAAGCTTAAGAGCCAACATATGATTTGGCATGTTCTCTTTCCCTGCTTCAGCAATTGCAGAAACCTACGTTGAGATGAAGTCTTTTGGCATAGGTCTTCGAGTAACCACAACGGACAGAACCACTTGCAGGCCTTTGTCGGACATGCACTGTAACTGAGAAGTAATCCTCCATTGTTACGTCACTGATATTTCGGGATTTTTGCCACTGCACCGTACTCTTGCCCATCCTGCCTGATACAGCTGTTAATACACCCCCTTCCTAGAACCCATCGGAACAGCACTCACCTGTTCACTCTCTGAGGTCACTGAGGTCAGGTGTGAATCCCTGGACATACAGAACTGCTGGGCACTGTACCAGGTCTTTGGGATTCGAGAAAAATAATAAAAGTTCTCCTTGAAGTACTTCCAGCCTTGAGAAACCATCTGCAGAATGTCATCTGGAGAACAAGGGCAAAAGATGAACACTGGGGTCCCTGTTTCCTCTGGGTGCTGGCTGCAGGTGGCTCTCAGGGGGGATCTCAGAGACAGCAGGGGCTGGGGCTGGGCTCTGGGGTCCTGGGGTCCTTGTGTAGGGGCTCAGAGACACTGCCCCACCTGCTGAAGGTCTGGTTGAGAGTAGTAGAGTCCCTGGGTTCAAACAGGGCAGAGAGAGACACTGATCAAGAATCTGTCTCTCCCCCGAGGGGGAAGCAGTTCTCTGTTGACCATCACAAGGGGCTGAGCCCCCCAGCTTTGGGGAAGGAACTCAATGGATAAATAGCTAGGTTTGAGGGGCGCCTGGGAGGCGCAGTCGTTAAGCGTCTGCCTTCGGCTCAGGGCGTGATCCTAGCGTTATGGGATCGAGCCCCACATCAGGCTCCTCTGCTATGAGCCTGCTTCTTTCTCTCCCACTCCCGTTGGCTGTCTCTATCTCTGTCAAATAAATAAATAAAATCTTAAAAAAAATAGCTAGGTTTGGGCCAAGACTCCCTAATGCCTTCATCCTCTGTGCCTTGGTGTGAGAGCCTATGCTGGCGCCTGGCCCCTTCTCTCCTGAACAGCCCCTAAGTCCTCCAAGCCCACTGCTGAGCCCTTGCTTCTTAACTGTCCAACCATGCCTGCCCGGCTCCTCTTCCCCTTCCTTCCACATATACCAGCCTGACGACCTCATGCCTGAGGCTGGTAAGGCCCCATGGGCCACTGGTCAGCTTGCAACATTCTCTTCTGAGTCACTTACTTTGCCGTTTGAGCAACTTGCTGATGTTCTCCAAACTGCTCTGGAGTCCCCGGACCTTTGCATTTAAAGAACTGGCTTTATCCAAATCTCTTTTTAACGCTGGAATTTGGGCATTTAAATCAATGACCTCCTCCCATCTTCTTGTTAATATCTGGATCTGTGCATCAGCTTTCTTCACACCAGCTTCCAACTTCTCAATCTGAGAACGCATATGATCCAGGCTGGCATTCACCATCCGGACCTGAATGCCGGTTGCCTCCACGCTGCCTCTATTCCTCTTAACCTCAGAACCCAGAGTGCTGATGTTGTCCACACGGCCTTTCAGCAACTGGGCATTGGTCTTTACATCTGATATTGTGCGCATAAACCAGGGATCTGGGTTTTAAGAAAGTTAAGAGGTCAGCCAAGGGGATTCCCAGGGACTGGGATTGTTGTCAGGGTGATAAAAGGAAGGGAAAGGAGGGGATAGGCTCGAGCTACCCAAAGACCTGTTGCTTACCCTCCATTCATTCATAATGTACTCATTCAACAAACATGCAATGGGTACCTAGCGCTGGCCAGGAACTCTTGCAGATGCAGATAATGCAAAGATTAATAAAACATGGGTTCAGTTGGAGGACCTCACAGGCAAGCAGAAGTGGGGATTAGTAGCCAGTCCTAAATTATCTTTGCATGTTCAGGGCACAAAGGATGCCCTAGTTACCCCCTTGTTGCACCCCGGGGGCTCCATCACCCACTTTCCAGCTCTCTCCGTTCAGAGGCCTCTGCAGTGGCATCAGCTAGGACAGCACCCTTCCCACATCTGCCCAAAGGCCCCCTGTGGCCAGGATGGGAGCCAGCCATGAAGACTTCCAATCTGAAAGTGACTTCTTCTCCAGAGAATATGGAAAGAGGGAATTATGAAACCATTTCTCCCCTTCCCTTGTCCCACCCACCGTCACACTCTGCTCAGGTCACAGGCTTGGGTGCCAGACAGGAGACCAACGACAAACCAAGAGGAAACTTGCTCAGAGGCTCCAAGTCTGAGACCAAATACGTCCCAAAGACTTGAAGGGAGAAGACAGATGTTCCCTTCCCCTGCTTTCTGGAGACCTGGTGCGAGTGAGAAGGCTCTGCTAGCAGAGAACATGAGGGGCTGGGCAAAGCAGAAAAGGAGGAAAGATAAGTCACACATCTGGTGAACAAGTAGGAAGTCTCCCTTGATGTGACCTTGGCAGGAATGGAAGAAGAATGAAGAGAGCATGAAGGGGTCCTGCTGAGAATGGTGAACCAGGAGATCTGTCCACTCATTGGCAGATTCTCAACCTCATCGGTTGGGGCTGAGGACACAGTTGGAAGTCCTTCTTTTGTGGGGTCAGGAAACATTTTGCTCACTGCTAGTGGCTGCCCACAAGGCTCCAAATAAAAGGGACACAGCTCGGGGGGTGAGGATGACATGGGATGAAGAAACGGGTGAATGTTTCCTGGGGACAAAAGAGCATATCCTTGAGCAAAGCATGCAAGTACTGATCCCAATCAGGAAAATCTTCCTGGAGTCAGGAAGGAGAAAGCAGCAGCTCATCTTACTGGGGACAAGGAACCCCATGACTGCACCTGGAAAGAGGAGAAATGGGACAAATGGAAAAGCCAGAGGTGGGAGACACAACTGGACAGTAGGAAGAAGACGGTCTAGATGTTGAAGGAGCTGACGGTGGAGAAGGACCGAGCTGGGACGATAAAACCCGGGGACTTACAGAAAATGGCCTGCAGCAGGACGGAGGCGGTCAGGCCCAGCGTCAGGATGATGACCGCAGCCCGGACCGTGAGAGGCTTCCTCAGAACCAGACATGGGCCTGTCTTGGGAGGAGGCTCTGCCAGAAGAAGAAGAGAACGTTTGTTGGAGGACCCGCCAACAGCAGAACACACAGCAGCAAGCAGATTCTGAGCAGAGCCTGGTGCTTGCCTCGGGGCCAGAGGGAGACATTCTGCTTATCTACAGTAAAGTGCGCATCCGGGACCTCGCTCTCAGCAGCCTTCATCCTGCACGCTCACCCCTGTAGCACACGTCCTTCTAGCTGGCTGGCTCCCCAAGGACTTTTTATCTAGAAGAAACGGGAAGTGAGTCCCCCAGGAGGTAGTCCTATCATCCCAAAGTTCCCCATTTCTGGCTTAGACACCTTGCCAGGCCTCAGCCACAGCTCAATCCTCTCTGCAAATTTCTGAGCTCTCAGGAAGAGGCCATTTGTCTTCTTTTCTGGGGGCCTGTTACACGGACACTTTAACCCTATTATCCCAGCGCTACTCTAGTTCTCCTATAAGAGTCCCTTCATCCATCATCCATCCACGCATGCATTCATCCCACAAATACATATGGAGTGCCTCCTACGTACCAGGCACTGTACAAGGACTGGGCCACAAAGATGACTAACTCACAGTCTGTACTCCAGCAGCTCACGATCTGGTAGGAAAGACAGACCAGAGTAAATAAATGGCAATACAGTGTGATGAGCATAACAATAGAAGAATATGTACCAGTCAAAGGAAGTACAAAGATGGAATAATGGTAAAAACTCCAGGGAGAAGGATTAGCATATTCAGAAGTATGGGGGCATAAGACAGCATGGAGGGCCAATTGGTGGTGTTGGAATATAAAGTATCTGACAGGAATGGGAAGGGCATGGGGCTAAAGAGGCACCTGGGGTCATATTAAGAAGCTTGAACTTTGACTTCTGGGTGACAGGGAGCCAATGAAGGCCTTCAGGCAGGAGAGAGACAAGGACAGGGGCACTGAAGGAAGTTCACTCTGACAGTGGTGAGGAACATTGAATAGGATGTGGGAAGCCTGGAAGCAAGGAGACCAATAAGGAGACCACTGCAATACAATACTTGCTGTTATAAGGCATTTTAGATGACACAGCATCCCTTTATAAAAGTGGGGCTTGGAGATTCTATGTATAAGTGGAAAATGTGGGTTCTCCTCCCTGCTTCTTGCACTTGTGAGCTTCTCAAAGTGGGGAGGCTCAGTGCCATCAGGCCAGAAACTGTTCCTATGTGGGAGAAGCTAAGGGCAAACAGGAGCTGATGTGGGGCTCAGTGAAGGACGAAGTTCTCTCCTGGGAAGATTCTCATGCTTTGAAGAAGTCTGCCACATCTGAGAAACCTGGTACATAATAGATTCTAAACAAATAATACTTGGAAGATAGGAAAGAGAGGATGGAAAGGAGGAGAGGAGAGAGGGAGGGAAGAGGAAAAGGAAGGGAGTCGGTCCACATTAGACGGATGGATGGTTGGCTGGCTGGCTGGCTGAATACATGGGAGATCAGAAGATGGAAGAGTTGATAGCTGATCATTTCTCAACCCTGAAACCTACAGTCTGTGGATCGGGATCTGTCTTCCAGAAGCTACTGCTTCTTTCTAGTTCTCATTCATTTCCACAGCAAAGACACGAGAGAATTGTGATTTATACCTTACCCAAAAATGCATGACAATTCTGGCCCCGGGACTAGAAAGTTGGCCCAGCCTTGTTGAATCTGAGCCAATGGACCTGGAAGACAGGGTGGTGTCAGGGACAAGGGTTGGAAATAAATGAGGAAGGCCAATGAAATAGCCACCTATCCTTGCAGGGGCCTCTGCTGCTTGGATATCTGAGAGGATCTTACCTCCCTACTCAGTCCACTGTACTTACGGGCCCCGTGCTGCTCTCTCCAGGAGGACTGGGCCTCAGACTGGAGCTGCTCCCCTCACTGGGTGAGGACTGACACAGAGGGGAGTCCTCACCACACTCCCCACATGGTGGGAAAGAAGTTGGGCCACAGGGGTGGTGTCCCTTTCACCCTATCTCATCTCCTCCCTACCCACATTCTGTCTGTACCTTCTAGGACTGCTACCTCTTCTAACCTTTGACATTAGCTAATCCCCCAAACTGAAGGCCTCACCCTAACTCACTGCCTGTCTCTGAACACTTAGGACTCTACCCGCTCTCTTCAGGCTGCTCATTTGGTTGCAGAACCTTGGTTCCACCAGTGTTCCAAAGGGGTTAGAATGTTCTGCTTCTGGGCTATCATGGACGGGACCCAGTCAAACCCCAGAGTCACCTCAGCCCCTCTGCTGCTGGCTCCTGGCCCTACGTCCACAGCCCGTCATAGTCCAGGGCCTGGGGTAGACAAGAAGCCACGTTACTCAAGGCTCTGGTAGAAGGGGCTTTGGGGATCCTGGTCCCCTCCTGAGGCATGTGAGGGACAGAAGCTGCCACACAATAGGACCTGGAGTGTGTGGCCTCCTGCCTGTCAAAGAGGTGACTTTTCCCAAACCTCTGCTGGTGTGTAGCATGAGGTATTGATGAAATGCCGTTAGGCCCTCTCACTGGTCCCAGGAAAGGATCCAAAGGCCTCACTACATAAGAAGGGCTGGGCTTGGGGGGCATTTACGCTGAGTGGTGGACCTGGGAGCCTCACATAGATATTCCGCTGATCCAGCATGAGGAAGCTAAGCAAGAAGCAACCCAAATCCTGGGCTGTGGGCCCACCGGGGTTTTAGAGATGGCGCACGTAAAAGTCCCAGCCGTGAGGAGTTTCACTTCTCACTCGGAGGGAAAGGAGTGAGTCACGAGCTCTTTTCCTATGGCTGTGCTCATCTATCCGCAGGTACTGACCGAGCACATCTCCCGTGCATCCCTCTGGGGGCCTTTCTGGCCCCTGACCTGACAGCCCGGGAGGAAAAAAAACAGAGCAGGAGGCAGGTGCCTGAGCCATGCTTTCCTGCCAGGAAAATGGGAGGTTCTCTGAGACACTCAGGCAAGTCCAGCTCTTCTAAACAGAGGAGGAACTTTGGGCCAGACTTAGAGTGGCCAAAAATCACTGCTGTGATGAGAGAAAGGGAAGTTCATACTCATCTCTCTGTTTTTCCACTCGCCATGCCCCTGGGGTTTGAAGACTTTTTTTGGAGAAAGGCGGAGGAAGGAAACAGTTTGGCCACTTTTCCCCTTCTCTGGTCAGAACTCTCCTTCTGCTTGGGGGTGGACCATGGACACAATCAGTGGGAGTGGAAAAGAGACCTGGGTTGCTTGAAATGCCTCAGCAGGGCACAAGAGTCATCTCCAAGGAGAGGAATCCAGGTCCCTCCAGTCAAGGCACGGAGGACGGCAGAGTGGACAATACACCGGGAAAGGGGGTGGGGAGGGGGAGGGGGACACAGAGAGGAGAGAATGGCTATGACGAGAGAAAGAAGACATTGTGACAGCTGGTTAGTCTTGTCCACAACCTCAGAGGGGACCCTTGTGTATAATGTGATGCCAGGCTTGACCAGAAGACCCCAGATAATCAAGGGATCCCAGGATACCGTCTGTGCCCCGGCAACAGGGGCGAGGGCAGAGAAACCAACAGGAACGCAGTGTTCGGTGAGACCACTCATGCTTGCATTCCTCTAGGACACCCACCATGCACCAGGTGCAAGGAGAAAGACATCCAGAGACCCTGCCTACAGAATAGTGTTCCTCTTATTGAAAAAATGTGCATCTCCCAAGACTGTCCCAAGATTGAAAAGGACCAAGGACCAAGGACACTGCAGGGGGCCTCTCCAGGTCTCCTCTGACCTTGGGAGTAGGTTCCTCTTTTTCAGGACATTATGTAGGGGCAGGTTTCTCTGGAACAATGCATGGGCCAGACGTCAGCGAGCAGGCCGTACATCTGGGGGCATCGTAAGCAGGGTGGTGTGGGTCTGGGTGAGTAGCCCGCTATATGGAGGGATCACTGTGTTCCAGGCAGAGGAAGCTGCTCTGAACCACCCAAGTCAAACAGTTCCTGCCTGTGACTTAGTAGGAAAGGCAGATGCATGTCCGGAAAGTAACAAAGGACTCTTGGGAAAAGTGGGCGTAGTTTCTTTTTCAATCTTTTATTTCTTTACCATATCACTACTGCTGATATTCATTATAGGAAAAAATTCAGATAGGCAAAAAGAAAAAAAAATTTACCTACTCCCCCCCAAAAAAAGCTGTACATACAGTTCATTCTTCCTAACTATCTCCATGTAGGTATGTATGCATGTATGTGTGTATACGTGTATACATATCCGCAGCTGTATCTAACTATGTGCATATATTTATGTAAGTATCTAATAGGACAGCTCCTGCTTATTGTCCCCAGCATCCTTCCCATCCCCATTTCTGATATCAAGAGTCCCCTTCCTTTGGGAAATGACTCTCCCTTTTTAACCTCAACACTGCTTGGTTCAGAGCATCAATAGGTTGGGTTCTTATCACATCCCATCACTCTGACACCAAGCCTTCTGCTTCTGTTTCTATTTTTAAGGACCTTTATATTGGGCCCAACCAGATAATCTAGGATAATTTCCCTATCTTAAAGTCAGCTGATTACCAACCTTAATTCCACTTTGCCATGCCACATAATATACTCCCAGGCTCTGGGGATTAGAATGTGGACACCTTTGGGGCCATTATTCTAGCATAGCCTTAATAGAACCATTTAGAAAGCTTGGTATATATCCGTAGAATTTGAGAGATAAATAGTCTGGTACTTGACACATGAAAGAAAAGTCTAAGGCCTTCAGTAGGTGAATGGATGAGTAAACTCGTACGCACCCAGATAACAGAATATTATTCAGCACTGAAAAGAAATGAGCTATCAAGCCATGAAAGGACATGGAGGAACCTTAAATGCATATTATTAAGTAAAAGAAGCCAATTTGAAAAGACTACATACTATATGGTTCCAACTATACGACATTCTGGAAAAGGCAAACTATGGACACAGTAGAAAGATCAGTAGTCGCCGGGGATAACATGAGAGGTGAGAAGGGATGGGTGGGCACAGAGGATTTTTAGGGCAGTGAAACTATTCTGTATGCTGCTGCAATAGTGAGTACGTATCATTTTTTTTAAAGTATTTATTTATTTATTTGACAGAGAGAGAGAGACAGCCAGCAAGAGAGGGAACACAAGCAGGGGGAGTGGGACAGGAAGAAGCAGGCTCCCAGCATAGGAGCCCGATGCGGGGCTCGATCCCAGAATTCCAGGATCACGCCCTGAGCCTAAGGCAGACGCTTAACGACTGAGCCACCCAGGCGCCCCATGAGTACCTATCATTATACATTGGTCAAAACCCATAAAATGTACAAGAGGGAACCCAAATGTGAACTACGGGCTTTGAGCGAGAATGGCTTTGAGCTGTAACGGAAGGACTGCTCTGGTGGGGGATGCTGAGAGTGGAGGAGGCTGGGGGAGGCTGGGTGGGGACTGTAGGATAACTCTATACTTTGTTTAATTTTACCGCAAACCTAAAACTGCTCTAAAAAATCATCTGTTTAAAGTGAATGGGAGAATCTAAGGCTAGGAGCGTCAGCCAGCTACTGCCTTGGGACCGCAGAGTGGGAAAGAAAGGCAAAGTCCGCTCTCCCAGAGTTTGGTGGGGAAAGTGATGTGCGTCGATGGATGGGAATTGGGCCCCCCCTAGTAGGAAGGTATTCTTAATTGATTGAGGGGGGCTGCCGATAAGGACCATGGGGGGAGGAGCGTGTGGGGGGACCATGGGAAAACAGGGGCCAAGGTGAGGCCAAAAGCAGACAGCCAAAAGAGCCATCACCTGTGCCAAGAGAACAGCCTATGACAGCTCCTCAGGAGTGCAGGTCTCCCCAAAACCCCCAAAAGTGCACCTACGCAAATGAACAGGCAGGTAGGAAATGGTCCACCTACGTGTGGCAAATACCAGATTTCAAGGGTCCCTGTCAAGGAAGACCTTCCTGTCACCCAGAGCAAAGTACAGTTTGGGGGTGGGGTGGGTAGGAGTGAGGAGGAGAGAAGGGAGGGCAACAAGACAAAAAGTCAAGCCCTCCCTCCACCATCTCATGCTTCCGCGACTGAGCCTGGCCTGGGGAAGGGGAGAAACGCTAGTTCGACGACAGTGTGCACTTTTGTGATTATCTGACCGGACTTGGGGGCTACACTAACGTGAGCGGGAAAGCGAGAAGAGCTGCCTGAGGTTTGGTGCCGGCGTGAGGAGGAACAAGAAAGGAGGGCGGGTTAGAAGGGGAAATGATGGGGGGCGCCTGGGTGGCACAGTGGTTAAGCGTCTGCCTTCGGCTCAGGGCGTGATCCCGGCGTTATGGGATCGAGCCCCGCATCAGGCTCCTCTGCTATGAGCCTGCTTCTTCCTCTCCCACTCCCCCTGCTTGTGTTCCCTCTCTCGCTGGCTGTCTCTATCTCTGTCGAATAAATAAATAAAATCTTTAAAAAAAAAAAAAAGAAGGGGAAATGATGGGAAATCATAAACGTGCTGTCTAACCAGTCCAGCTCATCCAGGAAGCCGGTTACTGAAGGCTAGTTAACTGTTAGGAGTCCCCACAGCGCTAGGGACCACAGACCCAACATGGGTGAGAACCACAGGCTCTCTGGGCACCCTGCATCCCCCGCCCCGCTGCTCCCAATCAGACAAAACTTGGGTAACAGTGGAGAGCTGCTTGTTATGGTCTTGAACAGAGAAAAGGACAAGAGGTGAAAATAAGTGAGCCTCAGCCTTTGTGGGGAAGAGATGTCATGAAACACCCGGAAGAGCATCCCCAGAGTCAAAACCGTCCCCTGAACCACACTGAGTTAGCAGCAGTCACTGACCAAGGAGAAATGGGAGAACTGATGTGGACAACACGTCACCTGTGGCATATATTTCATAATTCATTCATCCATTTTTCACACTGTTCTCGGCCAGGGTCCCCTCCCCTAGAAAGGCAGGGGGAGGGGTGGAACGAGAGCTGACCCTTCCCACCAGGCACACTGCATAAATAACTTGTAAAATCATCACTTGTTCCTTGAGCACAGGGACCTGCTTGGCAACTGGAGTCAAGTTCCCAAAACCCAGAGTAAGGAAACCCAGCCGGCATCCGGTTCTGTCTTAATGCAACTTCTGTGACGCATGTGGTACGCAAATCTGCACCCAAAACCCCCAAAAAGAACAGGACCTCCGAAAACCCCAAATCCCACAATAATATCTCCAATGCCGCAACAGGGCTTTCTGTCCTCTGCAAACTAAAACCACTAAGCCAATAAGTTTCAAAATCCCAACCTATGCCCACACTCTAACAAATCGTAACACCGTTCACTTCATATCCCGAGGCTGTGTATGGTTCCCTCCAACTTTCTTCTTCAACTTGAGCATAAGTTTCTCTTTCCAAATATTTCGATTTTGCTCTTTTTCAGCAAGTAATGAGATAACTGCTCTCAGCCACCACTTTATGTTTTTAGTTTCTTTTCCCATCTTACTATGTATGAACTTCTTTCCCCAACTTATGCTCTCCAGCTGGCCCTTTAACTGGGTCAGTCTTCCTAAAGGGAACCTTAAACTTCGTTTGCCTCCAGCTGTTCCCTAGGGATGTCCCTGCTCCGTACAGCTGCAGCTTTCATCCAGGACCCTTAGGACGAGTGTCTTCCATCCTATCTCCACTGGGAATATCCCCACAGAAATGCATGGTATTGCCTTTCACTCATTCACTCCAGCATCCATTCACCCATCTGATGAAATTTATCAAGTACTCACTGTGTGCCAAGCTCTATGCCTACATGCTGGGAATTCGCCTTGAACAAAACAGCCATGGTTCCTGCCCTGCCGCAGAGTGCAGTTCTCTCTGGATAATTCTTGGCATTCCACCTGTTTTCTTGAAAGGAAAATAAAGTATATTTATGATTAAGCCTAAAGCAACAACAAAAAAACTTGCAGTTTAAAATGGTGTAAAATATGACATTTTCCCAAAATACTCCTATTTAAAACACAGTACAGAAATACAGAGGCACCTGGGTGGCTCAGTTGGTTGAGCACCTGACTCTTGGTTTTAGCTCAGGTTGTGATCTCATGGGTCGTGGGACTGAGCCCCGTGTCAGGCTCTGTGCTCAATGGGGAGTCTGCTTGAAGATTCTCTCCCTCTGCCCCTTCTCTCTCTCTCTCTGTCTAAAATAAATAAATCTTTTAAAAAAACAAAATAAAATAAAACGCAATACAGAAATATAGTTCCACGCTTTCACTCCCTGCAAGTAAACCTTTCTAATACATCTGACTCTCAACCACACGAGAATGACATGCCCACACAGCCCTCTTCCCTGGGTGGGGTGGTAGAGAATGAGAGCTATGTGTCCAGGACCCAGCACAGTGGTGGGTCAACTCCTGGAACACGTTTGTAAAAAATGCCAGTGCCACGCCCCCCAAAATTCTGACTCATTTGGTGTGGGTTGGGGTTCAGGCATCAGCATCTTTAATAACACTTGAGTGAGTCCTACATGCAGTCAAGGCTGAAAACCATCAATCCAGCCAAAAAACCTCAGCCCTGGCATGGAATCCTGGCTCTTTCATACACTGGTTGGGTGGATGATTTATTTAGGGGAGTGTATGTCACCTGCATAAGTTCAGGTGAAGTGAAGGAACTCCATATGCAAACACCTTAGTGCTATGTAACAAGAGTTGCTCTGTCTAGATGATTGGTGAATGAAAATGTCTGGCAGCACTTGTCCAGAGTTAATGATCTTGACCCAGAAAGGGAAGGAGCGAGCCATCTTGTGGCCTGAAAAACCCAAACCTCAAGACTCCCTAGCTTCACTGCTCTGGGCCTGCAAGTGTATATGCACCGGGCCTGGAAAACAGTAACCCACCGCACTGTCCGTCACTCACATAAAACACAAACATATTCACAGAGAATCAAGAACAAGCCCCAAACCTCTCACCAAAGTCATTCAGCAAGTGCTTATTGCAAGCCTTCTGGGTGCCAGCCCTGCACTGGGCGGTGAGCAATAAATATAGGAGCTTACAGTAAACGTAGCGCAAATAAGTATATCACACGCTGTGTTAAGTGACACGAAGGAAAAGGACAAGGAGCTCTCTGAGCGTGCAGAAGGGAAGACCTTGTCTGTGGGGATTAGAGAAGGCTTCCCTGGAAGTGACACCTGAGCTGAGATCTAAGGAAAAGTGGGAGTAAACTTTATGGCAGGGAAAGGGCATTCCTGCGAGAGGCTTTCCTGAGGGAGGGTAGCACATTGGAAGAAAGAAGATAGGTCAGAGAGCCTGAAACAAAGGGATGGCACAGCCTGGTATCTGAGAACAAAGGCTCCAGAGACGGACCACCCAGGTTCAAATCTGTGTGACCACTTTGAATGTATAAGCCTGGGCAAGTTACTAACTTCTCTGCGCTGCAACCACCTTATCTGTAAAATGGGCACGATAATGCTATCTGCCTCACGGGGTTTTGACAGAGATTCAGTGAGTTAATACAAACGCAAGCATATAGTAAGCACTCAATAAATGTTACTATAATAATCACTATTCATAATAACGGTACTCCTACTTCTATACACATAGGGGTAGGAACACTCATCTACCTACTAAGACATTGATTACACTGGACCCTTTCCATCAGGAGTAGGATAGTAAATTGGACCAGAGTGTGAGACTATTCTTGTCCACGCCAATATTGCCAAAGAGCCCCCTAAAGGAAGACACTCTCAATAATCAGTAAACTAAAAGACCCTTCTGTGTATGAGAGCCAGCCTCTTTGCCCAGCCTCTTCTGTGACTACTCTGTGGGCTCATGTTCAAAGTGCCATGTATGTAGCCTATGTACGGACTCAACAGCAGGCATTTCTCCTCTCCGGTGCTATTCCTGCTGTGTACCCAAGCTTCCAACACAGAGGCTAACTCTGAACCCTCAACGTGGTATCTTTCCCTGGGTGGATCAGAGTGGTACCTGACAGCTGGTTGATTGCCACGGAGGGGACAGTGTTTTGTCTTCACTGCCAAAGAAACTTACTTTGAATTTAAATTTGTTCTCACTGATGGCCATGCTTCTCCCAGCAACACCATCCATAGTCACGTATTGAATGTCATGGCATCCCATACGACATAGTCCCTCTAAGGAACTCACTTTAGAGTGAAAGAAGAAAGGAATGGGCTTGTGCCCCTGAGATGCACTGGACTTCTCACGTTTTCCATTCCCCCCGAAATAGTTGCCCTTGTACAACAGTGGACTTGAGCACTGAAGAGTCCATTGTAGTGCCAGCTAGGAGACAATGCCTTGAAACACTGGGAGCTGCTCTGCAGCATGTAGCATCTGCTTTAAGTAGGGCTGTTTCTTCCCCTAATACATGGATCTAGAGTACTTACACCAAGGAGTACAATTAGGTAGTATCTCTCACATTGACATATAATGACCCATCCTCAATGGGTTTACTTCATTTCTGAAAGTCTGGATCTGCTGACTTAGGGTACCCAGAGGAGGAATATTTCTACCAGAGAACACAACAACGATTCTCCTGAATTAGGACCTGGGACTGCTATCTGGCTATTTCAAACATCTCATGCCACTGGAAAAACAGGTTTTTTTAAAAAAAGATCGTAGTTTGGCAATGTCTCAGACTGGGTTTTCCAAAAGCAGACATGGAGATGGAGTTTGGTGTACAAGATTTTTTATGAAGGACCAACATCTGTGGAAGGGAGTCGGAGAAGACAGGATTGGGCAGGAAGATAAACTGAACTGCTGAACTTTAGTACAGGACCAACAAACTTCAGTCAGCCCCATGAGGAGCCCTGGAGCATAAATGACCCACCAGACTTGTCCTATGTTAGGCTAAAATGTCCATGCCTGATTGACCCTGCCTTAATCGTTCATTGGGTACAGGCCACCCAGGGAAGGACGTGCCCTTGGGTGAGGCTATGCCTGTAACTGAGGCTCCCTGAAGGAGCTGACAGCTGGAAACCATCTGCTCACAGCACCCCCAACAAAGAAGTTCAGGCAACAAGCTCTTCTTCGAAGGGGAATCTGGGAGGTGCATCTCCATGTCTACCATGTAGGATGGTTGATCCTGACAATTAAGGGAAGAAGCCTCACTAATACACAAATGCGATGTGGTAGGTATCCTCTAAGGTGGTCCCCAATGATCTCTGCTTCCTGGTACTCATGCCCTTGTGATCTTGGATGACCCTCCCCCACCAGTTGTGTCTTCAGATGAGACCGCAGTCGCAGCCAACAGCCTGAATGCAACCTCATGACAGACACTGAGTCAGAGGTGCCCAGCTAAGCTACACCGAGATTCCTCGCCCACAAACACTGAGATCATGAATGTCTGTTGTTAGAGCCACTGAGTTTGGGGGTGATCTGTTAGGCAGCAATAGATGACTAATATAGGGGGCAGGGAGGATTATGACTGCAACTCAAGCAATAGATACCCTGGGCTATCTTCTAGTTCAACCTGTAAAGTCTGGTATTCTTAACAAATGGGATGACCAACAGAGTAAGACAGCTCAGAAACAAAGGTCTGACTCATCCCACCAAGTAAAGAACATAGGCAGTTGACATGCTGACTGAAGAGCAAAGGAAGACAGAATAAATGGTCATGGAAGGTGGTCATGTGGCCTCATGAACTTAGCAGAAACAAGGGTTAAGGCCACTATTCCTGTATTTCCTTCTTGCTGTGTCATCTATCTTTTTTTTTTAATTTAATTTCATTTTTCTTTCTTTTTCCTCTCACTTACCATTGGATACCCAGATGGGATCATGACAGAACTAAAGAGGACGATACATCATTCAGTGATACTGGACTTGGAGCTGATTGCAATAACTCAAAAGACAGTGGGTTGTCTACTCTTGGAAAGAAGATGCGTCCGGATAGCCTATAGCTGCACTAGTCAGGTGAGAGCAGCTCGGGGAAGTGCTAGGATGAGGGAAAGGGTGTATTTGGGTATTGGGCTGCAGAGATACTTGTCTCTTCGTCCAGGATAGCAGTACCCTTCTTAATAAAGAGAAATCTCAAAATCAGTGGTAGATAGGACCACAACTCTGAGTCGAAAGACGAAAAGGACATTTCTTCTTCCCAGCTCCCTGGCACGTTACCAGGCTCAGGCAATCAGAGGCCACCATCTACACGACTGAGACAATAATGCACTGGCTCAAAGATATCTGAGAGTCTTCAAGGGACATGTTGGGAGTCTTCTCTGATGTCCTCCTTCCCTTGGACCTGCCCCATTGTCCAAGCCTTCACACTGAGTCTGAGACCAAGTGGTTACCTTCCCAATAAATTCCTTTTATGCTTAAGTTATGCAGACATGGGCTTGTTGTTTCAATCAAGAACCCTAACTGATATACCCACAGAGATATCTCCTTTCCTATTAAGATTGATCCAGTTTTCCTGCAGTGTGTTAAATGGAACACTAGTCCAGAAGTATGCTCAAAATGGGTTCAAAGGTTAAATAAGTTTGGTAAACAGTCCATGCTGTATGCTGTTCTTGAAGATTCATGGTAACTGTGAGCATATTAAAGGTTCTGAGAAGTCCTGTGTTAAGAAAATATGCTTAAATTGGTACAGCCACTTTGGAAAACAGTGTGGAGGTCCCTTAAAAAGTTAAAAATTGAGCTACCCTATGATCCAGCAATTGCACTACTGGGTATTTACCCCAAAGATACAGCTGTAGTGAAGAGAAGGGCCATATGCACCCCAATGTTCATAGCAGCATTGTCCACAATAGCTAAATCGTGGAAGGAGCCGAGATGCCCTTCAACAGATGACTGGATTAAGAAGATGTGGTCCATATATACAATGGAATATTACTCAACCATCAAAAAGAACGAATTCTCAACATTTGCTGCAACATGGACGGGACTGGAGGAGATAATGCTAAGCGAAATAAGTCAAGCAGAGAAAGACAATTCTCATATGGTTTCACTCATTTATGGAACATAAGAAATAGGAAGATCGGTAGGAGAAGAAAGGGAAGAAGAATGAGGGGCGTAAACAGAAGGGGGAATGAACCATGAGAGACTATGGACTCTGAGAAACAAACTGAGGGCTTCAGAGGGGAGAGGGGTGGGGGAATGGGATAGGCTGGTGATGGGTATTAAGGAGGGCATGTATTGCATGGTGCACTGGGTGTTATACGCAACTAATGAATCATGGAACTTTACATCAGAAACCAAGGATGTACTGTATGGTGACTAACATAATATAATAAAAAAATATTATTATAAACAAATAAAATGCAGGCTTGTGTATAGAGTCACAAGACAGACAGACAGACAGACAGAAAGAAAGAAAGAAAGAGAAAGAAAGAAAGAAAGAAAGAAAGAAAGAAAGAAAGAAAGAAAGAAAGAAAGAAAACCTGCTTAACCTTGTTTAGGGCGCCTGGGTGGCTCAGTCGGTTGAGTGTCTGCCTTCAGCTTAGGTCATGATCCCAGGGTCCTGGGATTAAGTCCCACATCAGGCTCCCTGCTCAGCGGGGACTCTGCTTGTCCCTCTGCCCCTCCCCCGCTTGTTCTCTCTCTCTCTCTCTCAAAAATAAATCAATAAAATCTAAAAAAAACCCAAACATTGTTTATAACAGGGTTTCCATTACCATTTTTCTTTTACACTTAATGGATGACACTTCTCACTCTGAGAAATAGTGTCCTGAAGCCAAAAAAAGGAAGGTTCAGAGAGAGACTGCGGTTCCCGCAGATTTCTAAGTTCCATTTTGTTTGCTCTATGAGGTCTTCCACTTCCCCAGTTGAATCAGACAAAGAATCATCACCCCCTTCCAAAGAGGCCATGCTACCCACAGAATATCAGCACCATTCTGTTCAGTAATATGTACCTTCCTCACATACTTTCTTTGACATTAATTGTTTTCTTCTCAGGTCTGTTAAAGGCCTCTCTGTTCTGTTTTATTAACTTTAGAATTATTTTAATATTACCAAACTAGTAACTGCTTTACCAAACATCTTAAACTATGGCAGATGCCCCTTGTTAACCATTTTTAAATAAAAATTTCTTAGCCAACCTGAACTTGTTCTTTCAAATTACCTTTTGGAAAATCACAAAAACAAAGTCCTATTACAATTTTACATATAGGTTAATTTTAGCAAATTTAGTAATTTTAGTAAAGCTGTAAAATAATTTAGGAAGATGCGACATATTTAAAATAGTCTTTACATCTAGACCTACATGATGTCTCTTTCCGTTACATCTGTCAATCTACATTTTTTAGTTTCTTTTATGCAGGTCCCAATGTTTTTCTTTTCAAGGGAAGATGACAAGGTTATTATGATTTGTAGATTGATATGATGTTTTAGCTATGAAATTGAAAGAACCATCTGGAAGAGTTATTTAAATTGACAAGAGAGTTCAATAATCATATGGACGAAACAATCCACATGAATAACCTTCCTGTGTACAAAAAAAACCCATTAAAACTATGAACATATAGAGACATACGGAGGATTCCAGATGTATTTAGGAGCAGAATTAACAGGACCTGGTAATGGGTTTGGTGTCATCTGTGGTCCCCCTTCTGCCCCACAATCACTCTCCAGAAAGAACCATGTTGGATCATACTATCTCATTTCAATTTTAGAGTCCAAATTTTATGTCTAGAGGACACTTCTCAAAAATGTTGGCATTCCTAGCTTCAGCACTACTGGTGAGGTCTTTGCTACGTGTATTCATCTCGTTCTTTTCATTCCAGTCAGGCGGAAGTGGTTTGGTTAGCTGGTCAGCTCCCAACCACCATTTTTTCTCAGCAATCTGCCGCCAAGCCTCTCTGTGACTATTTCTCTCTCACTCTTTCCTGATTGTTTGATGAAGCAGGAGGGAAAGATCTGCTGGAGTTGCACCGGGAAACTGAAAAGAAGAGTGCTGATTTAGAACAGCAGCAGAGGAGAACGGAAGAGGAAGCTCACCAGGGGCACGGAAACAGACCGGCAGCCCTGGAACCACATATTCATGAGTGGCCCTGGAATGCACAGTGGCCCTGGAACATTTCAAAGGCTCTGAGACCCTTTGAAAAAGGAATCCACCATGCATGGAGGTTGGCAAGGGAAATGCCAAAGCTCCTTTTCTGGACTAACTCAAAACCTCTCAAGTTATACCTTCAGGAAAAAATATATCGATGTACATATTGATATCAGGGCACTGAATTGTTGAATGACAACCAATCGGGATTACGGGCTTTCAAGAATGAAAGGTTACATTTCACAGCACTTAACAATCTCTGAAGTCCACACATCCTAAAAGATTCCTTTGTTATATGAAAACAGAAGAGGATTATACCCTTTCAACGAGTCTTCTCACTGGCAAGGAGAGTAAGACTGGTGCTCTTTGTAGAGTTTCTCAATATACCTCTTCATCAGAACTCACCTTAAATAGGTCTGTTTCCCTGTAGTTTTGTGGGAGGGAATATTTTCTGCTGTAGTTTCGGAGCTGTCTTTCATGAGCACCACGCTCAAGGCTAAACCTACTCTTAAGATTGAGTCCTTCAGTCCAGGGGAAAAGTCCTGGGAAACTTTAATATGGGGGGAAAAAAGAGGAGAATTTTAAGCAAATGGAATATGCAGTAGTACGCTCAAGGACATTTAACAACTGGCTCTCTAGGTCTAGAGGGGAAGCCCCGATCTGTAATATTTGCCAACTGTCATTGTGGAAATATTTCTACCGTGGCCCTGAAGTAACCAATATGATGTCACCGAAAGCAGAGTTGAGAAAAGATGCACTTGATAGGCTCTTGAGAGCCTGTAAGGGCTAATTCTAGCACGCCACTAAGGGACAAGTGATGTTTTCCTCCTGTGGCCCAATCTATCCAGTTACGTGGTTCTTTTCCAACCTTGCACTCCAGGAAGGAGAGGAGGGGATGCAGCTGTAGGTTGGTGACAGAAGGACAGGGGTACTGTTAAATGCTATCAGGGAGACCCAGAGAGGGGAAAAGATGCAAAGACCCAGCATAAAATAGAAGGAATGAGCGCCCATCCCTCTTGGGGATCCTCTATTCTGAGCATCTACTGTCCACTTCCATCAAAAATGTGCTATTTCTAGCTTTAAGTTCTCTCTGTAAATTCCAGAAGGAACTGTTCCTCTTCCCTGGCCACAAGAGGCCTGGCTGCCCCCCATGACCACAACTCCCTGATATGGGCACGGTTCCCCTTCCTGGATGTGGCCTATAGTCACCTTCTTGGGAGTGGGTGACTTGACAAGGGAATCCCCTGGTTCCTGGGTACTTTCCCTGCAGTGAGAACCACAAGGAACACAAAGGCCCAGTGTTTAGCCACCGGAGAAATGGGTAGGGGAAAGGCTACGTGTCTACAAAGAACAAAAACCCTTTCCATGGATATAGTAGCTCCAAGCACGTGGGGACATTTCCCAGGTATGGGAAGAAATGAGATGCATAATGGGATTAGGCAGCCCCTTGCTTCAAAGGATTCTCATTACGCTGGAAAGAAAATTAAAAATCTATCATCTTCAACAAAACACTCCAGGATCTGGCATCTGTCTATCTCCACGTTCCCATCTCTCACCATTCCTTCTCGCTGGCTTTCTTCACATTTGGAAATATTCCAACCTTGTTTCTTCCTCAGGTCCTTTGCACTTGCAAATGTATATATGTATGTACATATACATATATTTTCTTGCTGAACCATTTGAAAGTAAACTGAAACAGGGTGACACTATTTGATATTTCTGCATTTATCCTAAAAACAAGGAGACTCTCCTCCATAATCATAATACCATTACCACACTCAAGGAATTTAATGTGGCTGCAATATCTGAACTATACACAAATGTCTAAAAAAAAAAAAAAAAGAAGAAGTCCCTTATACCTGGGGGAGAAGGTCCTGACTCTAGGATCCAACTAAAGTTTGCACATTGCATTTGATTGTTAAGGTCCTGGAGTTTCCTATAACCTGGACCAGGCTCACTGCCTCATACACACACACACACACACACACACACACACACACACACACACCTCTTTTTATCGTTCATGACATTAACATTTTGGAGAGTACAGGCCAGTTGCTTATATAATGTCTCCAACTCTGGATTTACCTGATTGTTTCTTAACAATTAGACTCAAGTTATGATTTTCTTTTTAAAACATTGTTAGTGCAGCCTGACAGCCCCTCATAGGTAGGGTTCTGAGTGGTGACTAATCTGGGGACCCAGCAGGTGTGTACCAACCGTGGCTGAGCCTGGCCTCCAGGTGTTCCCTGAGATCCACAGTCCCGATGCAGCTCAGGTTCTGAGTTTTCCTAAGCTAGAACTGTAGTGAGGAATTTTCCAGCTAAGGGCTGTGGAGCCAAGTGTTTGTTATTTTCTGACAGCAATATCTGAACCTCTCGGGCAAACATGTCTTGATGGAGGACACAAAAACCAAGAAGTGGGGGGCCTGGCTGGCTCAGTTGGTGGAGTGTGCAACTCTCAATCCCGGGGTCATGGTTCGAGCCCCACACTGGGCACAGAGCTTATTTAAAAAAAAAAAAAAAAAGGAAGGAAGGAAGAAAGAAAGAAACCAGGAAGCAACTGTATGCAGAAGGCTGTGTCACAGGGACCCATGACCAAGACTAAGAAGATGCCCCACAAAGTGGAAATACTATTTCCTGCCAGTACTGACACTCAGTGTGTAACCTGGGACCACAAAACCAGACGTGTCACACACCTGTGACACCAACCACACCCACCTCATGTGGGGAGGAATGATGTCTTTACTGTGTGAACCCTGAGAGCAGAGGCTGGGCCCCAATCTACTGAGATGTGCTGAGACTCTACTAGTGGTGTCTTTAAAGCCATCCAGGAATTTGGCTTGACCTCGTTCAAAACTCAAGTGGTTGAATGAAGACGTCTACTTCTGGCCAAGCTGGAATAACAGGGGAAGAAAAGACAACATTCAGGAAACAACGATCTTAAAGACACTGGCCATCAGGCAATGAAAGATGGGATCCCTGAGATGAAGGAAACAAGTGAGGGGAGCCCTACAGCTGCCCAGCTTGTATCTTGACAGCTTCCACAGCGTACGGAAAGAAAAGGCAGAGTCCAGCACACTCCCTGAGTTGAGGGGACAGAGCTGAGAGTCCAAGAAGACGGAAGCAGCTACAGAACACAGCACAGAGAACCGGAGAGGAGAAAGCTGCACAGATGCTCAACTCCAGAGAGCTGCAGAGGGGCCCCTCGAGTGTCCCACAAAGTACTGGCTGTGCATCTGGTCATTAAACAAAGATCAAGTCACTGTAGAGCTCGCTCCTCATTAATCAATATGTTGAACACTACATCAAATACTAATGATGTACTATATGTTGGCTAACTGAACATAATAAAAAAAAATCAACAGGAAGAGCTTGGAATCCCATTCCCCACTGCCCTGCCTCTGCTCCTCCTTATCACAATTACACCCATGCTTTCTCCAGCAGCGGCCCATAGATGGCGCCGTTACCTTTGCCTGGACACACAATTGCTCTAGACCCTGGCTTAGAGTATAGTTATTACAACGTGTGTGAATCTGGTCCTCCTTAAAATTTTGTAGGATTGGATGATAGTTATAATGGAATCCTGGTCTTCCAGGGATTCCAGACCACTTAATAAATGTAGCAAGCAATACTAGTAATCGCCTCCCTATCCCTCACTCCCTGGGCCAGGACCCATGAGACTTCAGTAAATGTATAAAGTAGCCAGATTCTTTGAACAGAGAGAGGCAGGTGATGGCTTTATGGAATGGCCTTGTCCCCAAGGAGCAGACATGGACAATCAGTCTTGGTCTTCAGAAACCAGCCAGAGTGGAGGTGGCCTCTCTCCCACTGGCTGTGACTGTTTAATACAGCAAGCCCTGACGGGATCAGTCCCAAGAGTCCAGAACATTTAGAAATGCCGGGGTTCCTGTTGTGAGGAGACCCCCTGCAAACAGGAGACAGGTGGCAGGGGGACTCCACATTTGCCTGCTCTACCAAAGCTGTTCTTGCCCAGGGAAAGAAGACCTCCACCAAAAAGAAAGACACCTGGACAGTAAGTGCCTCCTGATGTGATGCAAGGACCACTCACAAGGTTCTATTGTCCAAAACAGGAAAAGAAAAATCGAACCTGAATCTGATAAGGCCTCTAACGCTAATTGCCAGGGAACAGAGTAACATGTTCAAAGACACCAGAGGGGCCAGCAAAATCCGGAGTGAAAAATTCTAAGGATATGTAGTCTAGTCTTCACATGCGCACACACGCACACACACACCCCAAGTTGAACAGTTACAGATTTTAAAAGCCCAAAAGAATGTGTCACATAGATACAACGTATATGGAGTTTGTCTGGATACTAAGCTACCTGTAAAAAGACACATGAGAGGGGCGCCTGGGTGGCACAGCGGTTAACTGTCTGCCTTCAGCTCAGGGCGTGATCCCGGCGTTATGGGATCGAGCCCCACGTCAGGCTCCTCCACTATGAGCCTGCTTCTTCCTCTCCCACTCCCCCTGCTTGTGTTCCCTCTCTCGCTGGCTGTCTCTATCTCTGTCAAATAAATAAAATCTTTAAAAAAAAAAAAAAGACACATGAGATAATATAGGAAATACAGACAATGACTAGATATTGGCAATGTAAGAATTAGTACTAATTTGTAGGTATAATTGTTGTGGTTTTTCTAAAGAGTTCTTCTGTTTTTGAGAGTTCTTACTTCTTAGAGATACATATTGGAGTTTTTATAGTAAAATATAATATATAATATAAATAAAATAAAACAATATATAATAAAATAAATAATACATAATATAAATAAAAATATAATATCTGGGATCTGCTTTAAGACAATTTGAGGGAGAATAATAGGGATGTAGATCAAATAAGATGGGTCAGTTGCTGAAGCTGGGTAATCGGTATATAGCAATCATTAAACTAGTCTCTCTACTTTTATATTTGCTTTACAATGCATAATAAAAGGCTAAAAAAAGAGAGTTCCATAGCAAAGTGCACCAGGTAGCCACAGTCAACCGATCAGAGTTGAGATTATGGATCAGCCTTCTCTGGTCAACTCCAGGCTGGAGCACGGTAATCCTGGCAAAGATGCTGTGAACAAGGAAAGAACCCAGGGGTCTTAAAGGTGAGCCTGTTCTCATAGGGTCAGAAGCTATTTTTACAGAACGCTTGCTTACTTGCTTACTTTCCTTTGTGTGTGTGTGTGTGTGTGTGTGTGTGTGTGTGTGTGTGTCTTTTTGTTGTTATTATTGTTCTCCCTCAATCTTTGGTAAAATTCTTTTATGAAAATTCCAACTTCCTTCAGATGTAATCAGAGGGACCAGGAGAAGTTGGGTTTGCTTATCAAATGCTGAGACCTCCACTCTTATGCCCGGCCTTCTTCCTCCACTGGCCTCCAACCTGCTGGCACCTGGCCTTTCCCTCCTAGCAGCGGGCTGGGAGAAACTTCTCTGGGGCATCCGACCAGCTCAGGAGACACATTTTCAAGGCAATGAAATTGATAGAGGCCTGGGCGGAGCATCCTCCCCTCAGATGAGACTTCCAACTGACCATCCACATAAGGACCATATCTATAGGACAAATAACAGGGTTTGAAGTTAAACGTTTGTCTGCCTACGTGCAGTTTGCAGCGAGCTGCACTTCTACGTTATCATGTTTTTATATTTCTAAGGAACCTGGGCTATGTGTGTTTGCCTCCCCTCCCGGATTCCATTCGGGTGGGGGCCAGCCCAGCATGGAGCAAGAGGGGATGTGAGACAAGATTGTAGCTCTTGGCATCCAGAACAGAAGCACCAGTTTTGACCTAGAAGCCAGATAACATGGGTTTTTTTTTTTTTTAAGATTTTATTTATTTATTTGACGGAGAGAGACAGCCAGCGAGAGAGGGAACACAAGCAGGGGGAGTGGGAGAGGAAGAAGCAGGCTCATAGCAGAGGAGCCTGCCGTGGGGCTGGATCCCATAACGCCGGGATCACGTCCTGAGCCGAAGGCAGACGCTTAACGACTGCGCCACCCAGGCGCCCCCAGATAATATGTTTTAAACAACTGGGCTCCCAAGGTTATTCATACAGCATGAGTCGCACAGATAACATTCCTTGGCTCTCAATTGGGATTCCAGCCTGGCTGATGAGGTGGGATGTTGTAACTTTGCCTTATTCTCAATTATTGCCTAGTATTACCTTCATCTAAGTGTAGCTTCCTTTTCTCTTGTTTCTATTAGGTTTCTATAATAATAATAATGAAGTTTTCTTTCCTTGTTGAAACCAAAACCTGGAAGGTTACAGGAGAAACTAACACTATCGAAGGCTTCTGAAAAGGGTACCTGAGTGATTAGGGACTGGGGTAGGGAATTTAAGCTGTTATGCTTTTTTGTACCTCTTTATTTTTCATCATATTTTTTAAGCTAATAAATATCTCAAAAACACATTCAGTATCTTATCTTCAGGTTCCAGGGTCCTCCCCCAGCCTGTGACTATAATGTGTAGGTGGGTACAACACTGCCCTGTCAGCCTGCTGAAATCCTCTCCATTTTCACAACCCACCCAAAAAATGCCACTTCCTTCATTAAACCTTCTCCGAACACCAAAGCAAGAAGATCCTCTCTCCTCTGAGCTCTCAGCCCACACTGGCGGCAATCATTTTAAGGTCCTGATCACTTTTTACCACACAATTTCATTATCTGTGTATCTATCATATTTTCTCTGCTCATTCATTTGGCCTTGCAGAATGCTACTTTGCCAAAGTGGGCCCAGTATCCAAAATACCACAAATTCCCAGTGGCATCCTCCAGGCTCATTTTAGATGATTCTCACTCCCACAAGCCACACATTTGCTCTTATGAGTGTCCCCTAGCCATTGTCCTGAACAGGGGTCCACCACATCCAGGGCCAGTGACCTGAGGAGCACCAGGATCCCACATGCTGACAGGTCAATGAATTAACGGCCATAGGCCATTTCCTCCAACCTTCCATATACGACAACACTGAGCCACAGAAACAAATTTAGAGATGAGAGTAACAGCCTCTGACTCTCCTCTGTGACTGTTCTCCTGGAGACTAATAGTCAAGGAAGTCCTTCTCACAGGACAGAAGAGGGGGCTAGGAAGGGCCTGTCCTCCTGATCTTTTGGAGGACCCAACTTCTCCAACATATCTGGTATTTTTGTTGTCATGTTTTAGCTGTTCGGTTAAAGATAACGATTGTCCTCTTGCTTAAGTTGGCAAACACAGTTAAGAACTCTCACCCCATGGTCTCAAAGGATCTAATCTCCCGCAATCTGCCAAGATGTATTGACGGGAAGCTCAGGAAAGAGACAGGTGAGGCCTGGAACAAAGCAGACACGAATACACACATCAGAACTGCCCCACCACATCTCTCTTCCCAGGGCCCTTTTGCACGGGAAAGTTCCACTGGTGGCCTCGTACAGTCTACCGTGCTTGTTCAGGTGCAACCTCTTGGTGACCCCCGACCTCCTGGCACCAGGCTTGTACTTTATACTCAGTTTTTCTCGTACTATCAGCCTGTGCTATTCGCTCCTGTCTGTTCCCCCTACCAGACAATGAAAATGAAGACACGGAGGGGAGGAGGATGGTGGTGCCAGGCAGTCTGGGGTGGAGGATGCTGTTGTTCACTACCACAAGGTGGGCGTTTTCATCATCCTGGGACCCTCAGAACTCAGGAAGGAACTCGGAAACCAATATAGGCCGCTCCTTTGGCCCCGCGGCCACCGCTCTCTGGGCTCCAGGTGGTCAGGGGGCTCTCGGTCCCGCCCCCTTACCGCCCCCTGCAGAGGGACCGGGGTTTAGGAACAGCGGACTCCAGCACCTGGCGCAGACAGGTAAGCCAGAGAAATGAGACCCGCGACCAGCGTCTCGGGCCTGCCCTCTGTTCGAGACATTCCCCCCGACTTCACCTCTGTTCTGGATCCGGCTGGAGGAGGCTGGGAGAACCAAAAGGGCCGGCGCCCTCGTCCAGGGCGCATGCGCAGGGTGGTCGGTGCGGGGCGAAACCCCCTCGTCGCGTAAGCTCGTAACCAGCAGGGGGCGACACGAGGACGCCTCGCTGCTTGGGGCCCCGAGCTAACTACGTCGCGGCTGGAGGGTGGGCTGGCACCTAACTGGGGGCGGCGAGGAAGAGAAGAGAAGCGCCCAGCCTCCGGGTAAAATCAGCGGAAAGATAGGACGTGGCAGGAGCAAGCATGCCTGGCGCGACCCCAGCCGTCCCCGCCACCCCGGACGGAGTGCTTACATGCTCGCCCCACTACCATCGGTGTGGTGTGGCCAGGGGTCGAGTGGTGCAGCGGCGGAGGAAACAGGCTTCCGCCTGAGACTGAAAGACTTTCAGCTTCACCGTTTACTGTGTGACTTTAGGCACGTTATCTAGCCTGTCTGAGCCCTGGCTTTCCTGTCTATTAAATGGGGATAGTAGACCCCACTTCCCTGGGTCATTACGGAGCTCACAAGCGCACAAGTAAGTGCATAATAAATGTTGACCCTTATCAGCACTTTTCTTATTACATCATTATTGCCATTCTGTGCATCTCCTCCCCCAGTAACCCTCACCCCGACCCACCACAGGAGCTGACTCGGCGAGCTCCCCTGAGTAGATAGTGCGAGTCAGTCAACTTGGTATTACTAGGGCACAGCAGCAGCCCTGATAAAAATGACTGCTCAGGGGGCCAGGGAGAAGCCAAGGTGCTGAGTTGGGATGAGATCGTGAGACTTCCACCGGCGGCCGACAGAGCCCCTGCTCAGACCTCAGTCCAAATCATCTGTTCAGACCCTCAGACTCTAGCCCCATGGAGCCCAAGGGGTTTGCTCCATGCCAGCAGTCTGACCTCCCTGCTGTGTGGAAGGATGGGCTGCTCCCTCCCTGAGCCCCCCGTGGTCCATCTAGCCCAGGACGAGGGGTGTTTAGTCCACCTGAGAGTGCTTTGTCTGGGCCTGGGTCTCCACCCACTTCTGTGTCTTTGACTCTGCCTGACTATATCCGTGCTTGTGTCTTGTCGCTGAGCCTGTCGATCCGAAAGGAAGAGGAGGGAAGATCCACCTCTTTCTAGCTCCTGCCTCAACTGCCAGAAGTTGGTATATATAATTAGCCCTACTCAACTTTCTCCCCAAAACACAGCTGGAAGCTCAGCCCTTACCTCAACCTGCAGCCTGTGAAAATTCTACCCCTCTGTTCACTGCACAGCCCACTCAGGCTCAGCCCAAAGGGACATGGAGTAGGATCTCCCCAGAGGGACTGCAGAGCCCTGAGGGACTGTTGGGAAGGAAAACATGTCCTATTCAGGAAGAGGTGACTTGTGAGAAAGAGGTCCTGCGGACTCTCCACTGGACAGTTTCCTTAGTGAGCCTGAGGCCAGGGAGCCCTGGGCACTGTCTTCTCCCTTGTGGCCCAAAGGCAAGTCCACCTCTAACCCACACAGCACCCTTGTGAAAGTTAGCTCGGGCTGGTTTTCAGTCCCCATGTGACTTCTGGGCCAGGTGACCTTGTATAATGCATGACCTGCCCAAACTGTACATAGCAAAAACCTGCATCCTGGTAGTCCCCAAGGAGAGTAGAAACTCAGACTGTGAATAAGTCTGTGATCAGGCAAATGTCCACTTGTCCATCTATTCACACCAGGACAGTGATGGGGGCAGTGACTGTTTTATAAAAACTATCACTTCTTACTCCCATCCAGGGACCCACAACTCCCTGTGCCTCCCTCCAAAGCCTCTGACTCTGAAACTGATAGAATCTACAGGATAGCTTTGGGAAGCTTGTGGCCTCTTCCCCCCACTGTCTGTCATGCCCTAGCCAGGATGGTTGACTATTCCTCTGTGCCCAGCTCTGCTCTTGGGGACAGTCCTCACTGCCTAACTAGACCTGCAATGCTCTTTTTATATATCTAAAACCAAGAGCACCTCTCAGTGATGTCTTCTTTCTTCCCAAACTCTTGTCTCTGACTGAGTCCCTGGTCTTCATGACCTTTGACTTGGCAATGGTTTCTTAAATATAATAGCAAAAGTATAAGCAACCAAAGACATAAATAAATCGGACTTCATCAAAAGTAAATATGTTTGTGCTTCAAAGAACGCTATCAGGAAAATGACAAGACAACCCACAGAATGGGAGATATATTTGCAAATCATATATCCAATAAGGGACTTGTATCTAGAATACACAAATAATCCTTACAACTCAATAATATAAAGCCAAGTAACCCAATTAAAAATGGGCAAAGGATCTGAATAGACATTTCTCGAAGGATATACAAATGGCCAATAGACACATGAAAAGATAGTCAACATCATTAATCATCAGAGAAATGTAAGTCAAAACCATAATAAGATACCACGTCACACCTTTTGATTATAATCAAAAAGACAGATAATATCAAGTAACAATAAAAATATAGGGAAAACTGAAACCCTCACGTATTGCTGGTAGAAACATAAAATGGTGCGGACACTTTGGAAAACAGTGTGGCAGTTTCTCAGTAAGTTAAACACAGAGTTAACTCTTCAACCCAGGAATTCCACTCCTAGGTATATATGCAAGACAAAGGAAAACATATGACCACACTAAAACTTTTACAAGAACATTCACAACAGCATTATTAATAACAGTAAAACAGTAATAACAGTTCATCACCTGATGAATGGATAAAATGCATTATGTCCACACAATGGAACATTCTTTGGCATTAGTAAGGAATAAAGGACTGTTACATGCTACAAGGTGGATGAATCTTGAAAAAATGATGCTAACTCAGAAAAGCCGTCACAAAAGACCGCATGTTATACAATTGCATTTACACGAAATGTCCAGGATAGGTAAAGCTATACACACAGAAAGGAGATTATTAATTGCCTACAGCCTGGAGGCATGGGTGGATTGAGAGTAGATTAGCTAAAGGCTTCTCATTGGAGTGATGAAAATGTTCTAAAATTGATTGTGGGATGATTGCACAACTCTGTGAGCCAACTAAAAACCACTGAATTATATACTTTAAATAGGTGAATTGTATGGTATGTGAATTATATCTCAACAAAGCTGCCCCCCCCCACAAAAAAAAGGACTCAGAAGCCAGCTGAAGGGAGTCCCACTGACTACATTTCGGATAATTTGCAAATTAAGTAAATAATGATAGTAACATGTTATAACCCATTGAATAAAACATGAATCCATTGTACTTATTGTTATAAACAATGCGTAGAAAATTTGATGAGTAATAGGATATATATATAGTCTCAGAGTTCCTCCCTGGAAAATATTTATTAATTACAAAGGAAAAAATACTAACTTTACAGAGAGGAACTTAGCAGACACCACCTCACTCAAATGATCAAAATTAACATCACCCATAACTGGATAAATAAAAATCATGTCCCATCTGTAGGATACAGTGAGAGAATTCAGCACCACGTCAGTGGTGTTCCTGCCAAAGATGCATAATCTAAATTGAACCACGTGGAAATATCAGACAAACACACACCGACAGGTATTACACATAATAACTGGCCGTGGAAGTCAGTAAAAGACTGAAACTGTTACAGATTGAAGATGAATGAGGAGACAATGACAACGAAACACAGGATGTAATCTTGGCTGGATCTTTTTGCTATAGAGATATTGTCCAGACAACTGGCAAACCATAATGAGGTCTGAGTCATCCATGAAGATAATGTTGATTTTATGATTTTGACGATTGCTTTAGGATTGTGAGGGAAATACAAAATAAAGCATATGTTTGTTGGAAATACAAAATAATGCAAATGTCAGCAATTTATGCTCAAATGGGTCCAGGGCAGGGTGAGTTCTTTATACCTGACAACTTTTTCTTAAGTTTCAGACTGCTTAAAATAAAGCAAGAAACCCTAATACATAAAAAATAACTGGTTCATGTTCTTCAAAAAATGTTTGTGTTACAAAAAGGCAAAGAAAAGTTGATGAACTGTTTTCAGCTAATGGAGACTAATAAGAATTCAAAAACTAAATGCAATGAGTGATACTGGATTAGATCCTGGATCAGAAAAAAATAATAAAGGATATTATTGGCACAAGTGGCAAATTTTGAATAAGGTCTGAAGATTATATAATAGCATGTCAATGTCCTGATTTTGCTCATTGCACTGTGGTCATATAGGTGAAGGACTTCATTCTTTGGAAATATAAGGGGACACGGTGTCTGCCACTTACTCTCAAATGTGTCAATAACACTAATTTTATAAATATATAGGGAAAGAGAATGATGAAGCAAATGCAGCTAAGAAATGGGTTTAGTGGAGTTCTTTGTACTATTCTTGTAACTTTTCCAAAAATTTAAAAGTATTTAAAACTAAAGTTATTAAAAATAATGTTAAAAAAACAAGATGAAAAATAAAACCCAATGCACATGAATGAAAAGCACACACACACACACACAACAATGCATATTTTGTGAGAAAGTATGACAACAAAGACATACACACTAAACACAATTCAGTGGTTCCTTATTGAGTGCGCGGCAGGGTGGGGACAAAAATGGGAGCGTGTGGCCCAAGAGAACAAACAAAATGATTTTTTAAAGGCTGGAGTGGGGATGTCTAGAGGAACAAAAGCCAAATTTATGACTTCAGACTTCTGAAGAATAAGGTGGGATAATAGTGAAGGCAAGCATGAAGAGGGAAAGCATCATATAAACACACACTGTTTTGTGTTATGTTTTGGCATTGTTCGAATTGTTTTGTGATCTAAAATATATTCATGTATTATTTATTTAATTTTTGAAATAGAGGGAAAAAATGGAACATCCATATAATGCTATCTAGACAGCTATTAAAACTGAGGTAAAGGGGCACCTAGGGGGCTCAGTCTGTTAAGAGTCTGCCTTCCACTGGGGTCATGATCTTGGGGTCTGGGGATCAAGCCCCACATGGGGGTCCCCACTTGGCAGGGAGTCTGCTTCTCCCTCTGCCTCCTCATGCTCTCTCTCAAATAAATAAATAAAATATATATATTTTAAACTGAGATAGAGCTACACCCACTGATATGTAAGAATGTCATGGCCTCTTGTTAAACTTTTTTTCAATGGCAATTTGCAGAGTAGCAGGAATAGTATAAACTTGATGAAAAACAGTTTGCACATGCAACGTTTTAACTATCAGCTATGCTACTTATGGAGGGAGAATTAAAGAGAAGGACTTATATACATTTCAGCCTGATTATTTTACAATGAGCTTGTGTTAACACAATTTTTAACCACATAATGCATGAATATATTCTCATTTTGGAAAAAAAATCCAGTAACATATGTATGGTTTTAAGATACATATTACTGTAGACAAGGTAAGGAATTGTTTCTTAAAGGACAATTGGCATTTTTTAAAGGAAATGTAAATTCCTTTTTAACAAAACACTACTTGAAACAATGATTATGTAATTATGCCTCTATTAATATAGCAACAGTTTAAAATAGTGCATGTGCCCAATGAGGAGGTCGTCGATTTCCAATTTCACTGAATGGAAGGTGAGAGTCTCACCTTGCCCGACTTTCTCATCGACACTTCTGCAAAGTATAAGTCACTACTGGCCCCTCCAAACCCACAAAGCCCTCCAGCTACCCAACCTGTGCGCAGGAAGGTCCCTACGTCGTTCCCTTAGTTTCTACCTGACAAACTCCTGCCTGAGGCTGTCGGGGTGTCACCTCCACTGGAGTCTTACCTGTCTCCAGGCGGGAGAAGGAATCCCCAGTCCTCCTCTATCCCAGCCTCGGCACTCCACCCCATCATCCCCACACCCTCCCCACCTTCACCGCGCTTCCATAGTCTCATCTTCCCTCTACCTAGCGGGCTCATCAATTGTCGCACTAACTCACTTTGGGGACCTGTCTCAGCAGAGGCTTAGGGTGTGGGGAAAATGCTTTAAGGCAGTTTGGCACTGTATTAAAAGCAATGAAAAGCTCCCTATCCTGTTGACCTAGTAAGGATCCTAATGAAATAATCCTCCCCAAAGGAGAAAAAAAAAAAACTATTTGAAGATTTTGGTTTGAGCATCATTTTAATGCTGAAAAACTGGACATGCCGGAACATTTAACAATTGAATGGTTAAGGTAAATTACACAGTAACAGAATATCTCTCAGCCATTGAAAAGTCCTTATGAGGACCATAGCACGGGGCAAATATTTAGTTGAGACCTCAAGTAGAAAATGCAGAATATAAAACTACGTGTTCCCCATGACTAAAACGATGCAAATTAAGTGTGTAGTGAAAAGAAGAGTGGGTTTTTTTCTCCTTCTTTCTTAAGAAAGAAGGTGATGAGTTTAGGTTTGGGCACTGGGATTCTTTATCCTTCTTTCAATTCTGTGATTATTGTTCTAACCGTATGACTAGTGTGCAGAGGCTGGAAGCGGCGTTAAAAGGAGTCTCAACATCGTACGATTTAAAAACAGAGGAACTTTCAGCAAGAAGACTGAGTTTCTAATGGAGGGATTCCAGCACCTTGACTAACCAGTGGGTGCTGGGGGCGGGGAACAGGATTCCCAGGGTCTTTTAGAACAAAGCCACGACCACCCAGTGCACCTGGACGACTCGGTACGAAAAGGACCTCTCGCCCACTAGCCAGCCACTCTGCACCGGCGACTCGGGTCAGGCTGAGCGGAGCCGACTGCCCGTTGGTTGAGTGCATGTGTTTCTCCAGCGATCTGTCCCTTTAGACTACCGTCCCCACTAGCAACCTGCACTTTTCCAGTGAGACCAGCCGGCCTGCTGACCAAACCGAAGGAATCGAGAGAAATTGGGGGAAAGGCGGCTCACTCTGTGCGAAGACCCGGCGGCGCTTTGTTTGGGTCGCGCGCAGCCTCCCCATTTCCGGCCCCGCCCCTTCCCTCCTCCCGGCCCCCTCTCCCTGACCCCGGCTCCTGCTCCTGGGCTCCTGGCACCCTGCTTTCGCGGCTTCTATCCCCCTCTCCCCGGCCTCTTCCTTCCCACTCTCTTTCCCCTTCTGCCATCCTCTCCCACTCCAACACACACACACACACACACACACACACACACACACACACACTCTCTCTCTCTCTCTCTCTCTCTCTCTCTCTCTCTCTCACCTCTCCCCCATCAGGACCTCCAGCACTACCTTCACTACCACCATCTTCCCCAGGATTTGCAATTTTTGCCCCAGAGGAACGGACTCTGAAGAAGGGGTCTCTGCGGAAAATCAGTAGGACCCAATACCGAGGAGAGTCTTTCGTGGAGATCAGGACGCCGGCCTGAGCATCTGGGCTCCACCACTCCAGACGGCGCGGGCCTCGCCCCTGGGGAAGGGAAGGCGAAAGGCGGAGGCTGGGCAAGGGAGAGGCAGGTCCCTGGAGAAGGAATGACCGAGGGTGAGGACCCTAGAGATGGCGACCAGGGTGGGGCCGCCTCCACTTAGTAACGTTGAGAGCAATCCGCCGTCTATCCGTCCGTTTATTGGGATTCGGGAATCATCTACCAAGGCCAGGATTTCAGAGTGGAGAGCCCACTTCGCATCCCTCAATATCCGCAAGTTTGTTCTCCATGAGTATGGGGAGGTGGGAGAGAACGACCTCAAGGAATATATCAATACGCTCTCATTCTCCTAAAAAAAAAATCAGGTCAGGGGCTCCAAAAATGACACACACTCCCCCCAACACTCACTCCTTTCGGGAAGAGCTGGCTCTCCCTCCATACACGTACAGGACTCAGAAACGCATAAAGTGTGGGTCGTTGTTATTTTTACACAAATGGTGTGATATTCCGCGATTGTCCGTCCCGCAGCGGAGGCCGCAGATGTGTGCCACCGGCAGGGAGAGAGACGAGCTCTTGGCGAAAAAATTCCTTTGAATTATATGTTTGCCTAAGAGGTATTCTACCTTGCCAGAAAGAAACAAAAATTATTAAAAAATAAAGAAAGGAAATGAGATTAAAATCTAGAAGAAAAATAGGTAAACCCTGTTCCTCAGACACACATGCGCACGGGCGTGCATGGGAGCTCGGCACATTGGCTCTTCATTCTTTGAAATTGCCTCGGATCGCTTCTCGGCCTTTTGGCTAAGATCAAGTGTGAAATTGCCTCGGACACATCTCTGGGCTCACTTCGTGTGGCCGAGGCCCAGAACCCGGAGGTGTCCTAGTCCCGCGGCCGCCAGAGGACACGGCCTTCCCTCCAGAGCCTGACAAGGCCATCCACGCGCTCGGATCTCAGGCTTCTCGGTGCAGCCTCCCCGAGATCGCAGTCCCCCCGCTGCTGTCCCCGCGCCGGGTCCGCCGATACCAAGGACCTTGACCTCTCGCGGACCTCGTCGCCTCCTTTAGCTCTCCCTGACCTGCTTTTGAACCCGCTAATCCTGTCCGAACTCTCGCCCCGCGGCGATCGGTCGCCGCGGCCCGGCGCGTTAATTCCCACTGACCCCGCCGCCCCGCCGCCCCGCCGCCTCTCTCCACTCTCCAGGCTTTGAAGGGCGGCGAGGGCTTCGGCCTCCGAGTGCGGTGCGCTGCGCTGCGCGGGTTAGGATCGCCCGGCCTCGCTCCAACCCGCATACACGCCCTCGGACCGAAACAAGCAGTATCGTGTTGCAAACACTCTCTCCTTTTTTTGCTTTCTCTTGTTTCCCCTTAGTTTAATTCGTTTCTTTAAGAAAGCTATCAGATCCACAAAGATAAAAATTTTAAGTTAACCTACTGAACTGGCGAGGCTGTGGCGAAGCGGACACTTTCGCATGAACCTGGCAAGCAACGAGGGCGAAGAAAGGGTAAGCAGGAGTCGGACTACCGCGGAGCGAGCGCCTGGGCGCGGGCGAAGGCGGGAAAAGACTGGAGGCAGAACAGAAGGACAGTGTGACTTCATTCCTGTTTTTAGGTGGGGGCGGATATGTCTGAGATGGGGCAAGAATTTAGGGCTTCTGGGATGGGGCTGAGGATCTGGAGAGACACCGGCTTGTCATTTTATAATCCTTTGTGCTGGTTAGAGGTTTGGGTTTTTTTTTTTTTTTTCGCAGACGAATGTTTTCCTTTTAAAAAAAAAAAATTAAAACTGTTTAAAAGTTAATGAAATTGGTGCACAACATACACACTTACAAACAAGGCCCCCCCACACACACACCCAAGGCAAGGGATTGCATGTTTGTTTGGGGGTTTTTTGTATGTTTGTTTTGCTTTTTTTTTTTTTTTAGCCAACTGAACAGGAAAAAATGTGTTCCCCTTCTTGGATTTTCCTTTATTACAGAACCTCTAAGGCTGCCCGAAAGCACCTCTTTAATGGGAGTTATTTCATAGGCCATTTTCCAGTCACCCAAACAAAACCTGCGCTTAGTCACTGGCTGGTCTTTGCATCTCCGAAAACCACCAATCAGGTGGAGTGACCCCTCGAGATCAACTTCAGAGAGAGCAAGGAAGCTTTATGTGGAAAGGTAAGGGAGTCCTCAGAAGGGGTGCCAGGCATCATGCTTCCTCATCTTCCCTTTCCTCAGCTTAGCCCGGAACCCACCCTCGAGTGATGCTGATGGCAAAGGATCCCTTCTTGGGACAAGGCTCAAGACTAGCGGGTTCCCTGGTGCTGGGGACTTGGGACCGGAGTGGTTGGTGACCCTGAATGTGCAATGTGGCAGCAAGCACAGCAAAGACAAAAAGGAACCATGTCTACAGGGTAAGTCACTGTGGGCAAGCTCCCTGAGACACAAAGTAGGGGGGGAACAAATGAGCAGCTGTCCTTGACGGAGGCATCAAAACAAAACACCTCTTCAAACTTATTATAGCAACATTTAAAACATTGTTTTACAAGATTCGTTTGAATTAAGACACCCCACCCCACTTTGAATTTCAACCCCAATTCAAAGGGTGTGAAAACATACAAAAGCCGCCATTGCTGGCCTCCAGGCTGCTCCCCAAAAGTAGCCCAAGGAGCCACTCCTGCTCTCTCCGGGCCAGGCCTGATGGAAAATGAGCTGGGGAAAGGGTGGGGGGCCAGGATACCACCTGCGGGGATCCTTCTGCCTCCAGGCTGAGGGCCTCAGATCCTTCTGGGGCTCGCATTGCATTGCCGTTCCTTCCTGGACCTGAGCCTTGGGAAGGGCTGCGGGCTGGCTGGGGTTCCCCAAACGGGAAGGGAAAATTCTAGTTGGCGGCAGAGGGAAGAGTGGCACTTTAAACACGGAACACTCAGCAGTGTCTATGAGATTGGATGACCGAAAGCGAGGTTCAAGTCCAGGCAACCAGCCCACTGTCATCTCTGAGCTCAATGTTTGCTTTTGAGAAACGAGAGGTTGGATGAGAGCAGCAGATTTGCTATCTGGAGGCCTTGGGGGTGAGATGCGTTTCTCCAGCACCCCCATCCTGACTCCACCTAGGCAGCTGGGGTTGAGGGCCTGGAATCCGGGCTCCCAACCCCCAGGTCAGACAACCTCTCCCTGTCCCTTTAGACATGGCTAACCTCTTCATTCTTTCATCCATCCAGGAGGAAGGGAAAGGGAGATGAGCTCTTGCTACCTGTGAGCTCTGGCTCTAAGCCTTAAATGATAAAATCTTAAATTTTCTTCCTTCCAGCACCCTCTGAGTGCCAGGTACCAGATCAAGTGCTCTGCACAGATCAACTTACCCTCATAACAATTCCAGGAGTTTGGTACTAACATTATCCCCATTTAATGGATGAGGACACTGAGGCACAGAGAAGTTAAACAACCTATTAGCAACTAGGTAGTGGTAGAACCAGGATTCTAACCCAACCTAGTCAAGAGTCAAGGCTCTGGATCTTTACTACAGAGCCTATAATTCCTACAAGCCTCCCAGTCCAGCCATCCCCTCCTTACTGGACAGGAATGGAAAGGAGGCTTCTGGAAGACGACCCATTAGCTGGAGACATACAGCCAGTGCATGGCTCATCCCTGAGCCTCACCATGCTTCTCCAGCGGCTCCCAGAAAACTTCTCTTCTGAGAAGAAAACTACCTCTTCTGAGCTGCCAGTGGAACACCTCAAGCCAGGGGTATACCCATACTCTCACACAGGTAAGGCAGAAACCATCCCAATGTGATCCGTAATGAATGGATAAGCAAATATGGTATAACCATACAATGGAATGTTATTCAGCCATAAAAGGAATAAAGTACTCATATAGGCTATAACATGAACGAACCTTGAAACATTATGCTAAGCGAAAGAAGCCAGACACAAAGGTCAATTAATTATTAGATGATTCCATTTATCTGAAAAATCCAGAAAAGGCAAATCCATAGAAACAGGTAGATTGGTGGTTGCCTAGGGCTGGGGGTGGGGAGGTGGTGGAAAGTTGGAGCAATAGCTAAGGGCACAGATTTCCTTTTGAGGTAATGAAAATGTCCTAAAATTCACTGTGGTGACAGTTGCACTGTACATCCGGACATATACGACGTATTTGAGTATATCTGTGAAAATACTAAAAACTACTGAATTGTACAGTGTGTGAATTGTATGATATGTAAGTTATATCCCATTTAAGCCATTACCAAGACAACAAAAACAAAGCAACACGTAGTAAAGCCAGCCACAGTCAACTCAGCTTCTGCTCTTTGAGAGTTTGTGTCCTCATGCTCCAGGTTTCTTTTGGTCTTTGGGAGAGGGCTCCCCTTGAAGCTGCCAAGGCCCCTGTCGCTCAATCCGCAAGTCCCCACCCCAGCTGCTGTGCTAGGAGCCACCACATAGTGCCAGGCTGGGGCAGTCCAGTGCATGAGTTTGGGGGAAGCCAGTTCTCGGAGTGAAATGAGACACAAGGGAAGAGATTTTTGCCTTAGCGGTGCCCTGGGTTCCCACACCTGGGATTGAAGCCACACAAACTAGATATGGGACCTCAGTCCATTTCCTTCTCTGCAGAAGGGAGCAACCAAGTCCACCCTAAGGGGTGTCATGACTCATTCATCATAGTATTAGTGTTGCACAGTTTGGGGCACTTAGCCCTGTATCTCTTGCTAGAAGACAAATAACATATCCATTGATTTAGAGAATGATCCAGATAAAATCAGAGTGTGGTAAGAGTGAGTGAATTTTGGTTGTTAAGAAAGAAGGAAAAATTTTTAGAAGACTCAAGTTTCAAATTTTTTCATTGGTTTAAACTCTGCACCTGGCTGGGATGGTAATTTCCTAAGAAAAACAAGTAAAAGTGGGTGCTTCTGCCCCAGCAAGGAGAAGGCTGATGGAAAGTGGGGGGATTTGGGAGCCAATGAGGGGAAGAGGAGGGAGCGGGGAGGGAGAGAAAGAGCTACTGAGGCTGAGGGGCTGGGTGGGCAAGACGACACCAGGAAGGGAGGAGGACTGGAGAACCAGAAGGAGGAAGGAGGCGGAAGGAGGGTGAAGAAGCAAATCATCAGAGAAGGGGCAAGGAAGAAACTTCACAGAGCACTACCAGGAAGGAAGAATAGGAAGCCAAGAAAGCTTTGGGGGAAATCTGTCCAGAGGAAAGCAGAGGAGAAGGTCAGCAAATCAGGAATCCCTCCCCCACCCCCCACCAAGCCGCCTGTCCTAGAACCTGGGGACACCCATTCCTGTGCTAGTGGCTGACTCTGCCTCCCACCCTGGCCAGCCAGTCGTCTCCTCTCTCCCCTTGGGTGGCCTTTCCTCAAGAGAATCTTGAGTCCTGTGGGTGGGGGGAGCTTTTCAGATCAGGTTGGTCACCTGTGTGTTGGGTCCAGCTGTATCCTGGCCAGGCCTGTTCACCCTCTCTGATCCTTCTGCCCCCCAGTTGCCCCCACCTTCCAGACCTCTGCTGGCTTCCCTCCATCCCCCACTGACCCAAAGTCCTGACTGAAATAAGGATTTCTCATTCCTTGGATTACCGACCGCATACTGACCACCTAAGACCTTTGCTCCTGGCTTTCATCCAGCAATGCCTGCTTCCCCTACCCTTAGCCCAGTGCAGGGGTTCCCAGCCAGGCTTCCCGTGGAAGCCTTTTAAATAACAGGACCCTGCTGGGGATCTGATTTGAAGTCACTGGACCTGAATCGAAGCCATTTGGTCCGCAGCCCAGCACTAGTGACTTTTTTCTAAGTTATCCAGGTGATTTAATAAGCGGCAAGTCGAGAAATCCTTTGCCTCCTCCCTTAAGCCTTCTTGGCACTGGTCCAAGGCCAGAGTCAAGGCAGGAGTTGCCTGCTGGCAGCCACTCGGTGGTAAGTGGTGGTAGGTACCTGGAGAATATCACCAGCCCTGGCCTGCCGGCAATGTCACTCCAGTGTGGCCCTCTTTACAAACTGTCCTAGACCCACAGCCTCCCCTGGGCAGCTCTCCCCATAGGCCTCAGGACTCACCGGGTCAGGAAAGGCACCAGCGGGTTGTACTAGTCCTGGCACAGGCAGATCTTGACTGCCCTAGAGCTCCCACTGCCTGGTTGGGATCCTTGTCTACACAGAAGAGGGGACAGAGCAGAGCAGGGGAGTGTTGCCTTGAGAGGCAAAGAAGCGGGGCAGTAAGTGGGCCTTCCCCACCTCACCCTGCACCAGCGCACCCCAGCCCAGCTAACCTGGGCTCCCTGCTTTCCCCTCAGAGGTGACCTCCCCCCTCATACTGGGCACCTCTAGGGCCCGGAGGGTCTGCTCCCTGCTGAATCCTCTGAGGGCAACCCTGGCATCCAGCTCAGACAGGCCTCGGGCATCTTGCATTGCCTGGAATGAGTCAGTGACTGCAGGCAGTGTCAGCCTGCAGGAGGCTAGCAATCCAGGAGGAGCCCACACCCTGGAATCTGAGGAGCCTCACTCCGCCCCAGCACCTCTCCCACCAACCCCAGGGACAGCGTGTCCCGCCAATAGAGCAGCCCTCCTTGGGTTGCAGCACTGCTACCTACTCAGAAATGAGCACATTTTATTGTTTTTCATAAAAATAGCAATGCTCATTGTAAAAAACTCCAACAGCACCCCCATCTACTTTTAAAAGGTCAATTCCTTCGAACCAGAGAGTGGGACACGGGGTCCCTCTCTAATGTGCCAGTACAGAGGTCTGGCTCCCAGGCACGTAGGGGTGGGGTATAGGCAGGGTCAGGGAAGGAAGTGATGAACAGGTTTTTTTTCTGCCACCTAGATCTTGTGCTCCCCAGCTGAATCTTCAAGGGGTGTCCTTCCCTATTCACCCAAATCCCTAGCTCCCTTCCACTGCAATAGAATTCCCTATCCCCCCCCCCAGAGTAATAGCTGGGGGCCCGAAGAATGCCACCCAGAATCTCCCAGGGACCTTTGTATGGGGCCCCAAAACCAGCAAGAAGAACGATGGACAGGAGACCGGAACAAAAAGGGGATGAAGCAGAGCAGAGGAACCCAGACCTCCTGAGCCTCTAGGCCTCAGGGAAAGGACTGGGGAGAAGCTCTGGCTGAGAGAGAGGAGCGGGGAGGTAGAGAGGCTGGGGAGGAGTGCAGGAAGGAAGCCAGCTGGGGAAGGCACCTGAAGAGGCTGCAACTTGGCCCAGGCACCAGAAGGAGCAAGGCTGAGCTGGGCTCAGGGGTCCAGGCCTGGAGAGCTGGCCTGATGTGCTTGCCAGAGCACCCTAGGGACACAGAAGAAGGTTAGAATAACCAGACACAGATGGCTCCTCTGACTTCCCAGGTTCTGAGCACTGAAGGGGATGCTGAAGGCTCCTGCCAGAGCTGCAGGACCACTGTGAGTGCAGGACCCAAGGGCTTAGCTGTGAGATGCAGGGAGCTCCTGGGGGAACCTGGACTCCAACTCCCACCCAACCATAGGCACATCTTGACTCCCCTAGAACCCAGAACAGGGGACACACTTCTGATCCTAGAGGGCCTGCTGCTCAGCAGGGTGGTGGTAGGGAGACTCTTTACCCATAGGCATGGGGGGGGGCGCTAGCTCTCAGAAGGACAGAGGCTCAGGAAGTCAGTTTCACTCACTGAGCTGCTAAAAGGCCTGGTGAAGGTGGATGGGGAGGGCCTGGAGGGTCCATGGAGAAAGATGGGATCAAGCCCACACCAAGAGAAAAATCAGCAAGAATTGGAGATGGCAGCTAAGCGAGGCGCTAAGCTTGGTGAAACTAGAGGGAGGACAGCCTCTTTCCCCAACTCAGGCCATTTTGGAGAAATCATCTGGAGACCTAGTGCCAAGGAGCATCTGAAGAGAGCTGGGTTGGTGGAGCCCTTTCCCAACTGGCTGTCTCCCCGCTCCTACAGCTGATCGGAGGACGTGGACTGCCATGTGGCCAGGGACCACCTTGTGGCACAGCATCATGGGACTCCAGCCCAGGAGCAAAGCAGAAGCCCACTAATTCCCTCGGACCAGCAAAGCCAGGACAGACTGGTAGCAGGGATGGAACCGGGGCTGTGAGCTGTGGAGGCTCTGTGGGACCCAAAAAGGGCCAGATCAACACCTGGGCTTTGTCTTACTGGAGCCCTGGCAGGGTCAGAGCCACCAGGAAAGCAGTTTAAGGCATGGCCCTGCCCTTATCGGCTGGGACTCCCCTCCCCTCTCCCCCATACACATCCCTCCCACTAAGGTTCCTTTATTGCTTTACAAAAAAGGAGGGGGTATGTAGAGAGACAGAGGATTTTCCAGGTCCCTAGGATCTTGACCCGCTTGAGATGACTGTGAGGTAGCAAGCGTAGACTGGTAGTGAGAGTGTAAGGCATACGACACATACGCCATTGGTTTGCTACCCAGTGAGGAATCCTGGATCTCAGTGAATTTGTGCCAAGCACACTGGACACCCAGAACTCTGCGTGTCCTGCTTAGCCTGGGCAGGAGGATCTCCCAGAACCAACCGGCATCCCAACATGGGAGCGTGGACACACACTCAGCAAGGCCAACCCTGCACACCCCTGCAACCTGGTGTACCGGGGTACAGGCACACCCAGCATTCCTCACCCTGCAAGCTCAGGAGATAGAGCCGCAGGACAAGGTCTCCAGAGAGGAAAGGTTTGGGTGGGAGCCCAGTGGCCCCGCACGACCAGCCTCCTTGGCTAGGCACTGGACCGCCCAGGCGCTGGGATACCCTGGCAGGCATCTTGGCAGAGCCCAGGCTCGGGAAGTAGATCCAGCACCGCCCTCCCCTCCCCCAACACACACACACATCCACGCAAGAACGCGACACACTCCGCCTCGGCGCGCGCAGAAGCCCTGAGTTCCTCACTTGATCACCACGGCCCGGGCCACGCCTCCAGACCTGGGGAGCTGAAAGAGCCCGGCGCCCCCGGGACGCCAAATCCCACCCCGCGAAGAGGGAACGGGACGGGAAAAAAATAGAAAAAGGGCGGGAGAAAGAGGAAGAGTGGGACCTCCCAGGAACTAACCCTCCTCTCTTGCTCCGTGTGGAGCTGCGGGAGCTCGGGAAGGGGAGGCGGCCGCAATTGCCTGGGTCCTGGCTCCTCGGGATTCTGCCTCTCCCTGCAGACGGGCCGGGATCCCCTGGGAGGGTGCGGGCGCCCGGAAGCCCATCCGTGGACCTCGGAAAAGTTCGCCGGACAGAGACCGGAGTTATCGGCACTGAGAGACGTTACTTGTGGAATGAAAATTTAAAGAGTGAAAGCAATACCCGGTAGGATTCAGTAGGTGCTGTTCTATTTTTCTTTAAACAGAAACTCGGGCCGCGCCTGTGGCAGGCGGAAAAGCGAGGGCCTGGGGGCCGGGAAGGTTGGAGCCTATTGGTTACTTTCCGCCTCTAACATGAATAATATAAATATGTAAACTTGAGGGAGTTAGAGAGGAGAAAGACCGAAGTTCAGAGCGAAGGCGACGGGCTGGATCAGGAGACCAGCGTCCGACTGGGCTGGCGTGGAGGGCGCCCTGGCCCATGTGGGGGTCACTGAGGAGTTCCAACGCCGCTCCAGTGCGTGCTGCATGGGTCGGACCGGCGGGTCGCACTGCCCAGGTCCTCCTCTAAGTACAAGCTTCCTTCCTCCCAGAGCCTCAGGGGCCAACAAACGGCATCACGCGGCGCTGGTCGAAGCTCCTCTCCCCTCTGCACACCCTGCCCAGCGCCCCGACACCGTCTCGCGCTCCCCTGTCCTACCCAAAGTACCTCGTGGCCAAGTTCTTTCTTTACTATCTTCCTTCCTCCCTTTCTGTTGGTACGGAGCTGCAATCCTCCTCCCCCGGCACCCTTTACCCTGCCCTCTTCCTGCTACTCAGACTCTTCACCAAGGCACTGTTAGTCACCCAATTGCGTAATTGGGGCGTTCAGCCCACCTCGCCTTCGGCTGGGTGCATTTGAGATTGGACACACGAACACTGGACACACGCTAAGGCACCGACACGGTCACGTAACGGCGCACGCAATCGTGGAGGCTGCACCAGCCACACACTCAGCCACGCCATACCCACTTACCCTGGCACATCCATGGGCCCTACCCCCAGAGACACTCATTCAGACTCCCGGACAGACCGGAGCGCTCTCGCTCACCCGAGCTTGTGGGCGGGAAAGGGGAAGCAAAGGCTGCAGCTACCGCGCTTTAGCGGAGGGGTCTCCGGCCCTCGCGCGCACGCACACACCTTGTACACATCTTCGCTGGGATCTCTCGGTCTCTCTTGGAGCCCCTTTCTGAGTCAAACGAAGCGAACGAAGGGCCCGGCCTCTCCCGGTGCTGTCAAAGGAGAAGCTAGATTCGGGCGAGCGCGGACTCCTCAGAAAGTGCTGGGGACCGGGATGCCTCGGAAGGCTGAGCGCTCCGCCCAGGGACCCCCACCGTTTGGCTTCCTAGCCCAGCCGGCTTCCAGCCGCGCTCACCTCCGCGCTCCGCTTTTCCCAGCCCAGCGAAAGCGGGACCTGGGACCAGGGCTGGGGTGGGCGCAGCTCTACAGCGGCGGGGTGGGGGTGGCATAAGGAAACTCCCACCTGCTACCCAAGTCTGAAGATGCGGGCCCCGCGTGAAGGCCCCGGTTCCGCCGTTTGCTGCCTACCAGTCTCGGCCTCGCTCGACCCTCTTGGCTCCTGGCCCCGGCTGGCTGGCTGCGCGTGTTTTCTCTCCGCCGGCGAGCGCGGGTCACTCCGTCAGTCCCCTGGCCTCACACAGGCTCATTGACCACATTCCAGGCCTTACTCTCCCAGGAGCTCCGGGATGGGCCTGCGGTCCGTGTTCGTGAGTGTGGATGGAGGTATGAGTCTGGGGGCGGGGGTGGAGCACTGAACCCCAGGCCTGAGTCCCCGAGCCCGCCAAGCGCCGGAGCAAGGCCAAGCTCCTTTCTGTTAGGTCTCTCCGGGGTCGCCCTCCTGAAGCACTGTGGTTATTGATCCCGCTGAAAGAGCCGGAGCGCGGAGCCCGCACTTCCGTGGGGACGAAGGGAGTGGGGAGGAGAGTAGGCGAGGGGTTGGGGGAGGGAGTGGATAAACTTTAGCGGAAGACAGGGGGCAAGGGCAGCACCCCCAGGCCGCCCCAGCCTCTCTTTGCTGGGCTGGGTGTGGGGCTGGACCAGGGCTGGAAGAGTGGGGCCACCCTCCCACTCGCCCCGCGCTGCTCCCAAAGGAGCCGCTGGGAGTAGGAGAACCCCAACTCCCGCCCAATCAGCAGGGATGGGTGGAGCAGCCGGGCAGGGGCGGGGCCGGACGAGGAGTCGGGCGGGGGGCGCGAGGGGCGGGGAGCCGAGAGCTTGGCTAGCTCAGGCTGGCCAGGCGGTGGCGGAGGCGGCGGTGGCGGCCGGCATGGGCGATGGGGGCGCCGAGCGCGACCGCGGTCCCGCACGCCGGGAGTCGCGCGGCGGGCGCGGCGGGGACCGAGGCGGAGCGGAGGACTCGGGTGTTGATGCCGGCCGCCGCAGCCCAAGGGAGATCGCAGGGACCTCCGCTTCTAGCCCCGCGGGCTCCAGGGAGAGCGGCGCCGACAGCGACGGCCAGCCCGGGCTCGGTGAGGCAGACCACTGCCGCCGCATCCTGGTGCGAGGTAAGCGGACAGCTCGCGGCCCTGGCCCACCGGACCCCCACCCTACCCCTTACGCTGCCTCCCCTCCCAGTTCACACACTCAACCAGTCAGTCACCACTCTGTCATTCATTCAGCAAATATTATTCTGAGCGTCTATTGTGTGCTAACATTGCGCGGAGTGCAGGGGACAAAGCGGCGAACGGAACCAGGGAGATCCCCGTGTCACTGCCTTACAGTTCTCAGCCTCTCGGGCCGGCCGCTCACCCTAGGCCCATCCCAGCCGGTGACGGTGGCGGGGGCGCAGATGCAAGTGCGGGATGCCGAGAGCCGGTCCCCGCCCCGCGTCCATAACGGCGGGTGCGGAGAAAAGCGTCACGAGCGCTGGCGGGGTCAGGACCAGGACGGACCAGCGTCCGGAACCACGGGAGGAAAAGGCCGGCGCTCCGCTCAGCGGCCCAGCGCGTCTCCGCCGCCCGGCCAGCCTCGTTTTCTCTTCCCAGCGACGCAGACCGCCCCGGTTGCTCGCGGAAGAGGGCACCGGGACGCGGAGGGCGCCGTGCGCCGCGCTTGCCCGCCTGGGCTTCGCTCTTTCGGCTCCCACTTCCTCGCGGCGTCTGGGCCCGGCCGGCTCTCGGTGCGGCCTTCCCCGGCCTGGCCTTTCGCGTCTCTCCCTTCCTCCCTCGCCCTTCGCCCTCCTCTCTTCTTGCCTGGCCTTTTCTCTCTGCCGAGCTCTCCTCAGCCCTGTTTTCCTGCAAGCGCTTCCGGACTGCGCCCGAGTGCCCGGCTCTGCCTGGCCTCTCCCAGCGAGGCCGAGACTTCCCCGATCCCCAAGCCAGCCTCACGCGAAGCTCTAGGCGCAGCTTTCGCCGGATCCGGGCCTCGCCCAGAAAGGGGATTCGGGGTCTCGCCGTCAGCCTGTCCCTAGGCCACGGCCAGAGCCTGAGGTCTGTTCTCCCACCATTTCGGAGCGCCGGCACCGGCAGACCCGGCGCCCAGAAGAGGCCACACGCGGGTAACGGCTCCCCTGGCCTCCTTCTCCAGCTCCTGGCCCGGCTTCCACCCGCTGCCCTTTTATTGCCTCTACTTCCTGAGCGCCCGCTTGCAAGCCAAGAGGCTTTGGGAGTCCACTGCTCAGAGATGATTTCCTCCGCCACCACCGCCTCGGGAAGGGAAACAGCTTGACGCTGGCCCTAGGACACTCCAGCGCCAGGATCCCGAGCTTGTCTGATCTGACCTGGGCCACCCACACACAGACTGGGATACCTTGGCCTGGTTACCCACAGCCGCTGAGTTTGGGTGGCTCTGGGAATGGGGGTTAGGGCCAGTGTTGAGCACAGAGGCAGCCCAATATAAAGTCGGCTGATGACTGTCTTGGACACAGACTCAAGGACCCTGGTCTTCTGGAAGCACTCCTGGTGTCAGGTGTGGTCACCTAGAGATGGAGCACTAAGCGCTGTTCTGAGGGCAGGCTTGGGTCAGGCAGTTACAGACCGCGTATTAGGGTGGTCCCCACCCAGCAGCAATTCCAGTAGGCCTGTGGACCTGTTGGGCACCTGGGATTAAATTAGATCCCTTCTCATAGACTGTAGGGTGTCCTGAATACGAGATGTCAGCAGCCAGCGTGGAGTTCCATTGAGAAAATCTGCAGGGCTTCTAGAAATGAAGAAATCAGCCCCCTAAGTCCACACTCCCAGATTAAGACCCTCAAGTCCCTGCCAGTGACACTCACCACCTCATACCCCATCTGTGGGTATTTGTGAATTCTGGACAATTGTGAGTTCTATGCCCACCTACCATCTCTTCCACTCTAACTCTGCATGTAGAACAAATAAATTCTGTGTACAGATGGCCAGTTTAATAACTCCCAAATAGAGACTCATGGAAGGGCGCCGGTGGTAGCATGGAGGCCACCCATTCTAGGAGCGATCCATAGCTGGGCAGAGATGGGCACCCCCCCTCACATGCACTGTATGCAGGGCAGCTTGTGTGAATTTAAGGAGATATACTTTTATAAATGCATGTAAGCACATACAGCAATGCCGTTATCTTTGTACAATATAATGGAAATGTAGCATAGAGGGCGTATTTACACACCTAAAAGCAATAAAAGGTGAACAAGGCCCTCCTAAATCCCTCTGCCCTTTCTCATTTAATGAAAAAGAGGTTATTTCAGACTGAGATACCTGGCATGTCGTTTAGCCCTAATCCCTCCTAGCCAGGGTCACTTGTGTCACTCCTGGCCCCACCGGGGCTCAGGGTAGAGTCTCTGACAGATGAAAGGCCCGGCACTGGTAAAGGGAAGTCTGTAGCACCTTGGCCTCAGGATGAATGTCCCTCCAGTGTGCTTTAAGCCAAGAGTACATTTTGCCCTTGACCTCCCAGGACACATCCTCCCAAAGTACTTTTGGAGGAAATCATAAAAAGGCAGAAGGGAGGTGTTTGTCATCACCGAGACAGTTAGGTTGCTGATGGGGTGAAAATTCTGGGGAAAAAAACCCACTTCCTCTAGGTCTTTGCACTTCTTTCACTTTTCCACATTGATCTGTTGGGGGGAGTCCCAAGGCACAGGGGAATAGAAGGAAAGCGTGTGTATTGGAATTAAATGAAGTTGGTTTGGAATATTGGCCTTAGAGCCCTTTAAATTTGAGCCAGTTTCTTTGCCACTCTGTGCCTCAGTTTCCTCATTGCACATAGAAACCTAAAGCTGTCATCTTGAAAGTTAGTGCTAAAGGTCAGAGGTGATGTCTATAAAATTGTAAACAGCCAGCAGGATCTCCAAAACTATTCTGTTGAATGAAAGGGGGATGCTCTGAGGTGACCCACAAACCACTCAGGGAATGGGCCTCCTTCCTCAGACACCTCTCCCAGCTCACCCCCCTGTAGGGGACTTGGTGTCTTTTTGCCTCGGCAAAATGCTGCGCCTGCTCTGGGAGGTGAGCAGCCAAGGGGTCGAGAACCAGCTGCTGAAAGGAGGATTAGTGCCACCTTGCAGACCACGAGGTGTGGCCTTCCCCAATCCCCTTCGAGAAACCCTCGCTCCACCAATCCCTCAAGTTTCCTGCTGCCCCTGCGAAATGCGGGTCAGGGAGCCAGGGAGGCCGACCTTGCTGCATCCCCACCTCAAAATGGAGGCTGCTTCAAGCCGCACGCGGACACAAACAACGCCACAAGGATGACAGGCATGTGTGCACAACAGGCGTGCCCGCACACTCCGCAGCATACACAGCCAGCCTTCCATGGGGCCATACCGCCGCCCAGGCCACCGCACAGTTCTGAGCGCACTGCCCGTTGGCCGGTGAGGAGCGTGGATGGGGGATCCTTTGTTTTATGTTTGGAAAGGGCGGGCCGAGCCTGAGCAGGAGGCCGCCGGAGCAGCTGCCTCCCAGCCGTGGCCCTCACCACGCCGCGCAGACCGGATGCGGCGGCCTTTTCGGTGGAGCCGGGATGCCGGCAGTTAGAAGACGCAGACCAACTTCCACCCAAAACTTGCAGCAACCTCACAGTCTGTGCACACACCCGCACACTCAGATGCACCTGTGTGATTCCCAGATTAATCCGGATGCACATTCGACAACCCTTCTGGATAGAGCCGGCAGGGTGGCCCGCTCCTGTCACCGACTTTTGTGAACAAGGCTCAGTGTCACTGCCTGCTCACCCGAAGTGGTCCCTTAGGCCTCTGGGTGTCAAAACCCCATTCTGGCTGCACCCTCTGTCCTGAACTCAGTGTAAGCACCGTGGACTCTGGTGGAACAGGATCACGCTGCCCCCAGAGCGCTCCCATGCTATGAGAACAGGGGAGCTCCTCTCCTTGTTTCCACACTTCTCTGTCTGGGAGCAGGACAGGAAAAATTAGGGATCCCTTGACTGAGGGAACAACTGGCCCCCACACCACCACCCACTAGCTGAAATGCTTTCACTGGGGAGCTTGACGGACGCACATGGCGACTAAGGACAGAAGAAAACCCAGGAAGACTAGGGCCTCTGGCTCCTTCTGGCAATTCTCCTTGTGGATGTGGGTGTGGGGAAGGGAGGCATTGAATTTAGTGGAGTCCACCCCCAGCCCCAATCTGGGGGCAGTGCTGGTATGTGCAGAACGGGGAACCTCTGAACACTTCCGGACTGCACGACGGCATCCACAAGGCAGGGCCCTGGCTGCCAGACTCATCCGAAGACGCTGGGCAAGGGGCCAAGGTTTCTGGGGCTGGAGCTGAGAGCGGCCTGGGGGGAACAGACTCCCCCCTCCAGCAGCCAGATCTGGACTCAGCTTCCCTTTGAATCTGCTCGCTTTCTACTTGGATTTACAGAAGCTCAGCCCTGACCTTGCAGGCCTCACCCCACAAGAGGCAGCGGCTCCGCAAGAGCACACCTGCCCACTTGCCCAGCAGGCATTTTGGCAACGCAGAAAGCGGGGCAGATTGTTGTATCGAAATGAGCACTGGATTGTGAGTCCCAGCTCTTGGGCCCTCAGTGGACCTCAGGACCCTAGCGTCAATGCGAGTCTGTTAAGAGACGCAGTTACCCAGGACCAGGCCCCAAGCCGCAGTTGAAAGGTTTGAATGGTTCATGCAGGGGACTGCACTTTGGAATTTTGGGTTTATTTTCATTTTTAGTTTGGGGGCTTGTGGAGATGTATTAGGTTTCTTTTTTTATTTCGCTGGGATTGTTTTGTTTTATGGTTGTTTTTCCTTTTGCTTTGTTTTGGCAGAAGGACCCAGCTTCTCATCAAGGGTCTAACTAGACTAGGCACTATCCTTTTGGTCTTTATTTTTTCCCTTTATCTACATGCGCCTCCCACCCTATCACACACACAGAAGCAGCCCCAGCTACCAAATATGTCATCTTGTTGACGTGTCTCGGCGCACCGTTTGCATTTTCAGGGAACTAGACAAGGCTCCTTGTGTTCTCGTGCTGTTTTTGTTTTTCAGGGTGGTAGCTTGGGCTCCAGTGCCTGTGGACCCACTGCCACATCGCCACATCGCCCAAGTGTGCACCTCGCCCACGTGCCAGCACACATATACACACACACACACACCCATACCCACACCTGCAGGGTCAGAGCTTCTAGGTGCCCCCCTACCCTCTCCACCTCCATCCCCCACCTCCACTGCCTTCACCCTGCAGGGCAAGGAGGCTGGGACAGTGAGTGAGTACTTGCACTGGAGCGGAAGGAGGGGACAGTGGGGAGGTGTCCTGGAGCGGAAGGAGGGGACAGTGGGGGGGGTGTCCTTGGGCTGATATAGGTCCATGGATGGCACCGGTTTTGGGCACTGGCCTATTGTGCATCATCTGTAGGGAGAGGGAGCCTTTATGGGTCCTGTTGGCTCTAGGCCATTTCCTCAATCACCCCTGACTGAGCCTGGGGCCATAGTGGCCCTGAGTTCCCTCCCTCTATCTCTTTGATTTGTATTGGGGGGGGCACACAGAGCATATTAATTATGCTTCTATTTTTGTTTGCTTAATATAAAATAAAGATTGGCCTGGGGCGCCTGGCAGAGGCAGTGGGTTAAGCATCCCACTCTTGGCTTCTGCTCCGGTCATCATCTTAGGGTCATGAGATTGAGCCCTGCTTTGGGCCCCCCACTCAGCACAGAGTCGGCTTGAAACTCTGTCTCCCTCTCCCTCTCTTCCTCCCCCTCCCTGCCCCCCTGCATGCTCTCTCTCAAAATAAATAAATAAATCTTTAAAAAAAATAAAATAAAGATTGGCCTTATTCCTCGTAAAGTCGGTAGTGGGATACACAGCAGTGTATCCCCTCAAGTTCCCTACCCCAGTCTGAGAAACTCTGATAGAAGACACCGAGGCAGAATGGGCCTGCCTAGGAATCCCTGGGAGCTGAGCAGTCTAGGCGCCTGGTTCCTACCCTACTCCATTCAGGAGGGAGGTTGGAGGGCCTGCGGGTGCCAGGGTGGCATCGAACAATGCGGAAAGAAGCGGCAGTGCCAGGACAAGATCTGGTCCACAAAGCAGAGGAGTGGACCTATGTGGAAAAGCCAGGGCCCAGAGCGCAGCCGGGGTGGGGATGGAGTGGGGTTGGCTGCTAGGTGCTAGTTGGGGTCCGCAAAGGCCTCTCAGACCATCCCTCTCTTCCATGTTCTCCTGCGGTCTTGCCCTTCACCTGTTGGTTCTTTCTACAAACATTAAGGAATACCTACTAAGTGCCAGACCCAGCCGGCAGAGGCTGCTAGCGCTGAGCTTCCCAAACAAGAGACTGTCCCGGACACTGGGAAGTGCGGGGTTCCTGACCCGCCCGCACGGCCGGGCCGGCCGGCGGAGGTGGTGGGGAAGCGAGGCCTGCGCTAAATTCGAGGGAGGCAGGAGCCCGGAGCCGGGGTCCTGATGCCGCGCCAGGACCGCAGAAGAGGTCACCGCGCCTGCCAAATCCACGATCTCCCCAGATGTGTTCTTAGCACACAGGACACAGTAAATATTTGTCGAGTGAATGAAAGGAGACAAAACTGTCAACGTCGCGTATGGCATTAGGTAGAAAACTGCAACGCCCTTCCCCGGAAACGACGTTAGTTCTGAAATGACATCTTCATTTTTTGACGTTACAACATTGTTCCGTCTATGAAACGGTGATGGTGCCAGAACACGGAATAATTGTTAAAATATAAAATTGCCAATGCCATATTTTTGGAATTTAGTGCAGCGCTCTGCTTTGGGAACCACCGAAATATAAAACTTGGAAAACCTCAAATAGGTTTCTTTGACTCCTAGCTGGGTCCCCAGGGCCGGGGAGGCCGCCTAGAGGCCGGTCCCGGCTGGAGCAGGCGGTGAGATCAGTAGTGAGTCTCCCGCCTCCCTGCGGCTGTTAGTGTGAGGTTCCACTCGAAGCCAGCCAGAGGGTGAGAAAGAAGTAGCTAGATAAATCTACGCCCCTCCTCCGCGCTCAGTTCACAGGTCTCCAGCCATCCGCTGGAGCTTAAAATCTCTGGGTGACCAAAGCCCGCGTTTGCTCCGTGTTTTTCTCCTGCTGTCGCGCACCGCGACGACCCGGGGGCGCAGGGCCACACTCACACTGTAGACGGGCAGACAGAGGAATGAATTTCCAAAAAGCAAGACGTGCTCAACTTAAACAAAACAAAACCAAACCCGAAGCGGTGGAAGGCTCCCCCAAATGGCCACGGTTCCCAGTTTCAGGTGTGTCCTTCCCGGAGATTTTCCCACTCTGGCATGCAAACGTTAGCAAAAGCGGAATCGCATGACAGAAGCTGTTTTGCAATTTAACCCTTTAAACACATTTAATCCGCAGGGGTCATTTTTTCGGGTCAACCATTGCGCGCTGTTCCGTGACTGAAACAAAAGTATCCCTTTGGTTGGGGAAAGCCGAATTCTCCCAACCTCTGGAGGGATGTTCCGGTCGTTTTTCGTAACAGAAACACTGCGGAATAAACTTCCAAGCACCGGTCTTTGCGCGCTTGACTGTTTCGGTGAGATGAATCCCTAGCAGTGGAATTGCTGCTTGAAAAGGTTTACACACACCACAATTTTTAAAAACATGCTTTAATTCGAAAATAGTAATCAGCTCATCCCATCCCTGCCCTCCGCCTTCCAGTTCCCATCCGGCTCTAAGGCAGCTATTTTTTCCTTTCTAATTTCTCCTCCCAAAACTGTTTCATGCTTATGCAAGTCAGGGCCGCGATATTATTTTTTCTTGCATTTATTTATTTATTTATTTATTTATTTATTTATTTATTTATTTATTTATTTTTACTCAGATGGTGACATCTCTGTCTGCTATTTTCACTTACCAATATATTTTGGGATGTAAAGAATTTCTTGTTTGGCTTTTCACAGATGCATAGTATTCCATTTATATGGCTGGGGTGGACCATAACGTGTGTTGTATAGCCCATGCCCTATTGGTGGACACTTTGCTTTTTTCTTGTATGTTGCTACTATATACAAGAATTATATTACTTATTATATGCAATAAGTAAACTCATAGGTATATGTCAGGGAAGTTCCCAAAGGCGGGTTTACTGGGTGTGTTTGTAATTTGGAAGAGAATGCCAAATTGCTCTCCATAGATGGTATACCACCCCACCCCCTCCCACCTGGACCCCTGCCCCAGCTCCAGCAGCAATGCCTAAAAGTATCTGTATCTCCAAATCTTGCCATCACGGTTTGTACTGTATATCTTGATAGATATTGTCAAATTGTTCTTTGCAATTTATACCCTCATATTGTCATCTTGTTCTTTGCAGTTTATACCCTCATCTTTTCCCTCTGCCCATACTGGGCATTACATATCTTTTTTACCTTTGTCAATGGTATAGGTGATAAGTAGTACCTTATTGGCATTCTAATTTTTATTTCATTGATTATTAGTGAAATTGACTATCCTTTCATATTTACTGGCCAGTATATTTCTTCTGGTGTTATCTACTAACACATTTCCTTTGACCTCTTTTAATTTTCAAATATTCCTTTCCTTATTGATTTGTAGAAACTCTGCATTAAGGATAGTCGCTCATTGCTTTCAATATGTGTCACAGTTTTTTTTAAGTTTATAATTTCCTTCTAATTTGTTTCTGATGTCTTTTATTTTCTGATGTATAAAATAACTTTCCAATTACAAAACCAACCATGCTGTTTTGCTATATCAGGTATCAACTGAAACTTCTCCCCCCCATAAAGCATGTACACTTCCAGAATGTAACCTCCCAAACTCTCTCTAGTAATTGAAAAGTATAAATGTATAAGTTATATGTTACAAGAGTGGGAATTTTTTTGCAAAATTTTTTTCCATTTTAGAAACATTTGTAGAAATCTTGTTGTCTGGAACTGCCTTGCTCTTTGTAACAGCTGCGTGATATTCCATTCTGCAGATGTAATTAATTAAACCAGTCCCCTATTGATGGACATTTAGGTTGGTTCTACTCTTTTCACTACTACAAACAATGCATCAGTGAACATTTTTGTATCCTAATTTAGGCAGATGGTCCTTTAAATTCTCATTTATGAGACAATCTGAAAAATGTGGAAATGTGTAGGACTTTTTTATATTAAGGAATGATTGGTAATGTTTTTGGTTGTAACAGTAGTATTGTGGTTGTTTTTTAAAGGAGATCTTTTTTAGAGATACATATAGAGATATTTCTGGATGAACTGATATGATGTCTGAGGTTTGCTTAAAATGATGAGGATAGAGAAGAAATAGGATTGTTCCTGAATTTATAATTGTTGCAGTTGGGGGATAGGTATATCAGAGCTCATTACACTATTCTCTGCAATTTTGTATATGTTTGAAATTTCTTATAATAAACTGTTTAAAATAATAAGCATTATTTCACATATATCATATTCAAGTTGTGATAGATATTTCCAGATTTCATGCCAAAAATTTGTACTCCCAGCAATTGTGTATAAATGTGCCATTTTCCTCATCCTTCTAACCCAGGCACACTGAAGCTTTTAGAGTGAGATATTTTCAAATGAAAAAAAATATTTTTATTAGCATTTTTAATTACCAGTGAGGTTAAGCATATATTCATATACTATTCTTCATTTTATTTATTTATTTTTATTTATTTATTTTTAAAGATTTTATTTATTTCACAGAGATACTCAACAGGAGAGGGAACACAAGCAGGGGGAGTGGGAGAGGGAGAAGCAGGCTTCCCGCTGAGCAGGGAGCCTGATGCGGGGCTTGATCCCAGGACCCTGGGATCATGACCTGAGCCAAAGGGAGATGCTTAATGACTGAGCCACCCAGGCGCCCCTTATTCTTCATTTTAATTTCCTCTTCTGTGAACTTGTATTCATGTGCCTAGCTGTTTCTCTGTTGGTTTATTGTTTTCTTATAGTTGTGAATGGCATTTTTATACTAAAGAAATAATCCCTTTTTCTGTGACATATGTTGCAGATATGCCCAAATCTTTTCCCTTTTTAAAAATTTGCTGTGAGGTTTTTTTTTTTCTGAACTCAAATTTAAATTGTAATGATCTCTAATGGTCATTTCTCTTGGGGCTTTTAGTTCTCTGTTAGAAAGTCCTTCTCTGGGGCGCCTGGGTGGCTCACTCAGTTAAGGTTCTGCCTTCGGCTCAGGTCATGATCTCGGGGTCCTGGGATCCAGTCCCGTGTCCCTGCTTAGTGGGGAGCCTGCTTCTCCCTATTCCACTCCCCCTGCTCGTGCTCTCTCTCTCTCTCAAATAAATAAATAAAATCTTTTTAAAAAAAAGTTCTTCTCCAACCGAAGATAAAACTCAATTTTTTTACATAGTCTTTGCAACAAACCAAACAAACATATACACAAGGTAAGATCAGGAAAAATCTTTCCTCCCTGACCAGCTTCTACTCCTGAACAGTGAACAGAAGAGAGGTGTTCATCGTGCAGACTTGATCCTATGTAGACACAAGCACGCACACACACACACACACACACACACACACACACACACAGTGTAGTCTTACTTTTTGTTCTTTATAAAAATAGGTTTGTACATACTTGCTGTTTTTGTTTGGTAGTATATAAGGGACATCCGTCCAGGTCAGTACATGGGGATGTACCTCATTCTTGTTAATGTCTCCATAAAAGCCAAAGACATGACTAATACTGTGATTTTATTAACAATATTTCCACTGATAAACATTCAACTTTTTCCTTTATTTTTCTCTTTCAAACTATGCCACAAACAGTGAGTCTGTCTTTATCAAAGTGTATCAATATTTCTCTGGAGTAGAAACCTCTATAAAATTTCTAGGACAATGGAATTATGCAGTTTCTAAATTAGCCAGGCATTGTGAAATTGTCTTCTACAAATATTCTTAACGACGGAGCTTGAGAGACCCTGTGTTTTCCCTCATTTTTACCAGCACATTTTCCCCAGTCTGATAGATAAAATACGGCATTAGGAAAAAGAAAAAACTATATCTCATGTGCTGTTCTAACATTCATTTTCTCTGATTCCCTCTGAGCTTGAGTATTTTTTCATAGTTATTAGACACTTGGATTTTTTCTTCTCTGAATACCCCTTTTATATAATTTGCTCACTGCTTGACTTTACTCATCAGGCTGTTTGTACCAGACATTAGGACTCTGCTATGCAGGTATTATGAATATTTTCTTCTTCTTCTTTTTTCTTTTTTAAAGATTTTATTTATTTATTTGACAGAGAGAGACAGCCAGCGAGAGAGAGAACACAAGCAGGGGGAGTGGGAGAGGAAGAAGCAGGATCCTAGCAGAGAAGCCTGATGTGGGGCTCGATCCCAGAAGCTGGGATCACGCCATGAGCCGAAGGCAGACGCTTAATGACTGAGCCACCCAGGCGCCCCTGAATATTTTCTTCTAATCTGTTATTTGTCTTTTAACTGTCTCTCATCCTGCAAAAGCTTTTATTTCTAAGTACTCAAATCTGTCATTTATTTTCCTTTTAAAAGAATTGTCTAGTTTTTCTTCAATTTTTAGAGCTTATTTTTATATGAAAAATTTTCATCTATCTTGTGTTTATTTTTGTATGCAGTGTGAGATAGATTACTTTATTCCAAATAGTGAGCTATTTGTCCAAAAGCCAGGTCTTTAATAATCCTGTCTTTTGTCCCACTAATTTGAAATGTCTTCTTTCTAGAAATCCTCATATATGCATGGATTTGCTTCCAGACTCTTGTGCCAGCATCATACCATTTTAGTTGCTATAGATTTGTAATATGTTTTGCTGGGTGGTAATGCAAGCATTTTCTCCTCATTCTTTCACCTTGTTTCTTCACTATTCTTCCATTTTCAATTTTCCCAATGAATTTTTATAATAATCACATTATAGATTAAGGCAGGAAAGACCTTGTCACACTTAAAAATCAGCTCGTTATCAGCTTCTCATGCAGAGGAACTACCCAGGTGCTAGGAGATGAAATCAGGGAGGGCTTTGTGGGCGTCTACTGGGAGAGGGACCAGGAGTGGGTAATATCTGGTCCTAGAGGTCAGGGGCATTGGCTAGCCATTATCAGACACAGATGACCGCCTCTCCCAAAGCAAAGGCTCCTTGGACAGAATCACCCTCTCCCATCCCCCCTAGGGCTCACCCCTCTTTGATCTTGTTTATTTTGCTCATTTCTATGTCTCCAGACCTTGGGATAGTATTTGGCACATAGCAGGTGCTCATTAAATATATGTTGAATGGTTGAATATGCATAGTTGTTTCGTTTACAGAAGTGGGATGTTACTGCATACGTTATTCTATAGCTTTCTTTCACTTTATGTCAGTTCATATAGATACTTTGTCATTCTTTTAAATTGCTGCACTCTATTTCATAGTATGAATTACCATAATTTGTTCAGCCATTTCCCTTGCGGGGAACCTTGAGGTTGCTTTCAAATTTTCAATATTTTGAACAACACTGCAGCAAACATCCTTACATTACTTTGGAGCACATGAGTGTATGCTTTTCTGGATAAACACTCGCTAAAATAAAATTGCTAGGGCAAAAGTTATGTGTGTCTTTAATCTTGACAAATTCAGCCTTAAAAGGTGGTGACAATTTACAGTCCTACCAACATTGAATGGGAGTGTGGCATCCCTACAGTTCATCATTGATTTATGAACCATTCATTAATGTCTTCCAGTCCTTTGGGAGATAAATGATTTTCCATTGTTGTGTGAATTCGCATCATCCTGATTTCTGTGAAGCTGTGCTCATTTTTCATGTTTATTGGTCATTTGGCATCTTTTTCTGTAAACGGCCCAGATAAATTACTTGACCATTTTTTTCTACTGGACTATTTCCTTTTTTAAAAATCATTTATTATTGCATTATATATAATTTCTTCACCTTTTAAAAAAGGTTTTTCTTCAATTTTTAAAAAATTTTACCTTGGCCTTGGTGCTTTTGTCCTACAAAAGGCATGAGCTTTAATATAGTCGGATATATCCTTTGTCTTTCCTTTACAGCTGGAGTTTTATATCTTGCTCTTCCCAAGCTCAGGATTATAAAAATGTCATCTTATATTTCCTTTTAGTGCTTTTATCATGTTATAGTCTATGATTTTCTCTCTAATGCATTTGAAAATTATTGTCATTTATGATGAAAGACAGGAATTTAACTTAATTTTATTCCAAATAGATAATTTATGGTCACCAATCTACTTAACTCATTTATTGACTAGACCAACCCTTTTCTATTTAGAATGCTCCCATTATCATAAACTCTGTCGATATGTATATATGGGTCTACTTGTGCACTCTCGATTCCCTTGTTCCCTGATTTTCAGTCAGTTGAATATCATCTTCACCATTTCTATTATATGCATGTTCGTTTATTTACTTAATATTTTAGTATGATACATTTTAAGATTAAATACCTACTTCTGCCTCATCCTGAGCATATTTTAAATTTACATTTCTTTCTAGTAAACACTAAAATAAGTGCATAACTTTTGAAATGACAAATGTTTATTTATGTACCATTTAAAATCACCTTACAAGTCACAAGTGGAATTCAGAGGCATTTTGGGGAAACACTACTGTATTTTTTCCCACCAATGGGTTTGTCCATTTCTGTGACAAAACCTCATTGTAGCTTCATGGCATGTTTTGTTGCTGTTGTTAATGTCTTATTTTGAAATAATTCTTGACTCACAAGAAGTTGTAAAAAATAGTAGAGAAGGGGCGCCTGGGTGGCACAGTGGTTAAGGGGCTCCTGGGTGGCACAGCGGTTAAGCGTCTGCCTTCGGCTCAGGGCGTGATCCTGGCGTTATGGGATCGAGCCCCACATCAGGCTCTTCTGCTATGAACCTGCTTCTTCCTCTCCCACTCCCCCTGCTTGTGTTCCCTCTCTCGCTGGCTGTCTCTCTCTCTGTCGAATAAATAAATAAAATCTTTAAAAAAAAATAGTAGAGAGGCTCTGACAGAGAGGTCCTGTGTATCCATCACCTACCTTCTCCCAAAAGTGACATTTTACATATCCATAAAACATTATCAATTAGTTTTTTGGGGTTTTTTTTAGATTTTATTTACTTATTTGTCAGAGAGACAGAGAGAGCACAAGCAGGAGGAGTGGCAGGCAGAGGGAGAAGCAGGCTCCCCGCTAAGCCAGGAGCCTGAGGCCGGGCTCGATCCCAGAACCCTGAGATCATGACCTAAACCGAAGGCAGATGTTTAACTGACTCAGCCACCCAGGTGTTCCTCTATAATGAATTATCAAAAGCAGAAACTTGACATCAGAGCACTATAATTGACTAGACTACAGATCTTCCTCAAATTTCACCCATTTTTACACGCACTCATTTTTGCCTTTATATATAGTTCTATGACACTTTGCCGCTTTTAAAGATCTAGATATTCACCACCACGAATTGAGAACCATTCTGTTGCCATCAAGGAACTTCCTCATGCTAGCCCTTGACAGTCACACCCTCCCTTACCGAACCTCTGGCAACCACAGATCTGTTCTCTTCCTCTCTAACTTACTCACTGTGATCGCTGTTGTATTATCTTGGGACCGACTTCGGTTTTCTTCACTCAGTAGAATCCCCCGAGATTCATCCAAATTGTTGTGTCTGTCAATAGTCATTCCTTTTCATTGCTGAGTACTATCCCGTAGTATAACTGTACCCCAGTTTGCTTAACCACTCACCTGCCGAAGGACATTCGGCTTGTTTCCATGTGGGGGCTATTATAAGTAAAGCAGCTATGAAAGTTCATTTACAGGTTGTGCTGTGAACCTAAGATTTTGTTTCTCTAGGATAAATGCCCAGGAGTATGGTCACTGGGTTCTATGGTAAGTGTACGTTTAACCCTTTAAGAAACTGCCAGGTCATTTTCCAGAGTGGCTGCACCCTGTCCGTTCCCACCAGCAGTATATGAGAGATTGAGGTTCTCTGTAGCCTTGCCAGCCTTTGACGCTCTCAGTGTTTTTTATTTTAGCTATTCTAATATGTGCCTCTCGTGGTTTTAACTTGCCTTTCCCTAATGGCTGGCGAGGTTGAATGGCTCTTCCTCTGCTTAGTTCTATGGCATGTTTTGATATCTGGTGGGCAAGTTGCCTTTGCCTTCCCTGACCTTGAGAGGAAGAGCTGACTTTGTCTGTTCCCTGAGGCAGGAATGCTGGTCTCAGCTCTTCTACAAGGAGGAAAGGATGGGGGACATGTGTGATTTGACCCCAGTGGTCAGGAGCACAGGCTCAGGTGTTCTCTAGGAGGCCCACCCTTCCTCCAGTCTACACCCCCCAAAACACTTTTAATAAAATCAAGGCCCTTGGAGATGGAGTCACTTGGGTGTTGTGAGGGAGTTCTCAGATGAGTCTTGCAATTGGAAATAATAAGACCTGAGCAAAAGGGACCCAGTCAGGGGCGCCTGGGTGGCACAGCGGTTAAGCGTCTGCCTTCGGCTCAGGGCGTGATCCTGGCGTTGTGGGATCGAGCCCCACATCAGGCTCCTCCGCTGGGAGCCTGCTTCTTCCTCTCCCACTCCCCCTGCTTGTGTTCCCTCTCTCGCTGGCTGTCTCTGTCTCTGTCAAATAAATAAATAAAATCTAAAAAAAAAAAAAAAGGGGGGGGACCCAGTCAATGGGGTTGTAAATACTACCCCCTACCTTTTTTGGAATGTAGAAAGTATCAGAGAGGGAAACCTTGAGTTGTCCCAAAAGGCCTGTGGTTCCTACCACCACTTCAAGAGCAGGGCCCATGTGCATCTGATGAGCTCTGCCCAGCGCCCTCACAAGCCCGGCCCAGTGTGGGGGGAAGACCACCTGTGAGAGTGGCTGCTTTCCCTGACCCAGACACGGCTTCTCCCCAGGCTTGATTGAGCACCTCTGAGATCAGGGGCAGGATCTTCGAGCCGGGAGCCTACAAGGAGCTAACACATACCCTGGAGGAGGAAATGTGAGCGGGCCCTGGCAGGAGCCAGGAAGAACCAGTCTCATAAATCATATGGTGGAAGATTCCGAGGGAGAAGGGTCAAGTTCACACTCTAGGGCAGGGATTCTAAAAGTAGAATCCACAGTGGTGAGGCTCACAGGAGTCCCCTGACAGCACATCTCAAATGCAGGTCCTTTCTTATGGCTTCCAGGGCACTGAGGAACCTGTCCAGAAGATTCCATTTTTTGTAACCGCGACCAAAGTTCTCTTCATTATAACCTATCCATTGAATCATTAAGTATTACGGAAAGATGGTATCCATAAAGTAAAGTGAGGGTGTTTATACGGCTGATGGAACCCTGTCAGTGTGGCCTCATATAAGTTACTTAAAATGTGTTCCTCCACTTCCCTATCTGTAAAATGGGACTAATAATAGTTCCAGCTTCACCGAGACATTGGAGGGTTCGAGTGCTTAAAACAGTGTCTGGCCCAGGGCAAACTCGGCAGAGGTGTCAGCTTTTATTATGCCTGAAACGTGAGCAGCCCTGCCGTACGCTTGCAGAGGGGGAGCATGGATCGTCTCTGTCCCTACAGTTAAAGCTGATGTATACATACATAAGCCCCCACCTCCAGCTCATATTGTACTTTTGCTGGACATTTTGTTGTTGTTTCTCAGTTCTTTGAGTGGGAATATTTGGTGAACATAGGCTGCAAGGATTTCAACCTCTCTTAAGTAGGCTTCAAAATATTGGCGACCCTATGCATGAATGGCATTGGTTTAGGACTCAGGAGGGCGGTCCTACTGTTCAGAACTAGGTACATGGGGAGTGGTAGAAATCTCCCCTCCGGAAGGCATCCCAGCAGCTTGATGTGGTAGCAGTGGTCCTTGGGCTCTTTCCAGGGGATCCCAGCTCCCCAGGCTGCCCTCCGCCCCATACTGGCTAGCTTCTTCGTGGACCCCAGGAGGGTCTGTGGACTGAGTGCTCACCCATGCATGCACACCCGTCCACAGCTCAGGACCTGGCTTTGGGCTCCTCCTCCAGTAAGCCTTACCTGACTGATCAGACCCAATTTCCTCTACCCTTGAGGACTTGGTATATCTCTTTCCGTTTGTTGTTTTACTCTGCTGAGGGAACAGAATCCTGGCTGGGTCAGAGCGAATCCTTTCTGCCCAGACTATGGTAGTGGACTTGAAATTTGTAATGAGGCCCATTCACATATATACACCCGATAGATACAACATTACTGCATTGGATGATTAAGGAAGCTAGGCGCAGAGAGGGTAAGCCACTTGTCCGAGGTCACAAAGCCAGATCCAGGCCCAGCGAGCTTCCCGTTAGATCACACTGCCTCTTGTGAAGATGATTGTTGGAGGCCTAACTCCTTAAGTAGTGAACTAACTGGCCCCTTTTCATGGCCCCTGCAGACGCCAAAGGGACCATCCGGGAGATCGTCCTGCCTAAGGGTCTGGACCTGGACCGGCCCAAGCGGACCCGTACCTCCTTCACAGCCGAGCAGCTCTACCGCCTGGAAATGGAGTTCCAGCGCTGCCAGTACGTGGTGGGCCGTGAGCGCACTGAGCTGGCCCACCAGCTGAATCTCTCCGAGACCCAGGTAAGATGGCAGGGCCAGGCCGCTCCACCCCTGCCCTGAAGCCAGGGGACTTTTTGGGGTATGAGGCCTGTGGATTGCTACAGGGAGACCCAGCTTTGGAGGAGTTCAGACATGCATTAGGGAAAAGCTTAGAGTTAAAGGTAAACCAGAGCAGTAAATACAGCGCCGACAAGAGAGCGCTGGCATAGGCCAACAGGGGGCCTTCCGAATGCATCAGGCACTTTGGGTGGAATATGGGAAATGGCCAGAGAAATAGGAAGGAGAGGCGTCCAGGATGCAGGAGTGACTCAGGGGGTTGTTGGTGCAGGAGGGACCCTGCAGGAAAGGATGGGGAGGGGTTGGCTTGCTGGGAACAAAGATTCCAGAGAAGAGAAGAAGCATTACAGAATTGGGTTGGGGACTTCTCATTTCCCCATTCTGGGCCTTTCCCCACCCTCCATACATACCCTGATTACACTGTGCCTTAGAAGTTCTCGCTGTAAAGAAGGAGTCTGAACACCCCCTTCACCCAGGAAGGGCTTAGCATTTTAACAATAATAAGCTAAACCGAAAGGAAAAGCTTTTGTAAAGTGATTGCCACTCTGTGTGAATGGAGACATTTCAAGCTGGTCACAGAGCTATATAATAACAATAATGATAATAATACCCCTTAGTACTCACTGTGTCCGGGAGCTGCTCTAAGGGCTCTGCATATGGTAATGCACCAATGCCTCCCAACAACCCAGTGATGTAGCTACCTGTATTGGCCCATTTTACAGAGGAGGACAGGTTATGCCCAAGGTCATACAACTAATAAGCTCCCGAGCTAGGACTTGGGCAAGCAGTCTGGCATCCTCATGCTACCTATAAACCCACAACCATCCTGGAGCTTGTAAAGAATGACTCGGGGACCCTTAGTTGAGCAAGAGCTCTGGTAGGTTAATCTCATATGTGAGGGAACTCAGTCAATAAATGCATGACGATGACCAAATCAGGACTTACACCGGAAGAGGCGAAGAAGGAGAGGAGTGAGGAGGCCGACAGTCTGGAGGGGGACGCTTCCTGGAGAAGGCTGCGGGCAGATATGGGAGGTCCCCGCAGTGCCTGCTGCTGTCCTTCCCTTGGCACCCCCGCTGCAGTTGAGTCAGGGGTGGCTGCTGTCCTGCAGGCCCAGGCCATCTCTGCCTGGACCTGTTTTTCTGCAGCGGCCAGTTGCAGAGCCCCGAACAACCCCGCAGACGGCCCGGGGTAACAGGGGCCCTCGCTCCAGTTATGCTCAGTCTGGAGGCTGGAAAGCCAGGCTCTGTCGGACAGAGGGCTGCAGTGGCTGGGCCAGGTCAGAGCTCCTGGGGGGAAATCAGGCATAGGGTCACCCCTCAATACCTGCCCCTCCCTATCCTAACTGCCCTCTGCCTGGCCTAGTTTTGCCCAAACACTCTACCCTGAAACTCTGCTCACCAAGGACACCTCAGATGCCCAGGCCAGCAGCTCCTTCTCGGTCCTCATGCTTCCCCTGCAATGCCCCCTAGACACCCTACATGTACCTACCGGCCCTTGATGGTCAAGGCCAAACCCCTCCTCTTCCAGGAAGACTTCCGTAAGACCTCATCCCTAGAGACCCTTCCACATGGCTTGGTAAAGTGTGTGTGTTCGTGTGTGTGTGTGTGTGTGTGTGTGTGTGTGTGGTGGGCACCAGCTAGCACACACTTCCCAAGGACAAGAATGTGTTTGAAAGCCACATCTTTTCAGGTCTCCTTGGGGAGCTTAGCACACAGCTGGGCAAACCGAGACCCCCCAGTGAATCCTCAACTTCCTGACTCTTGCTTACCCCCGTCCTTTCTCTTTCCCCAGCCCCAGGTCTTGCAAATACTATAAGGCACAGCTAACCTCTACGGAGACCTTCCTCTGTACCAGGCTCTAAGTACTCGACATGGCCTAACTCATGTAGTCCTCGCCAAGACCTGTGGGAGGGGAGTGAGGATTTTCTTCAGACCACACTTCTGACACCCAGTGTGTGGTGTTTCCCAACACCAACAGCAACCAATTCTCCCATTCTCTCACCAACTGGGTGTCAAACTAGTGAGTTCATTTCTGACGCTGACTCCTGCTGTAGGGCTCACTCTCACAGGACAGTCTCACATCGGCTGCCAGGTGCAAGTCCCAGGGGGGCCACCTGTACTTCTGACTGGCCAGCTCTAGAACTGGGGGTTCCCACATCTCCCTCCTCAGGTTTGGCAAGGTGTTGGAATGAATCGCAGAACTCAGGAAAATACTTTACTTTCATTTACGGGTATATTGTAAAGGATAGAACTCAGAAATAGCCCAGTTTGGTGGAAGGGGAGATAGAGCCAAATGGAAGAGATGTATAGAGCCAGATGTTGGGATGGGGGTGTTCAAGGAGCTTCTGTACCATTTCTGGTTTCTGGGTGTGCCACCCCCCAGCACTTCACACGTTCATCAACCCAGAAACTCTAAATCCTACTGTTAAAGAGTTTTTGTAACCCACCCTTCTCCCCTCCCCGGATCCCTCTAATCACAGGTGTGGTCTTTCTGGGACCAGTGCTCCTGAAACTCTGCAGGGCCCACCCTGAGTCACCTTGTGGCTTAAAGGGGGCTGTTTTCAATGATAAAAGATACTCCTATCACTCAAAGAACTCCACAGATTTTAGGGGCTCTGTATCAAGAACCAGGGACAAAGGTCAAATATGTACACTTTTTAAATACCAGAATAGGCCTTTATTATTTCTGCTTTAAAGAGAGGGAAACTGAGGCACAAAGAAGTTAAATAACATGCTCAAAATTTAAGGCAGGCATATTTGGGACACCTGGTTGTCTCAGTCAGTAGAGAATGTGACTCTTGATCTCAGGGTCGTAAGTTAAAGGCCCACATTGGGTATAGAGAGTACTTAAAGATAAAATATTTTAGGGGCACCTGGGTGGCTCAGTTGGTTAGCATTGACTGATCTCATCTCAGGTCTTGATCTCAGGGTCATGAGTTCAAGCCCAGCATGGAGCCTACTTAAGAAAAAAAAAATCTTAAAAAATAAAAATAAAAATCAAGCAGGCCCATTCATTAACTCATCTGATCTTTATAAAAAGGTGGCTTTATGGGTAATACTATCCCCATTTCAGGAAACTCAGAGAGGTTAGTAACTTGCCCTAGGTTATATAGCTAAAATTCAGTGGAATTCTCCGTATATTCACCCATACCTTTGTTCAAAAATATTACTGAATACCTACTGTGTACCAGGTACTGTTTCGGCACTGGGGACATAGCAAAGAACAAAACAGACCGGGGACCTGGCCTCACGCAGCTTACATTGTGCAGAGAAAGAGCATTTGAAAGAGTGATGAGTGCTACGAGACAGATAAAACATGTTATGATAGAAACTAGAAATCTTTCATTGAGGTCGTCAGGAAAAGCCTCTTTGAGGAGATGAACGACAGTGGGCTGAGGTGTGAATGACAGGGAAGAGACAGCCAGAGGAAGAGCCAGAAGAAGAGGAGTCAAGACTCAGGGTAACTGTGAAGACCTGGAGGTGAGAACTAGCATAGAATGTTCTGGAAGTGTCTGAAGACCAGCATGGCTGGAGTTGGAGGGTAATAGGGAAGGTAGGTGGGGCAGAGCAGATAGTGTTTAGAGGCCATGGTGAGGTGTTGAAGGGAGAACTGGCATTTTACAGAGGTCACTCTGACATCTGGAGAATGAGAGGACAAGGTGGGGCCACTGCCGTGTTGCCTCGAACTCTGAGTGATGGTGGAGGAGAGAAGTGAACTGATCTGAGACATACTCTGATTTGGAGATAGAACCTGTTAGGACTTGCTCATCGTGAATGATGTGCACAGGGCAAGGGAAAGAGCAGTGGTTGGGAACAGGTGTGTGTTGAAAAATGGTCACTGATGCCACATAAACAGGTTGAGAAAGCAGGACCGTGGGAGAAGAATCTGGAGGTGTTTTTTTTTTTTTTTTTTTTTGTATCAGTTCCATTTGAGATCCAAGTGGAGATGTCAGGAAGGTAATGTCAGAGTTTTCTCTGGGGGTTGGTGTTTCTCTGATTTACCTCAGGGTCTTGGTCTGGGCTCTTCTGGGGGAAGGGATAACAGATTCCTTCAAGTGTGCTCAGATGCCAGATGGAGTCCTAAGGGGTAGAAGAGGAGGCACAGTCTTGTGCACCATGGCGTAGCCAGGCCTAGTCGAGAGCGGAAGCTGAAGGTCATTTGGACCCGAGAGCTTCAAGGCCACGTGCAGCCCTCCCCTCTGGTGCTCCCCTGACTCTGCCCCCAGCTACTCTCCATGTGATTACCTCAGCCCCATACCCATCCCCTTGCCCCAGATGACTTCATCCAGAGCAGCAGAATAGGTGGCACCTTCCGGGTTACGAAACCCAGGGCTGTCCCAGATACGCAAGGACCATGCACAGGTCGTGCCCACAGTCACAGGAAGCAGCCTCTTCAGGATTAATGCCATTTCCAAATCCACAGTGAGGCTTGGGGTTTATTTAACACCAACCATGAGCCCAGAGAGGATGATAGACAATGATCCCCCAGAAAACACCCCGCTAGTCCTGGCAGCCAGCTGGAAACCCCTCCCCTGGTGTGCGGCCATGGCTCACTGTGGTCCAGCAAGGGATGAGGGCGTGAGGGCCCCAAGCATTCACTGAGTTCAGGGGAACCAGGCGAGGGAGGAGATAAGATGGCAGCCTGCAGGGAGGCCACAGCAGGGCACCAAGAAGGCAAGGGGAGGCCAGCACCTCAGGAAGTATGCTTCTGCACAGGACCTATCCAGTAGGTGACTGAACTAGGCCTTAAAGGACCTGTATCCAGATTTAACCCTGAGAGAGGTGGCCCTGCGGTGGACCTGAAAGCTTCCTGGAGGCAAGGAGGGAGGAGCCCAGAGGCTCTGAGCCTCTCTTACTTGTTTGCCAAGCCCTTCAGGGACTGTGGGCCCGATGGTAGGAAGTAGACGGGCGGCGCCTATCCCCCACCTTTGCAGCCCCAGCACTTTCTACCACAGTTCACACGTTAGAATCACACCCAGAAATTTTTTTAAAATATGGACGCCTATGCCCCACTCCCTAGAGATTCTGATTTAGTGAGCTGGGATGGGGCATGCGCATCAGCATTAGAAGAAAGGGACTCCAAGTAATCTCACAGTGCAGCCCAGATTGACAAGTCCTGACATGGCCCATGAGGGCCCAAGAAATGGGCATGCCAGACCCCAGCCCCTGCCTCCCCCCCCTCCTCCCCAGGAGACTCCCCACCTAGGGCCAGCCCCCATCTCCCTTTCCCTGCTGTCCCCAAAGCTACAGACAAGACCCCCTGTGAAAGCTTTGTCATTCCTTACAGATCCCGCTCTTGTTACTGCCACTCCCTTTGTTGCCTGGAGTGGGTCAGTGCCACCCTCCCCTAGACCCTCAGCTTCCCCAGGACAGGAATCCTGACTTCTGTCCTCTCCCCCTAGTTCAGAGCTGGGGGCTGACATTCAGAGTGGGCCAGGCACCATGCAGGGCCCTCTACAGGACTTCCTTATCTGATCCCTGCAACAGCCCACGTATTTTTGCCCCCATTTTTGAGATGAGAAACTGAGGCTGGGGTGTTCTTGGGGTGGTGCCTAGGTCCTACAAGGATGGCTGCTAACCAGGGCAGAGAAGCCCTGGGACTTCCCAGCAGGGGAGAGGAATGCAGCCACATACAGGGCCACTTCCCCGAGGGTCTGGTGGGACCCTTTCCCAGAGCAATCGAGCTCTTGGGAGTGACAACCTTAGAAAGGTTTTCTTCTTTCCAGTAGCTTCCTTCAGCCATAGTTGGTCAAATGCCCTCAGCCTTCCCTTACTGATATCTCCTTCAAATGTTACCTCTTCAGAGAGGCTGTGTTTCCCCCCCAGTAATAAGCTAGTCCCCTCCCCTCCCTCTCCCCCTTGATCCTGCAGCCTTTTCCCACACAGGTGTCTCTCCAAGTGTGATTCTTGGGCTGGCGTCCCCCGCAAACTGTTATCTGTCCGGGACCGGTTAAGGGCAGAAATGGAGAGGAAGTGTAATTCATTTTAACTGTATTTGCCAAAAACATTGGTCCACAAGACTAGGAACTTTAAAAAGTGGTTCCTCAGCACAAATAATTTGAGAGACACTGCGTGAGGCACTTTGTGCCCCCGACAGTCCTGGCTGCTCTCCTTTGCCCTTCTTCATCCATCTCCCCTCCGTGCTGTCCCCTCCACTGAGGATTTGCTCTGCTTTCATCATGGCTGACCCCCCGCGTGGCGGGCAGCGCCCAGCAGGCAGTAGGCACTCAGCACACATCCACTGAACAAAGGATTGAGCGAATGAATGAGGCACAGTCTCCGTAGATCCCATAACCTTCTGGTTACTTTCTGTCATTGAAACTCAGCCCAGTCCTATTTATAACACCAAACTCTGTTCCCATCTCCTCTTCCTCCCCTTCCCCTCTCATAACAGGTCTGACTCCCAGCTGAGGGCACTGGAGGGGTGGTTGCTCCTAGGAGGCGGGTCATGAGGCATTGCCCCAGGGCGCCTTCTCTCAGCGCCCCCTCCTCAGCCAGGCAGCCCTCCCACTCCTGCCTCCTCCTCCTTGACTCTGGGCTCCTTCACCAGAGCCATAGGAGTGGCTGGCCTCCCTTATGCCCTCCCAAAGCTGGAGGCCACCAGCAAGGCCTCCCCGTCGTCCTCTATCTTTGCATGCCCTCCACTCTGTGGCCCCCGCCTTGTCCTGCTGGCACACACTGCCCCAGCCAACTGCCAGCCTCCTGAAACCTGCAGGCCAGAGGCGACCACAGCCTCTGTACTCCTGGGACACAAATCTGGGCACAGCAGTGCTGGGCCTACAGATGCTGTGGTTTGACAAGTGTCCCAGCTGGGGAACAAGTCTCAGATTCTCCTCTCAGGCCCTTCTAGCCCCTACACATGATTCTTCCAGAGCCTGCTGCTTGCCTGCCATGAGGGGGCACCCTCTCCTTCTCACAGTGGGGAGGAAATCCTGGCACCATGAGGGCTGACCACCTTGCTTCCCGCCCAGCCTCTGGTTTCTTCTATAGACCAGGAGAGGGCTTGGAGCACCAGGTGCTGGGAGGTGGTAGAGGCTGGTCCTGCGTGCTCTCATAGACATGAATAAAGGGCTCTCTCTGCCCTTTCATTGGTGGCTCCACTGAAGATGTGGAGGACTTGGCACCTCTTTGTCCCCAGGTCTGAGTGTGTGGCCCTTGGAAGCCCCCCTCAACATCCTGCTGTATGCTGTCACACCTGCTGTCACATTAAGAAACCTGGCGGCCTTTGTAGGGGATGAGGTGGGGCTGCTGCAAGGTTCAAACAGATGGGGACAGAAAGCTCACTTCAGAGGCAGTGTGGGGGTCAAGACCAGGAGTGGTGGGACGGTCCTCACACTGGGCAGCCAGCCCCTGCCCCAGGCCCCATGCTTTAGAGTGCCCCTTGTGGGGTGAGCACTCTGCAAGGCCAAGGGCCGCTGCCCACCAGGCGTCTGTGTCCACATTCTAGATCATACCCCATGGCCGTGATCTGGAGGCGGGGTCCCTTCCTGGTCGCCCAGAGCAGGCTGGTATGGGAAGACCTTAAGGACACTCTGAATGCTCTCTTCCCTCTTTCACTCCCCCTTTGCTCCCCCACTCCCCACTTCCTTGCCCTCTTTGTCCTCCCTCTCCTTTCCTCCTCCCACCTGCCCCCACTTTGCCTCGCCTGTCCCCTCTCTCTTCCTGACACCCCTCCCCACCCTCTGCCCCAAGGTGAAGGTCTGGTTCCAGAACCGCCGCACCAAGCAGAAGAAAGACCAGAGCAGAGACCTGGAGAAGCGGGCATCCTCCTCGGCCTCCGAGGCCTTTGCCACCTCCAACATCCTGCGGCTGCTGGAGCAGGGCCGGCTGCTGGCCGTGCCCAGGGCCCCCAGCCTCCTGGCGCTGACTCCTGGCTCGCTGGGCCTGCCCGCCGGCCACAGGGCCACCTCACTGGGTGACCCCAGGAACTCCTCCCTGTGCCTCAACCCACTGACCTCGGCCTCGGCCTCCGCGTCCCCGCCGCTGCCACCCCCTCCGCCAGCCCTCGGCTTCTCCACTGCGCCGCTGCTGGACCTGCCTGCCGGCTATGAACTCGGCTCCTCGGCCTTCGAGCCCTACGGCGGGCTGGAACGGAGAGGAGGCAGCCCTGGCGGTGGCAAGAAAGCCAACGTTTAAGCCTCCCCCGCCCTGTGACACCGAGTCCCCAAGGACGGCACCGCCCCTGCTCCCGAGCCGGCTCCCAGAGCGCGGGGGTAGCCGCGCCTCGGGCCCTGCCCGCCCCCAGCTCAGAGACTGTCCACCGAGAGGCCTTGGTCCCGCAGCTTGTGTGTGTGAGTGCGGTGTGCGTGTGTGTGCCTCTCACTGAAATAAAAGGAAGACAATGACAAGAAGGGAAACAGAGTCCCCACAGCACCACCACTGCCCTCAATCCCCTCTTTCCTTCTCCTCACTGGGAAGGAAAATGGGCTGAGCCCGGGGAGCTCTACTGGGAGGGGCGGAAATGAGAGGCACGTTCACAGTTCTGGGGCGATCGGGGACCACGCGTGAGGGCTGACAGGCACCTCACCTCTACTCCCAGTTAGAGCTCCCACCTGGGCACTGCAAAGCCCATGGTGGCAATATCGATGCTTTTGTTGGTTAAACATTGCTCTTTGCGAGCTCCTCTGGCAACAAAAATACTTGAGAGGTAGAAATATTAAATCCTTCAAGACCGGTAAACAGCGAAAGGTCAGATCAGGATCCAGAGAGCCCGAGAGGGTAAATCCAGGCAAGATCCCCACGCCTTAGAGAGCCCGCCCGTCAGGATCACTACCCCATGAAGCACTTTTTTAAAAAGTGTTTTGTTTTTGTCTTTTTGTTCAAGTAAGAAGACTGTATTTAACTTTTTGTTTGGCAATGACTGTGGATTTATAGCAGGTTGCAAAGATACTTTAGAGAAATCCTTGTACCCTCCACCCAGTGTCCCCCAGTGGTTGCATTTTCCATAACCGTAGTTTGAGATCAGCAGCAGGAAATGGACACGGGTACTGTATGTGCACGGTTCCCTGTCCTTTTATCACCCCTGTGAGATTTGTGGAAGCCCCACACCACCCCCAAGGTGCAGTGCTGCCAGTTACCACAAAGCTCCCCCCTTTGTAGTCACCCCCACCCAGGAGACTTCTCTGAAAGAATGGAAATCCTGAGAGAGGGACCCGGGACCGGAAATGGGTCCTCAGGCCAAAGGATGGCGGTGAGATTTCAATGCTGTGTGGAGAAAAGGCAAGCACATCCGCTCCAGTTTGCTCTGGGAAAGACACCTGGTTTCAGCTAGGCTGTCCTGAGTCACCCCGACAGGGATCCCCGGACCTCTGTGCTTCCTCCCTTCCCTCTGCGCTAGGGGTGTAGTTTGGGGAGGTGCTTCGAAATGCCCTGACATCCTGAGTCTGGAATGAAACATGGGGGTGACCAGGGGAGACCTTGGGTTCAGTGGATTGAGCCACCACCTAGTGCCCACATTGCCTTGTCCAGCAGACCTGTGCCCCATGACTCCTTTAGCCACTAGACAGGAGGGTTCCTCCATTTGCACTTTCTGCTCTGAGCTGAAAAATGTGAGGGCAGACCTGCTGCATGACATGCTGGAGGTGAAAGATGAAAAGGTAAGACAGGGTCCTAGAATCAGATGGAGGAGACCTGCCCTGTTTCCCAGGAAGCTGTCAGTATTATGACACAGAAAGGCTTAAAGAGAACCAAGTCTGATGGAGGAGACAGGCTCAGCTCTTTGGAGGCTCAGAGTCTAGGGGCAGTGACAAGAGACAGTTCTACAAAAGGGCATGACAAAGAAAAGACCCCAGATGTGTGGTGAATCCAGAGTGCTGGGGGATGCAGGGAAGGCTTCCTGTAGGAGGTGGCCCTGAAGCTGGCACAAGTATGATCTGCTATAGATGCTCAAAAAAAGATGATGATGGAATGGTGCAGGGGAAGAAGTACCCAGGTATGACCAGGGCAAGGGGTTCAGGGTGAGGGCAGGTCGGGGGACACAGTGAGGAAGAGATGTGAGGAGAGGGCTTCCTGCCAGAAAGTACAGGTGGTGGGGAGACCAGGAAGAGATGTGGTCTGGAGCAGGGGGCTGTGAGAGCACCTGAATTGCCCCGGGGTGTGTGTGTGTGTGTGTGTGTGTGGCGGGGGGGGGATGCGGAGTCCACAAGGGCTGGAGGCTGGGGGCCAGGAACAGCCAAAGACAGAGGTTAGAGAGCCAGCCTTACCCCCTCCACCCCTCCCCTCCCTGCTGCCGCTGCAGGTGGTTTAGGGTGCCTCCCAGATCTGGAAGAGCTCCAGGACCGGAGGCTGGCTTCCCTGTTTACAGTCAACTCAGTGAGGAGAGGAGGGGAGTGGCAAGGGGCGGGGTGGCCACAGGGGCAGTCCGATCAGCTTTCTCCAGCTCCAGCCAGACCTGAAACGTTGTGCTCGCCACAGCAGGCTCAGGTCCTCTGCTCCCAGCCTGGTGCTTCGCCATGGCCACGAGGGTGGACAGTAGGCCTGGGGGGCTCCCTGGCAGTGGCTGTGACCTGGGCACAGCCCGAGAACACATGCAAGCGGTCACTCGAAACTACATCACCCATCCCCGCATCAGTGAGTACAACCCCCGCAGTGGGTGAGGGTGGGGGGTGGCTGATGGGTGCCTCTGCTTCTTAGCCCAGGGAAAGAGGAGGATCTGAGATGAGGAAGATCTAGGGGGCTCTCAGTCCAGCAGAGTGACACGATGGACCGCCCGGACAAGGGGCCACCTCTGCAGATGGAGGGATGGGGTCCCCAGCCCAGGCTACCCCAGAGGAGAAGGCAGGGGAGTTCCTTGCAGGGACCTCTCGGTCATCACCCTTACCCTGCACTGAGACCCCAAGTCCAGAGAGAGCTTCCCACTGCCCCAAGAGTGCGTGTTTGTGGTACATACTCTGTGTGGATCGGTGTGTGTTGGGGGTGTGTGTGCGTGTGCACCAGAACACTCAGCACTAGGAAATGTATGATCAGGTGTTCTCAGGGAATGTGTGTGGCAAGGTGGACTACGTGTGCGTTCTCAGGATGGGGACGTACATGCCACTGCATGCCATGTCAGTGGGTACATGTCTGCATGCCTGTTGCGGAAGGTGTCTATGTCTGGAACCCACGGGAAGGCGTGTGCCTGGATCCGTGCTCCCACCTTCACTTGGGTGAGGATAGGTGTAAATATGTGTGTGACAGCTTGCGTGTGTGTATATCAGAATAAGGACATGTGTGACAGTATATGTGTACGCTTGCACACTCACGGTGAGTGTGTGGGTCCGTGCACGAGCTGCGTGCTCATGGGGAGAATGTGGGTGTGTGGTCAGTGATGTCCTATGTCTGTGCACGCACAGCTGGGGGAGGGTGAGTGCCTGGCACGGGGAACGGAGTAGACCCTTGCAGGATTCTGAGGGGGCCATCCCGAGGGGTGTCCAGATGTCTGGGGCACAGAAACCAGTAAGGCTCTGAGGACCGAAGGGAGTACCCCCTCCGTCTCTCCTTGCCAAGGTCATTCTCCAATTCTCGAATTCTCAGGCCGTCCAGCTCACTGGAGTAAACCGGCCTGGCTGGCACCAGCCACGCAGCGCCAGAGGCCCGGTACGGGAGGGTGTGTGGGGAGAGAAGCTGGCCCCGCACAGCCACCCTGCCCTCCGCCCTCCGTCTGTAGTTACCCGGGAGCGTGGGGGGAGGAGCCACCTGACCAGGCAGCCCGGAGAGCTGGGTCTGCATTCAATGGAGCTGGCAACGACCCAGAACAGGCCGAGTGCAAAGTAGGCAGGCCCGGCCTGCGGAGCAACAGAGCAGGAGGCGTGGAGGCACCTCCAGAGGCCTGAGGCGGGCACTGAGGGGTGGAGCACATTCCGGCCGAGGAGAAACTGACTGGGACCGGATTTATCTAGGAGGCTCTGCAGGCCCTGCCGCGTGGAGCCTGGGGGAAGCACTGCGGTCCAGATCCGCCCCTGGGGCAGAGCAGGGGTCATAAAGGGACAGAAATACCCCATGACTAGCTCACCACTTGGGTCCAGAGCCCAAGCCTGGTGGAGATCTGAGCCCACCCCTGCAGGCTCCTCTCCCATCCTCCCCTCCCCAGCATGCTCTCCCAGGGACCCTGCCAGGTGCCACCTCACCCCAGGGCCCCCTCCAGCCGGTTGCCTCCAGCCAGCGCCTTATTTGCAGTCAACTAAGTCCTGGTACAGGGAAACACTGAGAAGATGTGACCCAGGCTGGAACCCAGGGGTGCCGGCACCTCTGTGTCTGCTTGTGTGTCCCTTGATGGGGCCTCCACCCAGGTGAATGTGTCACACCCAACAGCTGACCCGGAGACAAGGTTCTGAAGAGGGGGAGCCCATCCACCCCCGACTCTTCTCCCCACCTGCATTAAAGATGTTCCTGCAGTGACAGAGGCTACCGCCTTTGCTGCCTACCGGTGTCCTCATAGGGTACCCTCATAGGGTACACCCAAGGGCCAGACCCAGCCCCACCGACAGCCTCCCCCACCCAGGAGCAGACCGGATCCTTGAGTGTGCTTCTGCACCCACAGCTTTCTCCAGTTCCCACCCCTTCCTCCTCTGGGGCCTGAGGGGTGAGGATGGGGGGTGGGGGCAGGGGTGGGTTGTGCAAAACTAGAGCTGTGCCCTCAGATCGCTAGAGGCAGGACTCCTGTGTCTCTTTCTGCCCGTCTCCCCCAGCTTGGCCTCCGCCCTAAGGACTCTCTGGATTTCTGGGGAGGAGAAATTTGTGTAGAGATAGAAGGAGCCTAGGAGGAGAGTTGGGGGACCAGAGGGACAGGGATGGGGCAACTGGCTCCCAGCCGCAGGGCTTCCTCGGCCATGGGTGGGGTGAGTCCAACAGAGGGCTTTCTAGACCAACAGGCCTGAGGCCTCAAGGGTGATTTCACTGCAGTGGCTGAAGGAATGAGCCAGAAAGGAGGGGCAGGGTAGACTAGGATGGGGAGTGAATCCCAGCAATGTCCGCCCTGGTTAAGAAGGGACCCGTTTGCCTCCCTCAGAGCTAGAGCTCTTCCCCAAGGGGAGGAGGTGGCATGGAGCTCGATCTGTTGTGTGGGGCAGAAGATGCTAGTCAGGGGCAGGGGGGATGGGGTAGGGAGAAGGGGGGCAGGGTACAGCTGGAGCAAAGGTTGGACTGACAGGCTGTCAGCCCGGCTGGAGGGGTAGAGCCAGGTCAGATAACCCAGAGGCTGGAGTGCCAAACTCCAGCTTTGCCGCCTGCCTCAGTTTCCTCAACCGAAAGGCCAGGGAGGTCACACTGAGAGCGTTCCACCCGGCAGGTCTTGGGCTGATTCTAAGAAGCCTGGGCTTCCAGCCCTTGCCCTCCCTCCCCTAATCCCTCCGGAGGGGATCAGGGAGGAGGTGCGGGACCCGCTGCCCCGGGCTTGCCCCGGCCCCGGCCTCACGCCTGGGCGCCGGGCTCAGCCCTCTCCCAGGACGCTGCAGGTGTGGCTGCGCAGGCCCTAATTAGTGGGCTGCGGGGAGCCCCGCTGAGCCTTTGACCGGGAAGGCGGCGGGGAGATGGGGGCCGGGAGGGGCTCCGTGCTTGCGGCCTGAAGTGCAACCGGAGTGTCAGCTAGGACAATGGGGAAGGGGAGGGCGCAGAGCGGAGGGAGGGAGTGTCTGCAAAGTCTCCGAAGGCCTATTGAGGGAGTGCCCCTCAGAGGTCTTCTGGGCCAGCCCCCTGCCTCCAGCCCCCCCCCCTTTCACCTCACCCTGTTGAAGGGGATGTCCCAAGGCTGGGGGAGCGCCACAAGATGCTGACTGATTTATGGTGTGCCCCAGGAGAAACCAGCCAACTTCCGGGCCTCAGTTGGCCACTGCAGGCAATGGACACAGTCAGTTGGGGGTGGTACACACAAAAAGCCCGGCTTCCTGGCAAGGACACCTTTGTTGCCCAGCCACCATCTTGGCTGTGTCTGAACTAGACAGCCTCTAAGAAAAGACAGGCTCTAGTCTGACCGGGGAGACACAGAGCTCTGGTCTGAGGGAGGAGACATAATCCATCTCATCAGGGACCACAGGCTGGAGAAGAGGACGCCCTCTAGGGTGCCCGCCTGAGGGCTGTGGGACTTGGGGGTGCAGAACTGGGGGGCTGCAGAACTCTGTCAAGGGCAGGGCGTTGAAGGATAGGAGAAGCCGGCTGCTGAACAGACGCAGGCAGATGGGTTATCTGCGGTGAAGGGCCCAGACTACGGAGCGATGGACGCCATCAGCAAGCATTTAGGACGCCGAGAGAGCGAGCCAGGCCTGCGTCTCTGGAAACCCAGAAAGCTGGCTTACGGCTGAGGCTGGTCGGTTGAGCTGGGGGCTTACAGACGGCACGCTGGGCACCCAGCCCAAGGGCCCTGCGAGCAGCACTCCTCCTGGCCTCTGGGCTGCTCCCCCCAGCTCGGGTGCCCTCCCCGAAGTAGCTGTGGGGATTTCCAGGTAACAAGTTTCCTGGAAAGAAGCTGTGAAATAGGGGGAGCCTGCTGTGAAGGAAGGGAGGAAGGTGAAAGACTTGACTCTGCGGCAGAATGGGAAAGAGTTCCCTGGCGCTTTGTGGACCTTGGGCCCCTCCCCCACCCCAGCCCAGCCCACCCACTCTGCAAGTTGCTTCGGCCATCTCCGCCCTTTTGGCCGGTCTGGTATTTTCTCTATAGGGCCAGTAAGAGGCCAGCTCCTTCCAGGGCTTTTTAAAATGAGGCTCTGGTCCACTGTGCCTGGTCCCTTGGGGTGGCCTAGAGAGAAGCCAGACTGGAGAATGCAGGGAGCGGGTGGAAGGTGAGCAAAGGAAGTCAGCAATGGAGCCCTAGTTGCCAGAAGTTGGGCAACAGCTGTGCAAGGACTGGGGCTGAGGGAGTGGTTTTTAAGATGGGAGATACCACGGGCGCCTGGGTGGCTCAGTCGGTTAAAAGGGGCTGCTTTCAGCTGCAGCCATGATCCCAGAGTCCTGGGATTGAGACCTGAGTTGGGCTCCCTGCTTAGCAGGGGAGTCTGCTTCTCCCTCTCCCTCTGCCCCTTCCCCTGCTCAGGTGCTCTCTCTTGCTCACTCACTCTCTCAAATAAATCAAATCTTAAAAACAAAAAAACAAAACAAAAAAAAACCAAAGATGGGAGATACCAGAGCTTGCTTGATGGGAGGGCCAACAGAGGGGGAGGCACTGGCCCTTTGCCCTAGAGAGCAGTCATCCCAGGAGCCTGGGCCCTGGGGCCAAGAATGTTTGGCCTAAGAGGGAATGTTGGATACCACCTCCTCTCCTCCAGAGGAAGCTGAAGGAGTTCCCCTGCTCCAGGTCCAAGCCCAAAAAGAACGGGTCTTCTTGTGCCTTCTTGTTCTTGAGTTTTCCTAGCAGTCCATAAGCTCAGAAGAGCCTTGCAAACATCCCCACAAGGATAGCCTTGCCCAGTCAGTCTTCCTAGCCCAAGTCCCAGTGAAAGGAACATAGATCAGACAGGGTATTTGACCACTGAGCTCCAGACTGGGCAAGACGTGAGCTGGGGGCATTTAGTTTCTCTAGGTGTGGGGTGACTTGGCACCAGGCTTGCACAGAAGCATGAGGGCAAGTGGTTGGGAGCCAGTGTGGTCTCATGGGAAGCACAGGGTGGGATTCCGGCCCCAGCTCTGTCACAAGCATGCTGGTTGACTCTGGGGAGTAAGTTTTTCATCCCCATTCTCCTCCCCTTTTGAAAAGAGGATTGGACCACTCTCCCTCGGATGTTCTTCCAACCTGCGAGTGATCCAGTGAACTTACAGACACTCTGACCATCCTGCCCTGTCAGGGTCCCTCATCTCAGCTATCCCACTGGTGCTTCACAGGGACCCCAGGGAAGAGCTGTACATCCCAGGGTCATGGGTGAGGGAGAGTCTGAGAGAGAGCCTCTAGCAGAACCAAGATAGGCTTCCTGTCTGCCAGTCCATGGCTTTCCTATTGGGGTCCCCAGCACTGGAGTTAGAGGCTCCCTGTAAGCTGAGCTCACGTCCCCATTTGTGGGTCTCTCCAGCCAGTAGGACTGGGACATCCTTTTCTTCCTCCTTCCTTGTCATTCTTTCCCCTCCCCCACAGGCACCCAGGGAGTCCAGGTTGTCCAGGACCCTCCCTGGCAAGGCCTCATGACAAGGCAGGGCCCCTGGCTGGTTTTTCTCATGGGTGCCTGCACCACCCCCGACCCCGCACACATGCGCACAGGTGCACAGACACACAGGTTCACAGGCGCACAGACAGTGCTGTCAGTGCCGAGTGATCCTGGAGGGCCACAGAGGGCAGTTCTCTAGTCATCTCTAGCTGGGGGCCAGAAGTTTCTGGAAAATGTTGTGGGTCAGAGAGGAGGGAGTGGGCAAGATGGGGGCTGAGGCCAGAGGGGAAGCAGCCTCAAGATAAAGATTTCTTCAGGCTGAGGGGGAGGAGAGGACTCTGAGGGGCCTCTGCCCTTGCCCTGGCCCTCCCCTAGCCTCCTGCAGGTGTCCAAGCCAGCGGGGGGCCCTGCGGGCAGGGGCATGACCCTTACAGCAATGGTGGCTGGCCCTGTCACAGCTAATGACCCTGACAGCCCAGACTGGGAAGGGGGTGGGGGTGGTGCGTACAGGGAGGGAAGGCAGAGGATGCCTCTGTGTATGTGTGTGTGTGTGTGTGTGTGTGTGTGTGTGTGTGTGTGTGTGTGTCTGGGTGTGAGACCCTCACCTACCTCCACCCCTCCCCCAGCCTACAGGACTGTGTGCAGTGTCAATGGGCCCCTGGTGGTGCTGGATCAGGTCAAGGTAAGACTTCCACTTCTTCCCAGGCACCAAGGCCAAATCCCAGGGCTCCCCAGCCCCTGTGCAGGATTTCTTCTAAACTGCCCTGCCCCTAGCTGTTTCCCATGGGCACACCTGTCCCTTCTAATTCCCTGTCACCCATCCCCACGATCTTCCTCTCCCGCTGTCTCCCCAGCCACCCTTGGTTTCTCTTCCTGCATTTTCAATGCCCACGCCCTCACTCCTGCTCTGGGCCTTCAGGGATCCACACCTACTACCAAGGACCTGGGGGATCTAGGCTGTTGTGCCTCTTTGTCAGTGGGATGGTTGTACTGAACTTGCTCACAAGGCTGGACTCTTCCATCTGCTGCTGCTTTTCAAAGGAAGAGAGGGCAGAAGAGCAGTGCCAGCTACCTCTTCTCCAGAGCTCAAGGTTTTCAGAGGCTTTTGGAATGTCTCAGCCTGGGAACCAGCAGCGTGGGTGGGAAGTAAAGTGGGCCCCCCAGAAAGAAATGGGATGTGGGCTCTTTTGTGTCCCTTGAGGAACCACAGGACCATGGCAGAGACTGACAGCATTTTGAGTCTGGGGCTGGGAATTCTTAAGGCATAAAGGGTCCTGCAAATGTATGAGATCACTCTCTGTCTCCCCTCCCACCAAACAGTTCCACCCTCAGGCTCCCACCCCATACCCCCCATCCCAGACCGGAAAGCTAGTGCCACCCTGGAATCATCCTTTCCTGGACCGTCAGTGCCAATGATATGTGAGCAGTCTCCCACCCTGCCGCTCCCTGATTATGGCCATGGCTCTGGGCCCCCCCCCCACCTGGGGCCCTGCTGTCCTCCATGCTGCCCCCTTACAACCAGAACCCCTGCAGTTCCCTGCTTCAAACTCACCTTCGTATTCCCAGCACCTTCACCTTACAGGCCCTACATTCTGTAACGGTTCTTGCACACCTTCCTGCTCTCATGCTGCACCCCCCCCACGTGGAAATGCACCGTGCCTCTGCGTGGAACTGCCATTTCATGTCTTTAGGGCTTTGCTCATATTTTCCCTCTGCCTCTCCGACTGCCTTTCCCCCATACCTTCTTCTGACTCACCCCCAGGGCTAGCTGAGAGGTCACTTCTAGAAGTTTTGCCCAGGCCCCTGGGCAATGAGCCTGTCCCTCTTAGACTCCTTCTTCTGTACTGTCCCATCGGCAGCTCCATCCAGCCATTTGACCACCAGCTGGCCACATGTCCCCTCACTGCCCCCACAATGTCCCTCCAATTGCACATTATTCCTGAGCCCCCCGAGCCCCACACTGTACTTTTACTGAACAGCCAGTCCATTGTGGGGGCTCAGTTTGTTCAAAGGAAGGGTGAGTACATGAATGAGAGGCATGAATGACTAAGGGTTAGAATGACTGAATCCGACCCTCTCATTCCTGGCAACAAGATTCCAAGTTCATACAGACCTTCCCGTTTGACCTACTAGCCTTGGGGAGGCCCTGGGAGGGAGTGTGACAGAGTGCGTATGCGTGTGTGCATGGGGGGTCACGCAGTCTGACTCAGACTCTCCAGCCCACCCTTCCTCCTAGCTACCCATCGGTTCTAGGTCGACAACATCAGTACTATCTGAGAACTTACTAGAAATACAGATTCTGGGGCTCCTATCCCAGACCAACAGAATCAGAAATTCTGGGGTGGGGGGATGTGCGGTGGGGTGGGGGATGCAAAAGTCAGTCTCTAAAAGCCCTTCAGGGTGATATGATGTTCCCTGAAGTTGCAGAAGCATCTGTTAGGCTTGCAAACTCTAGTTTCATCATCTAGTAAACGAGAACAGAGTTGTCGTGAGGCTCAAATCAGGTTAATGTATTTTCCTTACTCCTCGAGAACAGCTAGCCCTAGCTCTGCTCCGAATGCAGAAGTGCTAATAGGCCTGATGAAACAGTTGGTGCCATCCGCTGCCCCCTCCCCCCACCGTGTGGCATGGAGAGTCAGAACCTTCGAAGACATCCCCTCTCCCGACTGTTCGGTGGGGCTAGACTAGGAAACGAGGCGGATCTCTGTGATGATTAGATGCATCTGTAACTCTCTTAGAACAGAGTAAGTGGGTGATGGAGACAAGCAGAGAACCCTGGACTTGCATAGGGAAGAAAAAGAAGCAGTATGTATAGTCCCATAAGTTCAGGAGATGGAGAAGACAGCTTTCTGTACCCCTCTCCGGGTCCCACACCCTCTTCCCTCTTTCTGAGCTGCTTGGTCAAAATGCCACAATCCCTCCTCTACAGCGCCACCTTCTGCCCAAATCCAGCCACACCCGCAATTATGCTTCCTGCTTCCATTCTCAAATGGAAAATTGCTTGGGGGAAGAATTTTGTGTAGATTGGAAGTTCTCAGCCCAGGGAGTAAGGGCCTCGAAATTGTATGCAAACCTTTGAAGCTGTGTATCCATGTGCCTGAGCATTTTTCTAGAGGTAGTTTTCACAGTTTCATCTGATTTTTAGAGGTCTGAGTGTAGACTGTAAATTGCTAAAGGCTAAACGCCTGAGTGTAGAGACCCCTAGATTGTTGAACATCCACACTCCCAGCCCTAATCTCACAGTCACACACAGGTTGTGCAAGCATTAAAGATGAGTCGGGTTAGTGGACATCGCCTGGGATATATTAGATTTGACTAGAGCAGTGGTTTTTAAACTTGAGCATGCATGAGAAGCCCCTGGAAGGATTCTTTGGGTCCCAGCCCAACGTTCTGATTCAGTAGTCTGAGGTTGAGGCCCAAGAATCAGCATTTCTGACAAGTTCCCGGGTGCTGCTGCTGGGCTGGGGACCACACTTGAAGATTCACTGCTCTAGACGATCTCTTCCAAATGCTGTATTTTGATGCAGAACAGTCCTAATTGAGACGTGAAGAAAGCGCTCGCCTTATCCACCAGACTTGGTTCCGAATATGTGTGGCTACTTCCAAGCTTTTAAAGGAAAAGCTTTCAGAAGTATGTGTATCAGTTCTGAAGACAATTTCCAGAGAGGGCTTCCCAAACTGCCCTGGGCATTGTCAGAGGAAAGGACTGGAGGCCAGGGCTTGCTGGGGCAAGTCCTGCCAGGCTTGCTGAGAACTTCCCAGTGGGCCAGGTGTGCGGGTGCGGGCAGCAGCTTCTCTCTGCCCGACCCCTGGCTGGCTGAGAACTCAGCAGAATGCCCAGCTGAGGACACGGGTTGCATTGAACCATCCCCCGCCCCCCGCAGTCCTCCTAGGGACCCAGAGTGGGAGTTGAGAGACTCAGGCTCTGAAATGGGGCTCCTTTGAGTGTAAGCTCATTGTCGCACCCTGGAACCCTCCCCCCGCACTCCCGGTCTAACTGGCTGTGACCACCCCTGCCCGCCACAAATAACCCACGCAGACACACACAGTAGAGTGTGGTATTCTCTGCCTAGAGGATTCCAGATCACACCCTCCATGACGGGGTGTGATGGTTCTGACCCTTCTTCCCAGCGTCTGACTGTCATCTCTCTGTTGTGTACAGTTCGTTTCGTTTGATGCCATGGATTTCATCTCTCAGGGACACACGGCGCCACCTCCTCTCTGTTCCCCTTTCCTCTGCCCTCTCTCACCCACATAAACCCACATGAAAGAGGATGACTTTTTATAAGCCGGCTGCCTGGTTTTTATCGGGTACATGGCCTCCTTCCCTTTGAGCCCACCCTGCCCGCGCTCTGTCCGGCAGTTTTCCTCCGGAGGTTAACAGCCCACCAGGCACGGAAGCCGGCGGCTGCCTCCGGTAGGGAGGCCCACCGAGCGGCAGCGGAAAGCGAGAACTTGAGGTTACGTCGTTCCCGGGCCTCCCAGCCCTTGCTCTTGGGCACCCTCTAGTGGTTGACAAGCCGAAGACCTCAGCGCCTTCCTCCAGGCGAGCCCCGCTCTCCTAGCAACCCCGCTCCGAGGGGTGGTGTGGGGGAGAACGAAGGCGTCACAGGACGAGGAGGGGCGCGAGCCGGAGCTTCCTCCAGTGACCGTCAGGGCTGCAAACGCTCCGGTCTCAAGTTCCACCCTCACACCCCGTTGGGAAATGAAACCATCCTCACACACCCCCCCCAGACCCATAAGGTCACAGTGTTAGGTAGAGCGGGGGGTTTACTCTAGTAAGGATGGTGATAGCCAGTCGCACTGTACTTGAACATCCCGGATGACATTTTAATTACTCAAACACAAAAATTAAAAAACATGCTCCTTATACCCAGTGAAACAGAAAAGACACAGAAAGTGAACTGTCCCTAACTCTTTATTCCCAGCCTCTTGAGATCACCGGTGTAAAGACCGTGTTGTAAAGAGGCGGACGCGCATGTTGGAGGTTTACGCTGGCGTCAGTAGCGCTCTTCTCCATCGCAGCGCCGTAGCCCGACGATCTGTGCTTTATTCAGTGGTTTCATTATCGGCAGGCGTTCCGTGTGTTTCCGGGCTCTGCTATGACCGATGGTTCGGCAAAATATATCCCGTTTCATGCTTGCGCCTTTATTGCTAGCAGGTAGATTCCCCGAAATGAAATTGCTGCTTCAAAGTGTATATTGATTTTAAAATAGATTTTAAATAGATACTATGATGTCAGCCATGTGTTAGAGGAGCCACTTGCCCGCATCCTTGCCAGCCCTGTTCTCTCTCGGAATTTTGCCTATCTAGCAGATGAAAATAATGCTATCCTGTTTTCGAATTTACATTTGAGTATCTTTTTGTCTGTTTGGATTTCACTCTCTCCCCTGTGAAATCTTCTACCCACTGAAGTGTACATTTTGAGTTCTGGGAGCACTTTGTTTATTGCTCACGTTTTTTAAATTAAGATTTTATTTATTTGAGAGAAAGAGAGAGCCTGAGCAGGGGAGAGGGAGAAGCAGGCTCCCCGCTGAGCAGAGAGCCTGAGAGGGCTCGATCTCGGGACTCCGGGACCATGACCTGAGCCAAAGGCAGATGGATGCTTAACTGCTTAACCGACAGCCCCCCAGGCGCCCCTACAATCAAATATTTCTATGTTTGCATTTATGGTTTCTGGATTTCTTACCTTACTTAAAGACATCTCTCTTACGCAGCTTTTCTAGAAAAGGAAAGAAGAAAGGCTCTTTCAGTATTTTGTTCGTCTTAGCTTTACATGTAAAGTTTTTATTTGCCTGAACGTATGTGTGTTTATGATGTGGGTATCTTCTGAGTAGATGCCCAGTTATGTTAGCACCATTTGTTCAATAAGTTGTTTTTCCCTGTGAAGTAATGTGCCACGTTTGTTCTAGAACAGTCTCCTAAAATCTGGGGTCTGTTTCTAGACTCCGATCTGCCCCAAGCATCCATTTGTCTGCCCCACACGAACACTTACATTCGACTTCAGTACCTTCAGAGCACGTTCTCATGTCTGCTAAAAGCAAGTCCTCCACTCGGATCTTCTCCATAAGTACGTTTGGATATTGTCAGACACTTAAATGAATTTTAAAATGATTTTACTAAGTTCCAAAAGAAACAGTCCATTGGGAATGCATTTAATTTATATGCTTTTGAAAAGGATTGATGTTTTTGTGACAGGAAGTCATTCTGTCTTGGAAAACAGTATTATTCTCCATTTGTTCAGGGCTTGTTCTGTGTCCTTCAATAAGACTTTATTATTCTCTTTTTCCTCTCATGTCAAGTTTATTTCCAGATATTGTATGGGTTTGGGCCCTATTGCGGATGGAACATTTTTCTCCATTTCCTTGTCCGTTTAGGGCTGGAGTAGAAAAACAGATTCTTTTTTTTTAACTGAAGTATATTGACACACAATGGTACAAGAAATTGATTTTTATGTATTTATCTTGTATACGGCTGCCAGCCTCTCGTTAATTCTGGGGGTTTTGTTTTTGTTTTGTTTTTTGACTAAAGACTCTTGGATTTTTCTAGATGTACGATGTCATCTGCACATGAAGGGAATTCTGTCTCTTTTTCCTTCGGCACACTTTAATTTTACTTGTGATTTTGAAACAATTTCAAATTTATGAAAAGTCACACAAATAAAAATAATACCAGGAACATCCATATACCCAGTTGTTAACATTTTACCCCATTTGTTCTATCTTTTGCTCTGCGTGTGTATGTGTGTATGTGTACGTGTGTGTGTGCGTGCACATAACTTTTTCCTAGATTTTTAAGGGTAAGGTATCCCCCCAAAATGCCAGTGTTTATTTCCAAAGAATAAGGATATTCTCTTACATAACAACGGTAGTTTCTGCCTTCTGAAATTTACATGGATACATTTATCTGATCGACCACCTACATTCCAGTTTACGAGCTGCCCTAATAACATCTTTCATAGCATTTTCTCCCCTCCAGCAGAGGCTCTAGCCTGGGGTCAGGTTCTGCCTTTACTGGGCACGTCTCTGTAGCCTTCTGTACTCTAGAACATTTCCACAGTCTTTCTCTGACATTTCTGAGGAATACGGTCTCCTCTCACTAACTTTTTTTTTTAATAAAGCATTCTCCACTTACGTTTATTAGTATACTTTTTAGTTTCTCTTTTTGGGGTCTTACTGTATAAACTGTAATTTCCAAAACAATATTAAGTAACAGTGGGAATACGGGCATCTCTGTGTGTTACTGATTTTGTTAGAAATAAAAGTGGATTTAGCATTTCACCATTGAGAAGCCTGTGAACGTTGGTTTGGTAAATAGTCTAGTGTTCAAGGCTTGCCTGCCCTTCCCGTCTTAGATAGGAGTATATTAGAAACACTGCCGGATTTTATCAAAAGCCTTTTGGGTTTCTATTTACATAATCCTGTAGGGTTTCTCTTTTAATTGGTGTTTACAAAACTCCCTATTATTACTAATTATATTGTCGAATGTTGACGAATTCCCAGAGGTTGACTTATCTAGGCTCGCATTCTTTTGATGAACCCTGTTTGGTCATACATGTTTATTTAAGACACTGTTTGATTTGACTGGCTAATAGTTTATAATTTCTGCATCTACATTTATAAGAAGTTGGTCTACGTTTTTTTGGGGGGTCCTATCTTTACTACATTTGAGGTTTGGGAGGTTTTCTATTTTATAGTTTCATTGCCTTCTGATGTTTGTTTCTGTTCATCACATTACGTTGGCTGGTTCTTCCAATGTAATGCTGAATAGAATGATAGCAGGCATTGTTGTTTTGCTCCTAAAATTTATTTGACAGAGAAAGAGAGCAGAGCGAGCAATAGAGAACATGAGTGGGCAGGAGGGGCAGAGGGAGAGGGAGAAGCAGACTCCTCACTGAGCAAGGAGCCCGATAAGGGGCTCCATCCCAGGACCCTGATATCATGACCTGAGCTGAAGGCAGATGCTTAGCCGGCTGAGCCACCCAGGCACCCCTGTTTTGCTCCTAATTTTAAAGGGACTGTTTTATATGTTATATCAGAGTATGATGTTTTCTGCAGGGTTTTTGAGGATGCTTTTCGGAATTAAGGAATTTCCCTCTTATTCTGTTTTCAAAGAGTAGTTTTCTTTAATCATGGATATCATGATTCTTTAATCATCAGAGTTTTTGTTTTAATCATGGATAGTTTTTTAAAACTTTTTCTGGAATATTAAGATGATCACAGGTTTCTTTTTTTTATCCTGCAATTCATTAATAAGGTAAATTAATTACATTATCAGATTTCTAATATTAGACTAACCTTGAATTGCTGGAATAATTCCAACTTGGTCTTTTTAATTTTTATTTGTGTGTGTGTTTTGTCTTTATTTTTAGTTTTTTTATTTTATTTCTTTGAGGAAGCACCAGAGTGTTTTCCAAAGTGGCCGCACCATTTTGCATTCCCACCAGCAGTGTCTGAGGTGTCCGATTTCTGCACACGCTCAGCCACACTCGTTATCTGTCCTTCAGATTCCAGCCACATTCGTGAGTGGGACGTGGTATCTCATGGCGGTTTTGCTCTGCGTTTCTTTAATGGCGAATGTTGTTGAGCATTTCATGTGCTTATTGGTCCTTTGTAGATCTTCTTCGGAGAAATATCAGTTTAGATCCTCTGCCCGTTTTTTAAATTACGGTATTTGTATTTTTATGGTTGAGGTGTAAGAGCTCTTCGTAGACTCCTGATATTAGGCTGGTTCTTTTCGAATGGATAAGAAGAGATACTACACTCGCTCATAGCCAAAAGAGAAGTGATTGCCTGATTCTTTTTATTCCGGAAAACTGTGAGGATGACTGATGAATCAATCCCAGCCCCATGGCTAGGGAAAGACTGCCACTGGTACGAGGGGACACCTGGCAGCTCAGGGGAGCACTGTGCCAGTGTGTTCACCGTTAGTCTGCAGGAGCAGGGACAGCTGTGCTGTCCACGGGACCTTAGCAGCCATAGTAATGATTACATTTTATTGAGCTGTTACAGGTCCTGGGCACCAGCTAATGGCTTCATATAGCTCACTTTCTCCCCATAAAAGCCCTATGAAGTAGGCATTATTATTACCCCCATTTGAAAGACAAGGAAAGTAATGCTCAGAGACATTAAGTAATTTCCACAAGGTCACACAGCTTCTAAGCATCAGAGCTTCAATTCTAACCCTGGTCTTCCTGCTCTAAAGTCAGTGCTCCTACCCATCTAGGCGTATGGCCTCCCAAACAGAATCCAGATGTCCCACCTGCAGCCCCTCGAGTTCACTTCTGGTATTGCCTGGTCACAAAAGGGGAGACAGAAGCTGGAGACTGGGTCAAGGAGGGATTGAGGGGGGAACAGGAACTTCACCTCTGGTCTCACTGTTGCTCTGGGCTGCTCTCCCCTCCCGCCAGTTTGCACAGTATGCTGAGATCGTCAACTTCACCCTTCCTGATGGCACTCAGAGAAGCGGACAGGTGCTTGAGGTATCTGGGACCAAGGCAATTGTTCAGGTAAGTGGTGTCAGGGTGATGTTGGCTGGTTGAATAAATGAAGGAACCCACAAAGTTCCTGACTATCTTAAAGACTCCAAAGGAAATGTCCTATTTTCCCAAGAGCATCTCGCCCAGAGCCGGGCGCAAAGGGAGCCTAGAATGGAAGGCCCCGTTCTCCCCAGCAAGACCCTTATTAGAGTAACTAACCTGTTGTCCTATAGGTGTTTGAAGGGACCTCTGGGATCGATGCCCAGAAGACCACCTGTGAATTCACAGGGGACATCCTACGGACTCCAGTATCAGAAGACATGCTGGGTGAGAATGTGGGGGAGGTGGGGTGGGGAGCTCCTCTGTCCTCCCAGCCCAGCTTCCCTGACCACACACTTAGCACACAGCATTGTCCTTGCCTCTTTGCCTGTCTGCCTCCCCTGTGAGTTCTTTGAGGTCAGAGGTTGTGTCTTCTCTCTCTGACCCCAACCCCAGCTCAGGGCCAGACACACAGATGTTCCGTAAGTGTGGAAGGCATGCTCAGTCAACTAGGGGCACAGCAGGTAGTCATCTAATTGGGGTTAGGCTGAAACAGAGTGCACATCTCCCAATTTTCTCCCGAGATCTGCCATACCTGGCCCTCTCCTCTTTCCAGCCCTTAAAATCCTCCATTAGAGTCATTTCCCTGGCCAAGGCCTCGCCTGTAAAGATTTCCAGGAGAGGAGGGAAGATCTCCAAGGAGACAGTCACTGTAGCCAGCTCTCTGGGGGTAACCGAGGGCTGAGGGGAGAGGGATGGGTGCTGGGTGAGCAGCAGCAGGGGAGACCCAGGGCTGGCCCTAGCATCCCCCAACAACCTCCCCCACCCTCAGGTCGGGTCTTCAACGGCTCCGGCAAGCCCATCGACAAGGGGCCCGTGGTCATGGCAGAGGACTTCCTGGATATCAATGGTAAATGACCAGAGAGAGGCTCTGGACAGCTTTCGGGACCCAGCCCCCAGTCACCTTCCCCAGCCATCACCTCTGCCACCTTGCCCTGGAAGTTCTCCCCAGACACAGGCCGGGGCAATTGGCCAGGGCTCACCCACAGGCTGCTCAGACTACCAGGCCAGATGGGGAGTGCTATGAGAACTGCAGAGGCCTCCCTGTCCCCAAGTCTGCCACAGAGCCTGAAATACTGCCATCAGCACTTCGTGTCCTGCCATCATCAGGTGCAAAGTTCCATGGGTGCCCCAAGACCCTCACTCTCCCACCTCTCAGAGCCTGGGGTGCCTTGCAGAAGCAGACACAGCCCCTTCCCGGTGGGAGGCCATCCTGAGTCCCCCAATCCTATCAGTTCTGAGGACGAGACAGAGGCCCACGGGGGTCCGAGGCTGGCCCCAAACCACTCAGCAGGTCAGAGGCAGAGCACAGAATACACGTCCCCTCAGACAGGGGCTCTCCAGGGCACAGCTCCGTTCCTTCGATGCCCGCACGACACCTGCTTAGCCTCGGGGGCCTCAGCCTGAGCTCCCACCTGCCTGCAGCTTCTCACGTGCCAGGCAGCGCTGTCCAGGGAGCACCGGACCGTGGCTGTTTAAATACAAATAATTCCAGTGGAATACACTTTCATTTCAAAACCACATTTCACGTGCTCACTAGACACACATGACGTGGCCTACTGGACCGGGCAGGGTAGTTAGAGCGTGTTTCCATCATCGCAGAAAATTCTGTTCAGTATGCTGCTCTGGAGTCTGGGGCAGGGTTAGGGGAGGGCAGGGATGGACTTGAACCCTTGAGCATGGGTCCATGATCACCCTCTCCCAGGCCAGCCCATCAACCCCCACGACCGCATCTACCCCGAGGAGATGATTCAGACGGGCATCTCGCCCATTGACGTCATGAACAGCATTGCCCGTGGTCAGAAGATCCCCATCTTCTCAGCAGCCGGGCTCCCCCACAATGAGGTGAGGCCTACAGGGTCCTGCAGACATGACCAAGAAGAAGAGACAGGGTGGAGGCCAGGGCGGGTGGGCCAGTGAGGAGGGTCTCCTGAATCAAACAGGCAGGGACCAGCCACGCAGGGGTCATCGTCATCCAGATTGGTAGCTGTCCTCTGACAGCTCACAGACTCAGAGCTGCAGAAGACGACCTCAGTGTCCCCAAGCAGGTCTTCAGGCCTCCACCCTGAGGAAGGCTGTAGGACCTGGGACAGCCCTTTCGTCTTTCCGGCCTTCAATCCCTCCCACCAAAGGCCTTGGCAGGAGGAAGGACTGGAAATTGCTCCATCCATCATCCTCCATGGTGCTCAGTGGGCTGGGCTCTGGGTTCTGGGTCTGACACCCTTCCTTCTAATCCCCCCCCCCCCCCCCAGATTGCTGCTCAGATCTGCCGCCAGGCTGGCCTGGTGAAGAAGTCCAAGGCTGTGCTGGATTATCATGACGACAATTTTGCCATTGTCTTTGCGGCCATGGGGGTAAGAAAAGCTGGGCAGGTTGGCAAGTTCTGGAAGCTGTGGGCAGGCAGGCTTGTCTCTCTTGGACCCTGGCTCTGCTTGATATGATGAGGAAAGCATAATCCTTCTCCCTGAGAAGCTGTCAGAATCCAGGTCTATCTGGTGGGAGAAGCAAGAGCATGACTGAAGAGGGAGGGGGAGCTCAGTGACCAGGACAGTGTGTCCCTCAACGCATTCCAAAGGACATGGGAGCTATAAGATGATACCAGGGTGGCCTGGAGGAGGGAGACACCAGGGAATTTGGGGAGACAGCTTCAGGGAGGGGATGCCGTGGGGCCCTCAGAGGGCCCAAGGAGGGGTTTAGCAGGGAAGCAGCTGGCTAAGTGAGGGGTTGGGATGGCATTGAGCGGAGCTCACCCTAAAGAAATCTGAACTTCTCTTGTGGGCCCAGGGAGAACAAACCCAGGCCCTGCCTTCTCAAGTGCTGGGTCACCCCAGGAACTTAGCCAGTCAGCCAGGGCCCCTGCCCTTAGGCTGCAGAGACCCCCCTCCAGCCCTCCCTGCTGTGTGTCCAGGTGAACATGGAGACAGCCAGGTTCTTCAAGTCTGACTTCGAGCAGAATGGTACCATGGGGAATGTCTGCCTCTTCCTGAACTTGGCCAACGACCCCACGTGAGCCATCCCCTGGCACCCAGACTGCCTTCAGGCAGTGGTCCCTGTCCCCTTCAACATCCAGAGTACCAGAGCTCAGGAGTATCCCAGAACCACAGCCATGGGCCAGAGTTGGGAAAACAGCCCTTTGTTGTACAGACAGGGAAACTGAGGCTCAGTAAAGGGTAGGAGTAGCCCACAGAGAGACGGAATCGACCACAACCCTGCATGCCACCTATAGCTCCTCTGTTCTCCCCATAACCTTTGTCCAGCCACTGTCCACAGTCAGGCCTCCTTATCCTTGAGTCACTTCTGAAGTCACCACTAAAGAGATACTTCCTTAAACCGTGTATTACAAACACTGCTGTTACATTAGTTTCGGGAGCACAACATAGTGATTCAGTTTCTCTAGGTTATTGTTACGCTCGCCACAAGTGTAGCTCGCATCTGTCACCAAGCAACACTCTTGCAGTACCATCCACCGGATTCCCTCTGCTCTCCTCACCCATTTTGCCCATCTCCCCGCCCCTTCCCTCCCCTCCCCTCCAGCAACCGGCAGTTTGTTCTCTGTATGTATAGGTCTGATTCTGCTTTTTGTTTGTTTATTCATTTGGAAAAACTGCGATTTTTAAAGTTCAGGAAATGTGAGTTTAAATCTGTGGGTCAGGTGGGTGAAAAAAAAATTCTAATACTGTCCTGGGTACTGAAGGTGCTCCAAAACGAAGTAACAGAATTCTGGAGGCCAAGATGACATCACGCCAGAAAAGGCCCACAGGCACAGAGCTTGAGACTGAGCGAGCCTGGAGCCAGAGGAAGGGACTCGGGAGAGCTCAGAGTGGAAGGGGGCTGCCAGGCCGGCAGGGCGTGCGTATGGAACGTGCACGCTAGGTGTGCTCTGGAGTAGTGGGAGGAACCTTATGGAAAGAAGCCAGAGAGTGCTCCAGCTGAGCCAGTGGGGGGACGGGAGGCTGGGGAAGAGAGAGCTAAGGCAGGAGCCCCGCCTCGGCCTCGTTCTGATAGGCCAGAGCCCCCTTACCCTGAGGCCCACAGGGACAGGGTGCTGTCGTCCTCATCGATGCTCCTGGCCCTGCCTGGCCCACTCTCACCCAACACCCGGCCTGTTCCAGGCTCCCTACCCCTTCCTCCCTTGGACAGCAGGAGGGAGGAGTGTCAGACCTGGTGAGCTGCCCGCCCGCCAGGAACCAGAGCTGACACGGGCCTGGGAGCTGCGGCTCATTCCACCCACTCCCCTCCTGCTGTGCACAGTTCACTGTCCACTCAGCGCTTGGGGCTGGAGGGAGCACAGGCCTAGGCCTCTGGGCTCCCTCAACGCGGGCTGTCCCTTCAGGATCGAGCGGATCATCACGCCGCGCCTGGCACTGACCACTGCTGAATTTCTCGCCTACCAGTGTGAGAAGCACGTGCTGGTCATACTGACCGACATGAGTTCGTACGCAGAGGCCTTGAGAGAGGTGAGGCAGCTGGTGAAGGGCGTCAGGGTCATGCCCGCCTCTCCCTGGTCCCTCCACCCCGAAACTTGCCCATCCAAGCGGGCCGCCACTCACTCCATTTCTCAGTCACTGAACCTCCCACTCAGCCTCTTGCCCCCCTTCTTAACCCCAGCGACACTGACATTGCAGGTCTCAGCGGCCAGAGAGGAGGTGCCGGGGCGCCGAGGCTTCCCGGGATACATGTACACAGACCTGGCCACCATCTATGAGCGGGCAGGCCGCGTGGAGGGCCGGGGAGGGTCCATCACTCAGATCCCCATCCTCACCATGCCCAATGACGGTGAGTGTCTTCGCTGCCCACGACCCTCTGCAGCCCCCTGCCCGCCCTTCCCACTGGGGTGCTTAAAGGGTCCATGGTTTTTTGCATAGATGTGCAGTAGCTCTGTTTCTCCATCAAGGGATTCACTGTCTTTTCCTTGCCTCCACATACCCCATCATTCCCACGAGAGGAGTAGAGCCCAGGCGGCCCTGAGTGGGTGGAGACGTGCGCCCCGTCTACACTGACACCAGTGCATTTCCTTGCAGATATCACCCACCCAATCCCAGACTTGACGGGCTTCATCACAGAGGGACAGATCTACGTGGACAGACAGCTTCATAACAGACAAGTACTGCCCCCTCCCTACGACTTAGTGCTCTCACCACCACCCCCGGAGACACTGACTAAAAGATGTCCCATCACCTGCTGTGCTTCAGTTCTCTCTGAATTAGGAGGGGCCGGGCCAGGCTAACTCCAAGGAGGAGATGACCCAGGAAGACTGTCTAGTCACAGACACAAGACGGGTCTGGCTAGAATCCAGACCACCTGACTGTGGGAACCTTGAGGAAATCATCTCATCCTTCTAATGCTAGGTTTCCTCATCTATAAAACAGAAATAACAGTATTCATCACTCAGTGGAGTGCATTGTGGATGATAAAATCAGTTGGCATAGAGAGAGTATCCAGCAGATAGTAGATACTCAATAAATACTACTTCTCTTTGCTTTCCAGTAATTTGCTCTGGGGACCAAAACAATGGGTAACTGACACAAGTAGATGGTGAATAATGTGCCAACAGGTTAGAAAATATGTCTGTCCCATCCGAGGTTAAAGGCAACCCCTGTGACTCTTTCCTCTTTGCTTAGTATGTTCCTTCTTTGCCGCTATTAACTATTAAGCTTCAACCTGGTTTTTGTTCAAATAATCAACAGTTTTAAAATAGTGACTTTCATTACCTAATGTCACATCATGTCCCCCCTCCAACCTCCTGTCTAGGAGCACACATGTAGACACCTGCATACCCAAGCTCTAGAATTTGTGGGCGATAAAGGAGGGCAGGGCATGACCAGCCCACCTCTCTGTGGGAGGAGTGAGGAGCGGTCTCTTGAGAACGCGGGGTGGGGGGGGAGACAAGTAGGGGTAGGAGGGAAAGCTGGACGCTGCCTTCTGCCAATCCCTCCTTCTGCTTCCCCAGATCTATCCCCCCATCAACGTGCTCCCTTCCCTGTCGCGGCTGATGAAGTCTGCCATTGGGGAGGGCATGACGAGAAAGGACCATGGAGACGTCTCCAACCAACTGGTAAGGAGAGAGCCCAGGGACTGCGGGTAACCTAGTTTCAGAAGCTAGAGGTTTGAGGTTTGAACACTACCTGAACCACGAGCTTTTCTCTGGCAAAATCCCTCCCCTTTTGGGGTTCCCACACAGTCAAATTGGGGGCCACTGGGCTCCTGTGATAGGCCTGCGGTGACCGCTGGACCGTTCCCTTCACCCAGTATGCTTGCTACGCCATCGGGAAGGACGTGCAGGCCATGAAGGCAGTGGTGGGGGAGGAGGCGCTCACTTCGGAGGACCTGCTCTATCTGGAATTCCTGCAGAAGTTCGAGAAGAACTTCATCAACCAGGGTAAGGCGCACTGGGAGCGTTCAGGCAGTGACCCCCTTACCCGGCCACACATATGCGCGCACACTTCTAACACTCCTTCCCCGTCCCTAGGCCCCTACGAGAACCGCTCCGTGTTCGAGTCCTTGGACCTGGGCTGGAAGCTGTTGCGCATCTTCCCCAAGGAGATGCTGAAGCGCATCCCGCAGAGCGTGCTCGATGAGTTCTACTCCCGCGAGGGGGCGCCGCAGGACCCCGCGTCCGACACTGCGCTCTAGCCCCGCCCACAGTCGGACCCCGGAGCTCAGTCCCGGGAGCCCCTGCTCCTATGCCCGTTCTACACACATCTTGGTGTCTGCCAAGGTCCCGCACACCTGAACCAACCGCTTGAGCGCCCACTGTCAGCGACCCGCTGGCTCCGGGCGGGAGGCGGGGGGGAGGGGGCTCCCACGCTCCATCCCTCTCTCTGGATTTCCCGCACTGGGAAAGAACAAAAGGTTGTTAGGCCTGTATTAAGCACATGAGAATCACCTAGAGAACTACCAAGGCCCAGACTCCGAACCAGATCAGTTAATCTGAATCTGGAGGCAGAAGTCCTCTGCACTGGTTACTTCCCCCCCCCCCCCCTAGAGCTGGAGTTGCAATCACTAGTATAGAGACTGCAAGATAAGCCAAGTAAAGATACTGAGGGTGAACTTGAAGAGGTCCCGAGACACTCTCCAGCCCCGACATATACATAGGGTTTTGTTGTCATTCTTAGGACCCTGATATTTTAGAGGCAACAGGCCACAGAATCCCCCAACTGCCAGGAAATCCTCAAGTTTTGTCCCTGCAAAGCATTGTCCCTTTATCTTAATTTGAAGCCCGGTGTTAAGGCCCCACCTGGGGCAGATGCCCAGTAGAATTTGCTAGTTTTTAAAGTGCTCTGGAGGGGTGCTGACTCCTGCAGACAGACCACTGGGGTTGGGAGGAGAATGGGCCAACAGAGGAGGTTTCCCTAGGATGAGAGCTGCTGGGTGGAGAATCTGCATTTTTGTCCCTCCCTGTAGGTCACTGTGGTCTTGGGAGACCCTCCCCCCTCCTCAGATTTCTCTGGGAGAAATACCAGGAATGATGGGGCCCAGAGGGGAGAAGGTAGTTAGAAGTAGGTGGTGTGGTCAGGTTTACTTAGAGTTGGACCCCTGCGGCCTCAGTAAACCTCTGATAAGCTTGGGGTCATTCCCCCTGAGAAGGGATGGAATGTGGATGGTCCATGCAACACTGAATCAAGCCACACTGATTGCTTGACTACCATATATTGTAAAAAAAAAAAAAAAAAAAAAAGGCAAACTGAGGAAAACATTGACAAATATATATAAAGGGTTACTTTGTTAATACGTTTCACAAATTCAGTAAGAAACAAAGAACAATGTGAAGAAATAGATGATTCCCAGAAGAGAAAAACACTGATAACTAACTTTTGGTAGTCATCAAGGAGACAAATTAGAACATTTCCACTACCAGATTATTAACAAATGTTTATTTAAAATCACAATATTCAGCGCTAGTGGTGATGGTTCAAGTAGTTCCTCTTTTAATAATAGAAAATTCAGGATAGCTGGCCTGGTCTCGCTGCTCCAATCCCCTCCCTCCTTGTGAAGTAGGTGGGAGTATTCCCAGTTCGCTGAAGCGGAAACTGACACGCGCAGGTCAAGTAACTCCCCCAGAGTCCCATGACTGATGGGCGGTACTTGCTTCACGGCGGCCACAAGTGTAAATAAATAGAAAACCTTGCCGGTGGGCAGTGTGCAAACACAAAATGTTGATTCCCTTTCACCTAGTAATTCTGCTTCCAGGAAATTCATCCTAAGGAAACGACCGAGACGAATCGTTTTGTTTTCTGCCGCACGTGGGAAATGCGGCACGCCCATTATGATGTTGGGCTACGGTGGCGTCATAATGTACGTTCGGTATATGGCCTGACAGTGGATGCTAGTTCATAAAATGCTAAACGAAAAGAAGTACGAGAAGTGTACGTAGGATATGTATACACATATCGTAGTAGTCCGTGGTTTCTGTGGGTGGTGGGATTGTGATTCTTAATCTTCTCGGCCTTCGCGCTGTGTTTACGATCAGCACTTACTAATTTTATAATCAAACAAAACCCAGGTGTCTTCTGGTTTGTGTGTGCGGTGGATGCTGTTTCCAGGACGAATGGGCCAGAGCTCACTGGGAGGCGGGGTTCCCGGCGGCAGGATCTCCTGGAGGCGCCGGGCTGGCCAGTCGAGTCGGGGCGGCGGGTTACTCAGGCCGGGAAGTGGCGCGATCCGCGGAGGGGCCGCCCTAGCCGCAGCGCGAGTTCGAGCGTCCGCCGCGGGCGGGTGGCGCGGCCGGGACCCTGCGGGTTCGCGGGCGGGCAGGGCGTGGGGGAGGGGGAGGGAGCAGACCCCCTGCACACGCGTCCAATGCAGCCGGCGGAGAAAGTCTCGTACAAGGTCACCTGTTCCGACGCGGCGTCCCAGCAGCCCAGGTGGGCCGGGGAGGAGGTGGCCAGGCTGCGGGGCCTTCCTGGAGGGGCAGGGCCCGGAGCGGGCGGGAGCCCTTGGGCGGCGAGAGGAGCGGGGGAACGGGGCTGGGGTCCGGGCTCGCCTCTGACGGGTGAGTGGAGACGGTGGCGTCCTCGTTGCCCTGCCAACCAGCGAGCCCCTGGCCTGGCCTCCAGAAGTGCTCGGTGCTCAGTGACAGCCCTTACCCTCACGCACACCGCTCCGCAGGGCCGCCAGCCCAGACCCAGACCCGGCTTTCCCGCTCGCCTGCCCACTCCCGACCCTCCATCCCTGCGCCCACGCTAAGCCCGATGGTGAGTGGGACCAGAGTGCCATTGGGAGCTACTACGAGTTGTTCGCGGCCGCACTGGGCAACCTGGAATGGTTGCGCTTCTGTCTGAGTCGGGACCGGGACAAAATTCCGGCAGATGACAAGGTAAGGATTTGTAGCTTGGCGGCAAGAAAGGAAGTCCTCTGTACCCACAGAACGTTCCTCACATAGTGGTTCCCTGGCAAAGATCTCCCTGTGGAGCATCCACAGATACTTTTAGATAGTCACCTTCTGCCAGCAGAAACTGCTCTGTAGGTTAGGTTGTGGACCCCGGGGCCCCAGTCCTGCTCAGTCTCCTCCTACCGTCCTCCCGCCCCCACAGGGCTTCACCGCCATCCACTTTGCAGCCCAGAGTGGCAAGCTGCCGTGCCTGCAGCTCTTGGTAGAGGAGTACCAGTTTCCCGTGGACCTGCCCACCAGCAATGGCCAGACACCCCTGCACCTGGTCATCCACGGGGACAACAAGACCATGACCCTCCCCTGCATTCACTATCTACTTAAGCGAGGGGCGGCCCTCAACACGTGAGTCCAGCCTGCGTCCAGAAAGTGTCTTGGAGCGTGGGCAGATAGGAACCCCACTTGCAGGTAGGCAGATCCACACAGGACAGGCAGAGGGCTCTGGGGTGACAAGGATCGGGTCCCACATAAAGCAGTCGACGAGCCCACATGGTGTAGTAAGATCAGGCTCTGGGAGACGACAGACCTAGTTCACCTCCCAGCTTTGTCATCTGCTAGCAAACAGCAAGACCTCCGGCAAGTCACTCAACGCTTGGCCTCAGTGCTCTGGTTCCCCAGCTTGCCAGGACACCGGAGTCACCCATGCAGCTTCAGAAATACCTGTGGCTGTGTTCTAATCAGAGGCCGCCATTGGTATGGGGTGCTGCCTGGGCTTTGGAAGGCCTAAAAGATTCCCAGGTGTTAATTTACAGCAAAGTTTGGGAACTATTTCCTGGGTGTCTTCAACTGAAATGTGGGAGGATGACATGAGACTATTGTGGTCACGGAGGAAATGCATGGAAGTGCCCGGACGGCCTATGGGAGACTGCACGCGTTCATATTTACGGAGCCCTGTGTGCTCAGTGCCATGCCTGAGTTGAATACAGCAGTGAAGACACGAACGGACGTGGTCCCAGCCCTCGTGAAGCTAATATACTTGTGCAGACAGTGAACTAGCAAACTAAGAAATGAACGCAATGACAGTGTAGTAAGTAGTTACAAAGGAAATAAACAGGGTGTTGAGGTAATGAGTAGAAGGGGTAGGGCAGAGGATCTCTTTTGGAAGGGGAAGTCACCTCTAAGGAAATAACATTTAAATTGCAGCCAGAAAGCTGGGAGCAAGCCAGCCCTGCAAAGAGCCGGGGAAAAGAGTCCCAGGCAGAGGGAACAGCATGTGCAAAGATCACGTGTTGGGAAAGAGTGGAGCAAGGTCAGAAGATGGGGGTGAGGAGGAGGCAGGGCCCAGGTCACACAGGCCTTGTGCGCCATGGCCAGGCAGGGGAAGGGGCAGGAGGGCTGGCTGACTTAAGAGCCAATAAGGTTAGTGCCCTCTGAGCTCCAGCCAACGCAGCTCTTCTTCCAGCAGATCGTATCTGTTGCATAACCATATAATCAGGCTCCCAGCATTCATTTAGTCCAAACCCTCCTTCTACGGTTGAGGAAATTGAAGCTCGGAGAGGAGAGGGGACATTTCAGAGTCACCAGTGCGCTAGGGGCAGAGCAGACCTGGAAGCTGGTTTGCCCACCTCTCTGATGGGCAGATGGTCCTTGTCCTTCCTTTCTGCCCTCTTCCCGGCCCTCTACAGTCAGACAAGCAATGGCTCCACACCCCTCCACCTGGCAGCCTGCAAGGGCTTGCTGAGCTGCGTGAAGGTGCTGGTGCAAAATGGTGCCAATGTCCATGCCCGAGACACCGTGGGCTGCAAGCCCATCGACTACTGCAAAATATGGAACCACCGCGACTGTGCCCGGTGAGGGTGTGAGAACCACCCACAGCCCGCCACCCCTGCCCACTCCCCCAGCCCTTTCTCTGGGGCCCTAAGGCTGAGCCTTTCCCAGGAGGGTCTGGGCTGGCAGATAAATCTGCAGAGACCCCAGCCCAGGCTATTATTCCCAGGGCTTTTCACAGGGCCTCCCCTCTTTGGATTTAGCAGGGCTCTTCCTTGCCCTGAGGCCTTGAATCCTCAGCCGGGGGTGGTGATCCGACTACAGACACTTTCCTCTCTCACCTCAAAGGATAGTGGTTAGCCAGAGGGGCGTTGGGCAGTGCAGAACAGCGTCTCTGGTGGCTCCCCTCCTCCTCACCCAGGCCCTCAGCAGCAGCCAGTCTTCCCAGCCCAGGGTGAAGCTCGGTCACTGGGGGATGACATACCCCCACCTTGGCCATCAGGTTCTTGAACGATGCCATGTGGAAACGGGACAAGAAGGACTTTGCTCGTGAGATGGGGAAACTGAAGAGGCTCAAGGACCAGTTGGCCTTCATGGAACAGGACTACCTGACTGAGTATCAAGTAAGGGGGAGGGCGGGCAGGGGCATCGGGCAGCCACTGCTATCCAAGCAGGTGAGCACAGGAGACCATGACTCAAACGCAGTTATTAAGAGTGGCTGGTGGCAGTCCCATCCAGAAAAAGCCTCCCTCTCCCTATCCTCTGAAATTCCACCCTTAAAAGCCACTCCCCTAGGTCAAAAGTCTTATTTTGTGTTAGTCTTAAAAAAAAAAAAAAATTCACCCTTTCCAACAGACACTGAGCACTTCCTCTCTGCTAGGCACCTGCTGGACCCTGAGGCTCCAAAGACAAATGAGATGTGGTCCCCTCGCTCAAGGAGCTTAGGGTCTAGAATGGGAGGTAGGTTATATGCCCATAGAGGAGGAAGGGTCCAGGAGGGTGCCGGATAGATGCCGCTTAGGAGGATCTTTAAAGATTGGCAGCAGTTGGCCGTATGAAGAAGGGAAAGGCTGACCAGGCAGAAGGAACAGACAGCCCTGTGGAGAGGCACAGAGGTACAGGAGAGCGTGGTGTACGCTGAGAAGTACACAGTCCGTACAGCTAGGGGAACAGATGTGAGTTGGAGACTGACAAGCTAGAGACCTGGAAGGGGCTCAGATCTGTTGATGGACCTTGGCTGGGGAAGAATGGGCGAGTCGCTAAAGGATTTTAAGCAGGTATAATGATACAGGATGCAAGAGCCAGAAAACCCAGAGAGAAGATGCTGGGAATCCTAAGTGGATCCAGAAGTGGGGAGGGCTTCAGGGCTGGCAAAATCCAGTACTCCAGCTTGGTTCCAGCTGCATTTCTCTCCAGTTTTCTCAGCCCCACCCTCTTCTGCTGTGTCACCCAGTCCTCATAGTCCCATGTGTCCAGAGGAGGCAAAGCTCATCCATTCCTGTGGCTCTACACTTTCCCAGAAGCCCCTTCCAGATCTCCCCTTATCTCTTATTGGCCTCAATTGGATCCTATGTCCATTCTTGTTCCAATCCCTAGAGCTAAAGGAAAGCTATGTGCTGACTGACCTGGGTCTGGGGCGAGGCTGATGGAATTATTATGATTGGCTTAGCCTAATCGGAGCCTACCTCCCGAGCTGGGTCAATCTCCATACCACCTGATGGCTTAGCAACAGTCTGGGGAATGAGACACTGAAACAAGGGGGTGGACAAGGGGCAGTTCTGGGACAAGCTGAAGGTTCAATTCCAGTGGAGGCAAAAACAGAGAGGTAGACTGAGTCATGACCACCCAGCCCAGAGAGCCAGCCAACTACATCCCCTAACATATAAGGCTCACCACTTGCAGAAGCCTATCCAGACTGGCTCCCCCTAGTTCCAACCTTCCAAACCTTTCTTCTTTCTTCTTCTCAAACCAGAGATTCTCTCAGGGCAGGACACATCTCCACCAGCAGATGGGGGACTTCTTTGGAGGTGGACGCATGTCTCCCCCAGGAGACTTGAGGTTTTCCCTAGGGCAGGGACTAGAGACCTCACTTGGGGCAGAGGCCGTATCAGGTTAGAAGTCCCCTGTATGGGAGAGGTTCTGCCTGCCCCATGAGCCCAAGGGCTCCCTTCGGGCAAGTTATCTCCCTGTCAGACCAAGGGCTCCCATAAGGCAGGAGTTTCTCTCATCAGACTTAGGCCTCCTGCGGTGGGACTGTATCTGGCCAATGACACCTGAGGTTTCCAAGGGCTACAGCCACAAGGCCCCTGCTACAGGAGCGGGGCGGAGGGGCAGTCCTCCATGACTCTCTTGCACCCTCTGATGTTGCAGAAAGAGCACCAAATTCTGAGAGAAGCTGATTTCAAGAAGTGGCTCCATTGCAAGCAGCTGCTCCGGGGCCAAACCCTGATCTGCAAGGCCAAGCAAGTGCCTTGTGCCGCACCCCAGGCGATCCCCGTCTCCAAGACCCCCAAGCACCAGAGCCCTCGGAAGAGCTTCTACCCCTCCCCAGAGGCACGCCTGAGGCAGACATCAGGGCCCAAGCTGCAGCCCTTGGGGATACCCACACCCATCTACACCCACCCCATGGTCAGACGGCCCAAGTCGTGGAATGTTAGCAATAACCCTGCCAGATTGCCCACCACCCAGATCGGCTACCCACAGGGCATCCGCCTGGGTGTGCATCCAGACCCCAGCCCAGAGCAAGACTTCCGCGGCTTCCTGGAGGTGAGGTCTGACAGGCACGGCGGTGTGCAGCTGTGCACGGTGGCCGGCCACCGGGTGGCGCCTGTGCCCCGGCTGCCTTTCGAGGTGATAGTCCGAGAGCTGCACCCTTCAGTGTGGCCACCCAGGATGAAAGTGCCCCAGGGCTTCTGCCCTGTCAGCATGAGGAATGTGCCCCAGAAGCGGCACTTGGGTGACGACAACTTCTGGACCGACACTCTGGCCATGAACCTCCGTGAGACATTTGATGAAGCCTTCCTGGCAGCTGTGCGAGCCCATCAAGGGCTCCCCACTCTGCCCTCCCCCAAAAGCCCCCCATAAACTTATTTTGGTAGGCTCTCAACCTGAGGCAGCCCGATGAAGGCTGAGATGTGGTGATTCACGTTGGGGGTGGAAGAGAGGGAGAGGAGTAGCCACAGGCTTCCCACTTCCCACTCCCAAGCTTCAAAATCAGAGCCTCTTCTCCCCTAACAAAAGCCTAGATCCCAGGTCTCCCTTCTCCAGAGAAATTTCTTGGACTCCCCAGGAGACTTAAGCTCGGGCAGAGGCCTCGGAGTGGGCATCAGTCTCATCCTGGGCCCTTGCATCGTAAAAGTGACACTTTGGTGTCCCCGCTACTTCTCCTCACCCCAGCCCACCAGGAACAAGGCTTCTAGGATGAAGGACCACTGGAAAATTCTGCCTCCTGTTCAGATTAAGTCCTTCAAGGTTTCTGTAGTTCAGGGAGGCACAAGCAGCCTATCTTGGGGGAAGGGAGGGAGGACCCATGGCTTCAGTTTGAGACGATAAAAGCACTTTGCACTTCCTCCAGGAAGCTAGCCTGGGTCCCCTACTATCCCCTGGACACATCACTACAAATCATTCATGAAACAAACATTTATTGAGTGCTTTCTACGTACCAGGCACCAAGCCAGGCACTGTTGATACAAAAATTGAAGGACAGTCCCTGCTCTCAAGGAGCTTACAGTCTAGAGGGGAGATAGACCAGTAAGCAGGCAAGTAAGCTAGAGTGATCTGTGTCGTATGCCGGGGGAAAGGGGACAAAGCTCAGAGGAAGTGAAATCTCAGTAGAGAACTGACAGAGAAGGTACCCAGGTGGGCAGAAGAAAGGGGAATCAAAGTGGCATCTCTGAATACAGGAGGCTGGGACACAGGGCGCGAGGTGGCAAGTGATGAGGCCAGAGAGGTGACCAGGAACCAGACATCACAAGTCTCACAAGCCATGCTAAGGGGTCTGGACTTTATCCTGAGGGCAGTAGGGAGCCATGGAAAGTTGTAGGCCAGGAAGTGACTTGATCAGCTATACATTTTAGACAAGTCTGGCTGTGGGACAGAGAAGGAGGAGGCTGTCACAATAACCCAGGTATAAGTTGATGACAGTGGGTGTGGCTCGAGTCAAGAGATGTTAGGAAGGTAAACTTAACAGTTTTGAGAGAGTGGACGGCAGGGGGAGGGGCAGAAGGAGAAAGCAGGGCTAGAAAGCAGGTTCTGGTCTGGCTCCTGAGGGGTCTTGGGGCCACGACAGGTACCCAAAAGAGGCAGGTTTGCGGAGGACAGCAACAAGCGCCCTCTGGCCCATGAGAGTTGTCTGTGCACCCAGAGGCAGCAGAACTATGGTTGAGAAGATCAGGGGGGATGCTGGGGCCGGCGGTCAACTCTCAGTTCCTTGGCAAAGAGTCCTTGAAGCCATCAGCATCGATGGGCTCCTCCAGGGAGCCCACAACAGAACCCTGAGACACCCCATGGTGCATGGGGCAAATGGAGAAGCCTGCACAGGAGACTGAAAGGAACAGCAGAGGTAGGAGGAAGACCAGCCACAGGAGTGCCAGGGAAGTGCAATTCAAGAAGCTGGGGGCCATCAGCCCTGTCAGCTGCTGCAGAGATCCAGTAAAAGATATGGAAGGGTCCGCTGCATTTAGCACGGGAAGGCCACCGGCAACCCCTAGGAGAGAAGCCGTATCATCGGGGTGAGGAACAGAGGAGACAGCAAGGGAGAGCAGGGCCAGCTGCTGACCCAGCAGTGAGGGTGATATTGGCCTCCTGTGTCCTCTACCTGGTCTTCCCTTGTCTGCATAGGCTACAAAGGCCTGGCCATCTCATTCCCACCAAGAAGAAACCAGAATGTGCTACTCCTCTCAGGGAAAGGGAAAGGCTGGGAGTTTTAAGAGAACAGGAAATGCTGAAGTCAAGGGAATGAAGGGCTGTGGTGGGACTTGGGGCAGGATAGAGAGACTTTCAAGCACAGGAGCTTCCCCGGCTTAAAGGTCCCGCATGTGCACTGTCCGTCTCCACACCTGCCAGTCTCGCTCTGAGGTACGGGACGTGGCTAGAACGGCTCTCGTAGGGGCTTCAGTCCCGTGTGTACTGCCGAGTATTTGCAAGGCACTGTAGCTGGAGTGCAAAGTCAGCAAATGCTGGTCTGTGCCAGGATCTGGCCCACCTTCTTAGAAGACTGAGGTCAGCTCCCCGGGAGTCAAGAGCACACAGAAGAGAGGGCCAGCCCTCCTGTGCTCTTAGAGTGACAAACCCTTTCCCCCCTCAGTCCCATTTCTTAAAAATTAGGCTGTCACCCAGACTGCCTGGAAGCCAATTTCTATTTTCTTTCTCCTTGGGCCTAAGATAGAATTCAGGCAGAAACCACTTCTTTTCCCCAGGGGAAGACTTACAAACAGGATATTGCAGATGTTCTGAAAATCCAACCCAGTCCCAAATTGTCCCTCCTCTGCCCCCAGCGTCACAGCCATGGAGCCTTGGGGGAAAGAAGAGATGGAAGAAAAGGGAGGGGCACGAGAAAGGCTGCCCCTGCCCCCAGCTCCCCTGCCCCAGCTCAGCTCCTCATCTCTGCCCATTTCCCACAAAGGGCCATGAGAGCAGTCCCTCTGGGAGGGCAAGACCCAAACCCAGAAAAGGAGCCCCTGGAGCAGAAAAGCCAGTCCAATCCAGGGCAGAAGGTCAACGGGAAGAAAGGGAGATGAACTTTCAGGATATTAAGGCAAACAGTGCCACCTAGAATCTTTATTCAAATGGGAATCAGCACTTGGGACAGAAATCACAGTTCAACAGCAAAAACTATTTCTCTTGGAAGTGCCAAGCCACGGCCCCTCCCCACGACCATCTGCCCAGAGAACTTATCCCTGTCTGCTCTCCAGCTTCATAGCCCCTGCCCTGCCTGCCCCAGCGAGCCAGAACCTCTTGACCCACCATGGAAGTAGGCAGGAGGGTCATAGGGAGCTCAGCTTCCACCTACCCAGGTGGACCATGCCTCCTGGCTAAGCAGGCTCTGCCATCCTCCCTGGTGCCCTCTCAGGTCGCAGCCTCTAGCAGCGTCAGATCTGAGCCAAGCTGAGCCCTTCGAGGAAGGTGGGGATGAGGGCTTCAGGGAGAGTCAAGGGAACAAGGGCCAGGGCTGGGGGAAGGTGCCTTCCAGGCTCACGGCCCCCATCTAGTGCAGAGGCCCAGGGGCCCGACTCTCCTGATCTTGCCCCCTCATCCCCTCCCCAAGGGGTTCAGTATATCTTCTGACGACTGGGTAGAATGGCCTCTTTGATGAAGGAGAAGATAACCAGGATCCCTAAGCGTTTGCCCCGCTTGCCTTTGGTGAAGTAATTGGAGACCACGTCATCTGTGGAGACATAGGCAGGGAGATGAGTGTGTGTGTCTACATGTGAACACGGCTCTTCCCACCTGGAGCCCAACTGTCTCCATCACAGGGCTGGGCTCGGGCTCGCCACATGACCCAGGCCTTCCTGAGGGCATCCCACAGTGACCCCTGACAAACCCCTTCTCACCTCCTGGCTGCATGGTGGAGGGCAGGACGTTTTCCCCAGCCGACAGTGACACAAAGAACGCAAACGGGATTATCCACAGACAGAAAGTGAAATAGGCCAGGACCTAGCAACAAGAGACACTGAGAAGAAGGTGCCCCGGAAGTGCCAAGGGTGGGCACTACATGGTTACCACGTGTCTTACAGAGGCGGTCAAGAATGCACAGAAGGCCCCGCACCTGATCTCTGAAGGAGGCTGGGGCCCAGGAGGCAGAGCCAGGGCAACCTCAGACATGGAGATAATTCAGTGGGGAAAGGTGAGGCTAAGGATGACGGACTGTGACCACAATCCCCAAATCCTGGTCACTAGGACAAACAACTCTTCTGAACTAAAGGAAGCAGATGGAAGGCAAAACCATGACTGATCCATATTCCCCCCCAAAAGTGACCTTGTTCTTCCCAGGGGTCCGAACTGGAGCAGCAGGGTGTGGAGAACCCCTGGGAGGAAAAAGGCTTGGCAGGCTTCTGGGAGGAGCCAGGCTTCAGGGCTGCAACCAGCCCAGCCCCGTGAGGTCTGTGTCAGACCTAATGCCCTATCCTGACCTCAGGGTGTTAGGCTGTGATCCTGGGAGAACCAAAGGACTCCCTGGAGGAGAGCAGTGTCCTCCCTACCTCAGCCACACCACTTTCCAAACTCATCAATACTATTTTTTTCAAATGCATTATCCCTGCATAGACTATTTCAAATCCTAGCTAAGTTCACAGAGCAAATCATGCAAGCCCCCTTTCCTTCCTCTGTCCCTGCTAATAGTTTGACGTGCTGAACACTTCTTACCTCTGAGAAAGGATAATATTCCTCTGCAAAAAACTGAAACGCTAGGTAATGATTCACCACCACTAGCCCTGTTGAGGGAATGAAGAGTCAGTCAGTTTGGGGGGAAGAATATAAAGATGGACTTTTAACCTTCAAAAGGCCCCTGGGAGCTGGGAGCCCTAAGTCTTTTTTTTTTTATTTTTTTATTTTTTATTAATAATGATTTTTTATTATATTATGTTAGTCACCATACAGTACATCCCCGGTTTTCGATGTAAGTGGGAGCCCTAAGTCTTAGTCCTGATTTTACACCGAACTCAGTATGGCTATAAGCCAAATACACCACTCTCCAGAACTCAGTTCTCCATCTGTGAAAATGGGAGGATTAGCTCCTACCTGCCCACGGCAGAAGGCATTTATGAGCAAAATTAGAAGGCAGATAAGTAAACTCTTTGAACGGTAAAAAAAAAAATGAGACTTGTTACATAATCCAAAGCACTGTGAGAGTTAACCTGCTTTTAAGTGGCTGTGAGTCCTGAAGAGTGCCCTCCCGTGGGCAGTGGGTGCAGGAAGTCATGAGTGTGCAGATAACACACTCCCAAGAGATTCCACTCTGAACTGGGCACCTGGGAGAGGGCCTCAAATAAAGAGGCTCTCATTCCTCAGGAATAGAAGGGCACAGTTTGCTAGATGCTTTGGGGTGCAGTTTTAGGGTTCCTCCAAATTCTGGAGAGGGTCCTTCCTCATTCTGCCCCAGGGTAGGGCTCACTGGTCTAAACTGGTATGTTCTGGACTGAAACCCACCTCCTCAGGGTGCAGCCACATTTATGTAGGACAGAGCCAAGCTGCAGATCCTGGGGATGGCTGCTCAGGGACAGGCATCCCTGCCAGTTCTCATGCTAAGGTGAAGGCCAGGCACCGAACAAAGCACCCACTCAAATTGAACACCCCGCACGGCCACCTCATAGCCAATGCCACGTCTTGTTTCTCTTTCCTCCTCTCTTGCCTTTCCCCTTCTAAGGCAGAGCTCTGCCGTGCCTAGCCACACTCTAGGACTAGGGAAACTGGAAGACAGATGATGCCTGATGCCCAGAGATCTTCAGGAAACCTCTCTCAGGCATCTAAAGGGCAGGTTGGGGGAATGACAAAGGGAAGCCAGGACGACCTGCTACTGTGGGAGGGATGGGAAGGGTTCTACTGCCTGGGAAGTTGCAGAAGGGGTCTGGTCTCCAGGGAAGACTCCCCACACCAACCCCCACCAAACACATCCTCTGGTGGAATCACATGAAGGCACTCAGGGAAGAGGCCAGTCCTAGCTTCGACCAGGTGCCCTCCTTGTGGGTAATATTCTCTTTGCAGATTCTCCCACAGAAATAGTAAAGTAGCTCTAAGAAACTCCCAATTATATGTCATATCCTGCCCAAAGGCTAGATGATCAGTAATGATTAATGGGAGAAAAGACAATCCTGATAACCAAACACGTCCCAGAATCTTTTCTGGGGATATCTATAACCACCTACTGTGCGGCACCTGAGTCCAACATCTTTGAACAGATCAAGAACCCAAGGCCAAAGAGGAGAAATGATGACACCCAGGATCAGAAAGTAGTGTCAGGGTAAAGGCAGAAAGGTCAGGGTCCTCTAAACACATTTGTCTACGTCAATGCCGGCACCCGCAGGGGGACCCACAGCCCCATGAAGCTTGTGTTAATCAAGATTTTGGGCCAGACGACTAGACGGGGCGCTACCTGCCAGCCAGGGTAGGGCTTTGGGCTTTTCCTGGCCAAGTGGTTTCTTAGAGCCCATAACTACACAGAGAACCCACCTTTTCTCCCTTCTCAAATTCACCTCCCTGGGAAAGCCCTCCCTGTCTAAGTATCCCACCCCCACCACCCCATCCCCCCAAATACTAGTCACTAGAGCCAAGCAGACTCTAGGCTCCTCAAGTGTGAGAAGCGCATGTTCCCAATCAGCCTGGCCTCCTGGAGGACCTTGGTGGTTTGCCACTTTTCTCTATACCCCCACGGTGCCCCGGACTGAGCTGGACACATGCAACCACCTCGACTGCCTCCCCAGCTCTGCCCCCTCTCACCGCATGAAAGGATGAAGTTAGGCGAGGTCAGCATGATGAAGGGGAAGGTCTGGAGGAGGCCAAAGTAGACAAGGTTGGTGAAGAGGCCCACGCCAATCATGAAGGCGGGGAAGCGCTCAAACACGTAGAGGCCAATCAGCACAGCTGTGGAGAACTGAAACAACCAGAGGTACACAGTGCAGGGAGCCTCTTCCAGGCAGCCTTCTTGGTCTCACTAACCCCTAGCCTGCTCCGGGCAGCACTAGGTTCATGCTTCAATCTCCCCGTTTCATAGTCCTCCCCAACTTGTCTCTCAGCTCCCAAAGGGCGGCATCTTTTAATGCCGTTCTCGAAAATTTTTGACAGCAACCCACAGTAAACATTTTACAGATCAAAGTTCAAATTTCAATTCTATTTTATTATGTTTTTTTTTAAATGCTGATCATGACCTACTGAACTGATGACACAACCCAAGAATGAGACCTACAACTTGAAAAACACTGTTCTGAAGGACTTACAGTTGTCAGCGCTTAACGAATGGCAATTGGTAGAATGAAGCTCTAATTCCTTTACCTAAACCCACAGGCCAGGCCTCTGAACCCAGAGCTGACTGCTATGGTCTTGTCTCCACCACTAACCCGCTACCCCAAGTAGCCATGCCCAGAGTGGCTGCTGACACCAGGTGACTTGGGAGGCACTGGACTTCTCCCACCCAAATGGTCCCAATCCCCACCCCTTCCTGTAGCTGGCAGGAATCTATCCGCTAACAGGCACTCCTGTAGCTTTGACATCAATGGCAAGGATTGTGTCTTTAGGAACAGAAGCCTTCCATGAGACCTCGGGAGGGCAGGGCCTGGGCCAGGGAAGGCATCTTCCTCTTAGGACAAGTCACTTGATCCAATCAGAAAGAGGGCAATGAGTACTCTAACTCAAGTACTCAAAACTGTCCCTAGGTTCCTCTTAGTTCTAAATGCTGTCAACAGAGCAAGGGGCTAGAGACAATGGGAAAAAACGAAGCAAAGGCCAAGCCATGGTCCTGCCAACACCGAGTGTGCACTCAGCTGTCACCCTAGGAAACTGAGAACACGGTCTGCAGTGAAGTGCTGCTACTTGGGGAAGGAGGCAAGGGAACACCTGGACCCAGAGAGCAGACTCAGGAGACAAGGTGCAGGTGAAGGAGGTAGGGGTGGCACCCTGGGGAAACAGCAGGGACAGAGGTCTCATCTGTTGCCAAACTCTCCCCACTTCCTCCTTTGAGGCAGGGCAAAACAGGGGGAAATCCTGGGGAAAACTGCCACTTACCCAGATCATGTATTTTATGATCCTGCTGGTGGCCACTGTATATTCTTCTATCAGTTCTGCCAGGTAATAGAGTCCAGCCGCTGGGGGGGGGGGGTGGGAAGAGAAGGAAGCAGGGAGAACATTAGCCAGAGTCACTCCCACCATCCTGGTCCTTCCTCTCTCTGCAGCTGGGTCCCCATCAACCCCTCATGAACTCCCTAAGGAACAAACCAAACAACCCATGTGGGGTCCTCCCAAGTCGGAAGAAGCAAAACTTTGTCAGGGCAACTAAAAAGAGATTCCATAAAACTGAATGGAAACCTGTATCTGAGGCCTCAGCACAATCCTAACCTCTGGGCCATAAAGGGGAATTTCATTCACTCATTCACTAAATATCTGTTGGGCCCCTGGTATGGGCCAAGTGCCCGGCTGAGTGAAGAGCGCACAGGATAAGACAGGCAAGGCCCCTTCCCTGACCCAGCGCGGGTAGGTGGGGGTAGGGAGAGGAGTCCGCCGATCCCAGTGTGACAAGTGCTACTTCAGAGAAAGTACAGGGCACCGCCAAACCCCATGAGAGCTTCCCCGAGGAGGTGAGATCTCAGCTGAGACCAAGAGTAGGAACTAGCCAGAAGGGAAGAGCGTGTCAAACTCCAAGAGAGGCGGCAGTACGAAGGGCCAGAAGCGAAAGGGCGGGGATAAGTGTCGCGGAAAAGTTCAGCGCGATAGGCCCGCGAGGGTGGGCACGGCAGCGGTTGGCAGTGCGCGAGCTCGTGCAAGGGGCACTTGAGTCAGCCACTCCCAGGCAGTGCCGGGGCGGGTTTAGTGACACCGGGAGGGACCCGAGGTCCCACTGGGCTGCTGGGGTCAGCAAAGGGGGCAGGATCCGGCGGGACAGGAAAGGGGAGGGATGCGCAGGCCGGGAGCACCGGACAGGAGTCCCCCGGGTTGCTCCGGCGCCCCCGTGATGCGACCGCCCTCGCGATGCGACCCCTGGCCAGCACAGATGCCGGGACAGAAACCCGCGCGGACCCGGGTCGCGCACTCTCACCGACGGCCAGCGTGATGAAGGCCACCTGGATGAAGAGCGAAAGCCAGCTCAGCACGTACATGAACCACATGGCGCCCCCGCCCCGCCCGCCCCCCGACCGCCGGGACGGGCCTGCGCGTTTGGGCTCCGGCGACACGGAGCCGCCGCCACCGTCGCCGCGTCCCCGCCCCGCGGACGGCGGGACGGCCGTGCGCCGCGCCCGAGAGCAGCCCGGCCGGAGCGCCGCCCCTCGGCCGAATACGGACGAGCGCCGCCCGCCGGCGCGGAGGACCAGCCGCCGCGGGCCGCGTACGGCACCCTGCTCCGGCCACCCGGGGCTGCACCCAGGGAAGGGCCCGCGACGCAGCCCGGGGGCGGGGACGCGGCGCCTGCCGGAGGGACAGCGTTCCGGGCACCCCCTGGGCGCTCCGGCGCCAGCGTGGAGGGGGCCGGGGCGCGAGAGGGCCGCCTGACCGCTGCCCAGCCAGCAGCGGCCGGAAGGCTTCGGGCGGGTCGCCCACCGGGCTTGTCTTGCTACGGCGGCTAACCGGAACAAAACTGCTGCGGCCGAACGCGGGCCAGGCACCGCGCAAAAGGCTGCGTGGTATTTTCGTGATGGACGTTGATTGTAAGTCATTTCAGGATGGGGAAGCTGGGGCCAAGGAAGGTTACCTTGCCTCAGGTCTTACATCTAGGAAGCGGCACAGGCAGGAGTTGGGGCGCCTTTCATCAGTCATCCTCAGGCGTAACTCTCCCTTTAGGCTGAGTTCCTTGAGGGTGCCTTCTGCACCTTTGTATCGCCTGCACATCGCCAGGGGTGGGCACGCAGGGCGCCCACTGGGCACCGAATGCATCTACTATACCAATGAACCTTACTGAGGGGGCGGAAGGAGCAGCGCAGCCCCTGTTAAGAAGTTCCCCATCTAGTGGCCACGACAGGCATGCAAAATAAAGTATACGTACGGGACTGGGCTAAGCTACTCATTTCAGGATAATCTTTACATGCATCAAAATGAATACATATTCCTCAGAGACTGAACATAGAATTACCATATAGCGCATCGATTCCGCTCCTGGGTATCTGCCCCCAAAGATCTGAAAGCAGGGACTCAAAGAGTTATGTGTACACCAATGTTCATAGCAGCTTTTTTCATAATAGTCAAAAGGTGGAAACATCCCAAATGTTCAGCAACAGGTGAATGCATACACAAAATGTGTTTTATACGTACAATACAATATCCTTCAACTTTAAAAAGAAATGAAATTCTGATGCATGCCACATCATGAGTGAACCTTTAGGACATGCTAATTGAAACAAGCCAGACACAAAAGGGCAAACATTGTATGATTTCACTTATCTGAGGTATCTAGAGTACTCAAATTTGTAAACAGAAAGGAGCCCGGTAGAGGAGGGGAACAGAGAGTAATGGGGAGTTATTGTTTCAGGGGTACAGAGTTTCAGGTGGGGAAGATGAAAAAGTTCTAGAGATGGACAGTGGTGATTGTTGTCCGACATTGTGAATATGCTTAATGCCACTGAACTGTACACTTAAAATGGATAAATTGGTAAATTTTACGTACATATATTTGCCTCAATAAAGAATACATAAGATTAAAACAAAGAAATTATACTGAAATACAGCTATCAAAATATTTTTTAGAAAGCCAGATGTGTGATATGGTAATGTCTTTATTAATGCATAGCACAACCAGATCTAATGGAAAATCTAAGAACGACCTGTGACATAATAAGAAATATGTATGTTTAGTCTCTGCTCCCATTCCTGACACAGACCTCCCCAAACCCTTGTAATTTCCTGAATGGTAGAGGTGATAGGAGTGTGTTACACAGGGCTCCCAAATCCCTTGGAATTTCCAGGGTGAGAGGAGTGTCTTTGGTCTAACGGAGTGACTCTGGGTGGGCTCCTGGATAGATCAGGCTGGGACTGGTCCCCAGAAAGACCAAGCCCTGATTAGAAGCTTGGAACTTTCGGTGCCATCCCCCATCCTCCATAGAAGGGAGAGGGCTGGAGATGGAGTTAATAGTCAATCATGACTGTGTGATGAAGTCTCCATAAAAATCCCTAAACTATGGGGTTCAGAGGTTGGGGAATGCATCCACATGCTTGGAGGGTGGCACACCCCAACTCCACAGGAACAGAAGCTCCTGGATCGGGACCCTTCCAGACCTCGCCCTTTGTGCCCCTTAATCTGGCTGTTCATCTGTACCTTTATAATATCCTTTGTCATAAACTGGTAAGTGTAAGTAAATATTTCCGAGTTTTGTCAGCCAATTATTTTTGAGTTACTATTTACAAGTTTTGTCTAGCAAATTATCCAACCTGAGGAAGGTGGTTGGGAACCCCCCCACGTTGTAGCCAAGTTGGACAGAAGCGTAGGCACCTTGGCCACCCATGACCGTAACTTGCATCTGAAGTGAGGGCAGGCTTGTGGGACTGAGCCCTTAAACTTGGGGAGTCTGACAACTAACTCCAGGCAGTTACAGTATCAGAATTGAATAAAATTACAGGTCACCAAGTTGGCGTACAGAGAATTGGAAAATTGGTTGATGTCAGGGGGAAAGCGTACACATTTGGTGTCAGAAGAGTTGTTAAGTAGAGAAACGTTTTCCTTTACTACGACAATGAAAAAGTATGAATGAAAGTAAATGATATTTCAAATTACCATCAATCATGTGAGAGAGTTACAGACACAGCTAACAAGCACCATGAGTTTGTTGTCTCTATTCACAACGGAGGGAAATGTTCAACCCCAAGTCGAGGTTAGTGCAAATAAAGATGGAACATTTTTTTCCTTCCAATTTTCCAGGGTTCTGGAGTTGAGCTCCCTGAATTCTAGGTCTGCTGGCTTCTAAGGGGTCCCAAACCCCTGCTTAAGAATTCCTGAGGAATACGTATAAGGAGCAGTGGAAGCTTCGAGGACTTGGTGCTTATCTACAAGTCTCTTCCTTGCAGACTGGGAGACACTGAAAACCACCTGAAAGTTCACTAATAGGAACCTGGATAAGTGCCTTTTGATACATCATAGAGCAGAGCTGTCAAAAGAAATGAGGACAGAGTAGGTCATGGGGTAAAAGGTACAGCACAGGGAATATAATCAATGATACTGTTAAAGCGCCGTGTGGTGACCGATGGGAGCTACCCCGCGGTGAGCACAGCATGACAGACTTGCTGAATCACTGTGTTGTACACATAATATTGTGTGTCGACCATACTTGAATTTTAAAAAAGAATAAAAACAAACACGCAACACTGAGGCTGTTCTTTATGTACCCATATAAGAGGATCCCCCTTTTGAAAAAAGTAAAAGGCTGGGAAGAAAGAACTAGATATTTATAGAGGTATTTCTTTATATAGACTATCTCTGGAAGGACACATTCTAACATGGTGACATTGCTTGCTTCCTAGGAAGAGAGGGTGGGGTTCAAGAGTGGGAGAGAGCCTTTCCACAGTATGTCTTTTTATATTCTTAACACACCGGACCACGTAAATATATGTAAACACGTTACTCATTTGTAAGTTGAGTTTAAAATTAAAATGTTCGTAGTATGCTGGAGCTGCTGGGTCGGCTCAGATTTCTTGAGATTACCCCGTCCCTTTGTGAGGAAAGCCACTGTGTGTGCCCTACAGCGGGTTGGCTAACCTCGGATCATGTGGCCTGGCCGCCCGGGAGTTTGAATTTAGACACTGATGCACCAGTGAGTAGAGGCACAATAAAAACCTCAATTGTTCTTATTTTTTCCTAAACACTGTCCTCCCAGGGAGGAGGGAGCATATTCCCCCACTCCTCCCGGAACTGCACAGAAGAGAAACTTGAGGGCCAGAAAGGTTAAGCGCGTTGAGATGACCGGATGCAGGATTGTTGCTGCAGGGCTGGGGACTGCACTTCCCCATGGTCTTGGGGCCAAAAGTTGCCCCTGGAACCAAGGCTGAGCACTGGCGTTTCCTCCCCCAGTAGGCAGGAGAAGCCATGGTTTCCTGAGAGCCGTGCGAAGCAAGCCAGAGGCCCTGGCTCCCATCTGCTCCCTCTGACCCACCGGGGCTGGACAGGGCTCAGCGAGGCTCTCTGGGACCCATGCTCAGGCAAGGGGTCACAGGGGAGAGCAAACCTAGCTTCCCTGGAAGGAGGGTTGGGAGGGAGCAGGAGGGCTCCCCACCCTCAATTCAAGGGACTCAAGGGTGAAAAGGTTTGTAGATTCAGAAGTTTGTTGACCTACATACTGACAGTAAGTATATACACTTACCGCAATGTTACACGTAACCCTTTAACTTTTCCTAATTCACACACTCATGTGTTACCATTTGATGCTGGCGTGGGGACCAATTCTCATACATCTCATGAGGATGTTCTAGGGGAAACTAGCTCTTTCACCATCATATGGATCTCTTCCTCAAAACACTAACTGTAAACATTTATTGTGTTTTAGTCTGTGTCAGACACTGTTCTAAGTGATTTGTATGTATAAACCCATTTAATGTCCATATCTACCACAGGAGATAGTGCTATTACGATGTCCATTTCACAGGTAAGAAATTGAGGCACAGAGAGGCTGAGTACCTTACCTACAGTCACACAGCTAGTACTTGGAAGAGCCGGAGTTTGAATCTGGGCATTCTGGCTCCAGAGCCACATCGTTTTTTCTGGTCTCTTCAAGTCAGCTGCCCTTGTTGTGAGAGTGATTCTGCCTGTCTTGTCATCACCGGCCATTTGGCCAGCGGGCTCGATCCTGCTTTATCTCCCTGAAGGCTGCCTGATCCTCTGGCTCTTCCTCTTTTTCCTCTATCTTTATCCTTAGAGGAGCTGATGAATACGTCTAGGGTTCTGGTCACCTCTGGTCCCTTCCTGCATCTCTACTAACTCCCCTTCTCACACTCTCACAGACTTACACCTTCACTGAGCCCAAGGCCAGGGACAGGAACTTAGTTGGTTCTGTGGTGCCAGGGGCCCGCACAGCTGGAGCCTGCACATCCCTAGGGGCTGGGAAAGGCAAAGGACTGTGGAGTGAAAAGGCGGGGGAGTGAAAGTGTGCAGTTCAAGTTCTGGGGCCCCGCTGTGTTGGCTGCTGCCCTCTAGTGGCGGCCAGAGGAGCTGCAGAGGACCAAAGCCAGGGCTGGTTCAAGGCCTATTGAAGGAGTTTTTTGTTTTGTTTTGTTTTGTTTATTTTAATGTTTTTTTATTATATTATGTTAGTCACCATACAGTACATTCCCGGTTTCTGATGTAAAGTTCGATGATTCATTAGTTGCGTATAACACCCAGTGCACCATGCAATACGTGCCCTCCTTACTACCCATCACCAGTCTATCCCATTCCCCCACCCTCCTCCCCTCTGAAGCCCTCAGTTTGTTTCTCATAGTCCATAGTCTCTCATGCTTCATTCCCCCTTCTGATTACCCCCCCTTTCTTTATCCCTTTCTTCCCCTACCAATCTTCCTAGTTCTTATGTTCCATAGATGAGAGAAATCATGTGATAATTGTCTTTCTCTGCTTGACTTATTTCACTTAGCAATATCTCCTCCAGTGCCGTCCATGTTGCAGCAAATGTTGAGAACTCGTTCTTTCTGATGGCTGAGTAATATTCCATCGTATATATGGACCACATCTTCTTTATCCATTCGTCTGTTGAAGGGCATCTCAGCTCCTTCCACAGTTTGGCTATTGTGGACAATGCTGCTATGAACATTGGGGAGCATATGGCCCTTCTCTTCACTACGTCTGTATCTTTGGGGTAAATACCCAGTAGTGCAATGGCTGGGTCATAGGGTAGCTCAATTTTTAACTTTTTAAGGGACCTCCACACTGTTTTCCAGAGTGGCTGTATCAACTTGCATTCCCACCAACAATGTAGGAGGGATCCCCTTTCTCCACATCCTCTCCAGCAATTGTTGTTTCTTGCCTTGTCAATTTCTGCCATTCTAACTGGCATAAGGTGGTATCTTAGTGTGGTTTTGATTTGAATTTCCCTGATGGCTAATGATTTTGAACATTTTTTCATGTGTCTGTTAGCCATTTGTATGTCATCAGTGGAAAAGCGTCTGTTCATATCTTCTGCCCATTTTATGATTTTTTTATTTGTTTCTCGCATATTGAGTTTGAGAAGTTCTTTGTAGATCTTGGGTACCAGTCTTTTATCTGTAGTATCATTTGCAAATATATTCTCCCATTCCGTGGGCTGCCTCTTAGTTTTTTTGACTGTTTCCTTGGCTGTGCAGAAGCTTTTTATCTTGATGAAGTCCCACAGGTTCATTTTATCTTTTGTTTCTCTTGCCTTTGGAGTGTGTCATGAAAAAGGTTGCTTTGGCCGATGTCGTAGAGGTTGCTGCCTATGCTCTCCTCTAGGATTTTGATGGATTCCTGTCTCACATTGAGGTCTTTCATCCATTTAGAGTTTATTTTTGTGTATGGTGTGATAGAGTGGTCAAGCCTCACTCAAAAGAATAGAAAAATCTAAAATGCAGTTTTTATATTCTCACCTCAAGAAGCTGGAACAGCAACAGAGAGACAGGCCTAATCCACGCATGAGGAAGCAGTTGACCAAGGTTAGAGCAGAAATCAATGAATTAGAAACCAGAAGTACAGTAGAGCAGATCAACAGAACTAGAAGCTGGTTCTTTGAGAGAATCAATAAAATTGACAAACCGCTGGCAAGACTTATCCAAAAGAATAGAGAAAGGACCCAAATTAATAAAATTATGAATGAAAAAGGAGAGGTCACGACCAACACCAATGAAATTGGAAGGATTATTAGAAACTTTTATCAACAGCTTTATGCCAATAAATTAAGCAATCTGGAAGAGATGGAGGCTTTCCTGGAAACCTATAAACTACCAAGACTGAAACAGGAAGAAACTGATTTTTTAAACAGGCCAATCAATTATGAAGAGATTGAGTCAGTGATAAACAACTTTCCAAATAACAAAACTCTGGGCCCGGAAGGATTTCCTGAGGAATTCTACCAAACATTCAAAGAAGAAATAATACCTATTTTCCTAAAGCTATTTCAAAAAATAGAAACAGAAGGAAAGCTACCAAACTCATTCTATGAGGCCAATATTACCTTGATCCCCAAACCAGGCAAAGACCCCATCAAAAAGGAGAATTACAGACCGATTTCCCTAATGAATATGGACGCCAAAATCCTCAACAAGATCCTGGCTAATAGAATCCTACAGTACATTAAAAGGATTATCCATCATGACCAAGTGGGATTCATCCCTGGGATGCAAGGGTGGTTCGACATTCGCAAATCAATCAGCGTGATACATCATATCAACAAGAAAAGAGTCAAGAACCATATGATCCTCTCAATTGATGCAGAAAAAGCATTTGACAAAATACAGCATCCTTTCCTGATTAAAACCCTTCAGAATGTAGGGATAGAGGGTACATTCCTCAATCTCATAACAACCATCTATGAAAAGCCTACAGCAAATATCATTCTCAATGGGGAAAAGCTGGAAGCGTTTCCCTTAAGATCAGGAACAGGACAAGGATGCCCACTCTCGCCACTATTATTCAACATATTACTAGAAGTCCTTGCAACAGCAATCAGACAACAAAAAGGGATAAAAGGTATTCAAATCGGCAAAGAAGGAGTCAAACTGTCTCTCTTCGCAGATGACATGATACTCTATATGGAAAACCCAAAAGAATCCACGCCCAAACTATTAGAAGTTATGAAGGAGTTTTGAGAGACCATGGGAGCCCCACCACCAATGTTAGAGTGTGGGCCAGGAAGGCAGGCGGGAGAGCGCACACACACACACAGACACACACACACAGACACACACACACACAGACACACACACACACACACACACACAGTACAAACTGGTGGAGACAAAGTCCACATGGGCATCTGGGCCTCTCCTGCCCCTGCCTGGCCTGGCTGCCAACAGCCATGTTTGTGAGAGACAGACAGAGGCAGGCTCGGAGACCCAGGCCCCTCTTCTCTCGTCATCCTCTCCTCCCCCTGGGGAGCTCTCACCTCTTTCCCTGCCAGTGCCCCACCCCAGTGGAAGCACAGCTATCCCCCCCCACTCGGACACACAGGATGTCACCCCATGATGACCCCTCTCTAAAGTGCCCACATCCTAGAGGAAATTTCTCCTATGATGGTCCGTGTAATCAGCAGCTTTACTGTGGGGCATCTCTCCTCTCTGGTCTTGGTTTTGCCGCAGCTTAGCCAGAGCAAAATTTGGTAAGACAAACACAATGAAAAGCAACGACCACTGCTATGTTCACATCAGCTATTGGTCCCCATAGTCTAAGCCTCCCAACCCTGTTTCTCCGCTCTGCCTCTGCCTCCCCCACCCCAAACAGCTGCCCTGGAGTTCCTGGCACCCCTGTCACATGCCTGGGGCCCCCACTCAAGTGGCTGAGTTAAAGAGCTAATGACAAGTCCTCAAAGGGCTCTATTAATTGCCTTGCGTTAAGCGACTAGGCCTGTGAGGACCACGTGGGGGGTGCGGGTGAGGGGGTGAGGTTGGGGAATAACAGGAAAGAACAAGGTGGGGGAGGGGAGCAGTCTGGGACTTTGCACACATCACATGAGACCCTTGCTGACCTCTCTCTCTGTCTCTCTGTCACACACACACACACACACACACACACACACACACACACACACACACGGCAGAGCCCCTGAGTGGGGTTGTGGGAAGCAGCAGGCTAATGGAAGTCCAGCCAGGGCTGGGAGCTCCTCTCCGAGGAGGGGAAGTGGCCCATCAGCCAGAACAGCAGAGAGCCATTCAGGTTTGCTTCTGTCTTTAGCACAACACAGATCACTGGATTCAGGGCTGGAATGTCTCCCTGTCTTTATTCAAGCAGCCCTGAGTGGTCTCCCATGACAGGAATTGCTGATTAGAAGAAAAGAGGGGAGAGGGGGGGAGAAAAGAGGATGAGATTAATTCATCACAGGACTAAGACATTTCAGGACCCGGAGGTGGCTCGTTCTACTGTCCACTTACAAAGCAGGCCAAATATTAGCCTCTGTTTGAAACCTTAGCAACTCGCGACCCCCAGTCTGTGAGGGGATTTTTCCTTCTACTGAGCAGGTTGGTCCCATTTCCTCCCCTGGGACTATGCAGAAAATGTCTCTGTACCTAATATGATACTGTTATTAATGGCTAATGCTTGAACATGTCTTTGTGCCAGGCACTGAGCTATGTCCTCGGCACACACTCTCTTGTTTAACCCTCACAAAAATTCTGTAAAGTAGGTTATCATTTTTAGACCCATTTTACAAGGGAGGAACTTGAGTGACAGAGAAGTGAATTAATTGATCGCCTTCACTTTGCTGGTCAGCCCTGGGCTGGGTGACCAACCACACTGGTATACCCAGAACATGGGATTTTCAGTGCCAACCAGTAAAGTCCTGGGCCAACGAGGATGAGTTGGTAACCCCAGTCCCTAGTCTTCCCAGCACTAGCTCCCCACCTGCTTAACCACTGAAATGCTGTGGAGCAGAACACCGTGCACGGCCAGCCAGTGCCAGGGGAGCACTCCAGCTATGTGGAGGACACAGCCAAGATCATCGCAGTGCCAGCCACCAGGACCGGAAACCCAAATACTGCCCACTGCCCACTGCATCTTGGTGCTGGAATCGCCGAAGAAAACACAACACGGTCAAGCGCCAGATGGAAAGGCGCTTTACTCCCATAGAAAAGAAAGGCGCTTTACTCCCTCATGGCCAGCGGGGGGCCCCCAGCAAGGGACGCAGCCAGCAGGGCGTTTGGCCTCTGTGCACCCGCCTTGTACGGCTGCAGAAGGCCCCAACGCGTCGTCCTTGGACTTCGAACTACAGCCCTCGGGGCGTGTGCCTGAGGGTTGTCCAGGTGCTGCTTAGGCAGAGCAAAGAGGTGCACCTTGACCCTGAACCAGGGAAAGACATTCCCACAGGGGGCGGTAAGCGCAGCACAGCTGTGTGGCCTCTTCCTCTCTTGGTGAGGAAGGGGTCTGGGCCCGAGGCTTGTTCTCAGGCCCCGCACGGGAGAGCGTCTTTCCCAACAGACGCCTGGCCTCAGAATACACACTCCTCAGATACTACACACACACACACACACACACACACACACACACACACCCCTGCGTGGCCTCTCCTTCCAGCCGGAAGGCTCTCCTCCGCTTTTATAAACTTTCATCGCCTCCCCTGCGCCCCTGCGGTGGTCTGGGTCGGGCGCTTACAATAATGCGGAAGGGCCATGTGCATGGAGGCTCTGAGGGACTGCTGCCAGCCTCCTCCTTGCCTTTCCCCCTCCTACCACACCTCTGCTTTGTTTAGGGCAGCCAGGGGGCCTGCTTTTCAAAAAAAACAAAAAACAAAAAACAAAAAAACAAAAAAACCAAACCAAACTCTCTGTTAAGAGCCTTAGGCGTGGGCGGGGGCAGGAGGAGGAGGTGAGATGCTTATCGACTCCAACACCCTGTAAGGGTAGTGCCCCTCCGGCAGCCCTCCTTGCCTCCTGGCTCACAGATACAAGAGAGTCCAGAGGTTCTTTCTCTTTCTGTGGTTTTCTGCCTCAGATGCAGACTCCAGGCTTGCCCGTTACACCCTGCCCCACCTCTCCAACTGGCAAACTCCTACTCATTCTTCAAGACTCACGTAAGTATTTCCTGAGATGTCTGTGAGAATGTGCTCATTTCTATATCCCCAGCACCCAGCACGGGCCTAGCACAAAGAGGGGCTTATGGTGGGCAAAACCGTCCCATCTGCAGCCGAATTTCTGCCGAGTGATACTGTGCCCTTGGAGAGGTACAGCCTTGCCCCAAGCTAGCCAAATGGATTCTTGTCACCTAAGCTATCCAAACACATTCTCTTCCCCAGAACTGGGAAGGTGTCTGAGAGAGAAGAGCACAGGAGACGATGGGATCGCAAGATCCCTGAGTGTTCATACCCACCTCCTCCTCCCAGCTAGAATTGCCCTGCCCAGTCTGCCCTTCTATCCTCCCCTTCCTTCCCGCCCCTACCCAGGAAGGACAGCTCTCTGGAGCCTTCCTGGACCTGCCCCCCAACCCCCATATAAGACACTCTGAGCGATGGCTCTAGAATCCTAAAGAAAGCTACTCATCCTGGCCCCTGCTCTGCACAGACTCTCTTCCCGCCCTCTTACTTCACTCACAGTGCTCTTCCTGACCCTTCTCTCTGCCTCTCCCATCAGTTCCTACTCGGGCAGCACCCCTCCTCCAGGAAGCCTTCCTGAATGTTCTAGCCCATTCTAACCCCTTTGTCCTCCGCCCTCTGTTAGTACTGAGTCCACAGTCCTCATCGGATTCATCTACTGCCTCCTGGTGACTTCTGGGCTTCTTAGCGAACTTCCCAGGAGTTGACGCCTTGCCTGCCTAGCCAGTCTGTGAGACCCACGTCTGCCCACCTACAGCCTGGCCCAGCCCCGGGCCAGGCACGTGGAGATGCTCAGAAGCGGTGCACTGGTTGCTGCTGGAGCCCCTTTCCCTCCCCTCTGCAGCTCAGATTTTCAGGGAGGGACCCACCCTTGGGAGAGTCCTGAGGGGTTACATGGGAGCAGGCTCCCTCCCACACAGAGACACAACTGTGGCCAATAAAAAGGATAAGTTGGGGAGGGGGAGCGGCGCCTGGGTGGCTCGGCTGCCTTCGGCTCAGGGCGTGATCCCGGCGTTCTGGGATTGAGCCCCACGTCAGACTCTTCCGCTAGGAGCCTGCTTCTTCCTCTCCCACTCCCCCTGCCTGTGTTCCCTCTCTCGCTGGCTGTTAAATAAATAAATAAAGAGAGGAGTCGTTAAATTTCTGTTTCTCTTTCTGTTAAATAAATAAATAAAATCTTTAAAAAAAAAAGTTGGGGAGGGGGACAAGATTACCTCTTAATTTCCTTCCAGTTTGAAATCTCTGAGCCCAACACACCAGATGAACTCCTGCCCCAGCCCGCCTGCCTGCCTCACCTCACCCCCAGCCGCCAAGGCCCTTCTGGGTGGGCAGTGGAGGTGATGAGGGCCTGAAGCCACAGCCGGAGGTCAGTGAGAGGCCAGAATCCGCGTGGGACTGGTCTCAGGGCCACTGCTCTGGCTAACTGTGTGGCAGCAGGGGTGGGGGTGGGGTGGTGGTGACACGTAGACGAAGCTAAGTGCAAATCCTTGCCAGTCAACAGCAGCAGAATCACATTTCCCGAGAACCGTGAGTCTCCTTGCCACCCTGTCTACAGCCTTGACGAGAGTGGAGCAGGCAGCTTCTCCCCAGAGCCTCAGGGCGGGCCAGGCTAGGGAACAGGGTGGTGCAGATCTCAGACGCTGACAGGTGACAAACCTCAAGACACCTCAGCCACTCATGCCCAGAAAGGCACATACACAGAGAGGCTCCCACACAGCCAGCATAGGCAGGGGCCACAGAGGGGCCCACAGGCGGACATATAGGCACAGATGCGCATGGGACCCACTCACAGACATGTGAACCATCAGGAAGGTACCAGTCTGACCTAGATATCAAGCACACTCGGGTACAAGTAGACACACAGACTCAGGTTCTCACGCCTGATGTCGACATCATCTTGAGACACCCAAGTCAATCTTCCACAGTGGAAGGAGGCCTCTGGCTGGTTTGTCAAGGCAGGCCGTCCAGCTCAGCTTCCCCTCCTGAGCCAATGAGGCTCTCTGTCCCAGGGCTGTGGGGTTGAGGAAAGAGAAGGCGAAGTCTGGAGGCAGCTTTTGGCCTCTTTGCTGGAGGCTGGAGCTTGCCTTGCTTGTGGGGAGGGGCTGGGCAAGGCAGCAATGGCTGGGGAGGCCTCCAGCTTCCCCAGTTCCCAGCCCTGGTTGCCACACCATGTCAGGACTCCTTAGGGAAAGTCTGGGCTGACACAGCCAGGGCTGGATTCCCGGTGTCCCCCTCCAGCCTCTCAGCCATCCCATCACACCACCTACCAGCAGGGCTTATACAGCAGGACCTCCAAAGGCAGCCTCACCTCTGGCCACGAGGATTCAGCTTGGAGGCCAGTTTCAGGCTCTGGTTTCAGAGTTGAGTCTGGCAAGAAGTGTCCTGCTCTCTCTTCCTGGGCAGTGGCCTCTGCTGTGGCTGAGCTGAGGGATGGTCAGGACCCGCACAAGCAGAGAGGCTTCTGTGCGTTGGATCCTGGGATGGGATTTGGGGGAGGGTCAGAAGGGCCCCTCAGTGCCGAGCCAGGCAAGCAGACTTTCACTGAGGGCTCTCCTCCTGCCTGGACCAGCGGATGTCTCCCCAGCTGTGGCTTCGCCCTTTTCCTCCACACCACACACACCGGCAGCTGGGTAGAATCCCAACTCCTCTCCCTCTGGCCCTGCTCCCTGCCCTCTGTCTACAGCCCCCCCGCCCCCCGCCTCCTGACACTCAACTGGCTGCCTCCTCATCATTTGGGTCAAGATCACCTCCTCAGAGGGGCCCTCCCTGATCACGTTTGAAGATAGCTCCCTCATCCTGCTCCCTGTTTTACCTTTCCTCTGGCACCTACTGCACGCCCTTATAGATGTTTGTTCGTTTCTTTTCTGTCCTGGCCACTAGAATGGAGGCCTCATGAGGGCAGGCACTTGGGCTTGTCTAGTCCCAGAGTTCCCAAGTGCACACACCAAGTAGGCATGAAATAGATACACAAGGTATGCCAAAGGGACAAAACATGCTAAGTGGACACGAGCAGGCACGTGCACGGGGACACACGAGTCCGGCATCACCCGCACCGTGCGCATGGCCACGGGCACAGGCAGACGCGGGCACGCTCACGTGTTCTCACTTGGCCCAGCTCCCCAGAGCCCAGGGGGAAGTGTTCTCACCCACGATCCCCCGTCCAGCCAGCCTCCGGGAGGACTCCACTCAGCCCTCCTGGTGCTAACTCAGCCTGACACGCCGGTTGCACGCGGGGCTTCCTGTGGAAGCTGCGGCAAGCCCACCGCCATCGTGGTGGCTGCTAATTGGCTCTGTGTTGGGCCTTGGGTCACCGCTCGGTCAGCCATGGCTGATACCTTCTTCCCACTTGTCTCAGGAAAGGCACTGCTGTCCCCTCTGCTTAGGCCTCAGCTGGCCACTGAACCGCACATGCTTGGCCACGTGGGACCAGCTGGGCCAGCACGCCCCTCTGACCGTGGCCCCCGCCCCACTCAGTGCTGAGGGGGAGCAGAGATAGCTCGGCAGACAGGATTGGCCTGGGGCGGGCATTTGCCCAAGGGGCGCGGTGTGATAATAAGGGTATGAGGAAGACCCAAGCCCAGATAGCTCTGTTAGGGTGCCTGAAATGCCACCGTCCGAAACTGGGTCCTCTAGGTCAGTCCCTCCTCTCCCACAGGGTTTCTGTTAAAGCCCACACCCCCTAGTGGGGGGGGGCCCTGAAAGGTGGGAAGAGGAAACACTACTAAGTCAAATGCTACAATTGATCCTTACATTTACCCGGCAGGGCTCTAAGCTTGATGTTGTTATGCTCTCAACACCCCATTTCCGGGATTTTCAGTAGATTCCTTTTAGAGTAGAAGTGGCTGCCTTAGCTTAATGCCAGCATACCCCATGTCTGAGATATTAGGGCGCAGGTAAAGGTGAAGTGGCTTTTCCTCAGCCTCGTCTGGGATCCTCAGCGAGTTTATCTGACTTTCTTCCCGGTGGGGCTTGAGAGCAGAGAGTGGGGCAATGCTCGGGCCTTGAGAAAGCTCAAGACCTGGCTTCCTATATGGAAGTGCCCACCTGGCTCCCACTTTTCATTCTTCCGGAGCCTCACTTATAACCTTTCACAGTTTTGACAGGGCCCCAGCTTCCTTCCAGCTTGGGACTAGAATCTTGCTCACTCTCTGAGCCATCCTCAAATGCTTGACCCCTCCAGGGGGCCCCTCGACTGCTGTTCTGGCCTGGTTTTGCTACGGGTGGCTACATCCTTGCCCTATCTGCCCCACTCAGGGCACTACGGAGCTCAGGGAGCATTTGGGCTATACCATGCCTCTCCTGCCTTTCTTCCCCCAGTGCCCCAGCTGGGGGTTCAAGGCTGCACAAACCCCATCTGTCCAGCAACGCCAGTGGCCTCCTTTGAGATAGTATCACTCAGGGAGAGGCAGTATGCTAGGAGAGGCCCATAAGAGGCTTTGGGCAACACCTCCTAGGCCAGCTCTGACCCCTGCTCTCGGTCTAGAGAGCTGAAACCCACCTTGCCCTTCCTGCTTAGGAAGAAAAGTCTAGAGCAGGCCAAAGTCTTACTGACCCAGAATCTGGGAGAGAATTCTGGGCTGCCCCAGGGAAGGAGGAGTGGAGGAGTGCCAGCCCTGTCCTCCCAACCTGAAAGGCATGGCAAGAGAATGACCTGAGGCTGCTGGTGGTTCCAGCCCAGAAGGAAACAAAGCCCAAGCCTGAGGCCTTAGAGTGAAGCCCCTGGAAGAACTGAAAAGTCCAGCATTTAAAAGCCAGTGGATTGGGGTGCCTGGCTGGCTCAGTGGATACGGCATGCAACTCTTGATTTCGGGGTTGTGAGTTCAAGCCCCATGTTGGGTGAAGAGATTACTTAAAAAAAAAAAAAATCTAAAAAAAAAAAAAAGCCAGTGGATTAAAGAAAAAAAAAAAAAAGGGGGTAATTTTGAATTGAACAAGAATGGAAATGACACTCCTAGCTGGGTTATCCTTAAAGTCTGCCCATGGGATTATTAAATTGGCATAGGCCCTCCAGGACCATGAAGTGGGTGATCCTATAGAATTATGTTCTTCTTCCAGAGTTTTCCAAATTGGAATCACGAGAAAATGTGTGTGTGTTGGGTGAGAGAGTGTGCAGGCGGGTGAAGACAAGGCTCCCTCTGTGCAAATAACCTTGTTTATTGAGCCATTAAACAGGATGAAACAGGTTTCTCTCCCTTGGGGCTTTTCGGAGCCTTCATGTCCTGATGGGCCGCAGGACTCCCTGACGCAGGGGTGCGGCAGGTGGATGGATGGTAGAGGACTCAGTGTTCCCAAGGACCATAGGAACCCTTTGTTCTGGAATTACCAGTTAACATCTCCCGAGGAAACAGCATTTGGGCAACACCGCTGACTCGCTCTGTGGGTAATCATTCTGTTATTTGCCGTCACGCGTCAGTCCTGCTCTCCTCAATTATGGGAAGACAATTCTAAAGAACTGAAAACTGAACATTTCTCCTCCTAAGAAACACTTCAGTCATCTAATCTGTCATGGATCATTGGGGTGACCCCCTCAGACTTGCTCTAGGACTCCTCTCCAGAAGGGATTTTTTTTTTTTTAGGGGTGACCAACACAGCCCATTTTTAAAACTGAAAGTCCTGCATCCCAGGAACTCCCTCAGTCCTGAGCAAACCAGACCACCAGTCTCAACTGCTTCTTCGCAAGTATTTCAACAGCAGGGGTTGGCTCCAAGGAGCTCAGGGAGCTCTCTGAGCCCCCCAGGGCACCTTGTAAGGGGACTGTTTCAACTGATTAGGCTACTGGCCAGCCCTTCCTCTGCCTTCTGTCCCGCCTCCCGTCCTGCGGGTCACACTGCCTGGGTCTCCTGGGCCAGTGGAAAAGGGGAGGAAAGTTGCCTGGCCCTCGTAAGACACTCTGAGCAATGGCTCTGGAACCCTAAAGAATCCTGCTCATCCTGGCCCCTGCCCTGCACAGACTCTCCAACCCCCCTCTTACTTCACTCACAGTGCTCTCCCTGACTCTCCCATCAGTTCCTACCAGGCTTTCAAGACCCGGGCAGTACCCCTCCTCCAGGAAGCCTTCCAGAGTGCTCTAGCCCATTCTAACCCCTTTGTCCTCCGCCCTCTGTTTGTACTGAGTCCACAGTCCTCATCAGATTCATCTACTGCCTCCTGGTGACTTCTGGGCTTCTTAGCGAACTTCCCAGGAGTTGACGCCTTGCCTGCCTGGCCAGTCTGTGAGACCCACGTCTGCCCACCTACAGCCTGGCCCAGCCCCGGGCCAGGCACGTGGAGATGCTCAGAAGTGGTGCACTGGTTGCTGCTGGAGCCCCTTTCCCTCCCCTCTGCAGCTCAGATTTTCAGGGAGGGACCCACCCTTGGGAGAGTCCTGAGGGGTCGGGTTACATGGGAGCAGGCTCCCTCCCACACAGAGACACAACACTGGCCTGGCCTATGGAGAGGATATGTTGGGGAGGGGGTTGCAAACCCTCGGGATTCTGGGAGGTGGGAGCTTGGGCTGCAAGGGGAGTCTTTGAGGCACCTGGTAGGGAGTGGCAGAGCCAGTCAGGACAGCTGCCTGCCCTGGAGCAAGTTTCCCAGCCTCTGTTTTCCTCACTTCTCTCCCTCTTCTTGACTCCAGGGACTGTCCCTTCTCTTGCGTGGGCTCTTCCTGGAGGTTGTGACCCAGTCCAAGGCTTAAGCTGCTTACAATACACCGAAAGGCAGACACTCAGTGCCTGCTAAGGGGGTCCTAGCCAGGATCCCCTCCAGGAGACAAAGCCCCAGAGATATCTGTCCTGAACTCCCACCTCCTTCCAGGAGCCCTGCTGGCAGAGGCCTGTCTGATCCTGAGACTGCCCTTGCACATTCTTGGGTAGCAGCTGGTGCTGGAACACGCGGTGACTTGCCCTGAGAAGCCTCTATGGGCCTCTATGGGCAGCTGTCTGCTCCAGTCTCTGTCCGCCAGAAGTCTGAGCAGAGAGCGAGGCCCTACTTGAGACAGGTGCTAGTCTGGCAGAGGTCCGTTTACCTCCTCTCCCTCCTGAGATCCTGACACCCGCAGGCTCAGGAGGTTGGGCTTTCGTCAGCCCCTTTCACAGCAGACAGTTCCTCACAGCCTGGGGAGGGATACTCAGCCACAAGGACTCGAGGGGGGGTGCCAAAACTTGGAGTTTCTCCTGATTTTCCAGGTTCTTCTGTGAGGCTCAAGGGTTTGCAGATAAGGACCCACAACTTTAGAACGTTTATGGCCATTATATAGATTTTTGTATGTGTGAAATATTTCACCAGAAAGAAATACACTACATCCGCGTGGTGGGACATTGCTCAGCAGTGGGAAGGAGCTCCCGAGACAGCCCACAACTGGGCTGAGCCTCCGGCAAACTGCGCTAGCTGAAAAAGGCTTCCCTGGGGCTCACAGTCTCGAAACAACAGGATTTTGGTAACAAAGAACACATCAGTGGTTGGCAGGGGTCAGACCAGCCCTGAGGTCAGATGCTCCCAGAACAGGCCTCTTCTGGAAGAGGTCCCTCCACTGTAAGCGAGGGGTGGGCAGAAGGGCTTCTTCCCCTCCCTGCTTCCATTATTACCAGTACCTTCCTTTCAGCCTCCAAGAGAGAACTCAGGTTGCTCTCAATGGCTCCTGACATACTAAGCCTTGACCAACCTGCATAACCCACCCTACACCAAACCCTTTACCCTTCTCTCCTGGGATACAGAATGTCCGTAGCTCAGGAAGTTCTGTGTCCAGGGCTCCAGCTAGGTGCCAAAGAACAAATCCTGATAAAGGAATGGGACAGGCCGGAAGTGGAAGCTGGCGACACTGATCCCCCTGGCTGTGTCACAGACTCCCTAGAGGAGGGTAGCCTCCCAGCCCACCCTCTGTGCACACTAATTTGTGGGTTTCCTGCTGTACCACAGCGACAGGGCAGGTAAAAGTTGATGCGGGGTCAGATGATGGGATTTGGAATTCTATGATTTCTTTGAGCATCAGTGGCCTAACCCATCATGACCCAAAGCAGGTACCAAGGGCTCCTAATCCACCGGGAACTGGGGCAGTCTGGTAGAGTGGAAAGGCTTTAGAGTTAGAAAGAACTGGGTTCCAACCCCAGCTGGGCCGTCTATGAGGCCCTTGACCTGGGGCATTTTGGGCTTGCAGTTTCTCTTATGGGTGTTGTGTAGTTAGGCGGCTTGATACCCCCGCCCCTGCCCTTAATCCTGGAGGCAGCAGCCTGGAGAGTCCAGGAGCCCAGAAGGAAGGAAGCATAAACCCCTCTGAACCTGGCAAGCGGAGGGGTTCTAAAAACCGCAAGAGATGGAGATTGGTTGGAGGCCCAGACAGGGAGACTGGGCATCTGGGCAGCTGCCGTGGCCGCCCCTCCTGGTGCTGCTGCCCGCTGTGTAACCCTGGCCCTCAGATGCAAATGCGGGAGCCACGAGGAGGCTAAGCGTTAGGTCTCGACTGAAACCTGGAACGACTGAGCTCACCTGTACACGATTCAGCTAAGAACAGAGGATTGAGATAGAAATTCAGCTCAGCTGTGGGAAAATAGTTGCAGGTTTGCACCATTGGGTTTGCGATCTATAAAAAAAGTGGACCCGCGACACAGGTGCACGCTTTCACATATGTACTTCTGCACTCAGACACACACGGCGCACGGACGTCTCACACACATAAAGCGCACGTGCCCAGTGAGCGCTGGTAAACGCTTAACAGCCAGCTTTCTGCAAGACAACGACCGCCTGATTTAGAGTAGTCGCTGATTTCCGTGTTGTAAATATTCGCGCCATGGCAATTTTGAGCTGTAGTCTGATATCACCTAATGGAGGTTAGAAAGATGTGCACAGCTAGCTGTTCGTGAGCGAGTGCGAGTCTGCTGCCGCGTGCCACTGCCAAGTTACGTTTATACGTCTGTGCGTCTGCTCAAAGGTGCCTGAAGATCCAGGATTGCTTAGGTTCCTTTAAGAATTGAAGTTCCAGTTGCAGTTCTATACATACACTAAGCTCGGAAAAATGCAGGAAGATATTATCTCAAGTACATGTGCTTGTAAACAAGTTCGTCACTTAGAAACCTATACAAGTTCAAATATATAAATAAGTATAAACACATCTACATATAGATACACATAAGTCAAAACGTGCAAAGAAACCGCACATAGATACCCACAGACTCAGGAAGGGGGAATAAACCAACCTGATTTTCTGGGGTTGCTGCACTGACGTAAGACCGCACACTTTCGGATCAAGGGGCGGGAGACTAGAAGATCAGACTATTTATGTTTATAGTCAGCCGCCTGTACTTGCTTCTGCACTCTGTCCCCCTCACCCTTCCTCGCATCTTCTGGCTTATTCCTGGCTGTCCTGCAGGTCTAGAAGAGCCCCTCTCTCACCTTCCAGCTACCAGCCCGGGAGTCCCACCTCCACCTTCAGTAAAGCAGCTGCTTACCCCTCTTCTTTCACTGTGGGAAAGTCAGTTCCACCTTCTGTCTCTGCCCTCATCCCAGATCAATAGAGGGAGAGGTCAGCATGACCCCCCACTTGGATCCCTCCTCCTGACTTCTGCTCTGCCCTATCCCTCACCACTTCCTTGTTCATTTCATTCTTGCCCGGGCCATTACCCCAGCCTTCTAAATGTCTCCCTGCTCCAGGCTCTTCCCTCCCATTTGTCCTGCTATAAGGAACCTGCCAGATTAATGATCCTAAGCACAGTGCTGACGTCACGCTTGTGCCAGCAACTTCCCAATTCAGGACAGATTAGGGCTGGATCCCTTTGAGGCCCCTTGACCACTTCTCCAACTCTTGCTTCCGCAGGCCAGTTTCCCTACTGTTTTCTCCAAATGTCTTTCCCTCCCCAGTCTGTTGTGCAAATTGTCTCTGCTACAGAATCTGCTTGTTCCCCTCTTTAGTTCACAGTGGGGCAATTACTACCTCTTGTGACTGTGACACAGTGCTTTATGGTTTATAAGCACTCTCAGAACTATTTATGGACCTCCTCTCATGTGCCCTGTATGGAGGTTAGCCCTGGAAATACAATGAGTCAAAACAGATGTGGTTGTGCTTTCATGAACCAAGTCGACATAACCTGTTGAGGACCTTGGGTCCCAAAGTTCTCTGACCCCAAATCACGTGGATTTGGGAGGGAAGAGATTTTCCTGCTGTTCGTTTTGCCTGCCCCACACCGCCCCCACTCCCATTGGAAATCTGGCCCCCCTGGAGCCCCGGGGGACAAAGAACAAGGCTGTGGCTTGGGGAAGGAAGAGGACTTTACCAACCACATGAGCACTCCGGGGGCAGCTGTTGGGATGTTGCAAGCCCAGTAAAAGGGACCATTAAACTTTTACAAAGCTACATAGAGGTTAATACTTGTATATATTGCCACATCTTTACTTCCTTCCTGTAACTGGCACCCCCACAGTGAGGAACATGTATTCGTGTGAGGCTAAGCTAATTGCTTCGGTTTCAGAGCCTGTTTCCTCACTTGTAATATGTGGTTAAGAAATCTCTGATATTTTCATGGGGTTGTTAAAATAATCAAACAAGAGGCACCTGGGTGGTTTGCTCTGTTGAGACCCAACTCTTGATTTCGGCGCAGGTCATGATCTCAGGGTTGTGAGATCGAGCTCCACGTGGGGCTCTGTACTTGGTGAGGAGTCGGCTTGGGATTCTCTCTCCCTCTTCCCCCCACCCCCACTCTCTTGTGCTCGCTCACTCTCTCTCAAAAATAAATCAAATCTTCAAAAAATAATCAAATGAGATAAAAGTATCTGAGAGTTTTCTAAAGCTATAATGTACAAGGCTGTTAAAAGTTCAGAAATAACAGAAGTAAAACCAATGAATCACTGAAGTAGTAATTAATGAAAGTTTACTGAGCACACACCAAAAAGTTTGTAGACCAGGAGAACGCAAGCCAAAACATGGAATGAGGCTCAGAGATACATGGTTATAAACCAGCTTATTTAGGGGCGTCTGGGTGGCTCAGTTGTAAACGTCTGCCTTTGGCTCAGGTCCTGATCCCAGGGTCCTGGGATCAAGCCCCACATTGGGATCCCTGCTGGGTGGGAAGCCTGCTTCTCTCCCTGCTTGTGTTCCCTCTCTCGCTGTCTCTCTGTCAAATAAATAAAATCTTAAAAAAACACACCCATCTTATTTAGTGACAAGACAGTGACCGTTTATTCGTTTGTGCGATTGGTTATTGTGGTGTCTAAATGGGGTATCTCTCCATCAGACAGCGGGCGAGGGTCTGGTGGAAGCTGGTGGAGCCGGAGGTGAAGGAATTCACCTGAGGGAGAACAAAGGCGATAGTAGTTTGTTGAATACACCGCAAGGGAGCAATAGCACGAACGCAGAGGGGAGGCTGTCTGCAACAAGGCAGTGAGTGGGGGCTGTTTTTAAAGGCCAAACGCGCGAGAAGGTGTGGTGACATAATGGAATTTTCCCTTTTTTGGTAACTGTGCCTGGTTTTAAGGAGCTCTATGTTCAGTTAGGACCTATGGTCACCCCATAGGCCCGTCTGTAGATTCAGCCAAGTGGTGGCTGTGGGCCCTTTCTACATTCCATTGCTCAAGCCTGTTTGCCTAAAAGCAGCCTGTATGGTTACAATATTAAAGTTTTTTTTTTTTTAATGATAGGGAATTGGTCAGTGGTTACCTCTTATGAACTTTGGGGAACAGTTCAAGTTGTGCTTATGATTTCTAGAGGCCTAAGGAACAAATGACCCAGGTCAAGTTAGTCTTGCCAAAGAAGCTAAATTAAGCCTTGTGTGTGTGTGACTAGACTGGTTTTGTCCGCTCAGGGAATTTTCAAGCTGGTCTGTTAGCTTATTTTGCAATCCTGTGTTTTACAATCTCAAGTGTGCTAGCCACATTTCAAGTGTTCAGTAGTCCCATGTGGCTACTGGGCTGGACCGCAGCTGGTAATTAGTAACATAAGTAAAAATCAGTTAAAATCTGCGTAGTACTTTAAGGTTTCCAAAATTCTTCTGATATTTAAATCTTGTGTTAGTCTGGGTAGGTGGGTGTTTATCATTTCCATTTCGTACACGAGAAGCAGCAGCAACTGTGTATAATTAACCCAAGGTCCTCAGCTAGTAAAGCTAATAAATGGTGAACTCAATCCTTGTTTTTGAATCTGGGCACTTTCTCTTTTGCTTCCTTTTCTAAACAAGCAGTACAAAGAGAAACTCTATCATACATACACGTCCCAAGGCTCACTGCACTAGTGTGAAAAAAGGTACAGTCCTTTAAAATCCACCTACAATCTCCTCTCCTCTAAAAAATCCTGCCCAGTTTAATCCCACCGGAATCCCACCAGAGTTCCAGGATTCTAAAAACATGTGTTGGATTAAGCACCTTCCAGCTCAGATGTTCTGCAAAGATAAATGACTCAGGTGGGCATTAAAAAAAAATCCTGCCTCTCTGATATTCTCTAGGACACAGTGATTTACTTTTCAACTACTCCTGAGGGTTACATTGTAGTGTTTCAGCATCCCAAATAAATAAGTCATGCAGTAAGACTCCTCTCTTCCAGTCTGAAAGAGCACACATACACCAAAGGTTCACACCAAAACATAACCAGAGCCAACTGGCAATCAGGGAAAGAAACTACTAGTGCAGGGTTTCTCTAAGAGGACACAGAAAGTATCTCCAGGGATGGGGAGCGGGCAGAGCAGGGACCAAGCCAGTTGGTGAACTGCCCTGCAAAAGACTTGCCCCTAAGGCTGCAGCTCTAAGAGCAAGGGCAGCTGACCGCCCTCCTGGCCCGACAAGCCGCCCCACCCTGGGCCCAGAACAGCCTGGAGCAACCCGCCGAGGCTGAGGCTCCCAGGAGTCCCAGCCTGGCTCCCCAACCTGGTTAGTATTTCCCCCCCTTCTCGCTCCCTTTCCCTTTTCCCAATCCCGCGGAAGGAAGGAGAGTGGGATGGTGGCTGGAGGGCAGCAACAGGTTTCTAGTCTATGTCCTCGCAAATACCCTGCACGAAGAACTGAACTGAGCGGGTGCTAAGAGCTGATCGCCCCCTTCAGTGGGTTGGAAGGACAGCCTCCAGGGCTTTTCTCCTTTCCCAGCCCAATTCTAGTTACTCCTGATTAGGCATATTCGGCACAAGCGCAGCACGAAGTCTGCGTGGTGTTTCTGTGTGTAAGTGTGCCTTTTGCTATCGCCAGGCAGGTGCTGGGTTGGACAGCCTAATTTTTTTGAAGATTTTATTTGACAGAGAGAGAGAGAGACCGAGAGAGAGCGCACAAGCAGGAGAAGCAGGACGAGCAGGAAGCAGAGGGAGAAGCAGGCTCCCCACCAATCAAGGAGCCCTGTGTGGGGCTAACCCAGGACCCTGGGATGACGACCCGAGCCGAAGGCAGACGCTTAACCGACAGAGCCACCACCGCACAGCCTCATTTCCAGGGTGGCCCCCCAGTCCATACACTCCCCCTGGACTGTCAGCTGCTGCGACTCGGCGCGGATCACCCACAGCCTACGCGGCTAATAAGCAGTGCGCATGCGGTAGGCGGAGCTGTCAGCAACTTCCGGATGCTGGGGGTGTGTGCGGGCGGGGCAGGGACTTGTCCAGTGGGTGGGAGCCCAACACCCCTTTCTGGCTCCTCCGCTTGGGATCCGGCATCCATCTCCGGAGGCAGGGTCCAGGAGGAGGGGAGGCCTCCGGCCGGGGTCCGGAGGAGCCGCCGAAGACCGCGCTCGCCCAGCCCGGCAGGCTAGCAGCGCCCCGCCCCGCGCACACGCCGTCGCAAGTCAGCTGGACGGCGCGGGTGTTCACGTGACGGGGGGCGGCGCCCAGCGAGCCAACGGGCTGGCGGGAGAGAAGCAAGCCGAGGGACCTCCGGGGGCGGCAGCAAGGGCATGGCCGCGCTCTACGGGGGTGTGGAGGGGTGAGTGCGGCTCAGCGGAGGGAACCCGGGAGGGGCGGCTTGGAAGCGGCTGGAGGGCAGAAGGAAGGAAGCCCGCGGCCGGGCTGGCAGGCTGGTGCCCTCGCACCTTAGGGTCCGGCCACTTTGGGCTTCTGAGCTGCGGGGCCTTGCGGAGGAGCGGTGTGTGTGCGCGCGGGGACCCTGCGTGTGCACGGCCACACCCGGGGCGGCGGGGTCTTTTATGTTTCACGGCGGAACCACACCCCTCCTCTGTCCCATGAACTACCCACTAGATCTCGCGCTATATCCAGAAGCTCCTCTTCCTTATTCCGGACCCCGGAGAGAGTTTTGCTGAACAGGTGTCAGGTGTGAAGTTGCTGCACTGGGGAGTGGGGAGTAGGAGTGTGATGGAAGCCGAGGATGAAGAGCCTTGCAGGAGGAGATCTGGTAGCTAGAACAGCTGCCAGCGGATACCTGGAACACCTCCGTTCTTGTCAGCATTCCAGATCGAACCCTCTGTCATTCTTGCATTTTTCCTGCTTAGAAACTTATTTACTGGGCTTACTGTAATACCGCTTCCTCGTAGGACTACAGGCAAGACTTTTGCCCCGTCTGGGCTACATTTACCACATGTGTATAGTGAGAAGAGGGATGAATGAGATGATTGCCAAGTCCCCTGCCAGTGGGAGCATTCTATGAAATCTGGGTGTGTCTGGGCATAATAGAGGGTGGCTTTTGTCACAGCCTGGGCGCTTACTTTTGAATCTGAGATTGGGATTACTTGTGTGGCAGGGACATCTCACTGCTGACTCACAGACCCACGTGTCTTTTTTTTTTTTTTTTTTTTGGTTAACGTGAATTGTTAAGGTTGACCTCCCCCATCCTGTACCTGTTGCACTTTTTGAAAATCAGTACAGGACCTTTCACTCATCCCTGTTATGTTCATGTGTAAGACATGACCTATTTTTCTAGTTTGTCAAGAGATTCTTTTGGACATTGAATTTGCTGTCTCCTTCATTAACTACCCCTTGAAACTTCTTGCCATCTTTGAGTTTGATCAGCAGGTCTTTAGTGTCCTGTTTTGATAGTCCCAAGAGTACTGATCAATAAAGAAACCTACATCACACCACCACAGACGTCCCTCCAAACTACCATTTCCCCCAGTAATAAGCATTTCACCATTTGGTTGCGTAAGTAGGTACAGACTCTCCCTGCCCTCTGGTCAGTGTTTCTCTGAAGGGTGTCTTAAAGAACTTGGCAGCTGAAGCTGGATCTTGAAAGAAGCAGAGACATGTGCCAGTCCCTTTAGTCACATTTACTGAGTGTTGGCCTGTGCCAGGCATGAGAATGAATGAAGGGTCTGGAGCTTGGCCCCGTGGAGTTTGTAGTCTGGTGAGAGGTAGACAGAAAAGCAACTAAACACTCTTACCAGAATCTTTACAAGTTATGGGGGCACTGATGTGGTTTAACGAATGGAGCTGTGGCGGTAGGCCACGCGTCAAGAGATTTCAAGGACTAGGTGATAGAAAAAGGGTCTTGCAGGATAAGTAGGACATCCCCGAGGGAAGCCAAGCAGGAGCAACGTTTCAGTCTGGTAGCACATCACACCAAGCCACAGAAGTGGGCTTGGGAACAGGAATTGGGTTTGCCGAAGCTGTCACCATCGCCCTGGGCTCTGCCTATGACAAGGACTGTACACGCTGAGCTGTCCCTGCAGGTTTGTCTGCGCAAGACTGAGTGCCCCCTTGTGTTCCGTAGGGGAGGCTCACGGTCCAAGGTCCTTTTACTCTCAGAGGATGGGCAGATCCTGGCAGAAGCAGACGGACTCAGCACAAACCACTGGGTAAAGACCGCACTGAGGGACCAGTGGGTTTGGTTGTGGTTTTATTCTCTGTAACTCCCGTTAAGATGGTGGCTGGGGCCGAGTATAGCAGCCTGTAGGGGCAACACCGGTCACACAAGCCGTTGTAACTCCTCCTTCCCTTGATTGGGGCCAGCTCATCGGGACAGACAAGTGTGTGGAGAGGATCAACGAGATGGTGAACAGGGCCAAACTGGAAGCAGGGGTGGATCCTCTGGTCCCTCTACGAAGCCTGGTGAGTCTGGGGTAGTGCCTGGGAATTAAGGCGCAGAAACACAGACAGCGGTTTTGACTAGATGAGTCTGATGACTGCAGAGTGAAAGGCCTTGAGGGCTTAGTCTCTGGTCTAGAAACATATTCTCACCCATTCTTATGGCTTCAGTTGTCACCTACAAGCCATAAGGATGGGAAGAGCCCAGGGCTTTGGAGAGCCACTGAGACCCTGGTTTGAATCCCAGTTTTGTCACTCAACATCCGCAAGACCCCTAGCAGGCTACTTAGCTCCTCTAAGCAGCCGTCTCATTTGGGAAATGCCGTAACAGTAGCTACCTCAATTGTTGGGAAGAATAATGACGTCACACATCCCAGAGTGCTGAGCGTAGAGCCTGACCTATAAGCCCTCGTTAAATGTCAGCTGTGAGTCTCAGCTCAGACGTGTCTCTCAAGTTGCTGTAGCTCCGACTCCCCCCGGCCATAGCCTCAGTGACACGTTCTGCAGGCTCAGCTAAACCCCGCGTATTGCACACCAAGCCCATCTCCGCCACTTGCTCTTCTGGCTGACTTTTCGTTGAGGGCACTGCTGACCCTCCCACCATCCACACCTGGCATTATCGAATCCCCTCTCTGGGTTCATTCCCAGACCAGGGTCTCCTGGCAGCCAGCAGCCTCCTGATGGGTCATTGTTGGGGCGGAAGGAGGACTGGAGCTGGATAAGCAGGGTATGCCCAGATGTAGAGTCGGGGTAGACGCCAGGAAGGGGGGGGTGGAGACAGGAGCTGGGGCCGGGGCCCTGCCGGCTCATGCACATCCCACGCGGCCTAGGGCCTGTCGCTGAGCGGTGGGGAGCAGGAGGACGCGCTGAGGACCCTGACGGAGGAGCTGAGGGAGCGATTTCCCCACCTGAGTGAAAGCTACTTCATCACCACGGACGCCGCAGGCTCCATCGCCACGGCCACGCAGGCTGGTGAGGAGGAGGGCGGGTGAGGCCCAGAACTGGTTTTCTGGGGAGAGCCCCTCAGTTACAGCTGGCGAACTTGTCTTGCAGTATCTGGAAGGCAGCCTCCCGCATGCCCTGCTCCTTCGCCTTGCTCTTTTTGCTGGCCGAAGCCCCTGCCAGAGCGAGGACTGGCCGCGGGTGGGAGGGCAGGACAGTGTCTCAGTCAACCTGAGACTCCACGCCTGCGCGGGCCGGGACGAGGCTGGCTGGGAGAGCTAGGAAGAAATCGGGCGGAGCTCTGCGGTAGCGTACAAGGCCTCTGTGTCCTGAGGTCGGCGTTTGACTCGCTCCTATTTGCCAACAGTACCATCTTGGAGAAGTTAATGGAACTCTTGAGTTTCAGTTCCGTCCTCTATAACATGGAGGCAACTGTATTCACAAAGTTGGTTTAGGATGTTGAACGAGTATCACTGTGTGAACAGGGTCTAGCACAGTCCTTGGCGCATAATAGGGACACGGTGAGGCAGGTTGTCACTTAGCTGGGCAAGGAGGCAGGCTCGCGTTGTTCTTTGTCTCCCAGAGAAGGGCTCTGTGTAGATTGGAGCTTCTTTGAAACCCAGGCCCTCCACTTTCAGGCAGGAAACTAGCTGGGCTCCGTTATCTCTGCAAGACTGGGTGGTGAGCCCGGGGCTGGTGTCTATCCTCTTTCCTCAGTCAGAAGCTGTGTGCTCCGTGCAGGGCCTTGGCCACACTGAGCCTCCCGTGCCCTTTCCCCAGGTGGGATCGTGCTCATCTCTGGGACAGGTTCCAACTGCAGGCTCATCAACCCCGATGGCTCTGAGAGCGGCTGTGGCGGCTGGGGCCACATGATGGGGGACGAGGGCTCAGGTGAGTTCATGCCAGCTGGGCCTGGCTCTGAGGCTCAGGGCCCTGGTCCCTTCCCTTCCTGCAGCTCCCCATCTTCCTCTCCCCTGCCCTTGGCCACCAACCGCTTGGGGCTGTCTGGGGACAGCTCCTAAAAAGGTATTGTGAGTCCAGGATAATGACTGAGAGAAGATAGAGTTGCAGATGGTGGACTAGTGGCTGACCTTGGTCTGCAGCCATGATTTGTACCCAGGTTCAGATTCACGCCTCGGCATTAATAGTCGTTGCTTTCCTGGGTTGACTTTGGAGTCCTTAGGGAGAAATTGACACTATGAAGGTTAAGGCCAGAGATGCCAGGACATGCTGGACCAGTCTGCTACTAGGAAAGGAGTCTAGAAACTCCTCCTGCATGACATCTTTATAGGTAGCAGGTATACCTTCTCATAGGGGCCTTTGGCTCATGGCAGTGACCACTTGTGGTCTTTGTGACAGCTGACTGACCTTGTCTTTATTTTTGGGCAGGAGCTGGTGTGACCCAGCCTCACCTCTTGTCTTCCCCCTAGCTTTCCTTTTGTGGATTGGTCAGATACAGCTGAAATCGGGGCGCCTAATTTGCTGTCATACCCTGGCTGGTCACTAACCTGTCTAGGTCTGAGTTCTTCATCTGTGAACTCAGGGAGATCGGCCCATCTTCTTAGCCCTCTCTGCCCTTCGCAGCCTACTGGATTGCACACCAAGCGGTGAAAACAGTGTTCGACTCTATCGACAACCTAGAGGCGGCTCCTCATGACATTGGCTACATCAAACAGGCGATGTTCAGCTATTTCCAGGTACAGCCCCCTGCCTCTGGTAAACATGCACACTGGGATGGGGCAGTGGGGTGCTGAGCAGGAGTGAATGCAGGGGAAGAACTGGGTGAGCCTGAGGGAAGTTGGTGTGAATTTGGATCAGAGCTGGAGGATGGAGAAGTTCCGGGTGAGGACAGGATTCATGATGATGTGGGTGGTGCCTACCAAGAGGACGTCAGGCATGAGGAATGGGCAGGCTGGGGACAAGTGGTTAGCTGGAATTCGTTCTTGGGCAGCTAGGCTCTGCTGGGAGATGAAGGTAGACGCCACTGCAGGCTGGAGTGAGAAGTGCGGGGTGAGGTGAGGAGGCAGCGCACTCAGACGGCAGGTAGAGGTCGGACAGGTGTGTTGGTGAGGGGCTTCTGGCCCCTGTGGGTCAGGGAGGAGAGCCCGTTAAAGAGGTGGGCAGGGAGAGTTCTTGGGGAGGCATAACCTCTTTCCCAGGGCTTTCCTCTGTCTGGGCCGTGCTTATCTGTAGTGGGTTAGGAAACAGCTGTTTTGAGCCGAACCCGAGGTAAAGGGTGAGAGGAGAAGGAAGGTAGGTCTATTTGATAGACCTCTCTGCGTGGGAGCCCCTTACGTGAGCTCGGGACGGGCTCAAGGAAGGAGATGAGAGATGCCGGAAGGTAGACCTGTATTTTCAAGGTTCAGGGATTGACCAATTACAGAGAAACTCTGGCCAGGGCCAAGGTGAGGAATAGGGAGGGACCAGGAAGAGAAATCAGTTTCCATAGGAGCTGCTGTGGAAGCTGCAGGTAAGCCACCCCGACCCAACAGATTGGGTCTAAACCCTGCTGGGGGGTCTGCCATGCCCTCCTTTATCCTTTGGTCATTCTCACAAAGTCACTACAAGGATTGAATGAGCTCGTGTGTGGAACGTGCTTACTCTGTGGCTGTAGGTGCTCACATTGGAGCCCCCCCTCTTCCATTTTAGTGTGTAGTCTGGGGAAGCGTCAGTCCCTCAGGACCTACAGAGGTCGTTTGTTAGGAGAGAAGGACCTTCTGTGGTCAGAGGAGTTTGGGAGAAACGAATAGATTTCTTGGTTCAGGACTTCGTAGGGCCTTTAATTTGCTAATGTGCACTGACTCTGAGAGTTGCAATGTGCAGTAGTCCTTCAGTTGCTTTCGCCAAAGAATTCTCTTGAGGAGCACCGCAAGGAACTGCAGGACACACTTCGGTGCTCCCAGATCTGTGCTCTGTGCTGTATGTATCCAAGCTGATCTGAAAGGAGCGACGGAATCCATGTGGGGAAAACAACTTCCCTCAAATGAGAAATCGCAAATCCTTGTATCCTCTAGAACTGAGAAAAACAACCATTATTCCAGCTTTTCGAACAGACGTCAGGAAGATCAACTTGGGTGGGCAGACTGGGCATTTTCCTTTGCTTCTGATGACTCTCCGTGCCCTTTCTCTCTCAGGTGCCAGATCGGCTAGGAATCCTCACCCACCTGTATAGGGACTTTGATAAATGCCGGTTTGCTGGGTTTTGCCAGAAAATTGCTGAAGGTACTGGAGGTGGGGCAGGGTTTTATTTGGTTTTGTTACCCAAAGACTTCCCTAATTGGGGGATGGAATGGGGTTCGTATGGGAACTGGAAGCTAATTCCCCTCTGACCGAGTGACTTCAGTTCTCTGCCACCACGCACCTTGGTACTGGTGGGCCTGGGGGTGGAGCCGGGACACGTGGGTTGTATCGACAATTGTTTTATATTATCTATGTTTCTCTTCTTAACGGCTGCCATGGCTTGTGCAGGCTGTATGTCTGTTTCTGAGAAATTTCTGAAGCGGTTGCCCTTCGGGCAAATCTGTAATTAAAAAAAAATTATTGATATCCAAAGAACTAGGCGATCATAGAGAGGTTTGGCATGCTGCGTTGGGGGTCAGGAGAAGCTAAACCGTAGGGCTTGTCTGCACAGTGCTGTTTCTCCACTATAAGGTTCGTACTCCCTTTATTTGGATTGCTACAGCCTCACGACGTTGTAGACCCCAGTTACATCTTGCTGGACTGAGGCCCTCTCAGAGCAGAGCTAGGGAGGGGCGGACTAACAGCAGACTGTTGGATGGGAGGGTCAGGCAAGAGCACCAGCCAGCTGCTCAGGTAGGGTCCCCAGAGGTGAGAGACCTTTAGGGACAGACGTGGTAACTCTGTGTAAGCTGGAGTAGAGACCAGATGCCACTGTGCTCCTCTCGTGGGGGCTGCCCTTCTCATTCGAGCGGAATGAGCCGCCTGGGTACAGGACCTCCCTCCCTGGGGAGAAGTACCTGGTGGGGCAGGGCGGTAAGGATGGAGAGACCGCTTTGGAGGCTTGCATACCTACGTGCCATGAGGTGGGCGTCCGTTCCTAATGTAGACCTTTGCTAGCTATAGGTGTTCCTCCTGTTTCTGCCCTGCAACAGAGGGAATAACAGGACAGGCAGCTCCCTAGGTACTCACCACTCCCCCCCCCCCCCCAGGTGCTCAGCAGGGAGATCCCCTCTCCAGGTTTATCTTCAGGAAGGCTGGGGAGATGCTGGGCAGACACGTGGTGGCAGTGTTGCCTGAGATTGACCCGGTGAGTCGAGGTGGGAAAGGAAACCTGGACGCTGCTGGGCCAGATTTGGCTCTTTCCCATCAGGGATGAGACTGTCCCATCAAACTCTGTAAAGGGGTCACGATTTTAAATGAACTTAGGGTGTGAGGAAAAACTCTGTTAAAAGTCTTTAAGACATAAAAGTTCTTGGGGCCAGCACCTCCCCTCTCTGGCTGGCCCACAGCCTGTATTTATAAATAGTAAATTATTTTAACATGGTGCATGTTTCCATCCACTTCCCTCCCTTCTCTTTCCTTCCTCTCTATTGTTACTTCACTCTTTTTCCTTTCCGTTCTCTCCCTTGGCTTTATGAATCTCCCTTTTCTTCAGCCCACCTTGGCTAGAGGGAGAGTAACAGGGATCGGGTGGACTGGTCTTAAGATACTACCTGATTCAGCCCTGGAGAGGTGTGGTCGCCCCCAACGTCCATTTCGCTCTCTGCCAGGTCTTGTTCCAGGGGGAGATGGGCCTCCCCATCCTGTGTGTGGGCTCTGTGTGGAAGAGCTGGGAGCTGCTGAGGGAAGGTGAGCCTGGGGTGGGCATTGGAGAGGTGGGTACCCAGGAAAGCTGCCTGCCCAGGGAAGACTTGGGGGCCTGGGTCCTGAGGCCTGGACGGACCATAGCCCTCTGCCTTCAGTCTGCCAGGGAGCCCTTTACAGTGTCTCACCCAGCTTCCTTGGAGCCAGAAGGACCTGTGGGTTGTATTGACAAAGATGTTCTTTTTAAAGGATTTATTAACATGCATCCCTTCGTAAAGATTGAAGACCTCCCTTGAAATCAGAGCTTCTGACCAGCATGTGGTGACATCTCTAGTCAACACAGGTGCAGCCAGAAGGGGAAGAAGCTGCCTTCTTCACCCTTGCAGTGTTGGTTCAGGTCGCTGTGTGGTTTCCGTTAGACATTCTGAAGTAGGTGGAGGGCCCCGTTGCTTCCTTGAGTTCCTGGCATCGAGTGCCTGGTGGCTGCAGGCTCCAGTACCCCACGGCCGTTGCTAGGCTCACGTACCCTGGTGCCCTGCCTGTTAGGGATTTGGTGCGTGGGCCCCTCGAGGACCTGCACAGGAATGCCTCAGGGCCTGGGCCTCTCCTTTCCCTCCACCTTCTCCTGGTCTCGACCACAGGGTGCTGGTCTACTCTCACCTCCGCCCTCTGCCCTCTTTCCCTTCAGGTTTCCTTCTGGCGCTGACCCAGGGCCGAGAGATCCAGGCCCAGAACTCCTTCTCCAGCTTCACCCTGATGAAGCTGCGACACTCCTCTGCCCTGGGCGGGGCCAGCCTCGGGGCCCGGCACATCGGGCACCTCCTCCCCATGGACTACACTGCCAACGCCGTTGCCTTCTACTCCTACACCTTCTCCTAGGGGCTGGCTCTATCCCTCCAAGCCCAGTGGACATTGGGTGCTGGAAAGGAGGCTCCCCCCCCCTTTTTTTTTAAAAAGAAAAACACATAGAAAATAAATGCACTTTATCCACTCCCCAATTGCATTGTGTTATCGAGCACACTTGCTGCGTACATCCTCATTGCACCTGTCGGCAGCTATCCCAGAGAGCTCAGGAACGGTTTTAGTCTAGAATTTAAAGCCCCGTGCCCAGGTGCTTGGCCTGTGGTTTGTAATCTGCTCGCCGTACAGTTGGGCAGATAATTCATGTGTGTCATCCCTTCCCACCGCCCCCCTCAGCATTAGCATACTTATATGCCGTGCGGCTGCCAGGTAACTGTGACCTCAGTTTCTCTGGTCAAAGTGAGTAATGTTTCCTACCCAGCCATTTTCCCTGGAACTACGTGTTCTCTGTGGAGAGCATCACTGGAAGTAACCCTAGACACTTCACACCCTCTCCTCCTGATAGTCCCAGTAGGATTTAAGAGATGGTACCATTGTGGTGGTGAGAATTACCTCGCTGAATTTGGTCCTTATAGGTAAACAGCATATTTTGCAGATTTCCCCCCATGAATAAGTTTTTTTTTTTAAGATTTTTATTTATTAGAGAGAGAGAGAGAGAGAGAGACAAAGCACAAGCAGAGGGAGCTGCAGGCAGAGGGAGAAGCAGGCCCTGAGGTGGGGCTTGGTCCCAGGACCGTGGGATCATGACCCAAACCAAAGGCAGATGCTAAACCGACTGAGCCACCCAGGTGCCCCCATGAATGAGTTCTTGAGAGGTTATGAAGATGGCTGAGATCTAAGAAGGCCAACTAGACACAACGAGATGGCCTACTTATTCCTGGTGACTTCTAGCCTGGCTCTGGTTATAATATGACATTTTGCATTTGTTGTGTGACACGGAATGATGAACATCAGTGAAGAGCAAACATGATTTCTGTCCTTTGGACCCTTCTAGTTTGATTGGTAAAGAGAAGCCCAAAGCTTCCTGTTGTGCGGCGCATGGTGCTTGGTGAACTGGAGACAGTCTTGGTCCACAGTGGCTGCCTCTGCGGGTGTTCAGAGTGTAAGCTGTTAGAAGGCATGGAACATGTGCATTGGTTATTCTAGGTCTTGTTTTCAACTAAGATTTTTGTCTTCCTCCTGTATCAGGTGATTGACTCAGTAGGTCAAGGAAGAGGTGGAGATGTTCATGTCTACCGAATACTTTGGGTGATCTGTGCTGCAGAGGTCCGGGATCTGCACTTGAGGGAGCTCTACCCTATAGCTTTTGAGTGCTGATGAAGCCCTTGAAGAGGTCTTGGATACTTGTTTCTCAAGTCAAATGACACTTCTTTCATAGTGTAGAACAGTGTGGCAGTGGCTCTCCTCCCATCAGCCCTAGCCCAACACAAGCAGCCAGCGTTTTGAGCAGTAAGAACTCAAGCCAAGTCGCTTCTGCGGAGACAGCCAGCCACCTTCACATCTCCTGTGGTCCAGATCACTAGGGGCCAGCTCTCAGCAAGTCCCATACATCTGGTAAAAAGCTTGCAAAGAGAAGGACATAGAGGAGGTGTCTTTGCTATATCTCACAGTCCTAAGAACACTTATTAGTGTCAGGGAGCTTTGGAGGAGTTTTTGTTTGTTTTGTTTTGTTTTTAAAGATTTATTTTAGCGCACAGCGGGAGGGGCACAGGAAGAGGGAGAGAGACCCTCAAGCCGACTTCAAGCTGAGCGCAGAGCTGATGTGGGGCTTGGTCTTATGACCCTGAGATCACAACCTGAGCCAAAACCAAGAGTTGGGCACCTAACTGACTGTGCCACCCAGGCGCCCCTGGAGAAGCTTTTTATGTGATCTTGGGACCAGGAACAAGCAGTATTTTGGATTTAGAATCTAAAATCTCATTGGTGGAGAGTGTATAATAGAACATAAACATAAGAGTTTATAGTCTTCAAGAATATGGCGATCTCTCTTCCTTACCATTGTCTAGGCTCTACTATTTCCATTGGGAGAGCTGAGCAAGGAGCACATCTTGATCGATTTTTTTAGTCCTAGTACATAAGTATTGAATAAACGTTAGTTAAAAAAAAAATAAAGACAATGGGGTGCCTGGGTGGCCCAGTTGGTTGAGTCCAACTTGTGATTTCGGTTCAGGTCATGGTCTCAGGGTTATGGGATTGAGCCCTGCATCCAGTCTCCACGCTCAGCTGGGAGTCAGCTTGGGATTCTCTCCCTCTGCACCTCCCCCATCTTGTGTGCGTGTGCTTGCTTGCTCGCTCTCTCATAAATAAATAAATCTTTTTTAAAAAAAAAGACAGTATTAAAGTGTACAAGGTCCAGGGGCGCCTGGGTGGCACAGCGGTTAAGCGTCTGCCTTCGGCTCAGGGCGTGATCCCGGCGTTCTGGGATCGAGCCCCACATCAGGCTCCTCTGCTATGAGCCTGCTTCTTCCTCTCCCACTCCCCCTGCTTGTGTTCCCTCTCTCGCTGGCTGTCTCTATCTCTGTCGAATAAATAAATAAAATCTTAAAAAAAAAAATAAAGTGTACAAGGTCCAATGTGTTCCTAGTTCCTTTAGCCAGAGATGTGATGGGTGGCTTATTTTCCAGTTAGTAACAGAGGTTGCAGTGCAGAAAGTCATTGTCATTTTTAATGGGTTTCTCCCCCTTTCATTTAAACTTGGAGTCTCCTTCCCTAATAACAGGAGCAGTTACTGGCATTCCATACTATCAAGGCACTGGAGACGAGCCTGAAACAGCCTTGTGCCAAGGCAAGAGCTTAGAACAGGAACTGGCCTCAAGTGAAGCCCACACACTACTTTCATCTGCCTGTGTGATTTCATGACCAGCACAGCCTCATCTGTCACATTCATTCAGCAAACACTGAATGTCTGCTGGCTGTGAGGGGTGCTCTGAGGATTAAAAATGAGTACACCCTTACACCTTATACCAGCTGCGAAGCTGGCAAAAATTTCTGGAACTGCATGTTTACAATATCTGCTTTTCTGTAATGTATTCAAGTATGTTTAATGAAATGTTTCAAGTGCATGAATACAACATTCACATCTTCAAGGGTATGAATAGTTCAGGCCTGTGTGTACATAGTGATGGTATCTCAGAAAGCTCTACACAGGCTCAGGTATTTCCCCCGTGGTTTTAGGAAGGCAGCAAAGAAATAACAGCACTCAAAGCAAAACCCACGGGCCATGGTCTGGTCCCATGATCTTTTTGCCACGTGATAAAGCCCCGTCAGAGAATCACTGGGAGGTTGGAGCTAGGTGTACACTGAATAAATACGGATACCAAACATCCCCACAACAGAACGGTGCCTGTTTGTTAACCCCGTAGGCCTGGTACCGAGGACAGTGCTTGGTCCCTAGCAGGCTCTCACACTTGTGCAGGAGTTGAAAGGCAGATTCAGAACCTTTGCTTGTTTTCTAGATAGGAGTCAGGTTTCCCCTGGTAGGAAGATAACAGCTATCCAATTTCCTTTCGGGTCCAAGGATTTCCTGTTTACCGCCTTTGTTCAGAGCTGTGCACATCACCGTGCGCATTACTGCCGCTATGTATTAAGCCCCCTCCCCATGCCAGGCAGTATTTTGAAATTCGGTCTGATTTTCACCGCAGTCCTAGGAGGGAGGTGTTGCGTCTTTATAGATAAACTGAGGTGCAGGCTGAAGGCACTGAGAAGGTGCTGGAGGTGGGATTCACTCAGGTCTGCCACTTCCAAACCAACGCGTTTACTACTTTGCAACACTATTTAGAACGGAAAACGATGCAACTAAAACCATGATCCGTCTTGAGACAGAAATCTCACAAGGGGTATCTGCGTGGCCGGTCAGTTAAGTGTCTCTTGGTTTCTGCTCATGTCATGATCTCTGGCTTGTGAGATCAAGCCCTGAGTCAGGCTCCACGCTCAGTAGGGAGTCAGCTCGAGATTCTCTCTCCCTCTGCCCGCCCCCTCCCTCCACCAAATGAATAAGTCTTTAAAAAAAAAAAAATCTCTCAGAAACACACACCACACATACATTCCCTGTACGATGATATATAATCACCCAACCTTAGGAAAAACAGATCCCACTGCCGGCAAGTAAATACATTTTATTCCTCATATTATTGAGATTTTTCCACAGCTGCCATTTGGTTTGCATAGCAAAATTTTTAAAAAGTAACTTTTCCCCATTTTTGATATTTTTATGAAAATCATTTTCTTCGATTTTAAAGCCCTGCCCCTCCCCCAAAGACATATTAATAACTACCACGTTATGTGTGTTTAGAGGAGAAAAAAGGAACGGAAACAGCTTTTAAACACTTGTGAAACAGGGCTCAAAGCCGAAAGTCAAGACGGAGGCCCGCTGGAGGTGCTAAGCTGCCCCGGGCACATCAGCGCTCCGCCATCCACACCACGACGGGGAAGCCACGCGCAGACCCTCGCGGCTTCTCGCTCCACGCTCCGCTCCCTCTCTCCTCCCCTCCCGCTCTGCTGGCGCCCGGCTCTCCAAACCCATCCAACGAAGGCAGCGCAATCTTGAACACGTGTTAACTCTGTAATGGAGACAATACTGCATTGGGAAAGTTCAGAGATTCCCCTCCATCCAGTTCGGGAGGATAAAATATCCAACAGAGCACAGATGGTTTCACTTTCGTGTCCACTCAAAACATACTCGTTCAATGATCAGATGCTTCAGAAGTCCTGATGTGTAGACAGCACAAAAGTTCCTTATAAAAAAGAAGTTGCAAAACTATAAAAATTTCTGCAGCAGTGTAGGCTCGTCGCGAGGAGCTACTGATGGCGACGCTGGTCGGGATGAGTTGTTCATGAGCTGGGCGCCACAGCCTGCCTACGGTCCTGCGCTCCGCGGGTTCTGTTTAGCCCCCAGGAGGCTGACATCTAAGGTTACAAGACTCCCTGCTGACAAAACGTGGCATATCCATCCATGGAATACCACTGAGCAGTCTGGAAGAACAAACTACCAACACAAGTTATACCTCATGGATCAAACTCAAAAATATGCTCAGGGAAAAAGCCAGTTGCAGGGTTCCATTGATATGATGCCCGGAAAAGGCAAATTTGTAGAGACAGAAAGATAAGTGGTTGCCCAGGGCTGGGAACAGGGACTATGATGTAAATGGACACAAAAGATCTCATGGGGTGGGATGGAAAATGTCTAAAGCTGAGTATGTTTTATGTTGTGGTCTCACCACTCAGGACACGTACTAAAATAACCAAAATGTATACCTGAAATGGGTGAATTTTATATGTAAAATATGCCTCAATAAAGTTGTTAAAAAATAATAATGCCTGCTTCCCAAACCACATAACAAGCATTAAACATTTCTGAAGGCTCAATTACTGGGGCAGGATTATCACTTAGTGTCTCGTTACCAGTGAAAACACTGTACCATTTTCTAGTAAATAGCTTAGAGTTTCACCATGTACACCAGAACTGGGTCAATCCTCCTGTTCTCTCCACTCATTTTCCAAACTATTGCATTATCCCCTGGGAGAGTGGCTGGGGATACACAGTCTTCCCCAGTAGGTGGCCATCCCCAAATCTTGGGCAAATCTGTGAGGTGTCTGCTCATCCCCATACCTAAACGTCACCTAAACCAAGAACCACCATTAACCTGCGATCCTGGGACCCTTATCGAAGAACAGCAGTCCTCTCTGATCACAGCAGGGTCGATTTCCGGGCACCTGATGTTTCTACATGGGGTCTGCAGCAGCATTAACACGAGAGGATTCAGTCAAGTGGTTTCTTGGAGCTCCTTCTTCACACAACTTTCCTCTCTGACATATATAATTGCTAGAGTATTGTAATGACCTCCTTACTCCCTAGCCTCTCCAAAATCAAGACACAATTTAAGGACAATACACAATTTTAAAAAATGCTGCTTAGTATTTCACTAAAACATTTTTAAAGCCATAGTTAGCATTATAACCTTGAAGAGACTCCAGCTGTTTTGATTTTGAAAACTAAAGGTGCTGCAAAAGTCCAGCCTCTTCCTTACAGTCTGTTTTGGCTTGACCATACGTGACCCCAAAAGTCAACTGCTGCAGTCAGAAACGCCCAGAGACCCACAGCTGCAGGTGCTCAGGCCTGTGCTGTAGCTGTCAAGTTTCCCACTTCGGTTCAAAGGCCCGGAGAAACTGAAAAGGCATTTTCTTGTTTTTTTCTCTTGAAGGGCAAGAGGTAAAATAATTTTCATCTTGGAGTTTAGAATCCAATAATCACAAAACTCAGAAATCAGTCACTAATAAACTTACACTGGGACCAGCCAGAACTGGCACTCATTGAAAACGCACACTCTATCTCTATACGAATTCTCAAACTTCCAATTGCCAACAGAACAAGTTTAAACACAGTAGTGGCTTAAATTCAAAGTCAAAATAATCACTTATAAAGTACCTGCCTCACCTTTAAAAGGTCACGCACCCAGACTGGTTCCTATGAGGAAAGGTCGGAGACAGGGCCCCCCAGCCTTTCCCCAGCAAAGGTCCAACAAGACCCCCATGCATTTTCTAATAAGGAGCTGGCAAACTCTCTAGCTGAGCCTATGATCTGGGTGACAATTGTGCTCCCGCCTCACAACACACAACTGACGGAGAAAAGAGCTGGGCTATGGAAAGAAACTTTGCAGCACAAGAAAAGTGTCGTGCTGCTAGCTGCTTCTGGCTCCTGGAGTCAGCACACTCTCATGTCTGAATGGGACTGGGAAGTCCAGCCTTCAGGTTCCACTGCTCATCTGGCAGGAAGCTCTCTTACTTGTGACCAAATCTACCTTGTGAAACCGTGCTAAAGACTGACATCCAAAATGGAACTCCACAGCAGACAGACAAGCCCTTGCACTGCACCCAACATCTCAGCCTATCCTGGTCAGGAAAGCAACCTTCAGGATGAAGAAATAGCTCCAGCCGGATCCCTATAGGACTTTCCAGACTGGGAGCCACACTAGAATCCATTGTATCTTTGTGACGGAGACGCCCATGCTCTAGAAAATGGCTCTTTCTGCAATCTCAATATATTCCCCACAGCCTTCAGGACTCTGAGCTTGGACAAGCTAATGGAGACTGAAGGAGGAAACAGAGCCCTGGGACAGACCTCTCTATTCCTGCTCTTCCAAGGCCCTCTCCCTATTAGAGGCAACGACCCCAGCTGAAAGCTGAAGCTGCAATAAAGAAGTTTCTTTATCCATAGCCGTCCCTGGAAATGAGTTAAATGTTCCATTCTCTTGAGGCAGAGGCTTTGGGAGTTAATGTGCACACCTGGCAACAGAAGCTCCTTAAGCTACTCTCCTTTGACATGTGGCCTAACGGGGAAGGCCATTCTTCAAATGATGCCATCCTGTAGACTCAAATGAGGAAAAGATGTGGGTTTGTATTTTAAATCTGACACTAGCCTGTGGCTGTTCAAAAAGTCAACAAGGGAGCACCTAAGAAAAGGGAGAAATTCCGAAGCTTTCTAGACACCGGTCCTTTTCCTTCCAACCTCTGTCCCATATTCACATGCTGAATTTACACAGACTTTATCTCATTACATGGCCTTTTCCTGATAGGCCTGTCACACAACACAGCAGCAGTCACACAGAAGCCGCTGTCCCCTCCCCAGGCCTCTGCAAGTCCTCATCCTAGGTGGATGGCCAAGACTACACACATTCTCCCTTAGACCTGATTCTGCCGCCTACATCTTTATAACACAAAGGCAGCTTCTCATGCCCAGTTTAATCCCTTATGAGTATCAACAAAAACCCCCTGTGATTTATAGTCAGGAAAAACAAAAGGAATATACCCAAAGACCCCAACCTAGAAAACCTGTAAAGCTGGGTATGTGGGAACAGCAAAATTTTATAATTGCTGAAACTGTCCCGGTGGGTCACATGGTCACATGGGTTAAGCAGGACTCCCTCTCCCAGGCTTTTTTTGAGTTCTTCTGCATAATTCTGTAAGGTGGGGAGAAGCATCCAAATTGTGAACTGAGCTTCTTGCTGGTGTCCTGAAAAATACATTTATGTGGGGAAAATTATTGGGAATAATTTTAAGGGAAGATACCAGGAGGATCAAGTCTTCATGGGGCTGGCAAAAAGTTGTCAAAATACTCTTAAGACACAATCAACAGGATTCAAGCTGGACTAGTCCAGACTGGAGCTGATGCCCAGCACAGCATGCCTCGCCTTCCCCTTTGGTAACAATATCTTTTCTTAAAAACAGAGGAGGCTAAGGGTGGAAGGGAAATAGGGGACTAGATGCCATGAGGGACAAAGTGACAAACCCACCCTAGAGCTCTTTTACCTCATAAATAATGAATAATGAGTTTGATGGTGGCTGTAAGCAGAGGCTTAAGAACAGGCCAGCAGTGACTGAGTGACCCAAATGACAATCACTGTCACAACCCACCCCTGCCGGTTTACAACCTTCATTAACCATCAGAAGAGTTACCATAAACCAGTACTTAAGTCTGTGTTTTCCTGAATGGGTTCCAGGCAAGGAGACGTGGGCTTGGCAGGCCATGGTAATCTGGTTCATCACAGGAAAGCCCTGGGGGTCAGGGGAGCGGGGCTGCGAACCCTGATTTGCAACACCTCCTTCTTCCACTTGTCCCTCTTCTCATCCAGCTTAACAGACTCAGTAAGTAGTTCTCCAAGTGTTCATTGCCCTTGGTAAGTGTACAGTAGGGTGAGAAGGGCATTCTTAAACACCCAGATTTTCTTGGTCAGCTTATTTTGTTTAAGCACACACAGCAGAACATTCCTGATGAAGGGGAAAAAGAATGCAATTTCCTTAACTCAAAAAGCTAATAATAACAACAACAACAACAACAACAACAACAACAATAATAGGAAACTGCTCCAAACCAAAGTCAGTAGAACAAAAGAGAAATACTCAGAGACTCAGAGGCTTGTAGAGTAAGACTCAGCACATTAGTTACTCCAGTCACAGTGTCAAGTTAAACCGCTATCCCCCTTCCCCACTGTGCACCCCTTGCCCGCCCCACCCCCTTCTTCAGCTCCGCCTCTTTGTGCAGCACTGTCCCCAGGTGTGGGGACATACAAGTTCTCCTCAAAGCTTTCTGTCAGCTCAGTACTTCACTCCTGGAATAAATTCCTTGGCATCCGGGTTCAGATTACTTTTGCTCTGAAATAAGAACCAAGAGATAATAAATCCCACTTTAAAAAGTTATTTTCTCCCTGCTTCCATTATGACCAATACCTTCCTCTCAGCCTCCAAGACAGAAAAAAGCTCACGCTGCTATTGCCAGGCTGCCCTCAATGGCTCCTGACATACTAAGCCTTGACCAACCTCATTTTCTCCTTTCTGCTTTAGACTCCTGTTCTCTTCATGATGCTTTCATTAGAGGCTTGCAAGTTTGACTCCAAAAATAATTTTTCAATTCACTGAGTACCTTAACTCGATGAAAATTCGAGTATTTCACCAAAGCAGTTTGGTGACCACAATCCCTTTATTTTCCACCTCGCTGTATTCTCTTTGGTTACCTACCCTCTTGTGAACGTCCAAAACCTGAGCAAACCACAGGGCCGTCATTTGGAACAGGAGTTCTGTGAGAACTAAGTCTCTCACAGAGTTCTGACTTTAAGTAAACATGAAAGGCAGGAAATTGGTTTATCCAGTCTTCTAATTTTAAGTGGAAAATGGCCTCTTAGGAGTATGTTCCTTCCAAAACCGCATCATTCAAAACTATAAATACAGATTTGAGGAATAGTGAAAGGAAAGAACAGCAAGTGATCATTTGAAATCAAACCTCTTCTGTGTTCAAATTCTCATCCTTAATCCCAATTCTACTTTGCAAGGCCCACTGGGGGAAATGAAAGCTGGCGCTGCTGCCACAGTAATGTTGTCACGACGCTGTGTGTGGTGCAATGCGTCTTCAGTGCATCCTCTTATCAATGCCCATGGGATGATGGGTGAAGAAACAGGGGCCAGAGACTCGCCCAAGGCGGTAGGGCCAGAAAGAAAGTCTGTCACTCCAAATCCTATATTCTTTTCACTATGTCTCATGTGCAACTACGTACAGCTCTTACCAAAATATCTTCAGAATCATGACCATCGCTGACGGACAGTCCATTTAACTGCTGCTGCAACTGTCCCATGGCCTGAGGCAGGTCCCGTGAGGGAATGAACCAGTCTTGGTCTTCTTCATCTAGCATCTCCTGGAAGCAGCGGTCCAAGAAGTCTTGCTCCTGCAGTTCCTCCTCCACCTAGCAAGCAAAGGTGAGGAGCTCACACTTACCATCCCAGTGTGACTCGCCCCCTTCCAGTTTTCTACCTCTTTCTTTCAGACATTATTAGTCTGCAGTTAAGAATGATCTTGTACGGGGTGCCTGGGTGGCTCAGTCGTTGAGCGTCTGCCTTCGGCTCAGGGCGTGATCCCGGTGTTCTGGGATCGAGCCCCACATCAGGCTTCTCCACCAGGCTTCTCCACTGGGAGCCTGCTTCTTCCTCTCCCACTCCCCCTGCTTGTGTTCCCTCTCTAGCTGGCTGTCTCTATCTCTGTCAAATGAATAAATAAAATCTTTAAAAAAAAAAAAAAAGAATGATCTGGTACGAGGTCTACTAAGAGTTACGATGCTTCGAATGACTGGCTAGAGAAAACACAAGTTTTAGTTTTTTCAACCAAATTCCATCAACAATAAAACTAAGGAAACAGTTATTCAGAAGAGCAGAAAGTCCAGGCCTTCACATCTCTTCCAACATCTCTATATGACACAGACACGTTCCATCCAGATGGCACTTACAGAAAATCATTTTAAAGCTTGAGGTTCTTCTCTCAATCTTGTTAAGAAGCAACTCTTCTTAAATTTCCCATTTTACAAGTACAAAAAAGTATAGGAATTACATAACTAGACCACTACCTGGATAGTGGAGATTAAATCAAAACCAACTCTCAGCTTCTGGCCCTCTTTTTTTGGTAATGAGGCCCCTAAAGGAGAAAAATTATTTCAGAACCTTAGAAAGATATAAAGAACACTTTTTGGCAAACCAACAGAAAATGATGTCATCAATGTAGGGATCCTTTCAAAACAAGGAAAAATATGAATATTTAAACAGCTCCGTGTTTCTTAAAGATTGTCCTAAACTAAAGCAATATGTATCTAGGATATTTTAAACCTCTTTGCAGACATCATTAACTCTTAGTAAAAAGAATGGTCCGCTCTGCAGATTAAGTGTGATTTTAACAGGCCCTGGGCTTTACGTTTGGCCATCCCTTTCCTGTGGGCTAGTGGCGACAGATGCGTAGCTCACTAGCACCACCATCAGAGGGGAAGTCAAGCAAAAAGAATCACCCAAACTAGGCCACATACTTATTCATGAATTCAAGTCACCAGCAGCACAAGACGTAAAAATAGTCTTCGACATTACAATTAGCCACACTGATCTCAAGTAAATTGGACAGTTACAAAGTACTTAACTAACAACCACCACGCAGTATTTCCAAGCCGTAAGACTTAACATGACTGCCCAAGATCTGCCTTGCCTCTACCCAAGAGCCTAATAGTGTGCTCCTCCTTACTAAATCCACCCTCATTCCCAGGTACAACCCACAGAAATGGTTACCTGGGCACAGGGATGTGACTGCAAGCGTGATCTCTGTGATAGTCACACAAATCATGACACAGTGAGCTGACTGGGTGGGGGTAACTTCTGGCTGCCCCACTAAACTTGCTTTCTTGTTCCCAGAGCACCAGGCTGTTAAGATCGCATTTCCTATGTCCCATGCTGGCAGTGGCCACGTAACTAATCATCATGTAATGTCCTCCCGAAAGGATGTGAACACTTTGGCATCACTTGGTTAAAAGGAGATCCCTTCCCTGGCCTTTAGCTCTCGCCCCTTCCCAGTGGCTAGACTTCCAGTTATCCTTCAGTCACTCAGCTGATCAACGCCCTGGCTGTGGCACAGCACCAGCACCGGAGAACCATGTGGTTGCAGAATCACTGTCTCCCTAGAATGCCTACCTTGGGCTATTAATGTCACAGAGATACAAGACAATGGATTACTGCTGAGACTTTGTTCAAACAGTCTAGCCTTTCCCCACCTAACACACTTCTCCATCTCAGACATACATTCTGCCAGTCCCTGAGTTCCCATATGGGGAGCATGCTAGGCTGGCCCGTCTACACATAGCTGCTATTCCCCAGAAGCCTATACCACAGCACCAGGGCATGAGATCCTCTTGTAATCAATGTGATGGAAAAGTATCAGTATCTTCCTCCAAAGTACCACACTCTGGTGTCTTACCAGCTGAAGAGGCTTCTTGGTCAGCCCAGACCAGGCCTCCATGCATTTTTAAATTATTCTCAAGCCAACAAACCCATTTCTTTTGTTACAGACTAATGGTAAAATATTATAGCTGTTGAGTTACATGCATCTTAGCCTTCCAGTTCTTTCTTTACCTGTCTGTTGAAATCTTCTTCATTCTCCATCCACATGTACTCTGCAAATGGGTTTTCCTTCTCATCATGCCCATTTAATCCCTGATCCTCTTTGGATTTTACATTAGGTGATGTGTTTGCTACGCTGGATCCATTCATTATGACAGAACCTAAACAGAAGCAAAAGAAAGGATCAAGGAAATGAAAACCTAGAACATCCAGATTCTTCCAGAAGCTTCTGAAGTTCTAAGTCAAAGTTATTAACTATAGATGAACAGAAACTATTAGTCTGTAACTGTTAGAAAACTAACCATATTCTGCAGTTATCAACTAAACAGACGTAGAATTCTTAAAGAGTTAAAAGAAAAAAACTGTCTAGGCTCAGTTAGCCTTTCTAGGCAAGTGGGAGGAGGAGATCTTTTCAAGTCCATTTTTTGCAGGTTCCAGAACCTAATCAAGATCACACAGCTTCCTTAATGTTTAAATAGGTAGAGGAAATGCATTCTTAATGACCACTGTGAGCGACTGCCCCTTATTCTGATTCTCAAGCTGTTTTTCTATAAAACATATTTCAAAAAATAATACACGCTCATTTTATTAATAAACAAAGAGGAGAAAATTAAGGTTACCAGTGTTAACCAACTATCCAGAGTTTTAAAAACGATTAACAGTGTAGTGCATATAACCTTTCTGACTTCCCCTATGTGTATGCAGACACAAAGACACACACATCCCCCAAGCACCCATTCTTAGACTAACAGCACGATGCACTATCATTTGCCTTTTCTCATTTCTGTGTTCATACTACCATACTGTATTTTGGGGTATTTCCAATGTTTCCATGTTATAAAGGTTAGATGAACTTCTTGTGTCCATCTTTTTCAGTGTTTTCCTTAGGATAACTCCTAGAAACTGAACTGCTACATTGGAAACTATGTTTGCTTTTTTAAAGGCTCTTGATTTATTGCCACACTGCCATGAGAATTTAAATTCCCACCAGTAGGATATCAGTGCCTATTCTTCTGCACTGAGTATTATTATTTTTTAAACCATTGCCAATCTCCTAAGAGAAAAATTGTCACTTATGGTTTACATTTACGTGAATATTTTGAGATATACTTACCGGTCATTTGAGTTCTTATTTTGTCATTTTTCTGCTCAAGTATTTTGACCATTTTTCTATCAGGGTATGTATCTTTTCTTTATCTGCTATAAGGACTTTAATTATATTTGTCATAATTTTTATTTTTCATAAAAGAACATATAAATTAAAAATACTGTATTTGTTTTGTTTTCTTAATTTTTTGGTGGCAGTTTTTGCTGGCCTTAATTTTTGTCTACATCTTGTGTAAGTGTCTGCCTGGCTATAGCTTTTTAAAGTACATATATATTTTTTTAATTGCTTACACTTGGCTTCCAAACCCACACTGATGTGTTTGCTATCATCTGGGGTCTGTCTCTTTTCTGTTCTTTACTTAAATCTTAACCATTGTACAAAAATCACTGTAGTCTTTACTCACCGCTTCCCTCATGTTCCTGTACCTTGTGAGCTCAGTGTTCATACTACTTAACTATTCTGTTTCATATGCATATTTTTTCTCTTCCCAATTAGATTCTCAACTTGTGAAAAGCAAGATAGAGGTTTATAATCTCAATCTCAACCATCTCCTCCCTCATCCTCCTTGAGGCATCTTTAAGTTTCCTTTAAATTTTTTTCCTCACTCATTTCCATCTTGGCAACATTCATGAAAAAGTCTTTCTCTGCTTCCAGGTACACTAAAAAATTATTGCTTACTCCCCCTTAAAGTTCTTGCAATTTTCTAACCTGTTATGAACAGCAGAAAATCTGATTTTCTTAAAAGACAAGGTAGAATTGTCATGAGGAAGGAATTAGATGAAAATCCAACCCACTGATATTTCAAAAAGAATTTCATTTATGAAAGAACCCATTTAATTCACTAGTGGTTTAAATAGGTCACCTAGTATAAAATATATTGGTTTAAAACATTTTAAATGGACACAAAAGAAATCAATATTATTCCAAATACTGCTCTATAATAATAATTCTATAAGCCTAAAGAAGGTAGGGAGCCAGTTCAATTTTACCACCTCCATTTGCAACATAACAATGACAGACACAAGTCTGCTCTAAATGCCAGGGCAACTGCATGAGTAAGTACGGTATCCCTAAACACAGAGACTTTTAAAGGACCTGACCCTTCCTGGGTAGCAGGTTAAACAGTATTATATTTCCAAAACTCATTTGGCAGTTGGTTACAACCAGCACACTGATTTTTCCCCATCATTATGGAAATCACCCAGACAGAACCAGTATTCAATTTTCTAAAATATCTGCCTTTGCCTAAAAAATCCTAAGTGCACATGGCCGTAAGGAAAAAGAAAAGGCAGACAAAGAACAGAATAACCCATCTAATTCCAGAGTCAGGTGGACTGCAGAGAGCAAACCACAGGATGCTCTTGTTCATGAGAAAGGGAATGGAAATGTGCCATAATCCCAACATGGGGATGTTACCCACTTTAATGCAAACACTTTGGATTAGTTGAAAACACTGAGATATGGGACTGTTAATACTAGGAAGGTGGTTCTCAGTAGGCTATATGGTGTTGATTTGTAGTTTATACCATTTGGAAAGCTTAGGTTTCCCTAAATAGAAGCAATCCAATAACTTAATTTGTATAATGTTTAACAATTTATTTTTTTTAAATTTTATTTATTTGTTTGTCAAAGACAGAGAGAGAGCACAAGGAGGGGGAGCGGCAAGCAGAGGGAGAAGCAGACTCCCCACTGATCAAGGAGCCCGATGTGGGACTCGATCCCAGGACCCTGGGAGCATGACCTGAGCCAAAGGCAGACATTTTAACCGACTGAGCCACCCAGGTGTCCCTAATGTTTAACAATTTATAAAGTACTTTCGTATCTATGCTCTAACTTCAGGCACATAATCTATCCAACTTCATTCTAAAAAGAAAAACAACAACAACAACAACAACACAACAACAACATCCAGATAGTGCTATATGTAAGACCAAGGAAGGTACCAGATTTAAGGGTTAAGCAACTTGAGTTGCTGGGTTAGCTCAAGAAGAACACTGCTTTGTTGGCCTACTGGGTGACAATGCACTGGTGCTTAATGTGCCCCTTAGACTTTAGTAGTGGGGTGGGAATGGGGAGATTTTGCTGGATACTGGTAATTCCTAGGTAAGGCATTTGGGGAATGCCTTCCAACTCGGGGAAGACACCAAGTAAGACAGGACCACTGCCCATAACTTCATTGACTTTCCTGCCTCCAGAGTTTCATGTAACATTCTCTTCCTGGTGCCAGCTCCTTTCTAGTTCACCATCCGCTATGCTTGCCCTCTTAAGTATCCAGTATTTTCCTAACTCTCCTATTTTGACCTTTGATTTCATTATTTTACTTGATCCTCACCCACATCGAGGTACATTATGTGTCATCCTAGTGTAGTGGGGACAAAGAAAATACCCCCAAAGCTTCCAGAGATGGGGGAAATGCTTGGGTATGTAAGTAGGATCACAAATCAGAATGGCTGCCATGTTGTCAGCTATGTTACGGAGAGGCCCATGTGACAAGGAATTGAATCCTGTTAACAACCATGTGAGTGAGCTTAGTTCATCTCTCCCCAGTGAGGGTGGCTTCAGATGAGATAGCCATCCCAAGTGACAACTTGACTGGAACTTCGTAAGAGACTCTGAGGTAGAAGCATACCGAGCTGCTCCCAGATTCCTGACCCACAGAAACTGTGAGATAATAAATGTTTGCTGTTTCAACCTGCTAAGCTTTGCAGTAAGTTGCCACATGGCAATAGATAATACAGGTATTTGATAAACAATGACAACTAGTTCTACCGTATAAATCACCAGTTGCCACATCTTTCCTCTTATCTATCTAGGGAACACGTGTGCAGTGTGAAGTAGGTCACAGTTTGAGAAGTTCTTCAAGAATTAAACCTCAACAGTAGGTAAGAATTTATGTCTGGCCTGCCTCTATATTGCATTATGAAATCTGAGAACTATTTCAAATTTATTCCCTCTCTACCTCAGTTTCCCTCTTATACACAACATGGCAAACATGCTGAAAATGGAAAATAAGAGCTGTCATTTTGGATTAAGATGGGAAAGCATGTAGCCAGCACAGGGTCAAAACAGGGATGCTAAGGCCTGCTAGGCATTTGATTTAGTACTTTACCGTGGTCAAGGGTTCACGTCTAAAATACTGGGCTTACAAAAGGGGCCTCAGTTCCCAACCATAAAGAACTTCAGAACTTTTAGTGTGCCTAGGACATTTCTACAATACATGCTTCATCAGTTCAACACTCTGAACACCCACAACTTTCATATCCAGTGCGCTCATACCAGAAACTAGCTATTCTTTGAACCTGAGATTTTTTCAGAAGCTATAAACCTGGATTGTGCCCATGATAACAGCTTGACTCTGAAGAATACTTGGGACTTTTGGCTGAATTATCCGGAAAAAGTCTACTGAGCAATTGCTATAAAAACTAGTCTCTACTATTCTGTTTCCTACAGTTTTGTGAACTTTGTTCCTTCGGTTAATACCATTTTTTAAATTAAATATTGTGAATAACAGTTTAAAATGTTATTGTAGTTCAAATATGCGGCACTAGATTCAGGTTTGGTCCATTCTCAGTTACATCTTAGCAACTCGGGTCATTAGATGCACTGCACTTACTCATTAATATAGGGTGCCTATTTGCCCTAAATGCTGTGCTTGATTGATGCTTTGACAGGGTATACGGTCCTTGCCCTGGTGGTATTTACATTCTGTCAGGAGAGAGACAATAATAAGGATAATTATGGTCCATGTTATAAAAGGCAAAGTAAAACTAGAAAACAATGGGGACGGTGGGAGGGACCTAATCAAGTCTAAGAGTGAGGGATGGTTAGGAAGGGTTTTCCTGAGTAAACAACACTTTCTTTGATACCCGAAGAATATAAGTTAGCTAGCAATAGGGAGAAGAGAGTGTATGGGCCAAGCATAAGAATCCCAAGATGGGCCACTTTGGCATAAAGATTATTTTGAGATAAAAGCAGCTGAAACCCAGCAGATTCAGGAAAAGCACTTTACCTCCCCCTCAATTGCCTAAATTTACATTGGAAAGAAGAGCCTGTACCAGGAAGAGAGCTACTAACAAAGATTCCTCTTTACCTAAGAAATTTATCTGTATAACAGGGCAACCTTTGTTTTCCCAACATCTTTTCTTGCCATCCTGCTAAAGGTCTTTCTCCCCTTCGTATCCTTCTACCTCTCTCCTTAACTCAGGATGTCATATAAGCTTCAAGTCACTCAACTGTTTTTGGAATTTCATGTCTGTGTGGATTTCCATACATATGAAACTAAATTTGATTTTACCTGTTAATCTCTCTCATGTGAATTTAATTCTTAGTCCAGCCAGAAGAACCTTGGAACAAGGAAAATTTCTTCCTTCCCAATGAGGGAAATACATGTGTATAGATTCAGAGTCAGGAAGGAACTCTCAGGAAATACAAGATGGTAGGGATGCATACAGTTGGAGGGTCAAAGGAGAATGGCCAGGAAGAGAGATGAAGTTGCAGAGATAGATGGGGCCAGATCATACAAGACATTAGATGCTACATGAAAGATTTTAAATTTTATTCTAAAAGCAATAAAAGCCTTCAAAAAGGGAGTCCAACAGCACAGTGATATGAGTCAATTTATATTTTGAAATCACTCAGGCTGCCATGCGGAAAATGGATTGGAGAGACTGACAGTGGATAATGGGAGACCAGTAAGGCAGCTAATGCACTATCCAGATGAAAAAATGGTGGCTGCTTAAGACTAAGGTAATGGCAGTAAGAGAGTAGGCAGATTCTAAAACTATTTTAGGTTGTTTTTGGTGATGGATGTGGGGAGATAGAGTGAGGGAAATATCAAGGATAACTTTGGCACAAGCAACTGGGTGGATGGTAATGTCGTTCACTGAGTTAAGGAATTCTGTGGGAAGGGCAAACTTTTCTTGGGTGGTGATGAGGAGTGGGGGTAAAAGGGGTGATGTGTTCTATTTTGGACACATTAAATTTATAATGTCTCCGAAACACTCAAATGACTATGTTAAGTAGGTTATCTATATGCATCAAGAATAGGAAAGGTCTGGCTAAATAAAGAAATTTGGAGTGGTTGTTTATATAAATGGTAATAGAAATCATGGGGCTAGAAGATATTACCTAGAGAGAAAGGGCAAAGTGAGGTGAGAAGAGGTTCCAAGACCCAGATCTGACACATGTGAACATTTTTAAAATTAGTCAGGTAAAGAAGGAGGAGAATATAGAAATGGAAAGTGAGAAGAACCCACAGAGTTAAGAAGGAAACCAGAAGAAGAGTATGGCACCACGGAAATCAAGGGAAGAGAGAACTCCATATAGTGAGTTGAATGGTAGCCCCCCAAAAGATATGTCCACATCCTAATCCCTAGAACCTATGAGGCCACCTTATTTGAAATACAGGTCTTTGCAGATGTGACTAAATTAAGAACACCGAGATAAGTAGATCATCCTAGATTATCCCAGGAGGCCCTAAATCCAATGACAAGTGTCCTTATAGAAGAAAAGCAGAGAAGAGAAGGAGACAATATGACCATGGAGGTGGAGATTGGAGTGATATGGCCACACATTAAGGTATGAATACCTAGAGCCACCAGAAGCTAAAGAGGCAATGAAGAGATTTTCCCTCTCCTAAAGCCTCCAGAGGGAGTGCAGTCTGGATGACACCTTAATTTTTTACTTCTGGCCTCCAGAACTGCAAGAGAATACATTTATGTTGGTTTAAACTACGAGTTTGTGGTAATTTGTTACAACCACCACAGGAAACTAATAAGTCCAGGACCATGGAGGTCTCCAATGACCTTAATGAGAGCAGTTTCCATGAAATGAGGAAGAAAGCCAAATGGAGGGCATGTGAATTGCATGTGACAGGAAGTATTAGATAACTCCTTCAAGGAGTCTAGCTGCCAAGGAAAGGGACAGGAATGGACAGAAACTAGAGGGGTGAGAGATCTCTGGAAACTATTTTTAATGACTGGAGAGTCTAAAGCTTATTTAAATGTTCACAGAAATGGTCTAGTGGACAGGGAGAGCCTACAGAAACTGGAGAAAGAAGGAATGACTGATTGTGTAGGCCATGGGAAGGTAGGAAGGGATACCTACCTGTTCATTTTTTGAATAGCTAATACATTCCCTGATTCAAAATCTAAATGCCAGGGTTTCTTAATTAGTAATAGATAGTTGCAAGATGAGCATGTAGTCAGAGCTGAGAGAAGAAGAGCATCAGGAGAGAGATTTTATCTATCACAAAGCCATATGAAACATCTTTACTCCATAGCAGGATATCTCACTTACCTGGTGGCAAGAATGCTTAGGCCCTTGTTAGGAAGGAAAAAAATTTGCTCTACTTTTCAACATTCTTTTAGCTGGTCTAAATATCAAACTGAGACGACTCAGATTAGGAGGAGAAAATCAAAAGTCTACCAAGTATACCTCTTGTAGATATGGGAGAGACCCAGGAAAACTCAGTAACTCACTGAAATGGCTAGCGGCTTCACCTTAAATACCACCTCCAGCTAGAGACAAAAGAAAAGGTTGGGGGTGGGAAGTCAGTAATGGAAGTTTACAAGAAAAGCACAGTAAACAAGGGTAAGACTGTTACACAGATTTAAGTCCATCCCTTCTCCATTAATAACAGTTTCTAGAGATTTAGAGTCATCCCCTTCTTCCTGGTACTGAGGGAGACACTCTTACAACAAATGGAGATTTCCCTTATAAAAGTAAATGTCTCTATTCAGTTTTCAGAGCTTCTTTTGGATCTGCAGTTTCTTAAAAATAAACAGCTTGAAATAACCAAGATACCAAAGGGGCATATCTTCGGGTGGCTAAATTTGCTCCCCTCCATCCCCCAAGTATAAGTCTCCCTGACTGGACAGTTGCTGGATAAACCTACCAAACTCCAACTTACTGGGTTTCTTTTTGTTTCCTCTTCTAATATTTTGCAGGGCTGTGTGTGCATGTGAGTGTGTGTATTTTATTTTAAAGCTACATAAGCAATACAAGAAATAATTTCATAAAGCCTTTTAAATTCACATAGAACATATTTTTGTATATTGTGTTACACTTTGCACTAAAATAATTTCTCTGTTTCTTTGTTTGACAAAGTCTTCTTTTACTAAGTAAATAAACCCAACAGCTTTTCTCCATCATTTGGTAGAAGATCCAGGTGGAAAGAAGCAGGATGAAGAGTTCAGCTCTTTTGGGGAGTGAGGTGGGAAGAACATGTAGAATATGTACATGATGATTAAAAAACAGGTTCCAGGTCAACCTGCTAATTAGAATGATCTTGTCTCTTCTATTTCCACTTCATTCGTTCTTGGAGAAGCTGCATGGACTTTAACAGAAAATAAATAAGTAATCACCTTGCTAAGCTTTCCTATGCTGACCTCAATATACAGATGCTCCATAGTTATCTTCCCTTTGATGCAAGAAAAGGGCTTGCAAATAGAATGTCAATGTGCTTGTTAAGCACACAGAAAACTGAACTCACCTGCAATTAGAAGCTGACAAGACGCTTTCAAAAGCTTATTAGCATACTCAAATAGGATTAAGAATGCAGTTAGCAAGTGTCCAGAAGGCATATTCTTATTCAGTAGTTCTCAATCTCTAGAGTACATTAGACTCACCTGGAAGCTTTTCCACATCATACCTTTCCAACATTACAATTTGTTAGGCCCAAGCCAACGCCCAACATTTGTATTTTTGCTCGTTAACTGCCATAGGTTATTACAAGTATAGAAAGACTAAAGACTAAGTACAATTCCTCCAATAAAGTAGCAAATTTATGTATGGAATAATCCAAATCCCGATTACACTAATTCCTACATCAGCAGCTCCCAAATTAGTGAATGCTCTTTGCAAAAAACAAACAAAAAACCCCAAAACACAGTCAAGTAAATTCATTTCTCTGAGAAGACCTATTTAACTTTAACTACCAACCATTTCCCTAATCAATTAATTGCTTTTATTATTCATTTATTACATTTTTAATCTAACACCTTTAACGACCCACAAACTCTTAGAAACAATGCCTCAAGGATACCTGTGGTATTATCATATTGGAAATGTACAAAACAGACATAAAATGCACTCCATAAAGCATTTAAGGCCACGTCTAAGAATCAACAGTCTTGCCTACTGTCAGTAGGTAAGCTCTCTGTACCCCAGAGCTCTGCCCTCAAGTTCTACTTCCCCAGGTAAAGGCCATCAATTGTCCTCTCAGGATAACATCAAATGGTGGTCATTACAGGGACCCTGACTTCTCCATATCCAGCTCCAGATGGATATGTGCTATTAACAGGGGAAACACTCTGAACTGAAGTCTTTAGCAGATTACACTAATCAAAAACATTGTTATGGGCAAATTATTACACATGAAATAGGTATAAGTTTTCCCAATCACAAAATAAAGGCCTCTGAATTTCTTAAGACTAATCTGATGACACTTTAACTTGTCTTTTAAATGCACAGTAATATCAGAAATGCCACTGTAGAAACCTGAATACAATCTCTGCCTAAAGTCTCCCCTATCTCCACCATTTCATATTTGCTTATACCTATACTTGAGTGATTATTATTCATTTGTTTTGGGGCCAGTCTATTTATAACCTTAGAAGTTTCTTGAGGGCAAGAATCAAGTCTTTACTGCTTTTAGCATGCCTCTGTGTGCCCACCAGGTCTTCAATAAATAATTTGTTGACTAAGTGCCATTTTCAGAATGCTGTATTCTAAATCTCATTTCCTAGGAAGGAAGCTCATGCCCTTAGGGGCTATGATCTGTGGTTGAGCATTCTTCATTGAGTATTAACAGATATTCCCCACAGCCAGTGACAACATAACTCAGGAATCTGTTTTTGACAGGTTAAATTACTCTTGAGAAGGAAAAAATTCTTATTTCTATTCTAGGAAATATTTTTATATGTTCTTGTTTACTATTTTAGCATTTAATAACACCAGGTGGCTAGAAGAGTCTCCTCATGAGTTGTAGCCTAGGCATAAAAGTTTGTCACAGTGCAATTATCTAAAGTGGAAGAAATTCATACCATGGATTCTCAATAAATATCACCAAAAGGGACCACATGCTCATTTTATCTGATATATTTTTGGAAAAAAGGATTGTCTGCCACAACAAAGTGGGAAGAAAGGAGCCAACCACTCTAAATATATATGTAATGAGGTTGAGAAAACTGTTTTCACTACAAGTCTTTTCAGGAAAGGTACCATTTTGGGTGGAGAAACTCCTTGAAAATTAATTTGGGGTAGAAGGACAGTCCTTGAAGGACCAGGGTGAGAGAACTGCTCCATAGGAGGGAGGGGAACGTTTCCCAAGGGGACTAAGGGGGACACAGTGCTGGAACACAATAAAGAAGGAAAAAAATAAATCAAGAATGGTACATTTCAGATAGTGGGAGGCCTTACATGGCGTAATGTGGTCTCCACTCTAAGTCTTATATGGCCCCTACTAGGGCCATATAAAGCTTAGGAGCTGATGGATTTTTTTGTGTGGAAACCATTGAAGAGGCAGGATTTGATGTCTAAATTACAAAGGCAGAACAGAAGTCAGTTGTGAGTTGGGAAAGTACTTGAAGCAAGTTTACCCAGATGTCTAAGGGGAAAAGAGCACATCACAGGACAATTAAGTTACAAAGAGGAAACAAGCAATCTACCCAAATACAAGGGGGAAAAGACAAGAATAAAATAACAGCTCTTCTAAGTACTTCACTAACATTCTCTCTTTAATGTTCACAAGAATTCTGAGGTAGGTGCTGACATTATCCCTGCTTTTCAGATGAATTCTCCACTGTTCAGAAATCTACTAAACACCTTGCCTAAGAGATAATGTAGTAAGAGCCAGAATTGGGGCTTAAATTTAGGTCTTCTGTCCCTAAAGCTCATGCTCTTAGCTACTACCCTCCCCACTTAACACTTCCCACTTTAGCTCCAGAATGCTTATGATATAAAACTCTAAGTTTTCTCAAATATTGCTAATGGAAGTGGGGGAACCAGGCTGAAGAAAAATGCAATTCAACAAAAGAACTAGGTCTTTGGAAGGAAAACACGAACAAGGTCATACCACATGCTGGTGTATTTAAATAAAAATAAATTGTGTTCTCTACCATAAACATACAAAGCTCCATTTAATTTGAAGCTTGCCAGTCCTTTTAGGATGAGAAAGCAGACCCCAAAACATGTATATAATCTCTTATGCATAATTCCAACATCCAAAGAGTTCTAAAAACTAAAAATTTTCCATACGCTTTATGTCAAAACTCAGATGACATTAAAACTTGAATTGATGTGAAGCTATATATAGTCTGCATTTATCCCACTTAGTGTGAATACTCCTGTTTTGCTCAGAAATACTAATGTGTGTGACTAAGGGTGCTGCAACAGACCGTGGGGGCATTACATAACACCCAGAGAAGGCATCTCTCTAAAATTTGAAAAATTCTGAATTCTGAAACTCATCTAGCCAAAGGTTTTAGACCCTCTATGGACTTGTATTCCGAAGTATTTTAAAAACAATTTCTAAGAATGATTAGCTCAGAGGTACTTAATCTCCAGGATCTCACACAGGCCAGTAAATTTTCAAAATATTTTGAGGGCGACATAGAGTTACAATTTTTAAAAACTAAGTAAGGATGATAAAAATATCCTATCAACATCGTTTTATAAAAGGATATTTTCAACACCAAAAAACACACGAAGGCCTTAATTCAATGCAAAAGACAAGTCTTTAAATTGAATAAATTTAACTTTATGGAAAACACTCTGTGGTCCTAATTTTTCTTATTTCACCGAAGGCTGGTGAAAATTCACTGGAAACCAGCATCGTTCTGGTCGGAGGCATAGAGCCCAGCTGGCTACAAAAGAATTGCTTCAGGAAATGGTAAAAAATGCAGTCCCCGAGGATCCATCCTAGGAGAAGGTCCCGGCCACATCTATATTGTGTTCCAGAGAGCTTGTGGGTTGTCTCTGATGTGCAGCCAAGCTTCAGAACCACTGGTCTAGACTGTAGGATCTAGTTCCGCCTTTTTTTCCCTCTCCTCAATTCTTTTCTGAGGGAGTAAGGGGAGCAAAACAGAAATGTTTCCAAGTAGGGAGTCTGCCCAACCCACTGTTTATAGTACCAGTTATTCCTCCAATAGTCAATGCTGGACCAGCTCATCAACTTGCAAACTGAGGTTGCTAGCAGCGGAACAACAGAAAGTAGGTAGTAGACAAGCGAGAAAAGCCTGCTGAAGCAAAACTCCTCTATGAAAAGGTGTGGGTTCCAGAGTTTCTTTCTCTTCAACTCAAATATTCTATATGATGCCTAAATTCAGCACACATATATCTGTCTTTGCTGGAAAAAAAATTATAATTAAAAAATATATGTGTGTATGAATACGTAACTATACATGTATGTGTGTGTTTGTGTGTGTATGTGTGTATCTATCTAGCAATCCTTCATAGCTGTCTTCTCTGTCCAGCTGCTACGCCAGCTCTATGATTTTTTTTTTATTATTTTTTTAATAATAATTTTTTATTATATTATGTTAGTCACCATACAGTACATCCCTAGTTTTTGATGTAAAGTTCCATGATTCATCACTTGTGTATAACACCCAATGCACCATGCAATACGTGCCCTCCTTAATACCCATCACCAGCCTATCCCATCGCCCCCCCCCCCCGCCCCTGAAGCCCTCTGTTTCCCAGAGTCCATAGTCTCTCGTGGTTCATTCCCCCTTCTGTTTACCCCCCCTTTCCTCTTCCCTTTCTTCTCCTACCAAGCTCTACGATTTTGACTTTCATTTTTCATCTTTAGAGGGATTACAAAAATCACTAATATTACCTCAAACAATATATGACAAATCATAAAAAACAACTGAAAATCCATAGCATGCTTGATGTTTGATGCAGCAGGCTACGTTCTCCAACATTCCAAAAAGATAATTAATTCCAATAATTTCCTTTCTATGGCAAAAAGTTTCTCTTATTCTCCTATTGTTTTAAAAAAATCTTAATACACATAGTTAATATCTTTAAAAATACACATAACTTTCAATAAGCAATCAAACTTCTGTCCCAGCTAAAAAATTGGTGGAACCTTCTAAAGCAAGGCTAAATGGTTAGTGACAGGGAAGACCGAAAAGGACATATAAATAACCCCTGTTCTCACAGAATTAATCACTAAATCCTATTTGACCAAAATCCCTTGGTCTCTAAGCTTTGCAAATGAAACAGCATCTCTCACTTGATATTCATCCAGGACTTCCAATTATGAAACAAGAATTGTTTTATGTCACTGTGTATAGCTGATTATCTGAATTCAACACTATGCTGGCAGCAAGAGGGGTGAATGTTTCATAATTTGCTCCATAACCAGCTTACTTCTTATACTCCCAGACCAAATTCAACTTTCTTCTAGAGCCAGAATTCTAGTATTTAGTTAGTATACAGCAGTGGTTCTCAAAATTTAGTCCCAGGCCCAGCAGCATCAGTACCACATGAGAACTTGCAAGAAATGCAAATTCTCAGGCCCCACCCCAGACCTGTTGAATCAGAAACTCTGGGTGGGGTCCAGCAATTTGTGTCGTAATAAGCCCTCCAGGTGATTCTGAAGCATGCTCAAGTTTGAGAACCACTGATATAGACAACAAGTAAAAAAAAAAAAAAGGTGAATCCTTCTGTTGGTCCGAAGCCAGGGGTGCTGTATATTGTCTTGATAGGAAATAAAGACATTCAATTAGAAGACAATCTCACAACTCCTACCCTCAATCGAGTGTGTTTTATTTTTGTGAGCTAAATAAGAAAACAAGCTGCAATCTGAAATTTAGTCAAAAATGTGTACTTAATAGGCATCAGTTCCTTTCCAGCTTGATTTCACACAATGCTGTTTACATCTTCTTACATCTAAAGTGCCAAAAAAGGATCTTCATGATGTAAGCCTCGGACACCTCAGGAATTGTATAACAAAACATCAACTAGATCTGAATATATCAAGCTTATTAGAGAAGAAAAGTGGAATTATTTGCTACATCTCAGAACTGTATTCAACAGGGAATTAGAGATTTCTTTTCATTTTCATACTTTCAAATTAACACCATTAACCAGAACACCCCATTCTTTAAAAGGTTCTAGGTAGGCAAAGTTTCACTGCATTACTTCTTGCTTTCAGTGGGGATAAAGCAGAGTCCTGGGAGGCACATTTTGTATATCTGCAAGGCTGCAGAATAAAACAGTCACATCTGTTCAATACTGAAACAAAGGTCCCATAAACCCTCAGATGGTGAATGTAATGCCTCACATCTCACCTGGGTAATGAAAAGACATCAAGAACACCATTATCACACAAAAGCAATTACATACTGTTCTGCTCTTGTTTATACTAAAATCACTGTGTTAAAACTTCGCTTGCCCTAATATTATTGCATTTTAAAAGAAGGGGGCAAGACCAGTTTGCAGTCCACAAAGCACCGACTTTCAAAAAGCAGATAGTTCCCATGCAACTGTTAAAGAGCACAAATGAAGAGAGCCTTCTAATCATTAGTTTACAGGTAGCTCAATACATTAAACAGAGCAAAAATAGCACCAAAGATAAACTACAGACCAATTTCCATGCTATAGACATATATTTTCAAATAAAACATGAGCAAATAAAATCAAGCAATTTATTTAAAAACAAAACAACAACACTGACCAATATGGTTCAGCCCAGAAATGCATGGATAGTCTAAAATTATGAAACATAAAAATGTATTTTTTCACATTAACAGGCAAAGGAAAAAAAAACCTACATGAGCATCTCAGTAGTTGCCAGAAATATATATATATCATGATTCTACCTTAAAAAATGTTTCTATGCATAATAAAAGGTCTAAAAAGCAAAAAAACAGAATGTTTTGGGTAGCAAAATTACAGATCATTTTTCTTTATATTTTGTTTTCGAATTATTGTTAAGAAAGTGTGGCTTCTTTTATAATTAGGGAGAAATGTTTTCATTTATACATATTTAAATCTCTTATTTTCCTCATGTATGTGTGTCACACACAGACTACAGGGCTTGAATTCCCACCTCTTGAGGTCAATCAGTCCACTTTTAGGATGTGCGCTGGAAGCAATGTCCACAATAGCTAAATCGTGGAAGGAGCCGAGATGCCCTTCAACAGATGACTGGATTAAGAAGTTGTGGTCCATATATACAATGGAATATTACTCAGCTATCAGAAAGAACGAGTTCTCAACATTTGCTGCAACATGGACGGCACTGGAGGAGATAATGCTAAGTGAAATAAGTCAAGCAGAGAAAGACAGTTATCATATGATTTCTCTCATCTACAGAACATAAGAACTAGGAAGATCAGTAGGGGAAGAAAGGGATAAAGAAAGGGGGGTAATCAGAAGGGGGAATGAAACATGAGAGACTATGGACTATGAGAAACAAACTGAGGGCCTCAGAGGGGAGGGGGGTGGGGGAATGGGATAGACCGGTGATGGGTAGTAAGGAGGGCACGTATTGCATGGTGCACTGGGTGTTATACGCAACTAATGAATCATCGAGCCTTACATCGAAAACCGGGGGTATACTGTATGGTGACTAACATAATATAATAAAAAATCATTAATTAAAAAAAAAAAGGATGTGCGCTGGACAAAGTTGCCCTATCTTCATTATTTTTTAATTAAATAATTAGAGAGAGAGAGAGAGAAAGCCAGAGACAGAGAGAGCAGGAGCAGGGGAGGGACAGAGGGAGAGGGAGAAGCAGCCTCCCCACTGAGCAGGGAGCCTAAAGTGGGGCTCCATCGATCCAGGACTCCAGATCATGACCTAAGTTGAAGGCAGATGCTTAACTGACTTAGCCACCCAGGTGCCCTTATCTTCATTATTTTTAAGGGTCCTCCAGTAGCAACACAGAAAAAACATAACTAGGTAGGTTAAAAAATATGAAAAGGGTGATTACAATTGAAAAGAATATGTATGCATTAAAAAATACTACAAGTGAACATGTAAAAGAAAGCAGCTACTAAAGCCATGGGGCGACCATCTGGAAACATTGTTTTCAGTTGTTTTATTGTGTTCAAAGTATTTTTTAAATATACAAAATTGAGTAAAGGAAGAAGAAAAAAAAAACCCTGCCAGACCCTTGCTACTTGGGGCCAATCTTCTAATCTTTGCTACTGTTGCTATGTGTTCACCTGACATCAAAAAGATGGGCACCCCTTATGACCCTTTCTTCTTTCTCATAATCCCATTTCATTCATTCATTCATTCATTCACATATTTCTTGAAAAGGTAACACAAACACGATTCAAAAAATTGTTTTAAATATATATAAAGGCATATGGCAAAATCCTATCTCTACTCCTATTTCTTCCATTGGCTTCTTATATTATCGTTTCAGAATTTCTTTTTGCAATTATAAGCAAATATAAATAAATGTATATTCTTATTCCACCCTTCTTTATTTCTCAGCACAAAAAGTAGCATACCAAATACATGGTTGCATGCTGTGCCTCTTTTTAAAAAAATCGCAATATATCTTAGAGCTCTTCTCCATCAGGTCAGTCCATAGGCTTCCTCATTCTTTTCTACAACTATCCAATATTCCGTGATTTGCATGTACCACAGTTTACTTAACCAGTTCCCTGTTGACAAACACTGGGGTCATCCCTATCATATTATTACAAACAATGCTAAGCATAACCACATACATACATCAGATTCGTTTCTGAATGTGCCTTTGATGAAGCTTCTGGGATGGTTCAGATATTAGATGATTACAAGGACACCCGTTCACCAGGCTGAGAGGTAACCCCTTTTCTAGTTCTCATTATATACAACATTATGTAGCAAAAGATGGAACGATTCCGTGAATCAAGCAATTGTACTCTTACGGGATTCATCTCATAAAAATAAAATGACTGAAACATGCAAATGAACACATTTCTATAAAAAATGATGTATGTGCATAAAAAGTATAAAATATACCCATCAAAATGTGAACCACTACCATAGTATGGTGGGTCTATGGAGTGCTTTGTTGCTTCTTCCCATACCTTTTGCCCATCAATGCTTTCTAATTTTACAAAAGTAATGTACTATTTCTGTGATATAAAATTAAAAATGATAAATAAAACATTAATTCAAACTAAGCTGGATATATTCCTTTGCTCTGTCGTATATTTGTACAGTGAGTTCTTCAGATTTCCTAAAGTATGTTTATGCGCAGAATTTAATTCTTACACTAACCCTATGTATTTTCATTCTATCAAAACGGAAAAGGAGGCAACAGAGGGTTAGGCAGTTGTGCTCAAAGTCATTCAAATAGAAAGCTCGGCAGAGACAAATTTCAAACCTAGATCTTCTGACTGCAAATTCAGCGCACTTTCAAAAACATAACTGTTGCTTCCTTAATTATTTTTTTTAAAGATTTTATTTATTTATTTGACAGAGAGAGAGACAGCCAGAGAGAGAGGGAACACAAGCAGGGGGAGTGGGAGAGGAAGAAGCAGGCTCCCAGCAGAGGAGCCTGATGTGGGGCTCGATCCCAGAATGCCGGGATCACGCCCTGAGCCAAAGGCAGATGCTTAACGACTGAGCCACCCAGGCGCCCCGCTTCCTTAATTTTAATAATACTTCAGGAGTTACTCACATAATCAGAATTTGACAGATGAATTAAAATTATACAGTATAAGGCCTCAGTCCCTAAAGCTCATATAATCAGATCTTATTGAAGGAAGAATGCTAGCATATAACTCCCAAAACTCCGGAGTTAGGAGAGGGTCTGGATGCTTCTAAATAAATTCCTATTAACTGGCAAAATATATATCTAGTGTGGCCCAAAATTAATGCATAATAAAAGTAACATCCTCTCAAGTTGGAAGATTCTCACCTTCAAGACAACCTTTGTCTTTCACTCCTGCTTTAGTCTGGTCTCCAAACACCTCATAGAATTTCAAAATACGAATAAGCCATACTTTCAATGGGGTGATTATAAAATATACATTTTTTTAAGTTTGGGACTTACTAACCAAGATGATAATAAGTTGACTAGGATCTATTCTTTCTCCCCAATGTCTCTCCTTCTTTCCTGTAAAATCATACAGGTTAGGGGTGCCTGGGTGGCTCAGTTCATTAAGCATCAGCCTTCAGCCCAGGTCATGATCCCACGGTCCTGGGATCGAGCCCCACATTGGGCTCTCTACTCAGCGGGGAATCTGCTTCTCTCTCTCCTTCTCCCACTCCCCCTGCTTGTGTTTGCTCTCTCTCTCTGCCAAATAAATAAATAAAATCTTAAAAAAATTACACAGGTTATTTTATAATGCACATGGAGTCCACTGATAAATCTTGGTTTGTTAAAGTATATTTTAAAAAGGTTTTATTTTTTTATTTTACTTTTATTTTTTATAGAGGGAGTGGGGAAAGGGCAAGAGGGATAGGGAGAGAGAGAGAATCTTAAGCAGGCTCCATGCCCAGTGCAGAGCCTGACACAGGGCTCAATCTCACAACCCTGAGATCATGACCTGAGGCAGAATCAAGAGTCAGATGCCTAAGTGACTGAGCCACCCAGATGCCCCAAAGTATATTTGATTCAGCATTCCTCAAACTATGTCTCATATGATATTGTTCCAAAATATGATTAGATATGTCTCAGAGGGGTAGAAAGGAAAGACCATGGTTAAATACAATGCACCCCTTTTGGACAGCCACAATTCACAGTGGACATTAATATAATAAAGGCTCTAGAGAAGTCCTGCATCACAGAAACCTTTGTTTAACCCAGTTTATTTTGACACAAGATTCTTCTACTATGGAATAACTATTTACATCTCGTGTTTAGACTAACTGCTTGAATAAAAGTAGTTACTAATTGAACACCCACAACAGATACAGCAAAAACAGGTAATTCTTAAATCTTTCCTAACACAAAAGTATTAATTCTTTAAAAATTTCCTATGTTCAATCTAGTGAACTCCTTCCTCTTCACCCACCAAAGCCTTGCTCAAATATTACCTCATTTGAGAAATCTTCCCCAGTGCTCTCTATATTACTAACTGCTCCTTTCTCCTGGTTTACACAGCATTTATTTATATCTCTATTATCTCACTTAACACATGCTAAATCAGGTCATCCATTTGTCTCCTTGCTGGTGAGCTCCTTGAAAATATGTTTGATTATATTTTCAACACCTTGAACGGTGTAGGGCACATATGAGCTTCATGATGAAGAAGTAAACAAAGTCACTTCTTCAGGTATAACAGTTCCCCATAATTCAATTCCTGTATTTCTAAACTGTTAGTGAAACCTTGCCAACAGCTTGAGAATATTATGCTCTCTCCCTAAAACTTGTATCCTTTACTGAGCAGCAGTGGTCTGAGTTAACTCAGTTGTGACATGTCCTCTAGCCAAGCCCATTCACAGTTTTTGCCTTAGGTGATTTTTGTTTGTTTATATCTCTGTGCCTTTGTACCTGCTGGTCCCTGCTTGGAATGCTGTCTCAAAGTTTTATATATCTGGAAAATGTTCCTACTCGTCCTTTAAGAATCAGGTTAAAAAATACTTTCTTTGGGAGGCCTTCATATCTTCCCATCCTTTCAGGAAGTGAAAGGAATTTCTCAAATCAGACATTTATGCACCTATTACTATGTAGACATGAAGGACAGAAAGATGAAGACGTGGAGAGGCGCCTGGGTGGCACAGTTAAGCATCCAACTCTTGATTTCAGCTCAGGTCATGATCTCGGGGTCCTGGGATTGAGCCCCATGTCGGGCTCTGCCCTCAGAGTGAAGTCTGCTTATCTCTCTCCCTCTGCTCCTCCCCTTGTTTGTTCCCTTGCTCTCTCTTTCTCAAATAAATAAATAAAATCTTTTAAAGAAAGAAAGAAGAAAGAAAGAAAGAAAGAAAGAAAGAAAGAAAGAAAGAAAGAAAGAAAGAAAGAAAAATGAAAATGTGGACCCCACATTCATGGAGCTCACAGTCTAGTAAGGAAGACAGCCATATAAACAAATAACCACACTGTAATAATATTAAATGTAATACCAAAAGGAAGACTTATGGAATATTTGACATATGTTTACTTTATTACATTCTTTATTAAACATTAAAGCTCTAAGGACTGCTATACTCTCAACTGTCTTCTGAAGAAACTGTCTCCAAGTGGTTCTTTTTATATATGATAAGATCTGTTCAGTAGATAATGCATGAAACCAACCCCGTTTCTTGGGCCACAATCAATTGGACTAGCACTCAGAGCCCCAACTAAAGACAATCTACAGGCTGAACTTGAGAGAGATCACCTAGGGCATGGCTTGGCTCAAAATTCTGCCCAATAGGGGTCCTCTATTTTAGGTGACAAACCAATCCAATCAGGTTCTCTCTTGGGAAATAGAAATGTTGGGTGAGCAAAGTAAAAGAAGGCAGGTCTCCAGAGCTCAAATCCTTTTCTAAATACTGCTCAGTTATTGTTTTTTAAGGTTTTGAAAGCAGTAGGGCCAAGGGACAATATGGCTGCTGAGATGATTTCCCATTTAAATTTACATTAAACCCTCATGATCAAAGGTAGTATGTGTGTGCCTCTTCTTTTCAATTGACAAGGGCCTAACACATCATATCACCACTTTTGAAATTAGGAAACAGGCTTAAGAGTTCTACAACTTGACTATAGTCCCTCAGCTGGTAAGTGGCAAAGCCAGAAATCAAAGACCAAATCAGCCTGATCCTTCTAGAAAATCCTGCCAGGTAAATGGCCTCACAATCAACTGATGACACTTATAAGTTGACAGAGGTTAATGGAGAGAGGCTTAAAGGAAGAGTTTATGCACAGAGTAAAACAGAAATGTTCTGGAAGTCAATATGCTAGGAGATATGAAGTGGAAGGGGCACACCAGGTTTTACTCTGGTCAAGTTAATTTATCACTTCAACCCAGACCTCTCCCCTGAGCTATTAACTGTTTCTCTTACTCAAATATAATATCAGTAAGGGAAAGAGCTTAATCTTTTTGTTCACCAGAGTCTAAAACAAAGCCTAGCTTACAGTAAGTGCTTAATAAATATTTGTCGAATAAGTGAACAAATTCTCAAAGAAGCTAAAGGAACATTCTACAGCGGACTGCAAGAAAGGTTATCGTGAAATAGACTCCGGAGGTCACTTACAAGTACAGTTGATCCTCACTTTTTTATGGATCCTGTATTTGCGAATTCTCCTACTTACTAAAATTTCTCTGTAACCACAAAACTGACACTCACCATGCCTTCTCAGTCATCCACAGACATGCACAAAGTGCAAAAATTGAGTCACCCCACAAACACATTCTCAGCTAAGGTGGAAGAAGGTAGTGCTCTGCATTTGTGTTTCCAGTCTCACACAGGGATGACTAGAGGACACAGGTGGTAGGGGCGGTGCAGGGTAGTGCAAGAAGCTCCAGCTCAGGGGCCAATCAGACAGGGTTTGAAGCCTAACTCTGGCACTTGTTAGAGAGTGGCCTCAGGGAAGTCACTTAACACTTCTGAACCTCATTTTCTCTACTGTAAAATAAAGAAAATAGAATTTACCAGGAGGAAGTGTATTTACATAATATTATAATCTATGTAAGATGTATATATGGACATAATTTCCCTAGGAGCAGTGGTTCAGTATTTACTAATTTAGTGTTCTAGGTGACTTTATAGACCAAAATTACTGTAAATAATGAGAATCAAAGATACTTATCTATAATGAACTAACAGAAAGATATAGAAAATAATTATTTGGATGGAGTGCAGGCCAGTGTCAGGCTTTAAAAGATTTTGAAATAGAACCTCACTACGCATATAAGGTGCAGAAAAGGCTTTCAAGGAGAGAGAATAGCACCTACAGAGAAAGACCCAAGTGTAAAATAAACAGGTAGGTTTAGGAAATGGCACTTCAGAAAGTCTAGAACAGGAGATGCGGCCAGGACACGGGGTCACAGTGCTTCTCTGTGCCCTGCATACTACCCTGCACTGCAGAACCTCTCCCTCTGCATTTAATTCTTGGTTTACAGGTTTCTCTCCCATTAAACTGTGGGCTCCTTAAAGACAAGATCTCTAGGAAGAAATCAGTTATAATCTTTTAAATCTGCAAAAGGGTAATTACTAAGCACAAATACACCTGAAAAGACTGTAAAAAAAAATAACTTTGGTTTTCAACCACAGCCTATACCAACGCATAACAGCAACCAACTCAGAGATTTGCAGTTTTTCCAGGACTTTTCTTTGATGACTGTTAATAATTCTGTAATTAATATTTTTATTGTCCTCAATACCTGGGCATTTGCTAGAATAGCTTTAAGATCGTCCCCTTTTTCATGTGATTTATTAACAGGGCTCAAACATATGGTCTATTAGACAATGCAATGCTGCCTCCTCAGAGTAAAGATTCTCTTAATTCACTCTACTAGATTTATTTCTCTATATACAAGGTATAGTCTTACCATAGTAAAATACAAGGAAATATATATATATATATTTATATCATATAAAGAAAACGAGAATTTTTCAAAAGAACTTGCAAAATTCTGGCCAAAACACAGTGTACATATTAAACTCACTGCTTGAATTTCACCTCTGCAAACTGAGAAAAACAAAATCAATTTATATGAAGTCACGAAACTAGTACTTTTAGAACCTACAAAGTTCTGTACACATGTATTTTCTCTTGCGCACTCTTTCTCATACACACATAGCCTAAGGGGCCCATCACACTTAAACCAATACTTCTATTTCCTAAAAACAAAACCCTTACAGTCCAATATCTAAATTAATATTTTCAAAACTCTAAAGTGACAAGTTACTTTTCCCCACAAATTTCTTGGGATAATTTTATTTAGGCACAACATAGTCTGCACTATTATGTAAAACCAATACCATTAAAACACAAACTGATATACTGTAAATGTGAATACAAATCCTCTGTGAATGGTGAAAAGAGAATATTGTTTTTAAACAGATTCAAAGCCATATTATCCATATTCTTGTTGTAATCAAATCACATTGTGCTACATAGCTAAAGTATGTGGTATATTTTATGATAAACTAGGGTGGACAGGCCCTTACACTGCAAACTCTGCCACTCCAGTTAAGCTATTTAAAGTATAATGAGGAAAAAAAGAAGAAAAAAAAGTATAATGAAAACTGCCTACTTAAAATAATAATACATTTTAAATTTCTTGGGGCCAGAAACCCCTTCTCACCTGCATTTTCAGAAACTATCACCGAAACAATTGTATTGGGACAAGGATTTCAGAGAGGGTATTATAATCATATGCCATTTTAAGGAAGGCAAGAAGAGTTTACCATTAACAAAACTGATTAAAGTTCCCAATCTTGCAAAACTCCCTGTACTGTGTATTCTGCTTCTCTTTGCCTTCACCTTCCAGCTGCTTGGAAGGAGCAAGTGGAAAATGTTAGTTTCCATGAGAGATGTGGATGAAATTTAGGACGTGGGAGGGGTAAGGGACTCACTAGCAGAACGGAAGGCAGCAGAGAAGTGGCCAGGGCTCCTCACTCAAACTAGGTATCAAGACCGAAAGCTGGAGTAAAGTGGGAGGTGGAGGGAGTAGAAGAAACGCAGATAACGCACTCGGGCCCGCGAATGGGGGAGGGGTGAAAACGCGCAACTCCTCCCCCTACCCGCCTGGGGAGGGGACCGGGGGATGCAACACCGGTCAGTTTGCCTCGCGGTGTTGCACTTGGGGTAGTGAGGGGACTCGCAAGCCAGAGGTTTCAGTCCGAAGGAGGCTGAGGGGGCTCAGGGAAGTTGAGGGGCGGGGGAGGAATAGCGCGTCTGTGCGGGGAGAAAGGGACTAAGACCCCCTGACGCCCGCGAGAGGCAGAGAGTAACCCCAGCGAACGCCCCTTCTCGCCGATGGCCACAACGTGGACCGCCGGCTTACCCTCACCACAGGAGCTCGGACAGGCGCGCGTCGCCCCTCACAGCCCCGACGGCTGCGCAAAGGGACGCGCAGGGCGCCCCCAGAGCCAGCAGAGCGGCGCTTCCCGCGAGTCCCCTCCCCATCAGCCGGGGTCCCGAGCCCACCTGGGCTGACCAGAAGCTCTTCCTCCAGGTCGTACTCTGCCACTCCTCCGAGAGCCTCAGCCGTCGCCACAGAAGTCGCCGTCGCCAGAACAGTCTCGGCCTCCAGTACCAAAGCGTGAGCCACCGCACGGGAGAAGCGCCGCAGCCACTCGCCAGGTTACCTCTTACAGCACACTGGCTCCTTACTCCGCCCCCGAACCCAAGCCATTGGTTGCTGGGCACCGCCCCATTCGCCTATTGGACCGAAGATGATGCCGCTCAGTCACCTAGAAGGGCATGTGTGTTGCTTATTGGTCTAAATGTGAAGCAGTTCCCGCCCACTCCCTCAGAAGTTCCAGCTTCCGATTGGTATTAACATCTGTCTTTTTGCTCCCTTCGTTCTTTCTCTCAGGATAGAGCGCCTCCTTTCGGGAGACACCGGCTCTGATTGGCTGAAAGAATATTGCGCTAGTCCTGGATAGGCATTGAGCCAAGGATGCGTCCAGCCCCCACGCGGGGGAGGAGCCCAAGGCTCCGCACCTCTGGGTTTGTTTACACAGGCTCTTGCTGGAGCTTCCTTCTATTGGCTGAGCAGCGGCCCCTCCCACCGGGTTGCGCCATTCAGTCTAGCAAGGAGGGGCATGGGGGCGGGCCTCAGTGGGATTTCCCTAACTGTCCATTACTAAGGGAGGAGCTTTGAGCTAGGCTGGTTGCGAGCTGGCGCTGTGCTTCACGATCGGGAAGTTGGGAGTTGGGCTCCTTGGAAGGGTTGGAAAGAAGCAGAGGGACTCTCTCACACGTCCAAAAACAAACTTAACTTCTTGAGTGCTTTTAAATTTCCCCCTTAAATTTAGAGTGTCGCATTTTTTGTTTGCTAAGGACTTTGAATTTTATCTCTCAGGAAGTGGGGATTTCTTTATCGAAGTCTTTATACGTCTTTGTCTGTCCCCACCTCTCATGCCAATTGTACACATAACACAGAGGAGACGCTTAGTAAGTGATTACACGAGTGGATTAATTATAAAAATGAAAAGGACAGTGAAATAAAATCCGATTAAGTAGCAATAAACATGTTAAATATATACTTAATATAAATAATATAATAAAGTTAATACATAAATAAATTCATTCATTCAACAAATTTTATTGTGCATATGATATGACATTACAGGCTCTCACGTAGGCTGTGGGTATATGATATGAATAAGACAATGAAAATGCAACCATAGCACTTTTTCTCTAATGGAGGAGAGTGAAAATAAACAAGTAACCAATAAATAGTAAAATGTCATGTTGTGATTATTATAAAGAAAGATAAAGCAAGGGTTAAAGAATGGTTGAAGGAATGGCTATCTTAGGTAGGATGGTCAGTTTAAGATCTGTTTGAGGAATCAGCATTGCAAAGAGATGAATAATGTGAAGAACAGGAAGGAGGATGGTAAGCAGGGCCACTACATTGCTCAACACCAGGATCACTAGTCACACAGCTTCATGTATTTCCCAGTTGTGTTATTAGGCATAATTTTAGGATTGTCTGCTCTGGTTTTAATGTGATCTGGTTAAATAATGTAAGCAGATCCTACAAGAAATACCTATCTTCTTTAGGGAAAAAAAAATCTGACCACAAAATAACTTCCCCGCCCTCCGTTGCTTCTTTTCCTAAGGTGACCTTCAGCTATCTGGTGAGAGAGGTGCTTACAGGATCTCAAAGCTTTGAAAAACAGGGTCCTCAGGTCCATATTGTTTTCTTGCACAATCAGAAATACTCTTCAAGGATGAAGATATACTACAGGATAGCAAAGGGATGTGGGGAGGTGTTGGTGGGCTCCAGTTGTTTCCCTCCATACCACTGACACTGTCTCACAACTTCATGACGGGATATCACAAAGAGAAAATCTTAAAAGTAGACAGAGAGAAAGGTACATTACATTCACAGTGGGAGGTGGGAAGATAAGAATTACAGCAGACTTCCTATCAGAAACTATGGAAGCCAAAAGACAATGAAGGAGGGACCTGGATATCTGATAATGGTATGTAGAATAAACAGGCATCCAAAGCCCAAAGCGAGAGACAGTAGACAATAACCAGTCACAAAGTTATAGGAGATGGTGTCAGTTGGAGAGAGGAAAACAAGAGGAGTACACCAATCCTTCCTGCACATCCCATTTCTGTCATGGTGATAAATCTTCATCCTCAAAGAGTATCTCTTTTATTTTTATTGTGATAAAATCTACACAACAGAAATTTTATTATTTTTATCATCTTTAAGTATACAGTTCATTACAGTTCATAAGTACATTCGTTGCTGTGCAACCATCACCACTATCCGTCTCCAGAATGTTTTCATTATCCCAAACTGAAATTCTGTACCCAGTAAACAATAACTTGCTACCTCCCTTCCCCTACCCTCTGGAAATCACCATTCTACTTTGTGTCTCTATGAATTTGACGATTATAGGTACCTCATAAAAGCAGAATCATATAATATTTGTGCTTTTGTGTCTTGCTCATTTCATTAGGCACAATGTCTTTAAGGTTCATCCATGTTGTAGCATATAACAGAATTTCATTCTCTTTTAAAGGTGAATGGTATTCCATTGAATATACATAACATCTTTTGTTTATCCATTCATCCATCAATGAAATTTGACTTTTGTGAATAATGCTGCTATGAACATTGGTATACAACTATCTATTCAAGTCCCTCCTTTCAATTCTTTTGGGTATATACCCAGAAGCAGAATTGCTGGATCATATGGTAATTCTACGTTTAATTTTTTTGAGGAACTTCCATACTATTTTCCACAGCAGCTGTACTATCTTACATTCCCAACAACAGTACAAAAGGGTTCTAATTTCTCCACATCCTCACCAACACTTGCTATTTTCTGCTTGGTTTTGTGTGCATGTGTGTGTGTGTGTGTGTGTGTGTGTGTGTGTGTGTGCGTGTTTTGGTAATACCTGCTCTAATGGGTGTGGAGTGGTATCTTGTATATTTGGTTTGCACTGTCTCAATTATTGGTAATGTTGAATATCTTTTCATATGCTTTTCAGATTCGTTGGAGAAATGTCTATCCAAGTCCTTTGCACATTTTTTAATGGAGTTTTTTTTGTTTTTGAGTTTTAGAAGTTCTGTACATATTCTGGGTATTAATCCCTTATTAGATATAAGATTTGTAGACATTTTCTTCCATCCTGTGGGTTGCCTTTTTTTCTCTGTTGCTAGTGTCCCTTGATGCTCAGAAAGTATTTCTCTTTGTGCCAGGTCTGGATGACCAAGTGGCTGATTAAAAACCAGAGATCTATTAATTAAAAAGGGGAGAATGGGGGGGGCACCTGGCTGGCTCAGTGAGTAGAGCATGTGACTCTTGATCTCGGGGTTGTAAGTTTGAGCCCCATGGTTTTGTTTTGTTTTGATTTGTTTTTTTTAAGGACAATGGATATAAAGGCCACAGAAAATAAAGCTGTATGATAAAGTTGAGGAAATGTCCCATAAAACAAAACGAAAAGCAAATTTGATGGAAAATAGGAGACAAAGTGTGAGAAAGTTTCCAGAAGTAGAGAATAGAGGCAAGGATATGAATTAAATGATACCAAAAATATGTGTCATAACTGAATTAACCTGAGTCCTTTAATTGAAAGAACTCAACAAGTGCCCCAAACTTTAAATTAAAAAGGTTCACACCAGTAGGAACACTTGTTAAATTTTTACTATGTGCCAGGCACTGCTTTAAGTTCTTAACATGGATTAATCCATTTAATCTTCAAAACAGCATGAGTACTGTTATTATCCCCCTTTTACAAACAGATAAACTGAAGTAAAAAAGATTATGTAATTAACCTAATCGTTCAGCTAGTTAGTGGTAGAGCTGCATTGTGGTCCCTCTGCAGATGAGGAACGATTTGAATGTAAATACTGATGACACCGCACATGTACCAAGAGGGCATTAATAGATTTATTATGATTATAATGAGGTCTTTCATGCCTCAGGCTCCCACGCAGGGCAGAATATGTCTTGAGAGACTCAGGAGGGGCAAATGACTTCGGCTTTAATTGTGGTTAGTGAGTAGTGCTGTGGTAAGGGTTTTCACGTACAGGCTGGTGGCTCGCATGACCTGAACTTCCCAAAGGAGGAAGTATGGGCTTATTGCTTTGCCTACATGTGAGGCAAGAGGAGAAGAGAGAGGCGTGGGGATCAAAAACTACACAGTCAGGGGCGCCTGGGTAGCGCAGTCGTTAAGCGTCTGCCTTCGGCTCAGGGCGTGATCCCGGCGCTCCGGGATCGAGTCCCACATGGGGCTCCTCCGCTATGAGCCTGCTTCTTCCTCTCCCACTCCCCCTGCTTGTGTTCCCTCTCTCGCTGGCTGTCTCTCTGTCACATAAATAAATAAAATCTTTAAAAAAAAAAAAACTACACAGTCAAATGTAAAAAATGGAGGCAGATTCTCTATTACAGTCAAATGCAAGTCAAAGCATTTTTGCAAAGTGGTGAGGATAAGGAGATGATCCTAAAAGTTTCCAGAGAGAAACAGGTCACACACATAATATTAGGAATTAAGAAAATCAGATTTTCCATAGAAAACACAGGAGGACAGAGCCACAGGAGCAATACCTTCAAAATTTGAGAGAAACTATTTCTAACCTAGATGTCTTAGTCTTTTGGGGCTACAATAACAAAATAGACCAGATGGTTTAAAAACAACAGAAATCTATTGTTTGCAGCTCTGATGGCTGGGAAGTCCAAGATCAAGGTGCTGGCAGATCCAGTATCCGGTGAAAGCCATCTTCCTGGTTCACAGATGGCCGTCTTTCCACTATAACCTCACATGGCAGAAGGGGTGACGGATCTCTCTAGGACCTCTTTCAAAATGGCACTAATCTCATTCATGAGGTCTTCACCCTTATGACCTCCCAAAGGCCCCACCTCCAAGCACCATCACACTGGGGATTAAGTTTCAACAAGAATTTTGGGGGGACACAGGTCTATGGCACTAGAAGCTGTACCCAGCTATACCACCAATTAAGTGTGAGGCTGGAATAAACACATTTGCACAGAATCAAGTTCTCAACAAATTCACCTCTCAGGTATCCTTTATCAGGACCTATTGGAGGATTTGCACCAACACAATTAGAAAGTAAATCAAGAATGAAGGGGACACAATTCTATCCCAGTTAAGGCGGGGATGAAAAAGGAATGAAGGAGGAAGACACAGAATTAAGGAAAGCAGGTCCAACAGAAGAGAAGAAGGAAGGGAATCTCCAGAATACCAATGAAGGGACAATGTGCAGCAAGCCTCGAGGGCAACGTGATTGCAGTGGAGAGAGCTCCGGACTCTAGCAGTGATGTCTCCCAGAAAAAATGGCAGTGGATATGTCACCTATATGTATGGCCATATTGACAGGCAATTTTATAGCTGGGAGAGTTAGTGATTAATCACAGAAGACTCAAGAGAATTAAAAGCTCCAGGAAAAAACAAAAGAAAAAGGACACGATCATACTACTCCTGGAAGATTAGCTACAAACAATAAGAGCAAATATACATATCGCACTATATGTCCGGCGCTGTTCTAAATGTTTTACATGTATTAACTCATTTAATCCTCACAGCAACTCATTGTGTAGATAAGAAATCTTTGGCAAAGAGGTCACACAGTATATTTTCGTTTCCTCTTGTTACTTCAGCAAATACCACAACCTTAATTGCATAAAACAACACAAACTTACTATCTTACAGTCCTGGAGGCCAGAAGTTCCAAAATGAGTTTCAATGATCTAAAGTCAAAGTGTCTGTCTGCAGGCCTGCGACCATCTATCTGGAGGCTGTCAGGGAGAACCCTCTTCCTTGCCCTTCTAGAGGCCACGCACTCCTTGGCTTGTGGCCCTCCTCCATCTTCAAAGCAAGCAACCGAGCATCTTCTCTCCCTGACTTCTGCTTCCATTCTTCCATCGTCTCTCTCTGACTCTGATTCCCCTGCTTTCCTCTTAAGAGAACTCTGGTGATTACACTGGGCCCACCTGGTGGTCCAAGATAATCTCTCCACTTCAAAATCCTTCACTTAGTCACTTCTACAAAGTCCCCTTTACCATGTAAGGTAACATACCCATAGGTTCTAGAGATTAGCGTGTGGGCATCTTTGAAGAGACATTATTAAGCTTATCACACACAGCTAGCAGCGAAGCCAGCATTCAAATCTGGGTAATCTATATCTGAGTTCTTACTCTTAAGCATCGTGCTCTGCTGCCTATGACAATATTTACATAGTCATAATCATGGTAACACTAAATAATGGATTTAACAAAATTTGGGATATAAACACACTGGGAGGGCAGGGAGCAGGAAAGTATGTAGGGAGTAGCATAATCGAGGTAATTCCCCATATTTCACAGCAGGAATGTGATAGACTAAGTAGTCTGAGACTAAAAAAAAATCTAAGAATAAACATATAACCAAATTATTAATACATGAGGATATATATAAATGAAATATGTACACACACACACACAATTGGTAAAAATGTTGAAAAAGGTTATTGCAAGGGCCGAGGAAGAGGCTGGTGATTTTTGTTAAAAGCTTGGTTTTTTAAAAAAGCCTGATAAAACCAGCTGATTTTGTAAAACATGTGTAGGCATAGCTTTGATTGCAGACATTTAATTAGAAAGCCCTAAGGTGTGAATATGGGAACCCTGTCCATGGAGTTTCTATTTGCAGCGCCCTCCTCTCATGTTCCCCAGCACCCTGACCTTGTCTCGGGATCTTGTTACTTGCCTCTGGCTCCTCGCATGATGACTACACTGGCTGAGTTCCTCAGTGTTGGCACACATCCTTGGACACAGCTTTGGTATTTGTCCTCCAGCTGCAAGTCTGGGACTCTGGGTGTCTAAACCTCTGCTGTCAGAGGGGGTCCAGACAAGGGCTAACGCCAGATGAGTCAGATCAGGCTTTGGTGGGTTCCAGGCCTATTATGTGGGCAGGGCACCTCCTGCCCATGTTTATGTGACCTGGAGCCAGAAAGCAGAGATCAGAATCAGGGGCAAAAGTAGACATCATATACCAGGGAGTTCATTCTAGGGACAATGCAGAGTAGGAGCCAGGCGGTAGAGCCAATGTGGAATGAGTGCACATGGGTGAAGGAATGGAAGTTTCTTCCAACAACAAGGAGTGACAGAGGGAACCGAGGCACTGGAGTGGGCTCTGACTAGGGGTGAAAAGCAAATGGGCCATAACAGGTGGGTCCTCACTGACGAACACATTGGCTGTGGAGGTACAGAGAGGGGCTAATATGGAAAATGTCCGATAGGAGTTGGGGTCAGAAACACATACAGGAGCACTGGGAGGATGCATTAAGTCCTCGGGATTCCCAGGCACTTCTTGACGTCAGGGTGAGTCTCCTACAGCGGTAATGAGCAGGATGTCAACTTTGGTTCTGTACTTTGTAGACCACATTCAGGGCTAGGTAGAGCTAGTCAAGGAGCACGGTGACAGAGCCTCAACCTGAGCCCATGCTCCCTGCACTTCAGGGAAAGAGTGCCTAGCTGACAGTTTGGCTCTCTGGAGTGTATGAGGTTGAAAACTCAGAACGTTAAACGAGGCAGCCTGCCTGGTGTGAACAGAACTTTTCTGCACCGTGGCAGCTGCCCACAGGCTGTGACAGGATGGGTGTCCTACCCTCAGATGGAAACAGTGCATAAAAGCTGATTTTAGGCTGGAATTCCCATTCCCTGGGATAACATTTGACCTGCGTGGGGTCATCTTCCGTGAGAAATGGGCACAGGGTTAAGGTACCAGACCCAACGTTCCTCTGGGATATAGTTGCCTCCGTAACTTTGCTATAAGCTAAGAATCTAGAGACTATAAAATATCAGACTGGCTCAGATAAGGTTAGATAAACAAAGCCTACAGCCTCTGGATTGTAAAGCAACTCCCAGGAATCTACCAAATCACCTTGCCTTCTGAATGAGTCAAATGTGGTGCTTTGGGAGTACGAGAGGAGTAAATGAGCATTCGTAATATTCAATCCAGATACGGTGATGAGCTATTGGAGGTCTCAGTAATCCTGGTAGTTCTTTACAAAGGTCGCTGGGGTCTCAGTGGGGAATTGGTGTTGTGGTTGGTGAGAAGAGCTTCAGCTTCAGGCCAAAAGAGGGATTGCAGCTGCTTGGCGAGAATGCAGGCTGAACACCTGTTCATCTGAACACTTGTACTAGGGAGACGGGGGTGATATAACAGGGCAGCTCCCCAGCCTCTCTGTAGGTGGTGTACATCCGGCTCTGGCGGCCCAAGCAATGCTGGTGGGTGGCAGGCCTGAGTCCTTCACGGGATGCTTTGCTTATTGGATCTCAGTCTGGAGAGGCCAAGGAATTCAGACAGTGTGGGCAGCATGGGACTAATAGCAGCTGGCTCTGGACATTTTGCCCCCAAGAACAGCTAGAATGAAGTGGTCTTCTGGGTCACTGCCCCTCCCTCCATTTCAACCTTAGCAACATTGCTTCCTTTCTTCTCCCCAACTATTTGAAGAAGAGTGGGTCCCGTTGACTGAAAGACTTTATTTTCCTCAATCAAGTATGTAAGCGGTAGGTGATCACCTACTGTCCGTCGTCACACCTCTCCATGTACTGTGTAATTTTTCCTCTAAAGAAACATTGAACCCCTGGGTGGCTAAGTCGGTTAAGCATCTGCCTTCGGCTCAGGTCCCACATCGGGATCCCTGCTCAGAGGGGAGTCTGCTTCTCCCTCTACTCCTCCCCCCTGCTCGTGATCAATCTCTCTTTCTCTCTCTCTCCCTCAAATAAATAAATGAAATCTTTTTTTAAAAAAAAGAAACATTGAACAAATATTTTTTAAGCATTGATTTAATGGTGCATCAAATCATTAGCTTATCTGGGCACCCATGTGTCCTGAACCGGACCTTCTCTACCTACCCTAAGAAGGAAGACTCTATGAAAGTACAACTGGAATGCAGAAAAACTCTTCTTATAGTTGAGTCTCGAAGCACACCAATCCTATAGTTCAATGAAGCATCGATCTGAAGATGCCAGATGGAGGGATAAGAGCAGCAATGAGGCCATGAAAAAGTGGTCGCCACAGCAAAGATAGGGCAAGATAAATCTACGTGGTGCTTAGAATCCCCTTCTACCCCACTCATCATGGGCTAAATACAAAAATGTCCCATCCCCCTAGATGCGGACCCCATAAGGTCTCCAAGACATAGCTTGGCCAATGTTGGCACCAGTTTGGTCAAGTAGGGTAGAAACAGCTGAGGGAAAGAGATCCAGAGGAGGATCCAAAAACTGTCCGGGAGAGAGCGGAGGGCAATACTGTAGAGGTCAATGATGTCAGGTTGGAAGGATGGCAAAAAGCAGGTGAAACTAAAAAGCTGGGAGCCAGGTGAAAGAAAGGTGAGGAACAAAGGCAAAAGATGGGGAAAAGTGTCAAGCCAGGGCTTGTAAAAAGGACTGAGATACCTAAAGTTCCTTTGTGGGAGGTTTCAACCTAACACAGGATAGGAGGGGTTATTAGGTAATTAAGAATGTAAGTGATACTAACTAATTATTTAATGGTAATGGTGATTTCAGTGAGCTTTCATGTAACAAGGTAAAACAGCTGTAAAATATATTTGGAATAGTTGGGAAAATAAAAATGTGTACTGGATATTAGCACAAGGGAATTATTGTTCATTTTATTGGTTTAATTGGTAGTATTGTTGTTAAGAAGGAGAATATTCTTAATTTTTTAGAGCTGTAAGTTAAAATATTTAAGGATGAACTGTCATGATACCTGAAATTAACTTTCAAATGGTTTAACAATGCATACATATATACATCTAAAGTCAACATGACAAAATATTTACTAGTTTTGGAATCAAGTAATGAGTATATGGCTGTTTGGTGTACTATTCTTTCTAATTTTCTGTTTAAGTATTTTTCTTAATAAAACTAAAAATAAGAAAGCTAAAGCATTAGCTTTTATAAATAGATGAGTCAGAAACTAAAATAGAGCTATGTAATAAATTATTGATTATACTAATGAGAAATCAAGGCTATGTGGGTGAAAATGTTATCAATTATCAGCGTTGACAAGAAACTTTTGGCCAAACGTCTTTAACTGCAGATTAAATCTGAATCACAGCTGGCTGATAAAATAGTTTCTTAAGTTCTCTAGCAGTTTCCTAGGTGTTTCCTGATTTCAATAATCTAAATATTCATTTGCAAATTGATCTATCTCAAGGACATTGGGAGTAATGATTTCTTTCTTCTTCTGAGTGCTTGTATCTGTGATCTTTCTCAATTTTTGCCTAGCATTTTTAATTATGTCATTGTGACTGCCTAATTTATTCCTTAATAAAACTGCCACCTCTTTAAGGGTCACATTTTAGAATTCTTTTTTTTTTTTTTTAAGATTTTATTTATTTATTTGACAGAGATAGAGACAGCCAGCGAGAGAGGGAACACAGCAGGGGGAGTGGGAGAGGAAGAAGCAGGCTCCTAGCAGAGGAGCCCGATGTGGGGCTCGATCCCCCAACGCCGGGATCACGCCCTGAGCCGAAGGCAGACGCTTAACCGCTGTGCCACCCAGGCGCCCCACATTTTAGAATTCTTGCTCTCTACCCCACATGCACATATCCCCCAAATATTTGTTTATGGATGGGCTTTAAAGATTCATGTTGTGAATATGTTTGCAGAACCCATAAAACTCTACAACTATAACACAATTTCTGTTTAGCAAACCATTATTTTTATATAGTAACTTGCATTCTGAAAGCAAAGCTCATTCACATTCCCAATGACCAGAAGGGTCCCACTATACTATGGGAACCAAAATTCCAAGAATGCCTCCAGGTTCCAAATTTACCCATCCTGTAATGGAAAATCCAGCGCTGACCTTCCTTGCTGAGGTGGTAGTTTCTGATTGCACAATACTGTGTTCCCTTCCCAGGACCGCAGGAGCAAACAGTCTTTTGAGAACCTCTCTCTCACTAGAAACACAGACTGTTCATTTAGCAATTAGAGCTGTCAGCACAGCAAGCTGGCAAGAGAACAGCTTCTGTCCCTGGGCAGGGAGCCCTTGGCAGAGCCCGGACTTCAGGGCCTAGAGAAATAGGTGGGCCAGTGACTCTAATTTGCTACTTCCCCAGCACTTACTTATTTGCATCTTGTATCCTGGCAAATGACATATGTTTTAATTGCACCTGTACGGCAGAGGGGAAAGTTAGATAGGAAGCGTAGGAAGGAAGAACAGGAATGGTCTGTTGTCTCCAATGGCTTGGGTCTAGATGACGCTGCCTCATTCACTCATCCCTCCAACCCTCCATCCAATATCCGCCTACTGACCATCTACGCTACACCAGCTGCTGAGCTTCGTGCCAGGGACTCACTGATGAATGGGACATGGTTCTTTTCTGCGAGGGACACACAGGGAGTGGAAAAAACCAAAATGTAAATAAGAGTAACAACAGGTTTCACACTTTATGGAGCATAGAGAGGACGTACAAATAGGAATGGAATAAACTTTGGGTCTCCAGAGTTTCCACCTGCCCCTTTGCCCTAAGGAGCCAAATTTGCTAATCGTTTCAACATACTAATACTTTCCAAGTTCTTCTTTGGTGTTTTCCATCATCTGACCAGGAAACTCAGAAATTTCTCAAATGTTTATGGTACATGCTATTTGCACATTTTATTTTGTCCTATGAAATGTATTGAGCCTGTGGTAGCTATTTGGGTGTTGCATGTATATAAATCTTGTCTCCCTGAGATCCCTTCCTTGATGATCGTGATTATCCTGTACTTTCACATAGTGGTAAGCAGAGTGCTAATTATATCATAGCTACTCAATACACATTTTTAATTGAATAACTACTGAGTTATTAGAAGGTCCTTCATCTTTCTCTCAGATGCCACATATGAAAAATGAAGAGAATTTCCCTGCTCTCCTTACCCCCTCCTAGAATTGATGATCAAGGGCTCTGAAGAATGAATATATTCTGGCTGGATAAGGGTGAATAATTAGTGTTCTCCCTTTCACATAATTCAAGATATAGGTGTCAGGGAAGGATCAAGCATAGTGCCCTTTGCTAGTCAAGACTCTAGGTACAGCTGACAGAAACCCAACTCCAAATTCCCTTAGGCAGAAAAGGAATTTGTTGGTTCAATTAGCTGAAAAGCCCTAGGATTAGTATTAGCTTCAAGCATGGCTTGATCTAGGTGTTTAAACAATGTCATTAGGCCCTATTTTTTATTCCCTCTCTTAGCTCTGCTCTCTTCTGTGGTAGGAAAAAAGAACACACACAGCATTTGACTTTATGATTCTGACAACTTTCAGTTCCAGAAAAAGACAGAGCCTTGCTCTTCATCCATGGTTCCAGCACATCTCATGTAGTGACTCTGATTGTCTATAATTGTGTCACCTGACCCTTCATTTCACTACTGTGGACAGTAGGAGGAAGCATCACAACTGTCTAGCCCTAGGGCATGTTCCCACCCTTGCCTTATGGTGTGGGTACAGTCCTGTGATTGATAATACTAATAGAATTGCTAAGGACAGGGAGGGGAATGTTCTCCGTGGAAAAAGGGATATTAGGCAGACAACCCACAGGCCCCTCGATTATTCTTACCTAATCTAGAAGCAGGGAGAATTCAAGTTCATATATGGGCAATGGAACGTAGTGAGGGACCATTATTTATCCTTCGGTGGATGACTGCATCTTGACTTCCCTTTCCAAAAGCTGGTGACCTCTAACTAATAGAAAGTAAGGTAACTGCTTTAATTTGTGCCTTACTAGTTCTCCTCTCCTATTCATAGATGAGGTAAGTGGGCTCTAAGCAGGTTGTACTCCTTGTCATAACTTGTGGGAAGTTGTGGTTTATTTTATAAGTGGGTCAAGGCATGATACATGGCCAGGTCACCTCAGAGTAAAGAACAAGGGGCCAAGTAAGAAACAGATTGTAGGCTCCAAGTCTAGATGGGAGCCGTAGTGTCAGGGCCTGCCTCAAAGCCCAGTTATAGACTGCTCCCATCAGGGATGCAATTCGATGGGCTCCATTCAGGGGCTTATCAGAGACCGAGCATATGAGCAAAATAAATGCCCCACACCAACTACTGGTGGACTGGGGGTTACTAATAATTTTCCCAGCCCTTCCAACTCCTCCATCTCTTCCCAAGGAAAGAGAAATTTCTGATCTGATTGATTAGATTTAAAATATTAATTGGGTCCTGCTCATTAGTGATCAAAATCATTTGTGGTTGGAAGATTCACTTACATCGGTGATAGTGGATGCAGGCTCAGTTGGCGCTGTCAACCCAAGTGTCTTGGGTCTAATTCACATGACTTGTCCCTGTGGCTTGGGCTTCTTCCATCACAGTAACTGGGTTCTAAGAAGTATTCTGAGAAAAAAGGAGCAAAAGTAACCGGTTCTCTTAGGCCTGATTCAGAAGTCCCAGAACAACATATCCATTTCAATCTATTGGTAAAAGCAGTCACAGGGCCAGCCTGGATTCAATAAGAGGGGAAATAAACCTCACCTCTTGATGTGAGGAGCAGCATACACCTAGAGCGAAGGGAAGAATTTGTTGTTGTTGGAGGCCCTCTTTGGAGACTAGCTACCACAGTTTGGGCTTTACTCTTATATGATAATATTCTCTCATGTTATATGATAACATACTCTCATATGATAACATACATATGAAAAAATATGTATAATACTATATTTTATTTATTGAAAAAATCTAGGCATAAATGATTCCATGAAGTTCAAGCCCATATATATACACATATATATAGCCACTTGAATTTTTTTCTAGGAAGTGTCTTCACAATGTTGCTCATTTTCTCCCTATGATATCTTACTGATTTATAGGAGCCATTTATATGTCATGAATACTAATCCTTTGATGTTTGTTGCAAGTATTTTCTTCCCATCTGCCTTTGGCGTTCTGGGATCAAGCCCCACATCGGGCTCCTCCGCTGGGAGCCTGCTTCTTCCTCTCCCACTACCCTTGCCTGTGTTCCCTCTCTCGCTTGCTCTCTCTCTCTATGTCAAATAAATAAAATAAAAATCTTTCAAAAAAAAAACACTTACTACAATAACATTTATTAAGTAATCCTTACTCACTTATTTTAGTGCTGCCTCTTTTCATCACATATGAAATTCTGACATACTTCTGTGCCATTCACCATAGTCCAATTTACAGAAGGATACTATGTTATTTTGATTGTAGTTGCTCTTGTACATTTTAATGTCTAGGAGGGCGAGATTCCCTTCTGCACTATGCTTTATGTTTTAGGATAGTCTGTTTCTTTCACATAATTATTCTTATTGATGTAAAAGTTAGGCGGTATGCCAGGAGTCCGGTCAACCAGGGTTTCTAGAATGGCTCTAGCAATGAGACAGGAGATTATGCAGTTCTACCAAAAGAAAGAAGATACAGGGTAGGGACCCAAACCTATGTGTGGGAGTGAGGATCAGCCATGGGCTTGAGGTACAGAGTGAGAGAAGGGAAGGGAATGCCGTAATTCTAGAGCTACATGAAGATCCTGGGTCAACAGGGATGGGGTGTGTTTAATTATTTTTAATTAATGACAACACTATTTTAGTATAAAACTAAAAACTTTACGGACAAAATGGTATGTTGTATTAATAAACATCCAATGATTCAAAAAATATGAAGAGGAAGGCAAATGTGTCCACCAATAACATTATCCAGAGATAACTGCTATTAATAGTTATTCCATATACCTCTGTCTTTATCTAATCACACACACACATACGTACAGACAGGACCGTTGTACACATGATGTTCTCTGATCTCCTTTTTCATGTGAACAAATATTGTGGGTATCTTTTCATATTAATATACCTAGACTAACATCATTTTTAATGTGTGTGTAGAATTCTATTGTTTGTATGTATATCATAATTTATTTAACCTGATCCCTATTAATGAACTTGTTTCATTTATATATATATATATATAATACACACTTCATTTATATATATATATTATATATATAATATATATATAATACTGATATTAACAGTCTTGCAAATATATCTTTAGAAATTTGTATTATTCACTCCATAGGATAATTTATAGAAGTAAAATCCTGAGTAACTTTCTCCCCAAAGGTTACCATTACACAGAATTTTATGCTAATAATTTCTTGTGTTTCTTTATAATCTACCCCATCTGTAATGACCTAAATGACCTAAATGACCACATAGAAGCTTTTTAAATTCTTGTGTAGGTCAAACTTATCTATTCTCCTTTATGATTTATGACTTTTGTTTTGTGCTTAGAAATGTCTCTCGTCCATGTATTCACCGTATTTTCTTTTAGTACCAGTTTCAGTTTTTCACATTTAAGTGCAAAAACATCTGAAATTTATCTATTTGATTTAGGAATTGAGGTAGAAAATCCAACTAATTTTCCCCCCCAGCTGGTTAACCAGTTGTCCCAATAGCATGGATTAGAATAATCTTTTCCTTAAGAAGGATAATACAACCCGTTTTCCTGCTCCCTTATAGAAACCAAGGAAGATGTGGTTCTGGGCTAAGAATGTAATCCAGTCACTAAGAATGTTATAGTAATCTCCACAGCCTTGGCCAAGTCTTTGTGCAACTGAGGAAAGACCATAAAGAGCCATGGGCTTCTTTTTCTCAGCAAGCCAGAAGGAGCACAACCTGTGAGCCAAGAAGGGAGAGAAGAACTAACAGTGCTCTGCATAATAATGTGAGACCCTGACACCCATGTGAGAGTGCTCTAGATACACAAGTGAAGAGATGCCTTTCCTCTTCAAGGATTTATACTGAATCAGGAGTCATGTGTGTCCGATTTAATAGTTACTTCTTTTGTCCATTCATTCATTTACTCAACACATACTTATTGAGTGCATACTGTGTGTCTTGTACTGAGGCTGGATTTCAAGGCCTCATTTGTCCCTCTGGCCAGTGGCCCTGGGCAGGGAGGATATCCCTTAGAAGGAGACAGTTGAGCAAGCGTCTGAAGGAGGTGAAGGATAACTGGGGGAAAAGCATTCTAAGTAGAGATAATAGCAAGTGCAAAGGTCCTGAAATGGAAGTGAGCCTAGCATATTATGGAAAAGCAAGAAAGGTCCACGTGGCTGGAATGAAGTAAACAAGAGGGAGGTGGTAAGCGCTGAGGTAGGTGGGAGTGTACACAGTGCAGTATCTTGTAGGTCATCATAAGAACTTTGGCTTTTACTCTGAGTGAGATGATCTGACTTCATTTTAAAAGAATTTCTTCTGTTGCTGGATGGGAATAAACTATAGGAGAAGCAATGGGCACAAGAGGGAGACCAGTAAGGCAAAGGTGATGGGGGCCTGGACCAAGATGGCAGCAGTGAAGATGGTGAGAAGTAACTGGATTCTGAATATATTTTCAAGGCAGAACTGACAGGATTTGCTGCTGGCTTAGATGAGAGAGGTGAATGAGAGGAGTCAAAGGTGACCCCGTGGTCATGGCATGGGAGACTGGAGGGATGAAGTTGCCCATTTACTGAGATGGGGGAAGACATCTCAGTGGGAAGAGAAAGTTTGGGGAGAAGCCTAGGATTTTGGCTTTGGACATGTTAAGTTTGAGATGTCTGTTAGACATCCAAATGGAGAGAAGTAGATAGTTAGATTTACGAGTGTGGATTCCAGGAAAGAGGTCCAGCTGGAGATATGACGATGGGAGTTGAAAGTCTATAGATGTTGTTCAAACCCATAAGACTGGATGGCATCACCAAAGGAATAAGTGTAGATGGAGAGGAAGAAAGGGTCCCCCACTGGCCTTCTTGCTGTATTTCAAACATTGGAACTCATTCTTTCTTCTTTGCCTTTTGCCAAGAATGTTCTTCTACTAAACATTTACGACGCTCCCTCCCTGGCTTCATTTTAGCCTCTCCCAAATATTATCTCCTCAGAGGCTCTTTCTTTGATCACTCTATCTAAGTAGTATCCCTTCCTCGTACACCCACTAATCACTCTCTCTATCCTTTACCTTGCTTTGTTTTTCTTTATAGCACTGCTCCTTTCTTAAACTCATATATTCGTTTGTTTACTTATTTATTGTTTATCTTCACGAGGTCAGGACTCGGCCTTTTTAAAAGTATTTTTTAACCATCTACCTTAGTTTGGGTGTCCCTAGAGCTAGACCTGAGACGAGAGTTTAAGTGTGATTGCTTCTATGAGCCACACCGCCAGGGAATACCAGCAGGAGTGTGGAGAAGTGAGGCAGAGATGAGAAGGCCGTATAAAGGATGCATTATCCACAAGTCCTCACTGTGTGTAACTGCAGCTGCATCCTGCAGAAGAACCTGGGCCTCCAGGAATACAGAGCTAGTCACACACCAACTCCTGTTAGTTGCCAAATAACGGCTGTTTCTAGGGTATGTTAATTCTTATGTACTCCTGGCCTGATAGACACACTCGCCCGTGGCCATGCCACATTCTGGCTGCTGAAGAAAGTCAATAGGCAAAAAGACACAGATCCTGATGATTAGAAGTGGGATGGGGTACACTACAAGGCCCAAGGTATCAGGGTAGAGCCATAACACCATCTGGTACATCATTCTATCTCCAGCACCCAGAACTGTGCCTGATACATAGAGGATACTCAATAAATTCATGTTAAATAAATACTGTTCACATGTTAAATAAACATTGTAGGTGTTTTCTGGGGGAAAAACGTCTAATTTTGCACTCAGCTCTTACGTGCCCCTCCCTACATTGTGATTCCTGTCATTTTCCCCAATCCTTGAGTAGGGTGGAATGCATGTGGACGGCCTTGTGCGGTGGTGGTGTGGACGTTGAAGAGGCAGAAGCTATGGAGGATGTGCCCAGGAGCCCCAGGCAGAGAAGGGGCGAGCTGGGAGGAGCATACCCAGAGTAGATAACTCAAGGGGAAGTAAGAGGGATGTCTGACAAACGTCTACTCTTCCAATGCCTACTAGATGAAGCTCTTTCGTGAGTGTTTGGGCATCTACCTTCCCTCCCACCCATATGTCAAGTAAATTCTAGTGTATCGTTGTGTCTATTCCTGGATTCTATTTTGTTTGAAGGATCCTTATCTCTATTCTTTTGCCATTCCCGAAATGTAATTTAACTCTCTAAAGCCACCTGGGTTTTTTTCTTGCTTGAAACCTTACAGGTTTATTTCTTTTAAATTTATGTTATAAAATGAGAAGAAAGATGGGCCTAGGACCTAACACTGAGGAATGAAGATGTTTAAGGGAAGGACCTCATAAAGAATTTTCTGAAAAGAATTTACCAGAGAAGCGGTTGAGAGAAATAGATGTGTCTGGTGTCAGAATAACCAATAGAGGAGAGAATCTTAATATTTTAAAAAATGGCCAATAATATCCCATGTCTCAAAGAGCAAGGAGGATGAAGGCTGAAAAGCGGCCACTGAATCTGGTCATTATAAGGTCATTGGTGCCTTTAGAGAGAGCAGTTTCTGTGGAGTGGGGAGAATAATGAACAACGGGCAATGTACAAGGACTTACTGCAGAGTGAAAAGGAATATGAGTTCCCGAAACACGCAGGGAAAGAGAAAAGAGCATTGAAATCTAAAATGGCAGGAAGAGGGGGGGAGAAAGGGTAGCTGAGTGGGATGACTCAACCCTTTGTGATTTATACTGCAGGGCTTTGTCCCTGGGAGAGGCAGGACGGTACAGTGGTGAGCACAGGCTCTGGAGACAGCCTGCCTGCCTGCGTTCATACCCCCGCTTTACCACCGCTTACGACCTATGGAAACTTGGGCAAATTACTTCACTTCTTTGTCCTCATCTGGAAAATAGAATTAAAACTGCTTCTTTGGTTCTGGTGAGTGCTTAGAATAGCACATGGTAAGCACCCAAGAAATGTTAGCTATCAATATTATTAAGACTATTCTCATCACCAGTAATGGTGATGTAGATTCTGGCTTTTTCTCTCAGGAACATCTACTGCTCTTGCTCCAGGGCAGTGATTTTCAAAGTGTGGCCCAGGGACTTCTGTGAGTCCCCCGAACTCTTTCAGGGGGCCTGGGAGATCAAAACTGTTTTCATGAATGAAAACTTACTTCGTCGTTTCCACTCTCATTCTCTCACAAGCATTGAGTACCCTTTTCCAGAGGCGATGTGATGTGTGAGAGTGCAAGAGAAGGATGCAGAAATAGATATGAAAATCCAGCTGCCTTCTATCAAACCAGACATGAAAAAGATTTTCAAAAATGTAAAAGAATGCCACTCTTCTCACTTATTTCTGTTGTGTTTTAGGAAATACAGTTAATTTTCCTAAAAATATGCTATTTATACTAATAGGTTTATTATCATTATTTTAGATGCTTTCAAACTAAATATTTTTAAAAGTTATCTGTTTTAATTTCTAATATAGTAAATATTCAATAGATATTATCCACATAAATAAAAGCTCTTTGAGGTCACCACTTATTTTTAAGAATGTAAAGGGAAACTGACACCCAAAGTCTGAGAAATCGCTGGTCTAGAAACTGAATCAGAATCCGAATAAGAGACGTTAAGTAGTTTGTACTCCTTTCTCTGATCACCCAGGGCTACTTGCTTTTCCCTAAGGGAATGATTTCTGTTCATGGCTCTGAATCTTCACATGTGCTATTCCCTTAGTTTGGAATGTCTGTTTACCTTTCTTTGCCTGTCAGAACTCTGCATGTCCTTTAAGACCCCTATAACCCAACTGCACTGGCTTATGGTGAAATAGGTCCTCAACTTCCCTTCCTGGAGGCTGCCCAGAATCAAGTGTGCTTACGCTCCTTTCCCATAGTCTTTTACTGTTCACCAACCACAGACATAGAAATAGCTATATGCCAATCTCAGTAGAAGCAGGAGGGCCATGTCTCCCTCACTGTGGCCAGTGTTCCTCATGAGAACCCTTCCTCCCTGCCAAGGGTCTTACATTCCATGCTCCCAAGACAGGAAATCTTGAGTTGAACAACTGCACTATCCCTTGACTTCAGCTTACAGTTGTAGCCCTGCTCCAATCTGAGCAGAAGCGGGAGAATGACCCTCTCCCCAGTTCTTGGTGAAACTTTGTCACCTGGTCCCCCATGTACCATTTCTTGTTCACTGGCTCTCAGAAACCTGCTACTTTAGCTCTGCTCACAAGCCCCTTTCTATCAGAGTCAGACATAGTCTGGGCCTGACTGAGAAATATGATACTCTGTTCTTCATACTTTCTTCTCTCTTCTACTCCTCAGGGGGCTCAAACACTAAAAATAACTTCACAATAGCAGCATTTCCACCAGGTTCCGAATTTTAATTTAAGCTTAGATCCCCTGGGATCCCCTTTTGTCATTGTCATTATCATTGTTGTCATTCTTCTAATCCTCATATACATTCTGATCCTCATGGTGATTCTTCAAGGAACGTGCTATCCCATTGTACTAGTTATCTATCACTTTGTAACAAATTACCCCCCAAATTTAGTGGCTTTCAACAACATTTATTACCTTTTAATTTTCCCAAGCCTCTACTGGGAAAGGATTTGCTTCCATGCTGACTTACATGCTTGCTGGCAGAATTCATTTCCTCGCTGGCTGTTGGCTGGAGGCCTCTCTCCATTATTTGCCACGGGGGGCTCTCTAACATGGCAGCTTGCTTCATTAAAGCACATAAGCTAAAGAGGCAAGAGAGAAAAGCCAGGAGGACGGAAAGAATTCTTGAGACATCTTTGGTACAATAAGGTGATTTTATTAAAACACAGGACAGGACCCATGGGCAGAAAGAGCTGGACTGGGGTCATGAGGAGTGGCCCATTATAAACTTTCAAGTTGGGAGGGGGTCAGGGATAGCATGAGTCTCTAAGGAATTTTGGAAGCAAGGTTTCCAGGGCCTTGAGAGGTCTAGCTATTGTTGGGAAAAGGTCATTTATTACTGTCTAATAAAACCTTAGTCATGAGACCCTTCAGATGTATATCGGTGGGCCATATGCTTGGGAAATGATTGCCAACACATATCTTGGGGGGGTGGTAGAGATAAAGGAAGTTTCCAAAGGAATTTTTATATGTTAAAGTAGACTTGCAGGATCCTGGTGGGGAGGGGGATGCTCAGGCTAGGATAGCTTTTTGCCCTTAGCAAAGTATTAACACTGAGGCATTTGAGACCCTAGAGGAATTTCACTCCGCCTGTTTCAAGGACTTGTCAATGGGCTCTAGGTAGTAAGGAAATTTAATAATTTCTCTTCTGCCTTTGTTTCCCACATCAAATAGCAGAGCTGGATTTGAATTTAAGTCTTTCCCACCCTAAAGCTTACTCTAGCACTTATTTCAAATATTCTTACATTGTGTTTGTCATGGTGGCTATCTTCTCATACAACTGCAGCCTTATTAAGGGTAGAGGATGCCTAGGACTCCTAGGTGGCTCAGTCGGTTAAGCATCTGCCTCCAGATCAAGTCATGATCCTGGGTTCCTGGGATCGAGTCCCCCATCGGGTTCCTTGCTCAGCGGAGAGCCTGCTTTTCCCTCTGCCTGCCACTCCCCCAGCTTGTGCTCTCTCTCTCTGACAAATAAATAAATAAATAAATAAATAAATAAATAAATAAATAAATAAAATCTTTAAAAAAAAAAAGGGTAGAGGATGCTTATGTCCCCTGGGGTGACAAAAATCTTGGTGAATAAATGGATGAGTATGTGAAATCAATTAAAATAGTCCATATGCTGGAACCATGCATACAGAAGCTGCTAAACCAAGGTTCATAATAAAACAGAACTGGACAACAGAGCATGGGTCCAACTGAGAAGGGAGGAGTAGAAGTCAGCAAAAGGGTGGCCCGGATACACTGTTGACTCTTCGGAGCTTTTCAGATTTCTCTTCCTTCTGTGTGAAACATAGGCTACCTGTTTTGGTGAGCAGAGACAAACCCTGTGGACAGCCAGAATTTAGACAGAATGGCCAAAAATGCTCAAAAGGTATTCTGAGTAACACTAGATCCACTCCCCATTCCAAATGTATTTAATCTATGTATTTATGTGTATTTAACCCAGAAAGTCCTAACCTATGTCACTGTGCTGCTTAAAAGGAAAACAAAAAACAAAAAAACAACTGGTAGCAGCCAAAATATTTATGCTAAAAGAGACTGAAACAGCCAAAAAATTTCATGCAAATTTGGCTGTTTGGATTTTTCCTTCACCTCACAATAATTGGCTTATTAACATATTAATAAAATATTGCCTGCAAAAGTTAACATTTCTAATCACCCTGATTTTATCAGTGGACACTTTGATCTATATTTTGTCCAGGTAGTTCTGTCATTCCTGCTTCTTACGGGGCCTCTGTAAGGTGGTTTCAGATACGATGCTATGCTATGGAAAGGGGACTGGCTTCCACCACTCTTACCAGTTAGATGAGAGTTCTCTGAGAAATAGTTGCTGGACTATCACTTTCTTTCCTCTACTGTACATTGAGATTTTATCTTTTTGGTCAGGGACTTGTAGAAGGAACCGCCGAAGCACTGTGCTAAACAGTAATAGTGCGGCCTCTGATGTGAAGGGAAGGAAACTTGCAGTCAAGAAGTCCAGAGTCTGTGCGTGTTTGTGACATTCTCTTAGAGCTGGCCCGAAAGTATTAACGTAGCACAGCAATCATCAAGAAGAACCCTTTCTGAAAAGTGGGAATGGGACCAGCAACACACCCGAAAGCATAAATTTGTGAAGCTTTTTGTTGACTAGATCAGTGCAATGTAAAAATCTACTCTAGAGAAGGGTCACCTAACAGTGGTACTAGCTTTTGTTGTTTTTCCTAAAAATATGAGCATCGTAGCTCAAGTACAGCATAGTAGCTGGCTAAGCAATCCCTCCATAGCCTGGGTACCCAAGAAACATAAATTTAGTGGCTAAGCCCTGGGGCTCTTACTCCCTGACTATCCCATTATACTTTCCAGTTCTGTTAATTCAGTTAAGGAAACGTATAGAACATTATCACTGAGGCCTAAAATCCTACCCTTCCAGAAATCCAGAAAAATCCTACACTTCTGACAATGTTTAGGCAGTTCTGCCAGATCCTGTACGCTTGCTGGTATTACAGTGTTGAGAGTTAGCACTCGGAAGTTTAGTCTTTAGAGGAAGACGGACACTATCACTGAAGTGTGTGCATGACACAAGTAGTGGCTTCATGATCATGGAGCTGTGTATTTTTAAAATTGTGCTATTGTCAAAAAGTAATTTTTCCCTGAAACTTCTGCTTAATTGTCCACATTGTTACTGTTTATAAGGTTAAGTAGGTCATTTGCTGTTGTCAGGTAGCATTTGCAATTGTTGAGCAAGGCTCCTTTAGCCATAAAACTATGCTAACCTTTCCAGGACATTCATCCCTCAACTCTGCTGACAGTACACAAGTTATCATATAGCCTGCATGCGAGTATGAGGTACGGTTCTATTTTCAGCTCACCCTCTGGCTTGCTCTATAACCTTGGGAAAATCACTTCTAGGCCGCCTGCCACAGACCTGCCATCTGTAAATTACGCCTGGTTAGTAACCTTCCTCTGGCTAAGTCAGTGGAAGTCATGAATTCTGGAGTTGGGCAATTAAGAACTTCAACATGCTCACTGAGAATCATTTGCACAGGGGTTCTTTTGAACTTTTTCCACAGACCAGCCTTCTTGAACACTTGATCATATTTTTGCTCTAATAACACTTTAATGCAGAACACATAGGACAACGTTTCCATAATGGGACAGCCTAACTACATCCCTTTAGGCCTTACTGCTAAGAGAGAATAGGTGTAAATTTTTCCATCTTACACATTCATTTCCATTCCCCCGGCCATTAGCCAGGGTGTACTCGAACATCACTTCCACTGGATTTTGCCAGGGCAGGGGCTTAACCAGGATCCTTTTGTTCTGTTTCAGTCTGTGGATGGGAATCAATATTTTAAGAAAAAATGAGAATTTGTTTATTATCTTTTTAAATTTTATTTATTTATTTATTTGAGAGAGAGAGAGCGTGCATGAGCTGGGGGGAAGAGCAGAGGGAGAGGAAGAAGCAGGCTTCCTGCTGAGCAGGGAGCCCAACATTGGGGCTCGATCCTGGGACCCTGAGATCATGAGCTTAACTGAAGATAGATGCTTAACTGACTGAGCCACCCAGGTGCCCCAAATGAGAATTAAAAAAAAAAAAGTCATACATTTAAGCCTGATATAAACTTTAAACACCTACATTTACTTCACGCTACCTTCCTATCCTTTATGTAAGGCAAATGTCAGCCAGAGCCTCCCTTCCTTTTGTAGTCTCAAGGAGATTGGCCCAGACATCCAATCTGGGTGTTCAGAGCCCTTTCCAAGATTACCGATAATTTCCTCCGGGGGCTTCATTTTCTTGTCTTCTCTGGCCCTGAGTCTGTGTATCCATGGCTGCTGTCTTTTCACTGTTCCAACTGTCCCATCTTCAACCTCTTCTTCAGTTCCTACAAAACCCCATTCACACACAGTTTTAGTGAGATTTTAAGATTTGAGAAAACAACTTAAAATTTATATATTAGACATTCCTGTCTTTAAGGTCCATTTTCCCGCCCTATCACCAGAGATTTCCCATTAGCCCTTCACTCTATGCAGTGGCTGACTTGCCCACCTGACTCCTCTCTCCCACCCACCCCTGCTTGTGTGGTCCATCTCCTTTCACCGCTCTCTCTCTCTCTCAAGAGCAAACATAAATTCCTCCAGTGTGGAGAGCAGCTTGTCTTGTATTGCTAGGGTTTTTAACTACACCATGTTTTTTTTAGAGTCTCACCTTCTACTGGAAACAGCTTATCTGGTTATTTTTCCAAATGAAGACAGTTTCTTTCTAAGAGCAATCCTGGTGCCATTTAATACTACATTTCCTCCTCATTATACTCAACAGTGTACGTTTATTTATGTACACTTACCAGCATTCCCAAACTCATTTGATTTCTACTTTTCTCATTATTTTGGATGTACTTTCCCATTTATGAATGCAGCCCAGGCTTCCCACTTTAATAAATACCCTCCAAATTATTAGGTACTTGTATTTCCAGTTTAGTTTCACATTATAAAGAGTGGTGCTATAAACATCTAGTGAAAATTGGTTTTCTTGCTTGGATTGTTTTGAGGGAATATATTCCCAAATGTAGATTATGGGTCAAACATGAATAATCTCATAGATTTTGTGCTTGCCTCAGTATGTTCATCAACAGTTGTCCTAATAAGTAATTTTATCAACTTAGAGTTTAGCCATTTTGTTTACTCTGCCAACATTCTCCTTTGTGATTTTCAATTAACCTCGCAGCAAGGCTAATCATTTCCCCAAAATTCACTTCTCTGAGTTTTTCCATGTATGGAATATTTGGTCATATACTTTGCCCTCTTGTCCAGTGAAGTCTGGGTATGGATTTTGTTTTAACGCCTTTATTGAGATATAATTCACATACCATATAATTGATCCATTGAATGTGTACAATTCAATGAATTTTAGTATATTCAGAGAGTTATGCAATCATCTCCACTATAAATTTTACAACATTTCATTACCCTAAAAAGAAACCCTGTACCTCTAGCCTTTACCCTATAATCCCTCCATCCCATCCCAGACCTAGACAGCCATGAATCTTTCTGTTTCTATAGATTTGCTTATTCTGGACATTTCATGTAAATGGAACCATATAATACGTGGTCCTTAATGACTGGCTTCTTTCACTTAGCATAACGTTTTCAAGGTTCACCCATCTTATGGCATGTATCAGTCCTTCACTCCTTTTTATTGCCAAATAACATTCCATTATATAGTTATATCACATTTCTTTATCCATTCATCAGTTGATGGGCATGTGGGTTTCTCCACTTTTTGTCTATTATGATAATTTTGCTACCAACATTCATGTACAAGTTTTTGTGTGGATATAGGTTTTGCGATATATATGTAGGAGTGCTATTGCTGGGTCATACGGCCGGTAACTCTGTGTTTAACAGAGGAACTACCAGACAGTTTTCCAAAGTGGCTGCATCATTTTACATTCCCACCAGTAGTGTATGAGGGTTCCGATTTATTCACATTCTTGCTGCATTAGTTTTCCAGGGCTGCCAAAACAAAATACCACAGCTGGGCGTCGTAAACAACAGACATTTATTTTCTCATAGTTCTGGAGGCTGGAAGTTCCAGATCAAGATGTCAACAAGTTTGGTTTCTCCTGAGGTTTCTCTCCTTGGCTTACAGATAGTCACCTTATTGTTGTGTGCTCACATAGTCTTTTCCATGTGTATCCATTCATATCTCTGGTGTCTCTTCCTTTTTTTTAAGCATATCAGTCACATTAGATTAGGGCCCCAACCTTATGACCTCATCTCATCTTAATTACCTCTCTAAAGACCTTATCTCCAAATACAGTCACATTGGGGGTTAGGGCCTCAACGTATGAATTTTGGAGGACAAATTTGGTTCGTAACACTTGCCAGCTGCTACAGACTGAAATGTTTCCATCTCCCAAAAGTTCACATGTTGAAACCTAATCCCCAATGTGATGGTATTTGGAGGTGGGACCTTTGGGGTATATATGGGAGATGATTAGGTCATAAAGGTGGAGCCTTCATGCATGGTATTAGTGCCTTTTATTTATTTTTTTTTTTTTAAAGATTTTATTTATTTATTTGACAGAGATAGAGACAGCCAGCGAGAGAGGGAACACAAGCAAGGGGAGCGGGAGAGGAAGAAGCAGGCTCATAGCGGAAGAGCCTGATGTGGGGCTCGATCCCATAACGCCGGGATCACGCCCTGAGCCGAAGGCAGGCGCTTAACCGCTGTGCCACCCAGGCGCCCCGGTATTAGTGCCTTTTAAAAGAGACCCCAGAGAGTTGCCTCAGCTTGTCTGCCATGTGGTGAGAAGACAGACATTTTTATTTTTTTTATATTTTATTTATTTTTTTTTAAAGATTTTATATATTTATTCGACAGAGATAGAGACAGCCAGCAAGAGAGGGAACACAAGCAGGAGGAGTGGGAGAGGAAGAAGCAGGCTCATAGCGGAGGAGCCTGATGTGGGGCTCGATCCCATAATGCCGGGATCACGCCCTGAGCCGAAGGCAGACGCTACCCAGGCGCCCCAAGACAGACATTTTTAAACCAGGAAGCAGGTCCTCACCAGACACAGAATCTTCCCAGTGTCTTGAGTTTGGACTTTCCAGACTTCAGAACTGTGAGAAATAAATGTTTGTTGTTTAAGCCATCCGGGTATGATATTTTTGTTATAGCGACTCAAACGGACTAAAACACCAACATTTGTTATTATCTGTCTTTTTGATTATAGCCATTCTGGTGGGTGTGAAGCGGTATCTCATTGTGGTATTGATTTTCATTTTGTTGATGGCTACTGACACTATAAACATCTTTGCATGTGTTTATTCGCCATTTGGATATCTTCTCTGGAGAATTATCTGATCATATCCTTTGCTCTGATTTATTTCTTTATCATAACATTTTTATTATAGATTATTTACATTATGGATTAATCATATAGATATCAAACATACTAGAAGGAACCATTGAAGAATCTTTCTTAATTTGGGTGTAGTGACAGCCTTTCTAAGATTAAAAAAAAACCTAGGAACATAAATAAAAATCAATTAATGTGACTATATGAAAATAAAAAATAATTCATTGCAAAAAAAAATACGAGAAACAAAACCAAAAGAAGATGGGGGAAAGATAAGCAATTTATTCACAATAGACTAATTTTATTTATATATAGAGAGGGATAGATAAATAAATAAATAAATAAATATATATCCCCAACAATAAAGAAAAAAGAGACCAACAGTTGAACAGAAAAATGGGCAAAGAAAATGAGAAGTTCATAGAATGGCAATTTTTAAAAATTAAGCTTGATAACATACTGTATAGAGAGATATGAGGAAACAGACACCCTGATAAATTGTTGTGGGAGCATAAACTGACACAAACTGTATGGAGAGCAGTGTGGCAACATTTACCAGAATTTTTAAAGTCCATACCTTAGGATCCAGAATTCAACACCTAGCTATTTAGCCTAGACAGACATTTGTTCACATGCCAAATGGCTATAAATAAGAATATACTTACTGACTTCAGCATTGTTTGTAAAAGCAAAAGAATGGGAAAAACTTGAAATAATAATCTGATGAAATACTATGCAATCAGCAAAAATAATAAAAGTTGTCCAAAATATAGCATTAAGTGAAGAAAACCAAGGTGGCAAAACTGTGTAGAGTACCGTGTGTGAGAGAGAAAGAGAGAGAGAGAGAGAGAGAGGAGGGAGGAGACTGGGGGAAGAGTATGTATATATATATAACATACACAGCACACACACACACACACACACACACACACACACACACACACACACACACACATATATATATATATACCGCACAGAGTGTCTTTGAAAGGACATACAACAAATTAGTTAGCAGTGATACTCTAACAGGAAAGAAAATTTCCTGTTAGGAAGGGAGGAGGAGGGAGCAGTGGATAATGGAAATTCTCTTTTCATTGCTTATCATGTGTTTTTGATGCTGTTGAAAATTTTAACTGTCGTGCATATTATCTGGTAGTCAATAAGAAAAAAAGAAAACCACGGGGCGCCTGGGTGGCTCAGTCGTTACCGTCTGCCTTCGACTCAGGGCGTGATCCCAGGGTCCTGAGATTGAGCCCTACTTTGGGCTCCCTGCTCCGCTGGGAGCCTGCTTCTTCCTCTCCCACTCCCCCTGCTTGTGTTCCCTCTCTCGCTGGCTGTCTCTCTCTCTGTCAAATAAATAAATAAAATCTTAAAAAAAAAAAAAAAGAAGAGAAAAAAGAAAAAAAAGGAAACCAAAGAGATGTATACACTGTTCTCCACTGTGAATCATGGCTATAAGTATTGCAAAGTAACAAGGCTTTTAATTCTCTCCTGGCAGGAGAGAATCCCCCTACATTCCCCCATTGCAAAACATGACTTTTGATTTTGGAATGCATCTCATGAAGGCTCTCCTAGTTACCTGTTTTCTGACCTGCTCCTCCACCCGCCTGATTGGAAGATCCCTGAAAGGAGGGGCTGTTTCTCATTCCCGTGCGTCCCCAAACACTGTGGCTGGTGTTCGGTAAACAGCGGACGAAGAATTCTGAAAAGAGAGAGGCCCCGCAAAATCAGAAGTGTGTCCCGAACGTCTCAGACTCTCACAGATCTTTCATCTGCGGAATGTGCGTCCTCTGCCCTCTCCACACTCACCCAACACACACGATTCCCAGGCGGGGGGGCTCCGAAACCTGGACTGCTCCCGGCCGGTGGGCGAGGACCTCTCTGCGGACACCGTCGCTGGGCTGCCCGGCCGCTCGCGCCCCGCCCCCGGCTTCCCGCGCTCCGCGCCCATTGGCCCACCTCGGGTGTGGGCGGGCCGCGCCGGGGTGCCTTGTGCCCTGTGGCGGAAGAGGCGGCGTGCGCCCAGCTCCCGGAGCTGCGCGGGTGCTGTGGAAGCCGCCGGCGATGCCCCGGGATCCGGTTCCTGCCGGGGCTACAACCCGGGCTGCAGCGGGGGCTACCGCGCCGAGTTTGGTCTCCGCGACCACCGCAGCTCGGCGGGCTTCGGACCATCTGAAGCGGTGAGCGCTTCCTTTGCCCCCGGGGCTCCCTGTCCTGCTGCGTCCTCTTGGGCTATTGGCAGTGGGTGGGATGGCGAGGGCCAGCGGACCGGCAGGGTCCGTGCCAAGGCATCCTCGTGTCACGGGATTCTGGTCCAAATTCCGCTGCCCCTCCTCCCCTCCTTGACTGTCACTCCCCCAGTGGGCCGGTCTTAAGCGCTGCGCAAGTTGTGTGTGCGGAGGCTCCAGACGGTCAGCGAATAGCAGTGGGACGCCTCACGGGCACTTGTCGCTCGGCTTCGCGGTCCCAGCGGCTCTTCCTCCGGTCTGGACAGGCTCTGTGGAAGCGGCGCTGTGCGGGCAGGTCTTGGGAGAGCACGATTAAGTAAACGATCCTTTACACTGCAGGGACCAGGCACCGTGGTGATGAGGAGTCTTCAAATAGCGTGGTGTTCGCTTCTCAATCAGAGAAACAGATCCCGACGAGCTCGAGCTCTTTTTAAAGATTGCTCTTTAAAAAAATTACTTTGTAGCATTGCATAATACTCTGTATCTCATCCAAAAATAGTTCTTGATCTCAGGGTAGTAGTCATTTGAATGCAACATTGATAATTTTTTTCCTTAAATAATAAGTTTGAGCTTTCTTATTTTAGAGTAATAGATTTCTTAATGAAAGAAACTTCTCAAAGTACAGAAAAATAAAAGAAAAACCACAGATAGTGTTTTGAGTCATTTTTTTTTTCTTTTGAGTCATCAGTTTTGAGGGATTTTGTTTTTCCAGTTTGCTTAGGTTTGCTTTCACCCACAACTGCATACCCAGGTTCCAGACCTTTGGAATGATGTAAATAGCGCGTGCGGCGCTAGCCCCCAGCCGGCTAGACAGCGGCCGGGAATCCGCCACGCCCCGGAGCCCCGCTCGGCCTGCGAACTCCGGGCTGTCCCTGCGTCGGGAGGCTGTAGCGCCACCCCGGGAGGGCAAGAGGACGCCCGCCCGGTCCGGCTGTTTATTGCAGCGATTTGTACATTCCAAGAGTCCCCAGAAAGGCGAGCTGCATACCTGTTAGGATACTGGTCACATCCCAGCCTGGGAGGGGGGTGAGGGGGTTACTCTGCGGAGCAGCATCAGCTCTTTACTAGCGGTGGCAGGAGTCTGCGTCCGGTCCTCTCGCTGGAGCAGGCTGAACCTACGCTTGGAGTTTTTAAGTGAATTGCTCTGACAACCCCATACGCCGGTACTGTACTGCCCTCTCCCAATTTTTGTGGCCCTTGTGCGAGTCGATGGGAGTCGGGAGAGGAGAATGATAGACATTTTTCAGAACGGATCGTCCAGTGTTCTGTCACGGTTCTTGGCGCTCCTTTCTAGATCTAAGTTCTGGTGACATTGTTTCAGATTGCTCTGCTCTTTGCCAAGACCCCGTTTATTGGTTTGAGTTGAAAAGGAGTGTCTATTTCTTTTTTTTTTTTTTTCTTTTTTGGAGTGTCTATTTCTTATTCCATAAGGATTAGGGAAAGGAATTCCTGACTTGAGAAAAAGGTGCTGGCATTTAGTTTGCTGCCTTCCAAGGATCAGAAGATTATTGATGTTTTAAAAATGGGAACATATTGGAGATTGGGGAATACTGTAATTATTGTTTTTATTAGGCAGTTGGAAAATAAAAATGTTGCTCTATTTTATTTAATGATTAGGAAATGTGTAAGTACTTTAAATACATCTTTTACAATTGTGAATGTTGCTGTGAATTGTCTTGTAAAATCAAAGGCACCCTCAATTCATCTTTTCTGTATATCTTTTTTTTTTTGCATATGCTTAAAGGACTTGGGTAGTGTTTTTCTGTCGCTAGTCATCAGAATTCTTTTTTTTTTAAGATTTTATTTATTTATTCGACAGAGATAGACATAGCCAGCGAGAGAGGGAACACAAGCAGGGGGAGTGGGAGAGGAAGAAGCGGGCTTCTAGCGGAGGAGCCTGATGTGGGGCTTGATCCCACAACGCCGCGACCACGCCCTGAGCCGAAGGCAGACGCTTAACAGCTGTGCCACCCAGGCGCCCCTAGTCATCAGAATTCTTAGTAACTTATTTGAGCTTCAAGTTTTTTTTTTTAATTGAAACAGGGGTGCCTTTTTAATTGCAATCAAATATTTTTCTTGAACTTTAAGTGTATTTTAGAGAGGGGAGGTGAGAGAGCTATCACATGCAGTAATTCTTTACCTTTTGCCTTTAGGGATGTTTTGTGGTAGTGAGGAAAACTTACTCAGTTTTGATCTATGAGAATAGTATGGTTTAAAGAATTTGTTGGGATTGCTCTTTTTAAAGAAAGTTACACTATATTTCTTATGATTTCTAGAATGGTATAATATGCTGTATCTTTTCCAAAAATAGTTTTTGATATCAGGGTAATTGTTTGAATGCAACACCCACATTTTTGTTTCCTAAATGATGAGTTTGAGCTCTTTTAATTTATGTTTATGCACTTTCTTTTATTAGGGAAATTTTGTAAAATACAGAAAAATAAAAGAAAAACCCATGTACAGTGTTTTGAGTCATCAATTTTGAAAGATTATTTTTTCCCAATTTACTTAGGCCTGCTTTGACCCGCAACTACATATTCAGGTCCCAAATTTTGAGTGGTGTTAAATTATGGTGTTGAATATGCAACTTCAGGGAATGTGGGGCTTACTGGTTGTATTAAAATTTTTCTTTTTCTCCATTAAAATGTCAACACCAGCAGAAACTTTACGTCTTTTTCTCCTTTAAGATATAGATGTGATGACAAAAATGCTTTAATAATTTTGAGTATTGTAACAGGAAATACTATGACTTTTAGAATGACATTAAATTGGAAGGCTTTGAGAACTCGAGTCTGCCGTTTTTCAGGGATGTGTCATCGCTAGTGTTCTTTTTCCCCGCTCTCTGAAGCTTCTACATTTCTTGCAGCATTCATGTAAGAGCTATGGTTTTAATATCAAAGTTCATTACCTTCTTTTTTGACTTTTTGACATGTTACGTGTGCAACATTTTGCAGTTTGAGATTTGGGAATTCATTGGGGTACCTGAAAACTCACACATCGAATCAATAAAGCATCCTGTCATTTCCCTTAAGTGTATTTAGTTTCCCATTAACAGTTAAGTAGGTTTTTGGAGGGCATTTGCCCATTGTTGTTAAAATTCTTAAATTTTTAGATAATTTTGACCCAGTAATTCTACTTCTAGGAATTTACTCTAAGGAAATAATAATGGATATGTGCATACGGTTAGTTACTTGGATATTTGTTGCAATGTTGCTTATGATGGTGAAACTTTGAAAACACTCAATGCCCCAAAATAGGGAAATGGTAAAATGATTTAAGTCAGAGAATATCTATACACTGTAATAATTAATATTATAACATATTAATTAATATATTGATACAATGTAATATCAATATATTATAATTTAATGTATTAATTAATTAATACATTAATATGTTGTATTAATATATTATAATTGGTATATTAATATAATGTAAACATATGTAGCCATTACTAATGATGTTGTAGGAAAAAATTGACAAAATCAAAAGATGGTCGTCATATAATATCAGGGTAAAAAACGAATACTTAAAGAGTATGAATATGTTTGCATTTTGGTTAAAAGAAGTATAAGAATATTCTGAAGTGTAGTAAAGATTATGCTTGATTTAATACTCAGCTTGTCACTTTGAAAGAAATTCTTCTGCACAGTAAAATTTAAAAAGCCCTTGAGCTAGGTTTAAAGAAGGAAAAAAGCAAAGACTATATTTACATATGTAGGCATTGAAACCATTCTGTCTTTGAAATAATCATCAAATCCCTAGAGATAAATGGGGATTATCCATATGTCCCTGCTTATCCCCAAGGTTTACTCTTTCTATTTTATCTGAGCCTTTGTAATTTTAATACAGGTTAATAGATTTATTTATGTAATGATTAAAAGCCTGGTAACTAAGTTCTCAAGTTGGCATGGAAGTGTACGAGTTCAGTGTGTGATATGATTGTAATTTTGTACCAAGATAAAGAGGTATATTTTTTAAAATTAAAAAAAAATATTTTTGAGTAGGCAATGATTTTACAGGGTTGAAGATCAAAATGTAAAAAAAAAACACGTTATACAATGAAAAGTTTCTCTTTCCACTGTTCCTCATCTCCTCAATTCCCATTTCTCCAATTCACCTACCCTGGGTAAGCATTATTACTAGTTTACTGCTTAACATTCCAGGGATATTTTATGCATATCTGAGCCAAAACAGATCTACATTTTTCTCTTCTTGGATATATTTGCCATTTTTTTTCCTTTGCTTTTTCCATTTGACAGTGTATCATGGAGATTTTTTTCATATCAGTACATAGAAAGCATCCTCAATAAAAGTTTTTTTTAAAATATTTTATGTATTTATTTGACAGAGAGAGAGAGAGAGCGCACAGGCAGGGAGAATGGCAAGCAGAGTGAGAGGGAAAAGCAGGCTCCCTGCCCGACGTGGGGCTCTATCCCAGGACCCTGAAGTCATGACCTGAGCCAAAGGTTGATGCTTAACTGACTGAGCCACCCAGGTGCCCCAATAAAAGGTTTTTTTAAAAAAGTGGTAAGAACATAGAAAGCGTATAAAGAAAGGAGATGGACCTTAATTAAAACAATTAAAGGGAGAGTTTTCTTCATGGTTGGAGTGTTGAGTACAAGGCGCTCTTGCTGAGTGAAGAGGAAACCACTTAGCGTACTTGAACATGGCATATGAAATTGTGAAAGCTTCCAGTTTAAATACCATTAAATTATGTTTTAAAAATATTTTATTTATTTATTTACTTATTTGATAGAGAGAGAGAGAGTGCAAGCAGGTAAAGGAGAGGGACAAGCAGACTCCGTGCTGGGCAGGGAGCCCGACTTGGGGCTCAGTCTCACCACCCTGAGATCATGACCTGAGCGGAAATGAAATCCAAAGTCCGTTGCTTAACCAACTGAGCCACCCAGGTGTCCCCAATATACATATTGATTTTAAAGTAAAATTTAAATATTTATATATTACACAAGATTATATAATATATATTATAATATATATAGATTATTATAATATGTATGTAATTGAACAAAATAGAGCAGTTCTTAAAAATTTGCCACAAAAATATGAGACACATGTTCATTCGTCTTAAGTACTTGTTGCTCTCTGTTGAGGCAACTACTTTCAACTCTTATTTTTTTCTTCTAGTATTTACCTCCTAAAGTCTTAAAGTGAAAGTTTATAACTATCTCTTGACTTAAATGATTTAGATATTATTTATCTTATTTTTTTGTAAGTTGAGAATTGATACTTTATGGTGAAGATTTAACACCTTTACTCTCTCTCTCTTTTCTACTTCCACTTCCTCCATCCTCTCAATTGAGATTTTATCTCGATACTTAGTTAAATCAATAGGTTTTATACTATTATGAATAGGTAAATATGACTAGCCTTTGGGCCAAAAGATAAAGATTGTGTTTTTTTCACTTACCTAAGTTTCTATCAATCTATGGCTTTTCCCAAATACTCAAATGCTGTCAAATGCTCAATTACAAGAATCTATCAACTTCATTTTTTCCGTAAGACTTCCTTCCCATAGGTCTCATTCTTCATGTACATGTGGTCTGTTTCTAAGTTTGCAACCAACCTAAAGATTAGTGTCTTTAAAGAGTTAAAAAAGAGATTGTACCCATAAAATAGGATTTGGATGCTATGGAAAGAAACAATCAGAGAATAAGAAAGTGTTCTATGAAATTAAACATATGATAGCCACAATGGAATTCTGAATAGAAGGACTAAAATATAAAGTCCTCTAGGTTTGGGGCATAAGCTATAGCTCTGGTTTACCTCTCTCCTGGTTTGGGTCCCGTTACCTAGATCTTGATTTGGTTGACTCAATCATTTTGCTCAAGCACTTAGTCCAGTCACTTCCGAAGAAAAGAAATTTTCAAAGTCCTTGTATGTCTTAAAGTGTTTTTCTTCATGGCTAGGATGTTGAATTGTAGCTTGGCTGAGTATGAAATTCTAGTTTTTTCCTCAGAATGATTAAGACTTAATTTTAGAGTGTCTGTTGTCAGTATTACTGTGAAGAAATCTGGTATCATTAAGTCTGATACCCCTTTATGGCTTGTTTTTCCTTTCTGAAAGCTTTTTAGAATCTTCTCTTTGGTATCCTGAAATTTGATGAGTTGGTGACCTTGATGTGATTCTTTTTTTCATTCATTGTGGTCTGCACTTGGTGAGCTCCTACAGCCTGACACCTCTTGTGTTTTTTGTAGTGTGGTGAAATTAACTCTAATAATTTCTTCCTTTTCATTTATTCTGTTCTCTTTTTTTCTTAGTTGGAATTTTGGACCTCCTGGATTGATCCTTCAATTTTCTTATCTTTTCTCTTTTGTTTTTCATCTCTTTCTCTCTTTTTTTACCCCCCAACTTCTCTGGGCAAGTTTTTAACCCTATCTCCTAGCCATTTTACTCGGAATTTCATTTTATCATATTTTCAATTTCATATTGCTCTTTCTTATTTTGATTGCTTCTTTTTATAGCATTCTACTCTTAATAAATGAAGTATATTTTCTTATCCTTTTAAAGATATTCATTGTAGTTTTATTTTGGGACTTTCCTTTTCTTTTTGCATTATTTCTACCCTTTATAGTCCTTTCATTTCTCTTCATTTTTCAGTTTCTTCAGAAAGAAGCCTCCAGTCCTCTGCAGTGTGAGATATAATCCTGGGTGTTGGCATTCTGGGAGCGGGGCCAATGAAAGGGACTGTGTCAAGAGTCCCCAAGATCACCTCCAGGTTCAGTGATTCACTAGGAAGATTCACATCACCATATGTCACCATATGGTCATACTCACAGTTATGATTTATTTTCGTGAAAGGCTTCAAAGCAAAATCAGCAAAAAGAAAAGGAACATGGAGTGAAGTCCAGAGGAAACAAGGCAGAAACTTCCAGAATCTTCTTCCAGTGGAATCACGTAGGGAGTGCTTAATTCCTTCATTACTGAATTGTGACTCTATGCGTGAAGTGTTGTCTAACAAGGGAGCTCATTAGAGACTCTGCACCCAAGATTTTTACTGGGGACTGTTCACATAGGCACCCTCCACCTAGCACATACCAAAATCCCAGACTTCCAGGGAAAGCAGGTGTTGAGCATAAACTACATTGTTTGTGCAAACTATGATTAGGTGTATTAAAACAACTCTTGTCAGGGAATAGTGGGATCCTTTCTGAAATCAAAGTTCCCAGATTCTAGCCAAGAGTTAACTTTGCAAGCAGGCCTTGCAGTCTCAGGCCTGCTATGAGAATTCTTTTCTGCACAGGGACTGAGGGTCCCACAGTTTCCTCTGTAGGCTTTCACTTAACCTCCTTATCTTCTGCCTGGTGCCGTATCCTTGCCCTTGAATGGTAACCTGGAGGACAAAGCCTCTCACCTGCTATGGGGCTGACGAAGTCACCTGTCATAACAGGGTTGGAGAGTGGTCCTACAGAAGGGAGTATCTAAACGTTTTGTATTAGTAAACCATTGCTGTTACTTATCCTATAGCTAGATGAATGGTTCTCAAAGTGCAGTCTCAGGGAATTCCCGAGACCCTTTCCCTAATAATATTGATGTGATATTTGCCTTTTTCTTACGAGCATACAATGGAGTTTTCCAGAGGCTATGTGATATTCCAATAGCCCAAAGGCAGAAATATAAAGCAGTGCCACCCTTCTCTGATTTATTTTTTGTTTTGGAAAATATAGTTATTTTTCCATAAAATAATGGGTTTGTTATTATTTGTAAATGGACTAATAAATATTTTTAAATTTCTATTTTTCTTAAGATAATGATTACTGGTAGATATAACCCACATAAATGAAAGTTCTTTGGAGTCTCAATGGTTTTTATTTGTTTTTGTATTACTTTGGTGTGTGTTGCAATTTTTTTATTATTGAAATATAATTGACACAATATTATATTAGTTTTAGGTGTACAACATACTGATTTGACAATTCCATACATTACTCCTTGCTCACCATAATACGCATTGTCACCATCTATCACCATACAATGTCATTACAGTGTTATTGACTACATTCCCTATGATGTATTTTTCATCTCTGGGACTTATTTATTCTATAACTAGAAGTTTGTACCTCTTAATCCCCTTTATCTATTTCACCCATCCCTCCTATTGTAGCATTATTTACAATAGCCAAGATATAGAAGCAACCCAAGTGTCCATTGATAGATGAATGGATAAAGAAGAGGTAGTACCTACATATAATGGAATATTACTCAGCCATAAAAAAGGAGATCTTGTCAGTGCTTTTTAAATATGTAGGTCCTTGCACCAAAAAGCTTGAGAAGCCTACATCTCCCATTTTTCTGAGTCTAGAAATTTGTTTTTCTACTAGTATTAATACCTGTGTTGTCCCATATGGTAGCCACTAGTCAGTTCCTCAGTAACACTAACGACCTTTCAGGTGCTCAATAACCACCTGTGGGGAGTAGCGGCTACTGTATTGGACAGCACAGACCTAGAACATTTCCATCATTACAAAACATTCTGTTGGACAGTGCTGATCCAAGCTGTTAATATTTAAAAGCCATTCTTATCTCTTTCCCTTATTCATTTCTACTCCTATGCTATTTGCTTAAGTATGACAGTTAAGCACATATACATGTATTATTGGTTCATAAAACATCTCATCCATCACCCAGGCAAAGACAAGGGACAGGCCCTCCGCTAGGACATGCACCATGCACACAAATTGCTCTTGCGGGGGGAAGTGGCACTGCCACATGGGCAGTGTAGACCTGTGTGAAGTGCTATGCGGGGAAGCCCGTTCATAGAAACTTCAGTGTGAATGGTGTGTCTCTGCAGGTGCAAAGTGCAGTGGTCCCAAGTGCTTAAAGAGCCAGGATTGGAGTCCAGATTTGTGTAATTCTGGTCTGTGCTTTTTCATTTTGGTTAAGATCACCCAACCAATCCCTCTTGTCCTGTATATATGGGCTGTTGAAGGACAATTTTAAAGACTAGGTAAAAATCATGATTCTCATACAAATATAAAATTTACAAGTGTTAAAGATTTTGTTTTGTTTTGTTTTGTTTGAGTTTAGATACTTATTTTTTTTATAATGATTTTTTATTATATTATGTTAGTCACCATACAGTACATCCCCGGTTTTTGATGTAAGGCTCGATGATTCATTAGTTGTGTATAACACCCAGTGCACCATGCAATATGTGCCCTCCTTACTACCCATCACCGGCCTATCCCATTCCCCCACCCAGTGTTAAAGATTTTATTTAACTCATTAGTTAAAGGAGGGAACCAGGAAGAGGTTACAGCCAGTTCAAAGGGAGAAGCCAAAGACCAGACATATTTATAGATCAGGAAAATGCAAATGAAAGCAGAACTGGCCCCTTTTACAGTGGAAGGGAGTCACTTGAACCTCCAGCAGACAGGATTCACATGCCTAGAGGCAAGAGTTATTTTACATCGCTCTAACTTTTCTTCAGTACAAACTAATAGAGAATAATAGTTCAACAGCAATGAAAGGCTGGAATTAGATAACCTGGAAAGGCGTCATCTAAACAAAGATCACTTTCCATTGAAGCACACATTTTCTCCTATAAAACTCACCTAGTGATGTTGAGATTTTAATTTGCCTGCTCCTTCCTGTAAAGTTATCTATATGAAAATTCTGGTCAACAGAGAAGTTAAATCTACCATTGAAATGAATAAATTTGTATTCTGGGTTTGTTTTATTTGCTAGGTTACTTGCTTGTTTTAAGCAAGTTGCTTAGGTGTATAAGGCAAATCAGTGATAAGCTTAATAGGTAACTTAGCAGGCTTTTTTTTTTAAAGATTTTATTTATTTATTTGACACAGAGAGAGTCAGCGAGAGAGGGAACACAAGCAGGGGGAGGGGGAGAGGGAGAAGGAGGCTTCCCGCGGAGCAGGGAGCCCGATGCGGGGCTCGATCCCAGAACGCTGGGATCATGACCTGAGCCGAAGTCAGACGCTTAACAACTGAGCCACCCAGGCGCCCCCTGAGCCACCTAGGCACCCCACTTAGAGGCTTCTTACCTTGGTCCCAGACTGGTTTCCCTACCAGAAACTGACATGTCAGTGGCTGAAAAAATTTTTTTACGTTCAACACTGAGCTTGAAGGGCATCAAAATAAGTAAGCCTCCGTTCTATATTCTCATTGGAGAGACAGCCTTGTACATAGTGAACCATTATACAGTGTAAAAGGTACTGCACTGAGAAAAACGTGATGTAGAATCACAAAGGAGGAAGCAATGCATTCTGGCAGGGAAGTTAACATTTCATCAGGGCTTTGAAGGAAAACTAGAATTTAACCAGAATGGTTTTTCCAGTTATACAAATATGGGAACTTCTGATTATCCTTCCAAATAAAAAGCCAATCAGACCTAGCCTCCCAGTAGTCACACCCTTGTTTATATGGGTTCCTCCCACACTGTATCAGGATTGGTCTGTATACCTATGTATATGTGGTGAAGTGACAGTGTGTGGACTCCAAGGCTTAGTCATTAAGACATTGCTGCTTCCACTGTAGTCTCTGGGATTCTCTGAGAGAGATCAACTGTCAGGTCATGAGAACACTCAAGTAGCCTTATGAAGAGACTCGAATGGGAAGAATGGAGACAGATGGAATGGCTAATTGCTTCTCAGGTAAAGAGAGAGAATATGGGCCACGTGTTTAAGATTTTGAACCGAACAGGCTACGGAAACAGAATAGGAATTTCTCATCCCAGGAGTTTTCTTGTTTGTTTGATTATCTCTATAGGCATCGTTTAGAAGAGCTAAACAGCTCCATTTTGAGCTCAGTTTTCTTAGAACAAGAGCAGTTTGGATAACAAAAAAGAGGAAAGGACTTTAAAAAAGCAAAAACAGTAAACTTAGGCTTTTTAGATGCAACTGGGAGTTGTGGGCAGTTAAGCACTGTTTGGTAGACCGCTGTGAAGCTCCAGCCAAAGAGGGGAGGCCTTGTTGTGTGAAAAGACTATTGCTTGCTTTACTAGCTTTACTAAGAATATAGATTAATGTTGATAGGACTTAAATCTCATGATGGGTTAGGGGAAGATGGATGGAATGGAATGTCCCAAATTAATGGGCTATGGACATTTGTTGGACCATCACAGTGTTTTATGTATTTTTTAGTTAGTTGCCAACACTTTGAAATAAAGCAGCTTCATATAAACTCACAAACATGCACAAATCTGCATTTCCAGTGTTTAAAGACGTGGAAGCGCTGAGAACACGGAGATTACATTAGCACATGCCTGCAAGAGGCTGGAGTTGGGGAGCACCTGCCAGTTTTAGAGAGACATGTGCTCTCCGCGTGGACCATCCCCACCATTCGCTCTTACTCCCAATGTCTAGGCAAAGTATCTGTAGTCATTTTTTGTTTTTACTTATGCTGCTGTTTGTACCCTGTAGCTTTAAGAAGGAAAGACTCTATATTTTAGATCCACTTGTCTTTCAAAAGTGGGGAAGTAAAAGGCCTTTTTATTATTTAAAAAAAAGGAGAGAGATTTGTGTGTGTGTGTGTGTGTGTGTGTGTGTAAGTAAAGAATATTCCTGTATTTTAATATGCAAACAAAGTGGGTCTGTGTCAAAAGGATGCAAATTAAGATGCCATTTTTTTTTTTTTAAGATTTTATTTATTTGAGAGAGAGAGCACACACAAACAGGGAGGAAGGATAGAGGGAGAAGCAGGCTCCCCACTGAGCAGGGAGCCTGACGTGGGGCTTGATCCCAGGACCCTGAGATCATGACCTGAGCTGAAGACAGACGCTTAACTGACTGAGCCACCCAGGCACCCCTAAGATGCCAACCCTACGTACCAAGCACCATAACTAGTATTTAGAAAAGATATAATAGGGTTTGTTTTTGATGAGAATTAAATAAGGGATGCGACCATGATATGTATTTATTTATTTTGGTAAAAAAAAAAATTCCTGGGTATCAATACCTTATATAGATGATAAGTTCCTAAAGCAATGCCTTTTAAGTACAGCAGAAATTATGTACCTCAAACAGAATGAAATGTAAAATGATGTCAATATTATTGGAAATGCTATCTCTTAGCATCTTGAATATATGACTGATAATTTAAAGGCAGATTACGTTTCAAATTTAAATTATTTATGGCATTTTCAATTCAAGCTCGTGAAGATACATATATAGATAATATCATACAGCAATATCTGTGGTGTCTGAAAATTTTAATGGGTTGAAGAACTTTTGGATTTGTCACCCATGAAAACACCAGTATCAAATGACTCATTTATGTATGTTAGGAAAGTCTCTCAAAATTTAATGAAAATAAGTTAAAAATATATTAGCTTGATGATAGATAGTGCTCCTAGAATAATAAATAGTTTAGGTTAACATTGGACATTTTGGTGACATGGTGAAAGGTGAAGACATGAATTTAATAATTTTCAGGGTTCCTGCTGAGCAGGGAGCCTGCTTCTCCCTCTACCCCTCTCCCCTGCTACATGATCTCTCTCTCTCTCTCAAATAAATAAATAAATAAATAAATCTTTAAAATGGGGCACGTGGATGGAGTCAGTTAAGCATCTCAGTCGGTTAAGCGTCTGCCTTTGGCTCAGGTCATGAACCCAGGGTCCTGAGATCGAGCCCCACATCAGGCTCTCTGCTCAGCAGGGGCCCTGCAAATTATTAAATTTCTCACTCTCCCTTTGCCTGCTGCTCCCCCTGCTTGTGCTCTCTCTCTGTCAAATAAATAAAACAAATCTTTAAAAAAATCTTTTAAAAATTAAAAAATAATTTGTTTATTGCAGATTTCACTAGGAATAATTTTAGTTCAAAAGCTAAACAATGCAATGAATATAGTAATTATCACCATAAACTGGATACTGATTCTTGAACTTTAAGTATTCCAAGGCCTTGCAGGATTCGTGGTTTGTACAACTCTAGTCTCCTACATGCAGTTTAGGACTGAAAATGTTTTTTCAATTGTTAAGAGAAATCAATCTGTACTGGTCATCCAAGAGAGGAATCTTTGCCTCAGTTTACCAGTGAAGACTGGTTCAAAGATTTGGCTTCTTTGGTTAAATTACAGCTCGAGTAGATACTGCAAATATTTCTTTACAGGTGTATTCACAGGGAGAACCACATTTATATGATTCAGTTCTCCTATTTTAGTAAATACATGTAAGGAATAATCTGGATCATTTTCATATGCTGAAGTTTCCAGCATTGAAAATTATGGTCTTAATTCCCAAAATGATGGAATTTAAGACTGAATTCTAAGGCAGGCTCTTTGATTTTATACTTTATGAAAATGAGCTAACATTTCTCAATTAATAGCAATAATGTGAATGGATAGCTACAAATGAAGGTATAAGAACTAATTATTATAACGTTGGAGCAACAGAATTCCAGAAACAACCTTTGAATTACCTTAAATTCAAATCTCACTATGCAAAAATTTCATTTTTGTTTGAAAGTGGTTGTGTTTAAGAGGAGTTGTTTTCTCTTATGAAACTCAATTTAAAAAAATACTGCTCTTGGGGCATCTGGGTGGCTCAGTTGGTTAAGTGTCTGCCTTCAGCTCAGGTCATGATCCTGGGGTCCTGGGATTGACAGGGAGTCTGCTTCTCCCTCTGCCTCTGCCCCCCATCCCAGCTTGTGCTCTCTCTCTCTGTCTCTCAAATAAATAAATAAAATCTTAGAAAATCATGGATTCAGGGATGTATTCCATATTATCCATTGCATGCAACTCTAATTACATTGACATCTTGGTACAAGGGAAAGGGTGTCAAATTCTTGGTTTTAGGTCTAAGGTGTTGTGAGCTACAAGAAAACCTTAATAATTAAGTGTTCCTATTTTTTAATTTGTATTTTGTCAGTTTCAAATTGATAATCTCTCCTGTCATAAATGTTTGTACTATGTTACATGCCTAAATCATAGTTTGTTAAAAATAATGTTTGATTCTATTTCTGGCATTTGAATTTTCTTTGATTTTGATCACTTCAATATATTATCATTCAATTTCACTATTATATATTCAATTATTTCCAATTGATATATTGATATATTCAATTATCAATACATATTATTCGATTATTATAAGTTACCGGCTGGTTCCCTATAGGTATCTGAGTTTGTGACCCTTGCCGTCAGTGAAAGGTAAAATCTTAGCTATATTCTTGGGGAAGATGCCTATGAAAATATGGTGATCACATCATTCTAATTAATTTTACACTGTTACCACTTTTCCTTAACTTAGGCACTAAACATATTTTTCGGTGGTTTGTTTCATGGTGGCAGTTTTAGGGAGTAAACATGAAAATTTCCTGCCTATTTATTTCAGCATCGTAAGTGCATATTAGCCAGCCCAGCATCACGTAACAAGACTTTTCCCTTCACCCTTCTCTCACCCCTACAGAATATTCCATGAGAATTCCTTATGAAAGCTTCAAGGCAAGCCATTAAAAAATAACACCCCTGAGCTTTGATAGTATCAGAGGGTCCACCCAGACTCTGTTTAGACAAGTAATTGTGTTCAGGTGAGGAATCAGAGGCTGTGCTGTGTTTTGTAGTAACTCCTGGGTTTTTTAGTTGTCTCATTGAAATTCTTTAGTTGGGGACCAGATGACTACTGCCTGTGAGAAGCTGCCTGGTACTGTCCTCTCCCTGGTAGTGCTACCCTCACCCTGGCTCGGATACAGCTATGGCTCTGCCCTCTCAATTGCTTGCTGTTTGTTGCCTTTTCATAGAATTATAGACCTTAAAGACTCTCTAGTAACGCTTTTGACCACACACACTATTTTTTTTTTTTTTTTGCTGAAGTTCCCAAACCAGCTCAAGGAAAACAGAGAAAAAGAGGACAATGGAAAATGTTTTTCTAAATCCTAAATAATTGGTGGTACTGAACTGTCACTATGAATATATACTTTTTTCACCCATAAGGTTCAGTATCTAGTTGGGTGTTTAAATTTTAATTTTGCTGAATGTTTAGAAAAAATATATTTATTTAAGAAACAATAATATCGGGGTTGGGGGAGGAATGGCAACTTACCACCCTTCACATTTCTCCTTGCTCCCTTTGATCCTTCTTTGGGGCCAGATAGAATTATGCTTCTGAATACACTCTTCAGTAGTTCTCAAGCGTGGTCCCCATGCCAGCAGTTCCCCGCATTGCCTGGGAACTTGTTGGAAATGCAAATGTTTGGGCCCCATCTCAGACCTACAGGATGAGAGCCTACTCTCGGAGAGTAGGATGGGCAGCAACCTGTGTTTTAACAGACCTTTCAGGTGACTCAGATGTGCACTGAGGTTTGAGAGCCACTGCTTTATATAACTGGAGTTAGGTTTAGATGTGGAGTTAGGTTTAGATGTGGAGACCGAGAAAAGTTTTCAAACTCCTGTAGTGTCTTCCTGCTTTCCTTTCATTGCTTTGGGAGTCTGGATAAAGTATATATTGTGGTGAACCGCAGACCTTAATCCCAGCTTTGTGGACTTCATGGTGGCTACTGTCAGCTAACTGCCTTGAATGACATCTACTAATTGTTGAGGTCACAGGTGAGACAGATCCTTGGGCCCTTCCAGAAGAAGTCAGAGTGGGCATCCCAAGAACTGTTGATCAGAGGGAAAGCTAGTTTCGAGACACGACCAAGCAATTATTCTCCTCTGGTTACTTAATGTAAGTAATCCCTCTGGTTACTTAACGTAAGTAATCCACTGGAGGAAAAAAAAATCACCGAGTGTATGAATTTGTATGTGAAATTGTGTGTTCGGGTTTTTTTATTACAGTAGAATATACATAACATGAAATCTACCATTTTAAACATTTGTAAGTGTACAGTTCAATGGCGTTAAGCATGTTCACATTATTGTGCAACCATGACCACCATCCCTCCCCAGAACTTTTCCATCATCCGAACTGCATTCGGTTTTTTCTCCCCTACCGTCGGTTACGTTTCTACTTTGTTAACACTGCCCTTTGATGCACAAAAGTTTTTAATCTTGATAAAGTTTTTTCTATATGTTTTTTCTTTTGTTGCCTGCGCACTGAATGTGTAGATCACTTTGGGAATTATTGACATTTTTTAAATTTATTTTGAGAGAGAGAGAGAATGGGGGAGGGGAGACTTATTGACATTTTAACAATTTCAACTCTTCCAATCTATTTAGTTGTTGAGTGTTTTTTATCAGGAAAGGATGTTGAATTTTGTCAAGTATTTTTCCTGCAAAAGTTGAGATTATCATGTGTTTTATTTCCCCTCTAGTTCATTTTGTGAAGCTAATATTACTCCAATACCAAAACTAGATAAATATAAAAATTACAGACTGATACCTCTCATACAGAAATAAAATCCTTAACAAAATATCAGAAAATAGAATTAAGCAAGATATAAAAATAATTATATGCCATAGCCAAGTGAAGTTTATTCTAGGGATGTAAGGCTGGCTTAACATCTGAACATCAATCAATCTAATTCACCATATTAACAAGATAAAGAAGAAAAACCACATGGTCGTATTTATCAATGTAGAAAAAGTATTTTACAAAATTTAACATCCATTCATAATTAAAAACTCTCAAAAAATAGGAAGAGAGGAGAACTTTCTCAACTTGGTAAATAGTATCTACAAAAGCCTACGGATAAAATCATATGTAAAGGTGAAAGACTGAATGGTTTCTCTGTAAGATTGGGAACAAAAACAGTGCTGGAAATTATTGCAGAAAATAAAAGACATACAGATCAGCAAAGAAGAAATAAAACTGTCCCTGTTTGCATATGACATAATTTTCTTCATAGAAAAGCTCAAGGAATCAACAGAAAAACTAGAACTAATACAGAAGTTCGGCAAGGTTGCAGTATAAAGGAAAAACATACAAAAATCAATTGTATTTCTAGATGCTATCAGTGAACACATGGACACCAAAATTGAAAATACAATACCATTTAAAGATGCTCCAAAAATATGAAATACTTATGTGTAGTTCTAACAAAAAAAGGTACAGGACTTGTATGCTGAAAACTATACAACACTAATGAAAGAAATCAAGGATGATCTAAATACTTCTTTGGAGATAAATACTGTGGATTAGAAGATTCTACATAGTGAAGATATTGATTCTCCCCAAATTGAAATATAGGTTTAATGCTATTGCTATCAAAATCTCAGTAATATTGTTTGTAGAACAACATTATTCTGAAATTTATATGAAAGAACAAAATAACTAGAAGAGCTACAATTTTAAGGAAGAATACAATGAGGGAAGCCAGGCTTTCTGATTTTGGGAGTTACTATATATAGCCATGGTAATCCAGACTGTGGTGTTGGTAGAAGGATAGACACACAGATTAATGGCACAGAATAGAGAACCCAGATGGATACCTACACAAATATGCCCAACTGATTTTTTGCAAAGACGCAAAAGCAATTCAATGGAGGAAAGATAGCTGTTTCAACAAATGGAGTTAGAGAAATTGCATACCCACTGGCAAAAATATGAGTTAAACAATAGTTAACAAATAGTTAATAAAGAAAAACCAATCAAACTAGAAAATAGGCAAAGAGGGATGCCTGGACGATGCAGTTGGTTAAGCATCTGACTCTTGATTTCAGCTCAGGTCATGATCACAGGGTCGTGAGATTGAGTTCCATGTCGGGCTTTACACTGAGCACGAAGCCTGCTTAAAATTCTCTCTCCCTCTCCCTCTACTCCTCCCCCACTTGATATCTCTCTCTCTCTCTAAAAAAGAAAAGAAAAGAAAGAAGCAAAAGAAAAGAAGCAAAAAGACACACTGAGGCATTTCAACAAAGGATAATACGGATAGCAAGTAAGCACGTGAAATAAACGTTTGGCATCATTAGCCATTAAGGAAGTGCAAATCAAAACCACAGTGAGTTATCAGAATGGTTAAAATAAAAAAATAGTGAAAACCCCCAATACTGGCAAGAATGGTGAGAAGCTGGATCACTCATACTTTGCTGGTAGGAATGTAAAATGGCATCATTACTCTGGAAAACAATTTGGCAGTTTCTGATAAAATTAACCATGCAACCCCAATAGCGGTTGGGCATTTATTTGTCCCAGAGAAATGAAAGCTTTTGTTCACACAAAAAACTATACACTAATGTTCCAAGAAGCTGTATTCGTAATAACCAAAGCCTGGAATCTGCCTACGTGTTCTTCAAAGGGTGAATATTTAAACTGTAGTATGCCCAGGGACACCTGGCTGACTCAGTCGATATAGCATATGACTTTGATCTCAGGGTCGTGAGTTCAAGTCTCATGTTGGATATAGAGATTACTTTTTTTTGAATGTTAAACTATGGTACATCCATACTATGGAATACTATTCAGCAATAAAAAGGACCGAATTATTGGTACACATAACAATCTAGGTGGATCTGCACATACTTATGCTAAAGCAAAAAGCCAATCCTTAAAAAATAACACATCATCTGATTCTGTTTATATAACATTCTTGAACTGACAAAATATAGAAATGTTGAACAAACTAGTGGTTGCCCCAGGTTATAGAAGGAGATAAGTGCAAGACAGAAATGGATATGGGTATAAAAGTGTAGTCGGAGGGATCCTTGTAGTGATGGAAATGCTCTGTATCTAAATTGTATCAATGTCAATATCCTGGTTGTGATATTTTATTGTAGTTCTAGAAGATGTTACCATTAGGAAAAACTAGATAAGGGACATAGGGAACCTCCCAGTATTATTTCTTAAAACTACATATGAATCTACAATTATGAAAAGCTTAATTTAAAATTTTTCTAGGGGTGCCTAGGTGGCATAGTTGGTTTCAAGTCCTACTCTTGATTACAGCTCAGGTCATGGTCTCATGGATCATGGGAAGCCCCACATGGGACTTCTGGCTCAGTGGAGAGTCTGCTTGAAAGATGGTCTCCCTCTGCCCCTTCCCTGACTTCTGCTTTCTCTCTCTCTCTCTCAAAGAAATAAATAAATCTTAAAAAAAAATAAAAATAAAAATTTTTTTTCTGTAAATGAATTCAGCAAAATAGCAGGATACAAAGTCAACACATAAAAATCAACTGCATTTCTATATATAAATAACAAACAATCTGTAAAGGAAATTAGAAAAACAGTTCCATTTACAATAGCATCAAAAACAATAAAATACTTAGGAATTCATTTAACCAAGGAGGTGAAAGACTTGTATAACAAGAACTACAAAACATTACTGAGAGAAATTAAAGAAGACTCAAATAAATAAATACATTGTTCATGTTCATGGATTGGAAGACATCATATTGTTAAAATGTCATGCTAACCCAAAAAGATCTACACATCAATGCAATCCCTATCAAAATGCCAGTGATGTTGCACAAATAGAAAAACCCATCCTAAAATTCATATGAAATCTCAAGGGATCCCAAAGAGCCAAAATAATCTTAAAAAAGAATAAAAATCTGGAGGATTCACACCTACTGATTTCAAAATTTATTGCAAAGCTACAATAATCAAAATAGTGTGGAATTTGCATAAACACAAACATACAGACCAATGGAATGTAATAGAAGGCCTAGAAATAAACCTCACATATGTGGTCAAAGATCTTTGATAAGGGTGCCAAGATCATTCAATGGGGCAAGTATCTTCAACAAATGGTTCTGTGAAAACTGGTCCATAATGCAAACTGTGAAAACTGATCCATAATGCAAAAGGATGAAGTTTGGCCCTTACCTAACACCATATACAAAAATTTAATCAAGTGGATCAAGGACCTAAATGTAAGACCTAAAGCAGTAAACTTTTAGAAGAAAACATATGACAAAGCTTTAAGATATTGGATTTGGCAATGATTTCTTGGATATGACACCAAAAGCACAGGTAACAAGAGAAAAATAGACAAATTGGATTTCATAAAGATTAAAAAATTTTGTGCCTCCAAAGACACTATCAACAGAGAAAAAAGGGAACCCACAGAATGGGAGAAAATATATACAAATCATATGTCTGATAAAGGATTAATACCCAGAATATGTATAAAACTAAAACTCAACAACAAAAAACAAACAACCTGATTCAAAAGTGGGCAAGGGACTTAGATATTTTTTCAAAGAAGATATGTGAACGGCCAATAAACACATGAAAAGATACTCAACATCACTAATCATTAGGGGAATATAAGTCAAAATGCATTGAGATTCTACTTCACACCCATTAAGATGGCTACAACAACAACAAAAAAAAGAGAGAGAGAGAGAAAGACAACAAATAGTGACAAGAATGTGGAGAAATTGGAACCTTTGTGCACAGTTGGTGGGAATGTAAATCGGGATGGCTGCTGTGGAAAACAGTGTGGTCGTTTTTAAAAAAAATTTTTTTTAAACCATATGGTCTTGAAGAGATATTTGTAAATCCATATTCATAGCAGCATTATTCACAGTAGCTAAAACATGGAAGCAACCCAAGTGTCTATCAACAGATGAAGGGATAAGCAAAATGTGATAGATACATACAATGGAATATTACTCAGCCTTAAAAAAGGAAAGACATTCTGCATATGCTACAACCTGGACAAACCTTGAGGGCATTATATAAGTGAAATAAGCCAATCACAAAATGACAAATACAGTATGATTCCGTTTATACAAGATACTTAGAGTAGTCGGGTGGTTGCCAAGGGCTAGGGGGAGGGGGAAGGGGAATTATTGTTTAGTAGGTATAGAGTTTCCATTCTACAAGGTGAAAAGAGTTATGGAGATGAATGGTGGTGATGGTTGGATACAATATGAATGCATTAGTACCACTGAACTGTACCCTTAAAAATGGTTAAGATGGGGGGCACTGGGTGGCTCAGTTGGTTAAACATCTGACTCTTGATCTCAGCTTAGGTGTTGATCTGAAGTTTGTGAGTTCAGGCCCCATGTTGGGCTTCATGGTGGGCGTGGAGCCTACTTTAAAAAAATGGTTAAGACGGTAAAGTTTGTTATGTGTGTTTTACCACAATAAAAAAAAAGAAAAAAATTATGTAAAGAAGGCTTTATGCCCAGATGGCTTCAGCATGGAATTCTTCCAAGCATTTAAGGAAAGGATAATACCAATACTTCACAAATCTTCCCCCAAAATAGAAAAAAACAAAACAAAACAAAACAAACCAGGAATACATCCCAACTACTATCATGAGGCCAGCATGACCCTGATACCAAAACTTGTCAATAATATTTTGAGAAGGGAAAATTATGTACATGAAAAACATAGGAACAAGATGGAAACATTGGAACATAGCTGTATAATCTCAAATAAAATATTAGCAAACCAGATCTGGGAATATATAAAATAAATCACAAATTGGTATTCCATTTAACACCAAGGAATGTTAAGTTGATTTAACATTAATAAATCAATTAGTGCTATGTTTCACATGAACAGAGTAAAAGAGAAAAATCATATGACCATCTTGAAAATCAGAAAGTATATTTGATAACATTGAATATCTGTTGATGAAAAAGTTCTTGATAACTAAGAAATAGAACTTTGCTGATCCATTAAAAGTGATATACAAAAACAAACCCCTGCAACAAACATCATACTTAACAGTGAAAGATGAAAGATTTCCTTTTGAGATTGGGAATAAAACAGTAATGTCCACTATTACCCATGTGTTCAGCATTGTAATTGTGATCCTAGCTTGTGCAGTAAACAAGAAAAAGAACCTGCTAAACTATACTAAGGATTGGGAAGGAAGAAATAAAACTGTAATGACCATAGATCAAATGATTGTGTATATAGAAAATACTAAAGCATCTAGGGAACTAGTAAGTTCAGCAAGGTTGACGGATTCCAGGCCATTATACAAAAATCAATTGCTTTTGTATATTGCAACAACAAACAAATTTTTAAAAAATATAGTATTTTCAAGAGTATCAGGAATAGCAGACAGCCTGTCTTCTGTCCTGCCGCTGCTCCCTTTTGGTGTATTCAATAAACTAATATCTCCTTTAAAAAAAAAGCATCAGGAATATTAAATACATCTAACATAATGTATATATACTATATGACTGCAAAAACCATGAAATATTATTGTGAGAAATTAAAGAACTTTTAAAAAATTTAAGTAGGCTCCACGCCCAACGTGGGCCTTGAACTCACAACCCTGAGATTAAGAGTTGCATCCTCTACCTACTGAGCCAGCCAGGCACCCCAAAATTAAAGAATTTAGGATTAAATGGAAGGATATACCATGTTTATGGATTGGAAGTCTCCATGTTGTAAAGATTTCACTTCTTAACAAACTGATCTATTGAGTCAATGCAATCCCAACCCAGAGTTCAGTAAGTCTTTTTGAAAACTTGACAAGCTGATTCTAAAATGTACATGGAGGGGTGCCTGGATGGCTCAGTTGGTTAAGTGGCCAGCTCTTCATTTCTGCTCAGGTCATGATCTCGGGATCCTGGGATTGAGCCCCACATTGGGCTCTGCAGTCAGCAGGGAGTCCGCTTGAGGATTCTCTCTCTCCCTGTCCCTCTACACCTTCCCCTGCTCTGTCTCATGCACGCATGTTCTCTCTTTCTTTCTCTAAAATAAATAAATCTTAAAAAGAAAAAAACAAACCAAAACAAAAAAATGTACATGGAAATGCAAAGGGCCAAAAAGGAGCCCAAACAATCTCCAAAAGAGGAAGGACTAGCTGTGTTGACTATCAAGACTTATGTAAGCTGCAGTTACTATGAAAGTGAGATATTAATGGAAAGATAGAAAAATTAATCAATAGAATTGAACAGAGCCCAGAAACAGACTCCCATATATCCGGACACTTGATACATGACAAAGTTGACTCTAAAGAGAAGAGGAAAAAGGACTAATTTTTTCAATAAATGGTGCTGAGACAATCAGATGTTATTTTTTAAAGAAAGAAATAAAGATACAAAATTATAAACCAAACCAAACCACACTATTAAAAAAATAGTTCCAAGTGGATGGTAGTTTTAAATGTCAACAGCAAAACAATGAAGTACCTGAATGATAATATAGGGGAAATCTCATAACCCTTGTACAGTAAAAGACTTTTTTTTTCCAAATAGGATGCAAATAACACTAATTGTAAAGAGAAAGATAAATTGGACTACATTAAAATCAAAGTATTCTATTCATCAAAAGTCACCATTAAAGACAGTGTAAAAAGACAAAGCACAGTGAGGGAGATGTTAGTATTTGGAAAACTCTAATGGAAAATACTGAACAATTAATATACAGAATATAGAAAGAAAGCTTACAAGTCAATAAGAAAAAGGTAAACAACCCAAAAGAAAAATAGGCAAGAGACGTAAATAGGACTTCAGAAAAGTAGCTACCCAAATAGCCAGTAAACATATAAAAAGGAGCTTACTATCTTTAGTGAATAGTGAAATGCAAAGTAAACCTACCTTTCTTTTTTCCTCCCTCCCTCCCTCCCTCCCACCCCTCCTTCCCAGATTCAGCCCTGCTGAAGAATTATCACAGAGGAACGATAAAAAGAGATTACTTCTCACTAGGAATACTGTGGCAGTATCCTCTCACTGGTACCCTCACATCAACTATTGCAAATCTTCAAACCCTTCTCCGCAGTGAATGATACCTGGCAATTATCACCTAGAATGACCTTTTCAAAATATACCTTTCATTATGATACTCTTTGGCTTAAATCCTTCCACAAAGACTGGTTAAGTAAATTCTAGGCTATCTCCATAAAATGAAGTATTCTGCAGTCATTAAAAAGAATGAGGTGGAGATCTTTGTACTAATATAAAATAACCTCAAAGAATTACTGTTAAGTCAAAAATAGGTGCAGAACAGCATGTTTAAAAACGGGTGGGGGGGGGGCCCTGGGTGGCTTAGTCAAACCTCTAACTCTTGATATCGTCTCAGGTCATGATCTCTTAAGATTAACGTTAAGTTTTTCTCCCTCTCCCTCTCCCCACCCCCACCCTGCCCTCTCTAAAATAAAATTAAATTAAATTAAATTAAATTAAATTAAATAAATAAAAGTAAAAATGAGTAGAGGAATATATACGGTGGAATGTCATCACATATTCACCTATGTTACTCAAAATCAACTAAAGCATATAGGTAAAAAACAGAGAAATACATGTTACTAAACAGGGGCGGGGACTGCCATAGCTATTTTCCCACGTTATGAGTATATGCTCCGTCCTGTAACAGTCTATGGAAATAGCATCCAAATAATTTTAAGGGTTTTATTGTTCATTTATAAAGAAGAATTACACATAACACAGGAGGCCAGACAAGTGAACAGTAGTGGTTTTCTTAACTATTGTGTAGGACTATTTGTTATAAGAGGGTGTCACATTGGGGTGCCTGGGCGGCTCAGTAGGTTAAGAATCTGTCTTTGGGGGCGCCTGGGTAGCGCAGTCCTTAAAGCGTCTGCCTTCGGCTCAGGGCGTGATCCTGGCGTTCCGGGATCGAGTCCCACATCGGGCTCCTCCGCTGGGAGCCTGCTTCTTCCTCTCCCACTCCCCCTGCTGTGTTCCCTCTCTCTCTGGCTGTCTCTCTGTCACATAAATAAATAAAATCTTTAAAAAAAAAAAAAAAAGAATCTGTCTTTGGCTCAGGTCACAATCCCAGGGTCCTGGGATTGAGCCCCGCATCAGCCTCCTTTCCCTCTCCCTCTCCCTTTCCCTCTTCCTCCCCCTTTCCCTCTCCTTCTCCCTTTCCCTCTCCCTCTCTCTCTGCCGTTCTTTGCTTGTGCTCTCTCTCTCACTATCTCTCTCTCGCTCTCTGTCAAATAAATAAATAAAATCTTTAAAAAAAAAAAAGAGGGTGTCACACATATTGCAGGATTTTTAATATATTTGGCCCTCAACCGTGAAATGCCAGTAGTTCCTGAGTTATTGGGTCAAGCAGAGAACCACCCCTACAGATCTTCAAACAGAAGTGGGTGGGGCAGGGGTTGGGATCATGCTGTCTCAAACTGGGAACATAAGAGGAGAAAAAGAAAAAATAATATAAGGTCACAAGAAAGCTGAGTGAAGAATTAGAGGTCTTTAGGTTTGATTATACAGAAGTGTGTATGCTGTATTTGATTAAAGAACTTAAGGACTTTTCAAAGATTAATTTGACCATAAGCAAGGCAGAAAAGCAGGTAGGGTGGGGGCACTCAAGTTTTATCTGGGGTTTACGTTAGGCTCTCAGTTGCCAACACCAAGGAGCTGCCAGGAAATGGCCATGTGCCTACAGGACTCATCAATCTTCCCCTGTGAGCCTCTCCATGAAGTGTTCCCCTGGTACTTGCCTTATTTCCCCAGTGCCAGCCTGTCCCTCCTCCCTTCCAGAAAAGGGGAAGGGGAAATATCCTTGAGGGGGGAGACCAGCCCTGAGGAGGAAATAGGATACTGACTAATTTTAGAATTCTGATTTGATGCAGTGTGTTACTGGATTAGACTAAGGAGACCCAGAATGAATTCAGCATGAAGACCTGTCTTGCAATTGTTACAACTGTGAAAAGTCACACAGACTTCCCCCCAGCAGGGGCTTGCCGGGACAGCTTTCCTCAGAAAGATTTTGAGCATAGCCAGCTTTGGTCCGGGACTTCATAAATAGACTGGACTGTGTCCAGCTTTGATTACCACACTTTTAAAAAGATGTAGATAAATTTAGGAGCCCACAGAAGGTGATCAAAATGATCAAAAGCAGGCAAACTCTCAGCCCTAAGATTGGCATTGACCTTTTTTCCGGAGCCCAGCCCAGGGGCGTTTGAAGTTTCAGTAGCAATACTGAAAAAGACCACAAGATGGCAAAAGAGCTCTAAAATGCCTTTTTTTTTTTTTTTTTTTTAAGGTAGATTTGGGAGAGGCTGTTTCAGATCAGATGTTCCCTGATGAAAAAAACAAGGATGAGAAAGTTTAAGAATGTCTATATTTCAAAGCTTATATGATCAAAATACTCGCTCCGGCAAGTTTTTGCAACACTTGCTTGTAAGATGAATAAGGTCTGAGAATGTAATGTAAAACATGGTGACTCTAGTTGATAACTCTGTATTGTATAATTGGAATTTGCTGAGAGTAGAAGTTAAATGTTCTTATAAAAAAATGTATATATGTAAAAGAGCATATATGTGTGTGTGTGTGTGTATCGTGTGTGTGTGTGAATAGTTAATTAACACATCCATCATGTATATACAAAGCTACATGTTAAGATGTCAATATCATGAGAATATGGACTCTGCCAGGGACACTGTGTAACTACTTGGGACAGAACCCATTTACTAAACTGCACTGGACATGCAGCACAAGCAAAAAATAAACCTCTGTTGTGTTATTCTAAAAAAAATACATAGATAGTGACAGATAACCAGATGGAAGAAATCCTTTCACAATTTATATGTATATCAAATCATCCTGATGTATAAATATCTTACAATTTTACTTGTGATAAAAATAAAGCTCTAACTAGAATTTAAATAAAAATTTGAAAAGGAAAAAAGCTAAAAAACTAAAGCTGAAAAAAAGAAAAAAAAAGACCAATACTGGTAGATGAGTTAAAGATTTCTCAGTCAGATATATCAGATACTTAACAGACATCAATATTGCCTCCTTAGCTTTCTGCTATCTTTTTTTTTTTCTGTTTTCTGACCTCTGTCCTTCTGTCTCCTTCCACCAGGACATTATAATATGAGGAAAGCAATATAATGTGATTAAGGGTGTGGGTTATGGAGCCCTACTGCTTGAGTTCACATAGAGGCCACCAGTTATTAACTAGGTGACATTCAGCAAATCAGTTAACTCTGGGCCTTGGTTCCTTTTTCCAAGGAATGGGGAACATGACATTGTCCACTTCATTGAATTATTCTTAGGATTAAATGAATTGATGTGTGTAAAAGCTCTCAGAACAATGCCTGGCAGATAAAAATGTTAAATTTTTATGGAATTAAAGTTTCAATTTTTTTCTATTAATTTACAGAATTACCTTGTTTTAATTTGTTAAGCAGATGAGTGAACTATTTGAGGATTTTTGTTTGTTAAAAAAAAAACACACAAAAACATCCAAATCAAATTTAGGTGCTTTTGGTGGAGATGGTATTTCATAAATTTTTTTTTGTCAGTCATGTTTTCCTATTTCCCACCCTTATATTAGTCACTAAAAAGAAGATGACAGGGATTGTGTTTATTTATACATCAGAATTTTATTAAAGGATATAGGGTTGTTATATTCCCAGAAAGTGAAATAAGAAACAAAAAAACCCAGATTCAAGCAGGGTAGATTTTTACTTTTTAGGTATTTTCTGTCTGAATAGAAGAAAGACCTTTTCAATAATCTGGAAGCTTTCATTTTAAAAGATACTGTGCTTTACTTATCTAACCATTTCAGGATCATATTAAAACTCTCTATCTACCAAGGAAATTCGACACTTGTACATTCATTCTTCAGAAAATAAAACTTTTTAGGTAAAATACTTATATCCAAAAGATAGTGTATATATTCATATATTTTTTTAACATAAAGTTTATTTTACTGTAATGTAGGGCTTGAACTCACAACCCTGAGATCATGACCTGAGCTGAGATCAATAGTCAAACACTTGACTGACTGAGCCACCCAGGCGCCCCCTGGTTAACCTTTAGAGTTCAGACTCTCTAGAAAAGTTGAGGAGGAAAATATCTTAGGCTTCTGTGATGTTACTGTTGCTTGTAGTTTTTTCTTTCTGTTATTGCTACTTAATCTCTTTTATTGGTTTGTCTTTGTCTGCTTTACTCTTCAGTATTGGTGTGCATAGAATTCTGTCCTCAGCCCCCTGATATCTGCATGGTTGGCCCCTTCACCTCCTTCAGGCCTTCACTGAATGGTGAGGCCTTCCTAGTCCATCCTTATTTATTTATTTATTTATTTATTTATTTATTTATTTATTTATTCATTAATTAAAAGAAATTTTTAAAAAGTAATCTCTACATCCAACTTGGGGCTCCAGTTTACAACCCCAAGATCAAGAGTCACATGCTTAGGGGCACCTGGGTGGCTCAGTCGGTGAAGTCTCTGCATTCAGCTCAAGTCACGATCTCAGAGTCCTGGGATCGAGCCCCGCCTGGGCTCCCTGTCAACAGGGAGCCTGCTTCTCCCTCTGCCACTGTCTACCGCTCTGCCTATTTGTACTCTCTCTCTTTCTCTGCCAAATAAATAAATAAGATCCTTAAAAAAAAAAAAAAAGAGTCACATGCTCTACCGACTGAGGTAGCCAGGAGCCCTCGAGTCCATCCCTTTTAAAACTTGATGGGCCTCTCTCCCACTCCCTCTCCCCCTTCACTGCTTCATTTTTCTCCAGAGCCCTTATTTGCACTGCCTTTCTCCATCAGAAGCTAACTCCACGAGGACAGGGATTTTGTACATCTTGTTCACTGCTACATCCCTAGAGTTAGAGGGTAACTGGTGTGCACTAGGCTTTAATAAATATTCATTGACTGAACGGAATGAATCTCATTGAGGTTTCATTTTCATTTTCTTGATTATTAACGAGATCGAGCAGGTTTCTATTGGCTATTTATACTTCCCCATTTGAGAAATGCCTCACCATATCTTTTGCTCGTTTTTCTATTGGGTCGTTTAACATTTCCTTGATTTTGGGGAGTTCTTTATAAATCCAGATTTGTAAGCCTTCGTTAATTACCTGTAAAATAAATATTCTTCCTCTTTGTGACTTAATTTTTAACTTTTTAAAAAATATTGATATCTTTTAATAAACAGTTTTAATTCTAAGTAGTGAAGTTCATTAATATCTCCTTTTATGGTTTGTGTTGTTCGACTGTTGTGTGAGGAATTCTTTCCTATCCTGAGGGCACAGAAGCATTTACCTATGTTTTTTATGAAAGTTTTAAAGCTTTGCTTTTCACTTTCAAGTATCTAATGTACCTGAATGGATTTTGGGGTATGTTGCGAGGTGGGAGTCCATTTGTTTTTTCCATTTGGAAAGCCATACTTTCCCCTGCTGATCTGCATGCCACCTCTGTTTTATGTAAATATAAATATAAATCGATATATATATCTATATATACTTTCTGTCTATATTTCTGTAGTTTCTATAAATTCTTAAGTCTTTTTCTGAGCTTTCATTTTTTGTTCTATTAATGCCACACTTTTTTTTTAACATATTATTAACTTTTAATCCTCTTGATATCTGGTGGGGCAATTCTCCCCTTCTTTTTTTTTTTTTTTAAGATTTTATTTATTTATTTGACAGAGAGAGAGACAGCCAGCGAGAGAAGGAACACAAGCAGGGGGAGCGGGAGAGGAAGAAGCAGGCTCACAGCGGAAGAGCCCGATGTGGGGCTCAATCCCATAACGCCGGGATCACGCCCTGAGCCAAAGGCAGACACATAACCGCTGTGCCACCCAGGCACCCCAATTCTCCCCTTCTTATTCTTCTTCCTTAGGAGAGTCTTAACTATTCTTGGCTCCTCATTCTTCCATATAGATTTTAGAATTAGCTTATCAGATTATAAAAAATGTGCAGTGGAGGCTTTGATTGAAATTCAATTGAATTTATACATGTCTTTAGGGCAGAATTGCTATATATATATGGTATTGAATATTACTATCTATGAACATAGTATATAACTCACATTTATTTAAATGTTCTTTAATATCTTTCAATAAAGTTTTATTATTTTGTCCACATGGAATCTTGCATTTCATTTTAAGTTTTACTCTTAGTACTTTAATTTTTATCACTACCATAAATAGTTATTTTTTAAATTAAATTTTCTGACTTTTTTGTTTATGTATAGACATGCAGTTGATTTTGTAATTTGATCTTATACTGTTACTCTGTTAAACTATCTTATTTTTTAATTAATTAATTAATTAATTAATATTTTAAGTATGCTCTACACCCAACATGGGCTCGAACCCTGAGATCTGGAGTCACATGCTCTTCCAACTGAGCCAACCGGGCACCCCTGTTAAACTATCTTATTAATTCTAGTTATTTATCTGCAGATTCCTTGGAGTTTTCTTTGTACATAGTCTTATCATCTTCAAAGAGTGATAATTCTATTTCTTTTTAATCTTTATACCATTTTTGTTGGTCTTCACTCATTAGCTAGGATCTCCAGTGTAATGCCAAGAAAAAGCAGGAGTAATAGGTATAGTGGGTTGAATAGTGTCCCTCAAAATTCATGGCCCCTGGTAACTTTAGAATGTGACCTTATTTGGAAATTGGGTTTTTGCAGCCGTAACTAAGGAATGAGATGAAATTGGACTGGCTAGGCCCTAACTCTAATGAGGGCCTTCTGATAAGAGGTCACACACACAGACACAAGAAGGAGGTGGTGTGAAGGTAGAGGAGGAGATTGTAGTAATCATCTACAAACCAAGGAATGCCAAGGATTGCCAGCAACCACCTGCGTGTTGGGGGGAGAGACATGTCACCTTCTCCCTCCAAGCTTTCAGAAAGAACCTACCCTGCTAACGCCTTGCTTTTTTTTTTTTTTTCAAAGATTTTACTTATTTATTTGACAGAGATAGAGACAGCCAGCGAGAGAGGGAACACAGCAGGGGGAGTGGGAGAGGAAGAAGCAGGCTCAAAACGGAAGAGCCTGATGTGGGGCTCGATCCCATAACGCCGGGATCACACCCTGAGCCGAAGGCAGACGCTTAACCGCTGTGCCACCCAAGCGCCCCTAACGCCTTGCTTTTGGACTTCTAGCCTCCAGAAATGCGGCAATAAATTTCTGTTGTTTTAAAGCCACCCAATTTGTGGTTTTTATCCCAGCCCTAGGAAACTAACGTGATGGGCATCTTTATCTTTTTCCTGATATTACCACCTTATTTATTTATTTATTTATTTATTTAATTTCTCTCTCTCTTCCTGTTAGCTTTAAATTTGAGAGAACCTTCTTTTTTTTTATTACATTCTTTAAAAAAAATTATTTTGAATAGGCGATGTAGTCACATGGTTCAAATTTAAAAGGTAATAAAGGATATGCTCTAGCTACCCACTGTACACAGTGTTCTGCCTCTTATTTGTTTTCACTAAATATAGCTCAGTGATCATTCCTGATCATTATACAGATTCCTTGCTCAGTTTTACAACTTGGTAATATTTTTTTTAAAGATTTTATTTATTTATTTGAGAGAGAGAGCAGGAGAGAGAGAAGAGTACAAGCTGGGGGGGGGGGCAGCAACAGAAGTAGAGGGACAAGCAGTCTCCCTTCTGAGCAGGGAACCCAATGCGGGACTCGATCCTAGGACCCTGGGATCATTACCTGAGCTGCAGGCAGACACTTAACTAACTGAGCCACCCAGGTTCCCCCCCACCCCTGCTTTTTTTAAAGGTTTTATTTACTTGGTAGTATTTTTATTGGTTGGATGTACCATAGTTTGTTTAACTAATTCCTTATCCGTGGGTATTTAGGATGTTCCAATGTTTTATAATTTCAAATAGTGTTCAGTGCATAATCTGGTATGTTTGTATAAATATAAGTACATCTGTAGGATAAATCCGTAGTAGTGGAATTGCTGTTTCAAAGGGCATGTGCTTTTGTAAATTTGACAGATATTTGCCAAATTGCCTTCCGTAGAGATCACAACAATTTACATTCCACATGGGAATATGCTGATCACCCAAACTCTAACCAATATACTGATACTTTCTGATCTATGCTAATCTGATGGGGGGGGGTATAGTATCTCTGTGTAGTTTCAATTTACATTTTCTTATGAGTTAAGTTGAATATCGTTGCATGTTTAATAGTCCTTTGTACTTCTTTCATTGTCATATTCTTTGCCCATTTTACTATTGGGTGCTTTATCCTTATTGATTGACAGGTCCTAGATAGGGGAACTAGTCCTTTGTAATATGAGTTATAAATATTTTCCTAGATAAATTTACTTTAATAATAAAGTACTTCAGGAACACCTGGGTGGCTCAGTCGGTTAAGCATCTGCCTTCAGCTCAAGTCATGATCCCAGGGTCCGGGGATTGAGTCCTGCATCGGGCTCCTTGCTCAACGGGGAGCCTCCTTCTCCCTCTGCCTGCCTCTCTCTCACTCTCTCTCCCTGACAAATAAATAAATAAAATCTTTTTAAGAAATAATAAAGTACTTTGAAAGTATTTTAAAATTTCTTTAGTAATGTTATTGACATTTTTTTTTGTGATTTTTTTTTTTTGTAAATCGTTTCTTTTTTTTTTTTTGGTGCTAGTATGTAGTTGTGATAGGTGCCAGGGGTGCCAGGCCAGAAAAAAAATACAAATTCAGTATGCCCAAGGATTATATTTTCAAAGAATCCTTAAGTGACTTTGGCAATCTTTAGTCAAAATTTGAAGACTCTTAATATAATCTTTGTGTAACCCTGACTTAATAAGAAACATTTTCACCTTTTTTCTCTAAAAGTTGTCAACATCTTTTTTATAAGTGTGGGGGGAAAAGCCACTTTACAGAATGATCTGTGGCTTTATAAAATGAAGGTATTTATAAGCAAAAGAAAAAAATTAATATACATCCTAAGTTTCAGGTAGTTTTAAATCTGAGAACTGTATCTTCATGTGCACATAAATTTTATAAAATTTGCTTTGTCATAAGGAAAAAACTGTGGTCATTGTAAAGAAAATAAAAGTAGAAATAAAAATGAGCAGGAAAAAAAACTCTCTCAATATTTCCCACTGTTAACACCGGGCTTTTAATGGCATTTACTTTTGGCTATATGATTGTGTGTGTGTATATATATATTTCTACTTAAAAATGGGAACATTTGACAGTTACTTTAAGCTTTTTCAGTTAATATTACAATCTAAAAAACTAAATTGTTGAGTGATATTCTATTTTGTGGTTATAAGGCCATTGCGTAGTTTGTCCTTAGTTATTTCTGCAAGCTCATACTTTTCTTCATAGTCATTAAATATTGCCGGTTCTCAACACTTGGCTTTGACCATCTTCTCACTCAGTATTATCTCCCCATATAATCTCATCAATGGCTCACAGCTTCAATTATTAGATACCTGCCAGGGACTTCTAAATTTACATCTCATAAGCCTCTTTTGAGACCTAGCCTAGGCATCTCATTGTCTATTTAGCATTTCTACTTGTGTCAAAGACACTTCAAACCCTACGTATCCAAGCTAGGCAGAACTTACGAACCCCCCCTTCCCCCAAACCTGCAGTCTTCCAGTGTCGACTAGCTAAGTCAATGGCAAGATCATCTGTCCCACAGAATAAGCCGTCAACTTAGGAATCAACACATCCCCCACATATCTACTGTATTACCAAATTAAACCGATTTTTCCTCCTAAATATGTTGACTTTCCACTTCTTATTATCTCCATTGCCAACATTTTAGTCTATGCTCTAATTCTTGGCCAAACCAACTGGTTTCCTTCATCCAATCAGACCCCCATCTTATAAATTATCTACACCAATGCTTCTCAAAGTATCTGTGGTGAAGGACCAATTTTTAAAAATGTTCAATCTATCACAGACCAATATTTTTGTGAAATATAATAAAAATAATTTACTGGAAACAAATGAAATAAAAACCCAAAGGTATACAAAATATAGCCACACACTGTTATTAGATTTAAGACATAAAACTGCTGTGTTAAATTGGTGTAAAATTTCTGTGGTGCCTAAATGGGGTGTCTCTCTATCAGATGGGGGCCCCCAAATGTGGGGCAACAATAGGGTAGTAGCCGGTGGCAGCGGCAGTGAAAGAATTCACCGGAGGCAGAACAAAGGAGACAGAAGTTTACTGAATACACCACAAGGAAGGGACAGGCGGATAGGCGGATAGGCGAGGAGAGGCTGTCTGCCAGGAGGCAGTGGGAGGGGGTTGTTTTTAAAGGGGGAAGATGAGGAGGTATGGTGACACATGGAATCTTCCTTTTTTGGGAACTGTGCCTGATTGTAAGTAGCCCATTGGTCAGTCAGGGCCTATGGATATTTTGAGGTGGGCGCCCAATGGGCCCATCTGTATCCAGCCAGGTGGTCGCTGTGGCCCTTTCTGCATTCCATTGCTCCAGCCTGTTTGCCTTAAAGTGGCCTCTACTGTTTCGGAGCACTCTCCATTTTTGCTGTTAACTCAATGTGCACTGTTGTATCCCTAGTGCTTAGCAGAATGGCTGTCATATAGAAGACACTTAGTAAGTATTTGTGAAATGAAAAACATAACTTTGGCAATTTGGGGACATTCAAGTTGCTTTCAGTGGTGGCCATTTTAAGAACTTTTATTTTTTATTTATTTACTTGAGAGAGAGAGAACATTGAGGGAGAGGAAGAAGCAGACTCCCCACTGAGCAGAGAGCCCAATGTGCGGCACAATCCTGGGGCTTGATCCCAGGACCCTGAGAACACAACCTGAGCCACCCAGGTGCCCCCAGTGGTGGCCATTTTAAATATCACATGACTATATCTGTAGTTAAGACTTTATTTCTTTCCGGGTGCCTGGGTGGCTCAGTCGCTTAAGCATCTGCCTCCAGCTCAGGTCATGATCTGGGAGTCCTGGAATCAAGCCCCGCTTCAAGCCCCGCATCAGGCTCCCCACTCAGCAGGGAGTCTGCTTTTCCTCTCCCTCTCCATCTGCCTCTCCCCCTGCTCATGCTCTCTCTCAAATAAATAAATAAAAATCTCTTAAAAAGACTTTATTTCTTTAGGATTGATTCCTAGATATAGAATTGCTATATGCAGAGTAGAGACATTTTTAAAAAAGGTTTCTGTTAAGCTAAAACAACTTCCAGAAAGACTGTTCCCATCAATATTGAATGTGAATACTCATTTCTGTTCCTTTGGAACAGGGCTCTTTCTCTATTAAGCTCCTTCACTCAATGTAACTGTTTTAGTCTTGGCCCCTGTCTTGGGGCATTTCTGAGGTGGGGAGCCACTGCTTATCTTCCCCTTGTCCCCAGTGTGCATTTCAGACCAGCTCATTATGATGTGGTAGTCACCTCTATCCAACCTAGAATTGGTGGGGGTGAGGCAGGAGGAGGCAAGAGGGACATTGGCTCTTTTTCCCTGCTGAGCAGAGAGCTTGATGTGGGGCTCAATGCCAGGGTCCTGGGATCACGACTCAAGCCAAAGGTGGACTCCTAACCAACTGAGCCACCCCAGCACCCCAGTTCTTTGTATTTTAACTCATGTATAGATTTGTATAACCACCAGTTATAAAAACCAGTTTTACCATTTCAAACCACACCCTTGTGTTAAACCTTTATAGTCACACTTTCCCTTCAACTATAACCCCTGACAACTACTGATCTATTCTCCATCACTACAGTTTTGTGGTTTTGAGAATGGTATATAAATGGAATCACATAGAATGTAAACTCTTGAGACTAGATTCTTTCATGTAGCATGTTTTGAGATTCATCCAAGTTGTAGCATGTATCAGTAATGTGTTCCTTTTTCTTGCTGACTAGTATTCATTGTATGGATGTAACAAAATTTGTTTATCCATTTACCCTTCCAAGGACATTTGGTTGTGTCCAGTTTGGGGCTATTACAAATAAACCTGCTATGAACATATGTGTATAGGTTTTTGTGTCAATATAAGTTTTTGTTGCTTTAGGGTAGATTCTTAGAAGTGGAATTGTAGGGTTATATAGAAAATGCTTGTTTAACTTTGTAAGAAAGTGCCAAACCATTTTCTAGAATGGCTGTACCATTTTGGATTCCGACTAGCAATGTATCATATTACCTTACCGCCTTTGCCACAGCTAATTAAAGTAAGGATAAGTGCCTTAGCTAAAAGGTACAATATATTAGCCAGACCAGTGACTTATGAATGAACTAGTATGAGAACACTGCCAAAAGAGGGACCAGGGGACCCAAACAAATCTGAATTCAAGACTCTCAGAAAAAAGAGAAGCAGAAGCCAAGATTAGAGGTGAAGCAGGAACCTAGAAGTACAGAGTCATCTGTACAGTAGACCTATTTAAGTAGGGTACAACACTTGCCTATTTCAGAGGGAATGCGAAGATGACAAAGTCCGCAGTGCTGCTCTTGGGTCATGAATGATGAAAAGTTCATATTCTATTGCTTTTTGAGACCTGGCCTTCCAGAAGCTGAGCTGGAGACTCTACTTTTTTTTTCTTCTCTGTTGCTTTAAAATAAACTCTCATAAGTATGGAAGGAACCTTTAATATAAAAGCTGTATTGAGATATAATTCACATACCATACAGTTCATCCATTGAAAGTGTACCATTTGGTGGTTTATAGTATATTCACACAGCCATCACCACAATTAATATTAGAATCATTTCATCACTCTAAAAAGATGCTCTATACCCCTAGCCAAACAAACTTTCTTATCGTGATGCAGTTCCTTTTTTTTTTTTTTTAAGATTTTATTTATTTATTTATTTGACAGAGATAGAGACAGCCAGCGAGAGAGGGAACACAAGCAGGGGGAGTGGAAGAGGAAGAAGCAGGCTCCCAGCGGAGGAGCCTGATGTGGGGCTCGTTCCCACAACGCCAGGATCACGCCCTGAGCCGAAGGCAGACGCTTAACCGCTGCGCCACCCAGGCGCCCCTGTGGTGCAGTTCCTGATTATTCCTGAGTAATAGGTTTCCATTCCCTGCAAGTCCGTGAAAGTATTCAAACAAAATAATCACAACTTACTGCAGGAGCCAGGTATTAACCCACCCTATTGAAATTACAAAGCCTATCTCCCACATGTGACTGTTCACTCTGTTTCTGAGTATGACTCTCACAGGGCCTTATGTGATGTGTGATGTCCTCCTCCCCCAGGTTGTAAATATATGTGACAACAAACTGCTAGCAATCTCATATTTTCAGTGTTGGGTGTTGTGTGTTCATCCATGCCAATAATCCTAGAGTGGGAGTCCCATTCTCACTAAAGGGGTGATTAGGAAGAAACTAAAATAACGTGTTTAATAACAGGTTTGAGCAGGCAGAAGAAAGAATCAACACACTTGGAAATAGTTAATTGAGGGGCACCTGGGTGGCTCAGTCCGTTAAGTGTCTACCTTCAGCTCAGGTCATGATCCCGGGGTCCTGGGATTGAGCCCTGTGTCAGGCTCCCAGTTCAGGAGGGAGTCTGCTTCTCCCTCTCCCTCTGCCTCTCCACCTGCTTGTGCTCTCTCTCTCTTTCAAATGAATAAATAAAGTATTTAAAAAAAAACAACAAAGAGATCCACATGCAGACACAATATAGTCAAATTGTTAGAAGACAAAGAATCTTGAAGGTGGCAAGAGAGAAGGGACTTATCTTGTACAAGCCAACCCCGCTAACAGGGACAACTGATTTCTCTCCAGAAATCATGTTGGCCAGAAGGCAATGGAATGACATATTTCAAGTGCTAAAAGAAAAGAACTGTCAACCAAAAATTCTATATCTGGTAGAACTATCCTTCAAAAATGAAAGAGAGGGGCACCTGGGTGGCTCAGTTGGTTAAGCATTTGCCTTGAGCTCAGGTCATGATCTCAGGGTCCTGGGATTGAGTCCCAAGTTGGGCTCCCTGCTCAGGGGGGGGCCTGCTTCTCCCCCTCCTTCTGCCTCTGCCCCTCCCCCTGCTTGTGCTCTCTTTGTCTCCTGCTCTCTCTCAACTCAATAAAAATAATAAAAATCTTTAAAAAAAATGAAAGAGAACCCCACTTCTTTGACCTCTGTGCCACAGCCACCACCTTCCTGGAAGAGAGGAAGTGGGAGAGGAGCTTATATTGCCTGTCACCCAAGTATTCCAGCTGTGCTGCCCCCAAAGAGTATAAGATGTTTATCTGTGCCAAGCTTGCCTGCACCCCTGCTCTGATCCAAGCTGGATCCAGAATTGCATCCAGACCCATTGCCACATCAGTGCTGTATTGATAGAAGAGGGCTCTACAGTATTTAATGAGCCATAGCAAGGTGTGATTTAGCTAATCCAATGGGAGTTTCAGACGAGTGCAATCAGCAGAGACAGTGATACTGCTGCCAATTTTATTGGTACAGGTGCTACAACAACGCAGTGGCAGTTTCTGGTGCTGGTATTGGACTAGTCTTCGGCAGCCTTCTCATTGGTTAGGCCAGAACCCCTTCATTGAATCAGCAGCTGTTCTCATATGCTATCCTTGGACTCGCTTTGTCTGAAGCTTTGTTTGATGGTTGCTTTCTTTCTTTCTTTTTTTTTTTAAAGATTTTATTTATTTATGTGACAGAGAGACACCCAGCGAGAGAGGGAACACAGCAGGGGAGTGGGAGAGGAAGAAGCAAGCTCCCAGCCGAGGAGCCCGATGTGGGACTCGATCCCGGAACGCCGGGATCATGCCCTGAGCCGAAGGCAGACGCTTTAACAACTGCGCTACTCAGGCGCCCCATGATGGTTGCTTTCTTTCTTTTTTTCTTTTTTAAATTCAATTAGCCAACACGTAGTACATCATTAGCTTCAGATGGAGTGTTCAATAATTTAGCAGTTGTATATAACACCCAGTGCTCATCACATCACGTGCCTTCCTCAATGCCCATCACCCTGATGGTTGCTTTCTTAATTTTGTTTTCTACGTAACAGAAATTACTGCTTGAAATGTTGTTATTTATATTAATTATGGATATAATTCTGTGTGTTTTACTGTGACTCGGAAACAGATAGTGTTGGTGTCATGGAAATGCACATTACAAGTTTCCTCCACCATCTGAAACTAGAGCAGTCCTCTGAAATATTTCTTAAGCCAAAATGGTATAATGTGAAGAGTATCCCCCACTTTCTGAAAATTGTGCTACACCCACTTTGTTTTTACAAAAAAACCTATATTAATCCCTGTTTTAGCTGATTCTTTCTTCTGCTAGTTCAAATCTATTGTCGAACACTTCTAGTGAACTTGTCATTTCAGTTATTGTATTTCTTACTTCCATAATCCATGTGGTTCTTTAAAAAAATTATTCCTCTATCTTTATCGACATTCTCTACTTGTTGCAACAGGTCATACACGTACTTACTTCTTTGAGCATGGTTCCCTTTATTTAGTTCTTACAATATATTTCTAATACTTATTATGAAGTCTTTACATGTTAAATCCAATATCTGGGCTTCTCACAGGCAGTTTCTGTTGTCTATCTTTTTTTCTTGTGTGTGAGCCACAGCTTCCTGTTTCTTTCTGTGTCTTGTAATTTTTTGGATGTTGAAAACTGGACATTTTAAGTACCAGATAGTAGCACATCTAGATCCTGGTTATCCCCTTCTCCTGGGACTTATTTTTGTTGTTGTTTGCTTATTTATTTGTTTAGGAACTTAACTGAACTATTTAAGTGAGGTCTATTGCCCCTTCAATGTGCAGCCTCTGTTCTTGCTCCTTAGAGACAGCAGCCCTAGATGCATACGGGTTACCCTGGATGACAGTGTTTCAGCAGGACTCTCTTTGACAGTCTCTTTTCCTGGTCTCTCTGTTATGCTGTCTGCTTCTGTTAGTATTTAAAATTCCTTCCCTTTTGGGCTTCTCAATAGGCTGTTTGGATGTTCTCACGAACCTGACTTTTCCTTGTATAAGTAATCCAAAAAAAAAAAAAAAAGAAGGGAAAGTCAGGTGGAAGCTATCCTTGTTATGACTTAGCCTTAGAAGTCACATAGCATCCTTTCTACCACATTCTATTCACAGAAACAACAGGCTAAGACCCACCTGCGTTCAGGGAGTGTGGAATTAGGTTCTGCCTTGTGAAGTGAATCCTGTCAAAGAATTTGTGGACATATTTAGAAACCACCTTAACCAGAAGAGACAAACTAATTTCTAGTTACCATTGCGCGAGCTTTGATAAAAACTCAGAAAAATAACTGCTTGTTCTTTTGAGTTAGTTTCTGAACTCCTCTCTAAATGATACATGGGTACACCTTATAGTCTGTCACCAATGAGGCAAAATTCAAGGATCAGTAAGAACCAAGTTTTGTTGATGGTATTCATTAGCAGGGCATGATATGGCTCTGGGATTTCTCAAACTTTCAGCATGGCCCTGTGTCTATCCCAATCATTAGATTTGGATTCTAAAGACATATGGAGGGCACTTACTACCCCCATCTCCTATTTTTTACTACTCTTGTACTTGAGATGAAATGGTGATGAGATCCTTTGTGTCATTGAGACAAAGCCCCATGTATGTTAACAAATCACAGGAAAAGGTTTGTGATGACTCTTCTTTTTTCTAATCCTTTCAGGCGTTGAGCTGTGCTGAGCAGGCAGGAGCTGAGCTGTGGACAGAGCTGCTCAGTACTTGTCTGACCAATCAGAAAACAGAATGGGTAAAAAAAAGGGGAGGAGGATTGTGGACCAGAGCAACAGTCAAAAGAGTAGGTGGAGTAAGATGACTTTTTTTTCCTGTCAAGAATATTGACATTTTTAGGTGGGAATGCAAATTTCTACAAGTGGTCCACGATGGCTAGAAGATACAAAAATGTGGAGTAGTGTGGATAGAGTAGATTCTAAAATTTAAAAAACATTCTTAGGAATGCCATAAATATTCATGAACCTCTTTCAGTTTATAGGAGATTTCCAGACTCACATCTTATGGGCAAGATAATCTAGTCCCTTCCCTTCCGCTTTTTCACGGTATGAAAACTGAAATCCAGTAAGATTACTATCAGAGCAGGAGCTAGAAAGGAAACTCTTGTGATTCCTATTTCAGTATGTAGTCAATGTTCTTTTTAGCCATAAGTGGCTTATAAAGGTTTGCATGATCTGACCCCTTGTACTTCTCCATCCTTATCTTGTCCTTCCTCTCTATCATTCCACCTCAACTGTGCTGGCACTCTAGTTGTTCCTTAAACATACCTAATGTGCTCCTGTCCCAAGGCCTTTGTGCTTGATGTGTCCTCTGTTGGAAGGCTCTTCTTCCAGATACCTGCAGGACTTTTCCCTCTCTTCCTTCATATCTGTTTCACTGTCACCTTACCAGAGAGGACTTCCCTGCTTATCTTATCTAAGGCATTACCCAGGCCCTGCTTCATCATTTTTCCCTCACCTGCTTTATTTCCCTTATTTTATTTTACCACAGTATATATTCCTTTGTTTATTGTTTCTTTCCACTAGACTGTAAATTTTGTGAAAGCGGATTCTTGATTTTTGTCGACTACTGTGTCCTCTTGTATTTAGAATAGGGGCGAGAGTAAGTATTCAATGTAATGAAAGTCGATTTATGTCACTCCTTTGTTCAAAACCTTCCCGTCTCATTCATAGGAAAAACTGAAAGGCCTTAAAATGACCTTTGTTATGGACTGAGTTGTTTCTCCCAAATTCATATGTTGAAGGCTTCACCTCCAGTATGCCTCAGAATAGGATTGTATTTGGAGATAGGGCCTTAAAGGGTGATTACAGTTAAGTATAGTCAGGTGAGTGGGCCCTGATCCAATATGACTGGTGTCCTTATAAGAAGAGGTTAGAGACAATAGGGATGTGTATGCATAGAGAAAAGCCCATGTGAGGACACAGAAAGAAGGTGGCCAACAGCAAACCAAGGAGAGAAGCCTGAGGAGAAACCAAATGTGACTATACCCTGATCTAGCCTTCTAGCCTTCAAAACTGTGAGAAAATAGGGGCGCCTGGGTGGCACAGCGGTTAAGCGATTGCCTTCGGCTCAGGGTGTGATCCTGGCGTTCTGGGATCGAGCCCCACATCAGGCTCCTCTGCTATGAGCCTGCTTCTTCCTCTCCCACTCCCCCTGCTTGTGTTCCCTCTCTCACTGGCTATCTCTATCTCTGTCAAATAAATAAATACAATCTTTAAAAAAAAAAAACTGTGAGAAAATAAATCCCTGTTGGTTAAGCCACCCAGCCAGTGATATTTTGCTAATGGCAACCATAGCCGACTAATATAGCCTGCTTCTCCTCCACCTCATCTGCTGCGTCCCCTCTTACTCACGCTGTTGCAGCTTCTTTGGCCTTCTTGCAGTTTCCCAAGTATGACAAGCTGGCTTTCACCTCAGAGTTTTTGTATTTTATGTTCACTCCTCCTGGAATGCTCTTCTTCCCCGATTTCTCTACTGCTTATTCATATACTTCAGTCAGGTTTCTGCTCACATGCTGCCTTCTTAGTCATGCCTCTCTTTTTTTTTAAAGTAATTTATCTATTTATTTATTTTTAAAGTAATCTCTGCATCCAACATGGGGCTAGAACTCATGACCCTGAGATCAAGAGTTGGGTGTTCTACTGACTGAGCCAGTCAGACCCCTCTTAGTCATGCCTTTCTTGATCACCATCCTGCAACCTCTGTTACCTCCTTATTCCCTAGGTCTTGATCTTGCTTGGTTGTTTTCCATCGCACTTACCATCCTTCATACTATATATTGCCTTGTTTATTGTCTGTCTCCCCCATCAAGACTGTATGTGCCATGAGGGCACAAGTCAGTGTTGCCTTCTGGTTTGCCACTGACTCTTCCGTGCCAGAGGAGTTCCTAGAAGCAGGCCCTCAAATGAGTTTTAGTGGGTCAGTTAATAAATGAACAAATGGTATTGGCCCATAGGTAGACAAGTAGATAAGTAAGACAGACTAGAAGGTCCATAAATCCATTTTATGTATGGGTATTTATTTCTTTGTTGTTTGTGTTTTAAAGGGAAGGACTATTTCAATGAAGGGTGGGAAAGCATGGTTTTTTTAGTACGTGGAAACTTCGTGATTAATTTAATATACTTGGAAGAAAACGAAGTTAGATCTTTACTTCATATCACAAAGAGAATACATTTTATTTTATATAAGTTTATTTACTTATGTATTCATTGAAGTCGTCTGTACACCCAGTGTGGGTCTTGAAATCATGACCCTGAAATCAAGAGTCCCCCGCTCTTCCAACTGAGCCAGCCAGGCACCCCAAGAATAAATTTTATTTAATTTTTTAAAAGATTTTATTTATTTATTTGACAGAGAGAGAGAGACAGCCAGCGAGAGAGGGAACACAAGCAGGGGGAGTGGGAGAGGAAGAAGCAGGCTCCCAGCAGAGCAGGGAACCCAATGTGGGGCTCGATTCCAGGACCCTGGGATCACGCCCTGAGCCGAAGGCAGACACTTAACAACTGAGCCAGCCAGGCGCCCCAAGAATAAATTTTAGATTGAACATGTCTGATTGTAAAAAATATAATTATGAAATCGTAAACAAAAATTTATCAAGTTTAGGAGGATTTTTGTATAATGCCTAGGTGTGTATGCTTCTCGGGGGTGGTGTGAGGCTTCTTAGACAAAAAGAACACTCAGAAGTCATAAGGGACAAGACTGACAAATGTGATTACATTTAAAATTTATAATGGCAAAAGACACTTAGAGAGAAAATATGAATGGGAAGAAACCAATTGCAACATACTTGACAAAGGATTAATATTTGTTATATACTAAGAATTATCTCCTAACAAGAAAGAGACATTCTGCTTATTAGAAATATAAGCAAAATATATTAAAAAGATTTTTTGAAGGAGGAAATGCACATGGCCAGTAGATATGAAAGGAGGCTCAACAATTTCATACACACATGCACACACATTTTTTTACCCATCAGGGTCATTAATTTTTTTGATAAAATATACACTGATTTTCCTACTCTGTGCCAAGTATCATTCTAGGTATTAGAGATAAAGCAGTGAAGAGAAGAGGCAAAATCCCTAACATCATGGAGCTTATGTTCTAGTAGAGAGACATAGAGAAGAAACAATAAGAAATAAATTATATGGTATCTTAGAAGGTGAGAAGTGCTGTAGAAATAAAACCATGTAGGGGGACAACATAAAAGAAAAGGGAATTTATGAGGTTAGTTTGCCCAACTCTAGGGAAATGAATTGGAAAACCCAGATGAGTGGTGCTTGGGTGGTGCAGTCAATTGAGCATCTGACTCTTGGTTTCAGCTCGGGTTGTGATCTCGGGGTCGTGATCTCATGGTCGTGATCTCACGGTCACAGATTTACCCCCACATGGGGCTCCGCGCTCTGTGCAGAGTCTGCTTGGGACTGTCCCTCTCCTGCTGCTCCTTCTCCCCATGCTCTTGCTCTCTCTCAAATAAGTAAATAAATCAACCCAGATGAAATGGATGTTTTTGAGGAGAATTAAATTACAAAAATGATTGCAGGGAAGAGAGAGAAATTCTAATCAAATTATATATCATAAAAACATCTAGAGAAAGTTGTTCAAGAGCCATCCCTAGAAAAAGCACCAGGGGAGATATTTCAAAGGTTAATTATACCAACTTAAATTTTTATTTTTTAATTTTAATTTTTTTTAATTTAAAAGAAGATCTTATTTATTTATTTCAGAGAGAGAGAGAGAGAGAGAGAAGGATCATGAGCAGGAGGGAGGGGTAGAGGGAGAAGCAGACTCCCAAGGAGCAGAAAGCCCGATGCGGGACTTGATCCCAGGACCCTGGGATCATGACCTGAGCTGAAGGCAGACGCTTAACTGACTGAGCCACTCAGGCACCCAGTTTTGTTTTTTAAATTAAGTAAACTCTGCTCCCAGTGTGGGGCTCAAACTCATGACCTTGAGATCAAGAGTCACATTCTCTACTGACTTGAGTCAGCCAGGTGCCCCTAGTTATACCAACTTTTAAAGAACAGACATGTCCAATGATATTTAAGTCATTTCAGAGTTTAGAGAAAGAAGTGAGGTTGTGGAGAAATGATCATTCTCCTATGCATTTAGTGGAAGTGGGAATTTGGATAAACTTTTCAAAAAGGATTCTGACAATATCTAGTAGAATTAAATCTATCTACATATACATATCTACATATATATATATCTTTAATGTAGAACTCTAACTCTTGGTATTCTAGGCCTTCAGAAATAAAAAAAATCAGTTGATAAGGCTGTTTATTTATGAGCAATGTTTATAGTATCAAAAAGACTGAAAACAACTTCAGTGTCAACAACAGTTTGAATAATTGATCATGGAGCCATGCTATGAATATTGTACAACTATTTAAAAAAGGGATCTATATGGTTTACTTGGAGAAATGTCAGTAATCAGAAAAGGAAATAGCAGGCTAATGTGTAAGTTTTTGTCAAAAAAGCAAAAACATTTCCCATTGCGTGCAAATAACATATTTGTGTATGTTAGTATGAATATATAGAAATGTATGGAAGGAAACACTTCAAGCTTTAACATTGGTTATGTGAAGTTGGCTTGTTGGCTTTTTCTTTGTTATATTTGGTTTGTTGCCTCTGCAGGATTTTTAGTTTGAAATGAAAATCTGGTAAGATATATTTTATAAAAAGATTTTTGTTTTTCTATGCTTATTTTATTTTATTTATTTTTTTTAAAAGGAACTTTTTTTTTTTAAGATTTTATTTATTTATTTAACAGAGATAGAGACAGCCAGTGAGAGAGGGAACACAGCAGGGGGAGTGGGAGAGGAAGAAGCAGGCTCACAGTGGAGGAGCCTGATGTGGGGCTCGACCCCATAACGCCGGGATCACCCCCTGAGCCGAAGGCAGACGCTTAACCGCTGTGCCACCCAGGCGCCCCTCTATGCTTATTTTAATGTGAATAAAAGAAATACAGCTCTGCGAAAAAGAAAGAAAGAAAGGAAGAGAAAGAAAAAGAAAAAAGAGAAAGAAAAAAGAAAAGAAAAATATACATCTGTTTGGGTCTAGGTAAAATTGATACGTGAGACTTAGGGTCTATGACTTGTGTGATATCCATAGCCGAGACTTGTGAGTTTTGCCAGATTTTGCCCAATGATTGAGCTTTTATGTTGGTGTCGTAGAGTAACCTTAAGTTACTCAAGTTCTCCCAACCCAAAGTTTTTCATCAGTAAAATGAAGGTTATAAATATCCACCATACAGGTAGATATTTTGATTGTGAAATGACACATGAAAAGATTTTTAGACTGTTAAGCTTTTAGATTGATAAGCTTCAACTGACTTCTAATTTCCTGACATTTTCAGTGACTGTGATATACATCGCATCATTGCTATAGGGATGCAAAAACAGATATAAGGCGAGAGCTTAAAGGCAGGCAAAATCTTAATCATACGAAGCATATGGTATCCAGGGCGAGATATTATTGAAGGCAAAAATGGTCAGGGAAGACTTCACGGAGGCGAGACAACACAGGTGTTAAAGTTTGCGCATGATTTGGTTGGGACAGGTACTGAGCAGACAGAGGCACGGACACTGGCGCCTGAGGACACAGTGGGCCCCGGCAACGCTACGCGCGCGAGCGCCCCCTTTCGGAATCAAGCTCCTCTGGTTCCTTTCTCGTGCCTCCCGGCGAGCGCGGTGCCGGCGGTACGCAGGCGCCCGGAGCAGCTGAGGGCTCGCAAAGGCTCGACAGGCGCGCATGCGTGCAGCTCTTTGGAGGCGGTAGCTTCTTCGGCGGTCGAGACTGGAGGCTGAGTGCTAAACTGTGTGGGGCGCAAATGAGATCCGGCTGTTAGTCGGGTAGGCATAGGTAGGACAGCTGCCTTGTGGCGGGTAGGGGGCTGGAAGGCGGGAGCCCACAGCGTGGGGGTCTTGAGCTTTTCCTGCGCGGTCCGGGCCGACTATTGTATCTGTGTCGCAGCGGCTGCGCACAAAATGGCGGCGGGCAGGCGGCGGGGGCGGGAGGAGGTTGGGGGACCCCCGGGATGGGAAGGGAAGCTTGGTTGCCCCGTTACCGCGTCGGTTCACTTCGCTACCCTGGAAGGCCAGGCCGGGCAACCGCGCTGGGACCTTGCTTCAGGAAGAGCCGCCTGACGCCGTTGCATTGGGCCGAGGAATGAGAACAGCCCTTTGGCAACGCTGTGGCGGCCCCTTCCCCATCGGCGCAGGGCCTGCCGAGGCCGCGCCAGGCCTGACAGCCAGAGGAAGCGGTGGTGCGGGAGCACCGAGGAGGGAGTAACCTTTCCCGTCGGGCCTTGAATCGAGGCGGTGGAGCTTGAGCTGAGCCCTGTGGCGAGCGACGTTGTGCAAGAAAGCGTGGAGAGAAGGGCATGTTTGTGTTTGGGGTTGGGGAAGGGGGAGTTGGGGTGAAGGGGGGGATGTTAGATCTAGCGGCTTTTGCTGGTCGCTGTGTCCTATGCCAGCCTTTTGCGGCCTTGAAAGCAAAGAAAATGTCACCTCTCTGCGGGATACAGAGGACTCATAAACGGCTGATACTTAATTTACACATTTCTCGGAGGTGTCGCGAATACGGATCGTTAGTGGTTTGTGTGTGATTCCTAGGCTGAGCCCCGTTCTCTTAAAGGTGGGGGGAGAATGTATACCACACAGTTAAATCCTTGAGGACGTTTGAAACAGATCTTTTGTTGTTTGAGATAATTGCGAATGAAGGAGACTTCTGTTAGTACAAAATCTTTGAACTAGACAATGACGGCTGCCTCTAGCTAATTTTTCTTAATCTTAATAAGATTTACTCTAAGGAGAAATTTGGGGGAAAAAAACCTATTTTAATCTGAAGGCTTTTTGAAGAAAAACTTAAAAGTTACCAGGATCCGGCAACTGAAGTTGATTCAGATTCTTTTTCTAACCGGCTTTGAAATTGTGCACAAAAAAATTTCTTTGTTTGCCCCCCCTCATTTGTTGTAAAGGGTTGACTTACTTATTGGGGATATTTGTTGATTCAGATTTGCAGTTGGTATTGATAAATTGGAAAAATAAATTTCCAAAAATGATTAATGAGGTTTATACAGAAAAATAAATGCATAATTTGTATTATTTTAGCAGCTTTAATTTTATTAGGCATTCTAGACTTAGCTTATATTGCATTCTTTTTTTTAATTTGACAACATTTCATATACGTTTTATTTTGTATCCCCATACTCTAATATGCACTTTTAAATAATTATGTGCAATCCAACATGTTAATACAGTAAATATGCTGGGGCATTTCCTGCTTGGTTGTTGCTATCTGGTAAGGGGAAAAATAAAACAGTTGGAAGAAATCACAAAATCTCATTGGTTTCTATTAACTAGTTTTCAGAATGTATTTATTCATGTCACATATTTATTACCCTGAATATTGGTAATATTTTAGTCTTGTAATCTTTTTTGTCTTGGAGGGTGTACATAGCAGATACTCGTGTTTAGAAAAGACTTACTACAATCAGAGATCACTTTGTACTTCATGGCTGTCATAAAGATTTTTTCTCTTGGGTGCTCTTAAGGAGGTGATCTCTGGAAATTTTTATGTAGTGAAAGAAAATGCGAGACAAATAGTTTAGTGAAAGAATAGGCTTTGGAATCAGAAGATTTGGATTCAAATGTCTGTTTTTTTCTTACTGTATGTCTTAGATTTTGGGCAAGTTACTTTAGTCTTTCTGAACTTTTGTTTCCTTATCGGTAAAATGGTGATAATACTATTTCCTGCGTGGGATTGTTGTGAGAATTGAGAGAGACAATAAATATCAATTGGCACATACTAGGTGCTTAATAAATATTAGCTGATACTTTTATTACAAATGTTTAAGTTTCAGGCAGCATCTTTTGATAGTTTGTCTCTTGGGATATTCCCTTTTAGTTAAAAAGAAGCCTAAAGGAATTCTGATTAAATTGATAGAATTTTGGAGCTAAAAATCATCTAATATTTCATTAAAATATTTGGTTTATTTATAAATTTTATATGTGTCTCTCTTGTAGCACTTATCAAAATATATTGTAACCATTTATTTATATGATTGTTATGTTCATCTTTGTATCTGTCCCAGTGCCTGGTACGTATTCCATGCTCCTGAGTGAGCATGAGTTGAGTGAATGAACTCAGCTGGTAGTTACCAGAGCCTGGGTAAGAATGTAGCCCTCCGAGTCCAAATTGTGCTCTTTCTGCCATGACTTAATGTGTACTGGTCAAAGTTTGAATAAATCTGTCCACAAATTCTTTATAAATTGCTTTATATACTAAGAATGAGTGCTTCCTGTATGGGTACCCAGTAACATTGTTTGGGCTGTTTTGCAAGGAAAGCGGAGCTACTGAATGGTGGCATGTCGTGGTTTAGACCTCCTTCAGATTTTGAAAGTAATTCTGTTTGTGGCTGAAGCCAGTAAGCCCCATTTTGTATTCAGCATTACTTGCTCTTTTATTACTTCAACTCGATATAGATGTAGTATGAAATTTGTGGCTGAGAATGAAAATGAAAACAGCTATTTGGAAGATAAAGGAATAATGGAAAGGAAGATGATGAGGTGTAGAAATAAAACATAGCTATAATAATGGTCAGTGAGGGTCAAGAGCAAGGGTTTTGTCCTGAGGAAAGAGTTCAGGGAGTACACGAGAGTTTTAAGTACACATATTTTGATACTTTCTTTGTGTTACCTTGGGCACATATATATTTTGGATTGTTTTCAACTCTTGACTCCCTTAAATACCGAAATAATTATTGTTCCAGTCTTTTAAGGTTTTACACACACCTTATTTCTACAGTCTTCATTTTATTAAACTTTCAGCTAATCTCCCTGTTGTCCTGCTGTTGAGGGAATGTTGCCAACTTTGTTTTCTTTTGAATGTCTTCATTTCTTTAGAAAACTTTTTATTATGGAAAATTTTAAACATATACAAAAGCAGAGAGCATTTTGTAATGATTCATCTGTGTACCTATCACCCAGCTTCAATATTGCAAGCTAACGGTCAGTCGTGTCTCTACCTTCGACCCTATTATTTTTAAGCAAATCCCATGTCATTCAATTTATAGTTCAGAATTTTTCTTTACAATAGAGAAAAACATGCTTGTCACTCCTAAAATAATAATTCCTTAATGCCAGTGTTCAAATTTCCCCAATTGTGTCTCATATATCACACTCCTAGTGTGTATATACATATATTAATTTAATTTCAATCTCAACTACTATATTGAAATTTTCAGGAATTACCCAAGTCTTATTCAAAGAAACAACTATCTGCCTACTTCTTTTTTTTTTTTTTTTTAAAGAATTTATTTATTTGACAGAGATAGAGACAGCCAGCGAGAGAGGGAACACAAGCAGGGGGAGTGGGAGAGGAAGAAGCAGGCTCATAGCGGAGGAGCCTGATGTGGGGCTCGATCCCATAACGCCAGGATCACGCCCTGAGCCGAAGGCAGACGCTTAACCGCTGTACCACCCAGGCGCCCCTATCTGCCTACTTCTTAAGTAAAGCATTTTGTTTACTATCTTAACACTTTCTGAGCACCTACTGTGAGTTAGGTATAATTTTTATTTAAAGATTTATTTATTTATTTTAGGAGGGGAGGGGCAGAGGGAGCAGGAGAGAATCTCAAGCAGACTCCATGCTGAGTGCAGAGCCTGAAGCAGGGCTCTATTCCTGAGATCGTGACCTGAGCCTAAATCAAGAGCCAGCCAAGAACTGGTCGCTTAACCGACTGAGCCACCCAGGTGCCAGGAGATATAATTTTAATTGTCACATCGCCATTCTGAAGTGGGTATTGTTTTTATTCCCATTTTTCACATAATGAAACTGAGGCTTGGGTTAACCAGCTTGCTGAGGGTCACATTTATAGCACTCAGCAGGACCAGAATCAATACAGAACTTAAGGTCTAAGTTCTTAAAAAACACTATGCTACATTAGTGTTAAATTTTACTTACGGGAGTTAACCAATTTTGCATGAAGTAATTCACTGGCACCCCTCCTAGCAGGGTGGATATCATCAGATTAGTTGAAATGTCCCCAAAGATGAGATTATTATGAATTGCATAATGGGCTGACTAATAGTCAATAGGGAGTGAACAGGATGAAGAAGAAGAAAAACAAAAATGTGTTTAGGGCTGATGCTTTTATTGTGTTGCATGTTTTCTGCCTGTTTCCATACTTATAGTATTTTTTTTTTTTTTTTTTAGTATATAATTAAGGAGTTAGTCTGGTGTTGGACTGAAAAGGTTGGGTCATTAACCTTTGAATGAATTAAATCTCCGACAGGAATACCCTGTCTCTCCCTGCCTTCCCTCTTCTCTTCTTGTACTCATATACACATGTGGTTTTTTTTTTTCCTGAACTATTTGAGAGTAAGTATTGTACTACTTAACCTTATTTTATTTCCTAAGAACAGGGTATTTTCTTTTGTAGTCATAGATAGTTAACAACCTTAGTAAATTTAACATTGGTAAAATTCTTTAATCTACCATTTTCTGATTTAGTCAATTGACCCAATAGTCTTCTTTATAGCACTTTATGGTTGTCTTTTTTTTTTTTTTTCCAGTACAGTATCAGTCTACAGTCAAATAGTTGTATTTAATTGTCATGTCCTTTAGTCTTTTTTACTCTGGAACATTTCCTGGAGCCTTTCTTTATCTTTTGTGAAATTGACATTTCTGAAAAATACAGCCTCCTTTCTTTCTTCTCTGTTCTTTTTACTTCTTTCTTTTCTTTTGTAGTAGAACATTTCTCATTTTGGATTTGTCTGATGTTTCCTCTTGATTAGATTCAGATTATGTGTCCCTGGCCAGAAAAATCACGTAAGTGATGCTGGGTCCCCACGGTATCAAATCTGGAGGTGCATTATGTCCATCTGTCTGCTATGAATAATATTATGTTTGATAACATATTTGGTCAAAATGTTTGATTCCCCCCTCCACCCCCGAAACTAATTTGTGGAGAGACATTTTAAGACTATGCAAATGTCCTACTTATTAAAATTTCCCTCTAGATTTAACATGCACAGATGATTTTTTGTCTGAACCAATCTTTATTATTACGGTTACAAAATGATGATTTTTCAAGTCAGCAGTCCCTCTACATTTGCAGTGACTGATTGCTGTGGAGTTACAGGCTCTTGGTTTTTTCAGTGGTTTATAACTTTACTATCCAGTTTTTTCTTTTTCTCATTTCATATTTATATATCTTGCCTTGCACAGTGAAAGCCCTAGTTCCCAGCACTATCAAAACATTTACTTATTCGCTTAATCCTGTAACATACCTAAAGTAATTTAAGAATAGCTTCACCCATATCATTACCAAAAAAACTCCCCAAAACAAACTACTAAAAAGAATAAGAATTTATTTGTAGTTCTCCCCTTTTTCCTAGCTCCTCTAAAACTGAGAATATGTAAATCAAATAGTGGGTTTATAAATTATTTGCATTAATTTTTTTAAGTGGGTTATAGTATGCATTTGAAAAATGAATGTTCGCTTTCAGTTTTAGATTTTTTACCTTCTTCCATCCTAGTGTTGGTTGTTAACATGCTCCTGAAAGTTAAAACTATATAATAAGATGTACTCCATGAAATATCATTCCCATTTTCTTTCAGTCCTTTGTATCCAGTATCCCAGATAGGTAATCAGCTTTTTTTTGTCTGTTATCCTACCTGTGTTTCTTTTTGTAACTGTAAGCAGATATATGTATTTTCTTACTTTAATTTTTTTATACAAAATGTAACATGCTGGGGCGCCTAGGTGGCTCAGTCCATTAAGTGTCTGTCTTCGGCTCAGGTCATGATCCGGGACTCCTGGGGTCAAGCCCCCACCTCCAGGTTCCCTGCTCAGCGGGGAGCCTGCCTCTCCCTCCCTCCGCCATTCCCCTTGCTTGTGCTATCTCATTCTCTCTCTGTCAAATAAATAAAAGCCTCAAAAAAAAAAAAAAAGTAACGTGCTATATATGCTTTTTTATGCTTTGTGAAGACTTTAAGGAATTTGGCATTTTAAGGAATTTGACCAAATAATTTAGGTATGCTTAACCAAAGATTTTGGAAACTCGTTTTAGGCAGAGACAGATGTATTTTGGCCTGTATGCTTCATGAAAGTGAACAACCTAATGGCAGGGAAGGCAAGAATACAGTTACGCCTCAGAACATTTGTGTCTGGGTAGTGAATGTCTTTGATACTATATTTACTTCTTAGTCCTGCTGACCTCTGTTATGTTGGCTTTATTTTGTTTCAGTGCTTGTGCTTTCTCAGGCAGTAAATATGCTATCAGTAGCATTTGGGTTTTATCAGCACCCACCACTTTTCTCATTTCTAGTTTTAAAAACAATCCCAGGAAAGATTTCTTTATTCCATCTCGGATCAGGGGGTTTCTCTCTGATTCATGCATTACATTTATTGAGGATAGCAAGGTAAGCAGGCTCACCGAAGCACATCTCAGGGAGGCATTATTTACTATGAATACAGTGTGGTCTCTCAAGACCCATTTATGTATGCACTGCTTTTTTAAAAAGTACATGTAATTAATATATTCATCCTGTTTATCAAAAAATTGTTTTCCTGGAAATAGTAACTATTAAATCATTGCTATATGAGATGGGTAATGCATGGTTCTCATGGTGATCTGTTCCTGGCATTGTGCATTAGTAAGTTGAGCTTCCATTTTTTTTTTTATGTATGGAATCATAATGTTTATCAATCCGCTCAAGTGACAGTGAAGTTTGTGATGCCCTCCATGATACCAAATAATGTTTCTAATTGTCTTATTTTTTCTTCTGTTTTTTTGACAATTTCTTTGAGGTACCACATTTTGGCATTTTAACTTCTAATCAGTGTGGCTGGTGGCACCTTCAGAGTTATGACTTACCTTTTGTGAGACATGAAAGGACACTAGTAATGGTAGAAAAGAGTTGGCTGAGTGAGTGGATCCATCTCTATACTAGAAGATGAGCAGATTGAGTTTAAACTGAGGAAAGCATAGAAAGATATGTACTCTTTATATTAACTGACCAGTGTAATACCTGTATTCTTAGGTATGAAAGTGGATTTATATGTTGTCAGACAGACACTCTAACAAGATGATACCAAATGAGGCATGTGGGTATATATCTAGAAAAATCAATGGTTGTTTTCCCTTTATGTTAAGATTATAGAAAACAACTCTTCGGTGTGTCATGAGGGTGATTTTTCTTTATTGGCGGGGGGTGATAATGAACATTATTACTTTATAATGAGAAAAAGCAAAGCTATAAAATTTACATTTTATATATCTAGAATATAGCATGGAAAAAATACAGAGGAATTACAGGTTTTAGTTATGATCTTGCATCTTAGGTCTGAGGCTTCACTTAATCTGGAAAAACTGGGATTCCCTTGCTCACAGGTTGTTGTGAGGTTCCAGTGAGATAATGAATGTTAAAGTGCTTTGTAAACTGTGAAGTACTATAAAGTTGATGTTTGGGGTTTGATATAAATTTTTCCATTATGAATCTAATGGAGCCATTATGATCAGGCTGACTAATTTTTGATGATGCTTTTAGATTTCCAATTTCTTTACCAGTATCTATAAAGAAAATAAAGGATTCTCTTTCTTCTGAAAGATTACATTAGAGTAACAGGCAGTTTTTGATATTCCATGGTAGTGGACATCTCAGAAAGACTTCATGGGATCTAGTTCAATATCTTTTTAGTCCATCAAGCCATTTCTGCATGCCTGACTCAAAAAGGTCAGTTTCTATTAAGTGTTTCTAAAAGAATTTTTATGTTTGTTATTTTACTGAATATTTGTTGTTTCAGAGTGGCATGTTTCAGTTCTTAAAAGGGCATAGGAAAGAGTTAACTGCTACTTGTCTCAGTAATATAATTTTTTCAGGAGTTCAGAATGTTTCGTGACCAATAAATACCCTGGTTTTGGAAAATATTAAATATAGGAAAATAAAATGTTAACTGGAAATAGTATATTTCTAATTTCATACAGTAAGGTTTGGTGTATTTTTCTCCCCTTCTCATCCATGTGTGTATTTACATACACAAACCTGAAAGAAGTTATATCAAAATACTAGTTCATTCTAGGATCATGGTTTTTTAATTGTAAGGATTTAATTTAATATTTTTTATTTTCTATAAAAAGCATATGTTACTTATATAATCAGGAGTAAAATTTATTTTAAAATATTAATATTTAGTTGCAGTTGTTTTCAAAGCAGGGTTTTAATAATGAAAAACTCAGATCTTAACTCAGGTTTTTCAAAGTTTAGTGATTTCATAAATTGCTCTAGGTGAACCATCCTCTATGGCTAGAGCTCAGTTACCCAGAAAATGGCATATTCTCTAATAGTTATGGTCAATAAAGATTATATTTACTGTGTCAGGCATTTGTTCTGGCTATCACTTGTTACTTTGTATAGATTCTGTGATATTGCCAAAATTTACAAATTACTGTCATATCACTGAAAGCCATTCTTGGTGAAACCCCTTGGGTTTCTTGTAGTAGCAGATTTGGAGAACAAGGATTCTCTTACATTTGCTATTTTTGGTTTAGAAACCAGCTTGACTTTATTTTTTTATTTTTATTTTTTTTTAAAGATTTTATTTATTTATTTGACAGAGATAGAGACAGCCAGCGAGAGAGGGAACACAAGCAGGGGGAGTGGGAGAGGAAGAGGCAGGCTCATAGCAGAGGAGCCTGATGTGGGGCTCGATCCCATAATGGCGGGATCACACCCTGAGCCGAAGGCAGACGCTTAACCGCTGTGCCACCCAGGCGCCCCTGAAACCAGCTTGACTTTAGACATATGTGATGGTAGTACTACGTATTTATTACGTAATTCTATTATATGGGTATTTTATCTTTAATCAGCATTTTGTTTTGTCCATATGTGAATTTAAAAAAATGAAAACAACTTGAAGGGTTTTATGTACTAGTTGTTATCCTTAGGGTATATCCTACCAAGGATGTTTAATATTCCTTTTTACAGCTGCAAAATTCGGTATACCATAGTTTATTCGACCAATCTCCAGTCTCTCCAAACCCTCTTAATTGGAGAGGTGTGAAAAGGGAAACATCCAGATTTTTAACTATATTTTATCATTTTGGTTTCTCTGATTCTTATGAGACACTAATTCCATCTTAAGAACTGGAGTGTTAGCTTTATAAAGGAAGGGATCTATTCTGGGCTTAATAGCCTTGCTACTTCCCCATGTAGACCAGCACTGTTAAAGTATTTGTTAAGTGGATAAATAAGGCTTGGGTTTGAAGTTATTCCGACATACTTATGCTAAGAAGACAGTTTCTTTAAGTTTTTAGGAGTAGTTAGCATCTTTTTTTAGGTATCTTGAAAGAGCTCATAGTCGATTTGGAATTTTCCTTCTGAATCTGTTGAGAAGGTGCTAAATTCCTGTGCTTCATCTAGTGGTTATCATTTGCATTGAGTAGTAGTACTCTGAGGCGTTATTGTTAGGGCTGAAGTTTAAACAAAGGGGAGAAAAGTTAAGCAACAAAGAAAAGGATGCTGATTGGTGGGGCTTGCCTGTCCTTAAATTAGAATTGAAGAAATGAGGCTGGAAAATTATATAATTGCAAAAGGGAAGTTTGTAATACCGTACAAATAGAAAGCTTGAACTATAAATACCAGCACCTTTTTAGTCAAAACATTTTGTTTGCAGTGAATGTGAGTGGTAGTTTTAAGAGAGATTAAACTATAACTTTCCTAAATGATTAAAAAATCATTAGAAGATCATCAAAAATGATTTTTTAATCATTTAGGAAATGTGCTTACACTTACAAAATATAAAGACAGTTATGCAAATGAAATATGGGTGTACTCCTTAAATTTCATTTACAAAAAACCCACAAGGTTACTCAACATTTTTTTAACCATTGAAGATCTGTTATTTGGCATATGGATTGTAGGTAGACTTTTTATTATATTTTTAAAATAGTCTGTGTCAGTTCTTACCAATGCTCCACATTGTTTCATGCTTCTGATTTAACATTCATGTCATCGTAGTGGGAATAGAACTGGAGAGAGCTGAGCACTTGTATAGTAAAGGAATTCATCGTAATTTCTCTTTTAGTGATGTTGTTTTGATGAACTACTTTGTCAGAAAATTTTCTGGGGCACCTGGGTGGCACAGTCGTTAAGCGTCTGCCTTCGGCTCAGGGCGTGATCCCAGCGTTCTGGGATCGAGTCCCACATCAGGCTCCTCCACTATGAGCCTGCTTCTTCCTCTCCCACTCCCCCTGCTTGTGTTCCCTCTCTCGCTGGCTGTCTCTCTGTCAAATAAATAAATAAAATCTTAAAAAAAAAAAAAAAAGAAATTTTTCTACCGGGATTGAAAATGATAATGGTAGCATAAGAAGGTATTTGATGGTTTTACATTAATGGGTCAGTGTCTGAAAATGTTACTAAATGCAATCTAAAATGAAACACTATACTTAGAATAGGTCTTAAATTCAGAAGGAGTCTTGGGATAAAAGTTGGAAGTGTTGGCTTAAAGTTCAGAAGGATTAAACTTGTTCTTAGTAAGGAGGTTAGTTGAAGTGACATATTAAAAGAGTGACATTTAATTATAATGACGGATTTGCCAGGATATGCATATCTGGAGAGAAACTTTCTTAATTCTAGCCAGCAGCAGGTCCTGGAATCTGAATGTTTCATAAATAAGTATGACTAAAAAAGCCCCTTGTCTTACCAAGAGAGAATGGAGAACAATCTCTTTGGGAGAGCCAGGACTGCTGTTAACTTATTACTGTGTCCTTATTATGTTAAATTTCACATTGGGACTAACCACATAAGACCTCTAGTGTGTGTGCGCACGTGTGGGTTTTAAACCTCCTAAAAAATGCAAATAAGCCAAATCTCTGCTTACTCAGAGTTGAAATTTAGATTAGGGAAAGGCCTTTTAATTCTTCTCTTCATTTATATTCCACACTGTTCTATGAATATTGAATCTTTCAGGACTGATATTCATGACTACAACACTGATACAGATAATGGCATTTGTTGAAACATGGAAATAATTCTGCCCTGATTAAGTAGCTTTCTCTCCAAGGGTGGACCTTCACTTTCCCCAATCTTTTAGTCCCTCCCTGAGGACTGTCCCCCTCTCCCCCAGCAACTAAAAGCTTAAGGGGATAGAGGAAGGAAGGGCTCAGGACCCTGGTTGCACACTGTAAGTCACAAGTTACTGTTCTAATTGTTCATTGCTTGTGCTTTACCAATTACTAAATATTTCAAGTATCACCTCTGGGTATAAGCATAAAGAAAACTCAAGTTTAGGAAACACAAAATGAAAAAGTTTCTTGATAAACAGTGGTATCATAGAGCCTTTAATGTACATTGGCATCATGTCTTTCTAAGAAGGGTATCTAGTGCATGCATTTTAGACTTTCTTGACCGGGGAACTTGTTTGTGGAAGACCTACAGTCATACAGGATAGTAATTTCTGCAGAATACAGTTCGTGAAGGACTGCTGTCTTTCATTCTATAAACATATATATGTACACATATCAGTGTAAGGCTGTGCTAGACACATTAGGAAATATGTAGATAAGTTTTTGCCTTTAAAGAACTTAAGATGTAGATACCTGTAAATGATACTTGTTCACAATTCCATGTGGTAATTAGATGACTGACTGAAATCTGTTCTTTTTTATTTCCTTATGGAGGAGAAACAGTATTTGGGAGAGTTTGTGTTCCTAATGTTGTGGGAGTCTTCACCAGTTAAGGAAAATGGTGCTGAAAGAGTTTGAGTAACTAGATGACAAACTGCTTATATAAGACAAAGTTGTTCTTGGAAATTTTAATTTTGTAGAAAATAGACACAGTTTCATATGACTGTTGTTTAAAAAGACCTGGAGTTTGTTATAAGTGAACATTATTAACAGAGAATGTGGGTATCATTTCATAGTTTGCTAAACTTGTGTCTGCTGCTTATATCTGTTGAATTAGAAGCTTGTGTAATTTTTATTGTAGTGTTGTGTTTCATTATGATTTTAAAATTAATTATGTATGTTAATAATGACTTTGATTTTGATCAAATAGCTTAACAAATATTTAAGCGTATTTTAAGTAGGAGTAGAGTTTATGCTTAAGATAATACAGCAGTAAACACATGCTTTTAATTGATAGTAGATAGTTTAAAAAAAGACACATATGAATACAAATAGTAGTAAAAGGTATGAATCCCAAATGGTACAAGCAACAAATAAAGTTTGTTGAAAGACTCACCGGGCCTTGGTGGTCAAAAAAGGTTTAATGGAGGCTGACCATTGAGTAAAATCAAGTAAGTCAGGTCCAGGGCAAAGTTATTTTGTTTGTTTTGATAGGAAGAGATGGTTGGAAGGGAGTGTGTTAACCAGATAAAGCCCACTTCTCAGCCAAATTAACATTTCACTAACGTTATGTGTAAATTTAAAAAGGGTATAGTTGAGGTATGGATGAAGTTGTAGCTTGAACCAGAAAGTGATGATCGTCAAATATCATCTGTACTGTGGATTTTCATAGTAGGTGTAGATGCCTCAAGACCTCATGTTTCCCACCTCGCATTTTTGTCAGGTATAAAAGTAGGGACCTGATGGAAAACAGGCATAGTCTGTGTTTTGTTTTGTTTTAAACTAGAAGAGGGAAGTCAAGTTCGGTGGTTGCTGACCTTGGTCCTGAATGATAGCTAAACTACTAGGTTGGAATGAGTTGTGCTGTGCTCTGATGGCTGGACAGCAACCAGTTTAATACAGTATCTGGGAACTGCAAAATAGTCTTGCTCACATCTGTTAGTGGTTAAGAGAATTCGTTATGGGGCTAAATTACCTTGAGTGCAAATCTTGGCCCAGTCATTTATTATCTGTGCAATTTACTTAACTTCTGTGCCTTAGTGTCCTTGTCTGTAAAACTTAAATATTTCAAGGGGTTGTTGTGAGAATTAAACCAATCCATGTAAAGTGCTTAGAACAGTCACTGGCACATGAGCAGTATAAACTTAGTCATTGTTATTGTCGATATATATTTGCCTGTACACTATGGAGGGAATCAATCCAAGAGAAAGGTGACTGGTGGTTGTGCGACATATTATGTTGTATGTTATAATCAATTCCATGCTGCTGCACACTCTTTTGTCAGACTCTAGTTAAGTTATTGATGATAAATTTTCATCTTAAAATTTATTTAACAACAGTCTAGTTTATTTAACAATAGTCTAATTGCTATTTGGAATTTGTGAGATGTGATTCCAAGGAAGACTGTGTCTTGGAGAAATGGGTCTTGTAAAATTTTAGTCTTACCGTTTCTGTTTTAATGGTTTGTACATAACATACATATTAAGTGTATGTCTGTTTCTAAGTATTTTAATGCCTTCATCTTTTTTTCCAGTAACAAAGCGTGAAATAAATCCCCAGTGTTTCTCAAGATTATTTAAAAGGATTTATAATTACCGCTCAGCACCTAGGACAGCACCCAATGCAACACTTTGTACATGAACTCTGGCTTGAGGTTTGGGGTTTGTGTTCTGGATTCAGGAAAGAAAAGAAGAGAACGTTTTTGGGAAAGTTAACAATTCTCGTAAACACTCTAGAAGTATATGAAATGGAGGATGGTTTCATGGCTTTATTTCAGAATGTTTTACACTGGCTGTAGAACCCACTTCATGAAGTAGTTTTGAGTTAAAATGATCTAATATTTGTGTTTTAACTTTCAGCTTTGTGTTATTCTTGGAAAATTTCGCACCACTTGTGAATTCCTTGAACCTGGGCATTGCAAACCCACTTCTGTTGGGCCCATCTCCTTTGCACTTTGCTCAGATTAAGACTCAGTTGGCGCTTCAGCAGCTGAATGCCGTTGCCTCACATAGTTCAACACCACCTTATACTTTATTAAATCAGGCTTTCTTGAAAATAGCCATGTCGAGACCCAGGTTTAATCCTCGAGGAAACTTTCCACTTCAGAGGCCACGAGCACCTAACCCTTCTGGGATGAGGCCTCCAGGACCATTTATGAGGCCTGGATCCATGGGTCTTCCAAGATTTTACCCAGCAGGGAGAGCCCGTGGAATTCCACACAGATTTACTGGCCATGAATCTTATCAGAACATGGGACCACAGAGAATGAATGTTCAGGTAACTCAACACCGAACTGATCCAAGATTGACCAAAGAAAAATTGGATTTTCATGAAGCACAACAAAAGAAGGGGAAGCCTCATGGCAGCCGGTGGGATGATGAGCCTCATATATCTGCATCAGTGGGAGTGAAACAGAGTTCTATAACACAGGTTACAGAGCAGAGTCCTCAAGTGCAGAGTCGCTATACAAAAGAGAGTGCCTCAAGTATCTTAGCAAGTTTTGGATTATCTAATGAAGACTTAGAAGAACTCAGTCGCTATCCTGATGAACAGCTAACTCCTGAAAATATGCCGTTAATTTTGAGGGATATAAGAATGCGAAAAATGGGGCGCCGATTACCCAGTATACCTTCTCAGAGCAGAAATAAAGAAACGCTTGGTAATGAGGCAGTTTCGAGTAATGTGATTGATTATGGGCATGCAAGCAAATATGGCTACACAGAAGATCCACTTGAAGTACGTATTTATGATCCTGAAATTCCAACAGATGAGGTCAAGAATGAATTTCGGTCACAGCAGAGCATTTCTGCATCTGTTCCCACTCCAAATGTGATATGTAATTCTATGTTTCCTGTTGAAGATGTGTTTCGACAGATGGACTTCCCCAGTGAGTCCTCTAATAATCAGTCCTTTTTCCCAGTTGAGAGTGGAACTAAGATGTCAGGCTTACACATTTCAGGAGGACAGTCAGTCCTTGAACCTGTAAAATCCGTCAGTCAATCCATTAGCCAAACAGTTAACCAGACAATGAATCAGTCTCTTATTCCTCCATCTATGAACCAGCAGCCTTTTTCATCAGAATTAATTTCAGCTGTAAGCCAGCAGGAGCGGATCCCACATGAACCTGTGATTAATTCATCTAATGTACATGGATCAGGAGGAAGTAAAAAGAATTACCAGTCAGAGGCTGACATTCCCATTCAGTCGCCCTTTGGGATTGTGAAAGCATCATGGTTACCAAAGTTTTCACATGCTGATGCCCAGAAGATGAAGAGACTTCCAACTCCCTCTATGATGAATGATTATTATGCAGCATCTCCAAGAATATTTCCACATTTGTGTTCTCTGTGTAACGTAGAATGTAGTCATTTGAAGGTGAGTGTTTTTAAAGATCACTGTATAATGATACTCAGCGCCCAGATTTCCTCTAAATTTTCATATTATGCTGGTGTTAACTAGGCATTGAGGAAATGGCAGAAATTATTTGTGATTGCAACATCACCACTTAGTTGTAATCTAAGTAGTCCTGGCCTAAATACTGACTTGAGTGTTAGGCTTTCTGTATTCCTGTGACTGGGCATACAACATAGTTTGTCCATGTACTTTGAACTTTTGATTAGTTCTCTCAGAAAATTCATGCAACATAAAATTTATAAGACAAACTGTGGACTTATAAAACAATCACATGAGTCAACTTTAAATAAATCTGTTACTATACAAATATAAAAAGTTGGAATAAAATATTTGTACTGTACACTTTAAGAGAGAGTATGTTGTAGCCTTGCATGTATCTTCGTGTCTTGGCTGAAAGACAGTTAATGTTGACTTAAATATTTTCTGACTCTAGCTACACTAGGATTTTTAGTGTTTGATGAGAAGGAGCTTCCTAAATAACTTAATCCATAACAAAATTGAGTCAAGAGTAATTATTTTGGGGTCAGCTGTCAGCTCAGAGAATAGTGTAAAATGGTAGAAATTTAGAGAGAAAAATCTTAAAAAAATAAAAAAAGGCATTAGTACCTCTGTGGTCAGTATAATTAGAAGAAAGTATTTTATAGAGGTGCTGAAGAGTAACATAGAACGTACTCTTAGATAGTACAGTTGACTCTTGAACAGCTTGGGGTTTGGGGGTGCCAAATCCTGCACAGTTGAAAGTCCAAGTTGACTCCTTAAAAACTACTAGCCTGTTGACTGCGGAAGCCTTACCAACAATATAAATAGTTGGTTAATACATTTTATATGTTAATAGTATTGTATGGTGTATTCTTATAATAAAGTAAGCTTGAGAAAAGAAAATGTTAAGAAAATCATGAGAAAATGTATTTATGTGTACTGTAATAAAAGTTTGTGTGTAAGTGGACCCGTGCACTTCAAACCAGTGTTGTTCAAGGGTCAGCTGTAATCGTGGGTGGATTTGTGTAGGAATTTCCCAGTATGTTTTATTTACTTAATGTATATTTGGAAACCACTTTTATTTCTGTTCACTAATGTGATTTGTAGATTTATATTATAAGTGGTCAGGAAGGAATGTACTTCCCATGGAATAAGCTTCGATCATTGGTTATATACTTTGAATAGGCTTAAAAACCAATAGGTGTTTAATTCTCTTTTTTTTTCCTTCTTGCAGTGCTGCCCAATTATTGTCTTTGTATTATCCACTCACCAGATTTCAGCTGATGCTTTTGCTAACTCTAACAAAGGAAAGCAGTATTCCTCCTCATTTTAGCCAAATTTGTTGAGTTCTAATGAAATAATAGTTGCCTTCCCTATCAAGGGAGGTAGTCAAGTCTTGAAAAATCTCAGAATAATTCATAGCACTTAATCTTTAAGTAGCGCTGGCCTGAGTTCTGAATTGGGTAATAGGCTCTCTGTATTCCATTTGAACTTTTATTTAGTTATGATGAATCCAAGAAAGGTATCTTAAAAGAACTTTAAGTTTTTATTTCTTAGACTGGAAAAGGTATATGTTTATTCAGTAGGTATTTACTGATTACCAGTTTCATACATGGCTATATTAGATGCTGGGCAGCCTCACTGAAGAGGAAAAATGACACACCTAAGGAATTTAAAAAATTCGAGGACATCAAATGGTTCAGTGATTGCAATTAACTTGTTTGGGTGTGCTGTAGGGGAGAGAGATTTAATATTTCAATCTTGACTTCAGGCTTATATCCATTGAGGTCAGCTTTATCAGTTTATCAACACCTAATGTGTATTTAGCAGCATATAATTAAAAAGTATAAATAATGCTCATTTTGGCAGCACTTATACTAAAATTGAATTAATACAGAAAAGATTAGCATGGCGCATGTGCAAGGATGACATGTGAATTCGTGATATGTTCCATATTTTTTATAGTAAGTGTAGTTACCATCATCATCTCACACAGATAAAACAAAAAGAGAACGCAAAAAAAAAAAGTATAAATATACTTGCTGACATCAAAAGACTAGTTGGATGAGATTAAGTGACAGTGACTAACTGTATCGAGTCTCGCCTAGAAGGATTTGGGAGGGAAGACTTCATGGAGTTGGTTAAATATGGGTCTTGAATAATGAGTAGGCTTCAGATATACGTATCTACGGGTGGAAGGATGACATTTCAGATGTCAGCAGTAACAATAGGTACCAAGGGCCTTCAAAAGCTTAGCTTAAGGAGTTTAGACTTGAGGTGAGAGGCATTAGGAAGCTAATTAAAGTTTTGGTATGTGAAGTGACATGTTCAAAGTGTATTTAGGGAGATAAATCTGGCAGATGTATTCAGGGTGAATAGGAAAGAGAAGAGATATGGTAGGGCACTGCATATGAGACTTCCCTAGTTCCTTCAAGTGTAAGATGGTGAAAGTCTGGGTTAATATGATAAAAGTAAAACTAGAAAAAGAAATCATTAGTGATTCATTAGAGTTCGCAGAGATTGCCATTTAAAACAAAAAACACCTTTTTTTTAACAGAACAGCATGATGGATCTAACTAATGAATTCTTTACTACTGGATGACTACATGATAGGGATTTGTGAACATGGACTTAGATGGTACAAACTACCTTTTGTTTCTGTGTAATATATCTTGCTGCCTTGTAAATGTGCATATGTATGACCTTGTAAATAATATAGCCAATAAGTGTAAATTACCAGTTGCAATTTTTTTTTTTTTTTGCTAAGTGACATTTGACAAGTACGTTCTCCATCGCTGAATCTTTAAAACTATAGCCTGCCAAAAGCAACAGTAGAATGTGAAATGTATTTCTTTTCTAAATTGGGATTCAGATGTCAGAGGAGGAGCTGTGCTCGGTTTAGAAGTTACGTCTTTTTGGCTGTCCTCAGCTTAGAAGCTGTCTTTCTGACTGAAATAATTCAGTTTGAGAAAATATTAATTGACATAAAAGATTTTTGAGTAGTTGGAGGATAGGGTGAACTCTTACATGGGTAGGTATTTTCATAGTTTGATTCTGGGCCTACTCAAGTCTATGGCATTTCCAGCTTAGTAGGTAATTATCACTTTTTCTCTGGAGAGGCAGTACTGCTTTTGGACCCTTATTATCTAATCTGGATACTGTTACTAGAGAGTCTAGAAATTGGGGTGGTATAGGTATATTTACTGAGCTTAAATCAAATAATACCAGTGAGTGAAAGTGGGCCTGTTAAATAGTAGTGTGTGTGTGTGTGTGTATGTGTTTTTACATAAATATATATATATATATGTATGTATATATATATATATATATATATATGAATATATGTGTAGAACTGGAGAGTATGCCTTAAATAGGGCAGCTGTCAGCATCAGCTGATAGTTGCTATACAGAATACATGTCCGGTATTGTTTTTTCAAGAAAAGCTGGAAGTTTGGATTTGGGGGTAAAATCACTGGATTTTTAAATGATAGCAACTTACTCAAATAAAATGCTTTATGCTCTAAATAAATCATGCCCAATCCACTATTTGCCAGTGTGTCTGTTTTATGTAAACAATGTCCAGTTAATGTCAAAGATATGGGTTCAGCAGTACTAGAGACTCTTAACTGCCAATCTCTTCTACCTTTCTATATGTAGCATTGAGCGGGATATGCAAACATTTTTTTGCAGTCCACAGTCAGTTCCATGGCTTAATGAAATAGTTTAGGGTTTTTCATAACCTGTTGCTGAGTATTGCAAATAGCATGCACTTGTCTTCAGATAGTTCTTGACAAGGCGGATTCCAAAATTAGTGTCAACTGTGGTTTTAACTGTGGAAACTTCTAGTTTGTAGCAATGACATACTAAAATGTTTTTGAGATGGAAATGAATAACATTTTCCTCAAGGAACATTTTAAAATATAGAACTGTTGAGTAAGTTTTTTACCTATCCAAATGCTGGAGAAACAATAAAACATTGAGTAATAATACATGTTGCTTTTAACTGTTTCACTTGGGGGACTGTATCTTTGAAAACTGTATGTTGTCTTTTTTGAAAATTTTAATCAGATGTATCTGCCAAGAACTATGGGTACAGAATGTAATTTCAGGGCAGATTTGTAAATGAAGTAATGTATTAAAAAACCATTTTGTTCAATGTAAAACTCTGTGTTAGGGATATTGTGTCTTTGAAATGGTGTTACTTTCCCTTAAGTACTGAAAATAAATTAGATTTAGTCAGCAGTTTTTCATATTTTTACTAATCTTATCCTTTGTCAATATAGTGGGTACCTTGTTTGGAATGGTACTGGCCTAAGAGGTAGGATTTTTTGTTGTTGATGTTGTTAGCTTGAATTTAGAGATATAAGTAATGACACTATATTTTGAAGATGCCATTTCAGATACTGTTTTATTTATAGAGTTTTTGGTGTTTTCTGGAGTATTTTTATATGTAAGATGAATTATTTCTGATCAGTGCTTTTGTTTTTTCCAAGTTTAAATATATATTTGATTTCAAATGAGTATCCATGGTATGATTTTTTTAAATGTTTTGTGTACTAAAAGGTTTCAAAATGGCATCAATAAGGTCTGGTATTAAGTACCTTTGTTTGAAGGTGCTTTATTTTTGTGAAATATTATTGAGTAATCAAATGTTTCTTATAACTAAATTTGTTAATTTTTGGAAAAAAATTATCCTGTGTCATTCTTAAAAGCCTAATTTCATTAGTCAATGTGAGGAATATTCTAATTTCAGCACTTTTCTCCTTTTACAATAGGATTGGATTCAGCATCAAAATACATCTACTCATATTGAGAGTTGCCGCCAGTTACGTCAACAGTAAGAACAAGTTTTTCCTTTTTATAGGTAGCAAATTTATGAAATAGTTAATGTTCAGATATGACTGTTTAGTGTGGTACTTTAGAGAAAAATATTTTTAAAAAGTTATTACCTATTTGAAATATTTTATAAAGGATATATTATCTTTTTCCAAAAGGAGAGAATTAAATATGATCTTTTCTTTGACTCTCTCCTAATTATTCCCGGTAGATAGACTTTTAATATCATGGGTTCATTCCTTGCCGGCTTGCTTTCCTTGCAGTGGTTTATCTGTTTTAGAGTAGATAGTCTTCCCTTCTCCTGTCTGCCCCACTTTCCCAAAGGATAAATAACTAAAATAACTAAAACCCCAAACCAAACACCAGTATTTAATTTCAGGAGTAAAGCTCTCCTCTGGTTTAGAACCTATTTTAAGAATAAACCTTAGGGGCACCTGGGTGGTTCAGTCGGTTAAGCGCCTCTTGGTTTTGGCTCAGGTCGTGAGCTTGAGCCCCGTGGCTGGCTCAGTGCGGAGTCTGCTTGGGATTCTTCCCCCCCTCCTTTTCCCTCCCCTTCTGCTCCTTCCGCTGGTTGCTTGCTCACGTGTGTGTGCGCTCTCTCTCTCTCTCTCTCACAAATAAATAGATAAATCTTAAAGAAAAAAAAAAAGGAATAAACCTTAAGTGGGAGATAAACAAGCTAGATTGTGTTGGTTCCTCAGTATTGGTTCTTCAGTTCCTCGACCTTTTGCTTTTTTAAGACAGACACCTATGAAGGTGAAAAGTGTGACTTCAACAGGAAACTCATATATCCCTTGGAGTAACAAACATCATTAAACATCATTAAATATGATGATATAGTTGTGTGTCAAGTTACCGATCACTAGACTGATAATAGTAACATGTTTTGGGGCAGATGATTTTGTCACAGCTGTTTTGGGTTTTGGTTTTGTTTTTTATGAAAACGTTACCAAATTTTTTTGAGATTATTCAGGACTCTTCCAGTCATAAGTGATAAACTTTGAATTCAAAGTAGTTTTTATTTTTATTTTTTTAAGATTTAATTATTTTATTTATTTTAGAGAGAACCAGCAAGGGCGGGTAGGACCTTGAGCAGGGAGAGGAGCAGATCGTGGAGTGGAGAGGGAGGGAAAAGGAAGGGAGAGAATCTTGACCAGACTTTACACTGAGCATGGAGCTCGATGCAGGGCTCCATCTCATGACCCTGAGATCACGACCCGAGCTGAAACCAAGAGTCTGACGCTTAAGCGACTGCACCAGCCAGGTACTCCAAAGTCGTTTTTAAAGTAAGGGAATTTATTAGTTTGTTTAACTGGGAAGCATAAGAAGTGATTCTAGTTTTAGGAACAGCTGAATTGGATTCTGAAACAAAAATCAGAGTAGTCAGAAATTGTTTCTTGGCTGTTCTATTCTCTTCTGCTTTGGCCTCATGAGATCCCAGGTACACTTCTCCACGAAGCAAAATGACCCCCATAATTCTGGACTTAAATGAACTGTGTAGTTAGTAATTCCAGGAGTTTGAAACAAACATAACAAAAAAACCCTCAAAAAACCCTCTTTCCTCATAACTCCTATATAAGTCCAGGGTTTGACTCTTTATTGGTCCACTTTGAGTTAGTTGTCTGTCTTGAAATCAGTTATAATAGTTGTGAGAATTGGGTACTCTACCCAATGTGTCATTTGCCCACTCCTGCTGTTGAGTGTGATGATAAGCCCTACCTGAGTCATATAGACTATGAGTAGAGATAGAGTTTCTTCCCTGTGTAAATGCTGTGCAGACAAACATAGGAGATAATTTGTTATCTGAATTAGAATTAGATAGGCCTAGCTGCCACTGTAAATGGAAAATCTCTCCTAAGCCACAAATTTTCTCACAGATACCCAGTAGGAGGTCTAATTTTTATGAAGGTGAGGGATTTAAGTGGTAGTGAGTCATTTGCTGTAGGTAGGCATTCATGTTAATAAGAAGATTCTAGCTACATACACTGCCATTAATTTACTAGAGCAAATGGCACATATGCCTATTGAAGCCTTCTGTGTAGCTAGCCTTTTTTTTTTTTTTTCATGCACTTAGGCCCTGATTTTAAAGTGCTTTCTGTGCCTGTCACTTTATTACTCTAGCCTGCATATTTACTTTTTTCAGGTTGTGTGCTCTTGAATAATTCCTTCTTGGCTTTCTCTGTATTGCAAAAAAATAATGACAAAAAAATAGATTTGATTTGGTGCTTGGGATTATTCCATGGCAAAATATATGCTGTTCCATTCTTTGTTTTTTTTAAGCTACATTGTGTTTCTTTTTGTTTCTGTACCTTAATGTATTTAGTTATTCACCTGCTGATGTATATTTAGGTTCTTACTCCTTTTCTTAAGGCTGATTATCTCTTCCCTGTCTTTGTCTTTGTTGGATCTTTCTGGATTATGGTACAGGAGTAGTTGGTTAACCTGAGAAAAGATATAGTACATCAGAATTTTAGTATTAAAAATAAATAATAATAGCTATATTCTTGTTGTATGTTGGGCATAATTATAAGTCTTTTACATAATTTAATTTTCAAGGCAGCCTTGTGAGATGTATGTATAATGATTATTTGTGATTTTACCAGTGAGTAAACTGATGCATAGAGAGTCAACTTCCCTGCTATCCCACAGCAAATAGTTATAACTAGTCTGTCTAGCCCATGGATCTTTACTCTTTTTCCCCTTTTTCTGTTCAACAGATTATTCTGAAAAGTTTTTAAGCTGCAAAAGTTGAAGGGATAGTAAACATTCATCTATTCATCTTTATTCACCAATTATTACCATTTGCCACATCTGTTTTATATTTTTATTAAACTTTTTTGAACTATTTGAAAATAAATTGCAAACATGATAACTTTACTCCTAAATTCAACCTCTATCTCCTAAGAATAAGTAACTGTTTCTACAGTGGTTATCTGTTATAACCCCATTGAATCCCTGCCAACCCCACAACCACACTCCCAAATCAGGAGTCACGACCCCGAGATTATGACCTGAGCTGAAATCAAGAGTTGGACACTTAACCAACCAAGCTGCCCAGGAGCCCCCCAATTAACCGTTAGAGTCCAGATTCTCTAGAAAAGTTGAGGAAGATGTCTTTTTCGTAGGCTTCTGTGATGTTACTGTTCCGTGTACTTTTTTCTGTCCATGATTACTACTGAATCTCTTATTGGTTTGTCTTTGTCTGCTTTAGTCTTTGGTGTTGGTGTGAATAAATTCTGTCCTCGGCCCTTTTTTTTCCTACAAACTATATTCTGTGTTAGTCTTACACAATCTTTGTACTATACCTGTGGCTTCTGCATGCCTATTTTTTAAATATCTCAGTCCTCATCTTTCCCCATAATTCCAGATATTTGTTTCCAACTGAACTGAAAATATTCCTGTGTTCTCTTCACTTCAGAAATGTTTATTGGTTCCCTGTTGCCTTTTACCTATGTGCAACCTCCTTACGTGATTTCAAGGACCTTCACAAGTTCCTTGTGGAACTCTGAGCTGCCTTTCCAGGTTTTCCCCCCTCATAATTCCTTTTCATCATTTCCATGCCACAGCCAGACCAGTTCCTGGAATAGAACACTTGTTTTGCCTCTAAATTCTTCTAGGTATGGCCACTGCATGAAACCTACCATGCCTATTGGTAGACCTTTTTAAGGGCTACCTGAAAAGTGGCCTTTTCTGCAAATTCTCCCCTGATTCTTCCACCAGATGTGTATCTTCGAGGGCTGCTTGGTACAGTGTAAAGGGCACCGTACATGTTGTATTCTGTAGAGTGGGGCCCCCTGGAGTTCTGCAAAGCACGTGAACTGTCTTTGTCTTTTAACCCTTACCTAAATTTGTGTCATGTATCTATTCTGTACATCTTAACACTTGTATGTGTATTGCCTATTTTACTTAAATAAACTTTGAAGTCTTTAATGTATTGGGAGTGTGTTTCTTTTCCTTGAGTTGCCTACTGAATAATGCTTTGATTATTTATTGGATTAGACACTCAAATCATACTTTCAAGAAAATGTTCATATTTTAATATACTAATAAATTACTATGTAAACTTAGGCTTTGAACAGTCCTCCTGATACATTGCAGGGAAAGATTGAGACATATAGTCTCATTTTAACTGTTCATTAATACTGTTCATTCTCAAAATAGGTATCCTGATTGGAATCCTGAGATCCTCCCATCAAGAAGGTAATTCTTTTGAATAGTGGTATTGTTGAGGCTTGATTTTTCTTTTAAAAGTAAACAGGTTCTTTTTTTAAAAAAGGTGTTGTTTTTAATTGAGTTCCTGTTTTGATCATTTTACTTTTTTTTTTTTTTTAAAGATTTTATTTATTTATTTGACAGAGAGAGACAGCCAGCGAGAGAGGGAACACAAGCAGGGGGAGTGGGAGAGGAAGAAGCAGGCTCCCAGTGGAGCAGGGAGCCCGATGCGGGGCTTGGACCCAGGACCCTGGGATCATGCCCTGAGCCAAAGGCAGATGCTTAACAACTGAGCCACCCAGGCGCCCCTGATCATTTTACTTTTAAACATCAAACAAATGCAACAATCTTTATGAATCTTTCTTTAATTATCCCAGCTTAATTGTGATAGCTTGCCTCTGTGAACTTCTATTTTTTTTAGTCTTTTCTGAAAATACTTAATGCTTTTGTTATTGTTTTGTGTGTGGGGTCTTCCGTTATAAATGCCTTGAAGGCTGGGAATGGTTTTGTTTTGTTTTTTTTTTTTAAGATTTTATTTATTTATTTATTTGACAGAGAGGCAGTGAGAGAAGGAACACAAGCAGGGGGAGTGGGAGAGGGAGAAGCAGGCTTCCCGCTGAGCAGGGAGCCCGCTGTGGGGCTCGATCCCAGAACGCTGGGATCGTGACCTGAGCCGAAGGCAGATGCTTAACGACTGAGCCACCCAAGCGCCCCTGGGAATGGTTTTATTAAGCTTTATATTCCCTAGGAGGTCCCTGTTTAATGTTTGTATATACAAGTACAGCAGTCAAAGAAATATTTGTATATAGCATAATCTCTCAGGAAAAAAAAAAGTTGAAAAAAATTTATATAAATCATTTCTTAAATTCTTTATATAACTTAATACTTTCAATATATAGTTAGCTATAAAATGGCACAGGAAAAACCCAAGAAATTGCCGGAGGATATTCTTCTGTATATTAGCAAAACAGAGATCCAAGCAATTAGAGGGCCGAGCATCTGTTCTGATTGCTTCTTATTTATCTGTGAGGGTGAATTGCGTCGTAACAAATAGGTTTTTGTTTTAAATAAATATATGGTATCAGAGTTTGGTTTTGTTTATAGTCTGTTGTTAAGAAGGAACTCTGTCATTTAACTTAATATGACTTAAATTTACATTAAATTGCTGAATCTTTTGATTCCCCCCCATACTTTATAGAAATGAAGGCAATAGAAAAGAAAATGAAACTCCAAGAAGACGTTCTCATTCCCCCAGTCCTAGACGTTCTAGGAGATCAAGCTCTAGTCACAGATTCCGTCGATCTCGAAGCCCAATACGCTATATATACAGACCAAGAAGTCGAAGTCCAAAAATTTGCCATCGTTTCATTTCTAGATACAGATCCAGATCCCGTTCACCGTATCGAATGAGAAATCCATTTAGAGGTAGTCCAAAATGTTTTCGATCAGTTAGTCCTGAAAAGATATCACGGAGATCAATGAGATCATCAGGTACACTTATGGTTATGAATAATAATATATACTATAATATATAATACAACATAATAAATTCACTTATTTTGACTAAACTTTTTAGGCTTTTTTTGTTTGAATTTTTAAGTTCTATTTTTTTAAGATTTTATTTATGTATTTGACAGAAGAGAGAGACAGACAGCGAGAGAGGGAACAAGCAGGGGGAGTGGGAGAGGAAGAAGCAGGCTTCCCGCTGAGCAGGGAGCTCGATGCGGCGCTCGATCCCAGGACCCTGGGATCACGCCCTGTAATGACTGTGCCACCCAGGCGCCCCTAAGTTCTGTATTTTTAATAAGTTTGAAATCATGACTTATATACTACCATCAAGATTTAACAAAAATTGACATTTTGAACTATTTGCCTTAGCTTTTTTAATAAGAGAGAAATGAAATATTCTTTTTTATTATATTTTAGAATGTCTTTGTGAAATTGGCGCACATCCCAACCTAGTCCATTCTTCTTCCTTTTATTAACTATCAGAAGAAATGTGGAAGAGTGTATCTGTCTACCCAAAATGAAATGTAAAAACCACTGATATGCCAAGATCTTAGTTTGCCCATGAATTACTCTAAAAGATTTTTGAAATTTCTCATATTTTCAACCTGTGTCTTAATATTGGTTTAGTGACATTTCTAGACATAGCTCATATATGTGTCCTCTGAGATCTTTTTAGAGGTCTCTGAGGTTTTCCCTTTTCCAACTATATGTCTGTGAAACTGAATTTCCTTTATACATTTCAACCAAAACAACGTATCCATCAGATTGGATGCAGAAGCAGATCTGAGAATTCAAGTTTTAAGCCCAACATGAAAGTGTTTGGGAAGGTACACAGTGGTGCTACTCATTTAACTAATTTTCTGTTTGTTTGGGGAATTAAAGTTGTTTTTCCTAAAAATGTTATTGTAACACAGGAGTTTATTATTAAATGAATTAGTAAATATTTAAAAAAATTCGATTTCAGTTTCTTATGGTAGATACTAATAAATTAAACACAAAAACTCCTTGGAGCCCTCAGTTTTTAAGAGTGAAGATGGATACTGAAATCAAAAGTTTGAGCACCACTGGTGTAAGATAAGCTCATAAGTGAAGATTTAAAGACTGAGAATTGTTTTGGATATATTTGATTTCTGTCTGGTGTCACAGTGGCTCTGTGTGATAAATATTTGGGCAGTTGAGGAGTTACTCTTTTTTAAATAATGTGATGGTTTTCACCTTAAGTTCTTTTCAGTTGAAGTTGCATTTCTGTCCTTTTTACTAGATAAAAAAAAAGCATTAGAAGATATAGTACAACGATCTGGACATGGGTCAGAATTCAATAAACAGAAACATCTTGAAATAGTTGATAAAGGACACTCACCAGCACAAAAGCCTAAAGCTGGCAGTGGATCAAAGCCATCAGTTAAATCTACAAACCCTACAAAGAGTGATGCAAATTTGGGGGGACATTCTGCTCGTTACAAAGCCAAGAATATTGAAGATGACACCTTACCAGAATGTAAGCCAGTGTCTGAAAAAGCTGTTTCTCTCCAGCGTAAGGTCAGTAGTTCTTTAATTTGTTAGTGTAAGTGTGTACATACATGTGTCATTATGATACAAAAAAGTTGTTTGAATTTTTTATTTTCATATTTTAAAAATTTGAAATCATGACTCGTAAAATTATGTTGATATGGATATTTTATTGGTTGTACTTATGAATTTAGTAAAAGTCCATTAATTCAAAATCTTGTAGCTTACAAATCCTAGAGGTTTGGCATTTGATGTATCAAAAGTGAACATTTTGATGGTTTGGTGTTTTTGGCTAACCCCACAGGCAGGTAGTTGTGATGAGTTTTGCTATCTGGTGGGGGAAGTGAATGTAATCACCAGCAGGTGTTCTTGTAATTTTTGTCTGTAAGCTGTAAAAGTGAGTCTCTACTGAGAATTGACCATTTTTAATCTATTTTTTACTTTTTTGCAGTACAGTTCAGAAGACAGATACTCTGTTGTCCATAGAGTGTAGAATAGCCTATTTTCTGGTACTGATTTATTGGTGTATTTTGACTGTAACCTGCTAGTTAAAATACTGAGATATTGTTTTATTGTATATGTTAATTACATTACTATTACAGTAAATAGTATGTAAAGCATCCTGAGAACATTAGAGTAATTGCCAATGTTAGGGCAGATTATCAAATGTTTAATGTAATATTACCAAGTCTTCAGGTATTTAGGTATCCATTACTCTTAACATTGTCTGAATATTTTCAATAAGTATAAATCCTTGCCTTTAAAGAGTTTGTATTTAGAAGGATACACTTAAAATAACCTGTAATTACACAATTTTGAAGAGTGTTAGGAAGAAATTTAAATACAAGGAAAATTTTGAAGAGGCTTTTAAAAAATTAATCTGTAATACTCTTTTCATTTTGTTTCAAGACTTCTAGATGGTGGCAGTGGAACTTTTTTTTGAGTTTTTAATATAGGTGATAAATTTGATATCACAGGGTATTCAGATTTTATACATATTATATATGAGTCTTTTAAAATGTTATACCTGTATCATTTCAACTGTTAAAACACAAAGTACACAAAGCTATACTTTTATTTTTATTAGTGATGGGCCATGTAGTTTTATGTAGAAAAATATTCTTCTGTAGTTGTGGACCATTCCATAGGTCTTGTTTGTTACAAAATGCTTCTAAACCAAAAAGAGCATCTGTGATTGTGTTACCTGTAAGCTCTGATCACTGTTAGGGTTGAGTGGTAAAATATAAAATGTATCTTTTACTACTTCAGCATTTAAAAAATTTTTTTTAATTGTGCTAAAATATTTAGAAAAGTCTGTTTAAAGGACTTAGGTTAATGGTAGAAGATTTTATATTGGGAATTATTATTGTACTTCATGGCTTAATTCGGTTTGTTTTTAATTTTCTTTCATTCAAAAATAGCTTCGGAAAGACCAGTCTTCGCATTATGGGTCAGTTCTTCTTATATCTGAATTACCAGAGGATGGCTGTACTGAAGAAGATATTAGAAAAATATTTCAACCGTTTGGGAAAGTTAATGATGTCCTTGTTGTTCCTTATAGAAAAGAAGTGAGTCATTCACTCTGTTCTAAAAATAGATACACAATTACTTAATTATAAACTCAGATTATTACTTTGTAAAGATCTTTTAGCAACTTTTTACTACATATATAATTGTTAATTGAGAGTTAATGTAAATGCTTGGATTCCAGTGAACAAGGTCCCCAAATACCATTTTATATCTTTTAAAACAGGGGTTGGCATACTTTTTCTGTAAAGGGCCAGATAGTAAATATTTTAGGCTTTGTATACCATAGGATTGCAGCTATTCAATTCTGCTATTGTAGTACAAAAACGGCCATAAATAATATACAAACGAATGGGTATGGCTGTGTTCAATAAAACCATTTGCAAAAACAGGTGGCAGGTTATAGTTTGCTTTCCATTTCTTTAGCACACTGGTAAGATTATACTAAAAAATGATTTTGTTGTACAGTAGTTTTTACATATGGGTTATAGTTCTATAACTCACACGGTAAAGTTCACCAAAATTATGAACAACCCCAGACTAAGCAGAAGATAAAATTGTGAGACGAAATGGGGGAACATAGTTGGTAGTGTTCTTTATTGCAAGAAGCCTTAAAAATGTCAGACTTAACAGCAGCTAGGCAAGATCCTGCCTTTTCTCCATTTATTCCATGAACCCTGCCTTCCTATTTCTCATTGTTCCATGAGCCTGCCATAGACCCCTCTTCTTATCTTGGTAATGGTATAGAAATTCTACAAGGTTGGGGCGCCTGGGTGGCACAGCAGTTTCGTGGCTCAGGGCGTGATCCCGGCGCTTTGGGATCGAGCCCCACATTGGGCTCCTCCGCTATGAGCCTGCTTCTTCCTCTCCCACTCCCCCTGCTTGAGTTCCCTCTCTCGCTGGCTGTCTCTATCTCTGTCAAATAAATAAATAAAATCTTTAAAAAAAAAAAGAAAAAAAGAAATTCTACAAGGTTAAATGTCCATTTCATGTGTGAAAACACCCTGGAGATCAAATGACACTTTAGCAAAACAAAAAGAGGTAAAAGCAACCAGGACTTTAGGTAATTTCCTGGTTTTATGTTCCACAAAAAGTACTAAGTCATGCAGAGAATTTTGAATTAGATTTTTGACTAATAATTTGATACATTTTATTTAGGCTTACTTGGAAATGGAATTTAGAGAGGCGGTTACTGCAGTCATGAAGTACATTGAAACAACTCCTCTTCTGATAAAAGGGAAAAGTGTGAAAGTATGTGTTCCAGGAAAGAAAAAATCACAGGTAAACTGGATTTAGATCATACATGTTTAAGTTTGACTTTTTAAAGTATGATACGTACAGAAAAATGCATAGAACATAAATGTTCACTCAATAGATTATATGTGTATGGATTGAAATACATTGAAATTAACAACTTTATATCTACAGAAATAGCACTATTAAATAGTGTTAAATGTCAAGCAATAAACGAGGAGAAAATACTTAACAAAATTAGCAAACATCTCTGAAGCCTACCTAAGTCACAAACTAACGTTAACAACATCCTGGAAGCCCCTTTTGCATACTTCTACCGAATCCTTATACCCTTCCTTTTGCCCAAAAGTAACCCCTAACTTGATTTCTAATACCATAGTTGAGTTTTGCCTGTTTTGAACTTTTAAATAAACAGAATTATAGAGTATATATATTCTTTTGGGCCTTTTGCTTCCTTAGAAATATTAGTTTATGAATTTAGTTTTTCTAGATCATTTTTTTATGCTTTAGTTTACATATTTATTGGTAATGTCTATAGGAGTACTTAAAAATATTTAGTAAGTTTTACTTTGTGTATGAGTGTTCTTTTCATGTAATTATTATATTTGCTGAAGAATGTCTACCTTAAAGGGGCTTTGTAATACACATTTTTCAATCAGCAATTTGATTTGGAGATCTAACCATGTTTGTACATACGGATTTTCCTCGTTCTTCCTAACTTCTGTGTGGTATCACTTTGTATGAAAAACCAGTTATTTTGCCAGCTCCTCATGGATTTGGTACTTAGGTTATTTCTAATTTTTCACTACTATAATAGGACTTTATGTTAACTTCCTTGTATATGGCTTTTTACAGGCCTTTCTTATGCATTTATGGTACTGTTTTTAAGGTGGTATCTATAGTGGAATTGCTGGGTAATAGGATATACAGTAATATCAGATCTCCTGTTAAGTAGCTATAATAATTTACAGTCTGATGATAATAAGAGTACTAGTGTTTCTGTATTATCTTCAACATCTTAATATTTGCAGTTTTAAAATGCAGTATGTAAAATATGCGATTGAGCTTTAATTGCATTTTCTTGATTATTATTAAACTTCAGTATCTTAGTATAATAGCTGTTACTATCTTAATGAGTTGTGATCCCTTTTCCCATCTTTCTATTGGGCTGTTTGCCTTTTTTAAAAAACTTCATTTGAAGGTGTTCATGATTTTGTATTACTTATGAGAAGTATTTTCTTCCAGTATGTTGTTTTATATGTATATCCATATATAAAGTTTTTAATTTCAGTGTACTCAAGTTGATTTTTTCCTCTTCTTAATGGCTTCTGCTTTTTTCTCTTTTGTCTTGTTTTAGAAGACCTTCTCTATACCAGTGGCAAAAAGATATGATTCTGTTATTATTTTAATCTGTAAATTGTGGTTAATGTGTTATTGGGATCAGTACTATTTCCAAAATGGATAACCAACTAGCCCAACACCATTTATACCTACTTGGTTCTTCCTCATTGATTTCAAAACTATCTTTATGTGTATAAATTACCCTACACATATAGATCTCTGTCAGACTATTGTTAGGTCAGTCTGTTTATTTCTGTTACAATACTGTGTGATTTCAGTTACTATAACGGTTACTGTAAGTTTACATAATTGCCTGTCTTTCTAGTAGAATCCTTTTTCTTTGTATTTTGAAAAAATAAAATTTATTTGGGGTATTTGGGTGGCTCAGTTGGTTAAGCATCTGACTCTCGGTTTTGGCTCAGGTTCTGATCTCAGTCCTGAGATCGAGCTCAGTCCTGAGATCGAGCTCCATGTTGGGCTCCATGCTTAGCATGAAGTCTGCTTGGAATTCCTTCCCCCTCCCTCTCACTCTCCATCCCTCTCTGCTCCTCCTCCTGCTCATGCTTTCCTGCTCACAGATGCATGCATTCTCCCTCTCCCTCTCTCTGTCCCTCTAAAATAAATAAATAGATAAAATATTTAAAAAAAAACTTATTTTGGTTAATCTTGAACATTTTGTCCTGCTATTGGTTTTAGAACCTGTTTAAGTTCTCTGAAAAATCTCATTGGGTTTAATATTGTATTGAATTTGTATTGATGATTTATAATACTTTCTGTTCAGGAACAGGGCTTGTCCTCATTTATTTAGACTTCACCTAGTGTTTTTTTGTAGTGTTCTTTTGTAATGTTTCCATACTGTACATTTTGGAGGGGATGTTAAGTTTATTTCTCACTTATATATTTATTTGTATATATCATAAATATTACTTAAATTGCTGTTCCGTAAAGGATCTGTATTTTTTATTTCCTTTATGTTTTCTGGTTAGTTACTGCTAGGGTAACCCATGATCCTAGGTGACATCTGCTGCCTGCCATCTATTTATTTCCATTGTCCTGATTTGAATAATGAATTTTATGGTAACCCTAGTTATTAACAATTTTATCACTTAGGATTTCTTATATTTTCAACTACCAGAAAACTTCACCAGTGGTTTATGAAAGAAATAAGAGGTTTATTTCTCTCATAACAGAAAATCTGTAGGTAGGTGGTCCATGGCTGGTGCAGCAGCTCCATAATACCATCAGGATCCCAGGCTTTTTGTTTTTCTGATTCACCACCTTTAGCATGTACTTTTCACCCTCAGTTGTAAGATGGTTGCTGTACCTTCTGGCATCATTTTTATCTTCCAAGCAGAAAGAAAGAAATAAGGGAATAAAAATCAAAAGCAAAAGAGGGTTTTTGATTTTTATTTATTTATTTATTTTTTGTGGAAGAATGAGTTCCTCAGCAACTTCTACCTGCATTTGACTTACCAGAACAGTGACACATAACCTTCTCTAGTTGCAGAGGAGGTTAGGGAGCAGCAAGAATTGAAGGTATAATTTAAGAATATACACTTTTTCCTGTAGACAGTTAAGTGTTATTCAAGGTTTTGAACAGAGCTATGACACAAAATGGATAGATTAGGTAGATTCATTTGGGAGTGTTCTGCAGAGTGAATTAGGCAAATGACTGAAGAAGGCAAAGAAAGTAAGTTTAGCAGATTATTAAAGGAGAGAAGAGAAAAAAACCCACTGAAGTCCATTTAGAAGACTCATCTAGCCAGCAAGCTTACTGTAATGATAGTAATGATTTCAGGTAGATTAGTAAACTTGAGATAGGAGGGAGAAATAGCTTAAACCAGTTACTCTCAAGTGAGATCTGGCTGATCATTAAATTTTGGGAACTGGGGAGAAAGTCTTCTTTAATACTGAAAAGTTTAATCTGGGAAAATGGGTGAATAAGGATACATCTAGGTTATTAGAATATTTCAGTAAGATTAAAATACTTCTCTTCCATAGCATTTTAATAAGGTTGATAAGGTAGCAACAGAAGTCCAAGAAGAGCTCAACCATATTTACTATTCTGATTTTCATAGTAATGAATAGGGAAAGCTATCAGCTCTATAAACCAGAAAACATGCGATCTATATGTCAAAAATATTGATATTCTTCAACTAAATATAGTTTGGATGGGGCTAACTCATGACTCCTGTGGTAATCGAGCAGCCTTCCTAGGGACTGACTGGAGGAGACCCCATAGAGAACTCCAGCCATGGCTGTTTGAGATTGGAAGTGTATAGATAACCTTCTTAGCCTCTTATTATGGGGGAAGACATCAAGTTTCCTTGCCAGAGCAAGCCAAAAATAGGCTAGGAGCCCAAACTAGGAAGAAGGGCAGTGCTGTAACTTTCGTGGTTCAGATCTTAACCAAGACAAAGGTTTCTGCCCACATTTGATATTTCATATTAGGACTGCCTTTGACTCTGGGTTTGATTCAAAGAATATTTTCTCCATTTGGCTACTTCTTCAAATCGATAAAGAAATGCTACGGGAAAGGTGAGAATTGCCCACATCCCTGTATTTAAACCTGAATAATTAAAATATGAATCTGCATAGCTCTTAACTCAGTTACCTTGTCTTTAATTATAAGCCAGTGTAGACTTCAGTTCTTAATACTGATTCTTAAGCCATTTTTGAGCTACCTTCACCACCACCACTACAAAGAATCTGATGAAAGCAAGCATTTTTTTTTTTCCCACAAAAGAACAGTAGTCCATACTCCCAAAATTTTCTTTAATGGAGCAGGAACACTTGATCTACAAAAAAGTATCAGATTTTCCATTGCAACTATGAAATAGTGCTGCAGCTCAACTCTACAGAAACAAAACGAAAACAACACTTCTAAATTTTAATTTAGTATTTTCAGCAAGATTCATGGCAACATTATATCTAAAATCCAGAGTAGGCAGTCAGCTAAGATCCAAGAAGATTTCATGGAAATGAAAAACAATGCTGGGAAACAGTTATCAGTGGTTTGCACATTATAGAAAAATCTAATGAGTAACAAGGAAATAAAACCAAAGATATAATCAGAATTCATCAGATGAGAGTTGAATGTCATTTTAATTGAAAAACTTTCTTAAAAATCTGTTATGTCAGGCATTGTGGTATCTGCAGAAGAGTGATGAACAAGACAGATGTGCTCTCACTTTTGGAACTTATAGTCTATTAGTGATGAAGAGGAAAGACATGGTGGATATATTCAGGAGACCCAATCTGCATATAACTGAAATTCCAGAAAGATGACACCACTTTAATACTGTTGAAGATTTTAAATTTTATAGTTATGCAGGGGCAGTCTTGTGATTCAGGCAGAAACAGTGTAAGTATGAAAAGGAATAGTCTAGTCTTAGGTAGCAGAGCAACACATTCTCAAGGTTGAATGGAAGAAGGATCAATTCTTTGTAATTCAATAATTCCATCTTTTACTATTGATCTACATTTTCTTATCAGTGTCTTACAAAAATATTTCAACTAATACTGTGACATTTCAGTATCTTAATTGCTATCACCCTGGTCCAATGTGCCACCATCTTTTGCTTTGTTACTACAGTAACATCATGACAATAGAGGTTGTCCTCCTTTCCTTGCCTTTTCATTCACCTTGACCTCTTCTCAACATAGAAGCAGATTGATCTTGCCATACCTAGACTCAGAACCTTTCATCATACTCAGAGGAAAAACCAGTATTCAAAATGGCTTACGAGTTTACACCACACATTCCACCCACACTCTACCTCCAAACCACCAGATACTTCTTTCTCTCCTCTATTTCCAACCCCAAGCATCCTTTATACTTTTAAAGATTTTATTTATTTATTTGACAGAGATAGAGACAGCCAGCGAGAGAGGGAACACAAGCAGGGGGAGTGGGAGAGAAAGAAGCAAGCTCATAGCGGAGGAGCCTGATGTGGGGCTCGATCCCAGAACGCCGGGATCACGCCCTGAGCCAAAGGCAGACGCTTAACGACTGCGCCACCCAGGCACCCCTCATCCTTTGTACTTCTTAAACAAGCTAATAGACATGGATCTCAAAAGTCTTTTACAGTTGCTGTTCCTTCTGTCTGGAATGCTGTCAACACAGGGAATGGCTTGCTCTCTTACCTCTTTTAGGTGTTTGCTTATATATCACCTTTTCATTGAGACTTGTATAATTTACTGAAAGTTGCTCCTCCTTCCCCAACAAAAGCACTTGTTTCCTTTCTCTATTACTTTTTCCACAGCACTTGTTCCTAACAGGCATAATATGTATGTATTTTTAATTTCCTTGTGGTCTTTCTCTCCTTACCCCCCCTTGAAGTTAAACTCGTTTGAGAGTAGGGACTTTGTTTTATTTACTACTCCTCTCCAGTGCCTAAAATTGTGCTTGACAATTGATGAACAATCAGTAAATATATGTTAAATTGATCTGAATTTCATAATAATGTTTTTCGTTGTATTTCTTTATGCTTGTATTTTCTAAAGTGCCCTTTATAATGGGGGAAGAAACTAAGATTTTCTTTTTCAAAATCTTTTTCTTTCATAGAACAAAGAGATGAAGAAGAAGATCTCAGATTCAAAGAAAGCAGCTGCTTTAAAGTAAGTAATTACATGATTTCATATGTGAGAATGAATGTGCATATGAATTAAAATTTTAAAATTTTCATACAACTGGGGCGCCTGGGTAGCGCAGTCGTTAAAGCGTCTGCCTTCGGCTCAGGGCGTGATCCTGGCGTTCCGGGATCGAGCCCCACATCGGGCTCCTCCGCTGGGAGCCTGCTTCTTCCTCTCCCACTCCCCCTGCTGTGTTCCCTCTCTCGCTGGCTGTCTCTCTGTCACATAAATGAATAAAATCTTTAAAAAAATAAAAAAATAAAAAATAAAACAGAAAGAAAAAAAAATTTTCATACAACTATATTTTAAATATATTTTATAATCCTGACTCCAGTTTAAATGGTACATCGTTCAAATTGAATTACATTAAATGTTATTTTTTTAATTTTAATTAAGTACGTTCTATGCCAGCATGGGGCTTGAACTCATGACCCTGAGATGAGGAGTCGCATGCCCTACCTATTGAGCCAGCCAGGCGCCCCTAAACTTTTTTAAGCTTTGCATCTTTAGAAGTTTTAGAACTTAGAATTTCAATCTTGGCCTAATTTTTTCTTCTTTCAAATAGAAAAGATATAGATGCTTCCAAAGCTGTTGAAACTGTGACTTCAGCTTCTGCCAGTAAGTTGTAACTTTTAATACTCCTCCAAATAAGTATATTTTGTCAGTTTTCTAGAAACTTCTTGTAAGATGATGCTAGGAAAACATTACTGTGCTTTAGTAGAAGGGGCCCATAATGGCCCCCATATTAAGCTAGTGGTTAATAGTTAATACATGAAGACTCAATGAGATAGTTTATGTAAAATACCTATCATAGTTCCATAGATAATAGCTATTTAGGTTAATTTTGTAATACCTCCTTCCATCCCCTGCCAATAAGACAAAACATACAAGACAAAACATGTTAAGGTTGCTTGTTCAGTCTCCTTTGATTTTGAAAGTTTGCTGAGAGCCAAAAGGTAAACAAAAAAGACCAAACAGAAATCGATGTTATTACACTCGTGTTAAAGTTGTTTCTTTATACTCAGGAAAACATTGCAGGTCTTTATTATGAATCTAGCTAAGTGAATTTCTGTACAATTTTAATAAACTGAATTTTCACTTTCCAAAGGGTTGGAAAGAAGTTATTGCCAAAACAAAGACTCTTGAGTTTATTAAGAATAGATAGCTTGATAGTGAAGGATGAGACAGAAAAGCTGAAGTAAAGTAGACATAAACTATATTCAGAAAGTTAGATTGTTTTTTGTGTTCTCTTTTAGAAAGACAGGTGTATAGTGTGTTCTGGATTTCTGTTCAGAAATTCATACATATGTGTGTGTGTGTGTGTGTGTGTATGGGAAAGGTGGGATAGAGAGATGCAGATGATTACTTTAGTTAGGGAGGTGATACAACAAAGGTAACAGAATTGGGGAATCACTTTATAGAAGTCCTTGAAGCATCATGTTGGGAAGTTTTTGAATTTGACCTCATTAGTAGCATTTCTCAAAATATGTGTGTGAGAGACCAATTCCTGGAAGATGTTTTGGATCAGATTTGTATTATAACTTCTGTTTTTTTTCCTTAAAAAAAAAAATCCACAGAACACATTCCCATTATGAAGTCCTGCAGTAAAGAAACCTATTTAGCTTTGTTTAACCCACTGTTCACGCAGCTTGGCTAAGATGCTTGCCATTTTTCTTTTGTAAGACCTGTAATGGTACAGACTGGGAAATTGCCATAGAGAATAAAGAACCACTAGTTGTTTAGGATTCTTACATAGATTGGGTAAATGGAGAGATTAAAAATCCTGTTGAAGCAGCTCTTTCTGCGCATGGGTCCTGTCCCCATGCTTTCATAAAACCACCTTTTTGCACCAAAAAAAAAAAAAAGAAAGAAAAGAAAAAGAAAAACCCTATTGAGGGGCGCCTGGGTGGCACAGCGGTTAAGCGTCTGCCTTCGGCTCAGGGCGTGATCCCAACGTTCCGGGATCGAGCCCCACATCAGGCTCCTCCGCTATGAGCCTGCTTCTTCCTCTCCCACTCCCCCTGCTTGTGTTCCCTCTCTCGCTGGCTGTCTCTCTCTGTCAAATAAATAAATAAAATCTTTAAAAAAAAAAAAGAAAAACCCTATTGAGAAAACAAGTTGGGATTCAGTTTAAGGTAATAGGGACCTGATATTAAAAATGTTAATTAAAATGGTGTGAGATGGTAAAATCTGAGCGTTTATTCTATAGATTCTATAGAATTTTCTAGTGGATAAAATATAAAATTAAAATAATTTAAAATTTTCTAGATTTCAGGCTAGGTAGGTTTCACTAGAAGAGTGTGATGATACTGATTATATGTAACAGGAAAACTTAGATGCATCGATTTCTTTGAGAAAAACCATAAACTCAGATTTTAACATTGATATATTTCAGCTATCAAACACTTAGCTAGTGGAGATATCCTTAGATCAGCCAGTCACATCGTGTTGACAGTGGGATACTTCAGAAATTTTTTGTTAAGTTTAAGGTCTAAATTTTGGGAGTGGTCCTAACAGTAAAAGCAATGGGTAGAGGGAGAAGTGCTACAAACGAAGTATGTCCTCCCTTCTAATAGAAATGTAGAAAGACAGGAGCCGGTAAATAGGATTGAGAAAGTGTCAGGTGAGAAAGGTAAGGGTGCATGATATCTTTTTTGAGATCAGCAATGTCTGAACAGTGATAAGTTAATTAGGGTAGTTTTTATTTATTTTTGAGAGAGAGAGAGAGTGTGCATACACGTGGGCACCCACAACTAAGCAAGAACAAGGAGGGGCGGAGGAGGAGAAAGTCTGAAGCGGACGCGACACTGAGAGTACGGAGCCCAGCGTGGGGCTCAATCTCAGAACGGTGAGATCACGACCTGAGTAGAAACCAGGAGTCATATGCATAACCGACTGAGGCACTCAGGAGCCCCTAATTAGGTAGTTTTAAAGAGAACTTTAGTTATAAGCACAAATCAGCAAGGATGAAGAGAAGTACAGGAAGGAAGCAAAAGTATAATTTGATCAGAAAGGGAAACTTTAGAACCGTTACTCATCACTAGTTAAAAAGAAAGAATACTGAGCACCTACTTATAATTGGATGTACTTTTTTAAAGTTTTAGGATACATCAGTAAACCAGTAGGCAAGATCTCTATTTCCAAGTAGCTTATATACTAACTTGAAGTGACAGATCATATATACTAAATAACTTGTTTTATAAAATGAAAAGTGTTATGACAGGGTAAAGGATATCCAGGGTTAGTTTGGAGTTTGAATTTACTATTTAGAATAAGGTAATGATTTGTTAAAAAGAAGAGTCTACTAAGGGGCGTAATCTATGCCAGAAGACAGAAAACAAGGGAAAGAAACTTGCCATTGATTACACTAATACTAGGCAATTTATGTTATCTTCCTTAATCTTTCAAGTCACCTTCTCATTTTATAGGTGAGAAAACAGATTCAGAGATTAATAACTTACTCAAGGTTAAATGACTTACTTGGGTTAAGAGTAAGGATTCAGATCTAAAACTGTGATTTCAAAGCTTTTCACCTATATTAAACTACCTCTCTGAGAACAATAACTTGTTCTTAATCTCCTTTGATCGCTCTTTCATCTTCCCTAAATGGTTTCCCTAAATGTCTGTTCCTCTTATGTCATACTTTTCTTCCTGATTTTATCTTCATACAGCATTAAGGACCGGTGACATATACGTACACAAACCTCTACTCCCTCAAGTTTACTCCTCTCATTTTCTTACGTTACCTAACAATCATCACTCATCACCCAATGTAGAAATTGTTAGTAATCCTTTCCCTGTCTTTTCTTTTCTGTCTTACCCAGTTCAAACTTAAGTAACATCCTTCCTCTTTTCATCCAGCCACTGGCTGATGCAAGCTAGTTCTCTCTCAAATCTACCTCAAGCTGTGTCTTTTGCCTTTGCTTCATCACACCTGTAACTGTTCTAATTGATTCATATTTGAATTTTGAGGATAGCCTCCTCACTGGTATTTTTATTCCACACTCTGCTTCATTATTCATGCTGTTGCTCTGAGATCTCTTTAAGGCAGATCTGATCATTCTACTCTTAGTGACCCACAGGAGTAAGTCCAAATTCCTTAGCATTGAATAAATGACCCTTTATTTACCCTTTGTCCCAGATCACTTTTTAATGTCTTGTCACCTTTATTTATGCTGTCCATTTGTTTGGAATTGTCTGAATTCCAGTTTACTTTAGTAACCTACTTAGTAGGTGCCAGGCCTTGTGCAAGGTACCGAAGATAGAAAGTTATTTAAGACTCCTTTTTTGGGGGCGCCTGGGTGGCGCAGTCGTTAAGCGTCTGCCTTCGGCTCAGCACGTGATCCCAGCGTTCTGGGATCGAGCCCCACATCAGGCTTCTCTGCCAGGAGCCTGCTTCTTCCTCTCCCACTCCCCCTGCTTGTGTTCCCTCTCTCACTGGCTGTCTCTCTGTCTGTCAAATTAATAAATAAAATCTTAAAAAAAAAAAAAAGACTCCTTTTTTGGGGTGGTGGTGGAGCAAATTCTAGTTTGTGCTTTAAAGGCCCATCTCAGATGTAATTTCTTTGTGGTACCTTTCCTGACTCACCTAGGCAATTAGAAGCTCCCATTTCCCTTCTAGTAATACTGAGTACATTGAGTCATTTGGTATTAGTAGTTTGTTCGTAAGTCTCTCTTTCACTTGGCTGGGTAAGGGAATATTTGTAGTTTTATTTTTCCATCCCTTAACATGTAATGTAGTGTAAGGGTTAATGAATAAATATTTGTAGGAGGAAGAATACAGTGGGCGCTCAAACTAAGTTTGTATTGTTTTAACTGAACCCATGGGAAAACGTAGCCAGAATTTTCTGATTTGTCATCCTTAATTTAATGATTTTTTTTCTATAAGATTTTATTGGTTCCTTTTTTTTTTTTAAGTAAATGTATCTTATTCTTTATACTTTCCAATTCCCAGATGAAAATAACTTACTTTTAGGGAACAAGACACGAACAAATGGAAAAAAAGAGAGACAAACCAAAAAACAGACCCTTGACTATAGAGAACAAACAGATGGTTACCAGAGGGGAGGTGTTGTGAGGGGATGGGTGAAATAGGTGAAGAGGATTAGAGTACACTTATCTTGGTGAGCACTGAGTAATATATGGAACTTCTGTATTATACATACACCTGAAACTAATATGACACTGTATGTTAACTACACTGGAATTAAACATTTTTTAAGTGACTTTCTTTAAGTCCTTTATTTCCCCCAATTAAAGCATTCTGCCCACATAGTTCCCACATACGAATTCCACCAAACTTTTAAGGAAGTAATAAATCTAGTTCTATTTCAGCTATTCCATGGCATTCAGAGGAATGGAATATTTTCTTTAAAAAGGGGGTGGAGAGAAGGGAAACAGGAAAAAGCAGGTTAATATGGACATTGAATGCTGACAGACACTGTATGCCTATCAGAAAGGATAAACTAAGAAAATAGTAACACCAAATGTTATTGAAGATATGCAGAAACTTGTACGTTGATGTTGGGAATTTAAAATGGTACAGAAAAGAATATTGCAGGGTTGGGTTTTTTTTTTTTTAAGTTTATTTATTTAAGTAATCTGTACTACACTCAACGTGGGTCTGGTGTAGTAGAGATTACTTAAATAAATAAACTCAGCGTGATCAACCTTAAGATCAAAAGCTGCATGCTGTATCAACTGAGCCAGCCAGGCACCCTGAGTATTGCAGTTTTTCAACAAAACTAAGCATGTGCTTACCATAGGACCCAGCAATTACACTCTTTGGGCATTTATCCTAGATAGATGAATTACATTTACACAAAACCATTCACGCAAATACCAGTACATGAATATTTTTAGCATCTTTATTTTGCAGTAGCCAAAAACTGGGAACAAGGCACATGTCCTTGAGTGGGTGAATGGTTAAACCGTGATGTATCTGTAGCATGGAATACTAGTTGGCAATAAAAAGGAACAAATTATTGATAGATGGAACACTTGGATGGATTGCAGAGGAATTATGCTGAATGAAAAAAATCTCAGGGGCGCCTGGGTAGCGCAGTCGTTAAGCGTCTGCCTTTGGCTCAGGGCGTGATCCTGGCGTTCCGGGATCGAGTCCCACATCGGGCTCCTCCGCTGGGAGCCTGCTTCTTCCTCTCCCACTCCCCTGCTGTGTTCCCTCTCTTGCTGGCTGTCTCTCTGTCACATAAATAAATAAAATCTTTAAAAAAAAAGAAAAAAAGTCTCAAAAAAATGAAAACTTTCATTTATATAACATTGTTGAAATGATAAAGTTATAGAGATAGAGAATAGATAGTGGTTGTTGGGTTGAAGAGGAGGGAGGCAGGTGGCTGTTGCTGTAAGTAGAGGAAGGATCCTTGTGATGGAACTATTCTGTACTGTGATTGATGGTCATAGCGTTCTACACATATATGAAAAAATTTCATAGCACTTAGTATACATTAATGAGTGTGGGTAGAACTGTGGAAATGTTGGTAGATTGTGTTAATGTCAGTTTCCTGTCTGTAACATAGTATGTAGTTACGCAAAATATTACCATTAGGGGAAACTGGGTGAAGGGTATGGGACTTCTCCTGATTATTTCTTACAACGCCTTGTGAATTTACAGGTATCTCAAAAAGTTAAATGTTTTGAAATGCTGATAAAGTGGTCGTAGTTAAATTATAGAACAATTTCACTTACAAATATTGATGTAAAAATTTTTTTTTGGTGTAATATTTTTTAAGTAAAATTTTAGCATATAGAAGCTGGGAGCACATTAAGTGGTTAATAATGCTGTGCCCAAGAAGAGATCACATCAGAAATATAAAAGTGTTTCAATAGAAAATTTTTTAAATTCAGTTCACCATATTAAGTAGAGGAAAGGTAAATGCTGAGGATATTTGGTAAAATTCAACATCCATTCCTAGCATCAAAAAAAAATTCTTAAAGTAGGTAACTACTTCCTTAATATGATAGTGTGTTTATATGTATTTATAAATACTTTTGCTTATATACATATGAACATATACATACATCAAGTCAAAAGCCAGCATGTGCTTACTAATGAGATTAGAAGTGTTCCTTAACATTAATGTTAGGGACAAAAGAAGGGATACTCATCAGTTCTGTGAATGAACATAAATATTGTCCTGAAACTAATAGCCACTAGCCAGTGCAAGTCAAGAGGCATAAAAATTGGAAAGTATGACTCAACATTAGTATTTGCAAATGTGTATGTATAATGGAAAACCCAAGAGAGTCTACTGAAATGCTATTAAACCTAATTAGCCACCTTAATTTTCTAAATTAATATAGGGTTTCAACTGTTTTGTTATGTAGAAAGAATAACCACTTACATGTAATCTAATAAAATATTACATTTAAAATAATAAGGGTAAAAGCTCTGAAAAGAAAATTTAAAAATACTACTGCAAGGCATAAAGTAATGCTATGGGAGAAAACAGCTCATTCTTTGATAGAAAGCTTCTCACCATTATAATGTGCCTTTTTTTCTTACATTAATATAAATGTTAGGAACCCAGTAAAACTGCCAGTAAGATTGAGTAGTTAGGACAGACTAACACTAACAGATATTAAAATACATTATGGAAGTAAAGATTCAAAATAGTTCATGTTACGTGTTGCACAAACAGACAAAGGATCAGTAGGAGAGAGAGAGTCCAGAGGTAGTTCCCAGAACATATGGAACATCAGTAAATAATTATGGTAATATTTTAAATTAGCAAGGAAAAGATCAATTATTCATTAAATTACCTGGTCACTTTGTAAAAGTAAAACATTTTAATGACAGAATAAATCACAGATGGATCATGATACAGAAGGTGGTAATTAAAAGTATTGAAAGAAAATGTGGAGAATTTGGTTTGGTTTTAATTGCAGAGTGAGAGTATCCTGCCCTATCAGGAAAATACTTGATTACATAAAAAGTATTTTTACATAAATATTTTGCATAACTTTAAATAAATTGTTATCTATGTGATATAGATGAATTTTCTTAATATATAATGATCTCTTAATAAATAAGAGAAACCTCAACAACCCAAAAGATAAATGGGCAGATATTAAGAATAGCAGATCACAGAGAAAGATATAGTGTTGAATTAAACATGTGAAAATCAACACAGTTTTACTCCTGATTAAAAAATAAAAATTAATCTGTACCAGTGTCCATCTCAGTTTGATTAATAATGTCCCTTATCTACTGTGTGTGGAAACTGGAAGACCCACTGTCATGTGCTATTGATGGGAATATCAGTTGGTACAGTCTTCATGTAGGACGATTTAATATTGGTAAAATTTAAATCTTTTCCTTTTGTCTCAGCAACTACATGTCTCAGAATTTACCTATATAGTTCCACAAGCATACAGAGATGAGTATAAGGATGTTTTTTTACAGTGTTTTTTCAGTCATTGCCAGGTTAGCTCTTCCTTAAATCTAAATGATATTATTTGTAATGTGTCATTGATATGTTTTCTTACTAGCCAAAACTGGACAGGCCAAGACATCTGGAGCCAAAGTCAACAAGTCTTCAGGTATGTTTTTTACTAGAATTCTAGACATATTAGTTAACTTTAAATTACTTAAGAAGTATATAACAGTAGTTTTGGCTTTCATGTGACAAAGTATGTGCTGGGCGTATACTGATTTTTTTTAATTTATAGCCATTTAGAAATTCTGAGAAAGAAGACTTACTAGGTAATGATCCTTCTTTGTAGTAATTATCAAAATTAGATAATTCCTCTTTCTCTTTTATTGAGGTCTCTCTGCTTGCTTACTTTTGTAAAATAGTGCAGATAATAAACAGCAAAACTGTATTTTCTTTTCAGTTGTTTACAGACTTTAGTGGGGTTTTTTTGTTGTTTGTTTGTTTTAAGTAGGCTCCAATGCCAGGCTTGAACTCACAACCCTGAGATCAAGACCTGAGCTGAGATCAAGAGCCGGATGCTTAACTGACTGAGCCACCCAGACTCCCCTCGTGGGTTTTAAAGTAATTATTTTTTTTCCTTCCTCTAGCATTATCCTTCCTACTGCTCATTTCTGCTAAATGCTGGTTAGTTTAGGGTCATCTTTTTAAGTGGATAGAGATAATATATTAAATTATCTTCTCTGTAATGGTAGAAAGGAAGCAGCTTTTGCATTGGTAAATACCATTGTTAGTGGCAGATCCAGAATTTTCATATAGTAGTTTCTTCGAAGCAGTAATTTGAGGGGGTCAGGGGAAGCTAGAAATCTTGTTTTGAAGATGCATTTATTTAGTAAATAGTTTGATATTACTTTGATAGTAAGTTGATGGGAATTCTGGTAGAGATTTGGGGGGAAATAGGTGTTAAAGCTGCTTAGCCACCTCTTAACTGTGTTGGGAAGTTAATTCTCCATATTTTTTCCTTAAGTTTTGGTGCCTAGCTAGAAGTAATAAAGTGAATTGACTTGTAATAATATAGGGTTAGTGAAAGAAATACTTAAGGACCCTTTGGGGCTCAGTGTGACACAAGCAGTGTGTCCAAACTTGGAATTGACTAAGAAATGACTGGTTAGGTGATACTCTGTAAGGATTGGTATTAATCTTTTTGAGCAAAGGTTACGGTCTGTCTTCGGATATGAAGGGTGAATTTGTAAACTATTTCAGTTGATTTTTGTGCATGTCAGTAATTTTATTTATATGATAATTTTTCAAAAGCATAGTCATGTTCTTATGAGGGTCCTCCTAAGTAATTGTAGCAGTCGCTGTCCTTGTTTACAAATGGGCAGATGTGCACAGAAATTGATTCATGCCCCAAGACTTCACAGTTTAATTTAGAGTTCAACTTGGATCTACTGACTTCTGATTCTGAGCTTTTTCCTCATAATGCAGCCTTGCTAGTTGTTAATGAGTCCTAATTTTCAGAGCTAAACCTCATGTTGCTTTCTGAATAGAAGGGGATTTTATTCTCTGGTGATCTTTTCAGTGACACTTTGATGATCACAGTCTTTATACATTATCTTTGAAAATAAGCAAGAGTAACAGATGCGTATGTACAAAGAAGGGTCAGAGCAATTTCAATAGTTCTATTCACATAGAGCCCACTGGGAATGAGTCAGAACAGGCTTTATGTGGCTTAACCATGATGAAGGTGTTCTTGAATACTTTTCAGTCAGCTGGGAGCCAAGGAAGCTTGGGCTGGGAGACCCTAATTATAACTGTTTATGGAACCATTAAAAGCATTATGGGACTGTTTTTATATCCTTGCAGTTAGTAATTTTGCTTCCTAGTTGATCCACACATTCAGAGATTTATTTAACTTGCCCGAATGCTATTTTTTTTAAGATTATTTATTTATTTATTTGACAGAGAGAGAGAGAGAGAGCCAGCGAGAGAGGGAACACAGCGGGGGGAGTGGGAGAGGAAGAAGCAGGCTCCCAGCGGAGGAGCCTGATGTGGGGCTCGAACCCAGAACGCTGGGATCACGCCCTGAGCTGAAGGCAGATGCTTAACCATTGTGCTACCCAGGCGCCCCAACCAAATGCTATTTTTAAGTACCCCACTGGGGAGGTGAATTCTTACTTTAGTAATATTTTTTTTCCTGAAGAAATTGTCATCATTGCTAGATTTAGAAAATGACCTGTGCCCCAAAGATGAAAATATTTAATGTTTTGGATAAAATATAGTCTGTCACACATACTCTTTACGAAGTTCTTTGGGGATTGTTGATACAATAAACCAATTTTGACTACAGCTTTTGTGATTTAGGGAAATCAGCGGGTTCTGTAAAATCTGTGGTAACAGTAGCTGCTAAAGGTAATAAAGCTTCAATCAAAACAGGTAAGATTTTTGGGAGGGAGAGGATTTATTAAGTTTGTTCTTAATTCTGCATATTTTATATATATATATATAAACATATATATGTTTATATAATAAACATAATATCAAAAGCAAGTTTTAAATTCATTAATTTATAGTATCTAATAACATCTTGAAAAGTTTAGTAGATACTTCTTTGGTATTTAAAACCTGACACATAATGGGACTTCTGTGTTTTGGTACATTGGTCTTTGACAGTGTCTGCCATTGCAGATAAATTTTTGCAGAGGAAACATTTTTGACAGCTGTATAATTACAGACTGTTCCGCCACTTCCCCCTACAAATCTTTATTTTCCTCATTTTTTAGAGATTGTCACTTCATATTACCTTCCCCAGCTTGTAAATTTTTCAGTTTGTTACTCCAAAAATATTTTTCTTTCCCTGTTAAAAGTATATTTCCCCCATAAAGAAAGAAATGTAACATATTGAAACTAACATGATCCATTTATTACTATACAGGCTAATTTTAAAGAGCCTTTGTAGAAATTATAAAAAAATTTTGTGTGATTATGATATGCTTCTGCCACATAGAAGATAAACCTTTGGCCCATTAATGGCCATTAACGAAACTGTGTCTCATTTTTATTTCCTTTTTTAAAAAATTAATTTATTTGAGATAGGAAATGCACGAGCAGGAGGCAGAGGGAGAAGCTTAGCAGGGAGCCCTGTATGAGGCTCAGTCCCAGGGTCCTGGGATCATGATCTGAGCCAAAGGCAGATGCTTAACCTACTGAGCCACCGAGGTGCCCCTTTAAATTTGCTTTTAATCTTACTGGTAAACAAATAGAAGTGGAAATAATAACTATATGGAAAAGAACTGCCTTTATAATGAAGTTGGACCACATTACTTAAATGTATTAGTATGAAACATGTGAAATGATTGAGCAGATCCTTAGAATAATTGTTCACTTCTACTTTTAAAAGCAAAATCTGGTGGAAAAAAGTCTCTAGAAGGCAAAAAGGCTGGCATTGTCAAAAACAAAGACACCAATAAACCTGTGATTGTACCAGGTAAGCTTTAAATGCTTTTATTCGTTTAAGTGCTTTCTTTAGATCTCCTTGGTGTACATTTAAGATATATTTTGAAATTATACCTTTACATTTTCAAAGGGATTGTTTTGTTGATTTTCAAAGAAAAGCCTGCATTAGGTTTGACTTAAATCAGGTCAGTCTAAGGAGACTTAAAGTAACAAACTAATTTAAGTTCCTGTTTAGATTCATTAGTGTAATTATATTAGTGTGTTTTTCTAGACTATTAAAGCAGACTATTTCATGCAGAAAACTCTGAAATAAAGACCAATATGGAAGTCAAAGCCACTGAAAATAGTGCTAAGGAAACGATTTCAGGTAGGTCAAAAAATTTTTATTTTGTTCTCTTGTGTTTAAAGATGGAAAATTAAATTTTAAGAAAATAAGATTTTTAATTTTGTGTCATATTACATGTATATTTTTTAAAATATCAGGCTCATGCCTAAGTGAAATTTAAAATATTATGATTCAGATCTTCACCTTCTTGATTATTCTGAAGTTTTCCTCTTACAAGAAATAAAATGAAACATTATTTAAAAGCCGTTGTTACTTCTGTAGCTATTTCCTTCTTAAATTTTCTAGTGTTTTTATCAGTTGTGTACATTTTCATGTAGCTACTATTTAATCCATTGTGGGAAAAGAGGGATCTTGGTAAATAAGATATGTCTGCATGAATTCTTATCTTATTTTGTATCTTAAGAAGCTGCTGTGGAGGCCACAGAAAAAGAACCAGTTAACAAGGTCAGTTTTTCTATTTTACTTATTATTTAAAAGTTTAGGAAATTTTGACACTATATTTTTCTTACTGTAAACCCACTAAAAAATGTGCAGGATTGGCATGGTGAGGAATCTGTCATTTGTGATTTTTTTTTTTTTTAAGTTTTATTGCTTCACCTTAGGTTTTTGTTTTTGTTTTTAAATAGAGAGGTGGGGGAGGGGCTGAGGGAGAGGGAGAAAGAATATTAAGTGGGCTCCGGGGTGGATCTCAGGACCCTGAGACCATGGCCTGAGCCTAAATACAGAGTCAGAGGCTTAACCAATTGAGCCACCCAGGCACCCCTGTCATTTGTGACTTTTTAGATAAGGTTTGAGATGCAGAGTAAGTTACAAAAGTTTAAGTGTAGATTATCAATAAATGTACATGTTTTTGAGGTTTACTTTTTACCAAGAAAAAAAGTTTAGGCCAAAATGGGCTTTTGAGTAGAAAAACGGGTTGTCAAATTAAAACCAGTAGAATTTTCTGAAGTCTGTTTTTCTTTTTTCTTAGAGGCAAATGGGAGATAAGTTAGTATTTAGAATACCAGTTCTCTGTGTTTTTAGAATAGCGAGTAGAGTTTGAAGTTTTATTTGCAGGGCATAAAGCTTACACGACTGTTTTTCTGTGGTTTCCTCTGTCATGACTGTATTAATATTTTGTTAATTTAGATTTTACTGGTTAAGATCTTGAGATCATTCAAGTCCTAAACAATAAGTTTATTTTTGACTGGTAGATTCATTCTTCAAGTAGTAACTAAGTAGTATGTCTTAACTATTTTGTTTCAGGAAGAATATTTAAAAGCACAAATAAATTGACTTAAAGCACTTCTAAAGGAACCATTTATGAACATAGTTGGTGTGCTAGTTAAAAATCATTCTCAACTGATTTATGAAAATTATAACTTGCTGTCTCTCCCCCCCACCTGCTTTTTTTTCCAAAAGAAAAGTCACAGGTTGTCCAGTTTACCATAGTACACCTTTGGGGATTTTCTCAAAATTCATTAAAAGGAAAAACTGGCATTGATGAGAGTTCTCTTGAAGAACAGATCTGAAAGAAGAGAAGGCAGAAAGTATTTACTTTGTGGTGGGGATTGGGTTGTAGAGAAAGGTTTCTAAGGCACCAGGGAAGCTTTTTAAATTTGTCTAAAAGATTATTTTATTCAGCAAGATAAAAGGATATGCTCTGACTTGGAGCTTGGGGAAGTTAGCATCACATGGCACAGGAATGGCAGCAGTGCATGAAGGAGCTGTTGTCAGAGACAAACTGGTGTTTTTAAACTTGCACTTTAAAAAAAATAATAAACTAGCATTTTAATTTTTATTATTTTATTATTTTTTTACTTTTTTTTTTAGGTTTTTTTTTTTTTTTTTTTTTAAATCTCTATACCCAGTTTTGGGTCTTGAACTCACACCCCAAGATCAAGAGTCGCATGCTCCCCTGACTGAGCCAGCCAGGTGCCCCTTACACTTGTATTTTTAAACAGTGGTTGAAAAAGAGAACTAAAAGCCTTGACTAGAGGACAGATGGTATGACTGAAATGATGCTGTGTTCTTGAAGAGAGGAAATTCGCATTTTATTTTGTTTTCAAGGTTCAGACTGGCCGCCTTAATTGATAAGATTTAGTATTAAATGCAGTTTAAATACTAACATAACATGATCTGCAGCATAAACTTAAGTAAATACAAAAGCAGTTAAAGAAATTTGAATGTCAACTCTTAAATTTGTTTTGAAGGAAACAGAGGAAATGTGTGTGGTACTTATTTCTAATTTGCCTAATAAAGGATATTCTATAGAAGAAGTTTACAACCTAGTAAAACCATTTGGTGGTTTAAAGGATATTTTGATTTTATCATCTCATAAAAAGGTAAGCGTTGATAATAGCTGTTCATATTGTCTGAAGCACATTTTGAAAAACATTAAGTTCACAAAACTAAAAAGAAAGGGTTTAAAAGCAGCACCTCAAAATAATTAAGCCACTCAAGCTAAGGGATTTTTAAAATATAAAACAGATACCCCATATTTAGTGTTATTCTCATCTGACCTAGTTTTAATGATGGAGAGGATGGCTTACTAAAGGTGTCAAAATTTTGCTCAAAATTTTAGTCTAAAGAAAATGTTTTAATCTTTAATATGTTAATGCAGAGTTTTATAACAACTTATAAACTTCATAGCACTTTTTTACTAGTAGTATTCCTGCTGTTTTACCAATTGCACTCAAATGGGAAGTAACCATTCTCAGACAAAGATGTCATCAGTACTTAGAATAACCTAGGTTATCTGTGTGTTTTACGTTTTTGGTAATAAGTACATACTGCTTTTGTAATTTTAAAACAAAACAGAATATTATTAATAAAAACAACTTGTGGGAGGTATCTTATAGGAAGTGAGATTTCAGGAAGGTTTAAATAATGGAAACACCATTCCGGTGGTTAGTAGTAGTGTTCTTACATTAGAAAGGAGTTGGTGATCGCTAGAGATCTTTCAGAGTAGGATATATGTTTGCTGGTAGTCAGAGCCAGTGTGCTTCAGAAAACAAGAGTAGAAGAAGAGCGTGAATACAAGTGAGTTAAATGCAGTTTCACATAATGTTAAAAGTAGATTATTTGAATGGTTGCACGACTTCGTAAGTTACTAAAAACCAATGAATTCTATACCTATACTGGTGAACTTTATGATATATAAATTATATTTCATTAGAGCTGTTTTTACTTAGAGACAAGAATAAAAGGAATTTTTTAATAAAAATTTTTTTATGTGACAGTACATTGAAATGGGGGAAATTGTGGGAATCTGGAAATGAATAATTCAGATTCATACTTTACATCATACACCAAAGCTTAAGTAGATACGTTAAATATGAAATCCAAATACAGAAAATTGTAGATTATTATCTGCCCAGTTTTGATTAGAGTTGAGTAGAATTATCAACTGTTTGGAGATTTAATACTTTTCTAGACCTTATGTGGGAAAAAACCAGATTCAGTCATACAAATATTTGTGAATTACTATTAACATAAAGCAAGATGTAAATTAAAAACTAAAAATATTTGTGTAAAAGGGAAACAAAGATTCATATCCTCATTACACTATAAAATATTACAAGTTCAATAAATAAATTGGCAAACAACACAGATAATTCCTTTAAAAAAAAAAAGAATTACAACTATGAACAAATATATGGAAGATTTCTACCTCACTGGCTATCAGACACAGAGAAGAATATTCAACTAGTCATTTACCCAGGGATGAAAATTAAAACCAAAATGATGGAACTATAATTTTAGGAGAACAACAAAATTAAAAATAACTTGGTAATCATTACACATTTCTTTGGTTCTTTCAATTCTCATATTTCTCAGTCATTAAATTTATTTATTTAAGTATTTATTAAATATCTGCTATATGCTAGATACCGCTCTAGGTACTAAGGGTTCAGTGATGAATCAGATAAATAAGATTTTCCTTAATGTCATTTACTAGAATGTCCCCTCTTATTTCTCTCTTTAGTATTGCCTTATGAGTTCAGTCATTCATTATTTCTTCCTTGTGGTTGTAATACTTTGAGTCTATTGGCCTCACTTTCTGAGGAATGCGTTTTTTTATCTTAATGTTTACTAAGTTATTTAGTTGACTCAAGTATTCTTTTCAAGAAAAAGTAACTTAAAGACATTTATTTTTTTGTTCTTGTACTTTCTATTTTAAAAGATATTTATGGAAATAAATAGAAAATCTGCTGAATCTATGGTAAAATTTTATACCTGCTTCCCAATATCAATGGATGGAAATCAACTCTCAATAAGTATGGTTCCTGAAAACATGAATATAAAAGACGAGGTAAATAGTAGACTTGCCGTCGTTTTTACTGGAATATTATAAAAGTTTTAGATTGGGTTTATTGTAGTTGGTTATGCTTTCGAGCTTGTGTCTTCAGGTTACGTATTTTCTCTGAGTTATTGAGAAAGCTTCTTCCTGTCTCTTCACAGTCTCCAATCCCAGTGTTTGAGAGTTATTTCCATATGGAGGGAATCTAATCCCTCATGTAGGTCAGAATGGAAAAAAGGTTGAAAACTATCTGTAGACAACTCTGTTCTTATTTTACTGCCATTATCTGTCCTCCAAACTGGAATCCCAGATGTTATCTTTAATTTTTCTCTATTTTCTCACAACCAGTCTTGTATAGGTCTTGTATATTTCAAATCATAAATATTTCTGTAATTTGTTCCCTCTTTATCCCGTCCATCATTGCTTTGTTTCTTGAAAACTCCAACTATAAAGTAGTTCTTCATGTCTCCTACCTTTAGTTTTGTCTCCCTTAAAATCTTTCTCCACGAAGTAATGAGACTGACATAAAATTTAAATCTGTTCAAAGACAACTGATTTAGAAACCCTTCACTTCTTTGTGGCATACAAATATTTATTTATCAACCGCTAAGAGGCATAAAACAGTTTTTAGAATCTCTAGAGGAAGGTGGAAATACATGTTATTTGAGAAAGCCTTCCATTGAGAATCACTCTGATGTAATTGGTAGAATTGTTTTATATGTGTCAGTATTGTTAAAAAGGGAAAAAAAAGTTTTAAGAACCAGAGTGTCCTAAGATAAAGTTCCTTTCCTATGCAGGTAAGCCGTCCATTAGCTAGCCTTTCCCAGCTCTGACATTTTTGTCTCATGCTACTCTTAGCCTTCTTTATAATCAACAGTACTAAATAACTGTACATTTAATACTCTGTACTTTGGTGGGTTTTTTTGTTTTTTTTTACTAGGCTACATTTCTGTTCTTCCTCATCCTCTACTTTAGTTAACTTTTTGTTTTACAATTTGACTTCTCTTATTGTCTGCTAAGTTAAATCTCTTATTCCTTGTATATGAATTTGAATGTCCTCCCCTGACACCACCTTATTAATCTTTAATATGCTTAAGGGGAATAGGAAGAATTAAAGTGTATTAAGATAGGAATTGAATAATTTGTTTAGGAAGACGGAAAGATTTTTTAGAAGGAATAAAACTTTTGCTGACTTCTCATTTTATGAAATAGTGCTTAATGCTGATTCATATAGATTATTTTATTATAAATCCTGACTAAATAAATATATGAATGAGGAAGACTTACATCTCCCACTTTCCCTCTGTTTTGTCTTTCTAGGAAGCTATATTTACAACCTTGATTAAAGAAAACGATCCAGAGGTAAGTTTTGCATTTAAATGCTTTTGTACACTTGTTTAATTGATGGAAATATTGGTTATTCACCTGTTACAAATAAAAGACTACTCATCTTAAAATATTGAGGTGACGGTGAGGGCATGTGATGTAATGAGCACTGGGTGTTACATGCAACTGATCAATCACTGAACTGTACCTCTGAAACTAATAATACACTATATGTTAATTAATTGAATGTAAATAAAAAAATAAAATACTGAGGTGATGAAAATATCAGATGGATCTTCTCTTGGCAAAAATAAGAAATAAAGGGTCATGGTAATCCTTAATGGAAATATTTTCTAGATACTGGAGCCATATTAAGTGGCTTAGGTATAAAGTATTTTGGGTACATATTATGTTGATAGAAGAAAGATTATACTTCTTATTTTAGTATATTGTTTCATTGATTACTGAAATCTAAAACTAAGATCTCACTGTCTTCACTCACATAGTCATTTTCTTACTCTTGGGAGAGGGTATCATCTGACCTCTGAAAAATTAAATTACTGTTAATCTGTGTTTTATAGTTTGATACTTCAGCTGTGTTTCTCTTTTTCTGTGCTGTCTCTTAAAAAAAACTACAGGCAAATATAGATAAAATTTATAATCGATTTGTACATCTTGATAACTTACCAGAAGATGGACTTCAGTGTGTGCTTTGTGTTGGACTTCAGTTTGGAAAAGTGGCTCACCACGTATTCATGAGTAATAAAAACAAGGTAATGAGGTCCCTCCTGTTTTACCTATATGTTCTGTAGAGAATAGAATATGACTGAACCCTGTGCTCTTTGGGTTTGTGACTTTTAATCCATCTTCTGAACTGAAGCACCTATAAACATTATTTCTTATCAGAATTATGATAGATCAGCATATTTTCTCCTGGGCTATAATAACAAGGAAGAGATGATGATTTTCTCCTCTGAACTCCTAGTGGTTTTTTTTTTTTTTTAAAGATTGATATATTTATTTATTTTGAGAGAGTGAGCAAGCAGAGGGAGGGGAAGAGGGAGAGGGAGAATCTCAAGCAGAGTCCCCACTGAGTGGGGAGCCTGCCATAAGGCTTGATCCCATGACCCTGAAATCCTGACCTGAGCTGAAATCAAGAGTTGGACATGTAACCGGTTGAGCTACTCAAGTGCCCGAGAACTCCTAGTTTTAATGGAATAAAACTTGCACAAGGGAGAAAGGTAATATGTGCAAAGAGCATTATCTTATGGGAAAGTTTAGACTTGAGTTCATCTAGCCTTAACTACCTTTGTGACCTTGGCTGAGTTGACTTAAAATTTTGGTTGGTTCTTATTTGTAAAATGAAAAAGGTGTTACCAGATACTTTCTAAAGTTCCTTCCAGCCATAAAGCACATAGAGAGTTAGGTCTTTTTGTTTAGTTATATGGAAAGAAATATAAAATGATCATCCCTTAGGGGTTTGGTTTCCTTCTTTAAAAGAAATTGTTAACGTCTTTACTTTTTCTATGCCCTCTGTGTTTAATATTTAATTCAGATACTTGTCTAGTAAAATTAGATTTTGAGCAACTACATATTACCTAGAAAGGTAGGATTTCATAACAAAGTTGACATTGTTTCAGAAAAAGTACCTAATTCACCAGAGGTAGATACTAATTTCTTTGATATGCTTCTAACTGATACATGGAGCATGTTTGATACTTTAGAAATAGTGTGACATAGGAGGGAAGGGAGATGACAGATGGTATAAGGAATTTTGAACTTTTACTTTAGATATGTTTAATCTTCTGGTAGGTATTTTTTTAATTTCTTAAAAATACCTATCATACTTTTCCATTTTACCTGGACTTTGCAACATTTTAAGGATTGTTTTCTCTTGTTTCCTTTGAAGTGAAGATTAACTTCACCTTTGTAATCACATTTGGAAGTCTGGAAGAAAAATGTATCTATTTAGAAAAATTAAAAAATTTTTTAAAATGCATATAACTAAATTTACTGTTCTAACCATGTTTAAGTGTCCATTCAGTGGCATTGAGTATATTCATGTTGTTATACAATCGTCACCGCAGTCCATCTCCAGAACTTTTTTTTTTATCTTCCCAAACTGAAACTCCCTGTCCGTTAAACAGTAATTCCTCTGTGCCTCTCTTCCTAGCCCCTGACAACCAGCATTCTACCACTGTACTTTCTGTCTCTACGAATTTGACTACTTTAGCTATCTCATATTATAAGTGGAATCATACAATATTTGATCTTTTGTGATTGGCTTATTGCACTTAGCTTAATGTCTTCCAGCATATATTGTAACATGCTAGAATTATCTTCCTTTTTAAAGCTGAATAATAATCCATTGTATGCATATACAACGTTTTGTTTATCTACTCATCCGTTGATAGATACTTAGTTTGCTCTACCTTTTGACTATTGTGAATAACACAGTTCTTTGGGGTAAATACCACAAAGTGGAATTCCTGGATCATATGGTAATTCTATTTTAGTTTTTTTAAGGAACTACTTAATGTATTTTTTTTTTTTTATCTTCTCCAAAGGCAATTCTTCAGTTAGATAGTCCCGAATCTGCTCAGTCAATGTATAGTTTTCTGAAACAAAATCCACAGAACATAGGTGACCATGTTTTGACCTGTACATTATCTCCAAAAATGGACTCATCAGAGGTAAGATTATTTTCTATCAACTTTTGTGCTTTTAGAAAATGAAGAAAGTGTAAAGGTCATTCTTCTAAAGCTAGAAGGTGTACTCTGAAGGAAATTGCAAGAATTATTCTTGGAGAGGGGCGCCTGGGTGGCACAGCGGTTAAGCGTCTGCCTTCGGCTCAGGGCGTGATCCCGGCGTTACGGGATCGAGCCCCACATCAGGCTCCTCCGCTGGGAGCCTGCTTCTTCCTCTCCCACTCCCCCTGCTTGTGTTCCCCCTCTCTCTGGCTGTCTCTATCTCTGTCAAATAAATAAATAAAATCTTTAAAAAAAAAAAAAAAGAATTATTCTTGGAGAGTAGCCAAACTGGTACTGAGTTTAGGTATTCTTCCTTTTAAAAATTCGTGTTGCAATCACTACTACAATTTTCATGGTTTATGGAGCAGTATAAATTTGTCTAAATTACAATAAATTGAATAATTTTGAAAAATGCAGTATATTCATTCTGATACCTGTTAATGGACATATATGTAGAATGATTCCATATATGTAACATGATCATGATTCTCTCCAGAGTGCAGAATCTACTTTGAGTCCATTTTGGCCATTTGGCTTAAGAAGTTTACTTATTCTTGGGGCGCCTGGGTGGCTCAGTCGTTGGGCGTCTGCCTTCGGCTCAGGGTGTGATCCCCGAGTCCTGGGATCGAGCCCCATGTCAGGCTCTTCCTCTGGGAGCCTGCTTCTTCCTCTCCCACTCCCCCTGCTTGTGTTCCCTCTCTCGCTGGCTGTCTCTCTCTGTCAAATAAATAAATAAATAAAATCTTAAAAAAAAAGTTTACTTATTCTTTTCTCTAATATAAACTCTTGTATAAGACATAAGAGTTTACAGATTATTGGCTTACACAGTAATAATACATGTATGAAAACTTATCCACCTTTGAAAGAATTAAATTCAAACTCAGATGTTTTCTCTTTCTAATGCTTCATTGTGTCTCTATAACAGGAGGTAAATAATGGGACCTGTATTTGGTGTCTGCATGTTTTTTGTTTATTAGTATGCTAAAAATCTTGTGCTAGCTCAAGAAAAAGAAAATTCCACCATCTAAAACCAAATTAAATAAAGGATCTATAAGTAAATGCATCATTGATAGGTACTGGGTTTTTTTTTAAGATTTATTATTTTAGAGAGACAGAATGGGGGGGAGGGCCTGAGGGTAGGGAAGAAAGAAAAATCCTCAAGTAGACTCCCTGCTGAGCATGGAGCCCAACATGGGGCTCCATCTCATGACCCTGAGATTATGACCTGAGTGGAAAACAAGAGTTGGACGCTTAACTGACTAAGCCACCCAGGCACCCATGATAGGTACTGATTTCAGCACAAATTTGAGTGGCTTGTTTAACCTGATAATTTCAGAAAAAATTTGAAAGTTTTTAGCATTTTTTTTTCTTAACAGAACATGGTATTTTTAAAAATTTGTTGTTTTGATATTTCGGTTTTTTTTTCTTTTAAAGATTTTATTTATTTATTTGACAGAGATAGAAACAGCCAGTGAGAGAGGGAACACAAGCAGGGGGAGTGGGAGAGGAAGAAGCAGGCTCATAGCGGAAGAGCCTGATGTGGGGTTCGATCCCATAACGCCGGGATCACGCCCTGAGCCGAAGGCAGACGCTTAACCGCTGTGCCACCCAGGCGCCCCTGTTTTGATATTTCGAAGTTATTACTTTGTTCAGAGTTACAGTCAACACTGATGATATAGAAATTTTTCTTCTAAGAATACAGTCCCAAATTTTTAGACTTAAAATGAAACAAATGATTATAGAAAACGTCTACCCGAATGATACTTTACTTCCCAGGCTTTTACTTAGAACCTTATTCTTATAGCTTATTAAATTGAAAAACCATTGTTTTACTGTAGACTTAGCCTCACACCTGATAAGATAATCTTGATCATGTTACATGGTGTCCATTATATTCATTTAACAAATAGTAAATAGATGGTTGAAGCAGGTAGACCAATTTCAGGGTATTATAATGGTCTATATGACAAGTAATGAAAGCCTCCTAAACTAGATTAAGAAATGAAAATAAATCCTGTCCCCAAATTTTTTAAATAAGTTTTTAATTTACCACATGTATAGTGAACTAATTAAGTAACATCCTTATATTATTCTTTGATACCCCCCCATTCATTTTTTTACCTACAATATTATTATGCAGGTATATAGTGCAACTTTTAGTTGTATAAATATAGTTACTCTGCATATGAAGCATGAAGGCTTGATTCTAAGTACTGAAAATAATATCTGTATTTTTGATATCTTGATGAAGAAGAAGATACTATAGAATTCGATAGTATGAGCTTGGGTCTATAAAGAAGGAAACACAGTATCTGTCCATAACTTGTATACTTGAAGGTCACTTTCTTATATCCCCATTCATTCTTCAAAATGATGCTGTTCTTGTTTTCTTCAGTGTTTGGATTATGGCTTTCCTGTACAATTCTGGTAGGGCGGTTGTTGTTGAGAGGAAAAGGGAAGACTGTCTTCATGTTACTCAGGCCACTAATTACTATTTGTTGAATGGAATCTACTCTCTTGTTAAAGCTCCCTGTTCTAAATTTATGGCCATGTTTCATAAAGCAACTGTACACCTTTATTTTCCTTTTATTGCTCTTCTGAGTTATTTCTGTTCTTGGATTCTGTATCTCCTCTTCTCTTGGATTTCTTTTCTGTTTGTTAGATTACATCATCAATAATTTTCCCCCAGAAAGTATGTGTGGACAGTAAACTTTCTGAATCCCTGAAATTGACTTTATTTTGCTCTTATATATTTCATTGATAGTTTGTCTAGATGGAGAAGTCTGTGCTCAGCTTGTTGTTCCTTTCATTGTTTTTCTTAACCTGTATTAGTTTTTTTGTTTGTTTTGTTTTAAATAAATCTCTTCACCCAACATGGGGCTCAGATTCACAACCCCAAGATTAAGAGTTGCATGCTCTACCTGCTGAACCAGTCAGGCGCCCCTTAACCTGTGTTGTTAAGAAGGCTGATTCTTTTTTTTTTTTTTTTTTTTTTAAGATTTTATTTATTTGCGCGAGAGAGAACACAAGCAGGGGTAGTGGCAGAGGCAGAGGGAGAAGCAGGCTCCCCACCGAGCAGGGAGCCTGATGAAGGGCTTGATCCCAGGACCCTGGCATCATGACCTGAGCTGAAGGCAGACACTGAGCTACCCAGGCACGCTGAGAAGGCTGGATCTAATCATATCATTATGTATTTTGTTTTTTTCCTTTGAAAACTTTAAGCATTTTTTGATTGGTTCATTAAACAAATACCTGTCTGATTCCTTTCCTATACCAGCACTGTTTTAGACATTGGATGACATTGATAAACAGAGGAGTTGAGGTCCTAGTCCTCAAGGAGCTTATATTTTAGTGGAGAAGAGGGACTATAAAAAGATTCTATGTGTACACAAACACACACACACACAATGTCAGATGGTTAAAAAAATGCTATGAAGTGTTATGGAGACCAATCAAAAGGATAGAGAGTAACGGATGGGGGGAATGTATATTTTAGAGTGGCAGCAATAGTCCTGAGGAATAGTTATTTGAGACCTGAGCAAAGCAAGAGAGCAAGCTCTACAGTAACAAGGAGAGGAGGTTTTTAAACTGAAGGGCAAGTGCTAAGTCCTTAAGGACAGATTTGATGATTCAGGGACTCCAAGGAGGATCAGTATGGCTAGCCCAGTGAGCTAGGTTTTATCTTGGTTTGGGACTTATTCATAAATCCTGCTTTAGAGCACTCAGTGAATTTATAAAGATTAGTGTACTCCTTCACCTAAAGAAGGTCTTCCTCTTATTATTTCTTTGATTATTTCTTCTCTTCAAATTTTAATGTTCTTTCAGGAGGTAGCACCTATACTGATTTTGTGGAGTATTTCATTATCTGAAATATCTTCAGTTGATTTTGTGTCCTTATCTTTCTCTCTGTTGTGTATTTATTTATGAATAAAGAAGCAAATTAGCTAATGCAGGTATCTGGTATAGATTTCCTCTGCTGTCATATAGGCGCCCCCACCCCCCAAAAAAGCTTTTCCCATGAATGGGAAGACTGATTGTAAATGCTATGGATGGGGCTTATCAACTGTCATCTTTAATTTTGGTTATGTATCATTAGAGTGTAGACTGAATACCCAACAAAATGCCCCAGTAAAGAAGGCCTTTACTCTGGGACTCCCGTCACCCACACCAGAAATCCTCTCTAAGCACATTATTCAGTTTCTTTGAAGTATAATTTTCAGTTTTTAATATATCTAAAGAAAGATAATTTTCAGCTCAGAACACACATGATTCCTGGAGAAAAAGCCTACACCTAGTATAAGATGTAAAGAACTGACAGTTTTTGCTGTTTTGTTCACTGATGTGTCTAGTGCCTGGACTGGTGCTTGGTGCATAGGCATTGAATTTTAATTCTTCCATTTTGGGTCCTAGGACATTGATTTTTTGGTGGTTCAGATATATGTTTAAAAGGATTATTGTTAGGGGTGCCTGGGTGTCTCAGTCAGTTTCAACATCTGATTCATGATTTCAGCTCAGGTCTTGATCCTCAGGGTTGTGAGTTCAAGCTCCGTATTGGGCGGGTGTGGAGCCCACTTAAAAAAAAGGGATTGTTAAATTTTGTTCAGCACTTCTAGGTGTTTTGATTAGAAAGCTTTTTAAGTCCCCTAATCTCCCTTATAAATAGAAGTCTTTTTAAATAGTAATTGCACAGTGAAGATGTTGCTTGGTTGATTTTGTTTGTATTCTTGAAAAAAAGCAGTATTTCCAAGCTTTTAACGTTAAAAAAAGTTTCTTTTTTTTTTTAAAGATTATATTTATTTATTTTAGAGAGCGTGTGCACCCAGGGGAGGAGGGCCAGAGGGAGAGGGGCTGAGAGAATCTCAAGCAGACTCGCAGCTGAGCGTAGTACCTGAATGTGGGGCTTGATCTCAGGACCCTGAGATCATGACCTGAGCCAAAACCAAGAGTCGGATGCTCAAGCAACTGTGCTACCCAGGCGTCCAAAGAGTTTCTTATTTTTATCAATGTTAAGGAGACTTTTTTCTCATTAATTGCTGTGTGTCAGTTATTCTCTATCACCTAACTAGGGCTCTTTATCTAACGAGAAAATAATTTTAGAACCTGATAGTTATGTGGACACTAAAAACTGTTTTGATATATTTTTAAGATGTGGTCTTGTTTTTTTAGCTTAGATTTTAAGAACTGAAAACATTGCATTGATGGGTTAAATATTTGAAATCCAGTAAAATAGTCTCTAATGAAATAATGGAATTGTGTTACAGGCTCAAGCTGACAAAGACCCAGAACTAGGAAAAGAAAGGTATGTTGCTTTAAGTTGGCTAACATTTTTGCATAGTATTTAATTACTGAATTTTGTTTTTGTATTTTATGATAATTGTTCACTTGTAGCAAAGTGTTTGTAGCTCTCATATCCATTTTGTGTGTGTGTGTGTGTGTGTGTGTGTGTGTGTGTGTGTATATATATATATATATGAATGTTATGGAGGGTGTGTGTGTGTGCGTGCGCGTGTTTATGAGGTTTTTTTTTTTTTTTGACTGTTCAACCAAGCGTTTTGTTTGGTTTTTTAGTCTCTTTCAGATATTTACTAATTTTTTAGAAAAACTAAATTTGTAAACACAGTTTGAATTAAATACATAAATATGACTTCTTTATGAAATGTTTTGCTAGACTCTTGAACAACTCGACTCCGTTATCAGCATTACATTCTTGTTAGTTTTTTCTGTTCCACAGTAGTTAAACACAGTAATAAAATTTTAATCATTTTGTATAATCTTTTAAAATTTCATGGACATAAAACCAAAAAGAAGGTATTCAGTATGTATTTACTTTCCGAAGACAGCTGGAGTGGGGGAAAGGATATTTATAAAGCAAAATAATGTATGAAAGCTTGGATGAAAGATGGGAACTTGTTCTTCAATGTATACACGAACTAGTGACTCACAGTCTTGTTCTGACCACGTATAGTACACCCTCTTCTTAGTAACTTTTTCGTCCTGAAAGTTTATATGGGAGGGGATGAGAACAGGCAAAATGTAGAATATTATTAATATATCCATAGGAGATTTCCTTTAAATAGGAAATTTATTTAAAGACTTTACACCAATTATAAACAAAAGCATCACATTCATGATGAATCAGCTTTGCCCCACCAATTAATAACCTTCTTTTTACTGCTCTTCATTGGGAATCACTGGTTTAGAATTCCTTTCCCTCTTTAATACTAAGTGATTTGCTCTTATTTGTTAGTCAATGTAGTAAGAGCTTATCAGTTTGAAAGAGCATTTTGAAAGTGTTTAAATATGGAAAGTTTGTTTTATTTGATGTACTAATTTTAAGATGCCTGAAAATCAGGATGTCTTATGGATTTTTCTTAGTAATTCTTATATGAGGCTTTTAAATGATAAAGATGATTAAGAGTGTTTTAAAATATGGTGGTAACTTTAAGCAATTAGATTTCCTGTATATGCCAGCACAGACTTTTTTTTACGTTGTACACCATCATACCAATTCTGTTCATATGTCCAAGAAGTATACCAACAGCACTGTTCGCTATAAAAGCCCACGAAGGGCAATAAGTTGGTAATGCTACATGTAACGTAGATGGACCTGTGGTTTGGCCACAGTAACTCTGGCTAAGTGAGTAGGCTCTTTCAAAAATTGATTTTATAAATGAATCTCATTTTATAGATTTCATTTGACATAGTTTAAGGTCTGCAAGAACAGCTATTGTCTGTGTTCTGGTCATTTTTTTCCTCTCATTATCTTGACTTTCTAGTCAAAGATTTCTTCTTGAGGAGTTTACAGATAGTTGTCTATTATGGTAATCTTACAAAATTAATTTTTAAAATTCTAGTACTAATAATTTCCATTTTGCAGTCAGTTTTTTCTGACTTATATGACGTTAGGAAAAAAGACGCAGGATGGGGCCTGAATACCTCACATTTCTTTATTGGAGTAAACTGATCCTGGGAAAATACTGGTGCTCGTTGTTTTTGTTTTTGAAGCACTTGCAGGTGCTGATTCATCATGAATGTGATGCTTTTGTTTATAATTAGTGTAAAGTCTTTAAATATATTTCCTATTTAAAGGAAATCTCCTATGGATATATTAATAATATTCTACATTTTGCCTGTTCTTATCCCCTCCCATGTAAACTGTATTTACTTACCATGTGATTAACGCTACAAATAAGAATCCTAGGTGCAGTTTTCACCAACCCATTAACAATGTTGAGAAGTACCCAGTTGCCCTCTTAAATAAATACTAATCTTCAGTATTGTTAAGTTGCAGTCTAAAGTTTCTCAGAAAGTGTAGGATATGGTGTTGTTAACCTTTGTTCTCACACCCAGCTTGTTTTGAGTTTTGAAACCCTGTTATTATGGAGGGATGGAAGTGGGTCAGGGGTGGAAATTAGATATCTATATCCCGAATGCCTTCCCTATTTCTTTTTTGTGCATTTCTCAAAATATGGCTGTGTATTCCTTTGATATCTAAAAGACTGGGTGTTTTTTTTGACTCCGGTGTTAATAATTTTACATAATTGACACCTCAGATGGACTTTTCAGGCTAACCTGATGAACATGGAGACTTTTCCCCATATTAGCCAGAAAACTAGATATTAATTTTTGGTAAATGAATTCTGTGAGGAAAGCACTGTAATTTTATTTATTTATTATTTATTTTTTATTTATGATTTTATTTATTTAAGCTAGAGAGTGCACAAGAGGGTAAAGGACAGAGGGAGAGGTACACTCCCCACTGAGCGGGGAGCCTGATGTGGGGCTCGATCCCAGAACTCCGGGATCATGACCTGAGCCGAAGGCAGACACTCAACCAACTGAGTCACCCAGGCGCCCCAGCACTGTAATTTTAAAAGACAGAAACACACAAACATTGTAGTAAGCTATTTTTCAAGTAGGTCCATGCTCTGTTTGAAGTATGGAACTCCATAGTGATTCATTTTGTATAAAAGATAATCGCTTTTTCTATTGACAAACTTTAAATATGGTAAAGGGGAGGGACTTGCTATATCCTAGAGCCAGTAATCAAAATCTCCATTGTTATCCTTCTAGCTGAGTAGATTGGTGTTTTTGTATAACCCTAACTTACAAAGCCTTTAGGGTTAATGGTGCAGTTCTGTAATGAGGCAGGAATTTGAATTTAATATTCCTTGTTGGAAGTAAGTCTCATAATTCAAAAATGAAAGCTCGCATTTGAGAAATATTATTTACAGAACTGCTGTAACTGAATGTCAGAACTTCTTATCTTTGTCGTATTTGGCCGCATGTTTTATTGTGACTCATTCTAAGAATTTGAAACACTTAAAATCAGCCATTGGTATTTTTGAATATGAGGAATGTGAATAATTTCGAATAAAAAGTTTTAAACCCTTTCAGCATACAAAGGAAGCTTATACAAATGAGTATAAGTGTATGGTTAAGCTGTATGGTTACCTACTGTTGAACTTAAATAAATTCCTCAAACTCTTTGCCTCTATAACTTTTTATCAAGTGGTGTTTCTTTGGAAGTTTAATAATTAACCATCTTCGGCGGGGAAGACCACTTTTTTGGTTCAAATGATTAGACCCTGATATGGTAGCACTTGATTTTTTCAAAGTTTTGAAATACTAAACATCTCGGTACACAGATACGCATCACCTTGCATTAACTAAAGAATATTATGGCCACTCTTTGGGAAGCATATCAAGGATGTTTCATCCCCTCCTTCCTTGAGAACTAGGAGGAAAAAAACCAATATTCTTTACGATGAGGTGTTGATATGGCGTCACTTTCTGGTGTCTTCCTCTAACAGGCTGCTTCTGGTCTAATAAGTGAATATATTTGTTAAATTTGATTTGTGTTGACAGCATGCTGGACATGGTTTTGGAAGCTAAGATTTTGCATGTCATTCTTCACGATAACCTCTGACCTATGGAACATTAATATAAAAACAGTTTGTTCTGTCTCAATGAAATGAGTTGAATTACTGAATCACACACACTTTTGTTTACCTTGGATTTAGGAAGACCATAATGAAATGAGATCAGTTGTATGTACTTGCCATGTATTTTCTTCATTTCTTCTGAATAATTTTACTTGAAACTTTAAATTATGTATTGGAATTCTAAGTTATTTATTCTCTGTAACCGGAAAGATTTCTTTAATATATACCTTCTCACTCAAGTAGCCAAAGGCATCTACCTTATGTTAAGGTGATTCTATCAGTTTTGCCTCTAACTGTAAATCCAAAAGAGTATTTAAAAGATACTTCCAAAGAGAGTTTTCTTTTAGGTATCGTTATCAAGAAATACAGTTCTCGGGAAAAACAAGTCTGTCTCACATCTTAAAAAAAAAAAAGTTGACATGGTTAGGAGTATAGCCTTTTCTCCCTACCAGTTTCTATTTCTGTTCATTTTAGGTAAGATTCACTTAAAATTTTAAATTTCAATGCATGGATTATTAGTTTTATTGTAGAACTATACACATATTTTATTATTTCAGTAACCTCTGTTGGGAAGATCTTAATAATTTGCGATGTCTCAGATTCACGTTCAGCCTCCTCATGTCTAGTGCAAATGTGACACAAGGAAAAATTGGTTATAAGGATTATATTAATGGTCATAATTTTGTCATTATTTCCTTTGAACTAAAAAGAAATCTTCAGTGCAATGGAGGAGGATCTCTTTTAAAATTTTATATTGCTTACATATTTGTGTCAAAACATCTTAACCATTCTAATGCCGATTGGCTGGATTTCCTAGTGCTTATTACTAATGCATCAGGAAGTCTTAACAGTTGGCATCAACAGGATTATTTATAATGGTTGAATTCTCATCATAGTTTGATTTTTGTTTGTGTTTTGTTTGTGTTCTTTTTTTGTTTGTTTTTAAATACTTTTAGCCCTGACTTGAAAAACAGTCCAGTTGATGAAATTGAGGTGCAAACAGCAGCTGATAGTCTCTCTGTTAAACCTAGTGAGGTTGAAGAAGAAACTGTTCCCAACGTTGAAACAGAAACTTCTGTACAGCAGGAAGAACCTTGTGAGGAAGAACCTGAAAAAGCACTACGTGACTCTGACTTTACTATTGAAACGTTGGAAGTTGAAACTCAAGGAGAAGAGGTCAAAGTGGAAATTCCTCTTGTAACATCCACTCCAATCAGTATTGAATTATTCACTGAAAATGTAGAGGAGTGTGTTTTAAATCAGCAGGTGTATACCAGTGACTTCGAGAAAGAAGAGGCAGAAATTATTAACCCTGAAACAGAATTACCAACATCTGACACTGCATTTATAGAAGAAAGGAACATCAGAGGAATTCTAGAAGAATCTCCATCTGAAGCAGAAGACTTCTTTTCTGGGATTACACAGTCCATGATAGAAGCTGTAGCTGAAGTAGACAAACATGAAATTGTTTCAGAAATAGTACCATCTACTTGTGTTGTGACCCCGGTACCAGGAATTTCCACTGGGGATGAGAAGGCAGTGAGCAAAAAGGGAATTTCTGACAAAAGTAACATGGATGAAAAGGAGGAAAATGAATTTAATAGTAAGGAAACCAGAATGGATCTGCAAATAGGAACAGAAAAGGCTGAAAAGAATGATGCTAGAATGGTTGCAGAGAAGTTGGAAAAGATCGTGACAGCAGTGAAAGAAAAGCCTGCAGAAAGTGCTGTGGCCAAGGCATGCCCAAATAAAGGAATGGGTCAGGCCAATAAGCCTGATGAAACTAGTAAAACTAGTATGTTGGCTGTATCAAATACATCTAGCACTAAATCAGGCATCAAAGCTGGTATGGTCTCTTCTCCAAAGGTAAAAGCTACAGCTTCAAAATCCGAAAACCAGAAAAGTTTTCTGAAATCTGTACTCAGAGATCAAATAAATGCTGAAAAGAAACTTTCAGCCAAGGAATTGGGTCTCCTTAAACCTACAAGTGCCAGATCAGGCTTGGCTGAAAGCAGCAATAAATTCAAACCCACCCAGAGCGGTGTTACCAGAGGAGGCAGTGGAAGAATCTCAGCCCTGCAAGGCAAGGACTCGGAACTGGATTACAGGGATATTACAAAACAGTCTCAGGAAACTGAGGCTAGACCTTCCGTCATGAAACGGCATGACAGCAACAATAAGGTGAGGAGGGTAGGAAGAATGGCTCAGTGTTGTCTTTGAAATGAGTAGCTCTGCTGTTGTAGCTTTGGAGTAAGAGATGTAATCTTGTTTGGTACTTTCATCTCCTCACTCCACCCCCAAGCTCCCATTTCTCTTAATGATTCCACTGATTTAAGCCAATAGACATTTAGAATAATAAGTTCAAGTTTGTAAGTTATTAACAGGTTTGAAAAGCATTTTTTGGATAAAATGTGGTCAGAAATACAAGTGTGGTTTAAAAAAAAAGAAGTCTGCAGTGACTTTCCTGAGGTGATTTACCATTGTGCTTCTGAATGGGAAACCGTTTTCTCTTTTAAGTTGAAGCTTCCTTTATCAGCTTACTGATTGCCCAACTTAGACACTGTGGGTATAGGGAAGAGAAGATCAGTAAAACTGAATTTACCTACAACTTAAGAGATGATGCCTATGTTGTTAAAATGATTGTTGACTTAGTGTGGTATACCTGGTACTATTTTCATAATGGAATGTGTTTGGATATCGTTTGGTGTTTGGATTCTTTTTTTAAAAAGAACATTAATAACATAGTTGTAAATTCTCTTTTTCTGTATTTTTTACTTAATATTTCAGACTTTGGCTGGGCAAAACACTAAGAATCCTAAAAGCACCACTGGTAGAAGTTCCAAATCTAAAGAGGTAAGAAACAGTTCACTAATACTAATAAGCCTTCTATTCTGTCCTTCCACGGAAGAGTTCATCTGTCTTATAACTAGTGTCTCTCCTGTAATAATCAATTTAATAACAGAGCAAGGGACAGGAATGAGATATTTTATTTTTGACCCTACCACCAATTTGTTTTTTGACCGTGAGCTAGGTTAAATTGTTTGTGTGCATGGTGCAGGCAAAAAGTTGTGCAGGGGCAGGAAGGGAAGAAAAAGGTAGAAAAATCCCTCCAAGCTCCTGTTGAGAGCAATAGGTTATAAACACAACAGAACCATATGTGTTAAAGGAGACTGGTGTTTGACTAGAGTCCTTGCAATTTTGTGGAACTTCCAAACAGGTGGTCCTTTTGAGATGGCTCAATTTAAACCTAACTGGATGGGCTCTAAGATTTACTTTCCTGGTACTAAGTTCTGCCAAACAAACGTGTTATTTTTGTTGTTGTTTGATATTTTAGGTTTTTCCATTCATAGAATATTTTTTCGGTCATTTTATCCTGGCATGGAGGAGAAATGTTAATAGTTTAAGAAGCATAAGTAAGAATAATGTTTCTGTTGGCTTAATAAGTTGATAGTATAAATGCTTACAAGTTTCTTTCTCCCAAAATTACTGGGTATATGTTCTGATGTCATTATATATGCTAGTAATTGATCACTGATAGCATACTAAATTTGTCGGAGGCCTGCCGGGAATTTATTTTCCTTAGTATTGGCACCCTTTTTCAAATTACAGATACTGGTTTTTTTTTTCAAATGCAGTTATATTTGGCATTAAGTCTTATTTAGTAAGAATTTTTCCATTTAACTTTCTCTAAATATAAACTTTATATTAATGTTGTATATCTTAATTGGTCAGTGGTGTAATCTAGTTAGCTGTTTACTTTCTAGCTACATTTGAGGTGCTTCTGGCAGTCCATTAAGTCTCCTAGAACACTTGTTAGATATCAGTTAAGAGGGAACAATAAATTTTTTACATTGTAGTTTGATAAATGCTTTACATTGATAAATGCTTTAAATGTAGTATTTTTGTGCTTCATATTTCAAAACTTGTATATTACTTAGGAAACGTAATGTTAATTAGAATTAAGTAAAGATGGGGGCACCTGGGTGGCTCAGTCGTTAAGCGTCTGCCTTTGGCTCAGGGTGTGATCCTGGCGTTATGGGATTGAGTCCCGCATCAGGCTCCTCCGCTGGGAGCCTGCTTCTTCCTCTCCCACTCCCCCTGCTTGTGTTCCCTCTCACTGGCTGTCTCTCTCTCTCTGTCAAATAAATAAAATCTTTAAAAAAAAGAATTAAGTAAAGATGGAATTAGGTTGATATTGTTAGAATTTTACCTTTGGCATTGTTTACTTTGTGAATTAGAGCTAATTCATTTGTGGGACCTTAAAAAATAATTTATCTCAGCCTATCGGAAACTTCTTTGCACTGAAATTCTCACAGATGATATTTCATGCACATTTGCTGGGACTATTTGGAACCTAACCAGTTCTCAGTTAAGTGCTTCTGTTCACGGTTCTGTGTTTTTTTTTTTTTTAATCTCTTCAACAGGAACCATTATTTCCATTTAATTTGGATGAATTTGTCACTGTGGATGAGGTTATAGAAGAAGTAAATCCTTTTCAAGCCAAGCAAAACCCACTAAAGGGAAAAAGAAAAGAAGCTCTCAAAAATAACCCTTCCTCTGAACTTAACTTAAAGAAGAAGAAGGGGAAAAATCCTGCCCCTCGTGTTGTGGAGGGGGAATTATCTTTTGTAACATTGGATGAGATCGGGGAAGAAGAGGATGGAGCTGCACACCTAGCTCAAGCTCTCGTCACTGTGGATGAAGTAATTGATGAAGAAGAAATAAATATGGAAGAAATGGTAAAAAATTCAAATTCACTTCTTACATTAGATGAGTTAATTGATCAAGATGATTGCATTTCCCACAGTGAACCTAAAGATGTTACTGTACTGTCAGTGGCTGAAGAGCGAGATCTCCTCAAACAGGAACGCTTGGTAACTGTGGATGAAATTGGAGAAGTTGAGGAGCTACCTTTAAATGAGTCGGCCGACTTAAGTTTTGCTACTTTACATACTAAAGGAGATGAGGGAAATACTGGAAGGGATCCCATTGGGTTCATTTCTTCCCAGATGCCTGAAGACCCTTCTACTTTAGTTACTGTAGATGAAATACAGGATGACAGCAGTGATCTGCATTTAGTGACTTTGGATGAAGTGACTGAAGAGGATGAAGACTCTCTGGCAGATTTTAACAACCTTAAAGAAGAGCTTAATTTTGTTACTGTTGATGAAGTTGGAGAGGAGGAAGATGGAGACAATGATTTAAAAGTTGAGTTAGTACAAAGCAAAAATGACCGTCCCACAGATAAAAGAGGGGAGAGAAAAAAAAGAGCTGTGGACACAAGGAGGATGAAACTTGAAGCCTTTTCCCAAGTTGGTTCAATAAGTGAGAATGTTATGGAAGAAGGTCTGAAAACCATGATTCAAAGACACTTAGCAGGTAGATACTTAGAAGTGGTAATTTTTCTGCTTTATGAGGGGATTACATTTAAAATTTTAAAAATATATGTTGCAACATTACTCATAATTGTCCCTGTATTGATTGATATAAGAAGTCAACAAATAGTGATGGCCTGTGATATTTTCCAAAGGAATATATACAAGTTTACAGATTTCTTTTAGTTACAGAGCAGACTTTGTCCCGAGTTGTCATACTTCAAAAAAAGATGACAAAGTTGGAAAGCAAACTTCAGTGCCCAAATTGGAATGAAAGTGGTATATTTGTGTTACTGGAAAACACAGCTTTTGATTAGTAGCAGGATATTATACCAGACTGCCTCCCAGTTTTTCCTCAGATTTAGGATTTAGAAAAATTCGTGAGGGTGCCATTTCATTTTTAAGTAATATTTTGATTGTATAGAGAAATAGGTTCACTTTAGGGAGATCACAATAATTTCTGAACTAAGAATGGCATGCTGTTGCTATAGCAGTAAATTCGACTTTCTCTTTAAAGCTAAAACGCCAGCCAAGAGAGTTAGAATTGGGAAAGTGCCACCATCGGAAAAAGCTGTTGCGAAAGATCCAATGAAAGGTGAAGAGGCCTTCCAAATTAGTGAAGGTAAAGCAAGATTGATGGAAGTGGGGAGGAGAGTAGAGAGTAACACAACACAAGGTAGTGGTTGAAGTTCCAAAGGTCTACATTCTAAGAAGAAAAACTGAAAATAGAGTGGGGGTGGGGGCCGGGGTGGGGGTGGGGAAAGCAGCCTTATCTGGATAAAGATTTTGGTCTTTGTAATTTAGATTTAATGGAACATAATGGAATGGGATAACAGAATAATAAGCAATCCCTTTTGTGATAGAATGTGACAATAGAACATGACAAATTTGTGGAAATGATATACACGAAAGATGATTCTGACCAAGTTGTACCAGCAAGTAGAAATCATTGCTTAACCAGCTCTTATTTGTGGACCCAGATCCCTTGCTTTGTGGAGGTTGCCATGCAGGCCGCCAATGGATTAAACAAGATGTCTTAACTTTGATAAAATTTATTTTGAAACAAATATGGACCAGTGTCTAGTAAGGGAGAGTACTCTAGTCCCTCAACAAATATTTGTCATTATGTCCATTATATTCATAGCAAAATTAATAAAAGGTTAGGAAGAAAAGCACACAGTTCCAGATCTCAGATTAACTGATTCAGAGAGTTAAAGCAAAAAATCAACTACTTAGGAGGATTTAAACAGCACTACAAGGGATCCTTTGTTCATTCTCTTTGATATACCCTCCTTGCGCTCTTGCTGTTCTATCCTGTCTTCTCTAAAGAAAAGCTACCAACTGTGATTCAGTCCAGGTTCATTGACTCTGATCTCAGCTGGGCCTTCAGTGCTGCTCCACAATCTTATAGGCCTCCCTCCTTTCCCATTTCCTAACCAGGTGTAATATAAGTCTTTTCCCCCTCTGTATCACATACTGCTTTACCCAGCTCATTCCTCCCTGGATAACCTTGCTTTCATTTCCATTTATCAGAGCAAATACAAGATCTCCACTCTGCCAGCTTGTGTTTTATCTTCCTTGGCATCTCACATACAAAATATGGGCAAGTCTGTCCCATTAAAAAACCATGCCCTTAACCTTGGAATCCTTCTGGCTCCCATCTTTTCTCTTTCCTTTCAGGGCAGAGTATATGGAAGGAATCACCTATTTTCACTTCTTCATCTCAGTGAACTGAATGTATTTTGGCTTCTTTCTAAACCACCTTCCTGAAATTTATGTTGATAAAGAAAACCCCCGTGGATTCTTGTCCAACTTGATTTATTAAGTTTTTTTCCTTCCTGATTCAGTCTTTCTTGACTTCTCTACATTATGTGTTACTTGATCATGTGTTCTTTCTTGAAGCTGTCTCCCATGGCCAAGTGGGTACTCTCCTTCTCTGTCTGTTCTTCTCCATAACCTCTCCTTGATACCAAGCCATAGGTAGTGGTTTAATAATCTGACAAATGGCTCCTGTCGTGATTTCATGAGGGTGTTTCCCCGCAGGTTTTCTGTTCGCAGCTACCAGCTTTCTTAGAACTGCCTCATCTCAACTGAACAATAGAGAAAAGTGACTTAACTGCTTATATAACTGTTTATTTCTGTTAATGGACAATATGGTCAACAAAAGGACCTACCTGAAGAAAAAGTAATTTTCTAAACAATTTTAAACCTAAAATATTTGTCTTAATCTATTTAAATAAATATTGTATGATTATATATAATATGTATTTATTATTAAAACATAAACATCCCTTTGGAGTGGCAGGAGCAAATATGTTTGAGAAAGTTTATTAGTTAATTCTGGTGAGGGAATAAACTTTTGTAGGAAGAGACCAGAGGCTATTTTAATCAAGTCAAGAAAAGGGAGATAACCTTTTTTTAATCAACTCTTTAGGACTTGATGAACAGTAAAAAAATAAAACACAAGAAATAAGAGAGGAATAAATAATGATTTCATGGTTCCTGTCCACCCCCTCAGATTTGTTGCATGGAGAGAGCACTGAACTTGAAGTCACAAACTTTGGTTTTAGCCTTAGTCACTTTAAAAGCCTTGCAGCCTTGGGCATACCAGTTTTTTATGTCCTGGTTTCGCTTTCTCCATCTATGAAGTAATAAGGATAATGATTATTTGACCTGCCTCTCTCACATGAGATAAAAGCTGAATGAAGGATATAGATGTGAAAGGGACTTGTCAGCTACCATGTAATAGTAAGGTATTGCAGCTACTGAGGATCACCAGGATTGCTTGGAGCCAGTGTCTGTTCTTGTCTTCCCCAAGATCTTATTATGCACAGTCTGCCAAAACTGAATGTTTCTTAAATGTTATTTACTTTGCTGCACTTGAACATTTGTGATGTCACTTGTGATTCTGTTGGACAGGGCTCTCTCTCAGTTTAGGCTGAGTTTTTTTTTGATTGGGAGGGCCTCAGTACAGGGCATGAGAATTATTTTCTGCCCATGTCCTTTCCTCCTCAATCCACACTCTTTCCCACACCAGCCCTTTACATACGCTAGTTAGCTCCTGACAGTAATTACAGAACTTGAACTTCTTCCATTACTCTTTAAATTCTTCCGAGAACAATATATAAATAAAATATGCTATTGGCTTTAGTCCATTTATTCCTAACATCAGAGAATCTTGTAAGAGTGGTCCAGTGGGATTAGCCAAGGAAGGTTTACTTGGAGAGATGAGCCGTAAATTAAAATTTGAAGGCAGGGATTATCTGGTGTCAGCTTTACAGGCTGTAAATCTATTTTGAATAACTTCTTTTCCGTGAAAAATTTAATGATTTTAGTTGATGAGGAATCCGGATTAAAGGATTCAGAACCAGCACGAAAACGTAAGAAGATTGAGGACTCTTCTTTAGGGAGATCAGTGGTACCTGATGTCCCTGAAGGTAAAGTAAACATGACATTTTTCCTTATCCATATGAAATAAAAATTGAGTACCGTAGTAAGTATTCTCTTGTTTGGATGACTATTGGCATTTCTGAAAACAGTTTATTAGTCCTGTGTTTTTTTACCTAGCAAGGATTTTTTTTTTTTTTTCCTTTAAAAGTCTAGACTTTTTTCTTTTATTCCTGGTACTTTCTTTGCTGCTGTGGTAAGAACTAAGTTATACTTGTCCAGGCAGAAATTTCAGGAAAGTAAACATGCTGAAAAGCTTAGCTAGCAGCCAGCTAAAATGAGCTGAAGGAGCACCATATCTGTTTACTCAGCATATTTCTCAGGCAAACACTTGCCCATCGTTCTGCCTCTTTTTTTTCTTCTTTTATTTTAATGGGATTCCAAAGACGTTCATTTCAAAAACACCATTAGATTCTTTTTCAACAAATTGCTATTTTGAAGAAACTTTATGGTATCCGGAGGCTCTGGAATATTATAGAATTTGTTCAAAAATAAAGGTCTCGGGGGCTCCTGGGTGGCGCAGTCGTTAAGCGTCTACCTTCGGCTCAGGGCATGATCCCGGGGTCCTGGGATGGAGCCCCACATCAGGCTCCTCCACTGGGAGCCTGCTTCTTCCTCTCCCACTCCCCCTGCTTGTGTTCCCTCTCTGGCTGGCTGTCTCTCCATCAAATAAATAAATAAAATCTTTAAAAATAAAAAAAAAATAAAGGCCTCGGTTTTGTGATTAAAGGCTTAATTGCTGTTGATCCCTAGATAAGTATATATGTTTGTATGTAAGTATATACTATGATTAGCATGTTTGTCATGTTTAGATAAATTAACACAGCTATAGATATTAATTTTCCTCCTTTCTCTTCCCCCTCTTTCTTCCTTTCCTCTAGATTTAGACTTTCTTGTACCGAAGGCTGGATTCTTCTGTCCAATTTGTTCCCTCTTCTACTCAGGTGAAAAAGCAATGACAAATCACTGCAAGAGTACACGTCATAAGCAAAATACAGAGGTAAGTTTTTTTTTCTTAACATCTCATAAAATTCTTCAGGTGGTATTATAATCAAACTACTTAAGTGTTCACCCAGAATGTATATTCTTCCCTTCGGGAGAACTTTAAAGATCTGTGCCAGTTTATTCCTCTACAGTTCAGAAGTACAGTCTTGGCCGTATCTTGCCAGGAGCTTCTAGTCTTTGTTCCTTTTCCTCTGGCAGCATTCCCCAGGGTAGAGTCTGCAGATCACTAGACCCTTTAACTCTCCATTGAAGTGTCGGAAACCATGTATTCTGATGGCTCTTGCAGAGTGATGGACATGTAGCATATTAAAATTTGTGAATTGTCTAGTCAGAATCTGCTTAACTTTATATAATCCACTTCCTAAGGTGATTTAATGACAACCCCTCACCCCCCCTTTTAAGTTGTATTCATCTTTAGCAAGTGCTTCTTTAGCCATAGTTGAAGCCGTGGTTCTGATTCCTCCTGAATGTTTGAGAGTTGTTTTATATATCTTCTAAATTGAATTTGTGGCACCGACACTCAATTGACATTTATTGAGTTGTTATTTGCTGAAAGTTTATTTAATCCCCCCATCAACATTATGAGGTAGATGCTATCATTTCCAGTTTTATTTTTTATTATTATTATTTTTTTAATCATTCCAATTTTAAAGGTGAGGAAAACAGATTTAAAGAGTATCTAAACCCAGGTATCTAATCCCAAGGTCACATAGCTGGTCAGTGGCAGACCTAGGATTTTAACCTAGCTCTGTTTTATTTCTAGCCTCAAACCCTTAACCATTATGCTGTACTATCTGTGCTCTTAACTTTATCATGTCATTTTACCATTTAAAATTTCCACTGGCTTTGTATTACATTTGGAATAATACCCAAACTACTTCTTGTAGGTCTGTAAAGCCCTACATGATCTGATGATTCCTTTCTGGTTCTCTGGCCTCACTGTTATTGCTTACAATGTTTCAGTTTTTCTGGTGCTCTCAGTTTTTTGTTTCGTACATAAAAAAGGCCCGTTTGCTGCTTTTGCACCTTTATATCCCTGTTCCTTTGCCCTCTCCCAGTTCCACTTGGATAGCTGCCTCTTCCTACTTTTAGCTAAGTCTGGGCTCAAATACCAGCTTCCCAGAAAGGCTTTTGCTTAAGAAAGACCTAGCTAAAATGACAAAACTCCCTCCCACCCCTCAGTCACTTACCTTATTGTATTTCTTTTCCTTTACAGTGCTTACCAGCACCAAAATTTGTCTTAATTATTTATTCTTTTATTGTTTCTCTTCCCCCACTAGAATGTAAGCTCCATGAGGTAAAGGGCCTTACCTATCTTGTTGACCACTGAATCCCCAAGCACCAAGCATAATGCCTGGTGTATCATAAATACCAGATGACTGGTGAATGGAAGGAGAGAATGTTAATGTAAGGCACTGTGTTTCTAATCTTTATTTTGTAGGGTCAGGCTCTTTTAAATTGTAAAGTCAGTGAAATATATTAGATATGTTTTCACACACAGCAGAGCAACACCTAATATTTCATATCGCAAATTGCTTTTAACAGAAGTTCATGGCCAAGCAAAGAAAGGAAAAGGAGCAGAATGAGGCTGAAGAAAGAAGTTCTAGGTGATTGGGGGAAAGGGGAAAGACTTCATTAGAAATTCGTTTAGGGTCCAGTTGATTTGTGTATTTTTGTTATCACTAAATTTGTAATTTTTGTTTCAGAAACAAATATTCATGTTGTACAAATTTCTGATTGCCCTTGATGTGGAAAGACTGACGGGGAAAGTATGATGGGTTTGATTTTTATATCAAATCATCAGGCATGGAGAAATATCTTTTAGAAGTGTTAAAATAAATGTTCCTACTGTATATTTAAAATACCGTCTTGTGTTTGTGGCTGATTTATTAAAGACTTGCTTGCCTCTGATTTCAGACAGGAAACCCCTGTGACTTGGGATGTTTAGGGATTCTTCATGTATTACTGGAAGTCATAGCAGAGCAGGGTTTTACTTTGCTTCTACCATTCATATACAGGTTAAAGGTTTCTTAAAACTCCTTGTTTTTCTGGATAAAATCAGATTATGTATAATTGACCCAGGTAGGTTTGAGTAAAACTGCTTGATGTTTTCAGTGTATTAGGAAGATCTTTTTTCTCCTCGTGGTAACATCTGTTTCTGCCAGGATCCATTTGAGGTAGCTTCTAGCAAGTCATTTAGTATTAGCTTAAAAAACTACAAAGACAAAGCAGCCTTTACTTCCTGTGGACTCCTACAGTTGCTTTTAAACCATTTAAATTATTATTTAATGTGTTTGTAAAAAGTTGTAAAGGTGCAAAAAAATAATTCAGTGGCTTGTTGGGTGCAGGACACAGCCCTGTACTGTAAATTTTGAGATTAGGCATGCTTCAGACATAGGCCTCCTGACTTTGAATTGCTTTAATATCAGATTTCTCAGCTTTTCCAAGATTAGAGTATTACCAGTTAATACGAGAGAGTGAATGGAAGGAAATGAAAAACGACTACTTTTTTAGATCTCTTACTCCTATCATAGCACATTACCTCACAGTGAGCAAGAGTGGAGTGAAGAACAAAAATCAGCAACTTCTTGTTATTGCCCACCAAACTCACTGCACACTCAGTTCAGGCTTAGCTACAGCCAGAGCAAAATGACAAATGGCTATATGCCATAGACTGAGGAGTGGGGTGGGTGGGGAGGGGGATGGCTTGTGAATGCCGAGAGTCTGAGAATCTATTGTAATTAAAACCTTATAGGTGAGGGGCGCCTGGGTGGCACAGTTGGTTATGCATCCGACTCTTGGTTTTGGCTCAGATCGCACCCTTAAGATTCTCTCCCTCTCTGCCCCCGCCCCACCCCGCTTTCTTGTGTGTGCTCTCTCAAGTAAATGAATCTTAAAAAAAACAAAACAAAACAAAACAAAAAACCTGAGTGAGGTAATAAGAGGGAGAAGAGCTAGTAAAAGCTTGGAGAATAAGGTCCCAGCCAGCTAAGGCAGCATAGTCAGACTAAGAATCTTACTTTTTAAGGAATCTTTTCCTTAGGGGGAAGCTTTTAAAGCCAGAGACCATATGAGCTTTAATCTTGTCTGGACCAACCTTGGAATTTAATCTTAAAAATTTAAATGTGAGGGGCACCCGGGTGGCTCAGTTGGTTAAGCGTCTGCCTTTGGCTCAGGTCATGATCTCGGGATCTGGGGATCAAGCCCTGCATAGGGCTCCCTGCTCAGTGGGGAGTCTGCTTTTCCCTCTCCCTCTGCCCCTCCCCCCAGCTCATGCTCTCGCTCTCTCAAATAGATTTTTAAAAAATCTTTAAAAAAATGTATGAAACTCTTATTTCTTTCAAATTACTTATGTGGAAATTGGAATTCTATATTAGAATAAAAGGAACTGCTAAAGCATAAAAGTGGTAGGGGTGATTTTTGTTTTAGTGACAGGTGTTGATGATTGGCTATACATAGTAAATAATGTTCCTGTATGGAGGACTGGGAATTTATCCTAGGGCTCCAAATACAAAAAATTTTTGTGTTTTTCTAAAAATAAACATAGACTCTTTACATATAATTTTAGAATTGTTCCACACTTTTTCCAGAAAACCTTGAAATACCTCCTTCCTTTATTCACACTACACATATGGAATATCATATACATAGCAGTTTGCTTACTGGTTGGTTAAGGGTATAACAGTTTTTAAGTTTCTGTCATCATCTAGACACCAAAGAATAAACGATCACATTCAACATTATCTCTAATAAAAGTTTTAAGGTTTTACTACCCTTTCTGGTGCAGAATGCTATGAAAATTTGCTGCCTCTCCAAAACTCCTTTTGAATTCTTAAAAAAACAAAAACAGGTTTTAAAAACCTTAAATTTTTATTTTAATATTCGATTGTGGAAAATACCAAGCATATTGAAGAGGATAACTTACCCATATATACTAATTATGTAGTTTAAACAATTACCAATTCAAAGCCAAATATATATGTTTCCACCCTTACTTCTCATGTATTTTAAAGGAAATTTCAGCATGTCATTTTACCCATACACATCTCATTGTATTCCTAAAAGATGAGGATTCTTTTTAATGTAATAACATCGTTAAAAACATTCCTTATTTAAATCCAGTTCAAATTTTCTAATGTTTCATTAAGTGATTTTTATTGTTTTACTGAAGAGATCTGAATAAAGTCATACATTGTGACTAGTTTGATAGGTCTTTTTAATTATTTTTAATGTAAAGATGTTCTTCTCTTGGAATTCAGATAAAGAAATGAAATATTTGGTCCTAAAAATCCATGCTGCTCAAAATGTCTTGGAATCTGATGCTGGTCCACAAAGTACGTAACTTCGTGTTGACTTAAGTACAGAAGTTGAGTGGCCTGAAACCTTATTGCAATTTGACAGTGACTTTATATCTTTTTGTTGGATATGCTAATTTAAAAATGGGGTTTTAAATTTCTGCACTTATTTCTGTTTTACAAAATAATAATCTGTGATGGATTCAAAATTAGGGGAAAAAAGGAAAGGAAAAACAAGCTGATTGATCATATGGTTTGAGAAGCACTGCTGAAAGCGTTCCTCACAGTTGGGGTTTTGTTGATTGCAACCCCGTAGTAGTAGTAGTAGTAGTAGTAGTAGTAGTAGTAGTAGTAGTAGTAGTAGTAGTTGTAGTACTTGATTGCAACCCCGTAGTATAGTAGTAGTAGTAGTAGTAGTAGTAGTAGTAGTAGTAGTAGTTGTTGTAGTAGTTGTAGTACTTGATTGCAACCCCGTAGTAGTAGTAGTAGTAGTAGTAGCAGCAGCAGCAGTAGTATAATTTTAGCATATTCCTCTGTCCTCTGATATCTTCTGAATTTGTAGTTGAATATGGAAATGTGATCAGAATTTGGTTCTCTTTCTTTTTGTCAAGACTGCTTCAGATGGTGATGTGGTTTTCCTGATCATCAGTCAGAAAGTATCTGATTGTTTTCTTCGGGATTTTAGTAGAAGTTGATGCTTAAAGCTTAGATGTGTATTTATTCATTGGGGGTTGCAAAATGGTGGTATTTTAATTTGTATATTTCTCCTTGTAAAAGCTGGAATACTTCCCTGAAAAGAGAAACTTCTCTCATCTGCTCTTTGGTTACTCAGTGGTATCCTTTGTTTAAGAAAGGCTTAAGTATTTGATGCTTTTCCTTTACTTACCATTTTTTCAAAATGAGTTGTTTTGGCACCCACTGACTATGGCAAATTCTTTTTATTTAAGTATTAACTTAAACTCATGAATTTTAACATCGGAGGTTGTAAACCTTTACAGCAGTAGCCTTATTGATGCTCAAATTGTCATAGTTTTGGCCTTTTTTGTATTACTCCTCATTCTTTTTGACCTGACACTAGTAATTTTCATGGGTTCCTTGCTCTCCATATATAGAGCTTTTGCAGGCTCGTCTTGAACGCTTTCTGCCTTAGACCTGAAGTCAGCCATTTCTTTAAGAAATAGTGGCTCCTTAGGATGGTCATTGCTTCTGTTTTGGTTGTTGCTTTTCAGTGGACAGAACTTGGAAATGTATGTTTTGTGTTTACGATAAAGTGCATCGTTATCAATACACTTCTGGTTCAAATTCAGGACATTCAGGTTTTTATCTCTTCTGTCTTAAATCTAGATTTTATTTGTCTTATGTATTACAATTCTCAAGGATTCAGCTATCAAAATTGCTTATCTGTAGCTTGCTTTATGTATATAAAAAAAAAAATACCTAAGACCATAAGCAACAATGTGATTATTAAAAACAGTTTAAAATACTTTTTCAGCTTTGCTTTTGGTTTTGTCCTTAGGGTATATCCTAGTAAGGACATATATTTAAATCACAGAACTTTCAAGTCACTTGGAATAGTTCTTTAGTAGTTATGTTACCTTGTAGATTACCTTTGAGGTTCATGTGTTTAATTTTATCTTTGATTTTTAGGGGTTACATTTTTATATTTAATCTTATGTTATGAAAAGCATTTTACGTGGTTCTAAAGTCACATTTGTAAAAACATGGTATATTCAAAGAAGTGTAGCTCCTTTCTTACTCCATCCTATTGCCTCCCTCCCTAATGTAAGTAACTGTTCCTTGTTAATTTTGTATTATGTTTTTCATATGTATAAGCAGATTCATATCTACGGGATAATCAGTTTTTAATATCTGTGTCTTTATAATGATTGTCAATCTATAAGGAGAACCAGTGACAACAAGAATAGGGGTTGAAGGCAGAGGAGAACCAGGAAATAACCTGAATTCTCTGTAAACCCGGAGAAGGAAATTTGCCAGATGCTGAACCTTTTAAATTACAGGTCATAAAACTGATGGAGAGAAATCACAGTAAGTTCCATGAGCTGAAGGGAAGTATACCTTTTCATAAAACCTCAGGATCTTTTTTTTTTAGGAAGTGGTTTTTATAAGATGACTTCTAAGAATTTAAAAAGAAAGGGGGGGAAAAGGGTAACATCTTCTATGCCACAGAGTCCACGAGAAAGAGGAGTAAGGTGCTATGATTGACTCCTGCTGCTTTATTCCACTTTGACATCTATAAACCTTCATCAGCAAAACATTACAGGCTTATGAGGTAGGTGCTGAAAAAAAGTGTGTAGGAATGTGTGTATATGTATATAAACCATGTTCCTGTCCTCTTCAAGGGCTTACATGAGAACATGAGCATAAAAAGTTACTTGACAACTTTGCCTGTGCTGAATGCTTACCGAGTGATACAGATGCCGAGAGTTAACATGTGGAGAACTAAAATAAATGACAGCAATTAAAGGAGGGGGATTAAAAACTAAGATGGAATTATACCGTTGTAAGCTTTTACATTATTTCTAAAGTGTAATACTAACTCAAGAGAGACTATAATTAGTTAAGGATCTCTACCACTTGAAAAATTCAAATGGATTACTAAGAATTAGTCTAATCCAAAAAAAGACGGGAAATGGAGAATAAAGGATTGAAGAGACAAATAGAAAACCAAGAGAAAGATGGTAGACTTGTGCCCAAACATATCAGTAATCTTGTTAAATGTCAATAGACTATACATTCCGATTAAATCTTCATGTTGGATACTTAAGGCATGAACTGGAATTAATTGGTTAGTAATCCTCTCTTGACCACCATCTTTGCATTCTACTTGGGCCCTAAACCTTGGAGGTGAAGGATTTGCTTTTCTTAAACTGAAGTGTCTTACAGAAAAATTATATATGACCTGTGAGAAAACAACTCCAGTTATTGTAGGCATGCAAATAATTTGTGTGAAGAAAATAATTCACATTTAATGTAAGATGAGCTCATTTCTCAAATTAGACACTGGAACTGGAGTCGGGTGGAAAAAGTAGAGTGTGTGCTGGTAGCTTTCAATTCTCATAACCTATGAGTAGGTAAAAATATGAATCCTGTTTGTGTGCCAGACGGTCCTTCATGTTTTTGTAGCATTCTCACTTAATCCACAAAATAATTCGAGGAACTAGGGGCGCCTGGGTGGCTTAGTTGGTTGGGTGTCTGGCTCTTGGTTTCGACTCAGGTCATGATTTCACGGTCATGGGTCAGGCTCCATGTTGGGCTCTGCACTGGGTGCAAAGTCTGCTTCAGATTCTCACTCCCTCTCCCTCTTTCCTTCTCAAATGAATAGATAAAATCTTTTATAATTCTAGGAAATAGATGCTGTGATAATTCCCATTTTACTTATGAGGAAGCAAGTTCAAAGAGATAGTTACTTGCGCAGGGCCACACAGCTAGCAAGCACCCCCACCCCCGGTCCTCCCAGCTTTTTGGATATCTGGTTAGGCCTCTTGGGGTTCATAGGGGAGAGAAGTTTGTAGATAAACATAGCAATGTAGCTGAATTGGCAGGACTGGGGATCAGAGAGGGAGGAAAGATGGCCTTCCTTGAATGGCTGTGGAGTACTTTGTTTCAGTTACCTGCAAAGGTATTAGCAGATAAGGTGGAAAACCTTAAGTGGTCTCCAGTCTCCGGTGGGGTGGGATATTTTATCACTGCTAATAGCAAGTGGCAAGGATAAAAAGCAGATGTAGTCAGTTTTGTTATTTTTAAGCTGTCTACAGACTGCATCCCTTATTTGACTGTATCCATTTCCCTGCCTTTAGTTATACCCCTGCCAGTGGGGCTGCCTTCCCCTGGAGATGGCAGCTTTGCCGCATCTGGGACGTCTCCTTTAGCCCTGTAGAACAGCTAGAGCCTTCTGAGCCTATCCTGACTTACCGGGAAAGGCTTCTGGGTGGCCAGGAGGGGTACTTGGAGTTTGCTGGTGCCTTTTTGTAAAGACTAGCCAGAGGCTTGGGTGGGAATGTAAGGCACCACCTCTCACGAGGCTTATTTGCAGCAAGCGTGGCCCCATGGCCCCGGGTTTATGTAGGCTTCTAAGTTGATCTGAGTCCTGTATTAAGGATCAGAGAAATGATGCCTAGTCTCATACAGTCACCCACAAGGGTGGGTGGAAGCTACACTTAGTGTTAATCTGTCCTGTGATGGCCCTGGAGTCTGGAACATCCTCATTTTCAGTCCTCCAGCTCTTCTAGACCTGTTAGCCACCACCTCCTTGAGGCAACCCCTTGTGTTGAGTTGCCCCAGCCAAGGAAGCATGGGGTCAAGAGACTTCAGGGAGGTTGCAAAGGTGAGATTCTAACTTTGGCACTGACGTACAGTTAGTTACTCTGCACTTACAGAAATGGCCCCATGTTTTGCTCTGAGCTGTTGGGTTTTACGAAGCGCCACCCAGCCACGTTTTCCTAGTTCAAGAGTAATCCCATCTACCTTGCCAGGGTGATTTTCCAGTTTGAGCCAGTGAGGCCAAGGAGAGATTTGCTCAAGACTCTTGAGAAAGGAGGGGCCTCCTTTGTAGAAACCCAGAAGAAGCCATATTTCTAATTTTCAGTAGCCTTGAGTACTGGCTATCATCGTTGAACCATATGGGTCTCCAGGCTTTGGAAGAGCTATATGCTGTGGCCAGTAAAGCGGAGAAACAGTATATACCTGGGCCCAGGATGACATCCTTATGGTACTGGATCTACTGACACAGAAGCCACCCTGCCTTGAGATTTCCTGACCTGAGAGCTGATTTGTTTGTTTGTTTATTTGAGTAGCAACAGCTCTCATTTATTGAGATAAACCTCTATGAGCTGAATATGGTAACAAGTAGCTTGCACAAACCTCCTCTGTGTACTCTTTATTTTTTTATTTTTTTATTTTTTTTTAAAGATTTTATTTATTTATTGGACAGAGACAAAGCAAGAGAGGGAACACCAGCAGGGGGAGTGGGAGAGGGAGAGGGAGAAGCAGGCTTCCCGCTGAGCAGGGAGCCTGATGCGGGGCTCGATCCCAGGACCCCGGGATCCTGACCTGAGCTGAAGGCAGACACTCAACGACTGAGCCACCCAGCCACCCCTCCTATGTGTGCTCTTGCTACAGAGAGCTCAAAGGGGAAGATTTCATGTAACCAGAAAGTCTTCATAATATGCGTTTATTCTTATAAACATTTAATTTGTCCTTCAAAAGCAACAGCTTTTCTCAGATACTTCCCTCCTGTTCAAGAGGGGAAGAATCTAGCCCTTGATTAAGCCACTGCCCCACCAACATACACACACGGGAGGAGGGGATGACCTTCACTAGTAGTAACATTTCACTGTTACATGATTGTACAAAACTTGCAAGCTGGCTGTTCTTCCAGAAGCTCTCTTCTGAAGCACAGAGCAACAGCTCAGGGCTTTATATTCACACGCTGGGAACAATGCTCCTGTTTCATTCATAGATTCTCGGAGGCTTCTGCAGCACTCAGCCCCCTTCTATCATGGCACTCTGCAGTCCTGGAGTGTGAGGCTGCCTCCCAAGGAGTGGATTGGTAGACCGTGATGTTGATTCCTGCCCCTAAGCATCGCTCCGCCGGTGCATTTTTGGTGCTGTAAAGGCGCTTTTTAATAGCCCATTCCCAAGGGGATGCTGAAACCACAACCTAGCCATTGCGATGCTCAAGAAGGGCTTCTACATGAGGCTGAGTCCTTACAACTCGCAGCCTGTGCCAGAACTCATGGGGGGGCCACACTGTCCCCCAAGCCCGCTCTCTCCTGGCCACACCTGAGAGCTCCAGACTGCGGGGGTTGGTTGGTGAACTCTGGGGCAACAGCTGCATTTTCCACAGGGTCCGCTTCAGGTTTCGCTGGCTTGAAAATGGTTGAGAGTGATGCCACCCCACATCCGGGGTTCCTGCAAACCGACAGCCACTCCCAGAACTGTCTGGAGTGCCCTCGGTAAGGGATCACGGGCAAAGCCTCGGAAAAGCCTCGCCTCCTTTCCTCATCGGGTCCTAGCTGTTCACCGGCCACAGCCATGTTAACTCAGCGAAAAGCCTTTTCCTTAATGTTGGGGTGTTTTTTTGTTTTTTTTTTTTAAGATTAATTTACGTGAGAGAGAGCACGGACGGGTGGGGGGGGGGCAGAGCGAGAAGCAGACTCCTTGCCAAGCAGGGAGCCGATGCGGGACGTGATCCCAGGACCCCAGGACCATGACCTGAGCCAAAGGCAAATGCTTAACTGATTGAGTCACTCAGGGCCCCCTCCTTAATGTTTTTAAGTCCATTTCATCAGGGTGTTTCTTGAACTCCTACAGCTTTGGATGTTGAGTTAGGGAGTTTGAACTTTATTCCATTGTCAGAAAATTTGCAGAAGTTTTTGGGATGAAATCCCCTGTTTGGTGAAGTCACATTTACAGGTGCTGCCATCCACTTCAGTGCTGATGGAACAGAACAGTTTAATTTCCAGTTTTTGTATAATGTGATGTTGCTGCTTTTCTTATTCATTTGTGACCAACGTTCAATAGGCTCCTGCGCTTGCTGATCTTCCCAACCATGCTCCGAACATCCTCACACAGAATATCTCTGTCGTGCCCCAGGATAGCGCTGATCTGCTGCTTCTGCCTTCCACCTGATTCCTTAGGACCTCCACACTGACTAGAGTTTCCATACTTCTTAGTCTGTTTTGTTGCAGGTTTCTCAGCAGTAGAAACTTGGTGCTGGGGAGAACTTCAGAGGTTACCAAGGCCAGTCCTTAAATGCTTGAAGATTCTCCATGACATTCCCCCCACTGGCTGTCCACTGAAGGAGTAGTTCCAGGTCTTGGGGGTTTCTTCTGTGGCCAGTTCCAGTTTTAGATAATTTTAGTTATTACAGTTCTCTCCCTAAAATTCAGGTCTTAAAAACCGAGAGGTAATTCAGGGTCCTTCCGGTTAGAAACTGTCAGATATTTTGTTTGCCCCACCAGATTCACTCTCCACTCTTTTCCATCCTGCTCTCTGTCCCAGGAGGCTAATCCGTGTGGACCCCATCCTCCTCACTTCTCACTGGATTTGAACAATTGACCCAGAGCAGGAGATGGAACGGAGGAAGTGAGGTCAAGGTATTTCTCCTGGTTCCTTGCAGAATCACCTCATTCTGGCTTTGATCCTCAACCAAAGATCAGTTTGCATTCTGTATAGGACTCTCCTCCTGGGTTCCAATAACTAATTACTGTTTCTCGTCCTTGTGTGCTGAACTACTGGTTGTGGTTTTCCTATAGCCTGCTCACACCTTTATAACTAGTTAGTCCCTTTATTAAAATTAAGTATTCCTCAATTTACCTATCAATGTGCTATCTATTTCTTATTGGGACCCAGGCTGTTAGAATAATTGGTAGTATGGCTCTAGGAAACTGACCTTTGAAACTGGGGCTAACACTAATTAAAAAAAAAAAAAAGGACTGACTATATTAGTATCCAATAAATTGGACTTCAAAGCAAAGTGTATTACTAGAGACAATAAGGGACAATACATGACGATAAAAGGGTCAATCCACCAAGAAGAAAGCAATCTTAAATGTGTGTGCATCCAACCACAAAGCTTCAAAATACACGAAGCAAAAACTGATAGAGCTAAAAGGAGAAATAGACAAATCCAGTTATAGTTGGGGACTTCAGCTCCCCACTCTCACCAATTCATTGATAGAGCTACTAGAGAAAATCAGCAAGGATATGGAAGAACAACATAATCAAATCTAGGATCAGACTGACATTTATAGAACATTGAGCAATAGCAGAATATACATTCAAGTACACATGGAACATACATGAATATAGACCATAATCTGGGCTATAAAGCAAATGTTGACACATTTAAAAGAATTACAGTCATAACAATATTTTTTTAAAGATTATTTATTTATTTGACAGAGACAGCGAGCGAAAGAGGGAGCACAAGCAGGGGGAGTGGGAGAGGAAGAAGCAGGCTCCTAGTGGAGGAGCCTGATGTGGGGCTCAATCCCAGACCACTGGGATCACGCCCTGAGCCGAAGGCAGACGCTCAACGACTGCGCCACCCAGGCGCCCCATACAGAATATTTTCTGATCATAATGGAATTGAGCTGGAAATCAACAGTGACAATAGGAAAATCACTAAAGACTTGGAAAGTAAACAGCACACTTAGAAATAATCCATGAGTAAAAGAGGTCTCAAAATATATATAGAAATGAATGAAAATGAAAACATTAAAATATATGAGATACAGCTAATAAAGTACTGAGGAAAATTTATAGCACTAAGTGCTTAACATTATTAAAAAAATACTGAAATAAGTTCATAGATCAAGAAACAAAGGGCATAATCCCAAAGCAATCAGAAGGAAATGATAAAGAGCAGAAATCAATGAAATTGAAAAGAGGAAAATGAGGGGAAAATGATACATAATTAGTCCCTCAAAAACATTGATAAACCTCTAGTAAGATTAACAAAAAGAAGACACAAACTACTCATATCAGGAATGAAACAATACCACACCAGATCCTGCAGCTATTAAAGGACTACTACCAGCAGTGCTCAAATTTGACAACTTTGAAAAATAGACAAATTTCTTGAAAATCAAACCATTAAAACTAAGCCAAGACGAAGCAGAGAACCTGAATAATTCCAAAATGAATTTGTAACAAAACACGATCTCTTCCAGAAAATAAAAGAGAATACTTCCCAACTCATTTTATGAATGATTTATTCCAGATATGCAAGGCTGGTTCAATACTGGAAAATCCAATAATTGGTGTAATCCACCATATCAATGGGCTAAAGAAGGAAAAACCTGTATATCAATTGATCCAACACCTAATCATGGTAAGAACTTTCAGTACACTAAAAATAGAGGGGGAATTTCCTCAATCTCATAAAGATGATTTACCAAAAAAAAATCTATAGCATCATACTTCATGTTGAAAGACCAAATCCTTTCCCTCTGAGATTGGGAACAATGAAAAGATGTCCATTCTCACTGCTGCTGTTCAACATAGTACAGCATGTTCTAGCACCCAAGAAGAAAAGAAGGCACACAGATTGGGAAGTAGAAATAGAACTGTTATTTGGAGATGTCATGATTGTCCACATAGAAATCGCCATGGAATCTATAACAAAACTCCTAGAACAAATGAGTTCAATAAGATACGAGAGCAACATAAAAGTTAATTGTATTTTCTATATACTGACAAACTTGGCAAAAACCAAAAATTTTAAAAATGCAATACCATTTACAATTGCTCCAAAGAATACTAGGTTTATAAATGTACCAATACATGTATAAGATTTAGGTAATGAAAATTATAAAATGTTGAAAGAAATTAAGGGAGACCTAAATAAGTGGAGAGATTTATTATGTTTATAGATTGAAAAATTCAACATCATAAAGATGTTAATTCTCCACTAAGTTCTATAGGTTTTATGCAATCCTGTCAAAATTTCAGCAGTATTTTTGTAGACATAGACAAGCTTATTCTAAAGTTTATATGGGAAAGGAAAAGCCCTAGAATAGCCAAAGCAACTTTGAAAAAGAAGAATAAAGTCAGAGGAATCTGTTTCCAATGTTAGGGCTTACCATATAGGTATAGTAACCAAGAAAGTGTGATATTAGCAGGAGGAGAGACGGATGAATGGAACAAACCTGGAAATAGATCCACACAAATATACCCAACTAATTATTTACAAAGAGGCAAAGGCAATTCAATAGAAGAGGAGTGACCTTTTCAATAAATGGTGCGGGAGCACCATCAGCAGAAAAAATGAACCTCAAGCTAAACTTTACACGTATTAAAAACTCAAAAGGGATCATGGATTTAAATGTAAAACTTACGTAAAATGTAAAATTATAAAACTTATAGAAAAGAGCATAAGGAACAATCTTAAAAAATCTAGCACTTGGCAAAAGTTCTTGGACTTGACACCAAAAAGCACAATCCACAAAAGGAAAAAAATGGATAAATTGCCTTTCATCAAAGTGAAAACTTGTTCTGCAAAGGACCTAGTTAAAAGGATGGAAGGACAAATTATAGACTAGCAGAATATATTTACAAATCACCTATCCAACAAAGGCTGTATACCTAAATATATAAAGAAGTCTCAAAAACTTTTTAAAAAAACCAATTAGACAATCAGCAGAAGACATAGACATTTCACCAAAGAGGACATACAGATCACAAACACATGAAAAGATGTTTAACATCATTAGCTGTTGGAGAAATGTAAATTAAACTCACAATGAGATATCATTACACAACTATCAGAATGGCTAAAATGAAAAATAGTGATAATACCAAATGCTGACAAGGGCGCAGAGAAACAGTTACTCATATGTGGCTGATGGGAACATAAAATTGGCACAGCCACTTTGGGAAACTGGTTGACAGATCCTTTTGAAAGTAAAAATGGATTTACCATATGACCTGACACTTGCACTCTTGGGCATTTATCCCAGAGAAATGAAGACTGATTTTTACACAAGAACTGTACATGAATATTCATAGCAGCCTTATTTATAATAGTGCCAAACTGGAAACTACTCAGGTACCCTTCAATGGGTGAATGGTTAAACAAACTGTGGTACATACATACTATGAAATACTATTCAGCAATAAAAAACAAACTTGTAATAACTTAGATGAAACTTGAAGAAATTATGCTAGGTGAAAAAAAAGCCTATGAAAAGATGTGCATGCCACATGATTCCATTTATGTAACATTCATGAAATAACGATTGTAAAGATGGAGAACCGATCAGTTACAGGGATTGAGAATGGGAGAGAGGATGGATGTAGCTATAAAGAGGTTAACAGGAAGGAGGCTTGTGATAGCACAGTCAAGTGTCTTGATCACGGTGGTGGTTATGCAAGGCTAGTGTGTATACATACATAAATGAAGGCACAAATCACTGGTGAAACTTGAAAAGCTTTATGGGTTGTACCAGTGCCATTTGTTGATTTTTTTTTTTTAAGATTTTATTTATTTATTTGACAGAGATAGAGACAGCCAGCGAGAGAGGGAACACAAGCAGGGGGAGCGGGAGAGGAAGAAGCAGGCTCATAGCAGAGGAGCCTGATGTGGGGCTCGATCCCAGAATGCTGGGATCACACCCTGAGCCGAAGGCAGATGCTTAACCGCTGTGCCACCCAGGCGCCCCCATTTGTTGATTTTGATATAGTTCTATAGTTGTTTAAAATATTAACACAGGGGAATTAAGGGAAGGGTGAACAGGACCTCCCTGTATAGTTCTTTGCAACTTCCTGTGGATCTATAACTATTTCAAAATCAGTAGTTTTAAAAATTAGATTCTGAAGTTGCATCGATCATATATTCAAGGAGTATGTAGGTAACTTTTTTGCCAGAGGTGAATAGGACACAGTGGTCTATGGTGGGCAGTGTCATCACAGTTATTCAAATTATCACCAGTGGCATCAAAGAACAGAGTGCAGGTACAGGGCAGGCATTGGATGACCAAGTATCTGTGGCACTTAAGTGGCCAAATGACTCTAGAGTCATTTGGTTCTTATGGCCCAGTGAGCGAATTTAGGGGAAAAGAGAGTTACAAACAGAAAATTAAAACTGGCACAGGGAACCAGAAAGCCTCTAAAACAGCTTTGAAGGCATTCGTCATTTGGAGTCACAGGGCATGTGAGGGTGAGGAGCCCCTGATATGACACATTCCCCTTGGGAACCTGCTAACCACTTGGTGGCTGATGGACTATATTCAACCCTTCCCATCATGGAAGGTACAGTGCTTTGTCCTCAGTGGGAATGTACACATTTCAGGTATGGATATGCTTTCCCTGAACTCAGGGCTTCTAATAGTACCGCCATTTGTGGGCTTATGGACGGACTTCATCATCATCACTTTGACAGGGAGATTTCGCTTTTTGGTAAATGAACTTGTGGGCCATGGGCTCATGCCTACAGACTTCACAAGTTTTCCTATGTGTTCCATCACCCAGAAGCAGCTGGCTTGATAGTTAGAATGACCTGAAGACTAGTTATGGCACAAATTGGAGACCACATCTTGGGAAGTGTGAGTGTTGTCCCCCAGTTGCTATATATCCCCTAACAGAAGCCAGTATGTGGAACCATCTCACCTGTGGTTGGAATGTATGGGTTTGGGAACCAAGGAGTAGAGGTGAGAGTGCTCCCCCTCACTATTACACCTACCAACCCACTTGAAGGATTTCTACCTCCCAATAAAATCCAGGATTGTTATTTCTGTATGACTTTGGCCTCAATCTTTTTGGAAGTCCAAGTATCCAAGAGAAGAATGCGTACACCAGACATAAGGGCGTGATTCTAATGAATTGGAAGCTGAGCCTGCCCTTTCACCTTACTGTTAAAGTTAACTCATGCCACTGAACCACAGGAAGGGAAAGAGTTTGTTGTTCCCGATAGGATGATCGGTCTTGATTGGGGAAATTAAGTTGCTGCACAGAAGGAACAAGAATGACTATGTTTGGAACCTAGCAGATTCATGGCAGTGCTTCTTATGACTCTTTGGCCCAATAGTCCTGGTCAAAGGAAAACTGCCAATCTCCTAATGACAAGACCAGAAAGGACTCAAATCTGGCCAGCCTTCATGCTGGCAGAGGTTAAGAAGAAAATGGAATGAGTAGTGGAAACATTCAACTGTGATTATCAACATAGGCCTTGTTATCAGATACGAAGGTGGAGACTATAGCAACCATGTTATATTACTCTTTTTTTTTTTTTTCAAATCTTTTCCCCCTCATTGTATGTTGGATGTAATAAACTGAGGATGCTCTGACAAGCACCCAATTCTAAAACCACTAAGAGGCTTGAATATGAGTAAAGATCGACCTCAGAGCCTAGGCTTGAAGGGGACCACGTTGGAGGGTAAAGTGTTCTCAAATGTTAGGGGTGTCAGTAGGATCTGATTTCCAGACCAGACACTGGACAATGATTGGGCAAGAGAGAAGAGCAGCTACAAAGTACTGTGACTGGGTAGGAAACACTGTGGCATGCTTTGTCCTGTTGTTCCTAGCGGGACCTTTGGCTCAGTTCTGTTCTTCTCAAGCCAAAAATTTGAAGAACCTCAAGAGACCTTCCTCAGCTGACTCTATAAAAAGAAAACTCTTGGTAAGGGTAAGGATTTGCCAGGGTCAAGAAATTAAGTGGGTGCCCTGGGTCTGGGACAGCCTGGTTAATAGTGTGCTGTGGAAAGGCAGAGCCCTGCAGAAATGACAGGGTTCGGGCCTTGAAAACCGAGCATCGCCCTGGCTAGCACCCATCTCCAAGCATGCCTTGTGCACCTGCTTCTCCAACCAGTTCTTTCTTGTTGATCAGGATTAGGTTCCATGTAGCAGCTCCCTTATTTCTTAGTTCATCTTCTGAGAGATGGAATTGTCCCTAAGGTAAGTCAAGACATTACCAGATGCATATCTTTGAGTTAGTGTAACTTCCTCAAATGTTCGGAGAGTGGGTGTCTCTCTTACCACCTCAGCTTGTCCTTCCACTAGAATCATCATCTCCACTAATCATGTTCTCCCCTCTCTAATCCTCACCTAGAGCCTTTCTTGCCTGAATGGTGGTGAGGATTTCCAGGCAGAGGGGCATGTTCTTGATCTGCAGGACTCTCTCTCGCCTTCTGGTATTTATGCTGCTTTGAACTAAGAGTGGGTTTATGTAAGTATACTGTTAAAAACCTCAAATGCTTCTGCTATGGTCCGAGTGTTTGTGTCCCCCCAAAATTCCTATGTTGCAATCCCTTATGTTGCAATCCTAACACCTAAAGGTTAGGGATTAGTAGGAGGGGCCTTTGGGAAGTACTTAAATCATGAATGAGAAACCCTCATGAATAGGATTAGTGCCTAAAAAAGAGGCCCCAGGGAGATTCCTAGCCCTCTTCCTCCGTGTGAAGATACAATGGGAAGTCTGCAGCCTGAAAGAGAGCCCTCCCCTGGCCATGCTGGCACCCTGAGCTCTACTTCCAGCCTCCAGGTTTGTGAGAAATAAGTTTCTGTTGTTTATAAGCCATCCAGTCTATGGTATTTTGTTATAACAGCCCAAATGGACAGAGAGCTTAGCTTTTTACAGATGTCAGAGGCCATAAATATTGTGGCTTCATTTGTAAAGTTTTTTCTTTAAGATTTTATTTTTAAGTAATCTCTACACCCAATATGGAACTTGGACTTACAACCCTGACATCAAGAGTCAAGTGCTCTATCAACTAAGCCAGGCAGACGCCCCACATTTCTCAAGTTTTAATCCAATGAAATACTAGTTACACATTCCAATAATAATAAGAACTAACATTTATCGAATGGTCACTATGCACTAGGCACATTTAGTATATGCAAAGCACTGTATTAGAATTCTGCAGAGAAACAGAGCCAATATCTCAGAGAGAGAGAGAGAGGTTTTATGTATTAATATATAAAGAGATTTATTATGAGGGATTGGCTCCTGTGATTATGGTGGCTGAGAAGTCCCATGATCTGTTGTCTATAAGCTTGAGGCCCAGAAAAGCTGGTGGTGTAGTAAAGGTCCCAACCCAGAGGCCTGAGAACTAGGGTAGCCAATGGTGTAAGTCCCAGAGCAAGTCCGAAGGCGGGAGAACCAGGAGGGCCCATGTCTGGGGACAGGACAAGATGGATGTCCCAGCTCAGGTAGAGAGCAGATTTGCCCTTCCTTTGCCTTTCTTCTCTTCAGTCTATTCAGGCCCTTAATGGATTGGATGATATCCCTTCACATTGGTGGGGATGATCTTTTCTCAGTCTACTGATTCAAATGCTAATCTCTTACAGAAACAGCTTCCACAGACACACCCAGAAATAATGTTTTACCAGCTATCCGAGCATCCCTCAGCCCCAGTCAAGCTAACACATAAAATTAACGGTCACAAGCACTTATCCCATGAGGCAGATATTCTTATAGTTCCCATGTTACAGATCAGGAAAGTAAGGCAAGTTGCCTGAGACCGTCAGTCGGTAAGGAGAGCTAGTATGTGAATCCAGGTAGTCCGACTCCAGAGTCATCCTTTGACACTGCTGCCGTTGTTCTTTTCTCGTCCTACTGGTTTTACAGTTTTTAGCTGAATATGATCTCCCTCACCTCTCTCTTCTTCCCAGTGCTCTCTTTTCCCACTTAAAGCCAATCTCCAAACGTAGTCTTCTCGGTGCTTGTGAAAATCCGGATTCAAGAGTGCTTTCATCTGGCATTTTAGGTTATGATCCAAAGAGCCAAGGCCTTTTCTTTGATACTGCTCAGGTCAGTGGTTCCCGGTCTTTGGTCTGCAAAAGAATAAGTGGAGAGCTTTTAAAAGCCAGAATCCTTGGCAATTTGCAGAGGTTTTGACTCACTAGATGTAGGAGTACAGAGGGACCCGGGTGTCTCCATTTTTTACAAGAAGATTCTGATACAGGAGACCCTCAGACTGACCACACTTGAAACACTGACAAGTCAAATATTCACTTCTCTTGGTGTCCTTTCTTTCCCTAAAGTCCCGACCTTCAGCCAAGGAAGAAACACTGAAAATGCCACCAGTCTCTTGCCCTCTTAACTCCTGGAAATGTTCTCCAGGCCTTGAAGTGGTATCTCTCCGTGAATTAATAGGAACTCTTTGGCATGGAGCTTCAGAAAGCTCCCTGGCTAATCTCCGCCCTGAGACACATGGCGCAGACCCTTCACACTTGCTGCCCCTCGTCGGCCTCCTGCCCGCGCCCTCATTCTGCACCTTAGCAGGGAAGCAGCCGTCACTAGGACCTGACTCCTGCCCCTGCTGGGCCTGGAACACGTTTCTTCACATCTGCTAAGACTGGTGCCTCTTGGGACGTCTGGCCTCTTCCACAAGATGAGATAACCTCACTTTAGAAAAAGTGTAATTCCTGTTCCATCCCACACTCTGTTTCCTCAGAAGCTCTCTCTGTCTCTCTCTCCCTCCCTCACTCCTTCCCTCCCTCCCTCTCTCCCTGTGTGTGTGTGTGTGTGTGTGTGTGTGTGTGTATGTATGTGTGTAGGCTTGCTTTCATCCAGGCTAGAGACTCCTCACCCTCTGCAGTAAATTCCAAAGGAGGGCTGTGCACACAGATGGACCTACTAGCACGGTCCCAGAGCTGAGGTCTATACACTTCAGCACACAAGCTGCTCTCCACTCCCTGCCCGAGGGCAGAGCGTTCAGGGGGAATTTCACAACAGAGGAAACCTACCATCCATTCTGAGTATGCTCCTTTTCAGGCTAGACCAGCACCCACGCCTGAATGGATAATAGTAGTTCCTACATGTGGAGTGTTTACTAAGTGTTTCTTACGGGAGATTCTCAGGAAGGTCCCTTTCCTGGGAGATTGAAACGCTCTGAAACTACCATGAGTTTTTCTTCTCAGATAAAATGACCAGAGTGTGACCACAGTCTGTGGTTCTCAGGGAGCTTTGCAAAGATCTGAGTGGCAGAGAACATAAAAATCATGTACATTTTCCAAATTACCTCTTTTGTTAAAAATCTGTTGCTTTTTTTTCGTTCCATTTTCGACTGGGAAATAATATCAAACTTGCTCCTTGGTTTCTCAGGGAAGTTGAGGAGTTGACCTTGCTTTTTTTGCCGCAAGACGATAAGCAATAAAAGTGCTCTGAATGCCTGTCCTTCTCAACAACGATCGGATTGCCTTGTCAGAGGCTCAGTGTATTGGTTTCCTGCGGCTGCTCTTACCGATTGTCACAACTGTGGTGGTTACAACAGCAAATTTATTCTTTCATAGTTCTAGGGGCCAGAAGTCCCTGATCAAGGTGTGCCTTTTTTTTCCCCAACTGCAGAATTTTTTTCTCCTTTTCCATGCGTGTGGCTTCTTCTGAGCCTCCACTTTTATTCAGCTCGGTTCCAGCCACACATAGAGGCTAACATCTCTCAGTCTCAATGACAGATTCTTGGGAAGAGCTCATCTGACTGGTTCAGCATTGAATCAGGTGTCTTTCCCTTTGCCAGGGGATGGTCTCAAAGAACGTGGTTCTTTGAAATACAGAAGACACCCCAAACATGTCCTACACATTGAAGAATAAAGTTGAGGTGCATACTTAACTAAGAATTTATTTCTGTAGAGACTGGCCTGTGCATAACAAGTGTGAAGAGAGGGGCGCCTGGCTGGCTCTGTCAGTAGAACATATAAGTCTTGATCTCAGGGTCGTGAGTCTGAGCCCCAAGTTGAGAGTAGAATTTACTTAAAATATTTGAAGAGAACCTGCTGCATGAATAAATAACGTAGAGAAGTTGCAAGTGGGGGGGGGGTGTTTAACTCATAAAGAAAACTGGTTCTGGTCCAATCACTCTAGTCACACCATGGTTGCAAGCAGCTAGGTGCTTCTGAGATCCAATTTTAGCTCTTTGAGCTGCTTCATGTTACTTTATACATCTGAATAGAGCCAAACTGTACTTCTTTAAAAATAGATCCTAATTTGGCCTTTCCCTATATAAACAGGGCCTCTTGCCCTTCTTCCCAATGAGATTAAATTGTATTCCCTACTTGGTACCCTTCTCTAAAACCTGAATCTGGCAAACTCCTGCCACATGCAAGACGTGCTATAAATAAATGTTGATTAAAGGAATGAATGAACAAGTCAATTACTTCATCCAAGCCAACGGTCTTTTTCCTCCAGCAACATACAATGGCTAAGGTTAGCAGCAAGAAACCTGATCTACTCCTCTTGCTCTGCTTCCTCCCACTTCCTTCCAGCTTTGTGTTACTTCTCTCCAACCCCACCCTCCTCACCTTGGGCCAAGTCACCATCATCTCTCACCGTGACCCTCTGCTAGAGCTTCTAACGGTTCTCGTTGCCTTCAGTCTGGCCCCTCGCACTTCATTCTCCAAAAAAGCAATCAGAGGGAGCTTTTGAAAAGTAAATCAGATCCTTTCATTCCTCTGGACTTCCTCAGGCCCTGTGTGGTTCTCTCAGCCTCACCTCCTCCATCGCTCCCATCCCCCCATCCCCAGCCTGCTCTCCAGTCGCAGTGGTCTTTCTCCCACCCCTACCTCTGCCCCAGGACATTCCCTTACTGCTCTCTAGAACAACGCTTTCCTCTGCCCCGACCTCAGTCTTGTCCAATGAACTCCTAATTGGCCTTCATCTCTCATCCCAGATAGCTCTCATTGTCCCTAGAATTACATGAGGGCCCCATTTTCTGTTCTTTTTTGCACTGACAGATCTGTAATGGTAAATGATTGGCTTGATTATTTCATAAGTGTCAGTTTCCTCCTCTACAGTGGAAAGAAACTCCTTGCAATCGAGACTGTATTAGTTTTCTCTAACTGCCATAACAATACACCACAGACTGGGTGTCTTAATAGAAATTTATTTTCTCACAGTTCTGGAAGCTAGAAATCCAAGATCAGGTTATTGATTGGCAAATTTGGTTTCTTCTGAAGCCTTTCTCCTTGGCTTTCAGAGGACCACCTTCTCATTGGATGCTCGTATGGTCTTTCCTCTGTGTGCATACATCCCTGGTGTCTGTGTGTCCAGATTTCCTCTTGCAGATTGGATTAGAGCCCACCATCTTGTTTTAACTTAATCACCTCTGTAAAGGCCCTAACTCCAAATACAGTCACATTCCTAACTGGGGGGTTAGGGCATTTGCATTAACATATAGATTTTCTTTTTTTTTTTTTTTTAAGATTTTATTGATTTATTTGACAGAGCGAGACAGCCAGCGAGAGAGGGAACACAAGCAGGGGGAGTGGGAGAGGAAGAAGCAGGCTCCCAGCGGAGGAGCCTGACGCGGGGCTCGATCCCAGAACACCGGGATCACGCCCTGAGCCAAAGGCAGATGCTTAACGACTGAGCCACCCAGGTGTCCCAACATATAGATTTTCAACATAGGAATTTGGGGAGAGGGGACACAATTCAGCCCATAACAGGAAGCAAGCCACTGCTGCTCCTCATTGTGTCCCCATCACGCAGGACAGTACTTGGCATGTTGTAGGACTTGATACATGCCTGTTACAATGACTGAATTTCAACCACCCTTTTTCCTTTCCTCCCCAACCACATAGTATGCTGGAGGCAAAGAAAAGAGGAGGCACACGTGGCTGCAGGAGGACCACAGGTGACCACAGGAAATGTTTGCTATCCTGATCTTAAAATTACAGACCTTTCAGGGAGTGTTGTTCCCACCTGGTGCAGGCTATGGGGCAAAGCGGCTCCCTGTTCTGGCCCTGGGTGTGTGTGCTACGCCCAGGGTTGCTGGGGGAGACATTTGGCTGACGGCTGTACACCCATCCAAGTTGCCCTCTTTAGAAGGTGAGTCACCCAACTTCTGGGAGTGTGGATCTGCACAGCGCCCAGAGAGCAGTTTAGCAATAGGTACCAGGACCTAAAAAAGGCCTGTCCTGCAACTTTATCATTCCAAGGCTGAGAATCCAACCTAAGGAACTAGCAGAAGGGGCCCAAGATGGACTTATATCCCAGTTTTTACATAAAAAAAAAGTATGTCTCGCTATTATCATAGTGATGTGTAACAATGGGAAAAACCTTGGTAAGTCTAGCACATTCATATGATACAAAATGACATAGGTATGGAAAAGTTTGTCCATGAAATATTTATAATGAAACATTACATGAAAACGTAGGACACGGAACTGCATATACACCGATCTCAGAAATATAATAAATACTGTAATTTACACACACACACCCACACACACACACCCACATACACACACATTCAGAGGAAAAAGCCTGGATTGGTCAATATCAAAATGTTAATACTATTTTTTTTTCAGGCTGAGATTTCTCTCCTTTAGGCTTTTGTGTTAAAAGTAACAGGTGTTGCTTTTACAGTCAAAAAAATGGGGGACAAGGTTTTTAAGGCAGTCAGACGAGGCCGGTCAACGCGATTCCTCAGCTCCCGGCTTCTCGGGAAAGCGCGGTCCGTGCGTCTGCCCCCCACCTGGTCCTCAGAGAGGCCGGCAGACTCCAAAAGAGAGTGATCGAATCCTGGCGGCCAGAGGAGGCGAGCGTCTTGGCGAGGCGCGCGGCTGGGGGCGGGTGGAAGGTCGGGGGAGGGCCTGAGCCTTTCTCCTGTCGGGAGCGAGATCTGGACTGCGCTGGGCGTCGGGAGCGCTGGGCCAGCCCCCCGCCATCGCGGCCGCCGCCCCGTCCGCTGTTGCCCGGCCAGGTGCAAAATGCCTTGTCATTGGGAGAGTCTGCGGCCGGAGCATTGAATTACAGCTCAGCCGAGCCCGGGTCGGGCGGCGGGGGTGGAAGATGAGCAGAAGCCCCTGTTCTCGGAGCACCCGCTGACAAACGGAGTCAGCGCGGCTGGTGCGGGGACCGAGTGTAGCCCACTGGAGCAGCCTGGGGCTGGCCTGTTTCTCTTCAAAAGCAGCACATCTGAGCCGGGAGCCAGCGATCCCAACCGGCTTCCCTCCTCCAGCCTTCTCCAGCGAGGAGACCCACCAGCTGCGCCTCGATCCTCCCCGACCTTCCCCAGCCCTCTCCGCGCCCTGGGCGCACGGGGCCCTTAACTCGTGCCAGTCATGCTGAGGGTCTTCATCCTCTATGCCGAGAATGTCCACACCCCGGACACCGACATCAGCGATGCCTACTGCTCTGCTGTGTTTGCAGGTAGGAGGGGCCGGCATCCCGGCAGGGCGGGGAGGGTGGGGGTCGCAGAGGGGATTCCTGGACCTCCACCCAGAGAACTCCGGGATGGGAGAGAAGAGACCACGCCCCGGCCAGACTGGCTTTGGGGGTCATAGAGACCCACATCCTCGGGAATAGGACCCACAGGGAAACTGAGGCAACTAGAGAGGTGGCTGAACTGTACTTCTCTGGGGCCTGGAAGCTGAGGCCAGGTTGGAGCTAAGGTGGGCCTGGAGGACAGGGCGAGCATCTCTCCTCTCACTCTGCTGGATCTCTTAAAAGAAGTCTTTCCGCGCTGTGGGTGGCAAGCATTGTACTGCAGGGATCCCCTCCTCTCCACGGAGGGGAGGGCTGGGTCTCAGGCCTATTTATAGCCCAGCTCTCTTCCTGGGCCTGGGCCTGGCGCCTCTCCTAGGCCCCAGCTCTGTATCACAGGCTGGGTTGGTAGGCAGGTGGCCACTGGGGGCAGAGGCACCGCCCACCTGTCCAGGGATCCTACTCTTGCTTTGGGCACAGGGTGGGAGAAATGTAGCAGCTGGCACAGCTGACACCAGCACCAACCTCTACGAACTTTCTCCCCTCTACCCCCCACTCCACCAGACTGGAACTTGTTGGGGGAGTGGTATCTGGGGAGTGCTATCTTCATCATCCTTGAACAAAGGAGTCCGCTCCCCTATCAGACTGGGACCTCCCCCAGTGAAATCTTCCTGTGGTCCTGAATGGACTTTTCCTCCAGGAGGGGAGGGCCAGGCCCCGTCTATTTACCTGGAACCTCTGTGGGCCAAGTCAGAGCCGTGGCCTACCCAGCTGGGTCTCTGGGTTTGGGGCCATACTGGGGGAGAAGGACCAGAGTATGAGAGTCCACCCTCCACCAGCCTGGGGTGGGGAGGGGTGTTCTTAGTCTCCATGACTTGTCACTTTCCTTCTCTTCAAAGACCTGGCTTCATCCCAGCCCCCCCGAAATCATAGCAATGACAGGTCCCTGGCCATTCAGCAGACCTCTCTTTTCGAGGTCCTGGGTCTTCCTGTTCGCAGAAGCCTGTGTGCACATGTGCTCCCACACGCATGTCCGCCCAGGAGCGCATGTGACATCTCTGATGTTGCAAGGGGTAGAGGTTCAGAGAACCAGGGCATGTGTCCACAGCAGCACACACAGATGTGTCCTAACCGGGGCATGAGCTCACACGCTCCTGGATGTGAAATGTGGGCTCTCTGAATGGGCCTGTGGCCTGGGAAGCAACCTGAGCCAAGAGGAGGGACAGAGGGGGAGTGGGAGGTGACACTCCAGCTGTGCTTTTTTGCTAACATTCTGCTTTGACCTGTTCTTGACCAGTTTCCCACAGTTGCCTCCGGAAATGAACTTTATCCAGGTGTTTCCAGGGGGAAGACAAAGACATGAATGGGGGGCCTCCACACTTCCTCTGCATCCTCAGCACTGGGTAGGCCAGGCCAGCTGCCTCATGGAGGGTCTTGGGCTCCTCATTGCTCAACTCTGGGGAGCACCACTCCACTGTGAATATCCCCGTGGCTGAGGGGAAGAAGGGCAATGTCACCTGGGAGGGAGGGGGAAAACCCTGTGCATTGAATAGCTGCCTCTTGCTCCAGCACCCCTTCCTCCTCCAGGCACCCTGGCCCAAGGGCTGAGCAGGCTTTGTGAATGGTACCCTCTAGACCAGTGCATAAAAGAACCTGGGGGGGGGGGGGGGACTGTGTAGCCCTGCCTGTGTTCTCAGGGGTCTTGTCTCCTCTAGTGCCCATTCAGTCTGAATCATATTTTCCTTCCCTGATCACAACCCCCATCTCCCAACCCCCCCCCCACCCTAATACCCACATACTTGCCCGTGCTATGAAGTCCCCCTACCCAGGCCAGGCTCTGAACCCTAGCAGGAGAAAGGAAAGAATGAATAATATATGGAGAAGCACTTTCTGACCCCTGAAGAGCTATGCCCACAGGAGTAAGGCTCCGCTGCTGTCTGTGGGGCAGTCTTCCCCATCCCCCATCCTTCATCCTCCATCCGTGCCCCTGACTGAGCCCCTCCCCCCATCTGCCTTATGTCAGTCTGCACTCTTGCCCTTTGCCTGCTGCCTGGCTCCTCTGGGTGGGCTCTTCCTTCCCTGGGAAGAAAAGGAGTAGGTTGTCTATGCTGACAGTGAGTGCCCCCAGAGGGGGCTGGCTGGAGCCCCCCACTCCCAGTCGTGGCAGTCACTGCCAGGCAGTCACAGGGAATGCAGTCCCTCCCTTCCCCAGCCCTGGACACATTCCACCTCCTGCACTGGCCAAGCGCTTAACCCATGTCCAAATTTGGCCTCCCCACAGCATTCAGGCCTGCTCACCCTCCTTCTCTCAGCCAGGGCCAGATTGGTGAATGATTACACAGAAGGCTCTGGTCTTGGGGACACACTACACAGAGCAAAACAGCCTTCTGGGAAGTATTCCCTCACCAGTGACCCTGGATCTGGCCTTCCCAGACCCTTTTAGGTTTGGGGCCCATAAAGCCCCTCCTTTGGCTACCTGAGTATAATATCCCATAACAACACTTCCTCTGTGCATGCATAAATTCATTTCAGGCTCACAGCAGCTTTGTGAGGCCAAAGGGCAGAGATATTGTTCCCCTTCAGAGATGAGCAAATATGCCCAGAAAAGTGCAGGAGCCTGGCCAAGGTCACACAGGGGTCAAAGTACCTCCCGTCCTCACCCTACCCCCCTCCTCACTGCCCTCTGTTGTTCTCAGCACCCATGGCTCATGAATAAGAAAGCGCTTTGGAGAGCATACCATGGGCTGCCCACAGCCAGGGCGGCCTGGGCCTGAGCCAGCACAGGGGCGGGGGCAGTGCTTGGGGTACCCTGCATGGGGCTGAATCCAAGTGGTGGGGGAGTACAAGGCTGCAGGGAGCGCCTATAAGACAAATGACCAAAACATGGAGGATTCTGATTTTAAAAATGTGTATTCATCACAAGGAGAGAGAATGGGCATTCATTAGGCACAAACAATGTGCCATTTTCAGATGCTGTTTCTTTAAAACCCCACAACAACCCTTTGAAAGAGACATATTTAACGGATACTGAGCTTACTAGATGCTGGGCACTGTTCTGCATAGAACTCATTTACCATGAGCTATATCACGTTCCAGCTATGATTTGTACCAGGTACTTGTAGGTAGACATTTAACGCGCCTCGCAAGCATATATAATAGCAACTATTATCACCCCCGTTTTACAGATGAGGAAACTATGGCACAAAGAGATTAAGTTATACACTGGTAAGTCGTGGAGTTGGGAATCAAGCCCATGCGATCTGGCCCCAGAGCCCCATTTTTAACCAATTCACAATCACCTTTGAGTCTCAGCTTCGATTTTCAAGAGATAAGCAGCCAAAAGCGGAGGGGCAGGGTTTGAACCCAGGTCTGCTCACACCCCGGAGCCCAGTCTCTTTAAATACTGCTTGGCACTCAATACATATTAACTATTATAATTATATATGATTATACATGTATTTATTCTAATTGTTATTATAGTTGGTATAAGAAATCATTTCATACACCCAAGAAGACTATCACTATCTTTTTTACCTGGTCATTCCAGTCATCAGCTGCTTGTCCAGCCACGGTCCTACCAGACTGGGCACAATGAGCTCAGTGGTGAGTGGCCGTCCCCTCTGCTGCGAGGGCCCCTGGTCTTGTCTCCTCTGGCTGCCCTTCCTGGAGCAGCCCCTTCTGAGCTGAAAGGTCAAGTCACATGCTTCAGGGCACACAGCTAGCAAAGGGTGGACTGGGATGGAAGCCCAGGACCATCTGATTGCTCCCACTACAGGATGGTTCTTCCCAGGCAGTCCCATCATCATGGCCGTAGCCAGAGTCACTGCTGCCTGTGTGTTCTACACCCTTGGGGGACATGCAGGTGCCCCTTCGATCCCAGCTTTGGATTGGGATACCCATGGAACACAGACTCTTCAATGAATGTGAGGAGAGGGCACAAGGATGTCGTGGACCAGCCATACTCTTGGAAGTTTTGGGCCTTTGGCCCTTGTGCCCCCAAAGGAATCCTGCAAACCCACAGGGAGAGTGTTCCTCTCAAGGTTGAGGTCATTGAGCAGAGGGGCAAGGTTTGTTTGCTCCCTGGTCACCCCGTGTCAGGGCTTGGTAAAAACAGAGACCTGAGCCAGAGGAGGCCAGATGGCCCAACTCCAGCCGTGAGAAGAGGCGGTGTAAGAAGTACCTCTTCTTCCACTGGGGCAGGGATATAGGACTCCTGATAGGTGACAGAAGGGGGCAGGGATCAAACACTCACATGCCAATGGGAGCACGACAGGTGGTGTGGGAAGAGGAGGCCAGAGGGGAAAGCACACACATGTCACATTTCGGGTGAGTGGAGGCAAGTGGGGTGAGCTGAGAGTGCATGTCCCGGTCCAGAGGGGCCAGATAATCAGTGACAGGCAGAGAATTTGGGCCCATGTGCCAGCTACTCAGATTTTTCAAGAGAAGCTATACATCTGCATTTGTATGAGAAATCCCCTAACGTTGAGTTAAGGTACGATTTTGTTACAAAACATTGTGTTGCTCAAAGACAGTAAGTCTATAGGCCGGATGCGTCTGCAGGGGACACCAGTGACAGCATCTGAAGGACAGTGTTTCATTCAGTCTTGGAGACTCTAGTCCTGGGCTCTTGGGACAACAGACAGACAGTCTCCTCTTCCTTGGGATTCTCAGTGAGGTCCTATCCCTGCCTACACCGGTGGGGTGATGGGGCAATGGGGAGCGCTCCCCCTTACCTCTATCAGCCCTGAAATTTTGTTGCAATTAACACATGTCAAAGACTGGGCTTGCTATGCAAACTCAGCTTCCAAACAGTTCCCCTCACCTCCTGACGGCCCCCATGCACCTTCGGAGAGGTCCCGGAGTGGTCCGGGCTGCGGAGGAGCTGCCCTTACCTGCAGCGTCAGGTGGCAGGTGGGACACAGACCTGGCTGCAAGTGAGCTCTCGCTAACCGGCTGTGAACACGAGCGTCCCTCTCACTCACCTAGCAGTTGAAGTGTGGGGAGTCCTGGCTGGTGCAGTTCTGACCAGCAAGGCTGTCCCGGACCCCGGATGCCTCTGTTTTGTTGCTCTGCTATCCCCAGGGGTCCCTGTGACAACAGGGTTGGTGATGGCTCTCCATCACAGCCTGTACCGCAACATGGGCAGGCATGCCCCTTCCCTTTAAGGGCACAACCAGACCCTTCCGTAGATCCCTTCTGCTCATCACTTAGCCTCATGGGCGTGCCCAGCTGTGAGGGAGGCTGGGAAATGTAGTCTTTCTGTTTGGCTGGCCATGTGTCCAGGTAGAAGTATGCAAAATTTCCGTGGAAGAAGGGGAGGACATAGAAGGAGGGGGACAAGTTGAAGTCCCAGCACACTGTCCATGAGAACTGCGTTCCTGATACAAGTCTCCTTGGGAGGAAGCCCCCTTTACGCCTCAGCTGCACTAGGATATTTCCAAGGGAACAGTCAGCCAGCTCAGCAGGGAGAAGTGAAGGGCAGCCAGGCTGGGAAGCTGGAGGTTGGGGAGGGGTAAGAGGCCCCAGGAAGTGTCCTGGGCTCAGGCCACCAGAGGCTGATTTTTTGGTTTACGGAACAGACGTGTAGGCCCCTGTTCCTTGGACACAAGCCAAATGTTTGTACAAGTCCCTTGGAATATTCCTCTGGAAATATTAGATATGCTCCCTACAGATTTCCTGTTGTGCCTCTGGCGGATTAGAACAGGAGGTGGTGGCAGGTGGTGGGGAGCTGGGGGAAAGGAGCACAGCCTGGAATCATTGCGACAGTAAAAAAATATATATATCCCAAATCATCATATCCAAAATTCCCCCAGGGGGCAGTAGTGCCCTCCTGGAGAACCATTGGCTTAGCCTCATCATGGGATGGAAAGGCCACCGGGGAGCCTAGTCCATGGTCTGCTGCGCCAACCCTAGGCCAGCCCTTACTGTGCACAGGGAATACCTTGCTGACTGAAACAGCCTTGGTCTCTCCCCTCATTGACTCCACCATCTACCTAGACCTCAAACAGGTGATTACAGCTAGTGACTCCTTTCGATTGCAGTGGGTGCCAAGAGGGAAAAGTGCAGCCGTCTGGTTGTTTGCTAGAGGGACCCAGTCCAGACCAGAATGTCAGGAAGCCATCTGTAAGCTGAGGCCTAAGGATGAAAGGGGGTGGCCCTGGAAAGAGAGAGGGAAAGGCATTTGTGCACAGAGGCGACAGCAGAGCCCCAAGTTGGAAGAGAGCTCAGCATGCTCCCCAAACTGAGAAGGCACTGAAGCTGGGACTCAGAGCGAGGGGTGGAGTGGCCTTTCCCTGCGGGTGGAGGTAAGGGGTCTGGGCTCTATCCCAAGAACAAGGCAGGCCTTTGAGGCCTGATCATATTTGTTTTAGGATCGCCTGGCCCCAGCGTGGATCACGGACCAGAGGTGACCAGCTAGGAGGCCCCTGCAGTGGCCCAGGCAAGAGAGGGTAGTAGAGGAAATGCCTCAGGGGAGGTGTTTGGGTGCCGTGGGTGCACTGATGCTACCAAAGTCAGGGGCGTCAGCACGGAAGATTCAGGCTTCTAGTAAGGGAAATCTTGCTGCAAGTAGACTTTCATAATAAACACTCCCAATACCTGTCCCCTTGACAGGAACTCCCATTGAATACTAGGCCCCGGCACGATCCAGAGACATGATCCAGAGACCTGGTGGACTCTGGGCCTATACAGCATATAGCTCCACAGTCATCCTGGCCCAGGCAGACCGTTTTTCTCTCTGGTCTGCTGTCGTTGGTGTCTGCTCCATCCTGTAGCTCGTAGGCAATTGGATCCACAGGAGAGGGAGTTGGGCTTGTCCATTCACAGTGTATAAGCCCATCCCTTCTGGAGAATGACTCAGGACATTTGCCCTTCACTAAAGCCATAGCTATTGCCAGGAGATGGGCTCCGATAGAACAGGATCTACCTGGAGCATGGAGGAGGGAGGTCTGAAGGCTGGAGAGGAAGCAAGCATCCACCTCATTATGAGGATAGGTGGGGTTACCCAGAGAGAGTGGGAGAGTCAGGAGGACGAGGTCCCCAGCCAGCTAGAACAGGTGCAACCTTTAAGGTTGGGGAGAAGACAGCCTCAGATTTGTCACTGAGGGAGTGAGAGGGGTAGGATCTAGTGCCCACATGGCCAGCTGGTCTCAGGGATACAGATGCTTCATTCAAAACAATGGCAGAGAAGGCAAAGGATTTGGGGACAGATGCTGATGGGGGTTAGGAGGCTGGGAGCCTGGAGAAGTTCTCTACTTGGTAAATAGGAAGCAAACAGAGTGAGGATGGCAATCAGCTTTTTGTAGGTTTGGGGAGAAACATATGAAACTGGTTTCTAAAGAGATTGTGGAAAGATTGCTTCCTGGGCAGCAGGAAGGGTCCACCTGAGTCATGGGTCATGAAGATCAAGTGCTGGGGACAGGTTAGCTGTGTGATTCTCCAACCCCTTTAGTAGTGGGGCGGAGGGGGGGGGTAGACAGTTGGATTTCACGGGGTCATGGGTTAGCCACATGAAAATGCTGGATCGATCCTCTAAATAAGGGAGGGGACAGCAAGGAGAGGTTATGCAGCAGAACGACGACTCGTCCTTGAATTTAGGCTAAGGACTAGCGCGGAGGTGGAGGAGGGACAGTACCCTGCCCCGTGCTGGGTGCTGGAGTGTAGGGGTATAGAGGTGAGAAGCCAGGGCTCCCGTGGTCTAGAAGTCCATCAGCTGGAGGGGAGCCTGACAGAACAAGGAACAGGTGCTCAGGGCTGTCACCACTGCGGGCTCACGCGAAACGCAATTCCTCCCCCTGTGGGGGCGCGGGGCCTGGAGGGTGCTGTCGGGGATGGCAGGGGACCGAGTGGGCAGCGGGTGGATCTCTGTGCTCCAGGGAACGCACTGTCCTTTGGACAGAGACCCCCCGCCCAGGGAGACGAACGACCCCAGACTGCTTGAGGAAGTTGAGAGGCGGGTTCGCGAGGGCTCGGGCCCGGGAATCCTTCCAGAACGGCCGCCTGGGCACCGAGGGCGGGTACCGGGGCGTGCGGCGCGAGGCCGGGAGCTCAGGGTGCAGCGTGTCGCCCCGCCGCTCCGCACGGTCCTCCAGCGCTCGCCCAACTAGTAGTTTGCCGCAGACACTCGCGTTCCTGCAGCCGGACGTCCCCTCCTCCAGCCTTCGCTCAGTCCTCCGTCGTCCCAGTGTCCCAGCGCCCCCGGAGCGCGGGCCCCGGCTGGGCGCAGCGGGCTGCAGAGCCGCGGCCGCCCGCCAGGTCCGCACTGGTGCGCTCGGTGCTCGGGCGAGTCGGGCGGCGGGCGCCGAGTTGCCGCGGCCTGGCCCGCCCGTGCGCCCCGCGTCAGCGGCGCTTCGGTTCCCGGCCCCGGGGCTGGGAGCCGCCGAGGGGGACCAGCGCCCCCACCCGCGCGTTTCTGACCCCGGCCCCGCCCTGCCCACCAGCCGCTGGGCGGGGCGGGGCGGGTTGGGGGGGTGGGAGGGGCCGCCCAGCGGGTGTCCGGTGTCCTCCCCGCGGCCTCGGCCAGGCGCGGGGACTTCTCCGCGGAAGCGCAGCGAAGGCGACAGCTCCCCTCTGGCACGGGTGCCGCGGAGCCGGGCGCTCGCTCGTTGGTGCCTGGGCCCTCTGCTCCCGCTGCCGCTCGCGTCCTGCCCGCGCGCCTCTGCGTTCCCGCGGCGGCCGAACCATGCTGAGCTGCCTGCTGGTGAGGGCCAGCAACCTCCCCAGTGTGAAGAAGGACCGGCGCAGTGACCCGGTCGCCAGCCTGACTTTCCGAGGTGAGAGCCCGGTGGCCGCCGCGCCCGCGCCCCCCAACTCTTGGCGCGCCCGGCCGGGTCTGCGGCCACCGCTCCTGCCCTAACCCTAGCCCACGGCCCAGGGACAGAAATCTCAGCCCTGCAGGGAGGGACGCGGAGGATGAAACCGAGCATCATAAATACCATAGTGCTCTGAAATTTTGGAAAACTGAAAGGGCCATAGTATGTCAACAGTTACTACTTTTCTAAGACCTACACCGAGAGGTAATAAAGGTCGAGCACTTGCCGGGATAGGGGTGGGAAAAGAAAGATGGGTGCACAATAGAGAGAGGAATCGGGATCACTCAGAAACTGGGCGTGTAGGTGGTGTGTTTTTGAAACTGCCTTGATTTCATTCATTCACTCATTCATTGGCTCATCTTTATTGAACAATGGCCATATTGAATCTGCTGCGTCTCAAAGAGCCTATGCGGCTACTTGAGGTGCTTAGACAAGAGAGGGTCTCTCTCTCTGGAGCAACAAAGGACCCACAACTCCCCTTCTCACCTCGCACCCTTAACCCAACCTCCCTGAGGCAGACATTCCCATGGGAAGAGGTGTGTCAGGAGGGGCAAAGGGAAGAGGAAGGATATGTTAAAATTAAAAGAAGGAACAATGGCTGAGTCAGAACCCCAGTTCTGTAAAGAAAGATACATAAGGAGAGGAGAAGGGGTTTCTCTCTTACCAGGAGGCATATCCTGTGGTTTTGTGGGATTAAAAAATACGTGCATTACAAAAGATGGTCAAAAGTAGAGGGAAAAGTGGCTGGTGTTTTCATGAGATTTGGAAAGAATGAGGGCACAGGGGATTCTTTAGCTCTGACCCGTGATCTCCATCTGGTCCCCAAGCTCCCCAGAATAATAATGATCATAGATGGTAGACACAATTTGGCAAAGTGAGACTACTTGCCTTTATTATTTGTGATGGGACAATTTACATTTTATCTCTCTTTTGAAAAGCGTGAGTCAAAACATTTTCGTACACGTTGCTATTTTCATTAACTGGTGACATTCCTGGGTGCCTACTATGAAATGCAACTTCATGACAAGGTCGCTAGCTCGTCTGCCTAAGCCATTCCCTTATAGAAATTGTGGGTCCATCCTTGGCGGGAAAAGAAGTTCTGTAAGGATCTTGAGACCAGGGGCCTACAGCAGACCAGGTCTCTTGGATGCTTTCGGATCTGTTCACAGCTCTCTTTCCTTGGTTCTGGAACAGTCTTGTGGTAGCTTCTAATCTCTCTACTCCGCAGATAAGGAAATGGAAACCTGGGAAAGTTGTATGTGTCCAGGTCAGTGGTCATGGCAGGGAGTGCTTGGAGTGGGCAGTGCCCTTGAGTCAAGAATGTGACCAAATCTTTTGAGGGCCCTCTTGGCTGTACCCTGGCCCACGTAGCCCATGCAGCTGCTGTCCGCCCAGAGTCTGCGTTCCCCACCCTTTATTATTTATTTGTATTGATAAGCTCCTAGCAAAACTGAGACATAATACATAACATCTCCAACTATTCCAAGTCTATTGTTTTTCAAGGCTGTGCTGCAATGCCGCCTTCTCCAAGAAGGCCCCCAGGTTTCCCCTGGCATCCCTTAGTCTCTTCTCTCTATATATACAATACCTTGCTTGGTCTGTTAGAGCGCTCACTGCAGCCAGCCTGTGCTCGGCACTCAGATCCACGCTTTGGATGCCGTGACTCTTCCGGGGCAGCAGCCTGTCCTATTCATCAGGCTGTCTGGCGCTGAGCACAAGTTAGGTGCTCTGTAGTGTGGGCGTCCTTTCTGGCCCAGGCTCTGGCCATCCTTCAGAGGTACCTGGGAGCCTCACGCAGTCAGGGGCCACGGTCCTCATACTTTCCTGTGCCTGAGAATCCTCTGGAGAGTGTGCTTGAAAGACAGATTCCTGGCTTCTGATCCAGCAGCTCTAAGTGACCTGAGACTCAGCCCTTAACATCTATTTGATGCAGAACATTTTGGAACCACCCCTTGAGAGATATTGAGGTGAGAGCTGGTGAAATGTGAAATTAATGCCATTCCTTCCCTCACTCCCACCCCAGAGGCTATTCCTGCCCAAGTCTGGGGCTGAGTTGATGCTTGGGGAGAGAGGCCATTAGAATCAGACCCAGAATTTACAGATCATTTTGGCTGGGGTTCTCAACCCTGGCTGCACATCAGAATCATGGGGAGGGCTTTAAAAAAGACCACGACCAACCTTCTTATCCCCTCCTTTCTTGAATCACTGGAGGGGTTTCTAAAAATTCTCCAACGTTTCAGATGTGCAGTCAGGGGTGAGAAGTCTCGAGTCCAATCCCCTCCTGGCATGGAGGGGGCTGTGGACTGCTGGCAGAGAAACCGGCCTGCGATGTGGGCTTGGCTCCCACCTGCAGCGCGAAATGCGTGTGCCCTGCCGGCCTCACTTTCCCTGCAGTTGTTCCCAGGGCATTCCAGGCGCGGATGTAATTTCAGGACCCACCTCCCAAAATAGACTATGAGCTCTGGGAGGTTGGACTCTGAGGGCACTTTCTGGTTTCCCTCTCTCAAGTGTTCGGGGTGGAGGCTATTCACGAATACTTATCGTTCCTTTGTTCTTGTATCAATTAAATAATTAGTTAACAAGAACTCCCATGAGTACCTGGGCTGTGGCAGATAGTTTTGACTGATTACCAACATGAACAAGCAGCTTCATTTCCTATAGCATTTAACCATCTGTACCTCTCTTCTGCCCTGCCCATTTTCCACCAGCTAATGTGATTATTTATGTCCCTCTATTCCTGCATTTGGTTCATGGAACAAATATTTATTGAGCACCTACTATGTGTCGGATGCTGTTCGAGGTGTTGGGGATACCTCCGAGAGCAAAACCGGATCCTCCTTCCCTTGGCACTCAGACATCTTGCTTCCTTGAGCCTGTGATCTCCTGTGACCTGGCTTGGTGAATTTCTACCCTGCTTCAGCCAGGCTCACCAGCGAGAAACTGGAGGCATTACTGCTTCTTCCGTTCCTCAACCTGTCAGGGTCTCTCTTCTGCTCCCTGTCTCCATAGTTGGCCCCTCCTCCTACATTCTCCTCCCCTCCCTTCTGTCTCCTGGGGGTCTCTAGGCTCCAGGCAGGAGCCGGGAGGATCTTATAGAAACCTCCGAAGGTGGAAACACTCCTGAGGAGCAGATGGGACTGACCTGTAGAGGGAAGGTGGGCTGCAGGGCACTGGACTCTCTGAATCTGGCTTTTTAAACATTGAAAGTGACTTTATTTTTTTTATTTATTTTTATTTTTTAAAGATTTTATTTTATTTATTTGACAGAGCAAGAGAGCACAAGCAGGAGGAGCAGGGGGAACAGTAGAGGGAGAGGGAGAGGGAGAGCAGGGAACCTGATGCGGGGCTCATGATCTGAGCCGAAGGCAGACGCTTAACCATCTGAGCCACCCAGGCGCCCCTGAAAGTGACTTTAAAGCATCAAAAACAGCATTCTACTTTCTTTTTGTGAACATAATATGTACTCAATTTGAAAAAGGGTCTAAAGTGTCTAAAAAAGTAAAGCATGGCTCCAAATGCAGGTACTTCGAATTAACTTAGCAGTTTGATATATTTGCTCCAAGATTCTTTTTTTCTTCTTTTTCAAAAAAGCAATTTTAGTTGTGAAATTTAACACCTGAGTAAAGTACATTCAATATAAACATATGCTTTACTGCGCTGGCTCTCAGACATCTGGGTTGTTGCCACTGGCTGCGGAGGGGGTGGGGGTCTGCTCTCCGGATCTAGTGGGTAGGGGCCAGAGATACTGCTAAACATCCTACCGCAGACAGGACGGCCCCACAACACCCACAGCAAAGAGTTATCCAGCCTCAAATGTTCATGGTGCCAAGGCTGAGACACCCAGCTCTAACGAGTGAATGAGGAGGGGGCTGTCCATGTATATTACCCAGGACAAGGAATGGAACCCGACCAGTCTCACCCTCCACCAGAAGTCCGGACTCCTTCCCTTCCTCCGTAGAGATAATCCCATCCCAAATATCTTTTTTCAAATGTTTGAATATTTACATTTTCATTCAACAAATAACCTGGGGCATCTTTTTATGTCGGTAAATATTCTTTAACACACCTTTTAAAATGTCTGCATAGTATTTTGTTATATGGCTGCACCCTAACTCAGTAAATCAATCCCCTGTTGATGTATACTTAGGTTATATCAAAATTTTTGTATTTATATCCAGTGCTCAAGGATACTGTCACTGTGAGAAATATCCTGGGGATGAAATCTTTGTCCCCATATTTAATGATTTTCTTTGGGTAAATACTGGAAGTGGCATTACTGTGTCACAAGTTACAGATGTGTAAGGATTTGCTGCATCTCCCGAATTGTGTTCCTGAAAATCTATACCAGCTTTACCCTCTCATCAGCTGAGTATGAAGGTTTATTTTCCTATAAGCCTGCTAACACAAAACATCATATTGCTTTCACAGTCTTCTTTAACCATCTCTTAGGTTCAAGTAGTATTTGTGATATTTCAATGTCATTACCTACTTGCATTTATTTCTTACTGAATTGTTTTTTAATTTGCCCAGTTTTTTTGAGCGGGGGGGGGTGGAGTTTGCCTTTTTCTTAATTAGTTGTAAAGGGCTCTTTATATATTAAGGATGTTAACATGTTGTCAGAGATATTTCAAATCTCTTCCCCAGTTCTAATTGGCCTTTTGAGTTCAAAGACTACCCCTCTCACCCTCTCAGAGTGTATTCCATCACAGCTGGCTTATCCAGCTGCCACCACCCCTTCCTGGCTAGCTGTTTCCTGGAAAGGGTAGTTTCAGTTAGGGTTTAGAAAGATGGATATTAGGGTGGGTTCTTGAGGGTGAGGAGAGCAGGACTCTGCTGGGGACGGTGCGGGGAGTGAGAGCTGCCAGGTCTTGAGGTGAGCAGACTTGAGTCAGGGCGCCGATGGTGGGCAAGTATCAGAGTTACCAGAGTCTACCTCTCCTTTTTGTGGGAGGGTGTCTGTGCTGCGAACAGCAGACCTTCCTTCAGCAGAAACCTCGGCCATCTTTTTTTCTCCTTTCAGTTGCCATCGTCTTTTGGTTTTGGGCTGATACTTGGAATTTTTATCATGTTGTTTGCCCGATGGATATTCTAATGAAGTGTCAACAGAATGCCCCAAACAGAGCAAGTCCTCAGTGTTTGTGCAGAATCAAGGCTGCCTGCAGGATCTTAAGGCGCCGAGCAGCTTCTTACAGTAGGTCTTGTCTCCTGACTCTTGGGCAGAAGCAGCCTGTCTCTCTCTCTCTGGGAGTCCGGAGCACCCCATCTCCTCTCCTTCTCTCTGCTCCGTCTCGAAGTCAATGACACCACCAGGCACGCCCGCATCCCTGTCAGAACCTGAGCCATGTTCCGCCCTCTCCTCCCTTCCCTCTTCCCCACCCAGGCGCTGGTCAGCGTGCCCCAGACCCACAACCTGTGTCCTCACCATGTCACACCTGGACTTTTAACAAAAATGTGGTCAAATCCACATAACACAAAACTTGCCATCTTCATGACCTTTAAGTGTGCACTTGGGTGGTATTAAGCACATTCATAGTCTCGTGTAACCATCACCACCATCCATCCCCAGAACTCTTTCGTCGCCCCCAACAGAAATCTCTGCCCACTAAGTAATAACGTCTCGTATCTCTGGGGACGGGCTGCTTTCACTTAGTATAATGTCCTCGAGGTTCATCCATGACGTAGCCCGGTCAGAATTCCCTTCCCTTTCAAGGCTGAACATATTCCGTTGTATGTATATGGGATAAATGTCCATTTATCTGTCAGTGGACACTGGGGTCATGCTGCTATGAGTGAGTCATGCTGCTGTGCACATGGGTGTAAAATATCTCTCTGAGACCTTCCTGAACTTTTATGAGAGCTCGTGACTGTCGCTGTCTTTACTCCTACCACTCTCCAGCTGGGGTGCTGGGACTCCTGGCCTTCTCCTTCTCCCCGTGTAGCCTCGGGACCTTCCCCCTTCCACAAGGCCTCTAGCGTGACCCCTCCTGTAGAGTAGCCGGACTTCTTACGTGGCCACTTAGGGCTCCCAAAGGCATGCGAGCAGAAACTTCAGGTCCTGCTTTGAGCCATGGGGCCAGCTTGATCAATGCGGAGGGGCACCATACAAGGATGTGAAGGAGGGGAATGCTAGGATGCTGGCTCATGGGGCCATCTTTGGAGGCTACCATACTAGGCCATCTTCCCTACATTTTCAGCTCCAAGAAGCAGGGACCACTTCTTTCTTCATTTGGCCATGAAAACAGTATGGCTGTGGTGACTCTAACCCCTTTAATTAGTCCTATTCCCAACACAGTGCTAGGCACAAGACAGGTATCAGTAAATATCTATGTACCTTTGTTTCCATCATTCCCCTACAAGGGAGTCAATGTCCCCTTACATTAGGGACAGCAACTGACTCTTTGTGTTGAGATGTTTCATTTTTTTGTGCTTCATTTTTTTTTATTTTGGTAAAATATATATAACATAACATTTTAACCATTTAAACCATTTTTAGACGTACAGTTCAGTGGCAATAACACATTCACATTGTTGGGCAACCATCGCCACCATCCATCCCCAGAACTTCTCCATCATCCCAAACTGAAACTCCCTGCCCATTAAACAGTACCTGCCCATTCCTCCTCCCCTCAGCACCTGGAAACCTCGCTTCTACTTTCTGTCTCTGTGAATCTGACTATTCTAGGCACCTCATGTAAGTGGTATCATATAATATTGTCCCTTTGTGTCTGCCTTATTTCATTTAGCATAACGTTTTCAAGGTTCTTTTTTGTCGTAGCACGTGTCAGAATTTCCTTCCTTGTTAAGGCTGAGTCCTATCTCATTGTTTGTATATCCCACATCTTGTTTATCCATTCATCTGTTGATGGACATGTGGGCCTTGGTATCTTTGAGGTGTGCTGGGAAATGAATCAGCATCCCTCAGCTTTTCTTTGAATCCTCCTCGGACAGGCATAAAAACCGCCCACGTTACAGACCGAGGGCACCCTTCAGTGAAAACCCTGCTTTACAGTTTGTCTTCGCTATGATTCCACCAGCCCCAAAGATTCCATTGTCGTCAGTGTCAGGAAACCAAGCATTCTGTCTGCTTCCCGTGACCTTATAATTGTGTCGTGCGGAAGCGGGGCTACTGGGAGATTGCCAGCTGGTTCTGCCAGAGGTCGGGGTGCTCCCTTCCACACTGTAAGTGCTGTGGGTATCCTGGGCCTAGCCAACAGCCTGGGCCACTGAAAGGAGCCTGTCCCCACAAGGTGGGCCTGGAGGTATGCGCGAGGCCTGGGGCCCAGACTGCTGGAGAGACAGCACCCTGGCCGCTGACAGGTGAGCCTCAGCGGGTGATGAGCAGAAGGGTAGTGACGTGGCTCCTCACGTGAGGCTATGGCTCTGTCAGATGCTGGGGTGTTAGGAGATGTGGGGCTCCCGCCAGGGGAGACTACTTAGCCAGATGGCCCCAGGTGCTGGATGGGGCAGGGTGGGCTGTCTTCTTACCTTTGCTCTGCTCCTGTCTCTGAGGCCCCTCCCCAGCCTCCTTCCCACAGCCACGGTCTTTATCAGAGTTGGCCTGGGTGGGGGGCCAGGGCCAGGAGGGCGTGTGCCATCATTCCTGTCACACCCCTTGGCTCTCGACACTCAAGGGCCAAGATGGTGATTTCTTTGTTCTTCAGTTCTTCTCCGACAACCTTCCTTTCAGGCATGATTGTTATCCACAACAAGAAATACATTCTATATCAAGATATAGTGCACAGAGGAATGCATATATGAAAATATACCCCAAAGTTTCGACTAATAGTGATTTTACAGTGAAAGATGTGCTCTGATATTTTCTTCTTTATTCCGTTGTTAAAAAGACATATCAGTCATCTCCCTCAGTTGATGACATGGCCTACTAATGGGTCCCAATGAGCAGTTTGAAAAACACCACCATCCAGCAGTGAAAGACTCTGGTCTGGGGTAGAGTCAGGGTAGGTCGGTCTGGGGGAACAAATGAAGGATTTCCATGGGAGACAGAAGAGTCCTTGCCTGGTAGGTTCATTCTTCCTCACTGAGTCATCCAGTCCGGAGGAACACCTCATGGAGGCCTGCTGGCCCCCAGTTCTGTAGAGCAATCCGGGGAGAGGACATGGTCCTCTGTCCCCAACCCCAGCATGAGCTGTGGGCTCTCCTGTATCTTTAACTGTTGAGTCTGTTAAATGATACACATCAAGCCACATCGCTCAAGACCAAAATTAATGATCAAGGACAGGACAGGTCTAAACCCAGGACAAGGAAGGAACTGTTTTCTTAACTGTTTCCTAATTAGCAGCGTGCCTTTCCTTTCCCCGGCGGCTGTAGGTCGTGTGATGTGCTGGGTTCATGCTTCACTTCTTTCCTGCACCTCTTTGGGGCTGCAGCGCCCCTCAGTGACCCCTCCCTTTATGTCACTCAGAGGGTCTCAGGGTCGGTCCTTCTAACCAGACTTAGTGAAATCACACTGATGGCCTTTGTTCGCCCCATCAAAGTGGGAAATGCTTGAAAGACACTTCGCACAGGGCTTGGCCCACACTGTTCAATTCACACCCTCCAGAAGCACCAGGACTGCTTCCCGGGGGTCACCTCAAGAGCAGCTGCGGGTGGGATTTTCCACGTTGCTCTTGTAGGTCATGGGAAGTGGATAGGGGAGGGGAAGTAGACACTTAGACTGAGTCTCGTATTGCCTCAAAACATTATGATGTAAATATTCTTGTTATCCATTTACCACCAGGGGAGCTAGGACCTAGAGAGGTAATAAGCCCTACCTAAGGTCACACAGCAGGGGCTATTATGTGAATGACTCCAACACTGTGTCTGTCCCCACTGCTGGAGACACGCCAACAGGGCCCATGAGAATGGTTCAGCCAGGGTGGGCCTGGACCAACTTTGAGAAGATGACTCTTGCCCTTCCCAGAACACCTCCTTCTCGTTGTGACTCCTCTCGTCCCCTCCGTCCACCGACATACTCCCTTACTGCTAATGCGGTGTGATGGCATTCCTTGAGAATTGTGGTTCTATCCTCTGGTGACAAAGTGAACTTGTAGCCAACTTGGGGAAGGAAAGACCCATTCATTGGGATTTCCATTACTGGGCACCTTGCTCTATATAAGGGTTACTGACATGAGTAAGGCATGGTGTCTGCCCTCTGAAGACCATAGTCCAGTTGAAGAGAAAGACACAGAAGCACGTGGTTATCCTGTGTTCCAATATGTGGTCAACCATCTCTGTCTGGGGGAGTCAGGGGAAGCTTATCAGAGTGGAGACAAGTGAGTGGGTATTGAAGAATCAGTAGGAGTTCACTAGATGCATCTGAGTGGTGCGGGTTGAGGGTTAGGGACAGTGAAATGAACTCATATTTAATGAGTCCGCTGTGTGCCAGGAACCTCACTCATACTATCTTGTTTACTTTTCACAAAACCCCACAGAGTGGTATCATTAGGACCTTACAGGTGAGGAACCAGAAGCTGACATGTGCAATGAATTTTCCCAAGAGTTTTTTCAAGTGTGTTACAGGGACTCCTGGGGGGAATCCCCAAGACTCTTCGAGGAGGCCAGCAAGGTTACAACTATTTTCAGAATAACCTCAAGGTGCTATGTGCCTTTTTCATTGTGTCAACATTTGCACTGATAGTACAACAGTGAGGGAAGGTAAAACTGCTGGTATCTTAATACTAGTGAAGGCTTGGGTGCCAAGTTGTACTTGCCATTGTATTCTTCACCCTCGTATTTGCAGGTTTTTTTTTTTTTTAAAGCCAGTTTAGTTGAGGAATGTTCTTAATAAAGCTGTACAATTATTAATTTTATTAATCTTTTTAAAAAAGATTTTATTATTTGAGAGATAGAGCGCATGAATAGGGGGTGGGAGCAGAGCAGGCTTCCCACTGAGCACAAGCAGGGAGCTTGATGCAGGACCTGATCCCCAGACCCTGGGATCATGACCTGAGCCGAAGTCAGATGCTTAACCGACTGAGCCACCCAGGCGCTCTAATTTTATTAATCTTGATCCTCAAATATACATGATTGTGATATTTTGAGTGCTGAGACAGAAGTATGCATAGAGCACGTCTGCTCCACACTGAAAAATGATGACTGTTGCAAGAAGAAGCACATGTATGGCTGCTTGAGTTGCAAGCTGAACCAGCCAGTTTTGTGTGTGTATGTGTGTTTTCCTGGAATATTGTTTTTACTTGAAAGAATGACTGACACACTGCGCCTATTCAGACTTGGGCATTTAACTGACATTTTCTTGGGAATGAAAGAGTGAGCGACCCACCTCAAGCAGACATTTCTTATCTGTTGCCAATTATAACATTTGAGCTTTCAAACCGGAATTGGAATCATAGAAAATTGCATCTTTTAGCTTCTCGGCATGTAATGACTTTGCTGATGAGATTGATGGCAATATTAATGAATGTGATTCTTTTCACATTATGGAATCAAATGTGTCAACCTTCGGGAGGTCTACATAACTCAACTAGCAGAAAGTTTCCCAGCAACCAGAATCATGCATGGGTAAGATATTCATTCAAAGTGCAAGACCGAACCGTGGACTTTTTTTTTTTTTTTTTTTTAGAACCATGACTTAAATGTAACAGAGTACAAAATGTTCCTCCACCTGCTTTTAGGAAATACTACTTGCCAAGTTTTTGTTGTAGTATTGAAGAAGGATGTCCACAGTTATCTGCAAATTTATTAAAATATGCCTCCTTTTCCAACAATCTATATCTCATTCGATTTTTCTTCCTAGATGTCACCCAGAACAAGACATCTTGACAGGGTGAATGTAGCAGTAGATATGATAACCCAGCTAGGCATTAAAGAGATTTGTAAAATATAAATAATGGCACTTTTCTTTTTCCTTCATTTTGGAAATTATAGTTACTTTTCAGAAAAATAGGTCACTTCTATTAGCATGGATTGGGTTTATCACCATTAATTTCAGGTTAATTACTAAATAAATATTTTTAACTTTTACAAATATTTCTTTTTTTTTTTTTTTAAAGATTTTATTTATTTATTCAACAGGATAGAGACAGCCAGCGAGAGAGGGAACACAAGCAGGGGGAGTGGGAGAGGAAGAAGCAGGCTCATAGCAGAGGAGCCCGATGTGGGGCTTGATCCCACAACGCCGGGATCACGCCCTGAGCCGAAGGCAGACGCTTAACCGCTGTGCCACCCAGGCGCCCCATTACAAATATTTCTTTAAGTAGGCTCCCCACCCAGTGTGGGGCTTGAACTCACAACCCCGAGATCAAGAGTTTCTTGGGGCGCCTGGGTGGCACAGCGGTTAAGCGTCTGCCTTCGGCTCAGGGCGTGATCCCGGTGTTATGGGATCGAGCCCCACATCAGGCTCCTCCACTATGAGCCTGCTTCTTCCTCTCCCACTCCCCCTGCTTGTGTTCCCTCTCTCGCTGGTTGTCTCTCTCTGTCAAATAAATAAATAAAATCTTTAAAAAAAAAAAAAAAGAGTTTCAGGCTCTACCCACCGAACCAGTCAGGCGCCCCTAAATAAATATTTTTAAATGCCTCAGTTGTTACTTCTAATCCGGTAAAGGTCATTCGATACAAGCCATCTAAATAAAAGCTCTTTGGGGTCCTCAGTAAATTTGAAGAGTTACGTCCTGTGATCAAAAAGTTTGAGAACCTCTGTCCTGAGGCTTCACGGGAAATAAGTGTTCTGTGGTGGCCTGTGTCATTCTGAAGCCCACATTCTTTTCCTACGTCAGTGGTTTGCAGCCGGCCTTGAGAGGGGGTTGGGAGCTCACCCTGCCCCACTTGGGGGAGTTTTATCGGATCTCTGAAGGGACTCCCCGGGGGCTAAGCAACCATTTCAACATCATTGCCTTCAAGTCTACCAAGCCCTGCTCTGCCTCTCCCCCTCAGATGTCTCTTTCTCCACAATTTCCCTTCGCTTTCTCTTTCTCTTTCTCTATGGTTTCTCTCTTTCAAATCTGCCCCCAAACCCTGCTTGCATCCTTGACCCCACTCTGCTTTTCTTTTCTTCCTGCTCTGACACTGACCAGAGGGGGCTGAGCCCGCAGGAGGTCCCTGGCAATGCATAGCTGCAGAGGGGGACTCGGGGGTCCTGGGAGATGTTTCCAGAGGCTTGCAGGGCTTTCATGGTCCAGACGCTGTAAAAGTTGAGCAGTCCAGGTGAGACCAAAAGCTTCTCACTAGAGTCTTGCCCAGGTGGGGTGGAACCAGGTGATCATTAGGATCCAACCCGAATGTAAGTTCTGTGTCTGACTGACCGCTTTTAATCATCCATTGAACCCCGAGTCATTTCTGTTCTGATGCTTCGAGGAAGGGTCGGACATGGCGAGGCTTTCTGTGCCTTGCATCCACTCCTCCGTGGCCCAGGCTCCGGAGGAGGTGCTCTGGCTGGCTGTCGTCTGGGGACGGCGGGTCCCATCTCAGCCGTGACTGTGTCATTCTTCTTGTCTACCCCAAACCATTCTGCATTCTGCTGGCCCAGCCATTGCCAGCCTTGGGAAAGCCTACTTCAGACAGACCCCTTCAAGGCAAGGGTGGGGGGACTGTTTTCTAATTGAGGTAAATCTCACATCCCCTGAAATTTTAACCATTGAAAAGCGCACAATTTCGACGGTTTTTAGTATATTCACCAGGATGTGCAATCATCATCATTCTAATTCCAGAACATTTCATCACCTCCAAAAGAAACCTCCATGAAGCATTTGCTCCCCATTCCCATCCCTCCATCCCAGCCACTGAAAACTACCCATCTATTTCCTGTCTCTGGCTTTGCCTCTCTGGCTGTTTCAAAGAAATGGAATCATACGATAGGTGCAGGTAGATGTTTTTAAAAAGAAAAATATTCTCCATGAAGATCATTCATTCTTAGAATCAGAAAATTTACAGTTAAACAACTTTATTTAGAAAGTCCTAACTTCCTAACAATAGAATGTGTTATTGTTATGTTATATAATAACATATTATCATTACAGTAACAAAGTCATTAAGAAGAGACAAGCTGAGTATTTTCCTTTAAAAACATGCTAGTGTGGGGGTGCTGTTTCTCAGTCCCAGAGCTGAGAGAGAGAAGTCACGTGACTGGCATCGGCCCCTCCTTGCAGCCCGGTGGGATTCTCAGGAACCCCTTGGCTTGGTGAGGTTTCCTTTGGCAGGTGGGTGGCAGCGAGGCTCTCAGCTCTCAGAAGCCAACCCTAACGCGGTGGGAGGTGCAGGGGTGGCATTTGTCTCTCCACTCTCCCTTTGTGTCTCTCGCAGGAGTGAAGAAGAGAACCAAAGTCATCAAGAACAGCGTGAACCCCGTGTGGAATGAGGTAGGCAAGCTTTCCGTTCTCCCTCCTTTTCGCTCTGCTGCCACTGTCTCTGCAGTGACCAGTCGGGGGCTGGGGCAGGAGGTGGCTCTCCCAGTGTCATTGTCAAGGAGTGGTCGGGCTGCTGGTCCAGTGTGTCAACGGAGTCCGCCTGGTGCTAGGAACCTGGGAGGAGGGTTCGTGGCCTGTCCTGCTGGGTAAATAGAAGCATCTCCTCTGATGTGAGTGTGGCACGGGGAGGAGTGAGATGTCTTTTGTTTCTCTTCCTCCCAGCTCTCATCAGCCAGGTAGAACTACCAGGCAGGTCGTTTAGGGGCTCTCTGGCCTGATCTGACTCCCTTACACAGGCTGTTCTTCCTGCCCAAAGCCCACCTCCTCCCCTCCGTCCTCCCTGTTAACCAGGTCCTCAGCCAGCTCCCTGCATGTGGCCCCCTGCTGGTCCCGGGGAAACTCTGGATGCCTTGCGTGGCTATGGTTGGGGTGCACTGGGGCACCTCTGCTCTGAGGAGAGTGCCAGGGCCTCTGGACAGGCACACCCAGTGTGGCACTGATTCGTGCTGCCCACCACAGGCCTGGCTTCCGTACGAGCATATTGATCTCGGGCCCTGAGGACCCTGCAGGGTCACCACGCATTTTCCCCAGCTGTGCTCCTGGCCCGGCTTCCCGGTGATTGGTGGAATTGAGCTGGGGGAAGGGGGCCATGGGAGCCTGACTTCCTTCTCTCTTCTGCCTTCAGCTTTCGTTTTCTCTTCTGAGCCTCTGGAACCCTGGTATTCATGTATTCTTGTATTCATGTATTCATTCATTCAGTCACTCACTCGTTCATCCATCCACCCCCCAGCATTGTTCATGGATGGTTGTTTAGTGCCCTGAAGGGACCAGGGTAAACCAGACACAGTTTCTTCTCCTAGGGGGCCACCAGTTAAGATGTGTTTTCTCTTTTTCTTCCAGGGCTTTGAGTGGGACCTCAAGGGCATCCCCTTGGATCAGAGCTCCGAGCTCCATGTGGTGGTCAAAGACCATGAGACAATGGGGAGGAACAGGTGAGGTGGGCAAGGGGGACTCCGTGGCCTGAAGGTACAGGGAGGTTCGTGGTGGACATAGACTCCAGAATCTAGGCCCTGGAGAGCTGGGGTTTCGACTCAGCATTTATTGAAGACGTGCCTCTCCTGGGCCTGGCCTAGTGGTAGATGTTGGGGAGGGGCCTGCCTGTAGCCTCCAGAACTCAGCCACGGGTAAATCTGAGAGCTGTCCAGGCTGCAGGGAAGGGAGATGGGCTCGAATCAGGTGTGCATGCATTTGCACGGACAACCTGTGCCCCAGGGAGCAGGGAGGAAAGGCTCCCTGTGTCCTGCTCCAGCCCAGGGGAGCCTGGGTGCGGCCACCTCTCCCCGCCCAGTCCAGGCCGGTGAGGGCAGCGGCACACCCCAGCAGCGGGCTGGCAAAGTGAAGCTGCAGCTAGCAGGGAGCTCTTGAGGAGGGTGTCATGGAAGAGGAGGGACTGGAGGTGAGATCTGTGGTTTAGAAGTGGGAAGGTAACGCAGTGACGGCACACCTCCCTGTGGCAGGCCTTTCTCTGTTTCATGTACGTCGTGAGGAGGGTTTTCAGGCAAGGGCGGTAGAGGAGCAAAGCTGTGGAGGCAAAAGCAGACTCTTCACAGACAGGCAGTGGGTCCTCTCTCCTGTCATTGAGCTGCAGGCCTCGTATGTGCCGGTGGTAGTGGGGGCCGGGGGCGGGCAGGCCCAACCAAGCTTGCGGATTGATGGCCCTGCTCGAGGTGGGGTCAGGTGGTCTGGGAGAACAGCCTGTGAGGCCCCGTGGCCTTGAATGTGAGGGCAGGGTTCAGCCTCCCTGCTGGGCGTGGTGGGGGGGGTGGGGGTGGGGGTGTTGGGGGTGGGTAGGGCTGTGGTAGGTGCCACCAGGGGTGGGCTCCTGCTCTTGGTGCCGTTTACTGAGGCGTGGGCTTGCTGTTTGGTGATCTGCTCACAGGCGTGCCTTTGTCTGGGAACTGGGTCGCCAGTGTCTGGGGCTGGCAGGCCTGGCACCCTGGGGTGGGAGAGGAGAGAAAGGGAGGAAGGGAGGAGTCAGACGCCTAGGGTCTTGGGCTGCCAAACACCTGGAAAGTCTGAAATCTTAAAAAGCTTGGAAGAAAAATCCACCTGCCACTCACTGTGACTCTGCTCGTCATGGGTGTAGAACAGGGTGTGTGTGGGGAGGTGGGGGCGCTTTTTCATGGGGACCTCCACCCTGCCTGCGCAGGGGGCAGGGGCTGGGATCCCTTCACACTAATCTACCCCAACACAGACATTTTGTGGAAAAAAGGCAGCCTCTGATAAGCTTGAATGGTGGAGCAGCAGGTGAGGGAGGGAGTGATGCTGGGCCCTGGACAGTCCTGGAAGGCTTCCTGGGGGAGGGCCATACAGACTGACTCCAAGGCTTTGGAGGGTGAGGAGGGGAGGGCATTCCAGCATTCGGGTGTGATGGGCAGCTGGGTTAAGGCCTTACAGGTGGGACTCACACACGCAGCCCAGTGAGGACGGAGTGTGGGGCCAGATTGGGAGGGGTTCTCTGATACCAGGCTGAGGGTAAGAATAGCAAAACCACAACAGCTGATGTTTACCAAGGGCTTAGACGAGTGTCTGGTCCTGTGCTGAGCCTTTATAATACAAGATCTTTTTAAATCAGCTGGGTACTGCTGTTACAGTTGTCATCTCTATGGGGGACACCATGGCTCTGAGAGATGGGGTGCTCTTCTCAGAGGCTGGTGATGGTACAGCTGTCCTTGAAGGTGGGTCTGCAACATGCTTGTCATCACTGAGTCCCTGTGCCTCTCAGAGGCTCCTGGAAGGCCCAGGGGGGTGCTGGACCCTTCTGGAGAGTTCCGTTCCCTTATGGTGCTAGACTTGAGAGGGCTTAGGGAGGCAAAGGTAGGACGGTCTGGTTGCTGCAAGGCACATGGGTTTCATTTTTATGATCGTATTCAGCATTTTACAGGCCTTGTGGGGAGATTTCTAAAATCATAAAGCAGACCTGAAAGCAGGGGCTGTGAAGATATTTTTGACCGATTCAAGGGCCAGGCTGGTCCTCAGGGTGACACCAGGCCAGTGCCACACATGACGGCCAAGCTGCACTGCACCTTGGGGCCTTCCTGTTGGCCCCTGTGGGTGTCCTCTAGCTCCTAGGGGGAGGCCAGCTCCCCGAACACCAGTTCACTGCAGGGCCAGTGCTGGAAATCAGTTCCTCAAACTTCAATTTACAGAACTGCTAATTCTCAAAACTTCCCGATTTACTAGCAACTTCTTTCTTGTAACTACTTGCATGTAGGGTTTGAGTTTTCCAAACGTTTCTTAATTTTGCATTTCTAGTGGGGTGCCTGGGTGGCTCAGTCAGTGAAGCGTCTGCCTTCTGCTCAGGTCATGATCCTGGGGTCCTGGGATTGAGCCCTGGCATCAGGGCTCCGTGGGGGGTGGGGGGGCTCCTTCTCCCTCTCCCTCTGCCTGCTGCTCCCCCTGCTTGTGCTCCCTCCCTCTCTGTCAAATACATAAATAAAATCTTTAAAATTTTTTTTGCACTTCTAGCAATTAAAAATTAAATTTGAATTAAACTAAATTCAGATTTAAACTTATATTCATAAATATCTGAAGAATTTCCAAGGTGGCCCAAACCACAGTGTCACGTGTGGCAGTAATGGAGCTGTGGCTTCATTGTGGCAGCCCGTGGGGTGTGTGGCCTCCAGAGCAGTTTACTTGCCTGTAGGGGCCTGAGGGGGCGGCTGCTGGAGCAGTGGCAGGGAGGCAGGACAGCAAGGCCATGCCGTGTGTCCCCGCGGTCAGACCTCACGGGACTTTCATCCTACACGTGGTGGTGAGAAAAGAGTCTGAGATTAAAAGTATTAACAATTCCAGGGGCGCCTGGGTGGCACAGCGGTTAAGCGTCTGCCTTCAGCTCAGGGCGTGATCCCGGCGTTCTGGGTTCGAGCCCCACATCAGGCTCCTCTGCTATGAGCCTGCTTCTTCCTCTCCCACTCCCCCTGCTTGTGTTCCCTCTCTCGCTGGCTGTCTCTATCTCTGTTAAATAAATAAATAAAATCTTTAAAAAAAAAAAAAGTATTAACAATTCCAAAGCGGTGAAAGTATGAAATATACCAGGAAGCAACAAGAGCAACCATGTGGCGTTTTACAGTTTGAAAGAGAAACTGTGGTTTCAGTTTAAGGAAATATTTAAATAGGACACCTACTTTCTGGGGGCACCTGGGTGACAAAGTTGGTTGAGTGACTGACTCTTGGTTTCGGCTCAGGTTGTGAGCTCAGGGTCGTGAGATCGAGCCCCATGCTCAGCGTGGAGTCTGCTTAAGACTCTCTTCTTCTCCCTCTGCACCCCCCCAAATAAATAAATAAATCTTAAAAAAAAAAAAAAGGAAGAACACCTACTCTCTGGTTTCATATTGTCACTGTTTGGTGAGGAAGCCAAGAAGGAAATGACAGGCGTGACAGTGACCGTTGTCATCTGACCTTAGGATTTCAGTGAGGACCTACAGGGTCATCACGTAGTCCTCCGTCACCTCTGGGCGTCCTGGGCCTGTGTGCTGTGAGCTCACGAAGGGTCCTCCTCGGGCTCCTTCTAAATGAGGTGGACCAGAGCCTCCCCTGATGGTAATTCTCGGGCTCCCTCTGTCTTGCCTCCTCTCGCTCCGCCTAACCTCCTCGCTTGCCTCCATCGGTTTCTAGAGGTCCCCCAGAGCTCCCTCGTTCTTCACAGCCCCTTCCTCAGCACCTCTGTCTCACAAGTCTCGCACTTTGCTTCTCCTCCCTCCTCTCTCCCTTCTTTCTCCCCTCCAGCTCTTCTCCACCCCGACTCTCCTCTGTCCCCAAGGCCTCTGTGGCATTTGACACTGCTGTGTTTCCCCTGATGACCATTGGCAGTTTGGGGTGGCCTCATTATACCAGACTGGTCTGCTGGCCCAGACTGGGAACTTGGGGAGCCCTCCGTGCCAGAGGAAGGGAACAGGGGCTTGGGAACTGCCTCCTGGCTGCTTAGCACCCACCCACCCTGAGCCACCCCAGAGCCAACTGCGGGGCTGGGCCAACTTTGATAAAACCAGGTCCGAAATACACACAAAAGGAAACTCCACTCCTGTGGATAGGAGACACGGTAGAAAGCCCAGCGGGAGGTCCTGGACTCCTGTCTCAGGCGGCACTGACAACTTCCCGTTTCCTCTGGGCTTCTCAGAGGGACGCTGCAGGGGTGCTGATGCTGACCCATTACCAGCTGTTTTGACCACTGGGGGGTTCCACCGAGAGGTTCCTCATCCAGGCTACAGGACAGCATCACCTGCAGCTTTTCCCTATCCCAGTGGCTGGCGGGCACCGTGACAAACCACTGGTTATGAGAGATTTCTAACTGGGCAGTCCAGGGTTAGAGCCACTCACCTCAATCCAGACCCATGCCGCCTGATGGAACTTTCTGAGATGATGGAAATGTTCTGTGTTGGCTGGTATAACTGAGGAACTGAATCTTGAATTTTATTTAATTTTAGTCAATTTAAATTGAAATAGCTAATGTGCATAGTGGCTGCTGTGTTGGACAGCATAGCTCTAGATTTTTACAACAGTTTTCCAAACCTGGCTGCTTATTAGAACGATGCGGAAGCTGGTTTTTTTTTTTTAAGATTTTATTTATTTATTTGAGAGAGAGAGAGCACAAGTGGGGGTAAGGGCAGAGGGAGAGGGAGAGGGAGAAGCAGACTCCCCACTGAACGGGAACCCTGATGCGGGGCTTGATCCCAGGACCTCGAGATCGTGACCTGAGCCAAAGTCAGATGCTTAGCTGACTGGGCCCCCAGGCACCCCTGATGGGGGAGCTTTAAAAGAGATCAGTGTCTGGGCTCCACAGCAAATAGATTAAACAAGAAACTCTGGAGTGGGGTGCAGGCATCCCCGCGGGAGGCCGGTGTACACCCCAAGTTGAACGCCCACTGTGTTAGGGCAACGCCAGCATGTCTCTAAAGGATGCTGTCAGTTTTTTCATAGATTAACCAGGAAATAAATACAAAACGTCACTCTTGTAATAGTGTATGTGTGATTAGTGGTGGAAATGATCACCACGAAGTAATCATGGCTAAAACCGCACATGGTAGAATCGTGAAGGGAATGAAAAAGGGAATGACGAATCCCCTTGGTAACTGTAAACACTGACCTGGGGGAAACTGGACTTAATAGAAATAATTCCATAAGAGAAAACTCAAAATAGAAAGGAGCTGTATTTGCTGGAGCTTGATATGAACCAACACACTGAAAAAGAGACCTTTGAGCCAAATCTGTGTTGGGAATGTAAACAGAAAATAGTTGTTACCAATGACACTAATTTCAGTCAAGTACAAATGAAGATTGAAGACAAAGGAAATAGTTAATTGCACTGGATAGAAAATATGTCAATGAATTAAATGTGGTTAATTTAATTTGTCCCGGAGAATGGCTTTTCTGTGGAAATTAATTAATGCAGGTATATTTTTTATTTAAATATTAGGTAAACATACACATGGAAGCAAAAGTCTCCATAGGGGTCAGAACATCTACCTGTCCGAAACACACCGGATCAACATGTTCCTGCCTGGCTCCAGGCCTCGCCAGGCCCGGAATGGGGTGGCCAGCTTCAACAAAGGAACATTCAGGACACCCAGTTAAGTTTGTCCCAAATATTGCGTGGGACATACTTACAATAAAAAATTATCCATGGTTTATCTTAAATGTCAACCTAACAGGGGTTCTGTATTTGATGTCTCTCAGGGTGACTTTGCACCCTGTCTCCCTTGATTTTATTATGTATTTATTTAAAAAATATTTTATTTATTTGTCAGAGAGAGAGAGCACAAGCAGGGGGAGTGGCAGGCAGAGGGAGAAGCAGGCTCCCCGCTGAGAAAGGAGCCCAATGCAGGATTCGATCCCAGGACCCTGGGATCATGACCTGAGCGGAAATGCTTAACCGACTCAGCCACCCAGGCGTCCGCCCTCCCCCGTTTCCCTTTAAACAAGCAATACAGAAGGACCCCAAAGTTTACACCAGGAATTGGTCAGGAGGCATATTGCCTTAAAAAACCCTGTTCACAGTAGTTCATGTTTGTAGCAATTTCTTTGGAATACTTGGAAACTCTTAGTGACCTGGTGACTCTCTAAGGTGCAGCATTAAGGGGTCTCTCATCCCCACCAGAGCCTTGCTGGCCCTCGCTTTCCGGTGATATGGGTCATCCATCATGGTGCCTACAACTGGCTGGGCGCCCAGGAGGCAGCCTGGGAACCTCTCTGAATGCCTGCTCCTTCTCCTTCTTCATCGTTTTTTTTTTTTTTTTTTTTTTTAGTTTTATTTACTTATTTATTTTAAGAGAGAGAGAGCACATGCTGGTGGTGGGGGGAGAGGCAGAGGGAGAGGGAGAGAGAGAATCTTAAGCAGATGGACGGGTGGCGGGCTCGATCCCACAACCCCGAGATCACGACCTGAGCCGAACGCTCAACCCACTGAGCCACCCAGGCTCCTCCTCCTCCTTTCTCTCGCAGCTGCCCCTCTTCCCACCGCCACACAGGGCTTGACAGCCTGGCCCAGTGGAATGAGTGTGGACTTTGTCTCAGCGAAGCTCCCTGCGCCCCGTTTCTTCCTCCTCAGGGGGCGTCACACCAACTGCACAAGCGCATCTCGGGGAACGGCCATGGAGAGGCTGCTGGCTGCTCCGTAAATGGCAGTTCCTTTTGGCACATCCTCTTTCCAGATCTCTCTTGTGCTGCTCTCCCGCTGCGCCACTTGCTTCAGTTCCCACTGACTCAGCCTTTTCCCATCAAAGCCCGCTCTCAGCCAGCGATGGTTTGAGAAAGGACTAATTCATACTGAAGTGTTGGTGGCCACCTATGGCTTAGGGTTTCGCCTTTCTTCGCAGCCTGGGGGACCGTGCGGAATGTGAATGGTGAGCGGCAGACACCATGATAGCCTTTGAGGAGATTGGGAAGGTGGTCTTCCTGACTTCGGTGACGATCGCTTGAAGGGCTGCCCTCGGGGTGGAGGTGGGCGTGTCCTGGTGCCTCCTGGGACAGTGGGCTTAATGTACTGGGGACTGTGGGGGTTTCTCGGAAGGAGCTGAACCAGAGTGTTTGTCCTTCAAAGGGGAGCCCGGCACAAGAATGCACAGGCCCTGGCAGGGGCGCCTGGGGGGAGGGCTGGCCGGATGGTGCCCGGGGGGCCACATAGGGGGTGGGCTGGTGTGGTCCAGGGGTTCCAGCCCAGCCGGGGCGGGTGCCCTCAGTGCCCCAGCTGTCCACAGAGCTGAGCAGGGCAGGGGTGGTGGCATGGGAATGAGGGTCGAAGGCTGCTCTCGGGGACCCCCTCTCCGTAGTGAGCCTCATCCTGACACTGCGACCTGGATTTCTCTGAACCCGTTTCCCCATCGGGATAATGACCGTAACAGTACCTACGGTGCATGGTTGTCGTGAAGCTTGCGTGAGATAGTGTGTGGGCGTCAGATGCCTCCTGGGTGCTTGGCACGTTGAAGGTGTTCAGTTAGGGACTGTTGGATCTGTAGAGACGCACATACACAAACCACGCCAGCTGTGAGCATAGCACCACACGTCCCATGTGGACACGTGACTGCACCGGAGTGCGCACCAACAAGCCGCATACACAGGTGCACACACAGTCTTTTATTTAAAAGAATTAAAAAAAAAACCCACAAGAATATACAAATTATAAGTGTCTTTTTAATAAGCAAAAGTAACCTCCATTCCTAAAAAGTTATAAAGGAGGAAGTGCAGGTTTTCCCACCCTTTCCCCATCTGCTGCTTCCCTTCCCTCCAGTGTGTCCACTGTTGACAATTTGGTGCATATCTTTCTCGACTTTTCCTCAGCCTGTGCAAACATCTGTTTACAAAACGTGCATGCGTGTACTTAAGAATGGAATCATGCTGTACATAGTGGTCTATACCATCATGGACTCTTTCCAATGTTAGTGTGGACTGATCAACCGCATTAAATAAATAAATTAATTAAAGATTTTATTTATTTGGGAGAGAGAGAACATGGGGAGAGGCAGAAGGAGAAGTTGACTCCCCTGCTGAGCAGGGAGCCTGATGAGGGACTCGATCCCAGGACCATGGGGTCATGACCTGAGCCACCCAGGCACCTGGATCAACCCCATTTTAAATGGATGTGTGGTATTTCACAGGGTGGGTGCCCCATAATTTATTCCAACTTGCCCTTACTGATTGGGATTTGATTTCTTTCTAATTTCTTTTCTGCCCCTTCAGTGACTATCTTTATCCCAAAGTTTTCATGACCTTATACTATTTTTTTTCTTTAAAATAGGTCCATAGAAGTTGATTATTAGATCAAAGGATATGAGCATACAACATTTTCATAGATTCTGCCAAATTACTTTTCAGAAATGTGTCCTAATTTATGTCCACCAAACGTGTAAAAAGTAATCGCCTGTCAGTTTTTTATTTTTGCTTAGTGCCATGGTTGGGGGAGAAGAGTATCTTATAAACCATGTTTTCTTTCTTTTTTTTTTAAGATTTTATTATTTATTTATTTATTTAGAAGATTTAGTTTTTATTTATTTGAGAGAGAGTGAGAGAGAGCACGAGTGGAGGGAGGGGCAGAGGGAAAAGCAGGCTCCCGGCTGAGCAGGGAGCCCGATGCAGGGCTCGATCCCAGGACCCTGGGATCAAGGCCTGAGCTGAAGGTAGACGCTTGACCCACTGAGCCACCCAGGCGCCCCTTTAAGATTTTATTTTTAAGTAATCTCTACACCCAACGTGGGGCTCAAACTTACAACCTGGAGATCAAGAGTGCGTGCTCTACTGACTGGCCAGCCAGGCACCCCTAAATTGTGTTTTCTTGACTACTTGTGAAGTTGGGCATCTTTTCACGTGTTTTACTGCCCGTTTGTATTTCTTCTTTTGTCAATCGCCTATCCTCATATTTTGAGTTGCTTGTTTTTTTCTTACTAATTCATAGCAGTTTGTATGTTTGGGATCCTATCAGGAGAATTCACTCTCCGTCTGTTTCACGTGTGGAGGATATTTTCTCCCTGCGGACAACCGTTATTCCCAGATGCGGCCCCAGCTGTGTGTGTATGTGCACTTAGACATTTAAAAAGGCAGAGTGGTGGTTTGCTGTAGCTAGAAGTTGGGGAAAGTAGGCCTAAGTTCAGCCTCTGGCTTTCAGTAGGCCGGTTTGCAGGCCCCCCTTTCTGGAATATTTGGGAGGCAGGAATATATACAGTCACCATCTCATTGTTCTTAGCATGCTCGGAAGTGTTGACCGTTCCCTGATCTTCCAAGGATTTTTATATTTTGTCCTGAATTCTCTCCAGGACACTCCCGGGTTTCAGAATAGTTTTTCTTTTGTCTTTCTCTGGATGGAAGTGGAAAACTATTTGGTTACCCTTGGGCAGCCCCTGGGGAATCAGATACTGGCGGGAAGGCTGCCAGAGGCCAGGCGGGCTCAGGGGGTGGGAATGTCCGGCTGTCCCTCATTTCCTGCCCCTCACGCCAGGCACACATGGCTGAGGGCTGGGGGTGGCCACAGCTCACGGCTCTCTCCTCCTAGGGACCTTAAATCTTCCCTGAGTGCACACGTGTGTGTGTACGTGCGTGTGTGTAGGTGTGTGTGCGCATGCATGTATGCGTGTGCGTGCAAGTGTGTATGTGTGTGTGTATGTGCGTGTGTGTGAGCAAGAGCGTGCATGCGTGTGCGTGCGTGCATGTATGGCGCCGGTGTGTATGTGTGTGCACATGTGTATGTGTGTGTGAGAGTGTGCGTATGTGTGTGCGTGTGTGTATGTGTGTGTGCCCTGCCAGCCAGGGGCTCGCTGACTTTCCGGTCATGCCTGATCCATTGACTCTAATGAGGGGAAGGTGCCGCTGAGTCAGTAATGAATGGGCTTGCGTTGTAATATATGTATTTTTAGTTGACATGTCCGTGTCTTAAATTAGAAGATAAAGAATGAGAAACTGACACATGGAAATGCTTCTGGAGCTTTTTAAAGAAATAATTTCCAATGTACAGAAAAGTTGCAAAAACAGAACAAAGAACATTCCTTATACTCTTTACTCAGAATCACTGATTAACATTCTGCCCCATTTGCTTTATATTAGTCTCTCTCCTCTCCCTCCTTCCCGTTTTCTTCCTTCCTTTTCCCCCTCTCTCCTAGTGGAGGGTAAGTTATAGTCGTCATGGCCCTTTATCCCTAAATACTTCAGTGTATTTCCTAAGAATAGGGATGTACTTTTACGTAATCACAGTGTCGCTATCAACTTCAGTAAACTTAACATGGTTGCCAGACTTCCACCTAATTCACTGTTTTTATTCCGTCCTATCAGTTGACTAAATATCTTTTAAAAAAAGATTTTATTTATTTATTTATTTATTTATTTATTTATTTATTTAGAGAGCGAGCAAGTGAGGGGGTGGAGGGTGGGGGAAGGGCAGAGGGAGAGGGAGAATCTCAAGCAGACTCCCCACTGAATTTGGGGCCCGAAGCAGGGCTTGATCTCACAACCCTGGGATCATGACCTGAGCTGAAATCAAGAGTCGAAGACTTAACTGAACGAGCCACCCAGGTGCCCCCAAATAATGTCTTTTATAGAAAGCCCCCCTCCCCTTCTTTCTCAGTATGGGATCCAATCTAGATTCCCATATTCAATTCAGTCATTATGTTTCCATGGCCCCCTTTAATCTAGAACATTCCCACAGCCTCTGTCTTTTACAACAACTTACAGTTTTGAATAATACGTCAGTTTTTTGTTAATAGAATGTTCTTCGTTTGGGACTTATTTCATGTTTTTCTCATGATTAGACTCAGTTACTAATCTGTGGCCAGAATATTTTGTAGGTGTGTTGTGTCCGTCTCAGGCTCTGGGGGCACAAGACGCCCCCCATTGATGATGTCACTTTGATCATGTGTCAAGGTGGCACCTGATTTTTCCATTGTATGTTTACTGTTCTTCTTCACCCCCCTCTGAGTCTCTTAAGAGACATGTTAAGACCCTGCACGTATCCCATTCCTCATCAAAATGTGCCCCGAGATTCCACATCCACAGATGACTCTTCCTGATTCGGTCTTTACCATGACGGCTGTGAGCTGGCTTTCCATCCCCAGCACTTCCTCCACATTTACAGCCTGTGGGAGGTTCTAGTGGTCATGAGGACAACTGTCTAACCCACTACCCTCACTACTGATCCTACTCTCGGCCGGGCCTGTGCATGGGCCACACAAGCTTTCACCGCAACCTTCCCCCCCGGGCAGGTATGTCGGCCAGCGTTGAAAGACCTATGAGTCCTCAGGCTAGGAGTCTCGTTCCTTCCATCCTTGAAGGACAGTGCTGGAGTCAGGAAAAAGCCCTTTACAGGCCTGGGGTAGTCTGTTGGAAAGTTCTTCCTTCTATTGAGCCACGTTTTTCTCCCTGAGATTTTGAGCCTCTCCTCTCTAGTCCACCATCAGGAAAGACCAAACGTAGATCTAACCTCTTCCATATGACAGTGTTTCAAGGCATGTTCTAATGTGGCCCTCACGGTGATTCGGGACAACAGGTACATGCCCAGATGGACAGGATGGTGGTGAACAGGGTGGGGAGGAAGGGAGCTGCCATTTCCCAAGCCCCATCCATGTTCCAGGCACACGTAAGGGTGTTAGGTGTGTGAACTCAAGTTTTCAAGAACCCTCTGAAGTGTGTACTTTCCCCAGAAGCTCCCATGGTGAAGAGGGGATTGTCCACTTTGTTCAACCAGTGTCCCCAGTACTTACGACAGTGCTGGACCCGTGGCAGACGCTCACTGCATATTTGTCAAATGAATGAATGACTTTGACGGATGAGGAAACAGGCTCAGAGAAGTTATGTAACTTGTGTCCAGCCACACAGCTGTCACGTGGCAGAGCTGGGCTTCCAGCCCTGGAAGGATGACTTGAGAGCTCTTATACTTAATCATGCAATGATAAATATTTATCTTTGGAAGAGGAGAGAAAGGATGTTTCCAGAGTGTTGCTAGAGGTTGAAAGATACCATCTGGAAATGTTAGGAGTGACCGGACATGTGAAAATGATGGTTGGGGTGACACCCTAGAGTCTGCCACTTGAGGTGTCCCCTGAATCAAATAGATCAGGAGCTGTGGGTTCTGCCAGCCTTCCTGCGCTACTTTTTTTGGGCATTTGGGGGAGGGGCCTTGTCTTACATCCACTTCTTCATCAGTGTCAGTGTGAGCTGCACCCATTTCTCCCATCTTCCTGCTCCCCACACGGCTCCTAGCGCCTGGGGCTCTTGTCCACCCTGGGCTGCTGCACCCCGACCTTCTACAGCTCGCAGCACTGTGGCATAGGGGAAGGCTGGGGTAACTACGGAGGGTCTGCCACCCTCTGCGGGTGCGGAGACCACTTTCCCTGCCATCAGGGTCTCGCTCTGTCTCTCTCTCAAATTAAAAATAAATAAATAAATAAATAAATAAATAAATAAATAAATAAATATCTTCTAAAAAAAAGAAGTGGCCCTATTAAAAAAATACAGAAAATAAAAAGGTGTAATTAATATAGCTTGGAATTAGATATTTTAAAAAAGATTTATTTATTTGAAAGACAGAGGGAGCATGCCTGCACAAGCTGGGGGAAGGGCAGAGAGCAGACTCCCTGCTGAGCGTAGACCCTGACAGCGGGGCTTGAGCGCAGGATGCCATGAGATCATGACCCCATGAGATCAGGACCAGAGCAGGAACCTAGAGTCCGAAGCTTAACAGAGTGAGCCACCCAGTCACCCCTGGAATTAGATTTTTTTTTTTTTAAGTTGAATCAGATTAAATGTGGAGGCTGGGCTCCCTTTTGCATGGATGGAGCAAACCGAGGACATTCTGGTTCCTTTCCTGATGGTGTGTTTCAGTTCATATTCATGGAGCTCTGAGGTGCACCAGCAGGTCAAGCATAGGTCCAGTAAAGGAAAGCCTCTGAGTCTGCTTCTGACTGCCTTGTTCTTTGTGTAAAATCAAGTCAAATGCCTTTCCGAGTCCCAATTTCCTCTCCTGTAAGATGGATTGAACTAATAACTGTACCTACCTCATAGGGCTAGTGTTATTTTAAATGAGGGAGTGTAGGTAGGGTGCCTGACACTGTATCTCACGTGCGCTCACTCAATAGGAGGGGAGCTATTATTAGAAGTAAGTTCCATGAGAGTGGGGGCTGGGTTTTGTTGGGTGTGTTGAATAAGTATTTGCCGAATGAATGAATTATAAGATTTTTAGGATTTTATGTTCCAGTTTTAAATTTAAATTTTGAGTTGGTAAAAAACATAAGGGGTTATAAAACAGAAACTGTAAGAAAAAATGGAGTGAAATCGCTCCCTGTTGTCTTTGTCCCCCATCTGTCTAGTTCCTATTTTTTAAGATTTTATTTATTTATTTGAGAGAGAGAGAGAGAGCACAAGCAGGGGAGAGGCAGAGGGAGAGGAAGAGGGAGAAACAGACTCCCCACTAAGCAGGAAGCCCGACATGGGGCTCAATCCCAGGACTGGAGCGTGCCCTGAGCTGAAGGCAGATGTCACCCAGGTGTCCCCCTAGCTGCCCAGTTCTTACCTGTTCCCTGTAGATTACCATTGTCCTTAGTTTCTTTTGTGTCCTTCCAGAGTTCTTATGTTATTGCTTAATCACTAGTATAGATTCTGACTTTCCTCTTTTTTTAAAGAGCATATTTATTTATTTATTTATTTATTTATTTATTTATTTGAATAGATTTCATTTTTGGTATTGTGGTAAAATACACATCTTAACCATTTTTAAGTGTGCGATGCAGTGGTACTAAACATGTTAGCGTTGTGCGGCCATCACCACCACCCACCCCAGAACTCTGCTCGTTTTGTAAAACTGAAAGTCTGTACTTATTAAACAGTAACTCCACTCTCCCCTCCCCCCAGCCTCGTCACCACCATTCATTTGTCTATGACTTCCACTAGTCTAAGTAGTAGGTAGCATATTATGCACGCTCTTTTTTTTCTTAAGGTTTTATTTATGTGTTTGAAAGAGGGAGAGAGAAAGAGGAGAGAGCACAAGCTGGGAGGAGGGGCAGAGAGAGAGGGAAAAGCAGGCTCCCCCCTGAGGACGGAGCTGGACATGGGGCTTGATCCCAGGACCCAGAGATCATGACCTGAGCCGAAGGCAGACGCTTAACCAACTGAGCCACCCAGGCACCCCTATACATACTTTTTGTACTCTGTTTTTTCATTTTACAACGTATCTGGAAGATTTTCCATATATAAGTCTGCGGTGCACTCCCCGTTATTTGTGTAGTTGTGCAGTGTTCCATCATATGGCTGTACTATACTTTATTTATGCATCTTCTAGGATGGACATTTGGGTTGCCTCCTGTGTTTTGTTCTTATAAACAATGTTGTGAAATAGGCCCAATGTTTTGAAATAAAATTGTTTTGATTTTTTTGTGCATCGTTAAAATAAACTTACTTGGCCTCTTTAATGTATAGCCTCCCACCGATGGCTCAGATTGGGAGGCCGCTACCCCAGAGCGTTTCTCCCATCTCCGACAGGACAGTAGCCCTACTGGGTGATGAGTCTGGGAGCCAGTTCTTGAGCCCTGGAGGAAAAATGTGTGCCTTGTCAATGTGTGAACTGCCTGGATCTCTCCCTCCCTCCCCCACGCCAATTCCTGACCTCCCTCTCCATCTGTGGGATGGCAGCTGGGATTTCAGCCCTCACATTTCTCCTGCGCCCATGTTCCAGTGGCTGCAGAACACCACCCTGGCAAGAGGGATGGCAGGTCCGGGGAGGCTGGGAGAGCAGTGACATTTTCCTATTGTAGGCTGCAGGGGGTTTCCTTCCCACCTACCCACACGCTCAGAGCTGGCCCTGACACAGCCTCTGCAGGACCCCCAGACCCCTCCTGTGGTCCTACTGAATCCTGTCTGCCACAAGCGGCCACTGCCTGGTGCCACTGCCACTGCCACTGAGCGCGGGGCATCGCCGGTTGGTGGAGGCCCCTTCCTCTTGATCCGCCGATGCCGTGGGTCTCCCTGAGGGTCTGGGCCCTCCTCCCCCGAGGCTGTCTGAATAAAGCCATCTCCTCCACCCTCTGTGACAGAATGAGTGAAGAGTGGCCGTAAGGGTTTCCTGTGATCAAGCCTCAGACCATCCAAGCTCCCCAGGGAGTCCGGCCAACGCAGTTTGGCCTCCCAGAGCAATTCTGTGGGCCCGCTCTGGGGCTGCCTGCTCCGTAGGTAGTACGGAAGTACGGCCAGAGGCCTGGGGACAGGCAGCCGGCTGTGCGGCCTCCAGCCTCTCCTCCTAGGGGGTGGGGGCTTGTGAAGGCCACCCAGTTCCTCCAAAGGACTGGTGCCAAGGCCTGTGACAGGGGTGGGAGGTGGGAGCACTTCAAGGTCCAGCAAGACGTTAAGGGAGGAAATAACAAGCGGTCCCTCCTGGCCCAGGTCTCCCTGCCTCCGGAGGTGCCTGGGCTGGCAGGGGTGGGGCCGGCGCTTCCCGCTGCATTTCCTGCCATTGTTCCCGCCCCACTTCCGGGAATTCTCCGGGGGCGCAGGGCTGGCCGGCCCGGGGCCAGAAAGGGAGGCCACGGAGGGCAGGTCGGCTCTGGCCGCAGCCTCCAGGGCTCGCGAGCTGCCGCGCGAGCAGCACGTCTGCACCGCCGGCCCTCCTCTCAGCCCCCACTGCCCGCTCTGCCCCTCACCCCCACCCCGCTCCAGGTGATCCCACAGGGAATCGGGGGACTCGAGGGCTAGGGCAAGCTCAGTCATCCACCTGCTGGAGCCAGTCCCTCTGCTCTGTCGCCCCACTTTTCCCGTGAAGGACGGAGGACTCCTATTGCTGATGTCGCATGGATTCACGGGCCTTTTACACCTACCGTCTTGTCTTTTTGACGTTGCCTGGGCCCTGATGTAGCCCCCCAAAACTAACATGAGCTTGCTCCTGGGTGAGTCACAGAGAGAAACTACCCCAGCTGGAGTTGTTGCACAGAGGAAACTCTATTTGCAGCAAATAAGATCCCCGGGGATAACTTCCAAAGCCGACTCCCCAGCAAGGGGTGAATGGGTTCCTACTATTTAAAATATTTACGTAGGGGAGGCTTGTCATCTACGTAGGGACGGGCACAAGGTGGGTCATGCACCTTAAGGAAACGTGCCTATCCCAACATTGTATGGTATGTAAATGAGGCTTGTGCTCCAACTTGGGCAGAGATTCTAGCATTATCACGAGGTAAAGGTAACTGTCAGTCACTCCATGGGTCCCTCCATGGTCTGTCTGCGCAGGTGTCAACAGGGAGTTAAGCTCGAACTGGTCTGGGTGGTCTGGGCTGCCAGAGCTCTTCACCAGGACAGTCATTAGGGTTTGAGGGGCAGTTTCGGTTTCCGTCCTGGGATGCTGTGTCAGTGGGGTCTTTCTCCTGAGTGACGAGATAAGCTGGAAAGAAGAGCTAATGGAAAAATGGGGGACAAAGGTCAGTGGGTACAAGCAAGTGAGCAGTAAAGGTCAGATCTTGGGAGCTATGTGGTGACACTGAGGACACTTCAGTCAACCCACTGGTGGCAGGTGCCTTCCCCACGCTGGCCCTGGGACGGAGACCCTCCAGGAGCCCCTGCTTAGTAAGCTATGCTACAAGCCTGCTCCATGCTGCAAAGGAATATAGCACACACCAGTCCGAATTCCAGAAAATGTGACTCCTAGCATCACGAGGAATGAATGTGAGTGAACCTCTCTCTCTTTAGCCCTTTCTTTAGAGAAATGTTAGAAAAATGTTACAAAATTCAGCACAAACCAGGTTATTGCCTTGCTAGCCAGGGAACCTTATGTAAGGTGACCAAGAGTCTACTGGTTCCAAGAAGAATGGAGCTCAAGTGATTTTATTGAGCAGTTATTAATAATTAATAAGCAGCTATTAATTAATTAATTTTTATTGTGGTAAAATATACGTGACAAAACTTACCATTTCTACTACTCTGAATGTGCAGCTCCGTGGCATTAAGCACATTCACAGCTGTGCAACCATCCCCAAGGTCTATCCCCAGAATGTTTCATCTTCCCAAACTGACACTCTGTGCCTACTGAATAATAGCTCCCCGTTTCCCCTACCCCCGGCCCCTGATAACCTCTATTTTACTTTCTTCATGAACTTGCTTATTCTAGGCATCTCAAAAATGTGCAAGCATACAGTATTTGTCCTTTTGTGTCTGTCTTATTGCACTCAGCATCGTGTCTCCAAGGTTCATCCATGTTGTAGCAGGTGTCAGAACTTCTTTCTTTTTTAAGGCTAAGTAATATTTCATTGTAAGCATGTTTTTAATTTATTTTAATTAATTTTATTTTAATTTTTATTGCATTTTATTTATCCATTCATTTGTTTATCCATTCATCTGTTGATAGACACTTGGGTTGCTTTCATTTTTTGGTGATTGTGAATAATGCTGTTATGAACATGGGCGTACAAATATTTCTTCGAGTCCCTGGTTTCATTTCTTTTGAGTATATACCCGGAAGTGGAATTGCTAGATTATATGGTTTGATCCATTTTTGTATTCCCTTTTTTCCATGCTCATCAACAGAACACAAGGGTTCCAATTTTGCCACATCCTCACCAACGCTTGTTCTTTTCTGTTTTTGGGGTAGTAGCCATCCTAATGAATGAGAGGTGATATCTCACTGAGCAGCCAGTGTTAAAGATCAGCTGCTCAGGGGCACCTGGGTGGCTCAGTCGGTTAAGTGTCCGGCTCTTGGTTTCAGCTCAGGTCGTGATCTCAGGGTCATGAGATTGGGCCCTGCATTGGGCTCTGTGCTCAGCACGGAATCTGCTTAAGACACCCTCTCCCTCTGTCCCTTACCCCTCACACTCTCTCTTTCAAATAAATACATCTTTTTAAAAAAAATCAGCTGTTTAGGTTAAGATTGAAGTTGTATTTCAGTAATACTTCGTAAAACCTCTATTCAAATCAGTTGTTAGAGACACTAGGAAAAGGAAGGTCCCAAATAACAGGTGTGCTGTTTATTCATCAGGGAAAAAAAATTAAGAAGCAGGAGCTGGGAGCACGCCTGTGGCTGTTCACGGTTCATGCCCTGACGGTCCTGTGCAGGAAGCGTGCAGAAGTCCGATGCAGACGTCAGGCGACAGTTCTGATAGACACGGGCCACTGGCTGCCCCTGATTTCCCACCACCGCCACAGAGGTGCAGAATGCAGTTCGCCCATGTCTTAGCTTAGGGGACACAGACTTTTTCCTTGGCACTCTTTGGAGGGTCCCTTAACTGGTCATCGCTTGGTGTCCTAGTCTTTCCTAAGAACCCATGTGTTTATGGGGCCCCCCACCCCCCACCTATGCTACAAGCCTGCTCCATGCTGCAGAGGAATATAGCACACACCAGTCCGAATTGGAGATGCTGCCTTACGTGTGTGTGCTGTGACAGTCCTGGGCCTCTCTTAGGAGTGGGGCGTGTCTGCCCTGCCCCAGTTTGCTTTTCTCCCTGTCCCTGAAGACAGGAAAGACTGTTCTTCATTTGTGGTCATTGCTGGCCGAGCCCTGGGAAACCGGGATAGGCGGCCTGTGTAGATGTGGGTCAGATGAGTGACTGCAGCTTCAGGGACCCTGCACGGGTCCCCCCACTTTTAGGAGACCGGTGGATTGCTGAGGTCTGATGGGAAAGGCAGCCCTTCTATGGGAGTATCCAGGCGGTCAGGGGTGGTAGGGCTGGGCCTCTGCGGAGAGGCAGAAAGCTGACCTTGGGAGAAGGGAAGGTGTCTCGCATCCTTGTTCAGGGCAGGGGGCCTGGCCCTCCAGGGATGATGCATGGGGTGACTGGGGCAGGGTGTTAGGGAAACGCGAGGGGTCCTCGGGGACTATGGTGTTCGAGGCAGGTCAGCTTTGTCTGCAGGGTGTTTGTGTGGTAAGGTGGTGGTGGTGGTATGTTGGGAGAAGAGCCAGGCACATTAGGCTATTCTCTACATTCTACTTTTCTCTCCACTTAGGTTCTTGGGGGAAGCCCAAGTCCCACTCCGGGAGGTCCTCGCCACCCCCAGTCTGTCTGCCAGCTTCAATGCCCCCCTGCTGGACACCAAGAAGCAGCCCACAGGGGTAAGTGCCCACTGGACCTTTGCATCACGCTAATGTCTGGTCTGAGGCCTTGTCTTTCTGACATGAGTGGTGTGTCATAGTCCAGCTCCCAGCAACCAGGCCTGGCCTGCCCTGGCCAGAGCTTGGGGTGCTGTGGAGGGGGACTGGCATGGAAGGGATGGGAAGGGGACAGGAGGGAGCCCTGGCCCCTCCTGTGAGGCTCAAGTCAGCCTTGCCTCACACCAGCTTGGCCTGCCCCTGGGTCTCCTCCTGCCCTGGAGGGGGGCACGGTCACCTCCTGGGGTTGGTTCTTTACTAGAAATCTGATGACTCCCCAGGCTTCTTGGGCAGCTTTGGTGATGGCTCCCCCAATCTCTTTGGTAGCCCTCCCTAAGCTCCCAGCCCCCATCTCCAGATCTGGAATATCTGAGTCATCTGGGTTACAGATCACAAGGGAAGGGAGACAGACATCCCTCTCCCCTGCCCACCGGAACCTGTCAGACCCTCTTCCTTTCCTCCATTGTCCTTCCTGCCCCTCCCCCCAGCCTTTCCAGTGCTCTTCCAGTCCTACCAGACAATTCCCAGCCCTCGTCTCTGGCTTCCCGTTATTTTTAGGGAGCTAAATATACCCTGCAGGGTTCTTTCTTCCTGGTCAGTAGAATTCCTGACCTTTCCTCTGGGTCAGCTCCACCTCCCAGGAGGCACTGGGGGACTATCCATTTGGAAATACTTCCTCCTGGTGGGGCCTTGGGGATTCCGGGCTGAGTTCTGTTTGCGTGGGGCTACCTTGTGTGTGTGTGTGTGTGTGTGTGTGTGTGTGTGTGTGTGTGTACGCGCGAGGGTGGGGAACCTTGGCTGGCTTGATGAGTCAGGAAGTGGCAAACCTGGGCAGAACTCGGAAAGGAACCACTACTGGGTACTGAGGGCTAGAGAAAGAGAGTGACTGACTGAAGTCACACAGTGACTCCGTGTCCAAATGGGGACAAGTCGGTAGATGGCACATCTCCTGAACTCTCAGGGGTGGGAGTGACTTGAATGGACTCCTGGTCCACTGCCTTTCTGATGCTGGAATTTCCTCCTGAGGCATCTTAGGGCAGTGATGGCTGGATGCTTCCCTGATGGAGAGAGGTTAGTTCCCAGGAGAATCCATCCCTCTCTCGCATGGTGCTCACTGACAGAACATTCTGGTTTAGTGCGGTGATCACTTGGTTTATAACCTCTTCAGGTGCTTCCCGGGTGAAATCTGGAACAGTCCCCTTACATGGAAGGCAGGGGGACACCCAAGAAAGAGGCAAGCCACTCCACATTGGTAGGCGGCAGGGTTAGTAAACTTGGGGACTTACCTATGAGGCATGTCTGGGGTGGCAGCAAGATGAGTAGATCTCTGCACTCATCTACCAAATCTTAAAAGTTTATACAGAGGTCCTAACTGGGTTTAGCCGTGTATCCATACAGATAGTCTCAACACCAGGTCGCTAGCTCAAGACATGCCTGGAGCAGCCTCGGGGAGCAAGGAGGGCAGGCAGAACTTACATTCCCAGGAGAGTGGAGGGGGTGAGAAGCCTCCGATTGGTTTATCATAGGTCAGCTGGTGGGCGAGTCTTCTCAGTTACCTCCTCCAGCATCACTGAGCCTGTCTTCTTCTGAGGAGGAGGTGAGAAGCACTCACCTTCTGAGTCCCCCTTGTCCTCCCCCTGAGCTCTCTAGTCTACTCATGAAGTCTAAGGGTTCTAGCGCCAATTTCCAACCCCCACCCCCACCCAAGCAATTCTCTGACCCCAGTTGGGCGCCCTATCATTCAACTCAATTCTGACACTGTCTACCCAGGGACGGCTCTGGGTTAAGGGCTCAGTCCTACAAGACCTCCCCTTCCCCTTCTAATGCCAATCCCAAGTCCAGATTCCCCTGTGCTTCTGACCAACAGGCTCTGGACTGGAAGTTCCTATGATCCCCACCTTGGGTTTGATTAACTTGCTAGAGTGGCTCACAGAACTCAGAAAAACATTCTACTTACCAGATTACCTATTATTATCCAACCTGGAAGCTCTCCAGTCCCTGTTCTTTGTGGTTTTATGGAGGTTTCACTGGCAATTGAACTCCATCCGCAGCCTGGATCCCCTCCCTGGAGGTGGTGGGGGCTGAAAGTTCCACAACCCTCTAAAGGCAAGGTTGGCTCCACTAGCAACCAGATCCCATCCTTCGGTGATTTCCAAAGTCATCTCAGTAGCACAACAAAAGACACCTTGATGGCTCTTATCACTTAGGAAAGTCTAGGGAATTCCTAAAAGGAGCTCAGTGCCATGGACACACACATTTGTAATTATAAATCACAGTATCACATCCCTAGAGTCAAGATGGACTCCAAGCACTTCTGGATCCTGAAGAGGACCACAGCGCTCTGTAAAGGTGTAGAACACTCCTGGAGGAACCGTAGGTAGCTGGTGAGGGAGATATCTTGAGTCAGGGGTCTGAGAAACACTAACATTTACCACTTTATTAAAGGATATGATAAAGCATATGAATCAACAGCCAGATGAGGAGATACATAGGGCACAGTCCTGAACAAAAGAACTTCTGCCCTTGTGGAGCTTGGGACCCGGTTCGGTGGCACATGGATGTATTCTAGTTCCCTCAGCATGGAAACTCTCTGAAAAAAAGGGACCAAAAAACTTGAGTTTTTAATGGAGGCTTCATTATAGTCATGATTGACTAAGTCATTGGTCATTGGCTGATGCAACCTGCAGCCCCTCTCTCCTCCCCAGAGATTGGGGGGGAGGGACTGAAAGTTCCAACCCTCTGATCACATGGTTGGTCCTCCTGGCAACCAGCTCCTACCCTTCCGTGGGGTCCAAAAGTCACCTTCATTAATAACAAGACACCCATTTTACCTTTATGGCTCTGAGTGTTTTCAGGAACTGTGGATGAAGACCCAATATTTCTAAGAAGTATAGTTTGGTCACCTGAATGACCAAATCTGTGTTTCTTATAAATCATTAAGTCACAGCCCCCAATGCCTTCATCCAGGGTTCCTAGCTTCTGGCTGAGCTGTTCAAACATCTCTCCACTCTTGCCCTCTGGGCATCTGTGACTGGTGTTTCTTGCAAGTTTTCCTACACTTGGGCCCCTCCAAGCTCAGACGCCTGTCCAGCCCCTGAGACACCTTTTCACACCTGGTCCCTGTCCACGGGGCTGAGCCAGGTTGGTGACCGTCCCCGAATGCCTCACCTTTCCTCCTCCGGCTCTTTGTTCCCACACTCTGTGCTCCTTGCTCACCAGCTGGGAACCTGCCACCTTCTCCTTTCTGGGCTGGGAGCCTGCCTGTCTGTAGAGATTGCCAACCCTTCCCAGACCGTGTCTCCAGGAGGGTGTGTAAAGCCACAAGGGATGGATGGGAGAGGGAGTTGAAGCCCTGCTTGGTCGAGCCCCCGGCTGAGCACAGCCTGGGGGAGGTGGAGCCAGGATACAACTCTGGCCTGTGGAGAGTGTCTGGGTCCATCTTCTAGTGCCTGTGACAGCACTAGGTCATGGAGCAGCCCCAGGTCCCGAGACCCTCTGAGCTGGGGCTTCCCACCTGGGACTGGGGGCTGTTGCCCTGTAGCGGGAGGCACAGAAAACTGAGGCTGTGCTCAGAAGGGACAGAGACCTCTGCAGGATTCTCACTGGCTGTTCACTGAGGCTGATTTCCGGGCTGGGCCCCGTGGGCAGAGCATACCAGGAGTGCCCAACTGAGTTTAGCTCAGACTGTCAAAGCAACCTGCGGAAGGAGTGATGGGAGTGAAGACAGGGCCTGTGGGATCCTTGGAAAACCCTGGAAGGACTGAAAAGAGGAAGAAGGCTGGGGGTGGCCATGAAGACCTGCTGTCGGCTGGCCTGTGGACTCCATTGGCCTGGCACTCAGTATTCTCAGCCACGTCCCTTCAGAGCTGTGTGCCACGAGAAGATGCCAAATCTATCCTCAGACAGATTCTAGACCGACTACTATTATTTATTTTCATATTTAAATTGTCCCCAGATTTGGCCAGTGGGAGTCCATGAAAATAGGTTTCTGTGTCCTTTGGACATGTTTCTATCATTCTTTGGATATTTCCTTGCTTTCTGGCACAAAGGGTTCCAGGGTCATCTACCTTCCCTGGACTATCCCTAGAATTACTTATTTTTCCAAAGAGTCCAACTTGCCTTTTGATGAAGCGTGAGAAAGCCCCAGGACGGTTGTTAAAAATACAGATGCCCAGGTCCACCCCAGACCTCCTGACTGGGATCTCCAGGAGTTCATGGGTGGCGATGAGCAGGTCTGGGCACCCGGCTGGGACCCCAGAAGCTGTTCTTCCTCCTGGGGCTCCCGGATCTTAGGGTGATGGCTCTCTGCCTGCTCAAGTGGCGACACCTGCTGGTGGTTCTCAAACCTGCACGGCAGGCAGTGAGGGCAGTGCCTTGGTTCCAGACAGAAAGGGTCTCTTTGCCTTCCTGGCCTCTCCCCGGGTCTCCTGGGAGCTGAGATGGCGCTGGCTTCCTTCCTTAGCATTCTGAGCCCCACCCTTCCACTGGTCCTGCCCTCCCTTAGCCTGGTTGCCCCTGCCCAGGCCCTAGTCTGGGGTTCATGCCCCAGACCTGGAGCCACCCAGTGTACCTTCAGCCCTTTCTGTCTCAGGACCAGGATTCACCCAGGGAGTTTCTGGAATCCCTAATATTACTCAGTAGAGATGTCTAGTGACCTATGCTGAGTCGCTCAGAGGATATTATGCATTATTAACAATTATATTTATAAAGGATTTGTCAAAACCTGGGAAATGCTTACTGTCTAACATAAGTAAAATAGAAAAGCATTTTATATAAAGCAGGGCTGTACACTATTTGTTTAAAAAGATTGGAGAGAATTATATCAAAATGTGAATAAAGGTCGAATTATGGCAATTTGTTTTCTCTTGCATTTTCTTTTATTTCTTTTTTTTTTTTTTAAAGATTTATTTATTTGAGAGACAGAGTGGGAGTGTGGGTGGGAGGAGGGGCAGAGGGAGAGAATCCCAATCAGACTCCCACTGAGCGTCGACCCCTATGCAGGGCTTGATCTCAAGACCTATGAGATCATGACCAGAGGCGAAATCAGGAGTTGGACACTTAACCGACTGAGCCACCCAGGCGCCCTGCATTATTATTATTTTTTTCTTTAAGGTTTCTGTACTCTCTAAACTTTCTTAAATAGAGCATTTATTATTTTGATCCATAAAAAAGCTGCCCCAGGAGGCCTGCTGGACCCGTGGTACCAGGGAAGCCTGGGCCAGGCCCCGCTGGCCTAGGAGCTGTAAGGCTGGGGAGGCTGCCGAGGCTGTTCCGTTTCCTCAGGTTCTGGGCCCTTCCAACAGTGCAGGTCTTGTGTGGGGGGCAGTGCGTCAATGGGGTGAAAACACAGGGCGCGCTTTCCCGGCCTGTGGGAATGAGGCGACTAGTCATTCTCCTTTCGGCTGGTCAAAGCGGGAACAGCTGAGGTTGAGGTGGGGGACAGGGGTGCTTCTGGGAGGGAAGAGAGCTCCGAAAGGTGAGCAGCACCCTGAGACTCTCAGAGCTAGCCAGCGCTGGAGCAGAATGAGGCTGAGATGTCTGTGGGGAGACAGAGGAGGGCCCTCAGCTGAGCAGAGTGGCCACGGAGGCTTTTTCCTGTTGTGGGCCTAGACTGAGAGTTGAAAAACCCTGCAGGAGAGCTTGAATTGCAGATTCATTTATAGAAGCTTATGATGTGCTCTCTCAGCTAATTTCATCCCCATCTGGCCCTACGAGGAAGGTCCTATTGCTGCTAGTACCCTCATTTTACAGACAAGGAAAGTGAGGCACAGTGAGGTTCTAGATCTCGAGCGAGATCGCACAGCTTCGGAGAGGTAGAAGCTGACTCCGGGCTTTGGACCCCTTGACCATGCTGATGGGCCCCTGGGGGTGGCTTTGCCTCAGCCTCCTGCAAACCTGACCCCCGTCAGAGCCATTTTCCTTGGCGAAGGGGTAAAAGGAACAGGAAGGATGCTGGCCGGTGCCGGTCCGAGGCCGATGCACTAACCTGCTGCCCTCCCACCCCGTCTCTTCCAGGCCTCGCTGGTCCTGCAGGTGTCCTACACGCCACTCCCTGGAGCCGTGCCCCTGTTCCCACCCTCTGCATCTCTGGAACCCTCCCCGACTCTGCCTGACATGGATATGGTGGCTGGTGAGGAGCCCACCCTGGCAGGGCCCTGGAAGAAGCCCAGCAGCAGGGCTGCAACCTGGGGGTGGGAGGCCAGAGGGAGGCTTCAGGCAGCCTTTGCGGCCCTCCCTAGGTCGGGGGCTGCCTGGGTCCAGAGAAGAGAGGACACCAGTGGGTGGGGAGTCCTGGGAGCTGCCTCCTGCCAGGCAGAGAAGGTGCCAGTAGGATTAGTGTGAGGAAGCCCTCCTGGGGAGGGTCTGAGCCTGGGCTGCTGCTCTGTGCTAGGCACCTCTCAGCTGGGCATGGCTGTGCGGGGATGGGGTCTGCCCCCGGTGATACGCGGGGCCACACCCGCTCCCCGGAGGCGAATGCTTCCCTGCTCTGGCACTTCATAGGCCTCTGGCGATGGCCTTGTAACATCAGAGCTAGGTTTTCCTTGAAAGAGCCCTGGGCCCATGTCAGGGGACGTGAGTTCCTTTCTTGACTTTAGCACCAAGTAGCTGTGTGACTTTGGGCTGGCCACTCTCCCTCTCTGGGCCTATAGTTTATCATTTGTGAAATGAGCAGACTGAGTTAGGAAGTTCCAAGGTTGTGTCAGTTCTCTTCACTTGCCTCTGCTGGCCTTGTCACAGGAGGAGCCAGCCCAGGGTGCTTGGCTTGCCAGTGTGGGGCTGGTGAAGCCTCCATGAGGCCCAGCCTGCTGGAATGTGCAGGAAGCTACACAGATGGGCCAGGTGGGGACTTGGCCATGGCAAAGAGTCTGCAGTTTCTCTCCCGGTGAAGGGAGGTAGAGACAAACACAGCGTTAAAACCTGAGCAGCCTCTGGTGGGGGTGTGCTCTGTCTGTCCTGCCCAGCCACGTTGTTGGAGCTCCACACTGTCTGAGCTTGGAGACGGGAGATCAATCTGGATCAGGGCATAGGTTGCTGGGGAGGGCGGGCAGTGGGCAGAGAGAAGGGGTGCTCCTGGTGATAGCATGGGGAGAGTGAAGGGCCCAAGTGTTCTGGGACCACCTTGGAGGTGGGCCTGACAGAGTTAGGGTTTGCGCCACTCAGAGCAAGTTCCCAAAGTGACAAATTCCCACTCCTGCCTGGAAGGTGGTGAGAAGGGACGGTGTTCAACAGACATGGGAGCTGTTTCTGAGCTTTGTGCCAGGCTGGGGCAGCCAGGGAGAGCGGGCTTGGGGTAGGGGTGCCCTAGGTTGGCTCCCCTCACCCAGTGCCCTCCTCACCTCCTGGGGCTGTGCCCTGCCCCTATGCCAGGTGGGGGACAGAGCCGGGCTGAGACTTGGTCCCTGCTCAGTGACAGCACCGTGGACACGAGATACTCTGGAAAGAAGTGGCTGGCCCCCACGGGTGAGACACGGGTCAGGCTGTCCCGATCCTGATCCTACCACCCGTAACTGGCTCATTGCTGCCATCTGTCAGCTCACCAGAGTGGGACCTGGGGCGAGGTGGTCAGAGGGGCTGATCCTGCAGTACATGGTGGGGAGGGCTAGGGCCATTCTGTTTCCTTCCTGTTGACTAACTGGACTGACTGCCCTCACGTCTCAGCTGTTGGAAGCTCCTTCTTTCTCCCTCATCCATCCTGGCTCACTGACAGGAGGGGAGTGGGTGGTGGGTCTTCGTGCCCAAGCCCTTTGGCTCCTCCATTGGCTGGGCAGGGGTCCCAAGCACCGGACCAGAGGGACCAGGCCTTATTGGCACCCTCTCCGCCCAGACACAGGAGGAGAGGAGGACACCGAGGACCAGGGGCTCACGGGAGATGAGGCAGAGCCATTACTGGATCAGAGCGGTGCCCCAGGCCCTGGGGCCCCCACCACCCCGAAGAAGCCACCTTCCCATCCACCCCCCTACCACCCCGGGAGCAAGAGGAAAAGAGGTGCTCCCACGCCCAGAAAGCTGCTGTCGGACAAACCGCAGGACTTCCAGGTAATGGGCTGACTCTCTGACCACAGTCTCCTCTTTTAGCTCATGTCCGTCCAGCCTGGGGCAGGTTCTAAGGGCTCTCCTAGGCAGGAGTCTGTGATTTCCCCGGGTCCCCGGCAGATGCGGAATGAGCATTTCATGGGTTGTGGCCTCAGAACACAGCCCCTCGTTTTGTTCTTTGAAAAAAAGCGGGGGTGGTGGAGGCAGCACTCAGAGGTTCAGCCTATCTTCACATTTGTTACGTGTTTTCCAGCCAGGGTTTATCTGGCTAGCTAGCTTTTTGCTCCTCGTAGTGTGGTCCTTGGGCCAGCAGCAGGGGCAGCACCTGGAAGCTGGCTGGAAAGGCAAACTGCCAGGCCTGCCGAGTCAGAATCTGCATTTTAACAAGCCCCCGAACTAGGAAGCCCTGTCTAGCGCTCTGTTTTCTCTCTTGATCCATTCCCTTCCTTATGGCCGTGGATTCTTCCGAAGGTCATGCAGGATTTGAGCTTGTTCACGCGCGTGGGCAGGGGGAGGGACAGAGGGAGAGACAGAATCTCAAGCAGATGCCACGCTGAGCATGGAGCCCGACTCGGGGCTCAGTCGCATGACCCGGAGATCACAGGTCTGAGCCAAAACCGAGAGTCAGATACTTACCAACTGTGCCAGCCAGGTGCCCCAACCCTTTGGCATATTTTAATCCAAAAATCCATCCCGTTTTATTTGCATTTTAATTTTGGTTCTTTGCTTATTCTTTTTCTTTTCTATGAAATTTCCCATGTTGATATAGTTGCATTTAGTGATATTGAGCTCCTCAGAACTACTTTCAAAGTTAAAAACAGGAAACTTAGCTCTTTACTGAGTGCCACAAATTGTAAAAATACATTTTAGTTCTAAACTGTGATAATTTAAGCTGTAACCACTGTGTATTTGCCTGAGAGACAAAATTCTGACATTATTATTATTTTTATTCCCAAGTGATGAACTTATTGCCTTTTTTCTCCCTAAAAAATCAACGTATGTTTACTGTAGAAAACTTAGAAAATACAGGAAAATGAACAGAATAAAAATCAGGGAGCTTCCTTCCTATCGTTATTAATAATATATTCTTCTATAGTACGGCTTAAAAAAAAGCATTGATTGGTCTATTGATAAATAGCTGCTGATTAAAACTTAAAACCAGTAAACATCTTATTTTTCCATGAAAATTGTTCTCAAATTTTAAAATTTCATGTTTTAAAATATTTTGCCTAAATCTGGAAGCACAGATATTCCTGAAACCTTAAGTTCAATGGAAAAAACTGAATTTATTTCTCAGAATGCAAGAAAACGTTGTATCTTATAAAGAATAAAGTGGGGTCATGTCACCGTGTCAGCTCAGGCTCTGAGGGAGCTGTCAGTGAAGAAGGTTCAGGCTGCTTAATCTGCCGACATCAGACGGTCTGAGGGAGGGCTTGTGCCAATGGCTGCATGAAATGAGCTGGGGTCTGGGTCCTTGGCCCAGCCCCAGAGTTAATGCTGGGAGCTTCCTTGGGGCAGCTTGGCAGCTCTTGTGCAGAACTATGGAATTTTATAGATGGAAGGGACCTTGGTCGGAAAATACGGCTGTTCTTATAATGCTCTTCCTAATACCTTTTAATACCCTTCCCGAGAAGCCAGCAGTGAGAATGGTCCCTGAGATCTCTTGACTCTCTTGGGGACTGACTACTTCCCCCTTCTTCCTGCTCATGCTTCCTCTTGGCTTTCAGATCAGGGTGCAAGTGATTGAGGGGCGTCAGCTGCCAGGGGTGAATATCAAGCCTGTGGTCAAGGTCACGGCTGCCGGGCAGACCAAGAGGACACGGATCCACAAGGGAAACAGCCCACTCTTCAACGAGGTGGGACGTGCTGGGTATTAGGACGAGGACCACAGTGGCCCATCCCAATTGGGAATGCCAAGCCGACACCTGACAATCCATTCGGTTTTTGTATTGAGAGATATGCTGGGTCCTCAGTAGGTTATGGGAGGAACTGGAGGGAGGGTTCTAGCCGGAGGGCCAGCCACCTGCCCTGTCCGTGAGATGACAACCTCCCTGAGGTCAAGGGAGGAGCAGCCCAGAACTTGCAGAATCCCCAGAGCTCACTGTTGGGCTGAGCTCAGTCCACACTTCTGGGTGGACAGGACCTGAAGGCTGTGGGCGGCGGCCGACCCTCTCCTCAGCCCCCCGGTGTCGGCAGGCTCTCATCTGTTTCCCTTTTGCCCTGAACCACAGACTCTCTTCTTCAATGTGTTTGACTCTCCCTCGGAGCTGTTTGACGAGCCCATCTTTATCACGGTACGTCTCAGCAATCAGTGTTCTCTGGGGGTTACGTGTACCCTTGCATGCACACCGTGCACGTGTGTATGTGTCGTATCAGCGTGCATGTGTGTGTGTGCCTATCGGTGTGAGTGTGAGTGAGTGTGAGGAAGGAGCCATGCGGCCCGGGGCACGGGTGATGGGGAGCGGCTCACCGCCGAGCTCTGCTGGTCACAGAAATGCCTTCAGCAGCTCAGGTGGCGGCAACAGCCGAGTGGGGAACCCCCACTGCCCAGCACCCCCACAGGGGCCGCAGGTCAGGGGTCTGAAATCATTCTTGCAGTGGACCCTGATACTCATTTTATTTTGTTTGCCCATGTGTCTGTTTCTGGCCAGGATTTTCTTTCTTTGGGCCTCAGCTTTTTTTTTCTTCTTTTTTTGGCCTTCCTTCTGAAAGGTGGGATAGCTTAGCTGTTGAGCGTGTGGGCTCTGGAGCCGCTGTCTGGGTTCTGGGGGTCCTGCCTCTGTCGTTTCAGGGTTGTGTGATGCTGTACATGTCCTGTAGTCTCTCTGTGCCTCTGTTCCTTCATCTGTAAAATGGGCATAATAATAGTACCTGGTACTCAGGGGGTTCCTGTGAGCGTTACCATTGCTCAGAACAGTCTCTGGAACAGAGCGAGTGCTCTGAGTGTTGGCTGTTACTGCCTGGGAGGGAAGAGTTGTTGTGTTGGGTCCTGTCTGGGCCAACATTTCCTTGTAAATGAGAGTTTTAATTTCTCTTCCTCCCGCAGGTGGTAGACTCCCGTTCTCTCCGGACAGACGCTCTCATTGGGGAATTCCGGGTAATTATGTATTTTCTTTGAGAGCCGTTAGTTCTCGCCAGTTCACGCTAGTGGAGGCTCTGTACGTAACGTGCAGAGGCTGCTGCTTCGGGGGTCCTGTTCCTCTCGGTCTGTGTTGGGGAAATGCAGTTAAAGAAAAAAAAAGACAAAATCTTCTCCAAACTCAGAAACCGTCTCCACAAAGGTCGTAGAGGAAGAGCGGACTCTTACTGAGTAAGTTGCAGTCCAGAAGGTGAGGCTCATGGCAGGCGACCCACTAGGAGATTGTGGAGGCTGAAGGAATCCTGTACACCGCCGAGCAGATCCGACCCACCCGGCACCCATTCTCAGCACAACGAGTCCTCCTGGGCCACACGCCAGTCATCCCGGCGACCTGGGAATTGGGTTGACCATCGGTGTTAGCTAACTGACTTTCTCCGGAGGAAAAAACACAAAAGCTTGCGTTTTTGTGATGAGGGTTGTTTTATAACTTGGAGCCAGGCCTGTGCCAAAAGCAGGCCCCTTCCTTCCCACAGAAAAAGCAGAGAAAGCACTTACATTTACAAGGTTTCTAAGGTAAAGGATCTGACAGACAGGACGGAGAGGAAAACCCCTTCCCTTATGTCCAACGGGGAGTTGAGCCTCTGCCTTCTGATTCGTATTTGTCCTTACGACTGGGCAGGCAGTGAAATGGGCGGTTAGGCAGCCCTCCTCCTAGTTCCGATTCGGACCAGCGTGACAGTGGTGCTCTGCGCCCTGCAGGCACCCTCACTCTGGCTTGGGAGTGGGGACCAGACGTGGAGTCCAAGGGGATGAGGGTGCGACACAGGGGAGACGGAGGAGCCTGCTCCCCCCCCCCATTTGTCCAGACAGTGCAGAAGTGAAGAGCGCACTTTGGAGAACCAAGGACTGACGAGCACTCAGCTCACAGGGAGGCATCAGCAGGTCTCAGAAAGCAAAGGCAGCTAGGAGTGGAGACCTTCAGGAATGATTTTCTCATTTTCGAATCTTTAGGCATTGATCAAATGGAAAGAAGGGGTACAGGCTTATTTTAACCTCCCCTTGCTATCCAAATAAACTATGGCCTCTTCTCTGGGAAGTAGTCACAAGATAGAAAACGAAGTCAATTTTCCTGGAGAAGCAGTTTTAAAAAGAGTGGGATCGAACCTGGGTCATTCTGTAATAAATGGGGTTCTATGTCCCGAGTCTCTGATCTTTGAAGCATGCTCTTGGTCTGAGAACCCAGAGGTGAAGGTAAAACGTTATTTTCTTTTTTTCTAATTATAAAAGTAATCCATGATCAAAAAGGATTTTTTTAGACCAGTTCATAGCAAACTCGAGTGGGAAGTACAGAGTTCTCCTGTGCCTCCAGCTGCCCCAGGCACAACCTCCCTGACCATCAATGTCCCGCTGATCTATGAATTCTTACAGAAAATTATAAAATACAGGAAAGAAAAAATAAAAAAATAGAATAAATCTACCACCTTACTGTACCAGCCAGAGATAGCCCTGTTACCGTTTTGTTGTGTGCGTTCTGCTCTCTCTTCCCTACGCACAGACAACCCTTACCAACCTTTGATCAACACGGACTCTGCTCTGTTTTCCATGTAATGTCAGCTGATGAACGTTTCCCTGTGTCTCCAGATGATCTTCAAAGCATGATTTTTAATGTGATGGCATAATGTACCATACTTCATTTAACGCTCGAAGGGCAAGCGTTTGACTTGTGTTTCTCGGTTTGATTTCAGATGGACGTGGGTACCGTCTACAGAGAGCCCCGTGAGTCACGTCCTCATCGCTTTGGTCATCTCCTTGCATTTTGACTCTGGAGGCTGTTGGGGACAGCCATTCGGGACAATCACCTTTTTTCCTTGGGGGTTTTAGAATTTAGAGATAGAGTCTGATCCTGGAGATGAGAGCTGCAGGCTTCCATCTTCCAACTAAACCAGGCCCTCAGGGAGATCAAACCTTCACCTGGGCCTCCGCTGGCCCAGTCAGAGATGCTAAATCTGGAAGGCCCCAAGCAAGGGTTGTTGGAAACGAGGTCCCTTCTGACAAGGATGGGCCATTTCGATAATAAGCTTGGATTTCTTCACACCCTGGCTTCTGTTCTGGTCTGGGCATTTCCTGAGAGGGAAGTAAATGGCCTGGGGTCTGACTTTGGCAGCCTCTTCTTGGTGTTTCTGTTGACATTTCTGACTTGGGCCCACATGAACACTCAATGTCTGGCCCCCATGTCCCTGTGAATAAATCCCTCATCTCACCCACATGTGGTTGGCCCCAGGCTCTGGATGTGGTTGCAGACTTGGGTCCTTCCAATTCTGCCATTGCCAATGCATGTTGTCTCTTTTAGGACACGCCTATCTGAGGAAATGGCTTCTCCTCTCGGACCCTGACGATTTCTCTGCTGGGGCCAGAGGCTACCTGAAAGCGAGCCTCTGTGTGCTGGGGCCTGGTGATGAAGCGCCTGTGAGTACCTTGGCGGTGCCCTCCTCACATCTCCTCTACCTGGCAGGAGAGGCACCGGACAAACAAGCAAAAACACAACTTTAGTTTTTCTGATTTAAAAAAAATACATGAGACGTGTTAGAAATGTAGAGAATGTGCAAAAGTATCAATAAAAAGTGAATCGCTCATAGTTTCCACCACTCAGAGACAGCCGGGATTCATACGTTGTTGCATATCCCCCCAAAAGGATGCACATGTGTATTTTTCTATTTTTTTAAAAATATTTATTTATTGGGGCACCTGAGTGGCTCAGTTGGTTAAGCATCTGCTTTCGGCTCAGGTGATGATTTCAGGGTCCTGGGATCGAGCCCCGCATCGGGCTCCCTGCTCAGTGGGCAGTCTGCTTCTCCCTCTGTGCTCTTTCTCTCAAATAAATAAATATTTTTTAAGATTTTATTTATTTATTTATTTGAGAAAAATATTTATTTATTTGAGAGAGAGAGAGAGAGAGAGCACACACGAGCGAGAGGGGCAGAGGGATAGAGAATCTCAAACCTACTCCGTGTGAGCATGGAACCCAATGCAGGGCTCGATCTCAAAACCCTGAGATCACGGCCTGAGCCAAAACCAAGAGTCGGACGCTTAACCACCTGAGCCACACAGGTGCCCCATCTACTTTTTTATTGCTTTTTAAAATTGAGATATAATTGACATATAACATGACATTAGTTTCAGGCATACGATGTAACGATTCATTATTTGTAGAATTGTGAAGTGATCATCATGATAAGTCTAGTTAACATCCATCGCCTTATGTAGTTTCAAACTTTTAAGATCTCTTCTCTCAGTAACTTTCAAACATGCCCTGGAGTATCATTAACTAGGGTCCCCGCGCTGTGCATTACATCCTCATGACTGACTTATCTGATAACTGGAAGTTTGTACACATCGACCCCCTTCCTCTACTCCCCTCTCCCCCGCCTCTGGCAACCACCAATCTGTTGTATATTGTTCTGAATTTTATCGCCAAAGAGTATACCATTGTCATCTTTACACACCAGTAAGTCAAGTTCAAGTTGGAGAGGGGAAGAATGAGGAAGGCGTGCAGACTTGGGGACATGTCAGCATCTTTGTCTGTTTGGCAAGAAGAGAGAAGGTTGGGAATAGCCGTGGGAGAGGAATGAAGGGTTAATTCCAGGTGAATGGAAGGATTTCCCAGCAGACCCGAGAGCACCCGCTCCGGTTGGCAGCTTGGTGGTAGAGCCTCATGCTACTCAGTGGCCGGGAAGCAGGCTGGCGGATGGCAGAGGCGCTGGGCGTGGGCAGGGCAGGGCAGGACGAGCCGAAGCACAGGGCCGAGGTAGCCTGGGCATTGGGGCTTGGCTGGTGGTGCCCAGTGGGGAGGGTGCAGGAGTGCAAGGCTTAGAGTGGGTGAGGACGGAGAATAGGGAAGGGCTAGGGAACGCACATTTATTGAGCACCTGCTGTGTGCCAGGCTGTGTTGAGAACCCTGCTCTGTGTGAGTGGGAGGTTGGAGGAGGCAGATAGTTTGCAAGCTGGGTTTCAGTGGTCAAGGTTTTGCTAGAGGAAAGGCTCTGGGCGGCTGGAGGTTCCAGATGAGGCCATGCCTCCAGCAGCTGAGGGGGGAAGATGAAGGAGCTGCAGGTGGAGGAAGGTAAATGTGTTGGTGAGTGACTTGACCACGTGGAGGTTGATTATCTTATGGGAGGACTGGAAATCAAATAGGCAAGTGGTGAGGCAGGCACTGAAGTCATGAAGGAAAGGTGAGCACGTGTTCTCGGCTTGGTGGATGGTGTCAGTGAGAACGAGGGGAGAGAGTGGCACATATGGGTGATGGCTACTTCCAGATTAAAGACATGGTGGAGTGATGGTGGGTGCGGGTGCAAGGTGTGGCCTTCTCTTCCCAGCCTGGGATCACCAAGAGGAGAGGGAGAGGCAAGAGTGGGGAAAGCGGATCTCTGGGGGAAGAGTGGTGGGAGGCAGAGTGCGAGTTCTATGGTGATGTCAGGAATAGGAGTTGGCTGAGGCCAAGGGCTCAGGAAACCACAGTGGAGAGGGTTAGGGGATGGAGAGCCCAGGATTCTGTGCTGTGCAGGGGGCTGATGAAGCTCCAGTGGACAAGCCCGACCCAAAGGCACCTGTCCCCCTCTCTCATCTCATATAGTCCCATCCTGTCCTTTGGTAGCATGTCTTTCCAGACGTTGCGCCATCTTGCTCCTTCTCGTGGCATCTCTGAGCCTATTACCCTTTTCTAAAACATTTCTTCCTCTTCTTCCTATTAATTGGAACCTTGCTTTTTCCTGATGAAGCCACTTCTTTTGAAACCAACTCAGACAGAAGCCACTACTTTCTGCTCCGACTCTCCGTGGGTTCTGGAATGGGAGGAGCAGCCATCTTTGGTTTCCCACTGCAGACTCCTGGCCAGCAGCTCTTCCCAACTTCAGCACTGCCTCCTCCTTTGATTAAAGGCTGCTTTGCTGGTTGTTTCTCGCTCTTCTGGGCTGTTACCTACCCCTGGCACAGGCAGAGCTGGTCCAGAAGCATCCCTGCTTGCAGATTCTCATCTTCGCCATTGTCCTGAGGTATGAGCCACCTCAGCCACATCAGCCACTGACATCTGATTTTATTTCCTTTGAGACTCTGAGCTCAGAAATCCTTCTCTCCACCACTCTCTGCCTTTTTCCTCCCTCACCCCTGCTGAATGACAGTCCTTCCTCCCTGGCATTACAGCCCCCCAATCCCTGTTGGTTTTCCCAGTCCCCTTAGTGCCCTCCTGCCACGCTCTCCCCTCCCCCAGCCTGGTCCCCATCCTCCATCACAACTCTCACCATGTGCTTCCTGGCCCCATAGTAGGGGTCTCCTGCCACACCTCATGACCCCACCATCCCCCACTGTCTCCACCACTCCTTGGTCAGTTTTGGTGGCAGAAGTTTGAAGGTGCTGGTGAGATGAACATGGGTGCTATCAGCCTCTTCTTTTACTTGGGTGTGGTTTACTCCTTGCCCCATTTGCCACAGTGACTGTTTCCAAACTTTGCTGTCTTTCCTAAGCCTCAACCTCTGCCTTCTGAGAGAAGCAGAGCTGCACAGTGGGGAATGATGTGAGCTCCTGGAGCTCTGGAGGTCCTCATCCCTCACCTCATTTGTCTTCCCTCCCTTCCCCGTCTTCCTGCCTCCTTTGCCTTGTGCTCAAGTGCTCCGCCATCTTGTTCTCCCTGCTCTTCCTGGTGTCTTCTCTTCTGCCCTTAGATCTGTACCAGGCTCAAGATTTCCCTACCTTCAGACACCCTCACCCACTTCACTCATTTCTCCCCACCCCTTTTCTCCAAGCGGCTTGCAGCTTGCGTCCAGTCATGACCAGCTTCGTCAAGGAGCATGCCTGCTTGCTCTTCTCTACTCCCCTACCAGCTGCTCATTCCTCCTCATCTTCACGAGGATTCCCGCCACCTTCCTTTCCTGAAACCACTTGCCGGAGGCTCACCATTGCCAACCTCCTGGGGCTCTTCTTTGCTACTAATCTGCTCTGTTCCTCCACAGCCGTTGATTCCAGAGCCCATGACTTATTTCAAACTCTCTTCTCCCTCAGCATTGGTGAGTCTCCTGATTCTCTCTCTCTCTCCCTCTCTCTTTTTAAATATGGATCCTTCAATTCAGTGGCTCAATAAAATTCCCTTGCTTGGCCTCTTTGCTGTGTCCTTGACCCTCACTTTCGAGGAGCCCATCTCTGTCCACGTGAGACTCCTAAATTGCTCCTCTCCAGCTCGGATCTTCAGAACTCCAGACAGTTTCAGTTGCTTTGTAATAAAGCCACATGAACATGTCCCTTAGGCCCTTCTAACTTAACATATGAAAACCCAGGATCAGCCGCTGTGCGCTCCTCACAACTGCTCCCATCCTGTGGTAATGACATCTTTGGAAATGGCACCGTCATCCACTCAGTCTCCCAAGCCAGAGAAGCCTGATTTCATTCCTCATCCCTCAGTCCCACATCTGTCGGTCCATATGCAAGCGGTTGGTCAGTCTTGTTGGCATGACCACCTCAGAGCATGCTTCTCTCTCCCATCCCAAGACCAGAGTCCAAGGTCACGCTCCCCTCACATCTCCCCTGGGCCCCTGTGTGAATTAAGATATGGGTTCAGCTGCTGTAACAAAGGTACCCTGAATAATAGGTGTTAAGGAGGATAGAAGTATGTTTCTCTCCCTCATAAATGCCTGGGGAGGCAGTCCAGAGCTGGCATGGTGTCCCCACAATGACCAGAGACCCAGGCTCCTGGTCTTAGCCCTCTTGTCTTCGTCATGAGGCTTCCATCTCATGGTTCAAGATGGTTGCTCTGGTTCTCATCACTGGGTCTGTATTCCAGCCAGTGGAATTGCGTAAAGGTGGGCTTTCGCTGTGAGATGGTGAGCTCCATGGGGGCAGGACCTCTGTCTGTCTTGTTCACTGCTGCATCCCTCCCCCTTCAGCACAACCCAGTCGTCATTCACTGACACGGAATACTTGATGAGTGAACGAACACATGTTATTGAAGACAGGCCAGCTTAGACCTGTCACTTCTGCGCTCTTGTAATGGGTAGAGCAGGGAGGAGACCAAGGTTCTTGAATGCCCGCCACGTGCATTTACACATTATTGAAGTTGATTTGCCCAGCAATCTGCAAGGTCGGTGTTACTCTTTCCACTGTCCAGGTCAGGAAGCAGAGTCTCGGGGTGGGGTGGGGGAACCTGCCTGAGATCACACATTAGTAAGCAGCAGGACGAGATCTACTTTTCTTCAAAATGCACCATTTAAGGGTGTTGGTTGAAGATGGGAAAATATTGTGCTCACGAACTCTTGAGGAATCATATTTGGTTGCTTGTAGCTGGAGAGAAAGGACCCCTCTGAAGACAAAGAGGACATCGAAAACAATCTGCTCAGGCCAACTGGCGTGGCCCTTCGAGGAGCCCACTTCTGCCTGAAGGTCTTCAGAGCTGAGGACTTACCGCAGAGTGAGTCTGGCATCCTCCCTGGGTTGGAGGCCCACGACTGAGATTGGGAGCGGGGCCCCTGGGCTGGGGAAGAAGTTGCTAGATAGTGGAAGGGCTCAGTGTCTCCACAGATGAAAAACATCCATCTGCTTGGTGAGTCATCATGCCAATTTGCCTGGGACTGTCCCCGTTTCAGCACCGACAGTCCCCCATCCTGGGAGACCCCTCCATCCCTGACCAAATGGGGCAATGGATCACTCTAGGTGTGGCCATGTCTTCATCTTCCCAAGAGAGACTGGGTGGCCCCTGCCTGGTTTCTCCCAGTGACTGTCCTGCACCGGCCCCACCTTGTGGACTCATAAATGCTGGGGGAATTATGCTGAATATTTTAGAGCTGTGGGTGTCAATCCAGGCTGCACATTAGAACCACCTGGGGACCTTTAAAGGCGTACAGACGCTGGGGCCCCTTCCCCAGTGTTTCACATTGACTGGGTTTGGAGTAGGGCTCACACACGGGTCGTTTTTAAAGGGTGAGCCCCTGTTTTGAAGCATATATTAGCCTAATCAAGTGTTTCTGTCCATAGCAGAGTCAGTGAGAGCGTTTGCAACTTAGGTCCCTGTTTATAAGTATTGCATAAAGCTAATTATTTGAGGTTTTGCTCAGCCCTTTGACTAATGACTCAATAAAAGGAATGTATTCCTTCTGTACAGGCTTAATTGTACCCAAATCACGGGGAAAACCTTTAAGAAAGTAATGGTTATTAAATGGGCATTAAAATACATGCTTAATAACATTCTTCATTTATTGGTTGAAACTATGAAGAAGGGAGGCTGGCGAGCTCCCACAGGAGGCTGGTGTAATAGAAATGTTTGCTTTGTCAAGGTGAATGTGCTTTATATTTAATTCTCTGCAATCTTGTTTAAATCTAGATAAAATGAAATAGGTGGGTAAATAGGATATAAATATTTGCTAATTGTTGTTACCTGTTGTATTCATGTAGATAGCAGCTGGTGTATAATCTATAACTGTCCCCTCCTCTCATTCATATACACATAGGTATCTATACATGCCATAAGTACACATATGCATCTATCTGTACACACATTTATACATAATATGACTAATTCAGTAAAATATTCTTTTGAAGCAGCATAGACTAAAAATTCTTTTTTTTTTTTTAAAGATTTTATTTATTCATTTGACAGAGAGAGAGAGAGAGAGAGAGCACAAGCAGGGGGACTGGGAGAGGAAGAAGCAGGCTCCCTGCCGAACAGGGAGCCCGATGCGGGTCTGGATCCCAGGACCCCAGGATCATGACCTGAGCCGAAGGCATATGCTTAACCTTAATTTTTAGCTGCTGCTAAAAATTCTTAAAAAAATAAAAATAAAAGCAGACTTGATTTATTGGTTCACATCAGGTCAATCACTGTGCTAATGGACATGAAGGAAATGTCAAATAGGCACCAATGATGGGATATTATTATAACACCTTCCAGTCCTTTTCTGGATTGTTAACTGCCCTTAGTGATGTAGATTGCTAATCAATCAATCCATCAGTCGTGTGGTGGACCTGTTCAGAAAGTCCTTGAGAGCAGGGGCCCCTGACCACAGCTGTTTGGGCAGTGCCCTCAGGGGCTGCTGTTTGGGGAGTCCCCAGGCTTAGGGGTGCCACAGCGTCTCTCTCAGGGAGTCCCAAGCCGGTCTGGAGACAGGTAGGTGGAAAGTGAGGTTTGGGAGGTTGGACAGCAGGCGGGCACTGACCAGCATGTTCTCCCCAGTGGATGATGCCGTGATGGACAATGTGAAGCAGATCTTCGGCTTTGACAGTAACAAGAAGAACTTGGTGGATCCCTTCATGGAAGTCAGCTTTGCGGGGAAAATGGTAAGGAGTCAGGAAGCAGGAGGATTCTCTCGGGAGGGTGACCGCTGGCTGTCCCCACGGATGGGTGCTAAGCACAGGCTGCCGTTGGTGCGGCCTATCAGAAGGTGCACCTTGGGGGGGGAGGAGGGGGACGCACGGTGAGACCCTCCCCCAGGCCTGGCTCTCCGGGGTTGCCATGCACACACATGTGGATGGGTCTGCTTGGGATATCTGGGACAGACACATAAGTGAGAGACACGGGGAGGACAGACAGACAGACAGAGGTTAGATAGAAGAGTGTTTGGGGGAAAATTAAGCACTAGCGTGGAAACCAGATGTGAAGGCGTAAAGATAGGGAAACTTAAAAAATGATAGAAACATAATCATTTTAAAGCAGTTGTGGCAGAAGTTGAGTGGAGAAAGTCCACTCCGTGGGGGCCCTAGGGATGACTCATGCCTCTCTTCCTTGCAGCCTGTCTTCTGCCCAGAGGAGGCTGTTGCTGTGGGTTCTGTGGGCCCCCTCCCTCCAGCCCACCCCAGGCAGGCCCTCCCCAGCCTCCTTTGCCCCTCAGACAGGCTCTCCCTGGCTTCATGCTTCAGCCTTACCCCTCCACAGAGGACTCCCACAGCTGTTTCACTCTGACCCCCCTTCAGCCCCACACCTCCCCAGTCCTCTGTACATCTCTGTCTGCTGCCCTTGGGCCCTGCAGAACGTGGGCCTGCCTTGATCCTTCCCTTTTTTGACCTCCTTACATCAAACATGGCACCCCTGCTTTTGATTTCAAACATGTCCCAAGGCCCTTCCCTCTCCTCCACCCACTGTCATCTCTTCCCAAGATCACACAGCAGCCTTGGGTTCATTCTCTTCTCTGGGTTCTCTCCATAAAAGGCCCCAGAATAATTAGCCTAAAACAACTCTGTTTGTACAACGAAGTTCAAACCGCATAATCCAGCTGACCAGTCCCTGCACTGCTGAACTTTCTCGCCGCATCTCCCAGGGCCGAAGTCCGCTCTTATTACGGCATTTGTGCGAGTGAGAAAATGGCGCCCCCTGCCGGGAACACGCAGCTCTGCAGCCCCGGCTCGGAGCGCTGGGTCGGGCGGGGTTTCAGCCACAGGCGCTCCCTCCCCGCACCCTTGGGTGCGGACAGACTGCACAGCTCCCAGGGCGGCCTTGTGTCTTGTCTGCCCTGCCTCTTCTTTCCCTTCGTGGTCACCCCTCTAGCCTTTGCCCGTGCCTGTGCCCTCCCTGCCCGCTCCCCACAAAGTCCAGCATCTTTCAGTGTCCAGCTTCCCTGCCCCCACGGGACCGGGGCACGAGTTCAGTTCTCAACTCTCCACGGTGTCCTAGGCCCTCTTTTAGCCTGTTTTCCATTCCATTCCGGTCGTTGTTAGCATCTGTTTCTCCGACTCGTGGGCAAGAACCCGATCTTATTTAGTCCGTTAACCTCAAAGCAGAGACTGTGGTGGAAATGGTGGGAAAATGACAGATCAGGTGGGTACAGACTGTCCACACGCCCCCCCCCCCCCCCGCCGCTTCCAGAACCCCCTGGGGTGGGGGTGGGGGGCCCTGAGATGTGTCCGGACTGCAGGGAGTTGGCAAGGGTGGGGTCAGGGCCCTCTGAAGTTGTGCCAACCTTGTGGAGAGCTCCACCTGACGCCGAACCAGGGCTGGGAGAGTTGAGTCAGATGGCTTGGAGGTTGATAGGGAAATTGGAACTGGGCAGGGCAGAAGGGCTGAGAATATGAGTTGGGTACCGCAGGGTGGGCACCCGGCAGTCTGCTCCCTCTTTGCTCCCCCGGCAGAGGTGGGGAGGGGAAGACAACCCGCAGGTGTTATAGGACGATTGGAGAGAAGTTTCAAAAATTTGCAATAAACACTAAAAGCTCAGGGTGGTGATGGAGGTGGGGTGGGTTCCCATTCACAGAGCACTGTGCAATTTTCCTTTCACTTAATCTGTTCTTAGATTCATTTTGAAAAGGGGGGGCATCTGCCAGCCGGTCCCACCAACGAAGGCCGGCCCTGAGGTGGGGGTGGGGCGAGGGAGAGGGGGGTGTCTTGTCTGATGCCCAGACTCACTCCCCACCTCTTGTTTCTTTTCTTCTTGTATTACTGATACACATGTTTACTAAGACATTAAAAATTACAGAAAAAGTAAATAAAATTACCCATAATGCACCATACAAAGTTCATTTTTAGTGCCTGTCTTTCCAGTTTTCCCCCTGTGTGTAGGTAATAGACATTTTTTTTCCGACTCTTCCTTTTGAATATTTTAAAACATCAAGAAAAGTTACAAGAGGTATTCAGTGAACACCCTGCCCACTGGTATGACCCCCACTTAGAGGAAGCAACTGCTAACATTTTGTTGCATTTACTTTCCATATATAGATACTTGGTTTTTTTTCTGGCTGAGTCGTTTGAAACCTAGTTGCAGACTTTATTCCTAAAGGCTTCCGCAGGCATTCTGAGAAAAAGAAAATTCTTTGTAACTTCAGTAACATTATCACACTTACGAGATTAACAGTCATTCCCTAATAGTGGCAGAATCCGGCTCATATAAATTTTCTCTGGTTATCCCCAAAATGTCCTTTGGAGATGGCTTGATTTTGTGCTGATCTAAGACCCAACTAGAATTCATACTCTGCCTTGGGTCCTTAGGCCTCTTCAGTCTCTTCTGTAACAGCCCCTCCTGAACTTCCCCACCCACCCCAACAATTTTTCTCGCCCCTTGACTTTTTGAAGTGCCCAGGCCATTTGCCCATGTAAACTGGAAATCAGTTCTTGAGACCAGATTAGCTTCAGATTCAGTATTTCGGCAAAAATGTGTCATAGGTGATGTTGTGTGTGTCCTATTGCATCACAACAGGAAGCGGTGTGAGGCTGTCCCACCGCCGGTGATGATTATCTGATCATTTGCTTAAGATGGTGTCTCCAGCTCTTTCTCTTGTCAAACTGCAGGCTCCCTTTTGTACTTCGCCAGGTATCTCTGGGCGGTATCTTGGCGCTGTGTGCATATCTTGTTTCTGAGCAACTTCTTCCCTAATGATCTATGCAGCCATTGACCTCCTTGCCTCAATATGTCATTTACTTGGGGTTGCAAAGTGGTGATTTTCTCATTATCATTCCTTCTCTCTTTATAAGTTGTTTTCTGGAAAGAAGAACTTTCCTCCCCCTTAGTCCCTTTGTGTATTACTAGGGGCCTCAATACTTTTTATTAATTCAGTGTGTTAAAGTCAGTCATTACTGTGTTGGATGTATGAACTGAAGTTGGCCCGTGAGGGCCCCTTCAAGATGGCGCCTCCATCCGGAGCCTATTTCAGGGTCTCAGTGAAAATGTATGTGGAGAGGTAACTTGGATCTTAAACTCTCTCACACTGACGTGTAAATGCTCATTGTGGGTCCTCACCCAAGTGCAGGTCCTCACCTAAGTGCAGTGTTAGTTTGGGCTTGGCATTGGGGTCTGATGCCCTGTATCTAGCTTCAGGAGGGATTGTAACAGAAGCAATGAAGGCGAGAAGGAAGAGGGAAGGTGTGGCTGGACAGGCTTGCGGGACACTTCCTCCAAAGACTGGGATTAATTTCCCAATTTGACAGGTAGGGAAATCATGTCTCAAAATTGTTTTTATTTTTGATTTCACATTCCCCAAAATGGTAGGGTGTTTTGATGGTGGGGAGAACCAACATGACGTGCCTTCAAATTTAATGGCTTTTCTGGGAGCCAAGTCTCAGAGCTCCAGGGCTCCTGGCTGCTCCTGGGTCCTCAAAAGCACCTTGATCTCCCAAGGTCTTTCTGTTCTGAGATGCCCTTGGCTGGCCCTGGGGGTTTTTCTAGGTAGGTGCAAATGTCTGTGGGAGGAGATGGAGCTAGGGGACCTGGCCAAAGCAAGGGACTATGTAAAGCTGATTGGTGACTGGGCTTCTGCAAGTAGCTACACCCTCCCCCCTCCCATTTTCCCCCTAGAAGGAAGGGGCTTATTGTGACAGAGGCAATTGAGCCCCTCCCTTCTGAAGGCTTCAACCTGTTGGACTTCCCTGGTGGTCCCTGGATCTTTGTGTCACCCTCTCTCTTCTCCAGCTACCCTTCCTGCCTGTCTCATTCTGCCTGTCCCTCTCCCTCAGCCTGCCTGCGTGTCACTTTTTCTCACTACAACCTAATCTGGAGTCCTGGGGTTTTGTCCTCCCTGTGCCCACCCACCCCAGCCTGGCGCTCATTGCACTTCCTCTCACGGACACTTGGTGGCACTATTATCCAAGATGTGAACCGTACCTGATTTTACACACACACACACACACACACACACACACTTCTTGGTGAGAGGGAAAGAAGAGGTGGGGAGAGGATGGGAGACTTTAAAACAACTTTTTTTCTAAATGCAAGAAGAAAACCTATAGATTATTAAAAAATGGAAAAAAAATCAGAGAAAATCAAGGAAAATGAAAAAAAAAAAAAACCAAACAACCTAACCATATTTCTGTATCTCCCATCACTGTGGAGATAACCACTGTTAACATTCATGTGTATTTCCTAGTAGTATGTTTTTCTCTCTACTGCTTTCCACTCCCAACCCTCCCCTCTCCGCCACTGGAAAAAGATTGGATTCAGATGAAGTTGGTTTTCGTTATTCATGGATTCTATATTTGCAAATTCACCTCCTTGCTATAATCTATTTGTAGTCCTAGAATTAATACCCATGGCGCTTTCATGATCATTTGCCGACTGTGCGGAATGACTGACGCACGTTGTCACTAAGTTAGACCAGGATGAGTCTGCCTGTTTGTTTCGGTTGTCATCCTGTAAAGAAGTGTCCTTTTCTTGGTCTCCCTGGTGTCATGTTTTTCACATTTTGGTGCTTTTTATGTGATTTTGCTGTTTAAAATGCCCCCCTAGAGTGTGCTGAAGGGCTGTCTGGTGTTCCTCTGTGCAGAAAGGCCGGGATGTGCCTTAGGAGAGAGGATGTTAGATGAGCTTCATTGAGGCATAAGTTACAATGCTGCTGACCTCGAGTTCAGTGTTAAGGAATCAACAGTGTATATTAAATAAGATGTCCTTGACCAGAAGCACACACGACACAAGGTTATGTATTGACTATTTAACGAAAGTGTGGTGATGGAGGCTGGTAGGAACTTAACCCTGAAATGCCCCCAGAGCAATGGTTTCATATTCACGAATTCAGGGTTCTTGGTGATTTGTAGGATGTGTAACTACCATCAGGAACCAGAATCAGCTGCATTTTCTCTTTGGTAACCCGTTTTCATAGGGCAGTATTTTCTTAGGTTATTGAACAGCCTTTGGAATAAATTTTTGAGGCACAGCATGGTGTCTTGACTTCCAGGTTGCAAAGTGGTCATCGTCAGTTTACTTAGCACTCATCGTCTCATATAGATACAAAAAAGGGAAGAAAAACATGGGTTTTCCCTTGTGATGAGAACTCTCAGGAGCTACTGTCTTAACTCTCAGATATACCTTACGTACTCTGCCATATCGTCATCGTGCAGTACGTTACATCCCCAGGACTCACCTGTTTCAGTTAATAATATAACTTGGACTTTCCTATCCTAGAGCAGTGGTCATTCTTTTTAGAGCTGCATTGTGTGGATGGACCATCATCTGTTTAATCCGTCCTCTGTTGGTGGACACGTGGGTTGTTCCATATCCTCGATACTTCAAGCCGCGATGCAGTGAATAATCTCGTTACGTGTCGTTCGGCACAGATGCAAGTGTTTCTGTAGAATAAATGTCTAGAGGTGGAACCGGTAGGTCAATTTGCAATGTGGAGAAATAGTGGCCAGTTGCCCTCTGGAGGGTCGAGCTATTTTTTTCTTCCACCGTATGCGCGTGCAGTTTCCCCCTAGCCTTGTCAGCCATGGGCTGTCAGATTTTAGAGAAGTTTATGAATGATGGGTGAGAAATGGTATCTTGGTTTTATCTGTGTTTCTTTTCTTATGAGGGAGGTTGAGCGTCCTTTTACGTGCCTCAACCCTTCGAATCTTCGTTCACTGTCTGCCCGTTGTCCCATGAGATTGTTGTTCTCTCTACTATCCTTTCTCCTTTCTTTGCTGGTACACGGAGCTAATCGTGATGCCCGTCCTCGCCCCCAGCCTTTGCCTGGGCTCTTCTCGGAGGTGGGGAGGGTGGGGACAGGTGCCGGCATTGGGCGGACCAGGGACGGAGACAAAGTCCTGGCCCCCATGGCGGCTGCATCCTCATTTGATGCAGGAGCTGAAGCCCCTGATTGGATGCCCATTAAATGAGATAATGCACAAAAGGGTGAGAACAACGCAGGGCCCGTAGGAAAGGCTCTGAAAAAGGCTGCAGGATCTGCAAACCTACCAGGATCTGTGTATCTGAAGTAGTCTTTACCGGCTCTCCCTGTGGGGCTACAGGATGCCCTGGAGCTGGCTAAGGAGAGTGGCAGCTCCCCGGGGATTCCAAGCACACAAGCCACTGGTTTGGATCTAGTTTCCACCTCTGCTGGGTTTCTTGACTGTGGAAAGCCCAGTCTTTTTTTTTTTTTTTTTAATGATTTTTTATTATATTATGTTAGTCACCATACAGTACATCCCCGGTTTCCAATGTAAGGCTCGATGATTCATTAGTTGTGTATAACACCCAGTGCACCATGCAATACGTGCCCTCCTTACTACCCATCACCGGTCTATCCCATTCCCCCACCCCCCTCCCCTCTGAAGTCCTCAGTTTGTTTCTCATAGTCCATAGTCTCTCATGTTTCATTCCCCCTTCTGATTACCCCCCCTTTCTTTATCCCTTTCTTCCCCTACTGATCATCCTAGTTCTTATGTTCCATAGATGAGAGAAATCATATGATAGTTGTCTTTCTCTGCTTGACTTATTTCACTTAGCATTATCTCCTCCAGTGCTGTCCATGTTGTAGCAAATGTTGAGAACTCGTTCTTTCTGATAGCTGAGTAATATTCCATTGTATATATGGACCACAACTTCTTAATCCAGTCATCTGTTGAAGGGCATCTCGGGAAAGCCCAGTCTTGAGAGCAGGTCTGATCTGAGGCAGATTGTGGCTGGTGGGGTTTGTATGTTCACGGAGTTCTCTCATTCTTAGATGCAGTGCCCGGCTCCCAAGCCCTGGCCCTCCCGCTACCATCTCCCCTTCTCCTCCCCCCACCTCTAATCTCCCAGGGCTCAGTCTTCCACAGGGGCAGGTGGTCTGGGCTGTCTGGTAGAGGTTAGTGCCTCAGGCTGTAGGACCCCTGGGAAAGCCAGTCTGGACTCAGGGCCCCCACACTAAGGTCATGGCCGGATGGGAAGTGGGGGCAAGGATTTCCTGCCAGAGGTAGGAGATAAGGGTAGAAGGGCTGTGGAATTCAGGCAGTCTATCCCCCCCTTACCCCCCACACTCCCTTGCTACCCCACCCCATACCCTCCAGGCGTGGGTCTGATTTACCATTGTGCTTTGTCTCTGCAATCCCCTGTGTCTGAGCTTTCGAGGCCCCCAGCCTCTTCCGCCCAGCCTGAAGGGTGGCCAACATGGCAGAGAACAGCCCCCAGCTGGTGAGGTGGTCCCCGAGGGAGTCCGGAGTCCCCCAGAACTCTATCCACCTGTCCTGTGTGTCTTTTAGCTCTGCAGCAAGATCCTGGAGAAGACAGCCAACCCTCAGTGGAACCAGAGCATCACGCTGCCCGCCATGGTGAGCCTTGCCCCTTCGCGCCCATTCCAGGAGGCCCGGGGCTCCCGGCCTCCCCAGCATCCTGCCCATATCCTGGGCTTCCCCTTCTTTAAAAGGACCCCACCCCAACACGTCTGTCTTCCCTCCTCAGTTTCCCTCCATGTGTGAAAAAATGAGAATTCGCGTCATGGACTGGTAAGTGCTGGCTCTCGGAGTCTTCGGACGTGGCTGTCTGCAGGGGTTCTTCAGTTTCCCTCAGTTCAGAGCATATGGTGGGAAAGTCGGTTTTAGGTGAGGGAGTATCCTTTGCTGGGAGGCCAGAGAAGGAGAGGGCGTGGGCCGTTCTTGGGAAGCTTACTCACAGCTTACTCACGGCCAGCTGGTACCCGAGATACCTTAGGGCAGGGGGTGCCAGGAAGGCTTCCTGGAGGGGGTGGGGTTTTGATAAGTCCAGGGTGAGGGCATTCCAGTGAGGAGAGGATCCTAAGCAAAGGCAAGGAAGCAGTAAAGAGTAGAGCTGGGAGGATGGGCTGCGAACCACTCTCCCTTGGGTTGCTAGCATGAAGTGGTGTGGGGCCACTGCAGGCTTGGAACAGGTGAAGGCAAGAGCCACATGGACATCTTAGAAAAGTGCTCTAACACTTGCTGAGCACCTACTGTGTGCCAGTCCCCATGCCCAGCAAGTATTTCACATGCGTGACATCACGTGATCCCTAGCTCGACTCCTGGCTACTTTATAGATCAGGGAGTGACCTGTCTGAAGGGACAACTGGGAAGCAGCTGAGGCCAGGATCGAACCCAAGCCTGCTGGGAGCCTGTGTTCTTCCCCACTGGGCTGTCTGCTTCCCACCACGTTAAGGTGTGTGATCTCTCTCACACCTGGAGGGCTGTTAGGGGTCCCACGCACAAGCTCTAGGACCTTCCATACACCAGGCTTTCCAAAAAGAGAGTTGTCCTTTCTCTGCCCCCAAAAAGTCTTGGCCGTGCGGTTCCCAGCGTGTTCTCCTTTGGTCTCCGGCCACGGCACCCCCAGCCAGGAGGGTAATGAGAGACCAGGGAAAACCCCCAGGCCACAGAGCCATTAAAGTGTGCGCCAGTTCCCCAGGCCGAGAGAAAACAGCTTGTGGGAATTAGAGAGGAAAGCGGCAGCCAGGAGGGCCAGGAGGGAGAGGCCTCTAGGGCCCTGACCGCAGGTATGTTCCGTGGGCCAGCGGTCTGGGGGAGAGCTGTGCTCTCCGTCCCCAGAGCCACCTCTGCATCTCAGATCACGGTGTGTGCGCGCACCTGAGTGCGCTGCGTGGACGGGGGCTGATTGACTGTGGGCGTCTCTGTGTGTCCGTGCGTGCAGATGCCTGGGTGCGCACGTGCACACGGGTGCGGCTGTCCCATGTGTGGCGGCGGGGCCTTGCCCGGGGCCGGGTGAGCTGTGTCAAAGGCATCAGCATACTGTACAATCCAAACACATTACGGAATCTGGTGGTTGCATCTCTGGTTTGGGTTGAAGTGGCATTTTTATTGTGAGTCTATTTTCAGACTTGCTGTATTTTCCAAAAGCAACCCCAAGCCCCAAAACCCAACTCTTGGCCAAAAAGCGTTCTGCTGCTGCAAGTTCCTATGCAGAAAAGTGCCTTTTTTTCCCAGAAAACTCAGATAAACTTTTGTTATTACCTGAATCCTGGAAATACGATATGGTCCACATGGACTTTTCCCTGTAACTTAATCTTCCCTTCAATTCTTTAATATTTGCTTTCATGTTAAAAAAACAGAGACTCAAAAAAGCTACTCCCACCCCCATGAAAACAGAATCTCTCTCCTCCCATTTTCTTGCCTTTCTTGCAAGGTTCAGATAAGACCGGAGGTGAGAAGTACCATTCTTCTCCTAGTACCGCTCTTTTCCAGGGCTGGGTGGTGAAGGTAGCTTCCCGATGCCGTCAGCTGCCAGTTATCTGGTGTCAATGAGCTCACTGTCCAGTGTTTAAGGAAATGTATTTCCAGAGCTTATTAACATCATCATCAGGAAAATGGATGGAAATCTCTGCTGACAATGAGTGCACTCTTCCTCGTTAGCCCCTGCCCCCGTGAAACGCTTTAAAATCAAAGCTTAATCACCTCCCTGGGAAGTACAGAGAGGAAGGGAGGGAGCCGCAGAGATCAGGCATCTAATGGGTATAGATTTAGAGGAAAATAAAGCATCCTTGCCCAAGTGTGTCTTTCACAATGGGGCTTGGGTGTGTCGTCGCCTGAAGCATGTCTGTGACCAAGGTACTCACAGGAGGGAGAGAGAGCCTACAGGGTTCCGAGGAAGACGGACCCCGGGGAAGTTTCAAGGAAGGCGATGGGTCTGGCCCAGTCGGGCGTTTCTCAACTTAGCACTAGGACATTTTGGGCCAGAAAATTCTTTGCGGGGGGAGACTGTCCTGTGCATTGTCGGATGTGTAGTAGTGAACGTGGCTTCTCTCTACTGCCCCCCCCCCCCATTCAAAACTGTCTCCAGACATTGCCAGATCACTGAATTGAGAGCTCTTGCTCTCACCTGACAGGAAGCAGCAGGCGGCTGCGATCGAAGCTCTGGTTCCCGCCTTAGGCGTATCTGGCTCAAACCCTGGGCTTGCCATCTTGCAACCTCTGTTTCGTCATTTGAAAGTGGGGCTAATGGTAGTACCTGCCCCATAGTGCCGGGGGAGGGTTGGAGCTAATTCATGTGACGATTTCAGCACACTGCTTGGCTTTCAGTAGGTGCTCAATAAATGCTAGCTATGTGATATATTATTGTCAAGGGGGCAGGTGTGGGACACAGAGGGAGGGCCTGTGTGGGACACTGCTGGCTAATGGGCTCATCAATGATAGTCGGTCTGCTCGAGCTCCTACCCACAGTCCCCTAGGCTGGTTGGGGTGGGGAGAAGCCTTCCTCCTGGAAAGCTGGGCACAGGAGCAGCCTGGGCCATGGCAGGAGCACTGGACCAGGAGTCAGGACACCAGGGTTTCAGTTCTGGCTCTGCCCCTCCCCCAGGCTGTCCTTGGGCAAAGACCTCCCATTTCTGAGCCTCAACTTGCTCATCTGTGGAATGGAGATGGTAATAAAAGCAGCCATTCCTCAAGGCTCCTGAGAGGGTCCTTTGAGACAAAGGAGGTTAAAAGTGCCTCGTCCATATAAAGTCAGATACAAGGCATAATTGTGTGTTTGTGAACATAAGCTAATTTAAGACTGTGGCCTTGGAGATAGCTTCTTCCTGGTCGCCTGGTTTTCTCTTGGTCTGAATATTTTGTGAGGTTCTGGAACTTGGCTCTCTGTGGGTCTGGGGGTCTGGCTCTCTGAGCAGCCTCCCGCTCCCCCGCCCTGCCTCCTGCCTCTGGCCTCTTTCCTTTCAACCTGCAGATGTCTCCCCAGACATCCAGGCTGGCAGCCCAGTGTTGGTTGGCTGGTGGGATGCTGGTGGTTGGCCAGATGGACTAGTTCCCTCCAGAGGAGTCTTGGGCAATGCTTTCTTTCCAGTCTCTTCTTCCCTAGGATTACCAGGCCTCAGTAACATACCCAGAGTGAAGACCAGCACCCCTAAAGATGTATAACTGAGGCCCTCTCCTCCCTCTGTGGGCTGTGGCCTGCAGTCCCTCTCCTGTGTTCAGGCTTCTTCTGCCCCCTTATTCTAGGGACCGCCTCACCCACAATGACATCGTGGCCACCACCTACCTGAGTATGTCGAAAATCTCCGCCCCTGGAGGAGAAATAGAAGGTAAGTTTCCCCCCTTTGTTCTGTCCTCTGGTCCCCCGCGCTCTCCCCTGACTCACCCCTACCTGTCTTATACGACTAGTTTTGAGAGGGCAGAAAAGGGAGTATTAATTATAAGGCCTTCGCAGGCCAGTTTTAAAAATGGGTGTACAGACATTTCGGATTCTCTACACCTTGGCTGGTGGGCTGCACCGCTGACTGGTACGGAGAGGGTCATTTACCCCTGCAGATAACATCAGTGCCTCTAACCGTGCCCGGCACCAGGCTCCATGCTGGCCAACCGTGCTCTAGCAGCTTCTATTTTGAAATAGCTTTCATTGGTCGGTTAAAAAGTAGGCCATGTTCATTTTGTAAAATTTTAAAGATAATGAAGAAGAATGTAAAACTCACCCGTAGAATTCCTCATCTGCTCCCCCCCCCAGACAAGAGCTAATTATTAATGTTCTGGGGGATTTTCGTGTGTATGTATGTATGTGGACACATACACATGTGTGTGCATTAAACACTGTTTTGAAACAATTTTTTCGAAAATCGCTTTTTGTCACTTGGCTACACACCAGAGATGTTTATTCATGTTATTAAATATTCTTCTACAGTGTATTTTAAATGAATACACATATTCCATTGTGTGACTGTACCATAATCCACGTTAACTAGTTGGTGACGAATACTCAGGTGCTTTCTAATTTCTACATTATAAAGAACTAACTTTTATTGAATATTTTTGTAGCTGAATCTTTACACAGTTCATGATTTTTTTTGGAATGAATACCTAGATGTGGAATTGCTGTATCAAAGGATTTGTACATTTTAAAGCGATTTGTGTAAATATCAAAATTACCCTTCAGAAAGACTGGACTCACGTACCCTCTGGTCACTCACATGAGCTTCTTTTGCTGTACCTTCACCAACACAGGGTAAAATAATATTAAAAAAGAACTTTGTCAATTTGATGGGTGAAATTCATTGTCGCCTTAATTTTCATTTCATCAGTAGCTGCTAAAGTTGATGAATGCAAGTTTAAAAATGTTTTACTAATTAATTTATATTTACATATTATATATATTTATATACTTTATAGTTATTCTACTATAAGTTGCCTGTTCATTGTCTTGGTCCATATTTCTGATGGTATGTTTGTCTTTTTCTCATTGTTTTGTAAGAGTTCTGTATATATATGGATGTTAACTTTCTGCCTGTCATATTAGTGCTAAATAATTGTTGTCTGTTTTATTTTACCATTTAGTAGGATATGATGTATACAAATTTAAAATTTTTATGTGACCAAATCTGTTAACCTTTTCCTTAGCCAATAAGACAAGGACCTAACATTATTTTTTTTCACAATTGTTCTTGGTAATACCCACAGTGCATATTGAATAATCTTTCCCCTGTATTTTGAAATGCCACCTTTATCCCCTACTAAATTCCTAAATGTGTTCTTGGGCCTGTTTCTTGATTTTCTATTATCTTTAATTGGTATGTCTGCTTGCTATTTCTTAGGTTTTGGTATCTGGGTAATGCTGGCTCTGTAAAATTAATTGGAAAGATTTAAAGTCTTTTCTAACATCTGGAGCAGTTTATATAACATAAGAATATAGTCTTTTGAGGGTTTGAAAGAATTCACCCATAAAACCAGATGGGCTGGGTGCCCTTTTTGAGTGGGTATAGCACTAACTCTTTAAAAACTTCTCAGTTTCTCCTGTGATCACTGTTATTTTTAGTTCATTACTTTTATGATAGTCAATTTTGATAATATATATCTTCCTAGAAGAGTATTCACTATGCTGAGCTCTAATTTATTTACATAGTTGTTGGAGAGAGCAGTCTTCTATAATTTAAACAGTTCTCTCTACCTGTGGTATTTTCCCCTTTCTTATTTTTAATGCTATGTGTGTGAGTTTTCTTTCTTGATTAGCCTTGTTACAAGTCTCCCCCCCGCCAGTGCCAACACACACACACACACACACACACACACACACACACACTTTGTTGGACTTCTCAAAGAATCAACTTCTGGATTTATTTATCAATTCTAATACTTTTTCTTAATTTTCTAATTTTTTCTTTTCTAATATTTTATTCTTTCATCTTTTTACTCTTATTTTAACTCTATTCAACTTATTTTAGAAAGTCTCTTAGGACTTTCTAATTAACTTCTTGTGCTTATTTTCAAAATCTCTTATCTAAACAATGATACGGTTTCTGCCCCATAGGTCATGAGTTTGGCTTTCAGCAAACCCTAAGGTTATATTTAATCCTCTTTAAAATTTTTTTTTTACATTTAAATATTTAGTCTATTTTGAATCTATTCAGATGCACTTTCCGAGAGCAGATTTGATTTTATTGTAGGTAGTTTACTTTTTTCTAACTAGATGCTGCTTGTAGGAATGCATCTTTTTTCTTATGGTGAAAATTGCTTTGATGTATCCAGAGGCAGGACTCTTCATTGAATTTTGAGACATGGTGAATTTTTTAAATCTGAGTTGAGGAATAATTTATTCTAACATGGGAGCACGAGGAGCTGAAGGCAGGGTGGGGTAGGGATAAGAGCAGGAGCTCTGGAAGCAGGCAGCTTGGGTCCCAATTCCGCTTCTTTGTAACTGAGTGAGTCACTCCTCTCCTCTCCCCAGTCCTGGCCTCGTAAGGTTGTTGTAAAGATCCAGTGAGATTATAAATGTAACATTCTTAGAGCGTCTGGTACACATGAAACCCTAAAGTAGAGTAACATTTGCTGCATAGTATCATTATTATTGGCTTTCTGCATCACTAATCTGATTTTTCCCCCTGTACCAGTTCTCCTGACTGCTTTCCATGGGGTTTAAAATGGGCCATTGCATTTTTAGTTTCTCGTCCCGCCTTCTTTTCCCTCTGTCATTCCTTTGATATTTCCATTTTTGTGTGTGTGTCTGTTCTCTCCCAGAAGTTTGCTTTGTTCCATAAAAGCTATGTCTTCTTGCACTCTGTTGAAATTCCAGATCATTTCCTGAGACTTTCAGGTAAATGTTCTCTGGAGTCTTACAGAGATTGCAGAGATAGCTATGCTATCTTGGTTGGTACTCTGTGGATCTTCCCTTCTTCTTTATTTACTCTTTAGCAAGACCTACCTGGGCAGTGTTGGTGTCCTTCTACAGACAGGTACTTTGTTCTCTGTCCCTCCATCTTGACAAATCTTTACCTGGAGCACAGGTGAATGTGCCCAGTTTCTGGAAGATTCCCCCTAGTGCTCTTGAAGTTGAGCAACCCCTTCTTCTAGGTCCTCTGGAACATTAAAACCCCCACCTTTTAGTTCTAGAAAATTCAAACACACATGAAATACAGAATTGTGCAGTGGAATTCCAGGTGTCCTCACTCAGCTTTAATATCTAGTTGCTCTCTGCCGTTTTGGCTTCATCGTTGATACTTTCAATCGGTGGAATTCACAAAAACTGCCTTCCACAGGGCACTGCTAGGAGGGCCCCTCCCGCCCCCGCCCCTCCCCCTCCCCTCCCAGCTGGGAACAATCATGCCAGGATGTAGTCCTCTGTCTCTGGTGCTGTTCAGATAATTTCTGAGAATGGCTATTTTGGATGGACAGGTAGAAAGATTTGAGGTGGGGGGCAGTGCATCATGAGGATGGGGTAGGAGAGAGGGCATTTTGGACCCCTTGGAAATAAAACTCCTGGTATGGAAGGAACCTTCTCCGGTTTTCCCATTGGTGCTGTCCTCCACCCTTAGAATCCAGGGGCCCTGGTAGAAGCACAACGTGACCTTCTGACTGTTCTCTGACGGCTACTGTTTGAAGAGGCTACAGCTGTGTCTGCCATCAGCTGCTGGCGGGAGAGTTTAGACTCCTGTCTCCCCATCAGTCTTCATTACTGTTGGTGATGTTGGCCTGGATCTTTTTCAGGGTCACTGTGAAAGTTTTAATGGGAATGTGAGGAAGATGTTTATTTGACCACTAGATGGCGCTCAGGTCATGGGCAACCACGCGTGGTTCAGGGAGGCCTTGGAAGGTGGGTTCCTCCTCTCCCGCAGATTGTTTTGGGAATAAATGAGAATCTTCTTGCAACTATGGCTAATCAGTTTTAAATGCGTTACTAAATAGCTTGATCTCGGAAACAATACAAGAGTGTAACTTATTGCTCAAAATGGAGCCGGGCTTCATGACGCCTCTGATGTCCCTTCTCTCAGAGGTGCGTCGCTTTCTGGGGCGCTGCAGGTTAGCGTTTGCTGTGCTCCCCGTCCAGCTTCTCCCATTTGTCACAAGACCGTCTCAGGACGTGTCACTCCAACTTTCCTTTCAACTGTTCATGTTTTTCCTTCGCATGAGGGGGATCTAGCCTACCTGGGCAATGCATGATACCACTTTCTCAGGGCTCCCAACTCGACCAAACTGTAAAAACTGTCACTCCAACTTTCCTTTCAACTGTTCATGTTTTTCCTTCGCATGAGGGGGATCTAGCCTACCTGGGCAATGCATGATACCACTTTCTCAGGGCTCCCAACTCGACCAAACTGTAAAAACCAGTTGTTTCTCTATATTCCCCCACCTCCCGGTTCACCAGAATATTTGCCCCAACCAGGAGTTTTTATTTTCATGTTTTTGTTTTTCTTTCCAGTGAGGACAGGACCTAACACTGGCCTCTTAAGCACGTCTGCCCGCAAGTTTGCCTGGGCTCACTCAAGTATTCCTTGGACCCTGTGCTCCGAAGCATTTAGTAGAAATTTTGTTTTTTAAAAAGGAGCGATTTCCTTAGAAGCTGCAGTTCTATCAAAAAGTAACGGGCACACAAGACCCATGAAACCACACAGATTGTTTTATAACTTTATACGCATGGAAATCATGCTGCAAGGATGACACTTGTAGCTTGCACTTTTTTCTAAGAAACCCGAAGTTTTTTTGTTTGTGTATGTGTGTGTGTTTTGTTCTTTGGAGCATAGATGATGACTTCCCAGCAGTGCTCAGCCTCTCCTCCTGTCTGGCACCGGCTCGTGTCAGGCCGCCAACCGTGGGCACGGGAGATGTGCTGAGGGAGGGAGCTGGCAGGGCTGGCGGCAGGTAATGGCCTCAGCTTCTCCAGGAGGAGACGCCGGTGTCTGTGGACACTGTCTGCAGGGCTGTGATGTGCGGCTCACGGGGCCGGGACGGCCTGCCCTTGGTCTTGTCTGGCTTTCCTCGGGTGAGGGAGTTGGCCTTGGTGGCTCAGGCCACAAAACTGGGAATATTCCTCAGTGTTCTGGGGCTTCTACAGCTCTGGTTCTCTGGGCTTGGGGAAAACACAGCAGGACACTTGCGTTTTGGCAGAGGGTGATAAGGACTGAATGGTGGCTTTGTGTTAGGTGGCTTCACCGGTTGCTTTGCCCTTGACTTTGTGAGCTGTCTGCAGACACAGAAGAGAGAACCTGGAATGATCTTCGGTACCTGGAGGCCTGTGCTCCTTCCCCCAAATTAGGAATCGTTGGTCAAAGTTGCCAGCAGGGCCACATCTCACTCGGTGCCCAGCGCTGTGCCTGATGAGGTTTGTTGAATGAGCGAACGGAAGAATGAAGAAATGAAGGGATTCGTGAAGGGCGCCCCTGGGAAATAGGCTGGTCGGCAGCCACCCGCTTGGTCCTCCTGGACCTCAGAGGCGTGTGTTGGTCAGACGGCTGGCGGGGTTAGGGGGACATCTGTGTCTAGGCTGGGCACCGGTTTACAGCCAGGAATCGGAGTCGGTCTGTGGATGTGAAGCCGAGTTTGCTTCTGCAAGAAGCACATGGCGGTCAGAGCTGTGACCTCGGCCTCATTAGCCTGAGATAACTGGCCAGGTCTGTTTGTAATCATTTGGAAGGAGCTTAAAATGAAATCTGTTTCCTTCCGGTGGGCCCTGGCTGCTGCTCTCCTCGGCGCTGCAGCTGTGCCCGTGTTGGTCCTCTCCCTGTGGCTAAAAGCTCCTCCATGACCAGAGGCCTGGCTCCCCCACTGATGAAAACCTATTCCTGTGGATATGAAAATGGCCATGAATTATGGTTTCTGCAGCTCTGACTTCTGCTAGCTGGCATTCCTCGCTGAGGCCTGGCTGTAGAGAGCTGTGGGGCTGGGTCCCAGGGCCTGGGCCCCCTGCAGCTGGGCCTCGCCCTTCTGCTGCCTTCTGCACCAGGTGCCCTGGCCTCGTATCTGGACTTCACTGTTCCCCTTCTCTTGTGTCTTCACTCTTTCTCTCTGTGTCTCTTCCTCGGTCCTCCTTCACACTATTTTGCTCAACTGTTGGCTCTTAACTGTAGTCATGGAGCTATGGGGAAATAGTCATAGGTATATATTTTGGGGAGGAGTCAAACAGATAAAGATGACCAACGAATGAAAATAATCAAAAGATTTCACCAGCCATATCCGCAGGCTTGGTCATGACCCCAGACCTGGTTACACTCAGCTGGTTGGAGGAGGAAACAGGGAGGGCCAGAATGCAGGAAGAGGCTGAAGTCAGAGAGGGCCATGAAAGGAGACTGAAGGGTGCCCACTCCCTGTGGGGTGTCTTAGATCTGCCTAGACGTGAGGGATAGATTCCAAGAGCCCAGAAGGGTGCTAGAGAATCTCCTTCCTTCCTTCTCTCATTTCTTGCTTCTCCTTCCTTGCATCTGTCATTTCTAGATACCCCTTACCAGCATTTAGGGGCACATCCAAGTGTGTAGAACCTTCTGCTAATGGACAGTGTTCGGCACTGAGCTTCCTTTGAAGTACCAGGTGCCTGAACCCAGATCCCAGTGCCTGCTGTTGTGAAAATGCAACATGGTGCCCTCGGTGGCAATCCTGAAAGTGGCCACTAGATGGAGATGTTGTACCTTGAAATGCCGTTGCTGCGTGAACTTGGTCTCAAGTGTCAACCTGCTTGCTGGGCGGAGTGCGGGGTGTGCCTCACTGCCTGTTCGTGTTTCCCCCACCCTCTCTTTGTGTCTGTACTTTGTTTCCCTCACTTATTTGGCTATAACATAGAAAAAAAAATCACTATTTCTTTTCTGGGTTATTACTTGAATGTACTGAGTCAAGTTTCAGGTCCCATTTTCAACTGGCAAACAGCACACAGACATAGGTAGGCGACAGTGGTGGGGAGGGACCTCAGGGCTCACCCCGACGCTAAGGGGCAGTGTCTGGCTGGGGGGGAGGGTGGCATGACGATGATTTCGTTTGTGATAAATTCACAGCTGGGCTGGGGGTGGGGCCTTGGGCCACATGTGTTTCCCACACAGGAGCTGTCTGTCTTTCCATCTGTCTGTCTGCCAGCTCTCCATCCACATGCCTGTTCATGTAACCAGTCCTCCTCCCAGTCATGTCCATCCTAACCCCTTTTCCATTTCTCTACGCTTCAGAGGAGCCTGCAGGTGTGGTCAAGCCTTCTCCAGCCATGGACCGTATGTGCTTTCCCCCTAGGGATGTCAAGGGGGTGGGCCTTGGGGTTTTAGCTGGAGGGGAAAGGGTGCTGGTTACTGGGAAGTTTTTGATTTGTCTGAGGTGGGCCTGAGATTCACCACCAGGGTCCCTGCGCTTACCTTTGGCTGTTGAATATGAAAATCTCTTGGCATGCTTTAAAGACAATTTTCCTCCTTCTGCCCCCTCCCCCAGCCCTTTCCTGAACCTGCTGGGCTCCCGCTCAGGCTCAAATGAGTCCACTCTCTCAGGCAGGGCGCTGTGGGGCGGGGGCCAGGCAAGGCATCTTGGGGACCAGGAGGAGGCCAGGGTGAGTGGAAAACTCTTGAAGTTCACAAGGCAAATCATAATGGAGATGATTAGTACAAATAATTAGTAAAGCCCATGTTAGTTTCCTCCTCCTGGGCCTCCCACCTCTGTCCCAAATGCCAGAGCCCTGTGTGTGCTGGGGACTGGAGGGAGAGCCGAGACGGTGGCCGGCTCTGTGGGGAGGCACGCTCCTGCGCTCTGGCTGGCCGTACCTGTTTCTCAAGCCCTGTCCCTGCTCACCCCACATCACCCAGGTTCTAGACACATGGCGGGACTCGGGGTTCACAGCTCCTGTCCTTAGGTCTGGATCATGCATTTCCTTGCCGAGGCCATTCATTCCGTGCCTACCTTGCCCCATCCTTGCTCCTATGGAGTGGATCATCCCAGATGATTCCTGCTTGTGGGCCCACTTCCCACTTGTGGCGTTCTGGAAACAGCCTCTCCCCCCAACTTCCTCTGGAAGAGACACCCTGGCTTTTCAGGGTTCTCAGAGTATGTCCAGTGAAGTCCTGTCCTTGGCTGTTGGCTAGAAAATCGTGACCTAACAGCAGAGGGCCTCTGAAAGGAGGGAAGTGATGTAGAGAAAATATTTCCCTCATCATTGTGGGATTCTCCTTTCCACCCTCCTCCAACCTGTTCCACTGAAAGGTGGTTCTTTGTACAACATGGGGAGGGAGACAGAATGCTGGCATAAGTCAGGGCTGTTAGGTAATCTGTCTTGACTTCATAACGACATGGGGGTAAGGGGGACATGTGGCCAGGGGGGCGGGGGGGGGCTGCCTTGTAGCTTGGGACCTCTAACCAGGTCCCCGCCCTGGCTCCCCAGGGGGTGGCCTCCTTTGTGGCTCCCACAGTCCTGTGCAGGAGGGAGTGGGATGCAGGGCGGGGTGCAGCCTGAGGGGGCAGGGCAATGGAGGGCCCTGAGCCCCAGCTTTGCATGCTGGCTAAGTGCATTGGCTTTGAGCTCAGAGCCTTTTGGGTAATGCCACTTTGTAGTGAGGTGTTCCTTCACATCTCTGAGCCTCAGTTTTCTCATCTGTGATAAAGTAATACACATCTCCACGTCTCGGCAGAGTGGTGAGGCTCAAGGGGCCTATGGGAGACAATGGTGGGTGTCACGAGTCTTATGCCCTTGCGGTTGCTGCATCCTGCATATGTTCAGGGAACTGAGGGCCAGGGATGGGCTCAGGCCTGAAGCTGGCTGGGTTGAGCACTAGAAAGTGCCACGGGGCTGGCTCCTCTGACCCCCACCCGTGTCTCCCAGTGGACGACCATCTGGGCTTCCTCCCCACCTTTGGGCCCTGCTACGTCAACCTCTACGGCAGCCCCAGGGAGTTCACCGGCTTCCCGGACCCCTACGCAGAACTCAACACGGGCAAGGTGAGCCCACCAGCACCCCACACACCCAGATCCCCGGGCCTGCGTGCAGGGCCGTCCCAGCCTGGGCAGCATCTGCTCCGGTCCGGACTCCAAGGGCCTGATGGGGCTTGAGTGGGCCCAGGGCCAGACAGCTCCCGCCTCAAAGAACCCTCCTTCTGCCTGGCCCCCTCCTGGCCCCTTCCTCCTTCTCACTCCCTCCCCTTTGCTTCTTCTTCAGGGCTAGCCTGACCCCCTGGCCTCCTCATTTTCCTGGCCCCTGAGGGACCCAGGCCACCTCTGTGTCAGGTTCCATCTGTCCTCTGGCTGGGTTGGAGTCTGGTACTGCTCATCTGGACGGCCTGTCACATCCCCCGAACTCTCTGGGCCACCGTTTCCTTATCTGCAGGGGGGGGGGTGGTAGGTGGCCCAGGGCCCTCCTGGTTGCCTGGGAGATGAACAACTTCAGGGCCGGATCAGGCCCCTTTCCTTCCTCTCCTCCCCTCCATCCCCCCTGCTCCTGGTGACCCAACCTCCTCTCTTAGGGAGAAGGCGTGGCCTACCGAGGTCGGCTTCTGCTCTCCCTGGAGACCAAGCTGGTGGAGCACAGCGACCAAAAGGTGGAGGACCTCCCTGCGGATGACATCCTTCGGGTGGAGGTGAGGGGTGTGGCTCTGGAAGGGGTGAAGGAGGTGGCAGCCAAACGGGGCTGGCTCCTAGTGTCGTGGTGGAGGAGGGCTCAGCTCCACCCACGGTCGGTGCCTGCACCCCTCTGTGCCTCAGTGCCTCCGCTGGGAAGTACCGGTAACCCCACGGCTATTCTGTCTCCCTGAGGAATGTTCAGAGGCTCAAAGAAGATAAATGAAAATATTTTACAGGCCTAGAGCTTGATGCAAAGTGAGAGGTCTATTTTATACAATAACGTAGGAACAGCTGACACGTATTAATCACTCACCATATGTCAGACACCATGCTAGTAACGCTGGATGTCACGGAGTCCTCCCAGCACCTGTGAGGCGGCTGCTTTCAGTATCTCCATTTTACAGATGAGGACACTGAGGCTCAAATGTGCCAGAGCAGCAAGTGGGAAAGCTGAGCCTCGTGGCCAGGAGGAGGCTGGATGGGGTCTGCATGGTGGGTTAAGCCCTCAGACTCGAGTCAGATAGCACTGGTTTGAATCCTGGCTTGACCACTTACCGGCTCTAGCACCTTCCCTATCAATGATGTAGGGGTAGTAAGTATGCTTACCTCCTAAGATTGTTGTGAGAATTACATTCATTCAAAGCCGTATGCAGTGAGCTGTCAATACGCATTAGCTGTTATTACCGTTCACGTTATTCCCCAACCCGGTTGTGGGAACCCTCTTCTTTCTGCTTTCCATGAAGGGGTTTGCAAAGTCATCTTGGTTTAGACCGAGAGCCTGCTGTGTCCTCAGCCATGTGCCCGGTGCCCAGAGGGGACATTCCTCCCCAGCACATGGCAGCTTGTGTCTACCGCAGAGCTGGGTGGCGTGCTGGGGACCCCGAGTGGCATGGGGTGGGAGCTCTGGGCAGTGGCATGGTGGTTTAGAGCCTTTGGCCCCTTTTGAATGGCAGATGCAGGAGACCAGGCTTCCCCGTGGCGGGGGGGGGGGGCGGTGCCATGGCTGCTGGTTTGGATTAAGGAGCAGCATGACCTTGGAGGAGCAGACCTTATTAGAGGAACATGGCCAAACACACAGGCCTGGAATGAGTTTGCTCAGTTAGTAACCAAATCTGGGCACTGTTGCTTCGCTGGACCATTCACCACCCATCCGTCCAGCCAGGATTTATTGGGCGCCAGTCACGGCCAGGGCCTGCCAGACATGTGACCCCTCCCCACCCCAGTGTCTTCCTTCCTCCTCCCATGACCCATCGGCTGCCCTTTCTGCCCCCAGAAGTATCTCCGGAGGCGTAAGTACTCCCTCTTTGCCGCCTTCTACTCGGCCTCCATGCTCCAAGATGTGGACGATGCCATCCAGTTCGAGGTCAGCATTGGGAACTATGGCAACAAGTTCGACACCACGTGCCTGCCGCTGGCCTCCACCACCCAGTACAGCCGGGCGGTCTTTGACGGTGAGGCCGGGGGCTGCGCCGTCTGGGATCCGGGCCACAGAGCGGGGGCCCAACCCGAAATCCTGCTTCTCCCGCAGAGCTAGCTGCTGGAGGCCCTCCCGAAGGCCCTGGCGCAGGCAGCCCCGTTTGGGGTAACTCGCTGCTCTGTTCCCCCGGGGCCGCCCACCACTCCGCACTCCCCTCCGGGTGGGTCTCTGCTGCCAGGACCACAGTTTGGGCTCCCGAAACGGGCTGTGGTCAGCACTGATCCTGACCCAAGGCCATAGTTGATTTCATGGTGGCTATTTGGCTTCGTGTAGAGATTTTGGAGAGTGTGGGTTTCCTAGGGTCCTTCCAGCAGCCCCTCTGGATGTGCTCAAGAGCCGTCAAGAGCGTGGCGCTGACCGTACCACAGATGAAGGGAGCTCAGGCACCCTGTGCGGCCACTGGGGAATCTGGGCCACGCGTGTATGTCCTCGGGGACTCGTAGTGGGAGGCAGCAGGTGTCTGAATCTGTCCCGCCCTTGGTCCCCTGCCCGCCCGCCCCTGCACTCCTGGCTCAGGACCAGGCCCTTCGCGTCCTTCCAGGGTGCCACTACTACTACTTGCCCTGGGGCAACGTGAAGCCCGTGGTGGTGCTGTCATCCTACTGGGAGGACATCAGCCACAGAGTTGAGGCTCAGAACCAGCTGCTCAGGATCGCGGACCGGCTGGTGAGTGGAAGCTGCCTCACCCCTGCACACCCCTTGAGGCTGCACCATGCCCCCACGGGTGTCCATAGACCAGGCCCCCAGGGGTGCACGCCCTTACCCACAGCTATGCCTGCAGACTCTCACGATGCCTGGGGTCCCTTGTGTCCTGACCATGGCTTGCCGGGTTGGAGATCTAGTCCTGCTAGTGGGAAGGGAGGAGAGGGAGCACGAATGATCTGGGGGTCCAGTGAGGTAGGAGACAGTGCAGAGAAGGAGTGGAGAGGCACAAAGCTGGAGCAGCAGGACGGAGCCTTGCACCCATTCACGCACGCACGCCCGCGTTCATTCATCAAATGCCTTCGCTTCCGACCACACGCCGGGGTTTGTGCTGGAGGCTTGCGGCCACAAGGGGGACTTGGACAAGGGGCTGCCCTGCCTTCAGGGGCCAGATTAGTGAGGGCAAGCGCAGGTTCACCCACACCCTCATACGGAGGGTGACACCCAAGGGCCAGTGACATTCCAGGAGTGCCCTGAGGAAGGGCGGGCACTCAGAGGAGGGAGAGGGCCAAGGGGCATCAGGAGGGCATCGCAGAGGTAGCGAGGAGACGGGAGGCAGGAGCCCTGTTAGGCCGCCATGGCCAGTGGTCTGGGAGCAGTGACAAGCACTGGGCAGGAGGGGACCTCGGGGACAAAGCTGGAGGACTTGGTGGCTGGGGAGTTGGGAAGGCAGGGAGAAGTAGAGTGTGTGAGGTCAGGCAGTGAGCTGTGCTTCAGAGGTGACCAGGGGATCCCCTGGGGCTTCCCCGTGATGCCGAGAGCTGAGGGCCCGATGCTCGGCCATAGAGTGGAGGAGAATGAAGCGGACAGAGGTGTGGAGACCAAGGGTGGGTAGCTGGTGATCCTGGGGGTGACTCCAGGCTGCGTCTGTGTGTGTCTGACGTGAAGTATACCCCACGGGAACCTGGGGGAGGCAGGTGTGGCCGCGCTGTTGGAATGAGCCAGGAGCAGTGGGGTGGGGGGAAGGGGTTGCAGAGGCTCGGGCATGTCTGTGAGCAAAGCAAGGAGGACAGGGGAGGGGAAGGGGAGGACGGTGGTCTTGGATGGGCAGAAAGGGGATGCCGGCTTATGTGAAGGCATGGCGGCCAGCCTTCCTGAGACTGGCAGCTCTTGGGGAGGGAGGAGACCAGCCAGCACCCAGGTTCTGGAGGACTTGGAGTCCTTCCTCTGCAAGTCCAGACTCCATCTTCTGGGGTGGCCGTTCTCTCACAAGACACTCCCTGGGGGCCTGTGTTCTTCCCAAGGCCTGTCCTCCGCCTGGCACAGACTCAGGGAGGCCGATGGGTGGGGAGGGGACCCGAGGGAACAGAGGGGCAAGCCCTTGACCTGACAGATATTCTGTGAGCGCTCTCCCAGCTCAGGGCTGAGGCCCGCGGAGACAGCTGCAGAGGGGCTCCATAGGAGACGGACGTGACCTGGGAGTGACTGGGCCGCGCTTTTGGAGAGGGAACTCTCTGTTATTGGAGGTGGTCTGAGTGTTCCTGAAGGAAGGAGGGGCTCGAGCCTGCTTGGGCAGGAGGATTTGGGAGGGATAGAACATTCCAGGTGGGGACTGGTGTGGGCTCAGAGGGTCCCTCCCCTGTGAGATGGCAGACCGGCTGGAGGGGCCCTGGGAGGAGCGGAAGGCAGCAGAGTTCTGTGGGAGCCTGCACATGGCACTCAAGGCCTTGTAACCAGGCCTGAGGTTGGAGTCCCAGGCTTGGGAATTTGGATCTGTTTGGCATGGGGAGCCCTGGAAGGTTCTTGAGGTAAGACAGATCCCGGTTTCTTACATCCGGGCTCTGCCTTCTCTGTTCGCACTGTTCTCTCCTTTGGTTCAGGGCGTCAGTGTCAGATTTTGGTGACAGGGCCTAGCGGTTGCGAGTCTGGTGTGTACCTTCCACCCGCAGGGATGGTCCCAACCCTTGCCTGCCTGTTCCACAGGAAGCTGCCCTGGAGCAAGTCCACTTGGCCATGAAGGCGCAGTGCAACGCCGAGGACGTGGACTCCCTGTTGGCTCAGCTGATGGATGAGCTCATCTCAGACTGCAGGTAGGGGGGGATCCTGGCACCCACGCGCCCTCCCCTCCTGGCTCAGCGAGGCCCTTTCCCTGGGAGTGTTCGTGTGTGGCAGTGAGCGGCGGCACGTCTCCCCAGCCACGCTTGGCCAGCAGTCCAGCCCGTGCTGAGTCCAAAGGTGGCGGAGCCAGCGCGGGGAGTTGAAAAGGTGACATTTAGAGCAGGTCATAAATCTCCCTGCAGCGGCGGCAGCTGTGGGCCCGGGGCGGCCCGGCTCACCTGAATGGGGAGCATTGTGTCTCTGATCCCCGACCTCTTAGTTCCCTGATGGAATCTCCAGGAGGAACTGGCTGGTGGGGGTGACGGTGCCCCTCCTCCCCAAGGCCACGTTGGGGACCACGGCTTCCACTTAGCCTTCTATCGACTTCAGGAAAAGAGGGCTCTGGGGGTGATGGGGAATGGGGCTGCTCAGGGGCCCAGCGGAAGGGGAGGCATCTTGGCATCTCCTCCCCTGCTGGGCAATTTGGGGCTCACCACCCACCTGCTCTGAGCCTTGCTTTCTTCATCTTCAACCTCACGTTAAGAATAACTGCTTATAATAGCACATAAGCAAAATGCTTGGTCCTTTAGGAAGTATGTAATAGATGGTAGCTGTAATTACTGTTAGGAAGAAGTGTCAGGAGACTTAGGTTCTTGTCCCTCTAACCAGCACTGTGGCTTTGGGCAGCTTCACTCCTCTGGACCTCAGTTTTCTCAGCTGTGAAATGGACCTAATGATACATAGTTGCCTTTCTGCTGTCTGCTGGGTTAAGGGTAAATGTATGAAAGTGTATTCTAGGCTCCCCTCAATCTTATCATCCCGCCTTCTCCTGAGTGTCCGAGAAGTGCCTTCACACTCTGTCTGATGAAGAGCCCCTTCTTGTCCTTCGTACCCCAGCTGGGAAGTGCATCTTTATCAAACTTTATCAAACAAAACATTACCCCAAAGAACCCACCACCGGCCAGCACAGCCCAGGGGTGGAATTCCAGGCAGGTCATCCACGCATTCCCAAACCTTCCTAGAGCCTAAAGCATATTGACCAGGCTGCAGCTTCAGCCCCCTCCAGAGGTGACAGATGCGAAAGTGAGCAAGGAAGCAGAGTGTGTTGGGGAGCTGGAGGCATGTGCTGCAGGAGCTCGGGGCAGGTGCGTTGCACTCAGACTCAATTCCGGGGGGCTTCCTGGAGAGGGGGATGCTCCCTACGCAAACTTGAAGGAGGAGTAGCAGCCTTTGGAGACGGGACTGCCCAGGCAAAGGTGCAAAGCCTGCAATGCCTGCCGTGTCCATGGGTTGTCAGGGGAAGAGGAAGCCCAAATGGGATAGCTAGGCCTCAGGGGTCTGCTGTGGTAAGCTCAGCCCTGGGAGGCTTGCGGGGGCCACGGGGATCCCCATGGTTCAGATGCTCGTTCTGGCTGCAGGGTGAGGGCTGTGTTGGTGGTGGTGGTGAGGGGACACTGGACAAAGGTGTCACCTAAGCCAGGGACATGGGGAGGGCTGGGGGCTGAGAGAGACAGAGGGCCCTGTGGACTCTGTAGGGGGCATAACGACCACAGCCTCCTAATGAGCACTTGCCGTGCGCGGTGCTGTTTATGAGCACTTTACACGTGAGAACTAGCCATAAGCACCTTACGAGCTGGGAAGGAGAGAGGTCCACGCTTCATAGACGAGAAAACTGAGGCACGGAGAGGTTCGTTAACTTGCTCAGATTCAGTCTTCTCCAAGCGGCTGAGCCCGTGGCTGTATCACTCTCTAATGAACAGGATTTGCTGGTGGGTTAGATGTGGGGGCCCAAGGAAGGTGCAGAGTGATCCCCCAGCTCGGGCCAGAGCAGCTGGGTGGACAGCAGGGCCATTCTCAGGGGTCCGTGGGAGAAGAGCAGCTTCTGGGGAAGACGAGGAGCTTAGGACTGGCCGTGTTGGTGGGAGGTACCCGAGGGCATCTGTGGTCTGGAGGTTGGAGGACAGAGTGAAGCTGGAGGGGCACACGGGAGGGGGGGCAGTCAGTGTGGAGAGGGGCTCCAAGTGACTCGCCGTATACCACTGGCCTGGCCTGACAGCCCGTGTATGGAGGGCGGACCAGGCTCTGGGTTCTCCCTGCAGCACTGCTCATGACTGATGTGTTATGTGGACCTTGGCAGGTGTCAGGTGCCTGAAGCTTCTGAGACCGGTGGGACCCAAGTCTTGGGCTGCCCTCACTGCCCCTCTCAGGGCTCTGTTCTCAGAGGATTCAGCTAAACACACTTCTGCCAAAGCCTGGTCCCCTTTGAGTCACTCTGCTGGGGATAGAGGTGTCTGGGGGCCTCCTGGGGGCGTTGGCCCCAGGTCAGGAGGTGGGGAGGGATGCTTCCCATCTTCTTGGAATGCACAGATGGCTCTCCAGGGAGGAATACTGAAGATCAGGACCGAATCCTTCAGGCACCACTTGACGCCAGCAATAGCCCTGGGGCAGCCGTGAGACGGCTGCCGTCCCCTTCGGCTCTGGGCTGTCGCTCAGAGCAGCCAGGCACTGGGGCCCCACACCAGTGGGTCACAGCCGACCACTAGCTGCTCCCCATTCCTTCAGCCAGCCCCTGTCCCACCTCCCAAATCGGTGTCCTTCGTTCCACACCCTCTCTCTGCCTGGCTCCTCTCCCTCCTGGCCCCCCCTTCCCCTGCCAGGGTGCGCCCTCTGTTCCTCTAGCCCAGCCTTCTCCGCTCATCCTTAGACCCGCGGACCCCTCTGCCCGCTGCACCTCTCTACCTGGATGTCTGCCAGCACATCCAGTTCATTCTGTGGAGTCTTACTCAAACTGTGCCATGCCGCCTCGGCTTCAGCCCTCAGCGGCTGCCACTGCCTTCAGGAAAGGTCCCAGCTCTCATCCTGATGGACGGGCCTCTCTGGCCCCACTCCCTCTCTGCCTCACAGACCCCAACAGTCCTACCCTCCGGCCCTTTGGAGCCTCTGTGCTGGCTTATCTAGCTCTCGGCTCCCCATGTGTGCTCCCTCCTGCCTCTGAGCCTTCGTCCTGTGCACATACTGTTCCGGAACACTGCCAGGCTCTTCTTGGCCTGACTGGCTTCCTCCTGGAAGCACTGCTGACTCTGAGGCTGCTCAGTGGGGGTCTAGCCTGTTTGCCTCTCTGTTCTGGGTGCTCCGGACCCAGCCCTGTCTGGACCGGCGGAGCTGTTGTTCGTGAGGAGTGAAATGAATGACTGCTGGACCAGTTCACCTTTCAGGCTGGACACTGCCCCTTCTGGGCGGTTGTACCTGGTGAAGACACCCGTGTCACCGCAGGGGTCGGCAGCGACTTTGTGCAGCTCTGCCCTCCTGAGCCGCCCTGGGCCTGCCCACCATTTCCAAGTCAGCCAGGGTTGGCAGGGCGACCGCCCCTGTTTGGGGTGGGGACACAGTGTCATCCGACCTCCTCTTCCCAGTCTCCCTTTCGTTCAGTCCCCACCGCCTTGGGCTTTCCTGGGGCGGGAAAGGGCCAAGACATCTTGTTGGTGACAGTCACGGGTTCTGGCTGTTTTGGGGGAGTCTTGGCTGGGCTGGTGGCCTCCATGAAAATCTCCCTTTGGTGGTCTGTATGGCAGTCCCTCCCAGCTCCCGACCCAGGCTGGGAGCGTAAATCACCCTGGTTGGCTCCGCTCTCCGGATCCAACTCCAGATCTGCCTGCCCCCGCCCTCGGGCCCACTCAGGCCTCCTTCCCAGGCAGGCCCCAGCCCAGGACTCTGCCCCAGGCCCCCCTTTACCCACCCGGCATGCCCCTCCACCACGAATCGAGTGGGCTGGGGATGGAGGCCGCCCCTCTCCTGGCCCGGGGCAGCCCCATCCGCGGCACCCTCGGGGCAGTAAATATTATATTACTACAGGGTGTGCAGTACGTGACCTGAGACAGGCCCCGGGGCTTAAGTTTCCCGAGATGGAGTTTGCGTACTGCTCCCCCCACCCTAAAAATTCAATTAAAAAAAATAACAGGAAAAATGTAGTGCGCCGAGGGCCTGCCAGAGTGGTGTATCTGGCGGCGGCGGTGCCGCTGCGCTCCGCGGTAATTGGTTCTGCATAGCTCGGGGAAATTGGCAGAAAAATAAATCAGCCGGGAGCCGGAGTCGAGACACTGCGGGGAGGGGAGTGTGAGGTGGGGGGGCTGCAAGTGGTGGGGGCAGAACTGGTGGAGCGGGTTTGACTGATGTCCTGTTTGGGAGTCAAGGGCTCAGTGGGGGTGGGGCGGGGGTGAAGCGGCTCCCCCCCTCAAGCAGGCATCATCTAGAGGGCCCCTGCATGGTGAGGGAGAGCGCAGACGCCCCCAGCCCCCTTCCCGCATGACCCTGCGTGTGTATTGACTGACCCCAGAGGCTTGGTATGGTGAGGAAGAGCCATATGAAGGAGGACTTCTGGGGAGCCCATGGGATGGGGAGGTCAGAGTTCTGTGCCTCGAACAGGATGGAGTTTAAACCCAACCCCCACGTGGGGCTGTATTTCTGGGGCTATATGTACCCCCTACCTCCTCTCCAAAGGCTTCCCAAACAGAGGGTTCTGGAGGGGGTGTCCTGGGGCTGCCCCAGGTCGACACATCTGTATTGCTGGCTGCTGGCCTCCCCACAGCGTCTGCAGTGGCTTGTCAGGGGTCCATAAATTTCCTTCCTGAAGAAAGTGTGCGTGCAACAGAATGGATTCATTTCAGCCAAGGGCAACTTAGCACTCTGGCCTGTGCTCTGGGAGAATGCAAGGGGGCACAGAGGGACCTGTTGGGCCCTCTGAGGGCTTGCGGTCATTTGGGCAGAGGGGACACACATGCAAAAACTCCTAAATTTCAAACAGGCAGCTCCAGGGTAGAGGGCTGAGGGTCTTTGGAGCAGGAGGCCTGTGGAGCAGGGCAGGCTTCCTGGAGGAGGTGAGGATGGAGCAGGTCACATGGAGATGACTGTGCATGCGAGTCAGGCTGGAGAAGGCACCTAGGGCACCCAGAGCACCTGGCAGGCAGGCTGAGGGTGTGGGTTTGGGGGCTCTGTTCACATGTGCGTGGACAGCATGTGCGCTTGGACCTGGGTGAGTGCCGGGCTCATCCCATCTGTCTGTCGCTCACAGCCAGCCCCTGGGTGATGTCCACGAGACACCCTCTGCCACCCACCTGGACCAGTACCTGCACAGGCTGCGTAGCCGTCACCTAAGCCAGATCGCAGAGGCGGCGCTGGCCCTGAAGCTCGGGCACGGCGGGCTCCCGGCCGCCCTGGAGCAGGCTGAAGACTGGCTCCTGCGGCTCCGTGCCCTGGCCGAGGAGGTAGGAAACCCTGCGGGGTGTCTTCCTTCCTGCCTGAGGACATCAGAACTGGGCGGCACATGGGGGACTGTCTGGACCATGATCCAACTCCGGCCCCGTTGCTGGGTGAGCTTGGACAGCTGACTCAGTTCTTCTGAGCCGCAATGTCCCCTGTTCACAGCAGGAAGAGACAGGATGCAACTGGAGACTGGGTGTTATGCAGCCTAGCTGAGAGCCTGGTGTGCAGTAGGTGCTCAATCAGTGCCCTCCATGTGCTCAATACATGTGTTCAGTCCATGTCACCAAAGTATGTCGGAGACGGAGCTGGGCCCAGAATCCTGGGGCGCCTGGCTCCAGTTCAGTGCTGGGGTCTGCTTCCCCAGGGACCTGACCCCTGGCCTCAAACCTGCCTCGCTGGGGGCCCTGTATTTCTTGCTCTCCTGCCTGCTTCCCAGCCCCAGGCCTGAGGAGGCTCTATTTGGAGGACTGTGAACTTTGTCGTATCTAATCAGAGAGAAGTGGCTGTAGTTTGTCCCCACCTGTATACCACCCCCCTCCTTGCCCCTGGTCAGGTACCCCGCACCCCCAGCCCAGTTCCCAGGGCAAGCAAGCATGCCACAAAGTTGTCCAGAACGAGGATAAGGTTCTGCTCATGTGTCACGGGCAGACCAGTGGCTGCCCACTCCGGCCAGAGGTGTGTGGTCCCCCTACGGAGGCGATGGGCTAGTGAGGAAGGATCTCCCCGGACGGAGTGTGGAAAAGGGCAGGGCCTGAGAGGGGCTTCTGGAGGAGCAAGTCATTGAAGGGGAGAGGGAGTCCAGGAGGTGGGGGACTGGTCAGAAGGGGAAGGCAGCCCAAAAAGTTGGTCCCTGAGAGTCAGCCTTGGGCCCATCTTGGAACAGGGCTTCGGGCATGTGGCCAGCTACCCGGGGGAGCACTCTGTCGCCCAGTCGCAGGCTGGCCCCATGCAGTGGCTGCAGACCGTCCGCTTGGGCTGGTCTTCCACCATCTTGGCCCAGATGGCCCCTGGAACTCTCGCACACATTGTTTACGGCCGGGAGGGCTTAAGGTCAGATGGGTGCTCCTGACAGCAAGGGACCCCAGAGAGTGCCTTTCTCAAATTTGAAGGTGCGTCAGAATCCCCTGAAGGGTTTGTTAAAACAGGTTATAAGCCCTGCCTGACTCTGCAGGTCCCAGGTAGAGCCTGAGAATTTGCATTTCTAGCACCTTCTCGGGAGCTGCTATTGCTGCTGCTCTGGGGAACCACACTGGGATCGTGGTTGGGAACCACTGTTTGGAGGCAGAAAAACCTGGTTGGCTCCTACCCTCTTTGAGCTTAATTTCCTCACCTGGCCAATGGGGCTGCCTGTCCCCGCTGCAGGGAGTAAGTGAAACCGCGAAATGCCCCGTGAGGCTCCAGGAGTGTCAGCTCTCAGCCGTGGCCCTGGGGAGAGACCCAGCGCCACCTCACTGAGCACACTTTGCTCACCAACCTTGGAAGCAGGTGGGCTGTTCCCAACGGTTTTTGCTCTGAGTTACTGGCTCTGAGGGGCTCAGGCCTTGCAGTTTTGTTCTGGGCTGGTCACCATTTTCAGAGCCCAATGTCACAAGGCCCAGTAAAGGGCCAGACCCCACAAGTCCCTGCTATTAGAGGGAGAAGGGGGGAGTGTCCTTCGGGAAGGGGCGCATCTGGGGATTCGCTGCTACTCTCAGGGCTGAGGAAGAAGGGTAGCATCGTAAGTGTGATGTCATCTCTCGGGTCAAATCAAATCCTCCAATCTCTGCGCCCCCGGGAGCATCTGTCTGCCCAGTGGAAGGGATCTAAGAAGATAAGTGCTGGGCTCCCGGCAGGAGTGTGTTTTCCCAGGAAATGTGAACTCAGCCCAGTGCGTTTTTGGCAGGCTCCTCATGTGAGCGGAGGCAGCCTCATGCCCCGTGCTTGGGGGTTCCTAGCCGCCGAAGGCAGAGCGGCCGAGCCAGCCGTGGGGGGTCAAGGAGGCTCTCGGGGGTGGGGGGTGGGGGAGCTGGAAGCTGGGAGGAGAGGTGGCTCATGGTGGGCTGTGGGGCGTGGGCCTTCCCACCCTGACTGCCACCCTCTCTCCAGCCCCAGAACAGCCTGCCCGACGTCATCATCTGGATGCTGCAGGGCGACAAGCGAGTGGCGTATCAGCGGGTGCCCGCGCATGAGGTCCTCTTCTCCCGGCGCGGAGCCAGCTACTGCGGCAAGAACTGTGGGAAGCTGCAGACGATATTTCTCAAAGTGGGTTCTTTTTTCTCAGGTCATGATCATATTTTCTCCCAGGTCGTTCCCTTCCCCTTCCATGTCTCCTTCTGGTCTCCACCCGACTGAGAGTCTGTAGGCTCTCGGAAGGGGTGGAGGGCTTCGTGTAAAGCCATTTCCCTTCTCTCTCCCCTGCCAAGTCCCTAGACCCCACACACCTGGGCTAGAAAGTTGGCAGGTGAGAGCTGGAATCACAGGGTGCTGGAAATGAATGAGACAGGGTCTGTGCCCCCTGCTCCCCACCCCCCAGGCTGTCTGGGAGGGGCTGACTCCCGAGGCTGTTCTCAATCTCATCACCAGGTCTCTGGTAGGGGGGTGCAGCCCTCAGGCCCCACCCCAGCCTCTAAGAGCCCTGGTACGGACCTCTTGCCCTGCCTGAGTGCTTTGGCTCCAGCTGGGGTCAGGCTCAGGTTCAAGTTCTTGCCTGTGGGAGGGCTGGTGTCTGGGCACTGGTGTGCCTATGGCTCTGTCCCATCTGGGAGCTGGGGGCAAGTAATCCAGGGCCCCTCATGTTGTCCTGCCCGCATCTCTTCTCCCTTTTCTTTTCCTCCAACCCCCACCCTTGCTCCCCGTCCGTCTTCTTTCAGGGTACTGGCCAGCCTCAGGCTGGGCGACAGGGACGCGAGCAGGTGCCCCATCCTCCTCTCTGGGTCAGTGTGGCACACAGAGCCAAGGCTGTTTTGGTGGGGGTACTGTGGCCTGGAGGCCAGGACGCTATTCAGGGAAATCCCTTCCTGGGCTGTTGACTGCCTGGCCCGAGGGGAGGGTCCCTGTCTGGAGGGCTGTCACGGAGGCTGTCCTGCTGGAGGAGGAGTGGCCTGGGAGGTGGGCCTGCCCCTCGCCACTCACCACTCACTCCAGATGGCTCTGTTGGCATTAATTATAAGCTGCCTGGCCTTCAGCCCAGCTGGCCCATCTTCCCCAGCCCCTTGCTCTCAGCCTTCCCTTCCCGGCCCCTCCTTCCATCCACACCAGGGAGCAGCACCCCCCTCTCCTCTTCCAGGAAGTCGTTGTTGGCTAGCCTCAGCCTTGAACCTCTGAGTGCCTGCCGGTCAACCCATTCATAGATCAGCCAGTCTTTCTCATTGTGCCCTGGGCTGGGTAGAGAGGGCAGGTTTCAACAGTACATTGCGTGTGGACGGGTGGCAGGGTGGGCAGGAAGCCTGTGTGGCCTTGGGTAGGTTGCCTGACCTCTCTGAACTGCTAGCTGTCTTCTCAGCTGTAAAATGAGCATCAGGCTGCCCACTTCACAGGTTTTGAGGGTTGAACCAGGTGACACAGGTCATGGGTCTTGCTGGAACGAGGTGACCAATGAATATCAGTTCCTTTCCCCTCTTGTCCCCTTTTTCTTCTGGGGTGCTCCCTTGCTCCCTGGCCAGAGGAGGCCCCACCAGCACGACTGGAGGCCAAGGTAGAGGCAGAGGTGAGCAGATACCCGGACTCAGGGTCATTGGAGAGGCCAGCTTTGCTTAGAAAGAGGATGGGGACATGTCAGGCAGTGGGCTGCCCCCTCTCACCTGTCTACACGCCACCTGAGGCCCGTCCCCCGGCTTTCCTCACCTCCTAGCATCCTGCCTTTCTATCCCCTTGGCCAGCTCCTTGCCGAGCAGGGCAGAAGGGAAAGGAAGTCAAGGAGCTGCCCGTGGCCGGGGGGAGGGGGGGGAGGCACAGCAGGGAAGCCTGGCTGGCTGGAGCGCAGGTGGGGATGCGCTGCGGGAGGAAGAACCGTAGGCTCTGACCTCTCGGCCCTGCATCCTTGGGGAGACACAAACTGAAAAATGTTCCCCGATTCCAAGCAGAAAAAAAAAAAAAAGATATAGAATTGTTTCTCGAAGTCTTCCCCACTGAGTTTCTGAGCCCCGCCAGTAGCTCCTGAGCAAGCTGTACAAAAATGTTGGCAGCAAGCAGAGACCAAGAAAACATTGGTGTTTCTTAACTTAAACCAAAGTTGGAAAAAATGAGCACCAGTAGAGAGGGAGAGGAGCCCCAAACTAGACATTTCTTTATTTGCTGTTGCTATTTTGGGTCCGGCAGGCTGGCCCCGTCTGGGGGAGGGCAGGGGAGAGACGGGGGGTGGAGGGGGAAGGGGGGGGTCAGGCATTCCTGCCATCTCCCTGGGGCTGGCGGTTTGGAGGGAAAAAGGCCACTCACCACCCCAGGGAGGGGACAGCTGAAGTGAACGGTCATGGGAGGTTGCCCAGAGGGTGACATGTGGGGTCAGGGCCTCCTCCAGGCTGCACCGAGGATGAACCAAAAGCAGAGAGGCTGGGTGAAGGGGGGAGACTGTCTATTGCACCCCGTCCTTTCCCCGTACCTGGCCCGGGCTCTCCCTCCAGGGACCCGGGCCTCCCAAACCTGTTGGCGACCTCGTACTCTGGCCCCCCCCTTCCCTCTTCTGAAGCCATCAGAGCTCCTTTCTCCTCTCATCAGCCCCCGTTGCAGAGGAGGTAACCCTCCAGGCTCACGGTCACGACACCTAGGGACTTAATGTGCCGCTTCCTCGAAGGGACAGTGTGTTGTTCTGAGAGCGAGGAGCTCCTGCTTCTCAGGCCGCTTCTATTGATTTCAATCAAACGGTGGAGTAGATGTGGACAATAAATGTTTTATGTTGGGTTGTTGTGGTTACTGCATTCTGGCAGAGCCTCTGAAGGTTTCAAGGTAATAAGCAATCGAGGACCAGTGACTAGTGGTTAACATGCTGATAAGCGCTTGAAAGGAGAGCGGTATCAGATGGTACGCCAACATCGAGCCAAAACAAAAATAACGAAAACACTCCCCCCCAAACCAAGCTGAAAATTAAGGAGGAGGTCTTAACCTCTTCCCCTTCCAGACCTGGATCATTGTATCTCCTTCAGAGATACGTTCTCAAACTGCGCTGTCCAATATGGTCGCCGTAAGGGGCTATTTAAATTTAAATTAAAATGAAATAAAACTAAAAATCGAGTTCCTCAGTCACACTAGCTGCATTTCAAGTGCTCAGTGGCCACATGGGGTTAGTGCTACCAGATTGGACCACACAGATAAAAACCATCTTGTAGCAGAAAGTTCCACTGGGCAGGGTCATTCTAGAAGAGAACAAAAATGGGGATGTGGTGGGAGAGGGGAGAATGGGAGATCCTGGTCTAGGCCTGGCTCAGCTTATGGGAGAGCACCTAGGTGGGGGTGATGCAGTCTTCTTTGGAGAGAAGGAATCTTGGCAGGTGTGGAGAAGCCTTCTTAATTATACATTTTCTTTCTGTGAAATTCTGGTAAGTTCTCCAACAGGACACATATTTAGGGGTATCAGGCTGCTATGCCCAGGGGTCCCTGGAGGACCCCCCCCCACCCCGCCTCAGTGGGGACATCCTGATCTTACAGGGGATTGTGGTTTCTGTCTTTCTCTGGTATCCAGTATCCCATGCAGGGGGTGCCCGGAGCCCGGATGCCCGTGCAGATACGGGTGAAGCTCTGGTTTGGGCTTTCTGTGGATGAGAAGGAGTTCAACCAGTTTGCTGAGGGAAAGCTGTCTGTCTTCGCTGAAACCGTGAGTGCCTGCCAGCCTGCCCTTGCCTGTCCCCTGCCCCCCCAAGCTGCGCTGGGCCCCACTCACTTCTCTTTATCGCTTGCTCTCCAGTATGAGAACCAGACCAAACTGGCCCTCGTTGGGAACTGGGGCACAACAGGCCTCACCTACCCCAAGTTTTCTGATGTCACGGGCAAGATCAAGCTCCCCAAGGATAGCTTCCGCCCCTCGGCCGGCTGGACCTGGGCTGGAGACTGGTTCGTGTGTCCAGAGAAGACGTGAGTCCTGGGCAGGGCGGCTGGGGGCCCCCTTCTGTCCCAGTCCTTTCCCTGAAAGGCCGAAGTCCCAATAATGGCCCTACTTGCTCCTCCTGCCCCTATGCTGGCCACAGGGGCTCCCACCCGAACTCTTCCAGGGCTGAGGGCTTGCTAGGGAGCATCGTTTCTGGAAGGGCTCAAACACTGGGAAGGTCCTTTTCTATTAAACTAAAGTTGGCCTCCATTGGACTTTGCATCCCTTGGTTGCAACCTTCTTCTCCCAGAGGCCACAGCCTGGTTCCTCCTCCCCGTGTTAACCCTTCCTGGGCCTGAGGCCCCTCCTTTCTGTGCCTCTCAGAACAAGGCCGTCCGGCTGCAACACCGTCCCTGCCTCTTTCTCCTCTCTCGTTTCCTGTCTGGTTGACGTTCAACAACTGGGTTTCTTTCCTGTTCTTTGTTTCAATCGAAGTATAACACGGAAGTGCACAGCTTCCCTTTTACATTTCAACCACTGTCTCCCTGTCGAGCTTCGACGACCCACCAGCCTTTTGGTGTCTTCGGCTCCCTTTCTCTTTTTGGTGTCTTTCTCTTTCTTTATCTTGGGTGCTGGTATATTCTTCTGTCTGTGAACGTCTCTAGGTCCCCCTGGCTCTCCTTTCTCTCTCCCCCGTTGACCCTCTGCCCCTCCTTTCCCTCTCCTCTCCGCCCTGTTGTCGGTGGGGTGAAGCTGATGCAGGAAGCTTGGCCGAGGCCCCGGGGCTGCTCTGCTGGAGGCGGTGGGTGTGGAGGGGGTCTTCAGCAGAGGTTCTGACCCCCCACCCGCCCTGCCCCAGGCTGCTCCATGACACCGACGCGGGCCACCTGAGTTTCGTGGAGGAGGTGTTTGAGAACCAGACCCGGCTCCCTGGAGGCCAGTGGATCTACATGAGTGACAACTACATGGACGTGGTACGTGGCCGCTCCAGTGACAGGCGGGCTTTGCCTTCCTGGGGTCCTGGACCCTGGGGCTCAGGAGGGGCCCGTGGCTCAGAGAAGATGGGATGTTTCTCCCCTGCTCCCATGTCCCCGACTTCATGCTGTGGTCTCCAGAGGGATAGTGTGAGGTCCAAGGCGGGTAGGACACTGATCCGGAGTTGCATCTGGGGCTTCAAGGATGTATGTTGTCAAGTTGCATCTTTTCTGCTTCGTGATGACATGTGTCTTCTCACGCTTGCCTGTCCTGTGTTGCCCTAGAATGGGGAGAAGGTGCTTCCCAAGGATGACATTGAGTGCCCGCTGGGCTGGAAGTGGGAAGATGAAGAGTGGTCCACGGACCTCAATCGGGCCGTTGATGAGCAAGGTGGGCAGCACATGGAGCCCGGGGAGCCACCCCGGCAAGCGCAAGAGGCGTGCTGGTGGGACAGCTGAGTGCGGGGCCTCGTGCCCTGGGACCCTGGCCTTCCCTGGGCTTCTTCCTCTGGAGGACTTCCTGGATGAGCCCTCACTTACGGCTACACATTAAGTCAGTGGGCCCTCACGAGCCTGTGACTGTGCCCGGGAGGGAGAGAGAGCCTCTGGGGAGGTGGGGAATGGCCAGGCAGTGGCCAACAGGCGCCTTCCCCCAGGCTGGGAGTACAGCATCACCATCCCCCCGGACCGGAAGCCGAAGCACTGGGTCCCCGCTGAGAAGATGTACTACACGCACCGTCGGCGGCGCTGGGTCCGCCTGCGCAGGAGGGACCTCAGCCAGATGGAGGCCCTGAGGAAGGTGAGTCTGGCAGATGTGGGGGGTGAGGCCCTGGTTGGGGGAGGCCAGCTGGACACAGGTGCACGCCTGTGTGCTCAGGACATGTAGAAGGTGCGTGGGCTCCCTCGAGGTACTCACAGATCACACCCAGCACACACGCAGCTGCTCACAGGTCCCGGCGCCCACGCAGATCATAGCAGTACACGTCCAGATGCTCCCAGACAGAAAACCCCCAGATGCCTGTGACCGTGCAAGCAGACCGGACTTGGGATCACACACGGACCTGGAAGGTGCCAAGACACACAGACACTGGGTCTGTGGCCGGGTATCCCGGAGGCAGAGCCTGAGACAGGGGTTTGGCTGAATGCAGCTTATTGAAGCAGGGTGCCCGGGAGCGCTGGGAGCCGGGATGCGGTCTCAGGCCAAGTCAGCTTTGGCCTGAGCTGTGGCTTGGGGCGGGGCGCACCCTGGAGCACCACAGAATCGTCCTCACCTGGAGGCGAGGGCACTGGGGTTTGTACCCTTTTGGTTATGTCATTGGCTGCGGTTGCTGGGAGTGGGCTGAGGCCCATATCCTCCCCATGGAGCCTGCTCCCTTCACTCGCCAAGTCCCGGCTGGAGCTAGGAGTGGGGATGTGTGCGCTATGCTGGTGAGCACGTGTGCGCCCTGTTGCCGGCTGGTGCCTTGGTGGGCTCCGTCAGCATCTACCAGGGGACGTGCATGCAGTATGAGCACACAGGCCCACGGGCGTGCCCAGATCCCCACAAGACAGAGGCGTGAATGGGCGCGTATGAGTGAACACAATGCACACACCTGTTCTTGGAGCCACCCGGATGCCCAGGTCCTGCACAGCCTCAGTGCCTGCCTCCCCTGGTCCCTCTTGTGCCCTGTTCTTTCTTCCTTCCTAAGCATGCATTTGAATTTTGGCCCAAGAACCAGGCCTCCCCCAATCCAGGAGTAGCCTTTGGCATGACCCAAATTTCTTCCTTTCTCTTTGGGCACAGAGAATCTAGAGAGGGATGTCGCTGGGTGCAGGGAGAAGCAAGGTTTTGGGGCAACAGACTGTGGTTCCATGAACCAGACAGACTCCACCCTCCCTGCAGGGGTGCCCAGGGGATGGAGGTGAACCTTGTCAGGCAGGGGGCCTCGCCTGATCCGTCACCACTGACATCCCTCCCAGAGACGGGTACGGCTGCCCTCTGGGACTGGCTCCTGCTGCTTAGTTCATGGCCAGCGCCTGAAGGGCACCTGAAGATAGTGTCAGGTCATCAGCTGGGTAGAAAGGGGCTTCCAGGCCTCTCTCCAGGCCTGGGAAAGGGTCCTCTCGAGGAAATGCAGGGCTGGGAGCCCTCCACAGCTGACCTAGGCCTAGCCTCAGGGAGAAATAGCCTGAGGTGGGGAGACAGAATCTTCACTGACCCACTTCTATTTTTATAAGCTGAGATGTGAAGAAGAAAAAGGAAATGACAAGAAAACCTTGGATTCATGAAATCCATCCATAATCCAAGTAAACAAACAAACCCAAAGCCCAGGGTTTTCATTGCTGCTTAGTCTACCTGCCCTCTCTGGCTCCTCGGATCCCCACAGCCCGGGGAGTCTTTTCCCCTCCTGATTTTCTGACTCCGATTCTGCTGCTCAGAGCCCCCCTCCTCCAGGTGGCCTTCCCAGCTGTTCCCACCTGGAGGGCGCTGGTGTGGAGCGGGTCGGGAATCGTGGAGGGCAGGCGGGAGGGGCGCTGCAGGAGCCCAGCCCAAGGTCTCCCTGTGGGCCGCCGAGCAGTGCCTGAGTCTGTCCTGTTCTCCCCGCGCAGCACAGGCAGGCGGAGGCAGAGGGCGAGGGCTGGGAGTACGCCTCGCTGTTTGGCTGGAAATTCCACCTGGAGTACCGCAAGACGGATGCGTTCCGCCGCCGCCGCTGGCGCCGCCGCATGGAGCCGCTGGAGAAGACGGGGCCTGCAGCCGTGTTTGCCCTTGAGGGGGCGCTGGTATGTGGCTGGGCCCGTGCTGGGTCGGTGAGGTGCCGCTTGCTTTCCCAGGGCTGTTCGGGGCTGAAGCGGGAGCCCCCAGGATAGGACTTCGGATGGAAAACTGGCTGGTCCCCTTGGCTTCGGTTCCTTTGGGGTTGCCTGTGGGGAAAGTGGGTGGCAGTCTGGGTGTCCTCCTAATATAAAACAGCTCCCTTCGTGGCACCGGGAGACCCGCTGCTTCTCTGTGTAGTCAAGATGGGAGCAGGCGGAGAGGGCCTCAGTCAGGCGGAGGTCACAGGTCTGACCTCTGACTGGAGCCAAGGGACCTGGCTCTTCTCGAAGAGGCTGGTTGCCACAGGGTGGGTCTGAGAGGCTTTGGCTTAGCCCCTGGGAGTAGCCAGAGAGGCCTGATGACCCCTGAATGTCCTTGGTTGCACACGAGTCCTGCTTGGTTGGACGGAAGCCGTCTGATGGCATCCCTGAGATTCTGGGGGCAGAGATGTAACTCAGGCTGGTGGTCCTGCCTTACAGTATACTTTCTGGAGCCAGTAAATTGGGGTCAGCTCAAGGTTACCAGGGTCTGGCTGATGTGTTCCCCCAAAGATGAGCAGACCCTTCCTAGACAGTCTGAGGAGGGCCATTCTCTACCCTGTTTTGGTCTGGGGATTCCTGGAGGTGGGAGGAGATGCCCAGCATGAGGCCCTTCTTCTGAAATCCAGCCAGGACTGTGCAGCCCCTGGGGATTTGGGCTGCGACTCAGGGACCAGGTCCCACCAGCTTTGATAGTTGATGGGATCTGAGTGTGTCCATGCACATCAGTTGTGTGTGTGTGTGTGTGTGTGTGTGAATGTACGTGAGGATTTGGTCGGAGGGAGGAGCAGTGGGGCTTTGCCCTGAGCCAAGGAGCACAGAGGACAGGCTGAGGATCGGATGGGATGGATACAGGGAAGGGAGTTGAGACTGGCGGTGCCCCAAGGGGTTTCCATCCCTCTCAGGCCTTGAGGGTGGGCTAGGGCCAAGGGTAGCAGTATGGGAGAGGAAACCCCTTGGGGGCCAGATAATCCTGGTTGTCTGATGATGTCTTGGGGCCAAGTTTTAGGGCGGCTGGAAGGAGACGGCAGAGCTCCAGGCCCCTGGGCGCATGCTCAGGGAGGGCAGGAGGAAACTGCTGCCCCGGCTAGGGCAGCCCCAGCTGGAGGTCCCGTGGGGCAGGGCTGGCATGCGTTGACTCCTTTTGTCCTGTCAGAAAGGGCCTGGCTTGGGCACAGGGCAGGGCCTGGGGGTGGGCTTGTGGCTCCAGCTGAGGGGTGGGGGGATAAAGGCCTTGGCGGAGCTCAGAGTCAGGGTCTGAGAAGCCTGGGTAGATATCCTAAGGAACAGAAACTCAATGAAATGGGCTACAGAGAGAAAAGGAGTTTAAGAGCTCAGATGAACGGGAGAGTGAAGCAGGCATTGGCCTGGCAGGAAATGGGGGTTCGTACAGTATTCCTGGGACTGTCTCTGACTCGCTCCTCTGTCTTGGCCTCGTTCTCACACTGGCTCACTCTGGGTGGTAACAAAGATGGCGCCGACATCAACTTTACAACCAGCAAAACTCTGCTAGGCAAAATAGCACAGCCCACCTGGCATCCTGCGTTTCCTCACAGCTGGAGACCACAGAGAGGAGAGTGCTGTTTTCTCCTTAATGCCGTGACAGTCTTGGGTGTGACTGACTGGCTCTTGTGGCCATGTGCCCCTGCCAGCCTGAGGGTGAGGAATGGAATGTTCTGATTGGCCATTCTGGGTCATGCCCCTTTTCTGTAGTTGACAGCACCATCAGGATGGGGAGAAGAGCAACTGGAAAGGAAAAAAAAAGCCGGCAAACAGTGCTGGGCAAAGAGCTACTGATGATGGCCACGGGACTCCATTCAATGAGCAATAGGGAGCCAGTGTGGGTTGTTGAGCAGAGGAGTGCTCTGGTCAGAGCTGGGCTTCAGGGCCATTAGTCAAGTAGCCATGGAGGCTCGTTGGGGTGGAAGAATGGAGACCATCAGGAGACCATCAGGAGTCTTGGTTAGAGATCTGGGATGAGGTGATCGTCTGGGGTGGGAGCTGGGAGCCGGAGTAGAGGGAAGTGCAGTGGCAGAGTGTGGGGAGGGTCAGATGGGCCCAGAGGCTCTGCTGGGTGCATGGTAGGGCTTCTCCCATCGCTGGGCCACAGGGCAGGCGGGGTGGGCCTGGGGCCGCGATGAGTTCATGGTTGGCCCTGGCAAGTCTGACACACATGGTTAAGTGCTGTGTGACGAAGGCGGGTCTAGCAGTCGCTTGCCAGGCCGCCCAGGGCAGGGAGGCCAGGGCCGTGGGAGAGAGGATGCGAGGCCAGAGGTAGCCAGAGACACATGGACAGCAGTGTGGACGGGTTCTGGGGCTGGCCAGGATCTGGGGGAAGAAGATGAGCAAGGCTGGGGACCCACTGCCAAGCTTTCATGGCTCGGTGACTGGGAGAATGAAGGGGGGCACTTCCCAGAAGCAGAGAAACCAATCCGTTTATTCTTTATGTGGGAGAAAATGTCGGGAGGGAGCACTGAAATCGTATGTCAGGTCAACAGACGCGGGGAGGGGGTGGATTGTGAAGCAGGTGTGCCGCGTCTATGATATGCAGCAGAAACCAACATAGCGAAGCCCTCAGTCCTGGGGGAGCTTGGCCGACAGAGAGAACCAGAGGCAGACAGTGGTGGGAGAGGCTGGATCCCACAAACCTGCAGTTGGAGGACACAGTTTGGAAAGTCTTTAGGTGTGGCCAGCATTTGGACAAGGCCACAGGCCCATTTGACAGTAACTAGCTGGACCACTCTGTACTTCAGTGACTCGAACCTCCATCAGCACCAGCACACACACACACACACACACACACACACACACACACACACTTACACACACCCTCTCCTTCGTGGTGACCTATATGTGCTCCTATCTCCGAATCTGCTGTCCTTCGTCCTGGCAGGTACTGATGCCCCAGCCAAGGCACTGGGGCTAACGTCCAGCCTGCATTATGGGAGCAGATGGTAGGGTTCTCTGGGTGCCAGGACCCCGCTACTGTCTTGGGTGCCGGCCTTGCCCACTGGTCACTGATGTCGCTGATTCTCTTGTCAGGGGCATGGTGGGATAAGCGAGGCTTCTGAGTGGAGCAGGTTTGGTCTGAATTCTGCTGCCTCTGCTTCCTAGCTGTGGACAGGTCACTTACCCCTTTGGCAACTCTGTTACCTCGTCTGTGAAAGTCGCCGCGTCCTAGAGTCATTGTAAGGGGTAACTATGTGACACATGTAAGGGAGTGCTTCTCAGGCCGAGTGAACATGGGAGTGATGAGGGGGTCTTGTTAAAATGCACACCCGGGATTCTGTGTCTGGGTGAATCCCAGAGTCTGCATTTCTAAGAGGACTCAGGTGATGCCATTGCTGCTGGTCCGAGGACCGTCTTTGAGGGGTGAGGATGCGAAGCACATCGGGCATCAGGAAGATGATGGAGGTGGTCCCATCACCCTGCTCCCCCGCTTGGATGCCTTTCTGAGAGAGGCAGGGTGTATCCATGACTAGGTGAAGGTGTGTGGCCAGGGTCCTAGGGAGGGGAGCAAGGAATGATGACATGTTCTCCTTGCCCCCTGGTGAGAGAACAGTGATCTTTACTTCTAGTGACCCCCTGATCTGGTGATGGAGGCCTGGCCTATGGGGAACTGTTGTCTGATTAGGAAGAAAGGCATTCACATGTGAGTACAAATGAACCCAGAAGGATCTGCATCTTTGAGGTGCTGGAGGGCAGAGTAAGAGTCATTCCAGAACGACGGTGTCTAATGAGGGAGGCTTCTTGGAGGAGGACGTTGGGAGGCAGACCTTGAAGGAGTCTAGGGAAGCACCGTGGGTGGTGGCCAGGTGGTCTTCCTGGTCATCTGACATTTCTGGATGTCTGGGCCTGAGGACCAGGCCTGTGGCGCCCCCTTGCCTCCTACCTCCCCGCTCCTGGCCCACAGGTCCACCAGCAAGCTGCGCCTTGCTTGCCAGTTTCCCTCCTGAAGACATCTTGCTGGAAGGCAGGCCCTGTCTGCTCATTAGCACGGGCAGTCTTTCCCTGAAACCTTCTGCTGGGGCCAAGCCTGGCTCCCTCCGTGGAGCGGGAGGCCCTGGCTCCGTCTGCTAATCGTCTGCTGTCTCCATCCCGAGCATTATTTTATTTTTGTATTATTCTTTTTCCAGCTAATATCCTGGCATTCCCAAAGACACCGGTTTCATAATCTTCCTGGCGTTCCCAGGGAGCTGGGAAGCAGAGCACAAAGCTGCTATTATAGCGCGTTCCATCCAGCCTCCCTCTCCGTGCCCCACACCCCTTGCTGCCGCCACCGCCGGCTCCCACCCAGGCACCCCTTCCCGACGCCACCAGCCTCTCTGGGAACTCTGGTGACGGCTGCTGCGATGAGCTCACAGAATCCATCCTGTCGCCCTTGCCCTGGGCCTGCCCTCCATGCGCAAGGATTTTTCCAGAGCCCTGCCTCTGTGCTTGGCCCTGAGTGTTAGGAAGGGTTTTCTGAGATGCCTGAGGCTGGGCAGGAGAGAAGGGGATGGAGACTCGGCAACATGTGCTCCGAGCCTTGGAGATTTTTAGAGCTGGAAGGAACTTGCATGTTTGAAAGGTGCTCTCCACCTGGCTTTGGATCCCCTTGAAACTGGATGCGTACTTGTGGGTGTGCGGGTATGATCCGTGTATGCAAGCGTGTCCGATGTGTAAGCACACGGATGATGTGTGCACACACAATATGTGTGCAGTGTGCCTGTGTGTGATATGTATGTGCACGTGTGTACCAATGTTGTGTGCCCATGTGTATCTGTGATGTGTAAGTTCTGGCCTAAGATCTGTGGATTTCTTCAGGTCTCAAGGGAATTTGGGAGCCCAAAGAAGATAAGAATTACTGAAATCCATTTTACCAGGTGCCAAAGATCAGGCTGAAAGCTTTATGTGCATGGTCTCATTTTATCCTCACAGTGACCCCAGAAGACTGGATTCTATTATTATACCCATTTTACAGTTGGGGAGACTGAGGTTCCAGAACTGCACTGTCTAATACAGTAGCCACTAGCCACATGAGAGTATTTCCATTTATAATTAAAGTAATTAAAATAAGACAATTTAGGGGCGCCTGGGTGGCTCAGTTGTTAAGCGTCTGCCTTCGGCTCAGGTCATGATCCCAGTGTTCTGGGATCGAGCCCCACATCAGGCTCCTCCGCTGGGAGCCTGTTTCTTCCTCTCCCACTCCCCCTGCTTGTGTTCCCTCTCTCGCTGGCTGTCTCTCTCTGTCAAATAAATAAATAAAATCTTAAAAAAAAATAAAAAAATAAAATCAGACAATTTAGTTCCTCGGTCACACCAACCACATGTCAAGTGCTCAATAGCCGCACCAGGCTCGTGGCCACCGTATTGGCCGTGAAGCTATAGAACAGCTTGATCATTGCAGAAAGTTCTGTTGGACAGCGCTGTTCCAGAACAACTCGGAGCCCCTAATCTTACTCCAGAAGAAACTGAGGCCTGAGAAGGGCTTTGCCCAATGGCACAGCATGAGTCAATTCTAGAACCAAGGCCAGACAATGGGCTCTTCTGTCCTCTCCCCCCAAGTTCATATTCCCACTCCCATTAGGGCATAATGTCGTCCTCCTAGAAAAGGCCCTCGAGTGGGGTCCTAGGGAGGGCAGCTGGCTGGAGCCCTCGGCTGTTGGCGTCACTTTTCTTGTGTAGCCATGTGGCTTGGCTTCCCCGGAGCACTAGGGCAGCTAGAGAGGAGCTGGCACCGTGACCCCCACCCCAAGAAGCCTCCGGTTGGTTGTCTGAAGTCTGAGTCCTGACACGAAGTGGGGAGGATCTATGGGGACAAGCTTTCCAAGCCCCAGCCTAAGGGCAGAGATGGCCAGCTGGGAGTCGGAAGTACTGGGAAGGGGGTCAGGGAGAGGCTGGAGCCAGAGAGGAGTTTGGGATTTGAGCTGCCTGAAAAGGAGGTCAGGTGTGGTGAGGAGGGGAGGGGCCGTCTCTGCACCTGGATGAAGCCCTGCTGTATGCAAGTACCTGGGCCTGGTTCGCAGAGTGGGCACTTGGACGCGGGGCAGCACCTGTGAGGTGAGAGGGGCTTGCCTCATTAAAGAACCCAAATCCCCACATAGGCGGGGCGGAGGGGGGGAGGTGATTCCATGTTTCCCTGGCTTCTGTTTCTTGAATATGCTAATTGAGCACCTGTTGTATTTGTGGTATTGTGCTAGTGGGAGCTAAGTGAAGGCTGGCTGGCCTCTCCAGCAGGGGCCTCCCTGCCCCTCTTACTGCCCCGCGTGGAAGGACCATATGGGTAATTCCTTTAAACTGGTGGACCTCAGGATCTGTCTCATTCCAGATTTGAATGCTAAAGTCTGGAGAGTCCAGCTGGGTGTCTGTGTACCTGAGACAAAAGGCCAGCACGCAGGCGTGCACGGTGCTGAGGAGTGTGTCGCAGCTGGACAGATGTGGTGGGGGCCCCGCGTGTGTTATTGTAAACACACTGAGGTCTGCATCCACGGTTGTTAGGGTGACCTTATCACTTATTGTCATAATCACACGGGGAAGCTGGTGTCAGCTGGGGCCACCCCAAAGTGGGCCGTACGGTGGTCCTAATTTCGGAGGTTCTCTGGCATGGGGTAGAGTGTGCTTGAGTCTTTTCTGCAACCTCCCCATTTGGACACACGGAAAGTCTAGAGGGGCGCGTGTGCACACACACACTCGCACACACACAGATGCTTGCGCCAGCCCACACGTGGCACCGTGGATTCTCCAGGTTTCCTGATTCCATTCCCAAGCTCCCCAGGGGCTGGCCGGTAGTTTTGCAAGGATTTTTGCAGCTGCTTCCAAGCCCGGGCTCCAGCTGTAAATTAAATGGGGTTGCACCCTTGCCTGCTATTCTACTTACGGTTGCAATCAGCCCTGATTAGGAAGGGAGGTCTGTGTTCCCGAGTTCCCTCTTTTAAAGTGTTCTCCTCCTTCGGCCTGGCCTGCTAGCCTGTGTGGGGTTTCCCTGGAAGCTGAGGCTAGGCGGCCAGGGCAGTGATGTGGGCCCTGGGCTCCCCAAGGCCCTGACTTGGCGCTCAGCCCTGTCCTGTCCCGGAGCCCTGCTCAGGTGCTGAGTTTCGAAGGGGAAGCTGAAGCTGGAGAGAGCCCGGAGGGGCTGTTGGGGGACCCCTGGCTCTGTCAGTTAATTTGCTGTGCGACCCCAGAGAAGGCATTGACCTCTCTGGGCCCCAGTGTTTTCACTTTCAGGATGGCGGTGATAACAACACAGCAAAAATAATAACCTTCCCTTCCAGAGCCGGGGTCGGCAAGCCAGAGCCTACAAGCCTAGTCTGCCATTGGCCGGCCGTTTTGCGTAGACAGGGCTTGGCTGGCACGTGACCAGGCTCATTTGTGTCTGCATTCTGTGGCTGCTGTCCTGCTACAGTGGCGGCCGAGGAGTTGTGACAGGGGAACAGATTTACTCTCTGGCTCTCCTTGAACGGCGTTTACCAGCCATTCTAGAGCATGCGTCTGTGCCAGGTGTTACCTCTGCCCTGGTTGTGTATCATCTCCTTTAACGTCCCCAGCAATCCTAGGATAGAGGGTTTATTACTACTCCCATTTTACAGATGAGCAAATGGAGGTACAGAGAGGGCAAGTCGTAATGATTCTAGTGGTGTTTCCTCACACGAGCGTTAAGAACAATTCTGTGCGTAACCGGTGGGGTCGTTCAGAGTTGACAGCATACTACCCCCGTGGCTGTTTGTTATTTGGTTGTCCCAGCAAAGCCAATAGTGAGGAAAAGGTCCTGGCCGTTCACCCTAGGGCTTGCTGGTCAGTGTTTAATAACTGGCTCTCCGGGAAAAAAAATAAATCCAAAAACAAACCCAGTCTGGTTTGTCGTACTCGCTGGTTTCCGTGGTGTAATATCTGCGCTGTGGCTGATTTCAAGCTGGTGAGGTGACATCGCTGAGAGTGGAGATGGGGGGAGAGGAGCCGTAGCAGACCGTTACATAGTATTTCCAGCCCACAGATCCATTAGATGTAAATAACCTCAGGGCTGGAACAATGGTTAAAAGTCGTAAAATAATTAGGAAGTGATGAGTTTGAGTATTTATCACCTTTTTAAAAAGATTTATTTATTTATTTATTTTAGAGGGTGGGGGAGGGGCAGAGAGAGAGGGAGAGAAAGAATCCCAAGCAGGCACCACGCCCAGCACAGAGCCCAACGCAGGGCTTGATCCTATGACCCTGAGATCATAACCTGAGCTGAAATCATGAGTCAGACGCATAACTGATTGAGCCACCCAGGCGCCCCTATCACGATAGCTCTGTTGTTGTTTTTTTTTTTTTAAAGATTTTATTTATTTATTTGACAGAGACAGAGACAGCCTGCGAGAGAGGGAACACAAGCAGGGGGAGTGGGAGAGGAAGAAGCAGGCTCACAGCGGAAGAGCCTGATGTGGGGCTCGATCCCGTAACACCGGGATCACGCCCTGAGCCAAAGGCAGACGCTTAACTGCTGTGCCACCCAGGCGCCCCCACCTCTGTTTTTAAAAAATTTTCCGTAGTTGGAGCGCCTGGGTGGCTCAGTCGTTAAGCGTCTGCCTTCGGCCCAGGGCATGGTTCCAGTGTCCTGGGATCGAGCCCCGCATTGGGCTCCCTGCTCTGCGGGGAGCCTGCTTCTTCCTCTCCCACTCCCCCTGCTTGTGTTCCCTCTCTCGCTGGCTGTCTCTCTTTCTCTGTCAAATAAATAAATAAATAAAATCTTAAAAAAAAAATTTCCGTAGTTATAAATTTATATGATTTAATTGTTACAGATGGCTGTGTTTAACAGCTGGCTTGCAATACACCTGAAAACTTACTAATCTGCTCTTCTGAGCCAGGCGGGCCGGCTCCAGCACTCTTGGGGGTCCCCTGGTCCTGTTTCCATAAGAGAGAGGGCCCCCCGTCATAGCATTCTTCCCAACAGCTCTGTCACTTGTGCTCTCTGGGTCCATCAGACACTAGAACTGAGCCCTTCTCAGGAAGCCAGGAGGGCGGCTGGTCCCCGAAACCCACCTGCTTGACTCTGATGGGACAGAGGGCGTCCCGGTTGCCCCGAGATACCGCCGAGGCTCTGCTGTTTCCTTCCTGACCATCACTGTGTGGCTGTGGTGGCTCTGTCTTTGGCCTGCTCGGCCCCGGGGACCCTCTGCTCAGCCTGTTTTGTTGCCGCATCCACCGCTGGTCTTGCCCCTTCTTCCTCTGTCCTGCCTCCAGGTTATAGACCCTGAGCCAGATCTCTGGGCCCTGTATGGATGAGGCGTCTCACCACTGGCAAAGGGAGGAGGCGTGTGTGTGACGGACAACCAGTGAAACAGGAGGAATTTCAGACACGCTAGCGGTCTGGGGCTTGATCTTGGGTCCAGTTTAGGTGGGCCGAGGGCTCCCCCCCTCCTGCTGGTGCGGTGGCCACGCCAAGGTCCTGGGGCAGGAGTCCTCAGCAGTTAGGGTGGGTTTGGCCGCTGGCTCTGGGGACCCCGGGGGGCAGCCCTGCACCATCTGGGAGGGAGAGAGCTCCTCACACTCAGAAGCTCAGACTCTTCCCGGGAGCCCTGGCGGCCAGCCGGATAGTGGCGGGTCGGATGCCGCCCCGTCCCCCGGGCGAGCGGCAGGATCCCTTACACAGCTAGCCCCAAGATGGAGCGTGTGGCCACAGACCACAGTCTGGGAGTCGCATCGGCATGAGCTATGGAGGCAGGAATGTGGCTGTGGGAAACCCAATGCCCGGGGCCTGGTGGGGCTGGGGAAGAGCGAGTGCAGGGAGTGGGGGTGAAGGGTGGGTGGACAGAAAGCGAGGCGTGAGCTGCCACTGCAGCCTGGCTCTCCCGGTGCAGGACTCCGAACGAGAGCAGAAGCAAGGCAGCCTTCCTCTCTTAGCTTGCCCTGCCCCAGCTTTGCCCCTTTGGCTGCGTCTTCCCCTGAGCTCTGGGGGCGCAGTCATCCAGCATACTGCTGCTCCCGTTATGCCAACACGTTTCTCTGTCCCCTCCTCCAGGAAGCTTTCCTGAATGGGACCTTCCGAGGGTCCACCCCATTCTATTCCACCCCAGAGATGGCCCCACTGGGGGCGTGGTGAATCCATACCCCTTGCTCTTTCTGTAGTGACATCTTACTCTGAGCCCCCTGAGGGAGGGGGAAGGAGGGTGCTGTCTGATGGGCATTTTCCTGACCCTCCCCTGAGACCTGAGGCCTGAACGCTGCCCATGTGGCTGAGGGCCGGGAATGCTGGTGATTCATTGTATGTGACGAGTCTTCACTGGATGCCTCCTAAGTGCCTGATGCTGGGCTGGGTGCAGGGGATAGAGGAGCGAATGCGCCCTGCCCATACACACGGAGAGATGGGTGCAGGAGAGAGCTAGGACAGGCTGAGCAGGGGCTGCTGCTGACGGGTTTCCAGGCCTCAGTGGTGACTGGGCTGAGGGAAGAGCTCAAGGTAGCCTCACCTGGGACGGCATTCAAGGTGGCGAGAACAGCCTGTGCAAAGGCCCTGAGGTAGAGAGAAGGTGATGGATTCCAAGTTTAAGGAAAAAAGAGCTTAAAGGGGGAAGGTGTTGTTTTAGCGTGAGACTGGAGAGTTGAAAGATTGAAACTGATACTTCTAGCACCATTTTCTGAGTGCTGCTTGGTGCTAGCGACCTGCCAACGGCTGGGCTGCCTCACTGCGTCGAGTTTTCACCAGTGGGTTTCCAGCGGGGCAATTTCTATCCCCCTCCCTGTTCTCAGGGGACATTTGACAATGTCTGAAGATATTTCTGGTGGTCCGAGCTGAAGGGTCCAGAAGCTATGGGGATCTAATGGGTAGAGGGCAGGGATGCCGCTGAACACCTAACAATGCCCAAGACGGTCTGAGGGAAGGACTGATAGGAAGGAGTGCCTCCCAGAAGCTCCCAGGTCAGGTTTGCATGGGGCTTTGTTGTTTGCTTTGAGAGAGATTCTGGAGTGTGAGCCTTGCACGTCTACACTTGAAAACCAAAATGTACCTCAGAGAGAAGGAAGTGTGGCATGGGATTACCTGTTATTGTACAGACTGATGCCCCGACCTGGGTGACAGGCTGGCCTTCGCCAGCTCTCTCCATAGCTCACGCTGTTGCGCTCTCCTGAGGTGAACTCCTGCTTTCGTTCACCTGCTCTCCAGGTGCGTACTGAGCACCTGCTGTGTGTGAGAGGAGCTGGGCGTATGACAGAAAACTCCCAGAGCTCCCAGTGGGAGGGCACAGATGAGGCAATGGGGCGGGGGTGCTAGATGTGCTAAGAGGAGGGTCAGGGCCCTGCGGAAGCACCTGGGACAGGGGCTTACTCATCCTTGCAGGGAGACCTTGAGGATGAGGCTGGATACCCAAGAAGAAGAGAAAGAAAGGGGCAGAGAGACCGATGTGCAAGAGGCCTGGGGGCAAGAAAGGGGTCCCCAGAGGGTTTCAGCTGGGTTAAGCATGAAATCTGTCAGGGATGGGGGTGTTTGGGGGTGTCCAGACTGCTGGAGACTCAATTCAGAGGCCATGGCTGGGCTGGGAGGGAGAGCAGGCCTCCCCCCTCTGCTCCCGGGGTCTGAAAGGATGTGTGCAGAGCCCAGCCTCCCCTGCGAAGGTCAGTGGGCCAGAGGATGGAAAGACATGGGCCAGCGGTGTGGGTAGAATTCTGCCTGGGCTGGGAACCAGGGTGACTGCAGGGCCGGGGCTTTGTCAGGAGGGACTGAACTTAGTGGGTGTCCCTCAGCCTGGCTCCTGATTCTCCCAGCTTCTTCTCAGCAATCCCCATCTATCATTTTGAGCTGGGGGAGAAGGGAAGGAGGAGGCAGGTCCGTACTTGGGGAGCAGGTTGAGGGCTGGGGGAGGACGGAGAGCCCTGTGGACCCCCCACTCTGGAGGCAGGCCAGGTGGGAAAGTCCAGGCAGTGTGAGGGGCCTTCCCCAGGGGGACTCTGGTTCCTCCCCCTGAGGGACATTATTTCTCAGGGCCAGGGCCTGCCGTGGGCCAAGCACTAAGCTGGGCCTGAGATACCTGGCGCCTGCCTTTGTGGAAATCCCAGGGAGGGGGACACCTTTCCTGATCACAGGAGGGCGGACTGCCCTTGGACAGAGACCCAGAAATTGCTGCCAAAGCCCCAGACAGAGGCGTTTCGGTGGGAGTGGTGCTTCTGGGAGGCGGCTAGGGGAGGCCATCTGGAGGAGGCGCGAGGTGAGTGGGGATGTGCCCTGGCAGCCATCAGCGAGCACGGAGGTCGCTGCAGGTACTGGGAGGGGGCAAAGGCATTATGGGGCCTGAGGGAGCCGGAGGCAGCCTCCCTCCCTTCACTCACCTTAGCACCTGACTCATGGGGGGCATGCGTGTGTTGCCGGGCTGAGGTGGAGGGGCCTCAGGGTCCTGGGCCTTCCGCCCTGCCTCCATCCAGCTGGACCCCCTCCCCTCCCAACCAAGGTACACTGGGCTGCACATGCTACGGGTTGTTGCATGGGGGGCTGGACAAGCCCTGTTTCCAGTGTTCTGATCTGCTTTCCTTGGCGTCCTGTGCCTCACGCCTGGGGTGGCCTGCTGGGCCCCCCAGGTCCAGCTCAATGTGCGGCCTCGCGGATCCTGAAACTGGGAGCCGTTAGCTGCTGGACTTGGTGCGTGCTGTGGCGGGACGCCAGTGTGGCATGGCCGGGCCAAATGCCTTTTCTGGGGGGACCCCAGGATGCCTGGGGGGGTCCACACCTGCTCAGAAGAGAGTTCAGGCGTGGTGGCCTTTGGGTCTTTCCCAGTCTATGGTATGACACCCCTCCCTGTTATCCTGCTTTCCTGTGTGTGTGTGTGTGTGTGTGTGTGTGTGTGTGTGTGTGTGTGTGTGTTGAGAGACTGATTGCTTGATTGATTGCTTTTGATTTCTGCCCAGGCCTGTGGCTCCTGAAATGTCCACTTTTCCAGCTTCTGGAATAATTTTGAACAAATATGAGGTATATGAGTACCACCCCTGAGAATAATTGTGAGCTTTACAGTTTATGACCTACCCTGCCCCCGCCCCACCTGTGCCTTATTTCTCTTGTAAGATCATTACTAGCAAACATTTATTGAGCGTTTATTATGTGCCAGGAGGTGTGCTAAGAACAACACATAATGTATCTCCTTAACAATCCCGGCAACTCTCTGAGCTAGATACTGTAGAATTATTCCAAGTTTACAGAGACTGGTTCAGAGAGGTTAAACAAGCTGCCCAAAGTCACACAGCCAATAAATGGCAGGACTGGAATTGGAGCCCCAGCAGTCTGGTTCTAGAGCTTGTGTTGAAATTGTGATCAAAGGAAGGGGGTCCCTGACGGGGTGTCCCGTGGTGGGAGCCAGAGACTACCTGGCTGAAGCTGGACCTTGGTAAGTCCCCTGGAAAAGCAGACAAACACATCTTTCCTGCATATGTGTTTTATGGGCCCTTTTGCAGGACCGGAGCAGAGGAAGACCTGGTCTACCTTTAGGATGAATTTCTATGTTGACCCAGAGTGACCAGGGCAGGCTTTCCCCGGGTGTCCTAAGATGCCCCGAGGATGGGGGAATTGGGATGGTCAGTAGCACTTCCGGCTGGGGAAGAGCAAGAGCTTGTGATGGAGCAGGTGTGAGGCTTGACCAGCTTCGAGGAGTGAGGCCTGCCTAAAGCTGAGGGCTAGGTTTGGGAGAGGGAAGCCCTGGTGTTGAACGGGAAAATGGGGCGGGTCACCTGAGGTCTGATTGGGGCCCTTCAGGTGTTGAGGGCCAGCAACGGATTTGGGCTATGGGTGGTGATGCTGGTGCTGGCTCTGGGCGTGGGCAGATCAGAAGTGGGGAGGCAGGCATCCAGGGAAGCTTCTCTGTCAAGGGGTCTGGACTGGCCCTGAGGGTGGGCGTGGCTTGAAGAGGAGGACGTAGAAGTGGCCATGCATCTTCTATTTGGAGGCACTAGGCCTGTGGGAGAGGTTGAGATTCCTGGGAAATGGTTGTGGCCAGGTGGCAGGGTGGAAATTCCTGGCAAGTGGCCACCGTGGGTGGGCCTGGGCCAGATGAACAGGCCACTGGTGGTGAGGCCAGAGTTTCCATTCACGCACAAGGGTGTGTGTGCTTGTGTGTTGGGAAGAGGAACTAGGCAAAGGGCGTAGGGCAGGTGACAGTGGGGCAGAGAGAGCGAGGGACCTGGAGAAATCTCTTGGAGTGGCTGCAGAGGGAGTGGACAGCATGGGAACACTGTCCAGCTCTCCCGAGTCCCTCTGCTTGGCTCTGGGCCATAGGATGTTGCTGGGCTTGCCAAGAAAGCCGAGTCTGGAGCCTGGGCTGTGGCGTAACCAGCACATTTCCTATTCTTGTGGGGGCCTTGATCCCTGCTGGGTCCCTGAGCCCTCCCAAACCAGGCGGGATGCCAGTGAGGGGCCGCGGTGGGGGAGAGGTGGCGAGGACTACACCTGGGAGGTAGGCATCTGGCCCAAGGCAGGTGGTGTCTGGCCCAGCGGTTAGAACCCAGTGTGAATGAGGGCGAAGCAAGGGGATGGACTGGCTGGTTTTGTGTGCAGTACCCTGACAGGCTGGCTTCTGAGCCCGAGTGCAGAGCGGCCTGCCTCTTGCGCCTGTGTCTCTCCTGGCCACACCTGCACCCTCTTTTACCCTCAGCTCAGTGGGGGCTGGTGAGAGGTGGCAATGATGCCATGCAGCTTGTCCCTGACCTAGAACCCGGTGTCCAGATACGCAGGGGGTGGACAGAGATGGTGGACTGGGTCCTCCAGGTTTGGCTCATCTTAACTCATCCCAGCGGGAAAATCCCCACTGGATTCTCTCCCCTAGAGTCCTTCCTTCTACCAGACTTGAACCTTCTGGGCCTGAACCACTCAGAATTCCATTCTAGTGTGTCTGGTCTCCACTAGAGAGGGAGAAAAGTTTCCCTGTGAACTTGACAGTGGAGTGTGGGGATGCTGTAGGGGGGTGGGCTACCCTAGAGGCTGATGGCCCAGCTCTCAGCATCCGAGGAGTGTTGTCTAGAGGTCTGACCTGGGCACCTGACTCTCTGCACCAGTCTCCCTGGCATCCCCTGGCTCTGGGGTCAAGATCGGTCACTACCAGCTCTATGTCTCCAGGGCGGCGTGGTAGACGACCGGAGTGAAGATTCCATGTCCGTGTCCACCTTGAGCTTTGGCGTGAACAGACCCACGATTTCCTGCATCTTTGATCGTAAGTGACGCTTGGAGGTGTCTCTAGGGGTGATGTGGACGGATGTGTAACCTTATGCTTGTTTGTATGGGGTTATACAGTCAGGTGTGTATGGGGGGCTAGGGAGAATTTAATCTACGTGCTTGGTGGTGGGTCAGTGTCTTTCGTGGGGTGTGTTTGTGCACCTGCTTTTGTGTGCACACGCGCACGTCCATCTATGTGTGGCGCGTGTGCTCTGCTTGCAATCAGGTGGCGCGTGTGCTCTGCTTGCAATCAGGTGTTCGAGGCCCTGTGCATTCTGGCTGCCCCCATTATTTATTTGGCTTCTCCTCCATCCCCTTCTCCCCAGCTCTCACCAGGCCTGAGGACACGACACTCAGGTGTTACCTCTGAGCTGTGGTCTGTTCGGATCCTGTGAGCAGCTCATTCCCACAGAGCGTGACGTGTGTCATTTCTGTGGCTCAAACCCTGCATCGATTGCCCTTCCTAGGGTAGACTCTCCCCTCTCCCAGCCACAGCTTCTAGCCACTCCTAGTCCCTCACTTGGCCTCTCTGTTTCTTCCTTGCTACAGATGGGAACCGCTACCACCTACGCTGCTATATGTACCAGGCTCGGGACCTGCCCTCCATGGACAAGGACTCTTTTTCTGGTAGGTGGGAGGGGAATCAGGGACCAGGGATTGAGAGTTGGGAGCTGAGCCCACAGGCCTTCGGAAGTGTGGCCCAGGGCTTCTCCTGTGCGTGGGAGCTGTGGCGGTGTTTGTGGGATTTGTGGAGGTGGCTGACGATGCCAGGGTCACTGTGCTTTCTGGTTGTCAGGTGGCCTGCTTGATCCTTCTGTAGGGTTTGGCTTTGTTCACCATCACTTCCTTCTGAAAGCCCCTCTGGCCTTGACCTCCAGGATACTTCTCTCTCCGGGGTCTCCTGCAGCCACCTGCTGCTATCTGCTCCAACTCGGGGGGCTTCCCAACCCTCTAAGTCTGATGGTCCTGATTGTCTGTGTCCTCTTCTCTGGGCACTGTGGTCCCCGCACCTTCCCTGGCTCCATGGACCGCCCATGTCAGAAACTTCCAGGCCTTTAGTTCATAGGAGCCCCTCATATCCAGCCCCATCTTAGGTATCTCCCCCTGGATACCTCACTGGCTCCTCAGTCCATCCTGTCCAAACGGAACTCCTTGTGCCCCCCCCCCCCGATCCTGCCCCCCCCCCCCCTTGCCCACCTTGGTCTTGGGATCACATTAGCACGTGTCTATTGCCTATCAGTTTGGAAACCAGCAGTCATCCGGTCCTGTGGATTCTGGCTTCTGAATCTCGCTTGGAGATATTCCCTCTCATCTCCTGTTCTCCCTCGCCTTCCACACTGCCTCAGACAGATCTGCTCCTGTCACTACTCTGATTCCCAGTGCAGACACTGGGAGAGAAAGCCCCAGCTCTCAGCCTGGCAGGCACTCCTTCGTGGGTCGGACCCCGTGCACTTGGCCAGTTGCATCTTTCCCTAGTTCACCTCTAACCACTAGTTCTGGCCTCACCAGCTTTTGTCAACGTCTGCGGAGCTCTTCCTGGCCTTCGTCCTCAGTGTTCTCTCCGCCTAGAATGCATTCCCTCCCTATTTTTAACCCAGCAAACTCCTACTCATTCTTCAAACCCAGCCCAGATGCTCTGACTCTGCCCCAAGCCCAGATGGTTGTTCCTTCCTGGACACTTGGCCAGCGCCCCACCAATACCTCTCTCAGAGCCCCGACCACCGTGCAGATCAGTTGCTGTCTGTCTTTCCCACGCTGACTGTGAGCTCCTCCAGGAAGGGGCTTTGTCTTGCCCTTGAACCTGCACTTGGCATCTAAGAGCAGATACTGAGTGCTCACTGTGCGCCCGGGCATTTTACTGGTCTCGGTGCGTGTGACCCTTACATCTCCCCTTTGAGGTAGGGGTTTCACATCCCCATTTTGCAGGTGAGGAGACTGAGACACAGATATCTTGACTAAATTGCTTGAGGTCAAATAGCTGACAAGTGACATACTACCCTCTGAATGCTTGCTACTTACTTGAATAGAAGTGAATTCTGTGAGATGACCTTCTGTTCTGAGGATGGCACTGTTGCTCCTAGCCACCTGCCTGTCCTCCTCTGGGCTCCGCTCCTCCCCCACATGGGAGACCACCCTCATTCTTCACCCCCAGCAGCTGTGTTTCCCCACATTCTCTCTTCTTAGTGACCTATTTTCCAGCCCTGAGCAGCCAGGCACACAGTCGATGGAGAAATTTCTCTTCTGTGCTTTGGGTCCCGGGTCCTGACAGCACCCTCTGAAAAGCATATGCAAAACCAACATACAGGGATTGGTGGGCCTGGGGCGGATATGTGCAGCTGGCCCTTGCTGGGAACCTGCCAGAATGCTCGCTGACCATTGGAATGTGTGCCGAGAGAAAAGGGGTGGACTCATCCACAACCTTGTTTCTTCCTTGGCAGGGCGTGAGAGGTGGGAGTGCAGGCGGCAGGCTTGTGTGGGCATGTGGTGGTGGGAGGGCTCTGTCCTCCTTGGGCCAGGCTGGCCGAGGACACTGCAGGGAGGGAGCCTCCTAAGGAGCCCATGCTGGGAGGTGGCACGCACCCCTGGGGACCACAGGCAGGGTCAGCCTGGCGCTGGCCTGCGGGACATGTCACACTTTCCATCCTAGCCCCACCACCTCCCCCAAATAAACATCCCTTGAGCTTTGAGGGCACTGCCCAGGGCTTCCTCAGAGGCCGCTGGCTTCTGAATGAAAGGCCTGATTGACCAGCTGCTGGAAAGGAAAACAGCAGCCAACATGGGTGAACCTATAAAACCCAGAGTGTTTATTTTCACTCCCAAACCCTAAACCAAAGCAATTTCTCCCCTGGCACTGACCCTGGGGCGGCTGGCGGCCGGAGGCTGTGCGTGGCCACCAGCTGGCATTTCTCGGAGGAAACTCATGTGTGAATCCGGAATGTCTGGGGCCAGGGGAGGGTCCAGCGCAGCGTCTGTTCTGGTATCATCCTCCAGCCTGCCTGCTGGGTGTCTGGGGCGGAGAGGGCTCTCTTCCAGAAGTGCTCCGTTGACTCTGACCTGTGGTGCTCTGGGCCTTTCCCGCAGTGGTGGGCTCCCATGGCCCCGAGCTGTGCTCTTCACTTGTCCCCTAGGGGTGGGTCTTGGGGCTGCCCAAAGGCTGGGGCTGTGTCTGCTTCCTTCTCTCTGGCCGAGGGTTTGGGGGGGGCACACAAGCACTGCCTAGGAAACACTTGTTGAACAATATTAGACTCAGGCAGGAGAGGGGGCTTGTGGAGACGTTCTGTCAGGCGGCCTGAGGTTCTGCGGGGGGTGGGGGGGGGTTGAATATATAGCCAGCATCGATTCTGCAGACACCGGAAGAACGTGTGTGGCCCGTGGTTGTGAGGGTGCGTGGCCTGTGAAGCAACTAGGCATTAAGAACGTAAAATGATGCTTAATTCAAATGACTTCTCTTTGATACTGGGTGGCGATTGCCCTTGCTTGGTGAGCGTCGGGAGTACGCACTGAGTCCGGATTGAACGCCGGAGGACTTGGAAATCCCATGTCCTCCATGCTCTATCTAAAGGGCGGCATCGCTTCCTTAAACCACAGTCTGAGCTGAGCTGCTACTCCTTGGAGACTGATATTTCTTGAAGGAAATCAGGAAGGAACCTGTCTGATTTGCTGAAGAGTTCCCCAGGGGCATTTTGCTTTGCTCCCTCCCCTAGCTGGGCCCAGAGCTGTGGTTTGAGGGAGCCATAAGCTCTGCTTACAGAGCACCCATCCAGATGGACAACCGGTGGGCAGCTGTATCGTGAGGTCGCTACATATCAGAAGATGATCCTAAGCCTGGGGCAGTCAGAAACTCCTCCTGGAGGGTCTCACATGTCACTGGGCTCAGGGGGCCTGCCTTGGTTAACCAAGCAACTGAGAGATGGTAAGTAGACTGGATGCCAAGTTATTAATTTACCAGAGTGGGGTCTCTGCTAAGACAGCAGAAGGTCCTGCACCCTCTTCGTTGGCCTCACGGCTCCTGGGAGATCAAAGACGTGAGCCAGGCGGGTTGTCCTGGAAGGTGTACTCCAGGGCAGGCCACAGTGACTTCTGATGAGCCATGGCTGCCCCACAGCTGAGGTCACCTCGGTGGGGACCAGTGCTAGTTTTCACCCCTATCCAGACTCTGTCTTGGGTGGGGCTGGAGAGCTCTTGCTTTAGGGCTTTATTGCGTCTGGACTACAGTCGTGACCCACTCCCTCTTGAAGCACGGCTTTCTGTTAAGGTTGGCTCTGGCTGGAGGAATTCTCCCGTTGAGCTCATGGAGCTGTTTTCCAAAGTGCATTGGAGGCTTGTGAAATGCTCCACTTAAACAGGGTTCCTGAGCAAGGGAGACTGGGGAACACTCCACGCTTCCAGATTTACAATGCACAGTGGCTTTGAGAGGCTCTGGAACGGCTGCAGGAAAGGAGCCTGTTTGACTTGTTTAAGCACTGGCTAGCTCCCCAGAGAACCCACGTTTACAAAGCACACATTTTGGGAAACACTGCTCTGTAGGATTCAGTCCAGATTGCTCAGCTGAGATCTGGACCTTTGTGATCTGCCCCGCCCCCTCCTCCCTCTTTCATCCCCACTGCCCTGGGCACTCCCTTCCTCCCCTAAGCCAAACCAACTAGATGATGTTTCCCAAATGCCCATGCGCTTTGGCGTCTTCGTGCATGCCGTGCTGGATGTTTAGAATGCCCCCTTTCCCTTGGTGCGCCTTGGTTACTCCTCATTCTGGAGACGCAGGATAGGAGACCTTCTTTGGGATGACTGACTTGATGCTGCCAGGCTCTATGGGGGTATCCCCCACCTGCAGCCCCTCATTCATTCCCCGAGGAAGCTGCACATCACCTTGGATCATAACTGCTCTATAGTTACCATTTCCAGCCAGTAGATTGCGTCTCCTTTATTTTCCTATCCCTAGTACGGTGCTTACCCACCACGTGCTGGTCAGTCAGTAATGACAGAGCGAATGAGTGGTGGATTACAAATAATGCTGGAGCGAACATCTCTGTACATACAGCTTTTTGGTTAATTTGGATGATTCCCAGGAATATAGGAAGCAAGGTATAAACAGTTTTATGTTTTTTAGGGCATACTGCCCAGTTGCTTTCCTGAATTGCTTCCAGCAATAAAGGAGAGTACCTATTTCATCAAATATTTGCCAACACTGGATTTTATAATTCCGGACAATTTTTCTTAATTTAATAGGAAAAATGTTGCTATATTATAGTTTTCATTCGCTCTGCCCGCCCTCTCTCTTAAGGGTTCTTGTCCAAAGGGCATGACATGGTGGAAGGAGGACTAGACTGGGAGCCGGGGGTCTAGCCCTGGTCGCATGTGAGCATGAGCTAGTAACCAACACTGGATTTTATAATTCCGGACAATTTTTCTTAATTTAATAGGAAAAATATTGCTATATTATAGTTTTCATTCGCTCTGCCCGCCCTCTCTCTTAAGGGTTCTTGTCCAAGGGCATGACGTGGTGGAAGGAGGACTAGACTGGGAGCCGGGGGTCTAGCCCTGGTCGCATGTGAGCATGAGCTAGTAACTTCGTCTTCATGGGGCAAAGCTCTCTCTTCTGATGAGTGGGATGAAGCTGTCTGCCCTGTCTCCCATCCCAGTGGTCTGAGCTGCGAAGGTGGGAGGGCCTAGGACGAAGGCTTAGTGTGTTGTTAAGGTCTGGGAAGGCTCTAGGAAGGTCTGAGCAGCAGAGCTCGGATGCAGGGCTCTAGGTCCGGAAAAGAACCACCTGCCTGGGGCCTCGCGCGGTGATGGCATCCCTAGAACCATGTGTGCTCACAGCTGGAGCTGCCTAGGGCAGCGAATGGTTCTCAGAGAGCACCAGTCCCGCCGCTTTCCACTTCAGCTCCATGTGGCTTGGTGGGTGAGGCCCGAGGGCCAGTGCTGCCCCTCGTCTATGGGAGTGGCCCTGGGAAGTGTGTTAGGCTGGAGTGGACAGAGAAGAACCAGCCCCTTCCCTTCCCTTCCACCTCTCCTTGGGATCTGCTTCTCCCTCCTCTTGGCTTTCCTGGAAGCGGGATGTGTCTGTCTGGCTTTCCCTCATCTGACCACCTTGCTTCAGCAACACCCCCGCCCCCCTTGTTTCTTTTTTTTTGGAGGGGCTGGGTCCGGTAGGGGGAGAAGCTGGGCCCCAGCACACAGTAGCCCAGTGTCTGAGGCCCCAGGCCTCCAGGCCTGCTCTTTACAATGCCTTTGTTGTGTGTTTTTTCCTCCCATGGGCGGGTGGGGCACGTGTGTGGGTCTGGGTGATTTTTGTTTGAAAGCCACCCCCTCCCTGTCCCCCCAGCGCTGAGCTCATTGCTTGGGCTTCTGAGGCTGCTGGAAGAAGTCGGCCTGCTTGGGGGGGGGCAGCGTGGGGGGTGCTGCCAACACCAATACAGCGTGCACGGCCGCTACAATGTGCAATTGTGATCTTTGTGTAAACGCGGTCGGTCTGGGGCCCTCGCGCTTATAAAAATAAAGCGTTGGGAAGCACGGGGGGTGGGAACAAAAGGGGCTTTTTCGCCGGCTCTCTAATATGGTTTTATTTATCGGAACGCGCCCTCTTTCCCTTACTGGAACCGGGGAGAGGTTCTCTGCCGAGCTTGGAGCTGATGGTATCACAGCCAGACGGTTTCATTAAATGCACAGACGCCGCTGGGCCCTGCCAGGGGCAGGAGGGGAAGTGCTTGGGGCCAACCCTACCAGGGCCGGTGCATAGAAGGGGAGCCCCATGCCAGGGAGGCTTCCACCAGGTGGGGGTGGCAAGGCGGGTGGGTGTGTCTCTTCTGTCCCTTTCCCTGTCAAGGGCCTTACATTGCCCTCTTCTACCCCTAGAATGAGGTTCAAAACCAGTTTCCTTCAGGAAGCCCTCCAGGATTGACTACACTGTGGCTTTTGTGCCTGAAGGCTGGTTCCATGCTGGTGGCTACCTCCTGTTAGCCAAACCCAGCATTACTCAGCCATTAAGTGCCCATAGCTTCTGCCTCCTAGCTTAGATCTCCCCCACCCTTAAAACTAGTCATTGTCCAACAATCAGAATCTTGGACCCTAGTCCCACATCTCTTGATGGGAGTCCTCCCCTTTCTGTCACCTCCTATACAATGGCCATAGTGTGCTATTTGGTCTCCTTATGGCCAAGGAACCTGTCCCGCTCCCCTCCCTTTGTGAGGAAGAGCTGTCTCCCCATCTCAGCCCCAGGATTACAGTTGGACATCCTAGCACAGGACCTCTAGTGCTGAGGGTCTAGGGTCTAGGGTCACATGGGGGTTAGGTCACAGCTGGGGCTAAATTGGGAGGCTCAGAGGAGGCAGGGTGCTGCAGGCTGGAGCGGGGGCCAAGGGTGGAGGGCACACGTGAGGGCAGTTGGGCTCCACCCTCCCGGACACCTTAGCATCCAGCGGCCAGCTTCCTGCATCTCCAGGCTTGCTTGTCCTTTGGCATCTGGCACTTTGAGTCTTACAAAAGGGCAGCAAACTGGACCCTGCCCCCACTCTGACATCCTCATGGGAGAAGCTGGAGGAGCCCCTCCTCCAAGCCCTTTGCCCCTGTCCCAAATTACGTGCACTCAGTTCATAGGCCTTTCTCCTGCACTGGTTCCCCAAGTTTGGCCCCGGAGGACAGCAACTGTACCCTCTGGGAACTTGTTAGAAATGCAAATTCTCAGGCCCCACCCCAGACCTGATGAGCTTGTCTCTCAGGGTGGGGCCCCGCAGTCTGGGTAAGCCTTCCAGGTGCCTCTGCTGCATGGTCACATTTGAGAGCCACGGCCCTCGAATCTTCTCTAGTGGCACTAACTTCCCTTTGGGAGCGGGCGCGGGGAATGACTAGCGGGTGGGCCCCCTGCTGGCGTGGCTGGGCCGGGCAGGCTGCACAGCGGTTTGGGGCAGCAGGAAGCTGCAGGGATCTTAGGGATTCTGTCACATCACCTACTGCCAAACAGCTCTTGAGTCCGTGTGCTTCCCTCTGGGGCGCTCGCCCATCCGACCACCACCAGCTCCACCTGAACCTTGGTGGAGGCCTCAGCACTGGTGTCCCTGCTCCCTGCAGGCTGTTCGTGCGGCAGCTGGGTGGGCTCGCTGATATGCAGGCCCAGGCACCCCAGTCTGAGCGCACCAGCCCCTCTGCTGTACTCTCCCTTCCTCAAGGAAGATAGAGCCCTCTCTCATGCCCGCCGCTGCACCTTAGAGCTGCTCTTCAAAGCGCAGACCAGAATGGTAGTTTCATGGTCACTTGTATGGACTGTGGCGTCGCTCGAATTGTATTCTCAGCCCCTAGCCCCTAGCTCTTGGCCTGGCATGCAGAGGGCACTCAATAAATGCTTGCTGGGTGAATGAATGAATGCACTATGCAGGCACTCACTTCGTCTAGCAGGACCTGGCCCCTGGTGGGAGCCCCACCCCAGGAAGGAGCCCAGAAGGGGAGTTCTTTGGACCTCTGGGCCCACTCTCCTGGTCCTTGGCTCCATTTCTCCACTGTGGCCCACCAGCTGGTCTTTGAGACGGCTGGGGCCGGGGCTGGGGGGGGGGGGAGCACTCGGGAAACAGGCTCCAACCTGTAGACTGTTGCTCCAGAGTGTGGCTCTGCTCCAGCTCTGTGGCCCACATGGCTCCTGAGCAGACAAGTCTCACGGTCTCTGCTGTGTCCTGCCCCCCCCTTCCCTGGGCCTGGCCCACCCAGATCCCTACGCCATCGTCTCCTTCCTGCACCAGAGCCAGAAGACCGTGGTGGTGAAGAACACTCTGAACCCCACCTGGGACCAGACGCTCATCTTCTATGAGATTGAGATCTTTGGAGAGCCAGCCAGCATCGCCGAGCAGCCGCCCAGCATTGTGGTGGAGCTGTATGACCACGACACCTACGTGAGTGCGCCTGCTTTCCTCCCTCGTGCCCTCACTGCCCACGCCCTCGGCGGGGTAGTGGGGGGACACCACGGGGAGGGCTACCCCACCAGAAGGCCTCTCCCCTGATCCCACAGGCTACACAGCCTTTAGAACTCTTCTAGAGTAATTAAAAATGGATCGCTCACACATGTGCTGTGCCTGCGGCTGGGAGCGGGGATGGAACTGGAAAGGTGTTTTGCCGGGGATCGGGGTTCCTCTCCCTCGAACTTGCTTCTAAGACCCCAGACCAGGAGTCCCTTCTCCCCATCTGAGAGCTACATCGACTCCACAAACGGTTATCGTGCGCTTGTGTGCTGGGCTCGGTGGCCGACGTTCCCAGTGTAGGTGGGAGCCAAGAATCCTCCACAGAGCAGAGTCCCCACCAGGGGCATAGGCAGGGCCTCCGTCAGAGCTGTGGGCCCCCTCCAGAGCTGTGGGCCCCCTCCAGAGTTGTGGGCCCCCTCCAGAGCTGTGGGACCCTTCCAAGCTTGGGCCCCCTCCAGAGTTGTGGGCCCCCTCCAGAGCTGTGGGACCCTCCAGAGCTGGGGGCCCCTTCCAACCTGGGGGCCCCCTCTAGAGCTGGGGGCCCCTTCCAAGCTGGGGGCCCCCTCCAGAACTGTGGGCCCCCTCCAGAGCTGTGGGCCTCCTCCAGAGCTGTGGGCCCCTTCCAGAGCTGGGGGCCCCCTCCAGAGCTGTAGGCCCCCTCCGGAGCTGGGGGCCCCTCCGGAGCTGTAGGCCCCCTCCAGAGCTGTGGGCCCCTTCCAGAGCTGGGGGCCCCTTCCAGAGCTGGGGGCCCCCTCCAGAGCTGTAGGCCCCCCCCCAGAGCTGGGGGCCCCCTCCGGAGCTGTCCAGCAGAACCTCCGGTGGTGCTGGCAAGGCTCGGTGGCCGTGCTGCTCAGACTGGGAGCCGGTCACCCCGTGTGGGCACCGAGCAGCTGACAAGTGGCTAGCACAACTGAGAAACTCCATTTTCATTTTTAGTCTTGATTAATTAAACTTTATATTTGAATAGCGGCAGGTACGGGGCAGCGCAGCTCTAGAAGATTCCCGGGAGGGAGAGATAGCCCTGGGCTGTTACTTGAGGGAAGGCTGTGGGGAAGACCCAGGCCCTGAAGGAAACGTGATTGGGGTGTTAGGGCAAAGCAGGGGGAGACTGAGGAGAGCAGAGGGCAAGCTGGGAAGGGAAAGAAAGGAGTATGAGGCCGGGGGAGAAGGGGAGTGAGAGGGTCGAGCAACATTTTGAAAAGAAGAGAGAAGGGAGAGACTGGATTTGCGGACAGCATGTTTGGCGAAGGGCCCCAGCCTAGGTTGGGTGGGGTGGCAGTGGATAAAAGGGGAGGAGCAGGGATTGGAAGGTGTTTCCAGAAAGAGTTGCCATGGCTGGATGTCAGGTGCTCTGGGAAGGTGTGGTAACCAGGGGGAGGGGCAAGGTGATGCCGTTCAGGGTGTCCCACCAGGTGGAGAGGACCAGCTGGCAGCGGGCAATGGCAGCCTGAGCTCTTCCCTTGGCTCTGGGAAGGGAATGAGCAACTGGAGGCAGAGTCTATTTGGGACTGTCTGGGGAAGAGCACAGGGGCTGGCACCTTTGGGGCAGGAAGAAGAGGGGGCAGGCAGGAGGACCAGGATGTGCTGGGCCAGGGGATGAGGCAGGGGAGCAGAAGCAAATGTAGTACTGGGGGGGAGGGGCAGGAGGCCGGCAGCATACAGTGTTTCTTCCAGTAGCATCCCACCTCCTCTTTTGCAAACATTGCTCTGACCGTGTCTCTTTCCTGCAGGCCAGGGCCTCCGAGGGATCCCAGGGGGGAGAAGAGCCATGGCTTCTTCTGGGTTGGGCTCCAGTGTTCTGGGGGAGAGGAGGCTGTGTGCATTGTTAACAGAGTCAAATGACTCTGTATGTTTTGGCAAATACCCATTGCCTCAAGCTCCTGCTAGCCTGGCTGCCCAGGCTCCCCTCCCCACCACCTCTCCGTGACCCACAACTAATGGGGCAATACCCGGGCCAGAGGGGCCTCCAGGACCACTCTCAGCACTGTGGCTGCTGTCCACACTGAGTGGTTAATGCTGGACTACTACCTGCCCTGTGGGCATTCATGCAGGAGCTGGAGTGGCTCTTGGGGATGTCCCCAGCAGTGGCGTGACTGGAGGCAGTGGTGCTTCCCAGTTCTGCTCGGGTCTCTCCAGATGAGGGTCTCGGGCGAGGCACCAGGGCTTGGAAGGGCCGTGGCACCATCTGGTTGAGAACCCTGGTCCTGCTGCTGCCCCCTCGGGGAAGCTAATCACAAGGCTGGAGTCACAGGCCAGTGAGGTCACAGGGGCCCAAGCCAGAGGGCCACGCTTGGGTGTGGCCATGGGGGATGGCGGAGAGGGGCAGAGGGCAGAGTGGCTGGGGGAGATGGCCCACATGAGGGCCAGGGGCCGAGAGGGCAGCAGAGGCCAGCAGACTGGTGGAGGGGCTGTGCAGAGGGAATGAGGCGGGGCAGGAGAGGTGAGCAGCCTCCAGTGAGGGGCCTTCTGTGTGGGAGGGGATGTGGGCTCTGTCTCCAGGGAGTGGGAGCCACAGAAGGTGCCTGAGCAGGGAGATGATAAGATCAAAACATCGTTTTCACAAGACTCATTGAATTTGATGAGTGATCAGTTTCTCCAGCTAGAAAGTGGGGGGATTTAAAGGAGATGCAAAAGCCCTTGGGAAATGTCAGACACCTCCTTTGCAGAGGGCGTTAGGGGAATACTAGGGGGCTGTCGCTGTGGTCCCGAAGCGGCTCAGAGCCTGATTAAATTAAATCAAGCTGAAGGCTAGTTAGACACACAGAGGGATTTTTGACCATGATGGGAATTCAAATCCAGCAATGGCGGCCGGAGGCCACTTGCATGCTGTTCTCCCATCCTTCTAAGAGGGGCACAGTGCACCATTCTGTCCCGGGGGCTGCCCTGACTCCTGAGTCCCTTTCTAGTTCAGGTGGCTGGATATAGGTCTGGAGATTGCTCTGAGGCCACCCGGAGCCCTGGACCGGGAGATGCTGACTCTTCTTTCTCCATGCCCGGTCTAGGGTGCAGATGAGTTTTTGGGACGCTGCATGTGTCAGCCCAGTCTGGAACGGATGCCCCGGCTGGCCTGGTTCCCGCTGACTAGGGGCAGCCAGCCGGCAGGCGAGCTGCTGGCCTCTTTTGAGCTCATCCAGAGAGAGAAGGTGAGGCTGCTTCATACTCACATCCAGGAAGCCCCAGCAGGGAGTACATACATGGTGGGGGGTGACTGGGGGGCACAGAGAGGGGATGCCCCAGTGGAGGAGAGAGAGCAGCAATGTATCCTTCTTCCCTGATGGGGGGACTGCAGTCAGTGGGGAACACTGAACAGTCACCTGCTGTCAGGCCTCCTGCTGAGGGTTGGCTTTGCCCATCTTTTCTGAACCCCAAATCACAACATGGTCTACCTGCTAGGGAGAGTGTTGGAATCTGAATTGTGCTAGAATGCCTGAATCTTTTGGCCATTGGATGTATTTTTCCCTGGGTCATAACTTGAAGTGGTTTCTGGGAGTCGGACCTCTGTGATCTGGTTTGGGGGGCCTTAAGTGTGATGGGGGCATCCCCGCGGACAGGTAGGGCAGGACCTCTGTTCTAGTGTTGCCTCTGCCATGGCCTAGCCGCGTGGCCCAGGGCCGCCACTTCCCTGCTCTGAAATAGGGCATTTAGTTTACAGCCCTCTCTCCAAACTTGCTCTTACTGTGGCGTGAACCTCCAGAGGTAAGCCGGATAGAAATAGGGCTACTCCGGGTGGGGTGTCTGGAGGGGGGCACCACATACCACCAACCCGGCTTCCCTTCGCAGTCGCCACCCAGCTTCCTCTGAAGAGTCCCTAGACCTCCAGGGAATAGAGTCTGCACACCCCTGCATTGTCGAATCACTGATACATTCCATGAGTGCCATTTTGTGGTGGGAAATGTGTTTGCCTGGCCAGGGCAGAAAACAGGGTGCTGGGGCCTTGGGTGACGGGCATCTGACCAAAGCTCTCTTTTTTCTGCACGCTAGCCGGCCATTCACCATATTCCTGGTTTTGAGGTAAGTCTTGCTCTTACATTTTCTTCTTTAACTGATTGCTGTCCTCCTGGCTTGCAGCACCCCCACCCCACCCTGGACTAGGAGGGGCAATCAGGCATACACCACCACCATCCTGCCTTCACGCACAGGAAGGCCCCGGTGGGCCCATGCGGCAGGGTGGGCAGGGGCTGGGGTCCCCGCACAGCTCTGGCCTTCCCTGCCCTTCTTCTGGGAGAAGTCCGAGAATCACAGACTCTCAGAATGAAATGACCTCATGGCCACCCAGACCAGTGGCCCACAGTCGGGCAGCGTGTTAGAATCCCTTGGGCAGCCTGAGAAATTACCAGTGCCCAGGCTGCACCCGAGACCAAACAGAACATCACCTCTTGGGGTTGTGGCCCAGGCCTCGGTGGCCTTCGGTGTTCCCCGGGGGATTTTAAGGTGCGGCCGGGGGCTGAAAACCGTCGGGGTGTGGTAAAATATGCCGAGTCTTGGGCGCCACTCAAACTGACTGAAGTGCACCCTGAGGGTACCAGGCAGCCCCCCATGTACTCATGAGCCCTCCAAGGGCTCCGAGGCATGCTCAGTGGCCAAGTCGTGATTTAGACCCTCTTCCCCAGCTCCTGGTTTCCACCATGACCCTGTTTTCGTTCCTCTGCTAGTGGTGGGGACTTCATTTCCTGCTCCCTGCTCCCCTTTCCTTCTCGTGGGGGTCATGGTAGAAAATGTAGACCCTCTGTGGGCACCCCGGCTAATTTGATTCAGGAAGTACTCTTCTCCGCTGGGCTCAGCTGCAGCGTGGGCTGTGTTTGGATGCCCCCCCCCTTACGAGGCAGCCTGCACAATTTGCAGACAGTTCTTAACCCTGCAGCCCTCCTTTGCCCCCTGCCTCCCACTCCACCCTCTGCTTCTCCCCCTCTCTCTCCTGTCCAGTCCCAGCTCCTGCTCTCGGGCCTGCCAGCCCCTGGGGACCCGGGTTGTTTCTCCTTGCTCCTCCAAGTCCATGTGCTCCAGCAGAAATAGAAGCTCCAGGGGGTCAGGCCTGGCTGCTTCCTGGGGCTGCTGCGCGGGGCCTGGGACCCTTCGTACCACCGGTCACTTTCCTTTCTCCCATCACCTCCAGAGAGGCCTGGGCTCTAGGTTTATGCTTTGGCCTGTCCCACCAGTCTCTGCATCGACACCCCATCACACCTTCGTTCTCGGGAACCATGTGGAAGGCATGGCTGGAAGCATGTCACCCTGACCCTCCATGGGAGGCGGTTTCTGTTGGCTTCTCTTAGGATGACATCTGGGGTGCTGATCTCTGCCCCAGCCTAGTGCTCTTTGTCACTGATGCTAAGCTTTTACCCTCCCTCCTCTCTTCCCTCCACCGATCTCCTGGACATGGAACATCCCGTGATGGCCCTAGGTGCAGGATACATCGGGAATCCTGGACGAGGTGAGCTGAACACTTGTAGCTGTGACCTGCAGCTGGGTGGGTGGGGACAGAGGGAAGGAGAAGGCCCACCTCTGGGCAGGTGCTCCAGAGCCATGTGGGTTCCTGGTGCCCCAGTGGGCATCTGCCACTCAGGGACCTGACTGGATTTCATTCCCCACACTCCGTGTAGACCCAGGGCTGCCTGGGGTATATCCTGGCGTGATTCTGGCCCCAGAAGGCTTGCTGCCCTGTTGGAGGCCAGATTCACCCAGACCTCCTGGCAGAAATAGAGTCTCATCTGGCTGAGTACCAGGTGGCGTGTTTTCAAGAATAAAATGTTATAAGGGGCCAGAGTAGTCAAGGAAGCCTTTCTGGTGATGGTAGCATTAGCCAGACCTTGCTGCAGGAAGACGGGGAACGTGCCTTTGGCTGAGGGGGCCAACCACCCGTTTAGGGCCTGGCTGCTTTAGGGGCCAGTGGGGTTGGGGGTTCCTTCTGGAAGAAGATTGGGGTTTGCTTCTGGAGGAAGTAAGACTACCTCCTTTGCCATGAGGGATGAGGAACGTGTTCCCCTGTGGCCTCCTGCACATCTGTGAGCGGGTCCTCAGGAGGGAGCAGGGGCAGAGGCCTGGGCAGGGAGACGGGAAGGAGAGCCCTGGTCAGATGGGTTGGGAAAAGGGCAGCCACTTCCTGCCATCAGGGAATCCCCAGGCTGGGAGCGGACACCATTTGACATTTTCAGTGCAATTTGGACTTGAAGTGCAGGGTCAGGATGTGGGATCCGCAGGCCCCGCGCCCCTTACCTCACTTCCTTTTGCTCCCAGACCGAGGTGGGGTCCGCCAAGGGAGCTGGCCATAATTGTGCCTGACAGGCAGCCTCCTGCTTCTGGCCACAGTTGCGAAAGACTGCCGATTTGGAAAGGGGAGCGGAGTCCTGTCCAGGGAAGCAGCACGGAGCCCTTTCTCTTGATTGAGAGCACTTTGTGGCCAAAACCCACAGCCTGCTCTGAAGAAGACCCAGCCCAGGGATGAGTTATTAAAAAAAGTTAAAGTCCTTAATAACTGGATTTGTAATATGTAACAGTGAAGGCTCAGATTCCGAGAGCAGGGATCTGGCTGTGGTCTCATTGTCAGGAAGCAAATCAAAATTTGCCGCTTTTGGGCCAGACCCCGAAGAGGGCCAAGTGTCCTGCCGTGGAGCCAGCCAAGCCACAGACTGAGATGGGGTGTGGGTCAGCAGGGCCAGAGGAGAGCCCAGCTTGGGGTCTGCCGGGCACGGGGCGGGGCTGAGTCAGCAGGATGAATGGAGTATCAGCTGGTCGAGGGAACGACCCCAGAAGATGATCTTGTGGACCCTCTCCTTCTCAGGGGCCCCGAACCCAGACCTGGGGCTCCGCGGCTCGGCCGCTTGCTCTGCGCTTGAAGGCTAAGCCTCATCCCAAGGTCCTGGGTCCTTTTTAGTTTCAAGAGCCCCCGGGGACAGGTCAGTCAAGCTGCAGCTTTGGGGCCTGCAGGAAGCCCGAGGTCTTAGCAGGAGTTTTCTGTCTTTGCTGTGGCCAAGCTCCTGCCTCGTATCCCCCCATTCAGCCCCCTCCAGGCTCCCAGCCTGGTCTCCGGGAAGAGTGCGCCAGCTCTCCCTGAGGGCTGTAAGAAGGCACGCTGGCAGGTTCGGTTCTGGGCCACTGGCCATGGGAGCCCTCGAGAGTCTGGGAACAGATGGGCAGATGGGTTTGTTAGGAAGCTGTGCAGCCGCCGGGGGCGAGGGTTGGGGAGTCAGGGGCAGGACCAGGTAAGAGGCTTTTGCGACTCGGAAGGATGGTGTAAGGATGGCCTTTCTGGCGGGGAGTGCCCCTGGCCAGTGCATCCCATGCCCGTGTGGGAGACAGTGTCCAGGAAAGACATCTGCCCATGCTGGGCCGATGGCTCCCAGAGCGGATGGAGGACCGTGGGGATGGCTTCTTGGAAGAGGTGACACTGAGTTAGCATCTGAAGCAGGGATTGCCAGAAGAGGTTGGGGAGGGGGGTCGAGGTGGCAGTGCTTTGGGCTGGGGCCAGTTTGTTGGGTGACATGACTTCCCCTCTCCCAGGCTTATGCCTGTCTGGAGTAGCCCTCTCTGGGAGTTCTGGTGGGGGGAATCTGGACTCCTGCCTTGTGTCTTTGAGGCTTTGGTGATGTCTGGGAGACCCTTGCAGAGAGCATGGATGAGGGGAGGACTTCCTTCCCCAGCTCCCCAGTCTGTCTTTCTGTCAGGGTACAGTAAGAATCCCCCCCTTCCTGAGCCTTGTTCGCCTTCTCCTCTTCCGCTCTCCCTTCCTGTTTCCCTCTTTCTCAGTTCGCTCCTTGGCCTCTGGCTCCTTCTCTCCCTCCTTCTCCCGCCTCTTCTGAGCCCTCTGTCTCGTTTCTTTTCCTTTTTGTCTGGAGAACAAAGGCGGTCCGTGCTGCCAAGGGGAATGAGTTCAAAGAAACTGCAATTTTAGATTTCCTGAGAACTGGAGAGCGTGCACATGCACGTGTGAGTGTGTGCGAGCGTGCACACGCGCAGGAACACACACACCCACCCACGTGTGTGTGCGCACACACCCCCGCCACAGGGGTGGCAGGAGAGGGCCCCCCCCTCCAGGATGTGGAGAATGTGCAGAGGGAGAGCCCACCTGGGCACGCTGTAGGTGGAGCTGGGGCTTGCAGACCTGACCATCGAAGGGGGGCGTGGTTAAGTGCATTTCCCACCGCTTCTGTCTTGCTCCAGGGCAGGCAAGGGGATGCCCTGGTGGAAGGGACTGCAGGCTCCGTGGCTGTTGTCGCTGAGGGCTCAGGGGGCCAACCAGATGTCACTCTATCCCCTTCCAACTTCAGGATATGGCTTTTAGTCTGAGATGTACACGAGGTACTCTCCCGCACCCCCAAATCCACTAGAAGGAAAATTTTGGTGTTTTGCAATCAGGAAAATAAACCCAGTGGTCCCCCCATCCCCCTTTCCCTCCCCCAAGGCCTTAATTTAAAACACTGTTTTTCCTGGGAAGTGTAATTAGAGCAACATGTTGTTCCTAACGAGCTGGGTGGGGCAGCAGACAATGGAGCCCTCCCAGCACGCCTGGCTGCCCGCGCCTGCAGCCCCTCAAGGAGCCAGGATCTGAGCTCCAGAGGGTCCCCTGACTGTACCCTGCTGGGGGAGGTGGGGGTCTATGGGGCTACTGGTAACACGACTACTTAGGAGGCTGGGGGAGCTCAACGCTTCTCCCAGCCCTGCCCTGGGAATGAATGTCCGTCTAGGGTGTTGGCCCTCGGACCTAGGGGAGGAAGGCCCCCTCATGGCTTGTCCTTGGCTGTCTGTACTGAGCTGATCCGCGGGACAGATAGACTGAAGAGGGCATGAGGGTAGATTTTGCTCTGCTGGGGGAGAGAGCCTTATCGATCCTTGGGTCCTGTCCTCTTGATCGGAGGCAGTTCAGCAAATGCCCGGCCCACCTGTAGGACCCATCAGTGGAGCAGCCCCACGTCTGCCCTGAGCTCAGGCTGGGTGGGGAGGGTGAGCAAAAGAGGCATTGGTCAAATGTGGCTTCATCTAACTAGACTTATATTGTATGGCTGCCCTTGAGGTCTGTGGTCCTCAGAGTCCCCGTCTCACATAGGACGGTGATTTAGGATATCCTGGTGACACTTCAAGGTGACACTGCCCCCTTGCCAGGCAATGCTGACGTGCTTCCCTGTAGGTGATGAGGATGGCGGCAGCCACTGAGGATCACTGGCCTGGGAGGAGGTGTTGAGCCCCTCTGGAAGGAGGAGTGGGCCATCTGGCCAGGGCCTTAGGACTCTCACAGTGAGGTGTCAGAGACTAGTCAGGACCTTGGGAAACGGGGCCACAGGGTCACTTAGATGTCAAAGAAGCCGGAGAATAGAGCGATAAGAAGTTCTGGAGGGGTTGGGAGATTTTCTGGAAGATGGAGAGCTTCAACGAGGCCCTGAGAGATGTGTTAGATTCCAGAAGGTGTATGAGAAGACCATTCGGACAGAGGGAGCGATAAGCAGGCACGGGGGCGGGGGGGGGGGAGGTTGGTGAGGGCCTGCGGGCAGGCTGGCACAGACAGGAGCACTGGGGAGGGGGGGAGGAGGCGCTGGAGTCGGTTCTTCATTCAGCTGTCCTCCCACCTATTCATCCTGTCGCCATCCCTCCCTCCCCTCAATTACCCAGTCATCATCCCGTAGTTATTGGACAGGGATTTCAGCTCTGGCCCCTGGGTGCAGAGATGCTGGTTTAACACACGCAGATGGCACAGGGTGGCATGTCTTTCCGTGGGAGTGAGTCTACTTGCTGCGGAAGCCATGGGGGTGCTTAGCTTAAGCTCGAGACACCAGGGGAGATTTAAATGGAGATCTGAGGTCTGAGTAGGAGGTAGCCAGATGAAGTGGGCTGCAGATTTCAGACAGAGGAACCAGCCACTCCAAGCCTCAAAGGTAAGGAGAGTGTGCTGCCTCCTGCCACCTGCTAGTGTTCAGAAGGTCCAGTGTTGAGCATGTGCGGGGAGGTGGCTCATCACTGTCTGGGACCCCGGAAGGGAAGGTTAACTAGTGAGAGGCAAGACCAGAGAAGTCAGAAGGAACTAGAAGGTGAGGGGCTTTGGAGGCCATGTTAAGGAGTTTGGACTTCATCCTGAATGGCTGGGGAACGTTTGATAGGTTTTAAACAGAATGACATTCTAGAAAGATCCCCCTGGCAGCATGCATTGGCTCTTGGGAAGCGATTTGCAAAACCAGATGCAAGGAGACCACTTAGGGGGATGCTGGTGAGTCCAGGTGAGAGAGGGTGAGGGTGCGAACTGAAGGAAGGAGACAGGTGGATGGGCATGCGAGAAGTTTAGGAGACAGAATCATGAAGACCAGGCGGTCCATTGGACACAGGGATGAGGGGGAAGAGAGCCAAGGGGGCATGGGGCTTTTTGGCTTGATCGTCGAGGTGGATGGTGGGGCTGGTTTCTGAGATGACATTGGGGAGAGCAGGTTTTGAGGGGAAAGTTAGAGAATCTGTTTTGGGACCAGTTTAGTGTTAGAGGCCAGTAGGGAACATGGGTGATCTGAGCAGTAAGAGGTTGGCAATGTGGGTCTGGAGCTTAGGGGAGATGCCTGGAGGCAGAAAGCCCAGGAGAGGGCTGGGCAGAGGAGGAGACTCAGCCAGCAGAAGGTGGAGAGGGGGAAGGGGCAGCGGAGAGGAAGCAGAGAGATGGTTTCAGGAAGGAGGCTGAGGTCAGTTGGCACAATGATGCTGTTGAGGGAGTGGGAGGGATGTGAGCCTGCCAGTGTCTTTTGGGCTGAGCTGCAAGCGGGTTGTTGTTGACTTTGGACAGAGAAGTTTCTGGGGCAGGGGTGCTGGGGGCAGAGCTGAGTGCATTGGGCAGAGGGCCTCGTGGAAGCGAAGGAGAGGCGGTGGAAAGATGCAGACCTTTTCAGGGAGAGAAGGGAGGGGGAGGGAGGCTGGTGAAAGACACAGAGAGCAGGGCAGGGATGGATCCGAGAGACCATCTTTAAATGGGGGATGGGGGACTGTGGTGGCGGTTTGCAGGCTGGGTGGGGGTGGGGGGGGTGGGCTGAAGAGGCAGGGATCCCGGTGACAAATGGTGGGGAGCAAAGATGTGCCTGGGTCCCTGGGGACAGTGAGGTGGACAGAGATGTCTTTGAGATGAGAATGGTGGCCTCACGCCGTGCCAAGGAAGCTGCCGGCGGACACACGTCTAACCACTGTCTCTGCTTGTTTCCTCCTTCTACTTCCGCTGGGCCTGGCATTCCACAGCTGTGTGCACCTGCCTTCTTCCTCCAGGGCCTCCTCCAAACGGTACTGGAGCCTCGCCTTCTCGAGGTTCTTGTTCCCTGTCCTCCACATAAACAGGTTCCTGAAAATGGGGAGTCTGGTCCTCAGCCTGTAGAGAGGAACGTCGTCACCATGGAGCTCAACAGAGCCGGGAGGAAAGACAGAACGTGGAAATGAGGGAGAAACAGGAATCAAAGGGACACTGCCCAGAGTTTGGGGGTCTGGAGAGAAATGTTCTGGGTGGGGGAATGTAGTAATGAGTTTTCCTGGTGATTCGGGAGAACAGCATAAACATGTGAGAAAGATTTGATCTTTCTGCTTCCCTGATCCCTTCTCTTTGTTCCTCTTGGTCTTGGGTTTTTGGCCCTGGGCCCCCCCACTTTGGGCTGAGCATCAGCCTTAAGCAGGCCACGAACAGGCCATGAACGGGCCTTCAGGCAAAACCCTTCTTTTAAAGAGCCCTGCCTCTGCCCTCCAGGCCACTGCTTACGTGAACTGTGACGCACACAGTGCCCCCTGGAGTTGTGCTCTGGGGCAGCTCGGCACATCGCCCCTCCTCCTGACAGCATCTGTCTCCCAGCCAGTCTGAAAATATAGGTACTTCCTCTCTCACGTCACCTGCATTGAAGGTCTGGAGGAAGATTAGGAATTCCTTTGCTTGGTGCCCGCAGGACATAGGGGTAGATAATTACAAAGCCAGCGTTGTTCTGAGAGATGCTTCTGGTGGCCCGGTTCTCCTCAAGTGACCCTGGAGAGCAACAACACTGATGGTAACAACAATGGTACTGACAACAGTCGGGTCACCCTTCCAGTTGCTGCAGTTCACTCAGCAGCTCCTGGGTGCCAGACACTCTGTTTGTTCTCTCACTGAACTGTTGGAGCAGGCTCGTGAGGGTATTGTTATCCTGGATCTTCCGAGGAGGGTAATGAGTCACAGACGTTGAGTAATTTGCCCAAGGTCAAACAGCTAGAAAGCGGCAGGGCTGGAACCAGAACTGAGGTCTGTCTGATTCTAGAAATGAGCTTCTTACCGCTGCAGGTCAGGGAAGTGTCGTGTCATCAGTGTGTCACTGGGCAGGAGTGACAGCTGGGGTTGGTTGTGAAGTGATTCATGGATGCAGGAGGAAGCCAATGTGTGTCAGTGCTCCAGCTGCTCCCACCATCTACGTCAGAGCGTTTGTACATGGATGCACCATCCTTTGAGAAGGAGCCCCAAGCTAGTCACTTGGAGAATTAATCCATGGATTCCATTGTTTGTTAAATGAGATTACAGAAGGCAAGCTCTGTAAAGTATCCAGCGTAGCCCTTTTATTTATAGTGAACATTTCATGAGGGTCAGGGCCTTCTTGCATGGACGTGTGGGTTGTGCACTGCACAAGGACTCCGTGTCTAAGGGGAGGCAATTTCCAGTGCAGACATCATATATTTGTATTTATTATAACAATTTCCCAGTAGGTGGCAGTAAAGTGTCTTGTTCTAATAAACTAGTAAAATATAACGATTTTCTGACGTGGAAGTAAAGAGTCTTCAGGAAGGGATATCTTTCTTTAATTGCCACAAAGGTGCCACGTGGGCTAGTAGAGCTGTTGTGGGTTCACATGAACCAGGCATTCTCTTGAGTGTGAGTGTTAACTTCTTCAAGCCTCACACTAATCTTTAGATGGTGGCAACTTTCAATGACCATTTTATAGATGAAAAAACTGAGCCACAGAGAGGAAATAACTTAGCTAACGGAGCAGCTGGGGGAGTGGAGCGTGTGTTTCTAACCATCGTGAGACTTGGTAGTTGCTCGATCCACAGCGGTACCTGCCTGCTTTGCCCCAGCTGCTTCCCTGCGTATTTCTTCGTGATCGCTGGGGATTCTTGCCCCAGTCTTTGTGGCAAACCCTCAGTAGGCAGAGTTGACAGATGCTGCTCTCGTCTTTGGTCTGTGGTGGTAATGGAGTCTCCCCAGCAGCTACCTTTAGTGCCTGCGGACGACGGGCACCTATATCCTCTTCTCCTGTTTGTAAATTTTCTTTCTGCCTCACAGAGAGCAGGTATTCTGTCTTCATGGTGGACAGATGTGAGAAGTGGGGGGTTGGGGCTGGCAGGTGTCTGGGCGTGGTGTGGGGGATGGAGACAGGACACCAGGGGGGATGGTAGGTCGGGAGGGTCTGAGCCTAGAGTCGGGAGAACCGGGCTAGGGGGAGGGTACCTGGTCCTCTCTGGGACCAAGCGGGGCTGGAGTGGGTGTGCTAGGATGCAAGTGGACAGTGTGTGTGTGTGTGTGTGTGTGTGTGTGTGTGTGTGTGTGTGTGTGAGATGGGGAGACCCTGAGCAGCTCACTGGTGCCTCAGAGCCTGCGTTATGGAGGAGGGGTGACCTGGGGTTCATGTGAAACAAGGTGACCTGAGTCCTGGGCCAAGGTGCTCGAATGGTGATGCTGGGAAAGATGGTGCCTGGCAGAAACTGACTTCGTTTTCTTGTTTTTGCCTGCTTGCCCACTTGTGGCCTTTGCCTCTCTGTTTCTGTCTCTCCACACATGTCCCTCTTTCTGTCCTGACTGTCCTTCCCCTTTTTCATCTCTCTGCCTTGGTCTTCCTGCCACCGCTGTCTCCGTCCTGCCTGACACCCCCTGCAGTCAGAGGACACAGACCTGCCCTACCCACCGCCTCAGAGGGAGGCCAACATCTACATGGTTCCCCAGAACATCAAGCCGGTTCTCCAGCGCACTGCCATAGAGGTGAGTCTGGCTCTGGGGTGGGGAGGCAGCCTGGCCCCTTCTGTTCCTGGCCCTGGCTTTGCCTGGGGCCTGGGGCCTTTCCAGCTGCTCGCCTCACTCTGTGTCCCCAGATCCTGGCATGGGGCCTACGGAACATGAAGAGTTACCAGCTGGCCAGTATCTCCTCCCCCAGCCTCGTGGTGGAGTGCGGGGGCCAGACGGTGCAGTCCTGTGTCATCAAGAACCTCCGGAAGAACCCCAACTTCGACATCTGCACCCTCTTCATGGAAGTGGTAAGCCTGACCTCCTTGCCGACTCCTTCCAGAGTCCCGGTGCCTAGAATGTCCTCAGGGCTCCGAGCAGCTCGGGTGTCTGCTCAGACTCCCTGTGGGGTGCTGGCTAGGTCATGGCATCTTTCCCACCTCATTTCCTCCGTGGAAATGGGGAAGCGGCGCTCACCCTCTCATCACTGGAAGAGTTGAAGCCTGTGAGCAGCACAGATGGGGTCAGCTTGCTCCTTCCTACCCAGACACTGAGGCATAGAAGTCCCAAGGACCCACCCTTCCCTACCAGGGCAGTTCTCAGCCTTCTGGAGCTCTCCTCAGGGGCCCGCCAAGGCTCTGACCTTCCGCCAAACCTTCCCTGACTGGGTCCTCCTCCAGCCTCGCTGTGGGCTCACCCCCACGGCCCGCAGGCCCCCAGCCCTCCGCAGCTTCCCGGGCTGCCTGGGCCTAGTGGCCGGAGTAAGGCAAGTCTGAGGAAAGGAAAATGGTTTGCAAGATGAAAGCACTATAGAAATTCCAGGCCCAGTGGCTGTCAACAGGAGCCTCCTTTTGGCTGAGCCAAAGCCGCCACCGAAGGAGAGCATATAAATTATTTCAAGTTGTGTTCAAAGTGCTTTTGGGGCTGGGGTTGGGAGGAGAAGAATCTGGGTCTGTAAGCCAACTCTTGAGTATCCACTTGGGGGGGACTGTCTGCAAGAAATGTTGAGTCCTGGGCCAACTTCTCCCTTCTTCCCCTCCCCGACCAGTGAGGGTTCAGGGAAAGTAGACTTGTTTTAGCTTCAGGCTGAGCTGGATGTGTTTGGAAGGTAAGGCTGTGGGGGAGAAGTCAGCCTCTGCATACGGCATGCAAGGGGCAGACTGAAAAGCTGTGTGGCTTCTCTTGCCCTGGCTAGCTCCTGGGTTCGGCCAACCACCACTTTGGATTTATGGCTCTTGGGGGTTAGGTGTGGGTTTATAGTCATTCTCCACTCCTTGAACTTGTTCTGTGAAGGAGAGCCCCCCACCCCCCGCCCCGAAGCCTCCAGAGATGGGTTCAGGCCACCGCCTAGAGCTTCCCTCCCATTCTGTCCAGATGCTGCCCAGGGAGGAGCTCTACTGTCCCCCCATCGTGATCAAGGTCATTGATAACCGCCAGTTTGGCCGCCGGCCTGTGGTGGGCCAGTGTACCGTACGCTCCCTGGAGAGCTTCATGTGTGACCTGTACTCCGAGGAGAGTCCGTCCCCACAGGGCGGCCCAGGTAGGGCATGGGGCTGTTGAGGGAGACGCCAGGGCAGAGGGGCTGGGGCAGGTGGGGCTTCCCAGGTGAGCCCTCCTCTTACCAGGACCTGAGCGAGAAGTGGTTTCTGCTTAGCTGACCAGGACCGGGAGGGTGGGAATCTTGCCTTCCTCGGGGTATCACTGAGCTCAGGGTTACTGAGAGGCCAGGGCTGCGGTGGGAGGATGTGGGAGAATAGTTGAGGGAGAGAGAAAGGAAGGGATTCCATGGGATGAGGAGGGAGAGAGAGAACCGGGGAGACAGGGAATGTGAGAAAAAGATGGGAGAGACAGAGATGGGAGAGGGAAGAATTGGGTGGGAAGAGAAGGACACAGGTTGAGAAGTGTGGAAGGCTGAGGCCCTCTTGTGTCAGTATCCCTGCTGAGTCTTATGGCTGGAGAGGGATGAGCTCCTGAGGGAGGCGCTCTCGGGCCCGGATACCGTTCTTCCCTACAGATGATGTGAGTTTACTCAGTCCTGGGGAAGACGTGCTCATTGACATCGATGACAAGGAGCCCCTCATCCCCATACAGGTAAGATGAGCACCGGGTTCCTGGGGAGAGACACCGGCTCCGTGGGCCTTGGCTGCCCCTCCCCCTTCCTCCTACCCTGGGGGCTGGACACTGTGTAGGTGGAGGAACCCAGATGGGAGCTTTCAGTCTGGTCAGGAGCGGGGTGGAGGGGTTGGGGGAAGGTTGTGTGCGGTCTCCTGAGCAAAAACCACTCATTTTCCCCAAAGCCTGTGAAAAAAATGGGCCCTCTGCCTAGAGGGCCATGTTGAGGGCTCTCCCTGATAATTACTCAGGAAATCATGGTGGGGGCAGCAAAGAGAGAGAAGGAAGACAGGGGAGAGAGTGACCAGGCAGTGTTGAGGTGCTCCAGCCCCGTTGCCTTACCCCAGCCAGAACCCTGCTTAAGGCTAGATTCATCTATAGGCCCATGCGTGAGGGCACCTTGGAAGCAGCTGAAAAGGAGGGGGTCTGTGTCCAAGCCAATAGTCCCTCTTGCCCCATTCCCTCCACCTCCAGGAAAAGAAAGGGTGAGGGGCAGGAGGGAGATCTTATTCCAAGGGAATCCAAGCCTGTGGATAGGAAAGAGGCATCCCTTTGCGATGCACTCGGCAACCAAGGGCCAGCTACTGACCCAGAGTCCAATGCCGAGCTGCCGGCCAGGAGGTCTGCGGCATCTCTTACGGAGCAGGGAGCACGCTCCCTGCCCTTGGGCCCTGGGCTGCTCTAGTTCCTGTAGGGCCAAGGTCACCCAGTCCTTCCCTTGGTGGAGATGGCCTCACAGCAAGCACCAGCCTTGACCTGCTGTCTGTTCCAGGGGTTCTGCCCTCCTCCCGGCTTTGCATGATGCTGGTCACGGGTCACACCCCTGGCACCTGGGGCTCCCAGAGCTTCCCCGCTGCCCGGAGGCAGAACCTCCAGCCTGTGTAGACTATACATGTGTCCTTAGGTTCTTGGCCTGTTTATTGACCCAGGGACGGCATCCCGCTTCAGGAGGTTCTGTTTTCTTTAAACCACCAAACAAATATCGGCCTCAGGAGCAAGAGAATGTGCTGGGGTGCTGAGTTGGGCTCAGGACCTCAGAGCTGCCCTGGCGATGTGTTTACAGGACTCCCCTCTAGCGTTTAGGGTTGATTTCTGCTTCTCTTCCGCCTGTGCACCTTTCACCTTTGTGCCGCTTCCAAGGGAGCATCTCTGGTATGAGCCTAGCTGCTGCTGAGACAAGAGGTCTCGCTCTATAGTTTCTCTGATGCTAAGGGTCCTCAGAAGTCCCACACTCTCCGTCTCTCTTACCTCTGTGACTCTCTGGGGTTCTGCCCACCATCCTTGCTTCTGGGGACACCTTCTGGTCTATTCCTGATCATTCTTTAAGACTCAACTTAGGTGTGGTCACTTCTGTCCAGGATGTGTCCCTGGCTCTCTCCCTTCCGCAAGTCCTGTCTCTGCAAATGTCAGCACCTTCCCCGGACCAGGCTCAGGGAAGTCAAGGGGTGCAATCCTTTTGTGTCCTCAATGCCCAGCACAGGACTGGTTTAAAGGAGGTGCTCAGTGAAGTCTAGCTGGATGGGTGGATGGACAGATGGATGGATGGGTGGGTGGATGGATGGATGGATGGATGGATGGATAGATAGATGACCTGCCTATTCTCCATGTGGGTCTGAAGAGGAGCTTCACTAGACTGGGAAAAACCAAGTAGAAATTCTGGATGGTCCTACCAGGATTTAGCTGTGTTCAATACTAGTGCCTTCTGGCCTGGGTAGGTGTTTGTAGCTGAATTAGGCAGATAATTAGCCCCAAACTCCAGGCTTCCCAATCCTGGCTCCTGTTTCCCGCCCCCTCAGTGGGCTGTCTGGGTCTGTGCGGGGAAGTGCAGGGCTTGCCCAGCAGGATTTCCGTTCTGTGTGTGCTGCCCTCAAAATGTCTACAGACTCAGATGGTGGAGGGGGGACTATTTTGAGTCCTGCTGGCTACAGGCACAGCCAGAGGCAGACGGGTAGGAGGCCCAGTCTGGACACCCTCCCGGCGTTGACATGAGTGAACCGGGGCTGCGGTCTGAGCCAGCGCAGGGTCTGTGCTCTTCGTGGGAGTCCATGGCCACTCTGGCTAGAGCTGCTGGCCAGGCAAAGGGTGAGGAGCTGGGATCTGGGCTCCTGGAGGTGTGGCCACATGTGAAGGGGCTGGGCTCTCAGGGCCTCAGAGGGGGGCCAGGAGAAGGAGGAAGTGAGATTTGTCTGCTCTGATGGAGGAGGCTTGGACCCTGGCCTCACTGAGCTTCCTGTCTGATGGAGGAGACAGAGCCCTCCTCTCAAGGAACCCTAGGCCAGCAGGGAGACCAGTGCCGGTCTCCAGCAAGCCCTGGCCTGGTGGCATCTGATGGGGGACTTGGGAAAAACCAATTCTGCATTGTGTTTTTCTCTGAGATCCAGTGATCGTATTTGGTTGGACAGGAAATCTTTTGCTCCCTCTGGCTCTCCTGCACACCGCTCGGCACTTGGGAGGACCAGCCATTCTGAGGCAGATCAAGGAGGCAATAGGCACCAGTTCCAAATGGTTTGCTAGATAATTCTGGCTGGGCTCATATCCCTTCTCCCCTCCCCCGGCTAAAATAGAAGTCCCTGCCCTCTGGGGACTGGAGGGATGAGAAGTCTGGCAGAATCTGGATTGTGCCTGGCTCGTGTCTGTCCACCCCGTGTTTCTCAGCAGCCTGTTTCCTGCTCATGGTGATGTGGCCCCCCTGCTGAGCTCACTGGGTCCTGGCTGCGGACCGGCTGAGGACTCCTCCCCAGCCTCAAATGCTCTTGCCAGATCCGGCTTCGGTCTTCGTCCCCTGTCTCCTTCTTCAGTGGTACTTCCTCTCTGCTGAGGAGCCTCCGTGCCATTACTGGCTCAGTTCCTGGGAGGAGTCTGCCACCCATTAGAAATGTCATCTCAGACTCTTTGCTGATGCTGTCGTTGGGCTGACCCAGCAGAGAGTTTTTCAGGTTCCTAGAAATGTTTGGTTTCTGTCAGAAGGAGCCAATTCTAGAGATGGTCCGAAATGTATGTATAAGCGGGTCTGTCCACTCGGCCTTGTTGGGCTTCTAGGGAGGCAGCCGTGTCGGAGCGAGGAGGGCCCCGTGGGGTGGGTGCTGGCCTCTTGCACTCTTCTCTGGGGACAAGGGTCCGCAGGAGATAGGCTCACGTGAATTAACTCCACGGTTCCTTCCTGGTCTGTGCAGCTCTCCTTTGTGTAGATTTTAGACCTGTAGCCTGGGGGTGGGGTAGTGTGTATGCGTGCACGCGAGTGTGTGTGAGGGGTGGGGCAGCTGGGGGCAGGTGTGTGTGCAAGGTGTGTCTAGACTTGGTAGGTGGTGTTGAGGAGTCATGGCCTTGACTTTGACCATTCTGAGGGCAGGCCTGGGTATGTCCTCAAAGAGGGAGCACAGACCTTATTTCATTCCTTTTAATGCTCTGATTTTAAAAAGGATATATTAATTTTTCTCTGGCTATAAATACATATTAATTACACGATATTTTGAAACTGTAGGATAATTGTGAACAAATAGACATCCCCTCCAACCAAGGACACAATCAGAATGAACTGCTACCAACATAGCCTTCTCCATCCTTTCCTTTCCCCTGAGCTTCTCTCTCTGTCGCTGACTCTGAATCAGACTCTGTTTCTCTCTTTAAAACATAGTTGGGGTCTCTGTTTACTAATCTGCTTTTTCATTGAGCTGGTTCTTGGTGTTCTGATTTGAAGCGGTGGAGAGAAAGAGCGTGCAAGACACACACAGAGCACCCCCCCCCATCTCCTACTGAGGGTCTGGAAGCTCAGAGTAGAGGCGGTGCCCCTGCCCACCCCGCCCATCCCGCACCATGCAGGCGCTGAGATGCCCCTGGAGTTACCTGGTCACGGGTGACTCTTACCTATCATTCTGCAAGCCCACCCTGGGTAGGGGGGCTCCCCTGTAAGTCTCCAGAGAAGGAGAATTTCTGGGTCTGGGGGTGGGGACCATGTGCATGGTGAAGAGGGATAAAGAGAATGCCTTGAAATTTTCACCCCGGTTGGGAGATGAGAGGTGAGTAGCTAATCTCATGTGAGATGGTCTGGCAGCTGGGCACAGAGATCAGGGACTCTCTCGGCCCCTGTGGGTCAGCAGGGGCTAAGTGATCAGGAACGCTTCTGCGGGTGGCTGGCCTCAGAGGCCGGTGGGGTTAGAATAGCAGAGGGGAGAGGGCTTTCCTGGTGGGCAAAGGAATGGGAGCACGGGCTCGGCAGTGGGACTCCGTGTACGAGTGTGTGTGCATGCACGTGTGTTTGTGTGTGTGTGTGTGTGTGTGAGGCGGGCAGGTACTGGAGGAAATGCAGGCTGGCGTGGAGAGGGCATCAGAAGGTGGGAAGACCCGCTCCCCGCGCTGTGGGCTGGGGTGCTGAGGCCAGCCACTCCCCGGCTCCCGGCTGGGGCTCATTTTGAGCCTGCTGGTCCACTTATAGTCTCTGGGACGCCGTGAAGGTGGCAACGTGCTCCCAGAACTGGAGCGGCAAATTATGCCCGAGTCCCAAAGGGGAACGTGTAATTTCGGAAGCGGGACCAGATCTTTGGAGCTCTATGTTTAGCTTTATTTTTTCTCCCTTTTGCTCTGGTGAACTGCCGGTTTCCCTCTCACCTTTCTAAAAACAAACTGTATTAAAAATAACAAGAAGGCTTCTGTGAGGTTCAGAATGAGAGCGGGAGGGGCAGAGGCGGCCGGGGGGTTGTGTGGAGTTCACCCAGTCTCTGCCAGGGGTCACACCACACCCACCAACACATGTGGCCAGCCCCCCGGCACCATCCAGCGGCCTGGCCTGCTGCCCACTGGCCATTGCCCGTGCTTCTGGCTCTGAGCAGCCGTAAGGCTGGTTTAGGGGAGGCTTGGATCCCCTCAGTGATTCCCCCTTCACAGGGCAGGGATGGGTCTTTGGGTTCCAAGACTTCCCTCTGGGTCCCAGCAGACTTCCTCCTGCCCTTCCTGAGCCCTTTCTGACCCCCACGTGAGTGAGCCTCCCAGGTTCTTCCTGCCAGAGAGAGGACAGCCACCTGGGGCTCAGCGTCCCGTGGAGTCTCCTGGAGCCCCCTGCTCAGGGTTCAAGGCAGAGAGGGTCTAACTCTGGGAGTCTGCATCCTGGCTGGTCTCCTCAGCCCTCCAGCCTTATTTGCCTGCGGCCTAGTGCCTTCCTTCCTGAGCCAAGCCATTTGCTTTCTCGACTGTGCCTCCTTTTATTCCTCTACTCCTTGCACTTGTTATCTCCTCTGCCTGGAATGCACCTGCTGGCTCTGCCACCTAGACTGGCACTCACTCACCCAGAGCCCCATCACCTTCTCTGGGACCATGATAGTGATCTCTGAAAAAGTCACCTGTCTCCAGTCCGGACTCCTGAGGCTCTATGGACTACGCAGCCCAGGGATTCACCCTATAAAGTACTGAGTCACGGGACCAGAAGACTGCAGGCAAGGATCTGATGCCAGAAAGGCTGCAGGAGGTTTTCTCTAGGATAGCAAAGGCGTGTTGGACTATAACACTCTTAAAGCCCCCCTTTTACAGCCTTTGGGGAAGCTGTAAGATGCCCTGGTTCTTATCTTTGAAACTAGACTTAGGAACCGTGCCCAAGCAGGGATTGGTGTGGTCCAGCTCTTAGAAGAAACCGCCAGGGATGATGGGGAGCTTGGAGGACGTCTGAGATCGGGAGGTTTGGGCAGGGAGAGTATGTGAGAATGGCATTGCGTGAGCAGTGCCAAGGGCAGTGAGAACGTGGGCAAGAGAGGGGCATTGGCTGAGCCCCTAACACGGGCCTCAGCTGTGCTAGCTGTGTATGGCCTTTAGCTCCATACTCACTGTTGCCTTGGGAGCTGGGCTTTGTACCCATTCTCTGGATGGGGATGCTGGCTCAGAGAGGTCAGGGGACTTGACCAAGGTCACACAGCTAGCTGATAGAACAGTGGGGCCAGGATTTGGACCCAGTCTTATCTAACTCCGAAACACATGCTCCTCCCGTAACTTCTGCAGCCTCCCCTGGTTGGAGCGCTGTCCTTCCTCAGGGCTGCCCAGTCTTCCCCGAAGTGGTTTCTCTAAACCTGTTGCTAACCAGCGTGTTTAATTTGTAGCTTGCAGATGGTCTGTTGGGCTCTGCCCCCACTAACATGGCATCCTCTCCATCCAGTCTTCATGTATGTATTGTTTACTATTTGTGGGCTCTTTGATTTCCCTGAGGGGCTGGGGGTGGGGGTAGGGACTGAAGGCAGGAAACAGAGGAAGGAGAGTGGGAGGGTAAGAAAGGAAGTACATTTGACCCTTGAACATGGGGGTTAGGGGCGCTAGCCCCCACATGGTAGAAAAGTCACAGATAACTTTTGACTCCTCAAAACCTTGACTACTACTAGCTTACGGTTGACTAGAAGCCTTTCTGATAACATAAATAGCCAATAAACACACATTTTGTATGTTGCATGTATTACGTACTGTATTCTTACAATAAGGTAAGCTAGAGAAAAGAAAATGCTGTTAGGAAAATCATCAGGAAGAGAAAATACATTTACAGCAGTGTATTGTATTTATTGGAAAACTCTGTGTATTAGTAGACCTATGCTGTTCAAACCCACGTTGTTCGGGATCAACTATATTTTCTGAGATCCAGCAGAGAACAGTGACCTGTCCTGTGTCGTGGAGGAGGGGTGGGGGGGAAGCTAGGGGGAGATTCTCAGAAACAGACAGCGCTGAGTTATCTCTTAGTGCATCTGGCGGGTTTTACCTTAATCCTGGGATTTACCTTAGTCCTGTTTACTGGCATGAGGACCAGAGGGCTGGTTGGGGTTGCACGGGCCAGTGGAAACAGGGAAGTCTCTAGATTAGATCTGGACTGCTGGGACATGGGGCACAAGAAGCTTCTGTGGGCAATGGCAGGGTGATTTTCTCTACTCCTCCCAGAGGCATGAAAAGTATGTGTGACTGAGGAACCTTGGTTGTCTTGAGCAGATTCTGAGATGGTTTGCTGGGCCCATGGTGTGCAACTGGGCTGCTTTCCTTGGTGTCATCTTAGTGGGTCCCTCAGGGAAGATGACTTGGTGTTTAGCCTTTGCCATGTCCTTGTGAAGTCCCACACCGAGAGCCAGAGCAGCCCCTGAGCTGCTGGGTGGCCACAAGTGATAGGACCCGCCAACAGTTAAATTCTGTTCATGGTGCCAGGGAGGCATTGCTGTATTGGCGTCTTACGGATTTCTAGGAAGAGGCAATATATATTTTTAATTTTTTTCTGCTTTATCCCTGGTAGAAAATATAGAAAACACAACACAGGGTAAAGCAGAAAGTGAAAACCACCTAGATTCCTACCAGTTGGAGATAAGCACAGTTAATATTTTGATGTGCTTACATTTTTGGATATCTTTTATGCATGTGTACATCCTTTTGTGAAAAAACAAAATTGGAATCATGTACTTTTTTATGATCTGCATTTTCTTTCATTTACAAGTATATTGTGGGTGTTTCCCCGTATCTTTATATTCTTTAAAAAACATGGCTGCCATGTCATTCCATTATATGGACACCCGTAAGGTTTTAACTACTCTCCTATCATTGGACATTCAATGATATTAATTTCCACTAGTGTCTTTTATTTTGTTTCTTGGAAGAGTTATTTTTGTTTACTCTAGATAGGTCCAGCCCATTTCATGTTTAGTCCTAGGCATTTTTATAGCCTTTGTTGCTATCTACATGGATTATCTTTTTTTTTTTTTTTTGGTGATTTGGTCTAATTGCTTATCGTTAGAGTATAGGTAAACAATATCCTGTGTATTTACTTTGAAACAGACTCTATAGTAAGCTCCTTCATTAGTTCTGAGAGCTGTTCATTGATTCTGTTGGGGTTTCCAGGTAGGTAAGATGGCTTTATTCAAACTGTAATACATATGTCACTATTTTTCGAATAATTATGCCTTATTCCTTTTTCCAGAATAACATTTGATAATTGAGCTGCTAGTGAGCAAACATGTTGAGTTACTGATTCTAATGAGAAGCTTCTACCATTTTTCCATTAATTGTGATAATGATTGGTGGTTTCAGATAGATAGTCTTGATTTTGTCAAGGTTGTATCCTTTATTATTAGTTTATTAATAGCTTAAAAATGAGGTATAGGAGTTTAATTTTATCCACTGCCATTTGGCATTTATCAAGGCGATTATTTTGTTTTCTATTGTGCTGTTAACATAATGTATAATTGTCTTGCAATCCTGGGGGTAAACCCAAATCGGTCAATTGGTCATGGTATTACGATTTACTATAATTGAAGTCCTCTTATCCAGTGCAATCAAGACAGGTAGTTGGTTGGCTAATTGAAAACATTGATCGAATGGGGACTGATTAAAAGCCATGCATACACACCATAAACATTTTATTTCTAACCCTGTCTACGTATCTTCCTATGCCAATCCCTTGATGTTGCCACGGCCTCTTTAAATCTGGATCTGCTCTCAGAGTGTCACGTCGTCCTTCTGGTATAAGCCACAGCCAAAATGCATTATCTACGATTTTTCCTTTAGGCTTGTTAAAGTTTGATGAATAGTGAATTCACCTATTGAATCACTGTGTTGTGATTCACCTGAAACTAATATTATGCTGTATGTTCATTAACTGGAATTTGAATAAAAACTTAAAAATCTCATTCTTAATTTTCATCAGTTAAAAAAATCATTAAATCCATTTTCTAGATAAGATGCCCTTTCTTTTTAAATTCAATTTGTATGTATTTTTGTAATATTGACTTGTTGATCTCATTACCATGTTGGTACAACTGGCGTAAATGGGTTTGGGAACCAGCACGGTGACTGTCGTAAGCTTGCCACTCCTCTATGGGAACTCTAGTGGCATACCAGCTTCCGGCGGGCTCTGTGCCCTAGATTGTTGGCGGAGAGAATGGACAGTGTCTTGATCCTGGTGAAGGGCAAGTTTGTGAGAACTTCCAGTCTAGATCACGAGTTAGAGTTGCTCTCACTTCTTTAGGATTTTTCTATCTCTATTAATAAGTATCACTTTTCAGTTGTCTGTTAGGTTTTGATATCAGAATTATAATAGTTTCATAAAATTTTTTTTGAGGTGTTTTCTCATTTTCTGTGCTCCTGAGCAGTTTCTATGGTGTGAGAATGACTGTTTCTCAGAGGTTTGAAACTACACTAAAGCCACTCTGACTCTGAAATACACACATTGGAAATTGCACGATATAAACAGTTAATAGAAAAAAACCATTTAATAGTCTGGCTTTATGTATAAAATATGTAGTAATATGAATCCACCTGAATTTGAAAAATGATTCACAATCATGTAACTTAAAGGGTGGTGGTGGCCAAGTGAATTGTATTTATGGGCTAGCTGATAAATAGGATGCTTACCGTTTTTTCTTGAATATGGTGCTATGTGGGACGCCTGCGTGGTTCAGTCTGTTAAGCGTCAGACTCTTGATTTAGACTCAGGTCATGATCTCAGGGTCCTGAGATTAAGCCCCTTGTCGGGCTCCATGCTCAGCAGAAGTCTGCTTGAAATTCTCTCTCCTTCTCCCTCTGCCCCTCTCCCCACTCCTGCACACGCTCTCGCTCTCTCTCAAATAAATAAATAAATCTTAAAAACAAAAGAAAACGGTGTTATGTTATATGAGTTTTGAATTTTAGATTTTCAGGAATGCATATCTTGTATAATTGTATGAGACACATCTACCCTGTACTTTTGTGTGTGAAAAGTGGACCCAGGACCTATTTTGGAAGGGGATTTTTTGATCACTCTCTACTTCTGTCAATTTGATAGCCTAGATGTTCCCAGATACTGCTTATTACATTAGTTTGAATTTGTATATATTACTACAATAAAAGAAAACATTTCTGTGTTGTCCTGTTTTCATCCTCATTCCTAATTTTGTGATTTACGTTATCTTTTTTATTTTTATGGTTGTTTTTCATTCAAAGAACCAGCTCTTCAAACTTTCTGTTATTAGGTTACTTTCCTTAATTTCTAGTCATTTTTAAGTCCTCTTCCTCTGAAACTGCTGTTACATATATTTCGGGTCTCTTAGGCTATCATTTCATTTCTCTCTCTTTCTCTCTCTCTGCCCCCCCCCCCCCCCATCTCTGCATTGTTCAAAGCCTGGGTGGCTCAGTGTTAATTAAACGTCTGCCTCTGGCTCAGGTCATGATCCTGGCGTTCTGGGATCGAACCCCACATCGGGCTCCCTGCTCAGCGGGAAGCCTGCTTCTCCCTCTCCCACTCCCCCTGCTTGTGTTCCCTCTCTCGCTGCCTCTCTGTCAAATGAATAAATAAAATCTTAAATAAAATAAAATAAAATAAAATTTTTCTAAAGGGGATATTAATCTACATTTTTTCCTCAAAATTCTAAAATTCTAAAATCTTGCCCTTTCATACTTAAGTCCTTTTCCCATCTGGAATTGATTTGTGTTGTATGCAAAGTGAGAGATAGAGATTAGATTTCTTTTTATTTTTTCCCCATGTAGATAACCAGTGAATTTGTATCATCACAGAATGACCTATCCTATCCTTTCTTGATCTATAAGGACGATTGTGTCATATATCAGGTTTCCATGTAAGTGTGGGTTGGTTTGTGGCTCTCTATTCTGTTCCATTGGTCTTTCCCTGTACTAATGCTCTACTGTCTAATTTACTAGAGCTTTAGAATAAGCCTTCATATCTGGGAAAGGAAATATTCTAACTTGTTCATCTTTAGAAGTGTCATTGCTGTCCTTGTCCTGTGCTTTTCCATCTCAATTTTAGAATTAGCTTGTCAACTTCTTTAGAAAAACTGTTGTGATTTGTGATTGAGTGAATTTCTGGATCAATTTTGGGGAGAACATTTTCTAATATTGTCTTTTAAACACGGACATGATAAAATCTCTCCATTTATTTAGGTATTCTTTAATGTTTTTCAATATACTTATATAATTTTCTCCAAAAAAGTCTGATACAACTTTTAATAGATTTAGTTCTAATTATTTTGTGCTGCATTGTTTTTTTTTTAACTTGGATTTTTAAAGGTATCTTTTCTAATTATTTATTGCTTGTATGTAAATGAAATTTATTCTCATATACTGATATTATCTTCAGAAACTTTGCTAAACTCTCTTATTAATTCCACGATGATTTTCTGGGTTTTTCTGTGTAGTCTATCACATAATTTGCGATTAATCACAGTTGTGATTTTTCTGTGTACTTCTAATTTCTTTTTCTTTTTTTTTATATCCTTTTCTTGTTGCACTGCCTAGGACTTTTGGTTCAATGTTCTATGTAACTGATAATAGAGTATTCTTATCTGCTCTAATTTAAAAGTGAATATTTTTATGTTATACCACTGGTCCATTGGGTGAATGATCACTAGTTAGCTAAGAGTTTTTATCATGAATAATATGAAATTTTATTGAATGTTTTTTATGTATCTATTGAGGAGATCATATAATTTGTTTAATCTGTTAATGTGGTAAATTACATTATGAGATTTTTTAAAAAAGATTTTATTCATTTGACAGAGAGAGAGACAGAGAGAGAGCATGAGCAGGGGAGAGAGGCAGAGGCAGAGGGAGAAGCAGACTCCCTGCTGAGCTGGGAGTCCGACAATGTGGGGCTCAATTCCAGAACCCTGTGAGCTGAAAGCAGAGGCTTAACCATCTGAGCCACCCAGGCACCCCAAGAGATTTTTTTTTAAAATGCTAAAGCAACTTTGCATTTCTGAAACACTCTATCCTTGGCATGATACATTATTGTTATTATTTTCTTTCTACATTGCTAGATTCAGTTGCAAATTTTTAGTTTAGGATTTTTTTTGCATCAATTACTGTGAGTGGTAATGGCTTGAAGTTTGTTTTTCTGAGACTGTTTTTTTCTGGGTTTTGATATTTAGAAAATACTAATCTTATAAAATGACTTGGGGGCATATATACTCTTTTTTAAATCTCCGAATGAATGAAAAAAAGATTGACATTGTCTGTTGCCTGAATGGTAGATTCATTTCTAAAACTGTCTAGACTTAGTATTTTTCTTGGGGATATTTTAAACGCTGATACAATTTGAAAAAATGTTTATAGGACCTTTGAGGTTTTCTTTTTCTATGTGAGTCACTTTTGGTGATTTATATTTTATAGGAATTTATCCATTTCTTCCTAAAAATTATTGACGTAGCATTTCTCACAATAACCTCTTACTTTTTCAATTTTATTCTTCATTTAAGTTCCTTTTAATTCCTAAGGTTATATTTTATTATTTTTGCCAGAATTTGTCAGATTTTTTTGTCTTTCCAAAGAACCAGTTTTTACCTCTGTTGATATTTTATTGTTTCCTTGTTTTCTAGTTTATTAATTTCTTTATCATTTCCTTCCTTCTGTTATTTGGGAGGATTATTTTATTTTTAACCTCTTAAGGGCTATGCTTAGTTCATCAATTTTCAAACTTTCTTCTTTTCTCATATAAACATTTAAGGCTAAAAAATTCCCTCTAAGTACTGCTTTATGCATCCCACAGGTTTTGATGACTGGTTTTTGTTGTTGTTGTTGTTTTCCAGTTCTGAATATTTACTGATTTTTGCTCTATTTCTTTTTGATACCTGAATTGCTTAAAAATAGGTTTTGGAAGTTCCTAGCTTATGTTTTTTTTTTTTCTTTTTTTTAAAGATTTTATTTATTTATTTATTTGACACAGAGAGAGAGACAGCCAGCGAGAGAGGGAACACAAGCAGGGGGAGTGGCAGAGGAAGAAGCAGGCTCATAGCGGAGGAGCCTGATGTGGGGCTCGATCCCAGAACGCTGGGATTACGCCCTGAGCCGAAGGCAGAGGCTTAACCACTGCGCTACCCAGGCGCCCCCCCAGCTTATGTTTTAAGTTATCTTTTTGCTACTGGTTTCAGCTTAACTGTGCTATGGTTCAGAGAATGGGGTCTGTAAGTTACGGTCTTATCACCTGCTTTACGATCTATTATAAGACACATCTTTTTTTTTTTTTTTTTAAAGATTTTATTTATTTATTTGACAGAGATAGAGACAGCCAGCGAGAGAGGGAACACAAGCAGGGGGAGTGGGAGAGGAAGAAGCAGGCTCATAGCAGAGGAGCCTGATGTGGGGCTCGATCCCATAATGCCGGGATCACGCCCTGAGCCGAAGGCAGACGCTTAACCGCTGTGCCACCCAGGCGCCCCTATATGACACATCTTTGCACCCGTCCTGTGTTTGCTTGGAAAGAATGTCTACTCTCCAAATGTATTTACATGTAACATGTCCATTTAGATCAGACTTGTTAATTGTGTTATTTAAATCTATTTTTATTCTGATTTTTGTATGTGTCGTTCATTAATTTCTGAGAGGGGTGTATTAGAACATCCTGCTTTGATTGAATATTTGTCATTTTCTCCTTATGACTCTGCCTATTTTTCCTTTACATATTTGATGCTGTGTTATTAGCCACAAATACTTTTAGAATTCTCATATCTTCCTAGAAAATGGAATCCTTTAATGATATGTAGTGAACCTCTGCCCTGTTGCCTTTTAAAGTATCTGCTAATGAGACTTTTGTCTGCTTCGTCTCATGTTAATATAGCTACACCAGCTTCCTTTTGGCCAGTATTTTCCTAGTATACCTTTTTCTGTTGTTTTACTTTCAACTTTCCTGTGACTTTGTTTTAGGTGTCTCTTTGGTGAACAGCAAATAGATAGATTCTGTTTTTTCTTTTATGTGTTCTGGCAATATTATTTTCTTAAGTAGAGAGTTGACGAGTCCAGTTATTAACTGTGTTTACTATTATATTTGGATTTATTTCTTCCATCTTATTTTTTGTTTTTATTCATCCTGCCCTTTTTCCCCCTTATTTTTTTCTTTTTCAGATTGAAAGATTACCTTCCCCTCCCCATTCCTTCTTCCCTTTTCAGTTTCAAAACTATACATTGTTTCTATTCCTTTAGTGATTAGCATAGAAAGTTTATAGTGCATATTCAACTTAGCAAGTCTAAGTTTAATGAATATTTATAGCCTCCTCCAGAACATTACAAGGAATTTAGAATGCTTTAATTCCAATCCCATACCAATTTACAAACTTCTGTTCGATATTTTAGTTTTACCTTTATAAATAAGTGCCATTTAAAAAGCAGTATCATGGGGCGCCTGGGTGGCACAGCGGTTAAGCGTCTGCCTTCGGCTCAGGGCGTGATCCCGGCGTTACGGGAGCGAGCCCCACATCAGGCTCCTCCACTAGGAGCCTGCTTCTTTCTCTCCCACTCCCCCTGCTTGTGTTCCCTCTCTCGCTGGCTGTCTCTATCTCTGTTGAATAAATAAATAAATAAAATCTAAAAAAAAAAAATAAAAACAATAAAAAGCAGTATCATTTTTTAAAGTAGTCCATTTTCTGTTAGCTATACCCACATTTACTATTTTGTTTTGTATGTCAGTCTTCTTCCTCCTGGGTCATTTTTTTTCTTCCTGAAGTAGAGCTTATAGAAATTCCTATAATTAGAATTGATTCATTGTAAACTTTCTCACTTTTAAATTATTGCTTGAAAATATTTTTATTTCACCCTTATTTTGGAAATACTAGTTTTACTGACACTTATCTTCTATCAGCACTTTGAAGGGACTATTTTACTATCTCCTGGCTTCCATTGTGCTGTTATCTTCCTAAATCTGAGATCTGTTTTCTTTTTTTTCTTTTCTTCTTCTTTTAATTAGTTCTGGGTAGTTCTCAATCACTATCTCTTTAAACATTACATATTCCCCATTCTATCATTTCCTTCTGGAACTCTGATTAGATCTATGATGGACCTTTTCTGTTCTCCATGTTAGTTCAACTTTCTTTCATATTACTTGTTTCTTTGTGTTGCACGCTGGCTAATTTCTGAAGATAGATCTTCTAGTTCGTGAAGCCTTTTGTTGTTTCTAAAGGCTATTTGACTCCAGCTATTGAGTTTTAGTCTTAAGTGCTATATTTTTATCTTGAAAAGTTCTTCCCTCCCCACTCCCTGCAATCGGCTTATTTATTTTTGAAAGTGTCTTGCTCCTTTGGCATAATTTTTAATGTCTTTTATATTTTTAAACAGCTTTTTTAAAAAAGTCCTATTTCTGACACTTCTGTTTCCTGTTGTCTTAACAGGTCTGATATGTAGTCGGTGTTTCTAGCTGACTCTTGCTCATGGTGCCTTGTTCCTTATGTCTTATACTATTTTCGCTTGTGAGCTCATGTTCCTTGGAAGTTTATCTGAGAGTTCCTTGAGGCCTGGACGAAAGCGACATTCTTTCACAGCAGATATGTGTTTGCTTGACCAGATGCCTGGAAACGCTACAAACCCAGATTCACTAAAACTGAATGTTCACTAAAATGTTCAACTTGGGCTTTTGGGCCCCACAGTTAGTTTGCCTTTCGGCTCCTCATTTCTCTGGATTTTTCTTTCTCCTTTGCCCCCAAGGATTTTCTTTACATTCCCATCAGGTCAAGCATGCATTTAAAAAGGATTTTAAAGACATCTTATCTGTTAATTTAGATGTTCTTGGAGACTTTCTCTGGCCCTCTGGTTTGTCATTTTGCTAGAAATCGAAGTCTTTATTAGAGTTTTGCATTTGGCAGGCGTATTTGTCTTCATGCAGGTTCTGCGTCCTTCAGGACTGCGTACTCTTACGTCTTGTATCCTCTTAAGACTTTCTACGAACATAGTCATTTGGTTTCTTCTTTTACTCAATTCTTTAACATAACACTGGTCTTAGTCCTCATATTGCTCCCCTTCTTTTGAACCTTATTCTCTTCTTTCCATCCGTCCTTACAGAAGGAAGTCCTTGCTTGTCAAGTACTGAGAGCTCAGAGGACACCTTCTAATCTCAAACTTTTATACAAGGAAGAAGAAAGCAGTCTGAGATTGCTATATCTTTACCTTGCTCAGTTAGGAATCCAGCAGGGTAGGAGAAGTAAGAAGGAAAACAGGATCAGAGGCTTCTCCATGGGACCGAAGGGCTTCTTTTCTATGTTTGCTGTGGCAGCTAGGTGACCTAGCTAACTAGGTCAGGGTCTCAGTCCTCGTCTATCGACTCCCATGTAAGGAGTTTCTGAAGTAGAGGAGACTCTCTCCCACCAGGCCCACCAGGCGGGGGTGTTCTTTGGGGAAGTTTCTACAGGATTGGTGGATCCTCATCCTCTTGGGTTCAGACACCTGATGAGTTTAGGGCTAGATACTCATTATTCAAGTCTCAAACTAAGGTTACCAGTTTATGAGTTTACAGTGAGAAATACTTCTGCCCGGGGATCACGACCTTGGGTTAAGGCCCAGCCCATGGTATCTTACAGGTTTAGCAATTGGGAAACCCAAGTTGTGATCGGAGATGAGTAAAGACTCGGAATGAGGAGAGACAGTTCTGTGACTTAAAATTTAGTGGTAGCCGACCGAGATGGACAGATCCATCCATCTCCAAAGGTCCAGACCATCCCGAGGGTGCTGATGTGTGCAGCTGTCAACAGCCAACCCTCCCTTCTCTCGTGTTTGTGGGACTGGTCAATTCCTTTTTTTCATTGACATATTCTTTCTCTACATGTATTAATACAACTCACCCAAGTAGGGTTAAGGCTTAGTGTAGGAGCTGCTCTTCTGCCTTGAGGTGATTTTGCCTGTCCTTGCTCTGAACCACTCTGCATTGATTTCACGGTCTAATTCTCCGAGGGCAGCCCTATTTCCCTTAATTCCAAGTTTTGGGGGGAATGCCTCATTGCAGCTCATGAATACTGACAACAATTTATCCCAAGACTTTGAAGCAAAGGTTTTGTGAGCAAAGGAATCAATTACAGGGTGTGGCTCCCAAGTGAGGAAGCATTTCCAGAAGGCATCCAAGGCGGTTTGTCTCCGACTTCACGGTTGCACCTCTGAACTTGAGTGTTGGAGGGGGAGTATTTTAACTTTAATAACACGAAGGATTTTACCTCTTCTTTGGTATCTAGCAGATGTGCTAATTAAGAAGACACCTATCTTCTCCCTAAAGTAGGTTTCCTAAGGACATGCATTTGGCAATATTGGTTCAGCAAGAATTACTGTATGTGCTTGAAAGTACAAAACTGTACTTCTTTAAAAATATCTCTGGTTCAGATGTGTTGCCAGTGCAGCCTGGCCTCCCCCCACTCCCATTAGTTCTGATGAGGGAGGTTTGATGCCTGTCACTGCGTGTAATCTGGACCTTCCTTTGTGAGTCATTCCTTCTCTCATTTTCTCAGAGCAAATACAAATCGCCCATCAAATGACAAGTGAAGGCACAGGGGAGGCAAGGGGAGGGAAATCAGAGCCGAAATCTGTTAGCTATTTGGAGTAATTGGTTATTTGCTGTGTTTGCTGGTTGGGAAGCAGAGCACATACTTTACGGTCTCTCCTGTTACGGGGGCTGGAGTCACCCGCCGATATTGGATCCTCGTTGCCGGAGCCCTTGGCTCCGGGCGCCTTTCCCCTGCTTGGCATTCCTGTGGTCTCCTCGGGGGTGCACCCCTCCTCCCTCGATGCACACTGCAGGGGGGACAGCCCGGGGTGAAACTTGTCTGGCAAACTCCAGGGCCTCATCAGGCAGGAGGAGGCCCCAGCCCCCTTCAACCAGCCCTTCTTGTGTCTGCCTCCACCCCGCGTATACTCCCCTCTTCCCAAAAGGTCTTTCCCTGCTCTGTGAGGGACCTGTTTTCCTATCCAGAGAAAAAAGGTTCATCTCTTCTCAGAGGAAAAATGCTCAGCTTTCTGTGGAGATCTGCAGGACAAGAAGTTCTCTCTGAGGCCCCATCGCTTGCCTGCCTACCCCTAACTGTCCTGTCCCTGTCCCCTCCTGCCCATAGCCTGGGTCAGGACAGTGCTTGGAACTTGGCGCAGGGCTCATGGCTGAGTAAACATCCCCGCGAGGATGCTTGCCGAAGCTTATTAACCAAGCCAGCGTCTTTAACACCTCTCTGACGTTAACTGAAGGGTGGGGAAGCCAGACCGAAGTAGCAGCAAGTTCGAAATAGAAAATATTTGAAAAGTAATGTGATTTTGTGTATGAAAATGCACACAGTAACTAGAAAGTAGGTTGACTTTGGCACATAGTAGGCTCCCCCAAAATACTTTAAAAATTGAATTTAAGATAGCTAAGATTAGTGTCTGTAGTCTGATGAATGCTTCAGCAGTCCCGGGAAAGTCTTCAAAAATAGTTTTTCTCTTAAGTAGATTGTTGGAACTCCTGCTAAGCAAAACTGTCTACATAAGCAGAATGAAGAAGGTAAGGAAAGCTTTTGCCCGGGCCCTATTGGAACCATCACAAATTCTGAATTCGTGATGTCTCACTGCTTTCTTCGTAGGTGAGAAGACTCTGGTGGGATCTTCTTTCATCCACCCTACTGGATAGACCCCACTCCTCTGGGCTTTCTGCATGGGTGTATGTGGTCATGCTGTCCCCAGAGGGCCAAGTCATGAGCTCGTGTATCTTATCTACCTTAGGCTCCAGGGTTGGGAGAGGGCTAGTAAGCTGGCATTCCCCAGAGGTTCCCCAGCCCACTTGGGTCTCCTATCTGGAACAGGCCAGTAGTCAAATTATCAGGTCTTGACCCTTCTCTGCTCACCATCTGCTTGACTTTGCTAGATTTCAGGCACACTGACTCACTGGGCCTTTTGGAAACAATTCAGCATTTTGGTTAAAGGTCTTCCCTTCCCTCCCACCTCTGCTGGTCCAGCTTGAAGTCAGAGTAAGTGGAGTAATGATCTCTATGACAGACACAGAGGCAGGACCATAGGCAGTGTCAACAAGAGGTTGAAAGCCCAGTGTTCCACTTGTGGAAATAATTGATTTTTGTTACGATTATGTAGCGTTCTGCTGAATCAACATGGTAGCTGGTTGTGGGCATATGTTTGTGTGGGTTTGGGGCATGAGAGGTTTAGTATGAATGGAATGGAGCAGGTTGGAAATTGGAGTGCTTGCGTGTCTGGGGGCTTGGTCTACATGTAGGCATAAATAGGCATATGTTACATCTGCATTTTTATTTGTGCGTGCATGAGCAAATAGTCTCCGTTGCTTAAAACTTAGGGCATTAATTAAAGAACGAGAGGCATCATATCATTATTCTAGTTACGCAGGTGTTGAGTTTTAGGGCAGTGGTGATGGGATCGAAGTGATCATGCTGGCAGTATCAATAAGGGTATTTATCATGGTAAACCCTACAGGTCATTAAGTCTCTTTGTAAACATCAGCCCAGAGCCTTGCCATAATCCCAGTGTTGGGTTACATTATTACTATCTTGATGATAATGATTTGTGCTGCAAGAGAAATCACTTTCAACACAGTCTAGGATATCTACCTCTGGGATGATGTAGGTAACGAAGGCCTGCTTAAAATTATTTAAAAAAAAATAGACTTTTTTTTTTAAGGTGGGTGTGAGTAGTCGCACATAACGACCCGAGCAAAGTTGAACACTGTAACTTCGGTGACAGGTGGACTTGCGCCGGAACTTTCGCTTTGATGCAAGTGGTCATCCTGGGAGACGGTCCCACATAAGTGAGACCTCCTCCCCACCCTCACCTCTCCTCACTTAACAGGAACTCAGGCTTAGCCTTATTGTCGTCGATTTTTCTGTCTGTATTCATGAAATGTGTTAGGCCTCCTGAATGCAAACGGGAGATTAAATGTTCAGTGTGTGCTGTGCCGATTTGGGTCTTCAGAGGGATTAGGGTGCCCATTACACTGGATCAAGCCCAGAGAAGCATGTCTTTGTTACGTGGCTTTGGTTGCTCAGGAACTGAATGCTGGCTATTAGCTGAAATTGGAGAGGCTGCCAGGCCGTGCCTTGATCAGACTTACTTGCTTGGCTGGCTGAACAACGAGGGGCCTTGAACTTTGGGCATGGGGATAGAAAGCTTTAATGGCCAGACTTCTTGCTGAAGCCCGAGATGACACTTAGCAATCAAGCCTTTTGCATTTGTTTTTCCCCCTTGCCACGTTCCAAGACTAGATGCTTGGCTGTTGCAAAATGAGGTCAAGAGCACACTTGGAATTTGAGAACATATGACCATTACCCTTCTGGAGTTTTGAATTATGGGATTCCACTGACATCAAAGGGGCGGGGGGCTGACTTTGACACATCAGGGTTAAGACTGGAAGGGCTGTCCTGTTTCTGTGGGGCTCATTCTTCTGGGTGTGCTAACTTATTCTTGGACTTCCTGAGGAAGAGAAGGAAAAAGTGGGCTTGAAATAACTCTATCAGAAGCCAAATTAGTAAACTAGCAGGAATGATATTTTCAAGTCACATCTGTGAGTGTGTTAAAAACATAACATTATTTTCCTGTAATTCAACTTAATCTCCTTTTTGAGCTCACATTTTTCCTGATGGCAGAAAAGCCCTGGTATCCTCCAGTAGTTCAGGCTTAAGCTGAGTCAGTTTTGGGCTTTTTCTCCTTGTACTTACCCCTGGGAGGCAGCTAAATTCTGGGCTGGGCTTCCAGAATGTCATGACCTCCACAGGCAGAGACCCGTGGTCCCCAGTATGCGTCTACTCTGTGTCTGTAGGCCTGCTGATTTCTGGGCCCATGGACCACACAGACAATAGCTTGTTATCTCGGCCACGAGACCCTCTCAGGTCCCCTGGCTCTCTATCGACTAATTTTCAAGCCCTTCTGGGAAACACGGTACAATTTGGCCACTCTTTCATGACACTCTGGTGTCTACAGGCAATACAGACGGCTCCGCGGCTCTCTCTCTCATGACACCCATGCAGCTGTCTCTGCCAAGTGCCTCATGTCCCCATTCCTCTGGCAACTTTGGGGCCGCTGTTTACCACATCCCCAGGGCTGTGGAGGGGTCTCTTCCATATATACTTTGGAGCTAACCTGGGGGCCAGGGTGTGGGTGTGCCTCATTGAAACCATCACAAATCTCTAGTTCTTTCTTCCTTTCCCCCTCTACATTTTCATCTCCTCTGGAGAGGGTGGGAAAACTGGCTGGACAAAACATCCTCTTAAACCCATTTTTTAAATAGCAATGTTATCTGCCTTTGGAAATTTAAAAGCCAAATATCCCCCTTCATCCCCGCTGTTTAGGCATTTATATGTTCATCGAATACTTACTGAACTCCAGATACGTGCCAGACAGTGTTCGAAGTACTGGGTATAGGGTATTAAAAAAGATAGAGATCTCTGCCCTCATGGGGAAGGAGACACAGTAAACAAACACCTAAATAAAATCCATGGCATGTCAGATGGTGATAATTGCTAGGGAGAAAAAGCAAGGAAGCAGGAATAAGATTTGCTGGGGGGAGGGGTCGTGATTTAAAATCTGGTGAAGAAAGGGGGATAAAGCAGATTGCGTTTGAGTCAAGACTAGAAGGAGGTGAAAAAGTGACCCACGGGAGGAATAGAGCTCCTGGCAAGAGCACGGGGGTGCTAGAGGTGCTCAAGGACCAAGCAGGCCATTGTGGCTGGGCGAGCACGAATGAGGAGGAAAGACACAGGGCGTGAGATCCGGGAGGTGAGAGACGCATCCTGAGAGACTTCAGCTTTCTCCTGAGTTGAGCTGGCAAATCACTGGGGGGATTGCGCCGAGGGCTGGTGTGTTCCATCCTGTGGGGCTGTGGTGTTGAGGATAGATTTTGGGCAGGGCTGAAAGCAGGGAGGCCAGTTGGGAGGCCAGTTGGCGCAATATTCCAGATGATGGGGAGCAAGGAGGGTAGTGATTTGGGAGACGTGGTCTGGTTCTGAGTACGTACTGAAGGCGGCACCAACAGGATTTGCCGACGGGCTGAACATGGGACATGAGGCGGGGACTCAAAGGGGACTGCAGGGTTTGGGGCTTGAGCATCTGGAAGAAAAGCGTTAACCATTTACTTACACGAGGGAAACTGGAAGGAGCAGGTGGGCAGAGGATGGTCAGGAGCTGGATTCCGGACATGGTACATTTGAGATGCTTATTAGGTGTCCAGTGGGAGATGTGAAGATGTGAAATGGGGGGCTGGAGTTCAGAGGAGTCATCCAGGCTGGAGAGAGCTGAGCATGGGATTCATCAGCATCGATGCCAATTGAAGATGTAAGTCTCAGGGGGAAGCCCAGGGAGCGAGAGTGGATGGCGAGGAGAAGAGGTCTGAGCACAGAGCCCTGGGGCACTCAGATGACCAAAGGGTGAGTGACCAGGAGGAATCAGCCGAGATGGGGAAGGCTTGGCTGGTGACGGGGGAGGACACTACCCTGGTCCTCTGCAAGGCAGGGGGGATATTTCAAGGACAGAGGAGTGACTGACCGTATCAAACACTGCTGCTAGATGGATCGTTGAAGCCAGTGGTGATCTTGACAAGCTTTGGCTGAACAGAGACAATGGAAAAACAAGAATTAGACACAAGTGTAGCTAACTCTTTCTAGAAGTTTTTCTGTAAAGGGGTGAAAGAAATGAGCTAGGAGACGAAGGAGAAAGTGAGAGAGTTTTCTTTAAATGACAGAGAACTAGTGTCACATGTTTGAATGCCGGCGGAGTGACCCAGTAGAGATGGGTGTCGGATGGCCTGGGCGAGGGTGAGGAGGATCATGGAGTGGTGTCCTTGAGTAGGCCAGGGGCATGGGACCTAGGGCATGAGTGCAAGGGTTGGCCTTGGCTCAAGCACATGTGGTGACAGGAGGGAAGGCAGGGTATGGTGCAGGTGCCAGTGAGGGCTTGCAGAAGGTCTCTTCTCATTGCTTCTGCTTCCCAAGAAAAGGAGGAAGCAGGGTCACCGGCCAAGAGGGAGCAGAGGGAGGAGATGGCGGAGGTCTGAGGGGAAAGCAGAAAGTATAGGATGGGGGTGTTAGGAGACAGGAGAATCCCAGGCCTGGGAAATTGAGGTGGGATAGATGGACAGCACTGGGACCCACTTGAGGCTGTGACGTGAACTCGGAGTGAGAGCAGTAACTGGTTTGCTCTTCGCCTCTGGCCACGTTTGGTTGTGTGGGAAGGATGCACAGTGGAGTTAAACCCAGGTTGGCTCGGCCGGAAGTATGACGGTCTCCAGAGAGGGCAAGGGAGTAGAAGCAGGGAAGTTCAAAGGGGTAAGCAGAGGATTGTAGAGGCAAAAAATAAACTGGTTAATACACAGATTATGATTCTGCTGCACATATCATGTCTGCCAAGAGGGGAATTAGAAGAGGTTAGCCTGTGGGATGCAGGAAGAAGGGGGGGACAGGAGGCGCTGAGCGGCTGGCCAGCTGGTGTAACCTGGAGTTAGGAAGGCCACCGCCTGTGCTCCTCACCAGCTGTGTGTCTGCTCGGGAGAACCAGCCACTGGACTCTGCCTGGAACTTTGAGGGACGAGGAAATTACAGCTGAGAGAGGTTCTCGAGGAAAACTGGATGTGCTAAGATTCTGGTCTTTTTTGGTGACCATGTGATTGTTCTTTAAAAAAAAAAATTAACTCTTATTTCCTTAGAATACATACTTGGGATTCCTACTTTTCTTGTTGTTTTAGAGGTTATAAGCTTGTATTCGATCACGCGTTCTTGTTTAACAGCTCTATCGAGATAATCTGTATAATACGAGTTCTATTTAGTGTACGATTCAGTGTTTCTTAGTATATTAACAGAGTTGTGCAGCCATCACCATAATCAATTTTAGAACGTTTTTATCACCCCAAAGAGACCCTGTACCCAAGAGCAATCACCTGCCGGTTCCTCCCAACCCCTCCCAGCCCTAGGCGACCACTCATCTACTTTTGGTCTCAGATCTGCCTATTCTAGACATTGCATATAAATGGAATCATATCCTCTGTGGTCTTTTGTGATTGCCTGCTTTCACTCCGCTCGTGTCTCCAAGGTTCATCCGTGTTGTAGAGTGCATCAATTCTTCACTGCTTTTTATTGCCAAATAATAGGCCATGGTGTGGGTTTTCTTTGTCCATTCGTTTTCTTTATCCATTCTTCAATTTCTTTATCCATTCGTCAATTGATGGACATTTGGCTTCTACGTCTTGGCTGTTACGAATGATGCTGCCCGAACATTCCTGCACAAGTTTCGGCGTAGCTGTAAGTTTTCATTTCTCTTGGTCATAGAACTAGGAGTAGAATTGCTGGGTCATGTGATAACTCTCTGTTGAACCTTTTGAAGAGCTGCCAGCTTGTTCTCCAGAGTGACTGTACCCTCGTAGGCTCTCATCAGTAACGTTCCAGTTTTTCCACGTCTTCACCAACGCTCGTTATCATCAGACCTTTTATGATAGCCGTCCTGGTGGGTGTGCGGTGTTTTTTCACAGTGGCTTCGATTTGCGTTTCCCTGTTGGCTAATGAGGAGCCCCCTTTCCTGTGCTTATTATCCATCTGCTGATCTTCTGTAGGGGAATGTCTGTTAAAATGCACTGCTCCTTTTGGGTTGGGTTGTTTGTCTTTTTATTATTGAGGTGTGCGAGTTCTCCATATATTCTGGTTACAAATCCCTTCTCAGATATATCATTTGTAAATGTTTTCTCCCGTTCTGTGAATTACCTTCTCATTTTCTTGGTGATGTTTTTTTCTGAAGCGTCCCGCTACTGTCCTTTATCTTAAAAATCTTTAATTTAAAAAAATTATGTAAGGAATACATGCACATTGTGAAAAATTAGAAAATTTTTGAGTAATGCACAAAAATAAAAGGAATAAATAAAACATTTGCTGTCATTTGGAGGTAATTGCGATGAACATTTGGGGTTTGGTCCTTTTACTAAAATGAAATCACGTTGTTCATTTATTAACCTTTTGTTAATCTCCTCCGTTGTGAATAGCTTTCTGTGTCAATAAATCTATTTCAATAGCACCATTTTTTATGTTGCTTAACCCTTAATCATGTGGAGGTTGAGTTTACACAAATAGATCATTATTGTTGGATACTTAAGTTGTTTCCAATTTTTCACTATTATAAATGAAGTTAAATCTTTATGCACATCTACAATTGCTTTCTTTGGATAGATTTCTAGGACAGGTTGATAGGGCAAAGTGTATGTATACTTTTAAGGCTGAGGAAACATGCAGCCAAATTGCCTTCTGGAAAACACTATGGCCAGCTATGCTCCCACTGGCAGTTTGTGAAAGAGTCAGCCCTCGGCCAAGAAGCTAACCTGGTCCACACCAAAGAAACAATACCGTGATCAGTGATAGCAGTAAATACTGGCATCGCACTTATGTGCTGGGCACTGTTCTAAGCTTTTTATACCTGTTGACTCATTTATTCTTTACCATAACTCTATCAAATTGGTACTATTATTTGTTCATTTTACAGATTATTAAGACACAGAGAGGTTCAGTAGTTATCCAAGGTCACACAGCTAGGAGTGGCAGGATTTGAACTCTGTTAGTCTGGCTCCCAAGTCCTGGCTCCCAACCACCCTGATTTATTGCCTTTTTATATCCACATCACATGAAAATTATTGGCAGAGACAGCCCTATGTACAAAAGCCCAGAAGGGAGAATTTCTGGTACTATGAAGCACAACATTGCCCATTACTTTAAAATATTCTTTATAATGCTAAGACAGCTTCCTTTTATTCTTAATTGAATGAGAGTGGGAATGGGAGTGAATGAACTGAGAGTTTCATTTAGAAATATCTAGAACGTTTTATTGTTCCTCTCTCCCCCTTTCTTATTTGCCTGGTACAGAGCAGGGATAGCAAACTTTTTCTTAAAGGGCCAGAGAGTACCGATGCCTGGTGGCACAGTTGGTTAAGCATCCGACTCTTGGTTTTGGCTCAGGTTGTGATCTTAGGGTCATAAGCTAGAGCCCTGGTGTCCCCCCGACCCTCAAATAAATAAGTAAATAAATCTTTTTAAAAGGGGGGGCAGAGAGTAAATATATTAGATTTGGGGGACTTAAGGTCTCTGTCTTGACTACTCAACTCTGCTGTTGTAGCTGAAAAGCCGCTACAGACAGTATTTAAATTACAAAAGCAGGTGCCCTGCCAGTGAGCAATAGTTTGGAAATTTCTGTTATAGTTGATTATGTGGGTTTTCTCCTCTTAATCAGTGATGGTGAACCACTCCTTCATTCTGGAATAATCCAGTGGGACCATGGCAGTTCTACTACTGTAATCGATTAGTATCTTAATGTCTCTATTCAGGAATGAGATTAATCTGTGTTAAGTGTGTGTGTGTGTGTGTGTGTGTGTGTGTGTGTGTGTAATAAAGAATGATGTATTCTTTGAAAGACTGATAGAACTTGGTTCCAAAGGAACCATCTTGACTGATGTCTGTTCTGGAGGTACTTCTTCGAGAGCTCTTTCACTTTCAGGGTTACTGATCTCTTCATGTTTTCTATTACTTTTGAATCAATTTGGGGAATTTGTACTCTTTTAGAAGATTTCCCGCTTCATCTACATTTTCCGTTTTGTCACTGATTTGGTGGTAATAATAAATCTCTTAATATTTTCATTCTCTCCCTAATATCTTTCTATTTGATCTTTCTCATTCCTGATGGTGTATCTGCTTCTAGACATTAGATTTGATAAATGTTTATTTTATTGGTCTTTTGAAAGTTTGCGCTGAGATTTAATTAGCATTTATAATACTTTTCTCCTTACTAATATATTAATTTCTACTTATCATTGTTAAATTTTGGTCTTCCTATTTTTCATTTTGTAATTTCTTGAGCTATCAGATTATTTATTTTCATTCTTTTTGTATACAAGTGAGATCACTTAAGACTGATATTTTTTCTTTGAGGACGAATTTCCTCTAACCCACAAATCTGGGGGCAGAGCCATCTCACTGTTGGTATTAGCTAAGTATCTATCATTTTAGCTTGGGTTTCTCTTTTACCTAGGAAGATTTTAAAAGTGAGCCTTTAAATTTCTAAAAGGTTGAGATTTTTAATTCTTAAATTTCTCATTAGTTTCTAGTTTTATTGCATTATGGTCAGAGAATGTGACTGATACGGGTTTATCTCGGACTTTATTGAGATGTGCTTGTGGCTTTTAATTTTTTCGAAGTGCTCCGATGGTGCTGGAGAAGAAGGTATATTTTCTGTCGTTAGATCACATGTTTGTCTACCTCGTTGACATTGTTAGTGGTATGGTATTGTCCAGATTCTCTGTCTTCATACTTCTTTTTCCCTTTTAATTTACTTGGTTTTCCAAGTTTGTGGGAAGTGTAACAACTCTCCCACAACTAGTGTGCTTCTGTTCTTTCTTTGGACAGAACATGCTGGTTGGTTGCCTGTTCGTACCTGACTCTGAGCCTGAATCATAAACTCAAACCTTTAAGTATCTGGGCTGGGAAGAGAAGAAGGACTTAGGAGGGATTAGCTAACCTGGCTTCCAGTCTAGCCGTTTCTATCTGCGTGCACATATACGCCTGCGTGTTAGTGTGTGTACTTTCATGGGGTATATGTGTGTTGCAGTATAAACATCTCTCTTGGGCACATCTGTGTAAATATATTTCTCTGTGTTATGCATTTGATATATATGCCTGCATATGTTTATTCACCCGTGGTGTCTTTTTCTTTAAATGGATCTTAAAATAGTAGGGGTAGGGTCGGCCTTGCTCTATGCTGGCTTTTTCTAGAGTAGTTACATGTCAGAAAGCTCTGCTACACTGTATCTTAACCCATATGAATGGCTTTTCCTCTCCTCTGGCTGCAGAAGACCCTCCTGGTAAGTTGGTCTGACAATGAGTGTCTGTAGACTCCGCCTTTCTCTGTTAGCCATGCTCTGTGTGCTGTGTGTCCGGGGATCCCATTCTGGCCACACAGTGGGTGTCAGGGCCACCTACCAGGATGGGTGGAGACTCTGAGGACCTCATCCCACCCTCTCCCCACTGTGCCTGTCCAGGTACCCTGGGCCTGGTTCCAGCTGGTTCTCACCCTTAATAAGCCAGAACTCAAAGGACTGAACATTAGTTTAGAGAGAGCCACCGGTATTTCCAGAAACTCAGTGATAGACATGCAGTTGATTTTGTAGTATCAAAGAAGATTTTTGGGAGATCTCCTAGCATACCCCCTCATACAGAGGAGGAAAAGCAAGTTCTTGATCAGCTTTTCTGACGCCTCGTCCTTGGCCCTTCCCACTAACTGGGTGAGTTTTCATGGTATCGACAGGCATAGACTGAGTGCCCAGCTCCAGGGAGGGTTTAGAGGGAGACCTGAGGCAGAGTGACCATCCCGCCTTCAAGAAGCTTGCTGACTCTCTGGGTGACAGGACCCCCACACCTAGATAGGACACAGCTGGAGGAGCAGTCTAGAAACAAGAGTAAGAGGGCCTGTAGACACACTATGTGTAGGGTGTCTTCTTCTACAGATACGAGTAAGTGGAGGAAGGGCGGGGCAGAGAGTGTGTTATCACAATCTTCTATTCACCTGATTTCCCCCATTTAGCATTGTGTCTTTTGTATAATGGGCACTTTGTAACCATTTGTTGATTTTCAGGGACTCTGATTTGACCTTGGGAAGGCCAAGTTCTGATTTCTGATGCTTTTTCTTTTTCTGGGGTTAGGGAGGCAGGATAGCTCTTTGGGGGCTGAGTTTTCCTGTGTCTACTGCTTTGTACTCATAAGTAACTCATTTCCCCCAAAGAGCTACCGTATGTTCCTTCTGATTTCAGCCTTGGTATGGCCCTGGAATGCAGGGAGATGCCAATGATCATGTCCACATCACAGAAAGAAGGGAGGCCCGAGAGCTTAACAGCATCACACAATGAATGGGGGGGGGGTGGGCAGAGCCAGGACCAGAGCCTCTGCCTCTCTTGCTCGAGCGGGTGTTCAGACCTTTCTTCTGGTCTGGTCTACACAGTCTGCCCCTGGAGTGGTGGAGAGTTCCAGCTGTCTGCTCCCCTGAGCTCACCCAACATGAGAGCTTCGAAGTCCATGCTGGCCCATTGGCCTTGCTAGGTGCCTGGTCCAGAAGGGCCTTGCTTAGCAAGTTCTGTTTCTGAAGTGATCTCTTTCTTTCTACCCACTCAGGAGGAGGAGTTCATCGACTGGTGGAGCAAATTCTTTGCCTCCACAGGGGAGAGGGAGAAGTGCGGCTCGTACTTGGAGAAGGGCTTTGACACTCTAAAGGTGAGGCCTTTCCACAGTGTGCTCTTCAGTCTAACAGCCCTGGGCACACACGAAGGACAGCGGGGGTGCCACAGGAAGACAAAACATGTACACATATGTCACCTCCTTTGAATATATGTGTGTATGTCCTCATTCGGTGCCTGAGGGCTGAGGAGGGCTGAGGAGCTAATTGAGGTGAGAAAGGTCACCCACTGATTTAGAGCAAGAAGTCAGTATGGGCTGGGGTAACCAAGAAAGTAGTTTTGGAGGAATGTTGAAAAATACTGAAGTATTTATGGGTGAAATCATGCCTGGCCTGGGATTTGTTTTAAAATGCTTAAAGAGAGAGAGAGAGAAAGAAAGAAAAAGAAAAGGAAAAGAAAGAAAGGAAAGAAAAATAAATGGGAAGATAGATGATGTGAGTGACCCTCTGATAGATTTTCAAAATATTAAAAAGTATGAAAATTGCAAAATACTGAGAATTATTAAAGCTTGGAGATGGGTACTTAGGGATTTGTTATACTATTCTGTTTCTTTTACAGTTATCTGAACTTTTCTATAATAAAAAATTTGGGTTAAAATAAAAAGGAAAGTCAGTTTGAGAATAAGGCTCTGATTCGTCCACCCCTGTGATTGGGATAGAAATTGCCTAGCAAATATAAAAATATGGTAAACTTCATTTCTGTGAAAAAAGAGAAGAAAAGAACCCCCCCCCCAAGCCAACCAAACAAACAAAAACAAAGCCAGGGATGAGTCAGCCAAATTCTGGTATTTTGAGGAAATTCCACAAATACAATTATGCTTTTTAAAAGTAGACTGTTTTTAAAAAAGATAACCAGAGGTGACTCAAAGTTACACCCCAAAGGAGTTGTAGAGGGTCCTGGAGAGGGTTGCCAAATACATTCAGGACGCTCAGTTACACTTGAATTGCAGATAAACAAGGAATACTATTTTAGTATAAGTATCTTATATAATCGTTAGATAAGTATGTCTTAGGCCTCAGATAGTGCATGAGACATACTTACCTAACGAGATTATTTGTTATTTATTTGAAATTCAAATTTGACTGAGTGTCCTGTATTTTGCTTTGCTTTATCTGGCAAGCCTGCTTAGGGAAGGTATGCAAAGGCTGTTAGACACAGGGGAGGGACCCAAGGAGCACCCCAAAGGGGACCGGCTGAATGGGATTTGAGGCCAGTTGGAGTGGTGGGTGGTCTGGGCTTTCAGGTCATTCTGCTGGCTGAAAGCCTTGGGTGGCCACTCTGGGGGGTGATTCTAAAGGTGGCTAGAGTTGTCGCTGATGCACTGGGGGCCTCTGGGTGAGCTGTGTCTGGAGGCCTGGATGTGCAGAGAGCAGGCAAGCAGTGGTTCCAAAGGCACAGGCCTCCTCAGGCAGCAAGTTCTTCGTTGACTTGCAGTTGGGTGTGTGAGGTTGGGCAAAGAGACTGAACTATTTGTGTACCAGGAAGAAGGTCCGACACATTAGGTCTGGCATGTGGTACTGTGGCCTTGCCAGAAAATGAGAGAAACCAAGAACGAGGACTCCTGCCAGCGTGGCCCATGGCCCTGGCCCCCCTTGCTGCTCCCTCAGATGCTGGACACGGAACTGGCATCCTGCCCTCCAGCCTGACCTCTCCGAGGAGATCTCTGACAGTGTCCAAGTGAACATGGTCCGTCCAAAACAAAACGCGTTCAACCTGTTTCTGGGGGAAAAAAACCAGACCTGGAAGGAACACTGGTCCTTTAAGGATAAGTAAATAGAAGAAAACCACCACCACCACCATGAGTTTTTGCAAAATAGCCTGTAGCATTATGGAGAGAATGGAGAACACAATGGGTAGAGAAAGAAAAAAACATATTTTGGAAATTACTAGCCGGAGGGAAATATACAACTCACAGTGTCAGTAGCAAAAGATAGAAAAACAAAAGATACAAACAAGAAAGCATAAAAAAACAGAAATCATAGAAAAACACAACAGAAAAAGAATAATACATATTTATTTCCCTAATAAATGAAAATATATTAAGCTTCTCTATTAAGTGATAAGGACTCTCAGACTATATAAAATTCAGAAGTCATTAGACTGTCCTTAAGAGGTAGGTCTAAAACAGTACAACTTAGGATATCTACAAAATAAATATTTTGGCATACAAAATAAGGTAAGTGCCAATAAAAGAGAAACAGATATAATTTAAAGTAAAAAGCAAAGGAAACAAAATGGGATTTTTATGAAAATAAAAGATACATGTCTCAATGAGAAAATGCCCAAACATTCCTGTACAAGACAATAAAGCTTAGAAATATTTAAAGTAAAAATTGTAGGAAGATGAAAACTCATACCTCACACAAATAAAAGCAAGGAATGAGAGAAATTAAAGTTGCAGTAGGGATTTTAATGCACCTCTCTCCTAGGCAGATGAAGCAGAAAGTAAAGAAATGAGGAAATAAGAGGTCTGAATAACAAGGTAAAATATTTTTTAAGCTACATCAAATGTAGCTTTAAAATAGAGTAAAAATAATAAAGAAAATAGAGAATACATTTTTTCCTAATGCTCAGAGAATATTTACCAAATTTGATCACATATTAGTTTAGCAATAAATTACCAAAAGCAGAAATCATACAAGACAGATTAAAATGCAATAAAATGAGAAATTAATAACAAAAGTTTAAACAAAAAGACCAACCACTTGGAAATTTAAAAAGTATTTTATTGAGACTTCCAGTATGAACATGGCTGCATAAGTCAGCATTTTCCCCCTTTCTTCTGGAAATCATTCAAACCCACAAACTCCATTTTCAGTAAAAGTTGGAAACAAATAAAACCCGCAGACTCCAAAATACATGTAAGGGCTGTCCAAAGGCAACCAGGATTGGGTAGAAGCCACTCGGCAGTAAATGAAGAGAAAATGGTGAAAGGTCATAGTGGTAGCAGATCTCAGAAAACCCCATCCTTCCTAATAGAAGAATGTGGAGAATTATTGAAGACAGGTTATGGGCTCGGGGGTGCTTATTATCTATTACCTTTACTTTTGTGTGTGCTTGAAAACTTTCATAATAAGTAGTGAAAAAAAAAAAGTTCTTGAAGTTGAGGTTTCACCATAAAATCTAGAAGTGATCCAGCTTGTTCACAACAGTGGAGTCAGGTTCAGGCTGGCGACAAATGCTTCTCGGACCTGGTCCAGTTCAGGGAAGTGGAGAAGGTGGAGCTACACAAGAATCCCATAGATGAGCCATATTTGCAGGAAGCAGTCTGTCTCTGTGGTTGGAACGAAGGAAGTAACTGGGCTAGGAGACTCCAACGCATTTAGTGACAAGTAATCAGAAAAGAACTATCAGGGCATTAATTCAAAAATACCATGGAAAAAAAGAAAATATAAATCAAAACTTAGCCAAAAGAAGAGGATATATACCCACCACAGAAAAATTTTGCCAAGGAGCAGATGAGATGAAATACTTTGCTGTGAACTTTTCAGAGGTGGGATGGTCGGAATCAAGGCAGAAATGAAAGAACTCAAGGGATGATGAGATGAGAGGAGATGAACTGTGATCTGGTAGGATTCAGGAAAGGAGAAGAACACATGAAATTGGAAGGAGGGCAGGGCAGAATGGCCACTTTGACAAACACAGGAAGGGGCAGAGGACAGAAATGATGAAAGTAAGCAAAATGATGTGGAAATAAAAAACAATACAGAGGTATAAAACAATACGGAGAAAACGACAGATCTGGGAGTCAAGGAGAGGAGATCCAACACTTGCATAATTGGAGTCTCTGAGGAAGCCAACCAAAACGATGAGATAAAACTAATAAGACATTGAAGAGTTTAATGGAATGTCACTGGAATGGAAGGATATCTGAATATACATACTACAAGGTCCACTGGGTGTCAGGAAAAATCAACCAGATTGGTCAACCCTGAGACATAGCCTAGTGTATGTTATTGGACTTTAGAGCTAAAGAATTTTTGTGGTAGTCATACTTTCTTCTCCCCCAAAACATTAAGTCATTTAAAATAGGAAATAAGGCAAGGCAGCTTCCGTTCCTCCACAACCACATTTCATACCCAAAGACAGTAAAGTGCCATGTGTAAGATCATCAAGGAGAGAACAGGTGGCCCAGGATTTCTACTCAGCCCAGCTGCCCTTCAGGCATGAGAGCTGCGGACACACAGGGTGCATATTTCCAGAACTGGGGATATGGGTCCCATGTCCCCATCTTGAGGAACATTTAGGGAATGAACTTAGACAATTGGGAGATAACGGGCAAAGCCAGAACGCAGGGACTGGTTGTGGTCATATCGTACCTTAGACTTCCAATGCAAACAAATGGAAGGATTAGGGTAACAGGAGAGAATATACATATATACAGTGAAAATGTGCAAGTGACAAAACTGGCAAAGTTAGGCACGGGGGCGCCTGGGTGGCTTAGTCAGTTAAGCGTCTGCCTTCAGCTCAGGTCATGATCCCAGGGTTCTGGGATCAAGCCCCATGTCAGGCTCCCTGCTCAGTGAGGAGGCTGCTTCTCCCTTTCCCTCTGCCCCCCACCCCCACTCGAGCTGTGCTCTCTCTCTCTCTCAAATAAATAAATAAAATCTTTTAAAAAATTAGGCACAGAAGGAGGAAAGATGATGGGATACAGAGTAAGGACATAGATTGCCATATTATGGAATAGATAGAGTTGACAGTATTTAAAATTGGCAAATCAAAGAAGAGGAGTATAAGCAAATTATAAGTGAATAGTAGAGAGTAAATATTAAGGAAGACAATGCTGTCTAAAACTGAATGAGGGAGAGGGAGTGGGAAGGAGATAAAATTCCATCATTTTATCATTGCTATAGTAGGGAACTCATAAATACTGCCCCTAAAGACATATAGGACTTAGAGAATTACTTGCATATGTAAATTTATAATAATGTTAGACTATGAGCTTAGCTCATCAGAAACACACACACACGCACACACACACACACACAGAAAACAGACCACGCAGGCAAAGATGTAAAAAAAAATCGATGAAACTGGAAAACGTAACATAAACATATTATATGACTACGTAAATATATAATATAAATGTGAACCCAGATCAAACGTATCTGCATAGCAATGCATGTCATATCAATCACTTATTAATTAAAAAACTTAAATCAGATCTCAGAGCAAAATCTAACTCCAAAATAAAGAGATTCATGAAGGTTGAAAATGAAAGATTGTGAAAATGTGTACCTGGCAAATGCAAATGAAAAGAAAGCAGAACTCACCATGTTCTTATTAGATGAGAGTGGGTTCAGGTCCCCCAAATTATTTAAATGACACAAAGAACGACACTTTAGAATGTTAAACCGTGCAATTCCAGGAGGTGACAGTTATGAGAATATCTGTATGCTGAATAATACAACATCAGTATTCACAAAACAGAAATTACCGGAGATACAGGAAAGAAATAGTAGGTAGGGGCAGATTATTTTTTTCTCCTCTCAGTTCATGTCAGGGTCAAGGGAACACAAACGTAAGAGGATAGAGAAAAGCAGCATAGTATTCACCTGACTGAAACCTGAAGCCTGAAAACAGAGGCTACAACCTTTGGCACAGTTCCAGAGATGGACCACATAACAGGCCCTGAAGAGAACTTTAATACAATTCCAAAAGTGGCCTACCACCGATGATGTTTTTTGATTAGAATGCCATAAAATGAGAACTTAATAACAAGATCAAAAGCCCCAAAGTTCTCTCCTATCTAGACAATTAAAAAAACAAAAAACAACAAACCTCTCTTTTTGCAGTTGTTGGCAAAAGAAAAAACACCAATTGCAGAATATCTGGGAAACAAGGATAAAACGCTACATATTAGAACTTGCTAGTTACAGCTAAGGCAGCATTCAGAGGAAGGTGTATAGCCTTAAAAGCTTATCTTAATTAAAGCGAAAGAATGAAAAACAAGCATCTAGCTCTTGGATCAAAGAATAAAAATAAAACTGTAATTGTGGCATGCCAAGAAGATGAATATGATGACATTACAATCAAAACCATGCCAGGGCGGTAGTAAGCAGAGACAGTTTCATAGCAACAAGCACTGTCCTTATCAGAATAGAGGGAGCAAAGGAAATAAAGCTTCAGCTGAAGAAGTTACAAAGAATGAAAACAAACACCTTAAGGCAGTAGGAAGAACAAAATAATAAAAATAAAAGCAAAAATAAGGAACTGGAACAGAGGAAATGGTAGGACTTACAAATGAAGGAACTGTCCTTTGAAATGATTAAACTACATAAACAGACCAAGATCATACTCAAAGTGGCACCTACCAAACATTAACCAAATACCTAGTTGTTATTTTTGAGAACCAAAATGCAAGGCAATAATAATGTTTTCCTGATATTTACTCGTATTTTCTAATTTGTCCTAATGAGCCTGCCTCACTTGCATCAGTAAGTATTTCTTGGAGGGGACAGAACTTGGGCTAGGCCTAAATGAGGAATAACACTTAGTGTGAGAAGGGAACCTACCTGGCTCGTTTTGGCTGTCAGTTTCAGGTGTAATCAACTTAGCGCGTATATTAAGTTTTTAATATCACTATTAGGTACATTTTACCACCTATAGTAGAAAACTGCCGCTTCATTTAAGCCTGAACAATTCCAAAGCACGCCTCTAACAAAGAGAAGTCAGTGGCTGTTTGAGAGGACTGGGGTGGATACACTGAGTGTGCGAATTTAAAGTAGTGCTCAGAAGGCGCCTGTGGCCCTCCGGTGTCTGGTACTTCTGCCCCCTGGGCGGCCTGGACAGGGAGCATTTGTGGCTTGAAACGTGGACCTATACATTTTCCAGAGTTCTGTCTCAATCTTCAAATCAAATGTCAGTTAACTTTTCATTTGTTTGTTTGATTTTATTCCCTAAAAATATACACCAGCCTTGTACACGATGACTCCTAGATACCTAGAACGTTGGATTCACCAGAAAACTGTTCTCTAATGGTGTTGAATGCACGTCTTCCCCTCTTCCCCCTCTCCTGTCCCTCTTGTTCCCCACCCTCCTCCTCTCCCTTTCCTCTCCGCTCTTTGCGTCCTTTTCATCTCTGCCTGTGGCCTTTCCTCCTCTGTCCTCTCTGTTCTTGGCCGCTCTCCCCTTCCTCCTCCCCTTCCCCTGCTACCTGCCTTTGCTCTTCTAATTTGCACACGGCCTTTCCCCTCCATTTCTTCTCTGTGTCTGCTCGTCCATCTTCACTTGGACACTGTCCTGTTTCCTCTTCTGTGGCTGGCCCTCTTCTTTCTCTTTCCCTCGTCATCTTCTCTCGTCCCCGCGTGTGGCAGGTCTATGACACACAACTGGAGAACGTGGAGGCCTTTGGGGGCCTGTCTGACTTTTGTAACACCTTCAAGCTCTACCGGGGCAAGACTCAGGAGGAGACGGAGGACCCATCTGTTATTGGGGAGTTTAAGGTACGTCCTTGAGGACCTGTCCCTACCCGGGAGGCCTGAGACTGTGAAGTGGCAGCAATAAGTGAAGGGGGCAGGAGCAGGGCTGCTGTAGAAACTACAGTAATGACCATGGTGTTGACGTTGGCACATGTGGGAGCGCCATTGATGAAGAATCTGATGTGGTGAATAGAGATGACGGTGGGCTTGGTGGTCTCAGGTGTGATGACTCTGGCTGAGATGACGGTAATGGTCATGATGGTGGTGGTGTTGGTGATGATGGTGATGAATGAGTGGGCCCCTCATTCTTTTCAGGGCCTCTTCAAAATCTACCCCCTCCCGGAAGACCCAGCCGTCCCCATGCCCCCGAGACAGTTCCACCAGCTGGCTGCCCAGGGGCCTCAGGAGTGCCTGGTCCGCATCTATATCATCCGAGCATTTGGCCTGCAGCCCAAGGACCCCAATGGGAAGGTAACATTCCTGGAGCTCTCAGCTCTCCCAGAACAGCAGGCTGGGGCACAAATGGGCTGCAGGATGTGGACAGAGCTCTCCCACAGGGAGTTCACAGTATGCCTTGGAAACCAGCCAAACACACACAGCACTGAGAGAGGCGACTGAATGCAGTTCGGTCAGGGGCCAAGTGCTCTAGGAGGTCAGAGAAGGCCGGGCAGTGCAAGACTTGGCAATCGTGAGGAAGGCTTTGCGGAAGGTCTAGGATTCCTAAGGATGGATGGAGTTCTGGTAGGCTAGGAGGGAGAAGAAAATAGTATTTTAAGGTGGGCCAAAAAACTTGACAAGAGTTTGTGAGAGGAATGTTGGGCATGAGGATGAGGCGCAAGAGGAAGTGACATGGAAGGTGTAGGCCGGGGTTGGACTTTGTCGGGCTTCAGGTTTGGGTTTTTGGGGCACTTGCTCAAGTTTTGTGCCCGAGGCAAGTACCGTATCACCTCGCACTGGGCTTGGCTCTGAGGCACACGGGGATCTTGCCAGAAGACAGGAGTCTGGAGCTCTGAGGAGATGGCCGGGAAGGGGCAGAGAAAACTTGGAAAGAGAGAAAGGGAAAGGAAGAGGGACAGGCGGGTTTGACTGGAGTTCAGAGGTACGGGGCTGGGTCCTCTCTCATTGCCTGAGATGGGTGCAGTCACAGCATGTGTCCTTGAGGCTGTGGGTGGAGGTCTGCTGTCCTATCCCTGGAGCCCTGCCTTTCAAGGTGAGAAGTCATAGCTGGCCTTGCCCTGCTGGAAGTCAAAGGACAGGATAGAGCCATCCCCAGCCCAGGCACCGTGATGGCCTCCAAGATGTGGTGTGGCCAGTGGTCCGTCATATACTTCAAGATTTCTTTATGCCATGACTGACCCTGAGCACCCTGGTCCTAGCTGCTCCTGGAGGCCTTGGTTGGGCTGCCAAAGTCTGGCCATCTCTCTCCCTTCGGTCTGCTGAAGCAGAGGTCACAGGCACAACCGTAGCTGCCTCAGTCACATATATAATACACGCTGTAGTGTTTCTGAGGATGTGAGCCTTGCCCTCACCCACCTTCTGATGGGGCAGTGCTTTGGGAGTATGGAGGACTCAGGTACCCCATTCCCACTGCTGGACTGTGACTAGAAGTCTGTGTCAGGGCCAGCTGGTGTGGCGGTGTGCAGGATGGGGCCTGTGGCCTGGCACCATGGCAACCATGGCACCCTGGCAGCTTCTTGATAGCTGGCCTCCTAGCCCCATGGCGGGACAGAGGACCGAAGAAGCCTCAGAGATGTGTTGGGAAAGTGAATTCGCTTATGTCTTCCTGTCTCTTCCTTCAGTGTGATCCTTACATCAAGATCTCCATAGGGAAGAAATCAGTGAGTGACCAGGATAACTACATTCCCTGTACCCTGGAGCCTGTGTTTGGAAAGTAAGCTGGGGACAGCTTGGTTCTGGGGGGTGGGGGTGCCAATCTGGATAACCCCCAGCCTGGGGCGGGGAGGTGTGGCTGCCACTAGGAAGTGGCCGGGTCCTGAGGCAAAGCTGTAGTCCCTAATCGTGCATGCCTGTGGGGGTGTAAGCTCCCCTCGCTTTTCATGGCGTGCTGAAGGCTGAAGTCCGGGCCAAAGCTCCTACTTAATCTCATAAACAATTACCTCAAAGAGCAGAAATCTAAATGGAAACTCAGAGCCTGCATTTGCTAATTATTATTTATTTTTTTTTAGATTTACTTTAGAATAATTTTAGATTTATAGAACAGCTGCAAAGAAAACACGATTTTCAAATGTCCTTCACACTCCATTTCCCTCTTACCTACCCGTGGTTCATTCTGTCAAAACTAAAAAGTCGATAGTGCACTCTATTTCCTGCGCTCTAGACTTTTTTAGGATTTGGCCCCTTTTCCCACTGATGTCTTTTTCCTGTTCCAGGATCTCAGCCAGGATCCCATGTTGTGCTTAGTCGTTGTCGTCTTTCGTTGTTGCGTGTTCGTCTCTCGCGGGTAGACAGAGGAAGAGAGTAAAATGTTCTTGAAATCCAGAACAGGGGAAGGAAGAATCAGGACCCCTTGTGTGGACGTGGCTCCCAGGCGTCCTGGACTGTTGCTGCCTGGATGCGAGCTTATTTAGGCTGGAGGGAGGAGAATCACAGAGGGAAGTTGGTGGCTGTTTCTCTAGCCCCGGTGGGAGAAGGTGTGTTGTTTTGATATTGTCAAGTGACCCCTTGAATGCGTAAACCAGCGTCTGGAGAGTTCCTTGTGGGCACTCGGGCCTGCGGCAAGGAGCCGGTCAGCCTGGAGAATTGTCTGCTGTCCTGCCAGTGGTGAGCCCCTGACAAGCTGGAATGAGAGGGAAGGGCTGCAGGGAAGAAGGTGGGGAGGAGCTCTCTGGTGAGCTCTGGTGGCTCCTGGTGACCGGGCAGCAGACTGGGCCCTTTCCACAGTGGGGCGGGGGTGTGTCAGGGCCCAGAGCAAGGTGGGGAAGTGAGTGCAGAAACCCTTTCTTTGTATAACTCGTGTGCTGAGCAAGCCCAGCTCAGGGAACGTAATGAGAACACACCTTCGTTTTCGTCTGCCTGTATCCTGTCGACATTTCCTCAGTGGGGGTTACCTCCCCCATTTCTTGAGTGGAAACTGTGGCAGGCAGGTGACTCTTCTGCTTACTTTTAGACAGTCTGCTTTGTCCTAAACCCAGTCTCAAGGTGCTAAGCAGAATGCCCGCTCGTGGGTAATCACGAACCTGACAGGCTCTATTTAGGACAGTCACCCCCTTTCCCAGCTGGGTCCGCTTTGGGTGTGGCTGCATGCGGCATGGGGATGTGTGTGTGAAGGGAATGAGGGGGCTCTGCCTCTCTCCCTTTCCTGTCTAACGTCTCCCACCAGCCCCCAGCTAGCCACCAAGCTTCTGGATTGTGCCTGGCTAGGACTAGGGGAGCCCCTGTGAGAGGACAGCCCCATGTGCTCGCTGCCCCCGTGTTTCCTGGGCACTCTCTGGGTGGCAGTGTTTAAAGCTGATTTATTTTCTCGTGAGCGCTTTCCAGAAAGCCCCTCCGAGCCCACCCACTGAAGTTCTAGGGAGGTGGCGGATGCTGTGGCCCTTTACTGGTGGCCCTTTTCAGATGGGCCTCTCCACAGTCTCACTGCTGGAGCCCCAGGTCCCATGGGGTCGGCTTCCAAGTGGCTCCGGTTTGGCTTCATGGTGGCCCAGCCAGGATGGGAGCAGTGTCGCCTCTGTCTCCTCCTCTCCGCAGCCAGCTGCTTTCTCTTCCTTGAGCAGGAGTCCGGCGCCAGGCTTGTATCTCCCGCCTGCAGGGAACTGTTTCAGGGGAAAGGGGGCCGTCCCTCCACATTTGACCTTAGAGGAGGATTGGGGTTCTCAGAGCACAGCAGGCGCCCCCTCCTAAGAAATCTCTTCACAAATCCTCCTTCCCGCTCTGCAAGCAGGTGTAAAGCCCAGAGTGTCCCCAGAGTGGGTCCCGGGTCATCCCTTTGGTATATTCCAGCCCTGTGGCCCCATCACATCTCTTGCCTCCTGGTGTCCTGGCAGAAGCTTCAGTGTTCACTTTCTGTTCCAATTCATTTGTTCATTCTGCCGTTAATCAGGCAGGGTAGCTACTATATGCTCAGCCCAGATTATTTGGGAACGTCTGACACACACACACACACACACACACACACACACACACACACACACGCAGAGTCTCAGAAAAGTCCAGTACCAGTAGAGTGCTGGGGTAAGATCTACAGGGGCCTGAGGAAGGTGGACACCAGAGCCACTCTTGGAAGGGGAGGAGGGAGCCAAGGAAGGCTTTCAGGCCCCTGCTCTGGCCCTACTCCCCTCCCTTGAGCACCCGCTGTGTCCCACAACATCAGGGAGCCTGCAGCACCCTGCTGTCTGCCCTGGGCCCCTGCAGGATGTTCGAGCTGACCTGCACTCTGCCTCTGGAGAAGGACCTGAAGATCACACTCTATGACTATGACCTCCTCTCCAAAGATGAGAAGATCGGGGAGACAGTCATCGACCTGGAGAATAGGCTGCTGTCCAAGTTCGGGGCTCGCTGTGGACTCCCACAGACCTACTGTGTGTAGGTGCACGGGGGCTGGTTGCTCTTCTGCCCCCCGAATCCTGAGCACTTACCTTGGGCCAGCCCTGTGCCTGGCACTGGATAGGTGTTCTCTCACTCGATCCAGCTCGGGTCTTGTCCCCACTGTACAGATATGGAGACTGAGGCCCAGAAATGTTATGGTCTGTAAGTGGGGGGGATTAGGATTTGAACCTGTTTGACTCTAAGAACCTGGCTCTTCATCATGTTGTAACCCAGCTCTCCTTAGGACACTACCAAGCCCCTGTAGAGGGAAGAATGAGGAAGGAGGGAAAGGGGAAGGGAGGCAGACAATGGGTCACGTGGGCCCCAGCGGAAACCTGCAGGGATCTGTGTCAGGGGACCTCATGTGTGGCCAGCCCCTGCTCCCTTCTTGCCAATTTGGGTCTCATGTGGGTCTGATTCTCTCAGTCTGGAAATTGTAAATATCTAGGTTCCAACTCTGTATGCATTTAAACAAGTCCTGCCATCTCTGGGCCTCAGTGTCCCTGTGTGTCAGGTGGGACCCCCAGTCACGGCGAGGGAGGGCGCCCATTGTTAAAGTGAAGGGTGGGGGGCTGTGCAGGTGGGTGCCCAGGCTCCCGTGCACCCCTCGGTCCTCGGCAGCGCCCTGGAGGGTCTCTTCTTTGCTTTGTGTTTGGGCCTCAGCTCTGGACCCAACCAGTGGAGGGACCAGCTCCGCCCCTCCCAGCTTCTCCAGCTCACCTGCCAGCAGCGCAGACTCAAGGCGCCCGTGTACCTCACAGACCGCGTACTCTTCCAGGATAAAGAATACACCATTGAGGAAATAGGTGAGCTGCCATGTGACCCGCAGGGCGGGCTCTCCCTCGACCCGAGGGGTCAGGATCACGACTAGGATCAGTTTGCTTCTGGCTTTGAATGGTCAGACTTTAATTGGAATTTGGGGTCCCGATGACCTCTGGGACTGTTTTCTCCTTGAATTGCACTAGCTTGCCAGCTTGGCCTTCTGGGTATCTTCTGAGCCATCCTCCCACACCCCCCACCCCTGACTCCTGGTTCCTGTACCTGAAGCATCCCCAGGGCAGGCAGGAAGCCCTGCGGCCTGCACCCTTGCCCCGGATCTGCCCAGGGCTCCCGCCTGAAAATTCTGCCGCATGCCCCTGTGTGTCTGAGACATCCACAGGCCTACATGGTCCCCCGGGAGCTGCTCGGACTCCCTGGAGGTGTTACAGCCCCGGGGGGGCTCACTTCCTGCTGGTTTCAGAGCTGTTTGATATCAGAGCTGGTGCTGAAGTTATACAGGGGGAATGGTGGCTCGGATGGCCCAGCCCCAACCCCCTCCTCCTTCCTGGTCTGCCTTTCCAACTCTTCCTTCCGCTGGTCTGCGAGCCGCGGTAGCACGGGGACCAGGGTACTACATTCATAAGAAAGGAAAGCCAGAAGCTTTCGATGGTGAGGTCCGGCATCTGCCTAGTTTTGCAAATGAGGCCATGGAGGCCAAGAGTGGCTCAGTTAGGAGCAGCCAGTTAGGGGCAGACCCAGACCCCTGGCCCGGGGGTCCTGCTGCAGTGCTGTGCCGCTTCCTTTGTGGCACCTGTTAGAGTGGACAGAGCAGGTGTGCAGGATGAACGTGTGTGTGTGTGTGTGTGTGAACGTGTGTGTGTGTGTGATGAAAATCTGTGCTCTCGAACATGGGCACACCTGAGTGCATATACCTGTGTGTGTACTTGTGTGTTTGGACACACGCGGACCCTCCTCCCCCCAGTCGAAGCTTTTGTCATGGGGGCTCCAGGTTCCTGTGGCTGGCTGCTTGGTCACGCTTGTCTGGGTCAGAAGCACCCCCATGTCCTCATCCCGGCCACGGCACCAGTCCCTGCCCCACTCCCTGGCAGGTAGGAGCTGTCCCTGGGAAGCGCCAGGCACAAGGGAAGGGTGTTCATGTCCCGTCCTGCGTCTTTCCTAAGTGAGGGTGTCATCTCGGCTGCTCTGTGGACCAGCGGTGTGACCGTTCTGTGTTTCATTTCTGTCATCTGTGACACGGGCAGGAAAGCAGCGCTTACCTTCCAGGGTTATTATAAGGGTAGAACCTGTTAAGATTTATGGAGAACAGTGCCTGGTTTCTCTTTATCAGTGTTTGCTGTGAGCGCTATTATTTTAGCTATTTCCCCAAGAGAGCAGATTGTGCGAATGGGAGAACAGTCATACTGAAAGCACTTAGATGCCCGATCTGCAAGTAGAGGTTGCAGAGGCTCAGAGTTTGGAGCAGTCAGGGAGGGCTCCCTGGAAGGGGTGAGCTTTGATGGGCAGGGAGGATTTGTACTGGTGGAGAAGAGGAAGAGCTTTATAGACGAGGCTTGGTAGAAATGATGGCAATGAGGAATCTGGATTTTAAAGCTGGAGCCAGTGGACTGTGAGGCTTCCCTTGCAGAGAGTGTGACCTGAGCATCAGAAGTGTGTCTAGGCTGGGGGTGAGGGGCTTCCTGAGGCCTCCAGGCAGCCCCACCATCCCTTGCTTACTCAGCCCCGGCATCTTTTTTGTCTTCTCTCTGGAGCAGAGGCTGGCAGGGTCCTGAACCCACACCTGGGCCCAGTGGAAGAACGTCTGGCCTTGCATGTCCTCCGGCAGCTGGGCCTGGTCCCCGAGCATGTGGAGTCCCGGCCTCTCTACAGCCCCCTGCAGCCAGACATTGAGCAGGTAGGACAAGGACCCTTGCACCCCTGAGCCCTGAACCCCAGCTAGCCCCGCCCCAAGGACAGCATGGATATCCCAAAGGCACCCGTGGGGAGCTCAGGATTTGGCCAATCCCTCCTTGACATGTTTTCCCACAGTCTGAGTGGTGACCACTATTGGTCTATGAGAGGACCCCTTGGGCCTGGCCTCTCCTGGCTTCCTGCAGCCCTCAGGACCTGGGGAATGAGTCCGAGCCACCTCCTCTATCCCCATGGATAGAACTCTGGCTTCCCATGGGTCATTCAGAAGCCTCACTGTTTCAGCCTGGGCTCAGGATGCCCTCCCCTACTATCTGTCAGTGACATCCAGGTGGCTGGCATGGGGCTGGGCTGCTGTGGGGAATCCAGACAGGGCGACTGGCACCCTGTGACAGAATGTCAGAACTGTCACTGAGAGCTGTCATCAGGAGGGCGGGGCATCCTCCATGCAGAGGGTGGGTGAGTAAAGGGACAGCTGGCCCAGGGCTGAGACTGGGAGGCTTCCTGGAGGAGGTGAGCTCAGGGCTGGGTTTTGGAGAAGGAGGAGAGAAAAGGGGACAAACAGAGAAGGGCTGAGGCAGCAGCGAAGGTGCCTTTGTAGACATGCAGGGGACGTGGTCTCTGCTGTTTGGAACTGAGCTTTCTTGCCCTTGGTGTGTGGCTGCCAGCGCCCCAAAGTGGCACAGCAGGTGTCGATGTGAGCTTTCAGTCTCTAGCTTTGTGCTCTGGAGAAGTTACTTCAGTCCCTGCTCTTTCTCTGTGAAATGGGGACAGAAATAGTACCCAGCTTGTAGAGAGGGAGGGAGCCGAGGGGTGGCAGGTGGAGTGCTCTCCTGTCGCGGAAATCCTCTGAAACTCCTAGGACTAAACTGTGTTCTCTGACCCTCCAAAACCTTGGGCGTGCCATTCCCTCAGCTGGAAACGCCCTTCCACCCTTGTCTACCTGGCGTCCTGAGACTCAGCTCAAATATCATCATCTCTGAGAAGCCTGCCCTGACCCCCAACCTCCAGGCCCCGGGCCCAAGTCATCGGCCTGTGGGGCAGCAGAGCCACTGCTGCAGTCGGCCCTGAAGTCCCCTGGAGGGCACCTGCTTCTGCGGGGGGGCGGGGAGCCTCTCTGGGGCAGGGCCTGGGGCTTCTGCGCCCTGGGCCCCACCTGTGTGGCACAGAGCAGCTGTTGATAGGTGTTGGTGGAATGAAAAAGACGGGGAGACAACAGGGTTATGTCTCCGTAGGGGAAGCTGCAGATGTGGATCGATCTGTTTCCCAAGGCCCTGGGGCGGCCTGGACCTCCCTTCAACATCACCCCACGGAGAGCGAGAAGGTGACTTACCCCAGCCAGGGACTGGGGGCTGAGCCAATGGGTGGGATGGTTGCAGTTCAATGTGAATAGGACCTGGAGGTCACTCTTGGGCCAGGCGTTGGGCCACTCGGGCTGCAGGGCGTCGCTCTTGTGTGGGTCTGGCTAAGTGCCCAGCCAGGCAAGCAGCGGGGTCTTGTTGGGTGAGCTGGCCTCTTGGCTTCTCAGTCAAGGATGGCCCACCCTTTGCTGGGAAATCCACGTGGAGTTGAGCCCTTCTCCTCCACAGGTTTTTCCTGCGTTGTATTATCTGGAACACAAAGGACGTGATCCTGGATGACCTCAGCATCACGGGGGAGAAGATGAGTGACATTTACGTGAAAGGGTAGGGAGGCATCCGCCTTCTCACCTGTCCCAGCCTCATGGTGTTGCCCTGCTCCCTTTGGGGTGGTGGAAAGGGGGAGCCCCAGCCTAGGGGAAGGAGGGAATGAGAAAGGAAGGAGGTTCTCTTGGGGGTGGTCCCTGCCTTTGGGGAGTCCTTCTCCCACTGGATTCCCTCTACAAAAATCCTTGGATTGAACTTGGAAGGTTTGAGAATGTCCCTCAAGAGAGAAGTTAGAATGTTTTAAAATTAATGGCACATTTGGTACTGTGTAGAGATTTCTGCGGAATTATTTTTGCTTTATCCTTTCCCGAGTTCATTTACCTTCTTAATTCCTCCTTTGCGTAAGATGGGGATGCACGCTGTGGCGGACGCCTTAATGACACATGTCGTCTTCCATGTTGTCTAGTTGGATGGTCGGCTTTGAAGAGCACAAGCAGAAGACGGACGTGCACTACCGCTCCCTGGGAGGCGAAGGCAACTTTAACTGGAGGTTCATTTTCCCCTTCGACTACCTGCCCGCTGAGCAAGTCTGCACCGTCTCTAAGAAGGTGAGCGCGTGCCTGTCCCCAGTGGCCATCACCGCATGGCAACTACCGCCGTCACCGTCTCCCCGCCCCCCACTTCTGCCACTTCTACCATTACTGCCATCATCAGCATTGCTACCCCGCCCCAACCACCCTCACACTGGCGCCACAACCACCATCTGTGGCTTGGTCCAGATCCCGAAACTACTGCCTCCTTCCCGACCCCAGACGAACCAAGCGGCAGGAAGGGCCTCAGGGTCAGAGTGGGCAGAACATGCAAAGGGACACCCAACACGGTGACGGGAGGGGCAGAGAGGCAGACCCCATAGGGAGAGCCTCCTCGGAGGGCCGGCCTCCCCTGTGGATGGGTTGCCCACAGGATTGGGGTGGCTTAGCTAAGTCCCTCCTGTGACATCGTTCCCCACATTTCTGCGTCTGGTGCCTGTGGTCACTGTCCAAGCTGGACACTTACTGGGTGCAGCTCGGGCCTTCCAGGCCGGAAGCCATTGCCCTCCTCCCTCCCTGACCTCACAGCTAGCTGCAGGCCCCTGGGGGACCCGCTGTGTCAGCCGGAGGGCAGAGGTGGGTCCTGGGACCTCAGCTCTCTGTGTCTCAGCATCTCCTCGTTGAGGTCTCATCTGGGTGGTAAAGTCTTTTCTCCTGCAACAGAAGGAGCATGAGGCAGGCAACCTCCCTCCTCGTGGCCCCACACCTGCCCTTGGGGAGAGCCCTCAGAGCACAGGCAGGCCTCAGAGCTGGGCTGGCTGGAGGCAGAGAGCACCTCCTGGAGCCGACTGCCTGCATCCCACCCAGAACCCACCCACCTCGAGGGGCTCTCCATTGGACACCGTGGATGCCTGTCTGGTGTGTAGGTCCTGCTGGTCCGACTTCCTTCCCGAGGTGGGGCGAGGCTTCAAGCCGCCAAGCCTCTGCGATGCCTTCCTTCCCGAATGGTTGAGTGGCTCCAAGAAGAGAACTATAGACCGTACTTCCTGGGCACTGCCGAGGTTTTATTGGCTCTCTTCATTTAATCCTTCCTCATGACCCTTGCCCAGGCCAACACACAGGATCCTCTGCATTTTAGAGAAACCAAAATGGTCCAGTGAACATTCTGAAACCATCAAACAAAAGAAAACAAGGTTCGACGAGGTTAAATGAATGCTTTCACCCCAGGATTGCTGCACAGGCCTGCCAGAAGGCAGAATTTAGCAACAGCCTGGGGTTCTGTGCAGTCAAGGAAAGCCTAGCCTCTTTGTAGGTTTAATCTTATTTGCCTTTGCTTAGTGTGTTTGTCTGTCACAAGTTGTTTCCATAACAAAGCAAATGTTGCATTTGTTGGGGGAAGAGCTCCAAATGAAACACACACCGCTTCTCTTTGCTGCGGGCACAAGGGGAGCGGGGCTGGGAATGGGGCCGGGAGGGCTCAGGCATCCTGTCTCAGGGGCTCGGCACACTGGACAACGGACAACGGACTACGTGCGGATGGGAAACCGAGGCTGAGAGATGCCCAGTGGCCTGCTTAAATGGGAGGCGGGACTGCCCCCTCGCTGTGACAGGTGGAGATGTGGGCGAGGGGGCACAGGAAACAGGATTGGTTTTTCCTACAAAGTAGGAAGAGAGAGAGTCTCCTGGCACTGTGGCAGGTGACTTGAGACAAATGGAAAAGCCTGGAAGAAGCCATCATCCTGAGTGAGGGAGCAAAGCGGGGGAGAGCAGGAGAGAAGAGGAACGGGGGAGGGAGAGAGAGCCAATCGTGAGGCTGAGATCTGCTGAGACGCTGGAAGTGCTAGGGGCCCAGCTGGAGCTGCTGGTTAAGAATTTGAGGTGGCTGCATTCTGGCACTGGAAGAGTTCCAGCTCTCTGTCTTAGGCCCTGGCAAGGAAGAAGGGACTCAGGCTGACCCACTGAGGCATTGTCCAGAGGCTGGCGCTAGCCTTGGAAGAACGAGAAGCCCAGCTGGGCTGCTAGGGTGGAGAGAAGGAAGAGGAGTCAGGGAGTCTAGGAGAGGCCCCCCCGGGGGGGGGGGCAATGGGATTCCATGGGGTGTCATGCTCCAGGAGAAGGTCTCTGAAGGGAGGGGTGGAGGAGGTCAGAAGACGTCGAGGAGGCTCTGAAGTCAACCAGGAGAATGAGGGAGGACCTGGCTTGACCAGGAAGAGCCAGGGGGTCCCTCTGTGGGAGAAGGGGCCTAGGAGGCAGGTGGAATGTGCCCATAGTGGGGCACCAATGAGCTGGTCTGGGCCAAAGGACTGAGTCTGGGTGTGGGATGGTGTGGGGGTACCGCACAGCCTCTGGGCTCCCCAGTCCTGCCACAGAGCCAGGCTTTTGCCGAGGGGTTCGGGGCCTCTGGCAGGCAGGCCCTCCGGGGACCCCATTAAACCAGACGAGACTGTCGTAAAGCACAAGGGTCTCCTTTCATCCGGCTGCTTTGAACCACCGCTGGTTGCCCTGGCCTGGCTCCCCACCTGGAGCCCAGCACACCCACTGGGGCCTGCCTGCAAGTCAGGCACCCACCCTGCAAATAAACAGCTAGTAAAAGGGCCCAGACCGGGAGCATAATGAGCGCCTGGGACCTGGGGGGCCATTCCCCAGGCTGGAGCTCCAGCCCAGCTGCTCCCACCAGGGGCCGTTTGAACCTCTGGCTCATTACTGAGCCCATAAACCGGGCGGCCAGAGGAATGGAGGATGCTGGCGGCCTGTGCAGGCGGGCCTGCGGAGCTGGCCATAAAAGCCCCGCCAGAGAAGGGAGGCACCTGCAAGAGGGCTGGGGCCCGGAAGAGGGGAGGTACCAGACGGGGGCCAGCTGGGGGCCCGAGCCCCTCACCAAATCAGGCAGCGGGCCAGGCTGCAGTGGTGTGCTTTGCAAGGTGACCGTTCCTCACAGGGCAGGGTTTTTGGTCCAGGAGCTCTGTGGGTCTGCGTGACCGGGGGTGGCCACACAGCGAGGCTGTGGGCACAGGGCACCCAGGGGCAGGCAAACCCTCTGTGATCAACAGCTTTCCTGGACTCCCTGTAGAGTCTGTCCCCTGAGACTTGGTCCAGGCCCTTGCTGGGACCTGGCATACTGAAGATCTGGCCTCCAGCGTCTGCGGGATCGTCACAACAGTTCCAGTCCTTGCCACTCACTCAGGAAAAGCTATAGCGAGAGGACAGAGAACAAGCATGAGCAGGAAAGCCCCAGGGACAGTCCTTTGGGTTGAGCGTGGCTGAATTCAGGGCTGAGCCCAGGCCTCAGCATGCCTATCCTTATCTCTCAGAGGTTCTACGAGGCCTCTGTGGGAAGAAGCCCATGATAAGGCTCGTCCAGGCTGAGTGGTCTCAGGAAAGCGGGGTAGGGAGAGCGGGAGGGTGGAGAACTTCCCGGCACTGGGGGCTTTTGATTTGCCCCAGAGCAAGCTCTTAGAGTAAAGATGGGGTGGGTTGCCATGGTAAGCTAGGAGCTGGGGTTACTGTCGCCCAGTGTCAGCTCCTTACAGCAGTGTGTCCAGGGGATCCCTCTGGTGACAGCTAGGATGGGGTGGGGGCCCCCAGGTTCCCAGCCAGCCTACCTGTTCCCCAAGAGCATGGGGGCAAAGCAGGATTTATTTATTTATTTATTTATTTATTTATTTATTTATTTATTTATTTTTTAAAAAAGATTTTATTTATTTATTTGACAGAGAGAGAGAGGCAGTGAGAGAGGGAACACAAGCAGGGGAGTGGGAGAGGGAGAAGCAGGCTTCTCACTGAGCGGGGAGCCCGATGTAGGGCTGGGATCATGACCTGAGCTGAAGGCAGACGCTTAACGACTGAGCCACCCAGGCGCCCCGCAAAGTAGGATTTAGAGGTGAGAGCCAGACTCTGGAACCTGCCTGCCTGCCTGGGTTTGAATCCCAGCTCGCCACTTCTCGGCAGTGTGACTCAGACAAGTTCCTTGCTCTGGTTTCCTCAGCTGTAAGGACAGCATGTCCCTTAAAGGTTGTTGGAAGGGTAAACGAGCTCAGATTGGCAAAGGGCTAGAACAGAGGAAGTGCAGACTGATATTATTACTAGCGGTCAGACCTTCTGCAAGTCTGCAGATTGTTAACTTCTCCAAGTCTCTGCTCCATCATCTGTAAAATGGGAATGAAACCTCTGCTCGTGGCACTGGGAGGCTTCAAGGAGCCATGTCGTGTGAAGTCAGCTTACATGGTTCCTTCCTGGGTCCTCAAACACTGTCCGCTGGCATCTTAGCAATCTTCCCGCCAAGACCCGGCACTGGCAAGTCCCTAAGAGATCTCCCATTCATTGCCTCCTCCAGGCAGCCTTCCAAGTTGGAAGGAACCACTCTTTCTCTCTAATCTTGCTTCCCTCCTTCTTCCTTTGGGCCAGGATGCTTTCTGGAGGCTGGACAAGACTGAGAGCAAAATCCCAGCACGAGTGGTATTTCAGATCTGGGACAATGACAAGTTCTCCTTTGACGACTTTCTGGGTGAGCACTGTCTCCAGTCAGCACCGTTCTGTCCACTGGGAGTTGACCCAGAACCCCCACTTGTGTGGGCATGTGTGTGTATGTGCGTGTGTGTGTGTGCATGTGTGTGTGTGTGCATGTGCCATTCTTGGGAAGGCCGGCTGGAGGAGTGGTCCTACTTCCCGTCCTCAGGGAGCTCAGGGTCACTGCTCCCTGGTGCTAAGTACGGTCTGGGGCACAGAGGAGTGCCTGAGGGCCTGTCAGTGGAGGTGGCATTGAACGCCAGGCTACGTGGATGGTAGGAGTCAGGAAGAGAGAAAAGCGCAGGTCAAAGGCGGGACAAGCATGAGCTGGCTGTTGCTGACTGTCTGGCCTCACCCTTGACGGGATACCCCCACCTCAACCCCTGTCTAGACGGGGCAGCTGGGCCCAGTAAGTGAGGGGCTCTCGTCAGTCCTCACGCTTGTGCCTGAGTGATGAGTGAACGAGCCACCGTGGCTCCATCCTCCAGGCCCCCAGGCAGGATTCCAGTGGGGGAGAAGTGTGCAGAAACCCGAGCTGGGAGCAGGGAGTGCTGGGCTGGAGGATGTGGTAAAGACGGGGTGAGACGTGGGGCGAGGAGGATGGTTGTACGGGGCCAGCAGGTGGGACTGTGAGTAACAGCCCTGTCACAACTCTAAGAGTTCCCTGGAAAGCGTGGTCTAGCTGTACGATTGGATATTATTCAGCCATAGAAAGAAAGGAAATATGGTTCCATGCTACAACATGGATGCACCTTGAAAACATGCTAACTGAAAGAAACCGGTCACAAAAGGACTAAGATTGTATGCTTCCGTTCACATGAATCGTCCGCAGTAGGCAAATCCAGAGACAGGAAGCAGCCTGGTGGTTGCCAGGCGTTGGGAGGAGGGGAGTGAGAGTGACTGCTAATGGGTATGGGGCTTCTTTTGGGAGTGATGACAATGTTCTGGAATTAGAACTGGTGCTGGCACAACTCAATATACTAAAAGGCACTGAGTTTTATACTTTAAAATGGTTACATTTTATGGGATGGGAGTTTTAATTCAATTAAAAAAAAAGTGGACCTCATGAGAAAGGCAGCCTGAGAAGAGTCCTGGATTCTCGGCCCTTTCTGCTACTTGGGAGCAGGATGGCTCTGGATGGATCACTGGAGCCCTTCCTGGCTGCCCCTGGATTGCAGAAAGGTGATCTGGTCTTTGCTGAGCCCCTGGGCCCCTGCAGGGGGCGCTCTGAGGAGGGCTGCCTGCTCTTTACATAGTAAGGACCCATTACAAGTAATTCCTCCCACTTTTTTAATTGCTTTTTAATTTTTTTATGGAGTCTTTTTTGCTTACAGACTTAACTTTTTTTTGGGGCATCATTCTATCAGCCTTTTCTTTATGAGGTGAGGCTTCAGAAAATTAATTTTAAAAAGAAAAACAAAGAAAGCTGCGTTTTTACTGAATGAGAAAACGGTGTTCAAAATAAAACAAAATGAGCTCATCTTTTGTTTTAAAAAATACAAATAAAGCCGTCAAAATGACTACTTTTAACTTTAGTAGGTTTCTTTTTCCGCCTTCATAATGTGTTTCTAATTACATATTTTGCTTTTTAAAAATATTTATTACTTAAAAAAAAGTAATAGTTAAGATCTATCATCTTGCCATCCAGAGATTATATGATGTTTCCTTGCAGTCTTTTATGTAGATCATACTGGGATACTTTTGTGTATAAGCGTGCACACACACACACACACACACACACACACGGTTTAGTATCCTGATTTTTCCTAATGTTATATTAGGACCATCTTTAAAATGGGAAATAAACACTCACCTACACTTGAGGGATGGAGAGACATGTGGGTGGGCGGATGGATAGATGAACGCTCATACAGAATTGAACAAATGGATGGATAGAATGACAGCCTGATTAACGGATAGGTGTAGTTCTCAAGAAATGGCGGCTGTGGAGAGATGGAGATAGTTAGATCCCCGCAGATGGGTAGATGGGGAAATAAGTGGATGAGTGGAAAGAACGAAAACTAGAACAGTAGACCCCATTGGTGGATACTTACAGCAACCGAGCATTCCACACTGAAAAAAATGTAATCTCTTTTGCCTGGTATTCAAGAATTTCTTTAATTTGGCCTCAGAAAACATTTTTTTAGATTTATCTCTTTCACTTAATCCTTTCAGCAATTCACGCTCCAATCCCATTGACTTCATCATGCTGTTGTGATTGGATTAGATGAAACCACATGAAATTGCTGTTTTTATAGGTCAAGATAGTTGAATACCATTTTCATATGGTTCAACCACGTAGATGGAGCTATACAGGGAGATGATGGATAAAATGGATGAGTAGATAAACCATCTAGAAAGATGGCTGCTTGGAGAACAAGGGGGGGCAGATGAAAAAATGGGCAGATGAACCACAGTGGGGTAGGACTTCCCGTCTACTAGGATGGCTCTAAAAGAAAAAAAAAAAAGCAGAAACTTGAAAACAACAAGTGTCGGAGAGGAAGTGCAGAAATTGGAAGCTTCAGACATGCTGGTGTGAATGTAAAATGGTGCAGCTGCTGTGGGAAACAGTTTGGCAGGTCCTCAAAATCCCAACACAGAAATTACCAGATGACCTAGCAATTCTATTCCCATGCCCGAAAGAATTGAAAACTGAGACTGAGACACTTGCATGCCCGTGTTCAGAGCAGCACGATTCACAATAGTTAAAAGGTGGGCACAACCCAAGTGTCCCATCGACAGATGAATGGAAGGCGTGGTCTCTCCATCCCACGGAACAGTGTTCAGCTACAAAGAGGAGCAAAGCACTAATACATACTTCAACACGGACGCACCTGGAAAGCGTGCTATGTGAAATAAGCCAGACACAAAAGGACAAATATTTTATGAGGCCACCTCTATGAAATATCTAGAATAGGCAAATTCATAGAGGCAGAAGGGAGATTAGAATATCTGAGGGGCCGAGAGGAGGGGGAATGGGGAGTTATTTCTTAATGGGTACAGAGTTTCTGTTTGGGGGGATGAAAAAGTTTTGGAAATAGGTAGTGGTGATTGGTGGCATGATGTTGTGAATGTAATTAATGCCATTTGATTATACATTTAAAAATGGTTAAAGTGACAAATTTTATGTTATGTATATTTTACCACAATAAAAGCAATTTAAAAAAATGAATGGATGGATGGATCTGTAGACAATGGGTGAATGAATGGATTTGTACAACGGAAACTGAAATTGAGCGTGTGGGAAGCTCTGTGAAGGTTGAACCAGTAGGAGTAGATTACTGAGCATACGGCTGCGTGGGGAGTTGCGTGGACAGCGGTGGGGAACGAGAGGTGATGGGTGGGGAAATGAAGAGTTTGTGGGATTCAACCCGTGGCTTAGCCCATAGATCCAAGCGGAGGAGGTGACAGTTTTCTTGGAACTGTCCAGCCCCAGGGTAGCCCCAGGCTGGCAGCAGTCGAGAACCCTCTGCTAAAGGACCCCTCTCGGCCGCAGGCTCGTTGCAGTTGGATCTCAACCGCATGCCCAAGCCTGCCAAGACAGCCGAGAAGTGCTCCTTGGACCAGCTGGACGACACTTTCCACCCGGAGTGGTTTGTGTCCCTTTTTGAACAGAAAACAGTAAAGGGCTGGTGGCCCTGTGTGGCAGAAGACGGTGAGAAGAAGATCCTGGCGGTAAGTGCGCTCCCTCCAGCCTGATGCAGGTGCCTGGCTAGCTTCTTCTGCAGGAATCACTGGGCATGTACCTGGCGCCCTCCTTGTCTCCTACCCTGCCTCTTCCTGTCCTCAACTACTGTCATGGTTCTCTTCCCGTTCCCAGCCTTCTACACTGGCTCCTTGAGGCTTGCATCCCAGGAAGCCTATTTAAATGGAAAGATACCCTTACCTTCTGTGGGCCCCGTGTAATTTATGCTCTGTTACTTGGCCTCCAGAGATCTGTGTCCTGGGCTCCCCTCTGGACCAGGCTTCCAGTGGAGGACCTGGGGAGTGCCTGCCAGGGACCATCCTCTGCTCAGGGGTGCCATGACACCACGACACCGTGGAGAACTCTCCTTCCTTCCTCTGGAGAGGAAGTGAATCCCGGACAGTTTACTGAGAAACTGCGGGCAGCCGGCCAGCCCCTAAAGTGGACAGTGAAATGAAGTACCCTTATTGTAGAAGGAATTTTAACACTTATTAAGAAATACTAGCACCTCAAAAGAAAAACCAGCAAAGGACCTGCATAGATAATACACAAAAGAAGTACAAATGGCCATGAAACATTTAAAAGGGTTCATTCCCCCTAGTAATTAAAGAAATCGTTTTCAATGTAAAAACACTTTTGCCTATTCAATTAGACATTAAAAAAAACCCTAAATGCTCATTGCTGGTGAAGACTCAGAGGCAGACCCCTCCTTTACTTCTGCTGGGAGGACTAATGGTTTTACCATTTAGGGAAGCAATTTGGTAGTATATAGCCAGGGATTTAACAATATTTATGCCCTTGGACTCTGTCATCCCACTTTTTATAAATCTCTCCTAAAGAAATAAACAGACACAATTAAAAATGTAGGCACTGGGGTGTTTTCTGCAGCCCTTATTTATAACATCAGAGAGTTGGAAACAACCTCAATGAACCAAAATAAGTGGGTTACTAAGTAAATTATGGTCAACCATCCCATAGAACGTTTTACAGCCATTAAAAAGCAAACTTTAAAGAATATATAATTGTATAGTGAAACATAATATATTTCTAAATGAAAGAAGCAAGCTCTAGAACGATACCGACGCCGTGAGATACCGCATGTACTTGCAGAGGAAAATAGCTCTAGTACATAAAAATAGGAACGGTACTCGTCTCCACATAGTGGAAGTATGGCTGATGTTCTCCCGTAGACGTTTCTGTAGATTCTAAATGGTCTACAAGGAGCAGTGGTGCTTTTGTGATCAGAGCAACCCTATATCTTTAAAAAAATAATCATAATAAAGTGGCTCTTATGTCTGTTCTGCCTGAATTCCTCTCCAAGCCATGAGGCAGAGCCTTTGTGCACCTGATCAGGTCCCCCGTGTCCCCTCAGGGCAAGCTGGAAATGACCTTGGAGATTGTAGCAGAGAGTGAGCATGAAGAGCGGCCTGCGGGTCAAGGCCGGGATGAACCCAACATGAACCCCAAGCTCGAGGACCCAAAGTGAGTGCCCAGCTCTTGACCCCTGATGCCCAGGGGGCTGGGAGGGGTGGTCCAGGAGGCTCCCACTGCATAGCCATGCACAGGTCATAAGGCCGACATGGCTCAGAGGGGGATGTGACTTGCCCAAAGCTACTGGGTAAGTTAGGGGCAGGTGACAGTCATCATGACGGGGAACTCAGCTAATTCGAGAAGCAGGGGCTGTCGGGTAGGTGTTGGTTGTGTGCCGAGCATGTGGTCATGTGGCACAAATATGTCGTGGTATGGAACCTTCCCTGCTGGGTTGTTATTATCCCCGTTTTACAGATAAGGAAACAATGTCAGCCAAGTTAAATAAGGTCTTTCCACTGGGAAAGGGAAGCTGGGATTCTCATACCTGTTCTGATCGGCTCTGGAGCCCAATCAAGGTTTTTACCCTGACTAAGCTGCCTTCCGTGGCTTACCTGTGGTGTCCATGTGGCTTTCAAATGGCCGTCCAGCCTTAATTTGGCCATCCGTGAATCCCTGCCTTCCCTACCTCATAGCCCCCTGAAGGATATAGACCAATCCAGTGGATGTCGAGGCCTTGAGGGCAGTTACTGGGGGCAGGAGGACGGCTGTGGGGGCAGCGGTGAGAGCTGCGTTTGTGGGTCCCTCCCCACAGCCCGGCTCAGGTCAGACTGGGCGCAGACGGGCCACTTTATCTTGGCGAGATCCCCAGTGCCGTGGGGCTGGCAGAGCTGTGAGAGGCATCCCTACCCAAGGATGTTGGGATCTGGGTGCAAGGACAAGCGAGACCCAGTGCACGCAGTGAGGTCATTACTGAGACACGACACCCTGCGTGCTCTTTGAATTGGCGGATGACCTAGGGCAAGGTTTTGAGGTTCTCGGCTGTGAGTGAGAGACAGTCGGCTTTCCGGGTTCACTTCCCACCATCCTTCCCTGACCATGGAGCAGCCCTGTGCGTCTTGGCAGGTGGTTTGGCTCAGCGGGGGCTCAGGGGGCCGTAGCTCACCTCACGCAGCAGCCCCTCGCGCCTTCGCCCGCCTCCCACAGCTCCAGTCTGTGGTTAAGTTCCGGGTCAGGAAGGGGAGCTGGTGGCTGAGAACTGGGTCTCGGAGGGTGCCTAGGGCTTGGCGGCACCGAGAGGAGGAGGACAGCACGGGCGATGCGGCAGAGGCCCGGAGGACAAGGGAATGCAGAGGAAAAGGGCTGGCGGCCCTGAGTGGGGGCAGGCCCGGGGCCAGCGGTGGAGGGCCGGGGCGGTTTGGGAGCAGCCCGGGTAGGGGGTGCCCTGCTGACCTCTGGGGTCTCACTTCCAGGCGCCCTGACACCTCCTTCCTGTGGTTCACCTCCCCGTACAAGACCATGAAGTTCATCCTGTGGCGGCGGTTCCGGTGCGCCATCATCCTCTTCATCGTTCTCGTCATCCTGCTGCTCTTCCTGGGTATCTTCCTCTATTCCTTCCCGGTAAGGCGGCCTGGCGCGGCCCGGACACTGTCTTGGAGGAGCCCCTGGTCTGATGAGGGAGACGGAGCCCCTACTCTGGAGAGTCCCCAGTATGGTAGAGACAAAGTGCTGCCCTTGGGATGAAGTCTTACTCTTCGTCCGGGGGGACTGAGTTTTTGCCTTTAACGGGGAGACATAGGTGTCCTCAGCAAGTGCCTAGCTCTGTAATCCACATTGGCAGAAGGTGAGGCCCCTTGGGCAGGGGTGGGCAGGGGAACCTTCTTGAAGGAGCGTGAGGCAGTGGGTCTGGAAGGGAAGGGTAGGTGTGGATGGTAGAGCAGAAGGGAAGGCCCCCCTGTTTATAAGAATGGCACCTGCTGCGGTCCAGGGGAAGGGAGGCCCTGGCGCTGGAAGAGGGTCCCCGGTCTGCCTGAGGGCCTTGATGGAGTGTGTCTCGTCTCCTGCAGTGGGGTGGGTATGGGGGAAGGTGTGGGCGGGCAGGAGGCGGCCCCAGGAGCCTCTCACCAGGGCACGTTGCGGTGCTGGTAGGAAGCCAGCTGATGCCTGGGAAGGAGCCGCGGGGGCCACTCTAGCGAGGGCGGCTGCACCCCTGGCTTCACTGGGCGCCTCCCGGGGAGGAGTAGCAGGGCCTCTGTTCCCTGTCTGTGCTTCCCCGCCCTCACAGCTCATCAGGGAGCCCCAATGATGCTCCAGCCCCCCGCCCCACCGTGTCTCTGGAACTTCAGACTTCGAAAGGTTCCCAGGCTGATTCCTGATTTTTAATGTTCTTTAATTTTTAAAAAAACTCTCTCATAAGCAAATTTCAAATTGATATAAAAGTAGAGAGAATAGCTTGATCAACCCCATGTCACCCGGATTGTAATGGCAAAGAAATGGACACCCAGTGAGGGGAAGGGACTGGCTCAGGGCTGCACAGCTATCCGCACAGCTCCTGGTCTTCGGTTCCGGCCACTGTGGGCCTCTGTCCTGCTCAGCACCAGGCTGCCGGCCAAGGGCACTGTCCCCACAGCAGGCAGTCTGCTCTGGGAATTACAATTATGTGTTCATGTGCTCTCTGCTTAGTGAATCCTCCAGGAGGAGAAGGAGGATGGAGAGCTCTCTCCCACTGTGGCTGGCGAGGCCCTCTATGAGCAGCACACATCTCCTACCTAAGACGGTTAAAACCCCAAAGCCATCCCCTTTAGTCCCTCATATCATGGACAGTGAGGAATAGCAGGGGGACCATCTGGCCCAGCTGTCCAGACCCCAGCTGCTCTCTGGGCCATAAGTGACAAAGGAGGGTCTAGAGCCAGGATGGCTGATGTGTCCGGCTGCAGGCCAGGCCCTCTAAGCCAGCTGTGGTCACCTGGAGCGCTCAGGGGAGAGTCGCAGCCAGTTGTCTAACTCTGGCTGCGGGCTAGGGGAGGGCCCAGGTTACAGGGACCTACCTGAAACATGTGCAGTTTGGGGGCCCCTCTTGAAGCAAAGGAAGATAAAATCACGGAATCACCCATACGGGCCTATGGAAGTGCACGTGCCATGTGGCCGCCTGGGATCCGGACTCGGGCCCAGGACTCTGCCTTAGTGTCTCCTGCGTTGGGACAGGCCCGGGTTGCTGAGTCAGGGAAGCATGGTTTCCCTCGCCGGCCTGTCCTCAGGCTCCCCTCCTCTCATTTTGGGTACATCTGGCTGCTGCTCAGTCAGGTGAGGGCTCCGTTAAGCACAGGGTGTGCTGTGGGGATGAGCAAGGAGGTGATGAGCTCTGCACCGCTGGGGAGCATGGTTCCCTGGGAGACGCAGCGAAGCCGGTGGACAAGGGACAGGGTTAGTGCTCCATCCCGAGGTCGGGCCAGGGGAGTTGAGGGAGAGGAGAGCTGGCGTACACTCTTGCTCCTCAAGGCCATGGTCCGAGGGGCAGCAGCGGCAGGACCAGGGAGCTGGTTAGAAATGCAGAGTCCTGGACTGGCCCAGGTCTGTGCAAGAGAATCTGCACTGGGCACATCGAGGTTTGCGAATCGCTGCTGTGCAGGACCAAGCTCTGTGCTTAGAGTCAGACGTTGGCTAGGCTCCGGCTCTGCCAGTGACGTCCTTGGTGACCTTGGCGAGGCTCTCCCATCCCCATGAAAGGGGGGCTGGGCTAGGACTGCTCTGCCTGGCTGCGACTAGCACTGTGGTTAAGGGAGCTCTTTTGCCTTCCCTGGGGGTGCTGACATCAAACCAGCCTTCTCCTGAAGAGCCAAGGGGAGGGCAGGTCCCAAGTGTCACCACTACCCATTCTGTGACTAGCTCCAGCCTCTGACCTAGCTGGCCCTGCCCTGCCAGGTACTTGGGTGGCAGGCCAGGCCTTGAGGGGTCCAGGGAAGGAGGGCCTGCTACCTGGCCAGGAGAAGGAGGGAAGATTTCTAGTCACTTCAGCCTGTAGTCCCTCATCTCCGGGGCAGCCTTAGCCCCAGGCCCTGTGGGCAGGAGCAGAGAAGCTCTTTGAACAATAGCCCTGCTGAGAGCTCCTCCCCTGTCTTGTCGCCCAACTGTGGCATCACTCTCCTTGAGTCCTGCTGGAAATTGTCCTCTTTAAACTACCAACTCTGCTTTCCCTCTCCCAGAGCTGCATGTGAGGGCCAGATCCTAGGTGAGGGGTCCGGGGCTAGAGGGGCAGCATAGGCCTGAGGCTGCAGACCTTGTTTGTTTGTAGGTCTTTGCTACCACCTGGGCAAATCCTGCTCCCCTCCAGCCAAGTCGCCCGATCACCTGGTGGGTCCTAGACCCTCACCTGGCTCTTAGGCCTTGGGGGCCGAGGGTCTGGTAGAGAGGGGCCTAAAGCCAGGTCTGCTCCCCTCCAGTTGGCCCAACTTCCCACCCTCTTGGAAATTGCCCTGGGAGGGGGACATGGAGGGCAGCCTGTCTGATTCCTCCCAGCTCCCCCCCCCCCCGAGAGCCAGCTGGGAGCAGGGCCAGCGTGGGGAGGCAGGAGGCGATCTGGCGGGGAAGGAGCGGCGGCTTTGTTTCCAGAGTTGGCTTTCCCGGGCCGGCGCTGGGGAACATACTGTCCCAATTAGGAACCTTGTGTTGTGTTGTATGTGTTTTCATGGTTTTTTGGGGGGAGGAGTGGGGAGGGGAGATTCCTGTCGGTCCTGCAATAGGCAGGGCTTAATCAGGGGTGACCCATCTCTGGTGCTAACCTGCATGGTGGGTCATCCCCATACACCCCACCCCTCAACCCTCTCTGTTGGCTGGATGGGAGTGTGGTGGCCAATGAGCTCATGTGGGTTCCCATGTGGAGATGCATGGGAGGTCCTGGGGAGAGTCATGGCCATGCCTTCAGGCCACCCATCTGATGGAAGAGGCCAGGGCAGGCCTGCCCCTGACCAGGCCCTGGATGATCAGAGTCCTCTTGGCAGGTGGCTGGAGCATGGACGTGGGCCTTGGGTTGGTGGGGGAGAAGACAGGGCCATTCAGGCAGCCGTGGCCCCAGGTTGGAGGGTGCAAGCAGAGTTTCAGGAGGGTGTGGGCTTGTGTGGTTGGCGAGAGCCCCGGGAAGTGGGGTGTCGAGCTGAGTGCCGTGCGGGGGGTGGGGAGGGTAAGGTGTAGGCAGGTGGTTGAGTAGGTGAGCCTCCTTTCCCAGCTCTCGCCCCTCTGGCAGCTGTCATCGTGTGTCCTTCCTCTTCCCTCCCTCCAGAACTATGCTGCCATGAAGCTGGTGAAGCCCTTCAGCTGAGGACTCCGGCCCAGGACTGGCTGCCTTCTCCACCCGGCTTAGCCGAGCTCCGCTGGACCTCCAGGCCTCACCAGCCTGCCAGGGGCGAGCAGACAGACTGGCACACGCTCCAAGAGCTGGTGACATCGAGTCCTGGGATCACCCTCTTTTCATCATTTCTTTCGCCCCCAACCCAACCCTTTTTGGATCAGCCCATGTGTATTTCAGTATAAAACAGTTTGAACCACAGGGCCATGTTGGCGTGTGTGTCCCTGGAGTACCTGAGTGAGGTGTGACTGTAGACGACAGCTGTGTCTGGCTGGCTGCGGTGTGAGTGGGGTGTGGGCCCTCTCTGGCTCGGCATTCTGAGTGGAACGTTCTCCTTTGACAAGACTGGTTGGGGTGGGTGGGCTTTGAGGCTGGGTCTGCCTAAAGACCCAGCATGTTCTGGTTCTCCTGGACGTTCCCCTTCCCCCCACCCCTCCTCACTTAGGCTTCTCCTCTTCCTTTCCCAGGCTGCGCTTTGCTTAGGCGGGCGGTTACTATACCTTCTGTTTCTTTGACCATGCCCAGGAAGAGGATCCACTTTATCCGAGTGGATCCCCGTGGAAAGGGTCGGGCCAGACACTCTCCAGGCAGGGATGGCTGCTGGACCTTTGGCTGGGACCTTATCCCCCACAATTTTGGGATTTCTTGTGACTCCCTCGCTCTGCTTCCTTACCCTGTTTAAAGAGCTGGTCTGTACAAACACACCTTTTTCTTGTGGTCCGAAGCTTAGCATTAGCTGCGGTCTGTCTTCTCCTGCAGGAATCAGGCTTAATCTACAGGGGCAGCAGGAACGTACTTAGAGAAAAAGCAAAGAGCATGAAAACATCGTGTTTCCAAAATAGAGGCCTCTGCTTCTCTCGCCCGAGGGGCTGGAGCTCTGGAGCACAGCGCTGGCCGCCTCCTCTCCTGTTCCCCAGGAGGGCTTCTCCTATTTCCCGCTGTGAGCCTGCTCCCCTGTCCCGGGCCCCAAGGCCCCAGCGTGATCCTTCCAGGGCACTTGGCTCTTCGCTGCACTCTGGGGCCCAGACTGAAGCCCTGCCTTGTCTCACCTGACTGGCAGACGGGGGTGAATGGCACAGGGCTGATGTCCTGGACCCCTTTGGGTGAACTATGCTTTGAAGAATGATTCTCTCAGAGAGTGATTCTCTCTTTGGGAGATGTCCAGGCTGGAAGTGGCCCTCAATATCCAGCTGGGAAAGATCTGAAAGGCAGGGCAGGAGTCATGCACTCATTAAATCATTCACACTTTTCATTCATTCATTCATTCATTCATTCATTCATTCATTCATTCAAGAAATGTGTGTGTGTGTGTTAGTGTGTAGCCACCCGTGCACCAGGCAAAGTGCTAGGCTCCTTGGATCAAGATAAACATTGGTTTTTAAAGATGGCTCCTGCCCTCCCACATCTCACCACCGAGTCGGAGAGGAAGCCAGATCGATGGGCAATGACAGTGCACTGATGGATGAGCAAGGGTTGCAGGGTTAAGAGCAGAGTGGAAAAGAAAATAGAGGGAAGAGAGTGTGTGAAGACTGGCTGGAGCCAGAAACGAGTTCAAAGATCTGTAAGAATTTCCGTGTGGGCCCTGAGCAGTGGTTCTGAACCAGGGGCAACTGTACCCCTCAAGGCGTATTTGGCAGCACCCGGAGATGTCTTTGATCGTTCTGGCTGGAGGGTTGGGTGGGGTGAGGGTGCTCCTGGCATCCAGCAACCGCTAAACATCCTTCAAGGCGTAGAACAGCCCCCTCCTCCCCCCAATAATTATCTAGTCCAACATGTTGTTCCTGTTGCTGTAGAGAAACTCTGGCATAGAGATAGTGGATTCTAGAGATACTGAAAATTAGACTTGATAGGCCCCGGGGGAGCAATTGGCTAGGGCTGGGAGTGGGGTGGGGTTCGATAGGAGATATCTTCCAACTGGGATAAATCTCCGTTGTCTGGCTTTACGACTGCTGGTACCTCTCATGAAGTCCGTTTGGACAAGAGAGTCCAGACATACTTAGTGCACAGTCACAATACCCTTCCAGTGCATAATGTCTCCCTGCAGTGATGGTGTCTCTCCCCCCTGCACAAAGTTCTAGAGAGCTTCATCTGCGTTTGTGTCTCCCTGTCCACACCTCACCCTCACTCCTCCACCCACTGTGGTCTGACTTCATGCCTGTGGCAGACTCTTCTCTCCTCCTCCTTGCCGAAAGAATCCTGATGCTGTTCAGCTTTCCCAAGGCCAAGTGCTGAGAGAGCAGCCCCGCCCCAGCCCTAGTGGAAGGGGTCTTCTTTGATCGAACCAATCAGAGTGACGCCATTCCCCTTGCCAGTGATTGGTTTAGGGAGGCGCAGGTGACTCGTTTATGACCAGTGAGACCTGAGGGGAAGGCAGTGGTGGTGGTGGTTATGGGGGGTGGGAAGCCGCTGGGAAAGCTTCTAGGAAACTTAATCCCCAATAACAAAGGACACACAAGGAGGCACATGTTCCTCTTCTGCCTTTGAATCTTGATTGTGGAAAAATGTAATGACCGGAGCTATGGCAGGCATCTTGTGATCGTGAGGGGACAAGCCTGAGGCAGAAAGGCAGCACACAGAGGATAGCAAGGACCTGGTTCTCCGTGAAGCTGTCGAGAAAGAATCCACTCTGGAACTGCCCCAACTTCTCGTCTTGTTACGCGGGGTCATAAATTCCTTATTGTTTCAGGCATCTTTGATTGTGTGGTGTGCTACCCGCAGCTCGCAGCGTGCCCGCTGGTAAATTTCGTGCTCCGCTGAACGCTGTTTTACTGCGCTGCCAATAACCAGGGCTCCCCTGTACAGGCGCCACATCTAAGACGTCATACCTTTATTATTTATTATAACAGTTTTCCTACAGATGGCGGTAAAGTGTTTTGTTCTAATAAAACCAGTGCGTTACAATCATTTTCTCATAGATGAAACCACCTTGAGGAAGGGGCACCTTTTTCTCATTCACGCCGGGGCCCCATCCAGCCCCAGTTGTTAAAGCTCTGGCCACTCACCCTTCCAGCCTCTCAGCAGCACCTGGCGGCTGCAGCACCGAAGTTTCCTCTGCTTCGTGATACACTTGCTATCGTTGGCTTCCGTGACACTGCAGTGGGCCACTTTTCCTCCTCTTTTTTCTTCTCTCTTTCTAGCCATCCTCTGCTGGTCTACAGTGTTCCCCAAGCTCTGACCCCGGCCCCCTGTTCTTCTTACACTGCACGCCTCCTGGGCCACCTCACGTGTCCCTGTGGCTTTGAATGCCCTACGTCTAGCCCCCTTTCTGCTCTGGGCTGTAGCCACGTCATCCACCATCTTCCCCACGCGGCCTCTCCTGAGGGCAAGTCACAGGCACCGCAAGCTCGAGAACTCCCACTCAACATCTCCGTTCTCCACCCCACGAAAACAGCTCCTGCTGCGCTGTTCCCTCCATACACTCGGTCCCTGGCGCTGGATGTGTGGGAGGAATCCTCGAGTCTTACTTCCTCCTTCCCCCTTGTCCAAGACATCACCAAGCCCCAGATTCTGCCTCTCAAATCTCCCTGAATCCAGCAACTTCTCCTCCCATTCCCACCACTTCCCCTTGTAGTTGGGCCACCAGCACTGGCCTCATGGAACCCCAAGTATCATTCCTTCAGTCCTCCTCGTCTCGGCTCCCTGACCCGTGGTCCACAGGCGGTGGAGCTGAGCCCGGTCTGGTTCTCCACCATCCTCAGGAGGGAGGCCAACCATCCTGGCACAGGGCTCCTCCAGAGGCCATGCCTGGCTTGCCTTTCTTGTGTCATTTGCTGCCTTTCCCTCTGCTCTGCTGAGCTGAGCCATGTGCAGACCTGGCCTCGGCCCCTCACTCAGGTCCCTGCCCGGCCCTCCCTCTGGGGTGTTTCCCCTGACTCCCCTGACTCCGGTGCGCGCAGCCACCGTGGAAAACCGGCGGGCGGCCTTGATTCTCCGGGCCTCCCCCCACCCTTAGTCTGCGCCTCCAGGCCTGAAATCGCATCACAATTTAATGAGATGTCTGCTTCCTTCACGGAAGGGACTTTACTGAGCGTTTCATGGAAAGTTCTCTTTAAATAGCTAGGCCCTCAGAGTCATTTCAAAATGGATTTTTATGTTCTGACATTCAGTTGGTTCTCAACGTTTGAGACCCATTCTTGCTGCAAGGTGGAGAATAACTCTCATCTGTTCGAAATGGTTCAGTAAAACTTGATAAGCCTTCTGTATCCAGAATACTTAGCTCCCTGCCATTATTTTTCTCTGATGGTGTTTTGAAGAGAGGTGTTCTGTGTACATGCGTGCACACACATGGGCGCGAGCTCACACACACATACACGCACGCACCGTTTTCTGCTCCTTTCCCCGGGCTATGTGGACAGCCCAGGAAGGGTGACAGGGAGGGTGGACAGACAGAAAGAGCTGTAAGCCCAGCCCTGGCCTGCCCCTGGGCCCACACCCCCCTCCCCATTTTGCCTCCACCTCCAGGGAACCCAAACGTGTCTCAATCCTCTCTCCATGTGTTTCATAAATGTAGGATTATGGGATTTCCAGAGGAGCCAGGTGGGCATCCCCTGACAGGGACACGGGGACAGCCCCGGAAACGTTTCCTGCTTGCAGGAGAGAACGGGGAAGGGCCGGGTTCGGCCTGACGTGCTTGTCCTTACATGGCGGCTGAGCTACTGACGTGACAAGCGGGAGCTTCCCTTCCCTCCTTTCCCGCTCGCTGCCGTGCCTTCCTCGGGGACGACCGGCTGCAGCTCCTCTTCCCTGTGGCTTGGCCCGGTGTGGGTTTCATACCGTTTCTCCGCCTCCGTTTTGGTCTCAGTTTTCCATGGGGTGTGTGTGCGTGTGTGTGTTTGTACAGCATGTGTGTGTAAAAGAGACAACAGATGAGACAGATGTAGGGAGAGACAGATTCATGGTGAGGGACAGAGGCAGAGACAGGCGAGCCGGAAGACTGTGGCAGTGGGGACGGGAAAGAGACCAGCACCTCGCCCAGTGGCTGGAGCATGTCCTCAGTGGGCTCATCATTCCACCAGGGGCCAGAGCCGGCTCCCTTCTGCCTCCGCACTGGCTCCCAGGCTTATTCGATTGGAAACAGAGGAAGGGAGGGAAAGAGAGACAAGCCCCCTGTGCTGGCCCCCCCAGTCCAGTTGGGGAAGCCACATTTCCCTCATAATCCAGTAGTTCATTGTGGGTTCCATCAATGACCCCGGCTCCACGTCCCTTCACTCTGCAGGGCTGGCTTGTGTGTTTGGGGGGTTGGAGCTGGGAGCGGTGGTTGGTTCTAGATATTTCCACAATCAGCCTGGGGCCGGAGCCTGGCTGCCCCTTCCTCCTGCAGATAGCGGGGATCACTGTGGGGTCCTCTGGGAGCTCACCTGTGCCCCTACCCCCAGCTTCTGGGCCCACTCCATCCCTCTGCTGGCTCAGGCCTATGTAGGAAACTCTTCCCTTAACTGCTGGCTTCAGCAGAGATGTTCTGGGATCTTTTGAAAAGGAGCCTGACCAAGAACCAAGGGTGAGACAAAAGACCAAAATCCACAAGGAAATCACTCACACTTATAATGGGAAACCCTGGTATCTTTTTCCTCTTTGTAATCTACATTTTCCTCTCCTTTTCCTGGAGCACTCTGACTACCGAGGCTCACTACCCAGAGCCCAGGAAGAAGGCGTCAAGAGACCCTTCAGGACAGGGAGGGCAGAAGGATAATACTGTGTGAAACCCCAGGAGGGCAGTCCCCTTGGGTCTCCCAGGGAGTGGGAGTGCAGAGAGGCCTGTCCTGTGAGCGCTTCCACTGGAGGCCCAAACTCACCTGGAAGACACACGTCTGGGAGCAGAGCTTCAAGAACCAAAAGGCTTCTTCCGTCTGTAAAAGGATTCCCAGGCTGACAGATTCCTGGTCAAAAGAGAGTTTACTTGAGTGTGGCTTTTATTATTTTTTTTAAACTTTTAAGGTTTTATTTAAAATTCCAGTTAGTTATAACACAGCGTAATATTAGTTTCAGGTGTACAATGTAGTGACTCAACACTTCCGTACAACAGCTGGTGCTCCTCACAAGGGCTCTCCTTCATCCCCAACACCAGAGTGTGGCTTTTAGAATCAGGCATACCGCGGTTCGAGCCCTGCCTCTGCCACTTAGCTCTGTGACATCTGACAAGTCACTTTACCCCTAGCCCTCTGTTTTCTCAACTGAGACATGGAACGAGGGTGGCCTTTCCCTCGCAGGGTGTGGTGGGGACCAAGATGACGCATAGTGCCTGACACAGAGGGAGTGCTCACTTTATTTTGAAAAGGAGCTCTGGGCTGACGTGGGTGTTGGGGAGGAGGGAGAGCACTGAAGAAGAGGACAGGGCAGGTGAGAGATGGCTCCCCTCTCTGGGGGTCTCCTCCGGTGTGGGGGTGACAGTGACTCCATTTCTCTTCCGGTGGCGGGGGGCGGGGAGGAACTGAGCTTGCTGCTCTCGGAATGAGGGCAGGGAGTGGGAGAAGGTGGGCGGCTGCCCTGATGCCCTGGCGGCACCCATCACACGATCCTGTCTCGGCCACCATGTCCCGGCTTTCCTTTCGTAGCAAAGCAGCACGGCCTCAGTTACTCCACTGGGGCTTTGGGTGAGCTGGGGGAGAGTTGCCCACAAATGGCCAGACTGGGCATACCTACAGATGTGCACGCTCGAGGACTCCCTCTGGCCCATACAGACCCACTCGGGCAGATGGCTGCATCCGTCATGCTCAGACCCACCCAGGAAGCCCCGCGCTCTCAGACACAGTCACGAATGCAGGCGCACGCACACTCCCAGGCTGCACTCAGGGCACACATGCTTTCTCTCCATGTGTGTGTGTTTCACATTGTCAGCCAGAATGCTCTGGAAACTGAAGCAGAAAGGAGCGTGTGAATGTGGCCATCATCAGGGATAAATTAATCCCAGACATGTAAAGGGTTTTCTTTTTTCATTCTCAGCCCTACTGCAAATTCAATTATGACTCTCTGCCAGCTACTGAAACGAGGGGACAAGTAAGTACGTGGCTGAGCCTGGAAAATGGGGCAGGGCAGGGGACCCTGCTTGATCCACACCCTCCTTTCCCTTCCCCGCTGTCCAGGATCCAGGAAAGAGTTGCAGTCATTCCTGGATCCCCCACACGGATCGAACCTTGGGGCAGCAGCAAGGTGCCATCCAAGAATGGAGAGCTGGCGGAAGTCGAGCTGCCCTCAGAGCTGAACTAGGAAATGACTGCATGCGGGACCAGAGCATAGGCTGGCAAAGGCTCCCTGATGAGGTGACTGGTCCCAGGGCCTGGCAAGTCTTTATGGAATACATCTAGGGAGAAAGTGTGTGTCTCAGACACCCAACTTGACTCTGTCCAGGGAAGAGAGACTTGGCGAGGGGATCCCTTGGTCATGAAGCATTGACTGTCCCTCTCCCTTGCCCTTCGTGGGCAAACCTCTGGTGCTGTTGTGGCTTCCAGAACAGGCCTGCTTACCAGGAGTGTGGGCGTAGATGATGCTGTTGCCAGCCGTGCCAGCCACGGAACACTTCCACATGGGCGTTTGGGTTTACGCACCCCTTTCTGAGCTCCATTAATGAGGGTCTGCTCCTTGGAGCTGGACCTACCTCCCTCGGACCCACCCACACCATTAGGGGGCTTAGCTAGCGAGCACACCTAGAGGTGGGGGGAGCCCAAGAATGTCCCTTCAGAAGCCTGCTTGGGGAGGGGGATGTGAACAGCCTCTCCTTGGTGATACCCTTCCTTCGGGTTGTGGGAGATTTGGGAGATTTCCTGTCTGCCCCACAGCAGGAATGAATTGCATCCCCTCTCAGACGGAGGGGCAGTCCTCTGTGACAGTGGCCTCTTCCTCTTATTCTTCTAGAGGCAAGCAGCAGGTAGGGGAATTGAATTACTCTCAGGATTGCAGGGATGGGGGGATTGGGTGTGTTCGATTCCATGAGAATTCCTGAAGGAGGTCAGGTGAGGCTGGTTTTGAAAGAGGATGGGTGAATTGGCGGAGACTGGATTTTACACGAGGGTGCTGTGTGTGAGTGGCCAGTAAGGGAGTTTGAGGCTGGGAGAGAGCAGATAGGTAGGAATGGCCCATGACCCTGAGCTGAAAGCTGTCCCCACCCCCCACTGGAGGTAGGGGCTCTGTCTGCCCCTCCCCCGGGGCTTCTGGGGCCTCTTACATAACCCAGGCCTGGCCAGGGAGAGCTGGATTTTCACAGTTAGGCTCAGGCTGCCAGAAGAATGAGAAAAATGGGCCTGAGGGAACACCTCCACCACAGAGGATAGGAGGAGGAGGCCAGGGAGGGAGGCCAGGCAGCCAGGGATGTGTGTGTGTGTTTGTGTGTGTGTGTGTGTGTGTGTGTGTGTCATTGTGATTTGTGTGTGTGTTGTGTGTGCATGGTATGTGTGGGTATGTTTATGTGGGGGGGGTGTGTATGGTGTGTGTGCATGTGCGATGTGTGTGTGGGTGTGTGTGTGTGTGTGAGACAGAGACAGAGAGAGAGAAAGAGAGACAGAGGGAGAGAGAAGGCTGACTGTGTCAGCCCCTGGTCAGTCAGTGCCGGCCTTAGGAGCCAGGGTCCCTGCCCCAAGGAGCGCCGGGTGGGGGAGGCTGCGCCCCGTATTCAGTCAGGCTGCCTCAGATGCCCGGGACTCACCTCCCACCGCGCCAGGCTCTCAGGCCCGCTGCACCCAGGATGAGCCCATCCCTACCAGCAGCTTTCCTCTCCTGGTCCCAGTGGGGTATGGAAGCTTGGGGAGGTGGGAGGGGGAGCCCCAGCTCTTCCCTGGCCTCTGGAGTTGGCTCCGATCAGGGGTGAGGCCAGAGGGGGAGCCCCTTGGCTGCTGAGTGCCAAGCGCAAGTCAGGTGCTATGGAAGGCACATTGTCCCCTTTAATCCTCACCTGTGAGAAGTAGCTATTTTGAGCCCCATTTTAGAGACCAGAAAACTGAGACTCAGGCCACAGGGCTGCTGATGAAAGGCAAGTCCAGCCATGTTGACACGGAGTGCTTGCTCTGTGCACGCTCCCTCCCTGCCCAACCCCAGTCTCACAGCTGGTGACTTTCAGCTGGACCCAGAGTCCCTGCCCCGGGGGGGTCGGCATGGGGATCAAGGAGGGACGACTGTGCGACTGTGCGTGGAGGCGGCGTCGGCACTGTGAGTGTGCCCACGCTCTGCTCTAAGCACAGAACTCCTGCCCTTGGAAAAGCTCCCAGTCAGGGGCCCAGACAATAAACAATTGCAGGTAGTAAGAAGGGAATGTGAGGAAGGAAAATAAAGCAGGGGGAGGAGATAAAAGTGACGATGGGTGGGGAGTCTGGGGAGAAGCCCTCTGCAAATATGACATCAGAGTAAAACCTGGCCGAAGTGAGTTAGCCATGCAAAACTTGGGTGAGAGTGGTCCAGGCAGAGGGTACAGCAAGTGTAAAGGCCCTGAGGCAGGAAGAAATTTGGCTTGCTGGTCTTGCCATGCTGTTCACTGCTTGGGAGTTGCCTCGCATCTCTTATGCAGCTCATCTTCAACTCTTCCGGACCAGGGAAGACAGTGTCTCAGCAAGTGTCATCCAGTCCTTCCTATCCCTCCCTGTGTTGCCCCTGACGGCAATGAAGTGGGTGCCCTCACCCACTCTAGGCTAGCTAAGTGTGGCACAGAGCCTCCGTGGCTGTCTTCTTTCCCATGGTTGGCCACTTGAGGAAATGCTTCCAGTGTTCACACTCCTCACTGCCCACTCTAACCCCTGCTGGGGATTCGGGCAACATGCTATTTCCAGATGGGCAAGGGTGACTGTTTATTTTATTTTTAAAAATAGCTTTTGTTGGTTTTTGTCTTATTACAAAAGTATTATATGTTCATTATAGAAATTTGAGAAAACAACCAGCAACAGGAAGAGTATAAAAGAGCCACTAATCCCATTACCCAGAAAGAACCACTGTTGGCACATAGGTATCTCTAGAATTTTCCATGTGAGTATGAAATATATGTTAGGATTTTTAAAGCATATGATCTCACTGTACACTGTGGCTTGCAACCACCGTCTGTGACTCTCCATCCACATCACTGAGTGTGTCACTGCAACATGGTTTATGGCTCTAGAACAGTCTATCATTTGGATAAGCCATAGTTTATTTAGCCAGGCAGCTATCGATGGGCTTTTAGGTAGTCCCCTCCCCACTTTTTTTTCTCGTTTCTTTTGGAACATCTTGTCCGTAGGGCTTTTCGCTGGCCATACTGGGAAGCTGTTTCGAAATGTCTAAGCAGTCCTTGAGATATGAGGTGGCGTAAAACGCCTCCGGATGCCAGAGGTCAGAACAGGGGTCTGGGCTGAACGGGTGGGTCCCTGCTTCCCTCTTTAGGGCCCTTTAGGCCTCTCAGCCACCGCCAAAGGCTGAATCACTGGGAACACCGAGGAGAGACGATTTACTAGGAAAACTAGGTTTTCCCTGCAGCTGTCCGCAAACAGTGCTGCTTATGGAAGAAGGCAATTCTAGGCTTCCACGCTGCCCACAAAGGCCTGGGTGGGGTGGGGTGGGGTGGGGTTGGGTGGGGAGGGGAGGGACTGTAGGGGAAATGAATACACAGGACGGGGAGCTCAGGATCACCTGCCCTGATGGGAAAGTCCTGAGAGTCTGCAGGCTGCCCGATTGTCCAGAAAGCTTGCAGAAAAGCTGTGAGGCGGGAGGTGGTGGGGTGTCAGATGAGGGCCCCAGGGGGATGGGAGCGTGGGGACAGTCCAGGTGAGGGAGCCCGTCTGAGCATCACCAACTACGACAGACCTCCCTTGTCTCCTTCATGAGGTTGCCTCTGATGTCTCTGCCAGGGCCGGCTCAGAGCCCTTGCTTTCATGCCTGTGTCTCCCTCAGGGCCCTCACCATCCCCTGCTGACCGGCACTCTAGTGATTCGGGTCACCCTGAGCTTGACTGCCACCTCTCTAGCTTCTCTCCCCACCATCTGTGAGGCCTGGGGCAGGTCTGTTCCCCCTTCAGATGTGGAGCCATGGCAGCAACTCTGGAGGGATACCCTGAGGTCCAGAGGACACGAATGGGAACGTGGCATGTGCTAGATGCCCATTGTTGAAATATTTCTTTTCTATTTTCTTCTACCTTAAGCTAAGTCTTCAAGGGGATAGAAAATGTCTTCTCCCCCTCTGTGCTTCCCCTCCTCCCGGCGGTGGTCTCCAGAGACCTCGGGAGGTGCACAACCCTTCACTGGCGTATGAAGAGAGAATATTTACAAAATCGAAGCTACCAGTCTTTCCCAGGATGTCATGTCCAGATCCACCCTGGACTCCTCTTATGCCACGTGACAGATGGGCACAGGTTTTACGCCAAGGAAACAGGCATCCTGAGGGAAGGGGTCTTAGCGGCATCACCCTTATTTAGCAGCTTCCGGTGTGTTAGCTTTCTGAGTGAGCCTGGTTAAGAGCATTTACAATCACAGGATCGGGATTTCACTAAACCAGCCCTCACAGCGACGGACACGACACGGGGCTTGGAAAGACTCCTGCCATGAAACACTGATGGGAGCTAAGCGAACAATGCGAACAGGAGAGGCCCGCAGAGTGAGGGTGAGCTAACAGCTGATGCGCGCATCTCCTACGCCAGCAAGGGCTCCTCAGACAAGTTGCGTCGGGAAGGGAAAAACAAGCCCTTAAATAGATCAGACAAGAAGTCAGGGATCCGAACTCAGGCGTCACAAGGACTAGGAGATGGCGCAAGCTGAAATTAGGACTTACACCATTACCCGTACCAGACCCCGTTCTAAGCACAGTGTGCCCCGAGAAAGGAACTCCTGGCAGTCGTAGTAGACGTCATTTATGGAGAGAGAAATGTGTTAGGAGTGCAGACTCTCCCCTGATAGGGGTTTGCTGTTAAGGGGCCCGGAGACAGCTGCCCCACAGCCTCCAGCACCAGGCCTGGCCCACAGCGGGGCTCTGGAAGCTTGTGTGGGGCTGACCTGTTCTTTGTGCGTGCGTGTGTGTGTGTGTGTGTGTGTGTGTGTCTAAGAGGTTTTTATGACCCCGTAAGTGTTCCGCTCCCCTCCCTTATTTGGAGTACTCTCCCCTCCTCCTCCTGCCCCCTCCCCCAACTTTTCCTCTCATTTATCCTCTCCTGCCAGTGGGTGCCCCTGCCTGACCCTCATTAACTCAAAGTGTAAAAACCATTTGTCTACAGCCCCCTCTCCCCCCCTCCCCCAGCTGGTGGCTGGGGCCAGCGCCCCCTTTCCTCCCATCGGCTGTCTGCACTCAGACCTCTGTGGTTTATGAGCTAGATCCAAATCTGCGGGGCCCCTGGAACAGGCAGGACTTGTTAGGGGACAGGCTGGGGTCTGCTCAGAAGACCTATAAAGAGGGAGCGATGCCCCTTGGGGAGCCCGGATCTGCCCCTCGCTCCTTAGAAGCTGACAGGGCTGCGTGGGGAGGCTGCATAGGTTGTACACTGCACACCGTCAAGGGCCCCATCTTTAAGGACAAGGCTATAGATGCCCCCTCCCCCCGGGCTGTGTGGGAGACAAGCAGTGTGGCCATGAGTGGACGTTCTTTTCAATTCTCTCCTCTCCACCCCTGCCCTAGCCTCCAGGTTAGCTCCTGCCCTGGGACCTCTGCCCCCAACCTTCTCACCTGGAAGGGGCGACAGGGAGGAAGGGAGCTCTACGGAAGTGTTTGCTACGATGTCAAAGAGCTGTCGGAGCGGCTGAGGAGGGAGGCTGGCGGCCTGTGGACGGCAGGGTGTCCTTAAACGAAGAGGGAGCCTGCCCAGGGCACAGTACAGGGCTCCTGAGTGCTGTTGGGGTCTCCCCCAGGCAGGGGACCCGGGTCCTCCTCTGGCTCAGTCTCAGCAGGCTGCCCAAGGGGCCGGTTGCCTGTCTTCCTTGGGGTAGCCCAGCAGGGCAGGCTGAGGTGAGCAGAGCAGGGGTGGGGGGTGTCTGTCCTCCTCTCCCATGCTGGCAGGGGCCCAGAGGAATCCAGGAGTTAGAAGTGGATCCAGGGTTTGTGGCTGGGAGCCCAGCCTGGCCCGGCACAAGAAGGCGTTTGAGTTTTCATTGCTCAGGGGGAGCCACAAATTGTCTTGACGAGCGTGGTTAGGTTTATGTAACGTAAACACCTCAGCGTGCAGCATCTCCCTTGCGGGGAGGACAGGTGGGGGCCTCGCGTGCTGGCTGCCGGAGGCAGGGGGTGGGGACTAGCTGGCCTCACTTCGAGGCTGGGTAGGGGCCACCCAAGCGGGGTGCCAGGCTGGGGCAGAGTCTGAACTCCCCCATCAGTGCTTCACTCCCTGGCTTCAGCAACCACATCTCTTGGCTCCTTATTTAAAGGCTAACCCACACCGCACTTCCACCTGAGGGTACGTGAGCAGGTGTCCCCAGCAGGGTACGTTAGCCAAGACGCTCCCTTCCTCCTCTACCCTTACCAGCTTCGATGGGCCAGAGCATCCTCATGGACCTGGGGGGAGGCGGGTGGTGGTCCTATATTAGGAGTTGGTGTGGGGGGTGGGGGCTGGGCTCCACGAGTCTCTGGCTCTGTGGCCAGAGCTCTCCAGGCCAACCGTGTCACACCACAAGGACCTGAGTGAGTGTTGGGAGAGCAGAACTGGGGATAGATGCAGTGCCCTCCTGGGTCCCTCTGAGGGAGGCTATCTTGCTCCTTGGGCCAGCACAGGCCTGACCCGGTGCTGCTCGGGTGGGCTGCCTGGGTGGCCCTTAGCTGCCATGGGCTGCCCTACCCCCTTCGCTCATGACTGTCCCAGCCCAGGCCCTCACTGGCCCCTGTGGTGGCTGCTCTGGGACTCACTCAAAGCCACCGCTGACCTGCCTCCCCACCCGCCTGGGTAAAAATAGATGTTTCCACCACGGCCACCTCCGCAGCCTCAACTTTCTCCTACTTGAGCCCCTGCCAGTGCTCGCTCAGTGAGTAGAGCACGAATTGCAGGGCTGAGCCTGGCGTCAGGGCCCCGCTGAGAAGCCCAGCTGCTTCTGAATGCCCCGTTGTTCCTGGAGGTGACCCTGTGTGTCTCTCCTCCAGGCCTGGGGCCTGCACCACTCACCTCCACGTCGCTTCCCATTCCTTGGGCTTTGTGCCGATCCAGCCTCTCAGGTCCTTGCCCTCCGCCTCGATGAGGAGGCATGGTCCTCTCCTCACAGGTCCAGCTCTATGGACATGTGACCTGTACCCAGGGCCCTGTGCTCAGAAGGGCCCTGCCCTTGACTTAATGCTCTCCTGTCACTGCCTGAAATTCCTAATACTTTTTGAATGAGGGGCCTTGCATTTTTATTTTGTCCTGGGTCCTGTGATTTATGTAGCCAGGTCTGCTCCATTAGGAGCCACTTGTCTGATGGAGGAGACACAGGTCAAATGGGAGAGGCACATTGGAGGAAGAGGCATATACCGTCCAAGGGGCAGACATGGCCTTTGCCGCTTGTAAGCTCCCAGGCCAATGTGGGAGACACAATATTTGCTCTCAGGGAGCCTCAGGCCACTAGCGCCTGAGCTTCAAGTGACCTAAGATTAATGGAGAAGGCAGTGCCCTTGGAAGGCACATATTCTGATGGGGGAGGTGGAGCCTCCACAGTTAAATGGTGGAGGCACAGCCCCTGTCCGTGGAGACCTTTAGGACCTTTGGCAAAGACTAGAGAGATGTGGGTAGCAAGGCTGCTCCCAGCTGAGAATCAAGGGCATTCACGTGGGCATGCAGAGTCTGACCAAGAACAGGGCAAGAGACCCTGGGGCAGGCTGTGGTGGAGGAAGAGCTTGGGCCTGGGTCCCGGCAGGAGAGGAGGGATGATGAAGGAGAGGAAGGCAGTGGTGCTGTGCTGGGTGTGGTGCAAGCTGGCTGGTGAGGGGCAGGGCCGTCCTAGGAGGGTTGGAAGGATTTTTCTGAGGACTTCAGGTAGAAAGCTCCTGAGGATGGCAGCCCCAGGGCAGCGTGAGCAGTGGTGTTCTCCAGGCTGGGGATGGGGTGAAGAATGTAGCAGAGGCCGGGAGCGTGGCAAGCCCCAGGGGGCTAGAGCCACTGAGCGCCTGGGACCCACTGAATTTCCTGGGGCTGGATAGGGGTGAGGGTGCTCACTGGGGTACTGTAGGAGGAGGAAAGATAATTAGTGACTGCGCACAGGGCTACCTGCCTCCCAGGTCCCAGGGAAAGCAAGTAAATGGCAGTAGCTCTGCCCTGGCCCTTGAGAGCCAAGAGATGACCACAGAGTATAGGAAAGAGTTCCCTATGAGGGGGGGCTTCCTGGGGGAGGTGGCCCAGGGAGTTGGACTTTTGGAGCTCTGAGAATGTCTCTGTCTGCATCCAGAGCTCTACTTTTTCAGGGGTGGATGCACATTGCCCTGTCAAGGCTCCTGGTTTACCATGACCCCCATGGGGAGCCCACATGAGGAGAGGTCTTTCTGGTTCCCCTCACCTCCTGAGTTGCTGACGTGCTCACGGGCAGAGCCACATGGCCGAGAAGGTAAGCCCTGGGATCTGTGTGACGGCAGTGCTCTGCCTTGGAGACCACCCCCTCCTCACTGAGAGCCTGGCTGTAGGGTGTTGGCTTGTCTCTTGTAGCTTCTTTGGCCTGGCCAGGAGAGCCAGGCCTCAGGGGAGCGCCTCGTGGTGTTCCCACCGGGAGGGATCCTGGGAAACCCCAGCCAGGGCTGTGTTCGTAGAGCTGCTCTGCCCCCGGACAGTCCACCGGCCGGCCGTGGCCCCAGTGAAGTCTGTGAGGGGCCTTCCCGGGGAAGGCTTGGTGGGGGCCATTGGGTCTGCAAAGCAGTTCGTGTGTGTGCACTTCTCAGCCACAGCCCGTCGGATCCTGCCATGTGGGGGAGACAGCAGCACCCTGGCTCCCAGTGCATCTAAGCCATCCCCCTCCCCTGAGGCCAGAGGCAGCAAGGAAGTGGCCTAAAGCCGCACAGCCAGGCAGAGGGAGAGAGAGCACAGGACCTCACGCTCTGTCTCCCCGGCTGCCCGTTGGTCTGAGCAGCAGCGCTGCATTCCTGTCGTCATTCGGTCAGCACACACTCATGGAGTGTGTGCTGAGCGCAGAAGCTTGCGTAAGGAGAGCAGACACACGAGGCAGATGCTGCCTTGGCCTTCAGGGTAGCAGATAGATCTGCGTAGGCAAGTGCCCTGTGCCCCGCAAGGCTGCTTTGGGTCAGTGGCGGCCGGGGTGTTGTGGTCAGTCCTACTGGAGGGTGGGGGCTCCCTCAGAAGGATTTAGGGGGAAAGGCTTCTCCCTAGGACTTGTGAGATGGGAGGATAGGGGAGGCAGGAGTTGAGGCCGAGGGCTGAGGAGACTTGGGCTGGTAGGGGGACCTTAGCATCCAGATCTCCCCTGGGACTGCCCCCCAGGACTGTGGGCCTGACCTCTGCTTGACCTCCCCTCTCACCTCTGGACTGCTGCTTCCCTGGGGGGCCCCCAGAGGAAGTGTCCCTCTTACCTCCCCAGGCTCCCACCTTCTCCTCCCCTCCCTGTCACCTCGACTCCAGAAAGAAGCCTTCACTTTCCCCACCTGCCTCTCTCCTCTCAACCTCCAGCATCTGTTGGGGAAATTGGGCCATTTGAAGAATAAAGGAGAAGGCGGGAGGGAGGAAACTCCCGTCTGAGGGCCCAGCCCACAGCTGGGGTGAAAACCTGTTCCTTGTTAACACCCTGAGTTGGGACCAGAATGGGGGGTGTCATGCCTCCTCAGTCCTCCCGCGGGGACCAGGAGGTGAAAAGCATGCTGGGAGATATTAGCCGGACTTATTGGGAGCAGATGGGAAGGGATGGTGGGAGGGGCAGGGACGTGAAGGAGGAAGAGGGTCCGTCTAGGCGTGAGGGTTGGTGGGATTATTCATGGGAAAAGACTGAGCAGACCCTCACCCGGACTACTGGGGTCCTGAGCCAATTCTTTAGAAATATCTTCTCCATGGGAAGTCCTTTGGTCTAGAGTGATGGGAATTCCAGATTTAGGGTACACAGAGGCCTTCAGGAAAAACAGAGGCAAGAACCCTGTCTACCTAGGGAGTGTCCCAGCAGAAGCCTCAGCATGTGGACCTTGGGAACCCACACCGCCTTGCTCCTCTGGAATCCCTCAGGGCACTAGCAGAGGTGGGGTGAAGGGTGGGGGCCTGTGTCAAGGTGTGGGCAATGTACAAGGGAGCTGGGGTCTGCTAGACTAGAAATGAGGGGTGGGTATTCAACACGGGGGTGGGGAGGCCGTCCAGGACATTGCGGATCGATGAGTAGTGTTCATAGGGTTGATGGCCACAATGATGCAGGTGACTGTATTCGTGACAGTGCTGATAGAGACAGTGTGACGGTGGTGATGAGGTAATAATGGCAGAGACTGATGGCCTCAGCTTCGCTCCACTGGACGCCCACATTTTTGGGGTTGAGTGGACTATCAGGTTGGTGAATCTTCCCCAGCTTTCTCTTCACCTGGATCCTGCCCCCTCATCTCCAGTCCTCAGGAACACTTTGGACTTCGCTGGGCAGAGTCCTGGTCTTTACCCCTGAGCACCCCTCCCCCAGTCCTCAGCCCTCAGTCCTCAGCCAGGAGCTGACTGACCGATTCTCTCTGCAGAGAGCAGTGGTGTGGTGTCAGCGTCCCCAGTCACTTCGGAATCCAAGCAACTCAGGTTCTGGGGGAAGAGGTGGGGACGGGAAAGGTGGGGTCAGGGCTATCGTGGAGTCCCTGCTTGGACCCTGCTCTTCAGCCAGGCACTCCTCCCACTTAACCCAGGACCAGGCAGGCCCCCGGCCTCTACTTCCTGTGCCACATGGCTTGGGCCCAGATTCCTCCTCCAACGTTTTAATTAGATCCTGAGCTCATTAGCTGCCCAAATGCCTTCCAGACACCCCACAGCTGCTCAGGCCTTCCCCACACCTGCCTGTCCAGCTGGGCCTCCCCCACACCTGGAAGACATTGAGGCCTCCAGCCAGGGCCCCAACTCCAGCCCCTCCTTGTGGCCTTGAACAGCCAGGACCAGGAGAGGAGAAGCCGCCCGCTCCTCTGAGGGAGGGTGGGACGTCCCAGGAGGAGCTCCTGCAGGGAAGCCTGGGAAGTGAGTTGTGGCCCCAGTGCAGGAGACAGGGAAGTAGAGGAGGAAGAGAGGGATGACGCTTCTTGTCTGTCATGGCCAGGGGAGCCAGGTCTCTAGTTCTCTTCTGCCTCACCATGCTGAGGCCCTAACTGCTCGTGGCCCAGAGAGTTCGCCTTCTGGATGTGCGTCGTGGCCAAGAAGGGTGCACAAAGGAGGCAGATAGCTCAGAAAGGGGGCTGTGGGAAGCTGGGCTTTGATCTCAGCAGGCCTTCCTGTGGGATTTGCCAGCCCAAATCATCACTCAATAAGTGGCAACAAAGAGGGTCACATTCAAGGTCATGGAAAATGACCCGGGCTTGAACTCAGATTGGCCCTAGTAGCAATCCCCCTTCCCACTCCACTGATTTGCACTGACTCGGGGGCACAACCATGCAGAATCAAATGAGTGAATTCACGTAATATTCACTGACCTAGTACTTGTGAGGAGTCAGGCACTGTTGTAAGATCTTTGCAGATATGCACTCACTTCATCTCACCAAAACCTTATGGGCGAGGTCCTGCCTGCCCCCACTTAACAGATGAGAGCCAGAGCCGTCCAACAGCTTGCTCAAGCTCACACAGGTTCTAAGAGGCTGGTGGTGACAGGATTCTGATCCCTACTTCTGTTCTCAGTCTTCATGTCCTGCTGCCTCTCTAGAACGTACCATGAGTAGTGTTTCCTGGACTGGGGCAGTGGTGGCCCTATTTAAGTCTTCCTCCCAGTAAACCATAGCTACTGAAATTGCTGCCACCCCAGGGAAGATGAGAGATCCCGGCTGTGTGGTCAGGGGCAGGCAAGTTAGCTTATGTCTTCCAGACTCTGTTTCCATAGTGTCAACTGAGAGAAGCATCCTTAGCTCTTAGAGCTGCCTTGTGTGTTAAGTAGGGAGTTGCAGATCTTTCCCATCATTCTCTGTCACCACTGTGATCCCTGCCTGGTGGCCAGAAGTGTCAGCTGCAGCTCAGCACCCCTGCTCCCCAACCCCACCCAATCCCTAGGATGATGGGTTTTTTTAAGCTATAGATCCCTTTCACTGAAGGGTGTATGAGGGCCCCAATTTGTGAAAGTCAGTGAAGGAGGCGGTTGGTGGGGGCAGGGGTGGCCGCCCCCAGCACTCCTCAGTCCTCTAAGGCACACTGAAGAGCTCTAGGTCTCCCCAGACCTCAGAGTTATTGTCCGGAAGGGTCAACTGCCCATATTTTCAGGAGTCATCTGGTGTCCTGGTTCGCTGCCCAGCCAGTTCCTCTAGAGTCCGAGGTAGGACTCTCTCTCTTCCTCACGTGCTGATGATGACAGGCTGAATGACTGACTGAGTTGGTCTGGGAGGATACGTGGAAATCAGAGCAGTGAGCTAGGGTTCATGTACATGTGGGGAACAGAGCAGATGAGCAGAGAGCAAGCCTCTCTGCCCAACAGCCATCCATGCTGTGTGTGTGTGTATGTGTGTGTGTGTGTGTGTGTGTGTGTTTAGTACCTTAAATAGTTTTTCCATCCACCCTCCACCCCTCATTGTCAGTTTCCCCGGCAGAGGCTGGGAGGAGCTAGCTGCCAGGACCAGCTCTAAATGTCAAGGCCTGGAAAAATCCAACCATCCCCCAGGGCCCTGCATTCCTACCCCAGGCAGCAAGATCATGGGGGCGGGCATGGGAGGAGAATGACAAAGTGAGCCCCCACCCCCATCCTTCTACGTTCTACCTCTACAGGGTCATTCTACTGCTGGTCTGGCCCCTGGGCCTCCAATATCCAGGTTCCTTCCCAGCCATCCCACACACCTAGACCAACTCAGACCATGTTATGCCCTGCTGCTCAAGAACCTACGCCGGCTCCCTATTGCCCAGCAGGGAAGATATCTGGTCCTAGTGTAGTGCTAGAGTTCCTGCCATCAACTGGTCTCACCAATTTGGATCCTGGTTACTTCCAACATGGCTCTCTGTGCCCCCTTCTAGAATCACCTTTTCCAGGAAACCTTTGATCGACACCAATTTTTCTTACTACACAGTCTGTGCTTAGGGAGACAGCCCCTATTTATTGTGAGTGGGAATATCATACCATGCTCAGTCGACTACGGCTGCTGGACAGTGGGGGACTTGTCTTCTGAGTCAGTCACAGTGAGATTGAATTCCATGTGCCCAGTCCTGCCCAGCTATGTGACTTTGGCCCACTCACTTCATGCTTGTGAACTTTCATTTCCTCACCTCCAAACAGGGATCACAGTCCCTCTCCCATCTACAGGAACTTCTAAGTCTCCTAGAAGATCAAGGGTGTGAAAAGCACAAGTCTAATCCTGCTTTCCTAAAGCGAGTTCCACGGCATGCTTTTAGATAATATTAGTCTGCCAGGGCTCCCATACAGAGTGCCAACAACAATACAAATTAATTTTCTCCCAGTTCTAGAGGCTAGAAGTCGAAGATCAAGGTGCTATCAGGGTTGGTTTTTGGTGAGACCTCTCTTCCTGGCTTGTGAGTGGCTGCCTTCTCCCTGTGACCCCAAATGGCCTTTCCTTTGTGGAAGTACATGGAGAGAGAGAGAGAGAGAGCGCGAGCACTCTGGGGTCTCTTCCTTTGCTTGTAAAAACATCAGTCCTACCGGATTAGGGCCTCATTCTGAGGACCACATACAACCTTATCTCCAAATACAGTCATATCAGAGCCTTCAACATATGAATTTTGAAGGGACACAGTTCAGTCCATACCAATGGGTTAAAGAGAAAAAGAGTTCCGGGGCGCCTGGGTGGCACAGCGGTTAAGCGTCTGCCTTCGGCTCAGGGTATGATCCCGGCGTTATGGGATCGAGCCCCACATCAGGCTCCTCCGCTATGAGCCTGCTTCTTCCTCTCCCACTCCCCCTGCTTGTGTTCCCTCTCTCGCTGGCTGTCTCTCTCTCTGTCGAATTAAGAAATAAAATCTTAAAAAAAAAAAAAAGAGAAAAAGAGTTCCACAGTGGTGTAAGTGTGAAAAAGGATGAGTTCAAGCAAATTAAATAGGGTTCTTGACTGCTAGTCTTCTTGTCATCTTCCACTGTGAACTAAAATGCTCCAAGCGAGGCTGGAGGAGATCAAACACGTTTGATCTTGATGTTCATTTCTGGCTGATCTTCCTGAGCTAGTGTTTGTAGAGCTCTATTTGGGATCCACTGCCCTAATCAATTGCCTATAGGCGAGGTCAACATCACTGTTTCAGAACGGAACAGTAACAAGGCAGCTCTTCCTGGTTAATGCTAGATTTCTGATGAGTAATCCCAGTTTGACATGTCAGCCTGGCCTGCTAGAGGGCTGAGTGAGGTCCCCAAATCTACAATTTCTTTTCTTTTTTCTTTTTCCCTCCCCCCCTTCCTTTTTTGTGTGAGGCCTAGCTAATACTGACTGGCAGCTGTACCCTCTCCTAGATTACAGTAGTTCAGCCTGGGGCCCTGGAGGGCAGCTCTTTGCCATTCTATGCCGTCACATCTTTGCTACGTTTCAGTTGCAGCTTTGCCTGGAGGCTGAATGACAGACAACCGTCAGTGTGGGTACCCTTTCACCTTACATGCGTGATCCCCAGGCCCCTTTGCTGACATTGATGCTGACCTGGGACTTGTGATCCTCGGGGACTTTTTCTCCAGGGTCTGAGGACCAGCAACATTATATCCGCTGGGCGCTTATTAGAAATGCGAAGTCTCAGGTTCCATTGCAGACTGACTGAACCAGAATCTGCATTTAGCAAGCTCCCAGGGATGTACAGGCAGGTTCATTAAAGTTTGAGAAGCACTAGTCTGGAGCAGTGGTTTTCAGAACCACAGGATATGGACCCATAGCAGATTGTGAAAACAATGTCCTGGGTTGCAACCAGCATTTTAAAAATAAGAGTAGAATTGAAAATAGAGCACGCATTGACTTAACAAGGGCAAGTATTTTGGGAGAATCTTTATGTGTTCTGGGTTGCAGCATAAAAGTGTGTCACTACCAAAAGTTTGAAGACATCGGTCTAGGCGCACTCAGGATGATGAGATAGGGAACTGGCTGCGGTGACCTATGCCTGGCCCCCTGCTCACCCCCTCCCTACCTGGCCTCTCTCCCGCTGTCCTGGATGCCTAAGGGTTTCCCTTCACGGACCACACACACCTTGTCACCACACCCTGTGGCCCAATGCCTGGGCTTTGGGGTGTGGTGGGGGAGAGCTAGAACCAAAACGAGTGACTTTTAAAATAGGTCCTTCTCCAGCTTTCTTTTTCCTCAGCTCCTTCTCCCCCTTCCTTTTCTAGCTCCTTGCCCCGGTTCCTCTTTCTCCCTCTCCTGTTCCAAGCTGGAAGGCAAAGCCAAGTCCAGCTCATCAGAGACGGGAGTCTCTCTGCGTCTACACTGTAGATTTCTCCTTCCCAAGGCCCCCCACCCCATGCCGAGGAGTCAAAATAACCCGGCTGACCCCGCGCCGGCAGGGCCATTCCTACCTCTGGCAGTCGGCCACCAGCCCCACGTCTGCCAGAAAATTTATCTGATCTTTGAACCTAGCACTCCTCTGGAGATAAACCTGGCCGGCTGCTAAAGGCATCAGCGCGGCCTTACAGTCGGGGAGCCGGGGCATGCGGAGGTGAGCAGGGCGGGGAGAGGGCAAGAGGCCCCGAGCAGAGTGGCTGCGGCCCTTTCTTCCTCCCCTCACCTCAGCCCCTGGCTCGTGGCCAAGTGGAATGCCTGAACATCTAGCAGGGGCTCTTCCCTTTGGAATTCCTCCCTTCTGCTCCTCATTATCACTACTGTGGATGACATAGGGTGATCCCATGTCCCCATTTGCCTGGAATGGCTGGGATTCATACCTGTTGTCTGGGTATAATTATTAATAGTGTTCCCTTTCACTCTTAAGAGTGTTCCAATTTAGATTTTAAATTGTCACCATATATAAGGAAGCTAAACTAAAGAAAACCTTGCCAAAGTTCAAAAAGCTAATAAGCACCTCACCTAGGACTTGACCCAAATCACAATCTCCTCCCAGAACGCCTCACAGCCCTCCCAGAATGCCGGACGCTCCTCCCAGGACGCCGCACGCATCTCCCAGGACACCGCACGCGTCTCCCATCATGCCTCACGCCCCTCCCATCATGCCTCACGCCCCACCCAGGATGCCGCACGCCGCTCGCCGCTTTTCGGATGCATTAGGCAGCTCCCTGGATGCCTCGCGGCGGTCTCAGAGGGGCGCACTTTTTGCCTCTCCCTCTACCCGTGGAAGGGTAGCGGGTATGAGAGCGTGAGCCTGTGTGCTGGGCTCCCAAACTCCTGACAGGCCTTGAGAGACAGGTGAAGGCACTTCGCTCTCTAATCATCTTTCCCAGCTATAGGGTGCAGCAGAACCTGGAGAGGTTTCTGAAGCCCCAGATTTTGGTTCATGGGTGGCAGGGCTGAGATGGAGGTTGAAGTTTTAACCAGGGCGTGGGATCTTTTCTCAGGGTGCCTTTTGGTTTTCCTCCTCAGGCTTGCTCAGAATCCTGGCTGTGGAAAATGTGAACTTCCTGGGGGGTGGAAGACACAGGCTTCCTCTTCCTGTTCTCTGAAAGGGTGAGTATGGAATGTGGAGCGAGGCAGGTGGATCTGGGAGTTAGTGGTGGAGTGGGAAAGCAGGAGCTAGTGCTTTGTATGCTGATGGGCCTGGGGCCTGGGGTCTGGGGGCAGGATTTTGGGAGAGAAGGAAAGCATTAGCTGCAGGTGCTTGTGTGCTGGCAGTAACTGCCCCATGAACTTGGACTTGGTGTTGGGATAACAACTTTGAGGCCAAAGGCCACCCCCAAAGGCTCCTGGTATCCTTGTTTCTCCAGGCCACCCATAGGCACTGAACTGCTGACAGGTTTCTGGCTTCTGTCAAGGCTACTGGCCACAGACTCAGGAGGCCTGGGATGTTGTCCCACTGGACCCAAGCCCTGAGGCTTTGCTGGGAATTTGCCATATCCAGTCCAAGGACTGTGTAGGAAACAGGTGAAGGGGCACCGCAGGGTGCTTTCCCCAAGAAGCAACCTGCTGGTCAGGGATGGAAGAGCAACATATTCTCAAACACGCACACGTAGACACATCCCATATGTACCACATTCACAGTATTCACATAGCCCATGCACACCCACGCTTAAACAAAACACAGGCACACTCCCATCTAGATACCTCACACATACTCATCCATACCTGTGTACATGTATACACATACATGTGCACAAGTACAAACACACACAGTCACACACACATTCGTACACACATGCATGCAGATAAATATGCATAGCAGATATAGATAAATATGCAAAGCAGATACTCACAAGTGTGTGCAGGAATGGGGACTGGCCCCCTGCCATGGGAGAGGGGAAGTGCAGAGCTCTGAGAACAGAGGCTGTGAATGGAGAGTGCCCTGGTTCTTAAGGAGTCGAGGCTCAGGAATACAGGAGAGGAAGGAGTGGGTGGCAGTTGGAGCTTAGGTGCAGTAGTTGGCGTGGGAAGGTAGCATGACCAACTCATCCTCAAGCAGGCTCCCACCCCATTGTCCACACTCCCAGTGTCCCAAGGAGTGAACTTCTCTTTGCCCCTTCTGCCCCTTAGCCCTCTCCTCCTGACTTATTGGAGGAAAGAACAGATTACTTACAAAAAGAAACCCAAATCAAATTGGCACCAAACTTCTCCCTGGCAACGATGTACACAAGAAGGCAGTGAAATCTTATTTAAATAATTCCAGACTGGTCCGTATTGAATTGTGTTGGGGGAAACAAGGGAGAGGTGCTGTGTCTAGTGTTGAGTTGGAAGGTTGGAGAGAAAAGTTCTTCAGTCATCCTCTTAGAGGACACTTCCCGTCAGGATCATGTGGGTCAAAGACCTTTGAACACCTAAGTGGAGCATTCAGACCAGCCTCCTTGGGCAGGATTATAGTTAGCAGAAGAGTTGAAGGACTGCTTGGTGGGGAACTCCAGGGCAACGGTCCAGAGGTCAAGCAAGCTGGTGTGTTTGACACCTGTTTGGCCCTTTCAAATGTTCCAGAAGGTGCTTCTGAGTCATCCTGTCTGGGAGCAGTCATTCAGGACCTGCTTGCTGCAGGTAGCCCTGGGTTTGCACAGGACAGACGTTCCTGCTCCTGGCCCACATGGCTGTCACTCAAGTGTAGCTAGACTGGTGCACCTTTGGGCCCATGAGGCTATGCTATGGTTTGGTGCATTCCACTAATTCTATTTCAAGGTCAGAAGTCAGTCTGTGGTCAGGGTCAGGGTCAATTTTGTAGCTAGGGTCAGGATTAATCTTTGGACAGGGTCAGTTTTGTGGCCAGTGTCAGAGGTTGGTCTTGGCTAGGGTTGGAATCAGTCTGAGTCAGTGTCAGGGTTGGTCTGTGGCCACAGTTGTGGTCAGTCTGAGGTCACGTTGATGTGATCAGGATTAGGGCTGAGTGTGACTGGGAAGCAGTTTATCTTCAGTGTAACTGATGTGGATGAGACTGACCTCACAAAGCCCTAGATGATGAAAGGTAGCCCAGCCCCTCCTCCAACGGAGACACATGCAATGTCTTGACATTTGAAGAGCTGCGTTCTGAAGTCCTTGCTGAAGCCTGGGGTTGGGGGAGCAGAGGATCTGCCAGGCCATGTGTCCCTACAGCTGGAAGGTCCCAGATCACAACTAAAGGGACTCTTGCACATGGCTGCAGTCTGGGGGGTCCTATGGGAACTATGACAGATGGTGGCCGTGACTGGAGCTTGGCATCTGGAGGCCAGGCTTTGGCATGGAATGTGGCCCATGGCAAGGGCTCTTCAGATGTGCATGGCTGTGTGTGGGCCTTCAGCATGGATGGGTGACAACCCTCATCCCATCCAGGCCCATTTTTCATCCCCGAAAACAACCCGTGTACTTCGTGCTGCTCCTCTGCCCAAGAGAAAGGGCAATTGAATGGTTCCTTTGCCCTGAGCTCATGCCTCTTTCAGTGTGTTGTCCCAGAAACTGCTCGTTCTAGAAGGAGAAGCAGGGAAAGGAAGGGGCTCGGAAGGCTGGGAAGAGTACAGGCACCTCTGCTCTGGGTCAGCCCGGTGTCAGAACAAGCTTGCAGGGAATGGGGTGGCCTGACAAGAGGGCTGGAATCCTGGGACCCTCAGGTACAGGTCACGCCAGTGGCATCACTTGAGACCCTGCTGTGCTCTAGACCCTGGCCTGGACTCTGCAGGAAATTAAGAGGCAAGCCAGATTCAGTTGTGCAAGTCTTCACATAAAGGGCTAGAGAAATGGATCCATTTACTGTATGTGGACTCACAGCAAATGTTAGAGTTGCTCCCCTGCTCAGTGGTCCTCAACCCAGGCTGCACACCAGAATCATCTGAGGAGCTTCTAAAAAATGATGTGTGTCCTTTCCTCTAGATGAGTTGTAGCCTGAATGTAGGTAAGTCCACAGCTAGGGAGGAGCCTGGGTGTCTCCTAGGCCCTATGAGCAGAGGCTTCCTTAAAGAGAGTCGGAAATGGTGGTGACTTGGAATAGCAGAAGCAAGAGCAGTAATAATGACAGCTACTCTTTGAGTCCCTGCCTCGAGCCCCCAAATGCTCACAACAACTGTGCTGGGTTTAAAACATGGCTGCCACATTCTTTGACATCTTTTCCAGTGAGAGGTGGAGTCTACGTCTGCTCCCCTTGCACCCGGGCTCTGGGACAGCTTGGCCAACAGTATGTGGTAGAAGTGATGCTGTGTGAGCTTCTGGGACCAGGTCTTAAGAAACTGGTGGCTTTCACTTCCTAACCTTTGGGATATTTGCTTTTGAAACCATGGCAGTGAGGGGGCCAGACAGCCACGTGGAGAGGTCACACATAGGTGATCTGACCAGTCGTTCCAGCGGAGGAGGTCCCCACTGACAGCTGCTGCCCACCGCCGGACAGGTGAGTGAGCTGGGCTTCAGACCGTTTCTTCTTCTGAGTGCCTCACTCCCAACCTCGAGCCACCTCACTTGACACTGGATTGAGCAGAGATAACTCGTCCCCAGTGAGTGCTGCTTCAATGCAGATTTGTGAGCGAAATAAATGACAGTTGATGTGTTAAGCCAGGGGCTAGAAAACTTCCTCTGTAAAGGATGAGATGGTAACTTTTTGGTCTCTGTGGGCCCTTAGGTTTCTGTTGCAATGGCTCACCTCTGTCGTCCTGTAAAAGCAGCCACAGGTAGCAGCAAATGAATGGGTGTGGCTGAGTTCCGGTAAAACTTTATGTATACTGACGTTTGAATTTTGTATAATTTAAACATGTCGTGAAATAGTATTCTTTTGATATTTTTTGCAACTCTTTAAAAACCTAAGGAACCATTCTAAGCCCATGGGCTGTACAAAACCACAACGTGGCCCGGAGTTTGCTGACCCCTGTTTTAAGTCGTTAGGGTTGAGGTGGTATGTGACAGGACCCATAGATAACCCGAACAACAACCCAGCCATGTGGATGATTTTGTGAAATTTATGTGAAATTGAGGTACAGGGCATTAAGAAACTCCTTTGAATTTACAGCTACAGTAACTGCGAACTTAGCTCATTTACAAGAAAGAGGTCTAGTGGGTTGGCATGGTGAGATTAGAATTAAAAAGATCAGAGAAACAGCTGCTTGCTACTTGCCAGCCATATTCAGGGAAGAGAGGCTCAGGAAATGGCGGGGAGGGGGTCCACTTGCAGAGCTGAGATGTTTTAGTGGGCTTCCCTAGACCAAAGTAAAATTTCCCTCCAAATCAATCCACAACTCTTTTCGAGTTCCACAGTCACCAGGCCATCTTCTGGGTAAGACTTTGTCTTCTCAGGTAGTAGCAATTGTTATGATTAACATTTATTGAGTGCTTAGTGTATGCCAGACACTGTTTTAACCGCTTTGCATGTATTAACTCATGAAGTCTTCATGATAATCTGTTATTGTCCCAAATTTGTAGTGAGAAAATGTAAGCTCAGAGAGCTTAAGTGAAAATAGAGGGCTAGGATTTGGACTCAGGCAACCTGGCTCCTGACCTCATGTACTTAATTATACTCTGCTATTCCTTTTTTTTTTTTTTTTTTAGGTTTTAAAACTTTTTATTGCATATTAAAAAAATTGTGCATTCCAATAATTATATACTCTGCTATTCTGTTCTCCACCCTGACCTTGGGAAAGGGTATCCTGGAGTGGAGGGTGCATTGTAAGCGCTAGGAAGGGACAGTCCCTGCTGCAGAAGAACAAATTGGCATCCAGTTTACACTCTGGCTTTGGCTAAATTGAGTTAATGCAAGTCTGTGTCAAGTTCACTGAGACCCTTCAGCCTCTGAGGACTAGAGAGGCAAAGGCTTTCACCTGGAACGGGAGGCCCTGCAGCCTGGCTGGGGCCTGGAGGGCATCTGGTGGGGAGGGCGGATAGGCAGCTGGCTGCCCCTGTGGTTGCTGCCCCACAGGTCATCCTGGTTCTTATTCTACTTGATATCTCAGCAGCATACTACTTTAGTCTCAGACTTTTTTTTTTTTTTGTTAATCACCTTCTCTTAACCTTCTAAATCTTTACAGCATCTGAAGAGATGTCCACTTTCTCCTCCTGATGTTGGTTATTGTCTTCTGTCATTTCATCTCTTTTTCTGTCTCTCGATCATTCTCATTAGTGGTTTGTCAATTGTATTGGTTCTTTCAAGGACTCAGTTTTTCTCTTTGTTGAACCTCTTTATTATATGTTTCTTTTTCTATTTCATCACTCTCTGCCTTTATTTTTAATATTTCATTTTATAGTCTTCAGGTTTATTTTGGTGTTGTTCTAACTTAGCTCATTGATGCTTAGCTCGTTATTTTTCAGCCTTTTGAACTCTATCTACTATAAGGCAGTTAATTTTCCTCCTTTGGCTTTGGTTGCATCATAGACTTTCATATATAATATTTTCATTATTGTACAGTTGAAAATATTTCCTAGTCTCCATATGATTTATTTTTGACACTTGGGTGTTTTTAAATTTCCAAACATAAAAGGATTTTACTGTTATCTTTTTTTTTCTTTTTGTTACACTTTTCTTGTTTGCACTAGGATTAGGGAGCATGCTCTATGATTTCATTCTTTCACATTTTTTGAGATCAGCCTTGGAACCAAGTATATGGTCTATTTATAGAAAACTTCTGGGGCGCCTGGGTGGCTCAGTCGTTAAGCGTCTGCCTTTGGCTCAGGGCGTGCTCCCAGAGTCCTGGGATCGAGCCCCGCATCGGGCTCTTCCGCTGGGAGCCTGCTTCTTCCTCTCCCACTCCCCCTGCTTGTGTTCCCTCTCTCGCTGGCTGTCTCTCTCTCTGTCAAATAAATAAAATCTTAAAAAAAAAAAAGAAAACTTCTAAGTGTGTTTGAACAAAAAATGTATCTTCTGCACTTGTTGAGTCCTGTCTCCTACATAGGTGCAGTAGGTAAAATTTGTTAATCCTGTTTTTCAAAATTTCTATGCCTGTACTGATATTTTTTTTCTTTTTATGATGTCAGTGACTAACAGAATATCTTAAAATCTCCTACCATGATTGTGGATTTGTCAGCTTTTTTTGAAGTCCTAATAATTTTTATGTTTTACACTTTTGAGGTTCTGTTATTAGGTGCATAGAATTTAAATTAGTTTATATTTCTGATGAACTAAATCTGTTATGATTGTGAAGGAATCACCTTATCTTTAGTAATGCCTTTTCCTTAAAATCTCTTGTCTGAAAAGACACAGCTGCTTTAGCTGTTCTTTGGTAAGGACCTCCATGGCATATATCCTTAAGTTTTTGATATCTTAATGTAAACACATTTAGTTGGATTATAAAGTTATCTTTTTACATAGCGTAATAGTGAAAAAAAAACAGACTAATAAAAGTATGATTCCAACTACATAAAATTTCACGATGTGAGGTGCCTTGAACTCACCCAGTAATGCAAATTTGGTTGGTGGTTCAGTGGAGAGCCTGTGTCTATTTTATGACCTCTCAGTGATGGCTTCTCTCGTCTTCTCTTTCTCCTCTTTTCCTTCTTTCTTCTTTTTCTCCCTCTTCTCACCAAATCTGTTCTGTGTCAAGTCAGCTCTGGACAGTCCTGGGGGGCATGTACGTGTGTGCGTGCATGTATGTGTATGCGTACGTGTGCGTCTATGTGCGCACGTGCAGGTGTGCACGTGTGTGTGCGTGTGTGTGCATGCACATGTATGTGCACACATGTGCATGTTGAGCATGTGCACATGCCTAATCCTCTGACCTCATTTTTTCCAAGCTTCTCACACTACACTGTGATCACACTGGTCTTCTTTCTGTTCCTCAAAGACTGCGAGCTCTTCCCTACTCAGAGCCTTAGCGTTTCAATCCTCTCCTCTGGCAATGGCTTCAAAGAACACCTGACCTGAGGTAGGCCCTTTTCCCAAATCACTCTTTATTATTTATCCTTTTTTATTATCTTCATAGCACTTATCACTACCTAAAATGATCTTGTGTTTGTTTTCTTGCTGATTTTACATTGCTGCCATGCCACTGGAAGGTAAACTTCTAAGAGCAGAGAGCTTGTTGTAACCCCAGTGCCCAGCAGAGAACTTCATGTGTGTGAGAAACTCGTTGCATCACTGTTGAGTAAATGAACGAATGAATGTGTTACTTCTCTCTGTCTCTCCTGCTCACATCAAGTATTCACCATGTCTTATGGTTTCCATTTCCTAAATATGTCTCAGGACTGCTCACCTCTCTTTACCTCCCTCTATGCCTGAGTTCGGATTACCATCACTGCTCACCTGGACATCTGCAAGGGCCACCTAACTGGTCTGCCCACATCCCGGCCGGGCCCCCTCCCGTCTACTCTGTGACCAGAGGATCCTTCTCACATATACATCGATTGGGTCAACCCCTGCTTAAAACCCTTCAGAGCTCCCTGTTGCCCTCAGGAGTAGTCCAGGGCACGATCTGGCCCCCACTCCCTCTTCTGACCTTGTCCTGCACCTCCTGTCTCTCCCCCTCTCCTTCTGAACACCAGCGCATAGCCTTCTTCCACATCTTCAGACGGCCTCCCTTCCCCTCACTCAGGCCTTTTACACACCGGCTCGTTGCCTAGAATCCCTTGCCCCCTCTGCCTTCCTGGCCTCCAGAGGCCTTCCCAATCCCTATCCGTCACCAGCTGGGCTTCCCATTGCCCTCCATCAATGTTTTTGGCGTACCTGGTTGTGAGGGGGCTCCTGGCTCTCGTTCCCTCTGCTACCCTCAGTAACTAGCATACCACCTGGCTCATGGCGGCTCTTGGGGCATCTTTGTGGAGTGAAGGGCCAGTGCCCCACACTGGGACCCGTATGACCCAGCCACTTCCCCCACAATGTTGCAGAATCCCTGACAGCCACAGCCTGGGGAGCCTGAGGGGTGGCTCTTGGCATACTCCTTGCTGAGCTGTGCTGAGTACTTGGCCCTGGCTGTCAGGGACAGTGAGGGGAGGCCTGGGCCTTTTCACCTTCTGAAGTGGGGAGTGGGGCATTGCTTCTAACAAGACCACACCCAAGAGGGATTCCTCCAGATTGGAAGGCTGATAAAGGGAGGGCAAACACAGTGTACTATGTGTGGGTCATATTCTCGATAGAGAGAAGCTGTTGGACCTTGTGGAATTTGGGACCCAGGCAATGATGCTTCAGGACCTGTAGTACAGTAATGGAGATGGGGATGTTCTCTTCATTTCTCCAAGAGACCTTGATGGATCAGACCCTCCTCCAAGGAGGATCAGAAGGAAAGCAGTACTTTGACATTCTGCAGGCTTGGTCACCTTGGGAGCTTGGGGACACCAGGGCATGGAGGGGGTTCTCAAGGGATAGTGGCATCAGAGGTGGGGTGAGACTTCTTCAGATGGCTTATGGTAAGCAGGTAGGTGAGGAGACATATCTCCAACTGTCAGTGAGCCCCTGCTTGGGATGTGCTGGGAATGCATGGGATGCCTCTACGTAGGCAGGAGGGCCTGAGACCTGGAGTCATGCACCTTATTTATTACTGTCTGTAAACTCCTGAAGAAGGGGCATGCAGACTTCAAAATTTAGAACTCAGAACCAAGTTTGTGCCCCAAAGGAGCAACTGAGAGGAAGGGCGCTGAGTGGAAACTGTTAAGAGCAGAAAAGTTTGTCAAGGGTGTTGGCTCAAGCAGCACCTTGGCTCATCCTGGGGCCAGCTGGTCCTGAGGGAGGGAGTGCCCATGGTTGCTTTTTCTGCCCCCCCCCACCCCGCCTGAGTCAGGTGCCTACTGCTTGCCTCAAAGATCCCTCAGGATTCTGGATTCCAGAATTTTCCATGTCTCTCACTTCCATTTCTGCCCTGGCTGAGCCTTCTTGGAGAAGTGGCCTAAGCATCAGTCCTCCCAGAATTGGAAGATGCATGGGGTCTTCACCAGCTGATTTGGGGAATGAGATATCCTCTGTTATCTGCCTCAGGGCACACCCATGCTTCCCTGATCAGGTTGGCAATTCCAGAAGATGCCATTAGAGCCACTTTTCTTGGTCTCCAGTTTGTTTGCAGACTTCCCCAGAGCCTTGGGCTCCATCGTCATCAAGATCCCTCCAGCTCCTCCCTTCAAGTCTCTGGCTTTCATTTCCTTTGGGAAAAGGAGATCCAAGCCGATTTGGGAAACACTCCCTGCAGAGGAGGCTGGCACCATGTCCAGGTCGGCAAGGCTATATTTAACTGCTATATTTGCAGTTCCACTCACTTGTCCCAACCCCAAGCCCCGCCTGCCACCCTTCTCCCCCCCCTCGGAAGCCTGTCCTGCACCATCAGGGCCCTGTGTCGCCCCTGCTCACCCTGCTCCAGCTGTGCAATTGTGGTCTGGGCCACAGGCTATTTTTTGCTTGGTGCCAAAGATTATTCAGTTATCAGGAATGTGTGTTTAAGTGGCCGTCTCCGGAACGAGGATTATAAATAGGAACTTGGGGTCAAGGCCTGGGCCCCCGTGTCCTCCTCCTCTTTGTCCCAGTTCCTTTCCTGGCTCCTGGATTTGACTTGGGGTGAACACCAGGAGGCCATGGCGAGGTTGTCTGGGGAAAGGACCATAGGCTGGAAGGCCAGAGGTCCAGGACTGACTGTATCCTGACAGGCAAGTCACCCAATCTCTTGAGACTTGCTTTCTCCATCTGGGAAATGAGGAGACTCAGACCCATTTGCTGAATGGCAAACACGTAGTGGATCTCTGTCAGTCTATGGAGGGAAATCCAGGTTAGACAGATGGGTATCTGGGAGAGAAAAGTATCAACCATTTGAATACCAGTTTTTTGTTTTGTTTTGTTTTTTGTTTTTGTTTTTGCAGGGGAGATAGCAGGGTATTAAAAAGAAAAGAATAAGCAAGAAATTGTCTTGGGAGTAAACATGTAAAAGTGGAAGGGAGAGAGATGCAGGATTGCCTTTGGGGAGCCCCCAGTCTGATGGTGGAGGCTGGGCCCAGTCTCAGTTCCAGCACAGAGTGGCCTAAGCAGAATGGAGTGGGTACATTTGAGCACAGGTACTTGAGATAAGGCTAAATTTTTCTATGACAGAGTGAGGGCTGATTCTCAAGATGCCAGTTCTCTTAGACAACAAGTCCAGGCCAGAGGCACTGGTCCAGGCAATTTGGCTGACGAGAGTGGGTGAGGTACCTGGTCAAGAAGGCAGGGCTACTTCCTTGTGACCAGTGGCCCCTCCTGTCCTGTGGAGAGCCATCCTCTATGACCTGGTTCTGGAAGCTTTGGCTCCACTTCACCCCACCCAGGGAGATGAGGGACAAGCACAGGGCTCCACCAAAATGTGGGGCTAGGACTGGTGGCTTCATGCTGTTCCCATGGGTTCCCCATCAGGCTCCTGCCGATGAAGAAGGGTGTTAGCAAGGGAAGGACACAATGTCATCATTTTACCTCAGCTTTTCCATTGGTAAAATGAGGGAAGTAATGCACAGCCTTCCTCTTTGGAGTTGTTAGTTATGAGAAAGATCAAAAAGGATATTGTTACCATTGTAAATGGTAAGGATATCCTGAGCAGAAGGGCACTGGCTGGCCTGACAGGCGCCAGCCTCCTGACTGTAGGCCCCATGCTTTGGGCTTCAGTCTTCCCCTCGGATGTAGTTCTTTCATTTGCCCTGCTTTTTCAGTTCTCTTTCCCACTCTTCTCCCCACTGAAGCCTGGAGACCAGTTTTCCCCTCATTCCAGCTTTCTGGACCCAGCAGGCACTTAGCTCTTTCTCCTCTTTGGGTGGGGACAGCACCCGTCCCCTATTTTGTTAACAGGGTGGGGCTGTACTGGCGGTTAGGGCATGGGACCTGCAGCTTTAGTCCTTATTCTAGAGTCATCAGTATACACAAAAGTCTCTTCTTTCTGATCATGTTGGTGCATTGAATGTCCACTATAACTGGAATAGATCTTTTTGTATCTTGGTAATACTTTCATTTAAGTTCACAAGTGAGAAAACAAAATCCTTTGACAGACTACATTTTGGTTTTTAAAGAAAGTAGCCATAGGTGGAGGAATGAGGTGTTTCCAAATGGAGGTGGGGCTTGGGCAGGGGGCTGACCCCGGGCTAATTCAGAGGGCTCTGCAGTGCCCTGAGGAGGGTGGGCAAATGGCCAGGTTAGCCACCTGCCAGGATGGAACTCTGGGGATGGCAAGCACGTGGAGGGTCTTCATGACAGGCTGTTACGGAGCCCCTGCTGGGTTGTTGCCAAGGACTTCCTTTGCCTTTACTTCTGGGGACTGTTCTAGCTTGCTTTGACCATGCTGAGGGTCCTAGGGGGGACCTCAGTCCAGTTCCACAGGCAAAAGCAGGTGACATCTGAAGGATTTTCCAAGAGGCCCCCATGTACAGTATTGGGGGGTGGTAATCAGGAAATAAAGAGGAAGTCAGAGAGAGGGGACATGCTTGGCTTCTTCAAGTCCTGGTCCCCATGCCCTATCTGGCCCCCTGCCCCTGGCTGCTCCTCAGCTGGCTCATGTGACAGCTTCGGGGATGGGAATGTGGACTTGTACTAGGCCTCCACCAAGATCCAGTCACACCTAGGACTGAATAAAGAGGGAGGCTTGAATAGTTTTATCTGATGGCATAGCTGCCACCTCCCTTTTCAATGACAAGACCAGGATGACTCCCAGCCCAGCAACTTCCTCAGCCTCTGGCCCTGTAGCCCCCACAGGCAAGAACCCATTTCCTTCCCTCTTCAGACGTGAATGCTGCCCTTGCTCCTTGGTTTGTGGCTTCATCAATTCGGTCTTTGCTTTCATTGTCATACCCCCTTGGCTTATTTCATCCTCTCTGTCCCCTTCAGGCCAAGCTGGCAGTGTTTCTGTTGGTACGACATCCTCTAGAGCCTCACTTAGGTGACCCAGACTGGACCTTCCTCCCCCTCCTGTCAGGCTTGCATCTTGAACCCTGCTGGCTTCAACTGCCTGTGTTGGATAACAGGCCTTCTGTCCTCCCCCAGGGGGCCTGGCCTAGAGACCCCTCTTCTCAAGAGAAGCAGGACTCTGACCCCAGAGCCAGCACTGGCGGCAAGGAGAAGTGGTGTTGGCCAGCATATCCTCAGCCTGGAGACTCTGGAAGGCAGGGCCAAGATTCTAGACCTGGACCATATTGCCCGTGGGCAAGTCCACCCCTTTCAGGCAGAGGCAGGACCAGGGCACTGGGGTATTACTCTTCATAACAGCAATCTGAGGTGGACATCATAGCACTGGTGTACGGATGAGGAACCAGAGGCCCACCGTAGAACAGAGGGTTACCTGAGGTTATATAGCCAGTAAAAGACAGAGCTAGGACAAAAACCAGGTGTTGCTGCCTGCCCCTCAGCACTTCTTACTGTAGAGGTATGAGGTGATCTGCTAAGAGGTTACTGCCTTCAGTCCCAGTACCATCCTCAGGCTTGGGCATAAACGGCCCTGTGCCTTGGAGTTATTTTCTTGAGATATTTGAGGTCCCCTTCTGTGGTTAGAACTGACTGGGGTTGGCAGTGCCCTCTGAGTGGGCACCCTGAGCTAGACTGAGCTAGATGATCTCCAGCCCCTCTTTCTCCTCCTTCAAGTACCCTCCAACCCTCTATCCCATGTGTGGCATTGGCCAAATGCTCCCAGAAGAAATGAGATTCATGCCTATGCAGTCATCCTGAGGCCTCATGGACAGTCTCAGTTGCAGGCAGGCAGTCTGGCAAGTGAATTGCTCCCCTGGCTGGTGAAGCATTTTTGGTGGGATCACACGAGACTGGGCTTTCAGAATGGTGCTGACACACTGATTTTGACTGACTCAAATTGTTTACATAGACAGGAACCTGGCAAAAAAATTTTTTTCCTGGGGTCCCATACACCTTAGGGATGGCTCTGCCATTCCCCTGACATTAAGCCATCCTGCTGTATTATTGCTTATTGTATTAATTGATTTTCCCTTTGTTGCCTTGAAACCTCTTTAAAAAGACCTACACCAAGGGAGATTTCCCAAATTCCCTTTATTACCCCCTCCCCACCATGTTTCACAATCCTTAGATTTTAAAATTGGATCCAGATCTGACTTCTAGGCCTTAATTCTTTAGCTCAAACAATCTCCCTTTGTCCTGGCCTCTGTGGACAGTGCTCAGCCCCACCCGACCCTTAGCCTTCTTGCAAAAAAGCAGGAGGCCCTCTCACACCCTGGGATTTCCAGGAGCCCTAAGATGTAATAAAACCTGTCAGAGATCATATGGCTGTCCAAAGAGGTATGGGATTGTCATTTTATACTTCCATCCTGAAGTGGGGCACTCTGGGTTGTCAGTGGAGAATGGCCAGAGAGCCTAAAGGGCAGGCATCATTTCTGCCTGGCACCTGCTCCTCTTTCCTCTCTTTTCAGCCGCCTTCTCCAGGTCCTGACCCCCTGCGCCTCCTTCTAAAGCATGCTCTGGCCTGTGCTCCCCAGTGAAATTGGGATGAGGGCTTTGAATGGAACAACCACGGTCTGGGGAGTGATCGTCCCTTGGCAGAGAGAGGCGAATGGACCATCCCTCATCCCGGGAGGTCAATGCTATGAACCACGTTTCCTTCCCAGCAGCATCTGCCCATGGGCCCCTTTCTGAGCCTCTTTGTCTCCCTCTTCTCAGTGGGGCTGTCAAATGCTGAGCCTCACAGGTTGTGACTAATCACTAGCAGATTTTTTTTTCCATCCAAGAAGAAGAAAAAGCTGAAGGAGATGAAGAAAAACCCCAACAGTGAATAACTCGGAAGAGTTTCCAACATGTGGGTGTTTTTCTGGGACCAAAGATCAGGAAGATTCCAAATGTAAACAATCCCAAAATAACTCAGCTCTCTCAACCCCAGGCATTCCCAGGACTGGATGTCCACACTCCCTCCCTCTCCCTCTGGGAACTCAAGGTCAGGGAGAGGTGGCAGGCTTGGGCACTGTGAAGAGTTGCTTCAGTGAGGCTTTCAGGCAGGGCATAGTCTCTTTGAGCCTGGAATCAAATCTTCTTCATCAGATAATAGTCTTTTTGAGAGAGGAACTTCTTTCTGCCTCATCAGATCAGGTCTCCCTGGGATCAGGGACCATGACTATGGCTCTCTTTGCTCAGAGTCATAACCCATTGTGCTTAAACCAAGCTCCTGAGATTTCTTGCCAGCATAGTGTAATGGAAAGAATATGGACTTTGAAGTCACACAGGGTTGGAATCTTGGCTCCACCACTTATTAATTGTGTGGCCTTGAGTATGTTATTTAGCATCTGGGAATCTCAGTTTCTTCCTTGTGAAACTGGGGCAAGGATTCTTACCAGAGAAAATACTCTTAACTAATGTGCCTAATAAGATGCCTGTTACCTAGAAAGGGCTCAGTGACTGTTCCCTTTCCCTCTCCCTCTTCCCATGTAGGTGGTTTAAGCTGGGGAAATCAGTACTTTCTTTTCTACCCCTCTCTTTGTCTGAAGGATTCTCTGTGTTCAACGGTAGAAATCATTCCTTCCCCAAATAACTGAAAATCACTAGCGCATCTCATATGGAAGAATATATTCAATATATAGTTAAGAAAACATTCTAGAGGTGATCATGCTGGAGGAGATGGTAGAAGTCTCAGCAAAGATTATGGAAGTGGTGATGGTGATGTTGATGGTAGTCATGGTGATGAGATGATGGTGGAAGGAGTGGTGGTGATGTCAGAAATGATCATAATTATGGACACCATGGAGCAGATGATGGAGAAGGTGGTTAAGGTGATGGTGGGGGCAGTGGTGGAGATGGTAGTTCAGGCTACACTGAAGTAAAGGTGAGGGTAATGGCAGTGATGAGACTAACCGTGACGGTGGTCATAAAGGCTATGTTAGAGGTGATGATGTTTGTGTTGTTTGGGAAGACTGTTCCACTTGATTTAGAGTCATGGTGAGAGATATGATCAGGACTACCTTCACCAGTTGTCCACTCCAGAAGAAAGGCACAGAGGGGGCAGGCAAAGCAAGGTAGAAGAATGCTTTGTGGTTAACTATTACTTTGGCCCTAAACTCCAATAGAAAACATTAGACTTCTTAATCATTGCTGATTGAACACACATGTTTATCTTGGCTACTTCCAGAAGCCCCACTAACGTGTCATTAATGGATTTTTTTTAAAAAAGCATAAACCCACAGGGAAAAAGAGAATGGGAGAGGGAACAGGAGCAGACAAGAGAAGTCGAGAATTTGGAAATTAGAAGGTGTATGGATGAGTGGTACCTGACTTAGCAGACCACAGAAAGCTGAAACTCAAGCCCACAAGGTTGTGGGGGTAGATGGCAGGAACCGATAGGTAGCAAAATATTTTTAGCCACGGATTCCCAGAAAAGCCTGGGAATTGGAGGCACCAGTTATGTCCGAAGGCAGGGGTTCAGTATGAGGGTGGAAAATAGGAGGATTGGTTGTAAGTTTTTAAAAAATGCAGTAAGAACCTCCCAATCCTGGATTTACTCCTCTACCCAATGCATCCAGGTAACCATCCCCTTCCATGCTGGCAGAAGACAGAAGATTTACGCTTTGAGATGTTGAACCTAAAAGGTTCTGGACATTGGAGCACCAGGCACAGCTAGGGGAGAGAGAAGAGTCATTCTGAAAATAAGCATTAAAGATAAGCCTGTTTCCTGAAAGGTGAAGCTCTCAGCTCTTTTCCTCATCAATCCCCAGGACACTGGAAGCCAGGGTAATACTACACAGGCCAGATATTGGAAGAAAGTTTCCTGGGGAAACTGAGTTTCCTGAGTTTTCTTCTACAGGTTTGGTATTTGGGCTCCTCATGAAACTGCAAGTCCCAATCAATTACCCTTTGGTGAAGCCCACGTGTCAACAACTTTCTCTCTTCTTCCACACTTCTTCCAATCAGAACTGCAGTGCATCACACATCAGTATGAATGGACAGCTAAGAATTAGTTGATATTTCAAGAAGGTGTTCAACATGAAAGGCAGACATCCAAACTAAGAGGAAAAAGGAATAGAGAAAAAAAAAAAACAGTGAAGAAGAAAGGCACAGAAACTGATTAACATTTTTAGAATGATAAAAGAAGGTTATGCCTTCTTTAAATGAGAACTGGGAGTGATTTTTTTAAAAAAGGAGAAGAAAGAAAATTCTTGACCATGCAAATATAACATATAACATCCATATCTGATTAAAAGTCAAAAGAAGAGTTGGACTATAAAATCAGGACAAAGTCCCAAAAAATACAACAAAGAAATGGAAATTGACAGAAAAATTTAGATGGTCAGTCTAGGAGTAGCATATAGAGAGAAATAAAATTTAAAAAGGAGGAAAATTTCCTAGCACTGCAGAACATAAATTTACAGATCAAAAATTTTCTATGAATATATGGCAAACTGAATTTAAACACAAAAACAACTCACCCTAAGGCACATTGCCGTGAAATCTCAGAACATTGAAAGGAAAACTTTAAAAGTTTCCAGCATGGGGAAAGAAGTTTATGTACAAATTATTGTGAATTAGAATTGTATCACAGATCTCTATAGCATGTAAGTAGAAGAAAATGAACACCGCTTCTAAATCCTGAGGGAAATGATTTTCACAGAGTTCAATACCCAGGCAAACTAGCAATCGAGTATGGCAATAAAAATAAGTATACCTTTGGACATGAATGGTCTTACAAATTTACCTCCTAAGCAGTATTTCCAGGAGGATCTTGGGGAGTGTTATCCACCTTACTTAAGAAGTAAACCAAGGAAGAGGAAAGAGACAAAGGATCCTGTGAGCAGGATAGAGACAAAGGGAAGTCGAGAATGATGGTGAAGAAAAGTGTCAGGATGACAGCAAAGTAAAATATGTAGAGAACAGTCAGTCCACATTAAGCCATGAGGATGCAGAACTCCAGGAGGGAGGTCTCCAAGAAGAAAAGGAAACTGACGGTAATGTACGTTCAAAGAAAATTTTTAGTTCCATTGGAAAGTTCAGAGATGAATTAATAAATGATACATGGAAAATTAAGCAAATGGCAAAGCAAGGTAATTATTATTTCCAAGGGAAACCAAACAGTTGTACAAGAAAGGAAAAGTGGTTTGATTGTGAATGATAGTAATGCAAATCCTGAATGATCGTATTCAATATCAGTGTTGCGTGTGTGCGAGAGAGAGAGAGAGAGAGAGGAAGATATGGCGTAAGAGAGCTGAATCCTCATTTTCCATAGTAGAGGGTCAATAGATAAAACCTAACCCTGAAAAATATAAGAAATATCAGTATTACCATGTCCATTAGAAATAAATACTAGAGGAAAGAGTTAAAATAATTCAAAGTGCTTGCCTCAGGAAAGGAGGACTCAAAAGTGAGCAGGATTGGAGCAGAAGTCTTATGGTTTTCATTATAAACCTTGTAGAACATTTTACTTTCAAAAATATGTACATGTATTACTTTGATTAAAAAAATAAAGATTTAAATAGAATATAAAACTGAGAACTCTAGTGAGCCGTGCTAGATTATGTGGAGAACTTCTTGACCAAATAAGTCAGTTCAAATGGCTCAGAACCAAAATCAGCTGAAAGACCTGCTCCATCTACTGCCTTTAGGTCCAAACCCAAGTCTTGGATATGTCCACATTCACCAGAAAGCCACAAAAGGGAGCACAAGAAACACAGAAACATCTTGCATTTGCTCCATTTCTCAAGGCTTTCCAGGACCATGTGGCTGCCACATGGAAGAAAGAGAGAGGAATGGAGAGAAGAGGTTCAAGCCAAAAATAAGGAGAGATGATTGGGCCTTCTCCCTGGGGGAGCAGGCCCTAGCCCTCATACTGCACCCATGTGGGCTAGATGTTCAGTCTGGCACTCTTATCTCCCTAACTACCACAGAGCACCATAAGATATTCTTAGACCTGAGTAACTATTGCAACGCTCCTCCTTGAGGGTAGAGCAAAGAGGGAGGGAAGAGCTGAAATCCAATAGTGATGGTGGTAGCAGTGGAGCTGGAGGTGATAGTGTGATGATGGAGCTACTAGAGGTGAGGAAGTGGCAATGACAATGGGAATTTATAATGAACATAATAGAGGCAGTGACTGGAGAAGTGATAGATACAGAGATGGTGCTAGTGATAGTGGAAGTGATATTGACGATGGTATTGGAAGTAATGGTGCAAATAATTCTAGCGGGATGATGAAAGTGACTGTATTCATGATGATAGAGGTGATAGTGGCTGTGAAGATGAGATGTTAGAGGAGGGGATATTAGGAATGATAATGGAAGTGATATGGTGGTGACAGTGGCATGATGAGAGACATGGTATTAGTGGAGTTGATGGCTGTAATGGGAGGTAAACAAAGGGAAGTGATGGTAATGTGGATGGCACTGATGATTATAGCAATGAAGGTGGAAGTAATGGTGGTGGTGCTTGGTGCTGGGAATGATGGGAATGATAGGAGTGATCGTGGCATTGGTGTTGGAAGAGGTTGTGCTGAGAATGTCGGCAGTGATGATGGATTTCATAGTGGTGTGGATGCGGGAGTCATTATGGCCAAGATGGTGGACTTCATGATGGTGAGGATGGTGGTATTGGCAATGGAGGCAATGATACTGGACTCAACAATGACAAACACAGTATTATAAATATGAGAATATTGATCAAAATCATAAGACAGATGCATATGTAGGGCATCTAAAGACAACAGTCTGAATAGTCTAGGTTATGCTGTAGTAACAAACTGCCCCTTTGGGAGTATATATGGCAAAGTTTAATTCTCATGCTGTATGTTAGAAGGTGGTTCTGCTCTCATAGTCACCTGTGGGCTGTGCTGATGGAGGATCCAATTCTGTGTGCTTTTAGGATCACTGTGGCAGTAAGAAGAGAATGTGATGAGTCATGCATTGTTTCTGTATTGGTCAGCTTGGGCTAGGTTATGGGGTGGTAATGCAAAACCCCAAAATCTCTGTAGCTTTCAACAACAGAATTTCTCACTCACGTTCTGTGTACATTGCTCAGAAGTGACACGTATCATCTCTGCCTAAGAAATGGCTGAAGTGAGACTAATTTCAAAAGAAGCAAGGAAGTGCAATCTTCTCAGGTGCCTAGAAAGAGAAGAGCTGGAATATTTGTGTACCCTTTAATGACAGGCATTGTTTGCTTGTAAGGTACAGGAGGGAGTAGGGACAATGTAGGTATCATGGAAGGCTGCTGTGGTCATAGAAGAAAGACTTGGTCAATGTGGAGGGACTTATGGAAAGGGGAAAACAATTTAGAAGGAGGAGACACCAGGAGCTAGAGGCAGGACAAATTATGGCAAAGTTCACTAACGTGCTTGCCATTGCTCCTCAGTTCCCCTGGTATTCCTGGGTTCCCAGAAATCCAACAGATTCTAGGAAAGTTTATTTGGAGCATAAGACTCATAGGCAGAAGCAGCAGAAGGCAAGGATGGAAAGGTCAGCTCGAGCCATAGCATGGAGGGCTTTGAATGCCATGCTGAGATATTTTGCAACATGAACCACGGGTAAAATGTTACATAGCCAAGTAAGCTTAGGGGATGCTGCATGCTCTGTCTTCACACTGGGAAACCCACTGGTGATAACCCTGCCGTCTTCAACACGTGGCTTCCAGTACTCTGGGTGTTAACATCCTGGTGAGCAGGATGGGAAAGGACAAGGAGTGGGGCACGGGAGAATTTTATGGGCCAGGCCAGGAGATGGTGCACGCTGCTTCTGCTAAAGTACCGTTGGATATAACTTAGTCGTGTGGTCGCACATAACTGCAAGGGAGGCTAGGAAGTGCAGTCCGGAAGTTCGCTCAGACAGGAGAGATGAAGTTTTGGAGGGCAGCGAATGTTCTCTTCACAACAGCTCTCTTCAGATCTTTAAAGGGCTTGAAAGTGAATGAAGGCCAAAACTTTTCAGTATTGCTTCAGAGGGGAGGAAGAAATAGGGAGGCAGATGTTGGTTCAATGAATGGAAGGACTTCCTTGACTATCTTAACATAAGCATGGACTATCAGGATTGGGAGGGACCTGGTGTGGTCCAGTCCGCACTCCGGGGCTTGAGACCCACTTCTAAGAACTCTGTTCAGAAACCTTTGGGGATGGAACCCTCTCTGTGTATGAGGTAGCTGTTTCATTTCCAGAGGTCTGATGGCTGCAGGTGTTGGCCACCGAACTCACACAGAACTGTGAACAGGAGCATATGAGCAAAGGCATGTATTTTTACTTCTTGTGTCAGTCCCCACCTCTGTACCTTTCTCAACACCTGGCTGGCCCTTAGTTTTGTTTGATGGACACCTCACCCCCACAAATTTCTTCATATTCCTAAGTACAGGGCCACATATGTGGCAGCTTTTACTTACATTCTGGGGGTAATGTTTTAGAGGTTGGGTCTCTGCAGGTGCAGCCCAGGTGGGAGCTTAAAGAGTGACTTCTAGCCCTTGCTGTTCTGAGAGTCCACCCTCACCTCTGCTGCTCATCCTTATTGGCTGCAGGCTCGGCCTGGCTATCGTATCTTGCCAAGCTCCAACCCTCTCCCCATTCGCAGGCACCATTTCCTGTGCCCTTGCGTTCTCTCCAGACGTTGTCAAATTATTGTTTTCCTGTGTTGAGAACATGACTTTCCTTAGTGTTCCCATCTCTCTTCTCTTAGGCCAGCTTTGCAACCACATGGCTCTTCAAGGTACTTCACTTCACACGAATGTGTCTACTGAGAAGAGGCATTATATCATTCCGATAGGAGGCAGGATCACTGCAGTTAGTCAGGGGTTAGATCAGTTGGGTTCTTTTCTCCCACTATTCAACCATCCATCCATCCATCCATCCATCCATTCAGCACCTTATTTATCGATCACCTACTGTGTGCTGGGAACATAGGCAAAGTGTCTACCACAGATCAGTGACTCAATAACTGGTAGCTCATTTCCTTCCCTCCCTTCCCTTAGAAAATTCTCCCTTCAGGTGAAATGACAACACCAAGAGGCCTCTAGTTCTAGATGCTGGGGAGAGCTGTACGGCTGTGGGATTGGCTGCCCCTGAGTTCAGGGTCCCCTGTCCCTCAGGCTCCCACAGGGGAGACAGTGATCTAAAGAGGGGTCACACCTGAGTGTTCAACCTCCAAGGCCACTTCTGACCTACAACATCTGTGATTGACAATGGCAATAACCCTGTTATTGGGGACAGTCCGATGTTCCCTGCAGGACAGGAAATCCAGTCTTTACAGTTGATAACCTCACAGGGATCCTGGGTAGTCCTCCGGGGATGTCTGATCCAGTCTTGCAGATGCCAGACCTGACCAGCGTGTTGCTCTCTCTTCTGTAGTTCATTGATGGTCTCATTAACTGCAGTGTGTCTGATCGTATCCTGACTTCACGAGATGCAATGGGCTGGCTTCCTCCTGTTGCCTCCCCTTGGGAAGCAACATGATCTCCTTTAGATTAGAATCTCCCACGCCAGACTATTCAGCAGGGACCTGGCTCCCAGAGAGCCACCCAATGGTTAGATGACTAGGGTAGCCCCACTCCCTGTGCAGGGAAACTTCTGGACAGCCATTTTTCCTAGCTGCAGAGTCAGGTCTGCAAGTCTGTACCACTCCCAAGAGCAGCATTCACATCACGGGGGGTTCCATTCTTACAGGCTGCGGCGTGAATGGTGGCGCCTATGGTTGTACCATGTAACAGCCGTAAAGTAAAGTATACTTTACTTCATCAGTAATGTGCTCTCCTTGAATGCAAAGTGCTGTAAGCTTCCAGAGCCCAATTCTGTGCTTTCAGTTGATCCTCAGAACACTCTAAGGTCAGGCGGTATTTCCATTTCATGCAGGGGAAACTGAGGAAGATAGATAGTGGCTTCCCCAGGGTCACACTGCTATGCATTGTGGAGCAGAAGGTGGGCCCGGCCCTGTGCTCAGACTCTTAGCACAGTGCTCTGACTGCAGCATCGTGTGGCAGCTCCTTGCCTCCTACCCGATGTCTCCAGCCCCACCAGGCTCCTGCCACCCTGTCTACCTCCTCTGCTCTGTGTCCTATTTCTTTTGGGTCCCAGGACCCTCATTTCCATAGCAAGTATATGGTAAATAGCATGGGCTGATGGGAGAGGACAGCAGTGCCATCTCTACAGGTAACACAGACACATTTTTTAAGGGGCCTTGTCATTAGGGCTTCCTTGGTCCCTTAAAATGGGAAGTGGAAGGGAAGGTAACACCTCTGCATCTGGCCTAGGATGAGGCAGGGGAGGCCAGTGCTGGGGTGGAGGGGAATACTGCTGGCGCCCTACATCCCACCTGATGTCTGTATCCCAGCCTTCTTCTTGTCCTCCGCTCCTGTCTGTCAGATGCTCCTGACATCCAGAAATCTGAGATGCCTGGAAAAGAGGGGAAGAGGCGGCAAGCGGCGATGAGCTCATCCTTACTGGCCGGCGCCGGGCGCCCCTGCGGGACCCTTTTTCCATGGCGGGGTCCAGGCTCCTCGGGTGGCGATGACTTCAGGGCTGGAGATTCCCCACTGGCTGCCCCGGGGGATGGACACTGACTTGTAGTGCATTCCAGCCATGCTCCCCTCAGCCCCAGCGACGTGAGAACCAGAACCCTCGACCCTCTGTCTCCCCACTACTCTCCAGGGGAGCCTCAGGCCCAGCATGTCCCCAGCCATCTACTCAGCACCTCCTCCTGACCCAGACCTTTCCAGTCCCCACTCTTCCTGTTCCAGGGATGGAAAGCCCAGGACCAAGAGATGGGTCCCTCCTTCTTCTTCCCCTTGGCCTAGCTTTCCCTTCTGCCTTCCTACTTTCTCCAATAGGTCCCCAATCTGCCCCTGAGTCCTTGGTTCTGCTTGCCCAGCAGACAGCAGCTTGGACAGAGCCAGTGTCCCCAACATCAGACAATGATGGCCCCATGAAAGCTCCCTGAGAGAAGCAGGTGTGGGCAGCCTCTGGATCTGTCCATGCCTGCTGCTGATGGCACTTTGTGGGAACTTTGCTTATCCTCCTTCCCAAATCTGTCATGAAACACTGTCTAGCCCTTGTCCAAACCTGCCTCCTGACTAGTCCCAAGAAGTCATTGATTCTCCCACCCCATCCCACATTGCCTTCACAGTTCTTTCAATTCTCCTGGTCTCCTTCATGATCTTGGGGTGTTTTATGGGGCCTGTGGATTGGGGTGTTCCTACCCAGTAATGATACCTCCCATGTCCATGCCAGCCACCATGCTCTAGCCTGGGACTCAAGAGTATTCCCTTAGCTATAGGGCTTCCCTGTACTCTTTCCCTCACTCCCCCTCACCTACTCGCACTGCATGCCTCTTATCATTGTCCATACACTGTTAGTAATCCAGCCCACAGCCCGTCCCTTGGCTCCCACCCTCAGCCTGCCTTCTTGAAGCTCTTCACACTTGCTTCTCTGCTTCACTTCCATTGGCAGCTTAGCCCGCTCCACTCAGACCCCACAGCTGCACTGAGTCCGTGCTTACTGAGGTCACCAGTGACCTCATTGCCAGGTCGTTCTCTGACCTCACTCCTTTGACCTCTGTGGTAGCTCGTTATACTGACCATCCTCCTCCCTGGCCTTTCTGCTACCCTCTGAGTCAAAGGACCCCAAAATACAGTGGCTGAAGCGAGATGGAAAGTCATTTCTCTCCCAAGAAGGCCGGGGGCATGGCTGGTGTGGCGGCTCGATGGCGTCAGGGTCTGGCTCCTTCTTGCTCTGCCATCTTCTGTGTGCCACTTAGGTTTCTTGGCCCTGGATGGCTGCTCCTGACCGTGTCATCCGTGGGAAAGGGGCGACAAGGAGGGGAAGCCATGCAGCTTCCCTTCAGAGGCAGGACTCCGAAACTGCAATGTCCCTTCAGCTCATGTCCCACTGGTCAGAAGGCAGCAGATGGCCACACCTCGCTGGGGGCTGTGATGTCAAGCCAGGCAGAAATTCTGTTGCCATGTAAGGAGGAGAGGATGGATATTGGTGGACAACTACCACTGATTGTTCCTTGTTAATATTTTCCCTGGGCAGTTCTCCTCTATCTGCCCCTGAAATGTTGGTGCTCCCTTCTCTGGCCTGCTCTCCTCTCTCTCTACATGTTCTCTATTGGGGACTTAAAGCACCCACGGATTCAAAACCCACTTCCCGAAGTAAGGTGTTCCGCAGTCTGTATCTTTGCACAGAAGTACCTCCTGACCCTACACTCACACTTCCACCCCACAACTATAATTTGTTTTGGAGGTCCCACTGATACCTCAAAAGCAGTAGACCCCCAAACCTAACTCATTATTTTCTTCCCAAATCTCCTTTTCCCCATAGGGCTGTTGCTCCTGTGTGTGACACTACCCCTCTGGCCCCAGGCTCTCTCCATCAGTTCCCATGCAATCCATCCCTCAAGCTCCCTCACAGCCATCCCTTTCTCACCGTGCCCCCCGACTCCACCTTGGCCCAGGTGTCTTCCCTTTCCTTCTGGCCTTGCAGCTGCCTGCTACCCCAGGTATGCAGAGCAGCCAGACTGTCTAAATGTGTACCCCCTGCTTATACACCTTCCATGGTTCCCCACTGCCCACAGAGCTTATTCCAGCTGGCCGTGCCTCCTTCTTCCAGCCTGTGCCCTGCATCTTCCTATCCCCCCTTTGCCATTCCGAGTGGTTCCATGAGCTCCGAAAACTGCACATCCTGTTTCTTGGTCTGTGTTCCTCACCCATCCCTTTCTCTCCATCTGCCCAACATGGCAGATACCTGCTCAGCCCTCAGAACTTGGCCTAAGTTATCTCTGTGAGAAGCCCCTTCTTACCCACTCCCATGCCTTTTGGGAGCTGTGAGATGTAACTCTAGCCCTTGGCCTCTACAGCACAGCCTCTGTCTGTGTCAGAGCAGAACTGTAATGCTCCATTTCTGTATCCCTCTCACCAGCCTGGGGGCCCTCTGAGGGCATGTACTTCCCTTCTTCCTGGCCCCAGCATCAGGCATGAGGCCTAGAAAATAACAAACTTTCAGAAAGTGTTTGTCGAATGAATGATTGATCATGTCACCCTGGCTCAAAAAACATCAGTGGCTCCTCATTGACTATATAAAAAAGTCTAAGCCCTTTTCCAAGGCATTCAAGGCCTCACATGATGGGACCGTCAGGGTTTTCAGGCTCACCGTTCAGTCCATCACCCAGACACAACGTATCTTGTCATAGTACTTCTCTTAGGCTCCTGTTTCTTTTGTCCCTTGCTTCTCCCAACCTGGAGGGCCTTTTCTCCTCTTTTCACCTGTTGAACACCTACCCATCCTTCAAAACTCACTTGCATGGTGCCTTCTTTGGGTCTGCCCAACTCAGTCACATATTCCTTGCTCTGGATTCCTGCTGCACATGCTGCCTAATGGTTCTGTATTATTACTGTCAATAGAGTGCCATGTCCACCTGTGTTATTAACATCCCGTACCCCTCCTTCCACCTGGAGTTTCCTCCTTTCTCTGCTGTCCCCATCAGCACATGGTTGAAAAGAGGGGACTGCCTGTTATTTGGCAGCCCTGCCTTTATGGTCACTGTTGGGTCTTTGCCAAGCCAGATCAATCATAGCTCCTTACCCATCTGGTTCTAGTTCAACCCCTTCACTCAATCCAGGCCACTCAGAGTCATTCCCTGATATGTTTTCGTAAAAGAAAAACTGAGATGGGGCGCCTGGATGGCTCAGTTGGTTAGGTGTCTGTCTTTGGCTCAGGTCATGATCCTGGGGTCCTGGCATTAAGCCCAGTGTTGGGCTCCCTGCTCAGCGGGGAGTCTGCTTCTCCCTCTTCTTCTCCCTCTGCCCCTCCTCCATCTCGTGTGCATGCTCTCTCTCTCAAACAGATAAAATCTTTAAAAAAATGAAACAAAAACTGAGAAAGAGAATGAGGTAGAAGTAGTATGATGTAAAATTTAGAAGCTGTTAGAGGCCATGTCTTCTTTGTATGATGGAAGCCATTGTGCAGTAAGAGAAGGAAACAAACACACGGAGAAGCATGGATGGAGATATAGATAGATATAGATATAGATATAGATATAGATATAGATATAGATATAGATATATATAGTGAGAGAGGGAGAGAGAAGAAGATAGAAACTGGCCTAGAGGAGCTTGAAGGATTCCTAAAGCCCATTTGCATCCTTGCTCTTGCCATGACTTAGTTGGATTCTCTGAGTAAATAATATCCATCTTTTTTCTTAATCCGGTTGAGGTTGCAACCAGGAGTCCTAACACATATGCCTATTTGGTTCTGCATGGTACTGCAGTATCTGAGTGCAAATGAGACCCCTCCTTAATCTGTCTCTGAGTTTGTAGAGGTGCAGCCACCCCATTGGGTACCCCCCACCCCCTAAGATGAGAAAGTCCCCTCTCAGGCCTATGGCCCTAGACCAGGGCTGGTCCATCTTTGCTAATTCGTGACTAATGAATGGCTAATTCGTGACTAAATGCTCCCACACAGGGTGACTGGGTTGCTGCCTGACCATGGCTTTCTTCCCATTTAGGCTGTGTAAACCCATCAACAATCAGCAAATTAATAGTCTGTGAGCCAAGGTCACTCATGGTTTGTTTACTGCAGCCGTTGTTCCCCTGGGCTGAGGAGTCCTTTCCACAGGTGTTTCTTCAGCCTGGGCTTAATTTATTCCTTTTCCCTTCCCTCCCTCACCCAGGCTAATTATTGCTTTTGTTTATAATTGAGTTAAGTAAACTGACCTCCATCTTCTCCAGCAGAAGCCTCCATGCCTACACGGTCCATTAATACCATTGTGGTGTGGCTGGACATCAGCCAGGCTGTAGGACACCAAACATCTGGTAACTGAGAAGGCTTCAAGGGCTACTGCTGAAGGACAGTGTCAGAGGGACGTGACAGCAAACTTTCATCACCAGTGACCCGAGACTTGGCCTGGCACTCACACTAGACCATTCCTGAAGCGAAGTAGTGAGGTCAGCCTGGGTGTACATTCTGAGCTGTGGGCCAGGCCTGGGAGGGGAGAACGATATCTCCCTGGGAAGAGACCATGGAGTAGATCTGTGGAAGAAGCAATGGCCAAATGGTTGTGGATGAACAGAGGAAGCTTTGATGGGGGAGGGGAGGACAGTCCTCTGTTCAGCTGGGCGCTACTGGCCAGTTACTGGCCCTTCCTGGCGCATCTGCCTGCAGGGGAACTGGAGATACAGGGATGGAGTCCAGCACTCTTCAAGGGCCCATTCCAACCAGGGACCCATAAATATTGGTCTGGTTTGGGTACAAAGACTAGCCCCAGGCCCATCAGCGGGATCTTTTCAGCTGGGAGGAACAGACATACTCTTTCACTCTGGCTCTCATGTGGCCTAGTACATGGGGAGCTGTCTGGGTGGGGGCTACCAACCAGAGCTTGGCTGCCCCCCAGCCTCTTGCCCGAAGCCCTGACGTCACAGCCCAGACATCTGGCTGTCAGATCTGATTGAGCTCATGCTTAGAGAGAGCTGGCAGGCCAGGAAGCCTAACTTCACACACATCCATGCCCACCCAGCCAGGATCTGCCTTCCTCCTGGGGCAGAGCACTAACCACATAGAGTCTTGATGTTCTCATACATGGAATGGGGATCATGATAACATCTACCTGGGAGGCTTGTCACGAGGCTTAATGAAGGCGATGAGCTGAATGTAATCAGCATACAGGACCTGGCGGATTGTAAACATCCAACTAGTGGTAGCCACTACAGTATTACATAACAAGGTTCTCCTCTTATTCTCTGTGACACTAATGTGCTGTGTGATCTTAGGCAAGCCACTCTTTCTGAGTCTCAGTTTCTTTCTGTAAAGTGAGAGTATTTTCATCAAGCTTCCTTTTCTAATCCAAAGTTTCACTCTCTGTGAAATGAGGATAACATTATTTTCTTATTTATCTATTGGGGGGATGGAAAGAAGGAGGCTCAAATGACATATAGTCAGTGTGATAAAGCTTTGAAAAATATAAAGAACTGTTCCAATTCAAGAGATAATAATGATAATGAGCAAAGATGATAAGTGCTGATTAATGCTAGTAGTTTCCCAATATGCTTTTATTTGCTTGCTAAAGGGCTGGAGGGGAGAATTTCCAGTGTATGTGCTGGGGGGGAAGCCTGGCAGAGTGGTTCTGGGCAGAATGTAAATTATGCAAGGATGTGGCTGAATTGGAGACATTCAGCCGACTCTTGGGATATTTCCAGCCCGTTAGGTGTGTGGTTTGGATAAGCTCTCCAAGTGGTTCTGAAACTCTTGACTCCCACCCCATTCCCCTTCTTGGGTATTCCTCACTTTAGGTCAAGGCTTTGAGGCTTATTTAAATTCAATGCCCCAAGGATCCCATTCATAGCTATTGTCAGATACTCATGCCTGTGTGTGATTGGGATTCCTGTAAGGGAAGAGCCTGGGCGAAGAAGGCAGTAGACTTAAAGTTGGAATAATAGGCGAGAGCTCCATAGAAGGAAAGGCTGCAGGCCAGTGGTCCTTACCTTACATGTCTCCCTTTTGTACTGGTAGAGATAGTTCAGCTGCTGTGTTCTCAAGAGCCAGCACAGGGTCTAGATTAGGGTATCTTGGCCTCTTTAATCCCATATTTCCCTCCCTGCTCTCCATTAATCTGCCCCTCTCTTAGAAGGAATTGTTACTATTTTTTGCATATCTCCATGACTCAAGCATAGTGTGGTAAACTTTGTTTTCTATACCTTGTATTGTGAGGATGATACACATTTTATTTTTCAAACATAGAGTATTATGATGTCAATTAAGTGTCCGAGGTTGGGATCCCCTAGAAGTAGTACTAAGAGAAGGATTTGAGTGCAAGTAAGGAAGTGCTCTCAGAAAGCATTGAGAGAGTGCAGAAAAGAGAAAGAGAAGGGAAGGAGCCAATAAAGGGAGAGCCATTGAGTAGCTATTGGTGTGGGAAACTGGGGCACAATCTCACTAAGTTGTCCCAAGCAAGGGGAAGGAAGCTGAGGTATCTAAGCACCATCTCCCCATCTTTGACTGAGGACTGCCTCCAGGAGCACTGAGCCTCCATCAGCTCTGGCTTTCCTGTGCACCGGCAGGGACAGGTGCGTGGCAGATAGTCTTCAGTCTGGAGGTGGCGCTGAAGACTATGGCAGAGAACCAAGAGAGCCTACTGCAATATGCTTTTACAAACGAGGTGCATCCCCCACTCCACCTCACCAAGACTCTGATGTGCAATTCAGAGTTTGGGATCTCTAGGCTGGTGCACTATGATACAGTTTTGGATAGTGCTGTGGCCGGTCATCGTAAGATGGATAAAAAAATTTGTTGAGCCCCCTGTTGGAAGACAATGCTCCATGTGTCTCATTTTTCTACACATCTTGCCAGCACAGACATGGGTTTCCTTTGTTCTTGACTGCCTTTTCAAGGTTGTTTGTGTAGTTAGCAGTCTAGGGAGACAGAAGTGTCTCCCTGTGGAGTAGAGAGCAGCTTTGTTTGCTGTCCAGAACAGTAAAGAGAATGTCTACTTCTGGGTGAAAATTTAGGCATGCCTACTGCCTATTATAAAAGATTCAGGCTCCCTAAGCTCAGAGATGTTCTGTGATGCAACCCACAGTGCAGTATTACCTAGCCTCTTTTCCTAACCCTGTAGAAATTAGGGTTCCCGGCACTGGCACAAATGCTGATGCTCCAGATATTGTTATCACTGTGAGTAATAGAGTCCTTTGTCTCTGACGCAGGAGTCTCATGTCTTCTGCCATCATCCATGAAGTAGTGGCTTGCCAGAAGGGTACAGATTGCAGCTCCTTCTACAGTTCTTGACACCTCTCCTACAGGCCCCCCAAATCAAGTGCTTGGTCATCATGTAAGTGATGTAAAGAGACATGAGACCTTCCGCTCATGAGCTCAAAATCTATCTGGGCAAATAAGATAAAAGATAGGAAGTAAAAAATCATCTGCAACATAGTCTGATCACTAATAGCATAGTGCTTGAGTAGGGGCTTTGCAGATAGGGGTTTGGAGGGAGAGAGAGGAGCTAGAGCAAAGTGGGGAGGCTGGGAGTGCAGGCCAGTGCAGTCCACACCTGGTGTAGGTGAGGGTCAGCCCCAGCACAGAGTCAGGAGTGCCCAGCTAATGAATGCACACTGAGTTCTGAGAGTGATGCGGAGCCCTGGAAGCCCTTATATCCTGCTGCCGGTGTCTCCCATGCACCATCCTTATCTTCTCTGGGACTCACTGTTCTGACACCTTCATTTCCATTGGCTCACTGTGTCCAAGGTGTCTTGGAAAAATCCCCACAGAATACGTGGCACTTTGGTGAGGCATGTAGTTGTTTGTGTGGCCTGGGAGGCAGGGCTGAGTCCAGAGTCCATAGATCCCTCACTCACACTCCTGGGCAGCAGCCAAAGACCACCAGAAATGTCCAACAAGGAGATTTATAGCCGAGCTAGGAAGAACATCCCTGTGAAGATACCTACACAGTCGTTTCAGCAGGAGAATTTACAAGCGTCCATCCTCTTTCACTTGCTACTGAGTGGAAAAATACACTGGGCCCAGAGCTGTGAGCTCCTTGCCAAGGCCTATGACTCATCCCTAAGTCATAAATAACGGGTCCCTTATGACAAAGCAGAGAAGGGAGCTGGGCCCAGGGCCACGTATTTATTAGAAAAGAGAGTAGAACCATTAGTCGGGGGGCTTGGTTTCCGGAAAACTCAAACCCACACCATGTTAGAAAAGGTCAGGAGGCACTTCCACAGGAATTCAGACCTGACTTGTTTTTCTTCATAATCTCAACCTTTCTTCTGGGCTGGAGACCCGTGATGCATCCCCCAGAGCCATCCCTTGGCCACACCAGTCCCATGGATGAAGGCGAGGCTTCATCACATCCCAGGCCCTGCTGGGTGCCTCCTGACAGCCATGAGGGGAGGGAGCACCACGTGCCCCGGTGACCACCACACCGTGAGCATCAGGAAACATTTATTGCCTCAAGTGTGACCCCTGGCAAGTTACGGCTCCTCCCGGGGCCTCCATTTCAAAAGGCTTCCTGGGCCGCTCTCAGAATGAGGTGGGAGGGGAGCTGCAGGTGCTGTGGGGGCCACGGAACTGGCTCATGCATGTGACGGGCATGGTCTAGGGGCAAAGGGAAAGAGAAGGAAAGGTGTACTCCTCTCTGGAATGTACTCTCTGGGGCGCTCTTCCTGTCTCTCTGCCTCTCTCTGTCTGTGGGTATATAGGACCGCAAATCCAAAGGGTAATGGATGCAGACAGGGAGGAACAATAAATCATTTGCAGACTGTCGATGAAACCTTTAATGCTTGGAGGAAATACAGGCGTGTGTGATTCCGGGAAAGCTGAACTTGTCATCTTCCCCCAAACCCTCTCCTGTGTGTTCAGCACACACACTTTCAACACAGCTCAGACCAGAAAACTGGGTGTCTAGGATGATACCCCACTTCCCGCCTTCCTGCACCTGCTAAGGGCACCACCACCCCTCACTGGATGGCTTCCTCCTATCTTCTGGCTAAAGTCCACTCCCTTCGGTGTGACTCCCAGGCCTGGTGGTGCTGCACCATTGAGACTGTCTGACCTCAGTCTCACCTGCCCAACACCTGCTCCCTCACCACAGCCCAGGGCCAGTGCCTCCGTCTGCATGCTGCTTCCTTAGAGCCACCTTGGCCAGGTACACACCAACCTCACCTCCTGAAGCCTCAGTGGCCCTTAACTGCTGCTGCCCATCCATGTCCCCAGCCTGGCCATGAGTGCCTCTGGGCAGAGATGGTCTTACCAAATCCCCCCTGTCTGCACAGACCCTGCTGTATGACTGCAGCCAAGGAGAACTCAAGGAGTGAACGATGAATGGCCAAAGAGATGAATGGAGTGGTGAATCAACCCTGCCTTTATGACAGCCCTTGGCACACACAGGAATGTGTGCTGAGTCTGCTTCCCCTCTCTGAACTGTGCCCTATTTTCATTGCCGCCTTCTGGCCTCCAAAGCCAAGGGCCTTAAGTAACAACTCCTGGCCTTGAGCACAGATGACTAACAGAAGCTCCATGCGTGAGTTAGCTGTTTGATCTTTGCTACCTCGGCTATGAGGGAGACTGCACTCTTCTACTCTGAGCTACGCTGGGCATTTCAGGCAGTGCATGAGGGCCATGAGTCTTTTTTAATGTGGGTTTCCAGGGCCCTGGTTTTGGGTTATTGTGGTTGGAAATGCATTCCCCTATTGTGTTTCCGTGCGTACTGCAATCAGAGCATGAGCATTAAAACAAAACGGAATCCCAACTGTTGGATCTAAGAAGCCTCATAGGAATCTTCTGGACCAATCAATGCCTTCACCATACAGATGAAGCCCTCAGAGACAAGGCTTTGGTCCACAGGCTTCAGTGCTGGTGGGAGGAGTGGCTCTGGAACCCCAGGGGTTCTTGGTGAACCCATTGCCCTGGGCAGTTGACTCAGAGTCCTCATCTTGCCACTGCCCTCTTCCTCAGGTGTTGAGACCCCCGGGCTGGCCAAAGCCTCCACAGCCTCTCAGGCCCTTGCTGCATTTCTCTCCTGCCTTGCTGGTTTCCGGTTTGCTTGTTTCTCCTCTGCCTCCCATTAAGCACCTGGTGCTCAGGCTTTATTGGGGGCATGAGAAGACCTGAGCCTTGTGGATGATGGATTTGGGTCTCAGGTCTTAGATTCAGGTTCTGGGGACAGATTTAAGGTAGAGGGCCATCAAAGGACATTTCTGATCCTGTCCGAGTGCCTGGCAGGCTCAGCCAGGGCTGAGAAGGGCCTGCTGTGGAGTTACTCCAGGCCCATCCATCTCAGTGGGGCCACTGGGTGCTGGCTAACTGGGGAGAACATGCCCAGCCACAGGCCACAGACAAGAGAAACAAGGGTGAATAAACACACAGCAACCCTGGGCTTGAGTCTCGAGTCCTTACCACCCAAGTGTTCTCAGAGTCAGGGGGACACTTAATGAAGGTTCTCTGGAGGGGGATAAACTCTGGGAAGTTTCAGGGCAGAGACAGCCTGGGAAAAGAGGAAGGACAGGGGCCAGAAGGATGCCCTCTTCTCTGGGGACCCTGGTTAGCATTGGGGCTGGAGTAGTGCCATGCCTCACGGCCCTGTGGCAGGTGGATGGGAAGGGAGGGGGAGTTAGATTCAGCCTAGAGGGGCCATTCAGGCTGGTGCCCTGGGCTGGAGCCCTCAGCCTCACTTGCCTTAGGCTCCGGTGGGGGGGGGGGCATTACCTCCCTGCTGACAGGCTTCCCCACGCCCTTCTAAGCCAGCTCTCCTTCCACCTGGTGGCCCTTGATCCCTCAGACCCTGTCTCTGGAGAGACACAAAGTCTCCCAATGAACAGGGAGAGCTGAATTGCTGGTGTCCTTCCTGACTCCAGTCAGAATCAACTGCGTGTGTGGGGGAATGAGAACAGAGAGACAGGGCTTCTAAAGGGAGCGGAGGCATTAAGGGTGTGCTCAAGCTTTACCTGGGCAGAGGAAGGCAGCTGGCCATGCTGGTGGCGCACAGAAGTCCTCCCGGGGAGCTCTCCAGCTTGGAGAGAAGTCAGTACTGTTGGTCTCTTTCACTGCCGAATGCCACCCTTGGCCCCCACCCTTCACCTCCCCACTCTGGAATCATCTGCATATTCCAGGTGTATGCCCAAGCTGTTTTCTCTACTCAGAGCACTCTTCCTACTAACTTCCTAACCCCATCTCAGCCTTCCTGCCCTGGGTAATTCCTACTTGGTCTTCCAGAGCCCTTTTGGATACCAGGCACGTGATTAGCGTTTGTTGAACAAAACCCCAAGCCGTGATCAGGGGCTGCAGGGACCGAGAAGTCTGAATTCAGGCTCGGTTCTTTTTGCAGATAATCTGCATCTAATTTGCTTGTGATCTTGGGCAAATCTCTCCCGGTCTCTGGCCTCAACTTCTTTATCTGTCAATGAGGCGGCTAAGTTGGCTGAGCCGTGAGTCTTCCAGCTCTGACACACACCCTGGGTGGCAGTGAGGCCAAGGTCCCGGCCCCATGCTCTCCCCGCTGGCCTGCCTCACCCTCCCCAGCTGGGAGGAACATCCTGAACAGCGTTAAGAATAATAAACACGGGCTGATAAACATCAATAGGCCCACCCGGTGCCAAAAGGGAAAGAGGGAAGACTGTGCTGTGCTGGCTGGAGCCTCCCTGGACCAAGGAGCTGCTGCCAGCTCCTTAATCATCTGGAGACAGCCGGCCGGCTCCCCCAGCCCCGCCCCGGGCCCAGGGCAGGCAGAGGCCAGGCCAGGCCCTAAGGGAGCCAGCCACTGGGTCCTTAGCCACTGGCTGGCCACAGATGGCCCCCTGACCCCTGTGCCAGGGCCTCTTGCTGGATGGGCGTTATGTCACCTTCCGCCTGAAACCTGCGGTGGCTCCCCACTGCCCACGAGACACAAGCTACATGCCCCAGCCTGGCACGGAAGGGCCCTCAGACGTAGGCTGTCTCTCCAGTCTCATGGCTCACCTGGTCATGGACTGCAGCCTCGGAGTGCGTCTTGCCATTTTCCAGAAATGCCAAGCTCTTATTCCTCTGAGATTTCTTACAGGCGACTCCCTTTCAGGGAAGGCCCTGCTGCCCTGGCAAAATGCTACTTTGACACTCAATTTAGGCATGGGTTTAGAGTTAGCATTTTTAGCTGGAGGGGCTCTGTATTCTAATTATTTGGTTCATTGCCCAGCTCTCTCATAGACCATGACTATTGAGAGAGGAGCCCTGTTAGTGGAGGAGTAAGGCAGGCTGCCACCTGGAGCCCTCAGCGTCATCTGCCTTGGGTTCTAGAGGGACATCACCAGGAGCCAGGCATCACTTTGCCACGCAGTCTGAGGCAAATCACTTAACCTCTCTGTGCCTCGGTTTCCAGTAAGGTAGGGTGGCATGAAAATTTGCTGTCCAGCTTACATGGGCTGACACATCTGGAGCACTTAGAAGAGGCTGAGGCCCAGCAGGGCCCTCCAAGGTAGCTCTTTTTATTTAGGTTGCCACATCATGCACTACCAGTGCTTGGCACATGGTAGGCCTCAGCCACATGTGTCGAATGACTGTGTGACTGTCTGACTCATGGCTACAGAAAGGACCATAGACCTGGCTCCTCCATCCAGTCCTGGTCTGTTATTGTTAGGCAGTGACTGTCTGCTGAGTGCCTGACTGTGGTGGCCAATGGTGTGGCCACAGGACAGGCACCCCCTGGGGCAGGAGCTGCATGTTTTTCCACCAGGACAGGGTGATCATTTCACGTGGAGCCTGTGGGTTTTGGTGTACTGGGGGACTTCTGGTTGCCTAGCCTCTCCGGGGGTGCTGATGAACTCAGTGGTCGGTGGCTCTGGGTGCTGAGTCATGTCACTCTTGGAGTTAGTGGTGGCTGGGGAGGGAGGGTGGCCAAGGCAGGAAATGGGCTGCTGTGTCCAGGGCGGGCTGCCCCTATGACCTCCTGGGCCTCCGGGGCTCTTCCCAGAGTTAGTGACCTGGCTCATTCATTAAACCGCAAGTCCAAGGGCACCACCATTCCCAGGGAGGCTCGGCTCGCCGACTTCCAGCCTTCCCGCCTCCCTGGGGAAGCTGTGTCTCCCTGCTTTGGTTCCAATTTTCCATGTGGGATTTCCGGAGACACCAAATGGGTCATGTGATAGGAGACATGGTTCGGGAACTTCGTACATTTCTTAAATTCCTGACCCTATTTTCAGATGCCTGTTCCCCTGTGCATACCCCTCCCCAAGCATACCCTTTTATTATGAGCAATATCCTCCTTTCCAGTGGAGAATAAGAAGCATTAGTAAATGCATGAATCAGAGTTCCAGTGGGTTGAGAATCATCTCTTAATTTGAGAAGGTCTTTCTGCTAGACTATGGTTAAGGCTTGCCTGAGGGGTCCTGGTGGGAAATGTGCAGGTTGTGGAATACGAAGACCCTGGAGGAGACTCAAGCACTGTGCTATGGGTTGGGGATCATGTATTGTCTGTTTACTTACAGCAAGGGGCTGCCCTGGCCTGTCCATCAGGGAACTTGGGAATGACCTTGCCTCAGGCTGTCCAGGGAAAGTCATGTTACAGCTCTGTGTATCTGTGGACCAGAGTAATGTGTGGGCACATACCAGCTATGGGCTTTCCATTCTTAGTCGCTTAGAGATGGGGAATGTGGGCTAGATAGCCCCGAAAAATAGGCACCAAGAAATGGTTGGTCATGGGGGACAGGGCCTCAGGCAGCGGACAGGGAGTAGGGAGTATACCTGGGGAGACTGGAGTTATAGAAGGAGGCAGGGCCAATGCCATTAACTAGAGGAGGTAGGGCTTGGAAGGAAGAGGGGACCCAGATAGAGGCCTAGCACTAGCTGTGACCCAAGACCACACCTTTGAACAATCAGGAAGAGGTGCCAGAGCACAGCCCTGAGCCAGAGTGTAGGCTTGGTGGGCAATGGCTGGGCCGGATTTCAGCCTTCTGAGTGCCCCTCCTGCTGGGCCCTTACGCAATGAAGGCATGACCCGCACAGCCTTTAGGCTATGGCCCAGAGCCCAGAAACAGAAGCACTTGTGTGTGTGTGTGTGTATGTGTGTGCAAGCGGGAGCTTCCTGGATCAAGGACTGTGTCTCTTCTCCCTTCTATGTTCTCCTACTGTTCCTTCTAGGGGAATCTCTCCTCTATGGGGCCACAGTGTGGGGGCTGTGAGGCTAGCATGGAGGGGTTGGCTGCTGTAGCCTGGGGCCTTATTAATGGAGCACTGAGTGCGGCCAGGGTGCCCTCCTTCCCTCTGCTGAGGTGCCCTGGAGACAGCTGATTAAGCAGGTTGGCACCATGTCTGCAATGATTTATGGGCTACCCAGAAGCCTCCGCCTGGAGAGCTGGGCTGCTGCATTATTCATGGAGGAGAGCTGTAAATCTGCCCCTGGAGCTGGCTCCAGCTCTGCCCTGGAAGATGAGGAAGGAGGGAAGGGGTGGGGGAGGAGGGGCAAGGTACTCAGAGTGCGGGGCAGTTCTGAACCCTGCTTGTTGGTCTGGCATGTAATGACCCCTGAAAGTCATCTTGTCCATTTCCTTGCATTTCAGTGGTGATAATCTATGCCTTCTTTTGCTGACGCTGGTCCAGCAATCCTCCTCTTGTCTAACCTGGATACTTTTTGCTGTAGCTGAAGTCCAGGGTTCCTGCCTGAGGCAGTTCTTAACAGGACTTTAAAATATCAGATCACATTTCTTTAGAACAAATGATCTGGTGAAAGCCCTGCTATCAGGCAGTGGGGTTCTCTATTAGCAAAATCCAGACTGAGCCTCTGCTAGTCTTACTTCTGGCTGTGGTTACTTTTATCTCACTCACTAATATCTCTGTAGGAGAAAATGCAGGGCAAGACATAGCCTTGGGCATGAGAGGAACCATTTGTGCAGTTAATTTCTTGAATTTGAGCTTGCATCAGAATCACCGGTAGGGGTTGTCAAAACGCTGATTTCTTGGCCCTGCCCCCAGTGTTTCTAAATCAGGAGGTCCCGAGTGCGGCATTTCTAACAAGTGTTCCTGTCGCTGCTGACCCAGGGATCACACCTTGAGAACCACTATGTTAGTGTAATTTAACCCAGCTTTGTTATGCTAACATCACCTAATGAGGGCAAGAACCATCAGTAAAATATGCAGTCATTAAATTCATTAATTAATTCATTCAATAAACCCTGACTGATACCTACTAAAAACACAGATATGAAAAACTATGGTTCAGTGGGGAAGAAAAGGACATGTGAGCAGACTGGGCATTTGCTAAGTTGAATCAAGCAATTCAATATATTCAGCCTTTGTTGAAGTCTTATAAATGCCTCCACTGCCCACTGCTGTGATCTAAATAAATAGAGAAGCCATAGTAGCATGGTGCTTTCTTTTCCAAGGCTGACTGGAGAACCACCTAGAGATGGCATGGGCTGGGAGTTGGTCAAGTCCGAAGGTACTACTGTCCTAAAAAGGAGATGTCCTTCCAGATTGGGAGATGAGGGAGTCATCATAGAGGAGGTGAGACTTGAAGGATGAATTTGGGAAGGAGGAGAAACTGGTAAATATGGCTGTCCATGCTAGAACCATCTCTTCAACTTCACAAATGTGACTGTCTACCTGCTTTCTGAGCTTTAGGCTGAAAAACCTTTCCTCTGACCTTACTGGTCCCAGGTCTTCAGTTTCTCATGGTTTCTCATCTGCATTTTCTCCTGGAACTTCCAGACAACAAATATGCTTGTCTCAAAGACTTGCAAGTGCAAACAGAGTAAAGAGTAAAAGTAGTCTGGGCAGTGTCCGAGCCTGAGTTAGGGGAGAGGATAAATAAGGAAGAGGTTTTGTGACAGAGCAGAAATGGGTTGCAAGGAACTGTAATAGGGGGTGCCTGGTTGGGAAAGGGAAGAGGGCATGGGGTAAGGAGCAGGTTTTTTAGATGTTATAACAGGAAGTCCTCTTAAGACCTCTCGAGACTGTACTCCATTCCCATCCTACTGCTCAGAAGGAAGCATTTTAAACTATTTTAGTGTTTCTTTTGGTATTTCTATCTGTATTTCTAACTAAAATGAATGCATTGCTTTCTCTTTATCCATTAACTTCAGACATTATTGACTTTCTATTATGATAAATGAAAATATAAACTCACTTATACACACTCTCCTACACCCCCTATTCTCCTAATATCATTAATATCTAGATTCTTAGTTAAAATCATTTTTAGAGTTTTCATCGTTATGGTAAAAATTGTTCTCACTGTTGACATAAATGGTATAGTCTAATTACATTTCATTTGTTGTACAACTTTTAGCTTTTCTTAGAGTTAATAATTGCCTCCGATTTTCATTTGTTTTATTTTCTTTGAATGGCTGAGTCATTTCACACTCTTTCATAGTTCTGCAAAATACCTCTCAGTGCAATTTTCTGATTGGTCAAGCCTACCAGATAATTTACCACTTTCTTTTTTTTTTTTTTTTGAAAGATTTTATTTATTTATTTGACAGAGATAGAGACAGCCAGCGAGAGAGGGAACACAAGCAGGGGAAGTGAGAGAGGAAGAAGCAGGCTCATAGTGGAGGAGCCTGATGTGGGGCTCGATCCCAGAACGCCGGGATCACGCCCTGAGCCGAAGGCAGACGCTTAACCGCTGTGCCACCCAGGCGCCCCTAATTTACCACTTTCATTTTCTCTCCTCTGGAGTCCTATCTTCTTGCACTCTGAGATATGCAGCTCTGTCTGGACTCACTTCTCTCTCTGGCTGCTGCAAAGCCTCATCCTGCCCCTTCCTCTCTCTAACATCCTGGCATTGCCTTTGCCCTTCTCTTATGTTTATTCCAAGTTGCTTTGACTCCATGTCATGCCTGCTTATTTCTTGATTTACTCTCTTGCTTTAGTGGTACACATCCTCCAATATCTTCCCGACAAACAGTACAATAGAAGTAAATGTTAGGAGATTCTGAATGTCTGAAATGCCTTTATTCCACCCACAAACTAGACTGAATATAGGTGGAGAATTGTCAGGTGAAAATAAATTCCCCTCATATTTCTAGCTTCTAGTGTTGCTGTTGAAGGGCCCATGCCATTCTTACTCTCCATCCTTTGTTTGGGCTATCTTTTCTCTTTAAAAGCTTTTAGATATTTATCCCTGGTATGCTAAAGTTTCATGACATTGGGTCTTGATGTGGATTTTTTTTTTTTAATTGAATTTCAATCTGGAGACCCATGATCTTTAATTCTGGTATGGATGAACTATCTAGCTGGGGACAGTCAACCTAGAGAGTTGTAAGCAATAAGATGCTTATTGGCTTAAGCCACTAAATTTTGGAGTGGTTGTCATGTAGCAGTAGATAACCAGAATAGTGGGAGGAGAGAGCTTAGGGCTACACTGAATGATTCATTCGGAAGATTTTTTATTCAATGCCCTATATTAGCTGGCTCCTTACCTCTATTCTCTCTACACTTAGATTCAAGAGCTTCCATGGTTTGGACATTTATTGGCCCAAATTTAACTACTGATAGTGGCTCCAACATTCAAATTGTAGTGTTCAAGATCTCTACTCTGATATAGGTCAAGCCTAAAATTTCGCACTATGATGATTCATAATTTTTTGATCCAGTATCCTGACTGTAGCTAAAAACCTTTTTCATCAAGCTTGCTCCTCTCCCTAACCTAGGACATTTCCTTTCTAATCTTTTCTTCATAGTCCACCTGTATCTTTTGAGAAAATGGAATTAAAATTCCTTCTGCACAATGTCTTCCTAGAATTACTTCACTCGTGCAGTTCCTCCAGCAGATGTAATACAGACCTCTACCCAACACTAGTTCTTGACTGCTAATGATTTTAACGGAGACAGGGTTTGCAGGCCCTGATGTAACCTGTATGATTGTCCCTCTAAAAGTCTTAGAAAAACTTAGAAAGAAATGAAAATGTGTAACATCACTGAAAACCAAGGCTGATGAACAACATATTATCAGATTGTAAGAGGAATTCTTACTAAGCACAATACTGATAAAGCTGTATCACAAAAGCAAAAACAAATGACACACTCATGTTCCTTTTAATATAAAGCAGAACATTTCTTTTCTCCTCCTCTGGTTGCCCTAAGACATTCTGATACCAAATGAATTAAAAAACTATGAAACTGTCCCGGTACTGTGTGAGTGCAGCTTATTTTGCCTTCCCACTAACATTTCTACGTTCGTTTGGAGACTGAAACTGCTGCAAAACAGCAGGGCGATATAGGGTGACCTCAATGGTAGGACTTTGCATTCAAGGAGGTGTATGGCCCTCATGCGTAGCCCCACACCTGTGGGTGGGACAGAGCCTTAATAGATCTGGTAGTAAAATATGCTGGGAATCATAGTTTTCAAAGTTCTAGGAAGCCACGAAGTAGGGGTATGACAAGGCTCTACAACAGCATGGCAGTACCATATTAAAAGAAAGCCTGTGAACCAGACCTTGCGAGTTGGGCTGAGGTCTCTATAAAATATAGAGCCCTCAAAAGCCCTGCTGCTATAGATATGAGAAGGGGATCCAGCTGATTCCCAATAAACAGTGGGACACCAAGGGAAATCTACATATTTTTGTTTGATGCTAAATGGAATCTTGATATGTCTCTTTTATTTTGAAAATGGTAAGTAAAAAGGGAAAACACTCAACTTGATCTATTAAAAAAAGATGAACTGTGGAACATGAGAAAGGAAACTTTAGCTTGATGACTCAGATGTGCAGAGAGTAACAAGAATTCAATTTTAAAATTGTTTGGAACCCTCACTAAGTTGAAAAAAAAATGTGGCCTCTGAACAGCTAAAGAAAATCATAAGGGGAAAGAAGACCATGATCAAATAAGATGAAATGAAAAGATGCCAAAGTGAGGCGAAAAGGGAACTAGGTAAGATGTTGGAATGTGTCAGGTTACCTACTGCTATGAAATGAACTATGCTAAAACCTAGTGACCTAAATCACACCATTTGTTCTTCATAATTCTGTGGGAAGGAATTAGAGCAGAGCGAACTGGTCAGTTCTTCTGCTCTGTCTGGTGTGGGGTCTGCTCCATGAGGTGGTAGTGTTTAGTTGGGAAGTGGCTGGAGCTGGAATGTTCAAGATAACTTTACTTCTCGTATCTGGCACCTGGTGGCTAGAGAATTGTGGGACCCTCTCTCTCATGTGGCTTAAGTTTCTTTATATGGCAGCTAGATCCCCAAAGTGAGAAAGTGGAAGCCGCCAACCCTCTTAAGACTGAGGATTGGAAGTCTTATGATATCCTTTCTGATGCATTCTATTGGTTAAATCAGGTCACAAGACCAGCCCAGATTAAAGGGGAGGGAAATAGTCTCCACCTCTTGATGGGAGGGGATGCGTGCGCACACAGGTTTAGGAGGAATAACTCACAGGCATTTTTGCCGTCTTTCTACCCAGGAATTGTAGTTTCAAAGGAAGGATGGAAAAGAAACTTAAAAGAAAAATTAACATCCACACCAAAGGAGGTGAGAAGCAGAATCAACACTATGGAAAATTGGAATAGTGATGTGGAACACAAATTTGAGTAGTGGTCCCAGAATGTATGAGTGGACATAGAGATGAAAATAAATGAATGAGAGACAGAGGACAAAGAAGCAAGGTCCTAATGGAAGTTCTTTTCTATGCCTGTGGAATCTCCCCTGTGAGGTGTCTTGGTGGCAGAACTGTCCACACATAGAGTCTGAAAAGGCCAGAATTCTTTTTTTTTTTTAATAATAATATTTTTTATTATATTATCTTAGTCACCATCAGTACATCCCTGGTTTTTGATGTAAAGTTCCATGATTCATTACTTGCGTATAACACCCAGTGCACCATGCAATACGTGCCCTCCTTAATACCCACCACCAGCCTATCCCTCCCGCCCCCCGAAGCCCTCAGTTTGTTTCCAGAGTCCATAGTCTCTCATGGTTCATTCCCCCTTCTGTTTACCCCCCCCATTTCTTCTTCCCTTTCTTCTTCTACGGATCTTCCTACTTCTTATGTTCCATAAATGAGTGAAACCATATGATAATTGTCTTTCTCTGCTTGACTTATTTCGCTTAGCATGATCTCTTCCAGTCCCGTCCATGTTGCAGCAAATGTTGAGAAATCGTTCTTTTTGATGGCTGAGTAATATTCCATTGTATATATGGACCACAACTTCTTAATCCAGTCATCTGTTGAAGGGCATCTCAGCTCCTTCCATGATTTAGCTATTGTGGACAATGCTGCTATGAACATTGGGGTGCATATGGCCCTTCTTTTCACTACGTCTGTATCTTTGGGGTAAATACCCAGTAGTGCAATGGCTGGATCATAAGGTAGCTCAATTTTTAACTTTTTAAGGGACCTCCACAGTGTTTTCCAGAGTGGCTGTACCAACTTGCATTCCCACCAACAATGTAGGAGGGATCCCCTTTCTCCACATCCTCTCCAACAATTGTTTCCTGCCTTGTCAGTTTTGCCATTCTAACTGGCATAAGGTGGTATCTCAGTGTGGTTTTGATTTGAATTTCCCTGATGGCTAATGATTTTGAACATTTTTTCATGTGTCTGTTAGTCATTTGTATGTCTTCATTGGAAAAGTGTTCATGTCTTCTGCCCATTTTATGATTTGTTTATTTGTTTCTTGTGTATTGAGTTTGAGAAGTTCTTTGTAGATCTTGGATACCAGTCTTTTATCTGTAGTGTCATTTGCAAATATCTTCTCCCATCCCGTGGGCTGCCTCTTAGTTTTTTTGACTGTTTCGTTGGCTGTGCAGAAGCTTTTTATCTTGATGAAGTCCCACAGGTTCATTTTTTCTTTTGTTTCTCTTGCCTTTGGAGATGTGTCATGAAAAAAGTTGCTGTGGCTGATGTCATAGAGGTTGCTGCCTATGTTCTCCTCTAGGATTTTGATGGATTCCTGTCTCGCATCGAGGTCTGAAAAGGCCAGAATTCTATTTTCTCAGGCTGATTGCTAAGGTATCAGGATGTGACCTGTGCCAGCCAGTCAGGCACATGCATCTGGAATTTTGAAAAGGAAGCTTGTAGCACAAAGATAAAAGGACTAAAGAGAATTTTTTAAAAAAAGATTTTATTTATTTATTTGACAGAGATGGAGACAGCCAGCGAGAGAGGGAACACAAGCAGGGGGAGTGGGAGAGGAAGAAGCAGGCTCATAGCGGAAGAGCCTGATGTGGGGCTCGATCCCATAACGCCGGGATCATGCCCTGAGCCAAAGGCAGACGCTTAACCGCTGTGCCACCCAGGTGCCCCAGGACTAAAGAGAATTTACTTGAAGGGTGGCAGCACTGGGTTCAGGACACCAGAAGCTGCAGCCAAGCTGCAGGGTCCAGGGCTGGAACAGTAATGCTGTGAGGAGCTCCCAGGGTTTAATGGTAGCATCCTGGAGTCCTCATTGGATGTGTTCTGTGGTGCAGCTTGGTTGTCATTCTGGTTGCTGCTGAGCCTCATTCTATGCTGCCCATTTTCTGAGCCTGAGTCTTGGGTTTTTTATATGTATAGATATTTTTGTAAGATTCCCAGTAACAGTTTAATAAATTCTCACTACTAATGCAGCCAGAGTTAGTTTGAGTTGCCTGAAATTAAGATCCCTGACTTGTACAAGGATATGAACAAAGACTAACAGGTATTGCTGTGGGAGGAAAACCAGGATAACAGGAAGACGCAATGATCAGTCAAAACAAATTTTCTTTTTCTGTATAAAAGTCAAAAGGGAATCCAAGTATGTGTCCAGAAGTGTTTTTCTACATTTTAGGCAAGATAATAGAAAGAGATATCATATGGACATATCATGGAAATAATTATATTTCATAAGAAAAACTATATAGGAATCAAGAAGTGAAAAAAATAGATTATCTGCAAGTTAGGATGACTTCAAACTTTTCATCTGCAGCTCTAACTGCCAAAAGAAAAGATAGCAATGTTCCCATTTTTTTAGTTTTGTGGGTAAGAGTCTGCGATCCACATTTTTTCTTTAAAAAGAATTACTTGAAGATGTTTAGCCTGAAACTGAGTGAGTGATTCTCACGCTCATTCTTCTTTCTCAAGATTGTTTAAGCTATTCTAGGGCCTTTGCCTTCTGCACAAACTTCAGAATAAGCTTGTCTATGTATACAAAAAAATCTTTCTGGGATTTTGATAGGAATTGCATTAAGTCTATAAATCAGTTTGAATAGGACTGGAATCTTTATTATGTTGAGCCATCTAGTCCATGAACGCAGTATGTCTTTACCTTTATTTAGATTTTCCTTGATTTATTTCATCAACACCTTGTAGATTTTAGCAGATAGATCCTGTACACACATGTTTTGGTATATGTGTACCTAAGTATTTAATTTTCCTTGGAGTTATTGTAAGTGGCATCATGTTTTACATTTCAGTTTCCATATGTTCATTGTTAGTGTATTGACGTGCAATTGATTTGTGTATGTTGACCCTGTATCTCATACTCTTACTAAACTCACATATTACAGTTTTTTAAATAGATTCTATGTGATTCTATATAGACAGTCATGTCATCTGAAAAAAAAAAGACAGTTTTATTTTTAAACTATATGCCTTTTATTCCTTTTTCTTGCCTTATTACAGGGGCTAGGACTTCTAGTACCATGCTGAATAAAAGCAGTGAGGGCAGACATTCTTGCCTGTTCCCGATCCTAAGAAAAAACAGTTTTTTACCATTAAGTCTGGTGTTAGCTCTAGGTTTTTAAATAGATGCTGTTTATCAAGTTGATGTAATTCTCCTCTGTTCCTAATTTGCTAAGAGTTTATCATGTGGGTATTGGATTTTGTCAAATGCTTTATCATGGACTTAATATAAAATATAAAACTACAAAACTTTTAGAAAAAAATAGAAGATCTCGGGATCTGAATGTAAGCAAAAAGGTTTTAAATTTGACACCAAACTATGATCCATAGCAAATAAAATGAAATAAAATAAAGATAAATTAGACCTTATCAAAATTGAAAGCCTTTTCCCTTTGAGGGTTCATATGAAGGGGATAAGACAAGCCACAATATTTGCAAGTCACATATTCAACAATGACTGGTATTTAGAATATGTAACAAAGAACTTTAAAACTCAGTAGTTAAAAAAAAGTTCCCATTGGAAAATGGGGAAAAGAAATGAACAGATATTTCACATAGAGAGAATAGACAGATGGCAAATAAGCACCTGAATAGATGTTCAACATTATTAGCTTCTTTATTCATCATAGCCCCAAACTGGAAACAACCGAGATGTTCTTCAGCAGGTGACTGGTTAAACCAACTGTGGTATATCCATACCATGGAATACCACTCAGCAATAAAAAGGAACCAACTATTGACACATGTAATAACTTGTATGAAATTCGGGTGAAAAAAAGCCAGTCTCAAAAGGTTACATATTATATGATTCCATTTATATAACTTTCTTGAAATGACAGAATTACAGGAATGGAGAGCTGATTAATGGTTGCCAGGGGCCAGAGACAGGGTGTGGGGGCGAGGGAATGGAAGCAGGAGTGGCTATAAAAGAGCAGCACAAGGGATCCTTGTGATGGAGGAACTGTTCTCTATTTACTGTGGACGTGGATACAAGGACTTGCATGTATGATAAAATTCTACAGAATTAAAACACACACACACACACACACACACAAATACAAGTAGAACTGGGGAAATTTGAGTAAGATGGGTGAATTGAATCAATTAATATTCTGCTTGTAACTACAGTTTTGCAAAACATAACTTTGCAGGAAACCTGGTAAAGAATACATAAGGTCTCTTTATGACTTCCAACTACATGTGAATCTATAGTTATCTCAAAAAGTGTAATTAAAAAAATGAAACAGGCTGTTTACATTAGAAGCCAGACAAAGATGCCCTCCATAACCATTATTTGTTGATATTGTTCTAGAAGTTTTAGCTAATACAATTATTTGGGAAACCAAAAGAAGAAACTAAGAAATAGGAAATGAAATTATCATAATTTGCATATAATAAATGTTTTCTACCTTGAAAACCCTAGGGAACAACAGAAGAGAGTTCATAAGGGAACCGGTCACAAATTGAACTCAGTTAACAAAGTCTTATAAAATAGCAATAGCTAACTAAGAAAACAAACAAACAAAAAGATTTCCCTGGCATGAACTATTGAAAACTGTGAAGGACCCATAGGAATAAAACCATAAAACGTTGCTGAAAGGCATAAAAGAGGTCTTGAATAAATGGGAGGATATACTCCTTGTTGGGAAGATTCAATATGTAAAAATGTCATTTTGCCACAATTTAATTTATACCTTTAATAAAATTCTGATAAACATCTCCGTGGAAGTTTTTCAGAACTTAAAGAGAATACAAAGTTCATTTGGAAAAATAAATGGGGAAGAAGTGCTTCACTATTATACTAAAACATTAAGCACTCAATGCAAGAAACTTAAAAAAAAAAGAAAGAAAAGAAACCAAAGGAAATAAGGAAGGAAAGAGTAATAAAGCAATGAGTTACACAAAGAAAAATAGAATTGATAAATATAATCAACAGCTCTTTCTTTGAAAAAAAGTAATAAACACATTCTCTCTGATACTGTTCATCATAATAAATCCTGGAAGGAATAAAGTGTAAGAAAAAATAAATCTGTAATTCTATTCTTTTTTTTTTTTTTAAGATTTTATTTATTTGAGAGAGCACAAGCAGGCAGAGGGGCAGAGGGAGAGGGAGAAGCAGGCTCTCCACTGAGCAGCGAGCCCGATGTGGGGCTCGATCCCAGGACCCTGAGATAATGACCTGAGCCAAAGGCAGATGCTTAACCAACTGAGCCACCCAGGCACCCCTGTAATTCTATTCTTAGATTGGGAATAATATATGTATACATATTTTTAAAAATTAATTTGTTCAGTTGAGTTCTCTCTGACTAGCAGGTTGTTTCAATTTCTCTAGCTTCGTAATGTATTTAATTAGCATAGTAGTCACACTTTAAGTTCTCAAATGATGAGCCCAGGGTTCAAATACAGACTCCAGATATTTAGTACTTCTGTAATAATGGCAAACTCTGTTAATGTCTCCCACGTGCAGGTAATTGTACTTCCCTGAATTTTTGGAAGGAGTGAATCGAATCCACGGTGCATGTGAAACACTTAGCACAGTGCCAAGTACAGTATAAGCACTTGATAGATGCTATGTTTTTAGTGTCTAGGAGGCAACATCCGAAGTCTTTCCTGACTCTGTTAAGTCTTTCACCTCCATTTTAGAATTGTATTGTCAAATTTTAAAGATGGTCCCATTGAGATTGCATTGACTTTATAGATTTATTCAAGGCAGATGAACATCTTTACAAATATGTGTCTTCTTACGCAGGAACAGTCCCGGTCTCTGCTCGTACTCAAGTCTCCTTCTATGTCCTCCTGTGAAAATATTCTACATTTCCTCAATAGATGTACATCACTAGCATCAAACCTCTAGGTGCTTTGTAGTCTTTTGTTGATATTGCAAATGGAATTTTTTCCCTGTTGGCTTTTCAAGCTGGATATTGTTGATTTATGGGAAAGTTATTGATTTTGGAGTATTCATTCTCGATGGACAGGTACACAAAAGTTTTGCTTTTTCCTTTCCAACATTTATTCTTTTTTAGTCTTGATTTATCGACATCCATGAAATAGCCCTATGTGCATAAGCTTGGCTTGGATTCTGTTACTTGCAACCAAAAGAGTGCTGACTAATATGTCTTGGAAAAGACTGAATTTAAAAAAAATCCATTTGATGCCTGCTGTGATCTCCATGTATCTCCTTATATCTACTCATTTAAAGTGAAGAGATTTCTTAATGTTGACCTACCCCTGCATTCCTGCAGTTAAATCTGCTTGATCATGCATTACTCTTGAAATGTATTGCTGAATTCAGTTTATTTACTTATGTGAAGTTTTGATTTCTTTAGTCAGGTTTGATATCAGAGTTTTGCTAGATTTATAAAATGCTTTGAAATATTGCTTATATTTTTCTCTGGTCTTAGAACAGTTTATATAGTGCAATAATGATATAGTCCCTGGTAGTGTGAAATACTTCTAGGCCCATCATCTTTTGGCAGGTTAATCTCTAAGGGTTTCTCAGTTTATTTCAAGCTTATTTCTCTATCCTTTTTCTCTTTCTTTGGAATCAGTTTTGGTATTCTATATTGCCTTCTTCCCAGCCTCCTTGCTATTTTCCTTCCTCCCTTCTTAAATACCAGGAGCTACTGGGTAGATCTGGACAAGGTAGGGGTTCACACAGAGTAGGCAGTGCCCATGACTCTAACTTGGGGTGTCAGGGTTTGATCAGGTTGAGGAGGAAGCCTGCATGGGGTGTGGTGGTAAGGAGAGGAAACTGGTTATGGCGGTAGGGGGTGATTCAATACGTAAATATATTAAGAATATTGAGAGTCAGGTCCTCACTCTCAGCAAAGGGTGTTACAATTAGGGAAAAGAGGAAAACTAGAGTGAATCCCGTGGTATTGAATTGGGATTGGAGGTATGGGTGAACTCATGGTTTTCAATATAGAGCTCTGATACCGCCATAAATGCATGTAGTGTGTGTGGGGGAGGGTTGGTTTTCTATTGCTGTGTAATAAATGACCCCCAAACTTAGTGCCTTAAAACAACAGGACATATTTATTATTTCATAATTTCTCTGCATCAGAAATCTAGGAGTGACTTAGCTGAGTGCCTCTGTCTCAAAGTCTCACAAGGCTGCCATCAAACTGTCAGCTGGGGTTGTAGTCTCATCTGAAGGCTCTATTAGCAAAAGACCCGTTTCCAGTCTCACTCACGTGGTTGTTGGCAGGGCTCACTTCCTCACTGGCTGTTGGCTGGAGGCACCCTCCATCCCTTGCTATGTGGATCTCTTCTTAGGGCAGCTCACAGCATGGTAACTGGCTTCCTTCCAAGTGAATAAGAGAGAATATTTAAGATAGAAGTCAGTCATCTTGTAACCTGAATTTGAATGTGAGATAAACCTAAACTTGAATTTGAACTTTTGTCAGATTCTGCTTGTTAGAAGTGAGTCACTAATGTCCACTTCACTTTTGAGAAGAGAGGATTACATAAGTATTTGAATACCAGGAGGTGGGGATCAATTGGGGGGCAGTCCTGAGGCTGTCTACCACAGATAGATGATAGATACATAGGTAGATAGATAGGTAGATAGATAATTGATAGATGATTGATAGATAGATGAGGATAGACATTTTTCACCTCTGTGTCCTGAGAAACCTTAATAGCAATGAAATCATCTCCTGTCCAGATCTTTGATTTTTAAGTACCTTTCTAAAAGAACTTGAAGAAATGGTGGATTCCAGGGACTGGGGCAGAAAAAGTACAAGATGAGCCTGGAACATCCTGTTGTTGAAGAAAGTAAAGAAATGTTCAAGGAATAATGAGTACAGGTTAGAGGGACATAGAGACCAGATCGAAGAGGTAATACTAGCCAATCTAGGATAATTTGACACAATACAAGAGAATAGTAACAGATTTTTACCATGGAATGAAATAGGAATTGGGGGTCCACAGCGATAAACTAAATAAGTGAATATCTAAGTGGAGAGGAGAGAAAAACCTTTTCTTAAAAGTAGAATGTTGGGATGCCTGGGTGCCTCAGTTGGTTAAGTGTCTGCCTTCAGCTCAGGTCATGATCCCAGGGTCCTGCACTGAGTCCTGCATCGGGCTCCCTGCTCAGCGGGGAGCCTGCTTCTCCCTCTGCCTGCCGCTCCTCCTGCTTGCGCGTGCTCTCTCTGTCTCTGACAAATAAATAAATAAAATCTTAAAAAAAAAAGTAGAATGTCAACCAATGTAGAAGGGATGTGGAATTTGAAAATCACCATTTGGCAGCCATCGTAGTAATAAGTGATTCAGCCAAGAACCATCATTGGATATTACAAGGGTAGATGAGAAACTAGTTACATAGTCTCAAAATACTTTCCCATAAAATAATTATTGATTACAAAGGGCTTTGGAAGAAGAGTCACTTAACAGAAGACACTCCCTTAATTCAATAACCGAGGTCAAAATGAAATCATCTGACCCATGATAGGATGCAATGAAGAACCATATTACGTGATGTTTTTGTTCAAAATATGTAACATGAGGGGTGCCTGGGTGGCTGAGTCGATAAGCATCTGCCTCCGGTTCAGGTCATGATCCCAGGGTCCTGGGATTGAGCCCCATATCGGGCTCCGTCCTCATTGGGGAGCCTGCTTCTTCCTCTCCCCTGCCCCTCCCCCCACTTGTGTACTTGCTCTCTCTCTCTCTCAAATAAATAAATAAAATCTTTAAAAAAATGTAATATGAGGAAATACCAGACAGACCCAAACTGAGGGCTATTCAACAAAGTAGCTGACTTGTATCCTCAAATGTATCAAAGTCAAGAGAGTGTTACAGAACAAAAATTCATGAGTACATTTGAAGATCTAATTGGCTTTATTAAGTGATTGGTGAATTGGGCAGCATCTCATCTAGCAAATAGAAAGATGATCTGAGGAGATGTACAAAATGGAAGATTTTTATAGTCAGGAGGGCGGGGCAAGGAAGTTATTGGCAAAAGAGAAGAAACAGTTGTTGTTCCAGGCCATGATATGTTTTTTTTGGGGGGGGGGGTGGGGGACGTGGTAGGGGGATGGTAGGGTCTTTATCCTGCAGATGGCCTCACTAGTGCTGGCCAGGAAATTTCAGAACGACTGTTAAAATGTCACATTCCCCAGGGTAAGTTGAAACTGTAAGTCTCAGTTTGCTGTCATGAGGGGCAAATGACTCCATTTTGAGCTTGTTGTTTCCTTTTTAGCAAGAGTAAAGAAAAGACTGAGGTATGGTTCCAGATCGAAGGGAAATGATAGCTAAATGCAGATTGAAGCTGCTTGCTTATGGAGATTGTGGAGTTAGTTGGCTAAACTTGAGCATGGTCTGTGGATTGGATGGTAGAAGTGTATCAGTATTGTTATCCTGGTTCTGATGGTTGTATTGAGATTTGTATTGAGATTTGTATTGAGATTATGTGGGAGGATGTCCTCGCTTTGAGGAAATGCACACTCACGTATTGGGGGCTATAGAAGCATCCTATGGGCAAATTATTCTCAAATGATTTAGGGGGAAAGTTCTTGGTGTTGCTTCTAGCAACCTTTCTTTAGGTATGAAATTATTTCTACGTAAAAAGAAAAAGAAAGGAGACAGTGGATAAAGCATATGATCCCAACTATGTCAAATAAACAAACGTATCAATAAAAAAAAAGAGGAAAGAGAAAAAAATCAGTTTGTGTGTAGTATTTTCTCCTAATTTGAAATTCTCCTCTGTCATGAAATTCTCCTCTGTCATGCCTTTCTCCTCCACTGTATTATGTCTCTGTGGCCATGATGTCTTTTTTCCTTGATTTGCCCTGCTAGAGGAAGTGTGTAATGACTCAGAGCATGACTTCTGGGCATGGACCGACCTGGAACCCAACACTTAACTCCCAACACCTCAGGGTTCCTGTCTATAAAATGGGCATGTCTGTACTTCCTACCACATGGGTTCATCCTGAGATGAATGAATGAATATTAAAGTATTTAGTGTGATCCTTGGCCGTTAGCTGAATGCCCAGTCCATAGTCACTATTATTATCCTAATTATGGTCTTTTCAAAGATCCAGCTCTTAAATTTGTCAGATATATAGTTTTTTATTATTTTTAATTTATCACCTTCTTATTCACTATTTTCAGATTCTTCCTCTAGCTTTTCATAGCTTCACTTTTTTGCTCGTTTACTTGCTCTTGTCTTGAATACTTGTTTCATTTAATTTCTTCTTTTTAATGAGAAAAACAAAACTATGTGTATTGTGTTCTTTAGAGCTTTGTGTTTTCTCTTTGGTATAGCTCTTCATTGTTTCTTAAACAATTATTAATTATGGTTTCAATGTTCTCTTTGACTCTCACGCTATTAAGACAAGTTTCCCAGCTCTCCAGAGTGGCTTCATTTTGTTTCTTTGTTTCTCTTTTGCTATTAACTTCTACTTTTGTTGCATTGTGGTTTGAATTTGTGCATAGTACTATTTCGGCTTTTGAGGTTTTAATGAGATTTTCTTTGCGGCCTAAGATATGATCAAATTTGTAACTCTTCTTTGGCCATTTGAAATGAATATGTATTTTCTGTTTCTAGAGAACACATTCTGATATAGATCTGTTAAATCAAAATTTTAATAATAGGTTTGAACCCTTCTGTATTCTCATGGAATTTCTGTCTACTTGGTCTCTCAGAAATGGTAAGGCATATTAATCCTTCTGTTATTGCTGTGGTTTTGTTCAATTACTCCTTAATTTCTAGCCTTTTTGGCCTTGTACATTTAATGCAATATTCAGTGCACACAGATTCACGGTTCTTATATTCTCATTAGTTTCTACAATTTGCCAATATAAGATACACTCCCCCCCCTTTAAGGTAGTTAAGTGCTTTTTTGCTGTGAATTCTGCATTGTTTATGATATGAATATTGCTTTCTTTTTGTTTGTCCTTGGGTAATGGACACTGAGTAGATCGTCCATCCTTCTCCTGGAAGGTGGTCCACTTTGTGAGGAGTTCTGAAGATCCTGTCCCCAGCCACATTTGTTTGCCCCAGAGATGGGCAGCTGATGCAGGCGGGGCCAAGCGGTATCCTCCCTGAGTGTTGGGATGTGGGATAAGAATTTTTACTCAGCTTTGTCACTCTCTGGATCTAAGGGGACACACACTTGATTGCCGCCTGTGCCGTGGCCATCTTCCTGTAGGTGAACTGGAAAACAGAGGGAGTGGATTACTGCAAATGGTGAAAAGAAAGTGGGCCCAACCATGAGAGACTGGGAGTCCCCAGCATGGTGGTGCCAGTGTTATTTTAGTCCTGAGGCTCTGGAGTCTGGATATTTAATCATTTGTCTCATATGATAATAATATTTTCTCCTCTTTATGCTTTCCTTATGTTTTCCTTTTTCATTTTGTCATTTGCCCAGGTTTGCTTTGCAAGTTTCTTTATATTTAGAATTTAGAAAGTCACCCTCCCCATTTCTAGCCTACTCCTGGTTCCTTCAATCACACACACACACACACACACACACACACATATCCCATATATATATTATTGCCTTCCCAACCTCAAAAAGAACATAGTACATATTTATTTCCCCTGTATATGATGATTTCATGCTTTTAAAATTTCCTCCCTACTTCTTACCTCCCATTTTTCTTGACATAAAAAATTAAGATTAGTATTATGAATTTATTTCTTACATGCATGTATACTTTCTCTTACAGTAATTATTTTGGACATTTACATACCTTCTTTTTCAATAATTATTTTGGACATTATATTTGGACATCAGTAATGCTGATATTGATTTTTTATAAATTAACCTTGACTTCTACTAATTTTCCCATTCCTTTCTTGCTCAGCTGGAATATTACTTTGAGCAATTTTTTTTGCATGTTTGAGTGTGTGGTATACACTTGAATGCTTAAATGTTTGAAAAATGTCTTTTAATTGACCTCACAAATAAATCACAGCTTTCTTGTCTTGAATGCAGTCTTTTCCTCTTGGAACTTTGTTGATATTATTGTATTTATCATATTTTGTTTGTATTTAGGTTTGTAAAGGAGAAGACTGATTTCAGTTCAACCGTTTTTACCCTGACGTGTAAATTTTTTCCGCTCAAATAATTAAAGGATTTGAAACTCTATCCCTGAGATCCTAAAATTTCACCAGATGAGGTTTAAACACAGCTTCTCTTACATCCATAATGCTTGGTCCTTCATAGGACCTTCTACTCCTAAGATTAAAGATACTGTTCACCTCTCACATTTCCCACCTGATTCGCCTTCTTCTCTTTCTCCTGGAATAGTGCTGGGGAAGTTGTTTTGAAATGTAGGCTTTTGGGGCAGCCACTCTAGAAAACAGTATGGCGGTTCCTCAAAAAGATGAAAATAGAGCTACCCTATAGCCCAGCAATTGCAGTGCTGGGTATTTACCCCAAAGATACAAATGTAGTGATCCAAAGGGGCACCTGCACCCATTGTTTATAACAGCAGTGTCCACAATAGCCAGTCTATGGGAAGAGCCCAGATGTCCATCGACAGATGAATGGATAGAGAAGACGTGGTATATATATACAGTGGAATATCACTCAGTCATCAAAGAAATGAAATCTTGCCATTTGCAATGACAGTGGATGGAACTAGGGGTATTATGCTAAGCTAAATAAGTCAGTCAGACAAAGACAATTATCATAGGATCTCACTCAAGTGGAATTTAAGAAACAAAACAGAGGATCATCAGGGAAGAGAGGAAAAAATAAAACAAGATGAAACTAGAGAGGGAGACAAACCATAAGAGACTCTTAATCTTAGGAAACAAACTGAGGGTTGCTGGAAGGGAGGGGAATGGGAGATTGGGTAACTGTGTGATGGGCATTAAGGAGGGCACATGATGTAATGAGCACTGGGTGTTATATAAGACTGATGAATCACTGACCTCTACCTCTGAAACCAACAATACATTATATGTTAATTAATTGAATTTAAATTAAAAAAAAGAAATTAGGCTTTGTTATTATTCCGGTATGGGGAGGCCACAGATCAGGAGATGACTGGCATTGAAAGGATAGTTTGTGACTCACAGTTCCCAAGAGGAAGGGGGCCCACCACACCACACACGGCCACGTGGGGAAGCACCAGGGTCAGTCAGGAGGCAGAGGGCATGAGAGGAAAGCATGGGCAAGAGCCTTCATTGTGGTTTCTGTAAAAAGGAATGGGCAGAGTAAGCAGGTTTAGGATTGCCTAGTTTGGATAATTTCAGCAGACTCTGGGGCCAAAGGGCTGTCTCTGATTGATTGTCTTGTAGTTGGCCCCGGGGTGGTGAGGGCAGGTGAATAAAGGAGGTGGTTGGGCTTGGGCTCAGGATTGGTTGGTTTGCTCATGAAGGGTGCTTTCAGGTGAGTCCTTTCCTATCTCCAGACACCGGCCAGCGGCCAGCGCTGGGAGAGGCAGTCTCTCTGGAGATGCAGGTCCCCAGCTATCAAAGCATTAGGAAATACAGAAAACAGAAAGGCATGATGAATACAGAAGTAGCTCCCAGAAGCCCCCACATAACTGTATCTGTAGTTATATTTGCTTGATTGCTTTATAATAATATAATAATATTAGTATAACATATTATGTTTTTTCCCAGTCATATTAGAGGGTTTTTTTCTCCCAAACCACCACTTTTTATTTCATTGTTCCTTTCTATTTTTGTTATTTATTTTTATTTTATTATTTTTGGCTTTCATCTTTATTATTTCCTTTTTTTCTACTTCTTTTTTGGTTTGCTCCATTATTCTGTTTTCAACTTCTTGAGGTGAATTCTCAGTCTATTTATTTTATATCTTTCTTGGTTTCTAGTAAACGTATTTAGACTTAGACATTTCTCTTGAGGGACAGCTTCAGAAATTTTGATATGCCATGCTCTCATTCTTTTTCGGTTCTAAAATGTTCATAAGTTTTTAAATGATTTCTTCTTTAACTTATAAATTATTTGGCAGTGGAATTGTATTGCTTGCTTGTTTCCAAATATATGGGTTTCTTGGGGGTGCCCTCTTTTGATGATTTCTTTTGGGTTTTATGGTAAGGCAGTCAGAACATGTGGTCTGTTTCATATTGAGTCTTGGGATTTGATGAGACTAGTTTTACCATGCAGTTCAGATCGAATACTACAAATGACCCATGCATGCTTGAATGATATGTGTTTTCTGTTTATTGGATGCCAAGTACTATATAGCTCTATCACATCAAATGTATAATTTTATTGTTCGAATACTTGTATTCAGATATTTTATAATCTGAGCAACTGTTGACTGCATAATCTATTCATTTCTGAGAGAGTGGCCCATTCCGATTATGGATTTGTCAGCGTCTTCTTTCAGTACTGCCAATTACATGTTTTGAGTTTGTATTGTTAGTTGTATACAAGGTATTACTGTTATGCCATTTTAATGGACGCTTCTTTTTTAAGACTAGGAAGCGTTTGTCATTTCCATAAAGTTAAAATTTTCTTCTACTAATACTTCACCAGTCCCCTTTTGATTAGCAGTGTGTGTTGCATAGCCAGTACTTCTGTCTTAATTTTAGATCTTTTTTTCATAAATAGCATATATATGAATTAAAAGGAAAAACATGAAATTTTGTCTTTTTTTTAAGATTCACTCATTTGAGAGACAGAGCGTGGGCATGTGAGCAGTGTGAGAGGGGCAGAGAGAGGGAGAGAGAGTCTCAAGCAGACTCTGTGCTGAGCACGGAGCCTGACGCAGGGCTCGACCTCATGAACCTGAGATCACCACCTGAGCTGAAGCCAAGAGTTGGCCACCCAACCGACTGTGCCCCCCAGCTGTCCCCATAAAAACTTGTCTTTTAATAAAGGTTTCACACACTCAAATTCGTTTATATTGAGTATCAGTATATTTGAAATTACTTCTGCAATATTTTTGTTTCTATTTACCATGCTTTGCTTCCTCATTTCCCCTCCATTCCTACTTTCTGTTGAATCCATTTTTTTGTTCATTTTTGTCTCCACATGTTTGGCAATGGCACATCCCACTTCTGTCCTTTGGGTGGGCAATCTCGTCTGTGGGTTCATCTCTCCTGGTGTGTTCTCTTACATGCCCTTCCCTACAGGGTGCTTTTGTGGTTGCCTCAGCTCCAGCCCCGTGGGCTTCGGAGTTGTGGACAAGGTATTCATATGGACAACTTTGCATGTCTTCTCCATGTGGATGGAGGAATTCTGAACTGTCCACCTACACAGGGAACACGACCAGGGCTCGATTTCCTTCTTAGGCTGCATCTTCATTTCTGGTCTGGGATAGACAGTGTGTGTCCAGATACCTGCCTGATGTGGGCAGAGTCAATCCAGCCTTCCGGGGTGGGCCAGCTGGAAGTTCACGGCTCCCCGGCTTCACACAGGAGCCCCCTCTGGGCACAGTGACTTGTCTCTGTTCTAGTTCTTTGCTGAGCTTCAGTTGCTGTTCATCACTTTGGTTTCCTTCTCCGTTATTGTCCTGTGAATATCTTCCTTTCTTTACTCTCTTTGACATGGTTATATACATACCTACTAAATAAGCAAACATGTCTGTCATTCCTCTGTGCGGAGGTGGAGCTGGGAGGCTGACTTCTTGACTTGAGAGTCCCGTATTAATTATTCATATATAAATTAGACTGAAGCTGAATGACAGTTCGTGTTGGAACACTTCTGGGTGAAATTCCCCTCTGGGAAGATTCAGGAAGGAGGGGCCCTATCCTCCTCAAGCAGCCCTAAGACCCCATCTTCTTGGTTTCTCCTGTGCCTTCCCAGTTGGCTCTGGGCTCTTGAATGGGACCCGGCCACCCTTACTGCCCCTGCTCCCAAACTCACTGGCATGGACAGGGAAACCCAACAACTTCTCCAGAAATACCCACAAGCGGTTTGAGGGTCAAAAATGGCAACCCAGCAATGCAATAGCAGAAACAGAAGAGCAATGATACAGAGGGATGGGGTAAGACTAAGAGCTTTTCCTGGGGGTGGTTTCTGGACTACTCTGGACAGCAAACAAATGTGTTCAGACGTTTGCCCGAGGTAGCGTTGGGCTGGCTCTACTCTAGAGCTGCTGGCTGGGAGGACGCCCAGGCTCTGGAGCCTCCTTTCTCTCTGTGGGCTCTGGCCTCAGGGTGCTCAGTACTTGGTGCTGCAGCTGACCAGGGTTTAGGGTGTAGCCCGGGCCCCTTGCACAGTTCCCCAACCTTCTTCTTGCCTTCTTGAGTCAAGCAAATTCACTGCCTGCTTGTTTACACTCTTGGAGCCTCTCTGCTTCCGGCCTACTCAGGAGAGCACGCAAATCCTAAAGATCATTTATTAAGCACTTATATGTGCTTCATGGCAGACAGACCCCGAGCTAAGGGCTGCGTCTTCTTTCACCCTGTTGGGCCCTTGTATGAGTGCTATCATGGTGTGGGGGCCGATGTTGTCACCATTTTACAGATGAGGACGCTGAGGCTTACAGAATTTAAGCCCTGGCCCGTGTTTACACACCTGGCGCATGGCAGAGTTGGCAATGAAACCCAGATTTGTCTCATCTCAAAGGCTGGCCTGTTTCCTCTCTGCATTTCTGGTGAGGATACAATAAGAGGCAGTTGTAATATCAATGTTTGCTTCCAAGGCAGCTTCCAAATTGCCAGTCTTGGCTGGGGGAAAGGGGCTCCACTATTCACCACTTCTCCAGAAAGTAGTACAGCATGTCCAAGGTCTTCTGGAAGGAACTCTGTGCATTGCGAAAGAAAGCTGATGAGATCTTTCAGGCAGCTTTGGGAGGCAGGGAGGTGGTTCCGGGGAACTGGGAGGCAGGAGATGTCAGGTGCAGAGTGATAAAGGCCAGCCCTGACCACAGGGAAAGGGGGAAGTGTTAGAAGGATGTTCGGGGGCACTTATGCCCTGAAACAGCCCTCACACCAGTCAGGCAGCTGCCACTTAGGGGCAGTCTCTCTACACCCTCCCCTCCCCTTCTATGGAGATCCCCTCTGAACACCAGGTTCCAGCATCTCTCCCAGTTTAAACCAGCTTCAGAACCACCTTATCTGGTGGGGCTAATTTATAGTCTAACTGCTTTCCCTCTAACTGTCTCCCAGAAATGTGAGACAGCGGGGGGTACTTATGCAGGAGGAGGGGGAAGACACCCCAAGGGAAGGGTTAGTGCCCATGCTCTCCACAGAGCTCAGAGCAACTTCCAGGGGACTCCTTCCCATGTCTTGCAGCCCAGTCCCTACTGCTGCAGTGTGTGTTCCAGGGCTCATGCCTGCGGAGGGCCCTATGCACTGTCTACGGGTTTGCCTGGAAAAGGAAGTCTCTGCACTCAGGTAACTGGGTCACCAGTGCGCTGGACCTGTCTGCCAAGATGCCCAACTGCACTTGTGCCCATCTGCCACTCGAGAGACCCTACTGATGCTTGGTCCAGGGACGAGTCAGCTCCTTCTCTTGTACGAGGCCTGGACAGCTCCAGGCTCCAGCCACATGCATCTGGGTTGTATGAAATTAGACCTCCCTGACCCTGCCATCCTGACCTCAGAGGGGCCGAATGACCCTGTAGTCTGAAAGCTCTCTGGCCCAGGGCTCTTGGAATCCTTGTCTCCACTGAGGCTCATTTCTCCTTACCCCACTTGGCCTCTCTGAAACAGGATGGTGTGGCTGCTAGAAATGGACTCCCTGTCCTTTCCCTCTGCTGAACACTGCTGTGTACATCTAGAGGAATTCATCTGCTTCCTCCTCCTAGAAAGAGAAGACTGTCAGTCAGGATGGGCTAAGTTATACCACAGTAACAAACCTCAAATTCTAGGTGGTTTGGAGCAGTGAAGACTTATTTCTCACTCATGCTGCATTGTCCACTGTGGGTTGGCTGGGGTCCTGTCCATGACATCCTTTTGTGGGACCCAGGCTGATGAAGCAGCTCTTTGGAATAGTACCCTCTGCTGTGACAAAGGGAGGGCCCTGGAGGGCTTGACAATGACAGTGAAATGCTCTAGTCTGGAAATGATACACATCACATGGTCCACCAACTACAAGGGGACAGGGAAATGTGTTCAGAAGGCAGGAGGGTAGAAATATAAACCATAGCATTTGCAGTGTGATTAAGCAAGGACACATTTCTGAAAGGGTGAGGAGCTGGGGTTTCAGGTGGGTAGTCAGGAGTCACCAGGGACCCGGGGAGATCTATTCTCCCAATTGTCCCTTCATTCAACACTATTGACTTTGAAGCTAGACTGTCCTGGTTTAAGTTTGAATGCTGCCATGAGCTAGACGTGGGACTTTGGGCAAATTGCTTAGCTACTCTAAGCCTCAGTTTTCTCATCTGTAAAATGGGAGCACTACCAGACAAGATACCACAGCCAGTAAGTGCTAGGACCAAGATTCCCAGTCACCTGGATCTGGGTCCACGCCAGTTCTTTCAAAACCCTAAGTCTTCACTGGTTAAAAAGTAAATAAATAAAAATATCCCCCCTCACTCCGGGGAATGCCTGGGTGGCTCAGTTAAGCGTCTGACTCTAGGTTTCAGCTCAGGTCCTGATCTCCTGGTTGTGGGACCACACCCCGTGTCAGGCTCTGCGCTGGGCAGGGAGTTTACCTGAGATACTCTCCTTCCCCCTTGCCCCCCCCCCAACTAGCATGTGTACTATCTCTCAAAACCCCCCCCCCCCAGCTGCTTAATAATACCCACATGGCACAAGATGGCAGTGGAACCTCTCCCTACTTGCCCATTCTCTGCCTTCTATCCCTGGTCCCACATTTCTCCCCAGCAGTCCTGGGCATTCTGGATCCTCCCTCCAACCTCCAGCTCCAGACTGGCTAGAGGATGGAGCTTGTTCTCAGCTCCTCTCCAGTCATTTGCTGAGGACTGATGGCTGGTCTGCTTCACTTGTTCAGCCCACGTTCTCACCTGCCCCCTGCCTCTCACTGCACAAGGAGTGACCCCAGCACAGCTGGCAGCCCTGACACCCAGGCTTCCTCAGCCCTGAGGCACACTTGGGAAGGTGCTGCGGAGTCCCCTCTGCAGAAAGGAGGGAAAGATTACAGAATCACTCCAAACGAGGCAAAGCAAAGCCATTTATCTTGGGACATTAGTCACTGAGCTGCTGACACAGGAAAACATGCTGTAGTCTTGGCAATTGCTGTTTACATTAAAACGGGATGATTTGTGGAGTTGGAGGCTCGAGATCCTTGCAGACTACCCACCCACCGCCGACTGTCCCAGGAAGTGCCAGAGGCTGGGGGAGAATGGCCAGCCTTGCCCTGGGCAAAACAGGTGCCCAAGGTCATAGCCCTATTCCCTTCCAGGTGCACATCGGCTGTGGGGCCACAGAAGGTACCTCAGCCTCCCAGGGCCATACTCTCTGGGTTCAAGGTCAGCATCACATTTTATGTGTGCTCTCTTTTTCTTGGCTATGACTGTTTAGTATTTGGAAGGAAGGGCTTTCAAACCCCACACTTCCCTGTATTCCAAAGGAAGATGACACCAACAATGAAGATTGGAAACCATATACATACAGCCCCTCCCTCTCTCTCTCCCTCTTGCTCTCCTTCCCCCTCCTTTCTCCCTCTCCCTCTCCCTCCCTCCCTTACACACACACACACACACACACACACACACACACACACACACACACACACACACACTGACCTATGAAAATTGCCCTGCTGAGAGCTGATGCTCTCTTCCCAGCTTAAGTAATACGGAATCGATAAGTCAGGAGAAAGGAAACTTGGGAGAAGTTGGAGGCCCAGCATTTTCTCCCAGTCTTCCCTTTCAAGAGTTATGATTTGGTTTGAAGCAAATCCCAGGGGACCCTCTCATCCACAGTCATGCATAGGATAGGTGCCTTCTCCAGCCCTGGGTCCATCCTCAGTGCTCTTGGCTATCAGGTTCTTCACATCCATACTCCACCTGGAGAGTCAAGGGTGGAGCCTACTACTTGGTCTGAGCCAATGAGAGAATCATATTCTCCCAGTCTTGGTGATTGGTTCAGAAATGGAAATTTGACGCAGTCATAGCCAATGAGCTTCAAGGAAACACTTGTATTTCTGAGAGAGTAGAGCACCAGCCAGAAAGGGAGGGGAGTGACGGTGTGCATGTTTCTGGTATAGAATTTCTTCTCCTGGGCAGTGTGGTATCAAGAGGTCAGGCACTGTTGCTTGGAGGGGACAGCTGGAAGTTGCTGGAGGGTCACCTTGGGGAGGTTAGAGCAAAGACACAGAAACAGAATCTCTGATGATGTCCTTTAAGCCTCTGGGTAGAGCTTCTCTGGCTCAGCTTGTTGAGTTTGGGTTGAAAGCCAACACGTTCCCTTTGTTATTTAAGTCAGTCTGAGGTGGCCTTTGTGTCACATGCAGACACAAGAGCCTGACCAGTACAATAAGTAAATGTGATTGGGACATAGAAGACCTTGAAATCCAGCCTCTGAGCCTTTACACAGGCTGTTCCACTACTGAGAACACCATTGTGTTCTTGCAGAGCTCTAGTCCTCTTCCAGTACCTTGTGATGGAATCTTCTCCCTTAGAAGTGTTCCCCGACTCTGGGACCCAGACTGTACTTGGGGCATGCTCTGTGCTGCAGGATAACGCCAATGCGCTGATTGGTTCCCATCCATCTTCTGCACCGGAAGACAGACATGTCCTTGCTTCCAGTTCCTGTGGCCCCTGGCACACAGTAGCTGGACTGTTCTGCTGAGCAGCTATACTGGTGAGAGGGACGAGTGGGGGATGGGGGAAGGCCGGCAGACCTCAGGGGGAAGGACCAGAAGAGTCCAGATCAGAAGTTGTGAAGGCCCGAGGTGGGCAATGCAAGTGAGATTTGGGACAAGGAGGGACATTGCTTTTTAAAACAAGGGGGAAACCCTGTATGTAAGCTGGAGCTGAGAACTGTCCACCTTCATATGGGAAGTGTGATGAGTGGCATGGAGGTCCTAGGGCAGAATGATAGGAGAACAGCTTCAGGTTGGGGTGGGGTGGAGAGGGGGTGGGACAGTCTCCGGCCACAGCAAGGCATCCTGCTCTTCTGTGCTCCCCTGGCAGGACAGCCAAGCCAGCAGGTATTTGACACCCCACGCTGACCTGAGTCATCCAAAATGGTGGGTGGGAAAAGTAAGTGATCCTGATTGACTTTGGAGGGCACTTTCATACTTCAAGTGGCAGAGGGGTGCCTGAGGTCCTGGATGTAACTCCAAACTGATCATGAGCATTGGCCTAGGAGTGGGGAATCAGCATGCCGTCCCTGCTTCTAATCTCCCCCAACTGAGCTAATGCCAGTTTGAGGATGCACAGAACTAGCCCGGGTGGCACTGTCTTTTACCTTTGGGCTCTGGAAGGCCTGGTCTTCCACCCTGGCTGCTGTCAAGGGGGGCTAAGGGGCAACCAGAGTGGAGTCCTGGGGTGGGGTGGAAGACTTGAGGCTTGCATCCCAGCAGGGAGCAGACCTAAAAGTGGGGAGCCAGGGGCGTGGGCAAAAGGGAGGAGTGAGGAGGGGCCACTTCCAGAGGTGTTTGAGGTCACGTCAGGTCTGCCCACTCCTGGCTACCAGAGCAGGACCTCCAAACTTTCATTGCCAACAGGGGAAGAGCCTTCCAGTGTTCTCCTCGGCCAGTCTTCTGGCTCAGAGCTGACACAGGGGCGGACATTGGGGTGGTTGAGTGTAGCCTAGCTAGGAAGGGAGTCAGACTCTAGGCTGTCCCCACCCAGAAGCAACTCCCTGAAACTTTCAGCCGAGAAGTTGGTGCCACCCAGCTAAGCGGCAAATCCAGCCAGGCTGGGTCTTTTGCCCACCTGGATTAAGGTAATAAGCATCCCATCTCAGGTGCATGCGTAAAACCTGCGGTCCCGCCGAGCTGCCATACTGCAGCCCTCTGGCTAAGAGGCACTTGGTGGGCTCCTAAGCTCTGCTCTCAGTTGGCCTTAGTTCCACTGTCTGCCCAATTCTTGGCTTTGCTCCTCTTCCCTTAGGGCTGGGCCATTGCACCCTCTCTCCGATCCTTATGTCCCATGCCACCCCGCCCTTCCCACTGGCGGGGACCCTGCTTCCCTCCTGATACAAAGGCCTGAGCTGGGGCACAGTCACCAGCAGGCCCTCTGAGCAATTTTCAGATCCCTGGTGGCTTCCCCCTTCCCCCGAATGGGCCTGCACAGTGTTGCCCTGGAGCCCCCAGTAGCTTCTGACTTGGATTGGGGAATGGAGGGAAGTAAGGCAGTCCTACCTCTCCAGTCCCCCCCTGCCCGTGCTTGCCCTCCCTAACTTGCTGCTCAGCCACACTCAGGCACAAGTCTTTATTTAGATATACTTCATTCCTCTTGGGTATATATCTAGGAGTGAAATGGCTGATTCGTATAGTTGGTATGATGTTTAATTTTGGAACAAACTCACACATAGTTTTCTAAAGTACTTGTCCCATCTTATGTTCCCTCCAGCAGTGTGTGAGAGCACCAGCTGTCCCACCTATTTGCCAGCACTTGGTCTTGTTAATTGTCTTTGATTAGGGCTGAGGGCAGGTGGGTTATAGCAGCAAGACTAAAGGGACAGAGCTGGAGTTGAGAGGACAGGCAGAGAGTAAACCAAGAAGAAGGATTAGGTTTGGAAATGCTCCGTACTGTTCGCATCTCTTGCCATTGCTTATCGGCCCTGTGAGCTTGGCAAAGTACTTGAAGCTTGCTGTGCTACCAGGCTTTCACCTGTATCACATCTACCTTTGTTGAGATTAAACGAGGTCGTATATGGAACACATTTTCACAGTGCCCGGCACCAGGGCTGCTGTTCGCCTATACAGCACCTTTGTGCGAATTAGGTAAAAGCGCCACTTTATCTGGGTTGATTTGGCCCTAGGGTGTTGGGAACTGCATTTTGATGCTAGTGTTCCCTAGATGGGGCTGCTTTGGTAGCACGCAAACTGCACAGTTATTCGCAGTGATTCTCTTTGTCCCATAAATTCTCAACAAAACACACTGAACAAATGAAGTGGAAAGTAAGAGGTGAATGGATTTGTCAATGGGGCCTTGTGTATATGCTCACCTCCTTCCCACAGCCCTTGCAGTCATTCTGGTGACTTCCCTACTTCTGCCACCTGCACTTTGAGTCTCTGAGACTTGAAGCACCAACCTCCAGGTCAAATCCCACTTGGGGAAATGTCTTTGGAGGTTGGTACCTGTAAGGAGTCATAGAGAACCGGCTTACTTTCACAGTCTGGCTCTTGGAAATACTTGAATGTCACAGAGATGTGCTTGCGACAATAGCATTTATGGTCACCGGATTTGGTCTTTGTTTAGGGAGGGGCAGATAGAGGCACAAAATAGGTGGGGGCTTCAGGAAATATGGCCAGAGCAGAGAGGTCCTGAGGAGCAAGAGACAAAACCGTAGGACGTCAGAAATGTCACTGGGTTTCTGAGGTGAAGCCTTTGGTCAGGGAAGCATCTCTGCTTGATCTGGCCCAAACAGACAGTATAGGCCAGGACATATTTCCCTAAAATGAACTCAAGGGAGACAGCCTTAGCTCAAAACAGCAGCTCGGGAGATGAACAACTCAATGGAACCAGGCCTTTTGACTTATGTGTTTACATCCTCAAAAGGAGCCTTTCTTTACCTGAGGGACTTTTGGCCCGGTTCCTTTAATTATGAGAACAGGACATGTAAACTTTGTTTATGGAGAGGCTGGGGTGGGCCAGGAGGCAGAGGTCCTCAGAGCTGGGGGCTGGGCAGCCCTGAGAACCAGGAGAAGTTTGTCTTTGAGCTTTTTGTCTTCCATGCCTCAGCCCCCGCACACAGTAGGTCTCCCTGGTTGAGTGATGCATCAGTCACTTCTGAGACTCTTATAAGTCACTGGAGAAGCAGTGTTGTCTTTCCAAAATTCAATTTACCAGTGGCCTCGGGAGTTGAACTGCGTGTGTAGCGAGGGGTGCCCCATCCCAGGGCATTCACCTGCTGGAGACAAGGGGGATTGGAAGGGAAAGAACACAGCAGGCGAGCACCTTTCAGCAGGGTGAAGTTGGGGGAGATCAACTTCCTTTTTTTTTTTTTTTTTTTTTGCCTACCAGAAATAGATCAAAGTGAACTGTTCTTTCTCTTTCCAGCATAAGAGAGTGAGGTTAGACTTCAGGAGGCTCTGTTCAGCCAAGGGAACTCACTAAAACCCCCTTCCTTCCCTCCAGTCTTTCAGGGCCCAACCTTGCCCGGCCCAGAAGAGTTGGCCAGATACAGCTAGGGCCCCAGGGGAGAAGTGACAGTCCCAAGGCAGTGCGCCAGGGTGCAGGCTGGCAGCGTAAGTGCAGAAAGGCTGCCTGGAAGGGACGATGGTGGCTAAGGGTGGCATGGGGTCAGGCTGCAAGGGCGCCTCCACGCTCCCTGCTCCCGCCCCCTCCCGCCATCCCTTCTCTCCCTTCTCTCCCTTCTCTTGATTCTCCTCCGGCAGGCGTAGTGCTGCCTCTGAAGGTTAAAGTCACCTTCCTTGGCGCTCCCCTCTCCTGCTCTCCTGACTGCCCGCGCTGCTGCTGGAGTGGGGAAGCGAGCGACATAAATCCTTCCCCGTCCCTGTCTCGTGGTGCTTGCCTGCACGGCCGCGGGGAGGAGGCTCCTATGGCTGTAAATCACCGTCCCCTCCCGCGGGCCGCCTGCCCTTCATCACCGTACTTTACGGCGCTGACACCGGCCAGGATTTAGTGGGCCCAGCCAGACTGAGGCTGCCTCATTGAAATGCCCCCTCCACCAGTCCCACCTCCTCCCCTTGGAATTAAGGGCACCCATAAATCCTGGAGATGCTCATTTGCATATTCATCTGCATACATTTGCCCCTCAAATTGCCTGCGTTGGGACTCACAGAATCCTGGAGCCTGCTGGGACTGGGAGTTTCTGTCGTTCCCAACTCTGGTTGGAGAAGGAGAAACGGAGGCAGTGGAGGGACAGGGACCTGTCTTTGGCACAGTAGAAGGCAGGGGCAGAGTGGGGGGTTGGCCCAGGAGGGATTTAGCCAGAAGTAGGTCCAGCAGTCAGAAATTGAGTGAGGGACAGTGAGCAGATTCAAGGTTTGGGCTCTGGATAGGCTGAGAGGCCAGGAGCTGCAGGGGTGAGGGCAGTGGAAGGGTCAGCCCCAGAGGCCAGAGGACGCATCTCAGGGAGGTTCCAATGTGGTGGGGGCAGCAGAGGGAGCAAAGGCCAGCCCTAGAGGGAAGGACCATCAGGTGTGGGCTCACCAGGAGGCCTCTCTACAGAAGAGGGGTGGTTGGGGGAGTAGGTACTGCCTGTGGTGGTGGCCCAGGCAGGCCTCACAAGGCAGACTGAGGGCAGGGGCTAGGAATGTACACACCAGGGCCCGCCTGGCTCCTTCTGCCTCATGGTGGTGCCAGCCATGACCAGGCCCCTATCTGAACACATATCATCTGTTGGGAAGGGTAAAGGCCTGGTGGAAACCTGTGGAGCAGACCAATTCCTCGAGTCTGCTCCCCTGCCCCACACCCCCAACATCAATCCAGCCCCTACTGTGCCTGAGAGCATAACCCATTGGTTCAGGGATGGCTTCTCTGGGCAACTTTTGACAGGCCCTCTCCAAGGGTGAGTGCCCACTGAGCCCCTCCCTCATGCTCTTTTGCACTCAGGGTAGGACCCTAAAGCTAAGGCTCAGAACTCTGTAGGTTCTCAGGGCGAAGTGGGGTCATGGCAGGGCCAGCAAGACTTGCCCTCCTTGACCCTAGGTCCCCCTTAGTCTTCCAAGGAGAAGCCCCATGGTGGGGACCCAGTATCTCCAGCTGAGTCCAGGGCTAGCTGAAGACCAAGTCAGGGAGGTGCTCTGCCCAGCTAGGATGCCTCTGGCTCTGCATGTCTGCCTCGTCTCTTGTCCCTGCTTTTCTGTCCCTCAACCTTGTGGTGTGTGCTTCGTATGTTTCTGATTGACTCATAAAAAATGCCTTCTCATCACAGGCTTATGTTGCAACAGTGTGGGGAAGAGCAGGCTTTGGGGGAAACCTGCTGCTCCTTCTGAAATCCAGAGTTCTGACAGGATTGGGATGGGTTCTTCCAACCCATTGCCATAGCCAGGCCTGGGGGTTCCCTTCTTCCCTCCCCCAGGGTAGGACCTGGAGGCCCAGGTGTGGAGCCCTCCTCTCAAAATCTCCTTTCACTGGCTCAGTCCCCCTCTCCACCCTAGGCCACCCCCCCCCCCATCCCACCACGAGAAGGCTGGTGAACAAACCCAAACAGAACAGACTGGGTTAGGGACTCTGTGGGGCTGAGCCCTAATACCAATGTCTCTGCCCTGAGCCTTCTCTGATCCCCCCAGGGCTCTGTCCTGAGCAGCCCGGATGAGACCAAGATGTCCCCAACATTCCCAGCTCAGGGAGTGGTTGATGGCAGGAATGGGCCAGGAATGGCCGTTGGGCAGCTGCCCCCAGCAACACTAGTGCCTGCTTCTTTCTGCTCCCCTTGCCGTGCCCCAGCCCCTGCCCCACCTCTCCACAGCCACCTTGGGGCTGTTCTGTTTTCTCTTCTCTCTTGAGCTTCCAGTGGCCTCCCCTGGCTTGGGGAGATGCCTCTTTTCTCCAGCCCTGTGACATTAGGGAAAACGGCCCCCACGAAGTAGATAGAGGGGCTGCCAGGATGCCAGGACACTCCGTCTTAGAGTGGGGGTGGAAGAGAACAACAGAGATGAGACACAACTCTGTCTCTGCAGCCTTCTAATAAGAAAGAGTAATCGTAAAGGATGGGATAAGGCCCCCAATTAGCTCTGGGATGGTGGGAATCAGAGGCAGGGGAATGGCTCAGAAGGCTGTCCCAGAGCCACCCCAGCTGACATTTGCTGGGATTCTTAGAAAGCGCCACACAGACTTTGTGGCGGCACTGCAGCAGGCCTGGGCAGAAGAGCCCCCCATCTGGAAACCTTTAAGGTCTCCCTCCCCCTCTTCTCCAAATAGCTTGTTCCCAGAAAACAGGAGGAGAAGTTACCCAACAACAAGCTGGGGCTTCCTGAAGGGCTGGCGCCCCCCTCCCCTGCCTCTCCCTGCACATCAGGCCCTCACCTGCTCCCCAGGCTCTGCTCAGCCAGGCTAGTTACATCCTGTGGAAGTGGTTTCTGTCCGCTGGAATAAGATATGGGTGCACAGCTCGCCTCCACCAGGAAGCCCTCCAGAGCCACCTCTCATCATTCCAGGAACTCCTCCACCTCCGTGGTAAACACACATACCTAGTCTTTGTGTGTCCTCTCAATTCTGTTCTAGGCCTGTTGGTTTATTTGCAGGTGTTCCCTTTTTCCCCCCAGTCTGGGTTGGAAGAGTAGGGGTTGGTAACTGCTCCTTTTATTTTACATAATGGAAAATTGAGGCCCAGAGAAGCCAAAGGACTTGCACCAATACAGACAGAGTGGGAAGTAGACTCCAGCTTCCCTCCTGTCCAGTCCAGGGATCGGCCGCCCTCCCACCATGTCCACACAGTTGTGCCTCCCTCCACGGACTGACAGCACAGGCCAGAGAGAGAGCCCCCAAGTTCTGGTGTGCTGGCTTGATGTGGGCTTTGGCATGGCCAGTGCGGTGTCTCGGTGCCAGAGCTGGCAGAAGCCGGAAGGTAGAAACGCTGGGGAGATGGGCAGGACTGGCAGCTGAGTGGGGAGGTGTAGTCTTCAGAGGAAGGAATTGGGGCCCATGAGTGCTGACCCCTAGTCCGAAGTCCCTGGCTGCCTAGTCTGCACCCTGACTGGTTGATCAGGCTCCTGACCTGCTCACTTGGCATCTGAGGGCTTCTGATTTGGGGCAACTACGAATGAAAAATCTCCAACAGAAAAAGGTTTTTTTAACTTTAAATAACCAGAGTTCAGATTTAGATGGCATCACAGTCACTGCAAGATCTCACCATCAAATCAGTGAACGCTGGGTCTTAGTTTCCTTGTCTTTAAAATGGGGATAAGAGCACATAGGCTTCTTGAGGAAGATGGAAATGGGCTTTGAAGGATAGGAAGGAGGAACAAGGAGAACTTTCTAGAGCAAAGCATGGGCAAAGATTCAGAGGGCTGATTGGGCAGTGGCTGTTTTTGAGTACGGAGGAGGCCAGGTTCTATCTCTCTTACCAGCTGTGTGACCCAGGACAAGTTCCTTAACTTGTCTGTGCCTCAATTCCTCATTTGTATAAAGAGGATTATAATAGCATATCTGAGAGAGGGAAGGCCATATTTGTAAAAAGTGTGGTAATATCTGTAAAATTCTTACAGTCGTGCCTGACACATAGTAAGTGCCCCATGAGAGCCTTGTGTGTTTATTTATTCATATATTTAACAATATGGTTTTCTCTGTACTATCCATTTTAATTCCTGTAAGCAACACAAGATGGCGTTTACTCAAGCTTGTGACTCCTGGATACTGGGCCTGAGGGCCAGGGCCTTTCAGGGAGAAAGATCCTGGGTTTTGTTTACTCCAGCTTCCTCACTCAAGATGCTGCTGGTGTCTGGAAGGTCCTCCGGACTCCCTGAATTCTTCCCAGTGCTGTGGGGGAGTTCCTCTGTGCTCTGGGGCAGAAAGGGAGGTGGGGTGAGGTGGGGGTGGGGGCTTTCTAGGGGTGAGGGCTAGTCTCAAGGCTCCAGAGCTTTCCAGTTCCACTGTGTCCACGACCCTGGGGTGGTGAACAGGGGTCCGAATAGGAGACCACTGTCTCAGGCCATGCTGGCCTGCACCAGGGACCAGAGACCCCATGACCCCTGATACCAGGGGCAGGCTAGGTAGAAGTGGGTGAGTTTGTGGGAGGGGGCATGGCATGTGTGACTAAGGATTGCAGCTCCAAGTGAGAACTAAGCAGGAGCAGATGGAGCCCAGAGCACAAAGTTCCTGTTTTCAAGCAAATGTCTGGGACAATAAAAGTCAGGGGGCAGCTGGGGTAGGAGGTGGGGTGGGGTTGGAGGGGAACTAGACACAAACAGGGTGGGGGGTATTAAAAGGAAGATCTTATGTCAGCAGAATTAGCTCTTATTCAAAGAGTTGCCATTGAATTGGTTGGGGAATGGGGGTGGCCTTTCTAGCACCCTGCCCAGGGCCCTGGGGCAGCAAGCTAGGGCCCAGGCTGGTCTGAGGAGACCAGGAGTGGTCTGGGCCGGTGCCCGCTGGGGACACCAGACAGCAATTGCCTTGCCATTTCTTGGCCTTTGATGCCTGGCATCAAGGCAGGGCCAGGCCCTCCTGGCCACAGGGCTCCGGGAAAGCCCTCCTTGTCCTCAGGGTCCAGACTGTGTGATAGCGTTGGCTGGACAGATCAGGCCAGCCTGGCATCCATGGTAGGCCCCAAGTGAGCTAGAGTGGGAGGGATGTGGGCGTTTCCCCACGTGGGGTCAACCAAGAGCTGCAACTGTGGGTATGACTCACATCTGCTTGTGCGTGCCTGTGCTTATCACGCGGGCTCCATGTCTTAGACACCCAAGGATTAGACACAGAGGTCACTAACACCAGGCCATGGGGGGCTGGGGGCTGGGGCCCATATGGCCCAGATCGATGGCAAGAGCCAAGGCGCAGAGCCTGCAGCCAGCCTACTGAGAAGACAGAAGGTCTATCTTGATGGAGCAACAAAGAGCTGTAACATTGGCCACGCAAGCTGGTCTTTCACGGGCCCCCAGCTGGGAGGGATTCTGAGCTGGTTTAGAGGAGAGGCCCCTACACAGGCCTTCCTCAGAGGGACTCCCTTAACTCCCCCACTGACCTCCAGGGCTCCATTCTGGGAGGTCTTCCATTCTCCTGCTCTTGTTCCTACCAGACCTGAGCCCCTCAGGGAACTAGCCCCATGGGTCATTCACTGCTGAGAGGAGGGCCACCTGGGGCTCTGCTCTGAGTGTCCAGGGGTGCAGGTGAGCCCCTGGTGATGCATTACAGAGATGTGTAAGGGGCCTGCACTCCCCCAGGGAAGCTTTCCTGGGCGCCTTTGCCTAGGATGCTCTTGGGAGGGGTCGGGTTCAGGGAGCTGCTTCAGCTCAGGGCAAACCACTTCTTGCCTGGCTCCTTCCACCCTGGTGTCTGTCAGCTGGTGCTGCCTTGTTTTCCCTTCAGCTGAAGTCTGTGAGGGCGTGCCAGGCGCAGGGCGGGCTGAGGGTAGGAGGTGGGCAGTGTGGAGGCTCTGAAAGGAAGGCAGGGGTAGGCCAAAGCTTCTGCAGTCAAGAACCTGCATGTCAGGGGGAGGGGTCCTCGGGTAGAGTGACAGCAGTGCTCCTGCCTGCCTGCGTGCCTGCAGCAGGGCCCTGGCTCTCTGTGGTGCCCGCCCATGTGGAGAGGATTAGGGCCCGGAAAGACATGTTTTTCCCCCTTCTTTCTTGGAAGGAGGATCAAGGGGACCCGGTGACAGCCCAGAGATTCTGAGCGTGTGGACAGCCCCGCTTCCCTTCCCGTCCGTCTCCCAGGCAGCCTGGGAGATGCACACCATCTGCTGGCAGTCCCAGACCTCGAGTTCCCAGCCAGCCCAGAGAAGAAGCCCCTGGCAGTTTCTGCCGGTCCATTCCTGGAGCCCTGAGAGGGGGACACGGGGGGAGCACTGGGCTGGGGGCTTCACTGGAACAAGGCAGCGGGCATTATGCAAGATGGTTATTGGGCTTAATGGACCTAAGAATAGTTAGGAGCTGCAAAGTTGTAGGCACCTCTCTCCACCCTGACTTCCCTGTGAAGCCAGGGGCCAATGCTGGTTCAGGGGAAGGAGTTACAGGACCGGCTGGCCCTGGAAGGTGGGGTTGGGATTGGGGCTGAGACGGAGGGTGGCCCTGGGATCCTGCTCTTGTCTGTGTGTGGTGTGTGTGTGTGTTGGGGGGTGTAATTCCTGAACCCAGATCCATGCACACACACACACACACACACCACAGTGCCCAGCATGCTGCTCGAATATAGTAGGTACTCAATATGTATTGATGAATGGATGAATGAGTTAGTGAATGAACATCCCTGATAGTTCTAGCCCCGGGGGCTCTTCTTCCTCTGTACTCAGAGCCTTATTTTTTGAGGCTTCTCCATTCTTTATTCCTGCCTGGTGATATGTTCTGGGTTATTTGGGGGTGCTTACGTCACTCTCTTAATTCTCAGCACAGAAGAAAATTGTGGTTCCTGGGGTAAAAGCCCTGATCTCAGCCCCACAAAGTTTCTACATGCTGGTCTTGGGCTTCAGCCAGTCCCCGCCACTGGTTTCTTGGGACATGTGTTAGGCCTTGCAGAGTTCAGGGTTGGACACAGAACGGCAGTTAACGTTCCAGGCTGGGCTGTGCCCCTGTGAGCAGTCAGGTGGTTGGGAGCATGCTTTAGTTGGCTAGGCTAGATCCAAGGCTTAGGGAGCAAGCAGAATTAGGACCAAGACAGGGACTTCTAATCTGGAAATATGTGTGAGGCCAGGCATCCCCCATGCCCCCTAAGACCCCATTCCCCCCTGCTCTGTATGATGTGTGTGCATGTGTGCTCAGCACAGGCAAGAATGAAATGTAAGATATTGAACTTTGGTCTGCATAGGGATGGAGCTGTCAGAATGGACACCAGGCAGAAGCAGCTGTGTTGCCCTCTTGCTTCTCCCCTCTCCTCCCCTCCCCTGTCCTAACCCCCACCCCTCTTTCTCCCTCTTCCTTCTTCTTTCTCTTGGGTACCGCAGACTGAGTGGTATAAGTGCTTTATTGCAGTTGCCCTCCTACTACCGTGCCGATGGCTGAGGGGCTAGAAATTTCCAGGCTAGTCCAGGTCCTGACCGTGAGGGATGGCTCCGTCTCCCCGTCCTCCTCTGAGGCCTCAGCATAGGAGGACATGGCAGGACTGGGCACGTGTGGGCGACAGGCTGGAGTCCTTAGTCATGGGCTAGCAGTGGGGACTGGAGGACTCTGAACTTAGTGTTCATGCTTGGTTTTCAACAGGAACCTTCTTCGGAAGTGACTCAGTATGACCAAAGCTACTCTCTGCCATACACCCAACAGGACTCCCAAGGATCCCAGTTCCCGAGCCATGTGCCCTAGGGTTGTTGAACTGCAGAATGGGTGGGGAAGTGGCTGAGATCCGGCCCGTGACAGAAGCTGGCACCTTTGGCTGAACCTCACTCTGTGTCTGGGTGTGCACCCATGTGCATGTTTTCCTGTATGGACAAGAGTCAGTCCAAGTGGGGAAGCGGGTGCCTCTGTGCACGCATGCCCATGAGTGAGCGTAGGGTAATGTGCTGCGTGGGAACACGTGCACGTATGTACATGGACATGTGTGATTCTGTGTGGGGCTTAAGTGCCTGTGTGTGCATGCTCATGAACGGAAGGCTTGGCTGGGAAACCCAAATCTCCCCCTCCCAGCCCTCAACCCCTGTTCCCTGGGGCCCTGATGGAGGAGAACAGAGAGTCCCCAAACCCTGCGATCTGGGGCGGTGGCTTCTGTTCGATTCCCCCCCTTCCCCCCCTTTCTTTCTTGACACAAATAGCCTGTGGAACAAAGGGAGCTGGGGATTTGGATTATTTATACAGTCAACATTAAGCAACTTGTGGTCTATTTAAATTCTTCTTTATTAGGCCGGGAAATTCCATGGCAAACACTCAGGCTGTAAGGAGCCCTCCAACACGGCAGCTCCCAGCTCCAGCCATTGCGTTGGGTTCCTCCTTTCTTCTCCTGCTCCCACACCTCTGACCCCTGCTTCTCCATTCAGCTTCGGGAGGCCATGGCCAACCCCCCTTCCCCACAGCATGGTCTCTGGATCGCCCTCGTTTTCTCCATTTCCTCCCATCCCTTCTACTTCCACTTCTCAAATCTCCACCGAAGACCCCCTGCCTCACTCCCCTCATGCTTTCTTCAACTTGGGAGGGGCGGCTGGACACCAAGACTGACTGGGCAGAGTCAGTTCTGTAGGCACTGTGTGGGGCGACGGGAGGAAAGTAGGGCTTGTGTGAAGGTTGGGGAGGGGCAGGTTGTGGCTGGTCTGGTGATTTCCTCAGGGGCTTCAGGAGGCTCAGAGGCCTTGTGCTTCCCCAGGGTGCCTCTTTAGACAGTGTGAGTAGCGAAAGATAGGCTCCTACCCACAGGAGGAGCTGCCAGCGGATTCAAACCAGTGACAGCCTGAGACTAGTTGAAGGACTTGGGGCTCATCCTGAGGATGAGGGGTGGGGTGGACTCTGCTGTCACCTGGGCCAACACCTAGGGTTCTATGACTCGGGCTGCTGCAGAGGATTTGTCTGGGCCGAAGTGAGGGAGGGGTGTAGTGTGGGGGTCTGCAGGGCCTGGCTTCTTGCCCCCTGCAGAGGACTCTCCACCTTCCCAGGCATGGCTTGCCATCTCAGTAGCCCTGAGGGCTCCCCCAGCTCATCTAGCTGAGGGCAGGAGGGAAGCTCGGGGGAAGATGCGGCAGAGCAGCCGGGGTGCTAGAGAATCCCAGTGGGCAGCCCCTGTGTCCTGTTCCTGGGTATTGCCCCTCCCTAGCCCTCTGCTGTCAAAGACTGTCCTGTCACCGCCCTGACCTCCACCGACATCTCCTCTTCCCTTGTTTCTCTCCATGAGACTGGAAGCCCCCTGAGGAGAGAGAACAGAGAATGCAAACATTACCTTATAACCCAGTGCCTGGAAGGCAGGTGAGAGCAGGAGCTTGATAAGTGCTTCATGAACTCAAGGAAACTGCACTCTCAGGGGTTCTGGCACAGCCCAAACCTTCACCTCTCTGCTGGTAACCTTGCCGCTGGAACCCTCCCTTTTCATGCCTTTCCCAGGAGACAGAGCCTGTGACCAGTTTGAGAGGGAGCCCACTGAGGGCTGAAAGGCCCTTCTCAGAACCTCTCCTGAGACCAGGCTGTGCTGGGAGAAGGGACTCCAGCCCCAGGAGTTCGGGAAGGGCTGTCAATGTGGATGGGGACTCCAGAGGTAAAGGTGACCACTCCCGCTCCAGCCGCTGGAGACTAGGCCAGACTAAGCCAGGGCTTCAGCTATTGTTTTAGCTGACGTGAGGGCTTTGAATGAGCCGTGCGTCCCTCCCTCCAGGCAGACAGGGCAGGGGAGAAGCTGCCCCTCTCAGACTGCAGTCTCCAAACGGCAGCCAGCCGGAGAGGGCGGGGAGACGGACCTAGAGTTTGCTGCCAATTATCACCTCGCTGTCGGCCCTGCCCTCTGGGCCTGTCCCTGCTGCCACCTCTGGGCCTGTGTTTCTGATTAGTGGCCCCAGCTGTGCAGCATTAGTTGCATTTTTCCAGGATGAATCTTGGTTGGGACTTCCTGCCACGGGTCTGAACCAGCTGCCTGCCTTTGCCGCCTGCTTCTCATCCCCGTCCCCTGGGCTGCCCCAAATGCCCGCACTCCTAGGGGGCTCTTCCTCAGACGCTCAGGGGTTTGTCTCCTGGGGCTGGGGGGCGACGTCCCTCAGCCTGCCTGGGGCAGCGCTCGGGACAGCCATTGCTCACCAAGCAGAATCCACTCAGCTTTTCAGATGTGTGGCTTCGGAGCGATTGGTGGGGCCCCAGACCTGAGCATCCATGCAGGTGCCAGTGGGCCAGGGGAAAGCAGGTCAAGGCCAGGGCTGTTTGGGCAGGTCTGAGAAAGTTGTTCAGGGAGGTCTCCAAAGGCAGAGGGCATCACATTCTGGCTTTCTGGGTCTGTCCTTTGTCCAGTCACGGTCTTGATTTTAATGGAGTCATAGTCTCCTGGTGAAAGCCAGAGCTGTATCAGTGCTCCCTTCTATGGCTTCCCCAGTATGCTTCAGGGGGGCCGCTCAGAGAGGACACCGACCCAACACCTGAGAGGTGCTGAGCTTCCTGGCCCGCAGGTATGGAAGTGTGAGCTGGAGAATAAAATCGCTTAGATGTCTTGTGATCCTCACTCTATTCCTGTGAGAGGACGGGCACAGGAGGCATCCCTTTCAGAGGAGGAAGCTGAGGATGGGGAATGAGTACGTGCGTGAATGAGGGAGTGCTGGATTGTGGGCTAGAACCTACTACATGTGAGGCCTGCTCAGTTCAGTGTGAGTTTGATCAATGTGCTTCCTCTCTGGACCCAACCAGACTTTGAGAGCCAGCCCAGAGCCCAGCCTGGCAGCTGGGGCATCCTCTTTCTTCTCACCCCTCTTCCCAGATTCCTGGCCTGCACTCAAACAGTCTGACAGCCCTGTTCCAGACAAGCTTGATTCTCACTGTTCCTCCTTGCCCCAACAGCCTGCCCTCAGCCATAGTCTTTGCGCTCTGCCAGGGTCTGCAACCTAGGACAGGTCTCTGGAAAGCAAAACCCCAGGAGGATTCTTGAGGCTGTCATCAGCCTGAATAGGAAGTCCTGAATAGGAAGCAGCCTGCTTGTGTCCCCTGTGCACAGGGCAGGCCCAGCACATGGTGTAACCCAGGCTGAAGAGTGGTCCAAGCAGCTGGCAGGAGTCAAGCAGAGAGTAGCACAGAGAACTGGCCACAGTTGGCATTGGGGACCCTAGGGAGTTGGGGAGAGCTGCTGGCTCTGGGAAGGAAACAGAGGCTGGAGGCGGGTGGCCTGAGGTCTCCCGAGGGAGAAGAGGCTTGTGTCCTGGAAGCATCTGGCTCTTGGAAATGCTGACCAGAGGAGAGCTGGTGGCAGCGCTCGGTGCCAGACGTTCTGGGTGGGATACTGTTCTGTTGTGGCCTTAGGGTCAGGGCTGACCAGAGAGGACCAGATGCTGCCGCTGAGAGCTGGGCGTGTTGCAGGCTATCCTTCACCTGGGCCACTGCAGGGCCACAGCCTTGGCCCATTCCAGGAGCCCTGGACAGCAGGCTTCTCAAACGGTCCCAGAGCATCTCCCGTCCCAGTGCGGTAGGTGGGGTCCAGCAGGGGCCAGAGACCCTGCCCTGGGGAAGCCTCCCTCCCAAGGGGGAACATGGTACCCCTGCCCTCAGGCCATTCTTCAACTAATGATGGGTTGACGCATCATAACCTGCAGGTCTCCTTCATCCTGGGACTAATGGTTTTATTCCTTCAATTCTTTTGTTATTTTCGGCAAAATGTGAGCTGTCTCTTTAATTATCTGCAAGGAATTGCCAACAACTCCATTTGGCTAGATTGAGACTATGAATGAAACTTGTGTTTGTCTCTCATGGTCTTGGTTGGTTTTAGCCTTTGCCGTCCCTTGGATGGCTGGTGACAGAGTGCTCTGTGTACAGATTGGCTAGTGGGAACACAGTGTCAGTTTGGCTGGGCCTTGTCAACAGGATCTTGGGGTGGGGTGGACCCCGCCGTGTGGACATTTTGCATGAGAAAGAAATTCCCCTTGTGAAAGATAACTCCTTCGGCCTCCATCACGTACCTGTGGAGACAGGGAGCTCACCATTTGCTGGTTGGTTTTAATTTCTGTCCTGTACTCTAGGGCTGCAGGCCAGGCCAGGGGGTCACTGAAGGCTCTCCTCTAGAAGAGGCTCCCACAGGGTCCCCTGGAGCCCCCTGGTGGTCACTGTGCAGGTGTGCCGCTCTCCCTGGGGTTCTCTGGCAGCCCTCAAGTGCACAAAGGGAGCTGCTTCTCTTCGCAGGGGCCTCCTTGTGCTCGCCTTGTGGCTGACAGAGGCCCTTGAGTTAGAGTTTCCTTGCGGCCCACCAGGCATAAGGTGGGCACGAGGCACAAGGTCTAGGTCAAGGCCCATCCTCTCTCCTTGCCGTGACCCACTTTGGGCACCTCTTCGTGAACATTCTCACCCTACCCTGCCACGTTCTCAGGGTGAAACTGAGATCTCTGTGTTGAAAGGCCCCTACCTTTTAACAGAGGGCGAGCACTTAAGGAAGAGGAAGGGACTGCAGACAAGAAAAGCCAGGAAGCAAGGCCATGTCATCCTTGCTCGACATCCGGCCAGGGCCCCTGGCACCAACTAGCCAGACAGCTCAGCCTCAGAGCTAACCTGCTCTGGGCTGAAATGTCCTGGTCACTGTTGGTCCAAAGAAGAGGAGGCCTTTCATACCTGGGAGACCAGGAGAAGGGGTGTAACGCCCACAGTGTCCTGGTTTGGAACTTGGCTGCCTGCCTGCAGCCCCAGGGATAGAGGGTCTCTGAAGGAGGACCTTCCATCTTCCCCACCACCAGCCACACCACCGTAGCCACATGTACCTTCTCGCCAACTGCAGCCTTTCAAAGCCATGCCTTGGTATGAGAGCAGGAGGACATTCTACCATATGGTAGAGGCTAGGCTGAGACTTTGAATCAGAATCACTGAACAGCTGGAGAGAATGGAAGGGAAGTGAGGGACCAGCGGGGCTCTAGTCGTCCGTTGGGCCAACCCCATGTGACGAGGACACTCCAGCCCAGCATCTGGAGCTGTCCCAGCACCCTCATGCCGGGGAGCACAGGAATACCTCGAGACTGCCCCATGCTCCAGTCCCACCGTAGACAGTGGGCAGTGAGGGCTTGTCTCTTGGCCCTCTCAGGGACTAACTCCACGTCCACTCGGTTTGGGCTTTTCATCCTGTCATAGCAGCACAGTAGGGAGTCTGGGCCTGTCCGATTGCTTTAGACAGCCTCCCCCAGCCGGAGCTGAAGCCCACGCCTGGAAGGCTTTCCTGCAGCCTGTGGGGTTTCCTCTCCAGCCCTCGGGCAAAAAACCATTCCAACAAAAACCTCCATAGCTTCCCAAGAACTTGCCATAATTTATAGGCACCAGGCAGCCCAAATCCATGCAGAGAAAAGTCACATTCCTCCTCAAGAAGAAACCCAGCCAGCTGAGTTGGAGGTGGTGGGGGGTGTGTGTGCAGATTCTGCGCTAAGGGGGTGGTCTTAGGACCAAGGAGGGCTAGTTTTAATTTACCCAAAAGGTGAACAAAGGGACGCTTTTTTCCTCAAAGGCAAATTCAAGCCACTTCCTTTAGAGAAGTCCAAAAAGATTTGCAAGTTTTTAATGAGTCTTTCCAGCACTGATGCCATTATCCAGTTTAACTTTTACAATAAACTGGGGAGACCAAGTGTTATCATCCCCATTTTAGGAAGGAAGAAACTAAGGTTCAGGGAGCCTAAGTCACTTCTACACTGGTGAGGTACCAAAGGAGGCAGACTGCATAGCTGGGTCTGCAGCTTCCAGAGCCCACGCTGGGGGTGCGCCGAGGGAAAGGGGACCCCAGGATATGGAGGACATTGGGTCAGGAGAGAAGGTCTTGTGGGACTGCGCGGGAAGAGGCGAGTGAGTGCCAGACACTGCCGCCCCTCCCCCTTCCTCTCTTCCTCTTCCACTGAGTTGACCTTTAAATTATGGCATCAGCTGCCATGCCAGACACGCTGTGATTTCCCCTTACTCCATCTGCCTAGCCTTCTACTGGTGCAGTTTCTCCTCTTGCTGCTTTCCCCTCCCTCCTTCCCACTCACTCCTTCTCTCTCCTCTAACGGGACAGCTACCTGCTCAGGTGTCCCCATTCACAGCATGCCAGCCTTGCAGGAGGCCCTGCAGCAGGTGGGCATTGCTGGCCTTACTCTGGCCGCCCTCCTACCCCGCCCCGCGCTGGGACACTGCGGTTCCCAAAATCACATCTGCAAGGTCCCGCTCTGCCTTCCCTCCGGGGGCACCGCAAACCTTCCCACCAGTCCCTCCAGGTTGCCTGCTGTCCAGTGGGGCTCTTTCTGCTTGCTCCTGCAGCTACCCCAGCCTCACCCCTCCCAAAAGCCTCAGGCAGGGATGTACCCTCCATTTAATGTTCATTTACATTTGGCCCCAGGCCTAAAGGATATTTTTTGCCTACCACTGTAGAATATAGCAGACATTAAATCTTATCAGTTTAATTTTCTCCCAGATAATAGGACAGCCTTTGATTTTTTTTTTTCAAACTATGGAAAAAGTGTCAAAGAAAAGTGGAACATTAATCAAGGGACTTTGATGAAAGGAAAGAAAGTGTTTTCCTAAGAGCCCAACATGTGGTGCAGCTGCTGGTGGATATTTAAATGACGTTTTTCATATGTTGCTGTAAAAAAAAAAATCTCTTTGAGTCGATTCTGGAAATATATTCCAATTTGCTACAATGCCAGTGGTTTTAAAATTATTTAGAAATAAAATGTGTTTATGATTTCTGCTCTACTTTGTATATTTGTCTGCTGCAGACCTCTTTCCTTTGAGGAGTGCTTCGCCTGTCTGTCCCAGAAGCTGCGAGGCTCTTTAGGACAGAAACACTCAGCCCAGGGGTCCTCAAAGATGGGAACCATGTTTTCTTCCTCTGTGGCCTTTGGCCCAGCTCATCACTCTGTCCCAGAGGTTTCATGACAACAGGAGGGATTTAGGCAAAGAAAGAAAAGAAGGTGGTGGGGGATGTCATTATGAGTAGGCATGTCTGGGGAAACCTTTATAAAAGGCATGATTTCTCCTGCAAATGAGAAAGAAATTAACTCATTCAAATCCTAGGGTCCCTTACAAGCCTGCATACCTGAGTGGAGGAAATCCAGAGGCCTCCGGGCTCTCCTGTGTGAGGCTTATCGGAGTCCAGAAGAGAGCCCGTGCCACTTGGGATGGGGGAGACCTGAGTGTTAGCCTCATTTTTGGAGGGGAAGTCCCCTCCCACCCTGCTGGAATCCCTTCCTCAGAAGATCATTTAGAGCTTGCCCAACTCCTGCCCTCTGGAGGACCAGCTTCATAACCCTGCCGTCCTTGGGAACTTGCCGATCCTCACATCAGGGGAGGGAGAGCGTGTTCTGAGATGCCTCCTTTGCAGGATGCACGTTGAGGCCTCTGCTGCAGGCGCTCTGACCAGGAGGGCAAGGCCTGAGCAGCAGCAGTGAGGGATCGGTTTCCAGAGAGAGAAAGGCCCCACAGACCCTCCCCAGGGTCAGGAGGGCAAATGGCCTGGAGGCTTGCTGTCCTTCCCCAAGGCCAGGCTGCCCCTGGGAGATCTGGCCCGGGCCCTGCCCTGGCAGTGGGTCCTGTCCTTGCTGACCAGTGGGGGGCACACTCTCCCTAGTTTTCCTCTCTCCACTGGAGTTTGGACCTGAGGGAATGTGCAGGGGTGCTGTTGCCTCTCCCCTGCCAGGGGCTTCCTGGGGGCGCACGTGGGAGATACGGGTGGAGGCCTGATCCTTCCCCATCTGCCAGGGCCATCTCCAGCCCCCTAGCTGCTGTCTTCTCTTGTACTGGCCTGTGGCATCCCCCAGGTCCTCACAGGCAAAATCATTTATGGGTATATGTGGTTTGGGTGAGAGGAAACATCTGCTCAGACGTAGGGCTGAGATGAGCATTGCTGAATTTTTTTGGCTGTGAGGTCAAGTCCAAACTCCAGCCTCCACTCCTTTCAGAACAGTCTGCCCCTCCCTCCTAATCTTATGTCCTGTACTTCTTACCTCTCCCTGCTTGTTCCACACTGTGCCCCGAGTGTCCAGCCCAGTCCTACCTCTGCTCTGGGCTCCAGAGAAATGCCTTCTAGTTGGCCCATCCAGGGCCCCACCTTCTCCAAAGGTCCTCATTGTCCTGCTCCAGAGAACATGCTGAAGGAAGCTGGGGAAGGAACAAGTCCAGGTTTTGCCTAGGCAGTTACCTGTCTATGTTGTTCTTGTCTTACATCCTTGTACAGTGAACCCCTGTGCAGGGTGGTGAGGGCCCTTCCTTTGTTTCCCCCTGACACTGCTTGGTGCAGGCTGAGGCTCAGAGCAGATGCTCCTGGGGGGTTTTACAGTAGCCCCTTAGACAAAACCTATGGTGCTCAGGGAGCCTGAGTCCCAGGACGTTGCTCTAACGTAGCTGTCACAACAGTCCCATGCTCTTGCCCGTCACTGATGCAAAATGCTATATGACAGAAGACTGTTGGGGGCTCACAGGAAATGATTCCCCCATCCTAAGACAGAGACACAGGAAGACAGGTCCTTTGCCTTCCTCTGCTCATATTCATACCTAGATCAGATGCCAAGAATTCCTGCAGCATCTGGAGATGAAGCTGAGACACAGGAGATCAAGTGGAATTGCAGAAATGTGGAGCGGGAGAATAAGAGATCATCCATTTCTCTCACCGTTGCGTCTGGTAGGAGATGGATGTCGTGTTATTCACAGCTATATAGCAGCCACCTGGCAGGGTGAGAGTTGGGGTGGTGCCCAGAGAAATCCCGTGGCTGCCACTGAACTGGGACTGCCTGATACCAGAGCCTTCCCTCTCTCCCTTCCTCCTTCTTTCCAGAAAGAGAGAAGAGGTCTGAGTTGTGTCTTAGACCACCTGAGACTAAATGGGGATGGCCAGGCCTGCCTCGCTGGGCCATTGAGTACTATCTCAAATAACACACATACGAAAGGCTCATCAGATGGTCCTTCCCTTCCCCATTCCCCTGCTGTCTTGTTTGCAAAACCATCTTTGTATGTCTTCTGTGCTGCATGTTGAACGTAGTCATTAGTCTGGAAAAGGCCTCAAATGGAAAAATTCCCGTGCCTGCCCAGTCTTGAGTCAATCAGATCCAAAATGCTTTCAACAAGAAGGAGCACTGCAGAGCCCCACGGTCATCAGAGCACTGTATTTTGTGATTTAATGTCATCGAAAGATGAACTGTATCTCACAGTGGACCCGAGAAAACAAAGGTTGCCCCTCCATAGTTGCTGCATGACATTTGCGGTAGCCCCAGTGGCCCCATGCCGTGCTGTGCTAGGGATGGGTCTCAGCAGCCCAGGTCATACTCTAATAGTTGCCCCTGAGAATACTAGCAACTGGGGGCCTGGGCCTGGTGACAACATGCCCAGCAGGGTAAAGGGCAGAACCCTGCCTCACCTGTCCAGTGCTCTTGACTTTCGAGTGTTAAGTACAACTCAATGTTAACTGGACCCCCGAGGAGTTAGCTAAACCTTGTGCCCTGAAAGCCAGAGGCAACCAATGAAGCAAGGTGGTAAGGTTCCAAGTTTCACCATGAACTGGCAGGTAGAAACAAGCCTGAACTGCAGCCAGAAGGGTTTGAGTGAGTGCAAGGAGACATCTTGAAAAAATGGATGGACCACTGGTAGAAATGGGCAACCAGTAACATTTTCTCTGCTTCTCTTTTAGGCTTGGGTGTCTTTAAAGGTGGGAGGGCTACTCAGAAGGCAGGTTTGGAACTGATGCTCTCCTAAGCCAGATGCTAGAGTTAAGTGACCTCCTGACCCTCTTGCCCCTCTCCAGGCCTGGAGAGGCCATGCACTCAGTCTCAGTTCCGAAACACCAAGGCTGAAGGGTTGTATGGCCTGTCTCTTATTTACTGGGACTTTCAGGAAACCCAAATGCAAAACAATTGGAGTGGGGGGGAGGCTTTAAATTTCTCCAAATGAAAATACTTTCCAGTTGGGTAAATTCCTTTGTGGGGTTACTTCCTAGCATTTTTCTCTCTCTCAGTCGTGTTAGAAGTTTTGTCATCCAGTTTCATGAACACACAGAAGGACAATGGGAGCTACAATTCTGTAAATGTGCCTCTATCTCTGGCAGGGAAGGTTGCGAGGAAGACAATGGTGAGCTCTCTACTGAGAGCTGGATTCTAGGAAGAAGGAGAGCACAGCTCGGGGAAGGACCCTCGTGGACATCTAGACATTCAGGTGGGAGAGGAGCAGACAGTGCTCACCTTGAGCCAGGGGCCTTAGCGATGGGAAACTCAGAGCAGAAGGGGATCTGGGCTAGAGAAGGCAAAGGTAGTATGTCGAAGATTTCATGAACGTTGAAATAGGCCCAGTAGAAGGACTCAGTGACTCTGGGTGTGAAGTTACTCCAGTTTTGGAAGCTACTCCAAGGGCATTCCTCTGGATATAAAAACACATTACATTAGAGTTCTCTTGGCCAGTGTTTGCTGTTAGTTTTAAAGAAAAGTCTTCTCTCTCTCTCTCTCTTTTTTTAATGCTCACCCATGTGGTAAATTGTAAAAAGGCCATAAATTCTTCTACTCCCCAATGGCCTTGCAATGTGACATTGTTGATCTTCCCATCAGGAGCCGCAGTCCGTTTCCCCATCTCTTGAAGCTCTGCTGACCCAGTGACTTACTTTAGACCTTGAGACATTAGCAAACTTGATACAAGCTGAGGCTTGGCAAGCCCCCATGTACAATGGTGTTAAGCTTAGAGCCCTGCGACCACTGTGTGACTGACTGAGCCTGAGCTAGCCTGCTGGAGGATGAGGGGCCACATGAAGAGAACTGAGTGTCCCCTCAGGTATGAGCGAGGCCATCGGTGTTCATCCAGTTGCTAGCTGACTTATCAGCTGACTGTAGACACGCAAGAAAGCCTAGTGAAGATCAGCTGAGGCAGCCCACACCAGAATAACTTCCCACCCCATCTAAGAATCACGGGCTCAATAATTAAATGGTTATCAAGCCACTCATGTTGGGGGTTGATCGTCACGCAGCGAAAGCCAACTAACTCAACCTCAGCAACTCATTGTGTGTTGAACTCCTAGATTGTGTTCAGTCAAGATTTTCCAAACAGAGCTGAATTTTGTAGAATCCACTATAGAGATAATCACCTGGATAAGAGGATATGTGACATTGGGTGGCGGTAATGGGTGTTGATGCTAGTACTGGTGTTGATAGTTGTGGGATTTTTGGTGATAGCAGTGGGGGTCGTGATGCTGGCAGTGTGCAGTGATGTTTGTGATGGTGTGTGATGGTTGTGGTGCGGATGAGAAAACTAGCTCCAAGCCACATCGGTGAGGATGGTGATGTAGAAGTCGATGGTGTTTATGAAAGTGATTATGATGGTGGCAAGGCTTGTGGTGGAGATATTAACAGTCACAGTAATGATAAGTGGGGAGGATCATGGTGGCAGTGGTCATGACTTTTGGTGATGGTGATGATAATTATGGTGAAAACAATGGAGAAGGTGACAAAGATGGGGATGATGAAGGCAGTTGATGTTTACTGGATGTTGGCAATGGTGATAATTGTCATGACCGTTGTGATGGTGATGAAGATGACACTTTTAATGGCAATAAACTACAGATGTGCTCTTTATGGTGAGCAAGCCCCATGGCCTGGATTTCTCCTTCCCATTATAACACCAAAACCTAGCTTCCAAGATAAGAGGGGTTTTCTGAGAAAATAACCTATGAGCTGAGAAGATTAGAACCTTGGACTTCACTTCCTTTTTCGACAAGGATTGACGAACTAGAGCCTTAATTGAAGTGGGAAAGGAATGGGGAACCTCAGCTATCAGCACTGGCTGCCTCTTTGAAGGCAGAATGAGAGAAAAGCCATGCAGGGCACACAAAAGGCTGGCCAGCTGGTGGAGAGAAGAGAAGACAGATCTCCTATCACCTCAAGCCAGAGGCCACAGGTCTGGGTCTCCTAGAGCTCTAAGAGCATGCTCCTCTGCCCTGGAAAAAGCCCAGCAGCTAGAGGGAGAGAGGCATGGACCAGGAGAATATGGCCAGAGTGAATCACTGTGGCCGTGTGTGGGGAAGGCCTCAAGGGACCAAAGGCTCAGTCTTGATGTGGCTTGGAATGCTTATCATCTGGCCACCTGAGTTGGGAGGGGCCCACTTGTGACTTCGCTCTGCCCCAGCCACGCTGCAGTATGAGCTGTGGAGTGCACTCTGAGCCAGAGGATGGGGAGAGAGTGAAATAAGATGCTGACGACAGACTGCTGGCTTGGTGGGCAGTGTGATCCTTGGGGCCATGCGGAGGTCAGACATGGGGAGGACAGGGTGGGCCAGAGCTATCCCAGCTGCAGTGCAGCTGCTCCCTGACCGGTCATCCAGACCTTACCGAGGACTGGGAATGCTGTGGTGGTTTTATCACTAAACGCGGGTCCTCCTGCTGGTCTGCTGAATACAGTTCTGGCTTCTCTGTTGGTTCCCAGGATCCTGCTCTGTGAATGCACACCCATGTTTCCCTCTGGCCAAATGGGACCTCCCACCCACTTACCTGCTGTCACTGAACACAGAGGCATAGATGGAAACTCTGTGGAGTATGCTGGGCTGGGGATACCTTGTTCCCATGGCAGAGCCCCCTTCTCAAACATGATCATGAACAGGCCCAAGACAGGTGTCAACAGAAGTGGGGAGAGAGTAGGGGAGGGCCAAAGGAAGGGGTAGTGCCCAGAGCTTGTGGAAGGCCCTGAGATATCTGCAGAACTAGACTAGGAAATAAAACTCTAAGAGATGTTTCAAAGGCCCTGTAGGCAGAAGAAAGACACGTCTTGAGCCCCAGTTGGGACTTGAGAAAGCTGCAGAATTTCAGAACATGGGTTAGTGTCTTTAGCTAGCTTGAAAATTAGCTCATTTCTGTTCCTGGGTCTTAATGAAGGCATATCCTGTAAAAAGGTGCTTGCCCAAGGGGTGAGTTGGAACTGACGTGTAGCCAGGCCAGACTCTCCTCATCAAGGCCCATGCCCTGCTACTGGGCTGCACCCTCCCAGAAGAAGGAACGTCTTTTTCTAATCCCACAGAGGCATTGTATAGGCTAGCTGAAGCTCTGGTTTAAATGTGCCTAGAGTATCAACTCCAGCTGAGGTTGTTTCCATCCCTGTTGCTCCATTCGGGCACTCAGCCTTCAGCTGGTCAGTTAGAAGAAGGAACAAGACAGAGTCTTTTGAGCTCTTTCCTACGAAAGCCTTGAGTGAGCTGAGTCAGCCTGATATCTGCAGCCAGCACAGATGGGCCTGCTTTCAAGATACTTTCTATAGTCAAAAGAAAGAGACCATGATTATCTAAATGATTATTGAAGTATCATGATGTTCAGGATAATGATAAGAGCATATGATAGGGAATTTACTTTACCTGAAGGCCAGGTAAGATAACCATTTCTGAGGAACAGACACTGCTATTGGAATGTGAATAATGTGTGAAAGTTGGCAAAAAGAAGAGAGTGAGGATGGGGGGATGGGGACAAGTGTGGTGGGCAGGGGAAAAGCACGTGTGAAGGTGTGAAGAAGTTGGCACGTGGTGGGTCCAGTATGGCTGTAGTGAGAGGACACCTACTCTCTGAGATCAGAGGGTAGTCAGGGGCCAGTGTACAGAAATCTGTATGTCAAGGTAGGTGTTGATCTGATCTGTGTTCTGAAAAATCTTCCCAGCTGCCAGTTGGAAGTGGACTGGGGGCAGGGAGGTGGCAGGCTGGTTGATGGTGGCTTCATTAGTAAGGCTGCATCAGTGGAATTTTTACTAAAAGGGGTTCTGGGAATCTAGTCTCCAGTCTTCCATACTCCAGACTTGGGAGGGACCAGCTTTACTCTTTCTCAGACTTCATCTTGGGCTGGGATCCCTGACTCTATTTTATAACCATATTTTTAAAATGGAGAAGAGAGACAGAAACAGGAAGAGCCCGGCACTTTGTACATTGCAGGGTCTTGCTCAGTATTTGGCAAATGAAGGAATGGTAGAGAAACACAAGGCGGTGTCAGTGAAAAACAGCAGTGCAGATGCCCCCTCTTCGTGCAGTTTAATGAAGTTCTGTACAAGTTAGGGGGGTAGAGATATAAGGTCAATATGGAGAAGGGAAAGAGGAACTTAGACTTTGCAGAGGAGCTTGCATTAAAAGAAATTGTTATTGGGGCACCTGGATGGCTCAGTCAGTTAAGAGGCCAACTCTTGGTTTTGGCTCAGGTCATGATCTTAGGGTTGTGAGACTGAACCCTGCATCAGACTCCACATTCAGCCTGGAGTTTGCTTGAGATTCTCAATCTCTCTATCTGCCCCCCACCTCCCACTAGCACTCTCTCTCTCTTTCTCAAAAAACATGATTTTTCAAACAATCCTTAATAGGTACATTTTGGGGCAGTTGGGGGAAGGGGAGGGAAAAAGCAGGGGCAAAGAAGTGAGGTGGTTGGGACTCTGGCCCCCTCTGGGATCACCCTCCCCAGTGTTCCTGCTACCAGAGCCTTGGGTTCCCCCACTGTGCCATCCACCTCTCAGGAGCTCCAGAGCTTTCTCTCTCAAGTCCACAGTCTCTATATGCAGGGGAGGTGGGCAGTGGAGGGCATCCAGGACAGTGCTGGCTGTTCTGGAGGCAACATCTCTGCCTGGGACTCTTCTTTCAACCAGTTGAGGCCACTCTTTGGACCTGTCCCACCAGAAACCCAGCTACATCCAGATAGACAGGCCATGACTTAGCACATGGAGTTTCAGGAGCCACACGGGCCCCAGGGATGAGATGAGTGTGAAAGAAGTGCCATCCACACTTAGAGAGACTCAGAGCGCCAGTGGGGACCCAGGTGAGGGTCAGGGGAGAGACCCATAGACTTTTTTGTTTTCCTCAGATGTGGGCAAGGTTCATTTTAATTGCAAAGCCTTCATCTACAGCACATTCCGTAATGAACACACAGGAGAGCTGTGGCTTTTGAACATATGAATATATAAAAGTCTCTTGAAATTCAGGTAATCAAGATGAGAGCATTCCACAAGGAAAGCACCCCTCATTTTTCTGAAGACTGTTTTACATTTTAAAAGATGACTAGGCATACTCGGAATTTCAGAGTAGTAGGATGGACCTTGCAGCCCAGAGAAGAAGAAAACCTTTTTTTTTGTATTATTAGGCAAATGCGTATCAGCAACTCCACTTGATAAAGTGAGATGGATGCCCTCCTTGAATCAGGCAAGGGCAGAACACTAAGTGAAAGACATGCTGGGTGCGGATGGGAAAGCAGGGGAAAGGGAGCACCAGATACCAGATACCAGGCTAGGGGCCCTGACAGGGAGGGAGAGGGTGAGGAGGCTTTGCAGGAGGTTGGAGGAGGGGTTGTAGAGATCTGGGCCAAGATTCCTGCAGGCAACTTAGAGCCAGAAAGCTTGAGAGGTGACTGGAGGGCAGAGTGGGGTGGGTAGGGAAGGAGCCAGGCTGTTCCTAGGAGCCCAGGCCACCTTGGTGGCCTCCCTGTCACTCCCTCTGGAATGCAGTGGAAGAATATAAGGTCTTGGCCTTTCCTGGGGTCTGGAGTCTGGGGATAGGAGATAGCAGCCTCCCTGTGCTCTGGGTGCTGGCAATAGGAAGTGGCCTTGGATCTGACCCCTGGAGAAGGGGGTGCTAAGGACAGGGAGAAAGAGGCAGGGCGGTGGAGCTGCGGATGCACACGTGAGGGAGGCTAGGGAAGCTGGATCCCTCTACAACAGTCGTTAGGTTTTCAGAGTTGGGTCCAGTGGGACTCCTCGCCCCTGAGGGCCTCCAGAACAAGGCCAAGCTCTGAGCACCCACACTCCAGTCTGGGGGGATGGAGACACTTGATGGAGCCTGGCAAGCTCCCTATGGCTGCAGAGCCTGTAGCCTGAAGGATCGGGGACCATCCCCAAGATGGAGACACTTGATGGAGCCTGGCAATCTCCCTATGGCTGCAGAGCCTGTAGCCTGAAGGATCGGGGACCATCCCCAAGACTGTGGTGACACTGGGCACCTAGGAGGAGAGGAAGGGCCAACCAGGCAATGGAGAGCTTCAGGACTTGAGCTGGTGAGGGAAATTGGTCTTCTGGGTCATTTTAGAGAAGGGACAAACCTGGTGAGGGTCGAGGGACATGAACCATCAGGTGTCCATTGCGCAGTGCCTTTCCTTGTCTGTTTTCCATCAAGTCATGGGCTCTACTTTCTCACTAATCCTTCTGTAGTGGGTTCAGGCCTCTGCACAAATATTGGGTGTCTCCCTTGTGCCGGCACTGCTTGAGGGACTTAGGGAACATAAGTGAACAAGAGACACCAAGATCCCCACCCACACGGGGTTCACATTATAGTGAGAGCCCAGGCAGTCTGGAGGAGCAGTAGGTGGGAAGTGTTGTGAGTCTGGGAGCAAGGACGGCGCTCTGGCCTCCGGGAGGAGACGTAAGGGCAAGACCCAGTCCTGGGCTTCAAAATAGTGCTAAGAGGTCTCAAGGTAGAGATTCCGACTTGGGGGATGGGTTTGGACGGATCCTGAGTCTCAGGTACAAGGTATTTATCAGACTGCAGGTACGAGATCAAGGCTGCCAGAGGATAAGCCTGCTCTCCTCATGCTCCTCCTTCCTCTAGCCAGCCTGAGGGTGAGTGCTGAGCCGCTGGCTGTCCCCGGAGAGCAGACCATCCTTTCTTCTATGCAGTCCTCAGTCTTCTACCCGCACATGGAGAAGTTGGACCAGGTAGCTCTGCTAGCGTGATATCAGGCTGTGACAGAGTCAACAATTTCAACAGAAGATCCCCAAAGAGAGGCATTTCTTCTGGAATGCCTCAGATGCTTTTGTTTGCCTCCTGGGCGCTCTGGCAACTAGGGTTTCCTATCAGCCCCTGACTGCCAGTGAGGTGAGGGTTGAGATTTGTCTCCATGTTGCAAATGAGCATATCCAGTCCCTGACCATTTGTGGTGAGCTTCTGGGAGAATTGGCCTGGCTGCTTTCCTCACACAGGTGGGACCCAGAGCAGGAGGCTGGAGTGGAACATACCTTAGGCCTCCCAGATGCAGTGAGAAAAGGAGGGTAGGTAGGGCCCAAGCCCTACAGTCTCAAGGTGATGCCTATGGTATGAAGGACCCTACATGTGCACTTTGGAGGAAGGAGAATGTGTCAGGAAATCCCATGTCTTCCTCTCACTCCCTTTCCCCTGGTTCCTAGGGGCTGGGGTGAGCTGAGAATGGAGACTGGGGACCAGGAATCCCTGGTGGCCTGCCCCACGGTAGAGGGAAGGGTGGGACATGCCATGGAAGTCCTGGTCAAGGTTCTTGAAAGAACAGCAGTGGTACATGTGTCCAGCTTTGGCCCATCATCGGCCTTCTGGTGTGCTAGAGCTCTTGGGCAAGCTTGGCATGACCTTGACCCTTGGCCACTTGTCTCTCCACTCTGCTTCTCAGCCTGAGGCTGGTCCCCCTCCCTAGCACTTTGTCTCCTCCCTTGGACTATCTTTACTCCCTCTGTATTTGTGTCTGACCCTCTTTTTCTTCCTACTTAGGATCTCCCTCCCAATTAGTGGTCAATCTGTGTGATTATTGCTGCATCTATGCCACAAAACCAGTCTCTTGAGAACATTGACTGGATTCCTCTAGAAGACTCTAAATGGCTCTGCTGAGATGTGCCATCTTTTTGTGTCATGGAGTCCTCCCAGCCCGGGAGTACAGCTTTCTCTGGTGGGTCTTTGCTCTTCTCTGGAGTTGCGGTGGCATTGCACACCCCCTGCTCTGGCCCCTTCTCCATGCTCTTTGCCTCCGATCCTCAGCCCAAGCTGCCTGCATCCCTCCCTCTGCAGGCAGCCTCCTGGCTGACTTCACTCCCTGTCACATTCCTGGCTGTGAAAGGGACCTCTTCCAGGGCCCTGGGGAGATGACATGAGTTTGTTTGTTTTTCTCCTGTCTCCACTTCAAGGGCTCCACTGGCAAAAACAACACCCTGATGATTTCCAGCTCTTCCCCTCCTTTGCCCTGAACATGGGAAAGACGTCCTCCACTCTCAGATGTGTCAGCTGAGGAAAGAGGAGAACAGGGGCTGGCTTTAGGAAGGTCACTTGCTCCCACTGCCTTTTTGAGGAGCAGTCATAGAATCACTTGTCATCCGCAAAGCTCTCCCTGTGGGTCTAGTCCCAGGAGCCCCTCAAGGGAGACAGGAATACCATTGTTTAAGAAGAAAGGCTAGAGGAAGGCAAGCCTCAACCCAAAGGAATGAATCTTATGGGAAAATACCGATTTGAGGATCAGAACACTTTTCCAATACCTCACACAAAACTGTGCACGAACAAACCTCCTCATAGCAATGGTGCATGTTCTTGAACTGTGCTAAACCTCGAAAATCATGACTATAAGAGCCTTCCCTCTAATGGGAGGGCTGTCACACAGAACCAGTGAGGAGGGATTGTGCATGGGGCACAGTGTGTGTTCACCGTCTAGGTGCCAAAGATGAGCTTGCTGAGGACCAGACTCTCTTTTACAGGATAGAGAATAGTCGCGGTTCTCTTTAAGGGATAGTGTTTGGGTCAAAGAGGCTAATGCTGAGAGCCCAGTGGAAGGACAAGGTGAATGAATACAGACATTCTAAATACTATATCATCCTCCACAACCTTGGCATCGATGGGGCTGCCGTCTGGGGCCTCAGGCCTTTTGTTGAGAATGGCCTAAGTTCTAGGGTGAGGAAGAAATTGAACTATCTCCAAGGATAGAGCAGAGCTTTACTGCCACTTTCCTGGTGTACAAACCCCAGACAAGCCCAGAGGCCACAGAGAAATGGTCCCAGGGCCAGAGAGCCCTTTCTGATGGCAAGTGTGTTTCTGTGAAACAGTGAATACAGGGATACTCTAAGGTCAATTAGGAGCCCTTAAAGAGCCAAACCAGAGCCACAGGGTTGTCCAGTTCATCTCCCATGGATTCTCTGAGAACAAAGGAAGACTATGGGGCTCACGGTGCTGAAATAGGCACTGATAGAGGAAAACACAGAGAAGTAGAGGAGGAGAGATTCAGCTTCTTCAAATCCTCAAAGTTCAGGCCTGTGTCCCTCACTTTGCCCAGGGCCCAGCCACTTGGCCTGAGGAGAAACTGTTGTTCACTTGAGGTTGTAGAAAAGAAACAGTGTCATCTTGAGCTCCCTTAAGTACCTGTTTTTTGTGTCTCCCCTGGTGGACAAGATTCTGGATTAATTATTCCCACAAGACCAGATCTCATGGTCCTTCCCTCTAAGTCCTTTGCCTGATGAGAAAACAAGAAATAGCCTTTAGGGAGTCCCTATCTGTCCTGATCATTAAAATACAGTTCTAATGAGTCCTACAGCTCAGGTCTGACACCCCTGGGGATCTGTTGGTCAGCCTGAAAAAGAGAGCAGTCATGGATGTGAGGCAGATGCACAGGAACACAAAATGGACAGTGACCGCAGCTGCCACTGAAAAGAGAGACAAGGAATCAGACTGTTACACTATTAGGACAATGCAATCAGGCCTGCCATTGTGGTCTGGTCAAGGAAGTAGGGGAGAGGGAGTGACTGGATCTGCCTGGGAATTAGAAAGTCTTCCCAGATGAGATGACCTTTGAGCTAAGTCAGGGATGATGAACAGGACATACGTGATGATGGGGAGGGCGCATGTGTGGGCAACAGGCTCAAACTAGTGATTCCTGCATTTTTGCTAGACTTCCCAGCTGGGCTCTTCCATAGATTAACCAACAGAGCTGGACTTTAACAAGGAGATACAGATGTGCTCTGCCTGCTGGCCTGGCTCTCCGCCCTCCTCAGTTCCCAGGGAGGTGGGTGATGACAGATGGACTCATGACTCTCCCTAGATTGAGGGATCCAAGGGGCTGAACTGACCCTAGGAATGATGATTGCACCCAGGGGAGAGGGTGCGGGGTATCTGGAGACCATATGGGAAGCTGGGAAGCATTTAGGGGAAGAGGATTGACGCAGGGGGAGGAGGTTACTGGGAGCCAGTTTCCCAGTAGAGGCCAAGAGTCACTCCCAGGGTCAACTCCATCCTCCTGTCCAGACGGAGAAATGGGGGAGGGGTACTGGGACCCTATGAGGCTGCTGGAGAGCTGTCATTGTGGGGCTGGGGCAAAGAGTGGGTGATGAGATCTCCTGTGTTCGAGTCGTTGGTGGTTGGCCCACACCACTCCCATCAGACTAGGGTCTGCCAGGGGTAAGGAAGGCTCAGTGTGTGGTCAGTGAAAAGAGAGTTTGAAATGTAGATATTTAACTTCTACACACCTGAATTAGGGCTTTTGATTTACCTTTTCAAGACTTACCCCTTCCTAGGCTTTCCTATCTTAAGATGGTATCACCATCCCAACAAAGTTGCTCCATCTAGAAATCTAGGAGTATTTATGGATTCTCTATGCTCCTTTATTTCCTACATTGTCTTCATCATCAGGTTCTCTTGATTCTCCCTCCAACACACATCTCTAGTCCACTTACTTCTTCCCATTTCCACTGATGCCATTCTGGTCCAAGTTTCTATAATTTCTCATCTGGAAATTTCCCTTTAACTGGTTTCCCCATTTCCTTTGCTGCCTTTTACTACCCATTTTACATGGAATTCAGAGCAATTTAAAACAAAAAAGAAATCGGATTACTTTATTTACCTGCCTAAAGTATTTCACATCTTACTTAGAATAAAAGCCATACTCCTTAACATGGTCAAAGAGGATCTGCATGATTTGGCCCATTTGTTCAATGTCATCTCACATGAATCTATCCCAGCACATGATGCTCCTACTGTTCTTGTCTTCCAGATCCTTGAACAAGTAGTAGAGCCCTTTCTTACTGCCAAAACTTCACCCATGTTGTGGCCTCCCTTCCTCTTCATTAAGGTGGCTTCTTCTCACCCTTGACACCTCCATGTGTGTACCTGCTCTACTCCTCTTCCATAGTACACTCTTCTTTTCCCTCATAATAGAATTTGAAACTCATTTTCTTGTTAACTGTCTCTTTCATTAGACTCTAAACTCTGTCAAAGCAAGGCCATGTCTAATGTGTTCACCATCAGCTAGTGGACTGCTTTGCATGCAGAAAGAACTAGGTAGGTATTTATCCAAAACATGAATCAATGGTATTTCTCCTTATGCGGGCCTAGGAAATCACCACTCTTCCCTGTTAGGAAGAGCTGGCTAGCCCCAACATTGTCTTCAGCTATTATTGAGGTTTGTCCTACATTTTTCCACACTCCCTTCACCATATCTAAGATAATAAGTTAGACTTTTCAAGAATTACCAAAGCTCTGTGGGTTTCCAAGGCTCTCTTCATTTTGATGTCCTGTCTAGTGTTTCTAAACATAAGCAGTATTAGTTGCATGAACATTGTGATGGGGTCAATCTTTTCTCAGCCTGAGTCTGGCTGGGATTTCCATAAATTTTTTCTTTTCTTAGAAATGCTCCCTGTCTAGAAGAATGTGGGTGGTGTGAGAATAGGAGGACTTGATCTTTGAGAACCATTTGGGCAGCAGTATTGGAGGGGACCAGACAGCTAATCCTGGTGAAAAGGACTCTGTGACCCAGAAGATGCCTCAGATGCATCCAGGAACAAGGGAATTACTGCCTTACTTCTCTGAATTTTCAATTCCAACATAGCTGTCGCCCTGTTATGAGCAGTTATGAGCAGACCAGCCTCCAGGGAAGTACAGTGATGAGGCTAAGAGCTCAAGTTTGGGAGGTAGACTGCCTGAGCTCAAAACCTGTATATCTGTATGTAAGTCACTGGCTCTCTGCACATGTCTTCATCTGTCTTCTGAGTACCTCTTCATGTCCATCAGATCTTGATCCTGTTCTTTGCCCCCATGACTTTCCCTATAGAGCCCATGTGGAAGGAGCAGTTGGTGGATTGGGATATCCTGAGTATCTGCCTCTTACATGGTTACTTTCAGTGCCTTGGGTCCAGGAAGGGCAAAAGCCTAAAACCTGGGCCCGAAAACAGAGGATGTTACCATATTCTTTTTCTATATCCTTGAACCTTGGCTCATACATGCTCTCCACATGGACTCAGTAAATTTTTCTCCACTAACCAGGAACTCCCCCTGAAACAGAAAAATATCACAACTTACTTCTTACTTTTTATAAAGAAAGTTTGTTCATCCCCCCCCACATTATGAAAGCAATTCATAGAAATACAGAAACTGTCTAATGGTAAGAAATTTATTCGTGTAATTCATTACACAAATAAAAGAGAAAAATGCATCATCATAGCCATAGATATTTAATAAAGTTCAACATATATTTTTAATTAAAAAATTTCAATTTGTTGGACCTACCATGGTATTTTTCGTCCTCGGTAAAGAATATCAAATGTTATCCAAATCACTTGATTTGGAACATTAAAATACTAGAGGCATTCCCATTAAAGTCAGGGAATACTATTGCTGCAGTTTTTCAGCACAGTTCTGGACAGCCCAGATGATGCAATAAGAAAAGAAAAATTGAGTAGCATAAATATTGGAAATGAAGAGGAAAAAAACCCATTATTTTCAGATTATTAAATTGCCTCCATATTGAACATCTATTTCTTCTCCAGCATCTGTTGCCTCTTCTTCCCAAAAAAGCTTGCAAAATTCACTTGAGGATCTACTCCTTCACACACTTTTAATCTATGTGGTCTCTATGGAGCTCCTTCCTCAGCAACAGTAGTGAAGCATGTGACCCTAGCCCAACCAATCAAAACACTCCATTCTCCCGGGTTATTTGGCGATGGCCATGTACCAACCATAAAAAGAGTGAATTTTATATATCCAAAGATCAAGGATAAAGATGGAGAAAAACCATGTCCTCCTGATGTTAGTTGTTGTCCTGGACTTTCCATTGTCAGAGCAAATAAATTTCTTGTTCACTTAAGGCAGATTAAAAAAACTAATAGCATTATTGAGATATAATTCACATATTATGTAATTTACCCATTTAAGGTGTACAATTTAATACCTTTTAGTATATTCCCAGAGTTGTACAACCATCACAACACCTCTCCAGCCCTAAGCAACCACTAATATACTTTCTGTCTCTATAGATATTCCTATTCTCAACATTTTATATAAATGGAATCATGTATTATGTAATCTTTTGGTAGTGAATTCTTTTACTTAGCATGTTTCCCAGGTTCATCCATGTTGTAACATGTGTCGGTATTCCATTCCTTTTTATTGCCAATAATATTCCATGGTATGGGTATACCATATTTTACCATTCACTTATTCATTCATTCATTCATTCATTAGGTGATGGACGTTTCTACTTTTTGGTTATGAAGAATAACACTGTTACGAACATTTGTGTACAAGTTTTTGAATGAACATCTGTTTTCAATTCTCTTGAGTATTTACCTAGGAGTGGTGTTGCTGGATCATATAGTCACTCTACGTTTAATATTTTGAGGAACTGCCAGACTATTTTCCAAAATGGTTACACAATTTTGTATTCCCACCAGCAGTATATTAGGGCTCAAATATCTCTACTTGTTATTGCTGGTCTTTTTTGATTATAACCATCCTAGTGGATGTGATGTGATATCTCATTGTGGTTTTGATTGGCATTTCTCTCCTGGTTAATGATATTGAGTGTCTTCTTTTTTTTTTCTGAGATTTTATTTATTTATTCATGACAGACAGAGAGAGGCAGAGGCAGGGGGAGAAGCAGCCTCCCTGCTGAGTAGGGAGCCTGTTGTGGGACTTGATTCCAGGACCCTGGGATCATGACTTGAACCGAAGGCAGACACTTAACCATCTAAGCCACCCAGGCACCCAAATATTGAGTATCTTCTCATGTGTTATTGTGCATCTGCATATCTACTCTGGAGAGATGTTTACTTAGATCCTTTGGAGATTTTTTTTTTTTTCATCTTCTAATTTTGGGATGTGGAAGGACTTCATAGGGAATACACAAAACTCAGAAGTCTTCATGGAAAATATTGAAAGATCCAACTACATGAAATTTTTAAATATCTGTATTTTCAAAGACAAACACAGTTAAACGAAAATAACCTTCCCTCTGCTTTAGAGGAGAAAATATTTAAAGGGCATGTAACAAGGATCAATGTTAATAATATAAAAAGGAAATTCTACAAATCAATAAGAACAAAAGCAACTGAAAAGCAGAGAGGGCAAATGGTAAGAATGAGCATTTCATGGAAGTGCCAACAGCTAATTAACATATGAAATGGTGCCCAACCATTCTGCAGATCGGGGACTACAAATTACATAAACAAGGAGTTACATTTTTTTTCACCAATAGTTTGGCAAAATTTTTGAAGATCACTATTATCCAGCATTAATAGTGGGTCTCAGGAGATAGGAATCTCAAACACCTAGTTGGCATGTACATCATTACAACCTTCTTGGAGGTCATGGCAGGATATCCACATTGAAGTAGTAACAGGACAAATTTCAGGATAGTAAGGCAGTTGGCTTTGGCTTTGTGCTTTTTAGTGTGATGAAGTCCCACTTGTCTGTTTCAGTTATGCGGGATGAATAAGTTCTAGAGATCTTCTGTACAATGTCATTCTTATGGTTAATACTACTATAGTGCATACTTAAAAATTATTAAGTATATATATAATATGTAAATGAAAAATAACAAATCAGAGATAATCTGCTTTTCAGGGATGCTCAAATAGGAAATGATGAGAACCTACACAAAAAACTGGTAAAAATTAGTGTTCCTGATTCCTACCAAGATGCAGATATTCACGAACATGATGGCTCCCTCCCCAAGAGCCAGCCCCAGAAAATCTATAGAAAGAAATACAGGATCTGGTAAATAAAAGCACAACCATTACCAAAACCAGGCGTGTGTGCGCGCGCACACACACACGCACACACACACACACACACACACACACACCAAAAACAACCCCCAAAGCTAGAATCATCTGGGAAGACCTAAGGCTGCTTTGAGTGGTGCGTTGGGTGTGGCAAAGGCCAAGATGGAGAGTGGTTGATAATAACAATGAGAGATTAAATTAGAGAAAAGTGGTTTAAAGTCTGTTCTTGTTTCCCCCGTATCACGTTTGGACAGACACTGTGTGCATCTTATTATAGATTTTGGAGGCAATGGCCCAGGAATGTGGGCAAGTGTCCATGGGGATAGTAGCAAGGAAGTGCACAAACCCTTCTGGAAGGGGGTAGTTGGGGAGAACATGTTGGGACTGACTCAGCCCTGCAGCATTCTAGTCTCCCCTCTCTTACCCCAGACTGGTGGATGGTCTCTAGAGAGACCATCTCCTTCTGATCTGAGGAGTTGCTCTGTAGTATGATGACAAACAGGTGCCTGGGGCTCTCTGCATATGACTGGGGTGGCCTTCACCTTTCACCCTTCCTCGGCTATTCTCAGAGCTGAGGCCCCTGGAAAATATGTGCCAAAATAACTCAACTCCTGGGGGAGTGCTACCACCTCAATAGGAAAACCACAATTGGATGACACATTTCCTCTGAAGCAGAAATTTTAGAAAAACAGATAAAAAACTTAAACTAAATACATTTAGGGAAATAGAGCACAAAATATGTAATATGAAACAAGAACAAGAAGTCTTAGAAAGTAGCAACAAGAAATATTAGACAAGAAAAACATAATAGTTGAGATGAACATAATAGATTAAATAGTGGGATGGATACAGCTGAAGAACAAAATAGTGAATTGGAAGATCAGATGGAGGAAGTCTCCCAGAAGGTAGAGGGAAAGGATAAAGAAATAGAAAATCTACAAGAAAAGTTAGGAAACCCAGAGGATGGTAGTACAGTGTTAACATCCAGATGACAGGAGTCCCAGGAAAAGGTAAAGATATGTAGAAAGAAGAATATATTTGATGAATAATAGAGATATATTTCCCCAAATTAAAAACAATCTCAGATAAAAAGGATTGATAGAGTACGAATAAGGAAGAGAAGGAAAACCTCACCCTTAGAGACACTATAGCAAATTTTAAGAATATCAAAGACAAAAAGAACATTTTAAAAGCATCTATAGAGAAAGAAGTGAGCAATTGCAAAGGAATGAGAGTCACAGCATCAGACTTCTGAACAGAAACACCAGATACAAAAAGACAATAGAATAATATGTTTCAAATCTTGAAGGAAAAACTTGAACCAAGGACTTTTATATCTAATCAAGTTGACATGTGAATGACAATGCATAATAAAAATATTCTTCATGATACAAGGCCTCAAGTCACCAGCTACAAAAGTCCCACATTGAAAACTTTTTGAAGTATCCTTTAAGAAAACGAATTCAAGCAATGCAGCAAGATATATTAGAAGCAAAGGTAATAAAACATCTTGGTAAATTTATTTGTGTGTTTTTATGGACAGGATCAAAGGAAAAAAAGGGAAGAACCTATACAACATGGATGAATCTTAGTAGCACAATTTTGACTGAAAAAAGGTATTTTGGAAAGTGCTGGTGCTCAGCCATTATCGCCCAAGTTTGAAAACAAGTAAAACAAATATATACACACACACACACATACACACACACTTAATATATATGTGTGTGTATATATATATATATATTTAACTATACATATGCATCTGATAAACCTACCTATTTTTAAAAGTAAGAGAATGGTAAACGTGATATTCAGCATAGCTACTCTGAGAAAATGGGGTCAGGGGACAGGATGGGAAAGGAATATAGGAGTTGTAAGTTATCTGTAATGTTGGGTGGTGGTGTGTGGATGTTCAGTTTCCTACAAATTAACAAAGATATAAATAAAAAATAAAGGAGGGCCATGTATGAACCATGATGCTAGTGTGCCATGAACTAGGATTGGTATTACTGTAGCTTTGGTACCTGAAATCCATAAGAAAATGCAGTTAAGGGAATGCATGATGGTCCCATCCATTTGTCTTCTAGAGGTTGCAAACTGGTTCACAGCCAGTGTGCACAGAGTCAGCCTGGCCAGAAACAGACCCCAAGGTTCACATGTGGCCCCTGGCAGGGCTCCCTCACCTTAGAAGCCTACAAGAATATGTTACAAGGAGGGGTTTGAACACATGGCCAAGGAGAGGTGAGCTAGAGAGTGATCAACGCACAAGTTCTGAGTTCAGATAGCCCGGGTTCAGCCCCCATCTGCGCCATTCGATTGCTGAACACCCTCTAAGCCTGGTGAAATGATACACGATCACATCTCAAAGCACTTGGTGCAGGGCACATGCTCAAAAATATTAGCAAAATATACAATGAGAATGAGGATTAGAATAATAAAATAAGAATAAGAAATAAGAAGCACTTCTCCAGAAAAAAAAAAAAATCTTGGGGGATTTGGGTTGGGTTCTTTGACCTAAGATTGTTGTTGAATTCTGGAATTCTGTGATCGTTCCTCAACCTCCGTCATTTGTCTTTAGTTTTGCTTTGTTTGTTTCTTAGTTTCCTAGTAAACATTTTGAAAAAGTCCAACCTTATTTTGGCTGAGTGAAGGGGGAAAAGGACTTGGCTGTATGAGCATTGAGGAAACTACTGCATTCCGGCTGAAGGCTGCTGCCCAGGCCTCCTGAGCTGCACGGTTGGGATGGGGACAGTAAGTGGACCTCACCTTCCTTGAGCCCCTACTCAGAGCCAGGCACCCCATTCATTGTTTTCATGAAGGTCAGAGTAAGGTTGGGTAGTGTTGCATCCAGTCCTAAAATGCCAGGATTCTATCCCTTAGATTTCCTAGTCTGAGTGAGTGAAGGTTAACTCAGAGAAGCAGTTAGCAAGTCTGTTCTTCATCACCTTGTTGGGGGGGGGGGGGCGGGGGGGGGGTGTTTGTTGAATGGCAGGGCCCTTGCAGGCCATCCCAGCAGGAGTCCACCTGCCCCTGAATGCTCTAAGGTGCGCTGCCCTCTCCAGGCCCCCTGGAGGTCTGAGCCTAGCGCTGGCCTCATCGCTATGCGGCCGCTTCAGTTGCTAGTAAGGACACAGAGGTGCAGAGATGCATGCGATCAACTTTCCCTGCTTTTGGAAGCCAGTGGCCTCTGGGCCTTCCTGAGGTCATGTAGGCCTCTGCGGATCACCCAGGCTCTCCCCGCAGTTTGTGCTGGGGTTTCTGGGAGTTTCCCGGATTGTCTCCAGTTTGCCTGAAATGCAGCCTCTTCTCTCCATCCCGCTGCCCCTCCAGCTCCCTTCCGGCAAACCCTTGGGAAGGTGCCAGCGTTCCCTCTCCCAGCGTGCGAAAGCTTGGATCGCTGAGGGCCCCGGGTCCTCACTGGCAGCTGGCACTGTGCACAGGGACAGCCCGTGTGTGGGGCTGGTCCTGGGGCAGGTAGCAGCCCCGAGAGGTGGCTGCCGATAGATGTGGTCCTGGCCCCATGCTGACTCCTCCGTGAGATCTGAGTCTTCGTTGTGTTCGACGCTTCATCTTTTGTCTTCCTGCTTTCCTGAAATAAGGAATGACAAATCATCCCAGAACCGGAGCCACATGTCCCCAAATGCGTGTGGCTCAGCATCCGTCATGTTTTTCCAATTATCCCTTGTTCCGAATGCCACAGTTAATACGCGCGTGCACACTCACACACATACCCAGGACAATTTTTAGCTAGACATTCAGGCTCCTCTTTTCCCAGAACCCCATGGCCCTTCAAGGCCGCGCCCCACCCAGCCCCTCCATGTCTACTCCATGCCCCCCGCAGCCCCCTGGCCTCTGGGCTCACCCCTGCTCTGGGAAGGCCACTGCTTCAAGACAGAATGTACTTATTTTTGTGTTGCTTGGAACACCCTCCCATCCGCCTTGGGATTTCTAAATCCTGCCCATCCTTAGGACCCAGGGCAAGGCGGTCGCCATGACCGCTTCCCAAGGCCTGGCACCCACGCCCATGCCGCAGAAACCCGAGTTCCTCCTGCACACGCGCGTCCAAATGAGCGTCCCCCAGCCTTTCTGTATCTAAGAGTACTTACCGTAAAGTTTCTAAAAATGGTATTTGGGGCTTATAACAAAAGGAGAATAGGTTCACCGGAATACAAATAAAAAAATAAAAAATAAATAAAAATCACTCCATTCCTTTTACCTAGAGGTAACCACCAATCACATCTCCATGAGGGTCTGAAAGAAAGGCTTTTCTTTTTTTTTTTTAAGATGGACACACACACACACACACACACACACACACTCATTTTAAAGAAAAAGAATTGAAGTCATACTTTCACATGGCCTTATAGCAGCTTTTTCCACCTTAACAATGTAACAGCTTTCCACAAAGAACCCCAAAGAACAATATAACAGCTTTCTACAAAGAACCCCTTTCCACAACAAACCCCTGTCAAAAGATTCCATGCATGACCACAGAAGAGCATTTATACTTTTTAGAAAAACAATTTATTATGGAAAATTTCGAACATACAAAAGTAGAGACAACAGTATCATAGCCCCCCATGTACTCATCATCCAGCTTCAATAATTATTAACATTCTCCCCTGGTTTCGTCCACCCCCTGCCTTTTTTCCCTTGAGTATTTTAAAGGAGAGCCCAGATATGATTTTATTTCACTGTAAATAGCAATTGTCTTTATAAGGTCTGCTGTTGGAGATGAGGCTTAGTAACCTCCAGGCTGTTTGCATGCAGGCCTACTTTCTAGCGAATGTGTGTTTCATTCATGACAGCAGCATCGATGATTTGAAAAATAGTCACACATACATGTGCCAGTTGTATTATTTATTCAGCCTTCGGTTGGTGCTTGTAGGGCATATGGATGTACAGCTCCTTTGCAAGAGTTCCAGCCTGCAAACCAGGCACTGCTGGTCTGATCCACTCACCCAGGCATTCCATCAAATTGCCTAGCATTTGTCTCTAGTTGGTTCCCACATGCGAGTTTTCTCTCTCGGCCTTAGCACACCGCCGTTGCGTTCTTTCGGTGTCTGTGCTGCACAGAAGGCTGTAGGCATCAAGCTGAATTCCGACCATCAAGATGCTCGGGGGTCTTCTAGACCCACCTTCTCATTCTGCATGTGAGGAGACCAAAGCCGTGCAAGAGGAAGGACCCCCTCTGGGGCAGGGCCAGGAGAAAATCTCAAGTCTCATTTCTCCCGGCCTGTTTTCTGCACCTTATCACTCTGCCTGTGGACAGAACTTTGCGGAGTGGCCAGGGCATGGGCAAAGTGTGACCTTGAGAATGGCAGCTTTAGCATCTTGGCTGAGCTGCTGTTGTGTTGGCCCCTCGTGAGGGGTTCTAGGGAGGTTTGATGCTTGGATCCTACTGCTCACCTCCCTTCCTTCTAGGTTTCCTGCCAAGGGAGGCTTGGACATAAGGATAAAATCCAAAAGGGAAACAAAGTAGTAGCTTCCTAATCTCGCACATCTCCTCAGGGCGGGGCTGCTGTGATATGCTAGGCTGGAAAGGAGGCTCTGCCTGGAAACACGATGGGAACTTCCTGTTCCCTGGTCCCCGTGTCAGCCCTGCATGGCAGACTCTGCGTCCACTACCCTGACCCTCTGTAGGCTGGCTGTGCCTTGTCCACCCAGCCACAGGCAAGCTGTGAAGGACATGACTGCCTTTGCCCCTGGGAGCCAGGTTATAGCATCGTAAGGGACAGTTGGCAGGAGGCTGGCTGGGTCTGCCTAGGAGAGCTGAGTCCCAGGAAGGAAGGAAGGAGGTGGCACCTGGGTAACCCCCCACCCCACCCTCGTGAAACCTGGCCAGGGGAGCATCTAGCTCTGACGGCATTGGCAGCTCTTCTAGCCAGCGGCAGATAAGAGGGAGATGAGAACAAAGTCCCAGTTGTCCCCTGCCAACCTTCCCTGGATTGGAGAAAATCTGGAATAACCCTCCCTCGCCGTGAGCCAAGCTGAACTGTGGGGGTCTGAATCTTGTGCCCTCCCCTGCATATCCAAAAGTTTAATGTTTACTGTTTTGACTGTAATCTATGGTCACTTTGTTAAAACCTTGATCAGTCGATCAGTCGATGTCTTTGTGAACCACCATGCTGATTGTGCGCCTCGAGTTATACCAAATTGTGCCACAGAAAGTCGACATATTTTATTCCTTTTTTTTGTTTTGTTTTGTTTACTATCCTTATGCCAGAAGTTTTAGATCCGAAAACTAATTTTCTTCTCCCGTCCTCCCTCCTTCTCTCCCTTCCTTTCCTCCATCCACCTGCGTCTTTGGGGCACTTACTGAGGGTCAGATTTTCTGCTATGCTTAGGGCTTCTGCCGTTCAAAGACTTCCAGATGAGGAGGAGGCAGCTGGACAGAGGCAGTGAGAAGGAGAGGGGCCTGCGAGAAAAGCAGTTGGGAAAACTTGGCCAGCCATTAGACACACCATCGACTTCATGTATCCTCAGCCCTGGCCCTGAGGAACAGAAATCAGATTCACCATAGCAGCCGAAGCAAAGCCTCCGCTCTGGAGTCCTGCCAGCCAAGCTCCCGGATCTCCAGACAAAGTGAGGAGGCTCAGGGCAAGACCTCGCCGTTGCAGCAAGACAGAGGGGCCCTGGCTCTTCAGGGTGTCCAGGGCTGTTCCGAGAGCCCCAGGAATTACTCGGTCATCTCAGACAGCCTGGCTCTTTCCTTTAGTACAGAGTCTCGCAGGCACTGCATACAGGAGAGCAGGTGCAAGCTCACGTGTATGCGCCCACGTGCACACACTCACAGGGAGATAAAGCTCCTGTCCCTCCCCTAGTCGACATACTCCAGGTTTCCTCCCCACCCACTCATTCCTATCACTAAGAAGCGAATACATTCAAATGGATTCTTCCTTTCTATGTATTCAATTGATTACAGACATTTATTAAGCAGGCACTATGTGTTTAATTTTAGACTGAATGTCTTTGGAGATCGAAGAAAAAAATACAGAAGTCCTCCTCTCCCTGGCCCCATTAGGAAGATTTTATTATGGCTATAAGGGGTCAGTCTAACATTCAGAAATTGAGGGAAAGACAGGCCATCCAATGGTCTATTGCGAGGTTCAGGTTCTTGGTCTGGGAACTCCGAAGTGGGAAGTGGCCTTGGAGGCTCCCTGGAGAAGGTTCGAGGGGATCTGTGACATGAGTCCTGGACAAGTTGGGGGTAAGCTGTCTTCCAAGGGTGGGAGGAGGAGAGTGGTGCGCCACGTGGAGGGGAGAATGTAGGCAGAAGTGCGAGGCAGGAATGAGCCCAGCCTGCCCCCTGGATGGAGAGGAGCCAGGCCTGGGTGGAGGGCAGGTGCACAAGCCAGAGAAGAGCATGAGGAAAAGGCTGGTGTGGGAACAGCCGACGGTAGGGGCCTGCGTCAGACACATTTGTAGGACACTCTGCCTGGAATTTTTCTGGAGAGGTAGAGAATTTGGGTCTGCATGTATTTTTAGCCTCATCTTTTCCGCCCTCTTCTAAGCAGCGATCCTGAGAGCTTTCAGCCTGAGGTCATCTGTTTTCCTAGTCCCTGTTCCAGGGAAGCAGATGCCAGCACCACCACCTCACATGGAGGCTGCTGCCGCCCCGGCGCTGACCCCAGGAGAGCGACGTGTCCACTGGACCACAGGAGCAGCCTGCGGGAGGCCACCCCCATGGCAGGCTCAGCAGTGCCAAGCTTTGCCAGAATGGCACCCCTCTGTTCTGGCATGACCCTCTGTGGCTGTAAGAAGCCCCCAGATGCCTGTCCCCACTTCCCTTCGGTGCCGACAGGGACACCCCTCAGGCTGGGAGGCTGTGGAGAGACCTGGGGTGTCAGATCCTGCTTTCGGGACTCTCCTGGTTATAGGGGACTCTGCCCTTCTTACCTTCCTGCCTGCCTGCCCACTCCCCATCTGTCGCAGGCTCAGCTCCTTCCTTCCCTGCCACCACTGCGGCTACTTCCTGAGACCCACTGGCTCTACTGCGGCATCTGCAGCATACCCTTGGTCACCCCTGCAGGAAAGCACATTTGCTTCTTTGCCTTCTAGGCCCACATTTTCAAGTCCCTGGTAGCATGACTACTGGGGGAAAAAACAGGACCCGAACCAACTCATAATCTCCCCTCTGGAGCATAACTCCTTTCAGTCATCTTGTTCCTGCCAGAGGCACCAATCTCTACTCTCCAGACTGGAAGGCCCTCAGGCCCCTCACCTCCTCTTTAATGCTTCTATCCAGCGAGATGACGAGACAGATTCATTCTTTCTCCATCTGTCTTTTGCATTGACGCTATGCCCACCACTTCAGTCTCGGCTCTCATCGATGCTTGGTTGGATGAGCCCAGCAGCCTGAGCTGGCCTCTTCCCTGCAAGCCGTGCTTACCGTGCTGCTCTACACGGCCACTTCCCGCCCAATGGAGAGTTTTCTGTGTCACCTCTTTTCTTGTCTTATCAAATCTCAAGTCCTCTCCTTGGCTTCCCAGTCCCCACCTCGTCTCCTCCTCCTGTTCAGCTTTAGCTTCTCTCTTCCTCCACTCCACTCACTGGGGACTGATCCCCATCCCAGGAACGTATCGAGCTCATCCTATCTCAAGGTCTTTGTCCTGGGCTTCCTCCGCCTTCTCCCATCTCTCCACTCCATTTCAAGTCCCCAGCAAGGATTTAATCCTCCAAAGGGGAACTTTACTTCCTGGCCCAAAGCATACAACACATTCCAGCCTGGAAATGTCCTCAGAGACAGTTTGCAAGTCAGAGAAGAAAACCCGTCTCATTGTTAAAATGCTTTCTGTATTATTTTGTTTGTACCACAGTGGTATAGCCCAGCTTGATCATTCAGATTTATGAGTTTGGATCTTCTGCAAAGCTTGGAAGACATGAGTAGACATGAAAGAGATTTCCTGGGACAAATGCCTGTGAATGATAAAGGGAAGGGAGCTAGAGAAGGTGAGATGAGCCTTCACATAGCAGTGCAGCTCTGCCCCCAGCGAAGGACAGAGGAACGGAAGGAAGACTGGGCGGGGGGGAAGAGTCTGAGACTGCAGGGCAGTTACAAGCAAGTCTCAGTCGGGATGAGGAGTCTGATGGGGCGTCCCTTGACTGCAGTCAGCTGACCAAAATGTCCTGCATCTCCAGGAATGGTCCAACTTGAGTGCCCTTGCTGGGTTTCATCATCGGCTACAGTTGCCCCTGGGAAGCATGGCCTCAGCACAAACACTGGGGCAGATCCAGCAGGGCAGCAGCTGGAGCCGTCTTTTCCTATGCTCATCAAAACAGGAGTTCTGAACAGTGCGTTTGCATGGCTTTCTCTCGAGGCTTGATTTCTGCTGCTGAAGAAATATTAGAGTAAGGCCTCAGATACTGAATCATTCCAAAGCTGAAGAGTAGAGCCAAAATTATTGGAATGAGCTATGCATTCCTAAAGAGAATTCCTTGAGAGAAGGGAGATCTGTCTTCATTATCACATGAAGGTATCATTGCCATGATTACCATCGTCACCACCACCATTTCCACCAGCATCACCGCCATCACTACCATGGCCACCTTAACCATCATCATTGTCATAATCACCACATCGTCGTCTTGACTGCCATCACCGCCTTCACCACCTTAATCACATCTTCACCTCCATCACCACCATCATTACTGCCATCACTGTGACTACCACCATCATACCGCCACCATCACCACCAGCACAGCCACAGTCACCATCATCACTACCTCTATCAATGTCATCACAATGATGAAGTCAGAGAGTCTGGTGTGGGGGAAAGGATTCTGATTACAAGACCTAACACCTAGGCTTTAACCCTGTGTCTGCCACTGGTTTTCTGTACAACCTCAGGCAACTGTCCCTGTGAATCTTTATTTCATTTTTCCATGTAGCAAATAACTACAGTGCATCTTCTCTAAACCAGGCAGTCCTGGGTGAAGCAAAGGCTAGGCTGACATTGTTGTAAGTCTGATTGACTGCCAATTCTGAAGCCAAAGAATCAATGGCATTGCATGATGATTGATCACATCCACGGTTTCATGAGAACAGTGGTCATGGTAACTGCAGAATGGGATGTGACCTTGCCCTGGTTAGAATACCCAAGGGCAATAAAAGAGGTTTTATATTTTATCCAGTTCCTGTGGGGAGCCAAAAAATACATCAATAAACTCAAAGTCCTCAGGAAGGAGGAGGGAATTCAGTAGAGGATTTAGGGCTTAAACTTCAGCACGTATCTATTGAGGCCCAGGGAGGGTAAGGCCTCCCCCACGGGTAGCACAGCACAGTATAGCTGAGCTGAGCCTGTGATTCTCGGCCGCCAAGTCTTCTCTGGAGCTGCTGGAGGATGATGGTGGCTGGGGTGCGGCCTGTCTGGGATGGGGACAGGAATGTTGCTAGAATACAGCTCGAGGGTGAAATGAAGGCCATAGGCCCTGGGTGATGACAGAGGCAGCTGCCGCAAGCCAGAGTCCCAGCCACATCTGGGCTGCTGATTGCACAACCCAGCTGTCGGCTGGGCCTCCCTACTCCCCAGTGGGATGGGCTGGCTGGGGGACTGGAAGAGGGTGGGCTGGAGGCCTTGGGAAAATTCAGCACCTGCAGATGGATCTGGTGAGTCCCTTCTCTATTCAGAGGATTCCCTGGCTAAGGATGAAAGTGGGGGGCAGGAAGCCAAGGGGTCTTTCTCAGTTTTTAGTATTCCGTTTGTTTCCACCAGCCTCTGCTCTCTAGGTCACCCCATGTTCCTGAAAAGGGAATTTCCATAGTTCCCTTCCCACCCATCCTAGGGACTGGGCAGGGGTGGAGGGTGAACGGAGGGGCAAAGGGGAGGTGGAAATTCCCTTAAAGTTGGCAATAGTGGGGGATGCCATGTGTAGGACTGAGACTACTAATCTGTGACTTTAAGTCCATTCCAGGAATGATATGTTTTCTGCTCTATCCCCCTCCACCCCCTCCTGGAACCCCTCTATTCCCTGGAACCTGAAATAGGTCATGATCCTGCTTAAGCTGTCCACCTTTTCATCAATCTATGCCCCTTATCTGATCCCTCTTCATGAAAATGTTAAGGCTGAGACCTGGCAAGAGGAAGACAGAGACCTGAACCATTCCTGAGGTCAAGTGCTGTGTCTCACTTGGGAAAGGAGTTCCCTCAGTCCTGCCGCACAGTCCTGGGCCAGCTCCTTAGGGAATGAATGCAGAGTACTCAAGGGACTGGGGAGATGGGGACCTTCCTTCTTCATGATCAGGAGGAGCTAGGCTCTATGACGAGTGAGCTGCTCATTTTGGGGCTTCACTTTCCTTTCTGAGAACTGGCATAAGAACCCAGAAAATACTACATGTTCTCAATTTGAAAGCTTTTTGTTTAGTTGCGTTGTTATTTGGTGAGGGGAGCTTTGAGGGGGGAGTAGGTCTTCTTTGTCAGTAGAATTTGGGGTTTTCCAAGAAGAAGGCAAAATTCTAACTATCCAGGTTTCTTTCTGCAGTTGTGGCTTAGATAGAGGTGAAAGGACTGGGTGAAAAAGTAGAGTCCTCTCTCTTCTTTCCATGACCCCATACCTAACTCACTTCCCACTCAAGGAGCACAGTCTTCAAGGGCTGAAAAGGAACTTAAAAACATGTCCAGGCTGTGTTCAGATACATCTAGGAGCAGGAATCACAGAATACTCCCAAAGAAATCTACCCTATCTCAGGACCACTTGGAGGGTGAAAGATTTATTTTTCATGTGGAATTGGAAAAGATCCCCTTGGAGCTTTGTGGTTTGAGTTCTACCCTTAGGGACGACAGAGAATAAGTACCATCCTTTAAGAAAATGATAGATCTTAGATTTTCTCTTATTTTGATAAAATTTTCATACATAGTTTTTCCCCTTTATTTATTTATTTATTTTTACAATCAAAACATTGATAATATTTTTATTATCAAAATGTATTATCTAGTTAAGACGTGTACATTGCCAAACTAGAATTAGAAGTGTTTAAAAACTGATGCCCTCTGAAGAGAGAAATGCAAGTTCATTACCAATTCTACATGAAACCAGCTAGTATTACAAGAAAGCAGATCTGTAATATGCAGACATGAAGTAGTGAATACTGGGAAATGACTATATAGAATAATGGATTTAAGTACAAGAAAACAGGTCCTACAAAGTGTGATTCTCCTTGGGATGCCTTTGCTGATGACATTATTTTATGCAGTAGACTAAAAACAAGATACAAATATGATGCCTGTTATTGTAGGAAGTGTCAGACATTTTACACATCATGTTGACATAACACATCACCCTCTTACCTAAAGCATCGGTGGGGAAGGTGAAGGAGGATAGTAGGTGGATCCAGTGACTAATTGTCATTCCAAATTCTGACTCCATTTGGGGCCTCTAGAGGTTATAGAAACACACTAGGGATAAGGCACCAAAAAATAAAATAAAATTAAGGTATAAAGTTTCAGAGGTTTATCAGAATGGAAATTTGTAGCTCATACATAGAATTCTAGGAGTAAAAAACCTAGAATTTTTTTCCCTTTTTAAACATGCTTTCTAGATCCCTCCCCATCGAGAAGTTCTTTCTGTTTACCAACATTCTTTTTAAAGTGTTGAGCCCACCACTGACCACTGTGCATCAATGATGATGTTGAGCCTGCAGAACCTTGTCAATGATGACATGGCACTTCCATTCCTTCACTCCAAGCAGAAAATTTTTTGGTGTGTCTTTTCATTTATTTGTTTCCTACTAAGGTTGTAGTCAGTTAGAATTCTTAGGCCCTTTACACATTATAAAGTAGTCTCCTATATCCTTGGCAATCTGAATTTGACTGTTTTCTTTGACCTTGATATAACATTGTGTATTAAATCTATATTTTTGAATACTTTACTTTGTTAGACCATCTTACATTTTCAGTGAATTTATTAGTTTTCTATTGCTGTCGCAATAGAAAATCACAATCTTCGTGGCTTAGAACAACATAAATTTATTATCTTATAATTCTGGGGTTCAGAAATCTAAAATGGGTTTCACTGAGCTAAAATCAAAGTGTAGGCAGGGCTGCATAATTCTGGAGGCTCTAGAAGGAAATCAGGTTCCTTGCCTTTTCTAGCTTCATTCCTTGGCTCATGATATCTTCCTCCAACTTGAAAGCCAACAACATAGATCTTCAAACCTCTCTGACTCTACTTCTGTCATCACATCCCCTTCTTTGACTCTTCAAAGGATTTTTTTTTATTACATTGGGCCTACCCAGATAATCCAGAATAATCTCTCCTTCTCGAGGTGTTTAATGTAATTACACCTACAAAGTCCCCTTTTCCATGTAAGGTTACATATTCATGGGTTCCAGGGAATAGAACTTGGACATGTTTTTGGTGGGGGGCATTGTTCTGCCTACCACAGTCAGTCAAGATTTTTGGTCCTGATTCTATCACCTAATGCATTAGTTAATCCTATTATATTAATCCTATTATATAGCATCTGTTAGCATTCAGTCATTATTCTAATCCAAATTATTGATTAAAAAAAAACATTGAGGAAGACAGGATTTTGAACACTAAAATCCTTCTTCAGGCTGACCCTGATTCATTAGTTAAGTCTATAGACAGCCTTCCTTTTCCCTTTCCTATCTTCCTTCTTTTTCTTCTACCTTCCCTCCCTTCTTTACGTGAATCCAATTTGTATAAGCAGTGCACCAAGTTTCAAAGTATATGAGGGGACAATATAAAAAATTGTTCCTTCCAAATTGGATCTTTATGGTATACTGGTGATGAAATATTATTGAACAATTATATCAGTTAATATTAGATTTGGCAGTGTTTACTAGAAATCCAATTTAAATGCTTAAACAAAAATCTGTTTACTTTCCCCCATGAGAGAAGCCTAAAGGTAGGAAGCCCAAAGTTGGTAGATGTGCATTTATCTTATTTGGAAGGTACATATTTATTTCTGTTTTATGAGACTTACATTTTCTTTATGTTACTCTGTGACAAAGTCTAAAGTTACTCAACCTATAAACTCTTTTTCTAAACAGTATGAAGACCAAGCACTCCCAAAATTTTATTAATGTTATTTTCCAGTATTTCATTCCCACTTATGTAATACCCCAAACTTAACCATCACAATAATTACTGTTTTATAGATTTGATACTTGTTTAGATTCACCTACATGCTGATCAATTTCTTTGCTCATTATAGTTTCTCCCATCCCATTTCTAACCTCTGGGTACAATTTCTTTCCTCCTGAAAAGCACCCTTCTGTAGTATACTCCCTCTACATTTATGAAAATATTATTTCATTTTCATTTTTGACTTTTATGGTAACTGAGTGTGGAATTGTAGTTGACATTGAATGAATTTCAGGGTTTATTACTGTGAAGATGCTCCACTCATTAATTGACTTCTTTTGTTGCTGATGAAAATCTGCTGACTGTTTAAATGTTGATCCTTTGTGAGTAATCATTTTCCTCTGGCTGCTTATAATATCTCCTCATTATCTTTTGGGTTCTGCAATTTCACTGTGGTGTGTCTAGATATGGATTTATTTTTATACCTCCCATTCGAAGGGGTTATTTCTTGAATGTGTGTTATATCTTTCATCAAGAACTTGGAAGGTTCTTAGCCATTATCTTCAAATATAGCCTCTCCTTCATTCTCTGTTCTCCCATTCAGAAACTTTGATTAGAAACATGTTGTATTTCTCATTTTATCTTCCATATTTCTTAAACTCTCATTATATTGCCCATTTGTGTTTCTTCTGTCCTGCAGTTTTTGGCAACTGCAATTCAGAAATGACTTCCAGTTTACTGATCCTCTCTTCAGCTGTGTTTAATATGCCCATTAATGAGTTTTTAATTTTAATTTTGATGATTCTATTTTTCATTTCTGAAAGTTCTACTTGGTTATTTTTAAAACTCATCTGATCTTTCTTAGGGAGCATTTTGTTCTTTTCTCATATATTTAATTTTTTGTCTTTGATAATTAAAATGTTTATTTCACACTATTTATTTGGTAGTTCTATTATCTGAGATCTTAAGAGTATAATCCAACTACTTGTTTTGCTTACTAACTCTTGCTCATGACGGAATTTTTCCTTCTGAGTTTTATCTTCAGAAGATCTTTATTTATAGGCATCATGTGCAATCTGGGTTGAGTATTTATTCTTTAAGGATTTTGTTTGCTTCTGCCAGACATCCTAAGGATATGCCTGGGATGGAACTTTTTTTTATGAAGATCCTTCGAAGAATGCAAATATGAAGCCCAAACTTACATGAGGGCAGATGAATTGTTAAACATTCTCAGAGGTTAATTTTTTTCCACATCTAGATCACAGACAAAGAAAGTAGGTAGTTGAATATTATTCTATTCTTGTACTAAGGATATATCCCAAGATCCTGGCATTATGAAGGATGATAAATTCCAGCTCCCTAGCATTCATGGGGCCATGTCTGCTCTCTTGTTTCCAGCTGAGCATTAAAACCGAAACTTCTTAATTTCTGAGCTTCAGAAAACTTTATGTATATGAAACCATCCAAAACATAATCTCTTATCTTGGTGGGACCTGAACTAACCTCTTTCACATAATGAAAAACCAAACAAATAAAGAGAAACAATGTTTTTGAAGATAATTTAGGCTTTCTGCCAAACACTGTATATCTACTGAGCATTGCATTATCTCATTTAATTCCCAGAGCAACCCTAAAGACAAGTAATATCCTCATTTTTACATGTAAGAAAACAAAGGCTCAGAGAAGTTAAGTAATTTTCTCAAAGTCACACAGCTATAAGCTTCATAGACAGGACATAATCCTAAGTTCAGTAGATGCCACCGCCCAGGCTTTCTCTCATTATATGTGTGTGTGTATATATGTAATATATATATTTAATATACTCTATTATTATATTATTATATATATTATATATTAATATACTTTCCTCCTGAAAAGCACCTTTCTGTAGTATACTCCCTCTACATTATATTATTATATATTAATATATTATATTTTAATGTATTAATATACTTATATATTAATACATACTATACATATTAAAATCATTGTTATATTATAATATATTATATATCAATATACTTATATTATATTAATAACTTATATATTAATATGGTATTATATAGTATATATTAATATGCTTATTTATAATTTATTATATCAATATACTTATTATTTATTAATGATTATTACATATACATTCATTATATATTAATATAATTACATATATTAATATACTTGTATTAAATATCGTAATTATATATATTAATATACTTATATTTCTATAGTATTGATATTATTGTTATATATTAACATACTTATATAAATATAGTATTGATATTATAATAACCATTAGAATCTTATTATATTATTAATATTAAATGTTATTCAGTATATATTAAAATGCTACCTCCTTCCATCTTTAAAAAAATGCCTTCCATTATCTGTGCTTCCCTTCAGTTAATGCCCTAATTCTCAACTTAACCACAAAACAGAGTTCTTTGGTAGATTGGTGGGTCATGAATCCTATTCAGGAGCCTTTACCATCAGACTTCCCCTCCCACTGTACCCCAAGAAGACTTCTGCTTTGGTCTCTAATTTTGCATCTATAGCCCTTGTCCACCTTGCCTTTGGCGGAATATTTTATTGTTTCTCAACTCCTTGTTAAAGCACTTCCTCCTTTAGCTTCTTAAGGTCTGCTGAATCCTCGTTTCTTTCTCTGCTTTATATCTCTTCCTTTTTTCCTTTTCCAAAGTGTATGTATTTCCCCCCTTCCCTCATATTCTCCTTGACCCTTTTAGTAGTCCCTTTCTTACTGGTGGTCTCACCAATCCCATGGCTTTGACTTCCACCTATAAGCAGTTGACTCTTGAGTTTCCACCTCTAGCTCAGGCCCATATGTGCAACCACAAACCAGACTTGTCTGCCTGGGTGACTCACTGAGAACACAAATTCAGTGTACCCAAACCTCTACTCATCATCTTTCTCCTAAAACCTACCTTGGTCCTATCACAGACAGCACCATATCAGTTTCCATTCATGACTAGATCTCCGGTCTTCCCATAACTTCCATGGCTTGTATATCACCTAGCAAATTTTCTCAATCCATGACCCTTCTAAGATTCTACCATTCCTGTGGGTTACTTCCACAGCCCTACTCTTGCTTTTTCCCTATCCTTGAATGCCTCTTCCTTGTTTCTGACTTTCAAACCTTACCCAGCCTTCCAAAATCTACCTAAATTTAACTCCTATAGGAGCCATTCCTGATCTCTGCCTCCTTTAAACAAACTCCATTGTACCTTGCAACAGATGCTGTTGGTGCCCATATCTTCTTGCCCTTTCCATTTTAGTGCATCCTGGTTCAACTGCCAACGAACAGCACTCACACTTACTTTCCTGCAGGGTTTATCTGGTTACCGGTGGCTTTGTTTTCTGTGTAGCAGGCTGGAAGTATGGGAGTATTTGCACTCCCTGAAAACAGTTCTCAACAATAAATACCTAGCTCCCTCACCCTTGGGTAAAATAACTGAGTGGGTGTCTTATGCTTGCCCCCAGAGAATCCCCAGTAAAATTAGATTCTAGTTGCTGGCTTGTTAGGGCACTCGTTGACCATCCGCTATTCCCTGTCCCATGTTCCTGCTCCAGTATTGATGTTTCCTGGAGACACCTTTTTAATAAACTACTCAGCTCAAATCCTTATTTCAGGGCCTGCTTCTGGGAGACTCTAATTAGGAAGCATGTCCTCTGCGTCTCTCCTAGCACACTCAGCCCCTGGAGGGCCAGGCTGGGCTTGATTTCTTGCGGCAGTTCTGGTTGAGCCCCTGCCCATCAAGAACGAGGGAATGATAGTTTAATGAAGAGGCTTTGGAGACTAGGAAGAAGTAAGCTATGGCCTGCTCATGGTGTGTCCTGTCAGAAGGAGGATGCTGGACTCTCATCACAGGGCGGGGGGAAGAAAGGTTACTACTGAAACCATAGGAAGAGGAGAACACCCAGAAGAGAGAGACAGGGGGAAGTAGAGTCCTTAGTGGTATGGAGGCCAGCCTGGGAAGACACCAATGGATGTTACAAAAAGTCAAGCTGAGGCAGGTGAAGCTGAGGGTGCAGCATGGAGAAAAAGGGGAAGATTTACTCTAGGAAAAAAAAAAAAAAGGTCAACAGTGAAGCTTGAAGGATATGCCACCACCTGGGCATGACAATTCCACCTTCTGTCCCAGATAGGTCACACTTGACTATTTCAGCCTCATGGGGTTTCTCCAGCCCAGTAGCACCCAGAGCCCTATGCCCTGGACACCTGCCTGTCCATCAATATCCATTCTTAGTGAACCAGTGCCTCTCCTGAGGGCCTAGGCCTCCTGCAGGGCCTAGATAGCAGGACCCAGCCTCCTGAGTGCCCTGACTCTTACGTCAGGCACTTCCCACATATCTGCTCCACTATTACCCCAGGCTTTACCTCTGAGTTGTCCCTGACTCACTCTGGTCCTTTCCTCCCTGTCCCTCCAGGACAGGCCTGGGAGCCCAGTGAGCCTGGGAACTGTTCTGAGTAGGGAATGTTTCAAGCCTTCATTGCTGCCCTCCCCCTTCTGCAGGCTGGGATTGTACAAACAGCACACTTCTTCCAATAAATACCCCCAAACTCATCTGCATGCAGCTCAGCTAGAACCGCAGAGGCTGTGGCCCTGGAGTAGGTTTGGGATGTGTCAGAATTCATCAAGGGGATGGGAGCAAGACCAAAAGGCCCCAGAAGGTCAGGTCTTAAGGCCAGCATTTGGCTGGGGTGCCTTCCTACCTGCCCCAGAGACAAGGACTTGGGCAGGCAGCTCTCACCCAGTCTACCCAGGGAAACGAATGGAAATTCTGCAGAAAGATTCAAGCTCTATAATGATAGGCACTTTTGGAAGGAGACAGACAGGGAGCAGCATGGGAAAAAGAGGGTTGTCAGGCTTTTAAAGAATTGTCCCTGGCAACTCTGTCCCAGAGATTTGAACTAGGTGGAAGCTGCATGGATTCAGGCTAAGCACAAAGAAAGGACATTATTGAAACTCAATTTAATAAGGTAGTGTTGGCCACCCAACCCTCACATCCCTGGGGTCAGAGGCAGCGAAGACCCTTCTCCTGGTAAAGGCTTGTCTTTCCTTCCATGTTTCTTACCCAGGCCATTCTTGTTCGCTACCATCCCATAGGTCTCTGCTCTGATTCCATCTCTTCATAGGAACCCTGAATCAGGTCCTCTCAAACACTGTGTCCCCTTATTACCCTCAGAAATGATATTACTTTCTCTGTTTGACTTACTTCATTTAGCATAATCCCCTCCAGTTCCATCCATGTCAATGCAAATAGTGGGTATTCATCCTTTCTGATGGCTGAGTAATACTCCATTGTATATATGAACCACATCTTTATCCATTCATCTGTTGAAGGGCATCCCGGCTCATTCCACAGTTTGGCTATTGTGGACATTGCTGCTATGAACATTGGGGGGTGTGTGCCCCTTCTTTAAGGAATAGTGTGGAGGACCACAGGGGAAGGAAAGGAAAACTGAATGGGAAGAAATCAGAGAGGGAGACAAACCATGAGAAACTCTGGACTCCAGGAACAAAACTGAGGGTTACAGAAGGGAGGGGAGTGGGAAGATGGGGTAACCGGGTGATGGGTTAAGGAGGGCACGTGTGGTGATGAGCACTGGGTGTTATACACAACTAATGAATCGTTGAACTCTACAACAAAAACTAGTGGTATACTATATGCTGCCTAATTGAACATAATAACAAAAAAATAATTAAAAAAGAAAAAATGAAATGATATTACTTATTTACTCACTCACTCCATCCTCCTCTTCTTCCTAACTCCTCCTCATTTTTAAACCAGAGATCAAGACTGCTCTCTCTGGCCTTGCCACTAGACTGCACCTCAGGAACTTGGGCCACAGGGTCCAGCTGAGAAAGCCAGAGGGGAAGAGGTACCCCTAGATGAAGGGATAGTAGGCCTGGGGGTAAAGGGAAGGGAGGCAGAGGTCAGAAAGGGCTGCAGCGGGGTCGGAGCTGTGGTAAGTGACCCAGCCAGTCAGTCTTCCTGGAGCATCCCCTCAGCAGGGACAAGGTTTGGAGGAGAGGCCCCAGGGCAAGGAGCTCAGGCCTGAGGTCCCAGGCCCTAGGCCCACAGATCTGAGTTGAAAACCACTGTCCTGAGAGAAGTCTGACAAAGTTTCCCCTGGTGCTGACTATGAGGCTGTGGTTACTCAGGGCTCCTGGTGAACCCTGGCAGACATCACAGGAAGTGACTGGTATGGTAATTAGAGTGACCGAGTTCAGATCTAGGGTGTGGTGATTGCCATTGTTCTGTTTCTCATCTCTCCTCAGCCACAGACGGAACCTCTCACATTCCCAGCAGGCAGGAGTTTGACCCCAACTCTGCTGTGGGCAGAATCGCCACTGTTTCCCAATATCTGGTCTCCTGTCCTCTAGGTACTTGGGGGATTGTACTTCCCCATTCCCTAGACATTGAGTGGTCATGTGACTTGCTTTGGCCAATCCAATGTGAGTGGGGGGGGTGTGCCCCTTTCCAGTGGAAAGATCAAAGTGGCTGTGCTCACCGGGCACCTCTCTCTCTCCAGCATGGCAGCTGTGGAAGCAGCTGTTGGTGTGGAGGTGCAACATTAAGACATTAACATGGCAGGAAGGCCCTGCCTTCCCTGGAGAGTCACCCACACTCAAGTCCCTGCTGTTTGAGGGTTATTTGTCACCGTATCATGACCTGACCTGTCCTGACTGATACCAAACTGAGCCCAATGTGCCTTATGTGTGGGAATGGGAAGTGGAGAGAGGACATAAGAGCTGTCTTCCAGGAGGTCGAGAAAGCAACGGGGCAGATGGGAGAAATATTCTTTTGGATTTAATTCTGATTAGCAAGAAGAATTTAGGAAAGTAAAATACAGAGGAACCCTGATGAATGGGGACTGTTCTATAGCCAGGGAGGTATCCAAAAGCTCTGGGAAAAAATATTCAGTCAGTCAGTCAGTCAGTCAGTCCTCCTCCATCTATTCACCCAGCAGTTAGTTACAGAGGCCAGGCCTGATGCTGTGACAGAGACGCCAAGATAAAGGTGAAAGGCCGCTGCCCTCAGGAAGCTCCTAGAGAGCAGAGGCCTTGATGGCCTAGACCCCTAAGAGCTCCGCTGCCGGGAGAATCTTGAATGAGCCCGATGATGAAAGGGAAGACAGGGAGCTCAAGCTTAGATGTGAGCAGCACGGCGGGACCCAGAAGGTAGAAAAAAGTATGACAGCTCAGGTTGAGGAAGCCCAGTTACATCGTGGTCACGAATTCGACTGATGGTAACTGAGCGTCCACATGTGCCGGGCACTGTCCCCAGTGTTAGGAGGGTACAGCCACAAGCAAGACCTGGAGGGAATCAACGTGCAACAATGCCGTATGCAACAGTATGGGACAGTGACGCGACAAGAGTTATAAAGAAGGAGTACGTCTGGAGTGAGGGAATCTGCCTCGGCATGTGGGGAAGGCCCCGGTGTGTGAAGACAGGAGTTTACCGTTCACCCTTCATGCATTTATTCATTCATTCATTCTCCCTTTTGGGTCCCTGGAAACCTGGGCCTGGAAGGAGCCACGCCCAGGGGCAGGTGTCTCCCCAGGCCAGGGGCAGCATGAACCATGTACCCTGGTTCCAGGAAGGAGTGAACAACAGGTTGTGGGATGAGGTGAGGGCTTTGGAAGAAGACAAACCACCACGCCCAAATCTGAAGACTGGGGTAGGGTCGGAAAGGGGAATAAGAGTGGCTTGTGGGCTTTTTGGGGAGAAGTCTGAGCATGTCCAAAGCCTCGATGGGCTGGTGGCATATGGGGGGGGGGTTTCCCACCACAATGTGCTGGACTGATTTGGGCAAAGAAAATTTTGTCAAATGGAAAAATCACAAAAACAGACCTAGTTTTGCTACAAAGAGAAAGACACGTCTGAGAGGAAGCTCAGCTACTTCTCTAGAATGGGCTTTGCTCAGTACTGGGGGGCATCAGCCCTCATTGCCCTGAGATGGGCAGTGAGTGGCTGTGTCCCAAGGTGTGAGCTCTGGATTCCACCCACTGGGGCTGGCTGGTTTGGGGGCAGCCGCCAAGAGGTGAGCTTCATTGACTGGGGCCACCAGACTGCCTGGCTCATAGCCTAGGAAGGGTTGAGGGCCCCTGGGCCTTCTGAACCTGTTGCAGACAAAGTTGGCTCCCACGGGCTCTGCTTCTGGGGGCCCCAGAACTCTGTGCCCAGACTTCCCACCTCTCAGGCCAGGACTCCAGGGCTGGCATGGCACTTTTCACATGTGTGTGTGATTTTTTGGGTTTCTGTTGGTCTTTTTCTGTCTTTAATTAAATTCCTTTTGGAAAAAATCCATCTCCACAGAACCAAGGGATTTAAAGTTTTTAGTTTTGTTTTTTGATGTTTGTTTTCACCCCATCTGTGCCATGGCTTGGGGCCCTGGAGTGACTGATTTTCATGTTGGGGACAGCAGACACCTGACTGAGCTGTGTGTGTGGGTGGGGGTGGTGGGGTTGTTCAGTGAGGTGACAGTGTGAGGCCAGACAGAGAGTAAAGCCAAGGGAAATGTCTTCCTCTTAAGCTTACACATACCTACTCTTAAATGCCCATCCCTGGGGAGCTTTCCAAAGGATTAGAACCCCCAAAGCCCACGACTGTCAGCCTGACTACCCCCAGCTTAGCCCCCTCTCTCCCAGGCCCTCCCCTCTCCTCCTGTGTGGCCAAGGCCCAGCCTGGACACTCCATCTTCAAAGGGAGAAGACAAAGCCCGCTTGTTGCTGTGTATTTGTCTTGGGAGCTCCTGCTCCTAGGAGAGCCTTCTGGCCTCCCAGGCCAGGAATAGCACCAAGTCTACGCGGCCAGCCTGCCCGCCCCGCCAGACCTTCTGAGTTGCTTGTTTTTATTAAAATTCTTCTGCACGCGCAATCCCGGACGGTGTGTGGATCTTGGATGAGGTGGTGTGGGGGACCCAGGGAGAGGAAGGCCTCAGGCTTATTCGGCTTGCTGTTTATTTGGCCTGCCTTTCCAGAGTAGTCAAGAATGGAAGTCCATAAAAGTGACCCAAGACTGGTGCCTCAAAGTGTGGTGGGGTGTGACCCAAAGGCCGTGGCAGGCCTCAGCCTGGCTCTGTGCTGCCAGCCCCCAGACAGTACAGGAAATGCTCTGGAGAGCTGCGGGGGCAGGAAAAGGACAGGGCCCCGAACGAACGGTGGGGCAGAGCTTATAAGAACTGCTCTCTCTTAGCTTCTACCTGCAGGCTCCCGCAGGGTGACCGTCAGCTTGGCAGCTCTCCCCTGGCCACAAACAGCACACTGCCTGTGACAACGTCAGCAATGTAAGCCTGCTGGGAGCGGGGCCAGGCTCCTGGCTTCCAGTTCTGCTCAGGTGTGGCCTGGTGGCAGTGCTCCTTAGGGCTTTATGTATCACTTTACCGGGCCCGGCTGCTCTTCAGCATTCCCCACTCTGGTGCTGGAGGTGAGCACTGGCCTCTAATTCCAGAGGAAGACCTGCTCTGTATGGCTGGAGTGATGCACAGAAACTGTTCCCATCATTCTAGCCCATTTACCTGGAGATTGATTTCCTTCTTGCCCACTGCTCTCCACTCTGCTGGGCCTTGAAGCCCGTCATTATCCTGGGAGGCCCTCTGTGGGCCAGGCAGATGGTGGCAGACCAGGGCATGGGAGCTTCCAGCCCAGGAGTGCACTTTCCAATGTCACGGTTGAAGACCCAGGCTTGTGCTCCCAACAGTCTGGGCTCCGAGCCCCTGCTGGGGTGACCACCCCACAAGACCGGTGGGGATGCAGTGGAGGGCGTAGGAGTGGGGGAGCAGTTTTCGAGTCAGGAAATTGCAAAAGTTCCAGCGTCTGCAGCCAAAGGCTCAGTGTGGAAAATTTCAGGCTCCAAGCAGGGTTCCAGAGGTGGGGGAAAGGAGCCCGGGGGCCAAGATGCTTGTCCCGGGCTTCCCAGACCTGGGCCCTCCCCTGACAGGCAGGAGGGGTGGTGAGGGCACAGGGCAGGAGTCTCTGGCAGAAAGCTGGAGAAGCCAGGGGTGCTGGCTCAGGCCCTATGCTGCCCGTGAGGGGCTTGCACTGGTCAGAGAGAGAAACGTATAAGAGGGTCCTAGTTCCCAGGACAGTGCTAGAGAGGAATACCAGCCCCAGTGTTCAGAGGGAAACTGAGGCACGGTGAGATTAAATTTGCTCTAGACAAGCCCAGAGTTTCAGCATGGGGACCATCTCCCCCATGTATGGGGCAAGCACCATAGTAGGACATAGGGAGAGAGGTGCCATCATAGGGGAAGGTTTAGAGTGGGAGTGATGGTCTGGGGGGGCGCCTTCCCCTCTCCCCGGATTCTTTGCAGGGGCTTTCTCTAGGAAGAGCCAAGGCTCATGGTCGCCAGGACAGTGAGGGGTGGGGATCAAATGGGGGAATGAAATGAAATGCCAGCCATAGAGGCCAAGAGAGGCCGCATTCCTGGCCAGGCTGCCCCTCAAGACTTCCTCCTGCCTGGCCAGGCCTCTGAGCAGTGCCCCCGACAAGGGCCCCTGCTCTGCTCAGCCATGGAGCTCCAAGTGGCAGGGCTCCCACCTGTCATCGGGAATCACCGGGGCCCCCACAGGCACCCCGCTGACCCTGCATCCGGGCCAGGACCGTTTGGGCCTGGGGGGAGCTGCAGGCTGCCACCATCATCTCTGCTGCTTGCTCGGGCCTCCTCAGGGCTCCTGGAGCAGGGCCGAGAGCGTGCAGCCCGCCGGCTTGCGGCTGGGGATTTCACTTGGAGCCGCTACATTTGGAACCCATTATTTAATCATTAATTTCCTCCTCTCGTCGACCCCTTCCACCCCGCCTCAGCTCTGCGCCCCCGCCCCAGATTAGATCTCCACGTGGTGCTTTGCAGTGATCCCTGACAGGGCTTCTGTGCTAGGGATGGGGAGGCAGGGAGGGGAGCAAGGAGGCTGCTGTGGCTATCCCAGGCTGCTTAGTCGTAGGGTTGGGAGAGGGGATGGGCAGCCCAGGGCCTGGATTGGCAGTAGTGGAGGGTGCAGAGCATCCCAACCCTGACCCCAGGAACTCAGGGTACAAGCTGTGCCTCGCTGGAGGGTGTCAGAGCAGGGGGACCTTCTCACAGGCTGGTTGGGGGTTGTTGATCCAACCCAGCGCTGGTGCTTTTGGAGGCCAGGCGCTCCCGAAACCCCGCTAAGCTTCTATGGAAGGATGAGACACAGCTCTCTGTTCCCTTCTCCCCTGGGGGTTCATGGAGGAGAGGAACCATGTTGGAAAGTGAAACCATGCTTGGTAAACTGAGTCAGTGCCCACCACTATTCTGGGGATCAACATCCACCCCTGGCCCCAGGCCCAACCCGGTAGTAGGCATATGCCCCCCTTCCCTGGAGAGCTCCCAGTCTATGAAGAATAGACTCGGCAAGAGGGATTAGACCTCAGACCCTGCATACAGAGCACTGGCCCAGTTCCAGGTCAGTGAGCTGGGTGGGCCTCTGTTGGGCTTTGCAGGAGTAAGGCAGGTGAGGCCAAGAGGACATATCCTCCCTTTGCTGTCTCCACATGCTCAGAAATCTGAGGGATGGTCATGACCTGAGCAAGTCCCCCCCTCCCCACATACACTGTGCACCTGGGGAGGGAGGGGGGGCACCGACCTCAGGGAAAGAGGGAAGGAACAGGTTTCTAGGGTGCCTGCTCCGTACTTGGCTGGCAGGCTAGGTTCTTCACTGCACCAGCATTGTCAGCAACAGCAGCAGCACGGCTAACCCCGACATCGCGCTTTTCTGTGCAAACAACGTTCTCAGCACTTAACATGTGATACCTCATTGCCATCCTCCCAGCAGACCTAAGACAGAGCCTCTACTCTGAGGCTTACCTTCAAGATGATGTCATTGAGGTTCAGAGATATGAAGTAACCTGCCCTAAGTGAGAAGGGGCAGGACCAGATCTGAAGTCCATGCTCTTTCCCAAAGCTGGAGGGCGTCTAGCTATGATCTTATGGTTAGCTGGGCTCGGGTCTGAGCGCAGTCCACTTCTACCCTTCCTTGCCCCCCGGCCCTGGAGGAAGCTGGCGGGCCCAGGGATGTACCGGCTCATTTCAGCAGGAGATGGGGGAAAGGATGGGGAGTTCCTCTTCCTCATAGACCCCCTTGTGGCAAAATACCCTCCCTTATACCCCTATTCTGAAAACCTACCTTCTTCTGAGGCCTGGCTCAGTGCTAAGCCCTCCCTGACATTCCCACCTCTTCTCCAAAGTCTTAACAACTCTTAAAGTCTGAGACCCATCCTTTGTCTTGTGCTGTTCTCCAGCAGTTTCCTGGGGGTGAGCATTTCCTCCCTGTCCCAGAAGCCCCTGAAGGCAGAAAGCTTATCAGCCTCCTGCTGAGTATCAGTGGACTCCTGTAGCAGGGCTGAGGACCAGAGGCCGGGCTGCTCAGGCTCTGTGCCACCTGCCTTCCCACCACCTCTTCCCCCAGAGGGCACCAACAGGGGTGGGAAGCTAGGGGGCAGGGGGCGGGCTCCCCTTCCTCCTTTTCTTCACCCGTGGCCTGACCACACTAGCTGCTGGTTGCTGGCTGAGCCTAGTTGGTTGGTTTGGTTTGGTTTTGCTTGTTTCTTTGTTTTGGTTTTGTTGTTTTTTGTTTTGTTTTTTGTCCTTGGCCTCTGAACCTTTTTATTGTTTGGAGGAATCCCTAACTGAATGAGTCCTAGAGAAGGCAGATCCCACCTGTCACTACAGACATGGAAACCAGATACTTCCTATGCAGTTGGGACGTGGGCATCTGACCCAGCCTGGGCCATTTGCCGGCACCATACCTGGACTTTAAACACAGAACAGGGAAGAATTATTCTGGTGGTGGCTGTGGCTGCAGCAGGGCCAACAGGAGTTAGGACCCCATGCTTGGGGGTGTGTTCTGGCGTTTCAGCCTTCCCTGTGCCCATCTGTCTTCTGAGCCTATCTTTTCATCCTCAGGGTAATTCTGGGAAACACCGAATAGCCTTCTCTGCTTAAACCAGCCAGACTAAGTTTCTGTTTCTTGCAACTGACAATCTGGATTCTCAGAGCCTCTCTTTGTTGCCCTTCCACCCATACCTTGAAGTCTACGTGGCCTGCAGTCAGATACGCTGTGACAAGATACCAAGCTGACATTCTGTCCAGTGCAGGTTTCCCAAGTCATACACCTGTTCTTTCCCTGAAGACTCCAGGAAACAAGTAAGGACACATGATGTAATAAGTGAAAAGAGGCTTTGGCCCAGCCAGAACCAGGGTTGAGATCCTGCCCTTCCCTTTCACAAGTGATAAATTACTTAAGCTCTTTGACCAATAGGTTTTGTAAATGTGCAAAGTAAATTTAATAAGACCTGTTTCCTATCAGTTGTTGCAAAGGTGAAATGAGAAGATTAATGACCACAAAGCACCTAAGATGGTCCCTGACACATAAGAGGTACCCAGCATTTATTTATTTAGCAAGTATTTTCTGATTATTGGTTCCAGTTCTTCACTCCTGTTTCTGCCCTTTGCCATGTGAATTTGTGGTTCCTCCCATCAGAGGTAGAGTATACTTTGCCAGCCCTCAACTATGTGGGCTCCTCTATGTGACTTGCTTGGGCTAATGGGAAGTTTGCAGGTGTGATGCAAACTGAGATTTGACATGTGCTTGCCCAGTTGATCTTGTGCCCTTGTCATCCTCCTGTCATTGTTGGAAGAACATGCTCTGGGCAGGTACTAGACCTAGGAGGATGAAAGACACACGGAGCTGACCCAACCTACAGTTTGAAGCCAAGACCAGCTGATTCTCAGATGCAAGAGTAAGAATAAATGATTGTTGACTTTGGGTATGATTTGTTATGCAGCACTGTTGAGGCAGGTGTTAGTTGATACACTCACTACCAAGAAGTCCAAAGACAGGTAATCCAGGGATGGCAGAGTCTGGCCTCTACTATGCTATTAGAGACTCATGCTTTTTCTACCATTCCGCTTTGCTATCCTTGGTGTAAGCTAATTCCTCATTGCTGCAAGCTGCTTCCTGTACCTCTGAATATTCATGTCCATGTTCCAGGCCCGAAGAGAGATGGAAGGTGAAGGATGAAGGGTAAAGGACAAAAGCTGAAAAGGAATGTGTCAGTTCAGTCTTTCCCTTTAACGAATTTTCCCAGAAGCCCCACCCACTATATATTTTTTATATTATATTATATTATATTATATTATATTATATTATATTATATTATATTATCCAGAACACTGCCTTAATGCCATCCTAGCCTCAAACATTTCTAGGAAACTGAGTACTTTTAATGAATTACATTGCTTCCCTGAACAGATTTGAGCTTCTGTTAGTAAGTCGGGGAGGACAATATCTGCTTCAGATTTATTGAGAACATACAACGAGCCAGGAAGTGTGCAAGAGCTGGAGATGCGGCTAGCCCAGGGCTCCTGGCCCTAGTGTGGAAAAGAAATGAGTATAATAGGGACATGTATTCTTCTCTACTGTCCTGTATTGAGGAGCATCTTGAGTGGGCTCTGTTCTGTCAAGTGTGAATGGGTGTGGGGAGTTCTTCCTTCCCCAGCATCCCGCCCTCATCTTCCTCTTCAGAGCTCCACATCCCTGGGATAGTGTAATGTTGGTGGGGCTCCACTGTGGATGAGTTGGATGGGGACTGAGTGGACACGAAGCATAGAGAGAAGCTTCCTTATCTGGCTGCTCCCCATCACAAGTGCTGTTGAGCTATCAGGGAGGACACCCCAGGGGACCCATTCAATTGGAGATCAGGGAGTTTGGGATTGTACCAACTTGGCTTCCACGTGGTTGCCTGCTATTGGTAATGAAAGATATCTACCAAAGAGAGACCAGGCATTTCCAGATGCTGATTCCAGCCCTGGTTTCTCTGGGTGCACTGCCTTCCTTCCTGTCTGGGCCCACTCCTCTCTTCACATTCCCCTTTCTCTCCCTTTGTCCTAATTGGGGGCATCCTATCTAGACTCATCATTTATTCCATCTTCTCGGGGTCTATGCTTGGAACTATCCAAAGTCTATTTCTGCCTTTCTACTGAAACAGCTTTTCCTGGAAGCATGTGTGCTTTACAATCGAAGTTGAATGGGAGAAAGCCATGGGATGAAAGTAAATACTGAAATGAAAAAGTGCAACAATAAAGATGCTAAAATCCTATCATCTGCATAAATGGTCAGGCTAGTTCATTATAACCTGAAAAAAAGCTAGGGAAGCCTCACCCAGCTAGAGGTGCCTAACCTGAGGGAAGGGAGGGGAGGGTGAGTCTGAAACACTCATTTGTTCATCATTGTTTATTGGCACCTGCTTGGTGCCAGGCGCTGTCCTTGGTGCTGGGACAAAAGGGCTTAACCAGGTGCATGGCAGAGGGTATTGTCCTGGCAGAGGGAGCGGCCAGTGTGGGCACAGGGAGAGTGCAGAACACTCATAGAATTATGAATGGTGTGAAGTGGGAACAAGAACATGGGCAAGGTGGGGGTGTCAGGACATAATGTTAGAGCGACAGGAGGGTGCCCGATCAGGTAGGACCTTTGGGGACATACTTGGGAACTTGACCTCTATCATGAAAACTGAGGAAAAACATTGATGGATTTTAATGCAAGACAGGGGTCAGTATCTGAGGAGAGGTAGACTACTTGGCTGTGATCTGGAGCATGGCTCTGAGGGGGCCGAGAGGGCATACTGCAGGGCTCACACCCCAGCTGGAAGGAGCAGGCATGGAGAGAAGGGGACAGATGTGAGCAACCATTAAAGCAAAGAAGTTAAGGATGTGTGTTTTCTCCTCTCCAGAGAAAGTCAATAGGGCAGAGTCACTGCCCTGTTAGACTTCCATCTGGTAGTCACTGCTACCATCACGGTTTCCTTCTCGAGACCAGGCCAAGTGTTCCTCAGGGGAAGACTGCCAGTATGGGGAGGTGGGAGTGAGGGGAGCTAGGAGAAAGGAGCTGTGGGCCAAAGTGAGCTCTAGGCTATAATGAGCAGGGACACAAGATGGGAGCAGGTGCAAGCACTGAATGACCCACCACCTTCTCCCTCTTGCCTGCCAACAAAACTGGAGACCTCCTGCTGCCCATGGGCCCCTTAAGGAGCCTTGGACATCTACAGCCAGGAAGGATCACTCATGCTCTGGCTGCTCGTGTTCTGGCTCTAATCTTCTGATAACGATCCCCCAGCAGCCCACTGTGAGGAGACCCACCCCCGACTTTCCTTCAGAGGCCAGACAGACCCCCCTTCCTTGGCCCCCTGGTCCAGGGCCTCCTGCAGATCCTGCCCACGGCCTCCATCTGGCCTTCAAGGCACCGCTTCATTTTCTTTGGCAGTTGCTTTTTCCTCTTTCCACATACCTGGTTGGCTTCCAGGATCAGCCAAGGCTCAGACTGGGCTATATGGAAATAGAGATAGACACAGTCCCTCCATTATTTAATTTAGTGAAAGAAAAAAAAAAAGAAAGAAAGAATTCTTGGCTGGGGTGGTACCTCTCAAGCCAGGAGTCCCCACCGAAGAAGACCCTGGTAGCTTGGACAGGAAGTAGACAGCAAGGATCTCCCTTCCAAGCTCAAATGGCCTTTTCACCCCGCCTCAGGTCCTCTCTTCTGGCAGGCTTCAGGCCTCCCGGCTGCCCTCTGCCTCCCACCTCCCAGGCCTCCCTTGCTCCCAACCCCCCAGGGCAGCAGCCCCTGCCAAGCCCTGGCAGTGACACATTGCTCAGTCCCCATCTGGGGCCCTCCCAGCTCCAGCGACCTCTGGATGCCCCCCCCCCCAGGCCCACCACACGCTATGGGCTGTTCCAGCCGAAATTCCCTTGCACTGTGGAAAGAGGAAATGAGAGCAGGGGTGAGGGCAAGGGATAGCAGAAAAAAAATAAAATGAGGTGGAACCAAGTCCTGGCAGGAGAGAGAACTGAAGGAAGAGAGAGGCAAGAATTGGCTTGCTTGGTTGGGGCTACTCTGCGGCCATGGCAGTTGGTCTTGTCAGGTCATCCTCAAAGGGAACCTGGCCCACGCTCTCCTGCGACAATGTCTAGAGATGGATCTTGTTTTGGCCTGGGTTTGGTAAGTCTTCTGCCCTGCCTTTTCTTGAGTAGGCATTGCTGTCCACCAGAGTGACCCAAAGTAGCAAGGGGCATCTGAGAACCCTAAGGAAGCAGGGGAAGTGTCTAGGCTGTCTGGCCCCACAGCAGGAGCTCTGGGACAGCAGCCCTCCCTGCAATGTCCCAGTGGGCTTGGCATCCCCCTTCCTGGCCCCCCTTTCTCACTTTCTGACCCCTGAGTCCCAGCACCCCCGTCCAGGGCCTTTCCCACACCACTGCCTTCCTCCTTTCCCGAAAAGAGCATTCCATCCTCTAGATTTCGCAGCACCCTGTCATTTCACACCTCTGTCAACCCACTAACTGCTTTCCAAAATGCATCATGGTGATCATGTAACTACTGTATTGCTTCTACAGAGCTCTTTGGGAATGGGTACTTAACACCTATGTCTGTTCCCAAGTGTGGATGTCCTACCTCTTACCTGGGTCAAGGAAGAACCACTGGAGAATGACCCAACTCCTGGCTGAGGGGCCTAGGGAACATCAGTCTTTCACCTGCCTTGCCAATGGTAGAAACAGGACTAAGTACTTGCTTAATGAATTAAATAAATTTATAAAGGCAGTGTATTAAATTAACCCATACTAAGGTATAAATGACTAAGAACTTCATTACTCTCCCCAAACAAGGTGCTCCCATATATGATGAAAATGCCCATTAAACTAAGAGAGAGAAATGTGCTTAAGCTGGAACACTTGATGAAATGATGGGAATCTTCTAAAACTGGGTTGTGGTGATGATTGCCCAACTCTATGAATTTGCTGAAATCATTGACAACATTGCATTACAAGTAAATATAATGGCATGTAAATTATACCTCAACAAGGAAACCAAAAAGATAATGCTCCTTGATCTCTGTCCTCCGTGGAGCAATTTCTGCCAGTGCTGTGGAGACATGAGGAGCAGATGAGGGGGGACTGTGATGAGAGCCTGGTGTCTCCTGAGCCCCTCAGGCATGGGTTAGATCACTGCAGGCAAGTGGCAGAATCCCACTCTGTTCCTAATTCCAACCACACCAGGGGATGCTACACTTGGAAATCATTGGGATTCTGACCCTGTGCTTTGAGCCCTGTTTGATTCTGAATGATTAGAAACAGAGGGTATGTGTGTGAGTATGTGAGTGTGCACATTTGCGTGTGAGCATATGAGTACGTGTAAGGGTATATGCATGTGTATGCACACGAGCGAGCGTGTGAATACCTGGGAGTGTGTGTTCATGTCTGTGATCTGCACCCTGAGCCTCCATCAGCAGCTCTCCATCCTGGGGTAGTCGGAGGCACAGTGGATGAAACAGCTAGTGGACCGGCCAGCAGGGAGGGGTACAGCCTGCAGCCAGCTGGGGAGAAGAGAACCACCCGAGGTCTTCTCCGTGCGCCACACACTTTGCCATCTGTACACACATACTCACACTGTTCTGGAGACTGAGACCACAGTCATGAAGAGGGCCACTGCCACTTCTGGACCCGACACACTAAGGAGTGAGTTCTCCCATTGGCCCTCTTGCTGCCATCACCCCATGATGAGGAGGACAAACTGGACGGAATGACAAATATGTGGTCCTCAAACCTTTCAATTTCCATGCAGAATATACTTCTCATCTAGCACAAGGTAGAGAAAAAGGGGTGGACACACCATCCTGAATGGGTCTGAGCCAGAAACTCTTGCTCCCACTCCCATTCCATTAAAGCATAAATCATAAGGTCCAGACCCCCTTTCAGCCATCCCTCTATTGACCCACTTGTTTGCTCAGTGAATGTTTACTGGGCACTTACTAGATGCCAGGCACTCTGCCAGGCCCTGAGAAGGCAGTGGCAAGGAGCCCAGCTTGCTGCCCTTGGGGGGTTCAGGTCTGCTGGAGAAGACAGAGAAGCTACTAGGCCTGTACAGTCACAGAGGCAGAGTGTACGTGGGTGTATGTGAGTGAGTGTGTGCCGTAAGAGGTGTGGGTAGCGTACGGGGCGTCATGGAACAGGGTCACCCAACTGAGCTTCAGAGAAGGAAGGCTGGTCAAGAGAAGATTCCAACAGGAGGTGATACCAGGTAAATAGGAGTTGGGCCCCACAGACAAGGGGAAAGTGTGTAGCAGGTAGAGGGAAGAGCTTCTGTAAACCTGCCAGTGACACGGACCTTGACTTGCACTGGGGCTGGAGGCAGGACAGGAGGATGGATGGCTTCCATAGGTTCCTTGACATACTGGAGGAAGAGGACAGGCTTTGGGCTCAGCACCAAGGCTACAATGCACCCAAGTGCCCCAGCCCCATGGGAGTCCCAGCCAGACTCCCTGCTATGTGTGTGGAGGCTGGAAGGTTTGGGAGGGAAGAAATGGCAGGGCGGGGAAAAGGGAGAACTGTGAAAGCTGGTAGAAAGCTGCCCTGACCCTGGGCTGTCCATGGACCGGCAGTTGAAAAATGCTGCACTAGAAGATCTCTAACCTTCCATAAAGCTCATGGTCCAGTCCACAAGCTGCAATGCTAGGTCCTTTTCTCCCAAATGTCAGAGAGCTTGGGATGAAACCATGCCAAAGAGTGGGAGAATACAGGCCAGATGCCTCCTCAGGGGGCCCCAGGCTATGGCGTCACAGTCCCTGTCCTCAAGGCACTGCCACCTGACGGGGAAGGCAGGGGCCTCTCTTGCTCCCTCAAAAGTAGCCAAGAAGATATAAAGGGCAAGAGAGGCCCCCCTCTGAGGTATGAAGTCCTGGCCAAACGGTGGCCGTGAGGAGCTGGGCTCAGGGCCTGAGGCACCCACACAGCTCCACTCTCAGCCACCAACATGGTCACAGATGTTCAGAATATTCTATTCCCATTGAGTGTGTCACCAAAAATTTCATTTTTTGAGTGTGCCTTGAACACTCACAACATCTAAAGCACTATGTGATGTGAAGGATAGTGACGATTCTTGGAAGAAGAGCAGAATGTGGGGATATGAGACACCCCATTCCGCACAGGTGTCCTTGAGCAGTAGAGCAGGGGATGAGCAGAGACCCTGTTGTGGCGAACGCGTGGCCGTACCCAGAAACAATAGAATCCAAATGTCTGACCTGCACAGCGAGAAGAAAGCAGGCAACCTCAGGTCTCCTTGGGGTTATGAACGGTCAGCACTGCACTCACCTCAGGTCCCAAGCTTTGCCTATATCCCTCGTTCAGCTGGAGCACCATCCCTGCTGCGGACCGGCCCACCCTTCCAAGGCCAGCTTTTGTTCTGTTGTCTGCACCCCTCCCAGGCTCCACATGGCTCTTGCCACAGCATGTCTCCGGTTTTACTAAGTTGCTGGGAAGCTGTGCCAACTCCTCTCTGAGAGCTCTCGGAGAGCAGATGGTCTCTCGCTCTATGTATCCCTGATGTCCGCCTGTAGCATGTCCAGTGCCAGTACATACCTGTGGTGCCCAACAAATGTCTGGATGGAGGCTTTCGTTCTCCAGCCCGTGTAATTCAGTTCCCCTCCAGGTGGACCAATGGCTGCGTTCTCCAGGTTGCAAACCTCTTCCCAGCTAGAATGGAAGCAAACTAAGGGCTATGTGGCCTCCTCTTCTGCTTCCTAGAGTCCTGAAAGGGCTGAGCTGGCACAGTCTCTTAGGAACCCCTGACGGCTCCCAGCTTTGCTGGGAGAAAACTAGGGCCTGGGTGCAGGGGAGTGTGGTGGAGAAGTACTTTTGTGTGTAGCGTTATACATGGTCTTGAAAGGGAGGTATACCCTGTTTGTAGGACGTGGGTCTTATAAACATATTAACCCTGCTTTATTAACTATATCATCCAGATGCTCTGTACTCTTGCTTTCGTAGTTATCTTGTTAATTAAATGGTGACATGGGCATGTTAAATCTCCCATAATGCCATGCTCCCATCAATCTCTCTCTGTGTAAAGTTCAGCAGTGTGGTAATAGGCACGTAAAGGTTTGTGAGTACTGAGGCAGACACATCCTCTAGCGTTTATCAAGCGACCCTTTGTCTAGGCACATTGTTTTGTTTGGTATTCTCGTGCCTCCTGCTATCTTTTTCTTTTTCCTCATTTGTTAGTCCTCCTTCTACTTCTGAGTCTTCTGTGCCACTTTGGTATAGGTGTGTCCTTTGGGAATGGCATATAATAGTACTTACTATCATGTTTCTGTTATCATAGATAATCATAGTTCATTCATGTTGTTTACAGATCCATTTGGGGCTCTGTTTCACATCCTTTATTAGCTTTCAATGCTATATGTACTACATTGCCTTACTTTTTACCCCGGTTGGCATCAAGTTCATGTAGAAAGAGGAAAGAAGCCATCTGGGGACGACAGCTCATATCTGGGGCACGCTGCAGGTTTGCCCAGGATTTTTATCCTTCGGGGCAGTACCCAGACGTGGTGCAAATTACACTGTCATCCAGGAGTGTGTTCTCTCTATCAAAGCCAAACTCCTAGTGCCTGGAGGAGGGACTAGCCCGTGTGAGCTACCCGGGGGCCCTAGAATCCACCTCGAAGTTGGAGGGAAGCCGGGAAGCTCTCTGAACTTGATTTACAACCTGTGGGGGCAGCTTGCTCGATACTGGAGGCCTCAGACAGAGAACTGAGGTCATGCAGGGTTATGTCAACTCACTAAAGTAAGTCTAACAGAGTCCCTGGTGAAAACAGCAGGCCTTGATAGATAAACAATTTCTTTAAAAATTAGAGTCTTTCCTGGAAGGGAAAGGGAGATTCCTGCCAGATTCCCTTTCACTTCCACGACCCCGATTCACCTGCTGACATGCTTCCCTGACCCTGGGACTGTTTTGAAGGGTGTGTGCTTCCAGAAATCTAGGGTCCCACTGTGACTTTCATGGACCCTAGGCATCGTTGCCTTTGTGGGCCTTCTCCTCCATAAAATACACACACACACACACACACACACACACACACACGTAAAATTACATTTTACAACTCTGTTAGTGTAAAGATGTATTCTATTATTTTAGGTCATTATTATTATATTCTTTTTTTCTTACGATTTTAAAACTAGATTAAATGAAAACACTCTCATGAGGCCCTAAAATTACTGTGAGCTCTTATGCCTAATAAATGGGATAAATGGGCCTTGCAGAAAAACCAGAACCATGTGTGGGGAGCAGCTAACCCAGAGGGACAAGGGCAAGGACCTCAAGCAGTGCTTAGAACTTCGGGGTGTTTGCTTCAGAGCCACACAGCTCAGATTGAGAGGAAGTTTGATTGGTCAGTCAGACAGTAGGAGCATAAGTGGTCTCAAAGCCACAAACGTCTCTCCATCTGCGACAGGCACAAGGCCTGCCAGCCCTTGAATGGGCATGTGGTGGTGTGGGAAGATGCTGGAATGCTCTGGCCACAGCCAACAAGCAGGAGGGAAGGCCTCCATGCCTCTGCTGGGACAGGAGAGGTTTCGTTTGGAGCCACAGTCAGGTGCTGGGGGTGGTAAATACTCCATAATTCAACCGTCTCCCAGAACAAGCTGCTGCCAGAGGGCGTCTGGGGAAGCCTGGATGCTGGTCTTCATCAGAGGAAACCCCATTCCCTGAGCTTAATGACGGTTCTTTTAAAACAGTCTCTCAACCTCAACACGACTGGCATTTTGGGCTGAGTAAGCGGGGAGAGGGTGCCGTCCTGTGTGTTGTGGGATATTAAAGCAGCATCCCATCCTCACCCTCCCTAGATGCCAGTACAGACTCCCCTCCTCAGGTCATGACAAGCAAAAGTGTCTCCAGACTTTGCCAAATGTTCCTGCAGGCAAACTCGTCCCTGGTCGAAAACTGTTTTTAGGTAGACAATAAGGAGTACGTTTTAGGACACTGAGGAGCCAAGATGGGTCATGGGTTACCCCGAATGTTCCTTAACACTTAGATATTACCCCGGCCACCTGCTGGCAAGTTTTCCACCCTTCCTCCCTCCCTCCCTTCCTTTCCTGCTTTCAAATAAGGTCTAAGCAGATCTTTCAGACCCTGCAGTTTCTGTGGAACCAGATGGATGCGGATGATTTTGCACACAACTAACCATTTGCTTCAAAGCAGGGAGGGTGGTGCTCTGAACTTCTTATAACTTACTTCTCTTGGGGCTGAAATTATTGGCCATTTTGAGCATCAATCGTAACCCTGCTATCTCGTTTGAGGATAATGGGGGAGTCTCCCTGTGTCCTAAGTAGCGACCTCCAACATACTGACATGATTTTGGGAAAAGTCATTTCTGACAAGAATTTTATCAGTCTTATAAATGTTTACTTGTTACAACTTTTGACATTCACCTTTCGGAAAAGGGGCACAAAATTTCTAGTGCCACTGATTTCTTTACAATAGACAGTTATTACATTTTGTTAAAATCCTATTTATTCTGTGAAATAAATTAATTAATTAATTCTACAAAAGGAATTATGGGGCTTAGACCTGTCAATGGACATGAACACTACAAGCTCATGAGAACAAAGGTGCCCTCAGATTCTTGTGGTTGGTATCGTTAATTCAGAGAGAGAAAGAGGAGGTAGGGGACAGACTCAACAGTAAGGGGGAAATGGGTGGCATGGGGGCAGACCTGGAGAGCCTGGAGGAGTGAGTCAGCAGGTTCCCAAGAAAGTCCAGCCCCTTCTGGAGACCGGGCTCATTCGTTTGTTTCCTATTAGGGTGTCCTGTCGCCAAAAGGACAGAGTGGCCAACTCTCAGTTCACCCCTTCCCAGTCTATGGGCACAGGTTGATTTAGGAAAAGGCAAGGAATTTTTGAGCAGTTCTAAGAACTTCAGGTCATTCGTTCATTTCTGCAATTTTAGCAAGGCATCTTGTGCTGAGCTTATGACACATCCTAAGACAAACTTCCCTTGTGCAGAGAAATCTACCATTTTATCCCAGAAATGGAAGTTTGGAAATAAGGAATGGGTCAGTGTTGATGAACTCGGCCAACGAGGCAAGAAAACAGCCCAGTAGCACACAGTAGGTGGCCTGTTCCAATCGGCTCCCACTCTAGGTAGGTGGAGGCAGAGGCTGTGGAGGAAGGGGTTGAGGCAGGCAGCGCAGCTGAGGCGAAACCAGAGTTTGGGCAGATTGTGTACTGCACAAGCTCACCACAGCCAAGGCTATTATCATTGAATCATAGCCATGAAAGATGTGTATATTTATTATCATGATTTTTTAAAAGATTTTATATATTTATTTGACAGAGATAGAGACAGCCAGCGAGAGAGGGAACAGAAGCAGGGGGAGTGGGAGAGGAAGAAGCGGGCTCATAGCTGGGGAGCCTGATGCGGGGCTCAATCCCATAATGCCGGGATCACACCCTGAGCCGAAGGCAGATGCTTAACCGCTGTGCCACCCAGGCGCCCCTATTATCATGATTTTTAAGAGATGGAAGGAAAGGATCTTGGGAAAGTGGAAGGCATTTTCCAACATGCCCAAAGATGTCATGGGGACAGCAAAAGGGCACCCAGTTAATGATATTTCTTCTCGGGTGGGAGTTCCAATGCTTTTGATATAAGTGGATTTGGGGGGGTCTTTCATTTTGTTTACCTGTGTGGACATCACTTCCATCAAAGTAACACAGGAGTGGGCTAGGGAACTCTTCACGGCCAAAGAAGTAACAAATCTGGAAGAGAAGCTACGTATAGAAAGGCCCGTTAGGTGCCGGGTATCTCGTCTCCAGTTTTGGATGGGAGCAGTCATTTTTCTTTAAACTCTATCAACCACACAGTCTGTTTTTAGCAGTGCTCACTGTCAGCCCATGCTATACCCTCGCCGTTCTCGAGTTCTTTATTGGCTGGATTATGTCTTTGAGTGGATTATGTCTTACATATACTTGAAATAAATACAGAACATATAAATATTATACACATATCTATTTCTTCTAGCAAGAGTATGTAGATGGAATACTCTGAGCCCTTTCCTATCTGACATGGCCTTCCCACATAGATGGCAACTTGGTTGGTTTTTTTCATCAGACTTTCTTGAGTCTCCTGCATAAAATCCTACTCCTACACCTTCTCTTGTAAGTAATCTATATTCTTTTCCATCATGATGCTCTTCATTTTGAGTTTTGGATTTTTCACTGGGGGTAGATCCAATGCGTTGATTCCTTTTCAGGTCTTTGTTCAACTTTCATTTATGTTGTTATGTCAGTAGATGAACCTACACTGACACCTCATTACCACCCGAAGTCTGTAGTTTGTGTTAGGGTTCACTCTTGGTATTGTACATTTTAGGGGCTTTGACAAACGTATAATGATGTATATCCACAATTGTAGTATGATTCTATTATATATAACAGAACAGTTTCACTGCCCTAAAAATCCTCTGTTCCTCCCTCCAGCATAACCTCAGCTACCACTAATCCTTCTACTGTCTCCATAGTTTTGCCTTTTCTAGAATGTCATATGGTCAGAATCATACAGTCGGTAGTGTAGTCCGATTGGCTTCTTTTACTTAGTGATATGCATTCGAGTTTCCGCCATGTCTCTTTATGACTTGATGGCTCATTTCTTGGTAGCCCTGACTAGTATTCCATGGTCTAGTTGTACCACAGTTTGTTTATCCACTCATGTACTGAAGGACATCTTGGTCGCTTCCAAGTTTTAGCAGTTATGAATAAAGCTGCTCTAAACATTCACATGCAGATTTTTGTGTGGACATATGTTTTCAACTCATTTGGGTAAATACCAAGGAGAATAATTTCTGGGTCACATGATGAAGAGTATGTTTAGTTTTGTAAGAAACTGCTAAGCTGTTTTCCAGAATGGCTGCACCATTTTACATTCCCGCTGGCAACGAATGAGAGTCCTATTGCTCCACATCCCCATTAGCATTTGGTGTTTTCAGTGTCCTCAAATATGGCTTTTCTAATAGGTGTGTAGTTGTTTTAATTTGCATTTCCCTGGTGACATAGGATGTGGAGCATCTTTTCATCTGCTTATTTGCCACCTGCATCTCTTCTTTGGTGGGGTGTCTGCTCAGGTCTTTTGCCCATTTTTTAATCAAGTTGCTCATTTTCTTTCTTTCTTTCTTTCTTTCTTTCTTTCTTTCTTTCTTTCTTTCTTTCTTTCTTTCTTTCTTTTCTTCCTTCCTTCCTTCCTTCCTTCCTTCCTTCCTCCCTCCCTCCCTCCCTCCCTCCCTCCCTCCTCTCTCTCTCTCTCTCTCTCTCTTTCTTTCTTTCTTTCTTTCTTTCTTTCTTTCTTTCTTTCTTTCTTTCTTTCTTTCAGATTTCTTTATATATTTTGGATAACAGTGCTTTATCAAATGTCTTTTGCAAACATTTTCTTCCAGTCTGTGGCTTGTCTTTTCATTCCTTTGGAGTGTCTCTCATGGAGCAGAAACTCATTTCAATGTAGTCCAGCTTATCAATTTTATTTTTCTCAAGATTGCGTCTTGGTGTTCTTTCTAAAAAGTCATTGCCAACCTGAAGTCATCTAAGTTTACTCCTGTTATCTTCCAGAAGTTTTCTGGGTTCTGCATTTTACTTTCAGGTCTATGATCCATTTTGAGCTCATATTTGTGAGGGTCAAAAATTTGTATCTAGATTAGTTTTTTTGTTTCTGTGAATGTCCAGTTGTTCAGCCCAATTTATTGAAGACTATCTTTGCTCTGGCAAATTGCCTCTGCTCCTTTATTAAAGATTAATTGACTTTCTTGATGGAGGTCTATTTCTGGGCTCTCTGTTCTGTTTTAGTGATCTCTATGTCTATTTTCTCACCAATACCACACCACCTTGATTACTGTAGCTTTATAGTAAGTCTTGACGTCAGGTAGTGCCAGTCCTCCAGCTTTGTTCTTCTTCAATGTCGTGTTGGCTATCCTGGGTCTTTTGCCTCTCTAAATTTGGAAACTTTAGAATCAGTTTGTCAGTATCCACAAAATGACTTGCTTCAATTTTGATTGGAATTGCCTTGAACCTATAGATCAACCTGGAAAGAACAGACATCTTGACAATACTGGGTCTTCCTATCTATGCAGATCCATGACCTTTCGAAAGCATTCTATCTTTTTGTTCTTTTCCTTGGCATTCTGAGAAAAATTCTCAAATATCCTTTATATCACTACTTTTTTTCAGTGTCAAATCTCTTTCCATTCTAATGAAGATTTCGATTCTTCAATGGCATGTTCAGTTTCCTTCCTCTCTTTCCCCATCATCAAACTCCCTTTCTCTTAGCCCTTGCCATCTCAGTCTAACATTTCATCATCTCATCTGTTACCTCTTTTCCCATAGAGTTCACATTTTCTTGAATTATTTGAGAGTATAAAGCAGCAATTTCCGAACATTTCTTCTTATTTCCTGTACTAAATAATTGACAAAAGCGTATTTGTCATCTGAATCTTGATTGTGATCCTTTATTTTGCAGAATCTTTTTGGTCCATGCTGGGTTCTTTGGCTTCCTTTCAAGGACAAATCAGTAAGACCTGGAGTTTGCCCAGCCAGTTCAACCATTGAATGGATTGTTCTTAGTTCCTATCATGTCTTTTTTGGTTGCTGTATAAATCCTGCTGCCAGATCTTAGGCTACAATGTAGTAATTTACACAATCAATTCAGAGTGAAAGGAGGACAGAGCTGTGAACAGTCCTACCAGGGGGCTGTGTGTCTGGGATTTTTGGCTCAGTGTTGGAGAAGTTATTTTCTACTTCCGTTTTCCTCTTAGGTCTGGCCTTTATACTGGGTGTAAACCACAGCTGGACCCGGCTTTCTTCGGGGGACCATTGCCCACTCCACCAGGGGCAACTCCACTTCCCTGCAGGCTTGCTATGAGAGATTGCTGCTACTCAAGACCTGAAGCCTCCTGGTGCCTCTTACACAGGCCGCTGCTCTGTGGTATGGAGGGAGTTCACATGCTATGTTTCTCATCTGTTTTTAATCCTGCCCTGTCCTCTAATCCTCATCCCTCAAACTAGGAAGAGGAGGTAGGGTCTGCAGGCTCTCTTCTTCTCATTTTCCTATCGGTGCTGCTCCTCGGGTAGGGCCACAGCAGATTGGCTTGGCTACTGTCCTTCAGTTTGTCCTTGCTCAGAATCCCCTTGATTATCTGGATGGGAATGATACTCTTCCATATTAGCAGTAATTCTGCACACCCCTCATTTCCACATTTCTAATAGTTTGGATGTTTTCATGAGAATCTTGGTTAATGTGAGTGGGTGATAAGGAGGATGGAATACCTGTGCTCACATCATTAATATATTCAGAACTCAGTTGGCCTGTCCATCTGTCCATCTATCTAGTTAACTGTCCAGCAGTTAAATTGGACCAAGCCTCATCACCCTGCTATTTCCTTCTGACTCAGCTCTCTTAGTTTCATCTTCTCTTTCCCATATTGGGAACCTGACCTCTTTGTTCTAGGCATGTTTTCATGTGTTGAGGATTATCAGATATCATATTTCTATGTCACTGGCTAGCCCAGAGGAACTAAGTAAAAGTCAGTTGAAACCAGTAGGTATGGATGGACCAGAGACATTTCCTTAAAGAAGAAAAGGCACAGTCATGATGGGGCTTGGGTACTGGTCAGGCTCCTAGTTTCATCATTAGTAGGCTGCACTGCCCAGGGAGTATGGCTTCCTTTTACAGGGTCTCAACTTTCCTTTGTTAAATGAGAGCATTGAATTTCCAAGGCCTCCCTCACTGTGATATTTTTGGATTATTTAGTGAGCCAGATTGTGCTGAGGAAGAGACAAGAGAAAGTACGGGTCAGATTTCTGGTTAAAGAGGCAAGACTTACGCTTGCATCAGCTTGAGCAGTCCTATAACTGTAGGTGAAACTAAACTTTGCAAACAAGTACTAGATGTTTAATATTTTGCTGAGAAAAGAAAGGGGAAAGAACCAGAAGATGGACATAGAAAAATTGGATGGGAAAGAGAGATGATGTGAAAAACAAGAGAAAGACTGAAAATAAGAAAATAGAGAGAGAGAGAAGGGAACAAGAGGCAGAGGGATAGAGAGTGTGTGAGATGTTGCGGGGTGGAAGGAGGCAGAAGGAGGCCCCAGCACAGGGCAGGTGGTTGTGGAAATGAGGGGCTAGACTGGACAGGGCATCCATTGAGGAGGGTTTCACTCCTTCTGGTCACTATTGGAGGTGACAAAACAAAGCTCCAGTGGTCTGACATGTCCTAGTGGCTGCTTCCCACTCACATTACCATTCAGATTCCCCGCTCCTCCCTGAGCTCTGGAAGAGGGAGAGACACTGCTAATGCAGTGACATCCGGACCCCACTAGGCGGCCGCGGGCCTCCTTTGAACTCCAGGCTTAGGAGAGAATTCCTCCCCGTGTAAACGGAGATCCATTTCCTATTTCCTCTGTTCCCTGGAGAAGATGGGATGGAATTGTGATGAAAAGGATTCTAAATAGAATAAAGGAAACACACACACACACACACGCACACACACGCGTGCACACGCACTCCTACTTCTTCATAGAAGCAGTTATTGTGTGTGAAAACCATAACCGCTGCAGAGGGGCTGAGGCTGGCCGCCATCATTTCTTGCCTGGTTTTCCTTAGCAGCCAATGGCTTTTCTCTGAAGGCCAGCAGAGCTGGGGGTTGAGTTTGAGCACAGGGCTAGGATCTACCTTTGGTTAGGGTTAGATTCAGTTCGTAGTCAGTGTTAGGATCAGTATGAGGTCAAAATCAAGGCTCTGATTGAGGAGGGGAGTTATAGTGGGAAACAGAAGGCTATAAGCTCGCATAAGAAATGAACTCACGACATTTTGAGCTCTGCTCTCGAAGGGTAAAAATCAGGGATGATTTTCTGGAGGCAATAAACTTCTGGTGAGACTCTGAAGAAGAAAGCTAGGAAGACAAAGTGAAACTTTAAGGGACTAGGAAGAATGGCCGGACACAATTGAATATAATGTTAAAAGTCTCCAAATGTGTGTTTTGATCAGGGCCCAGCTCATCATCAGACACCTGAACTCCCAGGTCACCCTCCGTTTCCCTGTGGGGGAAGAGAACTCTCCGCTGGCTTTGGCCAAGGGCACTTCTCCACACATTCCTGGCTCCCGTGCCCCTGGGCCCTGTGTCTGCACTTGGGGCTGCTAGGGCAGGGGCTGGCGCCAGGCTGGGTAGACACAACCTGGAAACAGGGAGCGGCTATGGGAACAATGTGAGTCTGGCACACACCACCGGCCACTCCCAGGCTGGAGATGGGCTGGGTCATCACTGGGGATCCCAGAGCCTTGGGACAGCCGCTGTAAGGGACTCACTCAACCCAGAGCCACCTTCTTCAGGAGGCCTTATCGTCATGACCACCCCAATTTAGCAGCAGCAGCAGCAGCAGGTGTGAGGTCCATTCCGCCATGTTACCCGGCACTCTTAGTATGGATTTTGATATGCATCTTAGCTGTTTTCTCAAATGATAGCCTCGGTAAAGCATCTCTCTTCTCTCCCTGCTCCCTTCCTCAGGGAACTCTTGAGCCTGTCAGTAGTCTTTGACCTCCATGAGGGGATGGCCTTCACTCATTAGTCAAAGGCTTCCCTTCAGGGCGTCCACCTCAGTTAGAATATGGCACTCTGAAAAGGCTCTTTCATCCTTATGAGGAGGGGACTTCGTGAGGAAATGCCTCCCTCAGCCATCTGGGAACCCCTGAGGAAATTCCTCTACCATCAGTCTGGAGAGTCTTCTCCCATCAGTCTAGGGGATTCATCATTATGGTTAATTAATGAGGGGCCCTCTCCAGTGTGGAGCCTGGGAGAATATGTCTCCCCCAGTAGTCTGGGTCCCTGGGGGGACACCAACACTCCCAGCAGACTCGGCAGTCCCTGTGAGTCCCTGTTCGGGAGCAGCCACAGCAAGGTGGAAGCACCAACTAAGAATCCAAGCCAGGCTCCAGTGAAGATTAGGATGAGATGTCAGTCCACGTCTGTGCAGATTTTGTAAGGAAATGATGGCAGACAAAATATGCTTGTGGTATTGGTGATTAAGAGGGCTGTGATACCTGGTGGTGGCAGTGTTGGTATGAAGGCGGTGACGGTGCTGAGAACCTCAGTGGTGGTGGTCCTACCAGTGGTATTGTTGACATCAGCACTTCTAGTGATGGGGGGAAGCAGCAGAGATGGTGGGGACCATGAAAGCTAGGGACATGGTACTGACGGTGGAGGCTGAAGTGGGGGTGACCACGGTGATGGGGGGGCATTGGTGGTGGAGGTGGTGAAGGCTGCAAACCCCCCACCACTGTCCTAAGAGGGAAGGGTCCCGGGGCAATGGGCATACAGAATGGGGAGAAAAGATCTAGAAGAGTTGGAAGGAGAATCTCAACCATAATTAAAAAGGGCAACAGAAGCTGTATTCAAAAGTGGATCAAGTTAGATCTGAAACAGGGATACCAATTACAGAGTCCAAAGTTGTGGGTTTTCCAAGCATTGCGAGATGTGAGTGAGAGCGCACTCTCTCTCACTGAGATGGAACCTGAGATGGAAAAAGGCCCATGTTGATGGAACCCCTAGCCAAGGTGGGTCTGGAAGGTGAAACCCAGCGGCCTCCGGATGGTCCAGGGGAGGCTGCAGTGTCCAGGGCTGCCTGGATGGGGGAGAACTGATGACCAGATCTGTGGACTTCTCTGATCCCTCAGCCTGTTTGTTTTCAACTGATAGGGGGATGGGGTTGGGGGAAGGATGTCAAAATCAGTTGGTGAATGTTAAAAATACAAACATACCTCCTCACAACATGTCCTGGGAATTCTGACTCAGTTTCTGGGGTGGGTCCTGGGCATATGTATTTTTAATGAGCTCCCAAGGTGATGAGACAACACACACACACACACACACACACACACACACACACACACACACTCAAGATACTTGACCGGATACTATATTCAGCAACCCCCACCTCTGCCACTGGGCCTGGGGGTATTTATAGCCAAAGGCAATAACATTTCCATATCATCACCACTTCACCGGCCCCACCCAGAGGGTCCTAAAGGCTGTTGACTGGATGGTAGGAGAGGCCAGGAGGTGGAGGCAGGGCTGCAGCAGAGGCAGGGGATGGACATTTCCCAGGAAAGAGCAGATGCCAGCCTCAAAGAGGGACAGAAAGTGTTGGGGCCAGACAGGACTCCATACCCAGGCCCTGCGTTTCTTAGAGATGTGGGGGTCGTGCAAGAGGTTGGGGGAAGGACATGGGGAGCTCTCAGAGGATCAGAGCTGAAGACAGAGAAAGAAGGCTGAGGATGAGGAAGTGCTGAGAGGGAGCTGGATGGGGGCACTGAGGCCCAGGCTGCCATCCCTCCGAGGGAGCTTTTTGCTTGCAATGCCCTCTGCATTGCTAGTCGGGTCTAGTCTGCCCCACTTCCAGGCCAGCTCCCATCCGCAGGGTCCAGGAAGCCCGCCCAGGCCCCAGAGACTGCAGGACCCTCTTCCTTTGCTACAGAGTCTAGCAAAGGAATGTGTTCTTTGTCTTTGGGATTAGGCACACCCAGGTCTTGTATTTTACCTTTCCTGGGAGGTTTGGGGGGTTTCTCTGTGTGTGTGTGTGTGTGTGTGTGTGTGTGTGTGTGTTTTCCCTCACAGTTGTCTTCCCCTCTGCCCCCAGCCTAACTGTTTTGGTCCTCAGCCACCAATGCCCCATGTTGAGCATGGGAGAGCATTTATTAAAATGTGTGGACTTGACTTGAGGGTGGGATGAACACCCAGTGGGAAGTCAGGGCCTTTGGGTTGTAGCCCCAGTCTGCGCCTTTCCCAGCTTCTGGCATCTGGCTCCAATGGCAAAGACATGGGAAATAGCTCCTTCCCACGTTTGCTCTCCCTTCATCAAGCCCTGGGGATTCCATGTCCCTTGTTGTAACGTGACAGCCTGAGCATGCCAGCAGCAGAAGGATGAATCCCCCCACCTGCGGCCCAGCACAGTTCAGGCTACAGGCAGAGAAGGGGAAACTGAGGCAACCTCTGAGACACGAACATTTCTCTCCTTGATGTTCTGCAAGGGGGTCACTCTAGGTCATAAGCCTTGTGAAAAAGGACTAAGGCTGGCAAATCAGGTTGAGGGAGTGACTTGAACTGATCAAAGGAATTTTCTTGAAGGGGAAAGTGAGAAAGGCCTTGGGAGCAAGGCCCAAGGACAGAATGACTTGCTTTGAAGACGGGGAGGCCCTGAGGTGAAAGAAGGGGGTGGCCTGTGGCAGAGTGACTGGAGGGAGGGAGGTGTCCATGTGGTGACCCCAACCAGGGTCGTCGGGGTGGGGGGGGCAGGGGCTGGAGGTTGTGGGGGGCACCGCAGAATGCAGGGAGGATTGGAGTGGGAGGTTGAGGGACCAAAGGATTGCCTGGCTGAGGTCCAGGGGGAAGGGGTGGCGCTGCAGGATTAAAGACAGCTCACATACCAAGAGGGCTTTTCAACTCCTCAATATCTCAGCTGCCCCCTCAGTGGCCCCACGGTCATCTGAAGCCAGGTCAGAGCAGCTGCTCCCAGGTGAGGAAGTATGAGCATGAGCTCCATTTCCCTGCCAGGAAGCCCACCTCTGGGGTCTAAGAGATCTCTTACTTTCCAGGCCCTCAGCCCCACAGCCCCTAGCTTCTCTCCTTCCCCAGGAGCAGCAGAGGAGTGTGTGTGTGTGTGTGTGTGTGTGTGTGTGTGTGTGTGTGTGTGTACGCACGTACATGCACTTGGGAAAGAGAGGCATCAAATGTGGGGAGGGAAGATTTCCTGTCCCCGTCCCACTGGGACTAGAATGAGCTGGCGGCAGCTTCTCCATTCTAAACAGAGCACGAGTGCAGAAGTCTCTAATGCTTTTTCTATAATCGGCTGCGTGCAGAGACAGGTAATGACTAGTCAGGAGCCCCTAATGGGGCTGTGGGTTGTGTGAAAGCTGGCACCCACCAGGCAGGCGGACCCATCCTCTCACTGCCCCTGGGGACCTGTGGCAAGGCCTTAGCCAGCCAGGCTTGTGTTCACTCCTCCTTGCTCCTCGCCTGCCCCCCTCTCAGGATGTCCTCCTAGCCAGGCCCCCGACCCGGCACTGGAGGAGGCTGTGTGTGGAGGAGACGGAAGCATACAGCCATACAGAGGTTGTGCAAAGCCTCCTACACAGATGCCAGGTGGCTTTATCCGGAGCAACCCCAAGCTGGAGACCACCCAAACACCCACCAACAGGTGCGCGGATAAACAAATCCGGGTGCACCCATCCAGTGGAACACTAGTCAGCAATAAGAAGGAATGGACCACTGCAGCCACTTGGGTGAGTCTCAAGGTAATCGTGCTGAGGGAAAATGGAGCCAGGCTGAAAAAGAGTACACACTGTATGGGCTCGTTGATAGCAAACTCTAGAAAATGCAAACGAATCTATACTGACAGAAAGCAGAGTCGGGGCTGCCTGGGGAGAGGGAGCGGCTGGCAGGGGCAGGAGGAGGGATTACATGAGGCCGGAGGAAACTTTTGGAGGGATAGAAACGTTTATTCTCTTGCTGGCGGATGTGAATGTCAGGAAAGATCTGACCCCACACGTTAAATAGTCTGTTTAGTCTACGTCACTTACACCCCTCCATAAAACTGCTTGAGAAGGGGGGGAGGGGACGGTGAGCATGATGGCGATAAAGCCGCAGCCACAGGTGCCGACAGGCCCACTGCTGTTATGAGTGAGGCCACGGTGTTAAGTGGTTTAGGTCCTCGTCTCTCCCTGTAAGCTGTGGGGATGGGCAGGACAGGGCCTTCTTCACCTTTGTCCCTAGCACCCAGCATGACAAATGCTACAGTATGAGAAACCGGGGGGTTGTGGGAACACGGAGATTCGTCACCATCAGCCCATGAAGTCTTCCTGGAAGAAGTCAGGTCTGAGTTGGGACTGGATGGCAAGTAGGGGCTCGCCAGGCAGAGAGTGCTTGGGGGCAGGGGGCATGTCCCAAGTGTAGGAAACAGCTTATGTCAAGGTCTAGAAGCTTCACAGAACAGGAGGTACTAAGGATGTTCAGTGTGGTGGGAGCCAGAGTAGGGAAAGGGAGAAATGGGATGTCAGGCGGGTGGGTGGGTGTGTGGGTGGATGGATGGATGGATGGATGGGGTGGATGGGTGGGTGGGTGGGTGGATGAATGGATGGATGGATGAGTTTATGTGTCTACAGAGCCACAGGGAGCTCCTACAGTAGAATGGGTACAGAGAATGACACTGGAGCATGACAGTAGTGTCCCAAAGATTTTCTTCCAATGTGAGAGAAGCCTCTGCCATCCCAGTTGTCCATCTGGTCCAGTATCCATGTGCCCACCCTGGTACCGGCCCATTGAAAGCAGGGACAAGAAGATGCACAGGTTTGTAGAGACACCCCCAATCCCTACCTGCCGTCCCCCTCACCGAGGAGAGTGTCTGTAACTCGAGGAAGGATGGAGGAGAGGATTTCCTCCCAGGCAGTGCTAAGTTCTGCTGCAATCAGGTCTGGAGTGAGGCGGTGATGTAAACAAGGCTGGGTGGGGGTGGGGGGGTAACCCTTGCTGAGGGCTGTCAGCCGTTTGACCTGGGCTGGCCCTGCTGGTCCCTGGGGGCGACGGGAATGAAGTGAGAAGGTTGCAGCTTGTGCTGGGCTCTTCCAGGCAGCCCAGCTGTGCTCCCCACACACAGGGTGGCCTTGGGCAGCACAGCCAGATCTGCCCTGCAGGACTGGGGTGAGCCAGAGAGGTGACCTCCTGTCCTGGCTCGCGCCCACCCTGTGTGTGTGGCCGCAGCTTCCCCGGCACACGGCTTGCCTTGTGCCCCGGCTCAGCCTGGCTTTTGTAGGGGGCAGCCCCCCACCAAGGTAGGACCCTGCCACCCATCCTGAGGATCGATGTCCTCAGCACTGGGTGACTGGGAGCTGCAGAGACCACCCATTTGTGGGTGAGGAGATCCTAGTGGAGTGGATTTATCTTGACTGTCTGCAGCACCATGCCCTTCTCTCTGAATCATCGTTCATTCTCCACGACAATCCCCCCTCACCCCTGACACTATCTAATGCCCTTTTCTGCATCCCCAGTCCCGGCCCCTATGGAGTAGGATAGCTCCTTGTCACCTCCCAGCTCAGACCCAAGCCACGGCCACCAGCCCTGCCTTTTGATGGAGACCCTGACCCAGTTGTAGCATCTGTCATAACTGTCATCTGCTGGGCCCATGAGGGTTGCCACAGGGGCCGCCTGCCCGCTTGTTCTCAGGGCCGCCTGTTCTGTCTACTCGGCCCTGGGCTCCAGCGCAAGCTGGCCCAGGGCTGCTGCTGCTGCAGGGCGGCTCTCTGCTCTCCCTGGCCTCCCTCCAGCTTCGCCTAATGCCGGCCGAGGGGCAGGAGCAGGTACCCATCCTGCGTACCCCGGCTCATGCCCACTTTACCCTTGCTCCCCGGCCTCACTGCAGGTCAGCTTTCGAAAGGTCTACTCTGCCATGGCCCTGGTCACTTCTCCGGTCCCGGGGAGGAGCCATGTGTCATTCTTTTTGCGTGATGGCCTCACCAGTGCCCACAAAGTAGTATATTCCAGGCCCCGGGTCCTTCTACCTAATCCAGTCACGATTCACAGCGCTTCGGGGGCCACATCTCCACCACGTTCTTAGAGAAGAAAAGAGAGAGGAAAAGGGAATGTCCTGGTGGCCAACACATCCTCTATTCCAGGGACCTTGAAATCTTAGGGGAAAACACCAACATGACTCCAAGTCAGCAGTGGCAGGGGGGAGACAAGGAAGGCCTCTGCTCATTGTTGGCAGAAATCACATGGTTTCAAGAGAAATCAATCTCTCCCTTCCTCCTGCTTCTTCTCTCTTGCCCACTGCAGATGTGAGTGTTGACCAGAGAGGCCCAGTGGCTTTTGCTATCCCTTCCCAGATGACTCCAGGATACAGATCGCCAAAGCAGCTTAGGAATAGAATAAATATCTATTTCAGGCTCAGGCCAAAGCAATGTCTGCAAAGAGCAAGTGGAGTTCAGGAGGCAATGCATCTGAAAGGTAGCCGACTCTGGAAAAGCTGGCAAGCAGGTTGAGACACTGATAGACCAAGTCCAAATGTTCACCTTCAGATGGGGAACTTGAGCTCTGCCAGGCCTGATCTGGGATTTCTGAAAGCAGGGCCCTAGGATCCCTAGGGGACAGGCAGGCAGGAACTTCCCTGTGCTCTTGCTCTCCACACACGGACGAGCACACACACGTGCGCACACACGCATGCATACACACGCATGCGCGTACAAACACAGGTGTTCATGGGCTGCTGACTGCGCTATGGCTTTAAGATTGTGAGAGTGACTTGAAGCACGTAAATGGCGCTTCCCTCACACTTGCACCTCAAGAGGTTCAGTAAGATCTCTGCGAAGTCACAACAGGCTGTAGGCAGAGCTAGCTGCACCAGGCCTCCTCCTGACCTAGGGTTTTCCCTCTGAAGCAGAGTAAGTAGCCGTAAGCCCTTTGACTGGATGTTGGGGAGATCAGGAGGGGATTGATAAAATGAGAGATTTGGGGAACATCAGAGTAGGTCCAAAAAAAGGGACTTGCCAAACCCCAACCAGCTTCTCGGTCAGTGTTGGTAGGCCAGGCACAGGGGCTGGGAAGCTGGAGGCCCTGTCCCCATGCTGCAGAGCCCAGGCAGTCAGATGCAGAGAGAGAAAGCTGGCAGCCAGGGAAAGGTCTTGGACCAACTTTTTTCCACTGGTGAATCAGAGGAGAGCGGTAATGGGGGCCAGGCTGGCCTGACCCTGGTCACCCCTGTGAGTCAGAGCTGAGGTCCCTGGGCTAATCTTAGCCCCTCTGAGAGGACTTGTTGGGACTTGCCACCGAGTCCTGACCACCAAGCTACTCTTGGAGCTGACGTCATCACCCTGGGAAGGCCTGGCCCATTAGGGCAGGCTCGGAGCATGGAGCCAGGGTGGAGAGGGGCTGGTCTGGCATTAGACCTGCTCCAAGCTCACCTGTGACCGGGAGCAAGTCACAGCGAGCCATCCAGCAAGATGAGCTCCCAGGTCCTCCCTGCTCAGATATCCTGCCAGACCAGGGCTGAGCCGGGGCCAGCAGGGAAGGGGGACCAGGCCCAGGCCCAGCCCTGCCCCTGTCACAGCAATTACTCACCAAGGACCTGACTCCTAAGGACGGACAACAAAGGATGCAGCCTGGGTCCTGGGGCCAGGGGCACCCCGAATTTGTTGTGTGATTTTGGACGAATGGCTCCCCAAATCCCTTTTCTACCTTGGAGGCAGTACAGCTAGTGGTTTAAGGCATTGGAGTTTGAAGTTAGACTAACTTTGTTGTAACACTTAGAACCTTTTGTTCTAACCGTTGGGGTAAGTCATTTGACCTTACCACATGTCAGTCTTCTTGTCTGTAAAATGGGGAGAATAACAGTACTTTTCTCTGGGGATGGTTGCGAGGATTACATGAGGAAATGCTTGTGACATGCTGAGCCCGAGGTCTGTCACAGAGAAAACATTTGGTAAATCCTCACTGCTGTCGGTAGCCGCTTCTACTTCTAGGCTTCACTTACACCCCTTCATAGAGAGGACGGTGAGGATGATTTCTGGGCCCTTCTCTCCAATCAGCAGCTCCAGCCTGCACAATCGGTCCAGCACTGGGACTTGCAGGGAATGAAAAGTGACAAGTTGTGGAAATCTCTCCAGGGCTGTGGAGAAGGGGTTTGAGACTCCACAGAGGGACTTCTGTGAAACACGGGTGAGCTCCAGAGCATGGGGTGTGGGAGCTGAAGCCTGGCTGAGCCCCGAGCCTCAGGGTCAGGGAGCCCGGGGGGAGCCCCTGGTGTCTGAGAGGAAGTCTTCTTCTCGTGCTCAAGCTGATAATCAGTTTCCCACTGAATTCCAACCGAAGGATTTCTCTTTTCACACTGTTTCCCCAGGTTGTCTTTTCATCATGATCTTAACCACAGTTGTGTCAAATGTGTGTTGAAAATGCTGCTATTAGAGGAGGCGGGGATGACACTTCCCTGCCTTTTCTCCTAGCATGCTGGTGAGTGTGTGTGAGAGAGACAGACAGACAGATAGACAGACCTTCCAAGGCACAGAAATACACAGAGAGAGACACAGAGAGAACAAGAGAGGTTGCATCTGTGATTGGAACTCACAGATATGGGCACCCTTGCTGTCTACAAGGAAGCTGGGGCAGCCATGGGGCAGTGACCTGATGCTAAGACTGGAGCCACATCTCTAGACTCTTACACAGGCCAGAAAGGGGCCCTGTCCCTTTCCTACCCAACACTAGGACCTGCCGTCCAGCAGTCCTGGGGGGCAAGAAAGAACAGAAGCTCTCTTCTCTCTGGGGGAATTATTCCAGGGTGGCGGGAGCCCAGGTGTGGCCAGGGCCAGGGCAGGAGGAACATAGGTGACCCCTCTGGGGAAGGTGAGGCCACATGGAGGCCCTAAAAGGAACCTGGTACCTGGGAGTTGTGAGGCACGGAGTCCAGAGCACGTCACGTGCCGGGTTTATCAGACTGTCTTCTCTCAGTCAGGAAGGTTCTGGAGCCTTTGGAGGGCCTGGGCACTGGTGGTGGAGACCAGCTCTGCAAATCTGGGAAGCAGGGTGCAGGGGGCACAAAGAAGGCATGATAAGCATCCTTGGCCTTGTTGCTAAATGTTGGAGTCTATGGGGGCTGCTAAGGAGCTGGGGCCCAGAGAGAAAACTGCAGTAGAAAGGCAGCCCTGGGACCCTCTCAGTTCCTGCCCTGGTCAGAAGGGGGGAGGGCTAATATGGAGGGAGTGGGGAGGGCCAGGGGCAATCCCTTGACATAGAGCGCTTTGACTCAGGGGTCAAGGGAACAGCTGTGAAAGCCACGGGCACATCTGGCTGGGGTTGGGCTGGAGGAGGGTGAGCCTGTGGCTGGCAGGGAGCCAGGGACGTGGTGGAGACAGATAGGGCCCGTGTTTAGTGCTGGGCCGAGGTGTTGCAACAGGAAGAGGGCTGGGGGAGGATGAGGCGGCTCGGGCGGAAACAATTTATCTGGAGCACGAGGAACAGCTGGGGAGGGAGGCCAGCTCTGCTGCTTTCCAAGGCCAAGTGGGACGTGAGGAAGGGATGCTGGGTGCCAAAGTGGCTAGCAGTCCCTGTCCCCTGCCCACCCCGTCTCCCCACCTTCCCTGCAGCCTTGGAATGCAGCCCTCCTCTCATCACCCAGGAAGAAGCCCATTGTCAGCCACACCCCTAGTCTCCAGGTTGGGGCTGTCCTTCCCAGTGGGACACCCTACCAGACCCTACGTTTTATCTACTGCTGGATGTATGGTGCACCCCCACCATGTGCCGGGCATTGCTCGTTCCTTTCATCTGATGACTATGTGAGACGGGCGTGGGGGAAACAGAGAAGTCAGAAGCAATTTGTCCAGGGTTACACAGAAAGTTGGGGCTGTGGAAGGAATTTGAACCCTCATCTGTCCTATTTCCAGAATCACTCAGATGTTCCTGGGCACATGAAGGGGAGCTATGAGCCTTCCCTTGGCCCCATGGGACAGCCTCTCCTCCTTAGCCTAGCCCCAGGACCCCTCACCTCCACTCAACTCACAGCACACCCCCAAGAGGCTGGCAGGCCCCACGGATACCCCTCTCCCACCAGGGACTCGTCAGGGAGCCCTGGCTGTCACCTGCCTCTCCTAAGGCTCTGCACCCCCAGCTGGACACAAAAACAACAGTAGCTTCTGAGTGAAGATTTATGGAGCACAGGCGGAAGAGGACCTGGTGCTGGTGGACTTCTCTTGGACCTCTCCCTGTCTCTTGGGGTGGATTTCCAGAATGACCTAGACAGCTGAGATAGCCATGAGCCACTGACTTCCCTCCTGAAGGACACCTGGAGAGATGGGGGCAGGCACAGAGGAGCAAAGCGGACACCACTTAGAAAGACCTCTTGGGGTACACCCATTTATGGATGGGGAAGAATAGGCTTGGGGAGCCCTGCCAAAGCAGGAAGGGCAGACCTTAACTCATCCCCACTTTAAAAACCCACCAGTTGAAAAACTGGAATGGAGGCTCCAGCCCCACATTCAGCCAATTCTTAGGGAATGTCATTTCCCATCCAGAAAGATGTCACACATCCTGTCTCACTTTGTGTCCTAAATGAGACTGGGACCTCCTTCAGGTCAGGATCTTTGCTTCCTACTTCTTTGTGTCTCATTCATGGCAGAGGAAGTGAAATGAACAAGATGTGTGTGTGTCCCATAATGAGCCACACAACGGTCACATTCAATCCTTACAACAATCCTATAAAGCAAGTGTAACCACTCCCATTTTTCAGATGAAGAAACTGAGGCCCAACGAGAAAGGGATTGGCCCAAGGTCATATAGGCAGTGAGTAGGTATAACTCAAATGGGTGGGTATTGAGTTCATACCATGGAATGGTAACATTAAGTGCAGTTGTGCTGCTGTAACAAAGAGCCCCTACATCTTAATATGACGAAGGCTTGTTTTCTTCTCACTCAAAGCCCACAGTTAGATTCTTCAGTGCAACCATCTTCTACTCTTGTTTCAGGCTGCTTGGTTCTGGGGCTCTGTTATCTCTTCGGAAGTCTCCTCACAGAGCAGGTAATAAAGCAGTTGACATGCGTGGGTCAGAGCCAGCTGCGTGGTCCTGCTCCCCCACAAGGTAGTAGGGGCCAGATGCAGGGCAGGTGGGTTGTTGGGGGGCACTGCTGTCTCTCCACAGCCAGGCATGACACTAGCCTAGGTCCAGTAGTCCACGTCCCCTGGGCAATGTGCTCACCCTGAACGCCCTCCAGGGCCCCAGGGTTCTGCACTGGGCCTTATAGGCTGAGCTCCTTCAGCTGGTGTGAGCTTAGGGCTCAGACTCAGACAAGCTCAGAAGAACTCTGTGATATTCTTGTAACACGTCCAAGTCCATTTTGAGGTCGTCCTTCCTCAGAGGCTACTTCTCTAGGTAACAAATGTTCTGTGGCCCTATGCACTGGGATCGCTTCTCAAGCTCTCTGCCTTCACTGTGCCCTCCAGTCCCTCCCCTGCAATAGCATGGGCAGCAGGTTCCCCATCACGTGCCACACAGAGAAAGACCTGAGGGGAAGGACAAATCCAGCCCATTGCCCTAGCTTAACCTGTCCCCAGACAGACGCACCATCACTGTGCAGTCTGCTTTCTCCCTTGGCTCATCACTATGGCTATTTCTCTGATCCCCAGATCCCTGGGGAGGCACCATTCTTTGCATCTGGGCTTCAGGTCTCCCCATGTGTCTAGGGCTGAGCTGTGCCCCTAAGCACCTCCCTTGGACACAGAGGCTTCCCTTTTTCTGCCTCCAGAATTTCACTAAATCAGGCTCTGCTCTCCCCTATAGACACAAGCACAAGAGAGTTTGTTTCTACTCATGTATTCCACAGAGATGCGGGAGAGACCCCACAGGAGTGCTGGAAGCCTCAAAGACCTTTTCTATACACTCCATTCAGGAACAAAACCAAACCATGCGGTTTCAAAGAGCCGCTGGTTGCCTGGGATTCAAGTCCTTCTAGGGTATTAGGAAGCTTAATGAATAATTATGTAAAGTGGCTAGCACGGCTTTCAAAAAATATTAGAATAACATACATAGTGACATTACCTTTAAAATATCTGATGTGGAATGTTCCCCTGACCTGCATGTGGGACCTCTTGTCATCTCCACCTGAGGGCCGTGCTCCACCCAATGGCTGTGCTCCACCCCAGGGCTGTGCTCCACAGGCACACATGGCCCGAGCCTCCCCAGCAGCCGCTCTTCCCTCACTGCCCGTTCTCTCTGTCAGAGCCCACCTCCCACATGGGGGCTGAGAGGCCACATGGCTGTTCTCTCAGCCTCCCTTGCTACTTAGGACAAGGACTGGCGACCTCATTTTGATCAATGGACCTGAGCACTTAGGGGAAAGTTTTCCTCTCTACTAAAATAGGCTCATGAATGGAAACTCTGCTCTTTGCTGGTCAGAAGTTAGCATCTAGAGGTAGTGCCCAGACCTTCAGCAGCCACTCTGTGACCATGAGAAGTCAAACCCAGTGTGCTGAGGTTAGCAGACTAAAAGACTCTTGCATCGTTGATTATGTGATTGAACCAGTGAACTAAACTTGGGACTGCTGAACTCCTTACACGTTTCGGTTAGGAATTCTGTTACCTGTAGCTGAAACCATTCTAACGAACACACATCTCATCATCAACAAATTCATAGACAAACTCATCAACTCCTTCTCAAATTACTCTTCCTCCAAAGTTCCTCACTTCAACAAATGACCATTTCCTTTGCTAGAAATTCTAGTCATCTATTTCTTTCTCCCTCATTTCTCTCATCCAGACTGTCACCAAACACCTTGACTCTTTTTCCAAAGTCTCTTAGGTCACTTGCCACTGCCAGGGTGATGATGACCATCTCCTGCTGGTTTGCCCTACTCCGACTGCTTCCCGGCAGTCCGTTCCATGGCATGTGCTGAGCGTCTCTTCCGCGGCCTTGCCGTGCAGGCCGCACACCCATGCTCTGGTACTTGCTGTTCCCTCTGCTGGACGCTGTCCTTGCTCCCCTCTCACAGAACACCTGTTCAGCCTAGACCAGCACACGGTGCTGTTGCCCCTGGGGACCTTTTAGTAACTTGCCCAATGAGAGCTCGTTGAGCTTGCTTTTGTGTTCTATCCATAACTATGGTCTCAGCAATCAGCAGATTGTAATGACCTCATTGCCCATGTATCTCCCCTACAAAACTGCAGGCAGCTTGAGGTGAGAGATAGTGTCTTAGTGACCTCTGAACTTCCAGGACCCAACAATGCAAGGCAGCAGTGGCTTAGAAATTCTTAACCCAGTGAACGAATGTCTATGCAGGATAAATTGACTTCTTCTTGAACGTGGGTACCTGTCCTGGCTCTCTATGGCCATGTAACAAAACTTAGTGGCTTAAAACAGAAACAGTATTTATTTTGCTTACAAATCTGAAATTCTGGCAAGCTTCAGGGGAAAGAGCTCTACCTGGCATTGTTTGGGTTGAGTCAAAGGCTGGAAGCTCAAATTCCCCTGAGGTCCATTCGATCGTGTGTCTGATGGTTGGTGCTGGCTGTTGTCTAAGACCTTAGCTGAGGCTGTCGGCTGTGAACTTGTACATGGTCTCTGATGTGCTGGACTTCCGCACGGCATGGCAGCCAGGTTCTAAGGGTGAGCCAGGCAGAAGCTGTATCAATTTTTCTGGCTTGGCCTCAACAGTCACACAACACCACTGTCGACCCATTCTACCCAGTAAGGCAGTCACAAAGGCCTGCCCACGTTCAAGGGTGGGGAAATGGGCTCTGCTTCCTGATGGGAGAGTGACAAGGGTCAGGAAGAGCATGTGGGAGCAGAATATTGCTGTGGCTGTTTTTTTAGAAAATGCAATCTGCTTCAGGACCCCTTTAAGTATTTGAAGTCAACTCTTTTGTCTACCATTCTCCCCAAACTGTCTTTAGTCTTTCTTGTGAGACCTGGTGTGCAGACCTCCTTGGTCCTCCCTTTGGGACGTACTTCTCTGAATGTGGTTAGGGAGAAGATTATAAGCTGTTAGGAAACTGGGTTTGTAACCCACCTCTGCCATAGTCTGATTCTGTGACCTTGGATAAGTCATTTGATTTCCATAGGCCTCCCTTTTCTCGGCAGTTAACAAGAAGCTGATAATACCTGCCCCCTCAACCTCATAGGTCCCTCATAATAGGAAACCACACCATTTCTTTGCCAGCCCCCAAATGGGAGAAGCAGGGATTAGGACCCCCCGGCCATGTGGTGTGGGGATTGTTTGGTCGTGGGCACAGTGTAGGTGATCCTGATTGGTATCACTGAAGGCTTTAACATTGTTGGCCCTGATCACGTTTGCCCAAAGCAAGAGCTGAAGGAGTGGGAAGACGGCCCCTCGTCACAATTCTACCTTCCAAATTCTATGGCCAGTTGGCCAAACCTAATTTATATCCAGAATCATAACTTTAAGGGAATCTAGGAAATGTCGTTTTTAGCTATCCAGACCTACAACACAAGGAAGGCCTTCCCAAAGGATTGACTCTGAGGCCCAGTTTAGTGTACCCACCAGAGCAAACACGTACTGGAGTTCTAATTGTGCTCCAGCTCCAAGCCGGGTAAGAAGAGTCTACAACCTGATAATTGGGCCAAACAGGGTGGGATGAAGGGAATGGGGGTACAAAATCCCATGAGATGGGCTTGGGAGAGCAGGTGGAGGAGATGGAGTCTGTATTAACTTTCTACCTCAAATGAAGACCACTATAGTATCAGGATATAGTGTGGTGTGATTCCTGAAAACATTTAAAAGACCTTAAGCACAGCTGACCGAATATATTTTTGCTTTATAGGTGTTGCCTTATAAATTAGTAAATGCTGTGTGAAATCCTGTACAACACAGGGTAGCATGAGTCTGTGAGCTCTGTACGTACAGGCAGGGTGTCTCATTCATCTGCTTGGGCTTTGCATCCAACACCGTGATGGACAGATAGTAGGCATTCAGTAAATGCTTGATGAAGGAGGGAATTTGTCAGTGTTCCACTGAGAAACTGACTTAGAGGACTTGACTCGGTGTTCCCAGTGTGGTCTGATTAATCAGAGCCTGGTGGGAACGCCCCCTCCCCTGGTCTTAATATTATACTTCTCTTAACGTGGCCCAAGATTATATTAGTCTCCTTGGCAGCCACACCACACAGATGATTCATATTGAGCTTGAGGTCAGCTATAGTCTCTGGGTCTGTTTCACATGAACAACTCTTAAGTAAGGCAGGGCTTCCCCATCCTGTCCATATGCAGTTGATTTTTTGAACTGAACGCCTTATGTAACATTTCATCCCACTGAGTTATAGCCCGTCCTTCTAGCTTCTCAAGACCTATTCAAATCCTAAGTCTTTTAACTCGGTGTATTATTCATCCCTGTTTGAGTTGCTTCATCTGTGATTGTGACGAAGTACAAAAACACAAAATAGGACCAGAGACAGTTTCGGGCTGAGCCAGTGGAGTATACAGAATTCCCCCGGTCTCTGGGCCCCATGCCAAATGGGAGAGTGGGGTCAGCCAGGTGTTGTTCACTCTTCATGAAGTGGCACTGGCTCCTGGGCATCTTCGCTTTCTCTTAGAGGCTGTTAAAGACATTTCTTTATTTTATTAGTACGTGTCAAGATGTTCAAATGTATAGACCTGATAACCCCACCAGGATGCTAACAGGCGTGATCTAAAGGTCTAGATGCAGGGAAATGGCAAAGTTGATTGTGGTACAAAAAAGCAAGCTACAAAATAACATGCACCCTGTGAGGGTAAATATGTTAAATGATGTGCATGTATGAGGGACACCCAAATATCGTAGAAGTTGGGTGAAGGAGACAGGGTGATTTAGTCTATTTTCCGAACTTCCAGTAACCCCTCTGAAAACAGCTTCTGAGAGAAAGGTTAAGTGAAGGCATTTTGCTGAGGCCCATGCCCAGGGAGTTGGGGGGGGGGCGGGGCGGGGAGTGAAGTGGGATGGGGGCAGGGAGGAGAGATTTGGCCTTTAGTACAGAGGGTGCCGGGGTTCCCCAGGCCTGCCCAACAAGCCCTGCAAAGTGCATCTCGGGGCTGCTGGTCTGCGAGGGCAACTGGGAGCGTTCATCAACTCCAGCTTCATGCCCTGGGATGCTAACTCTCCTACACTCCCGGCTTGTAATGGGAGGACACCTAGAAGGTTCCTGGGGAGCTCCTGCTGGGGAGTCGGCGGTGCAGTGGTGCCCGCGGTGAGTTGGCCGGTGGCACAGATCTATAGGGTGGAGGGCAAGGTTGGGCGCGAGGGCAGGGGGACAGGGCTCACAGAATCTGATGTGTCACATGGGATGGGTCTGGCGCGGCTCTGCTAATGGTTACACCTACAGAAGCCTGCTCTCTCCCCTCTAATGCTGGACACCAGCTTCACTGTCTCTGGTGTCCAAATTCCTCCATCCTGAGGATCAGGAGAGCCTTTATCTGTCTCTGGTTTTCATCTTTCCTCCTCTCATCCAGGGGTGACACCAGCGATTTCTCCCGAAACCCACCCTCCTGCACCTCGCACCTCTGCACACCTCTTGGAGCGCAAGGATGCCCCCACGCGCACACGGTGCCCAGGGAGGCTCGCTCTCCCAGGAAGGTGGGAGTGTTTTTAAGAGGCAAGCGTTCAACCATCTTTCTCATCAACGTCCCTTTGAAGCTCTGACATATTCTGTAGTGGCCCTGACACACTTTGTATCATCTGATCTGAGGAAATATTTTTGCAGGCGGGCGGTGGGGGGTAGTGGTGGTGTGGTAAATTGTTTTCTCACCGTTTTATTGCTTGTTTGTTGTTGGTGATAGTTTTTGTTTTTCTTGTTTGTTTCGAGTTTTTCATCGGGCTACATTGATCTTTTGAGTCATCTTTTCCAGGCCACTGGATTTCCTCCATTTGAAAACTATCTGGAGGTCCACCCTCCACAACGGCCTTTGCCCGCCACTCCCTTCCTGTGACACTGGGAATGCCAGGATGATAAAGTTCTTTCCTTCCCAGGTCCCTATCCTCTCATTTTGCCACCACATGCCTCTTGGTTGGTCAGAATTTGTTGTATCCTGCCAGTTCTGTGTGTTGCTTTTCCAGAGATTAAGTTATCAGCCAAGCAAGAATGTAGCAGGCATCCTGGCTTCAGCGGGTGTCCTTGTAACTGGAGTCCCATCACTCCAGCCAAGACCTGGCTTCTGCCGATTTGGGGACCCTGATCTTGGACGTGGAGAAATACTCCTCCTCATTCTCCACAGAGGGACAGGAATCCTCTCCTGTCCAGCCCCCAAGGAGGGGTCTGGGAGACAGTTGTTGGTAAACATGGCTGGGTTCTTAGAGCAAGTCTTGCAATCTGTTGGAAGCAGAGGGGAGGGGAATGCCAAGCCTCAAATCTCAGCTCCATCACTCATTGGCTGTGTGATGTTGGGCAAGTTACTAAACCTCTCTGGGCATCAGTTTCCAAATCTATAGATGCTGGAACTCTCTTGATCTTTCCAGAAAGCGTTAGTGGAAGGTTTTCCACACATAGCCACGATGACTATTGCATAACAGGGATCAAAAGATGCCATTGACTATATTCTGATTTCAGAGAGACTAAATGTGAAAAAAAATTATGCATCTTAGGACCCGTGAAATAGGGTGTTGGTGAGAATTACATGATTTAAAAGATGCAGAGCAGTGAGAGCAATGGCACTGTGTGTGGGTGTGGGTGCATGTTGTGTGTGTTAGCTTTAGATAACGAGAATAGCAAGGATGAAGACCTCTGAGGAGTAGACAGCGAGATGGCTCACTCTCCATTGTCCCTCCCAGTAGAACAGAGATTTTTATTTTTCTGAGAATCCACTACCCAAGGGGGTACTGTCCCTGGTCCCCCTTTCTTCCAGGTGTACTCTGTGCTGTGTGACTGATTCTCACCAATGGTTATGGGAATGGTCACTTTACAGCTAAGGGGTTTTAAAAGGGAGCAGGTCTTTTCCATACATGACCGTCCGCTGGACACGTGGAAAGGCCTCAAGGCCCTGTGGGATGAAGGAACCACAAGAAGGAAGGAGCTGGGGTCCCTGAATCACCACCTGGAGGAAAGTCACAGGCCAATCAGGAACACCCACAGTGGCCCCTGCCACATCAGCGAGCGACAAGCCACAGCTGAGTGCCGCCACTGGCATGTCAGGGTTAGTTGATGACGGCGCCTAGCCTGACCTTGGCTAAGCACACAGGTGGTGGCACCTGTGGAGGGAACTTGGAAAAAGGAGAGAAGGCTTCAGAGAAATTCAGGGGACTACAAAATCAGGGTCTCCCTCACCGTATTCTTGTGCCTCAGAAAACAGTTGATAGCATCCAGCCTTCCCTGGCCTCCCCCACACAGTGCTGACTTTATACAGAAGTTTTCATCAACGGACCATTCATTCAACATGAATGTGTCTCTTCCACATGTTAGCACAGTCCCTGCGTGACGGGGCTCTGCTGGGTGTGGTCTCAGCATGGCCCCCCATCCTGTGGTCAGGCCCACTCCTGCAGCCCATCCATCATCCTGACGTCCAGAAGAGACCCCATCCATCACGACACCTCATTTGCTAATGTGACTTTCCTCAGGGGCACTCGGCCAGGGAGGGAAACCCAGCCAGCCTACGGTGGGTGGGTAAAGTCGGGGACAGCAGTCTGCACCCTGCAGACCCACAGCAGGGCTTCCAGACCTCAGTTCCAGGCCCCAGGGTTAAGACCCCAAGGGCTCCCGTCTGTGGCGGGGTCACCGCGGCTGAGCTGCAAGATTTCCTCCAGAAGCTGGGGGGGTGGGGCAGGGACCGCTCCAGCTCCGCCTGGAAGGCTGCAAAATCCCAGCGCCACTACTTGAAGTCAGCTCTGCGTTTTATTCCTTTTTTGTTTGAAAAAATAAATAAAAAAATCCAAACGCAAAGGGTTTGTCTGCATTTTCATTCAGTATGTTAGTATCAAGATTAAATAGTCTGTGGCTGCTCCCCAGTTCACCTCTCAGATCATAAAAGCTCTGTAGTGACTGAGAGCGGGAGTCCATCAAGTGGCTTTCTGTTCTCCTCCTCTGTGCCCCAGGGCTAGTCACAGGAATTCCGTTACAAAGTGCAGGCGCCCCATGGCCGGGCCCCGGGTGGCCTCCAAAGTCACCCTGCCTGGGATGAGTTTCTCGTAACCCCAGGCCCACAATTGGGTGTGACAGGTTGACCCACAAGTTTTCTGAGGGACTTCCTCCAGACTCCTGGCAGGGGCCCCTTCCCCCTTCCCCCAGCCCTGGCCCTTGCCTGGTCCAGTGGGTGGGCCTCGTGGGAGGGCAGCTGGAGGAAGGACCATCCAGAAGAAAGTGGCCCAGCCTGCAGGTGAGACGAGGCTCCTGCCTGCGAGCTCAGCCTCCCTCACCCCTTCCAGGACTGCTTTACTGTAAACCTTTCACAGGAAAGGAAACCCTATAAAGTATTTGTGACCCACGAGCTCTACTCATCAAACATTGCAACCTGGGAAAAATGAAGTTGCTCCAAAATACAAAAGAGCAAAATTGGAAATAATAAAATTTTAATGAATACATTCAAACATCATTAATTGTTCAATTTGATACTCATGAAAATTTCCTTCCATTTGAAAACAATTTGTACCTTTTATTTTCTCGCCTTGTACGGATTCCTTGCATACACGTGATGATGGCTGGGAAGTTGGAGCCCATTGTAAACTAAATGAGTAAACTTCAGCCAAATAATTTCAAAAGCAAAATTATAAAAATTCTTTCCAAGTATTTTATAGCAAAATAATTCTATTTAATGTGGGATGTGGGTGCATTTTAATTCTTTTATATACTCTGGGGTGGAACCTACAAAAATAAGACTGTCTAGTACCCGGAGAGTCCTGCCTCCCTCCTCAGCCCCTCCTCTCCTCTCCCTCCCTCCTCTCCTCCTTGTCTGTGTTCTCAAAAGCCTCCTTCTCTGGAGTTTCAAGGAAGCATCAATAGAATCTCCTACGAGAAATATTTTTATAAAGACACCACTTCTTAACCTTCAGAGGCCTCTCCTTGGGAGTGGTCCATGTTACCTAAAAGGGTTGTTATTTTTGTCTCTCTCTGGCCCCTTAGCTGTTCCTGAGGTCAACATGCTCTGCCGAAGGGACACTTCCTTCCAGCAGAGGAACTGAAGGCGCCCTGCCGCTGGCTGCTCCTTGGATGCTCAGTCCCTCACTCGCGCTGGCTGCGCCATGGGATTCCGTGTAAGTCTGATGCTCAGCCAGCAGCAAAGACATGCTACGGTCTGGCTTAGCTCACAGCGCCCTTTTCAATGAGACAGCGGGCCGCTCCAGCAGCCTGGCACCTTCCTGCCAAATGCTCCGACCCTCAGGACTCACAGGTAGCCTTCCTGTCTCTGGGGAAAATGGCCTTTGGCACCTGAGTGACTCATGGAGTCGAGGTGTGGCTCCCAGGTCCCTCGGCAGGGATGGCCATTTGCAGACCCCAGCAGGCTGCTGATGGAGCTCCTTGGTCAGCAGAAAGGCTCCAAGGATGCCCTCTGAAAGCCCCCCAGGGACCCTTTCAAGCAACCCTGAGGTTCTCCCAGGAAGCCTTCCCCAGCTACTCCCCTTCCCAGATGCTCTGCTCTGTTCACTGTGTCAGACAGATGATAGAAAATAAATGATAGATGATAGAGGACAGGTTTCATTGTTGCTCCATCAAACCGAGGGCCCCACCTGTCACTGTGCCACCCCCACCCCCAGTACAGAGTTGGGCACACAGTCCTGCTGAATGCGTGCATAGACGGTTGGGCAAGGGCAAGGCTTGGGAAGCAGAGAGTTGAGACAGCTATGCAGGCGTCTAGAATGAGCTGCCAGCAGCTGCTGTCTCCCATGCTCCAGGGACAGCATGGGGTCCCGAGAGTCTGGGAGACTGGGACGCTGCCCTTCCCTCCCTCCGCAGCGGCAGGACAGAGCCCGCCCTGGCAGGTGAGCCCCAGCTTCGGTGCCAGACCACCTGAGCTCACGCCCCACCTCTGCCACCTGCTCTCTGTGGAATGTGATGCAGATTCGCCCATGCACTGGGCAGGCTTGCTGGCCTTGTGAGTTGTTATGCGCATTTAAATATGCTAGGAAAGCTTTAGCACCTCTAACGCCAAGTTCCACCCCCACCCCGCCTCCCTCACCAGACTGAAGACAGGTGGGGGTCAATCTGAGGTCAGAGTCGGTCTGAATTCAGGGTCGGGGTTCAGCTGCGGTTCCACTGCACGTGGTTTGGGGACTCCTGACACACGCTCACCACAGCCCCCATCAATCTGGAGAAAGGGGTGCTGCAGGAAGTTGCCGCAGTGCTTCCTCAGAGATGCAGGGGAAGGGCGGTCTTACTCCTCACAGCCCGGCCTCCTCCACGCTGCCCGCTACAGAAGAGCTTCATGCCCAGCGCCGCATGGCCACAAACACTGGGCATTGTCGAGGGTGGGCCAGGCCCTGACACACAGCATGTGGGAAACACTATGCCTATTGTCACCCTCCCTTCCCTGGCTTGGAGGCCAAAGACAACAGGGCACCACCCCAAGCCCTGTGCCCAGTGCCTGCCTGCCAGGAGGAAGCCTTCCCAGGGTGAATGGGAAGGAAGAAAGACACCTTCTGTTCTGGAAATGTCGACTTGCCTCCCTGTCCCCTTGGCTCTGCAGTGTGCAGTGGCTTCCCCAGAGACCCTGACAGCTCTGTCCCAGGCCGTGTCCCACCTCCGTGGTCCTAAATACAAGACTGGCCTAATCAGAAGCACAGCCTCCTCCAAGTTCCTCTTTCCACCCAAGCATGGCTGGAACTTTTTGGAGATGCAGAAAGGCCCATGGGAAACAAGGACACAGTCACACAATGAGGGGTGGATTTTCTAAGGTTTGCTTTATAGTAATCTGGAAAAAAAAAAGTTCCATCCATACATCCAACCTGGCTACTGGTTCAAGGCCCAGTTTACTTCTGTCTTCCAGAAAACCTTCCCTGACTGTCCCAGTCCTCAATCCCTTCCTTTTCTCAGTTCTTTCTGCAGCTCTTCTAAAGCGCCCCATCTATAAGCATTCGATGTGGCTGGTGGCCAGGCCGAGGTGGGCCTGGGGCCTCGAGCACAAAGGCCGCTCTCCGATGGCTCCCATGGCTGTGTGGGGCCTCCCTGTGATCTCTTATCTTGCCCACAGCATGCTTCAAGGAAGAACAAAAGGCGGCTGGCTGCCTAGCGTGCTGGGGTCACAGATCTAGAACCACTTGTCAGCGTCCGAGTCTTCCAAACGCAGAACTCAGGGCTGGGGGAAGGCACTTGGGCACCTAGGCTGATCTACAAGCACCCCCGGGGCTGCGGCCGGTCTTTGCTTTACTCATCTAGGCAAGGACCACCCCCCCAGCTCTTGTGCTTTGGGGAGGAGGGGGGCTTAGAGAAGCTCCCTCTTTTCCCTGCCTCCTGACAGCAAAACTCTAATCCATGCAGGACCAATGGGAGCTGGTCCATCTCTTCTAGAAGCTGGCCAAGCTCTTCATCCTTTATCTGCTGAACATCCAATGTTCTCCTTTACCTGACTTACGTCCGCAGGTCCCATTCTCCAGAGAGGTGGGGAACCGCGTCTCCCTCCTCGCTGAGCTGTCCCCGACTCATCCCCTTTTATTCACTCTCCCCTCCTGAACTCTCTTGTTTCCGGCCACCTCCCCTCTTGTCTGTGGCCAGCCCTGGTCGGCCAGAGCCACCGAGGGACACCACTGGCACCTGCAAGCCTTTCCCTCCTCCTAGAGGAGAAGTGAAGTGCTGCCCATAAAGTGGGGAGGCAGCCACACTCCCTCCTCACTGGACTTCCGGCAGCCTCACAGGGCATCCCCGTTCCCTCTGGAGACCCTGCAGACACCTTGGAGCTTCTGAGGGGCCATGTCTACCTTCACCCCTTTCTCTCTTTGCTCCCTATCCCCAGTGATAGGACACCAGTGATACCAAGAAATAAAGGTTTCATCAAACTGTCTGATGTATGTGGTTCATGAGGTGAGGAGTGCAATACACTGGGAACCCCACACAGGACGTAAAACCTAAATGGGCACAGCCATTACCCAAGGAGCTCATTGTCAAATCGAATTCCCTGGTACCCTGCCCAGTGATTCTGTTTCATAGATCTAGAGGGGGTCTGGGACTCTAAATTTTTAATGAGCGGCCCAGGCCACATGCCTCTTGTCTCTGAGCCCTGTGTTAGCTACACTGTAAGGGAACAGAGGGGAATGGGGTCAGTACCCCCAGGAAGTTCACCTGCTGCCCTGGCGCCCTGTGGAGCAGTGAGCCTTACACACCCTCAGAGGTGGTCAAGATCAGGGAAGAACTTGAAGGCAGCTTCTTTAATGAGGCAGGACTTGGGCTGGATCTGAGGACCTGGTGGAATTTGAATCCACAGAGAGGAGGAAAGACACATCCAAGTGCCAAAAATAGGAACAATGGCTCCAAGGAAGGAAGTGCCGGCAATGGAGTTTTGGATGCTGTGGCGGGCTAACGAGAGGCTAAGGAAACATGAACACGCTTTCTCAGGATCAGCTCTTGGAGAAGGAGGGAAGAGAGAAGAATGGGCTCCAAGAAGGTTTGGAACTGAAGGTTTCAAGTATCTATGTGAGCCCTAAATTCCGTGTTCTGATGTCATTTCTCTCTTTCGGCCCCTAGTCAGCGCAAGAGTGCGGATGAAGCCGGACCCGGGATGGGGAGCACAGGTGGGTGCGGGCCCGGACTGAAGCAGGGTGTTCCGAGGCCCCTCACCACCCTTGCTATGGCCCTGCACCCAAGCCTCAGCCTCCCAGCCAGGATGGTTGGCCTCTGCCCACGAAAGCATCTTGCAGCCTTGCCGTCATGGTTTGAGGCCAGCTGCTGTCCACCTCCCTGCCCCGGCTCCTGGCTCAGGGACTGGCCTTGACCTCCTCGTGAGCGACCCCGTGCTGGCTCCCCACCCCATCTCATGCTCACTGTGCTTATGCGTGTCGGCCATGTTCAAGAACCCCTCTCCTGTGCAAGCTCAGGGAACGTTGAAAGCCAGTGCCAACAAGGAGTAAAGATTGGAGGGGACACAACGAGGAATGTACCCAAGACCCCCAGGAGAGGGAGCTCTAGCCTGGCAGACCCCACGCCTAGGTTCTGGTCAGGGCTCTGTCCTGTGGTCTTGGGCTGGCCATTTTCCTCTTTGGGCCTCAGATCTCTGCCCTAGAAAATTCAAACTGCTTATCCTGCTCCCAGGTGCTGTATCTGGGGAAGACCTACAAGGAGAACATTAAAGAGATATTAAGCCAAGACCAGACGGTGTGAGGTCAGCAGCGTCTGGGAGAAACCGTTTGGACTACACAAAGGAGGGAGTTTTGTCTCTGAGATGGAGGCCACAGCCCAGACGGTCGTGAAGATGGTGTTTACCAAAACCTGCTAGCAGGTGCTGTGTAGCGAGTTTTGACTGATAATGTATCCTGTTTGGACATGTAGGTGTTACTTTCATCTCAACTGTGAGGAAACAAGCTCTGAAAGCCCACATGCCCAAGGTCACACGGCTCCTGGGCTGGAGCTGGGAGGCACCCCGCACTGGTCCAGGCAGAACGCAGTCACCAGCTCGGGACGTTGGGAAGCCATTGGGAGAACTGCTTTGTGCGCAAAGCCTTGCTCGGCTAGGGGAGGGAGCTGCCTCAGAAGCCGCCCTGCCCCACCCCCACCCCCCGGCTCCAGGAGCCCCCCAGAGCTGCCTCTGGGCCTAACCTGTGCCCACCCCGGCTCTCAGGGAGCCAGCTTCTTCACATTTCCAGCCATGATGCCGGCCCCGTGGATTTGGAAGGGGACCTGGATCCCCCAAAACAGAGGCTCCATTAACACCCCAGGCCAAACCAGTCAGTCACTGGCTAAAGCCCAGCTGGGGTGTTTCAGATTAAACTGGCCTCTTCTTTGAGAAAAGGAAATGACAGAAGACAGAGGCCCAGGAGGGCTAAACATGGTTCAGCTTCTCAACTGACAGCTGAGCTCCGGGAGAAGGACTGCTGGGGACGGGAGTGATGCTTTGTGTCTTTTTCAGAAACAGCTTTTAAATGAAAATAGAATTTCAAATATTAGTTAACATTTTTGGATGCTTTGCGTGGGTCAGTAACTGTTTTAAATGCTTCAGATGAACTAGCTGGGTGAATCCTCACAATAGCTCTATGAGATCGGTATTGCTATTAGTAGCCCACCTTACCAACGTAGAAACTGAGGCACAGGGAGGGAAGTGACTCGCCCAGGGTCATGCAGTGGGTAAGTGGCAGAGCAAAGATTCAAGTAGAACAGGCTACTCTCCTGACCTGGACCTCACAGGGCAGGTACGGGACTGACCGCCCTCCCCACGCAGCCCTCAGGGCCCCATCCTCCATGGGTTTCTGCAAGGTGGGCAGTCAGTCTATGAGCCTGCTTCTTCCTCTCCCACTCCCCCTGCTTGTGTTCCCTCTCTCGCTGGCTGTCTCTATCTCTGTCGAATAAATAAATAAAATCTTTAAAAAACACACACACACACACACACAGAGACACAGAACAGCTGGCTCATTGCCTGTTCCTTGCAAAGCCTTCCCTGATGCTTGAGCCCTTTCCCTGAGCGCCTCCTGTCTGCCCGCTGCTTTATTCTCAAAGAACATGTGTGTCATTATACTTTTCCTTTGTAAATTGTCTGTTTATGTTTGTTGCTCATTTTTTTTCTTTCAAGTGTTTCATCTTTTCTTACTGATTGGTAACAGCACTGTCGCACCTGCACACTCTCCTCCACTGCTGTCGCCTCTTTTCATTCCTGCAACTTCGGTACAATTGCTTAGCAGTGAGTATACGTAGGGGATTGCATTGCCCAGTGGTTAGGGAGTCGGATCTGCAGCTACCCTGCATGGGTTCAGATCCCGCCTCCACTCTTCATTAACTGTGCAACCTTGGGTGAGTTGTTTACACTCTCCACGCCTCAGTGTCCCCCTATGTAAAATGGGGACGATAGTAGTACTTCCTTCAAAGGGTCGTTGAGAGGATGAAGCGAGACAATCAATGTGAAACATTTAGCATCATGTCTGGCACAACATAAATACTCAAGCGAGAAGTTCTACCTAATGGTGAATGAGTAGAAAAGACGCGCTCAGTAACTGGCTCTGGAGAGGTATTGGCACTTTGAAAGGGCTCGGGTTATACTGAATTGAATGCTGTGCTAAATGTTTATTGTTGCATCTACAGTTTAAATGTACTCACACTAGATTCTAGGTTCCAGGTGAAACTGATTCATACATACGGATGTTTAAAATCTAAAAAGAGAAAGTATAATATACAATAGGTTTTCTCATAATTTCCTCACTTTCTGTCTCAGCCTTCCCATATCCTGCATGCCTCAATGAATAATCTTAAATCAAAATTAAGAAATGAATAAAGGTTCGAGGGGAAGTTATTATATTAGCGTGAAAGATATTGACTCTCTGGCTGCCATTTGTCAGACCTGTAACAGAAATCAGCTGCCCTCTGAGACTGAGGATCCTGTGAGGTGGCAGGTTCTCAGTTCTGCTGAGCTTCTTGAAGGACTGGACTGGGGTATGTTTTGCTCCTGACAGAAGACAGAGTAAGAAGAGCTGAAGTGCCCACATGACAGAGGGAGAAGAGTTTGGAGTTGGAGGAATTCTGGGGTGTACGGAGGAAAGGGGAGATAGGAGTAAGAGAAGAAGAGTGTGGGTGTAAGCAAAGTGTGTGTGGGTTCCAGAATATGGCGCCCAGAATTTCCGAGAAGCCCAGTGGGGTAATGTTTGGTTTGAACGTGGTTCCTTTGGTCTGAATCCGCATCCCGATTGACAATAACTATCTCAGGCCATGAAGTCGGAGCCCAGCAGAGCCAGTTACCCCCTTGCTCCCTGACCTGGCAAACCCTCACCGTCAAGAGCACCAGGAATGATGTTCAGATAGCACACATCTTTTTCACCCAGTTTATCACTTGGCTGTGTATTGGAATAGACGCCGTGATGTGTCACCCTGGTCTCCTTTAGGACCATAGGGCTGGGCTCGATCTCCCCGTTGCAGGGAAATGCTGCAGCAGAGAATCGCTGTGCCCAGGATCACAGGTATAACAGTCATTGATGCTTGGAAATAAATCGCCCCAGAACATGGAAGCTCAAAATAACATTTATGATCTTGCAGTTTCTGTGGGTTAGAAATTTGGGAGCCACTGGGTGGATGGTTCTGATTCTGGGTGTCTGATGAAGTTGCAGTCCAGATGTCGACCAGGGCTGCAGTCATTGGAAAACTTGACTGGGCCGGAGGACTGGCTTATGAAGGTGGCTCACTAGAATGGCTGTGGGCAGCAGGCCTTGGGTTCTCACCATGGGGGCCTCTCCATGGCCTGCTTGAGTGTGCTTCAAGAGGAAAGCCAGAAGAGAAGCTGTGATCGCTGTCATGACCTGGTCTTGCCATCACTCCCGCCATGTTCTGTTTGTTAGAAATGACCAAGTCCAGGCTTCATCCAAAAGGAGGGGAAGTAAGCTCCACCTTTTGGAGGTATGAATGTTAAACAATGCATGGATATATTTTTAAACCACTAAAATGCCCCACGCCTGGAGGAGCCTGTATCCAAGGATGCAAAGGCCCCCAACATGGGACAGCTCCGAAAGGCTGTCTCAGCTTCAGAGCTCCCTGTGGGGTCAGCCCAGCCTTGACTGAGATGCAACAGGGCTCAGCTTCTCCCTGCCGCACCCTGTCTGCACATGTGGTATTGCCAAGAGCACCACTCATGAGCTTCCCACGCTCTTCACCTCAGAGTTGGCTTCCCAGGGAGCCCACCTGTGAACGTGGTGTGTTCTGTTACGGAGATGAAGTTGCCCTGTGTCTTATACCTACCTATCTCTTTCTTTGTGCATTCTGCTCTTGTGAGTGTTTTTACAAAGGCCTTTTAATCCTGAGATGAGCTACATACCTAGATCTTGTTCTAGGTTATCTATGATTTCAAACTTCACTCTTAATTAAGTAATATAATTGGAGTTTATGTCATTTATTTATTTGAGAGGGAGAGAGAGCATGTGGGGGTGGGGGAAGACAGAAGGAGAGGGAGAGAGAGAATCTTAAGCAGGCTCCACACCCAGCGTGGGCCAGACACGGGCTTGGTCTCATGACCCTCAGATCATGACCTGAGAGCTGAAATCAAGTCACATGCTTAACCGACTGAGTCACCCAGGCACCCCTAATTGGAGTTTATTTTCATCTATCTTGTGAATTGGGAACTTTTCTCTGATGCTTCATCAATTGTCCTAATGCCAGTTTTTCTAAAAAAAGAATCATTTTCCTACTGATTTGAAATAAAACTTTTACATATGTACTAAATTCTAACATTTAATTGGGTTGGTTTCTGAGCTTTCTGTTCTGTTCTGAACCCCAGCCACATTATTTTGGGCATTATATTTCTGAAGTATAGTCTAACATCTGAAAGTACAGGTCACTTTTCCTTTTTCTCCTTTTTTGATATTGTCAAGAGTTTATTCTTTAGGGATACTTTTATAGTAAATTTGACAATTGCCCTGCTTCCCAAAATCACACTGACATTTTGATGGGGGTGTGCTAGATGTTTTGATGTCAGTTCTTTGAAAATATCTTTATAATATTAAACTTCCCATTTAAGAATATAATATGTTGGGGCGCCTGAGTCGCTCAGTCAGTTAAGCATCTGCTTCCGGCTCAGGTCATGATCCCAGGGTCCTGGGATTGAGCCCCACGTCAGGCTCCCTGCTCGGTGAGGAGCCCGCTTCTCCCTCTCCCTTGACTTGTGCTAGCTGTCTCTCTCTCCTTCTCTCTCAAACAAGTAAAACCTTTTTAAAAAAGAATATAATTTGTGTATCTTTTTATTAAAATCTCATTTAAAGTTCTTTTGGGTATGGCTATATGCGTAGAGGATATATGTGGGGAAATATGTGTGTGTATGTGTATGAGTATGCAGTGTGTGTTTTCATGTAGTCCTCACTGTGCTTAGAAAGCCTATTCCTAAATACGTTACGGATTTTGTTGCTGTTGGTGATATTTTTTATTATGTTTCCTAGTTGGTTATTTATGAAGGCCAATGAAATCTGCATATCTATTTTTTAATACGCCACTGTCCACTCTTACTATTTCTGATATTTTTCTAATATTTTTCTTACTATTAAATATTGATTTGCTTTGGTTTTCTTAGGTGAACAGTAATATCTTCAAACGACGATAATTTTCTTTTCCTCTCCAATTTTGACCCTCAAGATTCAGAGGAGGGAGCACATTCTCGCCTTGTGCTAGCTTTGTTTCCTTTTCATACACAAGTAATATATGAGCATAGTACAAACGTTAGAAAAAAATTTTTAAAAAATCACGCATCTGAAATAACACAACTATTTGTTACTTTACTTGCCCATGTATTTTCTTTTCAGATTGTTTTCTGTGGAAATACATATGCATGTGTGCACGTATGTGTGTATATATGTAAAGCCATATATGAATTTATAAATATTTTTAAAAGGAATACTATTTGTAATGTGAATCTTAAACTTTCCATAGCATGACGTATTTTCAGGAAAATAAATACATATGTCATAATTTTGTATTGCTGTATGTCTTTGTATCACAATCTACTCACTCAAGTTTCTAATTTAGGACATTTAAGTTGTCTCCAGTTTCTGATATTCTAAATTGTCTTGCAATAAATCCTTTTTAGAATAGTCTGATTCCTGCCCCTGCTGCACCTAGAATAAATTCCTGGACGTGGCATTGGTGAGTCGAATGATACACGTTCTTAAAACATCTTTGATTTATGCGGTATTGTCCTACCAGTGGTTACAGGGGGATTTTAACCCTGTTCATTTCATTAGAGCATGCCTGTCTCCATGCTCTCCAATGCGGATTTAATCACTCCGTTTCATCTTTACCCATCTGAAAAGAAAAAGAAAAAAAGATGTGTCGCATTTCAATGAGTTTCTTTGATTAGTAAGGAGGTTGGATACAACTGGAAATTGTATCCTTCTTTTGAGACTGCCTACCTAAGTCGTTTATCTAGATTTGGGTTTTGAGAGGGGTGATTGTGTAATTTTGTTATTGACTGTCGAATATTCCATATATAAAAACAATATTAGCCCCCCTTGTCCTATATTTTTTGCAAATATTTTTCACTTTACGTTATGACATATGGAAATATAATATCCATATTTTTTTTTCACATGAAATATCAATTTGTCAATTTGCCTTAGATTTTTTTAAAGCAACAAAACATTTTCATTACAACTGATGTACTTTGTGTTTCTCTCCACAATGGCATTCTACTCCTCTCTCTCTAAATCTAATCACTATCCACTTTTGGAGGGATATTATTATTCCCATGCATGTTTTAATAACAACACTATGTGTGTGTCCATAAGTGATGTATATTCGCTTGTTTTGCACATTAGGTTTTGAAACTTTACATGAATTGATTCATACTGCAGGTGTTCTATAATTGGCTTTTGCTCAGTATTATGTTTGGAAATATATTCATCCTGAAATATACAGCTATAATTCATTCATTTTAATGGAGGCATACATAGTGTTCTATTTTATAAATAGACGGCAATTTATCCATTTTTCTGTTGGGCACTTAAGGTTTTTATTTTTCTGAATTTTCATTATAAGAGCATTTCAATGAACACTACTGTACATGACTGCTTCTGTGCAGGTACAAGAACCTCTCCATGCACATGACGAAATGGGGGACAGTCTGGGTCATTGGTGTGCACGATTTCCGATTCTATAGATGGTACCAAACAGCTCTCATAAGCAGTGGTACAATTTTACTCTCTCGGATATTGTTTCTCCACTCCCAACTCACAGGAGTACCAAACTTTTAATTTTTGTTGATGTTATGGGTAAAAAAAACCTCACAGTTTTACCTTTATATTTTCCTGGCACAGGTCAGTTTGGTTGTCTTTTCACACACCTATTGGCCACTGGGGTTCCCTCTTCCGTAAATCTTGATATACTTCACCCATTCTTCTGTTTATTTTTCTTAACTAACTGTGGCAATCCTTTATAGTTATACATGTTACATATTGCTTCATAGTCTATGATTCTAGTTTAGGAATTTGTGTGGTGTTTTTGTTGGGAAATATCTTAAACTTTCATGGAGGCTCATTTATCAATCTTTTTTTTTTTTCAGGTTGGAGCTGTGGGTGTGTGTTTTGAATCTGTCTTTCCCTACACAAAGATCATAAAGATAGTCTCCTATATTTTCTTCTAAAAGTTGAAAACTTTTTCTTTTTATATTAAGTTATTTAACCAACATGAATTTTATTTTGTATATGGCATGAGGTAAAGATCTAAATTCTTTTCTATATGGATAATCTGCTATCCCAGGACCGCTTATCAAATAGTTCATCCTTTTGCCACTAGTCTGTATTGTCTTTTCTGTCATATCAACTTTCAAATATGAGTGAGTCAGTTTCTGTGTTCTCTTTTCTTTTCCACTGGTGTCTTTGTTAGTCCCTCCACTGACAACACATTATAATAATTACACCTTTGAAATGTCTTGATACATGGCCCAAAAAGTCCCTGTACCAGGTTTTTTTTTTTTTTACCAAAAGTTGTTTTTTAATGTAGTTAAATATATCATTGCCCCCTTTATATTTAGCTTTATTTTAGGAAGGTGCACCCCACCTTCTATATATTGACTATAAATGTCAGAGTGATAATATATAAATATTTGATAGCTTCCCTACTCTCCTCCATGCCAAAGAATATTCATATCTATTTGTATCTAAATCCCTGATTTTCTGTTACACTTTAAAATACTTGGTACAAAAAGCTGCAGAATCAGAAGGATCAAAAAAAGAGGGTACATATCTATTTTATACATATAAAACGTATAGCCACAAAAGAGGAGTGGGGAAGTTGAACCATACATTCTCGGTTTCCAAATGAATTTTGATTGGGAATTTAAGAGTGGAATAAATACCAAATTTTGTAGTTACCAGCTGTTGTACATGTGGAGGACATAGAGAATGGCAGAGGTGGGGAGAGAATTTTTTTAATGTTTTGTGATTCATTAAAAATGTACTCTCTCCCTCTCGCTCTTGCTCTCTCTCTCTCTCTCTCTCTCTCTCTCTCACACACACACACACACACACACTGTCCCTATGGCCCATTGGTGTTTACTCAAGAAAGTAAAGATTTAAACTCCTTTCAATTCTATTTTTCTGTATGTTTAATGGTAATCCCATGATAAGAGTAAACTATGAAACTACTTAAATTTTATTTTGATAAATGAATAATAACTTATTTTTTTGCTGGTACTTTCATAACTCTGTACTTTATTTTAGTAACAAATGCACATAGTAGAAAGTAGATGTCCCTTCCCTACCTGTTCCCCAGTCTCTAACTTGTCTTTTCAGAGGCAGATTGTGTGACCAGTTTCTCAGGAATCTAGAGATACTCAAGCATGAGCCACTGTGTACTTTAACTCCCACCTTTTACCCCCTGTAGAGTAGTATACTACACCAAGTGGGCTATTCCTTACCTTTATCCCTACTGAACACATTATTGTCCATGCATAAAGAGCTCCCTGGTTATTTTAACACCAGCATAATATTTACTATACAAACACGCCAGTGTATTTATCTAGTCTTTTTTTTTGAGCCTGTATGTTTCCCCAGTGTTTTACTGCTGTAATTGGTATGTTGAACGAGAATACCTAATGATAAAATCAAAATAAAACTTTTTTCTTCCATTATCCATTGAAAAGTATTTCTTTAGGATAACACTTCTTGCCTTTGTTTGAAAACACTAGCTGTTCTCATGGGTTTTCATTTTCAGTCAAAAACACAGCCTCAATTCAGAAATTATAATCTTTAGTCCCATGTAATAGACCAAACCCCTGAACTTGACTTAGTGTCATATCTTCTTTCCCCAGCTCTGGCCAGCTACCAGTAGGAAGACTGCTGTGGGGAAGGGACCTCTGTCTGCCTCTCTTCCTTACATCATACCCCTGCTAGTTGTGATTTCACTTTCCATGAGAGCCAGGATGGGGGAAGTGTATATGAGCAAGGAAAGATAAAGGGATGAAGTGGTGGTTATCACTGGTTGGGTGATTTTGAGTTCTCTGCCCCTGGCTGATGGTTCATGCTGCTTCTTTCTCTTAGGGAGGTTTGTGTGGTTGTGGGAGGTTCTCTAGAAAGTTGCTCTTCCCTGCAGTTCTCCTGACCTGTTCCTGATTGTTGTTTAGGACTCCTTTCTTGGCATGACCAGCCTTGTTCTACCAAGTTCTCCTTGGCCCTTGGGACAACCCTACTGAACCAGACCCAGGGACACCCTATGCTGGTCTTTGGCACATATCTGACTTCAGAAACACTCATATATCCCTTGTCCTAAAAATCCCTGATCCCAACACAGGGTTCTGACACCAAAGCTGCAAAGCAGGCCTTCTCTAACTTCTGGATTTCTCAGGAGGGTCAGCCCCTGACCGTAGGCCACTTTAGCACCCCCAACCCTGGGGCAGACACAGGTCTTCCTTTACTCCCATTGCTGGAAAAGTCTCTGGAAGCTCCCCCAAAAAGTTCCTTGAAATTCTTCTTCCCAGTCTTAACAACAGTCTTCCCTACTGGCTCCCCCAAATTGGGGTGAAGACCCAGAAAGGCAGCAGCTCTCTAAAAATCCTCTCCCCCAAACCCCACTCTTGTAGTCTCAGACTTTGTTTTCATCCTTGATGTGGCTGAGAAGTTCAAGAACCATTGAACAGATTCTTGGCCAAATTCCTCCATCAATCTGCAGAAAGAAAGGGGTCTATGGCACATTCACTTTGGTTTCCTGAGCCAAGAAGAGTTCTGTTCTAATGTTTTGTTACACTATCGTAAATAATACTGCCATTAATATTCTTGTCCAAGGATATTTATTTGTGCACTTGGACCAGTGTATCTACATAAATTACCAGATGAATTAACAGAAAAGGAACTGTGGGGCCAAAGTATACGGACATCTCTTTATTATTAAAATATTGATATAAGATATTGCCAAATTGTCCTCCAAAAGGGTATACAAATTACTGTGCACCAAGAAAATGTAAGAGTGTCTGTTTCCCACTGTTTGAATAAGCTTCACATTTTACATTTAAGCCTTTAACCTATCTGGACTTATTCTGACACAAATTATGTTTTAGCTCCTCCTATATCCCCTGCACCCAACTATATTAGATAGTAAATGCAAATGTGTTTATTGAAGAAATTCATCCATTCCCCACTGACTTAAAATGCCACTCTTACTCTGCAATACATTCTTGAATATTTCTGGACTTGTTCTGGGCTTTGTCTTTTTGCTCCACTGATCTGTTTTGTCTATTCCTGCACTAGTTCCATACGATTGTGATTATTGTAACTTTATTATAAATTTCAATATCTGGTAGGGATACTCCCATTTCATTACTCTCCTTTTTTCAAAATTCCCTGGATCTTATCAAACTTTATTTTTCAATGATTTTTAGAAACATTCTGACTGGTTCTAAAAAATCCCATATGGATTTTGGTGACGATTGCAAATTATAGTGAAATATGTGGGAAATGGACAACTTTCTAGTATTTAATATTCCTAAATAATAACACAATATTTTTACTAGTTATTTAAAGAATTCAAGTGAGCTTTGTAATTTTCTTCATATGAATTTATTCCATGAATTTCCATAAACCTAATTACATAAATATGTGGCATTGCATGTATTTGTTGCTATTGTAATAAAGATCTTTGTCCCATTATACTTTCTAATTACAATTGATCTTTGAATAATATAGGTTTGAACTGCACTAGTTTGGACTTTCTGAATATAGTACTGTAAATGTATTTTCTCTTCCTTGTGATTTTCTTAATAACATTTTCTTTTCTCTAGCTTACTTTATTATAAGAATACAGTATATAAAACATATAAATACAAAGTATGTGTTATCATTAAGGTTTCTGGTCAATAGTTGGCTATTAGTAGCTAAGTTTTGGGGAAGTCAAAAGTTATATGTGGATTTTCTACTGCGTGGGGGTTGGTGTCCCTAAACCTCATGTTAGTCAAGAATCAACTGCAGTTAATATTGGCATATAAAAATTTTCATTTTGAAAAATATTTCCATTTCCAGTCATTCTAGTTTATCTTCTTGGGTCTTCTAAATAGGTAATAATATGTAAGCATATTATCTGTAAATAATGATAACATTACTAACTCTATTCCAAGATTTATACTACTTATTATTTCTTTTTAAGATTTTATTTATTCGACAGTGATAGAGACAGCCAACGAGAGAGGGAACACAAGCAGGAGGAGTGGGAGAGGAAGAAGCAGGCTCATAGCAGAAGAGCCTGATGTGGGGCTCGATCCCATAACGCCAGGATCACGCCCTGAGCCGAAGGCAGACGCTTAACCGCTGTGCCACCCAGGCGCCCCTAAACTACTTATTTTTGTTTGTCCAGTTACCAAGATTTCACCACCTACTACAAAGTTAAAGTTATGAACCCATACCTATAAGTGTCACCAAGTATTAACAAAAGTTGCAAAGACACATGACAAACTATTAACAGTGGTTATTTCCTTTGTCATAACTTTGTACTTTGGTCATATTTGCAGTAAACATCAGCAAAATCAACAAAGCTAATTTCTGCAACTTATTTAAGTCTATATTTCTATAATTATCCAAGTCAAGAAGTAAAAGAGTACTTACCCTTTTAATTCCAGTGATAATGGACTAATGGGGATGAGGTTTAATTTTCCACCTTAAACAACTAGAAAAAAATAGAATTCATGAATGAAGTCATCTGAGTCTGCAGTTTTATTTTTGTGGTACTATTTTTAATCACAAATTCAAATTTTGAAATTTTAATCATTGTGTAAATAAATTTATGCATTTTCTGTAAGTTATCAAGCTTACTAATACCTAATTCCAAACTTACATAAACTAATTCCTAGTATTATTTTTTTTAAAGATTATTTATTTATTTATTTGACAGAGGTAGACAGCCAGAGAGAGAGGGAACACAAGCAGGGGGAGTGGGAGAGGAAGAAGCAGGCTCCCAGAGGAGGAGCCCGATGTGGGACTCGATCCCAGAATGCCCTGAGCCGAAGGCAGACGCCTAACGGCTGTGCTACCCAGGCGTCCCCCTAGTATTATTTTACAACCTTTTGGCGTATATAGAATCTAAATGAACTCCCTGTCTTTTATTCCTAGCATTGGTCATTTGGGTTCACTGTTGAATTCTACCAAACATCCTAAGGATACCAACTCTCTACAATCTCTTTCAGAAGATAGAAACAGGGGAAATAATTCAGAAATGATTCCATGAGGCTAACATTACTCTAATACCCAAACTGAACAAAGACATTAAAAGAAAGAAAACTACAGATCAATATCATGAACATAGATGCAAAAATCTTCAGCAAAATATTAGCAACTCAAATCCAACAATGTATAGAGAAGAATTATATAGCATGACCAAGGGGAATTTATCCCAAGTATGCAAGGCTGGTTCAACATTCAAAAGTTACTTAACATAATCCATCATATCAACAGGCTGAAAAAGAAAAATCACATGATCATATCACTAGATGCAGAAAAAGCATTTGACAAAATTCAACACCCATTCATGATAAATGCTCTAAGTAAACTAAAATAGAAAAGAACTTCCTCAATTTGCAATTAAACCTTTAAAAATGCTATTTAGAATAGCATCAAACATATGGATCATTTAGAGACAAAATTAAACTATACAAAACACTGCTGAGAGAAAAACAATTTAATTTAATTAAGTGAAGGGAAAGATCATATTCATGTTATTGGAAGACTCAGGATCATAAGATGTATATTCTGCCCAAATCAATCTATAGATTCAGCTATAAGCTCAATCAAAATTCCAGTAGTTTTTTTTAAATAGCAGTTGACAAGTTAGTTCAAACATTTATATGGAAAAGCAAAGGAACTAGGATAGCCAAAATGATTTTGAAAGAAGACCAAAGTTGAAGGACTTATAATACTTGATTTCAAGGCTTATTATATTATACTGAAGAAAAGAAGCCAGGTACAAAAGAGTACATACTACATGATTCTGTTTATATTAAACTCTAGAAAAACTAATCTAGAAAAATAGAAAACAAATTAATGGTTTTCTGAGGTTGGGGCAGGGGTGGAGGACAGAGATTAACTGGGTAAGGGCAAGTGAAACTTCGAGGGCAATGAAATGTTCTATATCTTGACTGTAGTGATGGTTATGAGATTGTGTACATTTGTCAAAACTCATTGGCCCATACACTTAAAGTGTGCATTTTATTGTAAATTATACCTCAATAAAATAAATGTTTGAAAAGAATATTATTAAGATATCCCTATGAAAGCTAAAGAACTGTGTATGTTTACATCATACTTCTCCTAAATTCCTCTCAATTTTTGCCAAAATGATTTGACATTTTTACTTTAGTTTTATCATTATCATTTTTATATTTTTTAAATGTAACTAAGAAAACAGTCAGCTTCACAACAATAATTGCAATAATTTAGACTTAGTTCTGTGTCCATATTCCTTCAACAGTTACCAGTTTCTTTTATAGTATGACTCCCACATTTGTGAGCTTTCTTGTTGTATCTACTTGTTAATTGGATTATATTCTTAAGTTTTTTTTCATAGATGACAGTGTGTGGTATTTTTCCTGAATATGTATGTAAATAAAAATTTTCTATTGCCTTAATATACAAATGGCATTTTACCTGACATATAGAATTCTTGAATCTCAGTTTTTTTCCTTCAAAATTCTGGATAAATTTCTAGTTTCTTCAGTTAAGTGATGTGACAAAGAAATATGGGCCCAGCTCAATTACTTTCAATCTTGAAAAATCTCTCTTCCTGTGGTTCCAGACTCTCACAGTCTCCTAGTTTTCCACATTTCTCAGGATTCTCCTTCTCACACTCCTTTGTAATACTTCTTCCTTCTCTGCTCTTGAATATTGGTGCTCCCAGAGGCTCTACCTAGGGCCTTCTTTCTCATGCTATACCAAGGATTACAAATCCAGTCAACTCTCAACTTTAAGGAACTCAATAAAATAAATAATTTTCTAGGAAAATACAAATCACCATAAGGAATTCAAGAAATATAATGCCTTAAAAGATCAATAATTAAGGAACCAATTGAAAAGGTTGATACAGAACTACCTCAAAAAATGGTGCAATGACTGTTTTATCACTTAAATGTTCATGGAATTGAGGATATTCATGATACACAAACTTTTACAGAGAATAGAAGGATAGAAAAGATCCAGTTGATTTTATAAACCTAGATTAATCATGATACAAAAACTTGAGAAATATAGTAATGAAACAAAACTTCCTACCAATGCTAGAAAATCAAATCTAGTCCTACGATAAAAGAGTAATACAACATGAGGCAATGAGCATTATTAAAATAACATAAACACAGTTTAATAAGAAACCATTAAAATAATTCATTACATCTTTAGATCAAAGGAGAAAACCCTATGATCATCCAGACAGGTGTGAAAAGGCAAGAAAAATCTACTTTCTCTTGGGATATAGAAAATCATGAGGCAACATTTCTTCCCCACATAACCATGGTTAATTATTTTTTTTAAAAGCTAGATGATCAACAAAGTTATGCGTTTCCCTGAACCCGTCAGAGAACTGTTGTCACAAAGGTCCCAGATGAACTAGATTTCACAGTGAATAGCCCATTTGAGGGGAGATGGAGCACACAAACTATTTCACTTTGGCAGAGCACAGAAGAAAGGATAGTCAGTAGTAGCCCACTGCTAGAGGAACTTGCAAGACATGAGAGTGTGAAAGTAACTATGGCAAAAACAATACTCGAACCCAGTTCAAACACCAACTAGAGCAACTCAACAACCACACGCACATCCCCACACATATTAATGGTCTCACAGAAAAAGAATCATGTCCACCTCTGGCCAAAGTACTATTTATCTCAGTCTCTGCTATTTTTCTATACAACACGTCCAACATTCAACAAGAAATACTAAAACAGAAAAAAAAAATTGTCAAGAGATAAGATAGTCAACAGAACTGGACCCAGAGATGACCCAGATATTGAAATGATCAAATAGGAACCTTAAAATCATTGTGATTAATATTTTAGAGGTTCTAATGGGAAAAGTGGACAACATGCTTAAACAGATGGGGGACTTCAACACTGGGGTTAAAACTATAGGAAAGTCATATAGAAATACTACAGGTGGGGGATGTGACATCACAGATAGAGAAGAATTCCTTTGGCAGGTTTATCCATAGACTAGATGCAGAAGAGAAAAGAATCACTGAACTTAAAAGTAGCTTAATAGACATTTTCCAAACTGAAGCACAAAGAGAAAAAAGATTAAGAATCTAGAAGACCCAAAAACTGTAGAACAATATCAAATTGGAGTCCCAGAAGAAAAGAGAAAAATTTGGAAGAGGAAATATTTGAAGTGATAGTGGCCGATAACTTTTCCAAAATTACTGAAGGACAACAAACCACAGATCCAAGAAACTCAGAGGAAAAACAAATATTAAAAAGAAACAAATAAAATCAAAACATACTAGTCATACTGCCAAAACCCAAAAATATTCCCTGTATTGGTTTATGGTTTCGATGAAATCCCAATAAAAATCCCAGTGAGATTTTTGATAGAAATCGACAAACTACCCCTAAGCTGTATATGAAAAAGCAAAAGAACTGGAATAGCCAAAATAATTTTGGACAAGAAAGTTGAAAGACTCATACTACGTGATTTCAAAACTTAATGTAAGACTACAATAATCAAGATGGTGGTATTGGTAAAAAGACACATAGATTAACAGAACAGAATAAAGCCCAAAAATTGACTCTCACGACTAATGGTTAATTGATTTTTGACAAAGGACCAAAGATAATTCATTAGAAAAAGGATAATCTCAAGAAGCACTTGGACATCTACATGCAAAAAAAACCAACCAAACAAACAAACAAACAAAAACCCAAAAAAAACAAAACAAAAAAACCCCCCAGAAACCAAAAACCAAAAAAACACCCAACTTCAATCCATATCTCCCTCCATGTAACAATGAATTCAAACATATACAGATCTAAATGTAAATTCTAGAACTATAAAACTTATAGAAAAAAATTCTGGAGGAAATCTTTGTGACTCTGGGTTGGATGAAATTATTAAACTATGAGTTAAAAAAAACACAACCCACAAAAGAAAAAATGATCAATATTGGACTTCGTCAAATTAAAAAATTCTGCTCTTCAAAAGACATTTAAGAAAATTCAAAGACGACGCAGGTTGGGAGAAAATATTTACAAAACATATATGTGGTAAAGAATTTTTATCAGGAAAAATTGTAAAGAATTCTTACAACTTAATAATAGGAAGACAATTAACCCAATTTAAAAGAGGTTCAATATCATTAATCATTGGGAAAATGTAAATTAAAACCACAATGTGATACCACTACACCCCTGTTGAATGGCTAAAATTTTAAAAATTGACATTACCAGGGCACCTGGGTGGTTCATTTGGTTAAGCGTCCAACTCTTGGTTTCAGCTCAGCTCGTGATCTCACAGTGGTGAGATCAAGACCTGTGTCAGGCTCCACACTCAGCATGGAGTCTGTTTCAGATTCTCTCTCCCTCTCCTTGTGCCCCTCCCCCCATGCTCTCTCTCTCTCAAATAAATAAATAAATAAATAAATAAATAAATAAATCAATCTCTTAAAAAACTGGCATTACCAAGAGCTGCCAAAGAATGTTATTGATCAGAACTCTCAAATATTGTTTGTGGACATGCAAAATAGTCTAGCTTCTTAGGAAAATAGTGTGGCAGTTTCTTATAAAGTTAACCATACAGTTACTATCTAGACATGACTCAGTGATTCTATTCCTAGGAATTTACCCAAGAAAAACAGAAACATATGTCCACCAATGACTGGCCTGTGAACTTTTAGAAGCTTTAATCATACCAAATTGGAAATAATCCAAAGTTTTGTCAACTAGTAAATGGATAAGAAAATGGTTATATCCATATAATGGAATACTGCACAGCAATAAAAACGAACGCAGGAGTGACACATGCAACGATATGAATGAATCTCAAAAGCATTTTGTGAGTGAAAGAAGCCAGGCACAAAACACTACATACTATATTCCATTTATTTGACATTGTGGAAAAGGCAAAACTCTAGGAATAGAAATCCCCTGTATCCCTGCAAATTCATAAACATAATTATTCTCCAGGTTAATTCTCTCCCATGCAAAATAACTTACGCTAAAGGACACTGAAGCGAAAAAACTCAGACTCTAGCTTGAACCCCCTAAGAATGCAGAAAAATGTCCATCACAGTGTTATTTGGAACATACACTTCAAGGAAGTGTTGGATGAATGACCTACGACAAGAATGTGGCCATTCAACCATGTGGTGGAGAATGTTAATAACATAGGAAGCCCATGCATATACATAAGAAGAAAGGGCACAAAATGGAAACACTGTTATCTAACAACTGTTGAGCAGCTGCTATGCCTTGGGCATTGCTCTAAGTGCTTTATGACTATTATTCCATTCAATCCTGGCAAATACCATATTGTTATTATTGTGTTGTGTTGTTGCTGTTATCAATTGTGGGGTCTGAAGTTTGGAAAGCTTGATGTAACATGCAGTAAGTGATGGAACTGGGATTGGAGCCCAGGTAGTCTATTCTAGACTCGGAATTCTAACTAATAACTTTACTGTCTCTACCCTGCGTGACTGTAAGCTTGTACATTTTAAAACGTGCACAGAGGCCGGAAGCCGCTGAACCAAAATGTGAATAAGCACCCCCCACCCCGGGTGGGGGTTACAGGTAGGTTTTATTTTGTTATTTTGCTTCTCTGTACTTTTAAATTTTGTTCTCTGGGAAGAGTATGATGTTTATAATAAAGTAGAATAATAATAGATGAAGACTTAGTCTTGTCTGAAAAGTTGCCTCCTCATGAGACATGACATTCTAAAGACTGGGGTCTAGACCCTGTAAGTCCAAGTGTAGCACCCTGCACTCTCTCTAGCTCAACCCTCCTCCGTGTCACCCCACTTCAGAAGTCTAGGATGAGCCGCGAAGCACTGACTCCAGAGAAAAGCCTTCCAGACGCTTCTGCCAGGCATCCTGGACAGCAGCCGGAGGGGGGCTGGGTGCATCCAGCTCCCCCTGAGTTTGACGCCGGCGGGGCTGGCCCAGGGTCCTTGGCTGAGCCCAGGCAGCAAAGACCCAGGTCTCCCCCACTGGGGGTGGGATTGGGTGAGACGGTAGAAGACAGGGAGACTTGAGGCAGAGGTGGCAAACAGTAACAGAAGGAAAGACCTGTTTGATTAAGCCACGTCTCTCCTCCCCAGAACCCCCCTTCCCTCCCTGAGCTGTATTCAAACCCCATTGCATTTGGAGGGAAATCCAACCCATGTGTTTCTGATTCATTTACACTTAACTCATCAAAATCCTGTTTTGAAAGAGGCCATTGGATGGTCTACAAAGTCTGAGCAAAGCTCCCCGCCGCTGCGGGCTGGTTGTAGACTCACCAAATACCCCTTCTAATCCACCAGGCCTGTGGGCAGGCTCTGCACCGCGGTACAGGCTGTCTGAGTGTCTGTTCCCCAGACTCAGCCCCCCTTTGGAGCCCTTCCCCAATGCCTTCTGCCTCTTGACGAGTTCTCAGCCTGCCTGCGAGGGCCTGGGAAACTCACCCAGCCCCAGGCAGAGGCACAGAATGTGCCGCCCTTCCCCGGCAAGCCTGGGTTTGAGATGAACCCGTAGCGGAGAACACAAAGGAAGGGAACTAATAGATCGCAGGTCCTGAGAGTGTATTTTAGGTTGTAGGGGTCTGCACAGGGCCCTCTGTCACAGTGGGTGCAGCGCTCAGCTCGGATGTGAGTGATGAGAAGATTAAGCAGTCCACCTTGTTGCCCAGGCCTGCCTCTCCCACCAGAGTCTGACCCAGCATTGTCTCTCAGCCTTCTTGGATTGGATTGGAACAAAGAGCTCATCTTCCAGCAAGAGCAGGGCAGCGAGTCCTTTGTCAGCGCCCAGCAGGTGTGCTTGGGTCAGCGTTGGGGGGGGGGTGCTCGTGTCACCCGCTGGTGCTAAAGTGAGCTCTCCTAAGCAGACATTTGGAAGTCATTAAATCAAAAAATGGTTGACTCAGACGCAAAGCACGCCCAAGCTAGAAAAGACCTTAGAGAACTTTGTGGTCCAACCCCCACGTTTACAGATCGATCCTCACGAGATCCCCTCCAGGAGGCTTTGGAGTAAGCCAAGCTCCTCCAGCTTGCTGCTTTGGGAGAACATGGGGTGTGGTCAGAATAGACAAGGAAGGCTGGGCCCCCTCCAAGCAAGGCTTAGACAAAACACATGGGAAGCAAGAACAGAACCAAGAGAGTGGGGACGTGGGTCCTTTTGTGTCAGCATCACAGTGGGTTTTAACCTTTAGATAACCCCCTACCCTGTGTGCATGTTGCTCCCTTTTCCCTGTGATAACTAGCAGGGAAAATTTTTTGGAACCTGCCATGAGGATATGGACAGCTGGGGACCAGAAGGCAAGCAGTGCCTTGTTGGGAGCCAAGGGGGGACAGCAGGAGCTGACTGAGACAAGGGGTCCAAAGATAAATAATGACAGTAGTGACCGTTCATCAGGGGGAACCCTTCAATCATGAAGCTCAGAGAGGTTCAGCAATTTGTTCCATGTCACACAGCTACTAAGTGTTGGCATCAGAGTTCAAATCCACATCTGCCTGGCTCTAAAATCCATGTAACCAAAGAAAGAGTTAGGGGATGGACAGACAGAAGGAAAAAGCTAGATTTGGCTTTGTGCTCCTGGGCGTGCGGGCTTGGTAATCAAGGAAGCTCCCAGAAGGAGGTGCTGTTGCGCAGAGTCTGGAAAGAGGTGGAGCATGATTTATTGTGGAGGGGAGGAGGATGGTTTGAATGGAGGAGTCAAGGTGGGTGCCAGTTGGGGTGCTCAGTGGCTCTGGGCACTCATGGTATATGGTGGTTGCACCAGGAACCTACCAGCAGGTGGCAGTATTTCAGAACAAGAAGGTGACCAAAGTAGCTTAGAACCATAGGTTAGGAGTTAGTGAACTCTTACTATTGGCCAGGCATTGTCATAAATGTTTTACACAGAGCATCTCATTGAACCTTCACAACAACTGTATGAGGCAAGTATTGTTATTAGCCTTGTTTTACACATGAGAAGGGTTCAGCGACTTGTTCAAGGCCACAGATCCAGGAGGTACTAGAACCAAGATTTTTATAGGAGTCTAACTCCAGATTCAGAGCACGGTGCAGCTGTCACATCTCAGCCTGCATGCTCCGCTGAATGTCCACCGTGGGTGCCCCTGTGCTGGGCACTGCACACGCAGAAGTGGTCTAAACGACACCTCTGCTCCAGCTGCTCCACTGATGGCTCTAATGGCCTGGGGTGATGGAGGGAGGTCCTCGCAGGCAGCAGGTAAGGGGCCAAGGGGCTGGCCACCCACCAGGTCCTCAGACTTAACTCAGGTCCAGGTGCTCTGCTCACAACTGGGTGGCCTTGGTGACATTAACGGATGTCTCAGGGCCTCAGTTTTGTTCATCTATTGATAATTAGGTATAATGGCAACCTCATAAGGACTAAAAGGAACAAGAATTGGGCATGGCATAGGTAGTGTGCTTTACTGAAATGACCACAAATACCAAACACAAAAGGCTCCAGGAGCCCAGAAGAGGGCCATCGAAGTGGGTTTCTGAGGCTGAACAGCAGGCTGCAGGAGGGTGAGCCTGAGATAGCATGAGGACTCGGGGGTGGGGGAAAGCCCAATGAGCACCTCCCCATCCATGGAACCAGGCCATGGCGAATGTTAGAAGACAGGGAAATTCGATCTTCAGAGGGTTTCAAAGTGAGCTGGATTTGAATAGGGAGGTAGAGGCTTCAGAACACCCCGGTCAGCATGCCGCCATCCAGCAGGCGTCCATCTCATGGGCCCGCCAAGGGCCATGCGCCAGTCTGGAGTTGGCTTAGCCTGGGCCTTTCTTCCTGCACTATACATGCATCCTGGCACTGTCTTGCCATTGACTGAATCAAGCCCCACCCAGACCCTCCTCCCACCTGCCCAGGGGGTCTGTGAGCAACCTGGTTCCAGAAGTCCCCGACATGCTTCGCATAACCCACTATACCTGGGACCCTACCAGTCATACCCTCAGAGTACCCCCAGCAGGGCAGGAGATGGCAACTGTGTCCAATCCAGGAGTGGCTGAGTCATTCCCAGAGGGTGCATGCCCCAGAATGCTGTGGTAGACGAGGGACTGTGGGCAGACATGTAGAGTTGGGCACCATCGACTGGCAAACACAGTGCCACCCGAGGTTGCTCAGGCAACGGGACCACCTCTCCTCTCTGCTTCCATTCCTGACTGTCAAGTCTTCAGAAGCAGCAGTGAGGACAATCTCGCACTCTGCTCCAACAACACCGTGCCTTCCCCCACCGCCCCCACCATGCTTCTACCCTTCCTTCTCAAGATATTGCAGGAACAAAGGCTACTGGCTCTTCAGGGTGGGCGGGGGGTGATGGGAGTGCACGTCTGGCTCTGGTGTTATCTGCACAGAGGCGCATTCCTTCCCTGGATCACCCCCACCCAGAAACCTCATCATTCATTCCATCATACACACAGCTGGAGCTGGGGGAGGCCATGACAGGTGGGCCAGCCTCGGAGGTGGGGATGGGGCACCTCAGCCTTTTCCCCACCCCCCAAACAAGACAGATATGTCCCCTCTGAACATGCTGGGGGAGATTATTTTAACAAGCACTTTTGTACCAGGAAATCAGTGTGTTTAACCTAACAAGCAAAGAACAGCCCAGTGGGGCCCATAAATCTCGTTCCCACCTATTAATTTTACGGCCTACATAAAGCAGTGTTGAAGTCCAAAGTATATGTGACCTAAAAAGGCATTGCTCATTCTGACACATATACGACGTGGCCAGGACTCGAACCCTGACCCTGACCCTCACTCCAGGAAGCCAGCTCCCAAGCCTCACAGGGTGCAGGGGCTCACACTGCAGAAACCTGCCTCGCTTCCTCTCAGAGCAACAGGACAGCTGGAGGAGGCGGCTGGGGAGGAGGCTGGAGGCTGCAGGTATTCCTGAGTCTGGGTCAGTGGGAACCCCCTGCTCCGAGACCCCCAACCACCCTCAGGGCTGCTATGTGGAGCTGTGCAGGTTGGTCACTGCCCAAAGGCACCCAGACCAGAGGACAAGTGAGCGCTGAAATCCAGCCTGCACTCCATTCACCAAGCCTGTCCCTGGGGCAGGGACGCATCTGCCAGAGCAGGGCATTTTTAAAAATCCACTTGATTGGCAGCAGCGCTCACAGCCCCCTTGGATAAATCCTGATCTCCACCCTGACTATTTCAAATATCGACCCCCCAAATCCAATGGCTCACTGTATCCCCCAAAGCAATTACATAGCCCTCCTACTGAGAAATCCTGGTAGGAGCTATCAGCTGTTGACTCCTGACTTCAGTTACATGCCAACCCCTCCCAACCCTTGGCGTGCCTCAGTTGTCTCACTCACCACTTAATGACTGACACTGGGTCACCCTGGCCAACCCGCAGCAACTGCATACTGTCCCCTACAAACTCATCAGGACAGGGGCCACCCCAATGCAACTTAACCCTAAGCCAAGCCACCTCCATCCCTCATGGACCCTACAATGGAAGAACAGCCTGAGGACCCCAAATCCCAATGCACACTTACTGCACCCCAGCCATATGCTGAGCTCCCAAACTCAAGTGCACAGCTGTGCTCAGTACCTTCTGGTCATTCCCGCATCCCACCCCAGATTCATGGTCCACCCTGTCAGTGCCTGGGAGGCTCACCTCCAGGGACTTGCCCTCTGGTTTCCAGCCCAGTTCACAAATTGGAGCCCCTATGAGTGAGCTAAGGGAGGGGAATCCTGCGACCAGAGACATGCACTCTCCATCATGGTTTTTGCTTTATCTTGAAAAGTCATGTGGAATTCATGCTCCCATAATATATCTTTGTTGGCTTTATTATAAAAACGTTTCTCTTGGGTCAGTTTCCCCAGAAGCAAACCTGAGACAAGGATCTGAAGGCTAGTCATTTGTTTGGGCCATGATCCCAGGAAGCACCATAGGGGAACAGGGATGTGAGCTGGGGAAGGGAAGAAAGCCCACACAGGGTGCATTAATGAACAGAGGATGACTGTAGGAAAGCGGCTCAGTCCTGCTGAGAACCTGCAGCCGGGGTATTTATCCACCAGCTCCTACCTGTCATTAGTGTTGGGCTACCACTGAGGGAGGGTAACTCCAGGCCTTTCCGGGGAAGATGATCCCACACCCACAGTCAGACAACATCCCCAGGCAGAGTTGCAGGTGCCGTAGCAAAAAGCTATGGGCATTTGAGGAAAATCAACTACCAGGGGTGTGGGCAGGGCAATATCAACATTTGCTACAGTGTTTTGCTCAAATATGCAAGTCAGTTTGACCCCTAAATCTCCCCCGGCCTCCACATTCTCTAAGAAGCCCAATTTGAGAAGCCCACATCCAGAATTCTCCACCCTAAAGAAGGCACCAACTCCCCATACACACCCTTTCCACCAGCTCCTATAACCCTTTCTCACACTCATAGCCACATGCTGGCCTGCTGACCTCTAAACCCACCACACGTGGAACCCAGGGCCCGAGTCACACGCTGGTCCCAATTCAGCCTTGGAGCCTTTGCTTATGAGGCTCCCTTCCTCTGGGAGTCTTCCCCAGGAGACCACTTGCTCATCCCCATCCCCAACTTCATCCATGACCTACCCCTGCAACTGAAGGTCAATAACACACACTGACCCTCAAACCTGGCTGCACCTTGACCTCCTTATCTAATGATGCAACTTACAAAGACCCACACACTAGACTATATCTTGAATCCTCAACCACAGGTGACCCCAAATCATACTGACCCCTCCTCCCCATGCCAACCACTGATGCCTCAGGTCCATCTCTAGCACACAGTGACCCATGCTGACCCACAACAACGCCAGAATATGTAGTCTGGGCACATATGTACCCCTGAAGTCAGTCACACATGGTGATACCCAGCCTCTAATACACACCAGCTCTCCCCAGGTCCAAACAGTGCGCGTGCTAACTGTCTGCATGCAAGAAGATGGCAAATAGCTGAAGCGCAGAGAATGCTGACCACCATTCTTTCCAACCACATGCTGACCCCCAGTCCCAACCACTGCCTGTCACTCCTGTCTCAGGCCCCGCATAAATGCCCACCTCCTAGTTAGAACCACTGGCGTAGACACCTCAACCTGAACCCCCACAGACCACATGAACTTCAGCCAAACAGTGACCTCAGTCCCAGTCATGGACTTCAACCAAATAATGCCCTTAACCCCAGCTGCCCCACAGTCAGGCACTCTGACCCCCAAACAGGGCCACACCCTTAATCCCAGAACTTCACCTCCCAATGAGTCCCAACAAAGAGTGATCCGCCAAACTTAAACTCAGAATGATCCTAGTCTTGAACATACAGTGACCCCGACCCTCAAGTCCCATCCATGCTCTTACCCTTAGCCCAAAGTCGTACTGACCCCAAAGTCAAACATCTCTACCTGACTGCAAGCTGTATGCCTTCTGCCAAACTTCACTGCTCCTCCACGTGGAGAGAGGGCACTCTGAGGGCAGCCCCAATCCACCCACAGCCACCTGGAACCCTGGCTACACCGGGCCTTCAAATCTTGTACACACACCAACTCACCACGAACGTTCCCACCCAGCCTCACTGTGTCCCCTTCAACCCCCCCCACACCTGAACCACTCCTCACAGAGATCACACACGTTCAACGGCACCTTTGTTCTCCAACACAGCCTCACCCTGCAGACCCTGTCACCCACACAGCGAGCACCCACGGGGATGGTGGCTCATCTCCAGACTCCTGCAGGCAGCAGCCCCTAGACCCGGCTACTTGACGCTGTCCTTTATGTCCTGTCTCCACGACTCAGGGAAGGCACCGGAAGCTTTCACCTAGCAACACTGGGACGACCAGCTACATTCCTTCCTCCTATTATTTGTACATCCAACTTGACTATGTCTCAAGTTCCTCTCTAACTTTGAGCGTGCTGACCTCTTCCATGAGGCACAGTTCCTCGGTGCCAAGTTCGGGCCTCCAGGGAAGCATCCTGGATCTCGGTCAGCTCCCCTGAGTTGGGTCATACGCGTCTGTGCAGCCTGCTGGGCAGACGGGTCGGGAGCCTGGGTGTGTGGGGTCTCAGCTGGTCTCTTCACCTCTCTGGGACTCATTTGATCCTATACGTCAGGGCTCAGCAGACTAACGCCAGCAGGTCAAATCTGGCCATGCCCGATCTCCTCTCCGTGCTGCGTATGGCCACCTTCACAAAACGATGGCAGACATGCGTAGTTGTGGCAAAAAGTGTATGGAACTCAAAGGCGAAAATATTCACTACCTGGCCCTCACAGAAGAAGTTTGCCAGCTCTGCTGTGCATCCCCTACCTTCCTCCCAGAGGGTTTAATCTGGAAAATTCTGTGTATGAAGGCTTGGATACAAGATACCTCCTTTCCTCCTCTGGGCTTCTCCAGGAAGATGATCCTTAATGATGTGTGGATTGTTCACTACGATGATAATAAAACCTGTGATTGCCTGCCCCCCAACCTGTGGAAGAGGGGCCAAAGAAAGATCACAGGGTCACAGAAAAGGCCGTAGGGCTTGGGTAGCAAAATTGGGATGTCCCAGCCTCCCTGTTTATTGTGGAAGTTCTTCCAACATTATTGCTTTCGTTTATTGAAACCAACCCCCATGGCGCTCACCACCCTTGGCAGGAGGCCCAGACCTGCCCAGGCCCCAGCCTGCCAGGCCTGGCCAAGACGACTGGGGGTGGAGGGAGCACTGGCCAGGCCCCATTCCAGGAGCCCTGCTTGCTTACAGCCTGAGGCACTAACCCCCACCCCCTTCTTAACGTCTTGCTTACAAGACAGCATTTGGAGACAATTTCTCATCAGACCTTCTTGTAAACATCCTCCTGGATGAAGCAAGCCCGAAGGAGCCCTTATTAGAAACACCTGTGCCAGACAACGGGCCTGCTGAATGACAGCCTGCAGAGCCGCCGCTGGCCCCCCTGCCAATCCTGAGGCTGGTGACCCGGGTGGGGTGGGAAATGGGAGTGAGGGTTTGGGGGGCAGTCTCTTCCCTCCCTTTCCCCTGCTCTCTAACCCCCCAGAGGGCCAGTATTGCTGAGACGGTGCCCTTCCCACGGCGGCGTGAAGGCACCGAACCGCCCCCATGCGTCACCTCTCGGATCTCCGACTTAGTCATCGCCCTCTTCAGGTTCTCTGAACAAGATGGCAGCCACACTTCTTTGTCCCCCACACCCCCCCCAGAAGCGTTAACACGTGGAGTGACTTACCACTTGAAATGAATGAGACTATTTAAAACTTTCAGCGCTGTCCAAGTTTGAGCAGAGAGAGGCAGATAGAAGTTTCCCTACATGGAATTCCCAGGCTGGAAGTAACCTTCACACGCCAGCAAACATACAGAAGAAGCAAAACCAGAGTCCAAAGGCCACATCCTCCGCTGTAAGGTAGTTTTAAGCCATCGCCCTCGCTCCCACCAAACATTTTGGCAGGTGGTGATCCAAATCCCCATTTTGCTAAGAAAAAGCAGCAGGAGAGGGAAGGAGGTGGAGGAAGAGGGATTATATAAATTGGGCCCTGAACTCCTAAGAAATCAGTTCTTGTACCATGAACATGGGTCTGTGATGGGACCCTCCAGCACTCCCTGCGTCCTCCCCCTCCCACCGCACCTGGGACTCCCGGCCAAGCACTTCCTGCAATCCGGGTCACACATTCTCTCGCCACTTGTCTATGGACACATCCTGGGACCAGCTGAGGCCAGACCCTGCTCTGGGCCGCCCCTTGGCCCTTGTGGGGGCCTGGAAAAGGATCTTCTAATTCTGGGGCTGGAAAGACTATACTTTCAGGGATCATTTCTATAGTTTGTTACAACTTCTGGGGCTGGACACCCGGTGGAGGCATCCTTGCTGAGGTCAAGCGGTTTGTCCTAGAGGGAGTAGAGGCCTGAGTGTCTGCCTCTCTGCCCGTGCCACGTTCCTGCCACCCCTCACCCGACCTCCCTCCCGGCAGGCCACAGGGCTCCGAGGAGGACTGAGGTGGGGGAGATTCACCAAGGATCAGTCTTTAATGAGTCGGGCAGAAAGAGCAGAAAGAGGAAGCACAAGGCTCCATGAAATAAATTAGTGAAATCTCAATTCCGATAAATCCAGTTTCTTAAAAAAAAAAAACAACCAGCAACTGGTAGGAAAAGAAAATGTAATTTATGCCTATTGAAAGGAGGCCAGGTTTAAATTGATGAAGTCTCCTGTTTATGTAATAAATCCATTTCCATTCATGTCACCAATATATTTATCCACACATCCTGGTCCAAGTCAAATCTTCATTATTTTATTATTCAACGGGGGGCAGAGGGGAGGGCAGGGGAACAGAGTTCTGTGTCGAATTAATAAAGTCTCACTCTCTCCCCCAGATCCCTCCTTGCACAGGGACAATTTATTCCTAAGAAGAAGACAGAAGAACTGGATGCAATTTATGTGCTTTGAAAGAGACCCAAACGTAATTAGGCCAAGTCTCAAGTTCACCGAGAAATAAATCCCAGAGAAAGTAGCCGGGGGTAAAATTTACGTTCCCTGAAAGTCTGAAAGCCTCTCTCCCACCGGCCTCCCGCCCCTCCCCCAGGCCACCGTGCTTGGTTCCTAGTTCCCAAAGCCCGCCAGGCCCCAGGGGTTCTCTCCAGCGCCCCCACTGCCCACAGGGCCCAACATGTCCACAGGCGCTCCCCTCATCCTGCAGGTCCCCAGAGATGCTCACCCTGCCTGTCCATCCCCCCTTGACACATCCACACCCCTCAGACCACTGGCCCTTCACTCCGTAGTCAGGACAGTTATAGGCCTGAGGGACTCCTTAGCTTGTCAGCGCATTTGCCCGAGAGAAACGAAGGCTTACGGGGCTGCCTGTGTCTCCACACCAAGTCAGAGGCTCTTCCTGGAGTGAGGCGGTTTCCCTGACAGAAACCCCACAGGCAGCCCCTCTCCAGGTCCAGGGGTCTCACTTCACTCCCGAGGCCCCAGCTTCCTTTTCAGGAGGGAGGTAAAGAGATGGCGTGCCCTTTTCCCCAGGAGGTTGGGTATTTGGTATTTGGGCCAGGGTGGTTCAGGTTTTTAAGGCCATCAATTTGAAGAATCCAGGGTGGCTGCGGGAGGACAATGATCTGGTGGGGGGTGTTCTCCTGAGGGGGGAGCCTGCCAGTGGGGAGGGGGCAGAGCAGAGCTTCAGGCCCCGTGGGGAAGCACAGGGACTGCCTAGAGCTCTGCGTGGGGAGGGCACATCCTTAGGAGGGTTACAGTTGGGAAACTTCCATTCCCTTCCCCCATCCACCAGAGAAGTCCCTGGGAATGTGGCTTTGTGCAGCCACAAGAATCGGGATGCCCCTAGGACTGATTCTGCCTGGCCGAGAGGCTTCTGGGCACTCACAGCCAACAAGTGAAGGCTCCCGTTGCTCCAGAGAGACTGTGGGAACTTAACCTAGGTCCCCCAGTGAGGAGCTAGGCTCATGGCCCATCCCGAGCCTTGCCGTGTTCCCCCAAGAAACAGGCCATCTTGCTTCTGGCAATCAGGCAAACGCACTTGGGAGGATGCTGGAAAGTGAGGCTGGGGACCGAGCAGAGCCCAGTCCTTGGCCACAGAGAGAGAAAGGACAGACAGAGCAAGTAACGGGTAGAAAAGATCAACAGGACTTTGTGCAGGGTGACAGAGTGGGGGCAATTCCCGGGCTTGTGGTAGGAGCACCTGTGTGACCAACAGGTGATGCTGTTGGCTCTGGTGAGGAGGGTCAGGGGAGAAGGACGAGGTGGGTACAAAAGATGACGAGTTTACCTGGAGAAGAGTGGGTTTGGGGGAAAAGCGGGGATTAGATGAATTCAGGTTGGAACAAGTGAGTTGGCCAAGACTTTGCCATCCCCAGAGAGAGGTCTGTGGAGACACAATCGAGCGTTCAGGAGTGAGCACGGAAGGCTCTGGCACACAGGTGGTCTCTGACCAGGGAGTTGCACTTGTCCAGTGACAGGGTGAGGAGTGAGAGAGGGGCTGAGGCCAAGAGCACAGGAGGAAGGGCCTGCAAAGGACCTGGGAAGGCACAGCCAGAGGGAGGCGGGAGGAGACAGAGAAGGGGGTGTGAAGAAGGGGGACACCCCCAACAGCCTCCAAGGCTGAGAGAGGTCAATGCACGAAAGACAGAGATGCCTCCATCACTGGTAGCAGAGAACGCAGATGACCTCAGTGAGAGCCCTTCTGGTGGACTGAGGGGACAGAGCAGAGGCCAGACCTCAGCAGGTGGAGGCAGGGCGCCCCGGCCTGTGTGTTGCTCTGAGGATGGGATTAAGCCTACAGGATGGCTGGCATGGCATCACGAAACCTAGTGCTTGGCGAGCGTGTCGGAAGAGACACTAGCAGGCTGGTTCCCAGAGCGGAAGGCCCCTCACCCTCGGAGAGCGTGCGGGGCACTTTTCCCTCCAAGATGGGAGAGAAGGTGACTCTGGGCATGAGATGGAGGCTGCGCCCAGCTCGCAGAGGGGCAGGGAAGGACCCAGTGAGAAGGTGGAGTGGGCACTTCATGTGGAGCCCTAGGCCCAACCTCTTCCTTTCAAGGCAATGCTCCTTAGAAGACCCTTTGTTTTCAGCTTTGGCTGGCCACTGGCTGACAGGGCACCCTACCCCTGGAGAACGTCAGGGACCTGACTGAACCTGACGGGACCAGTTTCCGAGCCTACTTTCCTTTGTTTCTGGTAAAGGGGTGCTCCTGGAGGGCAGGGTCCCAGCTAGAGAGCCCTTCGAGCTTCCCTATCCAGCACGTCCCTGATTGCCATGCTAATTGGAAGTGACTTAGATGCTGGGAATGCTGATGCCTTTCTCAAAAAGACCCAGGCTGGGCCCTGTCCATGGGCCAGCTGCCTTCAGGGACTGCTTCCCCTTGGGCCACACCTCTGGGAAAGTCATCATGACTGAAGGGGGCCATCTGATCCCACTGACACACTATTGCTCAATAGCAGCTCATGGCATACATTGATGGGAAATGGGCCTGCAGTTCAGCCAAAGGGTGATGCAACAATGGCTGTATCTGTGAAATGGGCATTCTAGAAAGTTCAGAAAGGGAGCCCTTCCACCCTCAAACCCCCTCTGCCCACAGGCAGCCTCAGATTAACTCTGGGCAACCTGAGCAGGTCTGGCAGGTGATTTTGAAGATAACAGAGGGCGTTAAGACCATCCTATGGCCCGAGGGGTGGCCAGACTGTCACTGCCGTGCGCCTCCAAGGGTGCTTTCCTTGCAGCCACGCACCATGGATGATGACCACCTAATCGTGGTCTGATTTCCCTGATCTGGGCAGCAGGGACTCTGGCTATAAAATTCTTGTTTTACGAGGTTCTCTGGGAAGCCAAAACTCCCCTGGCAAGCCTACCAGGCAGCCCCGGAGGAACGCAGCAAAGGAAGCCCTATTGCCAAGATGCATTGCGTCTCCCTCGCTCTAGGAGCTACTTATTTCTCGAAAGCCCAAACATCCAGCCACCTGTCGCAGGTCTTGGAGGAGACCTCTGGGTCCATCAGGAAGGGCGGACTATGAACTAAGATCCCAGAGTCCTGCTGTCCTTGACCCAAACACAGTGAGAGGTGCAGGGAGTGGGGGAGGTGTCAGTGCAAGCCCAAGACTCCTCCTCCATGCTGCCTCAGGCCCCGGAAAGCCCCCTTAGCAGACCTGCTTTCTCCCAGAAGCAGACCCTGAGAAGGGGGTTCATGCGCAAGTGATTCATCAACGAAGTGCTCCCAGGAGAAACCAGTCGGGGAGGGGGGATGGGGAAAGTGGGACAGGGATGGGGAGAATCCAAGTCACCCTGTGATTTCAGATGGAGTTCCAGTGTCCGTTTGATCCTGCAGGGAGCTCGGGGGCATAGATAACGCAGCAGAGCTTATCCCCCTGGAGGCAAGGAAACTGGGGCCATATCCCTTCACCAACCAGGCAGTAGCTTGGTCTGCCCCAGGGGGACAGAAACTCAGCATTTCCAGAGCTCCAGGAGTCTGGGTAAAGTGGCTGCAGTGACCTAACAGTAGCCTTTAAAGGGGAAAACTCTTCCGGAGCAAAGCTCACAAGAGCTATGAGATGGACACACAGAACTGGCATCTGGGAGGAGCCTGGGAGGAGGCCCGCAGCATCGTTCCTCTTTGGTAATCTTCAACTTGGGGATGACAGTTATTCCCTGCCTTGATGCCTGTCGCGCCATTCCAACCCAACAAAGGCAGCAATTGAAAACCATCCACCCTCTTCCCAAGATGGGTTCCACTGTCCTGGCCTCTGACTCCCAGGCAGGAACCATTATGGGGCCAATTGCGTGGTTTTAGTATGGCTCCGGTGTGTCTTGAGAACCTCAATGACCACCATGCCAGTCTGGGAATCATATGAGTAACCATTTGACAGAGTCTCTTTTTGAAATGGAATAAAAAAGGACTGATTTCGAGTCCCCTCTGGGGACCCTCTCTGGGAGAGGAAGCACTTGGTTCAGGCATACAGCTTATGTCATGACCACCAGAACAACGGGGCTAAGGGACAAGACAAGGGGCTAAGCTCTTCTGGGAGCTGAAAGCTTTAGACTCGTGAACCACCAAAGCTTTACACTTGGCTCGTGATCTGGACATTTCAGAACTTAAGTCAGCAAACATCTACAAAGAAGCAATATTGGAACTGCATGTGCTCATTGTCCATTTTCCTTTTGGCTACAAGGAAGCTCTCAAAATTCTGTAATTAGAAATGAGCCATAGCTTGCATTTACGTGTATTTTTTTTAAATCTTATTTTCCCTTATTTACCTATACTTCCTCTACACGCCTCTGGATTGGGGTAACTATCTATCTAGACACTGTTCCTGGTAAGGACGCCTTAATTCTCATGAAAAGATAGCAATTTTCTTGGCCATGAGCAAAGCTCATGGTCACGTCTGAAATCAACAGCAGAGGATATTTTCACTCTGGTTGTTTGCCTGAAATTGTAACCTGAACTCTGTGCCACTCAGCTGTATTCAAAAGCTTGGTTTGGAGAAATAGTCATCATGGGGGGTAGGGGGGTGAGATGGGTGGGGAGGGCTCCTGGTGATATTAAAAATCCCATTCCTATGGACTATGAGAAACAAACTGAGGGCTTCAGGGCAGGGGGCGGGGAATGGGATAGACTGGTGATGGGTAGTAAGGAGGGCACGTATTGCATGGTGCACTGGGTGTTATACGCAACAAATGAATCATCGAACTTTACATCAGAAACCAGGGATGTACTGTGTGGTGACTAACATAATATAATAAAAAAAATTAAAATAAAAAAAAATCCCATTCCTGAATCAAACCATCTGAGAGCTCATTCTTGGACTACACACCTTTGAACTCTCCTGTAATTGCTATTACTAAATTTCCTTTTGGTTCTCAACTTGCATTTCATCCTTAGAATCAAAAGTAAGTTTCATATAACAGTATATGTGTTTTGAAACTTAGAAAGTTGTATGCAATTTACTATTTATTATGGGGATGTTGCCTAAGATCTTGCCTATTAAAGTACACATTACTACCAGGAGAAATCCACAGGAGAAAATTTTCTCTGACCTCATGGCTAAAAAGCCAGAGCCATGGATCTACTCTTTTATTATATGGGCATTGGGAATCTTGTATTCTATGGGCATTAATCATCTGCTCCTCTTCTCTTGGCCGCCGGGAAGCTCAGAGCCAAATTAACATCTCATCTGTATCAGTCGTACATACGTGCGAGACTTTCTATAAAACAGCTGGGTGGAGGGAATGCTCATCTTCGACTTCACTAGATCTTATCAAATTATTGTCCAAGGAGGCTGTCACCAAGTGACCCAGAATTCCTATTTCTCCCTCTCCTCATCAACACTGGATATGATCACGATGTTTAATTTTTGCCAAGATAAGGAGTTTGAAGTGGTTGTCTCTTTACACTGCATTTCCCTAGTTCCTCAGAAGCATCTTTTCGTGTATTTATCAGCCTTGAGGTGAATTCACTTTGCAAGCTACCCGTTGAAAGCCTTTAATCTCTTTTTTCCCATTAAAATATTATTCTTTCTCTTACTGACTTCTGTAAGATTTGCAAGACCTGCAGACTTCCTTTTACCCCTGACTTCATCCTATGTCCCTAATCTGTTTGCCCCCATCTTGATTTCCTTAGCTATCTAGATCTTTATTCTTGCAATATAGATATGTCGGCGGCATTAAGTACTCTCGGGGTTATTGTAGTAATCAGGGTCAAGTAACCATGTTGATACACAAGCCCCAAATTGAAATGGCTTCACAGAATAAGAGTTTATTTCTCTGTATTACAGCAATCCAGTGCAAGCATTGCTGGTGGGGTGACTCTCCTCCTGGAATCTGCAAACTCCCTGGTTCTAGAACTGTCTGCTGGACTCTCCACACCCATCCAGGATCAGAGGTCATGTGTGTGTGTGTGTGTGTGTGTGTGTGTGTGTGTGTGTGTGTGGCAGGGGGGGTCTCAGGGCTAGGCATAGAGTACCCTCCATCACTTCTGCTCATATCCCATCGGCCAGAACTCAGTCATTACAAAGGAGGTGGGGAATGCTAGGCCCAGGAGGCAGAGAAAGTGAGTGTTGGAGAACGTAACCACCATCTCTCTCATTCTGTGGATATAAACACATCCTGACTTTGTCTTTCACTTCGTGTTGATGGCTCACTAAGATTGTGCTTGTTTTTTCAGGCCATCTAGATCGGTTTCTTTGGCAGCAGCAAAGCCTAAGTACGGGTAAACAAGGCGTAAGGAGGGCCATGTGGAACTCTGGGGAGGAAGAGCTCAGACCCATGTCGGGGGGACCTTTCTCAGAACTCTCCTGAGTTGGAATCATCTTGAAGTATTATCAATACTCAACTTTGCTATGAGGACTTGAGAAAGAGCGTGGCCAGAGCATGGATAAAACTTGAGAACGCAACGACACACACAAAACGTAAAAATGATTTCTAGAAAAAAAAGAGGGGTCTGCATAGTCACACAGACAGAGGGAGAAAGCCAGCAAAATCAAGACTAACAATCGGGGTCATGGGTGGCTCCCCTCAGAGGTGAGGAAGCAGGTCTTAAGGACTGGGGTTGGGGAGGCCTTGAGGAAGTGGAGCATTGAGATGGGAGGCCTCTCCTTCAAGAGGAGGGGACTAGGGTGGGCATGGCCAGAGGGCAGGTGTCTGGGGACTGCGGGGAATTGTCCCAGCAGCTGTCCCCTCCTGAGCCAGGAAGGAGCAAATAGATGAGGTGAGAGCCCTCAGGGGCTCACCGTCTGTAAGGACAGACGTATCCTCAACTGATTACAGCCAGACCACGATAAATCACTCAATAAAGCTGTTACCACGCTTCTAGCAGGGCAGAAATCAGGGGAAATGGATTCTGCCAAGAGGCATGAGAAGGCATTCACACCAGGCTTTAAAAGATGAATGGAATGTGTAACAGGTGGACAAGGAGACATGGCGGGAACTCCACAGATAATGATCCGTGGAACCAAGCCATCCACGTCCGAATGCACTTAGCATCTGTTATCTCATTTAATGGCTCATAACTACCCTATGTTGTTATTAGCCCCACCTTGCTGATGAGAAGACTGAGGTGTGAAGATATGTGAGGAGACTGCCCGGGAGCTCAGCCGGAAAGGGGCAGAATGGGCAGAAGGAGGAGGCTGAGCAAAGATGTGGAGAGAAGAAAGCTTGGCTGTGTTTAGGGCAGACGCCACCCGGCCCTCCTGCTGAAACTCAGAAACCAGACCCGCCTCCTCCCCTGATCCCTCTAGGGCTGGGGTCTGGGACAAAACCCTCTGCCCAGCATGTGCCCGCACCCCCCACCCCAGAGCCCGACCCCCATGCCAGCTCTGGCCTGGAGATGGGGTCATTTCAGGGAAGGGGGGGGGAGGGCAGTGGCAAGGGCAGGGCCTCTGGAGTCAGGCGCCTGGGAGTCTTCCCAGCGTGTGGCCTCCAGCTGCGCTGCTGGTTCTGCTCTGGGTCCCCTCACCCAGGAGAGGAGGATGGTAACACCAACGTTGCTTGACTGTGAGGATTATGGAAGGAAACTCGATGCCATGTTTCACACAGTCCCCTGGGCTTTGCAGGAACCCAAAGAGGAGGGTTGTTGAATCACAATTACCTAGGATGTTTCTGGGCAGAAGGGTCTCCCCAGAGCCCCTCTTGCTGCCCCTCGACAGCATTCTGGCCTTTAGAGGGATTTCCAGCACTGGCCTTTTACCTACCCTCCTCCCGTCAGCCCGTGGGGGCAGAACCACTGCTCTCCTAGGCCTCCCACCTAACGACCTTGCCGACCCCAGCGCATCTCATGTGAGGGGCTGCAGGTCAGGGAACGGGACCTCTATCACGGCCCACCCTCACTCACGGCTCGCAAGGGCTCCCTCTTACCAATTATGATGGAACTCCTCTTCCTGGACCACAAGCCTTCGTACCCCGTCCCTCCAGCACATCTCCACACTGCCCACTGCCCTTCTCCCCAGCAGGGACCTGGGCGCTCGCCTTCCCACTGCCACACTAATGCCCATGGTTTTCCTCGGCCTGGAATGCTCTCTCCCAGCTCAGCTGACAGTGCTTCCCTGGATACCCCTTCCGTGTGAGGCCATTCCCCACTCGGAGCCTGGCCCAAGTACCTGAGACCAGGAAGGATGGACAAAACAACCCGGGCCAGCGGGCAGGAGGAGGCTGGGTCCAGCAGAGGGGGGAGAGGGGCGTCCTATTGTCACATTGCTCTGGGCTGAGGCGCTTTTCAGCCAAGATCCAGGAGAGTCCCACATGGGAGGCACCTACCTCGAGGTTCATTGGCCCACCTGCTCATTTTGTGGAAGCAACTGTGGCCCAGGAAGGGCCAATGGCTGGCCCGGGTCCCCCACAGCCAGCGGCTCTCTGCCAGGCCCAAGGCCCCCCCTGGACTGCTGCCAAGGGAGCCTATACGGTGGGCTTGGTTTGCGCTCTTTGTCACCCACCCTACTCAAAAGCAGAATGGAAATGAGCCGCTTGGGAGGAGGCAGAGGGGGGCTAGTGATGGCCTAGTCTTAACAAAATAAAATTTTATGTTCCTTAAATACATGAAGTCACCCTGAACGGCCCTCAACAAAGTGTGGTCAAGGGAAGGTACTGGCGGCTTCAGAGCTGAGGTCAGAGTTCACTTGTGATTGGCACGCTAACTGCTCCGGGTATCGCCGAAGCGTCCAGCACTCTCTCTGCCATCTGGAGCACACCCCTCGCCTGCAGACCGGGAGCTCCTGTTATTATTATCTTGTTCCCATTAGGAGTTTGCTCAGCACGCGTTCTCATCAGCAGGGTCCAATTCCCCTCCGGCTTTGTGAAAGCATCACAAATCCTAAATTAGAGGTGTCTGAGCTCACAAGGGCCTCTCTCTGCTCTCCTTACGTTTCTTCCATTGTGCGTTCCTCATCCCCGCCAGCAGCCCCAGCGAGGCCTGCAATTCCGTGGGGACGGGGACCGTGCGTTCTGTTTCCTGCGTTCAGCAAGTGCTGATCGGCCACCTGTCACGGGCTGCACCAGGTGCCTTGGGGACACAAAACACGGGAAAGCGCAGTCCCCACCATCAAGGAAGGCGAGCCGACCCTGTTGGGGCTACATTGCCTTGCTTGTGAAGCCCTCGAGATCTTCAGACACGCGCTCCCTTGGATTACCCGCCATGCTCCTGGGGGGGAGGCAGAGCTGGTATTGCTCCCGTTTGTCAGACAAGTAAACGGAGGCCCTGACTGCCTCGGAGCCACAGTCTGTGGGGGACGGAGCTTGCCGCCAGGTCCCTGTTCCTGCGAGTGGGCGGTGAGGCCTGCGCGCTCACACACACGGCCTCTGCTGTCCGCTCACTGAGTGGGTTGCAGCTGCCCCCCTTCTTCTGGCCCCGCCCAGCCTAGCGCCGCACACCCCACTCCCACCCAGTACGCACAGTTTAAGCACACATAGCTTTATAAGTCACTGGAGACGAAAACCAGAAAATGATAAAAGGCAATGAAAAAACTGCCATGAAAAAATTTGCTATTTGGCCAAATGCTCCTGAGACAGGAGGGGCCTCACTGGCGGGGAGTAGCCCTGCGCCCCACTCTGTCCCTCCCCCAGGCGCTGCCAAGGGTCCCGAGAAGCAGGAACTCCTTGAAGGAGGGTCTGTTGGGTAGATGGTTCTTGCCTGGAGTTTTCGAGAAAACAGGGGCCCCTGGTTAAAGAGAACTTTATCAAATGAGCTCCCTAGGGGCAGCCAAGCCATGCCCTCCCCGGGGGCAGCCAGCAGACAATGGAGTCCGTAGTCCATGTGCAGGCCCCACAGCCTCTCATCTCTCCCCTCAGGGAGTCAACGGCAAGGCCAACGGCTTGGTGTTGCTTCTCTCTACCGGTAGCGACAGGGTTCTAGGGCGGAAAGGGGAGCCCGGTGAACTGAATTGGGGTATTGCCCAGCCCTTGTCACAAGCCCACCCATTTATTGCTGCCCAGAATGCTCTCCGTGGATGACACTGGCCCCTCCGAGGACACCGCATGACGGTGACAGGCCAAGCTGGGGGCGGGAGGGCGGGTGCGGTGGCGGCAGATGCGGCCACCTGGCCTTCCCTCCCACAGCCCCCCGGGGGTGATGGGAGCAGCAATAAGCTTGAAGAGCTAGAGTCCATATGGACGGAAAGGACTTGTGGGGGGAGGCAGGGCTCCGCCCCGGAGGGGCCACTGGGGCTTCCTCTCAGGGAGAGCAGCAGAAGAGAAACGGCTCCCTTTTCCGGGGAAGATTTGTGCCAGGACTGCCAAGGCCCTACAGCTTGAGTGTGCATCTGAGCCCCCTGGTCTGGGGGTGCGGGTGGGTTGCTCACGAAAACACGGATTCGGAGGGCCCACCCTTGGACCTTCTGATTTAGTTATTCTGGGGCGGGGCCCAAGAATGTGCCTTTCTTTCTTTCTTTCTTTCTTTCTTTCTTTCTTTCTTTCTTTCTTTCTTTCTTTCTTAGAAAGAGAGAGCACGTGAAGGGGGGGCAGAGGGAGAGGGAGAGAGAGAGAGAGAATTCTAAACAGGCTCCACACTGAGCACGGAGCTGGACGCGAGGCTCCATCCCACAACCCTGAGATCATGACCCGAGCTGAAATCCAGTCAGATGCTTAACCGACGGAGCCCCCAGGCGCCCCAAGAATGTGCATTTCTGTCAAGGTCCTGCGTGATACTGATGCTTTGATCTGGGGTCCACACCTCGAGAACCACTGGAACTTCCTAGAGACACAGACGAGTGGACCTGCTCTGTGGGGAAGTTCGAACAGAGGGTGGCCAATGGCTGTCTTAGAAGGCCGCTTATGGGGGCAGTCTGGGATGGTGGGGCAGGGAAGGGGACAGGCGACCACTCAGTCTGCTTTCCACCTCGTCAGGGGAGAGGGAGATACGAAGGCTGAGGGTGGAGATCAGGAGCGGCCAGGTGGGGCCTCCCCTCCAGGAGGGCACACCTCCAGGTGTGCACGCATGTGTGCGCACGCGTGCTTGTGCGCGTTGGGGAGGGAGAGCTGGCCCTGCCCTGCCTCGGGAGTTCATCAGAGCTGCTGACTCTGCCTCCAGCTCCCATGCTGTGACCTCAAGTAAGTGACCACAGCTTTCTAGGACTCTCTTTCCACCACGCTCCCTGGCTGCGCGGGCCCTTCCCGCTGCCCCCGCTGTCCTCATGTCGCACAGGCAGGACCACGCGGGCTCCTTCTGTTCCTCCCATGGTGGCCTTCACGTGGCTGGGCCAGAGCAGGTGCTCGGTAAACAGTACGGGGCTGGATTTGATTTGGAGCAGACCTAAGGCAACCAGGAGTGGGAGGCAAGGAATGGCAAGGCCATGGGCTCCCAACTGCTGAGCTAAAAGTGGAAAGTACAGTCGCAGCCGCGGAGGCTTGGCCTTCTTCCTTCCCTCACCATCTGCTCTGCAAGGAAGGGAGCAGGGAGAGGCCACCGCACATGTTACTCACTCGCAGGAGTCACGGGTGGAGGCAGTCAGGGACGGAGGTTAGGGAAGGAGGCCGCCGTCCCCGCAGCAGCGAGCGGCCCCTCTAGCTACCCTGCTTATCCAGACCCCAAACTCAGGACGCTCCCTGCCCCTCACCCCCACACCCAGTCCTCAGGAAGTCAGGGCAGGTCTCTTTCCAACATGCACTCAAATCCATCCACTTGTCTCCACCTGACTGATGCCGCCCAGGTCCTTCCTCACTCCCCGGACTCCAAAAGAGTCTCGCCTTGTGCGGCCGTGTTCTCCCTCTGCCCCTCCAATCCACTCCAGCCAGCGACGCTGCAAAATGTCAACTCCTCTCAGTGCTTCCCTGCTTAAAGTCTTTCAAATGCATCCCTACCGCTCTTTGAATACATCCTGACTCATGGCCACGGTCTTCCAGACCCATCCAGAGCTGATGGCTGCTCCAACCTCATTCCTCTCAAGTCTCCTGCTCCCTTCACTCCTCACCCCTCCCTGTGGCCCATCTCAGAGCCCGAGCATTCCAGGCACTTCCGCCTCTGACCTCTCTGCTCCTCCTGGCAGGACACCCGGCCTGGGACTCTCACTTGGCACTTGCTCACCTACAATTCACACTCATGTAGCGAGGTACTGGCAGTTGTTGGAGACGATGCTACCCTAGTTAGACAACTCTAACCCCAGGAGGGATCAGCAAGGAGGGGTCTCCAGCCCCATGGCAACCCAGAAGAGGACAGAACTCAAAGTGGATGCCCAACTTCCCTCCCAATGCCTAGTATGAGACACGGACAACTCTGAGGCCCAAGGAGCCCAGAGGTCCCACCTTCTGCTCGGGTGAGCCTCGGGAAACTCCAGGGGGAGGCCAGGGCTGTCACTCACGTCCTGGTCCCTATGAATGGTTCAGTGTATAGTCTGCAGGGCCATATGTCGCGCCCCTAAGAAGTGATGGCTAGAACCTGTTTCTCTGGGGAGCCGGGAAAGAGACTGGTGAGTGATGCCTTTTTTCTGGGAGGAGAGGTGAGTGAGAAAAGGGAACGCGTGTCCTCCTGCATGTTTTCACACGGTGGTCTCTGTGGGGTGGGTGATGGCCACTGTTTGGATTTCACTAGCTCAAGTGGTCCCCCTGATACCCTGCAGGTCCACTTTAGGTCCTGCTTTTGTGGCTACAGGGTCTCTGGTTAAGATACGAAATCCTGCGTGGTCAGTAGAAGCAAAATGCCGATATCTGATCCCTGCCTTCCCGGCCTCACCTCCAGCGGGCCTCCATCCCCTCCTATGGGAGACCGAGGCTCCCTGCCGGGGCCCTGGGACAATTACATATGCAAGCAGACCTAAAGCGCCAGGCCCCGTGCCCGTCATAGGCGGGTCGTGTGTTCTCTCCGTGGGGCAGGGGGCAGGGACGTGGATGGGGATGGGGAGAGAGACCTGCAAACAAGGAGTCCTACCTGGCACCTACAAAATCATACTGCAAAGAGAAAGAATTAGAAGAACAGAAAGGGGGATGACAGGACTGCTTCTCGATATGCTTCTAATTTGGAGATTCTGGCAAAGGGCTGGGAGACGGCGTGGCAGGCTGAGCGGAACACGGACCCGGAGCCAGGAGCCTGGGGTCTAGAAGCCGCTCGGTCGCAGCCCCGGGGCCTGCCACCGCCCCCCTCTGCCTCCATGTCCCCGTGCCCAGGAAGGGGCCAAGGGGAGAGCACTCGGGGCCCGGCTCCCGCCCAGCGCGGCGAGTCTGGGATTCTATTTAAGAGCACGTAGCCCATCTGGTTCCCATTGAGGAGGCTGCGTTTTCTCAAGTGCCGCCCCCCCCTGCAATCCAGATCCCCACCATGTGACCCCATCTTCTCCCAATGGTGTTCCGTTTTATGGCTTGTTGTTCCGTGTGCGTGATTTGAGTTTGGGGACTTTTTTATCCCCCACACACAGATTTCCCTCCCTCTTCCAGAAAACGTGGAGCCTGAACTTTTGACTGCCTGCAACCCCCAGGGGAATGGTGATGAGGACAGAGGGCACGAGGAGATGGATGTCTCTGCCTGTCTCCTACTGCCGATCTCTCGGCTTCTTCCTTTGTTTCTCCTCCTCCGTTTGAAGCACGGCTCCTGATGGCCCCTCACATGAATCAGCCGAGCGCCGAGGCCAGAGAGGAGGCTGGAGAGAGGCGCTGGTTCGGTTCAACAGTTCAACCACGTTGACGGAGCTGCCCGGGCCTGCGCGTGCCGGAGCTGCAGAGGGGAGAGGCCGGGCTCGGGGCTGCAGGAAGCCGCGTGCTCGCGGGCGGTGGGAGCCCGCAGGCACGCAAATCCCCTGGCTGGGGGCCGAGGGTGCCCACCCGCCGCTCGGAGACCCCCGCCGGAGAACCGGGCGAGACCAGGAGCTCCACCTGGCAGGGGACGGGCACAGTGGAGGCTCCCTGGAAGCGACCGTGCCCCGTCAATGGTTCATTCCTGCATTCTGCAATTACTTATCAGCCCCCGGCAGGTGCCAGGCCCCACGCTGTGTGTCCCGTGTCTAGAGTGGCGAATACAACGAACGTGGTCCCTGTGCTCAGAGAAGGAGCTTCCAGGCTCCAGGAAGAGAAAGACGTCAAACAGATAGCAGCAAGCATACATCTATACACACACACACATATATGGATATGTACATATATGTAAAGTGTGAAAATGCTGACAGCAATTATAAAGGGGGGCTCAGTGGAAAGAGCCGATCCTTAATGAAGTGACATTTAAGCAAGATTGAAAGAAAGAGTAGGAGTTGGTAGAGAAAGAGTGTTCCTGGCGGGGGGCAAGTGCATGCCTGACTGGGAGCCGGGAGCCAGGAGCCGGAGGAGCTGACGCCCGAAAGATCTTTACTCCCTCAAGCAACTGAAAGACAAGCAATGTGGTGGGAACATGGGGGTGGGTCGAGGGGAGCAAAAGATGATCCAGGGGAGGTAGGCAGGGGCCAGGTCACTCAGGCCACGGTGAGGCCAGGACTCAGCCGGAAGTCAGGGTCCGGGGTCATTCTGAGGTCAAGTTTAAGGGTCAGTTTGAAGCAGGGCTGAGTCTCAGGCATTAGCAGAGAGGCTGTGCTCAGGCTGTGGCCAGGGTTAGGCCTTTGATGCCAGAATTAGGGGTTGGTCTGTGGCCAGGGTTAGAGTCAGTCTGAATCCAGGGCCAGAATCATTCTGAGGTCAAGTTTAGGGGTCAATCTGAGGACAGTGTTAGGATCAGTCATTCATTAAATATTCACTGAACATCTCCCTGGTTGACTCCCTAAGAATATAGTGACAGCCGGACTGTATTCCTTGCCTTCCTGGAACTTAGAGTTGAATGGGAAAGACGGTCATTAATGAAAGAATTTCCTGAATAGTTAGTTCATTAATTACCATTGCAATAAGTTCTATGGAGGAGAACTTTAGGTGCCTGAGACCTCAGGGCCTCCGTTCCGGTTACTACAGCCACGGAGCAAATAATCCCACGATGTCACCGCATGAAACAGCCATTTGCTCTGCTCACCGACTTCATGGGTCAGGAATCGGAAAGGGCGTGGTAGGGATGGCTTGTCTCTGTTCTGTGCCGTCTGAGCTTCAGCTGGGAGGACCTGAGGGCTGGGAATGGCTTGATAGCTGGGGACCAGAGTCATCTGAAGTCTCCTCATTCACACATCTGACCCCTGGGCCAAGACAGATGACCGGAAGAGCTACATGTGGCCTGCTTGTGTGGCTTGGCTTCCTTAGAACATGGCGGCCTCAAGGTATCTGGACGTCTTACACAAGCGCAGCTGTTACGGGGGAAAGGCAGAAACTGCCTCACCTTCTAGGACCCGGACTCAGAAGCCACGCCGCATCCCTTCCACTGTGCTCCATTGTTCAACAATCGGTGCCCACCAAGAAACAAGGGAAGGGGACATAGACTCTTCCCGCCAATGGGTGAGTAGAGCACACGGACTGCAGAGACTTGGAAATCTCTGGAAAACACCACCTGCCTCAGATACCAGCAGAGGGCAGGTCAATTTGCACTGTAGTGAGGAGTCCATCTCTGAACAGCAGCAGCAAGAGGGAAAGAGAATGTGCTTCTGGAATGCATATGGGCCTCTGACAGAGTGGGAGCTCATCACTTGGCTCGGCAGCCCCAAGCCTGGGGGTCGCTGGGAGGCTTCACGGTTGAAGACGCTCAGCAGCGGACCGGGCTCCAAACACACGCTCGCCGGCACAGGAGGGAGAGCAGACAGTTTCCAGGTCTTGGCTCTGATTCCTTCCTGCTGCATCCATTTTTCCTTTATAAAATGGGGTTAAATTCTCCTGGCGCAGGCAGATTGGAGGCTGGCATAGTCCAAACCGATTTTGGGTTCCCTGACGCTTGAGGAACCTACAGGCGAGCCTAACTTTGATTATGCGCCATATTTTAAAAACCTTTGGTGCCTTACAGATGGTAACTGTTAATAACATTTTGTTGAAATTAGAAGTTTTGTGAATCAAATTCCATATGAAATACACCAGGGAACGCCTTGTCTTAGTGGAACCCTATGGTAAATTTTTCTCTAAAAGGAAGAATAGTTTGTAAAGTGAAGAATCTCTCCCACTTTAGGTTTTTTTTTTCTTTTTTTTCTTTTTTTTCTTTTTAAATACAGATTCGTGTTGACCTGGTGGGAGAAAGCAGAGGCTCCCCTCCCAGGCTCCAGACTCAAATAAAACCTTTCCTTTGTTCACACAGGTCTCGCTTTGCCATCTGGAGCTTTGTTGTCCGTCCTGGGGGGCGAGAGGAAAAGAAACGGGTTCCAACAGCAGCAAGGATTTAAATCAGAAGTGGACAGAGCCTGAGTTATGTGGGTCTCTGGGAAAAATAAAAACAGCTGGAGCGTGCACCAACCTGGAGACTGTGAGGCTGAATGGGGACAGCGCTGCCTCCGGGACCCCTTCAGGAGGGAGGCCAGAGGGCCTTGTGTAGGAGCCGGGGTTCGGCTGCTAACTCCCTGAGTGGGCTTGGGGGCTCTCTCTGCGCCTCGGTCTCCTGCGTCGCTCCTGAGGGCCATTCCACAGCTCTCGGGCCCTGACCCTAGCGGCACCCCACCCCACCCTCCTCCACCCCCTTCGCAATGGCTGGGGCTCTGCAGCAGTCGGGGCATGACCCCCTTTCTCACTGGCCTTGGGAAACTCCCTGAACTTGGCCCCATGGCTGGGGTCAGGCGGGAAGTATGGCCCAGATGACCTCATGCTCGGCTCTTGCCCCGCAGTTCATCCCTTGCAGGCAGCTCAGTGACTCACCTCAGGGGGGATGAGCCAAAGCCATTTGAAAACTGAAAGCCCTTGTGGGGCCCTTCCCTTCCAAGGGCTCCAAGAACAGGCCTCTGGCAGCTCCTACACTCTTCCCTTCCCAGAGACCCAGAACGAAAAGACTAGATATGTCCCAGCCAGGACTGTTGTTCCCCGCGGGGACCTAGAGCATACTGCCTTCCCCGTTCTCTCTTTTCTGAGCCAGGACCTCAGGACTCTAGGCCCAGCCTGTCTGTGTGGTGGTAATTATACTCTTTGCCCTCTCTGGGCCTGTCTCAGCATCTCGAAGCTACCATCTCCCTGCTCTATCTCAGTCCATCCCTGCCCTTCCTCTCCAAGCAGACCTTCTGAATCTGTGCCCCCAAGTCCCATGCATCTCAGCCCCAGGAAGGTTTAAGATGAGCCCTGTGGCAAAGCTCTTTCTCGCTCTCTAAATGTTCGTGGGTCCCCCACACTTTCCAGTTGCCTTGATGTTACGTGGGGCCTGCTGACCAGCTCTGACCAGTGATGGCTTCTTGGCTGAGCTCAGAAAAGCAGGCAAGTTTCTCCACACACCCTCCTCGGCCAGTACCTGGGAGATGGATGTGGAGACCTCATGTTAGCCGTCTGCACAGCCGGGTGTCGTGGCCATAGCTGCATATGGTGATTGAAAGTCATTAAAATGCAGTGAAATTCAAAATTCTGTTTCTTAGTCACACTAGCATATTTCGAGTCCGTGATAGCCACATGTGGCCAGCAGAGCTTGCCCGGCATAGCACACGTAAGACATTCCGTCACTGCCCAGAGTTCTACCGGTCAGCACCATTCCAGATGCCAACGCTACAAGCTGTCAGGTCACCATCGGCCCAGGTCCTCAAGCGAGAAGGGAGCAGGGCCCCCCCCCGCCAACCCACGGTAGACACGGAGCACGAGCAAGAAATCAGCTTGTCCCCAGGTGAAGCCACTGGGGTTTCAGAGTGAGCGATCGCTCCCACAGAGTTCAGCCTCCCCTGACCGGCATGGCCGAACTGTGCGAAATGAACGGGGAACCGCAAAATCAGGCAAAAGAGGACCAAGTTCTAGCTTGCTGGGCCAGTGCCATATGCAATCCAAACCATCTGCGACACGGAGCCGACGCTTCGCTGGCCTTGCCGGGGGAACCGGCTGAGGCATAGTCATGGGAGAGCTTCTGGAAGAGGTGAGACCAGGGATGGGCCTTAGAGAGTGGGCAGGCTTCACGTAGGCCTGTAGTCTTCAATGTACACGAACGTTTGGGCGGGCACCTGGGAAGGCAGAGAGAAGCGGAAGGAAGGGCAGGCACTCCGCTGGGAGCGCCGGGAGGCGCAAAACACGTGAGCGGAAGTGGTGAGAACACGAAAGTCGTGGGCCGTGCAGTTTTCCTTGGGGTTGCCAGGGGGCCTTTGGGGAATTCAGGAGGCAAGCCAGGAGGGAATTGTGAGGTGAGTGTCTGTGTGTTTTCACCTAGAGGTGGCCAAGGGAGCATGGTGTGTGGCCATCATTATTGATAGTCAAGAGTGGGGGTGACCTCAGGAATGTCAGGCTGGAATTCTACCACGGGGGTTGCAGAGTTTGACTGGAAAGTATGGGAATTCACAGAGGCGGCGTTTTGTTTACAGAATAATCGGTTAATTGGTGATTAATTCACACCAGGAGCTAGCTAATTCCAGAGCTCCTCCTCCCCTCTGAGTTCCAGGCTCGACTTTCCAACACTCCCCTGGGCTTCCCCAGCCGAGAGTCCACTCAGCACGTCACCCTCAGCCTGGCCAAAGTGACCGACACCACACCCCCCCAGCCGGCACCAAGCGCCGTGGTAATCTAAGTGCAGGGCCGTGGTCTTGGAATTCTCTGGAATTCACACCACTACCACTACCACCGCCCACGCACACACACGGCGCACGCGCGCACACGCAGGGCTCATCCCTCAACAAGTCCTGCCCAGGCCTCTGCCAGCCATGCCCCAGCCTCTACTCCCGCCCCAACGCCTCTGCCTCCGCCACAGTCACACCTGACTGTTCTAGGCCACAGCCGCCTCGGGACTGCGGGCCCTACCCCTTGTGTCTCTGCTCCCTCCAAGCCACCCTGCGTTCCAGCACCGAACAGGATTTCCAGTATGGACCTGGGTCGCACCTCTGCTCAAAAGCCTTCAGGGATCTCCAAAGAAATAAACCTCCCCTGCCGGCCATTCAAAATCTTCCGCTTGCTGACCCTAACGCCCATTCGGCATGATTCTTAGCGTTCCTTTTGCACAAGCCCTACTGGCCCACGCAGATCCCCGTGTTGCTGCCTCTGCCCTTTGCTCTGGGAGACCCCTCCGGCCCCGTGAAGACTTGCCCTGTCCCCAGCTGTTCCCTGGAAAGCATTTCTGGCTAGAGGAAGGTCAAGTGCAATGAGATGAGATGGCACGGACTTCTGTTTCCACTTTCTCACTACAAGTGCCCTCTTATCGTTGCTGGCAGGGGCCCGGTACCCAAACCTGGGCCACGGCAGCCAAGAGCTTCCTATTGAAAATAAAAGCTGAACTCTTTGCTGTGACCAGCAAGGCTACGTGTGATCTGGCCCCGGCCAGCCTCCCCAGCCTCATACTCCACATCCCTCCCTCCCTCTCAGTTCTGCGCTGCTGGCAGTCTTCCTACTGCCCCCGAGGGCCCTTCCCGTCAAATCCGACACCACCCTGCTTAACGGGCACCTAGGCTGCAGGTCCCAGCTCAAAGTGGCTTCCCCAGGCCCCTAACCACCACACTGCCATGTTCTCTAGACTCACAGCCCTTCTCTCTCCGTAGCTCCTTCACAGTTCGTAACTAGAGCGGGGCACACGGGCTTCTTTAACGTCTCTCTCCCCTGCCAGAATGTAAGCTCCTTAGGGCGGGGACCAGGCCTATCGAACTTCCCACTGAATGCCCAGCAATAAACCTGGCATATAGTAGGTGCTCAGTAAAGGCGTGGGGACTGCATTAGTGAATGAATGAATGGATGAGAATCATGCAGAAGGCTCTTAGCACTGCAGGGACACCGCCCTCCAGGCCCATCTCCCCATCATCACCTCTACACTCCTGCCTTCACCCCGCCCATCCTCACTGGACAGGGGAAGGGGCCGCTCCACACGGCTTCAGCTGGCTTGGACCTCACACTGAGCCTGGCTGGGCCTGCGCTTGTGGAGAATAAACAGTTCTAATCCAGAAGGGCCTTGCTTTGCCCAGGAACTGGGCTTAGACACATAGGATTCTGTGACTCTGATTTCCCCAGAGCCCAGGCCCCTCCCAGAGCAGAAGCCTCTGCTCCCTGGCGGGCCTCTGGATAGAAGCCAGGACCCTGCCACCCTCTAGGTCTCCTGCCTCCCACAGCTCTTGGGCCCCCCAGATCATAATCTCTCCTCCAAGATGTAAAAATACATTTCAAGCCACTAACTGGGGAGGTCATTACTTCAAAGACCGTCTTGGCAAATTCCTTTATTGGCCCCAGTTTAAAAAGCCAGAGTCTTCTTATAATGGGGCTCCTTAGAGCAGGGCCCACCTGTGAAAATACTGCCCTCTTCAGGGATTGAGCTGAGCAGGGAAGGGCAAACTCCAGGCCCCTCAGCTGCTCCCAGAGGAAGGGTGGGGAGGGGGTTCAGAAGAGCTTAAGAAATGGTCTTTTCCTAAAGAGAGGGAAACTCCTCCTGGCCAAAGACTCCAGATGGGAATTAACACTTTCAGGGCCCAGTTGAAGGACCCACAGTGTTCTGGCCTCAGGCCGCCCTCTCGTTTGTAGGAATCCGGTGCACTAGAGGGACTGACCCTGTCCAAGACGAAACCTTCATCCCTCCGTTGCCAGCCCTCGGAGCAGGTGGCTTCGCTCCCCGCCTCTCAGTGATGGGAGTCCCTGAGTGTCCGGTCCTCAGACGTAAAGGGCTCCCTGCACCCAGACCATTCTGATCTCGGTCCCCTCGCCTCAGGTAACGTGGGGAAGCTGTCGGCTCCAAGCCTCCACCGCCCTGAACTGCATGGGCCATGAGTCACACCGGCATCCCCTCCGGCCTTCTCAGAGACACGGTCCTGCAGCCGACAGCCCTGCCTGCCTAGGATTTAGTCTCTCCCTCTCTACTCGCCCCTCCCGCAGCCATTTCTGATGCTCAGGAGTTGGCCACGTTTCAACTGCGCGGCTCCAGCCTCGACCCTAGCTCCTTCCGCCCTTCACGGCCCACCGTCCTGGAGGGGCCCACACTTGCTGTCTCTCCTTCCTCGCCCCTGCTTTCTCCTCAGTGCACAGTACTGTGGCTTGGGTCCTCTCCGCCTTCCCGAAACTGCACTCCGCCAGGACCCCGAAGGCCTCCTTCTCACTCAGCAGCATACGTCTCTCCATCTTGAAGGGCTCCCGCCCTCCAGCCGCACCTTCTAAGTCTAAATGGTGGCCCCTCCTCAGAATTCTGTTTCTCCTGTTCCTTGTTGTATCTTCTCTCCACACTGCCCAGGTGATCTCATCTACTTTGATAGCTGCAATGACTCTAGAATCTTTAAATTCAGCCCAAAGCTCTCTTCCGAGCTTTGGACCAATATATTCATTCATTCATTCATTCATTCATTCATTCATTCATTCATTCACTCAACAGATGAAGCCTCTGCCGTGAGCCAGGCACTGTTCGCAGTAACAAAACAGAACAAGCCCTTGCTCTTTCGGGGCTTACCAGTGTAGCGGAGACAAGCACTAGACAAGGAGACAGGGTCACCCCAAGCAGGATAAATGCTAACAGAGGAACAGGCCAGTGTGATGGGGTGGCCTGGGGGTGACATCCGTCAGGGTTAGGTCAGGAAGCAGAGATGCAGTGAGGATGAAGAAATGGGGGACCTATTATAGGAATAAGACATGTCGAAGCTGTGAGGAAAACTAGGGGAAGCCGAAGTCCTAACGGGGGAGTTGGAAGAGCCGAAGAAAGGCATGAACCAGCGCTGAGCCAGTGCCCAACCCGAGAGGGCCCTGAGCAAAGTCAGCGGGAGGCTGTTTCCTCTGCCACCAGAGGTGAGCGGGGCTGGAAGCAGGCAACTCATTGTGAGAGCCATCCGCTCGCACCTGGATCACGCCTCCCCGTCGGGCTCCCTGAGGCTCTTCTCTCCTTCCAGCGTGTTCCTCACAGCACAGCCCAAGCAGCCTTCCCGACGTGCCGTCCTAACCTGCCGCTCCCTTTCTTCCAACGCCTCCTGCTTCCCATTACCTTCCAGATCCCTTTCGGGCTCTCTGGCAGGCTGACCCTGCCTGCGACTCCGGCCCCCCTCTCATGCTTCTCCACTTCAAGAGCCTGCCCCGCTCCAGGCTCAGCCCCGCTCTCCAGATCCTCGCCAGATAAAACTTCCTGCACGTTCTCATGCCCCCACTCTCTTCCAGACTTCAGAACACTCTTTTTTCTTCCCTCACATTCTTTTCCTGCCAACTTTTACTCACCCCGCAGGACTCAGCTTACACACCTCCTCCTCCAGGAAGCTTCCATGATACCCACCCCGCAGACATCTTCCCTTCCCAAGGGATCCTCCAGATTCTGTATTTCTCTGTCTCTGCCCTTGTCTCATGGTCAGGTTCCTGCAGGCTAGTTTGTCCTTGTGCCCCACTCTACCGTGAACACCAAGAGGAAAGAGGCCTCGCTCTGACTAGCGCAGGCCTGGGCACTGTGGCTGCGTGATAAGGTGTTAGTTAAATTAACAGAGGTTTACAAACATAAACACGATTTATTCTGTAACGTTCTTGTAAAAAGCAGAACACAAAACTTTGTGTATGTTAAGATTATGATTTGTAAAATAAATAGAAGGAAAATGTGTGCACACTTAAAGGCGGGGTGTTGAAGGCGTGAGATACAGTTTAGGGCACTAAACCCACCAAGCCCATCTACTGCTGGGCGATTTTCACAGGCTCACCCTCTTCCTACCATATCGAATCCAAATAGTTTAACATGGCCCGAAACGACAAAAAAAGATACAGTTGTGGAAAAGGCTTACCTCTGGCTGGTGAGACTGTGGATGACTTTTCTACATTTCGTTTCAAACTGTTCTGTAAAGTAAAAAAAAAAAAATTGCCATTAAATATTTTTCAAAAGCAGTAAACTGCTCTCTTACCACCTCCTTCTATTTTTATATTCACATTCCTTCCTAACCACATTTGTTTTATACTTCCAAGAATGAAGATGTCTGTCTTGCACAGAGAAAGCCACATTTTTCCTTTCAGTAGGAGTTAACGGACCTGTCTTGTCCCCGTCATCTGTTCGCAGATACCATCTGCCAGAAAACGTGTTCCCGTCCCTCTCTTACTCGTCTTGCTTTGTGAGACAAAAAGTGACTATGAGAACTTTGAGTTGTATCCGCATGCTGATGGACACTTTTAGGTACATAAATGGCCCAGGCGTGGGGTCCCAAATCTGACTTTCAAGGGCAAGCTTTCCCCGAGATTGCCCAAAGGGAATATAAGCACAGAAGACAAAGTAAGGCCAAGGAGCCCTTGTTCCTGGTGGAGGCTTTGCCCAAACCCCACTGCAGAGCTGAGGCAGGTCTGCCTTGGTTTTGTTGGGTGACCTTCTCCTCTCCAGGTAAACCCAACCTCAGATCCTAGAGCTGCCGCCACGTGAGGAAGGGCGATCCTGGGCACTCCTGCTCGGGGGGGTGGAAGGGTGCTCAATGAGGAGTATGCTGGCCCTGGGACCCAGAGCAACAGTGATCTGGGAGGCCCACCCAGCAGTGGGAACATCACCGGCCCAGTGTAAGTAAGTAACTACTAAATCCAGGAGAGAAAACAGGTCACACCCATACACCGTAGACCAGTCTTTGACTCTACGCATCCTCATTACAGGCAGGAAAGGGGAGGAGAAAATCAGGAAGGAGTCTGGTCCAACTTGAGAGCAATAGGTAAGTTGCCATTTGCGGTCTGAAATTTGGTTTTCTTTAGATGTACCACTCCATCTTTGCTCGTGTGTTGCATCTGTGTTCATGAGTGAATTCGTGAGAGAATTCCCTTGGGAGCTTTATATGCACCCATTTAGAATAATTTCCCCTGAAGACTCTTTTTGATCAATTTTGTCATTTCGGGCCATGTTAAAATGTTCGGATTTGATGTGGTAGGAAGAGGGTGAGCCCGTGAAAATTGCCAAGCAGTAGATGGGCTTGGTGGGTTTAGCGCCCTGAAAAGAACTCTCTAACATCGATGTCAAGATTGGGGGGGGTGGCTAGTAAGAGTTAATAAAAGCCTGAACCGTGGCAATCTGAGGGGGTGGGTCTGAGGGAGGAGGGGAAGGTTTGAGAGCCATTCCAGGAAGAGCTGATGGGATTAGAGGAGGAGTGAAGGTCATGTCCAAGGTTATAGCTTGGGAAACAAAGGGCATGGTGACAGCTGTCCAGAGATGTAACGCAGAGGGAGAATTAGGCCTTTGAGGAGGGGATAATGAGTTTGAGATGCCTGACAGATATCTAGGCAGAAATTTTCACTATATATTCAAAGATACAGGCCCGGAACTTGTGATAGAGATTGGGAGTATAGAACTGGTAGAGATAATAGTTACAGACGTGCAGTTACAGATACCAGGTAGATATGTGTGAGAGACACAGACAGACTGCGGTACATCTAGGTATGTCTAGAGTCCAAACCAGGAGGACTCCAAGAATTTTTCAAGGAAGAAATAATGGTAGTTGGGAACCACTTAAGCATATGTGATAAAAGCATGTAAGCAGTGAAAAGTGACCCCAAGCATCTGAGTCTGTCTGGAAAGACAGTGCTCCCATGTGCAGAAACAACAGGGACAGGGGATAGGAGGAAATGATGCCCGCTGTCAGAGCCACTGAGTTGAAGATAATACGGGACATGCAGCTGGCAGGGCGAACCAGACAGGTATAGGACCAGAGCTCAGGTGGGGCCAGCCTGGAGGTGCAGAATTCGAGAAAAATCCTAAGACAGTAGTGCTGGAAGGGATTTTAGACTCCATCTCAGCTGATGCCTTCCTTTTATACACAAGGAAACCGAGGTAAATCAAAGGCTCTACTCAAGCTTACACAGCTTCTGCTGACAGAACCGGAAGTAGAAGCCTAGTCTCTCCATTCCCAGGCCAGAACTTTTGAGAATGTGGAGCTGGAGAAGACAGCTTTCTGAGAGAGGACTGCCAAGGGCTACTGCGGTGTTAGGTCATGGCGACCCTGAGAGCTCTGAAATGGTTACATTAGAACATGGGCATGCCTGGAAGGGACAGAAATGCGTTGTACCCACTCACAGTGAGGCTAGGAAGGGCCTTCAAGGAGAGCTGGATCAAGGGACCAAATGCCATCTGGACTGTTTCTCTCATGCCTCTCTCTTCTCTGTATAACCTTGACGCTCTCAGATTGGCTTTCCCTCATCATAGGGGACATGGCCACTGGTGTACCCCAGACCTTCTAGCCTTTGGCCGCAGAGGGAAAAGGGCTTACCCAGGGAGGGGCTTTGATTGTTCAGTTTACATCATGCCAGTATCTGACCAGAATGCCACGATCCACAAGACATCACATGACTATGATTGGGAAATTGTTTCTAATTGGAAGAGAGGAGGTGGGGGAGGGATTCTGGGAACAAGGAATCAACAGCTCCTCTAGTTTACTCGACAAAAGCTTTGACCACAGACCAGAAAACCTGAGCATCAAGGGATCAGCCACATGAGAGAGATGAAAGAGGGAAGCCTCAGGGCACAAATCAGATAATCTGTGGGTTGAGGGTCTGGGAACCAAAGGAGATGTCTGTCTGCAAGGGATGACAGGTGCAAGGGAGGGCAGCTGGGAAAGGGGTAGGTGAGCAGAGCAGGGTAGAGAAATAAGAAAACAGGCAATTCGTGTGTCACACACCCCTTGGACTTGAGGTCGCGCTAAATCCCGGAGCAGTGCCTAGAGAAGAGCCTCAAAGGGCTCTTGCCTCGAGGGGAGGAGGACACCCAGAGGGAAACATGGCTCGCTAGATAGGCAGTCAGAAAGGCTAGATGCGCTGAGAGGAGCCAAAAGACAGATCCCCTAGATTATGTTCTCTAGGAAATAAGGATTAATGATTACAACCCATAAAAACATGGACCATTCTCTGATAGGTTTTCCAGGCCAGTAGATTAGAAGCATGAAGAAAACACAGAGGTGCAAAAAGAAAAATAAGCTCTAATCACAATTTCCAAAAGTAACACTGTTGAATTTCATGTTACTTTATAGAAATGCTTTTCTTTTTTACAAAAATTGAATCTTACGGCACATATTCTTTTCAAACTTACCTTTTCACTTAACAATATAATGCAAACATCTTTTCATGTCAGCACATATATTTCCACAATATTTTTATTGACCGCATATAATTCTAATGTTTGCATATATCATCATTTATTTAACTCCCTACTGGGGCCACTTAGGCAATATCCTATTTCTTTTTTTTTTTTTTTACGCTTTATTTATCTAAATCACTTCTACACCCAATGTGGGGCTCGAACTCATGACCCCGAGATCAAGATCACATGCTCTTGTGACTGAGGGAACCAGGAGCCCCAGCAATCTCCAATTCCTTATAATTTTCTATAGCTAAACCTTTATGTACATGACCTTTAACTTACAACTTAGAACAAATTCCTGGAAATATAATTTCTTCAAAAAGAGTGTGCACGCTATAAAAACCAAAATTACCCTTCAGAAAGATTGTACCTATTTCTCTCCTTCTTACTGATGGTAAATAAGTGGCCTATTTTCTTTCTTCTTTTGCTAGTAGTATTCTTTTCCAGCTATTACTGGTAAGAATAATACGCATGTCTAGTATTGGGTCCCTGTTCAAATATTTGGGAGCCAGATGAGATAAAGGAACAAGATGATATTCTGTAGGTTTTTATTCAGTTGTTTTTCTTCTAATCAATAGATTCTGAGAGTTCTTTATATATCCTTGACATAAAAGTACTTTGTCAGATAGTGTATTGCAAATATTTTTCCCAGTCTTGGCTTCTCTTCTTATTTTCTTAATGGAGTTTTTTAAATAGCAGAAGTTTTTCATTTTTCAAAATTTTTTTTCTATGGCTCATGCTTTTTGCGTCCATACTAAGAAATACTCGCCCACCCCAAAGTCAGAAAGATTATCTCCTATGATTTCTCCTAAGATGTTTCCAGTTTTAGCTTTTACATTTAGGTACCTGATCCATTTAAAGTAATTTTTTAGCATGAGGTAAGGGCTAGGGTTCTTGTTTTCCACAGGAATCTCCATCTGCTCGGGCATCATTTGTTGAAAACGTTATCCTTTCCTCATTGAATGAGCTTGCGCCCTTTCTTGGAAAGCCATTGGTCATACATGTTTGGGTCTATTACTGAACTCCTTGTTGTGTTCCATTGATCTACATGTCTACCCTGGTACTAATAGGACGTTGGCTTACTTACTGTGACTTTATCGTCAGACTTGAAATCACTACTAGTTTTTTAACTTCTTGAATTAATGGCTTTTTACATTTTTATTTTTATTTTTTTTTAAAGATTTTATTTATTTATTCGACAGAGATAGAGACAGCCAGCGAGAGAGGGAACACAAGCAGGGGGAGTGGGAGAGGAAGAAGCAGGCTCATAGCGGAGGAGCCTGATGTGGGGCTCGATCCCACAACGCTGGGATCACGCCCTGAGCTGAAGGCAGACGCTTAACCGCTGTGCCACCCAGGCACCCCTTTACATTTTTATTTTTAATTTTACTTGTTTAACAATGAAAACATTTAGGAATACCAAATTGCCTCTGAATAACACTTTCGGTCATCTTTGCTATATAGAATGAACTTGTACGACCACATATTAAAACATATTTTAAAGCTAAGATAGGGGCGCCTGGATGGCTCAGATGGTTGGGCATCTGCCTTCAGCTCAGGTCATGATCCCAGGGTCCTGGGCTCGAGCCCCACATCCGGCTCCCAGCTCAGTGGGGAGCCTTCTCCCTCTCCCTCTGCCTCTCCACCTGCTTGTGCTCTCTCTCTCAAATGAATAAATAAAATCTTTAAAAAAGAAATAGCTGAGATAATTAAAACTTATGTTAATGGAACATACACAAAAAGCATATTTGAGTCTGAAAAAGAGTTTAGAAAGTGGCCGATTGAAGAAAAGTAGTAAAAGAACAATAACTTCAGTGTAAAAGTCCCAGACCTTCAGGTTAAAGGCACCAGCCCCACCCGTCAGGCCATTGCTAAGAGACAGCCCAGCCCCACCACCAGCAGCACTGGATATGTTCCCATGAATCTCTTCAGGCTGCTGGTCACTGCTGGGCTCGGTTGCTCTAAAAGACACGGCTACCATGGCTTCCACCACCTTGCACTGCCCCCCCCCCTGGTCCCCACCAAGCCACACTGCTGACGCTGCCCCGACTGCTTTGATACACGCCACCAGTGACACCAGTGATTCCGGACTGGTCTCCTCTCTTCTTTCCAGTCTTCCCTTCCCCCAAGGACTTTTCCGTGAGGATTCACCCTGGCAACTAACAGGCTCAGTACGAACTATGCTGAGATAGCTCAAAATCTTTTCCCGGGTGAGAAGAATGCTCCTTCCCAGGATGGTACGCTGGGTAGGTGGGTGGGTGAGGTCCTAATCAGGATCACTCGGGCTCCTGAAATACTGTACAGTTTTGTGAAATGGCTTACTTCTTAGCCAGCTTAAGCCTTTCACAATTTTGCTGTTCTTTTAAAAATACACAGTGTTATAAAAGTAATATATACTCAGTGTGGAAGATCTGGGACACAGAGAAGTAGAGAAGGACAAAAATCATCTGTAATTCACCACTTGTGTGAACGCTGTTTGTATCTTTCTATGTGTATTTTTAACCTAATTAAGACTCCAACTGTTTCTACAGTTTCATATCCTGCCATGATAAGTTAATATTATTTGGGGATTATTGTCCTGTTTAATTTTTTTGAAAACCCTACTTTAATGTCAGTGTGTTTTTCCATAAATATATCATAATGTAACCATCAACCATTGTTGATTATCTAGACTATTCCCATTTTGCTCTTATAAATAACATGTGCTACGCATCCTTAAACACATCTGCATTATTTATTATTTCTTTATAATAAATTCCTAGAAGTAGAATTACTGGCTGAAAGAGCATAAATCTTTATAAGGCTCTTGATACAGAGGACAAATTTCTTTCTAGACAATTTTTATCAGTCATACTCCCACCAGCTGTGAATAACAGTGTTACAACACACTCTGGCGACCACTATTTTTTTTTCAATCTTTGTTAATTTGATAGGCTAAAAAAAGACATTGTGTTGCTCTAATTTGCATATTTTGATTACCAGCCATGTTAAGAAATTTTGTATGTGTTCATTAACCTTTCATAATTTTGTTTCAAAGCTCTTTACATTTTAAGACCATTATCTTCCTGCCATATTTGCTGGAGATATTCAAGGTATTGTTCAATGTTCTAAACTGTCAACGGTCACTTGAAAATTGTACAAATTCTTTTTAGCTAGGTTGCAAATTTTACGTTACTGCTTAGATTAATTAGAGAGATGTGGTTGCTTGAAAATGTCTCAAGAAATCTCGCTTTCATAAATCTCTTTCTACCACTCCAATAGGTTTTGTTTTTGCCTTTTGATGTTACAGTGTTGGAGCATTAAGCATCGATCAGGTTCTGAAAGGAAACAGATGGCGCACCATAAGCGGGTAATTTGAGGAGGGTCTAATAAAGAGACAAAATGCAAAGGTGTGCTTCCGGTTCAGTGACACCACGGTGGCAGCGTGGTACCCTAGGGCTGGATTAGCAGGGCTCCATCATCCTCCTTAGGTTGGAAGGAGCAAGGGTGAGAGCAGATCTAGGAACGGGCAATCAAGGAGGGCCACGTAGAAAGGGCTCTCTCCAATGAGAACTATGACCTCAGGGGAGGGGCAGAGCCAACCCGTGACACTATTACAGGAAGGCTACTGGGGAACTCAACACCCTAACTCCACTCTTCAACTTTCCCTCAGTCTCCTGCTGGTGTTCTCTATTGGCCAAACCCAAGTGGAAGCAGAGAACAAGGGAGCTGTCCATGTGACCCCTGCAGGTTCCCCACTGGGGGCTCACAGTACCCAAGGAGGTGAAGGAAGGGCAGACCTGGTAGGCAACATGAAAAGTGTCCAGCACGACGACCTCTTACTGTTAAAATGTCCCTACGACTTTCAACTTTTATCCACAGAAACTGACCTTTTATGATACTTTTTGTCTTAATTCTGCTTTTTCTAATATCCTGTGGACGTGTTTTTCTAATATAATTTAGCCTGTGCATTTTCTAATGGTGTAAGATTAATTTGATTTGATTTACGATCTGCATAGCTTGCACTGAGCTAAGAGAAAGGGGAAAACGCACAGACGCTGGACGGAGGCTGCAGGCTATCCTCTAATATCCATTTCCCTCTCCGCAGGAGTACTAAAGCTCTCAGTAGGCATCTGGGCACATGGCTACTCAGAACAAAGCCTGCATTTCCCAGCCTTCCTTAGAGCTCGGGCGGCATGGGACTAAGACCTGGCCAACAGGATGTACGGAGGTTTGATGTAGTCAGTACTGGTCATTTCCCTGAAGGATGGAGCGCGAGACTTTCTCCATCTCCCGCATGCTGCTGCTTGCAGCACGGATATGGTGGAAGGTCACCAGGACGATAAGGCATGCTGGAGCGGTAGGGTCCCTGGACCACCTGGATTGCTTATCTTTAGATGCTAGATGAGAAAGACATAGACTTTTCGTTTAAGTTACTGTTGTTTTGGGTATGACAAGCCTAATTCCTAACTGCCACAGATCCCAAGGAGCAGAATTTCAGGCATCCATTCAAAGGGGGAAAGAGAATAGAGATTAACATTTTCTGCACACCCACTGTATGCTTTCATCTATGTTACTGCACTTAATCCTTCCAATAATCCTGCTATTATCACCATTTTCACTCATGAGGAGACTGAGGCTCAGTTTGCTTAAGAAACTTGCCCACAGTCACACAGCTAATACCCTGACTAGGTAGGACTTCCAACCAAGGTGTGGCTATCTGACCCCAAAGCCCTAGTTCCCTTCATGTCAATCTCCTATAGATGAGTGAACAAAAAAAAGATTCCCAGCCGGGCCAAGAGCGAGCTCATGTACAAGCTTTAATTGCCTCATAGCCTCTTGTGTGCTTCTGGGAACCAAATAGATAAACCATAACACCTTGTCATCATAGCAACCGTGGTTTACAACTGGAATTCATTCTGCAGCTCGGAACGATGGCCAGGAGCCCTCAGCTGCGGGGATTTATGAGTAATAGGAAATGCGAGATCTCTGGCCTTCTGCTGTCAAAGAGAGAGGCCTTGGAAGACGAAGGTGCATACTGCGCAACGTCAAGGATTCGTGACTCACATGCCACCACCAGCATTGTCCTAAAAACTCTCTTGGTTCAAAGAAAATCACTTTCCCCAGTGAGATTCCCATTTCTCTTATTCACTTACCGAAGGCGGGCACCAGGAGAAAAAGAATTATGGGAGCTTTGGGTCATTTTTATACTTCTCAAGGGTAGGAAGAAAATGAATTGGGTTAGGGAATGTGCCCAGTCTCGGGGTCTTACTGAGCTGTTATCATAACTTAACAAAGACTCCACCGTTGTACTTTCCTGGGCTCTCTTTCAGAGAGCTGCTTTGGGCCAGGTCATTGTGGGGCGCACTGTGAAGTTAGCTCATCTCTAAAAATAGTCAAGTTGTCCCTGCTGTGGCGCACATGAGCTCCCCTTACCCACACCCAGGTGTGTATTCCATGCGCTACTAAAGCTTCCAGCCGTCGGGGTGACAAATCTGGCCTGGGTCCTACGTACGAAGGAAAAGAATGACCCCTGCTCCATTGCTTGACTTTTTGACCCAAAACACTCTGGATGCTGGCGTTCTCTTCAAGTTTCTCTTTAAACTAACTTACGGACCTCTTGCTCTCTTCTAAGCCGCAAATTGAGATTCATATTGGCACACGAATGTCCAGTTGTTACAAGGCCATTTGTTGAAAAGACTATCCTTTCTTCATTGAAGGGTTTTTGCATCTTTGTAAAAAATCAACTTACCAACCTCACACCATATACAAAATTAAATTAAAATGGACAGAAGACCTAAATATAAATATGCAAGAACTAAAACTATAGAGTTCTTAGAAGAAGATGGGCATGAACCTCCATGGTCTTTGTTTTGTAGATATGACAACAAAAACATGAACAATGGAAAAAAATAGATAAACTGGACTGCAACAAAATTAAAAACTTGTGTGCATCAAAGGACAGTGTCCAAAAGTCACAAGACAATCCACAGAATGGGAGAAAATATGTGCAAATTGTCTATCTGGTAAGAGTCTAGTATCCAGAATATTTTAAAACCCTTACCACTTAACAACAAAAAGACAGCAACTTAATTAAAAAGCAGGCAAGAGACGTGACATTTCTCCAAAGATGTACAAACGACCAACTGGTTCATGGAAAGGGGCTGTACCTCACGAGTCATCGGGGAGACCATCGAAACCACAGTGAGTGCTCACCTCACACTCACTAGGATGGTCACCATAAACCAAAACAAGACGAGGCAAATAGCAAGTGTGCTGACGATGCGCGGAAACGAAATACTCACACGTTGCTGGTGGTGCGGGTGTGAAATGACGCAGCAGCTGTGGGAAATGGGTTGGCTCTTTCTCAGTAAGTGAAGCAAAGATTTATCATGTGACCCAGCAATTCCATTTCTAGATGTATACCCGAAAGGCTTGAAAACAGGTGTTCAAACACACACCTGTACAGAAAGATTCATAGCAGCACTACTCATAATAGCGAAAAGATAGACGCAACCGAAATATCCATTAGCTGATGAAAAGATCAACACGATGTGATATATCCATCCAATGCGGCATGATTCAGGCACAAAAAGGGACGAAGGATTGAAACATGGATAAACCTTGACCACGTTATGCTGAGTCAATGCAGCCAGACACAAAAAGCTGTATATTGTATGATTCCATTTATATAAAATACCCAGAAGAGACAAACCCTTTGAGACCGAAATCAGATTAGGGGTTGCCAGGGGCTGGGGACAGAGGGGAAAGGGACGCGATTGTTTGATGGGGACAGTGTTTCTTTTCGGGATGAGTTTTGTTTGTTTGTATGTAGATTTCACATAAAAGTGGAATCATATGGTATTTGTCTTTTTCTGCCTGAGTTCTTTTACTTGGCATAGTACCCTCAGGGTATTATTCATTCATGTTGTCACAGAGGGCAAGATGCCTTCTTTTCTTTTCTTTTTCTTTTTTTCTTTTATCTTTTTTTGCCGAGTAACATTCCGTAGTGTGTATATACCATATCTTCATTATCTATTCATCCATCGATGGACACTTGGGTCACTTCCATATCTTGGCTATTGTAAATAATGCTGCAATGAACATAGGGGTGCATGTATCTTTTTGAATTAGTGTTTTTTATTTTCTTCAGATAAATGCCTGTAAGAGCAATAGCTGGATCATGGGGTAGTTTAATTTTTTGAGGAACCTCCAAACTGTTTCCAGAGTGGCTGCACCAACTTACATCCCACCAACAGTGCATGAGGGTTCCCTTTCTCCACATCCTCTTTAACACTTGTTTCTTGTCTTTTTGACAACAGCCATCCTAGCAGGTGTGAAGTGCTCTCTCATCGTGGTTTGGTGTGCATGTCCCTGACCACGAGTGCTGTCGAGCATCCTTTCATGTGTCTGTTGGCCATCTGGATGTCTTCTTTGGAAGAAATGTCTATTTAGATCCCCTGCCCATTTTATAAAAGCAGATATTTTTTCGCTATTGAGTTGTTTGAGTAGCTCTGCCTCTCTCACTGGTCTTGATGTGGCCCTTTCCTCCTCTGCTATGGAGTGGCTGTTGCGCTAGCTGGTCTGCCCTTCCTCAGAGGGGACGGATCTGCGCAGCTGAGGATTGGGTTGTCTGTGGGAGGAGGTGAGCTCAGGGTCTTCCCGCACCACCCCCCTGCGCTACCTGTATTTTAGACATTGAGTCTGTAATTTGAAACCTCCCCACAAAGAAAGTTCTGGCCCAGACGTTTTCACCAAATACTTAAGGAAGAAATAATGCCAGTCTTTTTTTTTTTTAAGATTTTATTTATTTATTTGACAGAGATAGAGACAGCCAGCGAGAGAGGGAACACAAGCAGGGGGAGTGGGAGAGGAAGAAGCAGGCTCATAGCAGAAGAGCCTGATGTGGGGCTCGATCCCATAACGCCGGGATCACACCCTGAGCCGAAGGCAGACGCTTAACTGCTGTGCCACCCAGGTGCCCCAGAAATAATGCCAGTCTTATCCAAACTGTTCCAAAGAAGGAACAAAAAGTAAGCACTTCCCAATTTATTTTATGAAGATAGATGCAAAAACATAAACACATTGTAAGCAAAGCAAATCTAGTAACGTGCTTAAAACATCAAGTGGGGTTTATTCCAAAAATGCACGGTGAAAGGTTAGTTTAACATTCAAAAACTCAAGCAACATAACTGACTATAGTAATTATAATTGAGAAGAAAAATCAAATAATGATCTCAGTAGATGTAGAAAAAAACATATAAAGCGCTCTCTCCCTATATATATATATCCATTATATATGATAAATAAATAAAAACTGTTAACAACTAGGAGTAAAAGGAAACTTGTTGAATTTGATACATTATATCTGTAAAAAACTTTAGCTAACATTGTACTTAATGATGAAGTTTTGAAACCTTTCTCTCTGAATTCAGGAATAAGACAAAGCTATCTACTATTACTTCTCTTCAATGTTTATTGAAGATTTCACTCCATGTGTTAAGGCCAGAAAATAAAAATTAATAAAAAGGTACAGACATTAGAAATAAAGAAATAAAAATGCCATTATTCACAGGTGATATAATAGTGCTCATAGAAAACTGAGAACAATTGCAGATAAATTTTTACAGTTAATGGATTTAACAAAGGCACTGGGAATAAAATTAATATAGGAAAAACAATTCTGCCCCTATATACTAGCATCATACAATTAAAGAATAGAAATGATTATAGGATACTACTTACGATCTATCAAAAAAAAACCCAAATACCTAGCACTTAATCTAATAAACTATGTGTAAGAGCTTTATAAGAAAAATACAAATATCATTGGGAGAACTTTGAAATATTTAAATAGATGGAGGTATATATCCTGTCAAGAATTAGAAAGCTCAGTATTAGAAAGATATCTGTCCAAACTGTCCACACAGAGAGACTCACACATACACGTCGATTTAGACAAAGGTGACACTGCAATGCAGTGGGGAAAGGATGGCCTTTTCAGTAGATGATGCCGGAAAGTTGGAATTCCACAGGTAGGGTGAAAAGTCTTGACTTTTACTTAACATCACAGGCAAAAATTAAATCCCAGGGGTATTGTGGATCTAACTGTGAAAGACAAAACGTCTAGAGCAGTGGTTGGGCACATATTTTCTGTAAAGGGCCAGATAGTAAGCACTGAATGCTCGTGTGCTATGTGGTCCCTGTCGCAGCTGCTCAGCTCTGCTATCACAGGACACAAAAGCAGCCATAAACCATGTCTCAATAAACAAGCATGGCTGTGTCCCAATAAAGCTTTATTTACAAAAATAGGTGGCAGGCTTTAATTTGCCAATGCTATTGTGTGCATTCTCAAAGGAGCCAGAATTTCCCCCCAGGGAGTGAAAATTCTTTCTTGGGGGGAGAGTGAAGACATCTTATTATTTTTATGTATAAAACATAGATATATGGACAGCACATAAACAGATAGTATATACACTGTATTAAAGTTTTAAGTGGAGGCAGTAGTGATTAGGGAAAAAATATTAAAGAAGTCTCCTGTGGGGGTATGATTTTTAGTTATCTATTGCTGCAAAAACAATATTACTACAAACTTAGTGACGTAAAGCAACCCATCTATTACATCACAGCTTCTGGGCACAGCTTAGCCGGGTCCCAAGAGACTATTATCAAGGTATCAGCTAGGGCTGGGTCATCTGAAAATTTGCCCGAGGAAAGATCCGCTTCCAAGCTCACCTGGTTATTGGCAGCACTCTGTTTCTTGCAGGCTTTGGGACTGAGGACTACAGTTTCTTCAGGCTGTCATCCAGAGGTCACCCCCAGAGCCTTGCTACATGGCTGTCCTCATTGGGAAGCTTGAAATATGGAATCTTGCTTCTTCAAAACTAGCAAAGGACAGTGTCCCCGAGCAAGACAGCTGTTACAATTTTAGGTAACATAATGGCAGAAGTGACAACCCATCACCTTTGCTGTGTTCTATTAGCAAGAAGTAAATTGCAGGTAGCCTCCACACTCAAGGGGAGGGGGGATTACACAAGGGCATAAATACCACGGGAAGGGAGTGGGGGGGATGATGGGAACTACCTGTCCATCACAGGTGATCATGGGGAAGGTTAAGATACCTTGTTCTAGATGATAACACAGGAGAATGTCTTCATAATCTGAAGGTAGGCAAAGATTTCCCAAGCAGCACACAAAAAGCACTAAGCACAATGGGACAAAATGATACAGAAGACTACGTTTACGCGAATAACTTCTGTTCATCAAAAAACACCATCAGGAGAAAGAAAAGACAAGCAACAAAGTGGGAGGAGACATTTAAATACACATGTCTGACAAAGATGTATCCAGAACTCTTGTAAGTCATGAAAGACAGATATGCCACTAGAGAAATGGGTGAAAGACTTGAATAGGTATGTCTCAAGAGAGGGTATTTAATGCTCGATAGACAGATGAAAAGGTGTGCTCTCTCATTAATCATCAGGGAAATGCAAATTAAAAACACACCCAAAAGGCTAAAACTATAAAGACAAAAATACCCCAAATATAGAGCAACTAGAACTCTCCATCATTGCTGGGCTGGTGTGAATCGGTAAAAATCCTTTTTGGCAGTGGCTCTTTGCCAACATTCAGTGAAAATGAACACACAGATACCCTGTGGTCTGGCGATCCCACGGCTAAGGGGAGTGACGTACTCAACAGGAGTGACGTGTACCAACACGCTCTCAGCAGCCCTGTTCCTTAGTAGTCAAAATTCAAAACAACCCAAATGCCCCTCAACGACTGAATAGATAGATGGTGGTATATTTACCTAGTGTAAATTTGGATAGCGAAGAGAGGACAAGACTTTCTGCTTCACGCAACAACATCGACGACTCTCGTAAAATAATACTGGGCAAGGGGACAGAAGGTGTGATTTGTTCCCATAAATTTCAAAAGTAGGAAAAGCTAATCCACGATGACAGAAGTCAGAATAGAGACTTCCCTGCGGGCAGAGGGGCCATGACTGGCAAGGGTCACGGAGGGACTTCTGGGGAGCGGGTAGTATTCTTTCTCCACGTGGATGCTGGCTATAACGATTTCTTCCCTGAGCTGCACACTTACAGTTTGCGCACTTTACTGTGTGCATGCCATGCTTCTAGAAAAAGTTGACTTTAAAATTATATTCACTGAATTACTAACACCCAAATACAAAATCTAAATCACTAGTAGACAGAGAAATACAGATTAAAGTAATAATGAAATGTCGCTTCATTCAACAACATCCATTCCTAGAGGATGTGTGGAGGGAAAGGAACTCGAACATATTGTTGATGGCAATATGAAATGTTCTAGCTGTTTTGAAAAGCAACCTGTAAACACCTATAAAACTAAACTATCTAGATATATGTATACACCTAGCCAGAACATTAAGAGAACTAGGATATATAAGGACATATATTCAAGGACATTTATTGCTGCATTGTTATTGGGGGAAAAACTGGAAGCAAAATTAATGCCTGTAGATAAAGGAATGGCTGAGGAAATATGGTTTGGCCATACCGTGGAATATTATGCGGCTGTTTTGTAAAAATGCGAAATGTACTTTTTTGCCCTAGAGGGATTTACGTGAGGTTTTATGAAGCAAGATGTAGAGAAAGGCAAATAATATCTCGTCTTTATATTTTGATAAAAAAGGACGGAGAAAGAAAACCCCTTATGTATATGAGTGTGTGTGTATGTGTGCCTGCATATGAAATGATCACATTAACATAGAGAAAAATATGGAAGGTTCCATACTAGTCCACTAACATGGGTTGGCATGTGGCTTTATAGAAGGATGGGAGATGAGAGGGGGGAAAGAGATTCCAAAAAGAAAAAAGGGGAGAGCAAAGCAAGGCATCAGTGTGAATTACCTGCATGTGTGCGTAAAGAAACTAAATAACTTTAAAAGACAAAGACCAAATAATAACTTTGTAGTCATTTTATGAAAGAGGAAATAAATGAGTTCTTTTGCCTCTTCCATCTTTCAAGTCATTTCAGTCATACGAAAAACTTCATCCACTGTTATGAACCCTATTATTTGCTTCTAAAATAGGACTGACCTGTTTTCCTTCCTTTTGTATTTTATTAAATACTTAAAATATTTTTACTTAAAATCTTTGTCTTAAAAATGCTCAGTGCAATAATTATGGCTCGCCCTACCTTTCCTTGCTTTATTATTTTTTTTATAACACCCAGAGCCGACTGACAGCATACCATCTGTTCATTTGCCTCCGGTCCTCCACACTGGAATGCGCACGCGCTGAGGCAGGGCCGGGCTCCGCTGTTGGCCGCTGTGTCACCAGGGTGTAGAGGGGTGTCTCGCAGACAGCAGGTGCCCTATCAAGGCTTGAGTGGATTTCTGAATGAATACCTTTTCTATTTGGACTTCGCTCTACTTGAGTCCGTTTCACTTACTCATGAATTTCCTTAGCGCGTGTTTAAAGCACACTTACCGTGCCCAAAATAGGAACAAACAAAGGAAGACGATATGACCCATTCCTCCCCACAACATACATTCCAGTGGGAGAAAAGGCCAGAAGGTCGGGGACTGTACAGCATGCAAAGACAGAGGTAAGCATGATGTGTTAATGGGGTGTCGAGTACTGGGACTTCACTCCTAATTCAGTCCACTTGGGGGTGCAAGGGTAGGGAAGCTTCCAGAAAGCAGTAATCTCATGAGGGAAGGCACCAAGGCTGGGGAGGAAACCACTCTGAGGGCAAGGAAGAGACCATATGGCAGGAGCCAGAGTGTCCAGGAGAATACCACAGGAAGCCTGGTTGGAAGGGGCAGGAGGGGCCAGGCGACAAAGGGCTGGGAAGGGTTTCTGGATACTCTGAAGCTTGGGATCAAGTCCTCCTGGTCCAGGCATGACTGTCTACTGAGGGATCCAAATAGAATCACAGTATAAATCTTGTCCTGTCGCCTCTACCAGCGTTGAGCTAAAGGGGAATGGATCAAGGCAGCTTGGTACTAAAGTCTCAGTGCCTTTTCTGGTGGAATTTGCTGGGTTAACACTCTCCTTAGGATCGTCTCCGGGCCTCTGCAAGTGGACTTCTGTCACTGTGACTCTGCTTAGGGAAGGTGGGATTCAAGGCTTTGAGATGCTGCTGTGGGACCCAGTTCTCCAGTCTGGTTGGTTTGCAGAGCAAGAGGCAGTCTGAGAGCTTCCTGGAGCCCATTGCTTCCCCCGATTCCTAGATCAGATTACTTTCTCCTCCCTGACTCAGTGATGAGCTAAGAATTCCTCTTCTCTATGCAGCAGTTCTATCTATGCACTTGGTGTGAATTCCCATGGCAATTAGTTGTACTGTTTTTTGCTCAGTGCACCAATTCCCCTTTCCCGACACCCCTAGGGTGAGTAATGATAACATCAGAAGTTACTATGAATTGGATTATTACCATGGCCCATTTAATCTTCACAAGAATCCGATGAGGCCGCCACTATTATTAACCCCATTGCCCAGATGGAGACACAGACTTGCAAGGATAAGTCACTTGCACAAAGCCTTGAAGCAGGCGACCCAGTTGCACGCCCCGACATCCCAGCCTTTATCAACTTAGGAAGCCATGCTTCCCCATAACCCCCGATTCACAGAAGACTGAGCTTCGGTCCCTTCCCAGCTCTGTCTGGGCTTCCTGGGGAATATTGGTGTGTTCACCAGATGCCTCCTACGTTCTTCCACCTCAGGGCGTCATCTGGCTCTGAAACACGGCTTACTCTTCTGAAGGTTGCCTTTGTCGGTGCGGGATCAGTTTCCCCCGACATGTTCCTGCTCTCCTTGAACCAGCTCTTCCCCAAGTGTGGGAACAGCCCCTCCTGCCTTTCCTCTGCTGATTGGAATTTAACACAAGCTGGCCAATGGGTCGGCACCGAAGACGGATTACCACGTAGAGGGTTATACTGCCTGTTAGCGACGGCCGCCCTGAGTCCACAGGCTCGGGCCCCTTCACGGGGACCCGCTACTGCCCTCACCTTTCCCTTGATGCTTGCTCACCTCACTGGGGAATAGGCTGGCCTCCCTGCCTTACCCCCATCTATCTGTCCCTAGGTCTCCTCCAAAAGACGTGTCCTTGAGCATAACGGCTCAATCTAAAATCTGGCTGAATCATACCCCAACACCCACAGACAGGAGCCAGTTTTCTCTTACTTAATTCTAGGCCCACCTTCCAAGTACTGATTTTCCAGTCCTATGATTAAACTCTTGCAAGTATGAACGACAATGAGAAATCAGCTTCCTTCAAGAAAACCCCAACTCTACCCACAGGAATACAGTCTTGCCCTTTGGTCCTTCAAATATATTCAAATGCAAGTTACAAATCAAGACATTTCCCAAACTCGAGCTTACTTAGTCTTGACAAATACCATGTGTGAGCTAGCAACAGTCCAAGCCACGCCAAAACCATTCCTTTCTCCTCTTTCCTCCAGCATCAGTGTTGACCAGACTCCACGGCCTTTCTGTCACCCTCAGGATCTCTTCCAAAACCTGCAACCAAATGTTTGAAGAGTGACATAGAAACACCCCCCAAGAACAAGCAATATTATACCGAGAAAGCCAGCCTAATCCAGGAGTTGTGAAAGAGGTATTTCTTTAAAGGAAGGAAGGGTTTCTGAGGAAGTACTACTCAGGCTCCCCTCCCCACCTCACTCACTCTTACTCAAGGGGACCTGTTAGCAGTGTTATGCATACAAACTTTGGTCTTTGGAAATCCGTCGCATTTGCTTTGCTTAACCAGAAGGGCCATTGCCCAAGAAGGAACCCAAGAACCTCCCTCTAGCAACAAAGAAAATCACTTGAACTTTTGAAATCACAGTTCTATTCCAGCTTTGACCCTCCTTATCAGGACTATATAAACCCCAGGACCCGTTTTTGGCTTGAGGACCAAACTCAGAATGTCTTGGCTTTCTCTTCCCTCAACGGCCTCTGCACGGAGGAAGTTTCCAAAGCAGATGGTCTGAGAGTGAGAGTAGCTGACATCCCTGTGTGCTGTGTGCATCCCACACCACCGCACTGAGCACCCTTTCTCGTTTTCCAACAAGGACAGTGAAACTCAGAAAGGATAAATGGTTGGCCCAAGGTCCCATAACTAATAACTGGGAGAGCCACCATTTGAACCCCATCAGTCTGGCTCCAGCCCTCTGAACTGTGACTTTCAGATGGGGAACAAGAGCCCCACCGAGGGAGGAGAGCCACTGGAGTTACTTCCCCTTCCACAGCAGAACGTGGGTACCATGACGTGCTCTTGGTACACACGGAGAAGTCAATGCCCCTCCACAGTGCTCATATCCAGCTCTGCGATGCAACTTCCGTTTTTCCACTACCAAGGAGAACACTGAGTCCGGTCCCTTTGGTTCTCTTCTCAACATCGTTATTTCCTTTAGCGCTGACTCATTCTCCAGGGCTGACACCTGCTGCAGAAGCTCACTGGCCGCTGTAGTCACTGTGGTTCCTTATCAACAAGCTCTCTCTGCCGGGGGGCTGCAGGGGTCCGTTGGGGGAAGGGATTGCTAAGGGGGAAGGGGAAACTGGAACTCAATCTAACTCAGGAGAGGTCACCAGCTTCACTCGTTCCTCTCTGTTTTCCTTTCTGCGCAGAGTCCTTCTCATGCCCAGTGAGAGCTCCGAGGGCTCTTTGCTCCCTTCGTTTACCAAACATGCCAGCTATTTGTTTGGCTGCCCAGGTGGGGACTGACAACTCTTCGCGGTGTTTCTTAATCAGGCCCTGTGTTTAACAGACACTCCTTTGCATCTGTGGTATTTGGTTGAGTAAGTGCATAGGCTCCTTTATTTAAATTCTTCTACACAAAGGGAGACTTTTAAGTGCATTTCATGTCCTGGATGAATGAAGCCTCAGAGCACCAAATATCGTTGCAAATGGAACTACTGAACCATTGCGGACAACGTTTGAGAACTCATAGAGAACTAGAGATGGGCCACAAAAGAGGATACCGACAAGTGTTGAATATCTTTCAACAAGATATTCGTCAACCAGAATGGAAGGCATGTGGGAATTGCAGACGGATGAGCGCGACGCCTCGGACCAGAACACTAGAGTGGAGTAGTAAGCACACTAAATCACCAGGCACCAACACGGGCTCTCAGCGAAGAGCTTACACCAAGTAACCTACTCTATTTCTACTTGCTTATTTGACGAATGGATCAGGGACCATGGTGGGTTAGTCACTGTGGACCATTTGACAAAGTCTCTCTGGAAGTCCTAATAGGTAAGATGAAGAAACGTGAATTGGCTGCTGACAAATGAGGTGAATTTGTAACTGGCTGAAGAACTATACCTAAAGGATGTTGATAAAATATTTTTAATCAACTCAGACAAGAGTATTTATGACATGCTTATTAGATTGGCAAACAACGCCAAACTGGGAGAGGTAACTAATAATTTGAATGATGAAATTTGGGTTCCAAAGGTTCTTGAGAGACCAGAACTTGGGGGCACCTGGGTGGCACAGCGGTTAAGCGTCTGCCTTCGGCTCAGGGCGTGATCCCGGCGTTCTGGGATGGAGCCCCACATCGGGCTCCTCCACTATGAGCCTGCTTCTTCCTCTCCCACTCCCCCTGCTTGTGTTCCCTCTCTTGCTGGCTGTCTCTATCTCTGTCGAATAAATAAATAAAATCTTAAAAAAAAAAAAAAGAACCAGAGAGACCAGAATTTGGGCTAAAGCTAGCTAGCAATAACAATGTGAATGGGGGTAATGTAAAGTTTTTCATTGAGGTACAAAAAAAAAAAAGTAATAATACAAGCACAGGAAAGAGTAGATATGAGTTAGCAGTAATTCCTGTATTAGAGGGGGATGCTTTTGACTACAAGTAACAAAAATACCTGATTCAAGATGGATAAGGCAGTTTATCATCTCCTATAACAAAGAAACTGAGGAAAAGTAGCTTCAGGGGTGAAAGCTTTACTCCTTTGAGACACTCTAGGCCAGTGGTTCTCAACCATGGTGGAAGGATGAGGGACAGATTTCCTCCCTGGGATGCTTGGCAATGTCTGAAGACATCTTTGGTTATCACAACTGGGGTGGGGGTGTTCCTGGCACCTGGCGAATAGAGAAAAGTCAGGGACGCTGCTGAGCTCCTAGAGAGTATAGCAGGACCTCCACAATAGAGAACCAGCTGGCTCGAAATGTCAATAGTGCTAAGACACCCTGATTTAGAGTAACCCAAATCTACCCTTGGGGATGGGGGTGTGATGGGTTGTCTTCCTCAGAGTCACATGGGAGAAGGGTGGCTAGCTGAACAAAGCTGGGGTTTGTTAGGAAGGAAGAAGGGAAGAAGTGCCTTGGGTAGTTCACCGTAAAGACAAGGCACCCACATTAAAAATCTCTATTGCTTTTGATGACTATGAACTAGGGTCATTGTTAGCGCGCGGAAGGTCTTTATATGAATTTAAAAAGGCACCCCCTTCCTCAGACATTTTACTGCCATCTACTGGAAAATTATTGTAAGAAATATACAAATCTACAATCTGTTGTGACTAGAGCCCCCTAGAGTTGTGCAGTGCATAAACTCACAATAGCTTAGAGCATCTCTTCTGAGTCTCATAATCCAGCTACGTGCAATGGCAGTCAAAGGGGTAGCTTAGGATTTTATAAACAGAACTGTATGTCCCATGTAAAAAAAAGCAAAAAAATCTGAACTGTATTCTACAGTCATCAGACCACAGCTAGAACACTTAAGTTAAATTTTTGGTTCCATAGCTCAAAAAGTGACTAAAGGAAATTGGACTAGAAGAGTCAAGAAGTTATAATATATGAGAAGTGATTTAAAAAATGAAAAAGGAAATGGAGCCGTCGGGAATACCAGTAGAGTTCCGAAGGGTGTCAAGGGGAGGGAGATCGGTCTGAAGCTGTGTTTCTCCACAAGGCAAACCTGAGTCCAATGAGTGGAACCAGAGAATAACGAGATCTCAAGGATGGAAGTGACCTTGATGGTTAATTAATGAACCCCACAAGCAATGTCTTCGTTCCTGCCCCAGTGCTTCCAGCAGTCATCCTGCCAGGATGACTTCAGTCAATTCGAAAGGCTTTTTCGTTGCCCTGAACTCTGTCTCCTTTGACTCCCACCCATTATCCCTGGTCTCCTCAGCTGCTCTCTGATGACAGGTGGGTTTCAGAGAGTCGGGTTTGCTTTACATAAGGCAGTTTTTGCAACCAGGGTTTCCACTCAGGGGCTTCCAATAGAAGATGGACCAACATTTGTCAGTGATCAGGTTTCTCGGCGATAAAATGAAAGCCTTCATCTAGATCTCCAGGTTCTTTTCTGGTGTCCGAGTGGAGCATGGCCTCAGGGCTACAAAATTAGGAGTGTGGTGTGCAAACATAGAGCTCACTGCGTGGCTGCCAAGTTTTCCTCCCAGTTCCTTGGCATAATTTGGTGCTTGGATTTACCGTAATGAATTTAATCAGTCCCCAACTGATAAACCTTCAGGTTGTTTCCAATTTTTCATGATTATAAACCTTACTGCAATAAACAACCTTATATATAACTTTTGGGCACTGATGTAAATATTTTTATAGGTTAAGTTCCCAGGAATGGAATTGCTGAGTATAAGGGACAGACACTGCAGAGTTAGTCCTCCTTAATGATTCGCTTCCATTTATACTTGCACCCACACTGGACAATTACATTAAATCTTATCCGTCAAACTGATAAATTGGAATTGGAATTGGAATTTCTTTGACTTTTAGGAAGGTAGAACATATTTTCTTATGTTTGTTGATTTCTATGAAGCATTTTTCATAGTCTTTGCCTCTTTTTCTGAGTTATGGGCATTATATAGGATTTTTATGTATTGTGGATATTATGCCCAGTTTTGCATTTGTCTTTTTAAGTCTATTTAGGTCTCCCACTTGACGGAAATCATTAATAAAATCAAATTTAATGCAATCTGACATTGTTTTATGACTTTCAGGTTTTAAGTTACGATTAGAAAGGTGTTTCATATGGGGAGATTACGCAGGTATTCTCCAATACTTTTATGGCAAGATGTTTTGCATTTAATTACTTAATTAGTCTGAAATTTATTTCTGTATATGGTGGCAAGGAGCTGGAGACACCATATTTGTTTTCAAATGGATATCCCCATATTCAGACTCCATTTGTTTTCAAAAATCCTTCCCATGCTAATACGATTGCAAACTTTATTTATATACTTTACATGCTTAGTTTTTTAAGGGTATGTACATTTGTTTATTATTACACAGTATTCTCTTCCATTAGTCAAGTTTTCTTTTTTTGTATCTGTCACACATTTTCCATTACTGTATCTTTAGAGTAGCTTTTTTTTGGTATAGTTGATATACAATGCTCTATTAGTTTCAGGTGCACAAAAGAGAGAATCTGACAATTCTATGCATTGTGCAATGCTTACTGTGAGTGTAGTTACAACTGTCAGCAAGCAACATTATTACAGTATTAGCAGCTATATTCCCTATGCTATACTTTTCATCTTTGTGACATAGTCCTTTTTTTATAGTTCATGAAACAAATTCCCTTTTCTTATTTTGCAAAATTATCATTGATTTTCTGTGTTCAAATGTTAAAGTCCCATGGGGCTTTCCATTGGAATTACATTCAATTGACAGAGCAATTTGGGAAGAACTGATATTTTTACACAATTTAATCTACCCATCCAAGAACTTCTTGTGTCTCCCCATTTATTAATTCAAACATTGCTCTGTATTTGAAAATATATATTTTTTTTCACATATATCTTATACATTACTTGTTAAATTTGCTACTAGGTATATTGTATTTAAGCATATTCTCTGAATTACTTTTTTGTTTTTTTACATTTTATTTCCTAATAGGTTGTGGGTGGTATTTAGGAAGCCTATAGATATTTAGTTTTTTACATAGATTTAATCTGGCTGCTTCCCAGAACTCACTTACTGTCTACATACTTGATGGCTAATGCTCTTGGGTATCTCAATTACTCTTATCATCCGTAATAATGAGTAATAAAGAGTGTTCCCTTTCTATTTACTGTATGTAATTCTTTATTTGGTTTTCTTATCTCACTGTTTGGGCTAGAACCTTCAACACAATGATAAATAATAGCAGTGATGGTTCACATCCTTGTCTTGTTCTTGACTTTAACAGTGTTACTAGTGTTTCACCGTTAAGGATAATGGTTGCAGTAGTTTTAGAATGACACATTTTTGTCAAGTTAATAAACTTGCCTTATTTTCCTGGCTTACTAGGAGTTTTCTTTTCTTTTCTTTTTTTTTTATCAAGGACAGAATTTAAATGTTGTCAAATGACATTCTGGCATCGACTGAGCTGATCACAATTTTTTCTTTAATCTATTAATTAAATTAATGAACTGTCTGATATTGAACTAGGTTTGAATTTCTGGAATGTTTAATCATAATATTTTTATATTTTAATACATTGCTTACATGGAAATTTCCAATGATTTACATAGGGTTTTTACCCTTTTTTTTTTAAGATTATATTTATTTATTTGACAGTGAAAGAGAGAGAGCACAAGCAGGGGGGAGCAGCAAAGAGAGGGAGAAGTAGGCACCCGCTGAGCAGACAGCCTGACTCGGGTCTCAATCCTAGGACCGGGGGATCATGACCTGAACCAAAAACAGATGCTCAACTGACTGAGCGACCCAGGCGCCCCTGGCTTTTACACTTCGGGATATGGGTCCATATTTTGGTGCTATCTTTGTTAGATTTTTAGTATCAGCACTAAATGAGTCTCATAAAATTTTTCTGGAAGGACTTTATTGCTAAGTATAGATAAGAAGCATATGTCTTTTGGAGAGCCGGTAGCACTCACTTGTAAAACCATCTACCCTGAGATCTTTAGGGTGTTAAATATTTTATTACATTTATACTTTCTTCTGCGGTTATTGATCTCTTTAGGTCTTCTAACTTCTCTTGAGCCAATTTTACTATTTATATTTGTCATGAAAAGAGTCCATTTTATTTAGAATTTTAAATTATAGACATAAATCGTATATGATTTTGAATTTTTAAAATGTTTCTCCAGACATATGATTATGTCCACTTTCCTATTTATAAAATTATACGTTTATATTCTTTTACAACTCTTTTCTTTTTGCTTTGCCAGTCTTGGAAGAGGTTTGTCTCTCTTTAAAAATCATTTCAAAGGAACGCCACAAGAACAGCGATCCTATCTGCTGTGCTCATCGCAGGATCCCCACTGGTTATGTGTAGTACCTGGCACACGCTTGGCACACGCTAAATATTTACTGACAGGGTAATTGAGAGAGCCTTGTTTTGACTTTCTGTATCAATTCTTTTTTTTCTTTCTAACGCATCAATTTCTTCCCTCCACTTTCTTTTGATGTTTTATTGTTTCTCTTCTAGTTTCTGAAACAACTCGAAGTCAGTCCCTTTCAATCTTTTATTTTTAACAAAATAGTTAAAGCAATGAATTCTACTCTGAGTGCAGCTTTGGCTTCCTCTCGTAAGTTTCGACGTATTCTGCTTCCTTTGCTATTCATTTTTTGCTAAAAAAGAATTCTTAAAAATTATTTCTAGTGATCCCATTTTTTGAAAACTTTTTGATTTTGTTTATTATTGCTACCATTATTGCACTATGGCCGGTTTTGGAAATTTATTGGGAATCTGTTTAGGTATTTGTACATGGCCAATTTTTGTAAATGACGCACAGATATTTGAAAAGAAGATATTTTTCTATGTATTGGGTATAAAGTTCTGTTGCAGTCATGAAATCAAACTTAATAATTGTGTTATCTAAATCCTTCTGAGTGCCTGTCCAGTTCTGACAATGTGCTAGAGTCTCCCACTATGGTTGTGGTTTCATTAAGTTCTTGGATTTCTAGCAGTTTGTGTCTTTCTATAACTACCTTTCAATACATAAAGCTTCATGAATATTGCATATTTTCATTGATTATAACTTTTATAAATATAAATTACCCCATTTTTCCAATCTCATTTTTGCCTTGAATTCTACTTATTCTGATATCCATATTGCCATTCCTGCTTCTATTTTCCTAATTCTCATTCATCCTCCTCTTCCTGTCTCTCTCTCTCTCTCACATGCATTTCCCATGATATCTTTGTTCATACCGTTATTTTCCACCTTTTGTATCAGTTTGGCTTACATGTTTTCTCTTATAGACAGGACAATACTGGATCTGGCTTTTATAGCAAATCTGAGGGGTTTTTTGTTTTTTTGTGTTTTTTTTTAAATAGAAAATTTAACTTAGTCACACTTACTATTGTTACTTTTATGTTTGATCTCATCCCTGACATTTTATCTTCTGGTTTCTATTTACTAATAGAAAACTTAGAACTTTTCTAAGTCTTATTGGATAAGTTTTTTGTCCCTTTTATTCTCTAGTAGTTTCAAAGTCCTATATCCTATTTCTAGCCTACTATTTGTTATCTCTAAATTTTAACAAAGAAATCTGAATTAAATATGTATATGAATAAATAACCAGTATCTCAAAGAACAAAATGAAAATTTTAATATGCTTTTTAATTGTCTTCTTCCCCTGTCTTCCTATTCCCTTGACTTTTACCGTTATGTTTTTTTTTTTTTAATAATCCTTCCATGATACTTGCATTAAGTTTCCAAACCCTATTACTAACACATTTATTTGGGTTAAACTGTTTCTTATATCCTGGATCTTCCCTCTGCCTGGGTTTATTTTCCTCTGATTGAGGAATCCTTCCACCCTACCCTTCCAGAAAGGTCATACAGGTATTTTGACCTCTGTGTTCAAGGAAATGCCTTTCTCTGTCTCTCACATAAAAACAACAGTTGGGCAGGAATAGATTTCCATGTCCCCATCATTTCCCCTAGAAAAGATAGGTGCACACTAGCTTCCAGGCTGCCTGAGGTGAGAACTGAGCCACCATGCCGTTGGTGGCTTCCTTTCAGGGCAGGTGGGTGGGGAGCAGAGCAGCAGGCCAGAGTTCTCAGTAAAAAACTCATGACCATAAGGGCTCCCATCTTCATGCTCAAGTTCTATGCATTCTGCTCCTAGAGGTAGCTTGGTGGGTTGGAAAACACTGGCCAACAGCTGGAGTGGGAGCTCTGGGCAAGCCCTGGAGACCACCAGGTTGCTCCCTGCCAATGGCTTCCTGGCCTCTAGCAAAGCCATTGATGTCAACAGGACAGTGTCATCAGGAAGAAGGAAAGGAGTTGCCTGTGTGGGTGCTGAGGCCTTAGGGGATTTCACCATCATTCAGATTCCTTTCAATTCTCCATATTTGTGGTACTGCTCAGAGTTAACTGGGGCCTGCCACACCCTCTTCATTCTTCGGTCCCCACTGAGACATGGTAAGGAACACACACAACATGAACTTGCCACTCTTGCCGGTGGGGGTGGGGGTGGGGGTGGGAAGGTGGGGAGTGACCCAGCTTCCAGTTCGTGTCTATTCAACTTGCCAAGTGAGACTGTCCCACCACATACCCATTAGCTGTCCCTGTGGCTGCAAGCATTAAGTCCTTTGAAGTTCTCTAGGGAAGACCCCTGCCCTTCCTTCTAGGGGGTATCCTTTTCACCTGTAACACCTGCTCACCTGTGTATCATCAGCTGTCCCTTCAATATGATCCTGTCTACTTCATTTCTTCTAGAAATTCCTATAGATGCCTTCCATTTTCATGACAGCCTTCTCTGTTTGTCAGTTCCGGTCTGGACTTTTCCTAACTCTTCTTCTCACTGGTGTTTTTAGTGCATCTTTGGGAGGTGGAAGGCTCACCCTGCCAGCCTAGAGCCATATCATGAAGGTCCAGAAGGAGCGTGGCAGTCAGAGGGAGCTTGGAGTGGGCACCAGGCTGGGAGAACAGGATGTGCAAAGGTAAGTGGTGTGAAGGAACACAGCCTGTCACGGGGGTGGACAGGGGCAGCCGGACCACTGGCATCATTTGCAGGTTGGAGGGGTGTGGCCAGGGTCAGCGTTGGGAGATGCCGGTGGTAGGCAGAGAATACATCACGGAGAGCCAGCATGCAATGCCGGCGTTTGAACTTCGTTCTACAGACGCTGGCAGTTGTAGAAATGGGAGTGAAGCAATTGATTTTTGTGTTTTAGAAACCTCACTGTGGTGACGGGGTGGAGAAAGATGGATGGTGCTAGGAAACGAGAGGCGGAGAGAGGGAGACAACTGCGCCAGAGGGGGCAGGAGCTGTGAGCACCGGAACTGGGGCAGTGGCCTGGAGCACCAAGGAACAGATGGATAGCAGAGATAAAAGGGAGCTCTAGTCACTCAAACCTAGCGACCTATGGGATATGGGGGTAAGGCAGAGGCAGAGGCAGGGATGACTCAGAGGTTTCTGGTTTGGGCAACTCAGAGGATTACGTTGCTATTCATCAAGATAGAGAATGAAGGAGGAGAAGCAGGTTTGGGGGGAAAGAGAATGAGTTCAGTCTTAAACTTACTGCTTTTAAGGTGTCTGCAAAGTGACAAAGTGTTGATGTCAACAGGTTGGGCCAACACTTGGGTCTGGGGCTCAAGAAAGAAGATGCATGTGAGGTCACTAGTGTGTGTGGTAGTTAGTGCCAGGGTGCACGAGATTGTCCTGAGAGCGTGTAGAACGGGCAAGGCCAGCCTCGTGGGTGTGGGACCACGCAGGGCCTTGGGCTCAGAAGGGCCCTGTGTTTGGCTTAAGGCTCTACGGTCACCATCTTGAATCTCTCAGTAACCTTTAACCGGGCCTCTCACATTTTCATTCACACTGAGCCCCGCAAATTGTGCGGCAATTTTTGAGGGCGAGAAGGACAAAAACCAAACGCTCTGGAGCACTAAGCTGAAAAGGGTGCGCGATGTCAGCAATATCTTCCTCACTCATCTCCCTGCTCCGTCGTCCTTGCCCATGATGGTCATGGCGATCGTGCCGAAGCTTAAGTCAGATCATGTCATGCCTGTGCCCAGACCCGCCAAGGCTTCTCATCTCAGCAGAACATCAAGTCTTTACTGTAGAGGGCAAAGCCCTGCTTGCGGGATGGAGTCCCAGCTCCGGGTCTGCTACCAGTCTCCACATTCAGCATGCCCTGGCCGTGCCTGCCTCGGTGAGCTCCTCCACCATTCTGAGATTTGCACTAGCCAGCCATCTGCCTGGAATTCTCTTTCACCGTGCATGCCCCTATACCTGCCCCTCTCCCTCGGGCTCCACTCAAATACCCCCTCTCGATGAGATCGCTCCTGGCCAGGCTGTCTGTGCCCTCCTCCCGCTACCCTGCTTTGTCTTCACCACAGACCTTAACGTCTCCTGACTTCTTGTGTAGGTAGTTATTTGCTTTTGTCTCCCCACCCCTCGGAGAGCAGAGACTGGCTTTGTTCAGTTTATCTGGTTGGTCTTGTAGAGGAATGATGGCCCTGGGGACAGCAGGAGCTAGACAGACCCTATTCCCCATGTCAAAAATTGCCGTATGTTGTCTAGTGATGAGACAGAATATGCATTTGTTTGTTTATCTGTTTGCATATATGCCTCTTTGTTTCACAAAAGGATTTAAGGCAGCTTACAAAGAGGTATCAAATGCAGCAAGATGACATAAATTAGAAGCAGGTGAGAAAGAAAAAAATAAAAAGCATGGGTAAAACCATAAAATGGAGCCAAGGATGGGACTAATACAAAATAAACATACCGTAAACTTTGATCCATTTGCTGGGGGTGGGCCACAAATTTGGCTCTGAAACTTCTAACAGTCAGCGCCAAGATGAAACCCGATCGGCTGCATGGCTCCCAGGACCCTCAAGATTAAAGCAAACCACTTGCCTAGGAGAAGCACCAGCATTCCTGATGTCCCAGAGAAAGCAAAGAAATGTCTCCTCACCCCCTCCCAGAGAGGACAGCAGATAAGACCGTGAGCCCCGGGCTCAGGCGTGTCTTTGCAGCAGGCCACAAGCTCTGTTTCTTGCATTTGCCAGCGAGGTGTTAAGGGAGTCTTGCCTGATGGGAAGTGCGTTTAACGGACGGCCAAGCACGCGAGGTTCAGTGCAGCTACAGGGGTTCCGCTGGCCTAATGTGGTCCGGCGGGAGATGTTAGAACACATGGTGGAAGGTGTTGTCTGCTGATCTCTGAAGTCATGCCGTCGAAAGCAAGCATCTCAAGGCCAGGTTCAGGCAAATGCTGGGGGACTGCAGGTGTTCATGACTGGCACCGTGCTTGAAGCCCTCCTAAGTGGTGAAGTTGCGTATGAGACCCAAGGATCCACCAAAGGTCGAGCTGGTGAGAGGTTGGACCTGTTCTTACGAAAATCGAAGAGGCCTGACGAGGGCCATAATTCTTCCCCAAAATAATGATGGGCCCAGGGAAACCTATGGCAAGCCGCTTGAGCCTGGGAACTTTTACAGCAGAGGCAGCCAAACATCAACCCACTTTTATTTAAGCGTCAATAAAGTCTCCAGGGGTGCCTGGCTCTGAGCAGTCTCCTTCCTGCTCTCCCTTCCAAGATAAACCGTTTGTGAAATGCACCCCAAGATAGTTGTGAGAAGACCTGTGTGGGATGATTCATTACCACCAAAAATAATGACAGCCACCTAAAATAATGACTTTGCTGATAGAGTATTTGATCTGAAGTCTTTCTTTCCGGCAATAATTAGATAGCACGCCAGCTGTCTCCTGGGCCCAAACGTTAAAATCCAGCTGCCCCAGAAACTCTAGACGGCAGGCTGCTGGGAGGCAGAGCAGAGATGGAGGCGCCCCTACCCAGCCCCGTGCCCCACCCCTGATAAGGATCCCAGTTGCCTCCCTGCCTCCCTTGGGTGTTGAAAGGCTCTGAGATAACGAAGTGCCCCTCCTCTGAGTTCCTGGGAAGGAAGGTGCTAGGCAAATAAAAACCAAAGCCTGGGCAAAGGTCACCAGGAAGACCTGAATTGCAAGGCGGGCTCCAGACCTGCCAGCCCCTCCACGCCCCTCAGAGCCCCAGCTCCTGAGAACTAGGTTCTCAGCCCCATGACCCGGCCAAAGAAATGGATTGGTGGTGCTTCTGGGTACCATCCCTGAGCTTTGCTTGACGCGGATTAAAACACCCTGTCAAATCCATGAATATCAAACACACTGAACAACCAAAGTCCAGTATATCCAGAGGCCTAAGAAGTCCCAGCCTCATTCATGGCCACCTTTTAGCTTCCTGGCTCTGCCAGAGCAATTCCTGGAAACCCCATCCCCCATCCCCACCAACCCCTTGTGTGTCTCTCTTCTCCCAGCCGGCCCTGTGGCAGAATTGGCCTTATAGAGACTCAGGCTTCCCCGCTCCGCGGTGCCCCCCCCCCCCCCCCCCCGCCAGCCTCCTCAGTCCTCTGGCCTTTGACCCGGCTGGACTCTCTCCTTCTGCTCACCCCCTTGCTGGCTCTTTGGGGTTAGTCATCGTGACCCTTCATGTTAGCAGGGCAGGAGATCTCCTTCAACCTGCCCCCCCACCACAACAAGGTTATTTGTTTATAATTATTTTAATTTTACAAAAAAAGAAACAAGCTCAGAATTGATGTCGTTTTGGGATTAGTGTTGTTGGGGTCTGGAGCCGATGACCAAGAAAGAATTCTTAAAACGTCTTTGGTGCAAAAAGGTGGTTTTATTAAAGCAGAGGGACAGGAGCCACAGGCAGGAAGAGCTGCTGCCCTGAGATTGGGAGCGCAACTGATTACCGACTTCGGGGTGGGGCAAGTGAAGACAAAGGGAAGTTCCAAGAGGATTTTCAGACGCTGAGGAAGACTCACAGGATGCTGGAGGCCTGCCTATGGACCAGCTAAGGTAGTTTTCCCCTCTAGCAAGGCATTAACATTAAGACAGTTGGGAGTTTCCTGGAAGAGTTATTCTCTGCCTGCCTCAAGTGTTTGTCAATGGGCTGCAGGTTATAAGGATTTTGGATTTTATCTGCGTTTCCTTCTGCCTCTGTTTCCCACATCAGAATCATTCCATGGTTTCCCCACAGACAGTTCGCTAGTAAGTATCTACAAAGGCAGCAGAACTCAAAACTCCAGGCTCCCAGCCTGTAAGTCACCATGCCCACCCCGTCCCCAAAGTCAGCCATCTTATCGGGCCAGGTCAGCCTAGCAGAAAGACCACCAGAGCGCACAGTGGACAGGTCCATGTGAAGGAGGCGTGAAGCAAGGGGGTGAAGATCTCCACATCTCTTGCTTCTTTTCATGGTACCAGGCAATGACCCAGCTGGAGGGAACCCAAGAGTTTCCCCATTGTAACCCTTCCCTTCACAGATAGGGAAATGGAGGGTCGGAGGGAGGGTGGGGAGACAAACTCACAGCTTCTATGCAGCTTGCCCACTCCATGATCAGAGCTGGGCAAACTGCAGGGCTCGGTCAGGAGTGGGAGATGGCTGATCACCCCTCGCTGAGGGCTGGGATGTCAGATTCTCACCCCCACACGCCCATGCAAACATCTCCCCTTCACCTCCCACACATCTAAGCCACCTGTACAAGTCCTGGCCACTGAGTCTTCTGGAAAGAGTGTGAAGCTGGGCATCAGCAGCTCCAGTTGGTGGCTGAACCTCTGGGTGGCCTTGGGCCTGTCCCTTAGCCCTTGGGAGCCAGTGCTCAGCTTTTCCCACGAAGGAGAGGATCTGAATGAGTCCTGGCTCCTTCTAGTCTCAGGGTTCAGCCTGGGATTCCCCTTAAGAAAGTAGCAATCTCCTTGGAGGGATCAGACGTGGCCCGTGTGCGGGTGGACGCCGAGGAGGGTCAGAGCGGACGGGGTAAATGTTGGAGTGTGGTGGAAGGGGGGGCAGGAAGGCTGCCTGAGAGAAGGCGGGATGAGGCAAGACCCCGAGGAGGACGACAAGCAGGACCACCAGGCCAGGGAGAAGCCCGAGAACAGGTTGAGGCCCATCTGACGCTCCACGATGCTGCAGCCCAGTCCAAGGCCCTGAAGTCCTAGAATTTCCAGTCCTTTCTTCCACCAGATGGAAAAGCCGAGGCTCACCTTTGACTTGAACCAACCTGGAATGGCTCATGCCAGACATTTTCACATGCAGGGTCTCGTCACCACTGGATAACCCACCTGTGCAATTGGGATTGAAAGCCTCCACTTGCAGACAAGCAAACCGAGGCCGGAACAGGGAAACCAGGGCAGAACGGGGACAGACTTTGAAAGAAGAAGCAGGGGTGCCACGGCCGGACCAGCGCTCTCCCCTCCGTCCCAACCCAGCCCCGCTCGTGACCAGATCCCTGCATCTCCGAGCTTCTGAATACACTGAGCTCATGGAGAGAGGCTCGGAATCTAGAACAGCTTCCAGTCAGGAAATCAGAAGTGTCCAGCCGCAAATATCAATATTTTGTGTTCGGTACTAGACTCGCCCTTCCGCTAATCTTGACATTCATTCCACTCACCTTTCGCGTGCCCACGGTAGTTTTGCAGTTTGTTTAGGGCGCAGGCTTTAAAATGATCTTGCATGTTATTGTGACGGGGCCCTGGAGCACTGCCGGAATGTCTGGGAGCAAGGGCTCCCCTCCCCAGACCCGGGACCCTGAACCCCCAAAGCCCCGCGGACAAGCTGTGTCCTCAGCTGCGTCTGTGGGGTGAGGAGTGGAGACTGTGGGAGCCGAGAGGAGGAGGGAAGAGAAAGAGCCTGAGAGAGCTGTAAAAGTGAGGAGGTAATCGCTGGAGAAGTTCCTCTCCATCATTAAAGAGGATCTTAATTAAGGTCCCCGAAATAGATACCGAAAACAAGCAGCGGCTGTGGGAACCAGATCTGGCGGGGAGAGCCAGGCCGCCCAGAGGTGCTGGGTGTGAGCTGCCGGCTCCTCACCTGTCATTAGGGAGTGGGAAATCGCCCCACATCAAAGCCAGCCAGGAAGGAATGTGACAAATGCCATTCACCTTTAAATGGTGATGAAAATAAATGCCAAAGTCTGCCAACCATTGTGTGCGAAAACTCCTCGGGCAGAAGGACAATCCCCAGAGAGAGAGGCAAGGTGTGTCCAGCCAGGAAGCAAAGACAAGATGCCTGGATCTGGGAAAAGAGTCCTCCCTCTGCTGCGGGGTCTCGTCCTGGACACACCTCTCCTGACCCTTGACCTCTGGGTGACTTGGGCCTGAGACCCTGGGTGATCCCAGGAGAAGAATAAGCAGTCAAGTTGCCCCTTTCTGTCTGTGGTCCCACCACCCTGCCCACTCGCCTACACTGGTTCCTTCACTCAGTCAGAGTCTTGGTGGGAGAGGCCGGTGTCAGAGGACACACTGGCTGAGACTGACACTGGGTCATGGTCACTTTCTGTCTTGGAATCCCCGATTTCCCTCTTCTGGGAGGCAATTATTTTCTGTCTTTTTTTGTGATTATAGATAATCCCAGACAATAAAATAAAATAAAATAACCTCGGAGCCAAGGGTGCTTCATTCCAGCATAATCCAGAATGTGGGGAAATGATGGCAAGTTGGCATTCCCAGCTCAGCTAATGGCGACGCTGACAGGAATTTGCCAGTGTCAGCCTGGAAAATGGATCCCTGGGAATCAGCTGGCCAGTCTTTTGCCCTGGCCATGTGCTGTTACATGGGGGTCTGGCCACAGGGGGTGGAAGAAGGTTCTTTGTGTCAGGGCTGGGTCTGCACATTCATCCGGTTGTTGTGGGAGAATTGTCGATCCCGGCACCTTTGTGAGCCTGCCTTGAGTCGGAAGCAAAGGAACAGTGGCACAGAGACCCAGAGACAGAAGCAGGGACAAAGAAAGATCCAAAGAGAGTTAGGAAGGCAGGGCAGAGCACATTCAGCTCGACTGAAACACTGGTTTTCCCAAAGAGTTTTCTCTTGGCACTTGACTTCCAAATGCAATGCTGAGAGAGGCCAGCCTGTCCTCTCCTGTCCCAGCCTTTCACTTCGAATCCTTTAAGCATCCCATGGCAAGTTCAAAGCAAGGTCCAATGACTCTTCCTTTCCCTCCAGCGGCAGGTGTGGCCAGGGCTCCCTCTCAGCCTTGTGCAGGGGAAAACTCTGAGCTCCCCAAGGGCAAGAACACAGGTCTGCTTCTTGGCTTCTGAAGAGACAGAAATGTACAGGAGAGCCGCGGGGGGGCGGGGGGGGGAGGTTTCCACCAGGTGCAGAGAGAAGGCCCTGGCTGTTCCGCAAGGCCAGCGAGAGTGAAGGAGGGAGCCTGGCCAGACCCAAGTGCTAGGAAGACACTAGATGTAGGGCCGGCAGCTCCAAACCCCAGCTCAGGCAGGAGTGGAGATGAGCATTGCTGTCTTCCCAACCAGGTGGCCGTGCAGGTGGCTTCCCCCTCTGCAGGAGAATTCGTGGGGCTCAGACGGGCATGCGCCAGCCCGTGCTCCTGTGATCTCGCCATCTCAGACGGACGTAAAAGAAAGCAGACAGGTAGACGACAAAGAGCCTTAAATCACACACCCTCTGGACGACACCCTGAGGCCTGTCACTGGCACTGTGGCAGCCAGCCCACACCTCCCCGTAGAACCCCAAAGAGAGGTCCCGAGGCCACCAAAGAAATGGGTCAGAATTGTCTCTTCCTCCCTCACGACCCAACTGTCAACTTTTCCAGTGTGAACGGGAGATGAGGAAAGGGACTCTGGTCACTCACGCGGCAAACCAAGCGTTAACTCCACTGCGCCCTGCCAGTGTGTGTGAGACGGGGGTGGGGGGAACTGGGCCAGGATAATGGAACAGGCTTCCTGGCAGAGGCCTCGAGAACCTACTTGACAAGTGGAATTTCCACTCCCGTCCTAGGAGAATGGCGCACACGGGCATGGTTAGCTCACCTTGTTTTAACAATCCCGAAGTTTCCCCAGCTCGAAATAACAGCTGGGCAAATCCCCAGCTGGGTGAGTGCGGCCGAGAGGGTGTTTGCGGTGGGTGGAGGCCCTGTCCTTTCTCCGGTGGAGAAAGCCATTTATGACCTCATAGGATGAAAGGAACCAACCCAGGCCCGCTGAGCTGTTATTATAACAATTATCAAGACCTATCGCCTCCCTTTGGGAAATGTTCCCTTTCAAGTTGCAGTGCCCTCGTGTACCCTGGCTCACAGCCGCTCAGGATCATTACCGGGTGCCCAAGGCAACTGATTAATAATGCTTTCTTTCCGTCGTGGATGGATGTGATCTGTTTAAAGGGCCATAGCTTCCCAAGAGCTCATTAAAGTCCCGGTGAGGTGGTGGGGAGGGAGCGTGTGCCTGCTGTCCTTGTTACACTCCTGACAGCCTCCCCCAAGCTGGCCCAGGTGACTGAACGTGCGGAAGTCTTGTCTCGGACGTGTGCATAGCTTTGAACCGGCTCAGCTTAGCCTCCCTGCCCTGCTCAGGAGCACAAGCTAGGGGAAGGGAGGAGGACGAGGGAAATGTTTCCCCAAACCTGCTGCTCCCCCCCCCCCCCCGCCCGCCGCCAGCCGCCGCCACTGGGTAACTCACTGCTACCCTTCCCGCACCTGAGCTGCAAAAGCCTCCAAATGTTTGGGTTTGGGGCTTCCGGGCATGCACAGACCCCATTTGCATCTAGAAGTTGACTCAGGACCAGAAGTTGACTCCTATCTGGGTCTTTTTCCTGGATTCAGGCTCTCGGGAGGTGGAGGCCTTCTCCCTGTTCCCTTCACCCTCATTGACTGTCCCCACTGCCACGGGCTAACGACAAAAAAACAGTGACACCGGATTCTTGAGGAAATAATGTCACACCTGCAGGAACTTCGGAAACATCTATTACAGGCCCCTCAGCCTACAGATGGGCACGCAGCGGGCACGCGACAGAGACAAAGGGATCCCGCGTTTCCATTCTGGGATGCCAAGGGACAGGGACAGCCGGACTCCTGTGTCATTGCTTAGGGAGCTGTTCACGCTTCACTTACAAATATTTTGAAACGGGACACTAGAAATGTGCTTGCTTGCTTGCTTTCTTGCTTTCTTTTTAGAAATGTGCTTTCTTTAAAGCCAAAATGTATTGAGCCCTTTGAGAGTTAGTTCTAAAGCCTCACGAACACTATGAGATTGGTATGAAAATGACTCCCATTTTAGAGATGAGAAAACCAAGCCCCAGTGAGTCACATGTTCGGGGTCACACAGCTGGGAAGGGATGGAGCTGGAACCCGGTGGGTCCCGGGCCTGCCCCCACCCCTTGCACCTTGGCATGAGGGCTCCCAATTCCTCATGTTCCAGAGGCAAACAACCCTTTCAAGAAGACTTCCCACATTTCAACGCCTCCTTCCCCTCGTGGGAACTGGATTATTCTTCCTCGTCGCCAGCAGCACTCTTCACAGCCCACAGGCACTGGTCCCCTGCACGGGAGCTCTAGAGCACGCACAGGGCTGCCCGTGGTTCTTGAGCCTCCCTGAGCCTGTCAAAGCCTCGGTCCCTTGTGACGCTCACGGAGCAGAACTGACAAGGCACAGAAAAGCACGCGCCTCATTTCTTTCCATGCCAAGCTTGTCCTCTCTCACTCATCTTACTCACCTTCTGGGTCACAACAGCTCTGAATTTTGTTGTTGCTGTGGTTGCTGACGGTCAGTTCTGTCCTTAAAGAGCAGCAGGAGATTTACCTTAAGAGCACATGCCAAAGAAAGTTCCACAGGTCTCCTGGGTTTCTGAGCAACATATGTGTCCTCTGCTGGGCTCGCCTGACTCCTCTGAATGGCCAAGACCAGCGGCTGCTGCCTGCTCAGTCCAGGCCCTCAGCCTCCTCCCATGTGCAGTCTAGAAGCTTCTGTCTCCTGCAGGTGGAGAGGCTGCTCCTGCCTCAGGGACAGTGATGCAGTGGGGGTCCGGGACAGTTAAGCATCAGAGGAGGGCACAGAACAGGGGCGGGAGGCATTCACAATCAGAAAGACAGTCTACGAGGGAAGGCATGCAGGAAGGGGAGGAGGAGAGACAGAGCAAAGAGCAGAAAGGGAAGGTAAAGAACATGGATGGGGAGGGCCACAGGGTCCCAGGAAGGGATGGTGCTATGCAAGGGGCAGGGGTGGGACTGGTTTCCTGTACCCTGGGGCTGCCAGGGTTGTCCTTGGGAATAGCACCCACAATGGGGCTGCCCCTAAGTGTGGCCTGGGAGAAGCAAGTCCCAGAGTGGGTGAGGAGAGACAGAGGTGGGCAGAGAGCCCCCACAGGAAACCCGGGCCCGGGAAGAGAAGGAAGCAGGGGTGGGGGGCGGGGAGAAGGGACAAGCAGGCCATGTCAGGCCACGTCTCAGCTGGCTTCTGTGGCTCCTGTGGCCCCTGTGGCCCCCTTGTGCCATCTTTATGAGTGGGCCCTTCCTTCCTCCAGGCTCAAGCTCCACCCAACCCCCACGGCCAGCCCTGGAGATCCTGGCAAACACATCTCCTCTTTCTGTCACAGTCCAAGAGAAAGAGAGGGTGTGTCCACAGTGCCAAGAAATCCGAGCACAATGCCCTCTGTGGCAGCACCTCCCTGGGGCCCCATAGGGCACAATTCCCGTTAAGGATTCTTCTGCCCATTCTATAGATGGGAAGACTGAGGCTCAAAGAGGTGCATATTACTGCCTGTTGGTGACAAAGTGCTTAGGACAGGGCCTAGGCATACAGCCAGTGTTCAATTAATGTCAACTACAGTTGTTGCTATCACAAAGCCTGGAGACCCCTGTCTTGTGTGGAGCCGTCCCAGAGTGTGCCATCTCCACACTTCCCTGTCCAACCCCCAGCTCTTACTTCAGGGCAATGGGTATCCAGGAAGACCCACTGGGGCACCAGCCGGAGAGGTACGGGGACAGATGGAGGGCTCCTGCTACCCTAATCGTGGCTAACTGTGGGGTCTCAGTCCAGGCTTCAGGGGGGTCTGGAAATACAGGCTACAGGGGAGAAGGAGGATGGGATGCTCTTCTGCCCAGGCCCCGAAATGCACATATCACAATACTCTTTAGCACTCAGGTGCCTCCTGGGGCCAGGCCAGGACCCATGGTACAAGGGCAAATCACAGGGTGCTTGAGGAAGGCCAGTGACCTGAAGACCCACTCTCATCGGGGTGCAATGCATTCCAGTCCCATTCCTCCCTGAGGGACACTGGCAAAGCCAACACGCGGACCCCAGGGCACTGGGAGCACGGATCACCTGGCTCGGGGCCTTGTTTACCCTTCTCTTGGGAAGGAAGGCATGATGTGTTGGAAGCAGCACAGGCTTGGGGTGCAAACCCAGTGCTGACCCTCTTCCTGACCAGGTGAACTTGGGGAAGCAACTTAACTGCCCCGAGTCTCAGCTTTACCATCTGTAAAATGGAGATGTTGTTTTGTACCTGGAGGGACTCAGGAGGGAGCCTCAGTGCCAGCATCTTGCAGCTGTGGGTGCCCCACAAAGGCGAGTTCCTTCCCTTCCCTGAAGGGGTACCCTGGGAGCCTCGCTTTGCCCAAGTAGTGGCGGGTGTGTCCATCCTGGGGAGGCTGCGCTGAGGGCCGTCCCCCGTGCAAGACCTTTGGGAGTCAGGCTGTCCGGCTGGCCTGGGCCCTGCCGTGGATGGCCTGTGGGGCCACTCAGGCACCAGCACGGGGGCCACCGGGACAGCGGAGGCAGCAAAGCCTGGGCTGAAAGCCAAGGGGGGCCAGGCCTGCCTTCCCCACGGTCCCTAGTACCTAGCGCGGTGCCCAGGCTGGGGAGAGGAAGCCCGTGGGCCGGGTGGATGAGGCTGAGGTTGGGCACAGGCCTCCCTTGAAATGCAAGTTGTGAAATGTCAACATAATTATGAAAATGCAAACACAGGGACATTTGCTTATGGGAACTAATGGTTTTTAATGAAGGTAATCAGCTTAGTTAAATCAAATTATTAGCTTTGACAATAGATGTGTAAACAGGAACTTAATGAATTTGTTGATTGCTCTTGCCTGCTAAAAAGACATTACAGTAGTCTTCAGTCTAGCGTGGATACACATACCTGGGCTCCCCTCCCCTGCGTGGGCCACTCCCCCACCAACCCCACCGCCCCCCCCCCCAACATACCAGGAGCTCCCCAGGCAGAGAATGCGTCTTTCCCATCAGCCCAGAGGACCACAAAGGCAGGGCTCTTCTTCTTTATTAAAAATCTTGCACTTTTGTTTGTCCTCCAGTACACTCTGGACATGGTTGCTGCCCAGGAGACAGCCCCTGGGGAATACAGGATCGAGGGGACAGAGTCTGGAAGAGGAAGAATGCTAAGACCTTGGGCACCCGCATCCCAGCCCTTGTGCATACGTGATCTCTTTTAACCCCAGAGGGACTCTTCCTACTCTTATTCCCATCTTACAGCTTAGGAAACCGAGGCGCAACGTGAGGGGCGGCTGGCAGTGGTGGTTCACACAGCTGCTGGTGGAGGTCGTGCCAGGCTGGGCTACAAGCTCCGGGGAGGGCATTGCTTCTAGTCTTCTCGGACCTCAGGAGGGACTTGGGGCCAGGAAGGGGAGAGAGCAGAAAGGATATCTCCCGTCGGCTGGGGAACCCATTGGCGCAGAGGAGGCTGTCTCGAGGCCGTTCGGGGATGGAAGCTGGACGTCAAGGTTCCATGCTGGGGTTCTTTGTGAGCCAGGAGATAGAAATGGGGCCTCCCGTCTCTGGAGACACCCTGGCAGCCATGATGTCCCCATGGCTTCCACTTAGGAACTCGTCAGAGGAGAAATCCTAGGGTCTAGAAAGCCCCTCGCTCCTGAAACGCACGCACCCACGCACACCGTCAGGGTCAGCCAGGCGGGTGTCTTTACAATGTGGGGGCAGGGGTGCTGGTCCCAGGGTGCTCTGAATAATGAAATGAGCTCAGGCAGGGGCTGGGGTGAGGGCCAGGTGGGGGTTGAAGCAAACAGCAGACAGACACTCCCAAGAGACAGCTCACCCCAACCCGCCTCCGAGATACCATCAGGCAGTTACACCGCAAACTGCTCGTTGGAGCAGCGGCGGGGAGACGCTGCACTGCTGCCTCTCACCTGGGGCCTGCAGATGGGAACATTAGTCAGACAGAGGGAGGGAGAGGGTGCTGAAACCACCGCAGGCCCTGGCCGTGTTCTCCCCAGAAATGGGCCAGCCTGCCAGGCTCGGTGAGCTCGTTCCTGCTCTGGAACAGAGGAGAGAGGAAGGGCGAGGCCCTAGCCCCTGCCCTAGGCTTGCCATCTGAGCCCTAGGCCGGCCCAAAGACAGCAGCCCCTATGCCACAGCTTCGGGGAATCTCGTCTTATTCGGGGGAATCACACTTCCTGCCCTCTGACCCTTGGAGCCTACAATTTGTTAGAGGCAAAATTTTCCCCATGAGGACCCCCAAGATTGAGAGCCTTTACTAAGAGACCTAAACCAAGGGCCAAAGGGCGGGTAGAGGCAGAGGGTAGCAGAGTAGAGGGGTACAACAGGGACTCCTGGGCCACTGTCCACTGCCGTAAATAAGAGGGAGTGGAGGTAGCTCCAAACCGGATAGAGAAGTACAGTCCCCATGGTCTTGCCCCCCCAGTGGCTGGAAGTGGATTGGACGCTGTGTCCCTATCTCCCCGAGAGTCTTTATGAGAAAGAGAGACTGTCTCCAGAGTACACGGCTATGACCGCAGGGTGATGGACTGATTTGGTAACTTCAGAATTCCTTCCCGGAAGGAACAAGTCTCTTCTCCAGTTGGAACCCAGTGATTTAGAATCAGGGAGCTGAAAAATTAGACTGCCACTGGACCCAGGCTTGAGATAGGGCTTGCCACCAGGACAGAAGGGTCAGCCCAAGGAGAGAAGGAAGAGGCCTCCTTTCTAGCCCCCTGGGCCCAGCCATAAGCGGCCCCACCCTCTCCAGAACCCTCTTTACATACTGTACATTCTTCTGCTAGCACAGTGTGTAGTAATTAAACACGTACCTTCTTCACTACACAACAAGCTGCTTGAGGGTAGAGATGGTGTGTCTGACTCAGAGTGTGGGTTCCCAGTATTTGTTGCAGTGATGGATGGATGAATAGATGAAGTAAGCAGATGGGTGGATGGATGGCAGATGGATGGGTGGGTAGATGGATGGGTGGGCAGATGGATGGGTGGGTAGATGGATGGGTGGCATGTAGATGCGTGAATGGATGGACAGGTGGCATATGGACTAGATGAATACTAAACCTGCACCCGCCAGCACCCCTAGTGGCCACAGTATGCTTTGGCTTATTCTTGGGTTGGAGCCCTATCAGCCCTTCTCCATTCTATCTAGCTCCACGATCCAAACGTCCACACAGGGGTCCTCACATGCAAAATTCCCATCTCGTTTAGACACCAAGGCCTATTTCCTCCCACTCCTCTAAAACCCCACTCAGGATTGGGGTTGTATCAGAGCATTTCCACAGTCCTATTGCCATATGGGCAGGGAAGAAGGGTCAGAGTCAGAACTGGCTGAGGAATGGAGAGGCTTCCAAGAGAAATTAAGACAGAGCCCCACCTGCCCCCATTCAATCCTGACCTGGTCTCCAGAGATGGAGTGAGGGAAAGGCATCCCAAAGGAGGGGCAATTCTGGTACTCCCCATCCCCAGGCCCTCTCTGACCATGAGGTAGACTGTCCAGTAATGGGTGGAATCACGAACCAGAGTCACTCTTGCCCCGAAACTAACCCAGCTCCAACCCCAATAACATTAAATAACAAACATCTAGCTAGCAACCACCATGTGCCAGGCCCCTGTCCAAGTGTTTTACATGTATTAACTCATTTAAACCCCATAACAGCCCTGTGAGGCAAGGGCTCTTGTTACCCTCATTTTACAAATGAGGTTACATAACCTGTTTAAGGTGGTTGGTAGCTAGTAAATGGTAGAGCCACAATTTGAATCCAGAAACCCTGGATCCCCAGTCTTTGCTCTTAACCACTAGACCACCCCACAGCTCTGAATTCAGACCTGGACCCAACTCAACCCTCACATCACCCTCCCTGATATTACCCTAACCCCACCCCCAACGCTCACCGCCCCATTCACTCTTTATACCCTGACCTCACCAGTAATAGAATCTTCTAGAAATAAATGCCACTGCAAGAAAATAGAAGGAATAAAAGAACAAAGTAAATGATACCAGAAGGAGGCAAACAGACAAAATACAAAATGTGGAACATTTTACAGAGCAACTGACCTGGTATCTGCAACATGTCAATGGCATGAAAGAAATTAAAAGGGGAGGGAGAAATGCTCTAGATTCAGAAGCTTATGAATCATAACAACCCAATACGAAATGTGACTATTTGCATCTTGCCCAGTTTTGAATAAATCAACCATAAAAAGACATCTTTGAGACAGTTGAAATAATCTGATAACAGGTTATTAGATGATACCAAGGAATCGTGTTAATTTTGTTAGGTGTGATAATGACGTTGTGGTCCTGTAAGGAAATAGTCATTATACTGACGTACAGTTGATTTTCCCTCTTCTTGGAAGTTACGTTATATAAAGTCACCACAACACTGAGTTATCGGATACTGACCCATTGCTCCCAGGGGAAATACGGGATAGGTCCCTACAAAGTTCCAGTCACATTTTCATCAACTGATGCATACATAGCCTGGTTTTGTGTCTGTGTCCGCTTAAAGACCCCTTATTTCATATGTATTGTGGATTCATTAACATTGAATCTGGCCAGTAGCACCATAATTCATGAAAGTGAATAATCCAGACAAGCCTAGATGAAGCCTAACACACGTCTTTCCTCCAGAAGGTCACTTCGCAGCTCCCTTGAACCCAGGAGCTCTACCCAGCACTTCAGCACCACACTCAGGGCCTGCGGTAACTAGAGAAACCACCAGCGAAAAGCAGAAAAATGCAAAAAACGTGGCGCTAGATAGACGGTGTGAAGGACGCTGGTTACGGTATGAAAGCTGAAACAAAAAGGCAGAACCAAGTCGTTACGGGAGTAGATCTTACATGTTCTCCCCACAAAAAGGAGGTAGTAATTATGTGACGTGATAAAGGTGTCCACTCACGCCACGGGGTAATCATTTTGCAGTATATAAGCGTATCAGATCAACACCCCGTACGCCTTACACTTACACAATGTTATATGTCAATTATATCTCAATAAAGCTGGGGAAAGAAAGAAAAAACGAAAAAATAAAAAAACCCAAAACCAAAAATGCAGAACATTGGCCTGTTTGACCTCAGCTGAGAAGAGCTGGCGACTGGAATTTTCCACCACTGTCCATATCCATGAGTGACCGCGGAACTACCACCAGGGTTGATTTCAGAGTTATAAATTTTAGCGGTAGATGAACTTGCAAATACAGAATCCGTGAATAACGAGGAACAACTGTTTTAACAGTGAAATGGCCTGGTGTCCCGGATTTTCTCTAAATCACCAGCAGAGGAGCCCACGTCTCCCAGGACGGGGTTGCCTTAGTCTCCCTGCCGCCCTGGTGGGGTCGGCCCTAGGGGGGGTGCGGGCTCTACCCCAACGGAATGGGGATTCGAAGCTCTGTAGCAGGGCCCCGTGTCAGGGGCCGTCCTCCGAGCATGCTCTCGTGGCTATCACGTTAATAATTCATTAAACTATTCTCTCTACGTTTGACTAGGTTTGAAACTTTTCTCAATGAATGTTCAAAAGACCAAAGAATGGAGAAAGCCAGAAATTCTAGGCGAGAGGGCGCATAACCAAGTGAGCGTACGCTACGGACTGCTGGATGGCGGGTTGTCCGAGGGAGCAACCCTTCCCATTTTAATTCTGCGGGTTTGTGTCCCAATGCAATATGGTTTTCAAATCACCTCCACTCCTCCGCCTTGAACCCTCACGTCTAAGTCAAGAGACGGCAAGGGCAGGCACTGGGGTATTGTCACGCCCACTGGACAGATGAGTAAATCTCTCTGAACACCCAAAGCTCACTTAGGTCAGGGGAGCTGCCCACAGTCATCCTGCTGAGTGGGGGCCAACGTGCAAGGCTGGTCCTGATTCTCCGTTCAGTGGCCTTCCACGGACCTTCCATGGCCCACCCTCCAAGCATGAAGACTCAGGCTGTGAGCCGGATTCCTCTGAACCAACACAGAGCTGCCCACACCACGGTGTCCAATATCTCTTGGAACGAAGAATGCTGGCTTTGTAAGATGGATAGGGTTCAAAGCTGAGCCTGGGGGAGAAGGCTAAAGCTGTGTCTGAGGCCAGGGTTGAGGGTTAGTCTGAGGCTAGAACAGGGTCACTGTGAGTCAGGGTGAAGGGACGGCTCTGCGAGCTCGGTGCTGACCACCGTGGTTGGGGATCACCCCTGCCTGGCCTGGCCCTCAGCCTTCTAACCCTGCTCTCCTCGGCCTCTCTGGACTTATGGACAGGAGGGGTGACCACATCCACAGCGGAAGTGCCCTGCGTTTGTCCCTCAGGCTCTTTTGCATATGTCGCACCTTGGGCTCACACAGGACGATTTCTCAGGGGCATTTCGTAAGCCACCTGCCTGCGTCTCAGCTCACTGACAGCAAGAACGGCTTTGGGACAAGATCTGTCCGATCCCCCGCCCATTGCTACAGACTTAATTACAGAGCCTGGCCGCAGTGAGTGGCCACCTTCCGCCCCCACACGGGGCAGGGGAGGGGGCAGGTTTGTGCTCCACTAGGCGGTATCAGCGAGAGGAATCAAGGAGCCTTTGCCAATAGCGTGATCAGCCTGGGCAGAAACTGTGACCATGGCGGTGACATTTTCTCAGATTGCGTCTCATTCCCCGTCTGGGTTCCTTCCCCCATTTCAGCAATATCCTCCCCATCCACCATACAGCCTCTCCCTTCTTTCACCCCAAAAGGGAAGGCCTGGGTGCCCTGCCACCCTATAAAAGGAAACTGAAGAGGCAGTGCTGAAGCCCAAAAGAGGACCGACCCCCTGCTGGTGGGATCACTGGCCCTGTGACCTGCCAACTTGGAGGCCCTTTCTGGCCCCGGGGTCTTCCCGGCGTCCGGGAGCCGTAAGGCCCTGCAGAACTGTGGCAGGAGCGACATCCTTTCCTTCTTTAGGGTCTAGGCCCCTAGCCAAGTGTTCCCAGTGCGCTCCCCCTGAAGTGTCAGAGAAAGGGGGGGCCAGCATGGTGCTTCCCTGTGCCGGGGCATGCCTCCCGCCCACCACGCTGTGTGCGGGGCCCTCTCCCTCTCCTCACACCTAATCACGGGCCCTGGGAGCCCACTTCCCGAGACCCCAGAGCATCTTCCCGGCCTCTCCACCCACACCGCCCTGGCCCTGAGGACTCATCTGTCCTGGGACCTGGGCGGTAGCTTCCGCCCTCTTCCCGTCAGTGCGCAGCTCCTCGCACAGCTCTGCCCTGCAACCACAGGGCTAACCCAGGGCTGGCGGACGACATTCAGCCACAAGCCAAACCCCACCCACTGTCTGTGTCCCTACGGCCCCACAGACGGAGAGTGGTTTTTACAGGTGAACACTTGCCATCAGTGAGACGATAGGGACCACTAAGGTTAAGCCCCAATTCAGCAAAATGTCATATCCCTCAAAAATTTTCCGGGGCACCTGGGTGGCACAGCAGTTAAGCGTCTGCCTTCGGCTCAGGGCGTGATCCCGCCGTTATGGGATCGAGCCCCACATCAGGCTCCTCCGCTATGAGCCTGCTTCTCCCTCTCCCACTCCCCCTGCTTGTGTTCCCTCTCTTGCTGGCTGTCTCTATCTCTGTCGAGTAAATAAATAAAATCTTAAAAAAAAAAAAAGAAGAGGTAATTCCTAAAGAATTAAAAAAAAAAGTCCATTTTTTACATTATAGACCCATACTATTTTTTAAAATTGTACTCATTATTACATTTTAAATTTCATCAATAGGGGCGCCTGGGTGGCTCAGTCGTTAAGCGTCTGCCCTCAGCTCAGGGCGTGATCCCAGCGTTCTGGGATTGAGCCCCCCATTGGGCTCCCCCGCTGGAAGCCTGCTTCTCCCTCTCCCACTCCCCCTGCTTGTGTTCCCTCTCTGGCTGGCTGTCTCTCTCTCTGTCAAATAAATAAAAATAAAATCTTTAAAAAAATAAAATAAATTTCATCAATAAAACAATTGGTGCCAATTTGTTTTTTCTTTTGTTATTTTAAGCGCCTATGATTTCCTCCATTTGTCCTCTTGGCCTGCAAAGTCTAAAATATTTACTATCGGACCCTCACAGGGAAAGTTTGTCTACTGCTGGTCTAAATCCTTTCTTTGAACATTCAAGTCCCTTAACCGTGAGCACCCCTGCTTCCTGCCAACCCAACCAGACTTCTTGAGTTCAAATCCTGGCCCTTCTGTGTACCATCTTGGCTAGGTTATTTATACTCCTCGGGCCTCGGTTTCCACATCTATAAAATAGGGATAATAACAGTACGATAATAATTCAGTGAGTTATTATGAGGATTGAATCAGTTAATATTTATGAAGCTCTAAAACAATGCCTGGCACATAACGAGCCTAGGTGCATGTTTGATAAATAAATAAAGCCTCTCCCAGCTCAGTGCAAGCTTGAGCGCTCCATTCAGCTCCATCTCCTTCACGCACATCTCCTTTCACTGAATCCCTATCTGCATATCTTATCTCTGGCACACAATGAGAGCAGTGATAACGTAGGCACTGTACTCCTTCTGTTCTGTTCCCTGCACGCTCCTTGAGGGCAGGGATATTGTCTTCTCTTCCTTGTTTCCTTCATGATTACAGGGCAGAATTGTAAAATGAAGCCACACACACACACACACACACACACACACACACACACACACACGATATTCAACATCTAGGGCCCGCAAGCGCATCCTTAAGAGTGAATGGAGCAGTTCTGAAGGAAAAAAATTTAAATTCAATGGCTTAGAATGTAAGTTTTCTGTATGTCAAAAAAATTAAACAGAATATAAAGTCAGGTAGGAAATGTAGAAACAATATTTGAAACAAATTTGGCGGGTACAGAGAGAGTTAATGTCTTTACTATATAAAGAGTTCTTAGAAATCAATATGAAAAAAAAAGAAAGCTAGGAGCAAAATAGATAAAAGGTAAAAAGGACTTAAATAGAAAAAAAAGCAAAAATATAAATAGCTAACAAACATGTAAAGATGTTTGTAATCATTATTTATCCACAAATGCAAATCAAAAGAATGATAAAAACAGTTTTGCACATTGACTTCATCAATAGTTTTTAAAATAAGAGTATCTAGGCTTGGCAAAGGAACTGCTAGTGGGCGTGTAAATCGATCATTTCAGTAAATTTGGCAATATGAATCAAAGGCCTTTAAAAAAGACTTACCTTTTTACATATTAATTATATCTCAACCTTTTACATGTTAATTATATCTCAAATGGGGGCAGGGAAAGAGGGAAGTTTTACCCTTTGACAGTGTGACTCCTGGGAACTCAGCCCAAGGAAAGCATCTGTTAGAGGGATAAAGATTTACGAAAAACTGAAAATAACTTACATGTCCAATAAGAGGGGGTTGGTTTAAGAAATTATGGTCTGCCCATATGACAGTAGCTTTTGTAATGATTCAAAATGATGTTTACAAAAAGCATTTCATGGCATGAGATATAAAACTGTACAAACAGTTCAACTGCAAGTATGGTTTTTAGCACATAGAAGAGATTGGAAGAAACCCTGCATGACTGCCTCCCTCCTGGACAATCAGGAAGCTTCCTGGGGAGCTAAGCAGGCAGGTGGAGACTGTTCCATGTCTGAGGCCCATCTGTCTAACCTGCGTGGAGGGCTCTGTGCATTGGTGCGTGGGAGCCTAGCTGTATCTGTGGTCATGTGAGAAAATGTCTTCATTTGCAGACATGGGGGGGAAAGCACGTGCCGGGGGTGCTTGGAGGTGGTACACGTATGTCTTCTGCTTCATGTTAAGCAAATTAATTAGCAAGTGATATAGACATTCCTCAGCCTGCACGCCCTGACCATAAGGGGCCAGTAACCACTGTCCCCATAAAAAGTGTCCAGAGCACTCCGCCCCTAAGCTGGCCCTAGCCCAGGGTACGTTCACACCCAAGCTGGAGGCAGGAGACCTCAGGGGACCATGGCTGGAGCTGGTCCATAGCAGCCAGGTCTGATGAGAGGTAATCTTGAAGACCCCAAAGGCATTGAAGGAGGCTGCAGTTGCTTCCCAAGACTCTGGAAGGCCAAGATCTACACAGCCCAGGACTAACCTTCAGGTCACCTTGACCCAGTCTGAGCACTGTCCGTGTGAGGGTCCTGCAGAGAAGAGGCCCACCACCTGCAGGCTGAGATGGGTCTAAGTGCCCTACACAGACTAGATATTTGGTGGCAGCCCTCTGGCCCAGTGTCTCCCAGGCCCTTTCTGTTTCCGTTCCCAGGAAAGGGCGACGCGCTGAGGTGATTTTCCACTGAGAAGTTCCTGTGTGATTGTCATCTCCCCAGAGCCAGGCCAGCTCCGCCCGTTGGCCTGGTTGGTGATAAGTGAGCCCCACCTGCTGTCCCAGCCCCAGGAGCAGGCGGGAGCACACGGCCGGGGGTGTGCCGGGATCGTATCTGGAGCACCCAGCCCAGATCACAGGGTGTGGAACTCCGCAAAGTCCCCAGCACCTTCCCCTGGGCCTCGGCCCCACCACCTAACCCCGAATCGAACCCTGACCTCAGGCACCTGGCCTATGAGGGCCCACCCTCCTCCAATCAGGTCACGCTGTCCAGCCCTCCGCCTCCAAGCCTGGCTGACACTTAACTCGGCACACGTCAGCTAGCACCTACTCGGTCTGGGGAGCTCCCTCGGAGTCAGGGCCAGCCACGCCGCAGCTGAGTCACCCGCAACTCTCTGCAAAACCAGTAAGCCATGACTTGGCCAGCTGGTGGGGGAATATCCTCTAAAGCCCAGTGGGGGGTGCCCGAACTCTGAAGAGGCCAAGGAGACAAGGACCAGGGACACAGAGGACTTGCATGTCCCGTCACCCCCACTGAGCTGCGGGCATGCCAGAGGCGCTGGGCACTGATGGAGACCACGTGGCCTTCTTAGAACGTACAGTCTAGATGGGAAGCTCAAAGACGAGTAAAACTGCCAGGGCACGAGGGGCTTTAGACCAAAGGTGCGTGGTGCTGGGACAGCCCAGACGAGCACGGTGTCCCGCTCGTAGGGGGCAGCCTGCCTCTGCTCTGTGCCCCAGGTCGAGTGCTCCCAGCACTGTGTGGGTTCCTAAAGTGAGCACACAGGAGCCCCAAGCCAGAGCTCTCCCAGGGCTGTGTGGACCTCCCAGGCGGCTGGAGGCTCACGCTCACAGTGTCCTCTTGGTTAGCACCAGAAGACCTCCCCGCGTCCCCAGAGTGAGAGGGAAAGCATACACTATAATAAACCAGCACTGAGTGGGGCAGCCAGCGTGGAGGGGGAGCCCGCGGACAGCAGGACAGGTGCCTGGACAAAGTCATGTCTGAGGGAGAGCTGAGGGCTTCGCAAGGTGTGGTCCTGAGCTGAAGCTCCCCGGCAGAAGGAAGAGCCAGGGGTCGGGCTGGCTGCATGAGCACGAGGCATGAGCTAGGAAGCGAAAGGTGGCAAGTGTGGGTAAGGAGGAGCTGGTGCGAGATGAGTTTGGGGGGCAGCCAGCTGGGCTTTGGGGGCCGAGGGCTATCCTAAGCACGCTTGGAAGTCACTAAGGGATTTTAAGCAGATGGTGGAATGAGCAACTTTGCATCTTGCTTTCCCCTTGGCTGCCATACGGAAAACCCACAAAAGGCCCGCAGAGAGGAGCTGGCCCCAAGGATGAGGCCGAGGGGAAGTGAGCCCAGAGTCTCACTCTCCAGGCATTTGCCCCATGCGCTCGGGTTGAGGTGAGGCTTCGGAGGCCAAGTTCCTTATCCGGGGTCCCTGGACCCCTTGGGAGTCTGTGGATAGACTTTCAGCTGTGCATGTAGACCGCAAACCGCAGCGGACCCAAGTGCCTGTGACTGTCACCAATAGAAATCGGGTATTTTCTTATCACATTGCAGTTAGGAAGACTCCTTGAAATACCACAGGTGCTCATCACTGCACTGGAATTGCAATAATTATTAGACCTTCTGTGGATCTCGCTGTTTAAAGCACTTAGAGGAAGCATATGTATTATATCGCAACCTTGGACCTGGGCCGTTCCCAGCCGGTGGCTTTCCCACAAGCAGCCTCTATGCCGCCAGCCATCCTCATCAGCAGAGAAGAAAAGCACCCAGTCAACCCAAGAAAGCTAATAATTAGTGTCTCAACAGCCCATTAAAATTGTTTGGTGTTCAGCTTTTATTTAGTGGAAATGGAGAAACAGATTTTCAATTAATATAAATTATATACTTCTTTATGTTCGAAATAAATCAATTGCCTGCAGTAAATGTAATATATTTTAATTTCTTTGGAATTGTCTTTATTTCAAAATCTTCCCCTTATTTATAACTGGCCACTTAGCCACACCCTCTAACTCACACACATACCATTACTAAGCCTTATCCACAATATATTTGAACATTGCTTGTCCTCGGGTTCATGGTCATGCACCGGCCACATTCCTCAAGTTCTCAGTCCTCCTTTCCGAAGCTGCACCTATTTGGAGGGTCATGTCAAGCCTTTGAACCTTATATAATAAAACAAATCCCTCCCTCCCAATAAAAGTGCTTTAGGCACCATGCTTTATTTGGTGGCAGGATTTCGGGTCATCGCCACTTGGAATGGGTCCCAGGTGAGAGGGATGTCGTGTGACTTCATCATGCAACCTGCACATGTGTATTACAGACATACAGGCGAGATAGGGCGGCATGAAAGTTTCTCAGTGTTCCTCAAGGGCACTGCCTATTTCAGTGGGAGAGGAGCTAACCGGCATTTGGTCAGTTATAGATGGGGTCACGGGTAGAAGCCTGAGTTAGATGGCACCATTTTCCTGCTTGAATCTTCTGTGCCCTCTACGGACTGGTTCGCGACGGGTACCCAGGTTTGCCTTCCCTGAATTAGGTTCTGCCTGCTAAGGGGAACTGGGCTCCAGAGCCCTCCGTCACTGTCCCCCTAAATCAGCCCCTACACCCCCTATTCAAAGAAGCCTGAGAACCACCAAGAGTCTCATTGAAAGAGGGCAAGTGTTGACCTAGCAGTTGGGGCATTGGTGAACGTGGGGATGGGTTATTGCAAGCCTCCAAATGGACCTCGTCCTCCCATAGCACAGGTGTGAAGTGGCCCGAGGTGCCTCTGGTACCTGCCTTCCCATGGGGTTCTTAGGCTGCTCTCCTTTTCTCTGCTCCCCCATCCTGCCCCCATCACCCACCTGGGGTGGAAAGTGTTAGGTTATGGCATTCGTGGTGCTGGGAACAGTGATAGTCCTCCCAAGGAAATCTGTCTGTAATAAGGGGATGTACCTTCATCCAGAAGTGAGGCTCCACCGCTCGAAGTCTGGGCAGCACAAATTTGGCTGGGGCTATGCGGAGAGGAGACTTCTGGACTTGCCTCCAGTAAAACACAGTGTACCTGTCTGTGAGGTCGGCCCTCTTCTGAGCTTGGTCCTTCTTGGGAAAGGCTCTGGCTTCCTGCCACCTCAGTTTCTATCGGATGTAGTGTAGACATCCTGTGAGCTGCCCCATGCCCTGCTCCTTGGGAAAGAGGGCACGACCCAGGAAGTCTCATGCATTTCTTCTCAAGTACAGGCTATGCCGGGGAAGGAAGGAGAGCCTGCTGGGGCTGAGGAACCAGCGGAATTAGCCCAGGAAGGCTTCCTGGGGGAAGAGGCACCTCAGCCCCTCACCAGTACTGCCCAGAACATTCCACAGGCATTCAGAAACTTCTGCAATCTGACCCTCCCCTACCCACCCCCAACACACACCCTATGATCTGGCCCTTGAATACAAACTCATTCCATTCCTCTGGCTGTTTCCTTGCCCAGAGTGCCTTCTACCCCCCCACCAAGACCTCTCCCACAGCCACTGCCCAGCCCCTGCTGCACAGCCATCCATGAGGCTGTTCCTCCGTGGGCCCTGTCTCTTCCTTCTCCCATTGCCCAAAGTTATCAGGTGAATCAGATCACTTCCCCAAGGTCACAGATTGCTTCCTTAGGGCAGAGAATTGGGGCCAAGAGCTAGGAAATGGCAGCCAGGCTTAGGGCCAGTTAGTGACAATAAATGGAAGAGCTCCTGGGGTCGGACAGGTTGCGTCTGTGTGCTGGCTCTCCTATTAACTAACTAGCTGGGCACTCTTGAGCCTCAGTCTTCTCATCTGTAAAATAGGGCGATTTGAAGGCGGTTTATAACCTGCGCGATGCTGACCACCTGAATGGAGATGGCTACGCAGGAACTGCTGGCTGAACAGGTGACAAGCGAGCAAATTCCAGGCTGGGGCAGGGATCCGGGGCAGGGATCCGGGGCAGGGATCCGGGGCAGGGATCTAGGGCAGGGATCTGGGGCAGGGATCTGGGGCAGGAGTGGGCGGCTGCCCGCCTCACCTCTACACAGGACCAACCCCGGGCTCGAGTTCCCATTCCTCCCCTCTGGATCCAGGGATTTGCCAAACAGGCAGCTCTCCCCTGGAAAGAGAGTGACTCAGGCTGCCAGGAGAGCTGGAATGAATCAGGGAGGCAGGGACTGAGTGTGGGGCCCCCACCCAGGGGCCTGGGCCTCTCCCAGCAGGAAGAGCGAGAGCCGGTCCCCAGAGCTCACTGGGTGAGAGGGCGATCCTGCCAAAATGCGCCCCTGGCCAGCCAATGGGGCATAATAGTAATCACAGCCACACTCACTCCCACATTCCAGACCTGTCGGGGCGCTTCCACCAGTACTATCTTGTCATGCACAGATCTCCGAACCCCGCGTCAGGGAGGCCTGGGTTCCAGCTCTGCCGCTGGTCCTCGCCGGCCCAGGCAAGTCCCACGGGCCTCCGTTCCCTGTCTGTTAGAAGGCATGGTGGGCCCAGCCAGCCCTAGCCCCTTCCTGCCCTGGCTGTCCCTGGGACGCAGTGGATGCAGGACCCAGGAGCCCCCGGCTCACCTGCCACCTGGCCGGACCTGTTTCCTCGGCCATCGCCACGCTCCTGTTCTGCCCTGACAGAGGGACAGTGGGAGCCAAGTCCTCAGCCTGGACCTCTCCCTGCGCACGGGACCCTGCCAGCGCCACGGCTCTGCAGCGCATGCGCGATCCACAGCGCACACTCAACCCGCCCGAGACTGTACTCTGATCATCCCTCAAACCGGAGAAGAATGTCCCCCGCCCCGTAGCCTAACTCATCCTCCCGGTTGTCCAGTCCACAAACTTTGACCCCTCTAGTTCCCTGCCGCCCCACATCCAGTCCAGAGGCAAACCCCTCGGCTCTGTCTTTAAAATAGATCCAGAATCCCGCTGTTTCTCACCGCACCTCTCCTCCCACCCTCGCCCCCCTCCTCCCACCCTCGCCCCCCTCCTCCCACCCTCGCCCCCTTCGAGTCTTGGCTGAAATGAGGTCTTCCCTGGCCATCCCACTGATATTGCAGCCCCCTCCCCCGGCATCCGCAGTCCACTTTACTCTTCTCTTTTCCCATAACACTTACCAACTTCTAACACGCTCTATAATTCATGTGTCTACTGTGTGCCCTGTTTATTGTCTTTCTCCTCCTTCTGGAATGTCAGTTCCACGTGGGCAGGGCTTCTCGTCTGTTTCATTAACTCATGGATCTGACACATGGTAAGTATGCAATAAAAACTTCTGGAGTGAATGGATGGATGGATGAATGAGTCTGTAGATTGTAATGGTTAAGAGAACCTTGGCAGTGCACCATTTCCTAACTGTGTGACACAACCTCTTTGTGCCTCAGTTTCCAAATTTATAAAATTAAGCTAATAACGGTACCTGACTCATGGGGCTGTTGTGTGGATCAAATAAAGTGTTCACCTCAGTGGGGGGTACAAGCCATGGGCTCAGCAAATGCTGATGTGCCCATGATGCCATCTGCACAGCATCATTGGAAGCCAGGGGAGTCAGGGCCCACTGAGCCCATTTCCAGATCAGGAGTTGCTCCTAGAGGCTCCTCTCAGCCCAGTCAGCGGGTTCCTCTTGCTCTGAGCCTGGGGAGGGTGCCCCCACTGAGAAGCAGGCTCCTGCTCCAAGGGAGTCAGGCAGCTCTGACACAAGCACGGGGTCACCCTGAGGTACTGGGACTGTGACACGCAGGGACCATGACCAGTGGGGGAAGCAGTGGCCGGAAGGTGAGGGTACCAGGCCTCAGATGGCGAATGGGTCTCTCTGGGCCCAGGGAGAAGCTATTCCTATAATACATAGATTCCTCTTGTAGAAGCTGGGAGCAGGGGGTCTTTTTAGGCCTGGAGTCTAAGCAACCCCTCCTGGTTTTCTTTGAGTCGCAGGAGCAGTGTGCAAACCAGCCCTGACCAGAGAAATCATTAAAAGGCTCAGGGGAGCCTTGGGGGAGCCCAGTGAAAGCCAAGACTAGGGCCCTCATCATACCCATCATACCCCTCACCATACCCAGAGGCCTACTGAGGCAAAAGGATCTGCCCAGGTCCCACTACCAGAGAGATGTGGAGCCAGGGTCAAAAGTCAGGCTTGTGGCCCTAAGGCCAGACCACTCCCCCCCCCCCCCCCACAGAGAGATGCAGTTTGGGCCAAGGCCCTGCTACTCCTTACCCCAACCAGAAGCTACAGCGGTGATTTGTTTCCAGGTCTTCAGTCCCCAGAAAATTCCCTTTTTCCACATCCTGTAGCTTGAGATGACCTCCAACCAAGGGGCAAGATACAGGGGTTCCCATGAACACCCTCTAACAGTCTGTGAGTGTCTGTGGACCCAACTATTTGAGTTTTCATTTACACTCTACTTGCTTCCAGAGAAGACACGAGGTGGTTTACCATGACACACTGGCACATTACGCTGCTCCCGACAAAGAAATAATAATAACAGATGAAAATCCAAGAGGAGAATGACACAAACATGTCACACATTCATATTCCCAACAGCCAAGGTGAAAGGAGTCTCCAGGAGTCACGGAACCATCGTTTTCATCCTTCCCCCAAACCTGGCATCCTTGAAGAATGCTTGTGGCTGATTAAAACGTGGATGCCCCCATCTCTGAGGCAGCCTGGGTTCACACCTTGCTTTGGCCAAGTGATTCCACGGCGCATCTTGACCTTGTTTTCTTGGTCTCTCCCCCAGAGGTTAGTCCAGGTCATGCATGGGGATGGCTGCCTTGCTCTTCTCTCTCCCCTGGGAAGATGGTCTCTGGGCAGGACCCCAAGCCCACCTATAGGAAGTGTGCCCCCGGCTCATGAAGACATCGCTGACCTTGGCACCTGTCCTGTTGTCTTAATGAATCAGGCCTCACTAAGGAGAAAGCCCCAAGTGGCCAACTGGAGTCATTCAAAATGACTTAATTGATTTACTTAATTGAAAAGAGAGAAAAAGAAGCCAAACCCTCCTGAGGGCAGTCTGGGTATCTGTTTGGGTCACGAGTGCCATGGAGAGGTCCCCAATGAGGTGGCTCAGACTCAGGGGACTCACCCCATCCCTACTCCAGCTCTGCCTTAGAATCCTTGGTGGGAGGGGCAGTTTGGGGCCTGGATCCTCACTGTCTCCAGAGAACCAGGCAGCTAGAGATCTTGGCAAGACCATCAGCAGTGAAGGATCAGTCCTGGCTTTTGTGACCTAGCCTTAGAGACCTGGGCCCTGGCAGATGTCAACCCAGGAGCCTTCCTGGAGGGGGTGAGCTGGGTCAGGAAACCCATGAAAAATGGTAGATGTAGGGAAGTTAAGCCAGGAAGGAGGGGCCTTCTTAGAGGTAAGAGCAGAGAGGAGCTCGTGGAGAGGCTGGACCAGGCCCTGCAGGCCTCGATCCCCTAAGGAGCCTTAAGGAGCAAGGGTGGCAGGGAGGCCAACTTAGACACTGCCATCTGATCTCCATCCAATGGGGAAGACCTGGTATGTGTGTGGTGGGGTAGGAGTGGGGGGAGGGGGGATCTCAGCCTCGCCGCACTCCCTGACCTTGCAGAATGCTGACGTGGTGGGGCTACAATAGCTGTGACATCTGACATGCGCGGAGTGGTGCCCAGTGCCAGGTACTACGACGAGCCTTCCCGCAGCCCCTTTCATTTAACCCGCACGGCCCTACCAACTAAGTCACGCCCCTGCCCCACTTCGCAGCTGAGAAAGCTGAGCCCAAGGACACACAGCTAAAGAAGGACGGAGCCCAGACTTGAGTGAAAGTACCCCGGCTATTCCTGTCCCCTCCTTGGAGACCTTTCTCGGAAGACTGAGACACAACTCAGGCTGTCGGGGTCCCCTAATCCGACAGAAGAAACACAGTTCTATCCTTAAGAAAACTGCTCCAACTGGGGAGCTCTGTCGCTGCTCTCATGGAGTCTCTGGACTAATGGGGGACAGTCTGTTCTATCTGGCCGGGGGGGGCTCCTCAGTGGGCATCACTGAGAAGTAGACTACAGAGACAAAGCCAACGTCTTCTCCGCCAGGCTGAGGCCCCCTCTCCGTGTGACCACTCCCAGCAAGGTGGGGGGCACACGCCTTCAGGAGCCGAGGGGTCAGAAGTGAGGACAAGTGATGCAAAGAGAAGAACTTCATCCCAGAAGCCCCTGGGTGCCTTCCATGTCTGGGAGATGGGTCAGTCTACAATCGGGGCCCGAGCTCAGCCAGAGACCAGAATGGGGACCATCGGAGCCTAGAAGTCGGTCAAATGTCAACACCATACGTCAGAAGCCAGCCTGAGGTCTCAGCCAGAGGTAGGGTCAACAGTGCATCTGAGACTGGGGATCAACCTGTAAGCAGTGGGCAGCAGAAGGGAGGAGCTGAGGGGCCCCATGTGCTAGGTCTGCATCAAGAGGTCACAGTGAGTTACTGGGGTGACCCCTGGAATCCTGCTGCCTTTTGGTCACCTGCTAGGGAGCAGGTACAAGGCAGGGCTGAGAGGGCCCCAAGGGTAGGCAGGGACCTACACCCAGCCCTATAGTCTCCGCGCCCCTCATTCCTCCCGGCTGAGGTCATTTCATGGGCCCAGCCACTCCGGGCCTGGGAGGGGAAGCAGAGGTTCCGAGGCGGCTCCCCCAGAGTACTGTGAGTCACGATTCCTGGGACTACAGCTCCTGGGCCCAGCAAAGGATGGGGGTACCCCATCAGCATGCTGCTCCTAGCCCCAGAACTTCGTGTGTCAGCTAATGGCGAGATCATACTGTGCCAACCGCAATTCTAAAGCTTTATCTACTTTGCTTCTTTTAATCCAGTGCTGTGTTATCACCCCGTTTATAAATGAGGAAACTGAGGCTGAGTGGTTAAACATGTGGCTCACTCTTAACCACCGGATGAATTAAAAGCAAGACCAAGCCTAGCCCCCTCCCACCCCACTGCCGCAAGCTGTGGCATCGCCGAAGCCCTCCCCATGGCCCCGCACCCACGTCCTCCCGGGAGAAGCTTGAAGCCAGTGTCTGAAGTGCCAGGAGCAGAATTTCAGGAGAAGGGGCAGGTCCTTGGAGCAGGGTGGACCCCGGGGAGCATTTGTACCATCTTCGCATTTCCAGATACCTGGAATGTACCATCTCCATCTTTTCGTTCTACTGAACACAAGCCCGTCAGCAGGCAGCTTACCCAGAAGGCGAAGCCCAACGCCACGTTAAGAAACACCACACTTCGGTGGAGCTGCGGATGTGCTGAGAACTGCATCCCCAGTTGGCGTTCACGGGCTTAATGCATCTGGGGCTAAAACACGGTGAGGACAAGGGCTTGTGAGGGCAGGAACGGGAATCGATAGAGATAGCTAAGGTATGCAGGGCCCCAGGGCACAGCAGTGCCCTTCACTGTTTTGGGGGACTTTCACAGCTCCCTGAGTTCATCTCACAGGGGACGAGGTGACTAGAGCTGAGGTCATCAACCTATTGCACAGATGAGCCCACGGAGGCCCCCCGCGGGGTAAGGGTAGCCCATACAGGCGGCTTCCCAGCTGACTCTCCACTCTGCCTCCTTCTCTGTGGCTGGGAACCCCCAGTTCTGTCCTGAAGTTCATCATCCCAGAGGCTCAAGAAGGATGCCCGCTCTCCGCCCCAGGGATGAACTCTATTAGCCTAAGCCAGTGGTTCACAGCCCTTTCAAACCCAATATCCTCTTTTGATAGCAAACCTTTTAATCTACTCTCTTTTCTGTCCTGAAGTGAAATCCACAGATTTCAATACAGTTTCAAAGAAAAAGAATTAAACAATGCCACGCCTAACATAAAGGAGGAATACAAGGAAAGCAATTTCTAAGAAGATAACTGTGTTTCGATATGTTACGTGGTCAAGGAGGATTACCCCAGTGAATGCACTGTGACAGCAGCAAATGCAGAGCGATCTGGTTGCTCATGCCCCGTGAAGCCACATTGCTCAGGAGTGGTGGGTGGCTCTCAACCACGGAGAACTGTCCCTCAGTTTCCCCAGTGTCAGGCAAGAGCACTTCTATGAAATGAAATTAGGTCCTAGGCTTGGATAATGAAAAGCAGGTTTATCGCCCCCATGAACGGCTGGCATGACATCCAAAGGTCATGGAAGATGCCAGCCGCCCCATGTATCGGAGGACACCTCCAGCTGCCCGCCCCTGTACATCACAGCACGCCATCGCCAGGACAATCACGGCATGCCCACGGTTTTCCTCTGAGAGCCAGCGTGCAAGCTGACGTCAGGGTCTCACCCTTCTGGCCTGACTGTGCCATCTGATCTTGGTCAAGGCACCTGGGGGCCGTAAGAAAAAGCTGTCTAACTAATGAAAGAGAGGGAGCCTCCCTGCCTTCTCACTAGACGCCATTTTAACCTTGCCCACCCTGAGGGAGATAGGCCAGCTGCCATGTCAGCAGAGGAAGATGAGAGTTCCCCAGGCCCTCGAGGGCTGAGGGGACTCTTGGGCTGCCAGGTCAGTCGGCCCTGGATCACCCCTATGTCGGACCTCTCTGCTGTGTGGAAGACACGCCAGCCCCCTTGTTTAAGCTGCTTTGAGATGGGCCTTCAGTTACGTGTTGCTCATTCAGATACAAGAAGTGACTTTTTCAGACCTCGCAGCCGTTCTGGAAATCAGAGGCCTGATCTCCTGACCGTCCACCGGCTCCTCCCTCTCTCCTGTCCTGAGGGGCAGAAACAACCGGGACCGGAGCGCAGTGCAGCTCAGGGGTTGCTTCCTGGACGGGGAGTTTCCTGGGGCCTTCCCCGTGGGCGCAGACCCTGAAGGGGCAGATCTCCCAGAGAGGTGAGGAAGACCATCCCAGAGCTTCTCGGGGCTGTTCCCTCCGCAGTTCCTCCTCTGACTAAGAGACACTGGGATTAGCAGACACACTCCTCCCTGGTGTCATCCTGTATGCTTCCAAGTGCTTTACAGGAGACAATTAGCAGCAAAGAGCCCCACCCGAAGATGCCAGCTAAGGAGTCAGGGCTCCGTGAACGCGACACAGGGCAGACCAACCCTCATCCGTGCAGGGGGGGCCTACCTCCCTGGGGAAGCCCCGAGTGGGGAAGAGTAGGCAGGCTGAGGGAAATGCGCGGGCAGATGGCTGAAGCACGCAGTAGGGGGACGCAGGAGGACGCAGGCTGCGGGCCACGCAGGGCCTGCACACCTCAGTGCGACTTTAAGCTCGTCCCAGGTCCAGGGGAAGCCACGCAAGGGTTTAAGCACAGGGTGATGTACTCATCACAAGTCCTTTCCCTGACCTGCCAGGGCATATGCCCGATGCTCTGCGTCCCTGCCGGCCCCCCGCTGCAGACAGACGCTCTGCACTGGAGTGTGGTCCTCAGTGTGGACACGGTTGCCTGCAAGGACTGGGGCGTGGCCCCGGTCCAAGCTCTGGTGCTTGGTATCATGGGAGGAAGCAGTATGTGCTGCAGACTGGAGTTGCTTCCTGACACATAGTCTGAGGCCCCGTGTTCGAGAAGCTACCTTCACTCCTTACTGCCCAACAGGTCAAGTCCAAGGCCACTCTCTGGGCTCAAGCAGCCCCTCAACCTTCCCCCATTTGTCCACAAACACCATCATCGAGATCCCAGCAAGCTACCCTCCCAAGACCCTGGCTGCGAGCACGTTCCCACGTCTGCACCACTGGTCCCACGGCCCCAGCCCGGTGGCCTGTGCCCCCCTCTGCGGGCTCTCCCCTCACCCACAAACCCCACCCAGCTCTCAGCAGCTGCTTCTCCCCCACCAGGCTCCATATGGATTTGCAAGCTCTCTCAGCCCACCACAACCCCTGAGTCCTCAAAACAGGAGGGGGGATGCGGCTGCACGTTCCACGAGAGCCCCTGTTATGACCTTGAATGGTTGCTGTCACCTGACATTGTTGCTCCTCTTTTCAGCATTTGTGTTCTCACCACACACATTCCCTCGCTGCCGCTACCCCCCCACCCCCGCCCCGCATCATAAAGTCTTGGATGATGGAGACTGGTCTTACTCACACATTCCAGCCCCCAGCCCAGTGCTGGCACCTGCCTCCCTGGAGCTCAGAGAGCACCTTGTGGTTTTGAATTGCCTCTGCTCCAAGAAGGGTCTCGCCAGTGAGTCTTCCTAAACAGGGATCATTGGGTGGGAGGAGGTTGAGGGAAGGGTTCCCCACCCAAAATTATCATCACCACCAATAGGTATTTGCCGCATGGCTCTATTGCCAAGTAACTGGGGGATGAGAACTGCCCTCCCAATCTGTGATTGATGGAGAGAGAAGCCTGCAAGCAGGGGATGCAGACAGAAAAAGGGAGAAGCAGCAAGACAGATGCAGACCAGGCAGGGTAGCGGAGACAGGGCGCAGGAGCAGGACAGTGACAGGGACTGGGACATACAGAAACAAGGGTCAGGGCAAGAGGAGGAGAGGTACAAGCAGGGACAGGAAGAGGCAGGGGCTGGGTGGGGCGAGGACCCAGAGAGAGCAAAAGAAGACAGGGAGAGGGAGGCAGAAGGGCAGCCGGAGCTCAGCCCCTCCCTCCCTGGCTGCCTCAGTGCCAGGCTGCTGTCTGCATCCCCAAAGCCTCTCCTGAAACTCCTGCGTGTTGCGGCACGAAAGCCGGGAGGAAGGCAGCCGAACTGGAAAGCGGCCGACGGCCAGCTGCCGGGGAGGCGTGCACCCCGGGGGTGGCGGTGGGACAAGGAGACACCGTGGCCCCCAGCATTACACCTCCATCCCGTCGGGCCGAGCCAAGGGACAGCTCCCACACCCAGCAGGCTGTGGGCTGGATGGGGAGTCCTTCTCCAGGGCCTGACTCAGGTGTCTGCTGGGGACAGGGAAAGGGAGCGGCTGAGACCTTGGCAGTTGCAGGGGTCAGGAATAAAAGGGAAGCCAGGATTAAAGTTTCAGTAACCTGCCTCGAAAGCACCCAGACATTGTGTGGGCCAGGATTCCTGGGCACTGAGTAAGGAAGGCAGCCATCCCAGCACCATTTGCTGGTTGGAGAGAGGTGGGCAAGGGGATGGAGAACTGCCCCCCACCTCCCCCATGCAGCCCCTTCCTCACAATGCAGGCCAGGCACCCATGGCTTGGGGCTGGGACCCCAGCTAGTGAGAACAGGGCATGGTGGCGGATTGGGACTCAGGAATGCCTGGGCCCAGGGAGGTCTGTGAGATATGCCTGTATGTGTGTGTGGTGAGGCGGAGACAGGAAACCAAGAGAAGGGACCAAAGCAGAGGCTGAAGGGCGTTGAGAAGAGTAGCCAACCCCGATTTGCAGTTCATCCGTGCACGTAAGCAACATTGACTGACACAGAAGAAAATGGGGTCCAATCAGAAGCCCGCATCTGCGGACAAACCCTAACCCTGATCGCACACTGAACCCTAAAGCTGGCCTCAGACTGAACTTTACCCCTGGCCGCAGACTCACCGCTAAACCTGTCCTCAGACTTATTCTAATCCCAACTCCTCCAGCTTCACTGAGCCTAATCTTGGCTACTGGCCACCTCAAAACTGTGTGTTTCGATCTCAAAGGTACAGGAAAAGAGCGTAGATGTTCCTGGAGAAACCCCACAAAGCACACAGCTGCAGGGCTTGGCAGGAGTGACATTTGGCTACAGCTCCGGAACGACCACATCAGTCCTTCAAAGCCCTTGCTCCTCAGCATCGCCTTAAGGCCCTCGAGTGGAGCTCTCCTCCTCCCCCATCCCGTCTGCCAGGCAAGTGTGCCTGGTCCCCCCTGACCCTGGCCTCTTGCCCCCCCCCGGGGGGCCCTTGCTAAGCCCCTGCCCCCAAGGCCCCTGTGTCCCCGTTGACCCAGCCCAACTTTCGTCTCCTTCCCCAGACCAATCCCAACCAGGAGACCCTCTGTCCTCTGAGCTCCTGCAGCAGTGAGACTCTACCAATCCCTCTGGCCGCGAATCACAGACATTTCTGCCATGGATCAATCACAGTCTTCTGCGGCTGTTACTCTCCCGGGCACCCCGATTACACATAAGACATAGGCTCAAATGACCTCCCCAAGTGCACAGGGCTTTTTTTCCCTATCATAATCCATGCTGAGATGGCCAGCTTTACAGTATCTTATAGATGTGCAGACCTGAGAAACATCTCTTCCACCAGAGGAATACCCGGAGCGTAATTTTCAAAGTAAAATAAAAAAATCTCATGATGAACACTAGCCCGGCTCCCCCCTCCCCTCCCCTGAGACTTTGGTGGTTCCTTTGGTGGTTTTTCTGGTCTTGAACTGCATACGTCTAAGTCAGGTGTTTATATTCTGCTTTCTTAATTAACCAAGTTTGAACCATGAGTCGATGAAAGATCTGGTGCCTTTCTGCTGTGGAAAGGGAACACGCTTCTACAGCCACACGCAAATACTTGCCCCGGCCTCCGTGTTCCACCGGCGACCATCCCAGCTCGGAGCCCCCCGCTGTACTACGACTACCTCGCCTTTCCGGGAGCATTTTCATCCTTCCTGGAGTTCCAGCGGAGGGTTCTTTTTTCCACAGACAAATGCACTTGATTTGCTAGTGTTTTATGGATGGTTTATTCGTAAGCATCTTCTTCGGCGGCTTTCTGTTTGGTGCTGTTCTGTAAAGCTTTCGTATTAGGGTGAAATGGAATTTCGTTAAATAAATTGAAAACTTTTCCTTCTTCGTCTTGTCACTGCAGCCGTGTAAGTTGCACAGGAATTCTCTGAGGTTTGAAATAAATCACCGTGCAAGTTACATCTACCTTCAGTCCCAACGGGACCGTTTGTAAGGAACGGGGGAAAGGGGCAAAGTCCGGGACAAACTTCTCGATTTAGTCCATGTTGCTTGCTCTCGTCAGACCTTCTTTTTCTTCTTGATTCTGTTGTAGTTGTATCTTCCCTAGAACTCAACCAGTTCCTCTAGATTTTCAAATTTCTTTTCCTTTTTAACATATGCTTTACATTTTAAAAAATTCACCCATTTTACATGTTCAGCTCAATGGGTTTTAACAAATTAACGCGTTCTTGTAACCTCTACCAAAAATATAGATTATTTCCATGGTGCCAGAAAGTTCCCTCACACCCCCTTGTAGTCAAGACCCACCCTGTCCCCACCTCTGCCCTAGGCAACCACTGGTCAGCTTTCACTCACTGCAGCTGTGCCTTTCCTACAATTTTGTAGGAATAGAAGCAGAAAGAATGCATGTTTTCTATCTGACTTCTTCAGCACAGTGATGTTTCTGAGACTCATGCATGCATGTATCAGGAACTCCTCCATTCTTGTCACTGATTCGTATTCTATTGTGTGGATATACTAAAATTTGTGTATCCAGGGGCGCCTGGGTGGCACAGCGGTTAAGTGTCTGCCTTCGGCTCAGGGCGTGATCCCGACGTTCTGGGATCGAGCCCCACATCAGGCTCCTCCGCTGTGAGCCTGCTTCTTCCTCTCCCACTCCCCCTGACTGTGTTCCCTCTCTCGTTGGCTGTCTCTATCTCTGTCAAATAAATAAATAAAATCTTTAAAAAAAAATTTGTGTATCCATTCATCAGTTGATGAAAATTTGGAGTATTTCCAGTTTGAGGCCATGGTAAGCTGAAAAAATGACCCCTCAAGGGATATTCATACTGATCCCTGGACTCTGTAAATGTTGCTTTATATGGAAGGAGCATCTTTGTAGATATGATTAAGAATCTTAAAATGGGGTCACTATCCTGGAATATCAGGGTGCGCCCTCAATGCAATCACATATATTCTCCTGAGAAGGAGGCAGAGGGCGATTCGGCGCACACAGCAGAGACGGAGGTGGGAAGGCTGAGCAGGGAGAAATCTGAAGGTGCTACAGTCATGAGGCCACAAGCAATTAGAAGCTGCTGGAGGCAAGACACGGGTTCTCCCCTCGAGCCTCCAGAAGAAGCAGGGCCATGCCCATGCTTCGATTTCATCCCAGCCAAACTGTTTGGCCATCTGGACTCCAGAACGCTACGAGCCCGAGGGAGTCAAGGCGTGTTGCTTTAAGCCACCAAGTTGGAAGTCACTTGTTTCAGCAGCCTCAGGGAGCGAATTCAGGGGCTATTGTTATACCAACCTGTGTGGACACGACGCTCATTTCTCTTGGATACATAGGAATGAGATTACTGGAATATATGTTTCAATGTAGAAGAAGTTGAGTGTTTCCCCGAAGTGGCTGTACCATGTTGCATTTCCACCAGCAACGTATGAAAGTAGTTCCCCTGTTCCACATCCTTGCCAACACTTGATGTCGTCAGTCTTCTTAAATTTTAATACCTGCATCGTGATATCTCATTGTGGTTCTAATTTATATCCCCTGTTGACTCACAATGTTGAGCATCTGTTCATGTGCCTTTTTACTACTCATACAGCTTCTTCGGTGACATATTTGTTCAAATCTTTTATCCACCTTTTACCCAATTGTTTGTCTTCTCATTATTAATGCATGAGAATTCTTTATATGATATATATAGTTACAGATATTTTCTCCCCATCTGTAGCCATGTATTTTCAATTTCTTAAGTGTCTCTCAAGTAGTAAGATTTTTTATTTTGATGAAATCCAATTTAATCATTTTTTCTTTTATACTTTGTGGTTTTTTGTGTCCTAGGAAATTAGCCTAACCTAACATCACCAGGATTTTCTTCTATGTTTTGTTTTAGAAGCTTTATAGTTTAAGCTCATAGGTCTATGATCTATTTCATGTTAAATCTTTTATGGTGTATGGAGGTGAGGATTAAGATTCAGTTCTTTACATATGAATATCTAATTGTTCTACTTCCATGTTTTATTATTTTTTTTAAATCCCCTTTTAATACTTTGGCACCTTGGTAGAAAACCAATTGACCATGTATGTCCCATTGATCTGTACCTCCAGCCTTGAAATCCAAGTTTAATTAAGTTCTCCAACTTCGTCCTTTTTAGCAAAATTGTTTTGGTTCTTCCAGATCTTTTGCATTTCTTTTTTTTTCTTTTTTAAACAATTTTATTTTATTTACATTCAATTAATTAACATATAGTGTGTTATTAGTTTCAGAGGTAGAGTTCAGTGACTCATCAGTTGCATATAACACCCACCCAGTGCTCATTACATCATGTGCCTGCCTTAATGCCATCACCCAGTTACCCCATCCCCCAACCCCCTCCCCTCCAGCAACCCTCAGTTTGTTTCCTATAGTTAAGAGTCTCTTATGGTTTGTCTCCCTCTCTGATTTCATCTTATTTTATTTTTCCTTCCCTTCCCCTATGATCCTGTTTTATTCCTAAATTCCACGTGAGTGAGATCATGTAATTGTCTTTCTCTGATTGACTTATTTCACTTAACATAATACCCCATAGTTCCATCCACATCTTTGCAAATGGTAAGATTTCATTTTTGATGGCTGAGTAATATTCCATTATATGTATATATACCACATCTTCTCTTGCATTTCCATACACATTTTAGAATCAGTTTAGCAGTTTCTATCCCTTCTCCATGACCTCACACACAAAGCCTGCTGGGGTTTTAATTTGGATTGTTTTACATTCGTAGATAATTTGGGGAACAACTGAAGTTTTAATAATATTAAGTCCTCCAGTTCACAAACACGGTATATCTCTCTTTTAATTTGAGCTCCATTCAATTTCTCAGCAAGGATTTATAATTTTCAGTGTATATGCACATAATTTGTTATATTTATCCTTGATTATTTTAAGGCTTTGATGCTCTTACAACTGATATTTTGATTTTTTTTATTTAAATTCAATTAATTAACATATGACGTATTATTATTTTCAGAGGTAGAGGTCAGTGATTCATCAGTCTTATATAATACCCAGTGCTCATTTAATTTGAATCTCCAATAGTTTATTACTATCCTTTTTTTAAGAAATCACTTTTTCTAGGGTTTTGTTCTGTTTCTCACTCATAACATTTTGTGTGTTCTTTCTTTGTTTGATTGGCACTATTGAAGATTGTCTTATTTTATTACTTGACACGAATGAACACTTTGGTTTGTTTAATGAGTGTATTGAATCTTTATTTCCTGATTTATTAAGTTTTGCTTTTGTCCGTATGAATTTTCTCCTTTTGCTTTCCTTAGGTTTGTACTAGCAGTCTTCTCTAAATTACTCGGTTAACTGTGGAATGCCTTTGCTTTCTTGTCTGTCTGATTTAATTCTTGTGATGGGTTTCCACTGAGACCACTTGGCTAAGCTGGAAGCCTTCCATTTCACAGAATTTCCTCCTTATGTGGTTGGGAGTTGAGTGGGCCCCTAAGAGAAATTTATGTGGGATTTGGAAGCCAGGAGTGGAGGAGCGGTCATTTTTTCACACCAAAGGTCAGTGTTGGGCCAAGGACTATTGCTGCTCCCCGGTGTTGCGTATGTGCTGGGTGAGCTTGGTGTGGACAGTGGCCCTCAGCTCCCCTGGATCACGTCCTGCTTCTCAGAACGTTGGTCCTGCTGCATGTTCCCTTGGTGCCAGCTATTTGGACAGTGAGAGACAAACATGGTTCATGTGTGTTCTGCTGGGTTCCAGTTTGCTCGTACTCTTTCCTACTTCGCACTCCTTCCTCTTCCTGCCTTCACCTAATCTGAGAATTTTCACTGGAATAACCAGAGGTTTTTTGGTGTAGGTTATTACTACACGCTTCCTTTCACTTTGGCTAGCGCCCTAAAGAGTTTCGTTCTCATTTTACTAAATGTCTAACTACGTTACTAGCAATGACTTCTGCATTAATGTAAGTTTTATTGCTCACCACCATTTCTTTTACAGCACAGCTTCCATATTGGAGTTCTTATTTTGATTCATTTCTCAGTTCTATTTCTTCAAGCAATTTTTCAGAAGAAGTAATGGGTGGTTCACTTTCTGAATCTTGGCATATCTAAAAATGCCTCTGTGTTGCCGTCCACATGAATAATAATTCTTTTGGGTAAGTGAACAGTCATTTTTGAGGGCCCAGTACCCAACTCTTCCTCTTAGGAACCAATTCACCCTCCTTCTCCGTTCATGTAGGCTGGGTGGAGTTGACTCCATCCCCAAAGTGCAGGGGTGAACAGACATACGACAATGAAAACATGGCAATGCCCTGGCCATATAATTGATACAGCAATGGGCATTGACCAAGGCTAGGTCAATGAGACTGACTTTTGCTGGAACAATTATAAAAGCAAAGCCCCAGGGCCGCTAATGGCTGATTGAACCACCATGTGGACATCCCACCTAAGAAAGAAGCCAACTCAAAGTAACTGCAGAGCTGAGGGATGACAGGAGACAGAGCCTTAAGCACCTGGATCTTGCCAGAAAGGAAAATGTATTAACATCTAAAAATCCCAAAGATAGATTCAATTACTGCTGGATCCTGATTTTAGATTCATCCTTCACCTCACTGGTAATATGAACATAGAATATTTCTTTCTTTAAAAACAAAAGATTGATTTATTTATTTGAGGGACCAAGAGAGCAAGCAGGGGGAGGGGTGGAGGGAGAGGGAGAGAATCCCAAGCAGACTCTCTGCTGAGCATGGAGCCCGAAGTGGGGCTCGATCTCACAACCCTGAGATCACGACCCTGTATTCTGAGATCTTGACCTGAAATCAAGAGTCAGACGCTTAACCAACTGAGCCACCCAGGTGCCCTGAGTATTTCTTTTTTAACTTGAGTTTAATAGAATTAATTTGTTTCATGTTTTCTTGTATATTTTCCTGTTTCTCTGAGTGATCCCTTGCTTAGAGCTGCTTAATTTGTGTGTCTGGTGATTTTGTTTACCTGATCAGATTGTGTATCTATTTCTCCAGGATTAGGATCTAGAAAATAGTCTGTCAGCAATGGTTTATGTATTGGCTCCTATTCAAATTGCTTAGTCCTGAATAAAACAGAACTTTTCTGTGCTTTCATTCTGCTAGATTTGGGTAGGAGGTGGCTTTCAGTTGCCCGGGAGGATGGAGTAGGTGAGGACCAACTGATCCACACAGAGAGGTTTCTGTTCCTGTGGTTTTTGTGGCATCCCAAGATTAGCCAGGTCATTGCCTCCCTTGTCTACCTGAAACAATGACATCAAAGACATCCCCACTGGGGTACCTGGGTGGCTCAGTTCGTTGAGGGTCTGACTCTTGGTTTCAGCTCAGGTCATGATCTTGCAGTTTTGGGATCAAGCCCCACGTCGGGCTCTACACTCAGCATGGAGTCTGCTTCAGATTCTCTCTCCCTCTCTCAAATAAATGAATAAATAAAATCTTAAAAAAAAAAAAAAGAAAAAAAAAAAAGGTCTCAGGCCTTGGCCAATCTCTCTCCACACTGGTTCCTGCCACATCTTCCAAAACCATTCATGGGGTTGAAATTCCTGCCCCTTCGCCATCTCCTGCCACCCTACTCCACAGTCACTCCAATTGTTTCGTAACTAGTCTTCAATTCTGCTTCTGTCTGCTCTAAGCTCGGGCTTTCTGTAGGCGTCCCGGGTAACCTGTACACTTACTTCTCATGTCAGATGTAAACTTGCTACACCTCCCTCAATCCCAATGGTTCTCGAACACTGAGAGGCATACGTCCTATGGGAACCCAACAAAACACTGGTGGGGAGAGGAGTGCTGGGGTGAGGGGCACATACAGTGGAAAAAGAAGAGTCTGTATTCTTAAATTCATATCAGACTCAAAGTAAACTTTAAATCTTCTTTATTGGAGACACAGGCTAAGGCAAGAAAAGTGTGCAGGGCAGACATGTTGAGAAATACAGCGTCCAATTGTATCAGTAAGTTCCTAACTGACTGATGGTTTCTTTCCTTTGTTTGAAGAGCTAATGCCAGATATATACAAGTGGGTGGGTAGATAGGTGGATAGGAGGATAAATGGATAGAAATCCCATAATGAAAACAAATGCTATTTCAGAAATTCAACTATGGTTCGAGATACTTTGCCTGTCAGAGGGCAGCATTCCACTTAGGAAGATAATTTCCATTTTTTCCATAATTTCCATGTTTTACGAAGATATAATAATACCTTGGATGTCATAGCAGAAACAATTAGCTACCACCGAAATAGCATCTCCCTTTTGTCTACAGTGATCGTTCTATCTGGGAAGCGGCTACACGGGCTGACACCGCACTTCCTGGCGTCCTCCCAAGGCAAGGCCATCTGACCAGTCTCACAAGAGGATGTGAGCAGCTGGGTCACGTACCACTGCCAGGCCTGACCCACAGTCCCTGCTCACTCACTTCTCCACATTCTTCCAGCAAGGACTAGAACATATTGAGAGGCCAATGCTCCAGTTGGAAGAGCTGCCATCAGCCTAGTTCCCTGAATGATTGAATGGAGCGCAGGCTTCCACATGCTCCCCTTAAATGAGAGAAATAAGTTGTTTTCAGTCATGCAACTGTGGAGTCTTTTTTTCCAGAAATTAACCATTTTTCCCTAATACAGTGGGATTCTTTGAGTCAAAATCAACTCCTTCCCACCGCCATCTTCTTGCCATTTCCGTGGTATGAAAATAATACAAAGAAACAGCTCAATCATTCCATAGAAAATTGTGAGAGAAATTCTGAGTTTTTATGGGCAGCTTGTGAAAAGGAGAATGAGGTCACCCAAAATGTGGAGAAGACCAGAGAATGGAAAGAAGACCAGAGTGGGGAGTAGCATTGGGGCCAAAGAAAAAGAAGTAGTCAGTGATAAATTCCCAGTGTTGGGAATAACTGAGTTTTAAAGCATCTAATACTCAGTGTTGAGTTATGCCCTGTGATGTAGCCCTCCCTCCATTACCCCCCTAGAACCTTCAGTAAATCCCACTGCACAAAATTGTCTGATGATAAATGATCACTGGAGGAATGACAAAAGGGTGGGTCAAGCAAGTGTGGCAGAGTAGAAACAGCACTGGATTTAGAACCAGATCTGGGTTCAAGTCCCTTCACTGCTTCTTATGTGTCCTTGCACAGCTCTCGTCCTTTGTGACTTGGAGTTTCCTCACTATGAAGTGAGGGACTTCCAATTAAACATAGAAGACTGAACCACTCTCTCAGAAGTCCCATTAAAACAAGCACAAAATAAATTTTTTTTTGAAGATTTTATTTATTTATTCGACAGAGACAGAGACAGCCAGCAAGAGAGGGAACACAAGCAGGGGGAGTGGGAGAGGAAGAAGCAGGCTCCCAGCGGAGGAGCCTGATGTGGGGCTCGATCCCATAACACCGGGATCACGCCCTGAGCCGAAGGCAGACGCTTAACCGCTGTGCCACCCAGGCGCCCCCACGAAATAAATTTTTAACATGCAAACCCACAAGGACAGATAGGATAGAAGAGGAATAAAGTCACGAAGTATTGGAAGGTAGAAAGTACGTAGACCAAATGGTAACTGACAATACACAGGGAGAGCCGAAAGCCAAAGAAACTGTTGGGGAACACCAAAGATCAGTTAAATGGGCTTCTGAAAGGTGCCCCTGAAAATCTGACAGTTAGAAGTATGAGTTACCCCTGAGAGGGTGCAGGTGAGGCTGAAAATAAGAGGTGTGTTGAAAGCCTTTCGAGTGCCCAGTGCACTCTCCCATCCTGGCACAAGACTCGAGCTTTCCCTCTGTAGGGAGATTGAAACCAGAGGAGTTCTTAGTGCAGAAGCGCTGGGAGGGGCCACAGAGGCTGTAAATAGCGGACTAGGTGACAGGGGCATGCAGCCCGTTCCCCCAGCTCGGCTCCCACGTTCGTGCAACAGGATTTATGGAACACTCCCACCCCTGGGCAGGAGACTGTGGGCCCTCTCTGATTAAACCAACCAGCCCTGGAGAAAAAGCCTGTAGATACTGACAGTCAGCGGCATCCCCAACAAATCAGCCCGCATGGATCCCCCTAGATTGTCACGTACACTCAAGAAGCTTCGCCCACACAGTTTCCAAGTCAATTGTTAGTGCCCCACTCTTAAATATGAGCAGACAGCCAAGGACTACCAACGTATGATGAAGGACGTTGACAGGAATAAAATGCAGTTGATTGACTATCAGTGTTAATTACAACATGTCTGACTATGTTGAGAGGATTTTTCAATTCCTTTGGAGAGTTATGGGATTAATAAGTGATGTGAAATGAAAACTAAGCAACCAAAAATGGACAGTTATTAACCGCAGGGAAAACAAGAAGTTACACAAGGAAATGTGGTCATAGTAAGCTACGTGGTTCAGCTGTGAAGAGTGGATTATATGGCCATAAGGTCAAGACTAAATATTAGTCCAATCAAAAAGCTATTTATTTATTTTTTTAATTTTTTTTTAAAGATTTTATTTATTTATGTGACAGAGAGACAGCCAGCGAGAGAGGGAACAGAGCAGGGGGAGTGGGAGAGGAAGAAGCAGGCTCCCAGGGGAGGAGCCCGATGTGGGACTCCATCCCGGAACACCAGGATCACGCCCTGAGCCGAAGGCAGACGCTTAACGACTGCGCTACCCAGGCGCCCCCAAAAAGCTATTTAGAAATGAGATATAATTCTATTGCAATGCTGGAAAGAGAGCAAGTAAGTCTGTATGTTGGGGAAAGAGTGGTAGCTAAAATCTCACTTTTTATAGTAGAAAACCAACAGACAATACCTAAATCTACCAAAAAACCTATCTAAGCATAGTGTTTTAAAAAATGGAGACTAATATCACGGAAAGAGCTAAAAGTGGCTATCTCTAGGAAGTGGACTCAGAACTGGGGAGGGGCAGAACTTCTAGACTCTTTTAGCCATGTGTATCTGTAACTTGGTCAAAATAAAGTGCATGTTTGAGTGAGGTGCTGAAGTCTGCAAAGGCATTTGTAAATTGACTTGTGCTGCAAGTCATAAATTATTTTCTCTCTGTATGCTTTAATTAATGGTGTTTGTCTCTGCAATTATTAGTGTTCCTGAAGATTTTCTCTTTCCTCTTCTTTCCCCCTCCTCCTAGATGGAGCCTAATGATTAAGGTCAATATTGACAGTAATGACAGCTGCTCACCTTCGTTATCTTATTAAATCCTTGCAACAGCCGGCTCAGATAGGTGCTACTTCCTGTTCTGTCTTCCACAAAAGGAACCTGAAGTTCCGGGCCGTGCAGCAACTCTGTCCAGGTTGCGTAAGAATAGCAAGCGGTGGATCAGGGTTTTGAATGCAGGCACGCTGACCCCAGGGCCTGTGCACGGATGACACTTCTTTCCGACTTCAGTGTGCCAGCTTCGAACCAGCAGTGGCCAAGAGCCCATGAGTGAGAGCTGCTGTCTTTGAGACAGCAAGCGCCCTGCCCCCTGGGACCCGGTGGTAGTTTCCTCACCTGCTTGGGGCCCCACATCACCACTCCCTAAAACAAGGCCTCTGAGCTGCGATTTCACAGTCCCGCACTTGTACCTGGTGTTTGGAAGACAGTCCCCGGGTGATACGTGTCATCGGCCCGATGGTTGACTTATGCAAGCCCATTCCAGCAAGTGAGGGCCTCCCCTGTTGTTTTTGTTAGACATCTGCTGGGGAGAGCCTCTGCCTGCAGCACAGGGCCAAGACTTCCTTCTCCTCCCTCCCTGGGGAGAGGGCACCCCTGGCCGGGAAAGCCAAGACCATCGGGGGCCCAGAAGGGTGACAAAGGATCAGCCAGCATTATCTGCAAACGCAAAAACGTGAGAGAGGCTTCCAGACTTTGTGAGCTGCTGTGGTAGAAACAAGAGGGCTTGAAAGTCTTTGTTAGTCCCCCCACAGAGATGGGAGCTAAGTCCCACCTCCTGAATACGGGCCGGGGCGGGGGCGGGGGGCTGTCACCCGTCACCCGGAACACCTGCCCGTGAGGCGGTGCTAGAGGTCCCCTGTCCCGCACTCCGGTTCACAGCCCCAGCTGACCTCAGCCCCGCAGTTGCTCTGCCGTCCTCTTGGACCGCTGGCCGCTGGGAGTACCAGAGGGACAAGTGAGCCTCTTACATCTCCAGACCTTTCACCCGCTGAGGCCTGCTGAGCGATCAATCGGAATCGACATGACGACGCTCAGAAGGGCCGCTCAGCCTCCTGACCTACATCCTGCGATGTAATGAAGCGGCGGCTGTTCCAAGCCTCGCAAGTCTGGGGCTAGGCTGTTAGAGAGGGGAGAGCTGCGGCAGTTCCCTTCGGCCTGGAGGAGTGCGAGAAGACTTCGTGGGTTGGGGCAAATTGCGATATGCCTTGTGTTGACATTAGGGGGGACCCAGGGAATTTGCATGGGAGGAGACAGAGTAAATGTCTCTGATCTTGAGGGGGAAAAATGGGGTAAGGGAAAAAGAGACACTGAATTGGGAGAAAATGAGAAATTGGTGAAAAGAGATGAGGACGCACAGCTGGTGGTGGAGTCTGGAGGGCATAGGAGCCAAGAGAGCACCCCTGAATGAGGGGGTGAGAGGGCAGGAGGCTCAGGGGAAGACAGCAACCTGGGAAGGAGATGGAAGGGGGCACTAGCCCCCCACCAGCCCTCGTGGGGTTTTGGGTACCCAGCTTGCTGTGCCCCTCCGCCTGAGTCAGCCAGGGAGGGAGGTGCCCCTCTGTCTGCCACAGAAACCTTCCCAGGGCCAAGAGCCACTTGCAGGGGGACCCACAGCTCCCTGCCCTCCCAAGGACTCTGAGGAAGAATGCAAGGCTAGGTCCCGCTTCCCGGAAAACCAAGGCCCAGAGCGAACAAGAAACTGCCCAGGGCCACCGAACTAGTCCAAGGGTGGGGCTGGCCGCCTGGGCCCTTGGATCACCCCCCCCCCCCCCGGTTCTTTCCCCCAGATCGTACCCAAGCAACCCCCTCAGAGGAAGTGAGGGGAAGCAAGGTGAGTTGAAGTGAAGCGGTTCACATCCCAGCCCAAAGCTGGTTTCCGAAAGCACCCTGGTTATTCACAATCGGGGAGGGGATGCGGTGCTCTGGCACGCACGTGCACTCGCACACGCAGCACACACGTATCTGACTGCAAGGAGCTCTGACTCACACGCCGTGTTCTGCTCCGGGGTAATGCAGCCTGTAAAGAACGGAAGCAACGCGACACAGGCAGCCCGACACAGCTCTCTGCCCACCCTTTGTAATCAACGCTAATGCCCAGGAGCCCGGGGAGCAAGGAGTGCCTGGAGGGATTTCTGGCAGTGATGCCCCCCCAGCGTCTGCCCTCATGCCGGGACCACCTGTGGAGCAGGACAGCTGTGAGTCCGTCTAGGTTGAGGTGAGGGTAAGCCAGGGGCCATGGAGCAGGTCTCCATCCCGCACTGCGGCCACGGGGCTCACGAACCACAGGTACTCGGGTGCTTGCACACCAGCCCATGAGCTTTCTGTCTCTCTGAGCTTTGTGGGGCTTCCTACTCGCCTGCAAACCCGAGTGACTCAGAGCTCTGGGGTTTCCAAACCCCCTCCCGGTAGCTCAAATGGCATAGCTGAGTAACCAGAGGGGTTGCAAGGGTCAGAGCCACTGGTTTCCCGACCCTCGGGCCATTCTGGAGGGCTGCGGAGACCCCCGTCATAAGGGTCATCTTCCTTCAGAGCCCCAGGCCTGACCAAGCCACCACTCCCAGCCCGGACCCCCAAGCAAGCGCCTCAGGCCCACCTCTCACCCTGTATGCCACCCCTTCTTGATCTCCATCTTGGCAGGCTGGCCTGCCCCCACCCATGAGGATTCTGGGAAAGGCAAAGAGAGGAATGGAACAATGGCCTAAAATTAGAACCCACAACAGAAGCGTGGAACTCTGAGTCATGCATTGTTCTTTTTCGGCTGTTCTGAGTGCGGCTGGTAACCACGGCATTCTGGCCCTGACAGATGCTGACAACAGGATTACGGCAAGCCAGGCCTCAGGGAAGAGGGGCTGCGGGGGGTGGGGGAGGCCCCACGGAGCTTTGGCTACTGGATGTCAGAAGCCGGTGGAGGACAGAAGGCCAGTGCTGCTCTCGTGTCAGCCCCAACGGACACGGAGACAGGTGCCAGGCTACCTCCACCTGCTGGGCCTAGCCTCCCTTCTGCACCTTCGTGCTGAGCGATGTGGGTGCACAATCTCACCTGTGTGCACAAAACTACGGTTGGCTTGGAGGTTAGCCGTGCTGGTGATACCCCGAGAATCGCTGTGCAGCCGGTCCCCCCCACTGCCCGCCCCACGGTCACACATTTGTCACCTTCTCAGAAGACATTGATTCATCTGTGTGTTCTCCAGTTTGCACTCCCAGGATAGGAACGGTGTCCTTTACCCATTAGGTTGGGGACATCCTAAGTCTAGGACCCCCAGCGTGGAGCCTTGCCCCAAACATCTCTTGTCTGTCTTCTTGCCTCCCTTTGATGAAGGAAACCAGTGCTTTGAGGTTCCCTCTTGCGAGCGGCCCCCGCGCATTTGCTGAGGAAGTGAGTGTGCCCAGCTGCGGTCAGGCCACCCCGTGGTGGGTCAGGCCTCACATGGAACACGGTTTTCCTAGGGCTCCATTTGCACTGGGCTTTGTGGGAGGGGTGAAGACAAGAGAGACAGTACCCCACCACCTTTCAGTCACTCCCAAAGTCACACAGGACTCCTCAAAAGTCAGCAAAAGCCAAAACCACCATCAGGGCAGCTGGCTGAAGAACCAACTCCCCATTCCCGAAGGGTCTGAGTCTAGGGGGCCTGGGGAGCCATCACGTTCCTTCCTACCCAGTATCCCAAGAGAGTCCAACGCTGGTGGTGGGAGAAACACTTCGAGAAACGTGAGCTGAGGCCTGGGTACCAACAGCCCGATTCCAGGGCAGTGAAGGCCCAGGCCTGCTGTCCCCTGAGGGTACTAGGGGTGCCCGATGGCCCGAGGAGGGTGGGCGGTGAGCTCGGGAGGGGGTGGCACAGGGGAAGCAGGAATCAGAAGTTAAAATTAGGAAGATGAAGAGCTTTGTTTGAATGCCTGGCAGGAGTCTCATTTCCACCTCTTAGAAACAGGACAGTGTGGGGACAGGCACACAGAGCTGTGTGGGCAGGGGGTTGTCAGGGTGTGGAGATGACCTGGCAGGGAGGTGGGGAGAAGGGAGCTCAGCTTTCCCAGGTGCTTCTGGAAAGTCTGGGCCAATACACGTTTGTGGGTCCAGTGCATCCTGGCCGAGGAAGACAGGACACGTGGTGTGGCACAGGTTGTGGGGGTGTGAGGCCGGCCTGGAGGCCTTGGAGTGCGGGGTAGGGGCTGGAGGTGGGCCCAGGCCACCCTGTGCTGCTGCGGGCAGGGAAAGGAGTGCGGGGAGAGGGGTGGGAGCAGACAGGGAGGTCAGGATCCCAAGTCAAATCCAAAGAATGTGGTAGCACTGCTCTTCCACGATGACCTCTGCCCCGGCGTGGTGTGGCCAGGGGAGGGCGGGGTGTGGGAACCCTTGGCCTCACTGTCAAGCTTCGCACGTGTCCTGGGTCTGGGGGGAACGTGGCTCCTAACCTCAGCTCCCCCAAGGGGCACGGGCCACATCGGCTCCCCTTGTGGCCGTTGGCACTGTGAGAGAAGCCACTGGAAGCTGGAAGAATTTCCCGCAGCTGGAGAGTCCCCGGCACGTGGCTGGGCTGCGGGAGAGGGAGGTGCAGGCGGCCACCGGCATCCGGGCCTGGAGGAAAGTCAGGTCTGGGGCCCGGGGAGTTTCTGTTTAGATAGAAAATAGTCAGAAAACCCAGAGCTTCGGCTCCAGTTCAGACCGGCTCGTTGGTTTGTTCTCTACTTAAGACGCTGTCTTTGTTTATAAAGAGCCTTTGTATTTGTTTCCATTTGGGATTCGGCAGATGAGTGGAGTGACTCCCAGGGTCTGCTTCACGGATCAGCTCCCCTCGAACACACGCACATTCCACGCTCAGACTGTGCTGTCTCCTGTCTGTCTGCTGCCAGCAGCCCCGGGACGGCGGGTGCCCTGAGCAGGCGGGAGCCGGAGGCTGCCCCAGACGGGAACAGCAAGGGATGGAACTCCCAGCCAACCGTGAGCAAGAACCCCCCCCCCCCCCCGCCCCAGGCTCCTGGGTCATCTCATTTACATGTTCACAGCGACGTCATACAGGAGGTACAATTATTAGCCCCACTTTACAAATGGACATGGAAGTTCAGAGAGGTTAAAAACACACGCCCATCAATGTTCTGTTACACGGGCAGAGCTCGGATTTGAACCCAGCAACCCAAGCACTTTGGCCCCAGGGCCTACCCTGGACATCAGTAGTATTCATTCTGCCCGCAGTACTGCCGTCCATGAGGCATGTGGCCCCAGTGGTCTTGTTCCCCCTTGAAAGATGATGAGGACTGAGAGGCAGGAGGGGCCTACGGCCGCAGAGCTGGGTGAGCCGTCATGCCCCTCCCAGGAGGCCGCTGGCCTGGGCTGCCCCCATGAGGTGCTGGAGGCTGGAGCATCACGGGCTCTGGAAGGCGTCATCTTCTTGCACCCCCCGAGCCAGGCTGGCTGCAGAGGCCTGGGGCTCAGCCAAGCCTCAGGCTGTGGAGACAGAAGGCAGGACACAGGGGCCCCGCAGCCTTGGAAGGACACCTCGCCTGCCTGCAGTCCCCTCTCGATAACTTCCTGAGGTCTCTGCCCTGAAGCTCCAGCAAACAAACCCCTGGGGGGCTGCCCAGCCACTGTCCCCCAAGCCTACCTCCCACGCAGAGTGTGTCTCCGAAAGGAGGGCCTAGTCTTAGGGGCAGAAGCCATCTTCATGGACAGAACACACCTGTTCCAGAAACGCCAAGGTCAGAGCGAGGATTTAAGAAAGCGATGACATGAAGCAGCCAAGTCAAGTACTGGGAAGCGAGGCTGCTGGGCAAGCTGTAAGCTGCATGGGAACCCACCAGCTCCTCACCAACCTGGGCAGGCTGCCTGGAGGAAGCCACATTTTGAGTGCTGCTGGGTATCCCCAAGAACTCTGGGCTGCATTCCCAGAGGCCTCTAGCTGCCAACAGCACCACGGGCTGGCTGACTCTCTCAAGCCCCTGGCAGCCCACCCTGAGGGAGCAAGAAGAAAGAGGGAGAAGGTGCTTAGCTAGGGAGGAGGTAAGAATACAGAGCACCCTAGGACCTCCAAACCTTCAATTCTGTGGTCCCCTCCCTGACCACAGCCTCGCCCCCACCCAGCTCCTCACCCAGAAGCTGACCTTGTCTGATGCAAAGAGAATCAGGACATAGGGCCACGCCACACACACACACACACACACACACACACACACACACACACACACACACACACACTTCCTGCCTCGCCTCCCTGGGTGGGCAGCGTGCATAGCCCCCATAGCTTCACCACGCTCAGGGATTCGTCCTTACCCCTTCTTCTCCCTCAGCGCGCCCAGCCAGCAGGGCCCCGAGGCTGAGTACACCACTCCCTAACCCCCCAACATGTGTCACTAAGCCATCTCCTCTCCCCAGCTCAAGGCCTAATCCCTTCCTAGACCACACCAGTAGCTTCCTCCAGCAGCCAGGCTGCCTCCGGCTGCCAGATACAGGCTGGCCAACCAACAGAGCCTTAATCAAGTAACAGGTAGAATACTGGCTCTTACTTACCTGTGGCGTGGACCTGGGCATTCTCCGTGCATCCATTCCCTCCTCTGTAACACAATAACCGACAGGTGTTACATGTCTGGTAGTAATATACATACGAGTTCTTTAATGTCCTGACGAGGTTCTTATGAGAAACGACAGACCCCATGCACATGACATTCTTGGGACAGCCCTCGTAAGTGTTAGCTACCACTACTCCACGATGGGTAGCCGGGAGGCAAGTGGCCCCAGCACCAGCTAAGTCAGTCACCCAGTGATGGCAGAGCTCGGGTCAGCCTGCGTTGATTCCTGGGCCTCTCCCCCGAAGTGTGTAAGACGACGGCCACGGATCCCGACAGCACATTCTCACAAGGCAAATAAGATCCTTACCTCGATTTTCTTTTTTTATCAGGAAGTTTTCTTCCCTGGAAACCCCTTCCCTGGGGGGATACCTTTGAGGTCCACCGTCTAATTAGGGTCGCAGGCCCATTTCGAGAAGGCAGGTGTCCAATATTTTCAGCCCTTTACCCAGAGGATGGTTTCTGGCAGCAAGGAGAAGGAAGGCTGCCGTGCTAGTTACTCGCCCTTGATCTTTTTCCTCTCTGCCTCCGGAGGGATCGGTATCATCTCAGATGTGGTTGTGTTGTCCCTGCTGAAAATGTTTTAATAGTCGACCTCAGGATAAAGGCCACAGTCCTTAGTGTGGCAGGTGTAATGTCTCCCACTGTGCGATCCCAGCTGTGCTTCCGACCGCCCCCCAGTTCAAACTTCTCACCATTCTCTCACAATGGGACGCCCTTCCCATGCCCCCGCCCTGCTAAATCTGCCTCACGAAACTAAACTCCTACTCATTCTCTGGACACAAGCTGCTCTGCAAAACTGCCTTGGCCTCCGTGTTCGCTGGTGAGGCCACATGCCTACCGTGGTACTAGACCAGAGGTGTTCAATCAGTGTTTGATAAGGAGAGGAAGGAAGAAGGGAGGAAGGCAGGGAGGATGAGGATGACGCCCTGGGTACCACCGGCCTCTTCTCCTCCCATGAGTACCCACTACTCGTACCCTCCTGGGGCATGACATTGTGTCCTGGGCCATCGGTGAAGGTTGAATTAGAGACCACACTCTCTTATTGTAAGATGTGAACACTTTGGCTTTTCCCTGTGGGGCAACTCCCTCACCCTGTGGACTATTTTCCTGTGGTCAATGAGACACACCAAGTATTTTTTAAGAGCAATAGTGCCGCAATCTGGTTGGGGGGAACATTTTCCATTTGTCTTTTGAGTGTCATCACGTTGGATTTGGCCCATCGCTCCAGCTTGACGCTGGGTCTCTTTGACCTTTGACCCTGACACCATTCTTCATCCCTCTCAATCCTGGTTACACCCTCATGTGATAAGCCTGTCGTCTATGTCTTCATCTCCTTCACTACTAAATCATTAAACAGGACGGAACATTCTGCTGGAACCTCCCTCCATCTGACCTCAATCTTTTTCAAAATCAACACCCTTTGGGTGTGGCCATTCACCCCTGGAGAGGCCGAGTAGCAACAGAGCCTGGCTCAAGGTAACCCTGGGGAGACGGGAAAGTGGGAAAAACCTGCCTCAGTTAACCTGACGGAGAAAGAGGGGGAACCAGACGGATACCCGGGAGGTTCAACATGGCTGCAGAGTTCCATCTTCCCCATCTCCGAGGCAAGCATCCCCCTGCCCCTTCCTCTGCCTTTGTTTCTCCTTTTTTCTGCCTGACTTCTCTGAGTTACCTCACTTTTGAAATTCCCGAGAGAAGATCTGATTGGGCCAGCTCATCACTGTCCAATACCCAACACTCCTGCGGGCAGAATCTTACCACCAAGGTAGCCCACGGGCAGCTCATCTCCCTGACGTCCAGCCAATAGATGGCCTCTGGGGACTCAAGTCTTGATTCCTGGGCCAACCCTTTGTGGCTGGAGAGGAGCAGGGTCCCAGGCCATAACACCCCACGCTCACTAGCAAGGAGCTGCTCGAGGCCACTTTCCTCAGAAGGGGGAATGCAGATGGCCGGCACCTGGAGTCCCACTGACCAGCCCAACCTGTGAGAACAGGGCCTCCAGGCCTCTAGGCTGTGGGAGAGCTGGGATCTGGGAATGAGACATGACCCCGGAGCAGCCATTTGCGAGGGAGAAACCGGCTGTCCTCAGGGGCAGGAAGTGCATTTGGCCAGTGGAGAGAGCGGACAGGCGGCAGAGACCGCCCAGGCAGGCCAGCCTGGGAGAGGCCCAGCGGAGCGGCCAGAGAGGACCCAGCCACAGACGTCGGTGGTGGTCCTGGCAGGCCAGACGGCACGGCACAGGCCTCACTGGGAAAGGGGACACAGCTGGCTGGTAAGGACAAGACACAGACCCAACACTTGGATGGCATGGAGTTCCTGGAAGGGCCCAGGGACAAGGGGGAACTTATGTGAGACTGGGTTCAAGGCGAGCCCTAGTTTCTAGATCTGGGGCTTTAGGTCACAGCAAGCCCCAAAAGAAGACATGACTGTGCTGCCTTCTCCAATTCCAGAGCAACTGGACTCCTCACATTTCCCAAAACCCGGGCTGGGATTGACTCCTGGATCAGCCTTCCGGGTAGCTAGACCTCCACCTGGTCGTAATCGTAAGGAGAGGAAAGAAGCAGGGTCAGAGAAGGGCCAGGTCATCCTGGCCCCCGGGTCTCCAGCTGGCACCACCAGGGGGACATGAAACACTTTAGATGAAACAGACATCACCCCTCCCTGCCCCCTCCGCCAACACCACCGACTCTTAGTTTTGGCTCAGGTCGTGATCTCAGGGTCGTGAGATTCAGCCCCTCATCAGGCTCACGCTGGGTGTGGAGCCTGCTTAAGATTCTCTCTCTCCCTCTGTCCCTCCCCAACCTCTCCCTCTCCAAAAAAAAAAGGGATGTGAAGGAATTTCACAAGTCTTTCTATAGCAAAGTCAGGGCAGCTCCCAGCCTTTCCACGGATTTGCAAACTGTGTGTTTACCCACCCAAGCAAAGAGCCTACCTGGGCATGATACCTTCTGCCACAATCCATTTTCTCTCCAGTGTTTAAATTTGGAGGAGTGACATTTGCCCCAGTTTCCTGATCCTCTCCCAGCTTCCATGCTGACCCAGAATTGTGCAATGCACGGTTGTCTCCAGCCCTGTGGGTCATGACCGCAACTTACCAACAGGATATCAGCACATCATTGATTACCCTGGGGCAGTTGTTGGGTATTGTCTGAGTAATCAAGTTCAAAAGGGCAGTGATGGAATTAAACATCTGCATTGGTTCTGGATCATTCACCAGAGGCTAGGGAAGATTCAGCCAGGGGCAACAGGAGGAGGAGGTCTGCTTGCACAAGGGGGTGGTTAGCACGGGAGCCAATTTCTCACTCATTTTGTAAGATCAAGTCCAAACTCCTCAGCCTCATATGAGGAAATGACTCCGCTATAGGCCAAGGATTTCCAGTGTATTGCCACTGCCCATTTTGAAACATGAATATAAAAGAACAGTGCTAAGATTTCCAAAAATGATCTCACGTGAAGGATGAGAGGGGGGCCCTGGGCTCAGAAAAAGCTACTGGCTTTGGCTGAAAGAGCTTGCTCATCGTGTGGCTTTAGGCATCGCTTCCTCCAAATGTGCAGGAAATTAGGGGGCTCCCTGGGCTGGAAGCAGGGGGCTCCGAGGTCCTGGGGGGGGACTGTGAACTTGGACCAGGGCATCTCATTCTCTCCTGGACCCTTAGCTTCTCCCCTGCACTAACTCTCCCTCAGCATGAAAGTTCTGACCACCTTAAACAAAGCAAAATAACTTCACCAACAGTGAAATAGTGAAATAAACTATAAAATGATTTAATATATATGAAATTTATGTGCACTTGATACATCCATAAATTATGGGGCACCTGGGTGGCTCAGTCGGTTAAGCGTCTGACCGGCTCAGGTCATGATCTTAGGGTCCCAGGATCGAGCTCAGCGTGGGGCTCCCTGCTCAGGGCGGAATCTACTTGAGGATTGCCCCCCCCCCTTCCCATCCCCTCATGCTCTCTCTCTCTCAAATAAAATCTTTTTTAAAAATACATCCCTAAATTATATTTAACGTAAAACATCATTCTATTCCTCAGTGAAAATTAAGGCTAGAGTGGGGCGCCTGAGTGGCTCAGTCAGTTAAGCAGCGTCTGCCTTCAGCTCAGGTTGTGATTCCAGGGTCTTGGGATCGAACCCCACATGGGTTCCCTGCTCAGTGGGGAGCCTGCTTCTCCTTCTCCCTCTACTACCCGCCCCCCCCCCACCGCTTGTGCTCTCTGGCTCTCTCTCTGTCAAATAAATAAACAAAAGCTTTAAAAAAAAATTGAGGCTGAAGTTTTAAGTAACATATACTGCTTTTATAGAAGAAAATGCCAGATTACTAAACAAAAGCTAAAAACTTTGGTTTAAAAGCACTGTGTTTTTACAAGTCTTTATTAACGCTCAATTTCTTTTCCTTCAGTGAAGTCCTGCATTAATGTAATTGTCTAACTCGATTATTTGGTTTTTAAATGTAATAGAAGTAGCTTTCACATTTGCCTGACCCTCTGTCTGTCCCATCTTCCCTCCCGCCTGCCACCATCTGGTCCTGCCCCCTTCCCGTCTGAGCTGCTCCCGGGAGGGTCTGGACTCCCTGCGAACCTCACCCCACCTCCCATGTCTCCTGTGCTTGGCAATCAGACCTCCCCGCCATCAGCGCAGGAGATGTTCCCCAAGGTCACAGCGGCCTCCGGGGTCTTCCAGGCCTATCTTACTCTATCTCCCTGTACTGTTCTGTTCGATGCCAGGCAGCTCCCTGCTTTACCCCCGAAGTGCCCCACTCTGGAGTCTCCTTTTAGCCGTCTGTCATCTCTCATCCTGGCCTGTCCTCAGACGTCGGCATCCCCCAATTTTCTCTCCTGAGTGCCCTTTCTTTTCCCCTTCCATGCAGACCCCTCCGCTGATTCAATTCCATTGATTAGATGATAACCGGCTGGAGGTCCAGATTGAAACTCCACCTATCGTCTCCTGGCCACGCCCCTCCCCACGCCACCACCCCAGCCCCCTACCCTGAGGTTCACCTCTTTGGGTGGTTCCACCACCCAATTAGTAGTCTGGGTTAGAAATGTGGGGAATATTCCCAATCCTTCCTTTCCCTTACCTTCCTTACTCACCCATCCCCAAATCTGAGCCCCTCCTCCTTAGGAGCTCTCAAACCCATGTCCTCCTCTCCACCCTCTTCTTAGTCCCAGGGGTCATCTGGCCTCACCCAGGGCCCAGCTGTAGTCTCCTAACTGGTCTTCCTACTGGCTGTCCCACTCTTGCCACCCCCTCTCCACCCTTACTCCAACCCATCCTCCACACAGGAGTGATTTTCATAAAATGCAAATCTGGTATCAGTCCTCTTTTGGATCAAAGGATCCTCACCACCTTTGGGAACAGATGGCCATCCCTGGCCCAGCCTGCGGCCCTCGTGTCTATGAAGCTAGCTGCCCACCTCTCCAGCTCCTGCCCTGCCTAGCCCATCCTCCCCAACTCGGGCAGGTAACGGTACCCAAGCCTCCAGGTCTCATTCCAAAATCCTACAACTCTGTAACCCGGGCTGGCCAAGGCCTCACTAACCTCTGGAAACGAAGGAGGTCACCTTATTGATAGTAACCCTGACTTTTCTGGCCGTATCTTAAAAGAATTTGGCATCTTACCACCTCCACTCCAAACATTTCTGGGAGTCCCCAGGAGCGTCTCACCGATGTTCACATACAAGTCTAGTTGCCACCTAGTGGTCTGCTGGGCACTTGTGGAGGGTGGCATGTTGCCTTCTCCGCCTGCATTTCACCCTTCCTGAATGTGTACTAGCCAAGCAGTTCCAATTGTCCTGACTCATCTCAATTGTCAGGGGGGATCCTGATTGGTTCAAGCCAGGATTTCTCAACCTCAGCACGGTGGGACATTCTGGGCCAGCCAATTCTGTGCTGGGCCTGGGGCCTGGGGCTGTCCTGTGCATTGTAGGCTATCTAGCAGCATCTCTGGCCATTATCACTAGATGCCAGTCACACACACTCTCCCATTGTGACAACATGTCTTCAGCATTGCCAAACATCTCCCGGGGGGGACAAAACTGCCCCTGGTTGAGAACCACTGGTGTAAGCTAATCACATAATGTCATTCCCTTCCACATATGACCTAAATTGGTCTAATGAGAATGAAGTTCAAGAACTGCGTTCAGTGTTCAGTCCTTCTGTTTTCTCACCTGCTTGATGTAGCCTAGGATTGGGGGCGGCCATCTTGCAGACGCAAGGGGAGCCAGCTGTCGGATGAAGCCAATCTCATGGCAATAAAGCAGAGGTGAAAAGAAATCAGGTCTTGACATCCTTGGACCTCTAGATTAAACTGCCTGAAGCTCACTGCATTGCTGGACATTTCCAGATACTAAGCCTATGAATTGCCTCTATTATTTATATCGTTTATAATCCTATTACTTACAGTAAAAACCATCATTGCTACATTGTCTACCCAGGCCAGATCCACAGCCTAACATAGGACCCTGCACCATCACTTGCCATTTCTACTCGTGCCATTTCCCAGCGGGCTCTGATCTCCTCCCTGAGCAGGGCTCCTGTAGGCAGTACTTCCCCATGGGCACCGAACCCTCAAGATGCAAAGCCATCAGCAAGTCCAGAGCAAAGAGAGAGAGAGTCTCTCCCTCCCTTTTGTGTTACATTCTGGGAGAGGATCTCAGAGCTCATTGCTCTAGCCACAAAATTGTTCAGCCTTCATGAAATGGATATTTTGCTTTTATTAGCATTGCAGCTCTCTCCCAAGGGCAAGATATGAGTTCATGGGACATGGCGAAGGACCTATTTAAGTAGTAGATAGCACCTCATATTAGACCTTCTTAGCCTCTCCAAGGCCAACCAGGAGCTTTCTAATCTTAGAGCACATTCCTTCCCAGAAGGTCTCTGAATCTCTCACTGAAACACACTATAATTTGTTAGACCATTACTGGTGTATCAATTAGCCTGTGCCAGTTTAGCCTGCAGTAACGAGCAGTCCCCAGACCTCAGTGGCTTGCAGCAACAGGAATTTGCACATTTTCAATATTATATTTGTAAAATAAACATAATGGTTCTTTTTTTTTTTTAAAGATTTTATTTATTTATTTGACAGAGATAGAGACAGCCAGCGAGAGAGGGAACACAAGCAGGGGGAGTGGGAGAGGAAGAAGCAGGCTCCCAGCGGAGAAGCCTGATGTGGGGCTCGATCCCAGAACGCCGGGATCACGCCCTGAGCCGAAGGCAGACGCTCAACCGCTGTGCCACCCAGGCGCCCCTACATAATGGTTCTATATGTAAATTCACTCAAGATTCATAACCCCCTTTCATATAATGGTTTCTCGATGCCACAGTTCTTCATTTCAATTCATCTCTTAATCAGTGGAATTCCATGAGCAGGTAGTTTTTCAAGAGATACGTGGGGGTGCCAGAGTCTCGGCATATTTTCCTCTTCGTGAAAGACCATTGCCTTTAGACTTGAGTGGCAATTTGCCTGAGTGAGAACCTGTTGCGTCGTATGTCTCTCGGAACTCTGTCGACAATATTCCACTAACGTTTGCTACTGGATGTTACTGGGGATTAGCCTCAGGCCAATTGATACTGTTTCCACCCTTGTGAGCGGCTTGCTTTTTCTGCCTGTACGTCTATATGATTCGTTCTTTTTAGCTTGAATACTTAATCACTTCGCTGGGATGTGTTCTTTCCAGAACATAAAGTGCCCTTTCGAACTGTATACACAGATCTCTCTTCATTGGAAAAAGTTTTCTTTTCTTTTTGATTTTTTTTCTACTCCATTTATTCTGTCTACTTCTCCTGAAACAACAGTGGCGTATAGGCTGCTGTGCTTTGGTCTGTCTTGAGCACTACCTACTTTTTTCTATCTGTTCTCCAATTCATTTCAGGAGATTTTTCTCATTCTTATCGACTATGCATCTGACTCTGCTTTAAAAAAAATCTGCTCTATTTTTCTTTTTTTTTAAGATTTTATTTATTTATTTGACACTGAGGGAGAGAGGGAGCACAAGCAGGGGGACTGGCAGGCAGAGGGAGAGGGAGAAGCAGGCTCCCCACTGAGCAGAGAGCCCGACGTGGGGCTGGATCCCAGGACCCCAAGATCATGACCTGAGCCGGAGGCAGACTCTATTTTTCTGATCGCCAATAAGGTTTTTGTCTTTCTAACACATTTATTGTTACCCTACATTTCTGGTTTTTGATCTTTATCAGCTCACTTTGGATCTCTTTCCTTTGTCTTAATGTTGCTTCTTCAATCTCTTTGCTCTGAGCTCTTCCGTTTCCCCTTGAAGAGTTCATGTTCTCATTAATTTCTTTGTGATTGCGGATGGAATATTTTTCCAAAGTGTTCCTCTGTTTCCTGAAGTAATTCTTTATCTGGAATACATTCTTCATCAGCTCCTTACTTGTCTTATGTCTTCTCTCCTTTCTCTATTGTAACAGAGTTCTTGATGAGTCTTTTCTGTTTATTACTCATGTTTGGGGGAAGTTTTCTGTAGGCCAGTGATTTCCTTGAGAATTATGTTGGGGAGATATGGATGAGTGCACCAGGCTAGCTGGCAGCCTGAAGCACCGTGTTCTCTGTCCAGGGTCATAACATCCCTGTTTCCTGTGACCCTCAGATTCCTTCATCCCACCTTGAGATGCACAGGAAATCTTTTGGCACTTCCCTCTTCTTTGAATGTCCTTCCTACTGTGTTTCTATTTTCTAAAATAATTTTCAAAATCAGCTGTACTTAAGTAATATGGGCTCAGAGTAGAAAATTCAAAAATTCATACAGGGTGAAAAGAAAAAAAAAAAAAAAGGAGGAAAACACCCATGATCTCACTGCCCAGAATTTAATACACTAACCGGAGGTTTCAAAGGCTCCATTTCAGACAGTCCCCCTCAAAAACAGTTCTCATTGTTTTAGTCTTTGCTAACCTGATAAGTGAACCTTACCATTTTTCTATTTTCTATTTATTTGATTGGTATTAAAGTGTTCATAGGTTTATTGGTCATTGTATTTCTACTTTGTGAATCCTTAGCTGCTTGCCTTTCCCTGATTTTCTCTTTTTTTTTTTTTTTAAAGAATGGTCCTTTTTTATTTTTTAATTTTTTTTTTAGATTTTATTTATTTATTTGACAGAGACAGAGACTGCCAGCGAGAGAGGGAACACAAGCAGGGGGAGTGGAAGAGGAAGAAGCAGGCTCATAGCGGAGGAGCCTGATGTGGGGCTCTATCCCATAACACCGGGATCACGCCCTGAGCCGAAGGCAGACGCTCAACCGCTGTGCCACCCAGGCGCCCCTCCCTGATTTTCTCTTAATATGTTCATAGTCTCTTAATGATGTATGGGGGCTCTTTGCATTTTAAGGATTTTTTTATGTGTGATACAACGATTTCTCTAGCTAGAGCAGCTGGTTAGCGGGCAGGCCGCTTGCTGAGTTGCTGTCTCCTGGACTGAGATTCCACCACTGGATGCTGGCAGTTGCCAAAAGCACATGGGTGAAAAGCAGAGGGTCCTGGGAGGCTGGGAGGTAGGACAGAGGAGACAGACACTGGGAGCTGAGGGGAAAACAGGTGCAGCAGAGTACTCCGACTGGGTCTCCGTATGGGTCGTACTAACCCATATAGACACAGGCTGCGGGCGGGATTTGACCCACCTGTTGTAGTTTGCTGTGGTTTGCAACCCCTGCTCTAGAAGAGCGAGACATACAATACAAGACAACACAATACATATACACATATGTGCATACAATGTCAGATTCTTGAGATGCTACAGAAAAATAAGTCTATAAAGCAGGAAAGAGGGACAAAGAGTGCGGGTAGGGAGATAGGAGTCATAATTCTAAGCAGGAAAAACCTCACTGAGAAAGGACCATCAGAGGAAGACTTGAAGGAAGTGAGGGAGCCAAGCCATTCAGGTGTCTTAGGAAAGAGGTTCTGGGCAAGGGGGAACAGCATGCTCAAAGACCCTGAGGCAAGAGTGTGCCTGGTGTGCTGGAGAACAGCAAAAAGGCCAACTTAGTTGGAATGGAGTTATCAGGGAAGGAAGGAGAAACTTGTAGGAGATGAGGACAGAGAGGTAATGGGGCAGATCATGCAGGGTGGGAGTTATCCACTCTGTCCACGCATTAGGACCCCCGGGAGTCTTCCTACACTCCCGTAAATTGCGACTTAATTGGCCCAGTTCCAGGCATCTCTACTTCTTTTAAAGATTCCAAATGGTTCTAATGTGAAGCCGGAGTGAAGAACCAATCATGTTGAGCTGTGCAGGCTCTTGTGAGGACATGGACTTCTTTTCCGAGGTGTATGAGAGTATGGAATGGGGTTCGGGTGATTCTGATGGAGAAATGATGTGATCTGAGTAAGCTGGGGAGGGAGAGAGCCATTTAGGATTCACAGGGGATGTCTAAGTGAAGATCTTGAATGGGCAGAGGAACGCACTAGTCTGGGACCCAGAAGAGAAGCCCAGGCTGGGGACGTAGCTTTGCTAATCATCAGAACAGAGATTGTCCTCAAAGCCATAATATTGAATATGATAACCAAGGGAAGAACTGTGATCAGAGAAGAGAGGAAATCCGAGGAAGGAGTCCTGAGACGTCTCAGCATTTTATTTATGATGATTTCCTAGAGAAGGTCCTAAATGTGTACGTGGTTAAATCTATATAGGTTTTGACTTTGATGTCGTATTTTAGAGTTCTTTCTCACCCAAAGATTATATGGCTATTCATTAACGGTTCTTTCGTGATTTAACTTTTTCACATTTAATGATGCCCAAATCTTTATTCCTTCACACCACCTCCCAATCAACGGAACCAGAATTCCTTAGAGAAATGGCTGATTCCAAGTCTGGGGTGGAGAAAGTACAAAATGAGCCTGGAACATCTTGCAAAGAAGGGCTTAAAAATTGATAGGAACGGGTCAAAGGGCACGGGACCCAGTGGCCAAATCAGAAACAATTTGAGCTTCAAAATGAATAATGACAGTAATGGGTGATGGCCCAGTGAGTAACAGAATCCATGAGTCCACACTAAGTGAAAAGGAGAGAGAGGGAAGAGGGCAGAGAGAAGAGAGGGAGAGAAAGCTCTGGCTTACAAAAATATGTCAACTAACAGACAACGAATGGTAGAGTTAGAAAATCGTCATGTTCCAGCAACCCTAGTAACAATTAATTTAGGTAAAAATGGGTAACAGATATTTACACAGCCTCAACGTATCCAACCCCCTATAGATTTTGTATTAATCACACACACACACACACACACACACACACAGAGTAACTTCACAGCGGAGAAATCTGTTAAACACTACCTAACCAAGTGATGGATCAAAGTTGACATCAACAATGGAAAAAACCTGCCCTGTGTACCCCCCAAAGTGATGCACCGGGAAGGACATCACGTGCCCACAAAGTGCAGAGCCTGACTCTAGTCCTGAAGAAGTACTAGATACACACGAACGGAGGGGGATTCTTTGACGCTACTGGCCTGTATATGTCAAAAAATACCAGTAACATGAAAAACAAAGAAACACTAAGGAATTACGCCAGATTAAAGGTAACTAAAGACCTGAACAATAAATGCAGTGAATGAACCTAGATTGGATCCCGGATGGAACAGGGAGAATGCCTATGAAGGTTATTTACTGGGAAACCTGGCAAGATTTGAATATGGACTAAGTATTAGATTAAGAATATTGTATCAATGTTAAATATTTTTTTAAAGATTTATTTATTTATTGGGGGCGGAGCATGAGCAGGGGGAGGGGCAAAAGGGGAGAGAGAGAAAAATCCACAAACAGGCTCCCTGATGAGCAGAGTCCCACATGGGGGCTCCATCTAAGGACCCCGAGATCATGACCTGAGCCAAAGTCAGGAGTCGGACACTTAACCAACTGAGCCACCCAAGCACCCCTCAATCTTAAATATTTTTAATTTGATCATTGCATTGTGGTTACAGAAAAGAATAGCCTCGTTCTCACCGACGTATTTAAGGATAAAGGGTACGTGTTACCTGAATCTTACGCTCGATTGTTATAGGAGAAACAAAACAAAAGAAAACTGTAGTTTCCACAGTTGGGAAATGGAAAAAGCCCAGGTTCGAATGTGTATGCTATAGAGATATACAGAATAAAGCCACTGTGGAATGTTAACTGTTGGTGAATCATTGTGAAGGATATGATGGAATTTATTATACTATTCGTACAACTTTTCTGAAAGTTTGTTAACTTTTCATAACAAAAAGTAAAAACAGAAATACACATAATTAGGAGCTGAGATTCGTTTTTTTTCTGTGCATTTTGAGAAAAGAATCTAATATAGCCATTATTTATTGACTGGTCTATGAAATACCTCCATAATCAATAATAAATCCTCACATACACTTGGATCTGATCCTGCTGTCCTAGTCTGTCCCATGAATCTATCTGTTTTTATGTACCAGGAAATCTGTTTTAATTGTCAGAGTCTTTAATTATATTTAATATCTGGTAGGGCAAGTCCATCCACTTTGCTCTTCTTCAAAATTTTCCTTTCCATGCTTCTAGTCTTCCAGAGAAATTTGCAATCATTTTGTCCAGATTTCCTCAAGAAAACAGATCTCGTTGCAATTTGGATTGGAACGTGTTCATTTGTAGATGAATTGGAACAATGGAAAACTTGTATTTTGATTCTTCTTAGAAGAGTGTTTTCTCTCTCCTTTTGTTTGTCTCATTTTGAGTTTTCCTGCAAAGACTTTCTGTTTTCTATACATAAATCTTTCCCAACTCTTGTTAAGTTCATTCCATGAATTTCGTTGCTGTTGCAAATGTAATATATTTCCGTGATGCGTACTAACGACTTGCTTATTATTGTAGGAAAGGTCTTGGTTTTTACATGTATATTTCTATAGTTTGTGACTGCTTCCCTCCTAAACTCACTTGTTAGCTCTATGACTTTTTACATTGATTTTTTTTGAGGTGTTCAAATTACAAAAAACCATATCCCCTGAAAATGACGATGATAATATTTCCTCCTTGGGAATATTTATGACCCTTATTTTATCTTCTTGTTTAATTCCATTGCTAGAACTTCTGCAACATTATAAGTAACAGCGGATAGGTAGAGGCATCTTTATCTTGTTCCCGAACTTAATTGGGATGTCACTAATGTTTTCACAGTTAATTATGATATTGCTTTGGTTTGAGAGAGATTATCTTTGTAATATGAAAGGAGTGTTCCTCGGTTCTTGCTTTATTTACACAAACATCACCTGGAATGAATGGCACTGTCTTGGAATTTTTCTAAACCTCTGATTTACGGAGCTCTGATGACGTGCCAAGCTCTGTGCCGAGAGTTTTGTAGTCCTTATGTAATCCACGCATGACCCTGACTTTGGACATTATTTTCCAAACTTGAAGATAGGGGAAATGCACAAAAGTCCACAGCTAAGAAGTGAAAAGCATAGGATTTGTCCTCAAGCTTTCTGTCTTTAAAAACCTCAGCTTGGGGCACCTGGGTGGCTCCCACGGTTGAGTGTCTGCCTTCGGCTCAGGCCGTCCTGGCATCGAGCCCCACTGTGGGCTCACTGGTCAGCGGGAGCCTGCTTCTCCCTCTCCCTCTGCTCCCCTACTCCTGCTCTCTCGCTCACTCTCTTTCCCTATCTCAAATAAGTAAATAAAAATTAAAAAAAAAATAAAAACTTGAGCTCTTAAAACAGTGATAATGTGGTTTCTCACTTCAATCTATTAACACAATTAATGCATTAAGCAATTTCCTGCTATTGAACAACATTTGCGTTGCTGGCATCGGTCCTGCTTATATATACAGCAAGTTGTTACTTTACACACACGGCTGTATTCAATTTTCTAATATTTTGTGTCTGTATTTGTGAAACTGGGCAGCAGTTCCTCTTTTGCCCACCTGTCTGCTTGGCTTTGGTGTCATGGGGACAACGCTCGCCCAGTAGAGTGACTCGGCACGCTGCCCCACTACTTGCCATTACTAACCCTACTTAAACACCACTGAGGTGATCTGCTCCTGGAAGGTCTGAAAGAATTCGCCTCTGAAACTCTGAACCGGGCTGGACTCAATACTTTCTTTGACAGTTTTGTTCAGCGTCGTCTGGGATGATTCACCTAATTCAGCTTTTCTACTACTTCTTCAGTCAAACTTGGCAGTGTGTCTTTTCCCAGAAAACTCTCCACTTCATTGAGATTTGCAAGTTCATTAGCATAAAGTTATGAAACCCATTTCTTTCTATTTTTCATTTGCTCCCTCTCATTTCTCATGTCTGCGCTTTCATATTTTCTTCTTCTTGATTAAGCTTGCCGATGGTTTCTCGAAGTCATTGGTCTTTGTAAAGAGCCAGACTCTGACTGTATTTATCACTTCACATTTCCTATTTTCTAATCCATTAATTTCTGGGGGTTTTCATGATTAGCTTCTCCTTGTTTCCTTGGGTTGTGTTGGTGGTGACGGTGGTGGTTTGCTTTTCTCTTTTTCTGGCGTCTGGAGAGAAATGCGTGGCTCATTTATTTTTCTGTGTTGTTATCATTAGCATTCTCGTCTATACTGCCTGTTATTGATGTTTGCATTCCCTCTCAGACCCAAGAGTGACTTAGAAAAGTGATTTTTAATTTCCCAAGTGCTTCAGTGTTTTTGTTCTTTGCTTCTCCTTTGGTTTTAAATTTCTAGTTTTCTTGAATTCCGGTCAGAGAATGGGACCTGTACAATTTGTACATTTTAGAGCATATTGATAATGTCTTTATGACCTGGCGTAAGAATATTCTTAAAATATTCTCATCGGCGATTGAAGGGAATTTCTATCCTCTGTAGAATTCTCTGAGATGACCCCTGAGCAAGCTGGAAGGATGCAAGGCCATGTGACTTTAAATGGTCCCCATGGGCCAGTCAAGACCCGCTTTCTCAACACCAGAGAGAGAGAGAAAAGAGGCTGAGGGTGGGGTCCCACCGATGGCAAAGGCACAGGAGGGAACGGAGAGACCACCCCACCCTGTCGTGCTGTCCATCTTGAGGCAGGACCTAAGGGTGGCCTGGAAGCTCTCCCTTGAGACACCCATGGCAGGCAGTGTGAGGGGGCACGGGGACCCCTCTAGGAGCGTTGTTTGGCTGCTTGGGTTTCTCAATTTTATCTGCTTTTTAAACAGGAAAAGGCAAAGGGGCCCAGTAGCACCTCAGGGTGTCATCTGAACCAGTCAGACTTGCCCAGGACAGGCCTGCTCCTCACTGGCCCTCCTCTCCCGAGTGTGACATGAGAGCTGGGGGGCGAGAGGGAGTCATTTACCGCAAACTCAGAAAGAAGAGAGGCGAATTATCGTTGGCTCCGTGTGTGTTGAAAAAGACAAAGTGCAGTAACAGGCTTCCAGAAATCAAAACGTGAGCGTGTGTGGCCAGCATGGAACTCTCATTAATCTCAGAGGAGCACATCCCAGCCTGTTCCAAACCGTGGCCCACACGCCACCACCTGGCTCCTCGTCCGCATCTCTCCGGGACCGGCCACCTGCCCTTTCCTTGCCCTCCGAATCCCTCTCCCCGCCTCTCTCTTCTTCTGTCCCTCATCCCGGGGCCCCTCCTCTGTCTTCTCCATACTAGATTATGAAGAAAGATCTAGTCCCTTCGGTGACGCCCCCTTTCCAGCCTGAGCCCTGGGCCTTCCTTCTGCAGCCACAGGTCGGTGCTGGTTCACAGGACAGGACGGCCTCAGAGACTCGTTACCTCCGTCTGTCGTCGTTGTCCCTGCACACTTTATTCAGCGAGGGACGTTTTTCCGCCCCCCACCCTCAGGTTAAAAATTGGAACATCGCTTTTTTCTCTCTCTCACTTTCGGGTCATAAAAATTGCTTGACTTCCCCAAACAGGCTCAGTTGGGTAATGGAAAGTGTTCAAGCCCATGCGGTAATAAAATCCTCAAACCTGAGTTTTTATTTTCTCTCCTACCTCAGGAAGGGCAGCCCCCGACATTGGGGGGTGGGGGTCTATAGCGAGGGGTGGGCGGGGCACCGGGCAGGAGTCTTTCCCTCTCTGTCACTGCCTGGCATTTCTCTACCTCCCCCAGTTAACAGCGGTGGCATCTGCCCCTGCAGGGCTGGGGGGAGAGGGAGAAGAGAGGAGAAGTAAGCAGGTAGGCGAGTTCTCTCCTGACAGGTACTGCTAGTCCTGTGATTTAAAGATGATTTCCTTAGGGTGCATTTTCATGGAACCTCCAAGGGCCACACAGGGAACATCTGGCTTCACTCGCTGTGACCGGGGCAAAGCATTTTCTCCCATGGCCCCTTCCCACTTTCCCTGTCACTGGCAGAGGCCTCTTGAGCAAGATTTTTTAACAGCTCTGAGTCAGTTGATGACTTTTCAGTCCCTGGCCCATGAGAAACAGGTGCTCCCAGGCCAGGCCTCAGCAGAAAGGAGCAAGCCAGGCTCCCTCTGCCCTGCCACCTCACCTGAGAACCACAGCCTCTTAGGCCGGCGTTGGACCCCGATCCACTGTGTCCCCCAGTGCAGGCCGTGCAGACCACGCTCTCCCAGGGGCCTGCTCAGTGGCCGTGAGGTGAAGGGAGAGCAAGGCTCACTCACTCACACTCTCCAAAGGGACCCTCCCTCTCCACTCCTCTCTACCCCACAGCCTGGCTTCCCGTACCGGTTTATATCCCTGATCTGGGTAAAGGGCCCAAGATTCACAGAACCAGTTTTTTAACTAAGTCCCTTGTAATTCCACGTATGCCCTCAAACAGCGGCTCACGACTTGGGTGCACACTGAAATCACCTGAGGTGTTTTAAAAAGAGTAATCTCTGGGCCGCAGCCCCCAGATTCTCCTGTCATTGGCTTGGGCTGTGGCCTGGGCATGGGAATTTTTAAAAACTCCACCGATGATCTAGTGAGCGACCAAGAGTGAGAACCCGTGTCTCAGCCCAGTGTTTCTCAAACTTACACGTGCGTGTGAAATGCCCACGCTGTCAGAACCCCGCAGGCTCCCATCCAGCAGGCCTGGCCCGGGGTCCAGAGCCTCCATTGCTAACAGGCTCCCAAGTAAGGCTGATACGTCAGATCCAAGGACCCCTGTGAGCGTCAAAGACTAGAATATCTGTGCGACTTGGTGAAACTCGGCTTTGTTATTTTTTTTAAGTAGACTTTATTTTTTAGAGAATTTTGTGCTCACAGCACAACTGAGCAGAAGGTACAAAGATTCCCACTCTGTGCCCTGCCCCCCTACATGCACGGCCTCCCCCGCTATTAACCCCTCCCCCACGGTCTGTGCAAGTGTACCTTAGGGTTCGATCTTGGTCTTGTTCGCTCCATGGGTTCTGACAAATGTATAATGTAAACAGGGACATGTGTCCACTACTCTAGTATCCTACAGAGTGGTTCCACTGCCCTGTAAATCTCTATGCTCCACCTACTCACCCCTCCCCACCTGAGGGTTTATCCCAAACCACTTAAAATTGATTTCTAACACCTTCTTCCATGTTGATGATTTTCACAACCCTAGGAAGTCCTCTTCCTAAACAAAGAAGGCCGTACTGGCTCTATAGCAGAGTTTCCCCAACTCAGATGGTCTCTGTGCCGGCGGCTGTCCTGTGCAGTGTAGGACGCTTACCAGCACCCCAATTTTTACACACTGGCTGCCAGTAGCAATCCCCTCACCAAGTTGTGACAACCAAAAATTTCTCCAGACATTACCAAACATTCCCAGGGGGGCCAAAATCACTCCCCCAGTCCAGAACCACTGATTCATAGCAACACAAAGAGCTTGCTGGAATTTAAAAGTTTTTCTATTTAAAATTTCATTCACAGATGCATTATACTCTTGAGCCAATACTATTGTGTGCCACATGGAGTTTCAGCAGTGAGGACACAAAGGTGAACAAACCAGATGCTTGTGTAATAATGTAACATCAAGTAGTGAGGATCCACAGGCAAGTAAATGAAAAAATAAATAAAGCAGGACGAGGGAATATTGATGGCCTGGAGCGGGAGCCGGCCGGCAGGGAAGTCCCATCATGAGGAGGCAAGGAAAGCCTCCTTGAGGAGGTGACTTTTGAGCTTTCGGGAAAATGAAGTGAAGGTGAGTCGGGTAAACATGGGTGAGGGCAGAGGCCAGGGTGTTCCAACCTAAGGGAAAAGTTGATGCAAAGGCCCGGAGGTCAGAGTGTGATTTAATCCCATATAAAATCTTAGGCTGGGCTGAGGATGAAGGGTTCGTGCTCCTTTCTTTCCCGCAGACCGTGAGAGGAGCAGGGTCTCAGAAGGTGATTCTGCCCTGTTCAGGTGAAACCTCAGGAGTCTCCGCTTTCCCCCCTTTACTCATATACCCATGTTATTCAATTTCTCTATAGCTTTTCTTAGTGTCCTTAATCTGTCGAATACAAGGATTCATAGGTTTAAAATCCTCACTAATACCATGGATTTGAGAATTTCTACTTTTGTTTGTAATAGTTTTTGTTTTCTGTTTTTTAATGACCTGTTACTTGTTTCATAAAAGTTTATGGTGTATCTTTACTGTAGAGTGACATTTTTTATGATGGTCAGTTAGCCGCCGTAGAGTACGTCATTAGTTTTGATGCAGTGTTCGATGATTCATTAGTTGCATATAACACCCAGAGCTCATCACAAACATATATTGCTCGATATAAAATAGCAATCTTCTTTGCATTTTCCCTTAAATTCTACTTCATATGCTTCTAATATTGCTACTTCTGCTTCTTTTTTGTTTGCATTTCTTGAGTATAATAATTTCCCATTCATTTATTTTTCACCTTTCTCTAACACTGTATGTTTCTGATAAACAGAATATACTTTGATATATTTTTTTACACCATGTAAAAGTTTTCATCTATTAACGGTAGAATGTCATACATTCATATTCGAACGAAACTTGTATGTTGGGCATATTTTTGTAATCGTCTTCTGTGCTGTGTTTTATCTTTCCTTGTTGTTTTCTTCTTCTGAATTTTGTTCTGTTGATCCATTTTTCTTGGCTCCCTTTTCTGTAATAATTTGATACTTACGTCCCTATAGAGTAAAACAAAATATTGAAACCAAAAAAAAAAAAAAAGGCTACCAATTTCAAGAATTAAATAGTGTAAATAACTACACTGAAGTTACAGGAGATATTGAGGGCACTTTTATTTCCTTCTTGGCTTTCCCCTCATCCTGAATTTTTGTTGGAATAATTATATGTTTGATATTTACACTTCTTTTCCTTAAAGAATTACCCATGTTCCAAAACATAACCGTGGAACATAATCGTGTTCCGAACAATGATTTAGACATTATTCTCTACTGGTTTCATTACTCACGGTTGTTTCTTTTGTGCCACTCCTTTCATTTTTGGGTTCTTTATTTTGACTCATTTCTCAGTTGATTGGTGAACCTTTTGGGGCATTGTTTTTCAGGCAGGTTACGTGAGTCCTTACATGTCTAAGAATATCTTTCTTTTGACCCATATATGAATGACATCTTAGCTATGTACAGAATTCTTCACAACTTGTTGCTTCTCAAAATTCTACAGAAATTGTTTTTTTTTGTTCTCTTCTAGAATTTAGAGTTACGTAAACATAAGTAACGTCTGGGACAAGTCAATGTGTTTTCTGCCTTTGTGTTTCTACCCTACCTATATACTGAAAGTGTAATTCTTTTATCCTGGGAACTTGAGCTTTTATAAAGCTGTAGGGATGCATGGGCCCCTTTATTTTAATTTTGCCCCTTAATTCTGATGGCTCACGTCTTCCTTCACATCAGAGAAATGTTCTTCTATTATTTCTTTGATTATAGAAATAGTAGATTACAGTATAGTTAATAAAATCTTTAACTAGAACCTTTCCTTTTGGAATTTTTTTGTTCAGTTTGATTGAAATACAATTGACATACAACATTGTGTAAGTGTAAAGTGTACAGCGTAATGATTTGATTTGCATAAAGTGTGAAATGGTTTCCACAGTAAGTTTCGTAAACATTCCGTCACCTCATTTCATAAACATCCGTCACCTCATACAGTTATAAGAAACGAGAGAGGAAGAGAGAGAAAATGCTTCTTTCTTGTGATGGGAGCTTTTAAGATCTACTCTCTTTGCAACTTTTAAATATACCACACGGCAGTGCGAGCTATAATCCTCGTGTTGCACATCACATCCCCAGTACTTACTTATACCTGGATGTTTACTCTTTTGACCACCTTCCTCCAATTCCCTCTCCCCCTCCACACCTCTGGTAACCACAGATCTGATCTCTTTTTCTGTGAGTTTGTTTTTAAGATTCCACGTATAAGTGAGATCATACAGCATTTCTCTTTCTCTGTCCTAATTAGAAACGTTAAATGAGTATACAAAATCTCCATTAGTGGTCAGCTCATACTAGGCTCAATAAATATATATCGAATGAATAATAAACGAATGAATAAATGCATCTTTTATCCTCCTTCTTGGTTCTCTTCCTTTTCCTCCTATACAAAGTTTGGGTCACCTGAATTCTGTTTCTTCTGCTTTCCCTCTTCTCTTTAGTCCTTTTCTAGTAGATACTTAGTAGAAATTTGCAAGCTAGTATTCTAATATTGTTTGGTTTCATGCTATTCATGGTTTATACTTTTTAAATTTTATAATAGTGATTTTTCATGAAAAGGAATTTTTGTAATTGAGATTATTCTTTTCCCGTAGGTACAATTAAACTTGCAGAAACTATAAAGAAAGATATAATATTTCTTTTCATTTCATTTTGTTTTCTTTTATTTCTTGCAGTAACGGTTCCACAGAGGAACATCTGTTCAGTTTCCTTGGTGTAGCTGTCCCTGGGTAGCTAGCCTCAAAAGTGCACGCCGCCCAAAGCCCCACCTCCTACTATCCCTGCCCTTGTGGGTTCTCCCATAGTGAGCCAGGGATGACCTGTGAGACCCATGGAGGCTTGCAACTATGCAGATATGATGGTGTGTGACTTTTGAGGCTAGATTATAAAAAGGCCCTCTGGCTTTCTCCTTGGGCTCTGGGATCTCTCACTCTGGGGGAGGCCCACCATCGTCATGAGGATGGTCAAGCAGCCCTGTGTAAGGGTCCACGTGGGAAAGAAAGAAGGGGTCCTGCCCACAGCCGGTGCCAACTTCCCAGCTGCGTGCGTGAATCACCTTGGAAGCATATCGTCCCAACCTGCCAAGCTTTCAGATGACAGCAGCCCGAACGACATATTGGAGGACCACCCTCATGAGCGTCCCCAGGACAGAGCCATCCCACCATCCCTCTCCCAAATTCCTGACCCACATAAATTGTGAGAGATCATAAGTGTTTATTATTGTGTTAGGCCACTGCATTTTGGGGTAATTTGTTAGGCAACAAGAGAAAATTGATACAGTCCCCTTATTTTGAACTACTTGCTCATTTTGATAAATGTTACTTTCCCTCTGTTTACCTAGTATTGAGATTTGAGATCTGTTCTGCCAGAGAGCATGTGGGTCTCTATTCAACTCTTTCATTCCTTGGGGAGGGAGAAGAGAAAGGCTGAGCTGGGCCGTAGCTTTACTTTTCCTGTGCAGAGGTCTATCTGGTCATGACGAGCACAGACGTTTCTGTGACTTAGGAAGTCCGGTGGAAGGGTTTTCTATATCGGTATATTTGAGTGCTGGTGGTAGTAGGGGCTTCTCCCTGCTCCCAACCATTACAGCCAGGAAGCTCCCCAGTCCTCCTTTTCTCCATCTTTGCAGTCATGAAGGCCCAGTGTTGGTCTTCTTGCTTTCTCGCCTAGGTCTTCCTGGCCCCTGCAGCGAGTCTCCCAGGGACTGCTGCAGGCCCCGGCGAGTTCACATGGCAGGGCATTCAAGAACCAAATGCCCCCTTTCCCGCCATGAAAACCATCCGTCTCCATCAGATTAGCTCCCCAGACCACGGAGTTGAAACTACATTCTCAGCTGAAGCATTAGGGCCAGAACAGGAATGAAGAACCGCACCGGAAGAAGGACCTCTGGGAGACAGTAGGGCCTCACCTAGAAAAGTTGAACACTCACACTCACGTATCTCATGACCTACTTCTAAAGAAACTCTGGAATGTGTTCATCAGGACACAAGAACATTCTTGGTGGTCCTGCTTCTGGTAGGGAAAAAAAAACCGGGAAACAATCAAATGTCCACCCACTGTAGAATGCATAGACACATCAAGGTATGCTTCTTACATACAATGAGATATTATTTAGTAGTGAAAGGATGAACCACAACTCCACACCTGTTGTGGAATCTCAAAATTCATAATGTGGAGCAGAAGAAGCAAGTGGAAGGGGAATGACGCCATTTACAAAATGGCAGGCGACACGAAATACTGTTTTGTTTAGGGCTACATTTCAATGCGGGAAACAGAATAATAAACTCAAAATTGAGACGGATAGGAAGAAAGGAGGGGACAGTTGAGGCAAGTTTCACTGGGTCGGGGCCAGGCCTGGCTGACTTCATTGGCTCACCCTGAGGGCTGGTTGCAGGGTACTTGCTCTACTGTTATTCTTTAAACCTCTCCACATACTTACATGCTCTTTCATATGTAAGAAATACTTCACAAGGTGACAAATCGAAAAGATTTTAGTTCTGACAGCTTCATGACTCAGCTCTTTCCAGGGGTGGGGGGGTATCCTTCTGGCCTGGACATTCGCTCCCCTCCTCCACCCTCCCTTAGAGTCTCAAAGACAGCTGCCCCTCCCCCTGTGGGGAACCTCACCCCTTCCTCAGGGTCCTCAGTCTCAAAAAGCCCCTCAGTTGGCCAGATTGGCACTGGGTCAACATCTCTTGGGCCCGTGCTCAGCTTGTCCCTGGACTGCCTTAAATATGAGGCAATAAATTCCTTCGTGTGCGTGAGCTCGTGTGAGTGGGATTTCTGTCACTTGCAACTAAAAGTATCCTGAATAATACATAAGATTTGTTAATTGGGCCTTTCTCAGAAGGTACAGGATCTGTCTGACACGAATAAGAAGGTCTGAGAATTTTTTTCTAGATCTTTCAAAGGGCTGGTTTCTGAGTAGGGGACTTATCACTGACTCTGTAGTCAGGGAAGCAGGGGCCGCTGGGCAGCTGCTGGCCTGAGAGCCAGAACAACCAGGTCTGTCAAAGAGTTGGGGCCTGAACCAGCTGGCTGGTTACAGACCCTCAGCCTTCCTTCCAGAACCTCAGATGCTTCGCCTGTTAACTGGGAAGTTTGGACCAAACGAAGCTCACATTCATTTTAACTTCACGGTCCCTAGATTCCTACCTGTAAGCACTTACAGAGTGTGAGGACCCCTGATGAGTGATAAGGTGACTTCGGGGACGAGGGTCACTAAAGAGGCTGTGCTCTCCTTGAGGAAACAGGGCCACACAGCACCCAGGCAGAGAGCGGCACTGGGAGAGACTGGCTCAAGGACCCAGGTCCCCGGCACGGAGGGCAGCATACACAGGTCCGGGGAGAAGTCACCTGCAGAGGGGGTGGGAGCTGGGAGTGTCCCCTAGAGCCAAATGTTTTGTGGATTCAGAGAAGGCTCAGAAGGTTCTCCCTGCCTGTTTCTGGAACCAGCCTGAGGTCTCACCTAGGACCAAGGTGGGCTGGGGAGAGGCGAGACTCGGGGGTTCGGATCTGGAGGAACATGGCAGGCTGAGTGCAGTCTCCGGTGGGGATGGGGCGCTGTGTGGAGCTGAGGGTAGAGGAGTTAGTGAAGCATGCGCTATCTGGAGGGTGTGCTGCGCCCACTCCCTGGGCGTGAAGCTCGCTTTCCAGATGCAGGCGTGGGGGTCCCCATCAGACCCCCTCCAGTGCCAAATGTTCAGTCCGTAGAAAGCTTAGGGATGTTCTCACAACAGGCCCCCAGCCGCTGTGCTGAGTGTGACCCAGCTGGGCTCTGACAGAACCCAAGGCAGGCCACTGTGTCCCCTGCCCCACGCCATCTGGCACCTGGCATTTAGAAGATACGGGAGCTGGTGGTTTGTGGCAGGGCCAAGGAATGGAGGTGGGAGGTAAGAGTGAACTTGTTCAAAACAGATACCCCACTGCCTGACATCCCAAAGAGGGAGCTGGCTTCCAGCAGGGCCCCCTAAAGCTAGCCCCACAGCCCTTGGTCCTTCCCCTCACGTCATGGCTGGCCTGGCCAGACCCGTGGGTGCTGCCCCCAGATGAGACGGGCTGCAAGGACGCAAACACCCCTGCCGGTCCCATGGCTGGAAGCTCCCCGCATTCAACTGCCCCAGGGGGCCCAGCAAGTGTGTGCGACCTGGTCCATGTCTTTGTTTGCTGGACACAAGGGGAAAAGAAGTTTCCCTGGGGGACGTTGCCGCCTCAAATTGGCTTGAAATCCTGTTATTGAGACACTGGTTCTGCTACAGTCTCCCACCTAAGTCCCCACAGGTCTGTCATCCCCCTGAGCCACTAGCCTCGCCACCGCCAGGAGGGTCGGAGCTGCAAATGCCCACAAGCACGCCCCATGTGGGCCCACCGTGCGCCCGCCACGCGGCCAGGCGGCCCTGCAGCCTGGCTCCGACATCCTGAGGCCTCCAGGCCTGCAGCGGCCTTTCCGCAGCCCAGGAGCAGAGGCTGGGATCCAGGCCCCAGTGCCTCCCATTCCCCGGGGTGGGTAGCGTTGGAGCACGGCTGCCGGCCTCCGCTGGGAGCCCAAGTCCCCACCTGAGGCAGGCAGATCTCTCCAGGAGCTGTTCCAGAACACGCAGACTCAAAGGCTCGCTCCTCAGCTTGAGAGCGTGTGAGTTATTTCTCATTCAGATAAAATGGGACGTCAGAGCTGGCGGTGGGACTCGGTGTTGTGGAACCGTGGCCCAGAAACGGGAGCCGCACTCCCAGTCTTGGGGGTTATGGCAGCCGGGCCCCGGCGGGGTCTGGGGAGGACTCGAGCGTCCTTTTCAGCCAGCAGTGAGGACGGAATCCACTCCGCCTCTGTCCTGAGCACATGCGTGATTTGCGTCAGGCTCGGGAGAGAAGGAGGCCCCCGTCAGAGAGCCTTGCGGGCAGTCTGGGGCCCCAGTCACAGGGATCAGCCTGTCCGAGACAGACGCCCCGGTGCCCCTTGCTGGGGGAGGAGCGGCCCGGGAGACAGATGCCCGTGTGCTTCCCCGGCCCTCGCCCCCTCAGCGTGTTGTGGCAGGGAGGGACAGAGACTGGGGAAACCAGTCAGCCATTCTCAGTGAGTCAGGTCTTTGGCAGGCGGCCCCCAACCCCAGGGCATCTCTGACTCAGCCTGCTGACTGACAGACAGGGGACTGACAGACAGGAGGCAGTGAAAGTGCCGGGAAAGGGCGGCACTGAGGGCAGACTCTGCTCCCAACTTCCCCAGAAAGCCTGTGTGAGGCACCCCATGAGGCCCAGCCCTGTGGGGCGCTCTGTGTCCCGCTTCACCTTGCTCCTACTCCTTCCATCCCTCCTCAGCCTGAGAGGTGAAGCAGATGAGTGAATCCTGAGGGACAGACAAAGGCACCCCCTTCGCAGTGGTCCCCCAACTCCAGGGAAGACATCAGTCTGCCCCTCAAAGGACGGGACACTCCAGTGAGGGTGGGGTTGATGCTGAGGGCTGAGGAAAGATCACTTCCTGGCCCTCAACCTTTCCACACCCTGCCACGGGCCCCACCCCGCAACCAGTTCTCTAGGTGCTGCTCACCGCCAGCGCCAGCGTGGGGCCAGCCCTGACCCCGAGGTCGTTTTCTTAAGCATGCGTGCCTCATCGGCTTCCCCCACCCTGTATTCATGCTGCCGGTTTGGCCCCTCAGGACACACCTTATGTTCACTTCTCCAGTGTGAGCCCACACATGCCCTGACTCTCCTATACATTCACGTCACTCCACCCAGCCTCCCAGGGGCACAGCCCAGCCTGCCACTGCCAAGAAGCCCCCCAGGCTCACCCCGAGCCCCAGGGCCACCTAAAAGCCAGAGGAAGGCTGTTCTTGCTCTGGTTATCCCAGAGTCCGAGGAAGGGACTGCTAGTCCTTTTGTTCAGCTCTTTCCCTGCCACCTCACAGGAGGGGACAGGGGAGGCCACGCCTGACAGCTTCTGTACCAGTGCCCCGGGCTCCCGAGGCAGCCATCCTTCTGCTGTCTGCACTGAGCCAGGAGAGGCCCAGGCCTCCTGCGAGCTGCACACGGGGGCCCTCCTTGCGCCTCCTCTTGCCAGGAGAAAACCCCAAGAAATAGCATCTGTTTGAGGATTCCAACTTCTAGCTGTGGGAACCTGGACGAGTCACTTAGCACTCTGAGCCTCAGTCTCCTTATCTGCATAAAGGATAAATGGGGCCTGGAATACAGATAAAGATGAATGAAGACTATCTCTTCTTGTTTTACTATTACTGACCCAAATGCAGAGCACTGATTTGCAACCTCCCTACACATCCCTGGGCCGCTTTGAAAAGCTCTGGAAGCTATGAACTCACCTCCAAGAGGGCTCATCACACAAACATTGTAAATACAATACTAGGGGCGTCAAGACCCCCACAGCCCGCCATGGATCTCACGTTAGAAACTTGTTCCAGTAATGCAGTCCGGGGTCGGGCCTGGGGCTCGGGGCTCAGTCTGAGGCCAGCGATCGTGGTCACTCGGCCTGTAACAAGTGCTTTGTCTGCACCACTGACTGTCTACCCGGGAGCAGCGCCCTCAGTCTGTGCAAGGCAGAAAAGAGATCCCGTGTGGCCTTGGTCTCTCGTCTAGGCCGGGCCTGGGGACGGCAGAGCCGGGGAGGCCGGTGGGGTGTGCAGCTCCCCCTCCAGCCCCCAGCAGGCTTCCGGCCACCCCCACAGCATCTTGGCTCAGGCAGCTCCCGAGGCGTGGAGGCCTCAGAGGGCCATGGTCCCAGGCGAGGCTCCTCACCTCCTTGCGTCTCTTGCCCAAGACAAATCTGCCATCTGTTTTTATGTTGTTTTGTATGCATGAAATACAACAGGCCTACAGAAATAATGCATGGGAATATATCAATGTATAGTACAGAACACATTTTTTAAGCAGACACTACCGTAACTCCTGCCTGTATCACCGGGGTCAGGAAAGAACTCTGCCTCGGAGGGGACTGGCCTTCACGGTAATTACTGCCTGGCTTGTCATTAGAGTTTTACCCACCAGCGTACGCATCCCTGGCAATATACTTAATTTTGCCTTTTTAAAATAGACATACCTCAAATTTTATGTCTGACTTCTTTCGATCAATTTTATTTGTGCGACGAATCCATCCCAATGGTGGGCTGCAGTCCGTGGATCTGGTTGCTTCGTGGCTGTCGGGGCAGAGCTCTTGGGTGACTCGAAGCTTCCTGCCCCTGGTGGATCGCTGTGCGTGATTCGTTCCCGGCACATGTGAGTGGGACGGTGAATACACGTTTCACCTGGTGATTGGGCCGTATTACACGGCAAAGGTGAAGGGAGTTTGCAAATGTGATTAAAGCTCCTGATCCACTGAATTTCCGTTAATCCAAGACGATCCTGACGTAATCAGAGGCGTAGAGCTCAGAGACAGAGCGGCCAAGATGCCATCCTGTGGCCTCGAACAAGCAAGTCGCCGTGTGGTCAGGGGCCACGCGGCAGGAAGAGCAGGCGGCCTTTAGGAGCTGAGGGCCTCCCTTCTACAGCTTCAGGGGTCAGCATTCTGCCAACAACCTGGGAGCTTGAGCCAGAACCCCAAGCTCCAGGTGAAAATGCAGCCTTGTGAGACCCCAGGTGCAGGATCAGCTGAGCGAGGCCCGGGCTCCTGGCCCGTGGAAACGGTCACACTCTGACGTCTGTCTCCAAGGCCCACGTGCAGAGGGCCGGAGGGTAATCCCAGGACAGCTCGAGGAGCTTCCGCCAAGCTATCTGCCGAGCGCTTCAGCATCTTCCACTGCCCTGGCCGTGTGTGAGACCTCCCGTTGCTCCACTTTCTCACCAGCACGCGCCCCTCTCATGCATCCCCATGCTCTCCTCGCCCGGTGCCAGGGGCGGATACAGGCCCAGGAGCAGTGGCCAGGAGTCCCCCGGGGGGAAGGGCAAGCACTCTGCCAGCCCCTAGAGGCCTCCATGGGAAGTGAGCCCCTCTCCAAGGAGGCTGTGCTTCGCGTCTCATTTAAGCCCGCTCAGTCACATGCAAGCCTGATTTGATCCTTCTGTTTTGTGGATTAAAAACTGAGGCAGAGACACACTAAGTTCCTTGCTCAGTAGAATTGGGCTTGAGGTCACATCAGACACCAAAGATATTTCTGCAACAAGAGAATTAGGGGTCTCCCGAGTAGACATCAGGCCCTGACCTAGTACTTGAGGGTCAAAAGGATTAGGGTGACTTGAAGAAGCCAGGGCTGGTGCTCTTCCAGACAGGCTGTCTATGTAGGACCATATGAAAAAAATGGAAGTTCTTCCTGCAGGAAGCCTTCTCTGATTTACTCTATCTGAGAAACTGAAATGTCAGACTGGAAGACCCATCACCAAGGAGCCCCTGGAGCTGTCACACTGGAAAGAGGGCAATTCCACAATACCTCCTTCCCCCCACTGCTGATATCTCCAGGACGGCCTTGCTTCACTCTTCCAATGGCTTGGGGTTTGGGTCTTCCTCAGAGTGAGGACACAAACTGGCGTCCTCCCAATGAATCCCCCTCTGTGCTGAAGCTACTTCTGTTTAGTCTCTTGTTTGCAGTAGAAAGACTCTGAACTAATCGAATGTGGGAGAAGCAAGAAGCCTAGCAGGAAGCCTCTCTCTGTGGGAGGACAGAGCCCAAAGAGGGGAGGTTGGTGATCCTGCATCTCTCACAGGTGGAGGGTGATGGAGCCTGGACCAGACCTCAGCCCCAGACTCCCCGTGCACAGTCCAACATGCACAGCTTCAACTCTGAGACTCACAGCAGGGCTCCCCCCACCTGCCTGCCTCCCCCAGCAGCAGGAGTCAAGTCAGGGAAATGAGAGGAAAATGGTGTGGGGGAGATCTGGGGAAGACGCGGGTCATAGTCGAGTGCAGCATGGACTGCATATTTGTACTTAGAAATCTGCACTGCTTTTTCAAACTAACCCTGCCCCAACCGGCATATGGACTTATTCACAAGTTATGGAACTTAATCAAGACTTGAATGATGAAATTGATAAAGAAGAGGCATCTGGCTTATGACAGGCCCGGTGTGCAGGTTTGGTCTCGGGTCTACATGGCAAATTCAGCATCTGTTGGTGTGAACACCTCGGCAGGTGTCACCAGGTAATATCCTCACAAAAAGGGTTGCTGTGTCTTCCAGCCCCCAAGCAGGGGGCACACGGCACAGGCAGGTTAGAGCTGGAGGATGATTTTTATGTTGGCTACCAACTCCAAAAGATATCCCAGTTTTTTGTTTTTGTATTTCTGGAACTGGAACTTGGCCTCATGGATTTTTGCTTGGGTAGGGCCTGGTGGTCTTGAAGTTTAGCTGGGATGGGTGGTGGTGATGGATTGGGTTGGGTGCTATCTCTCTACCCTCACCCCAGGGCAACCAGTCAGAGGCGGCCAGCGTCCTGCCCCAAGAATGAACACGTGACACAAATTGGGCCAGAATCGTAGCAGGGGTTGCGGTGTGAGCACTGCGCTTACAGGCTCGGGGGAGACCTCCTCGCTGCACACCTTCGGGGGGCACCGATCACAGCGTGTTCTACAACCCGCTCGCTCAGAGGGGCTCCAATCCCGAATGCCAGAGGAGGAAGCTGCGGGAAGGAAGGGCTTACCAAAATGTCAAGTCTACCCCAGACTTCCGGCAGAAAGGGCTTCTGTGGTGCAGAGAAGCCAGCAAGGAAGGGCTGCAGCCAAGCAGGTGGGCACTGCCCGGGCACGTCTGACCACCCGCATTCCCTCCTAGGGAGCCAGGAGCCTGGCCGCGTGGCTACCGCCAGCCAAGGACCCCCTCTGTACCTGAGACAGCCCCCGGGACAGACCCAGCTCCCCGCAGCGGTGTCCCAGCGCCACACCCCCTCACAGGTCTTCGTGGGCTCCCCCGTCGCGGGTCTGCTGTGCAGAAGGGGGCTCCGTGGAAGGGAGCCAGAGTCAGAGCACCAGAGCTTGGAGGGCGGAGGGGAGGCGTTCTTATCACCCAGAGGGAGCAAAGCCAAAAAGGTGGGAAGATGTGTCTTCTGGAAGGCCAGGGTCCCTGGGGTGGGGGTGGGAGTGGGCAGAGCCATCTGCTCGGGGAAAGAGAGGTCAGGGAAGAGATGAGGCCCTGAGCCCAAGTCCCCGCCTGCTCTCTCGTCATCCGTGCGGCTGTGCCAGGCTCCGCGCTCCGGAGCCTCGACGAGGCTGGCTCGGCCCAAAGCCTCGGAGGCACGTCCGGTCTGTTTTTCCTTGAGCCCCCAACACAGACACGGAGTCATCCTCCCTCTCTCTCTCTTCTCCTCCGAGGCACGTCAGCGCGGCGCGGGCTGGCTCTGACCGGCGCTGCCTCTGCCCTCACCTGCTTACCTCACCCTGCTGGCCGCAAGGCCCCGCTTTCCCCTGCCCTGTTCCTGGCGCCCGGTCCCCGGCCACCCCGGTCAGCCAGGCCCAGCCAAGACCAGGCTGTTTTGGAAAAGTGCTGGGAGGCGGCAGAATGTGCGGTCTGTGAGTTCCCTCCAAACTGGCGCCCCAATCCCTGGACAAACAGCGGCCGTGTTTGCCTGTCCACAACAGCTCGCGTTCTCCTTCCAGGCCGGGAGGTCCCGGGGGCAGGCGGCCGTGCGGGGGACCTCGGTGACCCGCCGGGCCCACGGGGGAGAGGTGCAGACAGACTGGGCGATGACAGGCCAGCCCCCCCGCCTGGCTGGCGCTCCCTCCCCGGGGCAGGGCGGTGAGACTGCGGGCAGCCCGAGGCCCACGCGGCTGTCACCTCTGCTGCCACACCGGACTCTCCCCCGGAGACGCGGAACGACGCTTTGAAAAACGACGACCTTCCGCTGGCGTGGCTCCTGCTGGAAGCTGGGGGCGTTCACTGCCCTCCTGACCGACCCTCGAGGCCTCTGTGGGAGGGCACCTCACGGGGCCATGTGCTGGGGGGGCAGGTGGCCCCTTTGCTTCCGCGTGGCCATGGGAGGGTCTCTGCTACGCCAAGACTGCTTTATCTTGGGGGAAACAGGGGACTCACGCTTGCTCGCCCCCTCCCCAGCTGGAGGTTAGGACTCCGGGGAGGGCAGACCTCCGCAGGGTGGGGAAGGGCGAGGGGAGCAGAAAGACGGCACAGGACAGAGGATGCAGCGGACGGGGCTTGCCGAGGGTCCTGCCCTGGCGGCGTGGCTCAGGTGTTGGTGACCCTCTTCGGGGTGGCCAGGCTCTGTGCCCAGGTGGCCGGGTGGGGAGGGGCCCTGCATCCCTGTCTGGGCCTGAGGACTCTGAACTGAAGCCCGGTCTGACTAATGGGGTCCAAAAACCCCCAAACAAACAAACAAACAACGCTGTAGCCAAAAAAAAAAAAAAAAAAAAAAAAAAAAAAAAAGCCTTTCTCTTCCCTCGCAGGCTGTGAGGAGAGGACTGGACGCTGCAGAGGACCAGCAGGGGCACTGGGAGGCCCTGCCCTTGCCGGGGCTGTGCCCTCTCTCCCCACCCCTGGCCCCCCCAGTCCTGGAAAGCAGCCTGGATGTCCCTGCACTGGACGTCGTGCCCTTCGCTGGCCTCACCTCTGGCCTCTGTGAGCCAGGTCGCAGAGCACCTTTTCACAGAGTGTGATAAGCAGGGAAGAAGACATGGTTTCGCTCGTCCAATGGGCGTGGGGAGCCCCGCGACCTGTATCTATGCCGCGTAGCCTCTGAGCGCCCGTCCTCAGGCTCAAGGTCCTGGGAAGTCCTGCGGTGAAGGAAGCTGCCCAGCTGTACTTAAACCTTTCCCCAAACGTATTTGATCAGGGAACCTATTTGCTCCTGCGACACCCATGTAATAGGGCTTTGAGAAGTGCCTTGTAGGGCACGAGGCTAGAAGTCAGGAGAACTGAACTCTGCTCTCCAATTTGTTACGTGGCCGTGGACATCAGTGTCCTCGCTCAAGTAAACAAGATGGAATCCGAGGACAGGCCCCCAGCACTGGTTGCCTCGTCCAGCGCTAAGACGTCTGGCCTACCTACTCATAGCCACACTCGGCCAGTGGAGCCAACTCCCAGCTGCTCCATCCCCCAATAGGCCTCAGGACCAGTGACCAGACAGTTACACCTACCCCCCCCCAACCCAGGGGAACCTACTACTGGCAGGACACTGCCACAGACTTCTCTGCGCCTACACACAAGGAACGGTGGGCATGTCTCACAGGACAAACCTTGTGGGGAAGAATTTCCCGCCTGACAGGTGGGCATCGTGGAAGGGAATGTGGGTGGCCGAGAGGCCCCTTGCAGTGATGCGGAGAAGACAAGAGACCAGACAGCCAAACAAGGGTGAGTCCCCACAGTTTATTATGGAAGCCTATAAAAGAGCCAGGTTGAGTATTTCCAAAATCACAAAATGCACAACATTCATTTTTTTTAATATGCAACATGGAATATTATATACAGATTAAAACCACATGACAACAAAAACACTCACATGGCACCAGTTTCATATCAAAACAAAACACACAAGTGCTTCCTCAATATTAAAACAACTGTGATAAAAACATATTAATATTTTGAACCATGTTTACAATAGAGAAAAAAATTCATATTTTACTAAATAACAAATATTTAACAGCAAAAACTTTATACTAAATATCTATTTTGAATTATAACAAAAATAGTACTTATAATAGTTTATAAAGACAGACACAAAATTATAACATTTATGGAAAAAAAAAGTTTTGTGTATAAAATAATATTATAGTGATCTGGGCAGGGTCAGGATGGTGCCCAGATCACAAACGCCAGCGCCCAACATCGAAAGTGCTTCAATCTGCAAGCCCGTGGCAGGAAGAGTGTTGTGGGGTTTTGTCTTTTTCATGTCAAGTTACGATAGCTAGGAACGGTGCGTGAGGGAACGTCACCCATGTACATCTACCTGCACAGACCTGCACACACAGGCTCGGGGGACAGACACGAGAGACGGCCACGTTCCAACACGGGAACCCTCCTGTCAGCCCGTCAAGAGTTTCTTTCAGTTCTCTTCTTGTTGCCTTTGAGACCCAGCGGGGCAAATAATCCTTCCTTCCTCCTCACAGGGACCCCCTCAGCCTTTCCCTCGGCCCCTCCCAGGCTGGTCACCCCCACAGAAGCTGCCTCCCAGAGCCCGCCAGCCTCCCTCGCCCTCCTCCCCAGGGCCAGGCCTGGTGGGCTTCCCGTCTGGAGTAGCACTTACTGCCTTCCTTGATCGTGAAAAAACGATTGATGCAGAGCAAGCTGGGGCAGCTTGAAGGAGCATGAACCTTCCAGACACTGGGCTTTTTATGGGTAACAAATTCCGGTGCACCACGCAGCTCTTTTGCAAGCTTTGATGAGTCTTTACACATGTTTGCCTGTTTTTAAGAATGTGTGTGTGTGTGTGTGTGTGTGTGTGTGTGTGTGTGTGTGTGTGTTGTGGGGGGTGGATTGAGAGATTTTACTAGTTTTTTTTTAAAATGTCTTTTTGCCAATGACGTCTGTTCTGCACTGATTCTTTAGTAGTGAAAAAGTAGGAACCAAACGAAACACTTGAGAGCAGGGGTTACAGAGCAGTCGCCAGGTGCAAGCCCGTTCCCCTAAAGCCTACCACCAGGGGGTGTGAGTGGGGCGGAGGGGGGCTGCAGTCCTCCCACGGAGCTCCATGGAGGGGGCCACGCAGCTGCCCACGGCGGTCACGGCTATGGAGGAGGACTGGAGAGATCAGTATCCTGCACTCCTCTGTGTGTTTTTGATTTTCTCGTAAAGAGGATTCACTGCTTTTGTAAAATCAAAAACCAATAGAGAAACACAGAAAGCAAAGAAAAATCTGAAAACAGACAAAATCACTTAGCGACTCACCAAAGACCCTCAGATCATCCCGGGGAGGCATCCCAAATTGCCAACACTCAAAATGCCAGTGGCAGGAGCTACTCCTCTTTCCCCCAGTCATCCCCTGACCGGCCAGTTTTCAACCAAATCACTTCTGACAAATCACACATACCCTCCTCCTCAGCTTTGCAGCCTCCCGGGGCACCTGCCTCGAGACCACAGCAGAGGACCCAAGTCAGTGCCGCCAAAGGGCTGCCTCCTATGCTCACCTCCCCTTGCTTTCATCTTGTCCCCACACCCCTGAGCTGGGCTAAGCAGACAGTGGCATAGAGGTGGGAAGGACTTCAAGGACATCTTTCCAAGGGCAAAGGGCCAAGGGTGAAGGTCAAGGGAGGGACGACAGAGGCCCTTGCTCCCTGTCACAAGAAAGAACCCGTATACTTCCCCATGCTCACTAGCAGGAGTGGGGGGCACCGGGGTGAACAGTGGCCAAGCAGGAGCTTATGGTGGCCTCCAAATCCTCACATGATCAGGGTTTTTGACAGCGCAGGGAGGAAGGCAGTGGGCCATTTCCCCATCTCCACCAGGGGCAAAGGCAGAGACACTGGACTTCACCCAGGGAGTGAGGCTCTGAGGTCGAACCCACAGAAGGTCTGGAGCCTAGGGGTGGGGGGACTGCCTCATTTGCAGAAGTCCTGCCCTGGACAGCTGGGACGGAGGCTAGGGAACAGACGAGAGGCTTAATCCAGTCCCCAGGAACGCCAAGATTCGGTTACATCAGTGAATAAATATGGGGGGCTGGGGAAGGAGCAGCGGGGGGGGGGGTGTGCAGCCCACGAGCCAAAGGCCTTGGGCGTGTGTGTAACAGGGGGCAGGATGGGCTCAAGGCTGCCTGGCGGGAAGGTGGGGATGTCAGTGCGCGTGCCCAGGGCCACCAGGGGGGATGCTAGGAGGAGAGGCCTGGGGCTCCTTTGCCCCAAGGTCAGAAGAGAGAAAAAGTAGCAGCAATAGGTAATTTCAAATGTCCAAACTGGCAAAGGGGTGGGGCCCCTCCAGGCTGCTTGAAGCCCCCCAACCCCGCCAAGGGTGGTTTGTGTTCTATTACCCAGGATGCTGTTCTTCAGCGGCCACACCAGGAGGGGGTCTCCACCAGTCTGAATCAAAGCAGGAGGGGGAGGCGGGGCTGAAGAGAGAGCCAAAGGGGGCTCCTCTTTCCCCCCCCTCCCCCATGTCAACTGCGTGCCCTCAGACTAAAAGGGTCTAAAAGAAATGGAGAGCTGGGACCAGTTTGGAACATCACAAGCAAATGCTGCAGCCGAGCCACTGACATTGAACACTGAACCGGGCATGCGGGGCGCCCTGCCCTGCCACTTCCCGGGAGCTGAGCTGGTGGGACTAGGGGGACTGGACAGAAGTAGGAGCCAGGAGAAGGGCCTTCCATCCCCGCCCCCAAGGATGGGGTCCTTCTGGCTTTGGGTAGGGGTTTCTTGGGGGGGAAGGAACAGGGGAGGGCAAGGTGTGAGGGGCCGCTTCCCCTTCCCCAGGTTCCCGCCCCCTCCCACACACAGGTTTCGACCCTTCTGGTGCCTCCCACCACCACCACCACCACCCAGGCCTGGCTGGGCTGAGGTGGGGGTACGGGCTAGGTGCAGTTAGACTGTGGCACTCAGCATGGCCTCCGTCTCTGGCAGGATCTTGTTCTGGTTAGAGTCCAGGCCAAAGAACTTGACACTGAGGCCATCCACGGGGTGCAGGACAGGGACCAGGGTGATGCGGGGGAAGGTCCGGGTGGCCAGCTCAAAGCGGCTCGTGCTGGCCAGCTCCACCGCCAGCACCTTCAGGAACAGCTTGGCCAGATGCTTGCCCAGGCAGCTGCGGACTCCGCCGCCGAACGGGAGGTAATGGAAGCGGCCGTCCTTGTCTTCACTCCGGGCCTGACCAAAGCGGTCCGGATCGAATACGTTCACGTCTTTGAACACAGGCGCTGTGTCGTGGGTGTCCCGGATGCTGTACATAACACTCCAGCCTTTGGGGATCTGGAAACCCTGGAGGCATGATGGGGGCAGGGGAGAGTAAGATGGTGAAAGCCAGAAGAGGTCGGAGAGGGTCAAGCACTTCCTGCCGGCCAGCCCCCCAGCCCAGATGTTTCTAGAGCAACCCCCCAGCTGTGGTCCCCCAGTCTTGGCCAGCATCCCCCTCAGCGTGTTAGTCCCATCCCTTGTTTACAGATGTCCACATGCAACTTCACATATGACAGCCCGCTCGCCTTCATCGGACCCAGCCTTTGGGGCAGGGTCTCTCCCACCTGACTGAGGCACCCCGACAGGAAGGCCGGTCTTTCCCATCAGCCCGCGCCCCCCCCCCCCCAGGCAGTGTTCCCACGGGTCCCCAAAGCCCCAGCCCCGCAGGGCCCAGCCTCACATCGAGCTCAAAGGTCTGCAGCACGGTGCGGTAGCCTCCAGAAATGGGCGTGAAAAGGCGCATGACCTCCTTGATGACGCAGTCCAGGTAGTGGAGCCCGCTGAGAGTGTCGAGGCGCAGCGTGCCCTCGCAAGGGCAGCCGCCACTGTGCAGGATGCCCTGGGCCCGCAGCTCCTCGCGCAGCTTCTCCAGCACGGCGGGGTGTTTCAGCAGCTGCATGATGAGGGACGTGCTGGCGCTGGCCGTGGTGGCATAGGCCGCGAAGATCAGCTCCAGGGTCCCGTCCTGCAGCGGCGAGAGGGGATCCAGGTTCAGCAGGGCAGCCCAGCCTGGGGCAGCCCCCTTCTGCCAGTGTCCCTCTTCCCCCCCACCCCGCCCCGCCCCACCCGGTGCCCTGAGATCATCTAGCTGGACTCTGCCTCTGAGCCTCACGTTGCTGTGGCCTTCGTGCCACAATGGACACAGGTCAAAGGGCCAGTCCCCCCGCTGGGCAGGGGCCATAGCTTCCGCAGCCCAGGGCAGAGGCACTAGCCTGGAAGTCCCTTGGGGTAGGGCCGCTTCTCACTCACTGCCAGATGCCAGAGCCAGCCCGAGCAAGCCTGAATCAGTGCGGTGAGCTCCCAGAAGGAAAAGAACAGATCCCAAGGAGCCAGGCCCTATGCGGGCAAGGACGATGGGTCTGCCCCCGGGCTTTCCAACTGGCAGCCCAGCCCTTTCCTCCATTTCCAGGACATCTGGCGGAGGCCAGGAGCGCGGACAGGTTTGGGGAGGCAGCCTGGGACCACAGCCATGGGGACCTGTGCTGGGACAGCAGTGAGAAGGCCTAGGGGAGGGGAACCCCAGAAGACTCAGACTCCGCCAAGGTTCTCAGGAGAGTAAGACACCTGGGCAATGGGAGTCCCAGGGAAAGGTCCCAGCAGGTCATCTCGTTCTGAAGCCTGTATTTTACAAGTGAAGGCCCAGAGAAGAGGGGGAAGGGACCTGGGTCCCCGACTTCCCACGGCACCACCTATGAATCCGAATACTTCTTGTGAAAGGGAAGGTCTCTGGAGCTCCTACTGGCTCAGCGGGGGAAAAGCCAGAGTCAGACTAGGGGTAAGCACAGACGGCGGGATGGAGAAGTCTGCGGTCAGCCTCGTGGGCACCTGGCAGGCACGCAGCAGGCAGAGTCTAGACAAGGACGAGTTAACGAATCGCTCCTCGGGTGGTACACCCCCCTACAAAGGGGTGGGCAGGAAGTCCTTCTTGGTGCCCAGTGTGGATGGTCCTTGTGCTGGCAGCCCAACTGGGCTTAACCAGTGCCCCGCAGGCCGGGAGAGAGTGTCAAGTGCCACCAGCTTGAAAAGGCTGGTGGGATGTGAGGAGACCAGTTAGGTCCAAATCTCCCTGCTCTCCCCCAAGACCTGAGGCTTCCCTTCTGGAGACCATGAAATGCACTGAAATGGTGAATATTGGGGGTGGAAGGGGGTGAAGGGGTTCACAAAGTCACTGACACCGAGTCTGTCCCGAGGTTTCTAGAGGCCAATTTTCGGCGTCTTTTCCTAAATGGTAGATGGGAGGGTGGGTGGGATGGAGAGGGTGGAGCCCAGCTGCTGTGGGGACCCACTCACTCCCGGGACTGGGTGCACAGAAGCTGGGGGAGGCAGCCCCACCCATCGTGGCTGTTTCTTGTCCTCCCCACCAGACCACCCACACTAAGCAGGCTGGGACAGCCTCTTTTCTGGTTGAGTCCCCCAGCCCTGGGCAGTGATGGCCACCACAGCCGCTCAGAGACCGTCCCTGTGGAAGGGGAGCAGGATGGGTAGAAAGAGAAGCTGGGGTGCTCATGCCGCCCAGTGGGGAGGCCGCCCCCACCTTCAGCTCCTGCATGGTCATCTCCTTGCCGTGCTCCTTGCTGCTCTCAATGAGGATGTCCAGGGCATCCGAGTAGTCCTTGCCCTGTGTGCACTGCAGCTTCTCCCGGATCGCCTTTTCCAGGCCCTTCTGCAGGATCTGCCGTGCCTGAATGCCCTGAGGAGGGGGAGGAAGGGGGCCAGCTGGTCACCAAAGAGGAAGGGTACGGTCATCAAAGGCCCCCTCCCAAGGCTGCGAGGGGCAAGGAAGGGACCCCTCCGAGAACTTCCCATCTAAGCTGCTGAGACGAGCCGCTGAAGGGTCCACCCCCGCCCTTCTGCTGACACCTCCCTCTGCCTGGGTAACCGGTGAGTGTCGGAGTGGTCAGCTACGCTCTGCCATCGCGTGGGCTCGTGGATGCCCATCTCTTCTCCTCCCAGACCCTGGGTGCTCACCCGCCGGTAGCCGCTGAAAGGCAAGTCGACGGGCAGGGAGAAGACATTCTCCACAAACTGCTGATAGACCTCGAAGAGGTGGCCAAGGTCCTCTTCAGGGATGCTGAAGCCCAGCAGCACGCGGATGGCCATACGGAAGGTGAGCTTCTGCGTCTCCTGGTACACGTTGATGGCCTCGGGGTTGCTGCTCCAGGCCCGGAGCGTGTCCTGGACCACCAGCTGGATCTTGGGCAGGTAGCTCTGCAGGGCCTCGTGACTGAAGACCTTGGAGAAGACCTGGAGGGCAGAGGGCAGTTGGCCAGAGCTCGCGCCTGCCCTCACAGCTCCCACGGGGCCCCCCGGAAGCAGGCACCCAGGACTGCGGTCACAGAGACGCCAGGGCCTCCCTCCAACCGAGCTCCCCTTTCCATCTCCAGTCAAACCCTCCCTGGCACCCGTACTCCAAACCCCCTCCTACTGCCTGTGCCTTGGGGCAGAGGCAGGGGAAGGACAGGATTAAAGCACTGTTCTTTTATTCCAAGTCGGGACCTTCCACGTCCCTCACAGGGAGACCTGAGCTGTCCTCTCCTTTTCTGACCCCCAGAAAAGCATGAGCTCCACACAGTGGCAAAGCCCTGGGGACTGGGCAGTCCAGCTGCCAGCAGGTCTACAGAGGACCTGGCCCCTCCACTGCTGGGACCCATTCCCAAATTCCCAGGCCACAGGGCAGAAGTGCCCAGAAGGAGTGGAACACAGGTGCGTGGACTGGACAAGGAAGAGGCAGAAAGCAGTAAGTGGCTCGTCCACACTGGCGGAAGAACAAGCGAGTCTGAAGCTAGACTGTAAGCAGGACTTCCTGAGACTCCCCTCCCCCCCAAATTGCTCCCAGTCCCTGGGAAACACCTAATGGGTGGCGATCCCAGGGAGTCTGTTAATAGCTGTGCCATCAAAATGTCTTCAGTGTGGCTGAGTCTGGAGGCAGGGGGATGGGGGCAAGATTTTCCACCCCAAAAGATCACAAACAGAAGCCCTTTGAATTCCTTGCATCTCCTTGGTCCATTTTAAGCGGCCAGCGAGTCCCTATTTCCACCTTCTCTGCTTCCCATCCTCCTGCTTCCTCGGTAATGCCCTCCTGCCCCCTCCTTGCCCCAGTGCCCCAGCACGCGGTTTCAGGCTGCTGCCCGTGGAGGACAGGAGAGGGGAGGACGTGAGTCTATTTACTGATACCTTTGCGTCTCACTCATAACCAACATCCTCTGACCCCCCCCCCCAGAGTCCAGAGCAGAAGGGGGGCACCCCCACCAACACCGACGGAAAGGTCACTGGGAAAGGCAGAGCGGGGAGGGACAGCACAGAGGAAGGAGACACATATGTCCTCCAGCTCCCCTACCCTGCCCCACGTAAACCACACACACGCGCTCACCCTCCCCTCCTGTCCCCCAAACACAACCACCGCACAAACTGTAAATGTGAGAATTTCCCCTGCAGTCAGCTTGAGGAGGAAAAGGTAACATTTTCCTGGCCTCAGCCCTGCATGGCTAATGGGAGGGCTGGTTTGCAGAAATAACAGTGCTGGCCCTTCAGTGGCCCAGCCAGGCATTCACAATAGCACTTTCATTCCCAAATTCCCGGTGGGCAGACGGAGGGAGGGAAGGAGGCCGGTGAGGGGCAGAGAAGCCAGCACTGTTTGGGGCTGCTCCTGCTACTAAGGGACAGCTGAAATGTAGAAGGATGGGAAGTGGCCAGGGGCAGCCCGGGTCTAAATGGGCACTCACACCTTGCTCAGCTTTGGGGGTCCCGGGACCTTCCAAGGGAGACTTCAGCTGCCACCTCCCCTCAGAGGGTTATGGGTACAGGCAGTGCTCTCTGTCTCAGCACCCCCCCACCCCGGTGTCCTTAGGATTTCAAGTTCCCCTCCTGATCAGAGTCTAATGGGGTGGGAACGGGGCCCTGTCCCCAGAGCCCAGTGCTGGCCAACCAAGGGCCCTTACAAAACAGTAAGATGCTCATCGGGGAGGAACAAAGATACTCTGTGGCTCCCAGGCTTCGATGGGGAGGCTGGAGGTAAGGGCAAGCAGAGATAGGGAGGCCACACTTGGCCTAGAGGCAGTCAGCCCAGGGCCGACTGAGGAGTACTGTCAAGGAGGGGATGGGGCAGGGGCTGGCCAGGGCCCCCAGCAAACAGGAGACCCGAGTCCAGAGGTAGGCATGTGGAGGGGGCAATGGGGCAGAGGCCACAAGGACCTAGACTGGTCAAAGTCAAAGCCAGCTAGGCTCTAAAGGGCAGCGGGGTGGTGGGAAAAAGCAGGCTGGGCACCCAGAGACCTAAGTTTTAGCCCCAGGTCACACACCAGCTTCCTGTGCCACAATGGCCAAGCCACGCCCTCCAGCCTCAGCCTCCTCACCTATGAAATGGGGAGGCTGAACGAGGTGACCTCTGTGGCGCCTTTCAAGGTACAGAGCACATAACCGCCAATATCTAGGTGTCCCAAAGTAGACACTGTCCCCTCAAAAAAGCCCAGAATCTGACAACGCACGAGTCCCCAGGCCCCCACGCATACACCCCACACAGGCTACAGTGGCTCAGGAGGCACCATCCCAGGGTTACCAACAGAGGCTCTCTGATGACCCCCACTGCACTCAGGAGGGGCCTGACATGACCCTCCGACAAGACCTGCCCTGCCCTGCCCTGCCCCAAAGGTTACATTCCCTGCGCCCTCTAGTGATGGCCAGCTGAATTGCTGCTTCTCAAGCCTTGGGGTCCAAGGAGGGCAGGCGGACCAAGGGGGACTTTGGACTGAGCAGATGGACTGCAAGGGTGGGGGATCCATGCATCACCTCAAGGTAGTCAGGGGTCCTGAGCAGGCTCTGGAATGACCCCAGGAAGCCCTCTGCCACCCTGTACCTGTAGGCCTCTGGACTGGGGCTTCTGGAAAGGTCCAAGGCTCTTATCTCGACCCAGCCCCTGACTCACCAGTAGCAGCCAGCAGATCACTGTCCTCTCTGGGGCTCAGCTTCCCCACTGGTTTCATGAGGGGGTCTAACTGGACGTTCTTGAGTCCCTTTCCACCTAGCTGTCCTACCCATGATTCCTCTTAGAGCCCCCCTGAGGTGGAGGAAATGACCATATGAGAAGCAAAGCAAAGGGAGACTGCAGGCACTCTGAGTCAAGGGACTTCGCTCAGAGGTCACCAGGTCCATGCCCCTGCTTCCAGCCCAGCTGTTCCCCAGGCATCAGGGCCTCCCAGGCACCAGGAAAACTCCAGGTCCTCATCCCTGGGTTGGTGCCCAGGATCAACAACGAGGGCACTTCCCACAGCCGAGGCAGCCCAGAAACCACCACCCACCACAAAGGCCAGGAGGAGGCGGAGGTGCTGGCCAGGGCAGAGGGAGGCCTGGGCCACGTCGGGCGGGCGGGGTCAGGACTCGGGCACATGGGCAAGTGCCCAGCAGAGCTGCTCAGTGTGAAGAGAGGAAGGGTTCCCAGCCCCCAGAGCCGTCTGCCCTGACCACAGTTGTAATAGGAGCCGGGGCTGCTTTGTTTCCCTCTGGGGCTTCCCTAGGAATTCCCAAAAGTGAGCCAAGAATGTTGGCCAGCTCCGGCCCAGGCAAAGCCCTGCAGAGGGAGCAGCAGGTATGGACTTCCCACCAGGGCTGGTGCCTGGAGAGAGAAGGCCGAGCGTCACGGGAGGACTGGGAACTCCCAGGCCCAGGGCAGGGGACGCTGGGCTCCCGCCACGAAGGCTGTGCTTGGAAACCTTCCACCACCCCCATCGGGTTCTCCCGCAAAGCGACTGGCTCAAGGGCCCACATCCCTGGCTCTCTCAACCCTGAATGGGAGGGGTGAGATACCAGGGGGCTTGTCAAGGCTCAAATTCTCCATAACTGTTTCTACAAACGCTTCCCCCTCCTGCCTCTCACCCCGTGCCGCTGGGAGGAGAGCGGCTCCCTGGAGCCCCGGAGCCTGTGTGATGACCCACTCCCTTGGCCAGGTACCCTCCCCCGTCTCAGCTGGTGGCCGTGCGTGAACAGATGGATAGCCAGCCCCTGGACAGGCAGCCTCGGGAGAGGGAACCTACTCCTTGGGCCAGTGACTCAGACTGGGAGGAATGGAAGCGGCTGCCCAGGAGGCGGGGGCCTGGGCAGGCTACCCGCAGAGCCAAGCCGCCGGAGCCACAGCCTGCCGAGTGGAAAGAGCAACAGAGGGCATCAGCGCCGGGGCAGCCGTCCGCACAGCACACGGGTGACGCCAAGGTGTGTACTTTATACTCAAGGAAGGGGGAGGATGAGAGAGGACGTCATCTTCCCAGATGCCTGGCATTTCCACTGGGCCTCGACTTCACCCTGGCTGCCTCCCGAGCCAATCCCCACTCAGCCACTCTGGCTGAGAGGGGCCAGCCCAGACCCCCCAGCCTGTGCCTGCTTCTGGGTTCCCGGCATCTATGGCAACAGAGCGCCTGTCCCCCCATTTAACTCTAGCTCTCTCTCCCCTAACTTTTCCATCCAGGACAAAAGCACGGGGTCAGGGAGGGAGGGCAGCCCTGGGCAGAAACCTGCTGAGCCACAGAATCTGAAAGGCTGGGTTTGCCCAGACACTCATCCCTCTTCCAGCCACAGTAAAACCCCCTCAGAAAGTGGAGGTCCAATGGGGGAAGGACCCTCCCAATTCACAGTCCAGGCCAAGACAGGCCACACCCACCAATGGCCCCAAACCCCATCTCCCACCACTCCGAGCCCTACTGAGCCACCCTTTACTCGTCCCAGGGGCTCTGATTTTATCTAAGAGCGCTAAGGGGACCCTTCTTTATGGCCAAGCGTCTTCTCAGAAGGCCAGCTGTTCTGGGTACTCTGTCCCGGCTTCAGCATTTCCCACCCCTGCAGGCACACCTCCAGCCCTGGCCCTTCAGCCCGGGCAGCCTGAATGGATACAATGGTCGGCACAGGGGGCGCAGGGCCAGAGCAGACCCCAGCCAAGCCTGCCCACTGTCTGTCAAGGCCAGAATTGTCTCCCAAGGCTGGAAGAGTGAGCAGACTCAACAGCATCACAGCCTTGGACCCCTCCCTGCCCTGGGAGGACAGAGAAAGGAGCGAAAAGGGAGGAGACGGACCCTAGGCCCGGCCAGACCACCCGCCCACTGCCTAGCACAGGGCGAGTGGAGGGAGGCACCCACTCTCAGGCGCTCTGGCGGCTGGCTGGCCGTGGGCTCCCTCCCACATTGACCTTCAGAGAGATCCGCTCCTGCCACCCGCCCCCTCAGCTGCCCCTGCACCCACCAGCTAGTGCTACAGTAACTTTTGAGTGAAGGACTTCTCGGGCTCGCAGAACAAAGGCTCTGTGCCTATGCCCAGGCTGGGGCAGAGCTCTCGGGAGCAGGGCTGCCTGGCCAGGCCACCCACCTTCCTATCCAATGCAGGCGGGAACTGCTGCCCTGAGCTGAGCCAGGGAGACTTTGCAGCCAGAGGCTGTGTACTAGTCCCAAGGCCAACAAGAGCCGGTCTGGGTTGGCCTCCCTGAAGACCCCCAAAACTTCCTGGCTCTGCCCTCCTGCTGAAGCACTTTCTGGACTCTGCACCCCAGCACAAACTGCAGGATGGACAGGGTTTCTGAGAGCAGTGCAGTGAGCTTGAGCCTGACCTCCACCCCTACCCAGGACAGGGCCCAAAGGCCAGGTCAGTGAGGGGTGGCACATGGGTAGACGGGGCTTCTTCATCCTACCTCCAAAGCTTGGGGAGCTGTTCCCCCACCTTCACCGTGTCCCTGTAGCCAGGGGTCTGGATTGGAGGGGCAAGAGAGCCATGCCTGGAGTCTCTAGGACACCAGGAATCCAGGAGTGTATCCTCTGGGATGCTCTCCAAGTTTGGGGAGAGCTACTGTCTGAGGCCCCCTGATGCTGCTGGCCCTCCGGTGCAAAGAGCCCCCACCTATCTCCAAAGAAAAAGAGGAAATGCCTGATTCTGGGGTGTGGGGCTATGTACTGGAGCTTCCAGAAGTACCCCCCCCAATTCTCCTCTGTGTCTCTGACAACCTCCCCCCACTCTCCCCTACCACCCTCCTTCTAGGGCAATACCCCAGCCTCCCCGCACACAAAGGATGACATCCCTCCCCCATTAATTAGAGATACCCCAGGCCCCTGGGGGAGGGAAGGTTATAAAACAGAAGGGACAGAGTCTGAGGTAGTGGCTATAGGGACACAAGCCTGGCTTCCCGAGAGGATTCTGTTAGACTGGGCAAGACTTTCTGGATTTTCTCCCTGGCAACCCCAGCCATCTTGGCCCTGGACCACCAGGACAGGAGGGGCAAACACCTGGAGTGCAGTGATGGCTATAAGGAGCCCCTTCCCAGCACATCTGGTCAGACCTCCCAGAGAAGGGGCGGGCCACCAGCCCCAGTGGAAACAGTGACGCTGCTAGCTCTCCCGCCAGCCAGGCCCCAGCACACCTGGGCCTTACTTCCTGTGAGTCCATCCTAACCAGGCCCTGGGCCTGGCCCAGCAGCCTGCTCACCAGCCAGGGCCCTGACTGCAGTGTGGACTGGATAAGGCAGTGTGCGTGGCACACCCCCGACCCTGGCCAGGCTGGGTCCACTGGGCACCCAGGTCCAGCAGACTGGCCATTTTCTCCAGGGATAAAACAAGCCCCTGAATATTCTCTTCTCATCCCTCCAGCTAGACTCTACTTCTTGAGGCAAGGACCAAGCCTCCCACCTCTGGGTCTCCCTCACCCAAAGCCTTCAATTTGGTTCAGTAAACCCAAGTTTATGGAACATGAATTAGAGAGATTGGGGGGAAGGGTCCTTTTGTTCACCCCTTTCCCACAGGCCCCAGACACATGCCACATTGCAGGCAAACACTACTGCACACAGAGGGCCCCTGCACGGGGTTCCCAGGCCTCTGTCAGGAAGAACTGCTCTGTGGCCACTTCCTATTCCCCAGGAGCTAGGGGACAGGGTGCCCCAAAGAGGGGATCATCGAAGACTCTTCTGTGGCTCTGAGTTTCGGCCCCCGCCCCTGTCCCATCCCCATTCCTCCCTTCAGCATTCCTCTGGTAGTGTCCTCTGGGTCACCCCCTCCCTCCTCCCGAATGGACAATGTGGGCCAAAACCTTGGGGCTTTCCAGGTGGGCCCTCCCCACCTGGAGGCCCAGAGCCAAGTGAGGCACAGGGTGGGTGAAACCACAAGGCAACAGCCCTGCCCAAAAGCCCTCTCCACCCCTAGGGTCTTACACTCTGGTCCTGATCCAGCCTTCCTGTTCCTCCCAGCACCTCCTTCCCACCCCCACCTCCAGCGCTGGCAAGCCTGGGTGGGCAGGACTAAGGAAGGCTCTGCTTGGTGACCCAGAAAGAACTCTTCCCATGGGTGCTTGTGCTGCATGCCCTGTCCTGCCCTTTCTTCGCTTCCTGACCTGGTTCAAGTCTCTCAAACTCTCCAAGCCTCAGTGTCCCCTTCTGTTTTCTTGTCAAAGCCTCTAGAAAGAAAAAATGAGGAAGCAGACAGTCTTTGGGGCTGGGTTTCTGAGGCTCAGGCTGTCTTCTCACTCTCTGGAACGAGCTTTGGGTGGAGTCGTAAAGACTAAGAAAAAATAGTGTCCAACACATTTTACAAGCCCCCGTTCCCGAGCCCATAGCCCCCTCCCAGCCACTTCCCATCTGCCCTCTGGACCTGTTAGCTGCTTCCTGCTCTAGCCAGGCACATGGGGGAGACTACTCTAGAAGCCCCATTCCAGTCCCTGAAATCCCCGCTTTACAGGGAGGGGGGTTGTCTCCTCCATCAGGTTTTGCCTCCTTTTGTCTGCTATGGAAAACTACTCTTCGCAGGCAGTTCAGAAGACATCAAATACTACAAGATTAATTCCTACGTTCACAAAGACCTCTTCACATTGACTTCTGGTGGAAGGGGGCTGCTCACCGCTGCCCCCCCCCCACTCTGCCCCTGCTCCTGGAAGATCAGAGGATGCCTCTCTCTTTCCTTAAGGTTTCAAACCTGGATGAGTTCTCTGACCCAATGGAAAACAGGGAGGGGGGTCGTGCAGCGCCCCCTCGCTGGCCGCTTTAAGCCGGCGGGCCGCCGCCCCGCCCGCCGGAGGCTCAGCTTTCGGGTTACTGCAGTTCAAACAGCACGTGCCGCCCGCGCTCGGAGCCGCCGCGGCGGCGGCGCGGCCCTGTGAGGGGGCGGGGAGACTCGGCTCCCTCGGTGCGCGCTGGCTCGCCTCCTCCGCGCCTCTTCCAGGCGCTCGGGAAATCCACAGGATAAACACCCACTTTCTCTTCCTCTTTATGGGAGGGGGTAGGTGCGCTTTGATCTGCCGCAGCGCCTCCGCTGCTCTCCCCACCCTTCGCCCTTCCTCCGCCATCCAGACCTGTGCTGCAGCGGCCCAAATTTCATCCCCCCCCCCCCCCCCCCCGGCAAGGCCCTGCTGCCGTTGCGCACAGGGTGCTCGACTCCCTGCGCTTGTCCGCCGTCGCCCTTAAGCAACCAGTGGCAGAAAGGCTAGGTTGGGTTTTAAAGATCCGTCTCCAGTCCTCGGAATTCCCGAGCGTAACTGGGCGTAAAGGGGAGCATGGATCACCATCTGCCCTTTTCTTTTCTCGGTTTTGTGGGGCACGCGAGGACAGGAGTTGGGCGCCCTACTCCCTGCATGTTGGAGCTCTGCCCAAACCACCTCCCCGCAACAGCCACCGATGGGCGGGGTAATGGGAACCGCACAGCGGAGCAACAAACCGGCAGACCCGGAGGAGGCCTGCAGGCTCTGGATCCCGGACCGCAGCCGTCTAGGCACGGAGCTGCGGGATCCTCTACCATGGTGTGCAAATGGGGGCGCAGATTCGGGTGGGGGCGTCCCCGGGGCTCCGCAAACTCCTTACACCCGAGACCGGTGCACGGAAGAAGAGGCTCAGAGCAGAATTGCGGGGCTCTTCGCCCAGAGAGGCTCTTACCTTGCGCTTGTTGCGGTGGATGTCGCCAATGGAGTTGGCCACCGTGTTCGGGCCCAGCAGCATGCGCGTGCTGCGTGGCCACTCAGTGCTCACGAGGTGGTGCTCGCCCATGAGGATCTTGCGCACGTTTTCTGCGCCTGTCACGCGGATCAGCGGCCGCCCCAGCAAGTGAGTTTTGAACACGTTGCCATACTTCTCCCTCCGCGACGACTGGAAGCCGGAACCCTGCGGGAACCAGGGAAGAGACCTCTCTCAGGGCGTACATCTCCAGATGGGATGTCCCGGAGGCCCAGCCTGGAGGGCCTGCGGGGGAGGAGCGGAGGATCCCGCCCGGGCCAGCATTCCCCTGTCCCCACCCCCACAAACACGCAAGAAGGTTTTATTTTTCATAGCATGCACAAGAACTGGGAAGTAGGGCCTAGAGGATAATAAATAATGCAAGAAGGCAGGAGGCCCGGGGCACCCCTCGGGAGGGTGTTTTTTGGTAATGACTTGCGGGAGGAAAAAGGTATCCCGGACGGCGGGACCCGAAGCTAGAGCCTCCACCCCCTCCCCCCTCGCTACCCCCGCCTCACGCTCCGGAGCCTCTTGGAATAAATATTTCCAGGCTCCCGGCCACGGGCTGGCGAGACCCCGCGGGGTGGCCGCAGGCCAAAGATTATTTATAGCGGTGAGCGGTCCGTGCCCGGAGGCAGTCACTACAGAAGGGGGTTGGGGTTTCCTCCGTTCTCAGGGGTGGGCCGCGAAGGGACCCGGCGGCCCTCTGAGGGATCTGCAAGGTAGGGTCACGGGGCCGAGAGCTGCGATTTTCCTAATGCAATCTGCCCTGGGAATAACTGAGCAGGATTTTCGTCGCCGCCCTGCAGTTTGGAACGGGAGCTCGGAGGAAGGCGCTTCCCGCGGGGCGGGGCAGGGCGGGGCGGCCGTCACAGGTAACCGGATCCCCTGGCGGCGGCCGCGACGGCGCGAGCCCAGGATGGCTAGGCCCGGGCCCCGGCCCGGAGCGCGGAGGAGCTGGCTGAGCGGGCCCCCGCGCGGGTACCGGAAACCGAGGGGACCTTCGAGGGGCGGGGGCAGGCGTGTCCGGCTCACCTTTGACGTAGGCGCTCGCCACCCCACCCCGCGTTAACCCTTCTCCCGCCTGGGCAGCACCCGGTGCGAAGGGGAGGGGCGCCACCTGTCCGGCACTCTAGCTTGGCCGCCAACGACTTGCGGATGCGGACTGCAGACTCACGGAGTCATGCAGCCCCCAAGGGACACCTCAGCATCCCCTTTTCCCGGCTTGGTCCCTCTCCTTACTTTTCCTTTCTTCTTCGGAAAAGTATTCTCCAGCTAAATGTGTACACACCCCAGCACTGCCGAAAAGTGACTCTGCAGAACCCGGAGCCCTAATCACTTTTCCACATGCGCCTCCGGCCCCGGCGCGCGACAGGGAGCAAGCCCAGAGTGCCCGCTACTCCAGGAGGGGGGCTGGGCCGCGGGGGACGCCTCCCCACTCCCAGGTTGGCGGGTCGGAGAGAGCTCCCCCACTCTGCCGCACTTCCAGATGGCATCTACCCCTTTAAGAGAAACCTAGGCGAGGGTGGAGGTGCGACCAAGGGGGGGGGGTTGAGGAGCGGGATTCCCTCCCTCCGTCTGCTATACCCGTCTCCCTCGCTCCGTCTGACTCTCCGTCTCTCCTCTCCTTCTTTTCCTCTGTTTTTCTTTTCTTTCGACACAAAAGTTGGGTTGTGAATTTTCCGAGGTCGCCGCCGCCTCCCTCCTGCCGCCCCCCTCCCGCCTCTGATCTGCCTAACTATAATTAAAGTGCGTTTTTTGTGGCATTAATAAAGAGTTATTTGTCCGCCGTTTCCACGGTCTTCACAAAGAGGACTTTCATAGGGGCGGCCGCTCGGGCCGCGAGTCCAATTTATACAAAAATGTTGTATTTTTAGCCCTAGGCTCTGTTTAGATGGCGCACGGTGGAAACGGAGAGCCCTTGGAGGTCCCCCCGTAAAATCTGATAAATGACTCCAAAAAAATAAAGCTGGGATTCAGAGGGCTCCCATTAACCCCTTCAGCGCTCTTCTACAGGCATCCCCCATTTCCCTCCCAAGGCGGAGTCTAGGGCGCCGCGGGCTGATGGAAGGGGAGGCGTAGGCCTGGCTCCCTTTCCCCAGCTTCAGTGCGGGTTGGACGCGAAGCCCAAGGGCCCTTGTGGGATTCGGAGAAAAGGTCAGGGGGACATTCGGGGTAGCAGAGAAAGGTCAGGAAAGGGGAGGGGGGAGAGGCGACAGACCACGGATTCCGCAGATTGGCTCTAAGGAGACGGGAGCCAATGCCTGTGTGAGTTATTTTATTTCCTAAATTCTCGGCCAAAAGCCTAGACCACCGCCGCAGTTAACTCTTTAAGTCTGGTGGCATGGGAGAGGCTCTGGGGATTTCTTTACGGAGGGTTCCCCATTGGTTAAAGATAACCCCACCCACTGCATGAGCATCCCCAAAAGAGATGGGCCGATTCTGGGACTTGGGGAGACCACATAGCAAAGGAACCGCGCGCCTCCCTCCCCTCCCCCGTTCCGCTGTCACTTGGCGCAGGGCGGGGCCGGGCAGGGTGTCTGTGTGTGCGCTCGCGGATTGCACGCGTCTGTTAATTTCAAGCCATGCTTTCGCACTTCTAAACCCACAGGTCTCTGCCGTCGCCTCCCGCCTCACCTCATCCTTGCCGGGATTGTCTTCAGGACATTCATCCTTCTCCTAACTCCCATCGGCATCTTCCGGACAAACACTGGTGTTCACCCGAATACAAAACACCCCCGCGGTTAACCAGAGGCGCCCCCACCCCCAAAAAGAAAAAACCTGGCGTATATCAAGTTGCAAAAGCGTTTGTCTAGCACTTGACGAGGTTAATTCCAGGTTAATCTCCCCATTACTTACCTGGGTCTGGTCCCCGACGTACCCACCCCCATTATCCCCAGCAGTGTGAGGTTGTGTGGCGTCTAGCAACACACACACACACACACACACACACACACACACGCAGTCTTTGGATCTCATACACCAATCCCAAGTTTCTCTCCCCTACTCAAGTGTCCCCACCCAATAAGTAAATAGACCCTTTTCCTTAAAAGCCAAGAACCCTCGGGTCTCAGGCTTCTCATCTTCCTTGGGTTACCTCCTTCCTTCCCCACCACTAAATACACACTTTCTCGGACTGTGGACCAGGGCAGTGGTACCTAGAGCAGCCGACGACGCGGCGGAAACACGGCCGGGGTCTTAAAGGGGCAATTCTGGCTGCCATTGGCTCCTTCCTCTTCCCGACTCAGTTTTCGGGTCCCAATGACATCTCCAAAGCCCCGGAAGCCGATGGCGACAGGGGCCTGGAGCGCGAAAGGGAGGCGAAATCTGCTCACGACCCGACTCCCTCTCCGGCTAGCATCGCGCGGGGAGGCCCCCGGACGGTCCACGAACCCCTGCCGGGTCGCCTGCAACTGGGAAAAGTCAATCTTGGGAGCCTTCTCGGGTCCGGGGACTTCTCCTACCAGCCCCCAGAATTTGCGCACCCGGCGCCAGTGGGCTCCGAACCACGCCGCAGGCGGGCCGGGAAAGCCCGGGCTGCACCGGCAAAAAGGAGGGGAGGGGCGGGGCGGGGACCCGTGCCTTCAGGCTCCCGGCGCCCCCTGGCCGGCCCGCGTCTCCAACGTCCCCGCGCTCGCCGCTAGCGGACCCCGGAGAGCAGCGGAGCGAGCGCGCCCTTACCTGTAGCAGCCAGTGGCCGGTCTCTCCGATGAGCGGGAAGCCCATGGAGCCCTTGGGGATGGGCAGCTTGCAGCTCTTGTCGCGGGTGGCAGCCCAGCGCAGTTGCCACAGCTGCTGCGACACGGCCAGCAGCAGCGTCACCGACACCAGGCACGCGGCGAGAGTGGCCAGCGCCGACACCAGCTCCAAGCCCTCAAAGAGCATGTTGGCGGCCGCTCGGGGGATTGGCTGTGCCGGCCGCGGCGGGGGAGGGGAGGGCCGGATGAGAAGGGACGCGAACGGCGGGGGAGGGGAGGCTGCGGCCGGGGGTCCTGGAACCTCCAGCCAAAACGGAGAAGGAGGAAGGGGCCGAGGGAAGGGGAGTGGAGGCTGCGAGGGGAGCGGAGAGAGGGAGGGAAAAAATTGCCTAAAAGAAGAGAGAGGGGAGACACGAGGCGACTCGGAGTGTAACTTTGTTTGTTTGTTTGTTTGTTTGTTCCCTTATAGCGGGCTTAGGGGCTGCTCGAGGGGTGGTGAGATGAAGCCGTGAATCAAGCTGGTGGATTAGCTCTTCCCGCAACCATCACACTCGGAAAACTTTGGAAAACTGTCCAGCGGGAGCCTCTCTCGTAAGAGCTAGCGGAGAGAAAGTGCGATCGATTTGTCAAAAGTTTTCCCCTCAAATTCCTAGGTGGAAAAAAAAAAGGAAAAAAATTCTGAATCCAAAAATTCCAACGAACCCAGAAACTTTAGGGGTGAGGGGGAAGGCTCCCCGGCTGAGGCGAGTGGAGAGGCCCGAGCCCAGCTTCCCTGGGCTGCCCCGGGCGGCGCGCCCGAGCCGCAGAGCCGCCGCTGCACCCCCGAGGCGGGCGCGGCGGGCGAGGCGGCGCGGCGGGCGCGGCGGCCGGAGCGCGGGTGCGGAGCCGGCGGACCGCAGCCGGGACGGGACGCGGCCGGCGACAGAGCCCCGGGCGGGCGCTGGGGAGGCGGCGGCGGCGGCAGCGGCGGCGGCGGGCGGGCGGGGTGAGGCGGGGTGGGGTTGGGGGAGGAGGTGAAAACCCGAGCTGGGCTATTGTATCAATTAAGAAAAGGCAATCCGTCCCGGGACGCGGTCTCTCGGCTCTGGAGTTGCTGCTGGGGGAAGAAATGGGGAAAAAAGAAAGGAAGGCAAAAGGAATGAAAGAGGGGGAAAAGCAGGAGGCAGGATTTCAGGGCTGGTGGTTTTAAAAGCTTCTCTCAATGTGAATTTGAGTCCAAAGCGAGGCGATGCGTGTGTTTATATAGAGGCGGGAGGCTGCGCCGTGGGCGCCCAGCCAGCCCGCCCCCCCACCCCACCCCCACCCCACCCCCAAACCTCCCCCCCCCCCCCCGCGCTCACAAAGCCGGAGGCGTGGTGAGAGGCCGGCGGCCGGAGCGTGTGAGCGCCCGCCGGCCTCCCGCCCCGCCCCGGCCGCCCGCCGCCCGCCGCCCGCCCGGGACCCACTTGTAGCCGCCGTAGGATCAAACTCAGTTCACCTCTCGCCTCCTCTTCCTTCTCACCGGCGTCTCGCTGAGCCCGGCACCTACAGACGGACGAGAGGAGACACACACACACACACACACACACACACACACACACACACACACACACACACACACGGTGCGCGCTCGCACAGTGCCCGCTTGGCTGCTAGGCTACTTCCCTCCCTCTTTTCCTCCCTCCGGGTCCCTGGCCCCCTCCTCCCGCCCCGGGCAGTCCCGTGTGGGCCGTCGCCCCAGCGGCTGAGGTCTCCGCCAGACTGCCCCTTGATTGAGGACCACCGGAAAGCGCCTGGACCTGTGCTTAGGGTCCCAAGCTCCAATCCCGCTCAATCCCGCGGCTCCCATCTCCCGGGACCCCTCAACCCCCCATTTGCCTTTCCTATTCCCCCTAGCCCGGCTTCCCTAGCCCGGATCCGGGCATCCCCAAACCTCGGATGCCAAGGTCTTTCCTCCACCACTGCCCCCCCCCCCCCGCACAGATGTCTCTCATCCTCCGAGACGCCTATGTTCCCCTCTCCCCGTCCGCATCCAGGGAGGCTCACGCTGCGGCCCTTGCTCTAGGACCCCCTAACTTTGTAGTCCCCCCGCCCCCCGCAGAGTCGGAGGAACCCCAGTGCTGGTCCCGGTGAGTGTCCCGCGCCGAGGACAAATGCGGCAGCCCCGGCACCGGGAGGCGGGAGGAGTCGGGCACAAACGTTCATTGATACAAATGAGTAAATAAACATGCTGGGTGAGCGCGGCCACCTTCTCGGAGCCGGCCGCAGAGGGCCAGGCGCACGTGCCTGTGCGAGGTGTGCGTGTGGCCCGGGGCCGCACCTGTGTGTGCGCGTGTGTGTCTTTGGGTCGGCCCGACATCTGTGGAGCTGGGTGGTGTGTCTGCGGGTTTGTGTGTTCTCTCTGGAGCTATATGTGTGTCTGTGCATCCGTCTGTCATCTGGCCTCTCCTCCTGCGTGTCTGTGATACATGGAGCTCCGCGTGCCAAGCCCGGCATCATCTAGCTAGTGCCTGGCTCGCCCTCTCCCGTAGGTCCTTCCCCCCCCCCCCAGCCCCCTTGTCTCTGTCGTTCACTCTCTCGCACTCCCAGAGCAGAAGACTTGATATCCCACCTTCAGTTTAGGGTGGTGTGTGTGTAAACGAAACTAGACCCCCCCTTTAACACCTCCTCTGCGCCCAGTACGTGTTCTATTTTAGAGTTCACTAGAAGAGAATGTGTGTGAGCGTCTAAGGTGCGAGCATATGTGCTGTCCCTCCCTGTGCGAGCGCTTTGGAGGTTGAAGTGGCGGCGGGGATTCGAAAGCTGGTCTCTTGCTTCTAGAGCTGTCATCTCTACTCTCACTCTCTGCCTTGGAACCCCACCTGGTGGACAGTTGGAGTACTGCAGGTTCAGGGGCAAGCAATTCCTGAGCCGCCGCCCTCAATCTCCCTTTGAGGTGGGAGATCAACCCCCCCTGGCGCCCTCTGATTTCCACTCCAGGCAGCATGGGGCCCAGGTAGTCATAAAGTTCCTGTCAGGACTACAGTGGCCCCAGAAATACAAAGCTGGGGCACATCCTCAGGACAGGGAGGTCTCACAGGACAGTCACTTGGACTGAGCATTTGGGACTGGTGAGGCCAGCTCCACCTCGCCCCCCATACGGGGTTGAAGCTGGGTGAGAATGGAGCTGGGGGGATTGTTGCGGTCCCACTATTTTGAAGAGCCCTAAGAATCTAGCCCAATCCCCAGACACAGCACTGGCCCCAACGTGGTGAAATGGGCAGGATGACCTTGGGGAAGCCTCCCATGGAGACATGTGTCTCTGGAAGGATAGATACACACACATCCGTGAAAGACACAGCCTTACAGAGCTCCAAACACACGCACAGGCAAATAGCAAGCTCACACTCATACGTAGGAAGGCACATGCGCTCAGAGAATCATCGTCAACAAATTCAACACCCACCTCCCAGCCACCAACCTCAAAAGTCCACAAGAGCTTCTGCTCTGCGGGGATCACAGTCCCAGAAGTCATTGCGTTCCCCTCCCCTGCCCATACTCCTGGAGGTGGCTTATGTGCACTTTGCTCCTCTCCTGTTCCGCGGCACAGTGGGAGTGGGGAGGGGGCATGGGGGAGTCATTCCGAGTCCTTTTTGCTCAGCCACCAAGTGGGGTACTGGGGGATGTCCACAGGGGCAGCACGGCCCACAACAATAGTCATTGGATTTCCTAATTGGAACCATGTCTTTACTCAAATCCCCAAAAGCACTTAGGACAAAAGAGAAGAAAAGCCACGGTGGTATAATTTTCTAAGACGTTCCGGAGATTCTGGGAAAAGTAGGAAAGCTGGGCCTGTGGAGCAGGCTCGCCAGGAGGGGCCCGGACAGAGAAGGGTCAGCAACCATCTCCACCAGTCAGATTCCATCAGAGGACATTCCTTCAACCGCCTCGCATGGACTTCTGACCCTGGCCCCGGACCTCAGTCTGACCCATCACCCTGACCTAAAACAAACCCCTGAGCCTAATTTCCAAGTCGACCCTTAATCCTGGTCACAGATTGACCCTGCTCCTGACCCCAGACTGAACCCCAGTCCTCTTGAACATCACCCAACCCCTCCTTTGGCCAAAGGAATGTGGCTGGCCCCTGGTGGACTGCTCCTAAGGGGGGGTCACATCTCAACCCGTGAGGCTCCGGGAGCAAGAGTAAGCTAGTGGACAGAATATTCTTCTCATTCTGGCCTGAGAATGAGCTACCCGCTCCCCCAGAAGCATCCGTCTCTCTCCAGGCTGGCTGCAGCTAGTATCCCCGGGAATCCTGTGGATTCTCCCCCTACCCCGCATCCCAGGCCCATGTGCAATCCTTTTCTTTGGGGCCTGGGGCACACCCAGCCTCCAGCTATTGCCTTCAGTGTTCTGAAGCCTTGACTCCCAGCTGGTGTGGGCCTTCAGGCTCCTTGAGATCAGTCAGAACAGACGGGGGATCCCTCATGGCGATGCTGGGTCAAATGGACTTCTGCATGGAGGAACTTGGCCCTGCTCGGCAGAAGGGGCGGGGAGAATATGAAGGGCAGGCTGCGGGCACCCTCAGAATATGCACAGGACGGGCAAGCACAGCCTCTGCACCCTCTCCCTGGGCTCCGAAAACACCCAGCCACAGGGGCGAACCGGCCTCAAAGCCTGATCCTCATCAAGGCACAGAGTTCCCCAGGAGTGTCCCGGAATTTCTATGCCCAGAGGAATGGAGGCACTGCACCTTCCAAGTCCCTTCTGTGCGTGCGGCCTGTAGAGCCCGCAGATCTCTTCTGCAGCCTATTCTGTTCCAGCTCCGCACAGCCCCATGAGATAACACTCTTTTTAGATATTAGATATACATATTACTTTTTGTACTGATGAGAAACTGAGGCCCAGAGCCCACCCCCACCCCCATCCGCACTGTACTGTCCTACTCTCTCTTCCCCCAAGCGAGCGCACAGTCCCATGAGACCTGAGATCCTGTCCCACATGGCGGCTGCCCTTTTGTTTAATGTCCATTCTGACCGTGAAAGCTGACAACAGAGTTGTCAATTTTACACTCAATTTTGCATAGTTTGGGCCTGGATTTTTAAAAACTTACACGTATTTACTTTTCCCTAAAACGACCTCTGCTTCCTCCAACCAGAGCCAAAGGAGAACGGTGACCAGAGGGCAGAGACCAAGAGGTGAGGGGCAGGACGCAGAGCCGCTATTCAGGGGTCGACAGAGTGTATGCAAGGTTTTCCAGGTCTCCCACTTGGACCTGGGTTGTCTAGCCGGAGGGACAGAGCTCAGAACTTCACCTCAGGAAGTTCTCTGTCTGCTTTTTGCCCTATCCTGTCTTGCTGGCAACCAGAAGTCCTGAGAAATCAGCTCTCCGCTCCCTCGCAACTCTCCCCAGACCTCAGGCTGCTCCTCATTTCATCCTAAGATCTCTCAGTCCGTGTCTGCCGATGGCAAGGCCCCTTTCCTGAAAAACCCTAAGTCCAGTGGGGACGCAACCTTCTGTCTCCTTCCGAGGAGCCGTGTAGGAGAGGTCCCACACCGGGACACCCGCTCCTGCTCACATACGTCCCTCCACCACTTCCCCACCACCATAGGAGAAACCGCTACTCCGGTGGTGCCCCTTTGGCCCTGGATCCGAACTGCAGCCCCCGATATTCACCCCAGAGTCCTGCTGGTCTACCTTCTCCCGCTCTATGCCCTCCTTCCAGAACAGGCACTGCAAGGCCGCCAGTGCCTGTCCAGTGCCCAATCCTCAAGGACAGTTTAGAGGACGCTTCCTGACTGTGCCCTGGCTATTCGGAGGGGGGGGGGACCCTCCATGTCTGGGCTAGTTAGGGTGGGGGAGTCACCCCAGCATTGCTTGCAAATCACCACGGTGACATGAATGCTGCCTTCCTAGAACCCCAGGAACTAGATCCTCCTCCATCCCCCTTCCTTGCCACTTCCGAGCCTCTGAGAACACTTCCAGACCCCTTCCAAGCCGCCACCTGCCGGAGCCCCCAGCCTGCCCACCTCTCCGGAGGTGCCATCCTGCCACTTGTGATGCCGTGGGGCCCAGCTGATTCCCGATTCCGGTCCTTTATTCTCTTCTTCTTCTTTGTCCCTTAGTGTGACTTGCTCTCACCCCACCCCCAGGTATCCTGTCATCGTTGGCTGTCTAGATTTTTTATTTATTTTTTTAATTTAGGTTTTGGTTTACAGACAACGACCCTTGTCCAAGTGTCTCCACCTGCCCATGTCAGGCAGGCACAGCCCGGCTCCTCACCCCCCACCTCTCCAAGACCACCGGCTAGGAGAGAGCCCCTCACTCACCCTCTGGCCGCCCTGGAAAGCGGGGGAGCCCTTGGGAAAGAAGTTTGCTGCTTTCTCCTTTGCCCGAATACGAACAAGCCTCACCCCAAACCTCATCTCGGAAATCTCAGCTTCGGACTTGGCCCAGAAGGAATTTTACAAAGAAATGGAACTCCCCCCCATCCTCCCCTGTCCAAGCCCCCATACCCCATCCTTCCCCTTCCACCCCACACCCTAACCAGACGAAAGCAACTCGAAAAGGGACTTGCCGATGGAGAGAACGGGGTAGGTAGGAGGAACGCAGCTGACAGCTGTGTCCAGATCAGCACTGCCTGGAGAAGAGTAGCCTGCCTGGTGGCGGCCGGGCACCGGCAGTGGCCCGAGCTGGCTGTGGCTGGCAGGGACACTGCTGCAGCGATGGCGTTCCCTCTGGCCCCGGGAGCCAAGAGCCCTTTATAGCCTGAAACCTGCCCTGGTACCGCCCACTGGGCGGCTGCTACCAGGCCTGCAACTAGGGGAGTCGCTGGGAGCGGGGAGGGCATCCGTCCCGGGGACCCCAGGGCCTGGCCCCCCGCGCACAAGACTCTGGGATTCCACCTCCTCCCATCCCAGGCAACTCTATGTCCTGGTATGTGCGTGAGACTCTGTGTGTGCGTGTGTGTGTGTGTGTGTGTGTGCGCGCGCGCGTGCACTCGTGCTTAAACGTCCATTCAAAGACCTCAGATCTGTTTCCCTCAGCCTCTTTCTCTGGCGGTAACAGTTTTTGAAAGGATGGGGAGAGCAGTGTGTTTCTGCTCAGTTTATCAAATTACACTCAGTGACAAAGGACTGAAGTGCATTTTCTTGAAGGCTTGACAATTGGGATCCAGGAAGAGAAAAGAAAGCATGACAGGGGACCCAGGGATTTTGCGGCAGGTAGAACTCCGCTCTGAAAGCCGGGGGGGTTGGCTGGGTGGCTCCAAGAGAATTTCCTTCATGCGCTTCGGGGTGAAAACCTGCTCCCCCACCCTCAACCTAAGCTGCAAAAATCCCACGGATCCCAGAAATTGCAAGATTGTTGATTTTTAAAAGGAACACTATTCATTTGCACATGGGCTGAGTCAGACAAGCTGGAGCACAGCTTCCTCCCTCCAGGGCTCTCTTCCCAGCCCTTGGGCCAGGGAAGCCCTGTCACAGAGGTCCCTCACAGACGTGCAGTGTCCTCTGGGCCCACCCCAGCCCCGGTTCAGCCTGTGCCGCCAGCTTCTCTTTAGGGGTCTGGCCAGGAGAGGGGAGGACAGGGACGGGGCAGGCTTTTCCTCGCCAAGTGCTGTCCTGCACCTGAGCTCTGAGGACTGCTAGATGGGGAGGAACTGGGGGCCAGTCCGTGGCCTGAGGCAGAGCACACCATGGCTTCCAGCTTCCGACTGCTCCATTCCGGTCTTTGGGGGCAGAGGGAAGGGTAGCACCCCAAGTCACCAGCCTCAGATGCAGAAGAACAAGCCTGAGAGGGAAATGCAGCCTCATCCAGAGCTTGGAGCCGGGGTCTGAAACCAGCCCACCCCCTACCCTGCCTTCCCGCTCCCAGCTGGCTTTTGTCCAGAAGTCAGCCAGCAGGGAGGCCGGCTGACTGACCAGCAGCCTTGCCCGCAGAGCTCAGGGTGAGGGCTAACCTGAGAAGCTCGCCGGCAGAGCTCCCCACCCCAGAGCACACCCTCCAGCAGGAGCCATGGCTCCTGCTGACTCTCTCCCAGAAGGAGACGGAGAGGCAGAGGGGGGACGCTGTGCGGTTGGCCTCCCGAACACCCCCCTCCACCTCTCTTCTCACACTTACACCAGCTCCGCACTTACGGGGGTCCCGGATGCTGCCACTTCCCTTAGTTTTCTCCCCAGACACTGATAGGGTGGGCAAAGATAAGAAACGCCCCTGGCCTGACTGTTCTGATGGCCAGGGCTATCTAGCCCACGCCTGGGGTCCCTCCAGGCTCTCACCTGCTCCCCATGCCTGGGCCTGACCACTCTGGAGGTACCAGGAGGTTCTTGGGAGGACTTTGGCCCTCTAACCCACTCTGTCCATCCCCACCAACACCCGATGCTTCCTCTTCCAGCCAAGATTCAGTACCAGGCCCCAGTCTCACCCCCTGCAGCTAGATGGCCGCCCAGCACGTACGGAAACTCTGGGCTGCCTCCGCCCTTCTTAGTTTTCCCTCCACTGGTTTCATTCCTTTTTCACTGTCCTGCTTTCCAAATCCATGCATTCTTGGTACTGGCAAATAGGCGGAGGGGCTTGGTAGCTACGAGCAAGGGTTCTGGAGTCCATGAGACCTCGGCCCCAAGTCCGCTCGGCCACTTACGAGCAGCGCACCGTACTTGCTCCGAGCGAGCCACGGAGCTTCGGGGGGGGGGGGCGGTTAGAAGGAAAGAGAGCTGGGGCAGGGAGACCTACCAGGAGACTGGGGTAACTCAGCTAATAGTAACAGTTATAGCAACAGTGATAACAACAGCACACTAATCACAGCCAATAGCATTTCCTACATGCCCAGCCTTTCTTTAAGTGGGTCACACGTATTATTTCATTCAATCCCCACAGTGACCCCAGAAAGTGGATACTATTACCCCCACTTTATGGAGGACGAATCTGAGGTACATGTGTTTCAAAAACTTGCCCAAGGGAACCCTGCTGCATTTTGGGGGTTAGATATAATCGCCCCTGGACTTCAAACCCAGGGAATCTGGATTAGTCTGAGCTCTTAGCCAGGATACTAAGGACTAAACCAACTGGTAGTAGCGAGGGTAGAGAAATGCGGACAGATTTTGGGAAGTATTTAGAGGTCCAATCAAAAAGGGGACGGATCTGGCAACTCAGTAGGGGTGGAAGGATGAGGGGGAGGGGATTAGGATTTCAGGTACATGGTGGTCTTATCTACTAAGCTAAGGAACTCAGAGGAAGGGGGAAGATTGGGGGACAGGATGAGGTTGGCTTTGCCCTGGATGATTCCAGGTGATTAAGGGACAGTCATGGAGCCGTCTGGAGGGCTGTTGGCCATGGAAGTCTGGAGCACAAAAGAGAGATCTGACTAAAGAGAGATTTGCACATCGTCTGCGTTCAGACGCTAGTGGATGATGTGGGAACAAAGAAGCAGACCGAGGAGAGAGTCCCAAGGAGCTCCAGGTCCAAGTAGAGGAAAGGAGTCCGGGAAAGGGGGACCTCTCTCCTTTGCTCATCACACACGTCCTAGTTAACTTCGCTTGAGACTGATGACCCTATTTGTTTGTTTCCCTTCAGCCCTGAAAGTCTCAGGGTTATCAAGGAACTCTGCTTAGCGATTTCAGCCCACTCACCCTAGGGGCGCGCGCACACACACGTGCACGCAGGCCTGCGCACGCACACAGAGCTTCCTGATCACCGACTCCCAGTAGTAGGGCTCTTCCTGCAGCCGCCCTTCTAGGAGTTCATTTTGGTATTCCAGAATTGTGTAGAAAACCGTCTGTCTCACTGCGGTACTTTACCACATCACACAGCGACCTGAGCATTTCAGGGGCCCCTCCGGGGCGGGTAGGGTCTGGTCCGCCCCCAGGCGGAGACTCTGTCCAGGCCCCGGGCTTGCACAGGGAGAGCTCCCCCACTGCACTGTGTTGTCCCCCGGACCATGGCTTCCCGGAGAACAGCAGCTGATTCCACGGCCTTCTGCTGTGTGCTGGGGTGGGGGCGGTGCGGAGACAGGCAGGGGACCTCTGAAGGAGCAGGGAGGGGGAGGACCTGGTGTGCTCAGAAGGACCACACCTAACACGTAGTGTTCACACCAAAGCCCCCGGTTGGAGTGGGCGCTGGGGAAAGTGTGGGGAGGGCAGCAGACACATAATAGAGGGAGTGCAGTCACTCCCCGTGCTCTCTTCCAATGCCCTGCAGGAGAGCCCCTGTGCCAGAGGAGCGAGCAGGGGTGCCAACTTGGCCTGGAGGGGCCTGGAGGGGCCTGGGCCTGGGGGAAGGCAGAGAGAAGGGCGGAGACCGGTGAGGGAATGGGAGGAGGATGGGGGTGCTAGTTATTCAAGCACCAGCTCAGACTCCTCTCCGAGGGGAGACAAGGCATCGCCGTCAGGGGCAAGTGGCCACCGTGGGGAAGAGACCAGACTCGACTGTCACGCGCAGCGCACAGGAGCAGGGCACAGGCCCTGATGCTTCCTCTGCTGGCTGGGGGCGCACATTCTGTTCCCACAGCTGCTGCTACTGCGCTCGTTCTGCTCAGGACCTCCATGCGTCCTTCCCTCACACGACACAGGCCCACCGCCGTCCCCCTTCTCCACAAGCTGGGTGGGCCGCTGAGCTCCATGGCCTTGCAGCCTCAGGCCTGGCGGGAGGGGGACGGCGCCCGCCATGCTCAGCACCTTAGGACCCCGATGCACAGGGACCGGCGTGGCCTGCCGTGTGAGGGACACCTCACAAGAGCCTGGGCGCGGTGAGGGTGGCCTGCTGGGGGTGAGGCTGGGAGTAGGGGCGGGGCAGGCTTCTCAGAGAGGGCTGCACTCTTGCATGGCCCTCTGCCTAGGCCCCACGTGTGGGCTTCCAGCTCTGCTCAGTGGCGGAGCTCCCTCCCCAGGGACCCAGCTCAGCTGGGGCCACGGTCGGTTTGGGGGAAGCAAGGATACCTGCTGTAGGGCAGGGGCAGCCCTGAGCTCACAGCACCCATCACTGATCCCTCAGGGCTCTATGTTACAAGGACGTCCTCCACCCTCCTAGTCCTGGGACTGACGGGTCCCTCTCAGGCCCCCCAAGGCAGCTGCAGCCCTTGGGGACAGAGAAACAGTGGAGAAGGGGCATCCTGTCCACAGTTAGGGAGTGGTCTGGAAAGGAGACATTTGAGCCAGGGACCCCTCTGTGCCCACCACGACCAGCCAGCTCCACTCAGGCCAAGCGATGGTGGCATGAGAACAAGGCAGGGCTCGGTTCTGCCATCCACGGCTGTGGAGTCTTGGCCAAGTCACTTCTCTCTGAGGCTCAATTTTCTTATAAAGATAGGGAGAATAAGTTCTTGCCTTTTGGGGCATTTGGCAGTTGTGAGGCTTTAAAAAAAAAGGTCATCTGTGTAAACCCTTGACATAGTAGGGGGCTCACAGCAGGGGCAGATTCGAGGAGAGGCTGAGGGAGCTGGAGCTTTGGCGTCTCTCACTGGCACAGGCTCCTTCTGAAAACCTGGGAGTGGCCCTAGCAGTTCATATTTTTGCATTATTTTCTTAAAGACAGTCCCCCAGATCATACAGGCTTCAGTTTTCCTAAACCCTGGGACCTTGAATGCTAGTTTTCTCCCTTCTCATTCCCTCTCATTCTCCACCCTCTCCAAGTATATTCCAGGCACAGAAGGAGAATTGCCCAGGCTGGCCGGCAGAGCTAACGTGAGCCCTGGGCCAGGTCTCATCGAGATGGAAGGTCCAGGTGAAACCACTGCTCCGAGCAGCTTGTCCTGGGATCCGTCTCACTGCTGAACAGGGCTTGGGGTCTGTTCCTCCCCAGCCTCCACTCGCAGCAACTGGCCCAACCCAGGGATCTGGTTAAACGAATTCCCTGGGTTCTCCGAAGTTGTGGCGGACTCTGGGCACCGTGTCCCAGTCTGGCAGGGGCTTTGCTCCAAAAATGATGGACTCCTAGAGAAGCTGGTTGTAGGGCCGTGCGTGCTAGGCAACCCAGGGGCTCAGGAATGGGCCTTCAGGAAAACAACAGCAACTTGGCTGGTTTCTCCATTAGCACCCGTTTACCTAAGGAGCCTTGGAGGGAGTGGGGACACGGGGCTCCCTCCTCAGTGTCTGGGAGATGGATGGGCCTGATTTTTTCCACGATTCCTCCCCATAAATCTGATTTGGCCCCTCATCCGTCTAGGCCAGTCTCCATGGAGGTGTGTGGTAGTGATGAATGGGCTGCCTGACTAATGTGACTGGGGTGGCAGGGATTTGGGGAGGGGCTCTGCTCTGATGGATGGTCCTCATGAGGGCATATTGCATTAGACACCCCTAATGCAATCAGCAGGGCCATTATGATACCAATTTGTTGCTCCTTCTCACCAGGGTGGGGCAGTGGAGCTGGAAGATTAAGGAGGATGTCAGGACTTGGGAGACACCTGGGGGGATTTCAGGAGGGGGCGAGATTTCCCTGTTGGGGGCTATTGCTAGGGGAATAATACGAAGCCAAAGAAAGTGCCAGCTGGAAAGGGAAGAGAGAGGAAGTGAGGCCCAGAGAGAAGGTGTGACCTGTACAAGGTCACTTCTGGAGCCAGAGGGAAGAGCTGGAATTAGCACTGGAGTCTCCCGTTTTCTGTGCCAGGGTGAGCTGGGATGGAGGAGGGGGTGGGATTAGGAGAGGAGAGACGCACCACTGGCCTCTATGTGGCTGGAAGCTTTCCCACGCCTCCAGAGATGTCCCGAAATGAGTGAAGCCCAGGGCGGCCTCAGGGAAGAAAGGAGGTGGTCCACGGCGGGCTCCCACTCGGGCCCTAGGCGGCCCCCACTCCGGACCCCCACCTACCACAGTACCTGTGATCTGGGTCTTTCTCCCGTGATTATAAGTAGTCTCCCGAACACCACGCTGTCTCCCGCCTGGCCTCATGCTCCAGGCCACCAGAAGACAACCTTTAAAACAAAGTGTTCCTCCCTGCTCGAAAGCGGTCAGCAGCTCAGGTCGCCCTCACGATGGGACCCAGGCCGACTCTCTGACCCCAGCCTATCTCCCAGCCTCAGACCCAGGGCTCCCTCCACGCCGCCAGCCTCTTCTGCGGTGAGAGCCGATCACCAGTTTTCACGCTCCCGGGACCTTTCCTCGGGCCTCGGGGGCAGGAAACAGAACCATGTACACTTCAGTTCTGGGAAGTTCCGTGCTCGCCTCACTCCTACTGCCTGTGCCCCAGCCGTCCCCTGGGTCCCCCACTTCACCCCCAGACCCACACTCCACTGCGTTGCGGTCCGCCCTTGGGGCAGTGCACGACTCTTTGAAGATCGTGCCATCCTGTGTACGTAGGCATTTCTAATTTACACGAATGATCTTGCACTACAGATCTTGTCTGGGATCTCTAAGAAGTTTAACGCTGTTTCTGAGATCCACTTATGTGGCTTTACGTGTGTCTATTTTCTTACTTCTGACTGTGACAGTGCACGTGCAAGATTCGGAGTTACGGCATTTTACCCTAGTCACAGACCCCTAGATTGCTTCCGACTCCTTATTCCTACAAACGCTGCTCGCTGCATGCCATTCCCCCTGGGTGGGTAACCAAGAGGCAGCCTGCGAGGTCCTAGATGTGGCTACTTGGCTGAGCTCTGCTGCGGGCCTGGGAGCCTGGAGAGGCTGCGCGAGGCCCCACACATGGGCGCCCGGCCGCCCTGGCCGTCCCCGGCTGCCTTGCTCCGCTCTGAGTCCTACCCTCTGAGAGACACGAGGCCATCTGACCCCTAACATATTCCAGCTACCGCTACTCTGAATAGCCTTCCTCTTTATATTCCCTTGGATGGCCTTCTGCTTTCAACATTCTCCTTTCGTTGGCGGGTAAACTCCTACCTATCTTTTAAAACCCAATTCAAATACCACATTCTTCGTGTTTTCTAGTTTTCTCCCCTTGCTTAGTGCTCCAGAGCGTCCTGTACATTCCATCTTAGCACAGACTGTATCCTTGTGCTCTTTCCTCTCTTTCTTACCGAGGCAGACGTGGTCCCCGCCTGGCCTGGGGGACCGCGGGGGAGGAGGAGGGAGGAGAAGAGTGAGGGAGTGAGTGGGGTTGTATTGGTGTGAGCTGGGAAATTGGGGATTTTATTTTATGCTCCTTCTCTTGACGGATTATAATGATGTCAAGTACAGAAGCTGCACCTTCTTCCCCCCAAGAGCCCCTGTGTCTGTGTTCTCAGTAAGGGTTTTTCTGAATGAATCCTCTCACATATTCCAGCACCTAGCTCATTTCCATCTCAAGCAACTTTATTCTGGCCATTTCTAAATGTCTCTTCCCTTCTGCCCCGAACCAAGCCAATAGCTCTCTTAGCCTGAAAAGACTTTCCCTCGATGCCAATGAACTCTAGGCTGACACCTCATAAAGGATGCGGTTAAAGAGCATGACTGTTAGAATCCAAAGGACTCAGCCTTCCTGGGCCTCTGCTTACGATCTGTAGGTCAGTCGTGAGGTTATACTTACCATTTGATGGCACTCTGTGCCCAATCTCTTTCCTTCATCAAGCTTCTGAAAGATATCTTCTCCAAGCGCCTAAAATGGAATTCCTCACTGTCTCTCAAACCAACATTCCCCTGGTACCTGGCAACCCCGTTTATGGCAACTCTGTCATTTTTTCCAGTAAACTAAGGGAACGTTAGCTTACATCTCCCGCCTCCCCGGCTGTTTAGTTAACCAAAGGTCAATTGATTAACCTTCCATTTTGATTCTTGAATCCACCCCTCATCCCCATCCCCATTTCCACTGTCCTCAGAGTAGAGGAATCTTCGGGTTGGGTAAGAGTTGGTTTAGAGACCATCTATATAGTGAAGTCGGCTGCTGGAACCTATTTTCTCAGGTTAATTCATGCCCTGTTTCTCACTCATCTACACTCACCTGACGGCTTATAGGGGGCACAGCCAACACTGACCAGCGCTCTAGTACCTCCCCCTGCCTCAGATGAACATAATTTTACAAGTTATGTCAAGGAACAGATAACCCTTGATACACCACTGCAGAGAAGAAAGATAAGATTTTTCAAAACAATTCTGTCCGTGAACCCAAACAAAACCTTTTGAAAGCAGCACAAAAACAGTGTTAGTCCAGACAAGTCTTAGTTATGAATATTTTTACAAAAATCCTGATCAAATGCTATCAAATAAAATTCAGAAGGTCATCAAAATAATAAGACATCACAACCAAATGGGGTCGAACTCACAAATAAGCCAACAGGTATTTCAACATTAGGACATCCTAAATTAATAGATAAAGGAAAAAGACTGACCACTTCAGTCGTGCTGGAAAAAAAAGCATTTAATAAACTTTAAGACAAATTTCTTATAAAAGCTTGCAGTAAGCTAGGAGTAATAGAAACCTTTAACCTTATAATTCACAACTTCCAGTTAAAACAAGGGACAAATTCTAGTCATGACAAATTCTAGTCTGTGTATTCACAGAGTATGCTCAACACTGTGTGGTCTTAATTTTTTAAAAAAGTCAGAAATGCAAGGAAAAATCAAAAGTATGACTATAAACAAAACAGATGAACAAACAAAGGAAAAAGAGACAAAAAACCAGACAAATACAGAGAATAACCTGGTGGTTGACAGAGGGGATGCGGGAGGGGAGAGGGGTAGGCAAAACAGATAAAGGAGATTAAGGGTACACTTGTGGTGATGAGCACTGAGTAATGCATGGAAGCGTTGAATCACTGCATTGCACACCTGAAACTAATATGAATAATACTGTATGTTAATTATACTTGAATTAAAAAAAGCCAGCAATAGTAACTAAAAAAAAAAGTATGAATATAAATAAAAGAGATAGCTCTTGAACAACTCTGATTTCTTTCACAATTATTGAAATTTGGGGCTTTCTCTCCCTTTCTGGGTCAATTTTAGCAATATGTATTTTTCTGGAAGCATCAGCCATCCTTAGGTTTATGGATTTATTTCCACAAAATTTACTTATATTTCAGATATTTTTAAAAATTACTTAAAACATTTCCTCAAGTCTGTGGTTATTTCCATTTTCTGATTCCCACTTTTGCCCAGGAATCAGGAAAGCATTTGTACTTTCTTTTTTGTTTTTTTTTTTAAAGATTTTATTTATTTGACAGAGAGAGACGGCCAGCGAGAGAGGGAACACAAGCAGGGGGAGTGGGAGAGGAAGAAGCAGGCTCATAGCGGAGGAGCCTGATGCGGGGCTGGATCCCAGAATGCCGGGATCACGCCCTGAGCCGAAGGCAGACAATTAATGACTGCACCACCCAGGCGCCCCAGAATTTGTACTTTCTTACGTTGGTTTTCCTTGATTAGGTTTGCTTAGTGATTTGTCTGTTTTACCCCTCCACCAATAAATAGCTCTTTGATTTAGAAAGGAGTACGACATTGTCATGATTACAGCTATTAGGACTGCCTACAATACAATCTCTCAGGGAATCAAGTAAAAACCTATTAGATCTAATAAAAGCATGTAGTAACTTGTTCAGATACATGACAAGCATATAACCAACAGCTTTCTTATATGTTAGCATTAATAAATTAAAAAATATAATTTAAAATACATAATGAGTAATGTGAATATTCATGTGAATTTATGTGAATAATGTGAATTCATGAATAATGCAAGACTTATGGGAAGAAACCATAAACTTTATGGAAGACATAAAAGAAGACCTAAATAGAGACTTACCATGTTGGAATGTCAGTTTCTCCAAAATTGGATAAATTCAATGCAATCACAATCAAAATCCCAGTGGGATTTTGTAAATGAATTTTCACAAAGTAATTCTAAAGCTCATCCGTGAGAATAAACATACAAGAATAGCCAAGAAATTTCTGAAAAAGATCAGTGATGGGTGACTTTCCACACTAGATATCAGAACATATTTTAAGGTATCAAAAATTACAGTAGTCTCCTATTGGCACTGAAATAGACAAATAGACAAGTAGGATATCGAGTCTGAAATAGACCCATGCATTGCAAATCAGTGAGGAAAGGACTGACTACTAATAATAGGCATTTAGGACCTTGAGATAGCCCTTTGAGAGAAAAAAAAGTTTAGAGCTGCACCTTACATAACCCCAAAATAAAATCCAGATAGATCGAATATATAAATGTAAAACAAAAATATCTTTATAATCTGGAGGTTGAGGATGGCTGGGAAAGACTCTCTAACCAAGATACAAAAGTCAGATGCTTAAAGGAAAAGACTGACAATTAAACTACATTAAATTTCAAAATTCTATATGATCAAAGCTAGTGAAAACATTTAAAAATAGGTGAATGTGGAGTTATAATTTAGCAATTCCAAAACTGTATAGTGGGCTTGAATACATAAGTAAATGGCTGGGAGATGGTGGGAGCCAGGTTCTCATCACTGGAGAGAAGGAAAGGTTAGAATTATCCCTGTGGTACTGGACTGGAGTTTGAAACATCTATATAACTCATTTATGTATATGTCACCCAAACACACACACACACAGATGTACAGATACAGAAACAAATGTAGATATGCATGTATACACGGGTTAGTCTATATACTATACTCGATACTATAAAGTATCTAGCTTGTCTGCTGAGAGCCATAAACAACACCACAGCAGCAACGAGCACACCAAGCACCCAGATCTTGGTTTCTAAATATCATTCTACCATAAAACGGGTGAGGGCTCTGTGAAGAATTGGTTAATTCTAGACTGGAACAGGAAAAGGACAAGATAAGCCGGGAGCATCTTAGAGTTCCATAAATGTAGGGAATGTTCATAAATGAAAGGATTGACGTTTTGCAAAGGTAGAAGGAGCCAACCTGAAAGAGCTTTCCAATGGCCAAATCTGAGCAAAGAAATAAATAACATGGTGTTGGGTTATAGCCCAAAGTATGAAATAAATACACAGGGGGCACCTGGGTGGCACAGCGGTTAAGCGTCTGCCTTCGGCTCAGGGCGTGATCCCGGCATTGTGGGCTCGAGCCCCACATCGGGCTCCTCCGCTATGAGCCTGCTTCTTCCTCTCCCACTCCCCCTGCTTGTGTTCCCTCTCTTGCTGGCTGTCTCTATCTCTGTGGAATAAATAAATAAAATCTTTAAAAATAAATAAATAAATAAATACACAGGTCCAAAGGATAAACCTATAGACCTGAGAGTGGAATAAAACCATGAGTTAAGAAATAGGCCCGTACACCTACTGTCACCTGATTTCAACAAGGATGCCAAGACCACTCAATGGGGAAAAAAATAATAGTCTTTTCAAGGAATTATTCTGGAACAATTAGACCTCCACACATAAGAGAATGAGTTTGGACCCCTAACTTATACCACATGCAAAAATCAACTCAAGATGGATGAAAGACCTAAATGTATGAATTTAAGCTATAAAACTCTTAGAAGGAAATAAAGGTATAAATCTTCATGCTTTTGTATTAAGCAATAGTTTCTTAGATCACACCAAAAGCACCAGCAACAACAATAACAAAAGATAAATTGAGACTTAATCAAAATTTAGAAACTTTGCCCATGAAAACACACTGTAAAAAAGTGAAAAAATTCAAAGAACGGGAGAAAATATTTGCAAATCATGTATCTGATAGGGGTCTAGTATCCAGACTATAAAGAATTCTTACAACTTAACAATAAAAAGACAGCCCAATTTTTAAAAAGAGCAAAGGATTTGAATAGACTTTTCTCCAAATAGGTATACAAATGGCCAGTAAGCACGTGGAAAGAGTCTCAACATCATTCGTCATATGGAAACGCACATCAAGGGGCGCCTGGCTGGCTCAGTCAGTTGAGCGTCCAACTCTTGGTTTCAGCTTAGGTCATGATCTGAGGGTCGTGAGATCGAGCCCCGTATCAGGCTCCATGCTCAGTGCCGAATCTCCTTGAGATTCTCTCCTTCTCCCTCCTCCTCTGTCCCTCTCCCCACTCACCTGTGCTCTCTCTAAAAGAAATAAAATCTTAAAAAAAAAAAAAAAGAGAAATGCACATCAAAACTATAGTGAGAACCCACTTCCCAGCCACTAGGATGGCAATTTTAAAAAAACAAGTCAAAAGCCAGAAAACAGCAAGTGTTGGCAGGCTGTGGTGAACGCTCACGCACTGTTGGCAGGAATGTCAAATGCCACAGCCACTTTGGAAAACAGCTTGGCAGGGTCTCAAAAAGTGAAACGCAGAGTCACCATATGACCCAACAATCCCACTTCTAGGTATGTATCTAAGAGAACTGAAAACACGTTCAAAAAAGACTTATCCACCAATGTTCATGGCAGCATTACTCATACTAGCCAAAAAGTAGAAACAGCACAAAGGCTCATGGAACCCGATGGGATAAGCAGAGTGTATGTATCCATACAGTGGAATATTATTTAGCCCTGAAAGGAATAAAGGCCCAATACCTGCTATCTACATGGACAAACTTTGAAAACATTATGCCAAATGAACGAAGCCAGACGCTGAAAGTCACATATTATATGATTCCATTTATACGAAATGTCCAGTATAGGCAAATTATTAGGGACAGGAAGTAGATTTGGGGAACAGGGGAAAGAGGGGGTTGGGAGTTACTGCTCGTAAGTACAGGATTTCTTTTGGGGTAATAGAAATGTTCTGAGATTAGATATGGATGGTTTGCATGATATTGAGAGTATAGAAAAATCCATTGAATTATGTTTTGAAATGATGAATTTTATGTTGTATGAGTTATGTTGAAATACTGAAGTACAGGAAGAAGGAAATAGCCTAAAACTGGTGCAAAAACATGTGCGTGAGTCCACACTGAGATAAATAAATGATTTAAATAAATAAATAAAGTTGAAGAGCCAAACTTTCCTATTGAAAAATTCCAAATAGTTTCAGATACTCTTTCTAGGAGGTAAAGCTTACCCCGCACCCTCTCTGTCCCCATCGTAGTGGTGCACTGCGATTGGTGACTTGCTTCTAAGAACTCACATATGGAAAGTCACTCTACAGTGCAGAAGCATGCCAGACACTGTCACCCCCCAGGGTTCAAGATTCACACCACTAGTGATGTCACATGACTTCCGTATCTAATGAGGACACTGCACCTCTGTGATGTTCTTTCAAAAAACCCATAACCCCTGTCTACTCAAGAGGAAAACATCAGGTACGTGCCAATGGAAGCCAATTCTACAAAATGCTAAGAAGAATGCCTTCCAAAAGTTAAGGTCGTGAAAAAATAAGGAAAGACGGAGAAACTATCACAGACCAAAGGAAACTAAGGGGCGATAGCACCTAAATGCACTGTGGTATCCGAGATTGAATGCGGAACAGAAAAGCCGGTGAAATCCCACTGATGTCTGAGTGTACTTCATACTAACGTACCAATGCCGGTTTTTAAAATTCTCGTAAACATACGTGGTAATACGTTAACAAGAGGGGAAACTAGGTGAGGGGTCTATGAGAACTCTATATCCCTTTGCAACTTCTCCATCAAATTAAAATTATTTCGAAATAAAAGGTTTATTTAAAAAATAAGTGCAAGACTAGGAGAAAACATGTGTTCACGTATAACAAGTATAGTTTGCGTCACTTGGCTCGATGGGTCAGGGATATTGTGACAGACCTGACCTCCTGACAGCGTGCATCTCCCCCGCTTCCTGGCTGACAGGTCTCAGACTGGCTCAGAGAGTGTGGATCTCCTGCCCCAATCCCAGCTTTGTCTACCTTTTCATTATCCATACAGTCAGTTCCCTCAGTATAACGTAATGAGTGCATTTTATGTGGTAGAAACTCTTCTTGACATGGAGGATAAAGCTGTGCACAAAATACTCTGTTCTTATGGCGCTTACAGGGAATGAACCATAGTCGGTCTAAGCCAAACGTAACTTCCCTCCCTTTGGCTGTGATTGGCTTTAGGGGTGGCCATGTGGTTCCGTTCCTGCCAGTAAGGTGTAAGAGAAGGTAATATAAAGAGATACTTTTAAATAGTAATTTAAATTTAATAATTTTGGGACTACTTTACATAATTTTAGGGAAGCGAATCTGTAAACCTGAAGAAAGATAGAAATCACGGTCTCCTAAGGAAGGAACAGATTTGGCCTGCACAGGCCTTCATCTCTTTCACTTTTCTTCTTCCTCCTTCTCCTTTCCTCCTGCCTGGAAGGTGGATGTGATGGCTGGAGGTGAGGCAGCTGTCCTGTGCCTATGAAATGCTAAGCGTGCTACACATGACAGAACAGAAAGACAATAAAATGCCTGGGTCTCTGCTGCTCAGATGCTCTAGTCCCGTATTGCTTATGCTTAACCCTCCAGAATTCTCAGGATTGAGAACATTATGTAGAATGCAAATCTATGTATTTGTAAAAACATTTTGATGTTTTGCCATATTCACTTCAGATTTTTTAAAAAGAAATTAGACTTAAGGATAAAGCAAAAAGTCTGCTGTGTACCCTGGGGGACCTCATCTTCCCCCTCGCCCTGCAGAGATTGGCTACTATACTGAAGTCTGTGTCTATCATTCTCATGCATGTTTTCAAACTTTAAACGGTATTGAGCTATTATCGTTCTTCAACTTGCTTTTTCGTTCAACACGTTTTAAAAGATTTGTTCATGTTGACACATGTAGCTCATTTCAACCGCTATACAGTCTCTCTTGGATGAATAGGTCACAATTAATCTACTCTCCTGTCGGTGGACATTTAGGTGCTTTCTAATCTTTCTTCATCATAAACGATACTAGAATGGACAATCTTATACAGGTCTCCTTGGGGATAGATTTCTCCCCGGAACTGCTGAGTCTTAGGGTATGCACATTTAACTTTACTGGACACAGGCTCATGATACCTTTTCAAACCTCGTGGGGCCAAATGTGTTTCAGAAGAACTGTTTAGATTTTAGGAAGGCAGAATGGTGTACGTGGCATATATCATACTCTAGCAGGGCTTGGGGAGAGTATTCCATAATCAAATATACTACTTTTTCTGTGGTGAAAAGGAAAAGCATCCACATTAAGTGGGATAAATAAAGACTGTAAATAGTCTCACATCAAGTCAGGTTTTGCTACCAAATATATTAGGAACAAATTTTCAGTTTTCAGGGTTTTTTTTTGTTTTGTTTTGTTTTGTGTGTGTTTATTTCTGAATTGCAAATAAAAGATTTGAATCTGTAGCACAAAACTGCTTTCGAAAGTCATTGTATTAATCTATCTTCCCACCACTGTTTCTCCATAGCCTCATCAGCACCTGTTAATATGGGATATAGGACATTGCCAGTCTGATAGATGTTCACATACTCGGTAAGTGAAACAAAACAGAAAATGGAGAATATGGAAGGAGAGATCTCATTTACGATGGTAATGAAAACGTTAAACATCTGTGGTCGTACGAGATAAGAAATGTGAAGAATCCAAATGCAGAACATGTTAAAACCGTTAGAAGAATATAGATGTGATGAACAAGAGGACAGGTATTTTTCATCAACGCAGACAGACAGACTGTTACAAAGATGCTATTTATCGGCAAGTTATCTTATACGTTCAATGCGGTTCCAACCAAAATCACAACAGAGCTTTTGAAACTTGAAAAAAAATTATAAAATTACCATGGAAGAATAAATTTCCAAATATTCGGGAACAATCTGAAAGAGAAAAGCATGATGTAGGAGGGGATTAGTGGGTATTAAAACAGATTCGACAGATATGGTAGTTAAAACAATATGGTAATGGCTCAGAAACAGAATGATCATGGAACCGTAAATAAAGTCCAGAAATAGAACCAAGGATAAATGGGAATTTAATATATGATGAAAGATGATATTTACACATTAATCAGTGATGCTGTGCAACCACTGGTTAGCCATTTTGGAAAAAAGAACATGCTGGACCCCTGCCACCTTCTTTACCTCCAAGTAAACTTCAAATTGATAAGTAATTAACATGTTAAACATGAACTATCAGAAGAAAACATGGATCAGTATTTTTATAATTTTGAAGAGAGGACAGTCTGACATGAAATCTAAACATCATAAAGGAAAAGCCTGATAAACTGACATTTCAAAAAGGAGAAATCTTTTTTCTTTGGCAAAAAAATGCCAGGGAGTGAATATTGTGGCTCGTCTCTTCGATAGTCCTTCCGCCATTTCCCCAGTGTGTAGCTGCCATGCGGTTTGTTTGAGGGGGGGTAGTAACACCTCTTTCCTCCAGAGTCCTGGGGTGAGAGCGGAGTGTTTTAACCTACCGGACTAATTCCATTGCCCTTGCCACAGGGATTGGTTCAAGTAACCCACGTCTCCACAGTAAATCCATGGCATGGTCCTTGTCAAAGAGAATGACACGTAATCCAACTTAGGGCTCTAAATATGGGAGGCCATGGTCAGCAGGCGCCTTACTCTTCTCAGAGGGCCGTTGGAAGTCAGTTTCTGACAGCGTAGTGTGGAGGTGTGAAACCTGGAAGAATGACAGCCATCTAGCCACCAGCAGGGAACTGAAATCTAGGATAGCCTTGGTACTTATTATAAAAGGCAGAGCAGACAGAAGGAAAGAAACAGGACCTAGACATATTTAGTCATCGAATCAAACCAACCCTAAACTACCTTTGGACTTTCAGTCAACAAATCTCCTCTTTTGGGTTAGGTTTTATGTTACTTGCAGAATCAGGAGTTCTAAATGATATGGACCATGAAGAGACTCAAAAGACAAACTGGGGGAAAAATCTGCAAATGCAAATGACAAATAATTAAAATCCCTAAAATACAAAGAGCTACAGGGCAACATGAAAAGGAAAACAACCTAATTTTTTTAAAAAGGCAGAATATATGGATAGCTGCTTCGTAGAAAAGGAAACATGAATGACGGCTACAAATGGAGGCTTAAGCTCACTGTCAATTCATGTACAGAAGACAAAAGGAAGTCATTTTTTACTTCCAAGATTGGCAAGAATGAAAAATACTATTACTTGGGGCCGAGGATAGAGAAATACATTCTACACATCCTATTGGAGAGAGTGTAAATGGGTGATTTTTCAAAAGAGTGATATACAATTTCCATTCACGTTTATAATACTTTTGATCTGGAACCCACCAATGCCACTCCTGAAACTTGATCCTACAGAAATGTCTAGGCAAGAAGGCAGAGGTGTGCACGGATGTCTTGCAATACTGTTCACAGTAGTGCAGTAGTGGGAACGTTCCAGAGAGTAACCAGTTCAGAAGCAAAGGAAGCCCAGGGACATCCATGCAATGCAAGTGTTCGTGGGCTTCATAAAGGAAGCAATCCTATGGTATCGCCGTGAAAGGCGTCCAAGCTACATTAAGTGGGAAAGAAACCTGTAATATAATATACTATGATCATACTTTTTGTGAAAAAAAGTATATACACATTCAAATGAGCAGAAAGAACATCATCATACTGTGTGGGAAGTGGGATCAGGGGTCCGTGGGGGGGAGCCCCGAAGTCTTTTAGATACCCACGTACCCCTACGCACGTCCACGTACACAGGCCCTCGCCGCCGCCGCCAGGACCCACGTCCCATCAGAAACTCCACTGCTATTTTGGTTTCTCACCTGACTCCATCTGTTTTCAGCCTGTTCCTTACTCCACGGCATCCCAAGAGTGGGGTGGTACATGGTTGGAGAGAATTTTAAAGCCATAACAAAGCTGACTAAAAGTTAGTTTGCTCTTTGTCCTCAAAGCCCTTCCTAAACAGTGTCCCCTACAAGATATTCCTCCTAGCGGGGAGTGCTGTGCTCCCGGCCCCTCCCTTGATAGCGGCTGTCCCCACTCCGAGAGTGACTCATTTGGTCCCGAGGGCCCCGGTGCCATGTGCGGGACAGAGTGCTGCAAAGGGTTCAGACAGGCGTAGAAGGTCATCCCTGACTTGGAAGAGCTCGTTGTCAAGCCTCAGCGTCAGACAAGGTCACAGTTACTAGAAATCCTCAGTGTCTCCAAGGCTCAACTTACTGCCCCTGTGACCTGCCTCCCCATAGCAGCCTCTCCTCCCGCTGCCCCAACGGTCTACCCTCACTCCTCCCCCCCCCCATGCCCTCATGCTGCCCTGCACCGGAGGCCTTTCCACGGAAAAAGAAGGAAACTCTGATCCTCTGATCTTACTTCTCCCATGCCCATCTTTGCCTCCCTCTGTCTCAGGGTCCAGATCACCCCTTAACCTTCACTTTGCTCCTGAGGGTGACACCCCGAAAACTCCTTCTCTAAAACCTTGGAAACATACCTGGAAAGAAAAAGTGAACTGGATTCTCAGAACTTGCTATCTGAAAAGCCTTTAGCTGGGCAGAGGCCGCTTTCCCGGGCCCGCGGAAGTGGTGTTTCCCCAGCAGGCTTCTCTGGAGAAGAGGTTCACTGGAGAGGGCAAGGCCTTACTCCCTCAGCTTTAAAAATGAGCACTCCATGGAATAGAAAGAAAGAAAAGCCATCCACCCGGCTGAACCTGAGCCTTGTAACAGAGAGGGGAGTGTGTAGGGAGAACAAGAGGGAGATCCAATTAATTACCCGTAGAAGCAAAGGTAAAAGTTGAAGATTACGAGACCCATTTACAGGAGGAAATAGACCCATCATTGAGCCTAGAGAATGGAAGGATTGTTTAGGGCCAGAAAAGCGTCTCAATGTTCAGATTCCATTCCTTTTCTGGAGCTTTGGAGAGAGGAAGGTCATAGCTTGGGCTTGGAAGATAACACTTAGCAGTGGGTTCAGACTGGGAGGGGGCCTGTTGTCTTGGGCCTGGTCCTGGGCCCACATCCTGGCCCCACCCGGAGGGAATAGGAGCTTCAGTCCTCTCTGGGAGTTGATGTGGGCTGGCTGGTGAAGGGGAGCCCCCCCTTAGAGAGGCCCCTCCATTACCATCACAACAGCTGATGTCACAGACCCCACAAAGCAGCTGGGGCCCCAAGTGCAGGGTAACCCTAACCCCAGCAGTGATTGAAACAGATAGAGGGGTGGCTCTCCCACACAATGCCCAGGCCCCCACTTCTCTCCTCCTCCTCCTTGCACTTCCTCAAGAGCTTTTGTCTTCTGGTCCCTTGGGCTGTGAGGCTCTCTCATTCCCGGCAAACACTGCCCATTAAATTCAACACTGAGGCCTCTGGGGGAAAGGAAAGGGTCTGGCACTTTCCCTCCCCTTACCTCCCACTAGCTAGTCCCCATCCTCATCTACCTGGTGAGCAGATAAGCCTTGCTATGAGCAAAGGGGGCAAGCTGGTAAATGCTTCACATCCGTACCAGGCCCCCCACCTCCCACCCTGCTCTGGGCACCCCGCAAGGGCTGCTATTCCCTCTCTGGATAAGGCCTTGGGTGAGCCCCTGCACCAGTCAGTGCTCAGAAGCTATGGAGAATGTCTGGGATGAGTCAGGTTCAGTTTGGCTTTGCAGGCCCACGTGTCTGGACTAGACTCTCTGGTTTGCAATCTCCCCAACCAGCTGGAAGTCTGTATTCTCAGAAATGCAGGGTCCTCCTGCCCACCTCAGGACCCTAACCTGGCTGGGTAGAGAAAGCTAGGAATGGTGGCTGTACTGGGTTTTAGGTATGACCTGGGGATCACGTGGGGGCTCCTAGAAAAGGCTGGTGGCAGAGCTATAGGTCTTGAAGAATCAGCCAGAATTGTAGGAGGCAGGGGGAGAAGGTAGGCTCAGAGCTTCTTCTTTTGGCTTTCCCTCAGGAGATCTGGATTTCCAAAGGGATCTGGTTATCACTCAGTAATTTAGTCCTGAATCTTTCCTAGACACTGATGAAAGCCGTGTACTTTCTATCCAGAAACACAGGTGAATGCAAGCTGGTGCACACACGGGCACACGGATACTCCCACACACACAGAGTCCAAGGGGTCATGGACCCCTGGTGAAGAACTCCTGAATTCTAGTGAAGTGTTGGCACCCGAGAGCAGAGAACGTTCTAGGTGGTGGTGACGGGGAAATTCCACCCGAAGCACTGGCTCTACTCTGAGCAGGGCAGTTGGTTGATTTGAAGGGCTTATACCCGTTTCATGTACAGGAGCTGGAGAGCCTTCGCTACCATTAAGCCCATGCTGGGCGTGGGGAGGGGAAGGAGGATGTTGTGGAATTGGAGGGGAGGGAGGAGAGGCCTGCAACCGTGCAGGCGCTGTACGGCTAGGGATTGGCTCAGCATCTGGGCCATCCACAGCTCACGGACACTGTACCACCACCCTGTCAATGAGGACGGCTCTTCTGTGTCACTGACGAGGACTAGGACATTCAGGGAGGTAACTGGTCAAGGTCAGCCGGCTAGGAAGTGGCATAGCAGGGACTGACACCCCCTTGTGGTAGTCGGACTTGGTACTGAAGAAATTCTTTCCATCCTCTTCTCCTGGCTTCTGTGCCAGCTGAGGGGGCAAGCGCGGTGGGAGCTGTTCCATCATTTCTGGCCTTACTCCCCGTGGTTCCGGGTGTGCCCCCGGGCTCTGCACTAACCCTCCCAGCACGGGCCGCAATCCGGCCAACTTTTCCCTCGACCGTGCTCTGCGCCTAAGACCCTCCCCCAGCTTAACACAGTCTGAATTCAAGGCCCTCACGGCCCAGCTGATTATCACCCCGCTTTCTCTATGCTGTCTTCCCTGACCAGACCCGCTCCCGCAGCAGGCCATGAGGCCCGTCCCTCTCCCACACTGAGCTCTGAAACAGGCTCATACCTCCCTTCCCCCCACTTGGCTTTGTTCTGGATAATGCTAGGAGCCCGTCCTTCGCAGGGCTGGTGTCCACACACGAGGCTTCAGGCGGCCTGGCCCGGAGCTCCGCATGAAGTCGGGCATTTCGCAAGTGCCTCCTCCTGATGTCGATGATGGCGTGTTAACTGCAGGCAGGAAAACCTAACCCACGGGTTTGGGATGTTTCCAAGGGCTCCTTGCCTTGTGTGGCGGGGAGGATTTCTCCCCCCTCAGGCCTCTGCCTGCTCATGTCCTCAGTCCTGTTGAGGGGGTGCAACGGCTGCCACTGAATTCGCCAACCATAGCTGCGCTGTGCGAAAGGGGCAGAAGAACCAAAAAACCATGAGACAACACCGTGGCTTTTGAAACAGGTACATAGGCTCCCTTGTTTAATAGCAGTTAAGAGAAGAAAATGTACAGGAGGAATAAACATGCTCTTTCTACACGGGAGGCCCCCACTGACCACGAGGCCCATCTGCATCAGTAGCTTTACTAGTGAGTCTTAAAGAAAAAAATTCCCTTTAGAGTTAAAAATGGACTCTCCTAAATTTCCTCCATAAATGTGCAACTATTTGTGCAAAATAAAAAGGCCATTTCCAACACATGAGTGAAAAGTAATTGCGAACGCAGGCAAAGAAAAGAAAAAGAGGCAGCAGAAGCAGCCAGGAGCAGAGTCCTGGGAGAAGGGAGGCGAAGGGAGGGGGAGCTCTGTAGCAGGCCCCGGGGAGGGTGGAGAGGCTTTCTGAGGAAGGGCATGGCCATTGCCAACCTTGGGGCTAGAGGGCCCTGGGTCTTGCTGAGCAAGCACTTGCCAAGTGGGCAATGAAGCTAGGCTGGCTTTGAGGCCCGAGAGACTGTTAGGCCTGGTATGCAGTGGAAATGCTGGGGAGCGCTCCTTGGAAGCTGGACACTCCTTTTGCCAACAGGGACACTGCTGGTTCCAATTTCTAGGTCCTGTTCTTCCCCACCCCCAACAGCTTCATTCCCAGTCCACTCAAAGATTTCCTGTGAATGCTAAGACTATACGAGCTGCCTACACTTCTGTAGAAACCTACCAGGGTCCCAGACCAGAATGTCCCTTTAGAAACACGGACTGGCTCAAGAACTGGCTCAGTGTCACGCCAACTCCAAGGCCCATAGGCTTCTAGCCACCAGTGTTCTTGCTCTCGTATTGAGGCCTGCCGGGGCACTTCCACACCTCTGGGCATCTGAGGCCAGGTCTTAGGAGTCTGAGGGGCATGGGCGCATGTGCACAAATCCTCTCAAGGGCTGGCCCAGCTACAGGCCTAGAGACAAGACTCAAAAATCCGACTTCGCCAATCCAAACAGCTTGGACGTTGCCGGTCCCTGTTTTTTGACCTTCCCTTGCCCAACAAGAGTGTATCTCTAGAGACAACTCAGTAGCAGCATGTTGGTTTCGTCAGAGAAGACTGAAGACAGACTGAGAGGGAAGAGATACACCAAACGATCCTCCCCTAGGAGTCCTGAGCTTGGGTAAGTGTGTTCTTTAGAGGGACTTCCATGTACGACGTGCAGAGGAAACCCCATTCCTCCACCCTGTCTACTTTTCCTCTACGGCAGTCTTTCCAGGGTACGGGATTGAGACCAGACCAGCACCGATGACTCAGAAAAGACAAAAACTGACATGCTTAAGGTTCTCTCTGTCCCGTGTCCCAGTCTCAGTACTCCAAGCTGAAAGGACCTTGCTGCCAACAGGGGACCAGTGAAGGGGTGTGTGTTGGGCCCTTCTTAAGCAACAGGACTCCAGATTGCTCTCCTTCAACCAAACCCAGGGCTCGGGCGATGGCATCTGGGGTCTCATTCCCATGGCCCCCCACCCTCCCTTGCCTTTTGCAATTCTGGGGCCAGCATTTACCCTCGATCCTCATCCTGAGACCCTGGGCCAAGCACCCAGGCCTCAAGGTAAGCCTTAGAAAGCTTCTCCAGAGCTTCCATGCAGCCTGGCGTCTCCAGCTTTGAGGAAGGCTCAGGTCTGTGTGTGTACTCTCTTCCCCCTGGTTTGCAAGTTGGGATGGGATACGGGGGGTTTGGGGTGGGGAAAGAAAAAGGAAGTACTGCCCTCCCCAGAAGCAACTCAGTAGCTGACAAAGGTGGTGAAGAATTCTGTCTGATGAGTCTCTCCTCCCACTAATCCAAGCTGGAAATGCCTGTGTGGCTTATTTGTCATTGTTTGCTGATGCACAATTATACGCTTGCCGGTAGCCACAGCAGCACCTTCCTGAAGAGTCCTAAAGTGCAGGCTCCTCTGACTGACCTCACAGCAAAGCCCTTGCACCACGTGGCAGGAGCCCACGTGCGACACTGGACACAGCCTCCAAGCTAGCTAGTCCAGGCTCCCTTGCCAAACTCCAGAATGCGCGGGATGGGATTGCAGACCACCTTTCTCAGGTGAGGCCAAAAGACAGCTACGGGGATCTCAGGAGAGGATGGAAGGCTTGGGCTTGAGGAAGAAGAGCTTCACATCTAGGATATGACTTAGTAAGGGACCGCTGGGCCAGAGGCAACAAACTACTGGCCATGGTTGGCCCAGTCTACTTCATGGTGACAGTGGCTCCATCCCGACAGGCATCCTGTCCAGCTGCAGCTGCCCCCATAGTGCAGAGCTGATAATGTTTCTTTGAAAGATGGTGGCCAGAGAGCTGGCTTTCAAACACAAGGAGTACTCCCGAGTAACTTTCAGGTTTTACCTAAGGGTAAAGGAAGGGCCATTTCCAGCGTCTGGAATCTGACTTATCCCAATGACACTACTGAAGGAGGCCAAGTCTGAGACTCTCTGTGAAGATCAATGGAAAGAACTGTCGATCTATGCTCTGAACCAAGTGCCCCGACCCTGAAAGAAGACGATGAGATGAATAGGGAAGGGACCGAGGCTCTGATTCCATTCACACTGGCTTTCAAGAGCTGATAAAACTCCTCCTGGTGTGAAGCAACCTGCCCTTAGTCACGGGGTCCAATTATCACCACTGTATACTCAGCTCTATCTTGCCCCAGAAAAATCAGCAATAAAAGCACTGGGTCAGATCTGGGCTAAAGAAACTGCCACCCTTGGGGGACTGGAGTGAAGCTGTCATCTGGCCACAAGCCATGCTTGTTCCCCAGCCAATGAAAGTTGGTGGGTTGAGGAGATATGAACCCCCAGAACCATGTGCTGGTCTTTCATACGCTAAACAGTAACATTTTCCAGGTCCTCTCCTTGCATCGGGAAGGGCCAACCCCACCTGTGTGGTGAATGGGGCGCCCGGGAGTGAACAGGATATACTTTATTATCTTTTCGCCTACTCACCTTACCTCCCAGTGCCAAGGACCCATTTTGTTTGTGTCATTCCTGAGCCCCAGACCTAGGCTTTAGAGCCACATGAAAGGTGGGTCAGCATCCTGGGATTGGTGACACCACCATCTCCAGGCCACTACAGAGAGTACAGTATGACTTCCCCTGTGTCCCAGCCTAGCCACACCTCACGTACTTGCTTTTTCTTGTGCCTCTTTCACTATAGGGAAAGGTTATGTGAATACTGTACACAGGTTATTAAAAAAATACATTTGCTCTCTTTGAAGAAGAATGCACAAATGCAGGGCCAGCCGGGGCTGGGTCCCGGCGTCTGGGGCTGTCGTGAGCAGCCTCTGCGGGCCCGAGGCCAGCCTTCACGAGTGGTGGCTGCTGATGAGTCCCCGGAGCTGCTTGGCCACAGTGTCAATCAATTTCTGCTTGTCTCGCTCATTTTTCCGAAACTGTGCAAACATGTTGTTCTTGCGGCTAGTGTCCTTCATCCTAAACAGAGAAGGAAAGAAGGAGAGCAAAGTGTTTGAGGAGGCAACGGTGGAAGGAGAACGGATGGGAGGTAGGATGGCACCGTGCATCTTCACCTCCACCCAGAGCTGAGAGAGTCGAGAATATTTCCATTGTCAGGCCCATACCTACCTACTATTCAGGAAGCTGTCCTGCTGGCATCCACAGCCCTCCCAACCTCAGTCACCTTTGGAAAATAGTCCAAAGCCAGCTACGGAGGGGCCAACCCCTTGATCGTCCATACCCACCCTACCTCCTTCCCTCCCCTCTATCTCCAGGTACGCTCCTGTTACAGGCATCTGGGGCATGCTAAAGCCCTGATGGTCAATAGGCTCTTACATAACATCTAGATCTAGGATCCACTTATCATCTCCTGAGCTTATGAAATCCTGCTGGGACCTTAGAGCTGGTATTTGAAAAATAAAGCAGAAAAATACTCTCAACTAGTAATTCTAAGAGGAGATGAGTAACTGAAAGCCACCGTGTATTTCTAAATTCCGCCAGTCGGTTCCTGGGTCCCATCCCTAACAGAACTAAGGGCCTGACTGATCTCCTCTGTCTCAGAGTAAGGACCCAGAGGCGGTGAGGTGGCTGAGTGCATCGTGAGGAGGATAGCAGGTGGACCATCCTTTCCCTTGATGAGCCAGAACTTTAGGCAAGAGAAGCTCCTGAGAACTCAAGGGCTGTCCATATCCTCAGACCTTTGACCTTCGCAGAGCTTTCTATTACCGGGTCCTGCTAAAGCTCCAGAGATGGCATATTCTTAGAGCACAAACCATGGGCAGTTCTGGCCAACACTTGTGGCCAGATGGAAAGACCTAACCAGGAAGCATGGATAAAGTCAAGACCAGGCTGTGGTTTCGCAGAAACACCCAAGTCTGAGTAAGCCGTTGTGACAGAACGTGGGGATGTGCTAATCCCTGCAGAGTCCACAACCTCTGACACCTGACATCTGACTGTGACCTCTGGCCTCCGCCTCTGCACACCGGCCCTCCAGCCCACAGCTAGTTCCGGTGTTAGAGAATTACGAACACTGCCCAGACTAATTTCTCCTTGGAGTAGGCATTGGTGGTCTTCACCACCATCCCCCAGGAGCTGGGGCAACTCTCTGGCTCCACAGCTCCCTGGGCTGCATGGAGACAGGTCAGAAGAAGCAGGGGGGAAGGAACCTGGTAACCCTGGTAATCTACGCCCAGGTATACTTCCCAGGGGCCTCTGGCCAATCCTGGCCCATTTTTTCCTGTGGGGTGGCCCTTGTGCAGAGGGACAGATGTGAGGCCAATGGGTTAAAAGGCTAGAGATACCACAAGGGCATTTACATTCACGAGGCCAGGAGATTCTGATGAGCACCAAAGCTGTGTGGTTGGGGCTGACATTGACGGCCGCTAATGAGTTGTGACTTCTTTCACAGATCTAAGCTTAAGGGCCTTCGGGCTGGAATTACTCAAGGGAACTCAGAACACTGAGTACAACCACCCACACGTGTAGGACTGAGCTTGGAGGTGAGGAAGAAGAAGAGGTGACAGAGGTCAGTTGGAAAGAAAGCACACGGGTCCTCGAGGCTATGATGATGACTGTATTTGGTCCCGTACATATGAATGGCACAATTATGTTTGTGGAACTGGCCTGGCTTTAGATTATTTATTCCAGAGAAGGACTCCTTATCCTTTGCTGCATATGCTCTGAATCTAAACGAAAACAACACAAAACAAAGAAAGAAAGAAGGAAGAAAAAACCCTCCCTACACACATAGGGTGTTCATTTTAATGTCCTATGTGATCATGAATTTCATGACGACTCGAAGCCCCCAGAGATGGGGAGCCAGAGTTGGCTTTCAGCTTCCATGAGGAAGCTCCCCAATAAGGTAGGAGAAAGGGAGGAAGAAGGTAGTCCCTGACCCTCAGAGGCTAGGAGTGCTTGGCCAGTAAGGCCTGGGGTTGGGAGTACTCAGAAGATAAAGTCCAGTGCCCCGACGGCTGACGGCGGCATGCCGGTTTGTGCCCTGGGTTGCTCCCAAACCAAAGGGGAGCGCTCCTCCACTCCCCTCCTATTCTGGAAGACTGGGATCCTGATCTACTCTGGCTATGGCCACCTCTCATTGACACAGGGGCCACTTCTCTTTCCTGAATGTCCTCAGCAGGTCTTTGGGCTTTGCATGTCTCACCCTGCCAAGAAGCGCCAGGTTGAAAAGGAGAGACTGTCAAGCTCTGGTAGTAGATCTGGCTGGGCGAAAAGCAGGAAAGGGCTTCAGGTAAAGGGACTGATTCCTATGAGGCTGGGAAGTAGGGATTTTAGTGATCTGGGCAGCCTGTGGCCCTACTGTGTTTGGGAGGAAGCTTTTAAACGCTTCTGATGGGTTGGGATAAGCACATGGCTTTGTTACTGTTCGGCTTCCAGAACGCTACACAGAGGCTGCTTATGTTAGCCCGTTGCTGAGCCACAGAAGGTGGATCAGGTGATATTTAGATTTAGGGATTCTTAGGAACACACAAGTAAAGGACCGTTGGGAGAAGAACTGGAAGGGAATCCTACAGCCCATTTGGACACATAGTGAGTACAACATCTAAACACCAACTGAAAGGCCCAAATGTCCCTCATTTCAGCTGGGATTAGGCCTTGCCTCTAATAAAAAGTTTTCCCCGCAGACATAGGTTCCAGATCTTAACGCCATGGGCTTCAGCACCAGGAGGTGGGCGAGACTGCTGAGGAGCCCCTTCTGTCAGGGCTGAGTTTCAAGCCTTGCATCAGAAGAGTAGAGAGCGTGCCAGGAAGCTGAGTGGGAACAAAGTTTTACCTGCACGAGTGGGGGAAAATCCGGACCGCCACCTCCAGCCCCATAGGAATTGGTGTGCCAAGGGTCACTCTAAGGACCAAGGATAGAGGAGACAGCCAGCCAGCTGGCACCAGGCTAGTTTAGTAGATTAGTATGTCAGGGTGGAGATAACTCACGGGGTAAGGATTTAGTATAGTCATTAGTGTCAGTGAGGAAACCAGAAGGACTTGCCTCAAAGTGATGGAAAAGGCCCAAGTGAATAATATACTTACTCTCTAGATATCCTAGGGAGGAAGGTCATTGGGAGAGAGAATCATGGGAAACAAAGTTAAAATGGAAACATCAGTCTGTCTTGGTCTGGAGAAAGTCGCACCCTGGGCTCTTAGAGGTTCTTGGCTCCAAACACATTCCTCTGCATCCCGCTCTTGCCTACTTCCTATCTCCTCCCCTTCTCCCCTGTAATTGCATAGTAGGGAGGATACACCTTAGCCTTCCCTGCTGCTTAAGGTTCCACTCTGACCTCCTAGACACTGATTCATGCACCCAAGTTCACAGATGGCCATATATGTACTTGCTGTACTGCTTAGATGCAGGGTACTCTTCTGAGAAGCTTCTAAGAAGCTGGCCGTTAACTAGTGTGATGACAAGAGAAAGCTTCCCTTTCACATGGATCTTGGTCTCTGGCCTGCCAGCTCTCAACTAGGTTAGGAAAAGCCAGAGCGAGGCTGCGTAACAGACTGCAGCATCTGGGCGATATACTGGTTAGCCGTGAGCTGTTCCGGAGCTAGCTAACCCGGTCTCAGTGGCAGCACTCTGCTGGCCAGTGACTGCCCAGAGCAGGAATGACACACCTTGTCCAATGCAGTTTTCTTGGGACAGTCGGCACAACAAGGCTCAATCTGGCAGGGAGTGGGAGGGGATGCTGGTGAAGGTTTCAGGAATTCCAGGAACCTCTCTGCTAGAAACCACAGAAGCCATCTTCTATGGGGCTGTTCTATGGGGCTGTCCCCAGATGATTGGGGCCAATCTCCCTCTCTTCACCAGGCGGCCTAAGCCCAAACTGGAGGCATCTTCCTTTCTTGTCATCTCCAGTTAAAGAGATGTTGCCCCATTCAGCTCCAAGGCAATGCCAGAGTCCACCTGACCCATACTTGGCCTAGCTTGTTGGGGCTCAGGAATTAAGAGGCTACAAGAAGAAGGCCAGCCTGCCAAATCCAATGGTGGAGACGACTGGCAACTTCAAGAAGAGGACCTCTCTGCTGTCTTTGGAAGGTACTGGCAAAGAGAAAATGTCTCTGAGCCCGATCCCCGTGCCCCTTCCCCACCTCCCAACGGAGAGCCCTGGACTGGGTACTCACTTCTCCAGCAGCGTCAGAGCTGTCACCGGGTTCACTCGCAGGTACTTGCAGCTGGGCTGACCATAGTCAGCAAGGTAGGTTGACCAATCCCACTGGATGAAGAGATCCAAAAGCTGGAAAATATTCAAACCCCACCCCAGGGATTAATCAGACAAGACAAACCAGGATCTCAGAAGACCCCTAACATCCTTCACTACCAGCTAACAGTAGACTTGAAAAATCAAAATCAAAATGTACTAAGAGAAAGAATGGCTAAAGACCATTGGTATTTTCGTAATGTAACTACGAAAATAAATGTGTACTCAGTAGAAGGTCGGGTGGTCTCTGCCGTAAGCACTGGGGTGCTGTAGAGACCACAGGCCAGCATTCAGCTCTCAGGGGCGGGCCTGAGACTGAGCAAAACACGAGACTGTCATAGTAACTGGTCACTTATTAATTTAATAAATACTTATCAAATGCCTTCCATGTACCAAGCACCGTTCCAGGAGCTCAGAATTCAACAATGAACAAATGCAGGCGGATACAGTCCAGCGGCACATATGCAACTGTATAACCTTTGAGGTTAAAAGGCGTGGGTTCAAGAACCAGTTTCATGACTTGCTGCATTGACTATGCCCAAGTTACTCAGCTGATACCCTGAGACAGACTGAGAAACTATATACCGGTCTCTGGCCCTGGTTACCAGCACAGAGCTCCTAAGACCCTTCAATTCCCTAAGTGATGAGAACACTAAGAGCATCTCTTGTCCGAATATTGGCCTTTGACCTCTGTTTTTGACACAGATCTCCTCAAACCCGTGTGATTTCCTGGGTGGCAGGAGTGTCTTTTGTTCTAATGGGGTGACCCTGGGTGGACTCCCAGATAAGGGCTGGTCCCTGCAAAGATCAAGCCATGATTAGAAGCTTGGAATTTTCAGTCCCACCACCCATTCTCTTGAGAAGGGAGAAAAGCCGAAAATAGAGTTCATGATCCGTCATGCCCGTGTGATGAAGTCTCCATAAAATCCCTCAAGTATGGGGTGTGGAGAGTTTCCGGGTTGGTGAACACGCGGAGATCTGGAGAGTGGTGTGCGCAGAGCCGGCATGGAAGCTCCTTCACGCCCTTTTCCCTAGACCTTGCCCCACGCACCTCTTCCACCTGGAGGCTTCGCTTACGGCCTTTTCCAATAAACCTGTGACCTACTAAAGTGAGATGTTTCCTGAGTTCTGGGAGCTGTTCCAGCAATTCAACGAACCTGGGGAGGGGTCAAAGGAACCTCCCATCTACAGCAGTTGATCAGAAGCCCGGGTTGACAACCAGGTGGTTGGTGTCTCAACTGGGGGGAGGGTCTTGTGGAACTGAGCCCTTAACCTGTGGGATCTGACACTGTCTGCGGGTAAACAGTGTCAGAATTGAGCCCAATTGTAGGACATCCAGCTGGTGTTGCAGGGAACTGCTTGATGTGGGGCAAAACGTCCACGCATTTGGTGACCAGAAGTGTCAGAAACGAAATCTTTCACGTGGGTAGTAAAGGAGACTCGGGGAGAAACGTAGTAGGGAAGCACTGAGTTTTCCCTTTACAGATACAGACATACACACATGCCTATGGCATGTAAACAGGACACAGAGACCACACAGAAACACGGAAGTAAGGCATGAACGGATCACGTAGTGTTACGTGAGGCAACCTGTGTTGCACCTACGTGGACACGGGCTGAGTAGATGAACACCAGGGCCACGGGAGGTCAGGACTGAAAAATGAGCTCAGTCCATGGTTGAGGGTACAGAGCCTGGCGCTGGGGTCAGGAGTGTTCAAGAAAAATGCCACGGAGTTAGGAGTGCCAAGAACTAGATGGGTCTAAGAAAATAATGAGAGCACTCTAAGGGCAAACTGAGTTCTGAGTCTGGGGGAGATTCTGACTTAGAGAAACGTAAATAAATTTTGTCAAAGGCTTTCATTCCCAGATTTAGCCTCAGGTTATCACCCTAACAAATATTTAAGAACTGTAACTGAGTAAAACTAAAAAAGAAATCAGTGCATTTCCAAGGTAGGAGTGACGAAAGGGCAACTGTTGGCTCCCTCTGTAAGCTTCTAGAGGGGGTAAAGTCCCGTTCACACATTGCTACACAGGAGGAAGGCCCCCTAAGCAGTCTTTTTAGCAATGAGATACACGTAAAGGCTTTTGGGACTCAAGACATGTCCCTACTTCTCCCTTTCCAAGAGGTAACTGCTGATGGAGACGAGTGGGCGGCCATCTCTGTGCAGAACAAAGACCAGAGAGGCCTAGAGTCAAATCCAGTGCCAGAGCCTGGGCTCTAGGCACACCTTCCTCCCCTGTCTGTCTTCACTGTGCAGCTGGGCAAACAGGCACTGTGGGCCTTGCCCCGCTTGGCCAAGCCTCCTCTTCCAACCATTCTTTTAGAACAGTTGTTATAAACCTCCTCAGGCAGGACAGGAATTGGCTGACGTCCCGAGCCTAAAACTGAGAAAAGCCCCTATCCCCTCAGCCAAGAAAGGGGTGTTAAAGATGAGAGGAGACGGGGAGAGAGACGAGCAGACATGTCGGTTGGTCTAGGCTGGCCTGGCCCCAAAGGGCCCTCTCAGGCCTCTTTCAGGTCAGGCCTATTTTAGTTGGCAAGTAAAAGGGCTTCTACCACTTCCTTTCACTGCCCCCAAGGCCTCACAGAGCTCTGCTCAAGGAGAGAATTTTCCCTGACTCCCCACTCTAACTGTGGTGTTTCTGTACTGTACTGCCCGAAGACCACGAGAGACAGTTCTCTTCACTTGCTCCAGGAGTGCGACAGACACTCGGGCTGTCCCCGGTTCTGCAGTCCTCCCACCACTGTGCTTCACAAACACAATTACGCTTTCCCCCTAAATCCCAGGAAAAAATTATGAAAAAAAGATAGCCTTCTCTTAATTAAAATGTCTTCTCAGAAAAAGGTGAAAAACCCGGGGGAGCCTGTTACTGTTTGCACACTAGCGAGGGAATACAAAAAAAATGGATGAATAACAAGTTGGATTAGAAAATTCGGAAAACCTGATTTCCTAAAAGTTATTTCAGGTATTTTCAGTTGTGTACACACACACACATGCATTTGATGAAACTACCTTCTTTATTAATGAATTCCTAATTTCTATGATGGAATTAATGGTATCCGTCTTTTCTGATTTATTGCAAAGAATGCCATGTCCTTCTGGATGATGACAACTGGGCAAATCACCAGTGGGGTGTGGAGGGTAGTTCATGATTTAGCTCCACAGTTTTCTATTTTTATCTTCCTGCCCAAGTCTCTCAATGCCAGTACTGAGCCTAAAAGCTCTGGGATGACAAACTCCTTAATTGATCCCACTCTGGGCACGAAAGCTACACAACTCTATTAAGCTCAACCAGTCTGAGCCTGTCCATCCCACTCTGGGTCTGTGTTCCTTTCCACAGTCCTTTCAGGGGCCGGTGCCCAGATCTTACGGGCTCCTCTGCGAGAGATGGACATAGACTAGAGTCTGGGGAGTATTTAACCAAGTTAGCTGTACAGGGCACGGTTCCACTGGATTCCATGGAACAGTGTTTGGAGGCCAGGAGACCCAGCAGGCCTCTTGATTGACACAGCACTTTGAAGACTGACTTTGCAAAGGCGAGCCAGCCCCTCCCAGCCTGGGTCTCCACATACAATGGCCTTGTTAGATCTCAGCGAAGTCTCTCTCAGGGATGCAAAACGTTCAGTCACCACTAATGATCGCATTCTTTTTAATTTGTAAGGTTTTTCATTTGGAAATAATTTCAAACTTATCACAAGGTTGCAAGAATAAGCATAGAATAAAGAACATCGTATGCCTTCCTCCCACATCCATCATCAACATTTCACACCATATGCTCCAGCCTTCGTGTGCTCTTTCTCTCTTTACACACATGGGCACACAAGATCGTTCTTTTCCGAGTCTCTGGAGAGCACACTGCTTGTACCCTGCCCTTTATTTCAAATACTTCAGCATTCCTAAGTATTGGAGATATTCTCCTGCATAACCATAGTAGTTTTCAACTGCGATAAATTTAATACTGATACAGTCCGTATTCTAATTTTAGAAATTGAGTCAATAATGTCCTGTATACAGACTTTGGTTTTGCTCCACGAAATCACATAGCTTAGGACGAGGTATTACATTTAGTTGTCTACCGAGTCTCCTTTAATCTGGACTATTCCCACAGCCTTTCTTATATTGACATTTTTGAAGAATAGAGTCCCCTGTCTCCTTCTCCCCACTCAGTTCTGTTTTTTTCCTAGTGCTTTCTCATAATAAGATTTAAGACCTGCATTTCTGGCCAGTGCTGCTGGGTACTCCTCAGGGGATCCCGTCTGGAGGTATACACTGTTCATTTGTCTCTCATTGATGATATTAATTTTGAGCACTCAGTCAAGATGTCTGATTTCTCCCTGTCTACGTATCATGTTTTCCTTTGCAACTAGCAAGCAGCGGAGGAGAAAACTTAAGACCATGCAAACGTACAGCTCCTGGTTAAAATTTCCCCTCGGATTTAGCATCCATTGAAGATTCTCGTCTGCCTCAGCTGTACTATGACGGTAGCAAAAGGATGGCATTCCAACTCCACCCTTCCCTCCACATTTATCACTTGTCACGCAGCATTTCTCCCCCATTAACTTATGTATTTATTTATGGTTTGGATTCATCGGTTCCCATTTTCTCAATGGCTTATATTCATTACTATACCTAATTAATTATTTTGGTGCTCAACTTGTCCCTGATTTGACAAGCGGGAGCCCCTTTGAGCTGAAGCCTGTGTCCTTGTGACATGCCCCATATATTTTCTGAGGACTTGCTTACTTTCTGACATAATAAGGTGCTGCAGGCTTGTCTTGCATCTACCGCGCCCCAGCCGTTTCTCTGAGGAGCTCTGGTTTCTTTTAGTGGTAATGTTATACGGACCAGGATTTGGGTGCCAGGTGTGGCCATTGCTACTGGGGCGTCTTTGTTCATTGCTACTGGGGGGCAAAGTATGGGGAGTCAAGCCCTTTCAGTGGACAGGGCTAGGAAATACACGCATGTAAATATACATATACATTTGTGTGTGCACACACATATATACATGCGTACATGGGCGTAAGCATGTACACATACATATTTTAGAAATGACGAGTTTACACCAACACCTCCAATCCTAATCATTCTCACAGAGTTCTTTCTTGCCTTCCTCTGTTCCGTATTTGTACGTGCTTTCTTCCACAGTGAGAATCCTGGCTCTCAAGAACATCATCTCAGTTACTAATTTGCTCAGGCCTATAATATATCTAAAATAGGTTCAGAACTACTTGTATATACCACCACCAAAAAAAAAAAAAAAGCTTATTAAAAAAAGAGCTCGAGATTTGCTTGCAATTTTCCCTCCCAACTTAAGAGTGAGTGTACAATCGAACACTGTGTTTCTAAGTCACTTGGGTTGGTTCTTAATTTTCCCTCCAGTGTAGTTATGGCATTCACCTAACTGCAACTGGGTTCATTTGTGTCCACTTGCTTTTAGTTTTAGGCTCCTCCCTCCCATCCTTGTTACTTTTTTAGATATATAGGACATGAGCTTGCTTCCAAAAGTCAACTCAGAGAAGTGTTGTTCCCTCCCTTGCGGTAGCTCTTTTACCCCAATTCCTTCCATGCCTCACTGGTAACCAGCTCCACTGGTTTTGGATTTGTCCTCCTTACGGTTCTCTTTGCGAAGATAGGCAGAGGCACCTACGCTTTCTTATTTCTCTTTCTTTCTTTCACAGAAAGTAGCCTATTATATATGCACTTTCAGAACTCTTACTTCTTGATGCCTTATAAGTAGGCGGTGGATGGAGAAGAAGAAAGGAGGGTCCGAGGTGGAAGACGGAACTTAAGGTCACTTCCACGATCTTTATAATTTGAATATCACCTTGCAATTTTTACTGTATCCTCATGCTCTGTGTTCTTTCTTATTTACTCAACATTTTTCCTTTGTATCGATTCATGTTTTGATCATAAGAAACACGTAAAAGAACACTTGACATCACTCTCACAAATGGGAACCCATCCTACTTGCCATAAATGGAAGATGTCTCAAATACTAACGCCACCGTGAGGCGTTGTCCCCGCCACAAAGACTAAAAGGGAATAGCGTAGGACATGGTTTAGTGCTTCACGGTGCCTCTAGGTGCTATCTAAACCCGCATCTTCAGTACTGGAATGCGTTCTGTACTTCCAGTATTCCATCCACTCTATTTTGGGTTTTGGTTGTGACTTCAGCCAAGAATTCAGTGATGCCTGTGTGCCTGGAACCAAGTTAAGTGATCTGTGTGTACCAAGGAGCACTTACGACAAAAGTTTCAGCCAAGTGTCAGTCTCATTATGAGAGAAGATCAGTGTACGTACAGCTTCTGTGTGCTGGGCTGGTCAAGAGGGTCCAGAGCCAAGGGTCTGCTTTGGCTGGTGAGGCCTAGCAAGCCTGGCTGGGTTGGGAAACGTGCTAACACAACCACAACGTAGTTCATTTTGCCCACAACCAGGTATCCTCATGAGTGTGTTTCCCTGTCGTTGGCTTTTGGGGAGTTCTTACTTCTGCTTCCTGATTCTGCATGGGATGACTTCTGATAGGATTTACAGAACCACACTTTGGGCCTGCACTATGCTCATTCTATTTATATTTCTTAAAGAGTTTTTTTTTCCCCCTTTAAAACAAATTCCTACTTTTACTTTTAATTTTACTTTATAGTATTCTCTATACCCAACATGGGGCTCAAATTTACCACCCCAAGATCAACAGTCACACGCTCTACCAACTGAGCCAGCCAGATGCCCCTATATTTCTTAAGACTTGTATAAAAAATTATAACTACTAATGTTTAAAAAGTTCAAATGAAGTAACCTTTTCTAATATTTACTCATAGGATTTGAAACAGTAATAATAAAACATATTTGCTTGTCTCAGATGTTCTTACTGAAGATGCAAACCCATTGAATTCGGCAAATGTTTTTAAAACATCCACCATGTGCAAAGACCAGGGCTGGGCCTTTCAAGCGCCATTAAAATAAACGGTTTACCCTCATATAGAAGAATAAAAGAAAAGCATGAATAACTGTAATCCGAGCCGAATCAGTGAAATGCTATTAAATGACATACCGACTATTCCTCCTTTTTGAACCATCAACTGAACGTTTTGTAAAATTTTTACTTATAACAAAATTTAAAATTTAAATTTATGACAAAATTTAAACAAATTGTGGTGCAAACCACAACACACACACACACACACACACACACACACACACACACACACTCTACATGTGCTTTAAGTTTAATGCCTTAAAGGTGGTGGGAATCATCTCAGTGATATTAAATACCAGTTAGACTTTTTTCACTGTCATAGAGTTCAATATGGAAATTTGCCGGTTTTTTATTAACATCGGTGGCAGATTTAAAAAAATTTTTTTACCTTTGTAATTAATACACACTTCTGTAGGGAGTTATACTTTGAGGCTAGGCAAATCTCCTGTTTTCCCTCAAACTTTTGTCCACCAACTTTAATATCCATTGGCAGTACCTGCCTGAGAAAATATTTACGGTGGTGGCGGACGATTTCTCTCATTCCTTCTGTAGTTATTAATTGGAATTCTTCTATGAGGAAAAGTACTGTCCCTTCTCCACCATTTATTTATTTGTCCAATTATTTATATCAATATGACCTCATGAATATTTATTTTATTTCCTGGGCTAAAATCTAATAAGATCATTATTTATATTTTGCTTTTCAAATTGTTCCAGTTTTGGTCATTAGGAATTCCTTCAGATTGACTCTTCAGAGTATTTTCGACTAGTCCTACCTTTTCTGAACACTTGCTTACTTTCTGGCACTAAGATGTTGCAAGCTCATCTTGTATCTTCCCTGCTCCTACTCTGCAGTCAGTCATTTTTCCAAGAAGCTCTAGTTCCTTCTACTGGAGAATGGTTTTTAGAAGCCAAGATCTGGGCAATTAGCATGCTCCTTCCTACCGGGGTGTTACTGCTTCTAGGTCATCTCAGTGGACAGAGCTAAGAAATATATGTATGTTTACTAACTTGCACGTAACAAACACATCTATATTTATTTCTGTATCTATTTCTGTATACGTATTAAAATCATGAGGTCCTATCTGATGTCTCTGATTGCAGTCCCGACACCACAGGGTTCATGCTAGCCTTTCCCTCTTTCCTTCTTTATCACTTCTTTCTCTGACGGTGAGAAAACTGGCTTTCATTGTCTGTAATATATTTTACCTACTTGTTCAATTCTAGCATAAAGTATTTTGGAATTGCTGGCCCATGCTCCTGTGAGAAACAAATTTACTAACTAGACTGTAGTATGTATTTTTTTCTTTTTGTCTTTAGGCTTATAATTTCCACTGAAAATACTGGTTTTTGAATTACTTGGGTTCGTTCTTTTCTTCCCTACTCCTTTCAGCGTGGTTGTATTATTCTTTCATAATTCAGTTAGACTCATTTTTCACTGCTTGTGTTCCATTTTGGATTCCTCCCACATTCTGGTTGATTTTTATTATTTATTTATTTTGGGGAATGAGTCAGAGCTATATAAAAATTGTATTCAGAAGTATCGCTCCCTCCTCATCCCAACTAACCTGTTCTAGTCGCTCCGCTTCTTTCTACATCTTTCCTATCCGCCCATTGCACGTAACCAATTTGGTTTCTGGTTTACCCTTCTTGTATTACTTTTGTACAAATGAGAAGATACATGTGCATTTTCTTATATCCTTTTCTTTCTCACTTGAAGGTTAACATACCATAGATACTCTTTTGCGCTTTGCTTTTTTTCACTTAATGATATGTCCTAGAACTCTCTTCCTAAATGCTATTTTCTTACTAATGATCATATTCTTGATTTATTCATAAAAATGCTATTTTTGTAAACCAGGTAAGTCATTTTTCAAGCAACAGGCCAGACATTATGTTTTGGGGAGTTTTATCATTAAACTGGCGGCACAGGAAAGTGTTCGATGCTTACGGAGTAGGACATACTCTGGATGGGTATGAATGATGTAGGATGAATGTTAGGGCTACTTCAATCAAAAGCAAGCTCACTACTCAGTCATTAATGATGCCTTGACTGCAAACACAGAGTTGTCTGTCCATGGAATTTCTTAGAAGCGGACAGCTAAAGTAGTGTAGTAGTTGATGTGAGACTTTCTAAGCTACATAGCTTAACAAAAACTGTAAATTATATCACTACTGGTTTTATACAAAAATATGTACAAGTGGGAAAGGACAGGACAAGGAAAGATATTTGAATCCTGTTATCCTAAGCGGCTACTATAATGGACTCTCTCTCTCTTTTTGCCTCCTGTATGACGTTTAATCTATAAGACTTCTAATTAGGGCTTTGGCAGTTCTAAAGTTGTCTCTACTACATTTCTTAGTTATTTCAGAACACTCCCATGGTTTAATAGAATTCACATTAAAATCCTGATTTCATGGGGGATGCGGTGGGGAGGACCAAGACCTGGAAAGGAGGGGCAAGGTGCTGAAAATCACATGATAAACATGTGGTAGAGATAGCTTAATGGCTTACACACTCCCCAAGATGCCACAGCTGTTTATTTTTAAAAATCCTCATTGATCCAGGGGCACCTGTGGCTCAGTGGGTTGAGCGTCCAACTCTTGATTTCAGCTCAGACCATGATTTCAGGGCCATGGGATTGGTCTCCATGCTGGGATGGAGGATCCTCTCTTCCCTTCCCCTCCCCCCATGCAGGTGTGAGCGCACACACACACTCTCACTCTCTTAAAAAAAAAAAAATCCTCATTGATCCAGGCTCTGGGTTGGGTACTTGGCTGAGGCGAGGTCAAACTTCTAAACAGACTTTCTTTTTTGCAGGGGTAGCTGAGAAAGACTAGAAAAATCCAAATGACTCAAAGTGAAAACTAGTCCAAGGCCACAGAGTGAGTTAACTGGACAGAGTACAGACAGCATTATAATAAGCAGAACAAATGCCAACTTCCAGAAAAGGCCTTTGGAATGAGATATTAAGATAAAGTAGGGCTCTGCTGCTCTTGGTTAGTGCACACCAACATACACGCTTCTCTGGCAGAAAATGTACAAGTAATTCAAATGGATGAGTTATGCATGGGTAAAGGAGTAGAAGGAAATCTTCAAGTAAGAATTATAGATTAATATTTAAGCAAACAATTCTGATGGTGCCCTTGTGCTCACTTAGGAAGAAAGGACTGCCCAAAGAACTCAGGAAGTAAAGATGAAGAGACTGGTGAAGAATGCCCTGCCTGTTTCCACTACTGGACTAATGCTTGTCAACCAAACCAATTCATATCGTGCTTACTCTTGGGGAAGAGAATTTAAATTTTTGCCTTCATTTCTAATTTTGTAATCCGAGCCTCATCTCCCATGTAGATGAGGAGCTCGCCAAGGATGGGGACCATATTTTCTCGTTCTGACTACTCCAAGCATGGACCAGCGTAGGGCTAGATTCCTAGCAGATGGTCAGCAAAGACATGTTACATGGAATTAAAATAGGTGAACTAACATTTTGTAGGTACAATATTGGCTAGCTGGTGGGACAGCCTTGTAATGGGTGTTTTTCACAAGAAACTTTCCAATGGATCAAACCTAAGGTCCTCTTGACCAGCACTAGAAGGGTGGTTGAATGAGGAAGAAGGAAACATAGAATAGGAGAGGAAATACCTATCACACGTGAGTGGGAACCCAGCCCTGGATAGGTGGTTCCGAGGTTCCAGAGGAAGATCCCTAGAACTACCAAACGGGGACTCAGCCGTTGTTTGGCTCCAAGGTGACATCTGGGCTGGCTCCTAGTGGGCAGCGTGGGGCCTACCTCACATCAGGGAGAGCCTCGCTTCCCAGAATGTCTGCAAAGATTCCATGGGAGTAAAGGATCGTAGGAGCTAAGGTACACACAGACGGACACAGATACAAAGACACACTGACAACAGCCGCACCTCTTTCCCCTGGGGGTGCTTTTCTTTACATGTTTTCTCTTGAACAGGCACACTGAGTCTTGTAGAGAACTGTGCTCCCAAAGGTGTGCCCTTGAAGTAAACTTGCTGTACCAAACCCTGAATTTGCACTTTATGTATATTCCGGAAGAATTCTTCATGTGAAAGAGGAAAGATTACAAAATGAGTCCAAATAACTTACTCTTCTGAGACATTTAACATAGAATCTCACTGACAAAATTCTAAATACGCTACCTCTTCAGAACATGGCTGCTATATAAATACAGTAAACTTCCTCCAGAGAACAGTAACATACAGAACACTAAGCCAGGCAAAGCTTCTTTTGTCTAGTCCCTGCCTTGGATGAAACCATTGCATCATTATAAAGTATTTTTCATAATCACTGATGCACAGGTGTCTGTTAGGAGGCAGGTTAACACAGCAAAAAAGAGCCTCAGGCTGGGGGTTCCCTGGCTGATGATGTGACCCCAGATAAGCCACTAGCTCTGTTTCCTCCTTCTGATAATGGAATCATAACAGCTCCTATCAACAGCTGAGGGCAGAGCAAGAGAAGGACTGTGAAAAGCCCACTAAGGAGCATGGAATTGACTACCGGCCCCTTTGTGCTCACTGCCCAAGATCTCCCTCTACTCCCTGTCCCTGACCGCAATCTGGGCAAGTGGAGGGAATTATTTTAACAAACATAAACTGAGTACCAACAATGTATCAGGCAGTCTTCTGGAAGGATAATACGGTATCTGGAGTCGAGGAGCTCAGGCCCATAAGTAACAGATACAGAATGATGCGAGCACTCTAAAAGGTATTCTAACAGAGAGCAAAGAAAGTTCAGAAGAAGGGCATCGAAGGATGTGAGCACTTGAAGAGGTACTCTAACAGAGAGCAAAGAAAGTTCAGAGCAAGGGCATGTAAGCCTGAGCAGGTAGGTGGGGACTGCCTTATAAGTAAGCAGGACAAATGAGCAAGTGATAAATGGCCTCATACGCTAAGCTAAGGAGATTGAATTTTAGCCTCGAGGCTGCTCTCCTTGTTTTCATCAAAGCTGCTATCTGCTTTCTTCTAGATCATGGGATGGAAAACTACAGTTACCACTTGTTTATGTAAATAAAGTTTTATTGGAACACAGCCACGCTCATTGGTTAACATATTATCTATGACTGCGTAGAGCTTTAAGAACCGAGTTAAGTAGTTGTTGACAGACCAAAGACCTAAAAAACCTAAAATATTCTCTATCCAGTCCTTTACATTTCGATCCAGGCCACGGAGGGCAAGTGTGCTCTGAAATTTTCTCAGATGTGAAATGTCTAATATCTACTAAATTAAAGAAGAGACAGAAAGAAACCGGCTGCATGGAGACCCTTCTGATTGTAGTGAGGGGGCAAAAACTTCCTTAATGAAGATAATCCGGCATCAGAATTCTTTTAGGGCAGAAAAATGGGTTTGTGGTTCGCTCTGTAAGATCCCCAAGGTGCCAAGACATGTAGTACAGGAGAGGGAAGGAATCTGTTCCTCTGGTTCTCGACAGAAAGGGGGCTAACCTAAAGAGATGGGACTTAACTAACATGTGTGAGAAGGGCTAAGAGGGAAGTTCCTACTGGTATGATGGCCCCAAATGACTTTGAAGAGCCGGGATGTCTGATAAGTGACTGTTCTGAAGCTGTTTGCTGTGTACTATGGGATATAAATCTCCCCTAACAACCCGTGCCCTCAATCCTAATCTTTGGACAAATCAATTCTGCTCTCAATTGCTTGGGTGAATGAGTTATTTATTTATTTCTTGGTGAACTCTGTGAGGCTGTTTTCCACCTAGAAAGCTGCACAACTGCACCGTGGAAATGGGAGCCCAGGAAAGAAGACTGGAGGTATCTAGGGATTCACAGAAGCCTGAAGAAGGCCGTGGGGTTTCCCACAGGCCAAGGACTTGGGGTGGGGAGAGGTACCCAGTTTCTCTGGATCTCTACGGGCTTATACCTGAGTTTTGCAACAATGGCCACTCAACAGGCTGGCTCCCCGGCCTCCTGCTCTTTTACTCCCCTGGTTGAGTGAGGGCAGGAGAAGGGGCAAGTAGTGGCTGTGCGGTCCCCGGCTCTCCCGCCAGCCCGGCTGCCAGGCGCGGATGGAGGCCTCATTAAGCTCTTTATCAGGGACCCACTGCGCATCAGCAGCTGCCCCTGAAAGGGAACGTCATGCCGAGAAATATTTATTTGCCTCATAAATGTGGGTTTATAGGTTTGCTATCTAAACTTTTCACCTCTGAGACTACCTTGGTAAAGAGAAAAAGAAAGCCAGGGAGGCTTAAGGCTTTCCCATTGTCATCAGCGGGTGCCTGGGGGGAGACTCCCAAATAAAACTGCCAGCACCAAGCATTCCTTTGTCAGAGACTGTCCTGTAAGGCCATTTCTCACGGATGACAGCATCTATCCTGCTGCAGGGGCAGAAGGAAAACCTATTATCACGTTGGGTGATAATAACCATACTGTACACACACGTTCCGGGGGAGGCTGGGAAGCCTTCGCCACGGGCTGCCAGACTTGCCCCTCGCTGGGGTGGGGAAGGCAGGCGGGTGTGGGTTTTGGATGGAGCTGCTGCCCCGGATGTCGTGGGAGAAGGAGGCAGGAGCCATGGGCCAGGGCTCACTCCTTTTCAGCACACTGCGATTTCTTTGAGGCTCTTAGGTAAGTGGATTAGGGGCCATACTGCTGAGTTTTTAAGTAAACACCCTCCCTCTCTGGCCAAAATGAGTAAGTGGTTTAAACCCCCGTCCCCTGCAAGGATACTACGGATTTAAAATAATATTAACAATGTGAATATAAGCAAACACCAAGGAAATGGCAGAGCTCACAGTCTCTGTCATGTGCAAGCTCTTTCTCATCCACATTATAAACACAATGATGAGCAAATCAGATTAGATAAAGCTGCCCTCCAAATTTGAAATGATTAAAAAAGCTATTTAAAATAGGATTTATGGAGCGCCTGGGTGGCTCAGCTGGTTAAGTGTCTGCCTTCAGCTCAGGTCATGATCTCAGGGTCCTGGGATCGAGCCCCACATCAGGCTCACTGTTCAGTGGGGAGTCTGCTTCTCCCTCTACCCCTGCCCCCTGCTCATGCTCTCTTTCTCTCTCTCTCAAATAAATAAAATCTTAAAAAAGAATAGGATTTGTATCTACTATTGTGAGTAATGAACTCTACTCAACCTACGTACATATTGTGCCTTGAAGTATTAATGACAGGAATGTCTGTATACACTCACACAGGCTTACGCAAAGCCGACTTCCGAAGGTAATGATAACGTTCTGTCTCTTAAACTGCAGTGGGGAGGGGCACGGTATGCGTGGTATGGGACTGTCCTTTTGTAGACATTCAGCATCTAATTGTAATAAATAAATTGTTAACAAATTGTTATATACATAAATGTAAGGGGTGGCATCCTTAAGACTTTTGGCCAACAGCGGCGGCCAGTCAAAAAAGTTTGGAGACACTGGTTAGATCACCTGCAGGAAAAACTGTCCAACATTCATAATGAAAATGCTCTTTTATAAATGGATAAATTAAGAAACTCAGTTGTAAAAAATTACTTCTTGCCTTATATGAGTCATTACGAATTACAGCCTGGGAACTTTATGGTAGACATAAAAAATATATCTAACATTAAAGGACAGTAAAGCTGGGAATGTCCTTCTACTCTGGGTAAGTTTAGAATACACCAGAATCTCAATGGTCTGGGAAATATGCTTGGATCTGGACAAAAGGCTTGGCCTAGACAGCCAACTTCTGAAGACCCCAGCCCAATCAGATATGCATTTAAAACCTATTTTGTTCTGGGTTTGAGGGATAGGAGATTGAATAAATTGCTACCCAGATTTCATTGCCAAATTGTTGAACTAATCAATAGACCTAACAAAGAAGCAGTAGAAAAGTGATTCTCAACCACCGAAGGGTCCTCTCTATTTGTTTTCCCTCTAGAAACTTCAAAGTTCAGAAGGGTTCTTCTGCCTTCCGAAGACTGTGCTAAGTAAACACTAGTTCCTATGAAGGCCACAGTCTCGGTCCCTTTGTGGTTGGTGTATTTGTTGTTTCCCTTGTCGTTAAATTTCTTTCCTTCCTTTCGATTCTGTTTTCCTAATTATATTTATGTATCATTTTAACAAGCCACCTCAAGACCATTTTGGAAATAGGTGGGATTCAACGAATTTGATAAAAATTGCTAGTGAGCGTGGTACCTGCCCTTAGAGCCAAATGAAGGGCCCAGATCGTGAGTGGAGTATGTGTTCAGAGCAAGGAAAGATTTAAACAGAGAAGAGAGAATTTCAAATAAGAGATTAATGAATACCACGGAGCAGAAATAGGAGTAGCTGAGACGTGTTTAAAGGAAGAAGAAATTGGACATTCCTTGAACACCTACTATGTGACAGATACTGGGCTGGGCATCTCACCTATTTCATTGAATCCCCAGGAAAATCAATAGCCTAGGGGGTAGGTATCTCATTTTACAGATGAAGAAACGAAGGCCCCTAAAGGTTAAAAGAATGGATCGAAAGGAATCTATTCACAAAGTGGTAGAGTCAGGACTGGGAGGCAGGACAGTGGGATTCCTGAGACTGGGCTCTTCTCTTCACTGCCTTCTGGGCCTCTCCCCATGCCCCGCTGGTGCACAAGCTGGCTGAGCAGAGGCGCCAGAAAAAGGAGGAGCAGTGGGAAGGCTGAAGAGGTAGTAACAGAGCTGGACTTAGAGTCAAGAGGATTGACATTCTAAGGATTTTTTAAAAACTTTTATATCCCATGAAGAGTGGTAACATTTCGGTAGCAATCTATTCGTCGGATCAACAGACTCAAGGAGAACGTTTTCGGGCAGGAAGATCTGAGGTAATGAGGACCTGGACTAGGGCGGCAGCAGCAGGACGGCAGAGAAAGGGATGGCCTCTGTATCAGGTCCGACGGGAGGACGGGAGGCTGATGGAGTGTTGCGGGGGCGGGGGGGAGGGAAGACTCAACCATGAACGAGAGCCAATTTTCAAAATTCGTTTCCCCCAGGGACCAGGCAAGCAATACGAGTGAATGAATCAGGCAGGTGGCCCCATAACTGTTCTCATTCCCAACAAAGCAGGTGAATCAATATGGCTCTGGGTTCTTGCACCTGCCTTTTGCTTAAACTCTGGAGGAGGTGAATAGATATATCTTGCTTTTGGCTTTGACTTTGCTCACCGTGAATTTTAGAGACAGAGAGGAAGGGCAGCCAGGGGCCCGTGGCAGGTCCAACGTGACCTAAATCACTTAAGGCTCACGAAACAGTGAAACCTTAGAATTACCTAACTCCACCCCCCACCACAAATATCCTTCCTTTTCTATCAGAATCTCCTTCTAAAATTGTCCTCATGTCAGAAACTGTCACAATATTACTTCTCAGAATTCTCATTTGAGGAAGAAACAATTTTTGCTTGAATTCTGCCTGGCATTTCATAGAAACAGTCTGGACACCCAACTTTTTCTGTTTGTTCTATATTATCTCTTGGCTCGTAAACATACCTTTCTTCATCCTGTTTTCCTTTGCTTGCTTTAAATGTATTCCTTTGGCTTTTGAGGGGTTTTCAGATTCCCAAAGTAGAAGCCAGAAGGCCAGCCTTAGAGCCCTGGATGTGTCACTAGTAGCCAGCCCTACTACTAAGCAGGACTCCTCTCAGAATAACTTTTACTGACAACCAATGGCATTAGTGTCTCTTCCAGCTCTAAGATTCTCAATCTAGAAAATTCTTTATTAGGACATAAATAGCTATGGGACAGAGAGAGGCGTTCTCATTCCTTAGCAGGAATAAGGCTGCTAACATGGCAGACTGGGAGGAACTGCAGAGAACAGCGCCATTCCTTCGTCTTACAGAGGAGGAAACTGAGGTCCAGAAAGATTCATAATAATGTGCAAAGCTACCATGAATGGGGCTGGGGTTAGAACAGAAGCATGTGACTTGTAGCCCACTTTCCTTTCTACTACGTGCAGCAATTTCGTCAGCTGGTGGCGAACCAGAGTCCCTAGGACCAGAATACAGGTCAGATGCAGAGAGGTGAAGGAGAAGGAAAGGGAGTTTTTTTTTTTTAATTAAAAAAAGAAAAGTAAAAAAGAATATAAAATTTGTTTTACCCCTCGTGAACAGATGTTAATGATTTGTCTACTTTGTGTTCAATCCTCTGTTTGTTTTAAAGGGACCGAAACATTGTAAGTAAGCGTGCAATCCCCCTTCCCTTCCTCTGTCCCTTTTGCCTGCCTGATTTTGTTATGTACCCCCTACAGGTTTTTTATGCTTTTGACAGAGAAACAATATGTGGTAAGGTTTTGTGCTCTGGTTTACATACACAATATAGTACGTAATGTTTGCAATTTGCTTTTTTTACATATCGACTCCGTGATGGGAATTTGTATGCTCATATGTCTCCCGCGCGGAACCCTTGCCTGTACGCAGGGAGTGGCAGCATGCTAGGCAAGCAGGCTGAGAAAGCGGATCACTCAGTCTTTACCCTCGGCCGTATCTGAAATGATGTAAAGGAGGCCGCTTACTGCGCCCACTTCAATACCCCTGCATTTGACACCAAGCGGTGCCGAGAAAACTCAGAGGACCGGTCTAGGCCAAGACTTTCAACGAGATAATTGAAAGGAAATCTCTCTCTTCTTGGGAAAGAACATGCAGAGGAATAAAGAAAGAGGAACAGTAAAGCTGAGGTCATTAAGCCCACTCTGACCAGAATGAAGATAAACACAAAATATTTCCTGTCTGAATAGTAAGCATAGAAAGTTATATCCCCATTTCTGAGCCTCTGGGAATGGATCGGGAAGTCTCTACGGGATTTTCAAGGGTATCTGAGGTTGACCAGGGGCGGTAGAGAAGGACCAGCTCTGCTTTCATACCCCCTGACCTCTATTTCCCTGAACTGGAAGAGAGTGTCTGACATCTTCTAAGAAGGACCCAAGTGTCCATTAGCCAGTGTTTGAATTGGGTGGGAAGGAGACATGAGGAGAAGAAAAAAGCCTCCTTGGGGGAGTTTGGTATCACTCTCGGGGTCCCGGGATGGAGAGATGTCTTCTCCCACTCTGTGCAGCCAAGCTCGGTCTTCCAATTTCTTGTCTGACCACAGCAGTAAGGCCTTTCATCTGTGATGCGAGGGGGCCTTCAGCCAACACGAGGTCCTTGTTTTCATCATCTCTGGGTCAGAGTCAGGCTTGTGGAGTTCTCGACTCAGTATGGTATTCTGACTCAGTTTCTCAAACAGTTATGTGCCTTTGTTAAAAACCTGCTCCAATTTATTACGTAAGGGTAGGAAGAAAGATATAGTAAGTGAAAGCACTTGGAAATTTTGCAGTGTTATACTTACTAACGCTATTATCACAGGGTAGTATTATCATTCAAAGAGATTTTAAAAAAGCAACTAAACATTACCCTTCATGAACTTTAAAGCAATCAAACTTATCTGCCTTTTGCTTCAATGTTGTCGACTGGAGCCCCTGGCGCTCCTCCAAGCTACAGCTCCCCTGTCCTGACCCCAGAGCCTTCGTGTCCATACTCTCCGTGAGCCGGGGCAGATGGACATTCTCCAGTTCAGCATTTGTCCATGTGGCGTGATCCCTGGAGCAGAGCTCCTGCAAGGACCTTAACAAGGGCCAAATTATAAGCTGTGGTTTCTTTGGAGGGGACCACCCACAGTTCACATGCCATGACCAAGCTGTGGGAAAAACAATTTATCCTTTCACCTGAGATCTCTCCCACGTCTACAAGAAAGTCCCCCCCGAGGAGATACCACGGTGTACTGGCCGATCACACCATCTTGTCAGGCAGCCCCATGCCTAACTTGAAGGCACCCTCTGTGGCAGCTAAATATTCCCACACTTTAGCCCGGAAAGACACTCTACAATGCTGGGCTTGGGGCAGAGGGCGAGTCAGGGAATCTCCAGTCACAAAGACAAGTGAGGCGGGGCTGAGTCAGCTCCAAGTTGTTCTGCCCGGGAGCTGCGGTCAGTTCAGGCTTTCCGCCGTGTCTTCCTCTATGCCACCGAGCAAGACACCAACCTCTCTCCGACGGGGATATAATAGCACCTACCCTGGGAGAGTGCTCAGCACAGTGCCTGGCATGTTGTCAATGCTCAGCAACGATTAGTGATGAGGAGGAGGAGGAAGAGGAGGACGAGGAGGATGGGGAAGTAGGAGGACGAGGAGGAGTAGTCAGAAGAGGAGGAAGGGGAGGAGAAAATGACAAGCCAAGCAACTTCTATTTCTGCCTTCGCAACTCCACCCGTGCTGTTCTCTGATTTGGAATACCTGCCCGTTTCTCTTTGTCCGATCCAGACCCTTCCCTTTGTAAAGAGACCCTTAAGAAGCTTTCTTCTTCTTCTTCTTCTTCTTCTTCTCCTTCTTCTTCCTCCTCTTCCTCTTCTTCTTTTTTTAAGTGCTCAATGATACATTAGTTGCGTATAACACCCAGTGCTCATCACATCACCTCCTTAAAGAAGCAGCAGGAGCCCCAGCAGCAGCCTCCGCCTCCGCCTTCTTCCATCACACCAGGCCCCTTCTCTCATTTGGTGGTATCAAAGCTTTCTTCAACTCCTAATCGTTCCTGTTGTCTTGCCTCCTCGGGGAGATCCTAAGTTCCTTAAAGGCAGGATCTATCTAGCTTTTTCTCTGCCTCTACCTAGCATAGGTCTTGTCCGATGTTAACTACGAAATGCTCAGGGTTGAGCAGAGTCACTGAAGCTTCTATTTCCTGGTTCCAGAGTGGTACTGAGCACAGCACAAAGGGAATTTCACAGCTCAAGGCTGTCTTCCTGGCTGCTCTGTATGCCTGGACTTTCTTTACCATCCCGCACGGCTAAAATGGCCCTGTGTTGGGTGAAGGGGGAAAAGCCCACATTCTCTAAACACTATAGAGTAAGGGGTTCTAGAAGCTGGTCTGAGAGGTCACACTTGCCACAGACAGTTCACTAAGCAATCATTCCCGCTCTGGCTGTTGGAGTACTAATTACATCCCACATTCCCAAGAGGGCTGCCGAGGCACATGTTCTAACTGGTCCAGACGCTCTGGACTGCCAACGAATTGGGTTTATGGCAAATCAGAGTTGGTTGAAATCATCAAGTGGCCGCCGCTCATCTGTAACCTGTTGAAGCCCAGGTTGGGGGCCCCCTTTCTGTTCATACATAGTGCTTCTGTAAGCTTCTGGAATTCTCTGGCCCGGAAGCAACTCTGCAAATGGGATGTCCACCAAAGCACAGTTCTACGATTGAGGGGAACTTAGGACAGGCTTCCGTCCCAGAACGGTCTTCTGCTTTGTCTGGATACCAGCAACGTCCCTGTCTTTCACCCTCTTACTTCTCAGGCCAGATCAAAGGTGCTCCGACCTCTCAGCCTGGAAGCGCCTTACGGGCTTGTCCATGGTTACTTCTTAGTGTTTAGCACTGGGTGGTGGAGCAGAAAAGGAGCTCAGTAAATGTGTGCTGACTGATGGTTGTGAGTAAGTGTCGCGGAAGCCTTGACTGCATCAGAGCCAGCACCTTGGCCTGAGGTCTTCCTTCGGGCCTCCCCGGGTTCCCTGCCACTCTCCGGGGCACCCGGGCTGCCTCCACAAGGCACTGGTCTCCGCTTTCTGTGGGTGTTTCTTCAAGCTCTCCAAAAGGCAGAGAATGGGTGGAAAGGCTCAGCCACAGGATATTGGACTGTTTACAGTTGGCCGGGCCAAGATTAGCGTGAGCACGACATATGCCAAGTTCATTGGAAGTTACATTTTCCCTTTGTTTACACATTAAAGGGGAGAAGACCAGAAGGAAAAAAAAAAGCAGGTGACCTCCTGTTAACCTCACTCGTCTGCAAGAGGCTGCTGCCCTCACCTCTGAATGAACTTTCAGATTATCTCAGACAAGATTCACCTTGCGCTGAACTTGTACGCCTGCTCTGAAGCCCCCAGTCACGTAGCTGTGATTAAACATTACAGAGTGGCCATAAATTTACAGAAGTATTATTGTGGCTTGCTTTCCTCTTTCTTCTTTGGGAGAGGAAGAGAGCAATGGGTTTAGGGTGGGGGGAGCTCAAAAAGGGGAAACTCGTAGTCAAACAAACAGTTCCTTTTCACAGCTCGGAACAAAAGAGAACACATTGCATAGGTGTCCCAGAAAGAAGGGCAAGGAAATTTGGCCATGGGAGAGAAACTAAAGCTCCAGAAGACTTCAAAAGCCCGAAACTCAACAGAATAGCCGAGATGTTGCCGGTCCCATATCCAGGCAATCTCAACATTCGCGGGTGAAGCATGAATGTGTTCTGCCCTCGCCCCCGGCTCATCTTGAAGAGTATCCCTGCAGTAAAATCCTGCTGCCTGAGAGAGAGAGAGGCGCCCTCCCCGGGGTTGGCCACAGGGTGTGGGGCAGGCTGACGGGGCAGCCGGCGGGGGAAAGAAGGCTGCAGGAGAACATAGTTCGTTTTGTTCTTTGAGCAGCTATGAGAGACAAGGACACCCTAACATCTGGGATATTTAAGTGGAGACTGGACAGAGACTAGACCGTATTCTAAGGAAACACCCTGTAGCTGTGCCCAGGAGACTGACCAGATGACCTAAGAACATTTCTTTCTATGATTCACTGTTTTGTGCTGAAAGTAAGAAAAAAAAATGGATGTTCCACTGAAGTGACGTTTGCTAAACCCTCTAGGATCCCTAAGCCAAGATACGCCTGCAAAAGGCCTGCACCGCCCCTTAAACAATGAGACCTCTATAACCAGAAAAGGCCACGGAGTGCTCTATTTGATCCAAAAGAATTGTAAAAAGTGGTCAGGAAGCCCAGACTGAGGTGATAGGCTCTGGCCAGCAGAGTCACCTTTGGAAAGGAGTCGTTCTGTCTCTGGTTACGCTATGGCAGTGACAGGAGCGCTAAAGAGGCTCATTGTTTCTCCAGTTGGCAAGGCCTTGTCCATAAAAGCAGCAAAGCACGGGGTCCATCAAACGAGGAAAGCAGCTGATGGCTTAGCTCAGCTTCTGCTCTCGGCAAGATCTCCTGCTGCTCGTAAGAATCAGAATCGGCCAGGAGTCAGAAGACGGCCTTTGGGACTGCTCAGGCATTGCCTCTGACACACAGAACTGAGCCGGGAAGAGAAAAGGTCACGGGGCCACGATGGTATTTGGGGATAGTTAAGTGTGGCAAGGGAGTTCTGAAGGCAACCTCTGGTCCCGGGGGCCACCCGTGTTCAAAGCTCTGCTCAGGACTTAGTGAAGTGAGAGAATGGGTTCCTGCTCTCCGTGCGAGTTCTATGTTTGGTGGCCAGGCCAGGAGGCGGGACAGGATGGGCAGGGGAAAGCTGAGGGCAAGCAGGGGCTGTACTGAATGAAGCTGGCAGTCTGAAGGCAGGCAAACAACCACGTCATCACCTGGGTAGCGGCCGAGGGCAATGAGATCTAGACTCCACTGGGCAGCTAGGAACCAGGAAGGCAGATGCAAGAGGAAGAAAGGCAAATCTGTGCCAAGAGTTAGAAAATACGAGATTAGACTATTGGGTCGAAATTTAGGGTGGGGTGGGGGGAGAAGCATAATAAGTTACATCTGTTGAGAGCTGAAAGCCAGCCAGGCACAATATTAAACGCTTTATTGGCACCGTCTCATTTAATGCTCTTCTAGGAGGAAGATACTCTTATGCCCACTTTAAAGATAAGGAAATTGAGGCACACAGTAGCTAAGCAACTGCTCAAAAGCACATGGCTCATTAGCAAGGAAGTCAGAATTTGAATCCAGGCCTACCTGACTCAGTGACCTTTAAACACGAGAATAGAATCTTAGAACCACAGAATTAAGAAAATCTATAAAAGTTCACGTGGGTCAGATTGAATGGAACGTCCTCCTCCTTTTCCCACCATCCTTCAAGGTTTGCGTAAGCCCTCATCCCCTCTAGGAAACCCTGAATACTGCTATCAGCCTCTGAGATTTCCCCCTTCTCCGAACTCCGTTTGTACTCACTGTTTACGGGGCACAGGAAGCACGATGTCACATGTTTTTCTATTCTTCCAACTGTTTGTCCCTCACAACTGAATAGTTGATTATGTCAGTAAGCCAGATGTTGATAGAGAGAGAAGCCTAAGTGTTTTATGTTTGTAGACCCCAGAATAGAAAGTCAATTCCTTGAGGTCTGAGATTCACAATGCTTAATACATTGAGGGGCACACAGTGGGACCTCAATGCCTTCGTGACTAAGCCCCCAGAAGCCAACGAAAGCTCTCCATGTACAGAGCAAGAAACATTTTCTAAAGAAGAGAGCTGTTCATTAGTGGAATGTGCTGGAGTAAGGGGTGTACAGAATATGTATGTGAGAGTAGGATGAGCTCTAATTCTTTTGTGTATATTTCTTCCTCAAAATGATGTAGCTTTATTGTGTATTTTCTTTATAAAAACAATATATGCTTTTTGCAAAAAAAAAAAAATCAGGAAAAACTTCCTTACCTCACAGAAGTATAATGGGCAAACTATCACTCATAATCTCATCTCCTAGTAATAATAATTGGCAAGGATGTGGTATCGAGCCTTCAAGACTTTTTTTCTCACCAAAAATAGAGCACATTAGACATACTTTCAAAAGCTGATTTTTCTCCACTAACACAGCACAGGCATCTTTTACATGTAAACACGTATAGATAACCGTCATCATTTAAAAAGACTCGATAGTGTCTATTTTTAATGGCTATAGGCCATACTAAATGAACAAATCCCCTACTGGTAGATATTTCGGTTCCCTTCACCCTCAGTACTTCCCGATATCACCCAATGCCTTGATGAACTATCTGAATACGCATATGCATCTTTGTGCATTTCTTCACTTGTCTCCTTAGGAAGTAACACAAGTTACAATATAGTGCAGTGGTTCAGAGTGTTGACTCTGGATCGAGACAGATTCGGTCACATTCCTAGCTCTTCCAACTTACTGACTTGGTGACCTTGGGCAAGGTATCTAACTTCTCTATCATCCAGTTTCATCATCTATATAATGGGGATAACAGTATATAGGGCTGCTGTGTGGATCTGAATGACTTAATTCATGCAAAGCCCTTAGAACAGTGCCTTTCACACAGTAAATGTACGACAAATGTTAGCCATGATGAAGTGGATGATGATGGAGGAGAAATTCCTGGAGGCAGAATTCCAGGTCACCGCTTTTGCCATTCACTGATAAACTGCCCTCCAGAATTAAGTATCAGAGCTGAGATGAACATTTTCCAGAAACACTAGTGGGGTTATCTCACTGAACAAAAATCTTTACGTTTATGATCTTGATGATCTCCTTCTACCATAAAATCCCATGCTTCTTTGCGCTCTTCCTAAATCTCATGGATGTAATGAAAATCAGGAGAACATGTTGAAAATACCTGGAACCCTCTGGAAGGAGAGTGATGACTTATGTTTAGATGGTGCTTTATAATTTACAAAATGTTTTCAGCTCATTCTCATTTTGTGGTACAAATACCACCTAACTTATTGGCTCTGAGTTCTCATATTTTCCAACTGTAACAATGAGGGATGATTAGGTTACAAAATAACCAAAAGGATGCCAGTTCCCATCTTAACCTTTTTCTGGATCTTAAGACCCAGCCCTGCACCTCAGAATGAAATAGGCCCAGGGTGCCTGCACCCTTCACCTCACCACCCCCAGATGGAAAGCTCTGTACACTTCTCTTATCTTTCACTGCTACTCTCCAAGCATTCAGAAGCGTCTTCTCTCTGGATTTTAACCTTGCAACCACAGCTCTTTCTCTTTCGTCTGTGGTAACTTTTGTGTCGAATGAACACATAGGCAAGGCGTTAAAGATACAATCTTGTTACCTGAAGTAGCTTGAACTATTTTAGTCAGCTCAGTGGTTTTTCCCTTCATCAAAGGGGAACATTGACCAGGATGGACAAGTAAAACTCTTTAGCTGTTTCCAACCTGCTGTTCCCCGCTCCCCCCAAAACCTTCTTCCTTAACTTTCAGGCTTCTAAAGCAAAGCTCAGCCTGGTGTCTGTCTTCAGAACCTCCCTAAAATTCTCCATTTTAGCGCCCTCCCTACTTGTAGGAAGAGTAAGTACTGTACTCTATTGGAAGTTATATGTATTTCGGCCAAAGACCGTAGGCAGAGACGTGCTCATGGCAGAAAAGAATAAGTGATGATTAGGTTTCAAAACAGGGCTCTAGTTCCACGTCTGATCATTGCTGTGTTGGCTGAAGGAAAGGCTTATGTCTCCATCAGGGAATGAGTGCCATAACATGTTTCTTGAATGTTAAAATCAAGAATGCGCCAAAAATACAATTGTGGGCATTAGTATATGCTCCTACTTAATTACCCATGGCCATAATCAAGGCAGTCCCTCTTTCTTAAAATATATGGTTTTTAATTTTGGTCTTCAGTGATGACATTTTTATATTGTTGCTCTTTACATTCAATTATGATACGACAAATGAAGCTGCTTACCCAGGCAGATCACCCAGGCACACATTAAAAAAAAAAAAAAAAAGAAAGAAAGAAAAGAAAAGAAAAAGAAAAAGAAAAAAAAGAAAAGAAACTACTGTAAATTGTGAGACTTTCCTTTACTTGGTATCTGTAGCTGCCGTCTCCAGGGTCTGCTGTTCTTTTGGGTCCTAAGTCTTTGCTTGCTATCAGCCTCTTCCTTAATTCTCTCTGGTTTGTCTCCAGATATTATTTTTTACGTAGCTCATCAACCACCCTTTGTTGAGTATTCGCTCTCGTTTGCCATCATGTGAAATGCTGTAAGGGCTACAAAGAAAAGAGCAGACACTATCTCTACCCTCAAGGAGTCTGTAAGTTAGTTGGGGATCCAGGCCAACATATGTAAGTCAATAAATATGCCATCTGTTTTTTGGATGGCATATTACCTTTCCATTAATGCTAAATAAAGTGAGCACAGCGATGTGCAGTAAGGTATGGGTTACCACAGCAAGTTTAAAAGCAGCCGCGGCGGCGAACGACAGTATTTTGTTCATACTGTATGCCCATTTCCTAGAACAGCGCCTGACACGCAGAAGGCACCCAGTAAATATTTATAGAACGAAGTCTCTCCTCTCCTGACCCGCCGTCTATTTTAAAGCTAAGGGACCAGGTGTTTTCCAGGACATGTACCTTCCCCAAAGGGCCCCTGAGTCATTACAATTTCCATCAAGTTGTGCAGTTTTCTGGCAGGCATCCCAGAGGGGGCGATGCCTCACCTCACAAGTCCGGGTGTGCTGCTTCTCTGGGGACGGTGCCCCCGGGAGCTTGGTTTGCCCTCCTAATGAGACTGGGGGGAGGGGGTTTGGTGGGTGGTGGGGAGCAGCAAGGTGGTGATACAGGTCTGCAGTGGTGAGGCCTGTTTCCGTAGCAAAACACGCACACCTCCCCAGTGGACACACTGTGGCCCGGAAAGGGCATTCAGCCACGCTATCTTTGGTAGCGTGGGTGGGTTACACGAGAGCCACGCTTGTTTACAAAGGCATCTCCACAAAGTGTTCTCACTTAGCACTTATTTGAGGGTGCCGATGAGGAAAGAGAACCACAGGCTGAGGCAAATGATAGAAGGCGAAAACACCACCTCGCCCTCTCCAGGCAGCGAAGCTTCCTCCTACGACAGCCGTCCAGGAAAGGGTTAGCATTTTTATGCTCCTCGCTCCACCTGAAATGCCGTCAGTCCTTGCCAATGCCTGGGCACCTGCAACCCCTAAGACTCAGGCCTCCACGGACCAGTTTACTTGCCCCGCCGGCCAAGATTCAGTTACAGATGTACTGACAGGTGATGCTGGAAAAAGTCCTACTTCTGGACTCAATTTCCCCATCTATAAAATGAAGTTTGGGGTTTAATTGATTTCTGAGGGCCCTTTTTAGCTCAAAACTTCATCTTTAAATGGGCCGTGTTCTCCAGTGAGAGGCTGGGGTGGACAAATGAGCCCTCCTTTTCTGCTGGAGCCGTACCGTTAGGGAAAGGCCAGCCTTCAGAGGGGTCTGGTGCAAGGTCAGGACTAAGGCTGGTGCGGTGACTTTCACACACACGTTCACGTTCTCACCTCCTCATTAACGAAAGTCTATGATGAATGCCTACCACGCGCCCCAAAGAGTGCAAAGCACAAAACACAAAACACAAGCTTTGTCCCTGCGTGAAATGAAACATCCTACCACACCCACCATAGGCCAGGTTTTATGGAGATTTTAATGAGGCATCATGAATGGTGCGGTTACTAGAAGGTGATGGGCAGACTTATGAATGATTTTGAATCACACAACTCCCCCCTTCTCACTGTAAATTTAGTATGTGGTCAGGTAACATAATCTGGGATTACTGCAAAACCAATGTGATTTTGGATAAAAGTATGCTTTGTTTTGTTAACCCCAGAGGCCGTGTGAGGAATTTAGAAGGTATATAGGTTTGGCTTACCTGTTCCTTTGATTTGGCTTTCTCAACCACCCAGTGTTGCCTTACGCTATTTAAAGTTTTATCCCAGTGATTCTCAGTGGTGGACTTTTCCCAAACCACAGAGCCTTTCGCTGCCCTAATGAGCTTCTACGCTGATAGGAGTGTGTGGAATCCCTTAGGTGTGGTGAGGTGGAAAAAAAAAAAAAGGCTCCATTGCTTTAGAATATGCTGAGGGCATTTCTCCCTTTGGCTCAAGAATGCTCTGTCAAAAGGAGTGCTGTCTCAAAGGTGGCTGTCTAGCCTAGGTTGGTGCCTCTCTTTGTAGAAAGGTGACGTCTTTGCCCTTGGGGGACCTGAAGCATGTCTAGAGGTAGGGAGCAAAAAACAGTGTTTCCAAGGGTGTCATGGTGGTTATCAGCCACCAACCCAGCTTTTTGTCTCTGCCTGATTCAGCTCTCAGTCCTCTCTGTAGTTCCAGTTTCTTGGGGCAGGGCAGGCTGTTTTATGGCTTGCTGTAGAGATTTGCTTTAATTACTAACATATCACAGAGATAGACCCAAGTTTCTAACACACACAGGAATAGAACAGCCCTAGAAAATAATAGCCCTATAAAAGAGGACTTGGAGTTGCTGGAACTGAGAAGGGATAAAAAAACAGAGTAATAAAAAAAATTAAATGTCAGTATCAAGCATATTAGTGGAACTGAAAATCCCTGTGAGGATAATAAAACATCTTCAACTTAATAATAATAAAAATGCGTTTGACTTAGATAATAATGGGGGAGATGAACCAAGAATTCGCATCTTGTTTCCTTCCAGATTTTTCCTCACAGATTCTATTTTACTTAAGAGAAGCAAAGTTCAAGCCTATTGGATAATCAGCCTTTCAGGGACATATGGAAGGTAAGGACTCCCATATTCTCCATCTCCACTATAAAGTGAACAAAAAAGCATGAATGCTAATTGCGGTGCATAGAGCTCGGGTTAACTATAAAACAGCTCCTACCAGAGCAAAATTTGAGCACTGGAAGGAGAGTCCGTGTAGTAGATCGTGTTTCAAAAGATGGCTGCAACAATATCTCCCATCAAGAGGTGGAGTCTGTTTCCCCTCCCTTTAAATCTGGGTTAGCCCAGGCCTTGTTTTTATCAAAAGCATATGATGAGCAGTGGTGTGTACCTTCTCAGGCTGGACCCTAAGAGATCATAGCTTCTGCTTCACCACTTGGAATACTCATTCTTGGAATGCAGCTGCCATATAAAGAAGCCCAAGTTAGCCCAGTGGAGGGGCAGAGACAGGTCCCAGCCTCCTCGCCAACCCTGCCAAGGGACCACAGGTGTGAGTGAAGCCCTTCTGGTTCTCCAAACCCAGATGCCATCTGAGAGCAACCTCATGAAAGAGGCCAGCTGATACCATGTAAAGCAGATGGATGAACTGTTCAACTGAGCCCTGGCCAAATTCCTGACCCCTACAGTTGTGAACAAATGAAATGGTTCTTGATTAAAGGCACTAAATTTGGGGGTAGCTTGTTAATGTAGCAGAAGATAATCAAAACAGGTGAAAATCTCCATTTTAGGAACAGGTTAGACAGCCACTTATTTTGAGAACTCAGGCAAAGACAGTCTGAGAACTCAAACCCACCTTTCTGGTTTCAACAATCCACTGGACGTGGGGAAAGAAGGGGCATTAATTCCCTTAGAGCCTCTTCAGTGAGTCTTGTTAGCACCTCTGGATGGGACTTCCTAATAGGAAGAGCGTTTCTCTGTAGCTCTTGAAACAGAAATTCTTCATTCTCCTTCAAGAAGGGGCTGCAATGATGCTCTTTTGCACACTACCCCGTAGAGCCCCTTCCTGCTGTGGAAAACTAAAGTCATTTCTGCTCACATTATCACTTGATATTACTGAGAATTACCACTGGTGTCTGGGGCACAGGATGTGCTCCGAGTCTCCTCCCTGGTGACTGTTACCACACACCACTGTGGTGACCCAAGCCCCCTTTCAGTGTCTGATTCTGGCTATGATTCCCTGGCCACTCAACCCTGCCTCTATGGAATCATGTCTTCTATTTCCTTCCTGCTAACCGTGCTTTCCACTCTGGTGATCTGCACTTAAAATGCATCAGGTATGTGGAGAAGAAGCCACTTGTAGGCATCTTCCTTTTAGACCATATCCATGCCATTGATGGGTGGTTCCCACCTACCATAAAGGGATTAATTTGATTTAATGAACAGAAGCACAGGCTGAGGGCTTAGGAGAAGCTTTCCCAAAAGGTTTAGTGGATGCTATGTTTTTGTATGTGAAAATTTTGCTTTGGGGTTGTGAACTCTTTAAAACAAACAGTTGAGGTCATTGTTAATGGGAGACAGGATGACTCGCATAGCTTCTGTCAAGACTGCTTTTAGGGAGGAAATGCAGCAAACAGGGTTGGGCCTTTTCACAATGATCCATCTTTCAAAAGCACGAGTGAATGCCCCATCTCATTAATCATAAGACTCTGGCTTACACTGCAAATGGGGAGCAAGAGCTACTCATGAGGCCATCATATCTCTCTTCTTGCTGAATAGTGAGTGAGGGCCAAATAATCTCATCTTCTTCCCACTTGCTACTAAAGAACACCTCTTTGGGAAGGATGGGCACAGAAAAAAGGGGTGGATATTCAAATTATTAAGTCTTATTGTTTTGTGTCTCTCTTCTGAGGTAAGATGTTAGGGAGGAAAAATCTTATTCCATTCCAGGACTGCCCTGGGCTAGACACAAGTTCTATCATGTCTCTTCAGTTTACCACCCGACTGTCACCTGGTAACCAAGAAGGCCAAAGCAGATGCATCTTCTGCCTCACATGACCTCTCCAACACGTCTCACTCTCCTACCTAACACAATGCTTATTACCTAAACCTAACTTCCAAGAAAGAAACCATTATCTTACACAAAAATGACCAAGGAAATCAAAGCAAAGTAAAAACTCTGCAGGAAGGAACAGCTCTTGAACTTATCAAACAGCTGAGGCTGCAAAACCAACTAGCCTAAAACTCAAAGGAAGACAAGTACTTTCAAACAGACATGAAACATGAGTGCTTGCTTACCTGGGGCAGATGCTGGGTACCAGGCAAGCAGGCAGCTACAACTGTTAACAAACTGCTAGTGTGGACGAGCATGAGTGTGGATGAGCATTGAGAGCATAGAACTTTTGGGAGCAATACACAAGAGGAATTTGCACCCATAAGGAGACTCTTTCTCACAGACCTCACTGTTCAAGAGAGATTGGGAGGAGAACAAGAGGCAAGAGAAGGCTTCCCTCATGGTGGAGGCCTGGGGAGATGTATAGTTGCCACTTTAGGAAAGGAACAAAACCCTGTCCCAGATGTTTCTACCCTTTGTACACTACAAAACAAAGCCTTAAGCCGCCTAGGAAAAAAAACAGCAGCATTCAGGGCACAGGGGAAGATCTAATGCAGCTGGGGAAAAGGAATAGAAAAAATAAAAACAAAACAAAAAAAAAACCCCACGACCCAGTATCTATGAGGGAGAGACAGAAAAAGGATTGGGTCCAGATCATTAAATATCCCTTACTGCTAAGGGAAGGACAGGATCACTGAGAATAGAAAATGTGAACACCTCCACTTCTCATCACCAAGCTAGCAAGCAACAAATAAGCAATGTCAGCAGTAAACAGCTGGAGGAGAGATACTCTGAGATGAAGCACAAAGTGAAGACCTAAAATAAGGAATTATGCTCTTTAACATTGTAGTGAAGATTTCAGGTAATGCGGTAAGGCCAGAAAAAAAGGCTCACAGATTAAAAAGGGAGAAATAGCAATATTCACATATGATAAAATTATCTATATAGAAAGTCCCTCCCAAATCTACAAAAAAGCCACTAAATACTAATAAGTTTAGTTTAGTAAGATCACAGGATACAAGGCCACTATATGAAAATTAAAAAAAAAACACCTCTATTCTAATGCTATATATTAGCAACACACAATTGGAAATTGAAGTAGATTTTTTTTTAAAAGAGTGCCATCTACAACAATACCAAAAACCATGAAATACTTAGTGCCAGATTTGTATGCTGAAAACTACAAAATGATGAAATCAAAGACAAGCTAAACAAATGGAAAGATATACTATGTTCATGGATTGGGGAACTCAAAGTTGGTAAGATGTCAGATTTTCCCAAACTGATCTATCGATTAAACGCAGTCACAATTAAAGTGCCAGCAGACTATTTTCAGTAGAAATTGACAATCTGGTTCTAGAGTTTATACAGAAAAGCAAGGAAACTAGAAAAGCCAAAAAATTTTGAAAAAGAAGAGCAAAGTTGGAGGAGTCACACTATTTATTTTCAAAACTTACTTCAAAATCTACAATAATCATAAAAAAATAGTATTAGTGAAATTACAGACATTAACATCAATGCACCAGAAAGAGAGTCCAGAAATAGATGTAACACACATGTATGATCATGTTTTTGACAAAAGTGAGAAGGAAATTCAATGAAGAAAGGAGAGCTTTACAAACAAATGGTGCTGGAAGAATTGGATAGCCATTATATTAGTGTCCTGTGACTTCTGTAGAGATTGGGAGGAGAAAACAATTGAAATTTATTCCCTCTCCATTCTATAGATCAGAAGTGCAAAATCAAGGAGTTAGCAGGGCTGCATTCCCTCTGAAGGCTCTAGGGGAGAAACTCTTCCTTGGCTCTTACAGCTTCTCATGGCTGCAAGTATTCACTGGCTGTGGGCAAATCATTCCACTCTCTGCTGCTGTGGTCACACGGTCTCCTCTTCTGTGTGTTTCAAAAATCCCTCTGCTTTTCTCTTATAAGCAAACATAGGGTTGCACTTAGGGCCCACCTGACTAATACAGGATAAATGCCTCCTTTCAAGATTCTTAATCATGTTTTTTGCCTCATTAAGTAATATGTATAGATTCCATAGATTAGGGCATGGACATATCTTTTTGGGGGCCACAACTCATCCCACTGCAGCCACATACAAAAGAGAAGATATTATCTCATATATAAAAGTTAACTCAAATTATATCATACACCTAAATGTAAAATCTAAAACTATAAAATTTCTAGAAGAAAATATGGAAGAAAATTTTTGTGATGTTTGCTTAGGCAAAGATTTTTTAGATATAGCACAAAGTGCACAATCCATAAAATTTTAAAAAATTGATAAAATTAGACCTCATTGAAATTAAGAACCTCTGCTCTTTAAAAGAGAATGAAAAAAACGGCATGGACTGGGAGGAAGTATTTTCAAACCACATACATGATAAAGAACTTGTATCCAGGATATAAAAAGAACTTTCAAAACTCAGCAATAAGAAAAAGAACCCCATTTTAAAAACGGGAAAAAGATTTAGACAGACACTTCCCCTCAGAAGATACAAAGATGACCAACAGGCACATGAAAAGACGCTCAGCATCATCAGTCATTTGGGAAATACAAATTAAAGCAGCAATAAGATGACTACGCACCTATCAGAATTGCTCAAATTTAAAACAAAATTATACATCCATTTTGGAAAACACTTTGGCAATTTCTCATTAAGGCTTAGCATAAAACTCAGCAACTCTACTTGTAGGTATCTATAAAAGCTAAATGAAAACTTATGTTCACAGCAAAACCTGTGTATGAATGCTTACAGTGGCTGTAATTCATAATTGCAAAAAACTGGGAACAACCCAGATGTCCTCTACCTGGTGAGTGGATAAACAGACAGTGGTACATCCATACAATGGAAAACTACCCACTAATATAAAGGCATGAGCTACAGGCCACGCTACAATATGGATGACTCTCAAACGCAAAGTGAAAGAGACCAAACTGAAAAAGCTCCATATTGTATGATTCCACTTATATAACCTTCTGGGAAAGGCACGATATGGGAACAAAAATCAGATGAGCAACTTTCAGAGGCTGAGCGTGAAGAAAGGGTTTGACTACAAAAGGGATGAAGGAATCCTTTAGCCTGATGGAACTGTTCTAGATCTTGGTTATGACGATGGTTACATGACTGCATGCACTTGTTAGAACTGTACAATACAAAGAGTAAATTTGATGTATGTAAATATGTAAATTATATCTCAATAATAAACCACCACCACCAATAAACCAACGACGACAACAAAAGTTGTGCTGGTTTATGTTTCAAGTCGCAGTGTATGTCAAAGCCAGTCTCTGTACCTGTTCCAGTAACACATATATCTGTCTTTTAAAAAATCTGCTAATTTGATAGAAATATTATCTTATTGCTTTTATTTTCATGTTCTTGATTATGAAAGAATTCACATATTTATTGTCTTTTTGTGATATTTTGTGAATTTCCTGTTCACATCTGTTGTTCACTTTTCTATGGGCTTTATCCTATTGATTATTGACTAATGGGAGGTCTATCTATATTCTGGATATTAATCTTCTGTCAATTATAGATATTGTGAACATATTTTCTGCCAGTCTGTCATTTGTATTTTAATTCTGTTTAATAAATTCTTATCAAATATCAATAAGTTTTTTATTTATTCTTATACATTTTCCTAGCAGACAATTACTTATAATCAATAACAATTTTTTCTTTTCTTTATCTCTTATTTCTGCTTGTCTTACTCAATAGCCAGGATATACAGTATCATAATAATGATGACAGTGATCATTCTCTCTCTCTCTCTCTTTTTTTTTTTAGGTTTATTCATTTATTCAAGGGAGGGAAAGAACACATGCATGCATGCATGAGCGGGGAGTGGGGGAGAGGGAGAGGAAGAGAGAATTGTCCAGCAGACTCCCTGCTGAGTGCAAAGCCCAATGTGGGGCCCAATGGCCAGCTTGATCCCAGGACCCTAAGATCATAACCTGAGCTGAAATCAAGAGTTGGGACGCTTAACTGACTGAGCCACTCAGGCAACTGGCAATGAGCATTCTTGTTTAATTTTCTTACTTTAGTGATTTTTTAAAAAAATTTTCATCTGTTGATAATGTAAGATAGCCTGGTCTTTCTAAGATAAACCCTATTTGGTCAAAACACATTATTCTTTTAATATGCTGTTGAATTCATTCACTAGCATTTTGTCTGAGATTTAAAAATCTATGTCTTTTTTTTTTTTAAGATTTTATTTATTTATTTGACAGAGAGAGACAGCCAGCGAGAGAAGGAACACAAGCAGGGGGAATGGGAGAGGAAGAAGCAGGCTCCCAGCAGAGGAGCCTGATGTGGGGCTCGATCCCAGGACCGGGGATCACGCCCTGAGCCGAAGGCAGAAGCTTAACGACTGACCCACCCAGGCACCCCTAAAAATCTATGTCTTAATTCAAAATGATGTATAGTTTGCTTTTTTGTATTTTTGGAAATGTGACTTCAAGAATTAGGCTAATTTTATAAAGTGAACTAAGAAAATGTTCTATTTTTTCTTAAGTTCTGATAGAATGTGAAGAGACTGTACAGGAACAAATTAAATAGAATTATTCACTAAATATGTGGGAAAAAACCCTCATTGGAGCACTGTTCAGCTCTCAATCCTCCTTCACTTATTTTAAATGTTTTCTCTTTTCGTAAAAGTTTTTGTTCCTAATGACAGTAATATGTTTAGTTGCTTACCTATAATATACATAAGATTGATTCAAAGTGTAACACCAATATTATCAAACTATAATGAACCTATGAGTAAAATTTAAACTTTTTTTGCAATTCTTTTGTGGAAAGAAAACAGCTGTTTTCAAAAATAACTTGAAATTATTATTTGTTCTTCATGGTTATGTTATCAATTTAATATATAATTAGGTTAATTTATTTCTGTTTTCATGAAACTACTGAGTCTGCTTTATGTCTTCCCTTTTTGATTTAATTAAAATTTTAGATTTTGAAATAATCACAAACTTATAGAAAAATTGAAACTGCGGTACAAAGAACTTTACATTTTTTCCCTAAACCTTTTGACAGTAAATTGCCAGTCTGATACCCAATAAAAACACAATACAATCATCAAAGTCAGGAAATTAACACTGATATATTACTATCATCTTACACTCAAATCCCATCCAAGTTTCACCAACTGTCTCAGTGTCTTTTAGAACCAAAGGATCCAGGTGAGAAAAAAAATTGCATTTAGTTTGTCATTTCTTTAGTTGTCTTAAATCTAGAAGAGCTCCTTCGCTTTCCTTGACTTCATGGCCTTGAGACTTTTGAAGATGATAGATCAGTTATTTTAAAGAATGTCTCTCAATTTGGATTTGTCTGATGTTCTCCTATGATTAGATTCAGATGATTCATTTTTGGTGAGAATATTACACACATGATGCCTCCCCCCCCCCACTGCATCCTATCGAGTGGCGCATTATTTCTAATTGCCCTGTCCCTGATGATGTCCACTTTGATCACTTGAGGAAGGTGGTGTCTGCCAGGCTTTTCCACCGAAAATATATATATTTTCCCTCTCTTAGTATTTTATGGGGAAGTCCTTTGAAAGTATGTAAATTCCCTGTTCCTCATCAAGCTTTCAGTGTATTCAGTTATTTATTCATATCTGTGTGGACTTGTGACTTCAATGTAATTTGTTACTATAATAATTTACTTTGGTGTTCAAATTATTCCCAACTGAGCCAGCGGGAGCCCCTTCAAGCCAGCTTTTATGTCCTTTTGACATACTCTCGTCATTCTTTCGCCACTTGATTTCTGGTACAAAAAGATGCTCCAGGCTCATCTGTACTTTCCCTAGAAACAGCAGTTTGTCCAAAATGTCCTGGTTCCTTTTAGTGCAAAATCATACTAAAAAGGCAGGATATAGCATTAGACGTGCTTACTCACTGCTATTGGGGTGTGACTGCTCCCAGACAAGTTTAGGGAATATATGCATTATATATATGGCTATATATGTGTATCTAACACATACATATCAACATACACGTATTTACATCTATATTTATTTCTAAATTTATTTATAATAAAAACTATGAGTTCACACCATAGGGTTCATTTTTTCCCCTTCCCGTATGTAAACCCCTTTTCTGACATAAAGTAGCTTCCATTATCCTTAATATACTCACTTACTTAATCAATCTTCCATTAGATAATGAGTCTCCAATCTCAGCTCCTACCTTCTCCCCCCAGCGCAAGCCCCCTTACACTACCCCTGAGCTCTGATTCCCCATGCCAGACCGTCCCTCCGAGTGTGCCTTCTCGGCCGGCACTGGCTCAGACACCTGGAGCTGGACTGGCCCCACGCATGCAGGCCTGCCTCACCCTGTCTGGGCCCTGCCACCCTAGGTCAGGTCACTTCTCTGTGGGGATGCCTTCCTCACCGCTCTGGGCACAAGGCCACCCTTCACGCACAGACTCTGACAGCATCACCCCAGGCCGTTCCTCTGCAGACACGCCTCCTCACCCTGACCTTTATTTTTTCAATATGTAAGTGTTTAAGGGCTACTGGAAAAGAAATAGAATGATGGAAGCTTAGAGTTGACCAAATGTTTCGATTTTCAAAAAAGGGAAGAAAGCGGGTTCCAGAAACTAAAGTAGACATCTCATATAACTATCTCTGATATTCTCTGACCTAGTAATTTTATTCCTGGTACTGAATTTTATTCAGTTTATACTGAATCACCTGACATGCTTTTAAAAAGGCCTTATATACCAAAATGATCACAACAGATTTATTTATAATAACTTAAAACTGGCAATATCCAGCAACAGGGGAAGGATAATGTAACTTATAGTGCAGTTGTGACAATTTTAATTATGTTTGCAAAAATACGCTAGAAATATTTTTTAAAGATTTATTTATTTATTTTAGAGAGAAAGAGAGAGAGAGGGCACGAGCAAAGGGAGGGGCAGAGGAAGAGAATCTCAAGCACACTCCCCACTGAGCAGGGAGCCCAACGCTGGGCTTATTCCCACAACCCTGAGACCATGACCTGAACCGAAATCAAGAGTTGGAGGTTTAACCAACTGAGCCTCCCAGGCATCCCCAGGAGAAATTATGGTATATAAAAATCAGCATATAAAATTGAATGTATAGTATAAGCTCAATTAGTCAAAAATACATATTAGTGAGGAAAATAGATACACCAAAATATTTACAGTGATTGCTCTGGGCGATAGGACAATGGGTAGTTTTTTCCCCTTCTGAATTGTATCTTTCATATTTTTCTAAATTTATTTAATAAGCATGTATTGGTTTTAAAATGGGGAAAATAAACTTTAAGACATTAGTCGGCATCTTTCTCCACGGCACTGTAAGGAATACAAAGTAAGGCGAGATACTGCTTTTAATGAACTAATACGGTAGCAGCTACTCATACCCATGACCAAAGAGAGACTCTTCTGGATAGGAAGGCCGTCACCTCACAAGCGAGTACAGAACACCAGAAGCCATGAGGAACGATGCTGTCATCTAATAGTCATAGCAGCAGCAACAGCAGCTAACCTTTGTTGAGTACTAACCGTATGCCAAGTATTGTACCTGTATCCCCTTATCTAATCCTCAGTAGTTCCAAGGGATTCTATCATTATTTTCTTTTTACAAATGAGGATACTGAGGCACTGAAAGGTTAACTTACTCATGGACAGTTAGTATGTGGCAGAGCCAGGATTTCACAGACTAGTATAGACTGGGCGGGTTGTGGAAGAATGAAGTTTACTAATCAGAGGGGTGAAAGCCACTGCGGCACAGTGACCTCGCATTCTTCTCATCTGGCACGTGACTCCAGACATCAGGCAGAAAGCAGCAACTGCCGTAAGGGAGAGCAATGGCTGTGGATTCTTGGAGGGGAGAGATGACTTCCATCTCACAGCAACATGGAGAGCAAGTCAGCAGACAATGAGAAAGGCAGCAGGGAGGCCAATTAAAAAAAGCTGTAGTAATCAAGGTAAGAGAAGAAGGAGGCCCAAACTAAGGTGTCTCTCTTCTAGAGGCCAGCTTCGTGGATTAAAGGTTTACATTCTGTGCTTCCCATGGACTCCAACTATTATGCCTTATTTTCCCATTCCAGACCCGCCCTGGATAATACCAATATTTGCAGGTCAGGAGAAGTTGAGGATTAAAAACTATTATGCATTTCTGGTGCCTGAACCTCACCATCCCTCCCTCTTAGCTACTCTTTCTCCCCTTTACTCAAATTAGGATAAGGAAAGAACATACAGCCAACACAGAGGGGGATCAAGCAGCAGGATTTCCCGAGTTGATACAGCATGGATACCCAAGTGGACTTCTAGACTCAGTGGTGCAGAATGAGGGCACTGACCACCTCTGCCACATGCGGTCCCTCAGCTCCAGAAAGGAGCTGTGCGTTCAGAGCACTCACTGAGCACCCAGTACCTGCCAGCAGAGGAAGGAAAAGTCCCCCAACGGGGGAGCTTCTGGTCATGCAGCCACGACACAGTCTTCTACCACAGGGGCATTCCTTGTTCAAGGTAGGACAGAGGGAACTTGCCTTCAAGGGGCCAGACAGAAGAGTGCAGGTCAGGGGAAAGGATGTGAGACAGTCTCAGTGAGAATACGGATGCCTGAGTGGCACAATCAGAGTCTGCTTTGAAGGACTGGTGTCTGGCATTTTCAGCCGGAAATTTCCAGGAATTGAAGAGAGGATGAGCATCTTGGAGGCTTCCTGTTACGCTTTATTTTCTTTGTGCCTTGACTGCCTTGAACAGGGTTTGGCACACAACAGGCATTCAGTATAGTAAACGCTAATACGGTGAGTGAAGGGGCCACGTGCAGAGCTAAGCACTTTTTATATCATTTTAATCACCTCCAAACAACCTTACGAGGCAGGATTTAGTAATAAGCCCACTGTACAGATGACGAGAATGAGGCTAGAGAGGTTAAGTAACTGGTTCTAAATCACTCACGGACTCTGGAGAAAAGAGAATGCGTGGTATTAGGAGCAATGAAGAAGTAAAATTTTGCCAGTTTATAAGCCCACGTGTCAGAAGGAAAATATCATCTGCCTTCCATCGACCAAGAGCATACCTCATAAATGTGCTATTCGTGGATGTGGACAGCAAGGCCTGTGAAGTGGCTGCCTACTGTTCAGCACATCGGCCAGGTGAATTTTTCGAGCATGAATTCTCTGATCCTGCCTTAATTTCTAGGGACTCAAGCTAGCATAAGGAGGCTACTCAGCAAAGAGAACACCATATGTGCATAAGCGTTTGTGCATGTGTGAATCTAAATGTCTGTATGTGTTCATACCTAGAACAACTACTAATCACGTTAACTAACCAAATTCACGTGATTAGTAAGGATTTATCTGTCCACTGTCCTCCAACACTATTCCTCACCTTGCTGAGTTTTCGTTTATTCTCAGGACCTCTTCTTTTGCCTTTATCCCTCACTACTTATTCCAGTTTTTAGATTTCCTTAAACCTCCCATTAAAAAAAAAGGAATGAAGAAAAACTCTGGAGAGAATGAAAAAAAGAACCAACATTTTAGCAACTCGATTGTACCTGCAGTTGCTTGTATCTGGGGGGCTTGCTTTCTGTAGGTGACGAGAGGCCCGGGTGCTCACCAGGGAGCCGACAGCTAAGGCCAGAGAAAGAAGGATGAAGGGAAGGCCAGGTGCAATCGTCAGGTGGTCCACCTGCATGTGGACCCTGACAACAACTCACTGGTCTCATTTCCTAAAGCAGGAAGGAGCAGGTGGTGGTGTGGAGGGAGAGTGCAGGACTACGTGACCTTGAAAGGTTATTATCAGAGCGGGGACACAGACCAACGGTTTGGAGCGCAGAATCTGGCTACGGAAGCATCGTCCACACGGGCATTTTCAGCTCCTGGGTCCCTGCCGCCATATTGCCGGAGTTCAGACAACGCCGCTGCCGCCAAGATCAGCAGTTTATGGCATTGTTAGACAATTTTACCTCTTTCATTTTTCTCCTCCTAGCATTACTCATTCTTTTAATTGTTAGTTTACCACTCTTGTGTTCCTTCTCTTCCCTCCTCTAATCTAAGCTGAGTCAAATGAGGGAGAGGACTTGGTTTTGCTAGAGGGTCAGCCACAGGTTGTCTCTCCTCCTGTCTTCCGCTTGGGCCCCAAACTGGCAGCACTCCCTAAACATTAGATAATGAGGTTGCTGATTGCTTCTGCCTCAATCCACTCCCTAGTTATAACTGGTATTATCACACTTCCGGTGTGCCTCACTGTATTTTCGTAATCATTCTTTGGGATCGGTAGGACAAACATCTCTAGGATCTCATATATATGTGAAGAAACTAAGGCTCAGAGAGGTTAAGGGATTTATACTGGTGGAGCCACGGCTGAATACTGGTTCATGTACTGTGAAGTTACTGGGGACCTGACTCATGCCACAGCCTCAGGTAAAGCCACTTACCCCATTTGTGTCTAATCTCTAAAATGGGGATGAAAGTACCAACTTGCTTCCCAGGGAAGCTGCAGAGATTAATTAGCCAATTAAACAATTATCAAGGGATTTGGAGATTCCAAATGTTACATAAATGTTTTAATAAGCTTTTAATGTTAAGGCTACATTAGGGACCCATGGGTGGAAATGAAGTGAATTTATCTGTGAGTGCTATTTTACAGGGTCTGCAAAGTGGATAAACTAGATTGAGCTGGTGTAGGGAATATGCCTAGCTCTTTCTAAACAGCTCCTAGGTATTGGCCCAGCTACTCGCAAGTCCTATCTCTGCTTGCCCTCCTCTACTTGAAGCCAGGCAGATGGTGGCTCTCTAGCTGGCCAAGGTAACGAGAGAACACTGGAGAAGGGCTGGGTCCCCCTACCCCCTGGGGCAGCCGAGATAATCACAAGCAGACTCCCTACAGTCCTTCCAGATGGGCACTCTGACCTCTGAGAAAACATCCCAAATAATTTCCAGGGCATTCAAAGCATGAATGGTGTGGCAATGGCCATTAAGAAATGACCCAGATGTGTCTAGGGTCTTCATGCTCTGGTTTCCCTCTCTTCACCGAAATTCGTTTAACTTGGATTATAACAAGTTTGTAACATTGCATAAGGAAACCAGTGACAACTTATATCAAAGAAATATCTGAAGTCAATTTTCTTTTACAAGATGAGAAACCGCTAAGGCCCAAGGAAGACAGGCTGTGTGATGACACGCTAGCCCAGTGCTCTTCTAAAAGACAGTGGCCTGCTCCCTGTTGCTTAGTTTATGACTCTACCCAAGTTAGTCCCCCTTCCCTTTCTGTGTCTTACTTCTACCAAATTGTAAAACAAAGACAATGGCCTCTGTCTGCAAGCTCCCTCAACTTTAAGCCAAAACAGATACTCAGCTGGTATATTCAGTTTCTTCATTTAAAAAGGAAGGATAAAAGAATCTACCCACAAATTTTAAATGATAAATCATGGCCCTCCATCACCTGGAATGCTACTCTTCTCTCAGACGTCTGCTGGAATAATTATGTCATTTCCTTCAAGGCACTGTTCAAATCTCACCTCAGTGAGGCCTGCCCTGTCTCATTTAATACTGTAACCTGTCCCCCCAACCCCTACATTTTCACCCCCTTTCCCTTGTTACCCTTGTTTTACTTTCTTATTCTTTCCACAGTACTTACTACCTACCTACAACTATATAGCTTATTAATTATTCTTATTACTTATCTATTTCCTCACTCCTCCATCCTGAATTATAAGCACCATGAGGTCAGGAATTTTGGTCTGTTTTGTTCAATGCTGTATCCCTAGTGCTCGGTACATAGCAGAGACCCAGCAAATATTTATTAAATGAATGAATGACCCTCTAAGAATCATTTACTTTTAAATTACTTGAGGGTGAGAGGTTAACCTTTTTTGAATAGTCAGTATACACAACTTGGGGCTTAGGCCCAGAAGATATTTAAAAATACATTCTAGTTGACTAACATATGTATCTGAAAGTCATAAATACCTTGACACTGCCTTCTTTTATCTGTTTTCTCTTTGGTTTTGGGAAACCCTAATGATTGACCAGCCAGGTAAGAGGGCCAAGCAAGGGAGGTGCAGCTGGGTAAAGTCAAGGGAGATGAAGGAAAGACTAAGCAGAGGTCCAGAATACTCACGGTGACAAGTGATTAAGAGCCTCACAGAATCTGGGAGATTCACTAATGGGACAGCCAGAGAGGATGGGGACTTCAAAAAACATTTACTTCTGTCCTTTTGCTGGCTGGACCCCACCACCTGGCCTGTTCTAGGCACTGGAATAATAATCCTGTAAGATAGAGTGAGTTATGGGGATTACTATGGTTGCCACTGAGAAACAGAATCTCTAAGAAAAGAGAGGCAAGCGACACACCAAACAGATGAACACCTACACAGCGTGGTGGGGAAATACTGCATCTGAGGAAAGTTCTCGAGGCCATCTGTGTGTCCAGAATTTATCACAGAAAACTTCCTACAGGTAAGGCAGACCTGAGAGAATGAAAGGAAATATTTTTGTGTAGACGTAAGAACAAGTATGCAATAATTATTTTTTTTTATAGGCAGGGTTGAAGGCCTTAGACAATTCATTCAAGAAGCTTCTTAATCCTTTTTTTTTGGTAACAAGAAATATTAATTCTGTTTCACCATAATTCAATTTAACTCTTACTATTTCCAGAATCATTTATATAAGAAAACTTTACCATTTATTTAGGTGTCATTGAACCTGGTTATGGAATTTCAAAAACAAACAAACAAATAGCCCTGGGCTGGAAGCTCCTAAGCTGGTTATCCACTGGGGAGAGCACACAGCCTTTCTTCTTGTGATTAAGTGCTTCGTAATTGGGTCCTTACTGGGGCACTGGTCTGTTTCTCAGGAAATATCTAATACTCATCCTGGCCTATCCTGAAGACAGGTCATGCGGCCAGCCAGGCTACATGAGTGATTCTCTTGTATCGCACCATGAGCTGTGTATATCACTTAACATATCCCCAATACTTCAAATAACTCATCACAGGCTACGCAGAGCCCTAACTGGGCAGGGGAAACTTTTGTGCTGGGGGTCCCCTCATATATTTATTATTCCTCAGTAACCGAAACCAGTCAGGGGAGGCTGACGGCTAAGACACCAAGAGAAGGAGAGGAGACACTTGCTTTCATGTGAGGGCTTGCACTGCACTCTCTCTTCAGAGACTAAAGCTTTCTATGTGAGTCACCGGCACTGAAAATGTCTGGGGGGGTGACAGCATCTGTGTTCAGGATGTCTGAGGTCCATCCACTCTGCCCCGAACCTCCCAAAGAATACCGCTGTCTTTTCCTTGGTCACCAGGCCCCACTTTATTTGGCAAGAAGGTAGAAGGATCCCCAAAAGGCAGATAAAGTTATAAGGGTTCGCTGATTTCAAAAGCTAATAGTCATTAAGAGAACACTATTCAGAAAATGTGGTGGGGAAAACACACACACACACACACACACACACACACACACACACAACACAGATTCCAACTTGTTTTAAATCATTGGACCAAACACATGTAGACTTTGGGAAAGTGAGTAAGGCACCAAGTTATGAGTGCAGTTTATAAAAGATAAAGACCTGAGTCATCCCTTTGTGGTTACAGATTATGAAACCACTTCGGGCTCTCCCTAGACAGTATTCCCCATGAATGTTAGGCTGCAGACAGAGCGAGCAGAAGGGAAGCATCTCTGATTACGACCCCTGTTAAGGTTTTGTCCTAAGCATCCTTGTATACTTTACAATTTAATTTTTTGCCTTTGTAATCCTTAGCCCTTGTGTATATACCATCTAATGAAAAGGCCTTTTTTGAATTAACATGGTATTTGGAAAAAGAACATGTGTTTCTGTTTTATTATTAAATACATTTATAAAGACAGAAAATGTTCTCAGACCCTAGTAGATGCCTTTTGTTTTTTGTTTTTTGTTTTTTTTTTTAAAGCAAGAATCCTGTAACACTTCAGGAAAATAGAATTCTTAACATAAACACTCTGATGGTGTGGGCCATGATAGGTTTTTGGGCAGAGAGTGACTGCGCAGCTTAGGAATTCAGATTTGCCTCATCTGACCACCTTGGGGGTAAACACACTGCTCTGCCTTTTCCCAGCTAGTTGGTGAGCTTGGCATCTATTAAGCAGAACATTCTGGGATACAGACCATTCCAATTACCACAATGGTCTTGTGTTTCAAGACTGCTTGTTTATAAACACAGCCACTTTCTAGTTTAATTTCTTTCCTTTTTCAGTTTGTTGAAGCTCCAAAATCTTTTCAGAGTGCAAAAGCTCAAATAAGGATTTTTTACCTTAATGCCTGGCAACATGCATGAAAAAAATAAAAGACACCTAAACATCTAGTTTGCATTCACTAGTCATCAAGGAAATGGATATTAACGCAATGAGAAGTTGCCATTTTGCACCTAAGAATTAGCAAATGTATTAAAAATATTAACTCTTGATGTTTGCAAGGTTTTGGTAAAATCAGTATACTCATGCACTGCAAATAGCATAACACAGCAAATTGTATTCGAAGATATATTACCTCATGTTTTGTGAATTACGACACGATTTCTACCCTCTGGCACAATGATTCCACAACTAGAAATTTACCTGAAGGGAATAATTTGCTAAACTAAAAATGTTATATGAAGATGTATATTACAGAATTCTCAGGGAAAAAAAAAGACAACATACATAAAATTAAAAACAAGCTGAACAAACTAGGGTGCGAGCACCCTTTTACGCGGGAGGGAAGCATCTCAGAATCTTCCTAGGGGAAAGGAGGAAAGAAATATATGTGTGGTTTTGGTTTTTTTTAAAGATTTTTATTTATTAATTGACAGAGAGAGACAGCCAGCGAGAGAGAAACACAAGCAGGGGGAGTGGGAGAGGAAGAAGCAGGCTCATAGCGGAGGAGCCTGATGTGGGGCTCGATCCCATATCGCCGGGATCACGCCCTGAGCCGAAGGCAGACGCTTAACGACTGCGCCACCCAGGCGCCCCATATGTGTAGTTTTAAAAGCACACGGAGAATTACCATTGCTTTTATTTTCTTTTAGACACAAAGCTGCTTTATTTTATAATTTTAAATAATATTAAACAGGATATGATGGTTTCATGTTCATTAAAAGAGGTATGAGTAAAGAAAGTTTGATACATTTCAATAGCAAGTCTAACAAGCAAAAAATTAGGAAAAGCAACTTAACCCACGATAGTTAATATTTATTGAGTATTTTATGTGTCAGCTATTGAGCTAAGTTCTTGCATTATTCTTTCTTTAATTTTCATATCCCTAGGTGGGAGAGTAGTTGCAACATGTGGAAAGTCATTATCAGAATTAAGTAGTAAAGGAAAAATTCATTGGTTGTCCCAGAGGGCAGGGAGGTGTCTGAAGCTTGGGTTTTTAAGCCCTAAAGGGGACTGGAGGCAATGACTCGGACGTGTTTATCAAGTGGGGTTAGAACTGGAAGTTGCTGCATGACGATAAGACTATTCACGGGCTGAACTTCAGTGAAAGCACGAACCAGAAAACAAATCTATCCTCTGGTGTAGGAGGAATTAGGAAATCTATTTATCATAACAAATTAAATACACTCTTCCGAATTTTCCTCTCCCACGCACCCATTTAACAATATATTGGGCATCGGTTCCTATCAGTCTATTAAATTTCTTCATTAGCATCCGTTAAACAATTATAAATGATAATGCACTGAATAACTTCACACACATTTATATACACACAAGTATATAAATCTGTAGGACTGAGTCCTTGGAGGGGAACTGCTGGATGAAAAGATATGCACCTTATTTTCCCTCCCTAGCAGGTGTACCCATTTATACGACCACAGCACTGCATGTGACAATCTCTTCATATCCTAGGAAACATAGTGTGTTAGTAACTTCTAAAAGAATAGAAATAGAATGTAAAACCATCAGACTGAAGGGGAAAAAGGGGAAAGGAGATTTAAAAAATCAATCAAATAGAAGGAAGCAAAGAGACTAGGATGACTTAATCCTGAAATAGAAAAAGACATTGGTAGAAAAACTGGTGAAATTTGACTGAAGTCTATAGTTTAGTTAATAACAATGCACCGATGTTAATTTCTTATTGTCATAAGTGTGCCACATAATATAAAGATATTAACGTTCAGGGCAACTGGGTAAGGGCATACAGAAACTCTCTGTACTATCTTTGCAACTTTTCTATAAATTTAAAATTATTTCCCTCCAAATTTTATTTTAAAAAACAACAGGACAAAGAGGAAGGCCATCCCAGCAGGGAAGGAGGATAGTATAAGCAAAGACATGGAAGGGAAAAATCCAGTAAGAACTACACGGTTTGGTGTTGCTGAAGAGTATAGTTGTATCTTTGAATGTATGAGTTGCTTACTATTTCTTTTCTCCAACATCCCTTTAAAAATCTTGATCTAGGTGCATGTGGGTTGTCATGTTTTAAAGAAAAGGTGTGAATTTAGGTTTCGCATTCACTCTGATTAGATCATAATACCATCACCAAAGCACTGCCATTCTGGTAATAACTAGGGAGGAATGAATTCATTCATGAAGTCAGTAGACCTGGTACATCAGTGAATTGGTGTTCAAGTTACATAAACAGCCAAGTGGTGGTGGATATATTAAATTTGACATCTCTGTCAACTAAATAATGGCAAAAGCGAAATAAATGCTTTGAAATTAGGGATAGTATGTTTTCTACCTCTTAAGCAAACTGTCTGTATATTGCTCAGGTAAATAGGAAGCAGGGGGAATTGACAACCACTGTATAAAACCAAATTGACAACCACTGTGTGTGTGTGTGAGTGTGTGTGTGTGTGTGTATTTAATCCTTGGTATATGTGTCAAAGATTGATAGTAATTAAAGGTATTAAATAGTTTTAGAAAATACCTGCATCCTGTACTTTCTATATCTGTAATGCTAGAATTTTAAAACCAAATAAAAAAATAAAAGGCAGGAAAAGTTAGAAACAAAGAAAAGGGATGGTAAATAGCACAAATAAGATGTTAGAAATAAAAATGATAACAATGATCTAAACTAATTGGTTAAAAGATTGAGCTTCTCATATTTTATTAATAAGCAAATCCAACTACATGAGAGGTAAGTTATAAATCAAAAATAGAACTTTGACACAGAAAGTTCAAAGTGAAGCAATGGAAAAAGACAAACCGAGCAAATACAAAAACAAAAGGAAAAAAGAAAGAAAACGGGTGCAGTATAGACTCTGAGACCAACCAAACCAAACCAAACCAAAACCCATTATTAGTTATTAGGTATTAGTTATTAGGTATAAGCATTAGGAATAGAGTCACTATATACTGGTAAAAGGATAATTCACCAAGACATAAACATTTAAAACTTTTATATACCCAATAGCATAGTCTCAAAATACAAAACTACACAAAGCAAAAACTTGACGCTGTGATAGGATGAACTGAAACACCACAATAGCAGAGCGAGATTTTTTCGCTCTTCTTTCAACGATTAGTAAAGCAGATTAAAAATATTTTTAAAATGTGGACGATTTACATAGCAGCATTATTAAGTTCGATTTGCTGGATATGTAACATTGCATTCACTTACTAGGAAATACACAGTTTTTTCAAGCACCTGGAGGGTGTTGACAAAAATTGATCAAAAAGATGCTACAAAGTGGGGCCCCAGCTGGCTCAGCCAGTAGACCATGCAACTCCTGATCTCAGCTTGTAAGTCTGAGCCCCACCTTTGGTGTGGAGATTACTTAAAAATAAAATCTTTAAAACAAAAAAGATGCCATAAAGCAAACCTCAAAAAAAAAAACAAAAAAACAAACCATATTCTTCGAATCAGCGCAATAAAGTTATAAATACACTCATCTGTGTGTCGTTATCTTCTTCTTCTTCTTTTTTTTAACAAGACAGTCTTTCCCCAGGAAGCTTATAATTTTACTCAACTTGCAAAAAAACAACTTGGTGGGCCCAAAACTAAGGGGGTAATACCTTAATTTCAGCTTTCTATAACTATTTTGTTCACTCATGTTGTTCGCCAGGCCAAGAAGAGCACTGTTGGTGGAGGAATAGTATTTGTAAGGGTGAAAAGATTTGAAAGAGCAAGGCCTTTCGGAGGAAAACATGACTGAAGCATTGGATGAGAGGGAAAAGCACAAAAGAAGCTATTAATGGGGAAAAACAGAGAGCTTTTCCCCTAAGGTCAGGAACAAGACAAGGATGTCCACTCTCACCACTTTTATTCAACAGAGTACTGGAAGTCCTGCCATAAAGATTAGACAACAGAAAGAAATAAAAGGCATCCAAATTGGTAAGGAAGAAGTAAAACTCTCACTGTTTGCAGATGACGTGATACCGTATTATATAACACCCTAAAGACTCCACCAAAAAACGATTAGAACTGATAAATTAATTCAGTAAAGTCACTGGATACAAAATCAATGTACAGCAATCTGTTGCATTCCTATACACTAATAGTGAAGCAGCAGAAAGTGAAATTAAGAAAACAATCCCATTTACAATTGCACCAAAAATAATAAAATCTCTAGGAACAAATTTAACCGAAGAGGTAAAAGACGTGTACTCTGAAAACTATAAAACATTGATGAGGGGCACCTGGGTGGCTCAGATGGTTAAGTGTCTGCCTTCGGCTCAGGTCATCATCTCCAGGTCCTGGAATCAAGCCTCATGTCAGGCTCCCAGCTCAGCGGGGAGTCTGCTTCTCCGTCTCCTCCTCCCCCTGCTTATGCTCTCTCTTTCTCTCTCTCAAATGAATAAATAAAATCTTCTTAAAAACATCGATGAAAGAAATTGAAAATGGCATAAACAAATGGAAGACATTCGATCCTCATGGATTAGAAGAACAAAAAATGTTAAAATGTCTATACTACCCGGGGCACCTGGGTGGCTCAGTCAGATAAGTGTCTTCCTTTGGCTCAGATCATGATCCAAGGGTCCTGGGATCGAGCCCCACATGGGCTCCCTGCTCCGAGGAGAGCCTGCTTCTCCCTCCCCCTCTGCCGGCCTCTCCCTTGCTTATGTGTGCACTCTCTCTGTCAAATAAATAAATAAATAAATAAATAAATAAATAAATAAATAAAAAAAATCTTAAAAAAAAATGTCTATACTACCCAAAGCAATTTACACATTTAAAGTAATACCTATCAAAATATCAGTAGTATTTATCACAGAACTAGAACAAACAATCCTAAAATCTTTAGGAAACACAAAAGACCCTGAATAGCCAAAGCAATCTTGAAAAGGAAAACAAAACTGGGACATCACAATTCCAGGATTCAAGCTACATTACAAAGCTATAGTAATCAAAACAGTACAGTACTGGAATAAAAATAGACAAATAGATCAATGGAACAGAATAGAAAACCCAGAAATAAGCCCGCAAATGTATGGTCAATTAATCTTTCACAAAGGAGGAAAGAATATTCAATTGGAAAAAAGATAGTCCCCTCAACAAATGGTGTTGGGAAAACGAGCACTTTCCTATACCATACACAAAAATAAACTCAAAGTGGATTAAAGACCTAAATGTGAGACCTGAAACCTAAAAATCCCAGAAGAGAGTGAAAGCAGTAATTTCTCTGACATTGGCCATAGCAACATTTTTCTAGATATGTATCCTGAGGCAAGGGAAACAAAAGCGAAAATAAAGTACTGGGACTACACCAACATAAAAAGCTTCTGCAAAACAAAGGAAACAATGAACAAAACTAAAAGACAACCTACTGAATATGAGAAGATATATGCAGATGACATATTTGGTAAAGGGTTAGTTTCCAAAACATATAAAGAACTGATACAACTCAACACCCCAAAAAACAAATAATCCAATCAAAAATGGGCAGAAGAGATGAACAGACATTTCCCCAAAGAAGATGTACAAATGGCCAACAGACACAGGAAAAGATGCTCAACATCATTCAACATTAGGAAAATGCAAATCAAGATCACAATGAGATATCGCCTCACACCTGTCAGAATGGCTAAAATCAAAACACAATGGAATATTACTCACCCATCAAAAAAGGAAATCTTACCATTTGCAATGACATGGATGGAATTAGAGGGTATTACGCTAAGTGAAGTAAGTGAGTCAGAGAAAGACAAATACCATATGAGTTCACTCAGATGTGGAATTTAAGAAACAAACGAGCAAAGGGAAAAAAGAGAGAGAGAGAGAAACCAAGAAACAGACTCTTAACTATGGAGAATAAACTGATCGTTACCAGAGAGGAGGTGGGGCGGGGAGTGGGTGAGATGGGTGATGGGGATTAAGGAGTGCACTTATGATGAGCACTGGGTGATGTGTGGAATTGTTGTATCACTATATTGTACACCTGAAACTAATGTAACAGTGTATGTTAACTATACTGGAAAATAAAAAAACTAAATAAAGAAAAGAAAAAAGAGTCTGTTACGGTAGACTGGAGTCAGCAAGCTTATGCTCCATCCAGGAAAAGAACATTTGGACTTTATGATTTAGGCAAAGGGGAGTGATCAAAGGTGTGTAAGTGGGAGGTTGATAAATCTGACCATTGTACTTCACTGTGGAGGACAGGCTTCACTGAAGACACAGTGCATGCAGGGATCAACTGAAGGAGCTACGACTGGTGGGAAGCAACAGAGATACAGAGAGACAAAAGGGCTTGAGATTCTGTAAGGGTACGGAGTTGACATCACTTGATAATTCACCTGAAATCCAGGGAAATGAGCAAGTGGGAGGAAAAGAGGAATCAAGGATAAATCGAAGATTTCTTAGTTGGAACGTCTGACTGGTAGTGATGCCGTTAATGGGGAGAAGGAATGGAGAAGACAGTAAAGCAGGTGGAAGCAGAGGAAAATACAGCACTGGATTCAGGACATGCTGCACTTACAGGATTGGCGGGACAGTGGTGGGAGCGTTCAGAGGAAGCAGTAGGAAGCCAAGGGGAAACGGAGATTAGTGGCTAAACAGGTTCAAATTAGCAGAAAATTGGCAACCAGAATCCACCTGCCATTTGCTATAAAATCACAATCTTTCTGACAAGTTTGGTCCAATAATTTATGGTCAATAGCAGTAAATGAGACATCTATTTCCAAACCTGGAAGAAAGCAGATAATTGTCAGAGGGACACTAGGCAAGGAGTTCCCCAGTGGATGCTGCAGAAGGAAGGGAAAGACAATTCACAAATTCAAATATCTGTTTCATTTACATTCTTCTGTAGTTACAACTGCATGAAAATGTGTGTTATGGAGTCCCTTGATCGAAGAAAATGAGAAAACATGTAAATTCCCAACAAAGAGTCAAATTGCTAAATTATGGCACATTAACTCAAAATATTTCTTTGAGAAAAGTTGCCTGTGTTCAGAGAAATAGATACCACACGCCACACAGCAACATTCCTTGAAATAGTAAAGCTTTGGCTGTTTTTGTGGTACTGGATGTAATTATACCAAGGCAGGGATTCTCTCTGACAGGCATTCCTTCTCAGAGCATCTTACAAAAGGCAAGATCAACTTCCTGTACAATGTATCCTAGATAGAAAACCAAAAACAGACTATAAGAGAAGGCAAGAAAGGAATGAGTGCAGAGAGAAAGGAGTAGAACAGCACTATTTCCCAAAGTATATGTTCACAGATTCTCTGGGGGTGGGGGTGGGGGTGGGGAAAGAGCTCTGCAGGCAGTAAGGGTGATTCACTATGGTTAAGTACCATAGTACGGGTTCTGCGGTAAAGAAACCCACTGGAATTCATTTAACTCGGCATGTCTCACATTTATTTATTATGGAATTCTTTCACTGCTAGACACATTAGCATGGCATGGGACTACGGTTCTGTTGAACATACTTTGAGAAATACGAGCTAAATTTAAGGAAATTTATTTGTGAAGAGAGTAGCTTTGGAAAGGGAAGAACTAGTAGAAAGACAAAAAGACTGAATTTGGGAGGTCTGACTTCTGAGTGATGTCTTTAAGTAATTGAAGGCATACCGTTTTATCTTTTTGTATTACAATTCTTTCTTGGGTCAAACAGGGATAATTTCTTTTGCCTCTGTCTTAGAGACCCTGATCCTGGTTGCATGAGAAGGTGGTTGCAGAGAGGGTAGGAAATATGTAATACTGGATCCTTCGCATTCTAACATTTTAGCTAATGACCCGATCCATATATTTAAGTGAGATTTTTAAAAATTCTTAGTGCTGGGTGCTAAGGAAGAGAAGAAACAGTCTCTGCAAGAAGCTTATCTGGTAAAATAAGACTTATGTGCATGGGATAACATGAATTTAAATGCTTAATTGTCATGTATAGATTATCAGTCCTACTAGAATTTAGAGGACCAAGCAAGAGTAGCTAGGAGAATTAGGAATTGAAGTACTGCTGAAAGATGGCTAGAAAGAGGGCATTTTTATTTTATTTTATTATTATTATTTTTTAAAGATTTTATTTATTTATTGGACAGAGAGAGACACAGCAAGAGAGGGAACACCAGCAGGGGGAGTGGGAGAGGGAGAAGCAGGCTTCCCACTGAGCAGGGAGTCCAATGCGGGCCTCGATCCCAGGACCCTGGGATCATGACCCAAGCCGAAGGCAGATGCTCAACGACTGAGCCACCCAGGTGCCCTGAAAGATGGCATTTTAGGCAAAAAGAACAGTGTGGGTGAAAGCAGGAAAAAAAATGACATATTCCTAAGAGTGAAGAAACAGGTAGGTGTCAGAGAACAGTGGTTAAAAAAAAGAAAAAGGAGTCAATAAAGAAACATTTAAAGTGCTTTTCCCATCCATGAGAACAGCTGGAGATAAAGATAAAGCAGTTAACATTGATTTGATAAAATCAAACTCACTGAGAATGTTTGATTTAAAAGTTCCCACTTAAAACAGAATCTAGGTCTGGTTTAACATGGTGGAAGATTTTCCCAACTTTCCCAACTTCCTATTTCCCATGAAACCACAACGCACACACACACACATTCTTTAAATAGTAAAGGCACTGTAAATTTAAAAGATCTGGTTGCCAAATCTGGGGAAATGGAGTAATTGACAACAGTGCTGGGAAAATGAACTACATCAGACAAAAATAAACTAAATCCTCTTTCAGACCTTTATCCAAAATAAATTCTAGGTGCATTTGTAATCTAATTAAAAAATGGACCAATAAAGAAGAAACTATTAATCTTTCTGATTGTGGAAGGACTTTTGAAGAATAAAAGCAGTAAGAGAAATTACAAAGCAAATTACAGACTTGACTACATACAAATTTAAAGCTTCAGTAGATAATAAGACAATAACAAAAGGCAAATAAACCAGGAAAAATGTCTTCAGTAAACACGATAAAGGAGTAATAACTCTACCATGAAGAGCTACAAATGATAAGAACATAATGCTCCTATGAAATACAGGCAAAAGACCATGAACGTTATTAGATAGTTCACAGATAAAGAACTATGAATGGCTAATAAACATCAAAGAATATTTAGCCTTAGGAGCAATCAAAGAAATACAATGAAAACAATGAGATATTTTTTGCTTATTGAATTATCGAAGATTTGTAAAACCTGAGAATATTTAACACTGTTCATAGCAAGATTGAAATGGGCCCTCTCAAGTAACATCCATTGGAGTAAACTGGTAATACTACTTTAGAAAGCAACTTGTTAAAATATATCAGGAGCCTTACATGTTCACAATGTTCATCCTAGTAGTTCTACTTCTGGGAATTGATCCTAAGGAAGCAATCAGAAAATCTAGACAAAGATATATGTAGAGGATGTTCATCATAGTGTTATTTACACTAGGCTAAAACTGGAAACAATCTAAATGTCTAACCACAGGAATAAAGTTAAAAATTGTATTCCCCAATGTGGAATATAAAAAATGACGTTTGTATAGTTTTTAACAATATGAGAAGATGCCTATAAGATACTATTTAATGAAAACTATAAGACACAAATCTATGCAAATAATATCTCAATATTATTTCAAATGTCTAATTTTCCATATTTTAAAAATTTTCTATAATAAACATGTATTACTTTTATAATCAGGGAAACAAACCCCCTACATATGATAACCTTTAAAAAGTGACAATGGGACTAAGAATCTCAAAACATCACCTGACTGTGGAACCATACTTTCTTTATTAAGCAAAAGGAACTAAGACATTTAGGCAGAATTGATAAATATGGCTTCTGAAAGGTATGGTCTAGAAACTGAGTGAAATAGAATAATCCCACTTCACAGGTGTACAGGGCTTTCAGTTTATAATTGCCTTTACTCTAGCCCTCTTTCCTAGCCGTGCTGTTTGGCTATTCTGGGGTGCAGTCCTGCCCCACCCCCTTGCTGTATGGTGAAGGCACATGGTCTCTCCAGCTGCCTTTCCATACCTTTGCAGCCTCTGCCACCATGACTTCTTCCCAATGCTTATACCACTTACTTGGCCTTCATCATACACCATTTTGTACCGTGGTTTTTGTTTTTGTAGGTGTAGTTTGCCCCCTCTTCAAGAGGACTGTAAACACTTCAAGGCTAACATAGCCGTACAAAAGTTCTTAACAGATGTCAGCTGATGACAGAGCTTAAAACACCTAATAAATGCTGTATTAATCGTTTTGACCATGACTGAGAAGAAAGGATTCCTACCTACATTTTATGGAAACTGACATCTAGAAGAGTTAATTTTCTTCCCTTAGATTCTTGAGCTGAACCAAAATGGACTGAGAATGTTCCTCTCCTAGCCAGGTCAGGCAGCCTCTTGGCAAATGGAAGGACAAAATCCGCTCAGTAACACTGCTAGTTTACCAGCATAGTTGGTATTGATTTATGCTCACAGGCACATGGCAGCTGGAGAACAGGGCTGTAATATCAGGCCACTGCATACACAAGGGGAGATTAAATCGTTTGAAATATTTAGAATGTTGGTTTTCTTGGAGCTTGGAAAATAACCTTCTGGGTACACTATTCTGAGGGCAAAAGGAAGTAAATCACATCCTGGCACTCACTTGTCAGGACTATCTTGAATTCAGACTTTCTGAATCAGTAAATATTTGGTTACCAAATATAATAAAACTTTCAACATGTTTTCCTGCAACATAGCTACCAAAAAATTAAAATATTCTTAGGTTCTGCCGAATTCCCTGGAAACTTCATGCCAGCACTGTCCTGGTCTCTGAATTGTTTTGACATGTTTGGCCCATAATGACTCAATCAATTAGCAATGCTATTCCACAGGCAAAGTACCTGGGATTTCTGTGACTCAGCAGAAGAGTCTTCAAAGATATGGTTATATTCCTGGCAACTTTTGACTTAATTGTCATTTAGCCAGATCTAGTGCAAATAGATAAATAGTAAATTGCAAACAAAGAAGGACATCAAAATCCAGGGGACCACGGGCAGTCTATATAGTTTCAAGGGATTCCACTGCTCTTTGGCACAGTCAATGCCACCTCTGGTCACTCACTATCAACACATTACAAGTCCTGTATTTAAACACAGAGGGGTAGGAGTCATGTTTTTCTCTTCATCTTGCTGGATAGAAAGATGACATGGCTATACACTCCGAATAGAGTCAGTACTTCCAGAGGCTTCAAGACAGAAAGGTAGTCTTGGAAAAGAAAAAGGCATAGTGGCCCATGGAGAATCAAAGAACACCTACCAGTGCTAGGTAGAGACCATCCAGGTAGTCCATTTGTTGACTGAGTCATTCATAAATACTTATGGAGCACATATGAGGGGTCAGGCATTACGTTAGGCAGGGGGAATGTAAACTGTTAAACTCTCCAAGTTTAATACATCGCTAAGTTAGATATTTGGTTAAGCTAGGAAAGTTATGTGTGCTGTGTGACAGGTTATCTGGTAATTGGGATGCTATTTCCTTTACTTCTGATCCATGATTTTTATCATTGGCCAAAAAGGCTTTTCTTTCTTAGACTATAATCAGGAAGTTGAAAATGTACACATGCACATTTCAAATCAAATATATGTGATAGAAAAAAGGGCAAGTACTACAGAAGAACAAAGAATCAGTAGATGTCCCTAATAAAACCATGAAAAGAACCCAACACAAAGATTATGAACAAAACACAGAATACTGGAAAACTGACTATAAATGAAGGGAAAACCTCTAGCTGACAATATAAAGCAAGCTACATGGCAAAGAGAATTTAAACATGTTCCAGAGTCAACTTTGTCCTTCTTCTTACCCTCGGCCTCTGCCTGACCTCTCAATCTCTGTGTAATTGCCAGTTTGTGTGGAACTTCACATACGATGACTCTTTGATTTCTGCTCTGTATAACATATTTCTACAGAGTTTGACATTGTGGCAGCAGGGACTGTAAACTGAGTGCTCCTTGGAGGCTACTGACTTGAAGTGTGGGTGGAGAAGAGGCAGGAGAGAGCCAAGGCCAAAGAAGAAGGAAACAAAAATTTCTCTCACTTGTGGACTTTGGGGGAGCATTTGCTATTTATTTTCCTCTTAACAGTTTAGCTAAGATACAATTCACATACCATAGAATTCACTCACTGAGAGTGTACAACTTCATAGTCTTTAGGATGTTCACAGAATTGTGCAACCAGCACCACACTCACTTTTATAACATTTGCGTCACTCTATAAAGAAACCCTGTACCTATCTTCAACATTCATCTTGAAATACACCCAGAGCATTCTGTTCTTAGCAAGCCTTGCTCTCAACAAAAACTATTTTACAAGAGCCTAACCGGGGTTTTAACAGAGCCTAACTAACCTGGGAAAGGAAAATACTCAGGTCCAGACTTCCATGTGGGGGAAGGAGAATGCCAGACTCCAGCCTCTCTTGCCTTCCTATCTTGTCAAAGTGGGTGGGAGGAGCTGAGATGCACTTGTGAAGGTAATATCCCAGGGGCAAAGGCTCACTAAAAGACAGATCAAATGATAAAACCAGAGAACACTTGCCCTTTCCCCTTATAGCAGATCAACAGAGCCCCTGCATGATACAAGGGGAATATAACTGAAAGAACAGCATATTGCAGACATTATTTTTTTTTTGTTTAGGTAAATTCAAAGATAACAAGGGAGACAAAAACAAAGACACCGGAGGAAATTTTAGCCTCAGATACACCTAAGGCAAATGGTAAACACTACATAACTCCCATCGAGATAATCGTAAAACATCACATTAAAGGTATATTTATTTCAGTTTCTTTTATCCAATATACATCACATCTGGCTTTCAACAAAAACTTACGAGACATACTGAAAGGCAAAACACAAAGTCTGAAGTGACAGAACAAGCATCAGAACCAGACTCATATATGACAGGGCTGTTGGAATGATCAGACTAGGAAAAAAACTACTATGACTAGTATGCTAAGGGCTCTAATGGAGAAAGTAGACAATATGTAAGACTGGATGGGTAAATTAAGCAGAGATATGAAAACTCTAAGAAAGAATCAAAAGGAGATGCTAGAAATAAAAAACACACTGTAATAAAAATCACAAATGCCTTTGATGGGCTCACTATTAGACTGGACATGGCTGAGGAAAGAATCAGTGAACTTGAAGAGATGTCAATAGAAGCTTACAAAATTGAAATTCAAATAGAAAAAAACTGAAAAAGACAGAAGAGAGTATCCAAGAACTGTGGGACAATTATAAAAGGTGTAACATATCTGTAATTGGGAATACCAGAAGGAGGAGAAAGAAAGGAACAGAACAAATATTTGAAATAATAGTGGCTGAGAATTTTCCAAAATTAAAGACAGACATCAAACCACAGATCCAGGAAGTGCATAGAACACCAGCAGGATAATTACCAAAAAATCAACACCTATGCATATCATATTCAAATTCAAGAAATCAAAGACATGAGAAAATCTTAAAAGAACAGAGGAGAAAACACAACTTACCTATAATGGAATACGGAGAAGAACTATTTCAGGCTTCTCTTTAAAGATCATGCACACAAGAAGAGAGTGGAATGAAATATTTAAAGTGTTGAAAAAAAAAAGCCCACCAATGTGGAATCTGACACCCAGCTAAATTAACCTTCAAAAGTAAAGAAGAAATAAAGCCTTTTCCAGAAAGATAAAAAGTGAGGATTATTTGCTGCCAATAGACTTGCTTTGCAAGAAATTTTAAAAGAAGTTCTTCAGAAAGGAAGAAAACATATACATAAAAAAATCAGGTCTAAATAAAGAATGAGCATTACAAAAGGAATAAATATAAAATCTATTTTCTTATTCTTAATTGAACTAACAGATAAGTTTGTTCAAAGCAACAATGTATTTGGCAAGTATATATAGCTTATGGATAAATGAAACGAATTGACAGCTATATTATAAAGGATAGGAGGAAAGAATTGAGAATACCATATTATGATATACTTGCACTACCTATGAAATAACATAGTGTTATTTGAATATGGACTTAGAGTTCTTGTAAGTTTATATTGCAAACTCTAGGACAACTAGTGAAAAAGTAGTATAATTGATATGCTAAGGGAGGAGAAAAAATGGAATCTTTAAAAAGTTCAATTAAAACTATAGACAGCAGAAAGAATGGAAAACCAGAACACAAACAACAAAAAAGTAATGACTAGAAAATTCCAATAAATATGGTAAATATTAATCCAATTATATCAACAATCACTTCAAACATAAATGGTCTAAATACCAATAAAAAGAACAGAGACTATCAATGTGGGATGAATTAAGAAGACTCAGTTATATCTTGTCTAAAAGGAAGCCCCTTTAGGAAAATAGATAAAAGTAAAGAAAGAAACATAAAACATGCTAACACAAATCAAAAGAAAGTTAGGGTAAATACATTAATTTCAGACAAAGCAGAATTCAGAGCAAGGAAAATTATCAGGGATAAAGAGAGGAATTATATAATGACAAAGGGGCCAATTCTTCAAAAAAGACATAACAATCCTTTAATATCGATGTATCTAACAACAGAGCATAAAAATATGTTTGGGAAAAACTGATAAAACTACAAGGAGAAATAAACAAACTCACTATTATAGTTGGGAAACCTCAACACACCACTATCAGTAATTGACAGATCCAGCAGCCAGAAAATCAGTAAGGAAATAATTGAACTGAATAACACCACTAAGTGGATCTAATTGACATTTACAGAAAATTTATCCAACGAGAGCAGAATACACATCTTCTTGAGGTCATAAATATAGAACATTCACTAATATTGATCACATTCTGAGCCATAAAACATAACAAATTTAAAAGAATAGAAATCATATAAAGAGTGGTCTAAGACCATATTAGATATGAAAATCTAGATACTAAAAACAGGAAGATGGCTTAAATACCCCTCAATACCTGAAGATTAAACACACTTCTAAATAACACACGAGTCACATAAGTCTCAAGAGAGAAAAAGTATTTTGAACTAAAGTAAAATAAAACTTCTAAAAATTTGTGGGATGCAGCAAAAGCAGTTCTCAGAGGGAAATTTATAACACTGAATGCATACACTGGGGGGGAAAGATCTAAAATCAATAATCAAAGCTTCCAGCAAAGAAACCTGGAGAGACAAGAGCTAATTAAATCTAAAGCAAGCAGAAAAAAATAAGTAATAAAAATTAGAAAAGAAACTAGTAAAATTGAAAACAGGAAATCAATAAAGAAAATCAATGAAAATTTGGTTCTTTATAAAGATCAGTAAAATTGATAAATCTCTAACCAGGCTAGAAAAAAAGACTGAAGACATTGGAAAGGAAAGCAGGACTGTCACTCCTGGTACCACTGACATTAAAAGAATAATAAAAGATCAGAAAAGTGATAGAGTAGGTGGTCCCTGACCTCATTCACCATCACATAAAGACCAACTGGCAACCATCCATAGACATCCATTCACACCCTTTGTGAAAATCCTGGAATCCGAGGTAAGGCTGAAGCACCCCCTTGGACACAGAGACCGAGAGAGACCTATTAGAAGAGTAAGAGCAGCAGTTTCACTTTGACTGTATCGCTCCTCCCCAGGCTGGCACAGTGCCACACTGAGAAGGCCCATCTGTGCCTTTGGTTTCAACTTCTTCAGTGGGAAAAAGAGAGCCCAAGGTGGACTTCTACCTTTCCAAACATTGATGGATGATTCCCAGAAGGAATCACTTGGGGAATAAGAGGAGGCTGGATAATGGGGGATTAGACGCACAGCAGGGGACAGAGTTTAAGCAGCTAGTGGATGGATCTTGGAAAACTGTGTTCCTGTTGGCAGTGGCAGCACTCAACAGGGTCTAGCTAGTGGCACTGCCCATTTGCATAGCTGTTCTGGTGCACCTGTCTGGCCAGGGAGATTGATCAGCAATTCTGCCTGGTTTGATTCCCTGGTAAATGAATCATACCAGCTGTGGAGCCCTTTTGACAGCACTACCCAGACACTTGGGAAGCAAGTCAATAGCCCTGCCCAACCTCTGAGCATAGCCTTACCCTGTCTGACCAGGAAGCCTGGCCAGAGACCCTAGAAAGTCACAGAACAAATCCTACAGACCCTCTTGAGGACAGGGCCAAGCCAGCAACCCTGACCAACCGGTGAGCAAACCTTCTAGTCCTGTCTGACTAGGTAGCCTGAACAGGGACCCTGGGAAGTCTTGGAGCCCAGCTTACAGCCACACTCAATTGCTGAGCACAGCCTGAAGGCTTACCCAGGCAGGGAGACTGGCCAGTGATTCACCCAATTGTGAATAGCCTGCGGTAGGTCCCATCAGATAGCAACACCACCTGATTGTAAAGAACATCGTCCATCCCCACCCAACTGCCATAGTACTGCTGGAGGTCCTGCCTGATCAGAGGCCTACAACCTCATCCAACAGTACAGCACAGCCAGTGGCCTATCCTATGCAATGGTGGAACCCAGCCTGCAGCCCCACCTGATCATGGGTCATAGCCTGAAGCACTCTATTGTGAAGCTCTGCCTGTGGCCCTGACTGAATAGAATCTAGCCACTGGCACCATCTGGATGTGGAGCATAGACCGAGGGCCCTGACCTGGAGTGACTGAAGAGCACAGCCTACAGCCCTGACGAATAACAGAGTTCAGCTAGGAACTCTGCCACCCTGCTAGGAAGCACAGTCTGCTTCCTTGTCCAAACACAGGTGATTGCAGACTCTAGCTGGTGGCCTTACCTGACCACAGAGCACAGATTCACATGACCAGTGGGCATGAATAGTGGCTCCAAATGAATGTGGAGCACAGCCAGTAGGCCCACTCAATCAGAGCCCAGTCAGTAACTTACCCAACTAGAGACCCCAACATCAATCCTAGCCTGCTTGTGGATGTTATCAGATAACCTGTCCAGAATATCATGCAAAGTTGACTGGTGAAGGTCTTTCTATGCAAAGCAAACCTGTAAAGTCTTCTTCCAGGACACTGCTTCCTCAAATGTGCAGCTATCAACACAAGGATAAAGGATCATCAAGAATCAGGTACATGTGACACCATCAAAGAAAAATAATAACGCTCCAATAACTGACCCTAAAACAAATTATGAGCTGTTGAACAAAGAATTCAGAATAATCTTAAAGAAATTCAGTTAACTATAGGAACATGCAGATAGACAAAATTAGAAAAAAAAAGCAAGAACAAAATAAAAAGTTCAACAAAGAACAGAAACCATAAAAAAGAAACAAAACAGAAATCCAAGAACTGATTAACTGAAGAATTCAACACAGTTTCATTAGAATACTTGAGCAAGCAAAAAAAGAAAAAAAAATATCCGTGAACTTGAAGCCAGATCACTTGAAATTATATAGTTGGAGGAACAAAAAGAAAAAGGATAAGAAAGAGTGAAGAAGCCCTACTAGACTTATAGAATACCATTAATAGAAACAATATATGCATTATGGGAATCCTTGGAGAAGAGAGAGAGAGAGAAAGAGAGAGCAAAACAGACAAAGTCCATCCAAAGAAATAATGGCTGTAACTCCCCAAACTTAGGGAAAGAAATGGACATCTAGATTCATGAGACCCAAAAGTCCCTAGGTTAAACCAAAAAAGGCCTTAATGAGACACAGAATTAAACTGCCAAAACTCAAGACAAAGAATTTTTTTTTAAGTTTAAATACAGTTGACACACAAAGTTACATTAGTTTCAAGTGTACATCATAGTGATTCAACAACTTTATATGTTATGCTATGCTCAACACAAGACGAAGAGTTTTGAAAGAAGCAAGAGAAGAGTGACTTGTCACATACAAGGGATCCTCCATAAGACTATGAGTGGATTTATCAGCAGAAACCTGACAGACCAGGAGAGAGTGAGAGTTATATTCAAACCAGGAAAGAAAAAAAAACTATCAAGCAATAGTACTATTCCCAACAAAGCTGTTCTTTAGAAATGAAGGAGAGATAAAGACTTTTCCAAACAACAAAGGCTGAGGGAGTTCACTACCACTAGACCAGCCTAACAAGAAATCCTAAGGGAATTTTTCAAGCTGAAATGAAAGAAATCTAATTAAAAATGTCAAAACATAGGAATGTTTAAAACCCAGTGGTAATGGTAAATATACAGTCAAAGTCAGACTCTAATATTGTAATGGTGGTGAATAGCTTTCAACTCTAGTTTAAAAGTTAAAAGAAGTATTAAAAAGAACTACTATTATAACAAATTTATTATTGGATAAACAATATATAAAAATGTAAATTGTCACAACAATAACCTAAAATGTAAAGGATGGAGAAGTGAAAGTATAGAGTTTCTGTATGCTACCAAAGATAAGTTGTTACCAGCTTAAAATGGGACATTATAACTATAAGATATTTTATATAAAGCCAAGTTATAACTGCAAAGGAAAAACCTGTAGCAGATACACAAAAATTAAGATAAATAAATCAAAGCATACCACCACAAAAATCATCAAATCACAAAGGAAGAAAGCAAAGGAGGCAAAAAAGAACAAAGGAACTACAAAACAGTTGGAAAACAATTGACAAAATGGCAATAATAAGTCTTTATCTATCAATAATTACTTTATTTTTTTAAAGATTTATTTATTTGAGAGAGAGAAAGCACAAGCAGGGGGAGGGGCAGACTCCCTGCTGAGCACAGAGCCTGATGCTGGGCTTGATTCGAGAACCGAGATCATGATCTGAGCTGAAATCAAGTTGGACACTTAACTGACTGGGCCACCAGGCATCCCATATTAATAATTACTTTAAATGTAAGTGGATTAAATTACCCAATCAAGAGATATAGAATGGATAATAAAACAAGAAGCAACAATATAATGCCTACAAAAGACTCGCTTTATTTTTTTTATTTTTTTAATAATATTTATTTTGTTATATTAGTCACCATACAGTACATCCCCAGTTCTTGATGCAATGTTCCATGATTCATTACTTGCATATAACACCCACTTTAGCTTTAAGCACACATATAGGCTGTTAGTAAAAAGGATGATAAAAGACATTCTAAGCAAATGCTAATCAGAAGAGAGCAGAGGTAGCTAGACTTTTATCAGATAAAATAGGCTTTAAGCTAAAAATGGTCAGAAGTAACAAAGAAGATCCTTATATAATAATGAAGGAGTCAATTCATCAATAAGACAGAACAATTGTAAATATTGATGCACTCAACATTGGAGCAGCTAAATGTGTACAGCAAATACTGAACTACCATGTATTCCAGCAATTCCGCCTCTGGGTATTCATGCAGAGAAAATAAAAATACTAACCCAAAAAGATACATGCACCTCTTTGTTCACTGCAGCATTATTTACAACAGCCAAGATATGGAAACAGCCTAAGTATCCACAGATAGATGCACTGGCAAGAAAAATTTGGGGGGCGGTGTGTATGTCTCTGTGTGTGTGTGTTATTATGCTAAGTAAAATTAGTCAAAGAAAAATTCCATATGATCTCACTTATGGAATCTAAAACAAACAAACAAACAAAACAAGCTCATAGATACAAGGAACAGACTGGTGGTTGCCAGAGGCAGGGGGTGGGGGCTGAGCAAAATGAGTGAAGGGAGTCAAAAGGTACAAACTTCCAGTTATAAAATACTTAAGTCATGGGGATGTAATGTACAGCAATCACAGTTAATAATACTATATTTATATATTTGAAAGTTACTAAGACAGTAAATCTTAAAAGTTCTCATCACACTTAAGAATTTCTGTAATTATGTACGGTGATGGAAGTTAACTAGACTTATTGTGATGATCACTTCACAATACACAAAAATATCGAATCACTATGTCGTATACCTGAAACTAATATAATGTATGTCAATTATACCTCAATAAGAAAAGTAAATACTAACAATACTAAATACTAATAGTGCTACTAGCAATACTGAAAGGAGAAATAAACAGCAACACAGTAAGAGTAGAGACTTTATTACCTCACTCTCAGCAATGGATAAATCACTTAGATAGAAAATCCATAAATCAGAGTGAATTTTAACAATATCATAGACCAGATATATATAGAACATTCTATTTCGCAGGAGCAGAATACACATTCTTCTCAAGTGCAGATAGGACATTCTCCAGTACAGATCATATGTTAGGCCATAGACTAAGTCTCAACAAATTTAAGAAGTCAGAAATTATATCAAGTATCTTTTCTAATCACAATGGTATGAAACTAGAAATAAAAGGCCTGGATAGCCAAAGCAATCTAGAGAAAGAAGAAAAAAGCTGGAGGCATTTCACACTTCCTGATTTCAGACTATATTGCAAAGCTATTGTAATCAAAACAGGATGGTATTGACATTAAAACAGACACCTAGACTAACAGAACAAAATTAAGAGCTCAGAAATAATCCCATGCACATACGGTCAACTAATATTTGACAAGTGAGCAAAGAATACTCAATAGGAAAAGGAAAGTCTCTTCAATAAATAGTGCTGGGTAAGCTAGATATTTACATGCAGAAGAATGAAATTGGGACCCCTATCTCACACCACTTACAAAAAATAACTTGCAAATGATTAAAGACTTAAATGTGAGACCTTTTAAAGTGTCAACTTAAAAACTCCTAGAAAGAACCTAGGGAAAAATCTTCTTGAAATGGATCTTGGCAATGATTTTTTGGATATGACACAAGAACCATAAGCAACAAAAGTGAAATAACTAATTGAGACGACATCAAACCACAGCACAAGAAACAACCAATAAAACGAAAAGGCAACTTATGAAACGAGAAAAAATATCTGCATACCATCTATCTTATGGGGGTTAATATGCAAAATACATAACATACTCATACAACTCAATAGCTAAAAACCAAACAATATCATTAAAAAATGGGCAAGAGAACCAAATAGACATTTTCTAAAGAAGACATATCAATGGCCAACAGGTATATAAAAAGGTGCTCAACATCACTAATCATCAAAGATATGTAAATCAAGACCACAAAAAGGTATCCTCTCACATCTATTAGAATGGCTATTATCAGGGGCGCCTGGGTGGCACAGCGGTAAAGCGTCTGCCTTCGGCTCAGGGCGTGATCCCAGCGTTATGGGATCGAGCCCCACGTCAGGCTCCTCCGCTAGGAGCCTGCTTCTTCCTCTCCCATTCCCCCTGCTTGTGTTCCCTCTCTCACTGGCTGTCTCTATCTCTGTCGAATAAATAAATAAAATAAAATCTTAAAAAAAAAAAAAGAAAAAAAAAAGAATGGCTATTATAAAAAAGGGATAGCAAGTGCTGGCAAGGATGCGGAGAAAAGAGAATTCTTGTATACTGCTGGTGGAAATGGACATTGGTACAGCCTTTACGGAAAACAGGATGGAGGTTTCTCAAAAAATTAAAAATAGAACTACCACACAATGTAGCCATTTCATTTTGGGTATATATTTGAAGGAAATGAAATCACTATCTTGAAGAGATATGAGCATTCCACTGTTCACTGCAGCATTATTTGCTATAGCCAAGACATGAAATAACCTAAGTGTCTGTTGGTGGATGAAAGGACAAAGAAAAAAAAATTTTAATATATAATATTATGTAATATTACTTAGCCATAAAAAAGAAGAAAATCTTATCATTTGTGACAACATGGGTGAACTCTGAGGGCATTATGCTAAGTGAAATGAGTCAGAGAAAGACAAGTAATGTATGATCTTACTTAGCTTTAGAGTCTAAAAAAGCCCTAACTCACAGAGAGTAAGTTGGTGGTTTCCAGAGGCAGGGGAGTGAGGGAAATGGGGAGATGTTGGTCATGGGTACAAATTTCCAGATGTAACATAAATGACTTCTGGGGTCCTAATGTATAGCTCAGTCCCTAGTACTATATTTTATACTTAAAGAGTAGATCTTAAATGCTCTCACTGAAAAAAAAAGTATGTGAGGTAATGAATGCATTAATTAACTTTATATGTATATTAACATACAAATGTCAAATCTATACACTGTACACCTTAAACTTACACAGTATTATATATAAGTTATATGTCAATAAAGCTGGGAAAAAAGAAATAATGTTGCAGGTACAGGGTTAATATACGAAAGTAAATTTCTTTCCTGTATACCAGAATTGAAGAACAAGAATTTGAATCTAAAAATATGTTACACTTGCAATTATATTAGCATTCCAGAAAATGAAATACTTACATATGAGTATAACAAATCATGTATAAGATTTATATAAGAAAATCTATAAAACTCTAATGAAAGAAAGCAAAGAAGATATAAAGAAATAGATATTCATGTTTCATAGATAGGAAAACTCAATATTACCAAGATGTTCTTTCCAACTTGATCTGTAGGTTCAGTGCAATCCCAATCAAATTCCTAGCAAGTTATTTTGTGGATTTCAACAAACTGATTCTAAAGTTTATTTGGAGACACAAAAGACCCAGAATAGCCAACATAATAGCAAAGAAGAGCAAAGCTGGAAGACTGAAACGATCTTACTTCAAAACTTTTTATAATGCTACAGTAAGCAAGATAGTGTAGTGTTGATTAAAGAATACACAAGTAGACTAATGGAATGAAGCAGAAAGCCCAGAAATAAACCCGCTCATCTGACTTTGAGAAAACGCAAAGGCAATTTAACAAAAGACAGTCTTTTTAACAAATGCTGCTAGAACAAGTGAACATCCACATGCAAAAAAAAAAAAAAAAGTTAATTCAGGCCTTCTTTAAACTTACCTACCCTCTATAAAAATTAATTCAAACAGATCGTAGACCTAACTGGAATACAAAAATTATAAAACCCCTAGAAGATAACATAGGATAAAATCTAGGTGACCTTGGGTTTGGTAATGACTTTTTAGATACAACACCAAAAGCATGATTGATAAGTTGCACCTCATTAAAATTAAAAGCTTCAGCTCTGCAAAAGGCACTATTAAGAGAATTAAAAGATAAACCAGAGACTGGGAGAAAATATTTGCAAAACACATACCCGATAAAGGACTTTTATCAAAAAAACATGAAGAATTCTTAAAATTCATCAATAAGAAAATAATCAACCTAATTTAACAATGGGCAAAGATATGAATAGACACCTGACCAAAAAAGACAAATAGCAAATTAACATATGAAAAATGCTGCATATCACATTTGCATACAAAGGCGACACCATCAGATTATTACAAACTAAAACAGTAATGAGATGCCAATATACACCCGTTACGATGGCTAAATCCAAAACTCTGACAACATCGGACGCGGGTGAGGACGTGGAGCAACAAAAACTCACTCATGGCTAGTAGGAATGCAAAATCTTACAGCCACTTCAGAAGACTCGGTCAGTTTCTCACAAAACTAAACATACTCTGAGCATATGATTGAGAAAATGTGCTCCTTGGGGCTTACTCAAATAAGATGAAATCTTACAGCCACACTAAACCTGCACATGAGTGTTTATAGCAGCTTTAGTCAGAATTGCCCAAACTTGAAAGCACCGAGAAGTCCGTCAGTAGGTGAACAGAAAACAAAAGGAGGCGCATCCATACAGTGGAGTATTACTCAGTGATAAAAACAAATGAGCCGTCGACCTCCAAAAAGACGTGAAGCACTCACGAACGCATATTGCTTAGCGAAGAAAGCCAATCTGGAAAGTCTACATGCTGTATGAATCCAAGTGTCTGACCTTCTAGAAAAAGCAAAACTATGAAGACGGTTCACCAGTGGTTGCCAGTGGTTTGGGTGGGAAGAGGAAAGGAAAGACGGGTGGAACATGGGATCTTTAAGGAAGTGAAACTATTCTGTATGATGGATAATGACACATACATGTCATTATGTGTTTGTCAAAACCCATATGATGTACAGTACAGAGAGAACCCTAAACCAAACTAACTGGACTTTAGCTAATAATAACGTACCATTATTTGTTTAATTTAACAAACGTAACATACTAACACAAGATATAAATAATAGGGGAAGCTAGCAGGGAGGGGAGGGAAGGAGGCATGTGGGAACTCTATTTTCAGATGGACTTTTCTGTAACCTAAGACTCTCTTAAAAAATAATCTTCATTTTTTAAAAGGTAAAATATGTCTGTTTTAGATCTACCAATAGCTCTTTTAATAATTAGACATGAATAATCAAGGAACTGAATTCATATTCCTATTAAATATCTCCCTCCTTTTCTGTTCCATATCTAAATAAATAGCATCACTCTCAATCCAATTGTCCAAGCTAGAAATCTGGATGTATCATCATGTATTCATTTATTCATTCAAAAATTATTTAAGTACCTCATATGTGCTACATACTAAGGATACATCAAAATCTAAACATATCTTAACAAAACAGAGCCTTCTCAGAACTCCTGGTTTATGCACTATATATCCTTGGTTCTTTCTTCTTCCTTGCATCTCAGTCTTTTGTCAAATATTGGCAATTCTCCTTCTTTCTAACCCACCCACTTTTATCTATTGCCCTAATAAGCAGTTCAAGGTCTTTCTTTCTTTCTTTCTTTCTTTCTTTCTTTCTTTCTTTCTTTCTTTCTTTCTTTCTTTCTTTCTTTCTTTCTTTCTTTCTTTCTCTCTCTCTCTCTCTCTCTCTCTCTCTCTGTCTCTCTTTCTTTCTTTCTTTTTCTTTCAACATCTGAACTACTGCTAAAACCTCCAGATTGGTCTCTTCATTGATTCTTTTTTTTTTTTTTAAAGATTTATTTATTTATTGAAAGAGAGAGAGAACACAAGCTGGGAGGAGGGGGCAGAGGGAGAGGAAGAGGGAGAAGCAGACTTGCCCCTGAGCAGAAAGCCTGATGCAGGGCTCGATCCCAGGACCCTGGGATCATGATCTGAGCCAAAGGCAGAGGCTTAACTGACTGAGCCTCCGACGTGCCCCTCTTCCATTGATTCCTGATTTCCCCAATCTGTGGTCAGAGTGACTTAAAAAAACAAAAAGCAAAAAAACCTGGTTACATCAATGCTTTGCTTAAAACTGATCAACGGCTTATTGTTTTTTGGATAAAATTTTTTAAATATTAAAAATGTAATGTGGCCTACAAAGCCATGATCCAGCCTGTCTACAGCCTCATCATCTATCCACCTTGTGAAGCTGCAAAGATACTGCATTCTTTCAGTTCCTCGAAGGCACCAGTTTGCCACCCTTCGTCTTCAAGTCTCAGTTTAGGTGTTACTTTTTCACAAAGGCCACCTCTAACTCCTCCAGATTAGGCTTGGTCCCTATAAATTAGGCTTCCATAATTTATACTCTCCCTTTCATAATACCTGTCACCTTCACCATGTCCTGTCTGTTTTATAAACTCTGTGAAGGGAGGGCCTGTTGCCTTCATTGCATCGGCAGTGCCTCGCATATGGTGGGTACTCAGAATTAGCCGACTGACTGACTGACTGACTGACACTGACATTCCGGAATAGGTTAATTTAGGAAGCAGTTGTTACTCTATTCCTGGAGACAGAGCTAAACAGATCTGGGATACTCATTAAGAGGTTTGATGACGTTTCTCTGAGATCATTTTCTGTTGTAAATCTATAAAGCAGAGAGCTGAAAGAGACGACCTTCTAAAAACCTGTTCTGTTGAGGTTTTTGAGTTTCCACAATAAAGTTCCCTGCGGTGTGGTCCAAATTTAACAACAGTTCTCTGCCTACAGAGGAAAGTGGCCCACATGGTACCAAATACACATTTCTAAAAGAAAAAAAAACCTTGCTACTTAGAAATGCAGGACTCTGCAGGAAGGCAGATATCAAGAAGATATCACCGAGAAGGTGAAGAGTTTTCAAAAATTTTATTTATTTATTTATTTATTTATTTATTTATTTATTTATTTATTTGGGAAAGAGAGAGAGGATGCAAGAATAAGCAGGGGGAGGGGGGCCAAGGGAGAGGGAGAGAAAAATCTCAAGCAGACTCCATCCTGAGTGTGGAGCCCAGGACCCTGAGAGCCCCTCAGACACCCTGAGAAATTTTCTGATAAATGTTTTGTATTTAATGAAATGCAGGTTCTCTTCTGTGGCATAGTTATTTGGTCAAATCTTATGCGTGCCTCAGGAATGAAGACACAGAAAGGCAAGACATAGACATCAGGAATTCTATGATACCACTATGTGTACAAGACAGGGAATTACAACCCCTCCTGTGAGAAGCCAGAAGTCTTTGAAGGTACAGCAGCAGGATGTTGAAGGCAGTAGGGGAAAATTCCAGCAGCGACTGCTGCCTGAGAGAAAAAGGACACTTGGGGATGCTGGCATTACCACACAGATGCTATTGTTTGCCTAGTGCCTTTTAAAAAGTACTGATCTTCCTCTAGCTCTTCTTTCCAGGGTTTCCCAAGGATAATACACTATGTTGACCTGATGGTGTACCTCTGACCTTTCCAGCTCCAACCAGATGTCAGAAGTCCTCCCTCGTAGATCTGCTATGAAATTAAGACACTTTTTGGCAGGCTGAAGTTTGTGACTGTAACTACTCATGTAAACTCCCAGCAACTTCTCTACAGCTGCCTTGGAAGGCAAACATGGGAAATTTGCAAATTTATCAGAACATGATGACTGGCTCGTAGATGAGGTTCTTTTGGGGGGGGAGGGGAAGGACAGTTGGTAGTTTTTTTTCGGAGTTGATACTTTTGGTCATTTCATGATTTGTTTTGATTCATCTAATGAGGAAGTCTGGAAGGCATATTAAGATGCTCTGAATCTGAACTTGGATCCATTTCTTGAGAATCTTGGGGAGCTGGAAAGGCTGTCATCGATCTTTTTATGGGGTAGAGGGTGCCTGGAGAAGGGGAGATGGACTAGCTGTCCCTGAAGAGCCTCTCACTGACGATTCCCTGGTAATATACGACCAAATCTCGGAGTGGTTCTGTTGATGGCTACGCTTGTCAGCAGCCCTCTAGTCCCTCTCTGAAGCATTTCTCCACATTGCCCAACTCCTTCTTCCAGAACCTGAGCTACTCAGAGAACATAGAAATAATGGTAACAACCAAAAGTAGGTTAGAAATCTTTCACTATTCTAATTCCATGTCCTGTGGCAGGTATGGGTACTATGATTCCTTTCTTTGAATCTTAGGTTTCTGTTCTTATTTAGCAACCAGATGGGCAGTTTTTGAAGGTAGGAACTAGGTTTGATAAATTACCATTTTATCATAAACAGCACTTAGAGACACGTAAGAAATCATAGTTACATCTACATTTGTTGAGCTTTAAGCTCCTTGTAGGCAGAGGCATTTTAGCTTAAATTTGGCTAAATTTTTACCATTTCACCATATACCATATGCAGTGTAGGTTCATTCAAAGATTATTACCTGATGGTGACTCAGCTTCACAAATATCCATAGTGTTCCACCAAAACATTCAGCTCTAATTGTTTATTTCTTTGGGTACACCAAAAATCCATTTTCACCTGTAATTTCCTACTATGGACCTTGTCTATTTTGTTCATTGCTATGTCTCTTATGCCCAGCATAGTAAATGCTCAGTAAATATTTGTAGAACAAATGAAAGTGTTATTAAATCACTGATTAAATTATTATTTATACCCTATCTACTACCAAAAAGAACATAAAGTTGCCTGCGATATTAAAACATATAAAATAAGATAAATAGAAAAAAGATTAAAAAATAGAAGAAAAAATAGAAATAAGAAAATAAAAATACTAAGAAAAACAGAAATACTAAAAATATATATTATAAACATATATTAATACAATAATATAATATATGACATAATAGAAACATATAGAAAAACATAATAAAATTTAAAATGGACATAAGATAAATAGAAAAAAGTTAGATCAAAGCCTCCCCCCCCCACCAGGGGGCATCTGGGTGGCTCAGTCAGTTAAGTGTCTGCCTCTTGATCTCAGCTCAGGTCTTGATCTCGAGGTTGTGAGTTTAAGTCCTGTGTTGAGCTCCACAATGGGTGTGAAGCTTACTTAAAAACAAACAAACACACACCCCCAAAAATGGGAGAGAAAGAAAGAAAGATGAACTGCGAATCTGGGCAAATTTATCACTGTAATGGAGCACTAAAGAGTTTTTGGCTTCCTGGCCACCAAACAAAAAGAGAAATGCACTCGATTTCTAGTTTCAGTAGAGTTCATTTGAAGAGGCAAACATTTTCTTGGCACTGAATTCTAGGAGAAAAAAATTTTTCTTGCATGATCCTTATATGATGGATGGTATACAAAAAATATAGAGGGCCTTAATCTTTAATTTTATAAAAGATTTGTAAAAATTTCTCCCAAATGGATATTTCTTATATCAACAGCCATACAGTCAAAAGTATATGGCTTATTTTCATTTAAACTTATCACTATCTGATAATTTATTGTTTATTTGTATGATCACTTGTTTATTGTCTGTCTCTATTAGTTTGTAAGCACATTGGAGACCTAGCCTGTCTTATTCAACACTGTATCCCTGACTCACAGAAGAATGCATGGCACAGATTAAGTGCTCAATAAATGCTTGCTGAATAAATGAATAAATTTAATTGGGTGAACTACTAGCCAATGGCCTAACTTGTTTTTCATGGTTACTTCTGGTTTATAGAAATAAACCTTTATTTATTTATTTATTTATTTATTTATTTATTTATTTATTTATTTTATTTATTCATTCATTTAAAAAATAAAACTACTTAAAAAATTAATAAAGCCAAATATTTAAATAAATAAAGCTACGTCAATGGCACAGAAAAAAAAATGTGTATCTTCTTCAGTATGGAAGGTAGGCATTCACCCAATTAATAGCTGGTTGAACTGCATGAAATTGCTGTTTTTGTTGAATATTGGAAGTTTTATATCATTCAACCTAATATAATATACTTATCAAGTTATTTAGGTTAAACATCAAGGGTGAGTAAGATCAATCTTGACTGATATTATTTAGAACTATCCATTAAAATGTAAGCTTCCTGAAAATAGTGATTTGGCCTCGCTTATTTACTGCTGAATCTTTAATGTCTGGCACAGCAGTGTTCAATAATACTTTGTTGAATTAATGGATGTTTTACTTTTTGAGTTATTTTAAGAAACTCTTTCATCCAGAACATAACATAAAGCTTGAGTGACACAGTAGAGGGATCCATGACCAAGTGTCAATCATTTTTATAATTGTGGGGATGAAAAGAGTCTCCAAATTCTTGTAAAGCATGGCAATCAAAGTCATAATGTGTTGTTCCTCTATGGTCTCTATTATGCTGAACCAAACTATCAGTCCCTTTTTGATCCTGAGAACTTTGTGTTGATATTAACATACTCTGCAAAAGTCAGATTTTTGTAAGCAAATATGTTTATTTGGTTTGAAATCTATTAAGATTTGTGGGACAATTTATGGTTCCTTTTCCTCTCATCACTTATTGAAAACTCACTTTCAATTTGTTTCCTGTAGATGAAAGAGGCACAGGTCTTCATTCCTTCACTTGCTTACTTTCTACTTGATATTGGCAGTCTCTCCACAGTTGCCTTCCCCCCACTCCCCACTTATTCCTGATCTTATTCTTTGATGAACTTTTCCTATTTGGATTCCAAAACTTTCATTATAAACCAACTCTTAGAACAGGTTTTCTAGGCACATAAAATGGTCTGAAGTGTACATGGGAATTTTTGTTTAGGTAACACAATTTTTTTTTTATCAGAGTCTAATATTCTAAAGAATTAATTTAAATGGCTTATATGGAGAAAATGGGTATAATAATGACATACCTGCTATTAAATGTCAACGTGATGATTCCTTCAGTGTAGGAATGGATATCACCCAAATCCAGTCCCACTGTTATTCACTTGAAACTAAAGGTATGCATTTGCAAGACGGTTAAAAGTGCTAAGAAGTTAGTTAATGAAATAGAGGTGTGAGTTTGAGGATAGCATTTTTATTTTCATTTTTCTAAGTAGGAAAAATGACATGGATGAGGTTTGAAACTCTCATTTCAACAGCACTTGAGACAACTGTGTTTCAGGCAAATATACATTTACTCATATTGTGATACTTACTGCAGAGAAATGCATAAATGCATTGGTCGTGGGGTTTCCTCAGTTCTACTTTTTTGTAACTTTATCCACTAAGCATAATCATGAATAGCACAGCGATAGCTGAAATAAAATTTACGGGACTTTTCATTTAATATTTAGCAAATGTAAAGCTTAAACAACTTCATACCTGATCAACACTCACATTAGATAACTGTTTTTGTTTACACTCTTTCATCACCACCAAATCTATTTGCACCCCTGCATCTATGCCCGTATCTTCTACTCCTTCTTCTGTTACAGTGAATGAACTATCCTTCACTTGCGCTCGAGTCCCACTCCTTTTTGTCTACTCCACGGCTCTGTTCCTGCAATGATACCCTTTCTCTAGAATCAACTTTTCTCTCTTCATTGATCCCATCACCCCATAAACATTTTGTATTATCTCCCAAGCTGATAACGTCTGAAACTATTAGAGCACAGGAAAAGGAAGAAGGGCATCAGAGCCACAGAAGGGGTTATAGCTATTTTTGGAAAGTATACAATTTTATGTAATTAAATTTATATAAACAAAAGTGAAATGTCTGCCATTTCTTTATGTAGACATTCTTTCTTCTTGCTCTGTGTGTGTGTGTGTGTGTGTGTGTGTGTGTGTGTGTGTGTGTGTTGGTTGGCTGGAGGGCTGATGGAATATATACCCCTACTGCCTTCAAATATCACAGGAGAGATAGACTGCTCCTGTATAAGCTAGAGTCTGAAAAAAATATTGGGAGGCAATATAAAGAGTAAAAACTTCAGCTTTGTTATCTGACAGATTTAGATTCAAATCTAGGTTCTGTCATATACTTTGTGATCCTGACCGAGTCAGTACCTACTTCTGAGCCTCAGTTTCTCAACTGTACAATGACAATAGTAATACCTGCTTTTTAAGTTGTTGCGAGAACTGAATAATACACATAAAGCATACTGACACAATTAAAAATACTATTAATAGTTTCAGTAATGAAAATACTTGAAAATCACAGATCATAGTTCTAGAAGGGAGCTTTAGAAATAATGTATTCCCCTTACTTTTGTCAACTGTAGTGAGTTGAATGGTGACCCTTAAAAGGAGGGTCCCATCCCTCAGTGCCTATGAATAGGACTTATTTGGAGAAAGAGTCTTCGTAGATGTTATTAAGTTAAGGACCTCAAGATGAGCTGTGAGTCAAGGATCTTAAGACAAGATCATTCCTGGATAAAACAGGTGAGCCTTAAATCCAACGGCATGGAGAGAAATGAAGGCCACGTTAATACAGAGGCAAACACTGGAGCTATGCAAACCACAAGCCAAGGAACCCCTGGAGGTTCCAGAAGCTGAAGGAAGCAAGGAAGGATTCTCTCCTTTAGGCTTTGGAGGGAGCACAGCCCTGCTGACATTCTGATTTTGCAAATCTGGGCTCTAAAAATGTTAGAAACTAAATTTGTTGTTTTAAGGCACCAAGTTAGTGGTAGTTTGTTGTGGCAGCCGTAGGAAACTAATACAGCCACTGAGATCTCACCAAACCACTTTGCAGATATGGTACCTAAAGGTTACAGAACTTCTGTGATTTCCGTTCAAAGAAAAAGTATGAAACAGATGGTCTTTGCAACTGTTGCTACAAGGTAGAGCGAAAAGACACTGGATTGAAAATTAGGAGCCTGGAGTTCCAGCTCTGGCTTTAGCTGTGTGACTCTGGGGAAGCTGCAACTTCTCTGGGCATTAGTTGCCTCACTTGTAAAACTGAGAGTGGGGATGATAAGTACTGGTGAGTGTAGTTCAAAACTGGCTGACCAACTGAAAAGCTCACTTCAAACTACAGACTTCCAGCCCTCTCACCACACCACCCCTGTCCAACCTGCTAACTCGGAATCATTGAGCTCCTGGCGAATTCAGGACCAACCAAATTTGGGAATCACAGGGCTAGACGATTACTAAATAAATCCCTTCTCATGCCAAATTTTATATTCTATTAGAGCCCTATCCCCCTAGTTCCCAGCACTGAAGTATTCGCATAACCTAGACTGTGTGTATTTGTGAACATGCAGAGGCCGAATGTAAAATCAAGTATCTGGAACCTATTTATTCCAGGTTCTAGGGGCACGGAATTTGGGCCTTAAGTCACCATTAATATCCTTTGTTCTATATAACCAGTCACTGTCCCTAGGCTGAATGCCTCCTGTCCCATCTCATCATGTCCTGGGAACAAAATGACGGTGCGAAGTGTTTTTTCTCCACAAAGGGAAAGCACATATGTGACATGACACAGGCCACCTTAAATAGGTATTGTTCAAAGTGTCTGCATATAAGCCAGTCTTGCCAACATGGATCTGTCACATCTGAGAATAATATTCACAAAATCTTTTCCATGTTTCAGAAGTCGCACAGCTTTAAAGAAATAAAATAAAACACATCTTCCTTCTTAGAAAAGGCCCAGGTTGACTAAATACGGGTTTTATTTGTTTGTTTTTAAACCTAACTTCGGTTATCTTCTCGGCTCTCCAGATTAACTTTTTTTTTTCCCTCCTGAATTTAATCTCTAATTGCTACATCAGGGTTGGGAAAATCACATTTGTATTATAGTCTAAATTTAATCATTAAAATTAGTTGATCCTGAGTAAACCAAATGTTAGCAGAATGAAAACCCACTATCAATCTTTGGTCATTAAGTCAGTACTGAAGGAAATGTATTATTCTGATGTTTACCATTAGCAGAATACAGGGTGTTAACAAGGCCTGTTAACACACAGAGCCTGAATTACATGTCTGTCAGCTGCCAGAAGATCCTTATGAAGACAGGATTTGTGAATTCCGCAGAATTTGGAAGACCTAAAAAGATCAGTGAAACACTGATGCCTCCTTATCTTGAGGAAGATCAAAGCAGGAGTTATTTCTTCTGTTCCCTCCAAACCACCCGATTTCTCAGGGCTGGGCTAGTCCCCACAACCTCCACAGTAACACAACGATAGGAGGCTGATGGGGAGGGATCACACGGTCCCAGACAGTACTCCGATTCCTACAACTCGTCTCTTTGAAGACTCTTTGAAGAGCTGAAGTTAAATGGGCACAGAAATATCTCAATCAGGCAGCTGGGACTCTTCCCACGGTTCTGCTTTAGGTCCTGGAAAAAGGACACCCTCTGGGAACTTCCTTCCTGAGATTTTCGGGAGGTGGTTGGCTCACTCACTAAATTTCACATTTGGAGTCTTTAAGTAGCTTAAAGCGAAGAGCCTAACTGTGGTTAGGTTTTTATATATTCGTTAAACCTAACTGGCCTAGCATTCTTTCAATTGTTTCTTTTTAAATTCTCAGACTCCTAAGACACAGACGCAAGGAAACAGAGCTGTCCTTCTTTATGCAATGTCAAGCATGAACACCACGGACACACCTCTGATTGCCCCCAGTAGACTGTGAGCCCCTCAAGGGCAGGGTTTATGTTTCTTTCATCCTGGCATTCCCAGCACTTAAACTAGGGCTTGATACAGAATGCTTGTTGAATAAATGAATGAGTGAATTAATACTAATAGTATTAGAAGACCCTGATATATACAGACTGAGATAGTAATTGTTCCACTGAAACTTTTAAGCTTGACATTTCTTGTCACTGCAGCTGTTACTGCTTCCCAACCACCTACCCACTCCACCACCAACATTTTATGAAAAATTTCAGACACACAGAAAAGTTGAAACAATTTAACAGTGAACACCCATATACTCACCTCCTAAATTTTACTTTTACATTTTACTATACTTGTTTATCACACATATACTCATTAATCATTCTTTTTTTGGATGCATTTCAAAGTAAGTTATAGACCATTTCATCATGCATATCATTAACTAGCATCTGATATTTATTTACAGATCACCTTTTCCTTTTGAGGTAAAATTTATGTATGATGAAATGCGCACATCTTAAGTGTACATTTTAGATGAGCTCTGACAAATGCACAAATGTATAACCCCAAACCCATCCTGAGAGAATATTTCCATCATTCAGTCCCTACCCTTCAGAGGCAACCACTGTTTTGATTTTTTTCTACCTTAGGCCAGTTTTGCTTGGTCCATGAGTATTGTACAGTAGATAGTCACCTACTCTAAAATTTCACATAAACAACAGCATAAAATCTGTCCTCTTTTGCAAAAGATTTCTTTCAGTCACTATGATGCTTCGGAGATGCAGCCATGCTGTTGTATGTGCTAGCAGTTATCATTTTTATAAAGAATAATATTTCATTCTACAAATATATAACATTTTATCCATTCTCTTACCGATGGACACTGCGTATTTCAGTTTTTTACAATTATGGATACAGTCTCCATGAACATTCTTTTAAAAGTCTTTTTGTGGACATGTTTTCATCTCAGATAAATACCTAGGATTGGAATTGCTGGGTTATAAGGTAAATACTTTCACAAGAAACCACCAAACCATTTTCCAAAGTGGTTGTACCATTTTATACTCCCATCAACAATGCATGAGAGTTCTGCTTGCTCTAATCAGCCCATTTTTGCCTGAGCAATTCGGCTCCAGCTACCGTCGCCCCCAGCATGTCATTCTGGGTTCTTTTGCCTTGGAAGTGTAGCAGCGGTTGAACTCTCCCTTCAAGTTTATAAAGTTTATATATAATAATAAAGCAGTGTTACAGATTACAATTATAGAAATGTAGCTATATGAAGGAACCTGAGCTCTGTATGTATCTAAGGGGAATGCTGTGGCCCATGGAGATGGCTGTTCTCTCATCAGTATCACAGGGTGAGGTGAGCTTGATTGGGGTATTAAGATAGAATGGCAATTTACTTCTGAAAATTCAAGCTTTGGAACTAGCTTGTAGGATAACAGAAGTCATATCCAGTTCTGAACATGTGAGGCAACGACTATGAACAGGGAGTCACTAGCACAACTTCTGTGAAGTTGGAAGAGATTTTTAAAAAATATGTTGCCACACAGATCAAGTTCAAAGATTCCATTTCCCTGCCCCACGGCCAATGATCTAGACAGGATTTCAAACACCCTGAAAGTGTAATAGAAAAGAATCTTGTATAAAATACGGGCTCCAGCAGATTTCAGAAAGGGGAGAGGAGCGAGTAAAAAAAAAAAAAAAAGAAAAACAACAACAACAAAAAAACAAAACCCAAAACCCCCAGCCATCCAGATAATTTGATAAGAGAACAGAGAAGATCTTGGCAATTTCCTCATAATAGCTGCAATTGTTGGTAACTTAATCCTTGGGGGGATGGTGAGGTGAAGATATTCCCACATGCAAGAGCATATTTCAACGGATATCCAATTAGAGACACTGTCCACCAAAATTGGTCTTATTTTCTATCTGGTGATAATCTACGGAATTTCTTTTCCTTAGACCATGGACTTAGAAACAGAAAAGTTATTAAGTCTATCCAGTTTAGAGACTACTCTAATTCTGCTTGAGTCCGTGTGTGTCTGCATGACATCTGTGATATCCTGAACCACCTCTGTCTGTTCTTCAGAGCGATGGGAAGATGAATAAAGAGTTTATGTTGACAAGGACTATGAACTAAGCAGCTCCAAATACACTCCCCCAGGCTCCCAGAACACAAAGAAAAAAGTAATCACTCCAAATGACCCCCAACTATTTAGAATTTCATACCATCAAGTCAGATGAACCAAAATTGCTACCACCTGTAAAGATTCAAAGAAATACAAAAATCACTAAGAAGAAGGAAAAAAGTGGCAGATGTGCTGGGGGGGGGGGGACAAGCAGAGGAAGAACACGCTTGGAGCACCCCCTCCAGGGAACTGGTGTTCATATCAGAGACTGAGAAGTTCTGCCAGATTGGAAAGTAATAAAACAACATGCTTTATCTATTCTTCTCATACTTGGGATTTTAAGAAAGGTTTGTTAAAACGTATAGATCTTTTAGGGTCACAGAACTGAAGGCTGGGAGGAGTCTGGGTTTGTCTATGCACAAAATCACAGACCTTTAGCTTTGGAAGGGACCTTGGGAATCATTTAGTATAATTTGCTACCCAATATGAAACATCCCTTATAAATGTGAATCTGTTTTCTGCCTGCATGGCTCTAGTTATAGGAAATGCAGTCTGCTCCAATTTTTGAGAGCTTTAGCTGTTGACAAGGTTTTCTCTTATATTGAGGCAATCTGCTTCCCTTTAACTTCTAATCACGGGTCCTAGTTAGCAAAACAGCAATAAGGCTCTATTCATAGTTCTCTACAAGTTAGGTCTTCGTAAGTTTGAAGCTGGATATCGTGCCTCTTCTGAGTCTCCTCTTTTCCAGGGTGAAAGAGTCACAGTTCTTTAAACAGGGCTTTCAGATCTCCTGATAGCCTGCTTAACTTTCTCTTCTAAATGCACTTTATCAGTGTCTTGCCTAAAATGCGTGCTCTGGATCAATGCAACGCTCCAGGTACGGGCTCGTTAGCACTGCACACTGCCTCCAATCACAGCTGGCAGGGAAGGTGAGGTTACTTGTTCACATTCACTCAAGCAGACAGTAGCAGAGATAGAAATAGGAAACCGATCTCCTGATTCTCAGGTCAGTACTCTACCCTGCATCACACCGAAAATAACCTGTTGGATGGAAAAAAAATACGTTTCTGCAACATGGATAACAGACACCTCTCCTGCCTTTTGTGATAATAAAAGGAATGAATGGAAAACAGTGAGACTCAGGATTAAGAACTTCCTTCTCCTAGGCCAGGTTCATTCCCTTACTGGGACCTCCACTCCTGTCCACAAAGGAAAATGACATGTACTCGTAGGCAGTCTCTCTGCGTAAAGGTCTTCAAGGATCTAGTAGCCGAGGATCAAAGCATATGAGTACCCTCTGGTCTTTATTTAAGAGGTCCAGCAAGGTCCAGACAGGTTCCCTGCAGCTCCCAACTGAAATCCCAACACCTCCTTGTCTAAGCAGTAGTATCCCCTGACATTACAGGCAGCTTACAAAGAAATAATAAAGAAATTCGATACGGTTAAATATTGGCCTGGGTGGTGGTGGCAGTGGTAGTGGGATGCGGGAAGCCCTGGCATATAAGCTGTACTCACCTTTTAATCAGAATTTTGAATATCAAAATACAGATAGCAAAGGTGTAAAATGAAGTGACTGGAGCGGTGGTTAAAATTTTGGGGGAGCACTGGGCAAAGTAGGCATTCTGATGCATATTGGTTGGGATTTGGCTTATGTGCTTTCTTTGTATTTTCAAGTTCTGAATTCAGCCCTCAAAATACATATGGAATTAATTCAATATGTACTTACTGCAAATCAGCAAGACAAAAGGCACTGAAAAGTGAAATTCACACACAAAGAGAACAAGGTCTGCCTTGAAGTTGCTCGGCAACTAATGCTAAAAAGACAAACACGCAGACAGTAAAGAAGCTATGCTGATACGAGAGAAAATGGGTGCACACAATAGAAATATACCTCGACTGCAGCCTCTCCTCTGAAAGCAATTCCAAAGTCGGGGGATAATTTAGAATTGGGACTAATGTACTTTTGACATCAGATTGAAAATTCCATGAAATCCTCACAGAAATCCCAGAATAAAAATCCCACATAAAAGACCCAGCAACTCTCCTGCCTATGAAATAAACTTGCCTTCTGAAAAACGTGGCCCGTTGCGTGGGCAGTTCTGTGTAACGGGCTGCTGGCACCACACCTGGCCTGCAGGGCCCGGGGCAGTACTTGGACTCCGATACACCTGAACTTTCCATGACTGAAGATGGGCTGCTGGGAGGAGGCTGCTCCGTGGTCAGAAGTGACACTCAATCCTTGTTAGCTTGGGAGTGGGGCACTGCTATATCTGGAGCGGGATATGCAAAGAACAACTGAGATAAGGCCAGGCTAAGCCACGCTGTTGCCCTTCCTCTCCGTCACCGGGTAGACTAGTAAGCAAGAAACTATTATGCTGGATGCAAGCCATTCTTATCCCCAAAGCAAGGGATTCTACAAGCCAAATACCAAATAGAAACCAAATCTAGGAATGCTGAATTCACTGAGAAATCCAAAAGAGAAATATCAATTGTCAATTCTTTCCCAAAGGGGTTGGAAGGAAAGGCTGAATAAAGCAATTCTATAAAATGCAATCCAAAAACCTTCGTTGTTTACTGCATGCTAAATCATAATGGCAGGAGTGGTCTTATCCTGTTACGCTGGAAAATGAGCTAGAAGAAGATAAAGTCACAGCCCTAGCCACTACATAAAGTAAATAAATACTTTATACATACAGCAGAATGCCCAGACAATGCAGTCTCACTGTTCTCAGCCACTCCTGCAAAGGGAAATTTTCTCCCTTTCAGGTTTTGCTACAGGCATCGCAATAAAGCATGCTGACAGACAGTCACGATGGTAGGAAGATCGCAAAGGCAGTGTGCTTGGGACACCACAGAGCCGGCTGATGTCTGAATTCTGGGCAGAAGATACTGTATTTCCTTTTTCTGCATTAAGAAATGGGCCTATGCCTCAGTATAAAAAAGAAGGACAATGTACCAATAAAGAAGAAATGCTGCATGTAATCAACTAAACCATGTTGATCGCTCTTGCCTATAGAGCTGAAGACTGCCATTCTAGCTGGTGAATGGGAACAATGTTATAGACAGCCAGGGAGACCGAGTCTCTCATTTCTATATTCTGCATTGACATTATCCCCACTCTTTTGTCACTGTAAACATGGGTTCACTTAGGGTCATCTCAACAAATAAAAATCTCATGTGCATCAAGACAGGACTCAATGAGCCAGTAATTCTACTTCTAGGTACGCTTTTAGGTAAAAATTCTCGAGAATAGGTAAAAATTCTCAAGAAACAGTCATACCCACGCACAATGAAACAAGCATAAGAATGTTCCATGAAATGCTACTTGTGACAATACCAACAAAAAGATGGAAACAATTTAAATGTTCTTCAATAGGTAGGTGAAAGGATGATAAAATGTGACAAATTACCATAGTGGAATACTATACAAGGGATAAAGGGAACAAATTAGACCTCACTATTGGCATAGAGAAATGTTAAAAATACTACCGGATAAAAAAAAAAATGTTGCAGAATAACACAAAGTGTGATCTACACACACAAATTTAGAAAACATGCAAGGTACCGTTCCATGTTATTCATAGGTACTCATATATGGCTAAAAAGCATATAAAAATAAACTGAAAGGATAAATAACCAAATTCATGTCAGTAATAGGCCTGCCTACAGCCACTGTGGAAAACACCATGGACGTGCCTCACAAAGTTAAGAATAGAACTATTCTCAGATCCAGTAACCACACTACTGGGTATTTACCCCCAAAATACAAAAACACTAATCCAAAGGGATATACACACCCCTACATTTACTGCAGCATTATTTATAACAGCCAAATTATGGAAGCAGTGCAAGCGCCCATCAATAGATGAATGGATATATATACAATGGAATATTACTCAGCCACAAAAAAGAATAAAATCTTGCCATTTGCAGCAACATGGATGGAGCTAGAGTGTATAACGCTAAGCAAAATAAGTCAGTCAGAGAAAGACAAATGTGACTTCACTCACATGTAGCATTTAAGAAACAACAAGCAAAGGAAGAGAGAGAGAGAGAAACCAAGAAACAGACTCTTAACTATAGAGAACAAGCTGATGGTTATGAGAGAGGAGGTGGGTGGGGGTGTGGGGGAAATAGGTGAGCGCTTATCACGATGAGCACTGAGTAGTGTACAGAATTGTGGAATCACTATATTGTACACCTGAAACTAATATAACACTGTGTGTTAACTACACTGGAATTAAAATTAAAAACAAAAGTTTTTTGTTTGTTTTTTTTTTTAAAAGGGGGGAAAAGTGGGCCGACCTAGGCCTGGGGATAAAATATACTCCAGTGTTTTCCTTCTCTTGTTTTCATTTAATTCTTTTTCCTTTCTTTTTATATTTCTTCTTGCAAGTTATATAGATTTTAAAATAAAGGATAAAACAGACCAAAAAAAAATGTTGAATTTTCAAGTCTGGATAGCGGAAATATAGTATTTGTTATATTTAAATTTCTCAAAAAACATCAGGTCTCAACGGGGCCAATCACTTGACCATATTTACTCTGAGGTATGAAAAATTCTGTCTATTGGATGTCAGGCATTCTAAAGTAAGTAAAGACTGAGCACTGCTTCATGTTTCCTCTGAAACTTAAAGGCGGAGAACTGACGGCTAGCTGAGCGAACGTCTGCCATTTCAGACGTGAGCCTGCCGCTCAGCTACGCCGGTTCCAACCGAGTAGCTCCGGCATCAGACAGATCTGAGTTCAACTCCCGATTCAGCCACGAAGTGGGAGTTTGGCTAAGCTGCTTCACCTCTTTGAGCACCAGTTTCCTCAGCTATAACACAGAAATAATTCTTACCTCACAGAGTCTTTGGAAAGTTACTTGAGACAACGTACGGGTACACTGCTTAGTTTTTGCCTAGCACGGAGGGGATACTCCAACGGGCAAGGAAAATGAAAGGGGTGAGGAAGCACTGACTGAGGGCTTTTAAAAGTTAACCATTCTTTTGTTAATTCTCTGGATGTGATGAAGATGGGACATGCCCCTCATGACAGTGGGGGATAGGAAGAGGTGAACAAGTACAGGACGTGCGGTGGTGACCCGGGGCAAGAGGCCTTCTAGATGTGCCCCAAACCGCCATGCCTTCCCGTCATCACTAGCACCAAGGCCTGGGTATTTTAGGCTCGTGGAAGTGCAGAGCTGTAGCTGGTAGCAACTCTGGATCGCGGCTGCCTCTGGGAAGCTGGCTTCCCGAGATCACAGAAATGTGAGCCCTCCTGCTGGCAGCAGCTGAAACCCCTGGGCAGACGCTTCCGGGGTGAGGACGGCTGCCGCTCAGGCCTAGCAGCCCGGACGCAGCGTGAGGGTCTCAGGGGACCCCATCCCGAATAAGAGGCTCTAGGAGTCCCAAAGGAAGGCCAACAGGTGGTCCTGGGTTAGCCGTCTGCTCCAAGTCTCACTTCCTTCGGAAAGAGAGACACTGCTATGTGCATCTTTCTTCCAAATAGCAAAAAGGCTGCAAAATGAAAGATTACAAAAAATGGACTCTTCGGACATCTTGGATCACAAACTCTGAAGAAGCAACCTCAAGTGGAGTCCCTGTGTGCACCCATCCTCCCCTCCCCGCCTTCTCACCGACACTATCCTGAACACAGCCGATGTTGCTGTTGCAAACACAAAACTGCTTTTCTTAGCTATTTATGTTTCTCAAAAACATTTCCTGTCCAAAAAAGTATCAGAAGCAGATACCTTATTTTCCTCCAGTTATTAATCTTCAAAACTCACAGCGATCAGAAAATGAGCAAAACTAACTTTCCTTTGTATTGAGCCTTACCCAAATGGCTCCTTCCCTAGACAAAGAGGTGGCAGGGCACCACTAGGCTCATTTGCATGTTTCTTGCTGAAATTTAAACCTCTGCTGTCTTCACCTTCTTGATGTGCACGGAACAGTTTGGAAGGAAGAAATCAGCAACCCGAACAATGTTCTCTAGCAGTTCCCGAGTAAGAACTGCTCCAGATTCTCCTCTCAGTCCAGAGACAGCGCCTATCACTTCAGCAGCCAGGTGCTTTGACATGTTTCCTATTACGTTCAGAAAATGAGGAAACAGATGGTGGGAGGGATTAAGTGACATGATTGAAGCCAAGAATAAGGGTTTTAAAACTCTCCCCCTTTCATTTGTTGGGAGACGTGCTTTCTGAATTCTGGTCTGCATTCTCTCAAGAGTTTAAATTAAGTAGGCGAAGACCACGGCGAATGCTCTACTTGGGAGTAAGAGTTAAAAATCCCAGCCTCCTGAATGTCTTGCCTGTCACTGAATCCTTGAGTGAGTCTGCCTACATGAATCAGTATCTTCTGAGGGGATGCCTGGAGAGTCAGCGTTAGTCAAATGAGGTTTTTCACAACAGACAGGTCTACTGAAGGAGGGGGTTAAGGCGGGGGCGGGATGGGAGAGACCGAGAAAGAGAGAGAGAGAAAGAGGGAGAGGAGAGATTGAAGAAGGAAGGGAGGTAAGGAAAGAAGGGGGGGGATAGAAAGAGGAAGGGGACAGCAGGGGAGGGAGGTTAAGAACTCTACTCTATCCTTCCATTTTGGGGGGATAAAAACCTTGTGATTTTGGTGCTAGTATGATGTAAAGTGGTCTGTGTACCTACGAGGAAAAGTTTCCATTTTCATCTTGATAGATACTTCTGGGTTTGCACCTATACCGCAACAGATTACAGTTCAAGACCAAACTGCACCTGCAGCTCACAATGACCTATTTTTTGCCCCAGTCCCCCAAAGTTGCTCTGTAGCAAAGCCAAGTCAAAACAATGCTCAAAAAAAGGCTGCAAGTTCCTGGCAATTTCCCTTCCACTCCACATGCTGCCAAGGTCGCCTGGAGGTGAGGCTGAACTCTCCATTTGGCCTTTTTTTTTTTTTTCTTTTTCCTCCCCCCTTCCCCTCCCTCTACTTACGTACATACTGATATGGTTTATAGCCTGTACCTCAATAGCATTATCACCCTGGATTTTTATCAGACCTGGGGTCAGGGAAGCAGGAAAGGAGATTGGACGTGGGTCTGGGTGTGGCAAAGTCCTGTTGCCTTATCAGGGAGGTAAGAAAGTGAATCCACCTGGTATGCTTCTGGCTGTGAAGTGCAGGGAGGTGAGCCAAGGTGCCAGGGGGTCACTCGGAGTTCACTTTGGATCAGTGCCCAATGTTTGTAGAACTTAGCTCATCAACTTTTCTAATTTGCAAAGATGTATTTCCTGTTGGGTTTCTTCCTCCCCGTCATCTAGGCAAAAGAATCCAGTATGCAGCTTGTTTGGTGTGTACAGGAAACATCCCTTTCCTGAATTAAGTCCAATTATGGTAATTCATTCAGAAAATCCTCGGGATCACTGGTGCGAGTTAAACTGCCCAGGGTGGAAGAGATGGGTGTTTAGCCAGGGGACTATGTGTCAAGGATCCCTGGGTGCTTTCCTCACCACCGCACTGACCGGTACCTGAACCTACCCAACGTCATCTCGCAAACGACGTAACCTTGGCATGCCTGGTTTTACTCTCCAATAAATGGTGGTCCTTACTTATTTATTCCTAAGCTGCTTCTATTACCTGCTTAGAGAGCCCTAGAGAGTAGAACAACTAAGTCTCAGTGACAGAGAAAGAAACACAGGATCCAGTTCCAAGAGTTTGTGCTTCAGGACTTTGGGACTGAGGGTTGGCTGACAGGGGGGGTCCTGCGGTGGGCCCTGAATAGAATGTTAGCGGCACTGTTCCTTTATGCTAATCTCGGGTAGAACGGGCCATTGCTTGGGTCCTACTAGAGAATAATCACAAAGCAGGTGGGAATATTGACTAATTACCTCTGATTAAGATCCTGGCTGAAAATATCACAAATGCTAAGAAAAAATGTTCATTTTCTGAAACTGATACCGCTTTAAGAAGAAGGTAAAAGATGAGACCAAAGACTCCCCTTTTCTAGTTACAGTCAAATTGTCCTTACACCCATCTGACCTACTTTGGAATCTAGGTGTGATCAACAATAGCAATAATCACTTCCACTCAAACCAGAAGACTTTCTCAAGTCAAGTACCCATGGTCAAGACACATGTCAAGGGACTGAATTCTCTGCTGAAGAAGGTGTATATACTCAAGCCCCTTCGCAAGAAGCTCATTTATCAACAGGAAAGCGGGACATTAATATAGACATAAAATAATTTATAAGCATTTTTCTCACTGGAAATCATTTGGCTTTCTTTTAATTCCATTTTTTAAAAAAAGTTTATTTGTTCATTCATTCATTCATTCATTCATTCAACAAACATTTTTGAACAGGGGCTGTGTGCCAGGAACTGAGATAAGGATATAAAAATGAGTAAGACAACAGTCTATCTTAACTAGTTCACAGCTAGTAGAGGAGACATACAGGAAAATAAGTACAGTATGGTATGATACACTAGAATAGAGTTTTGTACAAGGGGTTAAGGAGGTGCAGAGGGCTGGCCAGTTCCTGCCTGAGAAAGTCAGACAAAGTTTTTCCCAGAAGAGGAAACATCTGACCTGAACCCTAAAAGTTGAGTAAATGTTTGCCAGGGGAGTAAGTGCCTAGCTAAAAGAAAGAAACTTTGTATGCCATGTTCATTGAATAGCAACAAATTTTGTGTGGGTATACCAAGGGAAGGTAGAAGAGGCAGCTGGAAAGGCAGGTAGGGGCTGGTCTGAGAAGGCACTTAAAAACAAGGGCTTTTTTTTTTTTTTTCCCCTTCTCTGGAGGTGGCCAGATCCTGAAGAGTTGTATGCAAGAAGAAGACTGATCAAATTTTTAGTTCGGAAAGTTTGGCAGCAATTGCAGGGGGAAGAGTGGCTCACCATGCAGACACAGAAGGGATATTGAGACGAGTGTGCAAAATAACTACAATCAAGTTTCTGATAAGTGCTAACATTAACGTGGGTACTTGTGTAAGTTTTGTCATATACCTGCCACCATTATGAGTGCTATAGAAAATCAATAAAAGAGTTCAGAGATTGGAATGTAATGGCGAGGGAAGCTTCATGGAGAAGGCAGGAAGGAACTAAGAAACCACTGAAGCTCAGGTAAGGTGAGCATCCCAGAAGGCAGAAACAGCACAATTAAGTGCGATGCCTGTAACTGCAGGCTAGAAACATGATGTACCTGGGAGACAGACAAAACCTATCAGACCGATGGAGAAACAAGAGAAGTAAGACGTTAAGGCAGACAGACCAGGTTACACAGAAGTCCACCAAAATCTACATGGCATCCCAAAGTAGGACTAGGCAGTCAACATCCTGTGGACGCCGAGCCTCCACGATTAAGGGTTTCGTCAATTTCCAGGTTTGTGCATTTGACTGAGATGAAGCACACTGGACAAACACAAAGCATTTTCTTTCAAAAAGACACAGATTCCTCTAGTCTGTTAGCAATATTGAACTTTAATCACCAACCAAGCGAAATGACATTAACTTGAGAGAAACATGCCTCACTGGTTAGCACCTTGTGAGTTTCCTCTTCATTTAAGAATTGTACAAGAATTACAAGAGTATACAACAGGCTGCCACTAAACGAGGAGTTGGGAAGGCCAAGTGTGTCTGTATTTGTGTCTTAGCTAGAAAACTCTTCGGAGATAGGAAAACCTCACTGTGAAGTATACATTTAACGCTTACACTAAGCAGAGATGTGAACAATTAGATCATTCCAATCCTATGAATGGAATATTTCCACCCAGTAATGAAACCCATTTTGGATTATTATTCTTTGTTTATTAAGCCAACAAGAGCACTCATTCTAGCCAGCCTGTCACAAGCACAAAGTGAACTAAATGGTTTGTTTAGTCTAACGACAGATGCTCTCTGCCAAACAAGGAGGATCCCAAAATAAAACGTGACTTTACCATGGAATGATGTTACATAATTAGAGGGAAGAGACGTAAAGATGGGGGCAACAGAATGACGCACTTCTTTTTTATTCAGCGTGACCAGAGATGAAATGGATTTCTTGCCAGTTTAAAGCACAAGGTGTGACACGGTATGGGTCATGACTGACTCTGGCAATAAATCAATTGTTGATGGTATTTCCTTAACCTAGTACACACTTGATAACTGCAGCACCATCAGGCAGTTCTGGTGATGACAGAAGGCAGTAAGCCACACACTGACTTTCAGAAAACATTTCATGGACAACAAAGAGTTAAAGTTTATCTCAGACCCATCCACTCTACATCATCAATAACCCCATCATTCCTCCTAGTCATTAACAATGCTAAGTTACTGCTGTAGGATTTTGCCTACCTCATTTCGAATAGTTCCAGAAAGTCGTCCAGACCATGTGTCAACAGACCACTTGCAGTTCAAGCAACACTCCATAGCTCTCAGCTGGTAATGAGAATGTTTTCCTAAATATGTGGCTGATACGTGATTTCCAAACTGTAAGACTCTTCCTGGGCCACTTTCAGGTCTGGTAACCTCTCAGCACTTCAGGAATCAGTTCACAAAGTGGGCAAGTAGAGTCATTTCCCTCAGCAGTTTTAACAAATTTTATGCTTCGTGTAGACATGGATGGTCAAAACCCATTTTTATTTTCCGATTAGTGCTGCTCAATTAATCCTCAACTCTCTTACAATCGGCACTAAAAGAGACATAATCTTCCTTCTAAAAGTACACTTGGCCCCGGACATATCCTGATTTCACCTGTTCAGGTCTCTGGGTATTCAATAAAGCAAGTTCAGCCGCTGTGCCAAGAGGCCACACAGAGTTCAAGGTAACACCTCACAGCCATCAGCAGGTTAATTATAATTTCATTTTCAAACACACCGACTGCATGCTTGTTTCAACTCCAAATGACCTTACCTGCTTAATTTTTTTTTTTTTGGGTCTACATGGAGTAAATTTCTGTCAGCAAAGCTGAAAGGCCACTCAGAGTTCATGGTAACAATTCATATTTTTAACAGGTTGCCCAGACCTAAATCCTCACCTTCCAACATTCCAGAGAGAGCACTTAGTAGCTATGAAGAAAGTAGGGCATGGGGGATGGGGAAGGGAGAAGGGTAGAAAAGGGAAGGAGAACCATGGCTCCTGACTACTGGAGGTGAGCTGACTGGCTCGTGGGGGAAAGCCCTGTACTTTTGGGGTGGAGCCTTATAGGAGTTTCTAGATACTTACTTGATGACTGCATCATTGCCAGGAGCAAAACTGGCTCAAAAGCAGTCTTGTGTTAGATTCTGAAGGGATCACAACAGTGGAAGCTTGATGCTGCACAGAAGGCAACGGGGACTAATGCTGATTTTCTTCTGCTCTCTCAGTGAGTAGGAACAGAAAAGAAGTTCTGAGGGATAAATGCTTTCTGCAGACAAGGGCTCTTCCTCTTATCAATTAGGCTGAAAGAGCCCAGGTAACATGAATGAGAGGAGTCATTTCAGATGTGGTTTTCCTCACCCCCTGCTGCCTATATTGAATCACACGCCAGAATGACAAGTTTTGTGGGAATGTTCTATAGGACCAACCGACCCATTTTCCCACCTAAAAACCAAACCAAAACAAGTGGCCCCAAAGCTTTTGCTCAGAAATGCTTTCTGTGTAATGCATAGCTCATCCTGGATGGAAATCTCATTTTCCATTTCACAGAGCTTAGCTGTTTGTTTGTTTTAATTCTTTTATCTTTTGCAAACTCTGTATACGACTCAACTGCTCATGGTATTATTCACGTGGTGAGCAACTTGAAGGGACCAAAAATAAGTACAGACCCCACTAACATATTTCATTCTTGGCAATTTATTCCCCTTGAAACAATTATTAGTTGCGTGGGACTTTGCCCCAAGTTGCTTGAGAACAACACTCTTCCCTGGCCCTTGGATCACCACCTGGCTTGGGCTGCATCTCCTTTCTTACAGCCTGATCTGCCTTGTCGAGACTCTCTGAATGACAAAATGAAGGGAAAATTCCTATTATGTTCACTCATTCCCTCTACAGAGGTTCCTTGTCTTGGCAAACAAGTGGGTGGCATAACAACCATTTCACTCTCAAAATGTGACCACAGTCAATCTCAATACTGCTTTTCAAATGAGGGAGGTAATTTCTGGTTGCTGTAGGACCACAAAGCATTTAGTTGAGTGCCCCGCCATCAAGCCTGAATGTTTCATTATTGTTGCATAATCCAGTGATTTAAATTTTTTAGTTGCAGAGCCGGTTGTCTTCCCCCAGATGAATCTTATGAAGAAGCCCAATATATAAAACATGTAATATCAAAGCCGTTCAGGCAAATTTAGGATAAATCACCCGGGGACCTATCAGCTCAGCCCTTCCACCTCCCCCAGTCCACCAACATCTACCACCACAGCATAGCATCACACCCAAGGGAGCAATGGAACCAACAGCTGCCATGCAACGCAGCTTAAAAGCTACTAAAATATGGATGTGGGTAGTAATTAGAAAGTAGATATTTGTAAGTGGCAAATCATTTCCCCAAACTTAATTAACTCATAACTATATTAACACGTTAGAACACTTTTTTTCCCATTACATTATCATCTCTGGAAGGCAGAAGCTTTGGCTTATTTATATATACTCCCCACAACACCCAGCTCCTACTAAATGTTCAGTAAATGTTACATTACACTACCTTGCCTCAGACCGGAAAAAAATTACTTTCTGTGCAAAACGTGGAATTTTTAAGAAGGGGACAGGAAGGGTATCTTCTTCCTCCCTTACTTCGTATTCACCCAGAAATCCCTAGTCATCACAGGTCAAGACTGCAAGAGACTGGCCATCATATCAGACTCTCTTCATCACAGAAACATTCCATCTGACCTTCAAACAAGGCGACAAGCTGTATGCATCTCAACTTTCCTTAGTGAGAAATGTAGAACAATCGAAAGTTGAAGCGCTGAAGAAAGCTTATTCGGTCTCAACTACCCCACCTATAAATGGCAACAATCAAACTGATCATTTCCCTTGTCTGGCATTCCAAAGGAGGTGGTGACTGTTCAACCGAGGCAAAGAAGACACTTGAAGTCTGCTTTTCGTTTTATGGGGATTGTTCCTTCCCAGCCAACAAGTAACCAAGTATTTATGGACCTCTTCTGGGGTCCAAAAAAGAGCACTGAACTTGAAGTCAGAACACTGGAGCCCAAATTCAGGACTGCTACTTCATAGCAGTATGACATTGCTCAAAAACACCTTGAGTATCTTTTCCTCATTACTGTCGGTGGCATAATAGTCGGTACTTCACAGATTATTTGTAAGAGAAAAAGATAATATTTATGAAAATATCTAGTGTTCCTGCTGAATATATGATTCAGGATCCTGTGTGCGATCCCAGGAATGGAAAGGGTTAAAGGAGAGACATAAAGAAATGTACTGGGACTTTGTACATCAACTGCCATAAAGTGAATACCCAGTAAATTTGTATTTTAATGTCCAGAGCACTCAAGGGGGACCAGCTTAGCTCTAGGGAATTCAAGTTGTGGGATGGTAAGGGAGGAACCTGGGGCTCTGGGTTTGTTCCTAAGTGAGCCTCAGGATATATCGAGTTGACCTAGATTCAGAACCCTACTGAGATTAAAGGCAGAACCGGAGCCACATTCCATCTGTGGAACAATCCTACTAATGATTGCTCCATGACATGAAAAGGATTTTCATTTCAATCACCATATCTTTTCCAACACTCTCTTTCTCTTTCCCTCTTTTATGGCTGAATCAGGGCCGACCTGGAGCTAGAACAGAGACTGGATATTCTCAGAAGTGTAGAATACTACGGTCATAGGCCTATTTACCAGTGTTAAGGTCCGTTCCTTTAGGTAATTATTTCTCTGCCAAACTTTCTGGAGTTATGCAGTTATATTTTAGATTTCCCTCGGGGATAATCTGACCAGTCCTTAAGATTAGCATCAAAATAGCTAGGGTAAAGGATCAGATGACTTAGAAAATATGGACCTTGGTCCACACAAAAATTGTACAAAGGGTCCAAATGCTAAAGAATTGCTTTTCGTATGTGATCAAATAGAATTCTAAGCTGGAGGCCGTTTTTTATTTCTCTAAAAGTTATGATGACAAAGGAACTTCTGATTCACTCCTTTTTGGATCAACATTGGTGAACGAGCAAAATAAGAACAGACAATTTTTCTAAAGCTATTGAGTCATTTAGAAAGAGATGACTGACATTGTCATCAACAATAACCTGCTTAACTGAATCAAGCAATGCTTCCTAAAAATACGTTTTTCATTTGTCTCGCAGCAAGCATGTACTGAGGACTTAATCTGTGTAGGACCGTAGTCTTTACAACCTCTGGTCTTCGTTACTCTCTTCCGATCGTTCTGGTTCCATTTTGCCATTTTCTCCTTTCTGTACTTTTTTTTTTTTTTTAAAGATTTTATTTATTTATTTGACAGAGATAGAGACAGCCAGCGAGAGAGGGAACACAAGCAGGGGGAGTGGGAGAGGAAGAAGCAGGCTCATAGTGGAGGAGCCTGATGTGGGGCTCGATCCCACAACACCGGGATCACGCCCTGAGCCGAAGGCAGACGCCCAACCGCTGTGCCACCCAGGCGCCCCCGTACTTTTTTTAATGGCATTATAACAAAGCATTTTATTTATGAGATCAGTTCAAATACCATATTCTGACATTTCTTTCTGTACTTTTATTTCCCTGTTTCATCCTCATATTCTTTCCGGGGATTCTCTCCATTGCCTGTATCACCTCTGACTCCTTCACAAATTAATTCAGATATGTTTCAACTATGGTAACTCATTATTTTTTTTTCTCCTTCTTTTCACATTCCTTGTGCTCCTAAGCCTTTTTTTAGTAAAGTGTTCTGAGATAAAACAGATGTTAGAATTAAGCAAAAATAAATGACCATTTCCCATGCACCAAATATGGGTATAAAAGTCCATGATATTAACCTGAAAGAGTCACTGGAAGTTAAAATTAAACATATCTTCAGACATTTCATCCAGACATGGTTGGGAACCCATGATCCTTCAAAGCATTAAAGGTGGTAATGGCATCAGTCTGAATTTTTATTGTAAATCAATAAACAGGTTTTTGGTTATGATGAGTAACTTGCAGCAGACCAACACTTCTGTCAAGAACAATTAGAAAAGCCAGAAACAAAATTAAAAAAAAAAAAAAGCTGCTTGAAGGCATCAAATTGCTGCTGAGGCATCCAGGATTTGAGAAGACAAGATCTGGGAGAGAAGAGAAGTTCTTTGGGATAAGCCCAAAATTCTGCATACCAGGTTCTTGGTGTTGGGAGAGAGGCACGGAAGCCAGGAGAACTTCTGGCAAACACACAGGGCTGGAGAGAAAAAACTGGAGTTTGGTGTTACCAAGGGAGAAAGAATTTAAGTAATCAAGATTACAGAGAGAAGACAGGGACAGAAAAGCAAGCTTACTGGCGTGTGCTGATGCTAAACCATAGCAGGCAGGGCGCTGAGGAGCCAAGAAGAAAATGGCTGAAAAGTAGAGTAGAATTTTCTGCAGACTCTTGGTGCTGAACGAACAAAAATTAAGAGTTCATCTCCAGCTAGGAGGAGCCTTACTAAAATGCCCTGGGCTCTTACTTGGGACACACTGAGGGATACCTACAATAATGGATATGAACAAAGTGTACATGGAACCTTATTATATACACTTATTATATAAATCTTATTAGATAAACCCAGTCACAAGTCTGCACAATTCCTGAATGGACAGCACTGATGTCCCCCTCACTCTACCTGCTAAAGGACAAGATCAGTCTCTGGAGGCGAGTATCATTATCTAGGGCCACTAAAAATTTCCATGCACAATGGCTGGGATTAAATAAAAATACAGATTTTCTAAGAACAGGAGCAAGAAAAACACAACAGGAACAGTCCAACAGCTGAACAAAATCAGAAATAAACTTTAAAATAATTGTGACTAACATGTATAATAAAATAGAGGACAAAATGCAGAATTTCACCTCACAACTGAAAAATGAAAAAAGATGAAATTCCAGCACTGAAAAATATCATAGCTAAATATTAATGGGTAGGTTTCAGAACAGACTGCACATGATGAAGAGAGCATTAGTAAACTGGAATATTGGTAAGTACAAAATATCTAGACTGAAGCAAATACCTAGATTGAACCAAAAAGATAAAACATACAAGACACAGTAAAAAGAGCCAAAATATTTATGGTTAGAGTCTCAAAAATAAGGAGCTAGAGAATGAAGGAAATGAAAATTTAAAGATCAAGTAGCTGCAAATTTTTTAAACTGATGAACGATATCAAGTCACAGATTCAAAAGGAATTTTAAATTCCATGGAGGAAAAACACAAAGAAAACCACACCAAGGCACATTAGAGGAAAACTGCCAAAACCAAAGAGCAATAAGACTGACACCTGACTTTACTAAGAAAAATGACGAAAATCAGAGAACAGTAAAACTACAGAATGACACACTAAAAGAAAGGAACTGGAAGCTTAGTGAAATGTCTTTCAGGAATAAAGGCAAAAAATAAAAAGACATTTCAAGACAAACAAAAGCTAAGATAATTTGTTATCAGCAGACCTACACTAAAAGAAATATTAGAAAGAATGTGGAAAGAAACAAAAGGGTAAATATGTAGATACATATAAATAAATATCATCATCATCATAATTGTGTTCCTTTGGATTTAGAATATCTGTGAAGTTAAAATGTATGATAGCAATAATAAAAAGGTGCTAGCACTTTTGTGGGACTTGTTATACTAGACTCTAATCGGTTAAGGATGCTTATTGCAGAGTTTACAGCAATCACTAAAAGAGATACCAAAAAATAAAAGACATGTTTGTTATACAGCCTAAAAAACAAACTTATAGATAAAAAAGTAGAAAAATAAAATACAATTAATTTTTAAAAGGGAAGAAGGAAAAAAGGAAAAAAAAACAAAGAGAGGGCAAAATAACAAAACAAGAAGTATAATGACATACATAAACCCTAATATATCAGTAATTAATTTAAATTCCTGTTAACTAAATACTCCCATTAAAGAGCAGAATTTGTTAAAACAAAGAAACACTCTACATGCTTCTGAAAAAAGCATAACTTAAATACAACAATCGTAAAAACCTAAAAATAAAATGATGAAAAAATATATACCATGCAAATACTAGTCAAAGAGAAAGCTGGTGTGGCTATACTAATATCAGACAAAGTAGACCTTAAGGTAAGAAGCACTATTGGAGATACAGGGGGACATATCATAATGTTAAAAGAGTTAATCTACCAAGAAGATGCAAGATTCTTAAGTTTAAATCCACCTAGTAATACATGCATTAACATATGCAGAGAAAAATGGACAGGTATAAAAGGAGAAATAACAAATCTACCATCATAACTAGACAGTTGAATGCCCCTCAATAACTGATATAATAATTATAACAACCAAAAAATTAGAGATATAGATTTATCCATTTGATGAATAAACTTGATCTAATGTCTATAGAACACTGCAGTCAGTAACTGCAGAAAACACATTTTTTAAAAGGGCATTAGAATATTTACCAAAATTGACCACACACTGAGCCAAATGACAAGCCTCAACAAATCTCAAGGACTAGAAATAATTCTATTATATTTTCTGACCACAGGGAAATCAAGCTAGAAATCAGTAACAAAAGATAGCTAGAAAACCCCAAAATGGAAAATAATGTTGAATGTCAATGAAAGTAAGACATATCAAGATCTCTGGGATGAAAGAAGAGCTGAGCCTCAAGGGAACTTTAGTGCCCTAAATGCATACATTAGAAAAGAAGAAAGACTGGGGAAGAAAAAGGATGGATTTAGGGATTCATCTCAAGAAGTAAAACAACAGAGCCTGTGTTGCTGCCACTGCTGGTGGTGCTGTGCTCAAGCAGAACCAGAGGTGTAGAATACTCGTCTGTAAAAGTGGAATCAACAAGGTCAACAATGGTTTCATAAAGACTAGTAAAGATGATAACTTCTATCAACAACGATCAAGGGAAAAAATGGAATAAGTTACTGATATTAGGAATGAAAAAGGCACATAACTACAGATCCTACAGATAATTAATATAATAATATAATGAGATAATATTATGAACAACTTTATGCCAGTGGATTAGGAAATGTGGATAAAACAAATTCCTAGAACACAATTTTCCAAAACGGACACAGGAATAAATAGAAGATCTGACCAGTCAATTTGTGTATTTAAGAAACTGAGTCTATAGGGGCGCCTGGGTGGCACAGCGGTTAAAGCGTCTGCCTTCGGCTCAGGGCGTGATCCCGGCATTCTGGGATCGAGCCCCACATCAGGCTCCTCCGCTATGAGCCTGCTTCTTCCTCTCCCACTCCCCCTCTCGTGTTCCCTTTCTCGCTGGCTGTCTCTATCTCTGTCGAATAAATAAATAAATAAAATCTTAAAAAAAAAAAAAGAAACTGAGTCTATAATAAGTTTCCCAGAAAGAAATTTCCTCATCCATCTGATTTCACTAGTGAAGTCTTCATAACATCGAAGGGAGAAATAACACTGATCTTACACAAATTCTTCCGGAGAAAGAAATGAGAAAATGAGGGAATACTTCACAAATGATTTTTTAAATTTAAACTCAATTAGCCAACATACATCATTAGTTTCAGATGCAGTGTTCAATAAATGATCAGTTGTGTATAACACACAGTGTTCATCACATCATGTCACAAATTATTTTTATTGGGCTCGCATAACCTTGACACCAAAACCTGAAAAGGCCATTAGAAAATTGGGCAAAATACTTAAACTAGTGCTTCACAAAAGAAGATATCAAAATGGCTAATTAACATATGAAGAGTTTGTTCAATATCGTTAGCATTAGGGAAATAATGTTGATTGTTATTTTATTTTATTATACAACACATGATTATCTTACATAAAATAAACTCACAATGAGATACAGGTACACACCCACTGGAATGGTTAAAATTAAAAAGAATACAATACCATGTGTTGTAGGGGATGTGGAGCAAGTTGAATTATCATCATTCTTGGTATAAACTGATTATAATCACTTTGAAAAAGTGGTAGTGTCTACTAAAGCTGATACGCATATATCCTATGACCAGCAATTTCAATTGTAGGTATATGTCCAACAGAAAGAGTGCATCGAAATGCATATACAAGACTGTTTAAGGCAGCACTATTTGTAAAAACCCCAATCGAGAAATCCCAAATGGGGGTGCCTGGGTGGCTTAGTCATTAAGCGTCTGCCTTCGGCTCAGATCATGGTCCCGGGATCCTGGGATCGAGCCCCGCATCGGGCTCCCTGCTCAGAGGGAAGCCTGCTTCTCCCTCTCCCACTCCCCCTGCTTGTGTTCCCTCTCTCGCTGTGTCTCTCTGTCAAATAAATAAAATCTTACAAAAAAAAAAAAAAGAAATCCCAAATGTCCATCAACAGAGATTAATAAATTGCAGTATAATCATATAATGGTATACCTCACAGCAACGAGAAGGAATAAATTACTGCTTCATGCAACAGTTTGGATGCATTTCATAAATATAATGTTTAATATTAGATGTAAAGGAGTACATACTGTATGATCCCATTCATGTAAGGTTCAAAGCAGGGCAAACTAATCAATGCCGATAGAAATAAGCACAGTAACTTTACTGGGTGGGAGGCAGGAGAGACTGGGTGCAGGTATAAAGGGGAACCTCAGGGGGTGATTGGTAATGTTGAAGTTTTTTATCTGGCTTTTATGGGTGCATTCACTTTGTGAAAATATATCAAGGTGCAAAATTATGACGTATAGTTATTTAGTTCTACAATAATATATTTATTATAGCATCAGTAAATGGAATACTTACTTTCCCCCTTAAACTTGTACTGCTTGCGATCTTCTAAGTAGGTGCAGAGTAAGACATGAGTGGTAGCTCACGGAATTCAGAAGATTTTGTTCACGATCCAGTCAGTTGGTTGGTTTTTCATTCAAATGAACAAAGCTAGGTACTGTGATGTGAGTAAATGAGTGTGTGTGTGTGTCTGTGTGTGTGTATTTTTACCATTATAAAATTTGAAAATGTTTTTATTTTTAATCATTCTGATGGTTAATTTTAAGTGTCAATTTGACAGGGCTACAGGGTCCCCAGACATTTTGTCAAGCAGGGTGTGTGTGGGGGTGTTTCCGGATGATATTAATATTTGAATCAGTAGACTGGGTCAAGCAGACTGTTCACTGCAATGTGAGTAGGCCTCATCCAATCAGTTGAAGGACTGAATAAAACAAAAAGGTTGACCTCCTTCTGCCTAAAAGCCTTGACCTAGGACATGGTCTTTTCTGGTCTTTGGACTGTAACTGAAACATCAGCTCTTTTTGTGTCTCAAGCCTGCTAGCAGTCAAACAGGAAGCATACCATCGGCTCTCCTAGGTTTCAGGCTTGCCCACTGTAGATCTTGGGACACTTGACAGCCTCCATAATCACACGAGCCAGTTCCTTATAATAAATCTCTTATAATAAGCAGACAGATATATAAACATATACACATACATATGCACACATGTCTTATTGGTTCTGTTTCTCTGGAGAACTCAAACACACTCATATACTGCTTAATTTTTGCCCATAATAGCTTGTTAAAGGCAGAAAACATAAAGAACACTGAAATAATAAAAATAAATGAAGACCATAAAAATGATAATTTTACAAATATGTTCAAAGATGATCTTAAATAAACTTGTAATTACATTCACTGATCAGACCCTTTATAAAAACATATCTGAAGAGAGGAAATAGTTTGTATTCAATTTGACTTTGTATTTATTAGGATTTAAGATTAGTCATATTGACACTTATCTTTTGAGAAATTCTTACACTTCCTACTTCTCCTTATTTTATTTAGAAACACAACTTGAAAATTATATAAACAAATTAGTCTTTAATATTCAAAATTAAAAATTTCAAACAACAGATCATATAAATAGATTTGGCTCTTTGGATCTGTATTTTAAAAACTGCAACTTGTTACATTTGATCTCCAAACAATTCAACAAAATATTACAATTGGATTATTCCATAAATTCTGCTTTCTCTTACCTAATTAGCTTAAAATAAATACTATGCATAACTTTTATATAAGAAAAGGTGATATATATTTAATATTTCTGGATATTACTTTGAAATTAATCTTAGAATCTTTAATATGCAAAATCTGAACTTTTAATTAGTTTCTTGATCATATGTCATTAAAAAAATGACAATATTATTTTTAAATTCCAAAAAGTGGGGTGATCATGAGATTATGTTTACTGTCTTAATTCTACAACTCATAAATGCTTGAAAGATGCTAACTCACTCTAATGTCTACCTCCAACTTTTACAGATAAGGAAAATGAGACCCTGAGCAGTTAAGCAATTTGACTAAGGATACATTTTCAGTTAGCAGTAGAGTGAAGGTAAACACTCAAGCGTCCTGATTATTGGTCCAGAGTTTTTTGTACCACAGCGTAACAAACTATCTCCCTTCTAGCACTATGCATCATACTAGTGCCTCAACGGATTTTTTATAAACGCAAAAAAGAATCTGGTCAACTCTAGTTATTAAAAGGTTGCCATGACTGACTGAGAAATTCACAGATATAATGGCTCTTCACATTCTCCTCCACCTTCAATAAATTTGGCTTTCACCAACTAATGTCTGAAAACATCTTTGGATAATTTTCAGCAGAGAAACAATAAATCAGGGATGTCAGTGGGCTGAGAGGGGAGAACTTTTCCAATTTTCATAAACAAAAACTTCAGTGACAGCTTCTTTCAGGTTTTGAATGTAATTTTCCTAACTGATGTCTTCACTGTGGTGTGCCTTGGCTGTCTTCCACTCACTAGCCAATCTTGGGGGGAAACGTGATTTATGTTGACGCCACATCGATGTGAAAATCTGATCAAGTAAAGTAGAACTCTGCAGCCTTGCCAGGGAAAGCTGGAGGCAAGTCACCGTTCACATGTGGACAAGGCAAAGACAAGGTCCATCTATGAAAGTGCTACTGCCCTGCTTCTGGTTTAAACTGCCAACTGATTAGTAGCTAAGGACACAGCCTCAAAAAACTTTCCACTGAAATAGCTCTAAGAACTCTGGGGAAAAAAAACTGAATAGTTAACCTATTGCCAGAATTCAGAAGGATCGAGAATCACAATCCAGGGCTCATACAGAACATACTCACCAGTCTTTTCCACTCCTACCCCTGGCTCAAAAACCAGCCCTATAACAATGTTTCCTAATTTTGGACAATTTTCTGCAAATACAGATTCTTTGGCTTCATTTCCAGAGATACCGGTTCAAAAGGCCAGGGTGGGGGGGTTGCTGTCCAGAAGGGATTTTTTTTTTTTAAATAAAGCTTATTAAGTTAATCTGATGATCTCCCAGGTTTGAAAACTACTGGTCTCTATCAATCAGAAAAATTGGGTGGGGGGCGCCTGGGTGGCACAGCGGTTGAGCGTCTGCCTTTGTCTCAGGGCGTGATCCCGGCGTTATGGGATCGAGCCCCACATCAGGCTCCTCCGCTAGGAGCCTGCTTCTTCCTCTCCCACTCCCCCTGCTTGTGTTCCTTCTCTCGCTGGCTGTCTCTATCTCTGTCGAATAAATAAATAAAATCTTTACAAAAAAAAAGAAAAAAAAATTGGGTGGACATTCCTCTGTTGCATGGTTGCTGCTTTGAATTCAGGTGGAGGAGACCTTATTTGGATTTTTACCACTTTTTATACGGATTCTTGTTTATGTGTGCTTTATATGCACCCGTGTGTATTGTATAAAATGCACAAAATTTTATCACATGTGGATTTGTGCAACCATCGCTACATAATCAGAATGCAGAACTGTCCCATCACCATAAAGGCACTCCTCTGTTTTACTTTGTACTAGTCACACCTTCCCCCATCCCCAACACCTAACCTCTGGCAACCACTGATTTGTTCTTTATCACTATAATTCTGTCACTTAGAGGATGTTATATAAATTGAATCATACACTATGTAAATGTCTGAGATTGGCTTTTATTTCTCACTCAGTGTAACGGCCCTTGAGAACCATTCATGTTTTTGCATATATCAATAGCTCAATCCTTTTTATTGTCAAGTAGTTAGTATTTTATTGTATAAATCTATCACAGATTGCATGTATCTTCAAAGCTCGTATCCATTCATTCTCTGAAGTACCTTTGGACCGTACACTGGAAGTACATTTCCAATTTTCGGTTATTACAAATTAAGCTGCTATGAACATTCATGGACGGTTTTTTTTGTGTGTGTAAACGACTTCATTTCTCTAGGATAAGTGCCCAGGAGTGTGACTGTTAGTTTACATGGTAAGTATATATTTAATTTTATAAGAAGTTGCTCGGGCGTTTTCCAGTGACAGTATCATTTTATATCCCTACCAGTAATGCACGCATGAGAAATCCCATTGTTCTAAACTCTTATCAGCAGTCGGTTTATCAGTTGCTGCTTTCTGAGGTGCACAAAGCTGGGTAGGCTTTTCTCTCAGCCTCTACATGGTACTTACACTTTTACAATATGGCAGAAGGCAAGAGGGCTTAAGTGATACAAAGCGTTATGGAGTCACAATGCAGCACAAATTAGAAGATCCCAGGAAGAGAACAGGTTGGGGCAAGAGAATATCCATTCTTCCTACTAGTTAATGCCAGAGAAAGAGACAATGGGGATAGGCTTAAGACAAGCAGTAAACTGTTAATGTCGCATTAGAAGAATAATTGCTGAAGGTGGGATACTTAGACAGGACCAGTGCATACCAACGTGCTCCCCAGCTGCGGATCTGAGTTGGGGCTAACCACACTCAAGAACAGGGTTAACAGGTATCTGGTTTTTTAAAACTGAAAATCTGGCATTTAAGCTTTTGGCCTAGAATTAAATACATACTGTGATGTGGCTTATGAGCCCACATTCTTGCTCTAGGCTTATAAAACGCGCTACTGTGCTGACTCCTAACATGGATACGAGAGCATGAACTTTTTTTTTTTTTTTTTTATATTTCTGGAACACTATATGGCAAACCCAAGTAAACAGGACCACAGTGAACCACAGATCCTGTCTGTTGAAATACAGAATGCATCTAAATGTTCCCTCTAGGATAAGTAATTGGGGGAAAAAAAACTTTACAGAAAAATACTAGGATCATTGCAAGGGACTATCCTCCTTAAGACTCAAAAGGAAAACATATTTTTAGAAAAGATTTAATATAGAAGCCAGAAGGAAATTAAAACTAAAAATTGATTTGCAGTCCCAGTACGATACAAGGAAGCAGAAATACACAGTGAAAGAATAGTCGTGATAAGGGAGACAGTGTAAACAATGCAAAAAACCCATAATGCAACAGCAGAATTTTAATAATTGTTAAAGGTAATAATGATCATGACTTCAGCAACTGAAATACAGATTAAAGGATAAGTCAGACTTTGATAAGAGTGCAGAGGTGAAAACAAAACAGAGATAAATAGAAAAAGAAGATGATTTGCAATGGGGAGATAAGCCCTAAGAACTGAGTCAACAATTACTCTTCACTTTCCAAAGTTCACATTTATAATAGTCATTCTACTCTCCTTTCCCCAGTTAACTCTTCACAACAGAAACAAACCACTGATGATCTGATACAGTTGCTCAAGTCTAGAATTCTGGCCACATGGCTCTAATTTCAAGGCATCCAGAATCAGGAAGGCACATGTTGAAGACAGGCAACCATCACCTCTGTCTGTCTTTCTTTCCTCAGAAACTTGGGCTTATTCGGCTGCTCTTCTCCAGTTTTCTTCTTCCTTTACACACAGATGCACTAATCTAAAGCCTAGGACCTCCAGGCTAAGCAGTGACCATAACACGCATTTGCGTGTTTTCTGTAATGACCGGCCTCAATGATCCTGCTTCATCATTAACTCCGTACTGAAGTGTTCAGTGAGGTTAAATGCTGTTGCCCTTCAATTTCTTCAACTAAAATTCAACATACCAATTTTAATCCTACAGCCTCTACTTCCCCTTAAATTATATTTGCTTGTCATCTTGTCTTTTATCTGTCTCAACATCTCAGAGTGACTTTTTGATGTCTGGATTTTTTAGAAAGGCCAATCTGAGCCTTTTAGTAGGGACACAATCTATTTACATTTATTACCATTATGAATGTGGTCTTGTATTATTATCTGGTTTCACGTTTTCTGCTTTGTTTTCTTCTTTGTTGTTTCCTTAACTATGCAGAGATTTTCTTTGATTTTGTCTTTGCTAATGTTTTACAAGGTATACAAGCAGTCTTGATTCAATTTTTAAGATATGGACTTATAGTAATTATCAGTGTCAAGAAAAAAAGAGCATCTATTTACTCTATGCTTTTTCTCATCCCCCAATATGATTGACATTACTAGGGATTTCAGACCCAGCTCTTTATTTTTAAGTATTTTTAAGTATTTATATATCTTAATAAAATATCTTAATAAAATATTTTAAATATTTAGAAATGTCTCTCAAAAACTATTCAGACTTCAAAATGTTTTAAAAGGTTTTAATATTACCTACCAGGCCTTTTATACAATCACATCCTTTCATTAAAAAAAAACCCCACACATTTCTATTGATTAAAAATACAAACATCTTGATTACATCAAGGAGACTTCTTATTCTTAAAAGTTTGTAAAGGTTTTCACTTTTCTTGCATTTAATACTACAGAGCAGGGGGTGGCACACTTAGACCAGGTAGTAAATGTTTTAGGTTTTGTGGGCCACATAGTTATTCTCTGTATCAAGTACTCAAGTTGGCCACTGTAGTGCCAGAGCAGCCAAAGACAGCAGGCACATGAGTGGGCATGGTTATGTCCCCATAAAACTTTATTTATAAAAATATGCAGCAGGCCTTAGTGTGTTGGCTTTTGCTGTGCAGAAAAGGCCTGGGGCTAGCAGAATTGAGGTAAATCCTTCTCTAATATTAGATGATACTATATGAAACGAGAGGCACAGCTCTATATTCTCTATTCCTCTTACAAGAGACTGGGACATAAATCTAATAGATATTCAGTCATTATTTATGATTTTTTTTAAGTAAAACTAGAGCTATAATGAGTATTTTAAAACCAGAATGACCCAAATATGCTCTCATTAAAGAGCATAATCTCTGAGAGTCTGCTTAATTTCTTTTCACATGCTCATTCTATCAAGTAAAAAACTGATTTTTCTGTCATATAAAAGCAAGTTCCAGGGGCACCTGGGTGGCTCAGTTGGTTGAGCGTCCAAACTCTTGGTTTTAACTTGGGTCATGATCTCGGGGTCATGGGATCAAGCCCTGCATCAGGCTCCACACTCAGTATGGAGTCTGCTCAAGATTCTCTCTCCCTCTCCACCCCCCTCTAACCATCCCCCCATGCACACATGCTCTCTCTCTTTCTCTCTCTCTAAAATAAATAAATAAAATCTTAAAAAAAAAAAAAGCAAGCTTCACGTCACATGGGGCTCTGATAAATACAGGAACAATAGAACCTTACTTTAGGGTGACTCCTAAAGGTTCTGTGCCTCTTTGTAAGTACGACAAATCCAGACTGGTATACAGGATAAAGAGTAATAACTTCGATCTTGTTTGCTTCTTGAACTTGGCGGGAGAAGGAATGTTGAAAGATGTGTAATGTAAGCATCTTACAGTATAATGAGATGGATGGAGCCCTCAGTGATTCTAATGGGCAGGGCTCTCACTTTCACCAAACTGGAATTGTAAGAGCAGTACTGGCAGATCTGTGTATTCCAGGTGGTAGAAGGAGAAAGGGGGAGAGACAAAGAGTCAGTTACCAGGAAAGTAGAGCTATGGGACTCCTAATAAAACCAGACAAAGATGCAGCGTAATCTAGTGGGACCAGTGTTCACTGCCACTACAGGCACAGCCGAAACAAATCCATAAACCTCTGAGCTTCAATTATCATTTAAAATAGGAATAAGGAAACCTTCTTGATTTTCAGAGCAGACATCCTTGGTTTGCCTCTTTTTAAATCTCTCCTAAATTTACTGCAGATTTCCCAGAATAAACATCCTTGTTAGGTATTATGGTCTCTTTCTTTTTATTTTAATCAAACGAACTTAAAAAAAAGGTATTTGCTAGAAAGGGGTAGTTAGGTTTCTTGGGGGAAATAAATGCTCTCAAATATATCTATTTATATATTATCCTCTATTTCTCTCTTCATATCTTTATATATTTGAAGGGACCTCTAACATAAAAATATAATCCTGTAATCCCTACTCTATTTGTCATAAAAAAAAAGAAAAAGAAAGAAAGAAAGAAAGAAAGAAAGAAAGAAAGAAAGAAAGAAAGAAAGAAAGAAAGAAAGAAGGAAAGATTAGAGCGAGGAATGGGATGAAAGGCTTATAAACAAACACCCAAACTCACTGCTGTATGACAATATCTATCAAAATACTTGACAGTGAAGCTCTCAGAACTATGGAGATAGAAAAAAAAATCCACTAAAATTGCAAAGAATGCCTTAAGTCGCAGGGGTTAAGAGATGGAACACAGTTTCTAGAAGAGGCTAATAAAACTGCGGAAATGTGAACTTTGAGAAGAATCGGATGAGGCGATTCCCGTAACGTACGCACCTGGGTGGGTACATCCAGTGTTACACGTGTCCATCTCCTACTGTGATCCAAAATTAACGCAGTAATGCGTCGTGAGCTCACCCAAGGCCAGGATAATTTTAAACAACAGGTTTTAAGTGAAGGGTTGAAAACATTGGAATGAGGTTCTCAGGAGACTGCAGAACCTCTTTCCTCAAAGACAGCAAAGACCATTTGCCCACCTAACTGCTGCCCTAATTTCCTAAGCTGGGTAAGCTTCAGTAGGACCTAAAGACGAAGAGATTCATTCCCTTGCTTTGTTACTTCAAGAAACGCCTTCCCTACCATAACTGTTCACAGCCTTGTTTCCTAAGTACATCTTCCAGTGGTACTAGGGTCCAATGCTCACTACCTGGTCAATCGTTACATAACTTCCGCAGGAGAGAAATAAGCCTAGCCTTAAATGTGTATTCTTCAGTGAAGAGGTTTCATCCCCTCAGTACAAGCCAGAACTTCTCAGACATGTATGCCTCAAGCTAGCCTTTATTTCAATCTCTGAGTCATCCCGAGAAAAGAGGAGGACATGGAAAATATTTGGTTTCAAGATTCTGCCCAGTGCTTTGCTGAACCAAGCCTTAGTTTCAATCCCGGTCCTAGTATAAATTCTGCTGACTACAAACTGGTATAGATCTTAACTCTCTACAGCTGCCTATGGGAGAAATTTTTTATTTTGATAAGAAACAATTAGATCTTTGCTCTCATGTGTCTGGACATGTCAGCAGGGAAAGTATTAGCACTTCCTCAAACCCAGACTAGAAGGAAAGAACAGAATATAGCAAAAGTGATGGGATGTCACTTCTGTGATGAAGTTCCAAAAGACAGTGACTTCCACCTTACTATCATACTCTCTGTTTCCCACTCCATCGCTTGCTCTGATGAGGTGAGGTACCATGTTGTGAGACGCTCTACGGAGAGGCGCATGTGGCAAGGAACGAAACGTCTGTCTGTGGCCAGCAGCTCTGCACAATTGAAGCCCTGGGGTAACAACCTGTGAGGAACTGGATCTTCCACCAATCACTGAGTAAGGAAGGAAACGGATCCTTCTGAAAGAGCTCTGAATTGACTGCAGCTTTGTGGGAGACCCTGGGCCGGAGAACCCAGCCAAGCCAAACTCATTCTTGATCCACAGAAACTTTAAGATCATAAATATGTGTCGTTTTATGCCAAAAGTTTTGGAGTAAGTCGTTATGCAACAGCAGATAACTAACATAAATGATTAAAGGGTAAATTAAAATTGTCCAGTAAGTCGAGGGAGAGGTTCATTGGGGTAGATACTATTCTCTACGGTCAAGGAGTGTCACAGTTAGTGTTTAACAGAAGTAAGAGCTGGAACACTACTTCCTGAATATCAGGGGTTTGATGCTGAATGAATGAAAAAGGAAGATGTGAAGTTTGTATTTTCCTAGATTTTTCAAGAAGAGAAAAGACGACTCTCTCCTAAGTTCTTGAAGCATCTGCTTGCCTAAGGCTGATTATTAGACCAGATGATGTTTTGAAGTCTCTCCTAATATATTTATTTTAAACAGATTAGATAATTGTATATAGAATAATTAAGACAAGAAAAAGCAAACTTTTGCATTTTTTTTCAGAATATAGTGAAAGAGACTGTACAAAAGAGGAGGTGGAAGTTAAATATTTATATGGAGCCTGTCCGATAAGAATCACACTTTGTAGGTGTCTATAAAATACATATGAAGACATCCCCTTAAAGACAAAGAACTGAAGGCTAAAGTGGTTATGGATTTGTCTGAGGGTACACACAGAAAGAGAATTTGAACAGAATCCTGAACCTGTATGTCTCAATTTTACATGATATTAAAGAATAGTATATTAAAAACAATAGATTTGCTTCTGAATAAATTAGTATGAAATCCTGAAGTGCTGAATATAAGCTTATATTCATTCTGGCAGTTTCTAATATAAAACAGGAAGTTTCCAATGTAATATAGTTTGTTTGACCTAGCTGAAATGATACTTTAACATGCTTGGGAGAGAAGAAAACACAAGTCTTCCAGACTCTTCTAGTGGAAAAGCTTTCTGAATTGCCAAAATCCAGAGGGTCAAATTTCCTTGGCTTTTCTAATGACAATGCCACTGTTCTTTTCATAGGGAAGAAGGGGAGTTCTAAAGAAGCCCCCAAATATTTAGATGAAGATAGTTCATGTAGAATTTCCTGAGGGCCTCTTATATGTCCAGCATGCGTTTAAATGGTATAGATAAGAGTAGCAGATAGATAAAGATATCACCATTTATTAGGACTATTTTGCTCTCTATTTTGCCTGCTCCTAACAAGTGTTTTGGGGGTTTCATGATAAAGGATATGGGTATAATAATGTTTTTAAAATAGAAATAGAAAAGATGCAATACAATCACATGACTATTCTCTAGGTATTTAAAGAAAGTGACTATCGAGGAGGAAAGAAAAGTAAGCATCTCAAGAGACTTAAACTAACTAGGTGTAATGGGATGAAATTAGGGAAAGGAAAACTCAGGATAAACAAAATGTTTTTCTGATTTTTCCTAAGTTTCTACTTGTGAACTAAATTCCTTGAGGAAGACTGTTTGCAGTCATGTGAAAAGACTGTTCTTTTTGTTCTATTCTATAGAGGATAAGCCTGCAGAAAGAAAGACAAAAGATGAACAAAATTATCTAACAGGGATTTTCTACCTCTAAATATACCCTCTAAAATCAAATGTAGTTTGAAAAAGTACACAAGTAATATGCAAACACATTATCAAAAGTTGAAAGAAGACAATCAAGTAAAAGTTGAAATTCTCTCTTTCCTCCTTCTGAAAACTCCCTTTCTTCTTCAAGATGAAAGGATAATTTCATGGTGAACATGCACGATATAGACAGATATTTGTGTATAGATGGGATTTTTACTTTAAGTATTGTCTGGTGACTTAGATTTTTATACTTAGTATGCCTTGGAGATCTTTTCATGCTGGTACAGGTACTGCCTCCACCTTTTGAAGGGATGTATAATATCCCAAGTACGAATGGTCCATAATTTAGCCATTCTTCTACCAATGGCTATTTAGGTTTGTTCTAATTTCTCCCTGTTACACATAGTACCATAATGAATATTTTATATTCATATTCTTGTATACATGTGAGAGATACAATTACTAGAGATGAAATGGAAGGTGGAATTTACAATATTGATTGATAGTCACTGCCAAACTGTCCTCAACCACACTGCGCCAATTTGTACCCCAATTTATAGCTTCAAATAGTGCAGTTTCTTCTCTCCTTTTTTTCAACACTAGATGTTATAAATTAAAAAATTTTTGACTAATCTGATAGCTGAAAATGATACCTCATTATTATTTTAGTTTCCCTTAATGAACGTAAATATCTTCATTTTTGGGTGGGGGACACTTCTAGTTCTTACTTTCCCAACCATCTGTTGATATGACGCCCTTTGCTCCTTTTCCCACTGGTTGTTAGCCTTTTTTCTTATTGAGTCCTTAGAGCTTTTTTATATATTCTGGATATTAATCATTATTCCATTACAGATACTGCCAGTATTCTTTCAGACTGTGATTTAACTTTGGTTGTGCTGTCTTCTATCATATTGAAGTCTTAAATCTTGTCAATCTTATTTTATAGCTTTAGATTTTGTATTTTAGTTAGAAAGTCTTTTCCCACTCTGAGAGCATGAAAATATTCTCCTATTTTTCTTTTAATACTTTTAGTGTTTAGGTTTTTAATACATTTGGAATTTATTTATGGGCACGGGATAAAGCAGGGGTCTAATTTAAGTGCTGCCCCAAAGACATAGCGAATTGTCACAGCACAACTTACTAACATTTTCTGACGAATTTGAAATTGCCCGTTTATCATAAAGAAGCTGAATTCTCATGGGTCTATTTTTTTCTATTGTGCTACTTTATTCTTGCACCAAAATAATATTTTTTAATTTAATACAGCTTTATACGATGTTTTGATATTGAGTAGTGAAAATATCCTCTCGGTATATAGGCAGGACTGAGTGGTGAAGAGCGGGGACTGGAATCAGACCTGAAGTAAAATCCCAGCTGTGTTATTTACTATTTACAAGTTGGGTGTTACTAATCTTGTTATTTACTATCTTGGGCAGGTTACTTGATCTCTCTGTACTGTTCTAGTAGACATGATCTGAAAAACAGTTATACTAACAGTTCCTACATTTTATCATTAGGAGGATTAAATGAGTAAAGACATGTAATGTTCTTAAATCAGCACCAGACACATAATAAGAATTCGAATATGATAGCTACTGTTCAACATCTTCTTCTTTATTCTCATACATTATATCTTCCATAGAAATTTGAGAATCAGCCTATGAAGTTTGATAAAAACAGTTCACAGAGTCTTTGATTAGTATCCCACTGAATGCCCTGGGGAGTTTCAAGATTTCGACAGAATACCTAGATCTTGCAATCCAGGAACATAGCTTCTCTCCATTTATTCTTCTTTTATATCCTCCTGCAAAGTTTCATAATCTTTTCCCTATAGATGCTGTACATTTCTAATTAGGCTTATTCCCCAGGAATTTTATTGATTTTGTTCTTATTATAAATGAGATTTTTTTGCCTCTATTGATATTTGCTGTTACATAGGAAAGCTACTTGTTTTACTACATTACTTTTATGTCCGACCATCTTTTATTAGTACGTAGTCGTATCTTGTTTTATTGCACTTCACAGACACTGTTTTCTACAAATTGAAGGTTTTTGGCAACCCTAATGTCAAACAGGTCTACAGGTGCCACTTTTCCAACAGTATTTGCTCATGTCTGTCTCTGTGTCACATTTTGGTAGTTCTCACACTATTTCGAACTTTTTCATTATTAGTATATCTGTTATGGTGATCTGTGATCAGTGATTATGACCAGTTGAAAGCTCAAACGATGGTTAGCATTTTTTTTTTAGCAACAAAGTATTTGTTAATTAAGATATGTACGTTTTCCAGATATAATGCTATTGCACACTTAATAGACTACAGTAGAGTGTAAACATCACTTTTCTATGTGCTGGGAAACCAACACATTCATTTGACTCGCTTTATTAAGTGGTCTGGAACAGATCTTGCAGTATCTCCAAGGTATGCCTGTATTATTTCTCAGTCAATTTTCTTGAAATACTTAGGCTGACGATGATATAATCTGTTAAAAAGGACAACTGTGTTTCTTCCTTTCCAGTATTTTTTGATATTTAGTAAAAAACACTGAGATAAAAAAATTGTCATTTCTCCCTGTCTTTTGGTTGAGTGACGATAGTCACAGGGTGACAGATACCTCACTAGAAGTTCTGCTCCATTTATTTCTGCATGGCTCAAACAAAAACTCAAAAATAACAATAGAAACATAGATAGTGCTTCCTATATGCTAGGTGCTCTTCTAAGTGCTTTAAATATATTAACTCATTTAATCCTCACAACCTCATAAGGGATAAATGGAATTAATTTCCCCAAACAGGACTCTCATTGGAAAGAGATTCTGACAGTTCTCCCTTAAAGGAATTTTGTAATCTGTTAGTTATAGCTAAACACCCCCACTCAAGGCAAGTTAAGCAAGTTGCTTCTTGTCCTTTAACCCCAAAGCTTCTTAATTTCTAAGTAAGCAGGACCAATCAGTGTGAGCTCTAAAATCTCACTCTTAACTTAATTAGAATAAAAACAAGGCCCGTAAGAATCGACTTTGACTTTTCATGGCCACATGGACCAAGAGTTGCGGTGGGCGAATCCTTGAAAATCCTCAGCCTTAAATAGCTCTCTCATGGTCATATACAGCCCAATTCTGACTTACTGTCAGGGAAGACAGGTGTTAGAAAAATCAGGCTGTATTTCTGGCTCTGCATTCTTAAAAAAATTTAATTAAAAAAGATTTTTAATATATCCTTCCCGAACTTTCTTTTGGTAATATCATAGATAATGTGTTATCACCTATTTTTCTGTCAACGATATAGTGTGACCAACTAAAATGTTAGTAAATGTAGATTTGTATTATCATTTTTTAACAAGTTCATCATATGCTGTGGTTTGAATATGCCATTTTTAGAAAGCACAGTGATTACTATGTACTAGGCACTATTCTAAGTGCTTTATAAATATCAACTCATTTAATCCTCATTACATCTGAGGTACGTACCACAGCATACCATATGGCATGCATGTACGAGGATTTCATCAGATTAAATATATCAAATTTTGATTTGATTTAATTAAATTTTAAATCAAATTGCTCCAAACTTGTGTCATTTACAAACAATACTGTAATAAAGTTCTTGGCACATCCGCCTTTGGGCAGTTGTACAGTTATTTCTTTAATCCCAATTAGACAGGTGCCTTTTCAACAGCTGAACACTAGCTATCCCAAGAAGCCAGCGAAATAAAAGGATTATAACCCTAGGGCTCAGAATTTCTGCTCTAGTTTAGATAGCAGGTGACTGGGGCCTCCTTCCTGTCTTGTTCTATTCCAAAAGGGGGAACAAGCAGCATAGTCCCAGAGTCTTAAAAATCCTGAACACATTTTCCTTCTTGGGGAGAGCAGTCCCCGTTGAAAGAAAGGAGGAATGCTTCATGAAATCCTGAACAGGCTGACTCAGATTAAGGCATCTCTCAAGATATAGTCATATATAGTGTTCATTTAAACTAATTCATATATCATGAAAATGTTTCTCTTTATAATCCAATACCCTCATTTCACAGGTGATAAAACTGAGTCCAAGAGGCATAAGTGACTTCACCTCAAAAAACTCCCCAAACTCTACAAGTGTTCATAACATCTTCATTGTTATCTTCACCATTACAAAAATACATTTGTATGTAATTGTGTCATTGTGGATATGCTGTTTTTCTGACCTTCTATTTTTTAACATTACATTGTTGTACTTTTTATATGTATTGTGCTCCTTACATGCATTAACCTGGTCCACAAACCTGTGGTTTTAGTGATAATATTGAACTATGATTAACATACAACAGTTTAACTCTTCTCAACTGTTAGATACCTGTACTGTTTTCATTTTTTAAAATAAAAAATAGTAATGGTGCAGATATAAATACCTTATGTTTTATCCCCCTCTCTCTCTTATCCCCTTTGGATAATTTTATAAAGATAAAGAGTATTTTTAGGTAAAAAAATAGCGGTCAGTTTTATGATCCTCATTGTATCCTGCGAAACTCTTCTCCAGAAAGACTCTGGGGGCGCCTGGGTGGCACAGCGGTTAAGCGTCTGCCTTCGGCTCAGGGCGTGATCCCGGCGATCTGGGATCGAGCCCCACATCAGGCTCTTCTGCTATGAGCCTGTTTCTTCCTCTCCCACTCCCCCTGCTTGTGTTCCCTCTCTCGCTGGCTGTCTCTATCTCTGTCAAATAAATAAAATCTTAAAAAAAAAAAAAAGACTCTGATAATTTGTTCAGTTGCATCTAAGTCTACATCTTCAAAAATCCTTGTCTGTTGTAATTGGTAGTGGGTTTCCATTTGCTCTCAATCTCTACAATTCTGGGAAAACACGGTAATAGTTCCTAATTACTCGTCGTGAATTTCAAGATAATTCTATTGAAGTTGAATCCTATTTTATTTAAGATATTTGCATCTGTGTTTATAAATGAAATTACTGTCATGTCACATGCTAGGTGCTCACTTTAGCTCACATTTTAGGATCAGGACCATATTTATTTGTCTCTTATAATAAACTAAGGAACCTACTAGTTTGTTTTCCCAAGTCTGTGGGTGCCCTCCTTCGATCCTTCCACATTACAATCAGAATAACCTTTTAAAAACTCAAGTCTCATCATATCCCATTCTTAAAATCTTTAAAATCTTTAATGGAAAAGTAATCTTTTCCATTACTTTTATGATGTAGTCTAAAATCCTAACTTGGTCTATATGGTTCTGGAACATCTGGCCATGCATGCCTTACCTTCTCCTGCTTGGGGTCTTCAAGGTACTCCCCATGGGACTTCCACTCCCTCTCCCAGCTAAATTTTACTGAGCTATTCTTAAATGTCACTAACATCTGGGTTAAAGCTCCCTCACTACTCAGCTCATTTTATTCAAAATTACTCTTTCAATGTCTGACCTCTCTGGTAAACTGTAGGAAACTCTGTAAGAGCAAAGAAACTTTGGGTTTGTTTTGTTGTTGTTGTTGTTGTTCTTTCAGGCCAGCAGTAAGTAGGCATTCTTTACCTCAGGAATTTAAGAACTTGAGACTGCATATACTGTCTTCCTACTAGAGTACAAACCAGGGATAAGGACCAGTTCTTGTGTATGTTTTCCATCCATCAGCACAGTGCTTTGGGCTTAATTAAAAGTTCAATGGATATATATCGGCATGTACTTAGAGAAGTAATACAAAATTAATAAAACTTAAAGTTTGTGTCTGGCAAATACTTTTTAATGTTTTAACGTAAAACAGGCTATAAAGCACAACAAATATGTTTACAAAATAGAATATAAACTGGAGGAGATGATCATTCACTACAAAGACACAGCCATACTGACTTCCAGGGTCTGCTGCGGAAACTCATCAGAACTGCTGAGTGCAAACAGTGGACTCATTTGAAAGCCTTATACCACCAAATGGGGAAAGTCCTTTAAATACTCTGAAGTGAGGAAATCTCTTGTGCAGAGATCACAAAGAAGGAAAATCCAACAGAGACCACAACATCTAAATATTTTCTGCTTTTACGCTTAATTCACTAAGTCCATATAACCCTAAAGGCTCTAGGAAATGTCCATGTGTCTACTGTATACGCCCAATCAGACCCAGCAACCCTTTCTACAATGGTGGATCATCTTTTGAAACATCTCAGCCCTACAGTCTCATGTCCTATGGTATTATTTATTTTCAAAATCAATCCTCGTTTCCTGTAGATATACTGAAAGCCTAAACCAAGAGTCCTAACCAAGGTGGAAGAAGGACAGCTATGCCATAAATAAGCAATGGAATGGCTGTGCAATGGGTAAGTACGAAGGAACACATTCAAGTACAACCTTGCTAATTGAGTCTGCTACTAAGACATGTCGACATTTGTGAAATAAGAATAACAGTAGTATCTACCTCACAGAGGTGTTGTAAGGATCCAATGAGTTAATGCACATAAAGTTCTTAGCACACGTCACTATTATCTGTTTCTTTTTGCTATTTCTCATTAGGCAGCTGGAACTTAACACTTTAAGTAAATAAAAATGACTTGCTAGGAAGAGATCTTCTAATTTACTCATGGCTGACGGCAGTCTCCATATATGTACATTTCTAGAGAGGTCCCTGATATCCCAACATTATTACATTCCCCCATCGTAACAGGCACACAGTTCTTCATAATATTTGAAACTATTTTAGGTAATTTTTTTTATCTAGTTCTTTTGTTTTTATTAGTAGGAAAAGAAAGGTGTTTTCTATAATTTGAATGAAGACGATGGGACTCTAAATGCATAAGGGAAGTACTTAACCCAACTTGCTTTTATTATCTTAAGAAAAAGTAATTCCTACTAACATAAAAAAGATGGTAAATCTGATAGAAAGGAGAGTGATTGGAAACTTCAGGAAATAACTCATCTTGGGCAGAATTATAAGAAATCAAAGGATAGCCTATGTTATGAACTGAAAATGTGTGTCCCTCCCCAAATTCACATGTTGAAAAAGAAGTTCAAAAAGGTTATTTTCTCAAAGTCATTCAGTAGGATATGAGAGAGACAAGATTCAAATCTAGCTTTGTCTAAAAGTACAGATCACACTCTTCTCTTTTTTTCATTTAAACTCAAGTTAGTTAACATACAGTGTAGTACTGGTGTCAGGAGTAGAATTTAGTGATTCATCACTTACATGTAACACCTACCGCTCATCCCAATTAAGCGCCCTCCTTAATGTCCATCACCCATTTAGCCCCCCCCCACCTCCCCTCCAGCAACCCTCAGTTTGTCTCCTAGAGTTAGAGTCTCTTATGGTTTGACTCTCCCTGTTTTTATCTTATTTTATTTTTCCTTCCCTTCCCTTATGTTCATCTGTTTTGTTTCTTAAATTCCACATATGAGTGAAAACATAGGATATTCGTCTTTCTCTAATTTATTTCGCTTAGTATAATACACTCTAGTTCCAACCATGTCGTTGCAAATGGCAAGATTTCACTATTTCTGATCGCCAATACTCCAGTGTGTGTGTGTGTGTGTGTGTGTGTGTGTGTGTGTGTGTACACACCACATCTTCTTTATCCACTCATCAGTCGATGGACATTTGGGCTCTTTCCATAATTTGGCTATTGTTGATAAGGCTGCTATAAACATTGGGATGTATGTGTCCCTTTGAATCAGCATTTTTGTATCCTTTGGATAAAACCTAGTAGTGCAATTGCTGGCTGTACTTTTAACTTTTTGAGGACCCTCCATACTGTTCCCCAGAGCGGCTGCACCAGTTTGCATTCCCACCAACAGTGCCAAAAGGGTTCCCCTTTCTCTGCATTCTTGACAACATCTGTCGTTTCCTGACTTGTTAATTTTAGCCATTCTGACTGGTGTGAGGTGGTATCTCATTGAGCTTTTGATTCGTATTTCCCTGAAGATGAGTGACGGTGAGCATCTTTTCATGTGTCTGTTGGCCATCTGTATGTCTTCCTTGGAAAAATGTCTGTTCATGTCTTCTGCCCATTTCTTAACTGGATTATTTGGTTTTTGGGTGTTGAGTTTGATAAGTTCTTTATAGATTTTGGATACTAACCCTTTATCCAAGATGTCATTTGCAAATATCTTCTCCCATTCCATCAGTTGCCTTTTAGTTTTGTTGACTGTTTCCTTCGTTGTGCAGAAGCTTTTTATCTTGACGAAGTGCCAATAGTTCATTTTTGCTTTTGTTTCCCTTGCCTCCGGAGACGTGTCTAGTAAGAAGTTGCTGCGGCTGAGGTCAAAGAGGTTGCTGCCTGTTTTCTCCTCTAGGATTTTAATGGTTTCCTGTCTCACATTTAGGTCTTTCATCCATTTTGAATTTACTTTTGTGTATGGTGTGAGGAGGTGGTCCAGCTTCATTCTGCATGTCACTGTCCAGTTTTCCTAACATCATTCAGATCACACTCTTTTCTACTGCACTGCATTATTGAATAGCAAATGCGGTTTTTGGCTTTGGCAACACAAGAGGTAATGCATGTTGTATCAGTTTTCTATTGCTTCCATTACAAATTACCACAAATTCAGTGGCTTAAGCAACACAAATGTATTATCTCACAGTTCTACAAATCAGAAGTACAATATGGGTCTCCCCCCAGCTAAAATTCAAGGTGTTGGCAGGGCTGCATTCCTTTCTTGAGGCTCGGGGAGGATTTGTTTCTGTGTTCATGTAGGTTGTTGACAACTCAGTGCCTCGTAGGCAGAGGACTGGGATCCCCATTTGCTTCCTGGCTGTCAGCCGAGGGCCATTCCTAGCCTCTACGTGCCACCCATACTCTGGCTCATGGCCTCTTTTCATCTTCAAAACCAGCAAGGTCGATCAAACCTCTTTCACATCTTGAATCTCTCTTTTTCCATCTCATCTCTCTGACCCACTCTTCTGCCTCTCTCTTCTGTATTTAAGGACTCAAAAGAAATAGACTGGACTTTTGCAAAATGTATAGCCCGGAGGAGCATAGTGGAGTGTGTGCTTCCTATAGGTAGCTGGCTCCCAAGAGAAAGAAGTCAGGAGGGGCTAGGCTTGGTGCCAGAATATGGTGGTCCTGCAAAGCTGTTGACTGGGTGGAGAAGTCTGGGTAATCCTCAGATTCAGTATTGGGAAGCTCGAATGCCCTCAAACAGAAGCTGCAGTCTCTAATACCAGACTTATCAATAATAAAGTTAATATGGTCTTATACACCAGCTCTCTTTTATTTTGACTAGATTTAGAACTATTCAAACCAGCTGAACTTGGGTCAGAAATAAGACTTCTCTAGCCCCCCTGAACAGCACTAGTATATATAAAAGCTTTGTTTCCCTGTTCTTAAATATATTTTATTTATTCTTCATGGCTGCATGCTGTCATTGTGTGTGGCTTGACAATTAAAAAAAATGGTTCAATAATGTGTCTTTGTTTAATAAATGTTTTCTGCAAAAAAAAAAAAAATAGACTGGACTTGCCCAAGTAATCCACAATAATCTCCCCATCTCAGAGTCCTCACCATCATATTTGTGAAGTCTCTTTTGTCCTAAAGGTAGCATAGTCACAGGTCTCAGGGATTAAGATGTGGACATCTCTGGGGAGCAGGGCATTATACTCTCTCACACATACATTTTTCTTTCTTGAGCTAAGCAGAATATGGAGCGTATGAAGAACAGAGGACTAATAGGACTGAGAGTACCTTGAAGTATGATATTAAGGAATAGGTAGAAAAAAGACCCCCCCCCCAAAAAAAAAGGAGTCCAAGAAGGAGCAATCATAGAGGTAGATCTTAAAGGGGACACTGATCTTGAAGATTCTTAAGTTTTGCCTGTACATGACTTACTGACTTCCTCTTTTAACGTGGAAATAATTTTCTCAAAACTCTTTTGCCTAGTCTTTTACCTCCTAATCCAGTCATGTTTCATGTGCTGCTACTTGGGTAGTGACCATACAAATGTCAGTTTTGCACATAATATCCTGAAATATCTCAGAACACTCAGCCAATGAATTGCTAAATTGGCTGAACATTCAGAGACCTCTTTTCCAGGAACATCTTGCTCTAGGCAATAGAATAATAATAGATCATTGCTAGAACTCCCTAAAGCAAGGTAGCTGTGGAAAGCTGCAATAGTTAGATGGCAGGTTCCACTGCTGGTAAGCAAGACCCTTACCTCAGGCTTTCAAAAAAAGAAAGCAAGCAGAGAGACTCCTGATGTCAATATTCTTTTTCTCCAACCGAGTCAAGTAAATTCTCTAAGATACATATACGTGGACTGATAAGTATTCATTTAACTAAAGGAATCGGGTGGATCCTATGTTATAAACAGGGTCATCAGCTATAAGAAAGCTAAAAATCTTCCTATTAAATAAATGCTATCTTCTAAAACTGAAATCAAGGAATTCTAAGTGTGTATAAGAAATTAAGAAAGAAACCATCTCGAAAGAGAGCAAGTCTAAAGCCAGTAAAGACGATACAGAATCACAGAACATAAGACATCAATAGGGAACATGAAGATTACCTAACCTTATTTTTTCATTTTACATCGGGGAAATTACAGAAGAGACTTTCCCAAGATGACCTAGTGTGTGGCATCAACACAGTTCTCCCGACTGGCCCTTCGGGGTTCCACGTCCTGGGGTAGTGCACAGGAGGCGCGCGACCATGAGTTGCGACATTGGATTCTAACCTGTCAGCCCCCTTACTCTGGGGCCTCAATGAGGAGGGCAGAAGTGTGGGTGAAACAATGCCAGTCTTTGCCGCTGTAAGCAATTCTAGCCTTAGCTCTACCGGAAACTCTGTTCTATCATCTCGGAGCCTAAAGAACATCTCTTCAAAAGTAATAAAGGTTGGCTTATGAAAAGCAGTGATCTCCAGTCTCTCCCCGGGGTCCGTGTACCTAAAAGATGGTAAGACAACACACAACTCAAGACTCAACATGTGCGTCAGAGAGTTTAGATGTGTGTGTGTGTGTGTGTGTGTGTGTGTGTGTGTGTGTATTTGAAATTACCACTGGATTCTGGGGAAAAAATGGGAAAAAGTAGGAAGAAAGGTTAATGGCTTCACCTCTGCCATGGCTGACTTTTTGCCAAGACTTTTTTAGTTCTATTACCATACACTCATAAAAAGCAGGAGCCACAATAAAGAAATCTCTGAAACCCATGCTGCTCCGCACATTACGGGATCCGACTAACATAAAACCACAACTATTTTATTCTGTTCCAGGCTGGGAAATTTAAAAAAAAATCCACATTTCAAGGAGTCAGCTGGCCCACTGAGGCCTTCCAACGTTAGCATCTATGCAATTAGCCAGTCACAGATTTAGAGATGAAATCTTAGGATCCCTGTCCAGGCAGTTTGCTACGTCAGGATGTGCGCTGTTACCAGCTGCCCTCTGTAAAAGCAGAGGGAGACTTTAGCGAGCTGCGTACCCCACAGATTGTTCTCCATTCTCTGGGTTTCTGTGGGCCTAATGCCCTCCAGGACACTGAGAAAGGGGATGAAGGAAAAAGGACATAAAGGAAGCGACAGAAGGTGCCGAATTAGCCTGGGATATCTTATTTCAGATTTCTCTGCCACGTCTCAGGATGGGCTACTGAATTTGTAGACTCTAATGTTACGTTATACAGTTTTAATATCTTTTCTTTTTTGGATCCGAGAAACCGTACTTAAACTATCACAGTTGCCGGGAGGACTTCTGTCTCTCTCTCCTTGTTTACTGAACTCATTATCCCAGGTCATCACATTACCACATTCACCTGGTATCTCCTGACTTTCCAAACTTTCCACATATCATCATACTCTACTGTACTCTGCTAGAAAAAAGAGGTGACTCTGTCTCTATGTAACATTAAAAGTCCTCTGTAAAAGTCACAATACACCTTTCCAATCAGGAGCCCATTTTCGGTTTACCGAAACATTCCTCCCCAGCTGTTCTGCCAAGTTACTTTGAGCATTTCTTGATCAGCTGGGTTGCCTTAAGTCTTACTGCAACTTGTGATCAGACTTTCCCATCTGGCTCACAGTTTTCTTCTCTACATACTTAATCCCATCAACATCATTGCCAACAACATCACCATCCTGGACCACGTGTTATTAGGAAGGGACATTTATTAGCAGGTCTCTATCAATCTATATTGTAAAGCAAAGAAATGTACAACCAAGAATACTTTTAGGAAATATACTTTCTCTACTTTATTGAAAGGCATAGAGTTTATATCCAATATGTATAACACATTTTTAAGCCACTGATCAAAAACTCTCTGAAATCCCTACTTTTAACGGTACCTCAGTTGCTCTTAGAATAATTCATATCTAAAAGGTTATTAACCTCTTAGTACTTAAAACTAAGGCAAACATATAGAGAGATTATACTTTTTTCTTTTAATGATAGGCTTTTTATGATAGCCTTTTAATGAAAGGCTACCATGTGCCAGGAATTGTTCTAGACACTAAGAATAAAGCTGTTCACAAAATAAGCAAAATCCATACCGGCATGAAATAATTTTCTAGTGGGCGGAAAACAAATTAAACAAGATATGTGAGGCACAAAATATACTAGGTGATCAATTCTTTAGAGAAAAATAAAGCAAGGAAGACGACAGAGAACTTTACTCTGGTTTTTGGTTTGGTGGTGGGGTGGCAGAGGTAGTAGGAGAGAAAAGCAAGTATCTTTAATAGGAAAGGCCTCAATGAGAAGGTGAACTTGAAATGATTTGAATAAAGACCCGAGGAAGATAAAGGAGCAAGCAATATAGGTCTCTGGAAAAAAGCCTTCTAGGAAGAGACGATACCAAGTACACATGTAGGCCTTGAGCGGGGAGTGCACCATGTTTGAGAAACAATATGGAGGCTAGCAGAGAGGGAGAAAAGCAGTAGGGGCGGTTAGAGAGTTAAGGGGTATGCATGTGCAAAGACTCTATAGGATCTTGTAGGTCATGACAAGCACTTAGCTTTTACTTAGAATGAAATGGGAAGCCACTGTGAGGTTCTGGACAGAGGAGTGACACGATCTGACTTCTGTTTTAACTGTTTCATGCGGGCTCTGCATTGAGAACGGTCCATAGAGGAGCAAAGGCACAATGGTGGAGACCGATTAAGAAGCTATTCCAAGAATACAGTGAGAAATAGTCATTACTTGAATCAGGAAAAGAGAAATGATAGTTATAAATGGTTGGTTTCTGGATATATTCTGAAGGGAGAGAAAACGCAACTTGCTAACAGACTGGATGTAGGATGTGAGAGAAAGAAAGGAGTAAAGGATGGCTCCAAGGTTTCTATTCCTAGAAGAAAGATCAGAATTGCTATTAATTGAGATATGGAGGACCGCAGAAGGAACAGGTGTTCATGGGGGGAATGAGGAAATCAGAGACTTAGTTTTTGAAGGCTTAAATTAAGGTATAATTGACATCCAACATTTATTAGTTTCAGGTGTACAGCATAATGATGCAATATTTGCATATACTGCAAAATGATCACCACAGTAAGTCTAGTCAACATTGTCACCAACATAGTAACAGAATTTTTTTTTCTTATTATGTACATTACATCCCCATGACTTCTTTATTTTACAGCTGGAATTTTGTTCCTCTTGACTCCCTTCATCCATTTCACCCTGTCCTCCCACCCCCAGCCTCTGGCAATCACCAATCTGTTCTGTTTCTATGAGCTTGGGAGTTATTGTTTGTTTTAGATTCCACATATAAGTGAGACCATACAGTGTTTGTCTCTCTCTGTTTGACTTATTTTACTTAGCATAATGCTCTCAAGGTCCATCCATGTTGTTACAAATAGTAAGATTTCATTCTCGTTAATGGCTGAATAATATTCCACTCTGTCTGTGTGTGTGTGTGTGTGTGTGTGTGTGTGTGTGTGTGTGTGTGTGATCTTCTTTATCCATTCATCCATCAACAGAAATTTAGGTTGTTTCCGTATCTTGGCTGTTGTAAATAACACTGCAATGAACATGGAGGTACAGATACCTTTTCGAGTTAGTGCTTTAGTTTTCTTTGGACCAACTGCTGGATCATGCGGTAGTTATGTTTTTGAGGAACTTCCAAACTGTTTTCCATAGTGGCTGCACCAATTCACATTCCCAAAGACAGTGCATGAGGGTTTCCTTTTTTCTACATCTTCGAGAACACTTGGTATTTCTTGTCTTTTGGATAACAGCCACTCTAACAGATGTGAGGTGACATCTCACTGCAGTTTTGATTCTCATTTCCCTGACTGGTGATGTTGAGCATCTTTTCATGTACCTGTTGGCCACCTGTATATCTTCTTTGGAAAAATGTCTGTTCAGGTCCTCTGCCTATTTTAAGTTGGATTATTTGGGGATTTTATTGCTACAGAGTTGCATAAATTCTTTAGAAATTTTGGATATTAACCCCTTACTGGCTATACGATTTGCAAATATTTTCTCCCATTCAGTAGGTTGCCTTATTACTTTGTTGATGGTTTCCTTTGCTGTGCAGAAGCTTTTTAGTTTGACATATTCCTATTTGTTTATTTTTTGCTTTTGTTGCTTTTGCTTTTGCTGACAAATTCAAAAAATCATCGCAGAGACTGATGTCAAAGAGTTTACTCACCCATGTTTTCTTCTACGAGTTTTATGGTTTCAAGTCTTATGTTCAAGTCTTTAATCCATTTTGAATTATTTTTTGTGTATGGTGTAAGACCGTGGTCCAGTTTTACTCTTATGCATGTGGCTATCCAGCTTTCCCAACACCATTAATTAAAGATACTTTCCCCATTGTATACTCTTGGAGTTTTTGTGGTAAATTAATTCGCCGTATATGCAGGGGTTTATTTCTAGGTTCTCTATTCTGTTCCATTGATCTATATGTCTGTTTCTATGCAAATACAGTACTGTTTTTATTAGTACAGCATTGTAATAAAGTTTGAAATTAGAATGTTTTAAGCTATAATAGAATACATATAACACATTAAGAATTTTTTAATTATCACACATGATGACGATCTGTATATTTCTGGCATGGAGAATAAGGCCATGTTACACATTAATCACTTTCATTCAAAATTCTTCACTGCCTCACCAGGAATTATTTGTAAACTACTTGGGAAGCCAATCCTAGAAAGATTTCAATATCCTGAATTGGTTTCAGAGTTTGAATTGACATTCTGGCCTAATTTTGGAGCTCAGTTAGTAGGCCATGTATGTCCCAGAGGGATCAACAAGGATGAGATTCTGGATGAACTCCAAGGGTGGATTTTCATTGAGAAAATGGCCCCCATTAGGGAATAGAAATAGAAAGGCGACACCTGACACTTGACACAGGTGCTCACCAGGGTTGGAAGAATATGATCAAGTGTTTCATCTGAGAAGTCATCTCCTGTTGAAGCAGCAAGAATAATTTATCGGGTGAGGAACTGTTTTCCTTTCCAGCATGAAGCATTTAGCTGTGCGATGCTCCTCCTAGGCAGCCTTTCCTCATGGCTCTGGCTAGAGAAGTCCTCACACATATGCTAAGTCCCGGAGACTACCCGGCTAGGTTCCCTTTGCCCATATTTAGTCCTGCCTTCCCCAGGCTGTGACCTCCAAACTTCATTTAACAAGATTAAAGTAAAGTGAAAATTAAGTACACATTGTGGGAGAAAAATTATGAATATTATTTATTTAAGGGAGTTTGAGGGCAAATACTATTCAGAAACTCCATCTAATTCCCTTTACTTCTGAAATGCCACAAAATGATATTAGGTCAATGCATTCGGCAAGCAGTTATGAAAGCATAATGCCTAATAGGAACTATGCTACCCAGTGGGGGTGGGGGAGTTCAAGGACAAATAAAACAGGGCTCCTGCCTTTGGTGAACGCAGAATCTAATGGAGAAGGCGGATGATTGAACAAGTAATTATAAGAGAATTAGTAATGAAGGGACATAAAAAATGTCAGGGACCCAAAGGGGGAACAATTAAATCTGCCTGAGGAGGTTGGGTAGAATTTATAAAGGAGATGACATTTGAGCCATGCTGTGAAGGAAGGGAAGGAGTTTGTCACTCTACCGAGACAGCACGCTCTGTGATAAGCAGAGGGGGCCTAAAGCTTACCCAGTTTGGGGATCAGGGAGGTGTGAAAAGTGGTCCTGGTAGAGGTTACGTGGGGAAGAGTGACAGGAAATGGAGACCAGAAAGACAAGCTGGGACCAGACTTGCTTTGCTTGGAGTTTGCCCTCTGTTCTTTGGGCAACAGACAGCTCTCAGGCTTTGTAAGCAGGCAAACGACATGACCATAATTGTGTTTTAAAGAAATAGGTGGCAGAATGGAAGAAAAGAAATAAAGGATCCTCACCAGCAGAGACATAGAACAAAGAAGGAGTAAGAATAGAGTTTCATACTTAACAGAAAGAACCATGAACATACCCACTCCTATGCTCCTTCCCCAAAACCTATCATTACTCCCACCAACGAAATTAACTCTCTCCTTTCACAGTCAACTTCATCAAGCGGGCAGTGCTTCTTCATAAAGACAGAAAGATAGATATAGGAAGTTGGTATCCAGAGAAATCCTATGGAAAACCACCTTCTCCCTTTTAATGATTTCTATCAGGGGTGATAAGGGAAGGTAAAATTAACAGCCTCATACGGGACTCTAACCACATGTGGATTTAGAATAGGAAAGCATGCATGGAAAAATACACACACACACACACACACACCACCACCACCACCACATGCACAAATGCTGTAGTGACCAATGATACACAGTATATACTCTAAAAATATATATATATACTCTATATCCCATTACCTCATAACACATATTTGCTTTTAATGATATTCTCAATTTACTATGGTGTGAGATAGTTCTTTCAAATATAGTCTTGGTGTACAATAGCTTCTGGGAACCACTTTCCCTCATTGTCTCTCCAAGTCTCCTGTGGTCTGACATCACTGGATGTCAGACTATACGAGTAGTAGCTCATAAGGAGGTCACACCATTGCTCTAGAAAACCTGTTGTTTGCCTTGACCAGGTCCAAAGCACAGAGCTCCGGGGAGAGTTTGGGAGGCCTCCCTACAATTGATGTTTGGCTTAGATGAACATCTAATCCTCAGATTAAATCTCTAGAGCATATTTTTTAGCACAGTCTGGAAAACAGGGAAGTTATACCTTAACCTTGCCAGCCCATAGCAGGCTAATTTGCTCCTTGCTGTGGTAACACCGAAGCAAAGTAAAAGTCTGAACATTTTTTATTACTAGCGTGGGGTTAAATTTCCCCGGATGACCACAATTTTCACAGACACCATGAATAGTGAATCTCAAATGTTTTCTCATAGAATGCTTTTAGAAAAACTAAATAACCTAAGTAAAAGTAAGAAAGAAAATCAGCTCCTACTGACTCATTATAAAAACAATAACCAAGGAGGCAAGAATCATCCCTTCTAATGGCACAGACAGACCTCCCTCCTTCAAACTCATACAGTGCTTACACACTATTTGGTGTTTACATCATATGCTGCTTCTTACTAATAGCTAACTTTTTAGAAGTATCAGTCTCACCTTTCTTATTAGATTGTAATCAGCTAAAGTGAAATTACCAGTGCTTCATCAAATCAGATGGCAAAAAACTTACCCCAAGACAGAGCAGTGAGAACTGAAAATTGGGACACCCATAAAGTTGTACCCTTATTGATGTTCATGGGCCACTCAATATTTTTCATGTGTACAAAAAAAGAAAAAAATCTGGAATGAAAGAATGAGGTACCCTCTTATACCTATTAAATTTACCAAAACACTTAAAATTTATATATTATAGACTCAATGTTGGTGAGGTGCTGTAAAACAGTGCATGAATAAACCGCTAGGTGTTCTTTAAGTTGGTCTAACCTTTTGTTGTAGGAACCAGCCATGCACTGAAAAGCCATAAAAATGTTTTTATAACTCTTATATAAATAAGTTACTTCAAGAGGTAATGCAGATCAAAAGTCCTTTAAGTATGAATGTATATCTTACAACTTCGATGTAAAAACAAAACATTAGACATAACTTTTAAGTTCAAAAATAATAATGACTAATGAAATGATAGAATATAAAACTGATATACCCTTCATAACAAAAACTCCAAGCAAATTAAGAATTAAAAGATGCTTGCTCAACTGATGAAGGATGTAAAAACTTACACCAGTTATATTTAATGGTGAAAACTAACTACTTCCCCATTAATGTCAGGAATAAGTTCTCAGTACTCCTACTTGACATTGTAGTGGAGGTCCTAGTGCAAACAGGCAAGAAACAAAAGGGATCTAGATTGGACAGGAGAAGTAAAATGGTCTTTATTCACAGATGTCATAAATGTCTACCTAGAAAACCTCCCAAAATGTATAAAATACTACTAGACCTAATAAGTGAGTTTAACAAGTTTGAAATTCAAGGTCAACATACAAATACCAATTGTGTTTCTATACACTAGCAATGAACAATTAAAAATTGACATTAAAAGACCAATACCATTTAGAACAAACATGAAATACTGTGAAATTTATCTTACAAAATACATGCAAGATTTGCTAAAAAATACAAAGCACTGATGAGAAAAATCAAAGACATAAATAAATGGAGAGATAGACTATATATATATATATACATATATATACACACATATATATATACACACATATATATATTTATGGACTAGAAGATTCAATAGCTAAAAAATACAAAGCACTGATGAGAAAAATCAAAGACATAAATAAATGGAGAGATAGACTATATATATATATACATATATATACACATATATATATACACACATATATATATATTTATGGACTAGAAGATTCAATAGTGTCAGAATGTCCATTCTTCTGAAGCTGATCTAAGAATCCAGCAAAATCCTAGCCAAAATTTCAACAAGCTTTTTTGTAGTACTCAACAAGCTGATTCTAAAATATATATGTAAAAGGACCTAGAATAAACAAAAGGATTTTGAAAAAAAAAAAAAAAAGCTGGAGAACTCATACCATACTATCTGATTTCAAGATTAACATAAAAGTAAGATCAAAGGGTGCTTTGGTGGCTCAGTTGTTAAGCGTCTGCCTTTGGCTCGGGTCATGATCCCCGAGTCCCAGGATCGAGCCCCTCATCAGGCTCCCTATTCAGCAGAGAGTTTGCTTCTCCCTTTGACCCTTCCCCCTCTCGTGCTCTCTCTCTCTCTCTCACTCTCTCTCAAGTAAATAAAATCTTTAAAAAAAACAAAAGTAAGATCAAGACACAGTAAAAGGACAGACACACAGATCAATGGCACAGAGTCTAGAAATAGAACAATATATACGTGGTCAACTGATTTTTCATTAAATGTGTCAAAGCAAATCAGCAGAGAAAGCACAGCCTTTTTAACCAATGGTGCTGGAACAACTAACTATATGTTCTACATAAAAATTCAAAACATGACCATTTCTTATATTATATTGAAAAATTAATTCAAAATATATCATCAGAGACCTAAATATAAAACTTAACACTATAAAACTCCCTGAAGAAAACACAGTAGATAATCTTTGTGACTCTGGGTTAGGTAAACATTTCTTAAGATGGGACACATAGACTATAAGCCATGAAAGAAAAAATGATATCATTATGATCTATGTATTATTTAAACAAAAAACTCAAAACTTTTCAAAAGATATTAAGAAAAAAAAAAAGCCACAGACTAGGAGAAAAAAGTTGCCAAATACCTAACTGATAATGGACTGTTAACCAGAATATTTTAGGAATTATTTTAAAAAACTGGACAAAAGATTTGAACAAACACCTCACAAAAGAAGAGCTATAGATGCCAAATTAAGTATACGAATGATGTTGACCATCAATAGTCATTATCGGAACGCACATTAAAGCCACCACAAGATACTACTATATATACCTGTTAGAATGATGCAGGTAACAAAACTCGACAATACCAAACACTAGTCAGGGTACAGAACAATTGCAACTCTCATATATTGCTGATGGAAATGCAAAATGGTAAAGGCACTTTGGAAAAGAGCTTGATAGTTTCTTATACGTCAAACGTATACTTTATGACCCAGTTACCTCACTCCTAAGTATTTACCCTAGAAAAATAAAAACATATGTCCACATAGAAACCTTTACACAAATGGCTTTATTCATGATATCTCCAAACTGGGAACAATCCAAATATTCAACAGGTGGTGAATGAGTAAATAATCCCTATAATGGAATACTATTCAGCAATAAAAATGAACGGACTACCAATATATGCAATAATAGGAATGAATCTCAAAAGCATTCTGCTAAGTGAAAGAGGCCAAAATAAAAGTATGATTCCATTTATATGACAAAACTATAGTGTCAGAAAGCAGAGAAGTCATTGCCAGGAGCTGGAAATGGGAAGCGGAGACTCACTGCAAAGGCATAAAGAATTTTTTGAGTGATGGAAGTATTCTTGACTTTTGTGGCAGTTACACAACTGCGTAAGTTTGTAAAATTTATAGAGCCATCTATCTAAGAAGGATGAATTTTACTCTACGTAAACTATGCCTCAATAAACCAAAAGACAAATAAAAGACTGTCTCACCAAGTGTTGAGGAGAATGTGAAACACCCGAACTCTCCCTCGCCGCCAGTGGGTGTGGAATATGGCAAACACTTTGGAAGAGTTTGACATTTTTTAAAATAAAGTTAAACATACACTTAGCTCAGACTCAACAATTTCACTCCTTGTGCTACCCAAGAGAAATGAGAGCACATATCCACACAAACACTTGCACATGAATGTTTACAGCAGCCTTATTCATAATACGCCAAGACTGGAAGCGACAAAGTGTTAGTAAATACAACAGGCAAATGATTAAATAAATTATAATATATCCATATAGAGAAATATCACTCATCAATTAAAAAAATGAACTACTGATACAGTCAATACCATGGATGAATCTCAAAATGTTACACTGAATGAAAATAAGAATAAATTCTAGAATTTTATATATAGAATATTATATATATTTTTTAGACTGTTACTTTTAAAATTAATTTTATTAAGCTATAATTTTATGTACAATAAAATAAACCTATTTTATGCATATAATTCCATGAGTTGTGACAAATATATACACCTGTGTAACTATCACCACCACCAAGAACATTTCTATTGTCCCAAGAAGCTCCCTTGTACTTTCTTTGTCTTCAGTCCTGTCCCCTTATCCCCAAGCAACCACTGATCTACTCTCTGTCACTACAGATTAGTTTGCATTTTCTAGAACTTTATATAAATTTTAGAACTGGATTATCAAATAGTTCCTTTTTATTGATGAGTGACATTTAGGTATATGATAATTTATTTAGTCATTCATTATATTTATGAACAACTGAAAACAGATTCTAGGCTACAAAAAAAGAAGATTTTATAATAACTTGGAAGGCTTAAAATGCTGGAGTAAGCATTATCATGTTACTTAATATTTGGTAGGCCTATAATCAAAGATAGTAGGAAACTACATCTTCAGGAGGGCAAATAATTTGCCAAATGTCACAGCTGGTCCCCGGTCTGCCCAATTCTAAACTTCTTAACCACTATGCTGTCTTAACACCTGGTACAGGGTTTGTGGGATTTGTGGACATAGGAGAGTCCCATTTTTCCTAATGTTTAAAGTGTTTAAACATTATGTTTAAAAAGACATAGAAGGAAGAGTTTAGAAGTTTAAGAGGCCAACCAAGAGTTTTCCTTCTCCACACTTATGGGATTTGGTAAACTGTTAGTGCTCAGCATTTAGAATAGACTCTAACCAGCTCTCTGCTAACCTCTTGGGAATAGATCCTAAGTCCCCAGATTTACTAGGATCTTGCCTATATAACTAGTTTGCCAGAACCAGTTTTTCTTTTCCATGAGATAATCTTAGCAAATGTTACAGAATACAATGTGAAAAGGGAACATCAGAAGCTAATCTAGGAAAGTGAAGGGTCCTTTCACATCAATGCTATCCAGAAGAGCCTCTTGCCTGAGTTCAACTTCATTTCATGTTAATAATCCCTTAGTCAGATCTTAGAATGTCATAGTATCTTTCTCTCTGGCCACATTCTCAATGAGTTATTTTGCTCTTGAAATTAAGAAAGACTAAGAAAGAAATGATCCTGGTTAATCAAGGAGGAGCTACTTTAAGAAATGAGAATCTCACAGATCTGACTGTTCGGTCATGTCTGAAATTGGTCCCTTTGCAGCTCCCTGTCTGATGATATGCACCCTATGAAAGGCTCCTTTCTACATATAGCTGTCTCAGGGAATCAATCTTTCCTGAATCAATCTTTCCTGACTGTATCTTTGCCTCTGCAACTTGCTCAGTCTAGTTTGCCTCCCACCGAAGTTCTTCCTTTCCTGTGGTTCCTGTTCCATTTTTGCTTCGCCCTTGAGACTTAACACTTTCAATTGTCTTTTTGGTGCCCTACCTTTACTGATGCTATCTGGTTCCCCTTTTCCAGTCAGTCCTCTCTCATTTCTTTATGCATTTCTAGGAACTTGCCTAGAAGGAGGGTTTTAATCTTCAGATCAGGGTTCTAGATGCTCTTTTTGGTCCTTGTTCCCCAGGAGCCCATGCTTGCAACTGTGGCTCCCAAGTAGCGAATTCTCTTATAGCTAAGGGGCTTCTTTCTTGGCAAATTGAAATACGTCCCAATTCCCTAAATCTAGCCCTTTGCTGTCACTCTCTGCTGCCCTCCAGCGGCTGTCAATAGGATGCAGGGGTTAATAGATTCAAGGCCTGGCTCTTTTGCCCTTTCCCTGGCCTGTGAACACTTGTTCACTAGTAGGACACTAAGGCAGTGCAGTTAATGGAGACAAGATTTGTGTTCAGAACCTATTAGGCTTTAAGTTCCGCCAGAACTACCACAACAGCCTTTGATACTACTGCTAGTCCCAGGGAAATTCACTGGTGATGACTCCCTTGTCCTTTCTCCTGAGGATGTGATTACCTCAGAAATTTACAAATTCTAGGTTTGTGGGTATGCAGATTCACGCTGCGTGTTGAGGTACCTACCTCTAAGGCTTGGCTTGCTGGGAGAAGCAGAGAGCAGTACAGAGCTTTGCTCTAGCCCCGGCAGCACGCCTCACAGCTTACCTCAGTCTCTCTTACAATATAGCATGAGAAGACCACCAACGCTGCCCATGAGGAAAGGGAGAAACTGACTTCCTAGCTCTTCCCACAAGAGCTGAAATGGAATGAAACTCTAGCCTCTGAATGGACAGACTTTGCTATGAGGCTATCCAGAGTGCTGCTGGCACCATGCCCACTTTAAAAGTGACAGTCATTCCATTGGAGCAAAGGCGTAGAAGGTTGTTGCAGACTGGACTCACACTTCTGGAAAAAGTCCTTCTAGCATCCACTGGAAAGGCTGTTTGATGCTCTGTTGGAACACCTAAGTGGCAGAGCTCTGCCTCTGGGTAAAAGTATTAAACGATTCTGTTGACCAAGCTTTAGATTAGACTTCCCATCTAACCCAAGACTGTGCCAATATGGGTTGACAACAACAGTGGATAATGTTAACCTGGGGGGCCCATGAGTCAAAGGCCAAACCCAATGTAATATTCATAGGAAAATATATCCAAAGTCTGGTGTTTTGTTTCCTGCCACCCAAAAGACTACCCACAACTGCTCCTAACTAAAATCCTTCACCCACTGCTTGTCTGCCATTAATAAGGGCCCTGACAGGGTCCATAGTGCCTGTCATTCATGAGTCAGCATTTCCAGACTCATAAACTCCAAAAAGGAGGATCCTCAAAGACGCTCAGAAGCTACCTCTTTACCAAGCACAAATGTGCAAAGAACCAAATGTTTGCCACTCACATTCCTGCTAAGTGGCTATGCTTCCTCTCTGAGGAAAAGCAAAGCCCCTGGAAAATACACACGGGTATTCATCAGACCTTCCACCTTCCTTTCAAGAACCCCAATTATTCTTCATTGTGAAAAATCAATGTGGAATCTACCTCTTATAAGCTATCATGATCTCAGTGTGGCTAGCATCCACTACTAATATTTGCACCTTCTCCTTTGACTTCTAATCTCTTGAAAAAACTCCATGAGACTTTAGAAATCAGACTTCCAAACTGCTAAAGTGATCTCCACAGTGAGAGGATAATAAATAGAAAATGGCCTTCCTAACATGCTGTGATGTCATTTGGCCCATTTTCCTAGCATTTATATGACATCTTATGTGATTTTCTATACCGAAGACTTGTACTCTGCTTGGATATTATTTCGTGAGATCCTGGTCTGGAAAAAAAATGGATTCTGTATTAAAAAAGAAAAAAAAAAGCCCTGAGACAATTTTTGAGCTCACCTCCTCTCTAGTTAAGAGGTTGTTATGAGGTGAGACAAAGTTTCAGCAGTTTTAGAATAGACTCTCCTCCAATCAACCAAAGGTGTTTCGTAAATCTCAGAATGTGTCACGTATTACTGGTAATTCCTTCTATGAATGTTCCGTGATGGCCCAGTTATAATGTCCCAAGCAAGGGAAGGAAAGAGACCTCATTCGCAGTGGCTGCAGCAGCATCCCAGTGGCTGAAGCCCTTATTTATCCAGGCTCCATCCCGTGTGTGCTGATCCAGCCTTGACTTAGATGAGGTCAAAAGTCGAGCTCAGTGGAGTCTATCCTCAGTAATGTTCCTATTTATATATTTTACAGAACCAGGCCCAAAGGTGTTAGCTTTCCCCTGCTCAGGAACAGGAGTTATTTGCTGTCAGAGCTTCCTTTGAGGTTAAAGGTATCATTCTGAAGGTTATTGCTGTCTGCCAAAACAACTTGGGCAAAACAGTTTTGTCACAACAACCAAAAAACCCTACTTTCAAAAACCAAAGGACCACCTTTTGAAGCGTTTCAGGCTGACCATCTTATTTATGCCAGGCTGCCAAATCATAGCTATAAGTTCTTTGCTGAAAGTCTGTGTATCAGTGTACAACAGACTTGGCCTTGCCCTGGGGATCTTGCCAGAAAGTTCTGCAGCTATTCCTAAAATTGACCAATATGGCATCAATACAAAACAAACAAACAAACAAACAAAAAATCTAGACCAAGTGGCATCCCCTTGGAGCATGAAGGCCACCTGAGGGGAGATTTTGGCAAGAGCAGAACGTTGAAAAGGCCTGCTTTATAAGCACAGGCAACTACACAAGAATGGGAGCTCCCAAGGGCAGTGTGATTCACTGCACCGTACCAAGTACACCAGTGTACCCACTGTAACAGTGCTAGGCATAGTGCTCAATGAATGAATGAATACGTTCTGATTGGGGCGGTCTCTATCTATATCCAAGTGTTCACTATGCCTACATTAAAACATGGACTACGGTCTGCAGGAACCTTTAGTAACTCTGTATCAGCAAAAGAGATCTGTGTAGGTAGTCTGATATTATTACTTTAACTTCTTTTAACCACCAGATGCCTTCAGGATATGATGACTCTGGATTTCATTTCTGAAATGACATCTAACCACATATACACGCTACCATACCAGTAGTGCAGACGATCTCTTCCAAGATAATGTGCTTAATGGCTTAACCCATTCCTTCTGACCCCACCATCCACATCAGTCGTAGCAATGACATCTTCCAATTCCATGAGTTACCAAGCTATTTGATTTCTGACTCCGGTGCAAATGACTCCCAATTTTACAGGCCATTATTTATTCAAGATCATACATAATCTGGAGGTCAACAGAATACTTCAAGTGAGCACTTGGAGAGTATTTCTACTAACATTACTGGTCCAGACACTTTACTACTAGAGGATTTGCGGATTTGCATACCACTCTGTCTTCCTCCACTAAGAACATCCTTTCACAAAAATATTCCCTTATTGACTCTCCCCACACCTCTCGTTTCCTCCACCATGACTCCTTGGCAACTGCTCAGGAAACACTTGGGAAAAGTACAGGTCACCCCCTCCCCAAAACCCCAGGTTACGTTACAGCAGGTTAAAAACCAATATTAAGAAGTACATGTGGGAAATGGCTTTCTTTGTGTTAAATACAGCTTAACCATTGCGCTGAAAAAATAGAAGACCACCACCTGAGGCCTTGTAAGATGTGAGCCTGCCCTACCCTGACCCAGGTCTCCCTATGTAGTCTCCTAGTTAGGGCTTGTTTAGACTGGTTAAGGAGAAACATTAAAAAAGAAATTCTATTTACTATATATCATTTTGTTATGTGCCGTATCGGACAAATTCAGTTTTGATATCAATGGGTATCCTACGGAGGTTAAAACATAAATGGTTATTAAGCAAAGTTAACATTTTTCCACAAGAGCCAAGAGCAGTCAAGCAAAGAGGGAATGTCCCTCTTTGTGGGCATGTTGTTTATTAGACTCGCAGGCAGGGCAAAAGAAAAGAGCAGAAAATTTGATTCCAAAACCAAAATTTCATTGAATCGGATCAAGACAGGCTGGAGAATAGGAAGGGCAGTTGTACACAGTCGGGTTCTTGGGCTGTTCTCGGGTCTGCACACCTGATACTAGCTGACAGCACTGACTTCACCACTGCTTCTAACAGGAATAAAACATCAGAATTTGTTCGACATTGCCAAAGAAATATACAATTACTTCTCTCAGGTCCTATACTTGTTTTTAAGGCAAGTTAAGTGCCTGCAATGGAAAATGCACCGTGTTTACTTTAGACCGAAGGTTTAGAAATCGGGGAATAACTGGCCTAGGGGGAATGTCACCAGCTCCATCTAAAAAAAGCCATAGATATCTTGGGATGGCTTTGCTGTTTAAGAGTCGTTGCCAACAAGCTCCATTCAGGAGATCTGATGCAATGTCACAACTGAGTTCATTCAGCTCTATAAACACTTAGTATATCGGAAGTAAATAACAGTCGGGGCCAAGGAACAGAAAATAACGTTACTGAAGAAAAGAACCCATTCAACTTTTCCTGTTGGTCAAATAGGTAAGGTGAACAGCCAGAAATTAAATGAGTGATGTAAATAATTAATTAATCTGGGGGAGTTAAGACTCCCTCACAATGAATGGGAATAACAAAAAGGTGAAATGTTCCGGGGTGGCCCACAATAAGCAGGGTTTGATGAGAAGTATAGGACATTAAAAACAAAACAAACAACACAAAACAGAGGTCCATGAGGATGCTGAACAGTAAAAGGAAAGAAGAAGAGAAGTTAAGAAACGGGAGCTTAAAGAAATTAGTCTAAGACTTAAAAGAAGGAAAGATAGTCGAGATCCTAGTTAAATTGACCCCCATCTGTTCTTAAACAAAACTTAAAACTGGCTATTTTCTATGCTTAAAACACTTTCCTCTCTCACCAATGCCTGGCTTTCTTTCAGCTTAACTTTCCACTTTTTAAATGATATATTTTAACAACTACTTAGGTTCACAAAGACCTCTCCACTCTAAGGCCCCTTTCTGCATTTATAGATACATCGTTTGTATAAAGGTCTTTCATCCCAACCAGAGGATAAGTTAAAGTCGATTTTCCCACTTCTTGACTCTGGGCTGGCCCTGTAACCAGCTCTGGCCAACAGAATGTGGTGGGAATGATGGTTTACCAGTTCCAAGTGTAGACCTCAAGGGGCTTGCACATTTCCCCTTGCTCTCTTGGAACCTGACAATGTGTCACGTGATCAAGCCTGGGTCAGGCAGCTGGCGGATGAGACATCACATGGAGCAGAGAACAGTCAGTCTAGCTAAGGCATCCTAGACCAGGCAGTCCCTAGACAATCTAGTGCTGGACCTCAAGGTACGAGTGAGACCGCTGAACCTATCCTGATTGCCAATCTGTAGAAACTTGAGTTAAATAAATCGTTCTTCTATTAAGACAACACGTTTTGGGGTGCTTTGTTATGCAGCAAAACATACTGAAATAACTGAAACATACACAATGGCTCCATCCTTCCAATGTAATACTTATTACAGTGTGACTTATATTAAAATTAAGTATTTGCTGATCAGCTCTTTGTTCCTGGAGGACAGAGACTGTATTATATTCATTTGTGTACTCCCACAGCACCTGGGTGGTGCTTTGTTCACCCTAGGCACTCAGTGTGGTAAGCCGACACGAAAATCAACTGAAGTTCAAATTCTCATGTTCATCAGCACTATGTACTTAATGCTTAACAACAGAAGAAAAACACAAACTATAGCACTATTAAAGAATCAAATCACTACTGAGAATCTACTATTGGCCTTGTATTCTAATTACAATTATGAAGCATTAAGGGCTGGCAATGACTAGTACTTGGAATGCACGCACCACTTCAAGATTGTTAATAAACAAGCCCTTTAGGGTGTCCTTGTCAAGATTTCACATTAACCCAAGTTTGGATTTTGATAAAATTTGCACACATATTTGACATATGAATGTGAAGTTGTAGTGCAACCCTACTTTTATGAACTTAGAAGTTTAAAAGCATAAAGTGGCAAAGGAGATTTTGATTTGCACTGTCTAATTCACATTATTATCAACAGCAGGCTTTCTATGCCCAGAAGTCTGACAAATGAGATAAGTACGTTCATGGGCATTAACTATGAGGTGCTGTACACTTGTAAAACATCATGAAAGCTTGTGTATTCAAAATGTCATTTCACTCTTTTCCTTACGAATTAGGAAACTGAGAACAGACAGGACAGGTGGGAGAAAATGAATAGTTTTGCTGTCCATATCTGATTTGCTTCCTAATTGAATTTCTATAGCTTTTAAATGACACTCTACTATTATAGTCTATACAGAGATGATCTCATCCAATATTCTATGTTTTGATTATTTTAAAAATTATCGTTCACTTGATAGTGTCTGAAACACTCTGAAGCAGGAGGACATGAGAGCATGATCAGAACAAGTATGCCCATAAACCAGTGAGGCAAATACGGTCGATGACAGCAAAAGAAGACCCCTGCTGCCCTGCGACTATGGTGTCCTGCATGGGCCTATGCGCTGTAACTTGCCCTAACTTTAACTTCTTCCTTTAACTTCTGCCATGCCTGTTTAATTTTGTTATCTCAGACTAATGAAGGGCACGATGATGAAATCAGTTAATAAGCTAGAAAACCGAATCAGGACCGAAAGCGGTTGGGACCGGCTAGAATGATAAAAATCTGTGTTGTTAATAATATGAAAGAAAAATTAAATCAACTGTAGAAGAACTACATGAGGAACGGGTGACGGTGTTACACGTGACAAAGACTCAGCTACTAGCAGAAGACACTCAATAAAGCAGGAGGCAAAGCCTGTCCCCAGACGGTGACGCGCTAGTAACAACGTAAGGAATCAAAGGGGCCGAGTTAAGTGAGACGGATTTTAGCCAACTTAAGAAATATCTTTCTAATAATCAGACTGTCCTAAGGTGGACCTTGCTGGTTTGGGGCAGTGAGTTCTCTTCAAGGGGGATACGCAGGCACATTCTGGGTGCCGTGCAGGGTTTCAAGGATCAAGCCAAAGGTTATACCGCATGATTTTTAAAACTGACCCCCAACCCCCAAATTCCATAACTCTATTACAGGATTCCGAAGGGAACATGCAAAAGGACAATATACTCAAGGACACTTAATTGTGCATCATTCGCGGTCAAGATATCTCCTCTGGAGATGTACTCTGAGGTGCTCTCCTTATGGTCTGAACATCTCCATAGCCCAGAAGTCTCCTTCTAAAAGGGTGCTCAGCTAAAATAAGTTATGAGAACAACTAAGAGGGACTGCAAAGAGATTAATATTTGCAGCATGGGACATGGAGGGATCATTTTTCTCACAATGATCTAACCTACCGGAGGCCTGCTGCTGACGAGCCTCAGCCTGGGAACTGGGGAAGTTTTTCAAATGATCTAGGTTAGAAAAGTTTAAGCTGTTTTAACAGAGACAGCCATAACTAGAAATTGGGTGACAGATTCAATAGGAAGAGGCATACTCTTCTTATTATTGAATTTTGGAGTTGGGGTTTCTCCTGCTAAAATATCATAAAAGGACCTCTGAGAACAGAAATGCGATGGCAAATCGGAACTTCAGCGTGAACAGCGGTGCTGAGAGCTCACAAGCATTTGAGCATTCATCCCCGGCTCAGATCCACCTCATTTTGGCTGTGCTTTCTAACTTACTCCCTTAGTTAACATTTTCTGCGAACACTAGTTGCTTTCCATAGGGACCAAAACCACAAACTAGAGAGAATGACCACGCTTCCTTCTCATGAATAGTAAGAAAGGAAAAATTTTTCCTTGGGTATGTCTCTCCAATGAAATTCAGTGTCTGCTTTCCAAGAAAAGCCAATCGGCTCAGAAGTTTCTGAGAAGAAACAGGGAAGAAAAGTCCCAACAGATAACACTCCATAAAATGCTAAAGCAAAAATCCCCCTCTTTCAGCCTCACGTCCTCCAAGGGGTTAAAACCTGTGTCTGTTGAGTTGCTGAATCCACAGGTGGAAGGTCTTAAGTGTGCAAAGAGATACTCAGCTCCATTTGTGACCATGCTGGGAAAGCCTTTATGTGTAAGAGAACCCCCACCTCGGCCCCCAAATATTAAGTTGACACACGTTTCTGGGACGCGGCCTGAATCCTCAAACTTTGGCGGTCTATAGAGACACAATTTTCTGTTTTCTGCTTAACAGGGCTTTCCAGAATTGTCATCAGATGACAGATTACACCACCCATCCACAAGGATTCAGGGGTAGCTCAGGCCATCCATTATGGGTTAAAAGCTGTTCCAGCATGAATCGAGTCACAGTGGTAAGGAGACTACCAATACAAGGGGTCCTATAGCTTTAAGAAATACTCTGGGCATCTAAAAGTTTTCAGAATGCAAACTATGTCAGCTCTGAAAACAAGAGGCACTGCATCATTATGGCAGGAGAAACAAAGCCAGCCCCCTTTTTAAAACAGACAAAAAAAAAAAGATTGTTTTAATAGGAGAGAAGCATCAGTCATTGATTCTTACTTCATTCACACTTTCTATCCAACCCCATCCATCTTCAGAGTGAAGAGATGACAGAGCCCAGTTAACTCTCTCCCTCTTTCGGCCCCCGCCCATCCTGTTCCTCTCCACCCAAAACACCAAGGCCTACCAACCTACCCATTTCAATCCGCAAGCAACAGCCCTATAGAACGACTCTTTCTATCCGATGGGCTTGCAAAAACTCAGGTACGCCTGAGTCCCGGCTTTCATCAACATTGCTTTAATAGGGTTGCCCGTCAGGCTAGCATGACTGGTCGGGGCCTTTGCTAATCACCTTCTAAAACCACCACTTAGTCACTCATGGCTGACCACATGCTACAAAGGAGGGGATGGGAAGATGTAAGGGAACAGAAAAAAGTCAACAAGCCAAACCAACAATCCAGAATGTAAAATATTTCATTTTTCTTAAATGCTGCCGCCCTCATTCTATCTGCAAACAAAAGTCCTCCGGGCAGGCAGTCTCTGCATCAGTGCACCTGCTAGCATTGGTTTGCCGAGTTATCTTTCTGCTGTGTCTGCAAAAGCCAACTATAGCACAATGGGTCACATCACTTGAGGGTCACTTGAGTCCCTCTACTCTCTGGGTCCCTCCTCCCACCTCCTGCCTTCCCTTCTACCCACAAAACCTTTAACTCCACCATAGCTAAGGATCCCAGATAGCTAAATAAAAGAGGTGGCCTCAAACACAGGGAAAAACCCTTAGGTCTCCAGTGTGAATCGCCAACGCCAATCCCCCTCCCCTCCCCTTTTCCTTAAGACCTGATGGTCTTCAGTCACACATCTTAAAAGAAAAACAAAAAACAAAAACACAAAGACTTACTTGTCTCAAGTCGATGAAGGCCAACTGCAGCGTGTCCTCCTGGAACCCAGGCACCGGGCCGGATCTGGCAAACTCTGTGGGAAAGAAAAGAGGATAAAAAGCGCCTTTAACTAACCATGGACAGGGAGATTGGCAGACGGATGACAGGGAAGACAAGAGAGGCTGGGGGAGAGGAGGACCAAGCTTCTAAGGAGTCATGTCTCTCTCCCTTCAGCTTCTTTGTTTGCCCTTCAAAATTCGTGTCATCAAAACACCATTAATTCCAGCATCCTGACAGCAAGGAAACTGTACTAATTCGACCTGAAATTTATTCCCATGAGCCGCGCTGGGCTTCAGAGTATTTGTTTTGTGAATGGACAAACAACTTGCAAAGGAGGAGGGAGTGGGGGAGAGAAAAAAGTTTTTCCTCTCAACACAATAAAATCTTCAGCTGTGAAACTCTTTTCAGTTCCGAAAGCTATTTATATTTTAGATCGCTGAAGGAATTTTCTAATTTCACGCCTGTCACCTCATTCCCCAAGCATTTATCAAAAAATATTCCCTGCCACATCATTAATTATTCCCTCACTGATTATTTGTATTATCTCATGACTGCATTATTGCCAACACACACACACACACACACACACACACACACACACACACACACACACCCAGCAGAAGCTGTCCCGATCCACTGCTTGGCTCTTGAGCAAAGGAGCATTTGCAGATATGAAAAGGCCCATCTGAATAAATCTCACTGCAAAAGCTTAAGGAACATTTGCACATGTTCATCCTACTAGCGTATTCTTTGTCCTTGACTTCTACTTCTTTCCCACTCTTGAAAATTCTTTTTTCTCTTCCCGCTACCCCAATTTAGTCTTAGGTCAAAGAGACCACATGAATGCTATTTGCAATTTACAGTAGCGCCTTGGGTACATCAGTTTATGACTCTGACTTCTACATCATTAACAAGAAGGTAACTGTACGGGGCTACAGGGACAAACACGAGGAACAGTTAAGAATGTCAAGTTTTATCGTCCCTAAGCCCAGCTTATTATGAAATCAAAAGGTCTTGTTTAAGCTCCCTACACACATGCACACCCGTGCATGAGCGCGCGCGCGCACACACACACACACACACACACGCCCCATGCAGAGAGAGAGAAAATTCAAGAGCTGGACAGTTACTATGTCTTGAATTCTCTCCGTAAAGCCGAAGTGTGATAGACATTTAACATCAATCTACTATTTACCTCAGAAACAACTCAAGTCTTGGCTCAAAGCAAATATGAAAAGGAATGTTTTCCTTTCAATTATGTTTTTCTCTAGGAATGAATTTAAGAAATTATACAGACTCGGTATCATACTTTTCTTTTGAAATGAGATAAAATCCATCAAGATATTTGCATAAATGCCTGGAAAATTACTTGCAACGTCCAGTAGTTGGCTAGATTTAAATTATGATTTGTGAACAATTATAGGAATTCCTGTTTTTTAAAAATATTTTCCATCTGGGGCTTCTTAGACCTAATAGGTTTTCATAACATCCTTGTCCCACTTAAAAAAATAATGCTAACATGTTAAGTTGCAGGGATTATGGAAACGTCATGTGAAACGAAATTTAATACAATTTATTAAACTAATATATAGCACAGACGTATTCTACAACCATACACAAATACTCTTATTTTAGACATTTCCACAAAAACGACTTGTAAGTGGAAGGAGAGAAACTGTATTTAGCATGATTAGCAGCATTAGGTTTTGATTTGCATTGAAAAGAAAATTCAAGTGCATTTGTAAGTTAACTCTATCCTATTACAGCCCAAATGATTCAAGTTTTAGAAGAGTGAAATCCTACAGCCGCACAAATACTTGATGAGGGCCATGTTAATAGAAAACCTGACACACGCCGTCCTCCATATCTTACAACAGCCATTACACGTGCTAACCTTGTAGAGAGCGGCTGTTCAAGTCCGATGGACGATTTTCCCATACTCTGCTCTTACAGAAAGCAGTTCTTTGAATTATAGCCACAGCCTCTCTTTTGGACAGCCTTGACCGTCAGTGGTCAGCTTAAATAAGCTTCCCGTGCTGGGTTCATCCCAGGTCGGTAGCTTTCCCCCATTGCCCCTGCATCAGCCAAGGCGACGCTGCATCATTTGAGGTACCGAAGTTCCACTGTCAGTAGGAACCTTTCTTGAGTCAAAAGTAGCGACTATCAAGGTGTTCTGCTTACCTACACATGTCCAACTCAACACAATTACCCTGTGATACGTGGGTTGAATGCCTGAGAGCTGGCTACCCATTCTCACATCTCCTTCTTGAGCATGCTCCCTGGGACCAAGGGATGACACTGCCGAAACCACGCAGGAATCCAGATGTGATACAGATTTAGTTCCCAGAGTCTCACTTTATAGGCCTCATTTTTATGACACACTGAATCTTCCAGGTTCCCAGAGGACATAATGGCTTTTTAGATTTGATTCTGCTTTTATAAATCGAAGGGAATCAAAGAGTGACAAGTGCATGAAGGTATGGCCAAGTACAGAGATTGAGTTCACATGCAGTTTATGGAAATGTTTGATTACTGGATATTGAACTTCACGTTTGTATTTTTTCCCATTGTTTCATGTGTGTCATTCTTGTCTTCTCATGTAGATAAGTAAACCCCTTAAGGATGAGGACCATATCGCTGAACCTAACAAGTATCTGAAATAGTAGATGTAAAACAAACACTCATATTAATTAAATAAGGTACAAAACCAGCAAGATTCGTTAACCACACATACTCTTCACCACCAATGAAAATCTTCGGATTGCAATAGGTAGTGTGTCCTTAACATGAGTATCAATAAGCCTGCTTTAGGAATTGGTGAGTTCTTTAAAATTACGTGCACAATGATTGAGGGGATGGGTTTTGAGGTGATAAATAGCAGAGTTTGAGCCCAAGATACTAGGTCTATGGGCACGGGCAAATTACTTAATCTCCTTAAAGCATCAATGGCTTTTTCTCAAAAATGAAGAAAACAGTGCATTCCTTATAGTGCTGCTATGAGGATTAAATGAAATAACACATATAAAGCAGCTGGCAGAGTGCCTGGCATATCATAATTGATTATCATTACAATTAGTTTTTTGTGTGAATATACGGTTCTCTGGGAAGAAGGTTCATAGCTTTTACTGAATTCTCAGAGGACTGGTGACCAAACAAAAGTTTAAAACACGCTGTTTATATACCCAGGACGAAACATTAGAAATGATTCAGCTACCGTTCAGTGATGTGTTAGTGAGTTGGCACTGCAAATTTATTTACAGGCAAATAGTTACGTCTTTCACTTAAAGGAAGCTGATATGACTAACAGTATGTTAACCACAGCACAGTGATTTTTATTGGTGTTATTTAAGAATTTCAATAAATGCATAAAATGGATCTCCTCTAATTTTCTGACTCAATATACCTTTAAAAACATGACTGTTCTCCTAGAGTTAATTAAAGCATAAGAAAATGTGAATATTTTAAATAAATGAACATTTGTATATATAGTCCGATTCCCACTCTATAAAATACAATATGCACAGAAAACATGACAGTAAGTACTCATTTCATAATGTTAACGGAAGCTGTTACAGATTGATTACAAGAGAGCTTTATTCTTCTTTATATTTTATAAACTTTTAAAATGAGTACAGACCACTTTCATAATCAAAGAAAAGGAAACAGAACACACACACTTATGCCAAAATTACTTAGTGGTGCTGATTTAGTTATACTTTCTCTAGTGACGAGAGAATAACTTGTTCAAGATTTAGCATTACAGGCAACTGGGATTGGTCTGCACACCCGAATTCCCAGAGGTTGCTCAACAGAAAGAGAAGAAAACTACACATTGGAGGGGGGCAAAGAGCCCCAGTCTATGTAACAGGCTGATGCCTAGACAAATTGATCCCATGTACACACAAGAAGCCTCTCTTTAGCGTGCCAAATGGAAATCTTCCTTCTTTTGAAGTCAAAAAGGGGTACAAGTACGCCATCATGACTAAGTAGAACCAATGTACATATGGGACACAATGGACAAGTCCCTTTGGGACTTATCTCTAGATTCCAAGATCTGTAAGAGGTTTTCAGTCTCCAAGGGCTTCCAAAGCCTGAAGTTCTGTAGAGTAGCCAAAGTATCGCGAGACTAGATGGTGCTTGCTCTATTTCAAACAGACCCAAACCCGGGCCTTTGACCAGTATGTGTTACTTAGGGGCTGAGTCAAGGTTCCAGTGAGGCTGGGAAGAAAGCTTCCTCTTCAAAACTTGGTTCAAATTAGTAGTGCTCCTGACTACCACTGGCGGATTTTCCAGAGGGCTCTGCTCTGCCCAGCAGCTCTTTCCTGCCCTTGTACTATCACTGGTAGGGACTCTCGGAGTCAAAGCTGCCATCAGGGCTTGACTCCAAGAACCAATTTGCAAATGTGAAAAATCTTTTAATGATGAAACTGCCAACTCATTGAAGTTTATAAAGGAAATCTTTTCATTAAAAAAAAATAATAAAAAGGAGGTGTAAAAGTTACAGAAAAGAAGGTATATTGTTAAGTGAAGGTACAAGTGGGGAAAGAAAATCACACAAAGTATTTTACTTACCAAATATTCAACATTCCTTCACATTCTTATGTATACTTAAGTCTCTGAGATTTGGCAATCATTTTTAAAAACAATATTTATTTCTCAAAAATATCCAGTAGGTTTACATTCCTAATAATCTTCATATTAAAAATTACCAAAAGAGAAGAAGAAGGGATGCCATTAATTTCAAAATGCTTTCTAGACTTTTTGAAGGCTGATCTTATAATCAACTAACACTATCACTTAGAGGGGGAAGGAAAAAAAATTTTAAATAAACTTTAAAATTATCTGGTACATTCACATTTGACTGAAGAAAAAAAATTATAAACACCATAGAACCCTAATTAAAATAAAATGGTAGAATCAGATTAGAAGGGGCTTTGAGAAAGTCAAAATGACAGTCTACAATCTGTACATCTAGATAGGACATCAGGGAGCTTATCAAAAGCAAGTTGGGAGAAACAAAATAAAATTAGTTCTTCTGAAGTGACTCAAGGGGAACAATCATGTTTTTAAGGGTGTACTGAGTCACAAAATTACAGATCTATTTTATGCAAATCGTCCACGGAACAAGAACAATTTTTGAAAGAAGAAGAGCAACAAGGTAAAATTTATTTCAGAAAAGCAAACTAGTACAATATTTGACAAATAGGTTAAACAGTAATTGTTGGAGAAAACCACAATTGGTTTACATAAGAGGAAGTTGAAAAGACAGGGGGCAAAATTGTAACCAGAGGTCCCTGGATACCGTCGTTTACTTTTGCTCCCAGCGAACGTCCAGGTCGGACAACAGACAAGACAGCATCACCAGCCCTCACGGAAGTGATTCGAGGTTTGGTTCTGGCCAAAACGCCAGGTGAGAAAGAAAACGCTGTACCCAGGAGCCCAAAGTATGTTGGCTACTTGTTTATACCTTAGGGTCACGTCAGGTCACATGTGGGTTTTGTGGGATTGAAAAAATAAGAGCCGCTGTTGCTGTATTCACATAATGGTTTCCTGGTCTCTGGCTCCCTGGAGCCGCAGGTAAGGGGTGTGCCAGACCTCGAAGCGTGGCTCTGGGGAAGCTAACCCCTTCTTGCATCACTTCACAGTAGCTCCACTAAGCTAATTACAGAGAGGAGCTGATAGACTCCGCAGGGAATCCACTCAGGGCCCTGCTGGTCAGAGAAAGGTCGGCCAGAACATGAGGAAGTAAGAACGAAGGAGACAGATATCCAGGAGACAGGAAAAGGAGGGTGGGAGGGAAAAAACACCTTGCAGATGCTACTGACTCTTGTGTGGAAGTGTGCTCCCACGGACATGGGATCATAAAAACCAGACAGCGTTATTTAGCCAGGGTAGGACTCTGGGCTGCACATGATTCTCTGCTTTTTCACACCTTACGTATGTAACTCACTACATCTCCCACCCCAAGAAGGGCAGAGGAGAGCACAGGCTAACTCGAATGGATTCTCAAAGTTCTGGGAGAGAAACCTGATGAAAAGTGATGATATTAAAATCTGATTGCAAATGTCAAACCGGTACTCCAAACAGATTTACAAATGACTATTAAGTTCAATTTTCCAAGCTCCTTTTGCCCTGAAAGACCACGGAAAGCTAGGACAGAGAGAAGTGGCTTTTTAATTAGGAAAGAATTAATCTCCCATACGCGAAGAAACGGCCCCCAGCAAGAAGGAACTTCCATGCTGCTGCTAAGTAAGCAGGCCAATCAATCTCCACCTGGCTGTCCCCAGACCGCACCGCTGAGAGGAGAGGAGGGTCCTGGCACTTGCATGACTGGTGTCAGTGACAGCACACATTCACCTGGAGAGAAAAGCTGTTGCATGAGGAGTAAACCTAAAAAGCAGAGAAGCCGATCTCTACTTCTTATTTAACATATAAGAAGAATCAGTAAACAGTTTCATGAAATTGGTTAGCTGACTCTAGCAAAGCAAACTAAAAACTACATCTGTTCAAGATTGAAAAGACGGTGATGATGTAAGTTCCTACCATTTCATGAAGTCCAGGGGGCACTGGGTGATTTATGGAAATAAAGTGCTATTCTTTGTCTGAAGAAAGAATACTTTAAATGAGGGATAGGAATCCTTAGCTGCGGTCACTACATTAAACAGAGTGACTTCTGCATTGTGCGGTTCTTTGCAGAGGAAGAAGGGCTCAGGAAAGTCAAGAGCTTCACGAATGACAGAACAATGTCATGCCACGTGGCAGTGGACTTTACCTTAATATTCCACAGAAAAATAACAGCCAAAAACAGAGCAAGAGCTGACGTAGGACTCGAGCGTACAGCCTATAATCCTAAAGCGGAAGGAAGCGTTTGTAACCACTGAGGACTTCTACGGATGGGAAAATTAGGGCCCAAAAGGTTAAGTCAGTGACCTAGTTAGAGTCTGATCCTTCTATTATTTCAATATGCATCCCCCACCTGGAATGTCCAAAAACAAATATTCACTTTACATTTCCTTTATATGCATATGAAATATTCCTTCCCATGTATTTATAGTTAGGAATAATAAAATCATAAAAATATACAGATTTGTACAAAGTCATAATTTTCCTCTGAAGTTCCTGAATGCTTCACCATTTTGCAAAAAAGGGCCAATTTCATAATATATCTTTTAAAATTATGGTGAAAAGAAGCTTCTTCCAATTAGCAATCAGCAGTGCTTCTGTGTATAATCTCTGGAAAGCTGAGGATCTGCCATGAGAGAGGTGGGCTTCCTGAGAGAGAGATGAGAAAGACTAGTGCTCTGAAGTAGTAACTTTATATCCTTGACATTTTTGCTGTGCTTTTAAGGACTTAATTTTATCCATGTGTTTGTTCAGCACTGATGATTCTGCTGTACGAACATATACATAGAGCTGTGGCTAACGGAAATTTTACAGAAGGATTTTGAGAAGGATTCTGCAGGTCATTTAACATAACAGCGAAAATCAATTTTCTAGAAAAGCACTGTCCAAAAAGAAACGCAAGCCCCATGTGTAATTTTAGAATTTCTAGTAGACACATTAAAAACAGAAACAAAATAATTCATTTTAAAATTAATAATATATCTTGTTTGACCCAATATATATATATATATAATATTTCACTTTTAACATGAAACTAATATTTTAGGGGCACCTGGGTGGCTCAATCAGTTAAGTGGCCGCCTTCAGCTCAGTTCATGATCTCAGGGTCCTGGCATCGAGCCTCACGTTGGGCTTTCTCCTCAGCGGGGAGTCTGCTTCTCCCTCTCGCTCTCCTTCTGTATTCTCCCTCTCTCTCTCTCTCTCTCAAATAAATAAATAAAATCTTAAAAAAACATGAAACTAATATTTTAAAAATTATTCATGTTTGGGGCAGCTGGCTGCCTCAGTTGGAGAGCATGTGACTCTTGATCTCAGAGTCGTGAATTCAAGCCCCACATTGGGTATGGTGTCTAGTTTAAAAAAATTATTCATTTTTTTTTCAAAATTCGGTATGTATTTTACATTTACAGCACATCTCCTTTCTGACTAGCTACATTTCAAATGTTCAAACGGCCGCTTAAGGCTGGTAGCTATAGCACTGGACAGCCCAGCTTTAGATGATGTCAACTATAATGAACGTAAATTAAAATTAATTGTGCCAGGGGCGCCTGGGTGGCTCAGTTGGTTAAGTGTCTGATTCTTGGTTTCAGCTCAGGTCGTGATCTCAGGGTGGTGAGATCCAGTCCTGTGTTGGGCTCCAGCTTGGCGGAGAGTCTGCTTGGGGTTCTCTCTCTCCCTCTCCCTCTACCCCTCCCCCAGCTCACATTCTCTCTCTCTCTCAAAAATAAATAATCTTTAAAAAAATTAATTGTGCCAAGAATGACTTCAGATTTTGAAACGACAAAGAATGAGCATTTTTATTCGTAGCAGTATGAATTCTATCTTTCACATTGGCTATGAAATTAGGATTGAAGCAATGCCCATGATACTACACAATGGCTTCTACTCAGTTCAGATTATAAAAGTGTGTTGCCCATAGAGAGCTATAGACTTCATATATTCTTCACCTTGCCCATCAATACATTTTTATATTACCTCTCTATTAATCCTGACACTTAGATTCTTATGTTTCTTCTCTTCAACCCATTTTCGCTCTCTTACACAGTCGTCCCCCCTTATCTGCAGGGGGATATGTACCAACTCACCCAGCGGATGAGCACTGAACCCCATATATACTATGTTTTTTCCTATACATACATAGCTACGTTAATTTCTAAATTAGGCACAGTAAGAGATTAACAACAATAATAAAATAGAAAAGTTACAACAATATACTGTAATAAAAGTTACGTGAATGTGGTCTTTCTCTCTCTCTCAAAATAGCTTACCGTACTATACTTATCCTTCTTGTGATGACGTGAGAAGATAAAATGCCTGCGTGACGAGATAGAGGAGACAAGTGACGCGGGCGCTGGGATGCAGTGTTAGTCTACTACTGACTTCTGATGATACCTCAGAAGGAGCATCGTCTGCTTCCAGATCACAGGTGCTCTTGGGTAACTGAAACCGCAGGAAGCAAAACTGCGGGTAATTGGAGACTATGGTACCTAATTTATAATAATTTTTTCAATTTATCCTGTTGAAAGTATTCTCAAATCATTTTTGGAAAAAGCAGTAGGGTGTCAGTTTTTTCAACTGATGATATTGAGGAGGATGTAAGTTTCTGGGGACAAAGCTCATTGCCTCAGTTTCCCCAGCCAATGATGACAGTAACAATCCTGATCTATCACTGCAAAATAAGGTGCAATATAAGGTGCAATATAAAATAAATGCTGACTTGTTAAAAGGAAAAGTATCAAGACTCACTATCAGAACTCAGAACAGGGTGGAGGTATATCATATGCACTATGAAAAATGCTGAAAGTCAGAGACATGACTAAGGCAGATTCCACATGGGAAGTGCCCAAAGTTAAAAAAGCTAGATTTTTTAAAAAGTCAATATAATTCTTTTCAAACAGAGTATTTAGTATTTCTTTGGTATATATTTCATGGATGTTCTCACAATTTGCTAGGAAAACAAAGTCTCATAATGCAAGCTGGTGTCCACAAAAGATAGATATATCATTAGCTAAGGTAACTGAGATTCTAGTCCTTTCTAAAATTCACTTATGTGACCTTGGGCCAATCATGTAAGTTTTTAGTACCAGATGTCTCTGCTGTAAAATGAAGGTAATAATATTTCACTTCCTTAAAGCTATAGGACTAAATGAAATATACTCTTGAGGTCTGTGATATCATAAAGAATATATCTGGTCTTTGTCCCCAGCTCCTGGAATACCGCTTCACATACCCTTGAAAGCTCCTGAGCAACAGGAGGTGCGATTCACAGTGATCTTCTTTTGACCATACCTAGGTTTATGCTAACAAGGTTGCTCAAGTATGCCCTTAGTTTTAAGGGAGGGGCTGGACCAGCCAGAAAGACAAAGCTCATGATCAGAGGGTTATAATTTTCAGCCCCAATCCTAGTCTCCAGGGAGGGTAAAGGGGCTAGAGATTGATTTCATTTATGTAGCCAATTACTTATTCAATCGTGCCCATGTCATGGAGGCCCATATAAAAACCCTGGACACCAAAGCTTAGTAACTCTTCGTGATTAGTGAACACACTGCTGGGCTGGAAGGGTGACATGCCCAGATTCTAATGAGGAGAGGACATGAAAACTCTGTGCTGTCTCCCTCCTCCCCAGGACTCTGACCTGGGCATATCTTCCATTTGGCTGTTCCTAAGTTACAGCTTTTATAATGAAACTATCATCAGAAGTACAGAACTTTCAGTGATTTCTGTGAGTTTTCTAGTGAATTACTGAACCCAAGGGAGCATGGGGAGCCCTGAATCTGCAGTCAGCTAGAAAGAAGTATGAGTGGTTTGGACACCTGAGACTTGCAGCCGATGTCTGAAGAGAGGCAGTCTTATGGGACCGACTCCTTAACTTGTGGAGTCTGTAATAACTCCAGGTTTTAGTGCTAGAATTGGATTAAATTGTAGGACACCCCATTGGTGTCAGAGAATTGCTGTTGGAACACAAAGTCCCATCCAGGTCAAGTGCAATGTAACTTGACATGGGGTCCATTTTAACATCTAGGCTATAGCCATACACATGTCCCAGCATAATTAAGGTGAAATTATTGGAACTGGATACGATAAAATAGTATGTTTCCCCCCCTACATGGCCACTTCTTCATTGAATTAAAAATTTAAAGATATTAAATTAAAACAAGTCTTCATTATTAGAGATCATTTCTAACATGGCAAAGTAAAAAGTTCTGTACATCTTGCCCAGAGAAAGTTAACATTTTCTTTTTTTACTAGCTTTGCTTTTTTGCTTCATGAAATTGTTTGACTATCCGCTGGGAAGTTTTTCCCCTACAATGGAAATTTAATGTAAAGTATTAAAGCAGTGATCTAACATCCATGTTAAATGTCTGCATTAGATCAATATCAACATAAATACTACTCTCCCATTCTGGTTACATAGGCTAATGGATTTACCTCCAGAGCTCAAGACCTAAATGTAGGATCCTCAGGATCCATCTTACTTAGAGAACAGAAACTGTGCCACTGAGAACTCAGTTTAGGGTGTGTTTTCCCTTTTCTCTTTCCCCCTAAAACAAACAAACAAAGACACAAAAACAAAAGAAGAGAATCTCTGTTAGTGCAACCGGAGCCCTTCGGCTGACAGTCACTACGTAAAGGGTCAAGGGACGGACTTTGGACACAGCTCCTGAGCTCTAGAAGGATTAAGGATTTTAACTCCTAGGCACTGCTGAGAGGCAGGTTAGTATTTAAAGAGAATTTAGGTTAGCTGGAGGAAAAGGAAATGAAAATAATTGTTTCTTAAGGCACATAAGCATGATAAACTGGTGCTTTTAAAGGAATATCTTAAGTGCTAGAAGGTATAGGAGATAAATGAACATTTCAAGTATTAAAAGCACTCCAGTCTTTCAAATGATCCTTGCTGAAAAGCTCTCAAAAATGCTTTCCTAGGGAAGAGTAGAGAACCTCACTCTTTCCCCTGGTTAATTGTCTGGGCAGGGGCTTAGGCTACACCTTGTTTCTATCCACTGACAGGCGGACAGTTGACAAAGAGATTCCAGTGACTTGGAAGGAAAGGGCAGGCCTCAAGCAGGCTGACTGCCTGGATTTGGTGGAAAATGGGGATTTGAATTTCTCCAGAAAGGCCCATCATTCAGAGGAAAGGGAAGATAACGACAGAAAGAAGAGAAAAATGACCAGGTAGACTAGGTAAATTTTACTGATGCCCACAAAGAAAATAAAGGAAGAATTATTTTTCTTTTATTCTCAGTTACATTATATAAAATGTTTGATGTTAATTGCTATTAAACAGTCCCAAATCATTAGGCTGAACAATGCCAACATAAAGAAAAATAACCACTGAAATCCTCAGAGGCAATGAAATAACCTATTCTTTCTTCTCTTTCAAACTCAATTTCTGAAAAAGTTGTTTACAAGCACTGAAGGAACTTCTTTATCTTCCACTCATTCCTGACCTCTCTGTAATCTTGTTTCTACCACCCCAACATCCACTAAAAGTACTCTCTCTAAAATTTACTTTGGCTTCCTTCTTACTAAAGCAACAATTTTTCAGTCCTTATCTTACCTGACATTTGCATGTCCCATGCAGTATTATATAAAATTACTGTTTTTTTAAGATTTTTATTTATTTATTTGACAGAGAGAGAGAGCACACGTGCAGGCACACAAGCAGAGGGAGTAGCAAAGGGAGAGGGAGAAGCAGACTCCCCACTGAGCAGGAATCCCCATGCCATGCGATGTGGGGCTTGATCCCAGGGCTCTGGGATCATGACCGGAGCCGAAGGCAGACACTCAACCGACTGAGCCACCCAGGCACTCAAAATTATTCACTGTTTATCTGAAATTCAATTCCCCCCCTGAAATTCACATTTAACTACGTGTCCTGTTTTTCATCTGGCAACCCTACTGGTTTCTGTACTTAGGCTTGCCCCTCTTCCACGCATTTTTCACAATTTTGCCACAGTGATTTTCCCAAAGCTGAAAATGACCATGTCACTCTCATGCAGTAAAACATGGTCAGCTCCCCATGTACCTGGAATAAAGTATATACTTCTCAATAAGTCTTCCAGAATCTAACAATGATTCTATTTTCATCATTTCCTCTTGGCTATCCCACTTCATTTCATCCTATCTCCAGTCATAATGAACTAGTTTTGGTTCTCTAATATGCCATGCTTTTTATTTCCTCCCAGAATTTATACAAACACCTGCCTTAGACAGAATATCCTTCCCAACCTACCTCGGCCCAACTGAGTGGGTAACTCCTACCCATGTAGTTCAAGGGGCTAGCCTAGTCCAAACCATTCATATATAACAAACGAGTAAGAAGACTTTAAAAGAGATTAAGTGTACCTCACAGCTACTTAGTGATCAAGCAAAGAGAAAGACAAAGGTCTCAATTCACCAGTGACCTACCATACCATTTTCTCATCCCAGGAAAGGAGTGGAAAATAGAAGTAAAATATAGATCAACCACAATCACAGAACCTTATAGGCAAAACTTACAAAATTCTATACATTGACTCACAGGAAACTTCGTTTTTCTAAATGGAAGCGTTGGCAATGGTATTTCCCCTCATGTTTTCCAAATTCCAATCTTAGAAATATAAAAATTGGAAATGCTAAGGTCATCTTCTGGAAAAATTCAGGTCTCCTCAACTTCTCTCTCACTGCTTTCTCTCATTCACACACACACACATACAAACACACAAATCGATAAAATAGAGGAAGAGAGAAAAAAGATAAATTTTTATAATTTGTAGTGCTAAAAGTAGACTAGATGGTTTAACTCAAATCAGAATCTGTTAAATGCTGAACTGCCAGAGCAAGTAATGATTGAAAGACACGAAATGTTTTCTTTTAAAATGTCTTATAAAAACTAGGACTTCCATCAGTTTTTTGAGACGTATAAGGTATGCTCCAGCTAAAGGTAGCAGATGGATTAGAATGTCATGGGAACTTCTTGCAGACCTGGGCAGAAGTCTGTCAACTTTCAACAATTAAAATAATTTTTAAATAAACATGCTATTTAATACGGCTTCCCGATTTACACCCTATAAAATGGCCCAATTAAAATAAATAGTTTACTGGCCTCAGCCCCAAAGACATGAAGTGAAGGCCAAAGAAAATATGAAATGTATAAAATGCCCCAGTGTAAATCCTTGGAGACAAGAGAGAGCAGTGAACGCATCAGGTATTCTTGGGAGACTCTGGCTTATTACAAGCATTAAGATTTGAGCCTACGTGAGTAAAAGGGTTGTACAAATGGCTTGATGGACGGACGCAGCAACGCTAAAGAAACAAAATAACTTTCAGCTGAGGTGATGTTTGGAGCTAGCTGATACAGCAGAAAGAGATGGCCATATGCTGCTCTGGGGCTAGCGGTGACGTCTCAGGTTTGCAACGATTAAGATGAGCGATGATTTCTACTGGCTCATTTCTCCCTAAAAATGCTTTCGGGTGTTTTAGAGCAGATCATGGGGATTAATGAAAAATTTTAAATAATTGCTTTAAGTTTCTAATGAAGAAACAGTAAAAAGGCTTTGGAGAGTAAGAAATCACTATGATATATTCCTTCTACTGTAAGAAAACCTGTTTTACCAAGTCTGAGACCAGGGTCAAGTGACAGGAAAGTAGCAATAATAGCAATAACCACAATATATTTTTAATTTTTTCCTTCTTCGAAATGGCATTTCTTAATCGTTCTGGTCCCTGAAATTTCCAAAGTGTGTAAGGTCTCAAGGTGGTGAAAAAATAAGGAATAAAATCAGAAACAGCTAAAATGGAAAATGTAGAGAAAGAGAAAAGGAGCACCAAGTTTGGAATATCACTTAAACAAAAAAAAGCTGGTATTCTCCTTTCCAAAACCATGCAGCAGGAAAATAGCCTTTTGGAAACTACCAGCTGTTTAAAGTAAATCTCCTACCAACCCCCTACCCACTCCCCAAAACATCCCTTGAAATAAAACCAGGAAGAAAAATCTAAACAATTTCAAAGAGGAATCGGTCACTGTCCTTATTTAGAGGTGGGACAAGTACGACATTTTCCAAACAGCAAGACAGAATTTAGGGTATCCGGAGAGTTTGTCGCAGAAAGAGAACCTTGATTCAAGATTATGATCCTTCATGTAGCAGGTCCTTTGTATTATGCCCCACAAACAATACAAGGTAACATTCACTACCAGAAAAAATACTTGGTGTTGGCCAATCTCTGGAAGCCAAGAGCAGGCTTGACAGTGATGTATGACAAGGTTACAGCAGCATGATCCATCTCCATTTGCTTGACAAGGATGGCATCTTAGGCCATGGTGAGGAAGAGCAGGTTGCCTGCCCTCACTGCTCAGGTTGGCAGCACCTACTATCAAGTGACCAGGTGTCTGGCAATGGGCTCAGAGAGACAATGACTTCCTTATCTTCTGGAATTCAAGGAACTTCAGCCCATAAACCAAAATAACTGATGAGTGGGCACTACTCACTGACCCATGTCTGAGAAGAGTCTTCTTAGAGGGTACAGGGTCCATCATCCATAGTCAAAGAGAAGTGACATTGCCATTTTAGTGGCAGGAAAGACTTCTGTTTGGGTTCTCCAAAGCAGAGAGGCATATGATAATAGCACAGCACCCAGCATGACAAACCTTATAGTCATGGGAAGACAACAGCAAACAAAGCAGGGCTTTTGTACTGCCTATTTTGGAGAGAAGGAAGATATTTGCAGTTTGTGCTCTTCCCACATCATTTTAGATCTGAAAATCCAGTCTCCACCCAGCATTTAAAAAGAACTGGTAAGGATCTGGGAAGTCGGGGGAGGGACGAAGCCATACAATCAAATCAGTAAGTTTCCAAAGAAGCTTTTACATAATACGTTGATTGGGAGATGTGTACCTGAGAAAATGATACCAGGCTATGGCCCCTATTTTCATCCTACAAATTTTCACGGTACTTGAGTTTTAAATCTGACTTCTTGTATAGGATATCTACAGTGTTCCAGGTCTTGCAGAGAAAGCAAAGAATGCAGAGAATGAACCCTTGATTACTGCATATATACATATACGATTGCCAACTTCATGATTCTCCCTTGCAAATCTGTGAGTTTCACTGCAGATCCTGAATCAAAATGAGAATTAGAAACAGGTATGCAAAATGAAACTGAGAAAAGGAGAAAGCAAATGATAAAATGAATAAACAAAAATATACTCTGTTAAGACTGGTTACCCAAATTCCTATATACTTCCAGTAGAGAATGAAAGCATAATTGTAAAGGAGAGATATAAAATATTTTTCTGATTCCATTAACCAATCAACTCAAAGACAAAATTCATTAGCCATGGAGCTTGCCTTATGGAACAAGTTATTGTCTCCATCATATTAAAAGTAATAATGACTAATTATCCTTAGATTTGCCCATGTGCAGAGCACTGAAAATTATAAAAAAACAAGTTTATTTTCTGCATATGAACTCAAAGGCTATCATCAATCTTCTCACCTTATTGTTCCTCAGATGGAAGAGGGCAGAAAGAGAAAGCTTGTTCTAAAATTATAATTCAGAAAGATGAGGCTGAAGATAGAAGCTAAGGGATCTGAAATTAATGATACTGAAACACACAAAATGTCCTTCAATAGTCTACCCATAGGTCATTTGCATCTTCAAGCACTATACAGACCATATAAATAGAAGCATCTGTTATTTTCATATAACCCAGAGAGATGAGATTTAAAATTTTACGAAGCTTAAATTTCCTCCTTTTGTCTCTCTTCAAAACTTAGATTCTTAAGATGGCTCCCTTTTAAGACTTGAAGAGGTACCAAGTGCTTAAGATACAATCTGAAAAGTGTCCTTTAGATAAAGTATGAAAAAATATACTTTAATTGGAAAGGAAGTCAATTCTAAACTTTTCACAAGAATCCCTTAGGAAATGGTGCCATTTGCTACAATGATTTAACATTTCCAAGATTTATTTAATTTCGTAGACAGCCAACTTCTCTCCTTTAAATCTGTTTCTACCAGTACTCATGTCCCAATAACTGAGCTTCCAAGAGATGCATTCATACTCTTCAGTGTCCTCTGAAATCCAGGACTGCTTCACTCCCACGTTTCATCATGGCAACTGCGATTTTGCCGCGACCACACTGACCTCTCCGCAGGTTACCCCAGTGCTTCAGGTCTTCACTGTACAGCCTGACTTTCTTCCTAAGCCAATATTTTCCAAAAGTAAATAGTATGAAGCAGACTCTGAGACAATCCTGCCTCAAAGAATTATACAGAAAGTGTCTCTTTTTTTATTATTAACATATAATGTATTATTTGTTTCAGTCTGTGATTCATCAGTCTTACACAACACACAGTGCTCCCCACAATACATACCCTCCCCAGTGTTCATCACCCAGCCACCCCATCCCTCTCACCCTCCTCCACTCCAGCAACCCTCAATTTGTTTCCTGAGATGAAGGGTCTCTTACAGTTTATCTCCCTCTCTGGTTTCATCTTGTTTCATTTTTTCCTCTCTTCCCCTATGATCCTCTGCCTTGTTTCTCAAATTCCACATATTAGTGAGATCATATGATAATTGTCTTTCTCTGATTGACTTATTTCGCTTAGCATAATACCCTCTAGTTCCATCCACATCACTGCAAATGGCAAGATTTCAATTTTTTGATGGCTGTATAATAGTTCATTGTGTGTGTGTGTGTGTGTGTGTGCGTGTGTGTGTATCACACCTTCTTTATACACCTTCTTTATCCATTCATCTCTCAATGGACATCTGGGCTCTTTCCATAGTTTGGCTATTGTGGACATTGCTGCTATAAACATTGGGGTGCATAGAAGTGTCTTTGAGAAAAACGTTATTGACCTATTCCAATGGTCACTGAATGTATAAGAGCCCCTGAGAGCAATCACTCAAAGCCTGCTCTCTGCTTCCACATACTCTAAGTCCCCTAGGGAACATGGCATTGTATATAACTATAATAAAAACCAATAAACATTTAATATTTACTGATGCTGACAAATATTTACGTATGTAGGATCTGTAAAGCATTTCATATGCATTACCTTATTTAATCCTTATGAAAACTCTCTACGGACATAAAAATATCCACACGATCTTTCCTCCCATAATAAATAATGCTATCTTCAAACTAAACATAAATTTAGAAATCACCTAGCCCAATGTTCTCATTTTATAAATAAGGAGCCACAGGCCCAAAGAGGTTTAAAGAATTCCCAAGACCATACAGCTAGTTGGTGGCAACAATGAGGTTATAATACAAGTTTCCTGACTTCCGGCCTACTACTCTTTCAACTGATAATGGCAACAACAGTGACAGCGAGGATGGGGGCTAACAGTTATTGAGCATTTTCTATGAGTAATTACTTAATCATCACAACAAGTCTATGAGTTACACCAACTGTAACTTCATTTTACAAAGATAGAAACTGAGGTGTAAAGGAGGAGTTAGGCATGCCCCAACTACTAAAATGAAGATCCAGGATTCAAAGGCCAATCCGTCTATCACCTACAATTTTAATTACTATGCATTACACAGCTTATATATATATTACAAATTAACTGTTGGTGGCAAAGATGGTTTTATAATCCATAGAGGTTGGTGGCAGGATATGTGTACTGAAGTTGTCAATCATTGCCCCGCCAGGTATACATCCTCCTAAGAGAATATTTTTTAGGATTCCAACTATATCGCAGGCTGTCTTGCTATGCACTTCACATGACATCCATCTGAGCTACTTCCTACTTATACTCCCTCCCATCCTCTGAGCTGACAGCAGAGCTCCAGAAATGGAGTTAGCTGCTAATCGAGTCATTTTTATTTATTCAATAAATATTTATTAAGCAAACACCATATGTCAGGCGCTGTGCTAAGTGCTAAGGAGACAGGAACAATCAGGGCAGACACAATCCCTAACCTGATTTACTGTTTACCTTTTTCTTGGATTCTATGAAATGCATATATTTAAAATAAGCTTTTCTTTATTCTTGAACTGGTTTGAAGAGATTTCTGTTCCTTGCAAATAAACATAGTCTAATTAAGACAGATTGCTGGGACTGAACTGGCAAGCAAAAGACTTCGGAAAAAAAGTAGGATGTCTGAAATTGGTTAGCAGGTGATGGCAGGGAAAAGGGCATTGAGACCTCCCATTGTTTCCCAGGAAGTCAACAGTCTGAGGAATGTGGCAGCCAAACTCATAACTAAGGCTTTATCTTAAGTCCCTGGGGAACAAGCTTTGAAGGACTAGGCTGTGCTGCCATTGATCAACTGAAATAAACTGAAGAATATGAGTCACGTGAAAGCTTTGAACAACACTGGGCAAACATGAAAATGGGACAAACTCTGGTCCTTGCTAGAATGTGAAGCTCAAAAATCCAAGAAAACAAAGGACCATCCTGAGGCTCTGTTGCAGGAATTCCCCTCTCCCTGCAGCTGGAGAGCTGAGTGGGTTGAAAACGAAGCGCATAAAGAGATCTTTCAAGTTATGAGCTGATATACCAGCTGTCTTCATAATCTCACCGTACTTCCTCGATAAAAGCAAGAGTACTGCAAGAAATTGTGGAACCTTGATCCTCAGCTTTCTCCAGAATGCTCTCTACCATGTCCTCCCTGCCAGAGAAGTAGCAGTGTGCTCCGCTATATTCCATCCCTCCTTGAATCTCGCCCTGTGACTCGGATCTAAACACAACATGGGCTCAAAGGGTGATACACAAAATAAAAGTAAAGAAGAGAAGAACTGTATCTAGAAGGAAATGTAAATAAGAGTTTTCTAGGGACTCTCAGCAAAAATAGGGAAAACGGTAGGGATATGCATTTTGCACTACTTCTTCAAGGACGACTAAACATAATCTTGATTGACAAATTAATTACTATAGGGCATCTCCCTGGAGAGGCTTGATTGAATGTACGAGCTAGCAGTTATTTTAACAGTTTGCTTGGTGGGCTGATGCAGATTTGGGTTGAGCACTGGTTTAGATGTTAGTTAAGGGTCAGAACTCCCTTCGCATAATATAAACTTCAAAGGCCGCAAAAGAATGATATAGTGTGGATGTGTCACATATGCTTCCCTTATGTTTCTCACCAGGGTCCTGAGGACTCTGTTCTCTCTCTCTCACATCAAGAAGACATGGGGAAAGGAATGCCTGAATCCCTTCTAAGACAGACTCACGTGTGAGTGACCAAAGGTAGATAGCCAACTACATGGAATGGGATTCAGAAGTAGTGTAGAAAACCAACGAAGTGAGTGCATTTATCCCAACTGGCAGTTGTTCGGGCCCGGCATTTAAGGTTCACAGAGATCACTTTATAAAGGCTCTTTAGTTCTGAAGCCCCAGTGGCAAAATCATAACCAAGCCTAGTAAGGTTTGCCTGATTCACATTAGCTAAAACACACCTGAGTCTGTATCACGAGGGGAGTCAAGCCATTTATTTTAGTGACTACATACAAAGATATTAAAATGTTAAAACTTCTTGGGAACTACTGGATCTTTGGAGCTAAAACCAACTCTTTAGGGATGCAGAAAGCTATCTGACCTTTCCGTGAGAGTGGGGACTCATGGAGGGTAAGTGACAAATGGTGTTCTGCCATTATGCTCTATCATAGTAGGCTCAGTGAGATTGTGCATTTACTCTGAAGCTGTTTTCCAAAATCCTGAGTTTTGGCAGATTTTCCACATTGGTTTCCTGACCTGTAAAGTGAGGGCTATTATAAGAATGGTGAAATGGAAGACTTTGGAACCCTTCCCAAAACAGTAAACCAAGGCCAGATTAACTTGACCATTAAAGAACTGAGAGGATTCGGCAAGGTGCATTCTCTCTTACCTTCTTGTTCAAGAGCCCAGTTTATTCTGTGCAAAAGACTGATGGATCCTGGGAAATGGATTCCTCTAAATTTTAAAACCTTCAATTCCTGCTGCATTTCTTTGCAACCAAATGTGCCCTGGATTTGGCTTAATTATATTATACTTTTAATATATCAATCTTTTGAATAATTTAGGGACCTGAGTAGATCACTAAAAATTGAAAACATTTAACATTATAAGCCATGTAACAGTGGAGGTAGGAAAGAAAATAAGAAAAACACATAATTATGCATATGGATAAAGAAATGATGAATGTAATAAATAAAATTTCCATGGCTGTTTATAAATGATTTTATATACATTATCTCATTTCGCTTCCTAACAATACTGTGAGACAGAGCAGATTAGTATTGTTAGTTTATTGATAGACTCAGGGAGGTTCGATGAGTTGATTCATCCATTTTCACAGCTTGAATTATTGTGCAGAAATGGGCTAAAGTTCCCAACTCATCTCCATCACGCATCTCTATACGGCAGCAGCCTTACCACTGGTCTCGATGGCTCCTGATAAATGCAGAGTCCCTTTTAAAAATGCAAATGTAAGGGCACCTGAGTGGCTCAGTTGGTTAAGTGTCTGCCTTCGGTTCAGGTCATGATCCCAGGGTCCTGGGATCGAGTCCTGGGCTCCTTGCTCAGCGGGGAGCCTGCTTCTCCCTCTGCCTGCTGTTCCCCCTGCTTGTGTTATCCCTCTCGCTGTGTCTCTCTGTCAAATAAATAAAATCTTATAAAAAAAAAAAAAAGAAATCCCTGACAAATAAATAAATCAAATCTTTTTAAAAAACCTGATCAAGTCACTCTCCTATTTAAAATCCACTGTTTCCCATTTTATTTCCAGCCTCCAGCATGGTACTCTGCATGGAGTAGGGGCCCCACATGTATTTGTTGAATAAGTGAACAGATTACTGAATTAATGCTATAAACAAGTAGCTCAGCTTGACTCTGAAGCTAGACCTCTTTATTTAGAATGCACGAAGAGAAAGCTTAGGAAACTCCAGATCCAGACACAGACCGACTAGGCAGTACCAGAATGATACAGCAGCCCAAGTTTGGCTTAGGAGGTGAAGTACGAGGCTATCAAGACTTGCTAGTATGTAAAATCCAGTCTGTCTGCCAGGTTCCAGGGCTCCAACATCCAAAACCAAATCTAAGATGTACAGACATATGGAGGTGTAAGATGAAATCTCTACAAAGCAGACATACCCAGCGGTCACTGTCAATTTTGAAAGGGAAAGGAATATTTTCTTCACACGTCTCGAATTCCTAATAGCCTCCACTTTAAAGGCATTGGGTTTAGCAGCCTGTCAGGAAGGATTACATAACCACACCACTCCTATAGATAATGATGCCCTAAGCACAGTTACTAGTTCTTGTAAACAGCTGAGCCGACTGACTGACATCTTACAAGAGCATCAAGCTGAGAATCGGACAATCGTTGGTTCTGGACCAGACCTCTCAGGACAACCGCAGCAGCAGCTTTGCACACAGCTACCGAAAACGAAAGTGAATTTCTTATGCCAAATACAAGGGCACCGCCAAACCTACCTGATTTATAAACTGTAGACAAAGGTTTGAGGGGCCTGCAAAAGGCCTTCTGAGAGCTCTGGGTATTTACTAGCTGCTGCGCGGCTCCTGCTCGTGACAACAGGAGAAGCCAGTACTGAATGCACAGTTAGTGTCTGGCCGGCCACGAAAGAAACCCTTTCATGCATTCCCTCATTTAATTCCGACCCCATCCCTGTAGTATTAGTTACTATTATTATTCCTATTCCATAAGTGGCTCTGTGAGAGGTGAAATAACTGACACATGGCCACACCAGATCTAAGTGGTGACCTGAAGCCATGTGGTTCTCAACTCTCTGTTCTTCATGACTACACAATACTAGCTGAATTTCTCAGGCCCGCGGTAACGCCTACAATTCCTCTGTGTACTTGGGATCTAAGAAAACGGCAGCCCAGGCCTCAGAGTCAAGCACTTAAGGTACATTCACATTCTACCTTGTCCGGGTTTGATTTCTTTCAGGACCTATACAGTTCTTGCAAGGACTCGCAGACAATAGAGAAAACACTGCATGCACACACCACTGGGTAGAAAGATGTAAGTGTTAATTATCTTGTCATCTGGGGCTGCTTTTATACGCCTCTGTATAGTTACTTGACTCTTATGTATCATTTCTTTAAGATTTTTTATAGACCACTGAGCATCTAAAGAAAAAGAGAATTAGGGGGATGGTATAGCAAAAGACATAGAATAGAATCCTTTCTTTTGAAGTAAAATAAATGTCCATGGAAAGTTTCTTGACAGACAAATTACTGACAATCAGAAATGAAACATTAAAACTCTAAATCGATGAACCTCAGTGGTTCCACAATATATGGAGAAATAAAATTCAGTGGGATAATGGTTATTGGAGGCACCGTCAGGCCCTACAAATGTTGGCTTCGAGCTGATCGTAAGTCTGAAAGGCTATTACCAATATCAAATGGCTTTTCAGATATGGTACAGGCTCTCCGGAACCCCTTTGGCATGGTTAACAAACTCTATTAGGTTTCCACCCTTTCATTAAGGGATCTCACCACCTCTTAGCCTTAACTGAAAGCCAGCTCTCTGCCAAGGACACCAATTCGCCTATCGTTCTCTCAAGAAGAAGCTGCTCATTCTTCTAAGGAAAATGTACTTCAGAATCAGCGTACGACATGGGCATCTTCCTTCCTCCCCAGTGCTTCTCCTAGACCATCACTCCTCTTCCTCTAGGCTCATATATTTTAGCCTTAACACCTGCATTCCTCTTTATCTTTTAGCTCTGACTAAATGCAGTCATGTAGTCATTCCCAAGCATTCACCAGACTTTGTTGTTAAACTGATGACATTGGTTGGTTCACCCACTCCAAAGCCCTGTTCTTCATTTTCTTTATATCAGAATGAGGTTCTACTCTTTCCTCAAGACTTGGAAATGGATGACTTTATACCCAATATTAAAAATCAATTTTGATGGGTCTAGCCAATCATTATGATTAGCTGGTCTCTCGACTTTGGTTGGTCAGAATTCCAATGTCTCCTAGCACTCTGGGGCCTCTGGCATTCCTAGTCAGCTCACAGATCCTAGGTGGCTATTCTCTGCCAGGCCTTAGTTTACTCTGCGCATGGCAACTTAGTTTTTAACCAAAGACTCAAGGGCTCTCCGATGTAGACTTCTAGAGCTAAACGATCCCTTGCTCTCGTATCTTGCCCCACAAATCCCAGCTGCCTCACCAGCCCTGGGGCCAATCTCTGTTTTTTGTTTTGTTTTGTTTTTTTCTGTGTAAAACCCTGCTTTTGAATTTGGGCTCTACTTTCCTGTGCAGCTGTTCAGATAGTCCCTCTAGACAGAAAATGAGTGTGAATGTCAAGTTTACGTTATGCATTTCCGCTTTCTGAAAGATCACAGCTTTGTGCCGTCTACTGCCCAATACATGAAAAGAATTTATCCGGTTGTACAGTTTTACAGTTGTTTATGGCAGAAAGGTAACATTGATACCTGTTACTCTGTGGTGACTGAAACTGGAAGTCTTTAGTAAGTAATTAATTAAAAACAGCATAGCCAATAAAACCTTAATTTCTAGCCATCAAAAGTCAACCAAGGGAAACCAACAGGCAGTAAAAACAAAAACAAAAAAAAACGGGGAAGAAGTATTAGCCGACTTTTAGAATTTTCCACTGATTTTCTTTGAATCAGAAAAAAAATCTCAAGTTTTCATAGCATTTTTGTTCATTTTCATTTCTCACTGACGGCACAATGAACACCAGAACACTCTTTATTTCTTCCTCCTCTTTCCTAACCAGAACTAAGTTTGTGTTCAACTCCAAGGGGATGATTTATGATGACTCAACTATCCCAATAACGATGGCCCTCTGTCACTTTGCCAGATAATCTCAGAGCCTCCCTTAGAGCTGGAGGTGATCACGTAATTGTTCTATTACCAATGAGACAGACAGGGAAGTTTGTTAGGGGTCTCCTAAAAAGGTTTTAATTTTTTTAATAAAAGGAATAGGTGACACTGGCCTCTTTTTCCTGTCTTGAATGTAAGTCTCCTTCTCTTCTTTTTTTTTTAATTGAAGTATAGCTGACATACAATATTATATTAGTTTCAGGTGTACAACATAGTGATTAGACAATTATATGCGTTACAAAATGCTCATCACAAGTGTAGTTATACCATGCCACCATATGAAGTTACTACAGCATTGACTATACTCCCTAAGCTCTAATTTTCACCTCTGTCACTTTCTTATTTTTTAAGTAGAATTTTGTACCTCTTGATCCCCATCACCTATTTTGTCCATCCCTGACCCTCCCTCTGGGAATCACCAGTTTGTTTTCTGTATTTATGAGTCTATTTCTGGTTTTTTGTTTTATTTTTTAGATTCCACATAAGTGAACACATGTTATTTATCTTTTTCTTTTTGACTTTTTTTCACTTAGCATAATACTCTCTAGGTCCATCCACGTTGTTGTGAATGGCAAGATTTCAGTCTTTTTTGTGGCTGAGTAATATTCCATTGTAGATACATATCACATCTTCTTTTTCCATTCATCTATCTGTGGACACTTAGGTTGTTTCCATATTTTGGCTATTGTAAGCAATGCTGCATTAAACACAGGGGTGCATATATCTTTTCAAATTAGTGTTTCTGTTTTCTTCGGGTAAATTCTTAGAAGCAGAATTACTGGGTCATATGGCATTTCTGTTTTTATTTTATTGAGGGAATGTCAGTCTCTTCTGAGTATAATATAATATGAGAAGGAATAATATGTATGAAGAAGAAAAGTCCACGCTCTAAGTACGGCAGAGGAGAGGGAACAAAAAAGCCTAGGTCCTCTAAATGCCGTATAATTTCATTCATCTGTGGAATCTAAAAAACAAAACAAATGAATAAACAAACAAAAAGCAGAATCAGACCTATAAATACAGAGAACAATCTGATGGTTGCCAGAGGGAGAGGGGGTGGGAGGATGGGCAAAGGGGTGAAAGGGAGTGGGAGATACAGGTTTCCAGTTAAAGAGTGAAAAGCCATGGGAATAAAAGGCACAGCATAGGAATACAGTCAACAATATTGTTAACAGCATTGCATGGTGACAGATGGGAGCTGCACTCATGGTGAGCATAGCATAAGGTATAGAGCAGCTGAATTGCTATGTTGTACACCCGAAACTAATGTAACATTGTGTCAACTGTACTAAAAAAAAAAAAAAAGCCCAAGTCCTTGATGACATCACTGAGCAACTAAATCAATATAGCAACTCATTGTCTCCAAGGAAAATAAAACCTTTTTTTTTTTTTTAAAGATTTTATTTATTTATTTAACAGAGATAGAGACAGCCAGCGAGAGAGGGAACACAAGCAGGGGGAGCGGGAGAGGAAGAAGCAGGCTCACAGCAGAGGAGCCCGATGTGGGGCTCGAACCCAGAACGCTGGGATAACGCCCTGAGCCGAAGGCAGACGCTTAACCGCTGTGCCACCCAGGTGCCCCAATAAAACCTATTTTTAAACCACTCTGTCAAACATTTTCTGATTCTACCTGTAATAGAAACATCTCTGACTGATAAACGCACACACATTTGTTCTTTAGATGAAAAAAAGTTTGCAGATAAGATGTAAAATAGTTTTAAAATACAAAACAAGTGGCTGGAAACTGCATTCTTTTGAAGTCTTTGGATGAATCACGTTTTCTTTGGTGTGTATGAAATGCACGTCTGCCTTACATCCCCTCGAGATTGCAAACTTGTCTGTGGCCAGAGATCTCTGTTCCACATAGGGGCCTAGGCACCTCGGGTGCTCAAATTAGCTTGCTAGTAGACTATTTCTACACGCCCTTCAAGTTGTCTCTGTCATCCAGGTATTCGTCAACTCCACCAGGAACAAAGACCCCACAGACCTAACCTTATTTTTTTTTCATAGAACTGAATACACATGCACAGAAAACAAACAAGCAAAGGGATGGTTCCCCGTCTTACGTTCACATTCTCTGACATCCAAGTTGAACTGCTGTAATGCTCCCAGGGTGAGCTGTCTTACTTCAGCTTCCAGCAAAAGTTGCATCAAGGATGTGGCTAAATGCTTGCAAGCTGACATGCATGCTGTCTGGGCCACCTTTCCCTGAAATGTAAGAGTGTAAATCATCATGTTAATGGACTAAAATGAAATTCCAGCAAAAAGTACAAGAATTTATTTTTCTAGGGATTCCTTTAAGGTTTTCTCCATCATGATATCCTCGCCATTCAATAGTCTTGGATTCGCAGTGCCTGGTGGCAATCATCTTAAATATTACCTTCATCACCATGAGTTATATAGCTATAACATTAAACTAAAATTCATAAAGCACAGCTAGTTCGTCAAGAAGCACTTTTTTTTTCCAAATCAACAACAAATAAACGATATTCAAAATCTTAATTAAACTAAAAAGGAATTTTTCTGCAGAGAATAAATTTCAAAAAGTCCCTTCCAAAATTACTATAATTCTTAAAAAACAAATGTAAACACCATTCCTTAATTTATCTAGAAACCAAAATGCTTTATGATTTAACACACAAAAAAATGAAAAGAACAATTAAAATTTCCTGAAAAAAAAATTAAAAGGATGAATTTTGTTTTAAAAGCAAAAATGAACACTGAGGGGTGCCTGCTGGCTCAGTTGGTGGAGCATGCGACTCTTGTTCTCAGGGTCGGGAGTTCAAGCCCCACTTTGGGTGTAGAGATTACTTAAAAAATAAAATGAAATCCCCCCAAAAAGTGTTCCTCATCTACATGGTTCTCTTTGTGCATTCTGAAGATCCACACTCTGGATGATATAAGACAACAAATGGAAATACTTAAGTTAGGGAGTACTGTACAGGCCAACTGAGAAAGAAGTTACATTATAAACGAAATTCCCGCTAAATGGCTTGCTTTCAGTGAAACCCACTGGACACCTGGAACAGGTAGCGCACCAAAGAGAGCCAGAGAGGTCAACAGTTAGAAGGGGGGAGGATCAAAGCTGTGAGAAGCCCTGTCTGTGGCTTTTCAAGAGCGAGAGCAGGAGTGGAGTGAAGGAATGAGGATAAGACTAAAGCCGATGCCCAGAGACAGCAGGGCAGATCAGAAGCCACAGAAAAGGGTAAGAAACTATCTCGTGGGCATTACCATATGCCCAAGACGTGCTACACTTAAGCAGCTAACATCGTATGCGATTCCCTTTCGTTCTCAGAATCACCTCAAGAAGTTGGTATTCTTTTTTTCTCGTAGATCAATACACTAAGATTTTCTGGGAAGTTCAGAAATGTATTTATTTTTTTATTTAAGTTCAATTAGCCAACATGTAAGAAGTTCAGAAAGCTAGACAAACTCATACGCTATTTGGTATTTCTACCCAGTCCTAAATCTGTATCTTTCCGCTACACCCTCACGTAAAAAGCAGTAGTAAATCTTATACTACCCTACACTGAAACACTGAGCAAAAACGGATCCAGATGATAACAAGGTTAATGGGTTATCCAAGACACAGATTAGGCCCACACAGGTAAGATAGTGGCAATTCAGGAGCCAACTCTTCAAATACTCAGTACTGGCTGTGCCCTGCTTTTTAATGTGTAGCCCAACATAATTATCTAGGCCAAGATAGATACTTAAAGAACCCGACAAGCTGAACACAGAGATGTTGTGAAAATCAAAGAGCTAAAAGCCCAATGAAGCTAGAGGCTGAAGAAGATAGCATTTGAAAGGCCTGTTTCGGCGGCCAAAACGGATTGCCAAGGAGAAGCAAAACTGGACTGGTAAAATGAAAATAAGATAGCTTAGAGTCAGAAAGTCCCAATTTTTATTCTCCACCACTTATTGGCTGTGCAACGTGGGGTAAGTTAGTTGATCCTCCTGACTCATTATTCATCTCAAAATAGTAAATGGCTTATTAACCTTAACGTATTAACATGAAACATAGACTTGGCTTTCAAGTCCCGATCAATATATATCAATCACCAAAGCCAAATGCACTTATACGTGATCGTGCGTTATACTACTCTTAACATACTGAGTTATTTAACCGCCCTCCAATTCCACCCTACTTCCCCTCAAGCTCATTATATATTTCCAAACAAAATGATAATTTCAGAAATGAATGTTTTCATTGTTAAATATTTTGCCAGCTCTAGAAAGCATTTTGGAACTTTGCTAATTCACAGTCCACTACCCATTCCCTTTTTCACTTCCGGTTTCCATTACCACCACAGTGTCCATAGGTTTTCTAAGAAAGGATAAACACAGACTCAGGCAATAACAACCAACACAGTATGCAATAAAAATTGGTGGTTACACCCTATTCATGAAGTAATCTTATTACAAAGCAGATTCTAAGAACACAGCCAAAATCTCTAGGACCGGGTAAGAAATTGGGACTTAGGAAAACCTAAGTCCCATAAAACTGCCTTTTGGATACCTCTAGGAACAGTTTCAAATCAGCCTAATCACATCTAGGCTGTATCTTATGAAGCTGTAATAGTGCCAGTGTACAATGCACGAGAATAAAGATAGAATGCAAGACAAGATGAAAAATGAGCTAAGAATTATCACCATATTTTGAACATACAAGGAACCTGGGATGCGTGGTGATTTGAGTCACAAGGTCTGATAAGTAGGTCAACAGGCAACATTAGGTTGCCTCTCAATGCTTCTATATTTATATATTCCTAGACAATCCAAGACAAACACCTAAATGAACTGAAAGTCCACTACCAAAGCACTTAAATAGTTCGCACTTGTTTTCAATCCAGTTACAATTACTTTTTTTTTTTAAGTTTGGGAAAGGGAGAGGAGTCAACTGGTGAGAAAATTCATGATGTTAATTCAAAGTCAAGCTTCTGACCATAGTGAGAACCATCACTGGGCATGAGTCAAGACCCATGAAAATACTTTTCTGATTTTCACCATGTAACACTTTGGTAACCAAATCAACTCACACACTTCAAAAATATATCCAGATTCATATTCTCTAATTCAAATTATCCTTTCTACCTCCAATTCTATTTACTGTCTGTCTTCCTTATATCATAATACTTTACACAGAGTGATATACTGAACTGTCATATCGTGCATGTACATTTTCTCGAAGCATATGGTTTGCAAGGAAAGAAACTATGGCGTCCAAATTGTGCAAAGTAGGTACACACTAATACCTAACTTTGTATCTCAGAGGTATCTGATTCTCTTTACAAAAAGGGAAGATATATCCATTGTTTCTTACACAAAGACACAACTAAACTCAATTAAAACAAATGTATAGAGGGGAGCCTGGGTGGCTCAGTTGGTTAAGCATCTGCCTTAGGCTCAGGTCATGATTCCAGGGTCCTGGGATGGAGCCCTGGGTGGGGCTCCCTGCTCAGTGGGGAGCCCGCTTCTCCCTCTCCTTCTGCCCTCTCTCCCACCCCCGTTTCGCCCATGCTGGCTTTCTCTCTCTCTCAAATAAATAAACAAAATCTTTTTAAAAAACACGAATGTACAGAAATCTTACAGACTCCTTCAAAGATATACAGAAAGTTCAGTATTCACTACTTTCAATTACAATGTACTTCAATTACACAATACTAAGTGTTATGTCACAGTACACAAGTGAATAGCAGTGAAAAGCTTAGAGAAAGCATCACCATCATCAATTCCAACCAGTGTCTCTACCACTATCACCAGAGCAGCTGCTTCAATTTATCGAGCGTCGACTATGTCCAACTGTTTTGAAAATATTCTCACGATTCTCGCAAGAACCCCATGAGGTATTTAATCTTTGATAGATGTGAGGAGAGAGGGGTTAAGCTATTGACTATATCTTGTAAGTGGTGGAGCTAGGATGTGAATCCAGCCCTGTCAGACTCAAAAGACTTAACAATCATTTGATCCTGCTTCCCACTAAAGGGACTTTGGTAGCTGCTACGTATTTCTGTTGCTCTGTGACATGGGAAAAGCGAACGAAGAGGACAAGAAGATACAAATCACACAAATCTGAAAGGCCAGGATACTGAGCGAGAAGTTTTTCCTCCTTTCCCCATCAAAAGAAAGTTGAATTCACAGTAGGTATTGAAAATGAACTCCAACCACAGCTCTCTGTCAACCTCCTCGGGTCAGACCCTGAGTCCAGGGTCACCAAGGATCTTGTCTTACTCACTACAAATGGCCAAAGCCAACCTTCTCTTTCTCTGGATAATCTTAGCAAGTTTCAAAGTAAGACAAATGCAGAGTGCCAGGAGCTAAGCTGTGAAAGAGAGCTGTCCTTTCACACCAACTTTCTCTTCTGCTTCTGCTTCCTGAATAACACTCCCTTGCTCACATTTTGGTTTGTCAAATTTTTCTTTCTCAAGTTATTTAATGAATTATTTCACTGTGAAACAGGGAAAAGTTCAGACACAGAAACTCATCTAGCAAGGCAAGTGCAAACTACTCAGAGAGAATGTAAAGCCACCCTATAAATTGTTCCCTCCCTCTGTATACCTGGTGCCTCTGCTTCCTCAACCTTCAACTCTGACCTCTAGTGTAGGCATTTCCTCTAACATGGATCTTTGTCTTACTTCTGCCTGCCCCATGGAACTTGATTTTTTGGAACTTGATTTTTAAGGTCCTTTCCTTCACTGAACAAGGAAGCTACCTTGTTCCTTTTTCCTCAATAGCCCCTAGCTCTCGAGGAGGCCACTTCATTCCAGAACACTAAGCCTCCTATTTCCTTAGGATGGACATTCAATAAGTTACATTCGGAAGAGCTCTGGATCTTCCCATATGTTTCTGTCATCTGGGACCCATGCCTGGAACTTTGGTTCCCATGTGCTGCAGAAATCCCACAGCAAATTTTTACTTCAGAATTATACTTAAACTACCTTAAAAATCACACATCCTCCCCAAGTAGACTTTCCCACAACTGAATTCATGTCTTACATTCCTGTCCAAAGAACATTTTTAAATTCAATTAGAGAATCTGTATAAATATTCACTCATAAAATCACACATAAATCCCCGTTCTAGACAAACAAAATTCCCCAAGAGCTAAAAAAAAAAAAAAATGAGGCCCAAGGACGACAGTCAAAATATCCTGGACACCACATGCAGTGTTATTTGAGCCATCGGTAGAGCCTACAATGAGATGGTGAACACTCTGAAATCAAAAATAGAAAACCGTAACAAAAAATAAAAGAAAACAACCCCTATCTCACTTGTCATGAAAAAATTAAGAAGTCCAAAGAGAAAAGCCTAGTCCAAAGAAAACTGGGAATATACACTCAGGATGTGGATGGAAGAAGAAGTCAGAGGAGGATTTACTAGATGCTGTAAACCTGGTTCCGAGACTTATCCATTTGCTTCACTCTCTTATTCTCAGTCACCCTTTAAGAAACACAAGAGATCTTTAAAAAACACTTTTTGCTATGCATGTTTTTATCGAGGTATAATTACAAACAGTACATGTGCAAATCTTAAGAATATAGCTTGATGACCTTTTCATATGTAAAAACCTATAAAACTGCCATCCAGCTCAAGATACAGAACATTTCCATAAACGCAGAAGTTTCTCGTGCCCTTTTCAAATCAGTAGATCCGCGAACACCACGAGATGACTCTTCTGACTTACAGCGCCGTAGATTAGTTCTGCCTGTTCTTGAACTTCGTATAAAGAGAATCCTACAGTCCTCCTGTGTGCCTAGCTTTTTTCACTCAGCATGTTTTTGAGATTCACCCATGTTATTGAATGTATCTACAGTCTGTTCCTTTTTATTGCTGAGGAGTATGAATAGATTGCCATTTGTTTATTCATTTTGTTCTACTGGTATGTATTTGGGTTATTTCTATTTGGGGGCTATTACAAATAAAGTCTTTGAGTGGAAATATTCATCTTCCTTGGAAAAATACTTAGGAGTGAGATTGCTAGATCACAGAGTAGTTATATATTTAATTTTATTAGAAAATGTCAAAGTTCTTCAGAGTGAGTGGGCCATTTCATACTCCCATGAGCAATTTATGAAAGTTGTTCCATATCCTCTCCAGCACTTGGTATTGTAAGTCTTTTTAATTCATGCTAATTTGCCAATGCATAGTGGTATCTTATTGTAGCCTCCATTTGCATTCCTTCATGAGTCATTCCGTTAAAGCATATTTTCATATGCCTACTGGTCAAATGGATATCCTCTCTTAAAAAGTAGCTGCTCAAGTTTATTGTCCATGTAGGTAGTGAGTGGAGGTAGAGACTGTGAAACATATTCTTATTTATTTTTTAGACATTTTTATTTAAATTCCAGGTAGTCAACATATGGTATAATATTAGTTTCAATAGAGTGTACCCTATGTTATTCAATATTAGTGTACAACATAGTGATACAGTGTAGGCACCTCTGTTGAAAATCAGACTCCCTATTCTGTTCCCTTGATCTTTTTGTCAAACTTTATACCAATACTTCACTCTCTTACTTACTAAAGCTTTACAGTAAATACAGAAATCAGGCAGCATAAAGTTCTCTAACATTATTCCCCTTTTTCAAAATAGTCTTATTTAATTTTAGATTTTTGAATTTTCATATAAATCTTAAAATCAGCTTATTAGCATCTATACTCATTTCCTTCAAGACTGGTATAGCTAGTACAATTCCACATACATAGAAGGAGTGTTACTTCATTATATGTCATGGATGCCTTAGGGCATTGGGGTTTAATTCTCACCCAGAAGCCTGGTGGTGAAGAGGTGCTTTACATTAGTTTTAGGAGAACTGATGTTTTAATAATATTGCATCCATAAATACAGTATACCTTTCTATTTAGTTAGATCTTCTTTAATTTTTTTTTTTTTTGGTAATTTTTTTTTTTGGTAATTTTTTTTTTTTGGTAATATTTACAGTTTTGAGCACACAAGTTTAGCACATATTTTCTTTGTTATAGAGTATTTCCTGGTTTTTGATGTTGTAAACAATGTTGATTTTTAATTTCAGATTCTAATTCCTCTTTATTAGTACATAGAAACAGACCTGTTTTGGGGCACCTGGGTGGCTCAGTTGGTTAGGTATCTGACTCTTGGGTTTTGGCTCAGGTCATGATCTCAGGGTTGTGAGATGAAGCCCCGAGTAGGGTTCTGCTTGAGAGTCTCTCTCCCTCCTCTTGTGCCCCTCCACCACCCCACCCCTGCTTGTGCTTGTGCTGGTGTGCTCACCCTCTCTCTAAAATAAGAAAATAAACAAAATCTTTTAAAAAAAGAAATAGACCTGTTTTTTGCATAGTGACCTTGTATTGTGATCTTGCTAAACTTGTTTTTATTGCCTTTTTAAAAAAACTCCCTTAGAATTTTCTACAAAGAAATGGTGTTATCTTTTTTAAAAAGAAAAAAAATTTTCCTTCTCTGCCCCTTTCAATTAGCATACTTTGTATTTCTTTTACTTGCCATTTTGCATGAACTAGCTCCAACAGGGTGCTGAATTGGAATGTTAAGAGCAGACATACTTGTCTTGTTCCTGATCTTAGAGGTCAAACATTCAGTCTTTTACCATTAAGTAAAATGTTAGCTGTAGGTTTTCATAGATACTCTTTTATTAGATTAAATAAGACTAGAGTTGTCTGCTGAGTTTTTTTTTTTTGAAAAGGTGTCCATTTTTGCTAAATCCCTTTTCCGCATCTCCTGAGATTCTCTCTCTCTCTCACACACGCACACATTAAATAAGCTTATTTTTAATAAAGAACCTGAATTTATATTTTATAACCTTCCAATGAAGAAACTCCAGACTCTGATTATTTCCCTAGTGAATTCTATCAAGTATTAATGGAAGAAATGAAACCAAGTCTAGACAAAACCTTTCACAAAATAGAGATGGGGAGAAAACATTTCTAAAACGCATTTTATGAGACCAGCACTACCCTGATGGCAAACACAAAGGCAAAGATGATACAAGAACAGAAAACTATAAACCAACATCCTGCATAAACACACATACACAATTTCAATACAATAGCAAATCAAATCCAGCATCACATAAAAAAGATGATACGTTATGTCTAAGCAGGGTATATTACATAAACATGTCTGTTATTGATTTCTAATTTATTTCTGTTGCAGATGGTAAACAGAGTCGGTAAGAATTTATTCCTTTTATATTTATTGAGACTTGTTTTATGGTGTAGAATGTGCTTTAGCTTAGGGAATGTTGCACGTGCACTAGGAAAAAAATGCTGCTGTTGGTGGTGGAACGTCAAGTCAAGTTGTTTGATATTACAGTTCAAGTCTTCTATAGCCTTACTGGTATTCTGTGTACCTGTTTTACTGGTTACTGAAGGGGTGTTAAAATAGCCAACTATAATTGTGAATCTATTTATCCTTTAAGTTCCGTCAGCTTTTGTTCATGCAGTTGAAGATCTGCTACTGAGTGCAGACACATTAAAATCTCTGCACAATCCTCATTCTCTCCTCTACTTCTGGGTCTCCATGGACAGACATATTACATCTTTTGACTGTGCTCCATCTCTCTTTTATGCCCAATTCAATTTTTAAAAATTAGAAGTAAAATTTGTATTCTTTTTTTTTTTTTAAAGATTTTATTTATTTATTTGACAGAGAGACAGCCAGCGAGAGAGGGAACACAGCAGGGGGAGTGGGAGAGGAAGAGAAGCAGGCTCCCAGTGGAGGAGCCTGATGTGGGACTCGATCCCGGAATGCTGGGATCATGCCCTGAGCCGAAGGCAGACGCTTAACGACTGCGCTACCCACGTGCCCCGTATTCTTTTTTTCTTTTTTTTCTCTTTTTTTTTTTTTAAAGATTTTATTTATTTATTCGATAGAGATAGAGACAGCCAGCGAGAGAGGGAACACAAGCAGGGGGAGTGGGAGAGGAAGAAGCAGGCTCATAGCGGAAGAGCCTGATGTGGGGCTCGATCCCATAACGCCAGGATCACGCCCTGAGCCGAAGGCAGATGCTTAACTGCTGTGCCACCCAGGCGCCCCTGTATTCTTTTTTTCTATGTGTTTAAGTTTGGGTGTTTTCCATAGATCTTTGAGTTAACCTATCTTGACTTCTGCTTTGTTGAGTCTGTTGTTAAACATGTTTAATCCATTTTTAAGAGCTCACATTAATAAGCTCTTCACCACAAATCCTGTATTTTGCTATTCTAAAACACATATTTGATTTTTAATATCTGTTCAAATAATTTTTTAATTGTCTTTTCTTTCTTTTGTTTTCTTTAACATATTAATCAGTTATTTTGAAATCTCTGTCTCCTAGCATATCTGGATTATCTAATGATCCGCTTCTACTGACTGTTCTAACTTTTGATTACAGGTCAGTTTTTCTGCTTATTATCATGTTAAGAAACTCTGTTTCATATGCCATATGTTGCGGATAAGATGCTTTAGAGACACTAGATTATTTTATCTTCCTCAGTAGAGTTTTGAGTTTTGCTTAGGCAGGCAGTTAAATTATTAGTGGATCATTTTCATTTTGTCAGGTTTGTTTTTGAAGTTATAGTGGGTCTATTTTAATTTCGTCCTTTATCTTATGAACTTGTCCTTAATCCCTGCAAATGGCTTTACTGATGTTTAAGCTGAAAGGCCATGTGTGCTCATCAGGTCTCTCCATGGGTCCAATCCTCAAGTCTCTGCTGTGCAATTCCAGAATATTTGCTCAGCTATTGAAATTCCAGCAGCTGATGTCTTCTACAGCTCTAGAGTGTGCCCTCTTCATGTGAAGATTAGAAATTAGCCAGGAACTGAAGGGGAGTTTTATAAAGACATTTTGGGGAGCTCTTTCTCTGTGTTTCTTTCTTCTTTGGTATCCTGTTTCTTTGAAACCAATTGTTATTTACATCCCAAGCATTGATCCCTTCATTTTTTTTATGACAATTCTCTGGTTTTATATTTTGTATATAAATATACAAATATGCAAATATAAATATAAAAATATTTATAACTAGAAAAGAAGTCTGATATGAGCTATGAGATCACAACTAGAACCCAAAAAGAATCTTTTTAATTTACCAATATATATCAACCAGAGAAAACTATACTAGCCATTTAAAGAATTTCTCCTTGGCCAATAATTTCATATGCCCTAGTCTTGATTTCCATTATCATCTTAGCAAACATTTTTGCTTTATAAAGAAAATGCATTCATATATGGGTGTTACGAACTCAAATTCACAATAAAGGATAAAAGGTATAGCCAGTTAATTAGTACACACCCATTACAAAACAACAAAAACATCAGCAAATACCTTGACTTGTATATTCTACCGCCATACACCAAAACAGTGTTAAGAGCAAAAACAAACAAATAGAAAACTATATAAAAGTAAATAGACAAATTACAGATATGTGGTTTAATGAAAACAGACATTAAATACAATGCCCTAGACTGACGTTAATCTTTGCCTCAGTTTTGGCATCTGCAAAATAGGATTGTTATAATGGTTAAATAAAAAGAACTCCTATGTAGCATTTTCCACAGTACCTGGCTTATATTAAGTACTCAGGAAATGTCTTATGATTACCTTAATTTTTATTCCTCTGATCCTGAATATGGAAAATAGTTGACAAGACATTGAGTATATTTGCTTAAAATGTAAGTATTTTATGAGTTCATAATATTTTACTAACCGTTTACACCTTTTATAGAGCCATATGATTTTCTTCTTTTTTACCAAAAAAATTCTGTCATGCAAAAAAGTGGAAAGTGTACTTCCCGTTCTGAAGCAAATCAAGGAGAACACGCAATTAAGTGCTAAATTGAGCAGAATAAACTCCAAGTGCTATATGATTTTAGAAGAAACCGTTATGAGGCCAAAACAGTCAGAGAAGGCTTCACAAAAGTGGTAGGATTTTCTGGGTGACCTTCATTACATCCCAATAACAACAACATGGAAATGTTTTCAAGTGGCTTCCAATTTGAAATGAGGTCATATAAAGTACTCTACAAATAACAATTATTACTACACAAACCTCCATAGAATAAGAAGTCCTCATAATGAGAAATAAAAACTCTTCCTTTCTCTTTCCTCAATTCCTGTTCAGGTTAAAGGTCAACTTCATCAAGTCATCTCATTAACACAGAAATGTCTTTGAAGGTATTCAGTCTTTGCCATGCTTGACATTTCACCAGACTGCAACCAAGATGCCAAAGAATCGGATTCAAATATTAATGAGCAAAAGGTCACAATGAGGTAATCTCCAGAGTTCTATTAGTTCCTGTTTTCTGACCCTATCCAATTCCCCCTCTCTCCTTCTCCCATCCTCTCTTCCCACCTACATTTACAATCACTGGCTTCATTTCAAGATATACCCTCTAAAATGTAGTTTCACTTGAAGTGAATTTCAAGTGGGGGCCTCCCAGATGCTGATTCCCAATCCAAGGGTGATCTGTAAAGGTATCAAGTTAAAATAAAAAGAAGAGAAAGAATCAGCTAAAAACTATATCGAATTTTGATATTTAACTGCTAGATCAAAATTTTTTAAATGGAATGAGAAAGAAAAATAGGAAAAAGAAAGAAGAAAAAAGAAACACTCTCTTTCAAACTTTCCAATAAGCTATTTAATAATGTGACAAAGCAGAGCATATTAAAATATTAACCAAAGCTTCCAGGAAAACCTCTAAAATCTCAATTGTTTATTCAAGACCTTTACAAACCTCATAAAAAATTAAGTGGGCTTGGAAAAAACACACCACAGCCATAGGAGAAAGTTTACAAAACACAATGGTACAGACGCCTGACTGTCTGCCAGCCAGTCGCTTTTAACTTCCACATACAACTTATTACTCAGTTCCTAACTGGTCAATACCCTAAATAAGAGCATTTCTCCTCCCAAACACCTCATTAGCCTGAGTTTCTTTTCTGCTTTTTTGAGCTGACGTATCCTGTAGGTGCTTTGGTTCATTATTTTCTGCCAATACAAATACTTCGTTTCAGAATATTTAAAACCTTAGGTTTCTCTGAGGGAAATCATTTAAGATCTTCTTTACAAAAATTTCATTAGCTCTCTAATTAATCTTACTATGGGAGAACAGTGCCTGAGCCACCATGTCCATTTTATGGTAAGTGGTAGTGAAAACAAGACAGGACTAGAGTGGAAGTGATACATGGAGAAAAGAGCAAAGGGCTTTGGTTCATATTAATTTAGGTTCAAATCCCGGCCCTATCACTTACGTGACCTTTAGGAAAGTTGTTTAATCTCGGTTAGACTTAGCTTGTTCATCAGTAAGGCGGAGATAATGACATCAACCTTGCAGAAATTTATGCAATAAATGGGATAATAGAATATAGAGACCAGTACAGTATCTGGCACATAGGAGGGCCTCAATGAGTGGTGGGTAGTTTATTATAAAATGTTCTTATCTTTGGGAGGAATATCGCAGATAGCTCAAGGAAATTTTTAAATGAAAATTTATTTGGATCCCAGGCGGAATTAAATATTCCACAATTCCTGAGAGGCGGTTATAGAAAAATTCAACATACAAATTCTAATGTGAGCTGGATTCGATCAACTTTCAGACATGTAGAAATCCACTCTGAGTTACTCCAGTCATAGGAAATTGAGCATGAAATATGAATATTTCACTCAGTCTCAGTTTGGGAGAGCAAATGCTCTTAAACCATTTCCATTCTAAGGAAGCATGCTGCATATTCTCCCCCTCCCCATCCTCTTCCCTTCTGAATGGCCTTACAGGAGCTGTAAAGAGGAAACTTTTCATCACAGTGTATCTGTGGGAAAGCACCAAAATATGTTAACAATTAGAAAAGAGGAAACCTGAAAGACTGCCTTGTTAATTAAGGAACTTACTATCAAAGAACTCATTAAAAGGTAATGAAACCCAATGGCTATTAAAATAAATACCCACTGAATAAAGATTGCCTGGCTAACAGCCCTTCAGTATAGCTTTTTACAAACACTCCCAACAGAAAAGGGCCAGAAAAAGATGAAACACCATAATAATGCTCAAACCAGGATTGAAAAAACTGCATCAAGTTATGCTAAGTAGGAGGTAGAAGCTGCATTAAGCAGAAAGAACGAGTTCTCAACATTTGCTACAACATGGACGGCACTGGAGGAGATAATGCTAAGTGAAATAAGTCAAGCAGAGAAAGACAATTATCATATGATTTCTCTCATCTATGGAACATAAGAACTAGAATGATCAGTAGGGGAAGAAAGGGATAAAGAAAGGGGGGGTAATCAGAAGGGGGAATGAAACATGAGAGACTATGGACTATGAGAAACAAACTGAGGGCTACAGAGGGGAGGGGGGTGGGGGAATGGGATAGGCCGGTGATGGGTATTAAGGAGGGCACATATTGCATGGTGCACTGGGTGTTATACGCAACTAATGAATCATCGAGCCTTACATCGGAAACCGGGGATGTACTGTATGGTGACTAACATAATATAATAAAAAATCATTATAAAAAAAAAAAAGCAGCTGCATTAAGAAAAATGTTCCTAGAATTCAGAATGTGGGGCAGCAAACATTCTTGAAAAGTCTTCTACCATCTATCCCTTGATCTCAGAGACCCTGAGCATTACATATTACAGAACTAGGCAGCTGTTCCTCTCTATACTTGCTACTCCTGGCCACTAAGAATATGGTTCTCCCTATTCCTCGTGAGTCCCTCAACTACTCCCAGCCACCTAGATTCTTTCTTAAATTTAAGCAGAAGCTGTATATCTTGAAGAGATGGCATAAAGCTATAGTTTAAGGAAAACCATTGAAGTATAAAACAATCTCAGAGGCACAGTCCCGTCAGCAAAGTAAGAACAAGAACTTGAAGAATCTCTGTAACAGGACATGCTAGAAGTTGACCGTTTCTATTGTACTCCACAAGTTTAGAAAATTTTTAGAGAAGCAGACAATAGTCATAGGAAGATAACACCTCCACTCAAAAACTACGTGCAGACTATGTTAGTTGCCTATTCGTTACCCCTGCTCCCTTCCACGTTAACAAAATAATCCTTGGCAATACAAACAGAATAATTATGTTTCTCAGCCTCTTGTCAGATACAGAAGGCAAATGATTTGAAAGCAGAAATATCTTCAGAAACCCTATTGCCTGCTCCCTCCTTTCTGCTGTCTAAATACGGGATGATGGCTAAATTTCTACAGCTACCTTGAAACCTTGAAAAAAAGGTCAAGAGGTTATGAATGCCTTATCCCTGACATTCCTGAGCCTCTGTGTGATAATTTCTGGAGTTGTTATTATGTGAGAAAATACACTCTTAAGTATGAAAACCGCTGAAGTTGATTAGCTGTAATAACTGGTAACTTAAAAGCCAGCAGAATCAGGAAATCTGAGAAGAGATTTACATGCATATCACTACGCACACAAATCATTTGGGAAAGGGATGAGACTGCCATTAAAAGGGGCAGAGAAAAGGATGAAAAGCTGTCTACTCTGTTTTTTGACAAGGATACAATGTGTAAAGAACTATATCTGAGGTCAAATAGGAAGATAAAATACTAGCACATAGCCCAAGTAAAAACGCCACAAGATGAAAAAAAGGGGGGGGGTATAGCAATCTGTGAAGGTTAATTTTATGTATTAACTTGACTGGGTCACAAGGTACCCAATACATGGTCAAACATTATACTGGGTATGTTTGGGAGAGTATTTTTAGACGAGCTTAAGATTTAAAGCAATAGACTTTAAAGCAGATTCCCTTCCCTAATGTGGGTGGGCCTCATCCAATTAGTTGAAGGCCTGAACAGAACAAAAGGCATATCTTCCTATGAGTAAGAAGGAACTCCTGCCTAAGTGCCTTGAGCTGGAACAGCAGTCTTTCCCAGCCTTCGGACTTGAACTAAAAACAGCTTTTACTAGATCTCGAGCCTGCAGGCTTTCACTCCAGAACTTACACGAACTTCCTGGGTCTCCAGCTTAACAACCGCAGATCTTAGGACTCCTCAGAAGCCATAATCACACGGTTCAATTCCTATAATAAACCTTTCTCTCTCTCTCTCTCTCTCTCTCTCTCTCACACACACACACGCACACCGTATTCGTTCTGTTTCTCTGGAGAATTCTGACTAATATAGCATCTAAAAGACTCACAGAATTCTCAAGCCTCAGAAAATTATATTTTAGAGGATAAAAAGGAAGCTTTCAAGAAATTCGCTGGTATCATTATCTAAAAGATAAAATAAATAATTTCCAGTAAAAGAGGAGCATAAAACAGTAAGGAGAAAATAGTTTGAGGTGAAATAACATGATAAATCCAAAAGTCCACAGGAAATATAAAGAGAAATGGATAAGATAAAAGGGTTATAAGGCTACCAAAAGCACAGAAGCCAAATTGAGTTCTATATGAGAGGGAATAAGTGCAGGATTTATGCTATGGAAAATTAACCAAGTTATGTGGAAAACAAACATGAGACATTCTCCCAGAACTTGGTATGAAGCTAAAAATGGTAATAGAAAGATGATCAATTTGAACACAGAAGATAAAGTTAGCATCAGGTCAACTGATGCTTGTAAAGGGAAGCCAAGAAAAAAACGAAACATTAAGAATAATCAATATAGAGGTGCCTGGGTGACACAGTCAGTTAAGTGTCTGACTCTTGGTTTCAGCTCAGGTCATGATTTCAGGGTCATGAGATCGAGCCCCACACTGGGCTCTATGCTCAGTGCAGAGTCTGCTTAAGACTCTTTCTCCCTCTCCCTCTGCCCCCCACCCTAAAAAAAATAAATAAAATCTTAAAAAAAAGAATAATCAATGTATCAGGAAAAAATATTTACAGAAAAGTACAAGCACTCAGGTAGAAAATTAGGTTGTTAACCAAAATCAGATTTCTCTACTGCAACATTAAAAGGTAGATGACAGTGGAACAAGTACAGAGTATCAAAGGAAAAAGAGTGACATAAAAAATTATTTTAATCAAGCTAAAAGATAAGAAACCATCGTGAAATATGTGGAAGGTCTCATAAAATATGAAACAAATATCTTTACTTAAAGATATGCATTGTGAAAGCCATGGTCTAAAGCAAGGAAACTAGTTGAAAGTGAGATAAATTTAAAAGTTGTCTTAAAACTGAATGTAAATTTCAGTATTTACTGTTGGAAAAAGACATAATATAGAAAATAATGCTGTAATAATAATAATGGTAATACTCTTGATCTAGAACACTGGAACATACTAAAAATATAGGAGAGGAAGAGGGAGATAATGAAAATGTGTTGATAAACAATTTATATTAAATATGTCACAAATAAAACTTTTCACACTAATTCTAACACTTAGAGAATTATAAGTTAAAGGATATTTTGAAAAAAAATGAAAGGACTTATGTTTTTCTTTTTTTTTAAGATTTTATTTATTTATTTGAGAGAGAGAGAGCATGAGAGGGGGCTAGGTCAAAGGGAGAAGTAGGCTCTCCACTGAGCAGGGTGAGCCCAACGCGGAACTCGATCCTGCAACTCCGGGATCATGACCTGAGCCAAAGGCAGTTGCTTAACCAACTGAGCCACCCAGGTGTCCCGGGGATTTACGTTCTTCAAAGCCCTGAGGATGTGCAAGACTAAAATATATGGCATATGCACCAAAACGAAGGAAACAAAAGTAACTTTAAAAAGAGAAAGAACAAAACTACACACTTATAACCAAATAAACAGCACAATAATTGTATATCATTTAAATTATCTTATTAAAAGACAAAGGTGAGACAAAAAAGTTGATGAAACTGACAGATAAAATAATAGGTAAAGGCAGATAAGGAAAAAGCAAATGTAAAAGAAGAGGCAGTCAAGGCAAATGTTACTAAACAGTCATTTCCTAACAGCATTTCTAAAATAAAGATCTCACTGCCACAAGCCCTAACACAACACATAAAATTGCCTGAAAATGCATTAAAAAAAAACTGTAGAACAGGGAAAGTACCAAAAACCACAGATAGCACAATGATAGTAAAGATCTTGACAGAATACACTGAGACTTTGACAGATCAACCAGAAAAAATTATCATGGTAAGTGAGGCCTGAGGAGTAACGTGATAACATGGATATATATTGAACCTTGTGTGTTGTGGTCAGGAAATGTCTTCTAATCAGTAAATGGGATAATGTCCAATGCAATCTTAAAGAACTTTTCAGCACTGGTGCTTGAACAAATGGAGAGCCATATGCCTAAACATAAACCTCAACTGTTTTCATCATTCTGCTTTATAGAAGAAAATACCTAAATGGATTGTATACCCAAACAAAAAAAGCCACAGTTACAAATCTTCTAGAAAAAATACTGAGTTTTTAGAACTCAGAGTATAGGATTTCTTAGGCAGGACACAATGCAAGGCCAAGGATTCGGGATATAGATAGAAGTGAATATAGAAACTGAAATAGAACTGGTATCCAGAATATATAAAATACTCTTCCAACTTAATAAGAAGAAAAATAGCCCAATGTAAAATATGGGGAAAAGATTTGAATAGGCACTTGATAAAAGAAGATCCATGAACAGCCAATGAACATATGAAAGGTGCTCCCTAGCAGGAGGTACTGGAGAAATGATAGAACCACAAAAAATGCCAGTACCTACTCATTAGAGTGACTAGAATTAACAAAAAAGATGACAATACCAAATGTTGATAAGAATTTTGAGCAACTGCAACTTTCACACATCGGTTTTTGAAACGTAAAATGGCACAGCTACCATCAAAGACCATTTGGCACTTTCTTTTTTTTTTTTTTTTAAAGATTTTATTTATTTATTTGACAGAGATAGAGACAGCCAGCGACAGAGGGAACACAAGCATGGGGAGTGGGAGAGGAAGAAGCAGGCTCATAGCGGAGGAGCCTGACGTGGGACTCGATCCCATAATGCCGGGATCACGCCCTGAGCCGAAGGCAGACGCTTAACGACTGAGCCACCCAGGCGCCCCCATTTGGCACTTTCTTACAAAGTTAAAAACATACATTTATTTACCGTTTGACACAAATGCAAATTAAAATGAGCTCATGGATTAATTCTTGACATCACAAAAACAGAGAAAACTAGACATTTTGAGGCTCCCAACTCAATGCAATTAGAAATATAACTAAGCATTTATAAAGTATTTTTGTCAAAATTACATCTATATTTAATCATCAACTAAAGAAAATAGCACAGAGGAACATGTTTAGTGACATCACAGAGATGTACCATGGGAAATCTTGTAAGATAAGTAGTTGATTTTCTTTAACAAATAATTGACAAAGCATTAAAAAAATGAAACGTATCTACAGATAAAAAGAAACTTAGGAGTCTTCCAATGACAATGTGGCTGATATAAAACAAATCTTTCCACCAAGACCCACAAACACAAGCAAAACAAAATAAAAAACAGCTGTTTGAAGGCATCAGAGAGCAACGGAGGACACAAAGATTCAGGGAAACAAAAGAGAAAAGTTAAACACTGAGGTGACCTTGAATTTCTCCAGTGTTTCTTCCCCTTGGGGAATTTACTTATTCCCAACACGGGGGCATAGAGGCTGAGAAAAAAACTGGACCTGCTCAATCATGTGGAGTCAAACAATAATGGATTCAACACTCTTACTCCAGGCCCCCCAAAACAAAGACAGTCAAAATTAGGGAATAAGATGATGTTGGAGGAAAGTGTACTGCACAGAAATGAGATTGACATTCTCTGTATGGTTTGCTTTTACTTAATCCTAAACTGTAAAGGGGGCATGAAACAGAAAGAACAATCAGGAAGAACTGCCAAGAGGTGAAAAAGCCAAGCAGAATTTAAGCACTCTCATGGGGTTAGGCAGAAGTTTGGAGATCCAGGTCCACCAAGGAGGAAGGGCCCTGGCAAAGAGCCCAGGATTCAAGCTGAGATTCCAGCAGGACTATACCTTATCATTATGTGTAAGCCCCAAACAGACTAATCTTTACAAAGTCTTAAGGATAGCCCACTTTGCAGCAAGAATACATGGTCCGGAACGTAAAAAAATTATCAGAAGTATCAAATGACAGAAACAGATCAGAGAGGGGGTGGGGCAAAACGTGATAAAAAACAGAAAACAAAAACCCTTGGGTAACTCAGATATTATAATTATTGTATGAAATAATGTTTACAAAACTGGTAACGAGATAGATAATTTTAGACCAAAGATCCATCAATAGAAAACTGATAAAAATTCTAAACTGAAAAACACAATTCCTGAAACTGAGAACTCAAAAGATGTTTTAATGACATATTAGATATAGCAGGAGGATTAATTTACTAGAAGATAGGTCCAACCAAATATTCAGACTCCAAAAAAGAAAATCGGATGTACAAAACAGAAAATATTATAAGAAATGTATGAAACACAGTAACAAATCTAATATATTTTTAATAGAGCTAATGTAACTAAAGTCCTAGGAAGAAAGTGAAAAAAGAAAGAATTGGACAGAAAAAAAAATAGTTGATGAGATCCTGGCTGGGAATTTTTCAAAACTAATGAAGGACATTAAGCTCCAAATCCAAGAAGCTCTATAAGTGTCAAATAAAATAAATAAGAAGAGTCCCACATCTAGAAACATTCTAGTACAAATACAAGTAATTAAAGGAAAAAAGAAAATATTCCTTTCTATTCCTGGTTGTCTGAGTGTTTTTACCACAAAAGGGTGTTGGAATTTTTAAGATCACTTTTTGTGAGAGTTGAAATGATAATGTAGTATTCTTCCTTCACTCATTAATGTAGTGTATTACCTGATTGCTTCCCTTATGATGGACCAGTATTGCATTCCCACGTTAAGATCCCAGTTGGTCAGAGTGTACACGATACTTTCAATATTACTGGATTCACTTTGTTAGTATTTTGTTGAGGGTTTGTTCTTATATATTTATGCAGAATATTGGTCTGTAATTTTCTTTCCTTGTGATGTCTTTATTTGGCTTTGGTATCAGGGTTAATGCTGGTCTCATGGGATGAGTTAGGAAGTGTTCCCTGCTCTTATATTTTTTGACAGAATTTACAGAGGATTGGTATTAATTCCTTTTAAATGTTTGGTAGAATTCACTAGTGAAGCCATCTGGTCCTAGACTTGGTTGAGAGGTTTTTTTTTTTTTTTTACTGATTCAATCTCTACTTATCATATAGTCTATTACAATTTTCTCTTTCTTCTGGAGTCAGTTTAGATAAAGTGTATACCTAGAATTTTGTCCTTTTCATCTAGGTTATCTGTAGTTGCCATAAATTACAACATTTCCAGACATTTATACATATTGTGTACTCAATAAGATACATTTGTAATTCTTTTTGTGCATTTGTCTTTTAAATCAAGTAAGAACACAAAGTAGAGAGATAACCCCTCCCCCCAAAATACTGATTCTTATATGTATATAGCTTCAAGTTACTGTCTAGTGCCCTTTCATTTAAACTTCATTCAGAAGAATCCCTTTAGCATTTCTTGCAGGGATGAACTCCTTCAGCTTTTGTTTATTTAGACACGTTTTAATTTCTACTTCATTTTTGAAGGACAGTTTTGCCAAATATAGAATTCTTGGTTGACAGGCTTTTTTTTCTTTCAGCACTTTGAACATACAAACCTACTGCCTTCTGTTCTGCAAAGTTTCTGCTGAGAAAACTGGGATAATTTGAGCATGAGGTAGCCCACAGACGGGTTAGAAGAAATATTCACAATAATTTGCATTAAAGATATGCTCTGATCCTTCTGCAGTCAGTAAACGGGGACCCACATTCATGAACATGGGCTGCTACTGCTTCAAAACTACCAACATGCTAGTGAGAAAGTGGGTAAAAGGCAAGTAAAATCACCACACAGATTTCCTACTGTTATCAGACTGCCTTTTTCTTCTTTTTCTTTTTTCTTTTTTTTAAGGTTTTATTTATTTATTTGAAAGAGAGAGAATGAGAGAGAGAGCACGAAAGGGGGGAGGGCCAGAGGGAGAAGCAGACTCCCTGCTGAGCAGGGAGCCGGATGCAGGACTCGATCCTGGGTCTCCAGGATCATGACCTGAGCCAAAGGCAGATGCTTAACCAACTGAGCCACCCAGGCACCCCAAGACTGCCTTTGTCTTGACTCAGAATTCATTTGGTCAACGTTTTTGTGGAGGGATGAGAGTTTGGAGCTGCCTACTCCACCATTTTCCTGGTATCATTCCCAGAGACAACTCTTCTTAATTCAAGCAGCCAGGTCACAAGTGTATGTCACAGATCAGAGTTCCCCAAACTGGTTTACAGAGACAGGTTCAATGGTTCTTGATGGACATTTTCCACATTTTTGTGATTGTCTAAAAACATAAATTAATTGTGGCTTCTTTTATCTGAATGCTTGTTTTTATAACTGAAAACCTTTATGTGATTTTAGTGTTTGCCCTTGCATTTGTGTTTACCATTAGAATGGTATCAAGTAATGGGATATTTTTGCCATGAGCAAAAGGGCAGACATGGACCATTATGCAACTGTATCAAGTGAAAGTCAAAATAGTTTACAACACAGTACAAAAAAGTTTCACAATACGTTAACTAGACAAAGTTAGTAGAAAATTAAAAAGTCGTACATTACATGGGACTTTGAAAATTCCACATTGATATTCAGTGCTATTCATGCTGGATATAGCAATTTAGCTTTAGCAAACCATAAAACTGATCTTATTAAGTTAATGTTGTTTATTTTAATTTTATTCATTGTAAATTTTTAGATTTAAGGTATAAATTTGTTTTAGGTTTACAGTTTGCATAAAGTATTCTTATCTTCTGTTTACATACATATAGGTAACACTATCAAAAAAAGTTGGGAGGGGGCGCCTGGGTGGCGCAGTCGTTAAGCGTCTGCCTTTGGCTCAGGTCATGATCCCAGCGTTCTGGGATCGAGCCCCCCATCAGGCTCCCTGCTCGGTGGGAAGCCTGCTTCTCCCTCTCCCACTCCCCCTGCTTGTGTTCCCTCTCTCGCTGTCTCTCTCTATCAAATAAATAAATAAAATCTTAAAAAAAAAAAGTAGGGAGAATTGGAGACCAAGAAATTTTACACTGACAATATGGCAGACTGAGCTGACACAAAACATAGAAATTATGAATTCAATATCATAGTATTTTTTTTAAAGAATTGAGTTTGAAAGAATAGGAAATATCTAGGTACTAGGGCAAAAACAAAACAAAACAAAAACTAGCTAACTAAAAACCAGAGGAATGTGCTCCTGGGCTGATTTTGCTCAGATCTCAGAAGGACATGAGGCCAGAATTACTCAACAGCTACACACTGGATTTTAATATCAATACAGGGACAGACCTCAGGTTCCACAGAAGATTGGAGATATAAACTAGACTCCTGCTGTCTTAGCTGTTAAGACAACCACGTACCTGATGCTACAACAAAGTGCCATAGACTGGGTGGCTTAGAAACATCAGAAAGTTATTTCTCATAGTTCTGGAGACTCTAAGTCCAAGATCAGGGTGCCACCATGACTGGCTTCTGCCGAGAGCCCTCGTCCGAGGTGCAGACTGCCAACTTCTTACTGTATCCTCACATGGTGAGAAGAAAACAAGCTCTCTGGCCTCTTCTTATAAGGGCACTAAGATTTATGGAGTGCTTGGGTGGCTCAGTCAGTTGAGCATCGGGTCATGGTCCCAGGGTCCTGGGATTGAGCCCTACGTCAGGCTCCCCACTCAACGGGGTACCTACTTTTCCCTCTCCCTCTGCTCCTCCTTCCCTGCTCTCCTCTCTCTCACTCTCTCTCTCAAATAAATAAATAAAATCTTAAAACAAAGAGCACTCAATTTGATTTCAATATATGAATTTTAGGGGGATACAAACATTAAGTCCCTAACATTGCATACTTTTGAAACCTTGAAAGGCTATACTTTCAATAAGAAAAGACCAGATTAACATGACATGGAAGCTTTGTTTTAACTATGCATTTGCTGTTGGGAAAATAAATAGTTTCCCTTGAGAAAGTAAAATCCAAATGTTGGTGTGCTGTCAGAGTATACAATACTCATGCAATACAGGAATCTCTAAGCTGAAATACGAACAAGAAACTGGTCCTGGTCACTGAAACTCCTGAGACAACCAGGAAAAGCAAACGTAAAAGAGCTCAATAAGGACACTTTCATTAATCGAGGAAATACACACAGAAAAACAATTCTTGCCAAAGATAAGCTCATAATCAAAAATTTAAAACCTCATAAAGAACTGATTTTTGGGGGGGTAGGGGCGCTTGGGTGGCTCAGTCAGTTAAGCATCTGCCTTCAGCTCAGGTCATGATCCTGGAGTCCTGGGATCGAGTCCCACACCAGGCTCTCTGCTCAGTGGGGAATCTGCTTCTCCCTCTGTTCCCCACCCCATTCGTATGCGCTCTCTCTCTGTTTCTCTCTCACTCGCTCGTTCTCTCTCAAATAAATAAATAACACCTTTAAAAAAATAAGAATGAAAAAAAAAGAACTGATTTTTCATGAGGTAGAGTCTAAAGACAACAGAAGGAATAAAAAGCATAGAAACCTGAGATAAAAGAACTTTTGAAAGTTAAAAGTTATATTTAAGATGACAAACAAGATAAGAGGAATTTAAAGAATTACAGAATAACAGAACATTATGAACAGAAAGATATGAAGAAGAACCAAACAGGACTTCTAGAAAAATACACACTAAAATGTAAAATTCAATAGATTATCTAAACAATAGATTGGACTACAAGACAGGCATGATGAATTACATAGAATATAAGACAGAGACATAAAAAGATAAAAATCTTGGGATGCCTGTGTGGCTCAGTCAGTTGGGGTCTGACTCTTGATTTTGACTCAGGTCATGATCTCAAGGTCATGGGATCGAGCCCCACCTGGGGCTAAACACTGAGGGTGGAGCTTGCTTAGGAGTCTCTTTCCCTCTCCATCTGCCCCTCTTCCCCTCATGCTCTAAATCAATCAATCAATCAATCAATAAAATCTTTTTTAAAAAGTGATAAGAAAGAAAAGACAAGTTTCCTACAAAGGAACAATGAATCAGGCTGACAGCAATAAGAGGCTAGAGGATAAGGAAATAATATCTTCACAAGGCAGAAAGAAAATAAGGCTTAATTCAGAATTCTAACACTAGTTAGAGATGAACTCAGGTAAAATAAGAACATTTTCACATAAAAGGGTTTCATCCATCACTGCTTAGGTAAGAATCAGAAGCCCACTGAGAGTAAGGTGATTTAGTGCAAATCATGGATATATATTCCCTAAGTCTAGAGAAGACCTTAGTGGCCATCTGACCAGACCCACAACAAGAATGACTACTACAGCATCACCACTGAGGGTGTCTAGAACTTAACACAAATACCTCCAAAGAAGCGAAGCCCACTAAATCAGACACAGCATGTAACACTTTCGCCAGAAGGTTTTTCTGCCTTTTGTCCTACCTTCAAGAGCTAAGATAGCCCTTTAGCTGACTGAAGGAAACAATTATATGTCTTAAGCCAATTTTTTTTCAAATATCTCCATAAGATTCAGTTTCTAGTCCTTTCTTTCTTTTTTTCTTTTGAGAGAAAGAGAGCAAGAGCAGGCGCGAGAGAGAGAGAGAGAGAGAGAGAGCACGCGAGCGCGCGCACTTGGAGAGGCAGGGGGAGGGCAGAGAGAGAGAATCTTAAGCCGGCTCCACACCCAACATGGAGCTTGATCTCACAACCCTGAGATCACGATCTGAGCTGAAATCAAGAGTCAGACGCTTAACCAACTGAGCCACCCAGGCGCCTCAAGCTCCTAGTGCTTTCTATACAATAGCATTTTCTTTTAGAAGCACTCCAAGTTGTCAGCATCTTTTATAGAATATAAATAAAAGCAGAATATTTGATCCATGAATGCTCTGACCAGCATCAAGTAGAAGAGGATACTGTTCTGGATCAGTAGGGCTTAAACTTTAGCATACAGCAGAATTCCCTGGAGGACTTATTGAAACAGATTCCTAGGACAAAAGCTTGAGTTTCTGATTCAGCGAGTCTGGGATGGGGCCCAATATTTTGCATTTTTTTGACAAGTTCTTTGGTGATGCTGACACTGCTGTTCCAGGGACCACACTCTTAAAACTGTTAAATAATATTCTATAACACAGTCTTAGATCAATTTAGTTTTTTGGTAGACCTAGAAAGTCTTGCTTGTTCAACCTGAACTCGCAGCCCACTCAAATTCTCAAGCTGTTACGGGCACTTTTGATTTGAATAACTTACTAAACATTCCCATTCCTTGTTTTCTAACTCTATTGAGAACATCAACAAAAAGCATGTTATAGATGGTAGATCATTAATGACATATTCATCTAGGAAAGACAGTATATTATTCTTTATATTTTAGCTTTAGTTCATCAAGCTAAGAGGAGTTCCAGACCTCTGTCATCTCTAATTTATAAGTGAGTCAGTTTTTTTTTTTTTTTTTTAGTTCTCTTGGTGTCCTTTTCCTGACTTTAACAGAACTCAAAGGCTCTGTCTGCACTGAGTAGTCTTCAAATTATTTTTTAATCCCATAACAACAGAATTACTAAGGATGTCAAAAAACAATGAATCAACCACATAATGCTTTTCAAAGACCTTTGAAAAATAACTATTGGCTCCTCAAGGATATGAATAGTTCATCTAACTTTCCTATTACTAGTTGTCTAAAAAACCAGTTTTATAAATACTTATCTAAAACTGAAAAAAAATTACTTTCAAGTTTGAGTGCTTGACTCCAGTTAGCTAATGAGACAAGACAAGAACACTGCCATTTCCATACCACATGGACAGAGGCTCTCTGTGCAGGGATATATTAATATGCTGACAGAACAGCCTATCAAGGAACAGATGTACTCAATGTCAATAGGTTACACTTGAGAAATTAATGACCTTCATTAGTTTTATTTAGTTATTTTTTGTGCCAACTTCTTGGTACCAAAGTTGAATTCATGTCAGTTAGACAGACCTAAGATAAATCCCAGAATACAATCTCCAAGTCTATAAAAATTTACCAGTTCGCTGAAATTGCCCAGCTCTGCTCCACCTTACCTCAATTCAAGATGCTTTGGTTAGCAGAGGATCAATTGTCAGATAATTACTAGATTACAATGTAACTTTTATAATTCTTTTTTTCCCTACCTGATGTAAGACTCTATGGCCACTGCCTTAGCTGAATTAACCTGATAATAAGTACTCTCCTTTGACTGAATTAGTGAAAATGTCTCTGGAAGGAATACAAACATGCTGTGTTTTTATATATTTATCTTTATGAGCCATAATCAATTGCTATAGCAACCCTCAGGGATCCTTAAGATTCAGGTACTCATTCCCATTATCGAGTCAGGAAAGATAATGAGCCTTAAGGTTCTCCATTCAGCTAAATTAAAGAAGCCAAATCTTCTGACTACAGTTTTTGCCTCAATCTCCTAAATTTAGGTATGGAGTTCTGAAAATTTACAAATCAAAGAACAAACAAAGGAAAAGATGCTGAGCCTGGGGTCCTGCAAACAATACAGTGATCAAAGGCCAAATCATTATGGCTGGGGGAAAGAAGCAAGGTCTTCTTGAGTTAAAACAAAAAACTCAAAAAACTATGTCTGAAACATTTTGAAAACTCTTTAAAATGTACTGACACTGTAGTTAGAAATGTATGGAAGACTTCCATGTGTTTTTTGACTGCATTCAATCACAGACAGATGCTACAACTCACTGTCTCTAAGTGTCCAAAGTATGATCAACAAATTTAGATCACAGCTTCTAGAATTAATCATGCCAGTGTAAAAGCCAATTGCACAAAACTATTGCACAACACTGTTGCACTACACTAATGAGGAGGAGTTGGTAGCACAAAGTGAAATTCTGACTATTGGTACTAAGTTTCCGACAAAACAGAATCTTGGAACTACAAAAAATAACAACAGTATATATGGTATATATGGAATAGTGCCAAACAGCAATAATAGTTTTTACTCTATATTATTCATTAGCAAAGTGCAGAGAAAAAGTGATCTTTTTTTTCTAGGAGATTCTGGATGCTTAGTATCTTCAGGATTCTGGAGGTGAAAACAAAAACTTTGACCAATATTGATGTACCAGACAATTTACACTAGCTTATGCTGCAATAACAAATAATTCCCAAGCCTTTGTGGTTTACAGCTACAAGACTTATTTCTTACTCATGCTATATGTCAGCTGGGGGTCAGACTGAAGAAGTAGCCCCTTCCTGGCACAGAGGGAAGACAGCCATGGCAGAACAAGGTAATGATTCTCAAGGATTCTGCTAGTAGCTGACATCCATCCATTCTGCTCACATTTCATTGGACACAGGAAGTCACATGGCCAAGCCTGAGGTCACTGGGTAGAGAATTTTAATTCTCTCACAAGAAGAGGCAGTAAATAATGAGGGAAAATAATAATACCACAATCTGCCAACTGGTCACAAATATTTGCTTTTTCCCTCCGCATACAAAATACATACACTCAGCTGCCCAGAAGAGATAACCAGAAACTCCTATCCAACATGCCAACAGAGTCACAAAAAAAGTCCATAATCTTGTAATAGATTCTTTTAAAGTCTAGATCTGGTACCTTTTACTCTGGAGACCAATAAACTAAAAAGTCAAGTTAGCTGTGCCTCAAACATCCAACATATAATTGCAGAACAGGAATACCACAACTGGAAGAATCTTCAATTTGGAAAGGGGAAGGTAGGAAACACACGGCAGTCTCTTATCCCTGTGAATTCCGAAATTTTTCCGGACAGAAGTTGTAAGAGCCACTTGCCCTGGGAGTAAAGATTACTCCTTAACTGGGGCCTGCACTGGCTTCCTTGTTCACTGCTCTAGGAGGCTGCTGGCTCTGCCCTCTGGGAGGACATTCATTTTTCTTGATTCTTGCTGGGTACTCAACTTTAATTGAATCTGAGGTTTTAACAAAACTGTGCTGGCTTTAGCTCTGATGTGGTCTTTAGGTGGCTGAAATATAATGGGTTTCTGTCCATTCAAATAATTTTCAATTATATATTTAATCAGTTGAAAATGAGAAACAGTTAAATATGGTGAATCTTCAATTGCTGGAATTTCTAGATTCTCCCTATTCCTTTTATACTCTGTTAATAAACAGGCCAATTCTTGCCTGAATTTATCTCTATTTTGTAAACAAATGAAGGCACTAGAAACCAAAGAACACTGGTCACATTTTGTTTCCCAAACTCTCCTACTGCCTAATACCACACACTCTATCCGGTATATTATCTGATTTCCAGTTAGCTTAGGCGACAATTTCACCAAAAGTTTTATCATGGAAACCACATTCTGCCTAGCCCCGAAGTCAACGTCATATATATTTTAGGTATTTTTGTATGTCTGTTTATTACAGCAGTATCCCATTCAGTTATCAACTTCTGTATCAGTCAATTCATACTGAGTTATGATACAGCAACAAACAACCCCTAAATCTCAGTGGTTTACAACCAAGGCTTAATCCTCATCCAAATTACTGTTAGCGAGGGATTGGCTGCTCTGCTTAATGTCATTTTTATTCTAGAATCAAAGCTGGAAATGGGGCAGCTATGCTTTGGGACATTCCATGCACGTGGCAGAGGAAAAAGAGTGATCGAAGAACCACAGAATGACTCTTACAGCTTCTTCTGAGGAGTAACGTGTGAAACACTTGCGTTTCACTAGCCGGAGCAAGTCATACAGCCAAGGCTAACACAGGGAAGGGAACTGAATATCTGTGAATGATACAATCTACTAAAACAATTAATCAAAACAGACTGAACGCGGAAGCTGTAAGAAATCAGCTGCCTTCTATGAAGCCAGACAGTAAAAGGATTTGCAAAAATGTAAAACAGTGCTGCTCAGAAGAGTAAATTTGTTTAGAAAATAGTCACTATTCATTAAAATGTTATTATACTGGATTTATTATTACTCTTTTAAAATAAAATAATAACTACTTAAAGGCTTCTAAGACGATTCCTAATATGACATATATGCAGAGATATAAACAAATAAAAGTCCTTTGGTGTCCTCAGTAATTTTGGGGAGTATGAGTAGTTCCAAAACCAGAAAGTTTGAGAACTGCTGTTCATAGGACCAACAACAGTAATAATCGTTAAACTGGTTGGGTTAAAATAGACGCAGTTTGTAATTCACAGTGCCTGGCACAGGGTACATATTTAACAAATACTAAATATTATTGTTACTAATGATAACAACTAAAGGGATGAAAAATAAATGAAAACAAGAGAAAATTCTTTCATAAACACAATACTCAACTTTAAAAAAAAAGCACAATTTTTTATTTTAACAAAAGGCAAATTCCTAAAGAATGTATAGATCAACTGCTATATTAGTGGCTCTCTGATGACAAAAGTAATGCATAATTGTGGTAAAAGAAAGTCATTAAAATTATAGAAATGTTTAAGGAAGAAAGACAAAGTCCCTTGTAATTCTACATTGTAGAGATAACAGATTTCAAACCTTTTATTGACCTCTAGAATTTTTTTTCCTAACCAATATACCTTGCAGATACACACACACACATACACGCACACATTCTGGAAAAATGAGATGACACTAGACAAACTTACTTGTAACATACTTTTTAAAAAAACCTAACATACATCTTTTTTTAAATTTAAATTCAATTAGCCAACATACAGTACATCATTAGTTCTGATATAATGTTCAATAATGCATTAGTTGCATACAACTCCCAGCGCTCCTCACATCATGTGCCCTCCCCAATGCCCATCCCCCCACCCACGTCCCTTTCCGCCACCCTCAGTCTGTTTCCCTGCATCGAGAGTCTCTCACGGTTGGTCTCGCTCTGATTTCTTCCCATGCAGTTTTCCCTCCCTTCCCCTATATTCCTCTGCACTATTCCTTATATTCCACATATGAGTGAAACCATATGATAACTGTCTTTCTCTGATTCCTAACATGTATCTTGAACAAATTTTAATGTGCATTTATATTGATCTATATCTTTCATTACATGGACGTATCAATCAATATCTGTTTAAGTCCTTTCTTATTGTTTCCATATCATTGTTTATTTAAAAAATACTATAGGGAGGGCACGTATTGCATAGTGCACTGGGTGTTATACACAACTAATGAATCATCGAACTTTACATCAAAAACCAGGGATGTACTGTATGGTGACTAACATAATATAATAAAAAAATATTTTAAAAAATGCTATCTAAAAACACCCTTACAGATATATTGTTGCCTATTCGTGATAATGTCTTGAAAATAATACATAAGAATGAAATTTCTAAGTAAAAGGGTAGGGACACAGAATTTTAATAAATGAAGTCAATTGCTCACTAAAAATTCATTTTATATATAACAAACACTGTATCAGACTTTTTTGGTCACAATGCTGCCAAGACTGGTTTTTTCCAATCTTTATCCATATGACACATGAAAAATCTCACTGATGTTTTCATCTGCATTTCTATAATCATGAGCACAAGTATGCTAACTTAATTGGCCTTTGTATTTCTTTTTGCCATTTGCACGTTTCTTCTAGTTTTTTTTATTACATTGTTATCATAAAAGACTCAAAATAATGAAGATTTTAATAGTAAAGCAAAAGGTGAAAATTCTTCTTCACATTTACTCACTAAACCAACTGACTTCCAGAGAGATGCCTAACAGCACGGAATACATTCTTCCAGTCTGACTTTTATGCCTTTTCATACATGTACAAGCATATATATATTTTCTTAAAACGTGAAGTCATAATGAATCTACTGTTCTGTAATTTAATCTTACCAAATAGGAACTTACCACATCACTGTGTTTTTTTAAAAGGTCAAATATTATTCCAAGTACTTACTATGGTATATACTATAATTTACCTTAGAAGCCCCCTACTGATGGGCACCTGAATTGTTTTCAATTTTTCATACAACAATGTTGGGATGAATATTTATGTTTATTGCTCTTTAATGGGTACCAGATGAAACTGTTGACTCTATGAATGTGCACTTTAAGTTTTGCTAGCTACTGTTAGGTTGTGCTCCAAGAGAGCTTTATTTTTTTTTAAGATTTATTTTTTTATTTCAGAGGGGGCAGGGAGGTAAGTGGGAGAGGGAGAGAGAGAATCTCAAGCAGACTCTGCGTGGAGCACAGAGCCCAACGGGGGCCTTGATTCCACCACCCTGAGACCATGAATGAGCAGAAACCAAGAGTAGGACACCTAGTCGAATGAGCCACCCAGACCCCCCCCAAAAGGCTTTATATCATCAAAATGTAGAAAAGAAGTGATTTTTCTGAATTTCATCAATCTTTATCATTTATGCTAATCCATTAAGAAAACTGTTTAATTTTGATTTTGAACTTCATTTTTCTGATTACTAATGAGGGCTGAAAATCCGTCATTTACTCACCAGTCATTCCTAGTTCTTTGGTAAAATATCTATACATATTCTTTCCCAATTTTTCTATTGAGCTTGCTCTTAATAATTTGTAAGATTTATATCTTAATCTTTGCTATAAATAAATATTTTCTTGGTTTGTCTTTAATTATTTAGAATTGTCTTTAATTTTTTATTGTAGTATCTTGCATCATATACGAATTTCAACTTTTATGGGGTCATGCTCTTTAAAAATATAATTTTGGTCTCTTTTACATCATCGTTACCTTTTTCTATTACTACATCTCACTATTTTAGGTACTACTGCTTTATACTGATTATTTCATATCCTGAATCTTTCTATCCAGGAATGCTGTTTTGTCTTCCTGCTAATAATCTGGTTTTCTTCTAGGTCCCTCATTAAAATTTTGATGTTTCCTCTTACATGTCGTACATACTTCTTGTCATATTTATTTCTACATATTTCATCATTTTTCTTGCAATGGTAAATGCAATCAATTTTCATCACATTTTGTAATATAGTATAAGGTATCGCCAAACTGAAGAATATGATACATAATATCGTATCTGGCACTCTTACTAAACTCTTACTAATTCTAATATGTTTGCGGTGGGTTGTCTTGGATCGTGTCGGGTGGATAATCACAATGTCTACCAACTAGACCTTTCCCACTTCCTTCCCAACAGTACCACTGCTTACTCTTTTTCTTGTTTTACTGCACTGGCTTGGACCTCCCGAAAAATACTGAATGGCAGTGGTGGCAATGGGCTTGCTTGTTCTATCTCTGGCGTAGTGTTTTCACCATTAAACATGATGTTAATTCCACATCCCTGGTAAACAGTAACTATTAAATTAATGGAGTTTCTGTTCACTATTAGCTTGTTCACAGCTTCTATTAGGAATGGTTGTTAAATTATATCAAATGTTAAACTGTTAATTTCATGTTAAAGTATTAAACTGTTTTCAATACTTGAGAGGTGATCATACAGTTTTTCCCTCCTAATCTCCCTGGTGTACTGTGTATTTTTTTACAATGTGACATGTACCTCTCCTACCTAATTTTGAGGTGGTTTCTATCTTCTATAATGTGAATATTGCTTTCTTTTTCTTACATCTGCCTGGAATATCTTCTCACACATTTATTTTATATCTTTCCATCATTTTTTATTTGAGCAGTATTTCTTACAAACAACACAAAGTCAAATTTTGATTTACGGCAAATCTGACAGTCTGTATGTTTAAAAGGAAATTTTACTATTTTCACATTATGTGTCGTTTTTGACATCTTTGGACTTAATACCACCATCTTATTTCATATTTTCTCTTTGATCACACTTTCTTTATATCTTCTCCTAATCTGGTTGGTTATATTCTCCTATTTCTGTTTTTCCCTCTTCTCTTATACATTTTTGTTTTACTATTTTTAATTGCTACTCTGAAATTTTAAAAACATTTAAAACACGCATTTCAGTTAGTATGTAGAGCTAATCAACACTGACAGTCTCCAGTGGAATAAGACAAAAATCTTGGATGCTTTCTCTTCCTTTTCTCCCACCTCGTATCCACTAACATGCTGAGATTTTCCAAGATTTGTCATTTATAATATACATGAATATCATTTAGTTTTAAGTACAGATTTACTGGTTTCTTTGTTCATTGTTCTTGCCTGGATTTATGTTAAACTTTGCCAATATATATTCCTGAGTGATTGCAGAGAAAGATGGGAAGCTTTTGAGTTCTGCCACATCCAAGAATGTCTTTCTTTTGCTATGCCACTATAAATACAAGTTCAGGCATAACAGAAGTCTAATTTCAAAATGATTTTCCTTCAGAAATATAACAATATTGATTCACTTCCTTCTAGTATGCAATGTTGTTAATACTCTTTTATCCAAGCTTACTAGATGATTCTTCAGCTCTGTCTATTCTATTTAGCTAACACACTGTGTTTTTAAAAATTCATTTAGTGTATTTTTAATTTTGAAATTTCCATTCTTTTGAATTCTCTGAGGATTTAATTAAACTTACTTTCAAAAGTTTTTCTAAGTCGGATGTTAGTTCTTCTCTGTCATTTAGTGCCTACCTTTCATGTTGTTGGTTTCCTCAATTATTGGCTTGATTTGTCTGTTCATCTTCGTATCTAAGAATCTACTTATCTTTCTGTTAATGCTGGTTATATCTACAGTAAGATGTCCCCAGTGACTGTGGTACAGGACGGGACACGTTTCTGAGGAGAATGAATTGGCAGTTTATATTCAGGCTGTGAGTGAAGCCCATCTATCCTTAAGGGGCAGAATCTACATAGGGACTGCCTTATCAAGTCAGCTGTGGTACCCACATACACTTCGTTAGACACATGAGCCACTTCTCAACTGTCCACTAAAAAGAAGTAGGAAAGGGTTAGAGGGCCATTGGGCCAACTTCTCTCCAAGAAAAATCACACTGACAATTGTCCCAGAGTCCATTCTCTATTAGTGTCAACAGCGTTGACTAAGAATTATCAAAAAGGATACTTATTATAGGAAAAGGGAAAGATGTCAAGAAGACATCACTGAATCTGGAAGAATTCTGTAGAGGTAAGACAAACCTTGTAGGAAAAAGGCCCGACCTTCTGGAGGAAGACAAAAGTCTAATTACTAGAAAAGGCGGTAATGGATAAACACAAATTAATGTATTTATTAAATTATATCTTTTTTGTTTCTAATCAATTGTTCCTTAGTTAATGTTCATGGTATTCCAGATTTTAGACCATATAATCAGTGAGTAGTAATAATTTTACCTCTTCTTTTCATAGTATTTATCATTTGTTGCTCTTACATAATTGCCTTAGTTAGCACTTCCCAGAGAAAAATCATTAAATACTGATGCTAGGAAACGTTCATCTTGTTTTACACACACATATACACACCAACACATTTATTATAAGAAATTGTTTATCCATTTATGTTTACCTAAGGATTTTATATAGAACACAATTATATCAAATGTTTTAGGTATTCAAAAATTTAATCATTTTTATTTCAATATAATCTCAGAATTATATTGAACTAACCCTGCATTCCTAGATAAATTTTATTTGGCCATGGCTTATCATCTTTTAATACACTGGTGTATTGCATTTGCTGAATTTTTAGAGATGATTTTCATCAATGTGCAAGATTGACTTGCAGATTTTTTTTGTAATTTTTGAGGTCAGGTTTTTATACCAATATTATGTTGTCTCAGGAATGTAATTATTACTTATGCCCTCTATCTCTAAGATCAAGGACAGTTTTAATGGCATTAATATTACCCGTTCCTTATTAGTTAAGCAGAATTCACCAATTAAGCCATCTAGAAGGCATTTTAGTTAAGAGGTAGGGATGGATATGCTCTTCATAACAGTTTTATTCTTCTCTTATGTTTTTTTGTTTCAATTTTTCTATCTCCTTTTAAATCTGCTTAAAATTTCCTAGAAAATCATATATTTTCTCTAAAATTTCAAATTTGTAGGTATAGGGGTGCCTGGGTGGCACAGTCTGTTAAGCATCTGACTCTTGGTTTCAGCTCAGGTCCTGATCTCAGGGTCATGAGACTGAGCCCCATGTCAGGCTCCATGCTAAGCACAGAGTCTGCTTAGGACTCTTTCTTTCCCACTCCCACTGTCCCTCCCCCTAAAATAAATAACTAAATCTTTAAAAATAAATAAATAAAATTTCAAATTTGTAGTATAGATTTGTACAAAGCAGTAGCATTCAATTTTGTCTGTATCTTAAGTCATCTCTCAATTCTCATCTTTAATTTTGGATATTTCTGGCTTTCTTCCTTTCCCTAACTTTAGACTAATGACTTTTACATAAACAAAGAAAAATCTTTTTAATCTATCAGTTCAATTGATATTGAATTCATTGGTTAATGGTTTTATCATTATTATTTAGTTTCTGTTGCTATACTTTTGTTGCTGGCTTAAAAAAATGTATATAAGTGTTTCTTCATTCTTGATAGATTAAAACTGGAAACATTCAAGTTATGAACTTTCCTTCAAGTATGCTTCTTAATTGTACCTCATAGGCTGACATATTTTGCTTTTATAACCATTATTTTAAAGATTTCCAGAAGTTACACTTTTGACTTCTATGATCACAGAAGTGTGTAATAAGAAATTTTTTATTTGTCAGTGTTATTACACAGATAATTTGACTGCATCTCCACATTTGCTGGGACATTGCCATTTGAGCCCATGTCAGTCTGATGCCATAGTTTGAGCTCCGAACTATTATTAGTATTTTCTATTGCCTCTTCTCTTCGCATTTCTTTTGTTTTCAATCTTTTGCTTTATAACTTATATTTTATTATTTTTCACTCCCCTTTTTAATCATTAACTTAAAAATACATAAAATGTCAACTTTTAGTTTTATTAGTGATGACTTTATATGTTTAACATCTATATTTAATGCACTTTAAAATGTCAATAATTAGGGGTGCCTGGGTGGCTCAGCCAGTTGATTTCAGCTCAGGTCATGATCTCAGGGTCGTGAGATGAGCCCTGTGTCAAGCCCAGCATGGAGCCTGCTTAAGATTCTCTCCCACCTTCTCCCTCTATCCCTCTCCCTAAGTAAGAAAGTAAATAAGTAAATAAATAAATAAATAAAATATCCGTAATTATAAGATGCATCGTTACCTTTAGGTGACCAAGAAAGAAAATGTGCCAATTATAATTGTAGCTCACACCTGATTAGAAGACAAATTCCAAGTCCAGAGACGTTAAAATGTGAAAAGAAATGTTCTTTACAACTGATGAACTACACCAGTATGCTGAAGTCATATTTTTCCATTTACATACTTAAAAAATAAACTCCCCTAAGAACGATGAAGCAATTAGCATGTTAATATGACGTTCCCTCCCAAGCTCACCCCCACCAAAACAGTACATTTTGCTGGCTCTTCTTTAACTTTTTACCCCAGCTAATTACCACTGAATTACTGTTTCTAAAGGATACATCTTCTATTTAAAAATTTGAATGTTACATCCTTTTTCCCTAGTCTGCTTGATTCTGTGTTTAACGTGCTCATCACCAACCTTTCTATATGGTAATTTTACCATTTATGGATTTCTTCTTTTGACTCATCTTCTAAGTAAACTTTTACATGGGGTTCACATAGGCAATAATCTGTTACTTTTTAAAAATACTTTTTAATTTTTGATTTTATTAAATAATTTACTTTTTAACTTAAGTCATCTATTTTTTCCCTTCAACTGTCTATACACATTATCGCAGTGTCATCTGGGGTCTGAGAAAATAATACGGGGACAACTTAATTTTTTTTAACTTTGTAGGTGACTTTTTTCTTACTCTAGTAATACTTATGGAAAGTTTTAAATCATAAAAGTCACCAGGATGCTAAGTCTTTATTACTTTTTTCTGGTATTTAGTAAACGCTTTTCAATCTGTAGATTAAAGTCTTTTATTTCCGGGATCAATTTTTTCCCTCTACATCAATAAATTTCCACTAACAGTTTTTAATCTCTCTTACTGCGTTTTATGTGATTTTTCTCAAGAATTCCCCAAAATCATTGAGTCCATCTGCTACATCATTCACTCTACATCATCCTGTATCTAATGTGCTTTTAATTATTTTAATAAGTTTTACTCAATCCCCCACCCCGACTGTCTTTTAATCTTACTTTAGTGTCCTTTTATCTATATCTTTAATCTCTTAAACTCTTCTTTGATCTCTTATCATACTGTCTACGGTCACTTTTATCTCCTTGAAAGTGTTGAGAATTATTTTTTCTTAGAGTGTTCTTCTACTTCAGTTTCCTGAAGTAATTCTTCTTTCAAAATATATGCCTCCATTGCCTTTTATGTTCCCGTCTATTTTACTTATTTTTAGTAGCCCTCTTGCACAGGTTCTAAGTTGTGCTTATCATTTAGCTAAGAGAAGAACAATTAGGTTACCTCTGCTATTGACTATGATTAATGTGGTTGGGTTCTCCTGCTTCTCAGGAGTTTTTTAAAAACATACTTTATAATCTGAGCTGGAAGCCTAGAAATTGGTTGGATATAATGGCTGTTCATTCCTTCGGATGCTTTGGGAAGTGGGGAGAGATTGGTACAGAAGAATGAATCTAGCAGAGATAACCTAAACTCAAATACATTGTCTCCAAACACTCCTATCAAATTGGATGACTCTCTTCTCCTGAGTTAATGTTAAGATCCATGAGGGTAATTCTTTCTGATTTTAGCAATTATCTGCTTCAGACCCAACAGCACAACTGGATGGATTTTTCCACCAACAGGAGGTCCTGACTTGAGAAAAATAAAGATAGTATAACCCAACCCTGTATCAACCTCACCTCCCCTGTCATTCTCTATTTTGAAGTATGAAAATTAGCCCCAATGTGGTATTTACCGTTTGTATCCTTAGTGCTTCTAACTCTAAGTTAAGCATTATTCATAAGGTCTTCCTGAACTTTCTCACTTACGTTGCAGAACCTAGAACCTGTTTGAAATCGGGGATATATTTATCAGCCTTCGGCGCTCAATTTTGATTTAGTTCAAATTTTATTAAAATCAAGAAAATAGTCATTGCAGTAATTGGAATGGGGGCCAGGGTCAATCCCACCGTTTCATTTTTGGCTGAAGCTTATAACTCTATTTTTGCTTCTTTATGCCATTTTGGAGAGTGTTTCAGGTAGGGCAATCTGCTCAATTAGCCATCTTCCCTAGAACTCTCAAATTTCACTTTTCACATAAATTTCAGATAATTTCACATAAGACTTGATGAAATCAAATTTAGGGATATCAAATAATAGGCCTTTGTAATTAGTGATAATTGTATTTGAATTTTACCTTGAACTTTGAGTACTCTAAGATAATTTCATTAATTTAGTCCCATTAAGGGACAAGTGGACAAAACAAAAAGTTACCTTTAGCTTTGTTTGGTTCCAGTGACACTGTCAGTATTCCAATAACTTTTCTGAAAATCAATATGAGAGTCACATATCCTGATATTCACATTTGATCTCTAGAAATATTCTGGCACTTCCTGTCAAATGTGCACCCAGTTGTTTCCAATGGACTATTCCTGCCCTTTCCAGAAATGGAAAAGGCAGATAAAAAGATGAAGATTTTGGAAGATAATGGAACCATTTTTTAAGCTGAAGATTATTTCAGATGATTAAACAAATCTGATTAAAAGCAAACAGGCCACACTAGGAGAAATGAATAAAGTGCCAAGGGCAAGTAATGATATAAAATATAAGCATAGAGTGGCTTAATTTTTTAAATAAACATTTTGTAACTTAGATAACCACAGGAGGCTATAAAGTAGTGCTAATCACTCTCTGAACATTCTTTTTTTTTATTTCAATTCAATTAGCCAATGTATAGTACATTAGTTTTGATATAATGTTCAATGATTCATTAGTTGTGTATAACACCCAGTGCCATCACATCACGTGCCCTCCTTAATGCCCATCACCCAGTTACTCTATCCCCCCACCCCCACCCCCTTCTACAACCCTGTTTGCTTCCCAGAGTCAAGCGTCTCATATGGTTTATCTCCCTCTCTGATTTCTTCCACTTCAGTTTTCCCTCCCTTCTCCTATTGTCCTCTGTGCTATTCCTTAAGTTCCACATATGAGTGAAACCATATGATAATTGTCTGTCTCCGATTGACTTATTTCACTAAGCATAATCCCCTCCAGTTCCATCCATGTTGCTGGAAATGGTAGATATTCATCTTTTCTGATGGCTGAGTAATATTCTTGAAACCCCTCTTTTACAACAGCTTTCATGGTCATTACTACATTATTTTCAGTGGAAGCAATTATTCACCATCTGAGTGATAATTTTTAAAAATTTTTAATTCAGACATTAGAGCAGTGATGATTTTGTTTTCCAGGGGATATTTGACAGAGTCTGGAAACATTTTGGTTGTCACAATTTAGGCAGCAGGGGGGGTGGGACCACTGGCATCTGATGGGTACAGGCCAGGGATGTTGCTTAACACCCTACAGTGCAGAGCCCCAACAACAAAGAATTACCCAGCCCCAAATGTCAATAGTGCCATGACTGAGAATCCCTGCTTTAGAGCCGACACTGAGGAATAAAAGCGTAGGTTGCTTAAGTATGGTTTCTTGCATTCTTTAGGCATTTAACAAAATTTCTTGGATGAAGAAATAATTGAATTGAATGACACTCTTTGGGATAATAAATAATTATGAAACAACAAGATCCATAAAATGGCTCTAAATATATTGCTTTGGGGAAAACTGTACTGCTTTCCAAAAAGACTATATCCAAGGACAAAACGTATTTACAAGTGTGTTATAATTGCTTTAAAAATCACATACACACATGCACACGGACATACACACAAACACACACACACACACACACACAACTAAAGACACATAACATAACTGAGGTTTCATTTCTTCACCTTATTACCTGCAGAGTTTTCTAAGAAAGCAAAAAGAAACTTCAGATACAGCCAGCATCTTCGGCTCATCTATAAAGTTGGTCTTTGCTTCCAAGTATACGGATGAAACAGATGGTTCTCCCTATAAGTCTTGAAGACTCTTTATGCTAAAGTCTGAGGCAAAAAAGATGTAAAGGAAAGCAGAACCTATAAAGATTCTAGTACCTTGAAGAGTCATACCAGAGGGAAAATTTAACTTTATAACTCACTTAAAGTATCATTTCACAACCAAGTTCTATTGAAAGAAATGGATAACCTTAATGAAAGGGAAATAAAAAAAGCAGAAAAAATCCTGAAGTTCTCTATTTTGGTTAAACTATTCAAGGAAACTGAGCTGCCAATCCTGCCAGTAAGAACTGTTAACACGTTGTACACTAAAAAGAACAAATTTTGGAGCTGGAGATTTGACATAGATTTGGGGGCCAACAAATTCATGGCTATGGGAATACAGACCAGGTGCTTAACTGTAAGGATCCCAAGTTCCTCCACTGTAAATCGGGACACTAAAATCTATCGTCTCAAATGCTGTGTGCTATTATTATCATAAATCATAAAGAAGAGACCAAAAGATCAGACAGTTCAGCCTACCCGATTTAATTTCCTAGAACACTGAAAAGACCACAGATCATTTTAAAGTTACTGCAAGACTCTTACCTAGTATAGAAATTCTCACTCTACACATACATTTCCAGAACTGGTATCATAGCATCAAATAAGATTCACCGATGACTTCATAATGAATTGTAAACAATTATCTCGATGAGTAGCTTATTTATTTAAATGTTGCTGCACATTACCTCCACCAATAAATAATGGACCCTGAAATACGGATCTGCACTTTTCTGATGCAGCTATAAGAACAGAAGATCAGCTTCTGCTCTTACCTAGATCTTTAGTGAGGGTGAAGAATTAAATCTGGGGTAAATAGCTATCTACTGACCACAGCCTATTTCAGCGATGAATTATTCTTAGAAAGTACCTTCAGGATAGCTGGATTCAAAATGCATCCCATGCAGTTAAATCAGCAACACTCCAGGGGTGGCTGGGTGGCTCAGGCAGTTAAGCACCTGCCTTTGGCTCAGGTCATGATTTCAGGGTCCTGGGATCCAGCCCCACATCCTGCTCTGTGCTCAGCAGAGTCTGCTTCTCTCACTCCCTCTGCCCCTCCCTCCTGCTCGTACACACACTCTCTCTCTCTGTCTAAAATAAGTAAGTAAAATCTTTAAAAAAAAGAGCAACACTCCAAATCATTACACTATATTCCTCCTCAGAAAGGAGATTTCATCCTTATAACCTTACCAAGCAGCACAGTGTATCATTGAGCACACAGTACAAGCTCAATAAATATTGGTCAACCTAAATTAAAAGCCATGAACTTCAAATTCTAGGAGCTCAAGTTATTCTAAAGTTACACACCTAATAATAAAATAAATTAAACAATGAGAAGGAAATGTCATAGAATTAGAACTGCATTACTACCAATTTATCCAAGGCATTAGACTACGAAGACACATTAAAATTTGATCAGGAACACAACACAGAGAAAATACGGTCATTCCCAAACTTGGGCCCATGGTTCTCAATCTTTATGAACAAGCACTCGTACAGATCAATGTACATGCTTTTCCCTAACCCTTTCAGAAATCATATTCAACTCACATTTCATGCATTATCTTTTCATGAACACTTCAGAACCCAGTTTAGAGTCCTGCCACATGGATATCTAAAGTAAGATATACAAATGCTGAGGCGATGGACTAGAATTTCCTTTTGAAACTTTTCCTAAAGCCTAATTTTATTTACCTTCCACAATGTTATCCAGAAAAACATCATGTGTCAAAAAAACACTACACCGATTCTCTACAAGCCTGATGTTTTTACTCAGGAACTGGAGGCAACAAAATTCCACCTCTGCCACTTAGGAGCTGTGTGACCCTGGGCAACTTAATTAAGTTCTCTGTGCTTGAGTTTCCTTATCTGTTAAATGAGTAAAATACTATCAATCTCACAGGATTCTTAAACAATCAATACTCGTAAAGTAACTTAGAACAGTTTGTGTATACTACTGGTGTATAGTTTTTGTTAAATAAATGAGATCTATTTTGGGAGGAACAGCCTCAAAAGGTGTGTTTTGAAGATACACAAATATAAAAATTATTGTAAAATCCATAAATTAAAACATTTTAACTTAACCCTTTATGTTTTTACATCTGGCTGCATTTAAGACATTTCTTTGTCTAAAATAAAAATGAAACCTTGAGTGTTATTCTGATCTGGGATCCTGTTCTGTCTCTTTTAGTAAAAAAAAGTCCCCAGAATCATGGCAAAGCTAAGTATTTCTTGCTATAAAACTTACCAGCAACAATATATACAATATAAAAAGCTACATGCATCCCACAGAGTTAACACATTTAATAAATTTCGTTATCGGAAATATGCTTTCATTAAATACAGGACAATAACTTTTCCAATAAACTTTCTATAAAGGACAAAGTTGAAAGACATAGGAATCATATAAATAAAAGGAACAATTTAGGTCTATTTATCCCAAATACTTTACACAATGACATATGTGGAACACTCTAATCTGAAGAGTAAGTACATATTAAATGACCTCAAAGTCATGTCCAAATCTAAATTCATCACCTCTTCCTTTTTTTTTTATTTTAATGTTTTTTTATTATATTATGTTAGTCACCATACAGTACATCCCTGGTTTCTGATGTAAAGTTCGATGATTCATTAATTGCGTACAACACCCAGTGCACCATGCAATACGTGCCCTCCTTACTACCCATCACCAGTCTATCCCATTCCCCCACCCCCTCCCCTCTGAAGCCCTCAGTTCGTTTCTCAGAGTCCATAGTCCCCTCTTCCTAAAACTGCTCTTCTTAATAGGTTATCTACCTTTGTGATACTATCACCCTCTCAACAACTGGCTCAAAGCTTTCAGTTATCTATAACTCACTGCTTGCTTTTCATCCATTCGTTATCCTTTTATATTCATTCCTACCTCCATAATATCTCTCTTACTAATTTTCCCTTTATCTCTATTCTGTCAATTCAAACACTCTTTAATCTGAACTAGATGTACTAGGAGAAATTTCTGCAACTACTAATTAGTTTTCTTATCCATAATTTGTTCTATTTATTTCCTGCAATCAAATTAATTTTCCAAAAACAAAGGTATGATTTTAATACTTCCTTGCTCAAAATCCATCAGTGATTCTCCATTTTCCTTAACTTGCTAGTTGGGATCTCCCACAGTCTGGCCCCAAGTATTGCCTTTTCTGATTTACTTTTCCCTGCTATTTTTTTCTTTATATATCTTACACTCAGTAAATACCACACTATTCATTATTTCCCACCCACCACCCTCCTAAGCTTTCAGGCTTTATTGTTTTGTTTTTTTTAATAGGGTTACATCTGTCTTAAGAGATCTTCCCTAAGAATTCTTGAAAAGAATTTTTTTATTTTCTTCATAAATTCATTCCTAAACTTCCTCTCTCTCAGAACTCCTGCCTGGATGTCCACTGTGTTTTATCTACATCACTCTTAGGGCACTGACCATATTTTACATTGACCTGTCATCATTAAAATACCTGTCTAATGCTTTTCACACAGAAGGGGTTTAATGAACTCATTTGAATGACTGTCTGTTTTTATATGAGGAAATGGAGGTAAAAGGTTTTGAAGCTACCATTTCAAGATCACACTGAGTGTTTACTGGCAGGGGGATTACCATATACCACACCACACTTTCCTTTAACCTGGACTATCGATCTGTCAATCATTCAATCAATCAATCATGTATATGTATACATATATACACTACTACATATATATTATCTGTATGTACATATATATACACACACAAACACATACACACATATTACAGTGGAAAAGAATCTTGAAAGCACTATGGTATCTAAAAAAGAGTGTTGGACTAGAAATCAGGGGATCTGGGTTTTACTTTATTTAATAATTTTGGTTTCCATTAAATAATTGTAATAAGCTAAGTCACTAAAGGCCTCTGAAATTCATTTCACTAATCTGTGTGGAATGAAGTATATTAGGCATCAGGGTAGATACTATAATGATATAAAGAGACACAGGCTGCTCCATTAGCAAAGACCATTACTGATTTCCTGTGTTCTCTACGCTCAGCACAAAGCTAAGGTTGTCTTTTCTCTTCTACCAGATTATATAGTATACCAAACTGTTATATAATTTTTTGAATCTTCATCTTTTTGAAAAACATGGTGATGTTTATCTAACTTGAAGTGCAGAAGAATACACTCCATCCTCTATTAATTTAAGAAACTGATACTCAGTTTATGTGATTAGACAATTGTTCACAAAATCAACTTATGATAAAATAGGTAACGGCTTGCATAGATAGAGGAGAATAATGTATTTTCAATATTTTTTTCCATGCATTCTCACTTGAGGTGTACTTGAAACAATAACCTGTGGGAGGAAACTTTAGATATATACTATCACAGTCTCTCAATTAACATAAGGATTTTATCATGGGAACCCAGAATAAACGAACTAAATGTTAAACCAAACATACTACCGAGACAACTAAAATAGTGGCTATATAGAACATTAAAGTAGAATATGAAAATTAGCAAAAATGACTATATGTGGTTTAGAGTATCTACTTAAGTCAGTAATAATATTCAAACCTAAAAGGCTCAAATCAGAGTTCTTTATAAAGACTGAGTGCAGTGCTGTCTTAGAACATCTGAACAGTAGATTCGCCATGGATCAGGTCACTTCAGTAGCAGCTCTGCCCAGTTATGGACAGGACGCTGTAATTGTCACAGTTACATCTAGGAAGATGGCTAAGGACTCTGAGGACAGATGCAGTGTCATCAGCGTTCTTTATATAGTCACAAATTTAAAAGAGTCATATGAGATTCCAGAGTGCCAGAGAATGAAATAAAAGAAAAGCACATAATTGCCTATAATCCACAGCTCATATTATGTAGACTTTGGAAGTCTTACACCAGAGCAATAAACTATAAATTATGTTTTAATTCTTTGCCTTTGCAAGATGAAAGAGTTGTGCACTGAAAACTTTAACACTGGTGAAAGAAACTGAAGACAATGCAAACAAATGGAAAGATAGTCCATGCTCATGGATTGGAAGAACAAATACTGCTAAATGTCCCTACTACCCAAAGCAATCTACAGATTTAATATTATCCCTCTCGAAATGCCAACAGCATTTTTCATAGATCTAGAACAAATAATCCTAAAATTTGTATGGAACCACAAAGACCCCGAATACCCAAAACAATCCTAAAAAAGAACAAAACTGGAGGTATCACAATCCCTGATTTCAAGATATACTACAAAGTTGCAGAAATCAAAACATTATGGTAATGGCACAAAAACAGACACAAAGATCAATGGAACAAAACAGAGAGTCCGAAAATAAACCCATGATTATATGGTCAATTAATCTTTGATATAGCAGGAAAGAATACGCAATAGGAAAAAGTCTCTTCAAGAAATTATGTTGGGAAAACTGGACACCTACATGCAAAAGAATGAAACTGGAAAACTTCCTCAGACCATACACAAAAATAACCTCAAAATGGATTAAAGACCTAAAAGTGAGACCTGAAACCATAAAAATCCTAGAAGAGAGCACATAATTTCTCTGACATCAGCCATAGCAACATTGTTCTAGATATGTCTCCTGAGGCAAGGGAAACAACAGCAAAAATAACTATTGGGACTATATCAAAATAAAAAGCTTCTACACAGCAAAGGAAACAAACAACAAAACCAAACGGCAACCAATGAATGGGGGAAGATATTTGCAAATGGTATATTTGATAAAGGGTTAGTTTCCAAAATATATAAAGAACTGATTAACTCAACACCCAAAAAACAAATAATCCAATTAAAAAATGGGCAGAAGACACAGACACTTCTCCAAAGAAGACATACAAACAGCCACAGACACAGGAAAAAGTGCTCAACATCACTCATTATCAGGGAAATGCAAATCAAAACCACAACAAGACATCACCTCACACCTGTCAGAATGGCTAGAATCAAAAAACACAAGAAACAAATGTTGGCAAGGATGTGGAGAAAAAGGAACCCTCATGCACCGTTAGTAGGAATGCAAACTGGAGCAGCCACTGTGGAAAACGGTTTGGAGGTTCCTCAAAAAATCAAAAAAAGAATTATCACATGATCCAGTAATTTCACTATTGGGTATTTTCCCAAAGAATACAAAAAGACTAATTCAAAGAGATATATGCACCCTTATGTATACTGAAGCATTATGTACAATAGCCAAATTATGGAAGTAGCCCAAGTGTCCATCGATAGATAAATGGATAAAGAAGATGTGGTATATACACACTCAGGCAGAAAAAAGAATAAAGTCCTGCCATTTGCAACAACATGGATGGAGCTAGAAAGTATAATGCTTAATGAAATGTCAGTCAGAGAAAGACAAATACCATATGATTTCACTCATATGTGGAATTTAAGAAACAAACGAAGAAAACAAAAGAGACAAACCAAAAACCAGACTCTTAACTACAGGGAACAAGCTGATAGTTACCAGAGGAAAGGTGGGTGGGGGGATAGATGAAATAGGTGATGGGGACTACAGAGTGCACTTATCATGATGAGCACTGAGAAAGGTACAGAATTGTTGAATCACTACATTGTACACCTGAAACTCACATAAGACTGTATGTTAACTATAATGGAATTAAAATTTTTTAAAAAATAAATCCTTTACCTTTGCTATTTATGTTCGTAATTCCACTTTCCACTTTGTCTTACACCATCATCTTCCCCCCCCCAGTGCAGTTATTAGAGGACAGAGTTATAACAAACTTTTAGAACAGATTCCGCCCGTAAGTTTTACAACTACGTTGGATCAAACATAAGTATTTAATAACTAAATAAGAGCAATACAAGAAATATAAGATCAAAATTACTCCCCAAATCCAGGCCTTGATTTAAAGTTATCTTCACTGTCAGTATAATTTTTAATATCTTTTAAAGTTACTATGCTGGATGACCTCTAAACAGTATACACACGCCATGTCAAATTATTCACCAAGTTATTCCTCATAGGTGATTCTGGCACACAGGGAAAGAAGCACAGGAATCTCAGGGTTGGAAGACTCAGTCCTAGTCTAACACTTTTTCCTATGCATGCATTACCTTTACAACATTCCTTTAAAAATTATCTGTTCTCTATTCTAACGTTGACCATGAATTAACTAGTTCATGCTTCATTTAATTTTCCTCTCTCTAACTTCTACTTGTTAGAGCCACTCAAAACAGATCTAATCCATGTTCTATGCAACCACTTTTCCAGCATTTGGCTTTCCCATTTCTAGAAGAAACAGAGGGCCACTGAGTATCCAAATTTTACTCTAAATAAAAGGTTGCAAATTAATGGTAAGAGTCAGCAACAAACTTACTCTATCCTTTGGAAAAATAACAAGTAAACAAAATGAGCTCTCCAGAAAATTGTGCCAGGTTCCCCAGTATTCACATACATTCTTAATGCAGACCGAGTAAAATGGACTGCAAGGAGATCAGAAGGAAAAAGGGAAAAGAAGCTAAACTCTGGTATTTAAGCAAGATCACTTTCTCAGAGTGCCTCCCAGGTTTTTGGACTAGAAGCACTTAAGTCAAATATCTGCTCAGTCTCCAAAGAGACATTAGAGACAGCCTGGCAGGTTTACCAGAGGGCCCTGAAAGGCAAAGGTCATGTACTGTAAAGTGTATAGAGCCATTAAAAGTTAATCACATGACTTTCACATGATTAAAACAAGTAGAGGTATTAAACAGTGGGAGAGGTTACTTGTTAACTCATGGCAAAACAGTATCAAGGTGAGTCATAGACAAATTATCCATAAAGACATTATAGTTTGGTAGCCTTGGGTAGTGGTAGTTTGTCATCAAAAGTAGATCAAATGCTATATAACATAATTAAAGGAATTCATCAAATCAGACGAAAGGTCACTGGACATTCCTCCGTGACTTTCTGCAGTTAGCATCAGTAATACAATTGTGCCAGTTCTAGCAAACTTGCCTCAACAGCATAAGTTAGGTGTGATTAGCTCTAATCATAGCCATTATTATTTGCAGTAGACTGGGACCATGAACTAACATCAGGGCTGAACTAGGACTGGAGTGTTGAGCATTACTATTGAAACTCAACATGCTATACAGCTGATGCTCATTAGACTCAGACCCTGCCCGACCCCTGGGAGCCAGATTCCACCAGGAAGGTAAAGAGATAAACAAAAAACACTGGAAGGATCCCCATGGGCCACTGTTAAAGGAAAGGGAAACCCTAAAGAAAGAGCACAATTAAATGTCCCCTGGGGAACTGACATTTCATATTTCCTTCACCACCTACGAGGTAGCAAATCAACACTATTCCTTTAATAATGAAATAGCTAATGTCTCATATATGTTATAGAAGGTTTTTTAAGTTTTAATAATAACAATACCTATCACATAAGATTTAATATTATCTGTCATAAATATTATAGCCAATATTTATTTACTTACTACATGGTATGCTATGTTGTTATTTACTACATACAAAGGCTCATGGTTTTAGAATAATCTTGAATAATTCATTTCCTGAAATAAAAAATTCTTTTAGGCTTACAACTGTTAATGAAAAAATATCCGTGATCTAGAGGACTCTAACATCATATAAATATTTTATTTACTTTTGTAATCTTTCCTTTTCCTCTCCAACCTACCATTTAATATCATGAATGCTTCAAGCTACCTGCAATGTTTGAACCATAAACAAAAGTATATTGAAGCTATATAATTAAAAAATGCAGACTTGTACGGAGCAGTGATCACATACACCAATACCATAGAATGGACAACTCCATCCTGCTAAGGAAGAAAACAGATGGACTAGAAATCAGAGGTGTGGCACAGAGAAGTAGAATAGGAAAATGGTAACGTGATCAATTTGCCATGACCAATATTTCAATTCCTTAGGAAAAAAAGTTTAATTTTGAAAATTATAGTAGAAAATAAATTTATACTTCTCACAGGGTAATACATCAATAAGAGAGTGAAAAGGTAAGCCAAAAAGTAGGAGGAAGTGTTCGTGATACATACATCTTTTAAAGGACTCATAACCACAAGAGTAGTTCTCAAAGTGTCATCTGCAGATGCCTGAGGGTCTTTGGACCCCTCTCAAGGTGTCCACAAAGTCAAGACAAGTTTCATAATAACGCTAAGATATTATTTGCCTCTTTCACCGCGGTGACATTTGCACTGATGATATTTCATTGTGTTGACATTTGCACAGGCAATGACTGGCAAAACTACTGGTACCTTGGCATGAATTAAGCCTACGGTACCAAACTGTACTAAGTAATCCTCGTATTCTTCAATGCCACACACTCACAATAAAACAAATGCCTGTTTCATTTAAGAATGTCCTTGATGAAGCAGTAAAAATTATTAATTTTATTAAATCTCAACTCTTCTGTATATCTTTTTGATACTCTGTGGGACAAACTGGGAAGTTTGCTTAAAACATTTATGTTGCATAGCAAAGTATGATAACTGTCTCAAGGAAATGCATTTGTGTAACTGTTTGGGTTGCAAGCTGAACTAGCCCCAACTTCATGGAACGCCCTTTTCACATGAAAGACTAGCTGACAGACAAATTATGGTTATTCAGGCTTGGGTTTTCGCTAGGTATTTTCTTCAAAATGATTGAAATGAGCCTGCCACTTTAAAGAAAACAACTGACAGTATTAGCTGCCAATGACACAATTCAAGCTTAGAAGCAAAATTTCAAATTTTGGAAAACTAGTATCTGCCAGCATGATATAGCCTCCCAATATTTAAAAGACTTTTTAAATGAGACTGGTGATAATATTACCGAGTGCGGGATGTGCTTTTTGATACCAAAAATGTGCCAACATTGGGAAGATCTGCATAACTGAGTGAACCAATATTTTCTAGACGATATAAGCATCATGCTACAAAATCATGCAGGGGTAAAAGATCTGTTCAAAAGACAAAACAGACCAATGAGCTTTAAGGTAACAGAATATAAAAAATTCATTGATAAGGTTTCAGATTCCACATTACAACCAACTTTTACAAAGCTATCGTGTGTCAAGTGTTGCTGTAATATCTAAGAACATCAGCGACAACCTGAAAAGGCTCCTTTATGCAACATATCTGCAAGGCCAGATTTTCTCATATACTTTCAACCGACTAATACAGAAGCAGAGTTGAAATATCTGACATTCTTCTGTTAAGCCAGACATTAAAGTTGTATAAACTCTAAAATAATGCCATTCTTCTCACTAAATTTCTTTTGTTGGAAAACATAGCCAATATTATTCAGGTTAACACATAATGCGCATATCATTGTTATTTTAAAATAAATATTTTTAAAATTAGTCTCAATTTCAAATATGATCAATATTGATAGCTATAAATAGCATACACAAAATCTTTGAATTCCTCAGTAACTTTTACTTTTTTTTTTTTTTTTAGAGAAAGGTGGAGGGTGGGGAGGGACAGAGGGAATAGGAGAGGGAGAATCCACACTGAGCATGGAGCCTGATGCAGGGCTCAATCTCACAACCCTGAGATGATGACCTGAGCCAAAATCAAGAATCTGATCCTCAACTGACTGAGCCACCCAGGCGCCTCCCTCAATAACTTTTAATAGTGTAAAGAATCTGAAGACCAAAAAGTTTGAGTCTAGCTATATTAGCTTCCTATTGCTCCTGTAGAAATTAGGTGACTTAAAGCAATACAGACTTATTATCTTACGGTTCTGGGAGTTAGAAGTCCAAAATAGGTCTTATTAAAACTAAAGCAACATTCCCTCTGAAGGCTGTAGGTAGGGGATAATCTGTTCCTTGTTTTCAACTTCTGGAGGCTTCTCACATTCTTTGGCTCCTGGCTACATCACTCTGACCTTTGTTTCCATCATTACATCTCCTTTACTGTGACACTCCTGCCTCCCTTTTATAAGGACCCTTGAGATTATATTGATTAATCTATATTACTTCTATATGCAATGGATATACCTCACCATTGTAATACTGAGCCTAAGAAATCACACAAAAGAGTATATACCGTATCATTCCACAAACTTGCAAAACTAAGCTACGGTATTAAAAGTACGGATAGGAGTGCCTGGGTGACTCGGTCAGTTAAGCGTCTGCCTTTGGCTCAGGTCATGATTCTGGGGTCCTGGGATCAAGCCCCGAGTCAGGCTCGTTGCTCAGCGGAGAGCCTGCTTCTCCCTCTCCCTCTCCCCCTGTTTGTGCTCACTCTCACTCTTTCTCTCTCTCTCTCTCTCTCTCTCAAATAAATAAATAAAATCTTTTTAAAAAAGTACAGATAATGATTACCTTCAGGAAGAAAGGTACAGATTTGATGGGGGAAAGGCTAAAAGGGTCTTCTGGGAAACTGATAATGTTCTGTTTCTTGATCTGCATGCTGAAAACACAAGACTATCTACTTTGTGAACATTCTTCAAACTATATGTAATTTGTTTATTTTTCTATGTTTGTTATTCTTCAATTTAAAAACAAACAGCAGGACGCGTGAGTGGCTCAGTCAGTTAAGCATCTGCCTTCGGCTCAGGTCATGATCTCAGGGTCCTGGGATCAAGCCCCACACTGGGCTCCCTGCTCAGCAGGGAGTCTGCCTCTCACTCTCCCTCTGTGCTCTCTCTCTCTCAAATAAATAAAATCTTTAAAAAAAAAATAAAAACAAACAGCAAATGAAATTATTCCCTTTTGTAAAAGATGAACTATTTTTAAAAAATACATTTTTCCAGGGGCCTCTTAACTAAAACAATGAGCCACAGGAGCCACCATATCTGTTTTACAATGGAGAAATATAGATATGATAAATATGGCACCAAAAATATAGTTCTAAAAAAAAATCCTCAAATTGTATACAGCTCTAGTTGAAAGCTAGGTTCACATGTAGGAAAAAAAAGGCACAGAAGAAAACAACCTTTAAAAGGGGTTTAGGTTAGACTGCTTGAAACTGTAGAGTTAGGATCTCTCTGTCTATTGGAAGACAGCTTCCCTTATGATTTCAGCTCAGGTCATGATCTCAAGGGTCATGGGATCAAGCAGGGCATTGGGCTCAGCCGGGAGCCTGCTTGAGATTTTCTCTCTCTCTCTCCCTCTGCCCCTCCCCAACTTGCACACTCTCTTTCTCTAAAGACAGTTTCCCATTTTCAGGTCTTTGTCACCTCTTGATCCTAATACTATCTTCCAAAGGAGCTATCAAGATACATATCAATTAAAGGAAACTTGAAATAAAAACAATAAATAGCATCTACCAAAACAGAACAAAACACATATACAAACATAGAACTTAAAACTTCCTTGCTTTGCTAGTTTGACAATCACTATAAGTATTGACAAAAGTCTCCATCCTGGAACAGTTAAAGATAGTAAATCATTTATTTTCAGAAATACTGTAAAGGCAATCAGATTATCCTAAATGAAATACAAATAACAAGTGAATATTCTAAACAGAAACTCTTTTTAAAAACAGAATGCATTCAGGGAAGCATTTCAAGGTAGAAAATTCATTTTTTGGCTCTGTGTGTGTGTATGTGTGTGTGTGAGAGAGAGAGAGACTCTCATCAGGTTTTAAGAAAGCAGTTTCTCCCTGAACAGGGTCTGGACCTCATCTACAGTCAGGGAGCTAAAGCAACAAGCCTGCAGTTGCTAATTCAAAGTAGGAGGAGTCCCCAGGGGCAAGTATGCACTGTGTCTGATTTCCAATAATGTGTGTTATTTGTTTGGAGAAATTCAAGCACTTACTAAACCATATTAAAACTGTGGCTATAAACCACCATGAAAGTACTGCAGAACAGTGGCATGTACCAGATTCCTGTTCATTGAACTGTGAACTCCTCACCCCACAACATGTGCACTGAATGTGCTAGAGTATCTTGGCACCAATCAGCAGGCTCAAATTTGCCATCTTGTCAAAGAAGTAAAAATGTAAATTAGAATGACCTAACTGCAATATTCCCAAGTAGCAGTATTTTCTTCCTTGTGAACTTGGATAAATACCTTTGCAGTGTTTTCCCAAATTCATTCTCAATGAAATGGAATTGTAAAGCAAAATAAATTTACATGAAAGAGTCGTAATAGAAAGATGTCCTGCGATGGCGAGCGGTCATCTGAGTTGGAAGTCACTGTTCCATGTACCATGTTCCTGTTAGGCACATCCGACCTCATCATGACATTCACTGGATACTTACTCGGTGCTGGAGGATATATTAAAAAGTCTAAGACACTTTCCTGCAAAGAACTTGTAACCTGAGAGATGATAAAGGGAATATATTTTTTAAAAACTCCAAAACCAATCGTTTAAGATAACATATCTTCAGTTTCCAATAGAGAATGGAGACAATAAGATCTAATACGAGTTTACAAGAAAGTCAAACCCTTGGGATATGACTTGTGGGGTGACTAGTCCAGAAAGACCTCACTGGGAAAAAAGGCTTTGAAATGTATTTTAAAGGAAGGAAAGATTTGAAAGTGAGATGAGAAGTCCTTCCAAGGAGAAAGAAAACCATGAACAAAAGTCTACAGCCAGAAATAAGCACAGTATGTTTGGGAACAATGAACAGATATACTTGGCTGAGTCAAGGGTTTATGTGGAAGAATTATGGGAAATATATGTAATGTGAATAAGAGTTACCCCAGAAAAAGTACGAATCATTAAAAATTTCTGAGCAGAGGACATAACAGACATACCAGTGTTTAAGAAATACACATCTGAAAATAAACTGGCATAAAGAGAAGTTCCGCATTCCGTTCTTCCTTTAATGACCACACACCCTCAGTTCTCCTCAGTCGTGATTTACTATTTCTGATCGAATCTTGATCATGCTTCGTCAGTCCCCCTTGCCTGGAACTTGGCTAGGACACCTCAAGTCAACAGAACCCCTACAAATTCCAAATCTCCTCCTTTAATCTCCTCCTCCTTTAGTCTTTGAAATTTTAAGGAAAATGCAAACTAGTTCATAGTAAATTAGTTTACTATAGCAAAAAGATCACAGCCTTCAGCAAGAGAGGCCTCAGTCTAAATCTCTATTCTGCCATATGGTGACTTGTACGATCTCAGACAGTAATTCACCTGGCTACGCCTAAATTTAACCTGTGAAAAGGGGTTGATTTGAAGAACGAGATGAGCTAAACGAAGAAGACTGAAATCTTTCACTACTGCAATTTATGACCAAAGGCAAGCCTGACACAAAGGAACAAGACACAAAGATCTAAGCATTTCTTTTTTTTTTTTTTTTAAAGATTTTATTTATTTATTTGACAGAGATAGAGACAGCCAGCGAGAGAGGGAACACAGCAGGGGGAGTGGGAGAGGAAGAAGCAGGCTCATAGCGGAGGAGCCTGATGCGGGGCTCGATCCCATAACGCCGGGATCACGCCCTGAGCCGAAGGCAGACGCTTAACCGCTGTGCCACCCAGGCGCCCCTCTAAGCATTTCTTAATGAAGCAAATGCTTCAATATTTTTAAAATGCCAATAACAAAAAAAAAATAAAATGGCAATTTTGAAAAGATTAGGAAGCCACACCACAAACACAATTATTCACACTTCGCATATATCCTATTGAACATTTTCCCCACTACTAACATGTTTTTACAGTTTTTACATACTTGTAATCATGTTTGTAAAATTTTCATTCTGCTTTTTTCATTTAACGTTATATTATAAATATTTTGCGGTGCAGCAGTATTACTTAATATTCATAAAATTAGTTTTAACCAATGCATAATAGTTCCTTGACCAACAGTACACAGTTTATATAGCCATTTACCTGTTATGACACAGTTAAGGTTGTTTTTAATTATTTGGTCTTATAAGCAATGTTGAAATAATTGTTTTGTCCTCAGAGAATACCCAGCTTGCCACTACCCCAGTACCAATGCAAAAGACTCAGAGCAGCCTCCTTCCCATTTGATAAAGGTATCTGAGATAGTAAAGTGACCAGACAGAGCAGTATCCAAGATGTTCCCACTATCCCTCTGACTCTAACTAGTGTATTGGATACGGAGATCTGAAGCATTTTGTGGTCCTATAAGCACTAGACTCCATCTCCTTATTTTCTACCCTATCTCAGCAGCAAAAACAAGATTAGAAGCAGATGCCCCTTAGCATTTGGAATTAAACAATCTTAATCTTTTATTTCATAATTATGAGAGCAGGAGGTCAATACTAAAGAGTCAAAGGACTGCTGGCTGAATACAATCAGATAGATTGGCTGTGGCTGTCGGTAAGTGTTCTGGAGAAAGAGTGTTACGTAATAGCTCGACACACAAAGATGTGTCTGAAGAAATATAAAACTCCTAAAGGATGTAAGTCACTAACTAAACTCACTGCCCCGATACCACAGTAGGGGGCTCATCTGTTGATTGCAAAGTACTCTATGTAGCTCAAATAACCAAATTCTTAACAGCACAGAAACAGGGAACACTGATTTCTCAGTAGGCAGATAAATCATCCACAAATCTATAATTTGTTGCATCAGAGGGAAAAAAATAGCAAAAAAGAAAAAACTTTCCTTGGACACTGGCTCTACCTATATAGTTATTCTGAAGAAAAAACTGACTGATACCCTGAAGGCTCTGATGCCTTTTGCTGCTTGAGAACACACCCGAAACTTCCTGACAGGCACGCCTCATTTTATAGCACTTCACTTTCTTTCACTTGGAGATACCGGGTTTTTAGTAAACTGAAGGTTCAAGGCAGTAGAGGAAGTAACTGCAGATGGGGTGGAAATTAGAAATGAAGCCTGAGAGGGGCGCCTGGGTGGCACAGCGGTTAAGCAGCTGCCTTTGGCTCAGGGCATGATCCCGGCGTTATGGGATCGAGCCCCTCATCAGGCTCTTCTGCTGGGAGCCTGCTTCTTCCTCTCCCACTCCCCTTGCTGTGTTCCCTCTCTCGCTGGCTGTCTCTATCTCTGTCAAATAAATAAATAAAATCTTTAAAAAAAAAAAAAAGAAAGAAAAAGAAAAAGAAATGAAGCTTGAGGATGGGGCTGAATTGCTGGGATCTCATGATAAAACTTGAACAAATGAGGAGTCATTTCTTATGGATGCGTAAAGAAAGTGGTTTCTTGAGATGGAATCTCTTCTTGGTGAAGATGCCGTAAGACTGCTGAAATGACAACAAATGACTTCGTAGAACATTACATAAACCCAGTGGAGAAAGCAGGGGCAGGGTTGGAGGGATTTGATTAGAATCTTGAAAGAGGTTCTACTGTGGGTAAAATGTTATCAAATGGCATCACATGAACTTATTCCTGAAAAGAAAAGATAATCAATGCAGCAAACGTCACTGTCTTCCTTGTAAAAAATTGTCACAGCCTCCCTGACCTTCAATAACCATCACCTGCTCAGTCCAGCAGCCATCATAATCGAGGCAAGACCCTCCACCAGCAAAAAGATCACAACTCATTAAAAGCTCAGAGATGATGGGTAGCATTTTTAAGCAATAAAACATTTTTCAGGGGCGCCTGGGTGGCTCAGTCCTCAAGCGTCTGCTTTTGGCTCAGGGCGTGATCCCGGCGTTATGGGATCCAGCCCCGCATCAGGCTCCTCCACTGGGAGCCTGCTTCTTCCTCTCCCACTCCCCCTGCCTGTGTTCCCTCTCTCGCTGGCTGTCTCTCTGTCAAATAAATAAATAAAATCTTAAAAAAAAAAACATTTTTCAAATAAGTTATGTACATCGGTGTTTTAAACATGATGTTACTGTACACTTAACAGACTACAGTATAGTGTAAACATAACTTACATGCACCGGGGAAACCAAAAAAAAATTCATTTGACTTGCTTAATTGCGATATTCGATTTATTGCTGTGGTCTGGAACCAGACCCACAATATCTCCAAGGCACCCCTATGTTTTGTTCAAGAGAAAACCACAGGGATTGGGCTGGTTTAGAGACGTGTCATTACCATTAGATGAGAGAATTTCCACATGAGATGTCAGCTAAGGGAACTAGGTGAGGTTAGAAAGAAGCAACCTATTTTTAAAATTAAAATTCTGTTACTTGAAAAACAATGATTTTTTTTTAATTTGGGTAAGTTTAAGGGAATATGGAAGGAGAAAGACCCAGTTAGAATTTTAACCCATACTAACTTTAGGCCCTTGTCTCAGAATAATACTTCATGACCTTTGCTTTTTAATAATTACATGATTACTTATAATGATATGCATGATCCAAAAATGGTTCTCAATTCCTAGGTAGGAATTCACTTAATTTATTACACATAACAAGTAAACTTATTGTGCAGCATTTCATGCAAGGTACTGCACCATACACAAAGACAGAGATGATTCAAGCAAGATCTCTATCTATCCACAGTTTGTAGCTGGAAATCAATCAAGTGGGCACAATGGTATGATGGGAAGTTTTAAAGTCAAATAAATCCGTTTAAATCCTGACCTTGCCACCTATTTGTTGTATCTCTTACAAAGTACGTAACTTCTCTGAGTTCACTTTTTTTTTTTTTTAAGATTTTATTTATTTAGGGGCACCTGGGTGGCACAGCGGTTAAGCAGCTGCCTTCGGCTCAGGGCATGATCCCGGCGTTCTGGGATCGAGCCCCGCATCAGGCTCCTCCGCTATGAGCCTGCTTCTTCCTCTCCCACTCCCCCTGCTTGTGTTCCCTCTCTCGCTGGCTATCTCCCTCTCTGTCAAATAAATAAATAAAATCTTTTTTTTAAAAAAAAGGGGGAGAATTGGAGAAGGCTTCATGGAAGGTGCACAATTTGAAATAAGCCTTGAAGGATGGGTGAGATTTCAACACACACAGTTAAAAGAGACAAACAGCACCAAAGGCAGAGAACAGCTGGGTGTGCCTGACAAAAAGCAATACTTCAGTTTGGAAGGAATATCTTGGGCAAATAGAAAACTGAGAGAGACAAGGATAAAATGGCGGTCATATTAATGGAAAGTCTTGATGGTCACAGAGAAGATTTTATACTTAATGGGACGCACTGACACTTTCTAAGTAGCAGAATCATTTGGTTAGTCCTGAGATGGCAGCAGTGCACAGAATTAAATGCAGTGCTCAGAGAAATGTCGCTTAAAAGGGTTTTAGGCAGGAAAGATTTGAGGAACTTTTATACAGAAGATGACTTTCCCTTAAAGATGGCCCATCAAGTAACTGCCCAGGAAGGAAGGCCAAGGACAGGTACCACTGTAGTTTTAGACGAAGAAACTAAGGCAAACCGAAATGGGTTAAGAGAGATCTTGACCTAGGTCATATAAATTAACATTAATAGCAGATAGGGAAAACAAAGTCAGGATTCCCTCCTCTGGGTCCGTTACTTGAGACAGCATTTCCTCTCTCTCATGCATTTCTGAAAGATAATTATCAGGATAACAAGGATAAAGTCTCGAAAGTAGGCTCTTATGCTGAGCATGCAAAACGGGTAGGTGTGCATGCAATTCTTAATCATACAACTGGAGCTGCAAACACGCTTGTGTACTTACCTCATCTCTTAAAGGACAAGGCAACATTTTAGAAGTCTAACTGTGGAAAACCTTATTATTATAATCATTTCTGGGTGCCTCATGAAAACAGGTAGGCCACCTTAGTCATCAAAACTTCAAGGGGAAAATAGTTGCAAATTTCAATAATTTTCCCCCCTGACCATTCAGTGTTCAGTGAAGCGTAATCTAGGACATCCCCTCCCACTCAAACCTTCTCTTTCCCTCTCTATCCACACACGCTCTCTCTCTTTCTCTCTCTCTCTTACATACACACACCTACACACTGCCTTGTCCCTTTGGTTATGTTACTAGCGTGGTGACAAAACATCCCTGAGAACTAAGAAAACCTGGGGATTTCAAAATATAATATAACAAGGCCGTGTGGTTTTCTCTTTGCAGTTCCTTGCATATATATATTTCTTATTATCCAATCTCTCTTTGACAAGAAAGCCCCTCTTGCTAGGGAATTTAAAATATGAAAAGAAATATGCACATTAATTAAAAAACAAATGATTTTTTTTTTCTCAGAAATAGCTCCTTCCTCTCTCATTTCGCACTGTAAGTACACAAGAGCAAATCTCAGACACAGCTCTGTTTGGTTAATACATTTTACTAATATGAGCTTCCATGAAGACCATATCTAGCACGCTGGGAAACACAAATACAAATGCCGGGCAGTCTCTTTTGCTGTCAGTAAAAACCAGAAGAAGGTATATTTTTAGAAGCCATACCAATTTGATTCTAGAGTATGTAACAGTTGGTGAATACAAATACGGGAACAGTGGCTTCAAAAAGAAAATCTCTATACTAGACTACACAGAAATATGGCATTTGTGGAAGCAATACTGAGGATTTAGGGCTGTGAGTTACCTCTGACTTTGATTCTGGATAGTACGATAACACCGAGAGGTTCCAGTATTTAGGTAGCAATGGCAGCTCAAAATCAACAAAAAAAGGAAAAATCCTCAACAAATTACTTATAGTATAGACCTGCAAGAAAGGTCAAAACTCTACTGGCGGAAAAAGCATAGACTTTGTGTTAGACAAACAAGAGTCTCATTAACAGTACTGCTTCTAAATGGCCCCGACATTAAAGTAAGTATGGGGCTGACATATGATAGCTATTGTATAAATAGGAACCAATGTATTATATGATATATATAAACATTCACGTTTACTGGGTGTCATTTTTATATCTGAAGAACAGAAAAAAAAAACAAGTAAGATGAATATAGGGAATACCTGTCCAGGATGGCTTCGCATTTGAACTACTGCATTTTATTTCCCATGAATTCCAAAATCTGACTCACTCGAGTAACTATACAGTGCTGGGGGAGACATTACAGCCAAAATACTATTGGCCATGTCCCTTCCACAAAATGAAACACATTTGTAAAAATCTTTCTTCAATAAAAGTGGGTTTTTTTTTAAATATAAATTAATTATCAAGGACAGAATAATCTTGGAACAGAGAATAACAATTCCAAGTATCACCTTCCCCCACCCCCAGAATTATAAAAGCAGCAAATGTTTCATGACAGAAAAAAAATTTTTTTAAACACAAAGAAGCAAAAAGAAAAAAGAAAAGGTATATAGAGACTGGTATAGTTAAACCAGGCAGTACAGAATTCTAGAGTCTTACCATATATAGTATAGATGATTAATGTGTGTGTATCTATATTAATAAAAGTGAGATCAGATCTTGTTTTCTGACTGCCTAAAATACAACATCTGCAAATTTTCCCAACAGCGTCTTCTGAGTTTGAAACAATGGGTTATATTGTTATATATTACAGATACTAACCTTTGGAAATACTCATTAATTACTTTTGTAGTAAGCTTACATTCTACTTCCTTTATTAATTCTCGTTAGGTATCTTACAGAACATTTTATGTGGTCAAATTATTAACCTTTCCCTTAATGATTTCACTCTCTGGTGTCATCCTTATGATGGTGACTTCTTTTCAGATTACAGAAATATTTGCTAATGTTTTTACTGGTTCTCCCATAATTTCTTTCTTTTTAAAAATGTAAACATGTGGGGGGAGGGGTGGGGAAACTCGGTGATGGGCATTAAGGAAGACACATGATGTAATGAGCACTGGGTGTTATATGTAACTGATGAATCACTAAATTCTACCCTTGAAACTAGTAATACACTCTATGTTAACTAACTTGAATTTAGATAAAATCTTTAAAAAGTTAAAAAATAAATTAAAATGTAAACATGCATTTGACCTAGAATTTATTTTGATATATGAAAACATCTTTTTATCCAAAGCAGATAGTGGTGGCAACAGCAATTACTAATGTCACCTTTATCTTATACTAAGTTCTTACATGTACTTTGAACTATTTCTAGATTTGATGTTCTCTTCCTCTAATCTATCAGTCTATTCCAGTGTGAGAAGGGTATTAGTTAAATTATTTTTGGTTTATAATAACATTTCTATACTTGATAGGAAAAGACCACGTTCAATTTACTTTTTCATATTTTTTGGCAAATATTGTACATTTTTGTCTACAAATAAATCTTAGAATTATTTAGTTAAAATAATCCACCACCACCAAATTCACTTATTACTCATGGCAATTTGATTAATTTTGGAAAAATTCTTTGAAATATGATTATTCCCACCTAAAATGCTGTATTTGTACATAATAAAGTCTCTAAAATTATTTTGTGACATGTTCTTCACATTAGTCCTACAAATAATTTGTTAAGTATACTTACAGAGATTTTATAACCCAATAATGAATAGTGCTTTTTTTTTTTTTTTGCAATATATTTTCCCTGAGGGTATTGCTAATATAAGAGAAGCTGATTTGTTTTCTAAGTGGACCATCTAACCAACGAAAGTCTTATTGGTCCTAATTATTTTTTAGTTGATTTTCTGGAGGTTATCCAATCACACTGTAATAATCTATGAACAATGATAACATCTATTATTTATTTTTTAACTTTATTTGACAGAACTTCTAAAGCAGTAATAAGAAGTATCTTCACCATACTTCTGATGTAAATGCAAATAAGTGTTTTCAGTGTCCCACTGCTAAATCTATAGTGGTTGCTGAACTTCATATAGATGCTCTTTATCATGTTAATGAAATATTCTATTGCTTGAGTTTTAGTAAGTGTTTTTTTTTTTTATAAAGATTTTATTTATTTATTTGACAGAGATAGAGACAGCCAGTGAGAGAGGGAACACAAGCAAGGGGAGTGGGAGAGGAAGAAGCAGGCTCATAGCGGAGGAGCCTGATGTGGGGCTCGATCCCGGATCGCCAGGATCACGCCCTGAGCCGAAGGCAGACGCTTAACCGCTGTGCCACCCAGGCGCCCCTAGTAAGTGTTTTTTTGAATCAGGAGAGCAGGCTGGATGTTGTGGAATGCCTTTTTGGAATTCACAAAGATGATCCTCATCTCTTCCACTTAGTAATGTGATAAATTAGATTAACAGATTTTTAAATATCAAACCATCCTTGCATCTCTAGACTGAATCCTACATAGTAGTGGTAAATTACTTTCTCAAAACACTTAGGAACTGACTTGCTAAACTATTGATTGGTTCATCATTTGCTCTTTTGTGCTACTTCCGTCTGGCTTTGGTGTTAAGGTGAAGCTAGATGAAATGACCCAGTTTTCTGCAGGCCAATGCTCCCAGCAAGCAGTATACAAGTCAGTGGAAAATGGAGAGACACCAGACAGCTATGAAGCAATGAGGACTAAAGGGAATGACGCTGCAAAGAGGGCGAGCCTTTTCGAGGTGAGCTGAGGCTCTGCAGCCGGCCCTGGAGGCATCAGCCCAACACAGGCATAGGAACAGACTGAGAATCTGGATTAGGTGCAGGCAAAGAGTGACTACTGGGGTGAAAAAAAAATCACTGAATTGTTGTTGCTTCCATAGGGCTGAAGTGCCAAAATTGGAGATCTGAGGGCCAGTTTTCTCCTCAAGACATTTTCTGAATCCTAAAGCTACAAGGCTAAGGAAAATAAGGGTCTAAGCCATAACCTTTGAAAAACAAAGTAAGATTTCCCACAGTCTTAGTGTTTACAGAAAAAGACTCACTAGCGGGAGGATTCATGAGAATCTCAGGTGGGAGCTGAAAGATCTTAAGGGAGCGGTGAATTGACCCTGACAATCTGCAACCACTTTTTTCCTGTTGGCAGTCACTGATCTGGGTAAGCCTCCTTCTCAAGACATTTGCCAAACTCTAAAATTAAAAAAGGCAGGAGGCTGAAGAGATAAGGTTTTTCTGATAAGTGGAAAGTTCCATAATCCTCTTGGTCCTGAAGAGATGATGGTGTGTCAGGTTCTGATTAAAAGCTCTGAAGAACCACATCCTAGCAACAGGGGCAAACCAAAGGTACACTGCATCTGCAACCCAAGCTGGACCCAGGTTAGCCATGATGGGATGAAGATGATGAGGCTCAAACCATGAACCACCTACCCATACTACCTACTTAGTAATGGAAGGGATAACCCAGCTCTGGTGGGAGATGTTAACACCCAGAACCTCTACATGTTTTAAATGCAATGTTTCAAATCAAAACCACATGAAGATACCACCTTACGCCAGTTAGAATGGCAAAAATTGACAAGGCAAGAAACAACAATTGCTGGAGAGGATGTGGAGAAAGGGGATCCCTCCTACATTGTTGGTGAGAATGCAAGTTGGTACAGCCACTCTGGAAAACAGTGTGGAGGTCCCTTAAAAAGTTAAAAATTGAGCTACCCTATGATCCAGCAATTGCACTACTGGGTATTTACCCCAAAGATACAGACGTAGTGAAGAGAAGGGCCATATGCACCCCAATGTTCATAGCAGCATTGTCCACAATATCTAAATCGTGGAAGGAGCCGAGATGTCCTTCAACAGATGACTGGATTAAGAAGATGTGGTCCATATATACAATGGAATATTACTCAGCTATCAAAAAGAACGAGTTCTCAACATTTGCTGCAACATGGACAGCACTGAAGGAGATAATGCTAAGTGGAATAAGTCAAGCAGAGAAAGACAATTATCATATGGTTTCTCTCATCTATGGAACATAAGAAATAGGAAGATCGGTAGGAGAAGAAAGGGATAAAGAAAGGGGGGGTAATCAGAAGGGGGAATGAAGCATGAGAGAATATGGACTCTGAGAAACAAACTGAGGGCTTCAGAGGGGAGGGGGTAGGGGAATGGGATAGGCTGGTGATGGGTAGTAAAGAGGGCACATATTGCATGGTGCATTGGGTGTTATACGCAGCTAATGAATCATCGAACTTTACATCAAAAACCAGGGATGTACTGTATGGTGACTAATATAATAAAAAAAATTATTATAAAAAAATAATAAAACAAATAAATGCAATGTTTAACACCAACCAAAAAAAATAATAGGAAGAGATACGATCATATGACTGATAACTAAGAAAAAAAATCAGAAACAATTCCACCTACATGTGGGTGAACGACACTTTACCATTAGTAAAAAACAACTTTAAAATGACTAATTAATATGCTCAAGAAAACAGAGAAAAGAAAGACAAATCAGATTAAAAAGATGGAGAATTTCACCAGAGAATTTGGGGTTAAAAAAAAAAATTAAATGGAGGGGTGCCTAGGTGGCTCAGTCAGTTAAGCCTCTGCCTTCAGCTCAGGTCATGATCCCAGGGTCCTGGGATCGAGTCCCACACCTGGCTCCCTGCTCAGCAGGGAGCCTGCTTCTCCCTCTCCCTCTGCCTGCTGCTCCCCCCTGCTTGTGCTCTCTCTCTCTGTGTCAAATAAATAAATAAAATATTTAGTAAAAAATTAAATGGATAATCTAGGACTAAAAGATACATACCTGAAATTCTAACTCCTAAGTTTTTCCTCTTGGAAATTCACTATGGCATTCACTATGTGTTTGAACGAATTACTTTAGGTGAAATTAGGAGAAACAGAAATAGACATAATATTAGGGACCATTTTCAAAATAAAATGCAAAAGTCAATGAAAAAATGATGGGAGAGTCTCTATATCTCATCAAGGGACGATAATTATAGTAAAAGCTTTTGCATCCTGAAGAGCTTCTCAGTTCGTTAAAGCACAAACATCTTTCACCAAACTAGGTTTTAAGAAAACTTTTTTCCATACAATGGGCAATGTAAGAGCAACTGTCACTTACGGGAAGGTGTGTGAATACAGCAAAAGTGCTTCGTAGAAAGGCAATGAGGTCTACTAGGTAATCACTAGCTTTGTTGCCCAAATCTCCAGTCATCCAGTCATAGTCAGCCAGCTGGAGAAACTGGTCGATCTTCTGGTTTAAGTTGGTATAAATCTCTTCTTCAGCTGCATGTCTGGCATCCTGTGAAATACAGAATTTTAAAAATCATTCAGACTTCCATAATCAGAAATTCCTACTTGGAGACATCTCACACTTACATCCATTAAGTAACAGAACTGGCAATAATAAGCAATATCACAGTCTCCATGAATTTTTCTTTTTCAGAAGCACAGGAGAGTCTTTTCTATTCTGGGTCTGCAAGACAAGCTATTGTTTTGTTTCACCAAATAAAGAATCTACCTTTACTGCCCTCAACTGTCTGCATCCTTTTTTACTTTCCTACATTGGTTCAAAACCATGCTCACTCTCAGGGTCTTATTCCTGTTCATCTCTTCTAGGACTCCAAGAACCTCCCTTGCTGTAATAATAACCTCTCTATAGCCCCTAGTCTCCTCACTTGCTTAAAATAAGTATTCTGAAGTTTCGGCTTCATGCTATAAATATTCCCACTAGTTACTATCCTACCTCTCTAGTGTCTCTGTCATCAAGCTCCTTCAGATTGGTATACGCCAGTGTTTCCTGAAATGTGTTCTAAGGAACACAAGATCTGAAAAATGCTAACGCAACAGCACATGAGTTCCTAGATCAAATACGTTTGAGAAACCCTGTTTAAGAGATTCATGATGTACGTTTGCATATAAAAGGTTGTAACAAGCATTAAGGGACTAATGTTCCAAGAAAAATATTTTCAGGACAAACAGGTCTACTTGAACCAGGGCAATCAGGATTCCAGTGCTAACCATCTGTCAACATGGTTTGGTCCACAGTAACCCATGACTTCATGCTTCAACATGCAATAATCATTTTCTAGTCTGATCTTACTTGGTCTCTGTTCAACATTCTCTCCTAGAACTCTTTCTCCTTTGGCTTTCACGACATGGGTTTCTCCTGGTTTTACTTCTACTTTTCTGGCCTCTAATCCTCTCAATTTCACTGGGTGATTACATCAACTCCTAGAGCTTACACTCTCTCTATCCAAACCTACTCTTGTTAAAGACCTGTGTATCTTTTTTTATGTATTTATTTATTCTTTTTCTTAGAGTGAGAGCCCAAGCAGGAGAGGGAGAGAGAGAGAATCTTAAGCAGGCTCCACACTCAGCATGGAGCCTTACGTGGAGCTCAATCTCAGAAGCCTGAGATCATAACTCGAACCAAAATCAAGAGTCAGATGCTTAACCAACTGAGCCACCAGGGCACTCCTAAGACCCATATATCTGATTACTTCCTGGGCATTAGGATCCACAGAAACTTTAAACACAGTGAGCCCAACACTAAATGGATCATAATCTCCACACTTCACCTGTCTAGTTCAGTCCAAGGCAGAGATCTACACAAGATATTGGATTCCATTCTTTCTTTCATAGCCAGTTACTGTGTACTGTAAATTTTAACTCCTAAATTTCTAATTCATACCTTCCTCTCCATTTTCATCCTTTTAGTGGCTGTATAATTTGGCAATGTATTTATATACTATAATTATAGGCACTGACTATATTTATATGAACAATGTTTCACTGAGCATTTCTGTGGTTACATATTTACACACTTGTATGATAATTTAATACTGTCCTTGAATTCCCATTTTACTAAGAGTTTTCATTAATAAACATCATTTTTTAGAAATTTAAACTTGAAGAAAAATTGAGCAGAAAGTACAGAGCATTCACATATACTGCCCCACATAACCCCCCCCCACACTGTTTACTCTATATCAAAACTTCATTAGTGTGGTACATCTGTTACAACTGATGAACCAGTATTGATGTTTTATTATTAACTAAAATCCATAGTTTGCATTAGGGTTTGATCTTAGTGTGGTACAGTTCTATGGGTACTGACAAATGTATAATGTCACATATTCACCACGACAGTATCATACAGAATAGCTTTCCTGTCCTACAAATCCACTCAGTTCTATCTGTTCAATCCTCCTTTGGTCATCCCCTGAATCCTGGCAACAACTGACCTTTTTACTTTCTCCATAACTTTGCCTTTTCCAGAATGTTATATACTTGGAATCTTACAGTATGTAGCTTTTCAGATTGACTTCTTTTCCTTAGGAATGTACATTTAAGCTTCCTCCGTGTCTTTTCATAGCTTGATAGTCCATTCCTTTTCATCACTGAATAACACTCCATTGTCTAAATGTATCATAGTTTGTTTACCCATTCACTTATAGGAGGACATCCTGGTAGCTTCCACGTTTGGCCAGTTATAAATAAAACTGCTCTAAACATACATGTGTAAGTTTTGTGTGGCTTCAATTTTCAACTCACTTGGATAATACCAAAGAGCATGACTGGTGGATTGCAGTGGTAAGACTATCTATGTTTAGACTTGAAAGAAGCTGATAAACTGTCTTCCAAAATGGCATTACCATTTTGCATTAGCACCAGCAATGAATGAGAGTTGTTGCTGCTACAGCATTTGGTGTTGTCAGTGTTTTGGATTTTAGCCATTGTAACAGTTGTGTAGTGGCATCTCATTGTAGATGAATTTACAATTCTCTCTCCATTCCTTAGTGAGGTGTCTGTTCAGATCTTTTGCCTGTTTTTAAATTGGGTTGTTTGTTTTCTTATTGTTGAGTTTTACCAGTTCTTTGTATATTTTGGATATGTCTTTATTAGATATGTTTTGCAAATATTTTTTCCCTACCTATGGCTTGTCTTTTCATTCTCGTTACGATGTCTTTCCAAGAGAACAAGTTTTTCATTTTAATAAAGTCCAACTTAGCAATATTTCCCTTGATGGATCATGTTTTTGGTGTTATATCCAAAAAGTCATAGCCACACCCAAAGTAACGGAGAGCTTCCCTTTTGCTATGTTCTACAAGTTTTATAGTTTTGTGTTTTACATGTAAGTCTATGATCCATTGTGAAAAATGTAAGATCTGTAATAAAAGTAAAAGCCTAATAAGTGTAATAATCTATCTAGATTATTTTCTTTCTTTTTTGCATGTGGATGTCCAGTTGTTCCAACACCATTTATTAAAAAGACTTTCCTTTCTCCATGGAATTGACTACTCCCTATCAACATTTGTTTGACTATATTAGTGTGGGTCTATTTCTGGGCCCCTTACTCTGTTCCTTTGATCTATTATCTATGCTTTTGCCAACAGCACATTGTCTTGATTACTGTCACTTTATAGTCAGGTACCGTCAGTCCTCCAACACTGTTCTTCAATATTGTGTTGGCTATTCTGGGTGTTTAGCCTTTCCATACATACTTTAGAATCAATTTGTCAATATTCACAAAATGACCTGTGGGGATTTGGACTGAAATTGCATTGAATTTATAAATCCACTTGAGAAGAACTGTTATCTTGATAAAATTTTAAGTCTTCCTATACATGAATATAGAACATATTTCCATTTATTTAGATATTTCTTCTTTGATTTCTTTTCATCCGAATTTTATAAATTTGATGTAGATCTTGTTTATTTGCTAAATTTATACCTATTTCTCTCTTTCTTGATGTTAATGTAAATGGCACTGTATTTTTAATTGCAAATTGATGGTTTCCTTTGCTGCACTGGTATAATAAGAAAGCAAATGACTTCTGTATATTAGCCTTGAATCCTGAGACTTGCTATATGCACTTATTACCTCCAGTAGTTTTTGTTAATTTTTTCATATTTTCTACTTAACACAATCATGTCATCTATAAACAAAGTTCTACCTTCCCAATCCGTAAATATTTTCTTTCCTGTCTTATTGCATGTTGAATAGGAGTGGTATGAAGGAACATCCTTGTACTTTTCCTGATTTTAGCAGGAAAATGTCTAGTTTCTCATTATCATGTTTGATGTTAGCTGTAGGACTTTCATAGATGTTCTTTGTCAAGTTAAGGAAGTTCTCCCTCTCATCTAGGTCTGCTGAGAGCACCTATTGTTATGACTATAATTCTTCTTTAGCCCATTGATGTGATGCATCACCTTGATTTCTAATGTTAAATGGGTCTTGCAGACCAAGAAAAAAATCTCAGGGTCATAGGGTATAATTCTTCTAATGCACTGTTGGATTAGGTTTGCTAATATGTCGTTGAGAATTTTTGTACCTATGTTCATGAGAAATATTAGCCTGTGGATCTTCTTCCCTGTAACGTCTGGCTGGTATTACATTAATGCTGGCCTCCTACAATGAGTTAGGAAGTATTCCCATTGCTTCTATCTTCTGGGAAATACTCTGGAGGAGTGGTGTAATGTCTTCCTTAAATATATGGAAGAACTTTTTTCAGCTTTATAAGGGTACAATTGACAAAATTGTAAGATATTTTAAATATACAACACAATGATTAGATATAGGTATACACTGTAAGAGGATACCCTACATCGAAATAATTAACACGACCGACACCACACTTTTTTTTTTTTTTTGGTGAGAATATTTCAGGTCTACTCTCTTACCAAATTTCATTTCTATAATATGGTATTATTAGCTATAGTCACCATGTTACATATTAGATCCCCACACCTATTCCTCTTACAGTTGAGTGTTTATACCCTTTGATCAACCTCTCTCTTTTCCCCTCACCTCTCAGCCCCCGACAACAACTTTTCTACTCTCTGTTTCTATGAGTTCAACTATTTTCTTAGATTCCACATATAAGTGATACCATGCAGTTTTGGCATTCTCTGTCTGGTATATTTCATTTACCAGAATGCCTTACTGGTTTACCCATGTTGTTGCAAATGACATGATTTCCTTCTCTTTTGAGGTTGGATGATATTCCATTGTGTATATGATGTGTGTGTGTGTGTGTGTGTGTGTGTGTGTGTGTGTGTGTGTGTATGCATATATAATTTCTTTATCCATTCATCCATTGATAGCCCATTAGGTTGTTTCCACATCTTGGCTATTGTGAATAATGCTAGAATGAACACAGAAGTATAGGGAAGTATTCAAGATGATGATTTCAATTTCTCTGGACACACACACAGAAATTATATATGGATTGCTGGATGATATGACACCTCCATTTTTACTTTCTTAAGGAATCTTCAAATTGTCTTCCACAGAGGTTGTAACCAGTTTACATGCCCACCAAGAGTGTACAACTGTTCCTTTTTCTCCACATTCTTGTCAGCATTTATCTTTTGTCTTTTTAACAGTTGTGAGGTGTGAGGTGGTATTTCACTTTGGTTTTGATTTGCATTTCCTTGATGGTTAGTGATCCTGAACACTTCTGCATGTATCTGTTGGCCATTTGTATGTTTTCTTTGGGAAAATGTCTATTTGTATCCTTTGCTCATTTTTTACTTGGGTTATTTGGGTTTTTTGTTGTTGATTTGTATGAGTTCCTTTTATAATTTGGATATTAAACCCCTATTGGGATATGTGGTTTGCAAATATTTTTTCACATTCCATCTGTTGCCTTTTCATTTTGTTGATGGTTTCCTTTGCTGTGCAGAAGATTTGTAGCTTGATGTAGTCCCATTTGTTCATATTTGCTTTTATTGCCTTTGCTTTGGTGTCAAATACAAAAAAAATCAATGTCAAGACTAATGTCAAACAGCTTACCCACTATGTTTTCTTCTAGGAGTTTTATGGTTCAGTCTTAGGTTTGAGTCTTTATTTTGAGTTGATTTTGGTGGATGCTGTAAGATAGAGGTCTGATTTCATTCTTTTGTATGTGGCTGTCCACTTTTCCCAACACCATTTGTTGAAGAGATTACCCTATCCCATTTTGTGCATTCTTAGCTCCTTTGTTGTAAACTAATTGAGCATACACACATTTACTTCTGGGCTCTCTGTTCTGTTCCATTGATCCATGTGTTTGTTTTTATGTCAATACCATTCTGTTTTGATTATTATAGGTTTATAATAAAATTTGACATCAGCAAGCATGATGCCTCCAGCTTTGTTCTTTCTCAAGATTATTTTGGCTTTTCACAGTCTTTTGTAGTTCCATTCAATTTTTATTTTTTTTTATTTTTTAAAGATTTTATTTATTTATTTGATAGAGATAGAGACAGCCAGCGAGAGAGGGAACACAAGCAGGGGGAGTGGGAGAGGAAGAGCAGGCTCCCAGCGGAGGAGCCTGATGTGGGGCTCGATCCCAGAACGCCGGGATCACGCCCTGAGCCGAAGGCAGGCGCTTAACCGCTGTGCCACCCAGGCGCCCCCCCATTCAATTTTTAATATTGCTTTTTCTATTTCTGTAAAAAATACCAATGGTATTTTAATAGAGATTGCATTGACTCTGTAGATAATACTTTGAGTAGTATGGACATTTTAACAATATTAATTCTTTCAAAACCATGAACATGGACTATCTTTCCATTTACTTGTGTCTTCTTCAATTATTTTCAACTAGGCCTGGTGTTTTCTGTTTTAGAAGGCTATTAACTGTTGATTCAATTTCTTCAATAGATATAAAGCTATTCAGATTATCTATTTCTCCCTGTGTAAGTTTTGGTAAACTGTGTCTTTCAGTGAATTGATTCATTTCATGTCAGTTACCAAACTGTGGGTATACAGTTGTTCATAATATTCCTATATTATTCTTTTAACGTCCATGGAATCAGTAGTGATAGTCCCTCTTTCATTTATGATATTAATAATTTGAGTCTTCCTTCTTCTACTCTTTATTAGCTTGGCTCAAAGTTTATCAGTTTTATTGATCTTTCTATGAACCAGTCTTTGGTTTCATTATTTATCTCTTTTGATTTTCAATAACAAAACCATTCATTTCTGCTCTAATTTTTATTCTTTTCTTCTGATTACTTTGGATTTAATTGGCTCTTCTTTTTCTAGCTTCTTAAAATAGCTTAGATTATTGATTTTTTTTTTTTTTTTTTAGTAAAGCGATAGAAGTTTTTAAGTGAAGATACAGAAAAAGCTCTCAAGAGTGAGAGAGGTTCCGACAGGGTTGCCAACAAGGGCCTTTAGGGTTGGTCTTTTATAGAAAGCTAACCAGGGAACTTAAATCCTTCAGCATCTCTATTGATAGCACCTTCAATGGCTCACTTCCTTTTTAGGGTTTGGTTTTAGAAATTTCTTCCTTTCTGGGGCACCTGGGTGGCTCAGTCAGTTAAGCATCTGCCTTCAGCTCAGGTCATGATCTCAGGGCCCTGGGATCAAGCCCCACTTTGGGCTCCCTGCTTAGCAGGGAGTCTACTTCTCCCTCTCCCTCTGCCCCTTCACCCCACTTGTGCCCCCCCCTCAAATAAATAAATAAATAAATAAATAAATCTTTCTAAAAAAGAAATTTCTTCTTTTCTAATATATGCAATTAATGCTATAATTTCCCTTCTAATAGAAGCACCGCTTTTGGTGATGCCACAAATTCTGATAAGTTGTACTTTATTTTCATTTAGTTTGAAATACCTTTTTTTAAGATTTCATTTATTTATTTCAGAGAGAGAGCGAGAGCAAGCACAAGCAGGGGGGCAGCAGGCAGAGGAAGAAGCAGGCTCCCTGCTGAGCAAGGAGCCTGATGTGGGACTTCATTCTAGGACCCTGGGATCATGACCTGAGCTAAAGACAGACTCTTAACCAACTGAGCCACCTAGGCTCCCCTAGTTTGAAATACTTTTTAATTTCTCTTTGAGACTTTTTCTTTGACCCACATGTTATTTTGAAGTGTGCTGGTTAATTTCCAAATATTTTGGGATTTTAAAGCTGTCTTTCTATTATTTACTTCCACAGTTTAATTCCATGTAGAGAGCAAGTTTTGTATAATTTCTATTCCTTAAAATTTGTTAAGATGAATTTATTAGCCAGAATATGGCCTGTTCTGTGAATGCTCTTATGAGCTTGAAAGGAATGTGTATTCCACTGTCGTTGGGTGAACTATTCTACAAATGTCGATTTGATCCAGTTGATTGTTAGTACCAGTCCATTCCACCATATCATTTCTGATATTCTTCCTGCTGGATCTGTCAATTTCTGCCTCCTGGATCTGTCAATTACTGATAGATGGGTTTGCCAGATATTTTAGCAGGAAGAGTATTTATATAAAATACCATTTTAGTATCTTTTAAATACTCGGGTATTTTTTCTCATTTGATCTATTAAAGAAATGGACAATTTTAAACAATTTTCTAATACTAATCATCCTTATATTCTTAATGTTACTTTTATTTCTACTTTTTATGTCCTAGATTATGTTTGAGAGTCTATTATTAATGATTTTTACTTCAGTATTTATATTTAATTGTTCAAATTATTGTTTGTGGCTTCTCTGTGTTTTCAATCATTACGTCGACGTTGTAAAAATGAACTGAGGTGCTTTCCTTTTTTTCTCTACAGTCGGAAATAGTTCAAATTATACAGAAATTATCTGCTTCATTAAGCTCTAAATGAATTCACTGATAAAATCATATGGATCTTGCCCAAATTTTAAAAGTCTATAATAACTTTTTAATTTCTTTCATAGTTATTAGTCGATTTTCTGTATCTTCTTGAATCACTTTTTATCATAATTTTCCTATAGACCCTCAAATTTATTAGCAGTTACACAAAGTACTCCAGGAACTTAATTTCCTCTGATGATGAATTTCGAGTGACTGTGATTTATTTATCCCTTCCTTTCTTCTTTCTCTTCTTTCCTTTCTTCCTTCCACCCTTTTTTCAATCCTTCCTTCCTTCTTTTTTAATTAGGCAAGGTGAAATGATTATTTTTTAAAATGCAACATATCCAGAGAAAGACAAATACCATATGATTTCACTCATATGTGGAATTTAAGAAACAAAACAGATGAACATAGGGGAAAGGAAGGAAAAATAAATAAGACAAAAACAGAGGGAGGAAAACCAAAAGAGATTCTTAACTATAGGAAACAAACTGAGGGCTGCTGGAGGGGAGGGGGAAAAGGGGAGGGGGTAATTGGGTGATGGGCATTAAGGAGGGCACCTGAAGTAATGAGCACTGGGTGTTGTATGCAACGGATGAATCACTAAATTCTACCTCTGAAATTAATAATATAGTATATATTAATTTGAATTTAAATAAAAAATCTAATTTTAAAACATGCAACATATCCTTGCTTGAAGTCTCTCAAAGACTTTAGTAGGATAAAATCCAAATTATCTATCAATACAAAACAAAGTGCTTCACAGGTTGGCATTTAACTACTTTTCTATCTCATTGCTACCCTTATTCTACACTGAATATATCTAGTTTTTATTATATTCTTTCATCTTATTTTAAAAATGATTTTATTTATTTGAGAGAGAGCAGGAGCAGGAGGCAGGGAGAAAGAGAAGCAGACTCCCTGCTGAGCAGGGAGCCCAACGTGGGGCTCAATCCCAGGACCCTGGGATCATGACCTGAGCAGAAGGCAGAAGTTTAACCGACTGAGCCACGCAGGCGCCCCTTATTCTTTCATCTTTGTACACGAAGTTGCCCCTCCTAAAAATATGCCTTACTCTGTCCCCAGCTTGTCTCCATCTGAACACCTTCTGCTGGTCCCAAGACCCATTTCATGTTGTGCCTTTTCTGGGAAGTCCTCCCTGAAGGTCCCAAAGCTGAGATAAGTATCCCCATCCTCTTTGGAGTCCTCTTCTAGACTATAAATGTTGATTTCCCTTGGAGCCTAATCCTCTTACCTTTTCTCTATCTATATTCAATTCCCAGAAGAAAGCCAGCCCCACGGCCTTAAATACCATCTTTATACAGATGAATTCTAAATTTTATTTCCAGCTATGACTTTGCCCTGTCAATTTAGTATCTCTATGAAGACAACTACTAAACACCTGAAGCTTAATGTGTCTAAAACAAAAGTCTTGACTCCACTGCCTCTCCCCACGTCTGTTATTCTCTCACTGTTCCCCATCTCACAGAATAGTGCCACTATTCATCCACTATGCTTAGTTCAAAAATCTTGGAGTTATCCTTGCCGCCACTCTTTCTCTTACAACCCCATCTCCAATCTAGCAGTAAAACTTGCCGTCTCTACCTTCAAAAATTTTTCTTACCGCTTTCATCCTACCACAGCTGTCCAAAAAAGCATTATCTCTTATCTAGATTACTGCAATAATGTCCAAATTAACAAACCCTCTTCTTCCACTCTTACTGACCTACGGCATATTTATTTTCCACACAGCAAGCAGTGTTACCCATTAATATATAAACCGGATTATCACCACCACTCCAATTTTCTAATGGTCTCACATTTCAATTCAGAATAAAATCCTAAGTATTAACTGTGGCCTATAAGGCCAGAAAACATCTGACTCCTGACTATTTCATTTCTTACCACTTCTACCTTCTACTGCCAGACTAAACCCCTTGTTATTCCTTGAACACACCAACACCTAATACTGTACCGTTCCCTCTGAATGGAAACCTTATCTATCAGAAATTCGAATGATTCTATTTCTCATTTCATTCAGGTCATTTATTTTTCTTCTAACTTCTTGTCATTACCTGAGATTAAATGAGATTTTTTTGTTTGTTTATCATCTACCATCCCCAGCACAACGTAAACTCAGTCAAGTCAGGAGACTTGTTTATTAAGTTCATACTTACATATTGCCTGGTATGCAGTAGATGCTTCATAAAAACTTGTAGAATCGATGAAGGATTGAATGTATTTATGATATTATTCTAGTACTTTTCACATAGTTCTTTATAGAAGTTACAGTGTCTGTCCTCCCTGTAGATTATAAACGCTAAATCCAATGACTAAGTATGTTTTCTCCCTCTACCTAAGAACCTACCAGACTGTTGCATAGTAGGTACACAAACAGCATTTGTGATAAACTAATAACTAACCTCATTCTATTTTGTAAGAAAGGAAATTCTTATGAACAAGGGAAGCTAAGAATGCCAGCTTAATTATGTCACATATGGCAGAAACAAGAGGCAATTCTGCAGGAAAATACCTTGAAGACCTTCTGATTATTTTTGCCCCTTTTTTAGCATAAAGGTTTCCATCTGCAAGGGAAAGTTTTCTGGAAACAGTAGCTTAGGAAAATACACAACATGTAGCTGTTATAATTGCCATGTTTATACTGAGTTCTGGGGTAGTTGGTCTGAAACGGTCCTGGTAAAAATAAACTTTCAATGTGTTTTAAGCCATCAGTGTTTCCAGTAAGCACTTGTCAACATGACCTTTAGTGGTCTCCAGAACTTCTCCTTTACTAAGTAGTTAACTGGCTACTCAACTCCTATGGCTTCCTGTCTGCCTTTAACTTTCCCTCAGCAATTTTAATGCTGGAGCAACAACGAACTACACAAGCCATCCTCTGGGAGGATTTCTGGCCATAATTTGAAAAGCCCTTGAAATAAGAAAATTGCGGTGGGTTAAGGGAAGAGTAGCAGTACATACTATATAGGTTCCCCATATGAGAGACAAGTATAAATGAACCTCACGTTTTAACTCCCTAAATCCCTCTTTTCTGGTGAACATTAAACTATAGTCCCTCCCACATTTTCTTTCCTGGAGAAGTTTTAGCTTCCATAGTAAATCAAGTGGAAATATTTTTGATGAAATTATTGCCCATGCTCCACAATACTACTAATATTTAATAGTAAGGATAATTCCTATTAAACTGTCTAAGGTAATCCTAAACTTCTTAAGCTCTTATCATACTCATTCTTGGGTTTTCCTTATTAGACAAATCTTCTTCACTAGAAGAGTTTCAATATAATATAATGAGACATTATTGAAAAGCTTACAAGTAATGATACCAATATAATACAATGTATAATAAAAAATGTTTCAGGTAATTTGAAACAATCCATTGTGACATCATGAATATGTAACTCATCTAGCAGCCGACCTAATCACCTATGTACATAAAGAATATTTTGTGAACATCTCATTTTTTTTCAGCTTTACTGAGATATGACTGAAAATAAAATTATATTTAAAATGTGCCCAGGGGCACCTGGGTGGCTCAATGGGTTAACCGTCTGCCTTTGGCTCATGGTCCCAGGGTCCCGGGATCGAGTCCTGCATCGGGCTCCTTGCTCAGCAGGAAGCCCGCTTCTCCCTCTGCCTGCTGCTCCCCTGCTTGAGCTCACTCTCACTCTCTCGATCTCTCTGACAAATAAATATTTTAAAAAATAAAAATAAAAAATAAAATGTGCATTATGGTGATTTGATATATATATATAATGAATGGATTCTCATCATCTAGTTATTAATATTCATTACCTTGCATACTTTTTTTTGTGAGAACACTTAAGTTATATTCTCTTAGAAAATTTTGATTATACAATATAGTATTATCAACTATAGTTATCATGTTTTCCATGAGATCCTCAAATCTTACTCATAGCTGAAACTTTGTACCCCTTTACCAATTTCTATTTCCCCCACCCTCCTGGCCCTGGCAACCACTTTTCTCTCTTCTGTTTCTGTGAGCTTGACTTTTTTTTCCTTAAAGATTCCACATATACGTGATACCATGCAGTATCTGTCCTTCTCTGTCTGGTTTATTTCACTTAGTGTAATGCCCTCAAAATCCATCCATATTGTCACAAATGGCAGAATTTCCTTATTTTTCTTGGTTGAATAATATTCCATTGTGTATACACCACATTTCCTTTACCCATTCATCTGCTGATAAACACTTAGGTTGTTTGCATATCTTGGCTTGCGAATAATGATGCAATAAACATGGAAGTATAGATATCTCTTTAAGATAATGATTTTTATTTCTTTGGATATATACCCAGAAGTGGGACTGCTGGGTCATACAGTAGTTCTGTTTTTAATTTCTTGAGTAATCTCCCTACTATTTTCCATAGAGACTGTACCAGTTTACATATCCCTCGACAGCACACAAGGGTTCCCTTTTTCCTACATTTTTGCAAGCATTTGTTTTCTCTTGTCTTTTTGATGATAGCTATTCTAACAGGTATGAGGTGATATCTCATTGTGGTTTTGATTTGCACCCCTCGATGATTAGTGTCATAAACATTTTTTCATGTACCTGTTGGCCATTTGTATGTTTTCTTTAGAAAATGTCTATTCAGTTCCTTTGCCCTCTTTTAGTTGGATTATCTGGGGTTTTGCTATTGAGTTGTAGGAGTCATTTACACATTTCGGATATTAACCCCATATCAGATACATGATTTGGAAATATTTTCTCTCATTCCATCAGTTGCTCTTGTGTTTTGCTGATGGGTTTCCTTTGCTGTGCAGAAGCTTTTTATATTAATGTAGGCCTACTTACTTGTTTTTGCTTTGTTGCCTTGACTTTGGTATTAAATTAAAAACTCAATGCCAACACCAGTGTCAAGGAGTTCACCCACCATGTTTTGTTCTAGAAATTTTATAATTTCAGATCTTACGTTCAAATCTTTAGTCCATTTTGAGTTGATTTTTTTGTATGGTGTAAAAATGGGGGTCCAGTTTCATTCTCTTGCATGTGGCTGTCCATTTACTGAAGAGACTATTCTTTCCTCACTGTGTATTCTTGTGTATACACCTTTGTTGTAAATTATGTGACCATATATATACATGGGTTTATTTCTGGGCTCTCTGTTCTGTGCCATTGATCTATGCATATGTGTTTATGCTAATACCATACTACTTTGATTACTACAGCTTTATAATATAATTTGAAATCAGGAAGTATGATGCTTCCAGCTTTGTTCTTCTTTCTGAAGATTGCTTTGGCTATGCAGGTTCTTTCTCATTTCATGAAGTAGTTATGAATCAAATTTGATTTCTTGTCTTAAATCTCCTTTCAAGGGAAGGTGCCAGTAAATAGGGAAAGAGGATAAAAGGATAGGAAAAAGTAGACACCAGTAGACATAAATTATGATTTCAACTCTACAACTTTATATCTAATTAATTTCAACCTCTACATTTCAAAAGGATGAAAGAGATTTGATTCAAAACTAAAATAATCAAATAATAACAATAACAAAACCCCCAAAACATACAGGTTGGCCTTTATGTCGGAATCTACCATTTTAATGTTTAAGATGTTACCCTA